>NC_133534.1:57727216-63172216 GCF_048544455.1 Silene latifolia
AGGTGAAATCAAACCATGATCGTAGTTCGAAATGCTTTGTTAATTTTTTTTGGGTTTTGTGGTTGTATCCTTTTTGTGTAAGAAAGGACTACCTACGTATCCACCTGAAGAGGTGAAATCAAACCATGCTCGTAGTTCATGTTGTTTGATTTGAGTGCAAATGGATGTTACCTTTGACAGATCAAAGGACGTTTGAAACATGGCAAAGTGTCGTAAATTAGACTCGGTAAAACATGCAATTTCAAATCAGAACGCGTTGAGGAACTTGACTTTAAAGGGATATTGTGGTTGCTAGTTGTGAAACTAGGGCAAGGTTTGTTGGTTGCTAGGTCTCAAGGGTAGTATTTCTTGAGTTGGTCTAGGTTGGTTGGGTTTGTGAAATCCTCCCCGTCTAGGTCACTCAGTCTCACTGCGTCCCCGGAAAGTATCTTCTTAACAAGGTATGGCCTGACCCAATTGGGTTTGAATTTCTCCCTCGGATCGACGGGTAGTGGTGCTCGAACCGACTTGAGGACCAAGTCGCCTTCTTTGATGTTCCTGGGTTTGACCGTTTATTGAATGCACATTGTATACGTCGTTGGTATAGCTGGACGTTGTGCAAGGTGTTGAGTTACCGTTCGTCTAGAAGCGTGAGTTTTTCGAACCTTTGACAGCTCCATTCCACCTCAGGAACCTGACTCTCCAGTAGGATACATAGAGATTGGACCTCCAACTCTACTGGTTGAACCGCCTCCATACTATATGCTAGGTAGAACGGTGTGGCTCCTATTGGTATTCGAATGGAGGTTCGGTATCCCTAGAGCACGAATGGGAGTTTGCTCAGTCAGTCGCGGTAATTGTCTTGCATCGTTTTAATCATGGTGACAAGAGTTTTTTTTGCTGCCTCTACCGCTCCGTTGGTTTGGGGACGATAGGGAGATGATCGATGCCGCTTGATTTTGAATTTGTCCAGCAAGGCTTGTGTTTCCGCCCAGAAGTGGGAGCCTTGGTCGCTGATGATTTCATGGGGTACCCCATATCTGCAGATGATGTTATCTTGGATGAACTTGGCCACTTTTTTGGTGGTCAAGACTGCATAGGACTTGTGGAGATGGGCCACCCGCGCCGCGCGCATAAGAGCTTGAATAAGCGTGCATTTGTGGAGTCACCACCAATTTATTGTGGAAAATTGGAAACCGTTCGAATAACTCATGTCATGTCAAGACACAAAGTAATGACATGAACACTAAGAACTCGTTACCCTTAGCATTCTATGTCTAGAATGACTCTTGTGCATGCCAATGAACACGGATGTTCACAGAGATCTGGAGTAAGGGGTGAGGGTACGTATTAGGAAATCATTTCACTGAACACCTAATCCCGCCCGCCTCGATAGCGGCCTCTACTAATGATTAGGGAAATCGTTCATAGTTGATATTTTGTCGATTATATGCATGCAATGCAACAAACAATAGATTAATCCTAGCATGTGAGATTAACTATGTCGGTGAACAAATAATTAGCAATTATTAGTGTCGAATTGGAAGTTAGAATTAATTACATGTGAATACAAGCAAGTAAATCATTCAATAATAAATAACAGTAAATAAATAACGATAATTAAAATTATAATGAATTACAATGATTTAACTGATTTACGTCAAAAATACACTCAAGACGGAAATTTGAAGAAAAAGAAAATAAAGGTTTGAAATTAAAGTGACAAAACAGGATAGATTAAGGGTGATATTACGGTTAATAGTCAATTAAATACGTAATTAAAGCTAGGTCAAAGCGAGAACGGAAGTTTAGAGACAGAACTCACCTCAGAACAGGCGCAGCACTGCTGCGTCCCTTGGAAGAGGCGCAGCTATTACTCCATCTGTTCCTGAGTTGAGCTCTGGCTCTGAAGTCCGAACTGCGTGTTTGTTAATGTTCATTGGTTCGTATTATGATTGATTATCGATATTTGACTCGAGTGAACGTGATTTAACATATTAATTACGTAAGAAACCGTCATAAAAGAGATAAACACGGATTAAAACTAATTAAAACGAGTTAAGAATGAATTATAAACGAATTAAAACAAATTAGGTTTATTTACGATGACGGAAACGAACTTGAAAGAACTAAATAAACTGGAAATAAGCAATGGAAACATGTACAAAGGACGAATTCCAGAAACATGATATGAACAAATTGAGTTTCTAAAAATCCGAGTTTGATTTAATGACGAAAACCTGCAAATATTGATTATAAGGGATTTAAGTCGTAAATAAAACGTAACGATAAAAAGGAAGGTATTAAAATCTGTTTTATGTACAAAGAAAAAGAAAGAAAATAAGATAGATAAAAGAAATGAAATGAAACTACAGAAGAACCGAGGAGGAAGAAGAAGAGCAGAAGCAGCGGCAACCTCTAGAAGAGGCGGAGCAGATGCTGCGACCCTTCGAAGAGGTGCAGCTGCTGCTGCGTTTCTTCTCGACGTCTGGTTGCTGCAATTTCGTAAAAAGCAGTTTGATAAAAGGGTCTTAAAAGTCGGTTTTGAATGTATTTTTGACGTGAATCCTACAATAATTGATACAAAAACAAAATACAATAAAAAGATGGGATTTACACCCTCAGACTTACATGTTTAATGAAACGAGATTAACTAAGTTAACGTTAAGTGATTGCTCGACTCGAATGTATGAAGAAAATGCCCTCCTAAGAGGATTTAGATTAAGTTGATTGATGTGTAGTGGTCAAATTGGTCGGTCATGCAACGTGACTGGAACTCAGAATGATCCGAGCTTACGTGGTCGATTGATCAAGCACGTAGGCGTCGAAAGCTTAGAGCACGGTCTTAGAATGCAAAGAGATAAGAGAAGGGCGGACAGTCGCGTGAAAAATATGTGAGGCAAACGCCTCTATTTATACTAAAAAATATGGAGTGTTATGGAATGACTCAAACTTTGGAAACAAATCAAGGAAAAAATCTGAAAACATGCAAAAACGAGCTGGAGAAAGGGTGCAGAAGCTCCTGCGATCCTTCTAAGAGGCGCAACATCTACTGCGTCATTTCCCCAGAGGTTTTCTCCTGCGGAAGAAAGATTTCCGCGTTTCTTTTATGGAATTGCGGTAGATCTATACTTCCTTATTTCTTAGAATATGATTTACGAGATATATTTTACCAAAAGACATAAAATTAAATTATGGAATAAATATCCAGAATATTCTAGATCATTTCGAATCGGCATTTTAGACGGTTTCTTAGAAAATAAAGCGATTTTTTACCCGGACTCCAAATGAACTCTAATTACTGTCAAAACGACCGTATCGGCGAGTAGATGACGACCAAGGGGTAGAATCAAGTATTTGAGCTATCACTTGACGATAAACTTACGAACTGTCATATATCGTTCCGTGTACCAAAAATGCGGCCCAATCATCACTGGGTGGTTGGCGGGAGGTGTAGAAATGAGGTATCTACAGAGCCTCCACTTTGATTGAGGCTTGGACAAGGCGAAAGTCAAAGTATAGCCATCAGGTGAATCAAAGAATACAACCCGACGACTATGGCGACGCGAGGCGGCTCAACGGGTATGAGGCAAGGACCTGTCGTCGGGAACATTTTAGAGTCTGTCGACTATTGGGGAGGGTCGTTTAAAGTCCATTAGACTACATAACGAGGCTCGCCAACCATAAGAAGAAACCATACCTATGACTTTTTTCTCGAGATGTTTCTGGAGGTGCGTAAGAGCTAAGGTTAAGCGTAGGAGCTAAGGTTAAGACCTAAAAGATATATAAGGGTTGTGCTAGGGTATGGGGCCCTTAAAGGAAAACATCGATGAAAAGGCGGCCTAAGGGTAACCAAGGTTTGGGGTGTATGAACCCTGAGAAAAGGCGATCCTAAAGGAGTATGATTCTACAGGTAGAGGCTAGGTGCATGAACTTGGGTAGTTTGGGAACCTAAGAGAAGGTTGGTATAAGAACAAATAAAATTGAGGGCAGCAGGACATCGATAGAAACTGGTGGGAGAATCTGCTTGCGTCGGTCTCAAGCGAACTCTCGTCGGGGAATATGTTTATGATTCTGTCTGGATTGAATCATTTCTTGGAATCTGCTTGTGTCTGCTTCCAAACAAACTCCATCTCGCGAGAAATGCAATCGGCTGTCATGAACTCTCGATGGATAATAAAGTATCGATGAAGGTGTGTCTTAAAACACCGTCAAAGAAAATGAAGAGGCTTGACTGATAATGGCGCGTCCTAAGCACCGCTGGAAATCCGCTCGTTGTTGCAAGCGAAATCCTGATAAAAGATACTTGCTGGGAGATAAAACATCTTGACGATTTTACAGTCTGTCTAGAAAAATATGGGTCCGGGCGAAAATAGAACACCCAACAGACCAAATATATGATATAAGTGTTAGAAATCTATATCTCATTATACTCAACATATTCATATATGTGATGGATTAATTTAGTCATAAAATTAAATATTGATCTTATGCATGCAAATAAGAAAAAAAGGATAAAGAAGAAATCGTCATTCTTACAATGAGAAATCGGATAAATGGGCACAAATGAGTTTGCCTACTCACTTGTTCTTGAGCTTCCTAAAATGGATGAACAAAGGATTCATGTATAGAATCCCTCCCAAGGAATAATACCCAAGATAACCTCTTAATAAAATCAATATTATTGATACTAGAACAATATTAATTTTAAATAAAATTGACCCAAAAATATTGTTTTTGGTGTCTTAATTTCGGTTAAGATAAGGGAGAAGAAGAAGTAATTTTATCTCTCTAAAACTCTATATTTTAGATGATGATTTGAATGAATAATGCACTAGTTTGCATGTAGTGAATATTAGGTAAAAATGAGCAAAAGACCCTTGGCCTTTTTCACTAGGAAAACCGGGTAGGAGGGGGTGGGTATGGCCAATACATGAGCTTCTATTCTTCCCAAGAATTATAGGCATGTAAGGCTATGCATTAGGTCTTATAATTATGCCTTCCACTAAACATTATTAACACAAAAATAAGCCTAATACTCCCTCCTTATTTCGGCACATATGGTGTAAAATGGAAAATCCATTTTATACATTATTTTGTCAATTTCTCACATGTAACATGTTTCATGACATTAGGTATATAAAATGTATTTTTAACAATTAAAAATCAACATATTAATAAAATATGTCACTTATAAAGTTAACCTAGTAATTCATAATTACTTGTACCGAAATGAATTCCCGAGTCATAAATTACAACATTCTGTATTTATAATAATCAATTCATTCCGTTTCAATTGTTTCCGTAAACAATAATTTCATCTAAGTAATAAAACAATTCGATTACTTAGACCGTATCTTATTTAATCAAATTATAACGAGATACGTAAATATTACTTCCAAAATCGTCCGTCAATTTTAAGTAATTTAATTAACCCGTATCGTCATACGATCAATTAAATAATCAATTAAGAGTGTTAGCCTTTAGGTATGACCTAAGGGGATCAACTGAACACCACCGTCGCACGACAGTAATGTCAAACTCTAGTCAGCCAATCATTACCGATATGTGTGGACCAGTTGACAGTAAAATATTACTTCCGACATGTATTCTTTAAAATGAGATTTAAACTTGTGATCATTATGATCGACAATTGTGATCGCATTATTGTCGGAGGACACATATTCCAACAATCTCCCACTTGTCCTCGACAAGTGTGCGTCACCAATTCTCTTATCCTATTACTATCTCCCACTCAATGCAAGGTGTCTTTCATGTCGTACTTGCAAGTGATCATATCGAGAGTGGTTTCCTCGATCTGGAGAATAACTGATTGACCGGATTTATCTACCATAGATATCATCCGAGCGTGGCCACGCATTTCCAGTTCATTACTCCTCGAGTGGCCCTGAGATATTGTTATAACCCTGACTAGGGGTGGACAATTCATATCGCACTCATTCCCTTCGACTAGCCACAGCCATCATAACCCAAAATATGCCCATTTGACCCCATTTACGAAGGTCGTAGTAACACAAATCAAAGTTAATCTGGAACTGTGCCATCTTAGGTGAACAGTCTTTAGTCAAAAGAATCGACTCATTAGAATAATATAGTAGCTCTCGCCACGACCAGGCTCTATAAATTTGCCAGAACTCTATAAGCGGTCATAAGGCCCGACAAGGTGTTCCCAACAGTCTGCCTATGTGATCGACTAGTCATCTCACATGACTTTATGGCACTTGAACTTGCCATCAATCGCATCACACTCTAGTCACTTCGAGACATCACCTCATGCAAGTAACTATGGGCGAATACAATGCTAATCCGTGTTCACTTTAACGGGGTTCAATTGTCTCTACAACCCGTTTGGATGTAACAAAGTATAAGGTGAGTTAATAATAACTCAAACGACAAATGTCGACATCACATCTGGGTAGTCAATACCATATTACGACCTTGTGATGTATATCGTAAGTGTGTAAACACTAGTCGATTGCAATAGAATTTTAACATACCATCCATGTGTTCAAACTTCTTTAATTGCATTATTCTTTATATTCATGTTATCTCTCATAGCATGAACCTTACCAAGTACACATATAGGTTCCCAACCTAGGTTTGGGTTCTTTATCTTGAAAGAACTTTCTTGTTGTTTATCACATAACCAACGAATTGTGGTGGATGATATAACTTGCACTGGTCAAGTGTTCTACCAACCCACAATGCACTAGGTATACGTTTTGTAGAGTCTTGCAACACTTGTCAAGATGATTAGCCTAGCACTGCTCATAAGTCCTAGTATATTAGAAAATATCAGTTTTGAGTATTTTCTTACTTCAACTAAGCATTTTCAAAGCTTCTTATTTCTCCTTTTATCTTGAATAGCTTAGGATTTTCATAAATCCTTACGTGTGATCGAACTTCAAAACGTGCAACCTCTTGGCACATAACAGAGTTTTCTGTCCATCACTGGAATCGCTCATTAGTTCTCCTCGAGAATTCATGACGATTCTTCTATGGCTTGCCAATGATTCACCATGCCCTTATGCATATGATTCATTATTGGACATGTGAATGATTATTTTAATGGCGGAAACATTAGTAACTAATAATCATGTGATCAACCATTCTTAGGTTCAATGAACGACCATGACTGCTAATGGCAATTCCGTTTTCATTGACATGAATAATCTACGTTTCTCGTTGATCCGATGTGTATATCTCAATACCTATCCAACATCTCATGATGTGATTGGATTCATCATACTCCATTTTCATCCAGAATTGAAAACTCAAATCCTTTTTTGTGAAAGATAGTATTAGCTCGTCATTCTCAATGAGTAATGAGTTATAAATTTTTACAAGATGATTGCTCCCACTAAATTCCATGTCTTCACATGATAATTTCCAACTCCCACTTAATTCCACATGTTTCGCAATTGACTACTCAATCGAAATATTTTAAGAATTGAAATATCTTTTGCTTTGCCAAGTTATTAAGATAAAACCATATATGTTCCCAACATATCCTTTCAAAATACTTATTTTGAAAAGGTTTCAATCTTAAACTTATGGAAAGAGATTTTAATCTCTAACTCATTCATTTTAAAATGATGCGTAGCAATGTCATTATTTAAATGTGAATTTCATTTAATATACGTCCTTCTCAAAATACCCTTTTCTGGAAGGAGGTTTAACCATTTCATTTTCATAATGAGGTTAAGTAATGACACTAGCATGGTTAACAATTAATTTAGCTTTTATAGATATCGGCATATCATCCTTTGCAACTTTTAGTCATAAATCACATTTATTTTTGAGGATGCAACTTTGTTTCATTTAAGCTCTTTAAGTAAATATCAACATTGAAACTATTGGTCAAAAGTCGCTCATAAACTAGCCAAATCTCTTGTTAAGACTTTACATTAGTCATTCTTCTTCCAAAACTTTCTTTTGGTCTCCTCGTGTAGTTATCTTGAGAACATATTCTTTTGATTACTTCACTTGGTCTCTTTTGTCATGTGGATTTCATTTATTTGAGACCATAGATCTCATCTATTCGTGTACACTATCTATATAGGTATACAAATCATTCTTTCTTGCGTAGATCTCATATACACAAGTATACAAATTTGCTTTGTGGTCTTTGTGTCTTCATTTTTCTCCCACTCTATCTTTAGAATAAATATACTAGAGATTCAAAGATAGCTTATGAGACACAAATAATGATTTTTGAAGTATAAGGAGGACTATCTCATAGTTTGACTAATAGTTTTAGATTTGATAAGTGAACTCAGTGATTGACATTCCTTTAATAGAGTTCATCATGTGGGTTAATATCCGTATACTACCCCTTTAATTGTAGGACTATAACGTAAAATTTACATGTGAATATAGTCATAAAACATAAAAACAGTAGAGAAACGATAAGAAGCAAGTAACAACCTCGGGTCCTTTAAATTGCGGCGTAAAGAACAGAAATCAAAGCAGATTTCCTCCTAATCGTTGCACCCAAGACTTGTCCGAGATATGCCCTTGTGCTAGAACAGTGTTCTCCGATTGCCTTGCAATATTGGGAGAACTGATGTGAGTTTTTCACTGGATGAGAGATCCGAATTTCGAGAGGCACTGTTCTCGAAACCCTAATAATTTTTAGCAAATGAATAATTTTTAGACAAGAGGAGAGAACTCCCCTTTTTGTCTTTGTGATTCTCGGCCAAACCGAGTGAGAGGAGCCCTTATGGGCTTTTCATTTTCTCTTCACTTAAACTCGCGGTCCGGTCCATCACTCGCTAAGTGTATATGACGTGGTCTGATTATAAACTGTTATCGGTTATCGGAAATTAAGGCATCAGCTAATAATACGGGTTAGCTGAATTATTAATACGTGTCCGACAAAACAGTATTGTATAATTATATTCAATATACAATTAAATATAAATCGCTTATATTTAATTTTACGAATTAACTGGTTAATTCGCCTTAGCCCATGATATTTAATCCGTATTAAATATAATATCTCAACATCACATATTTGACTAATTACTAGTCAAATAACTCGGACTAACTGGTTAGTCGATTTTGGCATCTTCATGACAGTATTTTCATACCGTCACATCTCTCGAACGTATCCTATAGGTGTGACTTTTAGGGACCAGTTGATCACCGCCATCTGTATGACAATAACGTCAAACTTATCTAGCAAGCCAATCGTTATTGATAAACGTGGATCAACTGATAATAATACCAAAGTATGCCCTTTGATCCTTCTAGAGGTTTATAAGTCCTTGCACTAACTGTTAAGGACACCAACCCCAACAAGCTCCCACTTGTCCGTACAAGTGTATGTGCAATGACGTTATCCGCACTAACTGGAGAACACAAGCTCCAACAAACTCCCACTTGTCCGTACAAGTGTATGTGCGATAACAGATTCTCATATTCATTTAAAATTTCTCCCACTCAATGTAAAACAATTTGCAGATCTGGATCCACAAAGGTCGTATTTTACAATCGATCTGTATCTAGAGTGGTTTCCCCGACTAGAGAGTAACTTAACTGATAAAACGAATCCGTATCCGAGCATGGCCATGCATTTCGATTCTGACTCCTCGAGTGGCCCCGAGAAATATCGAGTACGATAAAGGCTGAATATTTCCTTCAACTCGACTCCTTCCGATCTAAGCACAGCATGAAATGACCCAGAAAAAATCTACTTGGCCCCCTGTTACGGATGACCGTGAGAAAGAAACCAAAGTCACCCAAAATCTGCCGTAGTCTCAAGAGACAGTCGATAGTCAAAGAATCGACTCTTAGGATCACCATGGAAGTCCTATCCACGACCGGGCACGAATGTTATAAAACATTTAGGACTCCACGTCGATGTCACAATTGTGTCCTACGAAATATCCGTATAAATCGCCTCGTGATTGGTGGTCAACCGGTTGACTTATGGCTTGTTGAACCCACCATCAACCAACGTCACAAAATAATTGCCGAGTTATCAGCTCATGTGGGCAATTAAGGACTAAAAAGATATGATGTTTGTTCAGTTCACTTTGTGGTGTTCAAAATTGTCGTACAATTCCACATGAAAAACAAAATATATATATAAATTATCAAAACGATGATGTCGTATAGAGTACAAAAGAGAATGAATCTAATCCATAAAAGAGTACTACAACTCGGGAACACGTTTAATTCCCATGGAATTAACATGCCCTTCATGCTTATCTTGTCGTAATGCTTTAGTGAGAGGATCTCCTATGTTATCATCTGTAGCAATCTTTTCTATCACTACTTCCTTTTGCTCCACGTAATCTCGGATTAGATGAGCTTTCCGTTGTACATGTCTAGACTTGTTGCTAGACTTTGGCTCCTTAGCTTGGAAGATGGCACCACTATTGTCGCAATAGATGGTGATCGGGTCATTCGAACTAGGCACTACAGATAGTCCATGTAAGAATTGACGCATCCATATCGCTTCCTTTGTAGCTTCAGACGCGGCATAGTACTCGGACTCAGTCGTAGAATCTGCTGTAACATTTGTTTCGAACTCTTCCACTGATCTGCAGCGCCATTAAGAGTAAAAACGAATCAGACCGAGATTTCGAGTCGTCTCGATCCGTTTGGAAGCTAGCATCTGCAGAATCGGTTGCGCATAGCTTTTGAGAGCCTCCATAAGTCAATGCCCAATCTTTAGTCCTCTGGAGGTACTTAAGAATACTGACCAACCAATGTGGTTCACCTGGTTCTTTGTTGGAATCGACTTGTCATACTCAATGCATATGCCACGTCCGGACGTGTGCATATCATGGCATACATGATTGATCCTATTGCCGAAGCATAAGGAATCCGTGTCATGCGCTCTTTCTCTTCCGGTGTCTCTGGTGCCTGAGACTTGCTCAAATGCACCCCTGGAGCCATAGGAAGGAACCCCTTCTTGGAGTTAGTCATCTTTGAATCTCTCTAGGACTTTGTCTATGTAAGACTCCTGACTGAGAGATAACATCCGTCGTGATCTATCTCGATAGATACGGATGCCAAGAATTCTTTGTGCCTCTCCCAGATCTTTCATCTGGAAATGGTTTTTCAACCATACTTTTACCGAAGTTAAGAGAGGTATGTCATTCCCAATCAGGAGTATGTCGTCAACATAAAATATTAGGAAGACAATCTTGCTCCCACTCGACTTGATATATAGACATGGTTCCTCGACCGATCGAGTAAATCCATTTTCTTTTATCACTTGGTCGAAGCGATGATTCCAACTCCTTGATGCTTGCTTAAGTCCATAAATGGAACGCTTAAGCTTGCACACTTTCTGAGGATGTTCAGGATCGATGAAACCTTCGGGTTGTACCATGTACAACTCTTCCTCCAAAAAGCCGTTTAAGAAGGCGGTTTTTACGTCCATTTGCCAAATTTCATAGTCATGAAAAGCGGCAATCGCTAAGATAATCCGAATGGAACGCAAAGATAACTACGGGTGCAAAAATCTCATCGTAGTGCAAACCTGGCACTTGGGTGAAACCTTTTGCAACTAGTCGTGCTTTGTAGATATCTTGCTGACCTTCCACAAAATGCTTTATCTTGTAAAGCCATTTGCATTGAAGGGGACGAACCTTAGCAGGTAAGTCAACAAGATCCCAGACGTTGTTCTCATACATGGAGTCCATCTCGGATTGCATGGCCTCAAGCCATAGCTTTGAGTCAGAACTTGTCATGGCACCTTTATAGGTTGCGGGTTCACTACTCGTTAAGAGTAGAACGTCATCTATGTCATGTTCCTCGACCATACCAATGTATCTGTCCGGAGGAATAGAGACTCTTCCCGACCTCCTAGGTTCCTCAGGAATATTCACCGCAGCCGGGATTGAAGGAACAGGTTCCTCCAATGGTTGCTCGGTGTTTGGTTCTGGAATCTCCGACAGGTCGAAGGTTCTATCACTCTTTGCATTCTCGAGAAATTCCTTCTCTAAGAATGTCGCACTAGCCGTAACAAAAACACGTTGTTCGGTTGGCGAATAGAAGTAATGACCAAGCGTTCCTTTAGGATAACCTATAAAGTATGTCTTGACCGATCGCGGGCCGAGCTTATCCTCGTGTCTCCACTTGACATAAGCCTCGCAGCCCCAAACCCGTATAAAGGACAAGTTAGGGACCGTTCCCTTCCATAGTTCATATGGAGTCTTGTCAACAGCTTTAGACGGACTTCGGTTTAGTATTAGAGCGGCTGACATAAGAGCATAACCCCACAATGAATCAGGTAATATCGTGTGACTCATCATGGATCGAACCATATCAAGTAGTGTTCGATTTCTCCGTTCGGACACACCATTCAGCTGAGGTGTTCCAGGTGGAGTTAACTGTAGGGCAATCCCACAGTCCTTTAGGTGTTGATCAAACTCGTGAGAAAGATACTCGCCACCACGATCCGAACGCAGTGTTTTTATCTTTCTACCCAATAGGTTCTGTACCCTATTCTGGTATTCCTTGAATTTCTCAAAGGATTCACTTTTGTGCTTCATTAAGTAGACATATCCATATCTACTTAAATCGTCCGTGAAAGTGATGAAATACCTATAGCCTTCTCGTGCGGTGATTGACATAGGTCCACATACATCCATGTGTATGAGTCCTAATAGGTCAGCAGCGCGCATTCTAACACCTTTGAAGGAAATCCGAGTCATCTTACCGATGAGACATGATTCACACGTGCCAAATGATTGAAAATCAAAGGCCGAGATAGCTCCATGTTTGATGAGCTGTTTTACGCGTTTCTCATTAATGTGTCCCATACGGCAGTGCCATAGATACGTTTGATCTTTGTCACCAACCTTTAACTTTTTATTCATTACGTGTAATATTTCCGTGGTCTGATCTAAAACATATATTCCGTTCATGGAGACTGCCTTGCCGTAAATCATATCGTGTAATGAGAAAATGCAAGTATTATTTTCTATTACAAATGAAAAACCACGTTTATCAAGCGCAGAAACTGAAATAATGTTTTTGGAAAGACTAGGTACATAATAGCAGTCATATAATGACAACTCAAATCCGCTTGGAAGCTGGATCACATATGTTCCCTTGGAGATGGCAGCCACTCTTGCTCCATTCCCAACACGCAGGTCCACCTCACCCTTTACGAGGGGTTCGATGTTTCGGAGCCCCTGCACATGATTACACAGATGAGAACCACAACCAGTATCAAGTACCCAAGTTCCGTAACTTGCGTGGTTAATCTCAATCATATGAATAAAAGTAGAAGAGAGAGAAGACATACCAACAGGTTTAACACGACCTGCTTTTAAGTCCTCATGATAAACAGGACATGTGCGTCTCCAATGCCCAGTCTTGTGGCAATGGTGGCATTCCATGTTTTCACTCTTGCTCTTTGTCATGCCTGATGAGTTACTCGACTCACCAGGACCACTCTTACCTGAACCCGACTTCTTGAACTTCGCCTTACCATCGTTAGGTTTGCCGGAGCTTTGCCCTTACCTTTCCCTTTGTTTGACACAACGAGGACATCCTGTTTCGAACTCCCACTGAACTTCATGTCCTTCTCGGTCTGTACGAGAAGGGAGTGCAGTTCATGCGGAGTTTTCTTCAAATCATTCATATAGTAATTCGCTCTGAATTGCGAATAACCATCGTGGAGTGAGTGAAGAATACGGTCGATAACAATATTCTCGCTGATGTTACAGTTAAAGGTCTCCAGTTTCTCGACATTCTCAATCATGCTGAGAATGTGTGGGCTAACCGGTTGGCCCTTCTGGAGTCTCGCATCAAAGAAGCGAGTGGTATGCTCATAGGTCACGATTCTCGGTGCTTTCGAGAATTCCTTAGTGAGCGTGGTGAAAATCTTGTTTGCACCATGGGCTATGAAGCGTTTCTGCAAATTGGGTTCCATTGCAAAAATTAGTACATTTTTAACCGCACCCGCTTCCAAGGCGAAATCGTTATACTTGTCGATTTCGTTTATTCCAGCCGTGGGGCCTGGGTTTGACGGCATGGGCTCAAGCAGAAATTTGAGTTTCCCGTCAGCAGTGGCAGCATTCCGTAATGCCGCCTCCCAGTCTGCGAAGTTGGATCCATCATTCTTCAGTCGAGTAGACTGATTCATCTGATTCATGAAGATCCTAAGCCAGGACTCACGGTCCAATGTGGCACTTGGCATTGGGTTATCACTTGAACCAGCCATTTGTTGTTTAGCAGTTTAAAAACGTGATCTACACTGAAAAAGAAAGAAAAACAAAACGAAATAAGCAACTCATCGAGGTGATTTAAGTCTATTTTAAAATTCATTTTAAACATGTAGACTCTCGCACTTGCATAATTGATCTCCCTCAAGAATGATACAAGTGATCCCAAGACTCAATTTCTGTAAATTGATAAGCCAACTGTTTAGCTAATTCTTCCGGAAGAACTCTTGGTCGATAGATTTCCGTAAATCCTATCTATAGTCCACCATAGTCACAGGATCGTACGAGTGACCATAGCGTTGAGATAAAATAGGTCAATCGGTTCCAACTTACCCGACGTAGAAGGGGTCATAGTATGCCTACCGACGAAGAAGGGACTCATTGAAGTTTGACCTATAAAGACTGTTCTCAATTTTAGTTTATACGAGGAAGATCCCATCAACTAAGTTTTAATTCATTTTAAGTGAACGAATAACTAGCGTCTGTCGTGAACGAATTAATTTAGATGATGGCTTTTATCGTGTGACATGAGAATGTCAATGAAAACTAACTCGTGACCTCTATATGTGTCAGTTTTCATGCAATAATTAGGTGGTTTGGTTTTTAGGCGGAATATGATGCAAATTATCGTTGCGAAAAATAAATAAAGGAATGCAAAAACGTAAATAAAAATTTCCTAGTGTGGCCTATCCTATTATAAGAACATAATACAACTTTGGAATCCACCGTTGGACCCGAAAAGCTTGTCTTGATGTTCCACCTTGATCCAAGTAGTGGGAGTGAGCATCCGGTCTCCATCTTTGGTCTTCTCAAAAATTACAATTAAAATTACAAAATATAAACCTATTTACATTCTAATTAAAACTGTAATTACAAGTGAAAAATCCAAAACGGAGATACAAGATCTCAAAATACAACCAAGACCGTGTTCCATCATTACGGTAACACGTTCTACTAAGGCCACACTAAGTTACAACCGATTGTAAAAATTAAATACGTAATAAAATGGCATTCACGGCATTCAAAAATTAACGATAAATAAAAATGCATCAACTAAAAACAAATTCATTCGTGACATAATTCCGTAATTATGTTAAATTTATCCAAACCACCTTTTAATGATTAAAATTCATGTGATAAAACTGCTTCTATCATTTAATTTTAATCCATTACAATCCGTCATTTTAAAGACGCTTTAAAACAACTATATGGTACGTGTGTGAACCGTTTCACAATCATAGCGAGTGTACTATATTCGTATAAAGTACATTTTGAAGCCAAAAGAAAATTTAAATCAAAAGAAACAAATTTTCAAAGCTGTTAAAGACGAAATCCCTCGATCCAGGGACATAAGTGCTCGATCGAGGAATTAAAGGGCTCGATCGACTGAACTGCAAGTCGATCGAGGGGTATGCTAATCAGGGAGTACTCGATCGACAACACTGGTGGTCGATCGAGGACTTATATCAGCAATACTGTTCGATCGAGTACGAGGACTCCTCGATCGAGCAGTGGGGTTTTAAAAGCAGGTCGATCGAGTACAGCAAGGGCTCGATCGAGCAAAAGGTTTTGAACAGTGGTCGATCGAGTACAAAGCAGGGACTCGATCGAGCAAAAATTATACAGAAAAGCCACTCGATCGATTAAAAACTTGGTCGATCGAGTGCAAAAGTCTCTGGAAAATTCAAAACCCTCGTGAAAACATATTTCGAGACAAAATCAATTCAATTTTGATCAAAACGCATCAAAACAAAATTAACAATTTGATAAAACTTGACATATTGTTATAATCTCCGTATAAAACAACAATATGTATAAAACAAATCGAAAACAAGGTGATAAAACCGTGTAAAACATGTCACGGTTTCAACAAAAACAAAAACCCGAATCAGCCGTGTATACATGGCACGGAATTCGAAGCACAAAATCATCGTTTCAAAAACGTTTTATGAAAAACACATAGAAAAATTTACGTGGCCTCGCTCTGATACCACTTGTGAGTTAATATCCGTATACTACCCCTTTAATTGTAGGACTATAACGTAAAATTTACATGTGAATATAGTCATAAAACATAAAAACAGTAGAGAAACGATAAGAAGCAAGTAACAACCTCGGGTCCTTTAAATTGCGGCGTAAAGAAAGTAAATCAAAGCAGATTTCCTCCTAATCGTTGCACCCAAGACTTGTCCGAGATATGCCCTTGTGCTAGAACAGTGTTCTCCGATTGCCTTGCAATATTGGGAGAACTGATGTGAGTTTTTCACTGGATGAGAGATCCGAATTTCGAGAGGCACTGTTCTCGAAACCCTAATAATTTTTAGCAAATGAATAATTTTTAGACAAGAGGAGAGAACTCCCCTTTTTGTCTTTGTGATTCTCGGCCAAACCGAGTGAGAGGAGCCCTTATGGGCTTTTCATTTTCTCTTCACTTAAACTCGCGGTCCGGTCCATCACTCGCTAAGTGTATATGACGTGGTCTGATTATAAACTGTTATCGGTTATCGGAAATTAAGGCATCAGCTAATAATACGGGTTAGCTGAATTATTAATACGTGTCCGACAAAACAGTATTGTATAATTATATTCAATATACAATTAAATATAAATCGCTTATATTTAATTTTACGAATTAACTGGTTAATTCGCCTTAGCCCATGATATTTAATCCATATTAAATATAATATCTCAACATCACATATTTGACTAATTACTAGTCAAATAACTCGGACTAACTGGTTAGTCGATTTTGGCATCTTCATGACAGTATTTTCATACCGTCACATCTCTCGAACGTATCCTATAGGTGTGACTTTTAGGGACCAGTTGATCACCGCCATCTGTATGACAATAACGTCAAACTTATCTAGCAAGCCAATCGTTATTGATAAACGTGGATCAACTGATAATAATACCAAAGTATGCCCTTTGATCCTTCTAGAGGTTTATAAGTCCTTGCACTAACTGTTAAGGACACCAACCCCAACACATCAACTCAATCATCATTTTATAATTGATCATACACAAGCCTTAAGCTTGTGGACATATAATGAATCCCATCATTATAGTTGTCTATTAGATCACTTTAAGTGGATGCTCATATGTTTCTATGTGCAAGCATATATAGACGAATTTTTTAGAACAAGGAAAAATACGATAAAACGGGTGACTTGGGTTGCAAACCAAGCCACCATAATCCAAAATACAACAATTGTTTAGAAAGGATCAAACATTTCCATGTCGAACACGGAAATCAAAAGGTTCTAAAAATCCGAAACATAAATTAAAATAAGACAATAAAAAGCCAAGTTTCATGGAAGCTACTCCTAGCTTCTTGATGGTTTCTCAAGCTTGCTTTTCTTTTCCCTTGTCCTTGCTTGGTGGAGGCCCTATTTACAATAAAAAGGGGATACATTATCACAACTTTGTATCACAATACCATAGTTGAATTAGAAACATAAAAGAAAGGATAGTCATTTACCTACTGGAGTGATCTTTCCAGATTTGATGTCACCAAGATACTTGGAACAATTCCTCTTCCCAATGTCCAACACCATGTGGACAGCGGGCCGCCCACGGGGGCGCTTGGTGAGAAGGTCGAAAAACAAGCGTTTGCATTTTGTATGGAGTCGCCACCAATTTTTATGGGAAATTGGAACCGTTCGAATACCTCGTGTCATGTCAAGACACAAAGTAGTGACATGAAAACTAAGCAATCGTTACCCTTAGCATTCTATGTCTAGAATGACTCTCGTGGATGCCAATGAACAGGGGTGCTCACGGAGATCTGGAGTAAGGGGTGAGGGTACGTATTAGGAAGCTCTTTTGATCGAACACCTAATCCCGCCCGCCTCGATAGCGGCCTCTACTAATGATTAGGGAAGTTGTCTATACTCGATATATCGTCGGTTATATGCATGCAATGCAACATCCAAGTTTTAATCCTAACATGTGAGAATTAGACTAAGTCGGTGAAACACGTAATTAGCATACAATTGGATCGAAGTAGGATTTAATGTCGATTCATATGTGAAAGCATTCAAACAATAAAAGAAATACAACAATTACGAATTACAATAATGAAAATTACAATAATTACATTGGAATAGGCGATTTATGTCGAAAATACCTTTAAAACGGATAATTTGAGAAAAAGAAATAAAAGAATAAAAGAATAAAATTAATGAAATAAATAAATTACGAACAGGACAGAAAGTGATATTACGGATAATAGTTGATTATACGGACTAATTAAACTAAGTCAAAGCAACAACGGAGTTCGTAAACGAAATCATCTGGAACAGCGCAGCAGAGCCGCGCCCTCCTGGAAGAGCGCAGCGATTCTTTGCGTCTTTTCAAGGGTGAGTTCTGGCTGTGAAGCCGGAACTGCAAATCGTTAATGTCAATTGATGATTTTAATGGTTAATTGATAATAATTACTCGGATGAAAGTGGTTAACATGTTATTTAACATATGAATGGGTCATAAAACAGTAAAACATGAGTGAGACGGAATTAAACGGATTAATTACATGAATGAATGATAGACATTAATGAGTCCTCTATTGAAATCAATTAACTAGGTTAGATATAATGATATATGACGAACTAATGATGAATACATGACAAAAGACAGGTTAGAATGTATCAATGACGAGTTCCAGAGATTCAATATGGATGAATCGAACCTCCAAAACCCGGGTTTGAATTGAATGACGAAAACCCGCAAGTATTGAATTACTTGGGATTTAAGTCGGATTAACAATGAATTATACGAATTAATGATGATGCTTAATATACATGTAATTATATACTACTTATGACGAAAAATTAACAGACAAACGAAACAATCAAAACAAGAGTGACGAATTACAGAGGACGAAGGAAGAAGAAAAGAAGCAGGAACTGCGGCAGCCTCACGAAGAGGCGCAGCAGGAACTGCGCTCCTTCGATAAGGCGCAGCAGTTGCTGCGTCTTTTCTCGACTGTCAGTCTTCTGGAAATCCGTAAAAAAGGTTTTAAAGATGGTTTTAGAAATCGGTTTTAATTGGTATTTTCGACGTAAATCTTACAATTGTGATACGATAAATAAAATACAATAAATAAATAAGGATTATACACCCTCAGACTTACATGTTGACGAAACGAGAAGGACTAAGATATCGATTAGTGAAGCTCGACGCGAATGCAAGGAAAGTGCCCTCGTAAGAGGAAAACGATTGAAATAAATTGATTAATTAGATTGATTATTGTGTAGTTGGTCAAATTGGTCGGTCATGCAACGGAGAGGCTGGTACCCGGAAGGATCCGAGCTTACGTGGTCGAATGTTCAAGCACGTAGGCGCCAATTAGTAAGAACGAAGTCTAGAATGCAAAGGGAGAAGAGAAGGGCGGACACTCGCATGAGAAATATGAGGAGCGAAGGCTCCTATTTATACTAATCACGTGACGGAATTAGGGTTTCGGAGACTGTTTGGAAGTGAATCTCGGAAAGATATAAAAAAGATACGTGGAACATGCAGAGAAGGGCCTGGGAAGAGGCGCAGCAGCCACTGCGTCTCTTGGAAGAGGCGCAGCACCTGCTGCGTCTATTCCCAGGAGGTTTCCTCCTGCTGAAGAAAGATTTCCGCGTTTGAGTTATGGTAGGACGGAAATAATCCGATCTTCCTTAATATTTTATATGAATATTACGGGATATTATTTGCCAAAAGATAAAACTCGTGAAATATGGAATAAAAATATCCGGAACATTCGAACATTCGACTGGATTTAACAGTTATCGAGAAAATGGAGACGGTTTTTGACCCGGACTCCGAATGTACTCTAATTACTGCCAAAACGACCGTATCAGGACGTAGATGACAACTATGAGGTTGACATTAATATTTGAGCAATCACTTGACGATAATCTTACGAACTGTCACAAATCGTTCCGCGAATCAAACATGCAGCCCAATCATCACCGGGTGGTTTGCGGGAGGTGCAGAAATGAGGTGTCTACAGAGCCCCCACTTTGACTGAGGCTTGGACAAGGCGAAAGTCAAAGTATAGCCATCAGGTCAATCGAAGATTACAACCTGACGACTATGGCGATGCGAGGCGGCTCAAGGGGTCTGAACCAAGGACCTGTCGTCGGGAACATTTTAGAGTCTATCGACTATCGGGGAGGGTCGTTTAAAGTCCATTAGACTACGTAAGGAAGCTCGCCAACCATAAGAAGAGACCATACCTAAGATACCCCTGGGTGAAACGGAACTGAAGACGCTTCGGCAAAACTCTTTGGCCTGAAGATAACTTGGTGTCTGAAGGCATTAAGGATCACAAGGATTTCGAAGAAACTTCTTTCTCGAGATGCTTACGGAGAATGACACCTTCGGCGAACTCCGTGAAGAATAAGAATCGAAAGCAGCAGGACATCGGTAGAAACTGCTGAGGAATCTGCTTGCGTCGGTCTCAAGCGAACTCTTGCAAAACTTGAGGTTGAATCTGCTTGCGTCGGTCTCAAGCGAACTCTTGTTGGGGAATATATTGACGACTAGGAACATCTTGATCGTCATGGAAGAAATCTCGAATGAGCAGTACTGCAAAATACTACTGCGCTGGATAAAAGGATATGAGCAGTACTGCAAAATACTACTGCGCCGGATAAAATGAATTGAGCAATACCGCAAAATACTACTCGTATACTGGATAAAATGAATTGAGCAATACCGCAAAATACTACTGCATTTGGATAAAATGCGGGCGGAACGAAAGGAAATCATCGAAACGGACCAAAAGAATATAATAGCGTCAAGGAAGAGGCGCACCAAAGATGGGCCCGCAAATAACGAACTCATAACGAATTTTTGAAAATCCGTATGGAGGGAACACAAGGAAAAGGCGCAGCAAGAGCTGCGTCTCTTGGAAGAGGCGCAGCACCTGCTGCGTCTTTTCCCCAATTTGGCTTTCCTACGTAAAAACGCGAAATCAGAAGGATTGTATTTCATTATTTCGAAACACAATTCTTGCAATTTCTCTCTCAAATCTTCACCATTTCCGTCGAGGTTTGATCCAAAAGCTTGCACTAAACATGACTAATCGAGGTATGTATTCCAATCTTGCATTAATCCTCTACATTTGTTGAATTTTGAGCCGCGAGATTTAGGGTTTTCGACCCTTTTGATCGAAAATTTGGGGCTTTTCCCCCAAATGGATTTACCATGTATTTGCTTCGAATTTTTGTCGAGTTTTGAGCTCTTGAGTGAAATTTGAGACGGTTTTACAGCTGAACCGTAAATTGCTTCGAAAATAGCCTTAGGAATGCCCATTTGCGATGAAATTTGATATTCGGAATCCTTGGATGATGGGTAAACTTTCCACCATCTCGGAATTTTGGTTTGTAACAACTTTTTCGGGACACCTTTTAGGGCATAATCGCCGTCATAGCGGAATGCTGCCGAATTTTCGACTTGAACCCGGAACTAGGCTTCGACTTGGACTTGACTTGACCCAATTCATCACATGAGTGATTGGGTTGGCGGGAATATGGCCAAAGATGGCATGGAAAGGGGCGTTTTCAGGGCTTTGAAGGCTTGAAAACTCCTTAACAAAGGCTTGTCGTCATGTGACGCGGCCTGAATTTACTTTAACGTTGCAGGTGATGAGGTTTCTACTTCTGGGAGGACTCCCATGGAGATAGACGCCGATCGTTGAGGAGGCTTTAGAGAGGCCTTCACCGCCGCGGTGATGGCCGCCGAGTTTCACGAGGAGGAGGTCTGTCGAGGAGGAGGAGATCCCGAGACGAGCCAACGTCGGGCGAGGGGGTCGTCACCGAGGGGAGCTCTGCGTGGGCCGAGACCGGGAGAGTAGGCACCTCGTGTGGGTGCAGAGGGTCACTGTCCTACAGACGGTGAAGAGTCTGGTAAATAGGAATTCACTACTCACTACCTGTCCTCTTTCATTCTTTTTTGTCCAAATTTCTTTCAAATTTCAACCAAAACTAAAGATAGCTTTGTTTCAAATTATTATAGGAGGCCGGGAACATCAGGTCGTTCTCGGGTTACACGACAAAGAATGGAGCACTACGAGCGGTGTCGGCGGAGGAGAGGGCCATGATCGAGCGTGGAGCGTTTGGTCCTCTGGTTCGTGTCCGGAGGGATATCGTGAAGAGGAAGTTGCGGGCTAACCTTAGCCTGGTCCGCGCTTTCTTGGACCGATTCTGGGATACGACTTCCACGTTTCACCTGCCTTTCGGTGAGGTGGGAGTTACTCTGGAGGATTACGGCATGATTTCGGTCCGCCGTGCGGGACCGAGGAGATGGTGTGGCCGGAGAGGCGCCATGAGGGCGGACTCGGCCGTGGCGAGGAGATTGATCGGTGGAACTTGTCGCCGAAGGTGTTGCGATGCGGGTTTGGTACCCAGTACTTACGTTCGAGACTACTTTGCGGGGAAGACCCCGGCGCTGGTGACGATCGATGGAAGGGAGACGGCTCCTCCTCCCTGCACAGCTGAGCAGAGGGCTCGTCTGTGGCTTTGGTGGTTTCTGTCTTCGATTTATCTCGGAGACAAGGGCGAGAGGTCGTCGACGAAGCTTCTTCCCTTTCTTTTCGACCGAGTTCCCTAGGGCGCTGGGACTGGGTCACTGCTGGTTTTGCGGTCCTCATCCGCTTCATGAGGGCCATGGTTCGTCCAGAGCTGATGGAGAAGGGGACTTCTCCAGGTGCCGTCGGACCTGGACTACTGTTGGAGGTATGAGTCCTCCCTTTTAATAGCAAATTCCTATCTTTATCGAATTACGAAGGATCGTTCTTGATTATTCTGTTTTACAGGCGTGGGTGTACTCCTACTTCCCGAGTCTCGCGCCGAAGAGGACGGAGCCGCTGGAGAAGACCTATCCCATGGTGAGGGATTGGGTGATGTGTCGGACGAAGAGCAAGTGTTCTTCGCACAATGTCTATCGGCGGGATGTGAACGCCCTTCAGCTGAGCAGCATGAGTATCCCACTCGTATTCACTTATATTTCTTATCCTTTGCCTTTACTTGATCATAGGAATGATCTTTGCCTTATCTTGTCGCAGTGGGTGCCCAGACCTTGGGCGGAGTACGCTGGAGCGCCTCCTTTTGTCGCTGAGGTCCTTCGACCTAGGAGCCCGAGTCGGGCCGCTTTGTTGTGGACGTCGATGGGTCCTGTGTGGTATCTGGGCGAGCGTTTGGCTCGTCAGTGCTCTCGGGACGCGTTGACGGTTCCCGTTGATCCTCCGAGGACGATGTTCAGGGAGCCTACTGAGGCTGAGAGGGAGGCGGACCTGGCTGGTGCCAGTGGCGACGACCTTCTTCTCCCTGGCGAGGACTACTCGGCGTTCCTTTACGGGAGGTTGGCGTACTGGCCATTAGTGGTGAGTATCTTTTACTTTTCTTTGATTTGATTTTGAGAATTACGACGAAAGATCATCGATTAATGAGAGCTATTTGTCCTTGCAGGAGGTCGAGGCGGCGGGCATCGAGCCCCCAGTGTACCCCGAGACCCTCGAGTACACTGACGCGACCGGGAGGACGACGATCTCCGAGTTGCGTGACTTTGACGTAGCTGTGACGGATGCTGGCCTAGACGACTGGCAGCATCTGATTCGGAGGGTGAGCCTCCAGTTTATATACCTTTCGTGTAAGAACACATTTGATTGAACCCGTTCAATTTACTGAGAATTTCTTTTGAAATGCAGGTCGCGCCATCTCAGTTCGTGGCGCTATGGAGGGTGGCCAACCGGCTACGAGCTACCGCCATCGAGGCACTCGTCGGTGGTCGAGGTCGTCAGGTATGAACCTCATTTGATTTCTTTTGATTTTTTGATTTTCGATTTTGCTTGAATTGATTGACATGAGCCACTTTACTTCTGTTTACAGGCTGGCCGTGAGTTGGAGCGAGAGCTGACCCAGTCTCGGGAGGAGACAGCTCGCTTGTTGAGGGAGCTCGAGTTTCGGGATGCCGAGATTGCCGCTCTTACGGCGAGAGTTGCTGAGTTGGAGGGTGCCCAGCAGTAGTTTTGTGTAGTTTGTAGACTTGTACATTTGGACATCTGATTTTGAACATTTTTTGGATTTTGCTTGGGGCGCAAGCCCCCAGTTTACTTGTACATTTGCTTCATTTTGTGTATATACGACGGCCTGAGTGCCTTTGCTGCTGGGTTGTGTTGCTTGTATCTGCAGGATAGTTCTTGAACAGGTTTGGTAGATAACGGTTTACGCCGTCATGCTGCCGAAATTTACATAGAAATCACGCAAAACATACATTTTAAACATATGGCCTTAATTAGCGCAAAAAAGACTCAAAAGAACGTAAGAAATGCAAAAATTTTGCCGGAAATGACCGGACGGTAGGGAGGGTTACCCCCTAAAAAAAGAAAAAAGAGAAATCTATAAGTGTAGAAATGAAATGTAGAAATGAAATGTTGAGATTTGTTAAAAAATGAAAACAAAAGAAAATTATTTCCCAAAAGGAAAATGAAATTTATTTCCTAGAAATAATGAAATTTAGTGTGATGAAATGGCGAAGGTGTCGACGTCGCCTCGAAATGTGTGCCCGCGAATTTAGGAAACTCGAAACATGGTAACCTCCCCGTATTTACCAAAATACAACTCCAGGAATAGGAAATCATGCGTTATAGAATTAGGAAAGATCCAACACGGAAATCATAGAAGTAAGACTGGGGAAGAGGCGCAGCATGAGTTGCGTCCCTTTGAAGAGGCGCAGCAGGTGCTGCGCCTGTTCCCAAGCTGGTCCGTTCTGACGGATTTTTGGAAACAGCAATTAGTATAAATAGAAGCGTCGATGGAGTTTTAATTCACATAAATCTTCCGTCTTTTCTTCGTCTATTCACATAAAATTCCCAAAATAAATTTTCAAAAGAAAATTATCATCATGAATACTTTGGAGATCCGCTTGAAGGAATGGACTAATGAATTTTCGAATATGGAGAAGCATGACATGGGTGCTTATAACCTTGGGTCTTTGTTGAGTTTGAAACTCATTAAAATTGTAAACCCATTCTTGGATGCTTGCCTTGACTATTGGGACCCGAATTATCATGTTTTCGCGTTCCCAGGAGGGGATATTTGCCCATTTCCTGAAGAAATAGCTGCTATTGGTGGATGGGATCCCGAACATTTACCTGCCATTCTTTCCACTTCACAAGGGTATAAGAGCAAATTCAGAGACTTGCTTGGACTGACCAGACTTGAGGTGGATCGTCTAGTTACCCCGAAAGGCGTGAGAATGCTGGACTTTATTGATCGATTCATCAACAGGGCTGACCCTACTATCTCTCATGTTGCTAGGAGGAGAGCATTTGGCTTTTGTTTGTTGCATGTGTATGTCTTCCAAGGGCATGTTGATGAAGACTTGAGAGGTGATCCTCGTCTTTTGTGCCTTATCGAGCAAATGGAGCTGCGCAGGAGCCTAGCTTGCTTATGCTTAGGGGAGATTATCTTGGGCTTGGATAATAGGAAATCCAACCGCGATCTACCGTTTTTGGGGAGTCCCGTCATTTTGCAGGTAAAAGACACCTTTTCTTTTTCTCTTTTTTTTTGTTGTTTTTGTTTTCGTTCGTTTTTTTTTTCTTTTTCTTCGTTTTTTTTTTTTGTTCGTTTTTTTTTTTTTTTTTTCTTTTTCGGTGTCTAATACCTGCTTTTGGTAGGTTTGGCTTATGGAACGGCTCCGATTGATCGAGCCCCCAGTTCATGCACTTTCCTATCATTCCCGTATGATTGCGATGAGGACGCATTTGTACATGGTGGACTTCACCCGGGACGATGGCCCGTTGATTAGGTGGGTCGTACCGTGGTGGCAACTCAAGTCTGTCACTGGAGTGTCTTCTTTGGATCCTACTAGGTCCGTGCGCATTCCGGGATTGGAGTTCATGGTATGCATCTTTCCGGAAAGATTGATGAGGCAAGTTGGGCTGAAGCAGACGATCCCGAGGCTTGACACCGTCCCGCAGACTGCTGTGGCGCTTACTACCGAGAGCCGAAGAGAGTGGGCTATTAAATGGGCCCAAAGAAACATGTGGTTCTTGAACTTCTCCGCCAATGCTTTATGGGTGTCGGATTCTTATCTGAGGTGGAGAAAGGCTGCGACTTCGGAAGAGCGCGAGAGACTAAGGAAACGCGAACCTGTCAACTACAAGGTGCGCGAGGGAGAAAAAGAGAAAGAGAAGCATCTGACAGAGGGAGAAGAAGAAGTCGGGCTTCAGGTCATTCGTCCTTCAAAGAAATCAAAGACTACTCCTGTCGCAGAGATGGTGGTTGGCAAGAATGGAAGAGTCAGGCCTCGAGAAAGACCGTTGGTGATTAGGTCTGAAGTGGTGCATGAGCGCCCAGCTCGAGGTCGTGACAAGAAGTATGACAAGAATGATAAGGGCAAAGGGAAGATGGAAGAATAGCCCGAGTCCTTATTTATTATTTGATTATTATTATTATTGTTGTAATAAAAAGGAGGGATTTTTAGAATCCTAGCCTATTCTATTTTTATTATGTAACGTACTACTATGAATGGAATAAAAAAGGTTTCTTTTATTATTTTTGTCGAATTTCAAATGCAATGCAAATGTCCTTCTATTTACATTTTAGATATATTGGGTTGAATCCGGTGAAGGATTGCCTACGTATTCACTTTAAAAAAGCGAAATCAAACCCTTGCGCGTAGTTCGAGTAAATGTAAAAGAATAATTGTTCGAAGCAAGAGCTTGTAATGAACATAGAAAATAAGCATGAGCTTTTGCTTGTTCTCAAGGTGCGAATTTAGTTTATTTGATGATATGAGGACGACAAATTTGTCAAAATGCAAGAGCACAGTGACACTTAGCTTATTTCAGCTTGGCCAGGGGCCGTTTATTTAGTGCCACAAGAGCGACACATGGGTTTACGCGAGGCGCGTGTGTGGTCCTATTCTAGGCATAGTATCGTTTCAGCTGGTCAAGGTTTGTTGGGTTTGAAAACTCATTCCCATCTAGGTCTGTGATTTTAACCGCACCCCCTGGGAGTATGGATTTGACTAGATATGGTCCGGCCCAATTAGGTTTGAATTTTCCCCTTGGGTCGACAGGTAAAAGAGCTCTAACCGATTTGAGTACTAAGTCTCCTTCTTTGATGTTTCTTGGCCTAACCCTTTTGTTGAAAGCTCGTTTGATACGTGCTTGATATGTTTGGACATTATGCAAGGCGCGTAGCCGACGTTCATCCAGGAGGATGAGTTCTTCATATCTATCCTTCTTCCAATCAGCTTCAGGGATTTGACTTTCGAGTAGAATACGCAAGGATGGTATTTCTAGTTCGACTGGTTGTACGGCTTCCATGCCGTAGGTCAAATAGAAAGGAGTGGCCCCAGTGGGCGTCCTAAGCGATGACGATACCCCCATAAAGCAAAGGGTATCTTGCTTGGCCAATCTCTGTAGTTGTCAGTCATTTTCTTGAGAATTGTGACAACATTCTTGTTTGCCGCCTCTACCGCGCCGTTAGTCTGTGGTCTATAGGGCGAAGAGTGGTGATGCTTAATCTTATATTTGGCTAGCAATTGCTCGGTTTCGGCTTGGAAGTGTGACCCATTATCGCTAATGATCTCATGTGGGCAACCATATCGACAGATGATGTTGTTTTGTATGAACTTTGCCACATTTTTGGCCGTAAGACCAGTGTAGGAAGCCGCTTCTACCCATTTGGTGAAGTAGTCAATTGCTACTAGAATGAAACAGTGACCTCCTGTTCCGGCTGGGGTTATCTTCCCGATTATGTCAATTCCCCATGCAGAAAATGGCCAAGGAGATGTCATCGTATAGAGCAATGAAGGAGGGACAAGTTGTACATTCCCGAAGATTTGCAAATTGTGGCAATGTCTCACATATTTGATGCAATCAGATTCCATTGTGGTCCAATAATATCCCAAACGTGTGATTTTCTTTGCCATTATAGGCCCACTCATGTGGGGACCGCATTCTCCATCATGGACTTCTTCCATCACCTTTCGTGCCTGTGAATGATCAAGGCAACGTAGGACTACACCAAGAGGTGTTCTTTTGTATAATTCTCCTTGCATCAGAATGTATTGGGAAGCTAATAGGCGTATAGCACGTTGTCCCCTCTTGTCCATATCGGGTGGATAGGTACCATTGAGCTTAAAATTCAAGATTGCTTGGAACCAGGGTTCCTGCGCGATTTCCTCTTCATCGGTGATTTGGTGGACATAAGCGGTTTCGACCGTCGTTCGATGCACAAAGGCATGTCTATCATGTGATCTGGCATGTTTATCAAAGATGCAAGTTTCGCAAGAGCGTCTGCAAATTGATTTTCCTCTCGAGGTAGGTGTAAGTAGGTTACGTGATCAAAGAATTGAGCCACTTGGTCTATCCTAGCCTGATAAGGTGCAAGGCTTTCACTTCGGATTTTCCAAGATCCTGTAACTTGGTTGATGATTAGTGATGAATCCCCATGTACTCGGAGGTTTTTGATTCCTAAGCTTACTACTGCTTGTAGTCCGATGAGACAAGCTTCATACTCTGCGGCGTTGTTTGTCACCTCAAAGTCGAGTTTGACAGCAATTGGTGTATGCTCACCTTCAGGAGAAATGAGCAACACTCCTATTCCGAATCCTCTTAAGTTTGATGCTCCGTCAAAGTATAGATCCCAGGAGTCTACATCTGTTTGAAGTATATCCTCGTCGGGAAATGACCAAGTATCTATGGTTTGTGCGTCGTTGATAGGATTTTCCGCAAGAAGAATTCGGACGGCGCGACCTTTTATGACTTTCGAGGCACATATTTAAGGTCGAATTCTCGAGAGCATCGAGTCCATCTTGCTAGACGTCCGTTGAGGACGGGTTTTTCAAGAGGTATTTGATGGATCCATTTTGGAGTATATCTTGATGGAGTAGCTAAGCATGTAGTGACGTAGCTTCTTCGTTGCCCACACAAGAGCGAGGCATGTCTTTTCGAGTTGTGAGTATTTGCACTCATATTCCAAGAACTTCTTACTTAGATAGTAAATAGCTCTTTCTTCACTTCCTACGGTTTGAGCCAGCATAGCACCCATGGCGGTTTCAGTTACTGTGAGATATAAACCAAGAGGTTGATCTCGTTGTGGCGGCATGAGCACTGGTGGTTTAGCCAATATCTCCTTGATTTGGTCAAACGCCTTTTGGCAATCATCATCCCACATGGTGTGGTCTGTTTTCTTGAGTTTCTTGAATATAGGCTCGCAAATCATCGTAAGTTTCGATATGAATCGACTTATGTATTGTACCTTTCCCAGAATCCTCGACTTTTTTGTTCGGGGTTGTGGCATTTCGATCAGAGCTTTGATTTTGGAAGGATCTATTTCTATTCCTCTTTGACTAACCATGTATCCCAGGAGTTTGCCAGATGTTACCCCAAATGTGCATTTCTGAGGATTGAGCCTCATGTTGTACTTCCGTAGCCTTGCGAAGAATTTGCGAAGGTTCGCAATATGTCCCTCTCTTTCTTTGGATTTGACGATCATGTCATCTACGTATACCTCAACTTCTTTGTGCATCATGTCATGTAAGAGTGTAGTTGCAGTGCGTTGGTATGTAGCTCCGGCGTTGATTAATCCAAACGGCATTACGGTGTAGCAATAGGTTCCCCATTGGGTGACGAATGCGGTCTTATGCATATCTTCCATGGCCATCTTGATTTGGTTATAACCCACATATCCATCCATGAAGGATAGTAATGCGTGGTCTGCAGTATTGTCCACTAATATGTCGATGTGAGGTAGAGGAAAGTCATCTTTTGGACTCGCTTTGTTCAAATCCCTAAAGTCAACACAAACACGGATTCTCCCATCCTTTTTGGGTACGGGTACTATGTTGGCTACCCAGTCAGAATACTCGGAAACTTTGATGAACCCGGCTTTGAATTGCTTATCAACTTCTTCCTTAATCTTTAGAGCCCATTCTGTTCTCATTCGTCCAAGCTTCTGTTTCACAGGTTTGAAACCTGGCTTAATCGGAATCCTATGTTCGGCAATATCCCTGTCGATCCCTGGCATGTCTTTGTAGGACCAAGCGAAAACGTCTTTGAATTCATTTAGGAGGTCTATGAAATCGGCCTTTTCGGTAGAGCTCAAGGTAGTCCCTATCCTAAGTTCTTGGGGTCTAGTTCGGTTCCTACGTTGATGGGTTCGGTGTCCTCTATTACTGGCCCCCCTTCCCCTTCCTGTAATATTTCTTTGGCTACGTAGGGAGGTATTTCGGTTAAGTCTGGGTCTTGGTCATCCTCAGTATCATCATAAACAGAATTGCACTCGAAAGAACACAGAGAGTAAGCAGAACCTGATTTATTCATATTAAGATTTGAGTAAATTTGAAACAAAGAAGCCAACTGATCCATGGTCAGTGGTGGCAAAGGGACAGTGGTTGGGGCATTTCTCGAACTACTGTGACTACTCGAGGCTAAGCTAGGAGAAACGAAGGGAGTGGGGACGACAACAGGAGTAGACTCTCTAATGACTTCTCTAGACTCCGACTCTGACTCCGACTCCGACTCGAACTCATCGTCTTCTGGTTCTCCTTTGAACATCTCTCCTTCTCCAGTGGTGAGCTTGAAGAGTCTTCCTTGGTTGTTGGTCCACTTTATTGATTTTCTCCATCCTTTCTGCTGCTTTGTGTCGGTTTCTGTGATCAACGTGGTGGGGTTGAAGCGGTCGTCCTGAAGTATCATGGTAATGATCTCATCCTGCGCGGCCCTAACGAATCGGTCCTCTCCAAACAATAGGCTAACAACTTGTTCGTCTAAGCAAGGTGCTTGACGGGTTTTGACGGTAGGAACCGTTTCTGGAGGAATGAAGTAGCAATCGTGAAAGATCTCGATTCCGGCTAGCTTCCTCTCAAGGTAATGCCAAGGTTCGGGAAATCCATGAAAGAGCTCCGAACTTCCTTCTTGAACAAAGTATCCATTTAAGGTAGAGAGATAGGGTCTCATTTGGACTCCTACGTGCTTGCGGTTTTGGACTTGGGCCAGCATTTCGAGGACTTCCTCTTTTGTAGGTTTGTACCCTAGTCCAAGTGGTATCCTTGTTGAGTTGCCTTTCTTGTGTGGTGCGAAGGTATTCTTCCGAATAGGGTTCAAAGGCATTCCAGGGAAGTATCCCTGGGACTTGAGTATGTGGTTGACCACTAAGTTGGAGTAGGGATTATAGTATAGAGGTGCCAACTCACTCTCTATGACATTCACACTTTGGAAGCCCCCAAGTTCGTATATGGGATCCGCAAGGACTTGATTGTTTGATTGTTTCTCGATTATTGCCTTGATGGGTGACGAAGTGATCGTCACTACTTTGCCATTTAGTGGGATCTTGATCTTTTGGTGAAGGGTGGATGTTACTGCTTTGGAAGCATGAATCCAAGGCCTTCCCAGAAGTATATTGAATGAAGTTTCGATGTCCACTATTTGGAAGTTAACTTTTCGTTCGATTGGTCCCGTGGCTATGGTTAGGCTAGCAAGTCCAACCACTTTTCGTCGTGTACCGTCATACGCACGTACACCTTGATTGGTGGGTGTCCAATCCGACTCTTTCATGCCTAGCTTGTATGCCGTTTTGAGGGGTATGACGTTGACCGCGGAGCCATCATCTACCAAGGTCATTGGCACATTCTTCTTTAGACAAATAACAGTGATGTATAGAGCAAGGTTGTGACTAGCGCCAAAAGGTGGCAAGTCTTCGTCTGAGAAAGTAATAGGATTACTTAGCTTTGGTGATTCTTGGAAGACCAAGTTGACTACATCTTCAGGAGTGGAGTTATGTGCTACACTTAGCTTGGCCAAAGCTTGCAGTAAAGCTTGGCGATGTGGGAATGAGCTTGCTATTAATTGCCAGATTGAAAGATCAGCCTTGGTCTTTTGTAATTGCTTGAGCAAATGATCAGTGGGGTCATCTTCGTTGTCATTTGGTGTGATGACGTTGGTTGGACCGTTTTGAATAGTATTTTGATATGGGCGACCCGAACGAGTTAGGTGATCCACATCTTGGTCTTTGCCATTTTGGACTATTTCCTTGACTACGGAGTTTTCAATGAGATACTCGTCTTCATCATTATCGGCCCAAACCCCATTGATTGCAGCTAGTTCCCTCATTCTCATGATGTCACTTTCTAGTCGTATGATTTGATCGACTAGTTTATCAACCACGGTGACTACTTCTTGCATAGTGGCATTTTGAGAGAAGATTAGTGGCGCATGTTCTTCGGGTATTGCGTTGGGATTGCGTAGGGTTGTTACCATGCTCTCTAGTTCCCAAACTTGCCTATCTACACTCCTCGCCCATGTGATGAAGTCGGAAATGGTAGGGGAGATAGTAGAGTAGAACCCCTCTTTCTCAATTGCATGAATTTCACTTTCGGTGGGAGAAATGAGGTGTGAGCAATCTAAGGTAGATTCATCACTTGTAATCACTAGAACTCCAAGAGGATTCTGAGTGTTGTTGGGTTTACCTCCTGGTGGTATTGGAAGTCGACCATCTTCGATCATATCTTGAAGCACGTGTTTCAACTTGTAGCATTTTTCTGTGTCGTGTCCTTTGCCCCTATGGTATTCACAGTAGGAATTTTCATCCCAAAACTTGGATTTCTTTTCGGGTTCGGGAGTAGGTCCAATGGGTTGGAGTTTACCTTGCTTCATTAGCCTCTTTAGAGCGTTGGAGTAAGTATCCCCAAGGTTTGTGAACTTCCTTGGTGGGCTAGTTTTCTTGGATGGCTGGAGGAGGTTAACCTCATCGGTCTTGCTAGTAGAGCCGTATGAACGACTCGTGGACCCTTGATATCCTCTACCTACCGTTTTGGACAAGAGTCCTTTACGGATGTCATCTTCAATTCGTGTCCCTAGTACAGTTAAGTCCTTAAAAGTCTTGATGTTTTGATATCTCAAATGGTTGGCATATATGGGCTTGAGATTATCCACAAACTTTTCCACAAGAGTAGCCTCATCCGGGCGTTCAACTAGTTGAGTACTAGTCTTCCTCCACCTACTTAGGAAGTCGGTGAATCCTTCTTTGTCATTTTGGGTAAGAACCTCTAGAGTACGCATGTTGACTTGGATCTCGGCATTATCCGCATATTGTTTCGAGAACTCGATTGCGGCGTCCTCCCAAGTGGCGACTTTCTTGTGATCTAAAGTGTAGAACCATTGCTTCGGGATGGTGTCAAGAGATGAAGGAAAGATCCTTAAGAACATCTCGGGTTTGATGCCTTTGATAGACATGTAATCCTTGAAGGCACGGATGTGGTTCAAAGGGTTCTCGTGTCCCTTGAACTTAGAGATATCCGTCATGCTAAAGTTAGTTGGCAATTTTGAATTGACGGCTTCATACTTGCGATTGTTTTCCCTATAAATGTCATCCCCCTTAAGGTACATCAATTGCTCCTCTAAGTATTGGAGTCTTTTCTCGGCTACAGTCGTCCCTATGATAGGATTCTCATCTTTAGACTCGTCATCGGAAAAACGTAGTACTTCACCTTTAAGGGGAGGCAACCTTCCTTCTACATCAAAGATACGGCCTTCGATAAGTTCAAGGCGGTCATAGGTTTGTTCTTGAGTGATTTGCATTTGGGCTAGCGCGGCTAGGATTCGATCATTACTCTCTTGAATTTGCTGGAGGTTTGTTTCATCACTTGATCCGGGCATCTTGGAAACTGGATAAGAGATCGGCGACGAATCAAAACCCGATCGACCATTCTATCACACTTGCTAAAAGAGGAAAAGTTTTGACTCGTGAAGTGGGTGTGTGCCACTTGTGTTGAGTGAGTTTTGAAGAAAGACAAGGTCTTTGAAAATGTGTGTCCTAGTCAACTGTAGTGTAGTTGTAGGAGTGGACTCGAAGTGAGGTTTTGAAATGGGCTTGTGGTCCGAATTTTGACACGACAAACGGACGGAGTTTTGACCGGATTTTGCGCTAATTGAAGGCCTATTTTTCGAAATTCTTGTTTGAAAAAGGATTTTGATTTTTTGAAAATTCGTCATGGTTTTGTTTAGAAGTGGTGATCATGTAGGGTTTACACATTTATACAGGCATTATAACGGGATGCTGAGTGCATTTAGAAGGGTTTTGGTTTAAAGGGTGGGTTGCCATACCGAACCATCAAACCCGAAGTCTGTGGAGAGGCTCGTGCCAAACAAGAGTAAGGCCGATTCCTAGTCCATTTCCTCAAGTAGTGAAGGCCCTTGATACAAACAAGAGTAAGCATCATGGTACGGATGACGTCAATCGCTATCCATCCTTAGGCCCAAATAAGAATTAGGACCGTTTAGACGGGACGATTGGTCGAATGGGTTGGGTTGGGCCTAGGAAGGCCGAATAAAACGGTCTAGGAAGACCGAGTTATGAAAACCGACAATTGTCTTGTACAAACTATTCACTAACCTTGTTCGAGTTTCACCCTAGCTACACGTAAGTGTATAATCCCCAGCGGAGTCGCCAAACTGTGGACAGCGGGCCGCCCATGGGGGCGCTTGGTGAGAAGGTCGAAAAACAAGCGTTTGCATTTTGTATGGAGTCGCCACCAATTTTTATGGGAAATTGGAACCGTTCGAATACCTCGTGTCATGTCAAGACACAAAGTAGTGACATGAACACTAAGCAATCGTTACCCTTAGCATTCTATGTCTAGAATGACTCTCGTGGATGCCAATGAACACGGGTGCTCACGGAGATCTGGAGTAAGGGGTGAGGGTACGTATTAGGAAGCTCTTTTGATCGAACACCTAATCCCGCCCGCCTCGATAGCGGCCTCTACTAATGATTAGGGAAGTTGTCTATACTCGATATATCGTCGGTTATATGCATGCAATGCAACATCCAAGTTTTAATCCTAACATGTGAGAATTAGACTAAGTCGGTGAAACACGTAATTAGCATACAATTGGGTCGAAGTAGGATTTAATGTCGATTCATATGTGAAAGCATTCAAACAATAAAAGAAATATAACAATTACGAATTACAATAATGAAAATTACAATAATTACATTGGAATAGGCGATTTATGTCGAAAATACCTTTAAAACGGATAATTTGAGAAAAAGAAATAAAAGAATAAAAGAATAAAATTAATGAAATAAATAAATTACGAACAGGACAGAAAGTGATATTACGGATAATAGTTGATTATACACAGACTAATTAAACTAAGTCAAAGCAACAACGGAGTTCAGAAACAGAAATCATCCTGGAACAGGCGCAGCAGAGCTGCGCCCTCTGGAAGAGGCGCAGCAGTTGCTGTGTCTGTTCCAAGGGTGAGTTCTGGCTGTGAAGCCGGAACTGCAAATCTTTAATGTCAATTGATCATTTTAATGGTTAATTGATAATAATTACTCGGATGAAAGTGGTTAACATGTTATTTAACATATGAATGGGTCATAAAACAGTAAAACATGAGTGAGACGGAATTAAACGGATTAATTACATGAATGAATGATATACATTAATGAGTCCTCTATTGAAATCAATTAACTAGGTTAGATATAATGATATATGACGAACTAATGATGAATACATGACAAAAGACAGGTTAGAATGTATCAATGACGAGTTCCAGAGATTCAATATGGATGAATCGAACCTCCAAAACCCGGGTTTGAATTGAATGACGAAAACCCGCAAGTATTGAATTACTTGGGATTTAAGTCGGATTAACAATGAATTATACGAATTAATGATGATGCTTAATATACATGTGATTATATACTACTTATGACGAAGAATTAACAGACAAACGAAACAATCAAAACAAGAGTGACGAATTACAGAGGACGAAGGAAGAAGAAAAGAAGCAGGAACTGCGGCAGCCTCACGAAGAGGCGCAGCAGTTGCTGCGTCTTTTCTCCACTGTCAGTCTTCTGAAAATCCGTAAAAAAGGTTTTAAAGATGGTTTTAGAAATCGGTTTTAATTGGTATTTTCGACGTAAATTTTACAATTGTGATACGATAAATAAAATACAATAAATAAATAAGGATTATACACCCTCAGACTTACATGTTGACGAAACGAGAAGGACTAAGATATCGATTAGTGAAGCTCGACGCGAATGCAAGGAAAGTGCCCTCGTAAGAGGAAAACGATTGAAATAAATTGATTAATTAGATTGATTATTGTGTAGTTGGTCAAATTGGTCGGTCATGCAATGGAGAGGCTGGTACCCGGAAGGATCCGAGCTTACGTGGTCGAATGTTCAAGCACGTAGGCGCCAATTAGTAAGAACGAAGTCTAGAATGCAAAGGGAGAAGATAAGGGCGGACACTCGCGTGAGAAATATGAGGAGCGAAGGCTCCTATTTATACTAATCACGTGACGGAATTAGGGTTTCGGAGACTCTTTGGAAGTGAATCTCGGAAAGATATAAAAAAGATACGTGGAACATGCAGAGAAGGGCCTGGGAAGAGGCGCAGCAGCCACTGCGTCTCTTGGAAGAGGCGCAACACCTGCTGCGTCTATTCCTAGGAGGTTTCCTCCTGCTGAAGAAAGATTTCCGCGTTTGAGTTATGGTAGGACGGAAATAATCCGATCTTCCTTAATATTTTATATGAATATTACGGGATATTATTTGCCAAAAGATAAAACTCGTGAAATATGGAATAAAAATATCCGGAACATTCCAGAACATTCTGACTAGGGATTTAACAGTTATCAGAAAATGGAGACGGTTTTTGACCCGGACTCCGAATGTACTCTAATTACTGCCAAAACGACCGTATCAGGACGTAGATGACAACTATGAGGTTGACATTAATATTTGAGCAATCACTTGACGATAATCTTACGAATTGTCACAAATCGTTCCGCGAATCAAACATGCGGCCCAATCATCACCGGGTGGTTTGCGGGAGGTGCAGAAATGAGGTGTCTACACACCATTACAATAATGGCATTTGTCAAGAGGACCCTTCTTGGTCTTGGAAGTGCTAGCTTCAAAAGTCTTAGGCTTGGTGAAAGTGGGAGCTTGCTTCTTACCCTTCTTCCCATTCTTTTTGAACTTCCCCTTGCTCTTGGTGATTAGGTTAAGCACATCCTTAGGTGGGTTAACATTTAACCCCATGTCTCTTTCGGCTTGCACAAGTAACTTGTGCAACTCTTCAAGAGACACGTCCTTGTCTTGCATGTTAAAATTCACCCGGAATTGAACATATGCCTTGACTTTGGATAAGGAGTGTAGAATCCTATCTACAATGAGTTCTTTGGGGATTTCAACTTTTTGAATCTTCAAAGTCTCGACTAGCTCCATCAATTTGAGCACGTGAGGGCTAACCTTTTGGCCCTCTTTAAAGTCAAGATCAAAGAATGCCGCGGCCGCCTCATATTGGACGATCCTCGGAGTTTGTGAAAACATTATCACAAGCTTGGAATATATTTCATTAGCGGTGCCCATTTTAAAGGCTCTCCTTTGGAGATCCGCGTCCATCGCAAAAATCAATACATTTTTCATTGCGGCGGACTCCTTGTGGTAAGCCTCATATGCTTCCCTAGTAGCGGCAGTCGACCTAGCATTAGGTTCGGGTGGAGAGGCCTCGGTAAGGTAACGAAGCTTGTCGTCACCTTGGGCGGCTAATTTGAGTTGGGCATCCCAATCGGAGAAATTTGACCCATTCTTTTCAAGGATCGGAGCCATGAAGTATTAGTAAGAGGTGTGGCGTTGGTGTTTAGAGTGACCATTTGTTATGAGAAATAGGTGCGATCTACAAAACGAATATTTAAGGAATAAAACATATCTCGTTTTCAAAATAATAATAACACTCGTAAAAAATTAATTTAAACAAGTTTTATTGCATTTATCTAGTGACCTCTACCCAACTTAGATAAATGATTCCAAGACCCAAATTCATATTAACTTGGGCACGGTGTGGCCGATGAATCCCTTATCAATATAACTCGGTGAATTAACACTTTAATCGATTCTACTTTTAGAACTCTTGGTCGATAAAATTACTCTAATATTTATCTATTGCCCGGAACACACAAGACTACGGTCACGAATACTTCCGTTGAGCTCAATCCAAATTTCGAATAAATGTGTCCATAATCCAAACCCACATTAACTTGGGCACGGTGTGGCCGATGAAACCCTCATCAACATGAATTTGGTGGATAGACATTTATCACCCACTTCCCCTACGTAACAAGGTTTGTACCCCGGTGTGGCAGAGTGCACTCCCTCACGAAATAGGTTTTCATGGTTTCTACTTTTTGGTAAGGCTAAGTCTCAGTTGTTTATTTTTAGCGAGAGGTCATGTAAATTTATTATCTATCACGTTTTAAGTGAACTAAAGCGGTGAACTACGACAATTGTAATTGACACGGTCGATAAAATCGATTAAAATGATAATGCATGTTTTAGTTATGGCGATTTAGCGATGCATGCGACATATAAATTAAATGCAAAGCATAAATTAAATCCTAGTATGGCCTTCCTAAAATAGAAAATCTAATTAACTATTACATATTCGGAAACCAACTCCATTGGTCCCTTGAACTTCGGTTTTGGCACGCATCTCGAGGTAACACCGTCTTTAATGGATCGCCTTCTTGAGTGGCACCGTCTTTAATGGACTCCGGAATAAATAAATTACATAACAAATTACATAATTTCCTATTATACATTTGTAATTAAAATAAAAATAAATCTATTAAATTACAAAACGGTGATACGAGATCACAATAAATTACAACCGAATCGATATTCCCATACATTTCGGGTAATACCAATTAAAAACTAAGGCCATACTAAGTAAAATTACATAATTCAAAAATTACATAAAATAAAATTATGAAAATCATAAATAAAATGCAGCATTATAATATGTATGAACATGCCCAATTTTATGCTAAATCGCCTTTAAAGAGCCAATATCGTATATTAAACGGTTTTTACGGATTTGCGTGATTCAACCTTTTAAAATCACAATAAATTACACAAAATCATATTTATGCACAAGTTAATTACCCTAACCAACTTAGGACTCAAACTTAGTCTCCACTAACATATTGACAATAATTAACTTATATTTCTTAAAATTGTTCATTAATGGACTCAAAATTACAATAAAATGCCATAAACTCCAAATAAATCACAAAAATTTCAAATAAATTTGAAATTTGAAATTTTAAACTCATGAACATTCTGGAAAAATACCATGACACTCATAATATTCAAAAACCTAGGTTAAAATTTTTCGAAAATTATCGGGAAAAACAATGTTGCGGTTTATCGGATTTATCAATTATAATCATAAAAACATGAAAAAAATTATATTTATCAACTTTACAATTTATCTGAAAAAGGTAATAAAAAGCAACATGTGACGGTTTTCCTTAGTCATGAAGTATGTTTTAGCAATTATTCACTAATTAAAGTCACTATTTATGCTATTTTTCATCAAAAATTCATAAATCATGCATAAAGACTTCATAATAGCCAATTATTTTACACACATCTTGTAAAATTTCATGTGACAACATACTAAATTTCTATGACCAGATTCGAAATATTTTTCATATTAACCTATTTTATCATTTAAATTCGATTTTGTCATGAAAAATCCATATTTCGAGCATAAGAACTCATAAAATTATGAAAATTTATAGGTCATCTAAATATAATATATGTGAAAACATATCCAAACACCACTGGAAAAATCGAAGTTTAGCTAATTTTAGTCCGAAAATGACATTTTTATCATAAAATCACATTTTTAATGCCATTATTATATAAAAATCCATAAAAATCCATAAAATAACCAAAATATCCTAAATACATTTTAGGATCAGAAACTTTAATATGCATAATTGATTTCGTGATATATCATAATAAACACAAATTTATAAGTTTTATATGTTAATCGTATAACTCGGAAAAACTATAACCGATTTGCATGAAAACAACCTAAGGCTCTTGATACCGCTTGTTAGAAATCTATATCTCATTATACTCAACATATTCATATATGTGATGGATTAATTTAGTCGTAAAATTAAATATTGATCTTATGCATGCAAACAAGAAAAAAAGGATAAAGAAGAAATCGTCATTCTTACAATGAGAAATCGGGTAAATGGGCACAAATGAGTTTGCCTACTCACTTGTTCTTGAGCTTCCTAAAATGGATGAACAAAGGATTCAAGTATAGAATCCCTCCCAAGGAATAATACCCAAGATAACCTCTTAATAAAATCAATATTAAAGATACTAGAACAATATTAATTTTAAATAAAATTGACCCAAAAATATTGTTTTTGGTGTCTTAATTTCGGTTAAGAGAAGGGGGAAGAAGAAGTAATTTTATCTCTCTAAAACTCTATATTTTAGATGATAATTTGAATGAATAATGCACTAGTTTGCATGTAGTGAATATTAGGTAAAAATGAGCAAAAGCCCCTTGGCCTTTTTCACTAGGAAAACCGGGTAGGAGGGGGTGGGTATGGCCAATACATGAGCTTCTATTCTTCTCAAGAATTATAGGCATGTAAGGCTATGCATTAGGTCTTATAATTATGCCTTCCACTAAACATAATTTACACAAAAATAAGCCTAATACTCCCTCCTTATTTCGGCACATATGGTGTAAAATGGAAAATCCATTTTATACATTATTTTGTCAATTTGTCACATGTAACATGTTTCATGACATTAGGTATATAAAATGTATTTTTAACAATTAAAAATCAACATATTAATAAAATATGTCACTTATAAAGTTAACCTAGTAATTCATAATTACTTGTACCGAAATGAATTCCCGAGTCATAAATTACAACATTCTGTATTTATAATAATCAATTCATTCTGTTTCAATTGTTTCCGTAAACAATAATTTCATCTAAGTAATAAAACAATTCGATTACTTAGACCGTATCTTATTTAATCAAATTATAACGAGATACGTAAATATTACTTCCAAAATCGTCTGTCAATTTTAAGTAATTTAATTAACCCGTATCGTCCTACGATCAATTAAATAATCAATTAAGAGTGTTACCCTTTAGGTATGACCTAAGGGGATCAACTGATCACCACCGTCGCACGACAGTAATGTCAAACTCTAGTCAGCCAATCATTACCGATATGTGTGGACCAGTTGACAGTAAAATATTACTTCCGACATGTATTCTTTAAAATGAGATTTAAACATGTGATCATTATGATCGACAGTTGTGATCGCATTATTGTCGGAGGACACATATTCCAACAATAAAGTGTCGGAGAAGAGGCGCACAAAATTTGGGCCCACAAATAACGAACTTGTAACGAATTTTTAAAAATCGAGCTGGAGGAAGCTGAGGAATAGGCGCAGCAAGAGCTGCGGCTCTTGGAAAGGGCGCAACAGGTGCTACGTCTTTTCCTGGGCTTGTCCCTGCCTGAGTAAAAACAAGATAAACCGTGTTTATCATTTCATAATTATAAAACAAAATTCTTTCCTAAAATCTCTCAAATTGCAACCAAAATTCGTCAAAATTTGATCAATCCATTCCATTAATCATGACTAATCGAGGTATGCATCACATTCTCACTTTTAATTCTCGGTTTTTTAATCAATTTAGAGCCGAAAAATTAGGGTTTCCCCTCCCCTTTATGTCGAAAATTTGAGGGTTTTGGCCTTAACAGATTTGTTTGATAAAATTGATATTAGAAGTGAATAATTGGGAATGTTAGGAACGTAATCATGTATTCTTTTTGAATTTTCGTCAAGTATTGAGCATTTGAGTGAAATTGAGACGGTTTCTCAGCTCTTTCGAAAATTGCTTCGAAAATGTCTTTAGGTTTGTCCATTTTTGGTGAAATTTGTTGTTTTAGAACCCTTGCATAACGGGTAAACTTCCAATCATGTCGGATTTTTGATTTGTGACGACTTTTTCAGGACACTTTTCTAGGGCATTGTAACGCCCCGAAAAACAAGCAGGCAGCTCAAAATAGCTTTTTTATTAACAATAAACAGCAGCGGAATTATAAGGGCATCACCGCCGTATTCCCCCTTCGGAGAATACAAGGCTTTTACAGTAAATTAAATATACTTATAAAACTAAAACTAAAAATCTATAATTATACATTATATACATCTTATCTTCTATATGAAATTTCTCACACTCGACCTTCCCGACTACTTGTACCTGAAAAAGAGTGAAAGTAACGGAATCAGCCAACCACAGGCTGAGTATGACTTGGTCACCTCCACCGGCCTTACGTTATTATTATATTCACAAAATCTCCTTATTATCATATCACCCAATACAATAAGTTACCAGAATACAGTATTCCCTGCCATGGACCAACACGGTATCCCACAAACATTTTATGACTACCATACCAACAAGATATATATATTAATATGACACTATTGCCGATATACCATTACCGAAAAGAGAAACATTATGCATATCCGCACTCACACCGGGTCTAAGACCCACCTCCATGTACACATGAACAGAAATAATTTCACTCGGGCCAACGTCCTTCAATTCTCATGGGCCAACGCCCCTTAGTTTATATATATGGAGTACTCCCGGAGCCAACGCCTCCTTCTGTGTACACAGGTTACGACATAATGTCACCTCAAACCAATAATCGTATCCTGAATGCTACAATTTGCGAATTATACATTATGACAACAACCACCTTATCACAGTCATATATTCATAAGACGATAACTAGTATAATATGTGAACAGTATAACAATTATATATAAGATGAAATTAACCATAAAACTAATATAACCAATTATTTCGAATCTCTTATTTCAAGATAAATAAAGGTAAACATTTACTTATATTGACGAAGGGTTCCGAAATCATACCTTCTTAAATAGGTTTATGCTACGGACGGACAATCCGAGATTTGGTCGTATAGAGGGTGTGTATTTTTCGAAAATTTGCTTGGCTGATCTTTCTTTTTCTCCCGTTATTACTCCCACCCTTTTTCTTTTTTTTTCCCCCTCTATGAATCACTCGGTGATTCTTATCATCTAAGGCATGCATGAGTTATACACCCTATGCTCTAGCCTCCCTACGTGGAGTTGTAAAAATTTGTGGCCTTTTCCTTTTTTTTCATAATTACTTAATAAAGTAGTAAAACCGAATGTCGTAACGAGTCCCGAGAAATATACTCTTAGACAGAAATACTAAAATGGAGTCGTCTTCGTGTATACAGAAAAAATATACGAGCTTAGTCTATAAAGTCTCTAATGGTCCCATTATAATATATATCTTAAAACTAATTTTATTCGGGGTATTACATTCTAACCTCCTTAAAATAAGTTTCGTCTCGAAACTTAAAAATGGGAAAATAGAAAAGTTCAAAATTTTGGTTTTCCAATACACAAGAGTGTTACAAGAATTTTATTTCGACAAGTCTTTTATTCACAAGAGTGATAAAACTAATGGAACGCATGAATTCCCGTCACGAACAAGAATTTGAGTAAAATACAATTCAAAGATAAACTCAAATGCGTTTGTAGCCCCTGAACTAGTTATTAAACGTCATTAATAACAAGTCCTAGCATCCCAACAAGTGCACAAGGCCAACGAAAAAACAATATTGAAAATTTCATTTTCAAATTCTTAGTAAAGGTAATTAATAAAAATTTTCAAAATGCACCAAAACAAACTTTGAACTAATTAAAAATTTTCGAAATACGTAAAACAGTTTGAGTATCAAAATTACGAAACCATGGAAACAACACCAATTTGAAATGAGCGGAAAGACACGGAGTAGAAATCCGAAAGGTATAAAATCTCGAAACTTGACTAAACTATGTCTTACTTAAATAAATAAAACTGGACTAACCTATCACCCTAATAATATATATCACTAATCATATGAGATAAGTAACTCATGCAATTTACATACACAAAGAAAACAAAACACGCAAACTATAATTAAACCAACGTACTTATTAACTTAAATGAGCAATCATGCATGGCCATGTTACATTTATCCCCCTTCACTTTTAAGCTAAGTTTTTGGCATCACTTGTACGAGTTAGAATAATGTACTACATATATGAAGAAAAGGAAATGATCAAATAAAAGAATCATATAAATACACGAATACACTTTTAATAAAAAAAAAATATGTATAAAGAGCACTAGTCTTAAAATAATATCTAATCCTCGTAAAAATTACCCACTCTCTCTATTACTCGGTTTCTATATTCATCTATTTGTCTCAAGTTTAATATACTAGGCCCAAAAATCTTCTCCCCCGCAAAACGTATGGCCGAAGGCTCAATATGCGGTTGCAGGGGTGCTCTGATACCAATCTGTAACGCCCCGAAAAACAAGCAGGCAGCTCAAAATAGCTCTTTTATTAACAATAAACAGCAGCAGAATTATAAGGGCGTCACCGCCGAATTCCCCATTCGAAGAATACAAGGCTTTTACAATAAATTAAATATACTTATAAGACTAAAACTAAAACTCTATAATTATACATTATATACATCTTATCTTCTATATGAAATTTCTCACACTTGACCTTCCCGACTACTTGTACCTGAAAAAGAGTAAAAGTAACAGAATCAGCCAACCACAGGCTGAGTATGACTCTGGTCACCTCCACCGGCCTTACGTCATTATTATATTCACAAAATCTCCTTATTACCATATCACCCAATACAATAACTTACCAGAATACAGTATTCCCTGCCATGGACCAACACGGTATCCCACAAACATTTTATGACTACCATACCAACAAGATATATATTAATATGACACTAATGCCGATATACCATTTCTGAAAAGAGAAACATTATGCAGATCCGCACTCACACCGGGTCTAAGACCCACCTCCATGTACACAGGAACAAAAATAATTTCACTCGGGCCAACCTCCTTCAATTCTCATGGGCTAACGCCCCTTAATCTATATATATGGAGTACTCCCGGAGCCAACGCCTCTTTCTGTGTACACAGGTTACGACATAATGTCACCTCAAACCAATAATCGTATCCCGAATGCTACAATTAGCAAATTATACATTATGACAACAACCACCTTATCACAGTCATATATTCATAAGACGATAACTAGTATAACATGTGAACAGTATAACAATTATATATAAGATGAAATTAACCATAAAACTAATATAACCAATTATTTCTAATCTCTTATTTCAAGATAAATAAAGGTAAACAATTACTTATATTGACGAAGGGTCCCGAAATCATACCTTCTTAAATAGGTTTATGCTACGGACGGACAATCCGAGATTTGGTCGTATAGAGGGTGTGTATTTTTCGAAAATTTGCTTGGCTGATCTTTCTTTTTCTCCCGTTATTACTCCTACCTTTTCTCTTTTTTTTTTCCCCTCTATGAATCACTCGGGTGATTCTCATCATCTAAGGCATGCATGAGTCATACACCCTATGCTCTAGCCTCCCTACGTGGAGTTGTGTAAAAATTTGTGGTCTTTTCCTTTTTTTTCATAATAATCTAATAAAGTAGTAAACCGAACGTCGTAACGAGTCCCTACAAATATACTCTTAGACAGAAATACTAAAATGGAGTCGTCTTCGTGTATACAGAAAACATATACGAGCTTAGTCCATAAAGTCTCTAATGGTTCCATTATAATATATATCTTAAAACTAATTTTATTCGGGGTATTACAGGCATAATCGCTATTATGGCGAAATGCTGCCGAAATTTCAACTCAGACCTATGACTTGGCTTGAACTTAGACTTGACTTGACCCAATATTCCACAGGAGTGGTGGGGTTTCGAGAGAAATAGCCAAAGATGGTGAGAAAAAGCCACTTTTAGGGCTTGAAAGTACTTGAAATAACCTCATCGAGGATTGTTGTGGCTTGACGCGGCCTAATTTACTTTAATTTTGCAGGTGACATTCCTTCTACGTTGGCGAGGGCTACCATGGATGTAGACATTGACTTTGACCCTTCTCTCGCTCTTGTAGGGGGTGAGAGAGAGAAGGTGGTTGAGGAGGAGGCTGAGGAGGTCCCGAGGCGGGCCAACGTGGGACGAGGTGGTCGCCAGCTAGTGGGTGCACCCTAGTGGGCCGAGAAATGGGATGGTAGACATCTCATTTAGGCGGCAGAGAGCCACCTGTCCTACAGGACGGCGAGGAGTCTGGTAAATTTCAAACTTGTCGTTTCTTATTACATTTCCTATTTGTTTGCCGTTTCATTTCTCATTTGTCTTATGCTAAAGATAGCATTGTTTTGAATTGATACAGGAGGCTGAGAACATGAGGTCCTTTTCTAGTTACTTGACGATGATGGACGTCTTCGGGAGACTGTCGGAGGAGGATAAGGCCATTATCGAGTTGGGAGCCCTCGGGGCAATGGTGGGAGCGTGGAGGGCGATCAGGGAAAGGAAGATTCGGGCCAAGCTTAGCCTGATTCGAGCTTTCCTTGATCGGTACTGGGACACGACCTCGACATTCCATATGCCTTTTGGAGAGGTCGGGGTCACTCTGGAGGACTATGGCATGATTTCGGGTCTGCCGTGTGGAGAGGAGGCTTTGGTGTGGCCGTCGACGGCCACGAGAGTGGACTCAGCCGAGGCGAGGAGGCTGATCGGCTGGAACCTGGCGGAGGGTGCTGCTAGCGTTCCTGGGTTGGTGCCGAGTTCTTACGTCAGGGACTACTTTACGGGTAGGACCCCGTCGACGGTGACGATGGATGGGAGGACGGTGGCTCATCCTCCTTGTACTGCGGAGCAGAGGGCCCGCTTGTGGGTGTGGTGGTTCTTGTCTTCGATTTATCTCGGAGACAAAGGGGAGAGGCTGTCGATGAAGCTTCTTCCTTTTTTGTCTAACTTGAGTATCCTGGGTTGGTGGGACTAGGTTACTCCTGGCTTTGCGGTCCTCACTCGCTACATGAGGGCCGTGGTACATCCTGAGCTGATGGAGAAGGGGACTTCTCCTGCTACTGTCGGTCCCGGACTCTTGCTGGAGATATGAACCTTTATTTTGCACTTATGAAAGATCATTACTTCTTCATTTATTTCTATTTCTATCGAATTATGAAAGATCATTATCGTAGAAACACAAATGATTATTTTGCATTGCAGGCGTGGGTGTACTCCTACTTTCCCGGCTTCGCGCCCAAGATGACGGAGCCTGAGCCGAGGGTCTACCCCGTCGTGAGAGACTGGGTGGTGTGCCGTAGGAAGAGCCAGCGCTGTTCTTACGATGTCTGTCGGAGGGGCGCGAATGCCCTGATGTTGTAGAACGTAAGTACCCTTGATCCTCATTTGATTACTTTTCTTTTATTTATGTCTTTTATTTAGAAGTGATCATAGGAATGACCCCCTCTTCCCGCTTAGAGCCGATCATAGGAATGACCTCTCGTTTGCGTGTCTTAGTGGGTGACTAGACCTTAGGAGGACTACCCGGACGCTCCAGCTTTCGTGGCTGAGGTCCTTCGTCCAAGGAGCTTGAGTCGGTTGTTGTTGAGGTTGCCCGTGGGACTTGTGTGGTACCTGGGCGAGCGTTTGACTCGGCAGTGCTCTCGTGACACCTTCACAGTTCCCATCGATCCTACACGGACGATGTTTAGGGAGCCTTCTGACGCCGAGAGAGAGGCGGACTTGGCGGACGCGAGTGGTGACGCCCTCTTTCTGCCTAGCGAGGAGTACTCCGAGTTCGTTCACCGGAGGTTGGTGTACTGGCCGATCGTGGTAAGTACTTTCCTTTTCTTATTCTTGAATTGACTTGACAAACGACGAACGATCTTCAAATAAAGAGTCATTTGAACCTTGTAGGAGATCGAGGTGGAAGGCGTCGAGCCCCCACCATACCCAAAGACACTCGAGTACACCGATGCGGCGGGGATGACGACGATCTCGGAGATCCGCGACTTCGGCGAGGAGGTGACAGACGCTGGTTTGGATGAGTGGCAGCAATTAGTGAGGAGGGTAAGCCCCAAGTTTTGACTTGTCTTTATTGCTTTTATTGCATAAGAATGCGTTTGTTCCTTTTGAACCTTCTTTGTATTTGAATGCAGGTGACACCGTCTCAGTATGTGGTGCTCTGGAGGACGGCCAACCGGCTGCGAGCCACGGCCATCGAGGCACTTGCAGGTGGCCGAGGACGACAGGTATGAACCTCTCATTCTCTTACTTATTTTATTTCATTGATATTTCGAATTTTTATTTCAATTTCCCGCATTTTGTTTTGAAATGATTGAAGTGAGGCATTTCGTCTTCATTTGTATGCAAAGAGAGCGTGACCTGGAGCGCGAGCTGACGCAGTCCCAAGAGGAGAAAGCTCGTCTGTTGAGGGAGTTGGAGGTCAGGGACGTTGAGATCGCTGCTCTCGAGGCGACCGTAGCTGAGCTGAGTGGCGACCAGGAGTAGCTGCACTTCCTTTGTTTTTGTCTTGTATATTTTGTACATTTTGGACCTTTATTTCGGATTTTTCGTACCTGTTTTGGGCGAGAGCCCCCAGTTTGGTATATATATCGCGTTTTGGTTGTATATATGATGGCCTGAGTGCCTTTGCTGCTGGGTGTTTGCTGTTCCTGCAGGTTAGCTTAAAAACAAGTTTGGTAGGTGACGGTTTGTGCCGTCATGCTGCCAAAATTTACATAGAATTTACACGTAAAACACATAATATATAGGTGGCTTAAATTGGAGCAAAATGAGAAGAAAATTAAGAAAAAAAAGTGCCCGAAAATGAGCAAAAATGACAAAAATGTCCAAAAATGCCCAGAAATGAACAAAATGACCGGACGGTAGGGAGGGCTACCCCCTAAAAAAAACTTAAAAAGAAATGTATAAGTGTGAAATGTATTGAAAACGAGGAGTAAAATGATTACCCTAAAAAAATAAAATAAAATGGGTAAGTGTGCTTGTTTGTCGAAAATGCCGATTTTGTCTCGAAAAGCTAACCCGAAAATAATTAGGAAACATAAAACTTGGTAATTTAACGGAATTACCAAAATAATACCTTATAGGAATAGGAAATTATAGCAAAAGCGAATTAGGAAAGATCCAAATCTTAAAAGCACGGAAAAAGGCATGGGGAAGAGGCGCAGCAAGAGCTGCGACTCTTCGAAGAGGCGCAGCAGATGCTGTGCCATTTCCCCAACTAGTCAGACCTTGGCAGAAATTAGGAATTTGCGAATAGTATAAATAGAGATTTCGGGGAAGCTTTTATTCAAACAATTCCTTCATCTTTCTCCCGTCTTTCACATAAAAGCTCTCATATCTTCTTAAAAAATTTCAAAATTATGGATGCTTTTGAAAACTGTCTCAAGGAGTGGACGAACGAGTTCACAAATGTTTAGAAACATGACATGGATGCTTTTAATTTGGGATCGATCTTGAGTCTCAAATTAGTGAAAATTGTGAAGCCTTTCTTGGATGCTTGTCTTGAGTATTGGGACCCAAATTTTTATGTGTTCGCCTTTCCCGGAGGCGATATTTGTCCTTTCCCTGAAGAAATAGCTGCTATTGGAGGATGGGACCCGGAGAATGCACCCGCTATACCTCCTAGCTCTCAAGGATATAAAAGTAAATTTAGAGACTTGATCGGATTGACCAAGGCTGAGGTGGATCGTCTTGTGACCTCAAAGGGAGTCCGTATGTTTGACTTTATCGACCGATGTATAAATAGGGAGGACCCTTCTATTTCGTATGTTGCGAGGCGCAGAGCCTTCGGGTTTTGTCTACTTCATTGCTATGTCCTTCAAGGGCATGTGGACAAGGAGAAAAGAGGGAATCCTCGTTTTCTGAGCCTAGTGGAAAAAATGGAGCCGCGCAAGAGCCCAGCATGCCTTTGCTTAGGGGAGACCATTCTTGGTTTGGATAACAGAAAGGCCAACTGCGACCTTCCTTATTTGGGAAGTCCCATCATTCTACAGGTACGAACCTTTTTCTCTTTTTCTTTTTCTTTTTTATGTATGTCAACCATTTTTTCTTCTTTTTTTTTGGTTGATTAAAGGGTGTTAATTCCCGTCGGCTTTTATAGGTTTGGCTGATGGAGCGTCTGCGATTGATTGAGCCCCCAGTTAATGTGCCAGGATACCATGCTCGATCAATTGCAATGAGAACTAGGCTCTATACGGTGGACCTCACTCGGGTTTGCAACTATTGGGAGAATAAGCTAAAGAGTGGAGGAGGTCCCCTGATCAGGTGGATTGTGCCGTGGTGGCATCTCAGGTCAGTAACTGGAGTTTCATCTTTGGATTTGACACGGTCAGTTCGTGTCCCTGGCTTTGAGTTCATGATTTTCATTTATCCGGAGAGGTTGATGAGGCAAGTGGACCTTAAGCAGAAGATCCCGAAGCTTGATACCGTTGCGCAAACTGCATTGGCACACACCATGGAGTCTCGTCGAGAGTGGGCAATTAAGTGGGCTCAGAGGAACATGTGGTTCATATCGGTCCCTATTGGTTCCTTATGTGTATCTGACTCATACTTGCAATGGAAGATGGCTGGTACTCCTGAAGAGCGTGAGAAATTGAGGAAACACGAGCCTCTGGACTACAAGGTTCGCGATGTAGCAAAGGAGAATCAAAAGTATTCGACTGAGGAGGAAGAAGAGGCCGAATTCCGAGTCGTTCATCCCTCGAAGAAACCGAAGCCCGTTCCTGTCATGGAGATGGTAATGGATCAAAATGGTAAGGCTAGCCGCGAGAACGACCGTTGGTGATTAGGTCAGAGATAGCACAAGAGCGGCCGGCTCGTGGTCGAGACAAAAAGTATGATAAAGGTGACAAAGGCAAAGGGAAAATGGAAGAATAGCCTTAGTCGTAGTATTATTTATTATTATTTTTAAGTTGTAATAAACGGCGGGGTTTTTAGAATCATGTCCTAGCATTTATTTTCATCGTTTTATTTTATATGTATTTAGCGTATTATTATTATTATTTATGGAACAAATGAATAAAAGATTAATTAGTTAAGAAACTATTATGATTTCCTTTTATTATTCTTGTCGAATTTCAAATGCAAATGCAATTGTCCTTCTATTTACATGAAATAAATAATGGGTTGTATACTGTGAAGGATTGCCTACCTATTCATTAAGAATGAAATAAAACCTTGTGCGTAGTTCGAATAAAAGTAAAAGAATAATTGTTCGAAGCAAGAGCTTGTAATGAACTTAGAAAATAAGCACGAGCTTTACTTACTCTTAAAATACAATTCAATTTATTTGATGATATGAGGATATCGAAATGCTAAAATACAATATCAAGGTGACATAAGCTTTATTTCAGCGGGCCAAGGGCCATTTTTATTTCGTGTCGCATGAGCGGCACGTGGGTGTTATGCGAGGCGCGTGTTCTGTCCTATACAAAGGGTAATATCATTTCAGTTGGTCGAGGTTGGTTGGGTTAGCAAATTCATTCCCATCTAGGTCTGTAATCTTAACTGCACCCCCGAGAGTATGGACTTGACTAGGAAAGGTCTGGCCTAGTTAGGCTTAAACTTTCCGCGTGGACCGACAGGTAGGAGAGCTCCGACTGATTTGAGCACCAAGTCTCCTTCTTTGATGTTCATGGGCTTAACCCATTTATTAAAGGCTCGTTTGATATGTGCCTGATATGTCTGCACATTATATAATGCCCGCAACCTTCGTTCATCCAAGAGGATGAGTTCCTCATATCTATCTCTATTCCATTCAGCCTCTGGAATTTGACTTTCGAGTAAAATGCGTAGGGATGGAATCTCTAGTTCAACTGGTTGTACATCTTCCATGCCATAAGTTAAAAAGAAAGGAGTGGCCCCAGTGGGTGTCCTAACTGATGTTCGATAACCCCATAACGCAAAAGGTATTTTGCTAGGCCAATCTTGATAATTGTCGATCATTTTCTGAGGATCGTGATGACATTTTTGTTAGCTGCCTCGACCGCGCCATTAGTTTGAGGTCTATAAGGCGAGGAGTGGTGGTGTTTGATTTTGTATTTGGCTAGCAATTGTGCAGCTTCGGCTTTGAAATGTGACCCATTGTCACTAATGATCTCATGCAGGCAACCATATCGACGGATGATATTTGTTTGTATGAAGTTTGCCACATGTTTAGCTGTAAGAGCCGTGTAGGATGCTGCTTCGACCCACTTGGTAAAATAGTCGATGGCTACTAAAATGAAACAGTGACCTCCTGTTTTGGCTGGAGTGATATTCCCAATGATGTCGATTCCCCAAGAAGAAAATGGCCAAGGAGACGTCATGGTGTAGACGTCATGGTGTAGAGTATTGAGGGAGGGACGTGTTGCACATTCCCGAAGATTTGGCAATTATGGCAATGTCTGACGTATTTAATACAATCTGACTCCATTGTCGTCCAGTAATATCCTAGACCCGTGATTTTCTTTACCATCATGGGTCCACTCATATGAGGACCGCATTCTCCATCGTGAACTTCTTCCAAAACTTTTTTTGCCTGTGAATGATCAAGGCAACTCAAGACTACACCAAGAGGTGTTCTTTTGTACAATTCTCCTTGGATGAGGAGGTATTGAGAGGCTAGTAGACGTATGGCACGTTGTCCCCTCTTATCCATATCTGGTGGGTATGTACCATTGAGTTTGAAGTTTAGAATGGCTTGAAACCAAGGTTCCCCTGGACTTTCTTCTTCATCTGAGAGGAGGTGTACATAGGCTGGTTCTGAACACCGTTCGATGCATAAAGGCATTTCTACCATGTTGCCTGGCATATTAATCAAAGATGCAAGTTTTGCAAGAGCGTCTGCAAATTGATTCTCTTCACGAGGCAGGTGTAGGTAAGTGACCTGATCAAAGAATTGGGCAACTTGTTCTATCCTAGCCTGATAGGGCGCTAGACTTTCACTTCCACTTTTCCAAGATCCCGTAATTTGGTTAATGATCAAGGATGAGTCTCCGTGAACTCAAAGATTCTTGATGCCTAAACTTACCTCTGCTTGTAGACCAATGAGGCAAGCTTCATATTCTGCTGCGTTATTTGTCAACTCGAAGTCGAGTTTGACAAAAAGCGGTGTATGCTCGCCTTCAGATGAAATGAGCAACACTCCTATTCCAAATCCTCTTAGATTTGATGCTCCATCGAAATAAATATCCCAAGAGTCTATACTGGTTTATAGGATATCCTCGTCTGGAAACGACCACATATCTATTTCATGGGTGTCGTTGATAGGATTGTCTGCGAAAAACTCGGCAACGGCGTGTCCCTTTATGACCTTCAGAGGTACGTATTTGAGATCGAACTCTGAGAGCATTAATGTCCACCTTGCCAAACGTCCGTTGAGAACGGGTTTCTCGAAGTGGTATTTGACGGAATCCATTTTAGAATACACCTTGACAGAATAGCTAAGCATGTAGTGGCGTAACTTCTTTGTTACCTACACAAGAGCGAGGCATGTCTTTTCGAGAGGTGTGTACTTACACTTGTATTCCAAGAACTTCTTACTAAGGTAGTAGATAGCTCTTTCTTCTTTCCCAACAGTTTGTGCGAGCATAGCCCCCATGGTTGTTTTGGTTACTGTGAGATATAAACCAAGAGGTTGATCTCGTTAAGGAGGCATTAGCACTGGTGGCTTAGCCAGTATCTCCTTAATCCTGTCAAACACCATTTGACAGTCATCATCCCATATGGTATAATCTGTTTTCTTGAGCTTTTTAAAAATGGGTTCGCAGATCATAGTAAGTTTCGATATGAATCGGCTTATATACTATATTTTGCCTAGAAATCCTCTAACCTCCTTCTCTGTTTGGGGCTGCGGCATTTCGATTAGAGCTTTGATCTTGGATGGATCAATTTCTATTCCCCTCTGGCTGACGACATATCCCAGAAGCTTGCCTAATGTTACTCTGAATGCACACTTCTGAGGATTGAGCCTCATGTTGTACTTTCGCAGCCTTAGGAAGAATTTGCGAAGGTTATCAATATGCCCCTTCCTATCCTTGGATTTGACAATCATATCATCGATGTACACCTCTACTTCTTTATGCATCATGTCGTGTAGCAAAGTGGTTGCAGTGCGTTGATATGTAGCTCCAGGATTGATTAGCCTGAATGGCATAACAGTATAACAATATGTGCCCCATTGAGTAACGAAGGCTGTCTTATGCTTGTCTTCTATGGCCATTTTGATCTGATTATACCCTGCATACTCGTCCATAATGGATAACAACGCGTGATCCGCTATATTATCTACCAATATGTCGATGTGTGGTAGAGGGTAGTTGTCCTTGCGACTTGCTTTGTTCAAGTGTCTGAAATCAACACAAACCCGGATTCGTCCATCCTTTTTGGGTACGGGGACTATGTTAGCCACCCAGTCTGAATACTCAGAAACTTTGATGAACCCGGCTTTGAATTGTTTATCGACTTCTTCTTTGATCTTAAGAGCGCACTTGGTCCTCATTCGACGAAGCTTCTATTTTATAGGTTTAAAACCTGCCTTGATTGGGATTCGATGTTCTGCAATATCCCTGTCGATTCCTAGCATGTCCTTGTAGACCAAGCGAAGACGTCCTTGAACTCGTGTAGGAGGTCGATGAAATTGGCCCTTTCAGTTGGGTTTAAGGTCGTCCCTATCCTAAGTTCTTAGGATTCTAGTTCGGTTCCTACGTTGATGGGTTCGGTGTTTTCTATAACTGGTGCCCCTTCCCCCTCTTGTAGTATTTCTTTAACTATGTAGGGAGGTAATTTGATCGAGTCTGGGTCAGGATCATCCTCATTATCATCGTAAATAGAATTGCATTCAGAATAACACAAAGAGTAAGCAGAATCTGATTTATTCATATTAAATTTTGAAAATAGCTGAAACAAAAAAGCCATCTGTTCAGTAGTCAGTGGCGGTAAAGGGACAGCTGCTGGGACATTTCCCGAGCTACTGTTACTATTCGATGCTATGCTAGGAGAAACAAGGGGATGAGGAGTGACGACAGAAGAAGACTCTCTAGCGACTTTTCTAGACTCAGACTCTAATTTTGACTCCAACTCCGACTCTGACTCGAATTCGTCATTTTCAGGCTCTCCGTTGAACATCTCTCCTTCTCCAGTGGTGACTTTGAAGAGCTTTCCTTGGCTATTAGTCTATTTGATCGATTTTCTCCATCCTTTCTGCTGGTTTGAACTGGTGTCAGTGATCAATGCTATGGGGTTGAAATGGTCATCTTCAAGTATCATGGTAATGATCTCATCCTGTGCTGCTCTGACAAATCGGTCCTCTCCAAATAGAAGGCTAACAGCCTGCTCGTCTAAACAAGGTGTTTAACGAGTTTTGACGGTAAGAACCATTTCTGGAGGGATGAAGTAGCAATCGTGGAAGACCTCGATTCGAGCTAGTTGCATTCCTTTATAGTTCCAAGGTTCGGGAAACCCGTGAAAGCATTCCTGACTCCCTTCTCTAACGAAATATCCGTTTAGGGTGGGGAGATAGGGTCGCATCTGGATTCCTCTATCCTTACGGTTTTGGAATTGGGTGAGCATTTCTAAGGCTTCTTCTTTTGTGGGCTTGTATCCCAAACCTAGTGGTATCCTTTGAGAATTTCCTTCCTTATATGGTGCGAAGGTATTTTTCTTGGCGGGTTTTAATGGCATTCCTGGGAAGTATCCCTGGGATTTGAGTACGTGGTTGACCACCAAATTGGAGTATGGGTTGAAGTATAGAGGTTCTAGTTCACTTTCTACAAGGTTTATGCTTTGAAAGCTCCCAAGCTCATATACTGGGTCTGTGACTACTTGGTTACTTGACATTTTCTCTATTACAGCTTTGATAGGTGACGAAGTGATTGTCACTACTTTGTCATTTAGAGGAATCTTAATCTTCTAGTGTAAGGTGGATGTTACCGCTTTGGAAGCGTGAATCCAAATCCTTCCTAGAAGTATATTGAATGATGCCTCGATATCCCCTATTTGAAAATTAACCTTTCCCTCGATTGGCCCTATGGCTATAGTGAGATTGATTATCCCTACAACTTTACGTCGTGTTCCATCGTATGCTCGAACACCTTGGTTGGTAGGAGTCCTTTCATGCCCAACTTGTATGCTGTCTTCAATGGTATGACGTTGACTGCAGAGCCATCGTCTACCAAAGTCATTGGCACGTTCTTCTTTAAGCATGTGACTGTAATGTATAGAGCGAGGTTATGACTAGCACCGAAGGGAGGAAAATCTTCATCTGAAAAAGTAACTGGGTTACTTAGTTTAACTGAATCTTGGAAGACCAACTTGACTACGTCGCCAGGCGTAGAGTTGTGCGCTATGATCAATTTAGTCAATGCTTGCAGTAAAGCTTGACGATGGGGAAATGAACTCGCAACTAATTGCCAGACTGAAAGATCAGCTTTCGTCTTCTGCAGTTGTTTTAGCAAGTGGTCAATTGACGTATCTTCACCATCGTTTGGGGTGATGACATTGGTGTTAGCAATTGGACTGTTTTGAGAAACATTTTGATATGAACGTCCTGAACGAGTAAGGTGGTCTATATCTTAATCTTTCCTAGCTTTGACTATATCCTCACTAACCTTGACTAGATAGTGTTCTGTGAGGTATTCATCTTCATCGTCATCGGCCCATACGTTGACGATACTGAGCTCTCTCAACCTGATGATCTCGGCTTCTAGACTGATTATTTGGTCGACTAGACTGTCAATTACGGCGACTACCTCTTGCATCGTAGACTCTTGAGATAGACTTAGTGGCACGTTTTCCGTGGGTGTGGTACTTGGATTGCGTAGAGATGCCACTACATCCTCCAGCTCTGAAACTTGCCTATTCACACTCTTTGCCCATGCGATAAAATCGGCAATGGTAGGAGAAATGGTGGAATAACTCCCCTCTTCTTCTAGTGCATAAATCTCATCCTTGACTGGAGAAATTAGGTGTGAACAATCCAAGGTGGATTCTTCATCTGTGATCATCAGAACTCCAAGAAGATTCCGAGTATTGTTAGGTTTACCTCCGGGAGGTATGGGTAAACGACCATCTTCGATCATATCTTGAAGGACATGTTTCAGTTTAAAACATTTCTCTGTATCGTGTCCCTTACCTCTATGATATTCGCAGTATGCATTCTCATCCCAGAATTTAGACTTTTTTTCTGGGTCAGGCGTAGGTCCTATGGGTTGGAGCTTACCTTATTTCATCAACCTTTTCAGAGCGTTGGAATATGAATCACCAATGTTCGTGAACTTCCTTTGTGTGTTATTCTTCTTTGATGATTCAACAAGGTTAACCTCATCAGTCTTGCTAGTAGAGCCATAAAAATGACTCGTTGAGCCTTGATATCCACGGCCTACCGTTTTGGAAAAGAGTCCTTTACGGATGTCATCTTTATTTCTCGTCCATAGCACAGTTAGGTCTTTGAAAGACTTTATGTTTTGGTACCTCAAATGGTTTGCATAAATAGGTCTCAAATTATCCACGAACTTTTCCACAAGTGTGGCTTCGTCTGGACGTTCAACAAGTTGTGTTCTAGTCTTCCTCCACCTACTTAGGAAGTCGGTGAAGCCTTCTTTCTCATTTTGGGTAAGAACCTCTAAAGTGCGCATGTTGACTTGGATCTCAGCATTATCCGCGTATTGTTTAGTGAATTTAATTGTAGCATCATCCCAAGTGGCAATTTTCTTGTGCTCCAAAGAGTAAAACCATTGCTTAGGAATGGTGTCGGGAGATGAAGGAAAGATCCTTAGGAACATCTCGGGTTTGATGCCTTTGATAGACATGTAATCTTTAAAAGCACGAATGTGGTCCAAAGGGCTTTCACGCCCCTTAAATTTTGGAATGTCGGTCATGTTGAAGTTGGTAGGCAGTTGAGCATTTACCGCCTCTTACTTGCGATTGTTCTCCCTATAGATGTCATCTCCCTTAAGGTACATTAGTTGTTCCTCCAAGTATTGGAGTCGTTTTTCAGTTTCAGTAGGAGCTAATGGTGGGTTGACTTCATGTTGTCCCACAAAGGGTGAAAGATTATCATGCACGCTCATTTCAGGAACATCATTCTCTGCAGGAGGAAGCCTAGTTTCTACATCAACAATTAGGCCTTCAATAGCGTTGAGGCGAGCATAAGCTTGGTCTTGGCTTGTTTGGAGACGGATGAGCGCAGCTAGGATTAGATCATTACCATTTTGGGGTTGTCCATTAACACTTGCGTGACCAGTTCCAAGCATCTTGGAAACTGAAGATAAGAGATCGATGACGAATTAAAACATGATCGACCATTTTAGCACACTTACTCAAGAAAAGACTCAATTTGTGATGTGGGAGTGTGCCACTGTGTTAAGTGAGGTTTGAAAATGACAAAGTTTGAAATGTTTGTCTTAGGCAACTGTAGTGTAGTTGTAGGAGTGCTAACTCGAGGTGAGTTTTTTAAAATGGGTTTTGAGGCCCGAATTTTGACTGGTCATTTGGACAGAGTTTCGACTCATTTTTCGCTATTTTAGGCCACTTTCGAAAATATTTATATTTTAAAAGGGTTTTATTTAACAGAAATCTCGTCATGGTTTTGTTTATAAAATGGTGATCACATTGTGGGGTAATATCCGTATAAGACCCTTTAAATTTAAGGATTATAACGTAAATTTAACATGTGAAATATGGTCATAAACGAAATATAACGAAAAACGATTAAGCACAAGAATTAACCTTCGGTCCTAGTGCAATTCGGCAATGAGAGATCAAAGTAGACCTCCTCCTAATTGTTGCACCCAAGATCCGGATCCGCAAAGGTCGTATTCTACAATCGATCTGTATCAAGAGTGGTTTCCCCGACTAGAGAGTAACTTAACTGATAAAGCGAATCCGTATCCGAGCATGGCCATGCATTTCGATTCTGACTCCTCGAGTGGCCCTGAGAAATATCGAGTACCTGATAAAGGCTGAATATTTCCTTCAACTCGACTCCTTCCGATCTAAGCACAGCATGAAATGACCCAGAAAAAATCTACTTGGCCCCCTGTTACGGATGACCGTGAGAAAGAAACCAAAGTCACCCAAAATCTGCCTTAGTCTCAAGAGACAGTCGGTAGTCAAAAGAATCGACTCTTAGGATCACCATGGAGGTCCTATCCACGACCGGGCACCGAATGTTATAAAACATTTAGGACTCCACGTCGATGTCACAATTGTGTCCTACGAGATATCCGTATAACTCGCCTATGTGATTGGTCAGTCAACCGGTTGACTTATGGCTCGTTGAACCCACCATCAACCAACGTCACAAAATAATTGCCAGAGTTATCAGCTCATGTGGGCAATTAAGGACTAAAAATATAATGTTCGTTCAGTTCACTTTGTGGTGTTCAAAATTGTCGTACAATTCCACATGAAAAACAAAATATATAAATATCAAAACGATGATGTCGTATAGAGTACAAACGAGAATGAATCTAATCCATAAAAGAGTACTACAACTCAGGAACATGTTTAATTCCCATGGAATTAACATGCCCTTCATGCTTATCTTGTCGTAATGGTTTAGTGAGAGGATCTGCTATGTTATCATCGGTAGCAATCTTTTCTATCACTACTTCCTTTTGCTCCACGTAATCTCGGATTAGATGAGCTTTCCGTTGTACATGTCTAGATTTGTTGCTAGACCTATGCTCCTTAGCTTGGAAGATGGCACCACTACTGTCACAATAGATGGTGATTGGGTCATTCGAACTAGGAACTACAGATAGTCCTTGTAAGAATTGACGCATCCATATCGCTTCCTTTGCGCCTTCGACGCGGCATAGTACTCGGACTCGATCGTAGAATCTCTTTGTAACACTTTGTTTGGAACTCTTCCAGTGATCTGCAGCGCCATTAAGAGTAAAAACGAATCCACCGAGATTTCGAGTCATCACGATCCGTTTGGAAGCTAGCATCTGCGAAACCGGTTGCGCATAGCTTTTGTTCGCCTCCATAAGTCAATGCGCAATCTTTAGTCCTCCGTAGGTACTTAAGAATGTTCTTGACAGCCATCCAATGTGAATCACCTGGATCTTTGTTGGAATCGACTTGTCATACTCAATGCATATGCCACGCCCGGACGTGTGCATATCATGGCATACATGATTGATCCTATAGCCGAGGCATAAGGAATCCCGTGCCATGCGCTCTTTCTCTTCCGGTGTCTCGGTGCCCGAGACTTGCTCAAATGCACCCCGGAGCCATAGGAAGAAACCCCTTTTGGAGTTAGTCATGCTGAATCTCTCTAGGATTTTGTCTATGTAAGACTCTGACCGAGAGATAACATCCGACGTGATCTATCTCGATAGATACGGATGCCCAAAATTCTTTGTGCCTCACCCGGATCTTTCATCTGGAAATGGTTCTTCAACCATACTTTCACCGAAGATAAGAGAGGTATGTCATTCCCAATCAGAGTATGTCGTCAACATACAATATTAGGAAGACAATCTTGCTCCCACTCGACTTGATATACAGACATGGTTCCTCGACCGATCGAGTAAATCCATTTTCTTTTATCACTTGGTCGAAGCGATGATTCCAACTCCTTGATGCTTGCTTAAGTCCATAAATGGAACGCTTAAGCTTGCACACTTTCTTAGGATGTTCTGGATCGATGAAACCTTCGGGTTGTACCATGTACAACTCTTCCTCCAAAAAGTCGTTTAAGAAGGCGGTTTTCACGTCCATTTGCCAAATTTCATAGTCATGAAAAGCGGCAATCGCTAAGATAATCCGAATGGAACACAGCATGACTACGGGTGCAAAAATCTCATCGTAGTGCAAACCTGGCACTTGGGTGAAACCTTTAGCAACTAGTCGTGCTTTATAGATATCTTGTTGACCTTCTACAGAATGCTTTATCTTGTAAAGCCATTTGCATTGAAGGGGACGAACCTGTAACACTACGGATTCTCCTTGGTGACTACTCGACCGAGTAGAACCTACTCGGCCGAGTAGTGCTGAGGTTGTGTATTTTTTTGGTTCTGCCGAGGAACACTCGGCCGAGTAAAGTGAACACTCGACCGAGTATGGGACACTCGGCCGAGTATACACTTACTCGACCGAGTGTCCGGTTTGGCGAAGTGTTATTTCGACGGTTTGATTAGGGAGCGTTTAAGATTTATTTTATATCCGCGTCAGTTTCAAAATATCATTTCTACTTCATCATTCTTACGTAACCCTAATCTCTCCCTAATTATTCCCTAATCACCCCCTTTGCTTTGTTGATTGCGAAACCTTCGGAGTCCTTACGTACATTTCCTCATCCTACTGTTGGTAAGTGTTATTCTATGTTGTTTGTATTCGTTGGGGTTACTGTGTGTTTACGGAATTGGGGGAAATGGGGTTTTGCAGTTAGTGATTGGAATTATGTGATTGTTGTTGTAGGTGACGATGTGGTAATTGTTATGCATTTGTATGATTGATTGCAGCAGAGCGGATTGCGAAAAGGTAGGGTTTCTCCTACTCAGTACTGTTAATTGATTGAGATTGCATATGTTTTATAATTGTTGTTATCTGCTGATCATCGGAGGTTGGGTGTTGTGGTGACGGTATTGGTGTGGTTGTCTTTGTGACGATTGTGGTGTTGTGACAGCTGTGATGCTGTGTGTGTGATTGTGGTGGAGTCACTTGCGGGAGTGGCTTCACACCCTAGTTCGCCCTCCGTGGAACCCGTCACGGGAGGGGATGTGCACATTAAGGGACAGGGATTGTTAGTCGCTCGTTGATGAGCTGGACTAGGTGGGGATGGGTGCGGTCACCCATCGGCGGCGAGGATTACCTGTTTGCGATGGGTAATCAGCGGCAGGCTACACACTTCGGTGTGTAGTCGATTCTTGTGTGAGATCGATGATCAGCTGGTTGTATAGTTGTTGTCTTATATTGATTGAGTAGTACTGACCCCGTGTTGTTGTTTTGTAAAACCTGCGGTGATCCATTCGGGGATGGTGAGCAGATTGTGACAGGTAATGCAGATGTTTAGCTATGGGACAGTCATGGGGAGTCATCACGTCAAGTCTAGCTTCCGTTGTTATGAGTTTAGATGTCTTGGATTTCATTTGTATTGAGACCTTGTACGTTTATTTTGAGTTGGTCTGAGATAGTGTAATCTTTAACTTTTATACTTTAATAAATGTTGTTTGGAATTTGTAACTTTGATATACTAACCTCGGGAAACCGAGATGGTAACAGCCTTTCATGCTAGGGTAGTCCTTGGTAAGGTACCTTGGTATGAGGGGGTGTTACAAAGTGGTATCAGAGCCGACGATTCCGGCACCTAAAACTAATGAACTCAATGAACTTAGGGAGTCTAAATAAAATGAACCCGGGGAGAGTTGTTTGGAGCTACCGCAAAGACTTGGGAGACGTCCCGGAGTCGCACTAAGGCCCTTACGATCTCAAGCCGGTCACATGGGGGAAACTGTTGTATGTTTGAGTCATGTGTGTTTGATATCTGTAGTTTGAATCTTGTGCATGGTTGGATTAAAGGAGGAAAGAAGTGGAATATGGTAATAGTTGAAAGATGTATCGACGATTTGTTGATGTTGAAACTTTGAGCATGGAATATGTTGGCATGTTATGTGTTGGAACATGGTAAAAGATGAAAAGTGAATTGTGAAATTGTATCTGGTTGATATTGAGCATGAATAATGTGATCATGTTACCTGTTTAATACAATGTTGAGCATGAAGTATGGTAGTGGTACATGTGCATATGAATCTGATGATTTTAATGCTTGATTGTTGGTAGAAGCATGTGATTAAGGTCATGCGTCTGTATATGTAAATGTGGTGTTTAATTTTAAGGTGAATATGATAAATGTTCAACTATGTACTGGTTTTCAGAAGCATTGGGTCGTTATTGTTTGTTTTATGCATGTTAAAGTTGTTTTGAAAAGAAATTTTGATTTGTATACAAACCGATTTTGGAAGGGTTGTCTTAAAACTGTCATAAGTCGAGTTCTAGAAAAGATATTGCTGTGATTCCAAGTTGAGGTGATAGCTTGTCCTCTTACGATTCTAACGATAGGTCACACGCCCAAAATGACCAAGTAACGAGTGAGATATGACTGTTTTACGAAAACTGGACGGTGCTGAGAACTGCGCCTATACTCGACCGAGTAGTCCCTACTCGGCCGAGTGTCTTTTATACTCGACCGAGTATTCCATATTCGGCCGAGTAATCTCTCTGTGATAATACTGTTTAGCGTCTGGAGTCGTGAACTCGGCCGAGTGGTCTCATACTCGACCGAGTAAGGTCTACTCGGCCGAGTATTCCCAATACTCGACCGAGTAATCCTCTCGCGATAATTGAGTTTGCTTCGAGTCGAAAACTCGACCGAGTAATATAGTTACTCGACCGAGTGCCTTGTAATCGACCTAGTATGTTATGTACTCGACCGAGTACCTCTTTGGGCGGCCACTTTGAGTCGGTGGCTATGTTCTTACTTTTGTTTTGAGCCGGTGGCTATGTTTTTACATTGTTTTGAGCCGTAGGGTATATACACATGTATGTTTTGAGTCTTAACGCATTCTTTTATATGTGAGACGGTCTTGATACGTAAGTTACCGGAAGTTATGACATTGAGAATAACGGCTTATGAGGGACATGTGTTGGATAAGGAAGACATGTGTTAATGTGGTTGTGAAAGATAGTGGAAAAAGGAAAGGGAAGAATGATAAGCTAATCGAGGTAAAGAGCATGTTTTGTGAGATATGATGAGTGAAATAGTCGTGTATTGAGTGGTATAAAAGTAAGTGTATATGGGCAAGGGTGATGTAAGTGCAAAGAAGCATGAGAATGAAAGATTGAGATGAGAGATACGAATAGTGACATTTCGGGATGTGTAAGGACTTATAGAGGGAGACGGTTAGCATTGTGTTGCTTAAGGATATATGTAATGAAAGGTTGCTTTAGAGGGATGGAGAAGAGGGTTATATAGTGAACTTAGATAGAGTTATGTCGCGACGTGGATTTGTAGATGGTGACCAAGTTTGGGAATTTGGAATTTTCACGATGTGAGCCTAGTGAGTAATTCTTTGGGCAGCTAACGTTATGAGATGAATTTTGGTTTCCTAGTGATGTAAAAAGGGAGATGCAATTGTTTGAACTTTAAACGTTGATTTTATGGATAGATTAGTGACAATTGGGAGTTATAGTATAATGAGAGAAGACCCATGGTAAGAAAGAGTGAGATGATATCGACATAAAATAATGGGGATTGAGTTTGGAGCAATGTGAAGGTAACTTAGGAGCACTTAAGAGTTAGACGAGAAATAATGAAGAGTTGAATCATTAAGGGAGTTTGTCGAGGGTAAAAGAAAAGAATAAGGGGAGTAAAACTAGGAACATGTTCACGGAGAATATGTGATATAAAAGTAAGGAATCGTAGAGATGTATGATGCTATCATGAGGATTTGAGTTACGATTATATAGAAGTTCCAGGACAACATGATGATCATGAGTTTCGAGGAATTAAAGAAAGCAAAATTTGGGTAAAGAATTTGCACGATATGAGATTTTGGTGGTGAGTCGGGTGACGATACGATTACGGATGAAATTGGAAATAGTGTTGAGGTGATTTTTGTTGATATATTTGATGTTTGTCGTTTGGGATGAGAACCAAAGGGAGAAAAAGGATTGTTATATTAAGAAGTGATAGTAAGAGAGTAGTCACATGAAAAATGTTGGTGTCATAGTATTGTCACTAGTGGTTGAGGATGATGTTATTTTGGGGAAGTTAGTTGTTCTAATGAGGTTGATTTTGTGAAGGTGATTAATGTTTGGTTATGAGGGATTTTAAGGTATGGATATATGAGGTATTCGTTAGTAGTTGGGTACAGATGATATGGCTACGTTCGCCGGGTGGTGATAAATGTGTGTAAAAGAAGATATGTTATGAAGGGCACCGAGTTAAGTCCAGGATAAGAGGTATTCATTGTCAAGTGGTAACTTACGTAATCAGGATTGGCTATTTGGATGTGATTATGGGTCTTAGGAGTATGTAAATGTTTGTGTGAGGTTGTGACCTCACGAGATGCGGTATGGTGTGATAGTCATAAAGTTGTTATATGAATGTTTGTAATATATGTTGGATACGGTAACTTAATGGAATGATGATAAAAAAAAAAGTGATAGTTGGGTGGTCTGACAAGACTGGTTATACTTGCATGTGTATTCATGATATAGGTTTAATCCATGAAAAGTATGGATGGTATGCATGAGATTCTTGTCTATTTATTCCGTATAATATGTTGTGTCATAATCTGGTAAAGCAGTTTTGAGTAATTTTGTTGTCCAAGATGTTATATTGAGTCAGTGTTTATGGGATTGTGTATGGCACGGTACTTACTGTTGTGATGCGGGTATTTTCGCACTGTGGTGCGGCTGTTGGTGGCAATTTTGCGATGTTGTCACCGGTTGTGGTGGAGTAGGTGAGATGACTATGTTACGAGTTTTCGAAAGTGCTTACCAGTTAAACATATATTGTTGTTTGTTTGCTGCTGTTCCTGGTGAGTTTTGGTTGAACATGCAGACTGTTGTTTTGTTTGTTGATGTTTCTTACCAGTTTCAGTTTGGGAATGAGGGTAGAGTATGATGTGAAAGAGAGTTGTATATGTTTTCGTTGTTGCCATGGTATAGTGATATTCTGTTGATGGGACACAGTTGTGAGAAGTTGTTACAGTAATTTTTATCTTGTTTTAAGATGAGGCATCGGTAGTCATAGTCATGGCAAGTGATTCGTGGAATATGTGTTGTAATGATCTGAAAGCGACAAGTGGTTCATAATCTTTTGTTGAGATAGTGGGTGCAGGATATTGGGAATTAGTGTCATGTTCAGTTATGTATGAGTTTTGCGGTAATGAAAGAAAAGAACTTGAGGAGCTAGTGTGAGTGTACGTAACAAGTGTGGAGTGTGAATTATGCTTTTGGTGATATGAGTTTTATATAGTTTATATAAAGATATATGTCATGTTGCGGTAATGTGGAAGAGTTGAAGTTTTGGGTTAAGTTAAGGATTTTGAGGTATAGGTTAGGGGGTGTGACGAGTGAATTGAAGGATGAGAGTTGTTTAAGTAAGAGAGCCTAAGATATATGCATGGCGACTGTTCAGATTATAAGTGGTTATCTTTGACATGTGGTGGTGATGAAGATAATGAGAGGTATAACTAAGGATCTAGTATTAGTGAGTTACGAGGACGTAACATTTATCTTAAGAGGAGTAGGATGCGATAAAAGAGATTTTGATGGTTGTGCATATGGTAGTATAATTGGAAGTAGAGTGTTGGTGTAGCATAAAGGACGGATATTTGTGTTGATTTTATTAAAGGTCATGACCGTGCTTGTAGTAGTTCGATGTTTAGCAATGAGAGAATATTTCAACAGTGTTGACAGTTGAATGATGATATTTATGAGTTCGAGAGTTTTGGGCAAATTGGATGATGATGTTGAGGAGTGTGAGTAAACTTCGAGGACGAAGTTCCTTTTAAGAGTGGTAGAATGTAACATTCCGTTTTTATGATTGATCTTCTTTTGTGGATTGAGTGCTATTGAGTGTTATGGAAGTGATACAAGGTTGGCAACATTATATTGTGGTTATTGGGTAATGTTATGGAGTCAGTATTGAGAGCCTATGCTATAGTTGAGACGATATCGTGAGCCATGTTGTGGAAGGAAGAGTGGTTTGTGGAGTTGATGTTAAGTGTCCATGTTTTATAGGTTAGGTTGGAACTTCGCGGTCGTGTTTTGTATTGTTGTTGTTTTGCTTTGAGTCGGGATAATGATTTTTGTGGTGACTTGTATAGTTCTATGGTGTTGTTATATGTGGTTGGTATAGTCTTGTGGCGTAGTGTTGTGCTTTGTTTTATAGTAGAGTGTGAACTTCGGGACGAAGTTCTTTTTAAGGGAGGAAGATTGTAACACTACGGATTCTCCTTGGTGACTACTCGACCGAGTAGAACCTACTCGGCCGAGTAGTCCGAGGTTGTGTATTGTTTTGGTTCTGCGAGGAACACTCGGCCGAGTAAAGTGAACACTCGACCGAGTATGGGACACTCGGCCGAGTATACACTTACTCGACCGAGTGTCCGGTTTGGCGAAGTGTTATTTCGACGGTTTGATTAGGGAGCGTTTAAGATTTATTTTATATCGCGTCGGTTTCAAAATATCATTTCTACTTCATCATTCTTACGTAACCCTAATCTCTCCCTAATTATTCCCTAATCACCCCCTTTGCTTTGTTGATTGCGAAACCTTCGGAGTCCTTACGTACATTTCCTCATCCCTTGTTGGTAAGTGTTATTCTATGTTGTTTGTATTCGTTGGGGTTACTGTGTGTTTACGGAATTGGGGGAAATGGTGTTTTGCAGTTAGTGATTGGAATTATGTGATTGTTGTTGTAGGTGACGATGTGGTAATTGTTATGCATTTGTATGATTGATTGCAGCAGAGCGGATTGCGAAAAGGTAGGGTTTCTCCTACTCAGTACTGTTAATTGATTGAGATTGCATATGTTTTATAATTGTTGTTATCTGCTGATCATCGGAGGTTGGGTGTTGTGGTGACGGTATTGGTGTGGTTGTCTTTGTGACGATTGTGGTGTTGTGGCTGTTTGTGATCTTTGTGTGTGTGATTGTGGTGGAGTCACTTGCGGGAGTGGCTTCACACCCTAGTTCGCCCTCCGTGGAACCCGTCACGGGAGGGGATGTGCACATTAAGGGACAGGGATTGTTAGTCGCTCGTTGATGAGCTGGACTAGGTGGGGATGGGCTGCGGTCACCCATTGGCGGCGAGGATTACCTGTTGCGATGGGTAATGGCGGGGCTACACACTTCGGTGTGTAGTCGATTCTTGTGTGAGATCGATGATCACTGGTTGTATAGTTGTTGTCTTATATTGATTGAGTAGATCGACCCGTGTTGTTGTTTGTAAAACCTGCGGTGATCCATTCGGGGATGGTGAGCAGATTGTGACAGGTAATGCAGATGTTTAGCTATGGGACAGTCATGGGGAGTCACCACGTCAAGTCTAGCTTCCGTTGTTATGAGTTTAGATGTCTTGGATTTCATTTGTATTGAGACCTTGTACGTTTATTTTGAGTTGGTCTGAGATAATGTAATCTTTAACTTTTATACTTTAATAAATGTGGTTTGGAATTTGTAACTTTGATATACTAACCTCGGGAAACCGAGATGGTAACAGCCTTTCATGCTAGGGTAGTCCTTGGTAAGGTACCTTGGTATGAGGGGGTGTTACAGAACCTTAGCAGGTAAGTCAACAAGATCCCACACGTTGTTCTCATACATGGAGTCCATCTCGGATTGCATGGCCTCAAGCCATAGCATTGAGTCAGAACTAGTCATGGCACCTTTATAGGTTGTGGGTTCACTACTCGTTAAGAGTAGAATGTCATCTATGTCATGTTCCTCGACCATACCAATGTATCTGTCCGGAGGAATAGAGACTCTTCCCGACCTCCTAGGTTCCTCAGGAATATTAACCGCAGCCGGGATTGAAGGAACTGGTTCCTCCAATGGTTGCTCGGTACTTGGTTCTGGAATCTCCGACAGTTCGAAGGTTCTATCACTCTATGCATTCTCGAGAAATTCCTTCTCTAAGAATGTCGCACTAGCCGCAACAAAAACACGTTGTTCGGTTGGCGAATAGAAGTAATGACCAAGTGTTCCTTTAGGATAACCTATAAAGTATGTCTTGACCGATCGCGGGCCGAGCTTATCCTCGTGTCTCCACTTGACATAAGCCTCGCAGCCCCAAACCCGTATAAAGGACAAGTTAGGGACCGTTCCCTTCCATAGTTCATATGGAGTCTTGTCAACAGCTTTGGACGGACTTCGGTTAAGTATTAGAGCGGCTGACAAAAGAGCATAACCCCACAATGAGTCAGGCAACACGGTGTGACTCATCATGGATCGAACCATATCCAGTAGTGTTCGATTTCTCCGTTCGGACACACCATTCAACCGAGGTGTTCGGTGGAGTTAAGCGTAAGGCAATCCACGAGTCCTTAAGGTGTTGATCAAACTCGTGAGAAAGATACTCGCCACCACGATCTGAACGTAGTGTTTTAATCTTTCTACCCAGTAGGTTCTATACCCGATTCTGGTATTCCTTGAATTTCTCAAAGGATTCACTTTTGTGCTTCATTAAGTAGACATAGCCATATCTACTTAAATCGTCCGTGAAAGTGATGAAATACCTATAGCCTTCTCGTGCGGTGATTGACATAGGCCCACACACATCCGTATGTATGAGTCCTAATAGGTCAGCAGCGCGCATTCCAACACCTTTGAAGGAAATACGAGTCATCTTACCGATGAGACATGATTCACACGTGCCAAATGATTGAAAATCAAAGGCCGAGATAGCTCCATTCTTTATGAGCTGTTTTACGCGTTTCTCATTAATGTGTCCCATGCGGCAGTGCCATAGATACATTTGATCTTTGTCACCAACCTTTAACTTTTTATTCATTACGTGTAATATTTATTTGGTCGATCTAAAACATAAATTCCATTCATGGAGACTGCCTTGCCATAAATCATATTGTGTAATTAGAAAATGCAAGAATTATTCTCTATTACAAATGAAAAACCAAGTTTGTCAAGTGCAGAAACAGAAATAATGTTTTTAGAAAGACTGGGTACATAATAGCAGTTATATAAAAATAACTCAAATCCGCTAGGAAGCTGGATCACATATGTTCCCCTCGAGACGGCAGCCACTCGTGCTCCATTCCCGACACGCAGGTTCACCTCACCCTTTATGAGGGGTTCGATGTTTCGGAGCCCCTCCACATGATTACACAGATGAGAACCACAACCAGTATCTAGTACCCAAGTTCCGTAACTTGCGTGGTTAATCTCAATCATATGAATAAAAGTAGAAGAGGAAGAAAACATACCAACAGGTTTAACGCGACCTGCCTTTATGTCCTCATGGTATACGGGACATGTACGCCTCCAATGCCCAGTCTTGTGGCAATGGTGACACTCCATGTTACCATCCTTGCTCTTTGTCGTGCCTGATGAGTTGCTCGACTCACCAGGACCACTCTTACCTGATCCCGACTTCTTGAACTTCGCCTTACCTACTGCTAGGTCTGCTTTAGCTTTGCCCTTACCCTTGCCCTTGTTTGACACAACGAGAACATCCTGTTTCATGCTCCCACTGAACTTCATGTCCTTCTCGGTCTGTACGAGGAGGGAGTGCAGTTCATGGGGACTTTTCTTCAAATCATTCATATAGTAATTCGCTCTAAAGAGCGCAAAACCATCGTGGAGTGAATGAAGCATGCGGTCAATGACGATGTTCTCGCTGATCTTACAATCAAGCGTCTCCAGCTTCTCGACATTCTCAATCATGCAGAGAATGTGTGGGCTAACTGGTTGGCCCTTCTGGAGTCTCGCATCAAAGAAGCGAGTTGTATGCTCATAGGTCACGATTCTCGGTGCTTTCGAGAATTCCTTAGTGAGCGTGGTGAAAATCTTGTTTGCACCATGGGCTATGAAGCGTTTCTGCAAATTGGGTTCCATTACAAAAATGAGTACGTTTTTAATCGCACCCGCTTCCATACAGAAATCGTTAAACTTGGCGATTTCATTAGCTCTAGCCGTGGGACCTGGGTTTGGCGGTTTGGCATGATGGGCTCTATTAGATATTTGAGCTTCCCGTCAGCTGCGGCAGCATTCCGTAATGCCGCCTCCCAGTCCGCGAAGTTTGATCCATCATTCTTCAGTCGAGTAGACTGATTCATCTGATTCATGAAGATCCGAAGCCAGGACTCACGGTCCAATGTGGCACTTGGCATTGGGTCGTTAGTGGGACCAGCCATTTCGTTATAGCAGTTTAAAAATCGTGTTCTACACTGAAAAAGAAAGAAAAACAAAAACGAAATAAGCAACTCATCGAGGTGATTTAAGTCTATTTAAAATGTATTTTAACGTGTAGACTCAAGCACTTGCATAATTGATCTTCCTCAAGAATGATACAAGTGATTCCAAGACTCAATTTCCGTAAATTGATAAGCCAACTGTTTAGCTAATTCTTCCGTAAGAACTCTTGGTTGATAGATTTCTGTAAATCCTATCTATAGTCCACCATGATCACAGGATTGTATGAGTGACCATAGTGTTGAGATAAAATAGGTCAATCGGTTCCAACTTACCCGACGTAGAAGGGGTCATATTATGCCTACCGACGAAGAAGGGACTCATTGGAGTTTGCCCTATAAAGACCGTTCTCAATTTTGTTTATACGAGGAAGATCCCATCAACTTAATTTTAATTCATTTTAAGTGAACAAATAACTAGCGTCTGCGTGAATGAATTAATTTAGGTGATGGCTTAGCATAGATCGTGTGACATGAGAATGTCAAAGAAAACTAACTCGTGACCTCTATATGTGTCAGTTTTCATGCAATAAATAGGTGGTTTGGTTTTTAGGCGGAATATGATGCATATTATCGTTACGAAAAATAAATAAAAGAATGCAATACGTAAATAAAATTCCTAGTGTGGCCTATCCTAGTAAAAAGAACATAATACAACTTTGGAATCCACCGTTGGACCCGAAAAGCTTGTCTTGATGTTCCATCTTTGACCTTGCAGCGGGAGTGAGCATCCGATCTCCATCTTTGGTCTTCTCAAAATTACAATTAAAAATTACAAAATATAAACCTATTTACATTCTAATTAAAAACTGTAATTACAAGTGAAAAATCCAAAACGGAGATACGAGATCTCAAAATACAACCAAGACCGTGTTCCATCATTACGGTAACACGTTCTACTAAGGCCACACTAAGTTACAACCGTTTGTAAAATAAATAAATACGTAATAAAAGCATTCAAAAGCATTCAAAATTAACGATAAATAAAATGCATCAACTAAAACAAATTTATTCGTGACATAATTCCGTAATTATGTTAAATTTATCCAAACCACCTTTTAACAATTAAAATTTATGTGATAAAACCTCTTCTATCAGTTGAATTTTAATCTATTACAATCCGTTACTTTAAATACGCTTTAAAATAACTCAATGGTACGTGTGTGAACCGTTTCACAATCATAGCGAGTGTACAATATCCGTATAAAGTACATATTAAGGCCAAAAGAAAATTTAAAACAAAAGGATAAATTCTCAAAGCTGCCAGAACAAAAATCCCTCGATCCAGGGACAAAAGTGCTCGATCGAGGAACAAAAAGGAACTCGATCGATCGAATCTGCTAGTCGATCGAGAGGTATGCTAATCAGAAAGTACTCGATCGACAATACTGGAGGTCGATCGAGGGCTTTTATCAGCAAATCTACTCGATCGAGTACGAGGACTTCTCGATCGAGCAGTGGGGTTTTGAAAGTGGTCGATCGAGTACAACAAGGACTCGATCGAGTAAAAACAAGACAGAAAAACCTCTCGATCGAGTAAGAACATGCTCGATCGAGAACAAAAGTTTCGGGAAAAACAAAACCCTCGTGAAAACAGTTTTGTCGAAACAAAACAATTGTAATTTTGATTAAAACCGAGTAAAATTAAATCAACAAATTGCAAAACATGAACATATTGCTATAATGATCGATAAAATAACAATATGCAAAAAGAAATCATCCATGTATCACATGGCACGGTTTACAAAACATATAAAAACAGCCGTGTAAAAAAAAATTACCAGCCGTGTAGTTTATATACAAAAACAAAATCGTTTCAAATTCGATTTATGAAAAATCACAATGAAAATTTACGTGGCCTCGCTCTGATACCACTTGTGGGGTAATATCCGTATAAGACCCTTTAAATTTAAGGATTATAACGTAAATTTAACATGTGAAATATGGTCATAAACGAAATATAACGAAAAACGATTAAGCACAAGAATTAACCTTCGGTCCTAGTGCAATTCGGCAATGAGAGATCAAAGTAGACCTCCTCCTAATTGTTGCACCCAAGATCGTCTGAGAATATGCCCTTGTGCTAGAAATGTGTTCTCTAATTGCCTTGCAATATTGAGAGAACTTGATGTGAGTTTTTCGAGATGTGAGATCTAGGTTTCAGAGAGAAAAATGATCTCCAAAACCCTAATTTTTGTCAAAAATGAATTAGGTTTCAAAAGGAAAGAAGGCTCTCCTTTTGTTGCCTCGGTCCGCGGGTCACTAGAGGAGGGAGTGGGCTTTCCACTTTCTCCTCATTTAACTCGTGATCCGACTCGTCTCGCAAAAATGTATATGACACGGTTTTTATTATAAATCGTTATCGGTTATCGGCTATTAAAATATCAACTAATAACACGGGTTAGTTGAAGTATTAATACATGTCCGACAAAGACGATATTGTATAATTTATTCAATATACATTAATTAAATATAATCGTTTATATTTAATTTACGAATTAACTGTTTAATTCGCCTTAGCCCATTTTACTTAATCCGTATTAAATATAATATCTCAACATCACATTTTTGACTAATTACTAGTCAAATAACTCGGACTAACTGGTTAGTCAAAATTAGCATCAACATGACTGTATTTTCATACTGTCACGTCTCTCAAACGTATCCTATAGGTGTGACTTTTAAGGACCAGTTGATCACCGCCATCTGTATGACAATAACGTCAAACTTATCTAGCAAGCCAACCGTTATTGATAAACGTGGATCAACTGATAATAATACCAAAAGTATACCCTTTGATCCTTTTACAGATTTATAAGTCCTTGCACTAACTGTAAAGGACACCAGCCCCAACACACATATGATAGAAGCATTCATACATGCATTATAACGGTATGCTGAGTGCAATTAAAAGGGTTTTCGCTTAAAAGGTGGGTTGCCATACCAAGCAATCAAACCCTGGTCTGTGGAGAGGTCCGTGCCAAACATGAGTAAGGTCGGTTCCTAGTCCATTTTCTCGAGTAGTGAAAGCCCTTGATACAAACAAGAGTATATACCACGGTATGGTTGACGTCAATCGTTATCTATCCTTAGGCCCAAATATGAATTTGGACCGTCCAGACGGGACGATTCGTCGAATGGGTTGGGTTGGGCCTAGGAAGGCCGAATAAAACAACATAAGAAGGTCGAGTAATGAAAACCGACAACTGTCTCGTATAAACTATTCCCCAACCTCGTTCAAGTTTCACCCTGGGTAACAAGTAAGTGTATTTCCCCAGCGGAGTCGCAAAACTGTGGACATGGTGACGTGAGCATGTCGTTGTACACCCAATCAAACCGCATTTATAATACTCAATAAACAACTAGTTAGTGGTAAGTCGAGGTCGATCCATGGGACGGTGTGCTTTGGGTTCTAAGTCTACCTATCTCAATTTATGCTAGTGTCCCAATTGATTTGATATGTAGTTGTATTCTAAACTAATGTAAGTAATAAAGTAAAACAAGCTATAAAGCAAATAAGGGTGAAAACAAGCAATAAAGGGTGTTAGGATATCATGGGTTCATAGGGGATTCATGGGCGTTAATCATACAAACATGTTCACAAGGTTGCAAGCAATTGTTGTAAAGGAGCCGAGTTGGTTTATATCTTACGGTTCTTAGGAAGAGTTAGGTCCCGGAGCCGAATCGATTAGATTGTAAAACACCTACAAGTCGACTTACTTTCCTCCTAATCACTTCTATGCATGGTCTAACAAGACTCGAGTTAGTTTATGTCTTACAAGTCAAGTTGAATAGATAAGAGATGATTGTAAATGCAAGGATTCATAGGCTTATCATTTCATCAAACATAACATGTGCATAGGTTGACAATATAACAAACAAGCAATTTAAATATGGAAACATATTAGATTAAGTATTAATCATTCCCCATGTTTGTTTCCCTCTATTACCCACTAATCCTAGCTAAAGAAACTACTCACTCATTATCATGGTAAACATGTCATTAATGGTGTCAATCATTATCACAACAAGTGTAAACATGATAAGAGCTTAAGGAAATAAACAATAAAGAGTAAGGAGTAAAGGAACTATACCAAACTTGAGATAATGCAAATAATAAAGCGAAGAATAAAGGAAGAGAACTTGATTGATTGATGAAGAGTTGTCAATTCTTCAATAATAACCCAATAATCTTCAATTACCCAAAAGTAACAAACTTGGACAATAATTAAGGAGAGATTAATGTGAAATTTGTGGAAAGATTAAAGAGTAATCTATTCTAATCTACTCCTAATCTAATCTAAGAAGAATTTCTAATGTGGAGACTTTCTACTCTAAAAACTTCATGCTTTGATTATTTACAAATGGGGTATATATAGTAGAGCTTCATTAGGTTAACTAAGGCTAAATTAGTAATTAACATTTGTGAGTTCTAAGCAGGGAATCTCTAGTCTTTCGGAGAGATGAGCATCTCAGCTGAAGACGCCACGATCCGCTCGTCCAGGAGGGGAATCCGCTCGGATTGTTGTAGAGGTGGACGAGCGTCTTTGGGCAAATCCACTCGGATTATTGCAAGGGAATACGAGCGTCTTCAAGGCTTGGACCCTCGGATTCTGGCTCTTGGACGGGCGTCTTGTCTCCTTTACCGCTCGGATCCTTCTTCAGAATCCTTCTCTTCACTTAATTCTCATTCTTGAGAGATTAGTCTTTAGTTCTTGCCTCTCCTTTAATATTCGTTCAACCAAGATCGTCAATGTCCTTCCAAATAAGCTCAAGAGATGGGAATTTCCGCCTAATTGTCTCCTTTCCTACAAATCAAACACAAAGCAATAGGAAAGCAAAATACGAAGCATTTGACGTATAAAATGGCTATGAGACGCTATAATAATGTGCAAAATAGGCTCAATTAGAGGACTAAATCTGCGCAAATAATGTTCGCATCAAATATCCCTAAACCGAACCTTTACTCGTCCCGAGTAAAGAGGTGACAAAAACTAGACCTTTCTTTAAACTAACCTACTAATATAGCCGATATGAGACAATTAACGGGTCTCACTCCGCCCCTTCAACTCACAACAAGACAACCATGAGGTAAGATGCCTTCTTGCAAGGCAAGGTGGGTCTTGCCAAAATGGCGACACATCCAAACATTAAGGCACACAAAACAAGTAATGGATGCATCTACAAATGAATAGCCACTTTCCTCATCTAAGTGGCGGAAATTATCTACAAGGGAAGCAATTCAAGGGTACACACTCCTTCATAGATGCAATTTCTTCAAACTACTAAGCCTAGAAGGATACTAATAAATCACCTCCAAATTGTGTCAAGCCAGGGTACCTTTGTCCTCAATCGTTAAATGCTTTTGTCAAGAATAGACTCCCTATGGTGTTAGAAACACTGGAGGATCGCGGAATTCCCCCTCTTGCCTAGACAAGAAGAAGGGTCGTCCCCTCTCTACCATGCACAAAAATGGATATGATGGATAAAGGGATCGATAGAATTTGAGTTCCATTTGGGAGTTTGCTTTTGTTGTTGTTTTTCCCCCAATTTCTTGTGGCATTTGACATTTGAGAACCATTTCTTGCCATTTCTTTTGGTTTTTGGCATTTCAATACTTGACAACTTTTCAACTTTTTGCATTTTTCTTTTGAACATTTTCAAAGTCACCCCATATGTAGTGAGGGTGCCTTATATTTGAAGCATAGGAGTTTTCATTTTTGTTACTCCTCTTTTCTTTTTATGCATTTTGCAAACTTTCTTTCTTTTCTTTCCTTTTCATTACTTGAGCTCAAATTTTTGAACAATTTCTTTTTGTGCCCATTCCCTTTGATGACAAAATATATGGTAGAACATGGATGAATGATGGTTGCATGGTTTCAAGGGTCACCTTGGAATAAACGGTAGCCAAGGAGTTGTCACACCACAAGGTACTCTTGACTAGGCCTTAATCCATGGGTCAAAGGATACTGGCATGACACATCCTAGGGTGTTTTACAAGTATTCTAACAAGCAAAGTCTTAAGAAGAAAAAGCTTCTACTAGGGCTTATATACACTTGTCAAGCTTCCCAAGTAGACGGTTTCACAAAAATTTTCTAACCATGCAAACTACGTGCCATGATGCAACTAACATATATACATCCTAATGCATATGCTTCTACCAACTAGTATGCCATATAAGCTAAATCAAAATAGATAAACAAGTAAGAACTTAATCACATAGCACCATCCCCGGCAACGGCGCCATTTTTGACGTGAGCGTGTCGTTGTACACCCAATCAAAACACATTTATAATACTCAACAAACAACTAGTTAGTGGTAAGTCGAGGTCGATCCATGGGACGGTGTGCTTTGGGTTCTAAGTCTATCTATCTCAATTTATGCTAGTGTCCCAATTGATTTGGTATGTAGTTGTATTCTAAACTAATGCAAGTAATAAAGTAAAACAAGCTATAAAGCAAATAAGGGTGAAAACAAGCAATAAAGGGTGTTAGGATATCATGGGTTCATAGGGGATTCATGGGAGTTAATCATACAAACATGTTCACAAGGTTGCAAGCAATTGTTGTAAAGGAGCCGAGTTGGTTTATATCTTACGGTTCTTAGGAAGAGTTAGGTCCCGGAGCCGAATCGATTAGATTGTAAAACACCTACAAGTCGACTTACTTTCCTCCTAATCACTTCTATGCATGGTCTAACAAGACTCGAGTTAGTTTATGTCTTACAAGTCAAGTTGAATAGATAAGAGATGATTGTAAATGCAAGGATTCATAGGCTTAGCATTTCAGCAAACATAACATGTGCATAGGTTGACAATATAACAAACAAGCAATTTAAATATGGAAACATATTAGATTAAGTATGAATCATTACCCATGTTTGTTTCCCTTGATTACCCACTAATCCTAGCTAAAGAAACTACTCACTCATTATCATGGTAAACATGTCATTAATGGTGTCAATCATTATCACAACAAGTGTAAACATGATAAGAGCTTAAGGAAATAAACAATAAAGAGTAAGGAGTAAAGGAACTATACCAAACTTGAGATAATGCAAATAATAAAGCGAAGAATAAAGGAAGAGAACTTGATTGATTGATGAAGAGTTGTCAATTCTTCAATAATAACCCAATAATCTTCAATTACCCAAAAGTAACAAACTTGGACAATAATTAAGGAGAGATTAATGTGAAATTTGTGGAAAGATTAAGGAGTAATCTATTCTAATCTACTCCTAATCTAATCTAAGAAGAATTTCTAATGTGGAGACTTTCTACTCTAAAAACTTCATGCTTTGATTATTTACAAATGGGGTATATATAGTAGAGCTTCATTAGGTTAACTAAGGCTAAATTAGTAATTAACATTTGTGAGTTCTAAGCAGGGAATCTCTAGTCTTTCGGAGAGATGAGCATCTCAGCTGAAGACGCCACGATCCGCTCGTCCAGGAGGGGAATCCGCTCGGATTGTTGTAGAGGTGGACGAGCGTTTTTGGGCAAATCCACTCGGATTATTGCAAGGGAATCCGAGCGTCTTCAAGGCTTGGACCCTCGGATTCTGGCTCTTGGACGGGCGTCTTGTCTCCTTTACCGCTCGGATCCTTCTTCAGAATCCTTCTCTTCACTTAATTCTCATTCTTGAGAGATTAGTCTTTAGTTCTTGCCTCTCCTTTAATATTCGTTCAACCAAGATCGTCAATGTCCTTCCAAATAAGCTCAAGAGATGGGAATTTCCGCCTAATTGTCTCCTTTCCTACAAATCAAACACAAAGCAATAGGAAAGCAAAATACGAAGCATTTGACGTATAAAATGGCTATAAGACGCTATAATAATGTGCAAAATAGGCTCAATTAGAGGACTAAATGTGCGCAAATAATGTTCACATCAAATATCCCTAAACCGAACCTTTACTCGTCCCGAGTAAAGAGGTGACAAAAACTAGACCTTTCTTTAAACTAACCTACTAATATAGCCGATATGAGACAATTAACGGGTCTCACTCCGCCCCTTCAACTCACAACAAGACAACCATGAGGTAAGATGCCTTCTTGCAAGGCAAGGTGGGTCTTGCCAAAATGGCGACACATCCAAACATTAAGGCACACAAAACAAGTAATGGATGCATCTACAAATGAATAGCCACTTTCCTCATCTAAGTGGCGGAAATTATCTACAAGGGAAGCAATTTAAGGGTACACACTCCTTCATAGATGCAATTTCTTCAAACTACTAAGCCTAGAAGGATACCAATAAATCACCTCCAAATTGTGTCAAGCCAGGGTACCTTTGTCCTCAATCGTTAAATGCTTTTGTCAAGAATAGACTCCCTATGGTGTTAGAAACACTGGAGGATCGCGGAATTCCCCCTCTTGCCTAGACAAGAAGAAGGGTCGTCCCCTCTCTACCATGCACAAAAATGGATATGATGGATAAAGGGATCGATAGAATTTGAGTTCCATTTGGGAGTTTGCTTTTGTTGTTGTTTTTCCCCCAATTTCTTGTGGCATTTGACATTTGAGAACCATTTCTTGCCATTTCTTTTGGTTTTTGGCATTTCAATACTTGACAACTTTTCAACTTTTTGCATTTTTCTTTTGAACATTTTCAAAGTCACCCCATATGTAGTGAGGGTGCCTTATATTTGAAGCATAGGAGTTTTCATTTTTGTTACTCCTCTTTTCTTTTTATGCATTTTGCAAACTTTCTTTCTTTTCTTTCCTTTTCATTTCTTGAGCTCAAATTCTTGAATAATTTCTTTTTGTGCCCATTCCCTTTGATGACAAAATATATGGTAGAATATGGATGAATGATGGTTGCATGGTTTCAAGGGTCACCTTGGAATAAACGGTAGCCAAGGAGTTGTCACACCACAAGGTACTCTTGACTAGGCCTTAATCCATGGGTCAAAGGATACTGGCATGACACATCCTAGGGTGTTTTACAAGTATTCTAACAAGCAAAGTCTTAAGAAGAAAAAGCATCTACTAGGGCTTATATACACTTGTCAAGCTTCCCAAGTAGACGGTTTCACAAAAATTTTCTAACCATGCAAACTACGTGCCATGATGCAACTAACATATATACATCCTAATGCATATGCTTCTACCAACTAGTATGCCATATAAGCTAAATGCAACTCCTAACAACACATAGATACACAAACCGCAACAACAAAATACACCACATCCTCCTTGACATGTAGGCCCATCCTCCTCATATGAATAATGAAAACGAAATGTAAGGGAAATAGAGATTAGAACGATCATACCAAGTGGTCTTCATTTTCCCTTGCTAATGCCTCAAATGTAGTGTTGTATCTATGTGAGAAGAGAACAAAAGCACAAGTATATACAATTCTACACTACTAAATTAAAGAACATGTTTTTGGTTTTTGAAATTTTCAAATTTTTATGGATTTTGTTTTTATGAAATAAAAAGACATGTTTTTGTGTTTTTCAAAAATTTTCAATTTTTATGTATTTTTGGAATATAAATTCCCATCCCCCACTTTATTTTGGATATTGTCCTCAATGTACATGTAGGAGTAGGAATAAAAAGGAAATACATGTTTTTGGATTTTTGAATAAATGTAATGATATGAATGAATGCATGCTCTAACTAAATGCAATTCTATATGACATATATAACAAATGAATGCAATCTACACTAGACTAAATGATGTATGTTTTCTAGTAGACTATGGTCACTTATGATCAAACCTCCCCAAACCGATTTAAGCACTATTTCTAGTGTAGAAAAGAATAGGATTGTTCATTAGTGACTATGCATGAATTCTAGTCTATATGCAACTAACTATGTGAATCATGTGAGATATATTACAATGCAACTATACTATATGAACTAACTAATGCAAATGCAATATGAAATATAATACAAATGCAAGTGAAAGCTAAACTAAATGCAATGTATATACAAAAGAGAGAGGGAGAGAAAAGTATCATACAAATGGAGGTGATGAGGTAGGCATCTTTCACTCGTCATCATCATCTTGAGGATAGCCATACCGGTGAGAACTTCCTCCTTGGTCATACCCTCCTCCTTGGTTAGAATGCCCTCCACCTTGGTTAGAATGCCCTCCACCTTGGTTAGAATTCCCTCCACCTTGGCCACCAAGATTCCAGGCTTGGTCCCCTTGATTAGGGAACAAAAGGTGTGGTTGGGCCCAAGAGGGCTGAGGGCCATTAAGGTCGATATACCCTTGTTGTGCCATTTGATAGTACTGGGGATAAAGGGCCAAGTAGTTGTCGACCCTCCCTTCATGTACCCTGAGGTCAACTCTATTCATAAGGTTCATTAGGTCATTAATACCCTGGGTATCGGGGATTTGCGGCTTGAATTGCGTATAAGGAGTAGGGTATGGTGGGATGGGCACATAGGAAGGTGGGGGAATAGGCCTTGCCAGTATCCCACGAGGTATTTGCGGTTGGCGAATACGGGCTCAACTGTGGGTCGGTACCCGGTATATTCCACCCCGAAAAAATAATGGAAGAACCCTTTTGTGAACCACTCTACACTCCCGCCTTCAGTGTAGGCACACCACCGGTGGTGGTTGAAGACGGCGTCCTCATCAATCAAAGTACTCCCCTCAAGAGGAGCATAAGTCCCACGGGAGTTGAACCCGGGGCAAAGGAAGTTAGCCAAGATAGTAATTAGACCTCCCATCACGAAGGTCTTGAGTTGGGTGCTCCCTTGAGAAAAGTCATAGAACCTTGTAAGCAACTCAAGGGGGGTATTGAAGTTGTATCGCCTTGTCCCCCGAACATTTAGATAGGACTCAAGGAATGTCAAATCAATGAGAGTGCACCTATCTTGTTCATATCTCCCATTGATGGTGCTGGCTACGAAACGTTCGGTGATCCGAATCACCGGGTGTTGGATAGCGAAGGTATAGCACCTCCCGGAAATAGCCTTCCAAAGTAGGTCCACATCGAAATCGGCGGGTTTGTCGGTATAGTCGGTTGGTACAACAAGGCCAAAAATGTGAGCAAATTGGTCAAGTGTGAGGCCATGGTCTAGGTTGCATAACCGGAACTCCATGCTCACATTGGTTCGAGTGTTCGTGACAATACGGAGGCTACTCAAAAATTCCAGGGTGAGACTAAGGTATGTCTCCTCATGGGCATGGAATAATTTTCCAATCCCTAAGCTATCGAAGAACATCTCGGTGTGGTACCTTATCCCAATGATTTCTAACAACCTAGTATCGATAAACTGAGTGGGTTCATAGTGCTTACCTAGCAACTCGACGAACTTTTTACGGTGGGCATCGGAGGTGAAGAGTACCTCCGGGAAGTACTCAAGTTACTCTATCCCTCCTCTCATGATGGGGCGGAAGTTTCTTGGCGGCATCATTCTTTGTGGGAATGAAGAGGATGAACCCTTGCGTTTCCTAGCAGCGGATTCAACAAGTTTCTTAGCCTTGCCCTTGAGATTCATCATCTTGAATTGGGAAGATTGGGGTTTTGTTGGCTTTTATTGTGAGGGGAGTGTTTTTGGGGATGAAGATGAGTGATTTAGGGTTAGATAAGGTGAGGAAATGAGGGAGAAATGGGGTGTTTTTATAGAAAAAGGGAGAAGACGAGCGGACACGGGTGGAGCCTGGGCGGATGATTCGAGAAAAACGCCAGAATCCGAGCGGCTTTTTTGTCGGGACGAGCGTCTTGCCTCAGGTGGTCCGAGCATCTTACAGAAAATCCGCTCGGATTTCGTTACAGGAACTTTGCATTTCTGAAGTACGCGGAAGACGAGTGTCTTCTGTCTTAGACGAGCGTCTGACTTTGGACGAGCGGTTTCTCAAAAATCCGCTCGGATTTTGATACAGTTCCAAAACTTTTCTTCAGGTGCCTTTCAGGACGAGCGTCCAAAAATTAATCTGAGCGTCTTCCCTATGGACGAGCGTCTTTGGCCAAATCCGCTCGGATTTCGATACAGCACTAAACAGTACCCTGATAAAGGCTTTGGACGAGCGCCAGCCCTCGGGACTAGCGTCTTTTCGCTGTTTCTCTTTCTTTTCTTTCTTTTCTTTGCAAAATCATACCCTTACACCAATTTGTTGTTCCTCCTTATCTTTTTCTGAAATTTTGCTCAATAAAAATGTAAGAAAACTCTCTCTCACTACTCTCATGCAAGAAATTAAATAAAAATGCAAAAATGTACAATATTATACAAAGTAAAATTTCAAGAAATATCTTACAAATGGTGATTTGAGATAGAACTCCACCAAACTATTTCAAATTGTAGAAATTCTTGTCCATAGATCTCAAGGCTCTTAGTAGAAGATCGAAAGCTTGTGAACAAGCTCCAAATAAGCACATGTATGGGTTGCTCCATTTAAACATGAAATTTGGCCAAGGAAGTTTGTCATATGTTCTTTGTTTCACCTTGTCCTTGGTACTAGAGCTTTCCCAATGCTTCAAAACAATAAGCCCATGATTCTTGTCAATACTAGGATTGACGTATGGTTCATATTCGTCCGGAGACTTTAACTCACCACTTCTTTTTCAATTTTGGTGACGGTAATAGCATTTTGATTTTTCAATCCTTCCAAGGTGGAAGGAGAATTGTCATGGCTTTGATGATCGAGTTCCTTAGAAGTTGGCATCGTGGGTGCCAAATTTCCACAAGTAGCTTCACGTGCAAGTTTCTCTTTGAGATTTTCCACCAAGTAGCTTTTGTATGATGCTTTGACTTTTTGAAGAAGGACCACCATATCCTCTTCAACAATCATTGGCTCCATGGTAGGTGTCAAGTAGTCTTCATGGGAGATAGGGAAAGGACATTCATCTTCAAGATAGGATATCTCAAATGTCTCAAGGATAGGTTCCTCAAGCAAGGTGATATTACAGGTCCATCCCTCTCGGTCCTCGTAAGGCACGTATTCTTCATAGGCCCTTTTTATGGTCTCATCATCATTGTTATCTTCATATGAATCATGAATGGGCGCTTCATGCAATTCTTTCTCCAACATCTCAATGTTCACATTAAAGGACACACCCTCATACTCACAAAGGCTAAGAGTATTTGGCTTACTAAACCTCGTGTCTTCTTCGTCGAACATCACACTTTCATACTCACAAGAGCTCAAGGAGATTGGCTCTTCCCATTCTTCATTTTCCATGTCAAAAGTTATTACTTCAAATTCACTTTCATGATCAATGTCCAAAGAGCGGTGGGGAGTGGTTGCTTGGGATTCTTTCATTTGAGCAATTTGACTCTCCAATTCCTCACCTTGGGTAACAATGCCTCGAAGAACATTGTCCCTCTTTTGGCTTTCCTCTAGCATTTGTTTGAACAAGTTTTGTTGATCTCCCATCATTTGGAGAATCATATTTTGAATGGTTTCATCTTCTAGTTGTGGGTAGGTGTGAAAGTGGTTTTATTGTGGCAATTGAAATTCATTATGAAATGGGTATTGGGTGGGTGGTTGTTGTGGATATTGGATGTGGGGATTTTGGTGAGAAATTTTGGGGTAGTAGTTAGGATTTTCATTGTAAAAATAGTAAGGTAGGTTTGTGTTGACTTGCTCCTCAAACTCCCCATACCCATTGTAGTCATACTCAAACAATCCGCCACATACTCCATATGTCAAGTCTTGAGCCATCATAGCTAAGACAAGGAAACAACTACAAGCATGGAAACTACACAAAAATGGTAAGAACAATCCTTGAGGAACAAGTTCCTCATGAAAGCAAAATCAAAATAGATAAACAAGTAAGAACTTAATCACATAGCACCATCCCCGGCAACGGCGCCATTTTTGACGTGAGCGTGTCGTTGTACACCCAATCAAAACACATTTATAATACTCAACAAACAACTAGTTAGTGGTAAGTCGAGGTCGATCCATGGGACGGTGTGCTTTGGGTTCTAAGTCTATATATCTCAATTTATGCTAGTGTCACAATTGATTTGGTTTGTAGTTGTGTTCTAAACTAATGCAAGTAATAAAGTAAAACAAGCTATAAAGCAAATAAGGGTGAAAACAAGCAATAAAGGGTGCTAGGATATCATGGGTTTATAGGGGATTCATGGGAGTTGATCATACAAACATGTTCACAAGGTTGCAAGCAATTGTTGTAAAGGAGCCGAGTTGGTTTATATCTTACGGTTCGTAGGAAGAGTTGGGTCCCAGAGCCGAATCGATTAGATTGTACAACACCTACAAGTCGACTTACTCTCCTCCTAATCACTTCTATGCATGGTCTAACAAGACTCGAGTTGGTTTATGTCTTATAAGTCAAGTTAAATAGATAAGAGATGATTGTAAATGCAAGGATTCATAGGCTTAACATTTCATCAAACATAACATGTGCATAGGTTGACAATACAACAAACAAGCAATTTAAATATGGAAACATATTAGATTAAGCATGAATCATTCCCCATGTTTGTTTCCCTTGATTACCCACTAATCCTAGCTAAAGAAACTACTCACTCATTATCATGGTAAACATGTCATTAACGGTGTCAATCATCACAACAAGTGTAAACATGATAAGAGCTTAAGAAAATAAACAATAAAGAGTAAGGAGTAAAGGAATTATACCAAACCTGAGATGATGCAAATAATAAAGCGAAGAATAAAGGAAGAGAACTTGATTGATTGATGAAGAGTTGTCAATTCTTCAATAATAACCCAATAATCTTCAATTACCCAAAAGTAACAAACTTGGACAATAATTAAGGAGAGATTAATGTGAAATTTGTGGAAAGATTAAGGAGTAATCCATTCTAATCTACTCCTAATCTAATCTAAGAAGAATTTCTAATGTGGAGGCTTTCTACTCTAAAAACTTCATGCTTTGATTATTTACAAATGGGGTATATATAGTAGAGCTTCATTAGGTTAACTAAGGCTAAATTAGTAATTAACATTTGTGAGTTCTAAGCAGGGAATCGCTAGTCTTTCGGAGAGATGAGCATCTCAGTTGAAGACGCCACGATCCGCTCGTCCAGGAGGGGAATCCGCTCGGATTGTTGTAGAGGTGGCCGAGCGTCTTTGGGCAAATCCGCTCGGATTGTTGCAAGGGAATCCGAGCGTCTTCAAGGCTTGGACGCTCGGATTCTGGCTCTTGGACGGGCGTCTTGTCTTCTTTGCCGCTCGGATCCTTCTTCAGAATTATTCTCTTCACTTACTTCTCATTCTTGAGGGATTAGTCTTTAGTTCTTGCCTCTCCTTTAATATTCGTTCAACCAAGATCGTCAATGTCCTTCCAAATAAGCTCAAGAGACGGGAATTTCCACCTAATTGTCTCCTTTCCTACAAATCAACCACAAAGCAATAGGAAAGCAAAATAGGAAGCATTTGACGGATAAAATGGCTATGAGACGCTACAATAATGTGCAAAATAGGCTCAATTAGAGGACTAAATGTGCGCAAATAATGTTCACATCACATGGGCCACCCGCGCCGCGCGCGGAAACTCTTGAATAAGCGTGCATTTGTGGAGTCGTCACCAATTTATTATGGAAAATTGGAAACCGTTCGAATAACTCTTGTCATGTCAAGACACAAAGTAATGACATGAACACTAAGAACTCGTTACCCTCAGCATTCTATGTCTAGAATGACTCTCGTGGTTGCCAATGAACACGGATGTTCACAGAGATATGGAGTAAGTGGTGAGGGTACGTATTAGGAAGTCCTTTTACTGAACACCTAATCCCGCCCGCCTTGATAGCGGCCTCTACTAATGATTAGGGAAATCGTTCATAGTTGATATGTTGTCGATTATATGCATGCAATGCAACAAACAATAGATTAATCCTAGCATGTGAGATTAACTATGTCGGTGAACAAATAATTAACAATTATTAGTGAATTGGAAATTAGAATTAATTACATATGAATACAAGCAAGTAAATCATACAATAATAAATAACAGTAAATAATTAACGATAATTGAAATTATAATGAATTACAATGATTTAACTCATTTACGTCAAAAATACACTCAAGACGGAAATTTGAAGAAAAAGAATATAAAGGTTTGAAATTAAAGTGACAAAACAGGATAGATTAAGGGTGATATTACGATTAATAGTCAATTAAATACATAATTAAAGATAGGTCAAAGCGAGAACGGAAGTTCAGGGACAGAACTCGCCTCAGAACAGGCGCAACACTATTGCGTCTCTTGGAAGAGGCGTAGCACTGCTGCGTCTCTTGGAAGAGGCGCAGCTATTACTGCGTCTGTTCCTGAGTTGAGCTCTGGCTCTGAAGTCAGAACTGCGTGTTTGTTAATGTTCATTGGTTCGTATTATGATTGATTATCGATATTTGACTCGAGGGAAAGTGATTTAACATATTAATTACATATGAAACCGTTATAAATGCGATAAACACGGATTAAAACTAATTAAAACGAGTTAAGAATGAATTATAAACGAATTAAAACAAATTAGGTTTATTTACGATGACGGAAACGAACTTGAAAGAACTAAATAAACTGGAAATAAGCAATGGAAACATGTAGAAAGGACGAATTTCAGAAACTTGATATGAACAAATCAAGTTTCTAAAAATCCGGGTTTGATTTAATGACGAAAACCCGCAAATATTGATTTAAGTCGTAAATAAAACGTAACGATAAAAAGGAAGGAATTAAAATCTGTTTTATGTACAAAGAAAAAGAAAGAAAATAAGAACGATAAAAGAAAAAAAAACAAAACTACAGAAGAACCGAGGAAGAAGAAGAAGAGCAGAATCAGCGGCGACCTCTAGAAGAGGCGGAGCAGGTGCTGCGACCCTTCGAAGAGGCGTAGCTGCTGCTATGTTTCTTCTCGACGTCTGGTTGCGGCAATTCCGTAAAAATAGTTTGATAAAAGGGTTTTAAAAGTCGGTTTTGAATATATTTTTGACGTGAATCCTACAATAATTGATACAAAAACAAAATACAATAAAAAGATGGGATTTACACCCTCAGACTTACATGTTTGACGAAACGAGATTAACTAAGTTAACGTTTAGTGATTGCTCGACTTGAATGTATGAAAAAAGTGCCCTCGTAAGAGGATTAGATTAAGCTGATTGATGTGTAGTGGTCAAATTGGTCGGTCATGCAACGTGACTGGAACTCAGAATGATCTGAGCTTACGTGGTCGATTGATCAAGCACGTAGGCGTCGAAAGCTTAGAGCAAGGTCTTAGAATGCAAAGAGAGAAGAGAAGGGCTGACACTCGCGTGAAACATATGTGAGACAAAGGCCTCTATTTATACTAAAAAATATGGAGAGTTATGGAATGACTCAAACTTTGGAAACAAATCACGGAAAAAATATGAAAACAGGCAGAAACGAGCTGCAGAAAGGACGCAGCAGTTGATGCGATCCTTCCAAGTAGCGCAACATCTGCTGCGTCATTTCCCCAGAGGTTTCCTCCTGCGGAAGACAGATTTTCGCGTTTCTTTTATGGAATTGCGGCAGATCTATACTTCCTTATTTCTTAAAATATGCTTTAGAGATATATTTTACCAAAAGACGTAAAATTAAATTATGGAATAAATATCTGGAATATTCTAGATTATTCCGACTCGGCATTTTAAACGGTTTCTTAGAAAATAAAGCGATTTTTGACCCGGACTCCAAATGAACTCTAATTACTGTCAAAATGACCTTATCGGCAAATAGATGACGACCAAGGGGTAGACACAAGTATTTGAGCTACCACTTGACGATAAACTTACGAACTGTCATAAATCGTTCCGTGTACCAAACATGCGGCCCAATCATTACTGGGTGGTTGGCGGGAGGTGTAGAAATGAGGTATCTACAGGACTGTGCTTCCACCCATTTGGTGAAGTATTCGATGGCAATGAGGGCGAAGCAATGCCCTTTGGTGCCTACCGGGTTGACCTTCCCGATGATGTCGATGCCCCCAGGTCGAGAAAGGCCAGGGTGATGTCATGGTGTACAAAAGAGATGGTGGTATGTGTCGTATGTTGGCGAAGATTTGGCAGTGGTGGCAATGTCTGACGTAGTTTCTGCAATCGGCTTCCATGGTGGTCCAATAGTAGCCTAACCGCATAATTTTTCAGGCCAGCATCATTGCGCTTATGTGAGGGCCGCATTTTCCGTCGTGGACCCCTTCCATGATTTTTTTGGCTTTGTGGTGATCAATGCAAAGGAGAAGAATCCCTTGGGGTGTTCTTTTGTATAGTTGTTCTTGGTTTATCATGAATTATGATGCAATTAAACAGATGGCTCTTTGTCCTCTTGTATCAGAGTTGGGAGGGAATTCGCTTTTGGTTTTGTAGTTGTGGATGGCTTGGTACCAAGATTCGACATGGTTCTCCTCGTCGTTGTTGATGGCGCAGATGTGAGCTGGCTCACTCCTTCTCTCCACATATAGGGGCATCGATGTCATGTTGTCCGGTATGTTGACGAGCACGACAAGTTTTACCAGGGCATCAGCAAATTGATTTTCCTCTCGTAGAAAGTGGAAGTAGTCGACTTGGTCGAAAAACTCAGCCTCCTGATTAATTTTTGCTCGGTAGGGTGCTAAGCTGTCACTTTGGATTTTCCATGATCCGGACACCTGATTGATAATGAGTGAGGAATTGCCGTGGACCCTCAACTTCTTGATGTCATGTGTTATGACTGCTTGTAGGCCGATGAGACATGCTTCGTATTCGGCGACATTGTTGGTGACGGCGAAGTCTAGCTTAACTGAGATCGGAACATGTTCCCCTTCTGGTGATATTAGGAGAATTCCTACCCCGAAGCCTCTCAGGTTTGATGCACCGTCGAAGTATAGGTCCCATGTGTCGGTATCAGCACAAAGGATGTCTTCGTCAGGACGTGACCATATGTCGGTCGTTGGATCCTCATTGACGGGATTTTCTGCTAGGAAATCATCGACTGCCCTTCCCTTGATAACCTTGAGGGGTACGAATTTGAGGTCAAAATCTGATAGCATGAGTGTCCATCTAGAGAGCCTTCCGTTTAGTACGGGTTTTTCGAAGAAGTATTTGACCGGGTCTATCTTGGAGTAGATGTGAACCTTGTAGCTGAGCATGTAGTGCCGCAGCTTCTTTGTTGACCAGACCAGGGCAAGGCATGTCTTTTCTAGTTGGGTGTACCTTGTCTCATACTCGATAAACTTTTTGCTGATGTAGTAGATGGCTCATTCTTTGCCGTTTACTGTTTGTGCTAGCATTGCTGATAAGTGCATAATTTACATACTTTTACCCCTTATATTAGCTCCATTTTATATGTATTATGCACTACCTTTAGTGTTTATGAGCTAATATTTGCTTTCTAGTTCCATTTGTATGTTTTCTCATGTTTCGTAGGAAAATGAGCTAAAATGAGCCCAATTCTACTCAAGTACAAATACTAGAAGCATGAGCTAAGCTAAAGAAGAGATGATGGACCAACATGGAAGATGTTCATGGACTTGCATGGATAAAATGATGGATTAATTTAAAGAATTACAAATACAAAGTCAAGCCCATAATTCACAAGTCAACAAATGCCTAGGATGCTAAAGTCACATAGAGATCATTTCTAAGATGCCAAACATTGCATTTAACCGGGTGATTAAAGGAGCATTAAGGCTTTAGTTTGGATTCCTTGGGCATTAAACCAAGAATTGAAGAGAAAATTAAGAGTGTACTTAGGATGCCATTTTGGATTCCTCTATAAATTTTACTCTCTTATTTACTATATAAGGGGTGCTAATCACACACCTTTACACATCATCTTTCTACACAATTTCTCATAATTCTCTCTAAGTTTAGTAGTTAGACTAGTTTAGTTATTAGCTTAGCTTAGTTTAGATTTACTTTACATTATAAACATTTCAATACAATTTCCATTCAAGTTATATTCCAAAGTCTCATTTCAAGTTATTTCATTACAAGCATTGTTCTTCCATTTCTAGCTCATTTCCAAATTGCAAGGTAATTTCTAATTACATTTCCATTATGTTTATCATTTTAATTATCATTAGTATAGTTTACATTTTCATCATGTTTGAGTAGTTACATTTGTCTAGGGAATAAAGGAAGCCATGCATGATTAAGTAATATGTAAATGTCAAAATGAGGATAAGTTAATATTGTATAATTGTTTCTATCATATGTTTGCGCCGTAATCGTAGATTAAGTTTGTTAATTCATTCTATAAGTCGAGAGGCACGGAATTGGATTAGAATAAGCATGTGTAGTAGGACGACTTAGTCATGGACGAGAGTTTCTCTAGGATCCGGTCTATGGTTGACACTAATATCGTAAGATGGGTGTCTTTAAGCCTAAACATTTATCGTAAAATCAACTTCCTAACTTGACATGAGCATTTACATAATTAGCATGCGTGACCCGACCTCCCTAGACATTTTATTATTATTGTTGTTTTTACTTTACATCGAACCAATCAACCAAAGCAAACGTTAATCCACCAAGATAAAATTCAATCCATAAAAACTAAATATAAACTCCCGTCTCCTTTGGGTTCAACCCCTAAGTACTACATTAACTTGTTACCTAGGGTATAAATATTATCTTTAAATAGGTGTGCAATAGCCTATCAAATTTTGGCGCCGTTGCCGGGGAAACGGTTTTGTTTGCCAATTAATTGTTGAATTTTATGTTATTTTATTTTGTCTCAAGGAACCCTTGTTCCTTGAGATTCAACTCACCGTTTTCTTGTAGTTTTAGTGCCTATTTTTGTAGGTGATAAAGCTATTGGCCTTTCATAATGAATGACGAATTCGTTCTACAACCCAATGATGAGCCTTTCCATGACTATTATGCTCGATTTTACTACTACCGCAACACTAGACTCATCCCCCTCATTTCCCTTGGGTATGTCCTTGATTCGGATTACTTGGTTCATCTCGTGTTTGATGGCATGAATCTCGAGACCCGTGAAAAGGCTCTTAACTTGAGTAATAGGAGTGTCTACTACATGGTTGGGCCGGAGCTTTGGAATTTCTTTGAGTTCATGGCTTGCGAAAGTCGGGAGGTAGCTCGCCCAGAATAATTGAGGCGTGAAATGTTTCTTCAAGATCATTTGGAGCAACAAGCGTCCAAGGCTCGTATCATAAAAATGCTCGAAGACATGCTCACAGAAATCCAAGAAGGAAATGAGCGATTTATAGAAACTTCTACTCTTCCACCTTCCCAATGTGAGTCTTTTGCAACTAATAATTTGGAATTATTGGAAGATGATGATGATGGTCCTAATTTTTCTTTTAAAATTCCCGATAACGTCACTGCGATTGACCATTTAGAGACTCATGACATTGACCTTGTAGTAGATGACACCCATGTCGTGGACGATGTTGGGCCCGTTTTTTATGAAAAGGACGCGGTTTTACCTGAGACCTTAGAGCCCTTTACAAATCCTTCCATGGAGGATATAGTGGACCCATTAGTAGTAGATGGTGGACTATGTGACATAGAGGTTAAGTGGGATGAAACCCCCAATTCCCCAAAGTCCTACCATTTAGAGTTTTCATACCACCCAATTGAGACCGTTTATGATGATATGTTATGCGTTAACAATTTGTTTCATGGTCTTAAGCATGATGCTCCATCTCTTACTGACGAGTGGAGTGATACGGTAGTTCTCTTTGAAATCTCGGATGCGCATTTTGATAAGATTTATCCTACTTTATCTTTGATCTTTCAAGCTAATATCTTATCAATTGCGTATATATGCTTTTGTATTGCCCATGCGCAGGTATATGATTTACTTCTAAGGGCATTGACGTGCTTTTTAGAGGACAATGGAGGATCCATTAGGAATAAAACTAGTTTGTTGTTGTTTTTAATTTTCCCCAATTTATTGTTTCTCGTAGAATTAGGAATAAAATACTAGACTTGACGATGTTTGTTTTGTGATTTATTGGTGAACAATGAAGAAAAGGAGGCTTAAAGGAGAAAATTCACGCTTCCCCATGCATGCAACCCCGTTCGGGGTCGTGACTTTCAACCAACGGAGGAACTGAAAGAAATGCGGAAAAAGTCAAAATATGGGTAGCTATGGTCAACCCCGATCGGGGACGCAGCTTTTTCCAGAAAAAAATACTTGCAAACATCATTCCTTCATCAAACTTTCAAGTTTTGGCCCTTTTTTTGAATTATTGATGAATGGAAGAGTCCCCCGTATCCGTTCTAGCTTGGGGGGAGGCTAGCAAGTCTAGTAAGTTTTCTTTGTTTTGCACTTTAGTTTATTTCTCGCAACCCATTAAATATGACCTCTTGTCCTTCTTGTTTATGTGCTTTGCGCCATTTTTATGGTTTAGTTGGGTAATTTGATTTTTGTCACATTGAGGACAATGTTATGTTTAGCTTCCGGGGAGATTGAATTCGCATATTAGTTAGTTTGCATTTAGTTAGTATAGATTTAGTTAGAATTTTTGAAATATTTGTGTGAATTTTTGCTTCTAATTATTTGCTTGTCCTATTTATACCCTCTTACATATCCTAATGATTGCTTAAGCTAATGATTTATTCTTTTATGATGGGATAGTTGCTACATGGGGATTTCTTGACATAGTAGGTGGGAAATGGAAAATGAACCGAATAGGCTTGATCTTGACTATTGGCAAGCTACAAATTGGTAAGGTAGAGCCTCCTTAGACCGACGCATGCATATCCGGTCTCTCTTAGGTTAGTGTAGGTGTCTCCTTATGATGTGTGTTTCATCAAAACGTAGAAGTATGGTTCTCATTTCATCTTTTTATAAGCATACATTCATTTGTTATAGCATTTTGGAGCCATTCACATGATAAATTTAGCCTTTTTGACCCCTTCACAAAATTTATCCCTAACTACATCATTGAAATTGCTTACCCTTGTTAAGCTAGTAGCTTCGTTGGATAATATTTGAGTGCTCATTGGGATTTGGTTTATTGTTGGAAGTCATGTGAGCTTGGTCTTAGTGCTTATGAAAAGAAATGGAGGGAATGTGAAAAAATGTGAGAAAAGAAGAAAGAAAAAAAAAAGAGAAAATGCTTGAAGAAAAATTTAAGAATGAAAATGAATGAGAAAAATAAAAATATTGAATATGCTAAAAATGAAGAAAGAAAAGCATGAAAAAGAAGAAGCAAAGATTGTGTTGAAAATGAGGAGAAGAGTTGTAGTAGGGAGCTCTCATGCATCATTTATACATTTTGGAGAACTTTTCTTTGTTTTGTATTGTATTATTGGGTTAGTTTTGGGATTGAGCATCCTTGCATTTGATTGTTGCTAGCTTGACATCAGCTCCACAATCATAATTCATTTGTTTACCCTTCTTACCCACTACATATTGCCTTCTTCCTACCCATTGGTCTTCTTTATCATGCTTGCATTTGATTGTTTTGGCTTACTAGTTTTGATTGTTTACCATATTAGATTGCGGGCACATTATTATAAGTCGAGGATAGTTAAGTGTTCATTCACAAAATTGTCCTTTCACATATAAAAGAGTTTGAGTGCCCCGTGAGAGTCCATAAGTCAAAAGATCATGCAAGAGCTTAAAGATTCATTTCAAGTTTTCCATGCTACGCTGTCATGTAAATCTCATCCATATTTTGCTTTGTCCCTTGCCCATGTTGATTCGGGTTTTTAAATCATTATGCTTAGCTTGTTTTAGGGTCTTGCATTTGATGGGATATGGTTTCTTGCTTGAGGACAAGCAAGGGTTTAGCTTAGGAGAGTTTGATAAGTGCATAATTTACATACTTTTACCCCTTAGATTAGCTCCATTTTATATGTATTATGCACTACCTTTAGTGTTTATGAGCTAATATTTGCTTTCTAGTTCCATTTGTATGTTTTCTCATATTTTGTAGGAAAATGAGCTAAAATGAGCCCAATTTTACTCAAGTACAAATACTAGAAGCATGAGCTAAGCTAAAGAAGAGATGATGGACCAACATGGAAGATGTTCATGGACTTGCATGGATAAAATGATGGATTAATTTGAATAATTACAAATGCAAAGTCAAGCCCATAATTCACAAGTCAACAAATGCCTAGGATGCTAAAGTCACATAGAGATCATTTTAAGATGCCAAACATTGCATTTAACCGGGTGATCAAAGGAGCATTAAGGCTTTACTTTAGATTCCTTGGGCATTAAACCAAGAATTGAAGAGAAAATTAAGAGTGTACTTAGGATGCCATTTTGGATTCCTCTACAAATTTTACTCTCTTATTTCCTATATAAGGGGTGCTAATCACACACCTTTACAAACCATCTTTCTACACAATTTCTCATAATTCTCTCTAAGTTTAGTAGTTAGATTAGTTTAGTTATTAGCTTAGCTTAGTTTAGATTTACTTTATGTTATAAATATTTCAATACAATTTCCATTCAAGTTATATTCAAAAGTCTCATTTCAAGTTATTTCATTACAAGTAGTGTTCTTCCATTTCTAGCTCATTTCCATATTATAAGGTAATTTCTCATTACATTTCCATTATGTTTATCATTTTAATTATCATTAGTGTAGTTTACATTTCCATCATGTTTGAGTAGTTACATTTGTCTAGGGAATAAAGGAAGCCATGCATGATTAAGTAATATGTAAATGTCAAAATGAGGATAAGTTAATATTGTATAATTGTTTCTATCATATGTTTGCGCCACAACGTTTAATCTTTGGTTATTGGCCGCAATCGTAGATTAAGTTTGTTAATTCATTCTATAAGTCGGGAGGCACGGAATTAGATTAGACTAAGCATGTGTAGTAGGACGACCTAGTCATGGACGAGAGTTTCTCTAGGATCCGGTCTATGGTTGACGCTAATATCGTAAGATGGGTGTCTTTAAGCCTAAACATTTATCGTAAAATCAACTTCCTAACTTGACATGAGCATTTACATAATTAGCATGCGTGACCCGACCTTCCTAGAAATTTTCTTTTTATTGTTGTTTTTACTTTATATCAAACCAATCAACCAAAGCAAACGTTAATCCACCAAGGTAAAATTCAATCCATAACAACTAAATTATAAACTCCCGTCTCCTTTGGGTTCGACCCCTAAGTACTACATTATCTTGTTACCTAGGGTGTAAATATTATCTTTGCATAGGTGTGTGTGGACATGGGCCATAAGCCGGTCTGTGGATTTGGGCCACCTACCGATCTACGGTCACAGGCCACCTGCACGCCAAGCCAATATGTGGACATGTAGCGGTCTTTTGAAAGCCACGCTCGGTGACGTAAAAATGCTTTCGACCGGATCGTTTTAAATCGGTCGATTTCGTCTCGGCAAAGGTCTCGAAACGATGTTGAGATGTTCGAAGTTGCCACCAAGCATTTGTGTGATGCTTGGAACCCGTTCGAATCAACTTTATATCTAGGTCAATAAAGGCAAAAAGCGGTGTTTGACATAGGTAGTAAAGATAAGGACTCGTCCCCCTTTTAGCATTCTATGCCTAAAATGACTCTCATACGCCCTGGATAAGGCCATCCACTATCCAATGGTTCTGAGTAAGGGGTGAGGGTACGTATTGGGAAGCCCTTTAATCGAACACCCAATCCCGCCTGCGTTAGCGGCCTCTACTGATCGATCGTGGTTGATAAAACGGTTGAAATGCATGAATGCGCGTCCAAAAGTTTAACCTAACATGTGAATATTTGCTAAGTCGGTTTGTTTATCCACATAGCATAAAATTGATGTCAAAGTTGGATTTAGATTTATTTGCATATGAAAATGGAAATTAAACATTCATTTATAAAATTCGGGTCATGATGCTTAACACGGTCCATTTATTTGAAAAAGGATGTCAAATGACAAAGTGTAAAAACGTAAACTTGTCGATCTGATCCGTCATATATTTGGGTTAACTGTAATCGGGATAGTCCTATACAACCACCAAAATGAGACAGAACAGTGCCAGGTAGCCCCATTGGGGTGCGAGCCTATTGGCGAGGGAAGGAGCTCTGCCCTGGTTTTAAAATATGAAAACAGACGGCCTCTTGGGGCGCGAGTCAGATGACGACCCAAGGGGCATCTCATGGTTGTTAAAAAGGTTGTTTAAAACCGTTTTTTGTGATGAATGATTTGCATGACTCGGAATAATTACTATTATGTTAGTAATATTCGTTGTCGTATTTGCAAGTTTGAAAAGCATAGTAAAATGTGTAAGAGGAAAATGTTTGGTTTGAACTAATTATGTTAAGTTTAATTATTTATAATTAGTCAAGTTTGTCATCGTACTCAGATTAAACCGATATGGTATAAAGAACCAAGGATGATTATGAATTATGACTAATATGTTTGGAAATGTAAATAAATGAGAAAGATGCTAAGTAAAATAAAAGGAGGTTAAAATACCCTTTAATTTGTAATTAACCAATAATATCATCGAGTCACGGAATAAACCGTCATGGTATAAAGAACCAAGGATGATTTTTGTAATGGTCAAAATATGTTTATCAAAAAAACGAATTAAAATGGTAAATAAAAGAAAAGAACTTCCTTTAAAATGTAATTAACCAATTAATATCACCGAGTCACGGATTAGACCGTCATGGTATATGGAATCAAGGGTGATTATAATTTATGGTTAAAACGTTTGTCATAAAAATGATTTGAAGCATTTGAAATGGTAAAAACCGATTGCAAATAAGAAATAAAATAAATAGGAAAGACGAGAACAAACACGTTTGAGTCTAACCCGAGAAACCACAAGAGGCGCGAGCCTCTTTGCAGAGCAAAGGGCTTCTGTCTCGGGCCAAAACTCGGTTTTGGCTCGTCTAACCTATGATTGAATTGTGTTATGCATTGTTCATGCATATAAACTCATAAAAACAGTAGAAACATGAAATAAGTGAGTTGTTTACACCCTCAAACTTACGTGTATTGATGTTTGCGAAGTAGACGACTTTAGAGACGGTTTTCTTGTTATGCCTAATCGCGATCAAAGAAATTTAAAAGAGTGCCTTAAAAAAGGATTTTGTTTTGAAAATATGTTGAAAATATATTGTTGAAAAACATGTTGATTAATGTTGAGTTGGTCGAATGGGTCGGTCGAATGCACGGCGACGATACCAAACAAAATATGTAAGGCTTGTGTTTACGATCTGTAGGTCGTAAACACGTGTCAATTTTGTGACTTAGGAAGTCGGGTCTAGAGGTTTAAGGGAGAAGGAAGGGGCGGACTCTCGCGGGAGGATTATGTTGTGTGAAAGGTGGTATTTATAGAGAAATGTAGGGAGGTAGGGCGGTTGAGTTTTCTTAGAGGCTAAGCAGACACCTGCTTTAGGCGCGAGCTAGCTTGTGATACAAATGGGTGTATTGTCTTTTTCAATTTGGACGTGTCCTTTGCTCTATCCTTTGTTTGGTTAGTTTGATATGTGGTGTTTATAAAAGATATCGTGTAACAATATGGATATCTAATAAAATGATTTTGGTGTTACTTGGGGTAGGAAATTTGTGTGGTTGACTCGGGTTTGACCCGTGTGGGTCGGGATTTGAATTTGGAGTCGATTTTTGGCCCAGTTTTGGTTTTGACTCTAATTAGGCTCATTTTAATGCAAATGGCATGATAAAAACATTCATTGCATTATTTTCGACATTCGAGATTTGGTTTGACTCGGGTTGACTCAGGTTGACTCGAGTTGCGGGTTTCTGAGTCGGGTTTGGGTCCGAAGACGGTTTTAACTCTAAATAGTGTTATTTTAATGCAAATGAAGTTAGAAAACCATTTTTGAAATCATTTTTCATATTCGAGTAGTGCATTAAACCGTCTCGTGTATAGCCAATCCACGCACGCATATCAAAAACACGTTACAGTCCGATCATCATCGGGTGGTTTTTAGAAGGTACAGATACTGGGTATCTAAAGAGCCCCCACTTTGACTGAGGCTTGGACAGGGTGAAAGTCAAAGTATGGCCTCCAGGTCAATCGAAGATTACAACCTGAAGACCATTGCGACGTCGAGGCGACTCAAAAGGGTTTGAGCCAAGGACCTGCCGTCGGGAAGGGCGACGTCAAGGCGACTCGGGGATTCGAGTCAAGGACCTGCCGTCGGGAACATTTTAGAGTCTGTCGACTTTCGATTCGGGTCATTTAAAGTCCATTAGACTACGTATAAAGGCTCGCCAGCCACAAGAAGGGGTCATACCTAAGGCATCTTCGGGATATGTCCTTGAACTGTTTCCGCGCAAAGGCTCGCCAACCGTGTTGAAGGTGCGTTTTGAGGCTCGCCCGCCATAGGAAGGAGTCATACCCGAGGCATCTTTAGGATATGTCCTTGAATTGCTTCTTCTGTGCGTGCAAAGGCTCGCCAGCTATATTGAAGGTGCGTTTTGAGGCTCACCAGCCATTGATGGTCGAATGATCGACTGTGGGAAATAGCTTGAAACATCGGGCTTATTTCGAGATATTGTCTGGTAATGACTTCCAACCAGGTTGACGTTGATAGGTTCGGCTAGGGAGCAAAGAACTCCAACTTGATGGGGTCTTAAATGAACTATGTGGGGATAAATCATATAAGCAATGCTCTCTGGAAGACCATTTAGTGAGAGCGCTGCCTCGGGATCATGAATGATGTTGTGAGGATCTTTGAAAGACCTGTGTGACATCCATTCGAAAATCGGCACTTGCTGGGGAGTTAGAAACTTCTCAGGACTCGCCGGGGATATGAGTTGTTGCTCGTTGGAAGGTAACGTATGCCACGTAATTGATGTGGTTGAAGCCCTTGGACTTGACGGGTCGTCGTTTGTTGGGAAGAGCCCGGTACTCAGTTGGAGTGCCTTTTTCTTCTCAAGATTATCTGCATGGTTAGTGACCACACAAATCCGCAGTCGCATATACAAGCACGTTTAATACAAGCATATAAGCACGTAAGCACATATGCATGTGAGCAGTTAGCACGTAAGCATATAAGCACGTAAGCACATAAGCATGTGAGCAGTTAGCATATAAGCGACAAGCATGTAATATCTCATGCGAAGGGAGATAGAAGTTTTGAATGTTGTGAAGCTTAAAGGCGAGTCTTGTTACTCGTAGATTTGTGATTTGAAAGATTGGAGACACGTGACCGTTGCGACATTGACTCACACAGACGCATACCGACAGACTGACAAATGGGCAGTCGTGAACGTGATACAAAGTCAGTGTCGAAACGACATAGGGTGACTCTTACAGACTTTGCACATCTGTGTGCAACTCCTAGCCAAGAAAGGGTGACAACGCGTATCAAATACTTGAGTTAGAAGGTCCGCTTGGTTGGGGAACACGAATTGATTATGTCCTCTAGACATCTTTGCCTCCGTTTTCTTGTTTGAGATCCCTTCTCAAGGTATGATGATTCGGAGAGCGGAACCAAGACCTTGTCATCGTCCGAACTGAGTACTAGGATATGGGCGGTTTTATTTTGGACTATAATTGAGACGCAAAGATGTTTGAGGAGAAAGGACGGGTGGCGTCTTGAAAGAGAAGCCCCAAGAGTGAGAAGATGGGAATTTAACAAAATAAGGAATGGGTGACGTCTTAAGGAAGAAGCCCCCCAGTAAAGAGGTATAAGATTAATTTTTTGTAGCTGGGTGGGCTGATTTTGAGTATTGATGTTGATGGTTGAGATTGAAAGGGGTATGCGGTCGTGTCTTTGTTGGGGGACTGCCTACGTATTTGCATGTTTGCGAAATCAAACCAGATCGCAGTTCTAAGCTGGTTTTTGAGGATTGAAAATTGGAAATGTTGTGAAAGGGATGTGCGGTTGTGTCCTTGTTGGGGGACTGCCTACGTATTCACGTGTTTGCGAAATCAAACCAGATCGTAGTTCTGAGTGTATGCAATGGGATGCAATTGAAGGTTTGAAAATTGTATGTGTGTGGGGGTGTGGTTGTGCCCTTGTAATAGGACTGCCTACGCATTCACGTGTGTGCGAAATCAAACCAGATCGTAGTTCTGAGTGTGTGCGTGCCTAAGCGAGATGTTAGGACCTTGAACCGATTTTGAGGTGTATGGTTGTGTCCTTGAAGGACTGCCTACGTATTCACGTAAAGTGAAATCAAATCAGATCGTAGTTCAGAATATGTGCCTAAGCGAGTTGTTAGGACCTTAAAGTGTGAGGGTCACGACAGTAAATTCCGTTTGGTGACTCGTCTTAATGTGTGCCTAAGCGAGTTGTTAGGACCTTAAAGTGTGAGGGTTACGACGGTAAATTCCGTTTGGTGACTCGTCTGAATGTGTGCCTAAGCGAGTTGTTAGGACCTTAAAGTGTGAGGGTCACGACGGTAAACTCCGTTTGGTGACTCGAGAAATTGATTTGAGATAATTCCTCCTTGATCATGAATCGAAGAGGTGTAATTTGTGAAAATATTCCCTATCATGTGAGCACACTAAAAAGTGGACCCTAAGGATAGACTAGGTATGTCCCGTTCTTGGTAGCAAAGCATTCGAGGACTCCGTATCTGGGTCAGGGTGAAAATGGCTTCGACATTATGGAATGTGAAGCTTGGTAATAACAAGTTTGTTTGACAGATAAAAATCTGGAGTTGAGGGTCACGACGGTGAATTCAGTTTAGTGACTCGAGAGTTGATTGGAGAGAAATACCTCTTGATCATGAATCAAAGAGGCATAGTTGCTGAAAGCGTTTCTTGTTGTGTGAGCACACTAAAAAGTGGACCCTAAGAAACAATGTTTTTTTTAAGACTCCAAATCTGAGTCAAGGTGAAAATGGCTTCGGCATTTTGGAATGTGAAGCTTGGTAATAAAAGGTTTGTTTGACAGATAAAAATCTAGAATTTGTATTTTGTGGTGTTTAGGCCGGTGGGTTACGGCTTGTAATGTGGTGGGGAATAGGGTCTCCGGCTTGATGTGGCCTGAGCACGAAATGGTTGGTAAATAATGTGGGATCAGATTCCTATGTCTGGACCTTAAAGGTTAAGGTGTGATATTACGAGCTTGAGGGGAATCTTCAGAAGCGTGGATAGTTCTCCCTATAACAGTCTCTAGAAGGACTTAAAGGTGAAGCGATGTTGGTTATGATCTTGAGGGGAATTCCCAGGATCCTTGATAGGTCTCCCTGTAACAATCTCTAGAAGGACTTAGGGGTGAAGAAGTTTCGGTTGAGGTTTTAGTGTTTAGTGTTTTGGACTTGTTGGTCCGGGATTTGGTGTGTTGGACTTGTTAGTCCTGGGCTTTGGAATTGTTGGTCCTGGATTAAGTATTTTGGACTCACTTGTCAAGGATTTTGTGTGTTGAATTCTTTCTTTGGATTTTGGCCTTTTTGAGAAAAGGGTTTCAATCTTGTTTTGTTTTGATTTTGGCTTGGGTCTTGGCCTTGACGTTGGGTGAGTAGCCCTTGGCTTTGGCTTTTGCTTTGAGTGAATTGACTTTGGTTTTTGCTTTGACCTTGACTTTGGCTTTGGCCTAGAGTGAATTGGCGATTGGCTTGGGCCTTTGATTTTGGCCTTTCGCTTTGGCTTCGGGTGAATGGCTGTTGGCTTGGTCCTTTGATTTTGGCCTTTTGCTTTGGTCCTGGGTAAATGGCTTTTGGACTTTGTTTTTTCATTTTGGCTTTAGCCTTGGCTTTCGCATTGGCTTTGGTTTTCGCATTTATTTTGGCTTTCGCATTTGTTTTGGTTTTCGCATTTGTTTTGGCTTGGACCTATTGGTACTTTGTTGTCCTTTGTTCGAGGATGGTGAAGGTGCCAGCGGGGATGTACCCAGTGGTGAGAGGTCGATTCTCTGTGTTTGGATATTTTTGTGGGGAATGGGCTTGCCTTCCGTCATTGATTATGAACAAGGAGACTTTCTTGTTTGTTATTTGGGTTCGTCGCAGGATCCCTTTGATGAGAGTTAGTTCTAGACCGGGTGCTAATGAAAGGTTTCTATTGCCAGACATGGAATAGGTAAAGTGAATGGACACGGAGTTTCGAGTCCCTTGCTTACTCGGTACGGAACGTCACTCGAGTGTACTCACATTGAATTGGAACATGTTTTTTGTTTTAAATCATTTCTCAAATCAATTCTCGTTGTCAACGGGAACTGGTAAAGTGGAGAATGTATGATAGTTGAAAATTGTGCTTTTATTAAGATAAATAAGATGTTAGCATAGATTCATTGAATACGTGTGACTCATGGGGACAGCCCCCAGTTTGTCACTTAGGAATAAAAAGGACAGACACTAGTATAGATATGAGAAAGCATAAGACTCGGATTCATAATTAGACCCAATCGTTGATACGAACTCCTAATCATCACCTTCCTCCTCGAAGGTCTCCTTCGCAGAATCCAATGGCTTGAATGTTCGATGTTGAGCATTGACCCACTTGAGCACTTTACTCTCGTTGTTTGGGACCATATGAGGACAATCTGGAATTTGTATTTTATGGTGTTTAGGCCGGTGGGTTACGGCTTGTAATGTGGTGCGGAATGGGGTCTCCGGCTTGATGTGGCCTGAGCACGAAATGGTTGGTAAATAATGTGGGATCAGATTCCTATGTCTGGACCGTAAAGGTTAAGGTGTGATATTACGAGCTTGAGGGGAATCCTCAGAAGCGTGGATAGTTCTCCCTATAACAGTCTCTAGAAGGACTTAAAGGTGAAGCGATGTTGGTTATGATCTTGAGGGGAATTCCCAGGATCCTTGATAGGTCTCCCTGTAACAATCTCTAGAAGGACTTAGGGGTGAAGAAGTTTCGGTTGAGGTTTTAGTGTTTCGTGTTTTGGACTTGTTGGTCCGGGATTTGGTGTGTTGGACTTATTAGTCCTGGGCTTTGGAATTGTTGGTCCTGGATTAAGTATTTTGGACTCAATTGTCCAGGATTTTGTGTGTTGGATTCTTTCTTTGGATTTTGGCCTTTTTGAGAAAAGGGTTTCAATCTTGTTTTGTTTTGATTTTGGCTTGGGTCTTGGCCTTGACGTTGGGTGAGTAGCCCTTGGCTTTGGCTTTTGCTTTGAGTGAATTGACTTTGGTTTTTGCTTTGACCTTGACTTTGGCTTTGGCCTAGAGTGAATTGGCGATTGGCTTGGGCCTTTGATTTTGGCCTTTCGCTTTGGCTTCGTGTGAATGGCTATTGGCTTGGTCCTTTGATTTTGGCCTTTTGCTTTGGCCCTGGGTAAATGGCTTTTGGACTTTGTTTTTTCATTTTGGCTTTAGCCTTGGCTTTCGCATTGGCTTTGGTTTTCGCATTTATTTTGGCTTTCACATTTGTTTTGGTTTTCGCATTTGTTTTGGCTTGGACCTATTGGTACTTTGTTGTCCTTTGTTCGAGGATGGTGAAGGTGCCAGCGGGGATGTACCCAGTGGTGAGAGGTCGATTCTCTGTGTTTGGATATTTTTGTGGGGAATGGGCTTGCCTTCCGTCATTGATTATGAACAAGGAGACTTTCTTGTTTGTTATTTGGGTTCGTCGCAGGATCCCTTTGATGAGAGTTAGTTCTAGACCGGGTGCTAATGAAAGGTTTCTATTGCCAGACATGGAATAGGTAAAGTGAATGGACACGGAGTTTCGAGTCCCTTGCTTACTCGGTACGGAACGTCACTCGAGTGTACTCACATTGAATTGGAACATGTTTTTTGTTTTAAATCATTTCTCAAATCAATTCTCGTTGTCAACGGGAACTGGTAAAGTGGAGAATGTATGATAGTTGGAAATTGTGCTTTTATTAAGATAAATAAGATGTTAGCACAAATTCGATGAATACGTGTGACTCATGGGGACATCCCCCAGTTTGTCACTTAGGAATAAAAAGGACAGACACTAGTATAGATATGAGAAAGCATAAGACTCGGATTCACAATTAGACCCAATCGTTGATACGAACTCCTAATCATCACCTTCCTCCTCGAAGGTCTCCTTCGCAGAATCCAATGGCTTGAATGTTCGATGTTGAGCATTGACCCACTTGAGCACTTTACTCTCGTTGTTTGGGACCATATGAGGACAATCTGGAATTTGTATTTTGTGGTGTTTAGGCCGGTGGGTTACGGCTTGTAATGTGGTGCGGAATGGGGTCTCCGGCTTGATGTGGCCTGAGCACGAAATGGTTGGTAAATAATGTGGGATCAGATTCCTATGTCTGGACCTTAAAGGTTAAGGTGTGATATTACGAGCTTGAGAAGCGTGGATAGTTCTCCCTATAACAGTCTCTAGAAGGACTTAAAGGTGAAGCGATGTTGGTTATGATCTTGAGGGGAATTCCCAGGATCCTTGATAGGTCTCCCTGTAACAATCTCTAGAAGGACTTAGGGGTGAAGAAGTTTCGGTTAAGGTTTTAGTGTTTGGTGTTTTGGACTTGTTGGTCCGGGATTTGGTGTGTTGGACTTGTTAGTCCTGGGCTTTGGAATTGTTGGTCCTGGATTAAGTATTTTGGACTCACTTGTCCAGGATTTTGTGTGTTGGATTCTTTCTTTGGATTTTGGCCTTTTTGAGAAAAGGGTTTCAATCTTGTTTTGTTTTGATTTTGGCTTGGGTCTTGGCCTTGACGTTGGGTGAGTAGCCCTTGGCTTTGACTTTTGCTTTGAGTGAATTGACTTTGGTTTTTGCTTTGACCTTGACTTTGGCTTTGGCCTCGATGAATTTGCGATTGGCTTGGGCCTTTGATTTTGGCCTTTCTCTTTGGCTTCGGGTGAATGGCTATTGGCTTGGTCCTTTGATTTTGGCCTTTTGCTTTGGCCCTGGGTAAATGGCTTTTGGACTTTGTTTTTTCATTTTGGCTTTAGCCTTGGCTTTCGCATTGGCTTTGGTTTTCGCATTTATTTTGGCTTTCGCATTTGTTTTGGTTTTCGCATTTGTTTTGGCTTGGACCTATTGGTACTTTGTTGTCCTTTGTTCGAGGATGGTGAAGGTGCCAGCGGGGATGTACCTAGTGGTGAGAGGTCGATTCTCTGTGTTTGGATATTTTTGTGGGGAATGGGCTTGCCTTCCGTCATTGATTATGAACAAGGAGACTTTCTTGTTTGTTATTTGGGTTCGTCGCAGGATCCCTTTGATGAGAGTTAGTTCTAGACCGGGTGCTAATGAAAGGTTTCTATTGCCAGACATAGAATAGGTAAAGTGAATGGACACGGAGTTTCGAGTCCCTTGCTTACTCGGTACGGAACGTCACTCGAGTGTACTCACATTGAATTGGAACATGTTGTTTGTTTTAAATCTTTTCTCAAATCAATTCTCGTTGTCAACGGGAACTGGTAAAGTGGAGAATGTATGATAGTTGGAAATTGTGCTTTTATTAAGATAAATAAGATGTTAGCACAGATTCGATGAATACGTGTGACTCATGGGGCCAGCCCCCAGTTTGTCACTTAGGAATAAAAAGGACAGACACTAGTATAGATATGAGAAAGCATAAGACTCGGATTCATAATTAGACCCAATCGTTGATACGAACTCCTAATCATCACCTTCCTCCTCGAAGGTCTCCTTCGCAGAATCCAATGGCTTGAATGTTCGATGTTGAGCATTGACCCACTTGAGCACTTTACCCTCGTTGTTTGGGACCATATGAGGACAATAGTCCATGAGGCTTTCATCTTCTTGCAGAAAGAGATGTTCATTAAGGTTTTTTTCATCACTTGGTTGGCCTAGGGATGAAGCTACGAGTTCAGGGTTGTCGATCATATTTTGAATAACATGTTTCAGTTTGAAGCATGTTTCAGTGTCATGACCTTTTCCTTGATGATATTGGCAATAGGCACTGCCGTCCCAGAAACGGATTTTCTTGTATTCAGACGGGTCCGGAGTGGGTCCGATTGGTTATAGTTTCCCTTCAGTCACAAGATTTTGAAGAGCTGCGGCATAGGTTGTGTTGAGGTTGGTGAATGTCCTTTGAGAACGTTCAACCTTGCTGTTTGACTTGAGACATCCTGGAGGATTCTCTTGACTGAGAGGTGCAACCATGATTTTACCAGATTCAACCATATCTTGAATGGCATGCTTGAGTTTGAAACAAGTTTCGGTGTCATGGCCCTTGCCTTGATGGTATTTGCAATAGGCATTTTCGTTCCAGAAACGGGTTCTTTTGTGTTCAGGTTTGTCTGGGGTCGGACCAATGGGTTGCAGCATCTCTTTTGAAGTAAGTATCTCCAGAGTGGTGCCATATGTTCTTCCCAGATCTATGAATACCCTTTGATGTTTTCCCATGGTTCCCATATTGGCATTTTTTGGGATGTTTTTGTGAATTTTGTTTTTGTTTTTGTCAATCCTGGGCGGAAACAGGATATGGTCATTGCCAATGGGAAGTTTTTGGGATGTTGCTTGGTATTTTGAAGGGGATTTTGTTGAGGAAATTTCATGTCCTTTGTTGGTAGGTTCATGGATGGGGGAACCATCGGATGACTCCTCATTTTCAACAGCTGTTGGTTGGTGAATGGAGGGTTGGTTTTCTCCTTGGTGGTCAGGTTCATTTTGTGGTACTACCAAACCTTTTCTCCAAATTAGCTACCCGGATGTTCAAGTCATCGATAGCAACTTGCAGCTTTGAGAATATGTTGTTGATGGAGACGGAGAACATCATTATAGCGCTTTGTATGCCATCCTCATCAATTGCATGAACTTTCTCCTCGTCGGGAGAGATGAGGCGAGAGCAATCCAGGGAAGATTCATGACTGTGTCCAATAGGGTTTTCTGGGGGGCTGTTTTTGTCGTTTGTTAAATTAGGTTGTGGTCACTAGCCCTTTTCAATCATATCAAGAATGGCGCCTTTTAGGGGGAGACACATTTCAGTGTCATGTCCGCGACCTTAGTGATATTGACAAAACAGTTTTCCATCTCATCTCCGACCTCGCTTGTTTACTAGAAGGTCCGGAGTTGGACCAATCGGTTTGAGCTTTCCTTTGGAGATTAGTCTTTCTAAGGCCATGGCATAAGGCATACCCAGATTAAGGAAGGACCTATGAGGTCATCTGGTTTTGGTTGGTGGAGCTCCCAGGAGATTTGCTTCAGTGGTTTTGGTAGCCCTCCTACTAGGATTGGTTTTATCGTTGGCAAGTAGCCGGCTTTCAAGGAGCTTAAACCTTTGCTCACTATCAAAAGAGGGAAAATTCTCAGTTATCATTTTGTCCTCAACTTGGGAGAGACGAGTGCTAAGTTTCCCACGGTAGCTATGAGTCGAAGGACCATGTTGTTGGTTTCAACAGAAGTTATGGCGGATGAAGGTTGATCAGCTTATTGAGTTCCTGGTTGACGGTCGATGGCACCCAAGGGATTCATGCTTGACATAATGATAGGCGTTATAACTTGTCTTGGCAAGGTATTGCACAAACAAAGGCAAGTGCAACACATATGTACAAAAGGCAGTTTTGTCGTGAAGATACGACGGTGTGACTAGGTTATGAGTTCATTAAAGATCGTGGATAACCTCTTGTGTTTGAACTCTTGGTGCACGACTTTGAACTTAGACTCGAGTGTCAACTTTGGCATTGTGAAGCCTAGACAGATGACTTCTGAAGAGATTTAGAAATTTGTTGCTGACATAACGCCGTCAAGACATGTACACAAACTTGACCTTTGACCCGTAATGTAAGGGAAATGCGGGTTTAAAACCCGAGAGGTTTTGACTCTGCTAACACCATTGAAGATGTCCCGACAATCAGACGACACGATCTAGACCAGAAGGTAGGTACTAACTTCGGCGGAGACTTGACGTTATGTAGTCGACTTGACTTGAAATCGACTCGAGGCTGAATCGGAATGGTGGACTGAAATTCTCGAAAACAGAAATTTTCAAAAAGATTCATTTATTGTTTTATGGACGGCTTCCGAAGAGTAGGGATCTTCAAAAGGTCGGCCAATTGAAAGGGTTTTCTTAGGATTGTTTTCAAAAGACGGTTTAAGTTAAGATTGCGGCGGCTATGAAAATAATGTGTTGTTTCCGAAGCCCGTTTTTGAAATTCCGAATCACGGATTTGAAAATCGAGAATTGAAGAATTTGGAATCGTTATCACAATGGCCATGAAAACGGTTAAATTTATTTTCAAAGGATTTAAAATTGGGTTGAAAATTTGAAAAAGCGTTAAATTTTTTTTCAAATGGTTTGAAATTGAATTGAAATTTGAAAACGGTTGAATTTGTTCTCAAAGATTTAATTTTGAATTGAAATTTGAAAACGGTTCGATTTGTTTTCAAACGATTTGAAATTGGATTTGAAATTTAAAAACTGTTAAATTTGTTCTCAAAGATTTGATTTTGAATTGAAATTTGAAAACGGTTAAATTTGTTTTCAAATGATTTGAAATTGGATTTGAAATTTGAAAACGATTAATTTGTTTTCAAATGATTTGAAATTGGAAATTGTGAGGATTGAATTCGTCACTACGACGGGTCAGAAAACCGTTTTAACATTTGAAAGACAGTATACAAATCGAAAAGTGTGAGAATTGAAATCGTCATCACGACGGCTTAGAAAAGCCAAATTTGATTTCGAAACGAGATTTGGAATTTGGAAAGTTGCACGGATTGAAATCGTCATTACGACGGTTTGAAAAACATTTTTGTTTAAAACATGATTTCAAATTTTGAAAATTCGAGGGTAGAATTCGTCATTACAACGGCGTAAAAGGGGCGCTTTGGGAATACAATGGTCGGCGATTGACCGAGGTTTGAAACGGCCATTATGACGACGTAAAAGGGTATTTTGAAATGGTCTGTGAAACCAAGGTTCGAAATCGTCATTACAACGGTATGAAAAGGTGCATTTGAAATGGGATATAAAAACCGGGTTTTGAAATGGCCATTATAACGGCATAAAAAGTTGTGCAACGGTCGGCAAAAGACCGAGGTTTGAAACGGTTGTAAAAGCTGACTTTGAAAATCATCATTATGACGGCCTAGAAAGGCGTGTTGAAATGGTTGTAGAAACCCGGGTTTTAAAATCGTCATTACGACGGCCTAAAAAGGCGTGTTGAAATGGTTGTAGAAAACCGGGTTTGAAAATCGTCATTACGACGGCATAAAAATGGGTTTGCAACGGTCGGCGAAAGACCGAGTTTTGAAAAGGCCATTATAACGGCATGAAAAAGGTGTTTTGCAACGGTTTTAAAAACCGGTTTTGAAAATCGTCATTACGACGGCATAAAAAGGCGTACGATTGAAATGGTTAAAAAAAACCGGGATTTGAAATGGCCATTATAACGGCGCAAAAAGATGTTTTGAAAGTTTGGAATGACACGGAAGGAGTTATGATCACATAACACATAAGCACTCGCAGTTTCATTACATTATGCATAATGCTGACACGGGTTTTGGCTTAAAAGGTGGGTTACACACCAAGCAATCAAACCCCGATTTTCGAGAGGGATACCAATCCAAACAAAATGTGTAAGGAGGGTGCCCTAGCCTCGTGCTCGAAGAAAGTGAAAGCTCTTTGACGAAACAGAAATGTGTAACGTCAATGGTATGCTTGAATCAACCGGGATTCGAAACGCGGGGATGAGAAAACTCACGCCGACGGGATGAGCCAATTGGTCGATAAAGGTTAGGTTGTGGGCCCGGACAAGGAACCCGACTTATGACCGTAATATCAATTAATGCACTTTAACCACGACCGCGTTCGAGTTTCACCTCTAAGGATCACAAAGACACAAGTGTCCTAGTTTTCCTCAGTGGAGTCGCCAATCTGTGGACATGGGCCACAAGCCGGTCTGTGGTTTTGGGCCACCTACCGATCTGCGGTCACGGGCCACCTGCATGCCAAGCCAATCTGTGGACATGCAGCGGTCTTTTGGAAGCCACGCTCGGTGACGTAAAAATGATTTCGACCGGATCGTTTTAGATCGGTCGGTTTCGTCTCTGCAAAGGTCTCGAAACGATGTTGAGATGTTCGGAGTCGCCACCAAGCATTTATGGGATGCTTGAAACCCGTTCGAATCCACTTTATACCTAGGTCAATAAAGGCAAAAGGCGGTGTTTGACATAGGTACTAAAGATAAGGACTCGTCCCCCTTTTAGCATTCTATGCCTAAAATGACTCTCGTACGCCCTGGATAAGGCCATCCACTATCAAAAGGTTCAGAGCAAGGGTGAGGGTACGTATTGGGAAGCCCTTTAATCGGACACCCAATCCTGCCCGCGTTAGCGGCATCTTCTGATCGATCGTGGTTGCTTAAGTGCAAAAGTTGATAAAACGGTTGAAATGCATGAATGCGCGTCCAAAATTTTAACCTAACATGTGAATATTTGCTAAGTCGGTTTGTTTATCCACATAGCATGAAATTTATGTCAAAGTTGGATTTAGATTGATTTGCATATGAAAACGGAAATTAAACATCTATTTACCAAATTCAGGTCATGATGCTTAACACGGTCCATTTATTTGAAAAAGGATGTCAAATGACAAAGTGTAAAAACGTAAACTAGTCGATCTGATCCGTCACATATTTGGGTTAACCGTAATCGGGATCTTCCTAGACAAGCACCAAAATGAGACAGAACAGTACCACGCAGCCCCATTAGGGCGCGAGCCTATTGGCGAGGGAAGGGGCTCTGCCCTAGTTTTAAAATATGAAAACATACGGCCTCTTGGGGCGCGAGTCAGACGACGACCCAAACGGCGTCTCCTGGTTGTTAAAAAGGTTGTTTAAAACTGTTTTTGTGATGAATGATTTGCAAGTTTGATTTTCATGACTCGGAATAATTACTATTATGTTAGTAATATTCGTTGTCGTATTTGCAAGTTTGAAAAGCATAGTAAAATGTGTAAGAGGAAAATGTTTGATTTGAACTAATTATGTTAAGTTCAATTATTTGTAATTAGTCAAGTTTGTCATCGTACTCGGATTAAACCGACATGGTATAAAGAACCAAGGATGATTCTGAATTATGACTAATATGTTTGCAAATGTAAATAAATGAGAAAGAAGTTAAGTAAAATAAAAGGGGGTTAAAATACCCTTTAATTTGTAATTAACCAATAATATCATCGAGTCACGGAATAAACCGTCATGGTATAAAGAACCAAGGATGATTTTTGTAATGGTCAAAATATGTTTATCATAAAAATGAATAAAATGGTAAATAAAAGAAAAGAATTTCCTTTAAAATGTAATTAAGCAATTAATATCACCAAGTCACGGATTAGACCGTCATGGTATATGGAACCAAGGGTGATTATAATTTATGGTTAAAAAATTTGTCATAAACATGATTTGAAGCATTTGAAATGGTAAAAACCGATTGCAAATAAGAAATTAAATAAAGAGGAAAGACGAGAACAAACACGTTTGAGTCTGACCCGAGAACCCACAAGAGGCGCGAGCCTCTTTGCATAGCAAAGGGCTTCTGTCTCGGGCCAAAACTCGGTTTTGGCTCGTCTAACCTATGTTTGAATCGTGTTATGCATTGTTCATGCATATGAACTCATAAAAATAGTAGAAACATGAAATAAGTGAGTTGTTTACACCCTCAAACTTACGTGGATTGATGTTTGCGAAGTAGACGACTTTAGAGACGGTTTTGTCGTTGTGACTAATGGCGGTCAAAGAAATTTAAAGGAGTGCCTTAAAAAAGGATTTTGTTTTGAAAATATGTTGAAAATATATTGGTGAAAAACATGTTTATTAATGTTGAGTTGGTCGAATGGGTCGGTCGAATGCACGGCGACGGTACCAGACAAAATGGGTAAGGCTTGTGTTACGATCAGTAGGTCGTAAACACGTGTCGATTTTTTGACTTAGGAAGTCGTGTCTAGAAGTTCAAGGGAGAAGGAAGGGGAGGACTCTCGCATGAGGATTGTGTTGTGTGAAGGGTGGTATTTATAGAGAAATGTAGGGAGGTAGGTCGGTTGAGTTTTCTTAGAGGCTAAGCAGACACCTGCTTTAGGCGCGAGCTACCTTGTGATACAAATGGGTGTATTGTCTATTTCAATTTGGACGTGGCCTTTGCTCTATCCCTTGTTTGGTTGGTTTGATATGTGGTGTTTATATAAGATGTCGTGTAACAATATGGGCATCTAATAAGATGATTTGGGTGTTACTTGGGGTAGGTAATTTGTGTGCTTGACTCGGGTTTGACCCGTGTGAGTCGGGATTTGAATTTGGAGTCGGTTTTTGGCCCGGTGTCAGTTTTGACTCTAAGTAAGGTCATTTTAATGAAAATGGCATGATAAAAACATTCATGGCATTATTTTCGACATTCGAGATTTGGTTTGACTCGGGTTGACTCAGGTTGACTCGAGTTGTGGGTTTCTGAGTCGGTTTTGGGACCGAAGACGGTTTTAACTCTAAATAGTGTTATTTTAATACAAATGAAGTTAGAAAACCATTTTTGAAATCATTTTTCATATTCGAGTAGTGCATTAAACCGTCTCATGTATAGCCAATCCACGCACGCATATCAAAAACACGTTACAGTCCGATCATCATCGGGCGGTTTTTGGAAGGTGCAGATACTGGGTATCTATAGTGTGCGATAGCCTATCAAATTTTGGCGCCGTTGACGGGGAGACGGTTTTGTTTGCTAATTAATTATTGTATTTTACCTTATTTTATTTTGTCTCGAGGAACACTTGTTCCTTGAGATTCATCTCACCGTTTTCTTGTAGTTTTAGTGCCTATTTTTGTAGGTGATAAAGCTATTGGCCTTTCATAATGAATGACGAATTCGTTCTAAAATCCAATGATGAGCCTTTCCATGACTATTATGCTCGATTTTACTACTACCGCAACACTAGACTCATCCCCCTCATTTCCCTTGGGTATGTCCTTGATGCGGATTACTTGGGTCGTCTCGTGCTTGATGGCATGAATCTCGAGACCCGTGAAATGGCTCTTAAATTGAGTAATGGGAGTGTCTACTACATGGTTGGGCCGAAGCTTTGGATTTTTTTTAGTTCATGTCTTGCGAAAGTCGGGAGGTAGCTCGCCAAGAAGAATTGAGGTGTGCAATGTTTCTTCAAGATCATTTGGAGCAACAAGCGTACGAGGCTCGTATCATAAAAATGCTCGAAGACATGCTCACAGAAATCCGAGAAGGAAATGAGCGATTTATCGAAGCTTCTACTCTTCCACCTTCCCAATGTGAGTCTTTTGCAACTAATAATTTAGAATTATTGGAAGATGATGATGATCATGGTCCTAATTTTTCTTTTAAAATTCCCCATAACATCACTCCAATTGACCCTTTAGAGACTCTTCTTCACTTTCTTCTTTGAACATAAGGTCTTCTCCAGTTGTGACCTTTAGGATGCGGCCTTGGCGATCAGTCCACTTGACGGTTTTCCTCCAGCTTTGTGTAGCTTTCTCTAGGCTAGTATCAGAGATTAAGGCAGTGGGATCGAACTGTTTATCCTTTTGAGCGATGTTGATGAGGTTCAGAAAGCCGAGGTGCATGATATTAACTTCTCCGAAGAGGATATTGACGGCTTGTCCGTTGAGGAATGGGGTCGACTTAGATTTGGTCGACGCAGCTTTGGTGTTGTCGGGGATGAAGTAGCAATCTTGGAAGACTTCTATACCCAGGTGCTTGACCTTAGCTACGGTGTTATAGATTGGCTCGGGAAAACCATTGTAGAGTTCGGATTCTCCCTCGGGGACGAAGTGTCCATTAAGAGTCAAATGGTAGGGACGGAGGATGACTCCGTGCTTTTTGTGCTTTCGTAGTAGGAGGTTTATCTCCAGAATGTCTTCATCGGTAGGCTCAGAGCCTAGTCCGAAGGGGATGTTGGGGACCTTGGCCTGATTCATAGGAGGTAAGGTGCTCTTCAATGGATTGAGAGGTAGACCCGGGAAATAACCCTGGCGCATCAGAATGCGGTTGACTATGAGGTTGGAGAACGGGTCACAATCAAAGGGTGCTGATTCATCGGTTAGGGCATTCACAGCTTGGAATCCCCACATTTCATTATCGTCCTCCTCAATGACCGGAGAGGCTATTCCCTTCTTCATGATATCCTTGATCGGGGAAGCGGGAATTATGATCGTCTTCCCGTTGAATGGGACCCTGATTTTCTGATGAAGTGTTGAGGTGATGGCCTTGACGGCGTAAATCCAGGGGCATCCTAGAAGCATGGTGAAAGAGGCGTCGTTGTCGACCACGTGAAAACTGGCTTGTCTTCCCAAGGGTCCAGTTGCAATGGTCAAGGTGATAAGTCACGCAAACTTACGACAAGTGCCGTCACAGGCGCGTACTCCTTGGTTAGTTGGGACCAATTCAGCTTGTTTGATACGCAGTTTATGAGTCGTTTTGAGGGGAATGTCATTGACCGCAGATCCATCATCCACTAGAACCATAGGCACATTCTTCTTGACGCATTTTACGGTGATGTATAGGGCCAGGTTATGGTTGGCTCCGAACGGAGGGATATCTTCATCAGAGAAGATGACCGGGTTGCTCAGGTCGGGGACATCCCTTGTCATATGTGCCACCACTTCTTCAGGGGACATCAACTTTCACAAGGCTTGTAGCAAAGCCTGCCGATGTTCGAAGGATGTAGAAATCAGCTGCCAAATTGAAATTTCGGCCTTTGCTTTTTGCAGTTGTTTAAGGATCGAGTTTTCGGGAACCTTGGGTTGAGTGTCCGCGTCCGGGACAATTTGATCATTCTTCGTTGGAATGACTGTTGTATTGTTCGGATTTTCATAAGGGCGTCCGGACCAGGTAAGATGACCGATCTCTTTTGCCTGTTTGCCCTTTCCCGGAACCATGTAGACATCCTTGGCGTCGTCTCTCTAGATACCGTTGATTTCGAGATCGCGAGGGTACCTTAGAGGGGTATTCCTTGGTGGGTAGTTTTTATAAAGGAAGTTTTTGTGGGGGTAATTGTTTTGGGAGTAATTTTTGTGGGGTTGATTATGGTGGGGTGCGCGCCAGAATGGTCGCGGGAGCAATCCTTTCTGGTAAGGGTTATTTTGGGTGCTTGGAGGACCCTCCCTCGGGCGCAGTATTGGTGTTGGTGGGTTGAAAATCAACCTGTGGTAGGCGTCCTTAAGTCGGGTTATCCTTTCTGAGAGACTAGATATGGCTTCCTCAACTTGTTGGAACATGGTGAGCATGGTAGCGGCACTGAATACGAATATCCCGTCTGGGGTATCCTTCTCTAAGACATTCACCTCATCATCAATTGGCAGGATGAGGTGCGAGCAATCCAAGGTTGGCTCGTTGTCAGAGATGGCATGGATTCCCAAGGGGTTTGTTTTGTTTTTTGGTTTTGGGGGTGGAGGTATAGGTAACTCCCCCTTCTCGTTCATATTGTGTATGGCATGCTTTAGTTTAAAGCAGGCGTCCGTGTCATAACCCTTTCCCTGGTGATAATGGCAGTAGGCATTCGGATTCCAGAAACGGGTTTTCTTGGCCTCGGACGGGTCAGGAGTAGGCCCAATCGGTTGTAGTTTCCCTTGGTCCATGAGTCTTTTTAGGGCATTGGCATAGGTTGACCCCAAGTTTGTGAATACCCTTTAAGGACGCTCCGTTTTCTTTGTGGTTGGTTCGAGGAGATTGACCTCATCAATTTCGTTCGTTTGACCATAAGGGCGAGATCCGGTTCATGTAGATCCCTGATAGCCTCTACCGGTGGTTTTGGCTAGGACACCCTTACGGAGATCGTCTTTAATGCGGGTCCCGAGGATTTGTAGGTCCTGGAACGTTTTGATTTTTTGATATCTATCAGGTTAGCATAAATTGGGCGGAGGTTGTTGACAAATTTCTCCACCAGAGTTGATTCTCTCGGCTTACTAACCAATTGAGTGCTTACCCTCGTCCAACGGGTTAGGAATTCTGTGAACCCTTCCTTAACATTCTAAGTTAGGGCCTCAAGAATGCGGGTGTTAGCTTGGATTTCCACGTTGTCAGCATACTATTTGGCAAATTCAACGGCGACTTCGTCCCAAGGAGTGAGGTTCTTGGGGTCGAGGGAATAGTACCACTGGCGGGGAATTGGTTCCAGGGATGACGGGAAGATCCGAGTGAAGAGTTCTTATTTGACCTCCTTAATAGACATGTAATCCATAAAGGCCCGAATATGATTGAGCGGGTACTCCACTCCCTTAAACTTAGGTACATCAGTCAAGGTAAAGTTGTCGGGTAGTTGATCTCCAACGGGTTCGAACCTTCGATTTTTCTCAAGGTGGATGTTGTTACCACGGGCTAGGAGCTGTTCTTCCAAGAGCTTAAGCCTTTTCTCAGTTTCAGTCAGAGGCAAAGCTTTGTGTTCTCCGGTTTCTTATTTTCCAGGGTATCAATACAGGTCTCGACAGGGTCCAGGGTGACCTTAAGAGCGGTGAACAGGCTGGCTAGCTTAGCAGTCGTGAGATCTATTTTTTCATTGTTGTTATTGGATGAAGCCGAAGATGGGGCCACGGCTATGAGGCAGAAAAAGGGCTCACATTACATCCCAATCCGACATGGTTTAACGACTAAACGCAGACAACACGAGAGACGGAAAAACAAAACATAGTCAACAAGACGAGGGCGACCGTGTGTGGTGCCTCGACGCTGACTCGATTTATAATGTGACGGTGTTGACTGGACTTGGATTTGCATCCAACGTAATGGCGTGATGCCGTTGAACGAGTCTCGAGGTGAGATAACTCACAAGTAAAGACCCGAGGCGAACGAGGCAGAATTGGAATGGTTGACTGAAGTTTTCGAAAATAGAAATTTTCAAAAATATTCGTTTGTCAATTTATGGACGGCTCCCAAGGAGTAGGGATCTTCAAAAGTCGGTTAGTTGAAAAGTTGTCTTAAGTTTGTTTTTAAAAGACGGTTTAAGTTCGAGTTGCGACAGCTCTGAAAACAATGTACTGTTTCCAAAAAGATGGTTTTTGAAATTCAAAATCGTATGTTTTGAAAATCGAGTTTTGAAAGGTTTGAAAAGATCTCGGGGACGGTGTATGGTCCCCGGGATTTGAAAAACGTCTCGAAAAAAAGGGTTTGTGCCTTTTTGGGTTTTGAAAGAGCCATCGTGTCGGCGCGAGACGGGTTAAAATCTGTGTCTTGACGCGGCGATTATAACGGCGTAAAAAGGTATTTTTTGAAATGGTAGTGAAAACCAAGTTTGAAAATCGTCATTATGACGGCCTAAAAAGGCGTGCTTTTGAAATGGTTATAGAAAACCGGGGTTGAAAATCGTCATTACGACGGCCTAAAAAGACGTGCTTTTGAAATGGTTAAAGAAAACCGGGTTTGAAAATAGTCATTACGACGGCCTAAAAAGGCGTGCCTTTGAAATGGTTATAGAAAACCGGGTTTAAAAATCGTGATTATGACGGCCTAAAAAGGCGTGCTTTTTTGGAATGGTTGTAGAAAACCGGGTTTGAAAATTGTCGTTACGATGGCCTAAAAAGGCGTATCTTTGAAATGCAACGGTCGGCGAAAGACTGAGGTTTGAAACGGCCATTATAACGGCGCAAAAAGGTCTTTTTAAAGGTTTGAAATGACACGGAAGGACTTATGATCACATACACATAAGCACTCGCAGTTTCATTATATTATGCACAATACAGACACGAGTTTGGCTTAAAAGGGTGGGATACACACCAAGCGATCAAACCCCGATTTTCGAGAGGGATACCAATCCAAACAAAATGTGTAAGGAGGGTGCCCTAGCCTCGTGCTCGAAGGAAATGAAAGCCCTTTGACGAAACAGAAATGTGTAATGTCAACGGTATGCTTGACTCAATCGGGATTTGAAACGCGGGGATAAGAAAACTCACGCTGACGAGACGAGCCAGTTGGTCGAAAAGGGTTAGGTTGTGGGCCCGGACAAGGAACCCGACTATGACCGTAATATAAAATACTGCATTTCAACCAAGACCTCGTTCGAGTCTCACCATCTAGGGATCACAAAGACACAAGTGTCCTAGTTTTCCCCAGCGGAGTCGCCAATCTGTGGAGATGGCCCACCTACGACACCCAGCCGATCTATGGACATAGCAGTGGTCTTTTGAAAGCCATGCTCGGCGGCATAAAAATGCTTTCGACCAGATCGTTTTAGATCAGTCGGTTTCGTCTTGGCAAGGGTCTCGAAACGTTGCAAGAGATGTTCGAAGTCGCCACCAAGCATTTGTGGGATGCTTGGAACCCGTTCAAATCCACTTTATACCTAGGTCAATCAAGGCAAAAAGCGGTGTTTGACATAGGCACTAAAAATAAGGAATCGTCCCTCTTTAGCATCCTATCTCTAGAAGGACTCTCGTACGCCCTGGATAAGGTCGTCCGCTATCCAAAGTTTCTGAGTAAGAGGTGAAGGTACGTATTGGGAAGCTCTTTAATCGGACATCCAATCCCGCCCGCGCTAGCGGCCTCTACTGATCGATCTTGGTTGGTTAAATGCAAAAGTTGATAAAACGGGTAAATGCATGAATGCGCATCCACAAGTTTGAACATAACATGTGAGCTTTCTATGTCGGTTATTTATCCAAGTATCAAGTATTTGATATCAAGTTGGATTTAATGTTGATTTGCATCCAAGACGGAAATTAAACATCCATTTACCGAGTTAGGTTTATGGTGTATAACGTGATCCATTTGTCTTAGTAAGGCGTTTTGCAAATACAATATGAAAGAGCAGGTTTGTCATCTGGCCCATCCTGTATTCGGGATAACCGAAGTCGGGATCATTCTAGACAAGTGCTGGAAAGAAATAGGTTCTGCATCAGGCAGCCTATTTAGGCGCGAGCTGTCAGGCGATGCAAACAGGCCTGTCCTGGTTTGAAAATTGGAAAATGATTGGCCTGTTTAGGCGCAGATCAACAGACTGTCCAAGGGGCGTCTTCTGACTGTTAAAATGTTTGTAAAATGGTTTGAAAAGAGGGTCTTTGAACTTGTCTTGGTTTAAAAAGGTCGTTTAGACCGCTTTTATGTTGATGTAAGGAACGAGACTTGAATAATCATCACTGTATTGACAATATTCGATGTCGGGTTCGGTTTTGCAAGCTTGACATGAATAGTTTTGAAAATGATTATGAACTAATTGTTTTAAGTTCATTTGTTTGTGATTAGTCAATGTTTATCATCGTACTCGGGTTTAAAACCGACATGGTATGTAAAACCAAGGATGACTGTTTAGGTATTTTTACCCAAGTCGATTAATTAGGGTCAATGTAGTCTATATTCGCTGGTTGAATGTATGTTCGTTCGTATGTAAATGAATAAAGATAAAGTGCACAATATGAGTTGACACGTAAGATTTTGGTGACGCGGAAAACCCAATGTGGGAACAACCGCGGGAGGGACGGTACCCTGCCAAGTATTGCACTATATGAATAGGAGGATGATTACAATAGTAACGTTATGCTAATCCCGTTGGCGCCAGGTATCAGGCCTGCAAGATCTCAGATGAGCGTATACTTGAGGATAATATGTTGTGGAATTTGATGTGAATGCGTGAGTGCGGATGTCTTGAATATATTGCGTGGAATGAATGAATTCTTGATTTGCTTCCTTGGCTATTTATAAGGTAAGAACCCTAGAGATGTCCTACCTCAAATATGAAAAGGGAATATAATTTCCATAAGGACTCTTTCCAAAACCCGGACTCTCTTGCCAATTCTCCTTGATCTCCCTAACTTCTCCCTAACTTCTCCCTGACGCTCCTTTCCTTAATGCGGACGCTTCCTATGATGGGCTCCTAATCTTCCTTAAGCCCGTTTCCCTGTTCTCCAACCGCGGGCTTCCTTCCTCCTTATCACTTCTTTCATAGTCTTTTATTTTATTAAGTGGGCGTTCTTTATTATGCTATTTTTAGCCCAAACAGTTTGCCCCAAATTTCTTGTGAAGTACGCTTTCAGGTATCGAGCAAGGAATTTTACGTAACCAAATGCCAAAAAACCCTACGCCGTCTTTTTTACTCCTTCCCATGCAAGCCGCCCTTCTCCTCTTTTCTCGCACCCAACTCCCTCTCTTATCTTTATAACCCCAACGTCCATCTTCCACTCTCATTAATCATTTCAAATCATTTCAAAAAATTCTTCTCTCTTAAACTCTCACCCTTCCTTCTCCTTCATTCCTCGCCGGCTTCACTGTTCCCCTTCCCCGTCTCCATCATCAGGTAATCCATCTTCTCTTCTTCTTTTAATCTTCATTTTCTCTCTCCACCATGGGTAAAACTCGTCAATCCTCCACACCTTCTGATCGTAACCTCGACCCCACTTTCCCTTCTCGGGGGCTTTTTAAGCACCCCCACGACTGTGATTCTGCTTTTAACGCCGGTCGACATCCCTACGTTCAAGAATCTGCTTGGTCTTGGTGACGGGGTGGATATCGCCATCCCTGAACCGGGACAAAAAGCTGATGCCCTTCGTCCAGGGTGGGTTAGTTTCTACCTGTACCCGTTTAGATATGGCCTCCGTTTTCCTTTCCCTAAACTCATTCAAGATTTCATCTTCACCAACAATTTCGCCATGGCACAAATTTCTGCTGCCATTTGGAGAGTTCTTATCTATTCTCTGGCCGCTGGTCAGAGTACTGGTAAATCTGTCACTCTGGGCGATCTGGCCCATATGTACAACATCAGATCCCTGGGTAGGGTCAATTCTCATTCCGGGGCCGTGGAGAGGCTCCCTTCAGACACGTGTCAAAATCTCGTGATGAGAAATGGTTTGAGGACTTCTTCTACGTGAGGAAGGACTCCATCCAGCCTCGTGCTGATTACATTTTCGAGAAATGGGTTCTAAATTCGAGTAAGTAGTCTTCCTGTCACCTGATTTGTTTTATCTTCCTGCTTACTAGCTTACTTCATCGTCTTCGTGCAGGCCCCTGTGACCTTACCCGTATCGGCGCCAAGATCCCCGCTGCGCAGCAAGAAGTCGTTCAAAGATCTCCGAATTTGAGAGAAAGTTCCGGACACTGCTTCCCCGGTTTTTCACCTGCTTCTTCCTTCAATCCTTCTCAGTCAGCCCACAGTATGTCTTCTGGTAAGACTTCTGCAACCACTCTTTATTTGCATGCTGTTTCTGCTGACGTTTAAGCATTATGTCGTCTGAGGCTATGTATGCTTGCAGGTTCAAAAGTTGATCAATTGGAACTCATCCTCCAAAGTGCTAAAAGAAAGAGACCTTCTGCCAGCCCTAATGTGGCCTCTGCCTCCAAGAGGAGTGCTCCTGCTGACTCTTTTCAGACTCCTCCCACAGTTTTCAGTTCTGCTGCACGTGAGCCCCTGGAGGTTAACCCGTTATCTCGCCATCCGCCTATTCCTCCTGCCAGTCCTCGTGCTTCGTCTAGTGGAGGCATCATTGCTCCTTTCCCAGAAGGCTTTGGGAATGTGGACAAGGTGCCCTACTGGCCGGAGATTGATCAGCTGCTCTTTCCTCCTGTTGAGGAAACGTTTTCGGAGTTCTCCCTAGAGGAGATGGCTGAAAATGACGTGCACAACGCCTTCAAGGTAAATATTCTTCATTTTCTACCTGTCTGTCTGTCTACTTTACTTAGATTCTGCCTCCTGACTTCCTTGCTGACTCTAAATTTTCTCTGCCCCAGACCCTCCAGTCTGCACTCTACAACAGGAAGATGATCAACATAGTGCAGACGACCAGCCGTGCTACCAGTGCCAAGAACCAGGAGCTGAAGGAGACTGTTGTTGATTTGGCACAGCAACGGATCGATCTGAAGGAGCGTGTGGTGGAGCTGAAGACCGAGCTTTGTCACCAAGAAGAAGCCGAAAGAGGGGCCGATCGGTGCGCGCGTACTCAGGCGTTGTGCAATACTTTCTCTGACTCCCTCAAGCGCTCTGATGAGAAAATCAGTGAGCTGATCTCCCTGGCCACCAATGTCGTTGTCTATGCTACCTGGCGGGGAAAGATCAGCGGGATGCGTGCTGCCCTCGAGGAGGCTCCCACCCAACAGGCCATAGAGGAAGAGGAGAAGCAGCTGGAGATGCTCTACCCCACCCAACCTGATCTGAGTGTGCTGATGCTTGAGGTCGGTGAGGTGAATTCTCCTGCATTGGCTGAGCAGGCTGCTGGGGGTGATGCTGGAATGTCCCAGGATGCTGCTGATGGAGCTCAGAGAGCTATGGCGACTGAGGATATGTAAGCTGGTGCAGTACCTGAAATGAGCGGTCAGCAGGCAGAGAAGATGCCAGAGGTGGAGGTCATTAATGTGACCGATAATTAAGTTTTTATGTTTTGATGAACTTTTTGGGTAGTCTGGCCCAGAGGTAGCAGACTTTGTAAGTTTTAAACTTTTTCTTTTGTGGTTGCCCCGCCAAGGTGGCGGTTAAACTTTGGGCCGTACTTTTGGCCATATTTTGAAATGCCCCTTGTCATAGTTTGGCAAGGTTTTAGCTTACATATCGTGTGTTTCTTGTTTATCTTCCCTGTTTTTGGGAAGTTTTTGCCGTGTCGACTGTTTGATCGATTTAGGCGAGTCTGTCACCCCGAAGAGGATAACGTTCGACTCGGCTATTTTGTCGTGTCGGTCGACGGTGATTTAGGCGTATGCCGCAATGTAAGGAGGAGTGGCCGTGTCAACCTAGGAGGTCGATTTAGACCCCTGGTCACTGAAAAACCGATCCGAGACTAAGCTAGCTGTCGTGTCAGCCGGATGGCTGATTTAGGCGTATGTCGCAGTTTTGGACTACTTAACCTTGTTCATGACGCAAGGTGTGTTCATCTCGTTTTAAGCCAACAGGGGCGTCATTGAGGCAAGTTTATCGTCATTCTAGGACCAAATGGAGACGCTGCAGGATTCTGGTAGCGCAGATATCCCTACGTTCCATGTTCGTTTGTGCATGCATGCTGGGGCCCTGATTAATTGCGATTAGTGCGAGCTATGTCCAGGGGGTGGTATCAGGGGTAGCTGGATAAGCGTATTCAGCTGTCAACCAGGCTCCCTTTCGTATATTCCACAGTCCACTTGGTGAGGATGCTCCTTGTGGAGAAAATAGGTTAGGCATGTTGGAGTGCCGTGTGCCTTGTCACCCCGCGTTGGCAGTTGACAGTCCTGCTAGACATCCTTTCAAAGTACCATAGACGCTAGGATTCAAAGTGATGTACTTAGAGAAGCCTGAAAATAAGAAAATCTATTAGAATGATGTGAAGTACCTGTCGCCATCTCATGGGGTACGGAGAGCAATTGTGGTCCCGTGACGCTGCGGACCACACCATCCAATAGTAGTTTGAAGTCTTTAAAATAACTAAAGACACCAGAAATAAGAGTGAAATTGGCAGTATGCCTACCACCGGATTTTTATTTTATGTTTAAAAATGATTTGGCTTCTCACAGTACATTATTCTGAAAGCTAAAGTCTACTTATTATTAAAAGTAATATCTCTTCAGGTGAAGTATGTTCCATGGGCATTGTATGATTTGACCGTCCATAGTCATCAGTCTGTATGCACCATGGCCAACAGCTCCTTCTACCTGGTATGGTCCTACCCATTTGTAGGCGAATTTGCCTGCTTTTCGATTCTTGGTGTTCTGAAACACCTCTCGGAGAACCAGGTCTCCTACCTCCAGGAGCCTGACTTTTACATTCTTGTTATAACTCTTGGCCAATGACTGTTTGTAGGCAGCCAAACGGATTTTTGCGCTTGCTCGCAGCTCGTCAATTGTGTCCAGGCTTCTGGTCATCTCTGTACTGTTCAGTTCCCTTGTCATATTTCCATACCTGTGAGTGGGAACTAAAACTTCTGACGGAATGACTGCTTCTGCGCCAAACACCAGGCTGAAGGGTGTTTGACCTGTTGCTATCTTTGGTGTTGTTCTGTCTGACCATAATACTAGTGGCAATTCATCTGCCCACTTTCCTCCTAACTCTTGTAACCTCTTTCTCAGATTGTCCATAATGATTTTGTTGCTGGATTCAGCTTGTCCGTTGGACTTTTGAGTCCTAGGTGCTGACTTTTTTAAGGTGATGCTCCACCTGGCACAGTATCCCTCGGTGTCGTTGGAGATGAATTTTGAGCCATTGTCACATTTGATTTCTGATGGGATACCAAATCTGCAAATAATGTTTCGTTTTATGAACGAAATGACCTGTTTGTCTTTTACCTCCGTGAATGCTTCTGCCTCTATCCACTTGGAGAAGTAATCTGTCATTGCTAACATCAGGGTTCTGATTCATGTGGCTCGTGGTAGAGGGCTTACTATGTCCATGCCCCATGCCATGAATGGCTAGGGAGAAATGATAGGGTGCAGGGGCTCTGCTGGCTGATGGATCATGGGCGCTGAGCGCTGGCAGGCGTCACATTTTCGTGCGTACTTTGCTGCATCTGCCTTCATTGTAGGCCAATAGTATCTCTGTCTGAGGGCTTTATTTGCCAGACTCCTGCCCTCTGCATGGTTTCCACATTCGCCACTGTGGAGAGCATGCAACACAGTCTGTGCTTCTTCCTTGTCCAGGCACCGTAAGTAGGGGCCTGCTAGTGATTTTCTGTATAATGTATCATCAATGAGTATGAATCTGGAGGCCTTCACTCTGAAAGCTCTCACTTCCTTCTTGTCATCTGGTAGCCTGTTATAGCGCAGCCAGTCTAGGTAAGATGTGCGCCAGTCGTCTGCCTGATCGGCTATTTGGCCTGGCTGCTTGTTTGGCTGGGAGCTCTCACCTTCCTCTGTAACTGCTCGGATTTCATTCTCGCTCTGTGAATCCTCCAGTTCACCTCTATCTATTTCGTCCGTCTTCTGAATGGACGGTTCCAGCATGTGTGCCATTGGAATGCTGGATAGCTCTATTGGTTTAAATGTTGCCCCAGGGTTGCTAGGGCGTCTGCTTCCACGTTCTGATCTCTAGGGATCTGTTTAAGCTTGCATGTTTCGAATTTTTTTTTTAACTCCTTTGCTACTTTTAGGTATGCAATCATCTTCGAATCTCTGGCTATAAACTCATCATTCACGTGGTTGACTATTAACAGAGAGTCACTGGATATGAGCAGGTGCCTGACCCCTAACTCCAAAGCTAGCTTCATTCCCAATATCAAGGCCTCATACTCTGTTTCATTGTTGGTTGCCTTGAATTCACATCTTACTGCTTGCGCTATCAGGTCTCCCTGTGGTGACCGCAGAATTAATCCTACGCATGCCCCCCTTTGGTTGGAGGCTCCGTCAATATGCATCTGCCAGACTTCTGCCTCCTTGCTTCCTTCTAAGGTGAGGATCTCTTTATCTGCTAGATTTTGGATGGCCGGACTGAAGTCTGACACGAAGTCGGCCAATGCTTGTGATTTGATTGCTGTTCTGGGGTCATATTGGATGTCGTACCCACTGAGGTGTACAAACCATTTCGACATTCTGCCTGACAGTGCAGGCTTCCTCATTATAGCTTTTAGTGGGTAATTGGTCACGACATGCACAATGTGGGACTCAAAATAGGGGCGCAGTTTGCGAGATGCCACTACCAATGCTAGTACTAACTTTTCAAAGGATATGTACCTGGTCTCTGCTGGCAGCAGAGACTTGCTCACGTAGTATACTGGCTTCTGCTCCCTTTCTTGCTCTCTGACCAGGACAGCACTCACTGCTACCTCTATGACGGCTAGGTATAGGAATAGTGGTTCTCCTGGCTCCGGCTTTGACAGCAGCGGCGGGCTGGTGAGGTAATGCTTCAGCTCTCTGAAGGCTTGCTCGTTGATACCCGTCGTGAGGTGTCAAAAATAAGATTTATAATTTCCAACTACAACTATAGCTAGCGGCAGTCGGGTCGAACCACAGAGAGGCAGATGTAAATTCTAGTTGTTTAAATTAAGTCTAAGGTAACAAAAAGATGGGGGGTTAGATTTGATTTTGGTCTATAGCTAAGAATAAATAAAGACAATAAACAAAAAAAAAAACGGATTAAACAGATAAAGAAGGGGTACTAGGATGGTCGGTTCATTACAGGTTCGGCGGCAGCATACTAAACAGGTCTAAATCGAACACAAGTGAGGCGGGAAACAAGAGGTCCTCTCGGTCCACTCTTAACAAATAGCATCTTTCGATCTAGCTATAGGTCCCTAATATCACTAATACTGACTCTCGTCCTGAAAAGTGACTAACGGTCTAAACTATACCTATCTTTCGATCTCATCACAGTTTAGTCATCTTAATTGGTGATCAAATAACTTTCCCTATCTTTCGATCTAATGGGTCAGTCATAAATTAAGCATCTAACTGGTCGCATGCATTCGATTCGTTAAATACATCATTAAAATCAATTAAAACGAAAGGTAACCTCACGTGGTCAGTCGATCGACCGGATAAGGCCGTCGATCGACTGACACGCGATTTAATCCAATTTAATACTACGCCGCCTACGCCATAATTCCCCTACATCCTAGCACAAACTATTTAGCTACTCATGCTGAAAGTGATAACAACAATAATACTAGGGCATAAAAGTATTGAATTCATAATTAAAGCGGTAGGACAAACAATTAACATGCAATGATAAAACGGTTTCGGGAATCTAACTAGCAATTCTATACTAATAACGAAATAGAAGTAAACTGAAATAGGGCAGAAAAATACCGAGATTGCAGAGGAAAGATTAAGAACAAGAACGAAAATTCCAATGCTAACAATATTCCAAACCCTAATTCTAAGAACCGTATGTAAAACTTAATGTAAAAACTTGATGAAAATCGGATCTGAAACTTAGATAAAAACTGGATCATTAACTGATGTTTCTAGGTTACGTTATATAGCAACTAACGTAACCTTATTTCCTAAACCTAATATAACTTTGGGCTTCAAGATTCACGGTCTTTTAATTCTCGTCTGGGATAGCAGATTGGTCGATCGATCGCTAGGGATCGGTCGATCGATCGGTCTTCGATGAAATGTAAGCTTCGGAACCGCAGTTGGTCAATCGACTGATGGCAGTGGTCGATCGACTGCTTGAGCTGCTACTTGACTTCTATAATCTCGTGGATTTGTCTTTCGGGCCTTGAATTGCGCACCAAGCTCGTTCCTCGGGTGAATACTTCACGTCAAAAGCAATGCAGGATACTCGGAGACGGATTTAGCTCGATTTCCGCTGGATTCTTCACATTTCTGCAATAATGTACAAAGATACGGAAGTAGACGGAAATAGGGAGAAATGTAGCATAACCTACATGAATGAGCTCTGAAATGCGTGTAAAATGGGATGTAAAAAATCATATAAAAGACACGCATCAAACTTCCTCAAACCAAACCCTTGCTTGTCCCCAAGTAAGAACTAGACTCGATCTAATGACCTAATGGAACGAGTTCAATCTCAGAGCAAAATGCAACATAAAAAGCCTAAACCAATTTAATGCACAACCAACAATCAATTAGCAAATGAATCATGCAAACGAGTTATGAAGTCGTTAGATACTACTGAACTGTCAACTGTAGAGACTTTATCAAATCGGACTCTCACGGGTCGCTCGTATCAATCAATAAGCATAGGTGAATAATGTAAGATAGAAAGAAGAAAATATGTAATGACTCTCACCTAACTACGACCTATAAGAACATGCCTGCAGTCTAATATGAAAGAAATCTCTACAACTGTACATACGCATTCCAACCAATAAGAGACCATGACACATGCCGAGGTATATATGTGGATATGTGAGGTATGGGCAAGAAGAGGCAAAACATTTATGGAAAAGTGGAGGTACAGGTGATCAAGCTAGTACCAAAACGGAACCATATGGCAACATCCAACTTCTTGCTCAAAAACAAATGAAACGGTGCTATAGCAAGCACAAATCTCACAATCTCCAGGTATGAAGGTAATCAACTAACTCCCCATAAAATATGAATAATACATGGGAGCAAAAATCGCCAAAGGATAAAGGCTTGAATTATGCGAATTTGATTCCTTTCTCTTTCTCGAACCTCGGTCGATCGACCAAAAGGGCAGTCGATCGACTGCTTAAACAGTACAGAACTCTTTTTTTTTTCTTTTCGAATTTTTTTTTTTCTTTTCTTTTCCTTTTTTTTTTCTTTTCTATTTCTTTCTTTCCTCCTTTTCGTCTTTCCAAAAATATCTCAAACATGAGCATATGCTACCAAAAACTAAGTAACAATCCCAAGAACTAAACTACTAGCTTGACAAGGGCAGGCTTAATGTAGGATGTAGTAATGGGACAAAAAGGCTGTTTTTGGCAGTGTGGGGTTCATGGGCAAAACGAATAAGGGGAAACCTCTACCACATGTGTCAACTAACCACAGACCGAATGCGTACAGGTATTAAGCAGATTAAGTTCATATTGATGCACATTTATGTGACATGTCTCATAAGGAGTACTACTCACATTCCTAATTAAACCGGTCTTAGATGTCACCAGTTATTGGCTCTAGATCTCAGAAATATGATGTAGTTTGCCAATTTTCAAAGTCGAGTCTCAAGTTCAGCAAATAATTAACGAAAACTCGTAGACTATGCATATATGATTCTACTAATAACTTGATGATAAGCAAGGCTCAGGCAAAATAGGTGCAAAATGCAATATCATCCTTGAAATACTATCGTTCCGACTCGACCTATATGCTAAAATAAACGTGCATTTTATGGAAATTTTTGAAATTTTTCAAATTTTTTTTTTGAATTTTGATGTATATGAAGAAATAAACAACAATGCAAAACAAAATGTAAACGTGAATGCAAGCAAATGATATGCGACGCAAAACCCTTCCCCAAACCAAATCGCACAATGTCCCCATTGTGCAAAATCATGTAATGAAGAAAGGAGAAATGGGAATTTGGGGGAAAATGAAATAAATAAGACATGAAGTGGAAATCAGGAACTCACAAGATTTTAAGCGCAACAAAGGAAACCTCCCCAAACCAGCGTGAGCTAGGAGGTTTCAGTAGCCAGCAGTGCTACTAAAAGGTACCTGAAAGACAAATAAAACCCACGCATAAAATCGAGAAGACAATTTTGAAGCGGTGAAATATGTGCACAAATGAGAAAATTAGAAGAAATAAATAATTTGACGGAAAGTAAAGTGGAGTAGAAAACTCCCTTAAGTCCGCATATCGACCAAACACAGCAGGGGAGAGGTCGTGAACAGGTACAGCAGCGTCCCTGGTCGATCGACCAAAAGGGGCAGTCGACCGACCACTGTCTCAGGAACAGTAGCTCCTGGAAAGTGCAACTCAGTCGATTGACCAATGTAGCCAGTCGATCGACTGAAAATACTGATGTACTCCTTATTTCTTCGTATTTGCTCAATAACTTGAGCTAATGAGGTTTAAAAACCTGCAAGTGCACAATAATACGCGCCCAAAATTGCGCAAAACCCAAAATAAAGTCTCAAACGTATAAAATCCTAAGCAAACAAAATAAAATGCGAAGTTTTCGCGCACACTAAAGCAATAAAAAGTGTCTAACAAAAGCAAATAAAATGAAGTCTATAAAGAGCTTGATCAACTAATAGTTGCTCAAGAATGGCCATGGTATGGCCCACTTCGTCGGCTTCTGGCTACTAGAGGTAGCCTCAACGGTGCTTATTTGATCAGATGCACCATCCTTAGCTTCCACGTACGCTGAACTCAATGGGTCAACACTCTCATCATCTCCCCAGTCGATGATCTCTTCGGGCTTGTCAGAATCCAAATCAGACTCTCTGGCTTTGACCAGCTCGTCATCAACTACCTCATCAATTCCATAGCTCAGGCAACCAAGACCTCCTCTTTGAATGATCGGCTTCTTTACAGTTGGAGCAACTTGCAGCACTTCCTTCCCCAACCCAGCTCCTGCAACATCTAAAGCAACAGATTCTTCCTCCTTTTTGCTCCCAGTCTGGGGCGGAGGTGTCAACACAGAAGTAGTGATAGAGACAGGCAATTCAGGAAGCACGAAGTACGATTTCTTTTCGTAAACCGTATTACAAGTCACAGCCACATGGGGTCCTTTTTCTTGGCAGTTGGGCAAAAACAATGGAGTGCTTTCCCACTTTGAAAGTCAAGGTTCCTAGACCGACATCTATGATCGCACCAAAGTGTGCGAGAAATGGCCTACCCAAAATAATGGGAATATGGGCATCCTCAGGCATATCAAGGACCACAAAGTCTACAGGGAAGAAAAACTTCCCTACTTGGACTGGGATGTCCTCTAAGACTCCTACGGGTTGGACCGCAGAGCGATCGGCCATCTGGACGGTCATGTCGGTCACTGCAAACCTAGTCAGTTTAAGCTTCCTAGCTAGACTCAAAGGCATGACGCTTATACTAGCTCCTAAGTCACAAAATGCCTTCTCAATAGAGAAGGTACCTATATTGCAAGGAACAGAAAAGCTACCCGGGTCCTTTAGCTTATGGGGTGCAGTGTGAGACAGATAAGAGCATGACTCTTTGGTTAATGCGACAGTATGAACATGTTCAAGTGACTTTTTCTTAGACAGGATTTGTTTCATGAATTTAGTGTATGCAGGCACTTGATTGACCAACTCAAGGAAAGTTACTTATACATTCAAACTACGGATAGCCTTTTCAAATTTATTGAAAGATACCTGTTCCTTTGTCGGCACTAGTCTCTCCGGATATGGGGCTGTAAGAAGCACCTTAGCCCTCTCCTCTAAATCGCGCGTGCCGGTATCCGTGGACTTAGGTTGGAAGTCCACCACCTTCTCCTTATTGAAGCTTGAACCCTCCTCAGACCGTCTCAAATGTGAGCCATTGACCGTCATTGGGTCGAACTTCGGAGCCGGGACTGATATACCTGGTAGACGCCTTTTTCTTTGAATTATTCGTTACAGCTTTCTTTTGACTCGGATCTGCCTCATTCTTTTCAGCAGCGTCCTCGGCCATGGCAGGCCCCTTCAGGGTGGACCCACTCCTCAACGTGATAGCGTTTAGGGTCTCCTTTTGGTCGGTTTGAGTCGGTAAGTGTCCCGGAGCTCGAGTGGTACTCTTACTAGCCAATTGAGCAATTTGGCTCTCTAGTAGCTTCATCCCGGCCTCTCTTGCTTGGGACTCCTTCAAAGAACAAGTTCTTGAACTCAGCAAAATCAGAACTGTGGGATTGTTGTTGCTGCTGTGGCACATAAGGAGGTTTTTGATATTGTTGTTGCTTTTGATGAGGGGGCATATAGGGTTGCTGCTGCGGAGGTGGAGTTGGGTTCAGAACATTCTGGCAACTCCACCTCAGGTTCGGATGAACATTAGGCTCATAGTAGGTGTTCGTCTGCCTATAGTGTTGAAAGGCAGCGCAAGACTCGAAGGGACTAGGACAATTCTTCGAAACGTGTCCCTCAGCTCCGCACCTTTCACAGACGAAAGGACCGTCTGACACAGCATTTACTTGGTAAATACCCCCCCTTTGAAGCTCCTCCTAATTAATATTTGTCAAATCTCGCAGTGAGAGCTTCAAGTGCGGCAACAAAGGAAGATTCAGCAGCTCTTCTCTGGTTCCCTCTGGAATTCCCATACTCAGCCTTGTGGGTGGCTAGATCGTCGATGATCTTCCACCCCTTGGTCTCTCCCAAGTTCTCAGCAAATCGGCCATTAGCTGCAGCATCCAAAATAGCCCTCTGATCGTCATACAGCCCATTATAGAAATGATTGCACAAGCTCCATTTTTCGAAACCATGGTGCGGTATGGTTCGCACCAGCTTCTTAAATAGGACCCATGCCTCGTGGAAGTTCTCATCCGGCCCTTGTTTGAAACTCGTGATTTGAGCTCTAATAGCAATCGTCTTTGAAGCAGAAATGTACTTCTTGTAGAATGCCAATGCCAAGGAATTCCAGTCGGTGATCCCATGTGCGGTTCGGTCCAGATCTCTATACCACTCTCTTGCAGCGTCGCGAAGAGAGAAAATGAACATGGTCTCCTTGATCTGATCTTGGGTCACACCGGCCTGCGGGGGTATAGAGCAACAATAATCAACGAAGGTCTCCATATGCTTGGCTGCATCTTCATTTGCAGCTCCCCCGAACTGGTTTCTCTCAACCAGGTTAATATAGGAAGGCTTTGGCTCGAATTTTCTCGCCTCCCCAGGTAGTTCGAATCCTTTGTAAAGATTCTTAGCTGTCGGCTCGAGTGATTGGGCAATGGTTGCTTCTTGACCATGACTGGAATTTTGGAGAAGTGACTGTCTCGGTGAAGAAACAGAAGCAGGAGATGTAGGTGGATCTTCCTCAAACAGAGCGTTCTCGTAGTAGCTTGACAGAGTACTCAGCTCTTCCTCTGTCGGTAATATCCTTTGTGATCGTCTCAACTCGCGCAAAGATTTCTCGATCTCTGGGTTGAATGGTACTAGTTCACCACCCTGTGACCTGCGCATAAGAGGAAACTACAAAAAGAATATAAGAAGAGTTTAAGGAACAGAAGTCCCGTAAACTAAGAAAGACTAAATTAAAACAACTAAAAATTAGAACTATTGCCTCCCCGGCAACGGCGCCAAAATTTGATACCCGTCGTGAGGTGTCAAAAATAGGATTTATAATTTCCAACTACAACTATAGCTAGCGGCAGTCGGGTCGAACCACAGAGAGGCAGATGTAAATTCTAGTAGTTTAAATTCAGTCTAAGGTAACAAAAAGGTAGGGGGTTAGATTTGATTTTGGTCTATATCTAAGAATAAATAAAGACAATAAACAAAAAAAAACGGATTAAACAGATAAAGAAGGGGTACTAGGATGGTCGGTTCATTACAGGTTCGGCGGCAGCATACTAAACAGGTCTAAATCGAACACAAGTGAGGCGGGAAACAAGAGGTCCTCTCGGTCCACTCTTAACAAATAGCATCTTTCGATCAAGCTATAGGTCCCTAATATCACTAATACTGACTCTCGTCCTGGAAATGACTAACGGTCTAAACTATACCTATCTTTCGATCTCAGCACAGTTTAGTCATCTTAATTGGTGATCAAATAACTTTCCCTATCTTTCGATCTAATGGGTCAGTCATAAATTAAGCATCTAACTGGTCGCATGCATTCGATTCGTTAAATACATCATTAAAATCAATTAAAACGAAAGGTAACCTCACGTGGTCAGTCGATCGACCGGATAAGGCAGTCGATCGACTGACACGCGATTCAATCCAATTTAATACTACGCCGCCTACGCCATAATTCCCCTACATCCTAGCACAAACTATTTAGCTACTCATGCTGAAAGTGATAACAACAATAATACTAGGGCATAAAAGTATTGAATTCATAATTAAAGCGGTAGGACAAACAATTAACATGCAATGATAAAACGGTTTCGGGAATCTAACTACAAATTCTATACTAATAACGAAATAGAAGTAAACTGAAATAGGGCAGAAAAATACCGAGATTGCAGAGGAAAGATTAAGAACAAGAACAAAAATTCCAATGCTAACAATATTCCAAACCCTAATTCTAAGAACCGTATGTAAAACTTAATGTAAAAACTTGATGAAAATCTGATCTGAAACTTAGATAAAAACTGGATGATTAACTGATGTTTCTAGGTTACGTTATATAGCAACTAACGTAACCTTATTTCCTAAACCTAACATAACTTTGGGCTTCAAGATTCACGGTCTTTTAATTCTCGTCTGGGATAGCAGATTGGTCGATCGACTACTAGGACTGGTCGATCGACTGGTCTAAAGTAAACAGTAGCTGCTGGAACCCGCAGGTTGGTCGATCGACTGATGGCAGTGGTCGATCGACTGCTTGAGCTGCTACTTGACTTCTATAATCTCGTGGATTTGTCTTTCGGGCCTTGAATTGCGCACCAAGCTCGTTCCTCGGGTGAATACTTCACGTCAAAAGCAATGCAGGATACTCGGGGACGGATTTAGCTCGATTTCCGCTGGATTCTTCACCTTTCTGCAATAATGTACAAAAATACGGAAGTAGACAGAAATAGGGAGAAATGTAGCATAACCTACATGAATGAGCTCTGAAATACGTGTAAAATGGGATGTAAAACATCATATAAGAGACACGCATCACTCGTGCTCAAAGGTCCATTCAAACTTCTGGCTTTTCCTTAGTACGTCATAAAACAGCCTGCATTTATCTGAAGATCTTGAAATGAACCTGTTCAGGGCTGCTACCTTCCCGGCTAGTCTTTGAACATCCTTAGGCTTCTCAGGTGACTCCAGCTGTAAGATGGCTTTGATCTGCTCGATGCTGGCCACTATTCCTCTTTGAGTTACGATATAGCCCAGGAATTTGCCAGAAGATACTCCGAAGGTGCATTTAGATGGATTTAGCTTCATCTTGTATTCCCTGAGGGTGCTGAATGTTTCTGCCAGATGTTGCATGTGATCTCTGGCTTTTTCTGATTTCACCACCATGTCATCAATATACACCTCCATTGTTCTTTCTATCTGCTCTTTGAACATACGGTTAACTTGACCTCCGATATGTGGAGCTGCGTTTTTTTAGGCCGAATGGCATGACGTTGTAGCAATATATTCCTCTTTCAGACATAAATGTTGTCTTCTCTTGATCTGCAGGATCCATCTTGATCTGATTGTATCCACTCCATGCGTCTAGGAATGTTAACATCTCATGTCCAGCTGTTGCGTCCACCATTGCATCAATATGAGGCAGCGGGAATGGATCTTTAAGGCATGCTTTGTTGAGATCGGTGAAGTCCACACATACTCTCCACATTGCTGTTCTTCTTAGGCACCACCACTACGTTGGACAGCCATTCTGGATATTTTACTTCTCTTATTTTCTTTGTTGCCAGCAGGCTATCTACTTCCTGGTTGATTACCTTATTTCTCTCCGCTGCAAACTTCCTTCTTCTCTGTTGGATGGGCTTACACTTTGGGTCTACACTAAGCTTATGTGTTATGATGGACGGATCTATTCCTGTCATGTCATCGTGTGACCATGCAAAACAATCCATGTTATCTTGTAAGAACTTGACTAGCTGTTGTCTTAAGCTTCCTGTACATCCTGCTTCAATGAGCATGGTTCGTTCTGAGTGCAGCTTATCCAGGTTGATTTGATCCAGCTCCTCTGCTGGCGGTTCGATGTATTCGTCCTGGATAGGCTGCTTTTTTAATTGCTATGCGGGGGGGCTGGCAGTGCACTTGAGTGCCTTCTTATAGCAGCCTCTAGCTTCCTCCTGATCCCCTCTTATCGTTTCTACTCCCCATGGGGTGGGGAATTTTATGCATTGGTGGTATGTTGGGGGGACTGCTTTCATCTGGTGCAACCATGGTCTTCCTAAGATGACGTTGTAAGTAGAGGGGCCATCTATAACCAGGTACCTGACTTGCTTATTGACTCCTCCCACATAGGTTGGGATGACTATCTCCTCTAGCGAGCTGGCTGTTTCTCCACTGAAGCCTACTAGCGGAATAGTCTTCTTCTGTAAATCCTTCTCGCTGAATCCCATGTTTTCTATAGTTTTTAGCATGATTAAGTTGACTGAGCTTCCTGTATCTACCAAGACCTTTCTAACTGTGCAATTGGCCATTGATAAAGTGATAATTAGTGCGTCATGATGTTCTCGTTCATCGTATGTATCTCCTTCATCAAAGCTGACCACTGGCAGGTCACTGTGAGAAATTCTGCATGAATTGGCTGGCCTATCTCCTTTGGTCTCCGTAGCACGTCTCTTAGCTGCTGAATACGTCAGCCCGCTTAAGTCTGAGCCGCCTGTTATCACGTTTATAATTTTGGTGCATGTGGGTGGGTCTGCCGGCTTAGCGGAGCCTACCTTATCTTGCTTCTTGCCCCCACGTGGTAATAGGTGGCTCAGCTTTCCTTGTTCGTACAGGCGCTTGATCTCTCTTCGTAATGTATAGCAATCCTCAGTGTTGTGCCCAATATCCCGGTGGAATTCACACTTCTTCTTCTTGTCTTTCCTCCATGCCCGCGCTCTCCCTCGGTGGGTTGGGCCATCCGACTCCATCTCCCATCTCCCGAGTGCCTTCAAGATTCCTCCGATTCCCGTGGTGAATCCGTATTCTCGCGAGTGGGGAGTAGCTGATTTTCTTCGATTCTGGTGACTCCCTTCCCGTATGGTCTGTACCTCTCGTCCTTCTTGCTGGTGGTTTGCTTTCTTCCTGATTTCTCCACGGCTGAGGTACTAGAGATACTAGGCGCGCTTAGCAAGCTGGCTCTGGCTAAGACGTCTTCCTCCAACCTGATTGCGGCAGCTGCCTTCTCATGTACTGCCTCGAAACTATGGCATGGATGCATGGTTAACTGCTTGTATAGGTCGGAGTCGTGGTGGAGGCCTCTTCTGAAGGCTTCTACTGCTGTTGAGACATCACACTCTTGTACTGCTACCTTCTCATTGTTGAACCTAGTATTGTATTCTCCAATACTTTCTCCTGCCCCCTGGACGATTCTGTACAGGTCTCCTGCGTGCTTCTGTGGTTTTCTGTTGCTTGCGAACTGCTGAGTAAATGCATTCACCAATTCAGCAAATGTAGATATCGACCTGTTGGGCAAGCTCACAAACCATCGAAGTGCTGTGATGGATATGGTGTCCACGAATGGTGAGTCGGCGTAACTGTCTAGAGCTGCTTTCTCGAGTGGGGGTGGTAGCCCTGGGACCTTGTTCAGCATCTCTTTTAGCTCCAAGTACTGCTGTTTGGTTATACTGGCTGAATCTGGGGTCTGTCTGTCAGTTGTCCCCGTATTTCCTCCTGATCCGGGTTCTTGAAGATTCTGATAGACTCCGGTAGCCAGGGGGTTGTGGTAACGATTGTCCCCTGCTGCCAGTTCACTTGCTGGTTTGACTCGGATCCTGCTACAGGTGTCTGCCTTATTGTTGCGGGGCTGCTGACGGGGAGGCCACCTGTTTGCGTCTCTATACGCTGATTGGCCGGCCGCGCCTATCGGTGTGAGGTATCCTAACCCTCGTGGGGGTATTCTTCCATCCGACGATGCATCGTAGCCAAATCTAATCTTGTTATTAGTTCGGCTGGTATCCGCTCTCGCCCGATACTCCCCGTGTCAAATCTGTCAAAGGAGATCTTCCTTCACTGTCCCACTTACCGGGGCGACGTGATCTTGTTTCGGGATATCAATCGTGCCTGAGCTCTCTGTCTCTTCTTCTTGCCTCAAAGATCTCGCTCTCTTTTGGTCTTCTCTCATGTTTTCCATAGCTTTCATAAGATTTTCCACGCCAGCGAGTAAGATTTGTGTGGGACTAGGTGGCGGAGTGGTGCACGAACTTGTTTGTTCCCTTTTCGACCTGGCCCGGGTCACGGACATGCAGGAGTCCTGGGAGGTAGAGAAGCTTTTGTTGTCGGTATGATTCTTGAGGTATGTCCGGGAGCCTGCGTGGCCACTGATGATGTTGGATTTTGGGTAGACGGTGGTGGTGGCTATGGTTGCCTGCTCCCTGACACGGCTTCAGATGCTTGCTTTTTCATTGTATATCTGGAATATCAACGATTGACGACCACAATGCCCCACGGTGGGCGCCAAACTGTTTAGGTATTTTTACCCAAGTCGATTAATTAGGGTCAATGTAGTCTATATTCGCTGGTTGAATGTATGTTCGTTCGTATGTAAATGAATAAAAATAAAGTGCGCAATATGAGTTGACACGTAAGATTTTGTTGACGCGGAAAACCCAATGTGGGAACAACCGCGGGAGGGACGGTACCCTGCCAAGTATTGCACTATATGAATAGGAGGATGATTACAATAGTAACGTTTTGCTAATCTACCGGCGCAGTATCGTGCCCGCAAGATCTCAGATGAGCGTATACTTGAGGATAATATGTTGTGGAATTTGATGTGAATGCGTGAGTGCGGATGTCTTGAATATATTGCGTGGAATGAATGAATTCTTGATTTGCTTCCTTGGCTATTTATAGGGTAAGAACCCTAGATATGTCCTACCTCAAATATGGAAAGGGAATATAATTTCTGATACCCGTCGCTGTGAGTACCAAAGATAAAATTTATAAACTCCTATTAAAACTAACCTAGGCTAGTGGTAACAGGGTCGATCCGCAAGGAGGCAGTTGTAAACTTTAGTTGTCTAATGAAAGTCTAAGGTAACAATTATGGGGGTTGATTTGAATTGTTCTATAGCTAATGGCAATAAAAGGAAAATAAACTAAAATACGAATTTAAACAGATAAAAGAAGGGTACTAGGATGATCGGGTCATTATAGCTTCGGCGGCAGCAAACTAAGTCGGTCTGAAATAAACACAGGTAAGGCGGGAAATAAGAGGTCCTCTCGGTCCACTCCTAACAAATAGCATCTCTCGATCTCGCTATAGGTCCCTAATGTCACTAATACTAACTTTCGTCCTGAAAAGCGACTAATGGTCTAAACTATACCTATCTTTCGATCTTAGCACAGTTTAGTCGAATTAATTGACGGTCAAGCAACCTACCCTACCTTTCGGTCTAATGGGTCGGTCACAAAATAGGTATCTAACTGGTCGCATGCATTCGATTCGTTAAATACAAGATTAAAAACAATTAAAACGAAGGGTAACCTTACAAGGTCAGTCGATTGACCAACAATGTCAGTCGATCGACTGACACGCGGGTTCAGTCCGTGTTCAATCTAGTGCCGCCTAGCCATAAATCGCCTACATCCTAGCACTAACTATTTAGCTACTCATGGTGAATGTAAAAACAACAAATAAACTAACAACGATTACTGTATTCATGCTTAATGTAAATAATAACAGCGGAAATATGACAATTGGCTTTGGGGCATTAACTATCAATTCTATACTAACAAGGGAAGTAAAACAATAAATAACTGAAATTAGGAGAATGATTACCAAGATTAAAAGGGAAGATTAAGAGCAAAGGCAGAAATCCAATGTTTAAAATCGATAACCCAAAACCCTAACTTGAAATAAGCTAGAACTAAAAGCATTGTATTGTGATCGAAACTTAGATGCAAAACTTGATCTAAAAATTCTGAATGAAAGACTTGATGTTGGTGTTACGTTATATAGCAATAAACGCAACAACTTATTTCTAAAACCTAAACTTCACGGGCCTTGAGATTCACGACTTTCTAATTCTCGTCTGGTAAAGAAATCTGGTCGATCGACTACCCAGTGTCGTCGATCGATCGCTCTCAAACAAAGAGCTTCGGGATCCGATAGTTGGTCGATCGATCGATGGGACAATCGATCGACCGGATGAGCTGCTACTTGACTTCTTTATTCTCGTGGACTTGTCTTTTGGGCCTTGGATCGCGCACCAAGCTCGTTCCTTAAGTGATTCCTTACGTCATTTGCAATGCAGATTACTCGGGGGCGGATTTGGCTTGATTTCCCGTCGAATTCTTCACATTTCTGCAATAAAGTACAAAATACGGAAGTAGACGGAAATAGGGAGAAAAGCAACAAATATTATACAAATGAGCTCTGAAATGCGTGTAAAAAGAGATGTAAAACATCATAAAAATGACACGCATCAAATCTCCCCAAACCAAACCTTGCTTGTCCCCAAGCAAGAACTAGACTCGATCTAATGACCTAATGGAACGAGTTCAATCTCAGAGCGAATTGACAACTGTAAAGCCTAAACCAATTTAATGCATAAACCAACAATCAATTAGTAATGTGAATCATGCAAACGAGTTATAAAGTCGTCGAAAACTGCTGAACCGTTAACTGTAAAGACTTATCAAACTGGACTCTCACGGGCCACTCAAATCACTCAATAAGCGCAGGTGATATAAATGTAAGATAGGAAGAATAAATTTGTAGCGACTCTCACCTAACTGCGACCTATGAAAACATGCCAGCAATAAATTATGAAGATGACCTCTATGACCATACATATGCATTCCAACCAAACAGATGACCATTGACACATGCCGAGGTATAATTATGGAAGTGTGAGGTATGGGTAAGAAGGGGCAAAACATTTTATGGTAAAGTGGAGGTACAGGTGATCAAGCTAGTACCAAAACGGAACCAAATGGCAACATCCAACTTCTTGCTCATAATCAAACGAAACAGTGCCATAACAAGCACAAAACGCACAATCTCCAAAATAGAAGTAATCAATAAAACTCCCCATAGGATATAAATGGAACATGGGAGCAAAAATCGCCAAAAGATAAGAATAAGCTATGCGAATTGACTCTCTTTTTTTTTTCTTTTCTCTTCGACACTCAGTCGATCGACCTAAAGGAGCAGTCGATCGACTGCTTTGAACAGTACATGACACTATTTTTCTTCTTTTTCGAATCATTTTTCTTTCATTTTTTTTTTCTTTTTTTTTCATTCTTTCCTTCTTTCATTTTCCAACCATCATCTCAACAGAGCAAATGCCACCAAAAACGAGTAACAATCCCAAGAAAACAGACTACTAGCTTGACAAAGGACAGGCTAAATGTAGGATGTAGTAAATGGGACAAAAAAGGTTATTTTTGGCAGTGTGAAGCTTATGGGTAAAATGAGAAAAAGGAAACCTCTACCACATGTGTCACTAACCACAAACCGAATGCATACAGGTATTAAGTAGATCAAATTCATAATTATGCAAATTAAGGAAACGTGTCTCATAAGGAGTACTACTCACATTCCTAGATGAACTGGTCATGAATGACACCAGTTATAAGCTCTAAACCTCAGAAATATGATGTAGCTTGCCAATTTTCAAAGTCAAGTCTCAAGTCCAGCAAATTAATTTAACGAAAACTCGTAGATATGCATATGTGATTCTACTAATAACATGTCAATCAAGCACGGCTCAAGCAAAACAGATGCAAATGCAATATCATCCTTGAAATACTACCGTTCCGACTCGACCTATATGCTGAAATAAACGTGCAATTTTTTGAAATTTTTCAAATTTTTTCAATTTTTTTGGATTTTCTGTATATATATGAGAAATGAAATAAACAATGCAAAACAAAATTGTAAACGTGAATGCAAGCAAATGAAGTGCGACGCAAAACCCTTCCCCAAACCAAATCGCACAATGTCCCCATTGTGCAAAATCATGTAATGAAAGCAAAAGGAAATGGGAATTTGCGAGAAAAGAGAAATAAAACATAATGACATGAAGTAAAGACTTGGGAACTCACAAGACTTTAAGCGCGACAAAGGAAACCTCCCAAACCAAAGCGTGAGCTAGGAGGTTTCGAGTGAGCTAGATGCTACTAATAAAGACCTGAAAGGACAATTAAAAACCACGCATAAGACTGAGAGAAACAATTTTGGGATGGTAAAATCGTGCATAAATGAGAAGATTAGAAGAAATAAATAAAATGACGGAAATTAAAGTGGAGTAGAAAACTCCCTTAGGTCCGCATATCGACCAAACACAGCAGGGGAGAGGTCGTGAACAGATACAGCAGCAGCAGTGGTCGATCGACCAAGAAGATCAGTCGATCGACCAGGTGGGCGTGAACAGTAGGTCCTGTAAACCTGCAAATCAGTCGATCGACCATATAGGCTAGTCGATCGACTGAAAACACTGCTGCAGCGTCTTATTTCTTCGTAATTGCTCAATGATTTGAGCTAATAAGCTCTAATTACCTGCAAATGCACAATAGTACACGCCCAAAATTGCGCAAAACCCAGAACGAAGTCTAAAGTACTTAAAAATTCTAAGCAAACGAAAATAAAAGCGAAGTTTTCGCGCACACAAAGCAATAAAAAAAATAGTTCGAAAGCAATAAAGTGAAGTTTATAACGAATTTGATCAACTAATAGTTGATAAAAAAGGACCACGGTATGGCCCACTTCGTCGGCTTCTGGCTACTAGAGGTAGCCTCAATGGTGCTCATCTTATCAGTTGCACCCTTCTTAGCTTCGACAGTTGGAGAATTCAGCTGTTCAGCTTCGTCATCTCCCCAATCAAGGATTTCCTTGGAATCGTCAGTCTCCAAATCTGCCCATTTCACCTTAACCGGCTCATCTTCCACTTCCTCGTCAGTCCCATAACTTAGGCATCCAAGACCGCCTCTTGAAACGATCTGCTCTGTCGCAGCTGGAGCATCCAACGGCTCTTCCTTCCCCAAACCAGCTCCTGCGATGTCTAAAACAACAAGTTTCTCCTCCTTCTTGCTCCCAGTTCGGGGCGGAGGGGTTAACACAGCAGTAGTAATAGGGATAGGCAATTCAGGAAGCACAAAGTACGATTTCTTTTCGTAAACCGTGTTACGGTGACAGCCACATGGGATCCTTTTTCTTAGCCTTACGGGCAAAAACAATAGAGTGCTTTCCTACTTTGAAGGTCAAGGTACCTAGGCCGACATCGATGACTGCACCAGCAGTGTGCAGAAATGGCCTACCCAAAATGATGGGAATATGGTCATCCTCAGGCATGTCAAGGACAACAAAGTCGACAGGGAAGAAAAACTTCCCTATCTGGACGGGTATGTCCTCTAGGACTCCTATGGGTTCGACCGCAGAACGGTCGGCCATCTGGACTGTCATCTTAGTAATAGCAAACCTGGTCAGTTTAAGCTTCCTAGCTAGACTTAAGGGCATGACACTTATGCTGGCTCCTAAATCACATAAAGCCTTTTCGATAGAAAAGGTGCCTATGCTACAAGGGACGGAAAAACTGCCCGGGTCTTCTAACTTATGGGGCGCAGTGTGAGACAAGTAGGAGCAAGACTCTTTAGTTAACGCAACAGTATGAACATGTTCAAGTGATTTTTTCTTTGACAACAACTGTTTCATAAACTTAGTGTATGCTGGCACTTGGTTAACTAACTCAAGAAAGGGTACCTGAACATTTAAGCTACGAATAACTTTCTCAAATTTGCTAAAGGATACCTGTTCCTTGGTCGGCACGAGTCTCTCCGGATATGGGGCTGTAAGGAGCACCTTAGCCCTCTCCTCTAATTCGCGTGCGCCGGCGTCCTTGGACTTTGGCTGGAAGTCCGTCACCTTTTCTTTGTTGAAGATAGACCCCTCCTCGGATCGTCTCAAATGAGACCCATTAACCGTCATCGGATCGAACTTCGGAGCCGGGACTGACCCATCAGCACTCGGGTCTGCCCCCAAAACGTTCGGGACGGTAGTACCCCGAAACAAGTGGTCTCGTAAATTATTTGGCATTAAAGGACGAAACTCTTCAATATCAGCAGTGATATGGGTCGATCGACTACCCTCATCGATCGATCGATCGGGTTCTGATTCGAAGCTCCTGTAACCCGTGTTTGATCGATCGACTAGGTACTTGATCGATCGATCAAGTACCCTGTGACAGTACTTTTTTTTGATTTATTAATTCTGACTTTGTTTGAACTCGGATCCGCCTCATTCTTCTCAACATGACTTTCTCGACCATGGCGGGACCATCAAGGGTGGACCCGCTCCTCAAGGTGATGGCATGTAGGGTCTCCTTTTGCTCGGGTTGAGTGGGTAGGTGCCCAGGAGCTCGAGTGTTACTCTTGCTAGCCAACTGAGCTATTTGGCTCTCTAGCAACTTCATCCCGGCCTCTCTTGCTTGGGACTCCTTTAGCAACAGATTTTTCAGCTCGGAAAACTCAGAATTTTGCGTTTGTTGCTGCCTTTGCGGCACATAAGGAGGCTTTTGGTATTCTTGTTGCTTTTGATGCGGAGGTACATATGGGCTGCGTCGGGCGGAGGTTGAGTTGGATTCAAAACATTCGGCTTCTCCAACTCAAGTTTGGATGCGGTGGCTCGTAGTAGGTGTTGTTCGCCCGTAGTGTTGAAAGGCAAAGACAAGATTCAAAGGGACTAGGGCAGTTCTTCGAGACATGGCCCTCTACTCCACACCTTTCGCAAAGGAAGGGACCGTCTGAAACGGCGTTGACTTGGTATATCCCACCCTTAGAGGCTCCTCCTAGCTCATACTTGTCAAATCTTGCGGTGAGAGCCTCAAGTGCAAAGAACAGAGGAAGATTCAGCAGCTCTCCTCGGTTCCCTCTCGAATTCCCATACTCGGCCTTGTGGGTAGCTAGATCGTCAATGATCTTCCACCCCTTGGTTGCTCCCAAATTTTCAAGCAAATCTCCCATTGTCGCAAAGATCCAAAATGGCCCTCCGATCGTCGTACAACCCATTGTAAAAATGATTGCACAAGCTCCACTTTTCAAATCCATGGTGCGGTATGGTTCGCACTAACTTCTTGAATCGGACCCATGCCTCATGGAAATTCTCATCTGGCCCTTGTTTAAAACCCGTGATTTGGGCTCTAATAGCGATCGTCCTTGAAGCAGAAAAGTACTTCTTGTAGAACGCCAATGCCAATGTATTCCAATCAGTGATCTCCTGAGCGGCTCGGTCCAGATCTCTATACCACTCCCTTGCAGCATCACGAAGGGAGAAGATGAACATGGTCTCTTTGATTTGATCCTGGGTCACGCCAGCTGGTGGGGGAATGGAGCAGCAGTAGTCAATAAAGGTCTCCATATGTCTAGCTACATCTTCATTTGCAGCTCCCCTAAACTGATTTCTCTCGACCATGGTGATGTAAGCAGGCTTTGGTTCGAATTTCCTGGCATCTCCCGGTAACTCGAACCCCTTGTATAAATTGTCGGCTGTCGGCTCAGAAAAACTAGCTATACTTGCTTCCTCGGCCATGACTGTAATTTCCGGAGAAGTAACTGTCTCGGCTGAAGAAGTGGAAACGGGTGAAGACTGTGGGTCTTCTTCGAACAGTTCGTTCTCGTGATAGCTTGACAGAGTACTCAGCTCTTCCTCTGTCGGTAATACTCGTCGTGTTCGCCTCAACTCGCGCAAGGATCTCTCAATCTCAGGATTCAATGGTACTAATTCTCCACCCTGTGACCTGCGCATAAGAGGAAACTACAACAAAATATAAGAACTGTTTAAGGAACGGATGTTCCTTAAACTAAGAAAGACTGAAAATTAATCAACTAAAATTAGGACTATTGCCTCCTCGGCAACGGCGCCAAAATTTGATACCCGTCGCTGTGAGTACCAAAGATAAAATTTATAAACTCCTATTAAAACTAACCTAGGCTAGTGGTAACAGGGTCGATCCGCAAGGAGGCAGTTGTAAACTTTAGTTGTCTAATGAAAGTCTAAGGTAACAATTATGGGGGTTGATTTGAATTGTTCTATAGCTAATGGCAATAAAAGGAAAATAAACTAAAATACGAATTTAAACAGATAAAAGAAGGGTACTAGGATGATCGGGTCATTATAGCTTCGGCGGCAGCAAACTAAGTCGGTCTGAAATAAACACAGGTAAGGCGGGAAATAAGAGGTCCTCTCGGTCCACTCCTAACAAATAGCATCTCTCGATCTCGCTATAGGTCCCTAATGTCACTAATACTAAATTTCGTCCTGAAAAGCGACTAATGGTCTAAACTATACCTATCTTTCGATCTTAGCACAGTTTAGTCGAATTAATTGACGGTCAAGCAACCTACCCTACCTTTCGGTCTAATGGGTCGGTCACAAAATAGGTATCTAACTGGTCGCATGCATTCGATTCGTTAAATACAAGATTAAAAACAATTAAAACGAAGGGTAACCTTACAAGGTCAGTCGATCGACCAACAATGTCAGTCGATCGACTGACACGCGGGTTCAGTCCGTGTTCAATCTAGTGCCGCCTAGCCATAAATCGCCTACATCCTAGCACTAACTATTTAGCTACTCATGGTGAATGTAAAAACAACAAATAAACTAACAACGATTACTGTATTCATGCTTAATGTAAATAATAACAGCGGAAATATGACAATTGGCTTTGGGGCATTAACTATCAATTCTATACTAACAAGGGAAGTAAAACAATAAATACTGAAATTAGGGCAGAATGATTACCAAGATTAAAAGGGAAGATTAAGAGCAAAGGCAGAAATCCAATGTTTAAAATCGATAACCCAAAACCCTAACTTGAAATAAGCTAGAACTAAAAGCACTGTATTGTGATCGAAACTTAGATGCAAAACTTGATCTAAAAATTCTGAATGAAAGACTTGATGTTGGTGTTACGTTATATAGCAATAAACGCAACAACTTATTTCTAAAACCTAAACTTCACGGGCCTTGAGATTCACGACTTTCTAATTCTCGTCTGGTAAAGAAATCTGGTCGATCGACTACCCAGGCTGGTCGATCGATCGCTCCTCAAAGAATGAGCTTCGGGATCCGATAGTTGGTCGATCGACTGATGGGACCAGTCGATCGACCGGATGAGCTGCTACTTGACTTCTTTATTCTCGTGGACTTGTCTTTTGGGCCTTGGATCGCGCACCAAGCTCGTTCCTTAAGTGATTCCTTACGTCATTTGCAATGCAGATTACTCGGGGGCGGATTTGGCTTGATTTCCCGTCGAATTCTTCACATTTCTGCAATAAAGTACAAAATACGGAAGTAGACGGAAATAGGGAGAAAAGCAACAAATATTATACAAATGAGCTCTGAAATGCGTGTAAAAAGAGATGTAAAACATCATAAAAATGACACGCATCAATTTCCATAAGGACTCTTTCCAAAACCCGGACTCTCTTGCCAATTCTCCTTGATCTCCCTAACTTCTCCCTAACTTCTCCCTGACGCTCCTTTCCTTAATGCGGACGCTTCCTATGATGCGCTCCTAATCTTCCTTAAGCCCGTTTCCCTGTTCTCCAACCGCGGGCTTCCTTCCTCCTTATCACTTCTTTCATAGTCTTTTATTTTATTAAGTGGGCCTTCTTTATTATGCTATTTTTAGCCCAAACAATGACTTTGTATTTATGACTAATATGTTTGTTTTGAAAACATAAAGAAATGAAATAAAAGGTTTTAAAATGCCTTTTAAAATGTAATTAACCAAATATTATCATCAGAACACGGATTTAACCATCATGGTATTAGGAACCAAGGGTGAAAATGTTTTATGGTTAAAAGTTTATCATGAAAATGATTTGTAATATTTTAAATGGTAAAAACCGATTACAAATAAGAAATGAAATAAAGAGGAAGATGAGACCAAACACGGCTGGATTAAGGCTTGAGAGGAGGTTTAGGCGCGAGCCTCCCTGCTATACAAACAGCCCCTGTCTCTGGCCAAAATCCGGTTTTGGCTCAACTAACCGATGTTTGAATCGTGTTATGCATGTTTTAACATGTTATAGTCATAAAATAGATGAAAAACATGATAGAAGAGGATTTTTACACCCTTATACTTACATGCTAAGCTTGAGACGAGAAATCGACGAAAGTGTATCAACTTGTTTTGTCGGAAAACTCGGTTTGAAAACCGTTTTAGCAATGTAAAAGAGTGTTTTAAGTTTAGTGATGGTGTATTTGGTCGAAATGGTCGGTCAAGTGATTTAATGCACGATAACGGTACCAAACAATGTGTAAGGCTTGTATTTTCGATCGGTAGGTCGAAAACACGTATCGGTTTATGACTTGAGAAGTCGAGTCTAGAATTTTAAGGGAGAGATGAGGGGAGGGGGGACACTCGCATAAGGTGTTGTGGTGTGTGATAGTGGGTATTTATAGAGAAATGGGTGGTTGTGTGCATTTTGAGCGACGTGGCCTCATTGGCTACTCAAAGAGGCGCGAGCCATTTCGCGGGTCTTCGAGGTGTCTTGTCACTATCACGCAATTGAAATCATGATTTGTTCTATCCTATGTTTTGGATGACATGATTTGTTCTTGACTATGAAGCATTCCAGGAATACTTAACATGGAAGTTTTGAAAAAAAATTTTTTTTTGACTCGTTGTTGGAGTCAGGATTCGAATTTTTGAGTCGGTTTTTGGTCCTGTGTCGGTTTTGACTCTAGTTAGTGTCATTGTGACCCCGTGGTCATGTATTAAACACTCCAGGTACTTTTGAAAAGTTTTGTTTTCGAAATCGTTTTATGTTTTCCGACGTATAGTTGTACAAAACTGTCGATTAAACGCTGCAATTCCTAAGCATGTTGTAGTCTGATAATCATCGGGTGTCATTTGGAGACTCAATAGATACTGGGTATCTATAGAAAGCTACTGGATAAAGGCTATATCAGGCCTAGTATGGCAACTTAGGGCACACCAGTTCTATTTGTGAAGAAGAAGAAGAATGAATGTTTGAGATTGTGTATCGACCACTGCAAGTTGAACCATGTTACTGTTAAGAACAAGTATCTTTAGCCAAGGATTGATGATCTATTTGATCAGCTGAGTAGAGCTAGGGTGTTCATGAAGATTGATTTGAGATCAGGGTATCATCAATTGAGGATTAAAGTCAACGATATTCCCAAAAATTTGTTTCGATCGAGGTATTGTCAATATGAGTTCGTGGTGATGCCATTCGGGTTGACTAATGCACCAGATGTGTTTATGGATCTCATGAACCGAGTCTTTAGCCCATTTTTAGACAGGTTTGTGATAATGTTCATTGATGATATCTTAGTCTATTCTAAGACTAAGGGGGAACACGAGGAGCATTTGAGGTTAGTATTGTAGATTTGGAGAGGTAAACATGTGTATGCTAAGTAGTCTAAATGTGAGTTTTGGTTAGAGAAGGTGGTCTTTCTGGGTCATGTAATTTCTAAGGAAGGTGTAGCAGGGGAGCCAAGTAAGATTGAGGCCGTGTCGAACTGCGAAGCACCGAAGAATGTGGCTAAAATTCAGAGTTTCTTGGGTTTGGCCGAGTATTACAGGCGGTTCGTGAAAGATTTTTCTAAGATAGCACGACCAATGACAGCACTTATGAGGAAGGAGAATAAGTTTCATTGGGATGAGAGTTATGAAAAAGCGTTCCAAACCATAATGGAGCGTTTGACTAAAGCTCATATCCTAGCCTTGCCTGAAGGGAGAGAAAACTTTGAAGTTTATACTAATGCTTCGAAGAATGGTTTGGGTTGTGAATTGATGTAGAAGGGGAATATTATTTCTTATGCCTCGAGACAGCTGAAGCCGTATGAGGAGAACTATCCTACTCATGACTTTGAGTTTGACGCGGTTGTGTTTGCTTTGAAGTTTATGAGACATTACTTATATGAGGCGACCTTAAAGGTGTTTCGGATCACAAGAGCCTAAAATACATCAACACCCAAAGGAAGTTAAACATGCGACAAAGGAGATGGATGGAATTGATAGGTGACTACGACATGGAGATTGTTTACCACGAGGGGAAGGATAACATTGTCGTCGATGCGCTGAGTAGGAAGAGTGTACATTCTCTAAACACTGCTATATCGATGATACGAGTGAAAAAAGAGGTAGAAAAGATGGGAATTCATATGATCCAAAAAGGGGATGTTATTAGTGACTTAACTATGGAACCGAGCTTTACGATGAGATTAGAAAGAAGCGGTTACTATATCCTAAGATCCGGGAGTGGAAGGATGTAATAGAAAAGGGTACTATATCGAGATTCATGATTCATGCTGAAGGCAGCGTTCGATTTTATGATAAATTGTGTGTGCCTAGTGATGACTAGCTAAAGAGAATGATTTTGATTGAGGCTCATTGTACACCTTAGTCTATACACCATGGGGGTGATAAGTTGTACAACGATTTGAAAAAGACGTTTTGGTGGCCAGGTATGAAGAAGAAGGTTGCATAATTCATTGCTACGTGCTTGACATGCCAGAGAGTCAAGGTGAGCATCGTAGACCACAAGGTAAGATTTAGTCACTAGAGGTGCCTAAGTGGAACTAAGAGTCGATATCCATGGTTTCATTGTCGGGTTACCGAGGACACAGAAGGGGAATAACATGATTTGTGTGATAATTGATCGACTAACAAAGTTAGCTCATTTTATTTCGATAAAAGATACTAGGAGTAAGATCGAGTTGGCTAATGGGTATAGAAAGAATGTGGTGAAATTGCATGGGGTACCGAAAGATATTTTATCGGACCGAGATTCAAGGTTTATATCGAGATTTTGGCAAGAGTTGCCGGATTCTTTGGGGACTATATTGAAAATGTGTACGGAATACCACCCGGCGACCGATGAACAAACGGAGAGGACTATTCAGACTTTGGAAGATATGTTGCGAGCTTTTATATTGGAATTTGGTGGTACTTGGAATGATCGGCTAGACTTGATCGAGTTCTCGCACAATAATAGCTATCACACAAGCATCGAGATGGTACCATTCGAAGCATTATATGGGAGGAAGTGTAGGAGTCATGTGTGTTGGGATGACAGTTCGTAAGCGCTGGTTCTAGGACCACAAATGATTAGACATGATAGAGCAGGCTCATCTAATCCGACAAAAGATGAAGGCGGTGCAGGATCGGCAAAAGAGTTATGCGATCTTGCATCGTCGTGATATAGAGTTTAAGGCAGATGACAAAGTCCTATTGAAGTTGTCACGAATGCGGGGAGTGATGAGATTCGCCAAAAGGGGAAAGTTGAGCCAAACGTTTATAGGCCCTTATGTTTTGGACGGGATCGGGAAAGAGGTGGGTGACAACGTCCAATTGAAGGTGTCACCAATGCAAGAAGTGATGAGATTCGGAAAAATAGATAAGTTGAGGCAAAAGTCTATAGGCTCTTATGATATTTTTGACAGGATCGAGAAAGTGGTTTATCGTTTAGCACTTTCGTCGACACTTGATCGGGTTCACAATGTATTTCATATGTCACAGCTACGAAAGTATGTAATTTACCCGACACATGTAGTTGAGGCAGAGACGATTGAGCTATATGATGCACTAACATATGTAGAATTACCTAAGGAGATCATTGATCGAAAGGTGCGCAAGACAAAGAATAAGGAGACAACGTTAATACTTAAGGTGATATGGTCTAAGGATAACGTGAAAGAGGCCACGTGAGAACCGGATGAGGCCATGAAGTAACGCTAACTACATCTTTTTGAGCAGGTATGTTTGGTTACGAGGTCGTAACCTTATTCTTTTCAGGGAGATTTGAGAGATCGCAATTGTTTTAGCGGTTTTGGTGTACATTGTGGTTGTTATTTTAGAGGTATTTTGTTCTTTGTATTAAGATTTATAACCTTTTGGGCAGCTTGGAGGTATGTCGGAATTAAAGGAGGGTATAATGTGGAGGTATGAGTGTGAACTTCGAGGATGAAGTTTAAGGAGGAAAGACTATAATACTCCGCATTTCTATGCAGTGGCACTTGCTCGAGTAGGGTGGTCACTCGGCAGAGTGTGTCTTACTAGCTAGGACAAGTGTTTTTGATCGAGTGGGTGTCTTGTTAATTGTGATTGTGAAGCCATATCCGGAGATGGACTTCATCCCATGTATTGCCTCTTGTGACTCCTGGCACAAGGGGGATGTGCACATCAAGGATCTGGGTTTGCTCCTTCCAATGAGCGGGGCTTTTGATGTTCACTACTGCGATCTGACATCGACAGAAGTTGGTTACCTGTTGGGATGGGAACTAGGCTACTCGATGCGATGATTGCCATTTGGTGTCCGCGCTGCTGTTCGGACACAGGTTACTGGAGTTTATGGTTATCAAGGATGGATTGGAGTGGTTATGTGTTTTATTGCTTGTGATTACATATCTATGCTTATGATTAGTTATATTACTGTTACTGCCCTTCTTATGTTTTCAAAATTGTGGTGAACTATTTGATATTTCCGGCAAATGGGGAGCAGTGAGTCCAGTAGGTATCAATGATGGAGCTTATGTGCGGGATTGGACGGGACGCTTGGCGAATCATTTCATTTGTAGCTTCCACTGAGTATAGTAGACAGTTAGCACATTTTGATTTATGAGTTGTATCTTGGAATGTGGAATTTGTAACTGTATTATCTTTACTTTACTTTAATAAATATTTCTTTATGGTATATTTGATATGTACTACCTCGGGTAACCGAGATGGTAGCAAGCTTATTTACTAGGAAAGGCCTCGCTAAAGGCATTTTGGTAAATGGGGGTGTTACAGTAACCTAAATGAGTAGTGCCTAAAGAGATTGAAAATACTACTCATATCAACAAAGTGCACATTCTTTTCAGATTATCCATGTGAACGAACTTCACAGTTAAGCGTGCTTTGTTGAGAGTAGTATTAGGATAGGTGACTTCCTAGGAAGGTTCCCAGGATGCACATGAGTGAGTACAAAATATACTGAAAAGGATCCGTGTTAATTAATCTATGGGCCAAGTACATAGCCTAACGAATTATCACGAGTAACCGCTCATAACCCAGGGTTTGGGCTAGGGTGTTACAATCATGTTAAGTTAAATTAACTTCATGAGCTAGTGATCAATATAATAAGTTGAATTAAGTTTATTTAAGTTTAATTAAGTTATTTTTAAGGGAGTTATGTTGAACTAAGTAACTTTAGTTAAGTTAGGTTGAATTAAGCTTACCTATGTTAAGTTATGTTTAATTAGTGTAAATAGATTATTGTTTGTTATCAAATTGATTAAAGTATTACCAAACATTCGTTTGTCATATCATGTCCATACAAATTGTATCACTATAGTGTCCACCACGTCATTAATCCGCACCACCCTCTTTCCTCCATTAGGAGCCCGCCATATCATAAATCCACACCTCTCTCATTTCCCATTAACATGTCAAATCACCAACTTAATGGTGATATTAACAGTTTAATTAAGTTGATTTTAGTGGGTGAAAGTGGAAAATGTGGATTGATGATATGGTGGACAACTAATCGGTGAAAGTGGTAGGTATGGATTACTGATGTGGCAGAATTCTAAATCACCGATAATGACACTACTTTTATTAACAAGATACTAGACGACATATGTATTACACAAAGATCGAGCTGAGATTGGCTAAATCTGAACCGAGCCTGAGCTCAAGAAGGCTCGGCTCGGCTCGACTCGGAAATCGTTTAGGTTCGTTTATAATTTCATTTGTATATTTTTTATACAGTAATATTAATTTTATTTCAAATTATATGTGCTTTATCACTTTAGTTATCCAACCCTCGGACGACACCTGATAGTTTACATGCAAAAATAATAATAATAATTTAATTTAATTTAATTTAACTTAACTTAAATGGTCTTTGATCATCCTTAATTAAAGAGTACACAAATAAACCTAATATCTTACTTAGAGTTAACTAAAGTGAATTTAAATTAAAATTAATTCTAATACTACGGTCTTCTAAGTCTGTTACTCAGCCGAATATGGCTGACTCGGCCAAGTAGTGTATCTTGTATTTCTGGTCAGGCTACTGTCTAGGAATACTCGGCCGAGTATGGGAATACTTGACCGAGTAGGGGATACTCGGTCGAGTATAATCTATACTCGACCGAGTATCCGGTCTGACGATGTTCATTTCTGCGGTTTGATTTAGAGAGGATTAGATTTATATAAACGAGAGTCTTGCTCATCCTTCCTTCGCGTCGATTGTGTCGGTATGCCTCTAGTTCTATGAGTTTTGTCTTTTGTCTTTCAGGGTTTTGCCCTAGTTTATGATTTGGGGGAAAGGGGATTTTGGCATGTTTGTAATTGGAATTATATGATTATTGTTAGGTGGAGATTTCATAGAGGAGCCGTTTTAGCCTGCTTGATTGTATCGTGTTAGATTGTGCTAAGGTAGGGTTTCCCTACTCGGTTTACTGTTTAATTGATTTAAGATATGTGTAATAATTGTTTGTACGATTGATATTGTGATTGATTGTTGTTGGTGGATTGGAGTATGGTGTTGGTGTTGAGATGGGTGATGATGTTCGCAAGGTGCGTCCTCGGCTGAGTGGAGTCACTTACGGGAGTGGCTTCACGCCCTAGATTCGTGCTATGTGGAACCCGCCACAGGAGGAGATGTGCACATTAATGAACAAGGTTATCGCTCATTATTGAGCGGGAGCTTAGGTGGGCAAGGTTGCGGTCCCCCACTGGCAGGGCTACATACTTTAGTGTGTAGTCAGTTACGAGATATGATTGGGAGTTGGAGGTGGATTGTGAACAGCTGTTATCTTTATCATACTTTGTCTTATTTTGATTATGCAGTGAACTGACCCCGTTGTTGTTTTGTAAAATCTGTGGTGATCCATTCGGGGATGGTGAGCAGTTTGTGACAGGTGATTGTTGATACCCTATCCGTCGATATAGGAATTTATTGTAGGGAAATATCCGTAAAATTCCCTTAATTTTAAGGATTATAACGTAAATATAACCTGCGATTTATGGTCATAAACGAAATACAATAGAAAACGATAAAGATTAAGAATCAACCTCGGGTCCATTGATGCGCGGCGTAAAGAACAGAAATCAACAGAGATTTCCTCCTAATCGTTGCACCCAAGACCGTCTGAGACTATGCCCTTGTGCTAGAAATGCTCTCTAATTGACTTGCAATATCGAGAGAGCTATTGTGAGGTTATTCGATGTGAGATCTAGAAATTTCAGAGAAGAATGCTCCGAAACCCTAATTTTTGAGACAAATGAATTGCTTAGGTCAAAATGAGAGGGAGCCTCTCCTTTTGTTGTCTCGGTCCGCGGGTCATGAGAGGAGGGAGTGGGCTTTCCACTTTCTCCTCATTTTTAACTTGTGGTCCGATCAATTTCGCTAAAATGTATATGACGGGTTTTATTATAAACTGTCATCGGTTATCGGTTATTAATACATCGACTAATGACACGGATTAGTTGAAATATTAATACATGTCCGACAAAGACAATATTGTATAATTAATTCAATATACATTAATCAAATATAAATCGTTTATATTCAATTTACGAATTAACTGCTTAATTCGTCTTAGCCATTATTATTTAATCCGTATTAAATAATTGTCTCAACATCGCGTTTGACTAATTACTAGTCAATAACTCCGACTAACTGGTTAGTCAAATTTGGCATCAACATGATGTATTTTCATCGCCACATCTCTCAAACGTATCCTATAGGTGTGACTTTTAGGGACCAGTTGATCACCGCCATCTGTATGACAATAACGTCAAACTTATCTAGCAAGCCAACCGTTATTCATAAACGTGGATCAACTGATAATAATACCAAAAGTATGCCCTTTGATCCTTTTAGAGATTTGTAAGTCCTTGCACTAACTCGTAAAGGACACCAGCCCCAACAAGCTCCCACTTGTCCGTACAAGTGTACGTGCAATGACGTTATCCGCACTAACTGGAGGACACAGCTCCAACAAACTCCCACTTGTCCGTACAAGTGTATGTGCGATAACCGATTCTCATACTCATTTAAAATTTCTCCCACTCAATGTAAAACAATTTGCAGATCCGGATCCGCAAAGGTCGTATTTTACAATCGATCTGTATCAAGAGTGGTTTCCCCGACTAGAGAGTAACTTAACTGATAAAACGAATCCGTATCCGAGCATGGCCATGCATTTTAGTTCTGACTCCTCGAGTGGCCCCGAGAAATATCGAGTGCCGATAAAGGCTGAATATTTCCTTCAACTCGACTCCTTCCGATCTAAGCACACCATGAAATGACCCAGAAAAAATCTACTTGGCCCCCTGTTACGGATGACCGTGAGAAAGAAACCAAAGTCACCCAAAATCTGCCGTAGTCTCAAGAGACAGTCGATAGTCAAAAGAATCGACTCTTAGGATCACCATGGAGGTCCTATCCACGACCTGGCACCGAATGTTATAAAACATTTAGGACTCCACGTCGATGTCACAATTGTGTCCTACGAGATATCCGTATAACTCGCCTCTGTGATTGGTCAGTCAACCGTTTGACTTATGGCTCGTTGAACCCACCATCAACCAACGTCACAAAATAATTGCCGAGTTATCAGCTCATGTGGGCAATTAAGGACCAAAAATATAATGTTTGTTCAGTTCACTTTGTGGTGTTCAAAATTGTCGTACAAATTCCACATGAAAAACAAAATATATAAATATCAAAACGATGATGTCGTATAGAGTACATAAGGGAATGAATCTAATCCATAAAAGAGTACTACAACTTAGGAACACGTTTAATTCCCATGGAATTAACGTGCCCTTCATGCTTATCTTGTCGTAATGGTTTAGTGAGAGGATATGCTATGTTATCATCTGTAGCAATCTTTTCTATCACTACTTCCTTTTGCTCCACGTAATCTCTGATTAGATGAGCTTTCCGTTGTACATGTCTAGACTTGTTGCTAGACTTTGGCTCCTTAGCTTGGAAGATGGCACCACTATTGTCGCAATAGATGGTGATCGGGTCATTCGAACTAGGCACTACGGATAGTCCATGTAAGAATTGACGCATCCATATCGCTTCCTTTGTAGCTTCAGACGCGGCATAGTACTCGGACTCGGTTGTAGAATCTGAATGTAACAGTTTGTTTGGAACTCTTCCGGTGATCAGCGCCATTAAGAGTAAAAACGAATCCGGACCGAGATTTCGAGTCATCTCGATCCGTTTGGAAGCTAGCATCTGCAGAAACCGGTTGCGCATAGCTTTTGAGGGCCTCCATAAGTCAATGCCCAATCTTTAGTCCTCCGTAGGTACTTAAGAATGTTCTTGACAGCCAGCCAATGTGATTCACCGGATCTTTGTTGGAATTGACTTGTCATACTCAATGCATATGCCACGTCCGGACGTGTGCATATCATGGCATACATGATTGATCCTATAGCCGAGGCATAAGGAATCCGTGTCATGCGCTCTTTCTCTTCCGGTGTCTCGGGTGCCCGAGACTTGCTCAAATGCACCCCTGGAGCCATAGGAAGAAACCCCTTTAGAGTTAGTCATCTTTGAATCTCTCTAGGACTTTGTCGATGTAAGACTCTGCCGAGAGATAACATCCGACGTGATCTATCTCGATAGATACGGATGCCCAAAATTCTTTGTGCCTCACCCAGATCTTTCATCTGGAAATGGTTTTTCAACCATACTTTTACCGAAGTTAAGAGAGGTATGTCATTCCCAATCAGGAGTATGTCGTCAACATACAATATTAGAAAGACAATCTTGCTCCCACTCGACTTGATATACAGACATGGTTCCTCGACCGATCGAATGAATCCATTTTCTTTTATCACTTGGTCGAAGCGATGATTCCAACTCCGAGATGCTTGCTTAAGTCCATAAATGGAACGCTTAAGCTTGCACACTTTCTTAGGATGTTGTGGATCGATGAAACCTTCGGGTTGTACCATGTACAACTCTTCCTCCAAAAAACCGTTTAAGAAGGCGGTTTTCACATCCATTTGCCAAATTTCATAGTCATGAAAAGCGGCGATCGCTAAGATAATCCGAATGGAGCGCAGCATGACTACGGGTGCAAAGATCTCATCATAATGCAAACCTGGCACTTGGGTGAAACCTTTAGCAACTAGTCGTGCTTTATAGATATCTTGTTGACCTTCCACATAATGCTTTATCTTGTAAAGCCATTTGCATTGAAGGGGACGAACCTTAGCAGGTAAGTCAACAAGATCCCACACGTTGTTCTAATACATGGAGTCCATCTCGGATTGCATGGCCTCAAGCCATAGCTTTGAGTCAGAACTAGTCATGGCACCTTTATAGGTTGCGGGTTCACTACTCGTTAAGAGTAGAATGTCATCTATGTCATGTTCCTCGACCATACCAATGTATCTGTCCGGAGGAATAGAGACTCTTACCGACCTCCTAGGTTCCTCAGGAATATTAACCGCAGCCGGGATTGAAAGAATTGGTTCCTCCAATGGTTGCTCGGTATTTGGTTCTGGAACCTCCAATAGCTCGAAGGTTCTATCACTCTTTGCATTCTCGAGAAATTCCTTCTCTAAGAATGTCGCACTAGCCGCAACAAAAACACGTTGTTCGGTTGGCGAATAGAAGTAATGACCAAGTGTTCCTTTAGGATAACCTATAAAGTATGTCTTGACCGATCGCGGGCCGAGCTTATCCTCGTGTCTCCACTTGACATAAGCCTCGCAGCCCCAAACCCGTATAAAGGACAAGTTAGGGACCGTTCCCTTCCATAGTTCATATGGAGTCTTGTCATGAGCTTTAGACGGACTTCGGTTAAGTATTAGAGCAGCGGTGACAGAGAAGAGCATAACCCCATAATGAATCGGGTAATACCGTGTGACTCATCATGGATCGAACCATATCAAGTAGAGTTCGATTTCTCCGTTCGGACACGCCATTCAACCGAGGTGTTCCGGTGGAGTTAAGCGTAAGGCAATCCCACAGTCCTTAAGGTGTTGATCAAACTCGTGAGAAAGATACTCGCCACCACGATCCGAACGCAGTGTTTTAATCTTTCTACCCAAAGAGGTTCGTGCCACTTTCGGTATTCTTTGAATTTCTCAAAGGATTCACTTTTGTGCTTCATTAAGTAGACATAGCCATATCTACTTAAATCGTCCGTGAAAGTGATGAAATACCTATAGCCTTCTCGTGCGGTGATTGACATAGGTCCACATACATCCGTGTGTATGAGCCCTAATAGGTCAGCAGCGCGCATTCCAACACCTTTGAAGGAAATCCGAGTCATCTTACCGATGAGACATGATTCACACGTGCCAAATGATTGAAAATCAAAGGCCGAGATAGCACCATTTTTGATGAGCTGTTTTACGCGTTTCTCATTAATGTGTCCCACGGCGATTGCCATAGATACGTTTGATCTTTGTCACCAACCTTTAACTTTTTATTCATTACGTGTAATATTTCGGTGGTCCGATCTAAAACATAAATTCCGTTAATGGAGCGCCTTGCCATAAATCATATTGTGTAATGAGAAAATGCAAGAATTATTCTCTATTACAAATGAAAAACCAAGTTTGTCAAGTTCGTAAACCGAAATAATGTTTTTAGAAAGACTGGGTACATAATAGCGATTATATAAAGATAACTCAAATCCGCTAGGAAGCTGGATCACATATGTTCCCCTCGAGACGGCAGCCACTCGTGCTCCATTCCCGACACGCAGTCCACCTCACCCTTTACGAGGGGTTCGATGTTTCGGAGCCCCCGCACATGATTACACAGATGAGAACCACAACGAGTATCTAGTACCCAAGTTCCGTAACTTGCGTGGTTAATCTCAATCATATGAATAAAAGTAGAAGAGGAAGAAAACATACCAACAGGTTTAACGCGACCTGCCTTTATGTCCTCATGGTATACGGGACATGTACGCCTCTAATGCCCAGTCTTGTGGCAATGGTGACACTCCATGTTACCATCCTTGCTCTTTGTCGCGCCTGATGAGTTGCTCGACTCACCAGACCACTCTTACGAACCCGACTTCTTGAACTTCGGTTTACCTCGATAGGTCCGCTTTAGCTTTGCCCTTACCCTTGCCCTTGTTTGACACAACGAGAACATCTTGTTTCATGCTCCCCTTTGAACTTCATGTCCTTCTCGGCCCATGTACGAGAAGTGAGTGCAGTTTATGGGGACTTTTCTTCAAATCATTCATATAGTAATTCGCTCTAAAGAGCGCAAAACCATCGTGGAGTGAATGAAGCATGCGGTCAATGACGATGTTCTCGCTGATCTTGCAATCAAGCGTCTCCAGCTTCTCGACATTCTCAATCATGCTAAGAATGTGTGGGCTAACTGGTTGGCCCTTCTGGAGTCTCGCATCAAAGAAGCGAGTGGTATGCTCATAGGTCACGATTCTCGGTGCTTTCGAGAATTCCTTAGTGAGCGTGGTGAAAATCTTGTTTGCACCATGGGCTATGAAGCATTTCTGCAAATTGGGTTCCATTGCAAAAATGAGTACGTTTTTAATCGCACCCGCTTCCATACAGAAATCGTTAAACTTGGCGATCTCGTTAGCTCTAGCCGTGGGACCTGGGTTTGGCGGGATGGGCTCAATTAGATATTTGAGCTTTCCGTCAGCAGCGGCAGCATTCCGTAATGCCGCCTCCCAGTCCGCGAAGTTTGATCCATCATTCTTCAGTCGAGTAGACTGATTCATCTGATTCATGAAGATCCGAAGCCAGGACTCACGGTCCAATGTGGCACTTGGCATTGGGTCATTAGTAGGACCAGCCATTTCGTTATAGCAGTTTAAAAATTCGTGTTCTACACTGAAAAAGAAAGAAAAACAAAAACGAAATAAGCAACTCATCGAGGTGATTTAAGTCTATTTAAAATGTATTTTAACGTGTAGACTCAAGCACTTGCATAATTGATCTTCCTCAAGAATGATACAAGTGATCCCAAGACTCAATTTCCGTAAATTGATAAGCCAACTGTTTAGCTAATTCTTCCGTAAGAACTCTTGGTCGATAGATTTCTGTAAATCCTATCTATAGTCCACCATGATCACAGGATCGTACGAGTGACCATAGTGTTGAGATAAAATAGGTCAATCGGTTCCAACTTACCCGACGTAGAAGGGGTCATATTATGCCTACCGACGAAGAAGGGACTCATTGGAGTTTGACCTATAAAGACCATTCTCAATTTTTGTTTACACGAGGAAGATCCCATCAACTTAATTTTAATTCATAATAAGTGAACGAATAACTAGCGTCTGCGTGAATGAATTAATTTAGGTGATGGCTTGGAATTGATCGTGTGACATGAGAATGTCAAAGAAAACTAACTTGTGACCTCTATATGTGTCAGTTTTCAGGCAATAATTAGGTGGTTTGGTTTTAGGCGGAATATGATGCATATTATCGTTACGAAAAATAAATAAAAGAATGCAATACGTAAATAAAATTCCTAGTGTGGCCTATCCTAGTAAAAAGAACATAATACAACTTTGGAATACACCGTTGGACCCGAAAAGCTTGTCTTGATGTTCCATCTTTGTCCATTCAGCGGGAGTGAGCATCCGGTTCTCCATCTTTGGTCTTCTCAAAATTACAATTCAAAATTTACAAATATAAACCTATTTACATTCTAAATACAAAAAAAACTGTAATTACAAGTGAAAAATCCAAAACGGAGATACGAGATCTCAAAATACAACCAAGACCGTGTTCCTTCATTACGGTAACACGTTCCACTAAGGCCACACTAAGTTACAACCGTTTGTAAAAATAAATACGTAATTAAAAGCATTCAAGGCATTCAACAAAACGATAAATAAAATGCATCAACTAAAACAAATTTATTCGTGACATAATTCCGTAATTATGATAAATTTATCCAAACCACCTTTAACGATTAAAATTTATGTGATAAAACCGCTTCTATCAGTTTAATTTTAATCTAATACAATCCATTACTTTAAATACAATTTAAAATAACTATATGGTACGTGAGTGAACTGTTTCACTATCAAGCGAGTGTACAACATCCGTATGATGTACATTTTATGGCCAAAATAGAATTTAAAACAAAAGAGAATAAAATTCAAAGCTGCCAAAACAAAATCCCTCGATCCAGGGACAAAAGTGCTCGATCGAGGAACAACAGGGCTCGATCGACTGAACTGCTAGTCGATCGAGAGGTATGCCAAACAGTAAGTACTCGATCGACAGAACTAGAGGTCGATCGACGACTTTAATTAGCAAAACTGTTTGATCGAGTACAAGGACCTCTCGATCGAACAGTGGGGTTTTAAACAGAGGTCGATCGAGTAAAGCATGTGCTCGATCGAACGAAAACCTGACAGAAAAGCTCTCGATCGACAAGAAAAAAAAGGTTCGATCAAGAGGAAAACATGCTGAAACTTTAAAACCCTCGTGAAAACAGAATTGTCGAAACAAAACCAATGCAAATATGATCTAATTCGTGTAAAAATTAAATCAACAAATGACAAAACTTTAACACATTGTTATAATCTCTGTATAAAATAACAATGTGCGAAAACAAAACGAAAGCGAAAACAAAACAGCCGGAATACACGTTTGGCCGCACGGTTTTCAAGACAGAAAAATCGTTTCAAGATCGTTTTTATGAAAATCAACATGAAAAATTTACGTGGCCTCGCTCTGATACCACTTGTAGGGAAATATCCGTAAAATTCCCTTAATTTTAAGGATTATAACGTAAATATAACATGCGATTTATGGTCATAAACGAAATACAATAGAAAACGATAAAGATTAAGAATCAACCTCGGGTCCTTTGATGCGCGGCGTAAAGAATAGAAATCAACAGAGATTTCCTCCTAATCGTTGCACCCAAGACCGTCTGAGTCTATGCCCTTGTGCTAGAAATGCTCTCTAATTGACTTGCAATATCGAGAGAGCTATTGTGAGGTTATTCGATGTGAGATCTAGAAATTTCAGAGAAGAATGCTCCGAAACCCTAATTTTTGAGACAAATGAATTGCTTAGGTCAAAAGGAGAGGGAGCCTCTCCTTTTGTTGTCTCGGTCCGCGGGTCATGAGAGGAGGGAGTGGGCTTTCCACTTTCTCCTCATTTTTAACTTGTGGTCCGATCAATTTCGCTAAAATGTATATGACGGGTTTTATTATAAACTGTCATCGGTTATCGGTTATTAATACATCGACTAATGACACGGATTAGTTGAAATATTAATACATGTCCGACAAAGACAATATTGTATAATTAATTCAATATACATTAATCAAATATAAATCGTTTATATTCAATTTACGAATTAACTGCTTAATTCGTCTTAGCCATTATTATTTAATCCGTATTAAATAATTGTCTCAACATCGCGTTTGACTAATTACTAGTCAATAACTCCGACTAACTGGTTAGTCAAATTTGGCATCAACATGACTGTATTTTTCATCTTGTCACATCTCTCAAACGTATCCTATAGGTGTGACTTTTAGGGACCAGTTGATCACCGCCATCTGTATGACAATAACGTCAAACTTATCTAGCAAGCCAACCGTTATTGATAAACGTGGATCAACTGATAATAATACCAAAAGTATGCCCTTTGATCCTTTTAGAGATTTGTAAGTCCTTGCACTAACTCGTAAAGGACACCAGCCCCAACAAGCTCCCACTTGTCCGTACAAGTGTACGTGCAATGACGTTATCCGCACTAACTGGAGGACACAGCTCCAACATTTATAATCCCTCAACAAACACCCGATGATGATAGGACGACATGTACTCCTAGTTGGCATTTGTCATTTATTTGGGGTCGTTTTACGGGGTAGAACGGGCGCTGTCGATGAAGCGTTTTTAAATTTAAAATGATTTTCAAATTAATAAAGATTTTAAATTCATTTTATTTATTTTAATTTGAATTTATTTTCTAATTTATTGAAACTAAAATAGTTTTCATTTGAAAATTCATTTTGGAAGTTTAAATTGTTTTATTAAATTGTATTTGAAAAAGTTGATTTTTACGACGGTTTTATACACGATTTAAAGCTCGATTTTAACTTAGTTTTGGGCACGATTTTTTATGCAAATTCGACCAAACGTTTGACCCATATCCCAATCTTTACCAAGACCCAAGTTCAAGCCCCACAACCCACCAATTCATGTCCAAAACCCACCTCAAATTTTGTCCTAAAACAGCCCACACAACCGGTCCAACACCCTTTACCCGTGCTCAGCTCAACCAACATTCGACCCTCCAAAACCCGTACCAATTCGACTCAAACTAAGCCCAAACTCTCGCTACTCCTAGCCTACATACCAACCCATGAACCACACCCAATTCCAGCACCAAACCACACCCAAACCCGTCTTAAACAGCCCGCGCAATCAGCTATACACTCAGCCCGATACCCTTGCTTTGCAGCCCTTAAACCCGTACTAAACGCCCCCAAACATGACTCCTACATAACCCAAGTCCTTACCTACACCTATACCAAGACCATGACCACTAGGCCTGGCCTAAAACCACGTCCTAACTCCTTTTGAAATCCACCCAAAACTTGACCCGTGAGCAGCACAAAAACAGAGCATGACTCGTGTTTGGTCTGTTTTTTTAGCCCTCTTTCGCGCCATAGCTCAAGCCATACTAACCACAACCTAGCCTACGTCATTCCTTGATCCCCAAGATACAATAATCCTCCATAATAACTTCCAAAACCATGTATCAAGACTTACCAAAAAACCCGCAAATATCTTTCGATATTTTCTATTCCTATTCCATTCGCACCCATTACCTTAAAACTGAATAAAACTACCTTCCATAGACTCCTACACCATATAATATCCTTCCATAGGTGTACCATGGAGAAAGATAGAAGATCTGAGCTCAAATACCCTGTTCTAACTATTCCCGTCACCATATAAATAACCCTCTCGCAACCCTTCAAAACACCTTGAACAATTCCGTAACTTTGCTCTTATACCATATTCATATACCCTTAACCCATTAGCAAGCAATAAAACTCAGAAACAAACCTTAAATCAAGCTCGAATTGGCTCGAAAAACAGAGTGTTCAAACACTCTATTTTCGCGTTATTTCTATCGTGAAACAGCCTTCCTTTTGCCTCGATTTTAGTGCCTTTTACATCAAAAAAAAAAACCCCGTTTGTTTGAACTTTCAAAATCTACGTTCTTCCGCGATCTAAAACATCTTTTTAATCGAATTTTCATCAAGAAACGAGTGAGATATTCGAGTTTGGAGAACGTTGTGCAACTCCTTCAAAAACACGTGTTTGCTTCAACTCTCATCGACGACAGCCCCTCGAGACAAAATCTACGATCAATTAAGACCCAAGATGGTGTCAACGATACATGTAGGTTGAAGGTGCATTAAAAATCCTTCCTTTCTCCTTTCTAATTCCGTTTTATATTGCAGAATTTATTATATCGTATTTCGTTATTTTATCGTTTTAATTATGCTAGATTAGCGATAATTATTGTTTTGTTAATGTTGAATGAAGGATAATGGGATTAGTAAAGTGGATGTGCCGATGGATGGCCGTTGTGTGTGGTTCCGTATTTTGTTAAATTAGATTTGTATCATATGTTTGCTTATAACAAGTTTAGCATGTTTTAATGACTATTTACGAGTAATTCTTGGCATGTCGTTAATTTTAATTATCAATTCGAAGTTATTGATGTTTAATTTAATTAGAATGAAATTCTTATTAGATTTGCCATGTTTTATTCGTTCTTGTGATTTTTCACATGTTTAGCTTAATTGTTTGTTTATTTAGCATGTTATTAAATCTAAGTTGTGTTTATTTATTTTTAACCATGTAAAAATTAATTTGTGATGATTCTCCATACTTATAATTTATAATTTTAATTTAGGTTAATTTTCGTAATTTATTTCATTGATTTAGTATTTATTTCGCAATTAACATTGTTTTTATGCAAAACCGGCGCAATGCACGGGTCTGTCCAGAATATGTTTTTGTGTGCTTTTCTTATTCGATAATATTTATTTAATTTTAGTTTTATAAGTTTAACTAATTTTAGATTTTATTTAATATTGTTATTGATTTGTGTTGTATTTTAACTAACGGCTAATGTATGTTAAGTCTATCTTATGCTAAATAGTAAGAATATCTCTTTTCTTCTCATTATTGTTTGCATTGCTAGAATAGCTACTGAACTCACATGCTAAATTTACTTGACGATTTAATTGCATTAAATTGACATAGAACGGGATTCACATGTTAGGGTTAAAACGTTGTTTGCATTTTAACAAACACAATCCATTCGACTAGCCAACATTTTTTCTAAGTAGAGGTCGTCATTGAGAGGGGCGAGGTTAGGTGTCTTATTAACGGGCTTCCTAACACTTACCCACACACAGAGCTTTTTCTCTAAAATGGTTTCCAAATTTCCTTAAATTTGGTGGCGACTCCTTTTTCAAAGCACCCCGTCGATTATCGAATTCCCACATCCACATTTTGGCGACTCCACTGGGGAGAGTGTAACTTGAAAATTTAAATGATGGCTAACCGAATGAATTAGTATTTGTTTCTTATGCATGCATTAACCCTTTTGAGACTTTAGAATCGGGCCATCTCCTCCTTGGGTCGATCCAAGGGTAAAGGGATGACATCCACTATACCTGGTTTAAGTACCAAGGTGGTCTCTACTGAAACTTCAAGTACATGTTCTACCATAAGATAGACCTGGCAACCAGTTCAGGTCGTGTCGTGTTCGTGTTCGTGTCAACTTTAAACGGGTCACCACTACTCCAACCCTAACCTGACTCAATTATATAAACGGGTCATTTGTCTCAACCTTAACCCAACCCGTTTAATTTTTCTATAACCCAACCAGACCTTTTTAACCCATTTATTTTTTAGCAGGTCATGTTTAACCCATTTATCTTTAGCGGGTCATTTTTAACCCACTTAACCCGTTTAACCCAATAAACTAATAAAATAAACTTATCTCTATAAGCCTATTATCCCAAAAATGAGGAATGAAAATACTTATTTTTAAGTTGTTTTGGTGGATTATTGATTCAACCCAAATATATCATGACACTTTTAAATAAGTGGGTTATTCGTGTCGGGTTCGTGTCAAAAGAGCTCAACTCTAACCCGACCCATTTAAGTTTCGTGTTGTGTCCGCGTCAACCCAATTACTTAAATGGGTCACAACATCTTGACCCTAACCCGCTAACTTCGTCGATTCGTGTCGTGTTTTCGGGTCGTGTCAACAATTGCCACCTCTACCATAAGCTACAGGCTTGTTGGGGGGCTTGACTTCCAAGCTAAAGTGAGATCATTGGCATAGACCCAAATTAGAACACCGACCGAGACTTAGTTTAGTCTAGGATTCATGCATTCATGCTTGTATGCGAATGACTACTTGCTATGTGATTCCCGTGTCGAGTCTTTTGTTTTCTTTTTTTTCTGAAAATCACGTTTTTTTATAAAAAAAACCGTTTCTTTTTTCGAAATTTGAGTCGTGTTCAGCCCAATTTTTCGAAAATAATAGTCCAAGCTTTCAAACCGTCTTTTAAACTTACCTCTTTTGAAAAAAGAATGTTTTTAAGTCAGAATGCTGCCAAATTAGGATTAGAATTTTGACCAAAATAAGCCTTTTATAGCCGGCATGCTACCTATTTAAAAGCTCATTTTAATTCAATCTTCCTCGACTTTGAAATTCAAATGAACCATGTCCCGAACCTAACTCAAACCTAGAATAGAATTTGAGTCAGTCAGGTAAGGTCTAGCCTAGTTAGGCTTGTGGTCGTCTATGTTAGTCATGTCTAGCCTTGTCTAGGGTTCATGTGAACCATGTCTTGTCTAGAACACGACCCACTTGGGTCACCCGAGCTCACTCTTGGGTTCGAGTCATGTATGTCAACCACTTGGTCCGAGTTAAACCACCAAAAAACGTCCCCTAGGGTCACTAGGGCGTTTGTTTTCAAGAACCTATGGTCCATGTTGGTCCAAGCATGGGTTAGTCACACTGAGTCTAGGCTAGGTTGAGTCTAAGCCAAGTCTTTGCATGGGTCAAAATATAAGTCTAACCTATTGTCGAGTCGAGACTAAACCAAGTCAATGTCTTAAGTCAAAATATGAGTCGATGTCTATTTGGGTTTAATACCATATTGTTCGTTCCAGAGTCTAAATCATGTCCAATCCAGTCCAGTCCATTTGCATCCCGAGTTGTTAAGTAGAGTGAAACCTCTGTCAGTTTACGAGTAGTGCCGAAACTCTGTCAACCCGAGTCGCATAGTTTCTTCCCGAGTCAAGCCGAGTTGGGAAAGTGGGCCAACATTCAAACCGAACATCTGAGTCAACTCTTGAAAAGAGAAAAGTTCAAAAACGAGGTTGACAATTACAAGTCGGAATTTGCATTCGAGTCTTAGTTCGAGTCGAGTCTAAGATTTGTTTTCCTACAATTATGTCGAACCCCTTTCAATATCAATGGAATTGATTCCATTTCCGTTTTCATTCCAATCATCAAATCAATCCAAATTGCACAGCACACTCAAAGGCATCCCTTGGGTAAGAATATGTTCCGTTTTAAATGGTAAGGTACACTAGGATCCCATGTTTGATTCCTTTACCTATTCCATATCTGGCGGTAGAAAACCTCAATCAAAACCAGTTCTTAAGACAAGGCCTTAGATGATCCTATGACAAACTCGGACTTTCTCCCTGTTTCCCATATCCATGACGGAAGGCAAGCCCATTTCCCACAAAATCATCCCATCTAGAATAGAGAATAGACAAACCAACCTCTCGAATGGTAGCATGACCCAATTCATTGGCAAAGATCAAATTTTTCAAATGACAAATCGATTGTAACTCGAAAAAGTAGAAAGAAAAGAGCAAAAAAAAAAAGAAGCAAAAAAATACGAAAAAAAAAAAGCAAAAGCGGAAAAAAAAAAAAGGAAAAAGCAAAAAAAAACAAATGTCAAAGTTGTAGAAGCCAAAAGTCAATATCAAGCATTCATGATCGAGGCTCAAAAGACGAAGCCAAAACGGTCCGTTAGTACCATTTAGCAACCTTATATCGCTAAGTCCTTCTCAAGATAGTCACAGGGAAATAGTCAAGATTTTTGAGGATTCATCTAGTTTGTGTCGTTACACCCAAGCCTATACGGTCCAGACATGGAAATTTGAACCCCCATTATTTTTAACCCATTTACACTCGAGTTCCATCAAACCCGAGACACCATTTCCAACCACATCAGCAACCATAACCCATTGGCCTAAGCACCACAAAATAAACCTTCAGAGTGATGGTTCACCATTCAAACCCTTTATTACCAAACTCCACATCCCAAAGCATCCAAGTCTTTTACACCAATCCTAAATATGGAATTTAACGGCACCTTGCACGCTAGAACGGGATACAACATGATACTTTAGGTAAAACCTTTGGGTGGGTACACACAAACAAACAAAAACACCAATTTTATGTACCTCATCGAACCACGTCGGATTTGATTTCCTTCCACGCGAACACGTAGGCAATCCTTCAACATAAGGGATTCAATCCATCCACCATCCACCAATTCATCTTGTCGATTTTTTACGGGTCCTAATTAAGTCCAAATCAAGCCACCTTCAACTGAGTCAGTCTTAGTATTCGACTTAGGCTAGGATGAGGATATAGATTCAAACGAGTAATTGTGAGGTTTCAAAATGAACTTTATCTGATGGTGTTGGGAAAGATGTTCAACTTGATATGGTTTACGCTCCTAGAAGAACTTGGTTGGGGAGCTATAATACTTTTCGACTTCGATTCACTTTTGTGCCAGTCGTCTCACCTAAGGTTCCTGCACACTTAGGAGTCTGTCGTAATTCGAGTCAACCCCGGTCAACTTCATATGTCAAGTACCCGAGTCATCATGAGTCATCTGGTCTCTCAGATTTCAAATCACCCAAGTCCAAGTCAAACGTTTGAAAAATTCAAAACTCAAATTCAAATCAAATTCAAAATTCAAGCCTTGTTTCAAATCAAATTCAAATCTTTCAAATTCAAAATTCAAGCCTCATTTCAAATAAAATTCAAATCTTTCAAATTCCAAATTGAAGCCTCATTTCAAATCGAATTCAAAATTCAAACCTCATTAAAATCTTTCAATTTTCAATTTTCAAATTTCAAATTTCAAGCCTTTTCAAAATTCAAATCCAAGTCTTTTTGAATTTCGATGATTTCAAAACAATCATCTTTTTCAATAATGCTAACTTTCGAAAAATCAAAATCAAATTCAATCTTTAAATTTTCTATGTGATTTAACTATGTAAAGTATTTTTACTTTGTATAGTATAGTATTGTACTAGTTTGTTACAGGTACATTTGCAGAACCAAAACACCATTGCTAACAGGTTTGTACACCCGACAGCATCACAAGGATATCAAGAATCAACTGGGGGCTCTAAAACATTTCGTTTTAGAACCCATTTTCAACTGGGGGCTCTGTGAGCCAGATTAAGCAAATTCAATCCACAAGTTTATCACAGCTAGTGGTCACCCGTAAGCAGCTCAAACATAACTGAGCTAGGGGTTACGTCCGTTGAAGTGAATGGGTTCCATGAGCAGCTCGACATACTGAGCTATGGATTGCATTCTCCAAGCACCAACAGGTCAGCGAACCTTCCATCAATAAACACTAGCAGGTCTGCGAACCTTCCAGCAATAAGCACCAGCAGTTCCATAAGACCTTCGAACGATATGTCGCTTTTGGGATATTTTCGTTCACCAGCAACCAGCACCAGCACCATGCTTTGTTTTCAAATAGAAGGCTCAGCCACCCCAGCACACATGAAACCGTCAGTTTGGTATTAACTGGCTAATAGCACATTCACAGGTTTGAGGCGTCGAGAACCGTGTTTCAAGTATGATCATTGCTTATGGCTGGCGAGCTTATGTACGCAAGTCTAATGGACTATAAACGATCCGCGGAATCCTCGGGTTATTGGACTTGGGGTATGCTTTGACTTTCGCCTTGTCCAAGCCTCAATCAAAGTGGGGGCTCTGTAGATACTCATATCCGTCGATATTGGAATTTATAGTCTCTCAACAAACACCCGATGATGATAGGACGACATGTACTCCTAGGTGGCATTTGTCATTTATTTGGGTTCGTTTTACGACGTAGAACAAGCGTTGTCGATGAAGCGTTTTTCAATTTAAAATTATTTCAAATTAATAAAGATTTTAAATTCATTTTATTTATTTTAATTTGAATTTACTTTCTAATTTATTGAAAATAAAATAGTTTTGATTTGAAAATTCGTTTTGGAAGTTTAAGTTGTTTTATTAATTGTATTTGAAAAATCGATATTTACGACGGTGTTATACACGATTTAAAGCTCGATTTTAACTCAGTTTTGGGTACGATTTTCGATGCAAATTCGACCAAACCTTTGACCCATATCCCAACCTTTAGCAAGACCCAAGTTCAAGCCCCACAACCTACTAATTCATGTCCAAAACCCACCTCAAATTTCGTCCTAAAAAAGCCCACACAACCGGTCCAACACCCCTCCCCCGTGCTCAGCTCAACCAACATTCGACCCTCCAAAACCCGTACCAATTTGACTCAAACTAAGCCCAAACTCTCGCTACACCTAGCCTACATACCAACCCATGAACCACACCCAATTCCAGCACCAAACCACACCCAAAACCATCTTAAACAGCCCGCGCAATCAACTATACACTCAGCCCGATACCCTTGCTTTGCAGCCCTTAAACCCGTACCAAACGCCCCCAAACCCGACTCCTACATAATCCAAGTCCTTACCTACACCTATCCCAAGACCATGACCACTAGGCATGGCCTTAACCCACGTCCTAACCACTTTAAAATTCCACCCAATGCTTGACCTGTGAGAAGCACCAAAACAGAGCATGACTCGTGTTTGGTTTGTTTTTCGAGCCCTCTTTCGCACCATAGCTCAAGCCATCCTAACCACAACCTAGCCTACATCATTCCTTGATCCCCAAGATACAATAATACTCCATAATAACTTCCAAAACCGTGCCAAATCCCCTTCCAAAACCGTGTATCAAGACTTACCAAAAAACCCGCAAATATCTTTCGATATATCCTATTCCTATTCCATTCGCACCCATTACCTTAAAACTCAATAAAACTACCTTCCATAGACTACAACACCATATAATATCCTTCCATAGCTGTGCCATGGAGAAAGATAGAAGATCTTAGCTTAAATACCCTATTCTAACCATTCCCGTCACCATATAAATAACCGTCTCGCACCCCTTCAAAACACCTTGAACAATTCCGTAACTTTGCTCATATACCATCTTCATACACCCATAACCTATTACCAAGCAAGAAAACTCAGAAAAAAATCCTAAATCAAGCTCGAATTGGCTCGAAAAACAGAGTGTTCAAACATTCTGTTTTCGCGTTATTTCTAGTGCAGCCTTCCTTTTGCTCGCTTTTCGTGCCTTTTGCATCAAAAAGCCCCCCGTATGTTTGCACTTTCAAAATCTAAGTTCTTCCACGATTCTAAAACATTTTTCCAATCGAATTTTCATCAAGAAACGAGTGAGATATTCGAGTTTGAAAAACGCTGCGCAACTCCTTCAAAAACACGTGTTTGCTTCAACTCTCGTCGACGACGGCCACTCGAGACAAAATCTACGATCAATTACGACCCAAGACGGTGTCAACGATACATGTTGGTTGAGGGTGCATTAAAAATTCTTCCTTTCTCCTTTCTAATTCCGTTTTATATTGCTTAATTTATTATATCGTATTTCATTATTTTATCATTTTAATTATGCTAGATTAGCGATAATTATTGTTTTGTTAATGTTGAATAAAGGAGAATGGGATTAGTAGTTTGTATGTGCCGATAGATGGCCGTTTTCTGTGGTTCCGTTTTCTGTTAAATTAAATTTGTAACATATGTTTGATTATAACAAGTTTAGCATGTTTTAATGACTATTTACGAGTAATTCTTGGCATGTCGTTAATTTTAATTATTAATTCGAAGTTATTGATGTTTAATTTAATTAAAATAAAATTATTATTAGATTTTCCATGTTTTATTTGTTCTTATGATTTTTCACATGTTTAGTTTAATTGTTTGTTTATTTAGCATGTTATTAAATCTAATTTGTGTTTATTTATTTTTAACCATGTAAAAATTCATTTGTGATGATTCACCAGACTTATTATTTATAATTTTAATTTAGGTTAATTTTCGTAATTTATTTCATTGATTTAGTATTTATTTCGCAATTAACATTGTTTTTATGCAAAACCCACGCAATGCACGGGTCTGTCCAGAATATGTTTTTGTGTGCTTTTCTTGTTTGATAATATTTATTTAATTTTAGTTTCATTCGTTTAACTAATTTTAGATTTTATTTATTATTGTTATTGATTTGTGTTGTATTTAACTAACGACTACTGTTTGTTGAGTCTATCTTATGCTAAAGAGTAAGAATACTTCTTTCCTTCTCATTATTGTTTGCTTTGCTAGAATAGCTAATGAACTCACATGCTAAATTTACTTGACGATTTAATTGCATTAAATTGACATAGAACGGGATTCACATGTTAGGGTTAAAACGTTGTTTGCAGTTCAACAAATATAATCCATTCGACTAGCCATCATTTATTCTAAGTAGAGGCCGTCATTGCGACGGGCGAGGTTAGGTGTCTTATTAACGGGCTTCCTAACACGTAGCCACACACGGACCTTTTTCTCTAAAATGGTTTTCAAATATCCTTAAATTTGGTGTCGACTCCTTTTTCAAAGCACCCCGTGGATTATCGAATTCCCACATCCACAGTGATGATGGTCTTTAGCTTTGGGGACAAGATGGAGTCATCACTTCGAGTCTAGCTTCTCCTGTCACGAGATTAGCTGTTTAGATTTAGTTGTCTGAGTACTAGTGAACTTTTGTTTTGAATTTGGTTTTAGAACTTGTAATCATTAACTTTAACTTTATACTTAATTAAATGTTTTGGAATGGTAACTTTGATATAGTAACCTCGGAAAATCGAGATGGTAGCAGTCTCTAATACTAGGGTGGCCTTGGTAAGGTACCTTGGTATATGAGGGTGTTACAAAGTGGTCAGACTGAGAGGACTATCAAGACCTTGGAGGATATGTTGAGGGCTTGTGCCATGGAGTTCAGTGGGAATTGGGAAGATAAGTTGGACTTGATTGAGTTTTTTTACAACAACAGCTATCACACCAGTATAGGAATGGTACCGTTCGAGGCTTTGTATGGCTGGAAATGCCAGTGTCCAGTTTGTTGAGGTGACAGTGCAGAGATGGTGGTTTTAGGACCACAGATGGTGCAAGATATGATTGAGCAAGTTCTTCTGATTCGTCAAAAGATGAATGTAACTCAAGATCGCCAAAACAGTTATGCATATTTCCACCGCAGGGACATCGAGTTCGCAGTGGGTGACAATGTCCTTTTGAAAGTGACACATATGCGAGGGGTGATGAGGTTTGACAAGAAAGGGAAATTGAGCCAAACGTTTATCGGCCAGTATGAGAGCGTAGATCGTGTAGGAGAAGTAGCCTACCGGCTAGCTTTACCACCAGCATTGGATCGAGTCCACAACCTGTTTCATGTTTCACAGCTTCGAAAGTATGTGAGTGATCCATCGTATGTGCTTGAGGTTGAAAACATAGAGCTTGATGAGTCTCTAACATATGCGGAGGTTCCTAAGGAGATTTTAGATCGAAAAGTACGCAAGACAAGGAACGGTGAGACCGTCTTACTAAAGGTACTTTGGTCTAATCACAATGTGGAAGAAGCTACATTGGAACCAGAGGAGTCGATGAGAGAGCGTTTTCCTCACCTTTTCGATCAGGTATGTTTGGTTACGGGGAAGTAATCGTTGTCTCTTTAGGGGGGCAGGAGATGGTCGCATGCTTATTTTGGTTACTTTGAGTTAGCTTAGCTATGTTGTGTCATCTTTTCAATTGGAGTTGGGTGTTTTATCTTTTATAGATAGTGGGAGTTGTTTGGTACTTGGTGTGGCCATCGCGTTGTTGTTGAGGAGTTGTGTTGTAGTTGTTGGTTGTGTTTTGTGTTTAGTATGAACTTCGGGGACGAAGTCCTTTTCAAGGAGGGAATACTGTAATACTACGGTTTTCTAAGTCTATTACTCGGCCAAATATGGCTTACTCGGCCGAGTAGTGCGTCGTGTATTTCTGGTCAAGCTACTGTCCAGGAATACTTGGCCGAATATAGGAATACTCGACCGAGTAGGGGATACTCGGCCGAGTATACTCTATACTCGATCGAGTATCCGCTCTGACGATGTTTATTTCCGCGATTTGATTTAGAGAGGATTAGAGTTATATAAACGAGATTTACAGTTTCTTAATCACTTTTAATAAAACCGAAACTTACAACGTAACTCTAATCATCTCCAAATCTCTCTCAAGTTTGTGGATCTTTCGTGAGTCTTGCTCATCCTTCCTTCGCGTCGATTGCGTCGGTAAGCCTCTAGTTCTTTGAGCTTTGTCTTTTGTCTTTTAGGGTTTTGCCCTAGTTTATGATTTGGTGGAAAGGGGATTTTGCCATGTTTGTAATTGGAATTATATGATTATTGTTAGGTGGAGATTTCGTAGAGGAGCCGTTTTAGCGTGCTTGATTGTATCGTGTCAGATTATGCTAAGGTAGGATTTTTCTACTCGGTTTACTGTTTAATTGATTTAAGATATGTGTTATAATTGTTTGTACGATTAATATTTTGATTGATTGTTGTTGGTTGATTGGAGTATGGTGTTGGTGTTGATATAGTTGATGATGTTCGAGAGGTGCGTCCTCGTCTGAGTGGAGTCACTTGCGGGAGTGGCATCACGCCCTAGATTCGACCTCTGTGGAACCCGCCACAATAGAGGATGTGCACATTAATGAACAAGGTTATCGTCATTATTGAGAGGGGGCTTAGGTGGGCAAGGCTGCGGTCCCCCACTGGCAGGGCCACACACTTTAGTGTGTAGTCAGTTACGAGATGTGATTGGGAGTTGGAGGTGGATTGTGAACAGCTGTTATCCTTATCGTACTTTGTCTTATTTTGATTATGCAGTGAACTGACCCCATTGTTGTTTTGTAAAATCTGTGGTGATCCATTCGGGGATGGTGAGCATTTTGTGACAGGTGATGATGATCTTTAGCTTTGGGGATGAGATGGAGTCATCATTTCGAGTCTAGCTTCCGCTGTCATGAGATTTGTTGTTTAGATTCAGTTGTCAGAGTACTAGTGAACCTTTGTTTTGGATTTGGTTTTGGAACTTGTTATCGTTAACTTTAACTTTATACTTAAATAAATGTTTTGAAATGGTAACTTTGATATACTAGCCTCAGGAAACCGAGATGGTAACAGTCTCTAATGTTAGGGTGATATTGGTAAGGCACCTTGTTATGTGAAGTAGTCAGACTGAGAGGACTATCAAGACCTTAGAGGATATGTTGAGGGCTTGTGCCATAGAGTTCGATGGAAGTTGGGAAGATAGTTTGGACTTGATTGAGTTTTCTTACAACAACAGCTGTCACACCAGTATAGGAATGACATCGTTCGAGGCTTTGTATGGCAGGAATTGCCGGAGTCCAGTTTGTTGAGGTGACAATGCAGAGGCGCTGGTTTTAGGACCACAGATGGTGCAGGATATGATTGAGCAAGTTCGTCTGATTCGTCAAAAGATGAAAATAGCTCAAGATCGCCAAAAGCGTTTTGCATATTTGCACCGCAGGGACATCGAGTTCGCAATGGATGAAAAAGACCTTTTAAAAGTGTCACCTATGCGAGGAGTGATGAGGTTTGGCAAGAAAGGGAAGTTGAACCAAAAGTTTATCGGCTCGTATGAGATCTTAGATCGTGTAGGAGAAGTAGCCTACTGGCTAGCTTTACCACCAGCGTTGGATCGAGTCCACAACGGGTTTCATGTTTCACAGCTCCGGGAGTATGTGAGTGATCCATCGCATGTGCATGAGGTTAAAAACATAGAGATTGATGAGTCTCTAACTTATGCAGGGGTTCCTATTAGACCGAAAAGTACGCAAGACAAGGAATTGGGCGACCGTCTTACTAAAGGTACTTTGGTCTAATCACAATGTGGAAGAAGCCACATGGGAAGCAGAGGAGTCGATGGGAGAGCGTTTTCCTGACCTTTTCGATCAGGTATGTTTGGTTATGGGGACGTAACCGTTGTCTTTTTAGGGGGTAGGAGATGGTCGCATGCTTGTTTTTGGGTTACTTTGAGTTAGCTTAGCTATGTTGTGTCATCTTTTTAGTTTGTGTTGGGTGTTTTGTCTTTTATAGTGGGAGTTGTTTGGTACTTGGTGTGGTCATCGCGTTCTTGTTGAGGAGTTGTGTTGTAGTTGTTGGTTATGTTTTTTGTTTAGTATGAACTTCGGGGACAAAGTTCTTTTCAAGGAGGGAAGACTGTAATACTACGGTTTTCTAAGTCTGTTACTCGGCCGAATATGGCTTACTCGGCCGAGTAGTGCGTTGTGTATTTTTGGTCAGACTACTGTCCAGGAATACTCGGCCGATTATGGGAATACTCGACCGAGTACGGGATACTCGGCCGAGTATACTCTATACTCGACCGAGTATCCGCTCTGACGATGTTTATTTCCGCGGTTTAATTTAGAGAGGATTAGAGTTATATAAACGAGTTTTACAGTTTCTTAATCACTTTTACCTAAACCTAAACTTACAACGTTAACTCTAATCATCTCCAAATCTCTCTCAAGTTCATGGATCTTTCGTGAGTCTTGTTCATCCTTCCTTCGCGTTGATTGTGTCGGTAAGCCTCTAGTTCTATGAGTTTTGTCTTTTGTCTTTTAGGGTTTTGCCTTAGTTTATGATTTGGGGGAAACGGGATTTTGCCATGTTTGTAATTGGAATTATATGATTATTGTTAGGTAGAGATTTCGTTGAGGAGCCGTTTTAGTCTGCTTGATTGTATCGTGTTAGATTGTGCTAAGGTAGGGTTTCTCTACTCGGTTTACTGTTTAATTGATTTAAGATATGTGTTATAATTGTTTGTAAGATTGATATTGTAATTGATTGATGTTGGTGGATTGGATTATAGTGTTGGTGTTGATATGGTTGATGATGTTCGCGAGGTGCGTCCTTGTCTGAGTGGAGTCACTTGCGGGAGTGGCTTCACGCCCTTGATTCGCCCTCTTTGGAATCCGCCACAAGAGGGGATGTGCACATTAATGAACAAGGTTATCGCTCATTGTTGAGCGGGGGCTTAGGTGGGCAAGGTTGCGGTCCCCCACTGGCAAGGCTACACACTTTAGTGTGTAGTCTGTTACGAGATGTGATTTGGAGTTAGAGGTGGATTGTGAACAGATGTTATCTTTATCGTACTTTGTCTTATTTTGATTATGGAGTGAACTGATCCCGTTGTTTTGTAAAATCTGTGGTGATACATTCGGGGATGGTGAGCAGTTTGTGACAGGTGATGATGGTCTTTAGCTTTGGGGACGAGATGGAGTCATCACTTCGAGTCTAGCTTCTGCTGTCACGAGATTTGCTGTTTAGATTCAGTTGTCTGAGTACTAGTGAACTTTTGTTTTGGTTTGGTTTTGGAACTTGTAATCGTTAACTTTAACTTTATACTTAATTAAATGTTTTGGAATGGTAACTTTGATATACTAACCTCGGGAAACCGAGATGATAGCAGTCTCTCATGCTAGGGTGGTCTTGGTAAGGCAACTTGGTATATGAGGGTGTTACATTAATATAATTAAATCTAGCTATGCTTAAATAAACTAAGATTAGTTTATTTAACTAAATTAAACTTTAACTAATCAGGCATAACTTAGCTAGACTTAACATAATTAAACTTAACTTATTTAAATTTAGGAAAATGATGATACTAGTCACTACACTTACTAATGCCGCAATAAAACAGGCTAAATATAAGGGCATGTTGTTGTTCATTGTCTCTTAAATATGAGTTCATTAGCAATTTCGAAGTCAGTTAGTCTTGCTTGTAACGGGCTAATTCCGTCACAAGCTTGTGACCTCTCAAATAAAAGAGAGAGGGGACAAGGTGGGGCACCCCCCATGTGCTTCCTTACTCACCTTTCTATGGATCATTTGTGAGAGGAAACGGTATTCGTCACAAGTTTGTGACGGATATCACCGTCACAAATGAGAATTTGTGTTTCGAAGTACCATTATTTCCCCCCTAAATTTAATTAACACAAATATGTGAAAATGTAAACGATGCTTTGATATCTTTGTCATAGCGAAATGGTCGGCGAGGAAAGAAAGGTAAAGTGGAAATATATGGATTACAAACCTTATCCTTTGATGAACCCGCCCCTTGATGAATTCATGGTACTACACATTACGGTGTAAACATATCTCCTCATAGGAGAGGATAATGTCGAATCTTAAGATAAGGTTTTTAGTTCTCTTTTTTTTTTTTTGACAACAATAAACCAATTATATTAATTAAGAAAGTAGTACAAAACTACAAATACATACATATGTTATCCAGTAGCTAAATTAACAGACCAGAAAGAATAAATGACGAAAAGGTGGCGAATTTTATGAATTGAATTTCGCACACATATTGGTACTGATAATAACTTTGCCAGAACAGCTTATAGTTCTCTTTTTTATAACAAAAGAAACATATCAATTCACATGGAACGACTTTTATGCATACGTACGGAGTACCGTTCATGCAACCGCACATAGTTTTGAGGGACAAGCTCAACTCCTCAACCACTTTAGGAAAAAAAATAAATGCTCCATTATTAGTAATCGGCTAATTGGTACTTCCTCCATTTAATTTTATTTTGCAAATTTGCTTTTTATATGTGTATTAAGGAGCTGATTAAAAAAACTATTAAAAATACATAGGGAAAAAGAATGGAGAGGTTAAAAATATTAAAAAAATATAAAGGTAGGGTTTTATGGTGGATTAGTGTGGAATATGGACCACATTTTTTGTACATATAGATTTTCAATAAGTATAGAATGATCATTTTCTTAGTCAAATAAGAAAACATGTAAAATGGACTTGAATGAACGAAAAAACAATACTTGCAAAATGGAGTTGAATGGAGGAAGTATAATAATAAAATGAGGTTTATTGATAGAAAATAAACCATTAGTCTCTTAAGATAGATATATTCATTTTAATATTAAAATGAGTTTAATATGTTAAATAAGACAGAAGAAAAATGCATAAGGAATAACATGATATTTGTCTTATCTAAACAAGTGAAATATTACTTCACCTATTTTAGATGAGAATTGTGGAGAATGAGAACATAGATTGAATATTTTATGAAAGGAGAGAGCATGTAGAATAAATTAAAAATAAAATTGAAAATTTTATTAATGATTTTAAAATAATCATTTGACATATGCTCAAGATATATTAAAGACTAGGGATTTTTGATAACTGTTACCACATATAATCCAATTTTTACCAATTGCTACCAAAGAAATTTTTCTTTAAAAATTGCTACCAAAGTATTTGGTTCGGACGACAAATCACTACCACATTACAACCGGAACCAGAAAGATCAGATCTCAACCATTCATTTCCATTTTAAGTAGTATTTGAACTTCCTTATTTACCCTTACCCTCTCCCTTATGTTCTTCTCAATAACTTCATTTATCCTTCTTCATCTTTAATTTTCAAGTTCATCCATTTCAACCCTTGTTCTATTATCCCTCTTCCATTTTTCTCATTCTCATTTCTTGTTCAGGGAACCTCTACTCTATTGATTTAACTCAACAACTACTTTCTTGAATTTAACCAAAAGTTTAGTAGATCCAAACCTTAAATCATCCCCAAAGTTCAATTCTTCAATAACTTTACTCAATTACATAAGATTACCTTCAACTAATCCCAAATAATTGCTTGAATTCCCAGGATTCTCATCAACTAAACCTGGTTAAAAAGAAAGCTTGAAAAACAACCAAAAATAGTGAAACACAATAATGTTAGAAATCCATTGTAAATAACCTAATATTTTTGGAAGAAACAACCTTGAAATCCTTGATTTATGACTATATTGCCTTGTGAATGAAGCAATGCTTCCAATACTATTGTTCAACAATTCCTAATATTTCTCCAGCACAACTCCATTATCAAGAGAATCCATTTACATCATTAATAAAAACTAACAAGATAGAATAAAAGTTTGAATCTTTAACAATATTACTCAAAACCCAGATGATAAAACCAAATTTCGTTAAATTACATTGAAACTTTGATTGAATTTAATACTTCATTTGTTTGCAATAGTTGAGTGGTTCTCTATAGTTATAAGAATCTTATGATTTTAGCAAAAAAACAAAAAAAGCTAAAAACTTTGATTACTGCACAGAAAAAATAACAAGATTGAAGAAAAGTTTGAATCTTTATCAATATCACATATAACCCAGGCGTCGTAATGAAATTTCAGTAATAAGTATTTAGTTGTTGTTAAGGGGATTTAATACAATAAAAAAAACAAGATAAATAGCGTATCAAGACATATTTCAGAGATTTAAGGGGGGAATAAGTTTAATTGAAAGGAATTTATGATTGACCAATTTATTTCAAAGTAATTAGGTTTAGATTTTTTGAAACAATTGATGGGTATAAGAAAGTTAGGTTGGAGAGGGAAGTGTGTGGGTAACTGGGTAAGTGAAGGGATGAATGATTAGTGGTTAAAGTAGGGGTATTATGGTTTTATCAAGCATAATTTGGAGGTTCGTGGTTATGTGGTAGTGATTTACTATCCGAACCTAATATATAGGTAGTAGTTTTTAAAGAATTTTTTCTTTGGTAGCAGTTGGTAAAAATGGGATAATGTGTGGTGGCAGTTATCAAAAAACCCTACAGACTATGTGTTCCGGGTATAATTCCAGAGCAGTGATTAGTTACCACCCGTGGCTCGTAGAATAATGTCTTGAGTTGAATCCTTCTTGCTTCTATCGTCCCTCGCGGCCTCCCCTGCAACAATGAACGAACTGAGGGCTTGGCTGTGTGCCAAGCGTACTCACTCCGACGCTCAAGTCAGTAAACTTAAAGGATCAAGCTGTGTAACCTGGCTAGGTATATATTGTAGAGAGATAAGGGAGATATTACCAGATGAATAGTGTATTTAGGTTATAATTGTGGGATCCTTTCCTCAATGAAGGTTGAGGAGTATTTATAGACTTTCACCTTTTGTCACGTAGTGGCCAAGTGGCCAAGTGGCTAGCAGGTGGAAAGATCGATCTACCCTCGGCCGATGGACCTATGGCAGGCCGGCGGACAATGTTGACTCGCCGCCGAGGGGTCTTGGATATGAGTACGCGGATGTGTGTCCCTACGGGCGGGTTGTCACGCCGAGACCCAGTGGTGGAGCCGATGGGATGCATCGGCTAGGCTATCTAAGTCGTTGACTTCTTTGTGGATATCTTTGACCTTGCTCAGTGTGTTGACTTGGTCAGCGGTGCAGAATATGCCCCATCAATTTGCCCCCAGCGTAGTCTATGCCGTGGTATGGGCTCCGATGTACGTTGAGCATGTATTCTGCACAAGTAATTTTTAGAAATTTTCTGCATCGGCTTCTTCTTGTGCATCGGCGTGGCTCTTGCTAGGCCGTGCCGTATACCATATCCTAGGCCGTGCCGTATACCATATCCCCCCTCCACATGGATGCGTAAAGGGCACTCGATGTGGAAAAGAATATGACGCTGGCCGTGACCAAGGTTGAGAGTGCCGGTTGATTTTGATTGCCCCCGGCCGGTGCTTCCTAGCTTGGTTGATCAGGTGGCCGGCGGAGACCAGATACCTAGGAATTTGTTGAGGAAGATGAATAGTTGAAGGGATGTGAACGGGCGTGTTGAAGACGCTTGGTCACTGTTGCATTGATTGACGTTTAACTGTTGCGATGATTGACATTCCGTGGTTGCATGCTCGACACGTGTTTGCTCGTTGATTGGCTGTTGCTTCATGGGCTGTGCTCTGATTGGCCCTTCATTGTGGGCTTTTTCCCTATAAATAGGGCAGTTTTTCCGTGATTTTGGTCACTAATTTCATTTTCTCAAATTTTCTTCAAAATTTTCGTCTGACAAGGCCGAAATGGCTGATGCTGAGGAGGCAGCGGCTACTGAGAAGGCCAAGGCGGCCTGTGATGCGAAAGTGAAGGAGGATGAGAGGCTGAAGTTGCCTGAAGATGCTCAGCCTTCCACAAAGCCGGCCACCGATGATGCTGTCGCTGCTGACGGAGGGGAGCATCAGGCATAGGGAGACGGGCGGTCGTCACCGGACTCACCCGGCGTCTCGGATAGCTTTAGCTGTTCGGGGGCCAATTATTGAGCCTTCTCTCCCTGCCATTCTTTTGGCGCTTCAAATTTCAAGTCTGTACCCTTTTGTTTTTCTGTTTCCTTGCTTTCTCGTAAAGCGTAGTAGGTAGAGTTTAGGCAATCCTCATGGGGACGGCCGTCGTTTGTACTCTCCTCGCAATCGTTTTCAATAAAGTTTTGTCTATTTGGTCCTTGGCTTGGCCGGGACTCCGATCACGATCCTTTACTTTCCTTGTGTCATCAACTAAGTGCCTTCGTTTTTACATTTGTAACTGTGTAGGCATATTGACCGCTAGATTGGCGTCTCAATTGCACTGAGTATACGTCTCTTTTTAGCGTACCGGCCGACGTGTTCCCCGTCGCTCTCGGTTTTGGCCGAGGTAATCGGGGTTGCGGCATCGATAGCGACCGAATCGTGTAGGCATATTGACCGCTAGATTGGCGTCTCAATTGCACTGAGTATACGTCTCTTTTTAGCGCACCGCCGACGTGTTCCCCGTCGCTCTCGGTTTTGGCCGAGGTAATCGGGGTTGCGGCATCGATAGCGACCGAATCGTGTAGGCATATTGACCGCTAGATTGGCGTCTCAATTGCACTGAGTATACGTCTCTTTTTAGCGTACCGGCCGACGTGTTCCCCGTCGCTCTCGGTTTTGGCCGAGGTAATCGGGGTTGCGGCATCGATAGCGACCGTAACTGTGTAGGCATATTGACCGCTAGATTGGCGTCTCAATTGCACTGAGTATACGTCTCTTTTTAGCGTACCGGCCGACGTGTTCCCCGTCGCTCTCGGTTTTGGCCGAGGTAATCGGGGTTGCGGCATCGATAGCGACAGAATCGTGTAGGCATATTGACCGCTAGATTGGCGTCTCAATTGCACTGAGTATACGTCTCTTTTTAGCGTACCGGCCGACGTGTTCCCCGTCGCTCTCGGTTTTGGCCGAGGTAATCGGGGTTGCGGCATCGATAGCGACCGTAATCGTGTAGGCATATTGACCGCTAGATTGGCGTCTCAATTGCACTGAGTATACGTCTCTTTTTAGCGTACCGGCCGACGTGTTCCCCGTCGCTCTCGGTTTTGGCCGAGGTAATCGGGGTTGCGGCATCGATAGCGTTTCTTCCCTTCGAGTTTCCGTCTAATGGCAAATCGTTGAGGGGACAGACACTTTGATGGAGAACTTTGGTGATTCATTTGCTTGTTATCATCGTGCGTTGGGGTGTCCACAATGTGTTCGGACACCTCCGCCGCTATACAAAGTATTTTCTCAAGTTATCGGTGTTCCAATGGCTCATCAGAGGCACACCTCCCATGTCTGTCAGCCGGTATGTACCCGGCCCTATCTCTTCGATTACTTTGTAGGGGCCTTCCCAGTTGGCCGTCAGTTTGCCATGAATATTTCCTTTGTTGGTGGCGGCCGACTTCCTTAGGACTAGGTCTCCTACTTTTAAGTCCCTTTTGTGGACTCTTCGGTTGTAGGCTCTCTTCATCCGGCTCTGATATACGGCCAAGTTGAGGCGTGCCGTGTCTCGGCTTTCTTCGACCAGGTCAAGGGAAGCTCTAAGGCCTTCCTCGTTTTCAGCTGGGTCAAAAGTGGCCGTTCGGAAGGTCGGCACCGTCGCTTCGATCGGCAAGACCGCTTCGGAGCCGTAGACTAGATGGAAGGGGGTGTATCCTGTTGCTTCTTTCTCTGTGGTTCGAAGGGACCACAGGACGCCGGGTAGCTCATCGGCCCACCTTCCCTTAAGATCTTCAACCGTCTTTTTTAAACCGTTGAGGATGGTTTTATTGGCTGCCTCCGCCTGCCCGTTACTCTGCGGGTGGCAGACGGAGGAATACGCAAACTTGATGCCAAGCTCCTCTAACCAGTTCATTATCAGGTCGCTCCAAAACTCGCGGCCGTGGTCGAATACCATAACTTGGGGTAATCCGAAGCGGGTTATAACGTTTTCCCAGATTACCTTTCTGACGGCGGCTGTGGTCTTCGCTGGTACTGCTACGGCCTCAACCCATTTGGTGAAGTAGTCAACGGCGACGATTAAGAACTTCCTTCCCCCGGAGGCCGTTGGGAATGGCCCTAGCATGTCCATCCCCCATTGTGCGAAGGGAAGGGGACTAAGCACCGGTTGTAGGTCCCTGGAGGGAGCGTGTATCACCGGGGCGTGCATTTGACAGTTCGTGCACTTCTTGGTCTTCGTTCGGAATCTTGAAGCATGGTGGGCGAAGTAGCCAGCTCGGAGAGCTTTATGGGCTAGTGTTCTTGCCCCCATGTGATGTCCACAGATGCCTTCGTGGATTTCTGTCAGTATCAGCTCTGCGTCGGCCGGACCGACACACTTCAAGAGTGGTCTTATTACGGATCTTCTGTACAGTTCTCCTTCGAACAACATGTGTACTGGCGGCGATCTTTTTATTTTGGCCGAGGGATTGCGGCCCTCCGCAACTCACCCGTAAGTTTGTATCTCATTATCGGAGTCATCCACGTTGTCTCGGTCTCTATGTTACCCACCATGCCGACGGTCTCAGTGATGCTTTTCGCGTTCTCGATGTCTACCAAAGACGGTTCTACCGGTGACATTCTTGATAGTTGAGTGGCAGTTTGGAGAGCGCGTCGGCCCGGTTGTTCTCGGATCTGGGGACACACTGGATCTGGAAGGATTTTAATTTTGCTACGTCGGCTTTTACCCTCTCTAGGTACCTTACCATTCCGTCGTCCCGAGCCTCATACTCTCCTCTGATTTGGTTGGTGACCAATAGCGAGTCAGTTTTTAACACAACGTGTTCTGCTCCGGCAGCCCTAGCTAGCTCGACTCCGGTTATCACCGCCTCGTATTCGGACTCATTGTTCGAGGCCGAGAAGGTGAATTTCAAGGCGTACTCAAACTCATCCCCGTTTGGGCTGATGATAAGGATGCCGGCTCCTGAGCTATTCGCCGTGGAGGAGCCGTCGGTGTAGACCTCCCATATGCCTGGGTTTGGCTCTTCCTGATACGTGCATTCGGCCAGGAAGTCCGCAAGTGCTTGCCCCTTTATCGAAGGCCTTGGTTTGTACTGAATGCCGAAACCGGAGAGTTCCACTGCCCATTTGATGAGCCTGCCGGATTGTTCGAATTTTTCCAAGGATTTCTCCAATGGCTGATCGGTTAGGACCGTCACGGGGTGTGCGTCGAAGTAGGGTTTTAACTTCCTTGTGGCGACGACGACGGCGAAGGCTGCTTTTTCGATTAGTGGATAATTCCTTTCGGCGGGCAGCAGTGTGTGGCTGACAAAGTAGATTGGGTGTTCTTTGTTTGCCTTCTTCCCGATGATCACAAAGATCGACCGTGGCCGAGGTTCCGCTATGTATAGGTATAGCGTCTCCCCGAGATCGGCTGGATAGTGTTGGGAGAGTCGAAGATGAGCTTTCAGTTGCTCGAAAGCCGTGCTCTGTTCCTCCCCCCAGCTGAAGTCTTTATTCCCTTTCAGCACTTTGAAGAATGGGGTGCTCTTGTCGGCTGACCGGGAGATGAAACGGGCGAGAGCCGCCATTCTCCCGGTCAGTATCATAACCTCTTTCCGATTCCTTGGTTCCGGCAGTCTAGGATTGCTTGGATTTTGTCCGGATTGGCATCTATGCCTCGGCCGACAAGTACTCCTAGAAATTTTCTGCCGGACACCGAAGTTGCATTTCATTGGGTTGAGCTTCATCTTGTATTTCCTTAGTGAACAAAATGTTTCGTGTAAATCGGCCGGATGCTCATTTGTCGGACTTGCTTTTTACAATAGCATCGTCGACGTATGCCTCAATGTTTCGCCCTTTTTGGTTTTGAAACACTTTGTCTACCAGCCTCGTGTACGTTGCTCCGGCGTTCTTCAAACCAAACGGCATCATTTTGTACATGTATGTGCCGTTGGCGGTGATAAATGCGCATTTAGGCATGTCTTCCTCGGCCATAAACACTTGGTGATACCCTGAGAAGGCGTCCAGCAGGCTCAGCATGGTGTAGCCTGCCGTGGCGTCGATTAAACTATCTATCCGAGGCAAGGGATAACAATCTTTGGGGCATGCTTTATTAAGGTTGGTAAAGTCTACACACATTCTCCATGCCCCTGATGACTTCTTCACCATTACAACATTGGCTAGCCACTCAGGGTAAGTACAAGGCATGATGAAACCTGCCGCTAGTAATTTATCTACTTCGGCTTTGATGGCCTCGTCCTTCTCGACCGAGGAGTTCCTTATTCTCTGCTTGACGGGGCGAGCGGTGGGGAGCACGTTCAGCTTGTGAACAATCACCTCTCGATTCACGCCTGGCATCTCGGCCGCTGAGTATGCGAAAACGTCTTTGTTCTTTCTCAGCAGGTCCAGGAGGTTGGCTCTGAATTCTGGTTCCAGGTTGACACCGATGGTTACGGTGCGGCCCGGATCGATCTCTACCTCCTCGGTTTCTGCTCCTTCGACCATGCCGATGGTCCGGTCGTTCCCGGATCTGGGGGTGTACTGTATTCGGAACGATTCTAGTTCTGAAGCGACAGCTCTCACCCTTACTAGATACCTTATTGTCTTGTAGTCCTGGGCTTTGCACTCTCCTCTAACCTGGTTGGTCACGAGGAGCGAATCAGTCCTTATCATGATGCGCTCTGCCCCGGCGGCTTTGGCTAGCTCAATTCCGGTTATCACCGCCTCGTACTTGGATTCCCTGGGGGTCACTGAGGTAAGCCTCAAGGCGTGCTCGGATACGTCCCCGTTTGGGCTGATGATGACGATGTCGGCCCTCGAGCCATTTGTCGCGGAGAGGCCGTTAGCGTGAATCTCCCACAAACCGGGATCTTCCTCTTTTTTCGAGATGAGCTTATGTGCCTCCCCCCGGTCCGAGACATACATCAGTGTCAGGGCCCGGATGGATATTACAGCGTCGATCTCGCTCAAAGTGATCCGGCCTATGAGCACGTCGTAGGCAGGTGTACCGTCGATGACTACGAATTTAGACATAACGTTCTTGGCTGCACCTCCCTCGCCGAACCTCACCGGCAAGCTGATTGACCCCAGGGGTACCAGGCCGGCCCAGAAAAGCTGTATAACGGGTTGGTGCAGGGGCTCAAATTTTCAATCCTCAGACCGAGGCCGAGAAAGCATTCTCTGTTCATAACATTCGTGTAGGCGCCTGTGTCAATTAGGCACCCCTTCACCAGGTGGTTGGCTATGTCTAGGCGGACTGTAAGGGGGTCGCTATGAAGGGCGGCGACTCCCTCGTAGTCCCTTTGTCCGATGGTCATGTCTGGGATGCTGGGAGCGGGGGTCGCTGTGTTGGGCACAAAGTTGATGGCCGGATGAGGTTCATCCTGGGGCCGTTTGTGCTCATTAGCGGATCCGCCGCTCTCGTTGTCCCCGATGACGATATTGACTACTCCTATCCGCTCAGAGGCGGACTTGCTATTCGATCCGCCGGCGTCTGATTTTTGGCCCCTGGCAACATACTTGCCGAGGCTTCCCGTCCGGATTAGCTCTTCAATGGCATCCTTCAGGTGTCGGCAATCGTTGGTTAAGTGTCCGGTGTGGCCGTGGTACTTACAGTACTGGCTCGTGTCACCGTCACTCCTCGGCCTAGGGGGTCTTTCCCATTTCTGGCCCTCGTTCTTGCTCAAAGCGAAGACCTCGGCTGCCGACACGACTAGGGGGGTGTGATCATCGTACCGTTTTTTGTAGTACGTCCCCCAGCTCCTCCCGGCATCCGCCGAGCTTTGTTTTCTGGCAGACTTTTCTGGCCGTGGCCTGTTACTCTCACGGCGTCTTTCATCAGACCGTGACCCGTTGTTGTCACGGCGTTTTTCATTCGGGTTAACCTCCCGGCGGTTCTTCCTTTCTGATTGCTCAGCCTCGTTGGGGCCTACCCAGGTCTTGTGGTAGTCTTCTACCTTGATGGCTTGGTCGGCCAATTTTCTGGCGGCGTCCAAACCTAGGCCTCCGCACTTGATGAGCTCATTTTTTAAATCTCCCTTCGGGAGGCCTTTCATCAGTGCGAAGGCCGCCAGTTCGGGATTGATTTCTCGAATCTGCTGGACCTTTCCGTCGAACCTTTTCACATAGTTCCGCAGAGACTCGTCTCCCTCCTGTTTGATAGTTAGGAGGTCCGACGTCTCCACGACCCTTCTCTTATTGCAAGAGTACTGGGCTAGAAAGGCGTTCCTTAGGTCGGCGAAGTAGTACACCGAGCCGTCGGGAAGCCCTTTGTACCAGCTCTGAGCCATCCCATGCAAAGTTGTTGGGAAGACTCGGCACCAGACCTCATCGGGCTGCTCCCATACCGACATGTAAGACTCGAAAGCCTCAGCGTGGTCGGAAGGATCACTATCTCCTTTGTATGAAATCGGTGGCAACTTGAGCTTGGGTGGCACCGGGACTTCTAGGACGTAGGCGTTGAGGGGTTGCCTGACCACGTGTTGAATGACACGTGGCGATCGGCTCCTCGCATCCCTATCTTGGCTTCTCCCCTCGCAGCGGGAGGGGCTCCTTCTTCGACTATGACTCCTTTTCCAACTCTGCTGAGTCGGACTCCTCTGGCTCCTTTGGGGTATGCCTCGTTCGTGTGGCGGGGACGCTGTCCTTCCGCGAGTGCGGGAAGGACTTAGGTCTACCGCGCCCACTTTGGGCTCCCCGGCGTCTTGCCGGGTCAACTTCTCCTAGTGCTCCGTTCGATTTCTGAGTCACGTTTTGGGCCCTGTTATCCTGGACGGTTTCCGCCGCTCTTGTCGGTGTGACAGTGTGAGCGGGCGTGTTGCTGATTAGGTCCAGGAGCATTTTTAGCTTTTCTACGTCAACCACATGCCCCATGATGGTGACCTGGTTGGTTGGCACCGGCGCGTCGGGTATTATTGGCATCCCGAACTCTGGTTGAGTTACCCCGCCGGTGGAGGGTTGCTCGACTCCAGATTTGTGGACGACATTATCGTGGTAAAATTCGGTTTCGTCCGTCACGAATACCTCTTGTTGTTTCGACATTTTCTTAGCTTTTCGGGTGGGTTTTTATTTTGAGTTTTGTTTTTGTTTGGGAATGAATGTGACTAGCTTCTAGTGTCTTTTTCCCACAGACGGCGCCAATTGTTCCGGGTATAATTCCAGAGCAGTGATTAGTTACCACCCGTGGCTCGTAGAATAATGTCTTGAGTTGAATCCTTCTTGCTTCTATCGTCCCTCGCGGCCTCCCCTGCAACAATGAACGAGGCGAGGGCTTGGTTTGTGTGCCAAGCGTACTCACTCCGACGCTCAAGTCAGTAAACTTAAAGGATCAAGCTGTGTAACCTGGCTAGGTATATATTGTAGAGAGATAAGGGAGATATTACCAGATGAATAGTGTATTTAGGTTATAATTGTGGGATCCTTTCCTCAATGAAGGTTGAGGAGTATTTATAGACTTTCACCTTTTGTCACGTAGTGGCCAAGTGGCCAAGTGGCTAGCAGGTGGAAAGACTGATCTACCCCTCGGCCGAGGGACCTATGGCAGGCCGGCGGACAATGTTGACTCGCCGCCGAGGGGTCTTGGATATGAGTACGCGGATGTGTGTCCGGTGGCGGGTTGTCACGCCGAGACCCAGGTGGCAGGCCGATGGGATGCATCGGCTAGGCTATCTAAGTCGTTGACTTGCTGTGGATATCTTTGACCTTGCTCAGTGTGTTGACTTGGTCAGCGGTGCAGAATATGCCCCATCACTATGATCTACATTCTACAAGTTAGGATTTGGTGTAATAAATAATTTAAAAAAAAAAGTCAAATATTTTATATTTTATATTATTATATTAAATTTTATTTTTGTTTAGTATGAGCAAGGTTCAAGATAATTATTTCTATTTTTAAAATTATTTTTAAATATTTTAGAAAATATTATCATATTCAAAACTTCTGATATTTTATTAAATATTCTTTTTTATATTAAATTAAAGTCAAAGCCGGTCTTAAAAATTGTAATCTACTTAATAATATGAAATAGATCTAGTATTAGAACAAAAAAAGGAGTGGATTTTGTTAATTAAAAAGTTTGAACAATTTTATTTTTGAGTTTTGACCGAGGAGAGTTTATGATTCACACTACGTACTTAATATGTGTCATAGTTAAAATAATAAAAAAAAAAAAAAATTGGGTGTAGGGAGGTGTCTTAATAACGACTCAATGAGGATAATGGCCAAAAGGATCCATAGTTTAAACGAACGTGGCTAAAATTGTGTGGATCATATATATATATATATATATATATATATATATATATATATAGAGGCCGGATCCGGTGAGGCACCATTACTCGTTATGGCGAGGCGGCGGTCTCACCAAATTCCTCATTATGGTGAGCAAGATCCGGTGAGTCCACCTATATATTTGAGTCCATGAGTCCATAAAACAATATCACGCACTATACAATACAATATCACGAATTTTTTTTTTTTTGAATTTTTTTTTTTTCAAATTTTTTTTTTTCGAATTTTTTTTTCGAATTTTTTTTTTCAAATTTTTTTTTTCAAATTTTTTTTTTCGAATTTTTTTTTTTTTTTTTTTTTTTTTTTTGAATCTCATACCTATTTTGTGAATCTCATACCTTATTCAGTGAATCTTTAAGGCTTGTTTTGTGAAACTTGATCATCATAATTGGTTAAAATCACCTATTTCGCTCTTTTCTTTATTAGGTGAATCTCAGACTTTGTTTTGTGAATCTCAGACCTTGTTCAGTGAATCTTAGAGCTTGTTTTGTGAAACTTGGTCATCATAAGTGGTTAAAATCACGTTTCTTGCTCTTTTTCTTATTTGGTGAATCTCAAGCCTTATTTTGTGAATCTCATACCTTATTCAGTGAATCTTAAGGCTTGTTTTGTGAAATTTGATCATCATAAGTGGTTAAAATCATCTATTTTGCTCTTTTCTTTATTAGGTGAATCTGAGACTTTGTTTTGTGAATCTCAGACCTTGTTCAGTGAATCGTAGAGCTTGTTTTGTGAAACTTGGTCATCATAAGTGGTTAAAATCACGTTTTTTGCTCTTTCTTTATTTGGTGAATCTCGGACTTTGTTTTGTGAATCTCAGACCTTGTTCACTGAATCTTAGAGGTTGTTTTGTCAGATTCAACGTCAAGTCGATCTCTTCGTATTGTCAAACCATAAATTCAACTTACATAAACCAATTATATATACATAAACTGCAGGTACACATCCCAATCCAAAATGAATAAGTACAAATAATAAAATTGAAAATACAATTAAAATAATAATTTTAAACAATAGCTATCTTTGCTAAAATTTACTACTCATTCATCAACACACCACCAAGTGAGTAAATTAGTGCTCTTTTGTTTTGTGAAGCGTCTCGACGTACATGTTGTCACCAGAGTAAATCACACACTTTTCTACCCTTTGTAATGCAAACTTGACCCTTGATTATCAACATTACCCTTGCTTATCAACATTCTTTGTAAATCCAAGTGCAGATTATTAGAAGCAATGCTCAAAGACCAAAACTATCAATTACATATTCAAAGCAAAATTTCATTATCAGTAAGTATTGAATCGAATCGAGGAACATATTGAAAGTTTGAAACTAGATCTTCAACAAAAATAACATAACCATCTTAAAAGCAAAACTATCAACTACCAATTTTGTAAAATCCAAATCTTTCACAAATTTATACATTCAAGTGTATTAATCTTCAAAAGCAAAGTAATAATAATGCATAAAATAGCTACCCACACAAGATAACATAAATTGATTAGTAGTACTGTAAACTTACAAAGTAAATTGAAAGCCAGGGATACTAAAATATTAAGTGCTCAACAATCACAAATTCTTACTCCGAACGGTCTTAAAGTAAGACGTAGTCACAATTGATTTAAATACTGTTAAAATGAAAAGGGAATTGTGAAGAGTCCTAACTTAAGACCGTCTTAAGAAAGATCTATTGATGCAACAACACAAATTACACATATCCGCCAACAAGCTTTCAATGACATTTATTCCTATATTACATTGAGCAAATTGTATTGGGAGAGGGTGAAATGACTGAAAGCTGGAACATAGTTGATTACCTCAATACTTTCACCATCAAACCCAAAAAAACTATCGTAATTGCTCTTTCGTGTACACGATAAATCCACCAACTCCGTCACTGCCAACATGTCAAGTGGATACACCGCCACCACATCAACATTCCACAGCAAACGTCAACCAATCCCGCTCCCACCAAACCCAACCCTCGACATAACAACCTTCATCTCCTCCCGACCCCACCGTACCACAACAGCATTCATCGACGCAATCACAGGACGCCACCTGTCTTATGTTGACTTATGGACAGCCGTCGATTCACTCTCACACTCTCTCTCCTCAATCTACGGCATCAGAAAAGGCCACGTGGTCTTAATCCTCTCTCCGAACTCTATATACTTTCCTATCGTATGTCTCTCCGTCATGTCCCTCGGCGCGTTGATCACAACCGCCAACCCGCTTAATACCAACTCGGAAATCGCCAAGCAACTCGCTGACTCGGGGCCCAAACTCGTTTTCGTGACTCGGGAACTCGTTGGGAAACTCACTGGCTGTGGGGTCCCCGTTGTGTTGTTGGAAGAAGGGGAGGGGAAGGGTGCAGGGGTAGTTTCGTCATTGGGGGAGTTGTTGATGAAGGGTGGTGGCGGAGGGAGTGAGGTGAGGCGAGAGAAAGTGAGGCAAAACGACGCCGCGGCGTTGTTGTATTCGTCGGGAACTACGGGGGTGAGTAAAGGGGTAGTTTCGTCACATCGAAATATGATTGCGATGGTTCAGACGATTATTCAACGGTTTACTAGAACGGCTGAGGGCAGTGGGTCCCTTGGGACTTTTATTTGTACTGTTAGAAAATTATACAGGGACACGTGGCAGCATCTGGAATATCTTTAGTTATTAGATCTGACGGTTTAGAAGGTGTCCAGCCGCCTCACCCTAAGAAGGGTGCCTCACATGATTCAATCTATATATATATATATATATATATATCACAAATATGCTCCCTATGAAAGGTTCAATAATAATCTTTATATTTGTGTATCATTTACGCCATACGTACTTTATATATTTTCCTGTCTCTCAATTCCAATCATACCACCTTCATTTCCATTACATAAATATTCTCTCAATTGTTTCGTCGAACGTTAATTATTATTAATGGAAGTTGTTCACGATCAAAAATATATGATGCGGTTTTATCACAGAGAAGAACAAAAAAAGTTGGTGAATAATGAAAGAAACCGTGAAGAAGATGCATATATAAGTGATGTATCAACTTCATCCTTTTTTGATGACTCTAGCCTCTCCGAGGAATCGTCTTCTTCAGAATTGATTGATGATGATACATCGTCTTCGTCGTCTAATGGCCCGTTATATAGATTATCAGAGCTCGTGGACCAACTTCCCCTCAAGTAAGTTGATCAACTTTTCTTAATTGGTTTAATTCTAATAGGAATAATTATAATACTTGGGCCTCGACTACCATTTATTATAATTATTCCTATTAAATTCAATATTTAAATGATTCACAAGATCATACTCATATAAATGTACTCCGTATAATTAGCGGTGGAGTTAGGGGGTTAGGTGGGGCACTCGCCCCCGTTGGTGGATGGAAAATTCGAGGTTTCTAGTTAAGATTTTCCAGTTTTTTTTTCGAGTTTTTCTTGGACTATTACGTGTTCGTCTTCGCCGGGTTCAATTTTTGGCTTCGCCATTGCGTATAATGTAGTGAAGGGTGATTTGAACCACGATCTCTCAATAGGTAACTTGGTAATTAAATACAAGTGAGACTAATATATTTATTTGTATAAAATCGTACAGGAGAGGGTTATCGAAGTTCTATCAAGGGAAATCACAATCGTTCACAACATTAGGAAGGGTGACAAGTTTAGAAGACCTTGTAAAGAAAGAAACACCATATCAAAGAAGATTGAAAGCATGTAAGAGTTACGGAGGTGGCCTTAATAATTTTAGATCATATAGTCATCCCAAACCTACTATATCAAAGAAGATTTCTAAGCCCTCTTTATCTAATTTATCGTCTTTAACTAGAAAAAATAGTTTTGTAATGGGTAGTTGAACTTGAACACTTCCTTAATTCATGTACAAAGCAGAAGCACCCCCGAGTGTCTATTTTTCTATTTTTTTTTTTGTCTATAAAAATGAATACATATACGGTTTGACAAAATTCTGAACAAGAACCATTTTACTACAAGTTGTATATAGAGAGTACTTGGTAACAATTTTAGGTTGTGTGTTGTTACAATTAAATAAGTTACGTATGATTTTTTTTTTGGTAAATATGAAAGATGTAGTTTCACAATAAAAGGAAGAGAGAGTTTTGTTGGAAGTGTTGCTTGTTTTGGTATTTTTTATCGAGATAGTTAATTTAGGGTTAAAGCGGTCTTATACGTTAACTACGTGATTATGGCTGCGTTTGTATGGTTGTGATGCAAATAATAAAGTACATAATAAAAGATTGACACAAGATATTTGGTGACGCGGAAAACCCGATGTGGTACTATAAAATAAACACGGGAACCTCACGGAAAAATTTAGTTAATAAAACGCTTCATCCATCAGAAACACGGGTTCCTGACGGATTTTTCGTGAGGAATTGGAGTCACTACGGTTCGTCACGAAAAACGGGTTCCAGGCGGTTTTTTTGTCAGGATTTTATATTTCTAACGGATTACTGACGGTTATTCCATCAAAGCCCTCATCTAGGATGGGCCAGAAAGTCAACAGAATGTTGACCTTTCTGACGGAAAAACCATCAGGAAATAGAAATTCCTGACCGAAAATCCGCCAAGAAAGTCAACATGCTGTTGACTTACTGACGGAATATCCGTTAGGATTGTTGACAATTCTGACGGTTTTTCCGTTGGAAGGTCAACTGAATGTTTAATTTCCGGACGGATTTTCCGTCAGGAATATTAAAGGCCGTGGCTGGAAACAACAGCTTGCTGCCCAGCCACAATGCCCATTTTGCTTTGTTTAAACCAAACGAATACAACCAAACCTGCAATAAACCATATACAACCGTCGACCGCGAAGCGGAAATCCATTTTCATGTCGACCGCATGAGCGGGAATTAAGAGTAGATAATAAAATTAACCATAGAAAACCGAACACGATTGGAAGAACGAAGTTGTTACATAGATAAAGTCTTGTAAAACAAAGTCTTTTACATACCAACTAAAATATTAAGCTACAATCATAAGTTTCTTACCTAAGATAAAGTCTTAACATACTAACATAAGATAAAGACTAACATACTAATATAGACGACGATACTAATTAGTACCTAGAGGCTCAACAGGATCAATACTTCCAAAGCCATACCCGTCATCCGCATAGTCGTCTCTACGAAAAGGGGTGGGGAAACCTGAGCACGAGTGAGGTGGTTGAGATTGCTGCATCTCAACCCAAGCCTTTTGCATGCATGGCTGCCATCTGTTCAGCTTGGAGACGGATTGTTTCTAGACACTACTACAGATACAGGCTATAACAACGGTCAAAAACCGTTGTTATATAAAAAAGCGGACGTTGTTAAAGCGTCCGTTGTAAAAGGTTTTAACAACGGTTGGTTTTCTTAAGGAAACCGTTGTTAAAAATATTAACAACGGTTTTAAGTATAAAAACCCGTTGTGGAAAGTGTGACTCAATTTTGGAGGGAAAGTTATAACAACGGTTGTAATATACAAAACCGTTGTTATAACTAAAGACAACGGTTTTTTAATAAATAACCGTTGTTGTTTGATCTTAAAAAATAAAAAAAAATTAAATTAAATATTACTAGATGCATGCATAATTACGGCCCGTTATAATTCCGATGCATGCAGAATATCCCTTAAATTAATTACCAACGGTTTTGAAAAAACTTATAAATGTGACTATAAATATTAAAGCATCCTTTACTAACATTCATTAATTGAAACAACATGGCAATGAACCCTAATTTTATCAACAACGAAGAATGGCTTACACAAACGATTGAAGATGATGGGAAGGTTCTCACCGGGCTTCCCGCCGATCAACACCCATTAATCAAAGTATCCCTTGAACATCAACGGAATTATTGGATTAAGAGGCGTGAAGCAGTCCGGCTTGTCAACAAAGCCTCATCATCATCATCATCTTCATACCCTCGTCGGCCTGTTACTCGCAACTTGGCTGCAGCCAGAGATATGTTGAGTTGTACTCTTCCAACCTTATCTCCACATGCAAGTCGTGTCCGTGCATATATTCAATCTGTTATTGCAAAATATGAAGCCAATGACCCGGAAGTTAGCGGTATACCAGAGTGGCGTGATTGGTGGCAGGTTGAGAAGCGCTTTTTACGCTTAACCGGGGTTGTTCCGGCTTATTATACATCTTTTGATTTCTAATAATTGTTGTAATGTATTTGGTTTAAAATTAAATGAAATGATCATTTTGAAAGTGTTGAGTTATGCTTGTTTGATTTGCTTCCATTTTTTGAACTCCATAGATCAGTCATCATCAAGATCCAGATTATTACTGCCATCACTGTGCATATGAACGGACAATATGGAATGAGAAGGGTTAGTAATAAGATTTGAAGCAGCATTGAGAGATATGATGATGCTGATTATGGCACAACTTCCTAACATATATATTAATTAAAAAACAACTCAACCCACACATTGCTTAGTATAAATACATTGCATTATCTCAACTAACATGTATTTCCATTATCTCAATATATTCTCCAAACCCTAACTGCTAAAACAAACTCCAAATAAATTAACCCTCTCCTTAATCTTTCTAAACAAACTTCAAACTCCAACAAAATGAATGATATCATCCTTAAGACTCTTACTATGCTCGATCCGTACTAAAGGACGCCAAAGAAGATGGCTTGACGGAGCAGCAGCAGCTGCAGCTATATGACGATATAGCAGATGCTGAACGGAACCTAATGGTCGATAAAAACACATACATGGAAATGAAATAATTAGAAAAATAAAATAATGACGATGAAACAAACCTGATAATTACAAAACGTACGTAAAGAGATGATGAAATCAACAGTGACGGCGAGAAGATAAAGCGACGATGAGAAAGAGAGAAAGAGACGATGAGAAAGTGTGTGTTTTGTGTTTGTGTTTGGTCTTCTTTGGGTTTGTGTTTGTGTATTAAGGTTTGTGTTTTGTGGCTGCAGCAGACTTGTGTTTGTGTGGTTTATAGTATGGAAGGTATTGACAACGGTTATTAAACAACAACCGTTGTCAAATAAGTTTTAACAACGGTTGTAAATTAACAACCGTTGTCAAAGAAGTTTTAACAACGGGTTCCAAAAGCAACCGTTGTGATTACTTTTCACTAACTTTGCGTCAATTTTGCGCCACATTAGTAACAACGGTTGTGTATGTGTAACCCGTTATTAAAACTAATAACAACGGTTTTTATAACCATACCCGTTGTAATTCATTTTAGTAAAATTCGCGCCATACATTCTACAACGTCTATTGTGATTTTCGTTAATACTCGTTGTTAATGGGGCGTTGTAGTTGCCTGGATTTGTAGTAGTGAGAGTGCCGCGAAATTGTTTTTCAAGAGCTAGTCATGCGGCTCGCTCATTGATCATTTGGGTGGCAATTTGAGAAACCGTGCTAAGAGCGTAAGAGAACGATCGACGAGCACTTTTGTTACATGGAGGTTCATACCACACTTCGGCTCCTTTATCTCCGGTCCCGAATAGCCTTGACTTCTTGTCAAAGCCATTTACAGCGTTGTAGTACGACCGGTACTCGTCTGGAGCCTCTCCAGTGGGCGTTGGTCGACTCATCTCTTCCTTGAAAGCGGCCCGAAAAAACAACAAATAAGGAAGAAATGACACTATATTTATAAATGAAGGGAATACAATAAATATTAACATTAAAAATGAAAGAAATACAATAAATATTAACTTACGTCTCTCTGAGCAGCTCGAGGATTAACCCACTCGCCCTTCTTGTTTTTCTTGGTCTTCTCAAACAACTTGTAGGGTGTGGCCGACTCACCCTGAAAATAGCATAAAAACATAAATTGGTTCTATTTGGCAATAATTAATTCTAACCAATTTGTGAAAATAATAAATACAATACTTACCAATTCCTTGAAAACATCAGAGCAACTCTTCCGGCCAAGAGTGTGGGTGCCCAATCCTTTCCCGTCTTTAGCATCCGACCTTCTATTTGCCGCGTTTATTTTGGAAATTTTGGCAAATTCAGGATTTGATTCTTCCGTATTCTTGAGCGTCTCCCACCAAGTGTGGGGGACCCACTGAGGCTTTTTCGTCTTTGAATATTTGAGTCCATTAACCGGCGACGTAATCTGCCGCATGACCGCCTTTTGCCAGTCATGACTAGGGTCATAGTGAGGGTTGACGAACTTCATATGTCTCTGTTTCAAAAACAAGTGTTTAATTAGTAATAAAAAAGATGACCTTAATTACAAAAAAAAAAAAAAAATATTGACGTAAAGTAAATAATAGATAACTTTCATATTACCCTAAACCAAGTCCACATCTTCATACGCTGTGTATGGCTCGCCTCACTGCATTTGGTGAAGAACTCGTCATCTGTGATGTTATTAGTGGTCCGGTTAAAACTTGTCGTCAAAAGCTACCAACCAAAACAATATTTATAACTTCACAAACTACTCTTAATAAAGAGGTAATATAAGTAAAGGTCGGATCCCAAGGGACGGGTATTGATATAGGATTTTCAATTGCAAGTAGCTATGTCTTAGAGTGTCATAAATTATGGGTTGAGATGAGATGTAGTCTAAACTAATCAACAAGATGAGTAAAGGTCGGATCCCAAGGGACGGGTATTGATATAGGATTTTCAATTGCAAGTAGCTATGTCTTAGAGTGTCATAAATTATGGGTTGAGATGAGATGTAGTCTAAACTAATCAACAAGATGAATATAAATTAATGAAAACAAAGTAAAGCAAATAAAGGGGTTGTAAACAATTGATTAAAAGTACTAGGGTGTCATGGGTTCATAGGGGATTCATGAAAATAGATCATACAAACATGTTCTCAATTAGAAGCAAACACACTTATTATTGTGATGGGATTGAGTTAGTGTATATCTTACAATCCCTAGGAAAATTTAGGTCCCGGAGCCGAGTCGTCTAGACTGTACAACACCTACAAGTCGATTTAGTCTCCTCCTATTCAACTGTATGGATGGTCTAATGAGGCTCGAGTTGGTTTATGTCTTACAAGCCTCATTGAAAAGATAAGAGATGTGTAAAAAATGCAAGGATTCATAGGCTCGCATTTCATCAAACATAACATGTGCATCGGTTTAAATCACAACAAGCAAGCAAATTAATTATGAAAACATATTAGATTAAGCATAGATCAATTCCCATGTTTGTTTCCCCTAATTCCCCATTAACCCTAGCTAAAGAACTACTCACTCATGATCAAGTTTAGCATGCTAATAAGGTTGTCAATCATACTAACAAAGCAAAACATGATGAATAAATGATGTGATTAACAATATTTAAACAAGGGTAAAAGAGATTATACCTATGTGAGATGATCCAAATAATAAAGCAAAGAATAATAGAAGTACTTGATGATTGATGAAAGGTTGTCAATCCTCCAATAAACCCCCAATAATCTTCTAATTACCCAAATAAAACTAAGAATAATTGAGAAATTAAGGAAAGATTAAGATGAATTAATATTGAAAAGTGTATTACAACTAAATTAAGACTAGATTAAGAGATGATTAAGGATTGATTAAAACTTGATGATAATCTCGGTAGTACAATGGGGTATTTATACTAAAATTAAGTACAAGGATTAGGGTTACTAAGGGCTTAAATGACTATTAAGACCCTAATAGAAGCTTTAGGAATTGCAACTCCCGAGGGACATGCGTGGATCGTGCTTGCAACTCCCACTAGGATCCGCTCGTCCTCACCTGATGCACGGCTGGTCCTGTAAGAAGATCCGCTCGGATCGTCCGGGAGATGCTCGGATCGTGCTCTGGTACGCTCGTTCTGAGCTCGGGCCGCTCGGATCGTGGCACAGGCTTCTTCTCTTGTTTGGCTCCTTAACAATCCACGGGGATTGTGTTGGGGATGTAAGGATCTTTTCATCATTGCCCATTTCACTTTATTTATTTGCTTAGGCCTCTAGTATCGGTCTCCTCTTCGATGCTTGGTCATTAGATACGAGCCATTTAGCTCCATTCCGCTCCATAAATGCAAGGATAGCAATCCTCTCTTACCAAGGACACAAAACCTCAAAGAATATGTAAAATGAGAAACTAAAGATAAGAAATGACCCTAATATATGCTAGAATGCATGGGAACGAGGTTAATTTGGAGACTAAATGTGCCCAAATATGAGTCACATCAATTAGTGAACGACCAAGTGACATAAGCTTTGATAGCCTTGTCATTCCACTTGAAAATTAAAACATACATATATATTAGAAATTCAAATATAATTATTTAAATGATATATTTTTCATAAAGGTAAAAATAAAATAAAAAAAACACTTACCATTCACCACCTTCTGTAGTCTGTGAGAGAATGATCTGCATGTTCTCCTGTTCTGATGTTGGATTTTGAACATCTGCGTCATCAGTAATCTCGTCGTTCTCCTCCTCATGACGAGATCCACCCCTACTACCACTCCCTAATATCTTTCGAAAAAAATTTGTCATAGACACTAATTATAAACAATGCAAATTATTAGTCCAAAACAATCGTTAGTACAAATTGTTAGTCCAAAAAACAAATTATCTCCATACACAATAACTATATAATTTAACAATGCAAATTGTTAGTCCAAAAAAAATGGAGTGCCATGAACACTAACTCGAACAATGCAATCAAACAAACTTCTTAAAAGTGCTTCAAGTTTGATTCAATGTTTAAAATTCATACATTTGATTAAAATTCATGCATTTGATTGAATGTTTAAAAGTCATAAAATTTGATTGATATTTAAAATTGGATTATTTAACACGAATACTCCAAAATATTGCCCCCGTCTTAAAATACTCTGCACTTCAATTTAACTCCCAATAAACTATAGTATTAGCCCTCTCTTCTCAGATTATACTCGGGTAACCGACTATCTATTTAACAAGTCACTCCCATAATTATCCTTACAAGCCCACTAATCATCCACCCTACCATTACCAATTTTTCATTAGTAAAACACCAACACACAACCACCACCATCCACCCAACCAACCACTTATGCGCAAATCATGGGCCGTCATAATGACACCACCCAAGACCCATGACCACGAATTAACATATACCCCTAAATTGATTTGGGGATCTAGGGTTTTAAGTATTGATCTCAACTGTTGGGATGGGTACAAGACAGTGACAAAAAGTCAGGACAGTTGGAGGATGCACGAGGTCACAATTGCGGTGATCGACGGCAGGAAGGTGAGATACGGTGGTCAATGGTAGGAAGGCGAGGCACAGTTGGCCGTGATCTCTTTTTAATAAACAAAACAGTGGAGAAGAGGATGCGAAGGTGAAGAATGGTGTTTTGGTTTGTCAAAGTAATTGTATTTAAATAGGATACATGATAAAGAAGGATACTAGAAGAGTATAAGATAGAGGAGAGATATTGGATGAATTGAAAAAAAAAATGCGTGAAGAAGTGAAGTATAGCGAAGAAAACGAAGTTGGTGTACATTATAATTGAAAAAAGGGTTAATGAATGACGATGTGTATTGGAGGACAGTTAGGTATAAAAAATTTGGACATGGAGGAAGTTGAGTATGAGGACGAACGATAATGGAGGAAAGTTGGTGGGGAAGAAGATGAAATTGTGGGTCACGCTTCAAGTTTACCTTATTCTCTAGGTTAAAAATGAGGCAATTCTATTAAATGCGGAGGGGTGTAATAGTTGAGTGTATTGCTAGTTAAATTAAAGTTCAGATTATTTTGAGAAGCACCCTAATAGTTTGGAGTATTCTTATTAAATAACCCTTTAAAATTCATACATTTAATTGAATTGATTGAATGTTTAAAAAAAATTACCTCCATAAACACTAACTATATAATTTAACAATCCAAATTGTTAGTAAAAAAAAAAAAAATGGAATGTCATGAACACCAAGTACAAACAATGCAATCAAACAAACTCCTTAAAAGTGCTTCAAATTTGAATGAATGATTAAATTTCATACATTTAAATGAATTGATTAAAATTAATACATTAATATTGTAGAATTACAACTAGTCCCCTCACCCTTCGCTATCACTATCACTACGAATCAAAAGAGGTTCATCATCTGAAAAAAGCATTCCGACTTCTTCCTCTTCTTCCCCATTTTCCTCTATTCTATTTTCTTCAACTTCATATTCATTATCCTCTTCTTCTCCGACATCCCCATCATATTCCCCTTCACCCACTTCCACAACCACTTCATATTCATCTTCACTGTGTATGTCTTCCACCAAAATTGCCGAGATTGAGTGATCATTGACAACCACATCCTCTTGGAAGACAATTTCGTCAACATGAGCATCAACTTGTGATCTTGCCTTGATTTTAAAAACCGCGGACCATCGATTACCTTTCTTATTGGTTGGATAAGGAGCATAACAAACTTCATCGACTTGAAAAGCTACCACGAATGGATATACCTTATGGATATTAAGTCCTTGTTGGGATTTTTCAAACCAGTCACGTTTAAACAATATCACCTTATAAACCCTTTGCTCGGTATAATAAGCAAGCTCAATCACTTCATTTAGGGTTTCATAGTATTCCAACCCTTTTGTAGAATTCACACAAATCCCATTACTTAAGGTAGCTTTCGAAACATCAACTCCCTCCTTATAAGCTTGAAATTTATAGCCATTGATAGAATATCATCTCCATGTCTTTACCTTGCCACTAGGACCCAATGCTAGAACTATTATTAAAGGGTCCTTCAATCTATAAGTCTATCAATAAAACTATATGTTAATTAAGGTGTTATATATATTCTTCTCAATATTTAATAAGAATTTCAAACGTGTTGTTTATTTTCAAATAAAATGTATTACTTACTTCATTTTGGAACCATTTCGGAAAAATTTTGTCATGTTTGCTCCAAACATCATCACAGGACGTGACATCAGCAAATGTGAATTTGATATGTGTCTCAAATTCCCTATATTTACCAAAAAAATGTTTTAATTATGTATTACCTATAATTATCTAATTTGATAATTATAAATGTATTGAGTAATGACGAAATAATAACTTACTTTTCATAAGACTCTAAAAATTCTCCACGGTTCCTTTGCACATAAAAACGAGTTTCTTCATACTCTTTCTCACCCAAGTACCTCTGAATACATTTCCCGGTTGTAGTTCCCATGTCATCATTGACTAACTCAAGTAATTTTGACTGGTCATCGGAATTCACACCATCTAAGTCTTTCGCTTTTGTGTCAATGTGACTTTCAAAATATAGGGAACAGAAATTTGCAATTTTCTCTAACAAAAAAAGTTGCATATGGAACCCTCCACCCGAGTTTTGTTGCCAGTCTTTTTTTATATGATTAAGAAATCTCTCAAATGGATACATCCATCGATATTGACCATGTCCTCCAACCTTCGCTTCATAATCTAAGTGAATAGGCAAATGCTCCATGGAATTGAAGAAAGACGGGGGAAATATCTTCTCTAACTTGCATATTATCTCCGCAATATTTGACTCTAGACGTTCCATAGAATCAACTTTAATCGTAGAAGTACACAAGTCTCTAAAAAATTAGCTTATCTCAGTTATTGCACTCCAAGGACCCTTTGGGAGCAAATGTTTCAAGGCAACAGGGAGTAACCGTTGCATAAAAATATGACAATCATGACTTTTCATTGAATTCAACACCATGTTTCTATGGTCAACACACCGACTCAAATTTGAAGCATAACCATCCAGGAATTTCAAATTAGCAACCCATTAAACTAGAGCCTTTTTCTCTGCGATGTCTAAAACAAACCTAGATGATATGGGCCATTTCAAGCAAAGTTCAGTAAAGTCAGCTTTACCCTTAGGGCCAAAAGGGTACATCCATGAGCGTGTTGATAAGCTGTTCAAAAAGGTTTTTCTCAATGTGCATAACATCTAAGTTGTATCGAATCAACAACGTTTTCCAGTAAGGAAGTTCCTATAATATGCTTTGTTTCCACAAACCTTCATTCTTGTCTTTCAATGTTTACAATTCTTGATCAGAAGCATCAACTATTTTCGGCAAATCTTTTACCGAATCCCACAACTCATCACCGGTTAATTTCGATGCGGCTATGCGATTATCTGTTTTCCTATTCTTAAGAAAATGCTTATAATTGTGGCGGAAAGGATGATCAGGTTTCAAGAATTCACGGTGACAATCGAACCAACAAACCTTTTTGCTATTTTTAAGCCAAAAATATCTATGTTCTTTTTCTTGACAATAAGGACAAGCATGGTAACCAGATGTGGACCAACCAGAAAGCATGCCATATGAAGGGAAATAATTGATCGTCCACATTAATGCAGCCTTTAATTGAAAATTCAATTTCTTAGAAACGTCGTAGGTTTACACTCTGGTTTCCCAAAGTTCTTTCAACTCTTTGATCAACGATTGCAGGTAGACATCCAAATTAGTCTTAGGGTTCTTAGGACCTGGAACGAGTAGAGATAAGAACATAAATTATCGCTTCATACATAACCAAGGTTGTAATTTGTACGGAGCGATAATCACCTGCCAACATGAGTAATTCTTCCCAAATTGCCCATAAGGGCTAAATACATCTGTACACAAACCCACCCGAACAATACAAGGCTCACTTGCAAATTCTGGATGTTCTCTATCAAAATGTTTCCACGCTTCTCCATCACTTGGGTGTGTCATTGTCCCCTTTTCTCTTAATCGGGAGTTTCATGGTGCCAACTCATCTCACCTACTATGTGCTTGGTTGCATATAATCGATGTAACCTTGGCGTAAGCGGGAAATAAGAACGGTTTATAACGAATTCGCCTCCCACTTGAATTTTTTGTACTTTTATACCGAGATGCATGACACTTTTTACATTCCTCAAGATTAGCAATTTCCTCCCAGAAAAGCATGCATCCAGAAGGACATGCATCAATCTTCTCATGGGTTAGTTGGAGTCCCTTGAGAACATTCTTAATCTCATTAAATATCCGCATCATTTGATTATCTTTTGAAATAAGGTCACCAACGAACGACACAAAACCATTAGCGCATCTAAGAGATATGTTGTCCTCACATTTGAGTGCTACCAACCTAGCAGCCACTTGCAACAAACTCATATTACTTCCCTCATACACTGGTTGTTCGGCATTTTCTAGCATTTCATAGTAGGAAGAAACTAGAGGGTTTGGGGTTTCATAACGCACTTCTTCATTGCTAAGGTTGTCGGGATTGAGTTGCTCCTCTAATATTTGATCGACATTATCACGTAATGCATTTTCCACGAGCTCCCGGTAAGGATTATCACAAACTACGATACTACTTGTACTTCCTTTGGTAGGCATTTCCTCACCATGATACGTCCATACATAATAATTATCGGCAAAACCATTCGACCAAAGATGATTTAGAACTTCTTTCTTCCCTTTAAAAGCTCTGTTATTGCATTTCTTACATGGACACCTCATTTCACCTAAATTCTTATACATACTACTATATTCCGCGAATTCAATAAACTGTGTCACCTCTTTGCTAATTCACTCTTGAGTTTCTTTTTTTCGTCTAATCTTTCATACATCCACTGCCGTTCTAATATTTTCATGTTTTTATGTATCTACAATTCAATTTGTTTGTATATATGTCATAAAAAAACAATAACAACCAAGAATAATACTCAATAGACATTATCACCAACGTATAACTATTGTCAACAAGTAATCTTTTTTTTTTTTTTTTTTTTTTTTTTTTTGGAATTGTGTCCTTATCACTCAAACCTAAACCAATCAATGTACGTTTCAAGTCACTAGCAAACACGCACTTGTGATTTATTAATGAGGAAAAAATTCGGCAGCAATTCCCCTCTGTTCTCCAAATACACAATGTAGAATAAATAATTACTCCACATATGCATTCAGAGAACATTAAAGGAATTGTCAACGAGCTAGTTCCTCATTAACAAATCACAAGTACATGTTTAATACCTAAGTGGCTTGAAACGTACAAAGACAGTCACAAAACGGGGATTATTCAAAAATTACTCCTAATGAGTAATTTTTGAACGGGTACTAGGTCAATATGAAAAATAATTTCAATAATACTAAAAACAAAACATACAACAATGACTACTATCCTCATAATGACAATTAACAAAAACTAACTAACAATCTACATTTTAATTAACGAACATTTTACATAACTAATCTAATTAACATTAATTCTAATGTTTACCAACATTAACATTTCACATAATTTAACAAAATTTTCACAACATCAATATTTAAACAAAAATGGCTTCTATCCTATGTCAACATGCATCAACACCAACATTAATTTCAACGTCAATCACAAAAATGGCTTCTAATCTAAATCAATTAACCTAATAAACTTAATTAAACAAAAATTAATTCAAAAGAGATTAAAAAAGTACCAAATAAATAAATACATAAAATGAAGGGTGATGAAGAAAGTGGCGGCAGGTGGCAGCAGTGGCGGGCGGCAGGTGGCGACAGTGGCACCTACAAAAACAAAAACAATAAAGAGAGGAAAAGGAAAAGGAAAAGGAAAAGGAAAAGAAAAAAGAAGAGAGAAAGGAGAGAGGAAGGACATACCTGGGGCGGAGTTAGTGGTGTAGTTGGCAGTGGTGGTCGGAAGGAGATTAGGTTAGTAGTGGTGGTGGTGATGGTGGTGTCGGATTTTGGGGTTAAGTTTGGGAGAAAAATTGATTTGGGGGAAATGATGGTGCGATAGAATGAAGGATGATTTCGCGTCTGATTTTAGATTAAAGAAAAGTCCTGACGAAAATTCCGTCAGGAAAGTCAATATTTTGTTGACTTTCCTGACGGAATTTCCCTAAGGACTTTTGATACGTGCAATTTATATAGACTTTTTAGCCTCTTATTGCACGCATTTCTATGACATTTGTATCGCTTTGTATTGCAAAATGCCCCGAATTGGCTACTTTGGTTTGTTTTTTCTTAATTGCATAAATGGACCTAAAAGTAGTGGAATCGCATCTTATTCCTCCCATTTAGCATGCATTGTAAGCAGACGGAGACTTAGAGCAGAAGTCGTACCTCGGGATGCGTGAAAGGAGGTCATATGAAGCTGACATGACGAGTTGAAGGCTGATCTCAGTGGAAAGTGTTCGATCAAGAGGTTCTGGAAGACGATCGAGTGTTTTGGCAGATATTAGAGGTCGATCGAGTAGTTCTCTATACTCGATCGAAATGTGCTTTTATGGGAATACTTGATCGAGAGCCTAAAGTGTTCGATCGAGAAGTTTGGCTGAAGATATCCTCGATCGAGTGGTCTGAAATGACTCGATCGAGTAGTTTGCTAGATTACACGAGTTATCTAATCTGTGTTAGGTTTATTTTGTTAATAATTTTGCTTCCCTATATAAGGAAGTAATTATTAGGTCTAAAACAACTTCTACACTTCTTAAATTTGCTTAATTACGTTCTTTGCTCTAATTTACTGCTGAAACTTCTCTGCCTCTTTTCTCCCCGGATTCAAACTTTGTAATCCCTCCTTACTCCTTAATCTTAATCTTAATCCTTGTTTGCTTTCATTAATTGCTCTCTTATTTAATTTATGCTTTATTATTATTCATTCATTATGTCTCTAATTAGTATGCTTATTGTTATTTTTGTTGATTGCATTAAAAACATGAGTAGCTAATCTCCTTATGTTAGGATTAAGGGATCCATGGTAGTGTTGAGACGATGTAGTGAATAGACTAGATAATTTACATGTGAGAATCTGTCCCCATAGCAATATAACTGTAACATATTTAGTTGAGTGCACGCTTCTAAATAACATTAATTTGGTTAACTTTGTTCCTGGATCGGAAGATTGGAATAAACAGACCTGCTATGAACAGTAGACTACCCTAATTAGGACGGAAGTTAAGTTAGTGGAAATCTAGGGTGGATAGTGGACCGGAAGGACCTTTCCCTTGCTCTTCTCACAGTAGATTTTCTAGGCTATTTATAACTGAGTAGATGAACTGCCATGGTGAACCAAAATCCTGACATACCTCTCTTATCTGATTACTTATCTATCATTATCTTGCTTTACTGCTCTTGCTTTATTTCTCTTGCCCTTTGATCTTTAGTAGTTTAGAGAACCAAACTTAAAACCCCCCATTTGTGACTTAGATAGACGAACTTACAAATAGATAACTTGCTTCCCTGTGGAGATCGACCCTACTTATCACTAGCTTCTATTAGTTATATTTAGGTATTATTTTTGGTACATAACGATCGTAGCAAATTTTGGCGCCGTTGCCGGAGACGCAATAGCCCTGTCTATCTTTGTTGTTTCGTTTGTCTTTCGTTTCAGGGAATTTTTATTCCTTGAGACAGTTCTTACTTATTTCTTTCAGTGTTATGTATGCCTAGGTCAAATAGGCCAGAATTAGTCCCTGCTAATCCTGAGCCAGAAAGATCCTTTCGGCATAGACTAAAACTGCAAAGGAAGATTCAAAAGGAAGTCTTGAGTACTTTTGAACCCGAGCTACAACATTTTCTGTTTGTAGAAGATCCGTCTTGTGAAGAAGACAACTCTATTTTTGCTATAAAGCCAGTAAAGATGCCTAATATTGCAAGTCATTCGGATCCCACAGCCGCCTCAATCCCTAAGGGTTTCAAGCTTTCGACAGAGGATGGCAACACTTTTGACATCCGGCCGTCCTATATTAATCTGGTCGAACGGAACCTGTACTGAGGTGTGGCAGGTGAAGATCCGCGTAAACATATGGAGGTGTTTACTGACTACTGCTCTACCATTCCCGCCACTAAGAGAGTGACCCAGGATAAGATTAAGGAAGTCATGCTTCCTTTCTCTTTGACCGACGGAGCCCGTGAGTGGCTCACTTATCTTGATCGTACTGCAGCCGGTATCACCAACTAGGAGACTCTTTGAAGGAAATGTAAATTCATATACATATTAACATACTCTTATATGTCTAAATAAATTTGTCATAAAATTAAAACGGATCTTATGCATGCAAAAAATAATATAAATAGAGGAGAAATCATGTCCTTACAAGATGAATTTCGGCTATTAGGGCACAAGAGAGATCACCTATCTCTTCTTGTTCTTGAGCTATTCCAATGGAAGAACAAAGATCTAAGTTTAAGATCTCTCCCTATGCTTTATACCCAAGGCTTCTCTTAATTATAATTAATATTACAAATACTAGTTATAATATTAATCAATGGTAGAAAAATGGAACCAAAAATATTTATAAACTCTTATATTATTTTCGGTTTTTAGAGAGATGATGAGGAGGATTTTATTCTCTCTAAAACTTGTATTTTGGATAAGTGAAGATAGAATAAATACACACTAAAACATTTTAGTGTTATTAGGTAAAATTATAAGAAAAACAATGATGGCATTTGCTTCCCCAAAACCGTGTAAGAGGAGAGAAAAATGGGAGCCAATGCATGGAGAAATTGTTCTTCACAAGGAACAATAGGCTTGCATGGCTAGGTTTCCTTTTAATCATTGTGTTTTCCACTAATTACAAACAACTTATAATTAGCTAAAACACCTTCTAATTTTCGGCCCTTTGCATAATATGGTGTCCATATTATTTTTGTCAATTGTCTATATGTTACATGTCACATGTCACATATATTTGTTTATGTATTTTTATCATATTAAAAATCAACGTATTAATAAAAATACGTCATATACAAAATCGACTTAGTAATTTCATAATTACTTGTGCCAAAAATTTTACCAATTTATAAATCACAACATATTGTATTTATGTCAATTCATTCAATTTAATTGTTACATTAAACAATTATTTCATCCGAGTAATGATACAATTCAATTACTCGAGACCGTACCTTATTTAATCACATTTCAATATGATACGTAAATTTTACTTCCAAAATCGTCCGTCAATTTTCAAGTAATTTAATTAACTCGTAACATTATACGATTAATTAAATAATCAATTAAGAGTATTGCCCTTTAGGTATGACCTAGGGGTCAATCGATCACCACCGTCACACGACAAGAATGTCAAACTCTAGTCAACCAATCATTACCGATATATGTTGACCAGTTGACAAGAACAATATTACTTCCCAATTGTATTCATTTTAATGAGACTTAAACATGTGATCATCATGATCAACAGTCGTGATCGCATTATTGTCGGAGGACACATATTCCAACAATCTCCCACTTGTCCTCGACAAGTGTGCGTCACCAATTCTCTTGTCCTATTACTATCTCCCACTCAATGCAAGGTGTCTTTCAGGTCGTACTTGCAAGTGATCATATCGAGAGTGGTTTCCTCGATCCGGAGAATAATCGATTGACCGGATTTATCCACTCGGATACCTTCCGAGCGTGGCCACGCATTTCCATTCATTACTCCTCGAGTGGCCCCGAGATATTGTTATAACCCCGACTAGGGGTGGACAATTCCTATCGCACTCATTCCCTTCGACTAGCCACAGCCATCATAACCCAAAATATGCCCATTTGACCCCATTTACGAAGGTCGTAGTAACACAAATCAAAGTTAATCAAATCGTGCCATCTTAGGCGAATAGTCTTTAGTCAAAAGAATCGACTCATTTGAATACTATAGTAGCTCTCGCCACGACCAGGCTATATAAATTTGCCAGTACTCTATAAGCGGTCATTAGGCCCGACAAAATGTTCCTAACAGTCTGCCTATGTGATCGACTAGTCATCTCACATGACTCTATGGCACTTGAACTTGCCATCAATCGCATCACACTCTAGTCACTTCGAGACGTCACCTCATATAAGTAACTATGGGCAAAAACAATGTTAATCCATGTTCACTTTAACGGGGTTCAATTGTCTCCACAACCCGTTTGGATATAACAATGTACCAAGTGAGTTAATAATAACTCAAACGACAAATGTCGACATCACACTCGGGTAGTCAATATCATATTACAACCTTGTGATGTTTATCATAAGTGTAAACACTTATTGATTGCAATAGAAGTTTAACATCCCATGTGTCCATGTGTTCAAACTTCTTGCACTTGCAATTTCCTTCACATTCATGTTCTCATAGCATGAATCTTACCAAGTACACATTAAGGTTCTTGACCTTGGTTTTGGTTCTTTAACTTGAAAGAACTTTCTCATCGCTCATCTCATAACGAACGAATTTGCGATGAATAATATAACTTGTACCGATCAAGTATTCCATCCACACACAATGCACTAGGTATATGTTTTGTAGAATCTTGTAACAATTGACAAGATTATTAGCTTAGTACTTCTCACAAGTCCTAGCTTTATTAGGAAAGATTGTTTTGAATAACCTCTTACTTAACCAAGCATCTTTCCAAAACTTCTCATTTCTCTTTTCTGGGCTTGAAAGATTTGGGATTCTCATAAATCCTCATATGTGCTCGGATTTTCTACAATATGTGCAACCTCTTAACACACAATGGAACATTCCGTCAATCACTGAAATCGCTCATCGGATTCTACTCGAGAATTCATGACGTTTCTATTATGGCTCACAAATCATTCATCATGCTCTTATGCATATGAATCATTATTGGACATGTACATGATTATTCTAATGGCGGAAACATTAGTCACTAATGATCATGAGATCAACCGTTCTCAGATTCAATGAACTACCATGACTGCTAATGGTAATCCCATTTTCATTCATATGAATAACCTATGTGTATGTTGATGTGATGTGTATCTCTTAATACTAATCCAACATCCCTGATGTAATTGGATTTATCATTGTCCATTTTCATCCAGAATTGAAAACTCAAAAGCTTCTTTATGAAAGAAGGTATTAGCTCGTCATTCTTTAATGAGTAATGGGTTTTATACATTCAAGGATGGTAACTCCCACTAAATTCCATGTCTTCACATGAGAATATCCTAACTCCCACTCAATTCAACATATTTCGGAATTGACTTCTCAATCAAAATTTTTCAAGAATATAAATATAAATTGCCTTGCCAAGTTACTAGGATAAAACCATATATGTTCCCATCATATCCTTTCAAAATGCCTATTTTGAAGTGGTCTCATCTTAACCTTACGGAAAGAGATTTTAAATCTTTAACACACTTATGTCATAATGAAGTGTAGTAATGTCATTATTCAAATATAAACAATATTTAGAATACGTCCTTCGGAATACTCTTTCGGAAGGAGGATTAACCATTTTATAGGGAGGTTAAGCAATGACATTTGTATGGTTTAAATTTTAGCAATTGAGGATATCGGTATATCAAATCTTTGCAACTTAATCTTGATTATAACTAGTATGTTACTTTGATTCATTTAGGCTCTTAAGTAAAACTCATGATTGAAACTATTGGTCAAATGCTTCATAAACTTAGTCAAAAACTCGTTAAGACTTTTCATTAGTCATTATCCTTCCAAAACCTTCTTTTGGTCTCCTCGTGTAGTTATCTTAAGAAAATTCTCTTATGATTACTACACTTGGTCTCTTTAGTCATATAGAACTAACTTGAGACCATAGATCTCATCTATTGGGTATACTATGTAATTAGATATACCTTCATTCAAATCATTCTCTCTTGTGTAGATCTTCATATACACAAGTACACAATCTTAATCTTGTCTTGTGTGTCGTGTTACTCATTTTTCTCCCACTCTATCTTTAGAATAAATACACTAATCATTCAAAGATAGCATATGAGTCACAAATTAATGATGTTGAATTATAAGGAGAACTACCTCATAGGTCGACTAATTGTTATTCATATGTGTACTTGGTGATTGACATACCTTAAGAGAGTTCATAGACTCAAAATTACTTTATAAATGATCATACACAAGCCTTAAGCATGTGGACATATAATGAAACCCGTCATTATAATTGTCTATTGAATCACTTTTAAGTGAATAATCTTATGTTTCAAAACGCAAGCATTTAAAGATGAAATTTTAGAACATAAAGGATAAATGATAAAACGGGTGACTTGGGTTGCAAACCAAGTCACTATCATCCAAAATACAAACCATTATCCAAAATACCTTTCCATGTCGAACACGGAAACTTAAAGTTCTAAAATTCAAAACATAACTTAAAATAAGACAATGAAAAACAAAGCTCCATAAAAGCTATCCTTAGCTTCTTTATGGTTTCTTATGCTTGCTTTTCTTTTCCTTTGTCTTTGCTTGGTGGCGGCCCTATTTACAATAAAAAGGGAGATACATTATCACAACTTTGCATCATAATACCATAGTTGAATTTAGAAACATAAAAGAAGGTTAGTCATTTACCTACTGGAGTGATCTTTCCAGCTTTGATATCACCAAGGTACTTGGAACAATTCCTTTTCCAATGTCCCATGCCATTATAATAATGGCACTTATCAAGAGGACCCTTCTTGACTTTGGAGGTGCTAGCTTCACAAGACTTAGCTTTGGTGAATGTGGGAGCTTGCTTCTTGCCCTTTCTCCCATTCTTCTTGAACTTCCCCTTACTCTTTGTGCTTATGTTAAGCACATCCTTGGGAGGGTTCACATTTAACCCCATGTCCCTCTCGGCTTGCACAAGTAACTTGTGCAACTCCTCAAGAGACACATCCTTGTCTTGCATGTTGAAATTCACCCGGAATTGCACATATGCCTTAACTTTAGACAAGGAGTGTAGAATCCTATCTACGATGAGTTCTTTGGGGATTTCAACTTTTTGAATCTTCAAGGTCTCGACAAGCTCCATGAGTTTGAGCACATGAGGGCTAACCTTTTGGCCCTCAATGAAGTCGAGATCAAAGAATGCCGCGACCGCCTCATATTGGACGATCCGCGGAGTTTGTGAAAACATGGTCACAAGTTTGGAGTAAATCTCATTAGCATTGCCCATTTTCAAGGCTCTCCTTTGGAGTTCCGCCTCCATCGCAAATATTAAGACATTTTTCATTGCGGCGGACTCCTTTTGGTAAGCCTCATAGGCTTCCCTAGTGGCCGCGGTGGACCTAGTGGAGGGCTCGGGTGGAGAGGCCTCGGTAAGGTAACGAAGCTTGTCGTCACCTTCGGCGGCTAATTTGAGTTGGGCATCCCACTCGGAGAAATTTGACCCATTCTTTTCAAGTTTACATCGATCCATGAAGGATCGGAGCCAAGATGAAGTAGCGAGTGGTGTAGCATTAGGAGTTGGTGTTGCCATTTGTTATGAATAAGAAGTGGTCTACAAAACAAAATATAAGGAGTAAAACAAATGTCGTTTTAATTATACTCGTAAAAATGTATGATTTAAACAAGTTTTACGCATTTTTCTAGTGACCTCTACCCAACTAGATAAATGATTCCAAGACCCAAATTCATATCGACTTAGGCACGGTGGGGCCGATACATCCTTTATCAATACAACTCGGTGGATTAACGTTTAATCGATTCTACTTTTAGAACTCTTGGTCGATAATATTACATTAACAATTATCTATAGCCCAAAACACATCGACAAGGGCACGGTGGGGCCGATACATCCCTTATCAAATACTTTTGTTGAGTTCAATCCAAATTTCGAATAAATGTGTCCATGATCCAAACCCACATTCACTTGGGCACGGTGGGGCCGATACATCCCTCATCAACATGAATTCGGTGGATTAACATTCATCACCCACTTCCCCTACGTAACAAGGTTTGTACCCGGTGTGGCCGAGTGCACTCCCTCACGAAATAGGTTTTCATGGTTTCTACTATTTGGTAAGGCTATGTCTCAATTGATAGTTTTAGCGAGAGGTCATGTCAATTTATTATCTATCACGTTTTAAGTGAACTAAAGCGGTGAACTACGATAATTCTAATTGACACGGTCGATAAACTCGATAAAAAGACAATGCATGTTTAGTTATGGCGATTTAGCGATGCATGTGACATAAAATAAAATGCAAGCATAAAAATAAATAAATCCTAGTATGGCCTTTCCTAAAATAGAAAAACTATTAATCTATTACATATTCGGAAACCAACTCCATTGGTCCCTTGAACTTCGGTTGTGGCACGCATCTCGAGGTAACACCGTCTTTATGTATCGCCATTCTTGAAGAAATCCGTCTTTTGGAACTCCGGAATGAATAAAATTACATAATAAATTACATAATTTCCTATTATACATTTGTAACTAAAATAAAATAAATCTATTAAATTACAAAACGGTGATACGAGATCACAATAAAAATTACAACCGAATCGATATTCCCATACATTTCGGGAAATACCAATTAAAATCTAAGGCCATACTAAGTAAAATTACATAATTCAAAATTACATAAATTAAAATTATGACAATCATAAAGAAAATGCAGCATTATATTATGGATGAACATGCTCAATTTTATGCTAAATCGCCTTTTAATTAGCCAATATCGTATATTACTCGGTTTTTACGGATTTGCGTGATTTCAACATTTTATAATCACAAAAATGCATAAACTCATATTTATGCATAAGTTAATTACCCTAACCTCTTAGGACTCAAAACATAGTCTTCACTAATAATTTGACCATAATTAACCTTTATTTATAAAATTGTTCATAAAAGGACCAAAAAATACAAAATAAGCCATTAAACTTCAAATAAATCGAAAAATTTCAAATAAATTCAAAATTTGAAATTTAAATTCATGAACATTCTGGAAAAATTCCATGACACTCATAATGTTCAAAATCTTAGGTTAAAAATTTGAAAATTTTAGGAAAAACAATGTTGCGGTTTATCGATATTTAATAAAATAATCATAAAAACATGGAAAAATTATTTTCATTAACTTTTCAATTTTAGATCTGAAAAATATAATAAAATGCAACATTAGACGTTTTTCCTAAGTCATAGATTATGTTTTATTAATTTTTCACTAATAATGTCACTATTTATGCTATTTTTCTTCAAAAAATCATAAATCATGCTAAAAGACTTCTTTATAGCCAATTATTTTACACACATTTTGTAAAATTGCATGTGACAACATATTAATTTTCTATGACCAGATTCGAAATTCAACTCATATTAACCTATTTTTCTCTTAAATCCGTATTTAATAATGAAAAATTCATTTTTCGAGCATAACAAGTCCAAAAATTATGAAAATTTGCAGGTTATCTCAAAATAATATATGTAACAACATATCCAAAAACCAAGTGAAAATTCGAAGTATAGCTAATTTTAGACCAAAAATGACATTTTTACTCATAAAATCACATTTAAATGCCATTATTGTAAATTATGAACAATAAAAATCCGAAAAATTAACCAAAATATCCTAAAACATTTTAGGACCAGAAATATTAACATGCATGTAATTATTTCGTGATATATCATAATATCACAAATTTTACAAGTTTTATTTGTTATTCATATAACTCGGAAAAACTTTTAACCAATTTGCATGCAAACAACCGTGGCTCTTGATACCGATTGAAGGAAATGTAAATTCATATACATATTAACATACTCTTATATGTCTAAATAAATTTGTCATAAAATTAAAACGGATCTTATGCATGCAAACAATAATATAAATAGAGGAGAAATCATGTCCTTACAAGATGAATTTCGGCTATTAGGGCACAAGAGAGATCACCTATCTCTTCTTGTTCTTGAGCTATTCCAATGGAAGAACAAAGATCTAAGTTTAAGATCTCTCCCTATGCTTTATACCCAAGGCTTCTCTTAATTATAATTAATATTACAAATACTAGTTATAATATTAATCAATGGTAGAAAAATGGAACCAAAAATATTTATAAACTCTTATATTATTTTCGGTTTTTAGAGAGATGATGAGGAGGATTTTATTCTCTCTAAAACTTGTATTTTGGATAAGTGAAGATAGAATAAATACACACTAAAACATTTTAGTGTTATTAGGTAAAATTATAAGAAAAACAATGATGGCATTTGCTTCCCTAAAACCGTGTAAGAGGAGAGAAAAATGGGAGCCAATGCATGGAGAAATTGTTCTTCACAAGGAACAATAGGCTTGCATGGCTAGGTTTCCTTTTAATCATTGTGTTTTCCACTAATTACAAACAACTTATAATTAGCTAAAACACCTTCTAATTTTCGGCCCTTTGCATAATATGGTGTCCATATTATTTTTTTCAATTGTCTATATGTTACATGTCACATGTCACATATATTTGTTTATGTATTTTTATCATATTAAAAATCAACGTATTAATAAAAATACGTCATATACAAAATCGACTTAGTAATTTCATAATTACTTGTGCCAAAAATTTTACCAATTTATAAATCACAACATATTGTATTTATGTCAATTCATTCAATTTAATTGTTACATTAAACAATTATTTCATCCGAGTAATGATACAATTCAATTACTCAGACCGTACCTTATTTAATCACATTTCAATATGATACGTAAATTTTACTTCCAAAATCGTCCGTCAATTTTCAAGTAATTTAATTAACTCGTAACATTATACGATTAATTAAATAATCAATTAAGAGTATTGCCCTTTAGGTATGACCTAGGGGTCAATCGATCACCACCGTCACACGAAAAGTAATGTCAAACTCTAGTCACCAATCATTACCGATATATGTTGACCGATTGACAAGAATAATATTACTTCCCAATTGTATTCATTTTAATGAGACTTAAACATGTGATCATCATGATCAACAGTCGTGATCGCATTATTGTCGGAGGACACATATTCCAACACTCTTGCCCTTGCCTTTTATAAAAGGCACTTTCCTCCACAACGTACCAATCAGCTGAGAGGAAAAATTACAAGTTTCAAGCAGGCACCTGATGAGAATTTTTATGAAGCTTGGTGTCATTTCAAGAAGTTGGTGCGGTCTCTTCCTCATCATGGTTTTGATAAGTGGTTCTTGTGAAACCAGTTCTATAATGGGTTGTATGACGACCACCGTGCTATATTGGACGCCTCATCTAATGGGCGATTTCAGAAGAATAATGATGATGACAAAGGATGGGGAATTATGGAGGAGATGGCTACCCATTGTGCTGAGTATGGGAACCCGAGAGATGGTATTCGCACAGTTCATTCAGTTGATAATGCTGTAGTGGCTCAGCTGGAAGCTATGAATGCCCATTTTGATAAGTTAGAGTTGTAAGCTGCTGGTGATCAACAAACAGTTCACTTGTTGACTAGACAGGAAGCCGTTACTTGTGAGAGATGTGAGAGTAATGACGGTCACACTACTGTTGACTGTCTAACTAAGAAGGAGCAAGTCCTTGCCTTTCAGCAATATAGTCAAGGAGGAAGTTCCTATTATAATAGTCAGAGTGGAGTCCATCCGAACTTAAGATGGACTAGTCAGAATGTGCTTAATCCTACCCCTCCCCCGCAGCAGCAACAAGCTTATGTTCCTCCTCACAAAGCTCAACAAGGCTTTCAAAAGCCTCCATCCTTCCCACCGCCGCATCAAGGAGCTTCTTCTAGTGGAGTTAGTGAGTTACTTGAGTTGAAGTCTTTGATCCAATCATTGACTAAGCAGTTGCAGATGAGTGACCAACAGAAAGAAGCATCCATTAAGTCACTCGAGACCCAAGTAGCTCAACTGGCCGCTAGCCAATTTACAAGGAATCCGGGTCATTTACCGTCTCAATCTGAGGAGAATCCGCACGAGACGATAAATCTGATTAATTTGCGCAGTGGTCTTTCTTATGAAGGACCCAAAATGTCAACTGTTGAGGACATATTAGACCCGAAAGGCGATGTTGCAAGCAGTGAACAGTCGTTCGTAGATGAATCAGTGCTGAATCCCAAGAAAATACTCGATCATCTCATTTCTGGAGATCGATCGAGTAGAATTGCTGAAGATAGTACTCGATCGAGTGATATTGAGAGTTGATCGAGTAAAGCTGCAAATCAAGGATTCGATCGAGAGGGTGAAATTCCTCGATCGAGTAAATATTCTGGGTAAAGTGTTCGATCGAGTGAAATTACACCTCGATCGAGCAATGCTGATAAAGAAGGTTTCGATTGAGAGGCTGATAATGCTCGATCGAGTGAAAAAGCTGCTGAAAGACCTCGATCGAGAGGTAAAAGAGATCGATCGAGTAGAAATGAATTCGAACCTGTCGAGACATTGGAAGAAAGGAATAAAGGGCTCGAAATTCCTATCACGGTGCCCTTTCCAAGGCGATTGCAGAACAACAAGGCTAACCAACAGTTCGGGAAATTTGCTAAGATCCTGAAGAGCCTTCACGCCAACGTTCCTTTCGCCGAATTGCTTACCCAGGTACCCTCTTACATGAAATTCATGAAAGAAATTTTATTGCGTCAGAGACATATAAATGACCACGAAACGGTGGCTTTGACTAAAGTAGGGACTGCCCTAGTTCAGAATAAGACACCACCCAAACAATCAGACTCGGGTAGCTTTTCAATTCCTTGTCATATAGGAACCCATTTGATTGACAACGCGCTGTGCGACTTAGGAGCTAGCGTGAGTGTCTTACCTTTGTCTCTCGCTAAGAGACTCGGTTTAACCAATTTTAATTTTACCAATATGACCGTTCAGATGGCCGACCGTAGTATATCACGGCCACTAGGAGTAATAAAGGACATACCTGTAAAGATCGGTAGATTCTTTATTCCCGTCGACTTTGTGGTTCTAGACATCCCCGAGGACACTCATACCGCTATTATTTTAGGGCGACCATTTTTATTTACTGCTCGTGCAGTAATTGACGTCGGGGGAAAGACCCTTACCTTTCAGGTAGGAGATGAGGAGCTAATATTTCATCAGTCCAAATCTCGTAGGGCTCCCATGCAAGTCCAACCTTGAAATGCCCTACCCTCTATTGACCTAGATTTAGACACTCCAGTTGAGAATATTGAATATTGCGCTGCTATTATAACCCCTTCGCCTCAGACTGAGAGCGAAAAGGAGGACCATTTTACTATTTTCCTTGCTGCAGGTACAGATAGAGTGGATGTTGGAGATGCTATTGGTCATGGTACAGTTGAAGTCAATCAAAGCGATGAGAATGCCGCCAATGTAGATGGGAATGTCAAGAGGAAGAAGAAAGTTCGGGCGTATGTGGATGCTAACTATTCTCCTTCCATCAGTTCGAGTTCAACCTCGTGGCAATCAAAGAGGACGGTCTGAGATGCTGAAGGGACCTCCTCCAGTCAGAAGCCCTCTTGTGGGCTACTACAGTGTTTTGGACGATAAGCGGGGAATTCCCCGTTGTATTATTTCAATTTTGAATTTCCGTTAAGACTTTTTAATTGCGTTTTTAGACTATTAGACAGTAGCCTAGTTAGTTTTAGCAAAAACCGAATATAGACTGCTTATTTTTGTGATTTGGTATCTGCGAAAAGTGTTTTTTCGTGTTTCTATGCAGGTTTGGGAAAAATATGTCGCATTGGGATGAGTGCTATAAGAAAACGCCTTGATCGAGTACTTTTTTTACTCGATCGAGAGCATTGCCCAGAAAAAGTGTTCGATCAAGTGGTTTCAGACACTCGATCGAATTGTCAAAAAGGAGGAATTCTCGATCGAGAGGATTTTTGTTCGATCGAGTGGATTGGATGCTAAAGTCCTTGATCGAGTGGTTTCAAATCACTCGATCGAGTGACTATGTCACACGCAGAAAGTTATTCTCCTTAACTTCTATTTTCATTCCAACTCTTTATTTTCTTTCTTTATGCGATAAACATTGCGAAAATCCCCAATTCCTCCTTTAATCTTCCCCTTTACCAAAATCAATTACCCACATTGTATTCCTTGTACTAAGATCGACCATTGCCCTCTATTTCCCCTTTCAAATTCGTCCTTGTTGTTGTTTAATTGGGTAATTAGGGTTTGTTCGGGTTTTGTTCGAAATCCGAATGTTTACTTGGATTTTTGTCGATTAATTTGTATATTCTTGTGGGCATTCAATCAAGTAAGTAATTCTCTCCTTCTTATTGTTGTTTAATTGTTGTTTCGACTCTATTTGAGGCATTAGAGTTCGATTTTTTTCGAAAATTCGTGAATAATTGGGGGAATTTGTGTTTGATTATTTGTTTGATTAGTTTTTGCCCTTACTTGATTGATTAGGATGGATAGTAATACAATGCCTTTGACTAGTTCGACTGTTGCCCCATCCCTGACTGAGACGGTGGTCCCTGCTGCTGCCACCGTCATTCCTACTGTTTCTACTGCTGCTGCCACTACTGTTACTGTTGGTACCGTTTCTTCTACGGTGACGACCCCTGCTGCGTCGTCACCAGCTGTCTTAGCTGCTTACCGGGCAGCCCTGGTACCCAGCTCAGTTCCGGACGAGCTTGTTCTTCGGGTACTGGAGGGCGTGGACGGGGTCGAGGACGAGGCACTCCTGCTGCTGGACGTGCTACGTTTCGTGCCGATGAGTCTCTTGACCCGCATCCTGACTACCCAGAGGTACGTTTCGTTAATGCATTTCATCGTACCCGTTTCTTTGACCTAGAGAGCTGTGACTTTGCTTTGACTAAATTTTTGTGTCGGAAATCACTTGAGAAGTTAGGAATTTACGAGTCCGTTGTTGAGCTATTAAACGGGACAGGAATGACTTGACTGACCACTATGAGTGCCTTGACCTATAAGGAGCTGACCCTTGAGTTTTTCGGCTCCTTCACTTTTTCTGCTGCTGCCTATGCCACTGACCCAGACTGCTCATGTGTCTCCTTCCGGTTGTTTAACCGGACTACGACCTGGACCTTAGCTAAGTTTGGTAGTAGGTTAGGTCTGTCTTCCCACGGTGAGTCGGACCCTCCTAGGAAGGTCCTACGTATACTTTGGACGACTTTGGCATAAACACCCTTTGAGGAGCGCAGACTCGCTCAAGTCCACCTCCCTCCGGTTCGTTACTTTCTGCGTCTCATTGGTGGGACGATTTTTGGCTATAAAGAGCCCAACAACATTAATAATGTTGAGTTGTCGATTCTCGGGGGCTATCTGAACATTGATAGTGAGGGCCCCTTTGTTCTTAACATCACCTATTTGACTGCTCAGTATTTTAACACTGTTGGGAAGAAGAAGTCGGGCACCATTGTCTATGCTGGCATAGCCACCCACCTTGCCCGTTCTATCTTCCCTGTCTTCTCTCGTGACCTAGCACATGTAGATACTGATAGGTACCTAGATCTCTCTGCCATGTTGGAAATGTTTTTGCTAGCTTCTGAACAGCGGACTTGGAAGATTTGTGGTTCCTTGTCCGTGGTCCTGCCTTCCACCGACCTACACCGTCTTGTCCCTTTGACCACTGTTAGGGGTAGGTTGCCTCCACATTTGACCTTCTACCACCTTCCACTTGCTCCACCTACCACTACTTCCGCTGCTAAGAAGCGGAAGAGACCTGAGACTGGACAGGGATCCACAAAGACCGAGGCTGGGATGTCTTCCACGCCCACGCCTACACCGATCTCTATTCCCACTCCTTCTTCTACACAGCCGGTCTACCCTGCTAATTTTATTCCTCCTCCACATTTTGAGGCGTCCGAGGTCATTGACCAAGGGCGCCGTGATAGTTTGCTTCTCGAGTTGCTTACCTGGCAGGCTCGTATGGAGCGGGACATTGCACCTACCTTGTTCCCTCTATACGAGTATCACATGAGACGAGGACGCCCCGTTCCTGAGGGCTGGCCACACCCTTTTTCTACTGGTACCCGGTGGACGGGTACCCACAGCCAGCTACTGGTCTACTCACTTCCCCAATTTTTTGGCTGGTATGTATTTCTTGCTCTTTTCTTTATTTTCGTCTCCTTTTTATTTATTTTTTTTCATTCATTTATCGGCTGTATTTATCCCTTTCCCATTATATATATGTTGGTGTATGCTGGAGGACAACGACGGCGTTGTCCGTTTTGGTTTGGGGAGGGTATTGCATCCTTTGAGTATGCATTTTTGCATTTGTTTATGCATTCACGTTTAATTTTCTGTTTGCATTGTCATTTATTTCAAAAAAATCATCAAAAATCCAAAAAAACTAGAAAATTTCAAAATTTCAAAAAATAATCACGTTTCATTTTGCATATAGGTTGAGTCGGAACGGTAGATTTCCATGATGAAACTGCACTTTAACTTGTCATATAACTTAAGCCTTGCATCTAATTGGCAGTTATTAGTTTAGTCATGCGCATATCTACGAGTTAATGTTGAAAATATAGCAGACTGTGTAGACTTGACCTGATAAATTGGCAACCTACTTTACAATTTCTGAGTTATTAGAGACATATAACTGGTGTCATTCATGACCAGTTCATGTAGGAATTGAGAGTAGTACTTCTTACATAACATGTTCATCACTTTTGCACTTTTATGAAATTCGATTGCTTGTCACTTGCATACATTCGGGTTTGTGGTCGGTGTCACATGCAAGGAGGTGCTTACAATTTCCCCCTTTCTTTCATTTTCACCCATTTAGCTTCACATTAGCCAAAAATAGCCTTTTGACCCATTAGCTACATCCAAATTAAGCCTACCTGTCAAGCTAGTTTAGTGTAATTTTTGTGGTATATTTTTATTGCCGCTAGTTGGTTTGTTCTCATTTATATGGAGTTGGTAGAAAAGAAAGAAACGTGGGCAGGAAAATGAGAAAAGCATGGAAAAGGATGAAAAATACAAAAAAAAAAAAAAGAAGAAGAAAATGAAAAAATATGACAAACATGAAGTCAGCGAACAGAAGAACAAAAAAAACGAAAAAAAGAGAATTTGAAATAGAAAATAGACCGTATTAAAAAAGGGAAGTTTGTGATGGTCTCACTCCTCCGTTTTATTTATATCTTTTTGAGGAGATTGTGTATTGGGTAGTGAGTTTTGTGCCAAAGAAGGGCACTTGTGGTTGATTTTTAGACAGCTGAGAATTGGATAGTCTTAAATGGTCCTGTTTAGGTGCTAGCTTGACACTTTACCTCCACATTTCCATAATCTGTTTTGCCTTTTCTTACCTGTAGCCTCACTCTCCCATATCTTTTGTAAGCCCTTGGCTGTGACGGACATTGTTGGTTGGAATGTGTGTATGGTACTTGAATCGTCTATCATTTTTGTTGCATGCATGTTATGTAGGTCGCAGTTTAGGTGAGTGATTGTCTTCTCTTTCTCTCTTTCACATATAATTTCACCCTTTCCTTTATGAGGAAGAGTGACCCGCGAGAGTCCGATTTTGATGGTCTTGCAAGGTCGACAGGTCAGCTTATTTATAGACATCATACAACTCATTTGCGTATTGACTGCTGTAGCTGTAGCTGTTAATTTTTGATTGCATTAAATGGTTTAAGTGGACAAGTTATAGCTAGCTCTGAGTTTTCATATCTGTTCCATTAGTTTGAATTTAGTTTACTCGAGGATGATTAAAGGTTCGGTTTGGGGAGATTTGATACGTGCAATTTATATAGACTTTTTAGCCTCTTATTGCACGCATTTCTATGCCATTTGTATCGCTTTGTATTGTAAAAGGCCCCGAATTGGCTACTTTGGTTTGTTTTGTCTTAATTGCATAAATGGACCTAAAAGTAGTGGAATCTCATCTTATTCGTCCCATTTAGCATGCATTATGAGGAGACAGAGACTTATAGTGGAAGTCGTACCTCGGGATGCGTGAAGGGAGGTCATATGAAGCTGACATGATGAGTTGAAGGCTGATCTCAGTGGAAAGTGTTCGATCGAGAGGTTCTGGAAGATGATCGAGTGTTTTGGCAGATATTAGAGGTCGATCGAGTAGTTCTCTATACTCTATCGAAATGTGCTTTTATCGTAATACTCGATCGAGAGCCTAAAGTGTTCGATCGAGAAGTTTGGCTGAAGATATCCTCGATCGAGTGGTCTTAAATGACTCGATCGAGTAGTTTGCTAGATTACACGGATTATCTAATCCGTGTTAGGTTTATTTTGTTAATAATTTTGCTTCCCTATATAAGGAAGTGATTATTAGGTCTAAAACAACTTCTAGACTTCTTAACTTTGCTTAATTACGTTCTTTGCTCTAATTTACTGCTGAAACTTCTCTGCCTTTTTTCTCCCCGGATTCAAACTTTGTAATCCTTCCTTACTCCTTAATCTTAATCTTAATCCTTGTTTGCTTTCATTAATTGCTCTCTTATTTAGTTTATGCTTTATTATTATTATTCATTCATTATGTCTCTAATTAGTATGCTTATTGTAATTTTTGTTGATTGCATTAAAAACATGAGTAGCTATTCTCCTCATGTTAGGATTAGGGGATCCATTGTAGTGTTGAGATGATGTAGTGAATAGACTAGATAATTTACATGTGAGAATCTGTCCCCATAGCAATATAACTGTAACATATTTAGTTGAGTGCACGCTTCTAAATAACATTAATTTGGTTAACTTTGTTCCTGAATCGGAAGATTGGAATAAACAGACCTTCTATGAACAGTAGACTACCCTAATAAGGACGGAAGTTAAGTTAGTGGAAATCTAGGGTGGGTAGCGGACCGGAAGGACCTTTCCCTTGCCCTTCTTACAGCAGATTGTCTAGGCTATTTATAACTGAGTCGATGAACTGCCATGGTGAACCGAAATCCTGACGTAACTCTCTTATCTGATTACTTATCTATCATTATCTTGCTTTACTGGTCTTGCTTTATTTCTCTTGCCCTTTGATCTTCAGTAGTCTAGAGAACCAAACATAAAACACCCCATTTGTGACTTAGATAGACGGACTTACAGATAGATACCTTGCCTCCCTGTGGAGATCGACCCTACTTATCACTAGCTTCTGTTAGTTATATTTAGGTATTATTTTTGGTACATAACGACCGTATCAACTTTTCAAAAGCACGCGTTCCTAACGGCATTTCCATGAGGACTTTTCTCTCAATTATTGCCTTTTGGCCATTACTAGGATGGGAAAATCCCTATGGGAATTCCGTCAGGAAAGTCAATATTGCATTGACTTACTTGACAGAATTTCGGTCAGGACTTTTCTCTCAAATATTGCCTTTTGGCTATTACTGAGAAGGGGGTATCTGACGGATTTTCCGTTAGTAATAATGATATACTAACGGATAATCCGTCAGATGCTTTATTCCATGCGCTATTTATCTATGACGGATTCCGACGGATAATCCGTCAGTAGTAGGTTACTGACGGAATTTCCATCAGTTGTCCGTCAATTTCCCGAATTATCTGACGGTAGGGGAAATCCGTCATAGTTTCCGTCAGTTTTCCGAGTTATTTTTTTAGTGTGGGAAACAACCGCGGGAAGGAGACGGTATCCTTTTAACATTCCACTAACAATAATATGTTAATTAGGTCATGAATATAAGAAGAGTAGGACGACCGATTTGCTAGTGATATGCGTGAGGCGTTGTGTGTGTTGATGAATGAATCTCCTCTCTCCTCCTCCTCCTTTCTCCGTCTTATATAGACTTAAACCTATTAAGGTTTAGTTTGCTTTCTCTTCAAGGTAGCCGAAGTCCATCAGGTGGGCTTGTATTCTGGTCCCCTTAACATGCTACCCGTGACCCATAATCCGTCTTCTCCTCTGTAACGCGTTTCCCGGCCTCTAGCCCAATCACCCTTAGCTGGCCCAGTTATCCTCCGCTGGCCCAATATATGAAATAGGGCCCAAACAATTTGCCCCAAATTTCTTGCGAGACACGCTTCAAACTGACGAGCGGGAAATTAACTAGTCGAACTTGCGCAGTCTTTTGCTCGACTTCCCACGTACTCATCATTACCCTACTCACTTCCTATTAATTCTCCAACTTCTTTATTTAAGATCCCTACTTTTCTCTCCCTCTCTCCTTTATTATTCTTTAATCCCTCTAACATCCCCAAACCCTTTCTTCTTCCTCCTTCTTCGTCTTCTTCATTTCCCAGAAGTAGACACTCTTGCCGGATCTTCAATTCCCATTTTCAGGTAACCTATTCTTCTTCATCAATTAATTTTCTTTATCATTTATAATGGGTAAAACTCGCCAAGCTTCCTCTTCTTCCAGCCTAATTAACCTCAAACCCGATGAGTATTTTTCGTCCCAAAATCTTTTGAAACACCCCCATAACTGTGACACTTTCCACACCGTTGCCGACATTCCAAGAATCAAGGAATGGTTGGGTCTTGGCGACGAGGTTGAGAATCACATCCCTGTGCCTCCCCAGAAGGCCGATGGTAATAGGAAGGGTTGGGTGTGCATGTACCTGTACCCATTTAATTATAGTCTCCGCTACCCTTTTCCTGAATTGGTTTAAGAATTCCTCTATCTGAACCACCTCCCTGTGGCCCAAGTTTCTCCAAATGCATGGAGAATATTGCTTTCTGCTTTGGCTATCAATTAGTCAATGGGTGTTGACATTGGTCTGGAGGATCTGGCCCATAATTTTGATGTCCGTTCCCTTGCCAAAGGCCAGTACTCCTTTAGGGCTTGGCCAAGCCCTGGTTCTGAGAAGTTCTTGAAGCCGATGTCCAAGTCAAAGGATGGAATATGGTTTGAGAAGTTCTTCTATGTCAAAGTGGACTCAATTAGCGTCCCTGCTGAATACATCTTTGAAATCCGGATCTTGGAGAAGAGTAAGCCATCTCCCAGAAGTTTCCGTTCCTCTTACTTTACTCACCTCCTTACCTTCTGTCTGTGTTCAGGTCCCAGGAACCCAGAAGCGTCTAAAGACGAAGCTGATTCCCTTGGCAAGCTATACTACATTACTGCCAATCAAAGAAGATTTCCCGACCTGCTTCCTGGTTTCTCCTCCACCACCTCATCTCACACTCTGTCTTCTGGTAAGTCAGTGCCCTTCTGCTGTCTGATCATGATGATGGTGTACCGCCTGTGCTGATAGTGCTTGAGCAGATTCTTACATCCACTGTTACAATTTTCCGGGAAATGCTAAGGGTGACCCCTTTGAAGCCATCCTTGCAAGAAAGAGGGCTGGTTGGAATTATCCTACTTCTCTACCTACCAAGAGGAGGGCTTCTGCCGCTGCTCCTCAATTTAGTCTCATTGCCTCTGGTTCCTGTGCTTTTCGTTTTGATAGTGAGCCCATTGAGGTTACTTTCCTTGTCACGCCAACCACCTACTCCTCCGTCCAATCCTACGGCTGATGATAGGGGTCTTAATGCTCACTTCTCCGAGGGGTTTGGCAACCCTGAGCTTGCACCCTACTGGCCTGCCATAGATCAGCTCTTGTTCCCGTTGTTTATCTAAGAGTTCAGTGGGTTCACTCTTAAGCATATGGATGATCCTGAGATGGTGAATGCCTTCATTGTAAGCCTCCTCTCTGATAACCTATTTTTCTTTTTTCTTATGCCTTTTCGCACTTGTTTCCTTATTCTGAGCCGTTATCGCTTGTGCCTTCTAGACTCTGCAGTCTGCTCTCTATGCCAGGAAAGTGATGAACAGGACTCGGACCAAGAGCCTGGCCACCAACTCTAGAAATCAGGAGTTGACTGCCACCTGTGCTGATTTGGAGCAGCAGCGAGATAATTTGAGAGCGCGGGTGGTTGGCTTGTAGGTGGAGCTGGCTGACGGTAAGAAGCAGTGGAAGAAGGATGTAAAGCAGCTAGCTCACACCCAGGAAGTATGCAAGGAGTTCATCGAAGTGTCCTAGGCTGAGGCGAGGATTAGAGACCTGGATGAGGTGGCTACCAACATCCTTGCGGATGCTATCTGGCAGGGCAAGGTCAACGGAATGCGGGAAACTATAGAGGGGTCTCTTACTGTCCAGGACCTAGAAGAGGAAGAGAGGCAGCTGAAAGCCCTCTTTCCTGTTGCCCCTGATCTCAGCCTTCTGATACCAAAGGCAGGAAAAGATAACTCCTCTGCGATGGCTGGACGCCATGATGGAGGAAGCTGTTATTGATCATGAGAAAGCTGCTACAGAGGTGGCTGCTGAGTCATGTCCTGTCCTTACAAAAGAGAGTTAGGCAGAGCCAGTTGGGAAGGAAGCAACTGAAGCTGAGAGGATAGTCGTGGACTAAGCCTCTGTTTATTTTTCTTTATTATTAGTATCTGTTTTTGGGGACCTGGCCCTGTATGGTGTAGGTTTTGTAAAAAAATTTACAACACTTTACTTTGTGGCTTCTGCCCAGAGGGAAGATTAAAAGTTTTTTAAATACTGTCTTGTCTGCCTAGGAGGCAGATTTGGACTTTTGAATTATATCTGGTACTCTGTTTGGGGAGAAAAAGTTTGATGTTCTTTTTTCCTTTGAAATTATGTCGTGTCTACCCAAGAGGTAGATTTAGACCCTTATCTGTCGTCGTGTCCACCTAGGGGGTAGATTTAGACTGTTGATGCCTGCCGTGTCTACCTAAGGGGCAGATTTAGACTTTTAAATGTCGTTTTTATGTTTTGCTCAGGGAGCAGAATGTACGTTGCTGACTACTTAACATTTCTTGTTCATGACTCATATGCTGTGACAATTAAGGACGCATCTTATAAGATGCTGTGACAAATGCCAGTGCCAATTTTTCGAGAGATTTGTACCTGATGTCTCCAGGTAGCAGAGACTTGCTTACATAGTAAACGGGTTGCTGCATCTTGTTCTGTTCCTTGACTAGGACTGCACTGACTGCTACTTCCGTGACCGACATGTATAGGAATAGAGGTTCTCCATGATCCGGTTTTGACAACAATGGTGGGGAGCTAAGGTAGCTTTTCAGTTCTCTGAATGCCTTCTCGTGCTCTTCAGTCCATTCAAATTTCTGGCTCTTCCTAAGACACTACGCCAAATCTGACAATCAATAAAGAGCGTATCACAACGGTCTAATGCATTTAATAACGACACTTAGATTACCGTTTTCAAAATATTGGCGGAAACCTAGACCACGCTAATAAGAATAACGGTTTCCGTCGAGAACCGTTCTTTTTATAATATGACAACGATTGTTTAACAAACCGTTATAAAAAACGTTAACGATTTCTAAAAGCTCGTTATAAAATCGCTCTTATCAACGGTTGTTAGACAACCGTTACCAGTTTAAGAAAACGGCATTTCGAAAACCGTTACTAAATTAACACCACCAACGGTTTGTGGTACCCGTTGTTATGTTATAGATACGCTTTTCTTGTAATCGTTACCAGTTTAAGAACTTTAATAAATATTCAGTTTGACCAATAATTTTCAATTTGACCAAAATAATTCTATAAATATGTCTTCATAATGTTTTAGGTCAAAATCTAAATTATCAAACATTTACTCTTTAATTTCTCTCTAAAAAAAATATGGCTGGTGTATCGGAGCTACAATCACGTCATTGTTACGCACAGCTTTTTACTTGCATTCTCCATAATCTCCCGGTTCGTTATGATGGGAATGGAAAGGGTTTAAACCCTAATTTTGGGTGGTTGGCGCAAATGCTTCATGACTCCGGTTTCACTGCGGTTAAAAAAGTGTACCCTGTGTCTACAAACAAGCAAGGTTTTATAGGCTTCGCTTTTATCGAGTTTGACGAAGCCAACTGCCATGATAGTTTTCGTTAGGCAAGAACATTAGGGGCTAGATTTGCGGAGAAAGATGCGGGGAAAGAGGACTTTTATTCGGATGCTAAACAAAAGGGCCCTTATTTATGGGTTGCGACCCATGCTGATTTTCGTCTGCTGACACATTACAGGAGGCAGCACATTCCTGCAACCGTGCTTATGTCATGGGAGAAAGAGGCCATTCCACCAGCTGCGCTGCCCGCTGATGATGAAGAGTCGATCTACGACTTGATCTATGCCAAAATTGGGCATGAAGACTATACTAATTCTTCATCAGATTCTAATTAAGTCTTTAATTAATTATTATCTGACATTATGAGTTGTATTTTGATTATGGTGGTTATTGGAATAAAAGTTTAAATATTTATATTATTTGTTACTATGTTTTAATCAAGTCCTTACACTCAAATTCAATCCACCAAATAAAATATTATAATGACTAACTTTCTACTTATGATAATAAAAAAGAATGGAAACGGCATAATAAAATAATAAGAATTGGAACTGTTATGTAAATAATAAGACAAAATGATAACGGTTCTTTGTTAAGCCGTTATCATATTACATATATCAACAACGGTTATTTTAAAGCCGTTGTCATATTACAACAAGTAACAACGGTGTTTCTTAAAACTGTTGTAAAAATAGATCCATTGTGAAAACTGAAAAGTTTGTGATTTTAGTTTACCAACTAACGTATATATAGAGAGTTTATTTTTTTAGGGTGTTATTTATAATGAAAAACTAATTAAGGAAGTCATCTTTGCCGTCGTCGCCGTCATTAATATTTATAGCTTAAAAAAGGTAATCTCATTTTCATAGCTACTGGCTTATATATGGGTCGTACTTGGATGATTGATGGTGAAATTGGTGATCCCATTTATAATGATGGAATTGCTGAATTTTATAATTTCGTTAGTGAAAATTTTCATCTCCACTCATCAATCCCCTGCCCTTGTAATAGATGTGGTAATATTAGGGTTTTGCCTATCCCAGATATCAAAATACACTTAGAAAAGAATAGTTTTAGTAGAGATTATAGGCGTTGGATTTTTCATGGAGAATTAGAGGATGAGGATGAGGAATCTGATGTAGAGGTAAATAATCATACACCTGAAGCTCATACTCTTTCAAAAAAAGGAGAAAAAAGAGTTTTGCGAATGCTTGCATGGTATTAAGGCGCCAGAGGGCTATTCATCTAATATTAGGAGCCTTGTTTCGTTGCAAGACCTAAAACTTACTGGTTTAAAGTCACATGACTATCATACATTGATGCAACAACTACTAGCTATGGCCGTTCGTTCCATTCTACCTCCAAAGGTTCGACATGCAATAATTAGATTTCGCTATTTCTTCAAATCAATCAACAGTAAAGTCATTGATCCTGATGAAGCGGAAACTTTGCAGGAGATCCTCGTCACCAGTCTTCGTCAGTTTGAAATGTATTTTCCTCCCTCATTTTTCACTATCATGGTTCATTTGACTGTCCACCTAGTCCGGGAGGTTTTGTATCTCGGGCCAGTGTATTTGAGATATCAGTACCCATTCGAATGATTGATGAAAGTTTACAAGGATTACACATCTAATAGGTATCGTCCAGAGGGGTGTATTGCTGAGCAAGCAATTATCGATGAAGCTCTTTCGTATTGTTACGCATACCTCTTCTTGGATGAGTTAATTGGAACTCCTACGAATCGTCATAGTGACTGGATAAATGGAAAAGGTGTAAGGGGTCATGTTTCCAAGGATATGTCATCTGAGATGCGACATAGAGCTCATACATACGTTCTATTTAACGATGATCATGTCCATCCTTACATAGCAGAACCATTGGGATAGCTATATCGCTTATAGGTAGTCTGAAAAGTTTAAGGTAACTTAATAATAATAATAAGTAAAGAAGTATTCTTAGTTTAGTGTTTGGTCATGCTTACGTTTCTTGATACAATTTATTTGATGAAGGCTATGAGTGAGAGGAACAAGGCGAACATTTCAAAGAAAAAGACCGTCTTTTACGGCTCCCGAGGTGGTTATAGATTGATTAAGAATAAACTTGTAAGTACATAATTCTTATAGTATTAGACTATTAGGTGTTATAGTCGGATGTTATATATGTTCATCGTAATCATATATATTTTGATAGGATATCAATGTGATGAATGAATTGTAGGCAAAGCTTGGAAAATTCAGTCGTCACGACGCTTGGGTGGAAGGTCACACTCCTAAGAATGGAAAGACGGAAACTGAATATGATAAGGACATCAAAGAGAAAATTATAAGTTTGAATAAATATGTCACTCATACCACTGGTAGTCGGAGTTATATAATTGTGTGTTGCTTAATGGTTTTATGTGTATGTAGAGGATCTGTGAGAATGAGGTAGAGGAAGGAAAATGGAAGCGTGAAGGACATGATGACATTCTTGCTAGGGCAATCGGCAAAGCAGAGCATCCAGGTCGTGTGAGATGGGTAGGAACGCATGTTGGTATCACTAAGTATTTTGGAAAAACTACTCGACGTGGTGATGCTTCCAAGAAGGTAATCTATAAATACTGTATTTGAACCAACGTAATTAATTTACAACTATATATGTTGACATTAATTTCTACTACACAGCTACATAAAATAGCCAGGTTGATAATGAGAATGTTGGAAACTGGGGAAAAGCCATCAGAAAAGGAGTTGGATATGGTTCAAGAAGTCATAAAGGAAGTAGAGGAGCAGGAGGAGCAGGAGGAGTAGGAGGAGAAGGAGGAGGAGAAGAAGGAGGATGAGGAGGAGGAGGAGGAGGAGGAGGAGGAGGAGGAGGAAAAAGAGGTAATAATATTTGTCTTATATACAGTGTGTTATATGATTTGGAAAATCAGTACGTGTTATATGGACAAGTGTTAATGTACAGAAGGAAGCCGAGGATGATATGACAAGGGAGAAGGAAATGGGAAAGCAGACTGAAGTGGGAGCCGAGGATCGATATCAGGCAGTTGAAGAGGAAGAGGATGCCATGAAGGCCGTGACACAGGATGAAGTAGAGGTAGTTGATGATCAGATGTTCTTATCAACACCGAAAAAGGTAATAGCTGCTAGTTTATAATTATTCATATCATACACGTTTTTTACTTAGGAAATTTATTAAAGGTAGTGAATGTATGTGTCCTAATTGATTAAAGCTGATGTGAAGGGTGATTGCAAGGTGGCTTGTCGTCTGTCTTATATACAGGGGAAACAGAAAGTTGTTGTTGCCAGGGGATACGTGTTCAATTACAACTGGCTTCAGCAAGTTAAGGTTCATGGTATACCCCTTCGTCACAATTGCAGGAAAGTGGAAGTGTCCCAATTATATAAAGACGAGTATGGGGAAGTACAAGTACCATTTCCTACTGAGGGGGTCACTTATTTGAAAGAAGCCCTAAGCTCTAATGTGCAATGGCCTGACAAACTCATCAATGTTGTCATCCCCGAGCTACCTATATGCAAACGTTAATCTTTACGGAGGGGGTCACTTGTTCTTTAAATATATTAGGGTACGAATATTAACATATCGTAAGTACTTTAATCTTTACATTTGCAGAAGTTAAGCAAAACCAGAATGGCAGCTAAAGCAATTACTACTACGTTAACGAAACTTGTTGCAGGCAAGCCTGCTTATGATTCTTATTATGAATCGTGTGAATATAAGAAAAAGATAAAAAATCGCCATTTGAAGGCTTTGCACAACCTGGTCAGAAAGAGGTCACCTACGGGTGATGTAGTCATGATTAGCATTGAAAAGGAAGTTATGGGCGCAACTGATATAGCCATACTGGACCCGAAGCAACTGATGGAATTTGTCGACCTTGACAATTTAGTTGTTGTTCACATTTTGATTTGGATGAAGTAAAATTTATTAATATAACTATTAAGTCATTTCCATTTACGAATAATGATGTTTGTTGAAATTATCAATTACAATAACAATCTTCGTTCTATGTGGCGTAATAGGTACCTCAATAATCAGTTCGCTGAGTGGAAGGTCCCTAGTCACGCCTACGGATTCTTGAGTCCTAAGGCGTTCTCTGTTAACATAATTTCATACGAAGAACAAATCAATAGTATCACTTGTCGGTTGATGTTGTCCAAAAAACTATGGCTTGCCCCATACAATGAGAATATGTATGTATAGTACGTGATTATTGTAATGAATCACGGTTCTATAAATTTATTATTAACATGCTTAAGTGCGTGTAAATGAACTAACAGTTCAATGTCTCAAAATGAATAGGAAGCATTGGGGCTACTGGCAATCCTAGTGGAAACAAAAACAGTGTACTGGATTGACTCTCGCGGAGGCAAACCCTCTGACAGTTGTGTAAGGATGATAACTGAGTAAGTTTACACCCTTCAATAATGTCATTTGTTATTATATGACTTGAGCCATATATATGCAAATAATAATGGCATGTGTGTATATTTATGAATTAGTGTTTTTGAAGCAAAAAAAAGATTATGTCCATTTGGGAAATATGAAAGCAACACTGATCTCAATTTTATCACGCCAATAGTAAGTGTATTCTTAATAATTACTCGTACCATTTAATTAATGTTTATGCGAGAGGTTGATTATCTAATTCAGCTAATTTGTATGTGATTTATATAATAGTCTCCTAAAGCACCAGACGACAAACAATGCGCCTTTTACGTTTGTTACTTCATGTGGAAGGTTATCGACGGAAAACTTTCTACCATTCCGATACGGATTAGTGTGATTTAAAAACTATTTCAGATGTAAATTGAGTTCAGTTCTGTATATTTCCATGTATTATGTCTATTTTGGTTATATATATTTTGAATTGTAGTTTCCACTAATACTCAACAAAGCCCCGGAATATTCGCCTGAGGACATCAATAAGATGAGAAATATGTGGGCCAGTTATGTTGTTTCATTAGCGGAGTCTCAATATTTTGCTCATACTTTATGTGTGTGTGTGTGTGTGTGTGTGTGTGTGTGTGTGTGTGTGTGTGTGTGTGTGTGTGTGTGTGTGTGTGTGTGTGTGTGTGTGTGTGCGTGTGTGTGTGTGTTTGTGTGTGTATAGAGCCATTGTGTAATGGCTTCTTTTGGTTTTTTGAGGAAGTTGTGTTTTGGCTTTTGATCATCCTCTTTGTACTGTTTTGAAACTGGGTTTAATTGATCACGGGGTGTAATATTTTGATGCATGATTGAATTTTTGCGATTGCACAATCTGGCTTTGGAATGCTATTTTCAAGAAGTGAAAAATAGCATTCCAAAGAAATGCTACAAACGCCGCCGACAAAATAGCATTTCAAAGAAATTTGCTAGAACAAGCTAAATTTTTTTGAAAAAAAAAGAAAAAAAATCTAAAAAAAAAAACGGTTAAAAACAACCCGTTGCAAACAATTATTTGACAACGGTTTTATTTATATAAATAACCGTTGACATCTTTTCGCTCCCCATTCAAACCGCCAAAAATATAAGATAACGAACGATAATCGTTGTCAACTTTAAAATGTTAACAACGGTTTATTTAAGAAGAACCGTTGTTAAAGTTTCATCAATTGATAAATATAACAACGGTTTATCACGCAATAAAACCTTTGTTAAATATTGACATTTAATTAAATAAGATAACGAAATGAACCGTTATCATAGATAATATTTAACAACGGTTTTGGAACCACTAAACCGTTGTCAATAGTAAACTAGGACAACGGGTTTGAAACCGTTATTAATATCTAATAACGGTTTCTTAAAAGTATACCCGTTGCCATAAACATAATTAACAACAGTTTAATGACAGTTCTTGAGTAGTCATAATGGTATTATAGATCTGTTATTGATGTTATATAACGGTCATACAACCGTGGTATATATTTAACAACAGTCGTTGCAATAACGGTTCCGTGTTTCTGTTTAATAACGATGATTGCATTATTTGACCATTATTGGATGTCTTATTTGGCGTAGTGAGAATATCATAGAACAGCTTGCATCTGTCCAAAGATCTGGAGAGATGAATCTAATCAATGCTGCTACCTTCTCCGCCAGCCGCTGGACGACCTTGCGCATTTCTAGTGACTCTTGTTAGAGTACTGCTTTTATCTGTTATGTGTTGGCTTCTATCCCCTTCTATGTCACTATGTATCCCAAGAATTTTCCTGATGACACTCCAAAGGTACATTTGGACAGGTTTAGCTTCATCTTGTATTGCCTTAGGGTGCGAAAGGTATCTGCAAGGTGATCCATGTGTTTGTCAGCTTCCTTTGACTTCACAACCATATCATCAATGTATACCTCCATCGTCTTCCCTATTTGCTCCTTGAACATTTTGTTTACCAACCTTTGGTAGGTTGATCCTACGTTCTTTAACCCAAAGGGCATCACGTTGTAGTAGTAGATCCCTCTTTCTTACATGAATGTTGTCTTTTCCTGGTCTCCTGGATCCATTTTAATTTAATTGTAACCACTCCAGGCGCCTAGGAATGTTAGCATCTCATGTCCTGCTGTAGAATCAGCCATGGCATCAATATGTGGTAGTGGGAAAGGATCTTTTGGGCACGCCTTGTTCAAATCTGTAAAGTCCACACATACTCTTCATTTGCCATTCTTCTTGGGGACCACTACCATATTTGATAACGACTTTGTGTACTTAACTGCTCTTATTTTGCCTGCTTCCAGCAGGGTGTCCACCTCCCAGTTAATAAACCTGGTTTCTTTCGGCTGAAAACTTCCTTCTCCTCTGATGTATTGGGTGACACCTCGGGTCCACACTTAGCTTGTGTGTTATTACTGACGGATCTATCCCCACTGATAAGGCTAAAGTCGTATCACCTAATCAAAGTATACTAATAAAATAGCTAGTGGTAAGACAGGTATCGAATCAACAGGGAGGCAGTAATAATCTATTTGCTAATATTTAAAGTGTCTTAAGGGTGACAATTTCTTGGGGGTTTTGGTTTGTTTGTTTTCTATCAACTAATAGCAAGTAATTAAAAGATTGATTAACAATAATATTAAAGAGTCTAGGATTCCGGTTCACTAGGTCAATTATATGGGGTTTATCTTAATCAATTGTTAGGTCAATCAACTATCTAAGGTCACAAGTGATTAATTCTATTATGCCCTTTAGATTAAGTCTAACACGCTGTCACTAATAATAAACACAATCTATTTGATTATCGCAGCCTATATTAATTCTAACCCTGTCGATGAAAACATTAATTCGCTACACTAATTATCGATTCAGGCCTAAATCAAATAATTAGAATAAGAACAACAATCAAACGATAGTTTATATGAAATTACTAACAATAAATTAATTATTCCCCTTTCTAATCAACCTAGATCCCCTTCATCCTAGATGAATGATTTAGCTACTCATAGTGAATTGAACAACAACAATAAAGATGGATAATAACATAATTGAAGACATGAAATAACAATAATGAATTAAAGGCATAAAACTTGATAAATAAATTATGAAGAACGATTAGTACCTCAGTAATTAATGAGGAAAGATTAAAGAACAAAGTATGAAAGCTAAAGTATTTTTCCAGCCGCCAAAAAGTAATAAAAGCATAACCTAATAAATCCTACGAGTTTAGAATATATATTACAAACAAGACGTGTTTTAGGAAAATACGGAAATAAGATCATCAAGGACGTTCCTCGATCGAGCCTCAGCATACTCGATCAAGGAACAGTTGCTCGATCGAGCCCTTCGTTACTCGATCGAGGAAGCAATCTTCAACTAACTTTCGTTTTATCTTCCCTTCCTATCTTCAAGTCTCCTCGTTTATCGTGCCATGCCCCGTGTATTCCACTATGCCATAACCGCAATGCTCATCTTCACTTGATTCACCTCGTAATGCGTTATTTCTGCATTAAAATATAAAGAAGCGGCAGTATCGACGTTTCACTAATGAAGGCATATAAATGATATAACAGGCACGAAAACGGTATATAAAACAACATGAAAGGAGTTATAAAAGTGTATATAAAAGTGATACATCAAACTCCTCCAAACCAAACCTTTTCTTGTCCCCAAGCAAAGCTATCAAACCATACAAAAGACAAACATACAAATGGTGAATGAATAACGCAGAGCAAATGTCAAGGCACATACAAATCCCAGCTATCCATATCTATAACAAAGTAATGACCAAAAAGATTGTGCCAATAAAACAAATTCAAAGGCACAGGTAATAGAATAACGCAACCCAACTCAAGATGTGACATGATACCGAGACTCAGCCAAATACTTTTCAAATCTTGCAACACAAATTAGTTGGATTCTCGTGGTTTCACTCATGGACTCATAAGGGGTGAGATATATGTAAGATAGAAAGAATAAAGACACACACTCAACTTATGAAACATGCATGCAATCTAATGTGATAGAAATTTCTCCAACTAGTATGCATTCACAATAAAGACTAAGTACATGTATCAAGGACAATAGGGTGGCAAATTGGCAAGGGTATAGAAGTGGTTTGTGCCGAAACACGTATGGATATGTGAGGCAAAGACAGTAGTCGCAGCGCTAAACCAATAACCAATTCTAATAAAGTAATATGACCATCCCAACTAGATAAATCATCTCAACTTTGACAACATATGAGAGAATATAAAAACTCTCCAGAAGTGCATTAGACTCTTGTTTATACCACTTATGATCTTCTAACAAAACCGATGAAGCAATTCTATTTTTTTTCTCTTTTTTTCGGAATTTTCGAATTTTTCTTTTTTTTTTTCTTTCTTTTCTTTGCTTCATAATTCTCCTTTTTCCAACATAGGAGATCAACACAATTGCTAACAAAATTAAAGCTACAACCCACATGACATAAAAGTCCCAATCCCAACCAAAGCGGAAATAACAATGAAGGTAAGCAAAGTTGAGAAAAAGAAAGACAAGCAGTCAGTTTATTATCGCAAAAGTCGGTTCAGTGAGGTTCCTCGACCGAGCCCTACCCCACTCGATCGAGGTACCAATTTCCAAACTTCCCAACTTTCGACATTTGAACTTCTAATTAAATATTTAGTTCCTTGATCAAGCCCTGCAATCAGTTGATCGAGCATGGTGGTTCCTCGATTGAGCCTCACCTTACTCGATCGAGGCACCATATTTTGGCCTTTTTCTCACAAAGACGTTAACGCATCGTCTTGATATCCGTCATGGGCTACAAAAATACTTGATATATATTAAATTCTCTCCCTCACATCACTAAAAACAATGAAATAAAATTAATTAAAATACGATTAATGAAATTTAAATTCCTAAATTACAAAATATTACAAAGCAATTTCCGAGCTGCCTCTCGGTAGCGCTGGTTTAAGCGGTCCCGTACGATCGTAATACCTTATGAGTAAGAGGAATCAATGGCGAAGAGGTCAACAGCCTCTATAACCCCAATATGGGCACCTTCATAGTAGATTTTCAATCGTTGCCCATTCACTTTGAAAGTCTCACCTTTGTCCGTTTGCAGTGTAACTGACCCAAATTTGTTCACCTCAACAACTGTGAACGGTCTAGACCATCTACTCCTTAGCTTACCTGGGAACAAACGCAAAAAAATTAAATAGTAATACCTTTTCACCAACATGAAATTCTCTTTGCAAAATATGCTTGTCATGCCACTTTTGTAATACTACGGTTTTCTAAGTGGGTTACTCGGCCGATTATGGCTTACTCGGCCGAGTAAGTATGTCGTGTGTTTCTGGACAGTTTACTGCCCAGGAATACTCGGCCGAGTATGGGAATACTCGACTGAGTAGAGGATACTCGGCCGAGTATACTCTATACTCGACCGAGTATCCGGTCTGACGGGTTTAATTCCGCAGTTTGGTTAAGGTGATTAGGGATTATTATAAATTACGCTTTTACGGTTTCTAATCATTTTACCAAAACACAATGACGCTCATATCTCTCTAATCACCCTAATCACTCTCAAGGCTAATTGATCGATCGCAAGTCCACACTTCCGTCTCTTGTCTCGATTTCTTTGGTAAGTCTCTAGTTCTTGTAATCAGCTAATCGGTTATCTTTTAGAGTTTGGCTCTAATTATTATTTTGGGTTAATTTGGGGGTTTAGGGTTTGGTCATCATATGTGTGTTGATTGTTAATTATCATTGTTGTAGGTGATGATGTGGTATTCGTCATGCATTTGTATGATTGATTGCAGCGTAGCGGATTGCGAAAAAAAGGGTTTTCCCTACTCAGTTTTATTGTTTAATTGAATTAAGATTTATGTGGTAATCGTTGTATGATTGATGTTGTGATCATCTGTTAGTGGTTGTGCTGGTGTTGGTGTGGTATTGGTTTGGTATTGTGATGATTGTGGTGGAGTCACTTGCGGGAGTGGCTTCACACCCTAGTTCGCCCTCCGTGGAACCCGCCTCGGGAGGTGATGTGCACATTAAGGGATAAGGGTTATTGCTCGTTGATGAGCGGGACCTTGGTGGGTGTGGCTGTGGTTCACCACCGGCTTGTGATTGGGAGTTGGAGGTGGCTGATGATCAGTGTTTATCTTTCGTACTTGCCTTGCTTTGATTATTCAGTAACTGACCCCGTTGTTTTATAAAATCTGTGGTGATCAATTCGGGGATGGTGAGAAGATTGTGACGGGTGATGGAGTTCTTTAGTTATGGGCAGTCATGGGGAATCACCACTCGAGTCTAGCTTCCACCGTCAAGAAACTTAGATTTCATTTCTAATTGTTAGACTTTCACGGTTGTACTTTGGTTTATGTTTTGGAGAACATGTAAACGTCACTCATTTATACTATAATAATTGTGTTTGGATTGTTAACCTTGGTATGCTAACCTCGGGCATCCGAGATGGTAACAGTCTCTCATGCTAGGGTGGTCCTTGGTAAGGCACCTTGGTATGTGGGGGTGTTACAAAGTGGTATCAGAGCGACGATTCTGGCACCTAAAACTAATGAACCCAATGAACTTAGGGAGTCAAATAAAATGAACCCGGGGAGAGTTGTTTGCAGCTACCGCAAAGACTTGGGAGACATCCCGAAGTCACACTAAGGCCCTTACGATTTCAAGCCGGTCACATGGGGGGAAATTGTTGCATGTTGAGTAATGTTTGTGTGATATCTATAACTTGAATCTTGTAAAGTTGTTGGCTGGATTGTGAAAGTGTTGGAATATGGTAATATATGAAAGGTGTATTGTGAATTTGTATATGATAGGTCGTAAGCATGAAATATGTTGAGCATGCTACCTGTTTATTACGTGGCTTTGAAAAGGGTAGTGGTACATGTGCATATGATCATGATGGTGTTAATGTTTCGTTGTTGGTAGTAGCATGTGATTAAGGTCATGCATCTATATATGTGGATGTCGTGTTTAATTTTCATGTGGGTATGATAACAGTTTAATTATGTACTGATTTTTTTGAAGTATTGAGCTGTTATTGTTTGCCTTATTCATATTTAAGTTGTTTTGTTAAGAAAAAATTGATTTGTAAGAAAACCTATTATGGAAGGGTTGTCTTAAAACTATCATAAGTCGAGTTCTATAAATGATATTGATGTGATTCTAATAGGAGGTGATATCTTTTCCTCTTATGATTCTAACGATAGGTCACACGCCCAAAATGACCAAGTAACAAGTGAGATATGACTGTTTTACGAAAACTGGACGTTGCTGAGAACTGTGTTGGTACTCGACCGAGTAAGGTAATACTCAACCGAGTAAGGGCTACTCGGCCAAATATTCCCAATACTCGACCGAGTAATCCTTCTGTGATAATTGGGTCAGCTTATAGAGTCAAAAACTCGACCGAGTAATGTAGTTACTCGACCGAATATCCTGTACTCGACCTAGTATGTCATGCACTCGACCGAGTATCTCTTTGGGCGGTTGTTTTGAGTCAACGGCTACATTCTTAGACATGTTTTGAGTAGTAGGTTATGTGCACATGTATGTTTCGGGTCTTAAAGCATTCTTTTATATATGTGACGGTTTTGATACGTAAGTTACCAAATGCTATGATATCGAGAATGCCGGCTTATGAGGGATATATGTTGGATAGGAAGGACATGAGTTATATGTGGTTGTGAGGGATAGTGGAAAAAGAAAAGGGAAGATTGATGAGCTAATCGAGGCAAGGAGCATGTTTTGTGAGATATGGTGAGTGACACAGTCGCGTGTTGAGTAATATAAAAGTAAGTATATATGGGCAAGGTTGATGTAAGTATAAAGAAACGTGAGAATGAAAGATTGAAAGGAAGGATGTGAATAGTGATAACTTGAGAGGTGTAAGGAATTATGGAGGGAGATGGTTAGGATTGTGTTGGTTAAGAATATATATATGATGAAAGGTTGTTGTACAGGGATGGAGAAGAGGGGTATATAGTGAACTTAGATGGAGTTATGTCGCGATGTGGATTTGTAGATAGTGGTTGAGTTTGGAAATTTGGATTATCGAGAGGTGAGCATAGTGTACAATTCTTTGGGCAATTAACGCTATGTGTAACACCCCCATTTATTCGGGAGCCTTTAGCTAGACATTCCCAAATAAATGAGAGCGTTACCATCTCGGTTTCCCGAGGTAGTGAATAACAAAGTGCAACAAACCAAAGTACTTTAAATTAAAACTTTAGTGAATACATATGTATTACAAATTAATCAACTAAAACTTAATATAAAATAATTACAACTCGCAGCGGAAATAAATAAAGTGATCTCATAATCTACGTGGTCTAGACTTCTAGGTAGATTGGCCAAGTCCTCACGCATCCCATAGCTCCTAAGTCAGCTAATCATTAGTACCTGTCAAATCTGCTCCCCATTATGGTTCACCACAGATGTTCACGAATACACTGTCAACCACGAGGTTGAGTAGGAATAGCTAAACAACAACAATAAATGAATACAAGACAATATCAAATGCAAATGCAATGCATGCTCATGATCAATCCTCCGACGCTCCCGTTCATCCCGCCAATCCTTGGCCGGGATAATCTCAATAACATCCCAGAGACAAGTCCTGCAGAACCAGCCTGGGAAACCAATGCAAGTGCTCATGATATGATATACAAACAATATACTTACCATCCCAGATATTGATAGATGAACCATCTCAACCAAAACCTTAAGGTGATGGTTGAGGCCCAACTATTATAAATATTCTTAGTACATATAAGGCTGGGGAAACCAAATCAATATAAGCATCTCAGTCACGAGCTGAGATAGTCAATAATCAAATCATCTCAGTCACAAGCTGAGGTAGTCATTAAACAATATATCTCAATGCAACCAACCAACAATCATATATCATCCATCACAACTCCAAATAATTAAACCAATAAAATTAGATAATACCATTCAAGTAAACATTAAAGTGATTGAGTAGCTATCCTACCTGTATAGTAAAGCGGCTCAACAAAATCCAAATAGCAAAGCACATGAATCCAAGCAACAAAACCCGTCTCACAAAAGCGTCACCAATTAACCTTAAGATGAAAAAAAAGATGAACAAGCTCTTTATCTCTCAAGTCTCCTTCTCTCTCTCTATATATATATATTTTGTGTTTTGGGAAAGTGAATAAAACTTGTGGTTTGCAGTTGTATATATAGTAGTATGGTAGACTGATAGTATCGTTTTAGGAAAGTTTATAACTTGTAAGATATAATAATATTATAATAAAATATTTATGGCAGCTAAAATAAATAATAATAATAATAATAATAATAATAATAATAATAATAATAATAATAATAATAATAATAATAATAATAATAATAATAATAATCATAATCATAATCATAATGGGATATAATATTATATTATTAGGAATATTATAATAAGAGGCAAAATTATGAAACTAATTAGCGCGTAACATCACTCTGCGAATTCAGCTTTGCGCACTGATTTTCAAACAACTGTCATTTCGTCGTTACTCATTGGAATCAAGCTTGTGACCCTGCGTTGGAAAGTTAAGACAATAAGTTTTTACCTCCAATTTGAATCACCCTCATAGAACCTGTAAAACTCTAGATATTCCCGTTTCACATTACCCCTAAAACAAGTGATCATATTTTCATAATTGGCACATTTATGCAAGCTTCCTATTAACCTTTCATAGTCTACCTTGTACTTTAGACACACACAAAGGTCATATAACTATACAATATGAGGGGTATTACAGTCTTTCCTCCTTAAAATGAACTTCGTCCTCGAAGTTCGCGCATACTAACAACCACTCAAAACCCATTCCACCTAGACCGTGCATGCTAATCAAAATGTTATCACTGCTAACTCACATTATGACGCCACTTACACATATTACCCAACATATATACCATTAACTTCAGTAGTATTACATTCTACCTCACTTAAAAATAACTTCGTCCCGAAGTTCCACCTCTATCTTGACACCACTATAATCCCAAATATTAACAGGCTACATGGTCTTATCCAATTCTCTCCCCCACATACTCACACGCTACGTGGTGCACCACCAACATTTACAACAACTAAATCCTTAAGTCCACTCTAATGCTACAACAGATCTCATCACGCTTACCAACATTTCTTAAGACAACCAAATAACAAATAAAAAGAAGTGATACTAACAAAATATGACATCCTACCCTACTTAAAATTAAGGTTACGTCCACGTAACCTCAAAGACTACACAACACTCACCAAGATCCTCCAGACTTCTTTCTATGACTATCAACTTATTTATATTTACAAAATATTCGTGCTAACATTCTACTCATCGTTCTGCCAACAAGAGTCCATAACAAATTCTTGTGTAATAAATATCAATCTTTCAAGTTATAACATTATTATCTTATCAATCTCAATACACCATATGCGTAAATCATACTCATTGTCAACAATGCTTAAGTTCGCATCAATCCTTATTCATTTTACTCATCTTAAAATTACTTAACAACCAAAATCATTACTCTTATTATTTAATCCTCAAGGCTCGGCTATTTTATCTTTGATGCTTAACTAAATCCAACAATTCATAACAATAGTTTTTCTCCGAAACATGTTTCAGTTATTTGCTCCCTTATCAAACACATTATTTAAATTCACGCACTCTAATTCTCAATTGCCACCATTAGATTCAATCACCCGTCGACATTTCATCTTAAGTTATCATACCCATCATTAATAATTCCCAAAATCTAAAATTTTACCTCATCCTGATAACTCCTAACTAACATACACCCTAAAGTTATCTCTTAGTAACCCAAATTTCTAAGCACCCCAACTATCTAAATTTTCGTATACTAACATAAAACAAATTAAGCTTATTATATTAAATTCACTTCCATCCTATTATAATATATCCTTCTCATAAACATTTAACTTTTTAAAATTTCTTACCCTTACCTGCACCGTATTCACGTCACAATTAACCAGAAACCACACTAATACTTCACTAAATTTAATGTCAATAACACCCTTTAAATCATATTACTTACCTTGTTATCGCATCAATCATCAATCTCACTTCTCTTATACTCCTATGTTTCCCAATAATTTTAGACTATATATCTTTCTTATATGAACCATAAAAATATCATTCACATCTGATAAGCCTTCTCACAAAAAAAATTTAAAGGTAATTTTTGTCGTAAATCTCACCTTAGATTTCACCACAATTTCCTTATAAGAAACACTTATTCCCTTAAATTCCCTCAAAGAAACTTCATTTTGATAGCAGTTAATAAATTCTCTATTTTTTTCCCAATCAATTCATCCCTAAGATAATTTCTAAATCTCTCAAAGAAGTTCAATTAAATCCATAGAAAAAGAATTTTTTCGATTAAAATATTCACACCCTGATGTATCTTCCCAAAAGTTAATGACTCCCCCCGAAGATATTTCTACATCAAATTTTATCACATCAAATCATTTCAATTCTAAGGTACGAGCATGCTTACTAGAAATAAATGCTTGCGTACAAATTATTTTGCCACGATTTCTTTACAGTTTGCCACGATTTCTTTATAATTTACCACAATTTTGCTGTAATTTGCCACAATTTTCGTTTTTTTTTTTTTTTTTTTTTGTGTCACTCCATTCATGCCTACCTGCCTCTCTTTTAAACATTTATCATACTACTTAATCTTTGACAATTAAATTTAAACTTTTATAACAATTCTATAGCATAAATATCACAAATCGGTTCAGGGTAGCACATTCCGCATATCTCTAGACATGAAATTTCTAAACATGAAATTCACATATATACAACCAATACATATAAAGATGCAATATTTCACGGTTCATGTTTCTCCAATTTATGTCATTCATGATATGCCAAGAAAATTTTCATGCGCAATTATGCAACGAATTAAAACAAATTCAATTCAATGTGACCGCCGTCTCATAGACCACACACCTTCCCTTTTTATTCGTCGTAAAATTTCATACCGTTTTGTTCTCAAATTGCGATAAAATTAGTATTTCTCACATTTTCAGGTCACAATTAGACCTTAAGTTAAAACATCCACGATAACTACACTTCTCTCTCCTTAACCTTTCTCGAGGTAACCGGCTCAAAACTGAAAAGGGTCAGGTCAAGGACGTCTCCCTAACCTAGAAGAGGGCTCCTAAACAGTTTCTACCCCGGATTAATTTAATTAGACTCATCCTAAGTTCATTAAATTCATTGGTTTAGGCCTTAGGATCGTTTGCTCTGATACCACTTTGTAACACCCCCATTTATCCGGGAGCCTTTAGCTAGACATTTCCAAATAAATGAGAGCGTTACCATCTCGGTTTCCAGAGGTAGTGAATAACAAAGTGCAACAAACCAAAGTACTTTAAATTAAAACTTTAGTGAATACATATGTATTACAAATTAATCAACTAAAACTTAATATAAAATAATTACAACTCGCAGCGGAAATAAATAAAGTGATCTCATAATCTACGTGGTCTAGACTTCTAGGTAGATTGGCCAAGTCCTCACGCATCCCATAGCTCCTAAGTCAGCTAATCATTAGTACCTGTCAAATCTGTTCCCCATTATGGTTCACCACAGGTGTTCACGAATACACTGGCAGCCACGAGGTTGAGTAGGAATAGCTAAACAACAACAATAAATGAATACAAGACAATATCAAATGTTAATACAATGCATGCTCATGATCAATCCTCCGACACTCCCGTTCATCCCGCCAATCCCTGGCCGGGGTAATCTCAATAACATCCCAGAGACAAGTCCTGTAGAACCAGCCTGGGGAAACCAATGCAAGTGCTCATGATATGATATGCAAAAAATATACTTACCATCCCAGATATTGATAGATGAACCATCTCAACCAAAACCTTAAGGTGATGGTTGGGGCCCAACTATTATAAATATTCTTATTACATATAAGGCTGGGGAAACCAAATCAATATAAGCATCTCAGTCACGAGCTGAGATAGTCAATAATCAAATCATCTCAGTCTCAAGCTGAGGTAGTCATTAAACAATATATCTCAATGAAACCAACCAACAATCATATATCATCCATCACAATTCCAAATAATTTAACCAATAAAATTAGATAATACCATTCAAGTAAACATTAAAGTGATTGAGTAGCTATCCTACCTATATAGCAAAGCGGCTCAACAAAATCCAAATAGCAAAGCACATGAATCCAAACAACAAAACCCGTTTCACAAAAGCGTCACCAATTAACCTTAAGATGAAAAAAAAGATGAACAAGCTCTTTATCTCTCAAGTATCCTTCTCTCTCTCTATATATATATTTTGTGTTTTGTGAAAGTGAATAAAACTTGTGGTTTTCAATTGTATATATAGTAGTAAGGTAGTATCGTTTTAGGAAAGTTTATAACTTGTAAGATATCATAATATTATAATAAAATATTTATGGCAGGTAAAATAAATAATAATAATAATAATAATCATAATCATAATCATAATGGGATATAATATTATATTATTAGGAATATTATAATAAGAGGCAAAATTATGAAACTAATTAGCGCGTAACATCACTCTGCGAATTCAGCTTTGCGCACTGATTTTCAAACAACTGTCATTTCGTCGTTACTCATTGGAATCAAGCTTGTGACCCTGCGTTGGAAAGTTAAGACAATAAGTTTTTACCTCCAATTTTAATCACCCTCATAGAACCTGTAAAACTCTAGATATTCCCGTTTCACATTACCCCTAAAACAAGTGATCATATTTTCATAATTGGCACATTTATGCAAGCTTCCTATTAACCTTTCATAGTCTACCTTGTACTTTAGACACACACAAAGGTCATATAACTATACAATATGAGGGGTATTACAGTCTTTCCTCCTTAAAATGAACTTCGTCCTCGAAGTTCGCGCATACTAACAACCACTCAAAACCCATTCCACCTAGACCGTGCATGCTAATCAAAATGTTCACTGTTAACTCACATTAAGACGCCACTTACACATATTACCCAACATATATACCATTAACTTTAGTAGTATTACATTGTAACACCCCAAGTTATTGAGAGTAAGGTTGTCCCACATCGGGGAATTGAGAAGGTTGTGATATGTTTATAAGGGATTCCACCTAATACTTAGTAACAAAGCCTTGCTTTTGGGCTTAAGTGAGGACAAGTAATGGGCCCAAAGGTACATATCCCATCTTATTGGGTTGTGTTACGACCGTGGTGGGTCGGGTTGTTATAAATGGTATCAGAGCGACCCTGCGACCGTGTGGTGAGCCCATGGTCGGGAGTACCCGGGTCACACACCTAGCGGGGGAGGATTCTGGGCTTCGCTGCGGTCAAGTTGGAGGCACAACGAGGACGTTGTATTCTTTAAGTGGGGGAGATTGTAACACCCCAAGTTATTGAGAGTAAGGTTGTCCCACATCGGGGAATTGAGATGGTTGTGATATGTTTATAAGGGATTCCACCCACCACTTAGTAACAATGCCTTGTGCTTTTGGGCTTAAGTGAGGACAAGTAATGGGCCCAAAGGTACGTATCCCATCTTATTGGGTTGTGTTACGACCGTGGTGGGTCGGGTTGTTATAGTATGAGGTGAATTTTTGGTTTTCCAGGGGCACGAAAGGGAGATACAACTAATTAAAGGGTAACCGTTAGTTGTGTGGACTTGATGGTGACAAGTGTGAGTGAGTAGTATGATGGGAGTGAATCAGTGATAAGAAAGACTGAGAAGATATTGATATGAATTAATGGAATTTGAGTTGTGGAGCAACAAGAAGGTAATTGAATTACTAAAGAGTTAGGTAAAAGGACGGAGATGAATTATTAATTGGTATTAGTGGATGAAAGTAAGGTTGGAGAACGTTGACCAAAGTTATGGGACATGAAAGTAAGGAATCATGGAAATGCACGACAGCATCATGAGAGGGTGTGAGTTTGTAGTTATATAGAAGTTCAGGGCGACATGTTAGCCGTGCGTTTCGAGGTATTAAGGGAGTATGAAGCTGGCAGAGTGTTTACACGATATGAGATTTTGGTGGAGAGTTAGGTGACGATGCAATAAAGGATAGAGTTGAAAATAATGTTGAGGTAAATTTTGTTGATGCATTTGATGTTCGTTATTTGGGATGATCACCAAAGAGAGGAAACGGATTGTTATATTAAGAAGTGATGGTAAGAGAATAGTTGCATGAAAGATGGTGGTGTCGTAGTGTTGTCACTAGTGGTTAAGGATGATGTTAAATAGTTAAATAGGGAAGATAACCATTCTAAAGAGGTTGATTTTTGTAGAGGCCGGGTTGATGGGTATGGTTGTGAGGGGGTATGAAATGTGATTATAGGAGGCGGGTGCTAGTAGTTGAGTATTAATGGTAGGGTTACATTATCAGAAAGTGATATTTTTGCGAATGGGAGAATGTAATAGGAGGGGCATACGAGTTAAGTACGGGTGAGAGTGTAGATACCTCATTTCTGCACCTCCCTCAAAACACCCGATGATGATTGGGCCGCATGTTTGGTACACGGAACGATTTATGACAATTCGTAATTTTATCGTCAAGTGATAGCTCAAATACTTGTGTCTACCTCATGGTCGTCATCTAGGTGTCATTACGGTCGTTTTGGCAGTAATTAGAGTTCATTTGGAGTCCGGGTCAAAAACCGTCTTCATTTCCTAAAACCGTCAAATCCCGACTCAAAGCAATGTGGTTGTCTACCTAAGGTTAGGATGTCATAAAATGTTGAGATTATATCTCATTTTGAGTCTCATGTCACTTCAATAGGCTAAACTAAAAGTTTACATTACAAAATGTGCATTTCATTTAGTTAAAATGACAACCCCAACTTTAGGCCCATTTTACGAGGTGATAACGACTTTTTTGGGTCAGGCCTATTTCACAGAAAGTTCTAGATCTCTTTCTTAGCGTTCCAACGCCACCAAAATCACCTTATTCCGAGTCTTGTAGAGAAAGTTATGCCTAAAATACGACAGACTGTCAAACGCGCTTTCTTGCGCAGGAGGAACCCGCTGAGGAAAAGACGCAGCAAGTGCTGCGCCTCTTCCAAGGGACGCGGTACTTGCTGCGCCTTTTGCTCAAGGTTTTCTTTTTGTCCAAGTTTCCGTGTTTAATATAAGTCGGTTGTTTCCGGATCTTTCTCTCCTTTCCTAAACCCTAATTCCGTGATTAGTATAAATAGAGACCTTCGGTCTCACATATTTCTCACGCGAGTGTCCGCCCTTTTCTTCTCCCTTTGCATTCTAGACCACGCTCTTGCTTTTTGGCGTCTACGTGCTTGAACTTTCGACCACGTAAGCTCGGATCTTTCTGAGTACCAGCCTCATTTTGCATGACCGACCAATTTGACCAACTCCACATTAATCAACATTAATCAATCTTATTCGTTTTCCTCCTAGAGGGCACTTTCGTCGTACATTTGAGTCGAGCATCACTAAACGTTAACTTAGTCAATATCGTTTCATCAAACATGTAAGTCTGAGGGTGTAAATCCCTATTTTAATATTGTTCTTTATTATTGTAATCATCATTGTAAGATTTATGTCGAAAATACTCTTAAAACCGATTTATAAAACCTTGTTTCAAACCCTTTTTTACGGATTATCAGGAGACAAACGTGAGAAAAGACGCAGCAACTGCTGCGCCTAGGGCAGAGCAAAAAATCCGATTATCCAAACTGATCCGATATCCGATCCGAATCTGATCCGAATGTTTGGATATCTGATCCGAAAGTTAAGTTTGGTTTGGATATCTGATCCGAAATCTTTGGTTTTGGTTTGGATATGGATATTAGAATTAAAACATTTGGATATCCGATCCGATCCGAAACTATAGTTTTCTAGTATAATTTCTAGAAAATAAAATTTTATTTGATACAACAACTTAATTAATGTTTAAAATATTAGAGAAATATCTAGGTGGTACTTAAATTTTATGTCGAGAACATTAGAATAAGAATACTAAAGAAAATCATCATGTAAGACTGAATATAATCGTGTTTCAAACTTAATTTTAAAGTAAATTCTAAAGTATGGATATCCGATGGATATCCGCATCCGATCCGATTATTTTGGATACCCGAACATTGGATATCCGAAACATTTGGTTTGGATATTGGATATCTAACTTCGAAGGGACGCATCACCTGCTGCGCCTCTTCCGGAGGTTGCCGCAGTTCCTGCTTCCTTTCTTCTTCTTTCGTCTTTTGTTCATCCTATCGTTTTTTGTTTTGTTATCAATTGTTCATATTTCTCTTAACATAATAATTCGAGTGTAATAATTTTAACATGTAAATAATTCATTATTATTTAATTCATCTTTCAATTCCCGACTTAAATCCCTTATAATCCATATTTGCGGGTTTTCGTCATTAAAATCAATTCGGTTTTCTAGACGTTCGATTTATCCATATTGAGTCTCTGGAATTCATCATTGATATATTTTCATCTTTTGTTTATCATCACCATCATTAGTTCGTCATTAATAAGCTGTTTAATCTAATTAATTCGATTAGTGTGTTTAATTTATGTTATTAATTCTCATAATTAATCTTGTAATTAATTCGTCCTAATTAGTTTTTATCCATGTTTTATCGTTTTTATGACCTCAATCACATGTAAATAATCTGTTAAACCACTTCCATCCGAGTTAAATAATATAATCAAGCATTAAAATCACCAATGGATATTAATGATTTTCAATTCCGCTTCACGCCCGAATCGAGCTCAGACGCGGACGCGCGCGCGCCTCTTCCAAAGGACGCTCTCTTTGCTTTGTTCCTTGTTGATTTCTGTCTCTGAACTCCCGTTTCTGCCTTGACCTAGTTTATTAGTTTACGTATTTAATTTACTATTAATCGTATTATCACCTAATTTATGTTTGTTTATTTATTTATTCTTTCTTTTCTAAAATTATCCGTTTTAAATGTATTTTCGACATAAATCAATTAATCCAATGTAATTATTGTAATTTTCTTTATTGTATTTCTTTTATCGTATTGCTTGTATGCTCTCACATGTAATCGATCTTAAACCCTATTTCGACTCAATTGCATGTTAAATTACGTGATAACCGACTTAGTATTAATTCTCACATGCTAGGATTAATCTAATGGATGTTGCATTGAATGCATATAATCGACAATATATCGAGTATAGACAATTTCCCTAATCATTAGTAGAGGCCGCTATCGAGGCGGGCGGGATTAGGTGTTCGATCAAAAGAGCTTCCTAATACGTACCCTCACCCCTTACTCCAGATCTCTGTGAACATCCGTGTTCATTGGCATCCACGAGAGTCATTCTAGACATAGAATGCTAAGGGTAACAAGTTCTTGGTGTTCATGTCACTACTTTGTGTCTTGACATGGCACGAGGTATTCAAACGGTTTTCAATTTTTCACAATAAATTGGTGGCGACTCCACAAATGCACAAGAAAAACCTGCTCACTTTTCGCCCCCGTGGGCCCGCGTCCACAGAGAGGTAACCTTTATCAGGTGGTAACTTACGTGATCAGGATTGGCTAGTCAAATTCGATTATGGGTCCATGATATGTGTAAATATTTGTGTGAGGTTCTGACCTCATGAGTCATGGTATGAATAATAGTCATAAGGTCAGTATATGTGATTCCATGTAATATGTTGCGTTGTGATCTAGTAAAGCAGTTTTAAGAAAGTCTTATGGTCAAGGAAGTTGTACTGAGTCAGTATTATGGGATTGTAAAAGTTGCGATGTCTATCTATATGGTTGTTGTGCCTCGAGTGGCGATCCGGGCACGGTTATATAGATTGTTATTTATTTACTGATGAGACGAACTTTCGAAAGTATATATCAGTTATATAGATTGTTGTTTGTTACTGATGTTTGCTGTCAGGGTCGGTCTGGGCATATAGAGTGTTGTTTTGTTTATTAATGTTTCTTACCAGTTTCGACTTGGGAGTGAGGGTAGAGTAGGATATGGAAGAAAGTTGCGTATGTTTCCGTTGTTGTCATGGTATGGTGATATTCTGTTAATGGGACACAGTTGTGAGAGGTTGTTAGAATACTTTCGATCTTGTTTTAGATGAGGCATGGTTTACATTGTTGTGGCAAGAGTTTTGTGGAATGTCTGTGTGCTGAGCTGGAAGCGGCGTGTGGTTCGTAATCTTTAGTGGGACTGTGAGTATAGAGTGTTGGGAATTAGTATTACGTCAAGTTATGGATGAGTCTTACGGCAATAAACAGGAGAACTTGAGGATCTAGTGTGAGTGTGTATAACAATCGTGTATCGTGAGTTATGATTGTGGAAATAAGTGCATGTATAAAGAAGTACGGTAATGTCGAAGATATGGGGTAGTGGTTATACTGAGGATTTTATGATATAGGTTAGATGGAGTGCAGAATAATTGGAGGCATGAGAACTGTTAGAAAAGAGAGCCCTGGATATAGGAATGGTTGTAGGTGTTAAGGTTATAGTAGGTTAACGTTGACAAGCGGTGGTAATGAGGATTATGGGAGGTATAGCACAGGACCCAATATTAGTGAGTTACGAGGATGTAACATTTATCTTAAGAGGAGTAGGATGCGATAAGAGAGTTTAAATACAGGTTGCAATTGGAAGTTTAAGTGTTGGTGTAGAATAAGGATGGATTTGGGTGATGGTCGATTTTATTACAGGAATGGCAGTGCTCGTAGAAGTATGATGTTTATGTATGTGAGTAAACTTCGAGGACGAAGTTCATTTTAAGGGTGGTAGAATGTAACATTCCGTTTTGGTGGTTGATCTTGTCTGGTGGTTTGTCTTGGTATTGAGTTTATTAGTGAGCGTTATGGAAGTAAGACAGAGTTGGCAACACTTATGTTGTGAGTATCCGATATTACTATGGAGTTAGTGTTAGGTGTCCATGTTTTATAGGTTGGGTTGGAACTTCGGGGACGGAGTTCTTTTTAAGGAGGGAAGACTGTAATACTATGGTTTTCTAAGTGGGTTACTGGTCCGGTTAAAACTCGTCGTCAAAAGTTATGAACCAAAACAATATTTATAACTTCACAAACTACTCTTAGTGAAGAGGTAAGTAAAGGTCGGATCCCAAGGGATGGGTATTGATGTTAGATCTTCTATTGCAAGTAGCTATGTCTTAGGGTGTCACAAATTATGGGTTGAGATGAGATGTAGTCTAAACTAATCAACAAGATGAATGTAAATTATTGAAAACAAAGTAAAGCAAATAAAGGGGTTGTAAACAATTGATTAAAAGCACTAGGGTCTTATGGGTTCATAGGGGATTCATGGAAATAGATTATACAAACATATTCTCAAATAGATGCAAGCACTTATTGTTGTGATGGGATCGAGTTAATGTATATCTTACAATCTCTAGGAAGATTTAGGTCCCGCAGCCGAGTCGTCTAGACTGTACAACACCTATAAGTCGACTTAGTCTCCTCCTATTCAACTCTATGCATGGTGTAATGAGGCTCGAGTTGGTTTATGTCTTACAATTCTCATTGAAAAGATAAGAGATGGGTAAAAAATGCAAGGATTCATAGGCTCGCATTTCATCAAACATCACATGTGCATAAGTTGAAATCACAACAAGCAAGCAATTTAATTATGAAAACATATTAGATTAAGCATAAGTAAATTCCCATGTTTGTTTCCCCTAATTCCCCATTAACCCTAGCTAAAGAACTACTCACTCATGATCAAGTTTAGCATGCTAATAAGGTTGTCAATAATACTAACAAAGCAAAACATGAAAAATAAATGACGTGTAAGATTATTTAAACAAGGGTAAAAGAGATTATACCTATGTGAGATGATCCAAATAATAAAGCAAAGAATAATAGAAGTACTTGATGATTGATGGAAGGTTGTCAATCCTCCAATAAACCCAAATAATCTTCTAATTACCCAAATAAAACTTAGAACAATTGAGAGAATTAAGGAAAGATTAAGATGTGATTAATATTGAGAAGTGTATTACAACTAAATTAAGACTAAATTAAGAGTTGATTAAGGGATGAATAAGGATAGATTAAAACTTGATTAAGAGTTGATGATAATCTAGGTAGTACAATGGGGTATTTATACTAAAATTAAGTACAAGGATTAGGGTTACTAATGGCTTAAATGACTATTAAGAACCTAAGAGAAGGTTGAGGAATTCCAACTCCCGAGAGACATGCGCGGATCATGGTTGCAACTCCCATCATGATCCGCTCGTCCTCACCTAAAACACGGCCTGTCCTGTAAGAAGATCCGCTCGGGCTGGCAGTCGAGACGCTCAGATCGAGCTCTGGTACGCTCGTCCTGAGCTCAAGCCGCTCGGACCGTGGCGCAAGATTCTTCTCTTGTTTGGCTCCTTAACAATCCGCGGGGATTGTGTTGGGGATGCAAGGATTTTTCATCATTACCCATTTCACTTAATTTACTTGCTTAGGCCTCTAGTGTCGGTTTCCTCTTCGATGCTTGGTCATTAGATGCGATCCATTTAGGTCCATTTTGCTCTATAAATGCAAGGTTAGCAATCCTCTCCTACAAAGGACACACAACCTCAAAGAATATGCAAAATGGGAAACTAAAGATAAGAAATGACTCTAATATATGCTAGAAAGCATGGGAACGAGGTTAATTTGGGGACTAAATGTGCTCAAATATGAGTCACATCAGTTAATCGGCCGATTATGGCTTACTTGGCCGAGTAAGTGTGTCGTGTGTTTCTGGACAGTTTACTGCCCAGGAATACTTGGCCGAGTATGGGAATACTCGACCGAGTATCCGGTCTGAGGGTTTAATTCCGCAGTTTTGTTAAGGTGATTAGGGATTATTATAAATTACTCTTTTACGGTTTCTAATCATTTTACCAAAACTGAACGACGCTCATATCTCTCTAATCACCCTAATCACTCTCAAGGCTAATTGATCGATCGTAAGTCTACACTTCCGTCTCTTATCTCAATTTATTTGGTAAGTCTCTAGTTCTTGTAATCAGCTAATAGGTTGTCTTTTAGGGTTTGGCCCTAATTATTGTTTTGGGTTAATTTGGGGGTTTAGGGTGTGGTCATCATATGTGTGTTGATTGTTAATTATCATCGTTGTAGGTGATGATGTGGTATTCGTTATGCATTTGTATGATTGATTACAACGTAGCGGATTGCGAAAAGGTAGGGTATTCCCTACTCAGTTTTACTGTTTAATTGAATTAAGGTTTATGTGGTAATCGTTGTATGATTGATGTTGTGATCATCTGTTGGTGTTGGTGTTGGTGTTGGTGTTGGTGTTGGTGTGGTGTTGGTTTGGTATTGTGATGATTGTGGTGGAGTCACTTACGGGAGTGGCTTCACACCCTAGTTCGGCCTCCGTGGAACCCGCCACGGGAGGGGATGTGCACATTAAGGGACAGGGATTATTGCTCGTTGATGAGCGGGGCCTTGGTGGGTGTGGCTGTGGTTCCCCACCGGCTTGTGATTGGGAGTTGGAGGTGGCTGATGATCAGTGTTTATCTTTCGTACTTGCCTTGCTTTGATTATTCAGTAACTGACCCCGTTGTTTTATAAAATCTATGGTGATCCATTCGGGGATGGTGAGCAGACTGTGACAGGTGATGGAGTTCTTTAGCTATGGGCAGTCATGGGGAATCACCACTCGAGTCTAGCTTCCGCCGTCAAGAGACTTAGCTTTCATTTCTAGTTGTTAGACTTTCACAGTTGTACTTTGGTTTTGGTTTTTGTTTTGGTTTTGGAGAACATGTAAACGTTACTCATTTATACTATAATAATTGTGTTTGGATTGTTAACCATGATATACTAACCTCGGGCATCCAAGATGCTAACAGTCTCTCATGCTAGGGTGGTCCTTGGTAAGGCACCTTGGTATGTGGGGATGTTACAAATTCTTCGTTAGCTCCTTGTACACTTGAGCACTATCATAGGCATGCAGTCGAAACTCATCAAGCTCATTCAACTCTATCAATCTCTTCTCACCCGCCAATGAGGGATCCATATTTAGCTCTTTTATGGACCACATAGCCTTGTACTCAAGCTCCACAGGTAAATGACAGCATTTTCCATAGACTAATCGGTAAGGTGATGCTCCAATCGGTGTCTTGTATGCAGTACGGTAAGCCCATAAGGTGTCATCAAGCTTCCGACTCCAATCTTTCCTATTCTTGCTCACTACCTTCTCCAAGATTTGTTTCAATTCTCTGTTGGAAATCTCCACTTGTCCACTAGTTTGAGGATGATATGCCAATCCTCTACGGTGTGTAATACCATATTTATTCAATAAAGAATTGAGATGACGTTCATTGAAATGCTTTCCTCCATCACTAATCACCGCGCGAGGCACTCCAAACCGTGGAAAGATGATTTTCTGAAACAACTTAACAACATATTTAGCATCACAAGTGGGGGTGGCAATTGCCTTCACTCATTTAGAAACATAATCTACGGCTACTAAAATATATTGATTCTCATGAGAAGTAGGGAATGGCCCTTGGTAGTCCATGCCCTAAACATAAAAAATATCCACCTCTGAGATTCCAGTTTGAGGCATCTCGTGCTTTTGCGAAATATTACCTGTTCTTTGACATGCATCACAAGAACGGACAAAAGTAGTAGCATCTTTCAAGATAGTTGGCTAAAAGAAACCCGATTGCATTACCTTAGCAAAAGTCATAGAAGGACCATGATGACCACCATAAGAAGAAGACTGACAATGATAGAGAATGGCATGTACCTTACCCTTTGGAATACATCGTCTATAAATACCGTCTGCGGACTCCTGGAACAAGTATGGATCATCCCAGAAATACCGCTTCACATCATGCATAAATCTCTTCTTCTATTGATAAGACAAGTCAAGAGGAAGAATACCTCCAACCAAGTAATTAGCATAATCTGAAAACCATGGAGTGCTCGCAGCAATAGCTAGAAGATGGTCATCTGGAAAAGAGTCATCAATAGGCAAAATCTCTCTTCCTGCAAATCTCAAATGAGACAAATGATCTGCAACAACATTCTCAGCACCAGACTTATCACGAATTTTTAAATCAAATTCTTGCAATAATAAAATCCATCTAATAAGTCGTGGTTTAGCTTCTTGTTTAGTTAAAAGATACTTTAATGCTGCATGGTCATTATGAACAATAACTTTAGAACCAACAAGATAAGCTCTAAATTTGTCTAAAGCAAGACAACTGCAAAAAGCTCCTTCTCCGTAGTAGCATAGTTAATCTGCGCATCATCAAGAGTCTTACTTGCATAGTAAATAGCATGCAACACCTTATCTTTTCTTTGCCCCAAAACAGCTCCAACTTCATAGTCACTGGCATCACACATAATCTCAAAAGGTAGGCTCCAATCCGGAGATCGGATTATAGGAGCTGAGATAAGAGCTTGTTTAATCCTGTCAAAAGACTTAACACACTCTTCAGTAAACACAAAAGGTGTATCTTTATGAAGCAGCTGAGTTAGAGGTTGAACAATTTTTGAGAAGTCTTTAATAAAGCGGCGATAGAACCTTGCATGACCAAGAAAACTACGCACACTCTTAACATTAACCGGGTACGGGAGTTGCTCAATTACCTCAACCTTAGCTTTATCCACTTGGATACCTTTACCTGACACCAAATGCCCAAGTACCACCCCTTCAGTAACCATGAAGTGACACTTCTCCCAGTTGAGCACAAGATTGCTCTCCTCACAGCGCTGCAAGACCTTAGTCAAGTTTCTCAAGAAAACATCAAAATCAGTACCATAAACACTGAAATCATCCATAAAGACTACCATAATAGACTCTATGTAATTAGAAAATATGGCCATCATACAACGCTGAAAGGTAGCTGGGGCATTACATAAACGAAAAGGCATTCTCCTATAACCATGATGAGAGTGTCGTTGGGGCTCTCAATCAAACACATTTATAATTCTCAACAAATAACTAGTTAGTGGTTAAGTCGAGGTCGATCCATGGGACGGGGGGTACTCAAATTGTTCAATCTAATTTTAATTGTGCTTGGGGTTGTCACAATTGTAATGGGTTGATGATTCTGATCTAATAGAAGCAATGGGAAGTAACGCAAGCAATTAAAGGAAGGATGTAAACAAATGACTAAAAATGCTAGGATATCATGGGTTCATAAGGGATTCATGGGAGTTGATCATACAAACATGTTCTCTACTATATGCAAGCACTTATTGTTGTGATGGGATCGAGTTAGTGTATATCTTACAATCCCTAAAAAGGTTTGGGTCCCGGAGCCGAATCGATTAGATTGTACAACACCTACAAGTCAACTTAGTCCTTCCTATTCACCTATATGCATGGTCTAATGAGACTCGAGTTGGTTTATGTCTTACTAGTCTCATTGAAAAGATAAGTGATGAGTAAAAAATGCAAGGATTCATAGGCTTAGCATTTCATCAAACATAACATGTGCATAAGTTGAAATCACAACAAGCAAGCAAATTAATTATGTGGACATATTAGATTAAGTATGAATCAATCCCCATGTTGGTTTCCCCTAATTACCCATTAATCCTAGCTAAGAGACTACTCACTCATTATCAAGTTTAACATGCTAACAAGGTTGTCAATCATATTAATAAGGCAAAACAAGATGAACAAGTAAGAAAGATTAACAATAATTAAAACAAGGATTAAGAGAATTATACCTATGGAGATTCCAAAATAATAATCCAAAGAATAATAGAAGTACTTAATGATTGATGGAAGGTTGTCAATCTCCCAATAAACCCAAATGATCTTCTAATTACCCAATAATAAACTTGAATTACTCAATAATAAACTTGAACAATAATTAAGGGAAGATTAATGTGTAATTTTGTGGAAAGATTAAAGGATAATCTATTCTAATCTACTCCTAATCTAATCTAAGGAAAGTTGATTTAATCTAAGAAAGCTTGATGGTTTGATTATTAAAAATAGAGTATATATAGTGGTACATCATTAGGTTAAGCAAGGGTAGATTAGCAAATAACAATGCTAAATGTTGAGTTGAGGAAGTGCTCCTCTCCAAGGAGATGAGCATCTCCGTTTTGGTGGTCTCCAAGGAATATGCTCGGATCACATAGTAAGGAAAAGCTTTCTTTCAAGCAATACGCTCGTCCTAAGCTAAAAACGACCATCCTGAGCCTCAACCCGAGCGGGTTGAATTTGTCCCGAGCGGGTTGAGCTGTGTCCCGCTCTACATGAGCTTGTCCCGCACGGGTTGGGCTGCTGTTCCCTTTTTTTCTTGCTTTTGAGCCAATGATCCTTCTATATACTCTTTTATTCTTCATACTTGGTCATCATTCTTGCCTCATGTTCATACTAGTCCATCCAATATCGTCAAAAAGCTTCCAAATATGCACGGGAGATGGGAATTTCCGCCTAATTATCTTCTTTCCTACAAAACATACGAAATGCACTCGGAAAGCAAAATAGAAAGCATTTGACGGATAAAATGGATATGGAATGTTATAATAGTATACAAAATAGGTTCAAATAGGGGACTAAATGTGCTCAAATATGAGTCACATCAAATATCCCCAAACCGAACCTTTACTCGTCCTGAGTAAAGAGGTGACAAAAACTAGGACCCTTATTCAAACTAACCTGCTAATATAGTCGATGTGAGACAATTAGCGGGTCTCACTCCACCCCTTTAACTCACAACAAGACAACCATGAGGTAGGATGTCTTCTTGTAAGGCAAGGTGGGGCTTGCCAAAATGGCGACACATCCAAGCATTAAAGCACACAAAACAAGTAATGGATGCATCTACAAAAACGAATAGCCACTTGCCTCATCCAAGTCGCGAAAATTATCTATAAGGGAAACAATCTAAGGGTGCACATTCCATCATAGATACGGTTTCTTCAAACTACTAAGCCTAGAAGGATACCAATAAATCACCTCCAAGTTGTGTCAAGCTAGAGTACCTTTGTCCTCAATCGTTAAATGCTTTCGTCAAGAGTAGACTTCCTATGGTGTTAGAAACACTGGAGGATCGCGGAATTCCCCTTCTTGCCTAGACAAGAAGAAGGGTCGTCCCCTCTCTACCATGCACAAAAGTGGATACGATGGAATAGGGATCAATAGAACTTTGAGTTTCATGTGGGAGTTTGATTTTGTTGTTGTTTTTCCCCCCAATTTCTTGTGGCATTTGACATTTGAGAACACTTTTCTTTTTGCCATTTCTTTTGATGTTTAGCATTTTTAACACTTGACAACTTTCAACTTTTGCATTTTCTTTTAAACATTTTTAAAGCTACCCCATTTGTAGTGAGGGCCCTTATTTTTGAAGCTTTAGGAGTCTATTTTTGTTACTCCTCTTTTCTTTTGATGCAATTGCAAACTTTTTCTTTTTTATTTCACTTCTTGAACTCAAATTTGAACAATTTTTTTGCCCATTCCCTTTTGTTGACAAAATGTGGTAGAACATGGATGATGGATGGTTGCATGGTTTCTAGGGTCACCTTGGAATAAACGGTAGCCAAGGAGTTATCACACCACAAGGTACTCTTGACTAGGCCTTAATCCATGGGTCAAAGGATACTAGCATGACACATCCTAGGGTGTTTTACAAGTATTCTAACAAGCAAAGTCTTAAGAAGAAAAAGTATCTACAAGGGCGTTATATACACTTGTCAAGCTTCCCAAATAGACGGTTTCACAAAATTTTTCCTAAATGCAACTATATGCCGTGATGCAACTAACATATATACAACTTTAATGCATATTCTTCTACCAACTAGTATGCCAAATAATCTAAATGCAATTCTAAATTCACATTGTTTATACCGCATCAATCAAAATAAAGCCACATAATCATTAACATAAAGAGGAAAAAGGAGATTGGAAAGATCATACCATGCGGTCTTCAATATCCTCATGTATCAGAGGTGGCGTAGTGGATCAATGTGAAAAAGGATAAACAAACAAGCAAACGAACAAGTATGTACAATATATACAATTCTAAACTAAAAAGGAATGAACATGTTTTTGATTTTTTTCAATTTTTCATATTTTTATGGTTTTTATGTTTATGAAATAAAAAGGACATGTTTTTGTATTTTTCAAAAATTTTCAATTTTTATCATTTTTTTTGGAATATAAATTCCCATCTCCCACTTTATTTTGGACATTGTCCTCAATGTACATGTAGGAGTAGGAATAAAAAGGAAATACATGTTTTTGGATTTTTTGATTTTTTGAAATAAAGTACAAATGCAATGATATGATATGAATGCATGCTCTAACTAAATGCAATTCTATATGACATATATAACAAATGAATGCAATCTAAACTATACTAAATGATGCATGTTTTATAGTAAACTATGGTCACCTATGATCAAACCTCCCCAAACCTATTTAAGCACTATTTCTAGTGTAGGAGAAATGAGGTTGGGTCATTAGTGACTATGCATGAACTCAAGTCTATATGCAACTATCTACATGAATCATGTGAGATATATTACAATGCAAACTAATCTAATCATGTGAGATATATGACAATGCAACTATATTATATGAACTAACTAATATGAATGCAATATGAAATATAATACAAATGCAAGTGAAGTGTAAAGTAGATGCAAGGTAATTTAAATTGCAATGCAACTATACATAAGAGATAGGAAAAGAAGGGGTCTTACAATCACGATCTCAATCAAAGCCTCCATCATTAAGGCTATCATCATCTTCACTTTCTTATTCTTCCTCTGCTCCTCTTTGGTCATCTTCATTCATGCCTTGGTTTGGAAACACAAGGTGAGGTTGCACCCAATAAGGCCTAGGACCATTAGGATCAATAAACCCTTGTTGTGCCATATGGTAGTATTGAGGATAAAGGGCCAAATAGTTGTCTTCTTGTCCTCGGTGGATCCTAAAATCCATGTTGCTCATCATACCCATCAATATATCCATGGCCGATGGTGGGGTGTTGGGAGGAGGAGGAGGTGGAGGTGCATAGGGTCGGTAGACATAAGGGAATGAAGGTATCTCCGCATAAGAGGGCCGAACACCATGAAGGAATGGTGGAAATCCAAGGTTTGGACCTTGGGATGGTGGTGGTGCATGGGAAGGAGTAGAAGGTGCCTCCTCACGTCTCCAAGGTGGTGGAGCCGCAATCCTCTCAATGGGGAGGAGGTAGCTCGGTATAGGTGCAAGGTAGCTCGACCTAGGCAAAATAGGAGGAAAGTCCCAACAAGGAAGGGTGAATGTAGTGCTTCCCTTGGTGTACCAATCAATGCCTCCCAAATCATTATATTTGCACCATTTGTGATGCCTAAAGATAGCCTTCTCATCAGGCAAAGTATCTCCGGGTAGAGCCACATACCTCCCATCATCATTAAACCCCGGACATAAAACATTGGCCATCCTAGTCACAAGACCACCCATCACAATTCCCTTTGATTTTGTCGCACCCCTTGATACATTTCGAAATCGGACAAGTAATTCAAGAGAGGGATTAAAGTTGTACTTTGGCAAACCTTGGACATTTAAATATGACTCAAGAAAAGTCATGTCAAGTTGTCTTACACATCCCGTGTCACTCCTACCATGAATAGTCCCCGCTATAAATTGATGCCACACCCTAATAACCGGATGATGAATGTAAACGGCGTGACACCTCTTAAAACCATTTAATTCTAACCCGCTGATCGCTCTCCATAAGTGTGACTCTGTGAACCCCACGGGTTTCTCAAGATCGGTCTCGGGTATCGCAAGTCCAAAAATTTCACCAAAGGTACCCAAATGTATTTGATGGGTCTCATTACACAACCTAAATTCCAAAGACACCCCATATCTTTCTCCTTCAATACTTTGAGACTACACAAGAATTCCAAGGTGAGGCTAAGATAAGTTTCCTCATGCATATTAAATAAAGTCTCAAAACCCATTCCTCTAAATAAGGACTCGGTTTGTCCTTCAATACCAAGCTTATCCAAAATTTGACGACAAATGAAACAAGTAGGTTCGAATTCCTTACAAAGTAGTTTCAAAAATCGCCACCTATGCTCATTTTTGATGAATACTACCTCCGGGAAATCATCAAGTTGCTCAATTTCCGGTACTAGCTCCTCTTCTTGCATTTGGAACTCCGGTGGAGCATTAGAATTGCTTCCTTTTCTCCTCTTTGACCCCTTGGTAGTAGTAGCCTTACTCTTGCCTCAAAAACTCATTGTTGAAGTCTTGAAATCTACCAAGTATCACTACCCAAAGATGCTTAAAATCTCCACAAATAAGAGTCAAACGACCTTGAAAATGCCTTATTAGAACACTAGAAGCAATGTAGTGAAGCTAGAAGGCAAAAATCAAACCCGAAACACAATTGTTGCTCACGGATTTTTGGAGCTCCAATTTTTGAAATGATGAAAATGGGTGATTTTGAGTATGTAGAAGGTTGGAAAGTTGGTTTTTATTGTGTAGAAATGGATTAGAATAATTTTTAGAGTAATTTGATGGTGATTTGGTTGGATTTGATGGTAATTTGGGTGAGGTTTGTGAGTTGGGGTTGAGCTTGAAGGTAGAAGATGAAGATGGTAGGTGAGATTTGAGTATAGAGTAAAGCTGTGCCTGAAAACAAAGGCATACACGGTTTATAGGCTGAACACGGGTGGGTTGAAAGTATCCTCCCCGTGATCCTGAGCATTTTCTGCAATCTGGAGCTGAGCCCGCTCGGGATAAGGATGACCCGCTCGGGTTGACAGTGAACCCGTTCGGGTTGAGATGAACCCGCTCGGGTTGAGAGCTGAGACGAGCGTTTTCTTCAGAATCCGCTCGGATTCTCAGGCAGGGAGCTTTTCTTTTTTTTTTTCTTGTCTTTCAATCCGCGCGGATTGGACTCGGGATGAGCATATTTCGAGAAATTTCGACCCAACACCTTTTTAATGATAACAAATTTTCTCACAAGCCCAAATTCTCCATTTTCTTCATTTCTTTACATTTTCCATCTTCTCAATTTCATTAATTTCCTTCAAAAAGCTCAATTAAAATATGAGATCCCTCCCTTTCAAGTATCATGCAATTTATTAAATGAATGCAAAACTACACTAAATGCATATATACAAATTAATGGTTATTGAGGAACTCCATCAAACCAAAGATTATCAATAAACAAATTTATAGAAAATTATCACTAGCACTCAAAGCACGTAGAAGTCGGTCAAATTCTTGGGAGTGAGATATAAATAGGCATGTATAGCAACACAAGATTATACAATTGAAAAATGCCCAAGTAAAAGACCGAACAAGCATGCGAAGAATGTTATGACAAAAATAATAAGAAGTATGATGGATGGAAGGAACATGAAATGGGTAGTTGGTTGGTAATTCACTCAACTCATCCTACAAATAGTCAAAATCACCACATTCAATGCAAGTACTCTCATTATCATCTACGGTGATTTTAAGGGTGTCTATTTGGGGTTCCCAAATGTCCTCATCATATTCCTCATCCCAAAAAGGTCCATTATCAAAGGGGTTGTTGTAACAAGGTTCACCAAGTTCAACACAATTGTCTCCCTCTAATATGTCATCCTCAAAGGGTGAGTTTTTACTCAAGCTCTCATCCATATCACTCTCACCTTGCCCATAATCATCAAGTTCCATAAAAGTTGGTTTCATTGGTACAAAAGAAGAGTAGGATGACGGCATCAGAGCATTGGTTTTACAATCAAGAATGTAATCCTCCTCATCATCACTCTCTTCATCAATCATTCCATCTTCCCAAGGAGAGGTAAATTTGTGGACATAGTGGGTAGGCTCAAGGTTATAGGAAGGTGTCTCATTCTTACAAATCTCATTTTCATCATAGTTTTCCTTAATGAATTTTTGAAATGTGGTTTTTATCGCTTCCATACCTTCCTTGGCACTCTCAAATATGCATGTCATGTATAGTTTGCTTGAGACATTGGGTGGTCATGAATTCAACAAATTCCCAAAATTCCTCACAACTCATCTCATACATCCTACCACCACTCAAGTGAAATGCCAAGTTGCGGGTTTCAAGGTTCATGCCATAATAAACAACACAACATGCTTCATAATTTGAAAGAGTATAACCATGATGCCAAGCATGAGTCATATAATCTTCAAATCTTGCAATATACTTATCAAATGACTCATTTTCATATTGCCAAAAATTGAATGTAGACATGTTCAGCATATGAAATAGAACAAGTACAATAAAACTCAAGAAAAAGAACCACAACTAAAACTAGACAAAAGAACGATTCAAATACACAACACCGTCCCTGGAAACGGTGCCATTTTGATGAGAGTGTCGTTGGGGCTCTCAATCAAACATATTTATAATTCTCAACAAACAACTAGTTAGTGTTAAGTCGAGGTCGATCCATGGGACGGGGGGTACTCAAATTGTTCAATCTAATTTTAATTGTGCTTAGGGTTGTCACAATTGTAATGGATTGATGATTCTAATCTAATAGAAGCAATGGGAAGTAACGCAAGCAATTAAAGGAAGAATGTAAACAAATGACTAAAAATGCTAGGATATCATGGGTTCATAAGGGATTCATGGGAGTTGATCATACAAACATGTTCTCTACTAGATGCAAGCAATTATTGTTGTGATGGGATCGAGTTAGTGTATATCTTACAACCCCTAAAAAGGTTTGGGTCCCGGAGCCGAATCGATTAGATTGTACAACACCTACAAGTCGACTTAGTCCTTGCTATTCACCTATATGCATGGTCTAATGAGACTCGAGTTGGTTTATGTCTTACTAGTCTCATTAAAAAGATAAGTGATGAGTAAAAAATGCAAGGATTCATAGGCTTAGCATTTCATCAAATATAACATGTGCATAAGTTGAAATCACAACAAGCAAGCAAATTAATTATGTGGACATATTAGATTAAGCATGAATCAATCCCCATGTTGGTTTCCCCTAATTACCCATTAATCCTAGCTAAGAGAATACTCACTCATTATCAAGTTTAACATGCTAACAAGGTTGTCAATCATATTAACAAGGCAAAACATGATGAACAAGTAAGAAAGATTAACAATAATGAAAACAAGGATTAAGTGAATTATACCTATGGAGATTCCAAAATAATAATGCAAAGAATAATAGAAGTACTTGATGATTGATGGAAGGTTGTCAATCTCCCAATAAACCCAAATGATCTTCTAATTACCCAATAATAAACTTGAATTACTCAATAATAAACTTAAACAATAATTAAGGAAAGATTAATGTGTAATTTTGTGCAAAGATTAAAGGATAATCTATTCTAATCTACTCCAAATCTAATCTAAGGAAAGTTGATTTAATCTAAGAAAGCTTGATGGTTTGATTATTACAAATAGAGTATATATAGTGGTACATCATTAGGTTAAGCAAGGGTAGATTAGTAAATAACAATGCTAAATGTTGAGTTGAGGAAGTGCTCCTCTCCAAGGAGATGAGCATCTCCGTTTTGGTGGTCTCCAAGGAATATGCTCGGATCACGTAGCAAGGAAAAGCTTTTTGTCAAGCAATACGGTCGTCCTGAGCTGAAAACGAGCATCCTGAGCCTCAATCCGAGCGGGTTGAATTTGTCCCGAGCGGGTTGAGCTGTGTCCCGCTCTACTTGAGCTTGACCCGCACGGGTTGGGCTGTTGTTCCCTTTTATTCTTGTTTTTGAGCCAATGATCCTTCTATATACTCTTTTATTCTTCATCCTTGGTCATCATTCTTGCCTCCTCTTCATACTAGTCCATCCAATATCGTCAAAAAGCTTCCAGATATGCACGGGAAACGGGAATTTCCGCCTTATTATCTTCTTTCCTACAAAACATATGAAATGCACTGGGAAAGCAAAATAGAAAGCATTTGACGGATAAAATGGCTATGTAATGTTATAATAGTATGCAAAATAGGTTCAATTAGGCGACTAAATGTGCTCAAATATGAGTCACATCAAAGCAAATACACCATATGGACATGTGAAAGTAGTCTTTTGCTGATCGTCATGATGAATGGGTGTTTTAGCAGGATTTTCCTGAAAGGATCCGGCCTATTTATTACGTGATCAGGGTATCTAGTTCTATAAAAAAGTATGAACGAATGACAGAAGAGAATATGATATAAATTGTGTTATTATGTTTTTAATATAGGCTAAATACAAACATGCGTATAAACTCAAATACTAGAGAGAAAATAGAGGATAATTTGTGATATATATTGATTAATAAGCAAAAAGTGTATATCCTTTACAATTGTGTTTTCATTCTATTTATACTTCTCAAATGATAACGTTGGATGCTGTTCAACGTTCCTCTTAGCCGTTGGTAGCTACTTCCTGAAATATAGCGCACACCTCCTATTAATCCGCTTGACTGAGTCTTCTTCAATGAACGTGGGCTTCTTTCCTTTTATACGATCAGTTATATGGGAATAAGATGCTTTTCCAGGCTATTCTATGCTTTCCTTCAGGCTTCTCTTTCAGTATAAGGCAAGCTGATTGCAATAATAGCTAGAATGGTCCGGTCTTCGTCTTCTTTAGTCAGCCTTGTAAAGTCAGGCCAGGTTATGGTCAGGCCAGGCTAATCTGGGCCTAACAATTGCCCCTTGACATTTTACCCGTGCTGAACCAGGCCAGGGCATGATCATTTCCTTTATGTGATAGTCACATTGTCTGGTAATTCAATACAGCCTGCTCGAGAGCTCTTCCAGGCTATTCTATGCTTTCCTTCAGGCTTCTCTTTCAGTATAAGGCAAGTGATTGCAATAATAGCTAGAATGGTCGGTCTTCGTCTTCTTTAGTCGGCCTTGTAACGTCGGGCCAGGTTATGGTCGAGGCCAGGCTAATCTGGGCCTAACAATTGCCCCTTGACATTTTACCCGTGCTGAACCAGGCCAGGGGTGAGATGTCAATTTTTACCGGGTTAAATAATAAAGAGAATTATACTTAATCAATGACTCTTAGACTCCTAGTTACCGTTGGACACTGTAACGGCTAGGTGATGTCATGCTGAGAGTTTTGCAATTTCTAGGGTTTTCATGCCGTTGCTCATCTTCTATAAATACGGTAAATTGGACGAGATTATTTTCCACCAATTTTCCTCCACTTTCTTTGCTAAATTTTCTTCTGAAATTCTTCCCTACTTCTCGGCAATCTGTTTCGCTAGTTTATACTCTTTAAATAATTTAACTTCATCACAATAAATCTGACAATAAAAGACATGGGAGCAAAAAACGCCCCGCATCCCGGAGAGTGCTGCTGCTGTTGAGCCCGAACCCACGGACATCCAAGAGGAAGAGGTGAGGGAAATTGATCCTCCCGCTCGTCTTTGTGGCTTTCAAGTATCGAGGATTACATTTTTTTGCTCTTCAATCTCTCGGATTCTTCTTTCCCCGAGGAAAACTTACTAAAAACAAACTATGACAAGATTCTAAGGGAGAAGAAAATAATTCCTGAGTCAACTGAGGTATGGATCCCTGAGTCTTGTCCGGTCAGGCTAACTGGGTATCACCTGGCTGGTTCTATATTTTTGAATGGGCGTTCAAAGCAGGCTGTAAGTTACCTTTTACTCCCTTAATGATTGACACCATTCGTGCTATGGAGGTATCATCTTTTCAGATTATGCCAATGGTTTGGAAACTTGTCCATTCTATTGAAAATTTATGTGCTAAACACAGTCTTGTAATTACTATTAATGATATCAAGGCAATATATCACATGAAAAATCCTGTTGACGGTCGTTTTAATTTGAGAATCAAGTCAAAAATGTCTCCATTAATCACTAACCTGGATTCTGGAGATGATAAAGGTTGGGCAAAGACTTTCCTGTTTGTCCGGACTGAGACTCTGGGATCAGGCTTTGATTATCTGAGATATCCTCCCTTGGAGAGTGGTAGGTTCCCTGTACTTTTATTTTACAATATATATTACATGAGATTAGTGGATTTTGATTCTTACCTGTGTAATTTTGACGGTTTTGCAGCTCGATCTGGAGTTTTGATCCTCTTGATGAGGAAGCTATTTCCAGGATAGAGGCTTTCCTTGCTATTCCTGAGGAAGAGAGGACCTGGCCAGCTAGTTTGGGCAGGGAATTGTTGCCCCGGTATATGAAGGCCAAGCTGACTGGGGTTAGAGTACCCAAAGGCAAGCCTAGTTCCACTGCTCTTTCCTGTACTTCTTCTATATGTCTTTATGTTAACTGTTATCTTCTTGTCATTTCTCGATTGATACTCACGTATATTTTTTGTATATTCAGTATTTAGGTCTTCTGCTAGGTTGGCCAGCTTTTCTCAGAACGGACTTGAAGGTGGGGTGGCTAGGATTGAACAGTCCAAGAGCCAGGAGGCTAGTGGGAGTGACAAAACGCTTGATATCCTGGTTTCGATGTTCACCTCCTCAAGATCCACCAGGGGTAGCGTCACCGGAGATCGTCCAGGCTCAAAAAAGAAAGAGGGAAGATGTTATCCTGGAAGAGGAGGAAGGAGAGAGAGAGAGCCTATCCAGGCTCAGCCAATTAAGAGTATAAGGCAAGTGCCTGCTAGGATTGATGACATGGATGATGCCCGGGCACGGATAGATGAGTTTTCTGCAAAGATGAGCGACCAGCTATTGTCTGCTAGTACCCTTGAGTCGTCTACCGAGTGGTTTCTATTCGACTTCTCTTGTAACAAGGGTCGCCTGAACTTGCTTCCCAGTGCTAGGGAGGTTAGTTGTAAAGGGATATTTTTAATTGTTTATGTGCTTTTTGTTTTGCCTTGTATTTGGCTGATTGATTTTATATATATGTAGGGATTGGATGCCGGGTTGGCTCGCTTGTCGGCTCGGGGATGCCAGGCCGGGGTTTCTAGTTTGGAGGAAAACTGGATAAACTTAACCGTGACCTGCACACATCCAGGGGTAATGAAGTAGTACTTCAATCTCAGTTGGGGGCAGCCGGGGGAGGCTACTGTGGTCTGCTATAGTTTGTGAGGTGGTGCAAAAAATGCCGAGAAGGATGTCGGCAAGAGTTGGAGGCCGAGAAGCGAGGCAATGCGGGATCGTTGAGAAAGAATGAGGAGCTTCTTCTTTGAAAAGGAATTGGTGGAGGCGAGGTTGGCGATCTTTGCTCAAGACTTCTTCGGGAAAGGCCGGGTCGATGCTATGAGGGATCCGGAGTCCGACCGGGCAGTGGAATCCGGACCGGGATGAGATAGCTTTGGGACGCTCGTATCCGATTTGGCAAGTATGGGTCAAGAAGAAGAAGTGGATTCTCCTCCTTCCAAGGCAAAGTCGATGACCAGGAAATGGCGGATGGTTGTGAGTCGGTCACTGGCTCAAAGATAACTTAGTTTTGTTTTTCTTTTAGGTTTTGGTCTATCCAGGGGGAATGTCCCCGGAATGAATATTTAGAAACATTTTTTGGCCCATCCAGGGGGATGTCCCTGGAATGGATGGTTATTAGGTGTGTGGTAAGGCCAATTATTTTGGATGAATAAATATTTGGTCTTTGTTTGTTTCTTTTTGTGTTCTGACAAAGTACTTTTGTGATGTTGGATGTGTCTTGGATCTGACCAGTTTTTTTTTTTTTTTTTTTTTTTTTTTTTTTTTTTTTTTTGATGGATCGGGCGAGTTTTTTGGCTTTGGATCCGCCAGTCTTTATTATATATTATGGGTGGGGTTGTTGCTGGAGGGCTTACGTCCCCCCCTGTCTGGAGGGCTTATGACCCATTTATGTTATACAAGTCGGGAAGGAGTTTTCCAGATTTGTATGTTAAGTGGAGCTCAATATTTAAGGCCTGTTTTGCAACTGAAATTTGGATATCAGTTGGATATTTGATGGGGGTGGCCCCCAAACTTTAAGATTTGTTTTAAAAATGCAATATGTAAAACAAGTATTGAAGATTTCACTAAGTAAATATGAGAACATAGATAAGTACTTGGGCACATAATTTGAAGAAATCATATACGACATTTATTCATATAATTGCAAGTATCATACATGTAGTTTCCAGGCAAGAAATGTCAAGGTGAAGAATTATACCTGGATTGAGAGGTGTATTTTATATGTGAAATAGTTTTAAATGTGCAATATTCCAGGCTCTTGGGATCATTTCGCCGTCCAGGGTTTGTAATCTGTAAGCTCCCTGGCCGACTATTGAATCAATCAGATAGGGACCTTCCCAGGTTGGGGCCAATTTGCCAGCATTCTTTTCTTTTGTGTTTTAGAATACTTTCCCGAGGACAAGATCTCCTACCCTGAATACCGTGGCTTTGACAGTCTTGTTGTAGCTTTTCGCAACTCTTTGTCGATATCTTCGCTAATCGATGCTTGCCGCATCTCTTAGCTCTTTGTTAAGTCCAGGCTATCCTCCATTAGAGGTATATTGTTTGTTATTGTGTTCAGGCTACATCCTGGTGATGGAATGTCCACCTCACCGGGATTATCGCTTCACATCCATAGACCAAGGAGTAGGGGTTTGGCCGGTGGATGTTTTAGGCGTGGTTCGTCACCCAAAGGACCAGGGGGAGCTCTTCACCCATCCGCCTTTTCTTCTTTCCAGCTTTTTCTTTAAGCGGTGATTACCACCTTGTTCTTGGATTCGCTTCGACCATTAGCTTTTGGATATCCTGGTGTGGATGTTACCAGATTGATGTTCCATTGAGCACGAGATAAGGTCATTGTTCTTTTTCCTACAAATTGCGTGCCATTGTCGCATACTATTTCAGAGGGGATGCCATATCTACATATGATGTTGTGTTTGATGAATGCTATGACATCCTTCTCCTTAACTTGCCTGTATGATTCAGCTTCTATCCACTTGGAGAAGTAATCGGTCATTGCTAGCATGAAAACTTTCTGTCCGGGTGCTTGAGGTAGTTTTCCTACTATATCCATGCCCCACTTCATAAGTGGCCAGGGTGCGGATATGGAATGTAGTTCCTCAGATGGTTGATGGATATATGGTCCGTGAATCTGACAAGCTTTGCATTTAGAGCTGAAATCCAGGCAATCAGCTCTCAAGGTAGGCCAATAATATCCTGTTCTAAGTACTTTGCTTGCCAGGCTTCTTCCACCTTTATGATTTCCACAGTATCCTTCATGGATTTCTGATAATATCTGCTCCGCTTCTTGTGGTTCCAGGCATCTGAGGTACGGCCCGGCCTGCGATTTCTTAAAAAGCACGTTGTCAATAATAGTATATGAAGCAGCTTTTATTTTCAGTGCTTTGGCATCTTGCTTGTTTAGGGGAAGAATTCCTTGTTGTAGCCAATCATAGTAGGGTTTTGTCCAAGAATTGGCAATATAAATTGGGAAGCTTTCATTTTGTTTATTTATTGCAGGTTCTAGTAAATGTACAATGGGTATTTTGTCGAAGTCTAGGGGACTGAAGTTGGATCCTAGGCCGGCTAGAGCATCGGCCAGGGTATTCAAATCCACGGGAATTTGGTCAATATTAAAATTGCGAAATTTTGATTTTAACATTTGAACAACATCCAAATAAAGCATCATCTTTGAGTCTTTAGTCTGTATATATCCCCTTTACTTGATTTGAAATAAGGAGGGAATCAAGACGTACCTTTAGGTTTTGTACACCAGTGTCAATACATACCTTTAGTCCAGCTATTAGGGCTTCGTATTCTGCTTCATTGTTGGTGGCTTCAAATGCACGGCTTATAGCCTGTACTATCTTATCCCCCGTGGCGATTTTAGTACTACTCCCAGGCCCGTGCCCCTCATGTTGGCTGCACCGTCGACAAATAGGGTCCATTCTAGGTCCGCCTGGTCATTTGGTCGGTTTATTTACTTCTTTTATTAGGTCGGGTTCTAGGGTTGGACTAAAATCAGCCACAAAGTCTGCTAGTGCTTGTGACTTAATTTCTGTTCTTGGTTCAAATGTTATGTTGTATGTGCTTAGTTGATCGACCATTTACACATTCGTCCAGGATAATTCGGCTTCCTAAGTCTGATTTGATAGGAAGATTGGTTCGACTATTATAGGGTGGCTTTCAAAGTATGGTCTTAATTTTGTGCAACTCATGATTAAAGCTAAAACATATTTTTCAAGTAGGCCATACCCGATCTCTGCATCCAGTAGACTTTTACTTACATAATAGGGGTGTCTTTGTTGTCCGTCCGCTTCTTTGACCAAGACCGCACCGATGTGATAGTTTATGTGATCGATGTGGTATCTTGTCGGGGCTCATCTTTGATTGGTTTTGCCAGCAGGGGAGGAGAGGATAGATATATCTTTAGGTCTTCAAAGGCGGTCTGATGATCAGGGGTCCATTGAAAGTCCTTGTTTTTCCTTAGTAGGTTATAGAATGATTTGCACCTCTCTGATGATCTTGAAATGAACTGTTCAGGGGCCGCTATTCTTCCGTCAGTTTTTGTATGTCTTTGACTGTCTTTGGTGGTTCTAGCTCCAGAATAGCTTTGATCTGTTCAGGGCTGGCTTCTATTCCTCTTTTTGTCACCATGTAGCCCAGGAATTTGCTGCCGAGACTCAAGTGGCATTTTTGTGGGTTGAGCTTCATATTGAATTTCTCCAGTATTTGAAAGGCTACTTCCAGGTCTTTGACGTGGTCTTCTGCCTTTTTTGACTTGACTACCATGTCATCTATATAGACTTCCATGGTGTCTCCTATCTGGTCTTTGAACATCATGTTGACTAGCCTTTGGTAGGTTGCACCTGCATTTTTTAATCCAAAGGGCATAGCAGTATAACAATATATACCTCTTTCGGTGATGAAAGTGTGCTTTCCTGGTCCTGGATGCATTTTTATCCGATTGAATACTGGAGGCATCCATGAATGTTAACATTTCGTGGCCTGCAGTGGCATCTACCGTTGCATCGATGTGTGGCAGGGGAAATGGATCTTTTGGGTAGGCTTTGTTTAAGTCGGTGTAGTCTACACAGACTCTCCATTTGCCATTTTTCTTTTGGACGACTACTACGTGTGCAAGCCAGTCAGGATACATTACTTCCCTGATCATTCCCATGTCTAGTAGCTTGTCAACTTCTTGGTTGATGATTTCATGCCTCTCTGCAGCGAATTTTCTTCTCTTTTGCTGTAAAGGCTTAAAGGATTTGTCAATATTTAACTTATGAGTAATAACATCAGCATCTATACCAGTCATATCAAAATGTGACCAAGCAAAACAAGACATTTTAGTTTTGAGAAAGCCGACCGATTTGGTCCGATTGAGTCGGGTGCATCTCGACCCTACAAGTACTTTCTTGTCGGGAATTCTGGGTCTAATGTGACTTCTCCTGTTTCCATCTGTGATTGTGCTATATATTCTTCTCTGACAGGTGACTTTAATTGCTATGCAAGGGACTTACCTGACTTTGAGGGTTTCAAAGCCTGAGTGTAACATTCCTGAGCCGTCCTCTGTTCTCCTCTGATGGTGGTTATCCCCCATTCTGTTGGAATTTTCACACATTGATGGTATGTTGATGAGATTGCTTTGACATTGTGGATCCAAGGTCTGCCCAGGATTACATTATATGGGGATAGGCAATCCATTACTCCAAATATTTCATATGAAGCCACGCCTTCCACATAGGTTGGCAGACTGATTTCTCCCAAGGTGTTCTTTGTTTCTCCACTGAATCCAACCAGGACGCTGGATTTCTTGATGATCTTTCCTTCGTCTATCTTCATAGCTTTAAGGACGTCAAGCATCACCAGGTTGATTGAAGCGCCTCCGTCTATCAGATTCTTGATACCTTTCTTTGTCACCGATTTGCATGGTGATTACCAGGCTGCCATGGTGTAGATCTGATATTCCATGCAGGTCCGAGTCATCAAAGGTAATAGCGGGCAATGACTTGGGTCTGGAAGGAGGTTGAAGTCTGGATTTCTTGGATATTCTTTTGGCAGCTGAGCTGGTCAGACCACAGATTTCTGATCCTCCATTTATGAATTTGACTTCATAGATGGGGGGAGGAGGAGGAGGGTCTCTGCTGTTTCCCGGATCTCTCTTGTTTTGTCCTTCATCTTTATTCTTTGGCTGTTGGATTAAATCCTTCAAGAAACCTTTCTTGAGGAGATATGCCACCTGTTTCCTGAGCTGGATGCATTCTTCTGTGGTGTGTCCGATATCCTGATGGAAGTCACACCATCTCGTTGGGTCTTTCCTGGGATTGTCTGATTTCTTGGGCCATCTGACTGTGTCTCCCAGGCTTTCTAGGCGTTTAATTAATCCTGCAGTATTAATAGAGAAGTTATATTCAGGAATAGTTGGTAAGCTAGAAAGGTTACCTTTGTGTTCTTGTGCCATGTTGACTTCAGATCTTTCAGGCCTGGAATAGGTGTCGATCTGGGGTTGCCTCCTTTATGGTAGGAGCTTTTCTGTTAGTGTGTCCATAGACTTGTTTTCCTCCGGATGAGTTCGTTCTGAAGTTGAGATCTTCTTCTAATCGGACATGCTCTAAGGCGATGGACTGAACAGTGGCAAAGGTTGGGCATGCTTTCTTGGTCAGGTCCGCATAGATGTCACTGTCAAGCAGGACTCCTTGCCTGAAGGCTTCTACCGCTGTTTCTTCATCACACCTGGGAATGGCCACCTTTTCTTTGACAAATCTGGCCAGAAATTCTTTGAGAGATTCTTCAGGAAGTTGCTTTACCCTGAACAGGTTACTGGGTCTCTTGGCCATATCTCTCCGCTTTCGCGAATTGTTGATTGAAGGCATTGATTAATTCTGCAAAATTCTTGATACCTCCATTTGGGAGATTGATGAACCATTGTAATGCTGCTCCGGTCAGGGTTGTACCAAAGCCTTTGCACATACAGACTTGCCTGAGTTCACTGGGTATTGAGGCAGCCAACATTTTTTGTTTGAATATGGGAACATGATTTTGTGAATCATAGGTTCCATCATAAGTTCTCATGGATGGAACAGTAAATTTCTTGGGGAGATCAATCTTTTCAATTTCATCTGCAAAGGGTGAATCTGCAAAGCTGTCAACTTCTACTTCAGCCACAGGGTCTGGCACTCCGGGTATATTTTCTATTTTGTTGTGGAGTTTTGGATTTCTGAAGCATGGCCATCATTATTCTTGCTTCAGTTTTGTTTGTCTCATGATTGGGAATGGTTGGGGTATCGGATAATGTATCCTTCTCCGGGGTTCCAAAATTGGAGAAGTCTATGTTTTTTATAATGGATGAAAATGGGGTTCCTGGTTCGAATCTGGTCTTGGATCCTGAAGCTTGATTTTCCAATTTTTTCTTCAGGCTAGACTCAGATTCTTTCACTTTATTAATTTCTCGCTTTCGCTGGTCGCCTTCTCTTGGATTGTCTCTAATTCTTTGATCTTGGCAGGGCAGCCGCTAATTGTTGTTCTGCGGTAAGTTCCACCATTTTTGTGTAAATATTAAATGAAAAATGATAAGGGGAATTTTATTGGTTGAAGAACTAGATGCCCCACGGTGGGCGCCAATTGTTTTAGCAGGATTTTCCTGAAAGGATCCGGCCTATTTATTACGTGATCAGGGTATCTAGTTCTATAAAAAAGTATGAACGAATGACAGAAGAGAATATGATATAAATTGTGTTATTATGTTTTTAATATAGGCTAAATACAAACATGCGTATAAACTCAAATACTAGAGAGAAAATAGAGGATAATTTGTGATATATATTGATTAATAAGCAAAAAGTGTATATCCTTTACAATTGTGTTTTCATTCTATTTATACTTCTCAAATGATAACGTTGGATGCTGTTCAACGTTCCTCTTAGCCGTTGGTAGCTACTTCCTGAAATATAGCGCACACCTCCTATTAATCCGCTTGACTGAGTCTTCTTCAATGAACGTGGGCTTCTTTCCTTTTATACGATCAGTTATATGGGAATAAGATGCTTTTGGAATTGGACTTGGTCTTCCATGAAAATAGGGCATGATCATTTCCTTTATGTGATAGTCACATTGTCTGGTAATTCAATACGACCGCCGAGAGCTCTTCCAGGCTATTCTATGCTTTCCTTCGGCTTCTCTTTCAAAAGATAAGGCAAGCTGATTGCAATAATAGCTAGAATGATCCGGTCTTCGTCTTCTTTAGTCAGCCTTGTAAAGTCAGGCCAGGTTATGGTCAGGCCAGGCTAATCTGGGCCTAACATTGGGTATCTGAAAGAAACCAAAGTAGCCATCTAGGTAACAGAAATAACTATGGCATGCTAATCTCTCTAACATCTGATCAATATAAGGAAGTGGGAAATGGTCTTTTGTGTTCAACTTCCTATAATCAATACACATCCTCCAACCTGTAACAAGTCTAGTAGCAATTAATTCATTCTTATCATTCTCTACTACTGCAATACCTCCCTTCTAAGGTACAACTTGGACAGGACTAACCCACTTAGAATCAGATATAGATAAAATAATGCCAGTAATGCGTGTATTTTATATAGGGTTTTTACCTCATTTTTACACGCATTTCTTTGTTATTTATGTGGCATCTAGCTACAAATTCCAACGAACAGTCTACTTTGGTTTGTCTTATATTAATTGCAGGTATGAACCAGAAAAGGGGAAAAATCAGGCCTGAACTTGTCCTAATCTCATACATTTTGAAGAACAAGGGATCGGAGCTTGGAATCTGTCACTTAGGGATGGGTGAAGTGGCCTCGGAAGGTGTCCAGGAGTTCACTCGTGCTTATATAGCTCGATCGACCCATTTTTCTACTCATCATGGTTGATCAAATGCTTTATCCTCCAAGAATCACACGATCGAGCTCTGCCTTTACTCGATCGAGATAGCCAACCTTTGAAGTCTTCGATCGAGCACTATCTTTATTCGATCGAACGGATTATCAAGCTTTTTCCTCGATCGAGTGGTTTCATTTCACTCGATCGAGAGCCTATGTGTTTTATGCGGGCCTCGAGTTAATTTGCGAGATTTATTTTTGGTAATTAGGATAAATAAGTTAGGACGGCAGTCAATAGACGTTCTTCTCTTCTCCTTTCCTTGGAAAAATCTATCTATCTCTCTCTCTTAGAACTTTGCTCTTGGAACCATAATCTTGGATTATTTTTCCTTCTTGTTATCGGTACTCTTTACTCTACTCTTAATCTTTAATCAATTAATTTGTTCTTTTGTCCTCTTCCTTTTAATCTCTTTTGTTGTTATTCTCTTCTTTATAATTTTATTATGTTTAATTTCTATTGTTTATGTATTGTTTTTCTTTACCCAATAATTATGCATAAATAATACTCTCTTGCTAAGACATAGGGGAGCCATGGTTTAAAAGAATTATGTTTAGGAGATTAGAACTTGATGCGAATTATATCTATGTTGTTAATCGCTGCAAATAACTGTTCTTGTCTACTTGAGTCGACACAACTAGATAATTAACCTCGGTACACCTTGACCTGGACCGGAAGATTGGAAAAGGTAAGACCTGCAGTGAACATTAGGGCATTCTAACGAGGGCGGAAGTTAAGTTAGAACTGTCTTAGGGCGAATAGCGGACCGGAAGGACCTTTTCACTACCCTGTAGATTGAATTTGCATTGACCTGAGACCCTAGACTACATATCTTATGAATCATGGTGAACCGACTGTGTTAGCTATTTTCTCCCTGCTTAATTGTTTTCAACTTTCTTCTTTTGCTTTCCTCTACTTTATTTCTCTCCTTTGATCTCTTTAGAGTAGAACAACCATTAAAAACCCCCAAGAAATCGTGACTCAGACGGACTTAGTTTAGTAAACATTTTCCCACCTCCCTGTGGAGATCGACCCTACTTACCGCTGACTTCTGTTAGTAGTACTTAGGTATTTATTTTTGATACTAAACGACGGTATCAAAATTTAGCGCCGTTGCCGAGGAGGTGGCGTAATTTTGTTGCTTATTTTAAGTTTGTCTCGCGTCTCAAGGAACTCATTCCTTGAGACTGATCTCATATTTTTCCAAGTGCTTTATTAGTGTTGCATGAAATCTGTTCTAGAAGAGAACATTTTCATACTTGCTCTTCTGTAGACTCTACTTACGGAGATGCCTAATATCACCAGTCACTCAGAACCTACGGTGGACTCTCTGCCTAAAGGCTTCTTACTTCCTACTATAGATGGAGGGACCTTTGGAATCCATCCGTCCTATATACAGTTGGTTGAGAGAAATCTCTTCAAGGGATTACCTGGTGAAGACCCATGCAAGCATATAGAGCTATTTACAGAGTACTGTTCCACCATTCCTTTAGTTGCTGGGGTGAGACAGGATAGGGTCAAGGGAGTCCTTTTCCCCTTTTCTTTGACTGATGATGCCCGGGAATGGTTGAGAGATTTGGACAGGGAAGCTGCCAGTGTTACTGACTGCAGTTCCCTTGCTTTAGCTTTATTCAGAGGGTATTTCCCACCACAGCGCACTAATGCGCTGAGAAGCCAAATAACTGCATTTGAGCAATTGCCTACTGAAGATCTGAATGGGCCTTGGACTAGGTTCAAGAAAGGTGTTCGTTCTGTACCACATCATGGCTTCAAACGTTGGTTCCTGTGTACCCAATTCTACAATGGGTTATATCCTGACCAAAGAGCCATATTAGATAAAGCAGCCAAAGCTAGGTTCCAGAAAAATGTTGAAGATGATAAAGGATGGCACCTTATTGAAGAAATGGCCATTCATGTAGCTGAATATGGAAATCCCAAAGGAGGTAGGCGCGTAAATGAGTCTTTGGTGGCTGAGGTGGAAAGTTCCAGTGGAAGGTTAGACAATTCGGAGGTTTTGCAAACTTCAGGTGTGCATGAACAAGTTTATGTAATAACTGAGTAAGAGGTAGTTTGTGGTAGATGCGGTACAGAGGGACATGACCCTATTACTTGCATGGCGGATGTGGAGCGGGTCCGTGCTTATCGACAATTCAAGCAAGGAGTGTTGTTCTCTAAATTATATGAAGACTTGACCATGACAAGTGCCTCTAGTCCTTCCAAACCAATGCTACAACAAGTTGATTCACCCTCTACAATTGGAGAACTTGCAGAACTGAAGTCCTTGGTGTTGAATTTAACGCTTCAGCTTGAAAAGAAGTCTGACAACGACAACGCTATAGAGGAGCTGAAAGACCAAGTTGCGTGTCTTACAATAGCGCAAAGTCAAGTGAATCATCCACCTCAATGTGACCCGATCAATGTCATAAATCTCTGAAGCGGTCTTATTTATGATGGACCGAAAATGCCGGAAGATGATGTTGTAACTGCTGATGAGACCACGGAAATTGTTTTGGAGGAGTTAAGTAATTATGTCCCTGCTGAACAACGTCAAGTAGCTCGATCAAATGATACTTCTGTTCGATCGAGTGATATTTCCTCCAAAGGTACTCGATCGAATACTTCAACTGTTCGATCGAGAGAAGCTCAAACCGTCGAATTCGATCGAGGAGGTTCTTCCGCTCGATCGAGTAATTTGCCCAACAACAATCCTCGATCGATTGATTCAAGCCCTCGATCGAATGTGCTGAATTTGATGAACTCGATCGAGAGGTATGCATTCCTTGATCGAGTACTTTTCCTGAAGAAAGTGTTCGATCGAGTGGAAACAATGCTCGATCGAATGCCAGTGACAGCAGAAGTTCTAATTCAAAGCCTAATTCCGCTACCATGTCGTCTTCCCCTGCTGCGAAGATGTCACGTTCTGATAAAGGTAAAGAGAAGGTCGCAGGCCCGCTTATTGCTACCAGAGTTCCTTATCCGGGGCGTGTGAAAGATGCTAAGGTTGAGCGACAGTACGGTAAGTTCGTGGACGTGGTCAAGAACCTTCAGGTAACCGTCCCCTTTACTGAACTTATTACCCAGGTACCTACTTACACAAAATTTATGAAAGACATTCTAACGCGTAAGAGAGAGCTTAGTGAATTCGAGATTGTTGCATTTATGGAAGAGTCTAGTAATTTACTTCTTAATAAAGCTCGACCGAAAATGAAAGACCCGGGTAGCTTCTCTATTACCTGTACCATAGGAAACGAAGTGATAGGTAAGGCTCTCTATGATTTAGGAGCCAGTGTCAGTGTCATACCTCTGTCTGTCTACAAGAAACATAATATGGGTCACCTTAAAATGACTAACATCACCTTACAGATGGTTGACACATCTGTTAGACGACCCTTGGGTATCTTAGAGGACGTGCCTGTTAAAGTAGGCAAGTTCTTTATACCAGTGGATTTTATTATTTTAGACATAGCTGAGGATACCCGGACCCCAATTATACTAGGAAGACCATTCTTATGTACAGCTGGGGCCATTATTGATGTCAAACATGGGTGTTTGACTCTTGCAGTGGGGGATGATGCGATCACTTTTAGTTTGCCTAGTACACTTGCTCGCAATGATAGAGGATACTTGCTATTAAGTTCATATTGTTAACAATTCTGTTTATGAGCTCTGGTCGGATTCCTTTATAAAGGATCCACTAGAGGCTTTGATGCTTTTGGATGAGTGTGCAGATAACCCAGAGAACAATGATGCTGTGTTGGATTTTCTAGAAGCTGCATTAGATGAGCGTGAACTCACCAACGCTGAGAGAGAGAGTAGAACAAATGATAAATACTCTTTGAGCCATAGAGGTAAAGGTACCTGAGTGTAAGCCTCTTCCTTATCATCTTAAATATGCATTCTTAGATGATACAGAGCAATATCCAGTCATTGTTAGTGCTAAATTGGATGATAATCAGCTGACCGCTTTGTTAGTTAGTTGTTCTTAATAAAAATAGGAAGGCCATGGGTTATTCATTGGATGACGTTAAGCGCTTTAGTCCCGACATTTGTATGCACAAAATTGAGCTTGAGGAAGATCACAAGACTTGTAGACAGGGTCAGCGCCGTCTCAACCAAAAGATGCAGGATGTTGTGATGGCTGAGGTAATGATGCTGCTCGACGCAGGTATTATCTATTCTGTTGGTCATTCTAGGTGGGTGAGTCCAGTTCAGGTAGTTCCTAAGAAAGGAGGGACTACTGTGGCCAAGAATGATAAGAACGAATTGATACCTACTAGAGTAGTGACTGGTTGACGGATATGCATAAACTACAGACAGCTAAATGCCGCCACAAAGAAATATCACTTTCCCCTTCCTTTCATTAATTAGATGGTAGAAAGGTTAGCTTCTCATAAGTTTTTCTGTTATCTAGATGGATACTCAGGGTTCTTTCAGATCCCTATTCATCCAGACGATCAGGAAACGACTACTTTTACTTGTCCTCATGGTATTTTTGCTTATCGCAGGATGCCTTTTTGTTTATGTAATGCCCCTGCCACCTTTCAAAGGTGCATGATGGGGATATTTTCTGAGTATATAGAGTCTATTATGGAAGTCTTTATGGATGATTTAGTGTCTATGGAAGTGATTTTGCTAATTGTCTGTCTAACTTTGATAAAGTGTTGCAGCGCTGCATTGAGGTTAATTAATCGAGTTAATGGTAAGACAAGGACCCGAACTTTACAATTTTTTTCCATTAAGGACCTCAACGATTATTTTTTTCCGTTAAGGACCTTAACACTAACACCGTTAGGTTTCCGTTATGTTTCTAACATTAAAATAGATTTTAACCACCAATATATTTAATGAAAATACTTGTATATTTTATGTAAACAGATTTTAACAACCAATATATTTTATGAAAATACTTATATATTTTAACAATCAAAATTAATCAAACAAGTGCAGCATGCATACCCATTAATCTTTGTAACATAGCAAAACCCCAAAATGGGCAGAAGATTAAGCTCCCTCTTGCTTCACAAATCAAACTATCCAATTACCTCCACTGGTTCCCAAGCCGTAGTTGAATGCGTGAACCTAGCCCCTAGGTGCTCAATTGGTTTACTTTGTCTTGCCATCCAACCGATTTTTATGATATAATGTTTCTATTGTTTATTGTATGCTGAAACAATGTTCGACAACCCATATTATTTAACTTGTGAAGACACAACCTTCATTAATTAGTTTTCTTACTGGTATTTTGGTTGCATCATAAGCCTAAATGGGTAAAAAATGTCAAAAGACAATTCAACTATTTTTGCAAAGGAGTTTTTCACTCACGGCCTCATGGTATCCTAACGATGCACTGAAGTCGCTATTGTTGTAAAACCCTGCTTCAATGGAGAAAGAAAAAAACTTGTGAAGAGTTAACATGTTAATGTGGGTTCCTTAATGGGTATATGTGTTACTCTTTTTTTTTTTTTTTTGAAAAAAACCAATGCGGTTTATCATATATCAAATAAATCTTGTTCTGCAACACCCACAAATGAGGGCGGCAAAACATCCAACCAAAATCTCCTACCTATGGTCCATGGCGTAGCATGAGCTACTAAGTGAGCTAGTTTGTTACAATCTCTACGAGTGTAATTAAAAATAACAGTATCAAAAAGCGGGACTAGCAACAAAATCTCGTCGTAAATAAGAAAAATATCACTACGACCCCTTTTTCTCTCCTTTAAAGCATCAACCACATTAAGACAATCGCTTTCGATGACAACACTCCGCATCCCAACACGCCTAGCCTCCTTCAAGCCGAGAAGAATAGCCTTCGCCTCAGCCATTTGCACGCAACAGGTTCCCGCAGTTTGGACCGTCACCGCCCATGCCACTCGACCATCACCATCCCTGCAAACCGCTCCCAAGCCTACACCCATTCCCTCCTTAACACCTGCGTCAACATTTACCTTCCACAAACCCTCACTCGGCTTGCCCCATCTACCAACAGCTGTCGAATCTCCCCTCCCCCTTTCCGACACAGCCTCATCCTCCTTCAAGCTTGCCATCTCCCAAACGACGTCCATTATCCTCCTTACAACTCTCTCACCTGTCCACATCCCGTTCTCAAATAAAAATTTATTCCTCTGCTCCCAAATCACCTAGCACGTAGTCATAAAGAGAACACGTTCCTCCATACCCATACGACGAAGCTCGACCTCCACCCACTCCCTTAATCGCATATTACTATGGCTCCTAAACACCTCGAGCCCAACCATCTCCCAGACCTCCTCCTTCCAACCGCACTCCCGAAATACATGGACACATGACTCCTCACTGGCATGACACCGAGGGCAAGAGCAGTCAAAGCCCTGAACCCGTGTTGCAATATTTCCCCTAACTGGAAGCGCATCACTACACAGCTGCCACATGAACACTTTAATACGTGGTAACACCGGTGCGCTCCAAATTGCTTTCCAAATCCAGCTTGCCATCGAAGTGTTGGACTGCTCCCCTTCTTCTTCCTCCTCCGCAGCTAGTAGCCGGTACCCTTCCTTGACCGAATACTCCCCATCACGCGCACCATCCCAGCACCAACTATCCTCCTGGACTAGCTCACTCAATCGTATGTTCATGATCCTATCCGCTTCAAAAGGTAGAAACATAGCCTCAACTTTCTCCCTATTCCACCTAGCCTCCCCTACCACCATCAGTTCAGCCACCTTCGTCTCTAATGCGAAGCCACCTCGCGGCGAGATCACGCACCTCGATGACGTTCCAGGTATCCACGGATCCAGCCATATCCTTGTCCCCTTCCCGTCACCCACCCTCCTCCGGATCCCCAATCCCATCACTCTCTTAGCCTCGCATATGCTTCGCCAAGTATAACTTGAATTATTACCTATCTCAGCATCCATAAAAGAACAATTCGGAAAATACTTACCCTTCAGTACTCGGACCATCAAACACTCCTCATTACAAATCAATCGCCAAGCTTGTTTAGCTAGCAGAGCCAGATTAAAATTACCAAAATCCCGAAAACCCATGCCCCCCTAGCCTTCACACGACACATAGCCTCCCATGACACCCATGATATTTTCCTCTTTCCATTCTCCGATCCCCACCAAAATCTCGAGACAACAGAACGAAGCTCGTCACAAAAATTAGCTGATAACTTAAAAACACTCATTGCATATGTAGGGATAGATTGGGCAACCGCCTTTATCAGAATTTCCCTACCCGCTCGGCTAAATAATTTACCACGCCAACCCTGCATCTTATTATTCAGTTTGTCCCGAAGTACTTTATTGAGAACCTGCTTAGAATGCCCTATAACCGTCGGTAAGCCTAAATATTTTCCCTGCTCCTGAACAGCCTGCACACCTAGAACCGAAACCACCTTATCCCTCCGCCAAACCGATGTACCCTTGCTAAAAGACACAGTTGTCTTCTCCTTACTGACCAGCTGCCCAGAAGCACTTTCATACTGACTCAACAAATCCATAACAACCCGGGCCTGTGTCTCGTTTGCTTTAACAAAAATAATACTATCGTCGGCGAAGAAAAGATGTGAGACAACCGGCGAAAGTGGCGCCACCCGGATACCATGGAGCACACCCTCTTCCACCTTACGCCGGATCATACTTGAAAGAACTTCAGCACAAAGAATAAACAAATAAGGAGATAATGGATCACCTTGGCGCAAACCCCTAGTAGGTACGAAAGTTGCAGACGGAGACCCATTAATCAGCACATCATACGACACTGTCCGAACACACCTCATCACATTACCCACCCAACTCCCATCAAACCCCATCGTTAGAAGCACCTTCTCCAAGAACACCCATTCAACTCTATCATACGCCTTCGCCATATCCAGTTTCAGCGCAATATGCCCCCCCTTACTACGAGCATTCTTCATGTAATGAAACATTTCAAAGGCAATCAAAATAATATCAGAAATTAATCTCCCAGGAGTAAAAGCACTTTGATTCTCCGAAACTAAACATCCCAGAAATCTTTTCAGTCTGTTAGCGAGCACTTTAGCAACTAGTTTGTATAGAACATTGCATAAACTTATTGGCCGATAGTCAGAGAACTTTTCCGGAGTTTTTTTCTTCGGGATTAACACAATATGAGTGCTATTAATACTTCCAGGACTCTCACTACCATTCAAAATACGAAGTACCAGCCGCGTGACAGATGGACCCACAATATGCCAATAAGTTTGATAAAAGAGAGCGTTCATACCATCAGGTCCAGGTGCTTTCAGAGGATGCATTTGTTGTAACGCTTCAAACACCTCATCCCCCTTGTACTCAGCTTTAAAACTTTCATTCATATCCAATGTCACCCTATTCTTAACTCCGCTTAGTAAGTCATCAAAACCAGCCGGCTGTGAAGACGTAAACAAATTGCTAAAGAATTCAACAGCTGCTCCCTTAATACCCTCATCCCCTGTCACAACATGATCGCCCTCAACAATAACCCTCCCAATCCGATTCTTCTTCTTCCGCTGCCCCGCCTTTCGATGAAAATACTTGGTATTTCTATCACCCTCCTTCAGCCATAATGCCCTCGATCTCTGCCTCCAAAAAACCTCCTCCTGCCGCAAAAGATTATTGATATCTTTAATTACCGCCTTCCTCTCACGCACATTAGCCACGGTCCTCTCATTGACATTCAACCACTCCAACCGCCTCCTCTTACGACTTAAATCTCTCATTATCTTACCTATACTCACCCCCTTCCATTTCTGCAACTCCCGCGCGCACCTAGCAATGGTGTCTACCACATTCCAGTCGTCCTCCTCCCATGCCTTCTTTATGGTATCTTCACACCCTTCCTCCCCCACCCAAATTTGTTCAAAGCGGAAATTACGCCCCCTGGGTCCATCGAGCCTCTCCCGTCCGTCTAGAAACACCTTGATAGGTGAATGGTCCGACCACTCACGGTTCATATTAATCACCTTTGCATACGGGAAAAGATCCCGCCATCCTTCATTAATAAACGCACGATCCAACCGACACTGTCTATTGTCCACCCCAGCCTGTCCGTTATCGAAAGTAAATTCATAAACCTCGAAGCCCAAATCACTCAACTCACAAACATCCACCGCATCACGAAAGCTATTCATTTGTCTCTGTGCCCTATTTCCTCCCTTCATCTCATTAGCATAAAGTATCTCATTAAAATCCCCCATACACAGCCATGGAGACCGAGACTCAGCTGCTAAAGACCGGAGTAGCTCCCAAGATAAGTGACGATCTTGTACTGCCGGCCACCCATAGAACCCCGTGCACCTCCATTCAAGATCATCTGTCCGAATATCAAAATCCATAAAGTGAACAGAAGCAGAGCGAAACACAACATGAACATCCTTTCTCCACAAAAAAAACAAGGCCCCCAGACCGCCCCACACTATCCACCGCCATACCAGAATAATCCTCAAAACGTAACAAAACAGACCCCATCTCCTCACTACTCAGCTTTGTCTCACACAAAAAGACCAAAGCTGGGGCCTCCCTCCGGACAAGATTCCGGAGCCCGCCAACTGCAGAGGGATTGCCCAGCCCCCTGCAGTTAAGACTCAAGAGATTCATTGGGCCCGGCGGGGCTGACTCGGGTCAACCTCCGCCTCAGATATATACACATCCCTGTGACAAGCAACTCTCTTCGAAGCACCGGCAATCTCCGCACCATCCTCAACCCTTGCCCATTTATGATTTTCATTTATGACTTCATTATCAGCTATCACAGTCGATAACGACACTCCCCCATGTTCCAAACGCTCAGTCCGCTGCCACTTCCTCACACTAGCCTCTCCCTTCGCAGCCATCTCCACCCTACCAGCCTCCACAACAATCTCCTCAGCCGAAACCTCACATGGGTTCCCTCTAAACAGCGTACTCCGCTCCACAAGCTCCACCATCTTACCATCCCTAACCCCATCGCTCATATCAACTATCGCCTGCCCATCCGTGTTTTTGCCACCATCCCATCCCAAAGACCCCATGCCATCCACTACACCACTCCCCAAACCCCCCTGCGTACTCTCCTCCAACACACTCTGTAACACCACACCTCCCACACCCTTCTGAAACTTCGCCTTACTAGATAGGGCAATACGCTTCAGCTTCTCAATCATCTCCTCTTCACTACGACGGTACTCCTCTTCAAATTCCGGTCTCAAATCTCTACTAGACTTACGTCCCTCCGCAACACCCGCCTTACCACCCTTCCTAGGCGAAGCACACAATTTCTCCCCATAAAGTAGGTTATCCTCATCATGCGGACCACTATCACAATCCTTTAGCCCATGGCCCAGAACGCCACACCCATAGCAGTACAGGGGCAGCCTCTCATACTTTACATCGAAAAAATTAGTCTTACCATCAGCCAGCCTAACCTCCACCGATGGTTGAAGAGGCTTGCGTATATTATGGAGGACTTGAATTCGAACCGCCTTCTCAAGCTCCGGGTAAGGAGAAACGTCACGCACAACATATGTCCCCAGCTGCTCACCCAATCTCCTCAAATTTGCTTCATTAGTATGACCCTTGATTGGAAGATCGTATATACGAGCCCAAATTGGTAGCCTATCAAGAATCGTGTCAGACAGCTTCCCTTCCCCACTAGGTTCATTGAAGCACCATACAAATTTATCAAAGTGCCATGGTTGGCCCTCCATAACCCTAGCCTTGTCCCGTTCATCCTCAAACCGGAATATAAAAGTCCGTTCCCTGGCATCAAGTACATTACCCATCACCTTCCCCGTTGGATTCCATAATCGAAGCATTGTATCAATGGCTGCTTTACTATTTATCGTCTTCGTAGCCCAAATCTTACCAACAAGGATCTTCTCCACCTGTCCTTCGTTACCCACATCCTCGTTAGCCTCCCACACAAACACCTCTCTTCCGCCGTTTGAATTTTCTCCCAGCACCCCTTTGCCTTTACTACAACTCCCACGCTCCATAATAAAACACCCTCAATACAGCGCAAAAAGGAAACAACCCGTCAACCACCAGCCCTAATATACGTAAAGTGAAACCCAAAGACTTCCGCAAGAAACCAAGAAACCCTAAACTTTCCTTAAAAAAACTCAGCGAAAAACACAGCAAAAGAAGAACGTACCAAGAAAACCGAGAAACCAAACTACATATACGATGTAGAGCAGGATCCTTGATCAAGAAGGAAGAAGCATAGATGACCTAGGACTCAGCTTCCATAGAACCCTAGGAAGACAGTATATAATTTAAACATACACTCTATTGAGTATTGATCACACTGGGGTTGGGATTTAGGGTACGTCTAAATCCATAGATATTGCCAATTTGTATATGTGTTACTCTTGTCTTATTTAATTTTGTTTGTTAAAATATATAAGTATTTTCATAAAATTTATTGGTTTTTAAAATTAATTTTCATAAAATATTTTGCCTTATAAAATATACAAATATTTTCATAAAATATATTGGTTATTAAAATTTATTTTAATGTTAGAAACATAACGGAAACTTAACGGTGTTAGTGTTAAGGTCCTTAACGGAAAAAAAATAATCGTTGAGGTCCTTAACGGAAAATTTTTTCAAAGTTCGGGTCCTTATCTTACCCTTAACTCTTAATTAATCTGGTGCTTAATTGGGAGAAGTGCCACTTTATGGTCAACGAGGGAGTTGTCTTAGGGCACCTAGTTTCTGACACGGGCATTGAGGTTGATAAAGCAAAGGTGCAAGTGATTCAGCAATTGCCTCCTCATTTTAATGTTAAAGGAGTGAGGAGCTTCCTTGGTCACGCCGGTTTTTATCGCCGGTTTATCAAGGATTTTTCAAAAATTGCTAAACCACTTACACTGCTGTTGCTTAAGGATGCCTCCTTTACTTTTACTGATGAGTGCCTTTATGCTTCTAACAGGTTAAAACAGGCCTTGATTTCAACACCGATTATAGAACCTCCCAACTGGGACTTGCCGTTCGAGATTATGTGCGATGCTAGTGTTTATTCACTAGGAGCGGTGTTAGGCTAGTGGAAAGACAAAGCCTTGAATGCAATCTACTATGCGATCCGAACTCTAGATGAGGCTCAAGTGAAGTACACCACTACTGAGAAGGAGTTGTTAGCTGTGGTTTATGCGCTAGAGGAATTTCGTTCTTATGTAATAAGGTCAGAAGTTACTGTTTTTACTGACCATGCAGCGCTGAGACACCTTCTTGCTAAGAAGGAAGCTAAACCACAGCTTTTGAGTTGGATACTCCTCCTTCAGGAGTTTGATTTACAGATCAGAGATAAGAAGGGTGCTGAGAACGTTGTGGCTTATCATCTGTCGCGACTTTCGCAACAGGAGGGAGAAGATTCTTTACCTATTGATGACTCTTTTACCGATGACTCCTTATTTGCTGTTTTGTCTTCTAATACTAACCATGATCCATGGTAAGCAGATTTGGCTAACTATGTTGTCAGTGGCGAGCTGCCACCCGACCTTTCTTATCAGCAGAAGAAGCATTTCTTCTATAACGCTAAGCAGTACTTCTGGGATGATCCTTATTTATTTAAGGAATGTGTAGACGATCTCTACAGACGGTGTATTCTGTAGTGGGAGACCAGACCAATCTTAGAGGGCTGTCATTCATCTTCGTATGGTGGTCACCACAGTCCGTCGCGCACCGTGGCTAAGGTACTTCAATCTGGTTTTTACTGGCCAACTTTATTTGCCGATGCTAAAGTGTTTGTTTCAACTTGTGATGCTTGCCAACGCTCTTGAAATATTTCTAAGAGACATGAGATGCCACAAAGTGCCATCTTAGAGGTCGAGGTTTTTTATGGCTGGGGCATTGATTTCCAAGGACCCTTCCCGTCTAGCAAAGGTAACATGTATATTTTGGTAGTCGTAGATTATGTGTCTAAGTGGGTGGAAGCGATTGCTTCACCTAATTGTGATGCCAAGACCGTGATTAAAATGTTCAAAAAGAATATTTTTCCCCGATTTGGTGGCCCTAGGGTTGTCATTAGTGATGGGGGAATGCATTTTAAAGAAAAGAAACTTACTTCTATATTGTCTAAAGTTGGTGTCCAACACCGTCGCGGTTTGGGGTATCATCCTGAAACTAGTGGGCAAGTTGAGGTCTCTAACAGGGAAATAAAAGAGATTTTGGCTAAAGTAGTTTCTAAATCACGGTAGGATTGGAGTCTAAAACTGGAGGACACATTATGGGCTTATCGTACTGCCTTTAAGACACCGATTGGTGCATCACCATATTGGCTGGTTTATGGGAAGTCCTGTCATTTACCTGTTGAGTTAGAGTGTAAGGCTTGGTGGTCTATTCATGAACTAAACTTTGATCCTAAGTTGTGTGGACAGAACCGTTTATTACAGCTAGATGAGCTGGAGGAGTTTAGGCTTAATGCCTATAATAGCTCACGCATCTACAAAGAGAAGACGAAGAGATGGCACGACAAACGGATCATACCTCGAGAATTTCATGTCGGGCAGAAAGTGTTGCTGTTTAACGCCCGACTGCGCTTGTTTCCTGGTAAGCTGAAGTCTAGGTGGAGTGGCCCTTTTACAGTGACTGGTGTCACCAAATTTGGGTCCGTTGAATTAGAAAGTTCCGAGGGCAACAGGTTCAAATTCAATGGCGAATATATGAAACATTACCATGAACCAAACGATGCAGAAGACAGAGTTGAAGTTCTGTACTTCGACAATCCTGATGAGCTAGCTAATTGAAGTCAAAAGGTCGTGCGGGACCTCCTAAACCTGCGCTATCCGGAAGGCAACCCGGCCTGTTTCTGTTGTAATTTTGTTTACACTTGTTGCTTTGGTTTTTGTGTGCTTCGACTCTAGTTTTACAAACAAACGTAAACATGTACGTACTCTTGTTAGTCTCGTGGTCTTTTTGTTGAGATTTGCAGGCGATCGGTTCGATCGAGTAGTTTTCTTACTCGATCGAACACTTACTGATATTTCTACTCAATCGAATATATGCTCCTTTCGATCGAGTACCTGCAAAATCCCTCTTTTCGATTGAGTGGCCCTTTTCCTCGATCGAGAGCTTCTGGCATCCAATCAACTCGATCGACTCCCACTGTCCCTTCGATCGAGTCATGCTGCTATATCTCGCATGCTGCGATGATATTGGGCTGTTTTGTGACCTCCCATGATCATGGTCGGTTTGGGGAGGTCCCTAGTTCACGTCGTCATGTAAGTTCTCTAAGCTCCATTCTCCGTTTCTCTTTAGTTTGCATTACTTTCCCTGTTTTTGATACAATGAGGGCATTGTACGGTTTGGTTTGGGGAGGTATGCATCCATATCTGTGTCTGCATGTTGCATTGTTGTATTTCAGTTTGCACGTTTATTTATTTTCGCATGCATTGCTGTTTTAATTAAAAAAATTCCATAAAATTCAAAAAATTCACGTTTATGTCTGCATTTAGGTTGAGTCGGAACGTTGAACTTTTATGCTACTTTGAGTCCTTTTTATCCCGACCTTGCACATTCTTAACATTCTGTTGGCGTGGTAATGTGCATAATCTACGAAATTTTGTTTCAAACTTATCTGAACGAATAGACTTGACTCTTATATTGGCAAGCTACATTTACATTCTAAGGTTAGATCCTGATAAACTGGTGACATTCATGACCAGTTTCATGCAGGATGTGAGTAGTACTCTCTATGAGGCATGGAATATCAAATTGCATAAACATGAGTTCAGTCTACTTAGTACCTATATGCATTCGGTCTGTGGTTAGTGACACATGTTAGGAGACGCAATTCCCTTTATTTCATTCTACCCATGAGCTCCACATAGCCAAATGGCCTGTTTTGTCCCATATACCTACAATCTATAATTTTGCCTACCCTGGCCGAGCTAGTAGTAGTAGCTGTTGGGAATGTTCATTGCAATATGGTTATATATCTGGTTTGAGTAGTTGGTGGAAATGTCGAAGGGAATGAAAAAAATGAAAAGAAAAAGTTGTGAAAAAAACGAAAAAAAAAGAATATGAAAAAGAAAAGAAAGATTATGAAAAATCATGAGCCAAATATATTATGTTGTGATTTCCGCTCCCATGTTATATTTGTATATTGTGGAGAGTAGACATTTTTATGGTGGTTAGTTAGTTTGTCTGCTGCAGATTAGCACTGTTTGCATTGATATTGAGTATGAAGTTGGGAAGTGTTTCTAAATTTGGATCCGTTGTTGCTAGGTCGTCTATTAACTCCACATCTCCAAATTTATTTTAGCCCCTTCTTACCCATTACCCCACTTACCCATATGTAAGTTCTCGGCATGTGTTTTGGTCATTAGTTGGTTGGAATGCATATGTACGGTCGTAGAGACTTTATTCATGATAGACTGCATGCATGTTATTATAGGTCGAGTTACGTGAGTGTCTTTACTTCTTTCTATCTCTTACTTATATACTTACCCTATGCTTAATTCGAGTGATGAGCGACCCGTGAGAGTCCGATATCTATGATTCTTGCAAGGTCGACGGTTCAGTAGTTTGAGACATTGATTTAACTCGTTTGCACTTGCTTATTACCACTTCGTTAGATGTTGCATTAAATTAGTTTGGGTGGATAATTTGTAGCTGATGAGTTGGACCCGTTCCGTTAGTTGTCTTTAGTTGCGTTCATAGTTTGCTTGGGGACAAGCAAAGGTTTGGTTTGGGGAGATTTGATGCGTGTATTTTATATAAGTTTTTTACCTCATTTTTGCACGCATTTCTTTGTTATTTATGTGGCATCTAGCTACAAATTCCTCCGAACAGTCTACTTTGGTTTGTCTTGTATTAATTGCAGGTATGAACCAGAAAAGGAGCAAGATCAGGCCTGGACTTGTCCTAATCTCATGCATTTTGTAGAACAAGGGATTAGAGCTCGGAAGCTGTCACTTAGGGATGCGTGAAGTGGCCTCGGAAGGTGTCCAGGAGTTCACACGTGCTTATATAGCTCGATCGACCCATTTTTCTACTCATCATGGTCGATCGAATGCTTTACCCTCCAAGAATCACTCGATCGAGCTCTGCCTTTACTCGATCAAGATAGCCAACCTTTGAAGTCTTCGATCGAGCACTATCTTTATTCGATCGAACGGATTGTCAAGCTTTTTCCTCGATCGAGTGGTTTCATTTCACTCCATCGAGATCCTATGTGTTTTATGCGGGCCTCGAGTTAATTTGCGAGATTTCTTTTTGGTAATTAGGATAAATAAGTTAGGACGGCAGTCAATATACGTTCTTCTCTTCTCCTTTCCTTGGAAAAATCTATCTATCTCTCTCTCTTAGAACTTTGCTCTTGGAACCCTAATCTTGGATTATTTCCTTCTTGTAATCGGTACTCTTTACTCTACTCTTAATCTTTAATTAATTAATTTGTTCTTTTGTCTTCTTCCTTTTAATCTCTTTTGTTGTTATTCTCTTCTTTATACTTTTATTATGTTTAATTTCTATTTTTTATGTATTTTTGTTGTTTACCCAATAATTATGCATAACTAATCCTCTTTTACTAAGACATAGGGGAGCCATAGTTTAAAAGAATTATGTTCAGGTTATTAGAACTTGATGCGAATTATATCTATGTTGTTAATCGCTGCAAATAATTGTTGTTGTCTACTTGAGTCGACGCAACTATATAGTTAACATCGGTACACCTTGACCTGAATCGGAAGATTGGAAAAGGTAATACCTGCAGTAAACATTAGGGCATTCTAACGAGGGCGGAAGTTAAGTTAGAACCGTCTTAGGGCAAATAGCGGATCGTAAGAACCTTTTCGCTACCCTGTAGATCGAATTTGCATTGACCTGAGATCCTAGACTACATTTCTTAAGAATCATGGTGAACCGACTGTCTTAGCTATTTTCTCTCTGCTTAATTGTTTTCAACTTTCTTCTTTTGCTTTCCTCTACTTTATTTCTCTCCTTTGATCTCCTTAGAGTAGAACAACCATTAAAAACCCCCAAGAATTCGTGACTCAGACGGACTTAGTTTAGTAAACATTTTCCCATCTCCCTGTGAAGATCGACCCTACTTACTGCTGACTTCTGTTAGTAGTACTTAGGTATTTATTTTTGATACTAAACGACGGTATCAGCCAACATCCTCTTTCCTTACCACCTCTTGCATTGGAGGATTTAGTCGTCTTTGACCCTGTGCACTAGGCTTGTGGCCTTCTTCCAAGTGAATACGATGCATATAAAAGTCAGGACTAATACCTTGTAAATCATCAATGTTATACCCAATGACCTTTTTATGAGTTTTCATAACAGTCAACAAAGCAGAAAGTTGGCCATCAGTTAGGCTAGAATTGACAATTACTGGGTTCATTTCACAGTCATCCAAAAATTCATACTTAAGATGAGAGGGAAGGGGTTTAAGTTCAGGTTTCTTTACCTCGGTAACCATAGACGGGATACCTAAGCTGTATACCTTTTGATGTGGGCATTCCTCTCCAGTTAGCAACTTCTCAATCTCATCAACTTCTTGACTTCATGAACCCGTCTCAGTAGTTGAATCGAAACAAGGGCAATCTCCAGAGGATCCCTGTTTAAACACATAGCAAGACACTCATTAATAGTAAAATTAACAATATCTATACTATGACAAGTTTCTTCTATCATGGGATGTTTTAAAACTTTTTCTAAGTTAAAAACAATGGTATCATCCTCCACAGCTAAAGTCAGTCTCCCTCCCCTAACATCTATAACCGCCCCCGCTGTGTGTAGGAATGTCTACCCAAGATGATAGGAATCTTGTTGTCCTCAGCTATATCTAAGACAACAAAATCAACGGGAATGAAAAATTTCCCAACTCGAACGGGAACATCCTCCAAAACACCCAATGGGTGTTTAATAGATCGATCAGCCATATGCAAAGTCATATTAGTAACAGTCATTTAACCCATATTTAATTTCTTACAAATAGAATGAGGCATGACACTAACGCTAGCTCCTAAATCACAAAGAGCTTTACTAATAGCAAGATGACCGATATGACAAGGGATCGAAAAACTCCCTGGATCCTTAAGCTTAGGTGGTGAATTAGCTTGTTAGGGGTGAAACCGAGCCGATCTGATACCGAGCTCACATAAGCTCTAAATCAGCTCATATATTATAAACAGAGCTCGGGCTAAGCTCTGAACTCGCCGAGTTCTGAATTTTGAAGCTCGAACTCAGACCAATTGATTTTTTAAGAGCTCGAAATCGAGCTCGGGCTCTATTTGAGTTTTTTTTTTGTAGGTATAATAAAGGCTTGATATCATAATTATAAAGGTTGCACATCTATAACTTTTAAAATAAATGCTTTGAAACAATACATTAATGAATACCAAATAAAATGCGGCTCCAAATGGAAAATCAATACAACATTTCAGCAAATATAATATGGGACTCTCCATCAGCAGTACATGAGATTACTTCCAGAACCATTTCACGACACCTCTATCAACATTGCAGCAGCGTCAGTTATCTGGAACAACAACAACTTCCTCTATAATCTCTTCTTTTGAGACCTAAGAACAAATACAAATACATAGGTTAAAGTATAATGCTTAGGTGAAAAAAAATTATGTTTAGCTTGACAAGTATTATGTACCTTGTTCTTTTTATTTACTCCATGTGAAGCACGACACCAGTCACCGGCACAAAGCAGTACTTCAACCGTCTCTGAAGCTAGAGATGCACGATAAGAATCAATTACTCTACCACCAACACTAAAAGTTGCTTCAGATACAACTGTAGTAATTGGAACGGACAAAACATCATGAGCCATTTTGTATAAAATGCGATATATATTTTAAAGTCTCGGTGCTCCACCACTTCAAAACATCGAAATTCATTGACTCTCCTCGCCCTTCATAAGAATAAGTTCTTTCCTCGAGATATATATCAAGCTCGGACTTCTCACATTCATGATTGGAAGTAGACCTCAAAAAGTTAAAGACGTCATAACAATCAAAGTCATCATCAGACTCATTTGAGATGTCACAACCAAAATCAGGAGGTGCTTCATTTTCTTGATATCCACCCTCAGTAGAAGCTTTGAAATCAGAAACATACTCAAGGTAAAGAGAATACAAAGCCTCTTTTATTTGTGAAATATGTCCTCTAGCTTCATTTTTATACATTTTAGTAAAAACATATTCAACTCCTCTCAATTTATACCTAGGATCTAATATAGCACCCAAAGCGATCAACAAATTACATTCACACCAATACTTGTCAAATAGTTGTTTCATATTTTTAATGAGTTTTCGCATCCATTCTTCCAGATCATTCTTATTTTTATCTAACACAATTTTAACTCTGTATACCTCCAAAAGAAATAAATTTGAAGTTGAATATTCAGAACCAGAAATTATATTAGTAACACTTTTGAAAACTTTCAACACCTCTGACACCTTTTCAACTCTAGTCCATTCCTCAGAGCTAGGACAAGTAGTATAGAATGAATCTTCTTTAGCATATAATGGAAAAACATACTTGAATCTGAGAGTCGTGATCAACATTTCATAAGTAGAATTCCATCTAGTTTTATTCTCTATAACCAGTTTTTTGTGCGGCAATCGCAACTGTTTTACTTTTTCAGCAAATAATAAACGCCTTAGTTCACTTGATCGAATGTAATCCACACTATCATGAACTTTCTTAACAACATGTTGAATGGATTGTAGACCAAATTGAACCATAATATTTAAAATATGAGCACAAAAACGAACATGGAAGAGTTTCCCATCACAAACCAATCTATTTGTTCTTGAGAATGTTTCCTTTAAATTTTTGATGCATGAATCATTAGCTGAAGCATTGTCTACAGAAATTGTAAAAATCTGCAGCATGAACATTCACATATAGAACAATTATATATAGATACCATTTAATATGAATGAAAGTTTACTATAAAACAATCAATATCAAACTTTAGTTAGTTTACCTTGTTCTCTATGTTCCACTCCGCAAGCATTTGTATAGAGCATTTGGTAACTGAACACCTTTACGAGGGGGAGGTAGATGAAAGAAATTTAAGACCCGCTTTTGCAACTTCCATTTAGAATCAACAAAATGGGTCGTAATAACCATGTATTCCATCTTTTGAGGGAACGAATTCCACAAATCAGTTGTCAAACAAATCTTCCCAACTTGTCCTAAAGAATTTTCAATTTTTTTCTTTTCTTTCTCATATACCTTAAAATAATCATTTCTTCCAGTAACACGTGAAATCTTTGTCCACTCGGGTCTGGCCCTCTTCATCATCAAATTAAAACCTTCTTCTTCTTCAAGTATCGAAAACGGATGTTCATGCATAAGTATCCAATGTGAAGCAGCCTCTCTCATTCTTAGCATGTCAAATTTTCCATCGTGAAGTTGTGGAAGAGTTGTATTGATACAACTGTCACCATCAGACTCAATTGGCAAAAAATTTAACTTGCTTTGTTTTTTACATGAATATGTTTTAATCGACAATATTTGTCTATATGACGAGATAAATGAGTTGTAGGGCCATTCTTCCTATAAGAAAGTTTAATTTTACAATACTTGCATTGTGCTTTTTTTTCGGCCTTAAGAGCATCCGCAACAATGGGGTTCCCCATATTTTATCTCTCTTTTTCTTATTCGTCCACCTTATGTTCCACTAATTTTTCCATCTACCCTCCCCAATCTATAACCACATTTATGCAACAATGGGGGTTCCCCATTTACCTATAAAAAATTGGGAACCTCCCCAAAAGGAACATAATTTACCCTTGCTTTTTTTTGGGAACCCTCCCTATTAATGGTGGAGCCTCAAATTATGGGGAGGTTGGTGCATTAGTGAGGTTCCCCATATAAGGAGAAAAAGTGCATATGGGGAGGTAGTTCTACACCTTTGCGGATGCTCTAAGAACCACGTAATCATCCCACCATTTAGCCCGTCGATGAGATTTTTCCTCAAAAGGGTCATCTTCAGGGTTATCATCTCCTCCCGAAGCTTCTACATCTTCATTTTCAATTTCCTCAAGCTCGTCTAAGTCCATCTTATTGTTTACATCAATGATACCAGTACCATCAACTTGATTCTCCATATCTTGCAAAATCTATTTCTACTGACTGCATAAGCATAAGACAGATACAATCAATTAAAAAATAATCCATAAATAATTAAATGGTAATGAAAAAGCAATCAATAATTCTGAATATCATTATACAAGATAATAAGAACTTTCTCCATATTAAATACTACTCAAATAACAAAAATCTAAAATCGAATACTAGTATAAACATAAACACTAGTACAAAAATCAAAAATTACCAATTTTGTGTAGATCTCGTTTTCTACAGGAATGCTTAACAAAGTACATAGTTAACTTGAGGCTTAATTGAATATATAGAACAAGATGAAGAGAATAAAGATGCTGGAGTTGGGAAACGGAATAGCCAAATTTAATTGAATTTGAAAAGCAAAAACAAAGAGACAGAGGAGATATTGAAAATGAATCTATTTTGATTGAATGGGATTTTGGGAAATATTACTTTGGTAATATCGGTGGACGGTGGATACTTGGTATGTGGGTGGGTAGTATTAATTAAGTTTATAATTATTAGTTAGGTGGACAGGAAAAAAATTAGTAATTAAGGATTTTAGAAAAAAATAGTTATCTCTTTATTACTAATTTGATTCCGAGCCGAGCCCATAAGAACTCGGATTCGGATTCGAAGTTTTAGCGTAGAGCTCGGAATCAGCTCGAAATCAGTTTTGACCGATTTCGAACCGAGCTTTGACTGAGCTGATTCCGAGGGCTTTACGAGCCGGCTCTGATCATTTACAGTGCTTTACCTTATAACACGGCGCTGCACTTCTTAGTAAAAGCAACGGTTTCCATCTCATCAAAGGATTTATTCCTTGTTAATATCTCCTTCATAAACTTCGCATAAGCCGGCACTTGAGTGATTAACTCAGTAAAAGGAACACTTACCTGTAAGTTCTTCAATACCTCTATAAACCTTCCAAACTGCTTGTCCAGCTTAGACTTTTGTTGACGATGCGGAAAAGGTAGTGCAACAGTAATCGGCTCGGCTTCCTTTGCTTTAGAATCAACTTTTAAAATAACGTCATCAACCAGAGAGCTTCCTCGATCGAGCCCTGATGTTACTCGATCGAGTACTGAAGTTCCTCGATCGAGCCTGATGTTACTCGATCGAGGAACCTTGGCAGATCCGTTTTTTTATTTTTCTCGCTTTTATTCTCGTCTCGTGTTTCAGTTTCGTCAACTTCTTTTTCATCGTCACTTAGCTCCAAATTACCCAATCCCTTAGGATGCATATAGGGTACCTCATCTTCATTAGTGGGTAATTCTTCTTCATTACTTGGCAATTCCGGATTTTGATATGTGGTACCGCTCCTCAATTGAATGACATTAGCTTGCTTACCTTGAGGAGGAAGATTTCCGGGCTGTTTTGATGAATTATGAACCGCCATCTGAGCCACTTGTGTATCAATCATCTTATTATGGGCAATCAGCTCAGAGATTTGAGCTGTCTGCTTTTGTTGCATAGCCAAGGTTTATTGTAAGAGAGCTCTCAACTCCGCCATCTCATTGTTTGGAGCTTGTTATGGAATTTGTTGAGGAGTTTGTTGAGGAGGTTGTTGATATTGATTATTAAACTGCTGACCTCCTTGATTTTGCCTTTGATGTTTGTGGACATCGCCACCTGCAATGTCCAGCCGATCTATGGGACATAGAAGCGGTCTTTTTGAAAGCCACGCTCGGCGGCGTAAAAAATGCTTTCGAATGGATCGTTTTAGATCGGTTGGTTTCGTCTCAGCAAGGGTCTCGAAACGATGCAAGAGATGTTCGGAGTCGCCACCAAGCATTTGTGGGATGCTTGGAACCCGTTCAAATCCACTTTATACCTAGGTCAACCAAGGCAAAAAGCGGTTTTGACATAGGTGCTAAAGATAAGGAATCGTCCCTCTTTAGCATCCTATCTCTAGAATGACTCTCGTACGCCCTGGATAAAGTCGTTCACTATCCAAAGTTTCTGAGTAAGAGGTGAAGGTAAGTATTGGGAATCCCTTTAATCGGACACCCAATCCCGCCCGCGGTAGCGGCCTCTACTGATCGATCTTGGTTGGTTAAATGCAAAAGTTGATAAAACGGGTAAATGCATGAATGCGCATCCACAAGTTTGAACCTAACATATGAGCTTTCTATATCGGTTGTTTAATCCAAGTATCAAATATTTGATGTCGAGTTAGATTTAAAGTTGATTTGCATGCAAGACGGAAATTAAACATCCATTTACCGAGTTGGGTTTATGGTGCATAACGTGATCCATTTGTCTTAGTAAGGCGTTTGGCAAATATAATGTAAAATGGGCAGATTCGTCATCTGATCCGTCCTGTATTTGGGTTAACCAAAGTCGGGATCGTCATAAACAAGTGCTGGAAGGAAACAGGGTCTGCATCAGGCATCATATATAGGCGCGAGCCATCAGGCTATGCAAACAGGCCTGTTCTGTTGGAAAATGAGTGGCCTGTTTAGGCGCGGGTCAACAGACGATTGAAAAACGTCTTCTGGCCATTAAAAGGGTTTGTAAAATGGAATAAAAATAGGGTGTTTTAACCCGTCTTGATTTGAAAAGGTTCTTTAGACCGCTTTTATGTTGATGTGAAGAACGGGACTTGAATAATCGTCATTGTATTGACAATATTCGATGTCGGGTTCGGTTTTACAAGCTTGACATGAATAGTTTTGAAAATGATTATGAACTAATTCTTTTAAGTTCATTTGTTTGTGATTAGTCAATGTTCATCATCGTACTCGGGTTAAAATCTGACATGGTATGTAGAACCAATGATGATTTTGTATTTATGACTAATGCATTTGATTTGAAAATATAAAGAAATGAAATTAAAGGTTTTAAAATACCTTTTAAAATTTTATTAACCAAATATTATCACCGAAACAAGGATTAAACCATCATGGTATTAGGAACCAAGGGAAAAAAATGTTTTATGGTTAAAAGTTTGTCATAAAAATTATTTGAAATGGTAAAAACCGATTACAAATAAGAAATGAAATAAAGGGGAAGAAGAGACCAAACACGGCTGGATTAAGGCCTGCGAGGGGCTTTAGGCGCGAGAATGTCTGCTATACAAGCAGCCCCTGTCTCGGCCAAAAAATCCGGTTTTGGCTCATTTATCCCATATTTGGATCATGTTATGCATGTTATAGTCATAAAAAAATAAAAAACATGATAGAAGAGGATTTTTACACCCTCATACTTACATGTTAGGCATAAGACGAGAAATCGATGAAAGTGTATCAACTTGTTTGGTCGGAAAACTCGGTTTGAAAACCGTTTTAGCAATGTAAAAAGAGTGTTTTAAGCTTAGTGATGGTGTAGCTTGTCGAGCTGGTCGGTGAAGTGATTTAATGCACGATGACGGTACCAAACAATGTGTAAGGCTTGTGTTTTCGATCGGTAGGTCGGAAACACGTGTCGTTTTGTGACTTGAGAAGTCGAGTCTAGAATTTTAAGGGAGAAATGAGGGGGCGGACACTCGCGTAAGGTGTTATGGTGTGTGAAGGTGGGTATTTATAGAGAAATGGGTGGTTGTGTGCATTTTGAGCGACGTGGCCGCATGGGCTGCTCGAACAGGCGCGAGCCATTTCGCGGGTCTTCGAGGTGTCTTGTCACTATCACACAATTGAAATCATGATTTTTTCTATCCTATGTTTTGGATGACATGATTTGTACTTGACCATGAAGCATTCCGGGAAATACTTAACATGGAAATCTTAAAAAGTTTTGTTTTTTTGTGTTTGACTCGGTTTGACTCGTTGTTGGAGTCGGGATTTGAATTTTGAGTCGATTTTTGGTCTGGTGTAGGTTTTAACTCTAGTTAGTGTCAATGCGACCCCGTCGTCATGCATTAAACACTCTAGGTACTTTTGAAAATTTTTTAAATGTTTTGTTTTCGAAATCGTTTTACGTTTTCCGACGTATAGTTGTACACAAACTGTCGATCAAACACTGCGATTCCTAAGCATGTTGTAGTCCGATAATCATCGGGTGTTTGTTGGAGACTTGACAGATATTGGGTATCTACAGAGCCCCCACTTTGACTGAGGCTTGGATCGGGCAAAGTCAAAGTATAGCCCCCAGGTCAATCGAAGATTACAAACTGGAGACCGAAGCGACGTCGAGGCAGCTCAAAAGAGTTCAGGCCAAGGACCTGCCGTCGGGAAGGGCGACGCCAATGTGACTCGGGGATACGAGTCAAGGACCTGTCGTCCGGAACAGTTTAGAGTCCGTCGACCGTCCTTGCGGGTCGTTTAAAGTCCGTTAGACTACGTATAAAGGCTCGCCAGCCACAAGAAAGAATCATACCTCAGGCATCTTCGCGATATGTCTTTGAGTCATTTCTCATTTGTGGGCAAAGGCTCGCCAGCCGTGTTGTGGATATGAAGGGGCTCGCCAGCCGTGTTGTGGATATGAAGGGATTCGCCAGCCGCGTTGCAGATATGAAGAGGCTCGCCAGCCGCGTTGCGGATTTGAAGGGGCTCACTATCTGCGTTGCGGATATAAAGGGGCTCGCCAGCCGCGTTGCCGATGTGAAGGGGCTCGCCAGCCACGCTGCGGATATAAAGGGGCTCGCCGCCGCGTCGAATGTGCGTTGTGAGGCTCGCCAGCCATGTTGAGTGTGTTGTGTTTTGAGGCTCGCCAGCCATGTTGAATGTGTTGCGTTTTGAAGCTCGCCAGCCATGTTGAATGTCGATTGATCGACTGTGGGAAATAGCCGCGTTGGATGAGCCTATTTTGAGAAGTTGTTTGAATTAGTGGGCTCCTTGAGAAAGCCTCCGATATCCTATTGGGGGAATCTCGGTGTTTATATTGGATGTCGGCGGGGCCGGAAAGGGATAGGCATGTGATCCTGGCTCCCGTGGTTGGCGGTGATTTTGAATCTCGAAGAGAGGTAACGGTTTTTATTGCCGTTTGTTGGAAGTTCGTTGAAAAGGGTAGATGTGTATTCTGCCATTTGATGTGTGTTTGGGGATAATGATTTTAATTTCATCTTCCCATGATTTGAGATTTGTGAAGGGTAGTGAATTTCACTATCCTGTTTGAAGGTGTGACGGTTTTTAATACCGTTGTCGAAAATTTTGTGAAAATAGCGAATTTGAATTCCACTACTTTGTTTCTGTTTTTGAGAGACGACGGTTTTTAATTCCGTCGTTGAGAATTTTTTGAAAATAGCGAATTTGAATCTCACTATTTGTTTTTGTATTTGAAAGACAACAGTTTTTAATTCCGTCGTTGAAATTTTGTGAGAATAGCGAATTTGAATTTCGCTATTTTGTTTTTTTTTTTGTTTGTATTTGAAAAATGACGGTTTTTAATGCTGTCATTTGAATTTTTGTGAAAATAGCGAATTTGAATTTCACTATTTTGTTTTTTTTTTGTATTTGAAAAATGACGGTTTTTAATGCCGCCGTTTGAATTTTTGTGAACTTGTGTGCCGAATTGGGTCAAAGCCCAAAATTCCGCTGAATGTGTAGGGGACACCCCAATGAGGCGCAAGCATATCTGCGAAGGAAGGGAGCTTCCCTTTTTTCTGTAAAAAGACGCGAGAATGGGAAGCTCCCTATTCTCTTCATCTTCCTCGACATAAACACAAAAAACCCAAAAAAACACGCCATTTTCGATCTCGTTTCTTGCTTGTTTTCGTGCTCATATCATCATGTCATCTCAAGGTACGTAAATCCTCTCCAATCCATTTGAATTTGTTTGTCTTTTGGTTAATTGAATTAGGGCAAAACCCTAAGTTTTCGAAAATTGAATTAGGTGCTTTTATTTAGCCCATTTTCGGGTGAAACTGATGATTACATTAGGTTAGAAACCTGTTTAGGAGTATAGGGGTGCCTTTAGTTTGCATTTTGGTTCCTGTTCTCGCCTCCTAGGCTCGAAAAACGTGAATGAGTCGAGGAAACCGTCTTATTCCGCAATGCCAAGTTGGTTCGCTTGAATTGTGTGCCCCACAAGGTTGTATTGTAGTCGGGGAAGACCGTGTTTGCCATATTGAATCTTCGTTGGGTGTTGTGGGCAAAATTTCGAGTTTTTGCCTTTGCGACGATCTTATGTCTGACGAAATAAGCGTCTGTTTGAGCTAAAATTGAGTCAGTTTGTCTTGAAATGGTTTTTAACGGTAGTTTAGGTCACTTTGAGACGTGATTAAATCACGTTATTTTGTTGTGGTCGTATTTTGAATTTTTGACCTGTTTATGCCCGTATTGGCGTAAAATTGCCTTTTTGAGCTGAAAAAATTACCCAGGGGTGTCGGGAATTGTTATTGTTTATTTGCGAGCCTTGTGTGGGCCTTGAGGTGATGGGTGGTTTTTGAAAATTTTGCTGTTGTTTTGACTCGTCTTTTTCTTGAAAAGAAGGGCGAGTTGTTTTTTTTTTGTGCGATTTTTGTGAAGTTTTTTTGTTGATGGGGTTGAGGCGGGCTTGCCTTTGTTTTTGTTTTGTTTTGCATTTGCAGGTGTGTGTTTTTTTTGGATTTGTCCATTTTGTGTCGTCGTAATGCCGAAAATTTGGCTGACATTTTTGTTTTGTCCTGATTGCAGGGGAGTGTTCTGAGCCTACTGGGTCTGTTGCTGAGAATTTAAAGGTCTTATTTGGGACTGGGCCGGTTAGTACTCCGGCGAGTGCGCCCGAGACGGTGGTAGAGGACGCTTCTGAGGAGGAGTCCACTGAGTAGGCCATTAGAGTCGAGGGAGCCACGGAGGCTCGTGAGGAGCCCGTTGTTGGTGCCAATGGTGCTGAGGGAGCCACGGGGGCTCGGGAGGAGCCTGTTGTTGAGGCTGCTGGTGTTGGGAGGGCTTAGACAGGAACTGGGGCCGGTACTTCTGGACGAAGAGTTAATACCACTAGGAGGAAGGGTCCTCGTTGTTAGGTTCATATACCCATATTATAATCATCAATCATTTTATAAATTACTTATAATTTATATTTATGTGGATCTAGTTGCATGCATAACATAATAAAAGAAATAAAGAAGAAAATAATATTCCTTACATTGTTAAATGGTTCGAAATGGGCACAACTAAGGTCTTCTACCTTCACTTGTTCTTGAGCTCAAATAATATGGGATGATTCTCCAAGATCTTCAAGTCTCAAGCATAGAGACACTCCTCTTAGTTGCACCCAAGACATTCCCATATCACTAATTCAAATACTAACTAGGTATAATGAATTAGTAACCTTAAATTTGGATCTAATATTATTTTCATTACTACTATAGTATTTTTAGAAAGTATATTAGATCTAGAACAAAATATACATAAAATAATTTTTATGTGAGAGGGAAGAGAGAAAAATAAGAGAGATAAGCACACCCTTGAATTATGAAAAAAAGAACTCTTAATCTCATAAGGGGAGAGGGGTGTGCCGGTTTCATGGGGTATATGGGGAGCACATTTTTCTTCTCAAGACACCCCCCTTTTTTATCTTATAAAATATAAAATAAAAAGACACATCATTATGTCCTTAAGCATGTTGTTCTTGTTTTATGCAAAAGACACATCATTATGTCCTTAAGCATGTTAATAAAATAATTTACAAAATAACACCCACCATCACACCCCTTTGACCGATTTTACCTCACATTAGGTGACCTCCATTTTAACTTTGTCAATTGTAAAATGTAATTTGTTAGGTCATGTAACATGTTACATGTCCTAATTAATTTTAATGCATATTTAACTAATTAAATATCATTTTACAATAAATGAATTACATTTAACAAATTGACAAGTAATTCACAATTACATGTATATAAAATGGGTCACATTAAGACTAGTTAATATAATCTACAACATCTTGTAATTATAACTAACTAATTACTCCTAGTTCTAATTTTTCATAAACATTAATCAATCTTAGTAATATAACAAATTAATTACTAAATTGAATCTTATTTAATCACATTACAATAAGATATATAATTCTCACTTATAAATAAATTTGTTCAATTTAAGGATTTAATTAATCCTTATCAATATATGATTAATTAACTTTTAAGATTGGAAATCGTCCTATAGGTGTGACTTTAAGGGATCAACTGATCACCATCGTCAAATGACAGTAATGTAAAAATCTAGTTAGCCAATCATTAACGATTAATGTTGATCAGTTGACTATATAATTTATCATCCCTTCCGTATTCTTATTATTAAATTTAATTACGTGATCGCACTATTGTTGAGGACACACACTCCAACAATCTCTCACTTGTCTGACACAAGTGTGCACCACCAATTCTCTTGTCCTATTACAATCTCCCAATCAATGCAAGGTGTCTTGCAGGTCGTACTTGCATTTGATCATATCTTGAGTGGTTTCCTCGATATGGAGAGTAACTGTATGCCCGGAATTATCTACCGTAGATACCTTCCGAGCGTGGCCACGCATTTTCAGTTCACTACTCCTCGAGTGGCCTTGAGATTTCAAGCAACCCTGACAAGGGGGTAGACAATTCCTATCGCACTATTCCCTTCGTATAGCCACAGTACGTCATGACCCAAAATACACTCATTTGACTTCAGTTATGACAGTCGTAGAGTATAAATCAAAGCCAATCAGAAATTGTGCCAACTTGGGCGAATAGTCTTTAGTCAAAGAATCGACTCAAAAGAATACTATAGTAGCTCTTGCCACGACTAGGCTTTATAAAAATTACCAGAACTCTATAAGTGGTCACTGCCCGACAGAGTGTCCCATACAGTCTGCCTATGTGATCGACTAGTCATCCCTTATGACCCTATGGCACTTGAACTTGCCATCAATCACATCACACTCTAGTCACTTCGAGACGTCACCTCATATAAGAAACTAGGGGTCAATACTATGTTAATCCAGTTCACTTTACAAGGGTACAATGTTGTCCTTACAACCTCTTTGGATATAGCAAAGTAATAAGAGTTTTTAATAAAACTCAAACGATGAACGCATTATCACATATGTAAAATTGATACCATATTAGTTACTACATAATGTATAATCCATACTTAATATTGTATATAACTATACATCTCAACTCAACTGAAATGGCATGACTTATCATGCTTAGCCTATGAAAAAGCCTTGGTTAGCAAGTTTTAGCAACACTTTGCACGTTCCCTAGCCTTACTATATACTATTTCCCATTCTTGTGAATAATCTTGTATTATAAGAACTTCTTTGAGTACGTGTCTAGATCCAATCTGGACATAGGTTCTCTTGCCTTTGAATAACTCCCACTGTCCTCATAGTGTGTGGGGATAGGACCTTCGGTTATTGGAACGAACTACCATAGTTCCTTCAATTCATAAAACTGAATCCTAATATCATCCCTTCCTTCTTGCATATCTCATTATTACAAGTGTACTCAATTTCCGTTGTGTATATCTCATTGTTCATCTTCCTAGGATGTTTCTAGCAGATATCCTCCTTAAATAATATAGCCAAGATGGTTCTCTAACCATCCTTATGTGTTTAGAATATTGTTTTTGTGTAACTCCTTGCACGTGAATCCATCTCAATTCTAAATACTTAGCTTCATATCTTTAGTATTTTCTGAGTACTAACTAATGAACTTTATGGCTATATAGAGACTTCTCTCAAGAATTCGATTTTTAACTATTCGTCATACTCCAAGTATACGAGGTTTGAGAATGGTGATACATCTTAGCGTAATGAATTAATCCCGCGGCGGAAGCATGTGGATTCAATTTCTACTTGTTCAATACCTTTGAACTTGTCTAGACTCTTATTAACATAAGAATATTCATTTAACGCTAATATCTTCTTAGAACTATCTTTATAGGTCTGGATACCTTAGAGATGTATTATTCTTCTCCTAAGTCTTCAATCATTCAAAATGATCAATATGTCCCTTACACATAGGACTAGTAACACCTTATTACTCCCACTAAACTCCATGTATAAACAGAACTACTCGACAATTCGAGAAAAGTTTATCACATGACTCATGACCAAAACATAAAATTTAATTCTTTAACATCTACTTAAGATTTCTTCTTAAGTTTGCATCCTACCTTAGGATAGTTGCGATTTTCAAAAACTCATGCTAGATGATTTTAAAATCCAACTGTCAAATTATATCCGAATTCAATGAGGCGTTGTTGTTGCGTGCAAAACCCTTTGCTACCAATCAACCAAGCTAAATAAACATTTTCATGTTTATGCTCATTTCTGACTTTTGCAGAATTGAAACTAGATAAAGCATCTTAATAAGTTACATGTTTGTTACTTTCAAAAATAATATGACTCCTGTCCACTTTAGATTTTGAAGAAATAATTACTGATTTTGACCAAGAAGGAACATCTTCCTACGTCTTATTCTCAGTTTGTGGCTCTTGAACATTTTCTCCCACTTTGTCTTTAAGAAATAATCCTCTTTTCTTAATAGACAGCATCACGAGCTACAAACCCTTTGTTCTCGTGATCATGTAGGAAGAGAGAGCACATGTTTACTATCGAAATAAGCTACAATTTAGGTACCATGCCTAACCACAAGTAGATAATTGCTTTAAACATGTTTTATTTTAGTAGAAAATTTAAATGCTAGACAATTTTATAACAGAAACTACCTCCAACTGTAATGTAAAGATTCAATCATAACATAATGAAAGTGAACTTGCGATATGATATCACACTCTTTTTGGTGCAGATAAAAGTCATCACTTTATTGTTCCCCATTTTAACAAAGTACTAATAATTTGGTTTTATAATATGAAGGTTTTGACACTTTTAAACATTCATTGAACATATTCAAAGAATTTCTCTTCTTACCTCATTAAGTGGATACCAAGTATTTACCTAATCCATTGGTAAAAGAGAAGAAGTAATAATGACCTTCTCAGATTCAAAATATTTTAGACCATTGATCGAGTCCATTTCGTTTCACAAATTAAGCATATGTGGTCGTTGGTCAATGGTCGATACTGTAATACTCCGTATTTATGGTCTTGGGGGTACTCTATCGAGTAGCCCTTACTCTGTCGAGTAAGGGTGTGTCGCAGAATAAAATAGTTTCTGACCTATTGGGCACTCGATCGAGTAGCTGGGGCACTCGATCGAGTAGGGGGGTACTCGATCGAGTACCTTGGGTACTCGATCGAGTGTCCGGTTTATCGGGGGTTTTTCTCGGGTTTTGTTAATTACGCGATTAAGGTATATAAACATATTCGTCTTTATTCTAAAACACTTTTGCCAAAACCTAAAACCTGTTTAAGAGAGAAAGCAGTTGGTCCTTCTTCCTAATCGCGTTCTTGACAATTCCGGAGATCGACGGTCGGTTTGCATCGTAGTTTGTGTCGTTGGATTCCTTGCGTCAAGGGTAAGCTTCTAGCATAATTTTTATAACGTTTTGTTGAGATTAGTGAAACCCTAATTTAGTAATTGGGGGTTTTTTATGAATAAGTGATTGAATAGTAGTATTCATGTGTATATGTTAGGAGGAGAGTTCATAGAAGAGGCGTTTTGAGACAATTTGTAGATACCGTCTCGCTTGTGTGCTTTCCGGGTAGGGTTTCCTACTCGGTATTAGTCCCATAATGGGATATTGGTGATGTCTTTGTAGTTAGTTAATTGATTTGTTGATTGTAATTGTGTTTGTGATTGTGGTTGTGTTGTTGATGGTTCTCGAGATGCGTTCTCTACCGAGTGGGGTCACTTGCGGGAGTGATCTCACGCCCTAGTTTCGCCCTTAGTGGAACCCGCCACGAAAGGGGATGTGCACATTAATGGACAGGGTTATCGCTCGTACGATGAGCGGGGCTTAGGTGGGAACGGCTGCGGTCCCCCCTTTGGCGGGTGGTCGAGTGGGGATCGGTGTGATTGAGACGGTTGGTTGGATGTGTGTGTGTGTGTGGCGGTTAATTTGTCTGTTTGTCTTATTATTGTTATCTGTTTTGATTGTGTGATTAGTAATCGACCCGGTGTTGTTTTGTAAACCTGCGGTGATCCATTCGGGGATGGTGAGCAGATATTGAGCAGGTATAGAGATGATACGGGATAGCTGGGATGGCCACGACGTGACGATAGAGTCTTCCGCTGTAGTTTAGCTTTTATTTACATTTCAGTTTGAGTAGACAGTTTGGATAATGTATCTTACTATCAGTTTGGGTTTCAAGGATTGTATTCATTCATTAAACGATTAATAATAATGTTGTTTCTTTATCGCTGTTGTTTGATTATCATACCTCGGGCAACCGAGATGGTGATGTCTCCATACCTGAGTGGTCCTGGTAAGGCACTCGGAGTATGGGGGTGTTACAAATGGTATCAGAGCGACGATCCTGAAACCTGTAACCAATGAACTTAATGAACGTAGAGAGTCAATTAAAATGAACCCGGGGTAAAAGTTGTAGGAGCTAGTGCAAAGGCTTGGGAGACGTCCTAAAGTCGCAAGGGGTCGCCCTACAACTTTGAACCGGTCACGTGGGGAAAATGTGTTTGAGTCATGTATGTGCTTAGTAACTTGTGCAATAAAGTGATGAAGTGTGTTGAATGTTTGGTGTTGAAATAGGAAGTTGAGCATGTGAAAGAAAATGATATGTGAACATGTTAATGAAATGATAACATGTTGGATGTTTATAATGTGGCTTTAATAGCATGATGAATTGATTTTGTTGATTAGAAGAATAGATGCGTAGCCTATTTGTTAGAATATAATGAGGTTTGATAAAGTTGGCATGTTAGTATACGAATAACATGCGGGGGCTTATACGTATTGGGGGTACTTGATCGAGTGAGACCGACTCGATCGGGTAGGTTTTTAGCGATTTTGAGTCCGTAAACGAGTTTTGGGGCACTCGATCGAGTAACTAGGGTACTCGATCGAGTAGAAATCACTCGATCGAGTAGCCTAGATACTCGATCGAGTGGGTTAGAGATCAGAAGGTCCGTTTAGTTCTGGAGTTTGGGTACTCGATCGAGTACATGGTGGCACTCGATCGAGTAGCCGGTTACTCGATCGAGTGGGTTTGGATACTCGATCGAGTAGGTCCGGGCAACGCGTGTTCGTGTTTTGAAGTTTAGTACGCGTGTTTATGTTTATCCCTTTCTTCTATAGCTTCAAGATGCCGCCCAAGAGAAATGCCTTGTACGCGAGAGCTGAGCTTATGACTACGGATGACATCGTTAAGATGTTGGAACACCAAGACGCTCTTACGGAGACCCTGAAGAGAGTGAATGAAGACAAGGATAAGAGTAAGGAGAAGGAGGTTGACCATGCTAAAGTCAGCCTCTATATCGCGAGGTTTAACCCGAAGGAGTACAAGGGGGTTGAGGAGCCTAACCACCTTGATAGTTGGCTGAGGGAGATGGAGAACATACTAGATTTAGTTCGTTGTCCTGATGAGATGAGGGTGGATCAAGCTGCATTTTATCTCGAGGGAGGGCGGCAAGTGGTGGGACTCGGTGAAAGTGAGTGCCAAGGAGTTATATACCAACCAGGGGTTACCTGCTATACCTTGGGAGGAGTTTCGTAGGGCTGTGAGGAAGGAGTTCGTGCCAGAACATGTGAGGAGTAAGTTGAGGGAGGAGTTCGACAAGTTTAAGATGACGGCTGAGATGTCTGTGGCTGAGTACTACAGGCAGTTCAATGAGAAATCTAGATATGCTGAGGACATGGGTTTGAGTGAGGAGAATCTTGCTTTGAGGTTTGAGAGAGGGCTAACCACGACAATCATGGATAAGTTACCCGTGGGAGTCCTTTGCGATGTGAAGGAAGCATATGAGAGGGCTGGGAGAGCTGAGAGGCTAGTGGAGATGGCTAAGGAGAGGTTAGGTGGAGAGAAGAGGAAGTCGGAGAGCGAGGGTGGTGGCCAATCTAATTTCAAGAAAGGCAACCACAATCAATCTAAGGGGTTTTCTTCTGGGTCCGGGTTTAGTCTTTGGAACTTCCTTTGGGCGAGGCCGTGGGAGTGTGAGCAACACTGGGGAGTGACTGCTTTGGTTGTGGTGGCGTAGGCCACAAGAGACATGAGTGCACGAGTGCACCGGGATCTTTCCGAGAGACTGCGCGAGCTTCGCGAGCAAAGACCGGCGGGATCATGGCCAAACCGTGGAGGTCGAGCTACCAGAGTGGAGGCAACCGCAACGGCGGTAATTCTTATCGGAAGACACCGATGAACAACAACAACAATCAAGGGTCGGGTGCTAAGCCGACCGCATCGCCCAATCTTGTCCGGGAGGTGGGCAGAAGTCAAGTGGCAAGCTGTTCATGATGGACAAGAAAGCAGCTGAGGAGGACGAGCACGTTATCACCGGTACATTTCTTGTTAATGGCGTTCCTACGTTTGTTTTGTTTGATTCGGGGGCTTCTCAGTCGTTTGTGTCTTCGAGTCATGTAAAGCAGTTGGGTTTGAGGGTATATGAGTCTGTTAGGGAGCAAGTTTTCATACCTTCAGGTGAGTCTGTATCGTGTGGGAGGTTGTTTAGGGATGTGTCCTTGATAGTTGGGCAAGTTGATTTCCCTGTAGACTTGCTAGAGTTTCCTTTTAATGGTTTTGAGATGATAGTTGGGATGGATTGGTTAGGAAAGTATAAAGCTAAGATAGACTGTCATCAAAAGAAAGTGTCCCTACGAGGTCCTAAGGGAGTTAGTGTGTCTTACCGTGGGTTTCTAGTCAAACCCAAAGTTAAGTTGATTGCATTTGCCGCTTTGAAGTCGTATACGAGGAAGGGATGTCCTCTCGCTTTTGTGCCATGTGAGAGATGACCGGATAGAGAGCCCGGCAATTGAGGAGATACCAGTGGTGGGAGAGTATGCGGATGTCTTTCCAGAGGAGATTAAAGGGGTTGCCACCGAAGAGGGAGATAGATTTCACCGTTGAGTTGAAGCCAGGGACGGGGCCAATCTCTAAGGCACCGTACCGTATGGGTCCTAAGGAGATGGAGGAGCTTAGGAAGCAGTTGGATGATTTGATAGAGAAGGGATACATTAGACCAAGTGTATCGCCTTGGGGAGCACCAGTTCTTTTCGTGAAGAAGAAGGATGGAACCTTGAGGTTATGCATAGATTACCGGGAGCTGAACCGTGTGACGATAAAGAACAAGTATCCTTTGCCAAGGATAGATGACCTGTTTGATCAGTTGAGTGGTGCAACGGTCTTTTCTAAGATCGATTTGAGGTCAGGGTACCATCAGGTGAAGATTAGAGATGTGGACATACCAAGACAAGACACCTTCACGTCGAGGTATGGCCATTATGAGTATGTGGTGATGCCGTTTGGGTTGTCCAATGCGCCGGCAGTGTTTATGGATTTGATGAATAGGATCTTTAGACAGTTCTTGGACCAGTTCGTGGTGGTGTTTATCGATGATATCTTAGTCTACTCAAAGACTAAGGAGGAGCATGAGGAGCATCTGAGGATCGTGTTGCAGACGTTGAGAGATCATGAGTTGTATGCTAAGTTGTCCAAGTGTGAGTTTTGGTTGGAGAAAGTTGCTTTTCTGGGGCATGTAATCTCTAAAGATGGGGTAGCTGTGGATCCGGCGAAGATTGAGGCAGTGACAAGGTGGGAAGCACCGAAGAATGTTGCTGAGGTGAGGAGTTTCTTGGGTATAGCTGGATACTATAGGCGGTTCGTGAAAGATTTCTCCAAGATAGCTAGACCGATGACGGCGTTGATGAGGAAAGAGAACAGGTTTCGTTGGGATGAGAGTTGTGAGAAGGCGTTCCAAACATTAAAGGAGCGTTTGACCACGCTCCCGTCCTAGCATTGCTGAAGGAGCGAGAATTTCGAGGTTTATACGGATGCCTCGAAGAATGGGTTGGGGTGTGTGTTGATGCAGAATGGTAAGGTGATCGCCTATGCTTCTAGGCAGTTGAAGCCTTATGAGGAGAATTACCCTACTCATGACCTGGAGTTGGGTGCGGTGGTGTTTGCTCTCAAGATTTGGAGGCACTACCTTTATGGAGCAATTTTTAAGGTATTTTCTGATCACAAGAGTCTCAAGTACATCTTCACGCAGAAGGAGTTGAACATGAGACAGAGGAGGTGGATGGAGTTGATTGGTGATTACGACATGGAAATCATCTACCATGAAGGAAAGGCCAACGTTGTAGCTGATGCCTTGAGTAGGAAGAGTGTACATTCCTTGTGTACAGCTCTATCTTTGATGAGACTGAGGGATGAGGTAGCGAGCTTTGGGATTCACATGTTGCAGAAAGGAGAGGCTATGGGTGATATGACAGTATACATGGAGTTTTATGATGATATTCGAGGTAAGCAAGCTTTGGATCCTAAGATAGTGGAGTGGAGAGCCGGAGTAGAGAAAGGGACGGTGTCCGGTTTTCCATCCATACGAGATGGTAGTTTGAGGTTTGATGGTAGGTGGTGTGTGCCTAATGACGAGGAGTTGAAAAAGACAATCATGACTGAAGCGCATTGCACACCATATTCGGGTTCATCCGGGTGGTGACAAGCTTTACAAAGATTTGAAGAAAACGTTTTGGTGGCCTGGGATGAAGAAAGAGACAAATTTGAGTTTGTGTCCCGTTGTTTGACATGCCGAGAGAAAAAGGGGAACAGAGAAGACCACAAGGTAAGGTTCAATCCTTGGAGGTGCCTGAGTGGAAGTGGGAATCCATTTCCATGGATTTCATTGTGGGTTTACCTAAGAGTCAACAAGGTAACAATATGATTTGGGTGATAGTAGATCGTCGACCAAGTCACTCACTTTGTTCCAATGAAAGATACATGGACTAAGGCACAATTGGCTATGGCCTATCGAAAGAACGTGCTTAAGTTACATGGAGTCCCTAAGGACATAGTGTCTGACAGAGATGCGAGGTTTATATCGAGGTTTTGGAAGGAGTTGCAGGAATCGTTGGGAACAGCTTTGAAGATGAGTACAGCATTTCATCCTGCGACAGATGGGCAGACCGAGAGAACAATCAAGACCTTGGAAGATATGTTGAGAGCGTGTGTGATGGATTTCGGTGGTAGCGGGAGCGAGAGGTTAGACTTGATAGAGTTTTCTTACAATAAACGGCTATCACACTAGTATTGGTATGGCACCGTTTGAGGCTTTGTATGGGAGGAGATGTAGGAGTCCAATCTGTTGGGACGACAGTGCTGAGGCAGTGGTTTTAGGACCAGAGATGGTACATGAGATGGTGGAACAGATTAAGATGATCAGGGAACGGATGAGAGCAGCTCAGGATCGACAGAAGAGTTATGCAGATCTACATCGTCGAGACATAGAGTTTCAGGTTGGGGACAAGGTTCTTCTGAAAGTGTCTCCTATGCGCGGAGTTATGAGATTTGGGAAGAAAGGCAAGCTAAGTCAGAAGTTTATAGGGCCTTATGAGATCTTAGAGCGAGTTGGGGAAGTGGCTTATCGTTTGGCGTTACCAGCTGCTTTGGAGAGAGTACATAATGTGTTTCATGTATCGCAGCTGCGGAAGTATGTGAGTGACCCGTCACATGTGTTGGAGGCAGAGAGCTTAGAGCTGGATGAGTCTTTATCGTACCTTGAGGTGCCTAAGCAGATCCTAGACCGAAAAGTTAGAAAGACCAGGAGTGGTGAGACAGTGTTGCTTAAGATCCTTTGGTCTAACCATGAGACTGAGGAAGCTACATGGGAGGCGGAGGATATCATGAAAGAGCGTTACCCTTTCCTTTTTGATCAGGTATGTATGGTTACGGGGACGTAACCTTGTTTTTTTTTTAGGGGGGTAGGAGATGATCGCGAGAGTTTTTAAGGGTTTTTACACCCCTTGTATATGTTGTGTCGGTATGTTGTCGGGATAAGTTGGGTTAGGTAGCATGTTTTACGTTGTGTTTATTTTGACCTTCGAGTCGGGAAGCTTATGGGAGCACCTTTGTTTTGGTAGTGGTTTGAACTTCGGGGACGAAGTTCCTTTTAAGGAGGGAAGACTGTAATACTCCGTATTTATGGTCTTGGGGGTACTCTATCGAGTAGCCCTTACTCTGTCGAGTAAGGGTGTGTCGCAGAATAAAATAGTTTCTGACCTGTTGGGCACTCGATCGAGTAGCTGGGGCACTCGATCGAGTAGGGGGGTACTCGATCGAGTACCCTGGGTACTCGATCGAGTGTCCGGTTTATCGGGGGTTTTTCTCGGGTTTTGTTAATTACGCGATTAAGGTATATAAACATATTCGTCTTTATTCTAAAACACTTTTGCCAAAACCTAAAACCTGTTTAAGAGAGAAAGCAGTTGGTCCTTCTTCCTAATCGCGTTCTTGACAATTCCCGGAGATCAGACGGTCGGTTTGCATCGTAGTTTGTGTCGTTGGATTCCTTGCGTCAAGGGTAAGCTTCTAGCATAATTTTTATAACGTTTTGTTGAGATTAGTGAAACCCTAATTTAGTAATTGGGGGTTTTTTTATGAATAAGTGATTGAATAGTAGTATTCATGTGTATATGTTAGGAGGAGAGTTCATAGAAGAGGCGTTTTGAGACATTTTGTAGATACCAAATGCCTTGTGTGCTTTCCAGGTAGGGTTTCCTACTCGGTATTAGTCCCATAATGGGATATTGGTGATGTGCTGTAGTTAGTTAATTGATTTGTTGATTGTAATTGTGTTTGTGATTGTGGTTGTGTTGTTGATGGTTCTCGAGATGCGTTCTCGGCTGAGTGGGGTCACTTGCGGAAGTGATCTCACGCCCTAGTTTCGCCCTTAGTGGAACCCGCCACGAAAGGGGATGTGCACATTAATGGACAGGGTTATCGCTCGTACGATGAGCGGGGCTTAGGTGGGAACGGCTGCGGTCCCCCCGCGTGGCTGGGTCCAGTGGACGATCGATGATTGAGACGGTTGGTTGGATGTGTGTGTGTGTGTGTGGCGGTTATTTTTGTCTGTTTGTCTTATTATTGTTATCTGTTTTGATTGTGTGATTAGTACTGACCCCGGTGTTGTTTTGTAAAACCTGCGGTGATCCATTCGGGGATGGTGAGCAGATATCGAGCAGGTATAGAGATGATACGGGATAGCTGGGATGGCCACGACGTGACGATAGAGTCTTCCATTTGTAGTTTAGCTTTTATTTACATTTCAGTTTGAGTAGACAGTTTGGATAATGTATCTTACTATCAGTTTGGGTTTCAAGGATTGTATTCATTCATTAAACGATTAATAATAATGTTGTTTCTTTATCGCTGTTGTTTGATTATCATACCTCGGGCAACCGAGATGGTGATGTCTCCATACCTGAGTGGTCCTGGTAAGGCACTCGGAGTATGGGGGTGTTACAGATACAAAACACAATTTATACTCCACAAACAACTCTACAATTAGTAAAGAGGTAAGTAACGGTCGGATCCCAAGGGACGAGTATTGAAATGAGAATTCTATTGTAACTAGTAGTGTCTAAGGGGTGTCACAAATTGGGTTGATGTAGAAGGTTACTAAACTAAAATAACAATGAAGATAAACTAGCAAGATGAATAAAATAAGGGGTGTAAACAATTGATTAAAGACACTAGGGTGTCATGGGTTCATAGGGGAATCATGGGATATGATCATACAAACATGTTCTCAAATTATAAGCAAGCAATTATTGTTGTGATGGATTGAGTTGGGTTATATCTTACAATCCTAGGAAAGTTTGGGTCCCGGAGCCGAATCGATTAGATTGTACAACACCTACAAGTCGACTTAATCTTTCCCACTCAACACATGCATGGTCTAACAAGACTCGAGTTGGGTTATGTCTTACAAGTCAAGTTGAAAGGATAGAAGATGATAGTAAATGCAAGGATTCATAGGCTTAGCATTTCATCAAATATAACATGTGCATGTATTAAGATCAAAACAAGCAAGCAAATAAGATATGAAAGCATATTAATTTAAGCATGAATCATTCCCCATGTTGGTTTCCCCTAATCACCCATTAAACCCTAGCTAAGAGACTACTCACTCATTATCATATTGATCATGCTAGAAAGGTTGTCAATCATACTAACATAATGAAACATGATGAATAAATGAAAGTAATTAGCAATAATTAAAAAGGGATTAAGAGATTATACCTACTAATGATTCCAATAATAAAGCAAGAATAATAGAAGAACTTGATGATTGATGGAAGGTTGTCAATCTCCCAATATACTCAATAATCTTCTAATTACCCAAAATAAAGGAAGAACAAGAGAGAGATTAAAGAACTAAAACTTGGATTAAAACTTGATTAATACTTGATTACAATATTGAAGAGAGATTTGATTGATATTAACTACACTAATTATTGATAAGAAGAACATGCTCCTCTAATTAGACTAATGGGGTATTTATAGTGAAAATTAGGGAGGATGCATTAGGGTTAACTAAGGGCTAAACTAGTAATTACACTTTTTAAGTTGAGCAAGGAGACTCCGGTATTCTCCGAGAGAAGGGCTTCTCTTATCGTGGCTTGAAGAATGAAAAAACATCTTTGCATCAAATCCGTGCGGATGGGAGTCGGGACGGCCGGATCTGGGCTGTAGAATCCGAGCGGATCCTTGGGCAAGACGCTCGGATTGGCGAGGGGGAATCCGAGCGGATTCCTTTGAGGGACGCTCGGATTGAGCTTGGGCGGACGGACGGATTGTGTACAATCCGTTCGGATTGTCTGGCAGCATCTTTTCTTCTTCTTCTCTTCCCTTTTCTTCATGAATTCCTTGGGGATTTCCTTGGGGACTCAAGGATCCTTTCTCAACAATGCTCTTCTACTATGCTATGTACAAAGGCCTTCTAGTCTTGTCTCTCCTTGATGCTTGGTCATTGAATATGATCAATTTAGCCTCGTTTTGCCATGAAAATGCAAGATTCTTACTCCTTTCCTACCAAGGGATCAAAATCTCAAAGAATATGCAAAACAAAGAACTAAAGATAAGAAATGACCCAAATAGGCACTAAAAAGCATGGAAACAATGGTAATTCGGGGGCTAAATATGCGCCAATTATGGTCACATCAAATATCCCCAAACCGAACCTTTGCTCGTCCCGAGTAAAGAGGTGACAAAGACTAGGACCAATACTAACCTAACCTAATAATAATAGCCGATATGAGACAATTAGCGGGTCTCACTCCGCCCCTTCAACTCACAACAAGACAACCATGAGGTAGGATGCCTTCTTGCAAGGCAAGGTGGGTCTTGCCAAAATGGCGACACATCCAAACATTAAGCACACAAAAACACATAATGGATGCATCTACAAAAAGAATAGCCACTTTCCTCATCTAAGTGGCGGAAATTATCTACAAGGGAAGCAATTCAAGGGTACACAATCCTTCATAGATGCAATTTGTTCAAACTACTAAGCCTAGAAGGATACCAATAAATCACCTCCAAAAAGGTGTCAAGCTAGGGTACCTTTGTCCTCAATTGTTAAATGCTTTTGTCAAGAGTAGACTCCCTATGGTGTTAGAAACACTGGAGGATCGCGGAATTCCCCCTCTTGCCTAGACAAGAAGAAGGGTCGTCCCCTCTCTACCATGCACAAAAATGGATAAGATGGAAAAGGGATCGATAGTATTTGAGTTTCATTTTGGGAGTTTGCTTTTATTTTTGTTTTCTCCCCAATTTCATTGGCATTTGACATTTGAGAACACTTTCTTTTTGCCATTTCTTTTTGATTTTTGGCATTTCAATACTTGACAACTTTTTTTGCATTTCTTTTTGAACATTTTCAAAGTCACCCCAATTAGTAACGAGGGTGCCTTGTATTTGAAGCATAGGAGTTCTATTTTTGCTCCTCTTTTCTTTTGATGCATTTTTGCAAACTTTCTTTCACTTTTCATTTCATTGAACTCAAATTGATTTCTTTTTGTTTTGTGCCCATTCCCTTTGATGACAAAAATGTGGTAGAACATGGATGAATGATAGAAGTATGCATGGTTTCAAGGGTCACCTTGGAATAAACGGTAGCCAAGGAGTTATCACACCACAAGGTACTTTTGACTAGGCTTTAAACCATGGGTCAAAGGATACTAGCATGACACATCCTAGGGTGTTTTAAAAGCATTCTAACAAGCAAAGTCTTAAGAATAAAAAGCATCTACTAGGGCCTATATACACTTGTCAAGCTTCCCAAGTAGACGGTTTCGCAAAATTTTTCTAACATGCAAACTACATGCCATGATGCAACTAACATATAAACATCCTAATGCAAATGATTCTACCAACTAATATGCCATATAAACTAAATGCAAGTCCTAGGTTCACATTGTTTTTACCGCATCAATCAAAATAAAGCCACATAGTCATTAACATAAAGAGGAAAAAGGAGATTGGAAAGATCATACCATGCGGTCTTCAATATCCTCATGTCTCGGATGTGGCGTAGTCGATCAAAGTGAACAAGGATAAAACAAACACAATATATACAAAGGAAATGAACTTGTTTTTGGTTTTTCAATTTTTTCAATTTTTTTGTGTTTTGAAATTTTTCAATTTTTATGGTTTTTTGAATAAAAGTTAAGTGTTAGAATTCCCATCCCCACACTAATATGGGCATTGTCCTCAATGGCCAAAATGATGGAAATTATGCAAAATGATGCATGATTTCTATACTAAATGCAATTCTACACTAAGCTATACTACATGATGCATGGTTTTTGTTATGACGGAGAGGATAATTTAGATTACCTCCCGTTGTGTATGCATTAACTTCCCCAAACCAAATGAGATACTATTGCTAATGTCAAGGATGGGTATAGTTCATGCACACACTATGCTATGCATGAAATTAGATTGTCATTTTGGATTTTCAAAAATGGGAACAATAAAGAACACCTCAATGGTACCGAGGTGTGAGTCCTTTGATGTTGCTAGGACTAAACCAACAATGATCAAAATGAAATGAAATACAAAGAGATATAGACAAACCATGGGAGTGTAGGAGTCTCCAAGGCTAGTCTTCCATCATGCTATCATCATCACCACTTCCCTCATGAGAAGTGGTCACATTGCCACTTTCCTTGGCACTGTCTTCATCTCTTTCCTCTTCTTCTTCATCATCTTCACCATCTCCTTCTTCATCTCCACTTGCTTCTTCCTCAATATTATTATCAAAATCTTCACCATCTCCAACAACCTCATTGTCTTCCACCACGTCCCTAGATGCACCCGGAAATAAGGCTTCTCTATCCGCCCAACTAGGGAAAGGACAAGATGGATCAAGGAGTCCTTGCCTAGCTAGATGTAAGAGGGGAGGATATTGAGCCAAATAAGCATTCTTCCGATCTTCATAAGCTTGCTTGTGCATGGCTTGCATAAGAAGAGTTACATAGTCTTTCCCAATTTCAACTCCTTGCGGTTTGAACTCTTCATATTCATAGGGGTAAGGCGGTATGACAATGGAAGAGGAGGTAGTTTCATGATCACCCTTTTGTTGTTGAATGATGTACTCGGCTTCCTTGGATAGGGGAAGTAAATAGTTGGTCCGGTGGACACTAAGACGACAAATCTTTGCGGGTAAAGTGAATGATCGAGCCTCACTAGTAAGCCACCCATACTTGGTGTCAAGGGGATTGTGAGCAACCCACTTAAACTTGTTAATCAAGATGGACATATCAATAAGATGGCCACCTTCCTTTGCCTTGTACTTGCTATCCTTATTGAAATTAGGATCAAAGTGCTTGGCTAGGACCGTGACAAGGCCGCCATTAACAATAACGGTTTGACCCTTCTTCCCACTATCTACATGGAGCCATCTATCAACCAATAGCCTCAAAGAATTGTAAGGCTTGGTGTGAATTCTTCCAATATTCAAAGTTGATTCAAGGAGAATAAAATCGAGTCCCGTGAAATGATTGGTGTCTTTCCTAGCAATTATGGTATTTCCCACAACTTTGTGCCATACTCTTATGCCCGGATGATGGACCAAAAGAGCACGACAAGCATGAAAATTTTCAAATTTCTTCCCGGAGATTGCCTCCCAAAGAGGCTCGGGGTCATACTTCCCATATTGCTTATAATATTTATGTTCATCGCTAAGACCCAAAATTTCACCCAATTCCGGAAAGGTAATGCGTCTACTAGTGTTAGCTAGACGAAACTCAGTATTTTCCCTATTCTCAACTTTTGTCACTTTTAAAGAACTTAAGAATTCCAAGACAAGGGAGGGGTAAGTTACTTCCTTCATTTCAAACAATTTCTTCAAACCCATGGCATTGAAAAAGACTCTTGTTTGTTCAAGAACACCCAACTTCTCTAAGGCATCTTGACATATGAATTTGGTGGATTGGATTTGTTTCATAGCAAACTTGACAAATGTATTTCTATGGGTATCGGAAATGAAAGTTACCTCCGGATAATGCAAGAGTTGATTAATTACCGGAGTAGAAGGTGATGCTTCCATAGAAATTTGTTGTTGTTGTTGCACTTCCAAGCTTGGTGTTGCTACCACCATTGCCAAAGCTTTCTTTGTTTGTAGAGCTTTTTGCCTTTGAGAGAGAGCCTTTGCTTTTGGTGCCTTTGTTGCCTTTGTTGCTCCCTTTGTTCTTGCCATTTGATGAACTAACCAAGTAAAGAGTCAAAAATCTTCAATTTGTGGAATGCCCAAATCGATTTGAAGGTGAAAGGCTTTGCCTTTATGAAATCAAAAATCGACTCAAAGGTTGAAGAATTTGTTCTTGGTTTTGATTGTTATTGAAGATGGAGTGATTGATTTGTTATTTGAAGGATGGTTTGATTTGATTTTTGGTGAGTTTTGTTGAGGGTTTTTGTTTTTGAGATGGAGAGGATGAGGGTTTTGATGTTATGGGTAGTGTTTATGAATGAATGAATGAATGAATGAAGGTGGGATGGGTATTTAAAGAACTCGGCAATTTCAAAACGCAGGGACAATCCGTGCGGATTGGGCGCAATCCGTGCGGATTCTACAGCTTCAAAATTTTCAAAATCCCGCCTAGAGACGGGCGGATTCTGGGGAATCCGCTCGGATTCTTTCTGTGGGACGGGCGGATTTTGTGCAGGACGGACGGATTTCTATCCAGAGATTTTTCTTTGTTTTTCTTCAGCTTCAAGACGGGCGTCTTGTTCACAAGACGGACGGATTCTGTGAGACGGGCGTCTTTTCAGAAATCCGCTCGGATTCTTTGACAGTCAAGAATTTTGCAATTTCAGCTCAGCCCAAGACGGGCGTCTTCTCAGCAGGACGCTCGGATCTTCTTCAGACGGGCGGATTCTCAGGAATCCGCTCGGATTCTGTTCCATTGTACCCGGATTCACTTCATTCGTGCACAATGCATTTCCCTTTATCATTCTTCAATTCTTCTTCATTTCTTGTGTTCTTCATTGTGGGGGCACTACTAAGGCATGAATAGCCTAGGCAATTGCCATCCCCACACTAAGGTAAAGCACTACACATCAATTGAAATTGTTAATCCCTCCCTCACTTCTCTCTTTCATGACAATTATTTTGATCAAAGTAAATAAAATCCAAAAATGACAAAAATGTAATACAAAAATTGAAAAGTAAGTTAGGGAGTTAGAAATATTTACAAGTGGTGGTTTAGGGAGGACTCCACCAAACTCTCATTCTTGATGAGATGTCAAGGGGGCATGTTCAAGGTGTTGTTGATGTTGCTCAACACCTTGAAGAAGTAATCAAAAGCTTGTCCATTGTTATGGTAGAGGTCCTCAATAGACCGTGGCCCTTGTTGTTGATCATGATCGATGGCATGCCCAATGTAGGGATTAAAGATCCCTTCAAATTCGTCGTCCCAAAGACCACAAACTTCATTGAGTTGATCATTGAAAATCTCTTGCTTAGATGGAGACAACTCTCCCAATTTCTTCTCTTGGCCAATGAGGCCATCATCTTCTTCCTTGGTTGATTTTGATGAGCCTTGCAAGCTCTCCTTGTCACAATTCACTTGCTCTTTGAATGGAGCATCTTCAACTTTCTTCCTCCATTGGAGCTCCGATTTCTTCCTTTCATCTTTTCGGCTATAATGATCAATCATGAAACATGGCTCATGCAAACGAGGAGCTCTCATGGTCTTGTCAAGATTAAAAGTTATGCTTTCATCTCCCACTTCTAGAGTGAGCTCTCCATGTTTCACATCAATCACCGCACCCGCGGTGTGTAGGAAAGGTCTTCCTAAGATGATTGGAATGTTGGAATCTTCCTCCATATCAACAATGACAAAGTCTACCGGGATGAAAAACTTCCCAATTCGCACGGGGACATCTTCCCATATCCCCAATGGTGTCTTCGTCGATCTATCGGCCATTTGAAGAGTGATATTGGTGCATTTAAGCTCTCCCATTCCCAACCTTTTACTCACCGAGTACGGCATGACACTCACACTAGCCCCTAGATCACATAAGGCTTTGTTGATCGTTGTGTCGCCAATGGTACACGGTATTGAGAAGCTTCCCGGATCCTTCAACTTTGGAGGTGAACTCCCTTGAAGTATTGCACTACTCACCTTAGTGAAGGCGATAGTCTCAAGTTTCCGGATCGACTTCTTCTTTGTGAGGATATCTTTCATGTACTTTGCATAGGCCGGAACGTGATTGATTAATTCCGTGAAAGGAATTGAGACTTCTAAGTTCTTCACAATTTCCATGAACTTTCCAAGTTGATCATCAAATTTGGGCTTGGCTTGACGACCTGGAAAAGGAAGTCTAACCACAATGGGCTCCTTCTCTTTGGCTTTGTCTTCATTTTTCTTTGAACTTTCTTCTTTTGATGATTCCCCTTCTTTGGAGTTTTGCACCATTTCTTCCTTCTCACTAGCTTTCACAACTTCATCCTCAACTTGCTCCTTCGGTGCCTCATATCTTGTACCACTTCTCAAGTGAATGGCACTAACCGTTTCATGTCTAGGGGGATTACTTTGTGGTGGTAATTGCCCCTTTTGTCTTTGTGAGCTTGAAGATGCTAGTTGAGTCAATTGTGTTTCCAACATCTTGGTGTGAGCTAGAATGTTGTTGATGGTGGTGTCTTTTGCTTGGCTATCTTTTTGCATTTGGGTGAAAAATTCTTGTTGATTCTTTTGCATTTGGAGGACCGCTTTTTGGACATCAAAACCTTGGTCATTTTGGTGATTGTATGGATTTTGATTTTGGTAACCTTGGTTTTGATTGTAAAAGGGTCTTTGATTTTGATTTCTCATGGGTGGTGGAGTGTATGTTGTTTGAGGGTTTTGAACATTTTGGCTTTTGTATGAGAGATTTGGATGGAACTTGGTGTTTTCATTGTAAAAATTTGAATAAGGGGTACCACTTTTGTAAGCTTGGAAAGCATTAACTTGTTCGGTTGTTCCCCTACATTCACTTGAGTCATGACCCAAGGTTCCACAATTCTCACATATCCCGCTTGGGATTGATGAGGATGCCGTCATGGCATTGACATGATGCTTTGATGTTTTTGAGTTTTCCTCAAGTCTAGCCATAGCTTGTTCAAACTTCAAGTTGATTGTGTCAATGTGAGCACTAAGTTGAGCACCCAATTGAGTAACGGAATCCACTTCATACTTTCCTCCTCTAGTAGCCTTGCGAGGTCTACTATATTGTGAATTATGGACCGCCATTTCCTCAATCTTGTTCCATGTTTGATTGTCATCAACTTCGGTGAACATTCCATTTGATCCCATATTGAGAATGTTCCTTGAATCTTCATATAAACCATTCCAAAATTGTTGCACTAAAAACCATTCGCTAAGTCCATGGTGAGGACATGAGCGACAAATACCTTTGAACCGCTCCCAAGCTTCATACAAAGATTCTTCATCCCTTTGCTTAAAACCCGTAATTTGAGCTCTTAGCATGTTGGTCTTTTCCGGTGGGTAGAATTTTTGTAGAAAGCTAGAGCTAGCTTCTTCCAAGAATCTATTCCAAGGGTGGCCTTATCAAGGCCCTTCAACCATTGCTTTGCGGTGCCGATTTATTTAAAAAGGAAATAAGACCCATCTTATTTGGTCTTGAGTCACGCCCGTTTGAGAGATAGCTTCACAATAATCGCAAAAGGTTTCCATATGAGAATGAGGGTCCTCACTAGGCATTCCCCCGAATTGGCTCCTCTCAACTAGTTGGATGAAGGCGGACTTGGCAATAAAGTTTCCGGTAAGATGTTGTGGGGTAGGAGTACCATTTGGTAAATCCTCCTCGGTGGGTATAGAGTGTGACGAGAATTTAGGCATTGTAGGTGGATTTTGTGTGGTATTGTTTAATGGGTTCTCTTCTCCTTCTATTGCGAAAGGATTGACAAACTCACTAGTGGGTTGAACAACTTCACCAACACCTCCCAAATTCCTCCTAACAAGTCTCCTATTATTCGTCAAGGTTCTTTCGATTTCACGGTCAAAAGGTAACAAATGTCTTTGTAACCTTCTAGACATGCAAAATATCAAACAACTCGAAAACAATTAGAACAAACCTTGAGGAGTTGTACTTCCCCAAGGTGAAAAAGACACAACTAAAAACAATAAAAGAAATCTTAAATCAATTAAACACCGTCCCCGGCAACGGCGCCATTTTTGATCGAGTCCATTTCGTTTCACAAATTAAGCATATGTGGTCGTTGGTCAATGGTCGATACAAAACACAATTTATACTCCACAAACAACTCTACAATTAGTAAAGAGGTAAGTAAAGGTCGGATCCCAAGGGACGGGTATTGAAATGAGAATTCTATTGTAACTAGTAGTGTCTAAGGGGTGTCACAAATTGGGTTGATGTAGAAGGTTACTAAACTAAAATAACAATGAAGATAAACTAGCAAGATGAATAAAATAAGGGGTGTAAACAATTGATTAAAGGCACTAGGGTGTCATGGGTTCATAGGGGAATCATGGGATATGATCATACAAACATGTTCTCAAATTATAAGCAAGCAATTATTGTTGTGATGGATTGAGTTGGGTTATATCTTACAATCCTAGGAAAGTTTGGGTCCCGGAGCCGAATCGATTAGATTGTACAACACCTACAAGTCGACTTAATCTTTCCCACTCAACACATGCATGGTCTAACAAGACTCGAGTTGGGTTATGTCTTACAAGTCAAGTTGAAAGGATAGAAGATGATAGTAAATGCAAGGATTCATAGGCTTAGCATTTCATCAAATATAACATGTGCATGTATTAAGATCAAAACAAGCAAGCAAATAAGATATGAAAGCATATTAATTTAAGCATGAATCATTCCCATGTTGGTTTCCCCTAATCACCCATTAAACCCTAGCTAAGAGACTACTCACTCATTATCATATTGATCATGCTAGAAAGGTTGTCAATCATACTAACATAATGAAACATGATGAATAAATGAAAGTAATTAGCAATAATTAAAAAGGGATTAAGAGATTATACCTACTAATGATTCCAATAATAAAGCAAGAATAATAGAAGAACTTGATGATTGATGGAAGGTTGTCAATCTCCCAATATACTCAATAATCTTCTAATTACCCAAAATAAAGGAAGAACAAGAGAGAGATTAAAGAACTAAAACTTGGATTAAAACTTGATTAATACTTGATTACAATATTGAAGAGAGATTTGATTGATATTAACTACACTAATTATTGATAAGAAGAACATGCTCCTCTAATTAGACTAATGGGGTATTTATAGTGAAAATTAGGGAGGATGCATTAGGGTTAACTAAGGGCTAAACTAGTAATTACACTTTTTAAGTTGAGCAAGGAGACTCCGGTATTCTCCGAGAGAAGGGCTTCTCTAATCGTAGCTTGAAGAATGAAAACGTCTTGCATCTTGAAATCCGTGCGGATGGGAGTCGGGACGGCCGGATCTGGGCTGTAGAATCCGAGCGGATCCTTGGGCAAGACGCTCGGATTGGCGAGGGGGAATCCGAGCGGATTCCTTTGAGGGACGCTCGGGTTGGGCTTGGGCGGACGGACGGATTGTGTACAATCCGTTCGGATTGTCTGGCAGCATCTTTTCTTCTTCTTCTCTTCCCTTTTCTTCATGAATTCCTTGGGGATTTCCTTGGGGACTCAAGGATCCTTTCTCAACAATGCTCTTCTACTATGCTATGTACAAAGGCCTTCTAGTCTTGTCTCTCCTTGATGCTTGGTCATTGAATATGATCAATTTAGCCTCGTTTTGCCATGAAAATGCAAGATTCTTACTCCTTTCCTACCAAGGGATCAAAATCTCAAAGAGTATGCAAAACAAAGAACTAAAGATAAGAAATGACCCAAATAGGCACTAAAAAGCATGGAAACAATGGTAATTCGGGGGCTAAATATGCGCCAATTATGGTCACATCAACCATACACATTGAATTGTAATTAGGTGAATAACTTATTCTATTCACTATACTTTTCAAGAAAAGTCACGAAACATCTTACTTTGAATACAAGATTTGCACACACCAAAAGATTCCCAATCAAATGGTTTGAGACACTAGTTAAAACTAGTTTCTAAAAGCAATATCCAATCGAGAATTGAGAAATGATTGAGGTTAGCAATTTGAGTCTTATATATATATATGATATTTTATTTCTAGTTTGAATATAATTACCTTGATTTGCATGGTCTCACCATAAACTTAATCGTGGTATGTAAGAGTACAACGCTTGTTTTATTTGCATAATGGTAAAACTCTTTACCTTTTGTGCAAAACTCAAATTATATTCTTATTTAGACATATTGTACATCATAACAATTATTGAGGTACATCCCTATATACAATACTAAAATGAGTACAGTATAACACTTATATGTCCATGGATGAAATGACAACTACCCTAGTTCCATTCATGTAAATATCTGAGTTTATTCTTGCTAGTCGTCACACAATAATGCCAAATATTATGATGAAATCCATAAATTTGTATCAAATACTCATTATGTGGTAATTGGCAAGAATGCAATGTCAATGTCATAGATATTTAGGAAGGAATATGTTGGAGTCACACGACCAACTTCCTAGATCTTTACTCATTTGGGGTTTGTCTCTATTTAAGTGTCTAACACTTTCTCTTTCGAGCCTAGTTCTATCCTTAACAATTAAGATAGGAAATTTACTTCATATTGCTCCCACTCACTTTAAGAATTTCTACTTGATGAAGACTTATCTTCATGTAAGTTCCTAGTTAATCCTTCACAAGGATGAACTCTATTGTGATATTTGGTCAATCAAAATTTCTAACAAATTAATTTACCAATTTAACATTGTCATGTTCTTAACAACTTAAGTGCTTGATGACAAGTGTTTAGGTTGAGCAATAAGACTTTTGAACCATGGATGCATAGAAGATATAATTGTTTAGGAATTTTCTACCGAGTTGATTAATTAAGGTCAATGCGGTCTTACTCGTTGGTTGATTGTATGATCGTTCGTATGTTTAATAAATAGAGCGCATAAAGTAAATTGACACGTGAGGTTTGGTGACACGGAAAACCCAATGTGGGAACAACCGCGGGAGGGACGGTACCCTGCCAAATATTGCACTATATTTGAATAGGAGGATGATTACAATTGAGGCGCAAGGCTAATCCTGCTGGCACTAGGCGTCTGGCCTGTAAGATCCTGAACGGATGTATATTTGATAATAATATGCTAATGCCATGGTGTTGATGTGTTCTTGAATGTGAATGTGTGAATGTCCTTCTTGATTTGCTTCCTTGGCTATTTATAGGGTGAGAACCCTAGATATATCCTACTTTGATTATGGAAAGGGAATATAATTTCCATAAGAACTCTTTCCATATTCGGCCGCCTTCCCCAATTCTCCCTGATCTCCCAAACTTCTCCCTAACTTCTCCCTAACTTCTCTTTCCTTAATTCGGACGCCTTCTATGATGGGCTCCTGATCTTCCTTCAGCCCGTTTCCCTTTTCTCCCAATTTCGGGCTTCCTTCCTCCTTATTACTCCTCCCATAGCCTTTTATTTTATTATGTGGGCCTTCCTTATTGTGCTATTTTTTGTCCAAACAGTTTGCCCCAAATTTCTTGTGAAGTACGCTTTAAGGTGTCGAGGAAGGAATTCACGTAATCGTATGCCAAAACCCTAAGCCGTCTTTTACACTCCTTCTCATGCACTCCATCACGTCAGCCACCCTATTCCTCTTTTCTCGCATCCTACTCCCTCTCTCCTCTTTATAACCCCAACTCCCACTTTGTACTTTCATTTACTCCAACCCATTTCAAAAAAGATTCTTCTCTCTAAACCCTCAGGCTTCCTTCTTCTTCATTTTGCCGGCTTCACTGTTTCACTCCCCTCCGTCTCTTTCACCAGGTATTTCTCCCTCTTTTTCTTCTTTGATTTCCATTTTCTCTCTCCACCATGGGTAAAACTCGTCAATATTCATCAACCTCCACACCTTCTGACCGTAATCTCGACCCAACTTTTCCTTCTCGAGGAATTTTTAAACATCCCCACGACTGTGACTCCGCTTTGACTCCGACCGACATTTCTACGATCAAAAATCTGCTTGGTCTTGGTGACGGGGTGGATATTGCCATCCCTGAACCGGGACAGAAAGCTGACGCCCTCCGTCCAGGGTGGGTTAGCTTTTATCTGTACCCATTTAGATACGGCCTCCGTTTTCCTTTCCCTAAACTCATCCAAGACTTCATCTTTACCAACAATTTCACCATGGCACAAATTTCTGCTGCCATTTGGAGGGTTCTTCTCTATTCTCTGGCCGCCGGTCAGAACACTAGTAAACCTGTCACTCTTGGCGATCTAGCCCATATGTACAACATCAGATCCCTGGGCAGGGGTCAATTCTCAATCCGGGGCCGTGGAGAGGCTCCATTCAAACACGTGTCCAAATCCCGTGATGAGAAATGGTTTGAGGACTTCTTCTTTGTGAGGAAGGACTCTATCCAGCCTCCTGCTGATTACATCTTCGAGAAATGGGTTCTGACTTCGAGTAAGTAGCCTTCCTGTCACCTGATTTATTTTATCTCGCCGCTTACTAGCTTACTTCATCGTCTTCGTGCAGGCCCCTGTGACCTGACCCGCATTGGTGCCAAGATCCCTGCCTGCAGCAAATTGTTCAGTATCTCTGAGTTTGAGAGAAAGTTCCCAGACCTGCTCCCTGGTTTTTCACCTGCCTCTTCCTCTAACCCTCCTCAGTCGGCTCAGAGCATGTCCTCTGGTAAGGCTTCTACAACTATTTTAATTTGCATGATGTTTCTCCTGATGTTTTAAGTATCCCGACGCCTGAGGTGATGTCTGCTTGTAGGCTCCAAAGTTGATCCTTTAGAAATCATCCTCCAAAGTGCCAAAAGGAAGAGACCTTCTGCCAGCCCTGATGTGGCCTCTTCCTCTAAGAGGAGTGGTCCTGCTGCTTCCTTCCAGACTCGTCCTACGTTTTCCAGTTCTGCTGCCCCCGAGCCCTTGGAGGTTGACCCATTGTCTCGTCATCCGCCTACTCCTTCTGCCAGTCCACGTGCTTCATCTAGCGGAGGCATTACCGCTTATTTCCCAGAGGGTTTTGGGAATGTGGACAAGGTGCCATATTGGCCGGAGATCGATCAGCTGCTCTTCCCTCCTCTAAAGGAGACATTTTCAGAGTTCTCCCCAGAGGAGATGGTTGAGAACGACGTGCACAATGCCTTCATGGTAAATACTCTTCATTTTCTACCTGTCTGTTTGCTTTTGCTTAGTTTCCTCTTGCTGACTTCTGACTTTCTTGACCCTGACCCTCCAGTCTGCACTCTATAATAGGAAGATGATCAACATAGTGCAGACTACCAGCCGTGCGACCAACGTTAAAAACCAGGAGCTGAAGGGGAATATTTCTGATCTGGCGCAGCAGCGGGCTGATATGAAGAAGCGTGTGGTGGAGTTGAAAACTGAGTTTTCTGTCACCAAGAAGAAGCTGAAGGAGGGGGCTGATCAGCTGGCTCGTACTCAAGCGGTGTGCAGCACTTTTTCTGACTCCCTCAAGCGCTCTGATGAGAAGATAAGCGAGCTTATCTCCCTGGCCACCAAAGTTATTGCCTATGCTACCTGGCGGGGAAAGATCAACGGGATCCGTGCTGCTCTTAAGGAGGCTCCCACCCAGCAAGCTATATAGGAGAAGGAGAAGCAGCTGGAGATGCTCTACCCCACCCAACCTGATCTGAGCGCGCTGATGCCTAAAGTTGGGGAGGTGAATTCTCCTGCATTGGCTGAGCAAGCTGCTGGGAGTGACGCCGGAATATCCCAGGATGCTGCTGATGGAGCTCAGGAAACTATGGCAGCTGAGGATGTGCAAGCTGGTGCGGTACCTGAAACGGGAGGTCAGCAGGCAGAGGAGATGCCAGAGGTGGAGGTCATTAATGTGACCGATAATTAAGTATTTTTATGTTTTGATGAACTTTTTTGGCAGTCTAGCCCAGAGGTGGCAGACTTGTAAGTTTTAAAATTCTCTTTTTGTGGTTGCTCCGCCAAGGTGGCGGTAAAACTTGGGGCCGTATTTTGGCCATATTTTGGAATGTCCCTTGTCACAGTTTGGCAAGGTTTTATCCTTCATATTGTGTGCTTGTTATCTAGTTTCTCTAGTTTAGGAAGTTTGCCGTGTCAGCCTGCTTGACTGATTTAGGCGAGTCTTGTCATCCTGAAAAGGCTGACGCTCTGACTGAGCTAGATGCCGTGTCGGCCTGATGGCTGATTTAGGCATATGCTGCAATGTAAGGAGGAGTGGCCGTGTCAGCCTAAGAGGCTGATTTAGACCAGCCTGGTCAGCCTGAAAAGGTTGACCCAGACTAAGCTAGCTGCCGTGTCAGCCTGATGGCTGATTTAGGCGTATGCCGTAGTTTTGGACTACTTAACCTTGTTCATGACGCATGGTGTGTTCATCGCGTTTAAAGCCAACATGGGCGTAACTTAGGCAAGTTTATCGTCATTCTAGGACCAATGGGACGCTACATGATTCTGGTAGCGCAGATATCCCTACGTTCCATGTTCGTGTGCATGCATGCTGGGGCCCTGATTAATTGCGATTAGTGCGAGCTACGTCCAGGGGGTGGTATTAGGGGTAGCTGGGTAAGCGTTTTTAGCTGTCAATCAGGCTCCCTTTCGTATGTTCCACAGTCCGCCTGGTGAGGGTGCTCCTTGTAGAGAAAATAGATTAGGCATGTTGGAGTGCCATGTGCCTTGTCACCCCGCGTTGGCAGTTGACAGTCCTGCTAGACATCTTTTCAAAGTACCATAGACACTAGCGTTCAAAGTGATGTACTTAGAGAAGCCTGAAAATAAGAAAATCTATTAAAATGATGTGAAGTACCTGTCGCCATCTCATGGGGTACCAGAGCAATTGTGGTCCCAAGACGCTACCAGACCACGCCATCTAATAGTAGTTTAAAGCTTTGAAAGAGTTAGAGACACCAGAAATAAAAGTGAAATTGGCAGTATGCCTACTACCGGATTTTTATTTTAACTTTTAAAAATGATTTGGCTTTTCATAGTACATCATTCTGAAAGCTAAAGTCTACTTATTATTAAAAGTAATATCTCTTCAGGTGAAGTATGTTCCATGGGCGTTGTATGATTTGACCATCCATAGTCACCAGTCTGTATGCGCCATAGCCAACAACTCCTTCTACCTGTTTTGGTCCTTCCCATTTGTAGGCGAATTTGCCTGCTTTTCGATTTTTGGTGTTTTGAAACACCTCTCGGAGAACCAGATCTCCTACCTCCAGGAGCCTGATTTTTACATTCTTCTTATAGCTCTTGGCCACTAACTGTTTGTAGGCGGCCAGACGGATTTTTGCACTTGCTCGCAGCTCGTCAATTGTGTCCAGGCTTCTGGTCATCTCTGTATTGTTTAGTTCCCTTGTCATATTTTCATACCTGTGAGTGGGAACTAGGACTTCTGACGGAATGACTGCTTCCGCGCCAAACACCAGGCTGAAGGGTGTTTGGCCTGTTGCTATCTTTGGTGTCGTTCTGTCTGACCACAACACTAGTGGCAATTTATCTGCCCACTTTCCTCCTAACTCCTGTAACCTCCTTCTTAGATTATCCATGATGATTTTGTTGCTAGATTCAGCTTGCTCGTTGGACTTTGGAGTCCTAGGTGTTGACTTTTATAGGGTGATGTTCCACCTGGCACAGTATCCCTCGGTATCATTGGAGATGAATTGTGAGCCATTGTCACATATGATTTCTGATGGGATACCAAACCTGCAAATGATGTTTCGTTTTATAAACGAAATGACCTGTTTATCTTTTACTTCTGTGAATGCTTCTGCCTCTATCCACTAGGAGAAGTAATCTGTCATTGCCAACATCCAGGTTCTGTTTCGTGTGGCTCGTGGCAGAGGTCCTACTATGTCCATGCCCCATGCCATGAATGGCCAGGGAAAAATGATAGGATGCAAGGGTTCTGCTAGCTGATGGATCATTGATGCTGAGCGCTGGCAGGCGTCACATTTGCGTGCATACTCTACTGCATCTGCCTTCATTGTAGGCCAATAGTATCCCTGCCTGAGGGCTTTATTTGCCAGACTCCTGCCCCCTACATGGTTTCCACATTCGCCACAATGGAGAGCATGTAACACAGTTTGCGCTTCTTTCTTGTCTAGGCACCGTAAGTAGGGGCCTGCTAGTGATTTTTTGAATAATATATCATCAATGAGTATAAACCTGGAAGCCCTCACTCTGAAAGCTCTCACTTCTTTCTTGTCGTCTGGCAGCTTGTTATGACGCAGCCAGTCTAGGTAAGGTGTACGCCAATCCAAGTCATCTGCCTGCTCAGATGTTTGATCAGGTGACTGTGAGCTCTCACCTTCCTCTGTAACCGCCTGGGCTCCTTCTCCATTATGTGGATCCTCTAGTTCTCCTTTGTCTGCCTTTTGGATAGAAGGCTCCAGCATGTGTGCTATTGGAATGCTGGATAGCTCTGTTGGTTTAAATGTTGCCCCCAGAGTTGCCAGGGCGTCCGCTTCCACATTCCGATCTCTGGGAATCTGCCTAAGCTTGCAAGTTGCGAATTTTTGTTTTAATTCCTTCGTTATTTTCAAGTATGCAATCATCTTTGAGTCTCTGGCTATGAACTCATCATTTACGTGGTTGACTATTAGCAAAGAGTCACTGGATATGTGCAGGTGCCTGACCCCTAATTCCAGAGCTAGCTTCATTCCCAATATCAAGGCCTCGTATTCTGTTTCATTGTTGGTTGCCTTGAATTCACATCTTACTGCTTGCGCTATTAGGTCTCCCTGTGGTGATCGCAGGATTAATCCCACACCTGCCCCCCTTTGGTTGGAGGCTCTGTCAATATGAATCTGCCAGACTTCTATCTCCTTGCTTTCCTCTAAGGTGAGGATCTCCGTATATGCTAGATTCTGGATGGCTGGGCTGAAGTTTGACACGAAGTCGGCCAGTGCTTGTGATTTGATTGCTGTTCTGGGGTCATACTGGATATCATACCCACTGAGGTGCATAGACCATTTTGACATTCTGCCTGATAGTTCAGGTTTCCTCATGATAGATTTTAGCGTGTAGTTGGTCACGACATGTATGATGTGGGACTCAAAATAGGGGCGCAGTTTACGAGATGCTACTACCAATGCTAGTACTAATTTTTCAAGGGATGTGTACCTGGTCTCTGCCAGCAGCAGAGACTTCCTCACGTAGTATACTGGCTTCTGCTCTTTTTCTTGCTCTCTGACCAGGACAGCACTCACTGCCACCTCCATGACGGCCAGGTATAAGAATAGTGGTTCCCCTGGCTTCGGCTTCGACAGCAGCGGCGGGCTGCTGAGGTAGTGTTTCAGCTCTCTGAAGGCTTGCTCGTGTTCCGAGGGCCATTCAAACTTCTGGATTTTCCTTAGTATGTCGTAAAACAGCCTGCATTTATCTGAAGATCTTGAAATGAACCTATTCAGGGCTGCTACCTTTCTAGCTAGTCTTTGAACATCCTTAGGTTTTTCAGGTGATTTTAGTTGTAAGATAGCTTTGATCTGCTCGATGCTGGCTTCTATCCCTCTTTGAGTTACAATATAGCCTAAGAATTTACCAGAAGATACTCCGAAGGTGCATTTAGATGGGTTTAGCTTCATTTTGTATTCCTTGAGGGTGATGAATGTTTCTGCCAGATGTCGCATGTGATGTTTGGCCTTCTCTGACTTCACCACCATGTCATCAATATACACCTCCATTGTTCTTCCTATCTGTTCTTCTAACATTCGGTTAACCAGCCTTTGATATCTGGAGCCTGCGTTCTTTAGGCCGAATGGCATGACGTTGTAGCAATATATTCCTCTTTCGGACATGAATGTCGTCTTCTCTTGATCTGCAGGATCCTTTTTAATCTGATTGTACCCACTCCATGCGTCCAAGAATGTCAGCATCTCATGTCCAGCTGTTGCGTCCACCATTGCATCAATATGAGGCAGCGGGAATGGATCTTTAGGGCATGCTTTGTTGAGGTCGGTGAAGTCCACACATACTCTCCACTTTCCATTCTTCTTTGGCACCACCACTACGTTAGACGACCATTCGGATATTTTACTTCTCTTATTTTCTTTTCTTTGCCCAGCTATCTACCTCTTGGTTGATCACTTTGTTTCTTTCCGCTGCAAACTCTCTTCTTCTCTGCTAGATGGGTTTACACTTTGGGTCCACACTAAGCTTATGCGTTATGATGGACGGATCTATTCCTATCATGTCATCATGTGACCACACAAAATAATCCATGTTATCCTGTAAGAACTTGACTAGTTGCTGTCTTAAGCTTCCTGTGCATCCTACTCCAATGAGCACGGTTCTTTCTGGGTGCAGCTTATCCAGGTTGATTTGATCTAGCTCTTCTGCTGGGGGTTCGATGTATTCGTCCTGGATAGGCTGCTTCTCTAATTGCTATGCGGGAGGGCTGGCAGTGCACTTAAGTGCCTTCTTATAGCAGCCTCTAGCTTCCTCCTGATCTCCTCTTATTGTTTCTACTCCCCATGGCGTGGGGAACTTTATGCACTGGTGGTATGTTGAGGGGACTGCTTTCATCTGGTGTAACCATGGTCTTCCTAAGATGACGTTGTAGGTGGAGGGACCGTCTATGACCAGGTACCTGACTTGCTTGTTGACTCCAACCACATAGGTTGGGATGACTATCTCGCCCAATGAGCTGGCTGTTTCTCCACTGAAGCCTACTAGCGGAATAGTCTTCTTCTGCAAATCCTTCTCGCTGAATCCCATGTTTTCTATAGTTTTCAGCATGATTAGGTTGACCGAGCTTCTTATATCTACCAAGAACTTCCTGACAGTGCAATTGGCCATTGATAAGGTGATGATAAGTGCGTCGTGATGTTCTCGCTCTTCGTATGTATCTCCCTCATCAAAGATGACCGCTGGTAGGTCACTGTGAGAAATTCTGCAAGAATTGGTTGGCCTGTCTCCTTTGGTCTTGGTGGCACGTCTTTTAGCTGCTGAGTATGTCAGCCCGCTTAAGTCTGAGCCGCCTGTTATCACGTTTATGATTTTGATGCATGTGGGTGGGTCTGCAGGCTTGGCGGAGCCTACCTTATCTTGATGCTTGCCCCCACGTGGTAATAGGTGGCTCAGCTTTCCTTGTTCGTACAGGCTCTTGATCTCTCTTCGTAATGTGTAGCAATCCTCAGTGTTATGCCCAATATCACAGTGGAACTCACAATTCTTCTTGCTATCCTTTCTCCATGCTTGCTCTCCTACTGGTGGGTTGGGCCACCTGACTCCATCTCCCATCTCCCTAAGTGCCTTCAAGATTCCCCCGATACCTGTAGTGAATCCATACTCTGCCAGAGTAGGGAGTTGCTGATTTTCCTCGATTATGATGACTCCCCTTCCATATGGTTTGTACCTCTCATTCTTCTTGCCGGTGATTTGCTTTCTTCCCGATTTCTCCACGGCTGAGGTACTAGAAATACTTGACGTGCCTAGTAAGCTGGCTCAGGCTAGAATATCTTCCTCCAATCTGATTGCGGCAGCTGCCTTCTCCTGCACTGCCTCGAAACTGTGGCAGGGATGCATAGTTAGCTGCTTGTATAGGTCGGAGTCGTGGTGGAGGCCTCTTCTGAAGGCTTTCTCGTTGTCGAGACATCGCACTCTCGTACTGCTACCTTCTCATTGTTGAACCTATTATTGTATTCTCCAATGCTCTCTCCTACCCCCTGGACGATTCTGTACAGATCTCTTGCGTGTTTCTGTGGTTTTCTGCTGCTTGCAAACTGTTGAGTAAATGCGTTCACCAATTCAGCAAATGTAGATATCGACCTGTTGGGCAGGCTCACAAACCATCGAAGTGCCGGTCCTGTTAGGGTGGACCCAAACCCTTTGCACATGCAAGCCTCTTTGACTTGCCCTACAGCTGGTACTGTCATCATTTTCTGCTTGTACTGGCTTATATGATCAAAGGGATCTGCTGTGCCGTCGAAGAGAGGCATATTTGGATTCGTGAATCCCTTTGGCATAGCTCGGATGGATATGGTGTCCACGAATGGTGAGTCGGCATAGCTGTCTAATGCTGCTGTCTCGAGTGGGGGTGGCAATCCTGAGACCCTGCTCAGTATTTCTTTCAACTCCAAGTATTCTTTGATTTGTTATCTTTGCTAAATATGAGATCCCTTTGTCATTTGCTCGATGGTTCAATATATTGCCTCCGATCCGAGCTCTTGAAGGTTACGATGTGTTCATTTTGCTAGAGGAGTTGTTGTAACGACTGTCCCTTGTTGCCAGTCCATTTGTTGGTTTGACTCGGATCCTACTCCAGGTGTCTGATCGATTGTGGCGGGGCTACTGACGGGGATGCCACCTGCTCGTGCTTCCATACAGTTAGGCGCGGGCCAGTTATCCGGCGTGAGGTATCCCAGCCCTTGTGGGGTTATTCTTCCATTTGATGGTATTGTGGATAGATCCAACCTGGTTACCAGTTCAGTCGGTATCTGTCGAAGTGGATTCCTGCTGCTTGATGCCCCCTGCGTCAGATCTACTAGTGGAGACCTTCCCACGTCTACCCTGTTTGCTAGGGTGGCAGATTACTCTTTCAGGATGTCTATCTGTGCCCAGAGCTCTCTGTCCCTTTTTCTTGCTTCAGCTTCAGCTTTCCTCTGGTCTTCTCTCATGTTTTCCATAGCTTTCTAAAGATTTTCTACGCCAGTGAGTAATATTTGTGTGGGACTAGGTGGCGGGGTGACGCCTGAACTTGCTGCTACCTTATCTGATCTGGCTTGGGCCACGACAGCAGGAGTCCTAGGAGGTAAAGAGGTTTTTGTTGTCGGTATGATTCTTGAGGTGTGTCCGGGAGCCTGTGTGCCCACTGTTGATGTTGGGTTTTGAGTGGAGGGCGGTGGTGGCGATGGTTGTCTGCTCCCTGACATGGTTTCTGATGCTTGCTTATCCATTGTGTATCTAGAGTATCAACGATTGACGACCACAATGCCCCACGGTGGGCGCCAAACTGTTTAGGTATTTTCTACCGAGTTGATTAATTAAGATCAATGCGGTCTTACTCGTTGGTTGATTGTATGATCGTTCGTATGTTTAATAAATAGAGCGCATAAAGTAAATTGACACGTGAGGTTTGGTGACGCGGAAAACCCAATGTGGGAACAACCGCGGGAGGGACGGTACCCTGCCAAATATTGCACTATATTTGAATAGGAGGATGATTACAATTGAGGCGCAAGGCTAATCCTGTTGGCACTAGGCGTCTGGCCTGCAAGATCCTGAACGGATGTATATTTGATAATAATATGCTAATGTCGTGGTGTTGATGTGTTCTTGAATGTGAATGTGTGAATGTCCTTCTTGATTTGCATCATTGGCTATTTATAGGGTGAGAACCCTAGATATTTCCTACTTTGATTATGGAAAGGGAATATAATTTCCATAAGAACTCTTTCCATATTCGGCTGCCTTCCCCAATTCTCCCTGATCTCCCTAACTTCTCCCTAACTTCTCTTTCCTTAATTCAGACGCCTTCTATGATGGGCTCCTGATCTTCCTTCAGCCCGTTTCCCTTTTCTCCCAATTTCGGGCTTCCTTCCTCCTTATTACTCCTCCCTTAGCCTTTTATTTTATTAAATGGGCCTTCCTTATTGTGCTATTTTTAGCCCAAACAATAATCAAAACATATTTTGACTAATCATTACCCCTAGTCATATTTCTTCGCAAGAAATCATACATAGGTATGTTAGGAATTTTAAGATGCTAATCTTATATGACATAGGATAACTCCTATGGAGTTTTATGGAATAGAACGATTCCTATGGAGCTAGTAAACAATCTATGATACGGTTCATTATTAGAAATAGATTCTTTGTCGTTAACAATAGTGGTTTAGCGGAGACTCGTGTTACAATCGAACGATATCGCATATGAGTAGGAGTAATGAAATAGAACAACATTAAAAACAACGAAATCGTGGGAAAATACAACATTGATTGTTATATCTAATACATTTTAGCATGTTCTAGCATTTATATAATGACCTCCACCCAATTATATAAATGATTGCGAGATCCAAATCCATACTAGCTCGATTGTGGGACAACGTTCCCTCTACAACCTTTACTAATACAACTTGGTGGTTTAACCCTCTTAACCAATTCTACAATTAGAACTCTCGGTCGATGAATTTACGTTAAGTTCATCTTTAGCCCGAACCTATTGCGGCTACGGTCGCAAAATACCTTCGTTGAGATCAACCAAATTTTCGAAGTGTAATAACTATTTAATACCCCACTCACCCAACGTCAAAGCAAGAACCCCGGTATAATATTTCAATACCGTATTGTACCTATATGAAATTGAGATTCATGGGCTCCTACTATTTGGTTAGGCTAAGTCTCAATCTTTTAAAAGTAAAGGTCTTGTCTCAATCATTTATCGATTTTATCACATAAAAATCAATAAACATACCAAATCAATTAAAATTAATCATGCAACTTTAGATCTGATGTTCATATGAAATATACAATATTAGGGAAAAATTTAATGCCATAAAATTTATTTTTAGCTATTTTTCCTAAAAATAGTCACTATTTATATCATTTTAACCTTTAAAATTATAAATCATGCATAATAAATCACATTTATCTAAAATTTTACATACAATCTGTAAAATATGCATGTGACATCATATTAAAATTTCATGGCCTGCTTCAAAGTTTAACTATTTTTAGTCATTTAACCTCTATTTATGCCATTTTTATCTTATAAAAATCATAAATCATGAAATATTAATCACATTAATATGAAAATTTATATGCAATACATAAAATATTCATGTGAGGTCATACTAAAAAATCACTGCCAGTAGTAAAGTTTAACTATTTTTAGTAAATAAAAGTTCATTTTACTCAATAAAATGTAATTATTTCACTAAAAATCATTAAAATAAGCAATAATCATCCATAAATCATCAAAATGATCTAAATATGTTTTAGAACCAGAATATAATAGATGCAAAATAGTTTTGTGGCTTTATCACATAAATCACAAAATAACTAGTTTTAATTAAGTTATATTTAACTCGGAAAAATTAAACCGATTATGCATGCAACACCAAAGCTCTTGATGCCAATTGTTAGGTTCATATACCCATATTAGACTCATCTAATCATTTTATATATTAATTATAATTTACATTTATGTGGATCTAGTTGCATGCATAACAAAATAAAAGAAATAAAGAAGAAAACAATGTTCCTTACATTGTTAAATGGTTCGAAATGGGCACAAGTTGAGGGAAATAAATCTGTATACTTCCCTTAAACTAGAAGGATTATAACGATTTAATAAAGATGATCTAAGGTCATAAAATAAAATACATAAACAAAGGTAAAAGATTCAGAAATAACCTTTGGTCCTAGCAAAATTGGCCTAAGAACAATACCAAAGTAGGTATTCACCTATTAGTTGCACCCAAGACGATCTGAGATATGCCCTTTGATTATGTAACACCCCCATACTCCAAGTGCCTTACCAGGACCACTCAGGTATGAAGACATTACCATCTCGGTTACCCGAGGCAACGATAATCAAACAACAATGAAGAAACAACGTTTATTATAAATAATTAGCGAATAGTTACAATCCTCAAAACCAAACCAAAAGTACGATACATGATCTCAAACTGACTGTTCTAACTGAAATGTAAATACTAAAAAGCTACAAGCGGAAGACTCTTATCATCATGTCGTGGCATCCCAGCCTATCCCAAAGACTCATCTCAATACTCGCTCAATATCTCGCTCACCATCCCCGAATGGATCACCGCAGTTTACACAACAACACCGGTCGTACTAATCACACAATCAATATAAACAACAACGATAAGATAAACAGATGACTTAATCGTCACACACACACAACCAACCAATTCCCATCATCTCAATATTGATCGTCCACTTTGGACTAGCCCGCCCGATGGGGGACCGCAGCCGTACCCACCAAATCCCCGCTCCACATAGTAGTGAGCGATAACCCTGTCCATTAATGTGCACATCCTTCTTCGTGGCGGGTTCCTGTAAGGCGAAACTAGGGCGTGAAGCCACTCCCGCAAGTGACCCCACTCAGCCGAGGCCACGCCTCGCGAACCATCAACAACGATCACAACCACAATCACAATACAATTATTATATCAAACAACCAAATACAATACATCAACCAATATCCCATTATGGTACTAATACTGAGTAGGAAATCCTACCTGGTATGCACACAATCAGACGGTCTCTATTGCTGAGCCAAAAAGCCTCTTCTATGAACCCTCCTCCTATCATACAACACATAGAGGCTACCAAATCACATACTACACATAAAACCCCCAATCTCTAAATTAGGGTTTAACCAAATCAAAGGAAAGACATTAAAAAGGGTACATAGATCTTACCCTTGACGCAAGGAACTCAACGGTATAATCAACGACAAGAACTGACCGTCTGAACTCCGGGAATTGCTAAGAATGCGATTAAGAAGATGAACTTGTTTGCTTTCTCTCTTAAACAGTAATTTAGGTTTTGTAAAAGTGATTTAGAATAATGACGACGAAGCTTAAATACCTTAATCGCATAATTAACAAAATCCGAGAAAACTCCCCGTAAAACCGGCTACTCGATCGAGTACCCAAGGTACTCGATCGAGTACCCCCTTACTCGATCGAGTGCCCTGACTACTCGATCGAGTACCCAACAGTCGAAACTTTTCTAAAACGCAACTTACCCTTACTCGACAGAGTAAGGCCTACTCGATAGAGTACCCCAAGACTTATAAATACGGAGTATTACAGTCTTCCCTCCTTAAAAGGAACTTCGTCCCAGAAGTTCAAACCACTACTAAACAAAGGTACTCCCTCAACATTCCCGACTCAACAATCAAACAAAATTCTACATCAAACATGTTACTAACCCAACTCATCCCGACACAACATATAAAAGGGGTATAAAACTCTTAAAAACTGTTCGCGATCATCTCCTACCCCCCTAAAAGAAACAAGGTTACGTCCCCGTAACCATACATACCTGATCAAAAAGTAAAGGGTAACGCTCTTTCATAGCTTCCTCTGGCTCCCATGTAGCTTCCTCGGTCTCGTGGTTAGACCACAGGATCTTAAGCAAAACTGTCTCACCACTCCTAGTCTTTCTAACCTTTCGGTCTAGAATCTGCTTAGGCACCTCAAGATATGATAAAGACTCATCTAGCTCTAAGCTCTCTGCCTCTAACACATGTGACGGGTCACTCACATACTTCCACAGCTGCGATACATGAAACACATTATGCACTCTCTCTAATGCAGCTGGTAAAGCCAGACGATAAGCAACTTCCCCAACTCGCTCTAAGATCTCATAAGGCCCTATAAACTTCTGACTTAGCTTGCCTTTCTTCCCAAATCTCATAACCCCACGCATAGGAGACACTTTCAGAAGAACCTTATCCCCAACCTGAAACTCTATATCCCGGCGATGTAGATCTGCATAACTCTTTTGTCGATCCCGAGTTTGCTCTCATCCGTTCCCCGATCATCTTAATCTGTTCCACCATCTCATGCACCATCTCTGGTCCTAAAACCACGGCCTCAAAGACTATCGTCCCAACAGATTGGACTCCTACATCTTCTCCCATACAAAGCCTCAAACGGTGCCATACCAATACTAGTGTGATAGTTGTTATTGTAAGAAAATTCTATCAAGTCCAACCTCTCGCTCCCAGCCTACCACCAAAATCCATCACACAAGCTCGCAACATATCCTCAAGAGTCTTGATTGTTCTCTCAGTCTGCCCGTCTGTCGCAGGATGAAATGTTGTACTCATCTTCAAAGTTGTTCCCAACGATTCCTGCAACTCCTTCCAAAACCTCGATATAAACCTCGCATCTCTGTCAGACACTATGTCCTTAGGGACTCCATGTAACTTAAGCACGTTCTTTCGATAGGCCATAGCCAATTGTGCCTTAGTCCATGTATCTTTCATTGGAACAAAGTGAGCTGACTTGGTCAGACGATCCACTATCACCCAAATCTTGTTGTTACCTTGCTGACTCTTTGGCAAACCCATAATGAAATCCATGGAAATGGATTCCCACTTCCACTCTGGTACCTCTAAAGACTGAATCTTACCTTGTGGTCTTTGTTGTTCCCCTTTAACTCTCTGGCATGTCAAACAACGGGATACAAACTCAGCTGTCTCTTTCTTCATCCCAGGCCACCAAAACGTTTTCTTCAAATCCTTGTATAGCTTTTCTCCACCTGGATGAACTGAATATGGTGTGCAATGCGCCTCTGTCATGATAGTCTTTTTCAACTCCTCATCATTAGGAACACACCACCTACCATCGAAACGCAAACTACCATCTGTATGAATAGAAAACCGGGACACTGTCCCTTTCTCTACTCCAGCTCTCCACAACACTATCTTAGGATCCAAAGCCTGCTTACCTCGAATATCATCATAAAACTCAAGATGTACTGTCATATCACCCATGGCATCTCCTTTCTGCATCATATGTATCCCAAAACTCGCTACCTCATCCCTCAGCCTCATCAAGAATAGAGTGCACACGAGAATGTACACTCTTCCTACTCAAAGCATCAGCAACAACATTGGCCTTCCCTTCATGGTAGATGATTTCCATGTCATAATCGCCAATCAGCTCCATCCACCTCCTCTGTCTCATGTTCAACTCCTTCTGCGTGAAGATGTACTTGAGACTCTTGTGATCAGAAAATACCTTAAAGATTGCTCCATAAAGGTAATGTCTCCAAATCTTGAGAGGAAACACCACTGCACCCAACTCCAGATCATGAGTAGGGTAGTTCTCCTCATAAGGCTTCAATTGCCTAGAAGCATAGGCAATCACTTTACCATTCTGCATCAACACACATCCCAGCCCATTCTTTGAGGCATCTGTATAAACCTCAAAGTTCTCGGTCCCTTCAGGCAATGCTAAGACAAGAGCCGTTGTCAAACGCTCCTTTAATGTTTGGAACGCCGTCTCACAACTCTCATCCCAACGAAACCTGTTCTCTTTCCTCATCAACGCTGTCATAGGTCTAGCTATCTTGGAGAAATCCTTCACGAACCGTCTGTAGTATCCAGCTAAACCCAAGAAACTCCTAACCTCGGCAACATTCTTTGGTGCTTCCCAATTTGTCACTGCCTCAATCTTCGCCGGATCCACAGCTACCCCATCTTTAAAGATCACATGCCCCAGAAAAGCAACTTTCTCTAACCAGAACTCACACTTGGACAGCTTAGCATACAACTCATGATCCCTCAAAGTCTGCAACACTATCCTCAAATGCTCCTCATGCTCCTCCTTAGTCTTAGAGTAGACTAAGATATCATCGATAAACACCACTACAAACTGGTCCAAGAACTGTCTGAAGATTCTATTCATCAAATCCATAAACACTGTCGGCGCATTAGACAGCCCAAACGGCATCACCACATACTCATAATGGCCATACCTCGACGTGAAAGCTGTCTTTGGTATGTCCACCTCTCTAATCTTCACCTGATGGTACCCCGACCTCAGATCAATCTTAGAAAAGACTGTTGCACCACTCAACTGATCAAACAGGTCATCTATCCTTGGCAAAGGATACTTGTTCTTTATCGTCACTCGGTTCAGCTCCCTGTAATCTATGCATAACCTCAAACTCCCATCTTTCTTCTTCACGAAAAGAACTGGTGCTCCCCACGGCGATACACTTGGTCTAATGTATCCCTTCTCTATCAAATCATCCAACTGCTTCCTAAGCTCTTCCATCTCCTTAGGACCCATGCGGTACGGTGCCTTAGAGATTGGCCCCGTCCCTGGTTTCAACTCAACGGTGAAATCTATCTCCCTCTTCGGTGGCAACCCCGGAATCTACTCTGGAAAAACATCTGCAAACTCTCCCACCACTGGTATCTCATCCACTGTCGGACTCTCTACTCGGTCATCTCTCACATGGCACAGGATCAAAGGGCACCCCTTCCTCAGATAAGACTTCAAGGTAACAGCTGCAATCAACTTAACTTTGGGTTTGACTAGAAACCCACGATAAGACACCACTACAAGAAAAACGCGGGAAACTGACGGAAAATTAAAGCCCATACTGACGGCCTTTTCGTCGGTATTTCAATTTCCTGACGGAAATTCCGTCAGAATCGTGGTCACTTATTTCGTCGATAAAATACCGTCTCGACGGAATTTCCGTCAGTCTTCCAAAAAACTGACGGATTTTTGACGGAAAATCCGTCTTTATTTATAGGTCAATAGTGACGGAATTTCCGTCAGTGTTTCTCATTACTGACGGAATCTCCGTCAGTGGTGTCTGACACGTGGCATTCCACGTAAGTTTCTGAAATCAAATTAACAGAGGATAGTGACGGATTTTCCGTCAGAATTTTCTTTTTACTGACGGAATTTCCGTCAGTGTCTAGACACGTGGCACATTTCTGTTAATTCTGGGAAAATGATGGAGAAAATCAGTGACTGAAATTCCGTCGGTAAAAAGAAAATACTGACGGAATTTCCGTCAGATTTATTAAAAAACGGGGAGAGGATACTGGCGGACTCTTTGCCCCCCACGATGCGTTTTTGCATCGTTTCAAATACGACTTTGCCCGACCACGGTGCCTATTTGCATCGTTTCCAATATAAACAAAACCTGCAAAACACATCCAATCGTCGACCGCCAAGTGGGAATCCATTTTCACGTCGACCGCTAATGCGGGAATCAATAGACAACAAAAGAGAAGGGGACGCAAATTGTTTTACATAAAAACATAGTCAAATTTGTACATTGTCTTACAAATTAAACAGAGAATTGTTTTATCATGTCTTTCATACTTACTAGACGACAATACTAACTAAACTAAAGTTCTAACCTAAAGGCTCTAACTTTAAGGCTCTAAGTGTTTATAGGGTCAATAAAACTACCACCAATACCTCCAAACCCGTCATCACCACCCCCAAAGTCATCCCGTCTATGTGGAGTAAATTGTGAACACGTGTTTGGGGGTTGAGATGCTTGCAAATCAGCCCAAGTCTTTCTCATTGCCGCCATTTCTTGACTGTTCACGAACTGTCTTTCAAGAGCAACTCGAGCGGATCGCTCATCATTCATTTGGGTGGAAAGTTGTGAAATCATGCTAGGAGCATAAGATAAAGACCGTCGGCCAGCTTTGTTAGGAGGAAGATCATACCATATTTGGGCCCCTGTATCTCTGGTCCCAAACATCCGGTTCTTCTCGTCAAATCCTCCTACTGACCTTGTAGTAGGCCCGAATCTCGTCGGGAGACTGTCTAGGTGGCAATGGTGGCTCATCTCCTCTTGGAAATCATTTGAAAAAATAGAAAATCGTCAGAAATGATATATATATATACCTATCTTTATAAGAAAGAAATTATCGTTCTTTGTAATAAAAATAAATATTAAATTAAATTCAAGAATTTACCTCAATATCAGCCGCTCGAGGGTTAACCCACTCACCCTTCTTATTTTTCTTCGTCTTCATGAACATCTTGTGGGGGGTGGCCTCTTGACCCTGAAATTATTATGGAAACAAGTAAAATCAAGTATATTTTTGTCAATCATATATATTAACCACTTTTTAAAAGCAATATAAACAATACTTACCAATTCCTTGAAAGCATCGGAGCAACTCTTCCGACCAAGAGTGTGGGTGCCCAATGCTTTCCCATCTTTCCCACCCGACTTCCTATTTGCCGTGTTGATTTTCGAATGTTTGGCAAAAGTAGCATCATTTGGCCTATTCCTAAGGTTCTCCAACCAAGAAGCAGGCACCCACTTTGGCGGTTTCTTGTTATATTTTAGTCCATTGATAAGAGTGGTAATCCGCCTCGTTACCCTCGCCTGCCACTCAGGAATAGGATCATACCCAGGATCGATGGATCTTACATGAGTCTGTTTCAAAAACAAGTGTGAAATTAGTTATATAAAACTTTGGAAAATTCTTATAAACTTAAGAAAATTATTATAAACTTAAGAAAATTATTATTGAAAAACATAATTACCGCAAAGTAATTCCACATCTTCCGACGCTGTGCGTTACTCGCTTCACCCCACCTAGTGAAGTACTCATCTCTTGTGTTACAGGTGAATGACCAAGTAACATATTTCTTGATTGGTTCGTCATCCCACCTGAAAAACACATAAATATTTGAAATTAAAACTGTAAATGTTAAGTTTTTTAAAAATTAAAAAATTAACATAAACTTACCAAAAATGATCTGGCCGAGCACGGGCCTCTGAGAAAATCACCTGCATATTCTCCTGTCTATCTGTTGGAGGATCAAGATTTTCCTCATTCTCAACCTCGTCGTCCTCCCGATTCCGTTGAGATGCATTTGCCTTACTATTGCTCCCAATCATACGGCGAAAAATGTTCGGCATAATCACTGTATGTTAACAATTCAAATCGTTAGTTCAAAACAACCATTTTCGCAGGTATATATAAACAATTGAAAAAAACACTATGGAAAACTGTGAACTAATTACCACTTGCCTCTTCTTTAATGCATTTTATTGGGTGAATTGAGAGGTTTCTTATAACCAAATCTTGAAAATTGAAACACAATATTGATGTTAAGCTAAAACGACATGTATAAAACAAAAAACCAAATAGCTTAGAACGACAAGTAATAAAAAACGGAGGGCATATTTTATTGAATGTTTAATAATTGTACAATTACAACTAGTCCTCCTCACTATCACTATCACTACAAATCAAAACAGGTTCATCTTCCGAAAAAGCACTCCCACTTCTTCCTCTGATTCCTCATTTTCGTATCTAATAAGTTCTTCAACTTCATCTTCATCCCCTTCTTCTTCGACGTCTCTGTCATATTCCCCTTGACCTCTTTCCACTGTCACTTCATATACATCTTCATCATCTGTATCTTCCAACAAAATCGGTGAAATAGAGTGATCATTCACAACCACATCTTCTTGAAAGACACTTTCTTCAATAGGAGCATCAACTTGTGATCTTGCCTTGGTTTTAAAAACCGCGGACCACTGAATACCATGATTACCTTTCTTAATGGTTGGATAAGGAGCATAACAAACTTGATCGACTTGAAACGCTGCCACAAATGGGATATGTCCACGAAGTTTCTTTTTCTCGTTTACATCTACAAGTCCATAAACCTTATGGATACTAAGTCCTTGTGGGGAATTATCAAGCCAATCACATTTAAACAATATAACCCTATAAACCCTTTGCCCGGCATAATAAGAAAGCTCAGTTACTTCATTTAGGGTTCCATAGTAGTCCAACCCTTCAGTTGAATTCACAGAAACCCCATTGCTTAACGTAGACTTCGAAACATCAACTCCCTCCTTATAAGCTCGAAACTTATAGCCGTTGATGGAATACCGTCTCCAAGACTTCACCATATTACTAGGACCCAATGCTAAAGCTATTATTAGATGATCCTTCAATCTATGAACCTATGAATAAAAAAATGTTAATTAAGTTGTTATATTTTTTTCAATATCTAATAAGAAATCTAAATGTATAGTTCAATTTCAAAGAAAATGTATCATCACTTACTTGATTTCGGAACCATTTCGGAAAACTTTTGTCATGTGATGCCCAAACATCATCAGAGGATGTGACATCAAGAAAATTGATTTTGATGTGTGCCTCAAATTCCCTATAAGTAGGGAAAGCATGTTTTAGTTATGTATTAATTACCTATAAATTCGATCTAATTTGATAATTAAAAAACAATTGAGTAATGATGAAGTATTAACTTACTTTTCACAACATTGGCTTCTATCCTAAGTCAACATGCATCAACACCAACCCTTTTTCAACAACAATTAAAACAATAACTAATAATCTAAATTAATTAAACTAATTAAAAAAATTAAAAGGAGTAATACCTAATTAACTTGACAAAAAAAAATGAAAAAGAAAGGGCAGTGGCGGCTGCGGCTGGCGGAGGCGGCGGCCTACTATTACCAAAAAAAAAAGATAAATAAGAAAAGGAGAAGGAAAAGGATGAAGGAGAAGGAAAAAGATAAAGGAAATAGAAAAAAAAAGATAAAGTTAATTACCTTATAGTGATGGCGACGGCGTGGTGGTGTTGGTGGTGGTGGTGGTGGCGCCGGAAGTGGAGGAGGGTGGTGGTGGTGTCGGGTTTTAAGGAAGTAAGGGTTAAGGCGATTTTAATTGATTTGGGGGAATTTTGGTAAAGTGAAGGAGAAACTCTTCGCGTGTTTCAGATAATAGAAACCTCTGACGGAAATTCCGTCGGTTCTTGTCAAAATACTGACGGAAAATCCGTCATACGTTCACTTTATCAGAAAATAATGCAAGTGACTGTACACGTCAGTTAAAGTAGAAATCCTGACGGAATATCCGTCAGTTTTTTCACAATTCTGACGGAATATCCGTCAGTAGAACAATTATTGTGACACCCTGTCACACACTAATATCAACTAATAATTGACCCACTGACGGATATTCCGTCAGTATTGTGAAAAAACTGACGGATATTCCGTCAGAAGGCTAAAGTGATTTCCAGTTGTACTCCAATTTAACGTGTAAAGCCCACTGACGGATTTTCCGTCAGTATTAAGAGATTACTGACGGAATTTCCGTCACAGTTTTTTTGGCGCCTTTGACTTGGTCAACGCGCCAATAGATACTGACGGGATATCCGTCAGGAAACTTTACTGACGGAAATTCCGTCACAAGTCCGTCAGTAACCCGTGTTTTCTGACGGCCTCTTTTTTCCGTCGGTAGGGCCGTCACTAACCCGCATTTTTCTTGTAGTGCACACTAACACCCTTAGGACCTCTTAAAGACACTTTCTTTTGATGATAGTCTATCTTAGCTTTATACCTTCCTAACCAATCCATCCCGACTATCATCTCAAAACCGTTAAAAGGAAACTCCAGCAAGTCTACAGGGAAATCAACTTGCCCAACTATCATAGATACATCTCTAAATAATCTCCTACATGATACAGACTCACCCGAAGGTATGAAAACTTGCTCACTAACAGACTCGTATACTCTCAAACCCAACTGTTTAACATGACTCGAAGACACAAACGACTGAGAAGCCCCCGAATCAAACAAAACAAAGGTAGGAACACCATTAACAAGGAATGTACCGGTGATAACGTGCGCATCTTCCTCAGCTGCTTTCTTCTCCATCATGAATAACTTGCCACTGGTCTTCTGCCCACCTCCCTGGACAGTACTGGCTGAAGTGGTCGGCTTCGCACCCGACCCTTGATTATTGTTGTTGTTCGTTGGTGGTTTCTGATAAGAATTACCGCCGTTGCGGTTGCCTCCACTCTGGTAACTCTGACTTCCCCGGTTTGGCCATGATCCAGCCGGTCTGTTGCTCGCGAAGCTCTGCGCAGGTCACTGGAAAGATTCCGGTGCACTTGTGCACTCATGTCTCTTGTGGCCTACACCACCACAGCTATAGCAGGTCACTCCCCAACTATTACTCACACTTCCTCGGCCACGCCCAAAGGAAGCCCCAAAGATCGAACCGGACCCGGAAGAAAAGCCCTTAGACCGATTGTGGTTGCCTTTCTTGTGATTAGATTGGCCACCACCCTCGCTCTCAGACTTCCTCTTCTCACCACCTAACCTCTCCTGAGCCATCTCCACCAACCTCTCAGCTCTCCCAGCCCTCTCATAAGCTTCCTTAACATCAGTAAGGACTCCCACGGGTAACTTATCCATAATCTTAGGGGTCAACCCCCTCTCAAACCTAAATGCCAGATTTTCCTCACTCAAACCCATATCCTCAGCATACCTAGACTTCTCATTGAACAGCCTGTACTCAGCCACAGACATCTCAGCGGTCATCTTAAAACCATCAAACTCTTCTCTCAACTTACTCCTCACATGTTCCTAAGACAAACTCCTTTCTCACGACCCTACGAAACTCCTCCCAAGGTATAGCGGGTAAGCCTTGGTTTGTATATATCTCCTTAGCACTCACTTTCACTGAATCCCACCACTTGCCACAGTGCCTCCCTCGATAGAACGCACTGTTCCACCCTCATCTCATCAGGACAGTGAACCAAGTCTAATATGTTCTCCATCTCTCTCAGCCAACTATCAAGAAGGTTAGGCTCCCCAACTCCCTTGTACTCTTTCGGGTTAAACCTCGCAATGTAGAGGCTGATTTTAGAATGGTCAACCTCCTTCTCCTTATCCTTATTCTTATCCTCATTCACTTTCTTTAGGGTCTCAGTAAGAGCATCCTGGTGCTTTAACATCTTAACGATGTCATCCATGGTCATAAGCTCAGCTCTCGCATACAAAGCGGTCTTCTTGGGCAGCATCTTGAAACTATACATATATAAGAAAGGGTAGATATGAACACACGTACTAAACTTCAAAACACGAAAACACACCACCCAGGACCTACTCGATCGAGTTCCCAAACACACTCGATCGAGTAACGGGCTACTCGATCGAGTGCCCAACATACTCGATCGAGTACCCAAACATCAGACCCCTAACAGACCTTCTGATCTCTTACCTACTCGACCGAGTAGCTAGGCTACTCGATCGAGTGACCCCCTACTCGATCGAGTAATCGAGTACCCAAAAACACGATTCTGGACACAAAACCGTCAAAAACCCACCCGATCGAGTCAGTCCCACTCGATCGAGTCATGCTAATCATAAAAGCTACCCGCATGCTACGTCATATGCTAACATGCTAAACTTTATAAACCACATTATATCATAATAAACATGCTACGCATCTTTTCTACTATCTACGAGATCAATTCATCATGTTATTAAATGCCACGTTGTAAAACATTCAACATGCTATCATTCCATCAACAGTTCCCACATATTCCATTAACCTTTAACATTCTCATCCTTCAACTTCGAACATCCAACAATTAACACATTTCATCACATTCTTACACAAGTTAACCAAACACACATACGACTCGACAAACACTCCCCCCATGTGACCGGTTCAAAGTTGTAGGGCGACCCCGCGACTTTAGGACGTCTCCCAAGCCTTTGCATTAGCTCCTACAACTTTTACCCCGGGTTCATTTTAATTGACTCCCTATATTCATTAGGTTCATTGGTTACAGGTTTCAGGATCGTCGCTCTGATACCATTTGTAACACCCCCATACTCCAAGTGCCTTACCAGGACCACTCAGGTATGAAGACATTACCATCTCGGTTACCCGAGGCAATGATAATCAAACAACAATGAAGAAACAACGTTTATTATAAATAATTAGCGAATAGTTACAATCCTCAAAACCAAACCAAAAGTACGATACATGATCTTAAACTGACTGTTCTAACTGAAATGTAAATACTAAAAAGCTACAGCGGAAGACTCCTATCATCATGTCGTGGCATCCCAGCCATCCCAGTACTCATCTCAATACCTGCTCAATATCTGCTCACCATCCCCGAATGGATCACCGCAGGTTTACACAACAACACCGGGGTCAGTACTAATCACACAATCAATATAAACAACAACGATAAGATAAACAGATGACTTAACTGTCACACACACACACACAACCAACCAATTCCCATCATCTCAATATCGATCGTCCACTTTGGACCAGCCCTGCGATGGGGGACCGCACCGTACCCACCAAATCCCCGCTCCACATAGTGAGCGATAACCCTGTCCATTAATGTGCACATCCCTCTGTGGCGGGTTCCACAGAAGGCGAAACTAGGGCGTGAAGCCACTCCCGCAAGTGACCCCACTCAGCCGAGGCCACGCCTCGCGAACCATCAACAAAGATCACAACCACAATCACAATACAATTATTATATCAAACAACCAAATACAATACATCAACCAATATCCCATTATGGGACTAATACTGAGTAGGAAATCCTACCTGGTATGCACACAATCGACGGTCTCTCTCTTGAGTCAAAAAGCCTCTTTTATGAACCCTCCTCCTATCATACAACACATAGAGGCTACCAAATCACATACTACACATAAAACCCCCAATCTCTAAATTAGGGTTTAACCAAATCAAAAGAAAGACAATAAAAAGGGTACATAGATATTACCCTTGACGCAAGGAACTCAACGGTATAATCAACGACAAGAACTGATCGTCTGAACTCCGGGAATTGCTAAGAATGCGATTAAGAAGATGAACTTGTTTGCTTTCTCTCTTAAACAGTAATTTAGGTTTTGTAAAAGTGATTTAGAATAATGACGACGAAGCTTAAATACCTTAATCGCATAATTAACAAAACCCGAGAAAACTCCCCGTAAAACCGGCTACTCGATCGAGTACCCAAGGTACTCGATCGAGTACCCCCTTACTCGATCGAGTGCCCCAGCTACTCGATCGAGTACCCAACAGGTCAGAAACTTTTCTAAAACGCAACTTACCCTTACTCGACAGAGTAAAGCCTACTCGATAGAGTACCCCAAGACTTATAAATACGGAGTATTACAGATTATGCTAGAAATCAATCTAAAATTTTCTGTAAAATTTAATTGCCTTTGTGTTCTTGTGATGAGAGAAAGACAGGCAAGGTCAGAAAAAGCATTAGGGTAGAAATAATTCTCTAGCTTTCTTTTTATATAGACCGAAATCCGAAATCAATTAGGAAAGATATATATCTCCTAATTTTCGGCCAATGTGAACCGAAATAAGGAATTAAATTTCCTTATTTTTGGTCTTTCCAAAAATATATAAAGTGTGTTAAATTGTCATCTAGTGAGGATCGAACCCATGACCTCTTGGCTTGTGTATCCTCACAATTACCACTATGACACATTCAACTTGTTGATATTAAATACAACTGATTATATTTAACTACGAATTAACAGATTAATTCGTCCAAACTAACCTTATATATATTTAATTAAATATAACTTATTATATTTAATTTACGAATTTACATTTAATTCGTCTCAACTTAATATTATTTAATTTTCATTAAATAATTATCTCATCAACACATTGACTAACTTTTTAGTCATTTTGGGCATCAATGTAATTATATTTCTATAACCACATTTCTCAAATACGTCCTATAGGTTTGACCTTTAGGGACCAGTTGATCACCGCCATCTGTATGATAATAACGTCAAACTTTCTAGCAAGCCAACCGTTATTAGGTGAACGTTAATCAACTGATTAAATATACGAAGTATACCTTTGTGAACCTGTAAGAGATTTACAAATGTTATCACACTAATTTGTGGAGGACACCAGCTCCAACACAAGTAAGGTCTCCTACCTTCACTTATTCTTGAGCTCAAATAATATGGGATGATCCTCCAAGATCTTCAAGTCTCAAGCATAGAGACACTCCTCTTAGTTGCAACCAAGACATTCCCATATCACTAATTCAAATACTAACTAGGTATAATGAATTAGTAACCTTAAAATTGGATCTAATATTATTTTCATTACTACTATAGTATTTTTAGAGAGTATATTAGATCTAGAACAAAATATACATAAAACAATTTTTTTGTGAGAGGGAAGAGAGAAAAATAAGAGAGATAAGCACACCCTTGGATTATGAAAAAGAGAACTCATAATCTCATAAGGGGAAAGGGGTGTGCCGGTTTCATGGGGTATATGGGGAGCATATTTTTCTTCTTAAGACACCTCTTTTTATCTTATCAAAGTATAGGGTAGGGTGTTGTTCTTGTTTTATACAAAAGACACATCATTATGTCCTTAAGCATGTTAATAAAATAATTTACAAAACAACACCCACCATCACACCTCTTTGACCGATTATACCTCACATTAGGTGACCTCCATTTTAACTTTGTCAATTGTAAAATGTAATTTGTTAGGTCATGTAACATGTTAAATGTCCTAATTAATTTTAATGCATATTTAACTAATTAAATATCAATTTACAATAAATGAATTACATTTAACAAATTGACAAGTAATTAACAATTACATGTATATAAAATGGGTCACATTAAGACTAGTTAATATAATCTACAACATCTTGTAATTATAACTAACTAATTACTCTTATCTCTAATGTTTCATGAACATTAATCAATCTTAGTAATATAACAAATTAATTACTAAATTGAATCTTATTTAATCACATTACAATAAGATATATAATTCTCACTTATAAATAAATTTGTTCAATTTAAGGATTTAATTAATCCTTATCAATATACGATTAATTAACTTTTCAGATTGGGAATCGTCCTATAGGTGTGACCTTAAGGGATCAACTGATCACCATCGTCAAACGACAGTAATGTCAAACTCTAGTTAGCCAATCATTACCGATTAATGATGATCAGTTGACTATATAATTTATCATCCCTTCCGTATTCTTATTATGAGATTTAATTATGTGATCGCATTATTGTTGAGGACACATACTCCAACACTCGGCCCACTCGACGGGGGCTCCAGAACGTCGTCAGGATCGTTGAGAGGCCTCATCCCCGGCGCGTGGAGTCTCGCGGGCAGAAGAGTCGGAGAGTGGAGAGGGAAGCGGATGACGCTTTCGTCGCAGGCTGGGATGCTAGACGGGTTACAGCTCCGTTGGGGTTGAACCTACGGGCGGCGCCTACTGATGCGTGCCTTTTATATGATGTTTTACATCCCATTTTACACGCATTTCAGAGCTCATTCATGTAGTTTATGCTACATTTCTCCCTATTTCCGTCTACTTCCGTATTTTTGTACATTATTGCAGAAATGTGAAGAATCCAGCGGAAATCGAGCTAAATCTGTCCCCGAGTATCCTGCATTGCATGTGACGAGAAGTATTTGCTTAAGGAACGAGCTTGGTGCGCATTTCAAGACCCAAAAGACAAGTCCACGAGTTTATAGAAGTCAAGTAGCAGCTCAAGCAGTCGATCGACCACCTCCCTTAGTCGATCGACCAACTATCGGGTTACAGAAGCTACTGTTCATTGCTATCCCAGTCGATCGACCACCACGCCTAGTCGATCGACCACACTGCTATTCCAGACGAGAACTAAAAGACCGAGGAACTTGAAGCCCATTAAGTTTAGGTTTTGGAATAATTGTTACGTAAACTTTCTATATAACGTAACCTACAGACATTCAGTTTTCATCAAGCTTTATTATCAGAAATTTACGTTGAGTTTTTAATATCATAGTTAGGGTTTGGGATTATTGTGGAGCATTGGATTTTTAATTCTTATTCCTAATCTTTCCTCTGCAACTCGGTATTCTTCTGCCCTATTTTTAGTTCATCTTTATTTCATCAATAGTATAGAATTGCTAAGTAGATTCCCACAACCGTTATCATTGTTTATGTTAATTGTTTGTTCTACTGTTTTAAGCATGAATTCCTCTGTTTACTTTATTAGTTTTATTATTGTTTTCATCCTTAGCATGAGTAGCTAAATATATTGTGCTAGGATGTAGGCGATTTATAGCACAGGCGGCATTAGATTGAACATGGACTCATTCGCGTGTCAGTCGATCGACTGACATTCTTGGTCGATCGACTGACCTCGTGGGGTTTTATATTCGTTTTAATTGATTTTAATGTTGTATTTAATGAATCGAATGCATGCGACCAGTTAGATACCTAATTTGTGACTGGCCCATTAGATCGAAAGATAGGGGAAGTTGTTCGACCATCAATTAAATCGACTAAACTGTGCTGAGATCGAAAGATAGGTATAGTTTAGACCGTTAGTCACTTTTCAGGACGAGAGTCAATATTAGTGAAATTAGGGACCTATAGCGAGATCGAAAGATGCTGTTTGTTAAGAGTGGACCGAGAGGACCTCTTTATTTCCCGCCTCACTTGTGTTTGAATTAGACCGACTTAGTTTGCTGCCGCCGAAGCTATAATGAACCGATCATCCTAGTACCCCTTCTTTATCTGTCTAATCCATATTTTTAGTTTATTGTCTTTATTTATTCTTAGCTTTAGACCAAATCAAATCAAACCCCACAATTGTTACTTTAGACTTTTATTAAATAGCTAGAAATTACGTCTGCCTCCTTGTGGTTCGACCCTGTTACCACTAGCCTAGGTTAGTTTTAATAGGAATTATAAATTTTATTTTTGGTACTCACAATGACGGGTATCAAATTTTGGCGCCGTTGTCGGGGATGCAATAGTTCTAATTTTTAGCTGTTTTATTTTAGTCTTTCTTAGTTTAAGGGACATCCGTTCCTTAAACTCTTCTTATTTTTCTGTTGTAGTTTCTTCTTATGCACAGGTCGCAAGGTGGTCCAATACTACCATTCGATCCTGAGATTGAAAGATCCTTGCACGTAAAGAGGAGATTATTTCAAGAGCAACAGATAGAGGAAGAGCCTAGTTCTCGTTCTAGCTTTTACGAGAACGAGCTGTTCGAGGAAAATCCACCGTCTTCGCCCGTTTCCACTTCTTCAGCCGAGACAGTTACTTCTCCAGAAATTCCAGACATGGCCGAGGAAGCAAGTATAGCTAGTCATTCTGAGCCGACAGCTGAAAACTTATATAAGGGGTTCGAACTACCAGGAGATGTCAGGAAGTTCGAACCAAAGCCCTCATACATTAGCATGGTTGAGAAAAACCAGTTCGGGGGAGCTGCAAATGAAGATGCAGCTAAGCATATGGAGACCTTTATTGACTAATGCTATTCCATACCCCCACCAGCTGGCGTGACCCAAGACCAGATCAAGGAGACCATGTTCATCTTCTCCCTTCGTGATGCTGCAAGGGAGTGGTATAGAGATCTGGACCGAACCGTTCATGGGATTACTGATTGGAATTCATTGGCATTCTACAAGAAGTACTTTTCTGCTTCAAGGACGATTGCTATTAGAGCTCAAATCACGGGCTTTAAACAAGGGCCAGATGAGAACTTCCACGAGGCATGGGTCCGATTTAAGAAGCTGGTGCGAACCATACCGCACCATGGGTTCGAAAAATAGAGCTTGTGCAATCACTTCTATAATGGGTTGTACGATGACCAGAGGGCTATTTTGGATGCTGCAGCCAATGACCGATTTGCTGAGAATTTGGGAGCAACCAAGGGGTGGAAGATCATTGACGATTTGGCAACTCACAAGGCTGAATATGGGAATTCAAGAGGAAACCAGAGGAGAGCTGCTGAATCTTCCTCTGTTGCTGCACTGGAAGCCCTCACTGCAAGGTTTGACAAATATGAACTGGGAGGAGCGTCAAAAGGAGGGATGTACCAAGTAAATGCTGTGTCAGACGGTCCTTTCGTGTGCAAAAGGTGTGGAGCTGAGGGACACGTTTCGAAGAACTTCCCTAGTCCCTTTGAGTCTTGTGCTGCCTTTCAACATTATAGGCAGACAAACACCTACTATGAGCCGAATGTTCATCCCAACTTGAGTTGGAGGAGCCAAAATGTCCTGAATCCAACTCAACCTCCGCCGCAGCAACAACCTTATGTGCCTCCTCATCAAAAGCAACAACAATATCAGAAACCTCCCTATGTGCCGCAGCAGCAACAATCACAGAATTCTGAATTTTCCGAGCTTAAAAATTTGTTGCTAAAGGAGTCCCAAGCAAGAGAGGCCGGGATGAAGTTGCTAGAAAGCCAAATTGCTCAATTGGCTAGCAAAAGTAACACTCGAGCTCCGGGACACTTGCCGACCCAAACTGACCAAAAGGAGACCTTAAATGCCATCACTTTGAGGAGCGGGTCCACCCTTGAGGGTCCTGCCATGGTCGAGGACGCTGTTGAAAAAGATGAGCCGGAAACAAGTCAAAAGAAAGCTTCAACGAATAAATCAAAGAAACAGCCGTCTACCAGGTATATCAGTCGATCGACTGATACACCCGGTCGATCGACTGACATACGGGTTACAGGAGCTTCTGGAACTGTGCACAACGGTCGATCGACTGAGGACGGTGGTCGATCGACCAAGGTTACTGCTGATAGCGAGGAATTTCGTCCTCCGATGCCCGATAACTTGAGGGACCATTTGTTTCGGGGCACGACAACTCCGAAGGTGTTAGGACCAGACCCGAGTGCTGATGGGTCAGTCCCGGTTCCGAAGTTTGACCCAATGACGGTTAATGGCTCACATTTGAGACGGTCTGAAGAGGGGTCAAGTTTCAACAAAGAGAAGGTGACGGACTTCCAGCCTAAGTCCACGGATGCCGGCATGCGCAACTTAGAGGAGAGGGCTAAGGTACTTCTTACAGCCCCATATCCGGAGAGACTAGTGCCGACAAAGGAACATGTATCTTTCAGTAAGTTTGAGAATGTTATTCGTAGCTTGAATGTTCAGGTACCCTTCCTTGAGTTAGTTAACCAAGTGCCAGCATACACTAAATTTATGAAACAGTTATTGTCAAAGAAAAAGTCGCTTGAACATGTCCACACTGTCGCTTTAACTAAAGAGTCTTGCTCTTACTTGTCTCACACTGCACCCCATAAGCTAGAGGACCCGGGTAGCTTTTCTGTTCCTTATAATATAGCTACCTTCTCTATTTAGAAGGCATTATGTGACCTAGGAGCTAGTATAAGCGTCATGCCTTTGAGTCTTGCTAGGAAGCTTAAATTGACTAGGTTCGCGGTGACAGACATGACAGTTCAGATGGCTGGCCGATTTGCGGTCCAGCCAATAGGGGTCTTAGAGGACATCCCTGTCCAAATAGGGAAGTTCTTTTTCCCCGTCGAATTTGTTGTACTTGACATGCCTGAGGATGCTCATATACCCATTATTTTGGGTAGGCCATTTCTGCACACTGCTGGTGCAGTCATAGATGTCGGTCTAGGAACCTTGACTTTCAAGGTAGGCAAGCACTCTACTGTTTTTGCCCAACTGGCTAAGAAAAAGGACCCCATGTGGCCTGTGACTTGTAATACGGTTTCTGAAAAGAAATCGTACTTTGTGCTTCCTGAATTACCTTTCTCTATTACTGTTTCTGTGTTAACCCCTCCGCCCCAAACTGGGAGCAAAAAGGAGGAAGAATCTGTTGTTTTAGATGTTGCAGGAGCTGGTTTGGGGAAGGAAGAGCTGCAGGTCACTCCAGCTGCGAAGAAACCGATCATTCAACGAGGAGGTCTTGGTTGTCTGAGCTATGGAATTGATGAATTTGTTGATGACGAGCCGGTTAAAGCCAGAAAGTCTGATTTGGATTCTGACAAGCCCGAGGAGATCCTTGACTGGGGAGATGATGAGAATGTTGATCCGTTGAGCCTTACGGACGTGGAAGCTGAGAAGGGTGTAGCTGCTCAGAGAAGCACCATTGAGGCTACCTCTAGTAGCCAGAAGCCGACGAAGTGGGCCATACCGTGGTCCTTCTTAATCAACTATTATTTGATCGAGCTCGTTATAAACTTCATTTTATTTGCTTTTGTTAAGACAATTTTTATTGCTTTTGTGTGCGCGAAACTTCGCTTTTATTTTATGTGTTTAGGATTTTTAAGTACTTTAGACCTTGTTTTGGTTTTTTGCGCAATTTTGGGCGCGTATTATTGTGCACTTGCAGGTTTTTAGAGCTTGTTAGCTCGAATCATTGAGTAAATACGAAGAAATAAGAGGTTGCAGCAGTGTTTTCAGTCGATCGACCGGCTCCAGTAGTCGATCGACTGATCTGCAGGTTCTAGGCGTTACTGTTCATGTTTACCTGGTCGGTCGACTGGGTTAAGTGGTCGATCGACCACTGATGCTGCTGTGCCTGTTCACGACCTCTCCCCTGTTGTGTTTGGTCGTTATGCGGACTTAAGGGAGTTTTCTACTCCGCTTTACTTTCCGTCATATTATTTATTTCTTCCAATTTTCTCATTTATGCACGATTTTACCGCCTCAAAATTGTTTCTCTCAGTCTTATGTGTGGGTTTTGTTTTGTCTTTCAGGTACTTATTGGTAGCACTGCTAGCTACTGAAACCTCCTAGCTCACGCTGGTTTGGGGAGGTTTCCTTTGCTGCGCTTAAAGTCTTATGAGTTCCTGTTTTCTTTACTTCATGTGATTTTATTTTATTTAATTTTCTCGCAATTTCCATTTCTCTTTTCTTCATTACATGATTTTGCACAATGGGGACATTGTGCGATTTGGTTTGGGGAAGGGTTTTGCGTCGCATATCATTTGCTTGCATTCACGTTTAATTTTGTTTTGCATTGTTTTATTTCATTTCTCTTACAAAAATTTAAAAATTCAAAAAAAAAAAAAATTGAAAAATTTCAAACATTTCCATAAAATGCACGTTTATTTTAGCATATAGGTCGAGTCGGAACAGTAGTATTTCAATGATGACATTGCATTTTCAGCTGTTTTTGCCTAAGCCTTGCTAGATTGGCATGTTATTAGTAGAATCACATATGCATACCTACGAGTTTTCTTTACATTCTTGCTGAACTTGAGACTTGACTTAGAAAATTGGCAAGCTACATCATATTTCTGAGATTTAGAGCCTATAACTGGTGACATTCATGACCGGTTTATTTAGGAATGTGAGTAGTACTCCTTATGAGACATGTTTCCTTAATTTGCATAAATATGAACTTGATCAGCTTAATACCTGTATGCATTCGGTCTGTGGTTTGTTGACACATGTGGTAGAGGTTCCCGTTTCTTATTTTACCCATAAGCTCCACACTGCCAAAAATAGCCTTTTTGTCCTGTTAACTACATCCTACATTTAGCTTGTCCGTTGTCAAGCTAGTAGTTTAGTTCTTGTGATTGTTACTCGTTTTTGGTGGTATAAGCTCTTTTGAGATGTTGTTGGGAAATGAAAAGAAGAAAAGAGAAAGAAACAAAAGAAGAAAAAATGATTCGAAAAAAATAAAAAAATAAAAAAAAAAAAGAGTTCTGTACTGTAGAAGCAGTCGATCGACTGCCCCTATAGGTCGATCGACTGGAGTTCGAAAGAAAGAAAAAGGAAAAAATCAATTCGCATGATTCAGTCTTTATTATTTGGCGATTTTTGCTCCCATGATTCATTCATATCCTATGGGAAGTTTATTGATTTAGTATTTTGGAGATTGTGAGTTTTGTGCTTGCTGTAGCACCGTTCCATTTGTTTTTGAGCAAGAAGTTGGATGTTGCCATATGGTTCCGTTTTGGTACTAGATTGATCACCTGTACCTCCACCTTTCCATAATTATCTTTGCCTCTTCTTACCCACACCTCACATATCCCATATATACCTCGGCATGTATCATTGGTCATCTGTTTGGTTGGAATGCATATGTACGGTCATAGAGGTCATTTTCATATTTTATTGCTGGCATGTCTTCATAGGTCGCAGTTAGGTGAGAGTCTTTACAAAATGAATTCTTCCTATTCTCCTATATATTCACCTGTGCTTATGTGTGATAAGAGCGACCCGTGAGAGTCCGATTTGATAAGTCTCTATAGTTGATGGTTCAGCAGTTTTTTTAACGACTCTATAACTCGTTTGCATGATTCATTTGCTAATTGATTGTTGGTTATTGCATTAATTTGGTTTGGGCTTTACATGTTGCATTTCGCTCTGAGATTGAACTCGTTCCATTAGGTCATTAGATCGAGTCTAGTTCTTGCTTGAGGACAAGCAAGGGTTCGGTTTGGGGAAGTTTGATGCGTGCCTTTTATATGATGTTTTACATCCCATTTTACACGCATTTCAGAGCTCATTCATGTAGTTTATGCTACATTTCTCCCTATTTCCGTCTACTTCCGTATTTTTGTACATTATTGCAGAAATGTGAAGAATCCAGCGGAAATCGAGCTAAATCCGTCCCCGAGTATCCTGCATTGCATGTGACGAGAAGTATTTGCTTAAGGAACGAGCTTGGTGCGCATTTCAAGACCCAAAAGACAAGTCCACGAGTTTATAGAAGTCAAGTAGCAGCTCAAGCAGTCGATCGACCACCTCCCTTAGTCGATCGACCAACTATCGGGTTACAGAAGCTACTGTTCATTGCTATCCCAGTCGATCGACCACCACGCCTAGTCGATCGACCACACTGCTATTCCAGACGAGAATTAAAAGACCGAGGAACTTGAAGCCCATTAAGTTTAGGTTTTGGAATAATTGTTACGTAAACTTTCTATATAACGTAACCTATAGACATTCAGTTTTCATCATGTTTTATTATCAGAAATTTACATTGAGTTTTTAATATCATAGTTAGGGTTTGGGATTATTGTGGAGCATTGGATTTTTAATTCTTATTCCTAATCTTTCCTCTGAAACTCGGTATTCTTCTGCCCTATTTTTAGTTCATCTGTATTTCATCAATAGTATAGAATTGCTAAGTAGATTCCCGCAACCGTTATCATTGTTTATGTTAATTGTTTGTTCTACTGTTTTAAGCATGAATTCCTCTGTTTACTTAATTAGTTTTATTATTGTTTTCATCCTTATCATGAGTAGCTAAATAGATTGTGCTAGGATGTAGGCGATTTATAGCACAGGCGGCATTAGATTGAACATGGACTGATTCGCGTGTCAGTCGATCGACTGACCTCGTGGGGTTTTATATTCGTTTTAATTGATTTTAATGTTGTATTTAATGAATCGAATGCATGCGACCAGTTAGATACCTAATTTATGACTGACCCATTAGATCGAAAGATAGGGGAAGTTGTTAGACCATCAATTAAATCGACTAAACTGTGCTGAGATCGAAAGATAGGTATAGTTTAGACCGTTAGTCACTTTTCAGGACGAGAGTCAATATTAGTGATATTAGGGACCTATAGCGAGATCGAAAGATGTTGTTTGTTAAGAGTGGACCGAGAGGACCTCTTTATTTCCCACCTCACTTGTGTTTGAATTAGACCGACTTAGTTTGCTGCCGCCGAAGCTATAATGAACCGATCATCCTAGTACCCCTTCTTTATCTGTCTAATCCATCTTTTTAGTTTATTGTCTTTATTTATTCTTAGCTTTAGACCAAATCAAATCAACCCCCACAATTGTTACTTTAGACTTTTATTAAATAGCTAGAAATTACGTCTGCCTCCTTGTGGTTCGACCCTGTTACCACTAGCCTAGGTTAGTTTTAATAGGAATTATAAATTTTTTTTTTGGTACTCACAACGACGAGTATCACCTACATGGGTTGGGGTTTTTGACGGTAGCCAGTTGTTGCTGCGGCTAGACACTTACATCTCCTGCCGTGCACACGAGGGCTTGGTGAGTTTACTGCTTTGCCGAGCTTTTGCTGTTTTTGTTGTTTTTAGACCTGTATAGGTATTCGGATGCCGTTTGTTTCCCAATTTCAAAGAATTGCTACCATGAGGACCTTCTCAGGCTTCTCGACTTGTCTGGGTTTCTACGACGTTCTCCGGGCCGGTACTAGGGCGTTGATAGAGAGGTCGGCTATGAGGCCGTTGGTGGCTGCTTGGCGTGTCATTCACAGGGGTTCGATTAGGTCGAGCATGTGTCTTATCTGTGCCATGTTGGACCGTTACTGGGACACGACGTTGTTGTTCCACATGGAGTTTGGGGAGGTCAGTGTGACATAGGCGGACTTTGCCATGATATCGAGCCTCCCCTGTGGCAAGACGCCTGTTGAGTTCCGGAGACGCCGGAGAGAGTCTTTCGCCGTGGTTACGGGTTTGATCGGCAATGTTTTGCCCGCGCCGTCTGACATCACTCCTTTCCTGATTGCGAACTCGTATGTAAGGAATCACTTCAGGGGGAGAGTGGTGGGCTTTGTTCCGGCGTCGTTGGCGAGTCCGGAGGCTAAGGTCGAGGCTGACGCGCAGGAGGCGCGGTTGTGGTTGTTGTACTTCTTGGGTACAACGTACTTTGGTGACAAGGGTGAGCGCTTGTCCACCAAGGTACTTCATTTGCTTGCTAACTTGGACGCCTTGGGTCAGTTTGACTTGGTGACACAGGCTTTGGCAAGTTTCACCCGTTACCTGCACATCGTGGTTCATCCGGAGGTGATGGGGGATGGGAGTTCTCCCGCTTTGGTTGGTCTCGGCCTCATCTTGGAGGTACGAGCGTTTTTGTGGTTTTTTTATTTTGGTTTTGATTTTGTTTTGTGGTTGATTTTTGGATTGATTTTGAGTTTTGGCAATTTTTGAAAAATTGGTTGATTTGTGATTGCTGTGTTTTGTTACAGGCTTGGTTGTATGCTTACTTCGTCCCCTTGCGCCCAAGGACGACTGGTGACATGCCTTCGGCTTACCCCGCTATGAGGGCTTGGACGGTGGCTCGGAAGAAGTCTACCAAGTCGACTTACGAGGACTGTAGGCGTCGGGTGAACGCCGTCCGAGTTGGTGGCGTAAGTCGTTGCCTGTTATCTCTTTTGTTTTGTAGAAACGGATAGAGATAGGATGACTAGGTAGTCTAGAAAGCCCCCAGTTAGTTGATTAGCTTTGACTTGAGTGAAGTTTGTCGGGTGGCCTTGGGAGCACTACACAGGCGTGACGGCTGCTGTCAGGGAGCGTCTGCGACCTCGCAGTTCCCAGCGTTTGTACCTCGAGACTGCGATCGAGCAGGTTTGGTACCTGGGCGAGCGTCTAGCTCGTTAGTGTTTTAGTGAGACCTTTGTGGTACATGTCGATCCGCCTACAGTGTTGTTCCAGGAGTCGACACCCGATGAGGTTAACGAGCACTTTCAAGGTTACGGGGGTGAGGAGCTATTGTTACGGGAGGCCGACTATGACACCTTTCCCTTGTCGAGGCTTGCCTGGTACCCGATTGAGGAATAATTTCCTCTGTTCTTTGTTTTCATTGTCTCTTTTGATAGAAGGTTTGTTACCTTCGATGTGGATCCATATTGTAAGGCGTCGACGCGTTGATGAGGACCCAACCCTCAGTTTTCCCGACACAGACCACCTTTCAGGGGCCGGGTGGTGAGGAGCCATAGCTGCATCTGCTAGAGCCTACGACCACTGAGGTAACCGACGCTGGCATGGAGTGGAGGTTGACAGTTCTGAGGGTGAGCTTCTGATTTGAATACTCCTCCTCGCTTGTATTTTGCCTCGCATTTTTGTTGTATTGAAGGGCTTTTGTGGTTGCAGGTGTCGACTGCTAGTCATCAGGCTTTGTGGCGGATGGCTAACCGGTGGAGGGCACTTGCTGGTGACCTGGCTGGGAGGGAGTCTCGGCTTGCGCAGGTGCTTTTTATTGGTTGTTTTTGTGTTTTTTTCTGTTGCCTTTCACGTTTAGATCTTAACGACCTGTATTGTGTTTTGCAGGGTACTGCGGATCCGGCGGAGCTTGCTCGGGTCCGTGCTGAGTTGGACGCACCGAGGTCGACGATCCAGGCATAGGAGCTCGGGATCATTAGTCAGGACCAAGAGTTGAGGCGTCGTGAGGACGAGTTGCAGAGCCGAGATGCAGAGATTGCCTCTCTCAGGGCTCAGTTTGCTGTGGCGGAGGAGATTCGCGTCACGATGGAGTACGAGACGCTGAAGAGTTCTCCTGAGAGGGGGCCTGAGCAGGAGGTGGTGTTTGTTTTGCCCGCGACTCCTCGTGAGACCGAGACTGGTCCACCGGGAGGCGTTGAGTAGTTATAGTTGTTTGTCCGTGTTTTAGATTTCTGTTTGTACATATTTACATTTTGCGTGAGGCGGTTTGTATATATGTGTTTTGTTTGTGGTTTATTTGTGTTTGGCTTTTGGGTTGTGTTTCGGAGAAGCACGGTCAGCGGCTGATTCCCCTTTTGCTTTGCATTTTTTCTTGCATCGTTAGTGTAAAAAACAAGCAACAGGTAGCACGTACACATAAACGTAAACACGCAAAAGCATTTGATGAAAGCAAAAATAACCACGATGCCTCGAAGTTAAAATTGAAATTTGAAAAGAAATTTTGAAAATTCCGTGACGGGTCGATACGTTTTGATTTCTCAAAAGAAATGATTTGAAATTTTGAGCAATTAACTCGTGTGTGAATTAGATTCCACCAAATTTTGCTAAAAATTGATTTGTAACTCGAAAAACTAAAACTCAAACCATCACGGATGAATTTCAAAAGAGATTTTTGCGAGTATCTTTGATTTTATTTTGGTGAGATCAAGACTCGGATTTGCAAGAGCTTGAATTTTTGAAGAAAATTGACGTCACGTTATCAATTCTCGAATTTTGTGGAAAAAGTGAAAAAGCGAAAAAAATTTCGGAATTTTTAACTGACATGGAAACGATCCGCCGCGGATCGGGGCGACTATCCCTTCCCCCCAAAAAAAGAGAAAAAAAACTCGTATGTTTAAAGCTGCGTCATGGAAACCGTGCCGGATTTCGTAATATGCGAAAACAAGGAAATGTGAGTGTGAGAAAACACAAAAATTCCCGAATAGGCCCGAAGAGGCACGAGTCCTATAGCGGGAGGATTTAGGTGTCAAGAAGAAACACACCTTGATAGGGACAAATCAAGGTGCGGATTCTCAGGACCATCCCAAAGAGGCGCGAGGCCATTGGGGATGGAAGAGAGCTTCCCCTTTTTTGCGAGGCCATCCCAAAGAGGTGCGAGGCCATTGACCATCTCCACAAAAACCTTTCTTCTTCTTCCACAAAGGTATTCATGGATGCCTTCGAAAATAGGTTGCGACATTGGTGTCGGGATTTGTCGCCTCCCGAGAAATATCAACTCGTTGTAATGGGAGTTGTTCAATTGTTGGTGCTTCGTCAAGTCAAGATGCAATCCTCGTTACTTGACGCATGCTCTCGGTTTTGGGATTCGAAACATCATGTTTTCGTTTTCCCGAAAAGTGAAATTTGTCCTATTGCCGAAGAAGTAGGCACCATTGGTGGATGGCCGGGTTGTACTACGGTGCTTCCTCCGACTCGGTTGTGTTACAAAGAGAAGTTTCGTTCAATGTTGGGCTTGTCAACAAGTCAAGTGAACTTCCTCCTTGTTCCCCATGGTGTGGATATGTTGGCTCTTATCAACATTTTCTCAAACCGGTTGGATGTCAATGTCTCGGAGGTGGCTAGGAGAAGGGCTCTTGCCTTTTTCCTAGTGCATGTATACCTCTTTGTCGATGCCTTGAAGAAGGAGGAGTCAAAGTGTTATGGTAGTATGACCCTTGTGCATGTAGTTGAGCAAATGGAACATGGTAGGGATCCATCATGGTTGGTGCTTGGCGAGATCATCCAAGCTTTGGACAAGAACGGCTCTTGTAGAGAAGCTCCCTCGTTCGGATCTCCAAGGATCCTCCAAGTGTGGCTATCGGAGAGGCTAAGGTATGTAGAGCCTCCAGCCTATTCTTCTTTCTCCTTCTGTCACCTTACTATGCCGAAGAAATTGTACTCGGATAGTTTTGCATCCAACGAGGCCTATTGGACCTCGAGGTTGGTAGTCCTCATATCCGTTGAGTGGTGCCATGGTGGCACTTGAGGTCCTTTACGGGGTTGCCCGCTTCGGCCGCTATTTCTTGTTCTTTGATGGTGGTGGGTTTGAAGGTTGCTTCCTTCATCTATCCCGAAAGGCTTATGAGGCAAATGGGGCGTCAACAAAAGGTGCCTGCTCAAGATACTCTCGTCCAAGTGAGTGTTTTTCGGAACTCCGAGCTCGTCGAGATCTTCAAAATGTGGTGGGCCACTCTGTCGATTTGGGAGGTACCAAACGCCGTTGCCACGACATGGGTGATTCCTGCTTATGTCAAGTGGTCAAGAGCTCAAACCTTGGAGGAAAGGTCCAAATCTCGTAAGGACGAGGTTGTCGACTTGAAGCATACAGAGGTTGGCAAAGCCAACCGTGCCTTCTTTGACGACTTTGTTGATGGAGCTAGCCCGGATGTAATGAGGCCACCAAAGATGAGAAGCTCGGGTCCCAAAGAGGTAGTGCGTTGTGTATGGGCTCATCTTGGGCCGAGTATGGGGTCATGCAAGAGACCGGAGGCCGTCACCGTTGTAGATCCATTGAGGATCCATTCCGAAGAGGAAGTTCAAGCTAGGCGGGCCAACAAGAAGAACAAGGGGAAGATGTACCTCGAGGGAAAAGGCAAGGGTAGAATGGAAGAATGAAGACCTCCATTACCCACTTTATTATTGTGTTGTATTAGTGTTGTTAGTTTTTATTATGTTGTACTAGCTATGTATTGTGTATTTTGTGCTAGTTTTACTATGTGAGATGTCTTAGTCGACATTCTACCTTCGGCAAATTGTAGACTTGCTTAGCTTTATTTGTTGTCAAATTTGTAATCTTTCTCATTATTAATTAAATAAGAGGATTGCTTGTGTCCAAAGAAATTATGAACGTTTGTTTATTCCATCCATTTTGTAAAGACAATTCGGCTTGAATTACCCTAAACATTGCACTTGGGAAATGGGACTTTTGTGAGAAGAGAGAAAGGCTTCTTTTTTGTATTTTTTGTGGAAAAGGGAAATGTTTTTCCCCTTCTTTTTTTTTGAAGTTGATATGGGTGCTTTTTTTGATTTGTGGGGATGGTTGTGTCCTTCTTATGTGAGAAAGGACTGCCTACGTATCCACCTGGAAAGGTGAAATCAAACCATGATCGTAGTTCGAAATATTTTGGTAAATTTTGTTTGGGTTTTGTGGTTGTATCCTTCTTGTGTAAGAAAGGACTACCTACGTATCCATCTGAAAAAGGTGAAATCAAACCTTGTTCATAGTTCAGGTTTGGTTAATTTTCATTGAGTGCAAATGGATGTTCCCTTTGACAGATTAAAGGACATTTGAAACGTGGCAAAGTGCCACAACTTAGACTCGATAAAACATGCAATTTAAAATCAGAACGCGTTGAGGAACTTGACTTGAAAGGGATATTGTGGTTGCTAGTTGTGAAACTAGGGCAAGGTTCGTTGGCTAACTAGGTCAAGGGTAGTATTGCTTGAGTTGGTATAGGTTGGTCGGGTTTGTGAAATCCTCCCCGTCTAGGTCACTCAGTCTCACTGCGCCCCCCGAAAGTATCTTCTTGACCAGGTATGGTCCGGCCCAATTGGGTTTGAATTTTACCCTCGGATCGGCGGGCAATGGTGCTTGAACCGACTTGAGGCCATGTCGCCTTCTTTGATATTCCTGGGTTTAACCTTTTTGTTGAATGCACGTTCTATACGTCGTTGGTATAGCTGGACGTTGTGCAAAGCGTTGAGTCGTCGTTCATCTAGAAGCGTGAGTTGTTCGAACCTCCGACGGGTCCATTCCGCCTCCAAAACTTGACTCTCCAGTATGATGCGTAGAGATGGGACCTCCAACTCTACTGGTTGAATCGCCTCCATATCGTATGCTAGGTAGAACGGTGTGGCTCCTGTTGGTGTTCGAATGGAGGTTTGGTTTCCCCAAAGTGTGAATGGGAGGTTGCTCGGCCAATCGCGGTAATTGTCTTGCATCTTTTTGATACTGGTGACAAGAGTTTTGTTTGCTGCCTCTACCGCTCCGTTGGTTTGGGGACGATAGGGGGATGATCGATGACGCTTGATTTTTACTTATCCAGCAAGGCTTGTCTTTCCGCTCGGAAGTGAGAGCCTTGGTCGCTGATGATTTCATGGGGTACCACATATCTGCAGATGATGTTGTCCTGGATGAACTTGGCCACTTGTTTTGCTGTCAAAACTACGTAGGACTACACTTCCACCTATTTGGTGAAGTAGTCGATGGCGACGAGGACGAAACAATGCCCCTTGGTGCCTACCGGGTTGAGTTTCCCGATGATGTCGATGCCCCAGGTCGAGAAAGGCCAGGGTGATGTCATGGTGCATAAAAGGGATGGTGGTATGTGTTGTATGTTGGCGAAGATTTGGCAATTGTAGCAATATTTGACGTAGTTTCGGCAATCGGCTCCCATGGTGGTCCAGTAGTAGCCTAACCGCATAGTTTTTTGGGTCAGCATCATTGCGCTCATGTGAGGGCCGCATTCTCCATCGTGGACCTCTATCATAACTTTTTTGGCTTTGTGATGGTCAATGCAAAGGAGAAGAATCCCTTGGGTTATTCTTTTGTATAGTTGTTCTTGGTTTATCATGAATTGTGATGAAACTAAACGGATGGCTCTTTGTCCTCTAGTATCAGAGTTGGGAGGGAATTCGTTTTTGGTTTTATATTTGAGGATGGTTTGGTACCAAGGTTCGTCTTGGTTTTCCTCGTCGTTGTTGATGGCGCAGATGTGAGCTGGTTCGCTCCTTCTCTCGACACATAGGGGCATTGATGTCATGTCGTCAGGTATGTTGACGAGCGTGGCAAGTTTTGCCAGGGCATCAACAAATTGATTCTCCTCTCGTGGCAAGTGGAAGTAGTCGACTTGGTCGAAGAACTCGGACTCCTGATTGATTTTTGCTCGGTAGGGTGCTAAGCCGTCGCTTCGGATTTTCCATGATTCGGACACCTGATTGATGATGAGTGAAGAATCGTTGTGGACCCTCAGTCTCTTAATGCCAAATGTTATGGCTGCTTGTAGGCCGATGAGGCATGCTTCATATTCAGCGGCATTGTTGGTGATGGCGAAGTTAAGTTTGATTGATATCGGAACATGTTTTCCCTCTGCTGATATTAGAAGGATTCCTACCCCGAAGCCTCTCAGGTTCGATGCACCGTCGAAGTATAGGTCCCATGTGTCGGTATCGGCATAAAGGTTGTCTTCGCAAGGAAGTGACCAGGTGTCGGTCGTTGAGTCCTCATTGACGGTATTTTCTGCTAGGAAATCGGCGACTACCCTTCCCTTGATAACCTTGAGGGGTATGAATTTGAGGTCAAATTCAGATAGCATGAGTGTCTATCTAGACAGCCTTCCGTTTAGTATGGGTTTTTCAAAGATATATTTGACCGGGTCCATCTTGGAGTAGATGTGAATCGTGTAGCTGAGCATGTAGTATCGCAGCTTCTTTGTTGACCATAGTAGGGCAAGGCATGTCTTTTCCAGTTGGGTGTACCTTGTCTCAAACTCGATGAACTTTTTGCTGATGTAGTAGATGGCTCGTTCTTCGCCGTCGACTATTTGTGCTAGCATTGCTCCCATGGCTGTGTCAGTGACAGTCGGGTATAGGTATAAGGGAATTCCTTGTTGAGGTGGCATAAGGATAAGAGGTTTGGATAGGATTTCCTTTATCCTTTCGAAAGCCCTTTGACGGTCGTCGTCCTAATCAGTGTGATCGGAGGCGCGAAGCTTCTTGAAAATCGGTTCGCAAATCATAGTGAGTTTGGCTATGAAGCGGCTGATGTATTGAACTTGACCGAGAAATTCCCGAATCTCCTTCTCGTTCTTAGGCCGAGGCATTTGTTGAAGAGCCTTGATTTTGGTAGGGTCAATTTCGATAACTCTTTTGCTGACAACGTGTCCCAGGAGTTTTCCGGAGGTGACCCCGAATGCACACTTCTGAGGATTCAGTCTCATGTTATATTTTCGCAGACGAGCGAAGAATTTCCGGAGGGCATTAATGTAGCCTTCCCGCTCTTTGGATTTGACGATCATGTCATCGACATATACCTCCACCTCCTTGCATCATGTCATGTAGGAGTATGGTGGCGGTTCTTTGATAAGCTGCTCCGGCGTTGATTAGACCGAAGGGCATGACAATGTAGCAATATGTACCCCACTGTGTAGTTAATACAGTCTTGTGCATGTCTTCCTCAGCGATTTTGATCTGGTTGTACCCAGCATATCCGTCCATGAATGATAGTAGGGCGTTCTCGGCGGTGTTATCCAGGAGGATGTCAACACGTGGCGGAGGGAAGTCATATTTTTGACTTGCTTTGTTCAGATCCCTGAAGTCGACGAAAACCCGAATTCTCCCGTCTTTCTTGGGCACAGGAACTATGTTGGCTACCCGGTCAGAGTATTCCGACACTTGGATGAACCCGTCTTTGAACTGTTTGTCTACCTCTTCCCTGATTTTCAAGGCCCATTCAGGGCGCATTCGGCGCAACTTTTGCTTCTCTGGTTGAGCTCCGGATTTAATGGGTATTTTGTGCTCTGCAATCTCCCTCTCGATCCCAAGCATATCTTTGTAGGACTATGCGAATACGTCCTTGTATTCGTGTAAGAGGTTGATGAACTGCTGTCTTTCCGAGGGGTCAAGGGTGGTCCCTATCCTAAGTTCTTGAGGTGTGTTGTCGTTTCCTACGTTAATAGGTTCGGTCTCCTCAATGATGGGGGTCCTATCTTCTCGTTTGTCAAGTTCTTTGGCTAGGTGAGGTGGGTAGTCACTCAAGTCAAATTCCTCATGTTCGTTTAGAATTGCATTGCAGTTAAATTGAGACGAGTCATAAGCAAACTTAGCGTTCATTAAGTTGACTTGAGCGAAAAGCTCAGATAGGACAAACATCTCATAGGCAGTCAGAAATGACACTGTGGAGGAGGTCGCCCCTGGAACAAACTCCAGGTTGCTACCTTCCATGGGAATGGGGACTACCCTAGTTGACTCAGCCTCTGAAGCAGCCACAAGTTTGTGATAAAATAGTGGAAAGAGGACTTTGACTGGGACATCAGGAGTGCTAGGAGCTAAGACAGACTCTGACTCTGACTCAGACTCAGACTCAGACACCTTCTCATCTTCACTTTCCTCTTTGAACATAAGGCCTTCTCCAGTTGTAATCTTGAGCATGCGGCCTTGACAATCGGTCCAGTTGACAGTTTTCCTCCAGCTTTGTGTAGCTTTCCCTAGGTCAGTATCAGAGATTAAGGCGGTAGGATCGAACTGGTTATCCTTTACAGCAATGTTGATGATGTCCTCGTAGCCGAGGAGCTTGATGTTGTCCTCTCCGAAAAGGAGACTGACGGCTTGTCCATCGAGGCAAGGGGTCGACTCAGATTTGGTCGACGCAGCTTTGGTGTTGTCGGGGATAAAGTAGCAGTCTTGAAAGACTTCTACGCCCGAGTGTTTGACCTTGGCGACGGAGTCGTAGATTGGCTCAGGAAAGCCGTTGTAGAGCTCGGATTCTCCCTCGGGGACAAAGTATCCCTTAAGAGTCAAATTGTATGGACGGAGGATGACTCCGTGCTTTTTGCGTTTCCGAATTAGGAGGTTCATCTCCTGGACGTCTTCATTAGTAGGTTCATAGCCTAGCCCGAAGGGGATGTTGGGGACTTTGGCTTGTTTCATAGGAGGCAAGGTGTTCTTCAGTGGATTGAGGGGTAAGCCCGGAAAATATCCTTGGCGCATCAAAATGCAGTTGACTATGAGGTTGGAGAACGGGTCACAATCAAAGGATGTTGATTCATCGGTTAGGGCGTTCACAGCTTGGAATCCCCATATGTCGTTGTCATCCTCCTCAATAACTTCAGAAGCAATTCCCTTCTTCATGATAGCCTTGATCGGGGAGGCGGGAATTGTGATTGTTTTCCCGTTAAAAGGGACCCTGATTTTCTGATGAAAGGTTGAGGTGACGGCCTTGACGGCATGAATCCAGGGGCTCCCCAGGAGCATGTTGAAAGAGGCGTCGATGTCGACCAACTGATAACTGGCTTGTCTTTCCAAGGGTCCAGTTGCAATGGTCAGGGTGATAAGTCCCGCAACCTTACGACGAGTGCCGTCGTAGGCGCGCACTCCTTGATTGGTCGGGACCAAATCAGCTTCTTTGATACCCAATTTGTGAGCCGTCTTGAGGGGAACGACATTAACCGCGGAACCCTCATCCACTAGAACCATAGGCACATTCTTTTTGAGGCATTATACGGTAATGTACAGGGCCAGGTTATGGTTGGCTCCGAATGGAGGGATATCTTCGTCAGAGAAGATGACCGGGTTGCTCAGGTCGAGGACATCCCTTGTCATGTGTGCCACCACTTCTTCAGGAGAGGAGGTAGAGGAAACCGTTAACTTTCCCAAGGCTTGTAGCAAAGCTTGCCGATGTTCGAAGGATGTAGCAATCAGTTGCCAAATGGAAATTTCGGCCTTTGCTTTTTGTAGTTGCTTAAGGATCGAGTTTTTGGGAACCTTGGGTTGGGTGTCCACGTCTGGGACAATTTGGTCATTCGTTGGAAAGACTGTTGAATTGTTCGGGTTTTGATAGGGGCGTTCGGACCCGATAAGATGACCGATCTCCTTCGCTTGTGTGCCATTTCCCGGAACCATATAGACATCCTCGGCATCATCTTTCCAAATGCCGTTAATTTTGGGATCTCGAGGGTACCTTGCAGGGGTATTCCTCAGTGGGTAGTTTTTGTGAGGGAAGTTTTTGTGGGGGTAATTTTTGTAAGGGTCATTTTTGTGGGGTTCATTATTGTGGGATTCATTATGGTGGGGTGCGTACTAGAATGGTCGCGGGAGCATTCCTTCCTGGTGAGGGTAGTTTTGGGTGTTTGGAGGACCCTCCCTCGGGCGCGGTGTTGGTGTTGGTGAGTTGAAAATCAACTAGTGGTAAGCGTCCTCCAGTCGGGTAATCCTTTCTGAGAGACTAGCTATGACTTCCTCAACCTGTTGGAACATGGTGAGCATGGTTCCGGCGCTGAATACGAATATCCTGTCTGGGGTATCTTTCTCCAAGGCATTCACCTCATCATCAATTGACAAGATGAGGTGCGAGAAATCCAAGGTTGGCTCGTCGTCAGAGATAGCATGGATTCCCAAGGGGTTTGTTTTGTTGTTTGGTTTTGTTGGTGGAGGTAAAGGTAGCTCTCATTTCTCAATCATGTCTTTAATGATGTGTTTGAGTTTAAAGCAGGCTTCCGTATCATAGCCCTTTCCCTGGTGATACTGGCAATAGGCATTGGGATTCCAGAAACGGGTTTTCTTTGCCTCGGACGGGTCCGGAGTGGGCCCAATCGGTTGTAGTTTCCCTTGGTCCATGAGTCTTTTTAAGGCACTGGCATAGGTTGATCCGAGGTTGGTGAATACCCTTTAAGGACGCTCAGTTTTCTTTGTGGTTGGTTCGAGGAGATTGACCTCATCAATTTTGTTTGTTTGACTATAGGGGCAGCATTCGGTTGATGTATATCCTTGATAGCCTCTACCAGTGGTTTTGGCCAGGACGCCCTTGCGGAGGTCGTCTTTAATGGGGGTCCCGAGGATTTGTAGGTTCTGGAACGTTTTGTTGTTTTCATATCTCAGCAGGTTGGCATAAACCGGGCGGAGGTTGTTGACAAATTTCTCTACCAGAGTTGATTCACTCGGCTTACTGACCAGTTGAGTGCTTACCCTCCTCCAACGAGTTAAGAATTCCGTGAACCCTTCTTTATCATTCTGAGTCATGACCTCAGGAGTGCGACTGTTAGCTTGGATTTCGACATTGTCGGCATACTGTTTGGCAAATTCAACGGCGACTTCGTCCCAAGTAGTAACGTTCTTGGGGTCAAGGGAATAGTACCACTGGCGAGGAATCAGTTCCAGGGATGATGGAAAGATCCGGGTGAAGAGTTCCTGGTTGCCCCCTTTATGGCCATGTAGTCTTTAAAGGCCCGAATGTGGTTGAGTGGGTCTTCCACTCCCTTGAACTTGGGTACATCAGTCAAGGTAAAGTTGTCGGATAGTTAGTCCCCAAACGGGTTCGAATCTTCGATTGATCTCAAGGTGAATGTTGTTACCACGGGCTAGGACTTGTTCTTCCAAAAGTTTGAGCCTTTTCTCGGTTTCAGTCAAAGGCAGAGTGTTGTGTTCTCCGGTTTCCTTGTTTTCCAAGGTGTCGATACGGGTCTCGACATGGTCCAGGGTGAACTTAAGAGCGGTGAGCAGGCTGGCTAGCTGAGCAGTTATGACATCTCTGTTATCATTGTTTTTTTTGGATGAAGTTGAAGATGGGGCCATGGCTCTGAGGCAGAAAAATGGCTCACATTACATCTCAATATGACACGGTCTAATGACTAAACACAGACAACACAAAGGACGGAAAACTAGATCAGACTCAACAAGATGAGGGCGACCGTGTGTGGTGCCTCGGAGTGACTCGATTTATAATGTGACGGTGTTGACCGGACTTTGACTCGCGTCCAACGTAATGGCGTGACGCCGTTGAATGAGTCTCGAGATGAGACGACTCATAAGTAAAGAACCATAAGTACACTTGCTTCGACTCGATAGACACGAGGCAGAATTGGAATGGTGGACTAAAATTTTCGAAAATAGGGATTTTAAAAAAGATTCGTTTGTCGCTTGTTGGACGGCTCCCGAAGAATAGGGATCTTCAGAAGTCGGTCAGTTGAAGAGTTGTCTTAAGTTTGTTTTCAAATGACTGTTTGAGTTTGAGTCAAGGTGACTCTGAAAACAATGTACTGTTTCCAAAGACGGTTTTTGAAATTCAAAATTGTATGTTTTGAAAATCGAGTTTTGAAATGTTTGACAAGTTCTCGGGGACGGTGTATGGTCCTCGGGATTTGAAATTTTTTTGAAAAAGGGGTGTGTGCCTTTCTCAGGTTTTGAAAAATGTTTTGAAAAAAGGGGTGTGTGCCATTCTCAGGTACTGAAAGAGCCATTGTGTCGGCGTGAGATGGGTTAAAAACCGTGTCTTGACGCGGCGTGCATAACGGCGTAAAAAGGTGTTTTTGAAATGGTTGTAGAAAACCAGGTTTTGAAAATCGTCATTACGACGGCCAAAAGAGGCGTGTTGAAATGGTTGTAAAAAACCGGGTTTGAAAATCGTCATTACGACGGCCTAAAAAGGCGTGTTGAAATGGTTGTAGAAACCCGGGTTTGAAAATCGTCATTACGACGGCCTAAAAAGGCGTGTTTAAATGGTTTTAGAAAACCAGGTTTGAAAATCGTCATTACGACGGCCTAGAAAGACGTGTTGAAATGGTTGTAGAAAACCGGGTTTGAAAATCGTCATTACGACGGCCTAAAAAGGCGTGTTTTTGAAATGCAACGGTCGGCGAAAGACCGAGGTTTGGGATGGCCCTTATAATGGCACAAAAAGGTGTTTTGAAAGTTTGAAATGACACGGAAGGACTTATGATCACATAACACATAAGCACTCGCAGTTTCATTATATTATGCATAATGCTGACACGGGTTTTGGCTTAAAAGGGTGGGTTACACACCAAGCAATCAAACCCCGATTTTCGAAAGGGTACCAATCAAAACAAAATGTGTAAGGAGGGTGCCCCAGCCTCGTGCTCGAAGGTGATGAAAGCTCTTTGACGAAATAGAAATGTGTAACGTCAACGGTATGCTTGACTCAATCGGGATTCGAAACGCGGGGATGAGAAAACTCACGCCGTCGAGACGAGCCAATTGGTCGAAAAGGGTTAGGCTGTGGGCCCGGACAAGGAACCCGACTATGACCGTAATATCAATTAATGCATTTCAACCAAGACCTCGTTGGAGTCTCACCATCTAGGGATCACAAAGACACAAGTGTCCTAGTTTTCCCCAGCGGAGTCGCCAATCTGTGGACATTGCCACGTGCAACGCCCAGCCGATTTGTGGGACATAGCAGTGGTATAATGTAAAATGGGCATATTCGTCCTCTGATCCGTCCTGTATTCGGGTTAACCGAAGTCGAGATCGTCCTAGACAAGTGCTGGAAGGAAACAGGGTCTGTATCAGGCAGCCTATATAGGCGCGAGCCATCAGGCGATGCAAACAGGCCTGTCCTGATTTGAAAATTTAAAAATGAGTGACCTGTTTAGGCGCGGGTGAACAGACGATTGAAGGACGTCTTCTGACCATTAAAAGGGTTTGTAAAATGGATTGAAAAGAGGGTGTTTGAACCCGTCTTTATTTGAAAAGGTTGTTTAGACTGCTTTTGTGTTGATGTGAAGAACGGGACTTGAATAATCATCATTGTATTGACAATATTCGATGTCGGGCTCGGTTTTGCAAGCTTGACATGAATAGTTTTGAAAATGATTATGAACTAATTGTTTTAAGTTCATTTGTTTGTGATTAGTCAATGTTCATCATCGTACTCGGGTTAAAATCCGACATGATATGTAGAACCAAGGATGATTTTGTATTTATGACTAAGGCATTTGTTTTGAAAATGTAAAGAACTGAAATAAAAGTTTTTAAAATACCTTTTAAAATGTTATTAACCAAATATTATCACCGAAACACGGATTATATTAAACCGTCGTGGTATTAGGAACCAAGGGTGAAAAATGTTTTACGGTTAAAAGTTTGTCATAAAAATGATTTGAAATATTTAAAATGGTAAAAACTGATTACAAATAAGAAATGAAAATAAAGGGGAAGAAGAGACGAAACACGGCTGGATTAAGGCCTAAGAGGGGCTTTAGGCGCGAGCTTGTCTGCAATACAAGCAGCCCCTATCTCGGCCAAAAAATCCGTTTTTGGCTCATTTATCCCATATTTGGATCATGTTATGCATGTTTTAGCATGTTATAGTCATAAAACAAATGAAAAACATGATAGAAGAGGATTTTTACACCCTCATACTTACATGCTATGCTTGAGACGAGAAATCGACGAAAGTGTATCAACTTGTTTGGTCGGAAAACTCGGTTTGAAAACCCTTTTAGCAATGTAAAAAGAGTGTTTTAAGTTTAGTGATGGTGTAGTTGGTCGACATGGTCGGTCAAGTGATTTAATGCGCGATGACAGTACCAAACAATGTGTAAGGTTTGTGTTTTCGATCGGTAGTTCGGAAACACGTGTCGGTTTGTGACTTGAGAAGTCGAGTCTAGAATTTTAAGGGAGAAATGAGGGGGCGGACACTCTCGTAAGGTGTTATGGTGTGTGAAGGTGAGTATTTATAGAAAAATGGGTGGTTGTGTGTGTTTTGAGCGATGTGGCCGCATGGGCTGCTCGAAGAGGCGCGAGCCATTTCGCGGGTCTTTGAGGTCTATTGTCACTATCACGCAATTGAAATCGTGATTTGTTCTATCCTATGTTTTGGATGACATGATTTGTACTTGACCATGAAGCATTCTGAGAAATACTGAACATGGAAGTCTTGAAAAGTTTTGTTTTTTGTGTTTGACTTGGTTTGACACGTTGTTGGAGTCGAATTTTGAGTCGGTTTTTGGTCCGGTGTCGGTTTTGACTCTAGTTAGTGTCATTACGACTCCGTCTTCATGCATTAAACACTACAGGTACTTTTGAAATGTTTTGTTTTCGAAATCGTTTTATGTTTTTCGATGTATAGTTGTACACGAACTGTCGATCAAACGCTGCGATTCCTAAGCTTGTTGTAGTCCGATAATCATCGGGTGTTTGTTAGAGACTCGACAGATATTGGGTATCTATAATATCCTCCTTGTGGTTTATTACCACGATTATTAGGAGGTATATATGTGTTCTTTTGTGGTTGTTACGGCTGTGGATTTTGCACATTCTGACTAGACCATTGAAGGAAAGGATGCTCCTTCGTTCTTTCATTGTAAAATTTAGAGAAAGGTGTACTTTGCCTAAAAGATTGATAGGCATTAACCTGCTCCAATGTGCTCAAACACTCAGCTACATTGTGACCATCCATACCACATCTAGCACAAGACTCCTCCTATTGACTCATAGCATGTACTACCTGTTTATTACCCAAATATTGGGTAGTCTTCATCTCAGCAATTTGGGCAAAAATAGCCTTTAACTGTGCCGCAAGAGCACTATCTCCCCCATTCCAATGCGTACTTCCCCTAGCATTTCCATACTTAGCAGTATGGGTAGAATTCTGATCAATTAACTTCCATGCGGTATTAACATTAGTGTTGTCCTGAAACCTCCCATTAGCCAAAGAATATAGTAAAGCACGATGATCGTCGTACAACCCGTTATAAAACTGGTTGCAAAGAAACCATTGATGAAAGCCATGATGGGGAACTGAACGGACCAACCGTTTGAAGCGAATCCATGCTTCATTCAAATCTTCAGTAGCTGCTTGCTTGAAACTGGTAATTTGACTTCTCAACGCATTAGTTTTCTGGGGTGGGAAGTATCTCTTGTAGAAAGCAAGAGCTAGAGTATTCCAGTCAGTAATTCCTTCATCCGCCATATCTAAATCTCGCAACCACTCCGCAGCACCATCTTTAAGAGAAAAAGGAAAGAGTACCTGCTTCACCTGATCTTGTGTCACCCCAGTGGTCAAAGGAATGGAACAACAATAAGTAACGAATTTTTCCATATGTTTTGCAGGGTCCTCAGTAGCTCCTCCTCCAAATAAATTTCGTTCCACAAAATTGATGTAAGATGGACGAATCTCAAAAGTTCGATTGTCTGAGGTAGGGAGCTGGAATTCTTTTGGGATGGAAGCCAATGTAGGCTCGGAATGACTTGCTAGAGTAGGCCTGATGATAATCTCAGGAACTGGAATATCAAGATCAGAAATAATGTCCTCTTTAAAGGACTGATTTTCTGAAGTAGTAGGATGCTCCGTCTCAACGTCAAGTATACTCAAGTCTTCTACTTGACCCGCTTCTTTCTAAAACTTTCGTCTGTAGCGAAACGTCTTTTCTGGCTCGGGATCTATTGGAAGAATCTCGGACCTAGTTGACCTGGGCATACACTAAACTAACAAGAAAAGTGTGAGAATGGTCTCAAGGAACTAGGTTCCCTGAGACAAAAAAGACAAAAAAAACAAAAAAAAAAACAAGAAAATTGTTGCCTCCCCGGCAACGGCGCCAAATTTGATAAGGCTAAAGTCGTATCACCTAATCAAAGTAAATCTATCTCAGTACTAACAAAATAGCTAGTGGTAAGACAGGTATCGAATTCACAGAGAGGCGGTAATAATCAGTTTGCTAATATTTAAAGTGTCTTAAGGGTAACAATTTCTTGGGGGTTTTGCTTTGTTTGTTTTATATCAAATAATAGCAAGTAATTAAAAGATTGATTAACAATAATATTAAAGAGTCTAAGATTCCGGTTCACTCGGTCAATTATATGAGGTTTATCTTAATCAATTGTTAGGTCAATCAAACTATCTAAGGTCACAAGATTGTTTATCTCTATTATGCCCTTTAGATTAAGTCTAACATGTAATCGCTAATATTAAACACAATCTATTTGATTATCGCAGCCTATATTAATTCTAACCCTGTCGATAAAAGCATTAATTCGCTACACTAATTATCGATTCAGGCCTAAATCAAATAATTAGAATAAGAACAACAATCAAACGATAGTTTATATGAAATTACTAACAATCAATTAATTATTCCCCTTTCTAATCGACCTAGATCCCCTTCATCCTAGATGAATGATTTAGCTACTCATAGTGAATTGAACAACAACAATAAAGATGGATAACAACATAATTGAAGACATGAAATAACAATAATGAATTAAAGGCATAAAACTTGATAAATAAATTATGAAAAACGATTAGTACCTTAGTAATTGATGAGGAAAGATTAAAGAACAAAGTATGAAAGCTAAAGTATTTTTCCAGCCGTCAAAAAGTAATAAAAGCGTAACCTAATAAATTCTACGAGTTTAGAATATATATTACAAACAAGACGTGTTCTAGGAAAATACGGAAATAAGACCATCAAGGAGGTTCCTCGATCGAGCCTCATCATACTCGATCGAGGAACAGTTGCTCGATCGAGCCCTTTGTTACTCGATCGAGGAAGCAGTCTTCAGTATACTTTCATCTTATCTTCTCTTCCAATCTTCAAGTCTCCTCATTTCTCATGCCATGCCCCGTTTATTCCACTATGCCATAACCGCAATGCTCATCTTCACTTGATTCACCTCGTAATGCGTCATTTCTGCATTAAAACATAAAGAAGCAGCAGTATCGAGATTTCACTAATAAAGGCATATAAATGATATAATAGGCACGAAAACGGTATATAAAACAACATGAAAGGATTTATAAAAGTGTATATAAAAGTGATACATCACCCACTATGTCATCATGGGACCAGGCAAAGCAATCCATGTTAGTTTTCAAGAAATCAATCAGCTGCAGTTGGATGTTACCTGAACATTCACCTCCTACTAGCATTGTTCGTTCTAGATGCAGCTTGTCTAGGCTGACTTTATCTAGTTCTTTGCAGGTGCTCAACGTAGTCAGCCTGGATGCACCGTTTCAGTAATTGCTATGCTGGAGGGTTGGTTGTGCATTTCAGTGCTTTCTTGTAGCATCCTCTGGCTTCCTCCTGGTACTGACGTATCTCCTCTAGTCCCAGGGTATGAGGAAATTCACGCACTGGTGATATGTCGAGGGGACTGCATTCATCAGTTGTAGCCATGGTCTTCCAAGGATAATGTTGTAGGTTATTGGACCATCGATGACTAGGAACCTGACCTGTTTGTTGATTCCTCCAGCGTAAGTTGTTAACATAATTTCCCCAAGTGAATGACCTGTCTCTCCGCTGAATCTTACCAGGGGAATAGTCTTCTTTTGCAGATCCTTCTCAATGAATCTCATACCCTTTATGGTTTCTAGCATGACCAGTGATACCCGTCGTTGTGAGTACCAAAAATAAGATTTATAATTTCCTATTAAAACTAACCTAGGCTAGTGGTAACAGGGTCGAACCACAAGGAGGCGAATGTAATTAATAGTTGTCTAATTTAGTCTAAGGTAACAAAAGTGGGGGTTAAATTGATTTGGTTTATACTAATAGCAAATAAAGACAATGAACTAAAAACGTGAATAAGACAGATAAAAGAAGGGGTGCAAGGATGATCGGTTTGTTATAGTTTCGGCGGCAGCGTACTAAACAGGTCTAAAACAAAACACATGAGGCGGGAAATAAAGAGGTCCTCTCGGTCCACCCTTAACAAATAGCAACTTTCGACCTCGCTATAAGTCCCTAATATCACTAATACGACTCTCGTCCTGAAAAGTGACTTATAATCTAAACTTTACCTATCTTTCGATCTTAGTATAGTTTAGTCATTTTAATTGGTGATCTAACAACTGTCCCTATCTCTCGATCTAATGGGTCAGTCATATCCTAAACATTCAACTAGTCGTGTGCACTCGATTCGTCGAATTAAGAATTAAAACAATTAAAACGAAAATAAAAACCTCACGTGGTCAGTCGATCGACCAGGTGTGGCGGTCGATCAACCAACATGCGAATTAAGCCGTGATCATTATATTGCCGCCTACACTATAATTCCCCTACATCCTAGCACGAATAAATTAGCTACTCATACTAACGATGATAACAACTGTAATACCCGCCCTTTTAGGGACCCTTTGACCATCATCGACTGTCCTTAGGAGCGGGAGTAATCTTAGGAAAGTATGCCAAAACAATCGTGGGGTGCGCATTAAGAGTGGTACTCGATAGAGTAGAGGCTACTCGATCGAGTAGCTAGGTTACTCGATCGAGTAGGGGGCTACTCGATCGAGTATGTTGGGTACTCGATCGAGTCTTAGGGTTTTTCGCCGAGGGTTTTATATCGCGTTTTGTTAAATCCGCAAATCACTTCCGCCACTTTCCTCCTATCCTTGAGTCGCCTCTTTCCCTTCCCTTCACCTCAAAACCTCCATGGAAGCCTTTTGAAGTTCCTTGTGCCTTAGGAGAGCGTCTCCGGAGTCGGGTAGCGGTCTTTTCTTGAGTTTCTCCCTAATAGGTATGTCATAGTCATCATCCGTGCCTTTGTCTCTATAGTTAGGGTTTGCTTGTTAGTAATAGATATTTGTATGGTGGTTATAGGCTTTGCTTGGTCATTTGGATATGTTATCGTCGGCGTGGATTGGTTGCGGTTGCTTAAAGGTAGGTTCGCCTACTCAGTTTCTGTAGATGGTCTAGTGTGTCGGTCGTTATGGTAGTGTTGTGGTCGTTTGATATAGTAATTGTGTTGTGTTGTGATTGTGGTTGTGATCGTTGTTGACGGTTCTCGAGATGCGGTCTCGGCTGAGTGGGGTCACTTGCGGGAGTGGCTTCACGCCCTAGTTTTGCCCTTCGTGGAACCCGCCACGGAAGGGGATGTGCACATTAATGGACAGGGTTATCGCTCGATATGATGAGCGGGGATTAGGTGGGAACGGCTGCGGTCCCCCACAGCTGGTGGTGGTCCGGTGGACGATCGATGTGAGTTGGTTGGATTGTTGCGATTGTGGTTGGGACAAATAGTATTATTGGTATTGTTGATTTCAGTTGCCATTGTCTTATCTTATCTCAGTACTGACCTTGTGTGGTTGTTTGTTTGTTATGTGTCTGCCGTGATCCCTTATGGTGAGCAGTCGGTCTTAGCAGGTGTTGATGTTGTTGATAGCTGAGGTCCAGGCAGGGATGAGTCTTCACGAGACATGATGGTCATAGCGAGTAGTCTTTGAGTTGTACCTTTGTATCGTATTTTGGTTTGAATCACTTGTAATATGACTTAATAGTTCTTTTATTGACGTTTGATAATTACTTTCCTCGGGCAACCGAGATGGTAACGCCCTTATATGCTAAGGAAGGCCTAGTTAAGGCTCCTCTGGATATGGGGGTGTTACAAAGTGGTATCAGAGCGACGATTTTGGAACCTGTAACAAATGAACATAATGAACGTAGAGAGTCTAATAAAATGAACCTGGTGTATGTGTAATGGGAGCCCCACGCGATGCTAGATTTTGGGTGAGTAGGCGCCCTCATTTCAAAATCTTGGCCCCATGACACTTAAGCCAGTCACATGGGATGGGAATGTGGAGTCCGTGTGTCCACGTGTGCTGTGTATGTTAATTGTGCCGGAGCTACCTCCGGTTAAGTCTTTGTTAGTGATAAATCAGGCCGTGTATGGTAATTGTTGATGAGATTATTGAGTTCTTCGAATGATTAGTGAGCTTATATGATAGCTATGAGGTATGTGACGAAATTATACGTCATGGAGATGTGTGAAAGTGTGAAATCGAATGTGTAATATGAATAGTGAACACGTAAGTGTTTGCCATAAAATTAATGATGACGGAAGTTGTACGTGAGATTATAGATCCTACCGCGATGACTATAATGATAATTATAGTATAGATGAGTAATAATCTGAATCACGGTATGTGGTAATGTGTTTATGCTTTGCTATTTAGTTGAAATTTTTTCCGCTGCGTAGTATTTGATTTATGCAAGATAGATTACTTAGGAAGGAATGTAAGACATAATTGAATAAGTGGGTTGCAAAGTGTATAATTAGGTGATAAGTGAAAGGAGGAATTAATGTTAGTTATACGTTTCAATTTGAAGTAAAAACGAGTTTAGTAATAGCATGTAAAGTAAGTTCAAGTGTAATAAAATGACACGACTAGGTTCATAAATAACTCGGTGACAGGTAGACCGAGTTGGGTAATTTGTATAACGTAACGTGATATGTCTCTTAGTTGTTGAAGGGTTTTATTTTGCGCGACAATGGTTATAAAACGTGATTGAATGTGATAATTAGTGTCGAATCCCGAACTTAGTTTGGAATCGACACGCGGCGTTGTTTTGCAGGAATCTTCAAGTTACTCCGTACTTTTGACCGAGTACTTAATTATGCTTGACCGAGTGCGGGTGTTACTAGACCGAGTAGACCACACTCGATCCATTAGGAAGCCATGATATCGGAATGTGGGAAAAATTTCCGCAGATACTCGATGATTTAGCTCCTACTCGATCGAGTAGGGTGGTACTCGATCGAGTACCCCAGGCACTCGATCGAGTAGGTTACTGTGCAGTAATTCCTACGGGTTTACATAAAACCCCTATTCTTCCTATTTCTTTCCCATTCTTCTCATCTTTCCTCTATATTTCGACTTAGCTAAGCCTAATTCCTCTCAAATCCTCTCATTCTCTTGAGTTAGTAGTGAATCTTGGGGTTGATTTCTTAGTTTAATTTCGTTTCTCTACTTTGTTCATCAATCAAGGTATGCTATTCTTCCTAATGTACATGGTTATTGCTTTGAATGTGTTAAAATAGTGTAATAATCTGACATTTTCGATTTACATGAGTAGGTAGTTGCTTTTGATAGTTAAAATATGATTCACATGCCTCCTTTCCATGTTTGTTGGTGACTCATGCTGTAGATTAGATTAGGAATTGCTAAATTTGAAACCGAAATTTCTAGGGTTTCCAAAATTGAAATCGATTTTTGGTTGTTTCACAATGATTAGATGATAGAATTGAGTCTTAAGTATTGTTTATATCATGTTGGAGGGTAGATTTTGATGATTTTACCCTTAGAAAGTTGCCTTAAAACTCCGTCTTAAAAGTGCCTTAAATGGAAATTCGTGATTTATAATTGAAAAATTGATGTTGTAATTGACAGTATAAGCATGAGTTGAACTTCAATATGCTAATAGAAACGATGATTGATGAATATATGCCTAAATTTTCACAGCTGTAAAGACCGTCTGAAAATTTTAATTGAGTTGTTGTACATAGTAGTGAAGGGTGATAATGATATGTTATAAATTATTCTTTCTCTTGAATTAGTAACATGTGATTAGAAGTGTGTTTGGAATAACCTTAGAATCATGCTAGGATACTCGAATTTGTTGAGCATATGTAATCACCATGATAATTCCTTGCACCACTATGGCTCATGAGTAGTAATAATTTGAACTTGTATGTTAAAACCTTAGAAACTGCTGGTAAACATGTGTACTTAACTTAATACTCAAGGTAACAGTGTGAATTATGTGCTCCACATGCTGAAAGTTGTTGATAAATTGGTGTACCTAGCTGATAAGTTGAATTCAAATTACATGAAATCAATACTTGCATGTTTATATAAGTTGCTTGAACATATGCCTTAAGCAGATGCCGAGACTAAACCTTGGACTTCGCCAAAGTAAGCGGGGGAGGGGTAACCCACCTGAGACGGGAGAGGGGAGTGGACCTGTGGTACCCGCAGTCCCCGAATACCCTACGGTTGTTTTTGTTGACTTCAAGCAAAGGGAGCGTTTTGTAGCCTTACAAAAACGTAAAATGAGACCTACAAAGTGTATAGACACCAGTGTATTAGAGGAGTTGGAGATAGAGACGGATGTCCGTCACATATTCGAGACCTTGGGTTTTACGGGTTTGTATAGGCTGAGGAAGCATACTTACCCTTTCCTTACCCTAGAGTTCATGAGCTCTTTTAACTATGACCAGTGGGTCGATCGTTGAGTTTAGATTGATGAATACCGTTTTCTGTTGACTATGGACTGTTTGCCTCTCACCTTGGGTTGGCCAAGCCTCCCAAGGACTCCATCACCGACATTCCGGTGAGTGCGGCGTCCGCCGCCTAATGCCTTGCTTTTGACCGGGAAGCAAGCTCCCACCTCGAGCAACATGCGATTAATGATGTTCAAAGATATTACCTTGAGGGTCTTTCTCCGTTCTCTCTCGAACCTCCTCTATGACCGAAAGGATATCAGTAAATTGAATAATCATGAGGTCTTACTTTTGATGTCGTACCTCAACCCGGAGCGGGCCAGGAAAGTGGTCTTTAATGCTCCTTCCATAGTTTGTTCTGCCCTTGCCTTGATGGCTTCTTCCCCTTCCCGGTACCTGAGTTGTGGTGCTATTGCCACTCGGTTAGCTGAAAAGCTAACGTCCTTTGAGGCTTCTTCGGCGTACGTGCCTCTAGCTACCCCAGTGCCCACCATGGATCATGAATACTATCTCGACCTGAAATGGTTGAGGACCTTGGCTGACGGTAGCCTAGCATGGAGGGTGTATGGGATGAGTTGGATGAAGATTCCAGCTCCTGAGCACCTCCCACCCACGGAGCCCTTGGAGCCGACAGTAGTGACGGTGGACTCCGATGACGAGGAGGAGGAGGATGATGACGGACCCCGCCAGCTACAGACCTATCTCATCGACGGTACCATCCTTGAGGAGATGTCGGAGCCGACGAAAGGTGAGAATGCGGGAGTTCAGGTGGGGGAGAGACCCAGAGTGGTGAGGGGACCCCGTCGAGTGAGGGAGAGGGCCTCGGAGACTAGGCCACAGCCAGTAGCACCACAGCAGCAGCAGTCTTTTCCATGCTACCCTTACCTCGACACCCCGGAGACGCGATCCAGTTACCTGGCGGAGAGAGTGTCATCTACCTTGACACTCCGGAACATGCACGAGATGGCGTACGCTCAGGGGATAGGGACCGAGGGACCGCATCCAGTTTGGTGGAGTGGAGTCGGGAACTACTCGGGGGTTTTCCATTCCTACGGGGTGGATCAGTCGACGTGGGGGGCACCTCAGTCCTTCCCTTACGGTGGCTTGACCCCATGGTACGTGGGCCCAGGAGCAGGAGCAGGAGTGGATGCGGGGATCGGGTCAGCAGGAGCAGGTACTTCGGGTGGTGGTGATGATGAGGTGATGTTTGAGCAGCAGCAGCAGCAGCAGCAGCAGGAGTGATACTCCGTGTTTCTATCTTCATTCATGATTGTTAGTAGTAGTTGTTGTTGGTAGCGTGGTTAGATTTTCGGTTGTTTTAGTTGAAACTTTATTTATGAACTTGTATCGTTAGGCCATAAGGCCGGATTAGCTACTTTAACCGTTTGCAGGATGATTGAGAGTCGGGGCGTCATCCCGACTCAAATTAAGTGACAGTCATGTTTATATGTGTTGGTCTATAACGGGTTGTGTAAGGTACTTGGCCTGCAGGTACTCGACAGAGTACCCCACACTCTATTGAGTAGCTGCAGGAAAGGAAGAAAGGAAACATTCTGATCTCGGGCTACTCGATCGAGTAGCCAAGACACTCGATCGAGTAGCATGGCACTCGATCGAGTACCGCTACATACTCGATCGAGTAGCACTGTTACAGGAGGTTTTTGAAAATTAAAAATGTTCAATTGTTTTATAACGGCAAGTTTAATGTTTAATGTGGTTATTAGTGCGTAGTAACACCTTTGAACTGTTAAATTCATATGTTGGAAGTCGTGCTTGAAGATTATAAGTGTGGGGTAATATCCGTATAAGACCCTTTAAATTTAAGGATTATAACGTAAATTTACATTTGAATTATAGTCATAAAACAAAATACAAGAGAAACGATAAAAGGTAAAGAATCAACCTCGGGTCCTTTGATGCGCGGCGTAAAGAACAGAAATCAACAGAGATTTCCTCCTAATTGTTGCACCCAAGACCGTCTGAGACTATGCCCTTGTGCTAGAAATGCTTTCTAATTGACTTGCAATATTGAGAAAGCTCTTGTGAGGTTTTTACGATGTGAGATCTAGGTTTCAGAGAGAGATGATCTCCAAAACCCTAGTTTTCTGTAAAATGAAATTGTCTAGGTCAAAAGGAGAGGGAGTCTCTCCTTTTGTTTGGTTCGGCCAGCCGTGGGTTTGCATGGGGAAGTGGGCTTCCACTTCCTCTTAATTTTACCTCGTGGACCGGCTCGAAAAACGCTAAATGTATATGACGCGGTTTATTATAAATCGTCATCGGTTATCGGTTATTAAAACATCAACTAATAACACGGGTTAGTTGAAGTATTAATACATGTCCGACAAAGGCGATATTGTATAATTTATTCAATATACATTAATTAAATATAATCGTTTATATTTAATTTACGAATTAATATTTAATTCGCCTTAGCCCATTTTATTTAATCCGTATTAAATATAATATCTCAACATCACATTTTGACTAATTACTAGTCAAATAACTCGGACTAACTGGTTAGTCAAAATTGGCATCAACATGACTGTATTTTCATACTGTCACATCTCTCAAACGTATCCTATAGGTGTGACTTTTAGGGACCAGTTGATCACCGCCATCTGTATGACAATAACGTCAAACTTATCTAGCAAGCCAACCGTTATTGATAAACGTGGATCAACCGATAATAATACCAAAAGTATGCCCTTTGATCCTTTTAGAGGTTTATAAGTCCTTGCACTAATTGTTAAGGACACCAACCCCAACAAGCTCCCACTTGTCCGTACAAGTGTATGTGCAATGACGTTATCCGCACTAACTGGAGGACACAAGCTCCAACAAACTCCCACTTGTCCGTACAAGTGTATGTGCGATAACCGATTCTCATATTCATTTAAAAATTTCTCCCACTCAATGTAAAACAATTTGCAGATCCGGATCCGCAAAGGTCGTATTTTACAATCGATCTGTATCAAGAGTGGTTTCCCCGACTAGAGAGTAACTTAACCGATAAAACGAATCCGTATCCGAGCATGGCCATGCATTTCGATTCTGACTCCTCGAGTGGCCCTGAGAAATATCGAGTACCTGATAAAGGCTGAATATTTCCTTCAACTCGACTCCTTCCGATCTAAGCACAGCATGAAATGACCCAGAAAAAATCTACTTGGCTCCCTGTTACGGATAACCGTGAGAAAGAAACCAAAGTCACCCAAAATCTGCCGTAGTCTCAAGAGACAGTCGATAGTCAAAAGAATCGACTCTTAGGATCACCATGGAGGTCCTATCCACGACCGGGCAGCGAATGTTGTAAAACATTTAGGACTCCACGTCGATGTCACAATGGTGTCCTACGAGATATCCGTAAAACTCGCCTCTGTGATTGGTCAGTCAACCGGTTGACTTATGGCTCGTTGAACCCACCATCAACCAACGTCACAAAATAATTGCCAGAGTTATCAGCTCATGTGGGCAATTAAGGACTACAAATATAATGTTTGTTCAGTTCACTTTGTGGTGTTCAAAATTGTCGTACAATTCCACATGAAAAACAAAATATATAAATATCAAAACGATGATATTGTATAGAGTACAAAAGAGAATGAATCTAATCCATAAAAGAGTACTACAACTTAGGAACACGTTTAATTCCCATGGAATTAACGTGCCCTTCATGCTTATCTTGTCGTAATGGTTTAGTGAGCGGATCTGCTATGTTATCATCTGTAGCAATCTTTTCTATCACTACTTCCTTTTGCTCCACGTAATCTCGGATTAGATGAGCTTTCCGTTGTACATGTCTAGACTTGTTGCTAGACTTTGGCTCCTTAGCTTGGAAGATGGCACCACTATTGTCGCAATAGATGGTGATCGGGTCATTCAAACTAGGCACTACAGATAGTCCATGTAAGAATTGACGCATCCATATCGCTTCCTTTGTAGCTTCAGACGCGGCATAGTACTCGGACTCAGTCGTAGAATCTACTGTAACAGTTTGTTTGGAACTCTTCCACTGATCTGCAGCGCCATTAAGAGTAAAAACGAATCCAGACATCGAGATTTCGAGTCATCTCGATCCGTTTGGAAGCTAGCATCTGCAGAACCGGTTGCGCATAGCTTTTGTTAGCCTCCATAAGTCAATGCCCAATCTTTAGTCCTCCGTAGGTACTTAAGAATGTTCTTGACAGCCAGCCAATGTGATTCACCCGGATCTTTGTTGGAATCGACTTGTCATACTCAATGCATATGCCACGTCGGGACGTGTGCATATCATGGCATACATGATTGATCCTATAGCCGAAGCATAAGGAATCCGTGTCATGCGCTCTTTCTCTTCCGGTGTCGCTGGTGCCTGAGACTTGCTCAAATGCACCCCTGGAGCCATAGGAAGGAACCCCTTCTTGGAGTTAGTCATCTTTGAATCTCTCTAGGACTTTGTCTATGTAAGACTCTGATCGAGAGATAACATCCGTCGTGATCTATCTCGATAGATACGGATGCCCGGAATTCTTTGTGCCTCACCCAGATCTTTCATCTGGAAATGGTTTTTCAACCATACTTTCACCGAAGTTAAGAGAGGTATGTCATTCCCAATCAGGAGTATGTCGTCAACATACAATATTAGGAAGACAATCTTGCTCCCACTCGACTTGATATATAGACATGGTTCCTCGACCGATCGAGTAAATCCATTTTCTTTTATCACTTGGTCGAAGCGATGATTCCAACTCCTTGATGCTTGCTTAAGTCCATAAATGGAACGCTTAAGCTTGCACACTTTCTTAGGATGTTTAGGATCGATGAAACCTTCGGGTTGTACCATGTACAACTCTTCCTCCAAAAAGCCGTTTAAGAAGGCGGTTTTCACGTCCATTTGCCAAATTTCATAGTCATGAAAAGCGGCAATCGCTAAGATAATCCGAATGGAACGCAGCATGACTACGGGTGCAAAAATTTCATCGTAGTGCAAACCTGGCACTTGGGTGAAACCTTTAGCAACTAGTCGTGCTTTGTAGATATCTTGTTGACCTTCCACAGAATGCTTTATCTTGTAAAGCCATTTGCATTGAAGGGGACGAACCTTAGCAGGTAAGTCAACAAGATCCCACACGTTGTTCTCATACATGGAGTCCATCTCGGATTGCATGGCCTCAAGCCATAGCTTTGAGTCGAATCGGTCATGGCACCTTTATAGGTTGCGGGTTCACTACTCGTTAAGAGTAGAACGTCATCTATGTCATGTTCCTCGACCATACCAATGTATCTGTCCGGAGGAATAGAGACTCTTCCCGACCTCCTAGGTTCCTCAGGAATATTAACCGCAGCCGGGATTGAAGGAACTGGTTCCTCCAATGGTTGCTCGGTACTTGGTTCTGGAATCTCCGACAGTTCGAAGGTTCTATCACTCTTTGCATTCTCGAGGAATTCCTTCTCTAAGAATGTCGCACTAGCCGCAACAAAAACACGTTGTTCGGTTGGCGAATAGAAGTAATGACCAAGCGTTCCTTTAGGAGAACCTATAAAGTATGTCTTGACCAATCGCGGGCCCAGCTTATCCTCGTGTCTCCACTTGACATAAGCCTCGCAGCCCCAAACCCGTATAAAGGACAAGTTAGGGACCGTTCCCTTCCATAGTTCATATGGAGTCTTGTCACAGACTTTAGACGGACTTGTTAAGTATTAGAGCGGCTGACACAAGAGCATAACCCCATAATGAATCAGGTAATACCGTGTGACTCATCATGGATCGAACCATATCAAGTAGAGTTCGATTTCTCCGTTCGGACACACTATTCAACTGAGGTGTTCCAGGTGGAGTTAACTGTAGGGCAATCCCACAGTCTTTAAGGTGTTGATCAAACTCGTGAGAAAGATACTCGCCACCACAATCTGAACGTAGTGTTTTAATCTTTCTACCCAGCAGGTTCTATACACTGTTCTGGTATTCTTTGAATTTCTCAAAGGATTCACTTTTGTGCTTTATTAAGTAGACATAGCCATATCTACTTAAATCGTCCGTGAAAGTGATGAAATACCTATAGCCTTCTCGTGCGGTGATTGACATAGGTCCACATACATCCGTGTGTATGAGTCCTAATAGGTCAGCAGCGCGCATTCCAACACCTTTTAAGGAAATCCGAGTCATCTTACCGATGAGACATGATTCACACGTGCCAAATGATTGAAAATCAAAGGCCGAGATAGCTCCATTCTTTATGAGCTGTTTTACGCGTTTCTCATTAATGTGTCCCATGCGGCAGTGCCATAGATACGTTTGATCTTTGTCACCGACCTTTAACTTTTTATTCATTACGTGTAATATTTATTTGTCCGATCTAAAACATAAATTCCATTCATGGAGACCGCCTTGCCGTAAATCATATCGTGTAATGAGAAAATGCAAGTATTATTCTCTATTACAAATGAAAAACCAAGTTTATCAAGTGCAGAAACAGAAATAATGTTTTTAGAAAGACTGGGTACATAATAGCAGTTATATAAAAATAACTCCATTCCGCTAGGAAGTTGGATCACATATGTCCCCCTCGAGACGGCAGCCACTCGTGCTCCATTCCCGACACGCAGGTCCACCTCACCCTTTACGAGGGGTTCGATGTTTTGAGCCCCCGCACATGATTACAGATGAGAACCACAACTAAAGTATCTAGTACCCAAGTTCCGTAACTTGCGTGGTTAATCTCAAATCATATGAATAAAAGTAGAAGAGGAAGAAAACATACCAACAGGTTTAACACGACCTGCATTTATGTCCTCATGGTATACGGGACATGTACGCCTCCAATGCCCAGTCTTGTGGCAATGGTGACACTCCATGTTACCATCCTTGCTCTTTGTTGCGCCTGATGAGTTGCTCGACTCACCAGGACCACTCTTACCCGAACCCGACTTCTTAAACTTCGCCTTACCTCCGTTAGGTCCGCTTTAGCTTTGCCCTTACCCTTGCCTTTGTTTGACACAACGAGAACATCCTGTTTCATGCTCCCACTGAACTTCATGTCCTTCTCGGTCTGTACGAGAAGGGAGTGCAGTTCATGGGGAGTTTTCTTCAAATCATTCATATAGTAATTTGCTCTAAAGAGCGCAAAACCATCGTGGAGTGAATGAAGCATGCGTTCGATCACAATGTTCTCGCTGATCTTACAATTAAAGGTCTCGACTTCTCGACATTCTCAATCATCGAGAATGTGTGGGCTAACCGGTTGGCCCTTCTGGAGTCTCGCATAAAAGAAGCGAGTGGCATGCTCATAGGTCACGATTCTCGGTGCTTTCTAGAATTCCTTAGTGAGCGTGGTGAAAATCTTGTTTGCACCATGGGCTATGAAGCGTTTCTGCAAATTGGGTTCCATTGCAAAAATGAGTACGTTTTTAATCGCACCCGCTTCCATACAGAAATCATTAAACTTGGTGATTTCAGCAGCTCTAGCCGTGGGACCTGGGTTTGCCGGGATGGGCTCTAATAGATATTTGAGCTTCCCGTCAGCAGCGGCAGCATTCCGTAATGCCGCCTCCCGGTCGCGAAGTTTGATCCATCATTCTTGATCGAGTAGACTGATTCATCTGATTCATGAAGATCCGAAGCCAGGACTCACGGTCCAATGTGGCACTTGGCATTGGGTTATCAGTAGAACCAGCCATTTGTTTTTAGCAGTTTAAAAGTTCGTGTTCTACACTGAAAAAGAAAGAAAAACAAAAACGAAATAAGCAACTCATCGAGGTGATTTAAGTCTATTTAAAAATTCATTTTAACGTGTAGACTCTTGCACTTGCATAATTGATCTCCCTCAAGAATGATACAAGTGATTCCAAGACTCAATTTCTGTAAATTGATAAGCCAACTGTTTAGCTAATTCTTCCGTAAGAACTCTTGGTCGATAGATTTCCGTAAATCCTATCTATAGTCCACCATGATCACAGGATCGTACGAGTGACCATAGTGTTGAGATAAAATAGGTCAATCGGTTCCAACTTACCCGACGTAGAAGGGGTCATATTATGCCTACCGACGAAGAAGGGACTCATTGGAGTTTGACCTATAAAGACCGTTCTCAATTTTGGTTTATACGAGGAAGATCCCATCAACTTAATTACAATTCATATTAAGTGAACGAATAACTAGCGTCTGCGTGAATGAATTAATTTAGGTGATGGCTTAGCATAGATCGTGTGACATGAGAATGCCAAAGAAAACTAACTCGTGACCTCTATATGTGTCAGTTTTCATGCAATAAATAGGTGGTTTGGTTTTTAGGCGGAATATGATGCATATTATCGTTGCGAAAAATAAATAAAAGAATGCAATACGTAAATAAAATCCTAGTGTGGCCTATCCTAATAAAAAGAACATAAAACAACTTTGGAATCCACCGTTGGACCCGAGAAGCTTGTCTTGATGTTCCATCTTGATCCATGTAGCGGGAGTGAGCATCCGGTCTCCATCTTTGGTCTTCTCAAAAATTACAATTAAAATTACAAAATATAAACCTATTTACATTCTAATTAAAAACTGTAATTACAAGTGAAAAATTCAAAACGGAGATACAAGATCTCAAAATACAACCAAGACCGTGTTCCATCATTACGGTAACACGTTCTACTAAGGCCACACTAAGTTACAACTGTTTGTAAAATTAAATACGTAATAAAGGGCATTCACAAGCATTCAAAATTAACGATAAATAAAAATGCATCAACTAAAAACAAATTCATTCGTGACATAATTCCGTAATTATGTTAAATTTATCCAAACCACCTTTTAATGATTAAAATTCATGTGATAAAACCGCTTCTATCAATTTAATTTTAATCAAAAACAATCCGTTACTTTAAATACGCTTTAAAATAACTTAATGGTACGTGTGTGAACCGTTTCACAATCATAGCGAGTGTACAATATCCGTATAATGTACATTTTAAGGCCAAAAGAAAATTTAAAATAAAAGAATAAATTTTCAAAGCTTGCCAAGACAAAAATCCCTCGATCCAGGGACAATAGTGCTCGATCGAGGAACTAAAGGGCTCGATCGACTGAACTGCTAGTCGATCGAGAGGTATGCTAATCAGGAAGTACTCGATCGACAAAACTGGTGGTCGATCGAGGACTTTTATCAGCAATACTGCTCGATCGAGTACGAGGACTCCTCGATCGAGCAGTGGGGTTTTAAAAGTGGTCGATCGAGTACAGCAAGGACACGATCGAGGAAAAACAAGACAGAAAAACCTCTCGATCGATTAAAAACTTGGTCGATCGAGAACAAAAGTTTCTCGGAAAACAAAAAACCCTCGTGAAAACAGTTTTGTGGAAACAAGACAAATGCAATTTTGATCAAAAACGCATAAAATCAATTTTATAATCTGACAAAACTTGACATATCATTATAATCTCCGTATAAAATAACAATATGTAAAAGAACAAAACGAAAAGGTGAAACAACCGTGTAAACATGTCACGGTTTCAAAAAAAAATTTCTGCCGTGTATACAAGGCACGGTTTTTGAGACAAATACAATCGTCTCAAAATCGTTTTATGAAAAATCACAAAGAAAATTTACGTGGCCTCGCTCTGATACCACTTGTGGGGTAATATCCGTATAAGACCCTTTAAATTTAAGGATTATAACGTAAATTTACATGTGAATTATAGTCATAAAACAAAATACAAGAGAAACGATAAAAGGTAAAGAATCAACCTCGGGTCCTTTGATGCGCGGCGTAAAGAACAGAAATCAACAGAGATTTCCTCCTAATTGTTGCACCCAAGACCGTCTGAGACTATGCCCTTGTGCTAGAAATGCTTTCTAATTGACTTGCAATATTGAGAAAGCTCTTGTGAGGTTTTTACGATGTGAGATCTAGGTTTCAGAGAGAGATGATCTCCAAAACCCTAGTTTTCTGTAAAATGAAATTGTCTAGGTCAAAAGGAGAGGAGTCTCTCCTTTTTTTGGTTCGCCAGCCGTGGGTTTGCATGGGGAAGTGGGCTTCCACTTCCTCTTAATTTTACCTCGTGGACCGGCTCGAAAAACGCTAAATGTATATGACGCGGTTTATTATAAATCGTCATCGGTTATCGGTTATTAAAACATCAACTAATAACACGGGTTAGTTGAAGTATTAATACATGTCCGACAAAGGCGATATTGTATAATTTATTCAATATACATTAATTAAATATAATCGTTTATATTTAATTTACGAATTAACTGTTTAATTCGCCTTAGCCCATTTTATTTAATCCGTATTAAATATAATATCTCAACATCACATTTTGACTAATTACTAGTCAAATAACTCGGACTAACTGGTTAGTCAAAATTGGCATCAACATGACTGTATTTTCATACTGTCACATCTCTCAAACGTATCCTATAGGTGTGACTTTTAGGGACCAGTTGATCACCGCCATCTGTATGACAATAACGTCAAACTTATCTAGCAAGCCAACCGTTATTGATAAACGTGGGTCAACTGATAATAATACCAAAAGTATGCCCTTTGATCCTTTTTAGAGATTTATAAGTCCTTGCACTAACTGTTAAGGACACCAACCCCAACAATAAGCGTATTTGTCACAGCTAGGGAAGCAGCGATAGTTTCTTGTACTTTAATGTTGCATACGCCTCCTTACGACTTATTTATCGGAATTATATCTTCTCACACACTTGTGCATCCCATAGAATCGTGCCTTCTGGACGGCAGCTAACTAGTCCGGTGGTTAGTGTATAATTGCTAATTTAACGAGTTCGTGCTTAACGAGTAATGTCCGCGATAGATAACATGTTTTAACCCATGTCATGAATCAAATAATAAATAATATGCGTTGAAATTTGGGTGGTGAACTTCGGGGACGAAGTTCCTTTTTAGAGGGGAAGAGTAATGTCGCGAAATAAAAAGGTTGTTTTTGAATAATGTTTTGCCTGTTTATAATGTTGTTGGTAGTTGTTTATAATGTTGGTATCATGTGTTGCGAAAAAAAAATTTTGAAGTATAACGACTTACTTTCTTTGGTTCTTTAAAGTGAGTGTGATCGTATTTGAATCACGTTGCCAAGTAACATGGTGGCATTAGTTGTACCACATGAAAGTTGATATGAGACATATTCTAGATTGATGGTTGGATAGTAATTATTGTATGTTAGGAGATCGTGAGTGACGATTCGCATTGTGAGTTGGATGCTTTATATATATATAAAATAACGGTTGACTGTGATTAAGCTTGCATGATAGTGGCAAGAATCGATAGATATAAATGTGGATGGTGATGATGATGACATGGGGGGGGATGGTGTTTACAAGGAGTAATGGTTTAACCGGGAAGATGGGTGAGATTGTGTTGGTTCCGTGTCATGAGCGGGAGAGGTGAGTTGAACTTCGGGGACGAAGTTCTTTTTAGGGGGGAAGACTGTAATACCCGCCCTTTTAGGGACCCTTTGACCATCATCGACTGTCCTTGGGAGCGGGAGTAATCTTAGGAAAGTATGCCAAAACCATCGTGGGGTGCGCATTAAGAGTGGTACTCGATAGAGTAGAGGCTACTCGATCGAGTAGCTAGGTTACTCGATCGAGTAGGGGGCTACTCGATCGAGTATGTTGGGTACTCGATCGAGTGACGGGTTTTCAGCGAGGGTTTTATATCGCGTTTTGTTAAATCCGCAAATCACTTCCGCCACTTTCCTCCTATCCTTCAGTCGCCTCTTTCCCTTCCCTTCACCTCAAAACCTCCATGGAAACCTTTGTGAAGATTCTTGTGCCTTAGGAGAGCGTCTCTGGAGTCGGGTAGCGGTCTTTTGCTGAGTTTCTCCCTAATAGGTATGTCATAGTCATCATCCGTGCCTTTGTCTCTATAGTTAGGGTTTGCTTGTTAGTAATAGATATTTGTATGGTGGTTATAGGCTTTGCTTGGTCGCTGGATATGTTATCTGTCGGCGTGGATTGGTTGCGGTTGCTTAAAGGTAGGTTCGCCTACTCAGTTTCTGTAGATGGTCTAGTGTGTCGGTCGTTATGGTAGTGTTGTGGTCGTTTGATATAGTAATTGTGTTGTGTTGTGATTGTGGTTGTGATCGTTGTTGACGGTTCTCGAGATGCGGTCTCGGCTGAGTGGGTCACTTGCGGGAGTGGCTTCACGCCCTAGTTTTGCCCTTCGTGGAACCCGCCATGGAAGGGGATGTGCACATTAATGGACAGGGTTATCGCTCGATTTGATGAGCGGGGATTTTGTGGGTACGGCTGCGGTCCCCCACTGGCAGGGCTGGTCCAGTGGACAGTCAGTGACAGAGTTGGTTGGATTGTTGCGATTGTGGTTGGGACAAATAGTATTATTGGTATTGTTGATTTCAGTTGCCATTGTCTTATCTTATCTCAATACTGACCTTGTGTGGTTGTTTGTTTGTTATGTGTCTGACGTGATCCCTTATGGTGAGCAGTCGGTCTTAGCAGGTGTTGATGTTGTTGATAGCTGAGGTCCGGGCAGGGATGAGTCTTCACGAGACATGATGGTCATAGCGAGTAGTCTTTGAGTTGTACCTTTGTATCGTATTTTGGTTTGAATCACTTGTAATATGACTTAATAGTTCTTTTATTGACGTTTGATAATTACTTTCCTCGGGCAACCGAGATGGTAACACCCTTATATGCTAAGGAAGGCCTAGTTAAGGCTCCTCTGGATATGGGGGTGTTACAACAACAATGAAATTAACGAAATAGACAGAAGGTTTTATGCTTAAAACGAATGAACAAACAATTAACAATAATGATAATTCGGTTTCGGGAGACTAACTAACAATTTCTATACTATCAATGCAATAAAGATGAACTGAAAATAGGGCAAGTGAATACCGAAATTGCAGAAGGATCGTCATGGAATGATTGAAAGCACAACGAAAATCCAATGCGAAATAGTTTCCCAAACCCTAATTATTTCTAAAGAACTGTATGTAAAACTTAATGTGAAAACTTCATATCTAAACTGATGTTTCTAGGTTACGTTATATAGAAAATATACGTAACAATTATTATCAAAACCTAAACTCAATGGGCTTGCGTTTCCTCGATCTTTTAATTCTCGTCTGGGATAGCGGCTTGGTCGATCGACTGCTAGGACTGGTCGATCGACTGAATAGCAATGAGCAGTAGCTTCTGGAACCCGATGGTTGGTCGATCGACTGAAGGTAGTGGTCGATCGACTGCTTTAGCTGCTATTGACTTCTATAATCCCGTGGATTTGTCTTTTGGGCCTTGGAATGCGCACCAAGCTTGTTCCTTAAATGAATTCTTCACGTCAAATGCAATGCCGGATACTCGGGGACGGATTTAGCTTGATTTCCGCTGGATTCTTCACATTTCTGCAATAATGTACAAAATACGGAAGTAGACGGAAATAGGGAAAAATGTAGCATAAACTACATGAATGAGCTATGAAATGCGTGTAAAATAGGATGTAAAACATCATATAAAAGACACGCATCAAACTTCCCCAAACCAAACCCTTGCTTGTCCCCAAGCAAGAACTAGACTCGATCTAATGGAACGAGTTCAAACTCAGAGCGAATTGCAACAAGTAAAGCCTAAACCATTTTAATGCAACAACCAACAATCAATTAGCGTATGAATCATGCAAATGAGTTATGAAGTCGTTAAAAACTATGCTGAACCGTCAACTTGTAACATCCCGTTTGATGTCTATGAGTGTCTTGGTATTGTATTTGATAGTTGATGATATTATGGAGCTAGCAGCATTAGAGGATGGTAGTTGGTTATGTATGGAGTTGGTGTCGTGAGAGATATATATGTGGTAGATACGATATAGTGAGTCATGTTGTGGAAGTAAACATAGTTGGTGGAGTGGGTGTTAAGAGTTCATGTTCTATGTTCGGTCGAGTTCTTGAGTCCTTAGCTAAGTTGTTGTGTCTTGGTCGAGTCTGTATGGTTGTTTTTATGTATGGGTTGAATTTCGGGGACGAAGTTCCTTTTAAGGAGGGAAGACTGTAATACTCCGTATTTATAAGTCTTGGGGTACTCTATCGAGTAGCCCTTACTCTGTCGAGTAAGGGTAAGTTGCGAGATAAAATAGTTTCTGACCTGTTGGGTACTCGATCGAGTAAGGGGGTACTCGATCGAGTACCTTGGGTACTCAATCGAGTGTCCGGTTTTACGGGGAGTTTTCTCGGGTTTTGTTAATTATGCGATTAAGGTATTTAAACATAGTCGTCATTGTTTTAAATCACTTTTACAAAACCTAAAACCTTGTTTAAGAGAGAAAGCAACAAGTTCATCTTCCTAATCGCATCCTTAGCAATTCCGGAGTTCGAGACGGTCGGTTCTTGTCGTTATTCGTATCGTTGAGTTCCCTGCGTCGAGGGTAAGCTTTTAATATAATTTTTATAATGTTTTGTTAAGTTTGGTTAAACCCTAATTTAGAGATTGGGGGTTTTGTGTGTAGTTTGTGATGTGTAGCCTCTATGTGTTATATGATAGGAGGAGGGTTCGTAGAAAAGACTTTTTGATACAAATTTGTTGATACCGTCGACGGTTGTGCTTTCGGGTAGGATTTCCTACTCGTATTAGTCCCATAATGGGATATTGGTGATGTCTTTGTAGTTAGTTGTTTGGTATGATGATTGTCTTGTGTTTGTGGTTGTGATTCTTTGTTGACGGTTCTCGAGATGCGTTCTCGGTTGAGTGGGGTCACTTGCGGGAGTGACTTCACGCCCTAGTTTCGCCCTTCGTGGAACCCGCCACGGAAGGGGATGTGCACATTAATGGGACGGGGTTATCGCTCGGTATGATGAGCGGGGCTTAGGTGGGAACGGTGCGGTCCCCCAGCTGGCGGTGGGTCCGGTGGACGATCAATGATTGAGGTGATTGGAGTTGGTTGGTTGTGTGTGTGTGTGATTAATTTGTCTGTCTACCTTATTGTTGATATATGTATTGAATTGTGTGATTATTATCGACCCCGTTTAAATGTTTTAAAAGCGTGGTGATCCATTCGGGGTGGTGAGCGATTATTGAGCAGTGTGATATGACGCGTATGGGATAGTGGGATGAGTCATCACGTGGCAGTTAGAAGTCTTCCGCTGTGTCAGACGAAGTCTAGTAGCTTTGATAGTTTTAGCTGTAGACCGTATGAGAACCTTGTAATTCCTTTTATTAGTTTTGGGTTTGAACATGTACGTTTCTTTATTGTCTTATGATATTCAGTACCTCGGGCAACCGAGATGGTAGTATCCTTATACCTGAGTGGTCCTGGTAAGGCACTTGGAGTATGGGGGTGTTACAAATGGTATCAGAGCGACGATTTTGGAACCTGTAACAAATGAACATAATGAACATAGGGAGTCTAATAAATTGAACCTGGTGTATGTGTAATGGGAGCCCCGGCTGATGCTAGGTTTTGGGTGAGTAGGCGCCCTCACTTCAAAATCTTGGCCCCATGATACTTAAGCCAGTCACATGGTATGGGAACGTGGAGTCCGTGTGTATATGTGCGACGTGTATGTTAATTGTGCTGTATATGGTTTGTTGAAAGCATGTTGCATGATAGTTGGTTGACATGTTGGTTGGAATCGTTGGAAAAGTATATGAGAATGATGAATGATATGGTAGAAAAAGAAAGTAGTTCGTATATGATGATGTGTGATGAAGTGGATTTGTAATGTTGTTGTATTAGCAACATGAAAATAGGATTTGTAGTGTATGGGTGTGGTTTGTGTTATGAAAAGTTATGAAAATTTAAAACATGCGGGTAATACATGATTGAAAGTTGAATGTTATATGAGCATGATAGATGGTAATGTTTGACTTCTGGTAAGTAGTAACATGAAGAATAGAGGTTCAATGATATGAGTTTTATATAACGAATTGGATGAAAAGCATGATGGTTGTTTATAACGTGGCACTTGATAACACGAAGTAGATTATTTTGTTAATTGCATGAGGAGTCGCGCAGATTTGAATGCGTAGTTGTAATCATAATGTTGAAATAATAATGAATGCATAGTACGTTAGGGTATGTGAGATAACATTCGGGTAGTATTCGCGAGTCTGCATGACTCGATCGAGTGGGTTTGATTCGATCGAGTGGGTACTTGTTGTTATGTTGACCAGAATCGTGTTTTTGGGCACTCGATCGAGTACCTCGGGCACTCGATCGAGTATGGGGTCACTCGATCGAGTAGCCGGGCTACTCGGTCGAGTAAGTCGAGATCGAAGGTCTGTTTGGGTTTGAGTCGGGGCACTCGATCGAGCATGTTGGGCACTCGATCGAGTAGCCTCAACTCGATCGAGTAGGTTATGGTACTCGATCGAGTGGGGTCTGTGCAGGTCATATGCGTATTTCGGGTCATATGTTTGTCTTTTGACATTCGTTGCATATTATGTTTAATTCAAAGGTGTTGTATTATTTCTTTATGCATTGTTCTACGTATGTGTTGGTCCTGAAGCGTAAGTTACCCAATCTTATGATGTAAGGAGTGGCACTATGATGAGTATGAGGTCGGTGGGGAGGACATGAGTTATATGTGATTATGATAGATGGTGGAAAAAGAAAAGAAAGATTGGTATAGTTCATTGAGGCATGGCGCACGTTTTGCGAGATGGGATGAGTGATATGATTGTGTGTTGAGTGATGTAAAAATAAGTGAATATAGACAAGGGATGATGTGAGTATAATGAACGTGAGAATGAAAAGATTGAAAGTAAGAATGTGGAAAGTGGCAGCTTGAGATGTGTAAAGAGTTAAGGAGGGAAATGGTTAGGAGTCGTGTGGGTTATGGATTTATGTAGTGAAAGTTCGTTTAAAGGGGGTTGAGAAGAGTAATATATAGTGAACTTTGTGGAGACATGTCGCGAGGTGTATTTGTAGACAGTGAGTGAGTTTGGGAGGTTTGGTTTATTAAAAGATGAAACTACTGTGTGATTTCCTTGGGTAATTAACGATATTAAATGAATTCTGATTTCTAGAGATGTAAAAAGGGGGATGCAATTGTTTGAACATTAAATGTTGGTTCTATGGATAGATTAGTGGCAAGTATGAGTGATAGCATAATAAGAGAAGATCCATGGTAAGAAAGAGTGAGATGATGTCGGTAGAAAATAATGGAATTAAGTTTCGGAGCAACGAAGGGGTAACCAGATTTCTAAAGAGTTAGCTAGAAGGAATAAGGAGTTGAACTATTAATTAGTATTATTGAGTGTAAAGAGAAAAGAAGGATAAAAGTAAGCTGAGGAAAATGTTCACCGGAGCTATGCGATATAAAGATAAGAAATCATCGAAATATGTGATGGTATCACGAGGATGTTAGCTAAAGGTTATATAGGAGTTTCAGGGCAACATGATTGGTAATGAGTTTCGAGGAATTAAGGGAGTAAGAAGTTGGTGGAGTATTGGCACGATACGAGATATTTGGTGGAGAGTTGGATGACAATACAAATAGGATAGCATTGGGAATAATGTTGAGGTAATTTTGTGGATGGGTTGGTGTTCGTTATTTGCAATGTTAACCAAAAATGGTAGAAAAACCATGTTATTTTGATATGAATGTAAGAGATTTGATATACGAGCAGCGGTGGCATGGTGGTGTTATCACTAATGGCTAAGAGTGATGGAATATTAGAAAGGTAGCAATTCTAAAGAGTTGATTTGGTAAGGACCTGATTGTTGTGTATAATTGTGAGAGGGTGTAAGATGTGGTTAGATGAGGCGGACGCTATTAGTTGAATAGTGAAGGTGTGATTATATTTGGCAGGAAATGATGGTTGTGCGACTGGGGGAATATGTTATGAGGGGCATATGAGTTAAACTCGGGCGGCAGGTAACCTTTTTCGAGTGGTGACTTACGTGGTCAGGATTGACTAGTTGGTTGTGATTACGGGTCTGTGATTTGTGTAAATGTTTGTGTGAGGTTCTGACCTCACAAGAAGGGGTATGGTGTGATAATTATAAAGTTGTTTTATGAATGTTTGGTAATATATATGTTGGACACGGTAATTTAATTTAATGATATCCAAAAAGGTAATAATTTGATTGATTTGACATGGCTAGTTATAATTTTATGTGTATTGATAACACATGTGTATTCCGGGAAATGGCAGAGAGGATGTTCATGAGATGCTTATCTGTTTATCCATATAATATGTTGCGTGGTGATTTAATAAAGTGGATTTGAGTAAGTTTTTCTTGTCTGAGAAGTTATGCTAAGTCAGTATTTACGGGAATTGTATGCAGTTGTGATGTCTATCGGTGTGGTTGTGGTGCCTCGGGTGGTGATCCGGGCACGGTACATAGTCTTTGTGATGCGGGTATTTTCGCACTACGGTGTGGTGTTGGTGGCGGTCTTTGTGATGCCGTCACCGGTTGTGGTGGAGTAGGCGGGATGATTATGATTCGGGTTTCGAAAGTACATACCAGTTATACATAGATTGTTGTTTTGTTTGATGTTTCTCTCTGCGAGTGTCAGTTTATGCTGATAGACAGTTGTCTTGCTTATTCATGTTTTCTTTACCAGGTTAAGTTGGGAATGAGGTAGAGTATGATGTGAAATAGAGTTGTATATGTTTCGTTGTTGTAATGGGATAGTGATAATCTGTTGATGGGACACGGTTGTGAGAGGTGGTTACGGTAATTTTGATCTTGTTTTCAGATGAGACATCGGTAGACATGGTAATGGAAAATGATTCGTGGAACATGTGTTGTAATGAGCTGAAAGCGGCAGGTAGTTCATAATCTTTCGTTGAGACAGTGAGTGTAGGGTGTTGGGGAAATTAGTGTCATGTTAAGTTGTGTATGAATTTTGCGGTAATGAAAGAAAGAACTTGAGGATCTAGTGTGCGTGTACGTAACGAGTGCGGACCGTGAGTTATGCTTCTGGGAGATAAGTGCCTTACGTAGAGAGGTATGTTGTTTGGCAGTAATAATGAAGAGTGGGTATGGTGATTTGCTACGAGTTTATGGTATAGGTTAGGTCTTGTTTGCCGAATGAGTTGAGGAATGGGAAATGTTTAGGTATGGGAGCCTTGGATATAAGAATGGTGAGTGTTTGGTTGATAGACGGTTATCTTTGACATGTGGTGGTACAGAGGGTAATGAGATATAGATATGGTTTGGTATTAGTGAGTTACGAGGACGTAACATTTGTCTTAAGAGGAGTAGGATGCGATAAAACAGATTTTGATGGTTGTACATATGGTAATATATTCGGAAGTGGAGTCTTGATGTAGAATAAAAGATCGATTCGTGTTGTGGGTGATTTTATTAAAGGTCATGACCGTGCTTGTGGTAGCGTGATGTTTAGGAGTGTGAGAATATTTCGCTAGTATTGTGGTTGGATGATGAGGTTACGAGTGTGAGTAAACTTCGAGGACGAAGTTCCTTTTAAGGGGGGTAGAATGTAACATCCCGTTTGATGTCTATGAGTGTCTTGGTATTGGATTTGATAGTTGATGATATTATGGAGCTAGCAGCATTAGAGGATGGTAGTTGGTTATGTATGGAGTTGGTGTCGTGAGAGATATATATGTGGTAGATACGATATAGTGAGTCATGTTGTGGAAGTAAACATAGTTGGTGGAATGGGTGTTAAGAGTTCATGTTCTATGTTCGGTCGAGTTCTTGAGTCCTTAGCTAAGTTGTTGTGTCTTGGTCGAGTCTGTATGGTTGTTTTTATGTATGGGTTGAACTTCGGGGACGAAGTTCCTTTTAAGGAGGGAAGACTGTAATACTCCGTATTTATAAGTCTTGAGGTACTCTATCGAGTAGCCCTTACTCTGTCGAGTAAGGGTAAGTTGCGAGATAAAATAGTTTCGACTGTTGGGTGCGATCGAGTGTTTGGGGTACTCGATCGAGTAAAGAAAGTACTCGATCGAGTACCTTGGGTACTCGATCGAGTGTCCGGTTTTTACGGGGGAGTTTTCTCGGGTTTTGTTAATTATGCGATTAAGGTATTTAAACATAGTCGTCATTGTTTTAAATCACTTTTACAAAACCTAAAACCCTGTTTAAGAGAGAAAGCAACCAGTTCATCTTCCTAATCGCATCCTTAGCAATTCCGGAGTTCGACGGTCGAGTTCTTGTCGTTATTCGTATCGTTGAGTTCCCTGCGTCGAGGGTAAGCTTTTAATATAATTTTTATAATGTTTTGTTAAGTTTGGTTAAACCCTAATTTAGAGATTGGGGTTTTGTGTGTAGTTTGTGATGTGTAGCCTCTATGTGTTATATGATAGGAGGAGGGTTCATAGAAGAGACTTTTTGATACAAATTGTTGATACCGTCGATGGTTGTGCTTTCGGGTAGGATTTCCTACTCGTATTAGTCCCATAATGGGATATTGGTGATGTCTTTGTAGTTAGTTGTTTGGTATGATGATTGTACTATGTTTGTGGTTGTGATTCTTTGTTGACGGTTCTCGAGATGCGTTCTCGGTGAGTGGGGTCAGTTGCGGGAGTGACTTCACGCCCTAGTTTCGCCCTTCGTGGAACCCGCCACGGAAGGGGATGTGCACATTAATGGGACAGGGTTATCGCTCGGTATGATGAGCGGGGCTTAGGTGGGAACGGCTGCGGTCCCCCCCGGGTGGCTGGTCCAAAGTGGACGATCAATGATTGAGGTGATTGGAGTTGGTTGGTTGTGTGTGTGTGAGTTAAGTGTCTGTCTACCTTATTGTTGATATATGTATTGAATTGTGTGATTAGTATCGACCCGTTTAAATGTTTTAAAACTGTGGTGATCCATTCGGTTGTGGTGAGCGATTATTGAGCGGGTGTGATATGACGCGTATGGGATAGCCGGGATGAGTCATCACGTGGCGATTAGAAGTCTTCCATTTGTGTCAAACGAAGTCTAGTAGCTTTGATAGTTTTAGCTGTAGACCGTATGAGAACCTTGTAATTCCTTTTATTAGTTTTGGGTATGAACATGTAATCACTTCATCTATAATTACTTTAAAAGTACGTTTCTTTATTGTCTTATGATATTCAGTACCTCGGGAAACCGAGATGGTAGTATCCTTATACCTGAGTGGTCCTGGTAAGGCACTTGGAGTATGGGGGTGTTACACAACTATAGAGACTTATTAAATTGGACTCTCGCGGGCCGCTCAAATCACTCATAAGCACAGGTGAAAATATAAGAGGATAGAAAGAATTCATTTTGTAAAGACTCTCACCTAACTACGACCTATAAGAACATGCCTGCAATATAATATGAAAGTAATCTCTATGACCGTACATATGCATTCCAACCAACAAATGACCATGACACATGCCGAGGTATATATGGGATATGTGAGGTATGGGTAAGAAGAGGCAAAACATTTTATGGAAAAGTGGAGGTACAGGTGATCAAGCTAGTACCAAAACGGAACCATATGGCAACATCCAACTTCTTGCTCATAATCAATCGACACAGTGCTATAGCAAGCACAAAACTCACAATCCCTGGTATAAAAGCAATCAACCAACTCCCCATAAAATATGAATAATACATGGGAGCAAAAATCGCCAAGAGATAAAGGCTTGAATTATGCGAATTGATTCTTTCTTTTTTTTTTTTATTCTTTCGAACTCCAGTCGATCGACCAAGTAGAGCAGTCGATCGACTGCTTTGAACAGTACATAACCTCTTTTTCTCTTTTTTCGAATCATTTTCTTTTCTTTTTTTTTTATTTCTTTCTTTCCTTCTTTTCATTTTCCCAACAATCATCTCAATTGAGCAAATACCACCAAAAACGAAGTAACAATCCCAAAAACATGGACTACTAGCTTGACAAAGGACAGGCTAAATGTAGGATATAGTAATGGGACAAAAAAGCTATTTTTGGCAGTGTGGAGCTTATGGGTAAAATGAATAAAGGAAAACCTCTACCACATGTGTCAACGAACCACAAACCGAATGCATACAGGTATTAAGCAGATTAAGTTCATATTTATGCAAATTTATGTAACATGTCTCATAAGGAGTACTACTCACATTCCTAAATAAACCGGTCATAAATGTCACCACTTATAGGCTCTAAATCTCAGAAATATGATGTAGGTTGCCAAAATTCAAAGTCAAGTCTAAGGTCCAGCAAATAAGTTAACGAAAACTCGTAGATATGCATATATGATTCTACTAATAACATGTTAATTAGCAAGGCTTAGGCGAAAACAGATGCAATTGCAATGTCATCATGGAAATACTACCGTTCCGACTCGACCTACATGCTAAAATAAACGTGCATTTTTGTTTGAATTTTTGAAATTTTTCAATTTTTTGGATTTTTGTATATATGAAAAATGAAATAAACAATGCAAGGCAAAAATGTAAACGTGAATGCAAGCAAATGATATGCGACGCAAAACTCTTCCCCAAACCAAATCGCACAATGTCCCCATTGTGTAAAAGCATGTAATGAAGAAAGAGAAACGGGAATATGCGTAAAATGAAATAGATAAAAATGACATGAAGTGGAAATCGGGAACTCACAAGACTTTAAGCGCAGCAAAGGAAACCTCCCCAAACCAGCGTGAGCTAGGAGGTTTCAGTAGCCAGCAGTGCTACCAAAAAGTACCTGAAAGACAAACTAAGTACCACGCATAAAACCGAGAAAGCAATAAAGAAGCGATATTATGTGCATAATTGAGGAAAATAGAAGAAATAATTAATGACGGAAGATAAAGTGGGGTAGAAAACTCCCTTAATTCCGCAAATCGACCAAACATAGCAGGAGAGAGGTCGTGAACAGGTACAGCAGTGCAGCGCGGTCGATCGAGCACACCACTCAGTCGATCGACCAAGTGAACAGGAACAGAAGCTCCTGTAAACTGCAGACCAGTCGATCGACCAACCAGACCAGTCAATCGACTGGAAATACTGCTGTAACATCTTATTTCTTCTTATTTGCTCAATTTCTTGAGCTAATGAGGTCTAAAAACCTGCAAATGCACAATAATACGCGCCCAAAATTGCACAAAACCCAAAGTAAAGTCTAAAGCATATAAAATCCTAAGCAAGCAAAATAAAATTCGAAGTTTCGCGCACACAAAAGTAATAAAAAAAAGTGTTTAAAAGCAATAAAATGTCTGATAAGCAATGTGACCAACTAGTAGTTGATCAAAAACGGCCACGGTATGGCCCACTTCGTCGGCTTCTGGCTACTAGAGGTAGCCTCATCTGTGCTTATCTTGTCAGCTGCACCCTTCTCATCTTCCACGTCCGTATGGCTCAACGGATCAACACTCTCATCATCTCCCCAATTAAGGACCTCCTCCAGCTCGTCAGAATCCAAGTCAGACTCCGTTACTTTGACCGGCTCGTCATCAACTTCCTCATCGGTGGCATAGCTAAGGCAAATTTTTTAAAAACTGTGGTGATCCATTCGGGGGTGGTGAGCAGTTATTGAGCAGGTGTGATATGACGCGTATGGGATAGCTGGGATGAGTCATCACGTGGCAGTTAGAAGTCTTCACGTGTCGACGAAGTCTAGTAGCTTTGATAGTTTTAGCTGTAGACCGTATGAGAACCTTGTAATTCCTTTTATTAGTTTTGGGTTTGAACATGTAATCACTTAATCTATAATTACTTTAAAAGTACGTTTCTTTATTGTCTTATGATATTCAGTACCTCGGGCAACCGAGATGGTAGTATCCTTATACCTGAGTGGTCCTGGTAAGGCACTTGGAGTATGGGGGTGTTACACAACTATAGAGACTTATTAAATTGGACTCTCGCGGGCCGCTCAAATCACTCATAAGCACAGGTGAAAATATAAGAGGATAGAAAGAATTCATTTTGTAAAGACTCTCACCTAACTACGACCTATAAGAACATGCCTGCAATATAATATGAAAGTAATCTCTATGACCGTACATATGCATTCCAACCAACAAATGACCATGACACATGCCGAGGTATATATGGGATATGTGAGGTTTGGGTAAGAAGAGGCAAAACATTTTATGGAAAAGTGGAGGTACAGGTGTGTAATACTCCGTATTTATATGTCTTGGGGTACTCTATCGAGTAGCCCTTACTCTGTCGAGTAAGGGCAAGTTGCGGAATAAAATAGTTTCTGACCTATTGGGTACTCGATCGAGTAGCCGGGGCACTCGATCGAGTAGGGGGGTACTCGATCGAGTACCTTGGGTACTCGATCGAGTGTCCGGTTTTACGGGGGAGTTTTCTCGGGTTTTGTTAATTACGCGATTAAGGTATTTAAACATATTCGTAATTGTTTTAAATCACTTTTTACAAAACCTAAAACCTGTTTAAGAGAGAAAGCAACTAGTCTTCTTCCTAATCGCGTTCTTGACAATTCCCGGAGTTCAGACGGTCAGTTCGTATCGTAGTTCGCGTCGTTGGATTCCCTGCGTCGAGGGTAAGCTTTTAATATAATTTATATAATGTTTTGTTAAGATTGATGAAACCCTAATTTAGGAATTGGGGGTTTTTATGAGTAGTATTTGAATGGTAGCATCTATGTGTTGTATGGTAGGAGGAGAATTCGTAGAGGAGCCGTTTTGATACAAATTTTTGTAGATACCGTCTGCGTGTTGTGCTTTCCGGTAGGATTTCCTACTCGTATTAGTCCCATAATGGGATATTGGTGATGTCTTGTAGTTAGTTGTTTGATATGATGATTGTGATTATGATTGTGATTGTGATTGGTTGTCTATGGTTCTCGAGATGCGTTTCTACCGAGTGGGGTCACTTGCGGGAGTGACTTCACGCCCTAGTTTCGCCCTTCGTGGAACCCGCCACGAAAGGGGATGTGCACATTAATGGACAGGGTTATCGCTCGTACGATGAGCGGGGCTTAGGTGGGAACGGCTGCGGTCCCCCACTGGCAAGGCTGGTCCAGTGGACAGTCAGTATTGAGATGATGGGAGTTGGTGTATGTGTGTGTGTGACAGTTCAGCTGTCTGTGTATCTTGTTATTGCTGTCTATATTGTTTGTGTGATTAGTACTGACCCCGGTGTTGTTTTGTAAACCTGCGGTGATCCATTCGGGGATGGTGAGCAGATATTGGACAGGTATAGAGATGAGTACGGGGATAGCTGGGATAGCCACGACATGACGATAGAGTCTTCCGCTGTAGTTTAGCATTTATTTACATTTCAGTTGAGAACAGATAGTTTGGAATAATGTATTGTACTTTCAGTTTGGTTTCGAGGATTTTATTTATTCATTAAACTATTTATATTAAATGTTGTTTCTGTTTTGTCTATTTGATTATCATACCTCGGGCGACCGAGATGGTGATGTCCTCATACCTGAGTGGTCCTGGTAAGGCACTTGGAGTATGGGGGTGTTACAAATGGTATCAGAGCGACGATCCTGAAACCTGTAACTAATGAACTTAATGAACATAGGGAGTCAATTAAAATGAACCCGGGGTAGAAGTTGTAGGAGCTAGTGCAAAGGCTTGGGAGACGTCCTAAAGTCGCGGGGGTCGCCCTACAACTTTGAACCGGTCACATGGGGGAAATGTGTGTTGAGTCATGTGTGTGCTAAGTAACTTACGTAACAATGTGATGGAATGTGTTGATGGTTGGATGTTCGAATTGGAAGTTGATGAGATAAAAGAAAAGTGATGTTATATATATATAGACATTGTTGATGAAATGATAGCATGATGGAATGTTTTACAACGTGGCAATTAATAGCATGATTGTTATGATATAATGTGATTTATACAGTTAGCATGTTAGTATATGACATAATATGCGGGTAGCTCTTACGTATGGGTGGTACTTGATCGAGTGAGGCTGACTCGATCGGGTAGGTATTTGACGATTTTGAGTCCAGAATCGCGTTTTGGGGCACTCGATCGAGTAACTAGGGGTACTTGATCGAGTAGGGGGTCACTCGATCGAGTAGCCTAGATACTCGATCGAGTGGGTTAGAGATCAGAAGGTCTGTTTGGTTCTGGAGTTTGGGTACTCGATCGAGTACATGGGGGCACTCGATCGAGTAGCCCGTTACTCGATCGAGTGGGTTTGGATACTCGATCGAGTAGGTTTCGGGGCGAGTTTTTCGTGTTTTGAGGTTTAGTACGTGTGTTTATGTTTACCCTTTCTTATATAGCTCCAAGATGCCGCCCAAGATAAATGCTTTGTATGCGAGAGCTGAGCTTATGACTACGGACGACATCGTCAAGATGTTAGAGCACCAGGATGCTCTTACTGAGACCCTGAAGAGAGTGAATGAGGACAAGGATAAGAGTAAGGAGAAGGAGGTTGACCATGCTAAAGTCAGCCTCTATATTGCGAGGTTTAACCCGAAGGAGTACAAGGGAGTTGAGGAGCCTAACCTTCTTGATAGTTGGCTGAGGGAGATGGAGAACATACTAGATTTAGTTATTTGTCCCGATGAGATGAGAGTGGATCAGCTGCATTCTATCCGAGGGAGGAGGGTGGCAAGTGGTGGGATTCGGTGAAAGTGAGTGCCAAGGAGATATATACCAACCAGGGGTTACCTGCTATACCTTGGGAGGAGTTTCGTAGGAAATTTGTGAGGAAGGAGTTCGTACAGAACATGTGAGGAGTAAGTTGAGAGAGGAGTTCGACAAGTTTAAGATGATCGCCGAGATGTCCGTGGTGAGTACTACAAGGCGGTTCAATGAGAAATCTAGATATCCGAGGATATGGGTTTGAGTGAGGAGAATCTGGCTTTGAGGTTTGAGAGAGGGCTAACCACGAAAATTATGGATAAGTTACCCGTGGGAGTCCTTACTGATGTAAAGGAAGCGTATGAGAGGGCTGGGAGAGCTGAGAGACTAGTGGAGATGGCTCAGGAGAGGTCAGGTGGAGAGAAGAGGAAGTCTGAGAGCGAGGGTGGTGGCCAATCTAATTTCAAGAAAGGCAACCACAATCAATCTAAGGGGTTTTCTTCTGGGTCTGGGTTTAGTGCTGGGGCTTCCTTTGGGCGTGGCCGTGGGAGTGCGAGCAATAGTTGGGGAGTGACCTGCTTTGGTTGTGGTGGCGTAGGCCACAAGAGACATGAGTGCACAAGTGCACCGGGATCTTTCCAGAGACCTGCGCAGAGCTTCGCGAGCAACAGACCGGCGGGATCATGGCCAAACTGGGGAGGTCAGAGCTACCAGAGTGGAGGCAACCGCAACGGCGGTAATTCTTATCAGAAGACACCGATGAACAACAACAATAACAACCAAGGGTCGGGTGCTAAGCCGACCGCATCAGCCAGTACTGTCGAGGGAGGTGGGCAGAAGACAAGTGGCAAGTTATTCATGATGGAGAAGAAAGCAGCTGAGGAAGATGCGCATGTTATCACCGGTACATTTCTTGTTAATGGTGTTCCTACGTTTGTTTTGTTTGATTCGGGGGCTTCTCAGTCGTTTGTGTCTTCGAGTCATGTAAAACAGTTGGGGTTGAGAGTATATGAGTCTGTTAGGGAGCAAGTTTTCATACCTTTGGGTGAGTCTGTATCGTGTGGGAGGCTGTTTAGAGATGTATCTTTGATAGTTGGGCAAGTCGATTTCCCTGTAGACTTGCTAGAGTTTCCTTTTAATGGTTTTGAGATGATAGTTGGGATGGATTGGTTAGGAAAGTATAAAGCTAAGATAGACTGTCATCAAAAGAAAGTGTCCCTAAGAGGTCCTAAGGGTGTTAGTGTGTCTTACCGTGGGTTTCTAGTCAAACCCAAAGTCAAGTTGATTGCAGCTGTCACCTTGAAGTCGTATCTGAGGAAGGGATGTCCTCTGATTTTGTGCCATGTGAGAGATGACCGGATAGAGAGCCCGGCAGTTGACGAGATACCAGTGGTGGGAGAGTTTGCGAGATGTTTTTCGAGAGGAGATTAGGGGTTGCCACCGAAGAGGGAGATAGATTTCACCGTTGAGTTGAAGCCAGGGACGGGGCCAATCTCTAAGGCACCGTACCGTATGGGTCCTAAGGAGATGGAGGAACTTAGGAAGCAATTGGATGATTTGATAGAGAAGGGATACATTAGACCAAGTGTATCGCCTTGGGGAGCACCAGTTCTTTTCGTGAAGAAGAAAGATGGGAGTTTGAGGCTGTGCATAGATTACGGGAGTCGAACCGTGTGACAATAAAGAACAAGTATCCTTTGCCAAGGATAGATGACTTGTTTGATCGGTTGAGTGGTGCATCAGTCTTTTCTAAGATTGATTTGAGGTCGGGGTACCATCAGGTGAAGATTAGAGATGTGGACATACCGAAGACAGCTTTCACGTCGAGGTATGGCCATTATGAGTATGTGGTGATGCCATTTGGGTTGTCTAATGCGCCGGCAGTGTTTATGGATTTGATGAATAGGATCTTCAGACAGTTCTTGGACCAGTTCGTGGTGGTGTTTATCGATGACATCTTAGTCTACTCTAAGACTAAGGAGGAGCATGAGGAGCATCTGAGGATCGTGTTGCAGACTTTGAGGGATCATGAGTTGTATGCTAAGCTGTCCAAGTGTGAGTTCTGGTTAGAGAAAGTTGCTTTTCTGGGGCATGTAATCTCTAAAGATGGGGTAGCTGTGGATCCGGCGAAGATTGAGGCAGTGACGAAGTGGGAAGCACCAAAGAATGTTGCCGAGGTGAGAAGTTTCTTGGGTTTAGCTGGATACTACAGACGGTTCGTGAAAGATTTCTCCAAGATAGCTAGACCGATGACAGCGTTGATGAGGAAAGAGAACAGGTTTCGTTGGGATGAGAGTTGTGAGACGGCGTTCCAAACATTAAAGGAACGTTTGACCACAGCTCCTGTCCTCGCATTGCCTGAAGGGAGCGAGAATTTCGAGGTTTATACAGATGCCTCGAAGAATGGGTTGGGATGTGTGTTGATGCAGAATGGTAAAGTGATTGCCTATGCTTCTAGGCAGTTGAAGCCTTATGAGGAGAACTACCTTACTCATGATCTGGAGTTGGGTGCAGTGGTGTTTGCTCTCAAGATTTGGAGGCATTACCTTTATGGAGCAATCTTTAAGGTATTTTCTGACCACAAGAGTCTTAAGTACATCTTCACGCAGAAGGAGTTGAACATGAGACAGAGGAGGTGGATGGAGTTGATTGGCGACTACGACATGGAAATCATCTACCATGAAGGGAAGGCCAACGTTGTAGCTGATGCTTTGAGTAGGAAGAGTGTACATTCCTTGTGTACGGCTTTATCTTTGATGAGGCCGAGATATGAGGTAGCGAGGTTCGGGATACATATGATGCGAAAGGAGATGCCATGGGTGATATGACAAAGATCTGCTTGAGTTTTATGATGATATTCGGGATAAGCGGGCTTTGGATCCTAAGATAGTGGAGTGGAGAGCTGGGGTAGAGAAAGGGACAGTGTCCCGGTTTTCCATTCATACAGATGGTAGCTTGAGGTTTGATGGTAGGTGGTGTGTTCCTAATGACGAGGAGTTAAAAAAGACAATCATGACAGAGGCACATTTCACACCATATTCGGTGCATCGGGTGGAGACAAGCTTTACAAAGATTTGAAGAAAACGTTTTGGTGGCACAGGATGAAGAAAGAGACATTTGAGTTCGTGTCCCGTTGTTTGACATGCCAAAGAGTTAAAGGGGAACAGAGAAGACCACAAGGTAAGATTCAGTCTTTAGAGGTGCCCGAGTGGAAGTGGGAATCCATTTCCATGGATTTCATTGTGGGTTTGCCTAAGAGTCAACAAGGTAACAACATGATCTGGGTGATAGTGGATCGTCGACCAAGTCACTCACTTTGTTCCAATGAAAGATACATGGACTAAGGCACACTTGGCTATGGCCTATCGAAAGAACGTGCTTAAGTTACATGGAGTCCCTAAGGACATAGTGTCCGACAGAGATGCGAGGTTTATATCGAGGTTTTGGAAGGAGTTGCAGGAATCGTTGGGAACAGCTTTGAAGATGAGTACAGCATTTCATCCTGCGACAGATGGGCAGACTGAGAGAACAATCAAGACCCTTGAGGATATGTTGCGAGCTTGTGTGATGGATTTTGGTGGTAGCTGGGAGCAGAGGTTGGACTTGATAGAATTTTCTTACAATAATGACTATCACACTAGTATTGGTATGGCACCGTTTGAGGCTTTGTATGGGAGGAGATGTAGGAGTCCAATCTGTTGGGACGATAGTGCCGAGGCAGAGGTTTTAGGACCAGAGATGGTGCATGAGATGGTGGAACAGATTAAGATGATCGGGGAACGGATGAGAGCGACCCGGGATCGATCGAGAAGAGTTATGCGAGATCTACATCGTCGGGACATAGAGTTTCAGGTTGGGGACAAGGTTCTTCTGAAAGTGTCTCCAATGCGTGGAGTTATGAGGTTTGGGAAGAAAGGCAAGCTAAGTCAGAAGTTTATAGGGCCTTATGAGATCTTAGAGCGAGTTGGGGAAGTTGCTTATCGTCTGGCATTACCAAAGTGCATTAGAAAGAGTGCATAATGTGTTTCATGTATCGCATTTTGCGGAAGTATGTGAGTGACCCGTCACATGTGTTGGAGGCAGAGAGCTTAGAGCTGGATGAGTCTTTATCATATCTGGAGGTGCCTAAGCAGATCCTAGACCGAAAGGTTAGAAAGACCAGGAGTGGTGAAACAGTTTTGCTTAAGATCCTTTGGTCTAACCACGAGACTGAGGAAGCTACATGGGAGGCAGAGGATATCATGAAAGAGCGTTACCCCTTCCTTTTTGATCAGGTATGTATGGTTACGGGGACGTAACCTTGTTTCTTTTAGGGGGGTAGGAGATGATCGCGAGCAGTTTTTAAGAGTTTTACACACCTTTTTTTTTATATGTTGCGTCGGTAGGTTGTCGGGATGAGTTGGGTAAGTAGCGTGTTTTATATTGAGTTTTGTTTTGGTTGTTGAGTCGGGAATGTTTTGGAGTACCGTTGTTTTAGAAGTGGTTTGAACTTCGGGGACGAAGTTCCTTTTAAGGAGGGAAGACTGTAATACTCCGTATTTATATGTCTTGGGGTACTCTATCGAGTAGCCCTTACTCTGTCGAGTAAGGGCAAGTTGCGGAATAAAATAGTTTCTGACCTGTTGGGTACTCGATCGAGTAGCTGGGGCACTCGATCGAGTAGGGGGGTACTCGATCGAGTACCTTGGGTACTCGATCGAGTGTCCGGTTTTACGGGGGAGTTTTCTCGGGTTTTGTTAATTACGCGATTAAGGTATTTAAACATATTCGTAATTGTTTTAAATCACTTTTTACAAAACCTAAAACCTGTTTAAGAGAGAAAGCAACTAGTCTTCTTCCTAATCGCGTTCTTGACAATTCCCGGAGTTCAGACGGTCAGTTCGTATCGTAGTTCGCGTCGTTGGATTCCCTGCGTCGAGGGTAAGCTTTTAATATAATTTATATAATGTTTTGTTAAGATTGATGAAACCCAAATTTAGGAATTGGGGGTTTTTATGAGTAGTATTTGAATGGTAGCATCTATGTGTTGTATGGTAGGAGGAGAATTCGTAGAGGAGCCGTTTTGATACATTTTGTAGATACCGTCTGCGTGTTGTGCTTTCCAGGTAGGATTTCCTACTCAGTATTAGTCCCATAATGGGATATTGGTGATGTGCTGTAGTTAGTTGTTTGATATGATGATTGTGATTGTGATTGTGATTGTGATTGGTTGTCTATGGTTCTCGAGATGCGTTCTCGGCTGAGTGGGGTCACTTGCGGGAGTGACTTCACGCCCTACTTTCGCCCTTCGTGGAACCCACCACGAAAGGGGATGTGCACATTAATGGACAGGGTTATCGCTCGTACGATGAGCGGGGCTTAGGTGGGAACGGCTGCGGTCCCCCATCGGGCGGCGGTGGGTCCAGTGGACGGTCAAGTATTGAGATGATGGGAGTTGGTGTGTGCGTGTGTGTGTGATTCATTTGTATGTGTATCTTGTTATTGCTGTCTATATTGTTTGTGTGATTAGTACTGACCCCGGTGTTGTTTTGTAAACCTGCGGTGATCCATTCGGGGATGGTGAGCAGATATTGGACAGGTATAGAGATGAGTACGGGGATAGTTGGGATGGCCACGACATGACGATAGAGTCTTCCGCTGTAGTTTAGCATTTATTTACATTTCAGTTGAGAACAGATAGTTTGGAATAATGTATTGTACTTTCAGTTTGGTTTCGAGGATTGTATTTATTCATTAAACTATTTATATTAAATGTTGTTTCTGTTTTGTCTATTTGATTATCATACCTCGGGCGACCGAGATGGTGATGTCCTCATACCTGAGTGGTCCTGGTAAGGCACTTGGAGTATGGGGGTGTTACAAGGTGATCAAGCTAGTACCAAAACGGAACCATATGGCAACATCCAACTTCTTGCTCATAATCAATCGACACAGTGCTATAGCAAGCACAAAACTCACAATCCCTGGTATAAAAGCAATCAACCAACTCCCCATAAAATATGAATAATACATGGGAGCAAAAATCGCCAAGAGATAAAGGCTTGAATTATGCGAATTGATTCTTTCTTCTTTTTTTTTATTCTTTCGAACTCCAGTCGATCGACTGCTTTGAACAGTACAGAACCTCTTTTTCTCTTTTTTTCGAATCATTTTCTTTTCTTTTTTTTTTATTTCTTTCTTTCCTTCTTTTCATTTTCCCAACAATCATCTCAATTGAGCAAATACCACCAAAAACGAAGTAACAATCCCAAAAACATGGACTACTAGCTTGACAAAGGACAGGCTAAATGTAGGATATAGTAATGGGACAAAAAAGCTATTTTTGGCAGTGTGGAGCTTATGGGTAAAATGAATAAAGGAAAACCTCTACCACATGTGTCAACGAACCACAAACCGAATGCATACAGGTATTAAGCAGATTAAGTTCATATTTATGCAAATTTATGTAACATGTCTCATAAGGAGTACTACTCACATTCCTAAATAAACCGGTCATAAATGTCACCAGTTATAGGCTCTAAATCTCAGAAATATGATGTAGGTTGCCAAAATTCAAAGTCAAGTCTAAGGTCCAGCAAATAAGTTAACGAAAACTCGTAGATATGCATATATGATTCTACTAATAACATGTTAATTAGCAAGGCTTAGGCGAAAACAGATGCAATTGCAATGTCATCATGGAAATACTACCGTTCCGACTCGACCTACATGCTAAAATAAAAGTGCATTTTTGTTTGAAATTTTGAAATTTTTCAATTTTTTGGATTTTTGTATATATGAAAAATGAAATAAACAATGCAAGGCAAAAATGTAAACGTGAATGCAAGCAAATGATATGCGACGCAAAACTCTTCCCCAAACCAAATCGCACAATGTCCCCATTGTGCAAAAGCATGTAATGAAGAAAGAGAAACGGGAATATGCGTAAAATGAAATAGATAAAAATGACATGAAGTGGAAATCGGGAACTCACAAGACTTTAAGCGCAGCAAAGGAAACCTCCCCAAACCAGCGTGAGCTAGGAGGTTTCAGTAGCCAGCAGTGCTACCAAAAAGTACCTGAAAGACAAACTAAGTACCACGCATAAAACCGAGAAAGCAATAAAGAAGCGATATTATGTGCATAATTGAGGAAAATAGAAGAAATAATTAATGACGGAAGATAAAGTGGGGTAGAAAACTCCCTTAATTCTGCAAATCGACCAAACATAGCAGGAGAGAGGTCGTGAACAGGTACAGCAGTGCAGCGCGGTCGATCGAGCACACCACTCAGTCGATCGACCAAGTGAACAGAACGAAGCTCCGTAAACCGCAGACGATCGATCGACCAACGGACGATCGATCGATCGGAAATCTCTTGTAACATCTTATTTCTTCTTATTTGCTCAATTTCTTGAGCTAATGAGGTCTAAAAACCTGCAAATGCACAATAATACGCGCCCAAAATTGCGCAAAACCCAAAGTAAAGTCTAAAGCATATAAAATCCTAAGCAAGCAAAATAAAATTCGAAGTTTCGCGCACACAAAAGTAATAAAAAAAAGTGTTTAAAAGCAATAAAATGTCTGATAAGCAATGTGACCAACTAGTAGTTGATCAAAAACGGCCACGGTATGGCCCACTTCGTCGGCTTCTGGCTACTAGAGGTAGCCTCATCTATGCTTATCTTGTCAGCTGCACCCTTCTCATCTTCCACGTCCGTATGGCTCAACGGATCAACACTCTCATCATCTCCCCAATCAAGGACCTCCTCCAGCTCGTCAGAATCCAAGTCAGACTCCGTTACTTTGACCGGCTCGTCATCAACTTCCTCATCGGTGGCATAGCTAAGGCAGCCAATACCTCCTCTTTGAATGATCGACTTCTTCACAGTTGAAGTAACTTGTAGCTCGTCCTTCCCCAAACCAGCTCCTGCAATATCAGAAATAGACAAATCTTCCTCCAGTTTGCTCCCATTCTGGGGCGGAGGGGTTACAATAGGAATAGAGATAGGCATATCAGGAAGCAGAAAGTACGATTTCTTGTCAGAAACCGTATTACAAGTTACAAGCCACATGGGGTCCTTTTTCTTAGCCGGCTGGGCAAAGACAATAGAATGCTTTCCCACTTTGAAAGTCAAGGTTCCTAGACCGACATCTATGACTGCACCAGCAGTGTGCAGAAATGATCTACCTAATATGATAGGTATGTGGGCATCCTCAGGCATGTCAAGTACAACGAATTCGGCAGGGAAGAAAAACTTTCCTATTTGGACCGGAATGTCCTCTAAGACTCATATTGGCTGGACCGCAGATCGGTCAGCCATCTGTACTGTCATGTCGGTCACTGCAAACCTAGTCAGTTTCAGCTTCCTAGCTAGACTCAAGGGCATGACACTTATACTAGCTCCTAAGTCACATAATGCCTTCTCAATAGAGAAGGTACCTATGCTACAAGGAACTGAGAAGCTACCTGGGTCTTCTAGTTTATGGGGGTGCAGTATGAGACAAATAAGAGCATGACTCTTTAGTTAATGCGACAGTATGCACAGTTTCAAGTGACCGCTTCTTGGACAAAAGTTGTTTCATAAATTTAGTATAAGCGGGCACTTGGTTGACTAACTCAAGGAAAGGTACTTGTACGTTCAAGCTACGAATAACTTTTTCAAATTTGTTTAAAGATACCTGTTCCTTCGCCGCCACTAGTCTTTCTGGATATGGGGCTGTAAGAAGTAGCTTAGCCCTCTCCTCTAAATCGCGCATACCGGCATCCGTGGACTTAGGCTGAAAGTCCACAACTTTCTCCTTGTTGAAGCTCGACCCCTCCTCAGACTGTCTCAAATGTGAGCAATTGACCGACATTGGGTCGAACTTCGGAGCCGGGACTGACCCATCAGCACTCGGGTCTTGCCCCAATACTTTCGGAGTTGTCGAACCCCGGAACAAATGGTCTCTCAAACTATCGGGCATTGAAGGACGAAATTTCTTAATATCAGCAGGGGCCTCAGTCGATCGACCACCTTGCTCAGTCGATCGACTGAGGTGTACAGTTCCAGAAGCTCATGTAACCCGCATATCAGTCGATCGACCGGGTATATCAGTCGATCGACTGATGTACCTGGTAGACGCCTTGTTCTTGTTATTTTTCGTTAAAGCTTTCTTTTGACTCGGTTCCGCCTCATTCTTTTCAGGGGCATCCTCGACCATAGCAGGCCCCTCAAGGGTAGACCCACTCCTCAAAGTAATGGCGTTCAGGGTCTCTTTCTGGTCAGTTTGAGTCGGTAAGTGTCCGGGAGCTCGAGTGGTACTCTTACTAGCCAATTGAGCAATTTGGCTCTCTAGTAGCTTCATCCCGGCCTCTCTAACTTGGGACTCCTTCAGCAGCAAGTTCTTAAACTCAGCAAAATCGGAATTCTGGGATTGTTGCTGCTGCGGCACATAGGGAGGTTTTTGGTATTGTTGTTGCTTATGATGAGGGGGCACATAAGCTTGCTGCTGCTGCTGCTGTTGTGGAGGTTGAGTCGGATTCAGGACATTCTGGCTACTCCACCTCAAGTTGGGGTGGACATTCGGCTCGTAGTACGTGTTTGTCTGCCTATAGTGTTGAAAGGCAGCACAAGACTCAAAGGGAACAGAACAATTCTCTGAGATATGCCCCTCAGCTGCACATCTTCTACAGACGAAAGGACCGTCTGAAACAACGTTAACATGGTACATCCCACCTTTAGAAGCTCCTCCCAATTCATATTTGTCAAACCTTGCAGTGAGAGCTTCTAGTGCAGCAACAGAGGAAGATTCAGCAGCTCTCCTCTGGTTTCCTCTCGAATTCCCATATTCAGCCTTATGAGTGGCCAAATCATCGATGATCTTCCACCCCTTAGTCTCTCCCATGTTCTCAGCAAATCGGCCATTGGCTGCAGCATCCAAAATAGCCCTCTGATCGTCATACAGCCCATTATAGAACTGGTTGCAAAGACTCCATTTTTCGAACCCATGGTGCGGTATGGTTCGCACCAGTTTCTTAAAACGGACCCATGCTTCATGAAAGTTCTCATCAGGCCCTTGTTTAAAGCTTGTGATCTGAGCTCTAATGGCATTCATCTTCGAGGCAGAGAAGTAATTTTTGTAGAATGCCAGGGCTAAGGAATTCCAGTCGGTGATCCCATGGACGGCTCGGTCCAGATCTCTATGCCACGCTCTTGCAGCGTCACGAAGAGAGAAAATGAACATGGTCTCCTTGATTTGATCCTGAGTCACACCGGTCGGCGGGGGTATAGAGCAGCAACAGTCAATAAAAATCTCCATATGCTTGGCTGCATCTTCATTTGCAGCTCCCCCGAACTGGTTTCTCTCAACCAGGTTGATATATGAAGGCTTTGGCTCGAATTTTGTCGCCTCCCCTGGTAGTTCGAATCCTTTGTAGAGATTCGCAGTTGTCGGCTCTGAGTGACTGGCAATGGTTGCTTCTTCAGCCATGACTGGAATTTCTGGAGAAGTGATTGTCTCAGCTGAAGAAATAGAAGCAGGAGATGTAGGTGGATCTCCTTCGAACAGGGCGTTCTCGTAGTAGCTTGACAGAGTACTCAGCTCTTCCTCTGTCGGTAATACCCTTTGTGGTCCTCTCAACTCGCGCAAGGATTTCTCGATCTCAGGATTTAATGGTACTAGTTCACCACCCTGTGACCTGCGCATAAGAAGAAACTACAAAAAAGAATATAAGAAAAGTTTAAGGAACGGAAGTCCCTTAAACTAAAGAAAGACTAAATAAAAACAACTAAAAATTAGAACAATTGCCTCCCCGGCAACGGCGCCAAAATTTGATACCCGTCGTTGTGAGTACCAAAAATAAGATTTATAATTTTCTATTAAAACTAAACTAGGCTAGTGGCAACAGGGTCGAACCACAAGGAGGCGAATGTAATTAATAGTTGTCTAATTTAGTCTAAGGTAACAAAAGTGGGGGTTGAATTGATTTGGTTTATACTAATAGCAAATAAAGACAATGAACTAAAAACGCGAATAAGACAGATAAAAGAAGGGGTGCAAGGATGATCGGTTTGTTATAGTTTCGGCGGCAGCGTACTAAACAGATCTAAAACAAAACACATGAGGCGGGAAATAAAGAGGTCCTCTCGGTCCACCCTTAACAAATAGCATCTTTCGACCTCGCTATAAGTCCCTAATATCACTAATACGACTCTCGTCCTTAAAAGTGACTTATAATCTAAACTTTACCTATCTTTCGATCTTAGTATAGTTTAGTCATTTTAATTGGTGATCTAACAACTGTCCCTATCTCTCGATCTAATGGGCCAGTCATATCCTAAACATTCAACTAGTCGTGTGCACTCGATTCGTCGAATTAAGAATTAAAACAATTAAAACGAAAATAAAAACCTCACGTGGTCAGTCGATCGACCAGGTGTGGCGGTCGATCGACCAACACGCGAATTAAGCCGTGATCATTATATTGCCGCCTACACTATAATTCCCCTACATCCTAGCACGAATAAATTAGCTACTCATACTAACGATGATAACAACAATGAAATTAACGAAATAGACAGAAGGTTTCATGCTTAAAACGAATGAACAAACAATTAACAATAATGATAATTCGGTTTCGGGAGACTAACTAACAATTTCTATACTATCAATGCAATAAAGAGGAACTGAAAATAGAGCAAGTGAATACCGAAATTGCAGAAGGATCGTAACGGAATGATTGAAAGCACAACGAAAATCCAGTGCGAAATAGTTTCCCAAACCCTAATTATTTCTAAAGAACTGTATGTAAAACTTAATGTGAAAACTTCATATCTAAACTGATGTTTCTAGGTTACGTTATATAGAAAATATACGTAACAATTATTATCAAAACCTAAACTCAATGGGCTTGCGTTTCCTCGATCTTTTAATTCTCGTCTGGGATAGCGGCTTGGTCGATCGACTGCTAGGACTGGTCGATCGACTGAATAGCAATGAACAGTAGCTTCTGGAACCCGATGGTTGGTCGATCGACTTAAGGTAGTGGTCGATCGACTGCTTTAGCTGCTATTGACTTCTATAATCCCGTGGATTTGTCTTTTGGGCCTTGGAATGCGCACCAAGCTTGTTCCTTAAGTGAATTCTTCACGTCAAATGCAATGCAGGATACTCGGGGACGGATTTAGCTTGATTTCCGCTGGATTCTTCACATTTCTGCAATAATGTACAAAATACGGAAGTAGACGGAAATAGGGAAAAATGTAGCATAAACTACATGAAGGAGCTCTGAAATGCGTGTAAAATAGGATGTAAAACATCATATAAAAGACACGCATCAACCAAGTTGACTGAGCTTCCCGTATCTACCAGAAACTTTCTTCCTGTGCAATTTGCCATGGAAAGTGTTATGACCAGGTTGACCGAGCTTTAGGGTTTGGATCTTTCCTCCTTCTTTTCTGTTGCAGATTTCTTGCTTGTCCTTTCCACACCTGGAAGACTTCTTCTAGATGACACATCTTCTTCCAACCTCATTGCTTCTGTTGCCTTGGCTTGAACATTTTCAAAGGTTCGGTAGAGGTGCCTAGTCAGCTCCATGTACCGGTCTGAGTCCTGGTGGAGTCCGTGCCAGAATGCTTCTATTCCGGTTGGCACGTTACACCCCTGTATTGCCACTTTTTCTTTGTTGAATCTGGTGATAAGATCTCTTATCTTCTCATCTAACCCTTGAACCACCCTGTACAGGTCGCTGGTATGCTTCCTAGGTTTCCTAATGCTGGAAAACTGTTGAGTGAATGCGTTTACCAATCTAGCGAATGTTGCTATGGACCAGTTTGGCATATTAATGAACCACTGCAAGGTTTTGCTCCAGACAGTGTTGACCTAAATCCTTTACACATACAGACTTCTTTCAGATGTTCGGTTGCTGTTACTACCATCATATTTTGCTTATACTAGCTGACATGGTCAAAGGGGTCTATTGTGCCATCATAGAGTGTCACTGTGGGGGCACTGAATCTCTTTGGCACGATAACCAGTGATATGACGTCTATGAATGGGGAATCTTCATAGTTGTCAGGGGCTGCCTTCTCCAGGGAAGAAGTCATCCCCGGGATCCTGCTTAGCATGTCTTTGATCTCCTAGTACTGCTTGTCCCTAATATTGTCATAGGCAACATGGGGATTGTAAGCAGGTTGCTGATGATTCTGGATACTACCCCTTAGCCAAGTTGTCATGGGGCTCCGATGCTCTGTGACTGAGGGGATTGTCGTCATTAAGGATCCTGGGTGCCAACCTATTATCTATCGATTGACAAATCCTGCACTAGGTGTCTGGTCAGTAGCAACAAAATTACTAGTTGGGACATTACCTATCCTCGGTTCTATATTGCTCGTTGTCGACCAATTATCAGGTGTTAGATATCCTAGTCCACGTGGAACTATGCCTCCTTCCGGTGGTGTCCCTGACAGATCTAACCTGGTAACCAACTCATAGGGGAATGAGCGTGCTTGCTCTTTGATGCTTGACGCCTCATGTGAACGGCTTGCTGCTGGGATCTGGCTCTTGATTGCCACCGAGGTTGGAGTAGCTCTTTGTTGTTGCATGGCGTCTATCTGTTCCCCGAGTGCTCGGTTATCCTCTGCTGCCTTAACCTTCGCCTTTATGTTCTTTTCCCTTATGCTATCAATCGTCTTCTGTAGATTATCCATCCGATTGATTATAACCTGGGTTGGATTAGGTGGTGGGGGAATCTGGTGCCTGACGTGGCTTGTTGAGCGAGTATCTTGCTCCTGCTGAACATGTCATATTTCCCTCTCAATTCTTGGTTGAACTTCCATCTCTCGGGACACCTTTTGATGACTGGTTTTGGATGGACGATTGGTTTTTGGCGGAGACCCTGACGTTGAGGTCTGCACTCATGTTATTGGTGGTGAACCTGATGATATTTGTGGCAACTGGCTTTCTTCAGATATTGGTGTGATGTTTTGCCTGTTTCCGGAACTGGCGTATATTTGCTTGTGAAACGATTAACGATGACGATCACTATGCCCCACGGTGGTGTTGGGAAATGTGTCCTCAACAATAGTGCGATCACATGATTTAAATATCATTATTAAATCTCATTTTAAGAATACAATTGGGAAGTAATATTGTTACTGTCAACTGGTCAACATATATCGGTAATGATTGGCTGACTAGAGTTTGACATTACTGTCGTGCGACGGTGGTGATCGATTGATCCCCTTAGGTCATACCTATAGGGAAATACTCTTAATTGATTATTTAATTAATCGTATACCGATATGAGTTAATTAAATTACTTAAAATTGACGGATGATTTTGTGAGTATAATTTACGTATCTTATTGTAAATGTGATTAAATAAGACACGGTCTAAGTAATCGAATTATTTTATTACTTGGATGAAATTATTGTTTACAGAAACAATTGAAACGGAATGAATAAATTATTATAAATACAGAATGTTGTAGTTTATAATTTGGAAACATTTTTGGTACGAGTAATTATGAATTACTAGTCAATTTTGTAAATGACATATTTTATGAGTATGTTGATTTTTAATATGATAAAAATACATTGCATTGTAACATGTCATGTAACATGTTACATGTGACAAAATTGACATATGACAAAATAAAATGGACTACCCATTTTATCTCATGTGTACCGAAAATTAGAGGGTGTTAGTGGATAAATTGTGTTGATTATTTTGATAAGGGAAAAACACAATTATTACACTCTATATCTAGGCATGCAAGCCTACTCTTCATGGGGAAGAAAAAGGGATCCATGCATTGGCTTCCCAAAACCCTCCAATCGGTTTTCCTTATGGAAAACTAAAAATGTTTTCCTCTAATATTCATTCATCACTTCACTAAATATTTTTCTAGAGTAAGAAAAATAAATCTCTCCATAACTTGTGAAAACTTAGAGAGAAAAATACACAAAACTCTTTCCTTTGGCCGAGATTTTGTAGTGCCAATACATATTATTTTGTGTCATATTTTAAGTATAACTAATATTATTACTAGATCTACATAATATTAGTTATTAAGAGATTTCCTTGGGTATATGCTTTTGGGAGGGATTCTATACTTGAATCCTTGTTCTTCCATTTGGAGAGCTCAAGAACAAGTGAGTAGGAGAACTCACTTGTGCCCATTTGAACGAAATACCATTGTAAGAATATGATTTCTTCTCTTTGTTATTTTGTTTGCATGCATAAAATGCGTTTTAATTTTATGACAAATTAGTTTAGACATATATGAGTATGTTTATATGTATAAGAATCTACATTTCCTTCAATCGGTATCTAGAGCCACGGTTGTTTGCATGCAAATTGGTTAAAAGTTTTTCCGAGTTATATGAATAACAAATAAAACTTGTAAAATTTGTGTTATTATGATATATCACGAAATAATTACATGCATGTTAATATTTCTGGTCCTAAAATGTTTTAGGATATTTTGGTTAATTTTTTGGATTTTTATTGTTCATAATTTACAATAATGGCATTTAAATGTGATTTTATGAGTAAAAATGTCATTTTCGGTCTAGAATTTGCTATACTTCGAATTTTCTCTTGCTTTTTGTATATGTTGTCACATATATTATTTTGAGATAACCTGTAAAGTTTCATAATTTTTGGACTAGTTATGCTCGAAAAATGAATTTTTCATTATTTAATACGGATTTAAGTGAAAAATAGGTTAATATGAGTTAAATTTCGAATCTGGTCATAGAAAATTAATATGTTGTCACATGCAATTTTACAAGATGTGTGTAAAATAATTGGCTATAAAGAAGTCTTTTAGCATGATTTATGAATTTTTGAAGAAAAATAGCATAAATAGTGACATTATTAGTGGAAAATTAATAAAACATAATCTATGACTTAGGAAAACGTCTAATGTTGCTTTTATTATATTTTTTCAGATCTAAAATTGAAAAGTTAATGAAAATAATTTTTCCATATTTTTATGATTATTTTTATTAAATATCGATAAACCGCAACATTGTTTTTCCGGAAAATTTTCGAAATTTTTAACCTAAGATTTTGAACATTATGAGTGTCATGGAATTTTTCCAGAATGTTCATGAATTTAAATTTTGAATTTTGAATTTATTTGGAATTTTTGGAATTATTTGAAGTTTAATAGCTTATTTTGTAATTTTTGGTCCTTTTATGAACAATATTGTAAATAAAGGTTAATTATGGTCAAATTATTAGTGAAGACTATATTTTGAGTCCTAAGAGGTTAGGGTAATTAACTTATGCATAAATATGAGTTTATGTGTTTTTGTGATTGTAAAATGTTGAAATCACGCAAATCCGTAAAAACCGAGTAATATACGATATTGGCTAATAAAAAGGCGATTTAGCATAAAATTGAGCATGTTCATACATATTATAATGCTGCATTTTTCTTTATGATTGTCATAATTTTAATTTATGTAATTTTGAATTATGTAATTTTACTTAGTATGGCCTTAGATTTTAATTGGTATTTCCCGAAATGTATGGGAATATCGATTCGGTTGTAATTTTTATTGTGATCTCGTATCACCGTTTTGTAATTTAATAGATTTATTTTATTTTAGTTACAAATGTATAATAGGAAATTATGTAATTTATTATGTAATTTTATCCATTCCGGAGTTCCAAAAGACGAATTACTTCAAGAATGGCGATACATAAAGACGGTGTTACCTCGAGATGCGTGCCACAACCAAAGTTCAAGGGACCAATGGAGTTGGTTTCCGAATTTGTAATAGATTAATAGTTTTTCTATTTTAGGAAAGGCCATACTAGGATTTATTTATCTTTATGCTTGCATTTTATTTTATGTCACATGCATCGCTAAATCGCCATAACTAAACATGCATTGTCTTTTTATCGAGTTTGTCGACCGTGTCAATTAGAATTATCGTAGTTCACTTAAAACGTGATAGATAATAAATTGACATGACCTCTCGCTAAAACAATCAATTGAGACATAGCCTTACCAAATAGTAGAAACCATGAAAACCTATTTCATGAGGGAGTGCACTCGGCCACACCGGGGTACAAACCTTGTTACGTAGGGGAAGTGGGTGATGAATGTTAATCCACCGAATTCATGTTGATGAGGGATGTATCGGCCCCACCGTGCCCAAGTTAATGTGGGTTTGGATCATGGACACATTTATTCGAAATTTGGATTGAACTCAACAAAAGTATTTGATAAGGGATGTATCGGCCCCACCGTGCCCTTGTCGATGTGTTTTGGGCTAAAGATAAATGTTAATGTAATTTTATCGACCAAGAGTTCTAAAAGTAGAATCGATTAAAGAGTTAATCCACCGAGTTATATTGATAAGGGATGTATCGGCCCCACCGTGCCCAAGTTAATATGAATTTGGATCTTGGAATCATTTATCATAGTTGGGTAGAGGTCACTATGTAAATGCTATACTTGTTTACAAGTATTAATAAAACGATAAATGTTAAGTTTTCCACTATTCCGTTTTTATATTGTTCTATTTCTTTACCACAATTCATATACGATATCATTTCGATTTTGATACAAATCTCCATTAAAACATCGTAACTAAAGACAAATTTGAAATTGCTTCTAAAAACCTCAAATGAACCATTGCTAAGGATCTCTTGTAAAGAGTATAGATTAAAGTTATTCATTATCAAACAGGTTTTGATTCTTGACTAACACATCTACTTACAATGGATTGTTATTCATATACTTAATTGAATTAAGTACCTTGAAGCGATAAATTGTTTTGGTGATTAGATTTTCAGAATTCGTAATTGACCAAAATAACGCAACCACTTCAATGAAAGTTTTAAGACTAAAACGAACAAATGAAGAGTGATCTTCGTGAATTCAATTTTGCTTCTCAAAGCAAAGACTCATTGAAATAAGTGGGAGCATTCTCTTAAACTGTTAAGATGAGGACGAGGTTCAAGAAGTAAAAGGAATTGATACAAGGTAATGTTAAAGGTAAAGTTGTTGAGAATGACGATGCTAAACCTATCAATCCCGACCGATATAGTTTCCATTGTCTTAAATGTTGGACACGAGAAAGGAAACTACCCCAAATTATTGAAGAATCAACAAGTTAGTTGTGGGACATCTAATGGGACATTCTTCTTTAAAAATGTTTATTTAATTAAACATAATTTTTGCTAGTATTACTTCGTCAATATTTGAAACCGGTGGTGGTTTACATCGTTGTATTTGATACATAGAATGATTAGAATATGACGACTAGCAACAATAATGTCGAGAGATAGAGTAATTGTGTACTCAATCTAGTTTTTGGATTTAAAGTGGTACTTAATTGTGACTATTAAGTGCATAAACTCTAAATAAGAATATAAACTTGTTAAGATACAAAAGAGGTTTTCACCTTTGTGACCCTTTACACCATGATTTGATGTATGGCTAGCCCATCATCAAGGTGATTATATTCTAAACCAAACTAGAATGATATATCATGAAGATGATGTAAGACTCAAATTGGTAACCCAAGATTAAACCTTAAAAGATGGAATAATGAACGCAAAGAGTTATCGAGTACTCTTGAAACCATTAGATTGTTAATGGTATATGCGTATCTTGTATTCAAAGCAAGATATCTCGTGCCTTTTGGTTGAAAAGGAGATAGAGGTTGTAAATCATTGATCCAAAATAGGTTAATCATTTTCTTTACCAACGATTTAAGTTTACGCTAATGTGTTCACTTAATAAGGTAAATAGAGAAATCTTTGAAGAGTTCAAAGAAGCACGATTTAGTCGTGGTGGGATTATCAAAGTAAAGACTTTGATATAAGCCAAATGAAATGTGATATAGTATCACAAGTTAATCTCTCTTAGCACGCATTATGGATTAATGTGTGGTTGGATAAGAAATCCAACGCTATTCGATATGGTTTGGACTTCAATCAAGTTACTTTGAGTTACTTGATCTTCTTGGGGATTTTATCATTTTGTCTAAATTATTTTTCCACTAAATCGAATCATATGAGATATGAAATGGTAAGGGTACCATGGTTGTAAGTTTATCACAAGAAACAAATGCTCATTTTTCCTCTTCAATTATCACGAGTACGACGGGTTTGCGGCTCGTGAAGCTGTCTTTCTAAAATACAAGTTTATTTTTAGAAGACAGAGTGGGAGAAATTATTCAAGAGCCACAAAGAATGCCACAAAGAATATTATGTCGCAATTGGTTCTTCAAAAACCTAGGAGGTTAAATTCGTCACTTGTTAAAAATGATGAATTCATGCTACTTTTAAGAAAGTAAAGAGCTTATAACTTACAAAAGAAATTGTTTGATTCAAGTTGATTACTTCTAGAAAGTAATGAACATATGACTTACATAAGAGTGTTTAAGTCACAACTCAATATAAGGCTTAGAGCCATGAAAATCCGAAATAAAAGGGTTTGATTAGTTGCAAAGGGTTTTGCACTAATAAAGACAGTTTTCAAGGCTTGATTGGTTGCAAGGAGTTTTGCACCAATTGAAATGCTTAAGTCTATTTGGATCTTCTTAGGGATTGTGTTTCATTATTATGAAATACATAGCGAGTGAATCTAAAACACACTTCTTCAATAGAAGGAATGTATTCAATACATGTCATGAGTTTTATAGATTCTTGCAATCCTAAGATAATGTGAAACTTAAGAGAGGATCTTAAGTAAGACATCAATGAGTTGGAATCAATGTTTTGATCATTTTATAAAACTTTTCTCGATAAGTCGAGAAGTTGTGTTTATACATGAAGTTTAGTGGGAGTTACGGAAATTTTAATTAGTCCGATATGTGGATGACATATTGATCATTGAGAATGATTTAAGACTTTTGGAGTATTATAATACATCTTGAATATCCGGATTTATGAAGATAAATCCACATGATATCAGCGTCAGTAAGAAGTCTTATGTTGATAAGATTCATGACTAGTTCAATTAAATTGAACATATTTGATTGATTCCATTTGCTTTCTCATTGCCGGATCAATTAAATGAATAATGATGTGTAACACTTCATATACTTTGAGTATGATGAATTGTTTTCAAAATCGAATTTAAGTAATCTTTGCCAAGTACGCCATAAAGATTGTCCTTAAGTGCTTGCAGAAGCATTAAGGCTATAATGCAAAGTGTTTATGATGCAATTTTGTGTAAGGGTGTTACACAAGTGACAATTGACAATTGAGGTTGCGCATGGTTTCCGACAAAACCATAATCAAAACACATAAGGATGGTTAAGATACCATTGTGGTTATGATATTTAAGAAATAGATTTTCTAGAATCGTTCTAGGCAATAAAGAACAATGAGAGATATTTATAACGGAAATTGAGTACACTTGCGATCATGAGATGTGCAAGAGGATGAGTCTCGCACACTGTGAAAACAGTGGGAGCTATTCTTAGGCTAGAGGACCTATGTCTTGATTGGATTTCGACACGTACTCAGAAAGTTTTGTAATACAAATGTATACATTACAAAGGAAAACGAGTATGTAGTGAGGTTGAGTAAGGTACAAGAAATTGATAAAACCTACTAACCAAAGCCTTCTCAAAGGCTAAACATGATGAGTCATGTCATTTCAATTGAATTGAAATGAACAACTACGTACAAGATCAAATTAGATTATAGAACATGAAATAGTAATCAGGCATTGACTATTCATATGTGATAATCGCATTTGTCGTTCGAGTTTTACTTTAAAAACTCTTTTATTATACTTTGTTACATCCAAACGGGTTGTAGAGACAATTGAACCCCGTTAAAGTGAACACGGATTAACATAGTATTCGCCCATAGTCACTTGTATGAGGTGACGTCTCGAAGTGACTAGAGTGTGATGCGATTGATGGCAAGTTCAAGTGCCATACAGTCATGTGAGATGACTAGTCGATCACATAGGCAAATGTTAGGAACACCTTGTCGGGCCTTATGACCGCTTATAGAGTTCTGGCAAATTTATATAGCCTGGTCGTGGCGAGAGCTGCTATAGTATTCTAATGAGTCGATTCTTTTGACTAAAGACTATTCACCTAAGATGGCATGATTCAGATTAACTTTGATTTGTGTTACTACGACCTTCGTAAATGGGGTCAAATGGGCATATTTTGGGTTATGATGGTGTGGCTAGTCGAAGGGAATGAGTGCGATAGGAATTGTCCACCCCTTGTCGGGTTAAAACAATATCTCGGGGCCACTCGAGGAGTAATGAATTGGAAATGCGTGGCCACGCTCGGAAGGTATCCAGAGTGGATAAATCCGGTCAATCAGTTATTCTCCAGATCGAGGAAACCATTCTTGATATGATCACTTGCAAGTACGACCTGAAAGACACCTTGCATTGAGTGGGAGATAGTAATAGGACAAGAGAATTGGTGACGCACACTTGTCGAGGACAAGTGGGAGATTGTTGGGAAATGTGTCCTCAACAATAGTGCGATCACATGATTTAAATATCATTATTAAATCTCATTTTAAGAATACAATTGGGAAGTAATATTGTTATCATCAACGGTCAACATATATCGGTAATGATTGGTGACTAGAGTTTGACATTCTTTGTCGTGCGACGGTGGTGATCGATTGATCCCCTTAGGTCATACCTATAGGGAAATACTCTTAATTGATTATTTAATTAATCGTATACCGATATGAGTTAATTAAATTACTTAAAATTGACGGATGATTTTGTGAGTATAATTTACGTATCTTATTGTAAATGTGATTAAATAAGACACGGTCTAAGTAATCGAATTATTTTATTACTTGGATGAAATTATTGTTTACAGAAACAATTGAAACGGAATGAATAAATTATTATAAATACAGAATGTTGTAGTTTATAATTTGGAAACATTTTTGGTACGAGTAATTATGAATTACTAGTCAATTTTGTAAATGACATATTTTATGAGTATGTTGATTTTTAATATGATAAAAATACATTGCATTGTAACATGTCATGTAACATGTTACATGTGACAAAATTGACATATGACAAAATAAAATGGACTACCCATTTTATCTCATGTGTACTTAAAATTAGAGGGTGTTAGTGGATAAATTGTGTTGATTATTTTAATAAGGGAAAAACACAATTATTACACTCTATATCTAGGCATGCAAGCCTACTCTTCATGGGGAAGAAAAAGGGATCCATGCATTGGCTTCCCAAAACCCTCCAATCGGTTTTCCTTATGGAAAACTAAAAATGTTTTCCTCTAATATTCATTCATCACTTCACTAAATATTTTTCTAGAGTAAGAAAAATAAATCTCTCCATAACTTGTGAAAACTTAGAGAGAAAAATACACAAAACTCTTTCCTTTGGCCGAGATTTTGTAGTGCCAATACATATTATTTTGTGTCATGTTTTAAGTATAACTAATATTATTACTAGATCTACATAATATTAGTTATTAAGAGATTTCCTTGGGTATATGCTTTTGGGAGGGATTCTATACTTGAATCCTTGTTCTTCCATTTGGAGAGCTCAAGAACAAGTGAGTAGGAGAACTCACTTGTGCCCATTTGAACCGAAATACCATTGTAAGAATATGATTTCTTCTCTTTGTTATTTTGTTTGCATGCATAAAATCCGTTTTAATTTTATGACAAATTAGTTTAGACATATATGAGTATGTTTATATGTATAAGAATCTACATTTCCTTCAGGTGGGCGCCAAACTGTTTTGGTATTTTTTTACCATGTTAGTTAATTTAGGGTTAAAGCGGTCTTATACGTTAATTGCGTGATTATGGCTGCGTTTGTATGGCTGTGATGCAAATAATAAAGTAAGTAATAAAAGATTGACACAAGAGATTTGGTGACGCGGAAAACCCGATATGGGAAACAACCGCGGGAAGGAGATGTTATCCTTCCAAGATTCCACTAGCAATAATATGTTATTTAGGTCACGAATACAAGAAGAGTAGGACTGCTAATTTGCTAGTGCTATGCGTGAGGCGTTGTGTGTGTGTTGATGAATGAATCTCCCCTCTCCTCCTCCTTTCTCTGTCTTATATAGGACTAAACCCTAATAGACTTTAGTTTTCTTGCTCTTCAAGGTAGCCGAAGTCCATCAGGTGATCTTGTATTCTCCTCCCCTTAACATGCTACCCGTGATCCTTAATCCGTCTTCTCCTCTTTAGCGCGTTTACTCGGCCTCTAGCCAAATCAACCTTAGCTGGCCTAGTTATCCTCCGTTGGCCCAATATGTGAAGTAGGGCCCAAACATTGCTTCAAAAGAAATTTATTATAGTCCCACATAGGAGGAATAACAAGGGAGTTGTGGTTTATAAGTGATCACTTGTATAACACTACTAATATGTGTAGTACTGGAGGGATCGAGCTCTGGTAGAGCACCCGCGGTCCGGGCCAACGACCTCTTTTGGAAGTGTGATCACCTATTTTCCACATTTATCGACACAATTTTCCAAAATAGATTACTCGGTCTTCTAAACTAATTATCGTATTTTCCATACAAATTGTGCAATCTTCTATAAACGATTTACAAGACAAACATAAATACAATTCTAGTTTCCTCTTTTTGTTCTTAAAAATAATATTCCATGTTTGTGACATTTCTACAAACAACAATCATTCTCTCTTCTATTCCTCTCTAAAATATTTCTATTGTACTAAGCTGATATTTGGCAACGTTCTGCAAGTAGTTCTTATCCTTTGTCCTACACCTTAGACTCGGAGGTCATGTATCCCTGGGGGTTGGTTGCCAAGAGGCCGTTTGTATTGAGCGGGGCAAATTCAACTTTAAGGCAGTGATGGTCATCACGCCATGACAAATTTCTCCTATGTTCCGTAAGATTTACTGTTAATTGTTTTCGTAATAATCATACCGCCTACAGTTTAAAGTTGAATTTGAATTTTTCTTGCTCGTTAAATTTTTTATTTATGGCGATATGACTATGTCTGTTTGTGCTGATTCGTCACCAAAAGTCTAGTTTTTATCTCATTTAATGATTGATAGTCGTATAGCGAGTATATTGGTAAGAAAGAGGGTAAGTTTAAAAATTTTACGATTTTCCTGATAATTTTGCATTTGGTAGCTTTGTGTTTGTCATATATGTTTTCCTACATTTTCAATGATGACACAAGTATAAATGCTAGTTTAAAATCCACTTCATTTGATTTCATTGATAATTGTAATTTTACTACTATACAATGGGATACAGTATACACGTGATTTTGTGTGTTGTGTGATTTTTCGTGTATAAATGCTAGTCATCCTTCTGATCATTGATGAAAAAACATTGTGTGATCTAATTTGGAATAGGGCTAATTGTTTAAGTACCTGAGTATATTCTTTTAAAGTTATTTTACAGGGTAACCTTGTATTTTTTCAAATTCTACATGGTAACCCTACTTTTCAAAGAACACACATGGTAACCCTCAACTCTGTTAATACGCATTGTCATGACCCTTAACTTTTTCTCCGTCAATTTTGTCCGTTAAGTATGTGACGTGGCCAATTAAATTTTGAGATTTTCTACAAGGTAACCCTCTGTTTTTTTAAATTCTACAAAATAATCCTATTCATTTTTTTTACAAGAGAAACACTCTTAAAAAATAATCCCTTAGTTCATAAATTTATCATTCTTAGTACATCTTTCACTCGATTACTCCAAAAAACGTCAACTCTTAATATCATCATCTCTTTAAGGTATCACTACCATAAATTTCCAAAAACAGGGTTCAATAATTAACAAAGAAATCCACTATTAAGTCTAACGTTTACAAATGAGTCTCCACTCTTTAATTTTACCCAACTTTATTGTATCAATTTGTCGAATAATTGAAGTAAGTTATTATTGTGTTTACAACGTTTTCAGTTTTGTCGTATTTGATAAAAGTTTGAAAACGTAAGTTTATTAATTAGATTAACCCTATGAATCAAATTTGGGATTAATTATTATAATGCTCGGAATAGAGTACTTTTACTTGGTATTTAGAATATCTTATTGAGAATTTTTTGATATCGAATAAAGTTCTTATTGGATTTTTCTTTAAAAATTGGGTAATTAAATGGTAATGAGGGTGGATGTGACAATTTGGGAGTAATCGAGTAAAATTGTGAAAAAAATATCGATTAAGGGATTATATTTGTATGCACATGTGATCTTTAGAAAAAGTAGGGTTAACTTGTAGAATTTTTAAAAATATAGGGTTACCTTGTAGAAAATCTCAAAATTTAATTGGCCACGTCACATACTTAACCAACAAAACTGACGGAAAAAACGTTAAGGGTCACGGCAATGCGTATTAGCAGAGTTGAGGATTAACATGTATGTTCTCTGAAAAGTGGGGTTACCATGTAGAATTTGAAAACATATAGGATTGTGTATGTTGAAAAAACCTTGTATTTTTTAGTGTTTTTAATAAGTACCCTGTATTTGGATAGCATACCATGTGAAATTTATTTTTGAATGACCATGAAGTATATATATATATATATATGCGGGATCTCGTGAGTTTGGTTCTTACGGTGAGTTGTGAGTTTGTGTGCTCACAAATCTCAGCCCTTGCATAAAGGGAAATCAACGGCTAAGATGACTCTCAAAATAAAAATAAGAATATGGTCGCTGTATCAACCAACTATCACACCCTATTCAAATTTCTCTCTCCTCTTTTATGATTCGCTGTCAATGGAGAGAAAATATAGCCTGCTTCACATCGTTCGTTGCCTCCGTTGATCTTTTCTCTGCCATTTTTTCTGGTATTTTTCGATTTATTACATCAATCAATTGAACTAATTAATTTTTTTTTGCAATCAATTGAACTAATTAAATTGAAGTTGAATTTCTAGTTGCGATTTTTCGCTTTGAATCAGCCATGGCCTTGCGGAGTTAATGTGAAATTAGTAGAGAAAATGGAGTAATAAAATGAGTAGCAGGATAAAAGAAAGTGATATAGAACAAAAAAAAAAGCAATAGAGTGAGTGTTTCACTAACAATGGACCACTACATTTCACACAAAGTGCTATATAGTACTGTATTTCAATTAACGGTCTTGATCAAGATGATTTTTATGAAGGCATCGAAGGGTGGAAAAAATTGGAGGTAGGATTGATGATGATGAAGTTTGGGTGAGTGACGAGGAAGAAGATGATTTGTATTATGGAATAGTGGAATACAAACGACGGGTCAAACAGTCAAACGCTTTCTGTGTTGTTTGTGGAATATGTCAGGTACAACACCAAACAATGAAACAAGCCAACTCAGACAATTTGTTTTTTTTTTTTTTTTGACAGCAGAGAAGAAAGGTAAACCTACATCAATCAAGACTAACAAAGATGGGTATTTTCCTTTGGCCAACGTTGCTCATCCATTAGCGATTGGGGTAGATTTTGATTTCGAAGAACGTGTTCAGACCTTCGTCTTACGCCATCAGCACTTTGAGACAATTTTTTTAAGGATAATAATTTCGTTGCAAATGCAATCAATAACAAAAAAATGAATCTAGTTGTTGCACATTTAAACAATTTTAACTATTGTTGCACCATTTAAAGCTACACATTGAATCATTCAAATGGAATAATGTGATCTAAACGAGCCACTCCGTAAGTTATTTGGATCACGAGTAGGTATAATTAGAATAACATATGAGTAATACGGAACATAAATTCTCATTTAAGACGGATGTTATTCGTCTTAAGTTTATGACGGTCAAATAACTATTACTTTTATAGATAAAACAAAAATAAAATGCCAACATATTAGCAAAAAGACTTGTCTTATGCAAGTATTGTGTATTTGACCCCTTTTAACACCTTAAGACGGGTGTATAATGTAATATTAGAATAAGTGTAACACGGAATAACAATAGGAGCTTTTTATACAATAACACCAGAATAACACGGAGTAACAACACAATAACACCGGAGTAACAACACAATAACACTAGAATAACACAGGAGTAACAATGCAATAACACCGATGTAAAAAAAAGTAACACCACAATAACACTACAATAACAGTAAAATAACACGGGGAAAAAAAGTAAAGAAAATCAAAGTAGTAAAAAATCAAAGTGACATTGGAATAACATCACAATAACACCAGAATAACAGCACAATAACACGTGGTAAAAAAAGAGTAAAAAAATCAAAAGTAGTAAAAAAATCAAAAGTAGTAAAAGTGACACCTAAATAACATCACAATAACACCAGAATAACAATGACAGCACAATAACAGCACAATAGTCAATAACACGTGGAAACAAAAAAGAAAAAATAACCAAAGTCGTAAAAAAAAATCAAAGTAAAAAAAAGCATAATAACATGAGGTAAAAAAACGAGAAAAAAAATTTAAAGTGAAAAAAAAGTGAAAAAAAAATCAAAGTTGTAAAAAAAAAGCACAATAACAGCATAATAACACGAAGTAAAAAAAAAAGAGAACAAAAAAACTAAAGTAAAAAAAAACTGGTACAAAAAGAAAAACAAAAAAAGGTAACATAATGAGAAAATTAGAGGAAAAAACATAAGAGAAAAAAAAAATCAAAGTGCACAATAACAGCATAATAACACGACGTAAAAAAAAAAAGATAAAAAAAATGAAAGTAAAAAAAAAGAGTAAAACTAGAAAAATGAGAAATAAGTAAATGGCAGTGGTTTTATATAACAGGTAAGATTAAATCTTGGTCATTCATCTCTAATATAATCTAGTGGCTGAGATTTCAAAGCACAAACGCACAACTCACCATAAGAAACCAAACTCACAAGATCCTATATATATATATATATATATATATATATATATATATAGGATCTCGTGCGAACTGAAAGTTCGGTACGAACTGTACGAACTAACTACCAAACCAATACTTTGTACCTAGGCCCAAACAATTTCCCTGCCTAAAACTAAAGCCCAAGCATTTCCAAAAGGCTTTGACAAAACTGTAACCCTTTTCTTACTTCTCTCTTTCGCACATCCATGTTGACAAATCACGGCGACGATCCTATACTCAGGCGACCACACTAACGCCGTCAAGGATCTTTCCGATCAACTCATTTTGTCGCCCTTATTCGTAGATGCCTATGTCTACTTTTCATTTCGCCGATGCTAGATCCACGACCACCACCGACGGATACTTCATCGATGTGATACATTTTCCATTCACCTCAAGCCGATGAAAGTCCAGTCACAACGCTGCTCTAAGTCGATGATGCTCTTCAACTTCCTTTCTTCTAATTTTCGAAAATTTTGTAATTTTTATCCCAGATTTACGAAAAATGAAATTGAATTTCGAAAAAGTAATAGCAAAAATGGCATAATCGGAAGATTTTGAGTCAGGAAATGTCGTTTTCGATTGAAGATGAGTCAACCGGTGTGGATGTGTGGTGTCGCCGGCGTTTTCTGAGTGTATTAGTAAGCTGTGGTCGGCGGTGGTGGTGTACTGTTGGTAGTGACGGTAGTGGTAAGTGGTAGTCGGGAGTAGTGAGTGGTGATAGTGGTGGCTTGGTGTTAGGTGGCGGTGGCGGTGGTGAGTGGTGAGTGGTGAGTGGTGAGTGGAATATTCATATTAGCATAAATATTGTCTTAACTAACTGCATACCCATTGTTATCTTAGTGAAAATGTCCGTTTCTTGCTTCAGCCTTCAGGATTTCAGTAGTTTGCTATTTCGACAAGTTTAATCTCTGACCATCTACATGGGCGTTTTTCAATTTTGGAATTTGAATCTGATGTTAATGTTTATGGATTAGAATATTATACTCTTGTGCGAAATGAGAATATGAGATCATGCTAGAAAAAAAAATTTCATCGTAGAAGTATACTCCTGTGCCAAATGAGATTGTGGTTTAGTGGCTTACTAGTTTGTCATGCTCTTATAGAATAAAGCAGTTATAGATTACATTACATCAAGTTTGTTAAATATTCAATATGTCAATTCTCAGCATAAATTTAAAGAAAATTTGAAACTTTGTTTAGCAGTTGTTATTGTTATACTATCTATGTCCTGGTTTGATTGGAATGGTTTACCGCAGCAACCACAAAAGCAATAACATTCAAGCCTTAAACCCGTCCAATAACGCTTTCTCGTCTTACTTAGTGGATAGTCGTTTCCCTCGTTTAATCTCATTAAGCTGCTAGATACACACATTTAAGTTGTTAGATACAAACCTTTAGTTTTCTAGATACACTCCTTTATGCTACTAGATACATATCTTTAGCTTGTTAGATACATACTTTTAGTTAGTTAGATACACTCCTTTCAATTACTAGATACATACATTTAGCTTGCTAGATACACTCGTTTAAATTACTAAAAACATACTTTAGCTAGCTAGATACACGTCTTTAAATTACAAGATACAATCTTTTACCTTACTAGATAAAAAAAGTGTACATGTATAGGAAAAAAGTTTATTCAAGTTATTGTAAAGAATGTATCTAAACTACATATTAATGTATCTAGCATCGTAATGTATGTTGTACTAATTTTGTTTTTGATCAACGTCATTATTTTATTCTTTCTTAAATGAAAGAGTATATATTAAAGTGAAAGTGAAATTAGTTACTTTTATTTTATTTTCCAAAATATATATACCCTCTACTGAGAGTATATTATACTCCTACTTATAAAATAGGATAAGAACAACGCAAAGATAACGTTTTGAAGGATCCAAAACACAATTCTTAGCCGCCCTTTACCTTACAAGCTAGATGCACCTCTTACTTTACTAGATACATACATTTACCTTGCTAGATACACATCTCTGGCAAAGTAGATACACTTGTTTACTTTCCTAGATACACTATTTTATCTTTCTAGATACACATCTCTGCCAAGCTAGATACACACCTTTAAATTGTTAGATACATGTCTTCACCTTACTAGATACACACCTTTAGATTGTTAGATACATGTATTTACCTTGCTAGATACACACCTCTGTCAAGCTAGATACACTCCTTTAGGGGTAATTCTCAAGATTTCAAAAGACATAACACAATACATTATGGTGGTAATGAGGAGGGTTTTATAGATTTGGTTGGCAGTTTGAGGTGGTAATGAGGAGGGTTTTCTAATACAGAGGTGTGTATCTAGCAAAATGAAATACTCCTGGAGTCACAAAAATGCACCTAGTATTATGAACCAATCTTAAATAAACAAGTCTTGCTGACTTTACAGGATCAGGCAGCATTTTCGAGACACTACAACTGTGCAAACCGTTGATTGTTGTTGTGAATGAGGATTTAATGGATAACCATCAAACATATGTAGCAGAAGAGTTAGTAGTAAGGCCCTCAAACAGTTTGCCAGACTGTCGCAACTCGCAAGTATGAACCTTGATTCTCTTCTCCTGTATCCACCAGGTGATGCACAGCCTGATGCGAAGCTTATTAACCAATTGCCAGGCTTCCCAGAAGATTCGCAAAATGGTACAACCTGAGCCTACTCACCCGAGCCTTGTGCTTAACTTTAGTATCTGCTTACTGAAAGTTACTGTCACAATTTTTTTTCTTTTTCATTGGATATTGACTTAAGAGTATCCTGACCGACAACTAGGCCATTATCCTTCCGGGTGTTGAAAGATATTTGTCGTCGGCTGTGGGTTGTTTACCTTTTCTTTCTTTTCTCTAAAGGCTTTCATTTACTGGATGTAGGTAGTTTTTCCAACAATTTATGAACATTACTTGTTACAAGAGTATTTTGTTGTCGACCCCAACAAGAAGAAAAAAGGCCGTGGGATTTCTGTGTGGTGTTTTGATTCAGTTTTTGTTAAATCATCTCCACTTTAGCACACGCGAGAAAATAATCCACCTAGCCCTGATAATTAGACTGCAATGAGCCCTGGGTCAATTGTCATGGCGCCCATTGCAGCATTGGATGTCCCCTGCTGAGGACATTTCTGAGGTATGGTTACTCGGCAAGATGGATGCGCAAAGGAGTTGGTGTTTGTGCCGGTTGGCTTACCGCGACTATATTTTCCACCTTGACTAATCAATAATCATAATGACCAAGTTCATTGTCTGAATTTCTTTGCTTTCACACACTATTGAAAAGTATTACTGTATACTGATTAGCTTTAGCATGGAGGTTTACAATCCAAAACTGCCCACCCCCTACTACCACCACTTACCCCTAAATTATCTCAGCAGCCAGCTTTGATGCATCATTATAATCCCGCATTCATTTCTCAGCAGGGGAAGTCATTTCTGCTGAAAGTATTCAAAACGTCCCAAACGCAAATGTGAATCGAGCCATTAATGTCACCGTCAACTACAACACGCACTCATTGCGACACCGGTACTAACCCCAGAAAATCCATCGTCGAACGTTAATACAACCACCAAGGAGAAAAAAAGGGATTTTCGAATGGCTCGGAAGTGGTGGCGATCAGATCTGGGTTACCAGAGGCGGGTGTGGTGGTGGTCTGCATCGCCGGCGATATAGATGATGGAAATGAGATGTAAAGGTGGAAGAAGGTAGGAGTAATAATCCAATCGACTATTGTGGTGGTCGACGCCGTCGTCAGTGTAAGCAGCCGCGGGTGGTTGCTTGCTGTGGTGCCGACAGCAGGCGGCACAGATACGAGTATGTGAATACCTAACAGTTGAGTGGGAAGGGGGGATAAGGAGAAGGAGAGAGAGTGTGGTTATGGCATGTGTGTCGGGAAGAGGATATGAATAATTGAATGTCAGCGCGTGTTTTATTGATTTGGGTTAGTTCGTACGGTTCGCACCATACTTTAGTTCGCACCTGACCCCGATCCTATATATATATATATATATATATATATAGGGGCGGGGTCAGGTGCGAACCGTACGTACTACTCAGATACACAGTATAATACTTCTGGATACACATACTACTATCCTCAGATACACATCGTATAACTACTAGATACACATGTATCCTGTAGTAATACGATATGTATCCGGACTGGTATTATGTGTATCTACCGCTCCACTATGATCCACAAAGCCCGCCACCACATACCACAACCACTACCGTCGTCACCAACACCACCGTCAGCCTATCACCACCCACCACCACTAAAGCCGTCACCATCACGCAGTCACCATCACAGCCGCCAGTCTATCACCACCACCACGACCACCGCCATCCTACCACCACCAACACCACCACCGCCGCCCCCACCACCACTGCATTACTCCCCACATACCTTATCACCCATGACCACCATAATACTCCACAACCATCACATCTGACCACCATATCTGACCACCCCACCACCACCACTACTCACCCACGACCACCACTTTACTCCGCACACACCTTATCACCATTATCGACCACCATTCTCACCCCACGAGTACCACTGGTCATCCAAAGACCACCCACCCCAGATCTGTAACACCACGACTCACCCCACCATAAGCCAACCCGCAACACCTCACCACGCGAACCTCCCTAATACCACTTCCGAACGTCGCCTTCACCACCAATTGTTTCCGGCACAACACAGACCCAGGAGTTCAAGATCACAGCCAACAGTCGCTACCCACACAGCTACCAACGACCAACCCAGATCGGTAACACATCACGATCACCCAACCCAAGACGCACCCACATCTACCATACGCAAGGTCACCCATTTCGAAAATTTCCCTGCAAATTCATAGATCTGGCATATATAAATCATTTTTTTACAAATTTACCAATAAAAACCAGAAAATAATAAAGGGAATGTCGTAAATGAAGTTTATATGGAAGGGGGCTTCGCCGGAAGTCAGTCGCCGAAGAAGGGAAGAGACGACGGAGAACATGGAAGAAATGATGTCAAGTATAGAGAAAAACACGGGTCGGTACATCGCCGGCGTCTGGATGGTCGGCGAAGGTGTCATAGTCGAAAGGTGGTTGGCGACTGACGGTCGGTGGCTTGCACAGGTGGTGGAGGCGCTGGTTTTGATTTGGGGAAATTATGAGAGAGAAAGAGGATGAAGGGATAATATGAAAGAGGGAGTGCGGGAATGGAATAATATAGCGCGTGTATTTGTGTGAAGTTTTTTAAGTCAGTTCGCACAGTTTGCACCGAACTTTAAGTTCGCACGAGATCCTATTTCTATATATACATATAGAATTAGGTTCAAATGAGTCCCGTTAGATTAGATGAGTCCATGAATCCCATTTTACACCCTTAGATCTGAATAAAATAAAGGGTCAAGATCAACTCTAAAAACATAAAACCCTAACCAATCTCCCTCACTAATTCATTTCATCTGCCTCCCTTCACTCTCACTTCTCTCTCTAATTCCCTCTTCTCTCTTCTTCACCCTCCACCGCCACCCATCCTACGCCACACTACCGCCACCCATCCCACGCCACTACTACCGCCACCCACCCTCTCTCCTTACCAGATTTACAACTTACCACAAACCACCATTACCCCCATAACCACCGCCATTCACCACAAGCATCTTCTGCCGCCGCCACTACCACTGCCATTCACCATAAGCATCTTCTGCCACCACCACTACCGCCGCCTCTCACCTCACCTGCCGCCGTCGATGCTTGCTCTTCTCTTTTGGCTTCTTGCCACGCCTCCCTCCTATCTTCTTCTGCCTCCCTCGGCACAACCCGCCCTTCCTCTTTTTTTTTTTATTATTTTTTTTCATTTTAGATCTAAAATTTTCAAAACTCGTCTTATGGTGGTGTGGAGCTGTCGTTGTGGTGCTATTGCCGCCTCTCTCCCTTTTTTTTCTTTTTTTTTTCCAGATCTGATTAAAGGAGTCGTTATGGTTGTCGTGGTGCTATGGTGGGTCAGGTGGGGGTGTTGGTGGTGGTTGGTGGTTGCCGCTTCTCTCCCTTTTTCCTTCTCCTTTCTTTTTTTTTTTTTTTCTTTTTCAGATCCATGGTGGTGATTGTTGTTGGTTGTGGGTCATTTGTTGGAAGGGTGGTGGTGGTGGTGATGTCGTGGTGGTGCGTGGGCTTCTCCTTTTTTTTCAGATCTGGTGGTGCGTGGTGGTGGTGGTTGCAGGCTGAACATCGTGGTGGTTGGTGAAGGTAGTGGTGGGTGAGGTGACAAAGGAAGTGGTTTTTTTTATTAGTTGGCGGCGGTAGTAGTTAAGACTAAAGTTTCACCGATACGGATTAAAGTTACGCCCGTAAAGTACTAAAGTTACAGTAACATGGATTAAAATTGTAATCCCTTATAAAAACTAGTGCAAAATGGTGGCGGAAACACTGTCGAATGGGATTAAATACACAACGATAAAAATTCTAATTGTCATAAATTGAGAATGTATAAAATTCTCAAGGATAAAAAAAACAAATGGTACCATCCCTTGACTTAAGGTACTTTAGTAAAGACTTATTACTTAGGCTTTAATGAGACAGATTTCTATATTAGTTTATAAAACTGAACAGCAGTATTGTAAAATTCATAATTAAATACAGAAAAATTGAAATGACGCAAGACCAATTTTAATGGTTTCCTGTAGCTCTTGGCTACAACTGTCATTTTAAAAACCAACTTCAAAGGACGAAAGAATCAGGGGACTAAAAATTCATTTATAAAAACTGCCAGAAAACGTCACCCATAATGTTTCGGTTCATAAATCCACTTTTAGAAAACATTTTAAGGCAAGGCAAAATTTTAAACATAAATAGACATTATAAAACTTATTTTAAAAAACGTTTATCCACTGTATCAAAAGGAAAATATATTTTAAAAAGGAATATTTGAGAAAAGTCATAAACGCGTCTTACAGGCGAGTTGTTCACAAGTAATTTATTCTGACCAAACCGTAAGTCTAAATCTATGAAATTTTTTATGCAGACTCTACACTTGAAAATAATAGGAGTCTATTCTTTAAACTTTTGCAAATTCGAAATAAAAACAGATGCTATGATTTTTACAAACAGACGAACATATTTGACAGATTTAACAACGGTTTTCATCAAACTTGTAAAATACACCATAAATTGAAAATAATGATTCAAGACCTAAATTTTATACACAACCTAATACTCCATGTCTCTGCCATATATTATAATTTTGTGAATTAATATTTTGATTTTGTATTTTTAACATAATTAAAACGAACAGAATCGGTATAATCGCAGAAACTGAATCAATACTTTAAATTACGAAATAAATACTAAAACTCCAAAACAATTACCATGAAAATTAATGATATCTTAAAATCTATCATTTAACCCAGAAAAATAATTTACACCTTCTGGAAATCATAAAAATGATTTATACCATCCTTATAACATATTAATCGGTTTAATCATAAGACTTGCAAATCAACCAAATAAATTCCTATTGACAAAATAAAATTTATACATAGTCAAAATAATTTATGAATATCAAGGGATCAGAAATAATATGGTTCGAAAATCATATTAATGAATAAATCTTTATAAAACCACAAAAATGCAATAATATATACAACAACAACAATTAATCAATGCAATACTGAGTAACGTCGAAGTTACCTTATTCCGGATCAGAATCAATATAATACTAGCCTTCAAATGGATCCTCTTGAACCCCTTAGAAAAACATATCGATCATATAAATAAACCATATGATAAATAATAATAACAAGTCTATTCTTTAAACTCCATAATAATTACCAAGAAAATTCATGGTATCTTCAAATCTATCATTTAACCCAGAAAAATAATTTACACCTCCTGGAAATCATAAAAATGATTTATACCATCCTTATAACATATTAATCGGTTTAATCATAAGACTTGCAAATCAACCAAATAAATTCTTATTGACAAAATAAAATTTATACATAGTCAAAATAATTTATAAACATCAAGGTATCAGAAATAATATGGTTCGAAAATCATATTAATGAATAAATCTTTATAAACCCACAAAAATGCAATAATATATACAACTACAATAATTAATCAATACAATACCGAGTAACGTCGTAGTTACCTTAGTCCGGATTTGAATCAATATGATACTAGCTTTCAAATGGATCCTCTTGAACCCCCTTAAAAAAACATATCGATCATATGAATAAACCATATGATAAATAATAAATGAAAACTAACACAAGATCGATAAGAGCAATTGAATTACCCTTAGAATTAGGATGAAAGGAGATGAAAGAAGATCGATCTTGATAAAGAAGCAAGATGGCAAGCACAGACGTAGAATTTTGAAATAAAGAAGCAAGAAGGTAGGCACGTACGTAAAATATTAACGTCGTCTATGACAAGAAATGATTATGAAGTTATGGTGACTATGTGTCACGCAGCCTTCAAGGAAGAATTAGGGTTGAATTCTCCTTATTTGTGAGTGTAAAAAGTTTAAATAAATATGGACAAAAAGGTAGTATAAATGGGTGAAATGAATGAGTAAATAAAAAAAGAAAATATCCCTCTTTTCGCTCCCAATATAACCGACCAAGGCAAGGGATAACACCCAAGAAAAAAGAATATCTTCTCATGTTTCTTATAAAACAATTAAAGTTAAGATAATATAAATATCTTACAATTTGATAAACAAAGATAACTAAACCATTTGTTTTATTAATCAAAATACACAGTCCAAATAAGAAGAAAACCGGCCCATATAAATTTTCCCATTTTATAAAAATGTCACTTAAATAAAAAGTCGGTCTGAGAAGAAATCGGACTGAAATAAGATTTAAGACGGCATTAATTAACGATTGGTACAAAACCGGTAAATATAAGTATTAAAATTTAAATCTTATAAACAAAAATTTAATAAGTGAGATTAGAAAATTGCGGGTGTTACAACCTCCCCCACTAAGAAAAAGTTTCGTCCACGAAACTTGGAAGTAGAAAAATAAGATTTGAAGAACAAAGATTTTTAAAACATTTCAGCTGACAAATATATTTGAAAAGTCTTTGGTGAGATCAAAACAGTCATTAAACCAATTTTCAATATTGAACAATTAGAAATTACTTGTCTCGAAATCACTTGTCTAGCTAATATCTTGGTACGAGAGAATACTTGTCGCGAACAAGAATTCTGTAGTCCAAGATAAAGGCAAGCTAACATTTGAAAAATCAAATCTCAAAACCAAACGTTAGCAAGTACTGGGCAGTCATTAGACGTCTTTAATGACAAGTCCTAACATCCAACCAGCGTCAAGTTCCAAAATAAGTTGTGTAAATTTTACTTAAAACCTTTGGAGAAATCGAATTTTTAAATACAACATCACTTTTGAATGTTTTTCAAGGCATCCAAATATTTGAAACAATTCTGGAATATTTCAAACGAGTTTTAAGCAAATTCGGAACAAAATCAAATTTAAATACTAACCAAGAGTAAATCAAAAGTGAAACTTAAAGCTTTGAAATCATAATTCAAAATGTTTAAATTTCCTAAATAATCAAAATTTTGCAGCAGTCAAAACTCTTGTATAAAATGGAAATATCCGAGGAAAAAGGTCAACGGTAAATCAAAACAAATGTTTTGAAACTAAAGTAAGGGAGAGAAAGTTGATAACAGCTAGAGCAATCAGATGCTCGTGAGAAGGAGAGGGAAAGAAAGATTTAAGAGTCATATCTCTCTCTCAAGGATTGTGAAAGGGGATAATAATCTCGAGATTCTTGGTACAACTCCTCTATGAAACTCCAACTTTCCTATTTCCATTGAAACCAACACGAAGCTTAGTAACACCAGGCAACTAAGTTGTTAAGTTCAAAGTTGCCAAACTTCCTAGTCTACATCTCCAAGATTATCAATAGGTACAACATTCATCCAAACCTTACATACTTGCGTAACCTCTCAGAATAGCATGGTAAGAATCCATCAAGTAGTCCAAACCCCACTCTTACTAACAAAAATTTCATAGGTTATCAAAACAGAACTAATCCAATTAATTGATAAGGCCCTTAAAACTGTTCTAAACTCATCAAGTCCGCACTCGAGATATAATCTAAACCCAAAATAGCCTAATAAGGCATAACACAATCAAAGGATTTTACTATTCCGAACTCACCACCAAAGCAACAAGGTTACTAAACTCATAAGGTTTCTCGAGTTATGGAACACCAAACCAAAATCCACCATCTAACAACGCACCTCTCAATTGAACACACTAATTTGTTACTATTATCCACAGTGATATCCAAAGGAGAATTCTTAGGAGTCCATCAAATGAATATAAAGGTATCTTAGGAAACCATTAAATTCCCAATCATAACACTGCAACAACTAGAGGGTTAAGAACTCAACCAAGCAACAATTTCGATCATATAAGGTCAGCAAACAACAATTTCATTTAAGGTAATTCAGACCAAAATATTCCTCAGAGAAATACCTGTACTAAGGTTAAGACATTAAGATATGATAGGTATACATAATTCCCAACTTCAGGTTCATAATTCTTTAAATCAATATAGTCAATCGAAACTGCAGTTGGGCTAAGACACTCCTCATTCTCAAGGTTAACACTAAACAACCCAAATAAAGTTAAGTAATACCTCCAAAAGTTCATAGGTTACAACCTGTCATCAGAACTCAACGATTTAAGTCCATAAGAATAGAAACGGATATTAATCTAGGTCAATCGATAATGATACATGGTTACTATAAAAGTCTCAATCACTTCTAATGTCGATAATGTGGAAGTTATCTATAATCCAAAGCCAACTGATAAGCTAAACTCCTAACTCCATAATCCACAACTCACCATTCAAGTTAATCCTCAGAAAATAAAAGCTCTTACAAGATAGACATTAAGGGTAAAACTCACTATCCTCAAACCATAAGTAACAATGCTTCACTAAACCTCAAACACCACTTAACTTCAATCAAAGCTCTCCTAGAGGGCCAGTCTAACCAATGAATCTCAAAAGAATAGATAGCAAGGTAGAGGAATTGCAAACAAAGATTCACTCCCAAGAATATGAGACAAAGAAACTATAATTCTCTCCTATCAACAAGAGAGAGGAGTTTTAAAGAAGTTTAGAAGTAACCAAAGATGTATGAGTGGTGAAAGGACAGGTCTTCGACCACCAGAAGAATTTAAGGTATTCCAAAAAGAGGGAAAAAGACTGCCAGGACTCCACTGGATCAGAACTTCAAGGCATGACCGGAAGAAAAAAATGAAGAAAGGGAAATAAGAAAGAAAGAAAGAAAAGAAGGATCTCTTAGGAGCAGCAGCAATTGGAGCATCATCATCTTCCTCTTACATCCGTTCTAAGGACTTCTCAACCCAAACAACATCTCAGTAGCAAGATGAACCAATTGATGAAGCGTGTCTGCACTCTTGGATTGTCATAGTCTTCTACTTGCACTTTATGAACTCTTCCATATTCCTATGCCTGAGCTCCAGAAGGTAGAACGAGTCTCCAACATAGTAAAAAATTTGGGCGCATCTACGTGTGAGAACAACAGTAGTGTCCACTAGTGTTCTCCTGTGATCAGCCACGACCACTAGGTAACAAACAGCAAGGCACCTTGCAACTGCTTTTCCATCTGCCTGAGCCACAATGTCATCACTTCTGGATCCATATCTCTTCCTGGGAAAGTGAGTTTGCTCTTTGCCATCTGATCAGCAGCTAGACTAAGTTTGACGTTTGAATGATAACCACCCTTTATTCTTCCCTGTAGCGCCATGTTATCTACTCCAGCCATCTAGGTGTTGAGTTCAAGCTTGCCAAGTTGACCACGTTCTGGTTTGGAAAAGCGCCACGTTCACGTCCACTCATCAACGAGATGTGCGCGAAACACATAATCAATGCTAGTCATTGAGTTGCAAGAACATATAGACGAACATCCAAGTCCTTATTGGTTTCTACCCAACTCTCTCTATCTCATTTTAATATGTCAAGTCATTTATTAGGTATATTCCTAAAGATCAATGTGTGAGCGTCGGGAGCAGTGATGCTCTGATACCAACTGTAATCCTCTATAAAAACTAGTGCAAAACAATGGCAGAAACACTGTCGAATGGGATTAAATACACAATGATAAAAATTCTAATTGTCATACATTCAGAATGTATAAAATTCTCAAGGATAAAAAAAACAAATGGTCAAGTCTAAACAATTGCCACTTTTATTAAAAGGGTGAAAATAAAATTCCTCAAAAGTGTTAAAACTAAAACCATAAAAGAAAGCAGAAATCAGAGTAGGATCTGCAAACTACTAGCTAGCTCACACAGAAATCCCCAGCATAGCTAATACCTGTCATGTTATAAACATAACAGCCACAATCAGTAGGGAGTAACTCGACGTTCTCCCAGCCATATCACATGATAAAAATGTTATAGAAGCAATAATATATCAAAAATAGATTGAAATATCAAAAACATATGTAACAAAAACAAATTATCAAACTCACCCTTAAATAAACGTGTTGCATGCTTAAAAGCAAAATTCCTCAAATGACAGAATGGAAATAATATAGTTCAGGCTAGATATTCATTTTTGTTATACTCCTTGATACCGCAGCATCTTACACTAGTTTCGGGAACCCAATGTCATGCAAAGGTGACCAACTCAAAGGTCCACTCACTAGACAACAAACTATAATAGGACTCGTCTTACCACGCAGTGCGTAGTCCCAGTCTAAGTACATGTACATTACTCTACGACAATTTGTACCTCCCACAAGGGTACCCAATCATATAGCTGTATAAGAACCCGTAAGCCTTAGTTTATTATTCTTTGCCCTTACTTTAATTATTCCAAACTTTAAAAAATATCCCAAGGATAGTATATTATTCATTGTATATCATTCAAATGTTCGTAAGTAACCACACTTTTACTTCTTCAAAACAGAAAACTTAAACTTTACTTCCAAAAGTATAAAATTAATTCAAGAACTTTAAAATAGATAAGTCACTGTAATTAAACTTTAAATACCATCCCTTGACTTAAGGTACTTTAGTAAAGACTTATTACTTAGGCTTTAATGAGATGGAGTTCTATATTAGTTTATAAAACTGAACAGCAGTATTGTAAAATTCATAATTAAATACAGAAAAATTGAAATGATGCAAGATCAATTTTCATGGTTTCCTGTAGCTCTTGGCTACAACTGTCATTTTAAAAACAACTTCAAAGGACGAAAGTATTAGGGGTCTAAAAATTCATTTCTAAAACCTGTCAGAAAACGTCACCCATAATGTTTCAGTTCATAAATCCACTTTTAGAAAACATTTGAAGGCAAGGCAAAATTTTAAACATAACTAGACATTATAAAGCTTCTTTTAGATAAAGTTTATCCACTGTATCAAAAGAAAAATATATTTTAAAAATGAATCTTTGAGATAAGTCATAAACGCGTCTTACAGGCGAGCTGTTCACAAGTAATTTATTCTGCCAAACCGTAAGTCTAAATCTTATGAAATTTTTTATACAGACTCTACACTTGAAAATAACAAGGGTCTATGCTTTACACTTTTGTAAATTCGAAATAAAAAAAGGTGACATGATTTTTACAAACAGACGAACATATTTGACAGATTTAACAACAGTTTTTATCAAACTTGTAAAATACACCATAAATCGAAAATAATGATTCAAGACCTAAAATTTTATACACAACTTAATACTCCATGTCTCTGCCACATATTTGAATTTCGTGACTTAATAATTTGATTTATTATTTTTAACATAATTAAAACCGAACAGAATCGCTATAATCGCAGAAACTGAATCAATACTTTAAATTACGAAACAAATACTAAAACTCCAAAATAATTACCACGAAAATTCATGGTATCTTAAAATCTATCATTTAACTCAGAAAAATAATTTACGCCTCCTGAAAATCATAAAAATGGTTTATACCATCCTTATAACATATTAATCGGTTTAATCATGACTTACAAATCAACCAAATAAATTCCTATTGACAAAATAAAATTTATACATAGTCAAAATAATTTATAAACATCAAGGGATCAGAAATAATATGGTTCAAAAGTCATATTAATGAATAAATCTTTATAAAACCACAAAAATGCCATCATATATACAACAACAACAATTAATCAATACAATACCGAGTAACGTCGTAGTTACCTTATTCTGGATCTGAATCAATATGATACTAGCCTTCAAATGGATCTTCTTGAACCCCTTAGAAAAATATATCGATCATTCATATGATAAATAATAATAAATGAAAACTAACACAAGATCGGTAAGAGCAATTGAATTACCCTTAGAATTAGGATCAAAGGAGATGAAAGAAGATCGATCTTGATAAAGAAGCAAGATGGCAAGCACGTACTTAGAATTTTGAAATAAAGAAGCAAGAAGGTAGGTACGTACATAAAATATTAACGTCATGTATGACAAGAAATGATTATGAAATTATGGTGACTATGTGTCACGCAACCTTCAAAGAAGAATTAGGGTTGAATTCTCCTTATTTGTGAGTGTGAAAAGTTTAAATGAATGTGGACAAAAAGGTAGTATAAATGGGTGAAAGAAATGAGTAAAAAAAAAAACAAAATATCCCTCTTTTCGCTCCCAATATAACCGACCAAGGCAAGGGATAACACCCAAGAAAAAAGAATATCTTCTCATATTTCTTATAAAACAATTAAAGTTAAGATAATATAAATATCTTACAATTTGATAAACAAAGATAACTAAACCATTTGTTTTATTTATCAAAATACACAGTCCAAATAAGAAGAAAATCGGCCCATATAAATTTCCCATTTTACAAAAAATGTCACTTAAATAAAAGTCGGTCCGAGAAGAAATCGGACTGAAATAATATTTAAAACGGCATTAATTAACGATTGGTACAAAACCGGTAAATATAAGTATTAAAATTTAAATCTTATAAACAAAAATTAAATAAGCGAGATTAGAAAATTGTGGGTGTTACAACCTGCCCCACTAAGAAAAATTTTCGTCCTCGAAACTTGGAAGTAGAAAAATAAGATTTGAAGAATAAAGACTTTTAAAACATTTCAGCTGACAAATATATTGAAAAGTCTTTGGTGAGATCAAAACAGTCATTAAACCAATTTTCAATATTGAACAATTAGAAATTACTTGTCTCGAAATCACTTGTCTAGCTAATATCTTGGTACGAGAGAATACTTGTCGCGAACAAGAATTCTGTAGTCCAAGATAAAGGCAAGCTAACATTTGAAAATTCAAATCTCAATCACAAACGTTAGCAAGTACTGTGCACTCATTAGACGTCTTTAATGACAAGTCCTAGTATCCAACCAACGTCGAATTCCAAAATAAGTTGTGTAAATTTTACTTAAAACCTTTGGAGAAATCGAATTTTTAAATACAACATCACTTTTGAATGTTTTTCAAGGCATTCAAATAATTGAAACAATTCTGGAATACTTCAAACGAGTTTTAAGAAAATTCGGAACAAAATGAAATTTAAATACTATCCACGAGTAAATAGAAAGTGAAACTTAAAGCTATAAAATTTATGCGTGCATTTTATATAGTCCTTTTTGGCCTCTTATGCACGCATTTCTATGTAATTCTCGTAGTTTTATATTGCAAAATGCCCCGACTAGGCTACTTTGGTTTGGTTTAGCTTAATTGCAGGAACGGACCAGAAAGTAGTGGAATCGTACCTTTTTTCAGTCCCCTTAGCATGCATTTATGGAGATGGAAGTTTTGAAGCAGAATTGCTATGCCTCGGGAAGCGTGAAGGAGTCTCAGAAGCTAACTAATGAAGAACACGAGCTGATTCAGTGGCTGTTACTCGATCAAAGGCCCTTTCTATTCGATCGAGTGAGTATGGTGGTCCGTGGTGGTCGATCGAGTCCCTTCTGAACTTGATCGAGAAGTGGCATTTGGAGGTTACTCGATCGAACGTGCTTTCTGTTCGATCGAGAGGAATTGCTGTAATAGTGCTCGATCGAGGAGTCTGTAGATACCTCATTTCTGCACCTCCCGCAAACCATCCGGTGATGATTGGGCCGCATGTTTGGTACACGGAACGATTTGTGACAGTTCGTAAGTTTATCGTCAAGTGATCGCTCAAACACTTGTGTCTACCTCATAGTCGTCATCTACGCGCCGATACGGTCATTTTAGCAGTAATTGGAGTACATTTGGAGTGCGAGTCAAAAACCGTCTTCATTTTCTAATAACCGTTTAAAATGCCGAGTCAGAATGTTCTGGAATGTTCCGGATATTTCTATTCCATATTTTTCAATCTTTTAGTCTTTGGTAAAATATATCCCGAAATTATCATATAAAATATTAAGGAAATAAGATTAATCCGCTATTCCATAATAGAAACACGGAAATCTTTGTTTCGCAGGAGGAAACCACTGAGGAAAAGACGCAGCAGGTGTTGCACCTCTTCCAAGAGACGCAGTGCTTGCTGCGCCTCTTCCTCAGTCCTTTTCTGCTTATTTTTTGTATCTTTTCGAGATTCACTTCCAAAGTTTCTCCGAAAACCCTAATTTCCGTCGTGTGATTAGTATAAATAGAGACCTTTGGTCTCACATATTTCTCACGCGAGTGTCCTCCCTTCTCTTCTCCCTTTGCATTCTAGACCACGTTCTTACTTTTTGGCGTCTACGTGCTTGAACTTTCGACCACGTAAGCTCGGATCCTTCTAAGTACCAGCCTCGTTTTGCATGACCGACCAATTTGACCAACTCCACATCAATCAACGTAATCAACTTTGTTTAATATCCTCTTAGAGGGCACTTTCGTCGTACATTCGAGTCGAGCATCATTAAACGTTAACTTAGTCAATCTCGTTTCGTCAAACATGTAAGTCTGAGGGTTTAAATCCTTCTTTTAATTATTGTTCTTTATTTTTGTAAACACAATTGTAAGATTTATGTCGAAAATACGCTTAAAACCGATTTGTAAAACCTTACTTTAAATCCTTTTTACGGATTATCAGGAGACAAATGTCGAGAAAGGACGCAGCAACTGCTGCGCCTCTTCCTGAGGCTGCCGCAGTTCCTGCTTCCTTTCTTCTTCCTTCGTCTTTTGTTCGTCTGTATGTTTTATTTTGTTTTCAATTGTTCACGTTTCTTTTTAACACAATAATTCTAATATGATAATTCTAACATATAAATCATTAATAAATTATCATCTTTTAAATCCCGACTTAAATCCCTCATAATTCATATTTGCGGGTTTTTATCATTAAAATCAATTCGGGTTTTAGAGATTCGATTCATCCATATTGAGTCTCTGAAATTCATCTTTGACACATTTGCATCTATTGTTTATCGTCATCATCATTAGTTTGTCATTAATAATCTGTTTAATCTAATTAATTTGTCTTAGTTTGTTTAATTTGTAATTAATCTTATAATTAGTAATTAATTCGTCCTAATTAGTTTTTATCCATATTTTATTGTTTTTATGACCTCAATCACATGTAAATAATTTGTTAATCACTTCTATCCAAGTCAATTATTCATAATCAAGCGTTAAATTTACCTACGAATATTAACGAGATGCAGTTTCGGCTTCACAGCCAGAACTCAACCCAGGAATAGACGCAGCGTCTGTTATGCCTCTTCCAAAGGACGCAGCTCTGCTGCGCCTGTTTCGGGTTGATTTCTGTCCCTGAATTCCCGTTTCTGCTTTGACCTAGTTTATTAATTACGTATTTAATTTTACTATTAATCGTATTATCACCTAATATCTGTTTGTTAATTTATTTATTCTTTCTTTTCTAAAATTATCCGTTTTTAAATGTATTTTCGACATAAATCAATTAATCCAATGTAATTATTGTAATTTTCTTTATTGTATTTTTGTTGTATTTATTTTATCGTATTGCTTGTATGCTCTCACATGTAATCGATCTTAAAACCCTACTTCGACTCAATTTCATGTTAAATTACGTGATAACCGACTTAGTATTAATTCTCACATGCTAGGATTAATCTATTGGATGTTCCATTTCATGCATATATACGACAACATATCGAGTATAGATAATTTCCCTAATCATTAGTATAGGCCGCTATCGAGGCGGGCGAGATTAGGTGTTCGATCAAAAGAGCTTCCTAATATGTACTCTCACCCCTTACTCCAAATCTTTGTGAACATCCATGTTCATTGGCATCCATGAGAGTCATTCTAGACATAGAATGCTAAAGGTAACGAGTTCTTGGTGTTCATGTCATTACTTTGTGTCTTGACATGACACGAGCTATTCGAACGGTTTCCAATTTTCCACAATAAATTGGTGGCGACTCCACAAATGCACAAGAAAAGCTTGATCGCTTTTTGCCCTCGTGGGCCCGCGTCCAAAGATTGGCGAATCCACTAGGGATAATACACTTACGTGTAGCCAAGGGTGAAACTTGAACAAGGTTAGGGAATAGTTTGTACAAGACAGTTGTCGGTTTTCATAACTCGGTCTTCCTAGATCGTTTTATTCCTAGGCCCAACCCATTCGACCAATCGTCCCGTCTAGACGGTCCAAATTCTTATTTGGGCCTAAGGATGGATAACGATTGACGTCATCCATACCATGGTACTTACTCTTGTTTGTATCAAGGACTTTCACTACTCCAGGAAATGGACTAGGAATCGGCCTTACTCTTGTTTGGTACGAGCCTCTCCACAGACCCCGGGTTTGATTGTTCGGTATGGCAACCCACCCTTTAAGTCAAAACCCTTTTAAATGCACTCAGCATCCCGTTATAATGCCCGTATAAATACTTGTACCATATGTGACCACCATTTCAAACAAAACCATGACGATTTTTGTAAAAATCAAAATTTCTTTCTCAAAATATAAAAATTTCGAACATAAGCCCAATATAGCGCAAAACCAGTCAAAACTTTGTCCAATTGTCGAGTCAGAATTCTGGCCTCAAAGCCCATTTCAAAACCTTACTTCGAGTCCACTCCTAAAACTACGCTATAGTTGACGAGGACCAACATTTTCAAACTTTGTCATTTCTTCAAAAACTCACTTAACACGAGTGGCACACTCCCACTCTACAAGTCAAAACATTTTTTCCAAGTAAGTGTGCTAGAATGGTCGATCGTGTTTTGATTCATCGTCGATCCATTGTTCAGTTTCCAAGATGCCTGACACAAGCGATGTGAACAACAACCAACCCATGAATGGTAATGATCAAATCCTAGCTGCACTAGCTCGTCTCCAAGTCAATCAAGACCAAGTGTATGATGGCCTTGACACAATCGAGGGCTAAATATATAATGTGGAAACAAGGTTGCCTCCTCGAGAAAGTGAAGTGTCTGATGAATTTGTGAATGACTTCGGGAATGAAAATTCTCCTATTGGAGCACATGAGGTTAACCCTCCCGTAGGTATGACTGCAGCTGAGAAACGACTCCAATACTTGGAGGAACGATTGATGTATCTCAAAGGGGATGATATTTATAGGGAAAATAATCGCAAATATGAGGCCGTGAGCTCCAAATTGCTAACCAACTTCAACATGACGGATACCCCTAAATTCAAGGGGCATGAAAATCCTTTTAACCATATCCGTGCTTTCAAGGATTACATGTCTATCAAAGGCATTAAACCCGAGATGTTCTTAAGGATATTTCCTTCATCTCTTGACACTATCCCGAGACAATGGTTCTATTCTCTAGAGCACAAGAAGATTGCTACCTGGGACAACGCCGCAATTGAATTCGCTTAGCAATATGCGGATAATGCCGATATCCATACTAACATGCACAATTTAGAGGTTCTCACCCAAAATGACAAAGAAGGTTTCACCGACTTCCTAAGTAAGTGGAGGAACACTAGTACCCAACTTGTTGAACGTCCAGATGAAGCTACCCTCATGGAGAAATTCGTGGACAATTTAAAGCCCATCTATGCGAGTCATTTGAGGTACCAAAACATTAAGTCCTTCAAAGACTTAACTGTATTAGGAACAAGGATCGAGGATGACATCCGTAAAGGGCTCTTGTCTAAAACGGTAGGTCGTGGATATCAAGGCTCAACAAGTCGTTCTTACGGCTCTACTAGAAATACTGATGAAGTTAACCTTCTAGAGCCATCTAAGAAGAGTACCCCACCAATAAAATTCACAAATATTGGGGACACATACTCTAATGCTCTAAAGAGACTTATGAAACAGGGTAAGCTTCAATCCATAGGCCCTACACCCGAACCAGAAAAGAAATCTAAGTTCTGGGACGAGAATTCGTATTGCGAATATCATAGAGGCAAGGGACATGATACAGAAAAATGCTACAAGCTAAAGAATGTGCTTCAAGACATGATTGAAGATGGTCGCCTACCAATACCGCCTGGAGGCAAGCCTAACAATACTCAGAATCCTCTTGGAGTTCTGATGATTACAAGTGAAGAATCTACCTTAGATTTTTCACACCTCATTTCTCCAGTCGAAGATGAGATCTTTACAATAGAAGAAGAAGGGAACTACTCTACCATTTCCCCTACCATCACTGACTTTATAGCATGGGCAAATAGTGTGAATAGGCAAGTCTCAGAATTAGAAAGTGTAGTGGCAGCCCTACGTGATCCAGGTGCAACACCCAAAGAACGTGCGCCACTAAGTTTCTCTCAAAATGCTACAATGTAAGAAGTAGTAGCCGTGGTTGATGAACTAGTCGACCAAATTATCTAATTGGAGGCCGAGATCATGAGGATGAGAGAACTTGCTACTATCAATGGAGTGTGGGCCGACGATGATGAAGATGCGTATCTCACTGAACACTAACTAGTCAAAGTCAGTGAGGAAATAGTCCAAAATAGTGAGGATCAAGATGTAGACCACCTTACTCGTTCAGGGCGTCCATACCAAAACACTTCTCAAAATGGTCCCATAGCGAATGGTCCAACCAACGTTGTCACACCAAATGATAACGAAGATACCTCTACTGACCATTTGCTAAAATAACTACAGAAGACAAAGGCTGATCTTTCAGTCTGGCAACTAGTTGCAAGCTCCTTCCCACATCGCCAAGCTTTACTGCAAGCCTTGGCCAAACTAAATGTGGCACATAATTCCACACCCGATGACATGGTCAACTTAGTCTTCCAAGAATCACCTAAGCTAAGTAACCCTGTTACATTCTCGGATGAAGACTTGCCACCCTTTGGCGCTCTTCAAAACTTGGCTCTTTACATCACTGTCATTGCTTGAAGAAGAATGTGCCAATGACTTTGGTAGATGATGGCTCGGCAGTCAACGTTATACCTTTGAAAACGGCATACAAACTGGGCATGAAAGAGTCGGATTGGACCCCTACTGTGGACATGGCCCACCTGCAAGCCCACTTCGATCTGTGGACATACAGCGGTCTTTTTGAAAGCCACGCTCGGCGGCGTAAAGATGCTTTCGACCGGATCATTTTAGATCGGTCGGTTTCGTCTCGGTTAGGGTCTCGAAATGATTAGAGATGTTCGGAGACGCCACCAAGCATTTGTGGGATGCCTGGAACCCGTTCGAATTCCACTTTCTACATCGGTCAAATCGAAGCACAAAGCAGCGTTTGACATAGGTACTAAAGATAAGGAAATCGTCCCTCTTAGCATCCTATCTCTAGAATGACTCTCGTACGCCCTGGATAAGGTCGTCCACTATCCAAAGTTTCTGAGTAAGAGGTGAAGGTACGTATTGGGAAGCCCTTTAATCAGACACCCAATCCCGCCCGCGGTAGCGGCCTCTACTGATCGATCTTGGTTGGTTGAATGCAAAAGTTGATAAAACGGTTTAAATGCATGAATGCGCATCCAATAATTTAAACCTAACATGTGAGAGCTTTCTAAGTCGGTAAACTTAATCCAAGATCAAAGTATAAGATGTCGAGTTGGATTAATGGTTGATTTGCATGCAAGACGGAAATTAAACATCCATTTACCGTATTAGGTTTAGGGTGCATAACATGATCCATTTGTCTTAGTAAGGCATTTTGCAAATATGGTTTTGAATAATCAAATAGTCATCTGATCCGTCCTATATCCGGACTAACCGGAGTCGGGATCGTCCTAGACTAATGCTGGAAGGAAACAGGCCCTGTACCAGACGGCCATATGAGACGCGAGCCAGCCGGCGATACAAGGGGCCTCCCTCTGGTTTTGAAAGTGAGAAATGGAGAGCATGTTTAGGCGCGGGTTAGCCCACGGTTTATGTGCCGTGCTCTGACCTTTTAGAAAACGTTATAAAACATGTTGAAAATGGGTATTCGGACCCGGTTTGACTTGAAAGGGGTCGTTTAGACCGCATTTGTTGATTTGGAGAACTCGACTCGAATAATCATCATTATTTTGATAATGTTCGGTGTCGGGTTCGTTTTGACAAACTTGAGATGAATAGTTTTGAAAATGATTATGGACTAATTGTTTTAAGTCCATTTGAATGTTATTAGTCGATACTCGTCATCGTACCCGGGTTAAAATCCGGCATGGTATGTAGAACCAAGGATGACTTTGTGTTGGTGACTAATATGTTTGTTTGAAAATTTAAAGAAATGAAATAAAAGGCTTTAAAATACCTTCTAAATGTCATTAACCAAATATTATCACCGAAACACGGATTTAACCGTCATGGTACGAGGAACCAAGGGTGAAAAATGCTTTATGGTTAAAACATGTGAAATAAAATAACAATGGTTCGAAAATACTTGAAATGGTGAAAAGCGATTACAAATATGAAAAATGGATTAAGGGAAATGACGAGAACAAACACGGTTGATCTCTGGTCTGAATACCCCATTTAGGCGCGGGCTAGTTGGCGACCTAAGGGGCTTCTGCCTCAGACCAAAAATCAGTTTTGGCTCATTTATTCCATGTTTTGGTTCATGTTATGCATGTTTTAGCATGTTATCGTCATGAAACGAATGAAAACATAATACAAGAGGATTTTTACACCCTCATACTTACATGTTTGGTTATGGCGAGTGACCGACGTAAGTGTAATAACTCGTTTGATCGGAAAAAACTCGGTTTAAAACCGTTTTGGTAAGTAAAAAAGAGTGTTTTAAGCTTAGTGATGGTGTAGTGGTCGAAGTGGTCGGTCAAGTGATTTAATGCACGATGACGGTACCAAACAATGTGTAAGGCTTGTATTTACGATCGGTAGGTCATAAATACGCGTCGGGTTGTGACTTAAGAAGTCGAGTCAAGAATTTTAAGGGAGAAAAGAGGGGGAGGACACTCGCGTAAGTCTCAAATGGGTGGCATTTGAGGGGTATTTATAGGAGAATGAGTGGTGCGATAATCATCGGGTGTTTGTTGGAGTCTCAGCAGATACCGGGTATCTACAGAGTCCCCACTTTGACTGAGGCTTGGACAGGGCGAAAGTCAAAGTAGAGCCCCCAGGTCAATCGAAGATTACAACCTGGAGACCTAAGCGACGTCGAGGCGGCTCGAAAGGATTCGGGCCAAGGACCTGCCGTCGGGAAGGGCGACGCCCAGGCGACTCGAGGGTACGAGTCAAGGACCTGTCGTCGGGAACATTTTAGAGTCTGTCGACTGTCCGTGCGGGTCGTTTAAAGTCCGTTAGACTACGTACAAAGGCTCGCTAGCAATAAGAATGAGTCATACCTGAGGCATCTTCGGATATGTCCTTGCGCGTTTGCGGACAAAGGCACGCCAGCTGTGGGAAGGAAATGTACCCAAGGCATCTTCGGCATGTGTCCTTGATGTGTTTGCGGACAAAGACTCGCCAGCTGTGGTAAGGAAATGTACCCGAGGCATTTTCGATATCTGTCCTTGAATGGTTTCGGACAAAGGCTCGCCAGCCAAGACAAGGAAATATACCCGATGCATCTTCGGGATCTGTCCTCGAATTCTTGCGGACAAAGGCTCGCCAGCCAATGGTAAAGAAATGTACTCGAGGCATCTTCGGGATCTGTCCTTGGATGTTTGCGGACAAAGGCTCGCCAGCCATGACAAAGAAATGTACCCGAGGCATCTTCGGGATCTGTCCTCGACTGCTTGCGGACAAAGGCTCGCCAGCTAATGGTAAGGAAATGTACCCGAGGCATCTTCGGGATCTGTCCTCGAAAGGTTGCGGACAAAGGCTCGCCAGCCAAAGGTAAGGATATGTACCCGAGGCATCTTCGGGATCTGTCCTCGACTGCTTGCGGACAAAGGCTCACCAGCCAATGGTAAGGAAATGTACCCGAGGCATCTTCGGGATTTGTCCTCGAAAGGTTGCGGACAAAGGCTCGCCAGCCAAAGATAAGGAAATGTACCCGAGGCATCTTCGGGATCTGTCCTTGACTGCTTGCGGACAAAGGCTCGCCAGCCATGACAAGAAAATGTACCCGAGGCATCTTCGGGATCTGTCCTTGTATGGTTGCGGACAAAGGCTCGCCAGCCAAGGAGGCGGTCGATTAATGGACCATGGGAATAGCCGCGTCAAATGGGCTTGTTTTGAAAGTAGCGAACTCTTGATACCGCTGTGGGAATAGTGAGTATGGATTTTCACTATCAGTGTTTTTGGAATGAGCGGGTTCCGCGAGGAAGCCCCCTGCTGGTATTTGAAAGAATAGTGAATTTGGAATCTTCACCATTCGTTGTTCTTCTTTGAATTTGAAGTGGCAGTTTCGATCGCCGTTTGTTTTAATTTTGAAGGAAGATAGCAAATTTTTAGTTTGCTATTACGTTTGGAGTGACGGTTTATATGCCGCCGTTGACATTGGTAAGAAATAGTGAATTTTGAATCTTCACTATTAATTGAAGTGACGGTTTATGTGCCGCCGTTGACATTTGATGGAAATAGCGAATTTGGAATCTTCACTATTAATTGAAGTGACGATTTATGTGCCGCCGTTGACGTATGTGGTGAAAATAGTGGAATTCAATTTCCAACTATTATCTTGAAAATGACGGTTTTAATTGCCGTCGCTTGAAATTTGGAGAAATAGCGGTTTTTGAGTTTTCGCTATTATTTTTGAAATTTTGAAGGAAAATGGTGAATTTTGATTTCACCATTATTTTTGAAATTGGCGGTTTTGATCGCCGTTTGCTTGAAAATTTTTGAAAATAGCGAATTTAAATTTTCACTATTTGGTTGGAGTGACGGTTTATGTGCCGTCGTTTAAAGCCTTCGAAAATAGTGAATTTGCATTTTCACTATTTGTTTTTGTTTTTGAGAAAATGACGACCTTTAATATCGTCGAATGAAAACTTGAAGTTTATCACGGGAAATTGGGCTAAAGCCCAAAATCCGCTGAAAGAGCAAGGGGGAGGCCTGGTTTAGGCGCGAGCCACCTGGCGAACCAAAGGGGCTTCCCTATTTTTCTGTAAAAGACGCGAGGTTGGTCCGCATATCAACCTCACTTCATCTTCAACCTTTTTTCGACAAAACAAAGCCAAATTCGCCATTGTTGAACCTTCTAGCTTGTTCGAATTCTTGCCTTCATCAACAATGTCATCTCAAGGTATGTATTTCCTTTTGAATCCATTTAAATTTGTTGATCCTTAGCTTGAATGAATTAGGTCGAATTTTACCCTAGAAAATCGAATTGGGCGTTTTTGATTGAGCCCACTTCGAGTGAAATTGATGTTTGCATTAGGTTAGAAACCTGTTTAGGAGAATAGGGGTTCTTTTAGTTTGCATTTTGGTCCCCGTTCCCGCTCCCACTCCCTATGCTCGAAAAACATGAGTGAGGCGAGAAACCGTCTCATTTTGCAATGCCATGTTTATTTGCTTGGGTAGTGGGTCCCACTAGGTTGCAATGTAGTTTGGAAAACCCGTATTCGCCATTTATGGACCTTCATTGGATATTTGTGGGCAAAATTGGATTTTTGAATTTTGTGACGGTCTTACGTCTGACAAAATAAGCGCCTGTTTGGGCTTGAATTGAGTCAGTTTGCCTTAAAATGGACCTCATTGGTAATTTAGGTCGTTTTGAGGCGTGATAAAATCACGTTTGCCTTTTTGCGGTCGTTTTTGAATTTTTTACCGGTTTGGGCTCAAATTAGCGTATGAATTGCTTTTTTGAGCCGTAGAAAAATACCCCATTGTGTCGGGAATGTATTTTGGTTTGTTGGCGGACCCTGTAGGGGTCTTGGAATGCCGTTTTTGTGGTTTTGACTCGTCTTTTGCTTGAAAAGAGGGGCGAGTCGTTTTTGTGTTTTTTTTTTGTGAACTTTGTTTGGTTGGATTTTGGGCGGGATTGCCCTTGTTTTGCATTGCAGGTTGTTTTTTTTTGGATTTATCCATTTCATGCCGTCGTAATGCCGAAATTTCGGGTGACGTTTTTTGTTTGTAGGAGAGTGTTCGGGGCAGGCCGAGTCCATGGCTGCTACTTTTGAGGAGTTGTTCGGGGTAAGCCCGGTTAGAACTCCAGTTAGTACACCCGCCGTGGTTGTGGAGGACATCACTGAGGAGGAGAGACCTCCTGAGCAGACTGCTGGGGCATCAGGGGCCGTTGAGGAGAGTGAGGCGCCCGTTGTTGGGGCCACTGTCACTGGGAGAGCTCAGAGTGGGTCTGAGGCTGGTACCTCTGGGAGGAGGATTTCTTCGAGGCCGCGCCATCCTCGGGCGACCAGACGGTCATTGCAGGACGTCACCAGGGTTGTTGAGTTGGGCCCTACGCACCACGTTGATTCCCGCGGCCATAAGAGACGGAGAGCGGAGACAGCCGAGGACGATGCTGATGTCGCGAGTTGGAGAGCCAGGCGAATTACGGCCCCGCGGGGGTTGCTTTTACGGGCGGCGCCTAACTGGGCCGAGGGTTTTGACGGCAGCCGGTTGTTGCTTCGACTGGACCGACACCTTTCCTACCGTGCTCACGAGGGCTTGGTGAGTCGTGTTCCCCGATTGAATTTTGTCACTTTTGAAGTGTTGGGCCTAAATAGGCATTCTGACGTTGTCTGTTTTTGATTTCAGGAGATTGGCACCATGAAGACTTTCTCGGGCTTTTCTACCTGCTTGGGTTTCTACGATGTTCTCCGAGCCGGGACGAGGGCGTTGATAGAGAGGTCGGCTTTTGGGCCGTTGGTGGCCGCTTGGCGGGACATTCACAGGTCTTCGATTAGGGCGAACCTGTGTTTGATCCGCGCTATGTTGGATCGGTACTGGGATACGACGTCGTCGTTCCACATGGAGTTTAGGGAGGTCGGCGTGACTTTAGAGGACTTCGCCATGGTATCCGGCCTTCCCTGTGGCGAGTTACCCATTGAGTTTACCGAGACGCCGGAGAGAGTGTCCTCTCCTGCGGTCACTGCTTTGATCGGTACTTCTTTGTCGGAGCCTTCCGACGTCACTCCGTACTTGATCGCGAGTTCGTACGTGAAGGACCACTTCACTGGGAGTGTGGCAGGTGTTACTCTGGCGCCGTTGGCGAGCCCGGAGGCGGAGGTTGAGGCCAACACGAAGGAGGCGCGGCTGTGGTTGTGGTACTTCTTGGGTGCCACGTACTTTGGCGACAAGAGTGAGCGCTTATCCACCAAGGTGCTTCCTCTCCTCACTGACCTTGACACTTTGGGTCGGTTTGACTGGGTTATGCCGGCTTTGGCGAGTTTCACCCGGTATTTGCACGCGGCGGTGCGTCCGGAGACAGTGGGAGCGGGTAGTGCTCCCGCCTTAGTTGGTCCCGGCCTCATCTTTGAGGTACGAGTATTTTTGTGGTAGTTTTTTTTTTAGTTTGATTTTGATTTTGATTTTGGCAATTTTTGAGAAATTGGCTGACTTGTGTTTGTTGTGTTTGATTACTGGCTTGGTTGTATGCTTACTTCACTCCTCTTTGTCTGGGGACCTCAGACGGTGTTCCTTCGACTTACCCTGTCGTGAGGGGTTGGACGGTGGCTCGGAAGAAGTCGATTAAGTCGACTTACGAGGACTGCAGGCGTCGCGTGAACAAGCTTCGGGTTGCTGATGTAAGTTCCAGCTCTCTTCCCCTTCTCCTTTATAGAAATAGATAGAGATAGGATGATTAGGTAGCTCATGAAGCCCCCAGTTAGCTGAATAGCTTTGTTTTGAATGCAGTTTATTGGGCGGCCTTGGGAGTACTACACGGGTGTACCGGCTGCCATTAGGGAGCGTTTGTGGCCTCGCAGCTCCCTGCGTCTGTACTTGGAGACGGCGATTGAGCCGGTTTGGTACTTGGGCTAGCGTTTAGTTCGCCAGTGCTTTACCGAGATTTTCGTCGTGCCGGTTGACCCGCCTAGGGTGTTGTTCCAGGAGTCGACCCCTGACGAGGTTGAGGAGCACCTTCACGGTCGGGGAGGTGAGGAGCTGTTGCTGCGGGGCGTTGATTACGACACCTTCCGGTTGTCGAGGCTTGCTTGGTACCTATTGAGGTGTGTTTTCCTCTGTTTTTTGTTTCCATTGCCTCTCTTAATATGAGGTTTGTCATCTTTGATGTGGATCCGAATGGTAGGGCGTCGACCTGCTGATAAGGACTCAGCCCCCAGCTTTCTCGACGGAGACCACTTTTCAGGGGCCGGGTGGCGAGGAGCTTCAGTTGCGCTTACCGGAGCCCGCGGCGGCCGAGGTGACCGATGCCGGCATGGAGTGGAGGTTGATTGTTCTGAGGGTGAGTTCCTGACTTGAACATTTTCTCCAATTATACTTTGCCTTACATTGTATTGAAGGACATTTTTATTTTGTAGGTGACGACTGTTAGTCACGAGGACTTGTGGCGGATGGCTAACCGCTGGAAGGCGCTTGCTGGTGACCTAGCTACGAGGGAGGCTCGGCTTTCTCAGGTACGTTTTGTGTGCTTTTTTTGTGTGTTTGGTGTTGTATTTCACGTTTTTAGATCTTGAGGATCTGTTATTGTGTTTTGTAGGGCACTGCAGATCCGGCGGAGCTTGCTCGGGTCCGTGCTGAGTTGGAGGCAGCCATGTCGACGATCGCGGGCCAAGAGCTGGGGATCATCCATCGGGACCAGGACTTGAGGCGTCGTGAGGACGTGCTGCGGAGTCGAGACGCGGAGATTGCCTCCCTTAGGGCTCAGTTGGCTGCGACTCGAAAAATTCGAACTCAAACCGTCAGGAAAGTGTTTTTAGAAAAGGATTTTTGCGAGTATATTTGATTTTTGATTTTTGAGGTCAAGACTCGGATTTGTGAGTGCTTGAATTTTGATGAAAATTGATGTTGTATTATCAATTCTCGATTTTGATTTTTGAATTGCGAAAAAGCGAAAAAAATTTCGGGATTTCGACTGACGTGGAAACGATCCATCGCGGATCGGGGCGACTAGCCCTTCCCCCCTTAAAAAAAGAAAGAAAAATCCGTATGTTTAAAGCTGCGTCATGGAAACCGTGTCAGATTTCGTAAAACGCGAAAACAAGGAAATGTGAGTGTGAGGAAACACAAAGTATCCCGGATCATCCCGAAGAGGCGCGAGCTTCCTGGCGGGAGGTTTGAGGTGTCAGGAGAAAACATAAGTTGAAAGAGACAAGTCAACAGCGGGAATCCTGGGGAAGCCTCAAAGAGGCGCGAGCAGCCTGGCGATGGAAGCCGGCTCTCCCCTTTTTATGAAAAATGCGCTGATCATTTTGTATAAATAGGGATGTTTGCGCTTCATTGTTTCATCATCTGAAACACAAAATCATCTCTACAAAACATCTTCTTCTTCCACAAAAATATTTCATGGATGCTATTGAGAACGCATTGCGACAATGATGCCGGGATTTGTCGCCTCCCGAAAAGTATCAACTCGTTTTCATGGGAGTTGGTCAATTGTTGGTGCTTCGTCAATTCAAGGTGCAACCTTCGTTCCTTGAAGCATGTTCTCGGTTTTGGGTTTCGAAACATCACGTTTTCGTTTTCCCGAAAGGTGAGCTTTGTCCTCTTGCCGAAGAAGTTGGGGCCATTGGTGGATGGCCGGATTGTGCTCCGGTGCTTCCTCCGACTCAGTTGTGCTACAAGGAGAAATTTCGTTCCATGTTGGGCTTGTCAACAAGCCAAATCAACATTCTTCTTGCTCCACATGGTGTGGACATGTTGGCTCTTATCAACATCTTTTCAAACCGATTAGATGCTATTGTCTCGGAGGTGGCTAGGAGAAGGGCTCTTGCTTTTTGCCTTATCCATGTGTACCTCTTTGTTGATGTCTTGAAGAAGGAGGGGCCAAGATGTCATGGTAGCATGACCCTTATCCATGTGATTGAGCAAATGGAGCATGGTAGAGATCCATCATGGTTGGTGCTTGGAGAGATTATCCAAGCTTTGGACAAGGAAGGCTCTTGTGGAGAAGCTCCCTCTTTCGGATCCCCGAGGATCCTTCAAGTGTGGCTATTGGAGAGGCTAAGGTATGTAGAGCCTCCGGTTGATTCTTCTTCTTATTCCTTCTGTCACCTAACCATGAGGAAGAAGTTGTACCCGGATAGTTTTGCTTCTACCGAGGCTTATTGGGCCGTAAGATTGGCAGAGCAGAGTGGTCCTCATATCCGTTGGGTGGTGCCGTGGTGGCACTTGAGGTCCTTCACGGGGTTGCCCGCGTCGGGTGCTAGTCCTCGTTCTTTGATGGTGGTGGGCTTGAAGGTTGTTTCCTTCATTTATCCCGAAAGGCTCATGAGGCAAATGGGGCGTCAACAAAAGGTGCCCGCTCAAGATACTCTTGTCCAAGAGAATGTTTTTCGGAACTCCGAGCTTGTGGAGTTCTTCGAAAGATGGTGGGCCACTCGGCCACTTTGGGAGGTACCAAACCCCGTTGCCACGATATGGGTGACTCCCGCTTATGTCAAATGGTCACGTGCTCCGTCCTTGGAAGAGAGATCCAAATTTCGTAAGGACAAGGTTGTCGACTTGAAGTATCGAGAGGTTGGCAAGGCCAACTGTGCCTTCTTTGAGGAGTATGTTGATGGAGCTACCCCCGATGTGATGAGACCACCGAAGAGGAGGAGTTCCGGTCCCAAGAATATGGTGGGCCGTGCATTGGCTCGTCTTGGGTCGAATATGAGGTCTTGTGCTAGACCGGAGGCCGTCGCCGTCTTAGATCCGTTTAGGATCCGTTCTGAGGAGGAAATCCATGCTAGGCGGGCCAACCAGAAGAATAAGGGGAAGATGTACCCCGACGGAAAAGGCAAGGGTAGAATGGAAGAGTGAAGACCTCCATTACCCACTTTATTATTATGTTGTATTATTGTTGTAGGTTTTTATTATGTTGTACTAGCTAGTTGTTGTGTGTTTTGTGCTAGTTTTATTATGTGAGGTGTTTTAGTTGACACCTTAGCTTCGACAAGTTGTAGACTCATCGAGCTCTATTTGTTGTCGAAATTGTAATCCCTCCCATTATTAATTAAATAAGAGGATTGCCCATGTCGAAAATTGTGAATGCTTGTTTCTTTCATCCATTTTTTGAAGGCAATTCGATTTGAATCGCCCTAAACATTTGCACTCGGGAAAGTGGTATTTTGTGGAAAGGGAGAAAGGCTTATTTTTGTATTTTGTTGGAAAGGGGAATGGTTTCCCTTCCTCTTTTTTTTTGATGGGGATGTTTTTGTATGTGGGTAATGTTTTTTTTTTTGATAGTGGGAATGGTTGTATCCTTCTTGTGAAAGAAAGGACTGCCTAGGTATTCACCCGAAGAGGCGAAATCAAACCATGATAGTAGTTCGAAATGCTTTGTAAATTTGATTTGGGCTTTGTGGTTGTATTCCTCAGGCATAAGAAGGACTGCCTACGTATTCACCTGAAGAGGTGAAATCAAACCATGCTCGTAGTTCAGGGGGTTTGTTTTAGTGCAAATGGACGTTGCCTTTGACAGATCAAAGGACATTCGAAATGGGCAAGGTGCCGCAGCTTAGACTCGATAAAACATGTAATTTCAAATCAGCACACGTGGAGGAACTTGACTTCAAAAAGGGTTGAGGTCGTTGCTAGTTGTAAAACTAAGCTTAGGTCGTTGGTTGCTAGGGTTCAAGGGTAGTATTTCTTGAGTTGGTCTAGGTTGGTCGGGTATGTAAAGTCCTCCCTATCTAGGTCACTCAGTCTCACTGCGCCCCCCGAAAGTATTTTCTTGACTAGGTATGGCCCGGCCCAGTTGGGTTTGAATTTTCCCCTCGGATCGACGGGTAATGGTGCTCGAACTGACTTGAGGACCAAGTCGCCCTCCTGGATGTTTCTGGGTTTAACCTTCTTGTTGAATGCCCATTGTATAAGTCGTTGGTATAGCTGGACGTTGTGCAAGGCGTTGAGTCGCTGTTCGTCTAGAAGAGTGAGTTGTTTGTACCTTCGACGCGTCTATTCCGCCTCAGGGACTTGACTCTCCAATAGGATGCGTAGAGAAGGGACCTCTAACTCTACCGGTTGAACCGCCTCCATATCGTATGCTAGGTAGAAGGGTGTGGCGCCTGTCAGTGTTCGAATGGAGGTTCGGTATCCCCAGAGTGCGAATGGGAGTTTGCTCGGCCAATCGCGGTAGTTGTCTTGCATTTTCTTGATAATGGTGACAAGAGTTTTTTTCACTGCCTCCACCGCTCCGTTAGTTTGGGGACGGTAGGGGGATGATCGATGTCGTTTGATCTTGTATTTGTCCAGCAAAGCTTGAGTTTCCGCCCGGAAGTGAGAACCTTGATCGCTGATAATTTCATGGGGTACCCCATATCGGCAGATGATGTTGTTTTGAATGAACTTGGCCACTTGTTTGGCGGTCAAGACTGCATATGACTGTGCTTCTACCCATTTGGTAAAGTAGTCGATGGCGACGAGGATGAAGCAATGCCCCTTTGGTGCCTATCAGGTTGACTTTCCCGATGATGTCAATGCCCCAGGTTGAGAATGGCCAGGGTGATGTCATGGTGTATAAAAGGGATGGTGGTATGTGTTGTATGTTGGTGAAGATTTGGCAATTGTGGCAATGTTTGACGTAGTTACGGCAATCGGCTTCCATGGTGGTCCAGTAGTAACCTAGCCGCATGATTTTCCGTGTAAGCATCATTGCACTCATGTGAGGGCCACATTCTCCGTCGTGAACCTCTCCCATGACTTTCTTGGCTTTGTGATGGTCAATGCAAAGGAGGGGAATTCCTTGGGGTGTTCTTTTTAAGAGTTGGTTTTGGTTTATCACGAATTGTGATGCAAGTAAACGGATGGCTCTTTGTCCTCTTTGATCAGAGTTGGGAGGGAATTCGTTTTTGGTTTTGTAATTGAGGATGGCTTGGTACCAAGGTTCATCGCTTTCCTCGTCGCCGATAATGGCACAAATGTGAGCTGGCTCGCTCCTTCCCTCGACACATAGGGGCATTGATGTCATGTCGTCAGGTTTGTTGATGAGCACGGCAAGTTTTGCCAGGGCATCAGCAAATTGATTTTTCTCTCGTGGCAAGTGGAAGTAGTCGACATGGTCGAAGAACTCGGCCTCTTGATTGATCTTTGCTCGGTAGGGAGCTAAGCTGTCAGATCGTATTTTCCATGATCCGGACACCTGATTGATGATGAGCGAGGAATCACCGTGGACCCTCAGTCTCTTGATGCCAAGTGTGATGGCTGCTTGTAGGCCGATGAGGCATGCTTCATATTCAGCGGCGTTGTTGGTGACAGCGAAGTCTAGCTTGACCGAGATTGGAACATGTTCTCCCTCTGGTGATATTAGAAGGATTCCTACCCCGAAGCCTCTTAGATTAGATGCACCATCAAAGTATAGGTCCCATGCGTCGGAGTCGGCACAAAGGATGTCTTCGTCAGGAAGTGACCAGGTGTCGGTCGTTGAATCCTCGTTGACGGGATTTTCTACTAGGAAATCAGCGACTGCTATTCCCTTGATAACCTTGAGGGGTACGAACTTGAGATCAAACTCGGACAGCATCAGTGTCCACCTAGACAGCCTTCCGTTTAGTACGGGTTATTCGAAGATGTATTTAACCGGGTCCATCTTGGAGTAGATGTGGACCGTGTAGCTGAGCATGTAATGTCGCAGCTTCTTTGTTGACCATACTAGGGCAAGGCATGTCTTTTCCAATTGGGTATACCTCGTCTCGTACTCAATGAACTTTTTGCTGATGTAGTAGATGGCTCGCTCTTTGTTGCCGACTGTTTGTGCTAGCATTGCTCCCATGGCTGTGTTGGTAACAGTCAGGTATAGGGATAGAGGGATCCCCGGTTGAGGTGGCATGAGGATAGGAGGTTTGGATAGGATTTCCTTTATCTTGTCGAAGGCTTTCCGACAGTCTTCGTCCCAATCGGTGTGATCGGAGGCTCGAAGCTTCTTGAATATTGGTTCACAAATAATAGTGAGCTTGGCAATGAACCGGCTGATGTATTGGACCTGACCGAGAAATCCCCGAATCTCCTTCTCGTTCCTAGGCCGAGGCATTTGTTGAAGGGCTTTGATTTTGGTTGGATCAATCTCAATGCCTCTTTTGCTGGCGACATGTCCCAATAGTTTTCCGGAGATGACCCCGAATGCACACTTCTGAGGATTTAGTCTCATGTTATATTTCCGCAGACGAGCGAATAATTTCCGGAGGGCACTGATGTGGCCGTCCCGTTCTTTTGATTTGACAATCATGTCATCGACATATACCACTACCTCCTTGTGCATCATATCATGTAGGAGAGTGGTAGCGGTTCTTTGATAGGTTGCTCCGGCGTTGATGAGGCCGAAAGGCATGACCGTGTAGCAATATGTACCCCACTGCATAGTGAACGCAGTCTTGTGCATGTCTTCTTCAGCTATTTTAATCTTGTTGTACCCAGCATACCCGTCCATGAAGGATAGGAGAGCATGCTCGGCGGTATTGTCTACCAGAATGTCAACATGTGGCAAGGGGAAGTCGTCCTTCGGACTCGCCTTGTTCAGATCCCTGAAGTCAACGCAAACCCGAATTCTTCCGTCTTTCTTTGGTACCGGCATAATGTTGGCCACCCAATCCGAGTATTCAGACACCTTGATGAACCCAGCCTTGAACTGTTTGTCTACTTCTTCCTTGATTTTTAGGGCGCACTCAGGATGCATCCGGCGTAGCTTCTGTTTCACAGGTTTAGCCCCGGGTTTAATGGGTATCCGGTGCTCCGCAATTTCCCTGTCAATCCCAGGCATGTCTCTGTAAGACCAGGCGAACACGTCCTTATATTCGTGGAGGAGGTCAACGAACTGCTGTCTTTCCGAGGGGTCCAGGGTTGTCCCTATCCTAAGTTCTTGTGGTGTATTGTTGGTTCCTACGTTAATAGGTTCGGTCTCCTCAATGATGGGGGTTCTGGTTTCCCGTTTGTCAAGTTCTTTGGCTAAGTGAGAGGTGGGTAGTCACTCAAGTCAAATTCCTCATAGTCATTCAGAATTGCATTGCAGTTAAATTGAGACGAGTCATAACCAAACTTAGCGTTCATTAAGTTGACACGAGCGAAAAGCTCGGAAAGGACAGACATCTCGTGGTCAGTCAAAGGCGACACAACAGAGGAAGTGGCCCCTGGAACAGGCTCCAGGTTGTCACCTTTCATGGGAGTGGGGGTGACCCTAGTAGACTCAGCCTCTGAATCAGCCACGACTTTGTGATAAAATAGTGGGAAGGGGACCTTGACTGGGACATCAGGAGTGTTAGGAACTACGACAGACTCTGACTCCGACTCAGACTCAGACTCAGATCCTTCCCCACTTCCCTCCTTGAACATAGGGCCTTCTCCAGTTGTTATCTTGAGAATGCGGCCCTGGCAATCGGTCCACTTGACGGTCTTCCTCCAGCCCTGGGTGGCTTTCTCCGGGTCGGTATCGGAGATCAAGGCGGTTGGATCAAATTTATTGTCTTTCAGGGCGATGTTAATGATGTCCTCATAGTCTAGGTGTTTGACGTTATCTTCCCCAAACAGGAGTGTGACAACTTGTCCGTCAAGGCATGGTGACGGCTTGGACTCAGTTGATGCAGCTTCGATGTTGTCGGGGATAAAGTAGCAGTCCTGGAAGACTTCCACTCCCGGGTACCTGGCCTTCACCACAGAGTCATAGATTGGTTCCGGAAATCGTGGTAGAGCTCGGACTCTCCCTCGGGGACAAAGTATCCGTTAAGAGTCAGGTGGTAGGGACGAAGGATAACCCCGTGCTTCTTGCGTTTTTGGACTAGGAGGTTCATCTCCTGGATATCTTCGTCAGTAGGTTCGTATCCCAGCCCAAAGGGAATGTTGGGGACCTTAGCCTGTTTCAAGGGAGGCAACGGGTCTTTCAGTGGATTGAGCGGCAAACCCGGGAACTAACCCTGACGCATCATAATACGGTTGACTCTGGGGTTGGTGAACGGGTCACAATCAGAGGGCGTCAATTCATCGGTTACGGCGTTCACGGCTTGGAAACCTCACATTTCATTGTCGTCCTCCTCAATGGCTTGGGAGGCTGTCCCCTTTCTCATGATTGTCTTGATCGGGGAAGCGGGAATCGTGATCGTTTTCCCGTTGAAGGGGACCTGATCTTCTGGTGGAGAGCTAAGGTGACCGCCTTGACGGCGTGAATCCAGGGACGTCCCAGGAGCATGTTGAAGGACGCGTCGTTGTCGACCATTTTAAAACTGGTTTGTCTTTCCAGTGCTCCGGTTGCGACGGTCAAAGTGACTAACCCAGCGACCTGGCGACGAGTGCCGTCGTAGGCGCGTACTCCTTGATTTGTTGGGATCAAATCTGATTCCTTGATACCCAGCCTGTAGGCAGTTTTGAGAGGAATGACATTCACGGCGGAATCGTCATCCACGAGGACCATGGGTATATTTTTCTGGAGACATTGTACGGTGATATACAGGGCCAAGTTATGATTGGCTCCGAATGGAGGGATGTCCTCGTCGGAGAAGACGACCGGGTTGTTTAGATCAGGGGCGTCCCTTGTCATGTGCGCCACTATTTCTTCTGGGTAAGAGGTGGACGGCACGGTTAATTTTCCCAGGGCCTGCAGCAAGGCCTGTCGATGCTCAAAAGACGTTGCGATCAGTTGCCAAATTGAGATTTCGGCTTTTGCTTTCTGGAGCTGCTTCAGGATTGAGTTCTCGGGGGCTTTTGGTTGAGTGTCCACCTCTGGGACGATTTGGTCATTCGTTGTTGGAACGACCATTGGATTGTTCGGATTCTGATAGGGACGTCTGGACCGGGTGAGATGTCCGATTTCTTTCGCCCGCTTCTCCTTCCCTGGGAATATATAGACATCCTCAACATCATCTCTCCATATGCCGTTAATATCGGAGTCTCGAGGATACCTTGGAGGGGTATTCCTCGGTGGGTAGTTCTTGTTAGGGATATTTTTGTGGGGGCGATTTTTATGGGGGTAGTTATTTTGAGGGTAGTTATTTTGAGAGTAGTTATTTTGAGGGTGATTTTCGAGGGGTCTATGCCAAAATGGTCGCGGAAGCAATCCATCCTGGGGTGGGTAGTTTTGAATGTTTGGGGAATTCTCCCTCGGACGCGATGCTGGGGGATTGAAGATGAGTCGACGGTAAGCGTCGTCGAGTCGGGTGATTCTTTCAGAGAGGCTGGCTATGGCCTCCTCAACTTGCTGAAACATAGTGAGCATAGTGGCAGCACTAAAAACAAACACTCCGTCTGAAGGATCGTTTTCCAAAGCATTCACCTCGTCATCAACTGGCAGGATGAGATGAGAGCAGTCTAGGGTCGGCTCATCGTTAGAGATGGCGTTGATTCCCAGGGGATTCGTTTTGTTGTTCGGTTTAGTTGGTGGGGGTAAAGGCAAGTCTACTTTCTTAATCATGTCTTGAATGAGGTGCTTGAGTTTGAAACAAGTTTCGGTATCATGCCCTTTCCCTCGATGATACCGACAGTAAGCATTGGGGTTCCAGAACCGGGACTTATTGGCATCGGTCGGATCTGGGGTGGGTCCGATCGGTTGTAATTTCCCCTGGTCCATGAGTCTTTTCAGGGCACTTGCATAAGTCGACCCTATATTGGTAAACACTCTCTGGGGGCGTTCAGCTTTCTTCGTAGATGGTTCAACGAGGTTAACCTCATCAATCTTGTTTTTCTGGCCGTAAGGGCGAGATCCGGTTGAGGTGGATCCCTGATAGCCTCTGCCAGTGGTCTTTGCTAAGACACCCTTTCGGAGGTCGTCCTCAATGCGCGTCCCCAGAATCTGAAGATCTTGGAAGGTCTTGATATTCTGATACCTCAGTAGGTTGGCGTAAACTGGGCGGAGATTGTTGACAAACTTTTCCACCAGAGTTGATTCACTCGATTTACTGACCAATTGAGTACTCACCCTCCTCCAACGGGTTAGGAACTCAGTGAACCCTTCCTTGTCGTTCTGGGTTAGCACTTAGAGAGTACGGGTGTTGGCCTGGATCTCGACATTGTCGGCATACTGTTTGGCAAACTCAACTGCGATCTCATCCCAAGTAGTAAGGTTTTTCGGATCAAGGGAGTAGTACCATTGGCGAGGAATCGGCTCCAAAGAGGATGGGAAGATCCGGGTATAAAGTTCCTGTTTGACCCCTATAATGGCCATTTAATCCTTGAAAGCACGGATATGATTGAGTGGGTCCTCCACTCCTTTGAACTTACGCACATCAGTCAGGGTGAAGTTGTCATGTAACTGGTCCTCAACAGGTTCGAACCTTCGGTTGTTCTCAAGATGGATATTGTTACCCCGGGCTAGGAGCTGTTCTTCTAAGAGTTTCAGTCTCTTCTCAGTTTCAGTCAGAGGTGGGGTATTATGTTCCCCAGTTTCCTTGTTCTCCAGGGCGTCGATACGGGTCTCGACGCGATCCAGGGTGATCTTAAGGGCGGTAAGCGGTGGCTAGCCGATCGTTGTGACATCTCTGTTGTTATCATTGTTGTTGTTGGACGAAGTCAAAGACGGGGCCATGGCTCTGAGGCAGAAAAACGGCTCACATTACAACTCAATCCGACACGGTTCCAAGACTGAACGCAGACAACACAAAGGACGGGACAAAGATCAGACTCAACAAGACGGGGCGACCGTGTATGGTCCCTCGGTGCTGACTCAATTTATGACGTGACGGTGTTTGACCGAACCTTTGACACGAGTCCAACATGACGACGTGACGCCATTGGACGGGTCTCGTGGTGAGATGACTCATAAGTAAAGACCCATAAGTACGTTTGCTTTGACTCGATAAACACGAGGCGGAATTGGAATGGTGGACTGAAATTTTCGAAAATAGAAATTTTCAAAAAGATTCATTTGTCGCTTTAATGGGCGGCTTTCGAAGAATAGGGATCTCCGCATGTCGATCAGTTGAAAGGGTTGTCTTAAGTTTATTTGCAAAAAAAGGTTTGAGTTTGAGTCGGCTCGGAAAACAGTGCATTGTTTCCCAAGACGGTTTTTGAAATTCAAAATTGTATGTTTTGAAAATCGAGTTTGAAATGTGTGAAGAGGTCTCGGGGACGGTGCATGGTCCTCGGGATCCCGAAAGTGTCTCGAGAAAAGGGCGTGAGCTTTTCTCGGGTTTTGAAAGAGCCATTGTCAACGCGAAATGGGTTAAAATCCGTGTCTAGACGCGGTGATTATAACGGCGTAAAAAGGTGATTTGAAATGGTTATACAATACCGGGTTTAAAAATCGTCATTACGACGGCCTAGAAAGGCGTGTTGAAATGGTTAGAAAAAACCGAGTTTGAAAATCGTCATTACGACGGCCTAGAAAGGCGTGTTGAAATGGTTATACAAAACCGAGTTTGAAAATCGTCATTACAACGGCCTAAAAAGGCGTGTTGAAATGGTTATACAAAACCGAGTTTGAAAATCGGCATTACGACGGCCTAGAAAGGCGTGCAACGGTCGGCGAAAGATCGAGGTTTGGAATGGCCATTATAACGGCGCGAAAGGGTGTTTTTAAAAGTTTGAAAATGACATGGAAGGACTTATGATCAAGTAGCACATAAGCACTCACAGTTCATTATATTATGCATTATGCTGACACGGGTTTTGGCTTAAAAGGGTGGGTTACACACCAAGCAATCAAACCCCAATTTGCAAGAGGGATACCAATCCAAAAAAAATGTGTAAGGAGGGTGCCCTAGCCTTGTGCTCGAAAGTGATGAAAGCTCTTTGACGAAATAGAAATGTTTAATGTCAACGGTATGCTTGACTCAATCGGGATTCGAAACGCGGGGATGAGAAAACTCATGCCGACGAAACGAGCCAATTGGTCGAAAAGGGTTAGGTTGTGGGCCAGGACAAGGAACCCGACCGTGACCGTAATATCAATTAATGCATTCCAACCAAGACCTCGTTCGAGTCTCACCATCTAGGGATCACAAAGACGTAAGTGTCCTAGTTTTCCCCAGCGGAGTCGCCAATCTATGGATATGGCCCACCAGCAAGCCCACTTCGATCTGTGGACATACAACGGTCTTTTTGAAAGCCACGCTCGGCGGCGTAAAGATGCTTTCCACCGGTTCATTTTAAATCGGTCGGTTTCGTCTCGGTTAGGGTCTCGAAACGATTATAGATGTTTGAAGTCGCCACCAAGCATTTGTGGGATGCCTGGAACCCGTTCGAATTCCACTTTATACCTCGGTCAAATCGAAGCACAAGACATAGGTACTAAAGATAAGGAAATCGTCCCTCTTTACCATCCTATCTCTAGAATGACTCTCGTACGCCCTGGATAAGGTCGTCCACTATCCAAAGTTTCTGAGTAAGAGGTGAAGGTACGTATTGGGAAGCCCTTTAATCAGACACCCAATCCCACCCGCGGTAGCGGCCTCTACTGACCGATCTTGGTTGGTTGAATGCAAAAGTTGATAAAACGGTTTAAATGCATGAATGCGCATCCAATAATTTAAACCTAACATGTGAGAGCTTTATAAGTCAGTTGACTTAATCCAAGTATCAGGTATAAGATGTCGAGTTGGATTAAAGGTTGATTTGCATGCAAGACGGAAATTAAACATCCATTTACCGTATTAGGTTTTGGGTGCATAACATGATCCATTTGTCTTAGTAAGGCATTTTGCAAATATCGTTTTAGATAATCAAATAGTCATCTGATCCGTCCTATATCCGGGCTAACCGGAGTCGGGATCGTCCTAGACAAATGCTGGAAGGGAACAGGCCCTGTACCAGACGGCCATATGAGGCGCGAGCCAGCCGGCGATACAAGGGGCCTTCCTCTGGTTTTGAAAGTGAGAAATGGAGAGCCTGTTTAGGCGCGGGTTAGCCCACGGTTTATGTGCCATGCTCTGACCTTTTAGAAAACGTTATAAAGCGTGTTGAAAATGGGTATTCGGACCCGGTTTGACTTGAAAGGGGTCGTTTAGACCGCATTTGTTGATTTGAAGTACTCGATTCGAATAATCATCATTATTTTGATAATATTCGGTGTCGGGTTTGTTTTGACAAACTTGACATGAATAGTTTTGAAAATGATTATGGACTAATTGTTTTAAGTCCATTTGAATGTTATTAGTCGATACTCGTCATCGTACCCGGGTTAAAATCCGGCATGGTATGTAGAACCAAGGATGACTTTGTTTTGGTGACTAATATGTTTGTTTGAAAATGTAAAGAAATGAAATAAAAGGCTTTAAAATACCTTCTAAATGTCATTAACCAAATATTATCACCGAAACACGGATTTAACCGTCATGGTACGAGGAACCAAGGGTGAAAAATGCTTTATGGTTAAAACATGTGAAATAAAATAACAATGGTTCGAAAATACTTGAAATGGTGAAAACCGATTACAAATATGAAAAATGGATTAAGGGAAATGACGAGAACAAACACGGTTGATCTCTGGTCTGAATACCTCATTTAGGCGCGGGCTAGTTGGCGACCTAAGGGGCTTCTGCCTCAAACCAAAAATCAGTTTTGGCTCGTTTATTCCATGTTTTGGTTCATGTTATGCATGTTTTAGCATGTTATAGTCATGAAACGAATGAAAACATAATAAAAGAGGATTTTTACACCCTCATACTTACATGTTTGGTTATGGTGAGTGACCGACGTAAATGTAATAACTCGTTTGATCGGAAAAAACTCGGTTTAAAACCGTTTTGGTAAGTAAAAAAGAGTGTTTTAAGCTTAGTGATGGTGTAGTGGTCGAAGTGGTCGGTCAAGTGATTTAATGCACGATGACGGTACCAAACAATGTGTAAGGCTTGTATTTACGATCGGTAGGTCGTAAATACGCGTCGGGTTGTGACTTAAGAAGTCGAGTCGAGAATTTTAAGGGAGAAAAGAGGGGGCAGACACTCGCGTAAGTCTCAAATGGGTTGCATTTGAGGGGTATTTATAGGAGAATGAGTGGTTGTGAGAGTTTTGAGCGACGTGGCCACTTGGGCTGCTCAAAGAGGCGCGAGCCACGTCGCGGTTCTTCGAGTTGTGTTGTCACTTTCACAACAAACGCAATCATGATTTGTTCTATCATAGGTTTTGTAGCCACATGTTTGGTACTTGACCAACATGAATCCGGGAAAACTTAAGGTAGAAGGTTTGGAAAGTTTTGTTTTTGGTGGTTGACTCGGTTTGACTCGTTGTTGGAGTCGGGATTTGAATTTTCGAGTTGGTTTTTTGTCCGGTGTCGGTTTTGACTCTAGTTAGTGTCACTGCGACCCCGTCGTCGTGCATTAAACACTCCAGGTATTTTTGAAATGTTTTGAAATGTTTTATTTTCGAAATTGTTTTAAGTTTTCCGACGTAAAGTTGTACACAAACTGTCGATCAAACGCCGCGATTCCAAAACATTTTGTAGTCCGATAATCATCGGGTGTTTGTTGGAGTCTCAGCAGATACCGGGTATCTACACCTACCAACCAAGGTGTTCGCGCATATGATGGTACACGACGAAAAGAGGTAGGACTTGTTGACCTGACCATAGCCACAGGGCCAATCGAACGAAAAGTCAACTTCCAAATAGTAGACATTGAAGCATCCTTCAACATACTTCTGGGAATACCTTGGATTCACGCTTCCAAAGTAGTGACATCCACCCTCCACCAGAAGATCAAGATCCCACTAGGTGGTAAAGTGGTGAAAATCACTTCATCACTCATCAAGGTAGTAATAGAAAAGAGATCAAGTAACCAAGTACTCGTGGATCCAGTACATGAACTTGCGGGCTTTCATAGAATAAGCGTCATAGAAAGCGAGTTGGCACCTTTATAATTCCCTACTCTATGTTGGTGGTCAACCACATACTCAAATCCCAGGGATACTTCCCGGGAATGCCTTTGAATCCTACCCGAAGGACCACCTTTGCACCCTACAAAGAAGGCAACTCACAAAGGATACCACTTGGATTAGGGTACAAACCCACTAAACAGGAAGCTCTCAAGATGCTCGCCCAAGTTCAAAACCGTAAGAACGTGGGAATCCAAATGCAACCCTATCTCCCTACCCTAAATGGATACTTCGTTAGGAAAGGAAGTCAAGAATTCTTTCATGTATTTCCCGAACCATGGAACTATCTCGAAAGGAAGTTAGCCGGAATCGAGATCTTTCACGATTGCTACTTCATTCCTCCAGAAACAGTTCCTACCGTCAAAACTCGTCAAGCACATTGCTTAGACGAACAAGCTGTTAGCCTACTATTTGGGGAAGATCGATTTGTTAGAGCCGCGCAGGATGAGATCATTACCATGATACTTCAAGACGATCATTTCAACCCTACCGCATTGATCACAGAAACCAACTTAAATCAGCAAAAAGGATGGAGAAAGTCTATCAAGTGGACGAACAATCAAGGAAGACTCTTCAAGCTCACTACAGGAGAAGGAGAGATGTTCAAAGGAGAATCAGAAGACGATGAGTTTGAGTCAGAGTCAGAGTCGGAGTCTAGAGAAGTCCCTAGAGAGTCTCCTCCTGTCGTCACTCCCATTCCCCTTGTTTCTCCTATCTTAGCATCAAATAGTAACAGTAGTTCGGGAAATGTCCCAACAACTGTCCCTTTACCGCCACTAACTACAGAACAGATGGCTTCTTTATTTCAACTTTTCTCAAATTTTAATATGAATCAATCAGGTTCTGCTTACTCTTTGTGTTATTCTGAATGCAATTCTATTTACGATGATAATGAGGTGACCTAGACCCAGACTCAATCGAAATACCTCTCTACATAGCCAAAGAAATACTACAAGAGGGTGAAGGGGGACCAGTAATAGAAGATACTGAACCCATCAACGTAGGAACTGAACTAGAACCCCAAGAACTTAGGATAGGGACGACCTTGAGCCCCGCCGAGAGGGCCAGTTTCATAGACCTCCTACACGAGTTCAAAGACATTTTTGCTTGGTCCTACAAAGATATTCCAGGGATCGACAGGGACATTGCAGAACATAGAATCCCGATTAAACCAGGTTTTAAACACGTAAAACAGAAGCTTCGACGAATGAGGACAGAATGGGCTCTTAAGATCAAAGAAGAATTCGACAAACAATTCAAAGCCGGGTTCATCATAGTTTTCGAGTACTCAGACTGGGTAGCTAACATAGTACCCGTACCCAAAAAGGATGGGAGAATTCGGGTTTGTGTGGATTTCAGAGATCTAAACAAAGCAAGTCCCAAGGATGACTTTCCTGTACCACATATCGACATATTGGTGGATAACACAGCAGATCACGCGCTATTGTCCTTCATGGATGGATACGCAGGATATAACCAGATCAAGATGGCCATAGAAGATATGCATAAGACCGCCTTCGTCACTCAATGGGGCACCTATTGCTACACGGTTATGCCATTCGGGTTAATTAATGCTGGAGCTACATATCAACGCGCCGCAGCTACGCTCTAACACGACATGATGCATAAAGAAGTTGAGGTATACGTAGATGATATGATTGTCAAGTCCAAGGATAGAGAGGGGCACATTGCGAACCTTCGCAAATTCTTCTCAAGGCTACGAAAGTACAACATGAGACTCAACCCTCAGAAATGCACATTCGGGGTAACATCTGGTAAACTCCTGGGATATGTTGTTAGCCAACGAGGAATAGAAATAGACCCTTCCAAGATCAAAGCTCTAATCGAAATGCCGCAACCTCAAATAGAGAAAGAAGTTAGAAGATTCTTAGGTAAGGTGCAATACATAAGTCGATTCATATCGAAACTCACCATGATTTGTGAACCTATCTTCAAAAAGCTAAAGAAAACAGATCACACCATCTGGGATGATGACTGTCAGAAGGCATTCGACCGAATCAAGGAGATACTAGAAAAGCCACCAGTGCTCATGCCACCTCAACGAGATCAACCTCTTGGTTTATATCTCACGGTAACTGAAACAGGCATGGGCGCCATGCTAGCCCAAACCATAGGAAAAGAAGAAAGAGCTATCTACTACCTTAGTAAGAAGTTCTTGGAGTACGAGTGCAAATACACACCACTCGAGAAGACATGCCTTGCCCTTGTGTGGGCAACGAAGACGCTACGCCATTACATGCTTAGCTACTCCATCAAAGTATACTCCAAAATGGATCCTGTCAAATACCTCTTCGAGAAACCCGTTCTCAATGGACGCCTAGAAAGATGGACCTTGATGCTCTCAGAATTCGATCTCAAGTATGTACCCCTGAAAGTTATAAAAGGGCGTGCCGTTGCCGAGTTCTTCGCAGAAAATCCCATCAATAATGCACAAACAATAGACACCTGGTCATTTCCGGATGAGGATATACTCCAAACCGATGTAGACTCCTGGGACCTTTATTTTGATGGGGCATCGAACTTGAGAGGATTTGGAATAGGAGTGTTGCTCATTTCTCCTGAAGTCGAGCATACACCAATATCTGTCAAACTCGACTTCCAGGTGACAAATAACGCGGCATAATATGAAGCTTGTCTCATCGGATTACAAGCAGCAGTAGGTTTAGACATCAAGAATCTTCGCGTATATGGAGATTCATCTTTGATCATCAACCAAAATACGGGATCTTGGAAAATTCGAAGTGAAAGCCTAGCACCTTATCAAGCCAGAATAGACCAAGTAGCCCAATTCTTCGATCAAGCTACATCTACCTCGAGAAGAAAATCAATTTGCAGATGCTCTTGCAAAACTTGCATCTTTGATTAACATGCCGGATAATATGGTAGAAATGCCTTTATGCATCGGACGACGGTCAGAACCGGCTTATGTGCACCAAATCACAGATGAAGAAGAAATTACAGAAGAACCTTGGTTCCAAGGAATCCTGAACTTCAATCTCAATGGCACCTATCCACCAGATATGGACAAGAAGGGACAATGTGCTATACGCTTACTCGCTTCCCAATACGTCCTCATGCAAGGAGAGTTATACAAAAGAACGCCTCTTGGTGTAATCTTATGCTGCCTTGATCACTCCCAAGCACGGAAAGTGATGGAAGAAGTCCATGATGGAGAATGTGGCCCTCATATGAGTGGACCAATGATGGCGAAGAAAATCACGCGTTTAGGATACTATTGGACCACAATGGAATCCGGTTGCATCAAATATGTCAGATATTGTCATAACTGTCAAATTTTCGGGAATGAGCAACATGTCCCTCCTTCATTACTCTACACCATGACATCTCCTTGGCCATTTTCTGCTTGGGGAATCGACATCATCGGAAAGATCACCCCAGCCGGAACAGGAGGTCACTGTTTCATTCTAGTGGCAATCAATTATTTCACCAAATGGGTAGAAGCGGCTTCCTACACTAGTCTCACAGCCAAGAACGTGGCAAAGTTCATACAAACCAACATCATTTGTCGATACGATTGCCCACATGAGATCATTAGTGATAATGGCTCACATTTCCAGGCTGAGACAGAGCAATTGCTAGCTAAGTAAAAAATCAAGCATCACCAATCCTCGCCATACAGACCACAAACTAATGGCGCGGTAGAGGCGGCAAACAAGCACGTTGTCACAATCCTCAATAAAATGATTGACAACTATCGAGATTGGCCAAGCAAGATACCATTTGCCTTATGGGGATATCGCACATCTGTTAGGACGCCCACTGGGGCCACCCCTCGAAATACCATCCTTGCGTATTTTACTCGAAAGTCAAATCCCAGAAGCCGATTGGAAGAGGGATAGGTATGAAGAACTCATCCTCCTGGATGAACGAAGATTGCGCGCATTGCATAATGTGCAAACATATCAGGCACGTATCAAACGAGCCTTCAACAAAAGGGTTAAGGCAAGGAATATCAAAGAAGGAGACTTGGTCCGCAAATCAATTAGAGCTCTTTTACATGTCGATCCACGAGGGAAATTTAAACCCAACTAGGCCAGACCATTTCTAGTCAAGTCCATACTTCCAGGGGGTGCAATTAGGATCACAGACTTAGATGGGAATGAATTTGTCAACCCGACAAACCTCGACCAATTGAAACGTTACTATACCTAGAATAGGAACAAAACGCGCCTCGCGTAACCTCACGTGTCGCTCCTGCGGCACGAAATAAACGGCCCCTGGCCAAGCTAAATAAAGCTAACGTCACCTTGCTCTTGCATTTTGACAATTTGTCATCCTCATATCATCAAATAAACTGAATTGCACTTTAGAAGTAAGTAAAAAGCTCATGCTTATTTTCTAGTTCACTACGAGTTCTTCCTTAGAACAATTATTCTTTTACATTTACTTGAACTACGCGCAAGGGTTTGATTTCATTTTTTAAAATGAATACGTAGGCAATCCTTCACAGGATACAACCCATTATTTTAAATGTAAATAGAAGGACATTTGCATATGCATTTGAAATTCGACAAGAATAATAATAGAAAATCCCAACAGTTTCATAACCAATCAACCTCTTTTATTTCATATCTTTTAATAATAATACGCTACATAATAGAAATAAAGCTAAAAAAATATATATAGGCTAGGATTCTAAAACCCCACCTTCTTATTACAAACAATAATAATAATAATAGTAATAGTAATAATAATAATAATAATAATAATAATAATAATAATAATAATAATAATAATAATAACAATAATAATAATAATAACAATAATAATAATAATAATAATAATAATAATAATAATAATAATAATAATAATAATAATAATAATAATAATAATAATAATAATAATAATAATAATAATAATAATAATAATAATAATAATAATAATAATAATAATAATAATAATAATAATAATAATAATAATAATAATAATAATAATAATAATAATAATAATAATAATAATAATAATAATAAAAATAATAATAATAATAATAATAATAATAATAATAATAATAATAATAATAATAATAATAATAATAATAATAATAATAATAATAATAATAATAATAATAATAATAATAATAATAATAATAATATAGATAATAATAAAGACTCAGGCTATTCTTCCATTTTCCCTTTGCCTTTGTCATTCTTATCATATTTCTTGTCTCGACCACGAGCCGGACGCTCCTGCGCTATCTCAGACCTAATCACCAACGGTCTCTCTCGTGGTCTAGCCTTGCCATTCTTATATACCACCTTTTCCTTGGCAGGAGACGTCTTCGGTTTCTTCGATGCATGAACAACTCGAAACCCGGCTTCTTCCTCTCCCTCAGTCAGATGCTTCTCATTCTCCTTTTCTACATCACGAACCTTGTAGTCAATAGGCTCGCGCTTCCTCAATCTCTCGCGCTCCTCCGGAGTAGTAGCTTTCCTCCACTGCAAGTAGGAATCAGACACCCATAGAGCACTAATAGAAGAATTCAAGAACCACACATTTCTTTGAGCCCATTTGATGGCCCATTCTCTCCGGCTCTTAGTGGTAAGGGCCATAGCGGTCTGCGGGGCGATATCAAGCTTCAGAATCGTTTGCTTCAATCCAACCTGCCTCATCAACCTCTCCGAGAAGATGCATATCATAAAGTCCGAGCCAGGAATGCGGACCGATCGGGTAGGATCCAAGGACGATACTCCAGTGACAGATTTGAGATGCCACCATGGTACGATCCATCTAATCACTGGACCATCATCACTCTTCAGTTTGTTCTCCCAATAGTTGCAGACTCGAGTAAAGTCCACCATGTAAAGTTTAGTCCTCATTGCAATTGAGCGAGCATGATAAGCAGGAACATTAATTGGGGGCTCGATCAATCGAAGCCGCTCCATAAGCCAGACCTACCAAAACGCAGGTATTAAAAAAAAAAAAAAAAGAAGAAGAAAAAAATACAAAAATCGAAAAAAAAACAACATAAAAAGGAAATAAAAAAAGCTTCGTTCTGTTACCTGCAATATGATGGGACTTCCCAAATAAGGAAGGTCGCGGTTGGCTTTCCTGTTATCTAACCCCAACAGAATCTCTCCTAATCACAGGTAAGCTGGGCTCCTGCGCAGCTCCATTTGCTCAATTAAGCTCACGTAGCGAGGGTCACCTCTCAAATCCTCATCAACATGCCCTTGAAGGACATATACATGCAGTAGGCAAAATCCGAATGCCCTTCGCCCGCAACATAGAAAATGGTAGGATCTGCCCTGTTTATGAATCGATCGATGAAATCCAACATTCGCACTCCTTTAGAAGTCACAAGACGGTTAACCTCAGCTCTTTTCAACCCAAGCAAATCTCTGAACTTATTCTTATACCCTTGAGAAGTAGAGGGTATAGCAGGCAAATGCTCCGGGTCCCAACCACCGATCGCAACAATTTCTTCGGGAAATGGGCAAATATCACCTCCAGGAAAGGCAAATACGTGATAATTCGGATCCCAATAATCAAGACAAGCATCTAGGAATGGTTTGACTACCTTGAACAGCTTCAAACTCAAGATCGATCCAAAATTATAGGCGCCCATATCGTGTTTCTCCACATTAGAGAACTCATTTGTCCACTCTTTCAGACGGATTTCAAGAGTATTCTTGATGTATGCTTAATTAGAGAGCTTTTATGTAATAAGACGAGAGAAAGACGGAAGAATTATGTGAATAAAACCTCCCTCGACATCTATATTTATATCAAAAGCTGTTTCCTAAAATGTCGGAGACAGACACGGGGGGAAAGCAGCAGCACACCTTTGCGCCTCTTCCTAAGCCTTCTTTCTGTGATTTTCTGCATTGGATCTTTCCTAATTCCTCCAAGAATAATTTTCTATTCATACGGGTTATTATTTTGGTAAATCCGTCAAATTACCATGTTGCGCGTTTCCTAAATTCCACGGGCACGCATTTCAAGGCAATATCGGCAGTTTCGTCATTTCAGCACACTTATACATTTCTTTTTAATTTTCTTTTTTGGGGAACCATTTCACCAATTTAGATATTCATTTTCAAACTTATACATTTCTTTTTAATTTTCTTTTTTGGGGAATCATTCCACCAATTTAGATATTCATTTTCAAACTTACACATTTCTTTTTTAATTTTTTTTTTTGGGAATTATGTCACTCCCATTCCATTTCACATTTCAAACTTATACGTTTCTATTTTTTTCTTTTTTTAGGGGGTAACCCTCCCTAACATCCGGTCATTTTCAGTAACTTTTTTACATTTTCGAGTCTTTGTCTTGCGCTAATTTAGACCATGTGTACAAATATGTGTTTTATATGCAATTTCTTTCGGTAGCATGACGGCATAAACCGTCATCTACCAAACCTATTCAAAAGCTAACCTGCAGGTACAAATAAAGAAACCCAACAACAAAGGCACTCAGACCATCATATATATAACCAAAAAGGTATATGTACACCAAACTAGGGGCTTGAGCCCGAAACAAAATGTATAAAGTGCAAAATGAAGGTTCCAAAATGTACAAAAGTCTGTGAAGTACAGACAACAAAAACGACAAAGAGCAACAGACTACAGCTGGTCGCCGCCCAACTCAGTAACTCTCGCCTCGAGAGCAGCGATCTCGGCGTCGCGGGCCTCTAGCTCCCTCAGCAGGCGAGCTGTCTCCTCCCGGGACTGGGCAAGCTCTCGCTCCAAGTCACGCTCCCTCTGCAAACGACAAGAATTGGCTCATGTCAATCATTTCAAACATAAGGAAAGTTAGAAAATTCAAAAATGAAGTAAACGGAAGGTTCATACCTGACGTCCTGGAACGCCAGCAAGTGCCCCGATGGCAGTAGCCCGTAGTCGGTTGGCTATCCTCCACAAAGCCACGAATCGGGATGGCGCAACCTACATTTCAAGGATCCTCAATAATTTGATAAGTTTAAACAAGTGTATTCTTGTACAAAAACTGATTAAATTGGGGAGCATACCCTCCGAATCAGATGCTTCCACTCGTCTAGACCAGCATCTCTTACCGCTGCGTCAAAGTCGCGAAGCTCAGAGATCGTCGTCATCCCCGCCGCATCAGTGTACTCGAGGGTCTCAGGGTACGCTGGGGGCTCGATGCCCGCCACCTCAACCTCCTGCAAAATTCAAATGGTTTTCATTAATTGATGATCATTCATCATGTCTTCATGTCAATCGAAAAAGAATAAAGCACTTACCACAACTGGCCATTACGCCAACCTCCCATAGCGGAACGCCGAGTATTCCTCACCAGGAAGAAGGAGGGTGTCGCCACCGACGCCAGCTAAGTCAGCCTCCCTCTCGGCATCGGAAGGCTCCCTGAACATCGTCCGATGAGGATCGATGGGAACCGTCAAGACATCTCGAGAGCACTGACGAGCCAAGCGCTCGCCCAAGTACCACACAGGACCCATCTACGTCCTTAAAAGCAACCGGCTGGAGATCCTAGGTCGAAGGACCTCAGCCACAAATGGATGAGCGCCATTATAGTCCGCCCAAGGCCTGGGCACCCACTATGAAAAGCAAACAAGAGGTCATTCGTATGATCGATTCCGAAAGAGAGAAATGAAAGAGTGGACAAAGAAAAGTGGCTTGAAGATACTCACGTCGTTCAGTTGCAGAGCGTTCACGTCCCGTCGACGGGCGTCGTGGAAGGAACGTTGGCTCTTCGTGCGACACATCACCCAATTCCTAACAACGGGATAACCTCTCTCCCCTGGCTCCGTCCTCTTGGGCGAGAGGCTCGGAAAGTAGGAGTACACCCACGCCTGTAAAACAAGATAGTCAATAACGATCTTTCGTGATTCGATAAAGAAATGATCTTTCATGAAAAGAAATGGAGGTTCATACTTCCAGCAACAGTCCAGGCCAACAGTAGCAGGAGAAGTCCCCTTCTCTATCAACTCCGGACGAACCATGGCCCTCATATAGCGAATGAGGACCGCAAAGACAGCAGTGACCCAGTCCCAACGGCCTAGGCCACTCAGGTCAGAAAGAAAGGGAAGAAGCTTCGTCGACAGCCTCTCTCCCTTGTCTCCGAGGTAAATAGAAGACAAGAACCACCAGACCATAAATGAACTCTCTGCTCTGCAGTGCAAGGAGGAGGAGTCGTCTCCCTCCCATCGATCACCACCATCGCCGGTCTCTTCCCAGCAAAATAATCCCGAACATAGGAACTAGGCACCAACCCGGGAACTGCAGAAACCTTCAACATCAAGTTCCAGCCGATCAAGCTCCTAGCCTCAGTCCAGTCTACCCTCATGGCTGTCTCCGGCCACACCACCGCCTCAGTCCCGCACGGCAAGCCAGAAATCATGCCGTAGTCCTCCAACATGACCCCAACGTCACCGAAAGGCATGTGAAAGGTAGAGGTCGTGTCCCAAAACCGATCCAGGAAGGCTCAAACCAGGCTAAGGTTAGCCTGAATCTTCCTCCTCACGATGTCTCTCCAAGCTTGTACCAAGGCACCAAACGCTCCTTGCTCGATGATGGCCCGCTCCTTTGCTGACAGTCTCCTGTAGGCCCCCATCATCGTCGTGTAACCGAGAACGATCTGATGTTCCCGGCCTCCTATTTTGATTCGAAGCAAGAGCTATCTTTAGCTCGAATGAAAGGGAAAAGGAATAGCAAATAGAAACGAAAGAAGATGAATGAAATAGTGATGAGTTCAAGTTACCAAGCTCTTCACCGTCCTGTAGGACAAGTGACCCTCCGCAGCCCAGATGAGGTGCCTGCTGTCCCAGCTCTCAGCCTACTCTTGTGCTCCCCTCAGCTGGTGACCACCTCGTCCGACGTTGGCCCGCCTCGGAGCCTCCTCCTCCTCGACGACCTCTTCCTCAGCAGCTACCACTGCAGTAGTGAAAGCCTCCTCTAACGCCTCCTCAAGCGTACGAGAAGGGTCAAGAGTCATGTCCACATCCATGGGACCTCTCCCTGACGTAGAAGATTCATCAGCTGCAAAATTTAAGCAAATTTAGGCCACGTCAAGTGACGACAAGCCTTAATAGGGGATTTTCGAGTTTTCAAAACTCCGAAATCGCTCTTTTCTCGCCATCTTTGGCCAATTTTCATATAAACTCGTCCGATCATGTGGTAATTTGGGTCAAGTCAAGCCTAAGTTGAAGCCTAGTCATGGGTTCGAGTCGAAATTTCGACAGCATTTCATTATAACGGCGATTATGCCCTAGAAAAGTGTCCTGAAAAAGCTGTCACAAATCAAAATTATTAAATGGTAGGAAGTTTACCCATCATATGAGGATTCCAAATACCAACTTTCATTGCAAATGGGCAGTCCTAAGGCTATTTTCGAAACAATATACGGTTTAGCTGTGAGACCGTCTCAATGTCACTCAAATGCTCAAAACTCAACGAAAATTCAAAATAAATACATGGTTACAATGCTTATACTACCAATTATCCATTTGCAAGGTCAATTTTAGAAGGCAAAATCATTTTGGGGGAAAAGCCGCAAATTTTCGACTTTTTAGAGTTGAAAAACCCTGATTTGTCGACCCAATTTGATCAAATACGGAAGATTAATGCAAATTTAATACACATACCTCGATTAGTCATGGCAAATGCAAGCTTTCGATCAAATTTTAGCGAGAAATGGTTGGAATTTGAGAGAGTTGACATTTAATGTTTCGAAATTAAAAAATGAATCATGTGTTTCATCGAGTTTTTACTCAGGAAAACCACGCTCAGGAAAAGACGCAGCAGGTGCTGCGCCTCTTTCAAGAGACGCAGCTCTTGCTGCGCCTCTTCCTCAGTTTCCCTCCAAATGAATTTTTGAAGATTCGTTATAAGTTCATTATTTGTGGGCCCATCTTTGGTGCGCCTCTTCCTTGATACCACACATCGTATATTTGGACCATTTGACATTTGTTCTTCGCCCAGACCCGCATTTCCAAGCCAACTGCAAACTATCGTGAAGACTTTACTTACCGCAACGAGCGGATATTTTCTGACAGGTGTTTCGACACACCTTTATTCTATTCCCCCAGTGAGAGTACACGGACAGCCAACCGTCCCTCTCGAGACATGGAGATCAGTTCTCGATTATGTTCCCCAGCGAAAGTACACGGATAGACAATCATCCCTCTCGAGACACGGAGATCAGTTCCTGATTATGTTCCTCGACGAGAGTATACGGACAGACATTTGTCCCTCTCAACACGTGGAGATCAACATCGACCCCAAGCTCTTCTGAAGTTTATTTGAAAGCCGACCCAAGCAGATTTCTCTTAGCAGTTCCTGCCTAAGTCCTACTGCCTCTTCTAATATCGCATTTTATTTACCTTTGGAGTTTCAAGGAATTTCAGGTATGGTCTCTTCTTATGGCTGGCAAGTCTCCTTACGTAGTCTAATGGACTTTAAATGACCCTCCCCGATAGTCGACAGACTCTAAAATGTTCCCGACGACAGGTCCTTGGTTCAGACCCCTTGAACCGCCTCGCGTCGCCATAGTCGTCAGGTTGTAATCTTCGATTGACCAGATGGCTATACTTTAACTTTCGCCTTGTCCAAGCCTCAGTCAAAGTGGGGGCTCTGTAGATACCTCATTTCTGCAACTCCCGCAAACCACCCGGTGATGATTGGGCCACATGTTTGGTACACGGAACGATTTGTGATAGTTCGTAAGTTTATCATCAAGTGATCGCTCAAACACTTGTATCTACCTCATAGCCATCATCTACGCGCCGATACGGTCGTTTTGGCAGTAATTAGAGTACATTTGGAGTCCGGGTCAAAAACCGTCTTCATTTTCTAATAACCGTTTAAAATGCCGAGTCAGAATGTTCTGGAATGTTCCGGATATTTCTATTCCATATTTTCCAATCTTTTAGTCTTTGCTAAAATATATCCCGAAATTATCATATAAAATATTAAGGAAATAAGATTAATCCGCTATTCCATAATAGAAGCACGGAAATATTTCTTCCGCAGGAGGAAACCACTGAGGAAAAGACGCAGCAGGTGCTGCGCTTCTTCCAAGAGACGCAGTGCTTGCTGTGCCTCTTCCTCAGTCCTTTTCTGCGTATTTTTCGTATCTTTTCGAGATTCACCTCCAAAGTTTCTCCGAAAACCCTAATTTCCGTCGTGTGATTAGTATAAATAGAGTCCTTCGGTCCCACATATTTCTCACGCGAGTGTCTGCCCTTCTCTTCTCCCTTTGCATTCTAGACCACGTTCTTACTTTTTGGCGTCTATGTGCTTGAACTTTCGACCACGTAAGCTCGGATCCTTCTGAGTATCAGCCTCGTTTTGCATGACCGACCAATTTGACCAACTCCACAACAATCAACTTAATCAACTTTGTTTAACTTCCTCTTAGAGGGCACTTTCGTCGTACATTCAAGTCGAGCATCACTAAACGTTAACTTAGTCAATCTCGTTTCGTCAAACATGTAAGTCTGAGGGTGTAAATCCTTCTTTTAATTATTGTTCTTTATTTTTGTAATCACAATTGTAAGATTTATGTCGAAAATACACTTAAAACCGATTTGTGAAACCTTACTTTAAATTCTTTTTTGCGGATTATCAGGAGGCAAACATCAAGAAAGGACGCAGCACCTGCTGCGCCTCTTCCTGAGGCTGCCGCAGTTCCTGCTTCCTTTCTTCTTCCTTCGTCTTTTGTTTGTCTGTATGTTTTATTTTGCTTTCAATTGTTCACGTTTCTTTTTAACACAATAATTCTAATATGATAATTCTAACATGTAAATCATTAATAATTTATCATCTTTTAAATCCCGACTTAAATCCCTCATAATTCATATTTGCGGGTTTTTTTCATTAAAATCAATTCGGGTTTTAGAGATTCGATTCATCCATATTGAGTCTCTGGAATTCATCTTTGACACATTTGCATCTGTTGTTTATCGTCATCATCATTAGTTCGTCATTAATAATCTGATTAATCTAATTAATTTGTCTTAGTTTGTTTAATTTGTAATTAATCTCATAATTAGTAATTAATTCGTCCTAATTAGTTTTTATCCATGTTTTATTGTTTTTATGACCTCAATCACATGTAAATAATCTGTTAATCACTTCTATCCAAGTCAATTATTCATAATCAAGCGTTAAATTTACCTACGAATATTAACGAGATGCAGTTCCGGCTTCACAGCCAGAACTCAACCCAGGAACAGACGTAGCGTCTGTTGCGCCTCTTCCAAAGGACGCAGCTCTGTTGCGCCTGTTCCGGGTTGATTTATGTCCCTGAATTCCCGTTTCTGCGTTGACCTAGTTTATTAATTAAGTATTTAATTTTACTATTAATCGTATTATCACCTAATATCTGTTTGTTAATTTATTTTTTCTTTCTTTTCTAAAATTATCCGTTTTTAAATGTATTTTCGACATAAATCAATTAATCCAATGTAATTATTGTAATTTTCTTTATTGTATTTTTATTGTATTTCTTTTATCGTATTGCTTGTATGCTCTCACATGTAATCGATCTTAAAACCCTACTTCGACTCAATTGCATGTTAAATTACGTGATAACCGACTTAGTATTAATTCTCACATGCTAGGATTAATCTATTGGATGTTGCATTGCATGCATATAATCGACAACATATCGAGTATAGATAATTTCCCTAATCATTAGTAGAGGCGGCTATCGAGGCGGGCGGGATTAGGTGTTCGATCAAAAGAGCTTCCTAATACGTACCCTCACCCCTTACTCCAGATCTCTGTGAACATCCGTGTTCATTGGCATCCACGAGAGTCATTCTAGACATAGAATGCTAAGGGTAACGAGTTCTTGGTGTTCATGTCACTACATTGTGTCTTGACATGACACGAGGTATTCGAACGGTTTCCAATTTTCCATAATAAATTGGTGGCGACTCCATAGATGCACAAGAAAAGCTTGCTCGCTTTTCGCCCCCGTGGGCCCACGTCCACAGAGTCTCAAATCACTCGATCGAGTACTTTGCTATATTACACGGGATTCTATGTCGTGTAAACTTTATTAGTATCTTAGCTTTGTTAATAAATATCTTCCCTATATAAGGTGAAGACGTCATTAGGTTAAAAAAAACATCTCTTAATCACTTTTTACTACTCTTTAATCTGAGAATTACTCTCTTAAGCAGAATTACTTTTCTCTCTTCTTGTTCGGACGTTACTCTTGTTCTTATTACCGGATCTCAACTTTGTAATCATTCTTTCTCTCTTACTCAATTTAATTTATCTTTGTATCCTTAATCCTTATTCTTAGTTACTTTTTTAATTACAGTTATTGCTTAGTTTATGTTAATTCCTCTCTATCATCTTTATATTATGTCCTTGATTAATTCATCCAATATCATTGTTAGTTTCGTCATTAACATGAGTAGCTAATTTCCTCTATGTTAGGATTAGGGGAGCCATGATAGTGAATTAATGATGTTGTAAGTAGAATAAATGGTTTGTTTGGGAGAAGTGTTTTATAACAAAATAATTGTAATCGTTTAGTTGAGTGCACGCTTCTAAATTAGTTAATTTGGTTAAGTTCAGACCTAGATCGAGAGATTGGAATGAATAGACCTGTTATGAATAGTAAGACTACACTAATGAGGGCGAGAGCTAAGTTAGTTGTGTTTTAGGGCAGAAAGTGGACCGAGAGGACCTTTCCTACACACTTCTCACATTAGACCGTTTAATCTATTTATGACTGAATTGGCTAATTACCATGGTGAACCGACATCCTAGCATTTCTCTCCTTAATTGATCACATTCTTTATTTCTCCTTATTTCCCTAATCCTTTAGTAGTTTAGAAACAAATTCAAATACCCCATTTGTTACCGTGACGGACTAAGTAGACAAGTAAATATAATAGCCTCCCTGTGGAGTACGATACCCGACTTACCTCTACTATGTTTATTAGTTGAGCCGGTTGGTTTATTTTTGATAGGGTTGCAACAGCCGTGTCAAATTTTTGCGCCGTTGTCGAGGAGGCAATTAGCCTATTTACTTGTTTATATTTAGTTTGTCTCAGTCTCAAGGGATTTTCAATTCCTTGAGACAGTTCTTATTTATTTTCTCTAGTTTTGTTTATGCCCAGGTCTAACAGGTCAGAATTAGTACCAGCTGATCATGAACCAGAGCGGACTTTTCGCTATAGACAAAGCTTATTGAGAAAGAATCGTCAAAAGGAAGCCTTGAGTACTTTTGAACCTGATCTTAAAAACATTTTATATTTGCAGAAGACCAGTCTTTTAAAGAACACATTTCTATTTCTGCAGCCAAATCTGTGAAGATGCCTAATATCGCGAGTCATTATGAGCCTACAACTAAGTCTATTCCAAAAGGTTTCAACCTTGCAACAGAAGACGAGAGTACATTCGATATTCGGCCATCTTACATCAATATAGTTGAGAGAAATATGTATCGTGGAGTAGCTGGTGAGAAATATGTATCGTGGAGTAGCACATGGAGGTTTTCACAGACTACTGTTCTACCATTCCCACTACTAAGGGAGTGACTCAAGATAAGATAAAGGAAGTTCTTTTTCCTTTCTCTCTTACTGATGGAGCCCGAGAGTGGCTAACTGACTTGGATAGAGTTAGTTGCAGCTGGGATTACCAATTGGGAGACCCTGGCCCTAGCCTTTTACAAAAGGTACTTTCCTACGTAGAGAACTAATCAATTAAGGGGAAAGATCACATGTTTCAAGCAAACTCCGGATGAGAACTTGTATGAGGCGTGGGGACGGTTCAAAAAGTTGGTTCGGTTCGTCCCTCATCACGGTTTCAATCAGTGGTTTTTGTGCAACCAGTTCTATAATGGGTTATATGATGACCACCGTACCATATTAGATGCTGCAGCCAACGGTCAGTTTCTAAAGAACATTGATGATGACAAAGGTTAGGGAATCATTGAAGAGATGGCCACCCATTGTGCTGAATATGGGAACCCGAGAGGAGGCATTAGAACTGTTTCTAGTGTTGATAGTGCACTTGTGGCTCAGCTGGAAGCCATTAATGGCAGATTTGATAAACTTGAATTGCAGGCTATTATAAGGGATCAGCAGACGGTTCACTTGTTGACTAGACAAGAGACCGTCTCATGCGAGAGATGTGGTGGTGATGACGGTCACACTGCTGTGGATTGTCTATCTTAGAAGGATCATATTTTTGCCTTTCAACAATATAGGCAATGGGGCTCCTATTATAACAATCAAGGTGGCATCCATCCTAACTTAAGATGGACGAGTCAGAATGTTTTAAATCCAACACCTCCACCACAGCAACAACCATACGTACCACCCCATAAATCTCAATAAGGCTTTCAAAAGCCTCCATCTTTTCTGCCTCCGCAACAAGGTGCCTCTTCTAGTGGCATAAGTGATGTAGCTGTGTTGAAGTAGATGATACAATCACTGAATATTCAATTGCAGAAAAGTGACCCACAGAAAGATGCCTCTATTAAGTCACTGGAATCATAAATAGCTCAACTGGCTACCAATTAAGCCTCGACGCAACCGGGTCATTTACCGTCCCAACTTGATAAGAAACATCATGAGACGGTAAATCTGAAAAATCTGAGGAGCGGTCTTTCTTATGAGGGACCCAAAATGCCGACTGAAAATGATAAATCAGACCTGGAAGTTGATGTTGTTGTACGTGAACAATCGTCCTTTGATGAAAATCTGCTGAATCCAAGGAAAGTGCTCGATCGACTGATATCTAGAGGTCGATCGAGGGAAAATGCTGAAGAAGTCCTCGATCGAGGAGTTGACAGTGCTCGATCGAGCATTGTTGAAAGGGGAGCTCTCGATCGAGTAGCTGAAAATGTTCGATAGAGCAAAGTTGATGAAGAAGGTACTCAATCGAGAGGAACTGATGCTCGATCAAGTAAAAATGAAGCTGATTATGAGAATTCTTTGGCAAAAAGGAACGAAGGACTGGCTATTCCCATTACGGTCCCATTTCCGTGGCGATTACAGAACAAGAAGATTGATCAACAATTCGGTAAATTTGCTGAAATATTAAAAAGACTTCATGTTAATGTTCCCTTCGCCGAGTTGCTAACCCAGGTACCCTCTTATATGATGAAGAGTCTATCGATCCGAAATACTCAAGGAAGGGGAGGGGGGTGAATTGAGGATTAAAAACTTTAACCAACTTTTTCGATTGCACGTGTATAATTAATTATTTAAAGTTTATTGATTAAACTTTAACTAATCAATTGATTAACAAATAAAAACAATACAAATAAACGAAAGAGAGAGAGAGAGAGAGACACACGGATTTTTGAAGTGGTTCAGTTTCACAAGTCGAAACCTACGTCCACTATTCTCGATTAATAAATTTAGTACCTTTCTACGGATTACAAATTTACTAACCCAACTCGTACAACTAACCCTAGTTGTAACTCAAGTGAGTATCGCTAAATACTCGAGTGACTTACTTACGCTAATAAGAAAGCACTAATGATTCTACTGAAAGTTCACGTTAATGAACAAGTGAGAAATCAATTAAGCACTATTATCTTATAACGATAACAACATAACGAATGCACAAGTATATATGACACACGACCTTTTCAAAATAACAAAATGGTTTTTGCTTGTAAAAAACGGTTTTTGCTTTCAAAATAAATTCAAATTATGCTCAAAGATCTTACTTCAAATGTAGCAAAGAGTAAAGTAATTATAGCAAGAGAGGAGGCAAAGCACACAGTTTCCACGAAACCCTAATGGCCGAAATATCAGGTATGTAAACAAATCAGATCTTTGTTATTTCTTTCCTTAAAACCCTAAGAGATAATAGAGAATATTCCAAAAGATAATTTATAAAATATTCTCCTATTATCTTTTCCTTAAATCTTAAGATATGATAAGATTTTCCATAAAAAAATATCCTTATCATAAATAACCATATTAAGCTAAATATAAAATATATGTTAAGATAATTCTAGAGGATAAAATCTTAACAATAAACAACTTTTATCCTTGAGTTAGACGAAAACAACGCGTCTCATATGCCTTGTTTTTCGTGAAAACCCTAGCTTGATGTTAGGTTAGATTTAGGGTTTAAGAGTATGCAATATTAGAAACCCTAATTAGTAATATGACTCAACTCTTAAGTTGATTCAATATAATTACTAATTATAAGATTAAAAATAAAACCACACTCAATATGGCATATGGGCTTTCTCATTAAATAAATACTTTTTGCTAAAACATTTAAAAGAGACAAAAATATTTTTCAAAAACAATTTGAAAACTTCTTAAGTCGCGCGTTATATAAGCTTAGCATCTCAATGTTATAGTAGAAGAGCTATAACATTGAGCTCTTACATAAGTAATGTATATATAGCTGTGAAGCTATAACTTTACTAACATAAGAAATCTATTCTTATGTTACCATTACGAGATAATCACCTATACTCTTCTAATCTTCTAAGGAGATCTTCGAATATAGGCTACTTCATCATTCAAGCTTGATCAATCTTTAGATGAGCTTCATCTTCTCATAACGCTTGAATAATTCTCTTAATATCTTGCAATATCTTTATCCTTGATTGAGGGCTTGATCACAATAAGTTCTTGTATACTTTTATCACAATCCTTTAAGCTTTGCAAATAATAAGTCTAATATGAAGAGACTAAACGAGCAATTACGCGCAACGAGTATATATAATATAAAGTACTCTTGACATCATCAAAACATAAACATATATTCTATATGGTTCAACAAATTCCCCCTTTTTAATGATGGCAAGTCTTCTAAAATTGTGACTAAGTATATAGTTCCCCCTCAATATAATATCGTCATCTTTATAGATAAAGATCAACGCAAGATCAAACAATTATATACAAGACCGAAACTTTAAGGACTTTAAGAGACAATTGGTCTTGACAAGGAGCAAGCTTAGGCAAATGCTTACCATGGTCGTTCTTTCCCCCTCTTGACATCATCGAAAAGATAAGAACAGACATAAAATGACTAGAATAATATACGACGAGACAAGAGATAAGAACGAATAAGAAACCGAAATAAACCGTAAATAACCATAAGTACCTACGAATTAAGGTAGCATACAAACCAAAAAAAACATGTTTAAGCCAAATGGGCCGAATTAAACAACAGTTTAAGAACTACTTGGGCCATAACCACAAGTAGTATGCCAAAAATGGGCCGAATGGTGACAAGTTTAGAAGGTAAAATCCACCATTAGAAAACAAAATAAAATAAGGCCATAAAGGGAAAAGGCGAAAACAGGGGACGGGTAAGGCAAGGCTAAGTTTGACGGGTTTTGTACAGGTTAACATAGTCAGGACAAGTATGAAATTCCAAGGCATCAAGACGATCAAATGAACTCCGCACAAGTGTAGCTTAGGCTTGAAGGCTTGTCTCGAAGTTAAGCACCTTCAAAGACAAGGCCTTTGTCGCCTCCAAAGTGATAGCTTGATCGGCCTTCACAGCTTTCCCGTCCATGACCAACGCACCCCCTTGACTAGTAAGGAAAGAGAGACAATGACCGTGTTGGAATACTTCCTCAAGAATAGCCACCAAATCCCTCTCGAAACCCGCAAGCCTCTTATCAACCCCTTCCATCCACGCATAAACCCAAGCACTATCCAAACCACCAACCGAAGATCGTGATGGTCCAACCCGAGACATAGCCGTAGCTAAAGCCGTGGTTTGCTCCTCAAATTTAGCCATTAACGACCCCATAAGAGCATCTAATTTAGCTTCCAAAGCCACCATCCCAACATCACTAGTGCTCTTATCAACACTCTTAGGAAAGACCAATTCGGGTCCTTCAAACCCGAGACCCATCAACTTAATCACATGGTCACACATACCGTCTTTTGCACTTACACCGTAGCTCTCCCATCCCACAACTCGTTTTAACTCCAATAATCTTGAAATCCACATACCATATGAGAGATCAAGAGTAGTGCAATGTTTTTCCTTGGTGACGGTTATGCTTGTTTGAACAATTCGGTTGAACACAAGACTAGCCAAGTTAACCTTTCGACCCTCCAACCATGAATACACAATTATCGCCTCATAACTCGATACCTTATCCCGTCTTCCCCTTCTCGGAACAATGGTGTTCCACAAAAAGTTCAAGAAAAACTTGATTTTAGCTGTGAGAGGACGAACCACAATATTGCTATTCTCAGACGCAACCTCATCAAAATACCTTTTAATAACCAACTGTTTATCATCATCAACATTAGACCACTCAAGACTCGGATTAATATTGATTCCGTCATGAGGAACCTTAAAAGCAGAGCAAAAGTCATCAATGGTGATGGTGATATCGACACCATTCACGACTGCATGCAACACACCCTCCTTAACGTTTACCGATGCAAAGAACTGTATAACCTCAATTGGGTAAGTGGGACCCGAAAACTGACTCAAATCACTCCAACCTTGAAATTCAAGAAAATCGACAAAGAACTTAAGAGACGGAATTTGAGACAACCAATATTTAGGGTCATACCTTCCACCATGAATCGAATATTGCAAGACCCGAGAAACAAGAATGCTTTAACCCTTGGTCATGCGAACCCGGTTCAAACCAGCCTTGGTCGCGCTTTTAGAAGACTCTCGAAACAGAGTCCGCGAAATCCCGTCCCGAACAATAACTTCGGGTTCATTAGCTTCCTCAACTTCATCTACAACCATCTTATTTTTGCCTTTGTTAAGCCGATGCCTTTTACCCTCGGAAATCGTTTTATCCCGATCACGAAACAGGGGAGGTGATTATGATAGATGTGGGTTTTTTGTAGTAAAGGTGGAGGAATTAGTGTGATGAGATGGTGGTTATTGTGGTTTATTGTATGGGTGTTGTTGGTGTTGGTTGCGGGTTGAAGATCGTGTAGATGCATGTGGAGGTGTCATGGTTAGAGGTTGAAGATGATGATGATGATGATGGAGATAGTGTAAGGATTTGGTAAAGTAAAAAGTAAGAGCAAGTGGGATTTTGGTCAATATTACACGGCTTAGGGGGGTATATATAGGGTATAGAGTGGGAATCTAGGTTTAGGTATAGGGAGGTAGATGTTTAATTAAATATGGTAATTAAAGATGTAGAGTTTAGGATAGATATGTTAGTTAGACGTGATATTGTATATAGAAGATTTAGGAAAGATTTTTGTAAAATTTGGAAAATAAAATAATATGGTGTATCTCAATTTTGGTAAAAAGATAAAATTTGTAAGCCACACAAATTCTTAAATACATATAGAATATATACGATAAACAAATTTCTATAAATGTAAATATTTATGCAACGCGATATACGGACATAGTCATACAATCTTATCTATATTAATCAATCATTAAGAGACTAAACATTTATAGAAGCTTAGGTACCACCGATTAAACCAATTTCCAACCGTAAAGTCTCAAAACATCCTTAGCTAAATGTTTTGTCAAAATGTCTGCCCATTGTTTTTCAGTACTACAAAATTCGAGTTTTATATTCCCTTTTTCAACCTGGTCACGTATAAAATGGTGTCTAATTTCAATGTGCTTAGTACCCGAGTACTGCACAGGGTTTTTGGAAATAATAATGGCACTCGTGCTATCGCATAATTAGGAATACAACCTACGTCAACACCATAATCACATAACTGTTGCTTAAGCCATAATAATTGAGTACATACCAGTCCTGTTGCAATATATTCGGCTTCTGCTGTTGAAAGGGCAACTGAATTCTGCTTCTTTGAACCCCACGTGATAATGCAATGTCTAACGAACGTGGCAACACCTAATGTACTTTTCCTGTCTAGGGAGCATCCTGGGTAATCGGCATCTGAATATCCGACAAAATCAAAATTGCATTCCATAGGATACCATAGATAAAGTTTGGCCGTGCCAATAAGATATCGTAAAATTCTTTTCATGACCGTCATTTGCGATTCTTTGGGAGATGATTGATATCTCGCACAAACGCATACACTGAACATGATATCTGGTATACTTGCAGTTAAATATAGCAATGACCCAATCATTCCTCGGTAAGTTGTATCATCAACTGACTTACCGTCTTCATCTAAAGTTAATTTCTTGTCTGCGACCATTGGGGTAGACATAACGGGAATTTTCCATTCCGAACTTTCAAATTAATTCCTTAATATGATTCTGTTGATGAATTTTGATGCCTTCCTCGATTTGTTGAATTTACAGACCTAGAAAGAATTTCAATTCTCCCATCATACTCATCTCAAATTCTGAAGTCATCAAATCCAAAAAAATACTTGCATAGGTTACGGTTGGTTGATCCAAAAATAATATCTGATACCGTCGTAGAGTACCAAAGATAAATTTATAGTCCAAACTACTACTATAGATAGTGGCAGTCAGGGTCGAACCACAAGGAGGCGATGTAATTAATAGTTGTCTAATTTTAGTCTGAAGTTAACAATTGTGAGGAGGATTTGATTTGGGTGAAACTATAACTAAAGGCAATGAAATTTAAAAGTAAACTAAGAAAATAAACGAGCAATGAATGAAAATGTATCAAATCAAATAATAAAAGGGTGCTAAGATGGTCGGTTCACTGTAGTTTCAGTAATTTGTATCCTAAGTAAGTCTGGGTCAATCACGTGAGACGGGAAAATAAGAAGTCCTCTCGGTCCATTCTTAACAGGTAGCATCTTTCGATCTAGCTACGGGTCCCTAATATCACTAATGCTAACTTTCGTCCTGAAAAGTGATTTAAATGCCTAAATTAACTCATCTTTCGATCTCATTAAAATAGTCGTCTTAATTAGGTAGTTTATTTCCCTCCCCTATCTTTCGATCTTATCGGGTCGGTCAATTCCTAAGCATTCAACTAGTCGCATGCACTCGATTCGTCAAATATAGCAATTTAATTAATTAAAACGTAACAAATCTCACGAGGCCAGTCGATCGACCAGGGTAGTCGGTCGATCGACCATGGCGCGATTTCAGATCTACAAATTTCTAATGCCGCCTACACTACAGTTCCCCTACATCCTAGCACGATGGGCTTAGCTACTCATGATTATGACAAAAACAACAAAAAGATTATTGAATAAAGCTACTGAATTCATGATTAAATTAACTAAACAAGAAAATAACATGAGACGATAAATTGGCTTTGGGAAACTACTCTAGCAATTCTAAACTATGAACGAAATAAAGCAATAAAACTGAATATTGGAACAGAGAATACCGTAAAAGGAATTGCAGAGAAAGGATCAAAACCGAATACAAAAGTAAACTTTATTGATTACGAAAAAATAATCTCAAGAACACTAATTATTGATGATAAAAGACTTGATAAAAACTTCTGAAAACTAAGGTTACGTTATATAGGAATATAACGTCACACTTATTCATAAACCTAAGAATACATTGGGCTTCCTAATTCTCGATCTTTTAACTTGCGTCAGAATAACGGCTTAGTCGATCGACCACTGTGACTGGTCGATCGACTGGACTACACTGTACAGGAGCTACTGGAACTCGTGCTCTAGTCGATCGACCATAGTCATCAGTCGATCGACCACTATAGCTGGTAGTCCGCTTCTAATTCTTCATAAAGTTGTCTTTCAGGCCTCGAAATGCGCACCAAGTTCGTTTCTTGTGTAAATACTTCATGTCAAATGCAATGCAAGGTACTCGGGGACGGATTTAGCTCAATTTCTACTCATTTCAGCATAAATCTGCAATATTACATAAAAATACGACAGTAGACGAAATGGGGCAAATAGTAGCATCAACTACATAAATGAGCTCTGAAATGCGTGTAAAATAGGGTGTAAAACATCATATAAATGACACGCATCAATATCGTCGATGTACATTTAAACAACCAAAAGGTCAGTACCCTCGGATTTTAGGAATAGGGTTTTTATCAACAAATACTCTCTTAAATCCACTGTCAAATAAAAATTTTGATAATCTGTCATACTGGGCCCTTGGAGCTTGCTTCAATCCATACAGGGCCTTGTCCAATTTAAAGACACGGTCTTCAAATTTGCTGTCCTTAAATCCAGGGGGTTATTCTAAGAAGACTTCTTCCTGTAGATACCCATTTAGAAACGCGGTCTTGACATCCATTTGGAAGAGTTTCATTCCTTTATGAGCTGCGAATGCTATTAGAAGTCTAATAGCTTTGAGACGGGCAACGGGTGAAAAGGTTTTGTCATAATCTATTCCTTCTTGTTGATTATAACCTTGTACCACCAATCTTGCCTTATTTCGAACTATAACCCCAGCATCATCTAATTTATTTCTAAACACCCATCTGGTTCCAATTATAGATCGATCCTTGGGTCTAGGAACCAAGTGCCAAACTTTGTTCCGTTCGAATTGTTGAAGCTCTTCTTGCATAGCTATAATCCAATCTGATTCTGCGAGACCTTCCTTAATATTTGTTGGTTCGATTGTAGATAGGAACGAATAGAAGGAGCAGAAATTGTTCAAGGATCGTCGCGTTTTAACTCCCTTCTTAATATTACCAAGTATACTTTCCATAGTGCGTGAACTCTTATATTTCCATTTTGTTGAAGTACTTGGTTCTTTATTATTTGAACTTGATCCGACATCATTTGGCTCAGAATTTGAGGACGTTCCCCCTGAATCCAATCCTGGTGTTGTAGAAGAGTCGGGTATAACTTCGGACTCATCACCTTGATTTGGATTCAATGTTATAGTAACATTATCTATAACATTAGACTGGGAATCCTTATCTTGAGACAATGTTATAGTATCATCAACTATAACTTTAGTTTTCTTGTTTTTATCTTTAGAAGAATGATCAAGCTCATCAGTAATTCCTTCAATCTCATTGTCGTCAGCTTCCAATTCCGGAGGATCATCTCTAGAAAGACGAAAATCAGGTTCATCCATGTCTTCTTCCTCATCTTATAAGGGCTTATAAAACACGTTATCTTCATCAAAAATAACATGTATACTTTCTTCAATGCAAAGTGTTCTTTTATTGAAAACCTTATAAGCCTTGCTATGATCCGAATAACCTATAAAAATAGCCTCATCACTTCTAGGGTCTAACTTACTTAACCTATTTTTACCATTGTTATGAACAAAGCACTTACTCCCAAAATAACGAAGATGAGAGATATTAGGTTTACGGTCTCTTAGAAGTTCATAAGGGGTTTTCTTAAGTATAGGTCTTATCATAGCACGATTATGAATATAACATGAAGTACTAATGGCTTCAGCCCAAAAATTACGAGGTAGACCACTACATAAGAGCATTGTACGAGCCATATCTTCTAGTGTTCTATTCATACGTTCAACAACACCATTTTGTTGTGGAGTTTATGGTGTAGAAAAGTTATGTCCTATACCTAACTCTACAATATTCTATAAAGGCTTGATTGTCAAATTCGGTGCCATGATCCGTACGAATAGAAACAAGGTTAGTCTTATATTTATTTTGAACAAGTTTCATAAGACAAACGAATTCATCAAAAGTCTCATCTTTTAAATGAAGGAAGATAGGCCATACATACCTTGAGTAGTCATCTACGAGGACAAAGACATACCTGGATCCTCCTCTACTTCTTACCTTCATGGGACCACATAAGTCCATATGTATTAATTCCAAAGCTTGATTCGTGGTTACCACTCTTTTAGGTTTAAACGATGATCTCACATGTTTGCATCGAGCACAAGTGTCACACATCTTTTCTTGATCGAACCTGATTTTAGGTAGTCCTTCAACCAAGTCCCATCTCTTGAGTTTACTCAAAATAGGTGAGTTAATGTGACCAAAACACTTGTGCTACAAACAAGGATCATCAAGTGTAACTTTCACGCACGAAAAAGAGTTAGTAGGCACAACATTTAAATCTACCATATACACATTCCTTTTCCTATGACCTTCAAGAATAATATTACTTGTACCTTCAATTATAATGTGACAAACATCTGTATGAAAAACGACCTTGTTACCTTTGTCGCATAGTTGGTATATGCTAAGTAGATTATGCTTGAGACCATCCACTAGATAAACATCACTGATTGCGTGTGATTTAGAAATTCTAACTTTGCCCACACCAATCACTTTGCCCTTCTTATTATCCCCAAAAGTCACCTTTCCTCCACTGAAAGGTTTGAGTGAAAGAAACAGATTCTTATCTCCAGTCATGTGTCTTGAGCATCCATTGTCAAGATACCATTGATTGTTTTCTTTCACCATCACCTGCAAAAAGATTAGATACAGTTTTTAGGTACCCAAGCTAAGTTGGGTCCTTTATGGTTAGTTACCCTATATACTAAATCCTTTCGTACCCAAACTTGTCTAACAGTCGTGTTTTTAAACTTTGGGTAGTTTTGTTTAGGAGGAGTTCTAGGTCTAGGGGATTCCCTGGGTCTCACATATCTGGTCTCTTTGTGTTTAGGTTTACTTTGTTTGGGTTCACAAGGAGTTTATGAAGTGATAGGCTTTTTGGCGTAATCAAATGCCATGTCATAGAACCAACGAAAGTTATTATTCCTTTCTTCGTTAGGTTCATCTATGGGGGATTCATCATCCTCGACTGTTGTGTCAACCGTTTTAACAAATTCGGTATTTTTTCGTATATCATGTACACGTTTGACACAATTGTCTTGGATATGATCTGTATGACCATAATAATTGCAAATCAGATATTCAGGAAGATCAGCATATTTTCTTTTTCTGAAATCATAATCTGAAGGTGTTGATTTGCATTTAGAGTGATCTCTACGGCTGTAGCACTCATGTCCTAACCCCATCTTTATATTATTGTCAGATTATTCGGTTAGGAAGTTTAGGACTTTTGTGCTACCTTCCCACTTGTCATGGACCTTTCTTGCGTGTAGGAGTAAGTCCTTTAGGGTTTTAATATCCTCGTGACATTTCGTGTGATCTACGTCATTTTCCTTCTTGAAATTATCACGAAAGTCCTGGGACCTTTTGTTAAGAATGAATACAACATCTGAGTGTTGTTTCTTAACATTGATCATGTCAGTTTTAGATTCTTTCAATTGCTTTGTAAGAGAATTTATTTCTTTCTTTTAGTCTAAAATCACTGCTTCATTAGATGTGACTTTAGTCTCTAAAAGTTCTTTGGCTTTTCTAAGTTCTAAAGTTATAGCTTCACTAGCTATAACTTTGGCTTGAAGGTGCTTAATATTAAGCTTTAGGTCTGAAGTTATAGCTTCATTAGCTGTAACTTTGGACTCTAATTGCTTCCTTTGAGAATTAGCAGTGTCTAATGTTGTAACTTTATCAGTTGTAACTTTAGATTTCAACTTCTTAGCTTTTTGCCTTTAGAATATGATTCTCCTCAGCAATATCAAGAATCTGTTCTTTTAGATCCTTTAGTTCCATATCATGTTCATGACATTTGTCGAGGGATTGTTCAAAAAATTCAATTAGGGCATTTTTATATAATTTCTTAACACGTTTTTTTAGTTCAAGATAACTAACCTCATCATCATCATCTTCATCTGATTCTCCTAGAAAGCAATAATTTGAATGAGCAATCGTGCTATCATCGTCGCTGTCAGAGATTAGGTCAAGACTGACGCTGCTAAGACAAAGATTGGCTACTTCGTCATCTTCAGATCCTTCATCATTTTCTGAGTTAAGATATCCCCAGCACGAAGCCATCATTACTTGTTTGAACTCCTTCTTTCTCTTCTCGCGTTTTGCCTTGTCTTTAATTTTCTCCCATGTCGGACAATCCTTGATCATGTGATCCGATTATCCACACTTGAAGCAACCTCTGTTAGCAAATGATGATTTTGATTCTGCTGCTCTCTTGTTAAAGGACTTGTTGTTGTTAGAAGAAGATTTTGCTTGTTTGTTTTGAAAGATTCTATTTTTAAAACGTCGTGCAAATAAGACTGTCTCATCTTCTATGTCGGAGCTAACATCTTCGCTTTTCAAGGCCATATTTTTACCTCTACTCAGTTCTGCTTCATCAGCATTTAGAGTGATTTCGTGGGCCATGAGAGCACCAATGAGTTCTTGGTAGGATATGTTCTCAAGATCTCGTGATTCCTCCATTGATGGGACTTTGGCACACCACTTTTTAGTTAGGCTCCTAAGAACCTTTCTAGCAATGTCCTCGGTGTTAAACTTTCTTCCTAGGTTTTTCAATTCATTTATGATGCTTGAAAAACATGCAGACATACTATCCAAGGACTCATTTGGCTCCATACTGAATAGCTCATATTTCTGTATTAATAGATCTATGCGGTGTTTCCTAACAATGGAAGTACCTTCATAAGCTAATTCAAGGTCGCCCCATATTTGTTTGGCCGTTGAGCACGAAGAGAAGCGATTGAATTCTGCAGTAGTCATGCCGTTTTGCAATAGGCTTATTGCTTTAGAATTCTTTTCGGCCTTCTTGTAGTCAGCCTCGATGAAATCCTCTTCCTTTTTCTCGTAGGTAGTGCCTTCAGTGGATGCAACCAAAATTTTATGCGGTCCATTTTGGATAATCCTCCAGCACTCCCAATCATGACCCTTCACATAGTGAGTCATCATGTTCTTCCATAAACCATAATTCTTCCAATTAAAGACGGGACACTTGAGGTATTTGGAATCCATTTATCACGTGATAGGCAGCGGAATATAAAACGATAAGATAAATAAAGAGAGATAGATCAGCCTCTTTGCGGTTAGGCAATCAAGAGCATGAGGCTCTGATACCAATTGAAGAGTCTATCGATCCGAAATACTCAAGGGGGGGTGAATTGAGGATTAAAAACTTTAACCTACTTTTTCGATTGCACGTGTATAATTAATTATTTAAAGTTTATTGATTAAACTTTAACTAATCAATTGATTAACGAAGAAAAACAATGCAAATAAACGAAAGAGAGAGAGAGAGAGACACACAGATTTTTGAAGTGGTTCAGTTTCACAAGTCGAAACCTACGTCCACTATTCTCGATTAATAAATTTAGTACCTTTCTACGGATTACAAATTTACTAACCCAACTCGTAAAGCTAACCCTAGTTGTAACTCAAGTGAGTATCGCTAAATACTCGAGTGACTAACTTACGCTAATAAGAAAGCACTAATGATTCTACTGAAAGTTCACGTTAATGAACGAGTAAGAAATCAATTAAGCACTAATATCTTATAACGATAACAACAGAACGAATGCACAAGTATATATGACGCACGACCTTTTTAAAATAACAAAATGGTTTTTGCTTGTAAAACACGGTTTTTGCTTTCAAAATAAATTCAAATTATGCTTAAAGGTCTTGCTTCAAATGTAGCAAAGAGTAAAGTATTTATAGCTAGAAAGGAGGCAAAGCACACGATTTCTACGAAACCTTAATGGCCGAAATATCATACTCCCTCCAATCCCCTATTTTCTTCCCATTGTGTTTGAGGGAGTGAATTAACAAAACCAACAAAATTACCTAACTACCCCCATATAACCCCACCCCAAACCCGAATAACCATCAACCCGCCGGCATCCCATTCCCAACTAGAACCAGAACCAGCACCCGCACAGGAACTCAGCCCAAACCACCATCAACCCGCCGGCATGAGGCAAAGCTCCGGCGGCAAATGGCGACATTGAGTCGAAGCAGAACATCAAACCGACATACGATTGAAATCAAGATCACAAAACACACAAGTTAGGCTCAACAAATTTCGACATAAATTTGTTAAATTACAATCAAATCAAACGAAACTAAAATCAGATCTATAGTATATGGAATTAACAAATGCAAGAACAAAAAACGCAGCATTGTGAATGATTATTTGGTGCCGACGAATCGAAGTTGGGGGAAAACTTAAGAGCATTAATTGGGAGTACTATTTTACCTCGTGAAAGGCCCAACCTCTCACATCAATCAAGGGAACCTTGCCTTCTTCGAGTTATGTCGAACTCACTTCCCTTTCTTGCTTTTTTTAGAAATTTTTGAGTCTTTGTTTTTTTATAGGGATCAGGGACGGAATTTCATAGAGATTCCGGTACTTTCTTGTGCCCATGATATAGTGAGAGATGAAGGTGATGAAGAAGGAGGGTGTTGGGTTGAGATGCGGTCGTTTCTACACCAAAAATAAATACCTAAGTACAACTAACTAATAGCTAGTAGTAAGTAGGGTCGATCTCCACAGGGAGGCTAAGTTGCTATTTATCTGTCTAATTCGGTCCGTCGGTGTGTCACGAAATGGGGGTTTTGTATTGATTGTGAACTAACTAAACTACTGCAGCTAAAGGCAAGAGAAGAGGGATAAAGGAAATTAAAATAAGAGAAAGGAAGTATGCTATGAGTCGGTCTACCGTGGCAGCTATACTATCGGTAATACTAAGGCGATTAGACTATTGATAAGAAGAGCTATGGTCGTCACCTTTCGGTCCTTAAACCGCCCTAGAGCGTAAACAGCTTAACTTTTGCCCTCACTGCAATACCCTATTGTAATTAAGCAAGCCTTCCCTTCCAATCTTTCGATCCAGGTCGGGGTTAACTAGATTTATGGTCTCCTGCATGCATTCATTCAACCGGATAACAATTATATTGCCTAATACAATTCTTGTCGCAAGACTAACCTATATAAGTCAATTAAAACATTGCTACCACGGCTTCCCTAATCCTAACATACTACGGGGAATTAGCTAGACATGATTAAAGGGAAAGCAAGAAATAAAGGAAGAACAATAATAAACATCAAGTAATTAAGGAGAAAAAGGAAAGAAGTTACTGAATTAAATGATCCGGAATTGAGCAAGAATAAAAGTAACAGTGTGTAAAGAAAGGGAGAAGAGTAACGTGCTAACTGGGTCATTACAAATGACATCCTAACTCCTATTTATAAGAAAATAGGAGTATAATTAAACCTAATGACGGAATTAGAGCAAAAAGCCCAACCCATCAGCGAAATCCACTCGATCGAGTAAAGAAACCACTCGATCGAGCAAACTCAACTTGAAAAAACTCGATCGACCAAGTAAAGTGCTCGATCGAGTAAGTGCATATAAGGAACTGGTCGATCGACTACAAATTCTACTCGATCGACTGTTTATTCAACCTAAAACCACTCGATCGAGTGGTAAACTACTCGATCAGGTGGATCTTGACTTTGACTTATAATTCTCGTTAATTTGACCTTGACTTGTCCTTTTAGCGCCCGAAACACCTTCACGCATCCCAAGACAGCAATATTTCCCGCTCCAAATTATCTCTTCCTCCAAATGCATGCTAAACGGACGGTAAATAGCTTGATTTCACTACTTTCGGATCCATACCTGCAAATAAGACATAATAACCCAAAGTAGCATATTCGGGGCATTTCGTAGCATAAAACTACGATAAAAGCATAGAAATACGTGCATAAAATAGGCTAAAAAGACTATATAAAATGCACGTATCAAATCTCCCCAAACCAAACCTTTACGCGTCCCCGAGTAAACTAAAATGCAACTAAAGGAACGGAAAAGATAACTCAGAGCTAGCTACAAATGCCCACTTAAGCCAATTTAATGCAGACAAACTAACACCTATAGCTAAACAGTCAAATGCAAATGAGTTATAAGATGTTTATAATAAAGCTGAACCGTCGACCTTGCAAGACCTTTAACAATGGACTCTCACGGGTCACTCTTCTCTCATGAATCAAAGGGTGAACAGATATATATAAGAGAGAAAGAAAAATAGTCGCTCATCTAAACTACGACCCACATAAACATGCATGCAACTAATATGATAGACAATTCTAACTACCGAACATACATTCCAACCAAACAAGGTCCTGTCACAGCTGAGGGCTTACAAAAATATGGTAAAGTGAGGCAATGGGTAAGAAAAGGCAAAACATTTATGGGAATGTGGAGGTATAGGTGATCAAGCTAGTACCTAAACAGAACCATATGAGACATATCCATTTCCTACTCAATTATAGAATAAAGCACATGCCCTTCATTTGGCATAAAACTCACCAAACCGAACCAAACATACTCCTCAAATGATATAAGATAGAACATAGGAGCAGAAACCGACTCATAATTAAACATCTTTTTCTTTTTCTTTTTCTTTTCTTTTTCTACAACTTCACGTTTTTCATTTTTTTTTCGATACTTTTTTCAACTTTTTTCAATTTCACGTCTTATTTTTCTTTTTCATTTCTTTTTTTTCTCATCCTCCCTTTCTTCATAAATTACCAACTCCGAATCAACAGAATATGCGCCAAAATTTGATGCAATGAAATATATACCGCAAAACATACACTAAACTAGCTTGACAAGGCAGGCTAAATTTGGATGTAGCTAAGGGTCAACTGGCAAATTTGGCTAATGTGGAGTTAAATGGGTAAAAATGAAAGAAAGGGAAATTTGTAAGCACCTCCCTGCATGTGACACCAACCACTAACCCGAATGTATGACGGCAAAAAGCAATTGAATGTCATATACGTGCAAATTAATGTTACGAGGATATGCAAGGACTAACTACTCACAATCCTACATGAAACTGGTCATAAATGACACCCGTTTATAAGGCTCTAAATCTTAGAAATTATAAGTAGGTTGCCAAAATTTCAGGTCAAGTCTATTCGTTCAGCTAAATTTAAACATTAACTCGTAGATATGCAATAAAACAAAGCTAAAAGATAACAGTTTAATGCAAGGCTCAAGCAAAAAGACAGATGCAGTGCAATTTCATCATTGAAATCCACCGTTCCAACTCAACCTATATGCTAAAATAAACATGAATTTTTTGAATTTTTAACAATTTTCTGATTTTTAGGGAATTTTATGAATTTTAACGAAAATAAACAACAATGCCAACATAAATTAAATGTGATAACTGAAATGCAATAAAAACAAGATGCAGACACAGATATGGATGCATAACCTCCCCAAACCAACCCGTACAATGCCCCCATTGTACCAAAACATGGAAAGGAAATGCAAACTGAAAGAGAAAGAGAGTAAATGCGGAAAACTCACAATATAGTGCGAATAAAGGGACCCCCCCAAACCGACCATGAACATGGGAGGTTGCTAAGGGCCCGGAAAACCGTCTCAGGAAGCTAATCCAAGTCAACACGTGAAAGGGCATCCAAAATCAGCTCGATCGAAGAGAATTGTGGTCGATCGAGCTAATTTCTCATCTTGCAGGTGGTCGATCGAGTAGATGAAATGCTCGATCGAATGGATTTGGCAGCACAAGTGCTCGATCGAGTACAAAAAGTACTCGATCGAGTGATCCGCAGCGTATTCCTGCATAATGCAATGAAAAACAGCCCATGAATCGACAAAAACAAGCATCTGCGATAGTCTATGGTATAAAACCATTTATTACAACGAAAGTAAATAAAAATGCAAAATAAAATCGCCGGGTTGCTCTCCGGGTAGCGCTAGCTTCGATCAGTCCCAGCTCGACCTTCTTTTTCTTCGAGCCTCTATAATTAATCACAATCAAAACAGCTCAAAACGCGCGCAAACAACTTTGTCAAATAGCTGCGCATGTGCTACACAACAGCATAAGTAGCACCAAAGTGGAATCAAGAAATAGGAAATGAAATTAAACAACCGTTTGAGTCTAACAAATTTCCTATGTGAGCTCCTAAATTTATACACATAATAAAGGAGCGCGGGAGCAATCACAATATATAAGGGTCCCGATTGATTAGCAATTTTGAGATGACATGTACGGTGAGAATTTGCTAATTTAATCGTCCACTTGAGAGGGGTATAACTTTAAAAGGAATTGCGCAAGTCAAACGAGGCAAAATACTATTAGAACAAACAATAATAAAATTATCGTTTACTACCTCAGATTGGTCGCTCTCAATGACGGAATCATAGGTAAAAGAGTTTATTACCTCTTCCGTGCTAGGAGCAATTACCGACTCAGCTGTCCTTTCGCCGCCCTCCGTGGAATTCAGCCCATACATCTCAGCTTCAAGTGTATCCGACTCAGCTTTGAATAAGGGGGATTCACTGTAACCGTCATCATCGTCAAAATCATCGTCTAAAACGAACCCAAGCAACATAGCACTGCTCTCGCTGGCCAAATCAGTCGATCGAGTAGAATTTTTACTCGATCGACTACTTCCCTCCCGCAGTTCACTCGATCGAGTAACAAAATCACTCGATCGAGAACTATCCTACTGCATTCCACTCGATCGAGTAAAAATACTACTCGATCGAGGGCTTCCTTCTGAAATTTCACTCGATCGACTACTTTTAGTCACTCGATCGAGTGATTCTTCCTGCATAGGGCTGAAATCTTCGCGTGGGGCAGTGAAATATGATAGGAACTCGTCGTCCGAGTCATAGAAGTCATCCTCATCATTGGGCAACACAGTTTCCTCAGGAGAAAAACCGCTCTCAGCAAGATAAACCTCTTCTTCTTGCATCTCAGCTGCTAACTGAGCTATTTGTGACTCCAGTTCAAGGATTCGAGTGTCCATATATCTATCACTCTCTTGCATTTGTGATACAAGCGTTACCATTGAATATGTCAGCTCCGCGATTTCTTCTATCTCCATCTCAACTGCTAACTGAGCAACTACAGACCCGAGATTATCAACTCGCGAGACATACTCTTGCGCTTGGAATGCAAGTGTCTCCATCAAGGATTTCAGCTCCGCAAATTCTTCTTCTCGTATATCGGGAGGATCTTGTTGCGGTGGCCATTGATAGGGTGGATGTGGCGGCACAACTACGGCTGCATTGTGCTTAGCAGTTGTAACACCCCCTCATACCAAGGTACCTTACCAGGACTACCCCAGCATGAAAGGTGGTTACCATCTCGGTTGCCCGAGGTTAGTATATATCAAAAGCAACAGTCCAAACACATTTATTAATGTACGGTAATTATAAAAGTTACATAGTCTCCAAAATCTCATAAACGAATTATCCAAATGGCAACAACTACCAAAACAATAACTAAAGCTCGTGATGGTGTCATCTAATCCAGCGTGGTGACTCTCCCATGACTGCCCCCAAGCTCAATAAATGTATCACCTGTCACAATCTGTTCACCATCCCCGAATGGATCACCGCAGGTTTTACAAAACAACAACACGGGGTCAGTACTACTCAATCAATATAAGACAACAAACATTACCACCAGCTGATCATCGATCTCACGCACAGTAACCGACTACACACCGAAGTGTGTAGCCCTGCCAGATTACCCATCGCAACAGGTAATCCTCGCCGCCAGTGGGTGACCGCAGCCCATCCCCACCTAGTCCAACTCATCAACGAGCGACTAACAAGCCCTGTCCCTTAATGTGCACATCCCCTCCCGTGACGGGTTCCACGGAGGGCGAACTAGGGTGTGAAGCCACTCCCGCAAGTGACTCCACCACAATCACACACACACAGCATCACAGCTGTCACAACACCACAACCATCACAACACAACCACACCAACACAGTCTCCACAACCCCCATCCTCCGATGATCAGCACATAACAACAATTATGAACATATGCAATCTCAATCAATTAACAGTACTGAGTAGGAGAAACCCTACCTTTTCGCAATCCGCTATGCTGCAATCAACCATACAAATGCATAACAAATATCACATCGTCACCTACAACAATAATCACATAATACAATTACACATTGCACAATCCCATTTTCCCCAATTCCATATATACAGTAACCCCAAAAGAATACAAATGACAAGGGAATGAAACTTACCAACAGTAAAATAAGAGACTACACGCAAGGATCACGACGATTTGCACACACAACGAGATATGAGGATGATTAGGGAGTGATTAGGGAGATATCGTAGAATGATTAGGGTTGGAAGTGATGTTTTAGAAACTGACGTCGAATATAAAATAACCCTAACATTCCCTAATCAAACCGATAAAATAACATTCGCCAGACCGGATACTCGGTCGAGTAAAGCTATACTCGGCCGAGTATCATCTACTCGGTCGAGTATTCTCCATACTCGGCAGAACCAAAACAGACTCCACAATTAACACTACTCGGCCGAGTAGGCTCTAGTCGGTCGAGTATACAACTTAACAGAATCCGTAGTGTTACAATCTTGCCCCCTTAAAAAGAACTTCGTCCCCGAAGTTCCAACCCAACCTATAAAACATGGACACCTAACACCAGCTCCACTAACCACGCTTACTAGATAACATATCCTCTCGGTATAGACTCCGTAACATTATCGAATAACCACAAAATAATGTTTCCAATCTTGTCTCACTTCCATAACACTCAATAGCACTCAATACCAAGACAATCCACAAAAGAAGATCAACCAACGGAATGTTACATTCTACCACTCTTAAAAAGGAACTTCGTCCTCGAAGTTTACTCACACTCATCAACATCATCATCCAGCTGCCAAAACTCTCGAACTCATAAATATCATCATCCACTTTTATCAACACTATCGAAAAAATTCTCAAACTCCTAAACATCGAACTACTACAAGCACAGCCATGGCCTTTTAACACTATCAACCACTATATGTACCCATCCATTCCTTATGCTACACCAACACTCTACGTCCAATAATATTACGACATGCACAACCCTCAAACGCTCTTTGCCGCATCCTACTCCTCTTAAGACACATGTTACGTCCTCGTAACTCACTAATACTAGAACCTTAGCTATACCTCTCATTATCCTCATCACCACCACATGTGAAAGATACCCGCCTATAATCTAAACACTTACTATATCCAAGGCTCTCTTACTTAAACAGTTCTCATACCTCAACTCATTCTGCACTCCATCTAACCAATACCACACAATCCTGATCATGACAAACACTCTAACTCTTCCACATTACCGCAACACGACATACCTCTCTATATAACTATATAAAACTCTTATCGCCAAGAGCATAATTCACGATCCACACTTGTTACGTACACTCACACTAGATCCTCAAGTTCCTTTCTTTCATTACCGCAAGACTCATACATAACTTAACACGACATTAAATACCCAACACCCTACACTCATTGTCTCAACAAAGGATTATGAACCATCTGCATATATCAGATCATTACCACACATGTTCTACGAATCACTTGCATATATCAGATCATTACCATGTCTACCAAAGCCTCATCTAGAACAAGATCCAAATTACTGTAACAACCTATCACAACTGTGTCCCTTCAACAGAATATCACTATACCATGATAACAACGAAAACATATACAACTCTCTTTCATATCATCTTCTACCCTCATTCCCAAACCGAAACCGGTAAGAAACATCAACAAACAAAACCACAGTCTACATGTCTAACCGAAACTCATAAGAAACAACAGCAACAAAACAACAATCTGTGCATAACTGGTCTGTACTTTCGAAACTCAAATCGTAACCACCCCGTATACTCCACCGCAACCGGTGACGGAATCGCAACACCGCAACCAACAGCCGCACCGCAGCGCGAAAATGCCCGCATCACAATACGAAGTACCATGCCCGGATCACCACCCGAGGCACAACAACCACATCGATAAACATCACGCCCACATATAATTCCCACAAACACTGACTCAGTATAACTCTCCGGACAAGAAAATTTACTCAAAACTGCTTTACTCGACCATAACACAACATTTTATACGGAATAAACATACAAGAATCTCATGCATATCATCCATACCTCTTCACGGAATATACATGTATCATCAATACACCTACGATTTTAACTATCCATGCCAGATCAATCAAATTATTACCTTTTTAACCTCATTTCATTAGATTGGCGTACCCAACATATATCACAAACATTCATATAACAACTTTATGACTATCACACCATACCGCTTCTCGTGAGGTCAGAACCTCACACAAACATTTATACACATCATAGACCCATAATCACATCCAACTAGTCAATCCTGATCACGTAAGTTACCACATGTTAAAAGTTACCTCTCACCCGAGCTTAACTCGTACACCCCTCATAACATATTCTCCCATCCGCATAACCATCACCCCCTGCCAAATGTAACCATACCATTAATACTCAACTACTAACAACCGCCTCATATAACCACATTTTACTCTCTCTCACAACCATACATATCAATCTGGTCTCTACAAAATCAGCCTCATTAGGACAACTAGCTTCCCTAAAGTAACATCATCCTCAACCACTAGTGACAATACTATGACACCAACATCTTTCATGTGACTACTCTCATACTATCACTTCTTAATATCACAATCCGTTTTCTCTCTTTGGTTATCATCCCAAATAACAAACATCCAATCCATCAACAAAATTTACCTCAACATTAATCCCAATTCTATCTTTTATCATATCGTTACCTAACTCTCCACCAAAATCTCAGATCGTGCAAACACTCTACAAGTTCCTTATTCCCTTAATACCTCGAAACCCACGGCTAACACGTCGTCCTGCTCTCCTATATGACCATCAACTCACACCCTCTAGTGAGGCTATCGTACATTTCCATAATTTCCTACCTTCATGCTCCTTAACTCCGGTCAACGTTTTCTCAATTTACTTCCATCCCTCTTTCCCCCTTTTTACTCAATAATACCAACTAATAATTCATCTCCTTTCTCTTTCTACCTAACTTTTAGTAATCTGTTTATTTTCCCATAGCTCCACAACTCTAATTCCATTAATTCATATCAATATCTTATCATTCTTCTTATCATTTATCATCTCTCATCTTGCTTCTCACTCACCTTTGTCACCAACAAGTCCACACACTAACGGTTACTCTTCAATTAGTCGTATCTCCCTTTCGTATCTCTAGAAACCAAAATACACCTCATACCGTTAATTGTCCAAAGAATTATACACTAGGTTCGCCTCTTGATATTCCAAATTCCCAAACTTGGTCACTATCTACAAATCCACGTCGCGACATAACTCTATCTAAGTTCACTATATACCCCTCTTCTCCATCCCTCTAAAGCAACCTTTCATCACATATATCCCTAACCAACAAAATCCTAACCGTCTCCCTCCATAAATCCTTACACATCCCAATATGCCACTATTCGTATCCCTCATCTCAATCTTTCCTTCTCACGTTTCTTTAAACTTACATTACTTTTGTCCATATATACTTACTTTTATATTACTCAACACACAACTATATCACTCGCCATATCTCACAAAACATGCTATTTACCTCGACTAGCTCATCATCCTTCCCTTTCCTTTTCCCACTATTTCTCACAACCACATTAACACATGTCTTCCTTATCCAACACTTATCTCTCATAACCCGGCATTATCCCTATCATAACATTTGGTAACTTACGTATCATGACCGTCGCATATAAAAGAATACTTTAAGACCCAAAACATACATGTATACATACCTTACGACTCAAAACAACCGTAAGAACATAACCACCGACTCAAAATGACCGCCCAATGAGGTACTCGGTCGAGTACATAACATACTAGGTCGAGTAAAAGGTACTCGGTCGAGTAACTATATTACTCGGTCGAGTTTTCGACTCAGAAGCAAACTCAATTGTCGCAGAAGGATTACTCGGTCGAGTATTGGGAATACTCGGCCGAGTAGACCTTACTCGGTCGAGTATGAGACTACTCGGCCGAGTTCACGACTCCAGACGCTAAACAGTATTATCACAGAGATATTACTCGGCCGAATATGGAATACTCGGTCGAGTATAAAAGCTACTCGGCCGAGTAGGGACTACTCGGTCGAGTATCAGCGCAGTTCTCAGCACCGTCCAGTTTTCGTAAAACAGTCATAACTCACTCGTTACTTGGTCATTTTGGGCGTGTGACCTATCGTTAGAATCGTAAGAGGACAAGCTATCACCTCAACTTTGAATCACAACAATATATTTTCTAGAACTTGACTTATGACAGTTTTAAGACAACCCTTCCGTAATCGATCTTCATACTAATCAAATTTCCTAGACCAAAACAATTTGAACATGCATCAAGCAACAACAACAACTCAAAACTCCAAGAAACCAGTACACAAGTGAACTCTTATCATACTCACATGAAAATTAAACACGACATTCACATATATAGATGCATGACCTTAATCACATGCTTCTACCAACAATCAAGCATTAAAATCATCATGTTCATATGCACATGTACCACTACCATACTTCATGTTCAACATTGTATTAAACAGGTAACATGATCACATTCTTCATGCTCAATATCAACCAGATACAATTCATAATTCACCCTTCATATTTTTTACCATGTTTCAACACTTAACATGCCAACATATTCCATGCTCAAAGTTTAACATCAACAAATCCTCGATACATTTTTCGACAACCATCACATTCCACTTCTTTCATCATTTCATCCAACCATGCACAATATTCCAACTATAGGTATCAAACACACATGACTCAACATACAACAATTTCCCCCCATGTGACCGGCTTGAGATCGTAAGGGCCTTAATGCGACTTCGGGACGTCTCCCAAGTCTTTGCGGCAGCTCCAAACAACTCTCCCCGGGTTCATTTTATTTAGACTCCCTAAGTTCATTGGGTTCATTTGTTTTAGGTGCCGGAATCGTCGGCTCTGATACCACTTTGTAACACCCCCTCATACCAAGGTACCTTACCAGGACTACTGACATGAAAGGTGGTTACCATCTCGGTTGCCCGAGGTTAGTATATATCAAAAGCAACAGTCCAAACACATTTATTAATGTACGGTGATTATAAAAGTTACATAGTCTCCAAAATCTCATAAACGAATTATCCAAATGGCAACAACTACCAAAACAATAACTAAAGCTCGTGATGGTGTCATCTAATCCAGCGTGGTGACTCTCCCATGACTGCCCCGAAGCTCAATAAATGTATCATCTGTCACAATCTGCTCACCATCCCCGAATGGATCACCGCAGGTTTTACAAAACAACAACACGGGGTCAGTACTACTCAATCAATATAAGACAACAAACATTACCACCAGCTGATCATCGATCTCACGCACAAGAACCGACTACACACCGAAGTGTGTAGCCCCCGCCAGATTACCCATCGCAACAGGTAATCCTCGCCGCCAGTGGGTGACCGCAGCCCATCCCCGCCTAGTCCAGCTCATCAACGAGCGACTAACAAGCCCTGTCCCTTAATGTGCACATCCCCTCCCGTGACGGGTTATACGGAGGGCGAACTAGGGTGTGAAGCCACTCCCGCAAGTGACTCCACCACAATCACACACACACAGCATCACAGCTGTCACAACACCACAACCGTCACAACACAACCACACCAACACAGTCTCCACAACCCCCATCCTCCGATGATCAGCAGATAACAACAATTATGAACATATGCAATCTCAATCAATTAATAAAGATCGAGTAGGAGAAACCCTACCTTTTCGCAATCCGCTATGCTGCAATCAACCATATAAATGCATAACAAATATCACATCGTCACCTACAACAATAATCACATAATACAATTACACATTGCACAATCCCATTTTCCCCAATTCCATATATACAGTAACCCCAAAACAATACAAATGACAAGGGAATGAAACTTACCAACAGTAGAATAAGAGACTACACGCAAGGATCACGACGATTTGCACACACAACGAGATATGAGGATGATTAGGGAGTGATTAGGGAGATATCGTAGAATGATTAGGGTTGGAAGTGATGTTTTAGAAACTGACGTCGAATATAAAATAACCCTAACATTCCCTAATCAAACCGATAAAATAACATTCGCCAGACCGGATACTCGGTCGAGTAAAGCTATACTCGGCCGAGTATCATCTACTCGGTCGAGTATTCTCCATACTCGGCAGAACCAAAACAGACTCCACAATTAACACTACTCGGCCGAGTAGGCTCTACTCGGTCGAGTATACAACTTAACAGAATCCGTAGTGTTACAGCAGTACCACATCCCCAAGATTTCTTCCTTTCCCAACTAGCAGGTGTTTCAGCTTGGGCTTCAAACTGAGCAATTAGTCGGGAGACAGATGTCATCTTGGCAAGAGGGATCGAAGGTACTCAAGCCTTCCCTTCGATAATCTCCCGCAGTAGCCTGTCTAATAAACATGTAGGCTTATCAAAACTGCACTAAAGAAAAAGATAAGAACAGCCTCAAGGTACTTAGTCTTCCCTTGAGGCGAAAGGACAAACAAAATAAAACAGATAAAAAGCGTCGCCTCCCCGGCAACGGCGCCAAAATTTGATGCTGTCGTTTCGTACCAAAAATAAATACCTAAGTACAACTAACTAATAACTAGTAGTAAGTAGGGTCGATCTCCACAGGGAGGCTAAGTTGCTATTTATCTGTCTAATTCGGTCTGTCAGGGTGTCACAGAAATGGGGGTTTTGTATTGATTGTGAACTAACTAAACTACTATGCAAACTAAAGGCAAGAGAAGAGGGATAAAGGAAATTAAAATAAGAGAAAGGAAGTATGCTAGGAGTCGGTCTACCGTGGCAGCTATACTATCGGTAATACTAAGGCGATTAGACTATTGATAAGAAGAGCTATCGTCGTCACCTTTCGGTCCTTAAACCGCCCTAGATAAAAAATGACTTAACTTTCGCCCTCACCGCAATACCCTATTGTAATTAAGCAAGCCTTCCCTTCCAATCTTTCGATCCAGGTCGGGGTTAACTAGATTTATGGTCTCCTGCATGCATTCATTCAACCGGATAACAATTATATTGCCTAATACAATTCTTGTCGCAAGACTAACCTATATAAGTCAATTAAAACATTGCTACCACGGCTTCCCTAATCCTAACATACTACGGGGAATTAGCTAGACATGATTAAAGGGAAAGCAAGAAATAAAGGAAGAACACTAATAAACATCAAGTAATTAAGGAGAAAAAGGAAAGAAGTTACTGAATTAAATGATCCGGAATTGAGCAAGAATAAAAGTAACAGTGTGTAAAGAAAGGGAGAAGAGTAACGTGCTAACTGGGTCATTACAAATGACATCCTGACTCCTATTTATAAGAAAATAGGAGTATAATTAAACCTAATGACGGAATTAGAGCAAAAAGCCCAACCCATCAGCGAAATCCACTCGATCGAGTAAAGAAACCACTCGATCGAGCAAACTCAGCCAGAAAACAGCTCGATCGACCAAGTAAAGTGCTCGATCGAGTAAGTGCATATAAGAAACTAGTCGATCGACTACAAATTCTACTCGATCGACTGTTTATTCAACCTAAAACCACTCGATCGAGTGGTAAACTACTCGATCAGGTGGATCTTGACTTCAGCAGCTTATAATTCTCGTTAATTTGACCTTGACTTGTCCTTTTAGCACCCGAAACACCTTCACGCATCCCAAGACAGCAATATTTCCTGCTCCAAATTATCTCTTCCTCCAAATGCATGCTAAACGGACGGTAAATAGCTTGATTTCACTACTTTCGGATCCATACCTGGAAATAAGACATAATAACCCAAAGTAGCATATTCGGGGCATTTTGTAGCATAAAACTACGATAAAAGCATAGAAATACGTGCATAAAATAGGCTAAAAAGACTATATAAAATGCACGTATCAATGAAGGTGATGAAGAAGGAGGGTGTTGGGTTGAAGGATATTGAAATGAAATGGTGGAGGGTAGCAGGAAACGAAAGAGAGGGGATGGGGGTATTTATGTCCATTTAGAGATAATTTATGTCCAAATAAGGAAATAGGGAAGAAAACCTGAATAACCGAATAAGGAAATAGGGAAGAATATGGTGAATTGGAGGGAGTATATGTAAACAAATCATATCTTTGTTATTTCTTTCCTTAAAACTCTAAGAGATAATAGAGAATATTCCAAAAGATAATTTATAAATTATTCTCCTATTATCTTTTCCTTAAATCTTAAGATATGATAAGATTTTCCATAAAAAATATCCTTATCATAAATAACCATATCAAGCTAAATATAAAAGATATGATAAGATAATCCTAGAGAATAAAATCTTAACAATAAACAACTTTTATCCTTGAGTTACACGAAAACAACACGGCTCATATGCCTTGTTTTTCGTGAAAACCCTAGCTTGATGTTAGGTTAGATTTAGGGTTTAAGAGTATGCAATATTAGAAACCCTAATTAGTAATTTGACTCAACTCTTCAGTTGATTCAATATAATTACTAATTATAAGATTAAAAATAAAACCACACTCAATATGGCACATGGGCTTCCTCATTAAATAAATACTTTTTGCTAAAACATTTAAAAGAGACAAAAATATTTTTCAAAAACAATTTGAAAAGTTCTTAAGTCGCGCGTTATATAAGCTCAGCATCTCAATGTTATAGTAGAAGAGCTATAACATTGAGCTCTTACATAAGTAATGTATATATAGCTGTGAAGCTATAACTTTACTAACATAATAAATCTATTCTAATGTTACCATTACGAGATAATCACCTATACTATTCTAATCTTCTAAGGAGATCTTCGAGTATAGGCTACTTCATCATTCAAGCTTGATCAATCTTTAGATGAGCTTCATCTTCTCATGACGCTTGAATAATTCTCTCAATATCTTGCAATATCTTGATCCTTGATTGAGTGCTTGATCACAATAAGTTCTTGTATACTTTCATCACAATCCTTTAAGCTTTGCAAATAATAAGTCTAATCTGAAGAGACAAAACGAACAATTACGCGCAATGAGTATATATAATATAAAGTACTCTTGACATCATCAAAACATAAACATATATTCTATATGATTCAACATATGAAATTTATGAAAGAAATTTTAACACCTAAGAGGCATATCAATGATCATGAGACGGTGGCTTTAACCGAAGCGGGCACTGCCCTAATTCAAAATAAGACTCCACCTAAATTATCTGACTCGGGTAGCTTCTCTATTCCATGTCATATAGGGACCGATTTTAACACGTAAGAGGCATATCAATGATCATGAGACGGTGGCTTTAACCGAAGCGGGCACTGCCCTAATTCAAAATAAGACTCCGCCTAAATTATCTGACCCGGGTAGCTTCTCTATTCCATGTCATATAGGGACCGATTTAATCGATAATGCATTATGTGATTTGGGAGCTAGTGTGAGTGTCTTATCGTGTCTCTCGCTAAAAGACTCGGTTTGACCAAATTTCATTGTACTAACATGACAGTACAGATGATCGACCGTACTTTATCATGGCCTTTAGGTGTCTTAGAGGACATACCTGTCAGGATCGGGAAGTTCTTTATTCTCGTTTATTTGTAGTCTTGGACATCCCCGAAGACTCTTATACTCCTATTATTTTAGGACGGGCATTTCTATTTACCGCTCGCGCAATAATAGATGTTGGGGGGGGGGAGACTCTCACCTTTCAGGTAGGCGATGAAGAGTTGACTTTTTATCAGTCTGGCTTTCGCAGGGCTCCTATACAAGTCTAGCCCTGCAATGAACTACCTTCTACTGACCCTGACACGGATCCTCCAATGGATAACGCGGAATCATGTGCTGCGATTTTAATACCTCTGCCTCAGGCTGAGAGCAATATGGAGGACCATTCTGTCGTTTCTGTTGTTACAGGTATACTCGGGGTGGACATTGGAGATCCAGATGATGAAGGTACAATGAAATTTAAGCTCACTACCAAGGAAGATGCCCAGGATACGAGCCATGAAAAGAGAAAGCAGGACAAAGGAAAGAAGAAGGTAAAAGCGTATGTTGATGCGGATTATTCTTCTTCCATTAATTCGAGATCATGGAGATCAAAAAGGACGGTCCGCGATACTGAAGGGACCTCCTCCAGTAAGAAGCCCTCCTTTGGGTTATTTAAGTGTTGGAAGGTGAAATGGGACACCATCCCGTTTGTAAAAACATTTGTAATTTGGATTTTGTTCGACACTTTAATTGTTTTTAGACATTAGCGTAGATTAGTTAGTTTTAAATAGCGTAAGACCGAATATAGACTGCTGCTGTGAATTTGGTATTTTCGGGAAGTATTTTCGGTGTTTTTATGCAGGTTTGGGGAGCTATCTGACCATTGGGATGCGTTCCAAAGAAAAGCCCTCGATCGAACATTTTTTTGTCTTCGATCGAGCAAAATTGCCCAGGTAAAGCTTTCGATCGAGTAATTTAAACTACTCGATCGAATGGTTATATTTCAGGGGTTCTCGATCGAGTTGTCATGTACTCGATCGAGCAAAATTAAAGAGAAAAGTCCTCGATCGAACAACTTCACAGTGTTCGATCGAGTAGAATGCAGAGCAAGGGAAAAGTCCTCAGTCGAGCACTTTCAAAGCTCTCGAACGAGCAACATGAGGAGGAAAGTCCTCGATCGAGTGGTTTCAAATCACTCGATTGAGCAGAAATGGCTGATATGAGCACGAGGGAGTATTCTTTCCCCATTTCTATTTCATTTCATCATCTACTTTTCTCCTTATTTCTTGCGAGAAACCCCTTATCATCCTAAAATCCTTGTTTTTCTTCCCTTATTCACCAAATTAATTACCCATTTTCGTCCCTGAACATCAATTAAATCAAATCCCCTTATTTTCCTCATTAATTTTCGAGTATTTTCGAGCTTTTTACGAGATTAGGGTTTTGCGGAAATCGAACTTATTTCGATTGATTTGTGTGTTTTCTGTTGATTTTAATTGATTCCTTTATTGGGTAATCGTCACAAGTAAGTTCTCTCCCTTCCTATTTTGTTTTAATTGCATTTTTGTGCTTGATTTTTCGAATTAAGGTTTCGAAATAGCGAAATTGGGGGAAAATTTCGAGTTTGATCGATTGTTTTTTTTTTATTAGAATTTGCTTGTGATTATTAGGATGGATAGTAGTGCCCCTGTTTCTGCTTCTACTAGTGCTACTGTTTCGTCTGTCACTGAGATGGTGGTCCTTACTCCCACCACCATCACCACTACGGCTACTGTTGCCGCTACTGTTTCCACCCCCGTCACTACTGCAACTACCGCTGCTGCTGTCCCTACCCCGGTGTCGACCCCTACTGTGTCAACACCCGCTGTTTCTGTCACGTCCTCTGCCCTTGCTGTATAGCGACCGGTTTCTTTCCGTGCTCCTGGGCTCGCCTCAGCTGCCCTTGCTGCAGATTCTGCTTCAGGTTCACGAGGGTGGAGGGGAGCGGGTTTTCAAGCTGCCAACGTCCGGGCTGTTGGAGTTAGTGTCCTCCTCAATAGTGCATTTACATAATAAATCTCATTAAAGGAATCTCATCAGAATATTTAATTATTTGATCCTCGTCAGTTGATTAACATAAATCGATAACGGTAGGCTGACTAGAGTTTGACGTTATTGTCGCGAGACGGCGGTGATCAATTGACCCCTTTCGGTCACACCTAAAGGAACGAACCCCAATTGACAACAAATTAATTGTATGATATCCAATTTATTTAGTACCTTGATTTATTGTCTAATAGGTTAGTTGATTATTTTTACAGAGATTTCGAGTTGCGAACTCGAGGCGCGGTTGTTATTATTTAATTATGCGATAATTGAATAATAAATTTTATGAGACGGGTTTTAGTTAATTAATTGTTAATTCACTAAAATTGTACTAATTGATTAATGTGAATAATATTAGTACGTAAATAATATGTGTAGTGGTACACGTATATTTACGGAGTGCTTTGGACAAAATTTATTGGGAAGCATTTAAACATAAATCGATGTTTAAAGTAAAATTTACACGTATTTGTGCGACAAATATAAGAACCAAAATGGACCCTTAAATGGGACATTGGACCGTGTAAATGGAGTGTAGTGGATGATTATAAAAATAATCATTTCACTTTGCTTTATATACTTCCATAAATTATCTTATGATCATTTGCATGTGATATAAGATTGGACAAAAATAAAACAAGTTCACTCCCTCACTCAACCTACTCCACCCGGTTTTCCCCCTCCATATACACCAACAATTGCTCATTTCACACACTACTACTTTTTGTGTATTTTGCATGTGAAATGGTTGTTGGACTTTCTCTCTAAAATAATAAGAACACTTACTAAGCTTGTTAGTAATCAAAAGAAATATTCACTAAGCTTGTTAGTAATACTATAAATATTATCAAGGGTTAAATTTTACAAGTATATAGTTAATACTTGTAAGATTATTTGGGTGTTGTTCTTGGGTGCTACTTGAAGGAGACTTTCTCTTTGAAGGTTTTTCTAGGAGGATCACTGATGCGTGTCCTAAATATGATGTTTTACACCCTATTTTACACGCATTTTAGAGCTCAATTATGTAGTTTATGCTACTATTTTCCCTATTTCCGTCTACTTTCGTGTTTTTGTGTAATATTGCAGAAATGGGAAGAATGCAGCGGAAAATGAGCTGAATCCGTCCCCGAGTACTAGGCATAGGACCAGACGTGAAGTAAGGACTCGGGAAGCGAACTTGGTGCGCGTATCGAGGCCTAAAAGACAAATTTACGAGGCTTTTGGAGCAAAGTACCTGTTGAAGCAGTCGATCGACTGATGCCCTTAGTCGATCGACCGAGCACGATTCCTAAATCAGATCAGAAGCTACTGTTCAGCGAAGCTTGGTCGATCGACTGGTCCTAGTGGTCGATCGACCACACAGTGACTCTGACGCAAATTAAAGACGAGAGTTAGAAGCCCAATTGTAATTAGGTTTTTAGGAATAAGAGTCACGCTATACTCCTATATAACGTGAACCTATGTTTCAGAACAGGCATCGAAATTTTAGGATTTAATATCAAGTTTTTAGCATCAGATTTCATTTTGTTAATAAACGTTCAATACAATTAGCTTTATTTTCGTCAATAAAGTTCGTGCTTTCGGATTCTTCTTCCTGCTTTCATTCGGTAATTCTGATTCCTTGATTTCAGTTTGCTTTTATTCATTCATAGATTAGGATTGCATAGAGTAGTTTCCCAAAGCCTTATTTCGTTTATGCATCTTATTTGCTTAGTTTATTTAATCATGCATCAAATTTCGTTAATTATTAATTTCGTTGTTGTTATAAATTCTATCATGAGTAGCTAAACCCTTCGTGCTAAGATGTAGGGGACCTGTAGTGTAGGCGGCGTAGATTTCATAAACCTGATTCGGGTCTTGGTCGATCGACTGAGCCCGTTGGTCGATCGACCGCTTCACGTAAGATCGGCTCCGTTTTAATTGATTAAATTGCTTAATTTGACAAATCGAGTGCACGTGAGTAGTTGAATACTTAATAATTGACCGACCCATTAGATCGAAAGATAGAGGAGGGAATTAGACTACCAATTGAAACGACTAAATTATACTGAGATCGAAAGATAGGTAAAATTTAGGCTTTTAAGAATCACTTTTCAGGGCGAGAGTCAGTATTAGTGATACTTAGGGACCTGTAGTTAGATCGAAAGATGTTACCTGTTAAGAATGGACCGAGAGGACTTCTTATTTTCCCATCTTACGTGATTATTTCAGACTTACCTAGGATACTGCCGTCGAAACTACAGTGAACCAACCATCTTAGCATCCTTTTAATATTTGATTTCATCTATTTTCTTTAATTGCTCATTTATTTGCTTTAGTTTAGTTTTAATTTTATTGCCTTTAGTTATAGAATCATTCAAATCAAACCCCCCAAAAACTGTTACTTTAGACTTAAATAAGACAACTTTAAATTGCTTGCCTCCTTGTGGTTCGACCCTGACTGCCGCTATCTATAGTATTAGTTTGGATTATAAATTTTATTTTTGATACTCTACGATGTTATCAAATTTTGGCGCCGTTGCCGGGGAGGCAATTTTTAATTTTTTAGTTGTTTTTATTTTAGTCTTTTTCTTGGTTTAAGGGACATCTGTTCCTTAAACTGTTCTCATATTCTACTTGTAGTTTCCTCTTATGCGCAGGTCACAGGGTGCTGAATTACTACCGTTAGATCCTGAGATCGAGAAGACTTTGTGTGAGTTGAGACGATCATCTAGAGTATTGCCGACAGAGGAAGAGCTGAGTACTCTGTCCAGTTACTACGAGAACGAGTTATTTGAGGAGGATCCACCTTCATCTCCTGTTTCTACTTCCTCAGCTGAGACCGTTACATCTCCAGATATGGCTGAAGAAGCAAGTATAGCCAGTCACTCCGAGCCAAAAGCTGAGAATCTCTGTAAGGGATTCGCGTTACCTGCTGGGAGGGATAGAAAATTCGAAGCGAAACCGTCCTACATTAACTTGGTTGAGAGAAACCAATTTGGGGGAGCTGCAAATGAAGATGCAGCTAAACATATGGAGATATTCATTGACTACTGTTGTTCCATACCCCCACCAGTGGGTGTGACCCAGGACCAGATAAAAGAGACGATGTTCATATTCTCGCTCCGTGATGCTGCTAGGGAGTGGTACCGAGATCTGGATCGAGTTGCTAATGGGATTACTGATTGGAATTCGCTGGCCCTGGCATTTTAAAAAAAAATATTTCTCTACATCGAAGACCAATGCGATTAGAGCTCAGATCACAAGCTTTAGACAGGGTTCTGATGAGGATTTTCATGAGGCATGGGTCCGTTTCAAGAGACTGGTGCGATCTATTCTGCACCATGGGTTCGAGCAATGGTTCCTGTGTAATCAATTCTATAATGGGCTTTATAATGATCAGAGGGCTATCCTGGATGCTGCAGCCAATGGCAGATTCCAAGAGAATAGTGGAGAGACTAAGGGGTGGAAGATTATTGAAGATATGGCCACCAATAAAGCTGAGCATGGGAATTCTAGAGGGAATCAGAGAAGAGCAGTTAAATATCCTACTACAGCTGCAATAGAGGCCCTTACTGCGACATTCGACAAGTTATATTTTGGGGGATCCCAAAAAGGTGAGATATATAAAGTTAATGCAGTTTCAGACGTTCCCTTTACATGCAAAAGATGTGGAGGAGAGAGACATGTTTTGGAGTTTTGTACAAGTTCGAATGAAACATGTGTTGCCTTTCAACATTTTAGGCAGACTGGTGCTTATCCCGATCCCTCTAATGTCCACCCCAATTTGAGGTGGACTAACCAGAATGTTCTTAATCTAGGTCCACCACAGCAGCAGCATCAGCAAAACTATGTGCCCCCTCATAAGCAGCAGCAGCAGTATCAAAAGCCTAACTATGTGCCTCAGCAGTAGCAATTTCAAAGTTCTGATATTTCCGAATTGAAAAACATGGTTCAGAATTTGTCGGATTTGCTGCAAAAGGAGTCTCTATCTAGAGAGACTTCTACAAAAATGTTGGAGAGCCAAATTGCCCAATTGGCAAGCAAAAGTGCAACTAGAGCTCCGGGGCAATTACCGTCGCAGCCGGATAAAAAAGAGACTCTAAATGCGATGACTTTGAGGAGTGCTTCTACCCTTGATGGGCCCACTAAGGTCGAAGATGTTACTGAAAAAGATGAGGCAAAACCGAGTAAGAAAAAGGCTGGAATGAACAGTAGCAAGAAAAAGACGATCAGCAGGTCCATCAGTCGATCGACTGACACACCTGGTCGATCGACCGCATCTGGTGAACAGTGGCGAGTCTGTAACAAAACAGAATCTTTGAGCAACGGTGCAGCTGGTCGATCGACTGAGGATACGTCTGATTGTGAATCTTTTCGTCCGCCAATGCCAGATAACTTGAGGGACTACTTATTTCGGGGTACGACGACTCCGAAATTATTGAGGCAAGATCCAAATGTTGATGGGTCAGTTCCGGTTCCAAAGTATGACCCTACGACGGTTAATGGTTCATTCCTGAGACGGTCTGAAGAAGGTTCGAACTACAACAAGGACAAAGTAGTGGATTTTCAGCCTAAGTCCACTGATGCCGGTATGAAAGGCCTAGAAGAGAGGGCTAAGTTGCTTCTTACAGCCCCTTATCCAGAGAGATTGGTGCCGACAAAGGAACAGGTATCGTTTAACAAGTTTAAAGATGTTATTCGTAGTTTAAATGTGCAAGTTCCTTTCCTAGAATTAGTTAATCAATTGCCTGCCTATATGAAATTTATGAAGCAGCTGTTGTCTAAAAAGAAGTCACTTGATACTGTGCAATCTGTCGCATTAACTGAGGAGTCATCTTCCTATTTGACTCATGCTGCACCTCATAAGCTAGAAGACCCAGGTAGTTTTTCAGCCCCATGTAATATTGGCACCTTTTCTATTAAGAAGGCATTGTGTGACCTAGGGGCCAATATTAGTGTTATGCCTTTGAGTCTTGCTAAGAAATTGAAATTGACTAGGTTTGCAATTACAAACATGACAGTGCAGATGGCTGATCGTTCTACGGTCCAGCCTATAGGAGTCTTAGAGGACATTCCTGTGCCAATAGGAAAGTTCTTTTTCCCAATTGACTTCATTGTGCTAGATATACCCGAGAATGCTCACATTCTTATCATTTTGGGTAGACCATTTCTGCACACTCCTGGTGCAGTTATAGATGTTGGCTCAAGGACATTGACCTTTAAGGTGGGAAAATAGTCCATTGTTTATGCCCAGACCTATAAGAAGAAGGATGTTATGTTCCCAGTAACTTGCAATGTAGTTAAATCTTATATTGTGTTGCCTGATATGCCTGCCCCTATGCCTAATTCTGCTATAACACCTCCGCCCCATATTGGGAGCAAATTGGAGGAAGATCCTTCTGTTTTGACTTTTACAGGAGCTGGTTTGGAGAATTTAGAGCCACATGTTGCTCCAGTTGTGAGAAAGTCCATTGTGCAGAGAGGCGGTCTAGGGTGTCTGAGCTATGCAACTGATGAGGAGCCTGATGAGGAGCCGGATGAGGAGCCAGTCAAAGTGACGGAGTCCGATTTGGATTTTGACGAGCCAGACGAGGTCAGTGATTGGGAAGATGTTAGAGATGTTGATCCGTTGAGTTCTGCGGATATTAAAGTTGTTAGGAGTGCAGCCGAGAGGATGAGCACTGTAGAGGCTACTTCTTGTACCCAGAAGCCGAGCAAGTGGGCCATTCCGTGGCCATTCTTGATCAACTATTAGTTGATCAAAATACTTTTAAAACAATTTATTTACTATTTTTTGTTAGACTATTTATTGTTTTGGTTTGCGCGAGACTTCGCTTTAATTGGTTTGCTTAGGATTTTATTAGACTATAGACTTTTCATTTGGGTTTGCGCAATTTTGGGCGTTGTATTTATGTTCAATTGCGGGTATTTAGACCATATAAACTCAATTCATTGAGTTAATTCGAAGAAAAGAGGCAGAATCGTCAGGTATGCCAGTCGATCGACTGGACCCCCTGGTCGATCGACTGATGCGGAGGACTCCAGAGGCACTGTTCCTAGGTGCTCTGGTCGATCGACTGATACCTTTGGTCGATCGACCACCTCCTCTGCTGATTCCCTTTTCTTCTATTTTTATTCTTTTGCACATATTTCTCGTTCCTTAGTTGTTTTCTCGGCATTATGCGCGGTGCTTTTGTGTTTTCAAGTACCTTATGGTAGCACTGTTGGCTACTAAAACCTCCTAGATCACGCTGGTTTGGGGAGGTTTCCTTTTGCTGCGCTTAAAGTCTTGTGAGTTCCTCATGTCTCCCTCATGTCTTTTTAGTTAATATTATCGCAAATTCCCATTTCCCTTGATTATTTTCTTATATGATTTTGCACAATGAGGGCATTGTGTGATTTGGTTTGGGGATGGGTTTTGCGTTGCATTCATTCTGTTTTGCATTCACGTTTACATTTTTGTCTTGCATTGTTGTTTATTTTCCTCTTATATACAGAAAACCCAAAAAATTGAAAGATTTCAAAAAATTCAAAAAAAAATTGCACGTTTATTTTAGCATGTAGGTCTAGTCAGAACGGTAGTAGTTCAATGATGACATTGCATTTTCATCTGTTTACGCCTCAGTCGTGCTCATTAACATGTTATTAGTAGAGTCTTATTGCATATCTACGAGTTTTCATTAATTTATTCGCTGAATCTTGACACTTGACTTAGATTTTTGGCAAACTACATTATATTCTGAGTTTTAGAGCCTTATAACTGGTGACATTCATGACCGGTTTATTTAGGAATGTGAGTAGTACTCCTTATGAGACATGTTATATCAATTGATGTCCGTCGTTGTGTGCACCAAAAATAATATTTATAGTCCAAACTACTACTATAGCTAGTGGCAGTCAGGGTCGAACCACAGAGAGGCGATGCAATTAATAGTTGTCTGATTTAAGTCTAAAAGTAACAGTGTGTGGGGGTTTGTTTTGAGTTGGTATATAACTAAAGGCAATAAAATGAAAGCAAACAAAGCTAATAGATGAAATCAAATATTTAAAGGGGTGCTAAGATGGTCGGTTCACTATAGTTTCGGCGGCAGTATACTGGATAGGTCTAAAACAAACACGTGAGACGGGAAAATAAGAAGTCCTCTCGGTCCATTCTCAACAGGTAGCATCTTTCGATCTCGCTACAGGTCCTTAATATCACTAGTGCTGTCGTTCTGAAAAGTGACTTAATAGACTAAATTAACTTATCTTTCGATCTCATTAATCTAGTCGTCTGAATTAGGTAGGCTATCTCCCTTCCCTATCTTTCGATCTTACCTGGGTCGGTCAAATCCTAGGCATTTAACTAGTCGCGTGCACTCGATTCGTCAAACATAGCAATTAAATTAATTAAAACGAAGGTAAAACTCACGTGGCCAGTCGATCGACCAGGGAACCCAGTCGATCGACCATGGCGCGATTTAGGTTATACTATTCTAATGCCGCCTACGCTACAGATTCCCTACATCCTAGCACAAGGGGTTTAGCTACTCATGCTGGAAATAATAACAACAATAAACTTAACAATTAAAACATTCGAATTCATGCTTAAATTGATTAAACGAACGATTAACATAAAATGATAAATTGGCTCCGGGAGATCTAACCTAGCAATTCTATACTACGAACGAAAGCAATAAAACTGAATATAGGAACAAAAGAATACCGTATAGAGGGATTGTAAAGGAAAGATCCAAACCGATTGCAAAAAGAACTTTATTAATGAAAGAACAATAATCTTAAGAACCTTAATTATCGATGATAAACTAAAACTGATATTAAAACTGGATCCTGTCAGGTTACGTTATATAAGAATATAACGTAACACTTATTCCTAAATCTAATACACAATGGGCTTCTTAATTCTCGATCTTTTTATTCACGCCAGCATCACGGTTTGGTCGATCGACCATAGCAGCCGGTCGATCGACTAAACTATGCTGAACAGTAGCTCCTGTAAGTCGTGCGTTGGTCGATCGACCATGAAGGCCAGTCGATCGATTGCTTTAGCTGATAGTCCGCTTCTAATTCTTCATAAAATTATCTTTCAGCCTTCGAAATGCGCACCAAGCTCGTTCCTTGAGTAAATACTTCACGTCAAATGCAATGCAAGGTAATCGGGGACGGATTTAGCTTGATTTCCGCTGGATTCTTCACATTTCTACAATAATGTAAAAAAACACGAAAGTAGACGGAAATAGGGAGAATAGTAGCATAAACTACATAAATGAGCTCTGAAATGCGTGTAAAATGAGGTGTAAAACATCATATAAATGACACGCATCATCAATATACATAAATATGAACTTAATCTGCTTAATACCTGTATGCATTCGGTTTGTGGTATGTTGACTCATGTGGAAGAGGCCACCCCTTTATTCATTTTTCCCATAAGCCTCACACTGCCAAAAATAGCCTTTTTGTCCTATTAACTACATCCTATATTTAGCCTGCCCTTGTCAAGCTAGTAGTTTTAGTTTTTGGGATTGTTACTTCATTTTTGGTTGCATATGCTCTTATTGAGATAATATTGGAAAGATGAGAAAGGAAAAGTTGAAAGAAAGATGAGAAAGGAAACGTTGAAAGATAGATGAGAAAAGAAAAGAAAAAAGTAAAGAGAAAAAAAAGTAAAATCACATGATTGAATCTTCATTAGTTGGTGATTTTATATTCCCATGTTGCGATTAATATCATTTGGGGAATTAAGCTTGTATGGAGAATGTGAGATTTGTGCTTACTTTTAGAACCGCTTTATCGTTTAATCTTGAGCAAGAAGTTGGAATGATTTATTAATTTGGTTCCCTTAGTTACTAGCTTGGCTTATAACTCTGTTTTTACCAAATTCGTCTTACCCCCTTCTTACCCATAGCCTCACATATCCAAATTGTACCCTCGGCATGTGTCAATGGTCTTTTGTAATACCCCGTAATTTAATAATAGTTTATATAATTTAAATAATTAATTAATGAGATTTCTAATAATAGTTGAGAGAAAGACGGTAGTTAAATAATAAAATAATTAAGCAAGTCGGGAATTGGGTTTAGGCCTTGGGCCGTGTGATACAGATATATGCTGATTATATTAGACCTAGTATGAGTAGTAGTCGGGATTTAAAGCGGGATTTAATAATAAAGTAATAATAATAATAAATATAATTATAATTTGGTAATTCCTAATAATAATTAGAAAAGGAAAATAGTTTCCTAATTGGCCTCATATACTCCCCAAACCTAGACTATAAATACATAATAAATCTGAAAAACAAATCACAAAGAAAGAAAGAGGAGATTTAAGACGGAAGGAGCAATTAGCGATAAAAGGTAAGACCGTCTCAAAATTTAATGTATTGATTTTATAACTTATATAACTCGTTAAATAGATAACCGTTGACCGACCCGAGACCATCACCTTGACCGTGGGACACCAGGGATTTACCGGACTCGCTTTTGACCACCTTTGACCGACGGTAAGGGGTTGTTTTCTGGGTGTTTTCGCTGGTGGTTCGAAGGGGTTTTAATATGGCTTTACACGGGTTTTTAACTCTTTAATGTGCACGCCTTGACCTGGGGTTGGTAGGGTGGTTCCTGGGTTATGGGTCGACCACAATGGGTGGTAATGGGTGGTCGGAGTTGCTGTTTTGCGCGGTGGTTGCCGGAAAACACGGGATAAGGCATAGTCATTGCTAAACACGTTAGAACTATTTTATACACAATTGCTTGACTCGTTGGTCTCGAACTAGGGTTGGTTGGGTTCGTAGTGATGATTCGGTCCTAGTGGTGGTATTAGGGTGGTCGGAGGTGGTGGTTTGTGTGGATGGTTGACGGGTTTCGCGAAAACATGGGAGGTTTTGGTGTTAGTTGGTGTCGTGAGTTGTTGAATTTTTTTAATTCGACAAGTTATATTTTGGGAGATCCCAAAAAGGTGGGATATATAAAGTTAATACAGTTTCAGACGGTTCCTTTACATGCAAAAGATGTGGAGGAGAGGGACATGTTTTGGAGTTTTGTACAAGTTCGAATGAAACATGTGCTGCCTTTCAACATTTTAGGCAGACTGGTGCTTATCCCGATCCCTCTAATGTCCACCCCAATTTGAGGTGGACTAACCAGAATGTTCTTAATCCAGGTCCACCACAGCAGCTGATACCCGTCGTGAGGTGTCAAAAATAAATTTATAATCTCCAACTACAACTATAGCTAGCGGCAGTCGGGTCGAACCACAGAGAGGCAGATGTAATTCTTAGCTGTCGTAATTTCGGTCTAAGGTAATAATAAAGTGGGGGTTTTGAGTTGAGTTGATCTATAGCTAAAGGCAAATAAAAGACAATAGACTAAATAAACTGATGAAAACAGATATTAAAAGGGTGCAAGGATGGTCGGTTCGTTATAGTTTCGGCGGCAGCATACTAAACAGGTCTAAATCAAACACATGAGGCGGGAAATAAAGAGGTCCTCTCGGTCCACTCTTAACAAATAGCATCTTTCGATCTCGCTAAAAGTCCCTAATATCACTAATACTAACTTTCGTCCTGAAAAGTGACTAACGGTCTAAACATTACCTATCTTTCGATCTCAGCATAGTTTAGTCGTTTTAATTGGTGATCTAACAACTGTCCCTATCTCTCGATCTAATGGGTCAGTCAAATATTAAGCGTTCAACTAGTCGCGTGCACTCGATTCGTCAAATATAACATTTAAATCAATTAAAACGAAGGTAAATCTCACGTGGTCAGTCGATCGACTAGGCATGGCAGTCGATCGACCAACACGCGAATCAGGCCGTGTTCATTATATTGCCGCCTACACTACAATTCCCCTACATCCTAGCACAAATAAATTAGCTATACATACTGAAATTAAAGGCAACAATAATATTAAGGATTAAAACTACGGAATTCATGATTAAAATGGTAAAATAAACAATTAACAAAAGATGGCAATTCGGCTTGGGAACTGATCTAACAATTCGACAACTATGAACGAAAATAAAATAACAGAATAAAACTAGAGAGTACCGTGTGAATTGCGAAGGAAAAGAACAAAGCCGAATGACAAAGCGAATTGTATTCAATACCGAAAGTAATCTCGAACCCTAATTATTTCTAAAGAACTGTATGTAAAACTTTATGTAAAACTTGATAAAAACTGGATGATCGTATCTGTCGAACTAGGTTACGTTATATAGAAAGTATACGTAACATAATTCCTAAACCTAATAACTCATGGGCTTGATAAATCTCGATCTTTTAATTCTCGTCTGGAATAGCGTCTTGGTCGATCGACTGAAGTGACCGGTCGATCGACTGAATAGCAGTGTACAGTAGCCTCTGGAACCCGATGGTTGGTCGATCGACTGAAGGTAGTGGTCGATCGACTGCTTTAGCTGCTACTTGACTTCTAAAATCTCGTGGATTTGTCTTTCGGACCTTAAAATGCGCACCAAGATCATTCCTTAAGAGAATACTCCACGTCAAATGCAATGCAGGATACTCGGGGACGGATTTAGCTCGATTTCTGTTGAATTCTTCACATTTCTGCATTAATGTACAAAAACACGAAAGTAGATGGAAATGGAGGAAATGGTAGCTTAAACTATACAAATGAGCTCTGAAATGCGTGGAAAATGGGATGCAAAACATCATATAAAAGACACGCATCAGCAGCAGCATCAGCAAAACTATGTGCCCCCTCATAAGCAGCAGCAGCAGTATCAAAAGCCTAACTATGTGCCTCAGCAGTAGCAATTTCAAAGTTCTGATATTTCCGAATTGAAAAACATGGTTCAGAATTTGTCGGATTTGCTGCAAAAGGAGTCTCTATCTAGAGAGACTTCTACAAAAATGTTGGAGAGCCAAATTGCCCAATTGGCAAGAAAAAGTGCAACTAGAGCTCTGGGGCAATTAACGTCGCAGCCGGATCAAAAAGAGACTCTAAATTCGATGACTTTGAGGAGTGGGTCTACCCTTGATGGGCCCACTAAGGTCGAAGATGTTACTGAAAAAAATGAGGCAGAACCGAGTAAGAAAAAGGTTGTAATGAACAGTAGCAAGAAAAAGACGATCAGCAGGTGCATCAGTCGATCGACTGACACACCTGGTCGATCGACCGCATCTGGTGAACAGTGGCGAGTCTGTAACAAAACAGAAGCTCTGAAATGCGTGTAAAATGAGGTGTAAAACATCATATAAATGACACGCATCAAACTTCCCCAAACCAAACCCTTGCTTGTCCCCAAGCAAGAACTAGACTCGATCCTAAAACCTAATGGAACGAGTTCGATCTCAGAGCGAAATACAAACCGAATAGCCTAAACCAATTTAATGCAACAACTAACAATCAATTAGCAATGTGAATCATGCAAACGAGTTATGAAGTCCTTAAAAACCTGCTGAACCGTCAACTGTAGAGACTTATCATTATGGACTCTCACGGGTCGCTCGAATCACTCAATGAATACGGGTGAGTATATGTAAAAGATAGAAAGAAGTAATATTGTAATGACTCTCACCTAACTACGACCTATAAGAACATGCCTGCAATTTAATATGATAATAATCTCTACAACCGTACATATGCATTCCAACCAAACAAGTGACCATGACACATGCCGAGGTAAATATGGATATGTGAGGTATGGGTAAGAAGAGGCTAAGGTAAATTTGGATAAAAACAGAGTTAAAAGCCAAGCTAGTAACTAAGGGAACCAAATCATAACAACTTCCAACTTCTTGCTCAAACTTTCAATCAAAACGGTGCTAATAGCAATCACAAATCTCACAATCTCCATAATTAATCAACTCCCCATAAGATACAAATATAGCATGGGAGCAAAAATCGCCATTTAATAAAGGCTTTGAATTATGCGATTTGATTTACTTTTTTTCTCGGGCTTCGGTCGATCGACCAAGATGGGCAGTCGATCGACCGCCCTCTACAGTACAGCATGCATTTTTTCTTTTTTTTCTAGTCATTTTTCTTCTCTCTTTTTTTTCAAATTTATTTTTTTCTTTCTTTCTTCCTTTTTAATCTTCCCAACAACATGTCAAAATGAGCATTAGCTACCAAAAATGTAGTAACAATCCCAAGAACATAAACTACTAGCTTGACAAGGGCAGGCTAAATGTAGGATGTAGTAATGGGACAAAAAGGCTATTTTTGGCTTCGTGAAGCTTATGGGCAAAATGAATAAAGGAAACCTCTTCCTCATGTGTCAACAAACCACGAACCCGAATGCATACAGGTATTAAGCAGATTAAGTTCATATTTATGCAAATTTATGTAACATGTCTCATAAGGAGTACGTACTACTCACAATCCTAGATAAACTGGTCATGAATGTCACCAGTTATAGGCTCTAAACCTCAGAATATGATGTAGTTTGCCAAAAAATTCTAAGTCAAGTCTCAAGATTCAGCGAATAATTAACGAAAACTCGTAGACTATGCATATACGATTCTACTAAAAACATGTCAATTAGCAAGGCTTAGGCATAAAACATCTGAAAATGCAATGTCATCATTGAAATACTACCGTTCCGACTCGACCTAAATGCTAAAATAAACGTGCATTTTTTGAAATTTTTGAAATTTTTCAATTTTTTTGAATTTTCTGTATATATATATGAAATGAAATAAACAATGCAAACAGAGTAATTAAACGTGAATGCAAAAACATATGAAATGCAACGCAAAACCCTTCCCCAAACCAAATCACACAATGTCCCCATTGTGCAAAATCATGTAATGAAATAAAAGGAAAACGGGAATTTGCGAAAATTAACTACATAAGACATGAAGTAAGAACTCGGAAACTCACAAGACTTTAAGCGCAGCAAAAGGAAACCTCCCCAAACCAACGTCAGCTAGGAGGTTTCAGTAGCCAGCAGTGCTACCAATAAGTATCTGAAAATACAGAAAATACCACGCGTTTATCCGAGAAAACAATTTATGAAACGCAACATTATGTGTAAAATAAAGAAACGGAAAAAAAAAAAAAAAAAAAATGAGTCGGAGGATAAAGTGGAGAAAAGACTCCCTCAACACCGCAAATCGACCAAAATCAGCAGGGGAATGATCGAAAACAAGTACAGCAGCGAACATGGTCGATCGACCACATCACCCAGTCGATCGACCAAAGTGAACGGGAACAGAAGCTCCTGGAAGTCGCAGCTCAGCCGATCGACCACATAGGGCTAGCGAATTTCAATCAGTGATCCCGTTAGCAGCTCGATCCAGGTCTCGGTACCACTCCCTTGCAGCATCACGAAGAGAGAATATAAACATAGTTTCCTTCACCTGGTCCTGAGTCACACTGGTTGGTGGGGGTATGAAACAGCAATAATCAATGAATGTCTCCATGTGCTTAGCTGCATCTTCATTTGCAGCTCCCCCGAATTGGTTTCTCTCAACCAAGTTGATATAGGACGGTTTCGGCTCGAATTTTCTATCCGTCCCTGGTAATGCGAATCCCTTATAGAGATTCTCAGCTGTCGGCTCAGAGTGACTGGCTATACTCGCTTCTTCAGCCATGTCTTGAGATGTGACGGTCTCTGCTGAAGAAGTAGAAATAGGTGACGAAGGTGGATCCTCCTCAAAAAGCTCGTTCTCGTAGTAACAAGACAGAGTACTCAGCTCTTCCTCTGTCGGCAATACTCTAGATGATCGTCTCAACTCACGCAACGTCTTCTCAATCTCAGGATTGAACGGTAGTAGTTCACCACCCTGTGACCTGCGCATAAGAAGAAACTACAAATAGAATATGAGAATAGTTTAAGGAACAGATGTCCCTTAAACTAAGAGAAAGACTAAAAAAAAGCAACTAATAATTTTAAACAATTGCCTCCCCGACAACGGCGCCAAAATTTGATGCCCGTCGTTGTGTGCACCAAAAATAATATCTATAGTCCAAACTACTATTATAGCTAGTGGCAGTCAGGGTCGAACCACAGGGAGGCGATGCAATTAATAGTTGTCTGATTTTAGTCTAAAAGTAACAGTGTGTGGGGGTTTGTTTTTAGTTGGTCTATAACTAAAGGCAATAAAATGAAAGCAAACAAAGCTAATAGATGAAATCAAATATTTAAAGGGATGCTAAGATGGTCGGTTCACTATAGGTTCGGCGGCAGTATACTGGATAGGTCTAAAACAAACACGTGAGACGGGAAAATAAGAAGTCCTCTCGGTCCATTATCAACAGGTAGCATCTTTCGATCTCGCTACAGGTCCTTAATATCACTAGTGCTGACTTTCGTTCTGAAAAGTGACTAAATAGACTAAATTAACTTATCTTTCGATCTCATTAATCTAGCCGTCTTAATTAGGTAGGCTATCTCCCTTCCCTATCTTTCGATCTTAACTGGGTCGGTCAAATCCTAGGCATTTAACTAGTCGCGTGCACTCGATTCATCAAACATAGGAATTAAATTAATTAAAACGAAGGTAAAACTCACGTGGCCAGTCGATCGACCAGGGAACCCAGTCGATCGACCATGGCGCGATTTAGGTCATACTATTCTAATGCCGCCTACGCTACAGATTCCCTACATCCTAACACAAGGGGTTTAGCTACTCATGCTGGAAATAATAACAACAATAAACTTAACAATTAAAACATTCAAATTCATGCTTAAATTGATTAAACGAACGATTAACATAAAACGATAAATTGGCTCCGGGAGATCTAACCTAGAAATTCTATACTACGAACGAAAGCAATAAAACTGAATATAGGAACAGAAGAATACCGTATAGAAGGATTGTAAAGGAAAGATCAAAAACGATTGCAAAAAGAACTTTATTAATGAAAGAACAATAATCTTAAGAACCTTAATTATCGATGATAAACTAAAACTGATATTAAAACTGGATCCTGTCAGGTTACGTTATATAGGAATATAACGTAACACTTATTCCTAAATCTAATACACAATTGGCTTCTTAATTCTTGATCTTTTTATTCACGCCAGCATCACGGTTTGGTCGATCGACCATAGCAGCCGGTCGATCGACTAAACTATGCTGAACAGTAGCTCCTGTAAGTCGTGCGTTGGTCGATCGACCATGAAGGCCAGTCGTTCGACTGCTTTAGCTGATAGTCCGCTTCTAATTCTTCATAAAATTATCTTTCAGGCTTCGAAATGCGCACCAAGCTCGTTCCTTGAGTAAATACTTCATGTCAAATGCAATGCAAGGTACTCGGGGACGGATTTAGCTTGATTTCCGCTCGATTCTTCACATTTCTGCAATAATGTACAAAAACACGAAAGTAGACGAAAATAGGGAGAATAGTAGCATAAACTACATAAATGAGCTCTGAAATGCGTGTAAAATGAGGTGTAAAACATCATATAAATGACACGCATCATCAATATGCATAAATATGAACTTAATCTGCTTAATACCTGTATGCATTCGGTTTGTGGTATGTTGACTCATGTGGAAGAGGCCACCCCTTTATTCATTTTTCCCAATTGCCTCACACTGTCAAAAATAGCCTTTTTGTCCTATTAACTACATCCTATATTTAGCCTGCCCTTGTCAAGCTAGTAGTTTTAGTTCTTGGGATTGTTACTTCATTTTTGGTTGCATATGCTTTTATTGAGATAATATTGGAAAGATGAGAAAGGAAAAGTTCAAAGAAAGATGAGAAAGGAAAAGTTGAAAGATAGATGAGAAAAGAAAAAAAAAAGAAAAGAGAAAAAAAAAGAAAAAATCACATGATTGAATCTTCATTAGTTGGAGATTTTATATTCCCATGTTGCGATTAATATCATTTGGGGAATTAAGCTTGTATGGAGAATGTGATATTTGTGCTTACTTTTAGCACCGCTTTATCGTTTAATCTTGAGCAAGAAGTTGGAATGATTTATTAATTTGGTTCCCTTAGTTACTAGCTTCGCTTATAACTCTGTTTTTACGAAATTCGTCTTACCCCCTTCTTACCCATAGCCTCACATATCCAAATTGTACCCTCCGCATGTGTCAATGGTCTTTTGTAATACCCCGTAATTTAGTAATAGTTTATATAATTTAAATAATTAATTAATGAGATTTCTAATAATAGTTGAGAGAAAGACGGTAGTTAAATAATAAAATAATTAAGCAAGTCGGGAATTGGGTTTAGGCCTTGGGCCGTGTGATACAGATATATGCTGATTATATTAGACCTAGTATGAGTAGTAGTCGGGATTTAAAGCGGGATTTAATAATAAAGTAATAATAATAATAAATATAATTATAATTTGGTAATTCCTAATAATAATTAGAAAAGGAAAATAGTTTCCTAATTGGCCTCATATACTCCCCAAACCTAGACTATAAATACATAATAAATCTGAAAAATAAATCACAAAGAAAGAAAGAGGAGATTTAAGACGGAAGGAGCAATTAGCGATAAAAGGTAAGACCGTCTCACAATTTAATGTATTGATTTTATAACTTATATAACTCGTTAAATAGATAACCGTTGACCGACCCGAGACCATCACCTTGACCGTGGGACACCAGGGATTTACCGGACTCGCTTTTGACCACCTTTGACCGACGGTAAGGGGTTGTTTTCTGGGTGTTTTCGCTGGTGGTTCGAAGGGGTTTTAATATGGCTTTACACGGGTTTTTAACTCTTTAATGTGCACGCCTTGACCTGGGGTTGGTAGGGTGGTTCCTGGGTTATGGGTCGACCACAATGGGTGGTAATGGGTGGTCGGAGTTGCTGTTTTGCGCGGTGGTTGCCGGAAAACACGGGATAAGGCATAGTCATTGCTAAACACGTTGGAACTGTTTTATACACAATTGCTTGACTCGTTGGACTCAAACTAGGGTTAGTTGGGTTCGTGGTGATGATTCGGTCCTAGTGGTGGTGTTAGGGTGGTCGGAGGTGATGGTTTGTGTGGATGGTTGACGGGTTTCGCGAAAACAGGGGAGGTTTTGGTGTTAGTTGGTGTCGTGAGTTGTTGAATTGTTTTAATTCGACAAGTTATATTTTGGGGGATCCCAAAAAGGTGGGATATATAAAGTTAATGCAGTTTCAGACGGTTCCTTTACATGCAAAAGATGTGGAGGAGAGGGACATGTTTTGGAGTTTTGTACAAGTTCGAATGAAACATGTGCTGCCTTTCAACATTTTAGGCAGACTGGTGCTTATCCCGATCCTTCTAATGTCCACCCCAATTTGAGGTGGACTAACCAGAATGTTCTTAATCCAGGTCCACCACAGCAGCAGCATCAGCAAAACTATGTGCCCCCTCATAAGCAGCAGCAGGAGTATCAAAAGCCTAACTATGTGCCTCAGCAGTAGCAATTTCAAAGTTCTGATATTTCCGAATTGAAAAACATGGTTCAGAATTTGTCGGATTTGCTGCAAAAGGAGTCTCTATCTAGAGAGACTTCTACAAAAATGTTGGAGAGCCAAATTGCCCAATTGGCAAGAAAAAGTGCAACTAGAGCTCCAGGGCAATTAACGTCGCAGCCGGATCAAAAAGAGACTCTAAATTCGATGACTTTAAGGAGTGGGTCTACCATTGATGGGCCCACTAAGGTCGAAGATGTTACTGAAAAAGATGAGGCAGAACCGAGTAAGAAAAAGGCTGGAATGAACAGTAGCAAGAAAAAGACGATCAGCAGGTGCATCAGTCGATCGACTTACACACCTGGTCGATCGACCGCATCTGGTGAACAGTGGCGAGTCTGTAACAAAACAGAAGCTTTGAGCAACAGTGCAGCTGGTCGATCGACTGACACACCTGGTCGATCGACTGAGGATACGTCTGATTGTGAATCTTTTCATCCGCCAATGCCAGATAACTTGAGGGACTACTTATTTCGGGGTACGACGACTCCGAAATTATTGAGACAAGATCCAAATGCTGATGGGTCAGTTCCGGTTCCAAAGTATGACCCTACGACGGTTAATGGTTCATTCCTGAGACGGTCTGAAGAAGGTTCGAGCTACAACAAGGACAGAGTAGTGGATTTTCAGCCTAAGTCTACTGATGCCGGTATGAGAGGCCTAGAGGAGAGGGCTAAGTTGCTTTTACAGCCCCTTATCCAGAGAGATTGGTGCTGACAAAAGGAACATGTATCGTTTAACAAGTTTAAAGATGTTATTCGTAGTTTAAATGTACAAGTTCCTTTCCTAGAATTAGTTAATCAAGTGCCTGCCTATATGAAATTTATGAAGCAGCTGTTGTCTAAAAAGAAGTCACTTGATACTGTGCAATCTGTCGCATTAACTGAAGAGTCATCTTCCTATTTGACTCATACTGCACCTCATAAGCTAGATGACCCAGGTAGTTTTTCAGTCCCATGTAATATTGGCACCTTTTCTATTGAGAAGGCATTGTGTGACCTGGGGGCCAGTAATAGTGTTATGCCTTTGAGTCTTGCTAAGAAATTGAAATTGACTAGGTTTGCAATTACAAACATGACACTACAGATGGCTGATCGTTCTGCGGTCCAGCCTATAGGAGTCTTAGAGGACATTCCTGTGCAAATAGGAAAGTTCTTTTTCCCAATTGACTTCATTGTGCTAGATATACCCGAGGATGCTCACATTCCTATCATTTTGGGTAGACCATTTCTGCACACTCCTGGTGCAGTTATAGATGTTGGCTCAGGGACATTGACCTTTAAGGTGGAAAAACAGTCCATTGTTTTTGCCCACACCTATAAGAAGAAGGATGTTATGTACCCAGTAACTTGCAATGTAGTTAAATCTTATATTGTGTTGCCTGATATGCCTGCCCCTATGCCTAATTCTGCTATAACACCTCCGCCCCAGATTGGGAGCAAATTGGAGGAAGATCCTTCTGTTTTGACTTTTGCAGGAGCTGGTTTGGGGAATTTAGAGCCGCATGTTGCTCCAGTTGTGAGAAAGCCGATTGTGCAGAGAGGCGGTCTAGGGTGTCTGAGCTATGCAACTGATGAGGAGCCTGATGATGAGCCGGATGAGGAGCCAGTCAAAGTGACGGAGTCCGATTTGGATTTTGACGAGCCAGACGAGGTCAGTGATTGGGAAGATGTTAGAGATGTTGATCCGTTGAGTAATGCGGATATTGGAGTTTTTAGGAGTGCAGCCGAGAGGATGAGCACTGTAGAGGATACATCTTGTAGCCAGATGCCGAGCAAGTGGGCCATTCCGTGGCCATTCTTGATCAACTATTAGTTGATCAAAATACTTTTAAAACAATTTATTTACTATTTTTTGTTAGACTATTTATTGTTTTGGTTTGCGCGAGACTTCGTTTTAATTGGTTTGCTTAGGATGTTATTAGACTATAGACTTTTCGTTTGGGTTTGCGCAATTTTGGGCGCTGTATTTATGTGCAATTGCAGGTATTTAGACCATATAAACTTAATTCATTGAGTTAATTCGAAGAAAAGAGGCAGAATCGTCAGGTATGTCAGTCGATCGACTGGACCCCCTGGTCGATCGACTGATGCGGAGGACTCCAGAGGCACTGTTCCCAAGTGCTCTGGTCGATCGACTGATACCTTTGGTCGATCGACCACCTCCTCTGCTGATTCCCTTTTCTTCTATTTTTATTCTTTTGCACATATTTCTCGTTCCTTAGTTGTTTTCTCGGAATTATGCACGGTGCTTTTGTGTTTTCAGGTACCTTATGGTAGCATGTTGGCTACTAAAACCTCCTACCTCACGCTGGTTTGGGGAGGTTTCCTTTTGTTGCGCTTAAAGTCTTGTGATTTCCCCATGTCTCCCTCATGTCTTTTTAGTTAATATTATCGCAAATGCCCATTTCCCGTGATTATTTTCTTATATGATTTTGCACAATGAGGGCATTGTGTGATTTGGTTTGGGGAAGGGTTTTGCGTTGCATTCATTCTGTTTTGCATTCACGTTTATATTTTTGTCTTGCATTGTTGTTTATTTTCCTCTTATATACAGAAAACCCAAAAAATTGAAAAATTTCAAAAAATTCAAAAAAATTGCACGTTTATTTTAGCATGTAGGTCGAGTCGGAACGGTATTAGTTCAATGATGACATTGCATTTTCATCTGTTTACGCCTAAGTCGTGCTCATTAACATGTTATTAGTAGAGTCTTATTGCATATCTACGAGTTTTCGTTAATTTATTCGCTGAATCTTGACACTTGACTTAGATTTTTGGCAAACTACATTATATTCTGAGTTTTAGAGCCTTATAACTGGTGACATTCATGACCGGTTTATTTAGGAATGTGAGTAGTACTCCTTATGAGACATGTTATATCAATATGCATAAATATGAACTTAATCTGCTTAATACCTGTATGCATTCAGTTTGTGGTATGTTTACTCATGTGGAAGAGGCCACCCCTTTATTCATTTTTCCCATAAGCCTCACACTGCCAAAAATAGCCTTTTGTCTTATTAACTACATCCTATATTTAGCCTGCCCTTGTCAAGCTAGTAGTTTTAGTTTTTGGGATTGTTACTTCATTTTTGGTTGCATATGCTCTTATTGAGATAATATTGGAAAGATGAGAAAGGAAAAGTTGAAAGAAAGATGAGAAAGGAAAAGTTGAAAGAAAGATGAGAAAGGAAAAGTTGAAAGAAAGATGAGAAAAGAAAAAAAAAAGAAAAAATCACATGATTGAATCTTCATTAGTTGGTGATTTTATATTCCCATGTTGCGATTAATATCATTTGGGGAATTAAGCTTGTATGGAGAATGTGATATTTGTGCTTACTTTTAGCACCGCTTTATCGTTTAATCTTGAGCAAGAAGTTGGAATGATTTATTAATTTGGTTCCCTTAGTTACTAGTTTGGCTTATAACTCTGTTTTTACCAAATTCGTCTTACCCCTTTCTTACCCATAGCCTCACATATCCAAATTGTACCCTCGGCATGTGTCAATGGTCTTTTGTAATACCCCGTAATTTAATAATAGTTTATATAATTTAAATAATTAATTAATGAGATTTCTAATAATAGTTGCGAGAAAGACGGTAATTAAATAATAAAATAATTAAGCAAGTCGGGAATTGGGTTTAGGCCTTGGGTCGTATGATATAGATATAGGCTGATTATATTAGGCCTAGTATGAGCAGTAGTCGGGATTTAAAGCGGGATTTAATAATAAAGTAATAATAATAATAAATATAATTATAATTTGGTAATTCCTAATAATAATTAGAAAAGGAAAATAGTTTCCTAATTGGCCTCATATACTTCCCAAACCTAGACTATAAATACATAATAAATTTGAAAAACAAATCACAAAGAAAGAAAGAGGAGATTTAAGACGGAAGGAGCAATTAGCGATAAAAGGTAAGACCGTCTCACAATTTAATGTATTGATTTTATAACTTATATAACTCGTTAAATAGACAACCGTTGACCGACCCGAGACCATCACCTTGACCGTGGGACACCAGGGATTTACCGGACTCGCTTTTGACCACCTTTGATCGACGGTAAGGGGTTGTTTTCTGGGTGTTTTCGCTGGTGGTTCGAAGGGGTTTTAATATGGCTTTACACGGGTTTTTAACTCTTTAATGTGCACGCCTTGACCTGGGGTTGGTATGGTGGTTCTTGGGTTATGGGTCGACCACAATGGGTGGTAATGGGTGGTCAGAGTTGCTGTTTTGGGCGGTGGTTGTCGGAAAACACGGGATAAGGCATAATCATTGCTAAACACGTTGGAACTGTTTTATACACAATTGCTTGACTCGTTGGACTTGAACTAGGGTTGGTTGGGTTTGTGGTGATGATTCGGTCCTAGTGGTGGTGTTAGGGTGGTCGGAGGTGGTGGTTTGTATGGATGGTTGACGGGTTTCGCGAAAACAGGGGAGGTTTTGGTGTTAGTTGGTGTCGTGAGTTGTTGGCCGTGAATGTTTATGCCGTGTAGGTATTGGTCCGGTAGTAGTGTGATGTTGGTGGTTGGTTCATCAAGTGGGTCAGGTAGGGTGTAGTGGCAGTCGGGCCATTACATGAGGTACATGATGGCGTCGTGATTCGAGATTAGCATGGTCTGCGTGTTGGGTTGTGTGTGCTTGGAGATGTGGTGTCGGGTCTGGTGGTGCAGTGAGCGAGCAGCTGGTGGTGTGAGATGGTGGTCGTGGTGCTAGCTGGGGTCACTTGGAGCGGGGTGTGTATGAGTGTTAGTTTATGAGTGGTGTTAGTTAATGAGTGAGTGAGTGAGTTTATGGGTAGAGTTAGTTTATGAGTTAGTTAGGTGTTAGTTTTAGTGGGTCGGGATTTGAGACGGGTTATTAAATTAATATTTTACGTAGTAATATAATTCATATAATTAATTTATAATTAATTTAATTGTGTTACATTATTAATTAGTTAGTAATTATAATTATTATAATTGTTTAAGACGGGTTTGTAATTATTAAATCGTGTAGTCGTTTTATAATTTGTTAATTAAAGTGTGTGTCGAGGGAGGGAATTTTATGTATGGGTGCTCTCGTGGGATTGTGTATATTTGGGGTGGTTATTATAAGACGGGTTTAAGACCGTGACCTTATAGTATAAGTTAAATAATTAATGTAATTAGATATAAATAGTTTATTTATGAAAGTGAAATAAATAGTTGGTAATTATAAGTATTTACTATGCTAGGTGACGAGTTTGTGGAGGAGTACTTCTAGCTGCATTATTTGAATTGCTTGAGTGGAATTGCTTGCCAGGTAGGATAATCTACTCAACTATATCTGTTTTCCGTGTTTAATGGATGGATGTTATTGAAAGGATGATTGGTTTATGATTGCTTATTTAATTAAGCTAATTGAGTGATTAACTTTGTTAATTGTTGGATTTGTGTATATTTTATACGATTATATTGTGGAATGGATTATGAGAATTGGACTGCCCCAGGCTTAGTCTCTGGTGGATAACGTGAGTGGTGATTGGACTGCCCTAGGCTTAGTCTCTGGTGGATAACGTGTGTGAATATTTGGAAGGCCCCAGGTTTAGTCTCTGGTGGATAACATGGATGATTGATGTCGTTATGTGACATGTGAGCAGTTGAGATTGGAATATTGACAGTTGTAAGAGATTGGTCGTTTTTAATGTATTTTATCCTACTCAACCTCGCGGTTTACTGTGTATTCGTGAACATCTGCGGTGAACCATAATGGGAGCAGATTTGATAGGTACTAAAGATTAGCTGACTTGGGAGCTATGGGATGCGTGGGGACTTGGCCAATCTACCTAGAAGTCTAGACCACATAGAATGTAATACCCCGTATTTTATATAATCGATTAAACGAATATTATTATATATTAGTTATTATACATTTTATATTACTATTAAGTCGGGTTAATTGTTGAGTCGATAATTACGTTAATTATTTTACTTGACTCGCGTTGTATCGATCTAAGTTAATTGAGACGGATTTATACGGAATTCGAAATGTGAGCCAACCCATTTACCCTCGACCCATTTGAGTTGGCCCAATAACATGTTCAGCCCATTTAACCCTAACCCTAACCCTAAACCTAATAGTACCCTAATCCCTCAACCCGCCTCCCTCAACACGCCTCCCTCTTTCATCAGCCTCCATATCAACTTTCACGCGTAGAGAGAGAGAGAGTGGTTGTGGGTGATTGACGGCACAGCAGGGAAGATCTAGGGGCTATTGTCGACGGTCATAGGCAACCCTTGTGGCTGTTATTGCGGCAGGAAAGGTATGGTGCAACCATCCCTTCTGTTTTCTTTTTTCTGTCGAATTGTTGGGGGTTGTTTCGTGTCTTATAGAGGTAAGGCTGGTGGTTGTTGACGGGGTAAGGGAAATGGGTGATAAGTGACGAGTGTAGGGGTGGTGGTTAGGGTGGTTTTGGGTGGTGATAGTGGTTGTGAAAGGCGGCATTGACAGGGGGTAGCAAACGGGTTTAAGCAGGGGATTTTCAGACGGGTTTAGATGGGTATGTTTGGGGTGGCGCCACCGTGGACTTGGGGGAGGTCGAAACGGTGGTGCCACTGTGTCTGGGTGCGTGGTTCGGCGGCGAGCATGACGGTGGTGGTTTGGCAGGGGTTAGGAAATGGTTGCGGTGGTTGTAGGTTGAGTTTTAGAGGTGTTTGGTGAGGCGTGGTGGTGAACCAGGCCAAATGGCGGCGCTGGTTTGACTAGCCGGCGGGAGTCGACCCCAGTGGGGGTGGTCGTTGGTGGCTGGGTCAGTGTGGGGGATTGGGCTGGTGGTTGACACGGCCTCGTGGTGGCGCGTGGGTGCGTGTGAGCACGTGGGAAGGGGGCGGTGTTGATGACGGGTTGCTTTAGTGTTGAAACGGGTTTTTGTCATTGTTTAATCATTAGAATTCGTTAAGTTATCGTATTCTTAATTAATTAATTTAATTCCCGAGTCAGTTAAGTAATTAAAGACGGGTTTTGAGTCGGGTTGTTGAGTTGTTCAATTGTTTGATTCGGGTTTTCTTAATCGTATAATTCGTTAATCCTTTAATTATCATTTTGGTTTTAGTTTCGAGTTATTTAAAATAAAATAATAATTAATTAATTAGAGACGGGTTAAATAGAAAAGTTACTATATCGGGAAAGTTTCCATTTTAAGAAATTCTACTTTAATAACTTTCTATTTTGGGAAGTTGGGTCAAATACTAATCGGGTATTTTAGTTATCAGTTGGGCATAAGTTTGGTGTCGGGATTGTATTTCGGAAAAACTTCTATTTTTAGGAACTCTCTATATTGGGTAACCTATCTATTTTTTTAGTAGCTTCTACTTTGGGAGATTTCTATATCTAGTAGTTAGTAATTATAAATACTATAATTGTTTTAGGTGACGGATTCGTAAAGGATCGTTAATCAAATTCGTTGCTTTATGTTCGGACTCGCTTGAATCGCTTACTTGGATTCTTTGGCACTTTGAGGTAGGGAAATACACTTGACTTATTATCGTTGTTGTTTAATTGTGTGACTTGATTCGTGGTTGTTGATTTACGTTATGATTCATATATGGGAAGGTGATTGACTGAATTGATCATATTGAATATGATATCACAACATCGGGTAACCGGCATGATTTTATGATTTATCGATTGAGTGATCTATATATATATATATATATATATATATATATATATATATATATATATATATTGTGTTGCATTAATTTATGTTGAGCATCTCATATGCATTGGAGTTGGAGGATGGTGTAGGAGTGACGATGTTGAGATACGATGTGAGTTGTGATAAGGCCCATGCGGGTTCTGCAGGACTTGCCCTGGTGTCCTCGGTGCGAAAGTGGCAGATCGGCTACGGTCGATATATATAGTCTACGGGGATCGGTATGGCTGGGTTGTCCGGGGTATGAGATATGAGATATGAGTTGAGATGGAGATGGAGGTGACGGAGGAGCATGCATATCATATTTTGTTGTTTTATTGTTTTCCCTACTCAACCTCGTGGTTGACCCTGTGTATTCGTGAACACCTGTGATGACCCAAATATTGGCGAGCAGACTTGACAGGTTAAGAGATAGAACGGGAGCTGGATGGGCGTGAGACACTGGATCAGACGACTTAGTAGCTAGATCATCATCTAGAAGACTTTCACTTTTATTTATGTTAGTTCTTGTAATTTGACGTAAAGAGGTTTTGTAATAATTAAGTTAAAAATAATTATATAAATTGCCTTGGAGTTTAATTTGTTATTCACTACCTCGGGAAACCGAGTTGGTAACAGTCCAGTTTATTAGGGAATGTCTTGACGAAGGCTTCTTTTATAAACCGGGGTGTTACATAGAAGATTTTATCACTTTATTTATTTTCCGCTGCGAGTTGTATTTATTTTATATTAAGTTTATTTGGTTAATTTTTAATAAATATGTAATCACTAAAGTTTTTATTTAAAGTACTTTGGTGAGTTGGACTTTGTTATCTACTACCTCGGGAACCGAGATGGTAACAGTCCTATTTATTTGGGAATGTCTAGCTAAAGGCTCCTGAATAAATGGGAGTGTTACAAAGTGGTATCAGAGCAAAACGATCCTCAGGCCTAACCAATGAACAATAATGAACATAGGATGTGTCTAATAAAATGAACCCGGGTAGAAACTGTTAGGAGCCCACTTAAGGCTTGGGATGAGTTAGGGGCCCCCTCACACCAAACTTCTGGCCCTTTCAGTTTTGAACCGGTTGCCTTGAGAGATATTACAGAGTGGGGTAAGTTAAAATGAATATTGTTTATTTTGTCGTAGGAGTTTTGGTTGCTTTGTTTGAATATTGTTTTAATTGATGACTGAGTTTACGGGACGTAACCTTGATTTTTAAGAGGAGTGGAATGGATGAAATGAGTAGTTGATGTTGAATTGTTTTGATCATGAGCATGATAATAATTATAAATTGATATTGATTTTGTGGTTGGACGTTGTGTGATAGTAGAATCATGTCTAGTGATATGCGGTTGTGTGAATCCCAAAGCCATGTTATTTAAAATATATTATGAAATGAATAAACTTGTGATATGAATGCTTTAGAGTCGATACTAGTCGTGTGTGGAAGTTTATTTACCAAAGTTGTGTTGATATAGGAGTAGGAGAGTGTTAGTGGCTTGTGACCTAGTAAAAAGGGACCTAGAGATGAACTTTATTCCGTCATGTTTTACCCCTATTTAATTTAGTTGCCATTTGCCCTCCGTTTATCGTCAAGGGTTGAAATTTTTATAAGTGATAACCCAGTGAGTTAGCTTACCAATGCCATTGGTCTCATGTTTAAAAGTTTTATGGTTTGGGAGAAATAAATAATTTACTAGACAGTGGTCAGAATGTTCCTATACAGTTTTATTTTCGACAAACGATTTTGTAAAGTTTCTCATTTACTACATACTTAATATTTATGCGTAATTCCAACTCCACTGTTTACAGAATTCAAATATGTTTCTAAATTGATAAGGCACGTTGCAAGTTAAATTTTTGACAATTAATAGTGATTTTTACAAGTTGACCCAAGTTTTTGACGAATTGCTGATCGGTTTCTGTTTGGACCCACTGAATTGTAAAAATCTTTATAAAATGATTATTTGAGATTTGGACTTGATTCTTTTTCTCATGCTTTAAAAACTCTTTATATTCTCTGTAAAATATGAAAACTCTACATGGAATATAATGGTTAATTAATGGTGAATTTTAAAAGTTACAGCTTGACCTTAATTTCCGAAAACGCAAGTTTCACTAAAAAAAAAATTAGTGTAAATGTTTTATCAAATCTTAACCTATGTTAGTTGAGAGATATGAGTGGATATGGGGGACCTAACGGGTAGAATTGACCACACCTTATCTTTGTAAGTATACAATATTTAAAATGTTAAGCCATCTCTCCTCGGGTAGAAACTTATGTTGTCTTGTTTTACTTTTATAGAACCATGCCTCCAAAGAGATCTACACCTACACCCTCTACCATGTCCCAAGAGGAAATTGACCATTTGATATCTATGAATGAGGCTTTGACTGCGGCACTAAAGGCTAAGAGGTCGGTTAAGGATCCAGCAAAGATGAGTGCTAGTATCGCGAGGCACAACTCGACGAAATATGACGGATTAGGTGAACCATATTTACTTGGGGATTGGCATAGAGAGTTTGACAACCTTTTTGAGTTGCTAGGATGTCCTGCGGAGTTGCAAGTAGATCAAGCTGCTTACTATTTGAGAGGAAAAGAGGGTTTGTGGTGGAATCATAGTAAGGAAGTCTTAAGGAAAGCTTGAAGGGAGAGTGATGAACCTTTTATCACTTGGAAGGGTTTCAAGGAGAATATGAGAGCTGTATTTGTACCAGAACATATTAGGAGTAAGATGAGAGCTGAATTTGATTCTTTCAAGATGACTGAGGATATGACAGTGGAGACTTATTATAACAGGTTTATGGAATTGTCAGAATATGTAGCTGATTTGAATTTTAGTGATGAGATGTTGGCACTCAGATTTGAAAAGGGATTAACAACCACTATTAAGAAGAGGCTTGCAGCTGGTCAGCCAAGTACCACGGATGATGTTTTTCAGCACGCAGAGAGGATTGCAGATATATTAAGGGAAGAGAGGAGGGAGAAGGAGGAGAAGAAGGGAAAGAGTGAGAAAAGAAAGGCTGGGCCTTCTAGTGAGAATGTTGGGAGTAAGAAACAAAATTTTAACCAATATCACTCTGATTTTGCTAATGGTGTACCGATAGGAGGAGTGAGCCATGGGAGTGATAGTCGTTCGGTGGCTAGTAGAGATTTTGTTGGTAGTTGTTTCAGGTGTGGTAAGTTGGGACATAAGATCATAGACTGTAGAGTAAATTTGGGCAAGCAAGGAGGTGGCAATGGAAATGGAGGTTATGGGAATGAAAACCAAAGGAACTACCAAACTCCAGTACGGAGTGTAGGGAGCAATAGAAATGCAGGCAATGGAGTACCCAGAGGAGCTACAACAATAGGCAAGGCAATGGGGGCAATCAGAGTAATGGTGGAAAGACCTTTGGTACAGCTAGTACGGTACAAGGGAGTTGGGAGAAGGGTAACTAGTTTACTGAGTGGATTAGAGTCTTACAATTTATATAAGTATTTAAGTTGTCAGTAGTTTAATAAAGTAATAGTAGTTCCGAAACTTCAGGACGAAGTTTATTTTTAGGGGGATAGAATGTGACACCTCCTGTTTTAAGTGTATTTTGTGATACATTTTCATGTTTTGAATTAGTTTTTGTGATACGATTTGATAAGTATAATATGGTTTGATAATGATTAAGTAAGTTAATTATGTTGCAATGATCATAAGTCGGAATGAGGCTCAGTTGTGCGGATGTTTATAAATGTTGTTTTACTAGTTATGGGCGAACTTCGGGACGAAGTTCATTTTAAGGAGGGAAGAATGTAATACCCCGTAATTTAATAATAGTTTATATAATTTAAATAATTAATTAATGAGATTTCTAATAATACTTGCGAGAAATATCCGCACATTAAATAATAAAATAATTAAGCAAGTCGGGAATTGGGTTTAGGCCTTGGGCCGTATGATATAGATATGGGTTGATTATATTAGGCCTAGTGTGAGTAGTAGTCGGGATTTAAAGCGGGATTTAATAATAAAGTAATAATAATAATAAATATAATTATAATTTGGTAATTCCTAATAATAATTAGAAAAGGGCAATAGTTTCCTAATTGGCCTCATATACTCCCCAAACCTAGATTATAAATACATAATAAATCTGAGAAACAAATCACAAAGAAAGAAAGAGGAGATTTAAGACGGAAGGAGCAATTAGCGATAAAAGGTAAGACCGTCTCACAATTTAATGTATTGATTTTATAACTTATATAACTCGTTAAATAGACAACCGTTGACCGACCCGAGACCATCACCTTGACCGTGGGACACCAGGGATTTACCGGACTCGCTTTTGACCACCTTTGACCGACGGTAAGGGGTTGTTTTCTGGATGTTTTCGCTGGTGGTTCGAAGGGGTTTTAATATGGCTTTACACGGGTTTTTAACTCTTTAATGTGCACGCCTTGACCTGGGGTTGGTAGGGTGGTTCCTGGGTTATGGGTGGTAATGGGTGGTCGGAATTTCTGTTTTGCGCGGTGGTTGCCGGAAAACACGGGATAAGGCATAGTCATTGCTAAACACGTTGGAACTGTTTTATACACAATTTCTTGACTCGTTGGACTCGAACTAGGATTGGTTGGGTTCGTGGTGATGATTCGTTCCTAGTGGTGGTGTTAGGGTGGTCGGAGGTGGTGGTTTGTGTGGATGGTTGACGGGTTTTGCGAAAACAGGGGAGGTTTTGGTGTTAGTTGGTGTCGTGAGTTGTTGGCCGTGAATGTTTTTGCCGTGTAGGTGTTGGTCCGGTAGTAGTGTGATGTTGGTGGTTGGTTCATCGAGTGGGTCAGGTAGGGTGTAGTGGCAGTCGGGCCATGACATGAGGTTCATGATGGCGTCGTGATTCGAGTTTAGCGTGGTCTGCATGTTGGGTTGTGTGTGCTTGGAAATGTGGTGTCGGGTCTGCTGGTGCAGTGAGCGAGCGGCTGGTGGTGTGAGATGGTGGCCGTGGTGCTAGCTGGGGTCACTTGGAGCGGGGTGTGTATGAGTGTTAGTTAATGACTGAGTGAGTTTATGGGTAGAGTTAGTTTATGAGTTATTTAGGTGTTAGTTTTAGTGGGTCGGGATTTGAGACGGGTTATTAAATTAATATTTTACGTAGTAATATAATTCATATAATTAATTTATAATTAATTTAATTGTGTTACATTATTAATTAGTTAGTAATTATAATTATTATAATTGTTTAAGACGGGTTTGTAATTATTAAATCGTGTAGTCGTTTTATAATTTGTTAATTAAAGTGTGTGTCGAGGGGGGGATTTGGTGTTTGGGTGCTCTCGTGGGATTGTGTATATTTGGGGTGGTTATTATAAGACGGGTTTAAGACCGTGACCTTATAGTATAAGTTAAATAATTAATGTAATTAGATATAAATAGTTTATTTATGAAAGTGAAATAAATAGTTGGTAATTATAAGTATTTATTATGCTAGGTGACGAGTTTGTGGAGGAGTACTTCTAGCTGCATTATTTGAATTGCTTGAGTGGAATTGCTTGCCAGGTAGGATAATCTACTCAACTATATCTGTTTTCTGTGTTTAATGGATGGATGTTATTGAAAGGATGATTGGTTTATGACTGCTTATTTAATTAAGCTAATTGAGTGATTAACTTTGTTAATTGTTGGAGTTGTGTATATTTTATACGATTATATTGTGGAATGGATTATGAGAATTGGACTGTCCCAGGCTTAGTCTCTGGTGGATAACGTGAGTGGTGATTGGACTGCCCCAGGCTTAGTCTCTGGTGGATAACGTGAGTGGTGATTGGACTGCCCCAGGCTTAGTCTCTGGTGGATAACGTGTGTGAATATTTGGAAGGCCCCGGGCTTAGTCTCTGGTGGATAACGTGGATGATTGATGTCGATATGTAACATGTGAGCAGTTGAGATTGGAATATTGACAGTTGTAAGAGATTGGTCATTTTTAATGTATTTTATCCTTCTCAACCTCGCGGTTGACTGTGTATTCGTGAACACCTGCGGTGAACCATAATGGGGAGCAGATTTGACAGGTACTAAAGATTAGCTGAATTTGGAGCTATGGGATGCGTGAGGACTTGGCCAATCTACCTAGAAGTCTAGACCACATAGAAGATTTTATCACTTTATTTATTTTCCGCTGCGAGTTGTATTTTTTTATATTAAGTTTAGTTGGTTAATTTGTAATAAATATGTAATCATTAAAGTTTTTATTTAAAGTACTTTGGTGAGTTGGACTTTGTTATCTACTACCTTGGGAACCGAGATGGTATTAGTCCAATTTATTTGGGAATGTCTAGCTAAAGGCTCCTGAATAAATGGGGGTGTTACATCTTTAATGGTTGGAATGCATATGTACGGTTGTAGAGATCATTTTCATATTAGATTGCAGGCATGTTTTTATAGGTCGTAGTTAGGTGAGAGTCTTTACAAATATTACTTCTTTCTATCTTTACATATATTCCCCTGTATATATTGAGTGATTTGAGCGACCCGTGAGAGTCCAATATGATAAGTCTCTATAGTTTAAAGTTCAACAATTTTTAACGACTACATAACTCGTTTGCATGATTCATATTACTAATTGGTGGTTGATTTTTAGCATTAAACTGGTTTAGGCTTTGCAGTTTGCATTTAGCTCTCAGAATGAACGCGTTCCATTAGGCTTTAAGATCAAGTCTAGTTCTTGCTTGGGGACAAGCAAAGGTTTGGTTTGGGGAAGTTTGATGCGTGTCCTAAATATGATGTTTTACACCCTATTTTACACGCATTTCAGAGCTCAATTATGTAGTTTATGCTACTATTTTCCCTATTTCCGTCTACTTTCGTGTTTTTGTGTAATATTGCAGAAATGGGAAGAATGCAGCGGAAAATGAGCTGAATACGTCCCCGAGTACTAGGCATAAGACCTGACGTGAAGTAAGGACTCGGAAAGCGAACTTGGTGCGCGTATCGAGGCCTGAAAGACAAATTTACGAGGCTTTTGGAGCAAAGTACATGTTGAAGCAGTCGATTGACTTATGCCCTTAGTCGATCGACCAGAGCACGATTCCTAAATCAGATCAGAAGCTACTGTTCAGTGAAGCTTGGTCGATCGACTGGTCCTAGTGGTCGATCGACCACACAGCGACTCTGACGTAAATTAAAGACGAGAGTTAGAAGCCCAATTGTAATTAGGTTTTTAGGAATAAGAGTCACGCTATACTCTATATAACGTGAACCTATGTTTCAGAACAGGCATCGAAATTTTAGGATTTAATATCAAGTTTTTAGCATCAGATTTCATTTAGTTAATAAACGTTCAATACAATTAGCTTTATTTTCGTCAATAAAGTTCGTGCTTTCGGATTCTTCTTCCTGCTTTCATTCGGTAATTCTGATTCCTTGATTTCAGTTTGCTTTTATTCATTCATAGATTAGGATTGCATAGAGTAGTTTCCCAAAGCCTTATTTCGTTTATGCATCTTATTTGCTTAGTTTATTTAATCATGCATCAAATTTCGTTAATTATTAATTTCGCTGTTGTTATAAATTCTATCATGAGTAGCTAAACCCTTCGTGCTAAGATGTAGGGGACCTGTAGTGTAGGCGGTGTAGATTTCGTAAACCTGATTCGGGTCTTGGTCGATCGACTGAGCCCGTTGGTCGATCGACCGCTTCACGTAAGATCAGCTTCGTTTTAATTGATTAAATTGCTTAATTGACAAATCGAGTGCACGCGACTAGTTGAATACTTAGTAATTGACCGACCCAATAGATCGAAAGATAGAGGAGGGAATTAGACTACCAATTGAAACGACTAAATTATACTGAGATCGAAAGATAAGTAAAATTTAGGCTTTTAAGAATCACTTTTCAGGGCGAGAGTCAGTACTAGTGATACTTAGGGACCCGTAACTAGATCGAAAGATGCTACCTGTTAAGAATGGACCGAGAGGACTTCTTATTTTCCCATCTTACGTGATTATTTCAGACTTACCTAGGATACTGCTGTCGAAACTACAGTGAACCGACCATCTTAGCATCCTTTTAATATTTGATTTCATCTATTTTCTTTAATTGCTCATTTATTTGCTTTAGTTTAGTTTTTATTTTATTGCCTTTAGTTATAGAATCATTCAAATCAAACCCCCCAAAAACTGTTACTTTAGACTTAAATAAGACAACTTTAAATTGCTTGCCTCCTTGTGGTTCGACCCTGACTGCCGCTATCTATAGTAGTAGTTTGGATTATAAATTTTATTTTTGATACTCTACGACGGTATCAATCACCCATTTTTATTTAGCTCAAGAACAAACTAGATAGGTGATCTAGTTTGTGCCCATTTTTACCATCAAAATCAATGTAAGGAAATTGTTTTTCCTTAATATTTAATTTTATGCTTTTATATTACCATGCATGTTACATAGATCACTAAAATGACATTTTATGAGATAATTTATTTTTAATTAGAGAGTCTAATTAGGATCTATGATCTTTCACGTGCCGCCACTAGGTACGCTGCTGACACTTCTTTGCATTCTCTTCCTGAGTTTCCACAGGTACGCTTTATTAGCCCGCTTCATCGTACTCGATTTATGCATTTGATGGACTGTGACGTCACTTCTACCCATTTTCTGTGTCGACCTTCATTAGAAAAATTGGGGATTTTTGAGCCCGTGGCTGAGTTACTTAACGGGACTGGGATGTCGGGTTTGACCACTATGAGAGAGCTAACGTATGAACAAGTGACCTTAGAATTTTTTAGCTCTTTCAACTTTTCACCCGCTGCTTATAAGACTGACCTAGGGAGCACTTGTATTTCATTTAGACTGTTTAACTCGACCTTCACTTTGACCTTAGCTGAGTTTGGGATGCGGTTGGGTTTGACTAGTGACGGTCCTCATGAGCCTCCTAGGAAGCTCCTGGCTGTACTTTGGCCCACTCTTGCACAGACTCCCTTTGATCAGAGACGTGTTGCTCACGTCCATCTTCCCCCAGCCCGTTACTTTTTACATCTCCTAGGAGAGACGATCTTTGGACGCCACGAGCCTAACAACGTTAACAATGTTGAGCTGTCGATTTTAGCGGGTTACTTGAACATCGACTGCGGTGACCCTTTTGTTCTTAACATTTCTTACTTGACGGCTCAGCATTTTAACGTTGTCGGGCAAAAGGTGAAGGGCCCGATTTCTTGTGGCGGGTTGGCGACCCACATCGCCCGTAGCCTTTTCACTGACTTTCCCCACGACCTTACACATGTAGATAGGGACAATGCTATATATATTCAGGTCATGTTGGCCATGTTTTGGTTAGCAAAGGACCAACGGACGTGGAAGATTTGTGGTTCCACGTCCGTGACCTTACCTTCACCGGACCTACCTCGTCTTTTACCCTTGACTATTGTGTCGGGTAGGTTACCTCCACCTCCACCTTCTTACCACCTTACACTTGCTCCTTCCGCTTCTAAGAAGCGGAAGATACCTGACACAACTGTCAGAGAGACCGGAGAGGGGTCCACACAGACACAGGCTAGGCAGACGTCCACGCCTACGCCTATCCTGACCCCTATCCCTACTCCTTCTGTCCCTCAGCCGGTTTTGCCGGCTAATTTTGTTGCTCCTCCACCTTTTGAGGCGCCTGAGGTCATGGACCAAGGGCGTCGTGACGCTTTGCTTCTTGAGATGTGCAGTAGAGTGAGTCGTATAGAGCGGGATCAGGCACTTGCCTTGTTCCCTCTATATGAGTACCACACGAGGAGAGGCGCCCTGTTCTTGACATCTGGACACACCCTTCTTTCTACCGGTACTCGGCGGAGGGATACCCACAGCCGGAGAGCGAGGAGGACACAGCTGAGTGGGAGGAGAGGGTCAGAGCTGACCTTGCTGCTGGAGGTCGCCAGAGGAGGAGAGGAGACGAGGAGAGTGACCCCACCTACACGGTGGTTGACAAGGAGGAGGAGGCTGACGAGTAGCTACTGGTCTACTCACTTCCCCAGTTTTGTGGCTGGTTTGGGGAAGTTCGTATATATTGTGAGTATTCTGCTTTTATTTCTTTTTTATCTCCTTTTATTTCATTTATCTATTGGTTGTAATTTTCCCGTTTCCCCATTTATACTGCCGGTGTATGCTAGAGGACAACGAGGGCGTTGTCCGTTTTGGTTTGGGGAGAGTATTGCATCATTTGAGTCTGCATCTGCGTTTGTTTTGCATTCACGTTTATCGCATTTCCGGTTGCATTGTATTTTAATTCAAAAAATAATAATAAAAAAGAAAAGATCACAAAATTTCAAAAATTTCAAAAAAAATATTTCACGTTTATTTTTGCATTTAGGTCGAGTCGGAACGCTAGATTTCAGTGATGATATTGCACTATGATTTGTCAATTCACTTAAGCCTTGCAACAAACTGTCATTTTATTAGCTTTGTCATTTGCATAATCTACGAGTTAATGTTAAAAATACAGCTGATCAAATAAACTTGACCTGATAAATTTGGCAACCTACTTAAAAATTTCTAAGTTCTAGAGCCGTATAACTGGTCCAGTTCATGTAGGAATTGAGAGTAGTATACTCCTTGCATAACATGTTCATTATTTTGCACATATATGAAATTCGATTACTTTTTGCCTATGTACATCCGGGTTTGTGGTTGGTGTCACATGCAGGGAGGTGCTTACAATTTCCCTTTCCTTCATTTTTACCCGTTTAGCTCCACATTAGCCAAATTAGACTTTTTGACCCTTAACTACATCCAAATTTAGCCTGCCTGTCAAGCTAGTTTAGTGTGTTTTGTGGTATATAGTTTATTGTGCCGAGTTTGGCTCGTTTTGTGTTGTTTTGGAGTTGGTAGAAAAGAGAAAAAGGAGGATGTGTTGAAAAAAAAGAATTGAAAAATGAAAAGAAGAAAAAAAACGTGAGCAGGAAAATGAGAAAAAAAAAAGAAAAAAAATGTTTGATTGTCGAGACGGTTTCACTCCTATGCTTTATTTATATCTTTGAGGAGTATTTGGTTTGGTTAGTGAGTTGTTGTGCCAAAATAAGAGGCACTTGTGCTTTATTTTGAGATGGTTAAGAATCGGATTTTGCTTAGTATGGTTTCGTTATGTAGCTAGCTTGACTATTACCTCACAATCCCATAATTGTTTTGCCTTTTCTTTTCCCATTCGCCTCACTTTCCCATAATTTTTGTAAGCCCTCGGCTGTGACAGACCTTGCTTGGTTGGAGTGTATGTATGGTAGTTAGAATTGTTTATCATATTGGTTGCATGCATGTCTATGTTGGTCGTAGTCTAGGTGAGCGACTATATTTCTTTCTCTCTTATATTCATTTCCTTACCCTTTGCTTCATGAGAGAAGAGTGATCCGTGAGAGTCCATTTTTAAAGGTCTTGCAAGGTCGACAGTTCAGCTTATTTATAAACATTATACAACTCGTTTGCACTTGACTATTTTGGCTATAAGTGCCAGTTTCATTTGCATTAAATTGGTTTAAGTGGACAACTTGTAGCTAGTTTTGAGTTTTCTTTTCCGTTCCATTAGTTTGCATTTAGTTTACTCGAGGACGAGTAAAGGTTCGGTTTGGAGAGATTTGATACGTGCATTTTATATAGTCCTTTTTGGCCTCTTATGCACGCATTTCTATGTAATTCTCGTAGTTTTATATTGCAAAATACCCCGAATAGGCTACTTTGGTTTGGTTTGCCTTAATTGCAGGAACGGACCAGAAAGTAGTGGAATCGTACCTTTTTTCAGTCCCCTTAGCATGCATTTATGGAGATGGAAGTTTTGAAGCAGAATTGTTATGCCTCGGGAAGCGTGAAGGAGTCTCGGAAGCTAACCAATGAAGAACACGAGCTGGATTTAGTGGCTGGTACTCGATCGAAGGCCCTTTCTGTTCGATCGAGTGAGTAAGGTGGTCCATGGTGCTCGATCGAGTCCCTGCTAAACTCGATCGAGAAGTGGCATGTGGAGGTTACTCGATCGAACATGCTTTCTGTTCGATCGAGAGGAATTGCTGGAATAGTGCTCGATCGAGGAGTCTTAAATAACTGGATCGAGTACTTTGCTATATTACACGGGATTCTATTTCGTGTAAATTTTATTAGTATCTTAGCTTTGTTAATAAATATCTTCCCTATATAAGGTGAAGACGTCATTAGCTTAAAAAAACATCTCTTAATCACTTTTTACTACTCTTTAATTTGAGAATTACTCTCTTAAGCAGAATTACTTTTCTCTCTTCTTGTTCGGGCGTTATTCTTGTTCTTATTGCCGGATCTAAACTTTGTAATCATTCTTTCTCTCTTACTCAATTTAATTTATCTTTGCATCCTTAATCCTTATTATTAATTACTGTTTTAATTATTGTTATTGCTTAGTTTGTGTTAGTTCCTCTCGATCATCTTTATATTATGTCCTTGATTAATTCACCCATTATCATTGTTAGTTTCATCATTAACATGAGTAGCTAATTTCCTCTATGTTAGGATTAGGGAAGCCATGGTAGTGAATTAATGATGTTGTAAGTAGAATAGATGGTTTGATTGGGAGAACTGTTTTATAACAAAATAATTGTAATCGTTTAGTTGAGTGCACGCTTCTAAATCAGTTAATTTGGTTAAGTTCAGACCTAGATCGAGAGATTGGAATGAATAGACCTGTTATGAACAGTAAGACTACAGTAATGAGGGCAAGATCTAAGTTACTTGTGTTTTAGGGCAGAAAGTGGACCGAGAGGACCTTTCCTACACCCTTCTCACATTAGACCGTTTAATCTATTTATGACTGAATTGGCTAATTACCATGGTGAACCGACATCCTAGCATTTCTCTCCTTACTAGATCACATTCTTTATTTCTCCTTATTGCCTTTATTGCTCTTTTTTCTCTGCCTTAATCCTTTAGTAGTTTAGAAACAATGTAATACTCCGTATTTATAAGTCTTTGGGTACTCTATCGAGTAGGCCTTACTCTGTCGAGTAAGGGTGAGTTGCGTTTTAAAATAGTTTCTGACCTGTTGGGTACTCGATCGAGTAGCTGGGGTACTCGATCGAGTAGGGGGGTACTCGATCGAGTACCTTGGGTACTCGATCGAGTAGCGGTTTCTGGGGAGTTTTCTCGGGTTTTGTTAATTATGCGGTTAAGGTATATAAGGTTTGTCGTCATTATTCTAAATCACTTTTGCAAAATCTAAATTACTGTTTAAGAGAGAAAGCAAGCAAGTCCTTCATCCTAATCGCATTATTAGCAATACCCGGAGTTTGGAAGGTCAGTTCTCGTCGTTGGTTATACCGTTGAGTTCCTTGCGTCAAGGGTAAGATCTATGTACCCTTTTTATTGTCTTTCCTTTAATTTGGTTAAACCCTAATATAGGGATTTGGGGGTTTTTGAGTAGTTTGTGATTTGGTAGCATTTGTATGTTGTATGATAGGAGGAGGTTTTGTAGAAGAGGCTTTTTGACACAAATTTGTAGAGACCGTCGATAATTGTGCTTTCGGTAGGATTTCTACTCGTATTAGTCCCATAATGGGATGATTGTTGATGTGTTGAGATTGATTGTTTGATATAGTAATTGTATTGTGACTATTGTGATTGTGATTGTACACTGTTGATAGATTCAGACGGTTGTTGATATTGTGATTGTGATTGGTTGCCTATGGTTCTCGGGATGCGTTCTCGGCTGAGTGGAGTCACTTGCGGGAGTGACTTCACGCCCTAGTTTCGCCCTTCGTGGAACCCGCCACGGAAGGGGATGTGCACATTAATGGACAGGGTTATCGCTCACTATGTGGAGCGGGGATTTGGTGGGTACGGCTGCGGTCCCCCCTGGCAGGGTGGTCCAAAGTGGACGTCGATGATTGAGATGATTGGAGTTGGTTGGTTGTGTATGTGTGTGATTAAGTCATGTCTGTTTATCTCATTGTATATATATATATAGTGAATTGTGTGATTAATCCGACCCCGTTTAAATGTTTTAAAAACTGTGGTGATCCATTCGGGGTGGTGAGCGATTTAGCAGCGGTATATCTTGGATACGCGTGGGATCTAGCTGGGGATGGAGTCATCACATATCCGAGTCTTTAGTCTTCCATTTGTGTTTGTTAGGACAGTTCCTTTCAGTTGGTTTATAGTTGGAGAACAGTTGTATTTTGCTTACAGTTGGTTTTGTTATGTAATCGCTAAAACTTATTTAAGAAAGTATGTTTCTTCATTGTCTTATGATTATCATGCCTCGGGTAACCGAGATGGTAGCATTCTTATACCTGAGTGGTCCTGCTAAGGCACTTGGAGTATGGGGGTGTTACAAATGGTATCAGAGCGACGATCCTGAAACCTGTAACCAATAAATCCAATGAATATAGGGAGTCAATTAAAATGAACCCGGGGTAAAGGTTGTAGGAGCTAATGCAAAGACTTGGGAGACGTCCTAAAGTCGCGAATTCGCCCTACAATTTTGAACCGGTCACCATGGGATATGTGTCGGGATTGTTATGTGCATATTGTGTGCTGTGTGTATCTATGTAGTAGTATGTTGCATGAATTGATGATGATGACGTGAATTATATGTTGGTTGATTGTAAAGCATGAAAGTATAATGATTGATACGTGTAATTTGGCATGTTATAATTATGTAAGGAAAAGTGTTTTGTCTATATATATATATATATAAAGCGATGTGTAAGTATACATGTTGTTGTTGTCGTGTTGAGTAAAAGTACAGAAGGTTGGGAGTGTGAATTGAACATGTGCTGGGTGAATGTGTTGAACGAATATGGTGGGTAAATATGTGGTATGATGGATGAATTAGTGGGAAAAGATGAATCATCGTGGTGTGATAACATGGTTCCTGATTAAGCATGTTATATAATGGAAGTTATTTTATAATGTTGTTATGCTAGTAACATGTGAATAGGGGACTTGATGTCGTGTATTTGTGATTTTGTTTACGAAAAGTGATAGAATAAAAACATGTGGGTAAGTCATAATTGGCAAGTTAGATAAATTATGTGCATGATGAATGTTGTTATTTGGCTTTTGAAAATAGTAACATATGATTATGAATACTGGTTTTATGAGTTTTGGACTGGTTTTGTTTGCTTGGTTGTTGTTTAAGTTGTTTGGAAGTAAAATCAAGTAGTTGTGTTTTTCGATTATAAAGAGGTTGTCTTTAAACTGTTATAACTTGAGATGCATAAATGATTTTGATGTGATTCCAATTGGAGGTGATAGCTTGTTCTTTTACGATTCTAACGATAGGTCACACGCCAAAAACGACCAAGAAATGAGTGAGTTATGACTGTTTTACGAAAACTGGACAGTCTTTGAGAATTGGGGTACTCGATCGAGTATCCTTGGTACTCGATCGAGTAAGGGGGCACTCGATCGAGTACGTTAGTTACTCGATCGAGTAGCCCTGGTGATTTGTTTTACGTGCTTCGGATCTTGACCTACTCGATCGAGTAAGTCCCTTACTCGATCGAGTGGCCTGTACTCGATCTAGTGACCCTTGTTTTGGGTTATATGCTTATCTTTTGACTTCGTTGCATATTATGTTTAATTCAAAGATGTTATTTTACTTCTTTATGCATTGTTTTACATGTATGTTGGTCTTGATACGTAAGTTACCCCATCCTATGGGGTGGTGAGTGGCACCTTTTGGTGAGCATGAGTTTGGTGGGAGGAGACGAGCTATATGTGGTTGTGATAGATAGTGGAAAAAGAAAAGAAAGATCGTTATGGCTTAATTGAGACATAGAGCATGTTTGGTGAGATGAGATGAGCGATATGTTTGTATGTTGAGTAATGTAAAAGTAAATGAATGTGGGCAAGGGATGATGTGAGTTTATGGAACGTGAGAATGAAAAGATTGAAATGAGGGACGCAAATGGTGGCAGCTTGAGATGTGTAAAGAATCATGGAGAGGGATGGTTAGAAGTCGTGTGGGTTAAGAATATACATAGTGAAAGTTCGTTTTAAAGGGGTTGGGAAGAGTGGTATATAGTGAACTTTGTGGAGACATGTCGCGAGGTGGATTTGTAGACAGTGAGTGAGTTTGGGGAGATTTGATTTATTAAGAGGTGAAACCAATGTGTGATTTCCTTGGGCAATTAACGGTATAAAAGAATTTTGATTCCTAGAGATGTAAAAAGGGAGATGTAATTGTTTGAACGTTAAACGTTGATTTTTTTTTTTATGGACAAATTAGTGACAAGTGTGTGTGAATGATAGCATAATAAGAGAAGATCCATGGTAAGAAAGAGGGAGATGATATCGATATAAAATAATGGGATTTGAGTTTTGGAGCGATGAGAAGGTAATTGGTGCACTAAAGGGTTAGATAGAAGTAATAAGGAGTTGAGCTATTAAATTGGTATTATTGAGTGTAAAGAGAAAAGAAGGATAAAAGTAAGCTGAGGAAAATGTTCACCGGAGTTATGTGATATAAAGGTAAGGAATCATCAAAATGTGTGAGAGTATCACGAGGATGTTAGCTGAAGGTTATATAGGAGTTTCAGGACAACATGATTGATAATGAGTTTCGAGGAATTAAGGGAGTAAGAAGTTGGTGGAGTATTGGCACGATACGAGATATTTGGTGGACAGTTGGATGACAATACAAATAAGATAGTATTGGGAATAATGTTGAGGTAATTTTGTGGATGGGTTTGATGTTCGTTATTTGAAATGTTAACCAAAAATAGGAGAAAAACCATGTTATTTTTATATGAGTGTAAGAGGTTTGATATACGAGCAGTGGTGGCATTGTGGTGTTATCACTAGTGGTTAAGAGTGATGGTATATTAGAAAGGTAGCATTTCTAAAGAGGCTGATTTGGTAGGGACCTGATTGTTGTGTATGATTGTGAGAGGGTAAAAGATGTGGTTAGATGAGGCGGATGCTAATAGTTGTATAGTAAAGGTATGGTTATATTTGGCAGGAAGTGATGGTTGTGCGAATGGGAAATATGTTATGAGGGGCATATGAGTTAAACTCGGGCGACAGGTAACCTTTATCGAGTGGTAACTTACGTGGTCAGGATTGACTAGTTGGTTGTGATTACGGGTCTATGATATGTGTAAATGTTTGTGTGAGGTTCTGATCTCACAAGAAGTGGTATGGTATGATAATTATAAAGTTGTTTTATGAATGTTCTGTAATATATATGTTGGACACGGTAATTTAATTGAATGATATCCAAAAAGGTAATAATTTGATTAATTGACATGGCTAGTTATAATTTTATGTGTATTAATAACACATGTGTATTCCGTGAAATGGTAGAGATGATGTTCATGAGATGCTTATCTGTGTATGCATATAATATGTTGCGTGGTGACTTAATAAAGTGGATTTGAGTAAATTTTTCTTGTCTGAGAAGTTATCTTTGAGTCGGTGTTTATGGGAATTGTATGCGATTGTGATGTCTATCGGTGTGGTTGTGGTGCCTCGGGTGGTGATCGGGCACGGTACATAGTGTCTTTATAATACGGGTATTTTCGCACTACGGTGTGGCTGTTGGTGGCGGTGTTGTGATGCCGTCACCGGTTGTGGTGGAGTAGGCGGGATGATTATGATTCGAGTTTCGAAAGTAAATACCAGTTATACATAGATTGTTGTTTTGTTTGATGTTGCTCCCTGCGAGTTTCAGTTTGTGCAGATAGACAGTTGTCTTGCTTATTGATGTTTTCTTTACCAGGTTAAGTTGGGAATGGGGTAGAGTATGATATGAAATAGAGTTGAATATGTTTTCGTTGTTGTCATGGTATAATGATATTCTGTTGATGGGACACGGTTGTGAGAGGTTGTTACAGTAATTTTGATCTTGTTTTCAGATGAGACATGGTAAGGGAAAATGATTCGCGGAACATGTGTTGTAATGATCTGAAAGCGGTAGGTAGTTCATAATCTTTTGTTGAGACAGTGAGTGTAGGGTGTTGGAGGAAGTAATGTCATATTAAGTTATGTATGAGTTTTGCGGTAATGAAAGAAAGAACTTGAGAATCTAGTGTGCGTGTACGTAACGAGTGCGGATCGTGAGTTATGCTTCTGGGAGATAAGTGCCTTACATAGAGAGGTATGTTGTTTGGCAGTAATAATGAAGAGTGGGTATAGCGATTTGCTACGAGTTTATGGTATAGGTTAGGTGCTATGCCGAATGAGTTGAGGAATGAGAAATGTTTATGTACGGGAGTCTTGGATATAAGAATAGTGAGTGTTTGGTTTATAAACGGTTATCTTTGACATGTGGTGGTAAAGAGGGTAATGAGATATAGATAAGGTTTGGTATTAGTGAGTTACGAGGACGTAACATTTGTCTTAAGAGGAGTAGGATGCGATAAAAGTGAGTTTCATGGTTGTGCATGTTGTAAAATAATTGGAAGTAGAGTGTTAGCATAGCGTAAAAGAGGGATTTGTTTTGTGGTTGATGTTGTTAAAAGGCTATGGCTGTGCTTGCAGTAGTGTGATCCTTCAGAGTGTGAGAATATTTTATATAGTGTTGACAGTTGGAGGATGATGTTGTGAGTCTGAGTAAACTTCGAGGACGAAGTTCCTTTTAAGGGTGGTAGAATGTAACATTCCGTTTGATGTCTATGAGTGTCTTGGTATTGGGTTTGATAGTTGATGATATTATGGAGCTAGCAGCATTAGAGGATGGTAGTTGATTATGTATGGAGTTGGTGTCGTGAGAGATATATATGTGGTAGATACGATATAGTGAGTCATGTTGTGGAAGTAAACATAGTTGGTAGAATGGGGGTTAAGAGTTCATGTTATATGTTCGGTCGAGTTCTTGAGTCCTCAGCTAAGTTGTTGTGTCTTGGTCGAGTCAGTATGGTTGTTTTTATGTATGGGTTGAACTTCGGGGACGAAGTTCTTTTAAGGAGGGAAGACTGTAATACTCCGTATTTATAAGTCTTTGGGTACTCTATCGAGTAGGCCTTACTCTGTCGAGTAAGGGTGAGTTGCGTTTTAAAATAGTTTCTGACCTGTTGGGTACTCGATCGAGTAGTGGGGTACTCGATCGAGTAGGGGGTACTCGATCGAGTACCTTGGGTACTCGATCGAGTAGCAGGTTTTCTGGGGAGTTTTCTCGGGTTTTGTTAATTATGCGGTTAAGGTATATAAGGTTTGTCGTCATTATTCTAAATCACTTTTGCAAAACCTAAATTACTGTTTAAGAGAGAAAGCAAGCAAGTCCTTCATCCTAATCGCATTATTAGCAATACCCGGAGTTTGGAAGGTCAGTTCTCGTCGTTGGTTATACCGTTGAGTTCCTTGCGTCAAGGGTAAGATCTATGTACCCTTTTTATTGTCTTTCCTTTAATTTGGTTAAACCCTAATATAGGGATTTGGGGTTTTTGAGTAGTTTGTGATTTGGTAGCATTTGTATGTTGTATGATAGGAGGAGGTTTTGTAGAAGAGGCTTTTTGACACAAATTTGTAGAGACCGTCGATAATTGTGCTTTCGGTAGGATTTCCTACTCGGTATTAGTCCCATAATGGGATGATTGTTGATGTGTTGAGATTGATTGTTTGATATAGTAATTGTATTGTGACTGTTGTGATTGTGATTGTGATTGTACATCGTTGATAGATTGGACGGTTGTTGATATTGTGATTGTGATTGGTTGCCTATGGTTCTCGAGATGCGTTCTCGGCTGAGTGGAGTCACTTGCGGGAGTGACTTCACGCCCTAGTTTCGCCCTTCGTGGAACCCGCCACGGAAGGGGATGTGCACATTAATGGACGGGGTTATCGCTCACCTTGTTATGAGGAGCGGGGATTTGGTGGGTACAGTGCGGTCCCCCATCTGGCGGTGGTGGTCCGGTGGACGATCGGTGATTGAGATGATTGGAGTTGGTTGGTTGTGTATGTGTGTGATTAAGTTTGTCTGTTTATCTCATTGTATATATATATAGTGAATTGTGTGATTAGTCCGACCCGTTTAAATGTTTTAAAAACGTGGTGATCCATTCGGGGTGGTGAGCTTGTTGCTTAGCGGTATATCTTGGATACGCGTGGGATCTAGTGGGGATGGAGTCATCACATATCCGAGTCTTTAGTCTTCATTTGTGTTTGTTAGGACAGTTCCTTTCAGTTGGTTTATAGTTGGAGAACAGTTGTATTTTGCTTACAGTTGGTTTTGTTATGTAATCGCTAAAACTTATTTAATAAAGTATGTTTCTTCATTGTCTTATGATTATCATGCCTCGGGTAACCGAGATGGTAGCATTCTTATACCTGAGTGGTCCTGGTAAGGCACTTGGAGTATGGGGGTGTTACAAATTCAAACACCCCAGTTGTTACCGTGACGGACTAAGTAGACAAGTAAATATAATAGCCTCCCTGTGGAGTACGATACCCGACTTACCTCTAGTATATTTATTAGTTGGGCCAGTTGGTTTATTGGGTTGCGACAGTCGTGTCAGAAATCATAATTCAAAATGTTAAAATTTCCTAAATAATCAAAATTTTGCAGCAGTCAAAACTCTTGTATAAAATGGAAATATCCGAGGAAAAAAGTCAATGGTAAATCAAAACAAAAGTTTTGAAACTAAAGCAAGGGAGAGAAAGTTGATAACAGCTGGAGCAATCAGATGCTCGTGAGAAGGAGAGGGAAAGAAAGATTTAAGAGTCATATATAACTCTCTCAAGGATTATGAAAGGGGATAATCATCTCGAGATTCTTGGTACAACTCCTCTATGAAACTCCAGCTTTCCTATTTCCATTTAAACCAACACCAAGCTTAGTAACACCAGGGAACTAAGTTGTTAAGTTCAAAGTTGCCAAACTTCCTAGTCTACATCTCCAAGATTATCAATAGGTAAAACATTCATCCAAAACCTTACATACTTGTGCAACCTCTCAGAATAGCATGGTAAGAATCCATCAAGTAGTCCAAACCCCACTCTTACTAAAAAAAATTCCATAGGTTATCAAAACAGAACTAATCCAGTTAACTGATAAGGCCCCTAAAACTGTTCTAAACTCATCAAGTCCGCACTCGAGATATAATCTAAACCCAAAATAGCCTAATAAGGCATAACACACTCAAAGGATTTTACTATTCCGAACTCACCACCAAAGCAACAAGGTTACTAAACTCATAAGGTTTCTCGAGTTATTGAACAGAAAACAAAAATCCACCATCTAACAACGCACCTCTCAATTGAACACACTAATTTGTTACTATTATCCACAGAGTAGTGATATCCAAAGGAGAATTCTCAGGAGTCCATCAAATGAATATAAAGGTATCTTAGCAAACCATTAAATTCCCAATCATAACACTGCAACAACTAGAGGATTAAGAACTCAACCAAGCAACAATTTCGATCATATAAGGTCATCAAAGAACAATTTCCTTTAAGGTAATTCGGACAAAAATATTCCTCAGAGAAATACATGTACTAAGGTTAAGACATCAAGATATGATAGGTATACATAATTCCCAACTTCAGGTTCATAATTCTTCAAATCAATATAATCAATCCAAACTGCAGTTGGGCTAAGACACCCCTCATTCTCAAGGTTAACACTAAACAACCCAAATAAAGTTAAGTCATACCTCCAAAAGTTCATAGGTTACAACCTGTCATCAGAACTCAACGATCTAAGTCCATAAGAATAGAAACTGATATTAATCTAGGTCAATCGATAATGATACGTGGTTACTATAAAAGTCTCAATCACTTCTAATGTCGAGAATGTGCAAGTTATCTATAATCCAAAGCCAACTGATAAGATAAACTCCTAACTCCATAATCCACTACTCACCATTCAAGTTAATCCTCAAGAAATAAAAGCTCTTACAATATAGACATTAAGGGTAAAACTCACTATCCTAAAACCATAAGTAACAATGCTTCACTAAACCTCAAACACCACTTAACTTTAATCAAAGCTCTCCAAGAGGGCCAGTCTAACCAAGGAATCCCAAAAGAATAGATAGCAAGGTAGAGGAATCACAAACAAAGATTCACTCCCAAGAATATGAGACAAAGAAACGATAATTCTCTCCTATCAAAAAGAGAGAGGAGTTTTAAAGAGGTTTAGGAGTAACCAAAGAAGTAGGAGTGGTGAAAGGATAGGTTCTCGACCACCAGAAGAATTTAAGGTATTCCAAAAATAGGGAAAAAGACTACCAGGACTCCACTGGATCAGAACTTCAAGGCATGACCGAAAGAAGAAAATGAAGAAAGGGAAATAAGAAAGAAAGAAAGAAAGAAAAGAAGGATCTCTTAGGCGCAGCAGCAACAGGAGCATCATCATCTTCCTCTTAGATCCGTTCTAAGGACTTCTCAACCCAAACAACATCTCAGTAGCAAGGTGAACCAGTTGATGAAGCGTGTCTGCACTCTTGGATCGCCATAGTCTTCTGCTTGCACTTTATGAACTCTTCCATATTCCTATGTCTGAGCTCCAGAAGGTAGAACGAGTCTCCAACATAGTAAAACCTTGGGCGCATATACGTGTGAGAACAACAGTAGTGTCCACTAGCCTTCTCCGCTGATCAGCCACGACCACTAGGTAACAAACAGCAAGGCACCTTGCAACTGCTTTTCCATCTGCCTGAGCCACAATGTCATCACTTCTGGATCCATAGCTCTTCCTGGGAATGTGAGTTTGCTCTTCGCCATCTGATCAGCCGCTTGAGTAAGTTTGACGTTTGAATGATAACCACCCTTTCTTCTTCCCTGTAGCGCCATGTTATCTACTCTAACCATCTAGGTGTTGAGTTCAAGCTTGCCAAGTTGACCACGTTCTGGTTTGGAAAAGCGCAACGTCCACGTCCACTCATCAACGAGCTGTGCGCGAAACGCATAATCAATGCTAGTCATTGAGTTGCAAGAACACATAGACTAACATCCAAGTCCTTATTGGTGTCTACCTAACTCTCTCTATCTCATTTTAATATGTCAAGTCATTTATTAGGCATATTCCTAAAGATCAATGTGTGAGCGTCGGGAGCAGTGATGCTCTGATACCAACTGTAATCCCATATAAAAACTAGTGCAAAACAGTGGCGGAAACACTGTTGAATGGGATTAAATACACAATGATAAAAATTCTAATTGTCATAAATTGAGAATGTATAAAATTCTCAAGGATAAAAAAAAACAAATGGTCAAGTCTAAACAATTGCCACTTTTATTCAAAGGGCGAAAATAAAATTCCTCAAAAGTGTTAAAACTAAAAACCATAAAAGAAAGCAGAAAACATAGTAGGATCTGCAAACTACTCGCTAGCTCACACAGAAATCCCCAGCAAAGCTAATACCTGTCATGTTATAAACATAACAGCCACAATAAGTGGGGAGTAACTCGACGTTCTCCCAGCCATATCACATGATATAAATGTTACAGAAGAAATAATATATCAAAAATAGATTGAAATATCAAAAACATATGTAACAAAAAATAAATTATCAAACTCACGCTTAAAATAAACGTGCTGCATGCTTAAAAGCAAAATTCCTCAAATGACAGAATGTAAATAATATAGTCCATGCTAGATATTCATTTTAGCTATACTCCTTGATACCGCAGCATCTTACATTAGTTTCGGGAACCCAGTGTCACGCAAAGGTGACCACTCCAAGTCCACTCACTAGACAACAAACTATAACAGGACTCGTCTTACCACGCAGTGCGTAGTCCCAGTCTAATACATGACTCTACGACAATCTGTACCTCCCACAAGGGTACCCAATCATATAGCTGTATAAGAACCCGTATGCCTTAGTTCATTATTCGTTGCCCTTACTTTAATTATTCCAAACTTAAAAAAATATCTCAAGGATAGTATATTATTCATTGTATATCATTCAAATGTTCGTAAGTGAACCACATTTTTATTTCTTCAAAACAGAAAACTTAAACTTTACTTCCAAAAGTATAAAATTAATTCAAGAACTTTAAAATAGATAAGTCACTGTAATTAAACTTTAAAGACTATCCCTTGACTTAAGGTACTTTAGTAAAGACTTATTACTTAGGCTTTAATGAGACGGAGTTCTATATTAGTTTATAAAACTGAACAGCAGTATTGTAAAATTCATAATTAAATACAGAAAAATTGAAATGACGCAAGACTAATTTTAATGGTTTTCTGTAGCTCTTGGCTACAACTGTCATTTTAAAACCAACTTCAAAGGACGAAAGTATCAGGGGTCTAAAAATTCATTTCTAAAACCTGTCAGAAAACGTCACCCATAATGTTTCAATTCATAAATCCACTTTTAGAAAACATTTTAAGGCAAGGCAAAATTTTAAATATAACTAGACATTATAAAGATTATTTGAGAAAATGTTTATCCACTTTATCAAAAGGAAAATATATTTTAAAAATGAATCTTTGAGAAAAGTCATAAACGCGTCTTACAGGCGAGTTGTTCACAAGTAATTTGACCAAACCGTAAGTCTAAATTTTATGAAATTTTTTATGCAGGCTCTACACTTGAAAATAAGAGGAGTCTATTCTTTCAACTTTCGTAAATTCGAAATAAAAACAGATGATATGATTTTTACAAACAGACGAACATATTTGACAGATTTTACAACGGTTTTCATCAAACTTGTAAAATACACCATAAATCAAAAATAATGATTCAAGACCTAATATTTTATACACAGCCTAATACTCCACGTCTCTGCCATATATTATAATTTCGTGAATTAATAATTTGATTTAGTATTTTTAACATAATTAAAACCGAACAGAAACGCTATAATCGCAAAAACTGCATCAATACTTTAAAATACGAAATAAATACTAAAACTCACAAACAATTACCACGAAAATTTATGGTATCTTAAAATCTGTCATTTAACCTATAAAAATAATTTACACCTCCTGAAAATCATAAAAATAAATTTATACCATCCTTATAACATATTAATCAGTGTAATCATATGACTTGCAAATCAACCAAATAAATTCCTATTGACAAAATAAAATTTATAGATAGTCAAAATAATTTATAAACATCAAGGGATCAGAAATAATATGGTTCGAAAATCATATTAATGAATAAATCTTTATAAAACCACAAAAATGCAATAATATATACAACTACAACAATTAATCAATGCAATACCGAGTAACGTCGTAGTTACCTTATTCCGGATCCGAATCAATATGATACTAGCCTTCAAATGGATCCTCTTGAACCCCTTAGAAAAACATATCGATCATATGAATAAACCATATGATAAATAATAATAAATGAAAACTAACACAAGATCGATAAGAGCAATTGAATTACCCTTAGAATTAGGATGAAAGGAGAGAAAAGAAGATCGATCTTGATAAAGAAGCAAGATGGCAAGCACGTACATAGAATTTTGAAATAAAGAAGTAAGAAGGTAGGCACGTACGTAAAATATTAACGATGACCAGAAATGATTATGAAATTATGGTGACTATGTGTCACGCAGCCTTCAAGGAAGAATTAGGGTTGAATTCTCCGTATTTGTGAGTGTGAAAAGTTTAAATGAATATGGACAAAAAGGTAGTATAAATGAGTGAAATGAATGAGTAAAAAAAACAAAATATCCCTCTTTTCTCTCCCAATATAACTGACCAAGGCAAGGGATAACACCCAAGAAAAAAAAATATCTTCACATGTTTCTTATAAAATAATTAAAGTTAAGATAATATAAATATCTTACAATTTGATAAACAAAGATAACTAAAAAATATTTGTTTTATTTATCAAAATACACAGTCCAAATAAGAAGAAAACCGGCCCATATAAATTTTCCCATTTTACAAAAATGTCACTTAAATAAAAAGTCGGTCTGATAAGAAATCGGACTGAAATAAGATTTAAAACGGCATTAATTAACGATTGGTACAAAACCGGTAAATATAAGTATTAAAATTTAAATCTTATAAACAAAAATTAAATAAGCGAGATTAGAAAATTGCGGGTGTTACAAAAATTACACTTGTAAAGGACTAAATTAACGTAAATTCAAATTAATATATCCAAAAGCACCCTATTTTTCAGAATAAACTTACATCGGCGAGGGTTAAAGTTACACTCCTAAGGACATAAAGTTTCATAAATTAAGACTAAAGTTACATAAATCGTTAAAATTACATTATTTCATAAATGCAAATTTTTATATAAGAAATTGCTAAAAAAAATAAAGTTGCAATTTTTAGAATTAAGGATACATTTTATAAATCTGTGAAATTAAATAAATATTAGTGACAATTTCATTATTACATAAATTCAAAGTTTTATATTAAAAATGGCCTAAAAAAAATTAAAGTTGAAAAATTTAGCATTAAAGTTTCACTCGTAAAACATTAAAGTTACATTTATAAATCTATGAAATTAAATAAATATTAGTTACAATTACATTATTCCATTAATTCAAATTTTTATATTAAAAATGGTCTAAAAAAAATTAAAGTTTCACTTTAAAGCATTAAAGTTACACTCGTATACTATTAAAGTTACAAAAAAATCAGTTAAATTTAATAAATATTAGTTACAATTTACATTATTTCATAAATTCAAATTTTTATATTAAAAATGGCCTAAAAAATTAAAGTTACACTTTTAAGCATTAAAGTTTCACTCGTAAAACATTAAAGTTATATTCAAAAATACATAAATTTAAATTTTATTTACAAAATGACTTTAAAAAATTAAAGTTACAATTATAAAGTCACGGATTAAAGTTTCACTTATAAAACATTAAAGTTTCATTCCAAAAATTGTTTAGAAGTTTTAAATCTCAACCATCAACTTAGAAGATCTAATGGCTTAGATTAGGACTTAGAGACTCACCATTTTAGGTGGACTCATTTAAACTTGACTATATATATATATATATATATATATATATATATATATATATATATATATATATATATATATATATATATATATATATATATATATAGAATCAGGATCCCGTACGAACCAAATTAAGTTACGAATCGCATTACGAACTCCTTCTCAGCCCCTAGATTAAACAAATCACGTGCTCCTATTAGATGACTTGTTACTCCCGTGTTTCATCTTTCACCAAACACACAATACACCAACCCCATAACTCCCTCATCCTTATTCATCAGACCACCACCATCATATCATCGCCGGAGCTCCGGCGTTAACCTCGACGACACACCACCATTGTTCCTCCATCATATCTCGCCCTTCGACGATGCTTTTTTCTACCCCATCTTCGTCCCTCTCTCTCTTCCCCCGCAGATTCAACAACCATCACTTGTTTCGCTCGTCGCCGGCGTACCATCGTCCTGCTTTTCTTCTGCTTTTTTTCTCTTCATCTTTCTCACTCATTAGATCTACTAAAAAAACATCGCGCTGCATCAACACCTCCATTTCGCCATTGTCGGCGACATTATTGGCTCAAGTTTAGGTAAAGGATCAATTTAGAGATGATGGGTTGCTGTATGTAGATATGGTGTTTTGATATTAGATCTGATGGGTTTAAAACTTAATGGCGATGTCATCGGAGCAGATCTGAGGGCGCCAACATCATTTATGGTGACAGACAGTGTCGGCGACGTGGTTAATAGTGGCCGGTGGTATCACCGGCGTGCGTGAAATCGGAAGTCATGGTGACAGAGGTCGGGGAAGTTAACAATTACCAGATTCCAGCTCTAATTTTGCCGACAATGCTGCTGATGCAACTTGTTTTTTGATATTTCGCCTCCATTCTTGTAGATCTAGCATTTTAAACCTGCAATTTGAAAATAGAAATGAGAAGGCTGGTGTTCAGCTATGGTGGCGTCGGCAGTAGGTGTGGGTGGTTGTGGTGGAGTCGTGGTCGTAGGTGGAGTGGTGGCTGGAGTACCCTGATGTGGTTGTTGTGACGACTAGTAGTGGTGGTAGTTCATAGTTGGGGGTGGATACAAGTATGATTACTACTAGATACATGTATGAATACTACTAGATACATATATGAATACGTGCATCTGGTAGTATTGGTACGTGTATCTGGTAGTATTGGTATGCGTATCTGGTAGTATTGGTATGCGTATCTGGCAGTACTAATATGTGTATCTTGGAGTATTGAAATGTGTATCTAACTTTACTAATATGATATGTGTACCCGCAAAAATTAGTGTTAAAAAAGTGTGAAAGTGTATCTAGAAATTTAGTGTGGAAGAAGTGTATCTACTTGTGTTATAACATGTATCTAAATAAGAAGTGTATCCGGTAAGGGAATAAAATGTATCTGGAAAAAAAAAAAGAGTAAAAAAAAGTAAAAAAAAGCTAGTATAAAAGTGTATATAGAATGTTAGTGTGAAAAAGTGTATCTATGTATGTTATAAGATGTATATGAATAAAGAGTGTAACTGAAGAAAAAAAAAAAAAAAGTAAAAACTGGGCTAGTTCGTACGGTTCGTACGCTAAGGTAGTTCGTACCTGAACCCACCACTAACATAATGAGAACCGTGAGAACCCTTACCAAATCATCATCAAATCCTTCTGAAAGTTTTGATGGATCATTTACCCTTAGTTTAGTTTATTCAAACACATTTTTAGTATAGCTAAAAAAAATTTATTGATTTTTTTTTAACAAAATATAAACTCAATGTACAAAAATACAATTATGTATACTAAAATTGCTATAGATGCACGAAAATAAATATTGGGTGGATGAAAATTGTTACATGCATGAAAATGATTACTAGGTGCATGAAAATATCAGGCTCTAGGTGCACGAAAACGAGTTCTAGGTGCATGAAAATTCTATACAATAAAATGAGTACTAGGTGCATGAAAATTATCAAAATATTTCTCGTCTCGATTTTCGTCAATAATTTATACTTTTTGGACCAAGAAATATGTTATCTAGCCACAAAATTTTATGCCGAATCCACATATGTCGTTATTTTTCAGAAAAATAATATGTAAGGTGAAGTTCTCAAGGTTCTCATTATGTTGGTGGATCTCACTGGATCCCATATATATATATATATATATAGAGAGAGAGAGATTTAGGATCTGGTGAGAATGAACATTCAGTGAGAACGGTGAGAATGAACCTATATAACCAAACTACATGCGCGCCAAACAAGTTGAACGGGTTCACGTGAGAGAATGTAATCATGTACAACAAAGTCAAAGTTTGATTATTAATTTATTGCTTTTGTTCACCAAAATTCATTTACCTTCTGTAAACTCCCTGTTACATCTTCCTCGCCATTTTCAATTGACTACACCAAGCTCCAAATTATACAAAACCCCCTTAATCTCCATTATTAATGTCATCCATCATTAACCCATACTCACCACCTTCACAACTAATCACCACCATATTCACCCACAAATACCATCGCATATATATCATCATCAACACATCATCATCGAACCGCCATGGCTCGAGCATCAAATCCTGTCTCAAACGCCGCCGACAACATCGGCCACCTCAGACGCCGCCGACAACATCGGCCACCTCACGTTGAGCATATTTCTGATCTAGCAGCTGGATCTTATTTCCTTTATTTTTATTCTCTGATAGATGCTATGTAATTGTTTTTTTGTATTTAGTTATCAATGGAGCCTTATCCAATTGCCCAAGTTTGGTGCCTTTAACTGCCGGCCGGAATAACGCAAGAGTGGTGGTGATTTGTGATCTCCTCATCATCACCTCTACTTCCTCATCGCAACAATCATCACTGTCAGAACTCTGATCAAATATCCAATCTCCGGCGAAATGTCTACCCTTAAATCCAGCGAGAACCTGACCGGATGCCGTAACATTTTACCGGCCCTCAGCGGTGTCAGACCACGTCACATTACTAGAGATCTATTCCCCATCGTCACATTTGCTTTCTCCATCCAACTATCATCAAATCCATCATTATTGGAGCTAATCGAAAATAGTGTATTTGGTTTATATATTAATGTATCTCAAACCAATTTTGATGTACCTACTAACTCATTTTGTTTATCTATGTTAAGATACATTAAATTAGTGGTTAGATACATCAAAGATTAGTGTACATACATAAAAAAATAGTGTATATTAGTTGTCTTCAACGACTTGCTTGCCACTCATGTGAACATCGTCGGTTTATTTACCGGTGGTGTGTGGCGATCTTCAACTTAGACATGTAGAAAAGTAGATCTGAAATATAATTCCAGCCATAGTTGCCTTCGAATGGGGGCAAAGGAGCACCGCTTCTGATGGTTGTTCGGTGGTGTTCGGTGGTCGGAAGCTGAGATGATTGGTGGTGATGGTGGTCGTGGATCATGATAACTGATGAGGGAAAGGGGAGTTATAATGAGGGGAGATAAAACGTAAGGGTGGGGTTTGATTTTGGGCATTTACGTGTGGGCTGTTAATTTACTTTATAGTTAGTTCGTTCTCACCGGATCCCAATATATATATATATATATATATATATATATATAGATTTAGGATCCGGTGAGAACAAACATTCGGTGAGAACGGTGAGAACGAACTAGTAATACTAAAAGAATCTAAGGCCCGCCCTTTATGTCACTCACGATAATCCAAACATTTCATCACCCAAACCAAACTCACTGTCACTCCTCTACCCTAACATCAGCCACCACCCCATTCGCTGCCATTCCACCACCACTGTCAGTTGGCAGCGAACACCACCAGACACCGGCGAACATCACCTATACCATCGCCGTTCTCACCATTGCATTCTCTCTGGCAAACACCACCACTACCGTGTTTCTCGCTCATCACGTTTCCCATCTCCATCGTCGTCCTCACAACCACCGTCTTTCTCGGTCATCACCTCCTTCATCGCCGTTCTCACCGTTTTCGAACTTTCCAGATGCCGTCATTCAACATTTCAAACCGTCAACTTTCGAACTCCAGATCTCGACTATCCTTCAGAGCTCGATTTTCCGTCGATTTTCTAGCGAAAACTCTGGCAGTGCAAGGTGGTTAATGCTGCTGGTAGGGCGTGGCGTTTTCTGTCATCGTCTGCCATGTAATTTATTAGAGAATTGTGTGATGATCAACCTTTTTTTTTATTTAATCAAATTATCGTGCTATTGTTCTTGGATTGGCTTTTGTTTCGTAATATTTAATGTAGCTATTGGATTCTGAAATGTTGTTTGTTTTATGAAGTTGAGAATTCAAGGCTATTAAATAAGCTTAGAGATATGTGACTTGTTGGCGATTTGTCATGTATGTATCAATGTACCCCAGCTAGATATGACGAGAAAGTAGCTGTGGTTTCTAATGGGTTTGGTGAACTTAATTTTGGCAAGTATAGATAATTTAGATGCAAATTTGGCTTTTTTTTTAATTGGATTTTAGATTTTGTAATTTAGGATTGTCTTTTGTGTATCTACATAACATATTTGTGTATCTAGAATAATATTTTTTATATAGGTAATCTGGTTTTTTTTTAATATTATATGTCGGAAAAAAATGTACCTAGGATGAAATAAAATGTACCTGCATTCGTATAAAATGTACCTAGAATTTATGTAAAAAGTGTATTTACATTGTTAAAAAACGTATCTAGAATTATGAAAAAAAGTGTATATAAAATAGATTGTAGTGTACCCGAGATTTTGTTAACAAAAAAATATGTTTTTAACCTATGTTTCAATGTAACTAGTTCGTTCTCACTTTTATCAAGAATTCCAGATAAATTTTTTGAATGCGTAGATACATTTTTTTTCATCTTCTTAGTACACAGTTATCGCCACTAGATACGTTAAAATATATCCTAGGTACATTTTTTCCTCACTTAAAATTAATGTATATAATAGTATAATTAATGTATCTAGCAATATTATTAATGTATTTAAAGTGAAATCCACTAGTAGTTACATGATTAACACAAATTTTCATTATAGACGGACACTATCCGTCTATAGCTATAGATGGATAGGATAATATCCCTCTCAAGATGAAAGTGGATAGTGTAAGCGGGTGGGAAATGGATACACCACTTGCCCAACCACTTTCATTTTATGAGAGGACCACTATCCGTCTATAATTATAGACGAATAGTGTCCGTCTATAATGAGACGGACTGCATAATAATTAATCCCTCTTCATTACCACCGCCTCCCTCAATACCGACTAAAACTAACAGACAACAAAAATGTAATAAGACAATTTCATGAATGAAAAAAATACAAACAAACGCCAGTACGCCATTGTTAAGTAACCTTATCAATGCTTATGTCCCTTCAATCCTAGTTATTCTAATTAAATTTCAAAAGTTACCATTTTCAATAAGATGAAATCCCAAATCAAAAACAAAATGAGAATCAAAAATCAAACTTCACGACTAAACATCATGACTAACGACGAGGACGATAGAGGCGAAGCTATGTCGAAGACTGTCGACGAATCTCCGGTGGCCGGAAATAGGATGACGTGTGGTAGCTAACTTGACGAAGGAAAGGGGGAAAAAGGAAGGCTACATATTTTGGCAGAACACATGGACGACAAGCACATGATCTATGCCGGAGATCTGGTGTCGGTGATGAATGGTGGTCGCCGGAGTCTGGTGCTGCTGGTAGTGGTAGATGGGATGAGTCGAAAGGGATAGGATGGTGAGGGTCAATCGGCGTCGGAGACTCAAGGAGGCGGCAGAAGAATGGAGTGAGTGTTAGTAGAGGTTGCCGGAGTTCGTGGAGGTGGAGACGCCGTAGTGGTGCCGGTGGAGAGTGCCAGAGTTGGACTTGTGGTGGATGTCCTGTGGAGTATCGATGAAACAGAATAGAGTGTATTATTGTTTGTGTGTTTGTCACTTTTTGTAATTGTTTATTAATAAGGTCGTTGTCACCGTTCTCACGAGTGTTCGTTCTCACCGGATCTATATATATATATATATATATATATATATATATATATATATATATATATATATAGAGAGAGAGAGAGAGAGAGAGAGAGAGAGAGAGAGGTGGGATCTGGTGAGAACGAGCATTCGGGATCCGGTGAGAACTCCTAAATATTTGAGGATTGAGTAACGAATGAATATCACACCATATACAAAACAATATCGCGAGAAAAATTGACAAACAAAACCCCCTAAAACTCTCAAATTCAATCGTTAGTTTCTTTCTCTAAAAAATTTACCGAAATCAGTCAAAATATTTCAAACAAAAAATATCACAAAATCCTCTCTAAAATCAAACCTAAAATTTCAAAGACGATTTCAACTGCATTTCAACATTCTAGATTTATTCATTCACTAGATTGAATAATCTCACTAGAATTCTCTCCAAAATTGTTGAGGTACATTTGTTTCTCATTTTTATTCATTCCTGCGATTTTTTTCAACTTATGTAGTATTAAATTGATTATACATGTTGATTTTGTTCGAAATTATTGTATGTATGTTGAATCAGATGAATTTAACAGGATTAAATCAAAAAAATCGAACTAATTTTCGAATGATTTGTGCTACTTTCATGTTCTTGCTTTAAATTTGTAAATATCTTTGTTATAGTTGATGTCGAACATTTTTGGTGATAATATCGACATATTGAACCAATTACTATCATCAATTGTAGTTGTAGTTGTAGTTGTTTACAAGATGATTTTTTTTGTTTTAATCGCTAAAATTAGGGTTTAATGTTGTTTAATTGTGAAAATTAGGGTTAAATATTGTTCATTGTAAAAATTAGGGTTTCATATTATAAAATTGAATTTGTTTGACAATCCAGTTAAGAAATTGATCATTAGCTTTTAGTTAATGAGTAATGTCGATATACGTGGTGGCTATGATAATGAAAAACTTTGCGATACTGTTGTTTGTATGATGTGATATTGAATGTGAAGAGTAGTGATACTTAATCTTTATTGTCTATGCAGTTGAGAAAGGTGTAATATTCTTTTAAACTATGATATTGCTTCTACAAATCATAATATTGAACTAATTATGTATAATTGATAGAATTTTGTAGTTATTTATTATATGTTTTTATGTTTAATTGCGAAATCTAGGGTTTGACCAAACTATTTAATGCTATTTGAGATCTCTCTTGCCTGCTTCAGTGTGCAATATTAGCTAGCCTCTTCTTAACTGTTTCGGCTTTCATCTGAAATGCAATAATACTCAATTTCTTTAAAGCTTTGCTTGATCATCGAATATTTGCTAAGTGATTTGGCTTAATCTTATGTGATGTGTATATCTCTTTATTGAGCTAGAAACTGTATGTCTAAATTATTCAGTTTATACTTGGGATGCTGCATGATTTAATAAAAGTTAATATCATGAAGTTTGTATTGAGGCACCAAAGATGTAACGTCTTTGTACAAAAAGAGGACATATTCAGAAAACTGTCCAGGCCTTGTAGTGTAGTTTATTATTTTCGTAAAATCCGATTATTACATGTGATGCTTCACATGTGATGCTTCACATGTAATGTTTTACAAATTACAACTAAACAATCCACTAGTTCAACTTACTTATGCGCACAAATTTCTCTATTCATTGTCATTATTGATGTTGTAGTAACTGTATGTAGTATGTTGCCAGGTTTTGGCTGCACTTGGCATTGGTCACATTGAGCCACTCTTCCTGATATTATAAAAAATTATTCCCACCAAAAGGCGCATGCTAGAGAAGGGTATTTAAATGTATTTAAGGTAGGTATTACCTAACATAGAACATGTTTGGATGGATAATTATCCTTTTGTTTGTACTCCAATTTGAATATATAATTATATACAGTAGGTATTATCCGTTATCCTTGATGGTTAGTTGATTTGGGAGAATTTGATATCATACTCTTGATTGTTGCTTATCCTCGGGCATATGCTTTGGCTAGGTTCACTAACTAGTTTAGGTTATTTATTAATATAGGTCTTGCTAATGAGAATGAATATGTCCGTGATGCGGCCCTTAGTGCTGGACATGTTATTGTTGAGCATTATGCAGCAACATAATTCTTTTCATTAGGGTTTTCTTTTATACCTTTCAAATGTGTATGGATGTCAACGTCTTTATCCTATTATTGGTTTGAGAAGCACCAAAGATGCAACGTCTTTTTACAATTGCCTTAATTGATAGAACTAGGAAAACCTGAATAGGAGTTATCCCGTGCTCATGGTTATGCAACATGTCTTTTGTTTGCAGCGAGCTATTTCTTGTGTAACGTTTGGTTACTAGTTGGGTGCCTTAATATTATGCATTGGTTTCTGATTTGTGCAGATATCCATAGCATAGAAGCAGCAGTATGACCACACATGAAGTTTATGTGCAGTTTTTCCTTATCAAGGAGGATCCTATTGAGTTACAGATTGAAAATTATCACGGAAACACTCATACTTTGTCACTCTCCAATTTAGTCACTCTACAAGATGATGTTGATCATGGAGAAGAGTAAAAAAAAAAAAAAAAAAAAAAAAAAAAAAAAAAAAAAAAAAAAAAAAAGTAAAGACTGTTGCAAGTCCTAGAGGTAGAGGTATAGGAAGCAACTAAAATGATTAATAGGAATATGTTGACAGAAAACTTTAATTGAAAGTACAATGATGTAATGTTGGTAGGATAAGTAATCTAATGTAAGTAGCAGTTGTCATAAACTAGTATTGCTGCTAGAATTTTGTGATATTGTTTAAGATCAGTAGCAACAATGTTTCATGTATGTGGTGATATTGTTTCTTAATGTCACGAAATTGGAAAGTTGTAAACATTCTTTTTATCTATGATATTCTTTTGGGTGAAGTGTGATATTCTTTGATCATTATTGTGATATTGTTTATTAATATCAAAAAAATCGGCAGGGTGTAAACAAACTTTTTATCTATGACATTGTTTGGGTGAAATGTGATATTCTTTGGTTATGGTTGTGGCGTTGTTTCTTAATATCATAAAGTGGATGGGTGAAAACTATCTTTATAACTGTGATATTGTTTTAGGTGAAGTGTGATATTCTATGGTGTTGGTTGTGATACTTTATTATCAGAGGGTGATATTTTTTTATCTCAGAGTGTGTTATTGCTAAGCAAATCATGTGATATTGTTTCTCATAACATGTGATATTTTTTCTAATAAACTGTGAAACTTATAAAGATATATTGTTTTTTAAAAAGTGCGATAAACAAAATACAAATGGAAAATCATGATAAAACCGTGATAAGTAACAAAAGTGCAATTCTAGTGCAAAATAGTGTAATTACGAGAATCTGAAAAAAGCGTAATTGTAGTAAAGAAAAGTATAACTTTAACCACAAAAATTGCAATTGTAATGAAAGAAAGAGTAACTTTAAATCATGTTAAATTAGATTTGACAAATGAACAAATAACACTTACATCTACAGCCCGAGCTTTCAACTCCTCGTCATCTTCAACACCAGATGGGAGTTCAATCTCGATGAATTTCTTCCTGTCTGAAGTTGAAGCCAGTCGTATTGCCGCATCAGTAACTACATTGCCAATGGCCAACACGTTGCTATCATTAGGCACACCACCAATGCTTAACACTTCCTTTTGAAGGCACCGAGGATACTTGACCAAGGACCAAGTTTGTCGACCCAAACGGTTCTTGTCAAGCTCACCATGTAATCTTTCAGAAAGCGTTTTCCGATCCCAATGCTTAATGAGAGGGAGGCCGTGGCGACAACTCTTACCATGGAAATCGAAACGTTTAAAATACGTAATCATTAAGAAAGGGATACAACCGAGCAGGGTCTGTTTATTTTCACCAATAGCTCCCGCGGCCTTAAGCAAATTTTCCAGGACATAACTACACCAATCGTACTGCGTAATAGCCTTCACATCTTCAACGGCTCTCAAAAGCTTGAAGTCAATCCCGCTGTATGAACTTGGAGTTAGGACTGATGACATGGTGAGCAGAACAGACAGCCTGCAGAATTGAGGACCTCCGTTTTTGTATTTTTTTTTTTAAGATATCTTTGAAGACAATTCCTAAATTTACCCCGTCGTTAACCCTTTTTATGTTGTACGCTTTCCGCCATCTGTCTTTCAATTGCTTGTTCTCCAGCGCTTGAGAATCCTTTTGGCGGCTCGTAGGTACTAGATCGACTGTTTTAGAACCAAGTGGTAACATAAAACAGTCATATACGTCATGCTTCGTGACCATGAACTCTTTATCTTTAGAGGCCTGAAAATATACGACTCATCGCTGAATGCTTTGAGAAAATCTTTAACATGACCCATTGGATATGATTTGAGCTTAAGCTCCAAAATACCGCCAAAATCAATCCTCCGTACCGCGTCTCGCTGGGCATCATTAAGGTTTTCAACCAGCTCAACAAGTCGCTTTCTTGGTGAAGACTTGACAAACACCTTTGCTTTTTTGGTCTTGGCTGCTTTAGCCTCATCATGATCTGACATCTGCTGAAGAAACAAAAATTAATTAACAATGTGACAAATAGACCTTACATAACACAAAAAATAAAGTGAAATTTTAACAGACAAAAGTGTAATTTTAACAAAAAAAGTGTAATTGTAGCAGCATAAAGTGTAATTTTAATAGACAAAAGTGTAATTTTAACAGACAAAAGTGTAATTCTAACTCAAAAAAGTGTAAATTTAACAGACAAAAGTGTAATTCTAAGCAAAAAAAATGTAATTTTAACAGATACAAGTGTAATTTTAAGCAGCTAAAGTGTAATTTTAACAGATACAAAAGTATAATTTTAACAGACAAAAGTGTAATTTTAACGGACAAAAGTATAATTTTAACCGACAAAAGTGTAATTTTAATCAACAAAAGTGTAATTTTAACAGATACAAAAGTATAATTTTAACAGACAAAAGTGTAATTTTGACGGACAAAAGTATAATTTTAACAGACAAAAGTGTAATTTTAATCAACAAAAGTGTAATTTTGACAAAAATAAGTGATTTTGAGCGACAAAACTGTAATTTTAACAGACAAAGAGCAATTGTAAGCAACAAAAGTGTGATTTTTCAAAAATCTCTGGGTAATCTGAATGAATATGAATATAACAATCAAAAAGTGCTAAAATTTCTGGGTAATCTCAATTAACATGAAGAGTTTAAAAATCTGAATTCATGTGCTTCAATGGAATAGTACAACATAACACACTGAATGTATGTGCTAAAATAGATAAGTAAATGTCCTAAATGTGCTAAAAATAACTGGTTAATCAAAATGAAGTAAGCCAATACAGTGATCAAATAGAATAGTACAACAACAATGGCGAATGGCAATTACATAACAATGCCCAATAAATTAAAAAAAATCGTCTAATCAAAATAAATGAAGAGAAAAAATCATAACTCTAAAAACCAAAAAACAATTACCTTTATAACCTACAAAAAGTAATCTGAATGGACGAAAATGGCAGGTTGCAAGTGAGTGGAGAAAATGGAGAAGAAACCGATAATAAGGTAACAAAAAAGCGATAGAGTTGGGAGATTTTGAGAGCAGTTTCTTTCTTAGACGGTTGATATTATTGGGGTTTAATTTGGGGGAAATTTATTTTTGAATAATTGAGTGAAATGAGAAATGGGGGGAAGGCAATGGGACGTGTATGTTAAGATTATAGAAGGGAGACGATAATAAGGGAGAATTGTATTATTGAGTTGTTATTCTTATGATAACAATACATCTATTTATAGTACCAAAGTCTGAACCCTAATACTCTAAACCCTAGACGGTAGCCGCCATATCTTGTAACCTAACCCTAATGGGCCTAATATCCTAATACCCTCCCGCAATCGTAAAGGCAGTACGTAGGACGAACTTTACGATTGGAGAAGTACAAAGAAAAAATATAAAAAGAAAAAAAATGAAATCTCAATCTTCATCATCTTCGATCTTCGATCTTCGATCTTCATTCATCATCTTCTTCGTCTTCAAAGGTAGGTAAGAAACGAGTATAAGACTCGTTAAAATTTCTTCGAACAAGAACGTTAAGTTTTTCAAACTTGTCGAATATGAGTTAATTTCCAGGTGCACTAATCGAACCTAACAAATATCAATAAAACGGAAAATTATCCGTCAATTTCAAGATCTGGAGAACGTTAATTTTTTCGGACTCCAAATAAAATAAGTATCACCTTAAACGACGTAAAAGACGATTAATCAAATTTCAAAGGAAAAGAAAGAATTTTTTTTTCTTTGTTTTTGAAAAAACTATTACTGCCGACCATTTTGGGATGAATTTTTTTTTTTTTTTAATTTGTGCTTTTGATTAAGTATCCTACCGATGGGTGTGTAATTTTCCGGCCACCCACCGGTAAGAATGCGGAAACAGTTTTTAAAGTCCTCAAGAAAGAGGCTCTGATACCATGTTAAGATTATAGAAGGGAGACGATAATAAGGGAGAATTGTATTATTGAGTTGTTATTCTTATGATAACAATACATCTATTTATAATACCGAAGTCTGAACCCTAATACTCTAAACCCTAGACGGTAGCCGTCATATCTTGTAACCTAACCCTAATGGGTCTAATATCCTAATAGTGTATGATGTTTGATTGACAACCTGCATGGATGCATGTAACCTATTAGAGTTAGGATGAGAGAGGTAATTAAAATAGCTATTAGAATAATATTATTAGTTGCTTTTTACTTTTAATCTAAGCCATTCATATGCAAAATCAAAGGGTAGACAATGAAACTTATGAACTCACACTTAGTAGAAGGACTTAATTAATCCTAATATATATATATATATATATATATATATATATATATATATATATATATATATATATATATATATATATATATATATATATATATATAGAGAGAGAGAGAGAGAGAGAGAGAGATTGAATCATGTGAGGCACCCTTCTTAGGGTGAGGCTAATTTGGACACCTTCTAAACCGTCAGATCTAATAACTAAAGATATTCCAGATGTTGCCACGTGTCCCTGTATAATTTTCTAACAAACACACATTTCCGTCATACTCAATCATTAACTCGTTCATTGACCATGTCCGCTTTCTCTCTCTTCAACCTTGAGCTGAGCTACATCTTCGCCATGATCAGAGAGCTTTTCGAAGCTTTTTGATCGCCATTATCACATAGCTTTTCGACCGCCATTATCATCCGAAAATTACGTATTTTCCATCAACTAATTTTAATTTCATTTCATCGCTCTTTCATTCCGTATTTTTCACACTAATTTTCATTCGACTTATTTAATTCGTTAAATTATCATGTTCTTATCCAGGTTTTGATCTTTTTCTGAGCATAATCGAGTACAGCAGGAACGCATTAAATCAATTGAAGTCGATTTCTCCAAGCGAAGAAAATTCCATGGAAGATCGATTATCTCTCTATCAATCGTCGTTATAGCGCATTATTTTTCGATTTCTTGTTATTTTTCGCGTTTTGGCTCAGATTCGCAGGTGATTCTCTCATTCCTTCGCTTTAATTTCACAAATCTCACATTTTTACTGATTTTGATTTGATTTTCGGTGTCAATTTATTTTAACTTCGCATGCCTTTGTTGCTTTATTACGGATCGAACATTGTTTAGATTTGTTGCATTTATGTTGTTGATTGTATTTTTATGATTGTATTTCTATTTTGCTCACTGATTTACTTGATTTTGTGTGTTTTCGATCCGAGCTTGTTTCTCTAGTTCGTTTTGCGTGAATGTCATTCTCCTCTTTATCACATATTCGCATGCTACCTACAGGTATGGTTGTCAGACACAGTTACATATTCAAGTGTCGGACTCGCCACGACTCAATAGACATAGGCATTTTGGTCTAGAGTGAAGATATTGGAGGACACATTTTTGATTGTTTGAAAAGATTAGACATCTCTGAACTGAAATAGAGAGATTTTTACTTTCATCGTGTGAACCCCTTTGCCTTTGTTTGAAAGAGTGTCTGATGGGAGAGGGTCAGGGACACATTCCATACCCATATTTTTGAGTGACAAGCTGTACACGTGTATGGGATAAGATTTCATACCCGATGTTTATTACCTTATAAGATACGATCTCATTCAGCTAGCTAGTTTTGTGATTTATTACCTTATAAGATACGATTTCATACCCGATATTTTTGTTTGTGATACGGAGAAACAGGGTGAGTGTATAATGTCAGTTAACCCACTAGTCCTCTGTGCACAAAGAGGCTAATATGGGAAGGGACATTGATATATGTTTGTTCAGGTGGAATTATTTTCCTTTGAATACTGTGGAGCATTAATTTTGAATATCGATTTATCTATCATATGATCTTGGAATGCCTTTTATAATGATCCTGTATTTTTAGTCATTGCGCTTGGCGGAACAGGTCTTCATGTCTACTACATTGGAAGTTAGGCTTGGTTGTGTAATTTTCATGAAATTCCTCCGTGATTCTACATTCTAATGTACCTCATTGTTGTTATCACCTTTTTCGTGATGTTGCCATTAAATTCTAGATTTTTTTAGTAGATTAGTCTTAGGTGAGGGGAGATATTTTTTTTATTGAAGTGGTTGTCTCCGACTGTCCAATGATTTTCAGATCAATTGAGTGCCATGAGTGGTTCCCCGGTCATAGTTTATAGTCTTTTGATGCTCTCTGAGCTTTCAAGCCAAGTTGTAGTTCTCACGATAATGTGGCATGTTCTGTTGACTGGCAGTATAAAGGTCTTTTGTACTCGTATATCTTAACGGCTATTAGCTCAAATGGTAGAGCAATGTGCAAATCTTGCACAAAGGTATGAGTTCGAATCTCATATAGCCTAGTTAATTTAAGAATCTAGTGTATTAAACTTAAATACAATAACATTGAGGATGAGTTAGCCAAATCCGTAATCAGATGTGCAAAATTGAGGATGAGTAGAAGAAGCTCAAACTTAGATGCGCACAAACGGCGTGCATAAGCCAAAACGTCGTGCAGAGCCACTAAAGGAGCAAAGGATTACAATTTTGAGTCCTTTGTAAAGTCAATGTTAGAAATTATCTAAATTGGGTGCAATTGGACATGACAGAAAAGGCCAAAACCCAAAAGTCCACTAGAGAAATACCAATTAGGCTTTGAAAGTAAGATGATGAGTCAATAACCAACATGGGAATCGAACCCACACCTTGTGCATTGCACAACGCTCTGCCATTTGAGCTAATTGGTTTTAAAATAATTAAATCATTCCACTAGTTTTCATCATGTGAGTTGTTCCCTTATCTCTGCTCCCCCTGCCATTAGAGGAACGACTGAAGAAATTGATTCTCGAGGTGTGCTCTAGTCCTTACCACTTATGATGACCAAGTTTCACAAGACAAGCTCTAAGATTCACTAAACAAGGTCTGGGATTCACAAAACAAAGTCTGAGATTCACCTAATAAAGAAAAGAGCAAAATAGGTTATTTTAACCACTTATGATGATCAAGTTTCACAAAACAAGCCTTACGATTCACTGAATAAGGTATGAGATTCACAAAATAAGGTCCGAGATTCACCAAATAAGGAAAAGAGCAAAAAACGTGATTTTAACCACTTATGATGACCAAGTCTCACAAAATAAGCTCTAAGATTCACTGAACAAGGTCTGAGATTCACAAAACAAAGTCTGAGATTCACCTAATAAAGAAAAGAGCAAAATAGGTTATTTTAACCACTTATGATGATCAAGTTTCACAAAATAAGCCTTAAGATTCACTGAATAAGGTTTGAGATTCACAAAATAAGGTATGGGATTCACCAAATAAGGAAAAGAGCAAAAAACGTGATTTTAACCACTTATGATGACCAAGTTTCACAAAACAACCTCTAAGATTCATTTGAACAAGGTCCGAGATTCACAAAACAAAGTCTGAGATTCACCTAATAAAGAAAAGAGCAAAATAGGTGATTTTAACCACTTATGATGATCAAGTTTCACAAAATAAGCCTTAAGATTCACTGAATAGGGTATGAGATTCCCAAAATAAGGTCTGAGATTCACCAAATAAGGAAAAGAGCAAAATAGGTGATTTTAACCACTTATGATGATCAAGTTTCACAAAATAAGCCTTAAGATTCACTGAATAGGGTATGAAATTCACAAAATAAGGTCTGAGATTCACCAAATAAGGAAAAGAGCAAAATAGGGGATTTTAACCACTTATGATGATCAAGTTTCACAACATAAGCCTTAAGATTCACTGAATAGGGTATGAGATTCAGAAAACAAAGTCTGAGATTCAACTAATAAAGAAAAGAGCAAAATAGGTGATTTTAACCACTTATGATGATCAAGTTTCACAAAACAAACCTTAAGATTCACTTAATAAGGTATGAGATTCACAAAATAAGGTCTAAGATTCACCAGATAAGGAAAAGAGCAAAAAAGGTGATTTTAACCACTTATGATGACCAAGTTTCACAATACAAGCTCTAAGATTCACTTTATAAGGTCTGAGATTCACAAAACAAAGTTTGAGATTCACCTAATAAAGAAAAGAGTAAAATAGGTAATTTTAACCACTTGTGAAGAATTTTTACAATATTGGCTTCCAGTTTCACAAAACAAGCTGTAAAATTCACAAAATAAGGCCTAAGATTCTCAAAATAAGAAAAAGAGCAAAATAAGATTCGTATCTAGTATTTCATGAATTTCTGATTGAATCATGTAATTGCCGACAAAAGAGTTATCTTCAAGGTTCACAAAATAAGCTCTGAGATTCACAAAATAAGGTCTAAGATTCACAAAATAAGGAAAAAAGCAAAATAGGTGATATCAACCATTTACGACAAGTTTCAGAATATTAACTTACAGGTTCACAAAACAAGCTCTAAAATTCACAAAAGAAGGTCTGAGATTCAAAAAAAAAAAAAAAAAAAAAAGCAAAAGTAGTACTACTATATACGACTAAATCAAAAAGTAGTACTAAAAGTCCCCATGTACAGTAACTATACTAAAAGTTTGATCACAGATGTGCAAATCAATTGAATGCCACATGGGACAATGTTCATTAAACACTGTATAGCTTTTATCACAAGAAAGCGACACGTTCAAAACTATGAACGCATGTTCATACACACTTACAACGCAGCTCAAACAAAGACATACCAGGTAGCACGTCTCATGTACTGCTTCCATGAGTCGCTCCCTGCTTCCATGAATGTAAACATTTGTCGGTATGTTTACATTCACTATTCCACAGTCACTTCCTGAAGGCCTGAAGCAACCCGAATTTCAGTATTTACTTGAGCATTAGTAATCAGATTCCTAACAATGTTGCGCGTAAAATCCACACTACTTGAGGTGATCTCAATAGAAAGGTACGATCTGTATTGGAATACAAGTGTAGAAAAGAACACATACCCGATCCATTTAAAGATAGCTTCAGGTCTTTTAGTGAATATAGAACTACTCAATCCACACTTCTGGTTTCCGAATCTCCGAGGCCGACAAATTAACCCTAACTTCAGACCCGACGAGCTCTACAACGAGCAATAAACATCCGAAAACCAGAAATCAATAACATATCCACATTTCCACACAAACATACATACACCATCACAAATAGTAAACAAAGCCTAAATTAAGACAGTTGAAAGTCAGTGAACAATCATCAAATCGTCTAGTACACAAAATTCATCCGAAAACAAGAAAATCAATCGCACATAAACAATTCCACCTACTAACTATCTATAGCACAATATTACCTAACATAAATCAACAAACAGTATCTCAATATGTTTTGGATTATTATTTATTACCTGCGATCATTGTGCTGAATGCTGGTATTAAACTGATTTATTCATGCTTCTTTTTGTCTGCAATCTATGTAGATTTCTCTATTCATTTTGTTTTTTTGTAAAGGCTAGGACTGACCGCATTTACTTGTATACTAAAGGATAGGAATTAGTCCATTACAAGGTCATATCAGGTTGTTTATTTTCAATGTTTGAAACATTTTGCAGGCTTGAGTGATTGTGATGATGTACTTCCAATTTATGTTGGAGACGATCGCACTGATGAGGACGCATTTAAGGTAATTGCGGATCAAGTGTATTAGAATGAGGTCAAATCATGTTTTTCCCCCCATAAAATCAACATTTACTGACCAGGAAATAATTGTTTAAATCACAGGTCTTAAGAGAGGGAAATAGAGGGTATGGCATTTTTGTATCTGCTGTTCCGAAAACAAGAAAATCAATCGCACATAAACAATTCCACCTACTAACTATCTATAGCACAATATTACCTAACATAAATCAACAAACAGTAAACAAAAGGACAAATTGAGCGATAATTTAATTGAACTTGATTAAAAACAGCTAAACCTTTCGATTTTCGGCGTCGTCTCCGAGAATTAAAAGCAACGAAAGCGAAGTTAAGAGCGACAGCGAGAATGGCTAGCGATTCGTGGCGATGACTTTCCTCCCTTTACTTCCGCCATTGTTAACACTTCCTCGAGAAGCTTCCTCCCATCGATAATGGCGGTCGTCGTCTTCTTCTCCTCCCATTTGCAAACTGTAACTAACTGTAATTATTACTCCAAACAGATGTCGAAGATCAAGCTGCTAAGATTTCCGTCGAAGAACAAATGCAAATCACTACTATTCACACTCTTGAAAGTGATCTCAATTCTGGTTTGTTTCCTCAATTCTTCGTGTTTTAGTTTAGAGAGAAGCAGGTAAAGAATTTGGGCCTGTTTTAGTTTAGAGAGAGGAACTATTTTGGTCTAAATGACCCCAAATTTCCAGCCCAATGAACAATTGGAAATCAGTCCAATGTAACAATTTGGTGAGTCCGGCCGCCTCGCCATAATGAGGTGCCTCACCGGATCCAAGATCATATATATATATATATATATATATATATATATATATATATATATATATATATATATAGATTTGGGATCCGGTGAGAACCATTGGTATATTGAGAACTATGAGAACCATTCATGCCATTAGATCTAAAAACAAATGAAGAGTTGCGATTAAATCGGCCCAAGTCCCAATACTTTCCACACCCCACAACCTTATTTCCCTGTCATTTTGCAAAAATCTCTTTCTCACTCCTCTTTTTTCCTCTTTCTTCAATTATCCCTATCTTTTTTCTCACGCATTTCTTACTTTATCCCCCTTTGATCTTCTCTTCACATTCCCGATGTTTTCCAGATTCGGTTCTCAATGTAGCATTCAACTCATTCATCAGTGCTCATACAACCGTCTATTTCGCTACTCGAATTCGATGCAACCACCATTATTGAGGTTTATTCTTCCAATTTCAAGTATTTTTTTTATCAAATTAATAATGATTGTAGTCTTTCATTTCCCTAATTTGTTTATGCATGTACTTTTTTCGGATATGTTGTGCTCTTAACCCTAATTTCTAGTTGTTTTTCTAATTTAAACTAATTGATTGTTACTTCCTGACAAATTCTTAATTTAATGTAATTTATGTGAGAATTATGTTTGTCTCTAAGCTTAGTTAGAAGAGGATACAAATTCATCCTTCTATGTAATTCATGACGATCCTTGTCTATTGTTTTGTTAATTTGTTTATGTATGTAATTTTGATGGACATTAGAGTATAAATTAGTGTTTTCATCAATTTGTGTTGATCTATTGAAATTTATTTACAACAATTAAGCTAATTGTTCTTAGGATAGACTGGATTCAAAATAAATCATTTTTACGGATAATTTTTTTTTTGGCATGATCTAGTGTGCTACTCCTATTGTAATTTTTCAAGTTCCTGTGTAAGATATCCAATAATCTTGCCTATTACATAGTTTTCTTTTTATTGTACATGTGCTGTCACTTTTAGTATAGTGGATTGATCAAGGTTGTCGTAGATGAGTTTATAAATTGGCGTTTTTCGTAAATAAATCGCATTATGTAGCGCTTATTTTCGTAAATAAACTGCATTATGTAGCGCTTTATTTTCGATGTCATTGGTGCCAAAGCCACAGAATGACCTTCTCTCGATTCTCCACTTTATTTCCGCTTTTCAAAAATTTTAAGTGGATTCTCAAATTTTTGAAGAATTATGGGAATTGAGGATAATGAAATTCTTATAGTGTATGGCCAATATAATACTTCGTATAAATGGAAGCGTTTTTGCTACTCTGTATTACGCTTATAAGTTGATTTTTGTTCAATACTTAACTATGTGGTTAGCAATACCTTTTCTGGCTTACTTAAGGACACTATTCCCCCTACTTCACACTCATCTTCTCAAAAGGGTTCGCTTTGCCCTCTTTAGGGTGTCTTTTTGTCTTTAGGTGCATGAAAAGAAGTTATATGTGCATTAAAAAGTTCTTTAGGTACATCATTTAGTTCTACTTTCACCCATCCCCTCGAAGGAGTTCACTCTGACCCCTTCAAGGCATCTTTTTGCTTTTAGGTGCATGAGAAGAAGTTGTATGTGCATTAAGAAGTTCTTTAGTTACATTAATTAGTTAAGGACACTAATTCCCCTAGTTTACACTCGTCTCCTCGAAAGGGTTCACTCTGCCATCTTTTGGGTGATCTTTTACGTTTAGGTGCATAATAAGAAGCTGTATTTGCATTAAAAATTTCTTTAGGTACATGAGTTAGTTCTAGTTTCACCCATCCCTTCGAAAAGATTCACTTTGTCCCCTTCAGGGTGTCTTTTTGTCTTTGAAGTATGAAATAACCAAGACTATCAATATAATGAGTGTATGAATCTTTCCACTTTTGTTTGTTAATGTTGTTAATTCTTTGAGTGAAATCTCTTTATGGTGATCATGATAATGAACTTTTGAATGCTAAGTCTTGTGATTTCATCAAGGAGCATTAATGCTCTTGGTCATTTAGGAAAGAAAACGAGATATTGAATTTCGGTCTCTACTAATGATTGGAGACACCGATATGTCTACTCGACTTCCTTGCAGTTTAATTCTTATTGTATATATGTTATTTTATGCACATATGAATGTTTTTAGTGCATGTATATGGGTATTTAGTTTACATGTGCTTGTAAATAGTGTCTATATATGAGCTTTTAATAGTAGTATATGATGGTCTAATATCTTTTTCAAATTGACAATGGAACTTGCATAGTATGACCTAAAACATTAGATGAAAATTTCGTATAAATATCTCATTAAAGCTCACCCTCGGCCCAAATCTCCTTTACGTTGGTGTCGGCGATGGCAACTCCGATCATCGGTGAACGACCTAGGACATGACCACGCCTAGGTCGCTCTTCAAGATTAATGAACAAAGTCGTGGTTCCGCACAGCTCATCGAAAGTCTTTGCCGCTTCTATTGTTTTCAACCATGTTGATTATCGTATATATGCTTAAGTACTTCTTACTCATGCCAGACATGTATTTTTCTAATTTGTTTCTATCATTTGTTTAAGTGCATTGTTCGATTGTAGTTAAAAGAAAAACGGTTTTTACAACATTTTAAAAACCAAAATGCTATTTAAGAAGCAATATAACATGATTGTGAATTGTGTTACAGACAGTTATTTGATTTCGGAAAAAAAACCACCAAGGAAAATACTCGGATAATATTCCAGCAGTTATGGAATATTACGCTAGCAATGGGTTTCGAGGTAACTAAGAACAAATGTTGTTAATTAATGTACATGAAGAAATTGAGTAATTAAAGAGATGAATACGTCAAATTTTACAAGATGAGTTAATGTGGGTTGTTGCATGAGCAATACTCTTCCTGTACAACCCTAAACCCTTTTTCAGTCCTAAATTTTAGGATACTATTCCCCTAATTTTAATCTCGTCCCTTAGAAAGGGTTCACTCTTCCCTCTAGGGTGTCTTTTGATCTTGCTCTCGTTCGAATAGCAATAAGTTAAATGGTTTGAGGTTGGATTAGCGGTCCACCTAATCCAACCCTAAACCCTTTCCCGTGCTCAATTTTAGGATATTCGCTCCGTGTACATGCATGAAATAAGTGTTATATTGTCATGAAATAATTAACATTCTATGTGATGAAATAAGGTTCCATGTGCACGAAATAAGTGTTCTATGGTTATATGTGCATGAAATAAGGTTCTATGTGCATTAAATAAGGTTATATGTGCATTAAAAAGTTCTTCAGTTGCATCAGTTGGTTATATTATGAGACCGTTGGTTAAGGACATTAATTTTATGTGACTGAAATAAGTGTTATATGTGCAGGAAATAAGGTTCTATGTGCATTAAAAAGTTCTTTAGTTGCATAAGTTGGTTTTATTATGATACTAATTATTTTTGGTTAAGGACATTAATTTTATATGTGCATTAAAAAAGGTTCTATGTGCATAAAATAAGAGAAATGACTGTGGAGGAGATTTAGTGTATTTACTGGCCTTTATGTAACTACAAGGCATTTTAGTATATCTATTACATATCTTACTAATATGTGAGAAAAAAATTTAGTGTGTACTTATGTTAGTTATTTAGGGCCATAATCATATGATACGCCTCTTATTTCATTCTCGTATTTGTTTAGCGTATATTAAAAGGCTATTAGCTCAATGGTAGAGCGAAGTGCTAATTTTGCACAAAGATATGGGTTCGAATCCCATATAGCCTATTAATCAACAACTTCCATGATTGCATCTTGCTAAGATTAGGCATGTCATAATCAAACATTCATACTTGGACAAAGACGAGCATGTCATAATCATACTCGTGCATGCAGCAAGAACTCTACGGAGGGAATGTAATAACTTTACAGTGATCAAAAGTTCAAAGAGTAGCTTATGCATAGATATTATGACTATATATTTTGGTCTTTGGCTATCTCAATGTAAAAAACTGGTATTTTCAAGCCAATGTGGGAGTTGAACCCACATCTTGTGCATTGCACAATGCTCTGCCATTTGAGCTAATTGACTTTTGAAATTAAGTAAAATCTAAGTAATTATATTGTAGAAAAGATAGTAGTGACTATATCAAAGATATTAAACTGATAAATTTGTAATCTTTGGTATGATCTCACAATAAAATAGTCATGTACGAGGTGACCATTTTAAACGTCTCACTAACAACTAAAGTTGTATAGTTGTGTCACACAAAATGTCAAATAACCACTACTACATACACTAGTTTGGTGTCACAATGAGTCTGCTGTAAGACCGTTTCGTATAAGAATCGGTACGGTAAACAAAGGCAAAAATCGTGCCAAGAAAAGCCCAAGCAATACCTTGAATACCAACAGAAGCACACATATTGGAAGCATGCTTAACACCCATTACAGTCAATATGGTAATGTACAAGAATAAGAAGGTTGCTATGAACTCGGGGATGTCGGCTCGATAAAATGACCATGATTTGAGCTCACCCGGCTCGAACCATGTTGTTGGTGGTGCTTCTTTATAGTCTTTTGTTTATGTTGATGTTCCAATTGGTTGCATTTCTGAATACTTGTTTGCTCCTAGTTTTAAATCCTCGGCTTAGAAGTATTTATGGATAAAACTCGGCTTGAGATGTACGTTATGTTCACAACTTCACACTTTACAAGCTACTAGGCCACTTTAGTTTCTATATTTTAACTACCCATAGCCTTATGCACCTAGAAATATGCTTATGTAGCCGACTCATATGATTTATTCTCTTCACATTAAGTGGGTATTATATACCTATAAATAAGCTTAGGTGCATAGAAACATTCAATAGATACACGAAAATAACCACTACATACACAAAATAACATATTAAATTTCTCTATGAATAAAGTGGGGAGGCTGTGCATTTCATCAAGTCAAATATGTAAACTATAGTTGCGTGGCCTAATAAACGTATGTGTAAAAAAGAATATCTAGCTCCTAGGGGCATAGAGGGTCACTGAGCAGTCTACTTATGTGCAGTTTTCCCAAAACAATATGTGATATTTCAGCAGAGGAAGATTGCACACAATGAATACATTTAAGCACGTTGTTCGGTAAGATGTGACGAAGCAAGATGGCTGACTCAACGGTCTACAATCAATATTTCATACCCCTTGAAATGATAGTCGGTGAGTGAAATTCTAAATACAATTTTTGTATTAAGCCGTCCTAAAACAATATAAACTAATTCTACGTCATGATTATTGTCCGAAAGCCTTCAAAATCACTTTTTGGTCAGGATAAGACTCACCATATCAGTTCCAACAACGAATATAATTTTGGCTATAGCATAAACATATTTCATCCCATGAATCATAATTTCTACACTCCCTACATTATTTAGATAATTTGGCATGCACTACGGAATCCCTAATCGCAACGCAAATCATCAAATTAAAACTTCATCATTAAACGTATCAAGTGAAGCCGATTAACAAACACATAAACGATCCACCCGGTTTAACATTACCAAAAACACAGATTTCAATAGCAACCCCCATGTCTCTAACTAAATTAAAGAACTTAATCAACACTACAAACAAATCGAGACTAGCTAATTCCTGAAATTGAATTCCCAACGTCATGATTCAGCCAATTGAGGTAATTTCTCAATTCTCCTAACCTAATTGACCAACTTATGCTGTAAATTAACCAATTAAATGAACATGAACCCTAATTTGACAAACATATGTCAAAAAGTTCAATTATGTACCCTAATCGAATAAATAATTTATCATCCATAATCTATTAACAAATTGACAAATTCCAAAAAAATAAAGTCGAATTTTCAGGAAATTAATGGAGAATTTAAACAAACCTCATCGATTTTACACCATTGGTTAAAGGTGGTTTGATTTGCGTCTCCATTAACGAAGGAAGTAGCAGAATAATGAAGCTTGTCTTCAAATCAAGTAATCGAGAAAGAATTTTGGTGACTGGGGAGAGAAAAAGAAGCTAGAGAGAGAAAGTCATTTAGTTAAATGATAGAGTGTACGGGTTTGGACGAAATGTATGGTATGAACTCAACAGTTTATTTGTTGAACTTCTAAGGCCTATGAGGGGTTCTCACGGTTCTCATTATATTAGTGGTTCCCAGGATCTCGACTATATATATATATATATATATATATATATATATATATATATATATATATATATATATATATATATATATATATATATATATATATATATATAGAAATAGGATCTCGTGCGAACTTAAAGTTCAAGATTTAACTTACGAACTATGTATCACCCTTGGATTAAATTAGAATCTATTAGATCAAAGGTTTATATTAAACCCCTTATCACATCTCTTCTCCCTTAAAACCCAATCCCGAAACAACTAATGTCTCTCACACCACTACCACCTGTCGTCACCGCCGGCTACAATCCTCACCGTCGACGGAGCTCCGTTGTAATCCGGTCGGCGGTCACCGTAAATCCCCCGTTGTCGACCAGCTTGTCGCACCATCACCATAATTAAAGTGATTTTTGAAAAAAAAATTCGAATTTTGTAGATCTATAACTCAAATGTCGAATATAAAGAAGAAACGAGTGAGGGAAGAGATAATAGGCGAGCAAAGTTGTGCGAGGCTAAGGCAGAGACAGCGTCGGAGGCATGTGCTCCGAATTTGTCGATGGTGATTGATGTGGGTATTCGTTTGAGGAGTCCTGGTTCATGGGTTGGGTGGTAGTGAGGGCGGTAAATGTCGGGAAATGGTGTTTAAGTTAATATGGGCATCTTTGTGTTTTATGTCATTTTTTGATTAAATTGAGGATCAACAACCATTCAATTTTGTATGCAGCTGATATTGGGTCGGTATAAGTTTTGTATATTTTCCTTGTTTCTTTCTGCTTGTTTTTATTAAGTTGCTTCATTTGGGACTTAAAAGTATTGGTGCTGATTTAATCAAGTTGCTTGAGAATCTATGGAGATTTGTACTGGGAATTTAATTGAGACTCCTCTACTTGAGTTATCTGCAATAATGGAAGATAACGGAAAAAAATTAATGAAGTATGTAGCTCATTGTTAAGGATCAAGTGTGATGCTTTGCATATTGGATTTCTTCTTTTTTGCAAATCGAAATACCATTACAATGCTTCGTAAGATCACCAAAATTGGTGGTGCTTTGTTTGATTCAACTCCCCTCCATGATTTCTACTCTAGATACATGTGTATTTGAAGTATGAATATGTATATCTGGGTTTGATAACATGTGTATCTGGGTTTAAGGACATGTGTATCTCGTTTATTGTTGATGGAATGCCGGTAGTGATTGGCGTCATATGCAAGTCATGGTTGCCTTAGAAGTCAGTGAAATGAAAGTGACAAAAATGCCCCGTAATTCGTAATGCCATCGGACATTTTACTAATCTCACATTTTTATGTCTTAAATGGCTACGGAAAAAGATTGTCACTTTGTAAACATTACGGAATAATCCCCGTAATCCGTCTTAATCATTTGTTTGCCTTTTTATTTATTGTAAGAATGTATTTTAATCAAAGGTAAATAATGATGGGCCATAACGATAATTCTCCACTTTTTCTAACAATTTCAGTTTGACCGTGACGTTCTTTTCACTGTGCAAATTATATTAGGAGTAGATTGTTGGAATTTGCTTTGGAAAAATTGAATTACAGTGTCTCCAATACATTATCCCAAAAAGCGTGAATTTTTTGTGGTATACATGAGCTTTTGAATTCTGCTATAATTTTGCAAACCAAATTTCAAATCTTGGGTCTTCTTCTATGGGCTATAGCTTTGGTTTTGACATTAAATGTATAAAAACTCAAGCTTGAAGGAGAAGTCAATGGAACTGATTCATATATGTGCTGGATTAGCAAGCTTGATTGCATTGACTAATTTGGTGATGTTCATATGCCCGAGTAGGGAGGTTAGAACTTAGAACAAAGTTGAAAATTTTTTAATAGTAAAGTTGTCCTAAATTTAGGATACTCGTCCTCCTCATTTGATCCTATTAAGTTGCTAGATTCAAATATTTAGTTTGATAGATACACTCGTTTAAGTTGCTATATACATTTCTCTATTAGCAAGATACACTTTTTTAAAAGTTTTTAGATACATACATGTAGCTAGCTAGATACACTCCTTTTAATTCTTTAGATACATATCTCTAACTAGCTAGATACATATCTCTAACTAGCTAGATACACTCGTTTAAGTTGCTATATACATTTCTCTAGCTAGCAAGATACACTTTTTTTAAAAGTTTCTAAATACATACATGTAGCTAGCTAGATACACTCCTTTAAATTGCTAGATACATATCTCTAGCTAGCTAGATACACTCGTTTAAGTTGCTAGATACACTCGTTCAAGTCGCTAGATACATACCTCTACTTAAAGATACCCATCTCCCTCGTTTAATCTCATTCCCCCTTGTAAGGGGTTCGCTTTATCTTGTTATGGTTTAGTTTTTGTTTGCACCCCTGTTCCAATAATATGGGATAGGGTTTAGCCTAGTGGGTCACCCAATCTACTCGTCCCTTTGTTTGATCACATTAAGTTGTTAGATAGTAGATACACTTGATTAAGTTGCTAGATACATTTCTTTGAGTTGATAGATACATACCTCTACCTAAGTAGATACACTCCTTTAAGTGTTTAGATATAGACCTCTATCATGCTAGATACAATCCTTTAAGTTGACAGATACATACTTCTACCTTGTTAGATACACTCCTTTAAATTTTAGACATAAATCTCTAACTTGCTAAATACATTCCTTATGTTAAATACAAACCTTTACCTAGCTAACTAGCTAAATTGTACATTGCTACTTTGAAAAAAAATACACAAAAAGTTAACTTCATAAAATTGCCATACCATATGCCAAAAAATTGCCTTAAAATAGACCTTAAGTGATAGGTGCAACATCATGAATCAAGCATTGGCAGATACACAGTTTAAGGTTCCAGGATCCCTGGACATTGTTAAGCGGTCAAATGATATGCATTTTGTCATGCAACTATGAACTATACTAAATCAATGAGTTACACCACCACAACAACGAGGCCTTTTAAGCAGTAAATTTATGCAGACGAGAAAATCATTCACAATTAATTTTCATTATTACATCCATTAACAAATACAAATATGAGAATAACGGAGTAAACTATATATAGAATTGATGTTTCTGGCCCAAAACCATACACATCGACAACAACAACAACCACCGTCCGTCGTCGGCGACGAAATTCTGACATTCAATTGATGTTTCCGGCCTGAAATATCTCGATGAAGCACCAAATACTCTTGCTTTTTTTAAAATGTTGCTTCTATTTTGTAGATCTGGATTCATAAAATCATTTTTTTCATATCTTACCACATCAGAAATCAAATGGCGATGAGCTATCGACGTCAGCATGCGCAGTCGACGAAGTGAAGGGAACATCGAGGGGTAATGATGTGAGGCGACGGTGGTGGAAAGGTTACCACCGGGGGCATGTGTGTGGTCGTTGAGGCGCCGAAAGTGGTGCCAAATTAAGGGCGTTTCAAGTGGTGGTAACGTGGTTGTTGGCTCTCGGCGGGGATGGGTGGGGTGATGTGAGGTGAGGTCTCCGACGTTTCCCATGGTGGTTTATAAGTGGACGAAGGTGGTAGTTGGTAGTAGGTCCGGCATGGACGATAGGTTAGGTGATTTGTTGATGGTAGTTTTGATAATTTGAGGAAAGAAGGTGAGATTAAATATTGTGGATTTGTTTATTATTTAGTGTACAGACGACTGTAAGGCTGAGTTCGTAGGTTCGCACCGTACTTTAGTTCGTACGGGATCCCGCCCCTATATATATATATATATATATATGGAGATGCACTACTTTGAATAGGGAGAGAGAGTATTGTTGAGTGTAGACAATAATTGAGCAGCTAGTAGCATAAAATACACAGTATCCCGGATGTATGTTCAAGGTTACTTACAGTAACAGATTTAGGCCAATTTTGGTCCTTAAATTAACAACCTTTAAGACGTTTGAGTTGCCTACTTCTTCGAAGTAATTACATGTTCAATTACTCTCTTGAAAGACATTCTCATGCTAATTTGATGAGAAACCGACCCATTATAAACTGTAAGGATTCAAGGCATGCCTAAAGGTTCCGAGAGGCATTCACTTGTTTCCATTGCAATTTGCAACTATTCTCTATTCACATTGGAAAACCTTGTCTATAGTCTTTACTACACTATGTTTTGCCGGAAGTATTTAGCGGCCTTGTCCTAGGAAGATACCAGGTGAAGATTGACTAATGAGCCACCTACCCCGTTCATCTACCAAAGATTACTTGCTTTTCGAGTTATCTGCTCAGTTTTGGTCGTCATTATGTGTAAATCTCTAATGATCATTCTCTTTTTTCATTTAGTTTTGTGTTGGCATAAAGAATTTGATTTTAAGAAATCATCTATTCTCTCAACAGTCAACACTGTAGCTGAAAGAGAATTATTAGGAATAGGAAGTCAGATTCTCCGGATATTAGCTGAACTACTGCTCAAGTGTTCCTTGTTAAATCTGCAGCACTTTTTTGGTTAATTTCTCAACATTGGCCTACTTCATTTTGATGGTTTTGAATGATAGATTGTGAGCTGCTCAGAACCGTCAAAATGAAGGGCCGACCCCGTAGGTAACTTCAAGAATTTTATTTTGACGGTTTTAAATCAAGGGCCGACCCTGTAGGTAACTTCAAGAATTTGATTTTGATGGTTTTAAATCAAGGCTGACCCTGTGACCTGTGGGTAACTTAACTTTATCTTTCTAATTGGTTACTGTACATGTGGAGGGCTGCCACCTACAGTGTCGGCCATTCAAAAGGTGGCTAGCGAGAGGGAGTAGATTTGTTGAAATTAGATTTTGTCTATAGCAAGAGACGGGTCAAATACCCTTAAAATGGTGACATTTTTGGGCTCCACCACGCAAGTTGTTGTTTGTCTTATGCGTAATGTGTTATGTTACTTGATCCGTTTTTAGTTATAGAGAGATAGTTGTCGTAAATCTTGATTGGTAACCCAAGCCCAAAATATCACTCAAATTAAAGATTTGGAGTTAGGGTCGACTTAAATCGTAAATCTTGATTGGTAAGTGGTAACCCACATTATGAGTAATTGAGATAATAAACAAAACAAATGAGAGCATGTATGGTACCAAAATATATATATATATATAGAGGAAGGATCAACTAAGGTCCATAGATAAAATAAGTCCATAAGTCCTATTGTGAGCCATTGGATGGAGGGAGATGGATGGCCAAGATCAACCTCCAAAAGTGTGTTTATGTACTAATATCACTCATTCTCTCCTCATTAGGGGTGCTAACGAGCCGAGTCGAGCCCGAGCTTGGCCTTGCTCGGCTTGTGCTCAAGAACCAAAACTCGAGCTCGAGCCGATCTCGAGCTTACCCGAGCTTGAAAAAAATGTGCTCGTTATAAAGCTTATGAAGCTTTAACGCGAGCTCGAGCCAAACTCGAGCCCAAATCGAGCCTATATAAAACCTTTTATTTTTTTTCATTTTTTTCTTTCGATATTTTCAATAACAGGGCTCAAGGGTTATATGTAAAAATATTTGGCAAATCAGCGTGACATTTGATATGTGTGATACAAAAAATATAATTATGATAAAATATTTTTATAAAATATCACTAATATCTTATGTAATCAAACAAATTCGAGCTGCTCGCGAGCTTTTCGAGTCGAGCCAGCCTTTGCTCGACTTGACTCGTTAAGTTCTCGAGCCGAGTCCGAGCCCGAGCCGAGCTCGCACGAGCCGAGCTTTGACCGAGCTTTGACCGAGCCGATCTCGAGTAGCTCGCGAGCTGTCTCGTCTCATTAACACCCCTACTCCTCATTCACTAATCCTTCTAATTAATCACTAATTCACTATAACTTCTTTTCCTCTCATCCATTTCTCTCATATATCACACAACTCATCTTCTCTCTAAAACCCCAAAAAATAAAAACCCAAAAAATCCAAATAAATAAAAAACCCAAAACCCAAATAAATAAATAAAACCCAAAAAATCCAATTAAATCAAAAAACCCAAAAAATCCAATTAAATCAAAAAACCCAAATAAATCATTCATTCTTCTCTTCCTCATTCACCACCACCCACCACTATCCCACCCGACACCAACTCACCGCCCACCACCGCCGCTACCGCCGCCACCGCACCCCCATTTTTTTTTTTTTTTTTTTTTTTTTTTTTTTTTTTTTTTTTTTTTTTTTTTTTTTTTTTTTTTTTGAGTTGTTTTTTCAATTCATTTTTTGTTGTTGTCTTTTATTTTCTTTTATTTTGTTACTTCTCCTTTTTTATTCATTTTCTCAAATCTCTTCTTGTTATACTTTTTTTTAAGATTTCGGGTTTTAAAACTTGTTATTTGGTTTATTTTAGATTTCGGGTTTGGTTGGGTTGTTGGTTTTTTGGTTTTATTATTGTTATTTGGTTTTTTGTTTTTGTTATTATGAGTTTTTTTGGTTTTTGTTATTATTTTTTTTTTTCATATTTTTCATATTTATTGTTTGATTTTTTTACTATTTACGACTAAAGTTATACATTTTATGACCAAAATTATACAAAAAAAGACTAAAGTTATACAAAAATTGGACTAAAGTTACACAAAAAATTGGACTAAAGTTATACAAAAATGAACCAAAGTTATACAAAAATGAACCAAAGTTATACAAGAATGGACCAAAGTTATACAAAAATGGACTAGAGTTATACATCAAAGGCCTAGAGTTATTTTTTTTTTGACTAGAGTTATACATCAAAGGCCCAGAGTTATACATTGTATATCTAGAGTTATCTGATTGTGACTAGAGTTTTACATCTTTTGACTAGAATTATAAATATTGTGACTAGAGTTATACATTAAATCCCTAGAGTTATACATTATATGCCTAGAGTTATACATCATATGCATAGAGTTATACATTATATGACTAAAGTTATACAAAAATGGACTAAAGTTATACAAATATGGACTAAAGTTGTATAACTTTAGTCATATAATGTATAACTCTATGCATATGATGTATAACTCTAGGCATATAATGTATAACTCTAGGCATTTAATGTATAACTCTAGTCACAATATTTATAATTCTAGTCAAAAGATGTAAAACTCTAGTCACAATCTGTATAACTCTAGACATACAATGTATAACTCTAGGCCTTTGATGTATAACTCTAGTCAAAAAAAAATAACTCTAGGCCTTTGATGTATAACTCTAGTCCATTTTTGTATAACTTTGGTCCATTCTTGTATAACTTTAGTTCATTTTTGTACAACTTTGGAATATTTTTGTATAACTTTAGTCCATAGTTGTATAACTTTAGTCCATAATTGTATAACTTTAGTCCATTTTTGTATAACTCTAGTCCTTCATATGTATAACTTTAGTCCATATTTGTAAAACTTTAGTCCAAAATTGTATAACTTTAGTCATATAATGTATAACTCTATGCATATGATGTATAACTCTAGGCATATAATGTATAACTCTAGGCATTTAATGTATAACTCTAGTCACAATATTTATAATTCTAGTCAAAAGATGTAAAACTCTAGTCACAATCTGTATAACTCTAGACATACAATGTATAACTCTAGGCATTTGATGTATAACTCTACTCAAAAAAAAAATAACAACAAAAAAACAAAAAAAATAATATGAAAAATCTAAAACAAATCTAAAAATCTAAGGTCCATTATATATTTGAGACCATATTTTTGTATAACTTTAGTCCATAGTTGTATAACTTTAGTCCATTTTTGTATAACTCTAGTCCTTCATATGTATAACTTTAGTCCATATTTGTAAAACTTTAGTCCAAAATTGTATAACTTTAGTCATATAATGTATAACTCTATGCATATGATGTATAACTCTAGGCATACAATGTATAACTCTAGGCATTTAATGTATAACTCTAGTCACAGTATTTATAATTCTAGTCAAAAGATGTAAAACTCTAGTCACAATCTGTATAACTCTAGACATACAATGTATAACTCTAGGCATTTGATGTATAACTCTAGTCAAAAAAAAAAATAACAACAAAAAAACAAAAAAAATAATATGAAAAATCTAAAAATCTAAAAACTAGATCTAAATAAATAACAACATAATAAGTAAATAACAAAAAAAAAAAAAAAAAAAAAAAAAAAAAACAAAAACCCAACCCAACCCGAAATCGAAAAAAACCAAATAACAAAACCAAATTTAAATATCGTGTGTATAACTCTAATGCACATAGTGTATAACTTTAATAGACAAGATGTATAACTTTAGTCCAAAAAATCAAATAACAATAACAACCAAATAAAAAATAATAACAAAAACCAAAAAAACTCATAATAACAAAAACAAAAAACCAAATAACAATAATAAAACCAAAAACCAACAACCCAACCAAACCCGAAATCTAAAATAAACCAAATAACGATAAAAAAAAACCAAATTTAAATATCGTGTGTATAACTCTAATGCACGTAGTGTATAACTTTAATAGACAAGATGTATAACTTTAGTCCAAAAAATCAAATAACAATAACAAAACCAAATAACAATAACAAAATAAAAAAATTAACAAAAACAAAGATATGAAGAATGAAGTTATACAAAAATAACAATAACAACCAAAATTACAAAAATAACAATAACAACCAAAATTACAAAAATAACCAAATAAAAAAATGAAGAACAAAAAAAATGAACTAAAAAGAAAAAAGGAAAAGTGAATCTGAAAAAGTGAATGGTGAGGCGTGATGGTAAGCAAAAACCAAATAACAACAAACAAATAACAAAAACAAATAAGAACAAATAACAAATAACAAAAAAAAAAAAAAAAAAAAAAGGAATCTGAAAAAAATGAAGAACAAAAAAAAAAGAAAGGAGAAGGGAGAGGCGGCAGAGAGGGTGACGGCAGGAGGAGAGGAGGGTGACGGCAGGAGGTGCGGGGGGTGGAGGAGAGGAGGGTGACGGCAGGAGGTGCGGGGGGTGACGGCGGGTTTGGTGGCGGGTTGTTGCGGCTGTGGTGGGTCGGCTGTGGTGACGGCGGGTTTGGTGGGGGTGGTTGTGGTGGGTCGGGTGTGGTGGAGGAAGGAGGGGTTGTGGCAGGCGGGTTGGTGCGGCTGTGGTGTGTGGTGGGGTTGTGGTGGGTCGGGTGTGGTGGAGGAAGGAGGGGTTATTTTGGGTTTTTTTTTGTTGTTGTTTGGTTTTTGTTGTTAATTTTTGGGTTTTTTTTTTTTTTGTTGGGAGAGAATGAATTAGGAGAGAGGGGGTGAATGATTGAAGAAGTGAATGAATGAAATGGATGATGAGTGGGTGAGTGAGTTGGGAGAATTAGAAGGAGGATGGGTGGATTAGTAAGAACTTTAATTGCAATGAGGAGCAAATTAGGGTAGATTGGTTAGTGGCCATCCAATTTAGATGTAATCTCACCCCTCCATCCCTTCCATCCAAGGGTTTTATAGCGACTTAGGGCGCTTATGGTATGATGTAAGACCTTATAAGAACCCTTCTCTATATATATATATATATATATATATATATATATTAGCGGCCAATTATTGCTGTGTTGTTCTCAATCCTCTTGAAAAAGGAGGACTCAGCTTGAAGCAACCAAGCTCTTTTGATTCCCTTGAACCCATCTTACTGCAATCGGGCTCCTCACCTGGTGAAACCCATCACTCCACACAATTGACCCGAAACTCGATGACCCATTCACTGGTTCAGTAGTTCCACTGCTAGTAAAGCTGATTTCATATGACAGTGAAGGCTTTCTTGGGCGGAACACCAACATTCGGGGATTAACACTGACACGTACATTAGAGGGAGCTTTTACAGTTACTCGATACACTGCAAATTCTGAGAGACCCACATTCGTGACCTTCCTGGTGTATTTTACTACATTCTGACTCGACTCAAACACGACTGCGAATGATGGGTAGTTCAAATCTCCGGGGCTTGACAATTTGCCTGCGCCACAGTCAATAGTAACAGGGTCTTTCAGGAACATGGAAATTTGTTTTTGAGTATATCCAATGGAACATAAGAAGGCTATGTAATCATTAGCATCACTGTCATAGACTAAGCCTGGGTCAAGTGCCTTGTTTGGGTCAACTTGACCTGAGCCATGACCAAACGGTGTAGACGAGGTACTAGTGGCAAGATCAATTAAGTTTTTCCCAGCATTATCGAGGTTGTAAGATGTCGTCATAAGGGCAGATTTGATAGCTGACGGGCTCCAACTTGGGTGCGCGTTCTTTAATAACGCAGCCAAACCACTTACATGAGGACATGCCATAGAAGTCCCCGAAATACTGTTGAACTGGACCCGCCTAGAGTCCACAGCCAGGTCTGACGGGCCGACAAACCCTGTCCAACCCGCCAGGATGTTGACACCAGGAGCTACAAGATCAGGCTTAAGGATTTCGGGGGTGATCTTGTTGGGGCCACGGCTAGAAAATGCCGCCACCCTTGGAGATGGTGGTATGAGGCCCACCACGGTCCCTTGGAAGTCGATGGTTGCCGTTGGGTTGGAGTTGGGAGAAATGTAGTCTTTGATTTGGCTCCCTGAAGCATAGCTGACCATAGTAGCAGGAATGAGATGGGCATCAGCTAGCAATTCCGCCCCAAATTCGGCGGTGTTGACCAAAATCATTCCTGCGCCGCCAGCCAGCTTGACTGCATAACCCTTGGCGGCCCGGCCGTTTACACCTCTTTCGCACATCACAATTTTTGCTGCTACTTTGGATGCATCAAGCTTGCCTGTCACAGGACACACATCCAATCATATATAAGCAGTAAATACACATTTCAGCCTAAAAGATATCATAGTTCTTCTGCTTGACCATATCCTCAAATGACCTGAAATAACTAATGTGAAACAAAAAACATAATAGCCCTGAAATCATCCTACTGAAATGATGTACCTTGTTCGCATTTACTACTGTCAGCATCTTTACCATCAACCAATCCCCAAGAAACACTCTTATTGAACCCGTCACCACCATCATACAAAGACACCCCTTTAAACCTTTTTCCATCACCCAACACCACATCAGCAACAAACTCCCTATCAATGGTCGAAGCTCCAACAGTCAACATCCAGGGAGCAACATTAGTTGTAGTGAACTCGCGGGGCCCAGCATTTCCAGCAGAAACAGAGACCACCACACCTCGCTGGGCTGCATGAAAAGTGCCAATTGCGAGAGAGTCCTTGAAGTAGGGAATAGCAGTTGACCCTACAGAAAGTGAAATGACATTTACACCCTCCATGATAGCCTGGTCTATGGCTGCTAGTATGTCTGATTGAGTACAACCTGAGCTCCAACACACCTTGTAGACGGCAATGCGAGCCTTGTAGGCCACCCCACCAGCTGAGCCAGGGGCGTACCCAAATATGTTAGCATTGGGAACCACTGAACCTGCTGCGGTTGAGGCACAGTGTGTGCCATGGCCTTCCGTGTCAAGAGGTGACTTTGAGTCTTTGGTCTCATTTATTGGCCCATGAGCTGCTTCTTGCCTACATTATTTTATTTTATTTTAAACCAATCTAATTCACAAAATACCATTTACTCTAAAATAAATATTATATGAACACTCTAAAATACTTAATCCTATTCAGCCTATAGTTCCCCTTTCTCTAGTATATGTGAGGAGTATTATAATGGAAGCCGAAGTATAGGCGGAATAGAAAGAGACTTTTTTTTTTTTTTTGTATATATTCCGAGCCTTAATGGGATCGGGCTTGGTTCAGATAATGGACTTGGGTAAATAAGTTTATAAAGGCGTGTTGTACACATATGATGGTGTTATAGGAGTTTTTGTCATCTTACCCCCGGTAGAAAGCACGAGCTCCGATGATTTTCCGGTTACAAGAACCAGCTGGAAAGGTGGGGCCAAAGTCGCAAGAACCCTTCCAGGTGGCAGGCACAGGGTTATAGCCAGCATCATCAAAGCTGGGAATATTAGGCCATATACCAGTGTCAAGCACACCAATGATGATATCAGAGGCATAATCTGCCTTAGGCCAAAGACCCGAGCCATGACTAAGGCCAAGAAACTCCGGGGTACGGGTGGTGTGGAGCTGGTGGGTGCGGTCCGGGATGACTGACAGAACCGAGGGATGGCGGGTCAGCCGAGCAGCTTGAGGTGCTGTTAGCTGAGCCGCAAAGCCAGTGGCTGAGTGGGTGTATGAGTAGATGATTTGGATTGGTGACGAAGAGGGGAGGGATTGGAGGATGGAGGTGTAGTAATGGTGGTGTAAGTATGAGGCAGAGAATGTAAGATTGTGGGGTTTAGAGACGTGGACTATAAAGGTTGATGTTGATTGGACAAAGGCGATAAAGAGGGAGAGACATATGAAAAGGGTGAAATAGTAGTAAGAACAGAGGGTTGTCATTACTGTTGTGGGTGATGACTGATGAGTGCCATGGCAATGTGTAATTGGTTTCTCATTTAAAGGGGTGATCGGTGATCCTGAATCGTGATCCAGGCTGAGTTGTTAATTATTAATTATCATGTGCGGCTTGAGGCTGTGATAGTATAATCAGAAAATATATAAAAATAATGATGCAGATCACATGATTTTGAAAGCTGTCCTTATACATCCCAATTATTAAACAAAGTGATGGGGGTACGAAAAGGAAATGGACGACTCTTGTTATAATACTCAATTCATTTTACCTCACTCTTTCATTTGCTGACTCCTACACCTACGACTACTCCTCTTCACCAAATGCCGCCAATTAGCCATGTTTTTCAGCATTCCATCTATGATCACCGGCCACCAAGAGGAAGTTGACCGACCAGTCCCTCGTAGCTAACTGCTGGTTTCCTTCAGTTTACCCCATGAATAATTAATTTAAAACCAACTTCACTTTGGTGACCGAAAGTAAAGGATCTCAAAATCATTTATCAACTCAAATAACTTGACTTGAAATTATATTTAGAAATTAAAAGTGCCATACTCGTCCAAGTCAGCTCCATTGTAATGCCCCATAAGGTCATCACTCATCAGCAGCTATACGCTCTTGATCACTTCCTGCAATATCGTATCCTGCTGGTGCGAATGGCATAAAGCAACCACCAAACCCATTCAATAATTTAATTTTAATTTTGTTGATTTCAGAACCGTTTCAGAGCATGATTTCAAGTAATTTCCCCAACATTGCTTGATTTTCGATATTGATCTTCAAACCTGTAACAACTAACAACACAAGATTCAATGGAACTAAAGCCAAAATGAAGGAAATCAGAAACATATTTATATGTCACCAATAATAAGGGGCGGATACAGGTAGTGGGCTAGTTGGGCTGAAGCCCAACCTGTTTCTAGGAAAAGAATATATACATGTTCTTCCAACTTAATACAGCCTATTCAGTTGATTCTAGTGGTTTTTTCTCTTTTGTAATTTTGTGTTGTGCGCCTTGCCACTTTGCCAGGGTTCAATCCTTCCCATGACATTTTCTCTTATGCTTTATTATTTTTACCTTAATTTACACCAACTTTCCTAAATACCTCTAATTAAAAGTTTACCTCGCACAAAACACGCTTCTATCATCCCCCTTATACTAAAAGAATAAGAGTTCTTAGAATTTTTCCGCTTAAATTAATTTGGCTATAATTGGGCTTTTATTATAACATATATTTTATTGGGTCTTCATTATATTATATTTACTTTTGGATTATAATGAACTTTCATTTTCCATCGATTAATACAAAATATTAATTATAATAAATTTACAATTAAATTTCAAATTGAGTTAAATATCATTTTTGTTATTATTTTCTTTAATTTTTCTATCTAAAATATCGCGCATTCGCGCGGGATCTATACTAGTTCTAAGTTAATAGGTGGTATACATTCTGTTTTTCTTTTTATTTTGTTTCTTATAGATTATTTTCTTCTTTCAAGTAGCTTAAACATAGAAAAGTGTGCATATTTTAGCCTCAAATCCAAGCTATTTTCAATCTCAATTCCTCTCCGTTCCAGTTAATAGTTATCTATTTGGCTTTTTTCAATGATTATATTACATAGATGATAGCTATTAATTAGGGCGGAAAGAGTATTAAATTAATTTTGAAAAGTATTTGTTAATGAGTAAGTCTCGTAAAAGTCCGCCTCTTACTAAATTAGTAATATTTTACGGATTACAACATTTATACTTTTTGATGAAGTATTGATGTTGGTTGTTATTTCTAAGTCGATGGTTAAGTACTCTAATGAAATTCGTGTTTATAGTTGCTACAGGTGGATACGTTAATCAGTAGACCTTATTTAAATCGGTCGTAAGTATCTGCTCCGTATTAAATTATCAACTTCAAGCCTTCTAATGCTTTTTAAAACTCAAAATTTTTCGATCATCAAGTGTAATGTTAAAATCTAGCCCACCATACTTTTGATTCCTGGATCCGCCCCTGGTCACCAACATCAAAGTAAAGTACATACATGCCAGTATTCACGAATCCAAACGTAAGATACATCAACATCTTCACCTTCACCTTCATCTTCATCATACATGTCATTGCATGGCTGTCATTATCAGTATACGACTGTCCAGTGTCCACTATAGGTGGTCATTGGTAGAATAAGTGGAGTTTTAGAGGTATAAGCCAGCCTATGATGTGGGTACGACTCTTAAAACTTTGGTCAGATCCTAAATCACATCATAGGAAAACGAGAAGGATAAGTTCACCTTGTTATGATGTGGTTTAGGTTCTGGCCCAAAAGAAGATGTCAATTCACTAATTTCTCTTTTAGAGTGGAAAATATTGTTCCCTAGTTAGTTGTAAACTAGGTAATAAATTATTGCTCTGTCGTTACAATGTATAGTTATGCTTTAAACTAAATATGAGTTTGTATTTGTTGTTTTCAGATTTAATCGAGACATGCTAAACATGGAGCATTAAGGTATGAACACAATGGGATTCCCTTTGCCTAATAGCTCAAAAATAAGTTTGCGTTTGAATTAGTTTTATTTTTGGCAAACGGATGATGTGAGATACTATTTTAATAGAACAATGATTAAGTGAAATTCCGCAACACTGGAAGCAATTGTGTAATGTGCTTGGACATCGAAAAACTTTCATAGAACAATCATAATTAGCGATGTCGATATAGGTCACTTAACCAAGATGGTACGACAAACAACAATACTCCTTGCATGAAGCGATACTAATTCTAATGGACGAGGCACACTATCTTGGGGTACGGCGCACAAAACGCCCCGCACAACAACTAGTCTTATAAATAGGTGGAGATTTGAAAACTCTTAATCCCACGATTTTTATCTCTTTTCGGTTCTCCATGTAACCAAAATTATACTTCACTTTGGCCATTTTACTACTCCGTAATAATGTAACTATGTTGAAAATTGGTTCAAACACTCTATTTTGTAAACACTTCAAAATTAAAAGGCGTAGATTATTTTTAGTTTTTTTGTCAAATAACACCATACATTTACACCTTTTCTTAATCTGGTACCTAATTTTTTTTATTTGCCCAGAAACACCTAACATTTACTTTTATTTGTCAAATGGCACAAACCTGACTTTTCCGTAAAAAAAAAAGTCAAAAAACCGTCTTGACTAACGGAGCAAATGGTGACTTGGCATTGTTTACTCATTTCTCTTTGTTTTTCCCTCCAATCCCCACTCCCATTTTCCAGTTCCATTTATCCCTCCAATTGAACTCAATTTTCCTCCAATTAAAACCCTTATTTAACCCCCTAATTTTATATTTTCATTCTCAAATTAAAGTCCCAATTTATCCCTTCATTGTCCAATTTTCTCCTCCTCTTTTATTATCCTTTCAACCTAATATGTCTTTTTAAAGCTCGTCCTCCAACTCTACAAAGCAGGTTAGATTACTTAGGGGGCGTTTGGTTCAAAGATTAGGTATGGAATGGAATGAATTCTAACTCCAAGGAGGTATGGAGTTAGAACCCCATACATGTTTAAAGTTGTTTGGTTCAATCCGGGTATGGGAATAATAATGTGTTGGGTGGAATGGAGTTGGAAACTTGGGGAGAGAGATGGGTATGGGATTCCAAGGGGTTGGAATGGAGTTAGAATCCATCAGGTATCTAACTCCATTCCAAAATACTCCAACCAAACATTGGAATGGCCTGAATCCATTCCAATCCATTCCAAAAGTTTCAACCAAACACCCCCTTAGATGCATTTGTTGTCTTTTTAAAGCTCGTCCTCCAACTCTACAAAGCAAGTTAGATTACTTAGATGCATTTGTTGTCTCCTACTTCTTGTTCCTTTTCTTTTGCAAATTGATGGGATGGAAATGGTGGGGGAGTGTGAAGTGTGGAGTGTGGAGGGTGAAGAGTATAATAATGACTTGAAATAGAGGTAAGAACGAAATAAATTAAGGAAACACTACTAAGTCATTATTTGCTCTATTAGTCTAGACGATTTCTTGATTTTTTTGACGGAAAAGTGAGTTTGGTGTCATTTGACAAAAAAAAATGTTGTGTTTTTGGGCAAATAAAAAAACATTAGGTACCAGATTTACAAAAGGTGCAAAAACTAGGTGCTATCTGACAACAAAAATCCTTATTTTTAACCTATTATTTTGTTTACTCTCATACTTTGACGCTAGATCGATCTCAATTCATTAAAAACCAAATGATGAACAAATTTTTTTCAGCTTTATAATCGTAAATCATTTTTTTTAGAATCGGATTCAATCATATTATTAAACCTACCTTTTATTCAACATAAGATGCATACATCCTATATTTCTTACATACGACACTGAAGCACCGAAAAAAGAAAAACAAAACCATGGGAGTATAACTCTTCCAAGCCTTCAGGAAGGAAAAGGAGACAGTGCCGCCAAAGGCCTTCATTTTGGTGGATTTTCATGTACATAGATAGACTGGTAGAAAATCCAGCATTCACAATGTTGTAACCACTTCTTCATTGAACTCTTCTCTGGTATCTAGCGCGGTCGAGTAGCCATCTCCCTTGGTCCAACTTGTCTCACCAACTAAATTAGATAATAAGTAAAAAAAGATTTAACAGCCATTCAAACAAATGGTAGACGCAACAAGGACAAGAATCACAGGTAAATAAAACATGAAGTGGACCTGGAAGTACGATTCAAGCTTCCTTTTCAGAGTTGTATATTCTCTTTTGATTTGCTGGAAAGTCCGCTTGCAACTGCTTACACCATGCAAAATGCATAAGTGACTGGAAAAACGCAACTACTTATGCGCGCAACAGTCTTACAAAACCATAGATCATTCCATATTTTAAAGTCAAATTGTAACTACGGAGCACCATTTTCGCCTTTAATTGGTAGTTTACAATATATTAATGTAAAGTCATCTTACAAGAGACTTAGAGGAAAAATGAAGAGTAAATGTCCAGCATATGTTTAAGGTGTCACGGTTAGACCTGTCAAAGGGGTCAGCCGGGTCGGGTCTCGGGTTAGGTCAGAATGCGGGCCGGGTCGAATACGGCCCACGACCGGGTTAGGGTCAGAATACGGGTCAAGAAATAATTTTTAACGTTTTTTTAAACGATTTTTTAATTAAAAAAATATTTTTTTTTAAAAGTAAAACATATTTAAAATTAATATTTTAATCATATTCAACGTTTATATTAATTATATTGACATAATTTTTAATAATTATTTATTATTAAATATTATAAAACTTATATAAAATTGACTTTTTAGTTGTGTTTGTAATTTTAAGTAATAAGAAAAAATTAACTATTTTTTTCCAATATAATATAAATATTACTCCCTCTGTCCCAGTCATTTGTTGTCCTTTTCCATTTTGGGGTGTCTCAGTCATTTGTTTTCCTTTCTATTTTAAGAATGAACTTGATGAGTAATTTGAGCATTCTCATTCAATTTGTTCCACTTGTCATTTAGTTATTGGCATTTTTCTCTTTCCTTGGTCTTTGTGCCAAAACAAAAGGACAACAATTGACCGGGACGGAGGGAGTAGTATTTTAATAAAATTCATGATTTACCTTTTACCCAAGGGGTCGACCCGTTTGGGTCGTGTCTCGACCCTAAAATAACGGGTCATTTCGGGTTAGGTCAAAGGGGTCGCAGGCAAAAAAACCGGGTTTGTAACCTAAAAAACGAGTCGGGCGGGTCGGTTTTTGGATCGGGTTGAGTTTTGACAGGTCTAGTCACAGTAGTTAGTTAGCTTTATTGGCGCCAAATTCCTCCCTTTGAATTTTTGGCATGACTGGTTTACTGACCTTTCTAATAAGGGAGTTTTGAAAAGCTCCACAGCCTCAATGGCTTGCTTACACTTAAACATGAGAGGCACTATTGCCGCTCCAAGACCATCCTTAAGGACTACTAATTCCTTATTTTTGAAGTGATTTAATAACATTAACTTGAGTAACTGTAATACTGTTTCGGTGTGCTTATAGATACTCTTCAACATGAACGCTATTTCGTATTAAGCAGCTGTCTTAGGCTTCCGCAGCATAAGAGGTGCTCCAAAGGCTTATGAATAAAAAGACTAGTGCGTCATACAAAGATATGGAGATATGGACATCTTTTTCAAGCAGAACAGGGATTAAGTAGGAAGGTGTTTCACCAATATGAGTTTTCAATCTTGGGTTTCCCAGACACAATTTCAGGCTTTGAACAGAAATTGGAGTGAAAAAAGTGGATCCCGCTAATTGCCTTAGTAAGTTGGATGGGATGGAGAATTAAACTCAAAAAGAAGAAAGTCTGAATTGCTATATACTTGTATTTTATAGTGTTAAGACTAGAGTCTGGAGATAAAGATAGTCTAAGACTGACAAGACCATGAGTCTAGACATATTGATTTCGTATAGGTTCGAGACTGATAAGGAAATTACCTGTCAGTGTTTCCAGCCCGGCAGTATTCTTTGAACTGATTGCACTCACTTCTTACTCTCTTGGCTCCAATGCTGCACATGCGTAAAGTTGTTCATCAACATTAGGGCAAACATTATAGTTACTTTAAGAATATACCCGTATGTAAAAATCGTTTAGCTCGGAACAGTGGCGAATACGAGTTAAAGGACTAGTGTACTCACACAATGGAAAAGTACAATTTCTTTTACATATTGCTCTAAAAATTAAGTTTTTTTGTTTGATAATCTCTAAAATATCAACGGGGCCCGGGAACTTAAAAATAGAGCTTCACAAGTACCTAGAGCAACTGCCTCTGAACTGTTGCATGTGGTTTTCCAGCTTGATGAAGTCTAGAGGGCACCTGTTCCTGTAGCAGGAATATCAGAACAAAACTGTTATGTAACTGTTTGTAGTTCAAACCCTTTAAAATATAGATTTCAAAAAAGAGGGATAAATGGGAAAACAGAGAATGGCAAGAAGAACGCAGAACAGAACAAAGAAAAGTGCTTACATAGCTTGCTCTATATTGGCTAGCAATCTTCCTGAATCTCTGTAAAACAGAGTTACCACCTCCTCCACAAAATTTGGGTTCGTGTCATCCTGAAGTTCTTCTAACTGGACAAATTGATCATCCAAAAACCCCTGAAATGAAAGCATATTAAGACATATTGCCACTGGGATAAAAACGAAAATGAGACGCGCTTTGAGGAGGAAGCAAGGAAAAAACCTGATCAAAGAAGGATTGTCTCATCTGAGTAACCTGACGATGTAACTGGTTTCTCTCCATATTAATATTTTTAATGCAGAATGATGTTTGATGTTACTTGTTAGTGTATTAATAGTGTTGTTTAGTGAGGTTTGAGTTGTATTTTATAGAGATGTATCATGTGGTATTTATATAGTAGGATTCTATGAGAGGGTAGAGAAAGGAGCATAACTGTGAAAAGGAAAGCAGAAAGAAGAGGTAGGAAAGAATGTTCTGAAGTAGTAGGGGTGTTTGGGGCCCTCATTACATAATTGGGAGATGAACGACACGGGAGCATTAAATGAAACAGCTAATTGATTCACTGTGAAATTGGAATGGCATTTTTTGCTTTAACTAAAAAAGAAATTATCAGAAACAGAGAAACATAGAAACCTAGTATTAGCTTTTCATTGGCCATGAAAAATAATTGCTGCAGATTCCAAATACTTTATATAAGCTCCTTACCGGTACACCGATTTTTAGCTTGTGTACTCCTGAATCCTGATTTGTGAGTCAGTACAAATTGCTAGAAAAGGTGAATGATAGGTTCTCTTCACTCTTCACTCATAATCACATCACAAGAAATTTTTATTAATTTATTTAAGATCTACTGCAATTTATGGGACTCCTGCATCTGTCCATATAGGGTTGGTGGTGTATAAAGACGTGGTCTCCTGTCCTGAAGGCCAGAACTAGATTTCAGGCTAGCTTATCTCATTTAGCGTTGTTATTAACCTAATACTCCTATATCAAGTGCGCTAAGAGAGGAAGTGACTAGATATAAGCCTCCAAAGATGCCTCTACAAGATGGATTCTCTCGTTCCTGTGAAAAGTTATTGAAATGTTTGATAGCGCTGGTTTACATAAGTCATGACTATTTACCTTCGCCTGAATTATACTTGATTCTTCTAAAACAAAAGATACCTTGTTAACTGTGTGGACTCTGGAGGCTCACCCAAATTCCGTACACATTATCCGTGCGTATAAAGACTAATTGGCAATCAATTTAGTTCAAGGATACAGAATGGTCGGAAATGTCTAGTCAAGAGGATAAAATTGAAACAGAGTAATGACCAACTACCACTATGTATCATACGAACTTCTCCTAAATCCTCGTCTAAATTGATAAATGAAAACTAAAAAAAAGAACCAAAAAAAAAACTAAGATTTCCTGAAGAGGAATCCAATCCAAATAAAATAAGAATTTAAACAAATACACCAAGTTAGAGTTAAAATGCTTTTGATGAAGTCATGTGGCCAACTTGGACAGTATTAGCTTAGTGATGACTAACCTGTCTTAAAATATGCATCATTAGATTTCCACTCATTCGCCCCTGCATGCCTTTACTTATCAAGCAGCTCAAATGGAATGCTTGCAATGTTTCCTGCACAGTGAAAGAATAATTCCAAGTGGTTAATCAACTATGTATCTGTTGTCAGACTCATAGTAGGCACTAGGCAGGTGTGGAGTTCATATGAAGAAAATATAGAGGAATTTTTTTTTTTTCTTTTCAGTAACCTATCGCGTTACTGAGATGTCAGCATTTTGCCAAATCAACACAAAAATCTCAAATCATACAGCATAGTACAATGTCTACAAGGTTATTGGTCACTGATACAAAAAAAAAAGAACTTTACCCCAGAGCTGAAGAAGTTCCCTCCCATGGCGAGGCAAGGAGGTTCGACTGTACGCAATCTTACGCTTGTGTTATGGTAGAGAGAGGTTGTTTTTAGATAACTCTTAAATAAAAAGTTGAAAGCTAGACTATTTGTCATTCCGCCGTTAAGGGTAAGGTTAAGTACATGATTTCCCTAATAAGAGGCAAACTAACCTGAATAATAATAGTAACATTTTTTAAACAACTAATTAACCACTAGTCCACTACCTAGAAAAGGACAATGAAGTTCAAATTCTTGCAAAAAACTTTGTAAGGTTTTCTACATATAATTTTTGAAATGGCATGAATCCCTCTCCCCTAACCCCACCCCTAGCCTAGCTCAGGGTAATGGTCCAGGTCCTTGATGGGGTAATAAGGTCATGAGTCCCAAACCTTACACTAAACAAGCTTAGCTTGGCATTTAGCGTGGGTGTTCCGTGAAAGAAAATTCTTAGAAAAATCAAAGACACAAAATTAAGGAACCAAAAACAATTAGGTGGTATATACTACGGCTAATTGCGCCGCTATCAGAACTAAAGAATACATCACTTCTAGGATTAGATATCACAATATATAATATGCAATTATCTCTGTAACATAAGACAAGAGAATCAATCCCAAAAGAGACAAGGCTAAGAATTGTTTCACTTTTTCCTCTTTCTAGACAAAATAAGGTGTATGTTTTTAACAATATTATATTCTTGGAAAGTTGCCATTGCTATTTTATAAGATTAGCAAAGAATGAGAGCTATAAATCAAAAAGGAATGGAACTTATGCAGGAAATGACAGGCAGGCACTCAGCAAAAACAAGTATAAATAAAGCATCAACCAGAAATCCTGATAGTTTATGCATGGGCAATGGCTCTACAGAATCGGATAATTAATTCTCGGTGCCAACCTTTGGGTTGTCCAAACTCCCATTTGAATGCTCTACTTTCCCTACTCAATCTTCTGAGATAGAATTAGTTTAGTTTGTAAAGATAAATCTTCTAAAAGGCTAACTATACAGCTAATAGTATTGGTGTGTAGCACTGTAGCATTATCTATTAATTAGTAACCTTAGGAGCCTAATGTAATCTCACATCTCTTATACTGGTGGCCTTGCAGCATCTCGATGACTGACAATATCTTCAAACTTGTATCAACATATTTAGCGAATCTTTTTTTTTTTAAATAATGTCAAAAAATAAAAAAATTAAAGATTATCGTTTTGGTTTAGAACTAAACTTAATTGTTAAAATGGTGTCCAACTAGGATTGTGCCATTGCGCTAGTTTCTAATTACAATTAGAAGGGAACGGAGCTAAATCTATATTCTTCGAGATCTCGAGGTAACATAAGAATTAATAGGGGAGAAAAATCCCTAACAAAGACTTCTCACCCTCATTCCCCCCAACCAAATCAATCCCTTTTTCTCACCACTACTCCTCCCACCTCACTAACTCACAGCAGCGAAGTCCACCACCACCACAGGCAAGCTCACATGGTGAGTCGCCTCCGACACGCAACCTCCCACTACGCACTGTCAGCAGCAGTGAAATCAGCGGACAACTTTCGAAGAATGTCTATTTATGCATCAGATACATCTTTGTCAATGTGAACTGCAGAATAGAATTCATCTCTTATTTTGTTTATGCATCAAATATCTACCATAAAATTTAAGGGTAAAGTAGATTTGGTTTGGGATCTCCAATCCTAGTTGGACACCATTTTAACAATTAAATTTAGTTCCAAACCAAAACGATAATTTTTTTTATTTTTTGACATTATTTTAAAAAAAGTTCATATTTATTATTTTTGAAGGAAAAAAAAAATCATATTTAGCTTCATTTCTAATGTCACTTTCTCCCCGTCTAAGCGGGTTTAGGGATCAAAATAAACATAACATTCCCAGCAATTACAGAAGGCTGTTTCTGGTATTCTCAATGAGAAAACAGTTTATTCACCATAAGAAACACAGTCTATTTTATTTATTCACCATAAGAAACACAGACAATAAAACAGTATCAACAAAAGAAGAAAAAGACTACAACACTAGCAATTTGGGCCACTAAAGTAAAGGACGGTGAAGAGTAAAATCAAAGGCCCATAAGCTCATCAGATCAGAATAAGTCTAACTCCAACAATGTTTCAAAAACAAAATATGGCATTAAGCTCATCAGAATATGGCATTAAAACACAGTCTACCTTTCCTATTCTTGATTATTCAGTGACTTATACTGTAAGATAATAAATAATGGTCAGTAGAAACATAAGTGCAAATTAATTAGTAACCTCCTTTGATAGCCAATTGATCAAGTTACAAGGAACACAGAGCTCAGAATTATATAGTTTGATATTTGGAGAAAAGAAAGAAAAAAAAAAAAAAAAAAAAAAAAAGAGAGAGGGAATAGAATCAAAGATAAGAAATGACAGCATCACAATAATGATTTCGATCTTTGTCCTGAAAGAAAAACGAAATTCCATATTACTACTAATTACTGTCATTCTTTTTCATGTTTCAACTAATGATCAGAGAAAAGGAAATTAATTAAATTTTAATATAGGAAGTCATTCCCAGGATGTGGCTCATTCCTCAGAAAAACTAAGTGGCATTCTGTGGGTGGGGGATAAAAATATAAGCAGACATGTCCAATAAGTGAATAAGTAGCAACCAGAAAAGGAAAAAGTGGGAATGTGAAGAAATGTCACAAATGATGATTGATGTAGAAGCTTCACCTTTCAATCATTAGTCACTGACATGGCCGCTTTTACACTCCCCCTGCAAAATTTAGCAGCTTGGTGATTGGGATACTACAGAACAGAAATTCTCCATTTATTCTGATTCCAGAGCCAAGTGACAGGGAGAGAAGGGGAAATATACAAATGAGGTTTCTCCAATGTTTACCTTTGCAAATTGTGGTCACGCTAGACGCTACTGCTTTGTTTAAGAAAGCAAAATATAACGGTATGCATGTTTTCTTCAGGCATATCTTGTAATTCTGCAACAACAATTGCTTCTATTTATTAGAAATTGGAACTACAAAAACACAATGGGGCATGAGCAATAGAATCCCAAATTAGCAAGAACAGCAGCAAATATACATGCCCGCTGGCAATACTTAATTATAAAACATAATACAAAAAACATGTCGAGAAGAATATAATGATCTTTTAATTCGGACAAAAAATAACGTAGACAACAGAGCGATATTCTTTCAAAAGATAATTAAAGAACCAAACAGAAAACATAGAGCAGCTCAGTAGCCCTATAATCAATCATGTGTAAGCAAGCTAGATATATTTACACTGATCTACATAAAATATGTCCATCAACTTCAAAGGATTAAGGCAAATAAAACTCCAATGTATGGTGACGATCCCGTGACGTTCTTCTGTGTTTCATTCAATTAGTGATCCATTATTAAACTTGAGAAGAAAAAAAAAGCTATATCTAACTAATGACGCTTTAGTGCAAGAAATGTATCTAAGTCCAATTCCAAGAACCAATAAATGATAACCATTTGTTATAAACTGGAGCATGTTTTGAAGCTCTGCTTATGATAGGATAATGTTGAATCTTCCAACACATAAATAAAGTCATCGAAATGAAACACTTGAGCTTCAATTGGGCTTATGAGTGTTCTAAAGATTGCGACATTAGATTTAGTGAAAATGGAGTATTTGTTCAATGGCCTCTTGAGGCACATAAGGGACACCATGTCTTAGAATTAGCTTCTTTTAGAAGTAGCCTGCACAAATATTACATATTGTCACATATATTAAGCTTCAATACAGGTTTAATACATTCCTGTGAGCAGATATTCTGTTAGAAGCATCAATTCTTCTCATATCACAAGTCTGAATAGACATCTTGAGCAAAGCATCCACTATGAAAACAACATTTCATATTCATATTACCATTTATCTTCATAATATTCTTAGACACCGTACGCTGACACTTGTCGATAGTACAGAAGTACAAGTTAGTTAAGTAGGATCATAAAGTCCATAATGGTCCAGGGACACCACTTGAAGGATATTGTCACTCATCTGCAACGCAAAGCTAAATAATAACTCTTAATAGTAGTGGTAAAGCTGGCTCACAACAAGGAATCGTCTTAATTGAGCATCATATATGGCCAACGCCGCTCTCTGCTTCATTACTTTAAAATTTAAAATCAGCATATTACTTCACAGAAATTTTTTGACCGGATTATGAAAATGGAATTCCAAAACGTGATTATGGGTCGTAAAGGAAAAAAGAACTACAGTAAAATTATCATTGTCGAAAATTAAAACATGAAACCCCCGTAAACAATCAAAGATGGACTACAGCTCTTTCCAGTAGCATGACTAATTCATACACGGGCAGACTTCCTATATTAAAGAGATTTTAAAAAACCGGGTACATCAGTCCAAAAACAAATAATGACCATAGTCCATTTGGTACGGTTCACGTTCGGACCAAAGACCGGCAAGACCAACAATTGGACCATCGCCTGGACCTAGGGATGTCATTAGGGTGGGGCAACGGCAAATGTAGACTCCCCCGCAACCATAACCACCAAGCAAAACTCATATCATATCCACCCCACCACCGATGGCGAATGGAAGCTTCCAAAACCATACTCGACCCAACTGATGAAGACCTAAAATCGTACCCGCCTCATTTATCTATTACTCGTCTAAACTTTAACTTTATTCAATAGTTGTTTGGTAAAAACCAGTTTAGTCACTACTCACTACGAAGTATAAGTTAAGAATTTCATTGATTTTCAATATGAAAGAAAATATACATCTCTATAATATGTGGATAGGCGGGTATGAAGCAATATCCACCTCTTCCCCACCACCTATGGCAGGCTATATTACTTGGACTCTTCTTGCTATCTTGCATACCCATGTCGGATACGTAACCACTACTCCACTAGGACAATAAGACATGGGTATGACACTTGGACATGCACTCGTGTCAAATACTTCTAAGAGTCTCCATAACATACATGGTGGGTATTTGCTTGAAACCCATAACCCCCCCAGCACCCGCTAAAACTCTACCCATATCCGCTCCAACTGGAACGGGTGCAGTTTGGATACCTACTTATACCCTGCCCGTTGACACCCCTACTGCGGTGGACCCCTAAAAAGTATCGGAGCATCCCTTTTAAAGTATAAACAATGTTGGAATTAAGTAATCTGATAGAGCATCAATCCATCAAAAAAAACTGATAATGACGTTTCTTACAGATAAAGTTGTATACTTAGTGAATCGATGACACAAACCCCACTTGAAAGTTGTTAAATTCTTCTAACCTAGGTTCAAAGTAAATTAACATTTAACATCCGCGTCCCACCTGTTCACAAAATGTCCGAATCACACCCCTCAAAATGCAAAGATCAAGCAAATTCCATCACTAAACAAATGATTAAGAGAGATGTCATGCAAAGCAGCAGCTCATATATATTTTACTAGATCAAATCATAGACATTATTGGGAACTGAGAGTAGATATTTTAATGTCTTATATCAAATCAACTACTCTACTTAGCTTTTGAGACATTCACCCGCCTTAATTGAACGGTTCATGTCAGACAATATACTCCCTCCGTCCTGGTCATTAGTGTACTTTGGTTTTAGCACAAAAACCAAGGAAAAAGAAAGAACCGATTACTGGATGACAAGTGGATCAAATTGAGTGTGGTCCGTGTGGATGATCAAATTGCCAGGCATTCTCAAAATAGAAAGGTAAACGAGATACCAAAAAATGGAATAGGTAAACAAATGACTGAGACGGAGGGAGTAATTATTTCCAGCAGATAATTGCATGATTTAAGCACAAAAACAGCAATCGGGAAACCCTAAAGTATAGCTTTTTCAAATTAAAAGACAAATTCGAAAATCAAAGCAATATGGAATGCAAAGTTGAGGAATTTAGTTAATAATGTGCTTACTTTGAGGATTTAGGGTGTGCGACAAGGATGATGCCCGTCAATCCATGATAGCAAATCTGAGTTTCGGTATTTTTACTCCAGAAATGGCGCCAAAATTGCACTCTTACTTTTGTAAGAGGCACTCCGACTGCATTTAAGCAGAGATACATCAGAAGGGGATTTAGTTAGAGCGGGTAAAGGATGACACGACATGAATTTTCACACGAAATTAACGGGTGTGAGTTGATGACTTGTTTACGTAGGTGGTTCAATACGAACATGACACGATATCTAATTGGGTCGGGTTAGGGTTGAGCTCTCTAAACAAGAATCCGACACGAATGACTTGTTTACCAAATTAATCTTAATTTTTCTTGATCATCCATCACATAAATGTATTTACACTTTCTAAATATAGACGTGACACGAAAACACGACACGAACCTGACACAAATTAAGGGGTTAGGGTTAAGGCTTGATGACCCATTTATGTAAGTGGGTCAACACGAGATTTAAATGGGTCGGGTTTGAGTTTAAGAATTTGTGACTCATTTACATGTGACACGAACACAAACCTGACATGACCCGATTTGTTTGTCAGGTCTAGATTTAGTACTCAAATCAGTCCAGGCTCCTCCGCTAATCGATCCGAGAGGGGAGTTCAAACTCAATTGGGTGGGTCCATATTTAGTAAAGAATCTTATCGGGAGATGTCGGGTTTCGGTTTAGGTCAGGTAGGTCTGCTTCTGTCGGCTCTAGTTATGGCAATGCTAGGCGTAGTTTCTGCAATCAGCTTTCATGGTTGTCAAGTATTGTATTACCTAACTATTTTTTTGTGAGTATTATGACGTTAGCGTGCAATCCTAATCTAGCTATATTTTTTGTGAGTATTATGACGCTTATGTGGGGACCGCATTCCCCGTCATGAACTTCTTCTATGACTTTCTTTGTCTTGATATGATCAACAAAGGAGCAAGACACCTTAGAGGTGTTATTTTGTAAAGTTATATTTTTGCTCTTCTGAAAGCGCGCTTTGTTCTACGTTATCGTTCAATAGTTTTCAAATTTGTGATTGTGAATCCCAAATTTTGGAATTACTATTCATCTATAATTATTTCTCTTTATCACCTTAATCGGAGATGTACATAGTATTTGGATTTCCATCGTGGATTTACAAGATCCTTAGCCCTACTAGTAAATTTACCATGCCACTCATATTTGACGATATTATAAGGAGGGCTTTTTTTGGATAATAGTATGCCTTTACCAAATGAAAGTCACTATCATAAGCCATTTAATCATAACGATCAAATGCATTTCCAAATGATTTAACCGTATTTCAAATACAAATCAATCACTATGGCCAACCCCGTCTAGCAATAAGATCTTCAATTATTACCTAAAAAAAGCGATTACATACTTATTTTAAAAGAAGGCCCACTCACGTAGCACAAAAAAGTCAGGGCCAAAGTGTGTGGGAAACACATAATAGCTTGAGTGTAGGCTTATTCGTGTGAATCACACGAATCAAATGTGCCAAGGTTGATTTGTGTTTCCCACACGAAAAGGTCAGGGCCAATTCATGAATTTGACACAAATAGGCTCTTTTCTTGATTCGTGTTTCCCACAAGAAAAGGCCGAGGCCTATTCGTGAATCTGGCACAAATAGGCTCTTTTCCCGTAAAAAGTTACACGTCGACTATAATTCTTTTCAAAAGTTCACAAAAACGATAATTACCTCTTTGGTTTCCTCCTCCTTCTTTGTTAATATCTTGATATTCATTGTTAATATCGTCTACAAAATCTTTTCCATCTTAATCATAATCACGTTCTTCGTTATAACACTAATGTTGTTGTTTGTTGAATTCATTGTTGAATTGATTTTGGTATGAATTGAAAACATAATTAAATGAGGCGTTGAAAAAAATTGTCTCCGCTCATATTCGAAGAAACGATTAATCATGTTTTAGAGAGATGTTAGAAAGATGGACAAAAAAAGAAAATGCTACGAAAATTTAGGGGCGTAACTAGTGTGAGTTTCACTTAAACTCCGCATAAACTTGTCTCTTTTTTTTTTTTTTTTTTTTTTGATGACGAGGAGGTTGGATCCTCCCCGGATACAGGACCCCACCCTGCTAGGCGCCTGTACCATGTGAGTTCTTTTCCGCGGGGATTATTCCCTCTCCGGACGTCAGGTCCCCAGGAAAGTGTTCATCTAGGGAATCGAACCCAGGACCTCGCAATTCCTCCTTAGGAGGCTTTGAGGTTACCCTGGAATTCCACTAGACTCACACATCTTGGGTAAACTTGTCTCTTTTATTTGTCATGTAATCAAGTAAATCTTTCCTCTTTGCTTGGGCTCCGAATGTGAATTTATTAAGAGAGGGAAAGTGCGATAGAACGGGATTGCAATGTGAGTTTATAGTCTTAGGCCCTGCTCTTTCTGGCTTATTTTCAACTCACTTCATTCATTTCACTTATTATTCGATTGATTTAGCTCGATTCGATTCAAATTTCACTTATCTAGTTCAAATTTCACTCATTTCACTTATTCGATTCAATTCAACTCGGCTCGGCTCCATTCAATTTCACTCACTCGGCTCATTCCATTCGATTCGCTCGGCTCCATTCGATTCATTTCAGTTATTTCAGTTCGGCTCATTAGTTCACTCCACTAAATTCAGCCCATTTCAATTTTGCACATCTTAATTAATAGTTTTATTAATATTTTTAATATTTTTTTTTCTTTATTATTATTATTATTATTATTATTATTAATTAATTAATTAATCATCCTCATTATTGTTATCATTTTGAATATTATAGTTATTAAAATCAATAATATTCATATTAATAAAATTAATACTATTACTAATATTATTATTAATATGAATATTAAATATTATTAATATTATTAATAACATTGTTAATTTTAATATTACTATTATTAATACCTAATTGTTATTTCATATACAAACTTTACTCTTTCACATGCATTTTTTCATAAACGTTCTATTTTGTACCCTTTTCATCTAAAACTGAACCAAATGGACTCTTGAATCAATATTTTTCCCTAAAACTTAATTTAATTGCTCAAATGACTTAAAACTTACAAGATGGATTCTAATTTATCAAATAATAAATTAATTTACTTGTTTATCAATTATTAATATTATTAGTTGAGTTTTAATTAATCAATCAAATTTTATTTGTTTGTTAAAGATGAAATTAGAGTTTGCCGATTTTTATTTATCTAATTAATTAAATTAGGATTGTTGTTTCGCGATGGCTACCTAATCACTCAAATTAGGATGATACATGGCTAGACTTTGAACAACAATCTAGCAAATTGGTGCTCCATTATTTCACCTAATAAAATTGATGGTGTACTATGGATTGTGGTTCATTGTGGCTAATTATTAGTAATGTTCTTCTTCTCATAGTAGTAGTAGTAATAATAGTACTACTACTACTACTACTACTACTACTAATAATAATAATAATAATAAAAAAAGTTTGCGTTTTTATAAAAAAAAAAACAAATAATAATAATAATAATTTTATTAATATTATTTCAGCTCCAATCAGCTTAGTTCAGTTCAGCTCTATTCAGTTCAGTTCAGTTCAGTTCAATTCAGCTCAGCTCCATTCAGTTCAGTTCAGCTACATTCAATTCAGCTCAGTTCAACTCTAAAAAGCCAAAAAGAACAGGGTCTTACATAAGATGGAACTATAAACGATAAAGAAGAAGCAGCACTAAAGAATAAGCATACATTATAGGAGACGAAAGCAAAGACAGATGATGATGTGATACACTGATACAGCAAGACTACAACAGAAAGGGGTTGCCCAACGCAAAGACCTTAAAGGGCATGATTCAGCAATACCCTTCCAAAATCGATTAAAAGTCGCAAAATGGAATAAAGAAACCTTAACTAAGTTAAATATCCGTTGTCAAAGGAGTTCTACAAAATATATATAGATAGATAATAGACAATCACCAATCCAACAAGGAAGAGACCAGAGTAGTAATATGAAATATCTAAATAAAGTCAAAGCCACCACTCCCCGGCTGCTCGAGGTCAGGGTGGATCCTCCTCCCAGGTCCTCCACTTCCTCTTCCTGGCTGTAGATCCGGGTGTGTGCTACCTTGGGGAGTTGGCCCTCTTGGGAATCTAAGAGATGATTCAAATAACCCGAGTATTAATTAGTACCTCCATCCGAAATATGTTGTCCCCGGTTGACTTTAGTGAATTAGTGGTCAACTAAAAATAACGATGTAAATGTTATCACAAAAAGTTTTAACTATATTATAGTGGGAGAACATTGTTCAAAGTTGACATCACTTGACCACAAAAAAAGACATCGTATAAATGGGGAAAAAAGGATCGTATGGATGGGATTTCGGATATCTATTACTGTAGTCTATAACCTTTTTATTTAGGGGTCTTTGCTATTTCCTTTAACAATGAAAGTTCTCTGAAGTACAAAAGCAACAACAAAAGACTATCAATACCTTCCAAAACTACCAGGTTCAAACCCAGGCACCCCCGGCGGACCATAAGGATCAAATCGAGCACCAGGTGGCGGACCCCCACTGTCAGAAGAAAAAGAAAGGAATTTTTTCAACCAAACCATGACCAGGCCCGACAAATGCAAAATAACCTGAAATGCATGAAAAAAAAAGGGTTTTTCTACATGGTACCCTCTTGTTTTTTGAAATTCTACATGGTACCCTTCTTTGTTTAAAAACACGTGTGATACCCCTACACTCTATTAATAATGCTCGCCCATAACCCTTAGTCAGTTTTCCGTTACTTTGCCCAGTTAAGTCATGACGTGGCCGTCAAGTGCTGACGGGGCTCCATCTTTTACTTAACATGGCAAGGAGTGGGATGACATGTATCCTTATAATTCTCAACTCTCCAATTAAATGCCTCTACCATCAATAAATCCACAATAAATCCATAAAATCAGCATCTATGTTGCCTCCCACAATACCAGATTAACTTGACATTATCAAGCTGCCATGGTAGTTCTTGGTTCTATGTTTGTGGGGTTGATAGAAGGATAAATTGGAGATTAGTGTTGCTGAATAGGGTGAACGATTGGACATTGTTGGTGGAGAAATTAGAGCTGAATTATGGGGAACGGATAAGCATAATGTAATCAGTGGAGAAGGTGAATTTGGTTACATGCTAATTTGTTGCTGAAGGTCTAAATATACGGTTAAAAGAAGGTGATAATGGTGATAGAGAGGAGGAGAAGTGTTCTTGTTGGAGCTTTATAATGGCGACGAAAGAGAGTTTGGGGATAGATAAGGGGTAATAAGGTAAAATAACATCATTAAAAAAAGCCAGGTCAACATTTTAACGGAAAAGAGTGACGGAATAGATAAGGAGGGTCACGGATGAATATTGCTAATAGACCTCAGGAGTACCACTGATACTATACCAGAAAGAAGGGTACCATGTAGAATTTCAACAAATTGAAGGGTACCATATAAAAAAAACCCCAAAAAAAAAAAAAAAAATTAATACTCACAGCCCTCCTGGTCCTCCCGGAATATGAGAGAATGGACCACCACCACCACCAAACCATCTAGGATCTTCAGGGCCTGAAAGCACGATGTCGTATTTCAGATGCTAAGGAAGTTTAAATATACTACTGGCAAAAGCACTTCGAAGTGGGTAAAATCACAAACCTACTAACATTAATCCAGCACCAAAACCACCTCTGTTATATGTCAAAACATAAAGCAGGTCAGTGTAACTGCAAAGGTGGCTATGGAACATAATGATGGCATTTAGCAAAAAATGCATGATAAGACGAGAAAGAAACCAACCTCGAAGGATATATTCCAGCTCCGCCACTTGGAAAAAGATCACTTCCACCAACAGGGTTGACAGGAGGAAGCACAAATCTGTACAGAGAAGCAATAGAAAAAAATCAGGGCATAGGGGAGTTTTGAGAGCACTGATGAGTCATGACGACAAACACAAAGCAGGTAATCAGCTTTGCCTCTTTCAAATTTTAGAATACAGTTTCTACCTAAATACTGCTAGTCTGCCACTTCTCTTAAACCATGTTTGTTCAAAGGACTAGGTAGACAAGCAACTAATTTTATAAATTACGTGTCCATAGACCCCTAAATGTAAATCCCTTAGTAAGCATAGCCCCATGAGTTGTTGGTTAGCTGCTAAGAAATTACCCTGCGTAACTAACTGGTAACAAAATATCTGAATGATAGCCTCTACTCTGAGATAATTTCTATGAAATAGAATAAAATAAAAATAGATGGTTACCCTGCAGGAGAACCCTGAGTACTTTCAGATCCATCGATATTTCTGTTGGGCTCATCAGAAGAACGTAAGCTGTAGAGTAAATATAAGGCAAAATCTGTAAGCATAATAATTGTACGCGAAATTCTTAAATCACCAATTCATAAGAAATAGGGGAGTTGATTGAGACGAGATACAACTTTGAGTTTCTATATCGTATAATTAGAATTTGAGCTCAAATTGATTCTCAAAAACATAGAAGTCTAGTCTAGTTATTAACATCAAGGCACTGAATACAGTACAGAATACAGTCGGATCTTCCTCCGCTTATTATGTGTATCTTTGTGCCTTATTAATGATCATAACAGTCCAGTATTCCAGTGTCTCAAAACCAGAATACTTCAAGAGTAATCCCCGCAATTGAAATTTCATAGTAACCCGTGAAGCAGAATCATAATAGAAGAAATCAAACGAACAGGCATAGCTAATCAAAAGGCCTAGCATGATAATTAAGCCATGGAAAATACTTGCATCCTCCCTACACACAAAGGAGGAGCACCAAAATGGGAATTAAATACTATAAAATCCTCCTTTGAGTGTAGGGAGGACGCAAGAATTTCTCATTAAGCCATATTCTAAACTACTGGCAAGGCACTTGATTAAAGCAATATCTCACTGTTCATTTAAATAATACAGAGTAATTTATTTTGCGTTTTCACATGTTTCAGTTGCATTCTCAATACACGGGGCCAGATAACTCAATCACATACACCTACATGGCTGTTTCTCTTAAAATGCAATGACATCAAACACAAGTGTAAATACAAAAAAGCTATACGAGACAATCTCACGTGTGACGTCAACCCGTTAACTCTACACAAAAGCTTGTGTTGGTTTCACGAATGAGATCAAACCCTTAACCTTATAAATAAACGAGAAATATAAAAGGATCGGTCATCACTACTTGTAAGCAGTATCGTACAACACTTAAAATTCTCCTATAGTTAAATCTCACTAGTGAGACATCCCGTACAAGAATTGCTGAAGTCTAAAGGCCTTTTAATTACCATGAAGTACCTACAGTAAAACAATGGGATTTCACAGTAAAACTGATTTCAATATTACCTTGAATGACTGCTCATGTGACTGCCACCAGAGCTACCATCCAATCTACGCAAAACATCAGACTCCAAACTGCGTACAAGCTTTCCCAAATTTTTGTATTGTGCATTATAATCAGTTGCATCAGTTTCCACCACACACTCATTAACACTGTCACAACACCCGAATTGAACAAAGGCGACATCAACCACGGAAAAAAAAAAAAATCAAGAGTAAATTTTTACTATACTATGTTTCATAAGGAATGTATGTACTTAATATCAAGGTGGACTGGTTCTGATGCGCCATCACTTAAAGCATCAACCATCAGCTTATCACCCATTACCAAGCACTTTAGCAAAATCTTCTTGTTACTTTTCTCAGGGTTTACATACACAAAGGCATACTCGTCTTCCACTTCATTCCAACCCTCAATTCCTACCTCATCTACAAAAGCGAAACCATAATATTACACAAACAACTTACACAAATCACATAAAAGCATTGATCTCGGCCAAAATAAGTCACTATAAAGTAGGTGGGTTATTTGGTTATCATAAGAAAAACACGCAAAGTGGAAAATTCCATGAACTTCAGATATGTGAGCTGTCTGGTTGCCAAATTTATTGTAAAAGTGGTGGAATTGTTGATTCACATGAATCACTAATTCTTATACGATGGTGGGGAATTGGCTGACGGTTTACCTACTCCCCGTGGTCATTGAAAATTCCTATGAATTGAGTTCCTAGATGGTGAACCAAACAAGTTTCCCCAATTCACATAAATTTGAATGAAAGAACTTATCTCATATGAATTAATAATTCATAGGAATGTTAATGCCTAAATGAACCAAACAACTGTTAGGATTTTGTTTCCCGAAAAAAGACCAAATTTTCACTTTGGATACCTCAAAATTCATATCAACAAAACTTTATCCTAGGAGCACATATCTGCAGGCAATATAAATAATTGTCCGCAAAACAACTGAAGTTTCAATCTAGTATTAATTTAACGATTATTGGCACAATTAACAAGTTGAAAAGCATCAACTTAAATGAAATCTAACTATATACCTTGAGTTATCAAAATGAGAATTTTCAAATATCCGGAAACCATGGTAGAATTAGAAAAACTACATCACAGGAAAGTGGATTTAACTTAGATCTCAAAAATCAAAGTGGAAACGATTCTACAGTTAAATTAAAGCAAACTACAGTAACGATCCATTTGCATGGTATGGGACATGAGTCCCACATCGGTCGTGTGGGAGGCTTATGTGGGATTTATATAGACTTGGGCTCTACCACCCTTTGAGCTAGCTTTTGGGGTGGGTTCTCCCAAGATCTATATCAATCCCACATAACCATAAGCCTCCCACACGACCGATGTGGGACTCATGTCCCATACCATGCAACAAATGGATCGTTACAACTACATTACCCACTTATGGACATTGCACGGTCAGTTTATTGGGTATAATTTAAACCGTCCATCATCCACATCTGCCCAAATTAATCTGATCACCGAGATAATAATATAGAGTAAAAGCGAATAATTTCTAAATTGGGATGGAGGAGTACAAGAATTGAAAATCCGTCTATATTTCTAAACACGAATTCTTATATAAGACCAACCAATACAATGGTAAACAGGAAGACTTTTTACTTCAATGGTTTAGTCTCGTACCCATGTCCGACGCACGACCAGACTGATAATAAATAAATTTTTTTAAAAAAAAAAAAAAAAAAAAAGACAATACCGGAGGTAGAAGAAGAGAGAACATCGGTAGCGAAAGCGGGAGGGCCGGTGGCAGTTAGAACGAAACCGGCATAGAGAAAGGAGGCGTGAACAACAAAGGCCACCTTATCGTGACTATTACGAAACGAAGGCCGGGAAGCTCTAATAAGCACCATTACTGCTTTCTCAGTCGCCATTAATTCCCTAATTTATGAAATCAGTATGTACCATTAAATTAGGGTTTCATTATATTGTCAAAGAACGATGCTTAAATGATAATGGAGGAAATTACGATGATGATATGAAATTAAATACAGAGAATCAAATACCTTTAGTTGTGTACTTGTGTGATTGATGCTTCTTTGATTTTGATTTTGATTTTGATTTTGATTTTAATTTTGCTCAAGTTATAAGCTTATGGAGTCATGTTTGGCCTGCCTGACTGTTAGTATAGTAAGAAAAGGAATGAAAGGATAAATTCACCAATAGGTAGGAGTTGGTACTCCATAATAGTGAGTAGACATGTCAAAGGGGTTGAATACATGTCAAATGTCAAATGGGTCATTTCGGATCATGCGTCGAGATTTACATGTCAGTGACCCTGAAAAACGGGGCCGGGTTACAAGCCAAGTTATGTTTTGTCAGGCTAGTAGTGAAACAATATCATAATTAAATAGTGGTTCGCATAAATTGTTGTCGAATCTTGAAAATATAATCAATATACATAATAAGTTAATGACATCCTCTATCTACTAAAAGAATAGGTGGATCTAAATTTGTTTCCCTCCAAAAAGTATATTTTTAATTAGGGAGATAATTACAATTAAGTCTATTCACTAAATAAGGAAACTAATAATTATATTTTATTTCATTAAATTATATTTTCATTAATATTAATCTTTTCATCAAAATATATTATTTTCTTTAAATTCTAAACTATATTCTCTTAATTAAAATATAAACAAATTTAATATAAAACTATAAATTGCTACATATTTTATTGATGTTATTATTTGAGAGTGTCTTAACTCATATTATGTATAAAACAAACTGTAATCGCTATTATTACTTTAGTGACAAAAAAAAATTAAGAGAATTTAAAACTTAAAATCATTAGCTTTGTAGTATAAAAAATCTTTTGTTTAAAATACATTTCAGTACATTACTCAATGCTCTTGATTAAATGTTAGTTACAACTTTTTTTTCTCAAAGCAAATACGATAACAAGAAATATGAACAATTAATGAGATAATACTATTATATAAATAATTTATTAAAAATAAAAAACTCTATATACCGTGCATTTCTTGCACGGGATCTAAACTAGTTAATTTTAAATAATTAACTTCGCGAAAGAATTTCAGGAATTATTTAATCGTGGGTCGGTAAATAAGACGTCGAAAGAAGACGGGAAATAAACAACCATAAGGCTGCCTGTTGGGTCGAAATGCAGCAGCCCAATGATCACAAATTTCCTCTAGAATAGGCTCAACCATAGTTGTTAAACTCCCGATCCGTATAATGAGATCCTACGATCCAAAAAGTGGTGACCAGCCCCGATCTTAGGTACGATCTTAATTTTATAGAATCTTACAATTTAACTTGTCTCAACTTTTTTTTTTAAAGTTGTAATACTACGGTTTTCCTAAGCTGGTACTCGGTCGAGTATGGCCTACTCGGTCGAGTAAGGGGTGTCGTGTATTCTGGAATGACTACTGCCCAAGAATACTCGGCCGAGTATGTGGAATACTCGACCGAGTAGAGGGTACTCGACCAAATATACTCTATACTCGACCGAGTATCCGGTCTGACGAGTGTTATTTTCGCGAATTGATTTGGAGATGATTAGAGTTATATAAACGCGTTAATCAGTTTCTAATTACATTTTACAAAACCTAAACACTCAACGACGCTCTAATCCTCTCCAAATCTCTCCCTAATGTGTGTGATCGTTAGCAAGTTCCTTCATCTTTTGTTCTATCGTCGGTAAGTCCTTGTCTTCCCTAAACTCCTTGGTTAATCTTTAGGGTTAACGAATTAAAACACGGAAAACAAACGAAATAGAAAGAGAGACACACGGATTTTTGAAGTGGTTCAGTTTCACAAATCGAAACCTACGTCCACTATTCTCTATTAATAAATTTAGTACCTTTCTACGGATTACAAATTTACTAACCCAACTCGTACAACTAACCCTAGTTGTAACTCAAGTGAGTACCGTTAAATACTCGAGTGACTAACTTACGCTAATAAGAAAGCACTAATGATTCTTCTAGAAGTTCACGTTAATGAACGAGTAAGAAATCAATTAAGCATTATTATCTTATAACGATAACGAAAGAATGAATGCACGAGTTTATAAAATACACGACCTTTTTCGAAAAATAACAAAACAGTTTTCTTGCTTTAAAACACGGTTTTGCTTTTTGAAATAAATTGAAGTTATGCTCAAAGGTCTTACTTTTGAATGTTGCAAAGTGTAGAGTATTTATAGAACAAGAGGAAGCAAGGCCACGTTTCTACGAAACCCTAGATGGCTGAATAATATGATATGGAAATAGAATCATATCTTATTATTTTTATCCATAAAATCTTAGGAAAAGATATAAGTTGTTAATAGGTTATCTTATCATATATTCACCTAATATTCTTTCCTTAATGCTAGATATGCCGAATGACAATAAGGAAAAATCATAACAACTTTCCTTATTTTATTTAAGCAATCTCTTAGAAAAGATATAGGATAATCATAAGATAATCCAATTTAATATATTTTCCTTAAATCTTAAGATAGCCGAAATATATGATATGTAAACAAATCATATCATATTATTTCTATCCTTAAAATCTTAAGAAAAGATAGTGAATAACTAAAAGATAATTTTATCAATTATTCACCTATTATCTTTTCCTTAAATCTTAAGATATGATAAGATTTTTCCCATAACAAAAAGATCCTTATCATATATAACCATATCATGCTAAATATAAAAGATATGTTACGATAATCCTAGAGAATAAAATCTTAACAATAATCAACTTATATTATAAAGCTTACACGAGAACCACACGGCTCATAAGCCTTGTTTTTCGTGAAAACTCTAGCATGGCACTAGGTTAGATTTAGGGTTTTATATTAGATTTAGGGTTTTAGAGTGGATAACATTAGAAACCCTAATTAGTAATATGACTCAACTCATAAGTTGATTCAACAAAATTACTAATTATAAGCTTAAAATAAAACCACACTCAATATGAATATAAGCTTATTTTTAAAATAAATACTTTTTGCTAACACATTTAAAAGAGACAAAAATATTTTTCAAAAACAATTTGAAAACATTTTAGTCGTGTATTGTATAAACTTGACATCTCAATGTTATAGTAGACGAGCTATAACATTGAGCTCTTATATAAACAATGTTATAGCTGTGAGGCCATAACTTTACCAATCTAAAAAGCGCATTCTTACGTTACCATTACGAGATAATCACCTACGCTATTCTAATCTTCTTAGGAGATCTTCGAGTGTAGGCTACTTCATCATTCAAGCTTGATCAATCTTTAGATGAGCTTCATCTTCTCATGATGCTTGAATAATTCTTTCACTATCTTGCAATATCTTGATCCTTGATTGAGGGCTTGATCACAATATATCTTTGTATACTTTCATCACAGTCTTTTAAGCTTTGCAAATAATAAGTCTAATCTGAATAGACTAAACGAACAATTACGCGCAACAAGTATATATAATATAAAGTACTCTTGACATCATCAAAACATAAACATAAACTCTATATGGTTCAACAAATTCCCCCTTTTTGATGATGACAAGTCTCCTAAAATTGTGATTAAGTATATAGTTCCCCCTCAATATAAAACCGTCATCTTTATAGAGAAAGATTAACGCAAGATCAAACGATTATATACAAGACCGAAACTTTAAGGACTTTAAGAGACAATTGGTCTTGACAAGGAGCAAGCTTAGACAAATACTAAATCATGGTCATTTCTTCTCCCTCTTGACATCATCGAAAAGACGAGAACAGACATAAAACGACTATAATGATATCAACCGAGGCAAGAAATATATATTAATCAAAGCATATATTATAGCATAAGAACGATTTCAACATAAGCAAGCCCTACATATAAAGTGTGTAATACAAACCAAGTTGAGTATAGATTTTGTAGGAGAGAAGAAAAATAGTCACTCACCTAACTACGACCTATAGAAGCATGCATGCAATCTAACATGATAGATATCTCTAGTAACCGTACATACACACTCCAACCAAGCGAGGTCCAAAACACATGGCGAGGACTTACAAAATAATGTGAGGTGAGGTAATTGGGTAAGAAGGGGCAAAATAATTTGGATATGTGGAGGTAAAAGCCAAGCTAGAACCGGTCACAATCAAAAGTAGCCATATTCCACTTTCCAACCCAATATGAAAGATGATGCACCATGCCAAGTATGGCACAAACTCACTCACATCAACAAATACTTCTCCTCAAGTAATATGGAAATGATAAGAATAGGAGTAATAAGAGATTCTTACTTTTCCATCTTTTATAGTATCATTTTTCTCCTTTTTTTTTCGTATTTTTTCATTTTTTTTTCCAGTCCATTTTTTTCTTCTTCCTTCCAATATCCATCACAAAAGCAACAAAATTGACCAGAACAAGACTTCCAAACTTACCAACAATACTAGCTTGACAAGGGTAGGTCATATGGAATGTTGTTGAATAAATAGGTCAAAACAAGACATATTTGGCTAATGTGAGGTTAGTAGGTAAAACGTAAAGGAAGGGTCGCCTCTCCACATGTGTCACTACTACAAACCCGAGTGTATACAGGTAATAAGAGACAAATTTCATGCTTATGCAATTTGATGTTACATGCCATGTAAGGAGTACTACTCACATCCTAAATGCAACCAATCATGAATGTCATTGGTTTATGAAGCTCTAAACCTTAGAATGTATAAGTAATGAAGGATATGGTTTGCATACAACACAAAATATAACAGACTAGCAAATGGAATATTCTTATAAAATAATAAAATACTATATAAGAGTGTACTTGCAGCGGAAAATACGAACATAGACATACAATCTCGTCAAATCTAGTCAGTCATACGGGAAATAAAATATTTATGACAAGTTTAGTTGCCACCAATTAAACCAATTTCCAACCGTAAAGTCTCAAAACGTCCTCTAGCTAAAGGTTTTGTCAAAATGTCTGCCCATTGTTTTTAAGTACTACAAAATTCGAGTTTTATATTCCCTTTTTCAACATGGTCACGTATAAAATGGTGTCTAATTTCAATGTGCTTGGTACGCGAGTGCTGCGCGGGGTTTTTGGAAATAATAATAGCACTCGTATTGTCGCATAAAATAGGAATACAACCTACGTTAATACCATAATCACATAACTGTTGCTTAAGCCATAATAATTGAGTACATACCAGTCCTGCTGCAATATATTCGACTTCTGCTGTTGAAAGGGCAACTGAATTCTGCTTCTTTGAACCCCATGTGATAATGCAAGGTCCAACGAACGTGGCAACACCTGACGTACTTTTCCTGTCTAGGGAGCATCCTGCGTAATCAGCATCTGAATATCCGACCAAATTGAAATTGCACTCCATCAGATACCATAAATAGAGTTTGGCCGTGCCAATAAGATATCATAAAATTCTTTTTACGGCGGTCATATGGGATTCATTGGGAGATGATTGATATCTAGCACATACGCATACGCTAAAAATGATATCTGGTCTACTTGCAGTTAAATATAGCAATGACTCAATCCTTCCTCGGTAAGTTGTTTCATCAATTGACTTACCGTCTTCATCTAAAGTTAATTTCTTATCTGCAACCATTGGAGTAGACATGGCATGGGAATTTTCCATTCCAAATTTTCGAATTAATTCCTTAATATATTTTTGCTGATGAATTTTTATGCCTTCCTCAGTTTGTTGAATTTGCAGACCTAGGAAGAATTTCAATTCTCCCATCATGCTCATCTCAAATTCGGAAGTCATCAACTCCGAAAAATACTTGCATAGACTGCGGTTAGTTGATCCAAAAATAATATCGTCAACGTAAATTTGAACAACCAAAAGGTCAGTTCCCTCGGACTTTAGGAATAGGGTTTTATCAATAGATCCTCTCTTAAATCCACTGTTAAGTAGAAATATTGATAATCTGTCATACCAGGCCCTTGGTGCTTGCTTCAATCCATACAAGGCTTTGTCTAATTTAAAGACATGGTCTTCAAATTTGTTGTCCTTAAATCCAGGAGGTTGTTCTACGAAGACTTATTCCTGTAGATACCCATTTAGAAACGCTGTCTTGACATCCATTTGGAAGAGTTTTATTCCCTTATGAGCTGCGAAAGCTATCAGAAGTCTAATAGCACTAGTACAGAAATGGCTTTTGGCTATGGTTAAAAATGACTTTTGGCTACGGTTCCTCGACCGTAGTAAATGTGGGCGTTGCCTTAGATCAAGTGTTTATGGCTACAGTAAAAAACCGTAGCCTAAAGTGACTTATGGCTACGGTTATTAATAAGAACCGTAGCCAAAAGTGACTTATGGCTACGGTTATTAAGGCTAAACCGTAGCCATAAGGTGATAAAAGGCTACGCTTCTCGTTTAACAACCGTAGCCGTTTCTCAATTAAATTTTAAAAAAAAATTATTTCCAACAATATTTTTGTTAAATGTAAGGTTTTTATTAAGATAATAATTAATTACAAGACCAATTTTAAACATAGAATTGTCATTACAAATCAACGTTAAATCTCAAAGCTAAACAAAATAATATAATAGAGAAAAAAAATTTGTACTAAGTTCTAAACTCTTGATTGTTAAACCTGCATCTAAGTACAAGCAACATGCCCCATTAGAGAGAGGCAGCGGGCAGAGCAAGCAGACGACAACAACAACGTCCTATATCAGGAAGATAGTCACGACGACGTGCATCAAGATCAGTAGGCTGCATCAGGTAGAGGTATTCTCACCGGAGCATGGAGCAGCATCAATCTAGACAACATCAGTTTTTCCTTGCATATTTCGTGGCAAATGTCCAAACCTCACCATAATAATGCAAAATACATTAATGTATGGCAGAGAACATATGGAATTTATTAACAGAAAGTCATCAACTGTATGTTCTATATAATTTTATTATCTATGTACTAATCGTGCAAGACACCCATTCAAGTATTCACCAAAAGGATAGATGATGAGCAACACCACTCAAGTTAAAAAATATTGAATCAAGCAGATCGATATACTCACCTTTGCAGCATATCCAAAAGATCTCATTTTCTCTACTGCTCTTAAAGCAAGTGAGCGGCCATCATCCTTACCTCCTAATATAGTCAACAACTTTATTTCTACACAATTAAAGAGTAGTACACCTGCAATAAGATCAACAGTCCGGCATCAAACCTTTATAAACCAAAGTACTCAAATCTTGATAGCATGAGTATAACCAAGACAGCATAATACATATACCAAATCACATGGCAAGTTGCCGAAGAAATCCCAAAAAATTTGCCTTTATTACCACCATGTGATAGTATAACTATTTAACATACAAGATTAGTCGATAAATGACACTATGTTCAACCTAAACCTAAAAAACAAACAAAAACCAAGACAAATTGATTAGAAGTCAGAAGGAAGTGGAATTACCTTTCTTTTCTTGCTTTTCTCGAATTCAGATCGAGCACTCAGTCGTTGTCTAACTCCAAGTCTTGGATAAACGATTCATAAATGCTCCAAAAAATTCTTCGTCATCAGCACAAGTATCACGCAACAATTCCTTCACAAAATAAGCAGTGATCACAACATAGGGCTAGGTTTTAACATTAATGATGACAATGACGATGATGTACCAATTACCATGGTTTTAACCTGTTCTTAACTAGAATACAGCTGAAGATGACAATGATTCGCCATGTTTGAGGTGCCAAAATTAACCATAACCAAAACCATTGCACAACCTACAAGACAAGTGCTAGAGCATAGCATAGACAAAACCGTACTTTATACTTATCAAATAACTTAGCTATAAGTTCCCAGGAAAAAAAATTGCAAAGGAACTAAACATCAACAAACAGGAACCAAAACCAAGAAACAAAACAAAAATCATAACACAATGTTGACCGACATGTTGTTTTGCCAAAGCAAACAACCACTTTAGTCAACACGATGAAGCATAACAGTCTTGTCTCGTGTCTCAGCCTCCTAATTTGCCACCGAATAATTACAGTTTTTGCATAACTTCTGCCTTAAAGCAATCTGTCACAAATTTATTCCTATTGAGTATAACAATCTAACATACAAGATTAGCTTATAAATGACAATACATACAACATAAACCCTAAAAAACAAACAAAATCGACCTAAATTAATTAGAAATGAGAAGAACGAGGAATTACCTTCGTTTCTCAGAAGTCGTAAGAAATCGCAACAATTGGCCCATAATCTTCATTCAATGGAGCCTTCCCTAAACGAAGATTTTGTTAATAAAATCGTCAGAAATCGCAAAATTGAAGAGAAAGATGTTGATTGAGTACCTGGCGGCACCAAAGCTTGCAACAAAGGTGGTTGATTATCATAAAACCCCAGAAAAATGAGAGGAATTTGGAGGAAATCGGAGATAGGAAAGTAAGAGTGTTGGAAGGTAGATCGAAGATGAAGGGCGATAAGCATAAAAAAGGAAGATCAAAAATGAAGGAACACATTTGTATGAGATTGATTAATGGTGTGCTGAGAATGGAGATGATATGCAAAATTCGATTTAGGGAAATGGGTAATTGGGTATACATACAGATAGGGGAGCGATTTATTATTAAATTATTATGCAAATATTAGGCATCGGTCTTAAAATTAGCCGAAGCCTTTTCTTATTATTAGGCCTCGATATTCTAATAGAACCGTAGCCTTTTGCTTGGTCCCCACATTTATGGCTTCGGTTGTTTTTCAAAAACCGTAGCCTATTATAATAGGCAATGGTTATTTTCAGCGACCGTAGCCGTTTATAGGCGCCTAATGTCATTTTTATACTAGTGTAGCTTCAAGACGAGCAACAGGTGCAAAGGTCTCGTCATAATCTATTCCTTCTTGTTGATTATACCCTTGTACCACCAATCTTGCCTTATTTCGAACTATGACCCCGACATCATCTAATTTATTTCTGAACACCCATCTGGTTCCAATTACAGATCGATCCTTGAGTCTAGGAACGAAGTGCCAAACTTTGTTCCGTTCGAATTGTTGAAGCTCTTCTTGCATAGCTATAATCCAATCTGATTCTGCGAGAGCTTCCTTGATATTCGTTGGTTCGATCGTTGAGAGAAATGAATAGAAAGAGCAAAAATTATTCAAGGACCTTTGTGTTTAAACACCTCTCTGAAGGTTGCCAAGAATGTTATTCATTGGATGTGAACTCTTATATTTCCATTTTGTTGAAATACTTGGTTCTTCATTATTTGAACTTGATCCAACTTCATTTGGCTCAGAATTCAAGGATGTTCCCCCTGAATCCAATCCTGGTGTTGTAGTAGAGTTGGGTATAACTTCGGACTCATCACCTTAATTTAGATTCAATGTTATAGTAACATCATCTATAATATTGGATTGGGAATCCTTATCTTGAGACAATGTTATAGTATCATCAACTATAACTTTAGTTTTCTTCTTTTTATCGTTAGAAGAATGATCAAGCTTATCAACTATTCCTTCAATCTCATTATCCTCAGTTTCCAATTCTGGAGGATCATCTCTAAAAAGACGAAAGTCAGGTTCATCCATGTCTTCTTCCTCATCCTGTAAGGGCTTATCAAACATGTTATCTTCATCAAAAATAACATGAATACTTTCTTCAATACAAAGTGTTCTTTTATTGAAGACCTTATAAGCCTTGCTATAATCCGAATATCCTATAAAAATAGCTTTATCGCTTCTAGGGTCAAACTTACTTAACCTATTTTTTCCATTGTTATGAACAAAGCACTTACTCCCAAAACAACGAAGATGAGAGATATTAGGTTTATGACCTCTTAGAAGCTCATAAGGGGTTTTCTTTAGGATAGGTCTTATCATAGCACGATTATGGATATAACATGAAGTACTAATGGCTTTAGCCCAAAAATTACGAGGTAGACCACCACACAAAAGCATTGTACGAGCCATATCTTCTAGTGTTCTATTCATACGTTCTACGACACCGTTTTTTTGAGGAGTTCGTGGTGCAGAAAAATTATGTCCTACGCCATTAACTCTACAATATTCTATAAAGGCTTGATTATCAAATTCGGTGCCATGATCCGTACGAATAGAGACAAGGTTAGTCTTATATTTATTTTGAACAAGTTTCATAAGACAAACAAACTCATCAAAAGTCTCATCTTTTGAATGAATAAAGATAGGCCATACATATCTTGAGTAGTCATCTACGAGGACAAAGACTTACATGGATCCTCCTCTACTTCTTACCTTCACAAGACCACATAAGTCCATGTGTACCAATTACAAGGCATGATTCGTGCTTACTACTCTTTTCGGTTTGAAAGATGATCTCACATATTTGCACTGAGCACAGGTGTCACACATCTTTTCTTGGTCAAACTTGATCTTAGGTAGTCCTTCAACCAAGTCCCACGTCTTGAGTTTGTTCCAGGTTAGTGAGCTAATGTGACCAAACCGCTTGTGCCATACACAAGGATCATCAAGTGTAACTTTCATGCATATAAAAGAGTTAGTAGGCACAACATTTAAATCTACCATATATACGTTTCTTTTCCTATGCCCTTCAAGGATAATATTGCTCGTACCTTCAATAATAATACGACAAACATCTGTATGAAAAACAACCTTGTTACCTTTGTCACATAGTTGAGATATGCTAAGTAAATTATGCTTGAGATCATCCACTAGAAAAACATCACTGATTGCGTGTGATTTGGAAATTCCAACTTTTCCCACACCAATTACTTTTCCCTTCTTGTTATCCCCAAACGTCACTTTTCCACCATTGAAGGGTTGGAGTGAAAGAAACAAGTTCTTATCTCCAGTCATGTGTCTTGAGCATCCACTGTCAAGATACCATTGATTGTTTTCTTTCACCATTACCTGCAGAAGGATTAGATACAGTTTTTAGGTACCCAAGCTAAGTTGGGTCCTTTACGGTTAGTTACTCTATATACTAAATCCTTTCGTACCCAAACTTGTCTAATGGTCGTATTTCTAAATTTTGGGTAGTTCTGTATAGGATGAGTTCTAGGTTTAGGGATTTCTCTAGGTCTCACATAACCATTTTCCTTGTGTTTAGGTTTAATTTGTTTAGATTGACAAGGAGTTTGTGAGGTGCTAGGCTTTTTGGTGTAATCAAAAGCCATATCGTAGAACCAACGAAAGCTATTATTCCTTTCTTCGTTAGGTTCATCTATAGCGGATTCTTTGTCCTCGACTGTTGTGTCAACCGTTTCAACAAATTCGGTATTTTTTCGTATATCTCGTACACGTTTGACATAATTGTCTTGGATGTGACCCGTATGACCACAATAATTGCAAATCAGATATTCAGGGAGAGCAACATATTTTCTTTTTCTGAAATCATAGTCAGAAGGTGTTGATTTCCATTTAGAGTGATCTCTACGGCTGTAGCACTCATATCCTAACCCCTTCTTCTTATTGTTGTCAGATTGTTCGGTTAGGAAGTTTAGGACTTTTGTGCTACCTTCCCACTTATCATGGACCTTTGTTGCGTGTAGAAGTAAGTCCTTTAGGGTTTTATTCTCCTCATGACATTTCGTGTGATCTACGTCATTTTCCTTCTTGAAATTATCACGAAAGTCCCGGAACCTTTTGTTAAGAATGAATACAACATCTGAGTGTTGTTTCTTAACATTGATCATGTCAGTTTTAGATTCTTTCAATTGCTTTGTAAGAGAATCTATTTCTTTCTTTTGGTCTAAAATCACTGCTTCATTAGATGTGACTTTAGTCTCTAAAAGTTCTTTGGCTTTTCTAAGTTCTAAAGTTATAGCTTCACTAGCTATAACTTTAGCTTGAAGGTGCTTAATATTAAGCTTTAGGTCTGAAGTTATAGATTCATTAGCTATAACTTTGGACTTTAATTCCTTCTTTTCAGCATTAGTAGTATCTAATGTTGTAGCTTTATCAGCTGTAACTTTAGATTTCAACTTCTTAACTTTTGCCTTTAGAATATGATTCTCCTCAGCAATACCAAGTGTAATACTACGGTTTTGTGAGTCTCTGGATACTCTATCGAGTAGGCCTTACTCTGTCGAGTAAGAGTGTGTTGCGTTTTAAAATAGTTTCTGACCTGTTAGGCACTCGATCGAGTAACGTTGATACTCGATCGAGTAAGGGGGCACTCGATCGAGTACCTCAGCTACTCGATCGAGTAGCCGGTTTACGGGGGATGATTTGTCGGGTTTTGTTAATAATGCGATTAAGTATATAATAACTTCCGTCACTTTTCTTTAAACACTTTTAAAACCTAATTGCTTTCAAAAAGAGAAATCAAACTACGTTCTTCGCATCAATCGCATTGTTGGCAAATCCCGGAGCTTGGAAGGTCGGATTTTACCTTTATTTATACCTTTGTGATCCTTGCGTCGAGGGTAAGATCTACGTACCGTTTTTATAGTATTTCGTTAAAGTTGGTTAAACCCTAATATGGGGATTTGGGGGTTTTGTTGTATTTTGTGATTGGTAGTGATTATATGTTCATATGTTAAGAGGAGGATTCGTAGAGGAAGCTTTTTGATATCAGCTGTGAGACCGTCTGATTGTGATGCTTTCCAGGTAGGGTTTTCCCTACTTAGTATTAGTCCCATAATACATTGTTGGTGTTTCGTTATTATTGAATATTATCGTATTGGTAATTATGACGGTTGTTGATTGATTGCTGTTTAATGGTTGTGATTGTTTGTCTCTGGTTCTCGAGATGCGTTCTCGGCTGAGTGGAGTCACTTGCGGGAGTGGCTTCACGCCCTAGTTTTGCCCTCCGTGGAACCCGCCACGGGAGGGGATGTGCACATTAATGGGACATGATTATCGCTTAGTATGATGAGCGGAGATTTGGTGGGTACGGCTGCGGTCCCCCACTGGCAGGGCTGGTCTAGTGGACAGTCGGTGACGGAGATTGATTGGAGTGGGTGTGATTATGTGTGACTGTTTGAGCTGTGTTGTTTACTGTACTGTTGGTTATATAAATTGTGTGATTAGTACTGACCCCGTTTAATGTTTTAAAAACTGTGGTGATCCATTCGAGGATGGTGAGCAGTTATTGAGCAGGTATGAGTCGAGTACATGGGATAGCTGGGATGTGCCACCGTCTGATGATAGAAGTCTTCCGCTGTAGCTTTAGTAGTTTAATAAACATTTCATTTAGCTGATTAGACAGTTGGTTTGAGAACTTGTATTCGTATTTTGGTATTTGGTTTTGGATTGTAACCTTTCACTAAAGTTATACTATTTTAAATGTTGTTTCGTTATTGTCTGATGATTATCATTGCCTCGGGTAACCGAGATGGTAGGATCCTTATACCTGAGTGGTCCTGGTAAGGCACTTGGAGTATGGGGGTGTTACAAAATGGTATCAGAGCCGACGATCCTGAAACCTGTAACCAATGAATCTAATGAACATAGGGAGTCAATTAAAATGAACCCGGGGTAAAGGTTGTAGGAGCTAATGCAAAGGCTTGGGAGACGTCCTAAAGTCGCGAACTCGCCCTACAATTTTGAACCGGTCACATGGGGGGGTATATGTCAAGGTTGTATGTGATGCTTGTTAGCTTGTATGTGGATGTGATGATGTATGTTGTAATTGTTGGATGTTTGGAGTAGAAGTTGAGATTGTGAATGAAAGGTTGGTGAAGTATATAGAACTGTTGTTTGAACAAGAAGCATGTTGGATGTTTACTATGTGGCGTTTGATAATATGATATAGTTGTTGTGTTGATCATATGAAATGCTTGGTAGAATTGCATGCTTAACTATATTATAGGTTGAGTTTATAATGTTGCATAGTGTGTTGGGATATGTGAGATAACATGCGGGTAGTATATACGAGTCAGCATGACTCGATCGAGTAAGGGGGTACTCTATCGAGTAGGTGAGGTACTCGGTCGAGTGGGTCTGACTCGATCGAGTGCGTATTTGACGTTTTTACAACCAGAATCGTGTTTTTGGGCACTCGATCGAGTACATAGGGCACTCGATCGAGTAGGGGATCACTCAATATGCTACTCGGTCGAGTATGTTAGAGATCAGAAGGTAGAACAAGCTGCGTTCTACCTGAGGGAAGCAACTGGCGAGTGGTGGGATAAGGTGAAGGTGAGTGCTAGGGAGATGTATGCGAACCAGGGCTTACCTGATATACCTTGGGAAGAGTTTCAGAGGGCTATGAGGAAAGAGTTTGTACCGGAACATGTGAGGAGTAAGCTGAGAGAGGAGTTTGATGGGTTTAAGATGACATCTGACATGTCAGTGGCTGAGTACTATAAGCAGTTTAATGAGAAGTCTAGGTATGCTGAGGATATGGATTTGAGTGAGGAGAACCTGGCGCTAAGGTTTGAGAGGGGATTCACCCCTAAGATCATGGATAAGCTACCCGTGGGAGTCCTTACTGATGTTAAGGAAGCTTATGAGAGGGCTGGGAGAGCTGAGAGGTTGGTGGAGATGGCTCAGGAGAGAGTGGGTGAGAAAAGAAAGGCTGAGAGTGAGGGTGGTGGCCAATATAGTCACAAGAAAGGCAACCACAATCAAGCTAGAGGGTTTTCTTCTGGGTCAGGGTTCAGTGCTAGGGCTTCCTTTGGGTGTGGCCGTGTGAGTAGTAGTGGTAGTTGGGGAATGACTTGCTATGGCTGTGGCGGTGTAGGCCACAAGAGACATGAGTGCACGAGTATGCCTGGAACTTTTCAGGGATCGGCTTGGGGAGCTATTCTTAGGGGCCTGCACAGAGTTATGCGAGCAATAGACCGTCTGGGTCATGGTCTAATCGGGGAAGTCAGAGCTATCAGGGTGGAGGTAACCGCAATGGCGGTAATTCTTATCAGAAACCAGCTACGAACAACAACAACAATCAGGGGTCGGGTGCTAAGCCGACCACATCAGCCAGTACTGTCCAAGGAGGTGGACAGAAGACCAGTGGAAAGCTGTTCATGAGGGACAAGAAAGCAGCTGAGGATGATGCACATGTTATCACTGGTACTTTTCTTGTTAACGGTATTCATACCTTTGTTTTGTTTGATTCTGGGGCGTCTCAGTCGTTTGTTTCTTCGAGTCATGTTAAACTGTTGGGTTTGAGGGTATATGAGTCTGTAAGTGAGAAAGTTTTTATACCTTCGGGTGAGTCTGTATCATGTGGGAGGTTGTATAGAGATGTGTCTATGATAGTTGGGGACGTTGATCTACCTGTAGACTTGCTAGAGTTTCTTTTTGACGGTTTTGAGATGATAGTTGGGATGGATTAGTTGGGAAAGTATAAAGCTAAGATAGACTGTCATCAAAAGAAAGTGTCTTTGAGAGGTCCTAAGGGTGTTAGTGTGTCTTATCGTGGGTTTGTGGTCAAACCCAAAGTTAAGTTGATTGCAGCTGTGACCTTGAAGTCTTATCTGAGGAAGGGATGCCCTTTGATATTGTGCCATGTGAGAGATGACCGGATAGAGAGTCCGACAGTTGATCGATACGGTGGTGGGAGAGTTTGCAGATGTTTTTCCAGAGGAGATTCCGGGGTTGCCACCGAAGAGGGAGATAGATTTCACGGTGGAGTTGAAACCGGGGACGTGGCCAATCTCTAAGGCACCGTACCGGATGGGTCATAAGGAGATGGAGGAGCTCAGGAAACAGTTAGATGATCCGATAGAGAAGGGATACATTAGACCTAGTGTATCACCGTGGGGAGCACCAATTCTTTTTGTGTAGAAGAAAGATGAGAGTTTGAGGTTGTGCATAGACTACAGAGAGCTGAACCGAATGACGGTGAAGAACAAGTATCCTTTGCCAAGGATAGATGACCTGTTTGATCAGTTGAGTGGTGCATCAGTCTTTTCCAAGATTGATTTGAGGTCGGGGTACCATCAGGTGAAGATTAGAGAGGTGGACATACCAGAGACATCTTTCACGTCGAGGTATGGCCATTATGAGTATGTGGTGATGCCGTTTGGGTTATCTAATGCGCCGGCCGTGTTTATGGATTTGATGAACAGAATCTTCGGACAGTTTTTGGACAAGTTTGTGGTGGTGTTTATCGATGACATCTTAGTCTACTCCAAGACTAAGGAGGAGCATGAGGAGCATCTGAGGATTGTGTTGCAGACTTTGAGAGAGCATGAGTCATATGCTAAACTGTCCAAGTGTGAGTTCTGGTTAGAGAAAGTTGCTTTTCTGGGGCATGTGATCTCTAAGGAGGGAGTAGATGTGGATTCGGCAAAGATTGAGGCAGTGAAAAAGTGGGAAGCACCAAAGAATGTTCTTTGAGATCGGGAGTTTCTGGGTTTATTTGGATACTACGTACGATTCGTCGTGAAAGATTTCTCCAAGATAGCTAGACCTATGATGACTTTGATGAGGAAAGAGAAATGGTTTCGTTGGGATGAGAGTTGTGAGACGGCGTTCCAAACATTAAAGGAGCGTTTGACCACAGCTCCTATCTTAGCATTGCCTGAAGGGATCGAGAACTTTGAGGTTTATACAGATGCCTCAAAGAATGGGTTGGGATGTGTGTTGATGCATAACGGTAAGGTGATTGCCTATGCTTCTAGGCAATTGAAGCCGTATGAGGAGAAATACCCTACACATGATATAGAGTTGGGTGCAGTGGTGTTTGCTCTCAAGATTTGGAGACATTACCTTTACTGGGCGACCTTTAAGGTATTTTAGGATCACAAGAGTCTCAAGTACATCTTCACTCAAAAGGAGTTGAACATGAGACAGAGGAGGTGGATGGAGCTGATTGGCGATTATGACATGGATATTATCTACCATAAAGGGAAAGCTAATGTTGTTGCAGATGCTTTGAGTAGGAAGAGTGTACATTCTTTGTGTACAACTCTATCTTTGATGAGGTTGAGAGATGAGGTGGGGAGGTTTGGGATACATATGATGCAGAGAGGGGATGCTGTGGGAGATTTGACAGTACAGCCTGATCTTTATGATGATATTCGAGGTAAACAGGCGTTGGATCCTAAGATGGTTGAGTGGAGAGCTGGAGTAGAGAAAGGGACAGTGTCTCGATTCTCTATTCATACAGATGGTAGTTTGAGGTTTGATGGTAGGTGGTGTGTCCCTAATGATGAGGAGCTGAAAAAGACTATCATGACAGAGGCACATTGTACACCGTATTCGGTACATCCAGGTGGTGACAAGCTGTACAAGGATTTAAAGAACACGTTTTGGTGGCCTGGGATGAAGAAAGAAACAGCTGAGTTTGTGGCCCGTTGTTTGACATGGCAGAGAGTTAAAGGGGAACAGCGACGACCACAAGGTAAGATTCAGTCTTTAGAGGTACCTGAGTGGAAGTGGGAATCCATTTATATGGATTTTATCGTGGGTTTGCCAAAGAGTCAACAGGGTAACAACATGATATGGGTAATAGTGGATCGACTGACCAAGTCAGCTCACTTTGTGCCAATGAAAGATACATGGACTAAAGCACAATTAGCTATGGCTTATCGAAAGAATGTGCTTAAGTTACATGGAGTCCCTAAGGACATAGTATCTGACAGGGATGCGAGATTTATCTCAAGGTTTTGGAAAGAGTTGCAGGAATCTTTGGGAACAACTTTGAAGATGAGTACGGCATTTCATCCCGCGACGACGGTCGATCGAGAGAACGATCAAGACTCTTGAGGATATGTTACGAGCTTGTGTGATGGACTTTGGTGGTAGCTGGGAACAGAGGTTGGATTTGATAGAGTTTTCTTACAACAACAACTATCCCACTAGTATTGGCCTGGCACCGTTTGAGGCTTTATATGGGAGGAGATGTAGGAGTCCGATTTATTGGGACGACAGTGCTGAGGCAGTGGTTCTAGGACCAGAGATGGTACATGAGATGGTTGAACAGATTAAGATGATCAGGGAACGGATGAGAGCAGCTCAGGATAGACAAAAGAGTTATGCAGATCTACATCGCCGGGATATAGAGTTTCAGGTTGGGGATAAGGTTCTTCTGAAAGTGTCTCCTATGCGTGGGGTTATGAGATTTGGGAAGAAAGGCAAGCTAAGTCAGAAGTTCATCGGGCCTTATGAGATCCTAGAGCGGGTTGGAGAGGTTGCTTATCGTCTGGCTTTACCAGCTGCGTTAGAGAGAGTGCATAATGTGTTCCATGTATCTCAGCTGCGGAAGTATGTGAGTGACCCGTCACATGTGTTAGAGGCAGAGAGCTTAGAGCTAGATGAGTCTTTATCATATCTTGAGGTGCCTAAGCAGATTCTTGACCGGAAGGTTAGGAAGACTAGGAGTGGTGAGACAGTTTTGCTTAAGATCCTTTGGTCTAACCACGAGACTGAGGAAGCTACATGGGAGGCAGAGGAGGCCATGAGAGAGCGTTACCCTTTCCTTTTTGATCAGGTATGTATGGTTACGGGGACGTAACCTTGTTTCTTTTAGGGGGGTAGGAGATGATCGCAAAGAGTTTTTAAGAGTTTTATACCCTTTTTATGTTGTGTCGGTATGTTGTTGTGGTTGAGTCGGGTTGAGTTTGGGTTAGTAACATGTTTTATGTTGAGTTTTGTTTTGGTTGTTGAGTCGGGAGTGTTGTAGGGTGTGTCTTTGTTTTGTTGTGGTTTGAACTTCGGGGACGAAGTTCTTTTTAAGGAGGGAAGACTGTAATACTACGGTTTTGTGAGTCTCTGGGTACTCTATCGAGTAGGCCTTACTCTATCGAGTAAGGGTGTGTTGCGTTTTAAAATAGTTTATGACCTGTTAGGCACTCGATCGAGTAACGTTGATACTCGATCGAGTAAGGGGACACTCGATCGAGTACCTCAGCTACTCGATCGAGTAGCCGGTTTACGGGGGATGATTTGTCTGGTTTTGTTAATAATGCGATTAAGTATATAATAACTTTTGTCACTTTTCTTTAAACACTTTTAAAACCTAATTGCTTTCAAAAAGAGAAATCAAACTACGTTCTTCGCATCAATCGCATTGTTGGCAAATCGCGGAGCTTGGAAGGTCGGATTTTACCTTTCTTTATACCTTTGTGATCCTTGCGTCGAGGGTAAGATCTACGTACCGTTTTTATAGTATTTCGTTAAAGTTGGTTAAACCCTAATATGGGGATTTGAGGGTTTTGTTGTATTTTGTGATTGGTAGTGATTATATGTTCGTATGTTAGGAGGAGGATTCGTAGAGGAAGCTTTTTGATATCAGCTGTGAGACCGTCTGATTGTGTTGCTTTCCAGATAGGGTTTTCTCTACTCAGTATTAGTCCCATAATGCATTGTTGGTGTTTCATGATTGTTGAATATTATCGTATTGGTAATTGTGACGGTTGTTGATTGATTGCTGTTTAATGGTTGTGATTGTTTGTCTCTGGTTCTCGAGATGCGTTCTCGGCTAAGTGAAGTCACTTGCGGGAGTGGCTTCACGCCCTAGTTTCGCCCTCCGTGGAACCCGCCACGGGAGGGGATGTGCACATTAATGGGACTGGGTTATCGCTCAGTATGATGAGCGGGGATTTGGTGGGAACGGCTGCGGTCCCCCACTGGTAGGGCTGGTCCAGTGGATAGTCGGTGACGGAGATTGATTGGAGTGGGTTTGATTGTGTGTGACTGTTTGAGCTGTGTTGTTTACTGTACTGTTGGTTATATAAATTGTGTGATTAGTACTGACCCCGTTTAATGTTTTAAAAACTGTGGTGATCCATTCGGGGATGGTGAGCAGTTATTGAGCAGGTATGAGTCGAGTACATGGGATAGCTGGGATGTGCCACCGTCTGATGATAGAAGTCTTCCGCTGTAGCTTTAGTAGTTTAATAAACATTTCATTTAGCTGATTAGACAGTTGGTTTGAGAACTTGTATTCGTATTTTGGTATTTGGTTTCGGATTGTAACCTTTCACTAAAGTTATACTATTTTAAATGTTGTTTCGTTATTGTCTGATGATTATCATTGCCTCGGGTAACCGAGATGGTAGCATCGTTATACCTGAGTGGTCCTGGTAAGGCACTTGGAGTATGGGGGTGTTACACCAAGAATCTGTTCTTTTAGATCCTTTAGTTCCATATCCTGTTCATGACATTTGTCGAGGAATTGCTCAAAAAATTCAATTAGGGCATTCTTAGATAATTTCTTAACACGTTTTTTGAGTTTAAGATAACTAACCACATCATCGTCATCGTCATCTGATTCTCCTAGAAAGCAGTAATTTGAATGAGAAATCGTGTCGTCATCGTCGTTGTCAGAGATTAGGTCAAAACTGACGCTGCTGAGACAAAGATTGGCTACTTCGTCATCTTTAGATCCTTCATCATCTTCTGAGTCAAGATCTCCCCAACACGAAGCCATCATTACTTGTTTGAACTCCTTCTTTGTCTTCTCGCGTTTTGCCCTGTCTTTAATTTTCTCCCATGTTGGAGAATCCTTGATCATGTGATCAGATTCTCCACACTTGTAGCAACCTCTATTAGCAAATGATGATTTTTATTCTGTTGCTTTCTTGTTAAAGGACTTGTTGTTATTAGAAGAAGATTTTGCAAGTTTGTTTCGAAAGATTCTATTTTTAAAACGTCGTGCAAACAAGACTGTCTCATCTTCTATGTCGGAGCTGACATCTTCGCTTTTCAAAGCCATATTTTTACCTCTACTCGGTTCTACTTCATCAGCATTTAGAGTGATTTCGTGGGCCATGAGAGCACAAATGAGTTCTTGGTGGGATAGGTTCTCAAGATCTCGCGATTCCTCCATTGCTGTGACTTTGGCATGCCACTTTTTAGTTAGGCTCCTAAGAACCTTCCTAGCAATGTCCTCGGTGTTGAACTTTCTTCCTAGGTTTTTCAATTTATTTATGATGCTTGAAAAACGTGCGGACATACTATCCAAGGACTCATTTGGCTCCATACTGAATAGCTCATATTTTTGCATTAACAGATCTATGCGGTGTTTCCTAACAATGGAAGTACCTTCATAATCTAATTCAAGGCCGTCCCATATTTCTTTGGCCGTTGAGCACGAAGAGAAGCGATCGAATTCGGCAGTAGTCATGCCATTTTTCAATAGGCTTATTGCTTTAGAATTTTTTTCGGCCTTCTTGTAGTCAGCCTCGACATAATCCTCTTCCTTTTTCTCGTAGGTAGTGCCTTCAGTGGATGCAAGCAAAATTTTATGCGGTCTGTTTTGGATAATCCTCCAGCACTCCCAATCATGACCTTTCACATAGTGAGTCATCATGTTCTTCCATAACCCATAATTATTCCCATCAAAGACGGGACACTTGAGGTATTTAGAATCCATTTATCATGTGATAGGAAGAGGAATATAAAACGATAAGATAAATAAAGATAGACACGCGGATTTTTGAAGTGGTTCAGTTTCACAAATCGAAACCTACGTCCACTATTCTCGATTAATAAATTTAGTACCTTTCTACGGATTACAAATTTACTAACCCAACTCATACAACTAACCCTAGTTGTAACTCAAGTGAGTACCGTTAAAAACTCGAGTGACTAACTTACGCTAATAAAAAAGCACTAATGATTCTTCTAGAAGTTCACGTTAATGAACGAGTAAGAAATCAATTAAGCACTATTATCTTACAACGATAACGAAAGAACGAATGCACGAGTTTATAAAATACACGACCATTTTCAAAAAATAACAAAACAATTTTCTTGCTTTAAAACACGATTTTGCTTTTTGAAATAAATTAAAGTTATGCTCAAAGGTCTTACTTTTGAATGTTGCAAAGTGTAGAGTATTTATAGAACAAGTGGAAGCAAGGCCACGGTTCTACGAAACCCTAGATGGCCGAATAATATGATATGGAAATAGAATCATATCTTATTATTTTTATCCATAAAATCTTAGGGAAAGATATAAATTGCTAATAGATTATCTTATCATATATTCACCTAATATTCTTTCCTTAATGCTAGATATGCCGAATGACAATAAGGAAAAATCATAACAACTTTCCTTATTTTATTTAAGCAATCTCTTAGAAAAGATATAGGATAATCATAAGATAATCCAATTTAATATATTTTCCTTAAATCTTAAGATAGCCGAAATATATGATATGTAAACAAATCATATCATATTATTTCTATCCTTAAAATCTTAAGAAAAGATAGTGAATAACTAAAAGATAATTTTATCAATTATTCACCTATTATCTTTTCCTTAAATCTTAAGATATGGTAAGATTTTTCCATAACAAAAAGATCCTTATCATATATAACCATATCATGCTAAATATAAAAGATGTGTTAAGATAATCCTAGAGAATAAAATCTTAACAATAATCAACTTATATTATAAAGCTTACACGAGAACCACACGGCTCATAAGCCTTGTTTTTCGTGAAAACCCTAGCATGACACTAGGTTAGATTTAGGGTTTTAGAGTGGATAACATTAGAAACCCTAATTAGTAATATGACTCAATTCATAAGTTGATTCAACAAAATTACTAATTATAAGCTTAAAATAAAACCACACTCAATATGAATATAAGCTTCCTTGTAAAATAAATACTTTTTGCTAAAACATTTGAAAGAGACAAAAATATTTTTCAAAAACAGTTTGAAAACATTTTAGTCGTGTATTGTATAAACTTGACATCTCAATGTTATAGTAGAAGAGCTATAACATTGAGCTCTTATATAAGCAATGTTATAGCTGTGAGGCCATAACTTTACCAATCTAAAAAGCGCATTCTTACGTTACCATTACGAGATAATCACCTACGTTATTCTAATCTTCTTAGGAGATCTTCGAGTGTAGGCTACTTCATCATTCAAGCTTGATCAATCTTTAGATGAGCTTCATCTTCTCATGACGCTTGAATAATTCTTCCACTATCTTGCAATATCTTGATCCTTGATTGAGTGCTTGATCACAATATATCTATGTATACTTTCATCACAGTCTTTTAAGCTTTGCAAATAATAAGTCTAATCTGAATAGACTAAATGAACAATTACGCGCAACAAGTATATATAATATAAAGTACTCTTGACATCATCAAAACATAAACATATACTCTATATGGTTCAACAGTACGATTGATTATCTGCTGATCTTTGTGGGAGTTTTGGTGTTGGTGTTGGTGTTGTGATGATTGTGGTGGAGTCACTTGCGGGAGTGGCTTCACACCCTAGTTCGCCCTCCGTGGAACCCGCCACGGGAGGGGATGTGCACATTAAGGGACAAGGATATCGCTCGTTGATGAGCGGGGCTTAGGTGGGGATTGACTGCGGTCCCCCACTGGCGGCGAGGATTACCTGTTGCGATGGGTAATCTGTTGGGGCTGGTGTCCTTTACAGTTAGTGCAAGGACTTATAAATCTCTAAAAGGATCAAAGGGTATACTTTTGTATTATAATCAGTTGATCCACGTTTATAAATAACGGTTGGCTTGCTAGATAAGTTTGACGTTATTGTCATACAGATGGCGGTGATCAACTGGTCCCTAAAAGTCACACCTATAGGATACGTTTGAGAGATGTGACGGTATGAAAATACAGTCATGTTGATGCCAGATTGACTAAGCAGTTAGTTTGGGTTATTTGACTAGTAGTTAGTCAAAATGCGATGTTGAGATATTTTATTTAAATACGGATTAAATAAAATGGGCTAAGGCGAATTAAGCAGTTAATTCGTAAATTAAATATAAACGATTATATTTAATTAATGTATATTGAATTAATTATACAATATCGTCTGTGTCGGACATGTATTAATATTTCAGCTAATCCGTGTTATTAGTTGATGCTTTAATAACCGATAACCGATGACGATTTATAATAAAACCGTGTCATATACATTTAGCGATTTTCGGGTCGTACCACGAGTTAAAAAATAAGAGAAAGTGGAAAGCCCACTCTCCCCATTTTGAAGCTCACGGCCGAACCCAAGCACAAAAGGAGAGCTTTCTCTCCTTTTGCCCTAATCATTCATTTGTGAAAAATAATTAGGGTTTTGAGAGACATTTTTCCTCTCAAAATTCAGATCTCACATCTAAAGAAAACTCACATCAAGTTCTCTCAATATTGCAAGGCAATTAGAGAACACATTTCTAGCACAAGGGCATATTCTCAGACGATCTTGGGTGAAACAATTAGGAGGAGATCTACTTTGATCTCTCATTGCCGAATTGCACTAGGACCGAAGGTTAATTCTTGTGCTTTATCGTTTTTCATTGTTTTTCGTTTATGACAATTAATTGCATATTAAATTTACGTCATAGTCCTATAATTTAAGGGTATTATACGAATTTTACCCTACAAGTGGTATCAGAGCGAGGCCACGTAAATTTTTCTATGTGATTTTCATCAAACGAATTTTGAATCGATGAATTTTTGCTTAAAAATTCGTGCGGCAGCCATTTTTTTCTCTCGGCAGATTTTTTTTTAATGTTGCGTTTTTTCTGTCTTGGGAACCGTGTCAAGTTTACACGGTGGTGGTTGTTGTTTGTCTTGTTTTCGATTTGATCTTTGCATATTGTTTTGTAATCGATATTCATTGCAATATGTTAAAGATCTATCAAATTGTTTGTATAAAATTTCGTGCGGCCCAAAATTTTTGTCTCGGCCATTTTTTGGGAAAACCGTGCGGCCTTCTTGGCCTGTTTTCTGTTTTTTTGCCTTGATTTGCGTGCCACACGTTTTTGCTAGATCAGACGATCTTTTGTTTTCCTTTTGTTCTTTGCATATTGTAATTTTAATCGATAATTATTGCAATATGTTAAAGATGTATCAATTGTAGTTTCAATTCTATACGGATTAGATTAAATTGCAATTGGGTTCTAACAAATCGTTTTGTTTTGTTATTTGATGCTCACGTTTTTGAGCCGAGAAAATTTTTTTTTGTTGTTCTTTTGTTGCTCTCGGCATTTCAGCAAGAAAAAAAAAAAAATTTCTGGTACTGTTCACGGCAGACCTGAAGAAAAAAAAAAAATTTGTTTTGTTTTTTTTCGGCCAATTTTGCATAATACGGATTTATGCATTCGCTTGATAGTGAAACGGTTCACCCACGTACAATTTAGTTACTTTAAAACGATTTAAAGTAACGGATTATCACGGATTAAAATTAACTTGACTAAAGCGGTTTTGTCACATAATTTTAATTGTTAAAAGGTGGTTTGGATAAATTTAACATAATTACGGAATTATGTCACGAATAAATTTAATTTAGTTGATGCATTTCATTTATCGTTATTTTGATTGTTTTGAATGCTTTTCATTACGTATTTATTTATTTTGCAATCGGTTGTAACTTAGTGTGGCCTTAGTAGAACGTGTTACCGTAATGATGGAACACGGTCTTGGTTGTATTTTGAGATCTCGTATCTCCCTTTTTATTTCTTTTTACAGTTTTTATTTAGAATGTAAATAGGTTTATATTTTGTAAATTTTAATTGTAATTTTGAGAAGACTAAAGATGGAGATCGGATGCTCACTCCCATTTGCATGGACAAAGATGGAACATCAAGACAAGCTTCTCGGGTCCAACGGTGGATTCCAAAGTTGTATTATGTTCTTTTACTAGGATAGGCCACACTAGGAATTTTTATTTACGTATTGCATTCATTTATTTATTTTATCGTAACGATAGATTGCATCATATTCCGCCTAAAACCAAACCACCTAATAATTGCATGAAAACTGACTCATATAGAGGTCACGCGTTAGTTTTCTATGACATTCATATGTCACACGATTTAAAGCCATCATCTAAATTAATTCATTCACGCAGTTGCTAGTTATTCGTTCACTTAAAATGAATCTAAACTTAGTTGATGGGATCTTCCTCGTATAAACCAAAATTGAGAATGGTCTTTATAGGTCAAACTCCAATGAGTCCCTTCTTCGTCGGTAGGCATAATATGACCCCTTCTACGTCGGGTAAGTTGGAACCGATTGACCTATTTTATCTCAACACTATGGTCACTCGTACGATCCTGTGATTATGGTGGACTATAGATAGGATTTACGGAAATCTATCGACCAAGAGTTTTTACGGAAGAACTAGCTAAACAGTTGGCTTATCAATTTACAGAAATTGAGTCTTGGGATCACTTGTATTATTCTTGAGGAAGATCAATTATGCAAGTGCATTGAGTCTACACGATTAAAATGAATTTTTAATAGACTTAAATCACCTCGATGAGTTGCTTATTTCGTTTTTGTTTTTCTTTCTTTTTCCAGTGTAGAACACGTATTTTAAACTGCTAATAACATAATGGCTGGCATCCTCGATGACCCAATGCCAAGTGCCACATTGGACCGTGAGTCCTGGCTTCGGATCTTCATGAATCAGATGAATCGGTCTACTAGATCGAAGAATGATGGATCAAACTTCGCGGAATGGGAGGCGGCATTACGGAATGCCGCCACCGCCGACGGAAGCTCAAGTATCCGATCGAGCCCCTCCCGCCAACCCCAGGCCCCACGGCTCGAGTTAACGAGGTCTCCACGTATAGCGACTTCGTCATGGAAGCGGGTGCGATTAAAAACGTACTCATTTTTGCAATGGAATCCAATTTGCAGAAACGCTTCATAGCCCAAGGTGCAAACAAGATTTTCACCACGCTCACTAAGGAATTCTCGAAAGCACCGAGAATCGTGACCTATGAGCATACCACTCGCTTCTTTTATGCGAGACTCCAGAAGGGCCAACCGGTTAGCCCACACATTCTCAGCATGATTGAGAATGTCGAGAGACTGGAGGCGCTTGATTGTAAAATCAGCGAGAACATTGTGATTGACCGCATGCTTCATTCACTCCACGATGGTTTTGCGCTCTTTAGAGCGAATTACTATATGAATGATTTGAAGAAAAGTCCCCATGAACTGCACTCCCTTCTCGTACAGACCGAGAAGGATATGAACTTCAGTGGGAGCTTGAAACAGGATGTTCTCGTTGTGTCAAACAAGGGCAAGGGTAAGGGCAAAGCTCAAGCAAACCTAGCAGTAGGTAAACCGAAGTTCAAGAAGTCAGGGACAGGTAAGAGTGGACCTGGTGAGTCGAGCACCTCATCAGGCGCGACAAAGAGCAAGAATGAAAACATGGAATGCCATCATTGCCACAAGACTGGGCATTGGAGGCGTACATGTCCTGTTTATCATGAGGACTTAAAGGCAGGTCGTGTTAAACCTGTTGGTATGTCTTCATCCTCTTCTACTTTTATTCATATGATTGAGATTAACCACGCAAGTTACGGAACTTGGGTACTAGATACTGGTTGTGGTTCTCATCTATGTAATCATGTGCATGGGCTCCGAAACATCGAACCCCTCGTAAAGGGTGAGGTGGACCTGCGTGTTGGGAATGGAGCACGAGTGGCTGCCGTCTCAAGGGGAACATACGTGATCCAGCTTCCTAGCGGATTTGAGTTATTTTTATATAACTGCCATTATGTACCCAGTCTTTCGAAAAACATTATTTCGGCCGCACTTGACAAACTTGGTTTTTCATTTGTAATAGAGAATAATTCTTGCATTTTCTCATTACACAATATGATTTATGGCAAGGCAGTCTCCATGAACGGAATTTATGTTTTATTTCAGACCACCGAAATATTACACGTAATGAATAAAAAGTTAAAGGTTGGTGACAAAGATCAAACGTATCTATGGCACTGCCGTATGGGACACATTAATGAGAAACGCGTAAAACAGCTCATAAAGAATGGAGCTATCACGGCCTTTGATTTTCAATCATTTGGCACGTGTGAATCATGTCTCATCGGTAAGATGACTCGAATTTCCTTCAAAGGTGTTGGAATGCGCGCTGCTGACCTATTAGGACTCATACATACGGATGTATGTGGACCTATGTCAATGACCGCACGAGAAGGCTATAGGTATTTCATCACTTTCACGGATGATTTAAGTAGATATGGCTATGTCTACTTAATGAAACGCAAAAGTGAATCCTTCAAGAAATTCAAGGAATACCAGAATAGGGTACTGTAACCTCTGCGGGCGAGAAAGATTAAAACACTGCGCTCAGACCGTGGTGGCGAGTATCTTTCTCACGAGTTTGATCAACACCTTAAGGACTGTGGGATTGTCCTACAGTTAACTCCACCTGGAACACCTCAATTAAATGATGTATCCGAACGGAGAAATCGAACACTACTTGATATGGTTCGATCCATGATGAGTCACACCGTGTTGCCTGACTCATTATGGGGTTATGCTCTTCTGTCAGCTGCTCTAATACTTGACCGAAGTCCGTCTAAAGCTGTTGACAAGACTCCATATGAACTATGGACGGGAACGGTCCCCAACTTGTCCTTTATACGGGTTTGGGGCTGCGAGGCTTATGTCAAGTGGAGACACGAGGATAAGCTCGGCCCGCGATCGGTCAAGACATACTTTATAGGTTATCCTAAAGGAACACTTGGTCATTACTTTTATTCGCCAACCGAACAACGTGTTTTTGTTGCGGCTAGTGCGACATTCTTGGAGAAGGAATTTCTCGAGAATGCAAAGAGTGATAGAACCTTCGACCTGTCGGAGATTCCAGAACCAAATACCGAGCAACCATTGGAGGAACTAGTTCCCTCAATCCCGGCTGCGGTTAACATTCCTGAGGAACCTAGGAGGTCGGGAAGAGTCTTTATTCCTCCAGACAGATACATTGGTATGGTCGAGGAACATGACATAGATGACGTTCTACTCTTAACGAGTAGTGAACCCGCAACCTATAAAGGTGCCATGACTAGTTCCGACTCAAAGCTATGGCTTGAGGCCATGCAATCCGAGATGGACTCTATGTATGAGAACAACGTATGGGATCTTGTTGACTTACCTGCTAAGGTTCGTCCCCTTCAATGCAAATGGCTTTACAAGATAAAGCATTCTGTGGAAGGTCAACAAGATATCTATAAAGCACGACTAGTTGCTAAAGGTTTCACCCAAGTGCCAGGTCTGCACTACGATGAAATTTTGCACCCGTAGTCATGCTGCGTTCCATTTGGATTATCTTAGCGATTGCCGCTTTTCATGACTATAAAATTTGGCAAATGGATGTGAAAACCACCTTCTTAAACGGCTTTATGGAGGAAGAGTTGTACATGGTACAACCCGAAGGTTTCATCGATCCAGAACATCCTAAGAAAGTATGCAAGCTTAAGCGTTCCATTTATGGACTTAAGCAAGCATCTCGGAGTTGGAATCATCGCTTCGACCAAGTAATTAAAGAAAATGGATTTACTCGATCGGTCGAGGAACCATGTCTTTATATCAAGTCGAGTGGGAGCAAGATTGTCTTCCTAATATTGTATGTCGATGACATACTCCTGATTGGGAATGACATACCTCTCTTAACTTCGGTGAAAGTATGGTTGAAAAACCATTTCCAGATGAAAGATCTGGGTGAGGCACAAAGAATTCTGGGCATCCGTATCTATCGAGATAGATCACGACGGATGTTATCTCTCGATCGGGAGTCTTACATAGACAAAGTCCTAGAGAGATTCAGCATGACTAACTCCAAGAAGGGGTTTCTTCCTATGGCTCCAGGGGTGCATTTGAGCAAGTCTCAGGCACCAGAGACACCGGAAGAGAAAGAGCGCATGACACGGATTCCTTATGCCTCGGCTATAGGATCAATCCTGTATGCCATGATATGCACACGTCCGGACGTGGCATATGCATTGAGTATGACAAGTCGATTCCAACAGCATCCAGGTGAATCACATTGGATGGCTGTCAAGAACATTCTCAAGTACCTACGGAGGACTAAAGATTGGGCATTGACTTATGGAGGCGATCAAAAGCTATGCGCAACCGGTTACGCAGATGCTAGCTTCCAAACGGATCGAGATGACTCCAAATCTCGGCCCTGGATTCGTTTTTACTCTTAATGGCGCCGCGATCGGTGGAAGAGTTCCAAACAAAGTGTTACAAAGCAGATTCTACGATCGAGTCCGAGTACTATGCCGCGTCCGAAGCCGCAAAGGAACCGATAAGGATGCGTCAATTCTTACAAGGACTATCTGTAGTGCCTAGTTCGAATGACCCGATCACCATCTATTGCGACAATAGAGGTGCCATCTTCCAAGCTAAGGAGCCAAAGTCTAGCAACAAGTCTAGACATGTACAACGGAAAGCTCATCTAATCCGAGATTACGTGGAGCAAAAGGAAGTAGTGATAGAAAAGATTGCTACTGAGGATAACATAGCAGATCCTCTCACTAAACCATTACGACAAGATAAGCATGAAGGGCATGTTAATTCCATGGGAATTAAACGTGTTCCTAAGTTGTAGTACTCTTTTATGGATTAGATTCATTCCCTTATGTACTCTATACGACATCATCGTTCTGATATTTATATATATTTTGTTTTTCATGTGGTTTTGTACGACAATTTTGAACACCACAAAGTGAACTGAACAAACATTATATTTTTGGTCCTTGATTGCCCACGTGAGCTGATAACTCAAGGTAATTATTTTGTGACGTTGGTTGATGGTGGGTTCAACGAGCCATAAGTCAAAAGGTTGACTGACCAATCACAGAGGCGATTTATACGGATATTTCGTAGGACACAATTGTCACATCGACGTGGAGTCCTAAATGTTTTATAACATTCGGTGCCCGATCGTGGATAGGACCTCCATGGTGATCCTAAGAGTCGATTCTTTTGACTATCGACTGTCTCTTGAGACTAAGGCAGATTTTGGGTGACTTTGTTTTCTTTCTCACGGTCATCCGTAACAGGGGGCCAAGTAGATTTTTTTCTGGGTCATTTCATGTTGTGCTTAGATCGGAAGGAGTCGAGTTGAAGGAAATATTCAGCCTTTATCGGGTACTCGATATTTCTCAGGGCCACTCGAGGAGTCAGAATCGAAATGCATGGCCATGCTCGAATACGAATTCGTTTTATCAGTTAAGTTACTCTCTAGTCGGGGAAACCACTCTAGATACAGATCGATTGTAAAATACGACCTTTGCGGATCCAGATCTGCAAATTATTTTACATTGAGTGGGAAAAATTTTAAATGAATATGAGAATCGGTTATCGCACATACACTTGTACGGACAAGTGGGAGTTTGTTGGAGCTGTGTCCTCCAGTTAGTGCGGATAACGTCATTGCACATACACTTGTACGGACAAGTGGGAGCTTGTTGGGGCTGGTGTCCTTTACAGTTAGTGCAAGGACTTATAAATCTCTAAAAGGATCAAAGGGTATACTTTTGTATTATAATCGTTGATCCACGTTTATCAATAACGGTTGGCTTGCTAGATAAGTTTGACGTTATTGTCATATAGATAGCGGTGATCAATGGTCCCTAAAAGTCACACCTATAGGATACGTTTGAGAGATGTGACGGTATGAAAATACAGATCATGTTGATGAATTGACTAAGCGGTTAGTCTGGGTTATTTGACTAGTAGTTAGTCAAAATGCGATGTTGAGATATTTTATTTAAATACGGATTAAATAAAATGGGCTAAGGCGAATTAAGCAGTTAATTCGTAAATTAAATATAAACGATTATATTTAATTAATGTATATTGAATTAATTATACAATATCGTCTGTGTCGGACATGTATTAATATTTCAGCTAATCCGTGTTATTAGTTGATGCTTTAATAACCGATAACCGATGACGATTTATAATAAAACCGTGTCATATACATTTAGCGATTTTCGGGTCGTACCACGAGTTAAAAAATAAGAGAAAGTGGAAAGCCCACTCTCCCCATTTTGAAGCTCACGGCCGAACCCAAGCACAAAAGGAGAGCTTTCTCTCCTTTTGCCCTAATCATTCATTTGTGAAAAATAATTAGGGTTTTGAGAGACATTTTTCCTCTCAAAATTCAGATCTCACATCTAAAGAAAACTCACATCAAGTTCTCTCAATATTGCAAGGCAATTAGAGAACACATTTCTAGCACAAGGGCATATTCTCAGACGATCTTGGGTGAAACAATTAGGAGGAGATCTACTTTGATCTCTCATTGCCGAATTGCACTAGGACCGAAGGTTAATTCTTGTGCTTTATCGTTTTTCATTGTTTTTCGTTTATGACAATTAATTGCATATTAAATTTACGTTATAGTCCTATAATTTAAGGGTATTATACGAATTTTACCCTACATAATCTGGCAGGGTTATACACCTCGGTGTGTAGTCGGTTACTGTGTGAGATCGGGAGACCGAAGGGGGACGATGATCAACTGGTTGCCTTTTGTACTTGTCTTACTTTGATTATGCAGTAACTGACCCCGTTATTGTTATAAAATCGGTGGTGATCCATTCGGGGATGGTGAGCAGATTGTGATAGGTGATGCAGTTCTTTAGCTATGGGACAGTTATGGGGAGTCATCACTCGAGTCTAGCTTCCGCCGATAAGAGACTTAGCTTGCATTCTTTGTAGTTGTTAGACATTTCACAGTTGTACTTTGGTTTGGTTTTTGGAAACATGTAATCGTTAAACTCAGTTGCACTTTAATAAATGTGTTTTGGATTGTTAACTTTGATCTACTAACCTCGGGCAACCGAGATGGTAGCAGTCTTTCATGCTAGGATAGTCCTTGGTAAGGTACCTTGGTAGGAGGGGGTGTTACAAAGTGGTATCAGAGCAACGATTATGGCACCTAAAACTAATAAACCCAATGAACGTAGGGAGTCTAAATAAAATGAACCCGGGGAGAGTTGTTTGGAGCTACCACAAAGACTTGGGAGACATCCCAAAGTCGCATTATGGCCCTTACGATCTCAAGCTGGTCACATGGGGGGGACTGTTGTGTGTCGAGTCATGTGTGTGTAGTACTTGTGGCATGAGTCTTGTGCATGATTGAATGAAATGGTGAAGGAAGTGAGACATGATAGCATGTGAAAGATGCATTGAAATTTATCGATATTAGATTTTGAGCATGGAATATGTTGGCATGTTAAGTGTTTATTATGTGGCTTTCAAAGTTTGTAGTGACATATCGTATATAAATATCTTGGTAGAAATGTACGTATAAAGTACGCTTATGTTAATAGTAACTCGTTTTGGCATGACTCGGCCGAGCAGGGCAGGTACTCGACCAAGTAGTGGGCACTCGGTCGAGTAACCAAGCACTCGACCGAGTGTTGATTGGGGTATGCGTAGCAGTAGCTACTGGATGTGTCAGCTCGACCGAGTATTGAGCATACTCGACCGAGTGGAGCATACTCGACCGAGTATCACTCATACTCGACCGAGTATGTTTTCTGTGTTTTTGACGTTGGCTTCTGGAGTGGAAAACTCGACCGAGTACTGGAGGTACTCGACCGAGTAGTCTATACTCGACCGAGTATGTCACCATACTCGGCCGAGTGCTTCTTTGGCGGAGGGTTATGTTTATTTTGAGCCGTAGGATTTTGTGCTTACTTTTCCTTGCTTCTTATCAGCTCAAATGCCGCCAAAGAGGTCAGTCGCGTATATACAAGCAACTGAGATGTCCACGGATGAGGTAGCTCGTATAATCGAGCAGCATGATGCACTCCTTGAAGCTCAGAAGAATGTGGGTAAGGGGGCTGAGAAACCGGTGGATGCTACCCACCAGAGCACTATCATCGCCCGCTTCAACCCATCAATATATGAGAGCGTCGGGGAACCAAAGCTGCTCGATAACTGGCACCGTGAGATGGAGAGTCTCCTTGAAGTGGTGAAGTGTCCGCCAGAGTTAGCTGTTGAGCAGGTAGTGTACTATCTGAGGGGTGAGGCTGTGGTGTGGTGGCAGAATGTCAAGGAAGATGCCAGAGCATACTACCAGGGTGAGGGACTCGGTGTTATACCGTGGTCGGGATTGAAGAGCGCTATAAGGAAACAGTTTGTGCCGGAACACATCCGTCACAAGATGAGATCCGAGTTCAATTCCTTTACCATGACTGATGACATGAAGGTCACCGAGTACTATTACCGGTTCCTCGAGTTCTCTCGCTATGCGGAAGACATGCAATTAGGGTAAAGGGGTTTGGCCCTTCGTTTTGAGAGGGGGTTGACACCCAAGATCATGAACCGGTTACCAGCTGAAATTATCACCAATCTGAAAGATGTGTACTTGAGGGCGGACAAGCAGAGAGGTTGGTGGATCTATCCAAGGAAGCTACAGAGAGAACCGCTGCTGAGAAGAGGAAAGCAGAGAGTGGGAGTAGCAACCAGTCGGGTAACAAAAAGGGCAACTTTGGTCAGTCAAGGGCTTTTTCAGGAGGAGCTGGGTTTTATGGAGGGTCGCGAGCATGGGGTAGGGGTGGTGGACGGAGTGTTAGTGACAACTCCAACCTTGTTTCAACTGTGGTGGCATAGGCCACAAGAGGTATGACTGTACTAGTGCCCGAGCTGGAGGAGCCTCAAGGGCTTATCAGGGAAGTTTCTCACAGGGTCCGAGTCAGAGTTTTGCTAGCAATAGGCCATCTGGGTCGTGGGGTAACCGTCGAGTGCAGAACAACAATGGTGGTTTTAACCGCAACAGTTGAGGATCGTCCCAGCGCCCGAACAACAGTTTGACTCAGAACTCGACAGCTAAGCCAAGTACTTCTAACACCTCAGTCCAGGGTGGAGGTGATGCGTGTCTAAAATATGATGTTTCACACTTTATTCTACACGCATTTCAGAGCTCAAATGTGCAATATGTGCCAATATTTCTCTATTTTCCTCTACTTTCGTGTTTTTGTACATTATTGCAGAAATGTGAAGAATTTAACGGGAAATCAAGCCAAATCCGTCCCCGAGTAATCTGCATTGCGAAGGACGTAAAGGAATTGCTTAAAGAACGAGCTTGGTGCGTAATCCAAGGCCCAAAAGACAAGTCCACGTGTTTTACGAAGTCAAGTAGCAGCTCATCCAGTCGATCGACCATCACCCTCAGTCGATCGACCAATGCTCGGGTTCCAGAAGCTACTGTTTGCTGAGGAGCAGTCGATCGACCAGCCTTATCAGTCGATCGACCTGATTTCTATTCCAGACGTGAATTGAAAGACCGTGAATCTTGAAGCCCGTGAAGTTTAGGTTTAGGAAATAAGATGTTGCGTTGATTGCTATATAACGTAACATAAAACCATCAGTTTGGATATGAAGTTTTTATCCAAGTTTTTATCACAATACAGTACTTTCAGTTTTAGTTTATTTCGAGTAACTAGGGTTTGGGTTATCGATTTTAGCATTGGAATTCTGCTCTTGTTCTTAATCTTTCCTCTTGAATCTCGGTATTCCTTCTGCCCTAGTTTCAATTTATTGCTTTACTTTCATTATTAGTATAGATTTGCTAAGTTAGTGTCCCGAAAGCCAATTATCGTTTTGTCATTGTTGTTATTTACTTTGAGCATGAATTCAGTAATTGTTATTAGTTTTATTGTTGTTATTACCTTCATCATGAGTAGCTAATTCTTTAGTGATAGGATGTAGGCGATTTATGGCATAGGCGGCATTAGATTAGGAAGACTGTCTCGCGTGTTGGTCGATCGACTGACGTTGCCAGTCGATCGACTGACCTCGTAGGGTTTTATATTCGTTTTGATTGTTTTAATCTTGTATTTAACGAATCGAATGCATGCGACCAGTTAGATACCTATTTCGTGACTGACCCATTAGATCGAAAGATAGGGAAGGTTATTTTACCATCAATTAAATCGACTAGACTGTGCTAAGATCGAAAGATAGGTATAGTTTAGACCGTTAGTCACTTTTCAGGACGAGAGTCAGCATTAGTGACATTAGGGACCTATAGCGAGATCGACAGATGCTATTTGTTAAGAGTGGACCGAGAGGACCTTTTTGTTTCCCGCCTTACCTGTGTTTGATTCAGACCAACTTAGTTTGCTGCCGCCGAAGCTATAATGACCCGACCATCCTAGTATCCTTCTTTTATCTATTTAAATCGTTTATTTAGTTTATTATCTTTGTTCACTTTTAGCTGTCGACAAATTCAATTCAACCCCCACAATAAGTTACCTCAGACTGATCATAATCAACTAAAGTTTACAACTGCCTCCTTGTGGTTCGACCCTGTTACCACTAGCCTAGGTTAGTCTTAATAGGAGATTATAAATTTTATCTTTGGTACTCACAATGACGGGTATCAAATTTTGGCGCCGTTGCCGGGGAGGCAATAGTCCTAATTTTAGTTGTTTTTATTTTTAGTCTTTCTTAGTTTAAGGGACATCCGTTCCTTAAACTTTTCTTATATTCTTTTTGTAGTTTCTTCTTATGCGCAGTCACGGGGTGGAGAATTAGTACCGTTGAACCCCGAGCTTGAAAGATCCTTGCGCGAGTTGAGATGAACACAAAGAGTATTACCGACAGAGGAAGAGCTGAGTACTCTGTCAAGCTATTACGAGAACGAACTGTTCAAGGATAATCCACCATCTTCGCCCATTTCCACTTCTTGGTAGAGACAGATTTACTTCTCAGGAAATTCCAGTCATGGCCGAGGAAGCAAGTATAGCTAGTTATTCTGAGCCGATAGCCGATAACTTATATAAGGGGTTCGAGTTACCAGGAGATGCCAGGAAATTCGAACTAAAGCCTGCCTACATCACTATGGTTGAGAGAAACCAGTTTGGGGGATCGGAGCTGCAAATGAAGATGCAGCAAGGCATATGGAGACCTTTATTGACTACTGCTGCTGCATTCCCCCACCAGCTGGCGTGACCCAGGATCAAATCAAGGAGACCATGTTCATCTTCTCCCTTCGTGATGCTGCAAGGGAGTGGTATAGAGATTTGGACCGGACCGCTCAGGAGATCACTGATTGGAATACATTGGCATTGGCGTTCTACAAGAAGTACTTTTCTGCTTCAAGGACGATCGCTATTAGAGCTCAAATCACGGGCTTTAAACAAGGGCCAGATGAGAATTTCCACGAGGCATGGGTCCGATTTAAGAAGTTGGTGCGAACCATACCGCACCATGGGTTTGAAAAGTGGAGTTTGTGCAATCATTTCTACAATGGGTTATACGACGATCAGAGGGCCATTTTGGATGCTGGAGCCAATGGAAGATTCGCTGAAAATTTGAGAGCAACCAAGGGGTGGAAGATCATTGACGATCTAGCTACCCACAAGGCCGAGTATGGGAATTCTAGAGGGAACCGGAGGAGAGCTGCTGAATCCTCTTCTCGTAGCCGCACTTGAGGCTCTTCTTTGCGAGGTTTGACAAGTATGAGCTAGGAGGAGCTTCTAAAGGTGGGATGTACCAAGTCAATCTTTGTGTCGACGGTCCCTTCGTCGTGAAAGGTGTGGAGTTGAGGGCCATGTCTCGAAAAACTGCCCTAGCCCCTTTGAATCTTGTGTTGCCTTTCAACACTATAGGCAGACAAACACCTACTACGAGCCACCGCATCCAAACTTGAGTTGGAGAAGCCAGAATGTTTTGAATCCAACTCAACCTCCGCCACAGCAGCAGCCATATGTGCCTCCTCATCAAAAGCAACAGCAATATCAAAAGCCTCCTTATGTGCCGCAGCAGCAACAATCACAGAATTCTGAATTTTCCGAGCTCAAGAATATGTTGCTGCAGGAGTCCCAAGCAAGAGAGGCCGGGATGAAGCTACTAGAGAGCCAAATTGCTCAATTGGCTAGTAAAAATAACACTCGAGCTCCCGGGCACTTACCCACTCAACCCGAACAAAAGGAGACCCTAAATGCCATCACTTTGAGGAACGGGTCCACCCTTGATGGTCCTGCCATGGTTGAAGATGCTGTTGAAAAAGATGAGCCGGAAACAAGTCAAGAGAAAGCTTCAACGAACAAATAAAAGAAAAAGACGTCTGCCAGGTATTTGATCGATCGATCGACATACCTAGTCGATCGATCAAACACGAGTTCAGGAGCTTCGAATCTGTACATCTCGCCGATCGATCGAGGAGAGTGGTTGATCGACTGAGATCGCTGCTGATGCTGAAGAATTTCATCCTTTGATGCCAACTAATCTAAGAGACCACTTGTTTCGGGGTACCACGGTCCCGAAAATTTTGGGGCGAACCGAGTCTTGATGGGTCGATCCGCTCAAGTTCGATCCAATGACGGTCAATGGTTCTCATTTGAGACGATCCGAGGAGGGGTCTAGCTTCAACAAAGAGAAGGTGACGGACTTTCACCCTAAGTCCAAGGATGCCGGTGCGCGTGAATTGGAGGAGAGAGCTAAGGTACTCCTTATGACCCCATATCCGGAGAGGCTCGTGCCGACCAAAAAGAACGGTATCTTTCAGTAAGTTTGAGAAAGTTATCCGTAGTCCGAATGTGCAAGTCCCCTTCCTTGAGTTAGTTAACCAAGTACCCGCTTACACTAAATTTATGAAACAACTGTTATCCAAAAAGCGGTCACTTGAAACGATTGCACACCGTCGCACTCACCAAGGAGTCTTGTTCCTATCTGTCTCACACTGCGCCCCATAAGTTAGAGGATCCGGGTAGCTTTTCCGTTCCTTGCAAAATAGGTACCTTCTCAATTGAGAAGGCATTGTGTGACTTAGGGGCGATATAAGTGTCATGCCCTTGAGTTTAGCTAGGAAACTCAAGTTGACCGATTTTGCTATCACGAGACATGACAGATTCGGATGGTGACCGATCGTGGTCGAGCTTATAGGAGTCCTAGAGGACATACCCATCCAGATAGGGAAGTTTTTCTTCCCTGTTGACTTTGTTGTCCTTGACATGCCTGAGGATGCCCATATACCGATCATCTTAGGTAGGCGTTTTCGCACACACTATTTGGTGCGATTATTGACGTCGGTTTAGGAACCTTGACTTTCAAAGTTGGGAAACATTCTATCATTTTTGCCCAACCTGCTAAAAAGAAGGACGCCATGTGGCATGTTACTTGTAATACGATCTACGAAAAGAGATCGTACTTTGTGCTTCCTGAATCGATTGTCCTTATTACTCTCTTTGTGTTAACCCCTCCTCCCGGATTGGGAGCAAGAAGGAGGAAGAATTTGTTGTCTTAGATAATGCAGAAGCTGGTTTGGAGAAGGAAGTGCTACAAGTTGTGCCAGCTGTAAAGAAGCCTATCATTCAAAGAGGAGGTCTTGGATGCCTAAGCTATGGGACCGATGAGGAAGTGGAAGATGAGCCAGCCAAGGTGAGATGGTCTGATTTGGAGTCTGACGATCCCAAGGAAGTCCTTGATTGGGGAGGTGACGAAGGCGATCGGTGAGCTCTCCGATTGTTGAAGCTAAGAAGGGTGCGGTGATGAGATGAGCACCATTGAGGCTACCTCTAGTAGCCAGAAGCCGACGAAGTGGGCCATACCGTGGTCCTTCTTGATCAACTATTAGTTGATCAATCTCGTTACAAACTTCTCTTTATTTGCTTTGTTAAGACAATTTTATTGCTTTTGTGTGCGCGAAAACTTCGCTTTTATTTTATTTTGCTTAGGATTTTAAAGTACTTTAGACTTCGTTCTGGGTTTTGCGCAATTTTGGCGCGTACTATTGTGCATTTGCAGGTATTTAGAGCTTGTTAGCTCAAATCATTGAGCAATTACGAAGAAATAAGACACTGCAGCAGTGTTTTCGATCGATCGATGGCACCATTGGTCGATCGATGAATTGCGCAGGTTTCTGAAGCTCTAACGTTCACGCCCACCTGGTCGATCGATCGATCTTCTTAGTCGATCGACCATCTTCTTGCTATATTTGTTTACGACCTCTCCTCTCTTTGTGTTTGGTCGTTTATCGGACCTAAGGGAGTCTTCTACTCCACTTTATTTTCCGTCGAATTATCTATTTCTTCTATTGTCTCATTTGTGCACAATTTTTACGCTTCAAAATTGTTTTCTCAGTCTTATGCGTGGTATTTTCTGTCTTTCAGGCACTCTTATTGGTAGCATCACATCTTTGGCATTGAAACCTCCTAGCTCACGCTGGTTTGGGGAGGTTTCCTTTCTGCGTTTAAAGTCTTGTGAGTTCCATATCTTTCCTTTGTGTCTTGCTTATTTATTTTCTCGCAAATTCCCGTTTCTCTTTTCTTTCATTATATGATTTTGCACAATGGGGACATTGTGCGATTTGGTTTGGGGAAGGGTTTTGCGTCGCATATCATTTGCTTGCATTCACGTTTAATTTTGTTTTGCATTGTTTATTTCAATTCTTTTATATATACAGAAAAATTCAAAAAAATTGAAAAATTTCAAAAATTCCCATAAAATGCACGTTTATTTTAGCATATAGATTGAGTCGGAACGGTAGTATTTCCATGATGATTTTGCATTTGCAACTGTTTTGCCTGAGCCTTGCTAGATTAACATGTTATTAGTAGAATCGTATAAGTGCATACCTACGAGTTTTCGTTGAATTACTTGCTGGACTTGAGACTTGACTTTGAAAATTGGCAAGCTACATCATATTTCTGAGATTTAGAGCCTATAACTGGTGACATTTATGACCGGTTTATCTAGGAATGTGAGTAGTACTCCTTATGAGATATGTCTCCTTAATTTGCATGAATATGAATTTGATCTACTTAATACCTGTATGCATTCGGTTTGTGGTTTGTTGACACATGTGGTAGAGGTTTCCCTTTATTCATTTTGCCCATAAGCTTCACACTGCCAAAAATACCCCTTTTTGTCCCATTACTACATCCTACACTTAGCCTGTCCCTTGTCAAGCTAGTAGTCTGTGTTTTCGGATTTGTTACTCAATTTTGGTGGCATATGCTCTGTTGAGACGATGGTTGGGAAATGAAATGAAAAAAGGAAAGAAAGAAACAAAAGAAAAAAAATGAATGAAAAAAATGATTCGAAAAAGAAAAGAAAAAAAAAAAGAGGTTATGTACTGTTCAAATGGGTCGATCGACTGCCAATCATGGTCGATCGACTGAGATTCGAGAAAAGAGATCAATTTGCATAATTTAATCCTTATCTTTTGGCGATTTTTGCTCCCATGTTTCATTTATATCCTATGGGGAGTTTTATTGATTTAATAGTTTGGAGATTGTGAGTTTTGTGCTTGCTAAAGCACCGTTTCATTTGTTTATGAGAAAGAAGTTGGATGTTGCCACTTGGTTCCGTTTTGGTACTAGCTTGATCATCTGTACCTCCACTTTACCATAAAATGTTTTGCCTCTTCTTACCCATACCTCACATATCCCATATATACCTCGGCATGTGTCATTGGTCATCTGTTCGGTTGGAATGCATATGTACGGTTGTAGAGGTCATTTTCATATTTTATTGCTGGCATGTCCTCATAGGTCGTAGTTAGGTGAGAGTCACTACAAAATTACTTCTTTCTATCTTACAAATATATCACCTGTGCTTAATTGAGTGATTTGAGCAACCCGCGAGAGTCCAATTTGATAAGTCTCTATAGTCAAAGGTGCAGCAGTTTTTGACGACTTTATAATTCGTTTGCATGATTCACATTACTAATTGATTGTTGGTTGTGCATTGAATCGGTTTAGGCTTAACAGTTTGCATTTCGCTCTGAGATTGAACTCGTTCCATTAGGTCATTAGATCGAGTCTAGTTCTTGCTTGGGGACAAGCAAGGTTTGGTTTGGGGAGATTTGATGCGTGTCTAAAATATGATGTTTCACACTTTATTCTACACGCATTTCAGAGCTCAAATGTGCAATATGTGCCAATATTTCTCTATTTTCCTCTACTTTCGTGTTTTTGTACATTATTGCAGAAATGTGAAGAATTTAACGGGAAATCAAGCCAAATCCGTCCCCGAGTAATCTGCATTGCGAAGGACGTAAAGGAATTGCTTAAAGAACGAGCTTGGTGCGCAATCCAAGGCCCAAAAGACAAGTCCACGTGTTTTAAGAAGTCAAGTAGCAGCTCATCTAGCCGATCGACCATCACCCTCAGTCGATCGACCAATGCTCGGGTTCCAGAAGCTACTGTTTGCTGAGGAGCAGTCGATCGACCAGCCTTATCAGTCGATCGACCTGATTTCTATTCCAGACGTGAATTGAAAGACCGTGAATCTTGAAGCCCGTGAAGTTTAGGTTTAGGAATTAAGATGTTGCGTTGATTGCTATATAACGTAACATAAAACCATCAGTTTGGATATGAAGTTTTTATCCAAGTTTTTATCACAATACAGTACTTTCAGTTTTAGTTTATTTCGAGTAACTAGGGTTTGGGTTATCGATTTTAGCATTGGAATTCTACCCTTGTTCTTAATCTTTCCTCTTGAATCTCGGTATTCCTTCTGCCCTAGTTTCAATTTATTGCTTTACTTTCATTATTAGTATAGATTTGCTAAGTTAGTGTCCCGAAAGCCAATTATCGTTTTGTCATTGTTGTTATTTACTTTGAGCATGAATTCAGTAATTGTTATTAGTTTTATTGTTGTTATTACCTTCATCATGAGTAGCTAATTCTTTAGTGCTAGGATGTAGGCGATTTATGGCATAGGCGGCATTAGATTAGGAAGACTGTCTCGCGTGTTGGTCAATCAACTGACGTTGCCAGTCGATCGATTGACCTCGTAGGGTTTTATATTCGTTTTGATTGTTTTAATCTTGTATTTAACGAATCGAATGCATGCGACCAGTTAGATACCTATTTCGTGACTGACCCATTAGATCGAAAGATAGGGAAGGTTATTTGACCATCAATTAAATCGACTAGACTGTGCTAAGATCGAAAGATAGGTATAGTTTAGACCGTTAGTCACTTTTCAGGACGAGAGTCAGCATTAGTGACATTAGGGACCTATAGCGAGATCGACAGATGCTATTTGTTAAGAGTGGACCGAGAGGACCTCTTTGTTTCCCGCCTTACCTGTGTTTGATTCAGACCAACTTAGTTTGCTGCCGCCGAAGCTATAATGACCCGACCATCCTAGTATCCTTCTTTTATCTGTTTAAATCGTTTATTTAGTTTATTATCTTTGTTCACTTTTAGCTGTCGACCAATTCAATTCAACCCCCACAATAAGTTACCTCAGACTGATCATAATCAACTAAAGTTTACAACTGCCTCCTTGTGGTTCGACCCTGTTACCACTAGCCTAGGTTAGTCTTAATAGGAGATTATAAATTTTATCTTTGGTACTCACAACGACGGGTATCAGGAGGTCAGAAAACCAGCGGAAAGCTCTTCATGATGGGCAAGCAGGAAGCTGAGAATGACGCTCATGTAGTTACCGGTACCTTTCTTGTTCATAATACACCGTCTTTTGTTTTGTTTGACTGTGGGGCAACACACGCTTCTGTGTCTAGAGGCCATGCTTTGTCTATGGGTTTGGGGGAGTTTGAGCTTGTAAAAGATGATGTGTTTATACCTTCTGGGGAGTTGGTCTCATGTGTCAAGTTGTATAGGGATGTGTCCATGTTGGTTGGAGGGGTAGACTTACCGATCAACTTGCTAGAGTTCCCTATGGATGGGTTTGAGGTCATAGTCGGGATGGATTGGTTGGGTAAGTATGATGCCAAGATAGATTGTCGACAGAAGAAAGTGTCTTTAAAGGATCCTAAGGGTATAAGGGTGTCTTATAAGGGGTTTGTTGTGAGACCTAAGTGTAAGTTCATCGCGGTAATGACTTTAAAGTCATGTTTGAGGAAAAAGTGTCCCTTGATTCTTTGCCAAGTGAGAGATCGACGTGTGGAACAGTTAACAGCTTCGGATATACATGTGGTGGGAGCGTTTAGAGACGTCTTTCCAGATGAGATACCAGGGTTACCGCCAAAGAGGGATATCAAATTCAATCTGGAGCTTAAACCGGGAATAAGTCCTATATCTAAAGCACCATACTGTATGACACCTTAAGAACTGGAAGAATTGAAGAAACAGTTACATGATCTTTTAGACAAGGAGTATATCCGGCCTAGTGTGTCACCATGGGGAGCACTAGTGTTGTTTGCCAAGAACAAAGATGGGAGCATGAGGCTATGCATCGACTATAAGGAGCTGAACCGTGTCATGGTGAAGAACAAGTATCCGTTGACTAGAATTGATGATCTATTTGACCAACTAAGTGGCGCAGGGGTGTTCTCTAAGATCGATCTGAGGTCAGGTTATCACTAGTTGAGGATAGCAGATGAGGATATTCCTAAGAAAGCTTTCCGGTCCCGTTATGGTCACTATGACTACGTAGTGATGCCTTTTAGTTTGACGAATGCACCAGCAGCTTTCATGGATCTGATAAACCGGGTCTTTAGTCCATTCTTGGACAAGTTTGTGGTTATCTTCATTGATGACATCTTAGTCTACTCTAAGACTAAAGAAGAGCATGAGGAGCACTTGAGGCTAGTTTTGCAGACCTTGCGAGACAATCAACTTTATGCCAAGCTATCCAAGTGTGAGTTATGGTTAGAGGAGGTGGCGTTTATGGGTCATGTGATATCCAAAAAGGGTGTGTCTGTGGATCCTAGCAAGATTGAGGCAGTGACCAAGTGGGAATCACCAAAGAATGTTGCTGAGATTCGGAGTTTCTTGGGTCTAGCTGGTTACTACAGGAGGTTCGCGAAGGAATTTTCTACGATAGCTCGACCTATGGCAGCCTTGATGATGAAAGAGACCAGTTTTCGATGGGATGAGAGTTGTGAGACGGCGTTCCAGACCTTAAAGGAGCGTTTGACCACATCTCCTATCTTTGCTTTACCAGAGGGTTGTGAGAACTTTGAAGTATACACGGATGCTTCAAAGAATGGGCTGGGCTGTGTTCTGATGCAGAATGGGAAGGTTATAGCTTATGCGTCGAGGCAACTGAAGCCATATGAGGAGAACTACCCAACTCATGATTTGGAACTGGGTGCAATTGTCTTTGCTCTTAAGATTTGGAGGCATTACCTTTACATGGCAACCTTTAAGGTGTTTTCAGATCATAAGAGTCTGAAATATATCTACACTCAGAGAGAGCTTAACATGCGACAGAGACGATGGATGGAGCTGATCGGGGACTATGACATGGAGATCATCTATCACGAGGGTAAGGCTAACGTGGTTGCACATGCTTTGATCAGAAAGAGTGTCCATTCGCTGTGTACAGCTATGTCTTTGCTGAAGATGAGCGATGAGATGTCCAGGATGGGGATCCATATGATTCGGAAAGGGGATACAGTCGGGGATTTGACGATCGAGCCGGATTTGTATGAAAATATCAAGAGAAAACAAGAGCTTGATCCTAAGATCCAAGAATGGAAGTCTAGGGTGGAGAGTGACATAGTTTCCAGGTTTTCTATCCACACAGATGGGAGTGTTTTTTTTTATGGGCGATGGTGTGTTCCTGATGATGCAGACTTGAGGAGAGTTATCATGACAGAGGCTCATTGCACTCCTTATTCGGTTCACCCAGGAGGTGATAAGCTTTATAAAGACCTCAAGAAGACTTTTTGGTGGCCTAATATGAAGAGAGATGTGGCTGAGTTCGTGGCTAGATGTTTGACCTTCCAAAGGGTCAAGGGTGAGCAGCGGAGACCACAGGGTAAGATCCAATCTCTTGAGGTACCTGAGTGGAAGTGGGAGTCGATCTCTATGGACTTCATCGTGGGGTTACCAAGAACACAGTAAGGTAACAATATGATTTGGGTGATCGTCGACCGGTTAACAAAGTCAACTCACTTCGTTCTTATGAAGGATACCTAGACTAAGATACAGCTAGCCTTGAGTTACAGGAAACATGTAGTCCGTTTACATGGTATACCCAAGAATATAGTGTCAGATCGAGATGCGAGGTTTATATCAAAGTTTTGGAAGGAATTGCAGGAATTGATGGGTACGGCCTTAAAGATGAGTACAACTTTTCATCCTGCAACAGATGGTCAGACTGAGAGGACTATCAAGACCTTAGAGGATATTTTAAGAGCTTGTGCCATGGAGTTCGGGGGAAGTTGGGAGGACAGACTGGATTTGATCGAGTTTTCATACAACAGCAGCTACCATACTAGCATTGGGATGACACCTTTCGAGGCTTTATATGGCAGGAAGTGCCGAAGTCCAGTTTGCTGGGATGACAGTTCAGAGGCAGTGGTTTTAGGGCCACAGATAGTGGAGGATATGGTTGAACAAGTTCGGCTAATTCGTCAAAAGATGAAAGCAGCTCAGGATTGTCAAAAAAGTTATGCCGACTTGCATCGCAGGAACATCGAGTTCGCAGTGGGTGACAAAGTCCTTTTGAAAGTGTCACCAATGCGAGGAGTGATGAGGTTTGGGAAGAAGGGCAAGTTGAGTCAAAAGTTTATCGGTCCATATGAGATTCTGGATCGTGTAGGTGAAGTGGCCTACAGGTTAGCTTTACCACCAGCTTTGGATCGAGTTCACAACGTCTTTTATGTTTCACAGCTCCGGAAGTATGTGAGTGACCCGTCACATGTGCTTGAGGTTGAGAATATCGAACTTGATGAGTCCTTATATTATGCCGAGGTTTCTAAAGAGATATTAGACTGCAAAGTACGCAAGACAAGGAATGGTGAGATCGTTTTACTCAAGGTGCTTTGGTCTAATCATAATGTGGAAGAGGCCACATGGGAACCCAAGGAGGCTATACGAGAACGTTTTCCTAACCTTTTTGAGCATGTATGTTTGGGTTACGGGGACGTAACCGTTGTCTTCTTAGGGGGGGGGGGAGGTAGGAGATGGTCGCATGTGTGTTTTTGGGTTAGTTTGAGTCGGGTTAGTGGTGTTTTGTGTTAGTTTAGCTAGTTTTGGGTGTCTTGTTGGGTGTTTTGTTTTATATGGTGGGAGTTTCGTGGGTGGTGTCGGTCTGGTTTTATGTCTATAGTGTGAACTTCGGAGATGAAGTTCTTTTTAAGGAGGGAAGACTGTAATACTACGGTTTTCCTAAGCTGGTACTCGGCCGAGTATGGCCTACTCGGTCGAGTAAGGGGTGTCGTGTATTCTGGAATGGCTACTGCCCAGGAATACTCGGCCGACTATGTGGAATACTCGACCGAGTAGAGGGTACTCGGCCGAGTATACTCTATACTCGACCGAGTATCTGGTCTGACGAGTGTTATTTCCGCGGTTTGATTTGGAGATGATTAGAGTTATATAAACGCGTTAATTAGTTTCTAATTATATTTTACAAAACCTACACACTCAACGACGCTCTAATCCTCTCCAAATCTCTCCCTAGTATGTGTGATCGTTAGCAAGTTCCTTCATCTTTTGTTCTATCGTCGGTAAGTCCTTGTCTTCCCTAAATTCCTTGGTCAATCTTTAGGGTTTTGGTTTGAATTGTGAATTGGGAAAATGGGGGGGGGGTTGCATATGGTGATTGTTGTTTATGTGATTGTGTTAGGTGGAAACTTCGTAGAGGAGCCGTTCTAGACTGCCTTAATTGTATCTCAGTTACTGTTTAATTGATTTGAGATTATATTGTATTGTGTACGATTGATTGTCTGCTGATCTTTGTGGGAGTGTTGGTGTTGGTGTTGTTATGATTGTGGTGGAGTCACTTGCGGGAGTGGTTTCACACCCTAGTTCGCCCTCCATGGAACCCGCCAAGGGAGGGGATGTGCACATTAAGGGACAAGAATATCGCTCGTTGATGAGCGGGGCTTAGGTGGGGATTGGCTGCGGTCCCCCACTGGCGGCAAGGATTACCTGTTGCGATGGGTAATCTAGCAGGGCTACACACCTCGGTGTGTAGTTGGTTAATGTGTGAGATCGGGAGACCAGAGGGGGATGATGATCAGCTGGTTGCCTTTTGTACTTGTCTTAATTTGATTATGCAGTAACTGACCCCGTTGTTGTTGTTATAAAATCTGTGGTGATCCATTCGGGGATGGTGAGCAGATTATGACAGGTGATGCAGTTCTTTAGCTATGGGACAGTTATGGGGAGTCATCACTCGAGTCTAGCTTCCGCCGACAAGAGACTTAGCTTGCATTCTTTGTAGTTGTTTGACACTTCACAGTTGTACTTTGGTTTGGTTTTTGGAAACATGTAATCGTTAAACTCAGTTGCACTTTAATAAATGTGTTTTGGATTGTTAACTTTGATCTACTAACCTCGGGCAACCGAGATGGTAGCAGTCTTTCATGCTAGGGTAGTCCTTAGTAAGGTACCTTGGTATGAGGGGGTGTTACAAAAGTATCATTTTAACCTCATCCTATGATTTTGCGGCAGGATCCCACATTATAAATAACATTTTTATTTTTTCGGTTGCCAAAATTTTATATATGACTTTAAGATATAAAATTACTATAAACTAGAACAATTTGTGGGCACATGCTAAGATAAGAGTGTTTTTTTATTTAAACACGAGATTTTAGTAACATAATTATGTATTTTAGTTAATTTATAGGATCTTACGATTCTACGATCCGATCATACCAATTCAATCCTATTAAGCTCATCGATCCAAAAAAATAAGACTTCAATTCTAATAACATTGGCTTATTGTGTCCAATGGTTATTACCCATTAACTTGGTAATGTGTTAACTAGTATAAATCCCGTGCAATAAATGCGCGGTATTTATAGAGTGTTTACTTTTTTAGTTTACTAGTTGTTGTACGGCGCGCTTCGCGCGCCGTACCCCAAGATAGTATAACTCACGTATTCGAATTACTATCGCTTCATGCATGTCGTATTATTGTTTGTTGTACTGTCAAAGTTTATTATTATCTTCGCTGCTTTAGTGACCTATATCGACGCTAATTATGATTGTTCTCTAGAAATTCTTCATTCGTTGTCCAGTCACTCTACACAATTGCCATCTTTTACTATTCTGCATTGAAATTAGTTATCGATCTGAGCAGTTCCTCTTACGCTATCCTTTGCGCCTTTTCCTCCCTCCGCTTCCATTTTCTTTCCCCTCTTGCTCCCCCATTCCCATTCCCTTTATCTTTCCTTTCCCTTCTTTTCTACTTTAACTTCCTCCACGAGATTACAGGTCCAAGAACAGAGCAATTATGCATATATAATCTAGACTATTACTGAGTTGAAATCATCCTCGTCCTTCCTCTTCTCATTCCCCGCCGCTCTCCAAAATTTGGTTCCAAAAGCAATAAGATTGTGTTGTCAACTCTTTTATGTTAAGAAATAATAATTATCATAGAACTTTTCGAAAAGTTATGAAAAACTTACTTTGAGTCGTGCGAAAGTTAATGAGTTTCCGAACATTATCCTCTTCCCGTACTTCCATTTTCTTTTCTCTTACTTTGTCCATTGTCCTCCTTCCCCTCCCCTATGGTTCCTTCTCCTTCCCTTGCCTATGCATTCTTCTTCTCTGTCATTTTGATTCTTCTCTGTCATTTTGATTCTTCTCTGTCATTTTGAAGAAAATCAAGTAAATCATATCGCTACCTCCCTTCATGCTCCTTCACTTCCTTCTATCTATCCAACACTCTATTTCACTCTTAACCTGAACTAAACCACGCACGCACACAGTCTCATTCTCTTTATCTCACCAACCGCCTCTCTCCATCACAATCTGCCTAAGATCAAGAATAAATGAATGAACTCTCTTATGTGTTGCGAGTATGCTTTTTTTTAATGATCTAATGTCATCTCTTATATCTAGACTTTGATCTTATCATGCATCTTACTACTTACTCAGGGCTTGTTAGGCTAAGGGGTGTGTTTGGCTAAGGGATGTGTTTGGATCGGGAGATTCCGATGAAAAAGGGAGGGAAATAGACGAAAGTCAATATTAACTGGTTGTGCACATGGTCCAATTCCAATCCAAGATTAAAAATTAATACATCAAAAGTCATAGTTCAAATGTTATAGCTACACAAACCAATTTGGACATCCAACTAAATGACGTGAGATTTGTTAACTGCAATTTTACTGCGTCCATCTCTAAATCTCTCTCCTATTTTCCTCGTGTCTTCAACATTAACTTCATCATCTCCGTCTCTCTTAATAGCATCATCAATATTGTTGAGAAGGTGAATAGGAGTCCAAAAGTGTATATTTGCTGTAGGATAAGAGAATGACTGGAGTTAGAATTTTGCTCACATGTATTTTCTGATTTCTTAGCATCTCTTTATATTCCTCATTTAGCTCATGTAGTCAACAAGCTCAAATTCAAACCAAACTTTTGTCTTAGTGGTTATAGAGTGGCTACAGACCCGGTATATTTTTCAACAAATGGTGTGATGATAAGTAAAACTAAAACGACCTCATACTCTAAAAAATCCAACTCAGCCACTGATACTTCGGTGGCGCATCAATGACACTCATAATTGATGATCAAGCATTTGAGCAAATGTTGGTGAACCCCTCTTTAAACCACCGTCTAGATCACAGCATAACAAAAATCATCAATAACATTTAAATTCCTAATAGTTTAAAACGAAATTTATAGTCCCAAGTAACAATCTTTTAACTAAGTTATGACCATGTTCGATACATAAAAAAACACATTGATCAGTTTCACTACTTTAATGCTAATAATTACCTTTCTTGCATCCAAATTCTCTAAACAAACATTATATCCCCATTTTTTCTTTTAATGAAACTCTAATGCACTTTCTGACCAAAACCTTAACCCTGGTGGATCCTTCAATGTTTTGTATACATTTCACAATAGGTCCCGACAAAAACAAACCATTTATGGACATTTAAACCCATCATATTATCTGATGGTGTTGTTCAATCAACAACAGCAGCAATACCCCCAAACAGTAAACATATGAACATGCAATGACTGTACTAAAAACACTTAACCCAGTACCTGCCATTTTACAATACCACAAGCAGCTTGCAGCTCTCGACCTTTAAAATCGCTGGATGATATTCCGTTACTCTTTGCACTACGCCATTTTTGATAAGTTGATTCCAAACTAAGGAAGAAAGTAAAAAAAAAAATCAACATATTCGGGATTCAACCAAGCTAACCCAGCCTAGAAATCAAGATGCATACAAAAATCATACTTACACATAGTATATGCAAGTATATTGCAGAAACTATTCATTATACAGTTATACTGGACAAACCTATTACAGCTGCCCACCATCACCAACCAACAGTAACTGAGGATGTTAATACTCGGAAAGATGTTAAAATACCCTTTGATCTAACTGAGGCACATAACCTCCTTTTGCCCTAAGAAACAATAATGGACCATAGAAATATTCAACATTTCAACTACTATGGTTAAATAGGCTTAAACTTTGGGTTGAAACATGTACGCATAGATTTTGTTGACATATGTGGAACATATCCTAATAACTGTAAACCAAATATTGGGCTTACAGAATCAATAGGGCTTATAACGCTCAACGCATCATCTGTGGAAATCCCTAGAGGTATCTAGCTTCTTTTCAAATACTTTTCCCTTTCGGTCAAAAACTATTACCAGTTCTGTTTACACTTTATCCTCCTACACCTTATCGCTCCTCTTCATCTATGATATACCAATTATATTTTATTTTGAAACCCAAACAAAATATAGTCATGGGTACCCTACTACTTCGTTGCAACCCAAACAAAATGTTTTGACTTCCGCCTATTTCCCTCCCTCCCTTTTCCATTTGAATCCCCCAATCCAAACACACCCCTTAGCCTAACAAGCACCGAATAAGTGGTAAGTTGCACAATAAGATCAAAGTCTAGATATAAGAGATGACAGTAGAGCATTAAAAAAAAAAAGCATACTCGCAACACACAAGAGAGTTCATGTTTAAATTGTTAACAATGAGGATATTTTTAACACATACTCTACTAATGGTGTCCGGTCAAACAGCTGACAAGATTGGGCAAAAAGCATGGCAAAACAACTCACTAAGGGCAGCCCGGTGCACGATGACATCCTAGCTAGGCGAGAGTCCGGGAGAAAGCATGGATTGTTCTGTCTCTGACATAAGCGACAACGCATCGGTGAAAGCATGGATTGTTCTGTCTACAGCATAAGCGACAACGATTTTAAAAAGCGAGTAAGAGCCTGCAATGAAAGAGGCAATGTTTGTAGAGACCGGCTAAGTGAGGGCCATATACACACAAGCTGACGCTTAAGTGACATGCTCGAATAAAGCATAACATCCAATCATCAGAACGAGACTCGCATTCCAGGTTGTTTGGCTAGCAAAATTGTTTGGCTTGCTTTGCTGCTGCCTGAATAAAGACAAAGTCTGTATCACTAAGGCTAACAAATCTGCAGATATGTTAAATGATGAAAAATAGCTTAATTATATATCAAATTTAACATTTTTTTTTCTTAAGAGTGTACGGAATTTAACACATTGTCTAAACTGACACTGTTCTATGGTTAAACACCAATCCTAATTTGTCACTAATATCCCTTACATAATTTATTATTAAAAGCAAGAATTGAAGAATACGCTCTGGCATGACCTCATCTAAACGCTCGTTACTCGTTCACTAATGAAACCTAAGAGGGCGATATATGGTACCCTTTATAAATCTGTCATTGAAAATAAAATTTATCTTTTATAGGTCGAAGTTGTGGCTCAATAGAATTGCGAAAACAAGATATAAAGGTACTACATTAGTAAAAAATCATTTGCGAGTCAAAACATTAGCGGTCTTACGGAAAAATTTTCATGAGTCTTCATTAATTGTCGTATGACTTAGTAGCTACCAACACATGAACATCTCTGAGATTGACCAGCCAGCTGGGTTGCTTTGGGCAAGCAACGTCAGCAGAGGGAGTTTCCAGAACAAAAGAAATGACGGTAGCGAAAACTCGCGAAAAGGAAGAAAGCCGGAAGCTTCGATTGAAGAGATGCGATCTTGCACCATCTTCCCGTGTGTCCATCAATCAGCCCGCCCATTCCGGGTGGGTTGGCCTCTGTCCGAGTGGACTGATAGCTTGTTCCCAAACCCTCTGGGTCGAGAGAAGAAAATCCCGCTCCAGCCGGCTCTTTTCTTTAGCAGCCGGCTCGTTACATACCCTTCACTCGCTCCCTCAACTCGCTACGTCCGTTTCACACGCCCCAGACTTTGCCAGCCATCTGAGGATCACACTCCCCCTGTCCTGTGGGAGACGGCTTGGCCGCCAGCAGGAGCTTTTGTCTCGTCCGAAGCCGAATCTAACATTTCATCCATCTCTTATAATTAAACAATTACAGTCTCAAAGGCCAACTATCGTTTTACTCTTATCGGTAAGTTCTCTCTCCCTCTCTTTCCCTTCCCTCCATCCCCCTCCCCCTCTCCTTCCTCCCCCTACCCACCACACTGAGCTCCCCTCACACCCTCTCCTTCCCTTCCTTTCCCTCACACTCTTCCCTCACAACATGTCATGCCCCCTCCCTCTTCCCTCATTCCAATGATAGCGCACTCTTCAACGGTTCATGCGCCTCCTCTTCCCTCCGTCCAACTGGTTCTAAACTAAGCTCCCCTCACATCCTCTCAATCTTCCCTCCCTCCCTCCCTCCTCCAACAGTACATCATCCCCCCTCTCTCTTCTGCTAGCCCTCTCAAGCCATACCCTTCCTTTTACTTAGTTTCTTTCACATTTTCCTACTCTTCAAATCCCTAATACTGTACTGCCTAAATTTTACGCCTCCAACTTCTCTTCGCCTCAATAATCCCCTTATTCCCTAACTCTCGCATTTGCCTACTTGGGCCAATGTAATGACCAACTCCGAAATGAAATACTAAAATGATCGTGAGTCACACTAAAATAACTTAAATAATCCCAATCGAAATAAATAAATAAAAAAACAATATGGTAATCGTATTTCTAGCCATATTAATCCTCGAACTCCTCCAAACAGCTAATAACCAAGCAAAAATCATATGAAAGACACTATTATTACAGTCGAATCCTAACCGTAATGAGCCTAATCAAGTAAACATCACCCAAAAACCAACATAATCGTCTAAATTTGAATAAATAAAGTCAAACTATAAGTCTATAAATCGAAGTCACCTTGTTCTTGGATAAATCGACAAAACCAGAAGCAATAGCCTGTATACAGCAAACAAAAGATTAAAACTTTAGAAACGGGTCATCACAATAATCACATAATATAATGTTCAAACAGAAGTCACCAATTAATAAAATCCATCTTAAATCAACCTAATTAAAATTATAAAATTAACAGCAAGTTGACCTGGGTTATTGAAGATCCCAATCGTTATTTGCCCCGCCGCCAACCTAACCCTCATGCACTGTTGCCGCTGAAACACACCGCATCATAGAAATGGCTTCCATTGAATTGAAAAACAACAAAACCATAAAAAGCAAGCAATAATGGCTCCATCAAGTGAAAGATAACCACAAAAGTTAAGCAAAAAAAGACAGCTGAATCAAACCAGAAGCACTTCGAATATCAAAGCAGTACGATCTTGTTAATGGCATTAGGTGGAGTTAATTACAATCTGTGGAGAAAAATAAAGGTAAAAGGTGTAAAACAATAAGTACAAGGTAAAAGCTGAGAAATCTAGTAGACGATAACTGAGGTGATGTAGTAATTGGGGTAGATTTATGTTGAATTACTCGTACGATTGGTTGATTGATTAAATTATAAACTGAGAATAAATGAAGATAACAAAGAAACTAACCGATGGGGGTGCAGTTTACAAAGAAGAATGCGATGGGGATGAGAGTAGAGCTTGAGGGACGATGATGAAGGTTGAAGGATAAAGGATGGAGGATGGAGGATGGAAAAAATAATTGAGGTGAGAGGCAGAGGAAAGAAAAATAGCGGGTGTTGGTTAATTGAGCCTCCAACGCAGCGTTTTTAGGAAAAAAGAAGCAAAGTGATATTCTTGACTACTGTTCATTATGAACAGTAACTCGGCTTGCTCATATTTTAGTAAGGGGGATAGATTACTTATTATTCAAAATTTATGCCTTAATTAATATTTTCATATTTCACCTATTTTGATATGAGAAAAAAATTAAACTGCAAAACTAATAAAAAAAAATTGGTATGTCATGAAATCATTTTTTTTAATCACAAAGTTAATGATTTCATTTTATAACTTTTTTAAAATTATCTTAATGATTTTTTTTCGCGAAAGTAATAATTATTGTTTTATACGGTGTAAGTATGCATCAAGTCATTTTCAAAGAAAAATAAGCAATTTTTTAATTTATAATTTTATACCCCTTTTATTTTATTTTGATTAAAACATTATAATCATAATTTAGAATTTAATGAAAAAATCATGCTTTAAAGAAAAATAATAGTTTAAGGGATATGTTATTTCCTACACAAGAATTTACTTAATCCTACACAAATTTTGAACTTCTTCCAACTTTACCCTCCTTCATTTCTTATCCTCAACCAAACAAAATAAGAGAGAGAAAAAACTTAAACAAAACATTACCGCACCACCAGTTCACCACCCATTTCCGTAGCTCCGGCCACCGCCACCCCCAACCTACCCAGGACAGGCGCCTTTCCTACAACCACCGCCATCCACGTCCACACCACCTTGCTTCCCCTAAATCGGCTGCCCAAATTACCGAACCCATCTCTACAACCACCGCGCCCTCTCCTACAACCACCACCGTCCCTTGTAAGAACTGTTGTCGGCGACTCTATTCTCTATAGCCACCCCGTCGACGACTCTCCATCACCCACAACCATTACAGCCACCCCTTTTAACCACACAAACCCTAATTAAATTTCAATAAAGATTATATGCTAGCCCTAGTAAGATTAATTGAATAACCAGTATACAAATATAAGAAACAATCGAATAAACCGAATCATTCATAAATATATAAATCATTATATGATTGACTTCGAAAGGAAGAAGAACCCTAATCGAAGAGTTGGCGCAATAAATTCGCGACACACGAAATAAGAAGTTGGGAATAATGATTGATCGAAACCACGACAGGGCTGTGTTGTAATGGTTGCAAGGAGTAGGGTGGTCGTCGGGGATGGCGTATGGTGGTCGTCGAAGGGTGGTCGGGAAGGTGAGATGGTCAGGGTTTGTTTTTTTATTTTATTTTTTTAAAATGAAGGGTACTGATGGAATAATAGGGTAAAATGTGCGAGAAATAGTAAAACAGCGTGCGGGATTTAGCAAATACGTAGTTTAATGGAAAAATCTCATTTCTTTCCTTATATAAGTAGATGGCTTTTGGAGGAAACTTTTGAGAATTTTTATTCTCTTAGTAGCAGGAGGATGAAATTTCAATGGCTCAAGTACCATTCACCATCGTCCTAGTCTAGTTAGAGTTGGTGGACTCACATGCAAATTTTTGTGAACTCCATTAGCCGTGATTCATGGCCCAAGTCTTTGGGTGGCTCCGTCGGTTGATACATGGGTTGGTGTAGAGTTGGCAATGGGGTCAGTCGGTTAGGGTCAAATAAGGTTCGAGTTATATTGGGTTAGCCTACCTTTTTGGGTCGAATCGGGTTTAGGTGAGGTCGAGTCCTTTCGGATCAAATGATGTCGGGTCAGGCCGGGTTTGGGTCGGGTTGTTATCAAGTTAGGTTACTTTATCGTATTATTTCATTATTTTACCATTAAATTTAGTTTTTAACTATTATGTTGTTTAGTTACCGCATTAGGGTTTTTCTAACATGTGCCCTTACGACACATGTTAATAATTCTTAAAAGGAAAGTTTAACAATAAATATCATGGAAAATTGAAATAATAAACCAATTTTTCAGATTTCAATGCCATATTTGTTGTTAAGCTTTCCTTTTAAGGATTATTAACATGTGCCCTTAGGGCACATTTTAGAAAAACCGATCTCATTATTAAGTCAAATCTATCAATCCAAACAATAAATCACTTTATATCAGCATCTCAAACACTCTTAGGAAGATAGAGTGAAGTTTCTCTCAAACCTATAGAAAATTAGGGGATCTGAAATTTCTTTTCTCATCTCCTTCTTCAAGCTATTCTTCGTCCTTCTTCTTTAATCGTTACTACTCATGTTTATCTTCTATCTTCTTTATAATTAGGTAGATCTTTAGTCTTATTTTAAGTCCTTTATTAGAAAAAATTACAGTCATATTTCTTGATTTTTTTTTCCTTCTTAAACACTAGACTATAATTTGCTGTTCATTTTAGTCTAGGAGAGCATTTTTCAGTCTTATGTCTTAGTTAGACCATCCCCAAGCAGAAGGTCGAGATAATCGGGTCACCAATATTTTTCCTCTTAATCACACCTTAATTATCTCGACCCACTTTATCCTCCCAAGCAGAAGGTCACGACCTAGGTCAGCAGCCCAATTATTTTCCACTTTCCAGCCAATGAGAGACTGCCACCTACCGGGTCACCATACTCAACCAAAGGTCACTTTCCCTTTGTTTTGACGGTTGTACTTTTTTTTTGTTTCCAGCCAATGGGAGAGCGCCACCTACCGGGTCACCAACAAGGTCACCAACTCCAACTCAAGGTCACCAATTGACCCTGAGTTATTCAAGGTCACCAAATTACCACCTTAATACTCGTTAATTACCGTCATTAGCATGACCCAACAAGGTCACGACCCAGTTGGTGACCTTGCTTGGGCATGGTCTTAGGGAAGGTTTAAATCAAGGAATTAACAGCAATGTTTCAACAATGAAGTTTATAAATCGACCAAAAATTGTTGATTTTTTCAAATTGGAATTGTATCTTATGATGAGTGTTTATGGAAGTTCTGAATCCTGTGGATTTTTTAATAGATCTGGTTTTTCTTCTTCTCGGCAAATGTTGTAAGATCACAAATTCTTGTTATAGACGGGCACTATCCGTCTATACGTATAGACGGATACCATTTTCACTCACAAATGAACCATTTTGCCATAAAGTGGAAAGCACATGAGGGTGCCCCACCTTGTCCCCCCTACCCATTTTATTAGAGGTCTTTACCCGTCTGTTCGCCCCACCCGTCTATACCAAGACCTATTGTTGTAAGATTGTTCTAACTCTATTTATTATTCTAGTGAGATTATTTATTTATTTCTTTTATGGGTATTATTTCTTTTATGTTTATGGTTACTTTGTGGTAAAGAATTTCTTTGGTTTTCGTTCACCGCTCTCATCCGTAAGGATGTTATAAGTTGATTTATAATCATCCTAATTTCCTTTCTTTATCAAAATAAAATAAAATAAAAAAACACAATCACTTTTTATTTTGATCTATATTAAGCTTAATAATTGTGGGATCATCAATTTAATCGTGTAAGTATCGAGTCGGGTCTGGTCAGGTTCAGGCCATTGAAAATCAGGTCGTGTCGAGTTACGGGTCATTATTGAGTCAGGTTTGGTCGGATTCGGGTTGCAATATTCTTAGGTTATATCGAGCCGGTTTGCTCGGGTGAGGGTCGGGTCACTCGGATTGGGCCAGATTTGCCATCTCTAGGTTGGAGCAATAACGGAACGAAACTATTTTCATAGTCAAAGTGAGATTCAATACGAGTATTTTAATAAAGATGATGATTTGTATTACTTAGAACTATTTATACGTCTAATTAAATTAATCGCCTTCTTAATCTTAACTAATTTACAAGGGATGTTACATATGGATGCTTTGGTCAAGATCTAAATACTATCTTTAGAAGTTAGATCCACTCTTGTTGATTTTTTTAAATTTTGTTTTTTATCAAGGAAAAAAACTAGTAAAATTGTATATCTTTTTTTTAGTATTATATTCCTAAATTAAACTATAAATTTTTTCGGTTAAAAAAAATGCTTCTTATAATTATTGTAATATTTTTATAACTTTAACTCAAAATTTTAATGTAATACATGTGAATAGTACGTTAATACGAAGTATGCAGCAAAACCCCAAGAAAATAATTTTATAGTGAAAAAGTGACTTTTTAAATTAGCAAAAGAATATGTTGTGATAGATCCAGATCCAATTGAAATCATGCAGACTTAATAGGTGTGAGCCCCCACGATTATAAAATAACATAAACAATCAAACTGTAGATGGAAAATACTCCGTATGAGATTTTAAAACTTTTCTATAAAATAAATTGCGGTGTCACTAAATAATAACACAAATTCTTGTTTGTGACGGACGCTATCCGTCACAAATAAGAGAGATTACATCATTTTACCTCATAAAGACTCCACTTTTTTCTCTCTCGCAACACTATTCATGCAGCCCCTTTCTCCACTAACCCATTTTATACCATTTTATCTCACAAAATATCAAAAAATCAAAATAGTAGAACTCGTCATCAAGGAGACCAATTGAAATAATAAACATGCACCAAAACAAATTTAACTAGAAATCCATATTACTCAAATATAAACTAAATGCAATTACAAGGAATCATGATCCCTCAAAATGATACACAAGTCCTAAAGAAGCAAGTTTAAGCTCTATATCGATAAGGTAAACATTGATGACATGGCAACCCCTGCTAGCTCACTCGTGAATAAATCCCATTAAGCACCAACTTCCACTTGTTTAGTGAGGAGTAATCTCAGCATTCTTCCAGCCATATTACATCGCAATTCAACAACAAGATAAGATCAAACAAATATTGCAACATCCGAAGCATATGAAAATGATAGATGAAAGATAAATCGATACTCATCATAAGTATGTAAATTTATCATATAAACATGTGAGATGAAAGCAATGTGACAATATACGGTAATTTAACCGAAGAATAACACACAACTCCTGACTCACAACACAATGACCAAAAGAGCGTCTTCATAGTAAAGTATAGTAGGGAAAAGTGATAAGGGAGTATCACTTGCTTCATACCGATTCATACCGATTCATACAACGACATCGCGATGGAGGAAGGCATATAAAGAATATATCGACCATTATCCCTATCATCAAGAATAATATAATAGAGCGATATTATGACGAAGTAAGATACAGAAGACACACATATGACTCATAACATTATGACCAAAAGAGCGATAACATAATGAAACAAGACACAACAATGCAAGACACAAAACATACACGATGAAAAGAGCAACATCGTGGCACACTAATCTAGAGGTACTCAAAGCATAGCTCACTAAGGCAAAGGACATTGTGAACCGACACCCAAAACTCCAATCCCTACGACCAATAGAGCAACGTCATAGAGGAAGACTCGTTAGACTCATGACCAAAAGACCAATATCATGAGCCCATATTCATAACCAAAAGGGCTATATTATATTATTAACCGAGCACCACTGTTAAGGCATACGACCAAAAGAGTGAAAACGTGATTGACCTCCTTACATGTAAATATAACATTTAAGGGATGGGTCAATTAACGCAAGTGTCATCGTCCAAAAAATGTCATCACACTTACACAAATCACCTAAACATGTACTACAACGCACCTACAACTCAAATTAAATAATGGATGATAGACATGATTCAATGTATTTTTAATGAACACATTTGTAATATCCCTAATTTTCTAGTTGTGCACTCAGCCGAGTGCAGCAGAGTACTCGACCGAGTGACACTCACTCGACCAAGTAGAGTGACTGAGTGTCTTCTGGGTTTTAACTCATGTTCTGTTTAGGTGCCACTCGGCTAAGTGGCTGGTGCACTCGACCGAGTGCCTTTGAGCACTCGACCGAGTGTACGGGTTCAGGCCACGTTTCCGCGTGTTGGGCTCCGTGTTTTGGGCCTTGCTATATAAGCTTCCATTTCAGTTTCTCCTTTATTTTGAAACCATAAAAACTATCTTTAATTTATCTCTACCACCCTAAACCCTTTCAAACACTCTTAAACCTTATCCTTTGGAGATTTCCTCTTATATTGGGAGATTTGCACTCAAACTTCACTATTTCTCATTTATTTACATTTGTAAGTTGTTATTTACTTTTTTTTTCCTCCTTTTAATTATTAGTAGTAACCCTGAATTTTGGGGTTTTGTCTTATGGGGATTTAATTAGAGTATTGGGTAATAAGATGGTTTAATTAAGGGTTTATGAGTATTATATTGTTGTAGGACATGTTTGTGATAAGTATTACTCAATTAATTGTAGGATGTGGCTTCTTAGAGGAGGATTAGTATGCTTGCTTGTGCTAATTAAAGGATTGCTAAAAGGTAGGGTTTCTCTACTCTTTCAATAGTATAAGTGTTTACGTATGTCATTATTGTGTTGTTGTTGCATTATAACATGATTATTGTGGGTAATTGTTGTTAGTCTCGTAGAAGTGTTGAGATTTCATAGTGGCATGATAATGGATTGTTAATTATGGTCATGATATTATCAGAGTTGCATTATAACATGCCAATTGCGGATTTCATTTTGAGGTAGTGTTGTGGTTGTTAGTGTACATGAGTACTTGGCATAATTGGCATTTATTACACGAGAAAGAGGCACATATGCTAAGAGTCATTCATGTAAAAGCCTTATCCTTGGCATATTGTGTGCATATTGTGTACATGTGATTGTGGTGATTATTGGTGGTTGTGGCGGAGTTGTTGTTGTATTGTACGGTTGTTGAGGAGACGTAAGCCGGTTCGGGAGACCGTCTTACGCTTGGGTCGCCTCTTGAGGTTTCTCGTCCCAAGAGGGAATGCACGTTAACGGCTGGAGTATGGAGGGACTCGTGTGATGTCACGACGTCTAGCAGAGGTCCGGTTAGCTCCCGGGCTCGGTACCACGACCGTGTCCTGAGTACCTGTTTTACGGCTGCGGTCCGCCTGTTTGGTGGGCGGTGCTACGGTGCCATCACCGGGTTTATATAGAGGTGGTGTGCGTGTGGTGGATGGAGACTTGTGATTGTGTGCTTCATACATGCATTGCATACTCATGTCTACATGTTATGTCGTGATCATTTGTATTATTGTAACTGATGTGTGTTGGTTTTGTGTAACTTTCGTATGCTTTAATTTGGGTGGCTTGTGATGAACCATATGATATTTCTGATCATATGGGGAGCAGTTTGAGTATAGGTTAAGATATGGTGAAGATGGGGATTCGGGCCACAATGTGGATACTTGGAGTCGAGTCGTATAGTTATTTGGTAAATGACCTAGACCATAGTTGAGTTTTATAATACATAATTCACATTTATTATCCATTTATTTATTATGTAATTCATTAAGTATGCTATTTATATAAATGTTACTTAATTGTGATTACGATTCACTGCCTCGAGAAACCGAGATGGTGGCATCTCTCGATTACCTTGGTCAAGTAAGAAGAGGGTGTTACGACATTCCATAACAATTGTCAATTCCCAAGACTGCAACGAAGTATGATTTGCACGTCCTAACATTAAACATATGATAATGAAACATACCCCTCATATTCACCATTTTCTTCCTCTTTTCTTTTTGCACAAGAAATAAGAAATTGAATTTGGAACACACAAAACACATTACCCCACATGCTATTTGATAAATGCCTAATTTACCTATATTTTATACACTTATTCCCTGTAATATTATACTAGTTGTCGACATTTTAAGTATGTTTTATGTTATATTTCCTTTTTTGCGGTTCTCTACTACATTTTCTAATTATTGCAGGAAGGACTCTTTTATAGTTGGGAGTTGTCGATGAGTTAATCAAGCCATAAAAACGATGCGAAAATGCATAAATTAAGCCTTGGTGCAATTTGATCGATCCAAATGATAGACCATCTTGAAGAATCAGAGAATTGGGCTCAAGAAACAAAAGCTTATTACATCGCCCTTGTGTTCGCTGAGGTTTACTACTCTGAATTTTGGTTGGCCAAGAATGGGCTTGTACCCATGTGCGTTGTACTTAGAGGTGGCAATCGGGTCGGTCGGGTCGGGTCATATCGGGTCAGCCACCCCTTTCGGGTCGGATCGGGTCGGGTTCGGGTCATTATTGGGTCGGGTCATTTCAGATCAAATGATGTATCGGGTTGGGTCGGGTTTGGGTCGGGTCATTTCGGGTCAAATGATGTGTTGGGTCGGGTCATTATCAGGTCCGGTTACTTTATCACATTACTTCAATTTTTGACCATTAAATTTAGTTTTTAAGCATTATTTGGTTTAATTACTTCATTATTAAGTCAAACGTAACAATCTAATTACAAAATCACTTTCATTTTGATCAATATTAAGCTTAATAATTGTCGGTTCATCAATTTAATCGGGTCAGTATCGGGTCGGGTCAATATCGGGTTCGGGTCACTGATCATCGGGTCAAGTCGGGTTATGGGTCGTCATCGGGTTGGGTCGGGTCGGTTTCGGGTCACTGGTGATCGGGTCATGTCGGGTTACGGGTCATCCTCGGGTCGGGTCGGTTTCGGTTTCGGGTTGCAATATTGTCTGGTCGGGTTTGCTCGGGTTCGGGTCGGGTCATTCGGGTCAGGTCAGACTTACCAACTCTAGTTGTACTATTGGACTCTCAGAAAGGGAGCATGTACGTACACATAGTTGACAATGGAGTAATGGACTTGATTTCTTAAGTCCACTACATTGGTCAACAAGCGAGACGAGTTACATAGGTGATGATTCTTATATATATATATATATATATATATAGATTGAATCATGTGAGGCACCCTTCTTAGGGTGAGGCGGCTGGACACCTTCTAAACCGTCAGATCTAATAATTATAGACTCCCCAGATGATGCCACGTGTCCCCCCTTATTTTTCCAATAAGAAAACACGCGCTTCTTCACTCAGTAGATCCATTCATTTGTCCATTTCACTTTCTCTCTCCTCTTTTTTTCCTCTCAATTACAAATTTACAATCATACGTCTTTCTATCTTCTTCAAGCTTGTTCTATGATGCCGGTGAGTCTTTTATTTGCTTAAATTCTTTCTTATTTACTCTTATGTGCCTTTGTACATTAATTTTTTCAGTTTATGTGTAAAACTATTAGTTTCAATTGATTCCTAAATGGCTAAATGTCGAAACCCTAACTTGATCTGGTTTATAGTTCGTCAATTGTGTCGAAATTCGTGAATTATTTATGATAGTTAGTATACTTTTGTTGTCGGTTTTGAATTTGTATTTATGTTCGGATTTCTGAATATTTTTCTCTAAATGTTTTTGTATATGTGTTTGATTATTGATTTCAATTTTTCGTTCAACTTTGTAATCAGTTGAATATTATGTTGTAGGATCGCAATCTTATTATGTGCCTAATGAATTTCATAGCGTTTGATTGCATTTTTAGCTGAATTTTTAGACTTAATCTTCTGCATTCTTGAGTTATATTACGGTAATGTTAAAATTGTGCTATTCTATTGATATTATTACTCTGTACTATGTTATACCTGATGAAATTCTTAGCTTTGTCCATTTCGAAGCATTTGATGAAATTCAAGCTCTAAGATTCATCTTGAACAAGGTCTCGAGATTCACAAAACAAAGTCCGAGATTCACCTAATAAAGAAAAGAGCAAAATAGGTGATAACTAGTCTCACATTAAAATAGTACTCCATATGAAATGTAGCATGTTTCATGATTTGTGTCTTACATTATTGTAGAATTTGTTTGTTGCAGGCCCAATTCTCAACCTTTTTTTTGGCATTGTATATCATTTGGATCGTACTATGTAAATTGCTAAGATCAATGATATATTGGTAGGCTATTGATGACTATTCTAGGAAGGTGCATTAAATTAGAGGAAGTACGACAAGTATCTGATATTTTGAATGACATGAATGCAAGACGATATTTGTTGGACATATCTCCCAAACCAGGCAAGATTTTGAGGCGATTCTTGTTGGAGGTGAAAGCTAACTCAAATACTTGTAGCTTTCATTTGGTACCTGTGGGGCACCCCAACTCATTCGTAGTTAGGAGCTATCATGCCTGCAAGTCTGGTCTGATTTTGAAGCTGCTGTAAAATGGTCATGTTTTAAATGGCATGTTCATGGATACATAGCATATTGTCAATACTTTTCAGCTTAACTGTGGAATCTTAATAAATGGAGATAGGGGTGTCTTGGGATGTTAACATGGAATTTTAAGGCATTTACATATGTAATTTAACATTGGACTAACCCGAATGCGAGAGGTTTTCTACTATACCGAAAAGGGCTACACATGCACTGACTCACTGAGCCTTGTTAGTGCTAGTTTGGGTTGAAAAATTCTTATCTACGAGTATAAGTTGTTATTTGTCTACTTTCATATCGGATTTGGCCATTGTCGTCTATTAGCTCAAAAGGTAGAGCAATGTGTTATTGCACATGGTGTGGGTTCGAGCCCCACATAGACGAACATATATAAAGCACTAGTTACACTTTGTAGCAACATTAGTTGTTCTATGTGGTAACAATAATTATCGAACAAAGTGATGCTAGCTAAGAATAACACTAGTTATTTGATATTGTAACATTGTTTCGTATATATAATAACACTGTTTATTTGATAAAGTAACACTTATGTTACATATATTGATAATAGAAGCTCATGTAGGAATTGAACCTACATCCTTTGTGCAATTGCACAAATGCTCTACCAATTGAGCTAATGAGCTAGTTTAGTAGAAACTGAATATTGCACCAACACACTACAGTTGATGTAATGGCCACAATATAAGTTTATAAGTCACCACTTCACCTGAGTATTCGAGTCATATGTTTCTCATGTTATTCCAAATAGCATGTAGTGTTATTCCAGTAACTTGTCATGTTATCACATAGAGTAACCGTGTTATTCTATTAACTTGTTACGTTATTCCATAGAGCCAAATAATATTCTGTGACACAAAAGTAAAGTCTGAGATTCACCTAATAAAGAAAAGAGTAAAATAGGTTATTTTAACCAATTATGATGATCAAGTTTCACAAAACAAGCCTTAAGATTCACTGAATAAGATATGAGATTCACAAAATAAGGTTTGAGATATTAACCACTTATGATGACCACTTATGATGACCAAGTTTCACAAAATAAGCTCTAAGATTCATTGAACGAGGTCTGAGATTCACAAAACAAAGTCTGAGATTCACCTAATAAAAAAAAGAGCAAAATAAGTTATTTTAGCCACTTATGATGATCAAGTTTTACAAAACAAGCCTTAAGATTCCTTTGAATAAGGTATGAGATTCACAAAATAAGGTTTGAGATTCACCAAACAAAGAAAAGAGCAAAAAACGTGATTTTAACCACTTATGATGACCAAGTTTCACAAAACAAGTTCTAAGATTCATGAACAAGGTCCGAGATTCACAAAACAAAGTCCGAGATTCACCTAATAAAGAAAAGAGCAAAAAAGGTGATTTTAACCACTTATAATGACCAAGTTTCACAAAACAAGCCCTAAGATTCACTAAATAAAGTATGAGATTCACAAAATAAGGTCTGAGATTCACCAAATAAGGAAAAGAGCAAAAAAACGTGATTTTAACCACTTATGATGACCAAGTTTCACAAAACAACCTCTAAGATTCACTGAACAAGGTCTGGGATTCACAAAACAAAGTCTGAGATTCACCTAATAAAGAAAATAGCAAAATAGGTTATTTTAACCACTTATGATGATCAAGTTTCACAAAACAAGCCTTAAGATTCACTGAATAAGGTATGAGATTCACAAAATAAGGTCTGAGATTCACCAAATAAGGAAAAGAGCAAAAAATGTGATTTTAACCACTTATGATGACCAAGTTTCACAAAATAAGCTCTAAGATTCATCGAACAAGGTCCGAGATTCACAAAACAAAGTCTGAGATTCACCTAATAAAGAAAAGAGCAAAATAGGTTATTTTAACCACTTATGATGATCAAGTTTCACAAATTAAGCCTTAAGATTCACTGAATAAGGTATGAGATTCACAAAATAAGGTCTGAGATTCACCAAATAAGGAAAAGAGCAAAAAACGTGATTTTAACCACTTATGATGACCAAGTTTCACAAAATAAGCTCTAAGATTCATCGAACAAGGTCCGAGATTCACAAAACAAAGTCGAGATTCACCTAATAAAGAAAAGAGCAAAATAGGTTATTTTAACCACTTATGATGATCAAGTTTCACAAAATAAGCCTTAAGATTCACTGAATAAGGTATGAGATTCACAAAATAAGGTATGAGATTCACCAAATAAGAACTGAGATTCACAAAATAAGGCAAAGAACAAAATAAACAAAAAGAACTACGCCAACCAAGAACAACTCCCTTGTATTGAACTTCATGATTGGGATAAAACCCAATGACATAAATGTGTTTTGAAATCGAGTAAGAAGCTTAAATCCTCAGTACTTGATAGTTGATACTTATATCTCATCAAATTAGCAAACAAAAACAAGCTACCCAGACAAGCTTAACACTAAAATCTTCTCATTAACATATCCACAACTGCTAAATGATCCTCAGTAATCATCATAGTCCATCTTAAATAGCAACAAAATGGTTCACAAAAATTCAATTATTCACAAAAGAAGCTCTGTGATTCACAAAATAGACTTCGAGATTCACAACATCAAAACAAAGACCTGAAGTTCGATTATCATCAAAATTTCACAAATTAAAACTGAAATAGAAAACAATAATTAGAGCTTCAATAAAAGAAAATACTTGTTTCACAAACATTATTATCATCAACCATTGTTTTATCTACAATCTCTATGGCAATTTGAGCTGCAAAAATCGTCAAAAATTATGTAATAAGTAGTACAAAATCGCTAGGTAAAGGAAATCGCGCAATCTGCATCAATTTCGAACATTATATTTACAAAATCGCTCAATTTGATGAAATTCGAACCAAATCTTCTGAAATTATCGCACAATATCATCATAATCGCAATTGTCGATCAATTTGCTAAAATACTGTTTCCTTGTTGTAGCTTGTTGATCAAAACACGATATTGTTGTATTTGTGTTGATCGCAAAATTTGTAATTGGAATTCTGAACAATCGTTGCTATTGATTAGGTTATGGAGGAGATTTGGGAAAGATGGCTGCAAGTATAAGAAGAACTGTAGCTTGATGATGAAGAAAATTTGAGTACCGTGTTTTTTAATATTTGGGATATAATAAAGTCAGTGGGCCAAATTTTGAGCCCAAATTTGAAGCGCGCAACATTCACAAATCCGCCCCAACATGAATGAATTTGATGAGACCGGCCGCCTCGCCGTAATGAGGTGCCTCACGGATCCGCCTATATATATATATATATATATATATATATATATATATATATATATATATATATATATATATATATATATATATATATATATACTCCCTCCGATCCAGACAAATGGTAACGTAGGGAAAAAGTGGTTATTTAAGAAAAGGTGGAAAAGTGAGGGGTAAAGTAGGAAGATTGATGGGGCCACATGAAATGTATTGTCTAATTAAACCATGAGTTAAACATAAGTAAATCTTGATTAACTTGAGCAATCCATGTACTTGCAAAATAATGTCCCACGTACAAATCTGAAATCAGTGGGAAAAATTACAAATTTTTTGGCCAAATTTTTTGTATTTGGCGCCTAACCTCACCAAAATCAAGACAATGACATCACCTAATACATCAACTATTACATCATCTTAACCCATATTACATCTTTTAAACACTAGACATAAGTAATCTTCACTTCATCTCTTCTTATCAACCCCAAATTTTCACAGCTTTCTTTTTACTTTAGCTTTCTTTTTACTTTAGCCGTAAACACAAAAAAAAAAACAGATTAGAAGTTCAAAGAAATGGGCATAAAAAACCTCACAATAGACGAAAAAGAAGGCATTGTTCATTTCTTGATGGCGAACTCCGAATCAGGCGTCCCTCATAAGGGAAAAATCTCAGAAGCGGCATTGAAATGGTCCATCTCTCGGAAAACAGTATGGTTATGGTGGAAACGAGCAAAGGAGATATCAAGTGATAAAGCGGTCCACTTACCTTCTCGTATGTTGGGCAACACCAATGCACCAACGGTGCCAATAAACATTGAGATGATAAAGAGCATGCCTTTCAAGAACCGTTCATCAATGCGCAAAATAGCAAAAAAACTGAAAGTTGGTTATGGTACGGTCCAACGGTGGGTCGAGAAAGGTGAATTAAAAAAGCATAGTAATCCAATTCACCCTTCTCTAAACGATTCCAACAAATTAAGAAGGCTTTTGTTTTCACTTGCCTCGATCTATGTTGAGGAAAATATCGTCAAGTTCAAAGACATGTCATGCAATGTTCATATTGACGAAAAGTGGTTTTATCTCACAACCACAACAGACAACTACTACATTGTCGCGGGTGAAGAACCACCATATCGTTCATGTCAATCGAAGAGGTACATAACAAAGGTTATGTTTATGTGTGCGGTGGCTAGGCCTATCTATGGAGAAGATGGTGAGTTACTTTTCGATGGGAAAATTGGTGTATTCCCTTTCGTTGAACAAGTACCAGCAGCAAGACGAAGCAAAAACAGGGAGGCAGGAACAATTGAAACAAAGGCTATAGATTCAATTACAAAACAGGTAACCAAACATTGCTTAATCAATGACATTATTCCAGCAATTAAGGCAAAATGGCCAGCAAATGCAAGTAAAAACATATGCATTCAACAAGATAATGCAAGACCTCATATTGTTGACCATGATCCAAAATTTAGGGCTGCTGCCAGCTCAGACGGTTTTAACATTCATCTACAATTTCAACCACCTAACAGTCCATATTTGAACATCAATGATTTAGGGTTTTTTAGGTCGTTACAAACACTTCAAAATGATGAAGTGGCCAGTACAGTTGAAGAATTAGTGGGTAATGTACATGCAGCATTTAGAGATCATGAACCTATGAAGCTCAACTTCAACTTTCTTACTCTACAATCAGTCATGGTGGAAATCATGAAATGTAAGGGACACAACAGTTTTGATATTCCTCATATGAGTAAGGAGTCACTTCTAAGGCAAGGAATACTCCCATTAAACTTAATGGTTGATGCAAACTTAGTGAGGGACTGTTTAGCATATTTGGATCAAATGGGTGAGGGTAGTAGTCTTAATGAGCTAAGACAAGGTATGGCATTATTACCTGCAGTAGAGGTAGTACCTCCAACTGAAGTCAATGATACAGAAATGGAAGTAGTAGTTGCAAGTGACGAATAATTTTTCATTGATCTTACAATGGAATGACAAGTTTAAGTAGTGAGATATTTTTGGCTGGATGTTTCAGTAGGAAACATGATCAGAATATTTTTCTGCATGTTTACTACCTAAACATCTTATTGAATGATCCTTTTCATTAGTGGTCATTCTTTTTGGTTAATGTAATGCAAAAGGCAGTAATCATGTTGATGGGGCATATTCTGTACCGCTGACCAAGTCAACATATTGAACAAGGTCAAAGATATCCACAGCAAGTCAACAACTCAGACTGCTTAGCCGATGCAGCCCACTGGCTGTTAGTTAGCACGGGTCTCGGCGTGACAAACTGCCAGTAGGGACACATACCCGCGTACTCATATCCAAGACCCCTCGGCGGTGAGTCAACATGGCCCGCCGGCCTGCCATAGGTCCCTCGGCCGAGGGGTAGATCAGTCTTTCCACCTGCTAGCCACTTGGCCACTTGGCCACTACGTGACAAAAGGTGAAAGCCTATAAATACTCCTCAACCTTCATTGAGGAAAGGATCCCACAACTTAACCTAAATACACTATTCATCTGGTAATATCTTCCTTATCTCTCTACAATACATACCTAGCCAAGTAATACAACTTAATCCTTTAAGTTTACTGACTTGAGCGTCGGAGTGAGTACGCTTGGCACAAAGCCAAGCCCTCAGTTCGTTCATTGTTGCAGGAGAGGCCGAGAGGAACGATAAAGGCAAGAAGGGTTCAACTCAAGACATTATTCTACAAGCCACGGGTGGTAACGATACTTGCTCTGGAATTACACCCGGAACACATGTGTAATGCAATGTAATGGTCCTTGAATGTTTTAGTTGGTGGTTGAAACTGCTCAAACTTATGTACCCAATCAAACACAGTTAAGTCATCATTGATGGCAGCAATCCTGAAGCTCTCAGGAACTCATTAGGCTCTCATCATTAAGCTTTTAAATGGTCAATGAATGCCTCCTTAACCAATCTAAGATTGGGGTGGCATACAATAAACATTTAAACATGTGGTCAGAGACAAGTAATTCCAAGTTTGACTCTCACAGAATGCTTCACTGAGTCAGAAAAGGAACAACAGCAATTAACAGCAACAGAAAATGGCAGGAACACGAAAGCTCTCAGGGACTAAAAACCCTCTCATCATTGAGCTTTTAAATGGTTCTACTTCATGCCTCCTTAACCAATCTAAGATTGGGGTGGCATGAAGTAGTAGTGATTATATGCAACTACAAATTTAGATTAGGGTGGCATTAAATTGTCAATATTTAGCCTCCTTCACAAAACTACGTCTGTAGTTACAACAAATCTCCAATTCAATATTGGGGTAAGACACAATTAGCAACAAGTACCCTCAAAGAAGACATCACTGGGTGACACTACAAAAATCAGCAGCAAAAACATGAGCGATTAACATCAACCAAAAACCATCTGTATAAACAACAACACCAATTAATAGATGTAATAACACTCAATTTGTAGATGTAAACAATCAATTTATAGATGTAAACCATCAGATTTGTAGATGTAAACAATCAATTTATACTGAAAACATTCAATTTGTAGCTGTAAACAATAAAAATCCACTCTATGTAAACAAATTTGAAAGCAGAAAACACGACAAACCCGAAACCAGATCATAACAAACACCAATTCTAATCATGTTAAATTCAGCAATCAGGTTGAAAGCACGACAATACTACGGAGTACTATCTAAACAAACCATTAAAATGCAACTTAAGAGCAACAAACCCAAAATCGGATTAATTAACAACAAAAACCAATAAAGCCATCAAAAAAATAGCAGTAATAAAACTTAATGAAAAGTTTCAGAGGTAAACCTTCCTTTTCAAGACGGAGTTTGAGTTTACCATCAAATCTCACCCCAAACATTCGGAATTTCTTTAAACTTGGAGACTCTTGATCTTCAATTTTATTTATAGGGAACCATTCATCTACAATGTTATCTTCCTGACCGATATGCAACCAATTTGTCATCGCATCCACCCAGACGAACAACGATAAGAATAAATGATTTACTGAGAGGAATAAGTTTGTAGATGGGGAGAGCTTAGTAGATAGGGAAAAGAGATGGAGAGATGTTTAAATAGAGATCGAAGATGATGCATGAGAAGGACGATGAAGATGAATGAAGATGATAAACGATTTACAGAGAGGGGTGAGGTTGAAGATGAAGATAGAGAGGGAAGAGAGAGGGATGAGTTTTCAGATGAATATGGAGTACGAGTGATTAGAGAGAGGCGGTTGAATTGTTAGGATGATTAGGGTTTTGGAGGGAGTGGTTAGGTAATGGGTGGGTTATTAAATGTGGGTAGATTAGGATATGGATGGGTATTAATTGTGTTTAGTTGGATTAAATGGGTAGTTGGTGATTGTGTAAGTGGATAGTAAAGTTGTAAATAGATAGTAAAAGTAAGGGTAATTTAGTCATTTTGCAGGCTAAATATGGTATGTTACCATTGGTGTGGATCGTCCGTTTTAGGTAAGTGTTACCATCTGTCTGGATCGGAGGGAGTATATAGAAATAGGATCTCGTGCGAACTTAAAGTTGGGTGCGAACTGTACGAACCAATGTAGTCAGGGGCACTTTTGTATATACAATAACATTTTCCCCAAATTAAACACACACTAAAGTTAAGTGACAACCACAAACCTGTTTTACTCACTCGCACATTTACATCACCACCACCATCAGACACCGTGGCCGCCACCACCACAGTATCACCACCGGAGCTCCGGCATCAAACTCGCCGGTGCACCACTCGACCTCGTCCTCGCTAGAAACCGCACATACCGTCGTCTTTTCGCCAGAAGATCGTCGTTTCGGGTTGCTGCTGCTATATGGTGTTTGATGGCTGCTCCAGCGGTTATCGAGGCTGGGTGCCGCCACTGCTACTTGGTGGATGCGTGAAGTGGTGGCCTGAAGTCGATGAGGTAGGGAGTAGCAGTGTCCTAAAATGAGGGATGCGATTTAAAGACATGGTGTATATATGGCAAGCCGTCGACTGGACACAGCCGGAGATCTGATGGGTGGATCGTCGGAAAAAACCGAACCAGGTAATGTTCTCTCCGGTCAATAATGACGCAGTCGGTGTCAGAGGTGATGCATCTAAGGCGGTAGTGTGTGGCGAGATGCATTGATTGACTGATTGTTTGTGGGGTGATTGGTGCTTGTGGCGGAATACAGTGATGGTGGTTGTATGTGTGGTGCTTGACGGTGATTTGGTGGTGTCGACATAAGTGTATGGTGGTGGTGATGTTAGTCATCAGTTTTTGGCTGTGGTATTGGCGACGGTTGGGCCAGTGGTGATGGCGGTCAAAATGGCGGGATGGGTAGCTGACAGCTGTACATTGTTGGGTTAGTGTGGTGGGTATACAAATGGTGGATTCATGGTGTTTTGGGGAGTGGCGGCGGCAGTGGGGTGGCGGTGGTGGTTGGTGCTAGTGGTGTAAAGGTGGGTGGTAGGTGGTTCTGGCGTGAGATGGCGCAACTGTGGTGGTTTGAAGTCGGATACACAGAATAGTACCTTAGATACACATATACAAGCTCTAGATACATGTGTATTTGAAGTCGGATACATGTGTATCTAGGTTTGATAGGATGTGTATCTAGCTTTAATGACACGTGTATCTAGGTTTGATAAGAGTAGTTCGTACGGTTTGCACCGTACTTTAGTTCGCACCTGACCCTAACCCTATATATATATATATATATATATATATATATATATATATATATATATATATATATATATATATATATATATATATATATATATAATCGAGTTGAGAAAGTGTGGATGTGACACGTGGAATTTAATTTATTTTTTTAAAAAAAAATTACATGATTGTTTTACATTAGTAGGTGATATTTTAAGTTATTAATTCATATCAATTTATAATTCCCAAGATAATAAAGAATATGCATGCAATTCTTATACCATACACCTACTCCCAATATTATATAAAAAAAAAAAAAAAAAAAAAGAAAAGTGCACACTACTTTTAACAGTTATCACTTTTCAAAAACCCTTTTATTCTCCTGTTTCAAATTATGTCTTCCGTTTCTATAAAAAAAATCGTCCTTAAAATTTAATTTTTCATCCAACACAGTGGTTTTGTAATCTTGATTCGAGTTTTGATTAATTAAATTATAACTTATCAGGTATGTGTTAAAATTACTTCGTGTTTTGATTAATTAAATTCTATTATCGGGTTTGTGTTGAAATTACACTAAACCCTAAAAGTTGTATAATAAAGTAAATTAAATTGAGTTTTTATGTTTTATCTCTCATTATTTATGATTAAATTTGTGGTTTCGAGTGTGATATTCATCATATGACACTATCATATTCACTCAGAATTTAGTGAATATGATAATTTAATTTGATGAATATGTCTTATCAAGTGTGATATTTATCATAAGTCACTATTATATTCATTTTTGATTTTAGTGAATATGATAATGTAATGTGATGAATATGTAGTATTTAGTGTGATATTCACCTTATGATACTATGATATTCACGTTGAGTTAAATGAATATGAATATATGATAGTGTAATTTGATGAACGTGTGTTATGTAATGTGATATTCATTTTATGACACTGTTATATTCACTTTGAGTTTAGCGAATATCGGTTTAATTTAATGATTATGAACTGTTAATTTGATAAAACTCGAATACAGATAGATGAAAGAAAACTACAAATTTAATAAATTCAATAGGATTTTAATTTTGATAAATTGAGTAATTTAGAAAAAAAAAAAAGATATTGTGAGAGATGTAGTGGGTAGTTAATTTTTTTTACCCATAACTACCATGGGTGTATCTTACTCCCTACTCCTGGGAGTAGGATATAATTTGCCATATGCATGAATGAGGATACTTCGTACATGGTACTACATTGTATGTCAAACCTTAATTAGAGTGAAATGCATTATGCATATACATAAAATTTATATTTCCAAGATTATTCAAACCAAAATTGCTAGCACCATAATTTTCAACATGTTCAGAGTAATGAGAGACTCTTAATTAGAGTGAGTGGTATGTACACACACATTCATTGTTTAACACACTTCTTTTCAAAGCACACACCTATAAATATACAATTCATTTATCTCCTCACACATTATCAAAACATAGTACGAAGTGCTAAAGTTTAGTTTCTTATTGCTACAATAGGATACATGAATTATTTTGTTTACGGATCCTTAAGTTGGCTTAAGAAACGAACTTTTCTATTAACAATAGTGTGCCAAATAATTATCTACTCAAATATTATCATGTGAGTGATGAATTCCATTGAAGCGCTACTAGATATGGAGGAATGCAGTTAAAGAAGAGATCCAAGTAGCAGCAAAAAAGGCACTAGATATGGAGGAGGATCTACTAGAGTAACACTAAGTGAACGAAGGGAATCTGTCGTGGGGAACAATACCTATGGAGATGAGTAATTTTTCTTGGGTTCTTGAGTTTATGTAATAGAGATGGGTAGGAAAAGGGAATGAATTCCCGAGTTGTTATTCATATAATATGGATCGTCATACCCATAACTTAGTTTATACTATAAACAGTTTCGAATAGTTTGTTCATAAAACACAAGTGTAAATAAATGATAGTTTGGAACTACCAGGATGGGTTTATTGTTATTTTTAAGACAATAAATAATCCTAATATTATAATAAAGTAAATACATTTTCATTTAAAAGTCTTTCATTAATATAAATTTTACAACTGTATGTATTTTAAAATTGTGATGTAAAGTTCATACATATACAAAACAAAATAAAAGCTCATTGTAAATGAGGGAGGCTATAACTGTTTTAGGACGTTATGGTCATTTACAAACTATTTCTATAAAAATAGCATATTTTTTTTTTAATAACGTGAAATAGTTTAAATCTCGAAATTGGTTTAAAACTAGTATAATTGAAAATTCACAAACTGTTCTAATCATTACAGTAACTTTTACATGCGGCCATTATCCTTGATGTAGTACTGGAAAATTTATATGGAGTGATATGTTTGCAAAAACTTTTATATAAGAGATTCAAATGAACACATATGGATCCTCTCCATCACCTCCTCCTCTCCATTATCGATTAATGGGTAGGATATGATTTGAAGAAAAAAGGGGTTGAAATATGTCGTCGACGTTTTATAACGAATCGTCGACGTTTTCTATAAAAAAAGACGAACACTACCCTTCACATACTCTCTCTACTCTCTCTCCTCTCTTGAATTCTCCCCAAACCAACTTAAACTAACATTTAAAAAAAAAATCAACATTTTCAAGATCGAAATCAATGCCGGACGACCATTGACGGAGTAAATTAACGAACTAATACCTTATTACATTAAATCGGTTTTTTTTTTCCGTTACAAATCACATGACATACTTTAAACATATCCTATTTTATGTTGGAAATTGCATAATCTAAATATCTAATTTGATCATGGAATTTGCACGAACATTAAATTTAAAAATCAGAATCACGGACAAACATTGAAATTCAATGTCCAAACCGTGGTTAGACTTTCAAATCCAACGTCAACCATGGCGTTGGACGTTGATATTCAAAGTTTGATCTTGGTTGGACTTTGAATATCTACGTCCAACACTATAATCAACGACTGCCATTAACGTTCGAGCCATGTACAAACGTTAAAAGACCAACGTCCAAGTCAAGGGAGACAATGAAGATCAACGTTCCAGGCTAAGGGAAACGTTGAATTTCAACGTCCCATTCCCTCATCAACGCGCGAGGCATGTCAACGTTCCAACAACACTTGAATAAGTCTTACTGATGGGACGTTTTCGTGTTCACAATTTAATAGATGTTGTCGTTGGGTCACGTCCGAATCAAAACACAATTTATAGCTTCACAAACAACTCTACAATTAGTAAAGAGGCAAGTAAAGGTCGGATCCCAAGGGATGGGAATTGAGATGAGATTTCTATTGAAACTAGTGGTGTCTTAGGGGTGTCACAATTTGGGTTGATGTAGAAGGTCACTAACTAAAAAGCAATGAAAGTAAATAAGCAAGATGAAATGAAAGGGTTGTAAACAATTGATAAAAAGCACTAGGGTGTCATGGGGTCATAGGGGAATCATGGGAATTGATCATACAAACATGTTCTCAAATTATAAGCAAGCAATTATTGTTGTGATGGATTGAGTTGGGTTATATCTTACAATCCTAGGAAAGTTTGGGTCCCGGAGCCGAATCGATTAGATTGTACAACACCTACAAGTCGACTTAGTCTTCCCTACTCAACAACATGCATGGTCTAATGAGACTCGAGTTGGTTTATGTCTTACAAGTATCATTGAAAAGATAGGTGATGGGTAAAAAATGCAAGGATTCATAGGCTCACATTTCATCAAACATAATATGTGCATGAGTTGAGATCAAAACAAGCAAGCAAATAAACCATGAAAGCATATTAATTTAAGCATGAATCATTCCCCATGTTGGTTTCCCCTAATTACCCATTAACCCTAGCTAGGTCACTACTCACTCATTATCATGTTGATCATGCTAGCAAGGTTGTCAATCATACCAACAAAAGGAAACATGATGAACAAATGAAAGCAATTAACAATAATTAAAAAGGGATTAAGAGAATTATACCTACTAATGATTCCAATAATAAAGCAAAGAATAAAAAAAGTACTTGATGCTTGATTGAGAGGTTGTCAATCTCCCAATAATAACCCAAATAATCTTCAATTACCCAAAATAAAGGATGAACAAAAGAGAGATTAAGGAAATAAAACTTGTATTAGAACTTGATTAATTGTTGATTACAAAACTAAAGAGAGATTTGATTGATATTAACTACTCTAATAATTGATAAGAAGAACATGCTCTTGTAATTAGACTAATGGGGTATTTATAGTGGAAATTAGGTGGATGCATTAGGGTTAACTAAGGGCTAAACTAGTAATTACACTTTTTAGATTGAGCAGGGAGAAACCGGTATTTTTCGAGGGAAGGGCTTCTTTATTTGTAGCTTGGAGAAGACGAAATTTCGTTGTACTGGAATCCGTGCGTATTGGAGTCGGGACGGGCGGATTCAGGCAGGGAAAGACGGGCGTCTTCTAGGGAATCCGGGCGGATTCTGTTGCTGCTGTCCGGGCGTCTTTGAAGGAAGATGCACGGATTGTGCTTGTGGAGGACGGACGGATTGTAGGCAATCCGCTCGGATTGTAGCTCAGCACGGTTTCTTCTTCTTTTCTTCCCTTTTCTTCATAAAATCCTTGGGGATTTCCTTGGGGATGCAAGGATCCTTTCTCAACATTGCTCATCTACTATCATATGTACAAAGGCCTTCTAATCTTGTCTCTCCTTGATGCTTGGTCATTGAATTCAATCAATTTAGTCTCGTTTTGCCATGAAAATGCAAGATTTGCACTCCTTTCCTACCAAGGGATCAAAATCTCAAAGAATATGTAAAACAAAGAACTAAAGACAATAAATGACCCAAATATACACTAAAAAGCATGGGAACAAGGCTAATTCGGGGGCTAAATATGCGCTAATTATGGTCACATCAAATATCCCCAAACCGAACCTTTGCTCGTCCCGAGTAAAGAGGTGACAAAGACTAGGACCGTTATTTAAACTAACCTAATAACATAGCCGATATGAGACAATTAGCGGGTCTCACTCCGCCCCTTCAACTCACAACAAGACAACCATGAGGTAGGATGCCCTCTTGCAAGGCAAGGTGAGTCTTGCCAAAATGGCGACACATCCAAACATTAAGCACACAAAATCAAATAATGGATGCATCTACAAAAGGAATAGCCACTTCCTCATCAAGTGGCGGAGGCAACTAAGAGAGAACAAATTTAAGAGCATGTAATCCTTCACAAATACTAGTTCAACAAATTACTAAGGCTAAGAGGATGGCACTAAATCACCACCAAATGGTGTTAAACTAGACTACTTTCGTCCTCAATTTCCAAATGCTTTCGTCAAGAGCGATCAGATGGTGGTGGAATGATGATCCCTATGATGCTAGTAGCATATGACATGACAAGTCTCGAATTCTCTACAAAAGTAAAGGTCATGGATCGTCCCAAGCTCGACAAAGTGGCTTGACAAAAGGCTTTTTGGGAATGAAATGCTCAAATCTTTATAAACAAGGGGTGGATATGACTAGTATTCAAAATTGTCCTCATTTAACTTTCACATTTCAAAAATTTAAGATGGGGTTTGTCCCTTCCGGGCTAGTGTCCTTTGCTTTCGCCAATCGCTTATTAGGCAACCGGTTAACCTCTAGACAATAGCTTTTCGGGGTGATAGTCACTCTGTCTCTGGGCGGTCGAATTCACGACCGTGTGAGGGCCCAATTCAATGGATCCCGCTCCAAAGCACATCGAAGTGGTACGCCTCCATCAAAACAACTAATTTCTCAACATTTCAACATTTCATAACATTTGAGGTTTCCTTAGCAATAAATTACTTCCACATGACAAAATTTTCGAAATGAGCACTTCAAACTTATTGATAGAAAGTATTTTTGGGTTGCCTTACCACAAGGTCAATCAAGGTCACCTAGACAAGTTAACCAAGTCCACATCGCATCACGGGGTTGGATAGGTGACTCACATGCAAACCCTTGACTAGGCTTTGGGTCATGGGTCAAAAGACACTAGTATGACACTACCTAGGGTGTTTTACAACCATTCTAGTAGGCAAAGTCTTAAGTTGAAAAAGTATTTGTAATGGCTTAGTTGCTCTTGTAAAAGTTCTCAATTAGGCACTTTTCAAAATATTTTATCTAAATGCAACTAAATGCTATGATGCAACTAATATATACATCCTAATGCAAGTGATTCTATCAACTAATATGACATATAAACTAAATGCCAGTCCTAAGTTCACATTGTTATACCGCATCAATCAAAATAAAGCCACATAGTCACTAACATAAAGAGGAAAAAGGAGATTGGAAAGATCATACCATGCGGTCTTCATGATCCTCATGTCTCGGATGTGGCGTAGTCATTCAATGTGAACAAGGATAGAACGAACACAATATATACAACAATATATACAATATATATATAACTACACTACAAAAGGAATAAACATGTTTTTGGGTTTTTCAATTTTCAAATTTTTATGGTTTTTCGAAATTTTTCAATTTTTTGGATTTTTGAATAAAAGTTAAGTTAGAATTCCCCATCCCCACACTAATATGGGCATTGTCCTCAATGGCCAAAATGATGGGAAATTATGCAAACATGATGCATGATTTCTACACTAAATGCAAGCTACACTAATCTACACTACATGATGCATGGTTTTTGTTTATGACGGAGAGGATAATTTAGATTACCTCCCGTTGTGTATGCATTAACTTCCCCAAACCGATCTAGACATTATTGCTAATGTCCAAGGATGGGTGTAGTTCATGCACACATTATGCAATGCATGAAACTAATTTTGTCATTTTGGATTTTGAAAGGTGGGAACAATAAAATGAGAACACCTCAATGGGGCCGAGGTGTGAGTCCTCTATGGTGCTAGGACTACTCCAACAATGATCAAGAAAAATAATTAAATAGAACAAAGAGAGAAATAGACAAACCTTGAGAGGGTAGGAGCCTCTAAAGCTTGCTAATCTTCCATCATATCATCACTATCATCATCATCCTCACACTACAACAAATAAGGTAATTGGCGACCATATAAGGCGACTGAGAACAGTCGCCATTAAGAATAAAGCGACTAAGGCCCGTCGCCCGCACTTCGTAGCTAGGTTTAGTCGCTTTTGGCGACAGGACTTCGTCGCCAAAATTGGCGACGAAATTTTTTTAAAGCGGGCGACAGAAACTCGTCGCCAAAATTGGCGACTATTTTTTTTAGCCACATTAGCGACTGTCAGTGGTCGCCATAGTTAACCCACGTCACCTCCAAATACTGGGCATTTGGCGACTGTTTTTGGTCGCCATTTTGGCGACTGTTTTTGGTCGCCATTGACGCTGAATTTAATTCATGATCAGAAGGTTAGCGACGGTTTGTCGTCGCCAAATGCCCAGTATCCGTCGCCAATTTTACAATTTTTTTAGCCTAAAAATCGTTTTTGACCTAGCCAAATACGTAAAAACCTGCAAATAAACCAACACTTCCAGCAGAGAACATATGGGAAGCCAACACAACCAAACTTGATAAAGAAAATCATGTTCCATACACACAGCTACGAGTTTTGGTCATCTAACATTATCCGGGAATAACATGTTCTCTAAAAAACTACATAACAGGGAAACTTGCTCCCGCTTCACTACCACCTCCATAATTAGCATCTCTAGGATCCTTTGGTTGCGGGCGCCACCCAGTGTTGCAATTGGCGAAGAAGGAGTTCATCCCGTCCATTTCCTCCTTCATCCTCCGAATTTCTTCATCTCTCTCGGCATCCCGCCTCTCCCTCTCGGCATCCTGCCTCTCCTTGGCGGCTAATTGAGCTTGGAGCACACTTACGACACTTGGGGTATAAGGTTGTTGTTGGGAGGAAATTGACCCTCTTCTTCTTGTAGGAGGGTAGAAAATCTCCTTTGCCGACCCGTCTCCATACACATCTCCTCTTTGGAACCCCTCAACAAGATCAAACCATAGCTCATTGTCATCAATTTCCGGGTTGTTCTTCCTACGGACAAGGAATTGTTCCTAAAAAATTGATAAAACATTAATGGTTAGAGGTTACTTATCTAAAAATTGATAAAACATATACTTTAACACATTAAGAAATTTTTATTTTTTGACACTTACATATAACTGTTGATCTTTTTCCTTCGCGAAGATCAACTTGCCCTTGCTTGTCTTCTTTGCGTGAGTGTCAACAAAGAGATCAACAATCGTGGGTACCTTGCCCTTATTCTTCTTGGTCTTCCGGGAAAAAAAACAAGGAAATTGTTACTCAAACATGATAATTAATGAGACTAAATTAGAAGACTATTAAATTAAAAGCTAAGACAAATAATAACTTACATCTAACACCACACGATCATGAAAAGATTGAGACCCTCCATAATGAGTAGGCTCAACTTCCGCGTCCTTATCTCCTCCTTTCCTGTTGATCTTGTTCCGGGCCGATGCTTCCTTGAACTCAGGACTGTTCCGGTACTTGGTATATTCCTCAAATGACGCACCTATAATCAATAAAATATCAATTATTAATTAATATAGTTTCAAATATGTAATAAATTTTAACTAATTACGGGTATTAAAAGAAACTAAATACCTTTCATGAAAGATGGCGCCTTCTTCCTCTTAGACACCTTATACATGTTGTCCCTTAGCCTTTTCTTGCCAATGTCATTATACCTTTGCCAAACTAGGCGCTCATGGTCGGTTGGCCAATAGAACACACGCTATAAAAAGTAAACACATGGATGAGAAGCAAATTAATAATAAGGTAATTAGAATAAATAAATTATATTGAATAATATATATTTTATAAATAGATACCCGGAAGTTGTTGAACCACATCTCCTTATCTTCATCAGTAGCGTTACTCCAACAAGTAACGCCGTGTGTCATGTTCTCTTGGGTGCTAGTAGTCACACCACGAACAACTGTTTGACTTCTAAACCTGAAATCAAACATGTTAAAAACATAATTATATAGGAAAAAAAAATAATGTATAATTAACATATGTCTAAAAAAAGTCATTTATTACTAAATAAAAAAATTACAAACTAGAATGAATAAAAAATTACCAAAGACCATTCGGATCAAGGATCATCCTGCCGTCAGTATGTCGGGGTATAGCAACCTCCTCCTCCTCCTCCTCACTCACCTCCGTAGTAGAACGGTCAACGTCCTCCTCCTGCTCTCGGGAGCTACTACCTCCCTCACTATAGCCTCCCCGCTGCCTACCTCCTCCACGAGCCATGTGTACTACAATTGAATAAAAAGTGTTAGCAAATATTACAGGATAATTATTATAAGATACAAAAAAATAAAACCTAATAAACAGATATAAAAGAAAAAATAAAACGCTAATAATTGTTTCCAAATTTTGATATGTATACTTTCAATACCTTCTCTTACTCATCATCATCATCATCATCATCCTCTTCTTCTTCTTCTTCTTCTTCTTCTTCTTCTTCTTCTTCTTCTTCTTCTTCTTCTTCTTCTTCTTCTTCTTCTTCTTCTTCTTCTTCTTCTTCTTCTTCCTCTTCTTCTTCTTCTTCCTCCTCTTCCTCCTCCTCTTCTTCTTCTTCCCCCTCTTCTATCCCATCCCTCTCCTTATCATTCTCTTCTTCTTCCTCTTCTAACTCTTCCTCCGCTTCTATCTCATTTGCATAAATAATTTCATCATGATCAACTTGTAACACCCCGATTTATGAAGGAGCCTTTATCAAGACATTCCCTAATAAACCGGACTGTTACCATCTCGGTTTCCCGAGGTAGTGAATAACAAATTAAACTCCAAGGCAAATTATATAATTACTTTAACTTAATTATTACAAAACCTCTTTTACATCAAATTACAAAGAACTAACATAAACAAAAGTGAAAGTCTTCTAAATGATGATCTAGCTACTAAGTCTTCTGATCCAGTGTCTCACGCCCATCAAGCTCCCGTCCTATCTCTTAAACCTATCAAGTCTGCTCCCCAATATTTGGATCGTCACAGGTGTTCACGAATACACAGGGTCAACCACGAGGTTGAGTAGGGAATACAATGAAACAACAAAATATGATATGCATGCTCCTCCGTCACCTCCATCTCCATCTCAACTCATATCTCATAACCCGTACAACCCAGCCATACCGATCCCCGGTAGACTATATATCGACCATAGCCGATCGCCCATTTCGCTTGTTGAGGACACCGTGGCAAGTCTGAGAACCCGCCTGGGCCTTATCACAACATCATCATCACCACACCACGTCACCACAACCTCCTCCATCTTCAATGCATATGAATGCTCAAGAAATTAATGCAACACAATATGTATATCATTGGACTGGTAAATCATAGAATCATGCCTTCATCGAATGTTGTGATAATATACTCAATACGATTAATTGATCAAGCACATTCCAGGATATGAATCATAACATGAATCAACAACCACGAATCAAGTCAACGTTCACAGTTTGGTCATATGAAACACAAACAAGTCAACACAATTCAACAACAACGATAATAAGTCAAGTGTATTTCCCTACCTTTTCGCAATCCAAGCACACACAAGCAATCAATTATGATCCTTCACATATCCATCACCTACATAACATAATTATGTATAATTACCACCTACTCAGTCAATTAATCATTCACATAACCTAGACTCATCATAATTTAATAGGAATATCAACTTAAAGAACAAACACGACTTTTCCGATTTTTCCGCACATGGCAGACTCGGTATAAAATGAATAACTAATTCCAGAAAATTCTAATTGATGCAAGGCCAATTGAATTGGAACCCCATGAGTCTTAGCTACAAATTATATCTAAACGTGTTTTTCTCAAATTCCAAACTTATCAAGGGTTTTCAGACTGATTTCCAAAAACTGACAGGAACCGTCGCATAAAAAGTATTGATTCATAAAACGAGTTTAAAACATTATTTTGCAGAAATTCCAAATCCTATTATCATCTAGACTATACAAAGATGATGCATGAAGAAGCCTCCTAACTGAATCGACATAAAAATTAGGGTTTCAAATCATTTTCCACAACCAAATCAGATTCGCGGACTTTTCAGCGACATGTTCATAAATAAATCACCTAGGACAAACCATAAAGAATTTGACTACGAGATTTTATATGCATAAACTAGACATCAAATAAACAGGACTCTCTTTTCAACTTTTTGAAGACGAACAATTTAAAACAGTATAACCAATGGAATGAAATCGACTTACAAACAGGGAAATCGAATTAGGTTGGAATCGATGAGAAATCTTCAATCAAATGAAAGGCTCGACAATTATTCTTCCTCTCCCTCTCTCTAGGTTTAGAAATGGTTTTATGAATGATAAAATGAAATTATAAATGACTCAACTGTTAAAAGGGGGGAGAGGGAGAGCGGCTCTTAGATTAGGTTTAGGGTAAATGATGGTTACATGTTCCGGGTAAGGCAAATGGTTTAAACGGGTATGGTAATTGGGTAAATGTAGATGGGTAAATGGGTGATACGATTCTTGACCCAAAAGACAAAATGTGATGTAGCCCGACTCAACATATACGATATAAACCCAACTTAATAACATTCACGATATTACGATGCAACCAATATAAAATGTATAATAACTAATATATAATAATATCCGTTTACTCGATTATATAAAATACGGGGTATTACACAACTGGGGACAAAACTGTTTCTGATACAACCTCTTCTTGGAAAAAAGATGTATCAACTTCTGATCGTGCCTTTGTTTTAAAAACGGCCCACCATTGCTTTTGTTGTCTATCAGTACTTGTGCTCGGAAGTGATGCAAAATAAACTTGATGAGCTTGTTGTGCAAGTATAAATGGGTCATATTTAGAGTAGGTTCGAGTATGATTCACTTCCACGATTTTGTAACGATCATGGACTCTCGTTCCAGCTACGGAATTATTCCTCCAATGAATCTTGAATAAGACGGTTTTATAACTCCGATCCCGGCCATTGTAGCACAACTCAAAGATATCCTCTAATATGCCATAATATTCATTGCCATCAAGAGAAGAAATAGTAACGCCGTAGTTGCATTTAGCCTTACTTTTGCCATAGTCAAATGTTTGAAACTTAAACCCATTAACTGAATATCGATTCCACGTCACAACCTTTCGAGAAGGACCCAAAGCCAAGCTTCTTATCACATCATCTTGAATATTTAGCTTACATACATGCTTCCGAAACCAGGCTGGAAATTGATCCTCATGCTTATGCCAAACATCCTCTCTGTTCACATTTGGGTGTTCTTTAATGAAATATTTCACAAATTGAGCTTCATATGGCTCCAAAACCTCACAATTAGATAGCACATAAAGGTGGGCACGGTTATACTCCTTGTCATCCAGAAATCTTGTTCCCCCAGCTGATGAACACCCTATTTCATCCTGCATTTGGAAACACTTGGGTATACTTGTGTCTAGTTCATCCGCTTCATCAATATTCAAGTATTTTGCTTTGGTCTCAATATGTTTTTCAAAATAAAGAGAGCAAAAATTGGCAATCTCTTCCGTTAGGTAGGCATTGCATATAGAACCTTCCACACGAGCTTTATTACCAATTTTTTTCTTCACATGATAAAGAAACCTTTCGAAAGGATACATCCACCTATATTGGACGGGTCCACCAACTTTAGCTTCATATGGCAAATGGATAGGTAGATGCTCCATCGAATTGAAAAAAGAAGGCGGAAATATCATCTCAAGTTTACACAAAATTTCTGGTATTTGGTCTTCTAAACGACTCATGTCCTCAACTGATATCGTGGAGGAACATAAATCTCTCAAAAATTGACTTATTTCTCAGAATCGCATTCCAAATCGTAGTCGGGAGTAAATTTTTAAAAGCCACGGGTAATAAGCGCTCCATGAAAACATGACAATCATGACTTTTCAACCCTTTCAACCTCAGTTCCTTCAAATCAACACAACGGCTCAAATCGGATGCATATCCATCGGGAAACTTCAAGTTTCCTATCCAATCGCACAATACCTTTATTTGAGCTTTGTCAAGAGTAAATATGGCTTTTGGTTTAGCCCCATCCTTACGAATATGAAGTTTAGGACGATCACAAAATTTCTTCAATTCTATTCTTGAATTAATATCATCACGTGTCTTTCCTTTTACATCCATAATCGTATGAATAAGTAACTCAAAGAAGTTCTTCTCTATGTGCATCATATCCAAATTGTGTCTGATCAACATTGTTTTCCAGTAGGGAAGCTCCCAAAAAATACTTCTTTTAAACCAACCATTTTTTTTCTTTTTCAACTCTTTAAACTCTTCTTCAGTCCCATCGACAGTTGATGGCAAATCACGATGACCTCCCATATCTCATCCCCTTGGAGTTGAACCGGAGCATTGTCACGCACCTCCTTACCTTTTAAGAAAGATTTCTTATTCTCTCTATGAATATGTCCATCCGGTAAGAAACATCTATGACAATCAAACCAACTAATTTTTTTGTAATTAGGAAGATAAAATGCTTTACTCCTATCCATGCAATAAGGACATGCCTTTCGCCCAGCGGTTGCCCATCCTGATAGCATACCATATGCGGGAAAATCATTTATAGTCCATAACAATGAAGCTCTTAGTTGGAAATTTTTCTTTTTCGACACATCAAATGTTTCTACACCAACTTCCCACAAATACTCCAGTTCTTCCACCAACGATTGTAAATAAACATCCAGATGGTTTTTTGGGTTATCAGGGCCGGGAATAAGTAAAGAGAGGAAAATAAATTGTCTTTTCAGACAAAGCCAAGGAGGTAAGTTGTACGGCGTGGTCATTACGGGCCAACACGAGTACTTTCTACCAAACTGACCAAAAGGGTCAAACCCATCCGTACACAAGCCAAGTCTCACATTGCGAGGTTCCTCGGCAAAATCGGGATATAACCTATCAAAACGCTTCCACTCCTCCCCGTCACTCGGATGACACATCTTTCCTGGTGTATGAGTATTTTCTTTGTGCCATCTCATTTGGTTGGCAAGATTTTTCGTGGCATACATTCTTTGAAGTCTAGGAACTAATGGAAAATAAATTAATGTGTTTTATGATATTGGTTTCTTTCTCTTTCCACTCCTTTTATTACCCTTCTTCCCCTTCAAAACAATATTTCCTTCACTTGTCTCATATCTATCCCTTTGACATTTCTTACATTTGTCAAGCAAAGCATCATCTTTCCAAAAAAGCATACATCCTTTAGGACATGCATCAATCTTTTCATGTGGAAGCTGAAGACCTTTGACCACTTTCTTGGTATTATAGAAATTTCGGGTCATAACATTATTATCGGGTATAACATCCTCAACCAACGTAGCAATACTATCAACGGCTTTAAATGGCATATTATACTCACATTTTAAAGAAACTATCCTGGATGCAACTTGTAACAATGTCATTCTACTCCCCTCATATAAGGTTTTTTCGGAAGCACTTAGCATGTCAAAAAAGGCTTTTGCTCTTGGGTTTGGTTGTTCTTCATCAATCATTGGTACACGGTCGTCATTAATGAAATCATTAGACTGAAAGGCATCAAGTACCATTTCTCTATATGGGTTCTCATTTTGTTGGATTTGAGTTTCTTCGGGATAATATTTTTCTCCATGGGAGATCCAATTGTAGTAGTTTGGAAAAAAACCATTTGTAACAAGATGCTCTTCTACTTCAATGTCAAATAAATATTTTAAGTTTTTACATTTAGTACAAGGACACCTAAGTTATGTTGTTCCAAATCATATGAATCTTGACATCTAGCAAATTCAATAAATCCACGAACTCCCTTTACAAATCTAGCGATAGGACGTTTCTTCTTATCTACTCTTTCTTCGTACATCCAGCTACGTTCAGATCTCTTCATTTTAATCTATAAGCAATATATAGCAAACTAACCATTTTAAATAATAATATTTAATTTCAACAAAAAAACAATGGTTATATCATCCTCCATTTTATGCTAATTTCAAGATTTCAATTGGGTCCTTATCACTCCAACCTAAACCCATCAATGTACGTTTCAAGTCACTAGCAAACACACATTTGTGATTTATTAATGTGAAAAAAAATCGGCAGCAATTCCCCTTAGTTCTCCAAATACACAATGTGGAATAGATACATATTCCACATATGTATTCAGAGAACATTGGAGAAAATTGCAACCAAATTCTTTTCTCATTAATAAAATCATAACTATGTGTTTACTACCTAAGTGACTTGAAACGTACAAAGACAGTCCAAAGATGGGGACTATTCAAGAATTGCTCCTAATGAGTAATTCTTGAACGGGTACTAGGTCATTATATATTAAACAAGTTGTCAAAATTATAAGGCAAATTTATACAATCCCCTAATCAAACGACATTAATAATTTAACAAATTTATACATCATGCTCATTCTAACTTAATTTCGTTAATTATAATGCAAATTTATACAATCCTAACATTATACTACCTTCATAAAACTATACTACCTTCAACAATACTACTTCAATATTACTAAAACTAAGTTACTACCTTCAATAATACTAATATTATCAAGATAACCTTCAATTACATCCCCTAATCAAATCACATTACTAATTTAACAAAAACCCCAATTTCTAACCCTAACTCAAATTAATTAACAAAAATGCTAATTAAATTACAACTACATACATTAATAAGCATCACTAATGTATAAATTACAACTAGATACTAAATAAGCATCACAACTTAAACAAAATATGAAGGATTGAAGTAATTAAATCAATTTGAGTCGAAAACAAACCTTTATTAAAAAGAAAAACAAAGGGTCGGTAGTGATGTGGTGATGTGGTGTGCGGATGGCGGCGGCGAGTGGTGGCGTCCGGTGGTCGTGGTAGTTGGTGGTGGCGTCGGGTTCTTGTAGCTTTTTTTTTGGTTGTTGATAGAATGAATGAGGATGACGGGTGAAAAATTGGCAAAAAAAAAATATCAGGCGATTTAGCGACTACTTCTGACGCCAAATTGGCGACGGGTTTTGGTCGCTAAATTTGGCGACTGTTTTCGGTCGCCAAATTGGATAACTTTCGGTCGCCCGTGGATTTCATACATATTTTTGGATAAAAAGCTACAGTCGCCAAATTGGCGACTGTTTTCCGTCGCCCGAGTTTTTTTTTCTGTCGCCAAATTGGCGACTGTAGCTTCTCTGTCGCCTTTGTCTTGTTTTCTTGTAGTGTCATTAGAAGTGGTCTCATTGCCACTTTCTTCTTCACTTTGCTCATCATCCTATTCTCCTTCTTCACTAGCTTCTTCATCAATGTTATCATCAACTTCTTCATTACCAACAACCTCATTATCACCCGGAACAACCCTAGATGCACTCGGAAATAGGACTTCCTTATCCGCCCAACTAGGCAAAGGACATGATGGGTCAAGTAGTCCTTGGCTAGCTAAATGTAAGAGGGGTGGATATTGGGCTAAGTAAGCATTTTTCGGATCCTCGAAAGCTTGCTTGTGCATCTCTTGCATGAGAAGAGTCAAATAATCATTTCTTGCTTCAACACCTTCCGGCTTGAACTCTTGGTACTCAAAAGGGTAAGGTGGTATGACAATGGAAGAGGAGGTCATTTAAATTTCCCCCTTTTGTTGTTGGATAATATACTCGGCCTCTTTTGAAAGGGGAAGTAGATAGTTGGTCCGGTGGACACTCAATCGACAAATCATTGAAGGCAAAGTGAAAGATCTAGCCTCACTAGTGAGCCATCCATACTTGGTGTCAAGAGGGTTATGCGCAACCCACTTGTACTTGTGTATCATAGTATGCATATCAACGAGATGACCACCTTCTTTCGCCTCATACTTGTTATCTTTGTTGAAGTTAGGATCAAAGTATTTAGCTAGGATAGTGACTAGGCCTCCATTCACAATAACGGTAGTGCCTTTCTTCCCACAATCAATATTTAACCATCTATCCACCAAGAGCCTTAGAAAGTTAAAAGGCTTGGTGAATTCCCTACCAACGTTCAAAGCCGACTCAAGAAGAACAAAATAGAGTTTGGTGAAATGGTTGGTGTATTTTCTTGCATTGATGGTGTTCCCTACGACCTTGTGCCATACTCTTATGCCCGGATGGTGGACTAAAAGAGCACGACTCGCATGAAAGTTTTCAAATTTCCTTCCGGAAATCGCCTCCCAAAGAGGGTCGGGGTCATATTTGCCAACATTCTTAAAATAACTTGGTGAATCATCAAGACCCAAAGCTTCACCCATTTCCTTAAAGGAGATGCGCCTACTAACATTAGCTAGGCGGAACTCGATGTTTTCCATGGTCTCAACCTTGTTAACTTTCAAGGAACTCAAAAATTCTAAGGTAAGGGAGGGGTATGTCAATTCTTTTGATTCAAACAATTTCTCCAACCCCATAGCTTTGAAAAAGGCTCTAGTTTGCTCAAGGACACCCAATTTTTCTAAGGTATCTTCACAAATAAACTTGGTGGATTGAAATGATTTTCTAGCAAACTTGGCAAAAGTGTCCCTATGGGATTTGGAAATGAAAATTACCTCCGGATAGTTTGCAAGTTGATTAATTTCCAGAGTAGTAGATGTTGTTGCTCCCATGGGAGGTTGTTGTTGTTGTTGCACTTCCAAGTTTGGGTTTGCTACCACCATAGCCAATGCTTTCTTTGCTTGAAGAGTCTTTTGCCTTAATGAAAGTGTCTTTGCCTTTGGTGCATTTGCCTTTGTTGCCTTTGTTGCTTCCTTAGTCCTTTCCATTGATGAATTAACCCAAGAAAAGAGTGAAAAATCTTCAATTTCTAGTGTATCCAAATCGATTTCAAGATGAAAGGCTTTGCCTTTATGAATTCAAAAATCGACTCAAAGGTTGAAGATTTTGTGCTTGGTTTTGATTTTTGTTGAAAGAGGAGTGATTGATTTGTTGTTAAAAGGATGTTTTGATTTGATTTTGGTGAATGTTGTTGAGGAATCTTGTTTTTGTAATGGAGAGGATGAGGGTTTTGAGGTTTATGAGTAGTGTTATGAATGAAGGAATGAAGAAATGAATGTGGGAAGGGGTTTATAAAACCCGAAAATTTTGAACTGCAGGGGCAAGACGGGCGGATTCTGCTCGGGACGGGCGGATTCTGCCTTTTCTGGGTTGGGAAAAACTCGCCTAAAGACGGGCGTCTTTCAGTAAAGACGCCCGGATTTTCAAACACGGGACGGGCGTCTTCCTTTCAGGAAGGGCGGATTTTTGAAGACGGGCGGATTCTATATCAGGACGCCCGGATTCGCTTACAGTCAAAAATATTTCAAAACTTCAGCTCAGAGGGACGTGCGTCTTTTACCCAACACGCCCGGATTGTCTGAAGACGGGCGGATTCTCCTGAATCCGCTCGGATTCGACCCCTTTGTACCCGGATTCAGTTCCATCCGTGTACTTTGCCAATCCCTTGTCATTTTTCCATTCTTCTTCATATCTCGTGTTCTTCATTGTGGGGGCACTACTAAGGCATGGATAGCCTAGGCAATTGCCATCCCCACACTGAGCTAAAGTACTACACATTAATTGAAATTATTAGTCCCTCCCTCACTTCTCTCAAACATGATAATTGTCTTGATCAAAGTATAAAAATCCAAAAATAACAAAAATGCAATACAATAATTGAAGTGCAAGTTAGGGAGTTAGAAATATTTACAAATGGTGGTTTAGGGAGGACTCCACCAAACTCTCATTTTTGATGAGATGTCAAGGGGGCATGTTCAAGGTGTTGTTGATGTTGCTCAACACCTTGAAAAAGTAATCAAACGCTTGTTCATTATCATGATAGAGGTCTTCAATAGACCTTGGCCCTTGTTGTCGGTCTTGATCGATGGCATTACCAATGTAGGGATTAAAAATCCCTTTAAATTCGTCGTCCCAAAGACCACATACTTCATTAAGTTGATCATTGAAAATCTCTTGATTTGATGGAGACAACTTTCCCATTTCCTTTTCTTGGCCAATGAGGCCATCTTCTTCATTGCTTGTCTTTGATGAGATTTGCAAGCTCTCTTTGTCACAATTCACTTGCTCTTTGAATGGAGCATCTTCAATTTTCTTCTTCCATTGGAGTTCCGACTTCTTCCTTTCATCCTTCCGACTATAATGATCGATCATAAAACACGGTTCATGTAAACGGGGAGCTCTCATAGTCTTGTCAAGATTAAAAGTTATACTCTCATCTCCCACTTCTAGAGTGAGCTCACCATGTTTTACATCAATCACCGCACCCGCGGTGTGTAAGAAGGGTCTTCCTAGAATGATTGGAATGTTGGAATCTTCCTCCATATCAATAATGACAAAGTCCACCGGGATGAAAAACTTCCCAATTCGTACGGGGACATCTTCCCATATCCCTAATGGTGTCTTCGTCGATTTATCGGCCATTTGGAGTGTGATATTGGTGCATTTAAGCTCTCCCATCCCCAACCTTTTACTCACCGAGTACGGCATAACACTCACACTAGCCCCTAGATCACATAAGGCTTTGTTGATCGTGGTGTCGCCAATGGTACACGGTATTGAGAAGCTTCCCGGATCCTTTAGTTTTGGAGGTGAACTCCCTTGAAGTATTGCACTACTCACCTTAGTGAAGGCGATAGTCTCAAGTTTTCGGATCGACTTCTTCTTTGTGAGGATGTCTTTCATGTATTTCGCATAGGCCGGCACGTGATTGATTAATTCCGTGAAAGGAATTGAGACTTCCAAATTCTTCACAATTTCCATAAAATTTCCAAGTTGGTCATCAAATTTGGGCTTGGCTTGACGACTTGGAAAAGAAAGTCTAATCACAATGGGCTCCTTCTCCTTGGCCTTGTCTTCATTTTTCTTTGAAACTTCTTCTTTTGATGATTCTCCATCTTTGGAGTTTTGCACAATTTCTTCCTTATCACTAGCTTCCACAACTTCATCCTCAACTTGCTTCTTCGGTGCTTCATACCTTGTACCACTTCTCAAGTGAATGGCACTAACCGTTTCATGTCTTGGGGGATTACTTTGAGGTGGTAATTGCCCCTTTTGTCTTTGTGAGCTTGAAGATGCTAGTTGAGTCAATTGGGTTTCCAACATCTTGGTGTGGGCTAGAATGTTGTTGATGGTGGTTTCCTTTGCTTGACTATCTTTTTGCATTTGAGTGAAAAACTCTTGTTGATTCTTTTGCATTTGGAGGACCGCTTTTTGAACATCAAAACCTTGGTCATTTTGGTGATTGTATGAATTTTGGTTTTGGTAACCTTGGTTTTGGTTGTAAAAGGGTCTTTGATTTTGGTTTCTCATGGGAGGTGGGGTGTATGTTTTTTGAGGGTTTTGAACATTTTGGCTTTTGTATGAGAGATTTGGATGGAATTTGGTGTTTTCATTGTAATAGTTGGAATAAGGGGTACCACTCTTGTATGCTTGGAAAGCATTCACTTGTTCATTTGTTCCCCTACATTCACTTTGGTCATGTCCCAAAGTTCCACAATTCTCACATATCCCACTTGGGATTGATGAGGATGCCGTCATGGCATTAACATGATGCTTTGGTGATTTTGAGGCTTCTTCAAGTCTAGCCATAGCTTGTTCAAACTTCAAATTGATTGTGTCAATGTGAGCACTAAGTTGAGCACCCAATTGAGTAATGGAGTCCACTTCATGCCTTCCTCCTCTAGTAGCCTTGCGAGGTCTACTATATTGTGAGTTATGGACCGCCATTTCCTCAATCTTGTTCCATGTTTGATTGTCATCAACTTCGGTGAACATTCCATTTGATCCCATGTTGAGAATGTTCCTTGAATCTTCATATAAACCGTTCCAAAATTGTTGTACCAAGAACCACTCGCTAAGTCCATGGTGAGGACATGAGCGACAAATTCCCTTGCACCGCTCCCAAGCTTCATACAAAGATTCTTCATCCCTTTGCTTAAAACCCGTAATTTGAGCTCTTAGCATGTTAGTCTTTTCCGGTGGGTAGAACTTTTTGTAGAAAGCTAGAGCCAACTTCTTCCAAGAATCTATTCCGAGAGTGGCCTTATCAAGGCCCTTCAACCATTGTTTCGCGGTGCCGATTAGAGAAAAAGGAAATAAGACCCATCGAATTTGGTCTTGAGTCACACCGGTTTGAGAAATTGCATCACAATAGTCACAAAAGGTTTCCATATGAGAATGAGGGTCTTCACTAGACATCCCCCCAAATTGGCTCCTTTCGACTAATTGAATAAAGGCGGATTTGGCGATAAAATTTCCGGTCAAATGTTGTGGTGTGGGAGTACCATTTGGTAGGTTATCCTCGGTGGGTACGGAATGTGATGAAAATTTAGGCATTGTAGGTTGATTTTGTGGGGTATTTTCTGTTGGGTTCTCCTCAGCTTCTCTTGCAAAAGGGTTGATGAACTCAATAGTTGGTTGAACAACCTCACTAATACCTCTCAAATTCCTCCTAGCAAACCTCCTATTATTAGTCAAGGTTCTTTCAATTTCACGATCAAAAGGTAACAAATCACCTTGTGACCTTCTAGACATGCAAAATATCAAACAACTCGAAAACAATTAGAACAAACCTTGAGGAGTTTTACTTCCCCAAGGCAAAGAAAGACACAACTAATAACAATATAAGAAAATCTAAATCAAGTTAACACCGTCCCCGGCAACGGCGCCATTTTTTATGCGACGTTTTCGTGTTCACAATTTAATAGATGTTGTCGTTGGGTCACGTCCGAATCAAAACACAATTTATAGCTTCACAAACAACTCTACAATTAGTAAAGAGGCAAGTAAAGGTCGGATCCCAAGGGACGGGAATTGAGATGAGATTTCTATTGAAACTAGTGGTGTCTTAGGGGTGTCACAATTTGGGTTGATGTAGAAGGTCACTAACTAAAAAGCAATGAAAGTAAATAAGCAAGATGAAATGAAAGGGTTGTAAACAATTGATAAAAAGCACTAGGGTGTCATGGGGTCATAGAGGAATCATGGGAATTGATCATACAAACATGTTCTCAAATTATAAGCAAGCAATTATTGTTGTGATGGATTGAGTTGGGTTATATCTTACAATCCTAGGAAAGTTTGGGTCCCGGAGCCGAATCGATTAGATTGTACAACACCTACAAGTCGACTTACTCTTCCCTACTCAACAACATGCATGGTCTAATGAGACTCGAGTTGGTTTATGTCTTACAAGTCTCATTGAAAAGATAGGTGATGGGTAAAAAATGCAAGGATTCATAGGCTCACATTTCATCAAACATAACATGTGCATGAGTTGAGATCAAAACAAGCAAGCAAATAAACCATGAAAGCATATTAATTTAAGCATGAATCATTCCCCATGTTGGTTTCCCCTAATTACCCATTAACCCTAGCTAGGTCACTACTCACTCATTATCATGTTGATCATGCTAGCAAGGTTGTCAATCATACCAACAAAAGGAAACATGATGAACAAATGAAAGCAATTAACAATAATTAAAAAGGGATTAAGAGAATTATACCTACTAATGATTCCAATAATAAAGCAAAGAATAAAAGAAGTTCTTGATGCTTGATTGAGAGGTTGTCAATCTCCCAATAATAACCCAAATAATCTTCAATTACCCAAAATAAAGGATGAACAAAAGAGAGATTAAGGAAATAAAACTTGTATTAGAACTTGATTAATTGTTGATTACAAAACTAAAGAGAGATTTGATTGATATTAACTACTCTAATAATTGATAAGAAGAACATGCTCTTCTAATTAGACTAATGGGGTATTTATAGTGGAAATTAGGTGGATGCATTAGGGTTAACTAAGGGCTAAACTAGTAATTACACTTTTTAGATTGAGCAGGGAGAAGCCGGTATTTTTCGAGGGAAGGTCTTCTTTCTTTGTAGCTTGGAGAAGACGAAATTTCGCTGTACTAGAATCCGTGTGTATTGGAGTCGGGACGGGCGGATTCAGGCAGGGGAAGACGGGCGTCTTCTAGGGAATCTGGGCGGATTCTGTTGCTGCTGTCCGGGCGTCTTTGAAGGAAGACGCATGGATTGTGCTTGTGGAGGACGGACGGATTGTAGGCAATCCGCTCGGATTGTAGCTCAACATGGTTTATTCTTCTTTTCTTCCCTTTTCTTCATAAAATCCTTGGGGATTTCCTTGGGATGCAAGGATCCTTTCTCAACATTGCTCATCTACTATCATATGTACAAAGGCCTTCTAATCTTGTCTCTCCTTGATGCTTGGTCATTGAATTCAATCAATTTAGTCTCGTTTTGCCATGAAAATGCAATATTTGCACTCCTTTCCTACCAAGGGATCAAAATCTCAAAGAATATGCAAAACAAAGAACTAAAGACAATAAATGACCCAAATATGCACTAAAAAGCATGGGAACATGGCTAATTCGGGGGCTAAATATGCGCTAATTATGGTCACATCACTTACATAATGGGTTTCCTAATGGTGGGTGTTGCAACACTAATCACATTCATTTACATGTCTTTTGATGGTGATTTTAGTGTTAATAATGTGTTCATTCAGTAACATTACTACATTACAACGTTGTTAAAGTTGTTGGTCATCAATTTATGTTGGATGATAAACCATTTTAGTACGTTTTTACATAAATGGATCATGCTACTGGTGAATCAAGTAGACCAAGTAAAGAGTTAAAGTGATGTTTCAATCTGCAGTGGGGCGGGGGTGAGGGACAATCAGATAGGTGGTTAATGTGTAAACAGGAAAGAGAGAGCAAGCGTGAAGGGGAAAAGAAACCAAGGTATATAGCGTCTTTTTTATGAAAAGTGTCGACGCTTCGTTATAAAATGTTGACGATATTTTGTAAGCGGGAGAAAAAATTAATGGTTTAGATTTATCAAGATTGTATAAAAATTGAGTTGGGGATTGAAGTGCTCAAAACTAATCCGGGCCCTTTATTTTGTCCCCAGAAGTAATCCGGTCCATTGATAAGTAATGGATAAGTAATGGAGAGAAGGGTAATGGAACCACGGTTATAAAAGGTAAGAGTTATAAATGGTTTACACGTTATAGATTAAAGACTTTATAAATACGATTTGATTTTATGAGTATCCACCTTATAAATTACATTTTAGTGTTTTAACATATATATAAAAACAGATCGTGCGAAGTACGGAATTCTACCTAGTATTAGTATTAGTTTTAGGTTAAAAACACGAGGAGTTAGTTTTCATTATTTATTTTTTCCGTTGCACAATTTGTTAATGGCAATGGCTGCTTCGACGAAGATATTACTTCCTCATGTTCTTACTCCCTCTTTGATTTTGAGACTCTTCTTTTCCTTCTTTCTCTTATTTTAATTATCCATTTAATTATTTTTTTCTTCTGTTTAATTCAATTTATGCGTAACTAATTTACCCTGCTAGGATTTAGGGGAGTCATAGTTGTATGACGGTCTTAATTAGGTTTTTAGATCTGGCATAATCACTACGCCAAATAAGACATCCAATAACGGTCAAATAATGCAATTATCGTTACAAAATAGAAACACGGAACCGTTATTGCAACGACTGTTGTTAAATATATACTACGGTTGTATGACCGTTATATAACATCAATAACGGATCTATAATACCGTTATCACTACTCAAGAATCGTTATAAAGCTGTTGTTAATTATGTTTATGGCAACGGGTATACTTTTAAAAAACCGTTATTAGATATTAATAACGGTTTCAAACCCGTTGTCCTAGTTTACTATTGACAACGGTTTAGTGGTTCCAAAACCGTAGTTAAATATTATCTATGATAACGGTTCATTTCGTTAACTTATTTAATTAAATGTCAATATTTAACAACGGTTTTATTGCGTGATAAACCGTTGTTATATTTATCAATTGATGAAACTTTGACAACGGTTCTTCTTAAATAAACCGTTGTTAAAATTTGAAGTCGACAACGGTTATCGTTCGTTATCTTATATTTTTGGCGGTTTGAATGGGGATGGAAAAGATGTCAACGGTTATCTATCTAAATAAAACCGTTGTCAAATAACTGTTTGCAACGGGTTGTTTTTAACCGTTTTTGTTTTTAAATTTTTTTAAAAAATTTAGCTTGTTCTAGCAGCTGCTGAAATGCTATTTTTTCTGCAGCGTTTATAACAACTGCTGGAATGCTCAATCCTGCATCAAAATATTACACCCCGTGATCAATTAAACCCAGTTTCAAAACAGTACAAACTGGATGATCAAAAGCCAAAACACAACTTCCTCAAAAAAACAAAAGAAGCCAATACTCAATGGCTCTCTATATATATACACACACACACACACACACGTACATAAAGCATGAGCAAACTATTGAGACTCCGCTAATGAAACAACATAACTGGCCCACATATTTCTCATCCGATTGATGTCCTCTGGCGAATATTCCGGGGCTTTGTTGAGTATTAGTGGAAACTACAATTCAAAATATATATAATCAAAATAGATATAATACATGGAAGTATACAGAATTGAACTCAATTTACATCTGAAATAGTTTTTAAATCACACTAATCCGTATCGGAATGGTAGAAAGTTTTCCGTCGATAACCTTCCACATGGAGTGACAAACGTAAAAGGCGCATTGTTTGTCGTCTGGTACTTTAGGAGACTATTATATAAATCACACACAAATCAGCTGAATTAGATAATCAACCTCTCGCATAAACATTAATTAAATGGTACGAGTAATTATTAAGAATACACTTACTATTGGCGTGATAAAATTGAGATCAATGTTGCTTTCATATTTTCCAAATGGACATAATCTTTTTTTTGCTTCAAAAACACTAATTCATATATATACACACATGCCATTATTATTTGCATATATATGGCTCAAGTCATACAATAACAAATGGCATTATTGAAGGTTGTAAACTTACTCAGTTATCATCTTTACACAACTGTCAAAGAGTTTGCCTTCGCGAGAGTCAATCCAGTACACTGTTTTTGTTTCCACTTGGATTGCCAGTAGCACCCAATGCTTCCTATTCATTTTGAGACATTGAACTGTTAGTTCATTTACACGCATTTAAGCATGTTAATAATAAATTTATAGAACCGTGATTCATTACAATAATCGCGTACTATACATACATATTCTCATTGTAGGGGGCAACCCATAGTTTTTTGGACGACATCAACCGACGAGCGATACTATTGATTTGTTCTTCGTATGAAATTCTATTAATAGAGAACGCCTTAGGACTCAAGAATCCGTAGGCGTGACTAGGGACCTTCCACTCAGCGAACTGATTATTGAGGTACCTATTACGCCACATGGAACGAAGATTGTTATTGTAATTGATAATTTTAACAAACATCATTATTCGTAAATGGAAATGACTTAATAGTTATATTAATAAAATTTACTTCATCCAAATCAAAATGTGAACAACATCTAAATTGTCAAGGTTGACAAATTCCATCAATTGCTTCGGGTCCATTATGGCTATATCAGCTGCGCCCATAAGTTCCTTTTCAATGCTAATCATGACTACATCACCTGTAGGTGACCTCTTTACAGCCAGGTTGTGCAAAGCCTTCAGCGAAGCAGTTTTCATCTTTTTCTTATATTCACACGATTCATAATAAGAATCATAACCAGGCTTGCCTGCAACAACTTTCGTTTACGTAGTAGTAATTGCTTTAGCTGTCATCATGGCTTTGCTTAAGTTCTGCAAATGTAAAGATTAAAGTAGTTACGATATGTTAATATTCGTACCCTAATATATTTAAAGAATAAGTGTAACACCCACCATTTTAATAAACTCATTTATTTGATTTTCGTTAAAGAGGTTTATTTTTATTTCTTTTTATACTAATTTTGGTTTAATGTTTTATTTAACATCATTTTTAATAATTTTAGTCCTATTTAATAAATGGACCGACTTTTAATTATATGTCACTTTTTTTTTTTATAAAATGGGAAAACGATTTTGGTTCATCATCTTTTTGGACAGTGTTAATAGTAATTTTAATACAAAGCATTTTATACACTTTGTATTTATTAAAACTTATGAGATAATATTTACATCACCCCTTTTATTTATTCTTATTTAAAATATTTATTCTTATTTAACATGGGAAGATATTTTTGGTTGTTTAAACAACCATTTTGGCCAATCAACTTAAAACTTTTAAGAAGCTTTATTTCTTATTTTAATCTCTTATAAACCCTACCTATTGTGTAGATTCATTAGGGTTTCATTGAAAAAAAAAAAAAAAAAAAAATCAAAACTTCAACCTTCTGCCTCTGTCGTTGTTTCAAACAAAATTACGTACGTGCCTGCCTTCTTGCTTCTTTATTTCCGTTTCACAAATTACTCTACGTACATGCTTGCCTTCTTACTTCTTTATTTGGATCGACATTCTCTCATCATCCGTTCATCCTATTCTATAGGGTTTGTAGAGGAGATATTGAAGGCTAGCAAATGTGGATTCGGATTCGTAACAAGGTAACTACAACGTTACTCGGTATTACATTGATTTAATTGTTGTAGTTGTATGTATTGTTGCATTTTTGTGGTCTTATAAAGATTTATTGATTAATATGATTTTCGAACCATATGATTTCTGATCCCTTAATGTTTATAAATTATTTTTGATTATTCATAATTTTATTTTGTCAAATTGGAAACTATTTAGTTGATATATTGATTTTTATGTTTTAATCGATTGTTTTGATATTAGGGTTTTAATAATTCGTTTTTTTATAATTTAACTGATGTAAATTATTTTTCTGGATTTAATTGTTGATTTTATGATACCATGAATTTTAGTGGTAATTGTTTTGGAGTTTTAGTATTTATATCGTAATTTAAAGTATTGATGCAGTTTCTGCGATTATAGCGATTCTGTTCGGTTTTAATTATGTTAAAAATACTAAATCAAATTATAAATTCATGACATTTTAATATGTGGTAGAGAAATGGAGTATTAGGTTGTGTATAAATTTGTAGGTCTTCAATCATTATTTTCGATTTATGGTGTATTTTACAAGTTTGATGAAAACCGTTGTTAAATCTGTCAAATATGTTCATCTGTTTCTAAAAATCATATTACCTGTTTTTATTTCGAATTTGCAAAAGTGTAAAGAATAGAATCCTGTTATTTTAAAGTGTAGAGTCTGGAGAAAAAATTTCATAAGATTTAAACTTACGGTTTGGTCAGAATAAATTACTTGTGAACAGCTCGCCTGTAAAACGTGTTTCTGACTTTTCTCAAAGATTCATTTTTAAAATATATTTTTATTTTGATATAGTAGCTAATTTTTTTCTCAAAGAAGATTTGTAATGTTTACTTATGTTTAAAATTATGCCTTGACTTAAAATGTTTTCTAAAAGTGGATTTATGAACCGAAACATTATGGGTGACCTTTTTTTGACAGGTTTTAGAAATAAATTTTTAGACCCCTGATACTTTCGTAATTTAAAGTTGGTCAAAAAAATAAAAGTTATAGCTAAAAGCTGCAGGAAACCATGAAAATTGGCCTTGCGTCTTTTCAATTGTTCTGTAATTAATTATGAATTTTACAATACTGCTGTTCAGTTTTATAAACCAATGTAGAACTCCGTCTCATTAAAGCTTAAGTCTTAGACTGGGACTACGCACTGCGTGGTAAGACGAGTCCTGTTATAGTTTGTTATCTAGTGAGTGGACTTGGAGTTGGTCACCTTTGCGTGACAATGGGTTCCCGAAACTAGTGTAAGATGCTGCGGTATCAAGGAGTATAGCCAAAGTGAAAATCTAGCCTGAACTATATTATTTCCATTCTATCATTTGAGGAATTTTGCTTTTAAGCACGCAACACGTTTATTTTAAGCGTGAGTTTGATAATTTATTTTTGTTATATATGTTTTTGATATTTCAATTTATTTTTGATATATTATTGTTTCTGTAACATTTATATCATGTGATATGGCTGGGAGAACGTCGAGTTACTACCCACTGATTGTGGCTGTTATGTTTATAACATGACAGGTGTTAGTTTTGCTGGGATTTCTGTGTGAGCTAGCGAGTAGTTTGCAGATCCTACTCTGTTTTTATGCTTTCTTTTATGGTTTTAGTTTGAACACTTTGAGAAATTTTATTTTCGCCCTTTTTATAAAAGTGGCAATTGTTTAGACTTGACCATTTGTTTTTTTTTATCCTTGAGAATTTTATACATTCTCAATTCATAACAATTAGAACTTTTATCTTTGTGTATTTAATCCCATTCGACAGTGTTTCCGCCACTGTTTTGCATTAGATTTTATAGGGGATTACAACAAGTGACCCCCTCAGTAAAGATTAACGTCTGCATATAGGTACCTCGGGGATGACAACATTGATGAGTTTGGCAGACCATTGCAGATAAGAGCTTAGGGCTTCTTTCAAATAAGTGACCCCCTCAGTAGGAAATGGTACTTGTACTTCCCCATACTTGTACTTCCCCATACTCGTCTTTATATAATTAGAACACTTCCACTTTCCTGCAATTGTGACGAAGAGGTATACCATGAACCTTAACTTACTGAAGCCAGTCGTAATTGAACACATATCCCCTGGCAACAACAACTTTCTGTTTCCCCTGTAAATAGGACAGACGACAAGCCACCTTGCAATCGCCCTTTACGTCAGCTTTAATCAATTAGTACACATACATTCACTACCTTTAATAATTTTCCTAAGTAAAAAACGTGTATGATATGAATAATTATAAACTATCAGCTATTACCTTTTTCGGTGTTGAGAAGAACATCTGATCATCAACTACCTCCACTTCATCATGTGTCACGACCTTCCTGGCATCCTCTTCCTCTTCAACTGCCTGATATCGATCCTCGGCTCCCACTTCAGTCTCCTTTCCCATTTCCTTTTCCCTTGTCATGTCATCCTCGGCTTCCTTCTGTACATTAACACTTGTCTATATAACACGTACTGATTTTCCAAATCATATAACACACTGTATATAAGACAAATATTATTACCTCTTTTTCCTCCTCCTCCTCCTCCTCCTCCTCCTCCTCCTCCTCCTCCTCCTCCTCCTCCTCCTCTGCTTCCTTTATGACTTCTTGAACCATATCCAACTCCTTTTCTGATGACTTTTCCCCAGTTTCCAACATTCTCATCATCAACCTGGCTATTTTATGTAGCTGTGTAGTAGAAATTAATGTTAGCATATATAGTTGTAAATTAATTACGTTGGTTCAAATAAAGTATTTATAGATTACCTTCTTGGAAGCATCACCACGTCGAGTAGTTTTCCCAAAATACTTGGTGATACCAACATGCGTTCCTACCCCTCTCACACGACCTGGATGCTCTGCTTTGCCGATTGCCCTAGCAAGAATGTCGTCACGTCCTTCAGGCTTCCATTTTCCTTCCTCTACCTCATTCTCACAGATCCTCTACATACACATAAAACCATTAAGCAACACACAATTATATAACTCCGACTACCAATGGTAGGAGTGACATATTTATTCAAACTTACAATTTTCTTTTTGATGTCCTTATCATATTCCGTTTCCGTCTTTTCATTCTTAGGAGCGTGACCTTCCACCCAAGCGTCGTGACGACTGAATTTTCCAAGCTTTGCCTATAATTCATTCATCACATTGATATCCTCTCAAAATATGTATGATTACGATGAACATATATAACATCCGACTATAACACCTAATAGTCTAATACTATAAGAATTATGTAGTACTTACAAGTTTCTTCTTAATCAATCTAGAACCAACTCGGGAGCCGTAAAAGACGGTCTTTTTCTTTGAAATGTTCGCCTTGTTCCTCTCACTCATAGCCTTCACCAAATAAATTGTATCAAGAAACGTAAGCATGACCAAACACTAAATTAAGTATACTTCTTTACTTATTATTATTATTATTATTATTATTATTATTATTATTATTATTATTATCATTATTATCATTATCATCATTATCATCATTATCATTATTATCATTATTACTACTATTACTACTATTACTACTATTATTATTATTACTACTATTATTATTACTATTACTATTAGTATTATTATTATTATTATTACTATTACTATTACTATTATTATTATTATTATTATTATTATTATTATTATTATTATTATTATTATTATTATTATTATTATTATTATTATTATTATTATTATTATTATTATTATTATTATTATTATTATTATTATTATTATTATTATTATTATTATTATTATTATTATTATTATTATTATTATTATTATTATTATTATTATTATTATTATTATTATTATTATTATTATTATTATTATTATTATTATTATTATTATTATTATTATTATTATTATTATTATTAAGTTACCTTAAACTTGTCAGACTGCTTATAAGCGATATAGCTATCCCAATGGTCCTGACTGACATACAGATACTTCTTTTTTGGTGGGTTCTTGTTCATTTCCCCGGTTTCCTTGTTGAACAAGTGGTTCTCAGCCATCTTTAACTTCCAAGATCTGAGGGCTTCCCCTGTTTTTTTAGGTACTTATCATATATTTCGGGGACAACGTAAGCTAACTGCATATATGATGAGCATAGTTGGTACAAGTGTTTCGGCTAATACACATATCAAGTAGTAACTTAATTTCAGCTAAAACATTTATTATTGTATATACATACCTTTATTCTATTTATTAGCATGGTGTTCCGTATTTGACTCAGTTCACAGATACGCGGCGTACTGAGAGGCACATATTGTCTTACACAGCAACCAATCCAACTCGTAAAATACCCGGCATACTCACCATATGGCAGCCCCGTATCTTTATCCCATTGTAAAGGATTAGGTATCTTTGAATTTATTACTTCTAGGGAAACCCTGTGGCGCATTCGACCGCAGTGTGTTGCAAATTATTCTCATCACCTGAGTCGTCGCCTGACGAATTTCCATCGTTTCTTTTGCGCTTTTGGACCATATCTAAAGCATAAATTAATAAACAAATAATAACAATGCATACTTATAATAACAAACAAATCTCTAGAGAGAGGGGTTTATTACTTCTTTAAACTGGAGAATCTGGATTAATCTGGCGGCGGCAATGGCGACGATGACTGCGACGACGATGGGGTAGGCTGGTGGTAGAAGGGAAGCTCAATGTTTGAGAATATTATGTGTGTGTGTGTGTGTGTGGGGGGGGGGAGCTCAGATTATATATGTGTGAATAATATAACACTTCTTGCAGACCTTGTTTATTGGAAAGTAATAAACACGGTATAAGAAAAATCGTTATATTTTGTTTCCAAACAGACTACGGTTTTGTTTGAAACCGTAATTGATTAGTACTATCTACAACGGGTTAGAAATAACCGTTGTCTGAAATATTTTCATTTTGTTTGATTTTCCCGCCATGAAATAAAGCAACATTTTTATAAACATAACAACGGCCCCAACCGTTATAACTGTACACGTCCAGAACAACTGTTTGGGTATATCTGTTTTAATTTATATTTCATTTTGTTTGATTTTACCGCCAAGAAGTAAAGCATCATTTTCATATAGATAAAGCATCATTTTGTTTGATACGATTTTTCCCTAACCCGCCCGCTGCAGCAGCAGAAAAAGTTTACAACAGCAGTTTGATATATATAACAACAAGACAATAATTACACATGACGTAAGATAACTCGATTGGATTGCTGATATTTTCACGACTGCCGGGAACATTTTTGGATTTGCTAATCTCTTCATTAACCCAAATACCTTCATCATGATCATCCCGTGTAAATATGTTTGGAATGTTAACATTTTCAACATCATTACCAAAGTGCGATATAGCACTGTGATCAAGTCCTTCAAATCGACGTCTTCATCATCTGGAATTCGGCGATGGCAAGATAGAACAACTGACCACTTATTATCCATAGGATTGATAACATAAAAAACTTGTTTTGCTTGTGACGCTAATATAAAAGGATCGTCCTTGTTTCCAACCTTGTCAAAATTTACTAATGTGAATCCTAAATCATCCTTTCTAACACCATTGTTGTTATCAACCCACTTGCATCGAAATATAGGTATCTCAAAATCCATGTAGTCTAAAACCAATATCTCTTCAATAACTCCATAATATTGCATTGTACTCAAAATAGGAGTTTTATCCTTTGAACTAGCAAAGTATATAGCCTGAGAATCTACGCAAACTTCACTGTTTTGCATTGTGCTCGTCTCATCTTGAATGCGGGTGTAGAAAGTGTACCCATTGATCGCATACCCGTTATAAAAAGTTGCACGAGCATTAGGACCGAAAGCGAGATGTCGTAGGCTGGTTGAGCTATCATCAATTGGGTTGTCATCATCGTAAATAGTATCCTTAAACCAGTCACTAAATTGCTTGTAATGCTCATTTGCATACCACCTTTCGTTCTTATGAGGTGTTTTCCCTTAAGATAACTCTGGTGTTCTGCTCTGTATGTAAGGCTGGACATGATCATCGTTAAATAGAACGTATGTATGAGCTCTATGTCGCATGTTAGATGACATATCCTTGGAAACACGACCCCTTACACCTTTTCCATTCATTCATCCAGTCACTATGACTATTCGTAGGAGCTCCAATTAACTCATCCAAGGAGAGGTACGCGTAACAATACGAAAGAGTTTCATCGATAATTGCTCGCTCAGCAATACACCCCTCTGGACGATACCTATTAGATGTATAATCCCTGTAAACTTTCATCAATCGTTCGAATGGGTACTGATATCTCAAAGACACTGGCCTGAGATACAAAACCTCCCGGACTAGGTGGACAGTCAAATGAACCATAATAGTGAAAAATGAGGGAGGAAAATACATTTCAAACTGACAAAGACTGGTGACGAGGATCTCCTCCAAAGTTTCCGCTTCATCGGGATCAATGACTTTACTGTTGATTGATTTGAAGAAATAGAAAAATCTAATTATAGCATGTCAAACCTTTGGAGGTAGAATGGAAAGAACGGCCACAGCTAGTAGTTGTTGTATCAATGTATAACAGTCATGTGACTTTAAACCAGTAAGTTTTAGGTCTTGCAACGAAACAAGGCTTCTAATATTAGATAAATAGCCCTCTGGCACCTTAATACCATGCAAGCATTCGCAAAACTCATTTTTCTCCTTTTTTGAAAGAGTATGAGCCGCAGGCGGCAAAAAAGTCCGATTTCCTTTTGTTTTAGCTGCAAGCTCGGGCCTAATACCCATCTCAACCATATCATCCCTAGCTGCCTTGTTGTCTTTTGTCCTACCCGGGACATTCAGAAGAGTATTGATTATATTATCACAAACGTTCTTTTCAATGTGCATAAAATCTAGGCAATGTCTAACCGGGAGGTCACGCCAGTTCGGAAGTTTGGTTAAAAGTATGGGTTTTTTTATAACCACGAGTAGACAACTTAGGTCCCTTCTTCCCATACGTTATCTCAATATCTTTCACTTTATCATACACTTCATGACCATTCAAAATCTAAGGACTCTCACGTTGCTCAGGACACCCATTAAACGCCTTGTGAAGCTTACGATAATGATGATCAGGGCATAACCATCGACGATTTCCCCTGTACACATACTTGCGAGAATGCTTCAAATATTCTGATTCAACATCCCCCCCCCCACACACACACAATGGGCAATCCTCTTTCCCATGTACAGTATGTCCAGAAAGATCGTCGTACGCCGAAAAGTCAGTTATTGTACACAATAACATAGCTCTCAGATTGAAACTTTCCTTTTTATAACCATCAAACACCGGTATCCCTCTTTCCCACAGAATCTTCGGATCATCTAGAAGTGGTTCCAAATACACATCTATGTCATTTCCAGGTTGGCCCAGATATCAACAAAGACAACATCAGATACTTCCGTTTCATGCAAACCCATGGGGATAAATTATAGATGGCCAACACAACTGGCCAAGTACTGTGTTGGGTACTCATGTTTCCATGAGGGTTCATTCCATCTGTGGAGAGCGCTAGACGCAAGTTCCTTGCTTCTTTGGCGAAGTCAGGATATTTAGCGTCAAACTCTTTCCACTGTTGATCATCATTGGGTGTCTTAACTTTCCATCTTCAATCCTTCCACTATTATGCCAAGTCAACATTCTTGCATCTTCTTCATTCAAATAAATCCTTATGAATCTTGGTATTATTGGAAAATACCACAACACCTTAGCTGGGATCTCTTCCTTAGTCTTATAATGCCATACAGAGCAGCGCGGACAATATGATAATTTCTCATAATATTTACGGTACAATATGCAGTCAATGGGACAAACATGTATTTTCTCATATTCCATGCCCAATTCTCTAATCTTTTTTTTAGCCTCATATGTCCGACTCGGAAGAACATTACCGTCAGGAAGCATGTCACATAACAAAGCTAGAAGATCCGTAAAACTCTTATCACACCACCCATTTGCCCCCTTCAAGTTATATAACTTTACCACCGCGAACAATTTGGTATACTTCTTACAATCAGTAAATAAAGGCATTTCAGATTGACTCAACTTCTCAATTAAATCATCAGCATTTATTTTCCCATCACCGGTAGCTTCAAAATCATCGAATCCATCATCTTCAGCAAACTTCTCACCTAAAACAACTTCAGGTGTAGGTGAACGATTGTTTACACACACACACACATCATATGCCCCATCCCCTATATCTAAACCACCAGCTTCAGGTGTATGATTATTTACCTCTACATCAGATTCCCCATCCTCATCCTCTAATTCTCCATGAAAAATCCAACGCCTATAATCTCTACTGAAACTATTCTTTTCTAAGTGTATTTTGACTGGGATAGGTAAAACCCTAATATTACCAAATCTATTACAAGGGCAGGGGATTGATGAGTGGAGATGAAAATTTTCACTAACGAAATTGTAAAATTCAGCAATTCCATCATTATAAATGGGATCACCAATTTCACCATCAATCATCCAAGTACGACCCATATATAAGCCAGTAGCTATGAAAATGAGATTACCTTTTTTAAGCTATAAAGATTAATGACGGCGACGACGGCAAAGATGACTTCTTTAATTAGTTTTTCATTATAAATAACACCCTAAAAAAATAAACTTTATATTGCTATCATAGCGTGGGATCTTTTTTTACAACGGTTTTAAGAAACACCGGTGTTAATTGTTGTAATATGACAACGGCTTTAAAATAACCGTTGTTGATATATGTAATATGATAACGGTTTAACGAAGAACCGTTATCATTTTGTCTTATTATTGACATAACGGTTCCAGTTCTTATTATCTTATTACTAGGGTAGCTCCCGTGCAAATGCACGGTATTTTAGATATAAATATTAGAGAATTTGACAATTAATTAAGCTAATATAGTTTACATATATAATTTGCATATATAATCCAAAGGGAGATTTTATTAGCCTTATTTATGTAAAAGTTAAACAATGATTGATATTATAAAATTAATTAGGAGATAAATATTCTTTAATAGTAAATATAGATAGTCAACACTAATTAATTAGAAAACAAATATTATCTAATAGAATATCTCTTAGGCGGGAAATTTAAGCGGGAGAATTTGGAGTTGTGTTAATCTTTTAGTATATAGGGGGTGTCGTTTCCATTCTTTTTTATTATTATAAGTAGAAAGTTAGTCATTATAATATTTTATTTGGTGGATTGAATTTGAGTGTAAGGTCTTGATTAAAACGTAGTAACAAATAATATAAATAATTAAAATTTTATTCAAATAACTACCATAATCAAAATACAACTCATAATGTTAGATAATAATTAAAGACTTAATTAGAATCTGATGAAGAATTAGGATAGTCTTCATGCCCAATTTCGGCATAGATTAAGTCGTAGATCGACTGTTCATCATCAGCGGGCAGCGCAGCTGGTGGAATGGCCTCTTTCTCCCATGACATAGGCACGTTGGCAGGAATGTACTGCCCCCGGTAATGTGTCAACAGACGATGATCAAAATGGGTCGCAACTCATAGATAAGGGCCCTTTTGTTTAGTATCCGAATAAAAGTCCTCTTTCCGCACATCTTTCTCCGCAAATCTAACCCCTAATGTTCTTGCCTGCCGAAAACTATCATGGCAGTTGGCTTCGTCAAACTCGATAAAAGCGACGCCTACAAAACCTTGCTTGTTTGTAGACACAAGGTACCCTTTTTTAACCGCAGTGAAACCGGAGTCATGAAGCATTTGCCTCAACCACCAAAAACTAGGGTTTAAACCCTTTCCATTCCCATCATAACGAACCGGGAGATTATGGAGAATGCAAGTAAAAGGCTGTGCGTAACGATTACGTGATTGTAGCTCCGATACACCAGCCATATTTTTTTTAGAGAGAAATTTAGAGAGAAATTAAAGAGTAAATGTTTGATAATTTAGATTTTAACATTATGAAGACATATTTATATAATTATTTTGATCAAATTGAAAACGATTGGTCAAACTGAATATTTATTAAAGTTCTGATAAAGTTTTGAATGCAGTGGTTAAACTGAGAAATCTAATCAAATAGTGACAACGCTTGAATTGAAAAACCGTTCTTTCATAATAGCAAATGATAACATTTATAAGAAACCCGTATCTATAACATAACAACGGGTAACACAAACCGTTACTGGTGCTAATTTAGTAACGGTTTTCGAAATGCCGTTTTCTTAAACTGGTAACGGTTGTCTAACAACCGTTGATAAGAGAGATTTTATAACGAGCTTTTGGAAACCGTTAAAACGTTTTTGATAACGGTTTGTTAAACAAGTTGTAGATACCCGTATCCGTCGATATTGGAATTTATAGAGAACCCGACAAACACCCGATGATGATAGGACACATGTATTCTTTTAGTTGTCATTGTCATTATTTGGGTTCGTTTTACGATGTAGAATGAGCGTTGTCGATGAAATATTTTATTAATTTAAATGATATTTAAATTATAGCCTTTTTTAAGGTGATTTCAATTTATTTTATTTTGTTTTGAATTTATTTTCTTGAGTTTATTTTATTGAAAATAAAATAAATATTTGATTTGAAAAATCATTTTATGAGTATATTTGATTTGAAAAATCATTTATTTTAATGTGTTAATTGATTTGAAAAATCGATTTAAAAATCGAAAAAAAACTCGTTTTAAACACGTGTTTTGGAGCTCGATTATAGCTCGGTTCTTGAGCCCGTTTTCTTTACGAGTTGGCACGAATCTCGAGTACTCTAACCAACCCAACGGCTCTCCCATTCCCCCTAAGCCTTGTTTGCTTTCGTTTATATGTTGCTTAGATCAATCAACCCACATGCTAAATTACAACTTTGACAAAGTTAGTTTAGTTGCATCTAAATCGACATAGAAACTTCACATGTTAGGGTTTTGAAAACAATGTTTGCATTTCATATATCGTAGTAGCTATGACCCTGTTTGAAATTCGACACTTGACTTAGTAGAGGCCGTTATTGACGGGCGGGGTTGGGTGTCCTTATGGGCTTCCCAACACGTACCCTCACCCCTTACTCAAGATCTATGGTTTGTGGATCCGTCTAAATACCATTGGATTACGAGAGTCATTCAAATCGAGTGATATAGGGTACAAGTCTTTATCTTTAATCACTCGTAGTCGATTGGCTTTATGCTTTTCGATGAAAGGTGTAAAGTTGACTTGAACGGTTCCAAGTTCCCAAAAAACTTGGTGGCGACTCTAATATGTCTTAATTCGATTCGAAAGAACCTCGAGTCGATTATGCCTAGTGTGGATCCCGCGGACGCAGTTCCCGAGGGCCTTGTTCACAGTTTGGCGACTCCTCTGGGGAAAAGAGGACTAGTTACACTTTGTTTCTAGGGTCTTTTCCTCCGAGGTGAAACTTGAAAAGAAAGTGTTGGAAAGTAAAACATTACTCATAGTGCTACGATTCATGCATAAACCCTTAAGGACTTGCCCGGGCCGTCCCAGCGTTTCTTCGTGATGCGTGGGGGGCGACGTCCCACTATGCTAGGAAGCTGCACATTGCTCGCTTCCACTTCACCTCGCGTGGTTCTTGATGGTGAGGACGATCTTCTAGGTACTCTACCTTAAGACACCTTGCTCTATAAGACCGCAAAAGGATGGAGGGCATAGACCTTCTTGTAGAAGACTTGCCGAGACTTAGAGATGTCTAGGAGCATACATCCTTATAACATGAGAATGACAATGTGCAAATTGTTTTCCCGAGTCTTTTCGAAATTTCCCATGTCCTTTTCAAAACCGAACTTTTGAACAACTTACTTTCAAACTAGCATGGTTTTAAAAACGCGGAATGCTGCCCAAATAGGACTAGAATTTTCGGCCCAAAATGAGCTTTTATAGCCGGCATGCTGCCCATTTCAAATCTCATTTTCAAAATCAATCCAAAATGCCTCTCGAACCTCAACCAAGCATGAAATGCGTCGAGTCGTGTCCGGGTTATGGCCGTGTTAAGCCAGGCGTTTTTTCCATTCCAAGAGTCTAGAACACTACCTTGTTGGGTCACCCAAGCTCACCTCTTGGGCTTTGAGTCATGTTGGTCGACCATTTGGTCTAGGATAGTCCACAGAAACGTCCAAGCTAGGCAATTTAGGGCGTTTCACCGGAACCTATGGGCTATGTTAGTCCAATCACGGGTTTAGTCACACCGGGTCCAGTTTAGAATCGAGCTATGACAGCTTCAGTCGTGTCGTCTTGTCGAGTCTAAAATAAATCAAGGTCTAAATCCAACCGTGAGTCGAACCTTTGGTTAGTCAGTCTTAAGTCAAGTCTTTGCTTGAGTCAAGTTGGTGTCGTGTCCTTAAGTGTGCAGGGGCTCTTACTTTAAATATTGACTCAGTACGGGGTTTTCTTGTAGAAAGGCCGCCAAAAACCCGACGTCAAGCAATGGAAGATGCTGTTAACAAGCTCACTGAGGCCGTGAACCTCATGATGACCCGAATGGATGCAATCGAATCTAAGCTGAGTGAAGATTCCCCTCCATCTACCCCACCCTCGATCGATCCGGAGAAACGGTTCAAGTTCATCGAAGACCGTTTGAAACTCTCCCAGGGGAAGAACATCCACTATGAGAATGCTAGGGCCTATGCCTCAATTCAGGATAAGTTGCCCACGAACATGGTACTCACTGATATCCCAAAGTTTAAGGGCACCGAAGATCCAGTCCACCATGTTAAGGCCTATAAAGGGTACTTAGCACTGAAGAGAGTACCTGCTGACATGCTCTCTGAAATTTTTGCCCAATCTCTGGATGAACACCCGAAGGCGTGGTTCTATAATCTTGACCTTAAGAACTTCCCCACTTTCGAAGATATTAAGGTGGAGTTAAGCACTATCTTTGATAATGTCGAGATTCAAACCAACATAAGAACATTGGAGGTGATGACACAGAAAGATAAAGAAGGCTTTACTGAATTCCTTGCAAGATGGCGCGCTGAAAGCGTGAAACTAGCTAAGAAGCCTGATGAGGTCGAAATGGTAGATAAGTTCGTGAAGAATTTACGACCTGTTTACCGTAATGCTCTGAAATACCAGAATTTTGGTTCTTTCAAAGAATTGATAAGAATCGGGATAAAGGTAGAAGATGATGTCATAAGGGCATAGGCTGAAAAGCCGAAAGGGTACCAAGGGGCCTCATCATCTAAGGGCAAGGCCCCAGCAAAGGCCCATATTGATGAAGCCATTAATCTCTTAGAAGGGCAATCGAAGAAGTCGCAGCGCCAAACACCTAGGGCATTCACCGATATCGGATGCACTTATACATACGCTCTCCAAAGGCTCATAGCCCAAGGAAAGCTGAAGCCTATTGGCCCGACTCCGGACCCTCCCGCTGATCAACAAGGTAAATGGTATAAACCGAATGCCTACTGTGCCTTTCATCAAGGGAAAGGCCATGATACTGAAAGGTGCTATCGACAGAAGCACGAAATCCAAGACATGATTGAGAACGGAACGCTCCCGATCCCAGCTGTTAAACCCAATAACATCACGAATCCATTTGGCGATCACTCTAACTTTGTTTTTGTCGAAGACAATGTCGATAATTCCCATCTTATCCGCCCATGTCACTTGAAAGGGGTGTTTATCGGGAAAATATTTGTGGATTGCTTTGAATTCTTGCCAAGCCCGAAGAATGAAATTCAAGTCGGGAGTCTTGCTCTAGAATGTACTCCTCTCGTTAACGAAGTTAATAAAAGATAATTCGATTCACCAACCTTTATCACTGGCGTAGATCCTCAGAGGACTACCTCGGGATAGAGGCAGACCATCAAAGGGATCAAGGACCATGGCCGGGCATCTAAGCTGACAGCTGAACAAGGGAAAGCTCGAGACCATATTTGAAAATTATGAGTCGGGATTTGTTTTCTTATCTTAGTCGAGTCGAGTCTAGGACTTTCTTTTCTTGAAGTTGAGTCGTTTGTTCCACGATGACCTAGGGTGTGTCCTAGGAATCGTTCCTTCGAGTCTTATAAGCTTTTGTCATTCCAATAAAAAGTTGCAGTTTCATTTCCAAATATGTCTTGTTTCCAATCCTCAATCATTCTGAAAGCATGATAAAATGCACAACACACTCAAAGGCATCCCTGGGGTAGAAATATGTCCCGTTTCAAAATGTAAGGTACACTAGGATCCCGTGTTTGATTCCTTTACCTATTCCATGTCTGGCGGTAGAAAACCTTCATCAGAACCAGTGCTTTTGACAAGATTTTAGATGATTCTATGACGAACCTGGACTAGCTCCTTGTTTCCCCTATCGATGACGGAAGGCAAGCCTTTTTCCCCAACAAAATCATCCCATCTCGAAGAGAGAAGAAACCAACCCGTTCTAACAAGGAATTGTTCGTTCTTACCCAAATTAGTTGGCGAAGCCCAGTTTTCAAGGTGTATCCATTTATGACTAAGAGAATGAATAGAAGATCATTTTCAAAGAGAGAAAAAGGATGAAAAAGAATGGAAAGATGAGAAAAAGAGAAAAATTGGAAAAATGAAAAAAAATGGAAAAAAGGAAAAAAGAAAAATGATGAAAGAAAAAGGACAAAAGATGTTGAAGTTATTACAGAATGCTTTTTGGTTGAATGTCGAAGTTACGGAAGCCATAATTCAAGTCAAGTACCCATAGTTGAAGTTCAATGGGCGAAGCCCAAAAGCTTAAGTAGTAACCTCTTTACCCTCTAAGTCCTTCCCGAGAGACGATTCTACAAAGGGATAGTCGGGAATTTTGAGAATTATTCCGCTTGTGTTGTTACACCCAGCCTTTAGGGTCCAGACATGAAAATTTGAACCCACGTCATTTTTCAACCCATTTGCACTCGTGGTTCATCAAACCCAAGACACCCATTCCAACCACATCAGCAGCCATAGCCCTTGGCCTTAGCACCACAAAACAAACCTTCAGAATGATGGTTAACCATTCCAACTTGTTATTACCAAGCTCCACATCCCAAAAGACCCAAGCCTTTTACACCTAACCCCAAACACGGGATTTAACGGTACTTTACAGGCTAGAATGGGATATGACATGATACCTTAGGTGAAACCTTCGAGTGTGTACACACAATCAAAATGCCATGTTTATGCACCTTGATCGAACTACGTCGGATTTGATTTCGCTCCACGCGAATACGTAGGCAGTCCCTCTGAACAAGGGATTCAATCCACTCATCAACCAAGTTGTCATCTTGTCGGTTTCTTACGGGTCTTAACCAAGTCCAAATGAAGCCACCTTTGTTTGAGTCGGTCTTAGCACTCGATGTAGGCTAGGATAAGGATTTAGGTTCGGATGAATAGTATCAAGTCTCAGAATGAGCTTTATCGAACAGTTTAGGCAAAGATGCCGAGTCATATAGATGTAGGTTTGTGTTGGGAACATAAAATATGAAAAACCCGCTGAAAAGAAAGAAGGCGTGGAAGAAAAATAGTAAAAGTCCGCTGAAAAGAAAGAAGGCGGTGGCAAGAAATGATGAATACTCGCTGAAAAGAAAGGAGGCGAGGAGAAGAGTGGCAGAATGTTCCCAACAAGAGTGATGTGTGATGTCCAACTGTTCTAATAAAATCAGTCTGTGTTTAGTGTCTGGGCGAAGCCAACGTTGTTGCTCCGTGAGTTTAATCCACCTTGTCAATGTCAAGTGATCTTGATTCCCATGTGCCCTCGGGAGCACGCCCATGCCATACGATATCTCCGTCCCAAGTTCGACGACCTTGTGATTCCCATTTGCCATCTTTTGGCGCCGGAACGGCCAATTTACATTTCTACCCCCAACAAGTCAATAATTGAATTAAAACCCGTGCACACTTACGGTTTTATTTTCCTTTTTGTTTTACGGTAGCGGGCTACGCCCACGTTATTTACGGGTCATACAGAGTGTCTGAGTCGTATTTCCTGCTCACCTATCAAGGTTCAATTTCAAAATGCCAAAATTTCAGAATTCCGAAATTTCAAAAACTTTTTGCATCAAATTTTGGGTCGACGACCCAACATCCAAGGGATTCATTTCAAATTCAAAATTTGGGCCGATGGCCCAATTATTCAAAATTTTCAACTTGTTCAAATTTCGGGTCGATGACCCAGTCATTCAAAATTTAATTTTAGGTCGACGACCCAGCATTCCAACACTCCAACTTCAAACCTCGGGTCGATGGCCCAACATTTCTAAGTGATGTCAAATTCAAACTTCAGGTCGATGACCCAATTATTCAAAATTTTCAAATTCAATTTTCGGGTCGATGACCCAATCTTTCAAATGATCCAATTTCAAGATCGATGATCCAAATGTGCTTATGTGATGATTATTGCTAGTACGTTTTTGTGTTTCAAATATAGCAGGATATGCTTCAACTGGGGGCTCTAAAGTCTTCGACTTTAGAGCCATTGCAAACTGGGGGCTCTGAAGCCGTTGGCTTCAGAGACCATTATCAAGATGAAAGGGATGATATCCACCCAAAAATTCAATTCAATACAAGAGTATGAAATGGAAGAATTCCGTAGCTGAAAGCAAATGATGAAAGTGGCGGCAACCTCCTTGGAAAGTCCCGTCCCATTCAGACAAGCGCCAGCAGATGATAAATTTTGGGCAAATGTCAACAAATGATGAATTTTGGACAAATGCCAGCAGATGATAAACTTTGGGCATGTGTCAGCAGTTGCCGAACTACGACGAGGGTTTGATTCCGTCAGAAACGGATACGTAGGCGCCCGAGGATAAGGCTCAACCCATCATATATGCAATTTATGGGTCGATGACTAACGATGATAATTCGACGCTACAGAAGCAAGAGTCAGTCCCCAGCGAAGTTTCAGGTATGATCTCTTCTTATGGCTGGCGAGCTTATATACGCAAGTCTAATGGATTATAAACGACCCGAAGAATCCTCAGGTCGAGAGGGACCTGGGGTATACTTTGACTTTCGCCTTGTCCAAGCCTCAGTCAAAGTGGGGGCTCTGTAGATACCCGTATCCGTCGATATTGGAATTTATAGAGAACCCGACAAACACCCGATGATGATAGGACACATGTATTCTTTTAGTTGTCATTGTCATTATTTGGGTTCGTTTTACGATGTAGAATGAGCGTTGTCGATGAAGTATTTTATTAATTTAAATGATATTTAAATTATAGCCTTTTTTAAGGTGATTTCAATTTATTTTATTTTGTTTTGAATTTATTTTCTTGAGTTTATTTTATTGAAAATAAAATAAATATTTGATTTGAAAAATCATTTTATGAGTATATTTGATTTGAAAAATCATTTATTTTAATGTGTTAATTGATTTGAAAAATCGATTTAAAAATCGAAAAAAAACTCGTTTTAAACACGTGTTTTGGAGCTCGATTATAGCTCGGTTCTTGAGCCCGTTTTCTTTACGAGTTGGCACGAATCTCGAGTACACTAACCAACCCAACGGCTCTCCCATTCCCCCTAAGCCTTGTTTGCTTTCGTTTATATGTTGCTTAGATCAATCAACCCACATGCTAAATTACAACTTTGACAAAGTTAGTTTAGTTGCATCTAAATCGACATAGAAACTTCACATGTTAGGGTTTTGAAAACAATGTTTGCATTTCATATATCGTAGTAGCTATGACCCTGTTTGAAATTCGACACTTGACTTAGTAGAGGCCGTTATTAACGGGCGGGGTTGGGTGTCCTTATGGGCTTCCCAACACGTACCCTCACCCCTTACTCAAGATCTATGGTTTGTGGATCCGTCTAAATACCATTGGATTACGAGAGTCATTCAAATCGAGTGATATAGGGTACAAGTCTTTATCTTTAATCACTCGTAGTCGATTGGCTTTATGCTTTTCGATGAAAGGTGTAAAGTTGACTTGAACGGTTCCAAGTTCCCAAAAAACTTGGTGGCGACTCTAATATGTCTTAATTCGATTCGAAAGAACCTCGAGTCGATTATGCCTAGTGTGGATCCCGCGGACGCAGTTCCCGAGGGCCTTGTCCACACAAGTGTTGTCACATTATAATAAGAACGGTTTTCGACGGAAACTGTTATTCTTATTAGCGTGGTCTAGGTTTCCGCCAATATTTTGAAAACGGTAATCTAAGTGTCGTTATTAAATGCATTAAACCGTTGTGATACGCTCCTTACTGATTGCCAGAATGGGTGTAGTGAATTATCGCATCTGTATTGTTAATTGTAGCAATTAATAGTAATTGATTGATTAGTGCACGTAGTTGATTTATTAAACCGGTAAACTCAGACCTAAGATCGAAAACCCGGTGAGAGTTAGATCTGCTATAAACAATAGAGTGGCCTAATAAGTTGCGAGAGCCCGTTAGAATCTTTCCACGGTGAATATCGGACAGAGAGGACCTTTTTACTACCTTGTAGACCCGTTTTATGGCTGACCTTTGACCATTGCCTTGATTGTTGTTTACCATGGTAACCCGATATCCTAGCTCTTTCTCCTTCTATTTTAGACTCAGTTCTTAGACTCTAATTCTCTTTCCTCCGCTACAAAATGTAACCCCAAGATATTGAGAGAAAAGTTGTCTCACATCGGGAAAATAAGGAGCTTATTATATGTTTATTAAGGATTCCGCCCACCACGTAGTAACAAGGCCTTGTGTTTTGGGGCTTAAGTGAGGATAAATAATAGGCCCAAAGGTACACATCCGATCTTATTGAGGTTGTGTTACGACAGTGGTGGGTCAGGTTGTTATACAAACAACCCCCGATATTTTTACTAGACGGACTATAATTTAGCAAGTAGATCATTTTAGTCTCCCTTTGAATACGATCCCGACTTCCCTAACTATATTAGTTTAGGCCTATTGGCTATCTTTGATTAGGTGTACGATTAGCCGGTCACTATTAGGTGTACGATTAGCCGGTCACTATTGAATTTGGACCAAACAAATCAACCAAAAAAGAAAATAGGGAAGAAAACCTAAATAATTCGTTTAAGGAAATAAGGAAGAAAAATTTGAATAAGAGGGAATATATGATAGAACATAGATTAAAAGCATAAACATTGATACCATGCAAAAGCAAAGCAACTAGAACATAAACCCCACCCAAAACAACAAGTTTTGAATCTGCCTACTTCAAATGGCCAAAGCTCGAGTTTTGAATCTGCCTACTTCAAATGGCCAAAGCTCGAGTTCTAGACAAGATAATTGAGTGATTTAAGTTGGAGGTGATATCTATGAACCTACGGTGCTAAAAGTAGCTGACACGTCCAAAACGGACAAGAAACGAGGGAGATATGAGCGTTATTAGAAAATCACTCGTTGCAGGAGTTTCGCACGGCCATAAGAGGTTTGGCATGACTCAACCTTCTCTCTGACATGGAATGGGACAGCCAAATTGAGTTTGGCATGACCAACTGGAACTTGGCACGACCAACCCCTGTTTGCCTAGTTTAGTTTCAATTTCAATCCAACTTATTTTCTCATATTAATGCACATACCATCACACTAATATCAATATGTACACATCCAATAACAAATTAATGCATCCATATGAATGAAATAAAGATTGGTTTGCGAGACTCATATACATGCAATTTCTCAACTTTACCAAAGTCGCCCCAACAAACTAATGTATAAATCAATGAATAGCCATCACTGATCTGCCGTATATGAATCATATGTGACATTAGTTTCTCATCCTTTATCACAATGCAATCTCAATGACATTGTTTGGCTACAAACCTTTAAACCAACATTTACATCATATTGAACATCATATAAACCACAAAGATTACATAACATATCACAATGGATTCAAGATGCAAAATAAACATAAAGTCATAAACTTTACTTGAAGCGATAATCCACACACAAAGATAACATCTTTTCATTCTAAATCATTTAATCTTAACATTCAAACACACAAAATAGATACAATATTAAGTAACCTATCACCCATTACCTTCTTAAGACTTCAATCTTTCAATTTATTGTCAATCTTGTAGATGTTTGCCTCCGGGTCACTTGTATCAACACCTTTGAACAAACCCACAACAAGCATGATAGAAAACTCTCTCTTAAAGTAGAAAAGATGGAGTAGGATGAATCTTTCATATTCTAATGGATATTGTTGGCAGTGATGCATTAAAAACCACAAGTCAACAATAGTTGTGAGAGTTTGTCCCACATCGATGGGAAACTCCTCTTTTTTGTTGTTTATATTGCTACCCTCTACTGACGGGTTAAGAAATTGGTCCAAGGAGGCTTTCGTGGTGAGTGTTGGGCATGTGGGTATGGGCCCAAACACACACGTGCGCGTCGGCTCGGCCCGACTCGGGCTCGGGTTTGGGTAGAGCACCTGCGGTGCGGGCCAAAGGCCTCCTTTTATCTTTTTGGGCTTTTGAGTGTGAAGTGGGCTGTGTATCTAACTGCTATGAGAATCAGTCAAATAAGACTGTCAGTGGGCGATTAAGGAGTTGTTTAATCACAAATACTATCCTACAACCAGTTGTATAATAGCATTGTACAACGGCCTCAAAGTTGTTGAGCTATTTTACTAGTTATTGAGCTATTTTACGAAATTATTGAGTCTAATAATTATTCTCTTAAACTCAATAATTTTGTACCATGGCTCGATAATTTTGTTAATAAAGCTCGACAACTTTGTAACAAAGCTCCACTACATTGAATAAGTTGTATATACAACCGGTTGTATAATACATTAATTGTTGTTTAATCCCCACTAATCACGTCTTTAACCTCTAATTATGGGGAACCGTTTTTGCTCATCTGTTGCTCTATGTTTGCTATAAATAGAGCAACTACTCTCCAGTTTATACACATCAATAATCACACTTCTCTTCTCTCTTTCTCTATTGCTCAATTCTAATAAATTTCTGGGTGAAGTTCTACTATAGTTCGTTCCAAGTCTCACAAATTCGAGTGGGCGAAACTGCGTGGAGACTGTAGTGTTATCCTTGGGGAACTACCGGTACTAGCTGATCGCCACCACGGTCGTACCGGAAAAATAGTTTTCAAGGCAGTGGCTCTTCTTTCCACGGCATTACAAATCGGTATTTCGTTCTAGTTTCATTGTTACTGCAATTATTTTTCCTACAATTTGAAAACTATTTTTAGTTGTTGTAACCATGTCTGTCATTTCAAAAATTGTTCCTGAATTGGAGAAACTGGAGTCGTTAGATGGTCACAATTATAAACGTTGGTCCCAAAAATTATTGATGTATTTTGAGCAGTTAGAAATTGATTATGTTTTATTTAATGACCCACCTAAGCCTATCACCCCTACTGATGTTGAGACGACCCCTCCTGCTGCTAAAGATGTTAAGTCCAATGAAGAGGATATTGCAAAATTTGTGAAGGACAACAAAACTGCTAGGTGGCATATTTTTAATAATATGACAAACACCCTGTTCGACTTATTTGCTGTGAATAAGTCAGCTAAGTTTATCTGGGAGGCTTTATAAAATAAGTATGGGGCTGATGACGCGGGGAAAAAGAAATATGTTGTGGGAAAATGGTTGGGATTTCAAATGGCTGACGGGAAACCTATCATGGATCAAGTCCATGTCTATGAAAACTTATGTGCTGATGTTGTGAATGAGGGCATGAAACTTGATGATATCTTTGTAGCTAACGTTCTGCTAGAGAAATTCCCTCCCTCCTGGTCTGATTACCGAAACCAACTTAAGCACAAAAAGAAAGACCTGTCCCTTAAGGAACTTATAGGACATATGAGGACCGAGGAGGCTAATCGCCTTAAAGACCTTCCCCGCTAGTCAATCTCGTGATGCTTTCTCGCTTTGTTAAAGCTAACTGGTTGAGTCTGGTGGTCCGTCTTATGCTCAGAAATATAAGGGTAAGGGTAAGGCCAAGGTTGGTCAGGGTAAGAACCAGGGTCCTGCTAAGAAGAATGGTCTAGGGAAGCATACCAAACCGGTTCCTAAGATTGAGAAAGCTGCTAAGGGTCCTATTGTCTGCTATGTTTGTGGAAAAACTGGTCACAAAGCCTACCAATGCTCTGAGAAGAAATCTGCTGAGGCCAATGTTGTAACACCCCCACACTCCAAGTGCCTTACCAGGACCACTCAGGTATAAGGATGCCACCATCTCGGTTACCCGAGGCATGATATTCATAAGACAATAACGAAACAACTTTAAAAGTAAATAAAGTTTAAAGTGATTACATAGCAATTCCAAACTGATAAAAAGAAATACAAGATTCTCGGACGGGTCTTGCTAAAACTATCAAAGCTATAAAACATCGTCGACACGGCGGAAGACTTTTAATCGCCACGTGATGACTCATCCCGGCTATCCCATACGCGTCATATCATACCGCTCAATAATCGCTCACCACCCCGAATGGATCACCACAGTTTTTAAAACATTTAAACGGGTCAAGACTAATCACACAACTCAATATATCAACAATAAGATAAGCATGACGACTTAACCGTCACACACACACACAATCACACCAATCCCAACAATCTCAATCACCGACCGTCCACTGGACCGACCCGCAAAGATGGGGGACCGCATCCGTTCCCACCTAAGCCCCGCTCATCATACCGAGCGATAACCCTGCTCATTAATGTGCACATCCCCTTCCGTGGCGGGTTCCACGAAGGGCGAAACTAGGGCGTGAAGCCACTCCCGCAAGTGACCCCACTCAGCCGAGAATGCATCTCGAGAACCAGAGACAACAATCACAATCACAATCACAGCCGTCATAACACAATTACTATATCAAACAATCAATCTCAACACATCAACAATCATCCCATTATGGGACTAATACTGAGTAGGAAATCCTACCTGGAAAGCACAACTATCAGACGGTCTCTACAGCTGTATCAAAAGGCTTCTTCTACAAAACCTCCTCCTATCATACAACATACAAACGCTACCAAATCACAAACTACTCAAAAACCCCCAAATCCCATATTAGGGTTTAACCAACTTAAAAGAAAGACAATAAAAAGGGTACATAGATCTTACCCTCGACGCAAGGATCTCAACGGTATAACAAACGATGAAATCCGACCTTCCAAACTCCGGGATTTGCTAACAATGCGATTAATAGCAAGAACGTACTTTGCTTTCTCTCTTGACAGTAATTTAGGTTTTGAAAAGTGTTTAAGAACAATGACGGAAAAGATTATATACCTTAATCGTATAATTAACAAAACCCGAGAAATAACTCCCCGTAAACCGGCTACTCGATCGAGTATCTAAGGTACTCGATCGAGTGCCCCTTACTCGATCGAGTATCCTAGTTACTCGATCGAGTATCCAACAGGTCAGAAACTATTTTAAAACGCAACTTACCCTTACTCGACAGAGTAAGGCCTACTCGATAGAGTACCCAAAGACTCATAAATACGGAGTATTACAAATGTTGTTGTGACTGATGATGTTATTGCAGCTGTGGTTGTGGAAGCTAATCTGGTGGGTAATGTTGCTGAATGAGTCTTGGATACTGGAGCTTCGAGACACCTCTGTGCTGATAGGGGGTTATTTGCTGAGTTCGAGGAAGTTGCTGATGGGGAATGCGTCTACATGGGTAACTCTTCATCTGCAAAGATCACAGGCAAAGGCAAGATCTTTCTCAAACTCACCTCGGGGAAAACACTTGCTCTCAGTAATGTTTTATTTGTACCCTCATTGCGTCGAAACCTTGTGTCTGGTGCCTTATTAAACAAAGCTGGTTTAAAACTTGTTTTTGAGGCTGACAAGGTGGTAATGTCGCGTAATGGGGAATTTTTGGGCAAGGGTTATCTTTCTGGGGTTCTTTTTGTATTGAACACTGAATCTGCTATTAATAATATTGCATCTTCTTCTGCTTATATCGCTGAGTCTATTGATGTTTGGCATGGTAGGTTAGGTCATGTGAATGTGGATTATATTAAAAAACTTAGAACTGTGAGTTTAATTCCGAGTTTGACGAGTCAAGAATTCTCTAAATGTGCTAGCTGTGTTGAGGCTAAGTTTACAAAGAAACCTAGTAAACCTGTGACTACTAGGAACACGAGTCTTCTTGAGTTAATTTACACCGACCTAGCTGACTTCAAAAATGTTGCAAGTAGAGGTGGCAAGAATTATTATGTTACGTTTATAGATGATTGTTCTAGATACACCCGTGTCTATTTGCTTAAGACTAAAGATGAAGCCGAACAATCTTTTATAAACTTTAAGAATAAAGTTGAGAACCAACTTGACAGAAAAATTAAAAGGGTAAGGTCTAATATAGGTGGTGAGTATAAATCCAGTTATCTAGCCGACTTTTGTTCTGCTAACGGTTTAATACATAAGACTAGTCCACCTTACTTACCTCATTCTAACGGTGTAGCTGAACGGAAAAATAGAACTTTAAAAGAGATGATGAATGCTATGCTTTTAAGTTCTGGCCTATCTGACGATATGTGGGGGGAAGCAATTCTATCAGCTTGTCACATTCTTAACCGTGTACCTCATAAGAAAATTGACAAGACACCCTACGAGATTTGGAAGGGCTATTCTCCTAACCTGAGCTTCCTTAGGGTATGGGGGTGTTTAGCTAAAGTGGGTTTACCTTATTTTAGGAGACCTACCGTTGGACCTAAGACCTATGATTGTGTGTTTATAGGTTATGCTCTAAATAGCTCTACTTATAGATTTATGTCTTTGAGTGACCGTTCTATATCTAAGGCTAGATATGATGTATTTTTTGAGCATGTTTTTCCTTTTCAGAAAACTGTTGTACCATCTCCTAGTTTATCCGTTGCATCTCCTGATTTGTCTTCACATGCTAGTGCTAGCACTTCTATTGATGTTTCTGTTGAACCTAGAAGAAGTAAAAGACCTAGATGCCCAAAGAACTTTGGTGATGATTATGATACAACTATGTTGTCTGAACTTGGATACACTATTTGTGCTAGTGATGAGTTTGTTTCAGCTTTTTTAATAGAAGATGACCCAAAAACCTATAGTGAGGCAATGAAATCCATTGATGCTAATTTTTGGAAAGATGCTATTAAAAGTGAACTTGACTCTATTTTGTCAAATTAGACTTGGAAGTTGACTGATTTACCTAAAGGTAGTAAACCGATTACGAGTAAATGGATCTTTAAAAAGAAAATGAGACCTGACGGTACAATAGAGAGGTTCAAAGCTAGACTTGTAGTTAGAGGCTTTACACAAAAGAAGGGTATTGATAATTTTGATACTTACTCTCATGTGACCAAAATTTCGACTATTAGGACTCTTGTCGCCTTAGCTGCTATTCATAACCTTGTTATACATCAGATGGATGTTAAAACTGCTTTTTTGAATGGTGAACTAAGGGAAGAGATCTATATGTCTCAACCTGAAGGTTTTGTGATTGAGGGTCAAGAGAGTAACGTGTGTAAACTGAACAAGTCACTTTATGGACTGAAACAAGCACCTAAACAGTGGTTTGAGAAATTTAACAACACTTTGATAAGTAATGGCTATGTGGTTAACAATTCTGATTTATGTGTTTATTCAGAAATGATGGGATCTAATTGTGTAATTATATGCCTATATGTTGATGACATGTTAATACTTGGTAATAATTTGGAGGTGATAATTAGAACCAAAGAATTTTTGCCATCACAATTTGAGATGAAGGACTTAGGAGAAGCTGATGTTATCCTAGGAGTTAAGGTCATCCGAAACGCCAATGGGATCTGTCTAAGTCAATCTCATTATGTTGAAAAAGTTTTGAGAAAGTTTAACTGCTTTGATGATGGCCTGCTAGAACACCCTATGACCCTAGTGTACCATTGTGTAAAAACTTGGGCAAGAGTGTTTCCCAAGAAGAGTATGCTAAAATTCTAGGTAGTGTGATGTTTTTAATGAACTGTACTCGACCAGATATTGCTTATGCAGTTAGTAGACCGAGTCGTTATACACATAACCCTAGTAATGAACACTGGAATGCTCTTCGTCGTTTATTAAAATACCTAAAAGGAACAGTTGACTTATGTTTGCATTATAGTAAATTTCCTGCTGTGTTAGAGGGTTATTGTGATGTGAACTGGGTTGCAGGTAACGATGAGATATGTTCCACTAGTGGTTATGTCTTTACCATGGGTGGAGGTGCTATATCGTGGAAGTCTTCTAAACAGACTTGTATCGCACGCTCTACCATGGAATCTGAGTTCATAGCTCTTGAGTTGGCAGGACAAGAGGCTGAATGGTTGAGAAACCTTTTAGCTGATATACCAGTATAGGGCGGACGGCTAACACCGGTCTCCCTCCACCGTGACTCGCAGGCTACTATTGATGTTGCAAAGAATAGTGCCTACAATTCGAAAAAGAGACACATTCGAATAAGACACGCTGCAGTTAGACAACTCCAAGATAATTGAGTGATTGCTTTGGACTATGTGAAGTCCGAAAACAATCTTGCTGATCCCTTTACTAAAGGGCTGGCTAGGAGACTAGTCGTTGATACGTCGAGGGGAATGAGGCTTAACTCCTTAGGTCAAGAGTGAGACTTGACTAGGTCTAAAGCTTCTATTCCTATGGCGTTGTATGATTCATAGCCTTTATGGTGGTGCTTTTGAGACGCACTTGATGGAGCATAATCCAGGTTAGACTTAGGTCCTTAATGACTCATGTGAGAAGTGCTATTGAGAAGCACTTGAGTCGCCTACGTAGATATAACGATCATTAGACTATGAGAAGTCTTCTGAACACATCTATTAGTACCGAGGTAAACGCATAACTCTAAAAGAGCGTGTTGCACTTTCGCGGAACGATCTTAATCTGAAGGTATGATATGTGTTGTGGGGGGTATCGACCGAAGCTCAGCTAGGAATTCAAATCGCAAGATATTCTCTCGCTATAAGTAAGTTGTTTCCTCATTGCACTAAAGTGTCAATTCAAATCGAAAGATATTGATACCTAAGTATCCAATCCTTACTTTACCCAGTTTTTTCTTAGTTCTTTTCTTCTCCATCAGTGGGGGATTGTTGGCAGTGATGCATTGAAAAGCAATAAGTCAACAATAGTTGAGAGAGTTTGTCTCACATCGGTGGGAAACTCCTCTTTTTTGTTGTTTATATTGCTACCCTCTACTGATGGGTTAAGAGATTGGTCCAAGGAGGCTTTTGTGGTGAGTGTTGGGCCTGTGGGTATGGGCCCAAACACACACGCGCGCGCGCCGGCCCGGCCCGGCTCGAGCTCGGGTTTGGGTTTGGGTAGAGCACCTGTGGTGCGGGCGAAAGGCCCCCTTTTACCTTTTTGGGCTTTTGAGTGTGAAGTGGGCTGTGTATCTAACTGCTATGAGAATCAGTCAAACAAGACTGTCAGTGGGCGATTAAGGAGCTGTTTAATCTCCACTAATCACATCTTTGACCTCTGATTATGGGGAACCGTTTTTGCTCATCTGTTGCTCTATGTTTGCTATAAATAGAGCAACTCCTCTCCAGTTTATACACATCAATAATCACACTTCTCTTCTCTCTTTCTCTATTGCTCAATTCTAATAAATTTCTGGGTGAAGTTCTACTATAGTTCGTTCCAAGTCTCACAGTTCCGAGTGGGCGAAACTGCGTGGAGACTGTAGTGTTATCCTTGGGGAACTACCGGTACTAGCTGATCGCCACCACGGTCGTACCGGAAAAATAGTTTTCAAGGCAGTGGCTCTTCTTTCCACGGCACTACAAATCGGTATTCCGTTCTGGTTTCATTGTTACTGCAATTATTTTTCCTACAGATATAGGATTAAAATGGCACGAAAGGTGGAATTCATTCGTTGAGAAACGAAGATTATATGTCAATCTTCAAAAGTTTTGGTGTTAAGCTTTAATGGAGGTCCTAATGTGAGAAAATTGCTGAGATTTTTGACGAACATGAAGAAAATAAGGGTATTCTAATCAAACTAGACCTAAAAGTTGATCCAACTTGAATAAACTTGATCCATAACTTAACAAAACCGTGTTTTGAATCCCATTTTGTACTCTATTTGGGCCAAATGAGAGCATATTTAAAATCAACTAAGCTAAAAATGAAATTCCCACTAAAATACAGGCACACATTATTAATTTAGCGGTTTAAAAAAGTTTACCCAATAAAATAAAAGTGAATATTATCAAACTAGCGATTTTAATAAGTTATTCATTAAATTGATTAAAATAAAAATCGTGGGTGTTACATTATGAATATGAGAATTTCAGATTCACTTTAAGATATAAGGGTTTAAAGCTAGATCTTATATTTAACCTATTCATATCATACACTTTGCGAGCCCTCGGAAAGAATATAACCATCTAATGAAGACCTCATGAATAGGACTAAAACTGATTCCCTAACCTGTGGGGATTGGTTATGCGAGGTCAACTCGTTAGATAAATACAAGCGAAAGTGATAATTTACCCCCTTAACTTTACTCAATTGTGAAATTAGGCCCCTTAAGTATCAATTGTAAAAATCAAGCCCCATAATTTTAATCAAAAGTGAAATTAAACCCCATTGCTTAATTTGTCATGAATATTTCACCAAAAATTATTTATAATCTAATTAGTCAAATATAAAATTTAATTTTTATAACCTTACAAATTATATACAATATATAATTGTAATAGCGAGTTTTTTTGATAATTTTACAATTGTCAGACAATCTTATATATATATATATATATATATATATATATATATATATATATATAACTGGGTTGAAACGCTGTGGATGTGCCACGTGTCCTATACAGCCTTAACGACAAGCATTAATTACAGCTTTCATTTAATATGAGCATAATAAATGCTGCATAAATCTCAGTAAAATATTAACTATAATTTAAAAAATTTATTATAAAATTACATAAAAAATTACGGTAATTTGATTATAAATTTAGTAAAAAATTATTTTGATAAAAATTCTAAAATGTAAATAATTACGTTCATTGTGAAAAATGCTTTCAATTGAGTATAATTTTGATTATATTTATTGAAATATTTTGATATGTAGAGATGATTAAAGTGAGTGTCTCACAATATTTTACATTTATGTAAAAAAACATTTTGAGAAAGTTATAAAACTTAGACCATTAAATCCGATAAGAAAAATATATTTGGTAGAATCATTGTATTTATTAAAAATAGAACTTAAAGTAAAATACTAAGAGATAAGTTTTAATAGTATGAGAATGAAAAATAATAATTATATTACGAGAAATTAAATACATATATGATTTTGATAGGTTTAAATAGTGTGATAATGAGTATGTATGTACACAGTAACACATTGATTGCGAGTACATTTAAATAATCAAAATAAAAGTAATGATTATTAAGTAATATATATAGTATTATAAACGACATGAAAAAGTAGAAAACACGTTACATTTTTCTTTAATATCTTTAATTAAATATGTATGCGTCAAGTATAAAATATTGATTATGACTAACTAAATATTACTTTTAGATAAATATTTTATATGTTATCTTATAAATACTTTGAAGTTGAACCTAAAAAAATAATATTTGAGAAAGTTCAACCTATTTTATTCATATGTAATTTACTAAACATCATCGTAGAAAAATAATACAATTGATAGTTGTTTAAAAAAACAAAAGGTGCAAATTTCTTATAAATATGTTTGATACATAGCAATTGCAACACACAATCAAAAGAATTGAATAAGTTGAGTTTGGACGCTATATGTTTGATACATAATTATCATACCGTTATACATAATTATATTCACAACATTTTTAACAAATATTAACTGATTCGGGACATAATGTATCGTTAAATAATATAATTTGAGAACACAATGTTGATCGGTGCGTTATTCGAATAAATTTTATTTTAAATAATATGATACTCCCTCCTATTCACTATTTTCTTGCCTATTTCATTAAACGGATTATTCAGGTTTTCTTCCACTTTCTTATTTTGGAAACTTTTACTCTTATTTTATTTATCTCTCTCTCTCCTATTACCAAACCCCACCCAACTTTTACTCTTATTTTATTCTTTCCTCTCTCCTATCACCAAACCCCACCTAACTCACAATTCCTTATTTAATTCCTAATTATTCATTCCTCCCTCCAATCCACAAACCCCACTATCTCCCTTTATTCATTTTTTAATCATCTCCTAAAATCTTGTGCCCACATCAAAGGAGAAGAAAATGTTGGAGTGTCCACGACAATAATGCGATCACAATTGCCGATCATGATGATCACATGTTTAAATTTCATTTTTAAGAATACGTAAGGGATGATTCATTTTATAGTCAACTGATCAACATTAATCGGTAACGATTGGCTTGCTAGAGTTTGACGTTACTGTCGTGGGACGATGGTGGTCAGTTGATCCCTTAAGGTCACACCTAAAGGATGATGGCCTAATATGTAAAGTTGATTAATTGTATGACGATGCAAGTTAATCAATTCCTTAAAATTGAACAATTCAATTTGTGAGAGAGAATATTGATATCTTATTGTAATGGGATTAAATAAGATTTATTTTAGTAATTGAAATACTTTATTATTAAAATTGTTTATTGTTTGAGAAACAATAGAGATAAGAATGAATGGTTGATTATAATTACAAGATGATGTGAATTATAATTAAATGACCCATTTTATTTATGTGATCAAGTATCACTAGTCAATTTGTTGAATATAATTTAATTAATTTATAAAAATGATATTTATGTGATAAATATGCATTAAATTAATTAATAACATGTAACATACTACATGTGACATATTGTGTGACAATTGACAAAATAAAATGGTAGTCCATTTTATGGAGGATGGACCGGAAAAAAAAGGAGGGAGTATTAGTGTGTTTTGGTTGTTTTATTTTAATTGATAAAGTAGCATGATGATGCCTACTTACAACTAGCCTTACACCTACTCTTACACATCTTACACACCTAATTCTTGTGAAAACAAAAAGAGAAAAGTAAGATGCCCTATGTTGGATGTTCCAACCGTGAGCCCTCCTTTCATTTAAGGGAATTAGTTCTCTTATTATTCATTCTATTACATAAAAAGGTTATCCTCCCTCACATATTCATCTTTTTCTTCATCAAAACATGAGATTTTTGATTCAAATTATTCATAAAAGATTACTAATATTCTTAGTGTAATATATGAGTATTAATAATCAATTTTAAGGTAAACTACTAAACAAATATCTAGCACATATTATTTAGTGGGGATAAGGGATAATCTTGGGTGCAATCAAGAGGAGTGACTTCTATACTTGAAGTCTTTAGAGGATCATTCTATTACTCATGATAGCTCAAGAACAAGTGAAGGTAGGAGACCTTACTTGTGCCCATAAACCGAAATATTCAATGTAAGGAACCGGTTTTCCTCTACACTTATTTATATGTTTTGCATGCATAAGATTCTTAAGTTTTATGACTAAAACTTTAAACTAAAATATGTGATATTTAAAATATGATTTCCAACAAGTGGTATCAGAGCATTATGGTTGTTGCATGCAAGATCGGGATCGTTTTTCCGAGATAATACGATTAACGAATAAAACTTGAAATTTAGAATTTATGAAGATAAATCACGAAATAATTTTGTATGTTAAAAGTTTCTGATCCTAAATGGATTTTAGGTCATATGGGACGATTTATGAATTTTTATTGTTCATTTTATATATTATTGGCATTAAAATATGATTTTTATGAGAAAAATGTCATTTTTGGACGAAAAATAGCTAAACTTTGAATTTTCCGGTGATTTTTGGATATGTTTTTACATGTAATACATACTGATGGCCTGTAAATTTCCATGTTAAAATAAGTTGTTTTGCTCGAAATATGAATTTTAGAAGTTAAAATCGTATTTAAATGGGTAAATAGGTTAATATGAGTTATATTTCGAATCTGGTTATGGAAGTTTAGTATGTTGTCACATGAAATTTTACAAAATGTGTGTAAACTTTATGGCTATAGTGAAGACTTTTTGCATGATTTATGAATTTTTGATGAAAAATCACATAAATAGTGACTATAATTAGTTATAATGCTAAAACATACTTCATGACTAAAGGAAAAACGTCACATGTTGCATTTTATCATATATTTCAGATCTTAAAGTGAAAAGTTGATGAAAATAAATTTTCTCATATTTTAATGGTCATATTTGTTAAAACCGATAAACTGCAACATTGTTTTTCTCAATAACTTTTCGAAATTTTTAACCTAAGTTTTAAACATTATGAGTGTCATGGTATTTTTTTCCAGAATGTTCATGAGTTTAAATTTCAAATTTTTAAATTATTTGAAATTTTTATAATTTAATTTGAAGTTTATAGCATAATTTTGTATTTTTGGTCCATAATGAACAATATTAAAAAATCAAGCTGAATTATTGTCAAAATGTTAGTGAAGACTAAGTTTTGAGTCCTAAGATGGTTAGGGTAATTAACTTGAACATAAATATGAATTTATGTAACTTGTTGTGATCTTAACAAGTTTATAATCACGTAAATCCATAAAAACCGATAAAATATACGATATTGACTCTTAAAAGGCGATTTAGCATAAAATTGAGCATGTTCATACATATTATAATGCTGCATTTTATTTATGATTGTCATATTTTAATTTTATGTAATTTTTGAATTATGTAATTTTACTTAGTATGGCCTTAGTTTTAATTGGTATTACCCGAAATGTATGGGAATATCGAGTCGGTTGTAATTATTGTTATCTCGTATCACCATTTTGTAATTTAATAGATTTAAATTTTTAATTACAAATGTATAATAGGAAATTATGTAATTCATTTTGTAATTTAATTATTCCGGAGTTCCTTCAATACGGTGCCATTCGAGAAGCCGGTCCATCAAAGAAAGTGTTGCCTTGAAGTGCGTGCCAAGACTGAAGTTCAAGGGACCAAAGGAGTTGGTTTCCGAATTTGTAATAGTTTCTTAGATTTACTATTTTAGGAAGGCCATACTAGGATTTTATTTTTATGCTTTGCATTTTATTTATATGTTGCATGCATCGCTCAATCGCCATAACTAAACATGCATTCTATTTTAATCGAGTTTATCGACCGTGTCAATTACAATTATCATAGTTCACCGTTTTAGTTCACTTAAAACGTGATAGATAATAAATTGACATGACATCTCGCTAAAATAAACAATTGAGACTTAGCCTTACCAAAAAGTAGAAACCATGAAAACCTATTTCGTGAGGGAGTGCGCTCGGCCACACCGGGGTACAAACCTTGTTACATAGGGGAAGTGAGTGATAAATGTCTATCCACCGGATTCATGTTGATGAGGGTTGTATCGCCAAAGCGTGCCCAAGTTAATGTGGATTTGGATCATGGACACATTTATTCGAAATTTGGGTTGAACTCAACAAAAGTATTCTCGACCATAGCCGGATGTGTTTTGGGCTAAAGATAAATATTAATGTAATTTTATCGACCAAGAGTTCTAAAAGTAGAATCGATTAAAGAGTTAATCCACCGAGTTATATTGATAAGGGATGAATCGGCCACACCGTGCCCAAGTTAATATGAATTTGGATCTTGGAATCATTTATCATAGTTGGGTAGATGTCACTATGTAATTGCTTTGCTTGTTAAATTATTTACAAGTATTATTATAACGATAAATGTTAGTTTTTCATCATTCCGTTGTCGCATCGTTCTATTTTCTTTACCTCAATTTATACGATATCATTTCGATTATAGTACAAAATCTCCATTAAAACATCGTAACTTGAGACAAATATGAATTTTTCTTCTAAAACCCCGTGTTATCCATTGGAAGGATCTCTTGTGAAGAGTATAGATAAAAGTTATTCATGATCAAAAGGGTTTTTGATTCTTGACTAACATATGTACTTACAATGAATTGTGTCTCAAGAATTGAGTTAAGTACTTTTAAACGTTAAATCATTTTGGTAACTAGATTTGTAGGAAATCAAAATTGACCAAAATACCGCAACCACTTCAATGACAGTTTTAAGACTAAACGAATGAATTCAAGAGTAGTCTTCATAAAATTCAATTTTGCTTTTCTAAGCAAAGACTCGTTGAAATGAGTGGGAGCATTCTCTTAACCGTTAAGAAAAGGACGAGGTTCAAAGAAGTAAAATTAGAATGGAATTGATACAAGCTAATGTTAAAAGTAAAGTTATTGAGAATAACGATGCTAAACCTATCAATCCCGACCGATAAAGTTTCCATTGTCTTAATTGTTAGACGCTAGAAAGGAAACTACCCCAAATTATTGAAGAATCAGCAAGTTAGTTGTGGGACATCTAATAAGACCTTCTTCTTTAAATGTTTATTTGATTGACATAAATTTTGCTAGTACTACTTCGTCAATATTAGAAACCGGTGGTGGTTTTCATCATTGTATTTGATACATAGGATGATTAGAATATGACGACTAGCAACAAATGATGTTGAAAGATAGAGTCATTGTGTACTTAATCTAGTTTTGGGTTTAAAGTTGTACTTAATTATGACTATTAAGTGCATAAACTCTGAATAAGAATATAATCTTGTTAAGATACAATATAGGTTTCACTTTTGTGACCCTATACACCACGATTTGATGTATGGCTAGCCCATTATCAAGGTGAATATATTCTAAACCAAACTAGAATGATACATCATGTAGATGATGCAAGACTCAAATTGGTAACCCAAGATTAAACCTTAAATTCTGGAATGATGAACGCAAAGAGTTATCGAGTACTCTTGAAACCATTAGATTGTTAATCTTATGGTATATGCGTATCTTGTATTCAAAGCAAGATGTCTCGTGCCTTTTGGTTGAAAAGGAGATCGAGGTTGTAAATCATTGATCCACAATAGGTTGATCATTTTCAAAGCAAATAGAGAAATCTTTGAAGAAGTTCAAAGAGTTTAAAGAATCATGATTTAGTCGTGATGGGATTATCAAAGTGAAGACTTTGATATAAGCCAAAGGAAATGTGATATAGTATCACAAATTAATCTCACTTAGCACGCATCATGGGATAATGTGTGGTTGGATAAAGGAATCAAACGCTATTCGATATGGTTTGGACTTCAATCAAGTTACTTTGAGTTACTTGATCCTTTTGGGGATTTTATCATTTCGTCTAAATTATTTTTCCACTAAATCTAAAACGAATCATATGAGATATTAAATGGTAGGGTACCATGTTTGTAAGTTTTCAAAAGAAACAAATGCTCATTTTTCCTTACTATAATCACGAGTACAACGGGTTTGTGGCTCGTGAAGCTGTCTTTTTAGAATACAAGTTTAATTCTAGAAGACAGAGTGGGAGAAATCATTCAAGAGCCACAAAGAATTATTTCAAGAGCCACAAAGAATTATTCAAGAGCCACAAAGAATGTTATGTAGCAAGAAACTGGTCTTTCTTGGCTACATGAGACGTTTTGTGGAAGACGTTTCTTCAAAACCTAGGAGGTTAAAGTCATCACGTGTTGAAGATGATGAATTAGTGTTACTTTTAGAAAGTAAAGAGCTTGCAACTTACATAAGAGTGTTTAAGTCACAACTCAATACAAGGCTTAGAGCAATGAAAATCCGAAGTAAATTCCAAGTGAATTGTTAGATATCAAAGCTTGATTGGTAGCAAAGGGTTTTGCACAAGTTGAAATGCTTAAGTCTATTTGGTTCTTCTTAGGGATTGTGTTTCATTATGAGATATATAGCGAGTGAATCTAAAACCCACTTCTTCAATTAGAAGGAATGTATTCAATACATATCTTGAGTTTTGTAGATTCTTGCAATCCTAAGATAATGTGAAACTTAAGAGAGGGTCTTAAGTAGGACATCAATGAGTTGGAATCAATGTTTTGATCATGTTATAAAACTTTTCTTGATAAGTCGAGAAGTTGTGTTTATACATGGAGTTTAGTGGGAGTTACGGTAATTTTAATTAGTCTAATATGTGGATGACATATTGATCATTGGGAATGATTTAAGACTTGGAGATATATAATACATCTTTAATATCCAGATTTATGGAGATAAATCCACCTGATATTAGCGTCAAATAAGAAGCCTTATGTTGATAAGATTCATGACTAGTTCAATCAAGTTGAACATATTTGATTGATTCCATTTGCTTCCGCTGCCGGATCAATTAAATGAGTAATGATGTATAACACTTCATATACTTTGAGTATGATGAATTGTGCTTGAAGAAGCATTAAAGATGCAAAGTTAAGTGTTTTTGCAATTCACAAATTTGTGTAAGGGCTTACACTAATGACTGTTGAGATTGTATAAGGTTTCGGACAAAAACCGTATTCGAAACACCTAAAGATGGTTAAGGAACCATTGTGGCTATGTTATTTAAGAAATGGATTCGCTAGAATTTTTCTAGGCAATTAAGAACAATGAGAGATGCTTACAACGGAAATTGAGTACACTTGCAATCATGAGATGTGCGAGAGGGATGGGTCCCGCACACTGTAAAAACAGTGGGAGCTGTTCTATGACTAAAGAGCTTATGTCTAGATTGGATCTAGACACGTACTCAAAAAGTTTTGTAATGCAAATGTATACATTACAAAGGAAAACGAGTATGTAGTAAGGTTGAGTAAGGTACAAGAAGTTGATAAAACCTACTAACCAAAGCCTTCTCATAGGCTTAACATGATGAGTCATGTCATATGTCATTTCAATTGCATTGAGATGAACAACTACATATAAGATGAAAATGGGTTATAAAAATATGAAGTAGTAATCAGGTATTGACTATTCATATGTGATAATCACATTTGTCGTTCGAGTTTTTAAATCTAAAAACTCCTTTTATACTTTGTTACATCCAAACGGGTTGTAGAGACAATATTGAACCCCGTTAAAGTGAACTCGGATTAACATGGTATTTGCCCATAGTCACTTGTATGAGGTGACGTCTCGAAGTGAATAGAGTGTGATGCGATTGATGGCAAGTTCAAGTGCCATAGAGTCATGTGAGATGACTAGTCGATCACATAGGCAGACTGTTAGGAACACTACATTCGGGCGTGACCGCTTATAGAGTTCTGGCAAATTTATAAAGCCTGGTCGTGGCGAGAGCTACTATGGTATTCTAATGAGTCGATTCTTTTGACTAAAGACTGTTCGCCTAAGGTGGCACGGTTTCAGATTAACTTTGATTTATGTTATTACGACCTTCGTAAATGGGGTCAAGTGGGCATATTTTGGGTTATGATGGTTGTGGCTAGTGATACAGTCGTTTTGTACCAAAAATAAATACCTAAGTTACTACTAACAGAAGTCAGCGCTAAGTAGGGTCGATCTCCACAGGGAGGCTAAGTTGCTATCTATCTGTTTAATTCGGTCTGTTAGGGTGTCACAGAAATGGGGGTTTTGATTGTTGAACTAAACTAATGAAGCTAAGGCAAGGGAGAAATGAATGTAAGAAATTAACAGAAAGAGAAAGGAATATGCTAGGAGTCGGTCTACCGTGGCAGCTACACTATCGGGTCAACTGTGTCGATTAAAATATTGATAAGAAGAGCTATGGTTGTCACCTTTCGGTCCTTTAACCGCCCTAGGATCTCCTAACTTAGCTTTCGCCCTAATTAGGTATTACCTATTGTAATTAAGCAAGCCTTCCCTTCCAATCTTTCGATCCAGGTCGGGGTTAACTAGATAAATTGGTCTCCTGCATGCATTCATTTGACCTAATAACAATTAAATTGCCTAATACAATTCTTATCGCAAGGCTAATCTAATCAAGTCAATCCTATCATATTACTACCACGGCTTCCCTAATCCTAACATACAAAGGGAATTAGCTAGACTTGGAAATAAGGAAAACTAGAATAAAAGAAATAAGAATAATAAACATTAAATTAAAGAGAGAAGGGAAGGAAGAATTACTAAATTAAAAGATCCAGAAATGAAGAACAAAAGTAATGAAGAGCAAAGTAACGTAATAAAAGTGTCGGGGGAGAAAAAAGAGAGTTTAAATGTCGTCCTAATCTTCCTATTTATAAGAAAATAGGATTTGCTAAACCTAATTAACGGAATTAAAGCTAAAAAGCCCAGCCCATAGCGAATCCACTCGATCGAGTGGAATAAAACCACTCGATCGAGTAAACTCACCTAAAACCTGCTCGATCGAGAGAATTAGTTACTCGATCGACTAAAGGCTATTATTGAACTGGTCGATCGACCATAAAAACTACTCGATCGACTAGAAAAGCACTCGATCGAGTGGATCTTGACTTCAGTAGCTCATAATTCACGTTAGCTTGACTTTGACTTGTCCTTTTAGCTCCCGAAATAGCTTCACGCATCCCAAGACAGCTATAATTCCTGCTCCAAATCCACTCTTCCTCCAAATGCATGCAAAACGGACGGTAAAAGGCTTGATTTCACTACTTTATGGTCCATTCCTGCAATTAAGACAAAATACACCAAAGTAGCATATTCGGGGCATTTCGTAGCATAAAACCACGATGAAAGCATAGAAATACGTGCATAAAATAGGCTAAAAAGACTATATAAAATGCACGTATCAGCTAGTCGAAGGGAATAGTGCGATAGGAATTGTCCACCCCCTTGTCAGGGTTAAAATAATATCTCAGGGCCACTCGAGGAGTAATGAAGTGGAAATGCGTGGCCACGCTCGGAAGGTATATATGGTAGATCATTCCGGTCAAATCAGTTATTCTCCAGATCGAGGAAACCACTCTCGATATGATCATTTGCAAGTACGACATGAAAGACACCTTGCATTGAGTGGGAGATAGTAATAGGACAAGAGAATTGATGACGCACACTTGTCGAGGACAAGTGGGAGATTGTTGGTGTGTCCCCGACAATAATGCGATCACAATTGTCGATCATGATGATCACATGTTTAAATCTCATTTTTAAGAATACGTAAGGGATGATTCATTTAATAGTCAACTGATCAACATTAATCGGTAACGATTGGCTTGCTAGTGTTTGACGTTACTGTCGTGGGACGGTGGTGGTCAGTTGATCCCTTAAGGTCACACCTAAAGGATGATGCCCTAATCTGTAAAGTTGATTAATTGTATGACGATGCAAGTTAATCAATTACTTAAAATTGAACAATTCAATTTGTGAGAGAGAATATTGATATCTTATTGTAATGTGATTAAATAAGATTTATTTTATTAATTGAAATACTTTATTACTAAAATTGTTTATTGTTTGAGAAACAATAGAGATAAGAATGAATGGTTGATTATAATTACAAGATGATGTGAATTATAATTAAATGACCCATTTTATTTATGTGATCAAGTATCACTAGTCAATTTGTTGAATATAATTTAATTAATTTTTAAAAATGATATTTATGTGATAAATATGCATTAAATTAATTAATAACATGTAACATACTACATGTGACATATTGTGTGACAATTGATAAAATAAAATGGTAGTCCATTTTATGGAGGATGGACCGAAAAAAAAGGAGGGAGTATTAGTGTGTTTTGGTTGTTTTATTTTAATTGATAAAGTAGCATGATGATGCCTACCTACAACTAGCCTTACACCTACTCTTACACATCTTATACACCTAATTCTTGTGAAGACAAAAAGAGAAAAGTAAGATGCCCTATGTTGGATGTTCCAACCGTGAGCCCTCCTTTAATTTAAGGGAATTAGTTCTCTTATTATTCATTCTATTATATTACATAAAAAGGTTATCCTCTCTCACATTTTCATCTTTTTCTTCATCAAAACATGAGATTTTTGATTCAAATTGTTCATAAAAGATTACTAATATTATTAGTGTAATATATGAGTATTAATAATCAATTTTAAGGTAAACTACTAAACAAATATCTAGCACATATTATTTAGTGGGGATAAGGGATAATCTTGGGTGCAATCAAGAGGAGTGGCTTCTATACTTGAAGTCTTTAGAGGATCATCCTATTACTCATGATAGCTCAAGAACAAGTGAAGGTAGGAGACCTTACTTGTGCGCATAAACTGAAATATTCAATGTAAGGAACCGGTTTTCCTCTACACTTATTTATATGTTTTGCATGCATAAGATCCTTAAGTTTTATGACTAAAACTTTAAACTAAAATATGTAATATTTAAAATATGATTTCCAACAGAAAATCCCGAATAGGAGGGAGTATTAGATAAGTCACAAATTTATTTATAAAACGTTGATCATGCATAATTAATTATCACTTATTAGTTTTAATAATTAAAATTATATGTATTTTATTTTAAAACATTGAAGTTAAACCTAAAAAAATTAAATTTGAGAAAAATTAATTTATTTTTATATATAAGTAAAAACATTAAAGACCATATATGAATTATATTATTTTTCTTCAATTATAATAATAAAATTTTAAAACAGGCCGCGCGAAGCGCGGGATACTACCTAGTATATATATAAAACTGGGTTGAATCGATGTGGATGCGCCACGTGTCAACCCAACCATAAATATAAGCATTAATAACAACGGAACATTAAATAGAAACATAATAAATGCTGCATAAATCTCAGCAAAAAATTAATTAGAGTTTAATAAATATATTATAAAATTACATATAACAATTACGGTGATTTGATTCTAAATTTATTAAAGAAATATTTTGATAACAATTCTATAATTTAAATAATTACGTTCATTACGAAAAATGCTTTCAATTGAGTATAATTCCCATTATATTTATTGAAATATTTTGATATGTATATATATGATCAAAGTGATTGTCTCACAATATTTTACATTTATGTAAAAAAAATATTTTGAAAAAGTTATACAACTTAGACCACTAAATCATTAAGAAAAATATATTTTGAAGAGTCATTATATGTATTAAAAACAGAACTTAAAAAAACTACTAAGAGATTAGTTTTTATAGCGTGAGAATGAAAAAAAATTATATTGCGATAAATTGAATACATATGAGATTTTGATAGACTTAAATAGTGTGATAACGAGTATGTATACGAGTATGTATGTACACAATGATCACAAGTGGATTTGAATAATCAAAACCAAAAGTAATGATTATTAAGTAATATAGTATTATCAACGATATGAAAAAGTAGAAAACATGTTACATTTTTCTTTAATATCTTCAATTAAATATGTATACTTCAAGCATAAAATATTGATTATGACTAACTAAATGTTAGTTTTAGTTAAATATTTTATAAAACGAAACCTAAAAAACATTAAATTTGAGATAAATTAATATATTTGTATTTACAATTAAAAATATTAAAGGTCATATATAAATTATATTATTTATCTTCAATTATAATAATAAAATTTTAAAACAGGCCGCGCGGGATACTACCTAGTATATTATAAATGGAAGAATAGTTCATAAATTTTTTTCTTATTTTTATTTGTTTATTATAGATGGATGTAAAATTATTATTTAGACGAATAATTAATTTTATATAAATTAATAAAGTTGAAATTAGCAATTTTTATGTGTCATTAGTTGTATAACATAATTATACAATGAATTTTTGTTGAAATTTAAGTGAAAAATAAAAATCGGGGTTGAATTTCACCTTTTGTTAAATTTAAGGGGCTTGATTGCTACAATTGATACTTAAGGAGCCTAATTTCACCATTGAGCAAAGTACATGATAACAACCCATCAAAGCGCAACAAGTAGCTAGGAAAGAGGAAATAATTCGCCCCCCAAAAGAAACATGGCTAAAAGGCTAACCTAAGTTCCTAAAAAGAAGCCCCCAGATAAAATGGTTGAATTCCGCCCTATTGTAGATACCTCATTTCTGCACCTCCCGCAAACCACCCGGTGATGATTGGGCCGCATGTTTGGTACACGGAACGATTTGTGACAGTTTGTAAGTTTATCTTCAAGTGATCGCTCAAACACGTGTGTCTACCTCATAGTCGCCATCTACGCGCCGATACGGTCGTTTTGCAGTAATTAGAGTACATTTGGAGTCTGGGTCAAAGACCGTCTTCATTTTTCTAATAACCGTTTAAAATGCCGAGTCAGAATGTTCTGGAATGTTCCGGATATTTCTATTCCATATATTTTCCAATCTTTTGATCTTCGGTAACATATATCCCGAGATTATCATATAAAATGTTAAGGAAATAAGATTAATCCGCTATTCCATAATAGAAACACGGAAATCTTTCTTCCGCAGGAGGAAACCACTGAGGAAAAGACGCAGTGCTTGCTGCGCCTCTTCCTCAGTACTTTTCTGCGTATCTTTTCGAGATTCACTTCCAAAATTTTTCCGAAAACCCTAATTTCCTCTGTGTGATTAGTATAAATAGAGACCTTCGATCTCACATATTTCTCACGCGAGTGTCCGCCCTTCTCTTCTCCCTTTGCATTCTAGACCACGCTCTTGCTTTTTGGCGTCTACGTGCTTGACCATTCGACCACGTAAGCTCGGATCTTTCTGAGTACCAGCCTCGTTTTGCATGACCGACCAATTTGACCAACTCCACAATCAATCAACTTAATCAATCTGTTTAATTCCTCTAAGAGGGCACTTTCGTCGTACATTCGAGTCGAGCATCACTAAACCTTAACTTAGTTCATCTCGTTTCGTCAAACATGTAAGTCTGAGGGTGTAAATCCTTCTTTTTATTATTGTTATTTATTTTTGTAATCACTATTGTAAGATTTATGTCGAAAATATGCTTAAAACCGATTTATAAACCTTGTTTTAAACCCTTTTTACGGATTATCAGGAGACAGGCGTCGATAAAGGACGCAGCAACTACTGCGCCTCTTCGAAGGGACGCAGTACCTGCTGCGCCTCTTCCTGAGGCTGCCGCAGTTCCTTCTTCCTTTCTTCTTCCTTCGTCTTCTGTTCGTCCTATTGTTTTGTTTCGTCTTCAATTGTTCATTGTTCTTTTAACATAATAATTTGAGTATAATAATTTTAACATGTAAATAAATCGTTAATAACTTATCATCTTTTAATTCCCGACTTAAATCCCTTATAATCCATATTTGCGGGTTTTCGTCATTAAAATCAATTCGGGTTTTTAGAGGTTCAATTCATTAATATTGAGTCTCTGGAATTCACCATTGATATATTTTCATCTGTTTATCATCGCCGTCTTAATAACCTGTTTAACCTAATTAATTTGTCTTAGTTCGTTTTAATACTCATAATTAATCTCTTTTAATCTTGTAATAATTCATCCTAATTTGTTTTTATCCATGTTTTATCGTTTTTATGACCTCAATCACATGTAAATAATCTGTTAATCATTTCTATCCGAGTCAATTATTCATAATCAAGCATTAAATTTACCTACGAATATTAACGAGATGCGATTTCGGCTTCACACCTTTAACTCAACCCTGAAGAACGCGACGCAAAGAATCGCCGCGCCTCTTCCAAGGGACGCAGTTCTGCTGCGCCTGTTCCCGGTTGATTTCTGTCCCTGAAATCCCGTTTCTGCCTTGACCTAGTTTATTAGTTTTCGTATTTAATTTACTATTAATCGTATTATAACCTAATCTTTCTGTTTATTTATTTATTCTTTCTTTTCTAAAATTATCCGTTTTAAATGTATTTTCGACATAAACCAATAAATCCGATGTAATTATTGTAATTTTCTTTATTGTATTATTATTGTATTTCTTTTATCGTATTATTTGTATGCTCTCACATGTAATCAGTCTAAATCCCGATTCGACCCAAATGCATGTTAAATTACGTGATAACCGACTTAGTTAATTCTCACATGTTAGGATTAATTTATTGGATGTTGCATTGCATGCATATAATCGACAACATATCGAGTATAGACAATTTCCCTAATCATTAGTAGAGGCCGCTATCGAGGCGGGCGGGATTAGGTGTTCGATCAAAAGAGCTTCCTAATACGTACCCTCACCCCTTACTCCAGATCTCTGTGAACATCCGTGTTCATTGGCATCCACGAGAGTCATTCTAGACATAGAATGCTAAGAGTAACGAGTTCTTGGTGTTCATGTCACTACTTTGTGTCTTGACATGACACGAGGTATTCGAACGGTTTCCAATTTTCCACAATAAATTGGTGGCGACTCCACAAATGCAACAAAGAAAAGCTTGCTTCGCTTTTCGCCCCCGTGGGCCCGCGTCCACAGTTTGGCGACTCCGCTGGAGATTAATACACTTATGTGTTGCCAAGGGTGAAACTTGAACAAGGTTAGGGAATAGTTTATACGAGACAGTTGTTTGGTTTTCATAACTCGGTCTTCCTAGACCGTTTATTCGGCCTTCCTAAGGCCCAACCCAACCCATTCGACCAATCGTCCCGTCTAGACGGTCTAAATTCTTATTTGGGCCTAAGGATGGATAGCGATTGACGTCATCCATACCATGGTACTTACTCTTGTTTGTATCAAGGACTTTCACTACTCAAGGAAATGGACTAGGAATCGGCCTTACTCTTATTTGGTACGAGCCTCTCCACAGACCCTGGGTTTGATTGTTCGGTATGGCAACCCACCTTTAAGCCAAAACCCTTTTAAATGCACTCAGCATACCGTTATAATGCCTGTATAAATGCTTGTACCGTATGTGACCACCATTTCTAAACAAAACCATGACAATTTTTGTAAAAATCAAAATTTCTTTCAAAATGTAAAAATTTCGAACATAAGCCCAATATTAGCGCAAAACCAGTCAAAACTCTGTCCAATTGTCAAGTCAAAATCCGGGCCTGAAAACCCATTTCAAAATCTCACTTCGAGTCCACTCCTACGACTACACTACATTTGACTTGGACCAAGATTTTCAAACCTTGTCATTTCTTCAAAAAGCTCACTTGACACAAGTGGCACACCCCCACTTCACAAGTCAAACCTTTTCTCTGAATAAGCGTGCTAGAATGGTCGATTGTATTTTGATTCGTCGTCGATCTCTTATCCAGTTTTCAAGATGCCTGGAACTAGTCACGCAAGTGTCAATGGACAACCACCGAATGATAATGATCTAATCCTAGCCGCGCTCGCTCGTCTCCAAACTAGCCAAGACCAAGTGAATAATCGCCTCAACACGATCGAGGGCCGAATTGTTGCTGTAGAAACTAGGTTGCCTTCTGCAGAAAATGAGATACTTCATGATTTTGTGAATGACTTTGCGCGTGAAGATCCACCACCTTTTGTGGGAGCATAAGAGGTCAACCCACCCATAGATCCGACTACAGCTGAGAAGTGACTCCAATACTTGGAGGAACAACTGTTGTTTCTCAAAGGGGATGATATCTATAGGGAAAACAATCGCAAGTATGAGGCCGTGAGCTCCAAATTGCCAACCAACTTCAACATGACGGATATCCCGAAATTCAAGGGACATGAAAACCCTTTGAACCATATCCGTGCTTTCAAGGATTACATGTCTATCAAAGGCATTAAACCCAAGATGTTCATTCCTAAGGATCTTTCCTTCATCTCTCGACACCATTCCTAAATAATGGTTTTATTCTCTAGAGCATAAGAAGATTGCCACTTGGGATGATGTCGCGATTGAGTGCGATAAGCAATATGCGGATAATGCCGAAATCCAAGTCAACATGCGCACTTTAGAGGTTCTTACCCAAAATGACAAAGAAGGTTTCACCGACTTCCTAAGTAGGTGGAGGAAGACTAGTACACAACTGTTGAACGTCCAGATGAAGCTACCCTCATGAAGAAATTCGTGGACAATCTAAAATCCATCTATGCGAGTCATTTGAGGTACCAAAACATTAAGACCTTCAAAGACTTAACTGTACTAGGAACAAGGATCGAGGATGACATCCGTAAAGGGCTCTTATCCAAAACGGTAGGTCGTAGATATCAAGGCTCAACAAGTCGTTCTTACGGCTCTACTAGCAAGACTGATGAAGTTAACCTTCTCGAGCCATCGAAGAAAAGTACCCCACCACGAAAAATCACAAATATTGGAGACACATACTCAAATGCTCTAAAGAGACTGATGAAACAGGGTAAGCTTCAACCCATAGGCGCTACACCCGAACCATAAAAGAAATCCAAGTTCTGGGACGAGAATTCATATTGCGAATAGGGGCAAGGGACATGATACAGAAAAATGCTACAAGCTAAAAAATGTGCTTCAAGACATGATTAAAGACGGTCGCCTACCAATACCGCCTGGAGGCAAGCCTAACAATACTCAGAATCTTCTTGGAGTTCTGATGATTACAAGTGAAGAATCTACCTTAGATTGTTCACACCTCATTTCTCCAGTCAAAGATGAGATCTATGCAATAGAAGAAGAAGGGAACTACTCTACCATTTCCCCTACCGTCACCGACTTTATAGCATGGGCAAAGAGTGTGAATATGCAAGTCTCAGAACTAGAAAGTGTAGTGGCAACCCTACGTGATCCACGTGCAACACCCAAAGAACATGCGCCACTAAGTTTCTCTCAAAATGCTACAATGCAAGAAGTAGTAGCCGTGGTTGATGAACTATTCGACCAAATTATCCAATTAGAGGCCGAGATCATGAGGATGAAAGAACTTGCTACCATCAATGGAGTGTGGGCCGACGATGATGAAGATGAGTATCTCACTGAACACTACTTAGTCAAAGTCAGTGAGGAAATAGTCCAAAATAGTGAGGATCAAGATGTAAACCACCTTACTCGTTCGGGACGTCCATACCAAAACACTTCTCAAAATGGTCCCATAGCGAATGGTCCAACCAACGTTGTCACATCAAATGATAACGAAGATACCTCTACTGACCATTTGCTAAAGCAACTACAGAAGACAAAGGCTGATCTTTCAGTCTGACAACTAGTTGCAAGCTCATTCCCACATCGCCAGGCTTTACTGCAAGTCTTGGCTAAACTGACTGTGGCACATAATTCCACACCCGATGACGTAGTAAATTTGGTCTTCCATGAATCACCTAAGCTAAGTAGCCCTGTTACTTTCTCAGATGAAGATTTACCACCTTTTGGCGCTAATCACAACTTGGCTCTTTACATCACTGTCATTTGCTTGAAGAAGAATGTGCCAATGACTTTGGTAGATGTTGGCTCGGCAGTTAACGTTATACCTTTGAAAACGGCATACAAACTGGGCATAAAAGAGTCGGATTGGACCCCTACCAACCAAAGTGTTCGCGCATATGATGGTACACGACGAAAAGTGGTAGGACTTGTTAACCTGACCATAGCCACAAGGCCGATCGAACGAAAAGTCAACTTCCAAATAGTAGACATTGAAGCATCCTTCAACATACTTCTGGGAAGACCTTGGATTCACGCTTCCAAAGCGGTAACATCCACCCTCCACCAGAAGATCAATATCCCACTAGATGGTAAAGTGGTGACAATCACCTCATCACCCATCAAGGCAGTAATAGAAAGGAGATCAAGTAACCAAGTACTCGCGGATCCAGTGCATGAACTTGGGGGCTTCCATAGCATATACGTTATAGAAAGCGAGTTGGCACCTTTATACTTCAATCCCTACTCCAATTTGGTGGTCAACCACATACTCAAATCCCAGGGATACTTCCCAGGAATGCCTTTGAATCCAATCCGAAGGAACACCTTTGCACCCTACAAAGAAGGCAACTCACAAAAGATATCACTTGGATTAGGGTACAAACCCACTAAAGAGGAAGCTCTCGAGATGCTCGCCCAAGTTCAAAACCGTAAGAACGTGGGAATCCAAATGCAACCCTATCTCCCTACCCTAAATGGATACTTCGTTAGGGAATGAAGTAAGAACTCTTTCATGGATTTCCCGAACCTTGGCACTATCTCGAAAGGAAGTTGGCCGGAATCGAGATCTTTCACGATTGCTACTTCATTCCTCCAGTAACGGTTCCTATCGTCAAAACTCGTCAAGCACCTTGCTTAGACGAACAAGCTGTTAGCCTACTATTTGGGGAAGATCGATTTATTAGAGCCGTGCAGGATGAGATCATTACCATGATACTTCAAGACGATAATTTAAAACCTACCGCATTGATCACAGAAACCAACTCAAATCAGCAGAAAGGATGGAGAAAATCGATCAAGTGGACGAACAATCAAGGAAGACTCTTCAAGCTCACCACTGGAGAAGGATAGATGTTCAAAAGAGAACCAGAAGACGATGAATTCGAGTCAGAGTCAGAGTCGGAGTCAGAGTCGGAGTCTAGAGAAGTCCCTAGAGAGTCTCCTCCTGTCGTCACTCCCACTCCCCTTGTTTCTCCTAGCTTAGCATCAAATAGTAATAGTAGTTCGGGAAATGTCCCAACAGCTGTCCCTTTACCGCCACTGACTACAGAACAGGTGGTTTCTTTGTTTCAACTTTTCTCAAATTTTAATATGATAAATCAGGTTCTGCTTACCCTTTGTGTTATTCTGGATGCAATTCTGTTTACGATGATAATGAGGATGACCCATACCCAGACTCAATCGAAATACCTCCCTACATAGCCAAAGAAATACTACAAGAGGGGAAAGGGGGACCAGTAATAGAAGATACTGAACCCATCAACGTAGGAACCGAACTAGAACCCCAAGAACTTAGGATAGAGACGACCTTGAACCCCGCCGAGAGGGCCAGTTTCATAGACCTCCTAGACGAGTTCAAAGACATTTTTGCTTGGTCCTACAAAGACATGCCAGGAATCGACAGGGACATTGCAGAACATAGGATCCCGATTAAACCAGGTTTCAAACCCGTGAAACAGAAGCTTCGAAGAATGAGGACAGTATGGGCTCTTAAGATCAAGGAAGAGGTCGACAAACAATTCAAAGCCGGGTTCATCAAAGTTTTCGAGTACTCAGACTGGGTAGCTAACATAGTACCCGTACCCAAAAAGGATGGGAGAATCCGGGTTTGTGTGGATTTCATAGACCTAAACAAAGCAAGTCCCAAGGATGACTTTCCTCTACCACATATCGACATATTGGTGGATAACACAGCAGATCATGCGCTACTATCCTTTATGGATGGATACGCAGGATATAACCTGATCAAGATGACCATATAAGATATGCATAAGACCGCCTTCGTCACTCAATGGGGCACCTATTGCTACACAGTTATGCCATTTGGGCTAATCAATGCCGGAGCTACATATCAACGCACCGCAACCACGCTCTTACATGACATGATGCATAAAGAAGTTGAGTTATACGTAGATGATATGATTGTCAAGTCCAAGGATAGAGAGGGGCACATTGCGAACCTTCCCAAATTTTTCTCAAGGCTACGAAAATACAACATGAGGCTCAATCCTCAGAAATGCGCATTCAGGGTAACATCTGGTAAACTCCTGGGATACGTTGTTAGCCAACGAGGAATAAAAATAGACCATTCCAAGATCAAGGCTCTAATTGAAATGCCACAACCTCAATTCGAGAAAGAAGTTAGGGGTTCCTAGGTAAGGTGCAATATATAAGTCGATTCATATCGAAACTCACTATGATCTGTGAACCTATCTTCAAAAAGCTCAAGAAAACAGATCACACCATGTGGGATGATGACTGTCAGAAGGCGTTCGACGGAATCAAGGAGATACTAGCCAAGCCACCAGTGCACATGCCACCTCAACGAGATCAACCTCTTGGTTTATATCTCACGGTAACGAAAACAGCTATGGGCGCCATGCTAGCCCAAACCGTAGGAAAAGAAGAAAGAGCTATCTACTACCTTAGTAAGAAGTTCTTGGAGTACGAGTGCAAATACACACAACTTGAGAAGACATGCCTCGCTCTTGTGTGGGCAACGAAGAAGCTACGCCATTACATGCTTAGCTACTCCGTCAAAGTATACTCCAAAATGGATCCTCTCAAATACCTCTTCGAGAAACCCGTTCTCAATGGACGCCTAGCAAGATGGACCTTGAAGCTCTCTGAGTTCGATCTCAAGTATGTACCCCTGAAAGTTATAAAAGGGCGCGCCATTGTCGAGTTCTTCGCAGAAAATCCCATCAATGATGCACAAACAATAGACACCTGGTCATTTCCGGATGAGGATATTAATACCGTCGTTTTGTATCAAAATTAAATTTATAAATCCGAACTAAAACTATAGCTAGTGATAGTAAGGGTCGAACCACAGAGAGACAAGATCAATTCTATTTGCTATTTTTAATCTATTGAAGTAACAATTAAATGGGGGTTTTGAATTTGTTTGATTCTAGAGACTAATTGCCAAAATAAGAAATTTCTCAAATAAGATAAAAGGGAGATCAGGAACTTTGGTTCACCATGGCTAAGGTCAGGTAAAAAAGGTAGCAGAGGTCCTGTAAAACGGTCTCAGGAAATATGAGCAAGCCTTTCGATCAATACTCAAATTTAACCTTACAGTCTTCTAATTCCCTAGAATTTCTCAAAGCATTCACTCAAAGGAAATTCCAAAACTATTGAAAACCTAACCTACTAATCTTTCAATCTAGCAAGACGGGTTTATCAAAAGAAAATAAGATCGATACGGAAGAAATCATACTAATAAATTCGACCCTAATTTACGCCATGGCTCACCCAGTTCCCAATCAAGATAATTAGCTATGCATGATTAAGACTATAACAATTGCAAAATTAAAGACATAGAATGAAATTGACATGATTGAATTAAAATTAAAATAGAGGATTAAAACTGAATTACTTGAATATAGATTGGTAACAACAAGAATTAAAAGACGAGAATAAAAGAAGATTGAAATTAAATTAAAGCTTACTAAGGAAATTGATGAACAACAATTAATTCGAATCCTTGCCTCCACTACGTGTCTCCAAAACTAGATCTAAAACTTCAGTTGTTCAATAATAAAAAGCATAACCTAAATTATTGTTGCCTCATACTGATGAACGTTGTCGAAATTTGGTAAATTACAAACGAGCTTTCAAAAGACAAATGCATAAAAGACCCACAGCTTCGCAATCTGGTCGATCGACCAAATGGCACGGTCGATCGACCAACCAGTACAGTGCTGTCTCTTCTGCTGAACTTCCACGGTCGATAGACTGAAGGTGTTTGTCGATCGACCAACTACGCTGTGCAGTAACTTCCTTTTCTCTTCCAATCAGCCTCTTCACTCCATGCACGCATCCCGAGGTGAACAAGTCCGAACTCCCATCTTCCAAGTTTCAATAAAGTTGCTTCCGGAGGATGATTTAAGCTTGATTTAGCTCACTTCCACTCATTCCTACAATAAATCATAGAAATTCCAAAGTAAACCGTTTCGGGAGAAATAGTAGCTTTAAGCTAACAAATACGCATAGAAATACGTGCCAAAACTGCGAATAAAGTGTATAGGATATGCACGTATCAAATCTCCCCAAACCAAACCTTGCTTGTCCCCAAGCAAGCATTATGACCCGACTAAAAACCTCTAATGGAACGGATTTCATGCTCAGAGCTAATATAAACCATCATACCCAACCAATTTAATGCAGCTATTAACATCCAAGTATTTTGTCAAATGCAAACGAGTTGAACATGTTAAAGAATTTGCAAAACCTTCGACCTTGGAAGACTCGTATATATCGGACTCTCACGGGTCGCTCATTCGCTCATTTAAGTACAAGGTAAGATATATTGTGCAAGACAGAAGAGTGCTAAAAATAAGACTCTCACCTATCTACGACCCATAAGAACATGCCTGCAATCTAACATGAATAAAGTCTCTACAACCGTACATATGCATTCCAACCATTTAATGACCATGACATACGCCGAGGCAATTTTGGAATTGTGAGGCTAGAGGTAAAAAGAGGCTAAAATGAATTTGGGAAAGAGGGGTTAGGCCGAGCTAATAACCACTAAACCAAATTATAAGGAAATCCACTTCTTACTTCCACTAACCAAAAATAACACCAATGCTCAAATATCATGAGCATAGAACTCACAATTCTCCAATAAAATAACAATTCCCCAAATAATATGAATAGCACATGGGAATTAAGAAATCACCATGCTAAAATCATTTTAAACATGTGATCTCCCTTTTTATTTTCTTCATTTCCTTTCTTTTCTTTTCTGACTTTCTTTTGTTTTCTTTTTTTTTTCTTCAATTCCTGGACTGGCAGTCGATCGACCACCCCTGCTGGTCAGTGCTGTTCTGCCCAGTTCAGTCCTCTTTTTTTTTTTTCTCTCTTTAATTTTTTCAGTTCATTTTTTTCAAATCATAGCTTCCCTTCATTTCCCAACAAATCATCCAACAAGATAATAAGAACCAAATCGCAAGACAACATTCCCGAAATACTACCTTTACTAGCTCGGCTAGGGTGGCTAAATTTAGTATGTAGCTAAATGGGACAAAAAGGGCAAATTTGGCTTTGTGAGGTTTATGGGTAAAATGAGAAAGGGGAACCTCTACCACATGTGTCAACAAACCACGGACCCGAATGCATATAGGTATCAAGTAGACTAGACTCATGCTTATGCAAATTAATGTGAGATGCCTTATAAGGAGAAACTACTCTCATTCCTACATGAAATCGGTCATGAATGTTACCGATTTATTAAGCTCTATCCTTATAAATTTAAGTAGCTTGCCAATATTGAGTCAAGTCTATTCGTTTAGCAAAATTCCAACAAAAACTCGTAGACTGTGCAAGTGACATACTTGGAAATGTTCAAAGTGCAAGGAAAGGGCAATGAGACAATATGTAATGCAAACTCATCACTGAAATCCTTCCGTTCCGACTCGACATATATGCTAAAATAAACGTGCATTTTTTTTGAATTTTTGGTGGTTTTTCAATTTTTTTTTTTGCTTTTTTTTTTCGAATTGAAAACAAATGCAAGCTGAAATGCAATAAACGTGTGACTGAAATGCAATAAAAAACAAATGCAAATGCAATAGATATATGCATATACCCTCCCAAAATCAAAACGCACAATGCCCTCATTGTGCTCAGCAGCAAATCACCAGCATCAACAACAATAATGGGAAGAATATAAGCAACAACAAAATAAAAGGAAACTAACAAAAAGGGATCGGAAACTCACAAAATAAGACCTCCCCAAACCAGCCAAAAAATGGGGGAGGTCAGAATGCGTCTAATCCCCACCGTCATACTCGGGATCGCTTTCCTCATCCTCCTCGGATTCCGAATCGTCCTCTTCTTTCGCCTCAGCAGCAGCGACGGTAGTAGTCGTGGGAGTTGAAGTCGTAGCAGGCGGAGGATATCTGCCCACCGGGGGAACAAAGAAAGACGGGTGAGTCCAGGGACCTCGTGGGAGCATCCCTGTCCGAGCGTACTCCTCGTAAACTAGGTACATGGCAAGAGCCATGTCTATCCTATGCTGATCAAAACTCCTGCACAAGTCACCCAACACACGTGAAACCGCCCTTTGGTCCATGACCGCAGGGATAACAATAGGTGTAGGGGGACGAAAAGTAGCCGGGAAACCCGTGGGAGCAGGAGTAGAGGAGGAGAGGGCCTGTGAAGAGGAGACACGAGCTTGCCTCGAGGTACTAGCAGTAGTGGTGCCCGCCCTAATAGGGCGCCAAAATTTGATACCTGTCGAAGTGAGTGCCAAAAATAATATTTATAAATTCCGAACTACAACTAGCAAGCGGTAGTAAGGGTCGATCTGCAGGGAGGTAGGGAGATAATAGTTGCTTTTAATTTTAGTCTAAAGGTAAACAGTTGAGGGGTTTTTGATATGAATTATAACTAAATCTAATAACATAATAGAAGCAAAAGATGTAAACAATGATAAAAGAAATGTTAAGACGGTCGGTTCACTATAGCTGCGATGACACATAATCCTAGGTAAGTTCGAAATACAGTCGTGTAGGATGGTAAAACAAGTCCTCTCGGTCCAAGTTAACTAGTAGCTCCTTTCGGCCTATGCTACCAGTCCCTAAGTCTCACTAATGCTAGCTCTCGCCCCGATTAGTGATTCCTAAAGCCTAAATTACATTATCTCTCGATCTCAGCAATTTAGTCGTCTTAATTCATTAATTAATGCCCTTCCCTATCTCTCGATCTCAGCAATTTAGTCGTCTTAATTCATTAATTAATGCCCTTCCCTATCTCTCGATCTATGGGTTGGTCAAAACTAAGCATCTAATAAGTCTCCTCTCGGTCTCATTGTTAAAAAATGCACTTAACGAAACAAACGAATGCTAATCAGACACGAAGTCGGTCGATCGACCAGCTACCCCAGTCGATCGACAAACCGGCTCAGTCGATCGACTAGTTAAGCCAGTCGATCGACCATGCCCTAATTCGGGGTCACCTATTCTAATGCCATCTACGCCATAGATCCCCTACATCTTAGCACGAGGATGTTTAGCTACTCATAATAATTCTAACTACAACTACGAAAGCAATTAAAACAGTGAACGAAAGCATGATTAAAACGATTTAACAGTAAATTCGCAATAAAGAAAATTAGGGCTTAAGGGAACTAATCTAGCAATTCTAACTACGAAGATAATAAACTTAAAGACTGAAATTATGATTGAGAAATACCGAAACTGAAGGCAGAAAGGAAAACAAGATACAAAATAGTGAACTTTATTGAGAATATAAAGCATTTGAATTGAATGTAAACTATGCTAAAATCGAGACCTAATGTCTCTGATATCCGATGCCTCCAACTGAATCATAGTCACGTTATATATAAGATACCACGCAACTCTTTTTTCCTAAAAACCTAATTACATATTGGCTTCTTAGTCTTGTTGTAATTCTGCGCGTCAGGGTCGTGGAGTGGTCGATCTACCACAGGGACCAGTCGATCGAACACTAGCGCTGTACAGTAATGCATTCTGACGAATTCTGCAGCGCGCACCGATCGTAAAACAGCTGCCATTTCTTCATTAGTGGGTCAAATCAGGCATTTTACGCGGCGTTGGGAAGCTAAGAGGATAAGCTTTCACCTAAAATTGGAATCACTCGATTATCTGCTCTAAAACTCGAGATATAGCCATCTGAATAAGGCTGCAATGTCGAGAAGCACTTCGCTTGTTTAAGCTTTGCAACTTGTACGCAACCATGCTTTTGCTATCTTTTAGGCCTTGAAATGCGCACCAAGTTCATCTCTCGAGTCACTACTTCATGTCAGGTCCTATTATAAATACTCGGGGATGGATTCGGCTCTTTTTCCGCTAAAATCTTCACATTTCTACAATAATACACAAAAACACGAAAGTAGACGGAAAAAAGGAATATAGTAGAATAAACTACACATTTGAGCTCTGAAATGCGTGTAAAAGAGGGTGTAAAACATCATATTTTAGACACGCATCAAACTTCCCCAAACCGGTTCCTGCAACATCCAAAACAGAAGGATCTTCCTCCAATTTGCTCCCAATCAGGGGCGGAGGTGTTATAGCAGAATTAGGCATAGGGGCAGGCATATCAGAAAGCACAAAATAAGATTTCTTCTCAGAAATCGTATTAGAAGTGACTGGCCACATAAGATCTTTCTTCTTAGCGGTCTGGGCAAAAATAATAGACTGTTTCTCTACTTTAAAGGTCAATGTCCCTGAGCCAACATCTATAACTGCACCAGCAGTGTGCAGAAATGGTCTACCCAAAATGATAGGAATGTGAGCATCCTGGGGTATATCTAGTACAACGAATTCAACTGGAAAAAAGAACTTTCCTATTTGCACAGGAATATCCTCTAAGACTCCTATTGGCTGGACCGCAGAGCGGTCAGCCATCTGTACCATCATGTTAGTGACTGCAAACCTAGTCAATTTCAATTTCTTAGCAAGACTCAAAGGCATAACACTGACACTAGCCCCTAGATCACATAATGCCTTCTCAATTGAGAAGGTACCAATACTACATGGGACAGAAAAACTACCTGGGTCAAACAGTTTATGAGTAGCAGTGTGAGTTAAGTACGAACTAGACTCTTCAGTTAAATGCACTGACTCCACAACATTCAAAGACTTTTTCTTAGCTAGCAGCTGTTTCATGAACTTCATATACGTAGGTACTTGATTAACTAGCTTTAAGAAAGGAATTTGCACGTTAAGACTACGCACGACATCTTTAAATTTATCAAACATTACCTGAACTTTGGTCGGCACTAGTCTCTCCGGATAAGGGACTGAAATGGAACCATCCGCATTTGGAGCTTGCCTCAAAAACCTCGGGGTCGTCTCACCCCGGAACAAGAAATCCCTCAAGTTATCAGGCATCGGAGGACGAAATGGCTCCTCATCAGCAGCATCCTTAGTCGATCGACCAGCGGGGTCGGTCGATCGACCAAGGTCATTTCTCCCAACATTGTCAGAATGGTTAGAATTGCTTTCTGGGTGAACAGTGGTGGTCGGTCGACCGGGTAAGGTGGTCGATCGACCAACTGCGCTGTTGTTCGTCTTTTTCACGCCTTTGTTTTTTTTCCCTTTTCCAGCCACTTTTCTACTTTGCTCAACCATCACTTTGGGAACATATTCTACAATAGCGGGCCCATTAAGGGTAGACCCGCTCCTCAGCGTCATTGCATGTACGGTCTCAATACGCTGATTCAGAGAGTGAAATTGACTCGGTATCTCAGCTGCATTCTTATCTAATGTAGCAAATTGAGATTTCAGCTCCGTGATTGAGACCTCATTCGTCGCATTACTTTTCTGTACCTCCACCATAAGCAGCTGCACTAGACTCGTCAACTCTGCAACTTCATTATTCGACTCTTGTTGTGACGGAGTGGATGATGGTGGGGCTACATAAGGAGGCACATATGGTTGATGCGGTGAAGTAGGAGCGTAATTATATGCATTGTCGTGCTTAAATCGATGAAAAGCAAACATCTTTTCCATAGGGCTCCTGCATGTATCAGCTATGTGTCCCCCTTCGCTGCATCTCCCACAAAACTCCACCTGCTGCTCCTGAGAATGGAACATGGGTGGACTCTTCTGAAGTACTGTATATAGGACCTGTAGGACCTAACAAAACAACACTAGAGAAGATGGTAAGAACTGCCTCAAGGTACTCAGTCTTCCCTTGAGGCGAAACACACACTAAAATAAAAAACAACTAAAACTAGCGCTGCCTCCCCGGCAACGGCGCCAAAATTTGATACAGTCGTTTTGTATCAAAATTAAATTTATAAATCCGAACTAAAACTATAGCTAGTGATAATATAGGTCGAACCACAGAGAGACAAGATCAATTCTATTTGCTATTTTTGATTTATTGAAGTAACAATTAAATGGGGGTTTTGAATTTGTTTGATTCTAGAGACTAATTGCCAAAATAAGAAATTTCTCAAATAAGATAAAAGGGAGATCAGGAACTTTGGTTCACCATGGCTAAGGTAAGGTAAAAAAGGTAGCAGAGGTCCTGTAATACGGTCTCAGGAAATATGAGCAAGCCTTTCGATCAATGCTCAAATTTAACCTTACGGTCTTCTAATTCCCTAAAATTTCTCAAAGCTTTCGCTCAAAGGAAATTCCAAAACTACTGAAAACCTAACCTACTAATCTTTCAATCTAGCAAGACGGGTTTATCAAAAGAAAATAAGATCGATACGGAAGAAATCATACTAATAAATTCGACCCTAATTTACGCCATGGCTCACCTAGTTCCCAATCAAGATAATTAGCTATGCATGATTAAGACTATAACAATTGCAAAATTAAAGACATAGAATGAAATTGACATGATTGAATTGAAATTAAAATAGAGGATTAAAACTGAATTATTTGAATATAGATTGATAACAACAAGAATTAAAAGACGAGAATAAAAGAAGATTGAAATTAAATTAAAGCTTACTAAGAAAATTGATGAACAACAATTAATTCGAATCCTTGCCTCCACTTTGTGTCTCCAAAACTAGATCTAAAACTTCAGTTGTTCAATAATAAAAAGCATAACCTAAATTATTGTTGCCTCATGCTGATAAACGTTATCGAAATTTGGTAAATTACAAACGGGCTTTCAAAAGACAAATGCATAAAAGACCCACAGCTTCGCGATCTGGTCGATCGACCAAATGGCACGGTCGATCGACCAACCAGTACAGTGCTGTCTCTTATGCTGAACTTCCACGGTCGATAGACTGAAGGTGTTGGTCGATCGACCAACTACGCTGTGCAGTAACTTCCTTTTCTCTTCCAATCAGCCTCTTCACTCCATGCACGCATCCCGAGGTGAACAAGTCCGAACTCCCATCTTCCAAGTTTCCATAAAGTTGCTTCCGGAGGACGATTTAAGCTTGATTTAGCTCACTTCCACTCATTCCTACAATAAATCATAGAAATTCCAAAGTAAACCGTTTTGGGAGAAATAGTAGCTTTAAGCTAACAAATACGCATAGAAATACGTGCCAAAACTGCGAATAAAGTGTATAGGATATGCACGTATCAGATATACTTCAAACTGATGTAGACTCCTGGGACCTTTACTTTGATGGGGGCATCGAACTTGAGAGGATTTGGATTAGGAGTGTTGCTCATTTCTCCTGAAGGCGAGCATACACCAATATCTGTCAAACTCGAATTCGAGGTGACAAATAACGCGGCAGAATATGAAGCTTATCTCATCGGATTTCAAGCAGCAGTAGGTTTAGGCATCAAGAATTTTCACGTACACGGAGATTCATCTTTGATCATCAACCAAATTACGGGATCTTGGAAAATTCGAAGTGAAAGCCTAGCACCTTATCAAGCCAGAATAGACCAAGTAGCCTAATTCTTCAATCAAGTAACCTACCTACACTTACCTCGAGAAGAGAATCAATTTGAAGATGCTCTTGCAAAACTTGCATTTTTGATTAACATGCCAGATAATATGGTAGAAATGCCTTTATGCATCGAATGACGGTCAGAACCGGCTTACGTGCACCAAATTACAGAGGAAGAAGAAATTACGGAGGAACCTTGGTTCCAAGCAATCCTGAACTTCAAGCTCAATGGCACCTATCCACCAAATATGGACAAGAGGGGACAACGTGCTATACGCTTACTAGCTTCCCAATACGTCCTCATGCAAGGAGAATTATACAAAAGAACGCCTCTTGGTGTAATCCTACGTTGCCTTGATCATTCACAGGCACAGAAAGTAATGGAAGAAGTCCATGATGAAGAATGTGGCTCTCACATGAGTGGACCAATGATGGCAAAGAAAATCACACGTTTAGGGTACTATTGGACCACAATGGAATCCGATTGCATCAAGTATGTCAGACATTGTCATAACTGCCAGATATTCGGGAATGTGCAACACGTCCCTCCTTCATTACTCTACACCATGACATCTCCTTTTCCATTTTCTGCTTGGGGAATCGACATCATCGGAAAGATCACGCCAGCCGGAATAGGAGGTCACTGTTTTATTCTAGTGGCAATCGATTATTTCACCAAATGGGTAGAAGCAGCTTCCTACACTAGTCTCACAGCCAAGAACGTGGCAAAGTTCATACAAACCAATATCATCTGTCGATACGGTTGCCCACATGAGATCATTAGTGACAATGGGTCACATTTCCAGGCTGAGACTAAGCAATTTCTAGCCAAGTGCAAAATCAAGCATCACCACTCCTCGCCATACAGACCACAAACTAATGGCGCGGTAGAGGCGGCAAACAAGAACGTTGTCACAATCCTCAAGAAAATAATTGACAACTATCGATATTGGTCAAGCAAGATACCATTTGCCTTATGGGGATATCGCACATCTGTTAGGACGCCCACTGGGGCCACCCCTTTCTATTTGACCTACGGCATGGAAGCCGTGCAACTAGTCGAGCTCGAAATACCATCTTTGCGTATTTTACTCGAAAGTCAAATCCCGGAAGCCGATTGGAAGAGGGATAGGTATGAAGAACTCATCCTCCTGGATGAACGAAGACTGCGCGCATTACATAATGTGCAAACATATCAGGCACGTATCAAACGAGCCTTCAACAAAAGGGTTAAGCCAAGGAACATCAGAGAAGGAGACTTGGTCCTCAAATCAATTAGAGCTCTTTTACCTGTCGATCCACGAGGAAAGTTCAAACCCAACTGGGCCGGACCATTTCTAGTGAAGTCCATACTTCCAAGGGGTGCGGTTAGGATCACAAACTTAGATGGGAATGAATTTTCCAACCCGACAAACCTTGACCAATTGAAACGTTACTATGCCTAGAATAGGAAAAAAACGCGCCTTACGTAACCCCACGTGTCGCTCTTGTGGCACGAAATAAACGGCCCCTGGCCAAGCTAAATAAAGCTAATGTCATCTTGCTCTTTCATTTTGACAATTTGTCATCCTCATATCATCAAATAAATTGAATTGCACTTTAGGAGTAAGTAAAAGCTCATGCTTATTTTCTAGTTCGCTACAAGCTCTTGCTTAAAACAATTATTCTTTTACGTTTACTTGAACTACGCGCAAGGGTTTGATTTCATTTTTTAAATGAATACATAGGCAATCCTTCACAGGATACAACCCATTATTTTAAGTGTAAATAGAAGGACATTTGGATATGCATTTGGAATTCGACAAGAATAATAATAGAAAATCCCAAAGGTTTCATAACCAATCAACCTCTTTTATTTCATTTCTTTTAATAATAATACGCTACATAATAGAAATAAAAAATATAAAAAAAGAATAGGCTAGGATTCTAAAAACCCCACCTTCTTATTACAAACAATAATAATTATAAATAATAATAATAAAGACTCGGGCTATTCTTCCATTTTCCCTTTGCTTTTGTCATTTTTATCGTATTTTTTGTCTCGACCTCGAGCTGGACGCTCTTGCGCCACTTCAGACCTAATCAACAACGGTCTCTCTCGTGGTCTTGCCTTGCCATTCTTGTCAACCACCTTTTCCACGGCAGGAGAAGTCCTCGGTTTCTTCGAAGGATGAACAACTCGAAACCCGGCTTCTTCTTCTCCCTCAGTCAGATGCTTCTTTTTCTCCTTCTCTACATCACGAACCTTGTAGTCAATAGGCTCGCGCTTCCTCAATCTCTCACGCTCCTCCGGAGTAGTAGCTTTCCTCCACTGCAAGTAGGAATCAAACACTCATAAAGCACTAACAGAAGAATTCAAGAACCACGTGTTCCTTTAAGCCCATTTGATGGCCCATTCTCTTCGGCTCTCAGTGGTAAGGGCCATAGCTGTCTGAGGGACGGTATCAAGCTTCGGAATCATCTGCTTCAATCCAACCGTCCTCATCAACCTCTCCGGGAAGATGCATATCATAAACTCCAAGCCAGGAATGAGCACCGATCGGGTAGGATCCAAGGACGATACTCCAGTGACAGATTTGAGATGCCACCATGGTACGATCCATCTAATCAGTGGACCATCATCACTCTTCAGTTTGTTCTCCCAATAGTTGCAGACTCGAGTGAAGTCCACCATATAAAGTCTAGTCCTCATTGCAATTGAGCGAGCATGATAAGCAGGAACATTAACTGGGGGTTCGATCAATCGAAGACGCTCCATAAGTCAGACCTACCAAAACACGGGTATAAGAATAAAAAAAAAAATTGAAAAAAAAAATTGAAAAAAAAACAAAAAAAAAATCGAAAAAACACACAAAAAAAATATAATAAAAAGCTTCGTTCTGTTACCTGCAATATGATGGGACTTCCCAAATAAGGAAGGTCGCGGTTGGCTTTCCTGTTATCTAACCCCAACAGGATCTCTCCTAAACACAGGCAAGCTAGGCTCCTGCGCAGCTCCATTTGCTCAATTAAGCTCAAGTCATGGGGGTCGCCTCTCAAATCCTCATCAACATGCCCTTGAAGAACATATACATGCAGTAGGCAAAATCCGAATGCCCTTCGCCTTGCAACATAGGAAATGGTAGGATCTGCCCTGTTTATGAATCAATCGATGAAGTCCAACATTCGCACTCCTTTAGAGGACACAAGACGGTCAACCTCAGCTCTTGTCAACCCAATCAAATCTCTGAACTTATTCTTATACCCTTGAGAAGTAAAGGGTATAGCAGGCAAATGCTTCGGGTCCCAGCCACCGATTGCAGCAATTTCTTCGGGAAATGGGCAAATATCGCATCCAGGAAAGGCAAATACGTGATAATTCGAGTCCCAATAATCCAGACAAGCATCTAGGAACGGTTTGACCACCTTGACCAACTTCAAACTCAAGATCGATCCTAAATTACAGGCACCCATATCGTGTTTCTCCACATTAGAGAAGTCATTTGTCCACTCTTTCAGACGGATTTCAAGAGTATTCATGATGTATGCTTAATTAGAGAAGTTTTATGTAATAAGACGAGAGAAAGACGGAAGAATTATGTGAATAAAACCTCTCTCGACGTCTATATTTATACTAAAAGTTGTTTCCTAAAATCTGTCAGGACAGACACACTGGGGAACAGGCGCAGCACCTGCCGTGCCTCTTCAAAGGGAAGCAGCTCCTGTTGCGCCTCTTCCTAAGCCTTATTTCTGTGATTTTCCGCGTTGGATCTTTCTTAATTCCTCCAAGAATAATTTCCTATTCATATGGGTTATTATTTTGGTAAGTCCGTCAAATTACCATGTTGCGCGTTTCCTAATTCCACGGGCACGCATTTCGAGGCAATATCGGCATTTTCGTCATTTCAGCACACTTATACATTTCTTTTTTAAATTTCTTTTTCGGGAATCATTTCACCAATTTAGATATTCATTTTCAAACTTACACATTTTCTTTTAATTTTCTTTTTTCTTTTTTTTGGGAATTATTTCACTCCCCTTCCATTTCACATTTCAAACTTATATGTTTCTATTTTTTTTCTTTTTTTTTAATTTAGGGGGTAACCCTCCCTACCCTCCGGTCATTTTCAGTAAATTTTTTGCATTTTCGAGTCTTTGTCTTGCGCTGATTTAGGCCACGTGTACAAATATGTGTTTTTATGTGCAATCTCTGTGTGCATTTCGGCAGCATGACGGCGTAAACCGTCATCTACCAAACCTGTTCAAAGCTAACTGCGCAGTACAAACAAGGCAACCAACAAAGACAAAGGCACTCAGGCCATCATATATACAACCAAAAAGGGAATATGTACACCAAACTGGGGGGGCTCGAGCCCGAAACAAAAGGCATAAAGTGCAAAATGAAGGTTCCAAAATGTAAAAAATGTATAAAATACAACAAAAAAAACGATAAAGAGCAACAAACTACAGCTGGTCACCGCCTAGCTCAGTGACTATCGCCTCGAGAGCAGCGATCTCGGCGTCACGGACCTCTAGCTCCCTCAGCAGGCGAGCTGTCTCCTCCTGGGACTGGGCAAGCTCTCGCTCCAGGTCACACTCCCTCTACAAACGACAAGAATTGGCTCATGTCAATCATTTCAGACATAAGGAAAGTTAGAAAATTCGAAAATGAAGTAAATGGAAGGTTCATACCTGACGTCCTCGATCGCCAGCAAGTGCCTTGATGGAAGTAACTCGTAGGCGGTTGGCTACCCTTCACAGAGCCACGAACTGGGATGGCGCAACCTACATTTCAAGGATTCTCAATAAGTTGATAGGTTTAAACAAATGTATTCTTATACGAAAGTTGATTAAATTAGGGAGCATACCCTCCGAATCAGATGCTGCCACTCGTCTAGACCAGCATCTCTCACCACCGCATCAAAGTCGCGAAGCTCGAAGATCATCGTTATCCCCGTCGCGTCAGTGTACTCGAGGGTCTCGGGGTACGCTGGGGGCTGCTGGGGGCTCGATGCCCGCCACCTCAACCTCCTGCAAAATTTCAATGGTTTTCATTAGTTGATGATCATTTATCATGTTTTCATGTCAATCGAAAGGGCATAAAACACTTGCCATGACTGGCCAGTACGCCAGCCTCCCGTAGAGGAACGTCGAGTAGTCCTCACCAGGAAGAATAAGGATATCGCCACCAACGCCAGCTAAGTCAGCCTCTCTCTCAGCATCGGAAGGCTCCCTGAACATCGTTCGAGGAGGATCGATGGGAACCGTCAGGACATCTCGGGAGCACTGACGAGCCAAGCGCTCGCCCAAGTACCACACAGGACCCATCGACGTCCTCAAAAGCAACTGGCTCGAGCTCCAGGTCGAAGGACCTCAGCCACAAAAAGAGGAGCGCCAGTGTAGTCCGCCCAAGGCCTGGGCACCCACTGTGAAAAGCAAACAAGAGGTCATTCATATGATCGGTTCCGAAAGAGAGCAATGTAAAAGTAAACAAAGAAAAGTGGCTCGAAGATACTCACGCTATCCAGCTGCAGAGTGATGCGTGTCCTAAATATGATGTTTTACACCCTATTTCACACGCATTTCAGAGCTCAATTATGTAGTTTATGCTACTATTTTCCCTGTTTCCGTCTACTTTTGTGTTTTTGTGAAATATTGCAGAAATGCGAAAAATGCAGCGGAAAATGAGCCGAATCCGTCCCCGAGTACTAGGTATAGGATCTGAAGTGAAGAAAAGACTCGGGAAGCGAACTTGGTGCGCGTATCAAGGCCTGAAAGATAGATTTGCGAGAGTTTCAGAAGCGGACTACCAGCTAACTTATATGGTCTATAGACTGTCAGCATGCTGAACAGTTGACTGCAGGAAGAGCACTCAGTCGATCGACTGAGGTCTGTGGTCGATCGACCACATGAGCTGACGAACAAGTTTTATTTTAAGTCAGAAGCTTTAATAATATCGACTGGTCCTAGTGGTCGATCGACTGCTATTTCTATCTGACGCAAATTTGGAAAACGAGAAAGCCCAATGTAATTAGGTTTTAGGAATAAAAGTTACGGAAGACTATCTATATAACGTAACCTGAGGTTTTCAGAAGATGATATCGAATTAATTAGGGTTCTGTTCCGGGTGTAATTCCAGAGCAAGTATTGTTACCACCCGTGCTTGTAGAATGACGTCTTTGCTTGGCTTCCTCCTTTGACCTCTCCTGAAACAGTGAACAAACTGAGGGCTCGGCTTTGGCCGAGCGTACTCACTCCGACGCTCAAGTCAGTAAACTTAGAGATATAAGTTGTTGTTACTTGGCTAAGTATATTGTAGAGAGATATAGAAGATATTACCAGATGAATAGCGATTCTTAGGTTAAATTGTGTGTCCTTTCCTCAATGAGGGTTGAGGAGTATTTATAGACTTTCACCTTTTGTCACGTAGTGGCCAAGTGGCCAAGTGGCTAGCAGGTGGAAAGACCGTTCTACCCTCGGCCGATGGACCCATGTCAGGCCGGCCGAGGGGTCTTGGATGTGAGTACGCGGATACGTGCCCCGGCTGGCTAGTTGCTAACGTTTTTAAACATGTTGGCCTGTCGGTGGCATCCTCGTTCAGGCTCGGTCTTAATTAGCCGAGGCGTCGGATTTGCACTTCCCAACGGTCGTTGTGAATATGTTAGCGTATCGGTCGTTGTGTCCCCGCTGCTTCCCGGCCTTGGCCGAGGGAATCGGGGTTACGGCGCGACAGCGTTCGTATTTATAGACGATATTGATCGCGTCCTCGTTGACGCTCGGTCTTAGTTAGCCGAGGTGTCAGATTTGCGTCTCAACTGTACTTATACGTTCTTAAGCTCGGTCTTAATTTGCCGAGAGCAAGTCGCGTTTCCCTCGTCTCGTTCCCGGCTTTGGTTGGGGCAACTGAGTTTACGTTCTGACTGCTGTTGCAAATATCTAGGCATATCGGCTCGTTCCCCCGTCGCCCTCGGTCTTAATTAGCCGAGGTGATCGAGATTTTGGCGCTGTCTGTCGTCGTAAATATGTTAGCATGTCGGCTCGTTCCCCCGTCACTCCCGGCTTTGGCCGAGGTGATCGAGGTTTTGGCGCGGTCTCATTTTGTTGTAAATATCTAGGCATATCGGCTCGTTCCCCGTCGCCCTCGGTCTTAATTAGCCGAGGTGATCGAGGTTTGGCGCGTCTGTCTTTGTTGTAAATATCTAGGCATGTCGGCTCGTTCCCCCGTCGCCCTCGGTCTTAATTAGCCGAGGTGATCGAGGTTTTGGCGCTGTCTGCCGTCGTAAATATGTTAGCATGTCGGCTCGTTCCCCCGTCACTCCCGGCTTTGGCCGAGGTGATCGAGGTTTTGGCGCGGTCTGCTGTTGTAAATATCTAGGCATATCGGCTCGTTCCCCCGTCGCCCTCGGTCTTAATTAGCCGAGGTGATCGAGGTTTTGGCGCTGTCTACCGTCGTAAATATGTTAGCATGTCGGCTCGTTCCCCCGTCACTCCCGGCTTTGGCCGAGGTGATCGAGGTTTTGGCGCGGTCTGCTGTTGTAAATATCTAGGCATATCGGCTCATTCCCCCGTCGCCCTCGGTCTTAATTAGCCGAGGTGATCGAGGTTTTGGCGCTTGATGTGACCATAATTGGCGCATATTTAGCCCCCGAATTACCATTGTTTCCATGCTTTTTAGTGCCTATTTGGGTCATTTCTTATCTTTAGTTCTTTGTTTTGCATATTCTTTGAGATTTTGATCCCTTGGTAGGAAAGAAGTAAGAATCTTGCATTTTCATGGCAAAACGAGGCTAAATTGATCGTATTCAATGACCAAGCATCAAGGAGAGACAAGACTAGAAGGCCTTTGTACATAGCATAGTAGAAGAGCATTGTTGAGAAAGGATCCTTGAGTCCTCAAGGAAATCCCCAAGGAATTCATGAAGAAAAGGGAAGAAAAGAAGAAGAAAAGCTGCTGCCAGACAATCCGAACGGATTGTACACAATCCGTCCGTCCGCCCTCGCCAATCCGAGCGTCCCTCAAAGGAATCCGCTCGGATTCCCGTCCGATCCGAGCGTCTTGACCAAGAATCCGCTCGGATTCTCCAGCCCAGATCCGGCCGTCCCGACTCCCATCCGCACGGATTTCAGTACAGCACGTTTTCATTCTTCAAGCCCCGATAAGAGAAGCCCTTCCCTCGGAGAATACCGGAGTCTCCTTGCTCAACTTAAAAAGTGTAATTACTAGTTTAGCCCTTAGTTAACCCTAATGCATCCTCCCTAATTTTCACTATAAATACCCCATTAGTCTAATTAGAGGAGCATGTTCTTCTTATCAATATTTAGAGTAGTTAATATCAATCAAATCTCTCTTCAATATTGTAATCAAATATTAATCAAGTTTTAATCCAAGTTCTAGTTCTTTAATCTCTCTCTTGTTCTTCATTTATTTTGGGTAATTAGAAGATTATTGGGTTTATTGGGAGATTGACAACCTTCCATCAATCATCAAGTTCTTCTATTATTCTTTGCATCTTTATTATTGGAATCATTAGTAGGTATAATCTCTTAATCCCTTTTTAATTATTGCTAATTACTTTCATTTATTCATCATGTTTCATTATGTTAGTATGATTGACAACCTTTCTAGCATGATCAATATGATAATGAGTAAGTAGTCTCTTAGCTAGGGTTTAATGGGTGATTAGGGGAAACCAACATGGGGAATGATTCATGCTTAAATTAATATGCTTTCATATCTTATTTGCTTGCTTGTTTTGATCTTAATACATGCACATGTTATATTTGATGAAATGCTAAGCCTATGAATCCTTGCATTTACTATCATCTTCTATCCTTTCAACTTGACTTGTAAGACATAACCCAACTCGAGTCTTGTTAGACCATGCATGTGTTGAGTAGGAAAGATTAAGTCGACTTGTAGGTGTTGTACAATCTAATCGATTCGGCTCCGGGACCCAAACTTTCCTAGGATTGTAAGATATAACCCAACTCAATCCATCACAACAATAATTGCTTGCTTATAAATTGAGAACATATTTGTATGATCATATCCCATGAATCCCCTATGAACCCATGACACCCTAGTGCCTTTAATCAATTGTTTACACCCCTTATTTTATTCATCTTGCTAGTTTATCTTCATTGTTATTTTAGTTTAGTAACCTTCTACATCAACCCAATTTGTGACACCCCTTAGACACTACTAGTTACAATAGAATTCTCATTTCAATACCCGTCCCTTGGGATCCGACCTTTACTTGCCTCTTTACTAATTGTAGAGTTGTTTGTGGAGTATAAATTGTGTTTTGTATCGACCATTGACCAACGACCACATATGCTTAATTGTGAACACCAAATGGCTTCGATCAAAAATGGCGCCGTTGCCGGGGACGGTGTTTAATTGATTTAAGATTTCTTTTATTGTTTTTAGTTGTGTCTTTTTCGCCTTGGGGAAGTAAAACTCCTCAAGGTTTGTTCTAATTGTTTTCTAGTTGTTTGATATTTTGCATGTCTAGAAGGTTACAAAGAAATTTGTTACCTTTTGACCGTGAAATCGAAAGAACCTTGACGAATAATAGGAGACTTGTTAGGAGGAATTTGGGAGGTGTTGGTGAAGTTGTTCAACCCACTAGTGAGTTTGTCAATCCTTTCGCAATAGAAGGAGAAGAGAACCCATTAAACAATACCACACAAAATCCACCTACAATGCCTAAATTCTCGTCACACTCTATACCCACCGAGGAGGATCTACCAAATGGTACTCCTACCCCACAACATCTTACCGGAAACTTTATTGCCAAGTCCGCCTTCATCCAACTAGTTGAGAGGAGCCAATTCGGGGGAATGCCTAGTGAGGACCCTCATTCTCATATGGAAACCTTTTGCGATTATTGTGAAGCTATCTCTCAAATGGGCGTGACTCAAGACCAAATAAGATGGGTCTTATTTCCTTTTTCGTTAATCGGCACCGCAAAGCAATGGTTGAAGGGCCTTGATAAGGCCATCCTTGGAATAGATTCTTGGAAGAAGCTAGCTCTAGCTTTCTACAAAAAATTCTACCCACCGGAAAAGACTAACATGCTAAGAGCTCAAATTACGGGTTTTAAGCAAAGGGATGAAGAATCTTTGTATGAAGCTTGGGAGCGGTTCAAAGGTATTTGTCGCTCATGTCCTCACCATGGACTTAGCGAATGGTTTTTAGTGCAACAATTTTGGAATGGTTTATATGAAGATTCAAGGAACATTCTCAATATGGGATCAAATGGAATGTTCACCGAAGTTGATGACAATCAAACATGGAACAAGATTGAGGAAATGGCGGTCCATAATTCACAATATAGTAGGCCTCGCAAGGCTACTAGAGGAGGAAAGTATGAAGTGGACACCGTTACTCAATTAGGTGCTCAACTTAGTGCTCACATTGACACAATCAACTTGAAGTTTGAACAAGCTATGGCTAAACTTGAGGAAAGCTCAAAAACATCAAAGCATCATGTCAATGCCATGACGGCATCCTCATCAATACCAAGCGGGATATGTGAGAATTGTGGAACCTTGGGTCATGACTCAAGTGAGTGTAGGGGAACAACCGAACAAGTTAATGCTCTCCAAGCTTACAAAAGTGGTACCCCTTATTCAAATTTTTACAATGAAAATACCAAGTTCCATCCAAATCTCTCATACAAAAGCCAAAATGTTCAAAACCCTCAAACAACATACACTCCACCACCCATGAGAAATCAAAATCAAAGACCCTTTTACAATCAAAACCAAGGCTACCAAAATCAAAATCCATACAATCACCAAAATGACCAAGGTTTTGATGTCCAAAAAGCGGTCCTCCAAATGCAAAAGAATCAACAAGAATTTTTCACCCAAATGCAAAATGATAGCCAAGCAAAAGATACCACCATCAACAACATTCTAGCTCACACCAAGATGTTGGAAACACAATTGACTCAACTAGCATCTTCAAGCTCACAAAGACAAAAGGGGCAATTACCACCTCAAGGTAATCCCCCTAGACATGAAACGGTTAGTGCCATTCACTTGAGAAGTGGTACAAGATATGAAGCACCGAAGAAGCAAGTTGAGAATGAAGTTGTGAGAGCTAGTGAGAATGAAGTTGTGGTGCAAGGCCCCAAAGGAGGGGAATCATCAAAAGAAGAAAGTTCAATGAAAAATGAAGACAAAGCCAAAGAGAAGGAGCCTATTGTGGTTAGACTTCCTTTTCCAAGTCGTCAAGCCAAGCCCAAATTTGATAATCAACTTGGAAAGTTCATGGAAATTGTGAAGAACTTAGAAGTCTCAATTCCTTTCACGGAATTAATCAATCACGTTCCGGCCTATGCAAAGTACATGAAAGATATCCTCACAAAGAAGAAGTCGATCCGGAAACTTGAGACTATCGCCTTCACTAAGGTGAGTAGTGCAATACTTCAAGGGAGTTCACCTCCAAAGTTAAAGGATCCGGGAAGCTTCTCAATACCGTGTACCATTGGCGACACGACGATCAACAAAGCCTTATGTGATCTAGGGGCTAGTGTGAGTGTCATGCCGTACTCGGTAAGTAAAAGGTTGGGAATGGGAGAGCTTAAATGCACCAATATCACTCTTCAAATGGCCGATAGATCGACGAAGACACCATTAGGGATATGGGAAGATGTCCCCGTGCGAATTGGGAAGTTTTTCATCCCGGTGGACTTTGTCATTGTTGATATGGAGGAAGATTCCAACATTCCAATCATCTTAGGAAGACCTTTCCTACACACCGCGGGTGCGGTGATTGATGTGAAACATGGAGAGCTCACTCTAGAAGTGGGAGATGAAAGCATAACTTTTAATCTTGACAAAACCATGAGAGCTCCTCGTTTGCATGAGCCATGTTTCATGATTGATCATTATAGCCGAAAAGATGAAAGGAAGAAATCGGAACTCCAATGGAGGAAGAAAATTGAAGATGCTCCATTCAAAGAGCAAGCAAATTGTGACAAGGAGAGCTTGCAAAGCTCATCAAAATCAACCAAGGAAGAAGATGATGGCCTCATTGGCCAAGAGAAGAATTTGGGAGAGTTGTCTCCATCTAAGCAAGAGATTTTCAATGATCAACTCAATGAAGTTTGTGGTCTTTGGGACGACGAATTTGAAGGGATCTTTAATCCCTACATTGGGCATGCCATCGATCATGATCAACAACAAGGGCCACGGTCTATTGAGGACCTCTACCACAACAATGAACAAGCTTTTGATTACTTTTTCAAGGTGTTAAGCAACATCAACAACACCTTGAACATGCCCCCTTGACATCTCATCAAGAATGAGAGTTTGGTGGAGTCCTCCCTAAACCACCACTTGTAAATATTTCTAACTCCCTAACTTACTTTTCAATTTTTGTATTGCATTTTTGTCATTTTTGGATTTTATTTACTTTGATCAAAATAATTGTCATGAAAAGAGAGAAGTGAGGGAGGGATTAACAATTTCAATTGATGTGTAGTGCTTTACCTTAGTGTGGGGATGGCAATTGCCTAGGCTATTCATGCCTTAGTAGTGTCCCCACAATGAAGAACATAAGATTTGAAAGAAAGAAAGAAAGAATGATAAGGGAATGCGTTTGTGCACGGATGGAACTGAATCCGTGTACACAAGGACCAATCCGAGCGGATTCCTGAGAATCCGCCCGTCTGAAGAAGATCCGAGCGTCCTGCTGAGAAGACGCCCGTCTTGGGCTGTGCTGAAATTGCAAATTTCTTGTCTGTCAAAGAATCCGAGCGGATTCCTGGAAAGACGCCCGTCTCTTAGAATCCGTCCGTCTTTTGAACAAGACGCCCGTCTTGAAGCTGAAGAAAAACAAAGAAAAATCTCTGGACTGAAATCCGTCCGTCCTGCATGAAATCCGCCCGTCCCATCTCAGAAGAATCCGAGCGGATTCCCCAGAATCCGCCCGTCTCTAGGCGGGATTTTGAAAATTTTGAAGCTGTAGAATCCGCACGGATTGCGCCCAATCCGCACGGATTGTCCCTGCGTCTTGAAAAATCTCGAGTTCTTTAAATACCCATCCCACCTTCATTCATTCATTCATTCATTCATAAACACTACCCATAACATCAAAACCCTCATCCTCTCCATCTCAAAAACAAAAACCCTCAACAAAACTCACCAAAATCAAATCAAACCATCCTTCAAACAACAAATCAATCACTCCATCTTCAATAACAATCAAAACCAAGCACAAATTCTTCAACCTTTGAGTCGATTTATGTTCTCATAAAGGCAAAGCCTTTCACCTTCAAATCGATTTGGGCATTCTACAAATTGAAGATTTTTGACTCTTTACTTGGTTAGTTCATCAAATGGCAAGAACAAAGGGAGCAACAAAGGCAACAAAGGCACCGAAAGCAAAAGCTCTCTCTCAAAGGCAAAAAGCTCTACAAACAAAGAAAGCTTTGGCAATGGTGGTAGCAACACCAAATTTGGAAGTGCAACAACAACAACAAATTTCTATGGAAGCATCACCTTCTACTCCGGTAATTAATCAACTCTTGCATTATCCGGAGGTAACTTTCATTTCCGATATCCATAGAAATACATTTGTCAAGTTTGCTATGAAACAAATCCAATCCACCAAATTCATATGTCAAGATGCTTTACAGAAGTTAGGTGTTCTTGAACAAACAAGAGTCTTTTTCAATGCCATGGGTTTGAAGAAATTGTTTGAAATGAAGGAAGTAACATACCCCTCCCTTGTCTTGGAATTCTTAAGTTCTTTAAAAGTGACAAAAGTTGAGAGTCGGGAAAATATTGAGTTTCGTCTAGCTAACACTAGTAGACGCATTACCTTTCCGGAATTGGGTGAAATTTTGGGTCTTAGCGATGAACATAAATATTATAGGCAATATGGGAAGTATGACCCCGAGCCTCTTTGGGAGGCAATCTCCGGGAAGAAATTTGAAGATTTTCATGCTTGTCGTTCTCTTTTGGTCCATCATCCGGGCATAAGAGTATGGCACAAAGTTGTGGGAAATACCATAATTGCTAGGAAAGACACCAATCATTTCACGGGACTCGATTTTATTCTCCTTGAATCAACTTTGAATATTGGAAGAATTCACACCAAGCCTTACAATTCTTTGAGGCTATTGGTTGATAGATGGCTTCATGTAGATAGTGGGAAGAAGGGTCAAACCGTTATTGTTAATGACGGCCTTGTCACGGTCCTAGCCAAGCACTTTGATCCTAATTTCAATAAGGATAGCAAGTACAAGGCAAAGGAAGGTGGCCATCTAATTGATATGTCCATCATGATTAACAAGTTTAAGTGGGTTGCTCACAATCCCCTTGACACCAAGTTTGGGTGGCTTACTAGTGAGGCTCGATCATTCACTTTACCCGCAAAGATTTGCCGTCTTAGTGTCCACCGGACCAACTATTTACTTCCCCTATCCAAGGAAGCCGAGTACATCATTCAACAACAAAAGGGTGATCATGAAACTCCCTCCTCTTCCATTGTTATACCGCCTTACCCCTATGAATATGAAGAGTTCAAACCGGAAGGAGTTGAAATTGGGAAAGACTATGTAACTCTTCTTATGCAAGCCATGCACAAGCAAGCTTATGAAGATCGGAAGAATGCTTATTTGGCTCAATATCCTCCCCTCTTACATCTAGCTAGGCAAGGACTCCTTGATCCATCTTGTCCTTTGCCTAGTTGGGCGGATAGAGAAGCCTTATTTCCGGGTGCATCTAGGGACGTGGTGGAAGACAATGAGGTTGTTGGAAATAGTGAAGACTTTGATGATAACATTGAGGAAGAAGCAAGTGGAGATGAAGAAGGAGATGGTGAAGATGATGATGAAGAAAGTGATTAAGAAAGTGCCAAGGAAAGTGGCAATGTGACCACTTCTCATGAGGGAAGTGGTGATGATGATAGCATGATGGAAGACTAGCCTTGGAGACTCCTACACTCCCATGGTTTGTCTATATCTCTTTGTATTTTATTTCATTTTGATCATTGTTGGTTTAGTCCTAGCAACATCAAAGGACTCACACCTCGGTACCATTGAGGTGTTCTTTATTGTTCCCATTTTTGAAAATCCAAAATGACAATCTAATTTCATGCATAGCATCGTGTGTGCATGAACTATACCCATACTTTGACATTAGCAATAGTGTCTTATTTGGTTTGGGGAAGTTAATGCATACACAACGGGAGGTAATCTAAATTATCCTCTCCGTCATAACAAAAACCATGCATCATGTAGTATAGCTTAGTGTAGAATTGCATTTAGTATAGAAATCATGCATCATTTTTGCATAATTTCCATCATTTTGGCCATTGAGGACAATGCCCATATTAGTGTGGGGATGGGAATTCTAACACTTAACTTTTATTCAAAACCCATAAAAATTGAAAAATTTCAAAAAAATCATAAAAATCATAAAAATTGAAAAACCAAAAACAAGTTCATTTCCTTTGTATATATTGTCTTGTATATATTGTGTTTGTTTATCCTTGTTCACTTTGATCGACTACGCCACATCCGAGACATGAGGATATTGAAGACCGCATGGTATGATCTTTCCAATCTCCTTTTTCCTCTTTATGTTAATGACTATGTGGCTTTATTTTGATTGATGCGGTAAAAACAAAGTGAACTTAGGACTTGCATTTAGTTTATAAGTCATATTAGTTGGTAGAATCATATGCATTAGGATGTTTATATGTTAGTTGCATCATGGCATGTAGTTTGCATGTTAGAAAAATTTTGCGAAACCGTCTATTTGGGAAGCTTGACAAGTGTATATAGGCCCTAGTAGATGCTTTTTATTCTTAAGACTTTGCTTGTAGAATGCTTGTAAAACACCCTAGGATGTGTCATGCTAGTATCCTTTGACCCATGGATTAAGGCCGAGTCAAGAGTACCTTGTGGTGTGATAACTCCTTGGCTACCGTTTATTCCAAGGTGACCCTTGAAACCATGCAACCATCATTCATCCATGTTCTACCATATATTTTTGTCATCAAAGGGAATGGGCACAAAAAGAAATTGATTTGAGTTCAATGAAATGAAAAATGAAAGAAAGTTTGCAAAAATTGCATCAAATGAAAAGAGGAGCAAAAAAATAGAACTCCTATGCTTCAAATACAAGGCACCCTCGTTACTAATTGGGGTGACTTTGAAAATGTTCAAAAAGAAATGCAAAAAAGTTGTCAAGTATTGAAATGCCAAAAATCAAAAAGAAATGGCAAAAAGAAAGTGTTCTCAAATGTCAAATGCCAATGAAATTGGGGGGAAAACAAACAACAAAGCAAACTCCCAAAGTGAAACTCAAAAAACTATCGATCCCTTTTCCATCTTATCCATTTTTTGTGCATGGTAGAGAGGGGACGACCCTTCTTCTTGTCTAGGCAAGAAGGGGAATTCCGCGATCCTCCAGTGTTTCTAACACCATAGGGAGTCTACTCTTGACAAAAGCATTTAACGATTGAGGACAAAGGTACCCTAGCTTGACACCTTTTGGAGGTGATTTATTGGTATCCTTCTAGGCTTAGTAGTTTGAACAAATTGCATCTATGAAGGATTGTGTACCCTTGAATTGCTTCCCTTATAGATAATTTCCGCCACTTAGATGAGGAAAGTGGCTATTCTTTTTGTAGATGCATCCATTATGTATTTTTGTGTGCTTAATGTTTGGATGTGTCGCCATTTTGGCAAGACCCACCTTGCCTTGCAAGAAGGCATCCTACCTCATGGTTGTCTTGTTGTGAGTTGAAGGGGCGGAGTGAGACCCGCTAATTGTCTCATATCGGCTATTATTATTAGGTTAGGTTAGTATTGGTCCTAGTCTTTGTCAGCTCTTTACTCGGGACGAGCAAAGGTTCGGTTTGGGGATATTTGATGTGACCATAATTGGCGCATATTTAGCCCCCGAATTACCATTGTTTCCATGCTTTTTAGTGCCTATTTGGGTCATTTCTTATCTTTAGTTCTTTTTTTTGCATATTCTTTGAGATTTTGATCCCTTGGTAGGAAAGGAGTAAGAATCTTGCATTTTCATGGCAAAACGAGGCTAAATTGATCGTATTCAATGACCAAGCATCAAGGAGAGACAAGACTAGCAGGCCTTTGTACATAGCATAGTAGAAGAGCATTGTTGAGAAAGGATCCTTGAGTCCCCAAGGAAATCCCCAAGGAATTCATGAAGAAAAGGGAAGAAAAGAAGAAGAAAAGCTGCTGCCAGACAATCCGAACGGATTGTACACAATCCGTCCGTCCGCCCTCGCCAATCCGAGCGTCCCTCAAAGGAATCCGCTCGGATTCCCCGTCGCCAGTCCGAGCGTCTTGACCAAGAATCCGCTCGGATTCTCCAGCCCAGATCCGACCGTCCCGACTCCCATCCGCACGGATTTTGACAAAGACGTTTTCATTCTTCAAGCCACGATAAGAGAAGCCCTTCTCTCGGAGAATACCGGAGTCTCCTTGCTCAACTTAAAAAGTGTAATTACTAGTTTAGCCCTTAGTTAACCCTAATGCATCCTCCCTAATTTTCACTATAAATACCCCATTAGTCTAATTAGAGGAGCATGTTCTTCTTATCAATATTTAGAGTAGTTAATATCAATCAAATCTCTCTTCAATATTGTAATCAAATATTAATCAAGTTTTAATCCAAGTTCTAGTTCTTTAATCTCTCTCTTGTTCTTCATTTATTTTGGGTAATTAGAAGATTATTGGGTTTATTGGGAGATTGACAACCTTCCATCAATCATCAAGTTCTTCTATTATTCTTTGCATCTTTATTATTGGAATCATTAGTAGGTATAATCTCTTAATCCCTTTTTAATTATTGCTAATTACTTTCATTTATTCATCATGTTTCATTATGTTAGTATGATTGACAACCTTTCTAGCATGATCAATATGATAATGAGTGAGTAGTCTCTTAGCTAGGGTTTAATGGGTGATTAGGGGAAACCAACATGGGGAATGATTCATGCTTAAATTAATATGCTTTCATATCTTATTTGCTTGCTTGTTTTGATCTTAATACATGCACATGTTATATTTGATGAAATGCTAAGCCTATGAATCCTTGCATTTACTATCATCTTCTATCCTTTCAACTTGACTTGTAAGACATAACCCAACTCGAGTCTTGTTAGACCATGCATGTGTTGAGTAGGAAAGATTAAGTCGACTTGTAGGTGTTGTACAATCTAATCGATTCGGCTCCGGGACCCAAACTTTCCTAGGATTGTAAGATATAACCCAACTCAATCCATCACAACAATAATTGCTTGCTTATAAATTGAGAACATGTTTGTATGATCATATCTCATGAATCCCCTATGAACCCATGACACCCTAGTGCCTTTAATCAATTGTTTACACCCCTTATTTTATTCATCTTGCTAGTTTATCTTCATTGTTATTTTAGTTTAGTAACCTTCTACATCAACCCAATTTGTGACACCCCTTAGACACTACTAGTTACAATAGAATTCTCATTTCAATACCCGTCCCTTGGGATCCGACCTTTACTTGCCTCTTTACTAATTGTAGAGTTGTTTGTGGAGTATAAATTGTGTTTTGTATCGACCATTGACCAACGACCACATATGCTTAATTGTGAACACCAAATGGCTTCGATCAGCGCTGTCTACCGTCGTAAATATGTTAGCATGTCGGCTCGTTCCCCCGTCACTCCCGGCTTTGGCCGAGGTGATCGAGGTTTTGGCGCGGTCTGCTGTTGTAAATATCTAGGCATATCGGCTCGTTCCCCCGTCGCCCTCGGTCTTAATTAGCCGAGGTGATCGAGGTTTTGGCGCTGTCTGTCGTCGTAAATATGTTAGCATGTCGGCTCGTTCCCCGTCACTCCGGCTTTGGCCGAGGTGATCGAGGTTTTGGCGCGGTCTCTTTGTTGTAAATATCTAGGCATATCGGCTCGTTCCCCGTCGCCCTCGGTCTTAATTAGCCGAGGTGATCGAGGTTTTGGCGCGGTCTCTTTGTTGTAAATATCTAGGCATATCGGCTCGTTCCCCGTCGCCCTCGGTCTTAATTAGCCGAGGTGATCGAGGTTTTGGCGCTGTCTGTCGTCGTAAATATGTTAGCATGTCGGCTCGTTCCCCCGTCACTCCCGGCTTTGGCCGAGGTGATCGAGGTTTTGGCGCGGTCTGCTGTTGTAAATATCTAGGCATATCGGCTCGTTCCCCCGTCGCCCTCGGTCTTAATTAGCCGAGGTGATCGAGGTTTTGGCGCTGTCTACCGTCGTAAATATGTTAGCATGTCGGCTCGTTCCCCGTCACTCCCGGCTTTGGCCGAGGTGATCGAGGTTTTGGCGCGGTCTCTTTGTTGTAAATATCTAGGCATATCGGCTCGTTCCCCCGTCGCTCTCGGTCTTAATTAGCCGAGGTGATCGAGGTTTTGGCGCTGTCTACCGTCGTAAATATGTTAGCATGTCGGCTCGTTCCCCTGTCACTCCCGGCTTTGGCCGAGGTGATCGAGGTTTTGGCGCGGTCTGCTGTTGTAAATTTCTAGGCATATCGGCTCATTCCCCCGTCGCCCTCGGTCTTAATTAGCCGAGGTGATCAAGGTTTTGGCGCTGTCTACCGTCGTAAATATGTTAGCTTGTCGGCTCGTTCCCCCGTCACTCCCGGCTTTGGCCGAGGTGATCGAGGTTTTGGCGCGGTCTGCTTTCCTCCGGGGATGGCCTCGTTGCCGCGGCGACGCTGTCCTCCCGCGATTGGGGGAAGGACTTTGGTCGGCCACTGGCAGTATGGGCTCCGCCGGCGTCCTAGTATGCTCCGCTCCTTGCACTGCCCCCTACAAGTTGTTCGGGGTCACTTTGTGGGTCCGGGTCACCTGCGGGTGTGCTGCCGTCACCGTCGTTGCGGCGGGGGTGATCGGCATATTACCCATCAGGTCCAGGAGTAGCTTCAGTTTGGCTGCATCGACCACATGTCCCATGATAGTGACCTGGCCGGCGGGCAGCGGTGTTTCTGGTAGTATCGGCATCCCGTACGCCGGTTGAATTAGTCGGCCGGTGGAGGACGGCCCGATCTCAGAATTAGGGAATGTGTCGTCCTGGTAGAATGCGGTTTCGTCGGTCACTGTTACCTCTGGTTGTTTTGACATCTTCTTAGCTTGTTGGGTGGGTTTTTGTTTGGGAATGAATGTGACTAGCTTTTAGTATCTATTCCCCACAGACGGCGCCAATTGTTCCGGGTGTAATTCCAGAGCAAGTATTGTTACCACCCGTGCTTGTAGAATGACGTCTTTGCTTGGCTTCCTCCTTTGACCTCTCCTGAAACAGTGAACAAACTGAGGGCTCGGCTTTGGCCGAGCGTACTCACTCCGACGCTCAAGTCAGTAAACTTAGAGAGATAAGTTGTTGTTACTTGGCTAAGTATATTGTAGAGAGATAAAGAAGATATTACCAGATGAATAGTGATTCTTAGGTTAAATTGTGTGTCCTTTCCTCAATGAGGGTTGAGGAGTATTTATAGACTTTCACCTTTTGTCACGTAGTGGCCAAGTGGCTAGCAGGTGGAAAGACCGTTCTACCCTCGGCCGATGGACCCATGTCAGGCCGGCCGAGGGGTCTTGGATGTGAGTACGCGGATACGTGCCCCGGCTGGCTAGTTGCCTGGCCGAGACCCAAGTGACAGGCCGACAGGTGGCGTCGGCTAGGCTGTCCAAGGTGTTGACTTGCTTTGGATATCTTTGGCCTTGCTCAATATGTTGACTCGGTCAGCGGGTGCAGAATATGCCCCATCAATTTGCCCCCAGCGTAGTCTATGCCGTGGTATAGGCTCCGATGTGTGTTGAGCGTATATTCTGCGATCATTTTTAATAAAGCTTGTTTATTTTGCCTCCGGCTTGGCCGGGGTCTTTATCTCATTTTCATCTGAGTTGTCTTCTTACGTTATTAATTGAGTGCTTCTTTTCTGTTTCTACCATCGGCCTAGCCGGGGCAGTTAAAATGCGTATCTCAACTGTTCCTAACGTTTTTAAACATGTTGGCCTGTCGGTGGCGTCCTCGTTCAGGCTCGGTCTTAATTAGCCGAGGCGTCGGATTTGCGCTTCCCAACGGTCGTTGTGAACATGTTAGCGTATCGGTCGTTGTGTCCCCGCTGCTTCCCGGCCTTGGCCGAGGGAATCGGGGTTACGGCGCGACAGCGTTCGTATTTATAGACGATATTGATCGCGTCCTCGTTGACGCTCGGTCTTAGTTAGCCGAGGTGTCAGATTTGCGTCTCAACTGTACTTATACGTTCTTAAGCTCGGTCTTAATTTGCCGAGAGCAAGTCGCGTTTCCCTCGTCTCGTTCCCGGCTTTGGCTGGGGCAACTGAGTTTACGTTCTGACTGCTGTTGCAAATATCTAGGCATATCGGCTCATTCCCCCGTCGCCCTCGGTCTTAATTAGCCGAGGTGATCGAGGTTTTGGCGCTGTCTGTCGTCGTAAATATGTTAGCATGTCGGCTCGTTCCCCCGTCACTCCCGCATTTGGCCGAGGTGATCGAGGTTTTGGCGCGGTCTGCTGTTGTAAATATCTAGGCATATCGGCTCGTTCCCCCGTCGCCCTCGGTCTTAATTAGCCGAGGTGATCGAGGTTTTTTGTCTCTTTGTTGTAAATATCTAGGCATATCGGCTCGTTCCCCTGTCGCCCTCGGTCTTAATTAGCCGAGGTGATCGAGGTTTTGGCGCTGTCTGCCGTCGTAAATATGTTAGCATGTCGGCTCGTTCCCCCATCAGGTTCAATACACAAAAGTTAAATTTTGATAATTTCATGAGTTTAGATTAGTTTTCATCAATAAAGTTTTCTTTTGGCATTGGGTTTTGGTCTTTTCTCTTCAAATCTTCTTTACGGTATTTCTCTGTTCCTTTATTCAATTTCATTGCTTTAATTCTTCCGTAGTTTATAATTGCTAGTTTAAATTTTCCAAAGCCAAATTCTCGTTTCATGTTAGTTATTTATTCAGTTAATTCAATTATGAATTCAATTGCTTTATTTGTTAATTTTATTGTTGTTATTATCACCATCATGAGTAGCTAAATCCTACGTACTAAGATGTAGGGGATCTGTAGGTTAGACGGTTTCGACAATAGGCAACATGTTATCGGGCTCTGGTCGATCGACTGACTTCGTTGGTCGATCGACTGCCACGTGTTAGATTAGCTTCGACTTAATTAATTTAATTTATATATTTGACGAATCGAGTGCACGCGACTAGTTGAATGCTTAGGAATTGACCGACTCGATAGATCGAAAGATAGGGGAGGGAAATAGACTACTTAATTAAGACGACTAAATTAATAAGATCGAGAGATAAGTTAATTTAGGCTTTAAGTATCTTTAATCAAGAACGAAAGTTGGTATTAGTGAGATTTAGGGACCCGTAGCTTAGGCAGAAAGGTTGCTACCTGTTAAATTGGACTGAGAGGACTTTTTATTTTCCCGTCTAACATGCTTAAATCAATTTACTTAGAGTTGCCGCCGTCGAAACTACAGTGAACCGACCATCTTAGCATCCTTTTAATATTTGATTTCATCTATTTTCATCTACTGCTCATTTGTTTGCTTTAGTTTAGTTTTGGTATTATTACCTTTAGTTATAGAATCATTCAAATCAACCCCCCTCCCAAACTGTTACTTTAGACTTAAATTAGACAACTTTAAATTGCTTGCCTCCTTGTGGTTCGACCCTGACTGCCACTTTCTATAGTAGTAGTTTGGATTATAAATTTTATTTTTGGTACTCTACGACGGTATCAAATTTTGGCGCCGTTGCCGGGGAGGCAATTGTTTGATTTTTAGTTGTTTTTATTTTAGTCTTTATCTTAGTTTAAGGGACATCTGTTTCTTAAACTCTTCTCATATTCTACTTGTAGTTTCCTCTTATGCGCATGTCACAGGGTGGTGAATTACGACCGTCAGATCCTGAGATCGAAAGGACTTTGCGTGAGTTGAGACGATCATCTAGAGTATTGCCGATAGAGGAAGAGCTGAGTACTCTGTCCAGTTACTATGAGAACGAGTTATTTGAAGAGGATCCACCTTCGTCTCCTATTTCTACTTCTTTAGTTGAGGCCGTTACATCTCCGGATATGGCTGAAGAAGCAAGTATAGCCAGTCACTCCGAGCCAAAAGCTGAGAATCTCTATAAGGGATTCGCGTTGCCAGCCGGGATGGAAAGAAATTTCGAAGCAAAACCGTCCTACATCAACTTGGTTGAGAGACCAATTTGGGGGAGCTGCGAATGAAGATGCAACTAAACATATGGAGATATTCATTGACTACTGTTGTTCCATACCCCCACCAGCAGGTGTGACCCAGGACCAAATAAAAGAGACGATGCTCATATTCTCGCTCCGTGATGCTGCTAGGGAGTGGTACCGAGATCTGGATCGAGCTGCCAATGGGATTAATTATTGGAATTCGCTGGCCCTAGCTTTTTATAGGAAATATTTCTCTGCATCGAAGACCAATGCGATTAGAGCTCAGATCACAAGCTTTAAACAGGGTCCCGGTGAAGATTTTCTGAGGCATGGGTCCGTTTCAAGAGGATGGTGCGATCTATTACGCACCATGGGTTCGAACAATGGTGCCCGTGTAATCAATTCTATAATGGGGTTTATGATGATCAGAGGGCTATCCTGGATGCTGAAGCTAATGGCAGATTCCAGGAGAATGTTGGAGAAACTAAGGGGTGGAAGATTATTGAAGATATGGCCACCCATAAATCTGAGCATGGGAATTCTAGAGGAAATTAGAGAAGATCAGCTGAATCTCCTGCTGTAGCTGCAATAGAGGCCCTTACTGCGAGATTTGACAAGCTAGATTTTAGGGGATTCCAAAAAGGTGGGATATATAAAGTTAATGCAGTTTCAGACGACCCCTTTACATGCAAAAGATGTGGAGGAGGGGGACACGTTTCAGAATTTTGTACTAGTTCGAATGAAACATGTGCTGCCTTTCAAAATTTTAGGCAGACTGGTACTTATCCCGATCCCTCCAATGTCCACCCCAATTTGAGGTAGACTAACCAGAATGCCCTTAATCCGGGTCCGCAGCAGCAGCAAAACTATGTGCCCTCTCATAAGCAGCAGCAGTATCAAAAGCCTCCCTACGTGCCTCAGTAGCAGCAATTTCAAGGTTGTGATATTTCTGAATTGAAGAACATGGTTCAGAATTTATCGGGTTTGCTGGAAAAGGAGTCTCTAGCTAGAGAGACTTCTACAAAAATGTTGGAGAGTCAAATTGCCCAATTGGCAAGCAAAAGTGCAACTAGAGCTCCGGGGCATTTACCGTCGCATCTGGATCAAAAAGAGACTCTAAATGCGATTACTTTGAGGATGTGAGGTAATATCCGTATAATACCCTATAAAATTAGGACTATAACGCAAATTTTATATGTGATTATTGTCATGAAACGAAAAACATGAGAAGAACGATAAAGCATTAGAAATAACCTTCGGTCCTAGTGCAATTCGGCAATGAGAGATCAAAGTAGACCTCCTCCTAATTGTTGCACCCAAGATCGTCTAAGAATATGCCCTTGTGCTAGAAATGTGTTCTCTAATTGCCTTGCAATATTGAGAGAACTTGTGTGAGTTTTTCTTAGATGTGAGATCTAGGTTTCAGAGAAAAATAATCTCCAAAACCCTAGGTTTTTTGCAAATGAAATGCTTAGGTTAACCAAAAGAGAGAGAGCCTCTCTTTTGTTCTTTTGTTTCGGCCAAACCGAGTCCAAGGGGAGGAAATGGGCTTTCATTTCCTCTTCATCTTAACTCGTAGTCCGACATGCAATTCGCTAAATGTATATGACGTGGTTTCATTATAAACTGTCATCGGTTATCGGTTATTAAAGCATCAACTAATAACACGGATTAGTTGAATTATTAATACATGTCCGACAAAGACAATATCGTATAATTAATTTATCCAATATACATTAATCAAATATAAATTGCTTATATTTAATTTACGAATTAACCGCTTAATTCGTCTTAGCTAATTTTTATTTAATCCGTATTAAATAAAATATCTCAACATCACATTTTGACTAATTACTAGTCAAATAACTCGGACTAACTGGTTAGTCAATTTTGGCATCAACATGACTGTATTTTCATACCGTCACATCTCTCAAACGTATCCTATAGGTGTGACTTTTAGGGACCAGTTGATCACCGCCATCTGTATGACAATAACGTCAAACTTATCTAGCAAGCCAACCGTTATTGATAAACGTGGACCAACTGATAATAATACAAAAGTATACCCTTTGATCCTTTTAGAGATTTATAAGTCCTTGCACTACACCGTAAAGGACACCAGCCTTAACAAGCTCCCACTTGTCCGTACAAGTGTATGTGCAATGACGTTATCCGCACTAACTGGAGGACACCACCTCCAACAAACTCCCACTTGTCCGTACAAGTGTATGTGCGATAACCGATTCTCATATTCATTTAAAATTTCTCCCACTCAATGTAAAACAATTTGCAGATCCGGATCCGCAAAGGTCGTATTTTACAATCGATCTGGATCAAGAGTGGTTTCTCCGACTAGAGAGTAACTTAACTGATAAAACGAATCCGTATCCGAGCATGGCCATGCATTTCGATTCTGACTCCTCGAGTGGCCCTGAGAAATATCGAGTACCTGATAAAGGCTGAATATTTCCTACAACTCGACTCCTTCCGATCTAAGCACAGCATGAAATGACCCAGAAAAAATATACTTGGCCCCCTGTTACGGATGACCATGAGAAAGAAACCAAAGTCACCCAAAATCTGCCTTAGTCTCAAGAGACAGTCGATAGTAAAAAGAATCGACTCTTAGGATCACCATGGAGGTCCTATCCACGACCTGGCACCGAATGTTATAAAACATTTAGGACTCCACGTCGATGTCACAAATGTGTCCTACGAGATATCCGTATAACTCGCCTATGTGATTGGTCAGTCAACCGGTTGACTTATGGCTCGTTGAACCCACCATCAACCAACGTCACAAAATAATTGCCAGAGTTATCAGCTCATGTGGGCAATTAAGGACTGAAAAATATAGTGTTTGTTCAGTTCACTTTGTGGTGTTCAAAATTGTCGTACAAATCCACATGAAAAACAAAATATATAAATATCAAAACGATGATGTTTTATAGAGTACAAAAGAGAATGAATCTAATCCATAAAAGAGTACTACAACTCAGGAACACGTTTAATTCCCATGGAATTAACGTGCCCTTCATGCTTATCTTGTCGTAATGGTTTAGTGAGAGGATCTGCTATGTTATCATCTGTAGCAATATTTTCTATCACTACTTCCTTTTGCTCCACGTAATCTCGGATTAGATGAGCTTTCCGTTGTACATGTCTAGACTTGTTGCTAGACTTTGGCTCCTTAGCTTGGAAGATGGCACCACTATTGTCGCAATAGATGGTGATCGGGTCATTCGAACTAGGCACTACAGATAGTCCATGTAAGAATTGACGCATCCATATCGCTTCCTTTGTAGCTTCAGACGCGGCATAGTACTCGGACTCGTCGTAGAATCTCAGAATAACAGTGATTTGTTTGGAACTCTTCCGGTGATGCAGCGCCATTAAGAGTGAAAACGAATCGGACCGAGATTTCGAGTCATCTCGATCCGTTTGGAAGCTAGCATCTGCAGAATCGGTTGCGCATAGCTTTTGAGCGCCTCCATAAGTCAATGCCTAATCTTTAGTCCTCCGTAGGTACTTAAGAATGTTCTTTGACAGCCATCCAATGTGAATCACCGGATCTTTGTTGGAATCGACTTGTCATACTCATCGCATATGCCACGCCTGGACGTGTGCATATCATGGCATACATGATTGATCCTATAGCCGAGGCATAAGGAATCCGTGCCATGCGCTCTTTCTCTTCGGTGTCTCGGTGCCCGAGACTTGCTCAAATGCACCCCGGAGCCATAGGAAGAAACCCTTTTTTTGGAGTTAGTCATTGAATCTCTCTAGGACTTTATCTATGTAAGACTCTCGACCGAGAGATAACATCCGACGTGATCTATCTCGATAGATACGGATGCCCAAAATTCTTTGTGCCTCACCCAGATCTTTCATCCGGAAATGGTTCTTCAACCATACTTTTACCGAAGTTAAGAGAGGTATGTCATTCCCAATCAGGAGTATGTCATCGACATACAATATTAGGAAGACAATCTTGCTCCCACTCGACTTGATATAAAGACATGGTTCCTCGACCGATCGAATGAATCCATTTTCTTTTATCACTTGGTCGAAGCGATGATTCCAACTCCGAGATGCTTGCTTAAGTCCATAAATGGAACGCTTAAGCTTGCACACTTTCTTAGGATGTTCTGGATCGATGAAACCTTCGGGTTGTACCATGTACAACTCTTCCTCCAAAAAGCCGTTTAAGAAGGCGGTTTTCACGTCCATTTGCCAAATTTCATAGTCATGAAAAGCGGCAATCGCTAAGATAATCCGAATGGAACGCAGCATGACCACGGGTGCAAAAATCTCATCGTAGTGCAAACCTGGCACTTGGGTGAAACCTTTAGCAACTAGTCGTGCTTTGTAGATATCTTGTTGACCTTCCACAGAATGCTTTATCTTGTAAAGCCATTTGCATTGAAGGGGACGAACCTTAGCAGGTAAGTCAACAAGATCCCACACGTTGTTCTCATACATGGAGTCCATTTCGGATTGCATGGCCTCAAGCCATAGCTTTGAGTCAGAACTAGTCATGGCACCTTTATAGGTTGCGGGTTCACTACTCGTTAAGAGTAGAATGTCATCTATGTCATGTTCCTCGGCCATACCAATGTATCTGTCCGGAGGAATAGAGACTCTTCCCGACCTCCTAGGTTCCTCAGGAATGTTAACCGCAGCCGGGATTGAAGGAATATGTTCTTCCAATGGTTGCTCGGTACTTGGTTCTGGAATCTCCGACAGTTCGAAGGTTCTATCACTCTTTGCATTCTCGAGAAATTCCTTCTCTAAGAATGTCGCACTAGCCGCAACAAAAACACGTTGTTCGGTTGGCGAATAAAAGTAATGACCAAGTGTTCCTTTAGGATAACCTATAAAGTATGTCTTGACCGATCGCGGGCCGAGCTTATCCTCGTGTCTCCACTTGACATAAGCCTCGCAGCCCCAAACCCGTATAAAGGACAAGTTAGGGACCGTTCCCTTCCATAGTTCATATGGAGTCTTGTCAACAGCTTTAGACGGACTTCGGTTAAGTATTAGAGCGGCTGACAAAAGAGCATAACCCCATAATGAATCAGGCAACACGGTGTGACTCATCCTGGATCGAACCATATTAAGTAGTGTTCGATTTCTCCGTTCGGACACACCATTCAACTAAGGTGTTCCAAGTGGAGTTAACTGTAAGGCAATCCCACAGTCTTTGAGGTGTTGATCAAACTCGTGAGAAAGATACTCGCCACCACGATCTGAACGTAGTGTTTTAATCTTTCTACCCAATAGGTTGTGACCTATTCTGGTATTCTTTGAATTTCTCAAAAGATTCACTTTTATGTTTCATTAAGTAGACATAGCCATATCTACTTAAATCGTCCGTGAAAGTGATGAAATACCTATAGCCTTCTCGTGCGGTGATTGACATAGGTCCACATACATCCGTGTGTATGAGTCCTAATAGGTCAGCAGCGCGCATTCCAACACCTTTAAAGGAAATCCGAGTCATCTTACCGATGAGACATGATTCACACGTGCCAAATGATTGAAAATCAAAGGCCGAGATAGCTCCATTCTTTATGAGCTGTTTTACGCGTTTCTCATTAATATGTCCCATACGGCAGTGCCATAAGTATGTTTGATCTTTGTCACCAACCTTTAACTTTTTATTCATTACGTGTAATATTTCGGTGGTTTGATCTAAAACATAAATTCCGTTCATGGAGACTGCCTTGCCATAAATCATATCGTGTAATGAGAAAATGCAAGAATTATTCTCTATTACAAATGAAAAACCAAGTTTGTCAAGTGCAGAAACAAAAATAATGTTTTTCGAAAGACTGGGTACATAATAGCAGTTATATAAAAATAACTCAAATCCGCTAGGAAGCTGGATCACGTATGTTCCCCTCGAGACGGCAGCCACTCGTGCTCCATTCCCGACACGCAGGTCCACCTCACCCTTTACGAGGGGTTCGATGTTTCGGAGCCCCTGCACATGATTACACAGATGAGAACCACAACCAGTATCAAGTACCCAAGTTCCGTAACTTGCGTGGTTAATCTCAATCATATGAATAAAAGTAGAAGAAGAAGAAAACATACCAACAGGTTTAACGCGACCTGCTTTTATGTCCTCATGATAGACAGGACATGTACACCTCTGTGGACAGCGGGCCGCCCACGGGGGCGCTTGGTGAAGGGGCTCGAAAACAAGCGTTTGCATTTTGTATGGAGTCGCCACCAATTTTTATGGGAAATTGGAACCGTTCGAATACCTCGTGTCATGTCAAGACACAAAGTAGTGACATGAACACTAAGCAATCGTTACCCTTAGCATTCTATGTCTAGAATGACTCTAATGGATGCCAATGAACACGGGTGCTCACGGAGATCTGGAGTAAGGGGTGAGGGTACGTATTAGGAAGCTCTTTTGATCGAACACCTAATCCCGCCCGCCTCGATAGCGGCCTCTACTAATGATTAGGGAGTTTATTCGTACTTGATATATCGTCGGCTATATGCATGCAATGCAACATCCATTGATTAATCCTAACATGTGAGAATTAACTAAGTCGGTTGACACGTAGTTTAACAATCAATTGGGTCGAATTAGGATTTAATGCTCAATTACATGTGAAAGCATACAAATGATGAAAGAAATACAATAATGAAAATTACATTAATTACATTGGATTAGGCGATTTATGTCGAAAATACCTTTAAAACGGATAATTTGGGAAAAAGGAATAAAAGAGTAAAAACACGACAGATCAGAAGGTGATAATACGAATATTAGTTGATTAATACGTAAACTAATTAAACTACGTCAAGGCAGAAAAGGAGTTCAGAGACAGAACTCATCTGGAACAAAGCAGAAGCGGCATCTGCGCCCTTTGGAAAGAGGCGCGGCGATTCGCGTCGTCATTCCAAGGGTGAGTTCTGGCTGTGAAGCCGGAACTGCAAACCGTTAATGTTAATTGGTAAATTAATGATTGATTAATGATATGACTCGGATGAAAGTTATTAGCAGATTATTTACATATGATTGAGGTCGTAAAAACAGTAAAACATGGATGAGACGGAAACTAAACGGATTATTTATGTGAAGGTTCGATGTTAATGAATGATTAATTAAACTAACTAACTAAACGAATTATTAACTAAACATGATGAATTGACGACGGATTAATGACTAAATAGGTGAAAATATATCAACAATGAGTCCCAGAAACTCAACACGAACGAATTGAATCTCTAAAACTCGAATTGAATTTAATGACGAAAAACCCGCAAATATTGATTATTTGGGATTTAAGTCGGATTTATGACGATTAAAACATGTTAATGATGATGGTTAATATACGTATGAATTATTAAACTATCATGATGAAGAATTAATGATTTAACAAAACAAAAGAAATAAATTTGATACGAATTTGGAAGAGGACGGAGGAAGAAGAAAAGAAGCGAGAAGCTGGCGGCCCCTCACGAAGAGGCGCAGCAGGTGCTGCGCTCCTTCGAAGAGGCGCAGCGGTTGCTGCGTCTTTTCTCGACGTCTGTCTACTGGAAATCCGCAAAATAGGTTTTAAAGACGGTTTTAGAAATCGGTTTTAACGAGGTACTTTCGACATAAACCTTACAATTGTTATACAATAATAAAATACAATAAATAAAAGAGAGATTAATACACCCTCAGACTTACATGTTAACGGAACGAGAAGAACTAAGAAGATCGATTAGTGATGCTCGACGCGAACGCAAGGAAAGAGTGCCCTCGAAAGAGGAAAACGAATTAAAAAGTTGATTAATTAGATTGATTGAGTGTAGTGGTCAAATTGGTCGGTCATGCAACGGAGAGGCTGGTACCCGGAAAGATCCGAGCTTACGTGGTCGAAGGTTCAAGCACGTAGGCGCCAATTAGTAAGAACGAAGTCTAGAATGCAAAGGGAGAAAAGAAGGGCGGACACTCGCGTGAGAAATATGAGGAACGAAAGCTCCTATTTATACTAAACACGCGGAGGAATAGGGTTTCGGAGACTCTTTGGAAGTGAATCTCGGAAAGATATAAAAAAGATACGTAAATCATGCAAAGAAGGGCACTGGGAAGAGGTGCGGCACCCTTTGCGTCTCTTGGAAGAGGCGCAAAGACTCTGCGTCTGTTCCCGAGGAGGTTTCCTCTGTTTAAGAAAGATTTCCGTGTTTAAGTTATGGTAGGACGGAATTAATTCGATTATCTTTAATATCTTATGTAAATATTACGGGATATTATTTGCCAAAAGATAAAATTTGAGAAATATGGAATAGAAATATCCGGAACATTCCAGAACATTCTGACTCGGGATTTAACGATTTATCGAGAAAATGGAGACGGTTTTTGACCCGGACTCGAATGTACTCTAATTATCGCCAAAACGACCGTATCGGGACGTAGATGACAACTAAGAGGTTGACATTAATATTTGAGCAATCACTTGACGATAATCTTACGAACTGTCACAAATCGTTCCGCGAATCAAACATGCGGCCCAATCATCACCGGGTGGTTTGCGAGGGGTGCAGAAACGAGGTGTCTACAGAGCCCCCACTTTGACTGAGGCTTGGACAAGGCGAAAGTCAAAGTATAGCCATCAGGTCAATCGAATATTACAACCTGACGACTATGGCGACACGAGGCGGCTCAAGGGGTCTGAGCCAAGGACCTATCGTCGGGAACATTTTAGAGTCTGTCGACTATCGGGGAGGGTCGTTTAAAGTCCATTAGACTACGTAAGGAGGCTCGCCAGCCACAAGAAGAGATCATACCTGAGATCTAATCGAACTTCGCGGGGAACAAAAGAAATTGAAAGCAGCAGGACGTCGGTAGAAACTGCTGGGGGGAATCCGCTTGCGTCGGTCTCAAACGAACTTTTGCAAAATTTGGAGGTTGAATCTGCTTGTCTCTGTCCTCAAGCAAACTCTCGTTGGGGAATATATTGACGACTAGGAACATCTTGATCGTCGGGGGAGAAGTCTTGCGTGAGCAGTACTGCAAAATACTACTGTGCTGGGCAAAACAAACTGAGCAATACTGCAAAATACTGCTGCGCGGGATAAAAATGGGTTTGGACAATACTGCAAAATACTGTCGCGCTGGATAAAATGAATTTGGACAATACTGCAAAATACTGTCGCGCCGGATAAAACGTGGACCGAAACGAAAGAAAATCGTCGAAACGGACCAAAAGAATACAATAGCACTGAAGAAAAGGCGCACCAAAGATGGGCCCACAAATAACGAACTCATAACGAATTTTTGAAAGTTCGTGTGGAGGGAACAAAGGAAGAGGCGCAGCAAGAGCCGCGTCTCTTGGAAGAGGCGCAGCGCCTGCTGCGTCTTTTCCCCAATTTGGCAATTCCTGCGTAAAAACGCGAAATCAGAAGGTTTATGCTCATTTATTTCGAAACATAATTCTTCAATTTCTCTCTCAAATCTTCACCATTTCCGTCGAGGTTGGATTCAAAAGCTTGCTTTAAATATGACTAATCGAGGTATGTGTCTCAATCTTGCATTAATCATCCGTATTTGTCGAATTTTGAGCCGCGAACATTAGGGTTTTCGACCCTTTTAATCGAAAATTTGGGGCTTTTCCCCCAAATGGATTTGTCTTGCCAAATTGATGCTAGAAATGGATAATAGGCAATGTTAGGAACATAACCATGTATTTACTTTGAATTTTCGTCGAGTTTTGAGCCCTTGAGCGAATTTTGAGACGGTTTCACAGCTAGATCGTAAATTGCTTTGAAAATAGCCTTAGGATTGCCCATTTGTGGTGAAATTTGATATTTGGGACCCTTGGATGATGGGTACACTTCCTGTCATTTCGAAATTTTGGTTGGTGACAACTTTTCAGGGCACCTTTCCAGGGCATAATCGCCGTTATAGCGAAATGCTGTCGAATTTTCGACTCAAACCCGGGACTAGGCTTTGACTCGGACTTGACTTGACCCAATTTGTCACATGAGTAATCGGGTTGGCGGGGATATGGCCAAGGATGGCCAGAAAGGACAGTATTCAGGGCTCTGGAGGCTCGAAAACTCCTTAACAAAGGCTTGTCGTCATGTGACGCGGCCTAAATCTACTTCAATGTTGCAGGTGAAGGGGCTTCCACTTCCGAGAGGACTCCCATGGAGGTAGACGCCAGTGCGGTTGAGGAGGCTTTGGAGCAGGCTTTCACCGACGCGGTGATGGCTACTGGAGACGGGGCATACGAGGAGGCTGAGGAGGAGGAGGCCCCGAGACGGGCCCACCTCGGACGAGGGGGTCGTCAGTTGAGAGGAGCTCCCGCGTGGGCTGAGACCTGGGAGAGTAGGCATCTTGTGTGGGCTGCAGAGGATCATTTGTCCTACAGGACGGTGAAGAGCTTGGTAAATAGGAATTCCCTAACTCATTACCTACCCCTTTCTACTTTTGTTCAAATTTCCTTTCAAATTTACTCAAAACTAAAGATAGCTTTATTTCGAATCATAATAGGAGGCTGGGAACATCCGGTCGTTCTCGGGGTACACGACGGCGATGGACACTACGAGCGGCTGTCGGCGGAGGAGAGAGCCATGATCGAGCGTGGAGCGTTCGGTCCTCTGGTTCAGGTCTGGAGGGATATCGTGAAGAGGAAGTTGCGGGCTAACCTTAGCCTGGTCCGCGCTTTCTTGGATCGATTTTGGGATACGACTTCCACGTTTCACCTGCCTTTTGGTGAGGTGGGAGTCACCTTGGAGGACTACGGCATGATTTTCGGTCCGCCGTGCGGATCGAGGAGATGGTGTGGCCGAGAGGCGGCATGAGGGCGGATTCGGCCGAGGCGAGGAGGTTGATCGGCTGGAACTCGTCATCGCCGAAGGTGTTGCGTGCCGGGTTTGGTACCCAGCACCTACGTTCGAGATTACTTTGCGGGGAAGACCCCGGATCGGTGGTGATCGATGGGGGGAGACGGCTCCCCCTCCTTGTACAACCGAGCAGAGGGCTCGTCTGTGGCTTTGGTGGTTCTTGTCTTCGATTTACCTCGGAGACAAGGGTGAGAGGTCAGTCGACGAAGCTTCTTCCCTTTCTTTCGACCGAGCTCCCTAGGGCGTTGGGGACCGGGTCATCGCTGGTTTTGCGGTCCTCATCCGCTTTATGAGGGCCATGGTTCGTCCGGAGTTGATGGAGAAGGGGACTTCTCCCGGTGCCGTCGGACACGGGCTCCGTTGGAGGTATGAACCTTTCTTTAGGCCGAGTCAATTTCTTTCTTTATCGACGTCAAACGATCATCATTGATTATATATGCTTTGCGGCGTGGGTGTAGTCTTACTTTCCGGGCCTCGCGCCCAAGAGGACGGAGCCGCTGGAGAGGGCCTACCCCGTGGTGAGGGATTGGGTCATGTGCCGGACGAAGAGCAAGCGTTCTTCTCACAATGTCTACCGGCGGGATGTGAACGCTCTTGGTGAGAGCGTGAGTATCCTATTTGTATGCACTTATTCTTCTCATACTTTGTTTTAAATTGATCATAGGAATGACCTTTGCCTTTATATTGTCGCAGTGGGTGCCTCGACCTTGGGCGGAGTACGCTGGAGCGCCTCCTTTTGTCGCTGAGGTCCTTCGACCTAGGAGCTCGAGCCTTCTTTGTTGTGGACGTCGATGGGTCATGTGTGGTATCCGGGCGAGCGGTTAGCTCGTCGGTGTTTTCGGGGCGCGTTGACGGTTCCGTCGATCCTCCTAGACGATGTTTAGGGAGCCTTCGAGGCCGAGAGGGAGGCGGACTTGGCTGGTGCTAGTGGCGACGACCTTCTTCTCCCTGACGAGGATTACTCGGCGTTCCTTTACGGGAGGTTGGCGTATTGGCCGGTAGTGGTGAGTATCTTTTGTTTCTTGTTGGATTTTGAGAATTACGATGAAAGATCATCGATTAACGAGAGCCATTTGTCTTTGCAGGAGGTTGAGGCGGCGGGCATCGAGCCCCCAGAGTACCCCGAGACCCTCGAGTACACTGACGCTACTGGGAGGACGACGATCTCCGAGCTGCGTGACTTTGACGTGGCCGTGACGGATCTTGGCCTAGATGATGGCAAAGATCGATTCGGAGGGTGAGTTCTTATTTTGCATAGTTTTCGTGTAAGAACACATTTGATTGAACTTGTTCGGCCATCGAGAATTCTTTTGAAACGCAGGTCGCGCCATCTCGGTTTGTGGCGCTATGGAGGGTGGCCAACCGGCTACAAGCTACGGCCATCGAGGCACTCGTCGGCGGTCGAGGTCGTCAGGTATGAACCTCATTTGTTTTTCCTTGATCTTTGGTTTTTCAGTTTTGTTTGAATTGATTGACATGAGCCAACTTCTTGTTGTCCACAGGCCGATCGTGAGTTGGAGCGAGAGTTGACCCAGTCTCGGGAGGAGACGGCTCGTTTGTCGAGGGAGCTCGAGTTTCGGGACGCCGAGATTGCCGCTCTTATGGCGAGGGTTGCCTAGCTGGAGGGTGCCCAGCAGTAGTCTGCATGGTTTTGTAGACTTGATTTTGAACATTTTTGGATTTGTTTGGGGCGCAAGCCCCCAGTTGCACATTTGGACTTGTTTGGGGCGAAGCCCCCAGTTTGCTTGTATATTTGCTTTTTTTGTTGTATATACGACGGCCCGAGTGCCTTTTTTTCTTTGGGTTGTGTTATTTGTACCGCAGTTAGCTTTTGAACAGGTTTGGTAGACAACGGTTTACACCGTCATGCTGCCGAAATTTACATAGAAAATCACGTAACACATACATTTTTATATACACATAAGGCCTTTAATTAGTGCAAAATGAGACTCGAAAGGACGTGAAAATGCAAAAATTTTGTCGAAAATGACCGGACGGTAGGGAGGGTTACCCCCGAAAAAAAAAGAAAAAGAGAAATCTATAAGTTCGAAAATGGAAAAAATAGAAATTAAAAAAAAATGAAATGACTAAGTAAATGTTGAAATAAATAAAAAAAAGAATGAAAATGAAAACTAAATATAAAAGTGTGAGAAAAATGGCGGAAAATGTCGATGTCGCCTCGAAATGCGCGTTTGCGGATTAAGGAAACCTGAAGCATGGTAAATTTCTCGGATTTACCAAAATAAAATCCCGTAGGAATAGGAAATTATTCGTTTATAGAATTAGGAAAGATCCAAACGCGGAAATCACATAAGTGAGGTGGGAAGAGGCGCAGATAAGCCTGCGTCCCTTTGAAAGAGGCGGCCAGTGCGCGCCCTGTTCCCAAGCGTGTCGGTTTCGACGGATTTTTGGAAACAAAGCAATTAGTATAAATAGAAGCGTCGACGAAGCTTTAAATCATATAATTCTTCCGTCTCTTCTTCGTCGATTCACACATAAAAACTCCCAATAAATTTTCAAGAGAAAATTATCATCATGAATACCTTAGAGATTCGCTTGAAGGAATGGACTAATGAGTTTTCGAACATTGAGAAACATGACATGGGTGCTTATAACCTTGGGTCTTTGTTGAGCTTGAAACTCATTAAGGTTGTAAAACCGTTCTTGGATGCTTGCCTTGATTATTGGGACCCAAATTATCATGTTTTTGCGTTCCCAGGAGGTGATATTTGTCCTTTTAGGAGGAAATTGTCGCTATTGGCGGGTGGGACCCCGAACATTTACCCGCCATCCCTTCTTCGCTCAAGGGTATAAGAGAAAGTTTAGAGATTTGCTTGGACTTACTAGACTTGAGATAGATCGTCTCGTTACTCCGAAGGGCGTGAGGATGCTAGATTTTATAGACCGATTCATCAACAGGGCCGACCCTACTGTCTCTTATGTTGCTAGGAGGAGAGCGTTTGGCTTCTGTTTGCTTCATGTTTATGTCTTTCAGGGACATGTTGATGAAGATTTGCGAGGTGATCCCCGTCTATTGGGTCTTGTTGAGCAAATGGAGCTGCGCAGGAGCCCAGCTTGTCTATGCTTAGGGGAGATTATCTTGGGTTTGGACAATAGGAAATCCAACCGCGATCTTCCATTTTTGGGGAGTCCCGTTATCCTACAGGTAAAAGACACCCTTCTTTCCTTTCTTTTTTTTTTTGTTTTTTTTGTTTTTTTTTTTTGTTTTTTTTGTTTTTTTTGTTTTTTTGTTTTTTTTTTGTTTTTTTGTTTTTTTGTTTTCTTTTTTTCTGTTGTTTTTTTGTTTTTGCGGGTGTCTAATACCTGTTTTTTTGGTAGGTTTGGCTTATGGAACGGTTCCGATTGCTCGAGCCCCCAGTTCATGCACTTTCCTATCATGCCCGTATGATTTCGATGAGGACACGTCTGTACATGGTGGACTTCACCCGGGTCTGCGATTATTGGAAGAACAAGCTGAAGAATGATGATGGCCCGCTGATCAGGTGGGTCGTTCCGTGGTGGCACCTCAAGTCTGTCACTGGAGTGTCTTCTTTTGATCCTACTAGGTCCGTGCGCATTCCTGGATTGGAGTTTATGGTATGCATCTTTCCTGAGAGATTGATGAGGCAAGTCGGGTTGAAGCAGATGATCCCTAGGCTTGACACGTTCGCAGATCGCTATGGCGCTTACTACGAGAGAGCCGAAGAGAGTGGGCTATGAAGTGGGCCCAAAGAAACATGTGGTTCTTGAACTTCTCCTCCAATGCCTTGTGGGTGTCGGACTCTTATCTGAGGTGGAGGAAGGCCGCAACTTCGGAAGAGCGAAAGAGGCGAGGAAGCGCGAGCCCGTTGACTACAAGGTGCGCGAGGGAGAGAAAGAGAAGGAGAAGCATCTGACTGAAGGAGAAGAAGAAGCCGGGTTCCAAGTCATTCATCCTTCGAAGAAATCGAAGACTACTCCTGTCGCAGAGATGGTGGTTGGCAAGAATGGAAGAGTCAGGCCTCGAGAAAGACCGTTGGTGATTAGGTCTGAAGTGGTGCAAGAGCGCCCGGCTCGAGGTCGTGACAAGAAATATGACAAGAACGACAAGGGCAAGGGAAAGATGGAGGAATAGCCCGAGTCTTATTTATTATTTGATTATTATTATTATTGTTGTAATAAGAAAGGAGGGATTTTTAGAATCCTAGCCTAGTCTATTTTTATTATTTGCCGTATTATTATTATTAGAAATTGAATGAAACAAAAAGGTTAGGTGGTTATGAAACCGTTGTGATTTTCTTTAATTATTCTTGTCGAATTTCAAATGCGATGCAAATGTCCTTCTATTTACATTTTAAATATAATGGTGGGTTGAATCCCGTGAAGGATTGCCTACGTATTCACTTAAAAAGGCGAAATCAAACCCTTGCGCGTAGTTCGAGTAAATGTAAAAGAATAATTGTTCGAAGCAAGAGCTTGTAATGAACATAGAAAATAATCATGAGCCTTTGCTTACTCTGGAGGTGCGAATTTAGTTTGTTTGATGATATGAGGATGACAAGTTTGCCAAGATGCAAGAGCATAGTGACATTCAAATGGGCCAGGGGCCGTTTATTTAGTGCCACAAGAGCGACACGTAGGTTTACGCGAGGCGCGTTTTTGTTCCTGTTCTAGGCATAGTATCGTTTCAGTTGGTCGAGGTTTGTGGGGTTTGAGAACTCATTCCCGTCTAGGTATGTGATTCTAACCGCACCCCCTGGGAGTATTGATTTGACTAGATATGGTCCGGCCCAGTTAGGTTTGAATTTTCCCCTTGGGTCGACAGGTAAAAGAGCTCTGACCGATTTGAGAACTAAATCTCCTTCTTTGATGTTTCTTGGCCTAACCCTTTTGTTGAAAGCTCGTTTGATACGTGCTTGATATGTTTGGACATTATGTAAGGCACGAAGCCTACGTTCATCCAGGAGGATGAGTTCTTCGTATCTATCTTTCTTCCAATCAGCCTCCGGGATTTGGCTTTCGAGTAGAATACGCAAGGATGGTATTTCTAGCTCGACTGGTTGTACGGCTTCCATGCCGTAAGTCAAATAGAAAGGAGTAGCCCCAGTGGGCGTCCTGACGGATGTACGATATCCCCATAAAGCGAAGGGTATTTTGCTTGGCCAATCTCTATAATTGTCAGTCATTTTCTTGAGGATTGTGACAACGTTCTTGTTTGCTGCCTCCACCGCGCCGTTAGTCTGTGGTCTATAGGGCGAAGAGTGGTGATGCTTGATCTTGTATTTGGCTAGCAATTGTTCGGTTTCGGCTTGGAAGTGGGACCCATTATCGCTAATGATCTCATGCGGGCAACCATATCGGCAGATGATGTTATTTTGTATGAATTTGGCTACATTTTTGGCCGTAAGAGCGGTGTAGGAAGTCGCTTCTACCCACTTGGTGAAGTAGTCAATTGCTACTAGGATGAAACAGTGACCTCCTGTTCCAGCTGGGGTTATTTTCCCAATGATGTCAATTCCCCATGCGGAGAATGGCCAAGGAGATGTCATCGTATAGAGCAATGAAGGAGGGACATGTTGTACATTCCCGAAGATTTGGCAATTGTGGCAATGTCTCACATATTTGATGCAATCGGACTCTATTGTGGTCCAATAGTACCCTAGACGTGTGATTTTCTTTGCCATCATAGGTTCACTCATATGAGGACCGCATTCTCCGTCGTGGACTTCTTCCATCACCTTTCGTGCCTGTGAATGATCAAGGCAACGTAGGACTACACCAAGAGGTGTTCTTTTGTATAATTCTCCTTGCATGAGAACGTATTGTGAAGACAATAGGCGTATAGCTCGTTGTCCCCTCTTGTCCATATCTGGTGGATAGGTACCATTAAGCTTGAAGTTCAGGATTGCTTGGAACCAGGGTTCCTGTGCGATTTCTTCTTCATCGGTAATTTGATGGACATAAGCCGGCTCCGACCGTCGTTCGATACACAAAGGCATTTCCATCATGTAATCTGGCGTGTTTATCAAAGATGCAAGTTTCGCAAGAGCGTCTGCAAATTGATTTTCTTCTCGAGGTAGGTGTAAGTAGGTTACGTGATCAAAGAATTGAGCCACTTGGTCTATCCTAGCCTGATAGGGTGCTAGGCTTTCACTTCGGATTTTCCAGGATCCCGTAACTTGGTTGATGATTAATGACGAATCTCCATGCACTCGGAGGTTTTTGATGCCTAAGCTTACTGCCGCTTGTAGTCCAATTAGACAAGCCTCATACTCTGCGGCGTTGTTTGTCACCTCGAAGTCGAGTTTGACAAAGAATCGGTGTATGCTCACCTTCAGGAGAAATGAGCAACACTCCTATCCCAAATCCTCTTAGGTTTGATGCTCCATCAAAGTATAGGTCCCAGGAGTCTACATCCGTTTGAAGTATATCCTCATCGGGAAATGACCAAGTATCTATGGTTTGTGCGTCGTTGATGGGATTTTCTGCGAAGAATTCGGCGACGGCGCGACCCTTTATTACTTTCAGTGGCACGTATTTGAGGTCAAATTCCGAGAGCATCATGGTCCATCTTGCCAGGCGTCCGTTGAGGACAGGTTTCTCGAAGAGGTATTTGACTGGATCCATTTTGGAGAATATCTTGACGGAGTAGCTAAGCATGTAGTGACGTAGCTTCTTTGTTGCCCACACAAGAGCGAGGCATGTCTTTTCGAGTTGTGAGTATTTGCACTCGTATTCCAAGAACTTCTTACTTAGATAGTAAATAGCTCTTTCTTCACTTCCTACGGTTTGAGCTAGCATGGCACCCATGGCGGTTTCGGTTACCGTGAGATACAAACCAAGAGGTTGATCTTGTTGTGGTGGCATGAGCACTGGTGGTTTAGCCAATATCTCCTTGATTCGGTCGAACGCCTTTTGACAATCATCATCCCACATGGTGTGGTCTGTTTTCTTGAGTTTCTTGAAGATAGGCTCGCAAATCATCGTAAGTTTTGATATGAATCGACTTATGTATTGAACTTTTCCCAGAATCCTCGACTTTTTTTCTGTTTGAGGTTGTGGCATTTCAATCAGAGCTTTGATTTTGGAAGGATCTATTTCTATACCTCGTTGGCTAACGACGTATCCTAGGAGTTTGCCAGACATTACCCAAATGTGCATTTCTGAGGATTGAGTCTCATGTTGTACTTCCGTAGCCTTGCGAAGAACTTGCGAAGGTTCGCAATATGTCCCTCTCTCTCCTTGGATTTGACGATCATGTCATCTACATATACATCAACTTCTTTGTGCATCATGTCATGTAAGAGTGTAGTTGCGGTGCGTTGGTATGTAGCTCCGGCGTTGATTAATCCGAACGGCATTACTGTATAGCAATAGGTTCCCCATTGGGTGACGAACGCGGTCTTATGCATGTCTTCCATGGCCATTTTGATTTGGTTATAACCCGCATATCCATCCATGAAGGATAGTAATGCGTGGTCTGCAGTATTGTCCACTAATATGTCGATGTGAGGCAGGGGGAAGTCATCTTTTGGACTCGCTTTGTTCAAATCCCTAAAGTCAACACAAACTCGGATTCTCCCATCCTTTTTGGGTACGGTTACTATGTTAGCTACCCAGTCAGAATACTCGGAAACTTTGATGAACCCGGCTTTGAATTGCTTATCAACTTCTTCCTTAATCTTTAGAGCCCATTCTGTTCTCATTCGTCGAAGCTTCTGTTTCACAGGTTTGAATCCTGGCTTAATCGGAATTCTATGTTCGGCAATATCCCTGTCGATCCCTGGCATGTCTTTGTAGGACCAAGCGAAGACGTCTTTGAATTCATTTAGGAGGTCTATGAAATCGGCCCTTTCGGTAGAGCTCAAGGTAGTCCCTATCCTAAGTTCTTTGGGTTCTAGTTCAGTTCCTACATTGATGGGTTCGGTGTCCTCAATTACTGGTCCCCCTTCCCCTTCCTGTAGTATTTCTTTGGCTACGTAGGGAGGTATTTCGGTCAAGTCTGGGTTTTGGTCATCCTCAGTATCATCATAAACAGAATTGCACTCAAGATAACGCAAAGAGTAAGCGTAACCGATTTATTCATATTAAGATTCGAGTAAAGTTGAAACAAAGAAGCCAACTGATCCATGGTCGGTGGCGGCAAAGGAAAGAGAGTTGGGGCATTCCCGAACTACCGTGACTACTCGATGCTAGGCTAGGAGAAACGAAGGGAGTGGGGATGACAACGGGAGTAGACTCTCTAATGACTTCTCTAGACTCCGACTCTGACTCCGATTCCGACTCGAACTCGTCGTCTTCCGGTTCTCCTTTGAACATCTCTCCTTCTCCAGTAGTGAGCTTGAAGAGTCTTCCTTGGTTGTTGGTCCATTTGATGGATTTCCTCCATCCTTTCTCGCCGCTTTGTGTCGATTTCGTGATCAACGCGGTGGGGTTGAAGCGATCGTCCTGAAGTATCATAGTAATGATCTCATCCTGCGCGGCCCTAATGAATCGGTCCTCTCCAAATAATAGGCTAACGGCTTGTTCGTCGAAGCAAGGTGCTTGACGGGTTTTGACGGTAGGAACCGTTTCGGGAGGGATGAAGTAGCAATCGTGAAAGATCTCGATTCCGGCTAACTTCCTCTCAAGATAATGCCAAGGTTCGGGAAATCCATGGAAGAGTTCTGAACTTCCTTCTTGGACGAAGTATCCATTTAAGGTGGGGAGATATGGCCTCATTTGGACTCCCACGTACTTGCGATTTTGGACTTGGGCAAGCATTTCGAGAACTTCTTCTGTTGTGGGTTTTTACCCTAGTCCAAGTGGTATTCTCGATGAGTTGCCTTTCTTGTATGGCGCGAAGGTGTTCTTCCGAATCGGGTTCAAAGGCATTCCAGGGAAGTATCCCTGATTTTTGAGTATGTGGTTGACCACCAAGTTAGAGTAGGGATTATAGTACAAGGGTGCCAACTCACTTTCTATGACATTTACACTTTGGAAGCCCCCAAGTTCGTATATGGGATCCGCAAGGACTTGATTGTTTGATTGCTTCTCAATTATTGCCTTGATAGGTGACGAAGTGATCGTCACAACTTTGCCATTGAGTGGGATCTTGATCTTTTGGTGAAGGGTGGATGTTCCCGCTTTGGAAGCATGAATCCAAGGCCTTCCCAGAAGTATGTTGAATGAAGCTTCGATGTCTACTATTTGGAAGTTGACTTTTCGTTCGATAAGTCCCGTGGCTATGGTTAGGCTAGCAAGTCCAACCACTTTTCGTCGCGTACCGTCATATGCACGTACACCTTGATTGGTGGGAGTCCAATCCGACTCTTTCATGCCTAGTTTATATGCCGTTTTGAGGGGTATGACGTTGACCATGAGCCATCATCTACCAAAGTCATTGGCACATTCTTCTTTAGACAAATGACGGTGATGTATAGAGCAAGGTTGTGACTAGCGCCAAAAGGTGGCAAGTCTTCATCTGAGAAAGTAATAGGATTACTTAGCTTCGGTGATTCTTGGAAGACCAAGTTGACTACATCTTCGGGAGTAGAGTTATGCGCTACATTCAGTTTGGCCAAAGCTTGCAGTAAAGCTTGGCGATGCGGAAATGAGCTTGCCACTAGTTGCCAGACTAAAAGATCAGCCTTGGTTTTCTGTAATTGCTTGAGCAAATGATCAGTGGGGTCGTCTTCGTTGTCATTTGGTGTGATGACGTTGGTTGGACCGCTTTGAGTGGTACTTTGATATGGACGACCCGAACGAGTTAGGTGATCCACATCTTGGTCTTCGCCATTTTGGACTATTTCTTTGACTAAGGAGTTTTCGATAAGATACTCGTCCTCGTCGTCATCGGCCCAAACCCCATTAACTGCAGCTAGTTCCTTCATCCTCATGATGTCACTTTCTAGTTGTATGATTTGATCGACTAGCTTGTCGACCACGGCGACTACTTCTTGCATAGTGGCATTTTGAGAGAAGGTCAATGGTACGCGTTCTTTAGGCGTTGCCTTGGGATCGCGTAAGGTTGTTACCATGTTTTCTAGTTCCCACACTTGTCTATCTACACTCCTTGCCCATGCGATGAAGTCGGAAATGGTAGGGGAGATGGTAGAGTAGAGTCTTTCTTTCTCAATTGCATGAACTTCATTTTCGGTGGGAGAAATGAGATGTGAGCAATCTAAGGTAGATTCGTCACTTGTAATCACTAGAACTCCAAGAGGATTCTGAGTGTTGTTGGGCTTACCTCCCGGTGGAATTGGAAGTCGACCGTCTTCAATCATATCCTGAAGCACGTGTTTTAACTTGTAGCATTTTTCTGTGTCATGCCCCTTGCCCCTATGGTATTCACAGTAGGAGTTTTCATCCCAGAACTTGGACTTTCTTTCGGGTTCGGGAGTAGGTCCAATGGGTTGGAGTTTACCTTGCTTCATTAGTCTTTTTAGAGCGTTGGAGTACGTATCTCCAAGGTTCGTGAACTTCCTTAGTGGGCTAGTCTTCTTGGATGGCTCGAGAAGGTTAACTTCGTCGGTCTTGCTAGTAGAGCCGTATGAACGACTCGTGGACCCTTGATATCCTCGACCTACCGTTTTGGACAAGAGCCCTTTACGGATGTCATCTTCGATTCGTGTTCCTAGTACAGTTAAGTCCTTGAAGGTCTTGATGTTTTGATATCTCAAATGGTTGGCATATATGGGTTTGAGATTATCCACGAACTTTTCCACGAGGGTAGCCTCATCCGGGCGTTCAACTAGTTGGGTACTAGTCTTCCTCCACCTACTTAGAAAGTCGGTGAATCCTTCCTTGTCATTTTGGGTAAGAACCTCTAGAGTGCGCATGTTGACTTGGATCTCGGCATTATCCGCGTATTGTTTCGAGAACTCCATGGCGGCGTCCTCCCAAGTAGCGACCTTTTTGTGATCTAAAGTGTAGAACCATTGCTTTGGGATGGTGTCAAGAGATGAAGGAAAGATCCTTAAGAACATCTCGGGTTTGATGCCTTTGATAGACATGTAGTCCTTGAAGGCGCGGATGTGGTTCAAAGGGTTCTCATGTCCTTTAAACTTAGGGATATCCGTCATGCTAAAGTTAGTGGGCAATTTGGAATTGACGGCTTCATACTTACGATTGTTCTCCCTGTAAATGTCATCTCCCTTTAGGTACATCAATTGCTCCTCTAGGTATTGGAGTCTTTTCTCAGCTGCAGTTGTTCCTAGGACAGGATTCTCATCTTTAGATTCGTCATCGGAAAATTGTAGCACTCCACCTTTAGGGGGAGGTAGCTTTCCCTCTACATCAAAGATACGGCCTTCGATAAGCTCAAGGCGGTCATAGGTTTGTTCTTGAGTGATTTGCATTTGGGTTATCGCGGCCAGGATTCGATCATTACTTTCTTGAATTTGCTGGAGGTTCGTATCATCACTTGACCCAGGCATCTTGGAAACTGGATAAGAGATCGGCGACGAATCAAAACACGATCGACCATTCTATCACACTAGCTAAAAGAGGAAAAGATTTGACTCGTGAAGTGGGTGTGTGCCACTTGTGTTGAGTGAGTTTTGAAGAAAGACAAGGTCTTTGAAAATGTGTGTCCTAGTCAACTGTAGTGTAGTTGTAGGAGTGGACTCGAAGTGAGGTTTGAAATGGGCTTGTGGCCCGAATTTTGACACGACAAACGGACAGAGTTTTGACCGGATTTTGCGCTAATTAAAGGCCTAATTTTTCGAAATTTTTGTTTGAAAATGAGGATTTTGAATTTTTTGAAAATTCGTCATGGTTCTGTTTAGAAATGGTGATCACGTAAGGTTTACATATTTATACAAGCATTATAACGGGATGCTGAGTGCATTTAGAAAGGTTTTGGTATAAAAGGTGGGTTGCCATACCGAACCATCAAACCCGAAGTCTGTGGAGAGGCTCGTGCCAAACAAGAGTAAGGCCGATTCCTAGTCCATTTCCTCAAGTAGTGAAGGCCCTTGATACAAACAAGAGTAAGCATCATGGTATGGATGACGTCAATCGCTATTCATCCTTAGGCCCAAATAAGAATTAGGACCGTTTAGACGGGACGATTGGTCGAATGGGTTGGGTTGGGCCTAGGAAGGCCGAATTAAACGGTCTAGGAAGACCGAGTTATGAAAACCGACAATTGTCTTGTACAAACTATTCCCTAACCTTGTTCAAGTTTCACCCTTAGCTACACGTAAGTGTATATCCCAATGAGTCGCCAAAGCGTGGAGCGGGCCGCCCACGGGGCGCTTGGTGAAGGGGCTCGAAAACAAGCGTTTGCATTTTGTATGGAGTCGCCACCAATTTTTATGGGAAATTGGAACCGTTCGAATACCTCGTGTCATGTCAAGACACAAAGTAGTGACATGAACACTAAGCAATCGTTACCCTTAGCATTCTATGTCTAAAATGACTCTCGTGGATGCCAATGAACACGGGTGCTCACGGAGATCTGGAGTAAGGGGTGAGGGTACGTATTAGGAAGCTCTTTTGATCGAACACCTAATCCCGCCCGCCTCGATAGCGGCCTCTACTAATGATTAGGGAGTTTATTCGTACTTGATATATCGTCGGCTATATGCATGCAATGCAACATCCATTGATTAATCCTAACATGTGAGAATTAACTAAGTCGGTTGACACGTAGTTTAACAATCAATTGGGTCGAATTAGGATTTAATGCTCAATTACATGTGAAAGCATACAAATGATGAAAGAAATACAATAATGAAAATTACATTAATTACATTGGATTAGGCGATTTATGTCGAAAATACCTTTAAAACGGATAATTTGGGAAAAAGGAATAAAAGAGTAAAAACACGACGGATCGAAGGTGATAATACGAATATTAGTTGATTAATACGTAAACTAATTAAACTACGTCAAGGCAGAAAAGGAGTTCGGAGACAGAACTCATCTCGAACAAAGCGAAAGAGCATCGCGCCCTTTGGAAGAGGCGCGGCGATTCTTTGCGTCTGTTCCAAGGGTGAGTTCTGGCTGTGAAGCCGGAACTGCAAACCGTTAATGTTAATTGGTAAATTAATGATTGATTAATGATATGACTCGGATGAAAGTTATTAGCAGATTATTTACATATGATTGAGGTCGTAAAAACAGTAAAACATGGATGAGACGGAAACTAAACGGATTATTTATGTGAAGGGTCGATGTTAATGAATGATTAATTAAACTAACTAACTAAACGAATTATTAACTAAACATGATGAATTGACGACGGATTAATGACTAAATAGGTGAAAATATATCAACAATGAGTCCCAGAAACTCAACACGAACGAATTGAATCTCTAAAACTCGAATTGAATTTAATGACGAAAAACCCGCAAATATTGATTATTTGGGATTTAAGTCGGATTTATGACGATTAAAACATGTTAATGATGATGGTTAATATACATATGAATTATTAAACTATCATGATGAAGAATTAATGATTTAACAAAACAAAAGAAATAAATTTGATACGAATTACGAGAGGACGGAGGAAGAAGAAAAGAAGCAGAGAGCTGCGGCGGCCCCTCACGAAGAGGCGCAGCAGTGCTGCGCTCCTTCGAAGAGGCAGCGGTTGCTGCGTCTTTTCTCGACGTCATCTCACGGAAATCCGCAAAATAGGTTTTAAAGACGGTTTTAGAAATCGGTTTTAACGAGGTACTTTCGACATAAACCTTACAATTGTTATACAATAATAAAATACAATAAATAAAAGAGAGATTAATACACCCTCAGACTTACATGTTAACGGAACGAGAAGAACTAAGAAGATCGATTAGTGATGCTCGACGCGAACGCAAGGAAAGAGTGCCCTCGAAAGAGGAAAACGATTTAAAAAGTTGATTAATTAGATTGATTGAGTGTAGTGGTCAAATTGGTCGGTCATGCAACGGAGAGGCTGGTACCCGGAAAGATCCGAGCTTACGTGGTCGAAGGTTCAAGCACGTAGGTGCCAATTAGTAAGAACGAAGTCTAGAATGCAAAGGGAGAAAAGAAGGGCGGACACTCGCGTGAGAAATATGAGGAACGAAAGCTCCTATTTATACTAAACACGCGGAGGAATAGGGTTTCGGAGACTCTTTGGAAGTGAATCTCGGAAAGATATAAAAAAGATACGTAAATCATGCAAAGAAGGGCCTGGGAAGAGGCGCAGCAGCCACTGCGTCTCTTGGAAGAGGCGCAGCACCTGCTGCGTCTGTTCCCAGGAGGTTTCCTCCTGTTTAAGAAAGATTTCCGTGTTTAAGTTATGGTAGGACGGAATTAATTCGATTATCTTTAATATCTTATGTAAATATTACGGGATATTATTTGCCAAAAGATAAAATTTGAGAAATATGGAATAGAAATATCCGGAACATTCCGAACATTCGACTCGGGATTTAACGGTTATCGAGAAAATGGAGACGGTTTTTGACCCGGACTCGAATGTACTCTAATTATCGCCAAAACGACCGTATCGGGACGTAGATGACAACTAAGAGGTTGACATTAATATTTGAGCAATCACTTGACGATAATCTTACGAACTGTCACAAATCGTTCCGCGAATCAAACATGCGGCCCAATCATCACCGGGTGGTTTGCGAGGGGTGCAGAAACGAGGTGTCTACAGCCTCCAATGCCCAGTCTTGTGGCAATGATGGCATTCCATGTTATCATTCTTGCTCTTTGTCGCGCCTGATGAGTTGCTCGACTCACCAGGACCACTCTTACCCGAACCCGACTTCTTGAACTTCGCCTTACCTCTGCTAGGTCTCGCTTTAGCTTTGCCCTTACCCTTGCCCTTGTTTGACACAACGAGAACATCTTGTTTCATGCTCCCACTGAACTTCATGTCCTTCTCGGTGCATACGAGAAGGGAGTGCAGTTCATGGGGACTTTTCTTCAAATCATTCATATAGTAATTCGCTCTAAAGAGCGCAAAACCATCGTGGAGTGAATGAAGCATGCGGTCAATATTAATGTTCTCGCTGATCTTACAATCAAGCGTCTCCAGCTTCTCGACATTCTCAATCATCTTTGAGAATGTGTGGGCTAACGGTTGGCCCTTTCGAGTCTCGCATCAAAGAAGCGAGTGGTATGCTCATAGGTCACGATTCTCGGTGCTTTCGAGAATTCCTTAGTGAGCGTGGTGAAAATCTTGTTTGCACCATGGGCTATGAAGCGTTTCTGCAAATTGGGTTCCATTGCAAAAAATGAGTACGTTTTTAATCGCACCCGCTTCCATACAGAAATCGTTAAACTTGGCGATCTCATTAGCTCTAGCCGTGGGACCAGGGTTTGGCGGGATGGGCTCTATTAGATATTTGAGCTTCCCGTCAGCTGCGGCAGCATTCCGTAATGCCGCCTCCCAGTCCGCGAAGTTGGATCCATCATTCTTCAGTCGAGTAGACTGATTCATCTGATTCATGAAGATCCGAAGCCAGGACTCACGGTCCAATGTGGCACTTGGCATTGGGTCGTTAGTAGGACCAGCCATTTGTTATAGCAGTTAAATAGATCGTGTTCTACACTGAAAAAGAAAGAAAAACAAAAACGAAATAAGCAACTCATCGAGGTGATTTAAGTCTATTTAAAATTCATTTTAACGTGTAGACTCATTGCACTTGCATAATTGATCTCCCTCAAGAATAATACAAGTGATCCCAAGACTCAATTTCTGTAAATTGATAAGCCAACTGTTTAGCTAATTCTTCCGTAAGAACTCTTGGTCGATAGATTTCCATAAATCTTATCTATAGTCCACCGTGATCACAGGATCGTACGAGTGACCATAGTGTTGAGATAAAATAGGTCAATCGGTTCCAACTTACCCGACGTAGAAGGGGTCATATTATGCCTACCGACGAAGAAGGGACTCATTGGAGTTTGACCTATAAAAACCATTCTCAATTTTGGTTTATACGAGGAAGATCCTGAAGGAAATGTAGATCTATATACATACTAACATACTCATATATGTTTAAATTAATTTGTCATAAAATTAAATACGGATTTTATGCATGCAAACAAATATAACAAGAGAGGAGAAATCATATCCTTACATTGATGTTTTCGGTTTAATGGGCACAAGAGAGATCACCTTTCTCTCTTGTTCTTGAGCTTTCCCTTATGGAAGAACAAAGATCCAAGTATAGGATCTCTCCCTAAGATTTATACCCAAGGCTTTCTCTTAATTTAATTAATATTACAAGAACTAGTATAATATTAATTAGGTAGAAAATTGAACCAAAATATTTATAAAACACTTATACATTTCGGTTTTTGGGAAGGAAGAAGATGGGAGTTTTTATCTCACTAAAACTCTTATTTTAGATTGTGTAAAGAATGAATGAATAATGACATTTCATTATTGTGTATGAGGTAAATTAAGAGGAAAAACAATTAGTTTTTCACTCTTAAAAACCGGACCAAGGAGAGAGGGAGGAGAGCCAATGCATGCATACATTTGTCTTCACAATGTTTAGTAGGCTTGCATGGCTACTAAAGCATGTAATGATTGTGTTTACCACTTAATAAAACAACCACAATATTAGCTTAAACCTCCTCTTATTTTCGGCACATATGTTAATATGGGATCCATATTATTTTTGTCAATATGTCACATGTCATATGTCACATAAATTTGTTATGTATTTTTAACATATTAAAAATCAACGTATTAATAAAAATACGTCACACACAAAAATCGACTTAGTAATTTCATAATTACTTGTGCCAAAATATTTTACCATTTATAAATCACAACAGATTGTATTTATAATAATTCATTCAATTTCAATTGTTTCTTTAAACAATAATTTCATCCGAGTAATGATACAATTCAATTACTCGGACCGTATCTCATTTAATCACATTTCAATTTGATACGTAAATTTTACTTCCAAAATCGTCCGTCAATTTTCAATTAATTTAATTAACTCGTAACGTTATACGATTAATCAAATAATCAATTAAGAGTATTGCCCTTTAGGTATGACCTAGGGGTCAATCGATCACCACCGTCACACGACAAGTAATGTCAAACTCTAGTCACCAATCATTACCGATATATGTTGACCAGTTGACAAGATAACAATATTACTTCCCAATTGTATTCTTTAAAATGAGATTTAATAATGATATTTAAATCATGTAATCGCACTATTGTTGAGGACACATTTCCCAACAATCTCCCACTTGTCCTCGACAAGTGTGCGGTACCAATTCTCTTGTCCTATTACTATCTCCCACTCAATGCAAGGTGTCTTTCAGGTCGTACTTGCAAGTGATCATATCGAGAGTGGTTTCCTCGATCTGGAGAATAACTGATTGACCGGATTTATCCACTCTGGATACCTTCCGAGCGTGGCCACGCATTTCCAATTCATTACTCCTCGAGTGGCCCCGAGATATTGTTTTAACCACGACAAGGAGATGGACAATTCCTATCGCACTCATTCCCTTCGACTAGCCACAGCCATCATAACCCAAAATATGCCCATTTGACCCCATTTACGAAGGTCGTAGTAACACAAATCAAAGTTAATTTGTGCCATCTTAGGTGAATAGTCTTTAGTCAAAAGAATCGACTCATTAGAATACTATAGTAGCTCTCGCCACGACCAGGCTATATAAATTGCCAGAACTCTATAAGCGGTCATAAGGCCCGACAAAGTGTTCCTAACAGTCTGCCTATGTGATCGACTAGTCATCTCACATGACTGTATGGCACTTGAACTTGCCATCAATCGCATCACACTCTAGTCACTTCGAGACGTCACCTCATACAAGTGACTATGGGCGAATACAATGCTAATCCGTGTTCACTTTAACGGGGTTCAATTGTCTCCACAACCCGTTTGGATGTAACAAAGTATAATAAAAGAGTTTTAAAGTAAAACTCGAACGACAAATGCGATTATCACATATGAATAGTCAATGCCTGATTACTATTCATGTTCTATAATCTAATTTGATCTTGTACGTAGTTGTTCATTTCAATTCAATTGAAATGACATGACTCATCATGTTTGGCCTTTGAGAAGGCTTTGGTTAGTAGGTTTTATCAACTTCTTGTACCTTACTCAACCTTACTACATATTCGTTTTCCTTTGTAATGTATACATTTACGTTACAAAACTTTCTGAGTGCGTGTCGAGATCCAATCAAGACATAGGCCCTCTTAGCCTAATAATAGCTCCCACTGGTTTCACAGTGTGTGGGACTCATCCTCTTGCACATCTCATGATTGCAAGTGTACTCAATTTCCGTTATAAATATCTCTCATTGTTCTTTATTGCCTAGAACGATTCTAGAAAATCTACTTCTTAATTATCATAGCCACAATGGTATCTTAACCATCCTAATGTGTTTTGATTATGGTTTTGTCGGAAACCATGCGCAATCTCAATTGTCAATTGTCACTTGTGTAACACCCTTACACAATATTGCATCATGAACACTTTGCTTTACTTCCTTAATGCTTCTGCAAGCACTTAAGGGTAATCTTTATAGCTTACTTGGTAAAGATTACTTAAATTCGATTTTGAAAACAGTTCATCATACTCAAAGTATATGAAGTGTTATACATCATTACTTATTTAATTGATCCGGCAGCGGAAGCAAATGGAATCAATCAAATATGTTCAATTTAATTGAACTAGTCATGAATCTTATCAACATAAGACTTCTTACTGACGCTGATATCATGTGGATTTATCTTCATAAATCCGGATATTCAAGATGTATTGTAATACTCCAAAAGTCTTCAATCATTCTTGATGATCAATATGTCATCCACATATCGGACTAATTAAAATTTCCGTAACTCTCACTAAACTCCATGTATAAACACAACTTCTCGACTTATCGAGAAATGTTTTATCACATGATCCAAAAATGTTGATTCCAACTCATTGATGTCGTACTTAAGACCCTCTCTTAAGTTTCACATTATCTTAGGATTGCAAGAATCTTCAAAACTCAAGATATGTATTGAATACATTCCTTCTAATTGAAGAAGTGGGTTTTAGATTCACTCGCTATGTATTTCATAATAATGAAACACAATCCCTAAGAAGATCCAAATAGACTTAAGCATTTCAATTGGTGTAAAAACCCTTTGCAACCAATCAACCTTGAAATCTCTCTTTATTAGTGCAAAACCCTTTGCAACTAATCAAGCCTTTTTATTTCGGATTTTCATGGCTCTAAGCCTTATATTGAGTTGTGACTTAAACACTCTTATGTAAGTCATATGTTCATTACTTTCTAGAAGTAATCAATTTGAATCAAACGATTTCTTTGTAAGTTATAAGCTCTTTACTTTCTTAAAAGTAGCATGAATCCATCATTTTCAACAATTTGACGAATTTAACCTCCTAGGTTTTAAAGAAACAACATCTTACACAAAACGTCTCATGTAGCCAAGAAACGTCTCATGTAGCCAAGAAAGACCAGTTTCTTGCGACATAACATTCTTTGTGGCTCTTGAATAAATTCTCCCACTCTGTCTTCTAGAAATAAACTTGTATTTTAGAAAGACAGCTTCACGAGCCGTAAACCCGTCGTACTCGTGATAATTGAAAAAAGGGAAAAATGAGCATTTGTTTCTTGTGAAAACTTACAAACATGGTACCCTTACCATTTCATATCTCATATGATTGGTTTTAGTGGAAAAATAATTTTGACAAAAATGATAAAATCCCCAAAAGGATCAAGTAACTCAAAGTAACTTGATTGAAGTCCGAACCTTATCGAATAGCGTTTGATTTCTGTGTGTTAAGAGAGATTAACTTGTGATATTATATCACATTTCCTTTGGCTTATATCAAAGTCTTCACTTTGATAATCCCATCACGACTAAATCGTGATTCTTTGAATACTTTGAACTTCTTCAAGGATTTCTCTAATTACCTTATTAAGTGAACATATTAGTGTCAACTTAAATCGTTGGTAAAAGAAAATGATCAACCTATTTTGGATCAATGATTTACAATCTCGATCTCCTTTTCAACCAAAAGGCACGAGACATCTTGCTTTGAATACAAGATACGCATATACCATTAACAATCTAATGGTTTCAAGAGTACTCGATAACTCTTTGCGTTCATCATTCCAAAATTTAAGGTTTAATCTTGGGTTACCAATTTGAGTCTTGCATCATCTTCATGATATATCATTCTAGTTTGGTTTAGAATATTATCACCTTGATGATGGGCCAGCCATACATCAAATCATGGTGTATAGGGTCACAAAAGTGAAACCTCTTTTGTATCTTTAACAAATTGTATTCTTATTTACAGTTTATGTACTTAATAGTCACAATTAAGTACAACTCCAAACCCGAAAACTAGATTTGGTACACAATGACTCTATCTCTTGACTTCATTGTTGCTAGTCGTCATATTCTAATCATCCTATGTATCAAACATAATGATGAAAACCACCACCGGTTTCTAATATTGACGAAGTAATACTAGCAAAATTTATGTTTAATCAAATAAACATTTAACGAAGAAGGTCCCATTAGATGTCCCACAACTAACTTGTTGATTCTTCAATAATTTGGGGTAGTTTCCTTTCTTGTGTCCAACATTTAGGACAATGGAAACTTTATCGGTCGGGATTGATAGGTTTAGTATCGTCATTCTCAACAACTTTACCTTTAACATTACCTTGTATCAATTCCATTATAATCCTTACTTCTTGAACCTCGTCCTCATCTTAACGGTTTAAGAGAATGCTCCCACTCATTTCAATGAGTCTTTACTTAGAGAAGCAAAGGTGAATCTTATAAAGATTACTCTTCAATTCAATCGTTTTAGTCTTAAAACTTTCATTGAAGTGGTTGCGTTATTTTGGTCAATTACGAATTCTGACAAAACTAATTACCAAAACAATTTATCGCTTCAAGGTACTTAATTAATTTAAGTACATGAAAAATAATCCATTGTAAGTAGATGTGTTAGTCTAGAATCAAAAACCTGTTTGATAATGAATAACTTTAATCTATACTCTTTATAAGAGATCCTTAGCAATGGTTCATATGAGGTTTTAGAAGCAAATTCATATTTGTCTTTAGTTACGATGTTTTAATGGAGTTTTGAATCAAAAACGAAATGATATCGTATATGAATTGTGGCAAAGAAATAGAACAATATAAAAACGGAATATTGGAAAACATAACATTTATCGTTTTATTAATACTTGAAAAACAAGTATAGCATTTACATAGTGACCTCTACCCAACTATGATAAATGATTCCAAGATCCAAATTCATATTAACTTGGGGCACGGTGTGCCGAAATACCCTTTATTAATATAACTCGGTGGATTAACTCTTTAATCGATTCTACTTTTAGAACTCTTGGTCGATAAAATTACATTAATACTTATCTTTAGCCCGAAACACATCCGGAAATACGTCGTGAATACTTTCGTTGAGTTCAACCCAAATTTCGAATAAATGTGTCCATGATCCAAACCCATGTCAACTTAGGGCACGGTGTGCCGAAATACCCCTTATTAACATGAACTCGGTGGATTAACATTCATCACCCACTTCCCCTACGTAACAAGGTTTGTACCCCGGGGTAGCCGAGTGCACTCCCTCGCGAAATAGGTTTTCATGGTTTCTACTATTTGGTAAGGCTATGTCTCAATTGTTTATTTTAGCGAGAGGTCATGTCAATTTATTATCTATCACGTTTTAAGTGAACTAAAGCGGTGAACTACGATAATTGTAATTGACACGGTCGATAAACTCGATTAAATAAGGATGCATGTTTTAGTTATGGCGATTTAGCGATGCATGTGACATAAAATAAAATGCAAGCATAAAAATAAATAAATCCTAGTATGGCCTTTCCTAAAATAGAAAAACTATTTAACTATTACATATTCGGAAACCAACTCCATTGGTCCCTTGAACTTCGGTTGTGGTACGCATCGCGAGGTAACACCGTCTTTATGTATCGCCATTCTTGAAAAAATCCGACTTTGGGAACTCCGGAATGAATAAAATTACATAATAAATTACATAATTCCTATTATACATTTGTAACTAAAATAAAATAAATCTATTAAATTACAAAACGGTGATACGAGATCACAATAAAAATTACAACCGAATCGATATTTCCATACATTTCGGAAAATACCAATTAAAATCTAAGGCCATACTAAGTAAAAATATACATAATTCAAAAATTACATAAATTAAAATTATGACAATCATAAAGAAAATGCAGCATTATTATATGTATGAACATGGTCAATTTTATGCTAAATCGCCTTTAATTAGTCAATATCGTATATTACTCGGTTTTTACGGATTTGCGTGATTTCAACATTTTTATAATCACAAAAATACATAAACTCATATTTATGCATAAGTTAATTACCCTAACCTCTTAGGACTCAAAATTTAGTTTTCACTAATAATTTGACCATAATTAACCAATATTTTATAAAATTGTTCATAAATGGACCAAAAATTACAAAAATAAGCCATAAACTTCAAATAAATCACAAAATTTCAAATAAATTTGAAATTTGAAATTTAAATTCATGAACATTATGGAAAAATCCATGACACTCATAATGTTCAAAATCTTAGGTTAAAAATTTCGAAATTTTTCCGGAAAAACAATGTTGCGGTTTATCGATTTTTAATAAAATAATCATAAAAACATGGAAAAATTATTTTCATTAACTTTTCAATTTTAGATCTGAAAAGGATAATAAAATTCAACATTACACGTTTTTCCTAAGTCATAGATTATGTTTTATTAATTTTCCACTAATAATGTCACTATTTATGCTATTTTTCTTCAAAAATTCATAAATCATGCAAAAAGACTTATTTATAGCCAATTATTTTACACACATCTTGTAAAATTGCATGTGACAACATATTAATTTTCTATGACTAGATTCGAAATTTAACTCATATTAACCTATTTTTCACCTAAATCCGAATTTAATGATAAAAAAATCATTTTTCGAGCATAACAAGTCCAAAAATTATGAAAATTTACAGGTTATCTCAAAATAATATATGTGACAACATATCCAAAAATCAATGAAAAATTCGAAGTATAGCTAATTTTAGACCAAAAATGACATTTTTACTCATAAAATCTTATTTAAATGCCATTATTGTAAAATATGAACAATAAAAATCCGAAAAATTAACCAAAATATCCTAAAACATTTTAGGACCAGAAATATTAACATGCATGGATTAATATCGTGATATCTCATAATAACACAAATTTTTACAAGTTTTATTTGTTATGCTTATAACTCGGAAAAACTTTTAACCGATTTGCATGCAAACAACCTTGGCTCTGATACCGATTGAAGGAAATGTAGATCTATATACATACTAACATACTCATATATGTTTAAATTAATTTGTCATAAAATTAAATACGGATTTTATGCATGCAAACAAATATAACAAGAGAGGAGAAATCATATCCTTACATTGATGTTTTCGGTTTAATGGGCACAAGAGAGATCACCTTTCTCTCTTGTTCTTGAGCTTTCCCTTATGGAAGAACAAAGATCCAAGTATAGGATCTCTCCCTAAGCTTTATACCCAAGGCTTTCTCTTAATTTAATTAATATTACAAGAACTAGTATAATATTAATTAGGTAGAAAATTGAACCAAAATATTTATAAAACACTTATACATTTCGGTTTTTGGGAAGGAAGAAGATGGGAGTTTTTATCTCACTAAAACTCTTATTTTAGATTGTGTAAAGAATGAATGAATAATGACATTTCATTATTGTGTATGAGGTAAATTAAGAGGAAAAACAATTAGTTTTTCACTCTTAAAAACCGGACCAAGGAGAGAGGGAGGAGAGCCAATGCATGCATACATTTGTCTTCACAATGTTTAGTAGGCTTGCATGGCTACTAAAGCATGTAATGATTGTGTTTACCACTTAATAAAACAACCACAATATTAGCTTAAACCTCCTCTTATTTTCGGCACATATGTTAATATGGGATCTATATTATTTTTGTCAATTGTCAATATGTCACATGTCATATGTCACATAAATTTGTTATGTATTTTTAACATATTAAAAATCAACGTATTAATAAAAATACGTCACACACAAAAATCGACTTAGTAATTTCATAATTACTTGTGCCAAAATATTTTACCATTTATAAATCACAACAGATTGTATTTATAATAATTCATTCAATTTCAATTGTTTCTTTAAACAATAATTTCATCCGAGTAATGATACAATTCAATTACTCGGACCGTATCTCATTTAATCACATTTCAATTTGATACGTAAATTTTACTTCCAAAATCGTCCGTCAATTTTCAATTAATTTAATTAACTCGTAACGTTATACGATTAATCAAATAATCAATTAAGAGTATTGCCCTTTAGGTATGACCTAGGGGGTCAACTGATCACCACCGTCACACACGACGTAATGTCAAACTCTAGTCGACCCAATCATTACCGATATATGTTGACCAGTTGACAGTAACAATATTACTTCCCAATTGTATTCTTTAAAATGAGATTTAATAATGATATTTAAATCATGTAATCGCACTATTGTTGAGGACACATTTCCCAACAGATCCCATCAACTAAATTATAATTCATATTAAGTGAACGAATAACTAGCGTCTGCGTGAATGAATTAATTTGGGTGATGGCTTAAAATCATGTGACATAAGAATGTCAAAGAAAACTAACTCGTGACCTCTATATGTGTCAGTTTTCATGCAATAATTAGGTGGTTTGGTTTTTAGGCGGAATATGATGCATATTATCGTTACGAAAAATAAATAAAAGAATGCAATACGTAAATAAAAATTCCTAGTGTGGCCTATCCTAATAAAAAGAACATAAAACAACTTTGGAATCCACCGTTGGACCCGAGAAGCTTGTCTTGATGTTCCATCTTGATCCATGTAGCGGGAGTGAGCATCCGGTCTCCATCTTTGGTCTTCTCAAAAATTACAATTTAAAATTTACAAATATAAACCTATTTACATTCTAAATACAAAAACTGTAATTACAAGTGAAAAATCCAAAACGGAGATACGAGATCTCAAAACACAACCAAGACCGTGTTCCATCATTACGGTAACACGTTCTACTAAGGCCACCCTAAGTTACAACTGTTTGTAAAAATGAATAAATACGTAATAAGAGGCATTCAAAGCATTCAACAATAGCGATAAAAAAAATGCATCAACTAAAAATTAAATTTATTCGTGACATAATTCCGTAATTATGTTAAAATTAATCCAAACCACCTTTTAACAATTAAAATTATGTGACAAAACCGCTTCATCAACTTAATTTTAATTCGTGATGATCCGTTACTTTAAATCGTTTTAAAGTAACCAAATTGTTCGTGGGTGAACCGTTTCACTATCAAGCGAATGCATAAATCCGTATTATGCAAATATAGGCCGAAATTTTTTTTTTTTTTTTTTAAAAATTTCTGCATATGCCGAGAGCAAAAACAAAAAAAACAAAACATAATTTTTTTTTTGTTCTTCACGGCCAAACCGTGAAAGACCCAATTTTTTTTTCTTTTCTTGCTGCTAGATGCCGTGAGCAAGGATAAAAAAAAATATCAGCTGCTTAAAAAAAAACGTAAGCAACATCATCCGACACAAAATCGATTTGACAAAATCCAATTGCAATTTGAACATAATCCGTATTAAAACAAAAATACAATTGACATGATCTTCATATATTGTTGTAATTATCGTTTAAAACAACAATACGCAAAGAACAAATCGAAAACAAAACAAGAAAATCGTCACAAGGCACGACCTTCGAAGCACAAAATTCAGCCGTGTAAAAAAAAACCAGCCGAGACAAAAAAAATTTTGTGCCACACGAAATTTTATGCAAACAATTGATAGATCTTTAACATATTGCAATGAATATCGATTACAAAAACAATATGCAAAGATCAAATCGAAAACAAGACAAGCAACAACCAACACCGTGTAAACTTGACACGGTTCCCAAGACAGAAAAACGCAACAAAAAAAAAATCTGCCGAGAGCAAAACAGGCTGCCGCACGGTTTTCCAAGCATAAAAAAAAATCGTTTCAAATTCGTTTGATGAAAAACACATAGAAAAATTTACGTGGCCTCGCTCTGATACCACTTGTGAGGTAATATCCGTATAATACCCTATAAAATTAGGACTATAACGCAAATTTTATATGTGATTATTGTCATGAAACGAAAAACATGAGAAGAACGATAAAGCATTAGAAATAACCTTCGGTCCTAGTGCAATTCGGCAATGAGAGATCAAAGTAGACCTCCTCCTAATTGTTGCACCCAAAATCGTCTAAGAATATGCCCTTGTGCTAGAAATGTGTTCTCTAATTGCCTTGCAATATTGAGAGAACTTGTGTGAGTTTTTCTTAGATGTGAGATCTAGGTTTCAGAGAAAAATAATCTCCAAAACCCTAGGTTTTTTGCAAATGAAATGCTTAGGTTAACCAAAAGAGAGAGAGCCTCTCTTTTGTTCTTTTGTTTCGGCCAAACCGAGTCCAAGGGGAGGAAATGGGCTTTCATTTCCTCTTCATCTTAACTCGTAGTCCGACATGCAATTCGCTAAATGTATATGACGCGGTTTCATTATAAACTGTCATCGGTTATCGGTTATTAAAGCATCAACTAATATTACGGATTAGTTGAATTATTAATACATGTCCGACAAAGACAATATCGTATAATTAATTTATCCAATATACATTAATCAAATATAAATCGCTTATATTTAATTTACGAATTAACCGCTTAATTCGTCTTAGCTAATTTTTATTTAATCCGTATTAAATAAAATATCTCAACATCACATTTTGACTAATTACTAGTCAAATAACTCGGACTAACTGGTTAGTCAATTTTGGCATCAACATGACTGTATTTTCATACCGTCACATCTCTCAAACGTATCCTATAGGTGTGACTTTTAGGGACCAGTTGATCACCGCCATCTGTATGACAATAACGTCAAACTTATCTAGCAAGCCAACCGTTATTGATAAACGTGGACCAACTGATAATAATACAAAAGTATACCCTTTGATCCTTTTAGAGATTTATAAGTCCTTGCACTACCTGTAAAGGACACCGGCCCCAACAGAGGAGTGGGTCTACCCTTGATGGGCCCACTATGGTCTAAGATGTTACTGAAAAATATGAGGCGGAACCGAGTTAGAAAAAGGCTGGAATGAACAGTAGCAAGAAAAAGACGATCAGTAGGTACATCAGTCGATCGACTGACACACCTGGTCGATCGACCAATTCGGGTAACAGTGAAGCTTCTGGTCCTGCGGAAGCCAGTCGATCGACTGAGCTACATGGTCGATCGACTGAAGATACGTCTGATTGTGAACCTTTTCGTCCTCCAATGCAAGATAACTTGAGGGACTATTTATTTCGGGGTACGACGACTCCGAAATTATCGAGGCAAGATCCAAATGCTGATGGGTCAGTTCCGGTTCCAAAGTATGACCCTACAACGGTTAATGGTTAATTCCTGAGACGGTCTGAAGAAGGTTCGAGGTACAACAAGGACAAGGTAGTGGATTTTCAGCCTAAGTCCACTGATGCCGGTATGAGAGACCTAGAGGAGAGGGCTAAGTTGCTTCTTACAGCCCCTTATCCAGAAAGATTGGTGCCGACAAAGGAACAGGTATCGTTTAACAAGTTTGAAAATGTTATTCGTAGTTTAAATGTACAAGTTCCTTTCTTAGAATGAGTTAATCAAGTGCCTGCCTATATGAAATTTATGAAGCAGCTGTTGTCTAAAAAGAAGTCACTTGATACTGTGCAATTTGTCGCACTAACTGAGGAGTCATGTTCCTATTTGACTCATACTGCACCTCATAAGTTAGCTGACCCTGGTAGCTTTTCTGTTCCATGTAATATTGGCACCTTTTCTATTGAGAAGGCATTGTGTGACCTAGGGGCCAGTATAAGTGTTATGTCTTTGAGTCTTGCTAAGAAATTAAGATTAACTAAGTTTGCAATCACAAACATGACAGTACAGATGGTTGATCGTTCTACAGTTCAGCCTATAGGAGTCTTAGAGGATATTCCTGTGCAAATAGGAAAGTTCTTTTTCCCAGTTGACTTCATTGTGCTAGATATACCCAAGGATGCTCACATCCCTATCATTTTGGGTAGACCATTTCTGCACACTGCTGGTGCAGTTATAGATGTTGGCTCAGGGACATTGACCTTTAAGGTGGGAAAACAGTCCATTGTTTTTGCCCAGACCTATAAAAAGAAGGATGCTATGTACCCAGTAACTTGTAATGTAGTTAAATCTTATGTTGTGTTGCCTGATATGCCTGCCTCTATGCCTAGTTCTACTATAACACCTCCGCCCCAGATTGGGAGCAAATTGGAGGAAGATCCCTCTGTTTTGACTGTTGCAGGAAATGGTTTGGGGAAGGAAGAGCCGTTCATTGCTCCAGCTGTGAAGGAGCCAATCGTTCAAAGAGGCGATCTAGGGTGTCTGAGTTATGCAACTGATGAGGAGCCTGATGAGGAGCCAGTCAAGGTGATGGAGTCCGATTTGCATTTTGATGAGCCAGACGAGGTCAGTGATTGGGAAGATGTTAGAGATGTTGATCCGTTGAGTTATGCGGATATTGGAGTTGTTAGGAGCCCCGCTGAGGAAATGAGTACTGTAGAGGCTACCTCTTGTAGCCAGAAGCCGAGCAAGTGGGCCATTCCGTAGCCATTCTTGATCAACTATTAGTTGATTAAGACTTTTTAAAAAACATTTTATTGCTTTTGTTAGACTTTTTATTGCTTTGGTGTGCGCGAGACTTTGCTTTAATAAGTTTGCTTAGGATTTAAAGACTTTGGACTGTTACTGATACGTGCATTTTATATAGTCTTTTTAGCCTATTTTATGCACGTATTTCTATGCTTTTATCGTGGTTTTACGCTACGAAATGCCCCGAATATGCTACTTTGGGTTATTTTGTCTTATTTGCAGGAATGAACCAGAAAGTAGCGGAAATCAAGCCAATTACCGTCCGTTTAGCATGCATTTGGAGAAAGAGTAGATTTGGAGCGGGAATTATAGCTGTCTTAGGATGCGCGAAGGTGTTTTGGGCGCTAAAAGGACAAGTCAAAGTCAAACTAACGAGAATTATAAGCTGCTGAAGTCAAGATCCACCTGATCGAGTAGTTTCCCACTCGATCGAGTGGTTTTAGGATGAATAATCAGTCGATCGAGTTGTGTTCTTAGTCGATCGACCAGTTCCTTTATAGCCTTACTCGATCGAGCACTATTCTAGGTCGATCGAGCTGTTCCTGAGTCAAGTTCACTCGATCGAGGGATTTCTCTACTCGATCGAGTGGACTTTGCTACGGGCTGGGCTTTTTAGTTATATTCCGTCACTAGGTTTAACTTTACTCCTAATTTCTTATAAATAGGAGTAAAGGTTGTCATTTGTAAGGATCGAACAATCCAACAATCGAACAATCCAACAATCCAACAATCCAACAATCCAATAATCCAGGAAGGATCACGTTACTCCTTTTCCCTTTCTATATACACTGTTACATTTCTTCATTTCCGGATCCTTTAATCTAGTAATTCCTTCTTCCCTTTTTCTCTTTCTTTTTAATGTTTATTGTTATTATTTGTTTTATTCTTGTTTCCCCCATTCCCATGTCTAGCTAATTTCCCCTTGGTATGTTAGGATTAGGGAAGCCGTGGTAGCATGCTTTAATTGTATTAAATAGATTAGCCCTGCGATAAGAATTGTATTAGGCAATTTAAATGTTATCCGGTCGAATGAATGCATGCAGGAGACCAATAATTCTAGTTAACCCCGACCTAGATCGAAAGATTGGAAGGGAAGGCTTGCTTAATTACAATAGGGTATTGCAGTGAGGGCGAAAGTTAAGCTGTTTACACTCTAGGGCGGTTTAAGGACCGAAAGGTGACGACCATAGCTCTTCTTATCAATAGTCTAATCGCCTTAATATTCCCGATAGTATAAGATCTGATAGCTGCCACGGTGGACCGACTCCTAGCATACTTCCTTCCTCTTACTGTTAATTCTCTTATTCATTTCTCTTCTTTAGCCTTTTAGTTTAGTCAACACAATCAATTCAACCCACATTTGTGACATCAGACGGATAAAATAGACAAATAGATAGTACACCGCCTCCCTGTGGAGATCGACCCTACTTACCGCTGACTTCTGTTAGTAGTACTTAGGTATTTTATTTTTGGTACGAAACGACAGTATCAAATTTTGGCGCCGTTCTTTGGGAGGCAATCTATTTATTTATTTGTTTAATTTTATCTGTTTTTTTTAGCCTCAGGGGATTTTTTTTCCCTTGAGGCCGTTTTAATCCTTTGTTTAGTGCTGTTTTGATAGGCCTTACAGGTACTACCTAGACAGTTCTAGGTGAAAGACAGTCAAAGAGAAGGCTTGAGTACCTTTGACCCATCACCGATGTCCCATTATATGGAACAGCCGGTGATCTGCTACGGGAGATGTGGTTCTGCTGAGCACAATGCAGCTGTAGTTGTGCCGCCACATCCGCCCTATCAATGGCCACCGCAACAAGATTCCCCTGATATACAAGAAGAGGACATTGCGGAGCTGAAATCCTTGATGGAGGCACTTGCATTCCAAGTGCAAGAATATGTCTCGCGATTTGATGAGCTCGAGTCTGCAGTTGCCCAATTAGCAGCCGAGATGGAGAGAGAAGAGATCGCGGAGCTGACATATTTAATGAGAATGCTTGTGTCACAAATGCAAGAGAGTGATAGGGATATGGATACTCGAATCCTTGCGCTGAAGTCACAATTAGCTCGATTAACGGTGAGATGCAAGAAGAAGAGGTTTACCTTCTTTGAGAGCGGTTTTTCCCCGAAGAACCCGTGTTGCCCAATCTTTGAGGATGACTTCTTTGATTCGGACGACGAGTTCCTATCATATTTCACTACCCCACACGAGGATTTCAGCGCTGTACAGGAGGAATCACTCGATCGAGTGACAATTATTGGTCGATCGAGTGATTTTCCAGAAGAACTTGCTCGATCGAGTGATATCACCGCTCGATCGAGTGGAATTCAGGAGGAAGTTGGTCGATCGAGTTCGCTCCGGTCGATCGAGTGAAATGCGGGAAGAGATTGGTCGATCGAGTGATTATTTTGCTCGATCGACGATTAACCATTGGGAGCTTAACTCCGTCACTTGGGTTCATATTGGATGACGAGTTTGACGATGATGAAGGTTATGGTGAACCTCCCTTATTCACACCGTAAGTCGGATACACTTGAAGCTGCGAGTTACGGGATGGGTTCCACTGAGGAGGTTGATGAAGAAGCAGTTGAGACGGTAATTGCTCCTAGCACGGAAGAGGTAATAAACTCTTTTACTTATGATTCTGTCATTGAGAGCGACCGATCTGAGGTAGTAAACGATAATTTTATTATTGTTTGTTCTAATAGTATTTTGCCTCGTTTGACTCGCGCTGTTCCTTTTAATGTTATACCTCCTCACATGTGGTCGATTAATTTAAGGATTTTTCACCGTCCTCATTATTTCAAAACTGTTAATTTGAATCGGGACCCCCATATATTGACAGTTGCTCCCGCGCTCCTTTATTTTGTGGATAAATTTAGGAGCGCCCATAGGAAATTTGTTCGGCTTAAAAAGTTAAACATTTTTATTTCCTATTTCTCGTATTCCACTGGTGCTACTTACTTGTTTTGTGTAGCACATGCGCAGATGTATGATTTGATGTCGCGCTTTGAAAGCTGTTTTGATCGTGATTAATTATAGGGCTCGAAGAAAAAGAAGGTTTGGGACTGATTGAAGCTAGCGCTACCCGGGAGGCAACCCGGAGATTTTATTTTGTTCTTTATTTTATTTCAGTTGTAATAAATGGTTTCTATACCATGAACTATCTCAGTAAGCTTGTTTTTGTTAGTATGCGGGCTGTTTCAATTGCATTTTGCAGGAATTCATCGAGCATCACTCGATCGAGTGGTTTTGCTTACTCGATCGAACACTGTAGCAAGGGGATTCACTCGATCGACTGATTAATCACTCGATCGAGTGCCTGCAGAAAGGAAATTACTTGATCGACTGGTGCACCATTCGATCGAGCAGCTTTGAATGCCCATTTCACTCGATCGACCACTGTTGGACGTATATCGAGTGTATTTGACTTGGATTAGCTTCCTGAGACGGTTTCCCGGGCCCTTAGCAACCTCCCATTTCATGGTCGGTTTGGGGAGGTTCCCCTTATTCGCGCATTTTGTGAGTTTTCCGCTTTTTACTCTCTCTTTCTCCTTCAGTTTGCATTTCCTTTCCATGTTTTGGTACAATGAGGGCATTGTACGGTTTGGTTTGGGGAGGTTATGCATCCATATCTGTGTCTGCATTTTGTTTTCATTGCATTTCAGTTATCACGTTTATTTTATGTTTGCATTGTTTTTTATTTTCGTTAAAATTCAAAAAATTAAATAAAAATCAGAAAATTGATAAAATTCAAAAAATTTTCACGTTTAATTTAGCATATAGGTTGAGTCGGAACGGTAGATTTCAATGACGAAATTGCACTGCACATGTCTTTTTGCTTATGCCTTGCATTAAACTGTTATCTTTTAGCTTTGTCTTTTGCATATCTACGAGTTAATGTTTAATTTCGCTGAACGAATAGACTTGACCTGAAATTTTGGCAACCTACTTATAATTTCTAAGATTTAGAGCCGTATAAACTGGTGTCATTTGTGACCAGTTTCATGTAGGATTGTGAGTAGTATACTCCTTGCATAACATGTTCATCAATTTGCACGTATATGAAATTCAATTGCTTTTTGCCTACATACATTCGGGATAGTGGTTGGTGTCACATGCAGGGAGGTGCTTACAATTTCCCTTTCTTCCATTTTTACCCACAAACTCCACATTAGCCAAATTTGCCAGTTGACCCTTAGCTACATCCAAATTTAGCCTGCCCTGTCAAGCTAGTTTAGATTGTTGTTTTGCGGTATATATCTCATTGTATCAAATATTGGCACATATTCTATTGAATCGGAGTTGGTAATTTATGAAGAAAGGGAGGATGATGAAAAAAACGTGACGAAAAAAAAAGGAAAAATGACGTGAAAAAGAAAAAAAAGAATTCGAAAAAGAAGAAAGAGAAACCGAAAAAAAATAGAAATAGAGAAAAAATTTGAAAAAAAAAGATGTTGTTTGTTGACGGTTTCTGCTCCTATGTTCTATCTTACATCATATGAGGAGTATGTTCAGTTTGGTTTGGTGAGTTTTATGCCAAATAAAGGGCATTGTGCTTAATCAATAATTGAGTTGGAAATGGATGTTGTCATATGGTTCTGTTTAGGTACTAGCTTGATCACCTATACCTCCACATTCCCATAACATGTTTTGCCTTTTCTTACCCATTACCTCACTTTACCATATCTTTGTAAGCCCTCGGCTGTGACAGGACCTCGTTTGGTTGGAATGTGTGTACGGTAGTTAGAATTGTCTATCATATTAGCTGCATGCATGTTTATGTGGGTCGTAGTCTAGGTGAGCGACTATTTTTCTTTCTCTCTTATACATATATGTTCGCCTTTTGCTTCATGAGAGAAAGAGTGACCCGTGAGAGTCCATTATTAACGGTCTTGCAAGGTCGACGGTTCAGCTACTTTTATAAACATCCTATAACTCGTTTGCATTTGACTGTTTAGCTATAAGTGTTAGTTTGCTTGCATTAAATTGGCTTAAGTGGGCATTTGTAGCTAGCTCTGAGTTATTTTTCCGTTCCATTAGCGTATAGTTTTGAGTTTACTCGAGGACGAGTAAAGGTTTGGTTTGGGGAGATTTGATACGTGCATTTTATATAGTCTTTTTAGCCTATTTTATGCACGTATTTCTATGCTTTTATCGTGGTTTTACGCTACGAAATGCCCCGAATATGCTACTTTGGGTTATTTTGTCTTATTTGCAGGAATGAACCAGAAAGTAGCGGAAATCAAGCCAATTACCGTCCGTTTAGCATGCATTTGGAGAAAGAGTAGATTTGGAGCGGGAATTATAGCTGTCTTGGGATGCGCGAAGGTGTTTTGGGCGCTAAAAGGACAAGTCAAAGTCAAACTAACGAGAATTATAAGCTGCTGAAGTCAAGATCCACCTGATCGAGTAGTTTCCCACTCGATCGAGTGGTTTTAGGATGAATAATCAGTCGATCGAGTTGTGTTCTTAGTCGATCGACCAGTTCCTTTATAGCCTTACTCGATCGAGCACTATTCTAGGTCGATCGAGCTGTTCCTGAGTCAAGTTCACTCGATCGAGGGATTTCTCTACTCGATCGAGTGGACTTTGCTACGGGCTGGGCTTTTTAGTTATATTCCGTCACTAGGTTTAACTTTACTCCTAATTTCTTATAAATAGGAGTAAAGGTTGTCATTTGTAAGGATCGAACAATCCAACAATCGAACAATCCAACAATCCAACAATCCAACAATCCAATAATCCGGGAAGGATCACGTTACTCCTTTTCCCTTTCTATATACACTGTTACATTTCTTCATTTCCGGATCCTTTAATCTAGTAATTCCTTCTTCCCTTTTTCTCTTTCTTTTTAATGTTTATTGTTATTATTTGTTTTATTCTTGTTTCCCCCATTCCCATGTCTAGCTAATTTCCCCTTGGTATGTTAGGATTAGGGAAGCCGTGGTAGCATGCTTTAATTGTATTAAATAGATTAGCCCTGCGATAAGAATTGTATTAGGCAATTTAATTGTTATCCGGTCGAATGAATGCATGCAGGAGACCAATAATTCTAGTTAACCCCGACCTAGATCGAAAGATTGGAAGGGAAGGCTTGCTTAATTACAATAGGGTATTGCAGTGAGGGCGAAAGTTAAGCTGTTTACACTCTAGGGCGGTTTAAGGACCGAAAGGTGACGACCATAGCTCTTCTTATCAATAGTCTAATCGCCTTAATATTCCCGATAGTATAAGATCTGATAGCTGCCACGGTGGACCGACTCCTAGCATACTTCCTTCCTCTTACTGTTAATTCTCTTATTCATTTCTCTTCTTTAGCCTTTTAGTTTAGTCAACACAATCAATTCAACCCACATTTGTGACATCAGACGGATAAAATAGACAAATAGATAGTACACCGCCTCCCTGTGGAGATCGACCCTACTTACCGCTGACTTCTGTTAGTAGTACTTAGGTATTTTATTTTTGGTACGAAACGACAGTATCAGTTACTTTGGGTTTTGCGCAATTTTGGGCGCGTTATTATGTGTATTTGCAGGTTCATAGACCATATTAGCTCAATTTATTGAGCTAATTCAAAGAAATCAGAAACTTACAACAGGTATCTCGGTCGATCGACCATACCAGCCAGTCGATCGACTATGCCGCGACTCTAGGGGCTTCTGTTCCTGTCACCCTGGTCGATCGACTAGCTAGTATGGTCGATCGGCCGCCTTCGCTACTGTACCTGTTCACGACCATTCCCCTGCTGTGTTTGGTCGATTTGCGGAGTTGAGGGAGACTTTTCTCCACATTATTCTCCGATTCATTTCTGTTTTCTTCTGTTTTTCTTTTTGCACATAATTTTGCGTTTCGTAAATTGCTTTCTCGGAATTACGCGTGGTACTTTTGTTTCTTTTCAGGTACCTATGGTAGCACTGCTGGCTACTGAAACCTCCTAGCTCACGCTGGTTTGGGGAGGTTTCCTGCTGCGCTTAAAGTCTTGTGAGTTTCCGAGTTCTTCTTTTATGTCAATTTTAGTTATAATTCCGCAAAATCCCATTTCCTTTGCTATTTTCATTATATGATTTCGCACAATGGGGACATTGTGTGATTTGGTTTGGGGAAGGGTTTTGCGTTGCATTCATTCTGTTTTGCATTCACGTTTACATTTTTGTCTTGCATTGTTATTTCATTTCCTCTTATATACACAAAAATTCAAAAAATTCCAAAAATTTCAAAAATTCAAAAATTTTGCACGTTAATTTTAGCATATAGGTTCGGAACGGTAGTAGTTCAATGATGACATTGCATTTGCATTTGTTTATGCCTAAGTCGTGCTTAATTAACATGTTATTAGTAGAATCACATATGCATAGTCTACGAGTTTTCGTTAAATATCTTGCTGAACTTTAAACTTGACTTAGGTAAACTACATCATTTTCTGAGTTTTAGAGCTTTATAACTGGTGTCATCCATGACCAGCTTATTTAAGATGTGAGTAGTTACTCCTTATGAGGCATGTTACATAAATGTGCATAAATATGAACTTAATCTGCTTAATACCTGTATGAATTCGGTTTGTGGTTTGTTGACACATGTGGTAGAGGTCCCCTTTTCTCATTTTACCCATAAACCTCACATAGCCAAATTGCCTTCTGTCCCATAAGCTACATACTATATTTAACCTACCTTATCTGAGCTAGTATTGGTAGTTGTGGGAATGTGTTTATTGCATTTTGGTTATATTGCTCTTTATGAGAAGGTTGGTGGAATGTTGGAAAGAAAGAAAGAAAAAATAGAATTGAAAAAATGAGGGAAAAAATGAAAAGCAAGTTCGACCTTTGGTCGGTCGACTGGATTCATGGGTTGATCGACCGTGCACTTCAGGAATGAAAGAAAAAAAATCAAAATCGCATAATTCAAAGTCTTTATTAAATGGCGATTTTTGCTCCCATGTTGTATTTGTATCTTATGGGGAGTTGACTAATTGTGGAAATTGTGAGATTTGTGCTTCTAATTGGCACCGTTTTGTATCGATTGATCTTGAGTTTGAAGTTGGAATGTTCCCGTAATTTGGATCTGTGGTTACTAGCTTGGCTTTAACTCCTCATATCCAAATTTATCTTAGCCCCTTCTTACCCATTACCTCACATATCCATATTTACCTCGGCATGTGTCATGGTCTTTTATGGTTGGAATGCATATGTACGGTTGTAGAAATCATTTTCATATTAGATTGCAAGCATGTTCTTATAGGTCGTCGTTAGGTGAGTGTCATTACAAAATTACTTCTTTCTATCTTTTACATATATTCACATGTGCTTAAGTGTGATGTGAGCGACCCGTGAGAGTCCAATATGATAAGTCTCTATAGTTTAAAGTTCAGCAGTTTTCTTAACGATTCCATAACTCGTTTGCATGATTAATATTACTAATTGATTGTTGATTTCTAGCATTAAACTGGTTTAGGCTTTGCATTTTGCATTTCGCTCTGAGATTGAAATCGTTCCAATTAGGTTTTAAGATCGAGTCAGGTTCTTGCTTGGGGACAAGCAAGGGTTTGGTTTGGGGAAGTTTGATGCGTGTCCTAAATATGATGTTTTACACCCTATTTCACACGCATTTCAGAGCTCAATTATGTAGTTTATGCTACAATTTTCCCTGTTTCCGTCTACTTTTGTGTTTTTGTGAAATATTGCAGATATGGGAAAAATGCAGCGAAAAATAAGCCGAATCCGTCCCCGAGTACTAGGTATAGGATCTGAAGTGAAGAAAAGACTCGGGAAGCGAACTTGGTGCGCGTATCAAGGTCTGAAAGATAGATTTGCGAGAGTTTCAGAAGCGGACTACCAACTAACTTAGTCTATAGACTGACCTATATGGTCTATAGACTGTCAGAATGCTGAACAGTTGACTGCAGGAAGAGCAGTCAGTCGATCGACTGAGGTCTATGGTCGATCGACCACATGAGCTAACGAACAAGTTTTATTTTAAGTCAGAAGCTTTGATAATATCGACCCTTGGTCGATCGACTGGTCCTAGTGGTCGATCGACTGCTATTTCTATCTAACGCAAATTTGGAAAACGAGAAAGCCCAATGTAATTAGGTTTTAGGAATAAAAGTTACGGAAGACTATCAATATAACGTTACCTGAGGTTTTCAGAAGAGGATATCGAATTAATTAGGGTTCAATACACAAAATTTTAATTTTTATTATTTCATGAGTTTAGATTAGTTTTCATCAATAAAGTTTTCTTTTGGCATTGGGTTTTGGTCTTTTCTCTTCAAATCTTCTTTACGGTATTTCTCTGTTCCTTTATTCAATTTCATTGCTTTAATTCTTCCGTAGTTTAGAATTGCTAGTTTAAATTTCCCAAAGCCAAATTCTCGTTTCATGTTAGTTATTTATTCAGTTAATTCAATTATGAATTCAATTGCTTTATTTGTTAATTTTATTGTTGTTATTATCACCATCATGAGTAGCTAAATCCTACGTGCTAAGATGTAGGGGATCTGTAGGTTAGACGGTTTCGACAATAGGCAACATGTTATCGGGCTCTGGTCGATCGACTGACTTCGTTGGTCGATCGACTACCACGTGTTAGATTAGCTTTGACTTAATTAATTTAATTGCTATATTTGACGAATCGAGTGCACGCGACTAGTTGAATGCTTAGGAATTGACCGACCCGATAGATCGAAAGATAAGGGAGGAAAATAGACTACTTAATTAAGACGACTAAATTAATAAGATCGAGAGATAAGTTAATTTAGGCTTTAAGTATCTTTAATCAAGAACGAAAGTTGGTATTAGTGAGATTTAGGGACCCGTAGCTTAGGCCGAAAGGTTGCTACCTGTTAAATTGGACCGAGAGGACTTTTTATTTTCCCGTCTAACATGCTTATATCAATTTACTTAGAGTTGCCAACGTCGAAACTACAGTGAACCGACCATCTTAGCATCCTTTTAATATTTGATTTCATCTATTTTCATCTACTGCTCATTTGTTTGCTTTAGTTTAGTTTTGGTATTATTACCTTTAGTTATAGAATCATTCAAATCAAACCCCCCAAAAACTGTTACTTTAGACTTAAATTAGACAACTTTAAATTACTTGCCTCCTTGTGGTTCGACCCTGACTGCCACTATCTATAGTAGTAGTTTGGATTATAAATTTTATTTTTGGTACTCTACGACGGTATCACAGAGCGTTCACCTCCCGTTGACAGGCGTCGTGGAAGGAACGCTGACTCTTCGTGCGACACATCAACCAATCCCTCACGACGGGATAAGCTCTCTCCCCTGGCTCCGTCCTCTTGGGAGCGAGGCCCGGAAAGTAGGAGTACACCCACGCCTGTAAAACAAGATAGTTAATGACGATCTTTCGTGATTCGATAAAGAAATGATCTTTCATGAAAAGAAATGGAGCTTCATACCTCCAGCAACAGTCCAGGGCCAACAGTGGCAGTAGAAGTCCCCTTCTCTATCAACTCCGGATGAAGCATGGCCCTCATATAGCGAATGAGGACCGCAAAGCCAGCAGTGACCTAGTCCCAACGGCCTAGGCCACCTAGGTCAGAAAGGAAGGGAAGAAGCTTCGTCGACAGCCTCTCTCCCTTGTTTCCGAGGTAGATCGAAGACAAGAACCACCAGAGCCACAAACGAGCTCTCTGCTCGGCAGTGCAAGGAGGAGGAGTCGTCTCCCTCTCATCGATCACCACCATCGCCGGTCTCTTCACAGCAAAATAATCCCGAACATAGGAACTAGGCACCAACCCGGGCACCGCGGCAGCCTTCGGCATCAAGTTCCAGCCGATCAAGCTCCTAGCCTAGGCCGAGTCTACCCTCATGGCTGTCTTCGGCCATCCCACCGCCTCATTCCCGCACGGCAATCCAGAAATCATGTCGTAGTCTTTTAACGTGACCCCAACTTCACCGAAAGGCATGTGAAAGGTAGAGGTCTTATCCCAAAACCGATCCAGGAAGGCTCGAACCAGGCAAAGGTTAGCCCGAATCTTCCTCCTCGTGATGTCTCGCCAAGCCTGTACCAAGGCACCAAACGCTCCTCGCTCGATGATTGCCCGCTCCTCTGCTGACAGTTTCTCGTAGGCCCCCATCATCGTCGTGTAACCCGAGAACGACCTGATGTTCCCGGCCTCCTATTTTGATTCAAAGCAAGAGCTATCTTTAGCTCGAATGAAAGGGAAAAGGAATAGCAAATAGAAATGAAAACGATGAATGAAGGAGTGATGAGTTCGAGTTACCAAGCTCTTCACCGTCCTGTAGGACAGGTGACCCTCCGCAGCCCAGATGAGGTACCTGCTGTCCCAAGTCTCGGCCCACTCTGGTGCTCCCCTCAGCTGGTGACCACCTCGTCCGACATTGGCCCGCCTCGGGGCCTCCTCCTCCTCAACAACCTCCTCCTAGACGACCTCGTCCTCAGCAGCTGCCACTGCAGCAGTGAAAGCTTGCTCCAATGCCTCCTCAAGCGTACGAGAAGGGTCAAGAGCTGTGTCCACGTCCATGGGAGCTATCCCTAACGTAAAAGCCTCATCACCTGCAAAATTGAAGTGAATTTAGGCCGTGTCGAGTGACGACAAGCCTTAATTAGGGGATTTTCGAGTTTTCGGAGCTCCAAAATCGCTCTTTTTGGCCAATTTTCCCACAAACCCGTCCCGCTCATGTGGTAATTTGGGTCAAGTCAAGCCTGAGTTGAAGCCTAGTCATGGGTTCGAGTCGAAATTTCGACAGCATTTCGTTGTAACGGCGATTATGCCCTAGAAAAGTGTCCTGAAAAAGCTGTCACAAATAAAAATTCCGAAATGGTAGGAAGTTTACCCATCATACAAGGATTCCAAATACCAAATTTCATCAAAAATGGGCAATCCTAAGGCTATTTTCGAAGCAATATACGGTTTAGCTGTGAGACCATCTCAATTTCACTCAAATACTCAAAACTCAACGAAAATCCAAAATAAATACATGGTTACGATCCTTATACTACCAATAATCCATTTGCAAGGTCAATTTTACAAGGCAAAATCATTTGGGGGAAAAGCCCCAAATTTTCGACCTTTTTAGGGTTGATAACCCTGATTTTGTCGATCCAATTTGATCAAATACGGAAGATTAATGCAAGATTAATACACATACCTCGATTAGTTATGGCAAATGCAAGATTTTGATCAAATTTTAGCAAGAAATGGTTGGAATTTGAGAGAATATTTGAGGTTTTATTGTTTCGAAATTATGAAGACAATCCCGTGTTTTATCGAGTTTTTACTCGGAAAAACAACACTCAGGAAAAGACGTAGCAGGTGTTGCGCCTCTTCCAAGAGACACAGCTCTTGCTGCGCCTCTTCCTCAGTTTCCCTCCAAATTAATTTTTGAAGATTCGTTATAAGTTCGTTATTCGTGGGCCCATCTTTGGTGCGCCTCTTCCTTGATGCCACACATCGTATATTTGGTTCATTTGACATTTGTTCTTCGCCCGGACCCGCATTTCCAAGCCAACTGCAAACTGTCGTAATATTTATCCTTTTACCAAGACTTTTCTTGCCACAACGAGCGAATATTCTTTGACAGGTGTTTCGACACGCCTCTATTTCTGTTCCCCCAGCGAGAGTACACGGACAACCAATTTGCCCCTCTGTTGGTATGGCACCGTTTGAGGCTTTGTATGGGAGGAGATGTAGGAGTCCAATCTGTTGGGACGATAGTGCTGAGGCAGTGGTTTTAGGACCAGAGATGGTGCATGAGATGGTGGAACAGATTAAGATGATCAGGGAACGGATGAGAGCAGCCCAGGATCGACAAAAGAGTTATGCAGATTTACATCGTCGGGACATAGAGTTTCAAGTTGGGGACAAGGTTCTTTTGAAAGTGTCCCCTATGCGCGGGGTTATGAGATTTGGGAAGAAAGGTAAGTTAAGTCAGAAGTTTATAGGGCCTTATGAGATCTTAGAGCGAGTTGGGGAAGTTGCTTATCGTCTGGCTTTACCAGCTGCGTTAGAGAGAGTGCATAATGTGTTTCATGTATCGCAGCTGCGGAAGTATGTGAGGGACCCGTCACATGTGTTGGAGGCAGAGAGCTTAGAGCTAGATGAGTCCTTATCATATCTTGAGGTGCCTAAGCAGATTCTAGACCGAAAGGTTAGAAAGACTAGGAGTGGTGAGACAGTTTTGCTTAAGATCCTGTGGTCTAACCATGAGACCGAGGAAGCTACATGGGAGCCAGAGGAAGCTATGAAAGAGCGTTACCCTTTCCTTTTTGATCAGGTATGTATGGTTACGGGGACGTAACCTTGTTTCTTTTAGGGGGGTAGGAGATGATCGCGAGCAGTTTTTAAGAGTTTTATACCCCTTTTATATGTTGTGTCGGGATGTTTGTCGGGATGAGTTGGGTTAGTATCATGTTTTATGTTGAATTTTGTTTTGGTTGCTGAGTCGGGAAGGTTATGGGAGTACCTTTGTTTAGTAGTGGTTTGAACTTTGGGGACGAAGTTCCTTTTAAGGAGGGAAGACTGTAATACTCCGTATTTATAAGTCTTGGGGTACTCTATCGAGTAGCCCTTACTCTATCGAGTAAGGGTAAGTGGCGAAATAAAATAGTTTCTGACCTGTTGGGTACTCGATCGAGTAGCTGGGGCACTCGATCGAGTAAGGGGCACTCGATCGAGTGTCCGGTTTTACGGGGAGTTTTCTCGGGTTTTGTTAATTATGCGATTAAGGTATTTAAGTTCCGTCGTCATTATTCTAAACTACTTTTACAAAACCTAAATTCCTGTTTAAGAGAGAAAGCAACAAGTTCATCTTCCTAATCGCATTCTTAGCAATTCCCGGAGTTCAGACGGTCAGTTCTTGTCGTTGTTTATATCGTTGGGTTCCTTGCGTCGAGGGTAAGATCTACGTACCATTTTTATTGTATTTCCTTTGATTTGGTTAAACCCTAATTTAGAGATTGGGGGTTTTTATGTGTAGTATGTGATTGGTAGCCTATATGTGTTGTATGATAGGAGGAGGGTTCATAGAAGAGGCTTTTTGACTCGGATGGTAGAGAGACCGTCTCGATTGTGTGCATACGGGTAGGATTTCCTACTCGAGTATTAGTCCCATAACGGGATATTGGTTGATGTATTGTGTTTGGTTGTTTGATATAATAATTGTATTGTGATTGTGGTTGTGATCGTTGTTGATGGTTCGCGAGGCGTGGCCTCGGGTGAGTGGGGTCACTTGCGGGAGTGGCTTCACGCCCTAGTTTCGCCTTTCGTGGAACCCGCCACGAAAGGGGATGTGCACATTAATGGACGGGGTTATCGCTCACTATGTGGAGCGGGGATTTGGTGGGTACGGTGCGGTCCCCCATCGGCAAGGCCGGGTCCAAAGTGGACGGTCGTATTGAGACGATGGGAATTGGTTGGTTGTGTGTGTGTGTGTGACGATTAAAGGCGTGTCGTATATCTTATTGTTGTTATACATATTGATTGTGTGATTAGTCTCGACCCGGTGTTGTTTTGTAAACTGCGGTGATCCATTCGTGGATGGTGAGCAGATATTGAGCAGGTATTGAGATGAGTCTTTGGGATAGTTTGGGATGCCACGACATGATGATAGGAGTCTTCCGCTGTAGCCTTTAGTTTATTTACATTTCAGTTAGAACAGTCAGTTTGGAATCATGTATCATACTTTTGGTTTGGTTTTGAGGATTGTAACTATTCACTAAATTATTTATAATAAACGTTGTTTCTTTATTGTTGTTTGTTTATCATTGCCTCGGGTAACCGAGATGGTAATGTCTTCATACCTGAGTGGTCCTGGTAAGGCACTTGGAGTATGGGGGTGTTACATGGGTACTCCTACGAATGGGGTTTGATTCGAGGTGGGTAGGTCGAGTTATGACGTATGTGTCGTCAGTTACGTTCTCTGTTTTGATTAATGGCAGCCCGTCGGAGGAATTTAGGCCTGAGCGAGGATTGAGGCAAGGAGACCCGTTATCTCCTTATCTTTTTATTTTGTGCGCTGGGGTTTTGTCGAGCTTGGTAAGACGTGCTGCAGAAAATGGGTCATTACACGGGATCAGAATAGCGCCGAATACATCTATTGTTTCACACTTGTTTTTTGCGGATGATAGGATCTTATTTGTTAAAGCAAATTTGGGGGAAGCTAATTGCGTAAAACATATCCTTCAGGAGTATGCCTTGGTATCAGGTGAGTTAGTTAATTTCGACAAAACTATTGTTTCGTTTAGCCGTGGTACTCGTTTGATAGATAGGAACCAGGTGGCTACTTGTCTCGGTGTTCGGACCGTAGAGGTGCAGGATCGATATCTCGGGCTTCCTACTGTCGTATGGCATTCAAAGAAGATTGTTGCTAGTGTTATTCGAGATAAATTATGCAAGAAATTACAGGGATGGCGGGGTCAATTATTTTCAAAGGCGGGTCGGGAAGTTTTGATAAAGGTTGTAGCCCAATCAATTCCGACTTATGCGATGAGTGTCTTCAAATTACCGGCCAATTTCTGCGATGAACTGCGGTCGATTGTGTCTCGATTCTGGTGGGGCTGAGCTAATGGTAAGGGCAAAATTCCGTGGATTGCGTGGTCAAAACTTTGTAAACCGAAATGTTTTGAAGGGCTTGGTTTTCGCGACTTTCACATGTTCAACATGGTATTGTTGGGTAAACAAGCCTGGCACTTGGTCACTAACATGTCTAGTTTTATGGCTCGAGTTTTGGGAGGTAAATACTTTCCTGAGGGCGACTTTATGCGAGCTAACCTTGGCACTAATTCGAGTTATACGTGGAGAGGGATTTTGGAAGCTAAGGGGGTGTTGTTGCTAGGGATTAGGAGGCGAGTTAGGAATGGCCTGAGTACTAAGGTTTGGACCGACCCCTGGATTGTAAACACGTAGACAAGGAGGGTCCTTTCACCAAGACGGAATGCCGACGAAAATATGGTGGTGGCTGAGTTATGAAATACGGATGGTAGGGCATGGGACACAACTAAGGTACGTGAGTTATTCCTTCCTTTTGAACATGACCGGATACTTAATATGCGGATTTGCATTACGAAGCCCGAGACTCTTGGACGTGGGAGCTCGAAAAGGATGGTGAATATTCTGTCAAATATGCTTATAAAGTGCTAACGAAGGGTCGAGAGGAGGAGGTGGGTTCGTCTGATAACACGAAGGAAAAGGCTTTGTGGAATCAGATTTGGAAAGCGAAGGTTTTGCCTCGTATTAAGGTGTTTATGTGGCTCTTTTGTAATGATGTTATCGCCACTAAGCGCAATTTGGCTTCTCGTGTTCGAACTATTGATGCTGGCTGCCCGGCTTGTTACAATGAGATGGAGACTTGTCTTCATCTTGTTAGGGGATGTGGGTTGGCGGGTGGGTTGTGGGATAGGCTGGGGATTGAGGTGCAGGCGGTTGATGGGTATGAGCGGGTGAGGGAGTGGATGGAGGATGTGTGGAGGGAGTTGGAGGATGGTGAGATAGATATTTTCATGACGGGTTGTTGGGCTCTATGGGAAGCTAGAAACAAGTGGGTGTTCGAAAATTTGCGGGTGGACACGGAGAAGGCGAGGAAGAGAGTCGAAGAGCTGTGTAGGGAGACCCGTGAGGAGGAGAGGGGTGTGACTGGTGCAGGAGAGGAGAGTGGCGGTATTAGGAGGTACTGGAAAAAACCGGAGGTCGGGATGGTGAAGATCAATGTTGATGCGAGAGTAAAGGAGGGATGAGGTACGGGAATTGGGTGGTTTGTCGAGATAGCAAGGGTGCGGTGTTATGGGGGTTAAGTGAACATAAGGAGGAGACGATGGAGGTGCGGATGACGGAGGCTGAAGCGATGTTGGTAGAAATCCAGGAAGCAAGGAGACGTGGACACACAAAGATCGTAGTCGAGAGCGATTGCAAGCCACTGGTTGATGCGGTGTCGACGATGGCGAAGGGACGAAGCGAGTTTCATTTGATGCTTGATGATATTCATTTTTTTTGTGTTGATTTTGAAGTTGTTTATTGGTCTTTTGCAAGTAGAAATTTAAATAGGATAGCGCACGAGTTAGCTCAGTTGAGTGCGTCACATAGCGATCGTAAGTTATGGAGTTCCTTAGAACTTCCAAAATAAGTTGTTGATCTTGTTTACGTTGTTTCTTATAAAATGTATTAATCCCACCTTTGGGATTTCAAAAAAAAAATGCTAACTTAAGTGCATAGATTAATTAACCCTTCTTCAAAGTTAAATTTAACCTCTTTGTTAAATTTATCCAAAACAAAATCATCCTAATTATATCTATGCATCTTCAACACCGTCACCTATATTATTCCGACTCTTCTAATTCCCCCACGTATCCGTGTTTGACACTCGACACTCGGACAAGGGTATTACGACACTTCGACGCCTCGTTTTAAGCCAAATTATGCAGATTTTTCGTATAAATGATCGAGTCTAACACTTAAAAGCACTCGTATTAGATACTTTCCAACGAGTCTCAGCAACATAGACCTTCGCACAATAATTACACACAAGAACAAATTTAGGCAATTAATAAGACCATCCCCAAGCTAGGTCAATTGCTTGGTCATGACCTTGCTTGGTCATGATTAATGACTTAATTAAGCTAATTAATTGGTGACCAAATGTGTTAATTTATGTCCAAATACAATAAAAGGTCAATTTGTGACCATACTTGAACAAAATTGACCATTTTTGTGACCTCATATGTGTCAAAATTCTATTGGTGGAACAATTAGAAAAAAAAAGTATATAATATGATAATGGGGCATGATTGAGAATGTTGTAAAGTGGAAAATGATTGGGTTGATGACTTAGATCGTGACCTTTTGCTTGAGAGGATGAAAGTAAATCAAGATAAATAAAGTGGAATTAAGAATAAAATTAGATCGCAGTCTAATTAACACGATCCTTGCTTGGAAATGGTATAACACAAATGAAAATACAAGATGATAGATTGATGGTTCACTCCAAGGGTGAAGCACTAATAAGTTATAGAACCGGTCCCTACTCTTATCCCACAATGAGGTAGAAAACAAGCAATGATGGCTAATGTGATCACATTGAAGGATGATCATAACAAAACAGCTGTCTTTATAGAACAAGACAATAACCATATCACCTCATCCTACCTTACCAAAGTCAAAAAAATCTTGTGTCATCATGATTTTATATAAAAGGAAATAATCCCTAATTGAACGTTGGATATTGGTTGTATTTGATTCCTTTTTTGGAATGTCAACTAGTTGTAGCCGAATAAAGTACCATTATATAACAAGCAAATTGGTTATTTTCACAACAAATTTTGCTACATTTAGGAAGATAACCCAAACCACTAAGGAACGAAGAATATAGGCCAATTTTGAACATGTCAAAATATACCATTTTTGGTTCATATAGGGCAAATTGCACAAATTCTCGTTTAAAATGGGTATATCTGTTTTGAACTTAAACGGATCAAATAATATGGATAAGACAAAAGCAAAATGTATAAGAAAAAATAATAGAATTGTCTTATATATTCAAGATTTCAAGTGGAGTAATATTTGACCCGGTTTAAAAGAGACTTACTGGTCAAATTAAGGCATGTATCCATCAATCAACATCTTATTTAAAATTTTCTTTTCTTTGTTCATCATCTTTTTAGTAACTTGGTTCGAACGTCAACTTTTGCTACCATCCCTACTATTCCTATAATAATCCATTGGCATGTGAGAACGCTATTAGCTACTTAGCTTGTAGGCTAGTAATATACCGTGTATGACCTTCACATTTCGACATTGATCATTATCGTTCCGAGTTCCGACATTATTGGGGTACGGGTAGGGAATGAAGAAAGACTTTGATGTTAGAAACGGTTTTATTCTATAATTTGTGACAAGGTTAAGGACCAAGATCCGTAAAATGTTAGATTTACATCTTACGCCTAAGAATGACCGTGGATTGAAGACTAATTTAACGGAGTATACCGATTTTGTTGAGTCACGTTTTAACCGATTTCTTTAACAAAAGTACAAAACTTTGATGGCAATGGACTACATTTACTAATAGTAGGGCATGGCCTTTATAGCCTAAAACTCTACCCAAAACTAACTCAAGACACCCGAATTTTTAATACAATTTTAATCAAAATTAATTTCGGTTGTCAAAACAATTACTCCCTTTATTTAGATTATTTATTTACCTATTTCATTTTGAGGTGTTTCAGTCAATTGTCTACATACTTTTCTAATTTTGGAAATGCTTTTGATGAAGAAATTAGCCATCCATAGTACTTCATACTCAATTTAGTCCATTTGTCATCAAATATTTGATCATCTCCTCTTTTCTTGATCGTCCTGCCAAAATTAAAAGTAAACAAATAATCGGGATAAAGATAAATATAAGATGGAAGTCATGGAACACTACGTTCTATACATTTTAAAAAGGTTATTATATGCGTGTTTTTCAATATAGTATTCCCAAACTGTTTTTAATCTGATACTAGAATAGTCGACGTCCGTAATGGAGGTCAAAAAAGTATTAATACCGTGAGATTGGCTGTAGTGCTGGACAAATATTCTAACACAGAGTCCAAAAACAGAGAATAATGAAGTTTTTCAAGGGCTTAGGCAAGCCTAACTAGTAAGTAGCATTTCTTGTGTACGACGATTGTGCCCACATTCTTTGAAAAAAATAACCATTTTATGGTAAATAGCGTCCCCTTTAAAAAAAACGGTCATTAATAATGGTTACATTTTTTATCGTTGCATGTACAACAGTGGTAGAGTAGTTTTTGCGAACCGGCCAGTTATAGTGAAGGTGTGAGGACATAAAGAACAATTAGTTTCACTAATATCCTTATAAAATGAAAGACGGATCAAATATACTTAAAGTGGTGACAATTTTGAGCCTCACCATGTAACTTGTTGTTTGTCTTATAGACGGATATCTGTCGTCTATAATGGGAATTTGTGTATAAAGAAATGGAGTGTTACTCCGTACAAGAAAAGACAGAGTTGGAAAGTGGTGGTAAAGTGTAAATAAATGGAAGGAAGCTAGTTAGAATTTGAGAAATGAAGAAATGGACAAAAAGAGTTAGACAAAATTAACAAACATAGGCTGCCAAAAAAGAAGAATAATCATCATGTGCTAAGCAATAAATTCTCTGTTTGAAAGTTAAGGTGTGATTTTCAAGAGCACGCTTTGGATTGAATCAAGGAGACACCTCCTCTGTTTCGTCCTCACTGGTTTTCATAACTTAATGTCTCCCCTTCCACCTTTCTTAATTATTTAATCAATTATTATTAATCACTCCATTTATTAAACCCTAAACCTTTTCATCCAACTTAATACTTACCCTAATTCTTATATTAATTAAACTAGTCTTTTTTTATATATAAATGGTGTTATCATAATAAATAAACTTCACAAATTTTAGAATAAAACGGTCTCACATCCTTTCTACTCGACCTGAAAAATGGGTCAACTAAGTCGGGTTCGGGTTGTTCGGGCTTGCAATAATCGAGTTAAATCGAGTCAGGCCGGATCATTTTCTGGTGGTTGTTTTCAAGTTTTTTTGAGGAAATGGTCTATTACAACAATAATTATTCAGGTCGGGTTAGATTTGAGTTCTCAATTTCGCTAGGGTCAATTTACAAGGTCTACTTTTTACTAATAAAAGAGTTACTTCTATATAATAATTACAGAATAAAAATTCAAAAATTCTCATATAAGGCTGTTGTATGATAATGAGCGGGTTCCATTCTATATAATTAATATCTTTATTTTGTTTTAATTAATGGATATATGGGTTAGAACTTAGAAGAAAGCATGTAATCTTACATGAATATGGAGTAAAAGATTTTAGATCTAAGGTACTATCCAACTCAAAACATGAACTAGATTGAAATAAAAACAATAGACATTAGACCTCCAACAGAAAGTTATCTCCAGGAAAAGTGAACCTTTTTCAAGTACAATTATTGTTAAAAGATTACATAAAAGGGATCTTGATCATAATAATCATAATGCTATAATTACTCAAACTTTTCACATGAACAAAAAGTTAATCATCTGACACTTGATTAATTAACAAACTCATCCCCGACCCATTACTCCATTACATTTGCTTGGTGTGAAATTACAAAAATATTCACCCACCATCTTACAAAGGGAATAATGATGATGCCTATGATGATATAAATGATGATAGGGTAATAATTAGCTAATACAATGATGAAGTAAAAAGTAGGGCTAAAAAGGACATTTCACACAAATTCTAGAATAAGACGTCCATTTTTATAACAAGTAGGAGTATATTATATAATAGGACCGTTTCACAATGTAAAATCGTCTCACACAAGAATTACTGCATGTTCACCTACCTTTTTTCTTGCTTTGTGTTGAGAAAAAAAAAGTAAAAAAAAAAGGCCTTCAACTTTTAGGGTTTGGTGGTAAAAAATGAGGAGCTTGCATGGGAAAAGACATGGAATGTGAAAACTGTAAATTTGTGGTAGGATGAGGAGGGGTAAAAAGATGATTAGTAGGTGATGTAGTAGAAAAATGAAATTGATGATGAAGCTTATTATTATTATTATTATTATTATTACCAAAAGATTCCAAATCTTGAACTTGGTTTCTAAGAAACTTGAGGTAATTAGCAGCTTCATCAAGCATTGAAGCAGTATCCATTTTAGTTCCACCAGGAACAAGCTTTTGAAGAACCCTAAGTCTTTCACTAATCCTTTCTCTTCTTTGTCGAGCCGCCGCGGTTTGTGGGTCACTTGATATCCTCACATTCTTCCTTTTAGGTCTTTCAATTGGTTCAACCCCAAAATTCACTGGCCTAAATGCAGCTGCCCTGTATATCATTTCTTTCATTTGTTGAATTGCCTCTGTATCTGGCTCCTCTGTTGAGTTAATTGATGATTTCCCCTGTAGCTGGAAGCTAATATTCGATGAATTCGACATTTTTTCCGTGTTCGTCTGTGTACTGGTGGTGGTGTTGGTGGTAGCGATATTAGTCCGCCGCCTTTTTGTACCCTTTGGTGGACTAGTACTAGTTGTGAGGTTATAATGTTGTGTTTGATCTTCATGAAAATTGTGTATGTCATCATGACTTCTCTTCCTAGGATTAGTATTATTATTAATATTATTATTGTTTATAATAATCTCTTTTGTGGAGATTATATTATTTTGATTATTGTTAATTGAGGAGAAATTCCAAAAGTTTTTACTAGAATCTGAATTATTAAATAGCATGGAAATACCATCATCCTCATCAGAAGTTTCTGTGTTGCTGTTTGTACCTGATAACAAACACTCAAGTGATTGATCAATTGATGATGTTGCATCACATCCTTTCGATACATCGAAAGGCGGCTGCTGCGATTGAATCATGTTGTTGCCTCCCATTATAGGACCCATCATAGGAAGATGGTCATGATGTTGCTGCTGCTGATGATGATGAGTAATTGGTGCACCTTCACCCCATGAGATTATTCCTTGCTCTTGACTTGGATCCATTAAGGTTGAGATTGTTGATCCCGGTGTACCGAGACCGCCTTGTTGATACACGTTATTGCTCCATGGAGCTATCCTTGAACAACCTTCCATTGGAGTTATGATCATAGATTCCTGAAAGTGATATCAAACATAATTAATGTACTTAGTTGGGAAATGTTACATAAATAAAATAAATGTTCATAAAAAATAACTACATTACGCTAGTGCCTCAAGATCTCAAATGTACGTAGACATATTACATACCCGTGTTAAACAATGAAATGTGAAAAAGCAATGGAAATGTTAAGTAGAAGCTAGAAAAAAGGTAGGAAAGGCGTAAAACAAAAAACAATTTAGCTTTTTTATTTTTCTTGTTTTCTTTTTTATATTATTGGTTGTTTATGATGATGAAATATAAACTTTGTGATAATTGAAAAACAGAACATAACGTCAGCCATGGCCAAGGCTAACTGATTACGATTTTCTATTTTCGACTCAGTATTTTATAAATTAAAGAGAGATAATATAAGATAATAATAATAATAATAATATTGTATGTTATATATTATGAATGATGAGAATACATAATGGAGGTGTGATTAATTTACCTTTGAGCTATACTGCTACAGGATACAGAGAAGGAAAAGGTTAATGTTTGATGATTTTTTTTTTTTTGGCTGAGTTTCTGAGTGTCAAAAAAGTTATGTAAGCAAGATAGAAGAGGAGTGGAAGTGTTATTTATATACAAGATGCCAAGTTGGATCGATGGTTGAGTGAGTGAGAGAGATCATATGATAAGGAAAGATAAGGGTTTTGCTAAGGTTGTTAAGGTGTAAAAAAAATACTCTCTGTGCAAATGGAGCATAGGATAACTAAAATAATCACTCATTTGTTTAGTTATTATGATTAATTTTTATTTTCTTGATTAAATAATTAGTTTTGATCCATTGTAATATATGCACGGTATATAGAGTTTTTTTTATTTTTTAATAAATTACCTATATAATAGTGTCTCAATAATTGTTGGTATTTCTTATCATTATGTTTTGTTTCAAGGAAAAAAGTTGAAACGGAAATTGATTAAGAGCATTCAGCTATGTGTTGAAAGTTAATCTAAAGAAAATATTTTTTATACCCTAAAACTAACGATTTCAATTTATAAATTCTCTCAATTTTTTTTTTTTTTTTTTTTTTTTTTTTTTTTTTTGCGAAAACAAAATTAGTGATTTAGAGTTTTGTTTGATACATAACATGGGTCAAGTCCTTCTCAAATAATAGCATTAATAAAATATTTAACAATTTATAGTTTTATATAAATTTTATTAATATTTAATTAAAAGATTATAGTTTAATATTTAGTGAAAAGAATCTAATTTGATGAAAAAAAATATATTTTTATGATAAATTAATGAAACAATAAATTATACTCCATCATAGTCTCTATTTTCTTCTCTTTGTTGGTAGGCACGGGTATTAAGGCGAGTAATAAAATAAGAGTAAAAGAGTTAGGTGGGGTTTGATAATATGAGAGGGGTATGAATAATTATGAGTTAAATAAGGAATTGTGGGGCCAAAACATTAAAGAAAGTAATAAAATATGGGTAAAAGAGTTGGGTGAGATTTGGTGTTAGGAGAGAGGTATGAATAAAATAAGAGTAAAAGTTTCCAAAATAAGAAAGGGGAAGAAAACCTGAATAATACGTTTAAGGAAATAAGGAAGAAAATAGTGAATAAGAGGGAAGATGATACACATACACATTGTGTACAAACTTTTTGTACACAAACCAATAGCTACTTGACAGATGGTAAACCATAGTTAATTAGGTTACATTAATTTAGGGTTAGGTTAGTGATTTTGCAAATGTAGTTAACTAATTTATGGTTAGTTTTTTTTTATGGATAATTTTTTTTTTATGGTTAGTTTTTTTTTTTTTTTTTTTTTTTTTTTTTATATTTAATTTATTTTCTAAATTCCCAATTTAGATTCAACGATTTTAGGAATTGATTAAAGGAATTTAGGAATTACTTTGTTTTTTCTGTTTTAGTAATTTTTTTTTATAATTGATTTATTTTTCGAAAAAAACGTAATTATTTGAACCCTAATTTTATTTGACTAATCAATTCCTAATTGAATTCTATTAATAAAATGGATGAATTCTTATACAAATAATCAAAATCGTTCAACATAGAGTAAGCCAAAATTGATGAATCCTTATACAAATAATAAAATTGATGAATCCTTATACAAATAATCAATTTTTAATTGAATTCTATTAATAAAATTGATGAACCATAATTCAAATAATCAACAAATCGTTCAATCAATTGATGATGAACCCTAATTCAACTCCCGATCTGTTTTGCGATTTATACCTGTAAATTGCCGTAATAAAACATCAGATAGAAGATGACAGAAATGACACGCGCTGTTTGCAGATAGAGGAAAAGCATCAGGACCTATGTTGCTTGGTAATCCAATTCATACCACCTGTGCCGCCTCCTCAGTTTCCTGGTTCAGTTTTCACGAAGTTCCTTCAGAACACAATATTAAAATATAGAGGAGCAGATCGTAGTATAGTATGACACCTGCTGGGATACTAGGGAACACCATAATCATTTCTTTATATACGGTTATCCTTCACTTTCTATCTGAAGGTTTTCCAATGGCAAATATTTGTGGATGGTCGAAAAATCGCAGAGATGATGATAAGAATGATATTGGTTTCCTACATAGAGGTGGTCAGCTCAATTTTCCTATCAAGTTGCTTGTGAAAAATGATTTACAAAGGATAGACATTCCTAGGATAGAAGGGTCATTTGGGAATCTGTTAGAACTGTATCCCCTGTATGAACAGGAGTCAGAAGTGCTCACTTGGAAAGAAGGCTGCATGGAGAATGAGGAAATCAGAGTGACACATCTTACAAGGCAGAAGCCTTGTTTTTGTTCCAGCTATGACGTTGATTTTACTAGAACTTATCGTGATCCAATCAGATTTACACCTAGAGGTTCTCGAGGCCATAGCTCTTCAGTTCGTGAACGATCTTCTCATGTTGCTACTAGGTGCATTACTGGAAATTTGAACGGGGAGATTGAAGATAAGCCTAGCTCTAGTGACCACTCTCATTCTCCTTTTGGATATCGACTGCTTTAGCCTTCAAGGATAGTTCCTAAAGAAAGTAATTTATCTTCAGTGACACTGAGGAAAATGTTGAGCGAATTAGATTAATTGTATAAGAAATAATCAATTTTATTAATAATAGAATTAAATGAGGGGGAAAATGTTTGACGAAATTCATTATTATGATCCCTACTTCAATTTTTGGATGAACCCTAATTTAGTCGAACTTATTTAAAATTCAGGTTTCGTTAATTTGATGCAAAACTTTGATTGATTCAAAAGTTAGTCAGATGTAATTGAATATGATAATTAGATTTTGCCGAAATTGATTTAATTGAATAATAAATGATTCTATTTTTAAGTAATTGACTAAATTTAAATGGAAACAAAATAAATCAAATAAGGAAATAAAACTAACCATAAATTAATTGACTATATATGCAAAATGACTAATCTAACCCTAAATTAATCTAACCTAGCTAATTATGGTTTGCCACGTGTCACGTAGCTATTGGTTTGTGTACAAAAATTTTGTACACAATGTGTATGTGTAGCCTTTTCAGAATAAGAGGGAGTAATATATATGTAGATTCCTTAATTAGTGAATGGATTTAATTGTGATTAACATCCTTATTTAACAATATGCTTTTTAAAAGGAAAAAATCATAAGTTCACCTATTCTTTTACTAGATGGGAGATTCCTTATTTGATTGCCATTTCGAAAAATGGAGCGTTGTCATCTGACAGTACGGTAGGACAAGGGCCAGCCTAAGCGCCCAACCTACCCATAGTTGGACCGTCAGTCGAGCCACCTTTCACCCGGCATTGGCTTGTACATAGCTTTTCCCGACCTTCTCACCCATTTTGGCTGCGCCCAGGTCCAGCATTCACCTACGCGGCCCGCCCTCATCCCGCCCTAACCCTGACCTGATTTAGGCCCACCCAAAGTGATAAGTGCATTTTCTATACATTTTAACCCCTTATATTAGTTTGATTTTACATATCATTTAGCACTTATCAAAGTGTTTTTAAGCTAATATTGTGTTTCTAGTGCAATTGTGTGTTCAAGTGTACTTTGTAGGAAAATGAGTTAAATGAGCTAAAGTACTATAAAATGTGTTAACACTAGAAGCAAGGCTAAGTATGAGAGCAATATTGGACTAAGTGTTGGAAGTGCATGGATTTTGCATGAAGAAAGTGTTGGATCAAAATAAAAATGCAAGCAAAGTCAATGTGCAAGTCAAAGCCCAAGAATTCAAGTCCAAAATATGGTGGAAAATTTGGATGCTAAAGAAGAGCTTAGGATGCCAAAATACTTAGGATGCCCTTCTTAATGCTCTTAATCACACTCATAAACAAGGCATTAAAGCACCAACTTTGGATACCTTGAGCATTAAACCAAGAATTGAAGAGAAAATTAAGAGTGTGCTTAGGATGCCATTTTGGATTCCTCTACAAATTTTGCTCTCTTATTTCCTATATAAGGGGTGCTAATCACACACCTTTTTTACACCATTCTTACATATATTTTTCCATCTAAATTCTCTCTAAATTTTAGTAGTTAGTTTAGGTTAGCTTAGTTTAGTTTAGTTTGTTTACATTTCATTCTAGCAATTACATTGCAATTCCATTTCAAGTTTAATTCCAAGTTACATTTCAAGTTTGTTCTAGTTTCATTGTTCTTCTATTTCTATTTCCATTTCCATTCAAGGTAATTCTTATTCTATTTTCATTATGTTATTTATCATTTCATTTAGCATTAGTTTAGTTTACATTTCCACCATGTTAGAGTAGTTTCTTTTGTCTAGGGAATGAAGGGAGCCATGCATAAAAAGTATTTGTAAAATATTAAATTAGGTTGATATAATATTGTCTAAATTGTTTCTATCACATGTTTGCACCTTAATGTTTAATCTTTGTTTAAAGGCCTTATTCATCGATTAAGTTTGTTCATTCGTTCTATAAGTCGAGAGGCACGGAATTGAATTAGACTAAGCATGTGTAGTAGGACGACCTAGTCATGGACGAGAGTTTCTCTAGGACCCGGTCTATGGTTGACACTAATACCGTAAGGTGGGTGTCTCTAAGCCTAAACAATTAACATTTATCAACTCCTATGTTTAATTTGAGCATTTACATAATTTGCATGTGTGACCCGACCTCCCTAGATTATTTCTTTGTCATTATTGTTTTCTTCCATAATCCAACCAACTAATCAACAAACCTTAATCTACCAAGATAAATTCACTCCATAACAACTAATTAACAACTCCCGTCTCTTTGTGGTTCGACCCCTACGTACTACATTAATTTGTGTCTAGGGTATAAATATTATTTTTGCATAGGTGTGCGAAAGCCTATCACAAAGCCCGCCTCTTGACCCTACCCGGGCCGATTCTGGGGCCCACCTCCACCCGGCCCGACCCATCCCCCAATCCGGGTTGTGCCCGAGCTTACTTACTGTGGCTTGGCCCGAGCCTGTCCGCCCGTTTAACCACCCCTATCTAATATGAATCACAATCTAATCATCTAATACAATGTTCTATATAAATCAAAATCAGAGTTTTGAATTATCGATAAATAGTCAATTTATCTCTTTTACAATTGACATTTATTAAAGATAACGACTAATAGGTTAGAGTTTTGTAAAGTAGGAAGAGGATAAATAAACAAAAATTCCAAATACAAATATAACATGCATGTTTGGCCTAATTTTTGCAAAATGAGATTTTGCTTTTTTCAAGCTTTAACTTTCTAAAAATGTTTTTCAAAAGTTTTAAAACACCAAATTGTTACTTTTATTTTTTAAGGGCAAAATAATGGGTTTTGAGTGTCTAAGTAACTATCTAGGTGAAACACATATATATATTATATATACTTCACCTTTTCTTAAAATTTATGGTGTCCTTTTTTTTAGAACATTTAGCATTCCTTAATATTCCCTCCATTGAACTCCACTTTTCATGTAGTCCCTTCAATTCTGAATAAATTTTCTTTTTTTTCTTTTTCGTCAATTAACAATACCTTTGCTATTTCTATTTTTAGTAAGTGTTTGTGTGGTCAAAATTTAATTGTATGGTGAATTCGTGTATTTGTGTGGTCCAAATTTAATTGTATAGTGGAGTAGTGTGTACGTTTTTTTTTAAGTTTTGTGCATAAGGGAAAGTTTATTCAGCATTGGAGGAATTATGTTTTTTTTTTGCAGAAGATTTAGGAATTGAATTTAAAAATAATAAAAGTACAACAAAAAAATGGAATTATGTGAATATACGGTAACAGAAAAGTACAGTAGAAAAAGAATATGTGGGCCATAGTAATGTCATTTAGGCCCTGATGTTCTGTTTGGTAAACAACATATATATTGAGTGAAATTAGTAGAGTCCGGCATAATTAATAGGTTCACTTATCAATCTACCATTTTCACGTGTTTGATAAACGGCGTATTCTGATAGCATATTAGCCGAAATCTACTATTTTAGTATTTTTGAAATAGTAGCATATTGTATTTATTGTTGTAAAAAAAAAAAGATCATGAAATCATTCTAATTATCCTATATTTTTGAATTACCAAACACCCTTTCTTAATTCTCCTAATTTAATTTGATAGTCCAACCCGCTACTAAAATCTTCTAACGTTATCCGCTAATACTCCACTGAACCGAAGACGTTATTTGGGTGGGGTACCCCCTTGAAGAGGTTCATTGATAGGCTTAAAAGCTGACTAGTGCTTTGTAATACTATGAATTTATGAGCTGTTGGGTACTCTATCGAGTAAGTTAGTTTTACGTTCTAGAGAGTGTTCTGCCTGATGGATATTCGATCGAATGAGGGCAACTCGATCGAGTAGGCGGTACTCGATCGAGTACCTCAATTACTCGATCGAGTAAGTTGGTTTATACGGGTTTTTGCCGGGTTTGGTAGCAACGCGTGAAAAGGTTATATAAACATTTTCGTATTTTCTTTTACCTTTTTAGTTTATTCTAAACATTTTACAAGAGAAAATAAAACAACGTAAGATCCTTCTCTCGCATTGCTATCAAATCCAAGGGCTAGAGTCGTCGGATTTTGGAGTTCTTTATTGTGGGCAAGATCCTTGTACCGTTTTTATGTTAATTCGTTAGTTTTGGTTAACCCTAATTGGGTGAATTTGGGATGTTTGGGAGTATTGTTGATGATAGATTGTAATTGTATGATTATATGTTGATAGGAGGTGATTTCGTAGAGGAACGCTTTTGATCCGCTGCTTATGTTGATTGCATTCCAGGTAGAGTTTCCCTACTCATTTATTGTATACATGATTAAGATATGGTTGATGGTTGATTGACATGTGAATATATCGTAATTGGTTTTGGTATTGTTGATATTGTGGTATTTGGTTATTGTCGATTGTCTATGGTTCGCGAGGTGCGCCCTTGGGTGAGTAGAATCACTTGCGGGGGTGGCTTCACTCCCTTGATTCGCCCATGTGGTTCCCGTCATAAGGGGGATGTGCACATTAAGTAACATTGGTTGTTCGCTCGATGGAGATGAGCGGGGCTTAGGTTGGAACGGCTGCGGCACTACGCCAAATCGGACCATCAATAAGGAGTGTATCACAACGGTTTAATACATTTAATAACGACACTTAGATTAACGTTTTCAAAATATTGGCGGAAACCTAGACCGCGCTAATAAGAATAACGGTTTCCGTCGAAAACCGTTCTTATTATAATGTGACAACGGTTGTTTAACAAACTGTTATCAAAAAACGTATAACGGTTTCCAAAAACTCGTTATATAATCACCCTTATCAACGGTTGTTAGACATCCGTTACCAGTTTAAGAAAACTGCGTTTCGAAAACCGTTACTAAATTAACACCAGCAACGGTTTTTGGTACCCGTTGTTATGTTATAGCTACGGGTTTCTTGTAACCGTTATCATTTTCTATTATGAAATAACGGTTCCTCTGTACCCATTGTCATTTATCATTTACGGGTTAAAAATAACCGTTATATACTTTTTTCAATGTTTAATATTCAACCGATGTATGTATGATAAATAATAAACCGTTGCATGCATTATTTTGTTTGACCATTATTACTATCCGTCCATTATTATATCCACACATGCATACATATTTTCCTATAAATATTAATTATAATGTGATCAATTAACCATATTCACCAATTCAAAGTTCAATTAATCATAGCCTATAATTTAATTAAAAATATTACATTTCGATTACCATGTCGTCATCGTCTTCTACACCGGCCGAATCACAATCAAATACGCGCTATGTCCATCCTATTACTTGTATTATACAAAACATTTCAATCAAATATGATGACAATGGTAAGGCTTTTTCGAGAAGTTTTACTTGGATGAGTGATATGCTTCGTCAAGGTGGTTATACGAAAGTTAAAAAGGTCCACCCAGCTTGGACTAAAGTTCATGGTTTTCTTGGTTACGCAATGATTGAGTTTGAAGGTTTTGGGAAGAAGCTGGAATCTTTTCGTCAAGCGAGAAAACTCCAGGCAAGATACGAGGATCATGATGCTGGGAAGAAAAATTATTATACGGATGATGTGTTACAAGCGCAATATTTATGGATTGCAACCGATTGTGACATTAATCTATTAAGAACATATCGGCACTATATTAACACCGTATCTCGTTCATGGGAGGCATAACAAGTGCCTATTAATAATCCACATATTGAATTCCCAGTATTTATCCCAATCGCAGGTGAATTACAAGATGATTATGTTAATTAATTATTATTATTGTAATTAATATTTTTAAAACCGCGCGTCTTTTAATTTCTTGTTATGTATGTGTTTTTCTTGAATATATGCGTGGTAGTGTATTTTATTTTCTAACTATTTATTGCAAGTTACATAGGTTTAAAATATTTGTTAATAAGTCAACTTTTATATTAAATTAATTACCAACGGTTTTGAAAAAAATTATAAATGTGACTATAAATGTTAAAACATCCTTTACTAACATTCATTAATCAAATCAGAATATGTCATCCCCATTACACAAATTTGAAACAACAAGGCAATGAACCCTAATTTTATCAACAACTAAGAATGGCTTACACAAACGATTGAAGATGATGGGAAGGTTCTCGCCGGGCTTCCTGCCGATCAACACCCATTAATCAAAGCATCCCTTGAACATCAACGGAATTATTGGATTAAGAGGCGTGAAGCAGTCCGGCTTGTCAACTAAGCCTCATCATCATCATCATCATCTTCATACCCTCGTTGGCCTGTTACTCGCAACTTGGTTGCAGCCAGAGATATGTTGAGTTGTACTCTTCCAACCTTATCTCCACATGTAAGTCGTGTCCTTGCATATATTCAATCTGTTATTGCAAAATATAAAGCCAATGACCCAGAAGTTAGCGGTATACCAGAGTGGTGTAATTGGTGGCAGGTTGAGAAGCGCTTTTTACGCTTAACCGGGGTTGTTCCGGCTTATTATACATCTTTTGATTTCTGATAAATGTTGTAATGTATTTGGTTTAAAATTAAATGAAATGATCATTTTGAAAGTGTTGAGTTATGCTTGTTTGATTTGCTTCCATTTTTTGAACTCCATAGATCAGTCAGTAATCAAGATCAAGATTGTTGCTACATAATACTCATCAACAACGGTTCACCTACAACCGTTGTAAATTGGTTCATCAACAATGGTTCACCTACAACCGTTGTCAATTGGTTCATCAACAACGGTTCACCTACAACCGTTGTAAATTGGTTCATTAACAACGGTTCACCTACAACCGTTGTCAATCGTGATGTTCTAACTTCAACGTGCACCGTTTATTAATTGTTTGACCATATGACTCAATATATTAAAAAAATAAATACATGTAAGATATGACCATACGACTCAATATATTTTAAAAAAATTAATTGTTTGACCATACGGTATTTTTTAAGCCGTGGCTAATATTTCTCATTATTCTTGATTTGACCAATGCACGGATTGTTCAGTTATTTTTTATTGAATCAACGTCGCATTATTGGTGGGTTTGAATCAACACTGCATTATTGGTGGGTGATTCTATAATTTTAATTTTGTTCCAAAATTATGGTCGTTAACCAAGGTACAAATATTGTGAGTCCATGGGTGCAGAGGGATCGTAAGTTCTCAAAAGAAGCAGAAAATAAAAGATTAAGGGAATTGCGTCGTCAACCGAGCTATATTGAAAGCGAGAAAAAAATGGTTGTATTACGAGAAAGGTTAAAGGAACAATGTCTTTTCCATTTCATTAAGTTGCCCCCTGAACGTATAATTCTTGAAGGTACAAATGAGAATTCATCGGCTTTCGAAGTTGATTCTTCTGAGGATTTGATGGTGGGGTATATATTACCCAGATGCGATTGCTATGTATCTACCGTGAGTGAAGCAACAAAAGTGATGTGACCATAATTAGCGCATATTTAGCCCCCGAATTAGCCTTGTTCCCATGCTTTTTAGTGCATATTTGGGTCATTTCTTATCTTTAGTTCTTTCATTTGCATATTCTTTGAGATTTTGATCCCTTGGTAGGAAAGGAGTAAGAATCTTGCATTTTCATGGCAAAACGAGACTAAATTGATCGAATTCAATGACCAAGCATCAAGGAGAGACAAGATTAGAAGGCCTTTGTACATACTATAGTAGAAGAGCAATGTTGAGAAAGGATCCTTGAGTCCCCAAGGAATTTATGAAGAAAAGGGAAGAAAAGAAGAAGATATGTTGCTGAGTGACAATCCGAGCGGATTGTCACCAATCCGTCCGTCCCGCAGCTGCACAATCCGTGCGGCTTTGTTTGAATCTGCTTGGATTCCACCTTCACAATCCGACCGGATTCCTTGAATCCGCTCGGATTCCAACGCCGATTCCGCCCGTCCCGACCTTATTCCGCTCGGATTCCAAAGACAAAGCACGATTTCCTCTTCTCCAAGCTACAAAGAAAGAAGCCCTTCTCTCGAAAAATACCGGCTCCTCCTTGCTCAATCTAAAAAGTGTAATTACTAGTTTAGCCCTTAGTTAACCCTAATGCATCCTCCCTAATTTCCACTATAAATACCCCATTAGTCTAATTAGAGGAGCATGTTCTTCTTATCAATAATTAGTGTAGTTAATATCAATCAAATCTCTTTTTAATATTGTAATCAAGTATTAATCAAGTTCTAATACAAGTTTTATTTCCTTAATCTCTCTTTTGTTCATCCTTTATTTTGGGTAATTGAAGATTATTTGGGTTATTGTTGGGAGATTGACAACCTCTCAATCAAGCATTCAAGTACTTCTTTTATCTTTGCTTTATTATTGGAATCATTAGTAGGTATAATCTCTTAATCCCTTTTTAATTATTGTTAATTACTTTCATTTATTCATCATGTTTCATATTGTTGGTATGATCGACAACCTTGCTAGCATGATCAACATGATAATGAGTGAGTAGTCTCTTAGCTAGGGTTAATGGGTGATTAGGGGAAACCAACATGGGGAATGATTCATGCTTAAATTAATATGCTTTCATGTTTTATTTGCTTGCTTGTTTTGATCTCAACTCATGCACATGTTATATTTGATGAAATGCTAAGCCTATGAATCCTTGCATTTACTATCATCTTCTATCTTTTCAATGAGACTTGTAAGACATAACCCAACTCGAGTCTCATTAGACCATGCATGTTGTTGAGTAGGGAAGATTAAGTCGACTTGTAGGTGTTGTACAATCTAATCGATTCGGCTCCGGGACCCAAACTTTCCTAGGATTGTAAGATATAACCCAACTCAATCCATCACAACAATAATTGCTTGCTTATAATTTGAGAACATGTTTGTATGATCAATTCCCATGATTCCCCTATGATCCCATGACACCCTAGTGCCTTTAATCAATTGTTTACACCCCTTTAATTCATCTTGCTTGTTTATTTTCATTGCTATTTTAGTTTAGTGACCTTCTACATCAACCCAATTTGTGACACCCCTTAGACACCACTAGTTGCAAAAGAAATCTCATTTCAATACCCGTCCCTTGGGATCCGACCTTTACTTGCCTCTTTACTAATTGTAGAGTTGTTTGTGAAGCTATAAATTGTGTGTTGATTCGACCGTGACCCAACGACCACATCTTAATTTGTGAACACGAAACTGACTCGCATCAAAAATGACACCGTTGCCGAGGACGGTGTTTACTTGATTTAGATTTCTTTTTATTGTTATTAGTTGTGTCTTTTTTCGCCTTGGGGAAGTAAAACTCCTCAAGGTTTGCTCTAATCGTTTTCAAGTTGTTTGATATTTTGCGAGATGGATTTCATAGATTGTTTTGTAGAGGACCACTTGAGTATCCCTTACTTCAAGGATCCCATGCAAGCATTGGAAGCCTTAGAAGCAAGTGAGGCTAAGAGCATGTATTGGGAGTTAGAGGTGGATCTCTTTGAGGCCGCTCTAGCTAACAAGGAACTTACTCGTGCACAATCCGAATTGGTGCATAATATTCTAGTGGAAGCATGTCAACCCATAGAGGATGAGCAATCCATCCTAGAGGATATTTTACAAACTCAAGAGCAAGAGGAACCCATCATGGGATTTGAATATGATGAGATTGATGAAAGTGAAGTTGAGTATGCTATGAGAATGGAATGTCTAATGGAGATGGAGCAAATCCTCAATGAAACTCCAAAGGAGGAAAGTAAGGTACAAACTCCTACTTTGAAACCCCTTCCCCCAAATTTGAAATATGCTTACCTTGATGAATCAAAGACCAAACCCGTGATTGTTAATGATAGACTTGATGATGACCAATTGGGAAAGTTGCTTGATGTGTTGAAACAACATGAGAAGGCTATAGGTTATAGTCTAGATGACCTTAAGGGGATAAGTCCCAACTTTTGCATGCATAGAATTCATCTAGAGGAAGACCATAGACCTACCATTCAACCCCAAAGAAGATTGAACCCCCACATGCAAGAAGTTGTCAAAGGAGAAGTCATGAAATTACTCGATGCGGGAATCATATATCCCATATCGGATTCTTTGTGGGTTAGCCCCGTCCAAGTGGTACCTAAGAAAGGAGGTACCACGGTAGTGACAAATGAAAAGAATGAATTAATACCCACAAGAATGATCACCGGTTGGCGTATGTGCATTGACTATCGGAAATTAAACTCCGCAACAAGAAAAGATCACTTCCCCTTACCATTCATTGAAGAAATGCTTGAGAGGTTAGCCTCCAACAAATTCTTTTGTTACCTTGACGGGTATTCGGGATTCTTCCAAATCCCTATACATCCGGATGACCAACATAAGACCACCTTCACATGCCCTTATGGCACCTTTGCATATAGGAGGATGCCTTTTGGATTATGTAATGCCCCCGCCACTTTCCAAAGATGCATGATGAGTGTCTTCTCCGATTACTTAGAGACCATAATGGAAGTTTTTATGGATGATTTTAGTGTTTATGGAAAGGACTTTGACTCATGTTTGCATAATCTTTCTCTTGTGTTGCAAAAGTGTGAAGATGTTAGCCTTGTTTTAAATTGGGAAAAGTGTCACTTCATGGTCAATGAAGGAATTGTCTTAGGTCATTTGATTTCGGAAAAGGGCATCGAGGTCGATAAAGCTAAAGTTGAGGTGATAGAGAAACTCCCACCTCCCGTGAATGTTAGAGGGGTGAGAAGTTTTCTCGGTCACGCGGGTTTTTATCGTCGTTTCATAAAAGATTTTTCAAAAATAGCAAAACCCCTCACTCAACTTTTGCTTAAAGATGCCCAATTCCAATTTACTGACGAGTGTGTTGAAGCTTTTAATAGAATCAAAGAAGCATTAATCTCGGCACCAATCATTCAACCCCCGAATTGGGAGTTACCTTTCGAGATTATGTGTGACGCTAGCAACTACGCCGTTGGAGCGGTTCTTGGCCAACGGGTAGGGAGAGCTCTTCATGCCATCTATTACATAAGCAAGACCCTCGACCCCTCCCAAGTGAATTATGATACAACCGAAAAGGAGCTTCTTGCCATTGTTTATGCTTTGGATAAATTCCGTTCCTACTTGCTTGGATCCAAGGTGATTGTATTTTCGGATCACCGTGCTCTCCGACATCTCTTGATAAATAAGGAAGCAAAACCAAGATTATTGAGATGGATTTTGCTTCTTCAAGAATTTGACTTGGAAATAAGAGACAAGAAAGGAGCCGAGAATGTAGTGGCGGATCACTTGTCAAGGATCCGGTTTCATGATGAGAATGGAGAAACCCCGATCAATGACTCATTTCCCGACGATATTTTGATGGCTATTCAAACACAACTTGAGAGGCACATCACTCCATGGTTTGTCGATTATGCCAATTATATTGTTGGAAAAGTGCTCCCTCCAAATTTGAACCACAACCAAAGGAAGAGATTCCTATTCGAAGTGAAGAGGTACTTTTGGGATGACCCAAACCTCTACAAGGAGTGTAGTGATGGGCTCTACCGGAGATGTATCCCTCAATGGGAAATCCAAGGAATCTTGGAAGGATGTCATTCATCACCCTACGGTGGGCACCATGGAGCAAGGAGAACCGTTGCAAAAATTCTCCAATCGGGCTTCTATTGGCCTACAATGTTTCAAGATACAAGAGAATTCATCATTCATTGCGATGCTTGTCAAAGAACGGGGAATATATCTTGGAGGAACGAAATGCCACAAAGGGGCATCCTAGAGGTAGAGATCTTCGATGTTTGGGGAATCGACTACCAAGGGCCCTTTGTGACATCCAATGGGAATAAGTACATCCTTGTGGCCGTAGATTATGTTTCAAAGTGGGTGGAGGCAATTGCCACTCCAAATGATGATGCAAAAACGGCCACCAAGCTTTTCAAGAAGATAATTTTCCCAAGATTTGGAGTTCCTAGAGCGATCATTAGTGATGGAGGAACGCATTTCCATGAGAAGAAGCTTGCATCCCTTTTGACCAAATATGGTGTTCAACATCGAACCGGCTTGGGATATCATCCTCAAACAAGCGGTCAAGTGGAAATTTCAAATAGAGAGATCAAGTAAATCCTTGAAAAAGTTGTGAACAAGACTCGGAAAGATTGGAGCACAAAGCTTGATGATGCTCTTTGGGCTTATAGGACGGCCTATAAAACTCCCATAGGAGGCTCCCCGTACAAGCTTGTCTATGGAAAAGCATGTCATTTGCCAATTGAATTGGAGTACAAAGCTTATTGGGCAATCCGAGCACTTAATCTTGATCTCAAATTGAGCGGTCAAAGGAGGATGATTCAAATCCAAGAGTTGGAGGAATTCCGACTACAATCCTATGAGAATGCAAAGATTTACAAAGAAAGAACAAAATTGCTTCATGATAAAAGAATTAGACAAAAGGCCTTGCACAAGGGAGACAAAGTCCTTCTATACAATTCCCGCTACCGACTCTTTCCGGGAAAATTGAACTCTAGATGGATGGGTCCCTATGTGATAACCGAAGTTGGAAAATATGGAGATTTCGAACTCAAGGCGGAAGATGGAAGCAAGTTCAAGGTAAATGGTCAAAGGTTGAAGCCATACTATGAAGGAGCGTTTTTTGGAGAGGTCGAGGCTACCTACCTCGGGCCTCCTCCCCCTTGAAAGGACCATCTAAGGGAGAGTTTGGCGGAGTCCTCCCTAAACCACCACTTGTAAATATACTAACCCTCTAACTTGTATTTATTGCATTTGTTTTAATAAATAGCATGAACTCTTTTCATGAACGTAAGTAAGGGAGGGTTACTAATGAATTTTGAATGAAGGAAGGAACGAATTCTCAAGTGTGGGGACGCATCTAAGAGAGGAGAAGAAGTCAAAACTCGCAGCCTGAATCCGTGCGGATTCCCCGGAATCCGGCCGTCTTGCTGGAATCCGGGCGGTTAGAGGAGAAGTCCGTCGTCTCACTGTTATTTGAAAATTTGAAGATTTTTGGAGTGGGGTTGAATCCGAGCGTCCAACGAGGAAAAACGCCCGTCTTATAGAATCCGACCGGATTTGAAGAAAGACGCCCGTCTTTCTGCCTGCGCTTTTCAAAGAAAATCTCTGTAGCAGAATCCGCCCGTCTTCTTAAGAAGACACCCGTCCCATCATAAAAGAATCCGAGCGTCTCATGCACGGGACGCCCGTCTCTGAAGCGTCAAATTTTGGAATTTCTCGCTGTGACAGAATCCGGGCGTATTGCCCAGAATCCGCCCGTTCCGAGGAGCACGAATCCGAGCGTCTTCAGCTCGAATCCGCTCGTCTTCTCACGGTGTTTTGACCCGATTTTTCCCTAATTAAAATACACCCCACCACACATACAGTGACACATCACTACTCCTTCCAATTGCACTATAAAACCCACCTCAGAGAAGGCTAATGAAGGGGCGAACGGTCGCCAAGAGGAGGAGAGTGGCAATTCTTGTGGAGGTGACACGGTGAAGCTTGAGAGTGAGGAAGACGAATTCATGGACCCAAGTTTGAGTGATGCTTCAAAGGATATTTGGGATAGCGATATAGAGGGAGATGATGCCGATGTCTAGAAGACTACTTCATCACTAGGTGGAGCGGGCAAGAGGCACCCACCTAAGTTCAAGTGAAGTTTTCTTATCCCTCCTCTTTATTTTTCAATGTTTCATGAAAAGAAGTTTGTGTCTTGTTACCTTGTATTTTATTTAATTTTGATCATTGTTGGAGTAGTCCTAGCACCATAAGAGGACTCACACCTCGGTACCATTGAGGTGTTCTCATTTTATTGTTCCCATTTTCAAAATCCAAAATGACAAATTAGTTTCATGCATAGCATAGTGTGTGCATGAACTACACCCATCCTTGGACATTAGCAATAGTGTCTCACTCGGTTTGGGGAAGTTAATGCATACACAACGGGAGGTAATCTAAATTATCCTCTCCGTCATAACAAAAACCATGCATCATGTAGTATAGCTTAGTGTAGATTGCATTTAGTGTAGAAATCATGCATCATCTTTGCATAATTTCCATCATTTTGGCCATTGAGGACAATGCCCATATTAGTGTGGGGATGGGAATTCTAACATTTAACTCTTATTCAAAAATCCAAAAAAATTGAAAACTCTCAAAAATCATAAAAATTTGAAAATTGAAAACCCAAAAACATGTTTATTTCCTTTTGTAGTCTTGTATATATTGTATATATTGTGTTTGTTCTATCCTTGTTCACATTGATTGACTACGCCACATCCGAGACATGAGGATATTGAAGACCGCATGGTATGATCTTTCCAATCTCCTTTTTCCTCTTTATGTTAATGACTATGTGGCTTTATTTTGATTGATGCGGTATAACAATGTGAACTTAGGACTTGCATTTAGTTTATATGTCATATTAGTTGATAGAATCACTTGCATTAGGATGTTTATATTAGTTGCATCATGGCATGTAGTTGCATGTTAGAAATGTTTTGAAAAATGCCTATTTAGGAACTTTGACAAGAGCAACTAAGCCATTACAAATACTTGTTCAACTTAAGACTTTGCCTACTAGAATGGTTGTAAAACACCCTAGATAGTGTCATACTAGTGTCTTTTGACCCATGACCCAAAGCCTAGTCAAGGGTTTGCATGTGAGTCACCTATCCAACCCCGTGATGCGATGTGGACTTGGTTAACTTGTCTAGGTGACCTTGTTTGACCTTGTGGTAAGGCAACCCAAAAATATTTTCTATCAATAAGCTTGAAGTGCTCATTTCAAAGAAATTTTGTCATGTGGAAGTAATGTAATGCCAAGGAAACCTCAAATGTTATGAATTGTTGAAAGTTGAGAAATTTAAGTTGTTTTGATGGAGGCGTACCACTTCGATGTGCTTTGGTGCGGGATCCATTGAATTGGGCCCCCATACGGTTGTGAATTCGGCCGCCCAGAGACAGAGTGACTATCACCCCGAAAAGCTATTGTCTAGAGGTTAACCGGTTGCCTAATAAGCGATTGGCGAAAGCAAAGGACACTAGCCCGGAAGGGACAAACCCCATCTTAAATTTTTGAAATGTGAAAGTGAAATGAGGACAATTTTGAATACTAGTCATATCCACCCGTTGTGAATAAAGATTTGAGCATTTCATTCCCAAAAAGCCTTTTGTCAAGCCACTTGGTCGAGTTTGGGACGATCCATGACCTTTACTTTTGTAGAGAATTCGAGACTTGTCATGTCATATGCTACTAGCATCATAGGGATCATCATTCCACCACCATCCGATCGCTCTCGACGAAAGCATTTGGAAATTGAGGACGAAAGTAGTCTAGTTTAACACCATTTGGAGGCGATTTAGTGCCATCCTCTTAGACTTAGTAATTTGTTGAACTAGTATTTATGAAGGATTACATGCTCTTAAATTTGTTCCTTTTTAGTGCCTCCGCCACTTGATGAGGAAGTGGCTATTCTTTTTGTAGATGCATCCATTATGTGATTTTGTGTGCTTAATGTTTGGATGTGTCGCCATTTTGGCAAGACCCACCTTGCCTTGCAAGAAGGCATCCTACCTCATGGTTGTCTTGTTGTGAGTTGAAGGGGCGGAGTGAGACCCGCTAATTGTCTCATATCGGCTATATTATTAGGATAGGTGAGTATTGGTCCTAGTCTTTGTCACCTCTTTACTCGGGACGAGCAAAGGTTCGGTTTGGGGATATTTGATGTGACCATAATTAGCGCATATTTAGCCCCCGAATTAGCCTTGTTCCCATGCTTTTTAGTGCATATTTGGGTCATTTCTTATCTTTAGTTCTTTGTTTTGCATATTCTTTGAGATTTTGATCCCTTGGTAGGAAAGGAGTAAGAATCTTGCATTTTCATGGCAAAACGAGACTAAATTGATCGAATTCAATGACCAAGCATCAAGGAGAGACAAGATTAGAAGGCCTTTGTACATACTATAGTAGAAGAGCAATGTTGAGAAAGGATCCTTGAGTCCCCAAGGAATTTATGAAGAAAAGGGAAGAAAAGAAGAAGATATGTTGCTGAGTGACAATCCGAGCGGATTGTCACCAATCCGTCCGTCCCGCAGCTGCACAATCCGTGCGGCTTTGTTTGAATCCGCTCGGATTCCACCTCCACAATCCGACCGGATTCCCTTGAATCCGCTCGGATTCCAACGCCAGATTCCGCCCGTCCCGACCTTATTCCGCTCGGATTCCAGCACAGCACGATTTCCTCTTCTCCAAGCTACAAAGAAAGAAGCCCTTCTCTCGAAAAATACCGGCTCCTCCTTGCTCAATCTAAAAAGTGTAATTACTAGTTTAGCCCTTAGTTAACCCTAATGCATCCTCCCTAATTTCCACTATAAATACCCCATTAGTCTAATTAGAGGAGCATGTTCTTCTTATCAATAATTAGTGTAGTTAATATCAATCAAATCTCTTTTTAATATTGTAATCAAGTATTAATCAAGTTCTAATACAAGTTTTATTTCCTTAATCTCTCTTTTGTTCATCCTTTATTTTGGGTAATTGAAGATTATTTGGGTTATTGTTGGGAGATTGACAACCTCTCAATCAAGCATTCAAGTACTTCTTTTATCTTTGCTTTATTATTGGAATCATTAGTAGGTATAATCTCTTAATCCCTTTTTAATTATTGTTAATTACTTTCATTTATTCATCATGTTTCATATTGTTGGTATGATCGACAACCTTGCTAGCATGATCAACATGATAATGAGTGAGTAGTCTCTTAGCTAGGGTTAATGGGTGATTAGGGGAAACCAACATGGGGAATGATTCATGCTTAAATTAATATGCTTTCATGTTTTATTTGCTTGCTTGTTTTGATCTCAACTCATGCACATGTTATATTTGATGAAATGCTAAGCCTATGAATCCTTGCATTTACTATCATCTTCTATCTTTTCAATGAGACTTGTAAGACATAACCCAACTCGAGTCTCATTAGACCATGCATGTTGTTGAGTAGGGAAGATTAAGTCGACTTGTAGGTGTTGTACAATCTAATCGATTCGGCTCCGGGACCCAAACTTTCCTAGGATTGTAAGATATAACCCAACTCAATCCATCACAACAATAATTGCTTGCTTATAATTTGAGAACATGTTTGTATGATCAATTCCCATGATTCCCCTATGATCCCATGACACCCTAGTGCCTTTAATCAATTGTTTACACCCCTTTAATTCATCTTGCTTGTTTATTTTCATTGCTATTTTAGTTTAGTGACCTTCTACATCAACCCAATTTGTGACACCCCTTAGTAGGGATGGCAGTGGGTCGGGGACCCGACCCAGACCCTGAGGGTCGGACCCTAATGGGTCGGGTATGGGTCTCATTTTTTCAGACCCAATGGGTATGGGTCGGGTATGGGTCTTAAGAAAATATTTCGGGTCCGGGTCCGGGTCTATGTTATGAGACCCATACCCGACCCTTAGACCCTTTATTAAAGAAAAAAAAAATCAAAATTACAACTTTTCTGAATTCATACTGGCAGACTGTAGAAACCCAACTAAATTTTCTTTCTCTTCCCTCATCCCATAAAGTGATAAAACCCAACCAAACTCTTCTGACAATACCACCACTCCACCACTGACACAAGAAAACCACCACCACAGCACTGATACGCGACTGTCAACCACCTCTCTAATAGCCGGCGACCGACAACCACTATTAACGGCAGATTACTAAACTCATAATTTTAAAGTAGTATGAATTGTTTTTTTAATATTATAGACCTCATAGCTGTTAATCTTGTTACTAAAGTGGCTGAAAATCGGACCCGCGGGTAGACCCAGACCCTACCCTTACCCATAAGGTCCGGGTATGGGTCCTCAAATTTTAGACCCTTGCGGGTCTGGGTCGGGTACGGGTCCAAAGGGAAAATCTCGGGTCGGGTCCGGGTCTAGGCAGACCCTACCCATTCCCATCCCTACCCCTTAGACACCACTAGTTGCAATAGAAATCTCATTTCAATACCCGTCCCTTGGGATCCGACCTTTACTTGCCTCTTTACTAATTGTAGAGTTGTTTGTGAAGCTATAAATTGTGTTTTGATTCGACCGTGACCCAACGACCACATCTTAATTTGTGAACACGAAACGGACTCGCATCAAAAAGCTTGGCGTAAATGGTGGTTTAGGTCATCGAAAGTGATGTCGGATTTGGAGGAAAAGACCAGAGTTGAAATAGACTCCTACACCATCATTAATGGAAAGAGATATTGTCCATGACGTAGTATATTTTGGGTCATTTGATGAATGTATGTTTATTAATTTCTCATTGTGTTGTATTTAGGAAACTAATTGAGGAAATAAGTTTTTATTATATGCATTAATTACATTGGGTTGTTTATAATTTATTCTTGAATTTCCATTTTCCCCCACTTGCTATCCCAGTTGCCTAATTAAGGAAAGAAGTTTGTACTAACGGAGTACCAAATATGGAAGGTACTTTTTTGTTTGGCGGGAAAAAATTGACACAATGAAAGATAAATGACAACGGTTTCACACCAACCGATGTATTATAATGAAAACAGTTACGGGTTTATAGTCAGCCGTGGTCATATTGCAAAATAAAGAAGACGGTTTCGCTTAACCCGTTTTTATTAGTTTCAATTAAATAATTCTTTAACCAACACACATGAAAAACTTCTCCTCGCTCACTTAACACCCTCGAACACTGAGTTTCCCTGAACCACTACTATTCTCCGTCGTCGCCGTCGCTGTCATCGTCGTCGCCATCCCCATTGCCTCTGCCGTCCCCTTCGTCATTGCCATACTGGGGCCGACTTCTCCTCTTTGGAGAAGTAATAATAAACCCTATTCCTTCATCTCATTAACTTAATGTCCTTATTTTCTTTTTTAGTTGTGATATTATCCCCTAATTATCTTAGGTTTATTGTGTGTTAAACAATACCTATTATTTTAAGTATATTGTGTGTTAAACAACACCTATATTTTTAGGCATATTGTGTGATCATTTATTTGAGACGGTGCTCGTGCTATGTCGACTTAATGTTTAAAGTTAGTAGTTTGTTAATTTCTGGTTTAGATATGGGTGGAAAGCGGATAAGAAAAGATGGGAAAAGGTCAAACGAAGAAGATTTAGGTGATGAGAATAATTTGGAATCGGATACAAGGTGAAGAAGCCATAGAGTTTCCCTAGAAGCAATAGAGAGAGGGATACCTAATAAACTTAAATGGGATAAATTAACGGGGCTGCCAGATGGTATCTTTGCTTCAAAATTCGCGAGTTGGATTGGTTGTTATGTAAGAGAGTATGTGCCTCTCGGTTTGCCGCGTATCGAGCAGTTGAGTAAAGACCTGGAGAAAAAGCAATGGGGGAGAATAAAGGTATGTATATACAATAATAAATGCAGTGAGATGAAATTATCTTAGTATTCGATATGTGCTATTAGCTGAAACTAACCAAATATGCTCACCATATATGCAGGCAGCTTACACTGTCCCCCAAGAACATAATGGTTACCTAAAAAAAAGATAGGGGAATCCTCCAGAGCATGGAAGTTAAAGGTTGCTCAGAACCAGTTGTTCAACAAGAAGACCAGGGAGATAAACAAGAAACCACCAACGAAGAAGTATCGGTATGTCAGCCAGCAAGATTGGTACTCCCTCCTATTCACTGTTTTCTTCCCTATTTCCTAAAACAGATTATTCAGGTTTTCTTCCCCTTTATTATTTTGGAAACTTTTACTCTTATTTTATTCATGTCTCTCTCCTATCACCAAACCTCACCCAACTCTTTTACCCATATTTTATTACCTTTCTTAATGTTTTGGCCCCACAATTTCTTATTTAACTCATAATTATTCATCCCTATCTCCTATCACCAATCCCACCCAAGTCATTTACTCTTATTTTATTACTCGCCTTAATACCCGTACTCACAAACAAAGGGAAGAAAACCCTGAATAGGAGGGAATATAACTTTATTGCTTATAGGCAGCCTGGCAAGTTTAAGGTAATTTATCTGCGACACATTGGGATCACTTTATTAGTAATCACTTTATAAGTAATGAAATATGCTTACGTTACTCGATACAATTCATTTTATGAAGATTATGAGTAAGCAGAACCTAGAGAACATTTCAAAGAAAGAGAGCGTCTTTCATGGCTCCAGAGGTGTTTATAGATTGATTAAGAATAAGCTTGGAACTGTCAATCGTCATGACGCTTGGGTGACCGGTCACACTCCTAACAATGGAAAGTTATAATCTCCATATGATAAGGCCATCAAAGAGAAAATTGTAAGTTTGAATAAATATATCACTCCTACAACTTGTGGTCGGTTATATAATTGTGAGTTTAAATAAAATTTTGTTGCATAATGGTTTTTTGTGTATGTAGAAGATCTGTGAGAAGGAGGTACAAGAAGGAAAATGGAATCCTGAAGGACAATGAGAGAGGTATCGACGTATGTTGGTATCACTAAATATTTTGGGAAAACTACTCGAAGGAGAATGAGTGGTGATGATAAGGTATATAAATACTGTATTTTATTCAACATATATATATATATATATATATATATATATATATATATATATATATATATATATATATATGCTGAAATTAAACTACTTATTTTAATCGTATTCATTTCTAGTACACAGCTACAAACAATGGCCAGGTTGATACTCAGAATGGTGGAAACGGGGGATAAGCCATCTGAAGAAGAGTTGGTTATGGTTTGGCAAGTCATAAAGGAAGCAGGGGACAAGAAGGAAAAAGAGGGCATGCTAAGTGAGGAAGACATGGCAAAGGATCAAGATGGGGTAGTTGAAGAGGAAGCCATGAAGGCATGGGAGAAGGAGGTGGAGGTGGGAGCCGAAGACACGTTCTTATCTTCTCCAAATCCGGCTTTTGACGAGGTATTAGCTACTACGACTAGTTTAAAATTGCTGTATATATACTAATTAATTAAATTTATTAGATAAAGTAGTGCATGTATATATACTAATTCATTAAAAATGTAAAGGTCGTCTGCAAGAAGCCTTGTGTTCTTTACTACAAAGCCCCTGCAGTAGCATCAGACAAAATTGTTGTTGCTAGGTGCAGTATAAAGCTTAGGAACAGGCAATAATGCAGTCTGGGGTGTAGGACATAATTAAAAATACCAAATGACCTTGTAAAATTCTGAATTTTTGTGAGAATTACGATTTAATATTGACCTAAAACTGTGCCAATTTTCAAGAATTTAGGACTAAGTATTTTTAAATCCCAACTGAAACAGCCTGAATCCTAAGATTGTAGACAATTGACTCAACTGAGTGCATGACTTGTTTTGTGTAAAGAAAAGATATAGTCAAGACCTTAAATTCCAACAGATGATTCACAAGAAACTTAAGATATTAACTTAACAAATTTCAGGCTCAAATCCACAACGAACACAAGATTAAAGCTTGAACTTTGCTCAACACAATCAAACTGAACCACGGACAGGCACATGTTCAATTTAATGGTGCCAAACTGACATTGATCAATTAACCACAGAGATCACAGGTTAATTATCAGGACAGGTTTCCGAACTACAGTTTAAACATAAGTTTGAAAGAAATGAGAGAAGTCTCAAGGCTAATTTTCATTCAAAAATAATCTTCTTTCTTCAGTTGGAACACAGGTCCTTATATAGGCATTGTTCTTGAGTTACGGTTCGAAACCTAACAATCCAAGGGCCAATATTCAATCTAAGATGAGTACAAACTACCTTAATTATATTACAAGATATAAAATAAAGTTGCTAGGTGAAAATAAATAACAATGGGTAAAAACAAACTGAAAATAAAGCATGGGAAGCTGTCCCTGCCAGTTGTCTCCTTGTGCACATGTTACTGTTGCATTGGCTGCTAGCAAAGTCTAAGTTTTTTGTTTCCTTTCCACGGTAGGATTTTGAGGGGAAAAGGGGTAGCGGTCTTTCCAAGACAGTCCCACAATTGCCTCACCAAAAATGGAAAGTTTGCTTTATGCTTTATCAACTTTGCAGCAACATGTGACTGTCTGTTTGTTTGATTTTCTGTGCTGTCTTCCCTTGCTTTTTTTGGCTTATCTTAGATGTTTTGAGACTCTGGATGGACATAGTTGAGGCCTGCTCCAGCTAGCCATATTGGCAGCTGAAAACTGGACCTAGTGAATCTCTTAGAAGGCTGTGTTGGGGGTGGATCAATGGGTGTTGCATGGACCTGGTCTGTGGCTTGGTCAGGATTGGGAGCCCCTGATCCAGCTCCTGCAGTAGCCTCCCCTTCTTAAAAAGTCCTTGACGTCAAGCCTAGTCCCTCTTCATCATCAGATTCACCATAATAAGGACTCAGCTCTCCCACATTGAATGTTCCATGCACTCCATACTCACCAGGAAGGTCTATCTTGCAAGCATTTGGACCAATTTTCTCAATTACTTTAAATGATCCTCTGCCCTAGGCATCAGCTTGTTCTTTCTCTTAGCAGGGAACCTTTCCTTCCTTAAGTGGATCCATACAAGGTAACCTGGCATGAATTTCTTCTTCTGTTTAGGACTCTTGGCCTGTTTCTTGTATCTGTCATTGGCCTTCTCAATTTGTCTCTTGACAGTTTTATGGAGCCTTAGCATTTGTTCTACCCTCTTCTTAGCATCATAGTTCATTTCTTCCTTAGGTAGACTTAAAAGATCTAAGGGCATCAGAGGATTGATCCCATAAACCACTTCAAATGGACTGTGACCAGTTGCAGATGAAGGAGCCCTATTGAAAGCAAACTCAGCTTGTGGTAGTCTTAAATCCCAGTCCTTCAAAAACTTGCTAACAATGCACCTTAATATCCTTTCCAGGGTCTTGTTAGTGACCTCAGTTTGGCCATCTGTTTGTGGGTGGTGAGAGGTGCTAAATAGCAATCTAGTGTTGAGGAGCTTCCATAGTGTCTTCCAAAAATAGCTCATGAACTTAACATCTCTATCTGACACTATGGTCTTTGGAACTCCATGTATCTTGACAATATGACTGAAATAAAGTTCAGCAACACTCACAGCATCCTCAGTTTTCTTACATGCTATGAAATGGGCCATCTTACTGAACCTGTCAATAACAACCATTACTGAATCATGTCATCTCTGAGTTCTTGGTAAGGCTATGATAAAATCCATGCTCACACCTTCCCATGGTTTGTTTGGCACTGGTAATGGAGTGTAGGGGCCTGCTTGAAATGTGCTTTTGGCTTTCTGGCAGATGGAGCATCTCCTTAGCAATATCTGAACATCTCCCATCATTTTGAGCCAATAAAACCGCTCCTATAATATATCCAGAGTCTTTTGGATCCAAAAATGACCTCCCAAACCACTGGAGTGAACTTCCTTGATTAGTAGTTCTCTGTATGACCTCTTGGAACATATAGCTTGTTTCCATGGAACAGGAAACCCTTTTGCAGCAAGAATTTGGTTCCCTAAACCTTAGTCCCTTCTGTTTGAGCTAACCAATCTTCATAAAAATCAGGATCATCTTTGTATAGCTCTTTCATGAACTCAAACCCAAGAACTTTCTGTTCCATGACTGTCAGCAATGAGTATCTCCTAGACAGTGCATCAGCAACATTGTTTTACTTATCCTCTTTATACTTGCTTGAGAAGGTAAAGGATTACAAGAACTCAACCCATTTGGCATGCCTGTGATTTAGTTTATGCTGGCCATTGATGTACGTCAAAGCTTCATGATCTGAATGCAGTACAAAAGGTTTTGGTTTCAGGTAATGGCTCCAATGCATAAGAGCCCTGACAATTGCATATAACTCTTTGTCATAAGTGGAGTAGCTCAGCTTAGCTCCACTTAGATTCTCACTAAACTAGGCCACATGCTTTCTTTTTTGAATCAATACGCCAACTCCACTGGCATCACATTCTACCTCAAACAAATAGTTGAAATCAGGTAGTCTGAGAACATGTGCCTCACACAGCAGTCTTTTGATCAAGTTGAATACTTGTTGAGCATTCTAAGTCCATTTATACTCTCTTTTGTTCATACACTCTGTGATTGGGGCAGCAACAACACTGAAGTTTTTGATGAATCTCCTGTAAAAGGAAGCAAGGCCATGGAAGCCTCTTACTTCAGTGATGCTCTTAGGGATTGGCCAAGATTTAATGGCATCAATCTTTTCTTGATCCACAGAAATCCCCCTCCCAGAGATAATGTATCCTAGGAACTTAATCTCAGAAGCTAAGAAGGTACACTTCTCTAATTTTCCAAACAATTTGCTGCCTCTCGGGATTTGGAATACACATTAAAGGTGGCTCAAGTGCTCTCATGTGGACTTGCTGTAGATTAGGATGTTATCAAAGTACACCACGGCAAATTTTCCCAAACAAGGCCTCAACACTTCTGTCATCAATCTCATGAAAGTGCTGGGGGAATTTGATAATCCAAATGGCATAACCAACCATTCATATAGCCCTTGCTTGTTTTGAAGGCAGTCATCCACTCATCACCCTCCCTAATTCTCACTTGGTGATATCCCTGCCTAAGATCAATTTTGGAAAAGATCCTGGCACCACTTAACTCATCCAGCATGTCATCCAACCTAGGTATAGGGAACCTATACTTGACTGTGATGTTGTTGATGGGTCTGCTGTCAATACACATCCTCCAAGTGCCATCCTTCTTAGGTACCAATAGTGCTGGGACAGCACAGGGACTCAGGGATTCCCTCACAAACCCCTTGTTCATCAGCTCATCAATTTGCTTCTGCAATTCTCTTGTAGCATCAGGATCACACCTGTATGCATGTCTGTTAGGGAGTATGGATCCTAGCACAAGGTCAATCTGGTGCTCAATGCCCCTTAGTGGAGGTAATCCACTAGGCAACTCTGTAGGGAAGACATCCTGGTATTGCTCCAGTAATGGTCTAACCTCTGCTGGCAGTTGATGCTCCACATCCTCATGAATTTCCTTGGACAACAAGATAAGAATAGGCTGTTCTTGTTGCAATTTCTTGACCATTTCTGCCTCAGATAAAAATAAAACTCCATTGAGTCCATCAATCATACTTGGACTCCCATAATTCTTCTGATTAGGTGGTAGAGGGGTCAATGTGATCTTCTTGCTGCCTTGCTTGAAGGAATATGTATTACTCCTTCCCCGATGGATATAATTCTTGTCAAATTCCCATGGTCTACCCAACAGTAGGTGGCAAGCATCCATAGAGACCACATCACATAAGATCTCATCTTTATAAATATTGCTAATTGAAAATGGAACCAGGCACTGTTTATCCACCTTGACCTCTGCTCCCTTGTTTAGCCATCTGAGTTCGTAAGGATAGGGGTGCTCTTGGGTACTTAGGTTGAGCTTATTAACCATGGTGACAGATGCCACATTGGTGCAGCTTCCACCATTAATGATCAAATTGCATACTCTGCCCTGAATAGTACATCTACTCCTGAAAATGAGGGATCTTTGATCCTCCTCCAATGGTGCCTGTTGAGAGTGCATCACCCTCCTTAAAACCAGACTATGGCCTGTATCAGGATGAGCCAAGATCTGTTCCTGGTTGGGTTCCTCCTTAAGAGTTGTCTCCTCATTCACTGGTGAACCCTCTCTTTCCTACTCCTCTACTTCCATTGCTGTCAATGCTCTCTTGGAAGGACAGTCCTTCCTGAAGTGGCCATACCCTTTGCATTGGAAGCATTTAATCTTTTCTTTGGTCAGAGGTGGTTGGACTTAGGGAACATGGGTGCTTTCCCCTTGTCTCCTCCTGTTTGGGGAACTGGTTTAGGTGTTTCAACAATTTTAACACCAGTGTAGGACCTAAAGACAGGTTTGGGTTTAGGTGTGGCAGGTTTAGACTTTCCCATTTTCTCCACTCTAAGTGCCAAGTTGACAACATCATCATAAGACCAAAGTGGTTGCATCCTAACCTTAGTAGCAATATTCTTATCAAGCCCTTCTAATAACCTAGCAATCCTTTGCTCAGGCTTCTCATTTATCTCACACTGTAAGGTTAGCTGTTCAAACTCCCTCAAATAGGTCTCAAGTGGTCTCTCATCCTGCCTAAGTTTAGACAACTTAATGAACAGGTCTTGGGTATAATATTTGGTAACAAACTTATCCAACAATTTCTTTTTAAGCTTGGACTAAGATTTAATAGCTTCCTTCCCTTCCCTTAATCTCTGATGTTTAAGGTTATCATACCATAGTGATGCATATCCTTTTAATTTCAACACATCAACTTTACAAGCCTTAGCATCATTGTAATTTTCGAACTCAAATATTTTCTCAACATCCCTAATCAATTCTAGTAAGTCATCAGGGTTAAGACTACAAGAAAAATCAGGAATTTCTACCTTTAGATGCTTGTCTGCTTGTTCAAGAGCCTCCTCTTATGTTCTGATGCTTTCCTCTGAGTCTGATTCATAACCAGGTGGTGGTTGTCCTCTCCTTGCTGCCATAAAGAAGCCTCTGACTCTACCTCGTCCTCTGGCAGCTGGCTGTCTCTTTGGATCATGGTTTGGAAATCTTTCCATCACCACATGAACAACATTGAGCAGTGTGTCTACATTTCCTGTAAGTGTTTCTATTCTGGTCTCAATACCAGCAAGTCTCTCTTCACTCATGGTTGTTTTTGTGTTTTTAATGTAGGTAGGAATAATGAACTCACAGCTTCTCTTAACCCAAGACTAACACAAAGGTGGAATTGTTTTAAACCTGAGCTCTGATTACCAAAATGCAGTATAAACCTAGGAACATGCAATAATGCAGTCTGGGTTGCAGGACACACTTAAAAAATACCAAATGACCTTGTAAAATTCTGAATTTTTGTGAGGATTACGATTTAATATTGATCTAGAACTGTGCCAATTTCCAAGAATTTAGAAGGACTCTTAAGTATTTTTAAATCCCAACTGAAACTGCCTGAATCCTAAGATTGCAGACAATTGACTCAACTGAGTGCAGGACTTGTTTTGTGTAAAGAAAAGATATAGTCAAGACATTAAATTCCCACATATGATTCATATGAAACTTAAGATATTAACTTAACAAATTTCAGGCTCAAATCCATAGTGAACACAGGATTAAAGCTTGAACTTTTCTCAACACAATCAAACTGAACTACAGACAGGCACATGTTTAATTTTATGGTGCCAAACTGATTTTGATCAATTAACCACAGAGATCAAAGGTTAATTATCGGGCAATGGTTCCAAACTAAAGTTTAAACACAAGTTTGAAAGAAATAAGAGGAGTCTCAAGGCTAATTTTCATTCAAAAATAATCTGCTTTCTTCAGTTGGAACACAGGTCCTTATATAGGCCTTGTTCTTGAGTTACAGTTCAAAACCTAACAATCCAAGGGCCAAGATTCAATCTAAGATGAGTACAAACTACCTTAACTATATTACATGCTGGAAAATAAAGTTGCTAGGTGAAAATAAACAACAATGGGTAAAAACAGACTGAAAATAAAGCATGGGAAGTTGTTCCTATTAGTTGTCTCCTTGTGCACAGGTAACTGTTGCATTGGCTGCTAACAAAGTCAAGGCTTTTTGTTTCCTTTCCACGATAGGCTTTTGAGGGAAAAAGGAGCAGTGGTCTTTCCAAGACAGTCCCACAATTGCCTCACCAAAAATGGAAAGTTTGCTTTATGCTTTATCAACTCTTCAACAACATGTGACTGTCTGTTTGTTTGATTTTATGTGCTGTCTTTCCCTTGCATTTTCTTGGCTGATTTTGGATGTTTTGAGACGCTGGATGGACTTAGTTGAGTCCTACTCCAGCTGGCCATATTGGCAGCTGAAAACTAGACTTAGTGAATCTCTTAGAAGGCTGTGTTGGGGGTGGATCAATGGGTGTTGCCTGGACTTGGTTGGTGGCTTGGTCAGGATTAGGAGCCCTTGATCCAGCTCCTGCTACACTAGGGGAATAGCGTTCTATTGCAACTAGAATCAAGAAGTTGAGGTTGAAGGTAATCAAGGCATTGCCCTCCGTGAGGGTTGGAGGGAAGTGGAAGTGACCGAATTATATCTGGAGGAGTATGGTACTCTAATATTACCACGTAGTGATAATTGGCTTTTGCAAGATGTCGTGATCAGTTCTATTGTGCAATGGCCTGAAGCATTCATTAGTGTTGACATCTCCGGGGTAGTTATGCTAAAGCGAACGCATTTTATATAATGAACGCCTTTAAATTTATTTAGGTAACCTTATCTAACATATAGTAAGTATTTCAATTTTTACATATGCAAGAGTTACACGAAGCCATTATGTCTGAAATTAGGACTACTACGTCAACACCCAAAGTCACTGATTCGACTTCCTCTCCACCCAAAATTCAAGAGGTAGTAATAATTTGAAAAATAGATTGTGAGTTTTTCCTTTTTTTTTGTTATTTAAATTAGATATGACGTCTCATGTAATGTATATATTTATATATATATATATATATATATATATATATATATATATATATATATATTTTCTAAATTGTAGACCAGGGTTAAATCAGACGACTTACGATATAAGCTATCTACCTTTGCTGCACACAATGCTGGTGTTCCTCTTAAACCTAGATATCACACCAACGAGTATAAGCAAAAATTGAATACTCCAACGTTCGTAGCTCTGCACCAGCTGGCTAAAAGGAAGCTAGCTGTCGGGGAAGTACTCATTATTGAGATCGGAGAGGATGTTATGGGCGAAGGTACAACTGTTCTTATAGATGGGGAATCACTGTGTCAGTTTCTCGACCTTGACGAGTTAGATGCTATGCACATTGTAATTTGGAGGAAGTAAGTTTTTTAATAAAACTTGGCATTTGGTTTTTCAAATAGTGATGTTTATTTAAATAATCAATGAAAATAACATTCTTTGTTCCATTTGACGTAATAGGTACCTGTGTACACACATCGCTGAGGGGAACTATGTTTCTCATGACTACGGATTCATGTCACTTGAATTGTTCTCTAAAAAGCTGCATGGATACACATACAGAGACTACATCGATAAAATTGCTGAACGGTTGAGGACGCCCAAAAGCCTATGGTTTGCCCCATACAATCAGAATCGGTATGTATAGTACTTTATTATAATGAATCACGATTCTATTCATTTATTAACAAGCTTACATGCATGTATATGAACTAACAGTTCCATTTTCAATATTTCATAGCAAGCATTGGCTGCTAACGACAATCAATGTGACAAAAAGCATAGTGTACTGGATTGACTCTTGCGGACATAGTCCCACTGAGAAATTTGTAAAGATGATAACTGAGTAAGTTTACAACCTTACATTATAATGTCATTTGTTATTGTATGACCTTTGAAGACTAGGCTCCTTTTAATGTCCCATCAATATCACTGAGCCAAATGCTAATTATAATTTCCTGTATATATTTATGAATTAGTGTGTTTCGAGCAATTGGAGCATCAAGTCCAACTTTTGTCCGGATAATAGTAAGTGTATTCTTAATAATTACTCCTATCATTTAATTTATGTTTATGCAAGAGGTTGATCTAATTTAGCTTATTTATATGTGATTTTTATAATAATCTCCTCTACAACCAGACGACAGACAATGCGCCTTTTTCTGTTGTCGGTCCATGTAGGAGATTATCACCCGAAAGTATATCAACATAGAGTCACCGGTTAGTGTGTTTTAATAACTATTTCAAACGTAACTTGGCTTTAATTCTGTGTAATATTCCACTTATTCTGTCTATTTTGATTAAGTATATTTTGATTTGTAGTTCCTACCTTCAATCAACAACAAAGACCCAACCTATTCGAAGGAAGACATCGCCTACATGAGAAATAAGTAGGCCACTTATTTTCTTTCATTAGCGGATGGTCAATAGTCTGCTCATTATGTATATGGGTATATAGAGCCATGTATAATTAGTTTTGGTCACCTTGTTTATAATATTTTGATGATGGGTTAAATAGATCAATCTGTGTAATATTCTGATATTGCAGGATTGAAATTTTGCAATGCGCAGCTGCTGAAATGCTATTTTACAGTAGCATTTCAGCGGAACCTGCTACTGCAAAAATTAGCATTTCAGCAGCTGCTGGAACTTGCTAAAACATTTTTGTTTTAAAAATATTTATAAATTCGATTACGGTTAAAAATAAAACCGTGGTCAATAAATCTATTGAAAACGGTCACATTTAAATAGAAACCCGTTAACATATTCATCGATAATATAAAGGTTTAATAAGCATAAACCGTTTTCGAATTCATGACATTTAAAACGGTTTAATAAGCATAAAACGTTGTCATATTTACTATTTTACAACGGTTGTGTTTCAGTAAAACCGTTGTCATAGGTTTCCGTAGAGCATCATTCAGACTAATACTACCACGGTTTCAATATTATAGACAACAGTTTTTGAACCGGTCTTAATATTGTATTACGGTTATTTGAACCCGTTATTTACATTTCATAACGGCTCCGCCTTTTTAACAACCGTGGTCACAAAATAACAACGATCGATGTAATAATGGTTATGTATTTTGTATTACAACGGTATATCACCTTATCTAATCGTTGTTGCACCTATTATTTGGTGTAGTGCGGTCCCCCACTGACGGCGTGGAATATCTGTTGCGATGGATATTCTGGCATGGCTACACACTTTAGTGTTTAGTCAGATGATTGGGGATGTGACGGTGTTAGAGGATTGTGACTATGTACTTGTTATTGTATTATCTTATATCGTTGTATAGTAATTGACCCCGTCTAATTGTTTTCAAAACCGTGGTGATCCGTTCGGGGATGGTGAGCAGTGCTTAGGAGGTATGGCTTGGATGCGCGCGGGTTAGATGGGGATGAGTCACCATGAGTCAGCTAGTAGTCTTCCGCTGTTGTGTCATGACATTTTTGTTTATTCAATTGGATTTTTGGTTTGGAACACTTATACCGTATTTATCAGTTTGGTTTTGATGTAACACTTTAAATTTATTTAGTTAAAGTATGTTCTTTGATGGTTTATTTGATATACTTTACCTCGGGCAACCAAGATAGCAGCATTCTCATACATTAGGTGGTCTTGGTAAGGCACCTTGGTGTATGGGGTGTTACAAAGTGGTATCAGAGCGACGATTTTGGAACCTGTAACTAATGAACCTAATGAACTTAAAGAGTCAAACTAAAATGAACCCGGGTAGGAGTTGTTAGGAGCTAATACAAAGGCTTGGGAGACGTCCGAAAGTCGCGAACTCGCCCTACAACTTTGAACCGGTCACTATGGCGAGTCATGGGATTGCTAGATGTTTATTATTGTTCATATGCATATGTTGGTTGAGGTATATGATGATGTTGTGGTGGAAAAGATGAAAGTAATTGTATATGATAATATGATTTGTGGTTAAGCATGTTGCATGATGGAAGTGATTTATAATATGGCAATGTTACTAACATATGATTAGGAGATAAGATATGTTATACTAATTTGTTATTACGGAAAGTTATAAAGTTAAAAGCATGCGGTAGTGTAGTATCATCAGTATGACTCGATCGAGTAGGGGTAACTTGATCGAGTAGGTTGGACTCGATCGAGTGGCATGAACTCGATCGAGTGGGTATATGTATACGTTTGGCAGTAGCTATAGATACCCGGTATCTGCTGAGACTCCAACAAACACCCGATGATTATCGGACTACAACATGTTTTGGAATCGCAGCGTTTGATCGACAGTTTGTGTACAACTTTACGTCGGAAAACTTAAAACGATTTCGAAAATAGAACATTTCAAAACATTTCAAAAATACCTTGAGTGTTTAATGCATGTCGACGGGGTCACAATGACACTAACTAGAGTCAAAACCGACACCGGATCAAAAACCGACTCGAAAATTCAAATCCCGACTCCAACAACGAGTTAAACCGAGTCAACCACAAAAAAAAAATATCTCAAAGCCTTCTATGCTAAGTTTTCCCGGATTCATGTTGGTCAAGTACCAAACATGTGACTACAAAACCTAGGATAGAACAAATCATGATTGCGTTTGTTGTGAAAGCGACAACACAACTCGAAGACCCGCGACGTGGCTCGCGCCTCTTTGAGCAGCCCAGGTGGCCAAGTCGCTCAAAACTCACACAACCACTCATTCTCCTATAAATACCCCTCAAATGCCACCCATTTGAGACTTACGCGAGTGTCCGCCCCCTTTTTTCTCCCTTAAAATTCTCGACTCGACTTCTAAAGTCACAATCCGACGCGTATTTACGACCTACCGATCGTAAACACGAGCCTTACACATTGTTTGGTACCGTCATCGTGCATTAAATCACTTGACCTACCACTTCGACCACTACACCATCACTAAACTTTTAAAACACTCTTTTACTTACCAAAACGGTTTTAAACCGAGTTTTTTCCGATCAAACGAGTTGTTACACTTACGTCGGTCACTCGCCATAACCAAACATGTAAGTATGAGGGTGTAAAAATCCTCTTTTATTATGTTTTCATTTGTTTCATGACTCTAACATGCTAAAACATGCATAACATGAACCAAAACATGGAATAAATGAGCCAAAACTGATTTTTGGTCTGAGGCAGAAGCCCCTTAGGTCGCCAACTGGCTCGCGCCTAAATGGAGTATTCAGACCAGAAATCAACTGTGTTTGTTCTCGTCATCTCCCTTAATCCATTTTTCATATTTGTAATTGGTTTTTACCATTTCAAGTATTTTCGAAACCTTTTTGTTTCATTTCACATGTTTTAACCATAAAGCATTGTTCACCCTTGGTTCTTCATACCATGACGGTTAAATCCGTGTTTCAGTGATAATATTTGGTTAATGACATTTAGAAGGTATTTTATAGCCTTTTATTTCATCTCCTCACATTTTCAAACAAACATATTAGTCACCAACACAAAATCATCCTTGGTTCTACATAACTTGCCGGATTTTAACCCGGGTACGATGACGAGTATCGACTAATTACATTCAAAATGGACTTAAAACAACTAGTCCATAATCACTTTTCAAAACGATTCATGTCAAGTTTGTCAAATCGAACCCGACACCGAATATTATCAAATAATGATGATTATTCGAGTCTAGTTCTTCAAATCAACAAATGCGGTCTAAACGACCCTTTCAAAATCAAATCGGGTTCAAATACCCATTTTCAACACGTTTTATAACGTTTTCTAAAAAGTCAGAACACGGCATACAACCGTTGGCTAACCCGCGCCTCAAGCAGGCCTTTTCTTTCTCATTTTCAAAACCAGAGGGAGGCCCCTTACACCGCCGGTTGGCTCGCGCCTCTTATAGCCGTCTGGTACAGGGCCTGTTCCCTTCCAACATTAGTCTAGGACGATCCCGACTCCGGCTGACCCGGATATAGGACGGATCAGATGACTATTTAATTATTCAAAACCATATTTGCAAAATGCCTTACTAAGACAAATGGATCATGTTATGCACCCTAAACCTAATACGGTAAATGGATGTTTAATTTCCGTCTTGCATGCAAATCAACCATTAATCCAACTCGACATCTTATACTTGATACTTGGATTAAATCAACCGACTTAGAAAGCTCTCACATGTTAGGTTTAAATCATTGGATGCGCATTCATGCATTTAAACCGTTTTATCAACTTTTGCATTCAACCAACCAATATCGATCAGTAGAGGCCGCTAAACGCGGGCGGGATTGGGTGTCTGATTAAAGGGCTTCCCAATACGTACCTTCACCTCTTACTCAGAAACTTTGGATAGTGGACGACCTTATCCAGGGCGTACGAGAGTCATTCTAGAGATAGGATGCTAAAGAGGGACGATTTCCTTATCTTTAGTACCTATGTCAAACACTGCTTTGTGCTTCGATTTGACCGAGGTATAAAGTGGATTTCGAACGGGTTCCAGGCATCCCACAAATGCTTGGTGGCGACTCCGAACATCTCTAATCGTTTTGAGACCCTTACCGAGACGAAACCGACCGATCTAAAACGATCCGGTCGAAAGTATCTTTACGCCGCCGAGCGTGGCTTTCAAAAGACCGCTGCATGTCCACCGATTGGCCCGACGTGCAGGTGGCCCACGACCGCGGATTGGTAGGTGGTCCCCAAATCCACAGACCGAGACGTGGCCCATGACCACAGATTGGCGACTCCGCTGGGGAAAACTAGTACACTTACGTCTTTGTGATCCCTAGATGGTGAGACTCGAACGAGGTCTTGGTTGAAATGCATTAATTGATATTACGGTCACGGTCGGGTTTCCTTGTCCGGGCCCACAACCTAACCCTTTTCGACCAATTGGCTCGTTTCGTCGGCGTGAGTTTTCTCATCCCCGCGTTCCGAATCCCGATTGAGTCAAGCATACCATTGACGTTACACATTTTGTTTCGTCAAAGAGCTTTCATCACATTCGAGCACGAGGCTAGGGCACCCTCCTTACACATTTTGTTTGGATTGGTATCCCTCTCGCAAATCGGGGTTTGATTGCTTGGTGTGTAACTCACCCTTCTAAGCCAAAACTCGTGTCAGCATGATGCATAATATAATGAACTGTGAGTGCTTATGTGCTATTTGATCATAAGTCCTTCCGTGTCATTTTCAACTTTCAAAAAACACCCTTTTCGCGCCGTTATAATGGCCATTTCAAAACTCGGTCTTTCGCCAACCGATTCACGCCTTTCTAGGCCGTCGTAATGACGATTTTCAAACTCGGTTTTGTATAACCATTTCAACACGCCTTTCTAGGCCGTCGTAATGACGATTATTAAACCCGTTTTTGTATAACCATTTCAACACGCCTTTCTAGGCCGTCGTAATGACGATTTTCAAATCCGGTTTTGTATAACCATTTCAACACGCCTTTCTAGGCCGTCGTAATGACGATTTTCAAACTCGGTTTTGTATAACCATTTCAACACGCCTTTCTAGGCCGTCGTAATGACGATTCTCAAATACGGTTTTGTATAACCATTTCAACACGCCTTTCTAGGCCGTCGTAATGACGATTTTCAAACTCGGTTTTGTATAACTATTTCAAACGCGCCTTTCCACGCCGTCATAATGACGATTTTCAAACCCGGTTTTGTATAACCATTTCAAATCACCTTTTTACGCCGTTATAATCGCCGCGTCTAGACACGGATTTTAACCCGTTTCCCGCCGACAATGGCTCTCTTTCAAAACCCGAGAAAAGCACGCACCCTTTTCTCGAGACACTTTCGGATCCCGAGGACCATGCACCGTCCCCGAGACCTTTTCAAACATTTCAAACTCGATTTTCTTTTTTTTTTTTGGTAGAATGTAAGAATTCTATTAATAATAATGAGCTATTACACACTAGTTTATCAACCCAACAACAATTTTAAGAATGCACATTGCACCTTTACAACACAATTCTGAGACAACAAAAAACTCAACTATTTAGATTAGTCCATATCAATTTCTTCCTAGATTTGTTCTGACTCCCAATGCGAGCATGAACCTCTTGCTTAATCCGAGCTCCAACCACCTCTGGTCGCTATATCACCTGCTGAAAACGACAGTGATTACGTGCCCACCAGATATGGTACACCAAAGCCATCACTACCAAAGAGGTGAATACCCCCCTATTCTTGTCTTGAGCCTGCCACCAGCTCAAAACTTGCCTCTCAGGTATTGCCAACTTACTCCAGTCTTGTACCTGCTGCAAACATTTTCGACTGTAGGAGCAATGAAAGAACAGATGATCATGGCTTTCATCCTCCTCACCACACAGAACACACTCTGTATCACTGCTCTGAAACAGCCTATGAACCCTATCCTTGGTTAGAAGACGCTGTTGAACATACAACCAGCTGATAAATTGATGCTTAGGGATACCATCAGTAATCCAAATATGCTTATACCAAGGGACATTACTTGCTTCAGTACCCAACCAATCATAACCACTAGAAATCGAGTAAGGAGCATCTTTTTCTAACCAGTCCTGCTGTATATAACCAGAAAGAAGGATATCCTTTACCCTACAAATTCTTTTCCAAGCCCAGCTGCTACTTTGAGAAGGTAAATAATCAGTCCAGGGCACACTTTTTAAGTAGGTACAATTCACCCACTTTACCCAGAGGTGATCTTTTTTATCCATCACCCACCAGACATACTTTCTTACTGCAGCCACATTCCACCTCCTGATATCACACACTCCCAATCCCCCTTGTTCTTTTGGCAAGCAGACTTGCTTCCAGGACACTAGAGCATTAGAATGTGAGTGAGCATCCCCCTTCCATAGGAAACTCCTGCAAGTACTCTCTATCTTGGCCATAATACTGGATGGGATGATGTATATCCGTGCCCAGTAACTATGAAGAGTACCAAGAACACTTTTAATCAACACTAGCCTACCTACATAAGATAATTTCTTTGCCCCCAGAGCTCTAATTCTATCCACAATCCTTTCCACCAAAATGTTACAATCAAGTACAGATAACTTCTTAGCAGAGATAGGCACCCCAAGGTATTTGAAAGGTAGTTTACCTATCTTTAGTCCAGTAGTACTAGCAAATTTCTCCAGCAAGCCACTCTCCAAACCATTGCCATACACATTTGATTTCATTTTGTTCATATGCAATCCTGAAGCAGCAGTAAAGGTAGAAATAGCTCTCATCACAGCTATCATGGAATCCCAGTCCCCTCTACAAAAAACTAAGAGATCATCCGCAAAGCAAAGGTGAGTAAGGTTCAGCTTCCTACAAAGTGGATGATGATGAAAATTATCCAACTCAGTCAATCTATTCAAGATCCTTGACAAATATTCCAAACAAATAGTGAATAAAAGAGGAGACAGAGGATCACCCTGTCTTAGACCTCTTTTGCCTTGGAAAAATCCAAAGAACTCTCCATTCAAAGAGAGAGAGAACTGAGGAGTAGTAACACATTCCATCAGGAGGTTAACAAAATGACTTGGGAATTTCAGAGCTATAAGCATTTCTTTCAAAAACGACCATTCTATAGAGTCATAAGCTTTTTGCAGGTGTAGCTTCATGAGCACTCTAGGAGAACAAACCTTCCTATTATAGAGCTTGGTAAGATCTTGGCAGATAAGTATATTCTCCACAATATCCCTATCCTTAATAAAAGCACTCTGGTTGGGGCTTATAATGTCAGGCAAGACAAGGCTCAATCTGTTACACAGTACCTTAGCTATACACTTATAAAGTGTATTACAGCAAGCTATAGGTCTGAACTGACTCACATTTGTCGGGAATTCAGTCTTGGGAATGAGAGTGAGAGTAGTGCTATTTATTTGTTTCAAAAGTTTCCCAGACTGGAAGAAGTCCTGAACTGCTGTTATAACATCCTTTCCTATTACTGCCCAAGTGTCTTTAAAAAATTGAGAGCTAAACCCATCTGGTCCAGGAGATTTGGTACTTGGAATAGAGAAGATAGCCATTTTTATCTCTTCTCCAGTGACAGGCTTGTTTAACAAAGCTATATGATCTGCATTTATCACATTCCCTTTTCTGACTGTAGGAATATGTACATGCTTCACACTGTTGCTCGTCCCCAGAAGTTTCTTATAAAATTGTTCAAAGGCCTCATTGATATCCTGTACCTGTGTCAGAACCTTACCATCAGAATCCTCTATTTGCACAACCTTATTGGCAGCTCTTCTTTTTTTAATCACAGAATGAAAATAAGCTGTGTTATCATCTCCCTCTTCCAACCACTGAGCTTTAGACTTTTGCAATAAGAATGAATGTCTAGCCTCCTCTAACTGCCTATATCCCTCAGCAGCTTTCCTTTCAGCTTCAATAAGTGATACATTCTGAGGATGCTTCCTTAAGTCATTTTGAATTGAATGAAGAGACATAAGCATAATATGAGCATTTTTCTCAATATCATGAAAATTATCCCTATTAAGCTTCTTCAGGTCACCCTTCATTGCTTTCAATCTCTTCACCACAGTGTACATAGGAGTCCCATAGATACCAGTACCCCAATGCTTAGTAATAATACTCATAAAATCAGGCGCCTTTGCCCACATATTAAAATATCTGAAAGGAATGTTCCTCTGTCTAGTTACCTCATCAAGTTGTACAATACATGGACAATGATCATACAAACCTTCAGGAAGAAAATTTGCAAAAGATTCTGGAAACATGTTAATCCACTCATCATTGATCATAACTCTATCAATTCTGCTATACACCCTTTGTGATGCTTCTTGCTTGTTCGTCCAAGTAAAGAATGATCCCACAACTTTAATATCCTCCACACCACAATAGTGCACACAGTCCTGAAATGGTTTAATCTCAGCAGCATTAATCTGAGACCCTATTCTCTCATTAGGTAGTAAAACATTATTGAAATCTCCTCCAATTAACCAAGCTCCAGTAATCTGCTGCTGGTATGATTTCAGACTAGTCCATAATTTCTTCCTATCACCAGCCTTATTAAAACCATAGACAAAAGTAATCCAAAATTCTCTTTGTCTGATTCTATCAGTTAACCTTGCATGAATAGTTTGAGAAGTAATATGCTGAATATCCACTTGATAGGCCGTAGGGTTCCATAACATCCAGATCCTCCCTCTTTTGTGACTTTGATGATTCGTGCAAATAGCCCAATTATTACAAATATTATTACTAACTTTCAACCAGTTATTGCTCTTGACCCTAGTTTCTATTAGACCAAACACATCTAATTTATTCATATGCAGGAATTGTCTTATATCCATCTGCTTATTCACTCTATTAAGTCCTCTTATATTCCAAAATCCAACACTACCCATTACTGCTAGTTTGACCTGTATCCATTCCCACCTCCTTATTGCCAGTCAGACTTTTCTTCAAAGACTGTGTTACAGCTTCCAGATAAGAATGCCCCCTTCGGATAATAACAGGAGGATGTGCTTCCTGTCTGCTCAGATGAGATACATGCTGACTAGGAGTTAACACTCTCCTATCCCCAATGACACCAACAGAAGGAGTAACTACAGGTTGTGTAGCAGTTTCTTTCTTACGCCAAACCTGATTGACCTTAGGACCTTGTTTTGTTGCTTCTTTCCTCCTACATTGACCAGTAGCATGCCCTATACCATTGCAAGTATTGCAAGTAATAGGAAGCCAATCATACTCCAGCCTAATTTTCTTTTCCACCCCTTCCTCATCCAAGAAATTAATTGATTCAGGGTATCTTTGATTCACTTTCACCTCTATCATTAGTCGAGCATAACCCAAGAAATTCTTCTTTTCTGTGGCTTCATATCTTCTTATCACTTCTCCTATCAATCCTCCAATTTTGTTCAAACAGTCCTTACCCCAGAATTTAAGGTCAAGTCCCATAAGTTTAACCCAAATTGGTAAATATTCCATTTTTTGTTTCACAAGAGCAGTACCCACAGTCCATTCTTTTATCACAACAGGCTTGTTATCAAACATAACAAACCTATGCTGCAGAACCCGTTGCTTGATTGCCTTAGTCTTAAATCTCACCAAAAAAATCCCATTCGGCATAAAAGAAACCTTGTCATAGTCTTCCTCCTTCCACATTCTCTTAATAAAACCCTCAAGGACATTCCAGGGAGGATTTGCACCAACTACATACCCAAATACAGAAGTAGACCAAAATTTTATCTCATCCTTAACATCATCTACCGTAAGCTTAAGCAGAGGAGATGCAGTTACCTTAGGAGAAGTCCGAGAAACCTTAGTCCAAACCTGTTCATTTTCAGGATTAACCTCCTGATCTGGTTCTGGGACGTCATCCTGACCCTCTTCAAAAGTATCCTCCGGTGCATCATCAAATTCCTCATCCAAATCGTAAGGTTCTAGAGTTTCCACAGTGAACTCCAAAACCCTAGCACTTGTTCCATTACTCTGAACATCATCTTCAGCAGAACTCGAAAAATCACTCTCCTTATTTAATGGAGACGAAGTAGTATTATTAGTACGAGACTCAGTAATTTTTTTATTAATTTTTGATGTATTTAATGCAGGTTTTTTTGCTTTTGCCATTGTCACAGATCCCTAAATTGATTGAGGTTTTACAGATTTTTTTAAGAGCTTTCTCTCTCTACATTCTCTCTCTAAAATGTTTCATAACCTTGCATAATTTTTTTCAAAACTCGATTTTCAATACATACAATTTTGAATTTCAAAACCGTCTTGGGAAGCAACACACTGTTTTCCGAGCCGACTCAAACTCAAACCGTCTTTTGCAAATAAACTTAAGACAACCCTTTTCAACTGATCGACTTGCGGAGATCTCTATCTTCGAAAGCCGTCAATAAAAGCGACAAATGAATCTTTTTGAAAATTTCTATTTTCGAAAACTTCAGTCCACCGTTCTAATTCCGGCTCGTGTCTATCGAGTCAAAGCAAACGTACGTATGGGTCCTTACTTATGAGTCGTCTCATCACGAGACCCGTCCAATGGCGTGACACCGTCATGTTGGACTCGTGTCAAAGGTTCGGTCAAACACCGTCACGTCATAAATCGAGTCAGCACCGAGGGACCACACGCGGTCACCCCGTCTTGTTGAGTCGATCTTTGTCTCGTCCTCTGTGTTGTCTGCGTTCAGTCTTGGAACCGTGTCGGATTGAGTTGTAATGTGAGCCGTTATTCTGCTTCAGAGCCATGGCCCCGTCTTCAACTTCGTCTGTCAACCACAACAACAATGATAACAACAGAGATGTCACAACCGATCGCCTAGCCACCGCTTTACCGCTCTTAAGGTCACTCGGATCGCGTCGAGACCCGTATCGACGCCCGGAGAACAAGGAAATTGGGGAACATATACCCCACCTCGATCGAAATCGAGAAGAGGCTGAAACTCTTGGAAGAACAGCTCCTAGCCCGGGGTAACAATATCCACCTTGAAAATAACCGAAGGTTCGAACCTGTTGGGGATCAGTTACCTGACAACTTCACCCTGACTTATGTGCCCAAGTTCAAAGGAGTGGAGGACCCACTCAACCACATCCGTGCTTTCAAAGACTACATGGCCATTAAAGGGGGCAAACAGGAGCTCTTTACCCAGATCTTCCCATCCTCTCTGGAGCCGATTCCTCGCCAATGGTACTACTCCTTAGATCTGAAAAACCTTACTACTTGGGATGAGATCGCAGTTGAGTTTGCCAAACAGTATGCCGACAATGTCGAGATCCAGGCCAACACCCGTACTCTCGAAGTTCTAACCCAAAACGACAAGGAAGGGTTCACTGAGTTCCTAACCCGTTGGAGGAGGGTGAACACTCAGTTGGTCAGTAAGCCGAGTGAATCAACTCTGGTGGAAAAATTTGTCAACAACCTCCGCCCGGTTTATGCCAACCTACTAAGGTATCAAAATTTCAAAACTTTTCAAGATCTGTAGATTCCGGGGACACGTATTGAGGACGACCTCCGAAAGGGTGTCTTTGCAAAGACCACTGGCAGGGGTTATCAAGGATCCACCTCAACCGGATCTCGCCCTTACGGTCAAACAAACAAGATTGATGAGGTTAACCTCGTCGAACCATCTGCCAAGAAAACTGAACTCCCCCAGAGAGTGTTCACCAACATAGGGTCGACTTATGCAAGTGCCCTGAAAAGGCTCATGGACCAAGAGAAGCTACAACCGATCGGGCCCACCCCGGACCCGGCCGACGCCAAGAAATCCCGATTTTGGAACCCCAACGCCTATTGCCAGTATCATCGAGGGAAAGGGCATGATACCGAAAATTGCTTCAAACTCAAGCACCTCATTCAAGACATGATTGAGAAGGGAGATTTGCCTATACCCCCACCAACTAAACCAAACAACAAAACAAATCCCCTGGGAATTCACGCCATCTCTGACGATGAGCCGACCCTAGACTGCTCTCATCTCATCTTACCGATTGACGACGAGGTGAATGTTCTGGAAAAGGATCCTTCAGACGGAGTGTTCGTGTTCGATCTTTCGCCACCATGCTCACTACGTTTCAGCAAGTGGAAGAGGCCATAGCCAGCCTCTCTGAGAGAATCACCCGACTCGACGACGCCTACCGTCGACTCATCTTCAATCCCCCAACACCGCGTCCGAGGGATAATTCCCCAAGCAGTCAAAACTACCCACCCCAGGATGGATTGCTCCCGCGACCATTCTGGCATAGACCTCACGAAAATCACCCTCAAAATAACTACCCTCAAAATAACTACACCCACAAAAATCGCCCTCACAAAAATATCCCCCACAAGAACTACCCACCGAGGAATACCCCTCCAAGGTATCCTCGAGACCCTGAAATTAACGGTATATGACGGGATGATGTTGAGGATGTCTATATCCTCCCGGGGAAGAAAAGCGGACGATGGAAATCGGACATCTCACTCGGTCCGGACGTCCCTATCAGAATTCGAGCAACTCAACGGTCGTTCCAACAACGAATGACCAAATCGTCCCAGAGGTGGACACTCAACCAAAGGCCCCCGATAACTCAATCCTGAAACAGCTCCAGAAAGCAAAAGCCGAAATCTCAATTTGGCAGCTGATCGCAACGTCGTTTGAGCATGGACAGGCCTTGCTGCAGGCCTTGGGAAAATTAATCGTGCCCTCCACCTCTTCCCCAGAAGAAATAGTGGCGTACATGACGAGAGACGCCCCTGATCTGAGCAACCCGGTCGTCTTCTCCGACGAGGATATTCCTCTGTTCGGAGCCAATCATAACCTGGCCCTGTACATCACCGTACAATGCCTCCAAAAGAATATACCAATGGTCCTCGTGGATGACGGTTCCGCCGTGAATGTCATTCCTCTCAAAACCGCCCACAGGCTGGGTATCAAGGAATCTGATCTAATCTCAACGAATCAAGAAGTACGCGCCTACGATGGCACTCGTCGCAAGGTCGGTGGGCTAGTCACTTTGGCCGTCGCAACCGGGCCATCAGAAAGACAAACCACTTTTCAAGTGGTCGACATTGATGCGTCCTTCAACATGCTCCTGGGACGTCCCTGGATTCACGCCGTCAAGGTAGTCACGTCAACGCTCCACCAAAAGATCAGGGTCCCCTTCAACGGGAAAACGATCACGATCCCCGCATCCCCAATCAAAGCAGTTATGAGAAGAGGGGTAGCCTCCCAAGCCATTGAGGAGGACGACAATGAAATGTGGGGTTTCCAAGCCGTAAACGCCATAACTGATGAATTGGCAACCTCTGAGTGTGACCCGTTCGCCAACCTCACGATTAACCGTATCATGATGCGTCAAGGTTATTTCCCAGGTTTGCCGCTCAATCCACTAAAGGACCCATTGCCTCCCTTGAAACAGGCTAAGGTCCCCAATATTCCCTTTGGGCTGGGATACGAACCTACCAATGAAGACATCCAGGAGACGAACCTCCTAATCCGAAAACGCAAGAAGCACGGAGTCATCCTCCGTCCCTATCACCTGACTCTCAACGGATACTTTGTCCCCGAGGGAGAGTCTGAACTCTACCACGGCTTTCCGGAGCTGATCTATGACTCTGTGGCAAGGGCTAGATACCCGGGAGTGGAAGTTTTCCAGGACTGCTACTTTATCCCCGACAACATCGAAGCTGCATCAACTGAGTCCAAACCGTCACCATGCCGTGACGGACAAGCTGTCACACTCCTATTTGGGGAAGATAACGTCAAACACCTTGACTATGAGGACATTATCAACATCACCCTGAAAGACAACCAATTTGATCCAACCGCCTTGATCTCCGATACTGACTCGGAGAAAGCTACCCAGGGCTGGAGGAAAACCATCAAATGGACCGATCGCCAAGGCCGCATTCTCAAGATAACGACAGGAGAAGGCCCTATGTTCAAGGAGGGAGGTGAAGAAGGATCTGAGTTTGAGTCTGAGTTGGAGTCAGAGTCTGTCATAGCTTCTAACACTCCGGATGTCCCAGTCAAGGTCCCCTTCCCACTGTTTTATCACAAAGTCGTGGCTGATTCAGAGTTTGAGTCTACTAGGGTCAACACCACTCCCATGAAAGGTGACAACCTGGAGCCTGTTCTAGGGGCCACTTCCTCTGTCGTGTCGCCTCTGACTGACCACGAGATGTCTGTCCTTTCCGAGCTATTCGCTCGTGTCAACTTAATGAACGCTAAGTTTGCTTATGACTCGTCTCAATTTAACTGCAATGCAATTCTGAATGATTATGAGGAATTTGACTTGAGTGACTACCCACCTCACTTAGCCAAAGAACATGACAAGTGGGAAACCAGAACCCCCATCATTGAGGAAACCGAGCCTATTAACGTAGGAACCGACAATACACCTCAAGAACGTAGGATAGGGACAACCCTGGACCCCTCGGAAAGACAACAGTTCATTGACCTCCTCCACGAATACAAGGACGTGTTCGCCTGGTCTTATAGAGATATGCTTGGGATTGACAGAGAAATTGCAGAGCACCGGATACCCATTAAACCCGGAGCTAAACCTGTGAAACAGAAGCTACGCCGGATGCGTCCTGAGTGGGCCCTAAAAATAAAAGAAGAAGTGGACAAACAGTTCAAGGCTGGGTTCATCAAAGTGTCTGAATACTCGGATTGGGTGGCCAACATTGTGCCGGTACCAAAGAAAGACGGAAGAATTCGAGTTTGCGTCGACTTCAGGGATCTGAACAAGGCGAGTCCAAAGGAGGACTTCCCTTTGCCACATGTTGACATTCTGGTGGACAACACTGCCGAACATGCTCTCCTATCATTCATGGACGGGTATGTCGGGTACAACCAGATTAAGATGGCTGAGGAAGACATGCATAAAACTGCGTTCACCACACAGTGGGGTACATATTGCTACACGGTCATGCCTTTCGGTCTCATCAACGCCGGAGCGACCTATCAAAGAACCGCTACAACTCTCCTACATGATATGATGCACAAGGAGGTAGAGGTATTTGTCGATGACATGATCGTCAAATCAAAAGAACGGGACGGACACATCAATGCCCTCCGGAAATTCTTCGCTCGTCTGCGGAAATATAACATGAGACTAAATCCTCAGAAGTGTGCATTCGGGGTCACCTCCGGAAAACTCTTGGGACATGTCGTCAGCAAAAGAGGCATTGAGATTGATCCAACCAAAATCAAAGCCCTTCAACAAATGCCTCGGCCTAAGAACAAGAAGGAGATTCGGGGATTTCTCGGTCAGGTCCAATACATCAGCCGGTTCATTGCCAAGCTCACTATGATCTGTGAACCGATATTCAAGAAGCTTCGTGCCTCCGATCACACCGATTGGGACGACGACTGTCAGAAGGCCTTCGACAAGATAAAAGAAATCCTATCCAAACCTCCTGTCCTCATGCCACCTCAACCGGGGATTCCTCTATCCCTATACCTGACTGTTACCAACACGGCCATGGGAGCAATGTTGGCACAAACAGTTGGCAACGAAGAGCGAGCCATCTACTACATCAGCAAAAAGTTCATTGAGTACGAGACGAGGTATACCCAACTGGAAAAGACATGCCTTGCCCTAGTATGGTCAACAAAGAAGCTGCGGCATTACATGCTTAGCTACTCGGTCCACATCTACTCCAAGATGGACCCGGTTAAATACATCTTCGAAAAACCCGTACTAAACGGAAGGCTGTCTAGGTGGACACTCATGCTGTCCGAGTTTGATCTCAAATTCGTACCCCTCAAGGTCATCAAGGGAAGAGCAGTCGCTGATTTCCGAGCAGAAAATCAAGTCAACGAGGATCCAACGACTGACACATGGTCACTTCCTGACGAAGACATCCTTTGTGCCGACTCCGACGCACGGGACCTATACTTTGATGGTGCATCTAATCTGAGAGGCTTCGGGGTAGGAATCCTTCTAATATCGCCAGAGGGAGAACACGTTCCGATATCGGTCAAGCTAGACTTCGCCGTCACCAACAACGCCGCTGAATATGAAGCATGTCTCATCGGCCTACAAGCAGCCATCACACTTGGCATCAAGAGACTGAGGGTCCATGGCGATTCCTCACTCATCATCAATCAGGTATCCGGATTATGGAAAATCCGATCTGACAGCTTAGCTCCCTTTCGAGCAAAGATTAATCAAGAGGTCGAGTTCTTCGACCAAGTCGACTACTTCCACTTGCCGCGAGAGGAAAATCAATTTGCTGATGACCTGGCAAAACTTGCCGCGCTCGTCAACATACCCGACGACATGACGACAATGCCCCTATGTGTCGAAAGACGGAGCGAACTAGCTCACATTTGTGCCATTATCAACGACGAGGAAAGCTATGATGAACCTTGGTACCAAGCCATCCTCAATTACAAAACCAAAAATGAATTTCCTCCCAACTCTGATCAAAGAGGACAAAGAGCCATCCGTTTACTTGCATCACAATTCGTGATAAACCAAAATCAACTCTACAAAAGAACACCCCAAGGGATTCTCCTCCTTTGTATTGACCATCACAAAGCCAAGAAAGTCATGGGAGAGGTTCACGACGGAGAATGTGGCCCTCACATGAGTGCAATGATGCTTACACGGAAAATCATGCGTCTATTTTACTACTGGACCACCATGGAAGCTGATTGCCGTAACTACGTCAAACATTGCCACAATTGCCAAATCTTCGCCAACATACAACACATACCACCATCCCTCTTGTACACCATGACGTCGCCCTGGCCTTTCTAAACCTGGGGCATCGACATCATCGGGAAAGTCAACCCGATAGGCACCAAGGGGCATTGCTTCGTCCTCATCGCTATCGACTACTTCACCAAATGGGTGGAAGCACAGTCATATGCAGTCTTGACCGCCAAGCAAGTGGCCAAGTTCATTCAAAACAACATCATCTGCCAATATGGGGTACCCCATGAAATCATCAGCGATCAAGGCTCTCACTTCCGGGCGGAAACTCAAGCTTTGCTGGACAAGTACAAAATCAAACGACATCGATCATCCCCCTACCGTCCCCAAACCAACGGAGCGGTGGAGGCAGCGAACAAAACTCTTGTTACCATTATCAAGAAAATGCAAGACAACTACTGCGATTGGCCGAGCAAACTCCCATTCGCACTCTGGGGATACCGAACCTCCATTCGAAAACCGACAAGCGCCACACCCTTCTACCTAACATACGGTATGGAGGCGGTTCAACCGGTAGAGTTAGAGGTCCCATATCTACGCATCCTACTGTAGAGTCAAGTCCCTGAGCCGGAATGGACCCGTCGAAGGTACGAACAACTCACTCTTCTAGACGAACGGCGATTCAACGCCTTGCACAACATCCAGCTATACCAAAGACGTATACAATGGGCATTCAACAAGAAGGTTAAACCCCGAAACATCCGGGAGGGCGACTTGGTCCTCAAGTCAGTTCGAGCACCATTACCTGTCGATCCGAGGGGAAAACTCAAACCCAACTGGGCTGGCCCATACCTGGTCAAGAAAATACTTTCGGGGGGCGCAGTGAGACTGAGTGACCTAGACGGGGAAGAGTTTACAAACCCGACCAACCTAGACCAACTCAAGAAATACTACCCTTGAACCCTATCAACCAACAACCTAGCCTAGTTTTACAACTAGCATCGACCTCAACCCTTTTCAAGTCAAGTTCCTCAATATGTTCTGATTTGAAATTGCATGTTTTATCGAGTCTAAGCTGCGGCACCTTGCCCGTTTCGAATGTCCTTTGATTCTTCAAAGGCAACATCCATTTGCACTAAAACAAAAACGAACCCCCTGAACTACGAGCATGGTTTGATTTGACCTCTTCAGGTGGATACGTAGGCAGTCCCTCTTATGCATGAGGGATACAACCATAAAACCCAATTCAAATTCACAAAACATTTCGAACTACGAGCATGGTTTGATTTCACCTCTTCGGGTGAATACATAGGCAGTCCTTTCTTACACAAGAAGGATACAACCATTCCTACAATCAAATACAACCATTCCCACAATCAAATACAATCATTCCCATACAAAAATACCTATCAAAAAAAGATAAATGGGAAAACCATTCCCTTTCTCACAAAAATACAAAAAATGAGCCTTTCTCCCGTTCCACAAAATACCACTTTCCCAAGTGCAAACGTTTAGGACGATTCAAATCGAATTGCCTTCACAAAATGGATGGAAGAAACAAGCGTTCACAATTTCCGACACGAGCAATCCTCTTATTTATTTAATAATGGGAAGGATTACAATTTCAACAACATATAAAGCTCGACGAGTCTACAACTTGTCAAAGCTAAGGTGTCCACTAACACACCTCACATAGTAAAACTAGCACAAAACACACAATAACTAGCTAGTACAACATAATAAAAACTCACAACAATAATACAACATAATAATAAAACGGGTAATGGAGGTCTTCACTCTTCCATTCTACCCTTGCCTTTTCCTTCGGGGTACATCTTCCCCTTGTTCTTCTTGTTGGCCCGCCTAGCAAGGACTTCTTCCTCGGAACGGATCCTAAACGGATCTAAGACGACAACGGCCTCCGGTCTAGCACAAGACCCCATATTTGACCCAAGACGAGCCAATGCACAGCCCACCATATTCTTGGGGCCGGAACTCCTCCTCTTCGGTGGTCTCATCACATCGGGGGTAGCTCCATCAACATACTCTTCAAAAAAGGCACGGTTGGCCTTGCCAACCTCTCGGTACTTCAAATCGACAACCTCGTCCTTACGAAATTTGGATCTCTCTTCCAAGGACGGAGCACGGGACCACTTGAAATAAGCGGGAGTCACCCATGTCGTGGCAGCGGAGTTTGGCCCACCACCTTTCGAAGAATTCCACGAGCTCGGAGTTCCGGAAAATATTCTCTTGGACAAGAGTATCTTGAGCGGGCACCTTTTGTTGACGCCCCATTTGCCTCATGAGCCTTTCGGGATATATGAAGGAAACAACCTTCAAACCCACCACCATCAAAGAATGAGGACTAGCACCCGAAGCGGGCAACCCCGTGAAGGACCTCAAATGCCACCTTGGCACCACCCAACGAATATGAGGACCACCCTCCTCCGCCAATCTTGCGGCCCAATAGGCCTCGGTGGAAGCAAAACTATCCGGGTATAACTTCTTCCTCATGGTAAGGTGACAGAAGGAGTAAGAAGAAGGATTAACCGGAGGCTCTACATACCTTACCCTCTCCAATAGCCACACTTGGAGGATCCTTGGCGGTTCGAAAGAAGGAGCTTCTCCACAAGAGCCTTCCTTGTCCAAAGCTTGGATAATCTCTCCAAGCACCAACCATGACGGATCTCTACCATGCTCCATTTGCTCAATCACATGGATGAGGGTCATGCTACCATGGCATCTCGGCCCCTCCTTCTTCAAGACATCAACGAAGAGGTACATATGGACAAGGCAAAATGCAAGAGCCCTTCTCCTAGCCACCTCCGAGACATTAGCATCTAATCGATTTGAAAAGATGTTGATAAGAGCCAACATATCCACACCATATGGAGCAAGAAGAAAGTTGATTTGGCTTGTTGATAAGCCCAACATGGAACGAAATTTCTCCTTGTAGCACAACCGAGTCGGAGGAAGCACCGTAACACAACCCGGCCACCCACCAATGGCTCCAACTTCTTCGGCAAGAGGACAAAGCTCGCCTTTCGGGAAAACGAAAACATGATGTTTCGAATCCCAAAACCGAGAACATGCTTCAAGAAACGAAGGTTTCACCTTTACTTGACGAAGCACCAACAATTGACCGACTCCCATGAAATCGAGTTGATACTTCTCGGGAGGCGACAAATCCCGGCACCATTGTCGCAATGCGTTCTCAAAAGCATCCATGAAATATAGTTGTGGAAGAAGAAGAGGTTTTGTAGAGATGTTTTTGTGTTTCGGATGATGAAACAATGAAGCGCAAACGTCCCTATTTATACAAAATGATCAGCGCATTTTTTCGGAAAAAGGGGAGAGATGGCTTCCATCGCCAAGCTGCTCGCGCCTCTTTGAGGCTCCTCCAGGATTCCCGCTGTTGACTTGTCTCTTTCAACATGTGTTTTCTCCTGACACCTCAAACCTCCCGCCAGGAACCTCGCGCCTCTTCGGGATGATTCAGGAAATTTTGTGTTTCCTCACACTCAAATTTCCATGTTTTCGCGTTTTACGAAATCCGACACGGTTTCCATGACGCAGCTTTAAACATACGGATTTTTCTTTCTTTTTTTAAAAGGGGGGAAGGGCTAGTCGCCCCGATCCGCGATGGATCGTTTCCATGTCAGTCGAAATGCCGAAATTTTTTCGCTTTTTCGCAATTTTCTGGCAAAAAATTAAAATCGAAAATTGATAACACGACATCAATTTTCCTCAAAATTCAAGCACTCACAAATTCGAGTCTTGACATCAAAAGCCAAAGATACTCGCAAAAATCCTTTTCTAAAATTCTTTCCTGACGGTCTGAGTTTGATTTTTTTCGAGTCATTTTCAAAAATTTCGATGCAATTTAATTCACGACACGAGTTAATTGCTCAAATTCTCAAATCAATTCCTTTTGAATTCCAAACGCGACGATTTGTCACGGAATTTTCAAAATTTCAAATTTTAACTTCAAGTTATCTTGGTTAATTTTTGATTTTCAACCAAATGCTTCTACGTGTTTACGTTTTTGCGTATGTGCTATCTGTTACCTGTTTTCCACAGCTAACGATGCAGGAACTGGTGCAAAGCAAAAGGAGAATCAACAGCCGATAGCGCTCCTCCGAAACATAACACAAAAAAGCCAAAATCACAAAATAAACCACAATCCAAAAACACATATATACAAACCGCCTTACGCAAAATACAAACGTCTATCATACAGACACTGGCCTAAAATAAACGTCTATCATACATACACGGGCCTAAAACAAACGTCTATCATACAGACACTGGCCTAAGACAACGAATTGGGGGCTATCCGCCACCTACCGAACTAAGCACTCCCTACCCTTCCGATCAGAAAAGAAAGGGAGCAACATGGGGAACAAGAGAGCAACAACGGAAGCAGAGGTGGTTACCATGACGCTAACACCTCGTTCCTGCTCCACGACAAAAAGAAACATGGTGCCTGGCAGATTTTGGACGACGCGATGATCGAGGCTCGTAGCTCAGCGCGCTACCCCGACGTTGGCCTCCAATCGTCATAATTCAAGGATGAAAAGGGATCAGGACAACGGATACTACCCCGATGTTGAACCCCACTCAGCTGAATTCAACAACGACCGAAAGCGACAACGTGGGATAACACACTCGTACTTAACCCCACTCATCGGACGTCCAGACCTCCGCAGGCAACGACCAACGATCGATACCCGATCATTGGCCGGACAAAGGCCGCCAGGCAGAAACACAATAAAGCCTGTAACAAAAAACAGTCGTCTTTCCCCCTCCAGGATCGACTTCCTCCTCCAAAGCCTCAACGACGGACCCCACAGGTCCCAGACGATACCCTGGGATCAAAAAGCAACAACAAAAAACGTCAGCCGAAATTTTGGCATGACGACGGCATGAAATGGATAAACCCAAAAACAAAAAAAACACAACCTACAATACAAAAACAAGGGGCAATCCCGCCCCAAACCATTCACAAAAAAAAAAAACACAAAAACGACTCGCCCCTCTTTTCAAGCAAAAGACGAGTCAAAACCACAAAAATGGCATTTCAAGACCCATACAAGGTCCGCCTACAAGCCAAAATACATTCCCGACACAATGGGGATTTTTCTACGGTTCAAAAAGGCAATTCATACGTTAATTTTAGCCCAAACCGGTCAAAAATTCAAAAACGACCGCAACAAGGCAAACGTGATTTTATCACGCCTCAAGGTGACCTAAAATACCAATAAGGTCCATTTCAAGGCAAACTGACTCGATTCAAGCCCAAACAGGCGCTTATTTTGTCAGACGTAAGACCGTCGCGAAAGGCAAAAATCCAATTTTGCCGACAAACATCCAACGAAGGTCCTTAGATGGCAAACACGGGTTTTTCCAACTACAATGCAACCTACTGGGACCCACTATCCAAGCAAATAAACTTGTCATTGTGAAATGAGACGGTTTCTCGCCTCATTCACGTTTTTCGAGCACAGGGAGCGGGAACGGGGACCAAAATGCAAACTAAAAGCACCTCTATGCTCCTAAACAGGTTTCTAACCTAATGCAAACATCAATTTCACTCGAAATTGGCTCGATCAAAAACGCCCAATTCGATTTTTAGGGCAAAATTTTGCCCTAATTCAATCAAGCTAAAAATCGACAAATTTGAATGGATTCAAGAGGAAATACTTACCTTGAGATGACATTTGTTGACAATGGCACAAGTGAAAGCAAGCTAGAAGGTCCTTTAATGGCGATTTTGCGAGATTTTGAGGTTGAAGATGAATAATCATCCGCAGCTCAACCTCGCGTCTTTTTTAACAGAAAATAGGGAAGCCGACTTCCATCGCCATATGGCTCGCGCCTAAACCAGGCCTCTCCCTTGCCTTTTCAGCGAAATTTGGGCTTTGGCCCAATTTCCAATCAACAAATTCGGATTTTCGTTGACGACATTGAATGTCGTCATTTCCTCAAAAACAAACAAAACCAAATAGTGAAAATTCAAAATTCGCTATTTTCAAAAAAATTCAAGCAAACGGCGATCAAAACCGCCAACTTCAAAAATAATAGCGAAAATTGAAAATCGCTATTTCCTCAAAATCCGAACGACGGAAATTAAAACCGTCAATTCCAAAAATAATAGCGAAAATTCAAAAACCGCTATTTCTCCAAATTTCAAGCAACGACGGCACATAAACCGTCACTTCGATCAATAGTGAAGATTCCAAATTCACTATTTCCATCACATGTCAACGGTGGCACATAAACCGTCACCTCAATCAATAGTGAAGATTCCAAATTCACTATTTTCAATCACATGGCAACGGCGGCACATAAACCGTCACTTCAAACGCTATAGCAAACTCAAATTTGCTATTTTCCTTCAAAATTAGAACAAACGGCGATCGAAACCGCCACCGCAAATTCAAGCAAACGAATGGTGAAGATTCCAAATTCACTATTCCTTCAAATACCAGCAGGGGGCTTCCTCGCGGAACCCACTCATTTCAAAAACGGTGATAGTGAAAATCCAAATTCACTATTTCCACAGCGGCTTCACGAGTTCGCTACTTTCAAACAAGCCCATTCGACGCGGCTATTCCCATGGTCCATTAACCGACTGTACCAATGGCTGGCGAGCCTTTGTCCGCACCCTTTCAAGGATACATCCCGAAGATGCCTCGGGTACATTTCCTTACCAATGGCTGGCGAGCCTTTGTCCGCAACCTTTCAAGGATACATCCCGAGGATGCCTCGGGTACATTTCCTTACCATCGGCTGGCGAGCCTTTGTCCGCAACCTTTCAAGGACACATCCCGAAGATGCCTCGGATACATTTCCTTACCACAGCTGGCGAGCCTTTGTCCGCGAACATGCAAGGACATATCCGAAGATGCCTCAGGTATGACTCCTTCTTATGGCTGGCGAGCCTTTGTACATAGTCTAACGGACTTTAAACGACCCACACGGACAGTCGACAGACTCTAAACTGTGCCCGACGACAGGCCCTTGACTCGTAACCTCGAGTCTCCTTGGCGTCGCCCTTCTCGACAGCAGGTCCTTGGCCCGAATCCTTTCGAGCCGCCTCGACGTCGCTTGGGTCTCCAGGTTGTAATCTTCGATTGACCTTGGGGCTCTACTTTGACTTTCGCCCTGTCCAAGCCTCAGTCAAAGTGGGGGCTCTGTAGATACCCGGTATCTGCTGAGACTCCAACAAACACCCGATGATTATCGGACTACAACATGTTTTGGAATCGCAGCGTTTGATCGACAGTTTGTGTACAACTTTACGTTGGAAAACTTAAAACGATTTCAAAAATAGAACATTTCAAAACATTTCAAAAATAACTGGAGTGTTTAATGCACGGCGACGGGGTCGCAATGACACTAACTAGAGTCAAAACCGACACCGGACCAAAACCGACTCGAAAATTCAAATCCCGACTCCAACAACGAGTCAAACCGAGTCAACCACAAAAAAAAAATATCTCAAAGCCTTCTATGCTATGTTTTCCCGGATTCATGTTGGTCAAGTACCAAACATGTGACTACAAAACCTAGGATAGAACAAATCATGATTGCGTTTGTTGTGAAAGCGACAAGACAACTCGAAGACCCGCGACGTGGCTCGCGTCTCTTTGAGCAGCCCAGGTGGCCACGTCGCTCAATACTCACACAACCACTCATTTTCTTATAAATACCCCTCAAATGCCCCCATTTGAGAACTTACGCGAGTGTCCGCCCCCTCTTTTCTCCCTTAAAATTCTCGACTCGACTTCTAAAGTCACAATCCGACGCGTATTTACGACCTACCGATCGTAAACACGAGCCTTACACATTGTTTGGTACCGTCATTGTGCATTAAATCACTTGACCTACCACTTCGACCACTACACCATCACTAAACTTTTAAAACACTCTTTTACTTACCAAAACGGTTTTAAACCGAGTTTTTTCCGATCAAACGAGTTGTTACACTTACATCGGTCCCTCGCCATAACCAAACATGTAAGTATGAGGGTGTAAAAATCCTCTTTTATTATGTTTTCATTTGTTTCATGACTCTAACATGCTAAAACATGCATAACATGAACCAAAACATGGAATAAACGAGCCAAAACTGATTTTTGGTCTGAGGCAGAAGCCCCTTAGGTCGCCAACTGGCTCGCGCCTAAATGGGATATTCAGACCAGAAATCAACCGTGTTTGTTCTCGTCATCTCCCTTAATCCATTTTTCATATTTGTAATCGGTTTTTACCATTTCAAGTATTTTCGAAACCTTTTTGTTTCATTTCACATGTTTTAACCATAAAGCATTGTTCACCCTTGGTTCCTCATACCATGACGGTTAAATCCATGTTTCGGTGATAATATTTGGTTAATGACATTTAGAAGGTATTTTAAAGCCTTTTATTTCATCTCCTCACATTTTCAAACAAACATATTAGTCACCAACACAAAATCATCCTTGGTTCTACATACCATGCCGGATTTTAACCCGGGTATGATGACGAGTATCGACTAATTACATTCAAAATTGACTTAAAACAACTAGTCCATAATCACTTTTCAAAACTATTCATGTCAAGTTTGTCAAATCGAACCCGACACCGAATATTATCAAATAATGATGATTATTCGAGTCTAGTTCTTCAAATCAACAAATGTGGTCTAAACGACCCTTTCAAAATCAAACCGGGTTCAAATACCCATTTTCAACACGTTTTATAACGTTTTCTAAAAAGTCAGAACACGGCATACAACCGTTGGCTAACCCGCGCCTCAAGCAGGCCTTTTCTTTCTCATTTTCAAAACTAGAGGGAGGCCCCTTACACCGCCGGCTGGCTCGCGCCTCTTATAGCCGTCTGGTACAGGGCCTTTTCCCTTCCAGCATTAGTCTAGGACGATCCCGACTCCGGCTGACCCGGATATAGGACGGATCAGATGACTATTCAATTATTTAAAACCATATTTGCAAAATGCCTTACTAAGACAAATGGATCATGTTATGCACCCTAAACCTAATACGGTAAATGGATGTTTAATTTCCGTCTTGCATGCAAATCAACCATTAATCCAACTCGACATCTTATACTTGATACTTGGATTAAATCAACCGACTCAGAAAGCTCTCACATGTTAGGTTTAAATCATTGGATGCGCATTCATGCATTTAATCCGTTTTATCAACTTTTGCATTCAACCAACCAAGAACGATCAGTAGAGGCCGCTAAACGCGGGCGGGATTGGGCGTCTGTTTAAAGGGCTTCCCAATACGTACCTTCACCTCTTACTCAGAAACTTTGGATAGTGGACGACCTTATCCAGGGCGTACGAGAGTCATTCTAGAGATAGGATGCTAAAGAGGGACGATTTCCTTATCTTTAGTACCTATGTCGAACGCTGCTTTGTGCTTCGATTTGACCGAGGTATAAAGTGGATTTCGAACGGGTTCCAGGCATCCCACAAATGCTTGGTGGCGACTCCGAACATCTCTGATCGTTTCGAGACCCTTACCGAGACGAAACCGACCGATCTAAAATGATCCGGTCGAAAGCATCTTTACGCCGCCGAGCGTGGCTTTCAAAAGATCGCTGCATGTCCACCGATTGGCCCGGCGTGCAGGTGGCCCGCGACCGCGGATTGGTAGGTGGCCCCTAAATTCACAGACCGAGACGTTTCCCATGACCACAGTAGCTACTATTTTGTGCAACTCAATCGAGTGCGGGCTACTCGATCGAGTGTGTATGTGACTCAATCGAGTGTGTTATATGTCAGTTCTGGTCAGGTTCTAGAGTTGGGGTACTCGATCGAGTAGGTGGGTAACTCGATCGAGTGACCTCTACTCGATCGAGTATGTGCGGTTACTCGATCGAGTAAGTTCTGTGCGGGTCATATTTGATTTGAGTCGTATGCTATGTGCTTACGTTTATCTCCCCTCTTATAGCTCAAAGATATGCCGCCAAAGAGGTCAGCTATGTATGCTAGGGCTCAGGAGATGAGTATTGACGAGATTTCCAAGATGCTTTAGCATCAGGATGCGCTTACCAAAACCCTCAAGAGGTTTGGAAAAGATAACGATGTCGGGATAGACTTTGCCACGATGAGCACTACAATATCTCATTTCAACCCAACGAATTATATGGGTACATGTACGTTGATTTTGCTCAACAACTGGCACCGTGAGATGGAGAATATCCTTGGGGTGGTTCATTGTCCTGAAGATTTTAAGGTAGAACAAGCTGCGTTCTACCTGAGAGATGCAGCAGGGGAGTGGTGGGACAAAGTGAGAGAGAGTGCCCTAGACCTTTATCTGAAGCTAGGCAAGCCTGCTATTCCGTGGATTAAGTTCAAAAGAGCTATAAGAAAGGAGTTTGTTCCGTAGCATGTTCGCACTAAGTTGCGGGAGGAGTTCGATTCTTTCAAGATGACCTCAGATATGACACTGGTGGAGTATTATCATAAGTTCAACGATAAATCGAGATATGCTGAGGATATGGGGCTGAGTCAGGAGAACTTAGCACTTCGGTTTGAGAAGGGGTTGACTTATCAGATCATGGAGAAGCTACCGGTTGGGGTCCTTACCGATGTTAAGGAAGTTTATGAGAGAGCAGGACGGGCTGAGAAATTGGTCAAAATGGCCAAGGAAAACAAAGAGAGGGGTCCGGAAAACATAAAATTTGAGAGTGAGGGTGGTGGTTAGTCTATTTACAAGAGGGGTAACCACAACGAGACAAGGGCTTATTTTTCGGGATCGGGTTTCAGCGGTGGATCTTCTTATGGGCGTGGTCGAGGTAGTAACAATAGTTGGGGTATCTCGTTTTTCAACTGTGGCGGTATGGGCCACAAGAGGCATGAGTGTACTAGTACAATGGAGAGAGGTTTTCAGAGGCCATCGCAGATGAGCTTTTCGCAGGATCCGACACAAAGCTATGCTAGCAACCGACCAGCTGGGTCATGAAATAATCAAGGAGGGTAGAGTAACAACAATGGTGGGTTCAACCACAATGGCGGTAATTCTTATCAGAAACCCACGACTAACAACAATCAGGGGTCAGCTGCCAAGCCTTTTACATCAGCTAGTACACTACAAGGGGGTGGACAAAAGACCAGTGACAAACTTTTTATGATGGATAAGCAAGCTGTTGAGGATAATGTACACGTGATCACCGGTACCTTTCTTATTAACGATGTTTCTACCTTTGTTTTGTTTGATTCGGAGGCGTCGCACTCTTTTGTATCGTTGGGTCATGCTAAACGAATGTGTTTGAGAGAGTTTGAGTCTGTAAAAGATGAAGTTTTTATACCGTTGGGGGAGTCAATGTCTTGTGGGAGGTTATATAAGTCAGGAGAGTTAGTGTCTTGTGGGAGGTTATATAAGGGGGTATCCATGATAGTTGGGCAGGTTGACCTTCTAGTGGATTTGTTAGAATTTCCTATGGATAGTTTTGAGATGATAGTTGGGATGGAGTGGTGGGAGAGTTTCCAGATGTTTTTCCAAAGGAGATATCGGGTTTACCACCAAAAAGAGAGATATATTTTAGTGTGGAGTTGAAACCAGGGACATGGCCGATCTCTAAGGCACCGTACCGTATGGGTCCTAAAGAGTTGGAGAAGCTGAAGAAACAGTTGAATGATTTGGTGGACAAGGGGTAAATTCGACCTATTGTATCGCCGTGGGGTCCACCAGTTTTGTTTGTGAAGAAGAAAGATGAGAGATTGAGGTTGTGTATCGACTATAGGGAACTGAACAGTGTTATAGTGAGAAACAAGTATCCTTTACCAAGGGTAGATGATCTTTTTGACCAGTTGAGTTAGGCCAGAGACTTTTCAAAGATTGACCTGAGATCGGGGTACCATCAGTTGAGGATTCGGGATAAAGACATACCAAAGACAACTTTTCGATCGAGGTATGGTCATTATGAGTATGTGGTGATGCCGTTTGGGTTATCTAATGTGCCGGGAGTGTTTATGGATTTGATGAACTGGTTTTTCAGTCAGTTTTTGGATCACTTCGTGGTGTTGTTAATAAACGACATTTTAGTCTACTCCAAGACTAAGGAGGAGCATTTGAGGTTGGTGTTGCAAACTCTACGCGACAACCAGTTGTATGCAAAATTGTCTAAGTGTGAGTTCTGGTTAGATAAAATGGCTTTTCTGGATCATGTGATTTCTAAAGAGGGTGTATATGTTGATCCTAGCAAGATAGAGGCAGTATCTAATTGGGAAGCACCAAAGAATGTGGCCGAGATCAGGAGCTTCTTGGGTTTGGCAGGGTACTATCGACGGTTCATGAAAGACTTTTCCAAGATTTTCAGGCCTATGATCGCATTGATGAGGAAAGAGAACAAGTTTCGTTTGGATGAAAGTTATGAGACGGCGTTCCAAACATTAAAGGAGCGTTTGACCACAACTCCATTTTTAACTTTACGTGAAGGAAGTGAGAATTTTTAGGTGAATACAGATGCTTCAAAGAACGAGTTGGGTTGTGTGTTGATGCAGAACGGGAAAGTCATTGCCTATGCTTGTAGGAAATTGAAGCCTTATGAGGAGAACTATCCGACACATGATCCAGAGTTGGGTGCAGTTGTGTTTGCTCTCAAGATTTAGAGGCACTATCTATATGGGGTGACCTTTAAGGTGTTTCCTGATCACAAGAGTTTAAAGTACATCTTTACTCAAAAGGAGCTGAACATGAGACAGAGGACGTAGATGGAGCTTATCGGGGATTATGACATTGATATCATATACGATGAAGGGAAAGCAAACGTGGTTGCTGATGCGTTGAGTAAGAAGAGTGTGCATTTTGTATGCACGGCTATGCCTTTGATGAGGTTGAGAGATAGGGTATATAAGATGGGGATATATGTGATTCAAAAAGGGGATGCTAGGGGAGACTTGACAGTGCAACCATATCTTTATGATGATATTCACAGGAAGCAGGCCCTTGATTCTAAGATTCAGGAGTGGAGGGCTGGAGTAGAGAAAGGGACAATGTCTCAGTTCTCTATTCATTCTGATATGAGTGTTCGGTTTGATGGGAGATTGTGTGTGCATAAGGATGAGGAGTTAAGAAAGACAATCATGATAGAGGCCCATTGCACTCCATATTCAATGCATCCGGGTGGTGACAAGCTTTATAGAGATCTTAAGAAGACTTTTTGGTGGCCTGGGATGCAAAGGGAGACACCTGAGTTTGTGGCTAGAGGTTTGACATGTCAGAGAGTCAAAGGGGAACAACAAAGACTGCAAGGTAAGATTCAGTCTCTTGAGGTACCTGAGTTGAAATGGGAATCTATCTCCATGGATTTCATAGTGGGTTAACCGAGGAGCCAGCAAGGTAATAACATGATATGGGTGATCGTTGACCATTTGACTAAGTCAGACTCAATTTATTCTAATGAAATACGTGGAGTAAGGTGCAGTTGGTAAGTGGCTACATGAAGAATGTAGTGAGGCTACATGGAGTGCCAAAGGACATTGTGTCATATCGAGATGCGAGGTTCATTTCTCGGTTTTGGCAAGAGTTGTAGGAACTAATGGGGACAACCTTGATGATGAGTACTGCATTTCATCCTGCAACAGATGGGCAGACAGAGAGGACAATCAAGACCTTAGAGGACATGTTGAGGGCTTGTGTGATGGAGTTTGGTGGTAGCTGAGAAGATAGGTTGGGTCTGATAGAGGTTTCTTACAAAAACAGCTACCATACGAGTATTGGGATGGCTCTGTTTGGGCCTTTGTATGGGAGGATATGCAGGAGTCCGATTTGCTGGGATGATAGTACTAAGGCAGTGGTTTTAGGACAACAAATGGTACAGGATATGATAGAACAAGTGAGACTGATTCGACAAAAGATGTAAGCGGTCCAAGATCGCCAAATGAGTTATACGGACGTACATCGTCGGGATATTAAGTTCCACGTTGGGGACAAGGTTGTTCTGAAAGTGTCACCTATGCGTGGGGTGATGAGATTTGGTAAGAAAGGGAAGCTAAGCCAAAAGTTCATTGGTCCTTATGAGATTTTGGATCATGTGGGAGAGGTTGCTTATCGGTTAGCTTTGCCACCAGCTTTGGACCATGTACATAATGTGTTTCATGTGTCTCAGTTACGGAAGTATGTGAGTGACCCTTACCATGTGTTAGAGGTGGAGAACATCGAGTTGGATGAATCCTTGTCTTATCCAGAGGTTCCAAAAGAGATTCATTATTGCAAGGTTCGCAAAACTAGAGCTGAGGAAACAGTGTTGTTCAAGGTTTTATGGTCCAATCACAATGTTGAGGAAGTAACTTGGGAGGCGGAAGAAGCTATGAAGGAGCGCTACCCGTCTTTTTTTTATCAGGTATGTGTGGCTATGGGAACGTAACCATGTTTCTTTAAGGGGGTAGGAGATGATCGCATAAGAAGTAACATAGGTTTTGTTTTGTGTCATAATGAGTTGTGTTTGGGTTTGTTTTTGAGTTTTCGTTGTGTTGTTGAGTTAGTAAGTTTATTTTTGGGTATGGGTTTGAACTTCGGGAACGAATTTCATTTTTAAGGAGGGTTGACTGTAAAACTGCGGATTTATGAGCTGTTGGGTACTCTATCCGTAGTTTGGGTATGGGATATTCCTTACAACATAAGATCCTTCTCTCACATTGCTATCAAATCCAAGTGCTAGAGTCGTTGGATTTTAGAGTTCTTTATACCATTGAGACCATCGTATTGTGGGTAAGATCCTTGTACTGTTTTTCTGTTAATTCGTTCGTTTTGGTTAAACCCTAAATGTATGAATTTGGGGGTGTTTGGGAGTATTGTTGATGATAGATTGTAATTGTATGATTATATGTTGATAGGAGGTGATTTCGTATAGGAACACTTTTGATCTACTGCTTGTGTTGATTGCATTCCAGGTAGGGTTTCCATACTCAGTTATTGTATACATGATTAAGAGATGGTTGATGGTTGATTGACATGTGAATATATCATAATTGGTTTTGGTATTGTTGATATTGTGGTATTTGGTTATTGTCGATTGTCGGTGGTTCGCGAGGTGCACCCTTAGCTGAGTGGAGTCACTTGCGGGATTAGCTTCATGCCCTTGATTCGCCCCTTGTGGTTCCCTTCACAAGGGGGATGTGCTCATCAAGGAACATGGGTTGTTCGCTCGATAGAGATGAGCGGGGCTTAGGTGGGAACGGCTGCGGTCCCCCACTGGCGGCGAGGAATATATATCTGTTGCGATGGATATTCTGGCATGGCTAAACACTTTAGTGTTTAGTTAGATGATTGGTGATGTGACGGTGTTAGAGGATTGTGACTGTGTACTTGTTATTGTATTATCTTATATCGTTGTACAGTAACTGACCCCGTTAAATTGTTTTAAGAACTGTGGTGATCCGTTCGGGGATGGTGAGCAATGCTTAGCAGGTATGGCTTGGATGCGTGCGGGTTAGCTGGGGATGAGTCACCACGAGTCAGCTAGTAGTCTTACGCTGTTATGTCATGACATTTTGTTTATTCAATTGGATTTTTGGTTGGAACACTTGTACCGTATTTATCAGTTTGGTTTTGATGTAACACTTTAAATTTATTTACTTAAAGTATGTTCTTTGATGGTCTATTTGATATACTTTACCTCGGGTAACCGAGATGGTAGCATTGTCATACATTAGGTGGTCTTGGTAAGGCAGCTTAGTGTATGGGGGTGTTACATGGTTAAAGAGATTGAAAGTACTACTCATATTAACAAAGTGCACTTTCTTTTCCGGTTATCCATGCAAAAGAACACCACAGTTAAGCGTGCTTGGTTGGGAGTAGTCTTAGGATGGGTGACCTCCTAGAAAAGTTCCTGGGATACACATGAATGAGGACAAAATGCGCTGTAAAGGACCCGTGTTGATCTGTGGACAAACTACAACATGCTTAGGAATCGATACGTTTAATCGACAGTTTGTACAACTATACGTCGTCGGAAAACTCAAAACGATTTCGAAAACAAAATATTTCAAAACTTTTCAAAAGTACCTGGATTGTTTAATGCATGACGACGGGGTCGCAATGACACTAACTAGAGTCATAACCGACACCGGACCAAAAACCGACTCAAAAATTCAAATCCCGACTCCAACAACGTGTCAAATCCAGTCAAACACAGAAAACAAACTTCTTAAGACTTCCATGTTAAGTATTCGCGGAATACTTGAATGGCCAAGTACAAATCATGTCATCTAAAACCTAGGATAGAACAAATCATGATTTCAATTGCTTGATAGTAACAAGACAGCTCGAAGACCCGCGAAATGGCTTGCGCCTCTTCAAGTAGCGCATGTGGCCACGTCGCTCAAAATGCACACAACCACCCATTTTTCTACAAATACCCCTCAAATTCCACCATTTGAAGGTACGCGAGTGTTCGCCCCCTCATTTCTCCCTTAAAATTCTCGACTCGACTTCGTAAGTCACAAACCGACACGTATTTTTGACCTACTGATTGAAAATACAAGCCATACACATTGTTTGGTACCGTCATCGTGTATTAAATCACTTGACCAGCCATCTCGACCAACTACACCATCACTAAACTTAAACAAAACACTCTTTACATTGCTAAAACGGTTTTCAACCGAGTTTTCTGACCAAACAAGTTGATACACTTTCGTTGATTTCTCGTCTCAAGCCTAGCATGTAAGTATGAGGGTGTAAAAATCCCCTTCTTTCATGTTTTTCATCCATTTTATGACTATAACATGCTAAAACATGCATAACATGATTCAAACTTAGGTTAGATGAGCCAAAATCGGATTTTGGCCGGAGACAGGGGATATTTATGTAGCAGGAGGGCTCGCGCCTCAATGCCCTCTCAGGCCTTAATCCAGCCGTGTTTGCTCTCGTCTTTCCTTTTCTATTTCATTTCTTATTTGTAATCGGTTTTACCATTTCAAATATTTCAAATCATTTTTATGATAAATTTTTTAGGTTCATATACCTATTATTAGACTCCTTTAATAATGAACTAATGAACTTATTAATTATTTGTTCTTTAGATCTAGTGCATGCATAACAATATAAGAGATTTATAAGGAAAAACAATGTGCCTTACATTGTGATATGGCTTGAAATTAAGGGCACAAATAAGGTCACCTTCCTTATTTGTTCTTGAGCTATAATATGTTGGATGATCCTCCAAAATCCCAAAGTACAGATTCTCCTTTGATTCCACCAAAGACTTATCCCTTAAACTAGTATACTAATTAACCAGATTAATACACTAGTACCCTTAAAATTAATTCTAATAATATACTTATTACTACACTAATAATCCTATATTGTGTTTAGAATTTATGATGAACATTATATGAAGATTCTAAGACATCTTAGAGAGTTGTGAGAGTAGTAGAGAGTTTGCATGCTTGAATGAATAATGGTAGTGTGTATTGTGTTATATGAGAACAAAACTCTCTTAAAAGAGAGTACAAAAACAGGAGGAGGCAAGAGGAAGGAGCCAAAATTGGCATCTTGCTTTTCACTTTTTCTCTTCACAATACAATAGGCATGTAAGCTAGTCTTCACTAGCCATGATGATGTCTATTTCTCCTAATAAAATAACATCATCCTAACACCCTATACTACCCAATATTTCGGTCCATTTAACATAAAATGGACTACCATTTTATTTTGTCAATTTGTCATTTGTCACACAATATGTCACGTGTAGTATGTTACATGTTATTAATTAATTTAATGCATATTTATCAAATAAATATCATTTTATAAATTAATTAAATCACACATTACAAATTGACTTGTGATACTTGATCACATAAATAAAAATGGTTCACATAATTATAATTCACAACATCTTGTAATTATAATTAACCATTCATTCTTATCTCTAATGTTTCTCAAATAATAAACAATTTTAGTAATAAAGTATTTCAATTACTAAAATAAATCTTATTTAATCCCATTAAAATAAGATATAAATAATCTCTCTCACAATTGAATTGTTCAATTTTAAGGAATTGATTAACTTGTATCATCATACAATTAATCAGTTTTTCCATTAAGGGAATTGTCCTTTAGGTGTGACCTTAAGGGATCAACTGATCACCACCGTCAAACGACAGTAATGTCAAACTCTAGTTAGCCAATCATTACCGATTGATGACGATCAGTTGACTATATAATGAATCATCCCTTACGTATTTTTAATATGAGATATAAGCATGTGATCGCACTATTGTTGAGAATACTTACTCCAACAATCTCCCACTTGTCCGAGACAAGTGTGCGTCACCAATTCTCTTGTCCTATTACAATCTCCCACTCAATGCAAGGTGTCTCGCAGGACGTACTTTCACTTGATCATATCTTGAGTGGTTTCCTCGATCTGGAATGTAACTGTTTGACTGGAATTATCTACCATAGATACCTTCCGAGCGTGGCCACGCATTTCCAGTTCACTACTCCTCGAGTGGCCTTGAGAATTCAAACGACTGTAGATACCTCATTTCTGCACCTCTCGCAAACCACCCAGTGATGATTGGGCCGCATGTTTGCTACGCGGAACGATTTGTGACAGTTCGTAAGTTTATCGTCAAGTAATTGCTCAAATATTAATGTCTACCTCTTAGTTGTCATCTACGTGCCGATACGGCCGTTTTGACAGTAATTAGAGTACATTTGGAGTGCGGGCCTAAAACCGTCTTCATTTTTTGATAACCGTTAAATCCCGAGTCAGAATGTTCCAGAATGTTCCGGATATTTCTATTCCATATTTTACAAATATTTCATAATCTTTATCCTTTGGTAAATAATTTCCAGTAATATTCACATAAAATATTAAGGAAAACTAAATTATTCCGTCCTACCATAACTTAAACACGGAAATCTTTCTTCCGCAGGAGGAAACCACTTGGGAACAGACGCAGCAGGAGCTGCGCCTCTTCCAAGAGACGCAGTGGCTGCTGCGCCTCTTCCCAGGTCCTTTTCTGCGTAATTTTCGTATCTTTTTCATATCTTTCCGAGATTCACTTCCAAAGACTCTCCGAAACCCTAATTCCTTCACATGATTAGTATAAATAGGAGCCTTCGCTCCTCATATTTCTCACGCGAGTGTCCGCCCTTCTCTTCTCCCTTTGCATTCTAGACCTTTGTTCTTACTTTTTGGCGTCTACGTGCTTGAACTTTCGACCACGTAAGCTCGGATCCTTCTGAGTACCAACCTCGTTTGCATGACCGACCAATTGGACCAACTCCACAATCAATCAACTTAATCAATTCGTTTTAAATCCTCTTACGAGGGCACTTTCGTTACATTTGCGTCGAGCATCATTAATCGATATCTTAGTCCTTCTCGTTTCATCAAACATGTAAGTCTGTTGGTGTAAATCCTCTTTTATTATTGTTATTTACTTTTTGTATCATATTTTAAGGTTTATGTCGAGAATACCAATTAAAACCGATTTCTAAAACCTTGTTTAAAACCCTTTTTACGGATTTTCAGAAGACCAACCGTCGAGAAAGGACGCAGCAACTGCTGCGCCACTTCGAAGGAGCGCAGTACCTGCTGCGCCTCTTCGTGAGGCTGCCGCAGTTCCTGCTTCCTTTATTCTTCCTTCGTCCTCTTTAATTCGTTAAGTATTTGTTTTGTTTCGTTTGTTCTTTAATTCTCCGATAGCATAGCACAATAATTTCACATGTATATTGTTTATCATTCATTAGCCCATAATTCATCGCTAATTCCGACTTAAATCCCAAGTAATCTCATATTTGCGGGTTTTCGTCACTAAATTCAATCCGGGTTGTAGAAATTCAATTTGTTCATATTGAGTTTCTGGAATTCGATCTTTTGATAAATTTTCATCTGTCTTTTGTCGTTTTCGTCATTAATTTATCATCAATTCGTCATGTTTAGTTCATTCACCCATGTCACTAATTATTAATCATTCGTTCATGTAATAATCCGTCTTAATTCCGTCTTATCCGTGTTTTATTGTTTTAATCACATGTAAATAATCTACTAATCACTTTCATCCGAGTAAATAATTTAATCAATCATTAAATTTACCGACGAGTATTAACAACACGCAATTCCGGCTTCACAGCCATAATTCAGTCAGAATGACGCAAAGAATCATCGCGCCTATTCAAGAGAGAGCGCTCTGCTTTACTATTCGGTTGAATTCTGTCCCTGAACTCCGTTTTTGCCTTGACCTAGTTCATTAGTTACGTATAATTAACTATTAATCGTATTATCGCCTGTTGACTTGTTCGTTAATTCTTTTGATTCATTCTTTTATTCGTTTTCTCAAATTATCCGTTATAAAGGTATTTTCGACATAAATCGCCTAATCCAATGTAATTATTGTAATTTCTATTATTGCAATTTTCTTTATTGTATTTATCATTGAATCTTGTATCATTTGTATGTTTTCACATGTAATTGAACATTAAATCCTACTTCGACCCAATTGTTTGCTAATTACGTGTCAACCGACTTAGTTAATTTTCACATGTTAGGATTAAAACTTGGATGTTGCATTGCATGCATATAGCCGACGATATATCGAGTATAAATGATGTCCCTAATCATTAGTAGAGGCCGCTATCGAGGCGGGCGGGATTAGGTGTTCGATCAAAAGAGCTTCCTAATACGTACCCTCACCCCTTACTCCAGATCTCCGTGAACACCCGTGTTCATTGGCATCCACGAGAGTCATTCTAGACATAGAATGCTAAGGGTAACGATTGCTTAGTGTTCATGTCTTTACTTTGTGTCTTGACATGATACGAGGTATTCGAACGGTTCCAATTTCCCATAAAAATTGGTGGCGACTCCAACAAAAATGCAAACGCTTGTTCTCTTCCTCCCAAGCGCCCCCGTGGGCCCCCCGCTGTCCACAGTTTGGCGACTCCGCTGGGGATAATACACTTACGTGTAGCCAAGGGTGAAACTTGAACAAGGTTAGGGAATAATTTGTACAAGACAATTGTCGGTTTTCATAACTCGGTCTTTCTAGACCGTTTTATTCGGCCTTCCTAGGCCCAACCCAACCCATTCGACCAATCGTCCCGTCTAAACGGTCCTAATTCTTATTTGGGCCTAAGGATGGATAGCGATTGACGTCATCCATACCATGATGCTTACTCTTGTTTGTATCAAGGGCCTTCACTACTTGAGGAAATGGACTAGGAATCGGCCTTACTCTTGTTTGGTACGAGCCTCTCCACAGACTTCGGGTTTGATGGTTCGGTATGGCAACCCACCCTTAAAACCAAAACCCTTTTAAATGCACTCAGCATCCCGTTATAATGCTTGTATGAATGTTTGTACCTTACGTGATCATCATTTCTAAACAGAACCATGACGATTTTTGTAAAAATCAAAATTTCGAAAAAAAAGAGGCCATTAACTAGCGCAAAACCCAGTCAAAACTCTGTCCATTTGTCGAGTCAAAATTCGGGCCCCAAGCCCATTTCAAAACCTCACTTCGAGTCCACTCCTACAACTACACTATAGTTGACTAGGATACACATTTTCAAAACCTTGTCTTTTCTTCAAAGCTCACTCAACACAAGTGGCACACACCCACTTCACGAGTCAAAATATTTATTCTTTTAGCAAGTGTGTTAGAATGGTCGATCGTGTTTTGATTCGTCATCAATCTCTTATCCAGTTTTCAAGATGCCTGGATCCAGTGAAACAAACCTCCACCAACTTCAAGATGGTAATGATCGAATCCTAGCCGCGCTAGCCCGTATCCAAGATACCCAAGACCAAGTCCATGATCGCCTTGAGACCATCGAGGGCCGGATCTATGCGGTAGAGGGAAGGTTCCCTCCCCATGAAAGTGAAGTAATAGGTGACTTCGCGGATGAATCCAGGGATGAAAATCCTCCTATGGGACTAACTGTAGCCGAGAAAAGACTCCAATACTTAGAGGAGCAATTGATGTACCTTAAAGGGGATGACATTTATAGGGAGAACAATCGCAAGTATGAAGCCGTCAATTCCAAATTGCCAACCAACTTCAACATGACGGTTATCCCTAAATTCAAGGGGCACAAGAACCCTTTGAACCACATCCGTGCCTTCAAGGATTACATGTCTATCAAAGGCATCAAACCCGAGATGTTCTTAAGGATCTTTCCTTCATCTCTTGACACCATCCCGAAGCAATGGTTCTACTCCTTAGAACACAAGAAGGTCGCTACTTGGGAAGATGCCGCAATCGAGTTTTCTAAACAATATGCGGATAATGCCGAGATCCAAGTTAACATGCGCACTCTAGAGGTTCTTACCCAAAATGACAAAGAAGGATTCACCGACTTCCTAAGTAGGTGGAGGAAGACTAGTACCCAACTAGTTGAACGCCCGGATGAGGCTACCCTTGTGGAGAAGTTTGTGGACAATCTCAAGCCCATCTATGCTAATCATTTGAGATACCAAAATATCAAAACTTTCAAGGACTTAACCGTACTAGGGACAAGGATTTAAGATGACATCCGTAAAGGACTCTTGTCCAAAACGGTAGGTCGAGGACATCAAGGCTCAACAAGTCGTTCATACGGCTCCACTAGCAAGACAGATGAAGTTAACCTTCTCGAGCCATCCAAGAAAACTACTCCACCAAGGAAATTCACAAATCTTGGGGACACTTACTCCAACGATCTAAAAAGGTTAATGAAGCAAGGCAAACTCCAACCCATTGAACCTACTCCCGAACCCGAAAGAAAATCCAAATTCTGGGACGAGAACTCGTACTGTGAATACCATAGGGGCAAGGGGCACGACACAGAAAAATGCTACAAGTTGAAAAATGTGCTTCAAGACATGATTGAAGATGGTCGATTGCCAATACCGCCGGGAGGTAAACCCAACAACACTCAGAATCCTCTTGGAGTTCTAGTAATTACAAGGGACGAATCTACCTTAGATTTCTCACACCTCATTTCTCCAATTGAAGATGAAATCCATGCAATAGAGAATGAAAGGTTCTATTCTACTATCTCCCCTACCATTTCCGACTTCATCACATGGGCAAGAAGTGTGGATAAGCAAGTTTGGGAATTAGGAAATATGGTGACAACTTTACGCAATCCTAACGCAACACCCAAAGAGCATATGCCACTGATCTTACGACTAGAGGATGAAATCATGAGAATGAGGAAACTAGCTACAATCAATGGAGTTTGGGCCGACGATAACGAGGACGAGTACCTCATTGAGAACTCCCTAGTCAAGGAAATAGTCCAAAACGGTGAAGACCAAGATGTGGACCACCTAACTCGTTCGGGTCGTCCATATCAAAGCACTACTCAAAATGGACCAACCAACGTTGTCACACCAAATGATAACGAAGAGGACTCCACCGACCATTTGCTCAAACAATTGTAAAAGACAAAGGCTGGTCTTTCAGTCTGGCAATTAATAGCAAGCTCATTCCCACATCGCCAAGCTTTGGCCAAACTATATGTAGCACATAACTCGACACCCGAAGATGTAGTCAACTTGGTCTTCCAAGATTCACGAACACTACTACAGATACAGGCTATAACAACGGTCAAAAACCGTTGTTATATAAAAAAGCGGACGTTGTTAAAGCGTCCGTTGTAGAAGGTTTTAACAACGGTTGGCTTACTTAAGGAAACCGTTGTTAAAACTATTAACCACGGTTTTATGTATTAAAACCCGTTGTGGAAAGTGTGACACAATTTTGGGGGGAAAGTTATAACAACGGGTTTTAATATACAAAACCGTTGTTATAACTAAAGACAACGGGTTGTTATAAAATAACCGTTGTTGTTTGTTCTTAAAAAATAAAAAAAAATTAAATTAAATATTACTAGATGCATGCATAATTACGGCCTGTTATAATTCCAATGCATGCATTATTACCGACATCACTTTGTACATATGAACGGATAATATGGAATGAGAAGGGTTAGTAATAGGATTTGAAGCAGCATTATTGAGAGATATGATGATGATTATGGCACAACTTCCTAACATATTTATTAATTAAAAAGCAATTAACTCAACCCACACATTGCTTAGTATAAATACATTGCATATCTCAACTAACATTTCCATTATCTCATATATTCATCTCCAAACTCTAACTGTTAAAACAAACTCTACTTAATCTTTCAAATCAAACTCAAAAAACTCTAACAAAATGAATGATTTCATCCTAAAGACTCTTACCATGATCGAGAACAACAACAACTTCATCCGCACTTTCCTCCATATTGAGGAAAGTTTCAGGAGCTACCTTGCGGAAGCTCGATCCGCACTGAAGCACGCCAAAGAAGATGGCTTGACGGAGCGGCATTAGCGATTTGCGGCTATATGACGATATAGCAACTGCTGAACGGAACCTCCAAATAGCCAAGGAGGAGAGGATGGATACGATAGAGCACAATAAGATCCTCCATGAAAATATAAGAATTGCATTTTTACATATGTAATTTTTTTTTTTTTAATTTATGTATTTATAAATATATATATATATATATTAATTATGTTTATCTTACTTCTTCATCTTGCTTCTTCATTGTTTTAGTAACTAATTATGCGAACAATACTTAAACAAATAAGATAATGGTCGATAAAAACACATATATGCAAAAGAAATAAATAGAAAAAGAAAATAATGACGATGAAACTAACGATGTGGCGAGATTTACCCGATAAATACAGAACGTAATAGACGATGAAATCACAGTGACGGCGAGAAGATAAAGCGGCGATGAGAAAGAGAGAAATAGAGAAAGAGAGAAAGAGAGTGTGTATGTGTTTTGTGTTTGTTTGTCTGCTGTGTTTGTGTTTGTGTATTAAGGGTTGTGTTTTGTGGCTGCAGCAGACTTCTGTTTGTATGGTTTATAGTATGGAAGGTATTGACAACGGTTATTAAACAACAACCGTTGTGAAATATGTTTTAACAACGGTTGTACAAAACACCCGTTGTCAAATATGTTTTAACAACGGGTTTCGTAAGTAACCGTTGTGATTACTTTTCACTAACTTTGCGCCAATTTTGCGCCAAATTATTAACAACGGTTGTGCATGGGTGACCCGTTGTTAAAAATAATAACAACGGTTTTTATAACCATACCCGTTGTAATTGATTTTAGTAAAATTCGCGCCATACATTCTACAACGTCTATTGTGATTTTCGTGAATATTCGTTGTTAAAGGGGCGTTGTAGTTGCCTAAATTTGTAGTAGTGGAAAGCTAAGTAATCCTATTACTTTCTCAGACGAAGATTTGCCACCTTTTGGCGCTAGTCACAATTTAGCTCTTTACATCACTGTAATTTGTCTAAAGAAGAACGTGCCAATGACCTTGGTAGATGATGGCTCCGCGGTCAACGTCATACCCCTCAAAACGGCATACAAATTAGGCATGAAAGAGTCGGATTGGACCCCTACCAATCAAGGTGTGCATGCATATGATGGTACACGATGAAAGGTGGTAAGACTTGTTAACCTAACCATAGCCACGGGGCCAATTGAGAGAAAGGTTAATTTCCAAATAGTGGACATTGAAGCTTCCTTCAACATATTTCTAGGAAGACCTTGGATTCACGCTTCCAAAGCGGTAACATCCACCCTCCATCAAAAGATCAAGATCCCACTAAATGACAAAGTGGTGACGATCACTTCATCGCCCATCAAGGCAATAATCGAAAAGCAGTCAAACAATCAAGTCCTTGCAGATCCCGTATACGAACTTGGAGGCTTCCAAAGCATAAGTGTCATAGAAAGCGAATTGGCACCCTTATACTATGATCCCTACTCCAACTTGGTGGTCAACCACATGCTCAAAACCCAGGGATACTTCCCTGGAATGCCTTAAAACCCTACCCGAAGAAACACCTTCGCACCATACAAGGAAGGCAACTAAAAAAGGATACCACTTGGACTAGGGTACAAACCCACTAAAGAAGAGGTTCTCGAAATGCTCGCTCAAGTCCAAAACCGTAAGTATGTAGGAGTCCAAATGCGACCCTATCTCCCTACCCTAAATGGGTACTTTGTTAAGGAAGGAAGTCTAGAACTCTTTCACGGATTTCCCGAGCCTTGGCATTATCTCGAGAGGAAGGTAGCCGGAATCGAAATCTTTCACGATTGCTACTTCATCCCTCCAGAAACGGTTCTTACCGTCCAAACCCGTCAATCACCTTGCTTAGACGAACAAGCTATTAGCCTATTGTTTGGAGAAGATCGATTTGTTAGGGCCGCGCAGGATGAGATCATTACCATGATACTTCAAGACGATCGTTTCAACCCCACCGCGTTAATCACAGAAACCAACGCAAGTCAGCAGAAAGGATGGAGAAAATCAATCAAATGGACCAACAATCAAGGAAGACTCTTCAAGCTCACCACTGGAGAAGGAGATATGTTCAAAGGAGAACCGGAAGACGATGAGTTCGAGTCGGAGTCGGAGTCATAGTCGGAGTCTAGAGAAGTCATTAGAGAGTCTCCTCCTGTCGTCATCTCCACTCCCTTTGTTTCCCCTAGCTTAGCCTCGAGTAGTCACAGTAGTTCGGGAAATGTCCCAACCACTGTCCCTTTGCCGCCACTGACCATGGATCAGTTGGCTTCTTTGTTTCAACTTTACTCAAACTTTAATATGAATAAATCAGGTTCTGCTTACTCTTTGTGTTATCTTGAGTGCAATTCTGTTTACGATGATACTGAGGATGACCAAGACCCAGACTCGATCGAAATACCTCCCTACGTAGCCAAATAAATACTACAGGAAGGGGAAGGGGGACCAGTAATAGAGGACACCGAACCCATCAATGTAGGAACTGAACTAGAACCCCAAGAACTTAGGATATGGACTACCTTGAGCTCTACCGAAAGGGCCGATTTCATAGACCTCCTAAACGAGTTCAAAGATGTTTTCGCTTGGTCCTACAAAGACATGCCAGGGATCGACAGGGATATCGCCGAACATAGAATCCCGATTAAGCCAGGTTTCAAACCTGTAAAACAGAAGCTTCGACGAATGAGAACAGAATGGGCTCTCAAGATTAAGGAAGAAGTTGACAAGCAACTCAAAGCCGGGTTCATCAAAGTTTCCGAGTATTCTGACTGGGTAGCCAACATAGTACCCGTACCCAAAAAGGATGGGAGAATCCGTGTTTGTGTTGATTTTAGGGACTTAAACAAAGCAAGTCCTAAAGATGACTTCCCTCTACCACACATCGATATATTGGTGGACAATACTGCAGACCACGCGTTACTATCCTTCATGGATGGGTATGTAGGTTATAATCAAATTAAGATGGCCATAGAAGACATGCATAAGACCGCCTTTGTCACTCAATGGGGAACCTATTGCTATACGGTCATGCCATTCGGATTGATCAACGCCGGAGCTACATATCAACGCACCGCAACTACACTCTTACATGACATGATGCACAAAGAAGTTGAGGTATACGTTGACGACATGATTGTCAAATCCGAGGATAGAGAAGGGCATATTGCGAACCTTCGCAAATTTTTCACAAGGCTACGAAAGTATAACATGAGGCTCAATCCTCAGAAATGCACATTCGGAGTAACATCTGGCAAACTCCTGGGATACGTCGTTAGCCAATGAGGTATAGAAATAGACCCTTCCAAGATCAAGGCTCTGATCGAAATGCCACAACCTCAAACAGAAAAAGAAGTCAGAGGATTCCTGGGAAAAGTGCAATATATAAGTCGATTCATATCGAAACTCACCATGATTTGCGAGCCTATCTTTAAGAAACTCAAGAAAACGGATCACACCACGTGGGATGATGATTGTCAGAAGGCATTTGACCGAATCAAAGAGATATTGGCTAAACCATCAGTGCTCATGCCACCACAACGAGATCAACCTCTTGGTTTATATCTCACAGTAACCGAAACAACCATGGGTGCCATGCTAGCTCAAACCGTAGGAAGTGAAGAAAGAGCTATCTACTACCTTAGTAAGAAATTCTTGGAGTACGAGTGCAAATACTCACAGCTCGAAAAGACATGCCTTGCTCTTGTGTGGGCAACGAAGAAGCTACGCCATTACATGCTTAGCTACTCCGTCAAAATATACTCCAAAATGGATCCAGTCAAATACCTCTTCGAGAAGCCTGTTCTCAATGGACGCCTAGCAAGATGGACTTTGATGCTCTCAGAATTCGACCTCAAATACGTGCCTCCGAAAGTAATAAAAGGGCGCGCCGTTGCCGAATTCTTCGCAGAAAATCCCATCAATGACGCATAAACAATAGACACTTGGTCATTTCCAGACGAGGATATACTCCAAACTGACGTAGACTCCTGGGACCTTTATTTTGATGGAGCATCGAACTTAAGAGGATTTGGAATAGGAGTGTTGCTCATTTCTCCTGAAGGCGAGCATACACCAATTGCTGTCAAACTCGACTTCGAGGTGACAAACAACGCTGCAGAATACGAAGCTTGTCTCATTGGACTACAAGCGGCAGTGAGCTTAGGCATTAAAAACCTCCGAGTACATGGAGAGTCATCCCTGATCATCAACCAAGTTACGGGATCTCGGAAAATTTGAAGCGAAAGCCTAGCACCTTATCAAACCAGAATAGACCAAGTTGCCCAATTCTTTGATCACGTGACGTATCTACACCTACCTCGGGAAGAAAATCAATTCGCAGACGCTCTTGCGAAACTTGCATCTTTGATTAATATGCCAGATCACATGGTGGAAATGCCTTTGTGCATCGAACGACGGTCAGAGCCGGCTTATGTCCACCAAATCACCGACGAAGAGGAAATCGCACAGGAACCCTGGTTCCAAGCAATCCTGAATTTCAAGCTCAATGGTACCTATCCACCCGATATGGACAAGAGGGGACAACGTGCTATACGCCTACTAGCTTCCCAATACGTTCTCATGCAAGGAGAGTTATACAAAAGAACACCTCTTGGTGTAATCCTACGTTGCCTTGATCATTTACAGGCGCGGAAAGTGATGCAAGAGGTCAACGATGGAGAATGCGGTCCTCACATGAGTGGGCCCATGATGGCAAAGAAAATCACACGTTTGGGGTATTATTGGACAACAATGGAATCCGATTGCATCAAATACGTAAGACATTGCCACAATTGTCAAATCTTCGGGAATGTACAACATGTCCCTCCTTCATTGCTCTAGACAATGACATCTCCTTGGCCATTTTCTGCTTGGGGAATTGACATAATCGGGAAGATAACCCCAGCCGGAACAGGAGGTCACTGCTTCATCCTAGTGGCAATCGACTATTTCACCAAATGGGTAGAAGCAGCTTCCTACACCAGTCTCACGGCTAAAAATGTAGCAAAGTTCATACAAAACAACATCATCTGTCGATACGGTTGCCCACATGAGATCATTAGTGATAATGGATCACATTTCCAAGCTGAGACTGAGCAATTGCTAGCCAAGTATAAAATTAGGCATCACCACTCTTCGCCCTATAGACCATAAACTAACGGTGCGGTAGATGCGGCAAATAAGAATGTTGTCACGATTCTCAAGAAAATGATTGACAACTATCGAGATTGGCCAAGTAAGATACCCTTTGCTTTATGGGGGTATCGTACATCTGTTAGGACGCCCACTGGGGCTACTCCTTTCTATTTGACTTACGACATGGAAGCCGTATAACCAGTCGAGCTAGAGATACCATCCTTGCGTATCCTACTCGAAAGTCAAATCCCAGAAGCCGATTGGAAGAGGGATAGATATGAAGAACTCATCCTCCTGGATGAACGTAGGCTACGCGCCTTGCATAATGTCCAAACATATCAAGCACGTATCAAACGAGCTTTCAACAAAAGAGTTAGGCCAAGGAACATCAAGGAAGGAGACTTAGTACTTAAATCGGTTAGAGCTCTTCTACCTGTCGACCCACGGGGAAAATTCAAACCTAATTGGGCCGGACCATTTCTAGTCAAATCCATACTTCCAGGGGGTGCGGTTAGAATCACAGACCTAGACGGGAATGAGTTTTCAAACCCAACAAACCTTGACCAACTAAAGCGGTACTATGCCTAGAATAGGAACAAAAACGCGCCTCGCGTAACCCCACGTGTCGCTCTTGTGGCACTAAATAAACGGCCCCGGGCCGAGCTGAAATAAGCTAATGTCACTGTGCTCTTGCATTTTGACAAATTCGTCATCCTCGTGTCATCAAATAAACTAAATTTGCACCTTTAGAGTAAGCAAAAAGCTCATGCTTATTTTCTAAGTTCATTACAAGCTCTTACTTAGAACAATTATTCTTTTACATTTACTCGAACTACGCACAAGGGTTTGATTTCATTTTTTTTAAGTGAATACGTAGGCAATCCTTCACAGGATACAACCCATTATATTTAAAATGTAAATAGAAGGATATTTACATTGCTTTTGGAATTCGACAAGGATAATAAATAGAAAATCACAACGGTTTCATAACCATTTAACCTTTTTTATTTCATTTTCTAATAATAATAGTACGCTACATAATAAAAATAGAATAGGCTAGGATTCTAAAAACCCCACCTTTTTTATTACAACAATAAAATAGTAATAATAACAAATAATAAATAAAGACTCGGGCTATTCCTCCATCTTCCCTTTGCCCTTGTCGTTCTTGTCATATTTCTTGTCACGACCTCGAGCCGGACGCTCTTGCGCCACTTCAGACCTAATCACCAAAGGTCTTTCTCGAGGCATAGACTTTCCATTCTTGCCAATCACCATCTCTATGACAGGAGAGGTCTTCGGTTTCTTTGAAGGATGAACGACTCAAAACCCGGCTTCTTCCTCTCCCTCAGTCAAATGCTTCTCTTTTTCTTTCTCTACCTCGCGCACCTTGTAGTCAACGGGCTCGCGCTTCCTCAATCTCTCGCGCTCTTCCGGAGTAGTAGCTTTCCTCCATCGCAGATAAGAATCCGACACCCACAAGGCATTTGTAGAAGAGTTTAAGAACCATACATTTCTTTGAGCCCATTTAATGGCCCACTCTCTTCGGCTTTCTGTAGTAAGCGCCACAGCAGTCTGCGGGACAGTATCAAGCTTCGGGATGGTCTGTTTCAGTCCCACCTGTCTCATCAGCCTCTCCGGGAAGATGCACACCATAAACTCCAAGCCAGGAATGCGCACGGACCGAGTAGGATCCAAAGAAGACACTCAAAGGATGATTTGAGATGCCACCATGGCACAATCCACCTAATCAAGGGACCATCATCGCTCTTCAGTTTGTTCTCCCAATAATTGCAGACTCGGGTGAAATCCACCATGTAAAGCCTAGTCCTCATTGCAATGGAACGAGCATGATAGGAAGGAACATGAACTGGGGGCTCGATCAATCTGAGCCGTTCCATAAGCCAAACCTACCAAAAGCGGGTATTAGACATAAAAAAAACGAAAAAAGACGAAAAAAAAAGAAAACGAAAAAAAAACGAAAAAAAAAGACAAAAAAAAGAAAAGAAAAGAAAGAAATGTCTTTTACCTGCCGAATGACGGGACTTCCCAAATACGGTAGGTCACGATTGGCTCTCCTATTATCCAAGCCCAACAGGATCTCTCCTAAGCATAAACAAACTGGGCTCCTGCGTAGCTCCATTTTCTCAACAAGGCCCAGAAGACGGGGATCACCTGTCAAGTCTTCATCAACATGCCCTTTGATGACATACACATGCAACAAGCAAAAACCAAATGCCCTCCGCCTAGCAACATAAGAAACGGTGGGGTCGGCCCTGTTGATGAATCGATATATGAAATCCAACATTCGCACTCCCTTTGAGGTCACTAGACGGTCCACCTCAAGTCTAGTCAACCCAAGCAAGTCTCTAAATTTGCTCTTGTACCCTTGCAAAGTAGAAGGAATGGCAGACAAGTGTTCAGGGTCCCACCCACCAATAGCGGCAATTTCTTCGGGAAATGGGCAAATATCGCCTCCAGGAAACGCAAAAACATGGTAATTCGGGTCCCAATAGCCATGACAAGCATGCAAGAACGGTTTGATAACCTTGATGAGTTTTAAACTCAACAACGGCCCAAGATTATAGGCACCCATATCATATTTCTCCATGTTCGAAAATTCGTTGGTCCATTCCTTCGAGCGAGTCTCCAAAGTATTCATGATGAAGAGTTTATTTTGAGAATCTTATGTAATACGACGAAGAAGAGACGGAAGAATTGTGTGAATAAAAGCTCCATCGACGTTTCTATTTATACTAATTTCTGTTTCCAAAAATCTGCCAGAACAGAACCACCTGGGAACAGGCAAAGACATCTTTGCGCCTCTTCAAAGGGACGCAGCTCATGCTGCGCCTCTTCCTCAGCTCAACTTCTGTGATTTTCCGCGTTGGATCTTTCCTAATACCATGACAAATAATTTCCTATCCTTACGGGTTATTGTTTTGGTTAATACGCGAAATTACCATGTTTCAGGTTTCCTAAATTCCGCGGGCACGCATTTCGAGGCGACATCGACATTTTCGTCATTTTACCACACTTGCACATTTTCATTTTAGGAAATAATTTTAATTTTCATTTTAGGAAATAATTTTCATTTTTATTAATTCATTTTAGGAAATAATTCTCATTTCGATTTACATTTATTTCATTTATTTCATTTCTTCTAACTTATAGATTTCTGTTTTTCCTTTTTTTTAGAGGGTAACCCTCCCTACCGTCCGGTCATTTCCGGCAAATTTTTGCAAATTTTTGCATTTTTTTGAGTCTTTCGTTTTGCGCTAATTAAGGCCATATGTATATACAAATGTATGTTTTGCGTGATTTCTATGTAAATTTCGGCGGCATGACGGCGTAAACCGTCATCTACCAAACCTGTTCAAAGCTAACCTGCAGGCACAAGCAACACAACCCAGCAGCAAAGACACTCAGGCCATCGTATATAAAACCAAAAAGGGAAATGTGCAACAAACTGGGGGCTCGAGCCCCAAACAAAGTCCGGAATGTTCAAAATGAAGGTCCAAATGTACAAACTGTGCAAAATACAGTCAACAAACAAACAAAAACTGCACAAAACTACTGATGGTCGCCCTCCAGCTCCGCAACCCTTGGCGCAAGAGCAGCAATCTCGGCGTCACGAACCTCGAGCTCCCTGAACAAGCGAGTTGTCTCCTCCCGAGACTGGGTCAACTCTCGCTCCAGCCCGCGGTCACCCTGTAAACAACAAAATTGGCTCATGTCAATCGTTTCAAGAAAAATCGGAAAATCAAAATTCAAAAATAGAACAGGCACAAGGTTCATACCTGACGGCCTCGACCGCTGATAAGTGCCTCGACGGCAGTAGCTCACAGCCGGTTGGCCACCCTTCATAACGCCACGAAACGAGACGGCGCGACCTGCATTTTCAAAAAGAAGTTCTCAATAATTGAACAAACTCAATCAAATGTGTTCTTACACAAAAAGTTATGCAAAATTAGAGGTTTACCCTCCGAATTAGATGCTGCCAGTCGTCCAGGCCAGCATCCGTCACAGCCACGTCAAAGTCACGCAGCTCGGAGATCGTCTTCCTCCCGGTCGCGTCAGTGTACTCGAGGGTCTCGGGGTACTATGGAGGCTCGATGCCCGCCGCCTCAACCTCCTGAAAAGTCAAAAGTTTCTCATTAACCGATGATCTTTCATCATAGTTCTCAAAAATCAAGTAAAGAGAAAGGGCAAAAATGCTCACCACTACCGGCCAGTACGCCAGCCTCCCGTAGAGGAACGCCGAGTAGTCCTCGCCAGGAAGAAGGAGGGCGTCACCACTAGCGCCAGCCAAGTCCGCCTCCCTCTCTGCCTCAGAAGGCTCCCTGAACATCGTCCTAGGAGGATCGATGGGAACCGTCAACACATCCCGAGAGCACTGACGAGCCAAGCGCTCGCCCAAGTACCACACAGGACCCATCGACGTCCTCAATAGCAGCCGGCTCGAGCTCCTAGGTCGAAGGACCTCAGCCACAAAAGGAGGCACGTCAGCGTACTCCACCCAAGGCCTGGGCACCCACTAGGACAAGATAAACAAAGGAATCATTCTTATGATAAATTTAAAAGCAATAGAGGAACAAATGAATATGAGATGCTTACGCTGTCTAGCTGAAGAGCGTTCACGTCCCGCCGGTAGACACCGTGAGAAGAACGCTTTCTCTTCGTCCTGCACATCACCCAATCCCTCACCACGGGATAAGCCTTCTCTAGCGGCTCCGTCCTCTTGGGCGCGAGGCCCGGGAAGTAGGAGTACACCCACGCCTGCGAGACAAGATAGTCAATGACGATCTTTCGTAATTTGGTAAGGAAAGGAATTAATGTTTGGTCTAAATGAAGGTTCATACCTCCAGCAGTAGTCCAGGCCCGACAGCGCCAGGAGAAGTCCCCTTCTCCATCAACTCCGGACGAACCATGGCCCTCATGAAGCGGATGAGGACCGAAAAACCAGCAGTGACCCAGTCCCAACGCCCTAGGGAGCTAAGGTCAGAAAGGAAGGGAAGAAGCTTCGTCGACGGCCTCTCTCCCTTGTCTCCGAGGTAAATCGAAGACAGAAACCACCAGAGCCACAAACGGACCCTCTGCTCAGGTGTACAGGGAGGAGGAGCCGTCTCCCTCCCGTCAATCGTCACCAGCACCGGGATCTTTCCCGCAAAGTAGTCTCGAACGTTGGAGTTGGGCACCAAACCCGGCACTGTGACAGCCCTCGGCGACAAGTTCCAGCCGATCAACCTCCTAGCCTCGGCCGAGTCCACCCTCATGGCAGTCTCCGGCCACTCCACAGCCTCAGTCCCACACGGCAGACCAGAATGTGGGAAATAAATCTGTATACTTCCCTTAAACTAGAAGGATTATAACGATTTAATAAGGATGATCTAAGGTTATAAAATAAAATACATAAACATAAGTAAAAAGATTTAGAATTAACCTCAGGTCCTAGCAAAATTGGCCTAAGAACAATATCAAAACTGATATTCGCCTATTAGTTGCACCCAAGACGATCTGAGATATACCCTTTGATTATGCTAGAAATCAATCTAAAATTTTCTGTAAAATTTTATTGTCTTTGTGTTTTTTTTGTGATGAGAAAGAGAAGGCAAGGTCAGAAAAAGAATTATGTCAGAAATAATTCTCTACCTTTCTTTTTATATAGACCGAAATCCGAAATCAATTAGGAAAGAAACAACCTCCTAATTTTCGGCCAAACAGACCGAAAATAAGGAGTGTATTTTCCTTATTTTGGTCTTTCCAAAAACATATAAAGTGTGTTAAATTGTCATCTAGTGAGGATCGAACCCATGACCTCTTGGCTTGTGTACCCTCACTATTACCACTATGACACATTCAACTTGTTGATATTAAATACAACTGATTATATTTAAGTACGAATTAACAGATTAATTCGTCCAAACTAACCTTATATATATTTAATTAAATATAACTTATTATATTTAATTTACGAATTGACAGTTAATTCGTCTCAACTTAATATTATTTAATTTTCATTAAATAATTATCTCATATACACATTGACTAACTTTTTAGTCATTTTGGGCATCAATGTAATTATATTTCTATAACCACATTTCTCAAATACGTCCTATAGGTGTGACCTTTAGGGACCAGTTGATCACCGCCATCTGTATGATAATAACGTTAAACTTTCTAGCAAGCCAACCGTTATTAGGTAAACGTTAATCAACTGATTAAATATACGAAGTATACCCTTGTGAACCTGTAAGAGATTTACAAATGTTATCACACTAATTTGTGGAGGACACCAGCTCCAACAAACTCCCACTTGTCCTCACAAGTGTATGTGCGATGACCGTTTCTCATATCCTTTAAAATTTCTCCCACTCAATGTAAAATAATTTGCAAATCCGAATTCACAAAGGTCGTATTTTACAAGCGATCAGTATCAAGAGTGGTTTCCCCGACTAGAGAGTAACTTAACTGATAAACGAATCAACATTCGAGCATGGCCATGCATTTGAGTTACAACTCCTCGAGTGGCCCTGAGAAATAACTATACCGTATAAGGGTTGGATATTTTCCTCAACTCGAATCCTGCGAGATGTAAGCACAGTATGAAATGACCCAGAAAAAATCTACTTAGCCCCAGTTACGGTAGACCGTGAGAAAGAAACCAAAGTCACCCAAAAACTTCCTTAATCTCAAGAGACAGTTGATAGTCAAAAGAATCGACTCTAGGTACACAATGGATGTCCTATCCACGACCTGGCACCGAATGTTATAAAACATTTAGGACTCCATTACGTTGTCACAAAAAGTTGTCCTACGAGGTATCGTCATAATCTCGTATTTGTGATTGATTAGTCAACCGTTTAACTTATGGCTCGTTGAACCCACCATCAATCGACTGCACAATATAATAGCCGGAGTTATCAGCTCACATTGGCGATTACGGACCAAAACAAATATAATGTAATTCAGTTCACTTTGTGGCATTCAATGTTGTCAGTACAATCCACATGAAAAACAGAATATTATATATATAAAACGATGAAGTTATAAATAATATATGAAAAATATAATGTATCAAATCCATAATCAAGTACTACAACTTAGGAACATGTTTAATTCCCATGGAATTAACATGCCCTACATGCTTATCATAATTCAACGGTTTGGTGAGAGGATCTGCGATGTTATCATCCGTCGCAATCTTGTCAATCACTATCTCTTCTTGCTCCACGTAATCACGGATCAGGTGAGCCTTCCGAAGTACATGTCTAGATTTGTTGCTAGACTTTGGCTTCTTAGCCTGGAAGATGGCACCTCTATTGTCACAATAGATGGTGATCGGGTCATTCGAACTAGGAACTACCGAAAGCCCTTGTAAGAATTGACGCATCCATATCGCTTCCTTTGCTGCCTCCGAAGCGGCATAGCACTCGGATTCAGTAGTAGAATCTGCTACAACACTCTGTTTAGAACTCTTCCAACTGACTGCAGCACCATTAAGAGTGAAGACGAACCCGGACTGAGATTTTGAATCATCTCGATCCGTTTGGAAGCTAGCATCTGCAGAATCGGTTGCGCATAGCTTAGTATCGCCTCCATAAGTCAATACCCAATCCTTAGTCCTCCGTAGGTACTTGAGGATATTTTTGACTGCTATCCAGTGTGTTTCACCTGGAGTCTTTTGGTACCGACTCGTCATACTCAATGCATATGCCACGTCTGGACGTGTGCATATCATGGCATACATGATCGATCCTATTGCAGAAGCATAAGGAACACGACTCATGCGCTCAATACCTTCAGCGTCGTGGTGATCGAGACTTGCTCAACCGCATCCCGTCGTCATAGGAAGGTTCCCCTTCTTGGAGTTGGTCATTTTGAACCTCTCAAGAACCTTATCTAGATAAGACTCCTGACTAAGTGATAACGTCCGTCGTGATCTATCTCGGTAGATACGGATTCCCAAAATACGCTGTGCCTCACCCAGATCTTTCATCTGGAAATGGTTCTTCAACCATTCTTTAACCGAAGAAAGGAGAGGAATGTCATTCCCAATCAAGAGTATTTCATCGACATACAATATCAAGAATACAATCTTGCTCCCACTCGACTTGATATATAAGCATGGTTCTTCGACCGATCGAGTGAAACCATACTCTTTTATCACTTGGTCGAAACGATTATTCCAACTCCGAGAAGCTTGCTTAAGTCCATAAATGGAACGCTTAAGCTTGCATACTTTCTTAGGATGTTTAGGATCTATGAAACCTTAGGGTTGCCCCATGTACAACTCTTCCTCCAAATAACCGTTTAAGAAGGCGGTTTTCACATCCATTTGCCAAATCTCATAATCATGAAATGCGGCAATCGCTAAGATTATCCGAATGGAACGTAGCATGACTACAGGTGCAAAAATCTCATCATAATGCAATCCTTGCACTTGAGTGAAACCTTTTGCCACAAGTCGTGCCTTATAGATATCTGGTTGCGCGTCTACAGAACGCTTTATTTTGTAAAGCCATTTGCACTGTAGAGGTTTTACCTTATTAGGTAAATCAACTAGATCCCATACGTTATTCTCATACATGGAGTCCATCTCGGATTGCATGGCTTCGAGCCATAGCTTTGAGTCGGAACAGGCCATAGCAACTTTATAGGTTGCGGGTTCATTACTTTCTAGAAGTAAAACATCATTCTCCTCGACCATACCAATGTATCTGTACGGAGGATGAGAGTCTCTACCCGACCTCCTAGGTTCCTCAGGAATATTAACCGTATCATCAGTTGGAGGTACAGCTTCCTCCATCTTTTCCTCGGTTGTTGGTTCTGGAATCTCCGACAGCTCGAAGGTTCTATTACTCGACTTGTTCTCGAGAAATTCTTTCTCTAAGAACGTCGCACTAGCCGCAACAAATACTCGATGTTCGGTAGGCGAATAGAAGTAATGACCAAATGTTCCTTTTGGATAACCTATAAAGTATGTCTTGACCGATCGCGGGCCGAGTTTATCCTCGTGTCTCCACTTGACATAAGCCTCGCAGCCCCAAACCCGAATAAAGGACAAGTTAGGTACCGTTCTCTTCCACATTTCATATGGAGTCTTGTCGACAGCTTTAGACGGACTTCGGTTAAGTATAAGAGCAGCTGACAAAAGAGCATAACCCCATAATGAATCAGGCACTACGGTGTGACTCATCATGGATCGAACCATGTCAAGTAAGGTTCGATTTCTCCGTTCGGACACACCATTTAATTGAGGTGTTCCAGGTGGAGTTAACTGTAGAGCGATTCCACAGTCTTTCAGGTGTTGATCAAACTCATTTGAAAGATATTCGCCACCACGATCTGAACGGAGTGCTTTAATCTTTCTACCCAGTTGGTTCTGTACCCTATTCTGGTATTCCTTGAATTTCTCAAAGGACTCACTTTTATGCTTCATTAAGTAGACATATCCGTATCTACTCAAATCGTCCGTAAAAGTGATAAAATATCTATAGCCATCTCTAGCGGTAATTGACATAGGTCCACATACGTCCGTATGTATGAGTCCTAATAGGTCACTAGCGCGCATTCCAACACCTTTGAAGGAAATTCGAGTCATCTTGCCAATGAGACATGATTCATACGTGCCATATGCAGAAAATATGAATGAGGGAATAGTCCCATTATTGACGAGTTTCTTTACGCGTTTCTCATTTATGTGTCCCATTCGACAATGCCATAGATAGGTTTGATCTTTGTCACCAACCTTTAATTTCTTATTATTCATGTGTAATACTTCCGTGGTTTGATCTAAGATATAAATTCCATTCATGGAAACTGCTTTGCCATAAATCATTTCATTAAAAGAGAAAATACAACTATTATCCTTTATTGAAAATGTAAAACCGTCTTTAGCAAGTACGGAAACAGAAATAATGTTCTTAGGTAAACTGGGTACATAGTAACAGTTATTTAAAGATAACTCAAAACCACTAGGGAGTTGGATTACATATGTTCCCTTCGAGGCAGCAACAACTCGCCTCCATTCCCGACTCGCAGGTCCACATCACCTTTTTCGAGAGGTATGATGTTCTTTAGGCCCTGCAAATGATTACACAGATGAGAACCACAACCAGTATCTAGTACCCAAGTTCCTAAACTTGCATGGTTAATCTCAATCATATGAATATAAGATGACATACCAACAGGAACGACGCGGCCTGCCTTAATGTCCTCACGGTAGACGGGACAGTTCCTCCTCCAATGTCCAGTCTTGTGATAATGGTGGCACTCTATGTCACCGCCCTTGCTCTTTGTCTTGCCCTGTGAGCCACTAGTCTCACTAGTCGCACTCTTACCGTTTCCTGGCTTCTTAAACTTTGGCTTATCTACAGCTAGGTCGCCATGAGCCTTGCCCTTACCGTTACCTTTGTTGTAAATCGTGAGAACATCCTACTTCACGCTCCCACTCAATTTCATATCCTTCTCGGTCTGTACGAGAAGGGAGTGTAGCTCATGAGGACTCTTTTTCAAGTCATTCATATAGTAGTTCGCCCTGAAAAGGGCAAAACCATCATGAAGAGAATGAAGCATTCGGTCAATGACAATGCTCTCACTGATTTTACAATTCAGTGACTCCAGCTTCTCGACATTCTCAATCATGTGAAGAATGTGTGGGCTAACCGGTTGGCCCTTCTGGAGTTTCGCATCAAAGAAGCGACAGGTATGCTCATAGGTAACGATTCTCGGTGCCTTTGAGAACTCGTTAGTGAGCGTGGTGAAAATCTTGTTTGCACCTTGGGCAATTAAGCGTCTCTGCAAATTGGTTTCCATTGCAAAGATGAGTACGTTCTTTATCGCACACGCTTCCATAACGAAATCACTATAAGCGAGTGACTCGTTGACTCCTGCATTTGAGCCTGGGTTGACCGGTATTGGCTCAGTTAAATACCTGAGCTTACCGTCAGCAGTGGCAGCATTCCGTAGTGCCGCCTCCCAATCCGCAAAATTGGACCCATCATTCTTCAGACGAGTGGAGTGATTCATTTGGTCCATGAACATTTTTAGCCAGGACGAACGATCTAGTGTGGCACTAGGCATTGGGATTGCGTTATTTCCAGCCATTTGTTGTAACAGTATTATCGATAATAAACGTGTTCTACACTGCGAAAGAAGAATAAAAATAATAAGCATGCATCATTTTTATTTGAAGTGTAATGAACTAATGTCATAACGCGAAGACTCAAAAACATTTATACAATTGACCTCCCTCAAGAATTATATAAATGACCCCAAGACTCAATTCTCTGTAAATTGATAAGCTAACCTGTTAGCTAGTTCTACCGTTAGAATTCCTGGTCGTTAAATTTCTGTAAATTCTATCTATAGTCCATCATAATCACGAGAAACTCTTCGGACTATGATGTTGAGGTAAACTAAGTCAACACAACTACTTACCCAACGTAGAAGGGGTCATATTAGGCCTACCGACGAAGAAGGGATTCATAGATGTTTGCCCTTATAAAGACTAATCTCAATTTCCGTTTTAGAGGAAGATCCCATCAACTTTATTTTAATTCATTTTAAGTGAACTATAATCTACCATGCGAGAATGATTAAACTAAGGTGATGGTTTAAAGGCTGTGACATCTGCATGCCCATGAAAACTAACATACAACCTATATGAGTCAATTTTCATGCATTTTAGTAGTAGGTGGTTTGGTTTTAGGCGGAATATGATGCATAAACTAACATGTGAATGAAAAGCAATAAGAATGAAAAGACGTAAAAACAGTAAAAGTCCTAGTGTGGCCTATCCTATCAAAATGAACAATAAATACAAGTTTGGAATCCATCCTTGGACCCGAGAAGCTTGTCTTGATGTTCCATCTTGATCCATGTAGCGGGAGTGAGCTTGAATCTTCATCTTTAGTCTTCTTTGAAATTACAATAATTAAAATTACATAATTGACCTATTAATTACATTCTAATTTCAAAACCCAAAACTAAAATAAAGGAGATTCGAGATCTCATAATTACATAAAAATCATGTTTCCTTCATTACGAAAACATGATTGACTAAGGCCACACTAAGTATTACATAATACAACTGATTGCAAAAATTAAATACGTAAATAATATTCATTCATTCGATTCATTCAACAAAAATAAAAGCATCAACTAAAATAAATTAAACATACATAATACAATAAATTAATTATGTTGATTAATTTATCCAAACCACCTATTTAAATTAAATTAAGTGATAATTTCGCAATTTAATCACATTAATTCATACATAATCCATATTAAACTTGTAATATGAATTCTATCCGTCAAAATTTTAAACTGCTTTAAAATAACTCGGTATCATTAAATTGTGAACCGATTCACAATAACTAATTGGCCAAAAAAAAAAATAACTTCTCTTTTTTTTCTTGTTTGGTTTCGGCATAACCAAATAAAAGGAAAAAAATATATTTTTTTTTTATTAAAATTCCAGCTCTCGGCTGAAAAAGAAAATAGCCAACTTTTTTTTTTTTTTTTACTTATCCGAAAAAAAAACAAAACCTTTCCCTTCCTTTTTTTTTATGCGGCAAAAGAAGGAAAAAAAAAACAAAACTTTCCTTTTCCTTTTCTGATTCGGTAAATCAAAAAAAAATTCCTAAAAACGTTTTTTTTTTTTCAACGGCAAACCCTAAAAATATTTGAGCCGTCAAAAAAAAAATTCCCTTTTGCGGCAATAAGCCCTAAAACAAGATTGATGAAGAACAAAGTTTACAGTTGCTAATAGAACATGGTTTAGCAAATGGATTAACAAGCATGATTGATCTTTTATGCTAAAACTATATAGTAAAAACAAGTTCTTGTATCAATGACATGATGATACTATATCTATTCTAACTTAATCTGCATTAAATCAAAATTCGCCAATTCTTCATATATAATTTTAACCGATTAAAACAAAGATATGATCAAAAGAAATTGGATATAAATCATCAAACAAAATGAAAAACAAAGCAAAAAAAACAGGCCGTAAAAAAAATATTTCGGCCAAAAAAAATTTTTTTACCGAAAAAAAAAAAAGAACCCTAATTTATATACTCGAAAATTAGGTTATTAGTTTACATACAATTTTATGAAAATCATCAAGATTAAAATCGTAGCCTAGTGCTTTGATACCACTTGTGGGAAATAAATCTGTATACTTCCCTTAAACTAGAAGGATTATAACGATTTAATAAGGATGATCTATGGTCATAAAATAAAATACATAAACATAAGTAAAAAGATTTAGAATTAACCTCAGGTCCTAGCAAAATTGGCCTAAGAACAATATCAAAACTGATATTCGCCTATTAGTTGCACCCAAGACGATCTGAGATATACCCTTTGATTATGCTAGAAATCAATCTAAAATTTTCTGTAAAATTTTATTGTCTTTGTGTTTTTTTTGTGATGAGAAAGAGAAGGCAAGGTCAGAAAAAGAATTATGTCAGAAATAATTCTCTACCTTTCTTTTTATATAGACCGAAATCCGAAATCAATTAGAAAAGAAACAACCTCCTAATTTTCGGCCAAACAGACCGAAAATAAGGAGTGTATTTTCCTTATTTTGGTCTTTCCAAAAATATATAAAGTGTGTTAAATTGTCATCTAGTGAGGATCGAACCCATGACCTCTTGGCTTGTGTACCCTCACTATTACCACTATGACACATTCAACTTGTTGATATTAAATACAACTGATTATATTTAACTACGAATTAACGGATTAATTCGTCCAAACTAACCTTATATATATTTAATTAAATATAACTTATTATATTTAATTTACGAATTGACAGTTAATTCGTCTCAACTTAATATTATTTAATTTTCATTAAATAATTATCTCATCAACACTTTGACTAACTTTTTAGTCATTTTGGGCATCAATGTAATTATATTTCTATAACCACATTTCTCAAATACGTCCTATAGGTGTGACCTTTAGGGACCAGTTGATCACCGCCATCTGTATGATAATAACGTCAAACTTTCTAGCAAGCCAACCGTTATTAGGTAAACGTTAATCAACTGATTAAATATACGAAGTATACCCTTGTGAACCTGTAAGAGATTTACAAATGTTATCACACTAATTTGTGGAGGACACCAGCTCCAACACAGAAATCATGCCGTAGTCCTCCAGAGTGGCTCCCACCTCACCAAAAGGCATGTGAAACGTGGAAGTCGTATCCCAGAATCGGTCCAAGAAAGCGCGGACCAGGCTAAGGTTAGCCCGCAGCTTCCTCTTCGCGATACCCCTCCAAGCCTGCACCAAAGAACCGAACGCTCCGCGCTCGATCATGGCACGCTCCTCTGCCGACAGCCGCTCGTAGCACTCCATCGCTGTCGTGTAGCCCGAGAACGACCTGATGTTCCCGGCCTCCTATTATGATTTGAAACAAAAGTTATCTTTAGTTTTGAATGAAAATGGGGAAAGATATGAACAAATGAATGAAAGAAGATGGGTGATGAGTAGTGAATTCCTATTTACCAAACTCTTCACCGTCCTGTAGGACAGGTGACCCTCTGCAGCCCACAGCAAGTGCCTACTCTCCCAGGTCTCAGCCCACGCAGGAGCTCCTCTCAGCTGACGACCTCCTCGTCCAACGTTGGCCCGTCTCGGGGCCTCCTCCTCCTCGACAGCCTCCTCCTCATGGCCTCGTCTCCAGCAGCCATCACTGCGGCAGTGAAAGCCTGCTCTAAAGCCTTCTCGACAGCAGCAAAATCTATCTCCATGGGAGTCCTCCCAGAAGTAGAAGCCTCGTCACCTGCAACGTTAAAGCAAATTTAGGCTGCGTCACGTGACGACAAGCCTTGGTTAAGGGATTTTCAAGCCTTTGGAAGCCCTGAAATCGCTCTTTTCTCGCCATCTTTGGCCACATTCTCACCAACCCGATCACTCATATGGTAATTTGGGTCAAGTCAAGCCTAATTTGAAGCTTAGTCTTGGGTTCAAGTCGAAATTTCGGCAGCATTTCGTTATAACGACGATTATACCCTAGAAAAGTGTCCTGAAAAAGCTGTCGCAAACCAAAATTCCGAGATGGTAGGAAGTTTACCCATCATCCAAGGATCCCAAATATCAAGTTTCATCGCAAATGGGCAATCCTAAGGCTATTTTCGAAGCAATTTACGGTTTAGCTGTGAAACCGTCTCAAATTTCACTCAAAGGCTCAAAACTCAACGAAAATTCGAGACAAATACAAGGTTATGTTCCTTATATTACCAATTATCCATTTCTAATGTCAATTTGACAAGGCAAATTCATTTGGGGAAAAAGCCCCAAATTTTCGATCAATTGGGTCATAAACCCTAATTTTTTCGATCCAAAATTGGACAAATACCGAAGATTAATGCAAGAATGAGACACATACCTCGATTAGTCATGATCAATGCAAGTTTTTGGATCAAACCTTGGCGGAAATGGTGAAGATTTGAGAGAGAAATGTGTAATTTATGTTTCGAACAAATGATTTCAACTCCTCTGATTATCGCGTTTTTACGCAGAAAATACACTTTGGGGAATAAACGCAGCAAGCGCTGCGCCTCTTCCAAGAGACGCAGCTCTTGTTGCGCCTCTTCCTTGTGTTCCCTCCATACGAATTTTCAAAAATTCGTTATGAGTTCGGTATTTATGGGCCCATCTTTGGTGCGCCTCTTCCCCGATGCTATTTTATCCTTTTGGTCCGTTTGACGATTTTCTTTCGTTCCTGCCCGCATTTTCCAAGCCAGCAGCAGACTGTTTCATATTATTTATTTCTTCCAAGACCTTTGCTTGTCATAACGAGTATTTATTCCTTCACGGGTGTTTCGACACGCCTTCGTTATAACGAGAGTAAGCGGATATACTTTCCCTCTCACGACATGGAGATTAATTCCCGATCATGTTCCCAAACGAGAGTAGGGGGATACACTTTCCCTCTCAAGACATGGAGATCAACATTGTTTCCTCTCAGCAGTTCCCGCCTGTGTCCTGCTACTCACAATTATTTCTCGAAGACTACCCAAGTAGTCTTCTCTCGGCAGTTCCCGCCTGTGTCCTGCTATTCGCAATTATTTCTCGAAGACTACCCAAGCAGTCTTCTCTCAGCAGTTCCCGCCTGTGTCCTGCTCTTCACCTTATTTAGCTCCCACGCTTGACCTTAGCTCAATAGCTCCCAGGCACCTCCGGAAGCATCTCGAGAAGAAGTCTCAGGTATGGTCTCTTCTTATGGCTGGCGAGCCTCCTTACGTAGTCTAATGGACTTTAAACGACCCTCCCGATAGTCGACAGACTCTAAAATGTTCCCCACGACAGGTCCTTGGCTCAGACCCCTTGAGCTGCCTCGCGTCGCCATGGTCGTCAGGTTATAGTCTTCGATTGACCTGATGGCTATACTTTGACTTTCGCCTTGTCCAAGCCTCAGTCAAAGTGGGGGCTCTGTAGATACCTCATTTCTGCACCTCTCTTAAACCACCCAGTGATGATTGGGCCGTATGTTTGCTACGCGGAACGATTTGTGACAGTTCGTAAGTTTATCGTCAAGTGATTGCTCAAATATTAATGTCTACATCTTAGTTGTCATCTACGTGCCGATACGGTCGTTTTGACAGTAATTAGAGTACATTTGGAGTCCGGGCCTAAAACCGTCTTCATTTTCTGATAACCGTTAAATCCCGAGTCAGAATGTTCCAGAATGTTCCGGATATTTCTATTCCATATTTTACAAATATTTCATAATCTTTATCCTTTGGTAAACAATTTCCCGTAATATTCACATAAAATATTAAGGAAAACCAAATTATTCCGTCCTACCATAACTTAAACACGGAAATCTTTCTTCCGCAGGAGGAAACCACTTGGGAACAGACGCAGCAGGTGTTGCGCCTCTTCCAAGAGACGCAGTGGCTGCTGCGCCTCTTCCCAGGTCCTTTTCTGCGTAATTTTCGTATCTTTTTCATATCTTCCCGAGATTCACTTCCAAAGACTCTCCGAAACCCTAATTCCTTAACGTGATTAGTATAAAAAGGAGCCTTCGCTCCTCATATTTATCACGCGAGTGTCCGCCCTTCTCTTCTCCCTTTGCATTCTAGACCTTTGTTCTTACTTTTTGGCGTCTACGTGCTTGAACTTTCGACCACGTAAGCTCGGATCCTTCTGAGTACCAGCCTCGTTTGCATGACCGACCAATTTTACCAACTCCACAATCAATCAACTTAATCAATCCATTTTAAATCCTCTTACGAGGGCACTTTCGTTACATTCGCGTCGAGCATCACTAATCGATATCTTAGTCCTTCTCGTTTCGTCAAACATGTAAGTCTGAGGGTGTAAATCCTCTTTTATTATTGTTATTTACTTTTTGTATCATATTGTAAGGTTTATGTCGAGAATACCAATTAAAACCGATTTCTAAAACCTTATTTAAAACCCTTTTTACGGATTTTCAGAAGACCAACCGTCGAGAAAGGACGCAGCAACTGCTGCGCCTCTTCGAAGGAGCGCAGATACCCTGCTTTGTGCCTCTTCGTGAGGTGCCGCGATTCTCGCTTCCTTTCTTCTTCCTTAAATCGTCCTCTGTAATTCGTTAAGTATTTGTTTTGTTTCATTTGTTCTTTAATTCTCCGATAGCATAGCACAATAATTTCACATGTATATTGTTTATCATTCATTAGCCCATAATTCATCGTTAATTCCGACTTAAATCCCAAGTAATCTCATATTTGCGGGTTTTCGTCACTAAATTCAATCCGGGTTGTAGAAATTCAATTTGTTCATATTGAGTTTCTGGAATTCGATCTTTTGATAAATTTTCATCTGTCTTTTGTCATTTTCGTCATTAATTTATCATCAATTCGTCATGTTTAGTTCATTCACCCATGTCACTAATTATTAATCATTCGTTCATGTAATAATCCGTCTTAATTCCGTCTTATCCGTGTTTTATTGTTTTATGACCCATAATCACATGTAAATAACCTACTAATCACTTTCATCGGAGTAAATAATTTAATCAATCATTAAATTTACCGACGAGTATTAACAACACGCAATTCGCTTCACGGACGAGATTCGGAGTCAGAACAGACGCAAAGAATCGCGCGCCTATTCCAAGAGACGCAACTCTGCTGCGCCTGTTACGGGTTGAATTCTGTCCCTGAACTCCGTTTTTGCCTTGACCTAGTTCATTAGTTACGTATAATTAACTATTAATCGTATTATCGCCGGTTGACTTGTTCGTTAATTCTTTTGATTCATTCTTTTATTCGTTTTCTCAAATTATCCGTTTTAAAGGTATTTTCGACATAAATCGCCTAATCTAATGTAATTATTGTAATTTCTATTATTGCAATTTTCTTTATTGTATTTATCATTGAATATTGTATCATTTGTATATTTTCACATGTAATTGAACATTAAATCCAACTTCGACCCAATTGTATGCTAAATTAATTGTCCACCGACTTAGTCTAATCTTCACGTGCTAGGATCAAAACAATGGATGTTGCATTGCATGCATATAGCCGACGATATATCGAGTATAAATGATGTCCCTAATCATTAGTAGAGGCCGCTATCGAGGCGGGCGGGATTAGGTGTTCGATCAAAAGAGCTTCCTAATACGTACCCTCACCCCTTACTCCAGATCTCCGTGAACACCCGTGTTCATTGGCATCCACAAGAGTCATTCTAGACATAGAATGCTAAGGGTAACGATTGCTTAGTGTTCATGTCTTTACTTTGTGTCTTGACATGACACGAGGTATTCGAACGGTTCCAATTTCCCATAAAAATTGGTGGCGACTCCAACAAAAATACAAACGCTTGTTCTCTTCCTCCCAAGCGCCCCCGTGGGCCCCCCGCTGTCCACAACGACCCTGACAAGGAGGTGGACAATTCATATCGCGCTATTCCCTTTGTTTAGCCACAGTTCATCATAACCCAAAATATACCCATTTGACCTCATTTACGACAGTCGTAGAGCATAAATCAAAGCTATGCATAAATTTGTGCCAACTTGGGCGAATAGTCTCTAGTCAAAAGACTTGACTCATAAGAATACTATAATAGTTCTTGCCACGGCCAGGCTTTATGAATTACCAGAACTCTATAAGCGGTCCCTGCCGGACAGAGTGTCCCACACAGTCTGCATATGTGATCGACTAGTCATCCCATATGACTCTATGGCACTTGAACTTGCCATCAATCGCATCACACTCTAGTTAGTTCGAGATGTCACCTCATTTTAAGTAACTAGGGGCGAATACTATGTCAATCCAGTTCTCTTTAATGGGGTTCAATTTGTCTCAACAACGCATTTGGATACAACAAGGTAATTAATAAATGAGTTTGTACAAATAAACTCAAACGACAAATGCGATTATCATATATATGAACCAAAAACAAAGGTTTTTTTTTTTCACATTTTATAATCTAATACAAATTTGGCATACGCCTTAGACCCATGGATACAACATGATGGTCATGCTTTGCCTGCGATAAAGGTTTGGTTAAAGGATCAACTATGTTGTCATCCGTTCCAACCTTACAAATTGCTACTTCCTTTCTTTCAATGAAATCCCTAATTACATGAAATTTTCTAAGTACGTTTCTAGACTTGTTGCTAGACTTGGGCTCTTTAGCTTCAAAGATTGCCCCACTATTGTAACAGAAGATCGTGATAGGATCTTTGGCGGTGGGAACTACCCTTAGCCCCTCCAAGAATTGCCTAATCCACACGGCTTCCTTGGCAGCTTCTGATGCCGCAACGTACTTAGCCTCCGTAGTAGAATCCGCAATCACAACTTCCTTGAAGCTTCTCCAGCTTACGGCACCACCATTGAGCATGTATATAAATCCTGTTTGAAATATTAATCTCATTAATTTACATATTCATATATGAAATAATTTATTTAGTCATAAAATAAAAGCTAGATCTTATGCATGCAAACTAAAACAAGAGTAGAGAAGAAATCGTCACTTCTTACTATGATGTTTCGGAGTAAAGGGCACAAGTAAGATCTCCTTCTTACTTGTTCTTGAGCTTCCTTATAATGGATGAACAAAGGATCCAAAATAGAATCCCTCCCAAAAGCATATACCCAAGGAAATTCCTTAATAACTTATATATTTATGAACTAGTAAAAATATAAGTTTTACTTAAAATATGACACAAAAATATTAATTTGTTCTCTTGAATATTTCGGTCAAGAGAGGAGTGATTTGTGAGGTTTTGTTTCTCTAAGTTTTCACAAATTATAGAGAGAATTCTTTTTTTTACACTAGGAAAAATATGAGTTGAAGTTATGAATAATTGATAGATGAAAAACTCTATCTTTTCTCTTGGAAAAACCGGTTGGAGGAGGGAGTAGGAGCCAATGCATGAGCTTGTTTTTCTACCCAAGAAAAATAGGCATGCAAGGCCACAAGTAGGGTTTGATCATTGTGTTTTCCACATAAAAATAAAAACACAATATAAACCTAATACTCCCTCCTTTTTTCCGCACACTTAAATAAAATGGGTAGTCCATTTTATTTTGTCATTTGTCAATTGTGACAAATGTGACATGTTACTTGATATGTGAAATTGTAATGTATTTTTAACATATTAAAAATCAACATACTCATAAAATATGTCATATACAAAATCGACTAGTAATTCGTAATTACTTGTACCAAAACGGTTTATCAAATTATAAATTACAACGTCATGTATTTATAATAAATTATTCATTCAAATTCAATTTCAATTGTTTCGTAAACAATAATTTTATCTAAGTAATAAAACAATTCGATTACTTAGACCGTATCCAATTTAATCGAATTATAATAAGACACGTTAACTTTACTCACAAAATCATCCGTCAATTTTAAACAATTTAATTAACTCGTATCGGCATACGATTAATTAAATAATCAATTAAGAGTATTGTGGATAGCGGGCCGCCCACGGGGGCGCTTGGTGAAGGTCGAAAACAAGCGTTTGCATTTGTATGGAGTCGCCACCAATTTTTATGGGAAATTGGAACCGTTCGAATACCTCGTGTCATGTCAAGACACAAAGTAGTGACATGAACACTAAGCAATCGTTACCCTTAGCATTCTATGTCTAGAATGACTCTCGTGGATGCCAATGAACACGGGTGCTCACGGAGATCTGGAGTAAGGGGTGAGGGTACGTATTAGGAAGCTCTTTTGATCGAACACCTAATCCCGCCCGCCTCGATAGCGGCCTCTACTAATGATTAGGGAATTTATTCGTACTCGATATATCGTCGGCTATATGCATGCAATGCAACATCCATTGTTTTGATCCTAGCACGTGAAGATTAGACTAAGTCGGTGGACAATTAATTTAGCATACAATTGGGTCGAAGTTGGATTTAATGTTGATTTACATGTGAGGGCATACAAGCAATAAAAGAAATACAATGATTATAAATTACAATAATGAAAATTACATTAATTACAATGGAACAGGCGATTTATGTCGAAAATACCTTTAAAACGGATAATTTGAGAAAAAGGAATAAAAGAAGGAAAACAAATAGGACAGAAGTGATAATACGATTAGAAGTAGATTAATACGTAAGCTAATTAAACTACGTCAAGGCAGAAACGGAGTTTAGGGACAGAAATCATCCTGGAACAGGCGCAGCAGGAACTGCGCCCTCTGGAAGAGGCGCGCGATTCTTTGCGTCGTTTCCAAGGGTGAGTTCAGGCGTGAAGCCGAGCGCAAATCGTTAATGTCGATTGGTGAATTTAATGATTGATTGGTATTATTTACTCGGATGGAAGTGATTAACAGGTTAATTACATGTGAATGATGGTCATAAAAGCGATAAACATGGATAGGACGAACCAGAAACGGATTATTTACATGAAATTATGATGAAAGCGAAGAATATTAATGAGTCCTCTATTGAAATAAGTCAATTAGGCTAAATACGACGGATATACAACGAATATGCGACGAACATGTGAATGAACAGATTGAACTATATCAATGACGAATCCCAGAAACTCAATATGAACAAATTGAATCTCTAAAATCCGGGTTTGAATTTAATGACGAAAACCCGTAAATATGGATTATTTAGGATCTAAGTCGGATTTATGACGAATTAAAACATGCTAATGATGAATGATTACAATACATGTGGATTATATGATATTGAGACGAAGAATTAACAGACAAAACAAACAAAGAAAAGAATTTGAACACGAATTACAGAGGACAAACGAAGAAGAAAAGAAGCGAGAATCGGCGGCCCTCACGAAGAGGGCGCGGCAGAGGCTCGCGCTCCTTCGAAGAGGCGCGGCGATTCTTTGCGTCTTTTCTCGACGGTATCTACCGGAAATCCCAAACAGTTTTAACAAAGGGTTTTAGAAATCGATTTTAACGGTATTTTCGACGTAAACCTTACAATTGATGATACGAAAAGTAAAATACAATAAATAAATAAGGATTATACACCCTCAGACTTACATGTTGACGAAACGAGAAGGACTAAGATATCGATTAGTGAATGCTCGACGCGAATGCAAAGAGAGTGCCCTCGTAAGAGGAAAACGATTGATTAAATTAAGTCAATTGAGTGTAGTTGGTCAAATTGGTCGGTCATGCAACGGAGAGGCTGGTACCCGGAAAGATCTGAGCTTACGTGGTCGAAAGTTCAAGCACGTAGGCGCCAGTAAGTAAGAACAAAGTCTAGAATGCAAAGGGAGAAGAGAAGGGCGGACACTCGCGTGAGAAATATGAGGAGCGAAGGCTCCTATTTATACTAATCACGCGACGGAATTAGGGTTTCGGAGACTCTTTGGAAGTGAATCTCGGAAAGATATGAAAAAGATACGTAAAACATGCGAGAAAAGGGCACGGGAAGGGGCGCGGCGACCACTGCGTCTCTTGGAAGAGGCGCGCGCCCCGCCGCGTCATTCCCAAGAGGTTTCCTCGTGAAGAAAGATTTCGCGTTTGAGTTATGGTAGGACGGAAATAATTCGAATATCTTATGAATATTACGGGATATTATTTGCCAAAAGATAAAATTTGTGAAATATGGAATAGAAATATCGGAACATTCCGAACATTCGACTCGGGATTTTGATTATCGAAAATGGAGACGGTTTTTGACCCGGACTCCGAATGTACTCTAATTACTGCCAAAATGACCGTATCGGGACGTAGATGACAACTAAGAGGTAGACATTTAATATTTGAGCAATCACTTGACGATAATCTTACGAACTGTCACAAATCGTTCCGCGAATCAAACACGCGGCCCAATCATCACCGGGTGGTTTGCGGGAGGTGCAGAAATGAGGTATCTACAGAGCCCCCACTTTGACTGAGGCCTGGACAAGGCGAAAGTCAAAGGATAGTCATCAGGTTAATCGAAGATTACAACCTGACGACTATGGCGACGCGAGGCGGCTCGAGGGGTCTGAGCCAAGGACCTATCGTCGGGAACATTTTAGAGTCTGTCGACTATCGGGGAGGGTCGTTTAAAGTCCATTAGACTACGTAAGGAGGCCCGCCAGCCATAAGAAGAGACCATACCTGAGATACCCCTGGGTGAAACGGAACTGAAGACGCTTCGGCAAAACTCTTTGGTCTGAAGATAACTTGGTGTCTGAAGGAATTAGGGGTCACAGGGATACTGAAGAAACTTCTTTCTCGAGATGCTTCCGGAGAATGACACCTTTGCCGAACTCCGTGAGGAATAAATATCGAAAGCAGCAGGACGTCGGTAGAAAGCTGGCTGGGAATCCGCTGCGTCGGTCTCAAGCGAACTCGGCAAAAACTTGAGGTTGAATCTGCTTGCGTCGGTCTCAAGCGAACTCTTGTTGGGGAATATATTGACGATTAGGAACATCTTGATCGCCATGGAAGAAATCTTGAGTGAGCAATCTTTTGCAAAAATCTTTGCGCTACTGGGACAAATATTTTGACGACCTAGGAACATCTTGATCGTCATGGAAGAAATCTTGAGTGAGCAATACTGTAAAATACTGCTGCGCTGGGGACAAATATTGAGTGGCAGGACGCGGCTGGGAATCTTGCTTGAGATATAATGAAGGTGTGTCAAATTTTGTAAATGAGTAAATGCTTGTTGCGACAAGCAAAATGAGCCTTGGAAGGAATGACAGTCCGCTACTGGCTTGGAAATGCGAGTCGGAACGAAAGAAAATCGTCGAACGGACCAAAAGAGTAAAATAACATCGAGGAAGAGGCGCACCAAAGATGGGCCCACAAATAACGAATTTATAACGAATTTTTGAAAATCTATGTGGAGGGAACAGAAGGAAGAGGCGCAGCAAGAGCTGCGTCTCTTGGAAGAGGCGCAGCGCCTGCTGCGTCTTTTCCCCAATTTGGCTTTCCTGCGTAAAAACGCGAAAATCAGAGGCATTTGTTTCATTATTTCGAAACACAATTCACACGATTTCTCTCTCAAATCTTCACCATTTCCGCCAAGGTTTGATTCAAAAGCTTGCTTTAAACATGACTAATCGAGGTATGTGTCTTGATCTTGCATTAATCTTCTTCATTCGTCGAATTTTGAGCCGCGAAAATTAGGGTTTTCGACCCTTTTGATCGAAAATTTGGGGCTTTTCCCCCAAACGGACTTGCCTTGCCAAATTGATGTTAGAAATGGATAGTAGGTAGTGTTAGGAACACAACCATGCATTCACTTCGAATTTTCATCAAGTTTTGAGCCTTTGAATGAATTTTGAGACGGTTTTACAGCTGAACCGTAATTTGCTTCGAAAATAGCCTTAGGATTGCCCATTGGCGATGAAATTTGACATTCGGGATCCTTGAATGATGGGTAAAATTTCTACCATCTCGGAATTTTGGTTTGTGACAACTTTTTCAGGACACCTTTCTAGGGCATAATCACCGTTATAGCGAAATGCTGCCGAATTTCCGACTCGACCTTAGAACTAGGCTTCGAATTGGACTTGACTTGACCCAATTTATCGCATAAGTGATCGGGTTGGTGGGAACGTGGCCAAGGATAGCACGGGAGGAGTAGTTTCAGAGCTTTGAAGGCTTGAAAACCCCTTAACAAAGGCTTGTCGTCGTATGACGCGGCCTGAATTTGCTTTAATGTTGCAGGTGATGAGGCTTCTACTTCTGGGAGAGCTCCCATGGAGATAGACGCCGCTATTGTTGAGGAGGCTTTAGAGCAGGCCTTCACCGCTGCGGTGATGGCTGCTGGAGACGAGGCTCACAAGGAGGAGGCCGTCGAGGAGGAGGAGGCTCCGAGACGGGCCAACGTCGGGCGAGGAGGTCGTCAGCTGAGAGGAGCTCCTGCGTGGGCTGAGACTTGGGAGAGTAGGCACCTCGTGTGGGCTGCAGAGGGTCACCTGTCCTACAGGACGGTGAAGAGCTTGGTAAATAAGAATTCACTACTCATTATTCATCCTCTTTCATTCTTTTTGTCCAAATTTCTTTCAAATTTCATTCAAAACTAAAGATAGCTTTGTTTCAAATCATAATAGGAGGCCGGGAACATCAGGTCGTTCTCGGGTTACACGACAGCGATGGAGCACTACGAGCAGCTGTCGGCGGAGGAGAGGGCCATGATCGAGCGTGGAGCGTTCGGTCCTCCTGGTTCGTGTCCTGGAGGGATATCGTGAAGAGGAAGTTGCGGGCTAACCTTAGCCTGGTCCGCGCTTTCTTGGACCGATTTTGGGACACGACTTCCACGTTTCACCTACCTTTTGGTGAGGTGGGTGTCACTCTGGAGGATTACGGCATGATTTCGGTCCGGTGTGGGGCCGAGGAGATGGTGTGGTCGAGAGGCGCCATGAGGTCGGACTCGGCCGAGGCGAGGAGATTGATCGGCTGGAACTTGTCGCCGAAGGTGTTGCGATCTTGGGTTTGGTACCCAGACTTACGTTCGAGACTATTTTGCGGGGAAGACCCGCGCGGGTGACGATTGACGGGAGGGAGACGGCTCCTCCTCCTCCTGTCTGGTGAGCGAGAGGGCTCGTCCGTGGCTTTGGTGGTTTCGTCTTCGATTTACCTCGGAGACAAGGGCGAGAGGTCGTCGACGAAGCTCCTTCCCTTTCTTTCGACCCGAGTTCCCTAGGGCGTTGGGGCCCGGGTCACCGCTGGCTGGTTTTGCGGTCCTCATCCGCTTCATGAGGGCCATGGTTCGTCCGGAGTTGATGGAGAAGGGGACTTCTCCCGGCGCCGTTTCGGACTGGGCTCCGTTGGAGGTATGAACCTTCCTTTAGACCAAAGTAAATTCCTTTCTTTATCAAATCACAAAAGATCGTCATTGATTATCCTGTTTTACAGGCGTGGGTGTACTCCTACTTTCCGGGCCTCGCGCCTAAGAGGACGGAGCCGTTGGAGAGGGCCTATCCCGTGGTGAGGGATTGGGTCATGTGTCGGACGAAGAGCAAGCGTTCTTCTCACAATGTCTACCGGCGGGCTGTGAACGCTCTTCACCGAGAGCGTGAGTATCCCATTTGTATTCATTTACTCGTCTTATACTTTGCTTTTAATTGGTCATAGGGATGATTTGTGCTTTTATATTGTCATGATGGGTGCCGGACCTTGGGCGGAGTACGCCTGGAGCGCCCCCTTTCGTCGCCGAGGTCCTTCGACCTAGGAGCCCGAGTCGACTCTTTGTTGAGGACGTCGATGGGTCTGTGTGGTACTTGGGCGAGCGGTTGGCTCGTCAGTGCTCTCGGGACGCGTTGACGGTTCCCGTCGATCCTCCCAGGACGATGTTTAGGGAGCCTTCTGAGGCTGAGAGGGAGGCGGACTTGGTTGGTGCCGTGGCGACGACCTTCTTTCTGGCGAGGACTACTCGGCGTTCCTTTACGGGAGGTGGCGTGCGGCGGTAGTGGTGAGTGTCTTTTACTTTTTTTTCTTGATTTGATTCCGAGAATTACGACGAAGGATCATCGATTAATGAGAGCTGTTTGTCTTTGCAGGAGGTTGAGGCGGCGGGCATCGAGCCCCCAGAGTACCCCGAGACCCTCGAGTACACTGACGCGACCGGGAGGACGACGATCTCCGAGTTGCGTGACTTTGACGTAGCTGTGACGGATGTTGGCTTAGATGACTGGCGGCATCGATTCGGAGGGTAAGCCTCAACTTGTATGACTTTTGTGTAAGAACACATTTGATTGAGTTTGCTCAATTTTCGAGAATTTTTTTTTGATAATGCAGTCGCGCCGTCCCGGTTCGTGGCGCTATGGAGGGTGGCCAACCGGCTGCGAGCTACTGCCATCGAGGCACTCGTCGGTGGTCGAGGTCGTCAGGTATGAACCTTATTTGATTTTTTTTTATTTTGATTTTCGATCTTGCTTGAACCGATTGACATGAGCCAATTTGTTCTTTGTTTGGGGTGACCGCGAGTGGAGCAAGAGTTGACCCGATCTCGGGAGGAGACGGCTCGCTTGCTGAGGGAGCTCGAGGTTCGGGACGCCGAGATCGCCGTTCTGGTGGCGAGAGTTGCCGAGTTGGAAGGCGCCCAGCAGTAGTTTTGTGTAGTTTTGTAGACTTGTACATTTGGACATCTGATTTTGAAACATTTTTGGACTTTGTTTGGGCGCAAGCCCCCGGTTGCTTGGACTTTTGGACTTTGTTTGGGCGCAAGCTTGATTGCTTGTACATTTGCTCTGTTTGGTGTATATCTTGTGGCCCGAGTGCCTTTTCTTTCTTTGGGTTGTGTTGCTTTGTACTGCGCAGTTAGTTCTTGAACAGGTTTGGTAGATAACGGTTTTTGCGCAAGTCATCTTCGCCGAAATTTACATAGACATTACGCAAAACATACATTTTATATACATAAGGCCTTTAATCAGCGCAAAATGAGACGTAAAAGAACACGAGGAAAAGCAAAAAAATTGCATGAGACGCAAAAGAACACGAGGAAAAGCAAAAAATTTGACGGAAATGACCGGACGGTAGGGAGGGTTACCCCCTAAAAAAAAAAGAAAAAAGAAATCTGTAAGTTAGAGATGTGGAAATGAAATTAATAAAATAAAAATAATAATAAAAAAAGTAAATGAATTATAATGGAAATTATGTCCTAAAATGGGGAATTAAAAATGAAAATGTGCACATGTGGTATAATGGCGAACTGTCGATGTCGTCTCGAAATGCGTGCCCGCGAAAATAGGAAACTTGAAACATGGTAAACTGCTCGTATTTACCAAAATAAAATCCCGTAGGAATAGGAAATTATTCGCTATAGAATTAGGAAAGATCCAAACGCGGAAATCACAGAAGTGAGACTGGGGAAGAGGCGCAGCATGAGGTGCGTCCCTCTAAAGAGGCGCGGAGAGTCGCGCTTTGTTCCAAGCAGTCCGTTACGGCGGATTTTTGGAAACAACAATTAGTATAAATAGAAGCGTCGACGGGGCGTTAATTCACACAATTCTTCCGTCTCCTCCTCGTCTATTCACATAAAACTCTCAAAATAAATCTTCAAGAGAAATTTGTCATTATGAATACTTTGGAGATCCGCTTGAAGGAATGGACCAACGAGTTTTCGAATATGGAGAAGCACGACATGGGTGCTTATAACCTTGGGTCTTTGTTGAGTTTGAAACTCATTAAGGTAGTAAAACCGTTCTTGGATGCTTGCCTTGACTATTGGGACCCGAATTATCACGTTTTCGCGTTCCCGGGAGGTGATATTTGCCCATTTCCTGAAGAAATTGCTGCTATTGGTGGGTGGGACCCCGAACATTTACCTGCCATCCCTTCTACTTCACAAGGGTACAAGAGCAAATTCAGAGACTTGCTTGGACTGACTAGACTTGAGGTGGATCGTCTAGTTACCCCGAAAGGCGTGAAGATGTTGGATTTTATAGACCGATTCATCAACAGGGCCGACCCCACTGTCTCTCATGTTGCCAGGAGGAGGGCATTTGGCTTTTGTTTGCTGCACGTGTACGTCTTCCAGGGACACGTTGACGAAGACTTGAGAGGTGATCCCCGTCTTTTGGGGCTTATTGAGCAAATGGAGCTGCGCAGGAGCCCAGCTTGCTTGTGCTTAGGAGAGATCATTTTGGGTTTGGATAATAGGAAATCCAACCGCGATCTGCCGTTCTTGGGGAGTCCCGTCATTTTACAGGTAAAAGACATCATCTTTTCTTTCTTTTTTTTTTGTCTTTCGTTTTTTTTTTCTTTTTTTTTTCTTTTTTTTTTTCGATGTCTAATACCTGATTTTGGTAGGTTTGGCTTATGGAACGGCTCCGATTGATCGAGCCCCCAGTTCATGCACTTTTCTATCATTCCCGTTCGATTGCGATGAGGACGCGGTTGTACATGGTGGACTTCACTCGGGTCTGCGATTATTGCAAGAACAAGCTGAAGAATGACGATGGTCCGTTGATTAGGTGTGTTTTACCGTGGTGGCACCTCAAGTCTGTCACTGGAGTATCTTCCTTGGATCCCACTAGGTCCGTGCGCATTCCGGGATTGGAGTTTATGGTATGCATTTTTCCGGAAAGATTGATGAGGCAAGTTGGGTTGAAGCAGACGATCTCTAGGCTTGACACCGTCCCGCAGACTGCTATGGCGCTTACTACCGAGAGCCGAAGAGAGTGGGCTGTTAAATGGGCCCAAAGAAACATGTGGTTCTTGAGCTTCTCCGCCAATGCTTTGTGGGTGTCGGACTCTTATCTGAGGTGGAGAAAGGCTGCAACTCCGGAAGAGCGCGAGAGACTGAGGAAACGCGAGCCTGTTGATTACAAGGTGCGCGAGGGAGAGAAAGAGAAGGAGAATCATCTGACAGAGGGAGAAGAAGAAGCCGGATTTCAAGTCATTCATCCTTCAAAGAAATCAAAGACTACTCCTGTTGCGGAGATGGTGGTTGGCAAGAATGGCAGAGTTAGGCCTCGAGAAAGACCGTTGGTGATTAGGTCTGAAGTGGTGCAAGAGCGCCCGGCTCGAGGTCGTGACAAGAAATATGACAAGAATGACAAGGGCAAGGGGAAGATGGAGGAATAGCCCGAGTATTTATTTATTATTTGATTATTATTATTATTGTTGTTGTAATAAAAGGGAGGGATTTTTAGAATCCTAGCCTATTCTATTTTTATTATGTAACGTACTACTATTATTAGAAAGTGAATGAAATAAAAAAGGTTTAAATGGTTATGAACCCGTTGAGATTTTCCACTTATTATTCTTGTCGAATTTCAAATGCAATGCAAATGTCTTTCTATTTACATTTTTAGATATAATGGGTTGAATCCCGTGAAGGATTGCCTACGTATTCACTTAAAAAGCGAAATCAAACCCTTGCGCGTAGTTCGAGTAAATGTAAAAGAATAATTGTTCGAAGCAAGAGCTTTTAATGAACATAGAAAATAAGCATGAGCTTTTGCTTACTCTGGAGGTGCGAATTTAGTTTGTTTGATGATATGAGGATGACAAACTTGTCAAAATACAAGAGCATAGTGACATTTAGCTTATTTCAGCTTGGCCAGGGGCCGTTTATTTAGTGTCACAAGAGCGAAACATGGGTTTACGCGAGGCGCGTTTTTGTCCTATTCTAGGCATAGTACCGTTTCAATTGGTCAAGGTTTGTGGGGTTTGAAAACTCATTCCCATCTAGGTCTGTGATTCTAACCGCACCCCTCGGGAGTATGGATTTGACTAGAAATGGTCCGGCCCAGTTAGGTTTGAATTTTCCCCGTGGGTCGACAGGTAAAAGAGCTCTAACCGATTTGAGTACTAAGTCTCCTTCTTTGATGTTCCTTGGCCTAACCCTTTTGTTGAAAGCTCGTTTGATACGTGCTTGATATGTTTGGACATTATGTAAGGCCCGTAGCCTACGTTCATCCAGGAGGATGAGTTCTTCATACCTATCCCTCTTCCAATCGGCCTCCGGGATTTGACTTTCTAGTAGAATACGCAAGGATGGTATCTCTAGCTCGACTGGTTGTACAGCTTCCATTCCGTAGGTCAAATAGAAAGGAGTAGCCCCAGTGGGTGTCCTGACAGACGTACGGTACCCCCATAAGGCGAAAGGTATCTTGCTCGGCCAATCTCTATAGTTGTCAATCATTTTCTTGAGAATTGTGACAACATTCTTGTTTGCTGCCTCTACCGCGCCGTTAGTCTGTGGTCTATAGGGCGAAGAGTGGTGATGCTTAATCTTGTATTTGGCTAGCAATTGCTCGGTTTCAGCTTGGAAGTGTGACCCATTATCGCTAATGATCTCATGTGGGCAACCATATCGACAGATGATGTTATTTTGTATGAATTTGGCCACATTTTTGGCCGTAAGACCAGTGTAGGAAGCCGCTTCTACCCATTTGGTGAAATAGTCAATCGCCACTAGAATGAAACAGTGACCTCCGGTTCCGGCTGGGGTTATTTTCCCGATTATGTCAATTCCCCATGCAGAGAATGGCCAAGGAGATGTCATCGTGTAGAGCAACGAAGGTGGGACATGTTGTACATTCCCGAAGATTTGACAATTGTGGCAATGTCTCACGTATTTGATGCAATCGGATTCCATTGTGGTCCAATAATATCCCAAACGTGTGATTTTATTTGCCATCATGGGCCCACTCATGTGAGGACCGCATTCTCCGTCGTGGACTTCTTCCATCACCTTTCGTGCCTGTGAATGATCAAGGCATCGTAGGACTACACCAAGAGGTGTTCTTTTGTATAATTCTCCTTGCATCAGAATGTATTGGGAAGCTAATAGGCGTATAGCACGTTGTCCCCTTTTGTCCATATCCGGCGGATAGGTACCATTAAGATTGAAATTCAGGATTGCCTGGAACCATGGCTCTTGTGCGATTTCCTCTTCATCGGTGATTTGATGGACATAAGCCGGCTCTGACCGTCGTTCGATACACGAAGGCATTTCCATCATGTGATCTGGCATATTTATCAAAGATGCAAGTTTCGCAAGAGCGTCTGCAAATTGATTTTCCTCCCGAGGTAGGTGTAGGTATGTTACGTGATCAAAAAATTGAGCGACTTGGTCTATCCTAGCCTGATAGGGTGTGAGGCTTTCGCTTCGGATTTTCCAGGATCCTGTAACTTGGTTGATGATCGGTGATGAGTCCCCATGTACCCGGAGGTTTTTAATGCCTAAGCTTACTGTCGCTTGTAGTCCAATGAGACAAGCTTCGTATTCTGCAGCATTGTTTGTCACCTCGAAGTCGAGTTTGACAGCAATCGGTGTATGCTCACCTTCAGGAGAAATGAGCAACACTCTTATCCCAAACCCTCCTAAGTTTGATGCTCCGTCAAAGTATAGGTCCCAAGAGTCTACATCAGTTTGAAGTATGTCCTCGTCGGGAAATGACCAAGTATCTATGGTTTGTGCGTCATTGATAGGATTTTCTGCGAAGAATTCGGCGACGGCGCGACCTTTTATAACTTTCAGCGGCACATATTTGAGGTCGAATTCCGAGAGCATCAGAGTCCATCTTGCCATACGTCCGTTGAGGACGGGTTTCTTGAAGAGGTATTTGACTGGGTCCATTTTGGAGTATATCTTGACGGAGTAGCTAAGCATGTAATGGCGTAGCTTCTTCGTTGCCCACACAAGTGCGAGGCATGTCTTTTCGAGTTGTGAGCACTCGTACTCCAAGAACTTCTTGCTAAGATAGTAAATAGCTCTTTCTTCGCTTCCTACAGTTTGAGCTAGCATGGCACCCATGGCGGTTTCAGTTACTGTGAGATATAAACCAAGAGGTTGATCTCGTTGCGGTGGCATGAGCACTGGTGGTTTAGCCAATATCTCCTTGATTCGGTCAAACGCCTTTTGACAATCATCATCCCACATGATATGGTCTGTTTTCTTGAATTTCTTGAAGATAGGCTCACAAATCATCGTAAGTTTCGATATGAATCGACTTATATACTGCACTTTTCCCAGGAATCCTCTGACTTCTTTTTCTGTTTGAGGTTGTGGCATTTCGATCAGAGCTTTGATTTTGGAAGGATCTATTTCTATACCCCGTTGGCTAATACCGTATCCTAGGAGTTTGCCAGATGTTACCCCAAATGTACATTTCTGAGGATTGAGTCTCATGTTGTACTTTCGTAGTCTTGCGAAGAACTTGCAAAGGTTCGCAATATGTCCCTCTCTTTTCTTGGATTTGACGATCATGTCATCTACGTATACCTCAACTTCTCTGTGCATCATGTCATGTAGGAGTGTAGTTGCGGTGCGTTGGTATGTAGCTCCGGAGTTGATCAATCCGAACGGCATTATTGTATAACAATATGTTCCCCATTGGGTGACGAACGCGGTCTTATGCATATCTTCCACGGCCATCTTGATTTGGTTATAACCCGCATATCCATCCATGAAGGATAGTAATGCGTGGTCTGCAGTATTGTCTACCAATATGTCAATGTGAGGTAGAGGGAAGTCATCTTTTGGACTCGCTTTGTTCACGTCCCTAAAGTCAACACAAACACAGATTCTCCCATCCTTTTTGGGTACAGGTACTATGTTAGCTACCCAGTCAGAATACTCGGAAACTTTGATGAATCCGGCTTTGAATTGCTTGTCAACTTCTTCCTTGATCTTTAGAGCCCATTATGTTCTCATTCGTCGAAGCTTCTGTTTTACAGGCTTGAAACCTGGCTTAATCGGAATCCTATGTTCGGCGATATCCCTGTCGATCCCTGGCATGTCTTTGTAGGACCAAGCGAAAACGTCTTTGAATTCATTTAGGAGGTCTATGAAATCGGCCCTTTCGGTAGAGCTCAAGGTAGTCCCTATCCTAAGTTCTTTGGGTTCTAGTTCGGTTCCAACATTGATGGGTTCGGTGTCCTCTATTACTGGTCCCCCTTCCCCTTCCTGTAGTATTTCTTTCGCCACGTAGGGAGGTAGTTCGATTGAGTCTGGATCTTGGTCATCCTCAGTATCATCGTAAACAGAATTGCACTCAAGATAACACAAAGAGTAAGCAGAACCTGATTTATTCATATTAAGATTTGAGTAAAGTTGAAACAAAGAAGCCAACTGATCCATGGTCAGTGGCGGCAAAGGGACAGTAATTGGGGCATTTTCCGAACTACCGTGACTACTCGAGGCTAAGCTAGGAGAAACGAAGGGAGTGGGGATGACAACAGGAGTAGATTCTCTAATGACTTCTCTAGACTCCGACTCTGACTCCGACTCGAATTCGTCGTCTTCTGGTTCTCCTTTGAACATCTCTCCTTCTCCAGTGGTGAGCTTGAAGAGTCTTCCTTGGTTGTTGGTCCATTTAATAGATTTTCTCCATCCTTTCTGCTGCTTTGTGTCGGTTTCTGTGATCAACGCGGTGGGGTTGAAGCGATCGTCTTGAAGTATCATAGTAATGATCTCATCCTGCGCGGCCTTAATGAATCGATCTTCTCCAAACAATAGGCTAACAGCTTGTTCGTCGAAGCAAGGTGCTTGACGGGTTTTGACGGTAGGAACCGTTTCTGGAGAAATGAAATAGCAATCGTGAAAGATCTCGATTCCGGCCAACTTCCTCTCAAGATAATGCCAAGGTTCGGGAAATCCATGAAAGAGTTCTGAACTTCCTTCTTGAACAAAGTATCCATTTAAAGTAGGGAGATATGGCCTCATTTGGACTCCTACGTGCTTGCGAATTTGGACTTGGGCGAGCATTTCGAGAACTTCTTCTTTTGTGGGTTTGTACCCTAGTCCAAGTGGTATCCTTGTTGAGTTGCCTTCCTTGTATGGTGCGAAGGTATTCTTCCGAATTGGGTTCAAAGGCATTCCAGGGAAGTATCCCTGGGATTTGAGTATGTGGTTGACCATCAAGTTAGAGTAGGGATTATAGTATAAGGGTGCCAACTCACTTTCTATAACGCTTACGCTTTGGAAGCCCCCAAGTTCATATACGGGATCCGCAAGGACTTGATTGTTTGATTGCTTCTCGATTATTGCCTTGATGGGTGACGAAGTGATCGTCACAACTTTGCCATTTAGTGGGATCTTGATCTTTTGATGAAGGGTGGATGTTACCGCTTTGGAAGCGTGAATCCAAGGCCTTCCCAGAAGTATGTTGAATGAAGCTTCAATGTCCACTATTTGTAAGTTAACCTTTCGTTCAATCGGCCCCGTGGCTATGGTTAGGTTAGCGAGTCCTACCACTTTTCGTCGCGTACCGTCATATGCACGAACACCTTGATTTGCAGGAGTCCAATCCGACTCTTTCATGCCTAGTTTGTATGCCGTTTTGAGGGGTATGACGTTGACCGCGGAGCCATCATCCACCAAGGTCATTGGCACATTCTTCTTTAGACAAATGACAGTGATGTATAGAGCAAGGTTGTGACTAGCGCCAAAAGGTGGCAAGTCTTCATCCGAGAAAGTAATAGGATTACTTAGCTTAGGTGATTCTTGGAAGACCAAGTTGACTACATCTTCAGGAGTGGAGTTACGTGCCACATTCAATTTGGCCAAAGCTTGCAGTAAAGCTTGGCGATGTGGAAATGAGCTTGCCACTAGTTGCCAGACTGAAAGATCAGCCTTGGTCTTCTGTAGTTGCTTGAGCAAATGATCAGTGGGGTCATCTTCGTTGTCATTTGGTGTGATGACGTTGGTTGGACCGTTTTGAGTAGTGCTTTGATATGGGCGACCTGAACGAGTTAGGTGATCTACATCTTGGTCTTCACCATTTTGGACTATTTCTTTGACTAGGGAGTTTTCAATGAGATATTCGTCCTCATCATCATCGGCCCAAACCCCATTAACTGCAGCTAGTTCCCTCATTCTCATGATATCCCCTACTAGTCGTATGATTTGATCGACTAGTTTATCGACCACGGTGACTACTTCTTGCATAGTGGCATTTTGAGAGAAGATCAATGGTACACGTTCTTTAGGTATTGCGCAAGGTCGTTACCATATTTTCTAGTTCCCATAGTTGTCTATCTACACTCCTTGCCCATGTGATGACGTTGGAAATGGTAGGGGAGATAGTAGAGTAGAGCCTTTCTTTCTCAATTGCATGAATTTCATTTTCGGTGGGAGAAATGAGGTGTGAGCAATCTAAGGTAGATTCATCACTTGTAATCACTAGAACTCCAAGAGGATTCTGAGTGTTGTTGGGCTTACCTCCTGGTGGAATTGGAAGTCGACCATCTTCAATCATATCTTGAAGCACGTGTTTCAACTTGTAGCATTTTTCTGTGTCGTGCCCCTTGCCCCTTATGGTATTCAGATGAATTTTCATCCCAAAACTTGGACTTCCTTTCGGGTTCGGGAGTAGGTCCAATGGGTTGGAGTTTACCTTGCTTCATTAGCCTTTTTAGAGCGTTGGAGTACGTATCCTCAAGGTTTGTGAATTTCCTTGGTGGGGTAGTTTTCTTAGATGGCTCGAGAAGGTTAACTTCGTCGGTCTTGCTAGTAGAGCCGTATGAACGACTTGTGGACCCTTGATATCCCCGACCTACCGTTTTGGACAAGAGTCCTTTACGGATGTCATCTTCAATTCGTGTCCCTAATACGGTTAAGTCCTTGAAAGTCTTGATGTTTTGATATCTCAAATGGTTGGCATATATGGGCATGAGATTATCCACAAACGTTTCCACGAGAGTAGCCTCATCCGGGCGTTCAACTAGTTGAGTACTAGTTTTCCTCCACCTACTTAGAAAGTCGGTGAATCCTTCTTTGTCATTTTGGGTAAGAACCTCTAGAGTACGCATGTTGACTTGTATCTCGGCATTATCCGCATATTGTTTAGAGAACTCGATTGCGGCGTCTTCCCAAGTAGCGACTTTCTTGTGATCCAAAGTGTAGAACCATTGCTTCGGGATGGTGTCAAGAGATGAAGGAAAGATCCTTAAGAACATCTCGGGTTTGATGCCTTTGATAGACATGTAATCCTTGAAGGCGCGGATGTGATTCAAAGGGTTCTCATCATGCCCCTTGAACTTAGGGATATCCGTCATGCTAAAGTTGGTTGGCAATTTGGAATTGACGGCTTCATACTTGCGATTGTTTTCCCTATAAATGTCATCCCCTTTAAGGTACATCAATTGCTCCTCTAGGTATTGGAGTCTTTTCTCAGCTGCAGTCATCCCCATGAGAGAATTCTCATCCCTAGACTCGTCATCGGACTTACGTAGCACTTCACTTTTAAGGGGAGGCAATTTTCCCTCTACGTCATAGATACGGCTTTCGATGTGATCAAGGCGGTCGTAGGTTTGCTCTTGGGTAACTTGCATTTGGGCTAGCGCGGCTAGGATTCGATCATTACTATCTTGAATTTGCTGGAGATTCGTTTCATCACTTGATCCGGGCATCTTGGAAACTGGATAAGAGATCGGCGACGAATCAAAACACGATCGACCATTCTATCACACTTGCTAAAAGAGGATATGTTTTGACTCGTGAAGTGGGTGTGTGCCACTTGTGTTGAGTGAGTTTTGAAGAAAGACAATGTCTTTGAAAATGTATGTCCTAGTCAACTGTAGTGTAGTTGTAGGAGTGGACTCGAAGTGAGGTTTTGAAATGGGCTTGCGGCCCGAATTTTGACTTGACAAACGGACAGAGCTTTGACCGGATTTTGCGCTAATTGAAGGCCTTTTTTTTCGAAATTGGGTTTTGATTTTTGAAAAATCGTCATGGTTTTGTTTAGAAATGGTGATCATGTAAGGTATACACATTTATACAAGCATGATAACGGGATGCTGAGTGCATTTAGAAAAGGTTTTGGTTTAAAGGGTGGGTTGCCATACCGAACCATCAAACCCGAAGTCTGTGGAGAGGCTCGTGCCAAACAAGAGTAAGGCCGATTCCTAGTCCATTTCCTCAAGTAGTGAAGGCCCTTGATACAAACAAGAGTAAGCATCATGGTATAGATGACGTCAATCGCTATCCATCCTTAGGCCCAAATAAGAATTAGGACCGTTTAGACGGGACGATTGGTCGAATCGGTTGGGTTGGGCCTAGGAAGGCCGAATAAAACGGTCTAGGAAGACCGAGTTATGAAAACCGACAATTGTCTTGTACAAACTATTCCCTAACCTTGTTCAAGTTTCGCCCTTGGCTACACGTAAGTGTATTATCCCCAGCGGAGTCGCCAAACTGTGGACAGCGGGGGCCCACGGGGGCGCTTGGGAAACAAGCGTTTGCATTTGTATGGAGTCGCCACCAATTTTTATGGGAAATTGGAACCGTTCGAATACCTCGTGTCATGTCAAGACACAAAGTAGAGACATGAACACTAAGCAATCGTTACCCTTAGCATTCTATGTCTAGAATGACTCTCGTGGATGCCAATGAAAACGGGTGCTCACGGAGATCTGGAGTAAGGGGTGAGGGTACGTATTAGGAAGCTCTTTTGATCGAACACCTAATCCCGCCCGCCTCGATAGCGGCCTCTACTAATGATTAGGGAATTTATTCGTACTCGATATATCGTCGGCTATATGCATGCAATGCAACATCCATTGTTTTGATCCTAGCACGTGAAGATTAGACTAAGTCGGTGGACAATTAATTTAGCATACAATTGGGTCGAAGTTGGATTTAATGTGGATTTACATGTGAGGGCATACAAGCAATAAAAGAAATACAATGATTATAAATTACAATAATGAAAATTACATTAATTACAATTGAACAGGCGATTTATGTCGAAAATACCTTTAAAACGGATAATTTGAGAAAAAGGAATAAAAGAAGGAAAACAAATAGGACATAAGTGATAATACGATTAGTAGTAGATTAATACGTAAGCTAATTAAACTACGTCAAGGCAGAAACGGAGTTCAGGGACAGAAATCATCCTGGAACAGGCGCAGCAGGAACTGCGCCCTCTGGAAGAGGCGCAGCAGTTGCTGCGTCTGTTCCAAGGGTGAGTTCTGGCTGTGAAGCCGGAACTGCAAATCGTTAATGTCGATTGGTGAATTTAATGATTGATTGGTATTATTTACTCGGATGGAAGTGATTAACAGGTTAATTACATGTGAATGATGGTCATAAAAGCGATAAACATGGATAGGACGAACCAGAAACGGATTATTTACATGAAATTATGATGAAAGCGAAGAATATTAATGAGTCCTCTATTGAAATAAGTCAATTAGGCTAAATACGACGGATATACAACGAATATGCGACGAACATGCGAATGAACAGATTGAACTATATCAATGACGACAAATTGAATCTCTAAAATCCGGGTTTGAATTTAATGACGAAAACCCGTAAATATGGATTATTTAGGATCTAAGTCGGATTTATGACGAATTAAAACATGCTAATGATGAATGATTACAATACATGTGGATTATATGATATTGACACGAAGAATTAACAAACAAAACAAACAAAGAAAAGAATTTGAACACGAATTACAGAGGACAAACGAAGAAGAAAAGAAGCAGAAACTGCGGCAGCCTCACGAAGAGGCGCAGCAGGAACTGCGCTCCTTCGAAGAGGCGCAGCAGTTGCTGCGTCTTTTCTCGACGGGTATCTACTGGAAATCCGCAAAACAGGTTTTAACAAAGGGTTTTAGAAATCGATTTTAACGGTATTTTCGACGTAAACCTTACAATTGATGATACGAAAAGTAAAATACAATAAATAAATAAGGATTATACACCCTCAGACTTACATGTTGACGAAACGAGAAGGACTAAGATATCGATTAGTGAATGCTCGACGCGAATGCAAAGAGAGTGCCCTCGTAGAGGAAAACGATTGATTAAATTAAGTTGATTGAGTGTAGTTGGTCAAATTGGTCGGTCATGCAACGGAGAGGCTGGTACCCGGAAAGATCCGAGCTTACGTGGTCGAAAGTTCAAGCACGTAGGCGCCAGTAAGTAAGAACAAAGTCTAGAATGCAAAGGGAGAAGAGAAGGGCGGACACTCGCGTGAGAAATATGAGGAGCGAAGGCTCCTATTTATACTAATCACGCGACGGAATTAGGGTTTCAGAGACTCTTTGGAAGTGAATCTCGGAAAGATATGAAAAAGATACGTAAAACATGCAGAAAAGGGCATGGGAAGGGGCGCAGCAGCCACTGCGTCTCTTGGAAGAGGCGCGGCGCCCGTGCGTCTGTTCCCAGGAGGTTTTCCTCTATTTGAAGAAAGATTTCGCGTTTGAGTTATGGTAGGACGGAAATAATTCGAATATCTTATGAATATTACGGGATATTATTTGCCAAAAGATAAAATTTGTGAAATATGGAATAGAAATATCCGGAACATTCCGAACATTCGACTCGGGATTTAACGGTTATCGAGAAAATGGAGACGGTTTTTGACCCGGACTCGAATGTACTCTAATTATCGCCAAAACGACCGTATCGGGACGTAGATGACAACTAAGAGGTAGACATTTAATATTTGAGCAATCACTTGACGATAATCTTACGAACTGTCACAAATCGTTCCGCGAATCAAACACGCGGCCCAATCATCACCGGGTGGTTTGCGGGAGGTGCATAAATGAGGTATCTACAAGTATTTCCCTATAGGTATGACCTAAGTGGATCAACTGATCACCACCATCGCACGACAGTAATGTCAAACTCTAGTCAGCCAATCATTACCGATATGTGTGGACCAGTTGACTGTAAAATATTACATCCCACATGTATTCTTAAAATGAGATTTAAACATGTGATAATCATGATCGACAGTTGTGATCGCATTATTGTCGGAGGACACATATTCCAACAATCTCCCACTTGTCCTCGACAAGTGTGTGTCACCAATTATCTTGTCCTATTACTATCTCCCACTCAATGCAAGGTGTCTTTCAGGTCGTACTTGCAAGTGATCATATCGAGAGTGGTTTCCTCGATCTGGAGAATAACTGATTTACCGGAATTATCTACCATAGATACCTTCCAAGCGTGGTCACGCATTTCTAGTTTATTACTCCTCGAGTGGCCCTGAGATATTGTTTTAACCCTGACAAGGGGGTGGACAATTCCTATCGCACTATTCCCTTCGACTAGCCACAACCATCATAACCCAAAATATGCCCATTTGACCCCATTTACGAAGGTCATGTTAACATAAATCAAAGTTAATCTGAAACTGTGCCACCTTAGGCGAACAGTCTTTAGTCAAAAGAATCGACTCATTAGAATACTATAGTAGCTCTCGCCACGACCAGGCTATATAAATTTGCCAGAACTCTATAAGCGGTCATAAGGCCCGACAAAGTGTTCCTAACAGTCTGCCTATGTGATCGACTAGTCATCTCACATGACTCTATGGCACTTGAACTTGCCATCAATCGCATCACACTCTAGTCACTTCGAGACGACACCTCATACAAGTGACTATGGGCAAATACCATGTTAATCCGGGTTCACTTTAATGGGGTTCAATATTGTCTCTACAACTTGTTTGGATGTAACAGAGTATAAAAGGAGTTTTTAGATTTTTAAAACTCGAACGACAAATGTGATTATCACATATGAATAGTCAATACCTGATTACTACTTCATAATTTTATAATCCATTTTCATCTTATATGTAGTTGTTCATCTCAATGCAATTGAAATAACATATGACATGACTCATCATGTTAAGCCCATGAGAAGGCTTTGGTTAGTAGGTTTTATCAACTTCTTGTACCTTACTCAACCTTACTACATACTCGTTTTCCTTTGTAATATATACATTTGCATTACAAAACTTTCTGAGTACGTGTCTAGATCCAATCTAGACATAAGCTCTCTAGCCTTAGAATAGCTCCCACTGTTTTCACAGTGTGTGGGATCCATCCTCTTGCTCATCTTATGATTGCAAGTGTACTCAATTTTCGTTGTGAGTATCTCTCATTGTTCTTTATTGCTAGAATGATTCTAGCAAATCTATATTTTCAATAACATAGCCACAATGGTTCCTTAACCATCTTCACGTGTTTTGAATATGGTTTTGTCTGAAACCTTTCGCAATCTCAATTGTCATTCGTGTAACACCCTTACACAAATTAGTTAATTGCGTCAAAAACACTTAACTTTCCATCCTTAATGCTTCCTCAAGCACTTAAGAATAATCTATATGGCTATTTGGTAACTATTACTTAAATTCGATTTTGAAACAATTCATCATACTCAAAGTATATGAAGTGTTATACATCATTACTCATTTAATTGATCCGGCAGCGGAAACAAATGGAATCAATCAAATATGTTCAATTCGATTGAACTAATCATGAATCTTATCAACATAAGACTTTTTATTTGATGCTAATATCATGTAGATTTATCTCCATAAATCCGGATATTAAAGATGTATTATAATACTCCATAAGTGTCAAATCATTCCCAATGATCAATATGTCATCCACATATAAGACTAATTAAAAATTCTGTAACTCCCACTAAACTCCATGTATAAACACAACTTCTCGACTTATCGAGAAAAGTTTTATAACATGATCAAAAAATTGATTCCAACTCATTGATGTCCTACTTAAGACCCTCTCTTAAGTTCCGCATTATCTTAGGATTGCAAGAATCTACAAAACTCAAGACATGTATTGAATACATTTCTTCTAATTGAAGAAGTGGGTTTTAGATTCACTTGCTATATGTATGTCATCATAATGAAACACAATCCCTAAGAAGATCCAAATAGACTTAAGCATTTCAACTAGTGCAAAACCCTTTGCCACCAATCAGGCTTTGATATCTCTTTTTGATATCCAACAATTCCACTTGGAATTTATTTCGGATTTTCATGGCTCTAAGCCTTGTATTGAGTTGTGACTTAAACACTCTTATTTAAGTCATATGATCATTACTTTCCAGAAGTAACTTAAATCAAACAATTTCTTTGTAAGTTGCAAGCTCTTTACTTTCTAAAAGTAACACTAATTCATCATCTTCAACAAGTGATGACTTTAACCTCCTAGGTTTTGAAGAAACAACGTCTTACACAAAATGTCTCATGTAGCCAAGAAAAACCAATTTCTTGCGACATAACATTCTTTGTGGCTCTTGAATAATTTCTCTCATTCTGTCTTCTAGAAATAAACTTGTATTCTAGAAAGACAGCTTCACGAGCCACAAACCCGTTGTACTCGTGATTATAGTAAGGAAAAATAAGCATTTGTTTCTTTTGAAAACTTAAAAACATGGTACCCTACCATTTCATATCTCATATGATTCGTTTTAGATTTAGTGGAAAAATAATTTAGACAAAATGATAAAATCCCCAAAAGGATCAAGTAACTCAAAGTAACTTGATTGAAGTCCAAACCATATCGAATAGCGTTTGATTTCTTTATCCAACCACACCTTATCCCATAATGCGTGCTAAGAGAGATTAACTTGTGATACTATATCACATTTCCTTTAGCTTATATCAAAGTCTTCACTTTGATAGTCCCATCACGACTAAATCGTGAATCCTGGAACTCTTTGAACTTCTTCAAAGATTTCTCTATTTACCTTATTAAGTGAACACATTAGTGTCACCTTAAATCGTTGGTAAAAGAAAATGATCAACCTATTTTGGATCAATGATTTACAACCTCGATCTCCTTTTCAACCAAAAGCACGAGACATCTTTCTTTGAATACAAGATACGCATATAGCATAAGATTAACAATCTAATGGTTCCAAGAGTACTCGATAACTCTTTGCGTTCATCATTCCAGAATTTAAGGTTTAATCTTGGGTTACCAATTTGAGTCTTGCATCATCTACATGATATGTCATTCTAGTTTGGTTTAGAATATAATCACCTTGATAATGGGCTAGCCATACATCAAATCATGGTGTATAGGGTCACAAAAGTGAAACCTCTTTTGTATCTTAACAAGTTTATATTCTTATTTAGAGTTTATGCACTTAATAGTCACAATTAAGTACAACTTTAAACCCAAAAACTAGATTGAGTACACAATGACTCTATCTCTCAACATCATTGTTGATAGTCGTCATATGCTAATCGTCCTATGTATCAAATACAATGATGAAAACCACCATCGGTTTCTAATATTGACGAAGTAGTATTAGCAAAATTTATGTCAATCAAATAAACATTTAAAGAAGAAGGTCCCATTAGATGTCCCACAACTAACTTGTTGATTCTTCAATAATTTGGGGTAGTTTCCTTTCTAGCGTCCAACAATTAAGATAATGGAAACTTTATCGGTCGGGATTGATAGGTTTAGTATTGTTATTCTCAATAACGTTACTTTTAACATTACCTTGTATCAATTCCATTCTAATTTTACTTCTTTGAACCTCACGCTTTTCTTAACGGTTTAAGAGAATGCTCCCACTCATTTCAATGAGTCTTTGCTAAGAGAATCAAAATTGAAATTCATGAAGACTACTCTTCATTCGTTTGTTTTAGTCTTAAAACTTTCATTGAAGTGGTTGCGGTATTTTGGTCAATTTTGATTTCCAACAAATCTAGTTACCAAAATAATGTAACGTTTCAAAGTACTTAACTCAATTAAGCATATGAGAAACAATTCATTGTAAGTAGATATGTTAGTCAAGAATCAAAAACCCGTTTGCTCATGAATAACTTTTATCTATGTTCTTCACAAGAGATCCTTACAATGAATAATACGAGGTTTTTAGTAGAAAATTTAAATTTTGTCTTTAGTTACGATGTTTTAATGGAGATTTGAACTAAAATCGAAATGATATCGTATATAAAATTGAGGTAAAGAAATAGAACAATATGATAACGGAATAATGAAAACAAAACATTTATCGTTATAATAATACTTGTAAATAACAAGTAAAGCATTTACATAGTGACCTCTACCCAACTATGATAAATGATTCCAAGATCCAAATTCATATTAACTTGGGCATCGGTAAAGCCGAATACAACCCTCATCAATATAACTCGGTGGATTAACTCTTTAATCGATTCTACTTTTAGAACTCTTGGTCGATAAAATTACATTAATATTTATCTTTAGCCCGAAACACATCCGGAAACCGTCGAGAATACTTTCGTTGAGTTCAACCCAAATTTCAAATTAATGTGTCCATGATCCAAATTTACATCAACTTGGGCATCGGTAAAGCCGAATACAACCCTTATCTTTATAAATTCGGTGGGTAGACATTTATCACCCACTTCCCCTACGTAGCAAGATTTGTACCCCGGTAAGGCCGAGTGCACTCCTTCACGAAATAGGTTTTCATGGTTTCTAATTTTTGGTAAGACTAAGTCTCAATTGTTTATTGAAGCGAGAGGTCATGTCAATTTATTATCTATCACGTTTTAAGTGAACTAAAGCGGTGAACTACGATACTTGTAATTAACACGGTCGATTAACTCGATTTAAAATGCATGTTTAGTTATGGCGATTTAGCGATGCATGCAACATATAAATAAAATGCAAAGCATAAAAAAAATCCTTGTATGGCCTTCCTAAAATAGTAAATCTAATAAACTATTACAAATTCGGAAACCAACTCATTTGGTCCCTTGAACTTTGGTCTTGGCACGCATTTCAAGGAAACACTTTCTTTGATGGATCGCCTTCTCGAGTGGCACCGTCTTCAAGGTACTCCGGAATAAATAAATTACAAAATGAATTACATAATTTCCTATTATACATTTGTAATTAAAAATAAAAATAAATCTATTAAATTACAAAACGGTGATACGAGATCACAATAATTAAAACCGAATCGATATTCCCATACATTTCGGGTAATATCAATTAAAACGAAGGCCATACTAAGTAAAATTACATAATTCAAAAATTACATAAAATTAAAATATGACAATCATAAATAAAATGCAGCATTATAATATGTATGAGCATGCCAAATTTTATGCTAAATAGCCTTTAAGAGCCAATATCGTATATTAATCGGTTTTTACGGATTTGCGTGATTTAACTTATTAAAATCACAATAATTACATAAATTCATATTTATGTACAAGTTAATTACACTAACCATGTTAGGACTCAAAATTAGTCTCCACTAACATTTGACAATAATTAAACTTGATTTCTTAATATTATTCATATATGGACCCAAAAACATAAAATTATGCTATAAAGTTCAAACTAAATTATAAAAATTTCAAATAATTTCAAAATTTGAAATTTAAACTCATGAACATTCTGGAAAAATACCGTGACACTCATAATGTTCAAAACTTAGGTTAAAAATTTCGAAAATTTATCGAGAAAAACAATGTTGCGGTTTATCGGTTTTAACAATTATGACCATAAAAATATGAGAAAAATTATATTCATCAACTTTTCACTTTTAGATCTGAAATATATGATAAAATGCAACATGTGACATTTTTCCTTATTCATGAAGTATGTTTTAACATTATTACTAATTATAGTCACAATTTATGTGATTTTTCATCAAAAATTCATAAATCATGCATAAAGACTTCATTATAGCCAAATATTTTACGCACATCTTGTAACATTGCATGTGCAACATACTAAATTTCCATGACCATATTCGAAATATAACTCATATTAACCTATTTACCCATTTAAATACAATTTTAACTTAAAAATCCATATTTCGAGCAAAACAACTCATTTGAACATGACATTTTACAGGCCATCAGTAGATAATATATGTGAAAACATATCCAAAAACCACTGAAAAATTCGAAGTTTAGCTTTTTTTCGTCCAGAAATGACATTTTTATCATAAAAATCACATTTTAATGCCAATATTATATAAAATGAACAATAAAATCCATAAATAAACCAAAATGTCCTAAAAATCACTTAGGACCAGAAAATTTTAACATGCAAGGTTATTTTTTGATATATCTTCATAAAACCAAATTAATTAGTTTTGTATGTTAATCATATAACTCATAAAAACTATAAACCAATTTGCATGCAAACAACCTAAGGCTCTTGATACCGCTTGTTTGAAATATTAATCTCATTAATTTACATATTCATATATGAAATAATTTATTTAGTCATAAAATAAAAGCTAGATCTTATGCATGCAAACTAAAACAAGAGTAGAGAAGAAATCGTCACTTCTTACTATGATGTTTCGGATTAAAGGGCACAAGTAAGATCTCCTTCTTACTTGTTCTTGAGCTTCCTTATAATGGATGAACAAAGGATCCAAAATAGAATCCCTCCTAAAAGCATATACCCAAGGAAATCCCTTAATAACTTATATATTTATGAACTAGTAAAAATATAAGTTTTACTTAAAATATGACACAAAAATATTAATTTGTTCTCTTGAATATTTCGGTCAAGAGAGGAGTGATTTGTGAGGTTTTGTTTCTCTAATTTTTCACAAATTATAGAGAAAATTCTTTTTTTTACACTAGGAAAAATATGAGTTGAAGTTATGAATAATTGATAGATGAAAAACTCTATCTTTTCTCTTAGAAAAACCGGTTGGAGGAGGGAGTAGGAGCTAATGCATGAGCTTGTTTTTCTACCCAAGAAAAATAGGCATGCAAGGCTACAAGTAGGGTTTGATCATTGTGTTTTCCACTTAAAAATAAAAACACAATATGAACCTAATACTCCCTCCTTTTTCGGCACACTTAAATAAAATGGGTAGTCCATTTTATTTTGTCATTTGTCAATTGTGACAAATGTGACATGTTACTTGACATGTGAAATTGTAATGTATTTTTAACATATTAAAAATCAACATACTCATAAAATATATCATATACAAAATCGCCTAGTAATTCGTAATTACTTGTACCAAAACGGTTTATCAAATTATAAATTTCAACGTCTTGTATTTATAATAAATTATTCATTCAAATTCAATTTCAATTGTTTCGTAAATAATAATTTTATCTAAGTAATAAAACAATTCGATTACTTAGACCGTATCCAATTTAATCGAATTATAATAAGACACGTTAACTTTACTCACAAAATCATCCGTCAATTTTAAGCAATTTAATTAACTCGTATTGGCATACGATTAATTAAATAATCAATTAAGAGTATTTCCCTATAGGTATGACCTACGAGGATCAACTGATCACCACCATCGCACGACAGTAATGTCAAACTCTAGTCAGCCAATCATTACCGATATGTGTGGACTAGTTGACTGTAAAATATTACATCCCACATGTATTCTTAAAATGAGATTTAAACATGTGATCATCATGATCGACAGTTGTGATCGCATTATTGTCGAAGGACACATATTGCAACAAATCCCGCCTGGGATTTCATATCATCTCTATCTGTTTGAAAACTCGAGTCTGTGTAACCCTTAACACATAGCTCGGAGTCACCTCCAAACACTAAGATAGAATCCTTAGTCCTTCGCAAGTGCTTGAGGATATTTTTAACTGCTATCCAGTGACTCTCGCCTGGATTCTCTTGATATCTACTAGTCATGCTTAAAGCATATGAGACATCTGGATGAGTGCATATCATGGCATACATGATTGATCCAACAGTGGAAGCATAAGGAATCAACTTCATGCGTTCAATATCTTCGGGTTCGGAGGGAGATTGAGACTTGCTCAAAATGATTCCACTACCCATAGGAATTAAACCTCTCTTAGACTTATCCATGCTGAAGCGTCGAAGAACCTTGTCAATATAAGATTCTTGACTCAATGCCAGTATCTTTTTGGCTCTATTTCTATAGATCCGGATACCTAGTATGCGTTGTTCTTCTCCTAAATCTTTCATTTGGAAATAATTTCCCAAATACTTCTTGACGGAGGATAACATTGGAATGTCATTTCCAATAAGTAGTATGTCATCCACATACAATATTAGGAACACAACATTGCTCCCACTGAACTTCATGTATAAACACGGTTCCTCAACACTTCGAGTAAAACCATTTTCTCTTATAACATGATTGAATCGATAATTCCAGCTTCTAGATGCTTGCTTAAGACCATAAATGGATCTCTTAAGCTTGCACACTTTGTTAGGATTTATAGGATCTACAAAACCTTTAGGTTGTATCATTTACACCTCCTCTTCTAAATGCCCATTTAGAAAAGCGGTCTTTACATCCATTTCCCATATTTCATAGTTATGAAATGCGGCAATCGCTAACAATATCCGAATGGATCTTAGCATGGCTACGGGGGCAAAGGTTTCATCATAGTGAAGACTCTGAACTTGGGTAAAACCCTTTGCTACTAGCCTAGCCTTGTAGACATCATCATGTCCTTCTATGCCATTCTTTACTTTGAAGATCCATTTGTATTGAAGAGGTCTCACTCCTTCAGGTAAATCTAACAAGTTCCAAACTTGATTTTCATGCATAGAACTAATTTCGGATTCCATGGCTTCAAGCCATAAAGCTGAATTAGGACTAGAGATTGCAGCTTTGTAGGTGGTAGGTTCGTCACTTTATAGAAGCAACACATCAAGACTCCCATCCTCTTGGATAAGTCCCACGTATCTATCAGGATGGCGAGTTTCTCGACCTGACCTCCTCAATTGAGGAATAACTACCGAATTAGACGACGAAGGAACGTCTTCACGTGCTTCTTCATGTGTCTCTATTTCGGTTTGTGTCTCTTGAACTTCATTAAGTTCAAAATTTCTCCCACTCTGTCTGTTAGATATAAACTCAGTTTCTAAGAAGACAGCCTCACTAGATACTAACACTTTGTTTTCATGAGGTTTGTAGAAGTAATAGCCTCGGGAGGTAGTAGGGTAACCTACAAAGATGCATTTTTCAGATCGCGGGGCTAGCTTGTTGTCGGACTTTACCCTAACTTAAGAATCACATCCCCAAATCTTCATATAGGATATATTAGGAACCCTTCATTTCCACATCTCATATGGTGTCTTTTCGGTTGCTTTTAATGGACTATTGTTCAATGATTTGATTGCGGTTTGGATTGCAAATCCCCAAAACGAGTCGGGTAACTCGGTTTGACTCATCATAGATCGAACCATATCTAATAGGGTTCGATTTCTCCTCTCGGCAACACCATTAAGTTGTGGTGTACCGGATGGAGTGAGTTGTGACACAATGCCACCATCTTTCAAGTGTGAATCAAATTCATTACTAAGATACTCTCTACCACGATCCGATCGTAGTGCCTTTATCTTCTTGTTCAATTGGTTTTCTACTTCATTTTGAAATTTTTTAAATTTCTCAAAAGCTTCACTCTTGTACTTCATTAAGTAGATATACCCATATCTACTTAAATCATCGGTGAAGGTAATGAAGTAGTCATAATTACCCCTAGCGGTGACACTCATTGGTCCACACACATCGGTATGTATAAGGCCCAAAAGTTCACTAGCTCGAGTCCCTTTACCACTAAAAGGATTACGAGTCATTTTGCCTAGGAGGCAAGATTCGCATATACCATAACATTGAAAATCAAATGGTTTAATAACATTAGTTGAAACTAATCTTTTAATGTGATTCTCGTTAATATGACCTAATCGACAATGCCAAATATACGATTCATTTGGATCACTTGATTTGAGTCTCTTGGTTTGTATATTATAGATGTCATTCTTTGGATTTGTAGTCTCTAGAACATAAATGCCATTAATAGAAGAGCCTCGGCCTATGACCAAGTCATTTCTAGAAATAATACAACAATTGTTTTTAATGGCAAATTAAAGCCCTCTATGTCTAACATAGCAACTGAAATAATGTTCTTAGAAAGAGAAGGTACATAAAAACAATTATGCAAATACAACTCAAATCCATTTGCTAGAACAAGTACATAAGTACCCTTGGATGTTGCCGCTACCCTAGCTCCATTCCCAAGTCGGAGATCAACATCGCCCTTGCTCAGCTTTTCCACGTTTCTTAGCCCCTGTAAATGATTACAAAGGTCAGAACCGCAACCAGTATCTAATACCCATGTTGTGGTGGAATTGAAATTTACATCAATAACATAAATTTCAGAAGGAATTTTACCAAGTGGAATAACAAGTCCATCCCTTATAATTCCCAAATATATGGGGCAATTCCTCATCCAATGTCCCATGCCATAACTATAATGGCATTCATCATCAACTTTGGCTCCTCTGGTAGTCCCACTAGCCATCTTGTTACCATTGTTGAATTTTCTACCTTTCTTTCCCTTCCTTTTGAACCATTTCCCTTTAGTTGCAAGAACTTGCTTGCTAGAACTCCCACTAACTTCGGCATCCTTTTCTTCCAAAGATAAGGATCCCATAGTTTTAGTGATATGTTCTAACCGAGACACATTCACAAAGGATCTAGTCATAATAGGAGGTATGGAGGAAGTAATGAAATTAAGGTTTCCATCGGAATCGATCCCAAAATGAAGCTCTCTAGTAGTATCGAGATTGTTGTTGGAGCAAATTTCGTCAAATAAGTTATGACAAGACTCAATGGTAATTGGTGTTGTTGCATGTGTAGGATCCATTGCGAAATATATAAACTACAAACATGGAGGTAAAGGAAGTATTAACATTTGTCATTTTAATCAAACTTGTAAACATTTTAAACAAGTTATAACATTTATATAGTGACCTCTACCCAACTATCAGAAATGATTCCGAGATCCAAATTCATATTAATTTGGGCACGGTGAGCCGATTAATCCCTTATTAATATAACTCGGTGGATTATCCTCTTAATCGATTCTACTTCTATAACTCTCGGTCGATAAAATTACTTTAATATTTATCTTTAGCCCGGAACACATGCGACTACGGTCACGAATACTTCCGTTGAGCGTAATCCAAATTTCTATGTAATAACATTTTATCACCCACTTACCCAACGTAACAAGTTTAGTACCCCGGTGAGCCGAGCCTACTTCCTCATGAAATTTGGATTCATGGTTTCTACTATTTGGTAAGACTAATTCTCAATTATTATAAGTGAGAGGTCTTGTCAATTTATTATATATCACGTTTTAAGTGAACTAAAGCGGTAAACTACGATAATTATAATTGACACGGTCGATGACTCGATATGATATGCATGTGTTGTTATGGCGATTTGGCAATGCATGCAACATATTAAAAGAATTGCAAAACAATAATAGTAAATTGCTAGTACGACCTTCCTAAAATAGAAAATCAAATAATCTATTACATATTCGGAAATCAACTCCTTTGGTCCCTTGAATCTTCATGTGGCACGCCTCCCAAGAGCACCGTCTTTGTCGAGACATCCTCTCCGAATGGCACCGTTTTGAAGAAATTCCATAATTACAAATAATAATAAAAATACAAAACTATTCCTATTATACATTTGTAAAATGGAAAAACTAATAAAAATAAAAGTGATACGAGATCACATTAAATTACAACCGAATCAATATTCTCTTTCATTACGGGTAATATCGATTAAAACTAAGGCCATACTAAGATAAAATTACATAATTAAAAATTATATAAATAAAAGACATTCAACAATTGAAATATGCAGCATTATAATATGTATCTATCATGCCAAATTATGTGCCAAATCGCCCTATTTAACTTATATCGTATATATAACCCGGTTTTATGTAAATGCGTGATAATAATTTCTTAAAATCACAAATTAACACTTAAATCACATCTAAACTCAATTTAATTATCCTAACACTCTTAGGACTCAAAAATTAGTCATCACTCAATTTTTGACAATAATTCAACTTGATTTAATTTTTATGCTCATATTTGACCTTAAAATCATAATATTTATGAAATAAATCCAAATTAAATTACAATAATTTCAAAATTTTAATTTTAAATTTTTGAAAATTCTGGAATATTTCCATGACACTCATAATGTCAAAAATGATGGTTAAAATTTCGAATTAATTTCGAGAAAATATAGTTGCAATTTATCGGTTTTATCTCATAAAACATCTAAAGTATACAAAAATCAATCTAATCAATTTTACAACCTTATATCTGATAAGTGGGATATTTATGCAACCTAAAATAATTTTCTCATGCCATGCAATTCGTTTCAGCTATTTATGCTAAAATAGTCACTATTTATGCCATTTTTACTCTAAAAATTCATAAATCATACTAAATGAGATCATTTCATCTAAAACTTTACATATACTCTGTAAATCATACATGTGAAAACATATTAAAGTTTCATGGCCTGGTTCGAAATTTAACTAATTTTAACCATTTTACCTCTTTTAATCCATTTTTATATCATAAAAATCATAAATCATGCAATATTAATCAAATTAATACAATATTTTACACACAACTTGTAAAATATTCATGTGAGGTCATATAAAATTTTCAAGGTCAGAGACTTAGTTTAACTATTTGTATCATTTTATATCCCATTTTAGTCATAAAAATGTAATAAAATGACCAAGAATCATTAAAATGAGCAATAAATTACCATAAATCATAAAAATGACCTAAAAACATTTTAGGACCATAATATATAACATGCATCATTATTTCATGGCTTAATATTATAAATCACAAATTTTTAGTTTTATATGTTAACATTTTAACTCGGAAAAACAATAACCGATTATGCATGCAACATCCTATGCTATGATACCACTTGTTAGGTTCATATACCTATTATTAGACTCCTTTAATAATGAACTAATTAACTTATTAATTATTTATTCTTTAGATCTAGTGCATGCATAACAAAATAAGAGATTTATAAGGAAAAACAATGTGCCTTACATTGTGATATGGCTCGAAATTAAGGGCACAAATAAGGTCACCTTCCTTATTTGTTCTTGAGCTATAATATGTTGGATGATCCTCCAAAATCCCAAAGTAGATATTCTCCTTTGATTGCATCCAAGACTTATCCCTTAAACTAGTATACTAATTAACTAGATTAATACACTAGTACCCTTAAAATTAATTCTAATGATATACTTATTACTACACTAGTAATCCTATATTGTGTTTAGAATTTATGATGAACAATTTATGAATATTCTAAGACATTTTAGAGAGTTGTGAGAGTAGTAGAGAGTTTGCATGCATGAATGAATAATGGTAGTGTGTATTGTGTTATGTGAGAACAAAACTCTCTTAAAAGAGAGTAGAAAAACAGGTGGAGGCAAGAGGAAGGAGCCAAAATTGGCATCTTGCTTTTCACTTTTTCTCTTCACAATACAATAGGCATGTAAGCTAGTCTTCACTAGCCATGATGATGTCTATTTCTCCTAATAAAATAACATCATCCTAACACCCTATACTACCCAATATTTCGGTCCATTTAACATAAAATGGACTAACATTTTATTTTGTCAATTTGTCATTTGTCACACAATATGTCACATGTAGATGATGTAGTATGTTACATGTTATTAATTAATTTAATGCATATTTATCAAATAAATATCATTTTATAAATTAATTAAATCACACATTACAAATTGACTTGTGATACTTGATCACATAAATAAAAATGGGTCACATAATTATAATTCACAACATCTTGTAATTATAATTAACCATTCATTCTTATTTCTATTCTTTCTCAAACAATAAACAATTTTAGTAATAAAGTATTTTAATTACTAAAATAAATCTTATTTAATCCATTACAATAAGTTATAAATAATCTCTCTCACAATTGAATTGTTCAATTTTAAGGAATTGCTTAACTTGTATCATCATACAATTAATCAATTTGTCCATTAAGGGAATTGTCCTTTAGGTGTGACCTTAAGGGATCAATTGATCACCACCGTCAAACGACAGTAATGTCAAACTCTAGTTAGCCAATCATTACCGATTAATGACGATCAGTTGATTATATAATGAATCATCCCTTACGTATTCTTAATATGAGATTTAAGCATGTGATCGCACTATTGTTGAGGACACATACTCCAACAAAATTTTTAACCATGAAACAAATTCACCCTTGGTTCCTCATACCATAACGGTTTAAACCGTGTTTCATTCGGTCATAATATTGGGTTAATTACATTTTAAAAGGTATTTTAAAACTTTTTATTTCATTTCTTTACATTCCAAAACAAACATATTAGTCATAAACACAAAATCATCCTTGGTTCCATATACCATGTCGGTTTTTAACCCGCGTATGATGATAAACATTGACTAATTACAAACAAATGAACTTAAAATAATTAGTTCATAATCATTTTTCAAAACTATTCATGTCAAGCTTACAAAACCGAACCCGACATAGAATATCGTCAATACAATGATTATTATTCAAGTCTCATTTTTCATATTGACATAAAAGCGGTCTAAACTACCTTTTCAAACAAAGACAGGTTCAAACACCCCTTTACAAACGATTTAAAACAGGCTATAGACATCCCTTTGGATCGTCTGCTGTCTCGCGCCTAAACAGGCCAACTATTTTCCAATTTTCAAACCAGGACATGCCCGCTTGCATCGCCTGACGGCTCGCGCTTCAATAGGTTGCCCGATGCAGACCCTGCTTCCCTTCAAGCACTTGTCTAGGATGATCCCGACTTCGGCTAACCCGAATACAGGACGGATCAGATGACAAGCGTGCCCCTTTACATTGTATTTACACAACGTCTTTCTTAGACAAATGGATCACGTTATGCACTATAAACCTAACTCAGTAATTGGATGTTTAATTTCTGTCTTGCATGAAAATCAACATTAAATCCAACTTGACATCAATTACTTGATATTTGGATAAACAACCGACATAGAAAGCTCAAATGTTAGGTTCAAACCTGTGGATGCGCATTCATGCATTTACCCGTTTTATCAACTTATGCATTTAACCAGTCAAGATCGATCAGTAGAGCCGCTATCGCGAGCGGGATTGGGAATAAAGGGCTTCCCAATACGAACCTTCACCTCTTACTCAGAAACTTTTGATAGTGGACGACCTTATCCAGGGCGAACGAGAGTCATTCTAGAGATAGGATGCTAAAAATGGGCGATTGCTTATCTTTAGTACCTATGTCAAACACCGCTTTTTGCCTTGGTTGACCTAGGTATAAAGTAGATTCGAACGGGTTCCAAGCATCCTACAAATGCTTGGTGGCGACTCCTTACATCTATTGTATCGTTTCGAGACCCTTGCCAAGACGAAACCGACCGATCTAAAACGATCAGGTCGAAAGCATTTTTACGCCGCCGAGCGTGGCTTTCAGACTGCTGCATGTCCATAGATCGGACGGTCGTGCAGGTGGCCCATGTCCACAAATGGCGACTCCGCTGGGGGAAAACTAGGACACTTTTGTCTTTGCGATCCCGAGATGGTGAGACTCGAACGAGGTCTTGGTTGAAATGCATTATTTGATATTACGGTCATAAGTCTGGTTTCTTGTCCGGGCCCACACTTTTCGACCAATTGTCTCGTCCCATCGGCGTGAGTTTTCTCATCCCCGCGTTTCGAATCCCGATTGAGTCAAACATATCATTGACGTTACACATTTCTATTTCGTCAAAGAGATTTCATTTTCTTCGAGCACGAGGCTAGGGCACCCTCCTTACACATTTTGTTTGGATTGGCATCCCTCTCGAAAATTGGGGTTTGATCGCTTGGTGTGTAACCCACCCTTTTAAACCAAAACCCATGTCAGCATTATGCATAATATAATGAAACATCGAGTGCTTATGTATTATGTGATCATAAGTCTTTCCGTGTCATTTCAAACTTTCAAAAGACACCTTTTGCGCTGTTATAATGGCCATTTCAATACCTCGGTCTTTCGCCTACCGTTGCATTTCAAAAAACACGCCTTTCTAGGCCGTCGTAATGACGATTTTGAAACCCAGTTTTTTACAACTATTTCAAAAGTCACGCCTTTCTAGGCCGTCGTAATGACGATTTTGAAACCCGGTTTTCTACAACCACTTCAAAAAGCACGCCTTTTTAGGCCGTCGTAATGACGATTTTCAAACCCGATTTTCACAACCATTTCATAAAACACCTTTTTACGCCGGTTATAATCGCCGCGTCAAGACACGGATTTTAACGCGTCTCGCACCGAGACAATGGCTCTTTCAAAACCCGAAAATGGAACACACCCCTTTTTCGAGGCTTTTTCAAAACCTGAGGACCATACATCGTCCACGAGACCTTTTCAAACCTTTCAAAACTCGATTTTCAAAACATATAATTTTGAATTTCAAAAACCGTCTTTGGAAACAGCACATTGTTTTCAGAGCCGCCTTAACTCGAACTCAAACCGTCTTTTGGAAACAAACTTAAGACAACCTTTTCAACTGATCGACTTTTGAGGATCCCCATTCTTCGGAAGCCGTCCATAAAGCAACAAACGAATCTTTTGATAATCTCTATTTTCGAAAACTTCAGTCCACCATTCCAATTCCACCTCGTATCTATCGAGTCAAAGCAAGCGTACTTATGGGTCTTTACTTTTGAGTCGTCTCACCCCGAGACTCGTTCAACAGCGTCATGCCATTACGTTGGACGCGAGTCAAAATCCGGTCAACACCGTCACGCTATAAATCAAGTAAGCACCGAGGCACCACACACGGTTGCCCTCGTCTTGTTGAGTCTGAATTGTATTTCCGTCTTTTGTGTTGTCTGCGTTTAGTTGTTAAACCGTGTCGGTTTGGGATGTAACGTGAGCCATTTTCTGCCTCAGAGCCATGGTCTCGTCTTCAGCTTCATCCAACAACAACGATAACAACAGAGATCCCACGATTGCTCAACTAGCCAGCCTGCTCACCGCTCTTAAGGTCACCCTGGACCATGTCGAGACACTTATCGACACCATGGAAAACAAGGAAACCAGAGAACACAACACTCCGGCTTTGACTAAAACCGATAAAAGGCTCAAGCTCTTGGAAGAACAACTCCTAGCATGTGGTAACAATATCCACCTTGAGAATAATCGAATATTCGAAATCGTTGGGGACCAATTACCTGACAACTTTACCTTAACTGTTGTACCCAAGTTCAAGAGGGTCGAGGATTACATGTCTATCAAAGGAGTCAAACAAGAACTCTTCACCCAGATGTTTCCATCATTTCTGGAACCAATACCTGCCAATGGTATTATTCCCTCGACCCCGAGAACATTACTACTTGTGTAACAACCCGGATTATAAAACAAAGGAAAAACATAACATAAAGTAAATATCAGAGTACGATACTAATAAAAGGGTCAAGGTGGCGGAAACACCTGACCAATCCGGTTCGCTACTAAATCAAAACCAAACTAATACATTATTCAAAGGTTCTTAAAACATCAAAACAAACTCCTAATTTATTATTAAGCTCGCTTCACACATTCCCCAATCAAGCATCAACCAAACAGCAACAAACTGAACAACCTGAAAAGGGGGTCGACAATCAGTCGGGAGTAACTAGATGCTCTCCCAGTCATGTTTACAACAATTGAATATAACCAACAATCATTAACAATTGAAATGCAGAACTAGTAAACATGTGAGACCATCTATACTCACGAAAACCCACTGTAATCTTATCATTAAACGAAAACATATTTAGACAATCCTTTCAAGATGATATCTCCAATGAAAACATTTAGACATAAGGCATAAAGCTAGCAATAAAGCATAGCGAATAGGGTGAACACCACACATCATACCAATTAGAGTATATAACCAATAGTTTCACACAATACGCATAGGGTATAAAACGAACACCGACTCGAGCGTATAACTGACACTCTAACCTGTCAGAGCATATAACTGATACTCTGACTGACGGATCGTATAACTGACTCCCCGTTGGTGTGAAGTATATAATTGATACTCCACGGTACTATGTATAGCGTATCACCACTGCCTATATGCCTAAGACCTGGCCAGACCCCTCAATGCAATAACTATACACCGAACGACACTCGGGACCCAGAGCATATAACTGACGACTCTGGCCACCCCCGAACATAGACCAAATAAATCCCATAATGGGTGGCGTTAGTTCATTCCGTTTGGTATATAACTGATAGCGCACGTCATCTATACCACTAGCCAACAAACAAATGCACAGTATAACTGACTGTACCAACATGCGTGAACAACGTCACGACTCAACTCATAGGATAGTATAACTGAGTACCCTACTTATCACATGAACAAGAGTAACCAAAGATATATGCAACCACAAGGACACATCACGTTGAACACAATACAACATATGAAACAAGTATAAGTAACCAATGTTATAGTAACTTCAACTATAACTTTAACATTAACCACTCAATGTTATAGTAACCCTAACCATAACATAAACTCTGGATGCGAGGTTCTAGTAACCTCGACTATAATTTCAACATATATAACTTGAAGTTATACTTACCTGAACTATAACCTTGACACGAAACTCGAAGTTATACTAGTTCCAACCATAACCTTGAGCCATAAATCTCAGGGTACGTTAGTTCCAGCTATAACCTTATCTCGTACTTCAATGTTATAGTAGCTTCAGCTATAACTAGAATAACTACCCAAAGTTGTATTAACTTGAGCTATAACACATGAATCATCATCAAGGTTATATTAGCTTTAGCTATAACTTTGGAGAGAACTCTTGGCCGCCTATCATGCCGCCACTAGGGTTTGATTCGTAAACCTAATTGCGTTCATGACACCCATAATTTAATGCATAAGCAACATATGATATATAATTAGTGCATAAAAACGTATACAAACATGCGAAACATATTTAATCATGATAACAAATAATCAAAACATGTACCAATCATGCAAAACAATCATTAAATCATATTAATTACATCAATTGGCATAAACACAATTAAAGAAAACACCTACTTACCTTATTAGCAATTAATGAAAACCTCCATAAAGAATACGACCAACAAAGCCTTGTCTCCAACACGTGTCCACGTCCCAAAAATTGACTTTAAAGAAAGGCACAAAGCGAAACCCTTGAAAACGCCATGAAAGACTATTCTTGTTCTTCACCCATTAAAATAAGAGACCGTAAAGGTAGGTCTAAAGGTCCATACAAATAATCCCCATAAAAATATTTGGAGAAGAAATTATTGTAAAGGTAAGAGCAAGGATTGTGAAAATATAATTTGTGTATGAGTTTGGAAGAAGGAAAGATATTCAACAATGGAGTCAATGGGAGAAAAGAAGAACAAAAGAGAAGAATAGAGGAAAGGCGTGCGGCACTTTTAGCGTGAAACAAAATAGGTTGACCTAGTTGCTTGCTAGGTTAAATTATATTTATAAGGAGATTAACTCATGGGCTTTGGGTCCATTAGCTCATACAATGGATTATCTGATTATAAATTGGATTGAGCCATATTAAAACGCTTAGAGAACTTATAATTGAAAAGTATTTATTAAATTAAAATAGTAAAATCGTACACGAATATTTTAACCCAATCAAAAGTAGATTAAAACGATAAATAATAAAATAGAGGACGGAAGCTTATAAATATATATTTCCAAAATACATTAATAAACTTCCAAATAATTAATTTAATAAAATAGTTTTATAATAAAATATTATTATAAAATACGGGGTGTTACAACTTGGGAGGAAGTCACCGTTGAATTTGCTAAACAATATGCCGACAACGTCGAGATCCAAGCCAACATCCACGCTCTTGAGGTCCTGACTCAGAATGATAAGGAAGGGTTCACCGAATTCCTAACCCGTTGGAGGAGGGTAAACACTCAATTGGTCAGTAAGCCGAGTGAATCAACTTTGGTGGAGAAGTTTGTCAACAACCTCCGTCCGATTTATGCCAACCTGCTGAGATATCAAAAAATCAAAACGTTCCAGGATCTACAAATCCTCGGAACCCGCATTGAAGACAACCTCCGCAAAGGTGCCCTAGCCAAAACCACCGCTAGAGGCTACCAAGGATCTACATCAACCGGATCTCGCCCCTATGGTCAGACAAACAAAATCGATGAGGTCAACCTCCTCGAACCAACCACAAAGAAAATTACACGTCCTCAAAGACTCATGGACCAAGGAAAACTACAGCCAATTGGGCCCACTCCGGACCCGACCGAGGCCAATAAAACCCGTTTTTTGAATCCCAATTAGGGATGGCAGTGGGTCGGGGACCCGACCCAGACCCTTCGGGTCGTACCCTAATGGGTCGGGTTTGGGTCTGATTTCTTGAGACCCTAAGGGTAAGGGTTGGGTATGGGTCCTCTAAAATTAATTCGGGTCTCGGTCTGGGTCTAAGTTATGGGACCCGGACCCGACCCATAGACCCTTTAAAAAAAAGGGTAAAAGCATATCAAATCTAGATGTCTGAACAACCACCACCCCATTTATTCTTTCCTCCATAAAAACCCATTGACCCTATTCTCTCTCTTTCCTCCATAAAAACCCCAATTTCACAAACCAACCACGCATCACCCTTCTACGGCTCAACCCAGCCCACAACTTCACATAGGTGGTAGTCCGAACAACCACCACTCCGCTATAGATTTGGCTGACGACCACTGTCTACCAGCGATGAACGACGGTCTTCCGTTGATGGTTTAAAGTATGATAACTGATTCTTGTACATAAATTTAGGGAGAAAATTAATTTAAATCTACTATTTCTGTTTCTACTTTCAAGTTTGTGATGTACATTGAGCGTTATAGTATAGAAAAGATAGGGATAATAGACTTGTAAATTGTAATAGTATGAATTTTTTTTTTTTTTTTGTGACACAGAAGTATGAATTTCATTTATTTTATCATCGTTATGTTCTATATTTTCTTACTAATTTATTGAGAATAGGACCCGCGGGTAGACCCGGACCCGACCCAGACCTGTAGGGTATGGGTATGGGCTTGCTAAGTTTAGACCATTTCGGGTCTGGCTCGGGTATGGGTCCAAGATAGGCATCACGGGTGCAGGTCTGGGTGGACCCGACCCAGACCCGACCCATTGCCATCCCTAATCCCAATGCCTACTGCCAATACCACCAGGGTAAAGGTCACGACACGGAAGCCTGCTTTAAACTAAAGTACGCCATTCAAGATATGATCGAGAAAGGAGAACTACCTTTCCCTCCACCCACCAAACCAAATAACAAGACGAACCCCTTGAGGATCCGTGTCATATCTAATGACGAGCCAACCTTGGATTGCACACACCACATCCTACCTATTGATGACGAGGTGAATGCCTTGGAAAAGGATACCCCGGACGGGATATTCGTGTTCAACCGCTTCAACCATGCTCACCATGTTCCAACAGGTTGAAGAAGCCATAGCCAGTCTCTCGGAAAGGATTACCCGACTTGAAGTTGCCTACCACCGGTTGATTTTCAACCCACCAACACCACATCCAAGGGAGGATCCTCCAAGCTCTCACAACTCCCCTCACCAGAAAGGATTGCTCTTGCGATCATTCTGGCATGCACCTCACAATATTTAACCCCACAATAATCAACCCAAAAAAACTACCCCCACAAGAACTTTCCCTACAAAATATATCCGCCGAAGAATATCCCTCTGAGGTACCCTCGCGATCCCGAAAGCAACGGTATCTAGAGAGACGACGCAGAAGACGTCTACGTTGTTCCGGGAAAGGGTAAACAAGCAAAAGAGATCGGTCATCTTACCCGATCCGGACAATACAAGCAAAAGTGGTAGCACACATGACAAGGGATATCCCCGACCTAAGCAACCCGGTCATCTTCTCTAACGAAGAAAGCCCTCCATTCGGGTCAAACCATAACCTAGCCCTGTACATCACTGTGCAATCCCTCAAGAAAAACGTGCCTATGGTTCTAGTGGATGTCGGATCTGCGGTCAATGTCATTCCCCTCAAGACGGCTCTCCAACTGGGTATCAAAGAAGCGGACTTGATCCCAAATAATCAAGGAGTACGCGCCTATGGTGGCACTCGTCGTAAGGTTGCGGGGCTTATCACCTTGACCATTACAACTGGACCCTTGGAAAGACAAGCCAGTTTTCAGGTGATGAACATCGACGCCTCTTTCAACATGCTTCTAGGACGCCCTGGATTCGCGCCGCCAAGGCCGTCACCTCAACCCTTCATCAGAAAATCAGGGTCCTTTTCGACGGGAAAACAATCACAATTCCCGCCTCCCCGATCAAGGCTATCATAAAGAAGGGAATAGCCTCTCAAGTCATTGAAGAGGACGACAACGAAATATGGGGATTCCAAGCCGTGAATGCTTTAACCGATGAATCAGCACCCTTTAATTGTGACCCGTTCTTGAACCTCATAGTCAATCGCATTCTGATGCATCTGGGTTATTTCCCGGGTCTACCTCTCAATCCGCTGAAGAGCACCTTGCCTCCCTCGAAACAGGCCAAGGTCCCCAACATCCCTTTCGGGCTAGTCTATGCGCCTACCGACGAAGACATCCAGGAGATGAACCTCCTAGTACGGAAGCGCAAAAAGCACTGAGTCATCCTCCGTCCCTACCATTTGTATCTCAATGGATACTTCATCCCCGAGGAAGAATCCGAACTCTACAACGGCTTTACTGAGCCAATGTACGACTCCGTAGATAAGGTCAAACACCCGGGTGTGGAGGTCTTTCAAGACTGCTACTTCATCCCTGACAACATAAAAGCTGCGCCGACCAAATCTGAGTCGACCCAATGCCTGGACGGACAAGTCGTCAGTCTCCTCTTCGGAGAAGACAACATTAAGCACCTCGGCCATGAGGACATTGATGCGTGTCTTTTATATGATGTTTTACATCCCATTTTACACGCATTTCAGAGCTCATTCTTGTAGTTTATGCTGCATTTCTCTCTATTTCCGTCTACTTCCGTATTTTGTACATTATTGCAGAAATGTGAAGGATCCAGCAGAAATCGAGCTAAATCCGTCCCCGAGTATCCTGCATTGCATTTGACGTGAAGTATTCACCCGAGGAACGAGCTTGGTGCGTGATTCAAGGCCCAAAAGACAAGTCCACGAGTTTTAAGAAGTCAAGTAGCAGCTCAAGTAGTCGATCGACCATCACCCTCAGTCGATCGACCAATGTTCGGGTTCGAAGCTATCAGACATCGAGGACCAGTCGATCGACCACCTACCTTAGTCGATCGACCACATTGCTGTTCCAGACGTGAATTAAAAGACCGAGGAACTTAAAGCCCTTTAAGTTTAGGTTTTGGAATAATTGTTACGTACACTTTCTATATAACATAACAGAGAATACCTAGATTAGCATTCAGTTTTGATCCAAGTTTTTACCTAAGTTTTATTCAGTAATTTTCATTAAGTTTCCGCATACGGTTCTTGATAGATAGTTAGGGTTTGGGATTGTTGAGCATCGGATTTTTCGGTTCTCAATAACTAATCTTTCCTTTGCAATTCGGTATTCTTCTGCCCTAATTTTAGTTCATCTTTATTTTGTCAATAGTTTAGAATTGCTAGCTAGTTTCCCGCAACCAATTTCATTGTTTATGTTAATTGCTTTCTTTACCGTTTTAAGCATGAATTCAGTAGCTAGTTTCATCGTCAATGTTATTGTCTTCACCCTTAGCATGAATAGCTAAATAATTTGTGCTAGGATGTAGGCGAATTGTAGCATAGGCGGCATTAGATTAGACACGGCCTGAACCCGCGTGTTGGTCGATCGACCACCTTACTCGGTCGATCGACTGACCTTGTGAGCTTATTTCGTTTTAGTTGATTTTAATTGTTGTATTTAGCGAATCGAATGCATGCGACCAGTTAGATACCCCTTTATGACTGACCCAATAGATCGAGAGATAGGGTAAGTTGTTAGACCATCAATTGAATCGACTAAACTGTGCTAAGATCGAAAGATAGGTATAGTTTAGACCATTAGTCACTTTTCAGAACGAAAGTTAGTATTACTGATATTAGGGACCTATAGCGAGATCGAAAGATGCTATTTGTTAAGAGTGGACCGAGAGGACCTCTTTATTTCCCGCCTCACCTGTGTTGACTCAGACCGACTTAATTTGCTGCCGCCGAAGCTATAGTGAACCGATCATCCTAGTACCCCCTTCTTTATCTGTTTAAACCATCTTTTAGTTTATTATCTTTATTTGTTCTTAGCTATAGACCATCTAGACTCAACCCCCACAATTGTTACCTTAGACTGAATATAAATCAACTAAGATTTACATCTGCCTCCTTGTGGTTCGACTCTGTTACCACTAGCCTAGGTTAGTCTTAATAGGAATTATAAATTTTATCTTTGGTACTCACAACGACGGGTATCAAATTTTGGCGCCGTTGCCGAGGAGGCAATAGTCCTAATTTTAGTTGTTTTTATTTTTAGTCTTTCTTAGTTTAAGGGACTTCTGTTCCTTAAACTTTTCTTATATTCTTTTTGTAGTTTCCTCTTATGCGCAGGTCACAGGGTGGTGAACTAGTGCCATTTGATCCTGAGATAGAGAAATCTTTGCGCGAGTTGAGACGAACACAAAGAGTACTACCGACAGAGGAAGAGCTGAGTACTCTGTCAAGCTATTACGAGAACAATCTGTTCGAAGAAGACCCACAGTCTTCACCCGTTTCCACTTCTTCAGCCGAGACAGTTACTTCTCCGGAAATTCCAGTCATGGCCGAGGAAGCGAGTATAGCTAGTCATTCTGAGCCGACAGCTGAAAACTTATATAAGGGGTTCGAATTACCAGGAGATGCCAGGAAGTTCGAACCAAAGCCTTCATACATTAGCATGGTTGAGAAGAACCAGTTCGGGGGAGCTGCAAATGAAGATGGAGCTAAGCATATGGAGACCTTTATTGACTACTGTTGTTCCATACCCCCACCAGCCGGCGTGACCCAAGACCAGATCAAGGAGACCATGTTCATCTTCTCTCTTCGTGATGCCGCAAGGGAGTGGTATAGATATTTGGACCGGACCGTTCAGGGGATCACCGATTGGAATTCATTGGCATTCTACAAGAAGTACTTTTCTGCTTCAAGGACGATTGCTATTAGAGCTCAAATCACGGGCTTTAAACAAGGGCCAGATGAGAATTTCCACGAAGCATGGGTCCGATTTAAGAAGTTGGTGTGAACCATACCGCACCACGGGTTCGAAAAGTGGAACTTGTGCAATCATTTCTACAATGGGTTGTACGACGATCAGAGGGCCATTTTGGATGCTGCAGCCAATGGACGATTTGCTGAGAATTTGGGAGCAACTAAGGGGTGGAAGATCATTGACGATCTAGCTACCCACAAGGCCGAGTATGGAAATTCTAGAGGGAACCAGAGGAGAGCTGCTGAATCTTCCTCTGTTGCTGCACTTGAGGCTCTCACTGCGAGGTTTGACAAGTATGAACTAGGAGGAGCCTCTAAAGGTGGGATGTACCAAGTCAATGCTGTGTCAGACGGTCCCTTCGTCTGTGAAAGGTGTGGAGGTGAGGGTCATGTCTCGAAAAACTGCCCTAGTCCCTTTGAATCTTTTGCTGCCTTTCAACACTATAGGCAGACCAACACCTACTATGAGCCGAATACCCATCCGAACTTGAGTTGGAGGAGCCAAAATGTCCTGAATCCAACTCAACCTCCGCCGCAGCAGCAACCCTATGTGCCCCCTCATCAAAAGCAACAACAATATCAGAAACCTCTTTATGTGCCACAGCAGCAACAATCGCAGAATTCTGAATTCTCTTAGCTTAAGAACTTGTTGCTAAAGGAGTCCCAAGCAAGAGAGGCCGGGATGAAGCTACTAGAGAGCCAAATTGCTCAATTGGCTAGCAAAAGCAACACTCGAGCTCCCGGACACTTGCCGACCCAAACTGACCAAAAGGAGACCTTAAATGCCATCACCTTGAGGAGCGGGTCCACCCTTGATGGTCCTGCCATGGTCGAGGACGCTGTTGAAAAAGATGAGCCAGAAACAAGTCAAAAGAAAGCTTCAATGAATAAATCAAAGAAATGTGCCGTCTACCGGGTATATCGATCGATCGATCGATATACCTAGTCGATCGATCAAGCACGGGTTGAGGAGCTTCGAATCAGACATTTGATCGATCGATCAAGAGAAGACGATGGTCGATCGACCGAGATCGTTGTTGATCTTGAGGAATTTCGTCCTTTGATGCCAAATAATCATGCGAGACCACTTGTTTCGGGGTACCACGATCCGAAGACTTTAGGACAAGACCCGAAGGCGATGGGTCGGGATCCGGTCCCAAAGTTCGACCCAATGATGGTTAATGGTTCTCATTAGAGACGGTCTGAAGAGGGGTCTAGCTTCAACAAAGAGAAGGTGACGGACTTTCAGCCTAAGTCCAAGGATGCCGACGCGCGTGATTTGGAGGAGAGGGCTAAGGTACTTCTTACAGCCCCTTACCCGGAGAGGCTAGTGCCGACCAAGGAACAGGTATCTTTCAGCAAATTTGAAAAAGTTATCCGTAGTCTGAATGTACAGGTCCCTTTTCTCGAGTTAGTTAACCAAGTGCCCGCTTATACTAAATTTATGAAACAACTTTTGTCCAAAAAGCGGTCACTTGAAACAGTGCACAATGTCGCACTTACTAAGGAGTCTTGCTCCTATCTGTCTCACACTGCGCCCCATAAGTTAGAGAAACCGGGCAGCTTTTCTGTTCCTTGCAAAATAGGTACCTTCTCTATTGAGAAGGCATTATGTGACCTAGGGGCTAGTATAAGCGTCATGCCCTTAAGTCTAGCTAGGAAGCTTAAGTTGACCCGGTTTGCTATCACAGACATGACAGTTCAGATGGCCGACCGATCTGCGGTCGAGCCTATAGGAGTCCTAGAGGACATACCCGTCCAAATAGGGAATTTTTTCTTCCCTGTTGACTTTGTTGTCCTTGACATGCCTGAGGATGCCCATATACCGATCATCCTAGGTAGGCGTTTCGCACACCTTCTTTGGTGCGATTATTGACGTAGGCTCTGGAACTTTGACTTTCAAAGTTGGGAAACATTCTATCATTTTTGCCCAACCTGCTAAAAAGAAGGACCCCATGTGGCCTGTTACTTTCAATACGGTTTCTGAAAAGAAATCGTACTTTCTGCTTCCTGAATTGCCTGTCTCTATTACTACTCCTGTGCTAACCCCTCCGCCCCAGATTGGGAGCAGAAAGGAGGAAGAATTTGTTGTTTTAGACATTGCAGGAGCCGGTTTGGGGAAGGATGAGCTGCAGGTCACTCTAGCTGCGACGAAGCCTATCATTCAAAGAGGAGGTCTTGGTTGCCTGAGCTATGGAATTGATGAGATAGTTGATGACGAGCCAGTCAAAGCAAAGGAGTCCGACTTGGATTCCGATGAGCCCAAAGAGACCCTTGATTGGGGAAATGACGAAGTTGATCCGTTGAGCTCTCCGACTGTCGAAGCTGAGAAGGGTGCAGCTGATAAGATGAGCACCATTGAGGCTACCTCTGATAGCCAGAAGCCGACGAAATGGGCCATACCGTGGTCCTTCTTGATCAACTATTAGTTGATCGAGCTCGTTATAAACTTCATTTTATTTGCTTTTGTTAAAACAATTTTTATTGCTTTTTGTGTGCGCGAAAACTTCGCATTTTATTTCGCTTATTTAGGATTCTTTTAAGTACTTTAGACATTATTCTGGGTTTTGCGCAATTTTGGGCGCGTATTATTGTGCATTTGCAGGTTTTAGACCCTGGTAGCTCTAGTTATTGAGCTAATACGAAGAATTAAGATGTCGCAGCAGTGTTTTCAGTCGATCGACTGGCCTATATGGTCGATCGACTGATTTGCAGGTTTACAGGAGCTACTGTTCACGCCCTCTTGGTCGATCGACCGATCTTCGTGGTCGATCGACCACTGCTGCTGCTGTGTTTGTTCACGACCTCTCCCCTGCTGTGTTTGGTCGATTTGCGGACTTAAGGGAGTTCTCTACCTCCCTTTTATCTTCCGTAAAATTTATATATGTTTTTCTGTTCTCTCATTTATGCACAATTTTACCGCTTCTAAACTGTTTCCTCAGTCTTATGCGTGGTATTTTCTGTCTTTCAGGCACTTCTTAGTAGCACTGCTGGCTACTGAAACCTCCTAGCTCACGCTGGTTTGGGGAGGTTTCCTTCATTGCGCTTAAAGTCTTGTGAGTTCCTGATTTCTTTACTTCACGTCATATTTACTTAATTTTCTCGCAAATTCCCATTTCTCTTTTGCTTCATTATATGATTTTGCACAATGGGGACATTGTGCGATTTGGTTTGGGGAAGGGTTTTGCGTCGCATATCATTTGCTTGCATTCACGTTTAATTTTGTTTTGCATTGTTTCATTTCATTTCTCTTATATATACAAAATTCCAAAAAAACTGAAAAAATTTAAAAAAAATTCCATAAAATGCACGTTTATTTTAGCATATAGGTCGAGTCGGAACGGTAGTATTTCCATGATGATTTTGCATTTGCACCTGTTTTGCCTGAGCCTTGCTAGATTAACATGTTATTAGTAGAATCGTATATGCATATCTGCGAGTTTTCGTTAATATTTTGCTGGGCTTGAGACCTGACTTAGAAAATTGGCAAACTACATCATACATTCTGAGTTTTAGAGCCTATAACTGGTGACATCCATGACTGGTTTATTTAGGAATATGAGTAGTTCTCCTTATGAGACATGTTTCCTTAATTTGCATAAATATGAATTTGATCTACTTAATACCTGTATGCATTCGGTTTGTGGTTTGTCGACACATGTGGTAGAGGTTTCCCTTTTCTTATTAGGCCCATAAGCTCCACACTGACAAAAATATCCCTTTTTTGTCCCATTTACTACATCCTACATTTAGCCTGTCCTTTGTCAAGCTAGTAGTTTAGTTTTTGGGATTGTTACTCGTTTTTGGTGGCATATGCTCTGTTGAGATGATGATTGGAAAATGAAAAAGGAGAGAAAGAAACAAATAGAAAAAGAAAAGAAAAAATGAAAAAGACTCGAAAAAGAGAAAAAAGAGAATTCTGTACTGTAGAAGCAGTCGATCGACTGCCGTTTATGGTCGATCGACTGGAGTTCGAAAGAAGAAAAAGAAAAAAATCAATTCGCATAATTTAATCCTTATCTTTTGGCGATTTTTGCTCCCATGTTTCATTTATAATCCTATGGGGAGTTTATTGATTTAGTGTTTTGGAGATTGTGAGCTTTGTGCTTGTCATAGCACCGTTCGTTTGATTATGAGCAAAAAGTTGGATGTTGCCATTTGGTTCCGTTTTGGTACTAGCTTGATCACATGTACCTCCACTTTACCATAAAACGTTTTGCCTCTTCTTACCCATACCTCACATTTCCATATTTATACCTCGGCATGTGTCATTGGTCATCTGTTGGTTGGAATGCATATGTACGGTCATAGAGATTTCTTTCATATTTTATTGCTGGCATGTCTTCATAGGTCGTAGTTAGGTGAGAGTCACTACAAAATGAATTCTTTCTATCTTGCATATATTCACCTGTGCTTATTGAGTGATTTGAGCGACCCGTGAGAGTCCAATTTGATAAGTCTCTACAGTTAACGGTTCAGCATATTTTTAACGACTACATAACTCGTTTGCATGATTCATTTGCTAGTTGATTGTTGGTTATGCATTAAACTGGTTTAGGCTTAACAGGTTGCATTTCGCTCTGAGATTGAACTCGTTCCATTAGGTCATTAGATCGAGTCTAGTTCTTACTTGGGGACAAGCAAGGGTTTGGTTTGGGGAAGTTTGATGCGTGTCTTATATATGATGTTTTACATCCCATTTTACACGCATTTCAGAGCTCATTCTTGTAGTTTATGCTGCATTTCTCCCTATTTCCGTCTACTTCCGTATTTTGTACATTATTGCAGAAATGTGAAGGATCCAGCGGAAATCGAGCTAAATCCGTCCCCGAGTATCCTGCATTGCATTTGACGTGAAGTATTCACCCGAGGAACGAGCTTGGTGCGCGATTCAAGACCCAAAAGACAAGTCCACGAGTTTTAAGAAGTCAAGTAGCAGCTCAAGTAGTCGATCGACCATCACCCTCAGTCGATCGACCAATGTTCGGGTTCTAGAAGCTACTGTACACTGAGGACCAGTCGATCGACCACCTACCTTAGTCGATCGACCACATTGCTGTTCCAGACGTGAATTAAAAGACCGGGGAACTTGAAGCCCTTTAAGTTTAGGTTTTGGAATAATTGTTACGTACACTTTCTATATAACGTAACAGAGAATACCTAGATTAGCATTCAGTTTTGATCCAAGTTTTTACCTAAGTTTTATTCAGTAATTTTCATTAAGTTTCCGCATACGGTTCTTGATAGATAGTTAGGGTTTGGGATTGTTGAGCATCGGATTTTTCGGTTCCCAATAACTAATCTTTCCTCTGCAATTCGGTATTCTTCTGCCCTAATTTTAGTTCATCTTTATTTTATCAATAGTTTAGAATTGCTAGCTAGTTTCCCGCAACCAATTTCATTGTTTATGTTAATTGCTTTCTTTACCGTTTTAAGCATGAATTCAGTAGCTAGTTTCATCGTCAATGTTATTGTCTTCACCCTTAGCATGAATAGCTAAATAATTTGTGCTAGGCTGTAGGCGAATTGTAGCATAGCCGGCATTAGATTAGACACGGCCTGAACCCGCGTGTTGGTCGATCGACCACCTTACTCGGTCGATCGACTGACCTTGTGAGCTTATTTCGTTTTAATTGATTTTAATTGTTGTATTTAGCGAATCGAATGCATGCGACCAGTTAGATACCCCTTTATGACTGACCTAATAGATCGAGAGATAGGGTAAGTCGTTAGACCATCAATTGAATCGACTAAACTGTGCTAAGATCGAAAGATAGGTATAGTTTAGACCATTAGTCACTTTTCAGAACGAAAGTTAGTATTAGTGATATTAGGGCCCTATAGCGAGATCGAAAGATGCTATTTGTTAAGAGTGGACCGAGAGGACCTCTTTATTTCCCGCCTCACCTGTGTTGACTCAGACCGACTTAATTTGCTGCCGCCGAAGCTATAGTGAACCGATCATCCTAGTACCCCCTTCTTTATCTGTTTAAACCATCTTTTAGTTTATTATCTTTATTTGTTCTTAGCTATAGACCATCTCAACTCAACCCCCACAATTGTTACCTTAGACTGAATATAAATCAACTAAGATTTACATCTGCCTCCTTGTGGTTCGACCCTGTTACCACTAGCCTAGGTTAGTCTTAATAGGAATTATAAATTTTATCTTTGGTACTCACAACGACGGGTATCAGACATCATCAACATTTCTCTAAAGGATAATCAGTTCGATCCCACCGCCTTAATCTCTGATACTAACCCAGAGAAAACTACACAAGGTTGGAGGAAAACTATCAAGTGGATCGATCGTCAAGGCCGCATTCTCAAAATTACAACTGGAGAAGGCTCTATGTTCAAAGAGGGAAGTGAAGATGAGAAGGAGTCTGAGTCTGAGTCTGAGTCTAAGTCTATCTTAGCTCCTAGCATTCCTGATGTCCCGGTCAAGGTCCCCTTCCCACTATTTTATCACAAACTTGTGGATGCCTCAGAGGCTGAGTCAACTAGGGTCATCCCCACTCCCGCAGAAGGTAGCAAACTGGAGCTTGTTCCAGGGGCCACCTTCTCTGCTGTGTCGCCTCATACTGCCCACGAGATGTCTGTCCTATCCGAGCTTTTCGCTCAAGTCGACTTAATGAACGCTAAGTTTGCTTATGACTCGTCTCAACTTAACTGCAATGCAATTCTGAACGAATATGAGGAATTTGACTTGAGTGACAACTCACCTCACCTAGCCAAAGAACTTGACAAACGAGGAGATAAGACCCCCATCATTGAGGAGAACTTAGGATAAGGACCACCCTTGACCCCTCGGAAAGATAATAGTTCATCGACCTCCTACACGAATACAAGGACGTATTCGTATGGTCGACAAAGACATACCTGGGATCGATGGGGAGATTGCAGAGCACATGATACCCATTGAACCTGGAGCTAAACCCGTGAAACAAAAGTTGCGGCGAACGCGCCCTTAATGGGCCTTGAAAATCAAGAAAGAGGTAGATAAACAGTTCAAAGTCGGATTCATCAAAGTGTCAGAATACTCTGACTGGGTGGCCAACATAGTCCCCGTACCCAAGAAAGACGGGAGAATTTGGGTTTGCGTAGTCTTCAGGACCTAAACAAAGCAAGTCCAAAAGACGACTTCCCCCTGCCACATGTTGACATCCTGGTGGATAACACCGCCGAGCACGCCCTGTTATCATTCATGGACGGGTATGTTGGGTACAACCAGATCAAAATGGCTGAGGAAGACATGCATAAAACTGCATTCACTACACAGTGAGGTAAATATTGTTACACTGTCATGCCCTTCGGCCTAATCAACACCAAAGCAACCTACCAAAGAACCGCCACCACTCTCCTATATGACATGATGCACAAGGAAGTGGAAGTATATGTCGATGATATGATCATCAAATCAAAAGAATGGGACGACCACATCAGCGACCTCCGAAAATTCTTCGCTCGCCTTCGGAAATACAACATGAGACTAAATCCTCAGAAGTGTGCATTCGGGGTCACCTCCGGAAAACTCCTGGGACACGTCGTCAGCAAGAGGGGCATCGAATTGATCTTACAAAAATCAAGGCTCTTCAACAAATGCCTCGACCTAAGAACGAGAAGGAGATTCGAGGATTTCTTGGTCAAGTCCAATACATCAGCCGCTTCATAGCTAAGCTCACTATGATTTGCGAACCGATCTTCAAGAAGCTTCGCACCTCCGATCACACCGATGGGGACGACGACTGTCAAAAGGCCTTCGAGAGGATAAAGGAAATCCTATCCAAACCTCATGTCCTCATGCCACCTCATAGAGGGATTCCCTTATCCTTATACCTGACTGTCACCGACACAGCCATATGAGCAATGCTAGTACAAATAGTCTACGGCGAAGAACAAGCCATCTACTACATCAACAAAAAGTTCATCGAGTACGAAACGAGATACATCCAACTGGAAAAAACAGGCCTTGCCCTGGTCTGGTCAACAAAGAAGCTGCGACATTACATGCTCAGCTACACGGTTCACATCTACTCCAAGATGGACCCAGTCAAATGCATCTTTGAAAAACCCGTACTAAATGGAAGGCTGTCTAGATGGACACTCATGCTATCCGAATTTGACCTCAAATTCGTACCCCTCAAGATTATCAAGGGAAGGGTAGTCGCCGATTTCCTAGCAAAAAACCCCGTCAACGAGGATACAACGACCGACACATGGTCATTACCTGACGAAGACATCCTTTGTGCCGACACCGACGCATGGGACCTATACTTCGACGGTGCATCAAACCTTAGAAGTTTCGGGATAGGAATCCTTCTAATATCACCAGAAGGGAAAGACGTTCCGATCTCAGTCAAGCTGGACTTCACCGTCAGCAACAATGCTGCCGAATATGAAGCATGCCTCATCGGCCTACATGCAGCCATAACACTTGGCATCAAGAGATTGAGGGTCCACGCCGATTCCTCACTCATCATCAATCAGGTGTCCGAATCATGGAAAATCCGAAGCGACATCTTAGCAACCTACCGAGCAAAAATCAATCAAGAGGCCGAGTTCTTCGACCAAGTCGACTACTTCCACATGCCACGAGAGGAAAATCAATTTGCTGATGCCCTGACAAAACTTGTCGCGCTCGTCAACATACCTGACGACATGACATCAATGCCCTTATGTGTCGAAAGAAGGAGCGAGCCATCTCACATCTGCATCATCAACAACAACGAGGAAACCCATGCCAAACTTTGGTTCCAAGCCATCCTCAACTGAAAAACCAAAAATGAATTCCCTTCTAACTCTGATACAAGAGCACAAAGAGCCATCCGTTTACTTGTATCACAATTCGTGATAAACCAAGAACAACTATACAAAACAACACCCCAAGGGATTATTCTCCTTTGCGTTGACCACCACAAAGCCAAAAAAAGTCATAGAAAATATTCACGACGGAGAATGCGGCCCTCACATGAGCGCAATGATGCTAGCTTGAAAACTCATGCGGTTAGGCTACTACTGGACTACCATTGAAGCCGATTGCAGAAACTACGTCAAACATTGCCACAATTGCCAAATCTTCGCCAACATACAACACATACCACCGCCCCTTTTATACGTCATGGCATCACCCTGGCCTTTCTCGAACTGGGGTATCGACATCATCGATAAAGTCAACCCGATAGGCACCAAAGGGTATTGCTTTATCCTCGTCGCCATCGACTACTTCACCAAATGGGTAGAAGCACAGTCCTATGTAGTTTTGACCACCAAGCAAGTGGCCAAGTTCATCCAGGACAACATCATCTGCAGATATGGGGTACCCCATTAAATCATCAGCGACCAAGGCTCCCACTTCTGGGCAGAAGCACAAGCCTTGTTGGACAAATAAAAAATCAAGCGACATCGATCATCCCCTTATCGTCCGCAAACCAACGGAGTGGTAGAGGGAGCAAACAAAACTCTTGTCACCATCATAAAAAAGATGCAAGATAATTTCTGCGATTGGCAAAGCAAACTCCCATTCGCACTCTGGGGATACCGAACCTCCATTCGAACACTAACATGAGCCACACCCTTCTATCTAGCATACGGTATGGAGGCGATTCAACCAGTAGAGTTGGAGGTCCCATCTCTACTCATCCTACTAGAGAGTCAAGTTCCCGAAGCAGAATGGATCCGTCGAAGGTTCAAACAACTCACGCTTCTAGACGAACGGCGACTCAACGCCTTGCACAACGTCCAGCTATACCAACGACATATACAACGGGCATTCAACAAAAAGGTCAAACCCAGAAACATCAAAGAAGGCTACTTAGTCCTCAAGTCGGTTCGAGCACCATTACCCGTCGATCCGAGGGGGAAATTTAAACCCATTTGGGCCGGGCCATACCTGGTAAAGAAAATAATTTCGGGGGGCGCAGTGAGGCTGAGTGACCTAGACGGGGAGGATTTCCAAAACCCGACCAACCTAGACCAACTCAAGAAATACTACCCTTGAAACCTAGTAACCACAAACCTTACCCTAGTTTCACAACTAGTAACAACAATATCCGTTTCAAGTCAAATTTCTCAACGCTTTCTGATTGAAATTATATATTTTATCGAGTCTAAGTTAGGGCACCTTGCCATGTTTGAAACGACCTTTGATCTGTAAAAGGCAACGTCCATTTGCACTCAAACCAAACACCTGAACTACGAGCATGGTTTGATTTCGCCTTTTCAGGCGGATACGTAGGCAGTCCTTTCTTATATAAAAAAGATACAACCATAACACTCAAATAAAATCAACAAAACATTCAAACTACGATCATGGTTTGATTTCGCCTTTTCAGGCGGATACGTAGGCAGTCCTTTCTTACACAAAAAGGATACAACCATCCCCACACACACACAAAATCGCCCATATCAACTTCAAAACAAAAGAAAAGGAAAAATATTCCCTTTTTCCACAAAAAAACAAAAAAAGAAGCCTTTCTCCCATCCCACAAAAATCCCTTTCGCAGGTGCAATGTTTAGGATAATTCAAGTCGGATTACCTTTACGAGATGGATGGAAGAAACAAGCGTTCACAACTTCTTTTAACACAAGCAATCCTCTTATTTAATTAATAATGAGAAGGATTACAAACTTGAGAACAAATAAAGCTAAGCAAATCTACAACTTGTCAAAGCTAGAATGTCAACTAAGACATCTCAGATAATAAAACTAGCACAAAATACACAATACATAGCTAGTACGACATAATAAAAACTCACAACACTATTATAACATAATAGTAAAATGGGTAATGGAGGTTTTCACTCTTCCATTCTACGCTTGCCTTTTCACTCGGGGTACATCTTCCCCTTGTTCTTCTTGTTGGCCCGCCTAGCTTGGACTTCCTCTTCGGAACGGATCCTCAACGAATCTATAACAGTGACGGCATCCGGTCTCTTGCACGACCCCATACTCGGCCCTAGCCGTGCCCATACATGACCCATTACCTCTGAAGTAAAACACTCAAGACTCGAATTTTGGATAATTTAGAATCGATTTGGACGTGAAATAGACTGTTTAATTGTGATAAAAATGACTAAATTTTGGACAGAAACTTTTGGGACTCATTTTGAACACTCGACAAGTCTGTTTGAAACCACAATTTACCTTGAACTCTACGATGGAATAGAATTGCAAGCATGATTCGAATTGGGTGACTTGGGATATGACTTAATCCAAGCACTAAGCCACTAGATTAAGCCTAAGAGGATTCCAAGCACTAAGAAATGGAATTACTCAACTCTAAGCACTAAGCAATAGAGGGTCTTCTTGCACTAAGCAAAGAATATTTGGAGAAAAACAAAGTTTTCACTCCTAAATCTTTAATTCATCAAATCTGAAAAATGCATGAGGAAAGCCTTGTTTTTATAGGCCAAGCCCAGCAATCCTCACCATCCATCTAACCTAGCATCTGACGGTCCAAAAGCCCCTAGAAAAACCGGTACAAAAGTGGCCCCAAGGCCTTACACAAAGTTCTTATACAAGTTAAAAATCAAACAGAAAAACAAGAAGGTAAACTAATGGGACAATGCTTATTAAACAAGCTTGGAAGCTTCACATGGACGGCCAAAAGAGTGTAAAAGAGCTAGAGCATGTAAGGAGAAGGCAAGAAGTTGTTTTGGACAAATTGGGAAGCTTGAAAGCGACCCTTGTACTTGACATTGCAAACCGTGTAGCCTTGGTCCACCCGGTTTTACTTCCCTTGTTTGAACATGATTCAAATCCCCTTAAGACAAAAGATCCTAGGCAAAAGTGCTCCAAACTCTACGATGGAATAGAATAGCAAGCGTGATTTGAATTGGGTGACTTGGGATATGACTTAATCCAAGCACTAAGCCACTAGATTAAGCCTAAGAGGAATACAAGCACTAAGAAATGGAATCACTCAACTCTAAGCACTAAGAAATAGAGGGTCTTCTTGCACTAAGAAAAGAATTTTTGGAGAAAAACATAGTTTTCACTCTTAAATCTTTAATTCATCAAATCTTAAAAATGCATGAGGAAAGCCTTGTTTTATAGGCCAAGCCAAGCAATCCTCACCATCCATCTAACCTAGCATCTAACGGTCCAAAAGACCTTAGATAAACCGGTACAAAAGTGGCCCCAAGGCCTTACACAAAGTTCTTATACAAGTTAAAAATCAAATAGAAAAAACAAGAAGGTAAACTAATGGGACAATGCTTATTAATCAAGCTTGGAAGCTTCACATGGACCGGCCAAAAGAGTGTAAAAGAGCTAGAGCATGTAAGGAGAAGGCAAGAAGTTGTCTTGGACAAATTGGGAAGCTTGAAAGTGACCCTTGTACTTGACATTACAAACCGTGTAGCCTTGGTCCACCCGGTTTTACTTCCCTTGTTTGAACATGATTCAAATCCCCTTAAGACAAAAGATCCTAGGCAAAAGTGCTCCAATGTCTTCATAGGAGGATCCTAGGCCAAAACGTCCCACATGTCCTTAGACAGATTTGGTTTTGGACCTTAAATTGTGTGATGGTCCAAAACCGGGTTCAAGGGGACTAGATGTGGCTTCTTTTGCTTCAATCTCCCCTTCTTGAAAAGGATTTGTCCTCAAATCCTCGACATTATCATCACTAAGCTCTTCATAATAAGGAGTTAATCCCTAATGTTAAATGTACCATGTACCCCATAATCCCCGGGAAGGTTGAGCTTGTAGGCATTAGGACCAATTTTCTCAAGTATTTCAAATGGACCATCGGCTCTTGGCATGAGTTTGTTCTTTCTCTTGTCGGGAAATCTCTCTTTTATTAGATGTAACCATACAAGATCTCCGGGCTCGAAATTCTTGGACCTCCTAGAACCCTTTGACTTAGCTTTGTGAACCTCATTACTCCTCTCAATTTGCTTCTTGACTTGTTCATGGATATGGAGCATTTGTTCAACCCTCTTTTTAGCATCATAATCAATAGTGTTCCTCTTGATGGATGCCAAATCCGTGGGCATCATTGGGTTGACGCCATAGACTACCTCGAATGGTGACTTGCCCATGGTGGTAGAGGGGGCTCGGTTGAATGCAAATTCGGCTTGAGCTAGTTTGAGGTCCCAATCTTTCAAGGACTTGGTAACCGTGCACCTTAGTATCCTCCCCAAGGTTTGTTGGTAATTTCGGTTTGACCATCGGTTTGGGGGTGGTGGGAGGTGCTAAAGAGCAAACTAGTCTTGAATAGCTTCCATAAGGTCCTCCAAAAGTGGCTCATGAATTTAGAGTCCCTATCCAAGATAATAGACTTGGGAATACCATGGAGTTTGACCACTTCCTTAAAATAGAGCTCGGCCACACTAGTTGCATCCTTCGTTTTATTACAAGCAATAAAGTGACCCATTTTGCTAAAACGGTCCACAACCACCATGATGGAATCATTACCTCTTTGAGTTCTTGGCAAGGCAACAATGAAATCCATGCTAACATCCTCCCATGGTTGATATGGGACGGGTAGAGGAGTATAGGGACCCGTTTGGAAGTAAGCTTTTGATTGTTGGCAAGGAGCACACCTCTTGATCACATCTTGGACATCTCCAAGAATTTTGGGCCAATATAATTACTCTTGGAGGATGTCATAAGTCTTTTGAATGCCAAAGTGCCCGACAAGACCGTTAGAGTGGACTTATCTCACTAATAGACTTCTATAGAACTCCTTTGGTATACACAGTCGGCTTACATAGAACAAGAAACCATTTTGAGTTAAGTACTTGCTCTTGATTTTGATTTGGCTTCCTTGAAGTAGTTCTCATTCCTCTTTGAAATCCGGATCCTCTTCACATAACTCCTTCATGTGTTCAAACCCAAGGACTCTTTGCTCCATAAAACTCAACATAATGAACCTCCTATAGTGCATCCGCCACCACATAGTCTTTCGTTTCGATATACTTGCTTGAAAAGTTAAAGGATTGTAGAAATTCTACCCACTTGGCATACCTATGATTGATTTTGTGTTGACCATTTATGTACTTGAGAGCCTTATGATACGAATGGAGGACAAAGGGTCATGGCTTCAAGTAGTGACTCCAATGGGTCAGGCTCGAATAATGGCATAGAACTCCTTGTCATATGTTGAATAATTGAGCTTGGCACCACTCAATTTCTCACTAAAGTAGGCAATAGGCTTGTGTTCTTGCAAGAGGACGGCTCATATCCCAATTCCACTAGTATCACACTCAACTTCAAATAGTTTATTGAAATTGGGTAAGGAGAGAATAGGTGACTCACAAAGTAACCTCTTGATGGTGTTGAAGGACTCCTCGGCTTTCTCCCCCCATTTGAACTCACCCTTCTTCATACATTCGGTTATGAGAGCCATGACGGTGCTAAAATCTTTGATGAACCTTCTATAAAAAGAGGCTAGGCCATGGAAACTTCTCACATTCGTGATGGTCCTCGGTGTTGGCCATATTTTGATTGCCTTAACTTTCTCTTGATCAACAAGAATGCCTTGGTTGGAGATGATGAAACCCAAGAATTGGACCTCACTTTGCATAAATGAACACTTCTCATGTTTACCATACAACTTGTGCTCTCTAAGAGTTTCGAACAATGCTTGCAAATGTTTGAAATGCTCCTCCTTGGAAGGACTATAGACCAAGATATCATCAAAGTAAAGAACCACAAATTGACCCAAATAAGGCCTAAGTACCTCGGTCATAAGCCTCATGAATGTACTAGGCGCATTGGAGATACCAAATGGCATCACAAGCCATTCATACAACCCATACTTAGTCTTGAAAGCCGTTTTCCACTCATCTCCCTCCTTTATTCTCACTTGATGATACCCTTGCCTCAAATCTATTTTTGAGAACACTTGAGCTCCACCTAGTTCATCTAGAATGTCATCAAGTCTAGGTATAGGAAACCTATACTTAATAGTGATGTTGTTAATGGCTCTACTATCGGTACACATTTTCTAAGACCCATCTTTCTTTGGCACAAGCAAGGCCGGAACAGCAAGGACTAAGGCTCTCTCTCACAAAACCCTTGTTCATAAGATCCCCAATTTGTTGTTGTAACTCTTAAGAAGCTTTTGGATCACTCCGATATGCGGCTTTGTTGGGAAGTGTAGCACCCGGGATGAAGTCAATTTGATGTTCAATGCCCCTAAGGGGAGGCAAGCCACTTGGGAGCTCACTAGGAAACACATCTCCATAGCCATTGAGGAGCTCTCGGATTTCTAATGGGAGGGTCATTTTGTTTCCCCCAAACATGTCCTTGGCTACTAAGACATAGATATCATCTTCCCTTTTCAACTCTTGTAACATCTCGGCCTCATTGACTAACAAGACCTCTCTTGTGGGCTCAACCAAGGAAGGTGGTGTTGTTGGTTTGATAGGTGGAGGTAATGGTGAAAGGATAATCTTTTTTTAGCCAAATTTGAAGGTGTAAGTGTTATCCCTCCCATGATGTACCGAGTCTCTATCAAACTCCCAAGGTCTACCAAGTAAGAGATGACAAGCATCCATGGGTAGAATATCACAAAGGGCCTCATCCACATAGTTTTTAACAATGGAAAAGGGTACTAAACATTGTTTATCAACCCTCACCTCGGCCCCTTTGTTGAGCCATCTCAATTTGTAAGGACATGGGTGGTCTTATGTGGGTAAGGAAAGCTTTTCAACAAGGGTACTAGATGCTACATTGGTACAACTCCCTCCATCAATGATTAAATTACAAACCTTCCCCTTTATGGTGCACCTAGACCAAAATATTTGTTGCCTTTGGTCCATTTCTAAGGGTTGGGGTTGTGTGTGCATCACCCTCCATGTTACTAAGTTAAGACCCACATTCGAATTTAAGCTATCATGAAGGTTAGGACTTTGTACCTTTAAGTTTTTGTTGAGGACTCTTGAATCCAAGTACGGCTCTTGCATTCCGTGAGCTTGCTCCCTTTCCCTACCACGGAGTGGTCTTCCTTCCTTTGTTGGTGTTGGAATGTTGGACATGATGGCATTGAGAGTATCCAATACACGGTCACATTTCTCCGAGAGTTTGGTCACTTGGTTCCCAATACCGAGTAGTCTTTCCTCACTCATGGTTGTTTTTGTGTTTTTGGATGTGGTTAGGGTAGTATGAACTAACTATAAAGGCTTATCACAAGACTAACACAACAATGGAATTGTGTTAAACTTGGCTCTGATACCAATTTGAAGTAAAACACTCAAGACTCGAATTTTGGATAATTTAGAGACGATTTGGAAAGTGAAATGGACTGTTTAATTATGATAAAAATGACTAAATTTTGGACAGAAACTTTTGGGACTCATTTTGAACACACTACAGGACTGTCTGAAACCACAATTTACCTTGAACTCTACGATGGAATAAAATTTCAAGCGTGATTAGAATTGGGTGACTTGGGATATGACTTCATCCAAGCACTAAGCCCCTAGATTAAGCCTAAGAGGAATCCAAGCACTAAGCAATGGAATCACTCAACTCTAAGCACTAAGCAATAGAGGGTCTTCTTGCACTAAGCAAAGAATGTTTGGAGAAAAACAAAGTTTTCACTCTTAAATCTTTAATTCATCAAATCTGAAAAATGCATGAGGAAAGCCTTGTTTTTATAGGCCAAGCCCAGCAATCCTCACCATCCATCTAACCTAGCATCTAACGGTCCAAAAGACCCTTGAAAAACCGGTACAAAAGTGGCCCCAAGGCCTTACACAAAGTTCTTATACAAGTTAAAAATCAAACAGAAAAACAAGAAGGTAAACTAATGGGACAATGCTTATTAAACAAGCTTAGAAGCTTCACATGGACGGCCAAAAGAGTGTAAAAGAGCTAGAGCATGTAAGGAGAAGGCAAGAAGTTGTCTTGGACAAATTGGGAAGCTTGAAAGCGACCCTTGTACTTGACATTGCAAACCGTGTAGCCTTGGTCCACCCGGTTTTACTTCCCTTGTTTGAACATGATTCAAATCCCCTTAAGACAAAAGATCCTAGGAAAAAGTGCTCAAAACTCTTCATAGGAGGGTCCTAGGCCAAAAAGTCCCACATGTCCTTAAACGGATTTGGTTTTGGACCTTAAATTGGGTGATGGTCCAAAACCGGGTTCAAGGGGACTAGATGTGGCTTGTTTTGCTTCAACCTCTTTAGGACCCAAGCTTCTCCTCTTCGGTGGCCTCACTACATCCGGCCTACCAACATCGGCAAAGTCATCAAAGAAGGCACGGTTGGCCTTGCCAACCTCTCTATACTTCAAGTCGATGACCTCGTCCTTACGAGACTTAGACCTCTCTTTCAAGGTTTGAGCTCTTGAACACTTGACATAAGCGGGAATCACCCATGTCGTGGCAACGGGGTTTCGTAACTCCCAAATCGGCCGAGTGGCCCACCACCTTTCGAAGACCTCTATAAGCTCGGAGTTTCGAAAAACACTCTTTTGGACGAGAGTATCTTGAGCGGGCACCTTTTTTTGACGCCCCATTTGCCTCATAAGCCTTTCGGGATAAATGAAGGAAGCAACCTTCAAGCCCACCATCATCATAGAATAAGAGCTAGCGGCCGAAGCGGGCAACCCCGTGAAGGACCTCAAGTGTCACCACAGCACCACCCAACGGATATGAGGACCACTCTCCTTCACCAATCTCGAGGTCCAATAGGCCTCCGTGGATGCACAACTATCAGAGTACAACTTCTTCCTTATAGTAAGGTGACGGAACGAGTAAGAAGAAGAATCGGCCGGAGGCTCTACATACCTTAGCCTCTCCAAGAGCCACACTTAGAGGATCCTTGGAGATCCAAACGAGGTAGCTTCTCCACAAGAGCCCTTCTTATCCAAAGCTTGGATGATCTCGCCAAGCACCAACCATGATGGGTTCCAACCGTGTTCCATTTGCTCAACTATATGCACAAGGGTCATACTACCATACCACTTTGACCCCTCCTTCTTCAAGGCATCGACAAAGAGGTATGCATGGACTAGGAAAAAGGCAAGAGCCCTTCTCCTAGCCACCTCCGAGACACTGACATCCAACCGGTTTCAGAAAATGTTGATAAGAGCCAACATATCCACACCATGGGGAGCAAGGAGAAAGTTCACTTGGCTCGTTGACAACCCCAACATTGAACAAAACTTCTCTTTGTAACACAACCGAGTCGGAGGAAGCACCGGAGCACAATCCGGCCACCCTCCAATGGTGCCCACTTCTTCGGCAAGAGGACGAATTTCACCTTTCGGGAAAACGAAAACTTGATGTTTTGAATCCCAAAATCGAGAACATGCTTCAAGAAATGAGGATTCCACCTTGACTTGACGAAGCACCAACAATTGACCAACTCCCATTACAACGAGTTGATGCTTCTCGGGAGGCGACAAATCTTGACACAAATGTTGCAACCTATTTTCAAAAGTATCCATGAATTATTTCGTGGAAGAAGAAGAAAGGTTTTCGTAGAGATTTTTTCCGTGTTTCAGATGATGAAACAATCAAGCACAAACGTCCCTATTTATACAAAACAATCAGCACTTTTTTTCGAAAAAAGGGGAGAGCTCATTTGCTCGCTTATGGCCTCGCGCCTCTTTGGGCTGGTCCTCAGGATCCGCACCTTGATTTGTCCCTATCAAGTTCTGTTTCTTCCTGACACATAGATTTTCTCGCCTCAAGGCTCGTGCCTCTTTGGGCCTATTAGGAAATTTTTGTGTTTTCTCACACTCATATTTCCTTGTTTTCGCGTTTTACGAAATCCAACAAAATTTCCATGACGCAACTTTAAACATACGGGTTTTTCTCTTCTTTTTTTAGGGGGAAGGGCTAGTCACCCCGATCCGCGACAGATCGTTTCTAAGTCAGTCGAAAATTCGAAAATTTTTCGATTTTCCGCATTTTCCACAAAAATCGAGAATTGATAACACATCGTCAATTCTCTTCAAAACTCAAGCTCTTGCAAATCTAAGTCTTGATCTCACAAATATAAAACCAAATACACTCGCAAAATCTCTTTTGAAATTCATCCATGACGGTTTGAGTTTTAGTTTTTCGAGTTACAAATCAATTTTCAGCAAAATTCGGTGCAACTTTAATTCAAACACGAATTAATTTCTCGAAATTTCAAATCAATTTCTTTTGAAAAATCCAAACGTGACGACTTGTCACGGAATTTTCAAAATTTCTTTTCGATTTCAATTATTACCTTCGAGTCATAGTGGTTATTTTTGTTTTCATCAAATGCTTTTGCGTATTTACATGTATGCGTACGTGCTACCTGTTGCCTGTTTTTCTACACTAACGATGCAGGGACAAATACAAAGCAAAAGGGGAATCAGCCGCTAACAGTGCTTCTCCGAAACACAACACAAAAAAGCCAAACAAAATAAACTAGAAACCAAAATATGGCCTCACGCAAAATGTACATATATACAAACAAAAAGTCCAAAACACGGGCAAACAACTACAACTACTCAACGCCTCCCGGTGGCCCAGTCTCAGTCTCACGAGGAGTCGCGGGCAAAGCAGACTTTACTTCTTGCTTGGGCCCCCTCTCAGGAGAACTCTCCAGCGTCTCGTACTCCATCGTGACGCGAAGCTCCTCCGCCGCAGCCAACTGAGCCCTAAGAGAGACAATCTTCGCATATAGTCTCCGTAACCCGTCCTCGCGACGCTTCAGCTTCTGGTCCCGACTGATGATCCCCGGCTCCTATGCCTAAATCGTCTACCTCGCTGCATTTAAATCTACACGGACTCGAGTGAGCTCCGGTGGATCCTCGGTACCCTGCAAAATATAATACAGGTCGTTAAGATTTGAACGTGAAATGCAACACAAAACGACCAACAAAAGGCACATGTGCAAGCCGAGACTCCCTCGCAGCCAGGTCACCAGCAAGTGCTCTCCAGTGGTTAGCCATTTGTTACAAAGCCTGATGACTAATGGTCGACACCTACAACCAGAAAAGCCCTTCAACAAAACAAAAACCGCAAGGCAAAATACAAAACAAAGGAGGGTTTCGAAACCAGAAACTCACTCTCAAAACTGTCAACCTCCACTCCATGCCAGTGTCGGTCACCTCAGTAGTCGTAGGCTCTCGCAGACGCAACTGTAGCTCCTCACCACCTGGCCCCTGGAAAGGGGACTGTGTCGGGAAAGCTGGGGGCTGGGTCGTCATAAGCGCGTCAACATCCTATAACCGGAAGCCGCGTAGAAGGTGACAAACCCTTCCACCAGAATATAAAAAGAAAATAACGGAGAAAAATGTACCTCGATCTGATACCAGGAAAGCCTCGACAAGCGGAAGGTGTCGTAGTCGGCCTCCCGTAACAACAACTCCTCACCCGCACGGTCGTGAAGGTTCTCCTCAACCTCATCAGGTGTCGACTCTTGGAACAACATCTTAGGCGGGACGACCGGCACCACGAAGGTCTCACTGAAGCACTGACGAGCTAAACGCTCACCCAGGTACCAAATCGGCTCAATTGCCATCTCGAGGTACAAGCGCTGGGAACTGCTAGGTCGCAGATGCTCCTTGACAGCAGCCAGTACGCCTGTGTAGTGCTCCCAAGGCCACGCGACAAACTGCACTCAAGGTAAATCTAATCAACTAACTAGAGGCTTTCTAAGCTACCTAGTCATCCTATCTCTATCCTTTTCTACAAAACAAAAGAGATAAAAAGCAGTGACTTAAATCACCAACCCTGAGGGCGTTCACTCGACGCCTGCAGTCCTCGTAAGTTGACTTAGTCGACTTCTTCCGAGCCACCGTCCATCCCCTCACAGCAGGGTAAACCGAAGGCACGTCACTCGTCGTCTTCGGGCGCAGAGGGACAAAGTAAGCAAATAGCCAAGCCTGTAACAAAACAAAGCAATCACAAATCAGCCAATTTTTTTCAAAAATTGCCAAAACACAAAACTCAATCAAAAGCCAAAATCAAAACAAAAAAAAAACACAAAAACGCTCGTACGTCCAAGATGAGGCCGGAACCAACCAGAGCGGGAGAACTCCCATCCCCCATCACCTCCGGACAAACCGCAGCGTGCAGGTAACGAGTAAAACTCGCTAAATCCAGCGTCACCCAGTCATACTGACCTAAGGCGTCTAGGTCAGCAATCAGGGGAAATAACTTGGTCGACAAGCGCTCACCCTTGTCACCAAAGTATGTGGTACCCAAAAAGTACCACAACCACAACCGCGCCTCCTGCGCATCAGCCCTCGCCTCAGCCTCTGGACTCGCTAACGACGCTGGGATAAAGCCAACTACTCTCCCCCTGAAGTGGTCCCTCACATAAGAGTTCGCTATCAAGAAAGGAGTAATGTCAGTCGGCGCAGACAAAACATTACCGATCAAATCCGTGACTACGGCGGAAGACACTCTCTCCGGCGTCTCCGGTAACTCAACAGGCGTCTCACCACAGGGAAGGCCCGATATCATGGCGAAGTCCTTCAAGGAGACACCGACCTCCTCAAACTCCATGTGGAACGACGACGTCGTGTCCCAGTAACGGTCTAACATAGAAGGGCAATCTAACTCAAAGATAAAGTCCTGCTAGGGATTTAATTGCAGGGCAATCTAACTCAAATAACTATGCCTGACTAGTACGATTGATTACTTAAAGAATGAATAATAAAGTGAGACACATAGATTTATACGTGGAAAAACCATGGGAATAAGGGAAAAACCCACGGGCACCAAGCCAGGAGGGATTGTTACTATGTTTCGGGGTATCCTGACAGGGAGTGTGTATGTCAAGCTAAGAATAGAGTATGAATGCTTTAAGTAATTTACAATGATAAAATGAGAGTAAGTATGAGTGAATCATGATCCTCCTTTCTTCCTCTGTTGCTTGTTATTTATACTTTGCTTATAACGGCTCCTTTAGGTTTGTTTTAGACGTTCCTAGTAAATAAGCCTCATGCCGTATTTACTCGAATGTGGTTGGTTGACTCTATGATTTGTCTGCCGTTGTTTTTGCTCAGTCAGTAGCTCCATATTGTTCGTATATTGTGCTTGAATAGGTCTTCCATGAATATCGGAACCAATTTTCTAAGTTTTATTTGTGCTTTGGTTCTTGCCTGTCTTGATCTGGTAGTGTCCTTCACACGGCTGGTGAGATATTCCTTCAGGCCTGGCCTAGAAGATGGCCTGACCTATCTTTCCCTCCTGACTGGCACCTGTTCAGATGTTGTATGCCTTTTACTGGTTTTCTTTTGTTCAGGCTAGGCTCAATGCTTCTTTGCCTGACTGTTGTCTGGTCAGGCATAACAATTCTGGGCCCAACAATTACCCCTTATCTTCTTATTCCCAGTGGATTTGGCTAGGGATAAGGAGATAAAAAATCAGACCAGGCAAAAAGGTATAAGAATATTTACCGGAAAAGAGTTTGAGTTCCGTTTAACTTCCTTAACGGCTAGTGCTCATAAATGAGGTAGGTTCATTAAACCCTAGGAGAGTCATGATTTGATTCATCCACTTGTGTTATCCGTTGGATTTTTGCGGTTATAAAATGCCTTGAGACATTTTTTTTTTTTTGCTTCTACATTCCCATTCTTCAATTTTCTAAAACTTTCTTTCTCTTCTCTCTAATTCCTTTTGTAAATAAACCTTGCTTTGAAAATCAACTCTATAATCCAATCACTTAAAAAATGGCCGGTGGAAGGAGAAGGATTGTTGCACCAAAAGCTGTTGGGGCTGATCAGGCTCCGGTGGTGGTAGATGTCCCAGAACTTATTCCTGAGGATGAAGTTATGGAAATTTCTGCCCCTGCAAAAATTCTGTCTATCACACATAAGGGTGTCACTTTTGCCCCTGTAAAATCATTATCTACTTCTTTCCCTGAGGCCAACCAATTGAAGCGTTCTTTGGAACATTATTTGAAAGGTAGAGGTCTTCTTCCCTCTGGTGCTGAGGTCTGGGTCCCTGAGAATGGTCCAGTCAGGGCTAATTGGTGCAGTCTTGGCTGGTTCTGCATCTTCGAATGGGCGTTCAAAGGGGGTTGCAGGCTTCCCTTTTCTCCATTTATGGTTGAGGTTATCAGGGCCATCAAGGTTGCTCCTTTTCAACTTATGCCGATGGTTTGGAAGATGGTTCAATCTGTTGAGCATCTATGTACCAAGCATAACTTGGTGATTAATCTTGAGGATTTCAAGAATGTTTATCACTTGAAAAGAAATACCACTAGACGCTTCAACCTTCGAGTCAGGGCAAAGATGGCTCATCTGATTACCAACATTGATTCAGGTGATGATAAGGGTTGGGCCACAACCTATATGTTCATCAGGGTAGATTCTGTTACCCTTGATCTGGATTATATTAACTATCCGACTGTGGAGGGTGGTAAGTTCTTTTTTCCTGCATTCAATTCAAGTTATAGTAGTATATAAATTAAATTTAATGATAAACTTACTTATGTTGTGCCATAGTGGCTGACTGGGCATGTAATCCTGATGCTGAGGGGTCGGCTGATCGGATTGCAGCATTTATGGCTTTGCTAGATGAGGAGAGTGCATGGCCTACTTGTCTTGGTCAAGAACCCTTGCCTCATTTTAAGAAGGCTAAGTTGAGCACTTACAAGGCTGCTAGAGGTGCCAAGGCTTCAGGGGCCTCATCGTCAGGCAGTAAGTTTTTATCTTTTCTTTGTAGATTTTGATGCTTGAACATATGTTAGTATTACTGATATAGAATTTCGTCGTGTAGCTACCAGGGCTTCTGCAAGATTGCCAATTTTGGCTTATCCTTGGTAAAGGCAGGCGTTTCTCGGATTACAGGGGAAAAGTCCAGGAGTAGTGAGGCTACAGGGAGTGACCGCATGCTTCAAGTCCAGGTCCCTGCTCACCAGGCTCAATTGGTGTCTCCTCCGCAGGTTGTGGTTGATGTTGATGAGCCTAGTCATGCCGGTAAGAGAAAAAGGTCGGATGAGGCTTCTGAGGAAGTTTGTGATGTGAGTGAGGTTAGGGAGGCTAGGGCTAGACTTGTTGATGTTCAATTTGCTAAGGAACAAATCCAGGCTCACTCTTTCCTAGTTCATGATCCTTACTACAAATATCAGGCTAAGGAAATGTCTGCTCAGGCAGTGGCTGCTATGTATCGTTCCAGGAATTATGCTGCTAACCTGGTTACCATGCTGCAGGAAGTATGATTCTTTTCTCCTTAGTTTTGTTTTGGTTGTATGTTTTTGTTCTAGTTTGCCTGATTTGTGATCTTCTTGCAGAATGTAAATGACATGTTGAGGGGTGCTTGCGAGTTGGAATCTTCAAATGCCAAAAAAGAGACTTTGGACTGGGAGGTACAATGCCTGAATAAGGATGTCGAGTCTTTGAAGATGGATTTGAAAGTGTTGAAAAAAGAGAATGAGTCTCTGAAGAAGAAGAATGAGGCAAGCAAAGCAAGGCTAGTTGTTAAAACGTCAAAGTTAGGGTCTACTCAGAATGCTGTGAAGTCTATCCAGGCTAAACTTGTTACAGTCCAAGAAGAGTTAAAGGCTGAGAAGCAGGCTATGCAGGATCAATTGAAGGTAAATGAGGAGCTGGCTGCTGAAAGGGATGTGGTGCAGGGTAGATATAAGGATGCTGCTTTGTATTTATTTGGCAAGGGTCGTGTAGATGCCATGAAGGAGCCTGTTGAAGTCACGCCTTATTGGAACCCGGAACAAGAAATGGCTGACCTTAATGCCACCTATCCTGATCTTTGCAAGCTGCATGCTGATGACGAGGTTGATTCTCCTCCGTCCAAAGAAAAAAGTGGTGAGGCTGACGAGGATGAGGATGATGAAGAGGAGGAGGCAGCTGATGAGGGCATTGGTTCTGCTACTGCTTCCAAGGTAGGCTGATAATTTACTTTAGGGTAATGTTTTTTGGCCCATCCAGGGGGGGGGGATGTTCCCTGGACAAACTTTGAATTTCACTTTGGTTGGCGTTTGTCCTACGCAGGGAGGGATGTTCCCTGTGCAAACTTTGAATTTTTTGCTTTTTCCTTAGTATAATTTTTAAGTTGCTTTTCTTATTCCATTGTGTGCTTTGGTCCGATTAGGTAGTACCTGCAATAATGCAATTTGAGCCGTTTGTTAAGATAATGCCTGTCAAGAGGCTTATGGCCCTCAATCCGTTCGGGAAATCGTGGCTTTTTTGCCTGTCTGGAGGGCTTTTTGAGTAAGAGGGTTGGTTTGCCTGTCAGGAGGGCTTTAAGACAAGTGGTCTGGATTTATTTCACCATCATACCTGTCTTTTTATACTGAGCTCAGTTTTTGTGTGTTTTTTAGATGTGGCAAAAAATGCCAAAGTTTGTGAAACATTTCTGAGATGTTGTTCAGGTTGGGTGGAGTGGCCCTCAATCCTGAATATTTGTTTAAGCATGTAATTGTAATGACCTAGATAATTATAGAAAAGGCGTAAAACAAGTTTTCAGAATTTAACATGGTAATTTGACGCATATGGTAAAAATTGTAGTTATATTAGGCAAGGGATAAGGTAAGAATATAACAGACAGGCAAAATTGCAATTAGCAGGAAAGCATATATAAGGAGCATACAAAGACCATGGATTATTTCATTCAGGGGGTTTCACATAGAATTTTGCCAGGTAAGAGAAAAAGTTAATAGTCTTACCTGGTTGAAGCATAAGATAAGTAGTTTATACATGAAATAGTTTTAAGTAGGAGATGTTCCAGGATCTAAGGATTATTTCTCCGTCCAGGGTCTATAGCCTGTAGGCTCCCTGCTCTAGTATTGAATCAATCAGGTAAGGTCCTTGCCATGCAGGAGCAAGTTTGCCAGCATTCTTGTCTTTCGTATTTGGGAAGACTTTACGCAGGACAAAGTATCCTTCCTTTAATACTCCGATGTTCACATTTTTATTGTAGCTTATGGCTACTGTTTGCTGGTAGAAAGCTATTCTAATCTTGGCTGCATCTCTTAATTTTTCATCCAGGGTCAGGCTATCTTGCAGTAGTGGCTTGTTTTCTTCCATAGTGTTCTGGCTGCTTCTAGTAGTTGGTTCATGGATTTATGTTGGGATCACTGCTTCGCAGCCATACACCAGGGAGTAAGGGGTCTGGCCTGTGGATGTTTTGTGTGTAGTTCTGTCAGCCCAGAGGACTAGAGGGAGTTCTTCAGCCCATCTGTCTTTTCTTCTCTTTAGTTTTCTCTTTAGGCAGCTAATTACCACTTTGTTGCTGGATACAGCCTGGCCGTTGGCTTTTGGATAGCCTGGTGTAGAGTTCACCAGGTTGATATTCAATTGTGTATAAAAGGACATTGTCCTTTTTTGGTCCAGGAGTTCGTGTCCTCAGTGATAGGATAGATTTCATCAGGTTTTGTAATGGTTGGTTCGAGCAGGTGAACAATATGTATCTTATCAAATATAGCAGGGCTGGAATTTGATCCAAGGCTGGCTAGGGCATCAACCTGGGTGTTTAAGTCTCTTGGTATTTGATTAATGTCAAATGAACTGAATTTTTTGCAAAGGTTTTTGACATAGTCTAAATAAAGAATTATTTTGGAATCCTTTGCAGCATAAGTTCTTTTGACTTGATTGGAAATTAAAAGTGAATCAGTTTTTACCTTGAGATTTTGCACACCAAGGTCTATACATACCTTGAGTCCAGCTATCAGGGCTTCATATTCAGCTTCATTGTTTGTTGCTTTAAATTCACAACTGATAGCATGAGCTATTAAATCCCCTTGTGGTGATTTTAGTACTAATCCTAGGTTAGTTCCTCTCATATTTGTTGCTCCATCTACGTGTAAGGTCCATTCATAGCCTAATTTTTGGGTGTCTAGATGATTGACCTCTTTTATGAGGTCTGGTTCTAGGTTGGGACTAAATTCAGCCACAAAGTCTGCTAATGTCTGGTATTTAATTGTTGTCCTAGGTTCAAAGGTTATGTCATAAGTATTCAGTTGTATTGACCCATTTTTCCATTCTGCCTGAAAGTTCAGGTTTTCCGAGGACAGATCTGATAGGCAGGTTGGTCCTGACAATTATTGGGTGACTCTCAAAGTAAGGTCTAAGTTTTGTGTAGGATACAATTAAAACAAGTACATATTTTTCAAGTAGTCCATACCTTGTTTCTGCATCCAGCAGACTTTTACTTACATAATAGACGGGGTGATGTTCGCCTTCAACCTCCTTGATCAGGACTCCACTTACCGCTGTCTCAGTGACTGATAGGTAAACCGTCAGGGGTTCTCCTTTGTTAGGCTTGGCCAGTAGTGGAGGAGTAGCTAGGTAAGTTTTTAATTCTTGGAAAGTTATTTCATGTTCAGACATCCACTTGAATGATTTGCTCTTCCTGAGGAGGTCATAGAAGAATCTGGATCTTTCAGATGATCTGATATGAATCTGTTCAGGGCTACAACTCTTCCTGTTAGCCTCTGGATATCTTTGACTGATTTGGGAGATTCTAATTCCAGGATGGCTTTTATTTGTTCTGGGCTGGCTTCAATCCCTCTTTTTGTCACCATGTTGAATTCTTTCAGGATTTTGAAGGCTACTTCCAGGTCCTTCACATGATCTTCTACCTTCTTTGACTTGACCACCATGTCATCTATGTAGACCTCCACTATGTCACCAATTTGGTCTTTGAACATTATGTTGACCAGGCGTTGGTAGAATGCCCCTGCATTTTTCAGGCCAAAGGGCATTGCTGTGTACTAATATATGCCCCTTTCCGTGATGAATGCAGTATTTTCCTTGTCAGCTGGGTGCATTTTGATCTGGTTGAATCCACTTGAGGCATCCATAAATATTAGTAGTTCATGCCCAGCTGTAGCATCTACCATTGCATTAATGTGAGGGAGTGGGAATGGGTCTTTTGGACATGCTTTGTTGAGATCTGTGTAGTCTACACAAAATCTCCACTTGCCATTTTTCTTTTGCACCACGACCACGTTGGCTAGCCATTCAGGGTACATTACTTCCCTGATCATTCTCATATCTAGGAGTTTGTCCACCTCTTCGTTAATGATTGTGTTGCGTTCAGGGGCAAACTTTCTCCTTTTCTGTTGTACAGGCTTAAAGGAAGTGTCAATATTGAGTTTATGGGTAATAATATTGGCATATATGCCAGTCATATCAAAATAGAACCAGGCAGAACATAAAGAATTATTCTTAAGAAAACTTACTAGGTCTGGTCTGATATTATCAGGGACATCAGATCCTACCAGTCCATACCTGTTAGGATACTCAGGGTCTAACACTACTTGATCTGTTTCCATTTGGGTTTCTGCCACATAAGTGCTCCTGACAGGGTATTGTAATTGCTAAGCGAGAGACTTACCTGCCTTGGAAGGTTTTAATGATTCAGTATAACATTCCTGGGCAGACTTTTGTTCACCTTTGATGGTTGCTATTCCCCATTCTGTTGATATTTTGACGCATTGGTGATAGGTTGAAGGAATGGCTCTGACATTATGGATCCAGACCTGCCTAGGATTGCATTTTAGGATAAAAGGCAATCCAGGACTCCAAATCTTTCATATGATGAGACTCCTTCAACTTAGGTTGATAGGTAGATCTCTCCTAGAGTGTTCTTGGTTTCACCACTGAATCCTACCAAGACATTTGACTTCTTTATGATATGGTTCTCATCGATCTTCATGGCTTTCAGGACATCAAGCATAATTAGATAGACTGAGCTGCCACCATGTAATAGGATTCTCAGTACACGTGTAGTCCCAATTTGCATAGTAATGACCAGGCCATCATGATGGATGTCCGAGATTTCCTCCATATCAGTATCATCAAAAGTCATTTGAGGTAAATTTCTAGGTTTAAAAGGAGACTTCATTTTTGACTCCCTGCCTATTTTCTTTCTAACTGATATAGTCAGGCCGCAGATCTCAGATCCTCCATTGATGAATTTGACTTCATAGATGGGTGGTGCTGGGGGCAGGTCACGTTATGGTCTTTCCTGATCCTTTTTTGATCTGTTGTCTTCCTCGTTCTTTGATGGCATCAAATCTTTCAGGTAGTCTTTCTTTAGCAAGTAGGCCACTTGTCTGCGTAGACATCTGTGGTGTGTCCTATGTCCATGTGAAATTCACACCATCTTGTTGTGTCTTTCCTTGAGTTGGGATTGTCCGCCTTTTTGGGCCACTTAACAATGTCTCCCATGTTGTCAAGCCTTTTGATCAATCCTGCAGTATCAATAGAGAAGTTATATTCCTGAATAGGTTGGTAAGTATAAGAGTTACCTCGTTGCTCATGAGCATAGTTGACTTTTGATCTGTCAGGCTTGGTGTAGGGGGATGGCTTGGAATTGCTTCCCATATGATTAGAGCTTTTTCTGTTGGATCTTTCCTATCCTGAAACACTGTCAGTGGTTTCAGTCTTGAAGCTTTTATCTTCTTCCAGTCTGATGTAGCCAATAGCCTTTGCCTGAACGTCTTCAAAAGTTAGGCAAGGTTTCATGGTCAGCTAGTCATAGAAATCGATATCCAATGGTAGTCCCTGCCTGAAAGCTTCCACGGCTGTTCCAACATCACATCTGGGGTTTGATACTTTCTCTTTATTGAATTTGGTCAAGAATGATCTAATTGTCTAGCCAGGCTTTTGTTTTATTATATATAGGTCACTGGATCTCTTTTCAAGTTTCCTGCTGCTGGCGAACTGGTGGTTGAACGAGTTTATCAGATCTGCAAAGGACTTGACGCTTCCATTTGGCAGGTTTATGTACCATTGAAGGACGAGTCCGGTCAGGGTTGTTCCAAAGCCTTTGCACATACATAATTGTCGCAGCTCACTGGGTATAGAGGCTGCCAACATTCTTTGTTTGTAGTAGGCTACATGGTTCCGAGGATCTATAGTTCCATCATATATTCTCATTGATGGTAACATAAACTTTTTAGGCAAATCTATCTTATCTATATTATCCATGAAGGGAGAGTCAGCATATAACTTTCAGGGTTGGCTTCCTCAATGGTTGCAAGCACTCCAGGGATCTTCTCAAATTTATCATGGAGTTTCTTGATCTCTTGGAGCATGGCCATCATTATGGCTGCGTTAGTTTGATCTGAGATGGCATCTTCATTTGGGATTTCTTCTGAGTCTGAATCATGATCTCCTGCTTTGGATTTTGAAGGAGTATCAAAGTTGGAGAAATCAATATTCCTGATGATTGAAGAAAATGGTGTTCCAGGCTGAATCTTCAACGTTGAGCCTAAAGCTTTATCTCTTAACTTTTGCTTCAGATTGGACTCTAACTCTTTCAGTTTCTTGACTTAAGTTTCAGCTTGGGCCATCTTTTGCTTCAGTTGTTCCATTTCCAGTAGTTATTGTTTGGCGGCAGCATGTTGTTGTTCTATTCTGTCTCCAGAAGTTTTTTGGAAAGGTTTTTGTGTTTGTATAGAATTAGGTTTTGATTATTTTTAAGCTAGATGCCCCACGGTGGGCACTAATTGTTTTAGCAGGATTTCACGCAATGATAAAGTCCTGCCAGGGATTTAATTGCAGGGCAATCTAACTCAAATAACTAAGCATGACTAGTACGATTGATTACTTAAATAATGAATAATAAAGTGAGACACAGAGATTTATACGTGGAAAAACCCTGAGAATAAGGGAAAAACCCACGGGCACCAAGCCAGGAGGGATTGTTACTATGTTTCGGGGTATCCTGACAGGGAATGTGTATGTCAGGCTAAGAATAGAGTATGAATGCTTTAAGTAATTTACAATGATAAAATGAGAATAAGTATGAGTGAATCATGATCCTACTTTCTTCCTCTGCTGCTTGTTATTTATACTTTGCTTATAATGGCTCCTTTAGGTTTGTTTTAGACGTTCCTATTAAATAGGCCTCGTGTCGTATTTACCCGGAAGTGGTTGGTTGACTCTATGATTTGCATGCCGTTGTTTTTGCTCAATCAGTAGCTCCATATTGTTCGTATATTGTGCTTGAATAGGTCTTCCATGAATATAGGAATCGTTTTTCTAGGTTTTATTTGTGCTTTAGTTCTCGTCTGTCTTGATCTTGTAGTGTCCTTCACACGGCTGGTGAGATATTCCTTCAGGCATGGCCTAGTAGATGGCATGGCTTGTCTTTTCCTCCTGGCTGGCACTTGTTCAGGTGTTGTATGCCTTGTACTGGTTTCCTTTTGTTCGGGCTAGGCTCGGTGCTTCTTTGCCTGACTGTTGTTTGGTCAAGCAGGACAATTCTGGGCCCAACACAAGTCAAGAAGCCTGAGAAAGTCCTCATGGTAGCAATCTCCTGAAATTGGGAAACAAACAATATCAGAACACTTATTCAGGTCTGAAACAACAAAAAACGGCAAAAAAGAGGAGAGCTTAACAAAGCAGCAAACTCACCAAGCCCTCGTGCGCACGGCAGGAGATATGAGTGTCTAGCCGCAACAACAACTGGCTGTCGTCAAAGCCCTCGGCCCAAGCAGGCGCGGCCTGCAAGTTCGACCCTCGGAAAGTCGTAACCCGTCTAGACTCCCAGTTCTCAACGAAGACGTTATCCGCCCCCGTCTCCATTCTCCGCATTTTCGTCCCGCGAGAGTGCACGGGGCGAGGAGGGTCCCTCTCAATGATCTGTGCAACGTCATGGAGTCTCCGCCTAGGAATCCGAGGACCCCTCCTCACAGTGTTAACCCTCCTCCCAGAGGAACCGGCCTCACACCCAGTCTGAGCCCTCCCACCACCAACAACCTCAACAACGGTCTCCTCCCGAGCCCCCGTGGCTCCCTCAGCACCAACGGCCCCAACAACGGCCTCCTGACGAGCCTTCGTAGCTCTCTCGGCTCTAGCTAACAACCTCCTCAGTGGGCTCCTCCTTGGAAGCGTCCTTTACCACCACCTCGGGCACACTCGCCGGAGTACTAACCTGCCCAGTCCCAAACAAGGCGTCGAAAGTCTCGGCAACAGACCCAGTGGGCCCAGAACACTCACCTGCAATCAGGACAAGATAAAAACGTCTACCGAAATTTCGGCATTATGACGGCACAAAATGGACAAATCCAAAAAAAACAAACAACCTGCAAATGCAAAGAAAACAAAAACAAGGGCAAACCCGCCCAAACCCATCCAACAAAACACTTCATAAAAATCGCACAAAAAACGACTCACCCTTCTTTTCAAGCAAAAGACGAGTCAAAACAACGACAAAATTACAAAAAACCACCCAGCACCTCAAGGACCACACAAGGTCTGCCAAATAAACGAAAAAAATTCCCGACACAATTGGGTATTTTTCACAACTCAAAAAGGCAATTTTACGCCAATTCGGGCACAAACAGGTCAAAAAATTCAAAATACGACCACAACAAAACAACGTGATTTAATCACGTCTCAAAGTGACATAAACTACCGTTAAGGTCCATTTCAAGACAAACCGACTCAATTTGAGCCCGGACAAACGCTTATTTCGTCAGCAAAAGACCGTCTCACAAAGGCAAAATTCAAATTTTGCCCACAACGCCCAACGAAAGTTCAATATGGCAAAGCGGGTCTTTCCCGACTACAATACAGCCTAGTGGGGCACACAACTCGAGCAAACAAACACGACATTGTGAGATGAGATGAATTTCCGTCTCATTCACGTTTTTCGAGCCTAGAGCAGGAACGGGGACCAAAATACAAACTAAAAGCACCCCTATACTCCTAAACAGGTTTCTAACCTAATGCGATAATCAATTTCACTCGAAAATGGGCTACGCAAAAACGCCCAAATCGATTTCGAGGAGTTAGGGTTTCGCCCTAATTCAATTAACAAAAAGACGAACAAATTGAAATGGATTCAAGAGGATTTACATACCTTGAGATGACATGATGTTTGTAGCACGAAAGCAAGCAAAAGAAGAGATCAAAAATGGCGTTTTTTGGTCGATTTCGGGGTTGTGACGAAGAAGATGAAAGAAATGAAAAGTATAGGCTTCTCGCGTCTTTTTACAGAAAAAAGGGAGGCCTCATTCCCTCGCAGGAAGGCTCGCGCCTCTTTGAGGTGTTCCCTGCTCTTTCAGCGAAACATTGGGCTTTGGCCCAGTTTTGCACTATTTTCACAAATTTTCAGCGACGGAATTAAAAACCGTCATTCAAATACAAAAACAAAATAGTGAAATTCAAAATTCACTATTTTCACAAATTACCTACGACGGCATTAAAAACCGTCATTTTCAAACAAAAATAAATAGTGAAATTCAAAATTTGCTATTTTCACAAATTTCCAACGACGGCATTAAAAACCGTCATTTTCAAACAAAAACAAAATAGTGAAATTCAAAATTCGCTATTTTCACAATTTTTCAACGACGGCATTAAAAACCGTCATTTTCAAACAAAAACAAAATAGTGAAATTCAAAATTCGCTATTTTCACAAGTTTTCAAACGACGGAATTAAAAACCTTGTTGATCTGTGGATCATGTACACAACTTGACGAGCTACCGTGAGTGACCGCTCCTGTCCCAAGGTTTGCGTCGGGGTGTTACAATTATGAATCTGCTTCTACCGTTTGTCAAACTTGTCCTTGGTGTAAATATTGGAACTCATGAGGACAACATTGTCATAAAACTAACTGAATAACAAAAGGTGGCAAGTGGAGTTTAATGAACCAAAAGGATATATTTGACGAGTGGTTTTGAATGGAGGAAGTATTTTACTTCTTACATAACTTATGTATTGTAAGTATATTTAAAACATATAATACCCCATTGCGAAGCTCTCAATTAGTATTTCAAGTGAAGTATAAAACTGAACGCTTTTAGATGACATCTAATATAATATTTAATGTTTATACATACAATCTTGAAACGAGGACCTTCAGTAATGATAGACACACTTAGATCAATTGCAATGGGAGGTTGTTTGCATTGGGTTTGTAAACAATAAATTTTAGAAAAAGTTTGTCCCATTACAAAATAAAGTTTGTTGTTAAATGAACAAACTAGGTTTGAAAATAAGAACCAAGTTCTTCCCAAAAAACAATAAATTGATTAGACATAGCAAATTAATTATGGCCTATTAAAAAACTTTATTTAAAGTTCTTCCATTGCAACAAAAAGTTCTAAATTATTGAAATTGTCAAAATCTTACATGGCAAAGGAAGAAATTTATATAAAGTTCTTCCATTGCACTTGCTCTTATGCTCTTGTTGGATGAAAATAGTTTTTTTTATGGGAAATTGATGATTGATTGATTTCAGAAAAGTACTTTATTTTTTTAATTATATAAGCTTAATCTAGTTAAATTGTTAGGTTCATAAAACCCTCTTATTAGACTCATCTAATATAAATCTAAGTAACTTATTAATTAGATGTGGTGGATCTAGTTACATGCAAATAAAATAAGAGTAAAAGGAGAAAACAGTTTTTCCTTACATTAGAATAAAACGGAAATGGGCACAAGGTTGAACTCCTTCCAACCTTGTTCTTGAGCTTAATTAATTTGGGATGATCCTCCAAAAACCCAAGTATCCAAATTAGAACACCTCTATCAATAGCACCCAAGACTGTACCCAAATATTTCTAATGATATTAACTAGATATTATTAGAAATTATAATCCCTTTATTTTATTATTACTACTCTAGTAATTGGAAATAATATTAATGTGGTTGTGTGTTTTAGAGAGAAGATGGGAGGAAAATAAGAAGCAAAAGCAAGTAGTAAAAATAAGACAACTAATGTCTCCTTTTGTAGTGCCTAAAACCGGCTCCTACACCCACAATGGGTGTCTTTTGCTTTTTATTTTAATCTTATGTATATTAGGTAGAGTGTAGTGGAAAGCAATATGGCGATTAAAGGTTGTAGGACAAGTCATTGTCATATAGTAGAATGTGTATGTTGAGAAGAACAATCGTCATTGTCCCTAGTGCACACAAAACCGGCTACCACATGCAAAATAGGTCCGTTTTGATTTTTTTCGTATTTGTCCCACAAATGCCTTTAAATCATATGCTTAATTATCTTGCATAATTAAGTATTAATATGATTATACAACAATTACATGACACAAATTAATAAGTAATATACACTTATTTTTAAGTGATATTTTACCATTATATCAATATATAATGGGTCCTACAATGCCCAGTTAAATTAGTTTACAATTCCTTTGTAAATATAATAACCAATTACCTCTACCTCAAAATACAATACCTCGACTAATTTAATAAATTAACGCTTAATTATTAAATTAAATCTTATTTAATCACATTACAATAAGATATAAAATTTCATTAGTCAATCATCGCATAATTGAATAATAAACTTGCGTTAACTCGAGTTCTAAGCTCAACCTCAACCAACTCACACAACTATATATATATATATATATATATATATATATATGGATCCGGTGAGTTTATCACTTTTCGTGAGTTACCCCCGCGTATATAAGCAATTGATCTAACAAAACCAATTCATCAGAATCATACGTCACAAAAACAATAGTCTGCTTCTCTCTTTAAATCTAACTACTTTCTTTCTCTAAACCTAGATCTCTCTGTTTTGCATCAAACAACTAACAAAAAACAAAAAGAACGTGTGAAAAAAAATCAAAAACATACAGATTCAACAATCAAAATCGACAAATTCATCAAATTCTTCCCGATTTTTTTGTAATTCCATATGATTACTGCTTGTAATTCATTCACAATTTCGATTATTTCAATTGAAACGATCAATTTTTTTCTTCAATTAATAGTCAAATTTCGGAAAACCCTAACGCATCAAATCAAAACGAAGGTATGAATATTATTTATTTCTTAGCTAATAATCGAATTACTCCAGTGATTTCAGCAGCTATTGAAATTAAATAAAAATTCTAATCAAATTTCTGTGATTTTCAAGAGAATGATGATTTCTAATGATCGAATGATGAATTATGATGATCAAACTTTTTTCTCATCAAACAACGATGAATTCAGGTGAAAATATGTGTAATTCAGATGATCAATCTCGTTTTTCATTATGTTGATTACTTTAGTAATGTTATTCGTTATGTTGTTCAATTATTGTAATGTATAAACTCAGTTATTGTAATATAGAAATCTGGCATTTATAGTTATTGTAATGTAGAAAATCGGTTATTGTAATGACTAAAGTGAGTTATTCTATATGTGATTCAGTTATTCGCTCGTTAATTGTTTAAAGTCAGTTTTAGTTATTTTACAATCCAGTTACTTATTGGGTGTTCTGTTAAGTTATATTTTTCTTTTTGGTGATTTGCAGGTTGAATCACGATATACGCGGATAATTGACGTTCAATGGAATAATTGATGTATATACTTGGTCATTTTTTGTTAGATTTCATCTTGTTTAATTGAATAACCCAGTTATTGTAATGTAGAAACTCAGTTATTGTAATGTAGAAAACTCAGTTATTGTAATGTAGAAACTCTTGTATTTGTAGTTATTCCAATGTAGAAACTCAGTTATTGTAATGTAGAAACTCGGTTATTGTAATGTAGAAAACTCAGTTATTGTAATGTAGAAACTCTTGTATTTGTAGTTATTCCAACGTAGAAACCCAGTTATTGTAATGTAGAAACTCAGTTATTGTAATGTAAAACTTTTGTATTTGTAGTTATTGTAATGTAAAAGCTCAATTATTATAATGAGTAAATCATGTTATTATATTGAGATGAAACTCAAATATATTCAAATTTGTATCTTGTTTTTGTTTTCATCTTGTTTAATTGAATAACATGATTGGTTATTGAATGACCTCACAAAATGAATACAATAACTTGTATGTATTCAAATAACTGGTTTTGTGCATCGAAAGAAATTAACAAATTGAATTCAATATTTGCTCGTATGCATTGAAATAACTGGCTTGATTCAATACAATAACCATGTTTCAAAAACATTGTATTACATATTCACATCAGTATCCAAAATTACATCTAATAATAAAAACACATCACTAATTATTCTAGTTCTTTGGCTGAGCAACACCTTTTCTGACAACTTGTTTAACTCTTTTTCCACCCACCGGCCCTTCTCGATTTTAGAACGTGATCCTCAACCTGCAATATGTCCTTCCTGAGATCATTCACGTTCTGCAAAAGACATGCTCTTTCATCATTTACCTTCGACATCATCATAATACCCACCATCTCAAACCGTATAGATAGAGATCTTGTCCCATTTCCGCTTTATCATCGAAAGAAAGATCTACCCCTCATATGTGAGCATGTGATACATGGAAAAAATTTTGTTTCATTATCGTTCAGCTGCTTTGTTTTCCATTCAAAATTAACATCAACAATTTTGAATGTAGAAACGACAATCCCTTCTTTTGTTGTTTCCTTGTTTCCAAAAAGTCACAGAAGGAATCAACCTACCACATGCACAAACAAAAAACAAATAAGAATTATATAAAACAAAAAATACAACTTGAAAGAGGACATGGCAGATTCTATCCCAACATAACGAACAAGAAGTAACTATAAAATACAATCACTGAGTTTGAATAATACAATAATCGGTTAAAGTAATACAATAACTGTTATTAAACAGATTACATACTAACAAAACAAACAAGAAGTAAGTACAAGATAAAATAAATGGGTTTGAATAATACAATAACTCGGTTAAAGTAATACAATAATCGAGATGTAATGTAACAACAACTGCATTTGTAAGAACATCATATAAAATAACTAACTCAATATATTACAATAATTGGATTGTAAAATGACTACAACTGACTTTTAAACACTAACCATAGAATAACTAAATCATATAGAATAACCAAATCCCTATATTACAATAACTACATCAATATATTACAATAACAACTAATTTCAACAAACACATTATTTTAATTAGAGCAAAAGCAACGAAATCACTATATTACAATAACTACATCAATATATTATAATAACAACTAATTTCAACAAACACATTATTTTCATTAGAGCAAAAGCAACGAAATCACCAAAAAACCAGAAAGAACAACATCAAAAATCAAAATTAGGTACAAACATGCAAAATATAATTACAAAACCCTAGAAGTATGCGAAACAATAGAAAATGTAATTTAACAACAAAACACGACAAATTAACTACATAATGAAAACGACTGAATAAACTGAATAATACACACAAAAACAAGAAATTTATGCAAAGAAAAATTAGATGAATTTCAAAAATAAACAAAAAATAGAAAATTATTGAGCGCGAAGAACAAGCACAAAATCGATGTGAAAACGGAGAGAATGAAATTGAAGATGAAGATCGAGCACGAAACAATCAAAGTGATTATCGGAAGTTAAAGAGGGGAAAATTAGGAAGAGAGAGAAAGAAGCCGTAAAATATTAACAAAACAAACAAAAAGTGTGTATTTATATGTAGGTTAAGGTTTAATCTCAGCCATCCATCTTAGATTTGACCAATGGTCCAGATTTAGAGGGGTAACTCACCAAAAATGACCAACTCATATGATCTTATTTCTATATATATCAGGGACTGATCAACCCGTATCAAATACATTTGATCAAAAATATTTGGGTTCCATCCTTTAGGTGTGACCTCATGGGATCAACTGATCACCACCGTCAAACGACAGTAACGTCAAACTCTAGTCAGCCAATCGTTACCGATAAATGTTGATCAGTTGACTATATAATGTATCATCCCTTATGTATTCTTATCATGAGATTTAAATATGTGATCGCACTATTGTCAAGAACACATACTCCAACATAAACAACCAACTTAAATAATTGTGGACCAAGCTACCCGGGCGTTGAAATTATTTAAGATGGCGATACTTCTCCTACGGAGCTTTGTAAACAAAGCACGTCATGGGCCGTTACCGATTTGAAAGGTTTTGAAACTGGTGAAAGGTTGAACAAACCTTCATTTGAGGAGTCACCACCAAATTAGTGTAAAATTGGAATCGTTTGAATACTTCATGTCACGTCAAGACACAAAGTAGTGACATAAATACTAAGAAATTCGTTACCCTTAACATTCTATGTCTAGAATGACTCTCGCGATGGCAATGAACACGGATGCTCACAAATATCTGAGTAAGGGGTGAGGATACGTATTAGGAAGTTCTTTAATCGAACACCTACTCCCACCTGCCTCGATAACGGCCTCTACTAATGATCAGGAAAATTGTTTATACTCGATGTGTTTTTGATTATATGCATGCAATGCGACATCCAAAATATTAAACCTAGCATGTGAGAATTAACTATGTAGGTTGACAAACAATTTACAATTAAAGGGTCGGAATAAGAGGTTAGATTATTTACATGTGAGAAGCCAAATAAATAAATCATACAAAGCGATATGAAAATTACATGATGAACATGGAATTAATGTCGTAAAATACTCCCATAATATGTTTGAAAACTGGTAAAAGAAGAAAATACAATAAAGAAAGGTAAAAGAAAAAGGTGAAAATATTAGAATTAGACAAAAGGAATATGAAGTAGTCGGTTAATAAACCAAACAAACAAACTAATTAAGTCGAGGTGAGTTGAGTTCAGAGGCAGTAAGCAAATCAGAATAGGCGCAGCAGATGATGCGCCCTCTGGAAAGGGCGCAATAGTCGCTGCGTCTGTTCTAGAGGTGGGTTCTGACTCTGAAAGTCAGACCCGCAGCCGTTATTGTTCATTGAAGAATTTAGTTGATTGATTTATTACCTAGACTCGAGGGAAGTTATTTAAGCATGTTTTAATATACTAGAAGCGTCATAAATTGGGCCAGAGTAGGATTTAACATAGATTATACGGCGTTTTACAAGAAATGATCGATGTCGGAATCGGTTTATAAACTACAAACGTGAAACTTGAATTACATATTAAACAGAACTAGGGTTAATTACAAAGACCGAAAGCAAAGAATTAAGACTGGAAAACGAGCTAAAATAATATATAAAAGGCGAATTTAAACGACTCGATATGAAGAGATCGAACCTCTTAAATCTGGGTTCGAATTAATGACGAAAACCCGTAAATGTTGAGTTATAAGGGATTAGGTCGAAAAGGATTTGATAAAATAAATAACAAATATTGAATTGAAAGAAGAAAGAATGAAAAGAGAAAACAAAAGACGAAACAAAAGGTACTCAAGGAGGAGGAAGAAGAAGAAGAAGAAGAAGAAGAAGAAGAAGAAGAAGAAGAAGAAGAAGAAGAAGAAGAAGAAGAAGAAGAAGAAGAAGAAGAAGAAGATAAGCATCCTCTAAAAGAGGCGCAGCAGATGCTGCGACTGTTCCAAGAAGCGCATCAGCTGATGCGTTTCTTCTCAACATCTTTCCACTGCTGTTTCGTATAAAAGATTTAAAACTTTGATTTTTAATGAAAATAATACGACTTAAAAGGGTATTTTACGACATAAATTCTTACAATAAAATTATGAAATAAATAAAACAAGATTAAAAGTGGGATTTACACCCTCAGACTTACATGTTAGCGAAGCAAGATTAGACTAAAGTTGTCTTTTAGCTGTAACTCAACTCGATGTATGTAGAAAGTGCCCTTGAAAAAGGATTTTATAATATTGATTGATTGATTAGGTGTAGTGGTCAAGTTGGCCGGTCATACATGTAATACTTTGTATTTATGAGTTAGGTACTCGTTCGAGTATGAGAGTGTACTCGACCGAGTGGAGTGTAATCGGAAGCTTAGAGGTTGACTGAGTGGGTTGGGTTTTTTTTTTTGTCTTGGTTCTGTTTTGTGGGTACTCGGCCGAGTAGTGTGTGTATTCGGACAAGTAGTGGCTACTCGGTCGAATGGGTCGGTGTTACTCAACCGAGTGGACCGGTCTGGTTATATCCGTCGGGTCATTTGTTCGTGTTTAGAAAAGGGGTTAGTATATTTGCGATAATCAGTTTCTTAAACATATCTAGACCCTAAACACATTTATAAACTTCTCCAATGTCTCTTTTTACTCCTCTAATCATCTTAAGAAAAGATTGATCGCGATGATTGGATTAAGGCTTCATTTCCCGTTTTCTCTTGCGTCTCCATTTCGTAAGTTTTTAATCTAACTTTATAATCAGTTTCTTTTGTGACCAAACCCTAGGATGGGGATTTGTGGGAATTATGTTCTAATGAATCATTGATTAAGGTTCAAAGTGATGGTATATGATTATTGTGTGTAGCTGACAGTCTCATGCTGGAGAATTACTAGTGTGATTGCTTAGGTATTATTGGATTGCATAAAGATAAGGTTTCCCTACTCATCACAGTCTGTGTTGATTGATGGATTGTAATTGGACGCTATTGTGATTGCTTGATTATCATATTGTGCTATGGTAATGGTGTTATTGGAGATGTGAATTAGATATTGTGAGCCATGTCGGGAGATGGTTTCACCCCTTGTTTTGCCTCTTTGACTCCCGTCACAAAGGAGATGTGCACATTAATAAGCTTGGGTTCCCTCGTTACGATGAGCGCGAATTTTGGCGGCAAGGCTGCGATCTACCACCGGCAGGGATGGATTACCTGTTGCGATGGGTGACCTGGCAAGGCTATTCGCGGTGGTGAGTAGTTGTGTCCGAGCCGCGGTTCAGACATAGGTTACTTGGAGTTTGGAGTTGATGGTGATCAGTGTTTTTGTGTTTACTTGTGTTGTTCCTTATACTATCATATTCTATTACTGTTTATGTGTGTGTGTGTGTGTGTTGTGTGTTCCTTGTTTTCTCTACGTCAATCGATAACCATCTTTGGGCACAAATAGGAATTTGTACCATCCAAATGGGACGATTGGTCGAATTGGTTTGGTTAAAAGCCTAGGAAGGCTGGCTAAAACGACCTAAGAAGGTTGAGTAATGAAAACGGACAACTGTCTCATATAAACTATTTTCTAACCTTGTTCAAGTTTCACCCTAGGTAACACTAGACTTAGTCTAAGTGTATCATACCCAGCGGAGTCGCCAAACTATGGACACAGGCCACCCGCGCCGCACAACATCCCGCGCGTTGGAATCGAGGCGGCGACACTTCTCCCATGGAACCCTGGTGAAAGCCAAAGCACGTCATGGGCTGTTACCGATTTGTGAGGTAGTGAAACCGGTGAAAGGTTTGACAAAGCCAACATTTGTGGAGTCGCCACCAATTTTGATGGAAAATTGGAACCATTCGAGTACCACATGCCATGTCAAGACACAAAGTAGTGACATGAACACTAAGAAATCCGTTACCCATAGAACTCTATGTCTAAAATTACCCTCGCGATGCCAATGAACACGGATGCTCAGAAATATCTGAGAAAGGGGTGAGGGTACATATAAGGAAACTTTTTATTTGAACACCTAATCCCGTCCGCCTCGATAGCGGCCTCTAGTAATGATTTGGGAAGTTATTTATATTCGATATTGTCAATTGTATGGATGCTATGCAACAAACACATTTTAAACCTAGCATATGGGTATATACTATGTCGGTTAATTATCTTTGGGATGGCACTAGTGTCTATATGAGAGCTCCTCTGGTTAGTTGGGAACAAGTGTATACTCCTAAATCTGAAGGTGGTCTTGGTATCAGGTATAGTCTTGACTGGAACATTGCCACTGTGGGGAAATTGGTTTGGTGGATTTTCAGCAAGCCGGATAGTCTATGGGTCAAGTGGATTCACCAAATTTATTTGAAGGGTCATTCTTGGGATAGTTATCTTCCTAAAGCTCACATGAGTGGGAATTGGAAGGCTATTTGCAAGGTAAAAGAACTGTTTAAAGGGGGTTACCATAATGGTGTGTGGCTTTGGTCGATCAAAGAGGATATATAGTGTAAGTTTCGCTACAATTGGGTGGGACATATGGAGCGAGAAAGTGGGGTGGGCTAAATTGATCACGGAATCCTAAAGCTCTCCCTAAGCATAGTTTCCTGTGTTGGCTAGTCTTCAGGAATGCTTTGAATGTGAAGGATAAGCTATGTCGGATTGGAATATGTTCTGATGATAGATGTTGTATTTGTGATACAGACACAGAGACTATTAGTCATCTCCTTATGCGTTGCAGATGCAGCAGATTAGTCCTACATGAGATCTGTTCGTGGTTGTGCTTCCCTACCCCTGGGGGAAATGCAATCATCTGGATTGGACGCAGGAAGTGGAGACCAGTGCAGAAGAGTACCTGTCTGGCTGCTGTCATGGCAGTTTACTACCATATATGGCAGCAGCGTAATTTGGCTAGACTTGAAGGCAAGTTGTTGAGACCGATGACTTTGGTTTATCAAATTCAAAAAATGATTAAGAGCAAAGTGCATCAGTTAGACTTGAGTAATGTAACTATAAGAGATAGGGAGTGGCTTACTCTAGTTGGCCTTATTTAATGTACTTAATCTTCTCTTGATAGTTTGTAATACTTCTTTTGAGCTTAATGAGAATGCTTACATTCTACCAAAAAAAAAAGCACTCAATTGGGGGTCAAGGTTGGAATATAGGTTAATTACATGTCAATATACATACAAAAATGAATAAAATAAGAATACAAGACCATATAAATGCCGAAGACAGGGTTTGAAAGAAATAAATGAAATAAGGAAATTAAATGAAATAAGGAAATTAATAGAATTAGGAAATAACTGAAATGAGGAAATGAAAAAAGAAATAAAAAAAATGGAAATAAAAGAAATAAAAAATAAATAGATAAGGAAATTAATAAATTAAGAAAATTAGAATAGGTTAGAAGATGATAGCAAGGAATAATAGTCGATTAGAAAACCCTAAACATACTACGTCAAAGCGAGAACGATTTCATAGACAGAAGCCAGCCTAGAACAGGCGCAGTAATGGGTGTGTCCTCTGGAAAAGGCGTAAAGCCCACTGCGTCAGTTCTGGGATGGGTTCTGACTGTGAAAGCCAGACTCTGTTGGTTGTTATGGTTGATTTATTATAAAAATTAATTGTATTTAGAGTAAAGGTCGAAAAGATAAAATAGAAGAATTTGATAAATTAGAGTGACTCAAGACCCGACTCAAAACCAATTAATATTGATGATTAATGATTACTAAATGAATTTTGGATGAATGTTGAACTAACAAAATTTAAATCATAGATTAATGTACAAGAATTAAATTAATTTACAAAAGTCGAATTTAAAATACTGAAAATTAATTATCAAGCCTCCTAAACTCGGATTTGATGATAAAAGATTAGGTAAACCGGCTAATATTAATTATTAGCGATTTAATCCGACTCGAAAAATAAAGGTTTAACAAAATTAAATTGAAGAGTAAAATAATTTGATGAAAACCAATTAAAAGATGTAGGTTCATTAAAAAAAGAAAGAAAATAACAGAATTGAGAAAGAAAGAAGAAGAAGAAGAAGAAGAAGAAGAAGAAGAAGAAGAAGAAGAAGAAGAGAATAAACCCGAGAAGAAGAAGAAACCGAGCAGCTAAAAGCAACCTCTAGAAGAGTTTCTTCCAGAAGGCGCATCAGACACCGTGTTTCTTCTACTTGTCGGATCTGGACGGTTTTGACGAAACAAGGTTTGAAACTTATATTTTATAAAATAGTTTTATGTCTTGGCATTAATATGATGTAAACTCGTAAAAAAAAATACAAAACAATATAAACAAGATTAAAGGTGGGATTTTACACTCTCAGACTTACTTATTAGCGTCGAGAGATTTAACTAAATCGACTTTTAGTGGTAACTCGACTCGATCTATGCAAATATGAAAGTGCCCTTAAAAAAGGACTTTAAAAGATTGATTTACTGATTTTAATGATTGTGTAGAGGTAAAATTGGTCGGTCTATGCAACGTGACTAGTACCTAGAATGATCTGGGCTTACGTTGTCGCATAGAGCAACCACGTAGGCATCGAAAAGTAAGAGCGTGGTCTTAGAATGCAAAGGGAGAAGAGAAGAGCGGACTCTCGCGTGAAAAATATGTAAGGCGAAGGCCTCTATTTATACTAATAACGAGGTAGGGTTTAGGAAAGGATATGGAAGGAAATAGGAAATAACCGATTTAGGTTGAAATACGGAAACTTGGATGAAAAGAAAGCCCTGATAAAAGGCGCAACAGGTGTTGCGACCCTTAGAAGAGGCGCACCACTGCTGCGTTGTCTCTCGGGTAGTTTCCTTCTGCGCAAGAAAGCGCGTTTGACAGTCTATCGTATTTTAGGCATAACTTTCTCTACAAGACTCAGATTCAAGTGATTTAGCTGGCGTTGAAAAGAAGAGAAAGATCTAGAACTTTCTGTTAAATAGGCCAGACCTTAAAAAGTCGTTATTACCTCGTAAAATGGGCTTAAAAGTCGGGTTGTCATTTTAGCTAAATGAAATGCACATTTTGTAATGTAAGCTTAAGTTTAGACTAAAGAAGTGACATGGGACTCAAAATGAGATATACTCTTAACATTTTACGACATCCTAACCTTAGGTAGACAAGCACATTGCTTTTTGACTCAGGATTACAAATGACGGTTTTGCCCCCAGACTCTTATTTGACTCTAATTACTGCCAAACCGACCGTACTGACACCTAGATGACAACCAAGGGGCAGATACAAGTGTACAAGTTACCTTTTATTAACCAATTTATGAAACATCATAAAATCGTGACATATGCTAAACATGCGGCCCAATCATCACTGCGTGTTTGGCGGGAGGTGCAGAAACGAGGTATCTACAGATCCATAAACACTGCCGGTGCATTAGTCAACCCGAAAGGCATCACTACATACTTATAGTGACCATACCGCAATCGGAAAGCTTTCTTAGGAATATCCTCATCTGCAATCCTCAATTGGTAATAACCCGACCTCAGATCAATCTTGGAGAACACCCCAGCTCCACTCAATTGGTAAAAAAGATCATCAATCCTCGGCAGAGGATACATGTTCTTCACGGTAACATGGTTTAGCTCTCTATAATCGATGCACAACCTCATACTACCGTCCTTATTCTTCACAAATACAACCGGTGTACCCCAAGGCGATATACTAAGTCGAATGAATTTCTTATCCAACAATTCGTTCAGCTGTTTCTTCAATTTCTCCAATTCTTTTGGTCCCATATGGTACGGAGCCTTAAATTAGGTCATGTCCCGGGTTTAAGTTCAATACTTAAGTCAATGTCCCTCTTAGGTGATAACCCCGGTATCTCCCTCGAAAAGACATCGCCGAACTCACTAACCGTTGATATCTCTACTTCTGATGTCTCCTCTACTCGAGTATCGCTCACATGGCAAAGGATTAAAGGAGACCTCTTCCGCAAACATGACTTTAAAGTCATCACTGCAATCAACTTCATCTTGGGTTTTACAATAAACCCCCGATATGACTCATTGACTCCTTTAAGACCCTTTAAAGACACTCTCTTTTGACGACAATCTATCTTGGCCCCATACTTACCCAACCAATCCATCCCAACTATAACCTCAAACCCATCCATAGGAAACTTAAGCCAATTAACTGGTAAGTCCACTTGTCCAACCACCATAGACACCCCTTTATATAACTTGTTACAAGACATTGGCTCCTCCGACGGTATAAACACGTTATCTTTTACCAAATCATACTCCCCCAAACCCATAGATAAGGTATGACCCCTAGCCACAAACGAGTGGGTTGCCCCTGAATCAAACAAAATAAAAGTCGGCGTATTATTAACAAGAAAATTACCGGTGACCACATGTGCATCCTTCTCAGCCTCCTACTTGCCCATCATGAAGAGTTTACCACTGTTTTTCTGTCCTCCTCCCTGGATTGTAGTCGATGATGTAGTAGGCCTAGCCGCCGAATTCTGCGTCACACTGTTATTCGGACACTGATAGGACCCACCATTCTTGCGGTTGTAGCTGCCATTGTTGTTGCCTTGACCTCCTTGATTGTCCCATGACCCAGCTGGCCTGCTACTCGCCAAACCCTGACTCGGAGTTTGCGAGTAATTCCCCTGATAAGATCTCGGAAAGCCTCTTCGTCCACTTACAGCGCTCGTACACTTATACCGTTTGTACCTGACCCACCACAGTTGAAACAAAGCAATGTTGAGTTACCACTAGTGCTCCGGTCTCCTCTTCCCCCAAGAACGAGATCCCCCACCATACCTAGACCCTCCAGAATAGGTCCTAGCTTGGTTGTGGTTACCCCTCTTGTGGCTTGATTGGTTGTCATCCTCACTCTCCGGCTTCCTCTTTTCAGCCCCCTTTTCCTTGGCCTCCTTGGCCATCTCAACCAGTCTCTCAGCATGCCCCGCTCTCTCATAGATATCTTTCAGATCAGAGGTCACCCCGGCCAGTAGCTTTTCCATAATCCTCAGCGCTAACCCTTTCTCAAAGTGAAGAGCCAAACTCCGTTGACTCAGCTGCATGTCTTCCGCATAGTATGAAAACTCCATGAACCCGTGATAGTACTCAATGACGGTCATGCTGTCGGTCATAGTAAAGGAATCAAACTCACCCCTCAACTTTGCACGGATGTGCTCTGGAACAAAGTGGTCCCTCATTGCGCTCTTGAATTCTGCCCAAGGAATTGCAGGTTGGTCCACAATCCTATAGTATGCCCGACCACCTTCCTTCTCATTATGCCATCATACCCCAGTCTCATCCCTCAGATAGAACGCAGCATATTCTACCATCATCTTCGTCGGACAATGAACCACCTCCAACAAACTCTTCATCTCCCGGTGCCAGTTGTCAAGAAGTTTACGGTCACTGGTGCCCTCATAAGTAGTAGAATTAAAGCGAGAAATGGTGGTGCTCAGACGAGATGTATCCACCGGTTTCTCTTCCCCTTTCCCCATATTTTTGAGTGCCTCCATGAGCACTTCTTGCTGCTCATTCATCCTAGCTACCTCTTCAAGGCTCATCTCCGAGGCCTGAAGGTAAGCGGCTGATCTCTTTGGCGACACTTTGAGATGATATAACCAAGACAAACGTAAGCACATAACCTACGGCTCAATACAAATATCATATCTGCCAAAGAGGTACTCGGTCGAGTATGCTGATTAATCGGCCGAGTACTCCGACTCCAGTAGCTGATAAAAAATACACATAAAGCATACTCGGTCGAGTACGCCTCACTCGGTCGAGTACCGCCTCTACTCGGCCAAGTGGTCATATTCCAGTAGCTACTACCAAAAACACAACCCCCTCACGCGGTCGAGTACCTGCCCTACTCGGCCGAATCATGCCAAAAACGATATACCCTTTTACTTTAACAACATATGTATATGTATACCAACGTTCCCATATATGTTACTAACAATAGAAAGAAAAAATGTCAAGTAATAATATCCAAGCATGCCATATACCATTTGTAACGCATTAACACACTTATTACTCCATGTTCATCCAATTCACATAAACATCTATTCCATGCAACACTCTTATGAAAGACATACACAACACATGCAACGACTCCCTTGACACCCCGTAATGATCGGCTCAAAGTTGTAAGCGCTAAATTGCGGCCTTAGGACGTCTCCCAAGCTTTTGCGGTAGCTCCAAACAACTCCTACCTATGTTCATTTTAATTAGACACCCTATGTTCATTTTGTTCATTGGTTTTAGGTTCCAAAATCACCGCTCTGATACCACTTTGTAACACCCCAATACACCAAGGTGTCTTACCCAAGACCACCTTAGCATATCAAGGTGCTACCATCTCGGTTGCCCGAGGTAAAGTATATCAAATAGACCATCAAAGAACATTTACTAAAAAATATCAAAACACAAGCCAATCCAAACTGTATTAACCATCCTCCCAACTCAAATAGTAACCAGTAACCGACTACACATCGAAGTGTCTAGCCCTGCCAGGTTACCCATCACAACAGGTAACCCTCGCCGCCAGTTTGGGACTGCAGCCCCGCTCATCGTAACGAGCGAACCCAGATCATTAATGTGCACATCCTCCTTGCCACAAGGGGCGAACTTGGGTGTGAAGACCATCTCCCTAAAATGGCTTCACCAACAGTAACCAATAACCAGAGATATCACAATCAACCACAATCACAATAACAATACTAAACAATCAATACAAATACCGTCTTATAATCAATTATGCAATCAACTGAGTATGGAAACCCTACCTTATTCGCAAATTCCGCAAATCAACAACAACAATGAGGCTAGAATTGCTCTTCTACGAAATCGTCACCTAACAAAGAATAATCAAACAATATTATATCATAAACTATCACTAATCAGCCTTTACCCCCATCCTAACCCAAATTAGGACAAACCCAAAAGAACACCACAAACTGATTAAGAAAGCGCTAGAGACTTGCCAACGAAACCGGTACGGAATAAGAGACGAAGACTCATGATCGATCAAACTAGACTTGGAAGTGATGAAGATGATTAGAGGAGTGATAAACGTAGTTTAGGTTTTGTAAAAATGATTTAGTAACTGATAAAGCGTAATTTATAACCTCTAATCATCTTAATCAAAACCGCGGAAATTAACCCGTCAGACCGGGTACTCGGGTACTCGGCCGAGTACGACCTTCTCGGCCGCGTTCCTCACAATTCAGCTGAGTGCTCCCAAAACAGTAGCATGTTTAAAAGCACTCGACAACCTACTCGACCGAGTAAGCTAAGACCAGAAAACCGTAGTATTACAACAATAGCCTCTTTATGCTTCTTTAAAGAGGCACAACACAGTATGCACAGCTTGGAAGAAGCGCACCACTTGGTAGTTTCTTCCTTTTAGGTTTCCTCCTACAATACAAAATTGCAAATTGCTAGAAGAATGGATGAAGATTTATCTTATTACATAGAGTTTAATCAAACATCTAAATCTCTAAAATTAACGAATAATATCTTGACGGTTTCTAGACTATTCCATCTCGAAACGAGACGGGATCTGAAAATGGAGACGATTTTTGCTAGAACTCGGAATTGGCTTTCTAATTACTGTAAAAACGACTGCAACGGCACGCAGATGACGGCTCATAGGTTGACCAAAGTGTTCGAGTAATGTTTTATTAATCGACTTACGAAATGTTATAATAATGTGACATTAGCGATAAACATGACGTCCAATCATCCTCGAGTGGCTTGCGAGAGGTGTAAATTGAGGTGTCTACACTGTGACAATGATAGTGACGTACCTAATACATCCAGCAATGTCGTGTACAAAGAAAAATTTCTGAATTTGTAGTACCATTACCTTATTTTTGTACATTGTAATATTTTTTTTTTCCAATGACGAGAGAATCTCTAGTCTCACTATATTTGATGCGCACTAGGTAAACTAAAATGTTAAATATGGCATGATGATATAACACTGAAACATGATTTTAAGATTTTTTTTTTTTAACGATAATAATAGTTTGAATGGCATTGGGTATAATTTGTATGAGAATAAAACTAGTAACATGACAAGAGACACGATCCAAGAAGTCAATTTACACCCTTTGGGTTGGAAATTGACCAAACTAGATTGAGTTCATTGAACCCTTGTTTATTTATTTATTGATTATTTTAGACATTATTGTCAAGCCAATGTATAAGGCAGACAACAATCTCCGTTGTCGTGGCATACTTGATTGCAATCGAACATAGAGAAAGTAGATACGGAGTATTATTGAAGAGATTCCATTGTTTATATGCTTAAGAGGAAATAGTTGAATAAATAATCAAAATGCAAAACATTAATTCTTATTTCAGACGGAATATCCCGCTTAAAGATTTCAGACGACTTTATGTGACCATTTTTAAGGTAAAATATGATCGTTTTAACGATAAAAAATTGTAACTAGTGTTTGTTGTATAGGTAATTTTTTGTCAAAAAGTGGTTGCATTTGGCTGTAAATGGATCACATATGGCTCGTCTAAAGTAGGGGTGTTAATGAGACGAGGCAGCTCGCGAGCAACTCAAGATCGGCTCGGTCAAAGCTCGGCTCGAGAGCTTAACAAGTCAAGCCGAACACTGGTTCGGCTCGATAAGCTCGCGGGTGGCTCGAACTTGTGTGATTAGATAAAATATTTCTCAGATTTAATAAAAATATTTTATTATGATTATATCTTTGTATCAAAGGTATCAAATGTCTAACTTATTTGCCAAATATTTTTACAAATAACATTCTAGCCTTATTATTGAAAATATTGGAAGGAAAAAAAATAAAAAAAAAAATAAACAATTATATAGGCTCGATTCGAACTCGCGTTAAAGCTCGCAAGTTTGATAACGAGCACATTTTTTTCAAGCTCGGGTAAGCTCGAGCTCAGGTTTTGGTTCTTGAACACAAGCAGAGCAAGGCTAAGCTCGGGTTCGGCTCGGCTCGTTAACATCCCCAGTCTGAAGTTTTTAGACAAAAATAAGCGTCTGATATAGTCTTGCTCGGGTCGGCTCGTTAACACCCCTAATCTGAAGTTTTTAGACAAAAATAAGCGTCTGATGAGAGGTTTTCTTATATGCAAATTAATTCTGTAGGACAAATTTTTCTAAAGGGACTACCTTATGAATTTAGCCAGAACTTGTAACACTATAGAATTCACTTTTGTAACGGAATGTTGAGAATTTTGGATATTTTTATTAAATGTATCAATGAGAAATTCAGTAACTTATGTCGACGATTTTATTGGTGATTTTAAAGAAGTTCATGTCTTTTATTGGTGATTTTAAAGAGACGGTCTCTCATGAAACCAGTCACTCCGAAATTACTAATACCACTCAAATTAGAGTTAGCTTATATTGTTGTGACATTAACATAAAAAAAGTAGTGACATAATCATTCTCTTAAATATAACAGGTCTCCCTCATTCATATGACATGGAAATTTAAGAAATTCTCAAACTCCTTTCTATATTAGACCATGCATAATGCATTATCGTAGAGGTCGCTCGTTTTTCAAGTTTGAAGCACCAAAATATAAGAAACGTAACCCATTCTTATCCCGGGAGCTAACTTTTTTTTTTTTTTTTTTTTTTTGCAACAGTAAAGAAAGTGTTTTACATTGTGGTGGTACGACTCACTAAATCATACCTATAAACAATAGCATAAAACACGAAAATACTACTAATAACATAATCTAAAACAACAAGGTAAATGCATCGGCTGGCAATAATGTGTTGGTGGCGTACGACGGTAGGCAGGCCACAGACTTGGACTTCAAAAGAATAACTGGTCATTAACCTTGGGTACCGTAGTCCATAGAGGAGACAAATTGTCTTAAAAACACGACATGAATTCGTGGGACTCGGGTTTATCATTCTAATTTTATACTCCTATTGTTCATGATTATTGATTTGATGATTTGCATTCTTTGACATTTCAAACGCATATTGACGATGTTAATCCCCTCCTATGCTTCAAGTTGCTAAATGTTAAAACAAGTGAATGTCTCAATTGGACTTGACGTGAGATTGTTAATTAATCACTTTTTAAAATTAATAGACCCTGATTTTCTATTCCTGATTAGTTTTATGATGATCAACGAGGCCTCTACATTCTTATCAAGTATGTCCAAACGCATTTTGTGTTAAGAATATATTATCGACGCAAGATAATAAAACCGAGTTAATGCAGCAACCGTCTAAACAGAGTCAACAATTTGTTCCTTGATCTACTCCTAGTTTATCTAGGTTGTTTATATTAGTCAAATTGTATCCCTAAGATTGTGCTATTAGTTAGGGTTATTAGCTTGTCTTATGTTGTATAAATACTAACCTTCTGTAACCTTGTTAATCATCAATTAATAACATAATATCCTTTCATCCTTTACATGGTATCATCGAGTCTATAACGATCCTCACTAACGATTCCCGGTCTTGACCTTTGTACACGTTTCCCAGTCCATCGTTCCAATGGCTGCCAACAACCTTCAACTCGCCAATCCCGCCGAACCCAACTCACCCTTGACCCTTGTGACGTTTTTCAATTGTATCCAACTCAAGGATACGATGACCTTCCGTCAATAGCGCTTCCAAGTGCGTGCTATCATGAACGGTTTGCAACTGTTCTTCTACCTTGATCGCACGAACCTCGCCCCACCAAAAACTCTCACTGTCCAACCCGTTGCCCCAGCCACCGAATCCACCATTCAACCAAACCCTGCATACACGACTTGGTATCGCCAAGACCAGCTAATCCTTGGTGCCCTCACGGGTACTCTATCCTCTCCCATAGCCGGTCTTATTGTCAATGATGTCACTTCTTATGAAGCTTGGTCTACGCTCACTCATACGTTTGCCAATTCTTCTCGTGGTCATCGATTGCAGATTAAAGACCGTCTTGATAACATCTCTCATACTGACGAGATGACGATTACTGAATATATGACCGCCATAAAAGCTTGCACCAATGACCTCGCTCAACTCGAGCATCCTATGGACATTGATGACATTACCACAACGATCCTCAATGGCCTTAACCCAAGCAAATACGGTCCCGTTATTGATGTTGTTCGTGCACGCGACAATCCAATCTCCTTTGAAGCGCTGCACGAAAAGCTAATTCAACACGAACTACGCCTAAAAAATTCCTCACCCGTTCCTACTACCTTTCAACCCTCCGCTCATGCTGCCTCTTCTTCCCGTTCAAACTATCAACATCGATCTTTCAATAATCATCACAAACCTGCATCCACCAATTACACCGCGTCCAATAACTCCTCCCCTGATTCCCAGCCTACTTACTCTCCCAAACCATATCGTGGTCGCTGTCACTTTTGTGATACTCAAGGTCATGTTGCATCCAATTGTCGCCTTCTTCAAAAATTATACCCGAATGTTGTCTTTCTCACTCGTCAACTCCGTGGACCACGCCCCCAAGCCAACATCGTCACACCCAACTCTGCTCAGCCTCTTCGTTCTTGGGTTGTCGATAGTGGTGCCACTCACCATATTATTGATGACCTTAATACCCTTTCTCTTCATCAAGCTTATGACGGGCCTGACGATCTTTTAATTGCTGATGGATCACCTCTCGACATCAGTCACACTGGTTCTTTCACCCTCCCTTCATCCTCTCGTTTACTCTATTTTTCTAACATTCTTGTTCTCACAAAAATTTCTCGTCGTTTATTTTCCGTCTCACAATTTTGCCATGACAATAACGTTTTTGCTAAATTCTCATCCACTTCTTTTTCCATTCATGATATTCAGACGGAAGTGGTCCTTCTTTAAGGTCATCTCATTGATGGAATGTATGTCTGGATTCCATCTCCGCCTCAAGCTCACGCTGCAATTGCCCCCGGTCAATCATCATGGCATCTTCGTTTAGGACACACCTCAAATAAAATTATGCAGCTTTTAAATTCTAGATTTCAATTACGCATTTCCCATTCCAACTCTTGTATTTCGTGTCATTTAAATAAGAGTCACAAGCTTCCATTTTCCGCCTCTACTCTCGTGTCTACTACCCCCACTCGATTTAATTTTCTCGGGCTTATGGACATCACCCGTCACTTCCACTGATTCATTTAAATACTACGTCGTTTTCATTGATCACTTTACTCACTATATTTGGTTTTATTCGCTTAAACAAAAATCCGATACTGCTAATACATTTATCAAATTTCGAGCCATAATTGAAAAATATTTTAATAAACCCGTTCGTCAATTTTACTCCGACAATGGTGGTGAATTCGTCAAAATGACTCAACATCTTAACATAAACGGTATTGTCCACCTCACTTCACCTCCTCACACACCGGAACACAACGGTTTTGCTGAGAGGCGACATCGTCACATTGTTGAAACGGGTCTTTCTTTGCTTACTCATGCTCATATACCTACTTCTTTTTGGCATCACGCCTTCTCCACTGCCGTTTATTAATCAATCGACTCCCTACCTCAACACTTCAACTCCGGTCTCCCTACTCTATTCTATTTCACCAAGAACCAAATATAAACAAATTACATAGCTTCGGTTATTTATGTTTCCCTTGGTTACGTCCTTACACTCGACATAAACTTGAGCCACGGTCTATTCAGTGCGTCTTTCTTGGCTACTCTCAAACTCAAAGTGCATACTTGTGTCTTGATCCACTTACATCCCGCATATACACTTCTTGCCATGTTCGTTTTCTAGACGATCAATTCCCATATACCACATTACTCAATCTTCCTCACTCGCCTCCTTCCACAACTCCCACTGATTGGTGTCCTCTGCTCATTCCCGTGCTCACCTCCCCTACCCCTACTTCTGACATCCCTTCCACCACTGAATCTGCTAACCCTCCTGCCTCTTCCCCGTCTTCCTCAGCCGCTCCACATGATCAGCCACCCAATATCCCTTCTACTACTGTCTCTCCTATTCACAAAATCCGTCTCACTAACAATATTCGTAAGCCAAATCCGAAATATGCGAAACTGTCTACCATTCCATCCACATATGCCACTCATTCCACCGTCAAACAAGCACTAATCGATCCGCATTGGAGAGCAGATATGCAAGCTGAATACGACCCTCTCCTTCGCGATTCGACTTGGACCCTTGTTCCTCCTGCTCAAGCTCAAAACGTAATTGGGTGCAATTGGGTCTTTCCCATTAAATACAATCCTGATGGTTCACTCAAGCAGCACAAAGCCCGCCTTGTTGCAAAGGGATTCCATCAACGACCTGGCATCAATTACACCGAAACCTTTAGCCCTGTCATTAAACCTACCACTATCCGTCTAATTCTATCTCTTGCCGTCTCCCATGGCTGGTCCATGCATCAAATTGACGTCAATAACGCCTTTCTTCAAGGAACGTTGACTGAGTCCGTGTACATGGTTCAACCCCCGGGTTTCACCAATACCGATTTTCCTGGTCATGTTTTCAAGTTAAGTAAAGTTATATATGGTTTAAAACAAGCACCCCGTGCTTGGTATACTGAGTTAAAGAATTATTTTCTGTCTTATGGATTCCGTCACTCCATCTCTGATTCGTCACTATTTATTTACGATAACAATAACATCCGTCTATTTGCTCTAGTGTACGTTGATGATATTATTATTACAGGTCCAAATTCTCAATCCGTGAGTCATTTTATTGAAGCAATTTCAGTCCGGTTCTCGCTCAAAGATTTGGGTCCTTTATTGTTTTTTCTCGGCATGGAGGTCACCCCCACACCGTCTGGTATTCACCTTAATCAGTCGAAATATGTGTCTGATATACTTGCTCGGTTTGATATGCTCGATTGCAGTCCGTCAACAACCCCGATGCTTTCTTATCCTCCTCTCATCCGTCAAGATGACCTGCCCTTTGAAGATCCCACCACTTATCGTGCTATTGTTGGTTGCTTACAATATCTCTCTCTCACACGGCCTGATATTGCATTTCCCGTCAACAAATTGGCTCAGTTTCTTGCTCATCCGACTACTACCCACTGGTGCGCCTTAAAAAGGCTCCTTCGATTCCTAAAAGGCACAATGCACCATGGTATTCATTTACGAAAGGACAATCCATTCAATTTTCATGCTTATTGTGACGCGGATTTGGGCTGTGATCAGCATGATTATTTGTCTACTACCGGTTTTGTTGTGTTCATTGGTCAGCATCCTATTTCGTGGTCCTCGAAGAAACAGCGTGCGCTCCCCCGTTCTTCTACAGAAGCTGAATTTCGTGCCATAGCCGATGCCACATATGAGGTGCTTTGGTTAAAATCGCTCCTATCTGAACTTAAAGTCTCGCTGCCTCACGCCCCTGCTATATTTTGCGATAACCTTGGTGCTAAAAACTACTCTGCCAATCCTATATTTCATTCTCGGATGAAACATCTAGCCTTGGCATTCCATTTTGTGCGTGAGCAGGTACAATTAGGAGCCATTCGTGTTCAACACATTAATCAAATTGCAGACACTTTAACCAAACCATTATCACGAGCTCGGTTCACATCACTTGCATCCAAGATTGGTCTTACTCTACGACCATCCATCTTGCGGGAGCATGTTAAGAATATATTATCGACGCAAGATAATAAAACCGAGTCAATGCAGCAACCGTCTAAACAGAGTCAACAATCTGTTCCTTGATATACTCCTAGTTTATCTAGGTTGTTTATATTAGTCAAATTGTATCCCTAAGATTGTGCTATTAGTTAGGGTTATTAGCTTGTCTTATGTTATATAAATACTAACCTTCTGTAACCTTGTTAATCATCAATTAATAACATAATATCCTTTCATCCTTTACATTTTGGATGGACTTTTAAGAGTACCTTATTTACATTAGTTCATTTAAACTTTATTACTCCAATAACAATTACTCATTCCAATCAAACCCTCAAGCTATGTTGCATAGTCCGACTGACGGAAATAGCAACGATGCGTGTGGAAGAAAATTACTGAGCATCTACAAAAGTCCTTAGTATACCTTACCCAAACAAAGCAATTAGGATCATCTCCAAAACAAAGATAGACAATAACCAATTAACTTTATGAAATCAAGAGTGGGATGTAATGTTTTCATGTAAGACAACCAATAAAAGTAAAGTTGTTTGGTTCATTTTACACGTTTACAACGGAGAAATAGAGTTAGAAATAGAGTTGGGACTCATTAGAGCTATGTTTAGTAGAATTAATGTAAAGGTTACATAAAATTGAGTATCTACAATATGAAAATCTAGCTGGTACCCAAAGTTGATAAAATAATTCATTAACTTTAAAGTGTTTGATAGAACTAGCGGAAAATGTAAATGATACTCTCTCCTATTCTGAATAACTGTCTCATTTGCCATTTTCGTCTATTTACATAACTGTCTCATTTGCCATATTTGGACATGCTTTTTGACTTTCCTACCCTTGACTCTTTTCTTTATTTACCACCCCAACCACCCCAAAACCACAATGAGTAGATTATACAACCTGTTGTATGCAGTTGTATGATATAGAATCCGAGCTGTGTACTAAAGTTTTCGAGTTTTGTTTAGAAAAATATGAGTTATGCTGTAAAGTTTTTGAACTCACACACTTAAACAAAAAAAAAATAAACTCTTATAAAACTCAGAAAAATTACACATAAGCTCGGATTAATGTATAGGGTTGTACAATACTTATTATACAACTGGTTGTATAGTATTATTTATGCCCAAAACCAGCATATTCAATACTTTTCATTATTTAACTCCTATATATTCTTACCCCTATACAATACTTTTCATTATTTTAACTTCAATTCTTAATTTTCGTGCAATTGTTCAAATGTGACAGTTATTCAGAATAAGAAAGAGTATTTGCTAAAAGGACATAATAAGACTATGTTTTTACTAGCTTATTAGTCAAGGGTAAAAGTTGAAAGGAAATATGAGAAGGTAACTCATTTTGGAAAACCTAGGTATAACATTTTATTTTAGCTAACTGAGATGAGATTTTTCTCACACTTACCCAAAAAAAACCTTGTGATATAATGTTCAAATGACCTATTTTGTCAAATAAGTTAGCTGAAATGCATAACTATCAAACAAAGAGTAATGATGTTTTTGGGAAAATTAGTTAGAACCCGTAAAGATAGCTAGAAGCTAAAATGATAGCTAGATACTAACTCATTTAATCAAATAAATTGTTTATCAAACACTTGCTAAATGATAAAATAGCAATCAAATAAACTACTTTACTCAGAAGAAGAAAAAAAAAAGCCAAAGTATTTATCTTGGTATCTTATGTTGCATAGTGGTAGTAGTACATTATGCAAGTCATATGCTCCTAGACATTGACGTTTGAGGTTGGCATTATGGAAACAAGCAAAGTCGACTTATTGAAAGATAATAATGTTTTTTCCTTTTTTTTTTTGGTGGACTTTCGAAAAGGATGGGACACTTTGACGTTATATTAAACATTTCTTTTATACAGAGTATGATATTTCAATCCATAAAATCGCCGGTCCATAGTTTTTTTTCATTTTGACTAATTTATAAATAAATTAGAAGTAATTTATAGTAGTTTATTTTCTCTTGTTTAAACTGATAGAAGCTGTTCTGATAATTTATTCATTATTTCAATGTTCTATTGAGCTACCTTCCTCTATCTCAGTGAATAATTTACATTTGATTTATTTTGTGAGGGGAAATAAAGCATATAAACTATTGACTTACACGGATGGAGTAATTTAATGAAAATATTCTTAGTTCGTATATGACAAAGCAAATGATTTCAATTTATAAATTTGTCTCAATTTTTTATCACAAACTACAATAATAGCACTTTACAGTATTATTTTCACAAATCCCGGGTATGGATCATATAATTCTCTAATAATAGTATCAATAAAATATTTTACAATTAATAATTTATCCATTTTATCCATTTTATTTATTTTTATTTTATTTAGAAGATTATATTTTTTTTTGCAAGAAGGGTATTTCTCATATATTCCAAATATTTATTTAGAAGATTATAGTTTATGGTTTAGTTGAAATAATATAATTTAATGAAAAAATTATTTTAATGAAAAAACAGTTTAATGAAATAATTATCATTATAATTAACTTCCTTATTTAAGTGAAAACGCTTAATAATTATTAGTTTCCTTCTCTAAAAAATGCATTTTGACGGGAAAAACATGGAGAACTTTTATTTCTTAGCATAAAAGGGGATTTCAATTATGTTTTCAACTACATATATAAATTTAGAAGAAAACTATCTACCTTCTCTTTTTTACCTTCTCTTCTCACAAACGGTTAAAATTTGACACACAAAATTCGTCACTTTGAAGAGACGTGAGACAAAGGGGCAAGTAGAAGAATTTAATGGATGATCTTTATTGATAATCAAGCAGCGTATAAATACAACTATGCTAGCCTATTAATTAGGAAACAAATTAGCTATACAAAAGGAAGTAAATTACACTAAAGTAGGTAACAGTTAACATCAAATAATCTTGTAAATAATAAAGATATTTACGATTATTCTAGCACACCCCCGCAGTCGAAGCTGGAGGTAGACGAATGTTGAGACTGTCACGGAAATCGTCAAAGAGGACCAACGGAAGACCCTTTGTGAAAATATCCGCAATTTGATAGCGAGACGGAATGTGTCTGACACGCACCTCCCCACGTTCAACTTTTTCACGAATGAAATGAATATCCATTTCAATATGTTTGGTGCGTTGATGTTGAACGGGATTGCCCGATAAATAAATAGCACTCACGTTGTCACAATATACGAGAGTTGCTTTATTCAACGGAACATGTAACTCAACCAACAAATTACGAAGCCAACATGACTCGGCAACGACATTTGCGACCCCACGGTACTCGGCTTCGGCACTAGATCGTGACAAAGTGAGCTGTCGCTTCGAGGCCCATGAGATGAGATTATCACCAAGGTAGACGCAGTAACCGGAGGTAGAGCGTCGTGTGTCGGGACAGCCACCCAAATCGGCATCCGTATAGGCCGTGAGATGAGAGGGAGTCGATTTGGAGAGCCATAAACCACGGCTGGCTGTACCGTGCACATAACGAATTATGCGTTTTAACGCATTCATATGTTCCTCCATGGGATTATGCATGAAAAGGCACACCGGTTGAACCGCGTAAGAAATGTCTGGTCTCGTAAAAGTAAGATATTGAAGAGCTCCGGCAAGACTACGATATTGTGTGGGATCGGCATAAGGAGTGGAGGTCGCGGCACTGAGCTTAGGTTTTGTGTCAACGTGAGAGGCTGCGGCTTTGCAAGAGGACATTCCTGCACGATCAACAATTTCCTCGGCATATTTGGATTGGGATAAAAACATACCATTTTTGTGGTGCTTCACGGAAATACCCAAGAAATAGCTAAGGGAACCTAGGTCCTTCATGGCAAATTCGTTTTGAAGCTTTTGCAAAATGGAAACACGGAGAAGCTCAGATGAACACGTGAGAATTATGTCGTCGACATAAAGCAATAAATATGCAAGATTTGCACCTTGCCGAAGAATAAATAACGAGTGATCATTCTTGCTGTGAGTGAAACCAAGGCGAGCAAGATACTCCGCAAAACGATTATACCATGTGCGAGGAGCTTGTTTAAGGCCGTAGAGTGACTTCTTGAGAAGACACACATGATCTGGTTTAGACTTATCCCTATACCCAAAAGGTTGATACATGTAAACAATTTCATTGAGGGTGCCATGAAGAAAGGCGTTTTTGACGTCAAGTTGATTGATAGACCACGAATTGGACAGGGCGAGGCACAGAATAGTTCGAATGGTAGAGGGTTTTACCACTGGGCTAAAAGTCTCTCCACAATCGACACCAACCTGCTGAGTTTTACCATCACCTACTAGACGAGCTTTATACCTTTCAAAAGAACCGTCAGAATGAAATTTATGACGAAAAATCCACATATGGAGACAACCCGTCATCCAGGAAATCATAGGCTATTTTGTCGGGTTGATGATTTTTTGCGAAAGGAAACACATTTTCATCAAATAAAACATGTCGACTAATAATAATTTTATTAGAAGATATGTCAAAACATTTATAGCCACGATGATTTTGAGGATACCCAAGAAAGACACACGGAGTGGAACGAGGATGTAATTTGTGTATCGTAGTAGAGGGGACGAGGGGAAAGCACAAACAACCAAACACATGGAGATTACTATACAGCGGAGTGCGGTGATATAGCATGTGAAGAGGTGTGTTAAAAGCAATGGGTTTACTCGGAAGAATATTTTGTAAATAAGTTGCCATGTCTAAAGCATGATGCCAAAATTTGACTGGTACCGAGGCGTGAAATAAAAGAGTACGAACAATATTGTTAGTTGAACGAATTTTGCGTTCGGCTTTACCATTTTGAGAGGAAGTGTGAGGACAAGAGAGGCGAAAGACCAGCCCTTGTGCCGTGCAAAAGTCCTTAAATAAACCGTTAACAAATTCCGTTCCATTATCGCATTGTATTGATTTTATTTTACGTTCAAATTGAGTTTGAATGTACGCATAAAAATTTAATAAGATGGAATTAACTTGACTCTTGTGAGCAATGGGAAAAGTCCACAAATAATTGCAATAATCATCCAAAATCAAAAGATAGTACTTATGACCAGACGAGCTTAGGACAGGCGACGTCCAAAGATCGCAATGCAAAATGTCAAATGGCATATAAGTGCGTGAGGTAGACGTGGGAAATGGTAACTTAATATGTTTGCCAAGAGTACATGACTGACAAATAGAGGTACCAGAATCCGAAGTGCAATCAATAAAATTATTCTTCCTAAGTAATGAAAACACAGGAGCCCCTGGGTGACCTAAACGGTCATGCCAAAGAGACGAAGCTAAAGCTGCAAAATGAGAGTTTGGTGCGGCTGAAATCGAATTGGTAGAAATTGGATAAAGGTCGCCCCGACTCTCACATCGCATTAGACGAGTCCCCGTCCGCAAATCCTTCACATAAAAGCCAAAAGGGTCAAATTCGACGGTGACCGAGTTATCGGTAGTAAACTTACGAACTGAGACCAAATTTTTGACAAGTTGGGGAGCAAACAGGACATTTTTAAGAACTAAAGGAGGGTGTGGTAGGGGAAGGGTAGTGTGACCATGACCTTTAATTGGAATGGAATGGCCATTTCCGACAATTATACCATTAGGAATGCTCGAATTAACGAAAGACGAAAGGTTACCTTGGTTCGATGTCATGTGTGAGGTAGCGCCGGTATCCATGACCCATGGGTCAGACGGATTGAGACCAAGAGTGATCATAGCTGCCTCTATATCAGTCTGGGACGGTGTTGAACCCTCTGCCATAAACGCACCAGAAGGCCGTGGACCGAGTATTCCCTGTTGCGGACGCGGCGAATATGTAGGACGAACCCAAGGGCTAGACGGGTATGGACACGGTCGATAATCCCAAGGAGATGGGGGCCACTGCCATGGTCCATAGCCGCCTGGCCACTGTGCGAGCGAGGGAGAAACAGTCGGTGTAGCAGCCGGTGTATGACCCTGACCTGGCGAATTTTGAGAACCCTTATTTCCGCCATTCTTGCCGCCTTTGTGACCTTTCTTTTTCCCACCCGAGCCCTGACCACGACCACCGTTCTTGGAGGTAGAAGCAGCTTGGGTTTGGTTGGAGCCACCAGTATCGGTGTCGGCAGTCCCCCGAGCATAGAGTGCAGAGGAAGAGTTAGTGGCGGCTTGCTTCGCGAAACCGGCTTCTTCGAGCGTTAACATAGATCATGCTTGATAGAAAGCGGGAAGTGGGTCACGTTGACGAATAATGGTCCCAACACCATGATAGGCAGTGGTGAGCCCCGCGACCAATTGAAGAACAAGTCTGTTATTAGAGACAGGAGACCCGACATTCTTTAATTGATCCGCCAACGATTTAAGTCGTTGACAGTAGGCAGAGGCAGATGGAAAATCCGCCATGTCAACGTGAGAGAATTCGTGTTCGAGTGTCACCGCTCGAGAATTCTTATTGTCTTGGAATATATTGGCAAGTCGATCCCATGTATCCATAGCGGTGGTATCTTCTTCAACAATAGTTTCTAAAAGTTCAGTGGTGATCATGGAGTATATCCACTGGAGGATCGTGGCGTCAAGAGTCTCCCACATCTCCTTTACATCATCGGTCGAAGGAGGCTTAGGAGCGACGCCCTTAGGTTTGATGATGTGGTGGAGCACACGATTGGATTTCGCGTGATTAGTAAACAACGCGACCCACAACGGATATTGGTCATTATCCATACCGAGAACGATAGAGATGTGATTTGAGATGTTGTTTACGGCAAGAGCCGGGTGAAACGGCGTTTTGGGAGGCATTATGATGACGTGAGGTCAGATAGAGAAGAGAAGAGAAGGATAGTCGACAAAGAGGACGACTGAAGTAGGGAGAAAGCGGAAGCGATTTGAGAATCGTGCCCTAGTTTGATACAATAGAAGAGTTTAATGGATGATCTTTATTGATAATCAAGCAGCGTATAAATACAACTATGCTAGCCTATTAATTAGGAAACAAATTAGCTATACAATTGGAAGTAAATTACACTAAAGTAGGTAACAGTTAACATCAAATAATCTTGTAAATAATAAAGATATTTACGATTATTCTAGCAGCAAGTGGAAGAGCAGGTGGGAAGGAGTTGTGAGAGATCTTTTTGAAGAGACCGTCACAAACAAGATTCTTTAAAATACTCCCTAGTCTAATTGTTGGTTCACTTTCTTTTGGGCACCAAAATTAAGGAAATGAATTTGGACCACATAAATACCCTATACCTCACATAGAATTGAATTGGACCACACAAAACTTACCAAAAAAAGGAAAGGGGAACCAACACCCGACTAGCATCGAAAAAGAGAGGGGGACCAACAATTAGACTAGGAGGGAGTATTATTTATATATTTCGCCTCATCCACTTGTCATCCGATCCCACACGATATATATTTATTTAGCCGATTGTGAAAGATCGAGCAAAGAGAAATTTTGGAAGGGAGAAGGTAAATAGCAACCCCCAAAAATTTAAGCTACATTTTTAGTTTATAACAACCTAGTCCCTTTGTCCCTTTCAATATTTTACACTTTTCTTTTAGGGTTATTTAATGAGGATACTCTGAAATATGGGGGTTCTTCTCAAAATACTCCAAACTCTAGTTTAACTACCAATAAAACCAACAATTACACCTCTTCTCTTATATTAGAATTGGTGTTTTTACAACTTGCAATAGCAGGTAAATATTAGTACGGGCCCACTTTTTCCCTTTTATCAGTCCTCAATCTTCATCTTCCTCCTTTGCTCCGTCTTTAGCTGCACTTTTTTTTATTTTCAAATTTAATCTCTCATTCCATTTCAAATGTGGATCGCTCATCTTCATCTTTTATCAATTACCCATAATACAATAATGCTCCTACAAGCAAATTAAACCTATCAAAATTCAAACAGTAGGAAAAAAACATCCTATAAACTCGACATAATCTAGACTTTACATTTAGATCTTATAGATGGAATAAAAGTACATAAATAAATCAAAAAGTTTGATTCTTGGATGCCCAAATCAATAAAACCGAAACCGAAACCCCAGATTAATGGAATTGAAAGATAGAAAAAACAAATAACAGGGAAAATGAAATATATTAATTACTCGTACTAAAGATATAGAATAAAATACCGAGTATTTTGTGAAAGTGAAAATTGTAGAGATTGTTGGGTTCTTTATTTAACTAGATCTTAGCAAAACGATTACCCAATTCCTTAACCAAGCAAAAAGTGGTTGTTCTTCTTCACTATCTCCGACACCAATGATCTTGCTACTGTTGCCGAGGTGATCGCGGAAGGAACAAAAGGCGTTTAAGAGCTTGAAGAAGAGGTAGAGCTGCTTTAATGGGGGTTGGTTGAAAAGATAAGGGAAAGGGAAAAGAAGGATTAGAGAAAAGGAGGCAAGAAAAAGAAAAAAAGGATTAAAATTGGTGTATAAATAATTGTTCACCTTCTCAACAGGTAACCAGTCACCCGATTCTAATATAAGAGAAGAGGTGTAATTGTTGGTTTTATTGGTAGTTAAAATAGAGTTTGAAGTATTTTGAGAAGCACTCCCATAGTTCAGAGTATTCTCATTAAATAACCCTTTCTTTTATGGATGTTTCATTTAATATTTTATACTTTCTTATTTTAATAAATAAATCAGCCTATGTGGTTGGAGTAATATGGGGGGAGGGGGGCTGGGGGGAGGGGGAGGGGGCGGGGGGTCTATCATTTTTGTTGAGCTCGAAATACCAATCCGTTCAACTGTTACATTTCGATTTTCATTCCTATCATTTTGATGAAACAAGGGCGCATTTTTTGAACTTAATGGTGAACACAATGCTTTTGCTATATTGTCTAAATGGTACTTATTACATTGTCCAAGTGAACAGCCATAATATGCCATATAACAAGCTGCCCAAGGCTCCTTGTGTTGCAAATTAACAAGAGAAAAGGACACCAAATGGTCCCTTTTTTATACAAGCAAAATTCCAAGACACATAAAGGAGAAATGTACAACTTTTGGAGCCTACATGACACGCCCCATAGCTGCTGCATGCCGTGGTTGGTGCTGCCAACAGCTGATCCATTTTGTCTTCTTTTCACAATATTTCAACTTTGTATTTTGTCTTGTTTCTCTTTTAATTATGCCCCGATGATTTGTTGTTAGATTAATGGCCTAGAAACGAATGCAACGTTACAAAGGACCGTTGCAAATTAGAACAACAAATCAAGTCGAGAAAACAACACTACAAATGACCCGAAACAGGTTATTTTGTTTTGATGTTTGATTCGGTTTTGGGCTGCCGTTCTTGGGGCTCTTATTTCCTTATTTTTATTGAACATAAAAATTAAAGATATGATTGTGAAATTGATTCCAACAGCCGAGCACATGGCAAAAATTTCACAACCTACTTGATTTAAAGAGTGAAATTACAGCCTAGCACAAGTTTAACTCTCAAATTCGAGCTAGAAGATACGATTAAGGCCTAAACTACAGCATAACACAAGTTTAGTCCTTAACCTACACGATTAGGGGAGCTCAACCGCAGTCTAGCACAGATTAAGTTCCCTTAATCGCACAACCAAGAAAGGCATTGCCACTATTGTTTGGACGAGAGAAGCTCTTAAGCCAGGTTATAACATAAGTTCCATGCTTGTGTTAGTCTTAGGATAGTCCTCTTTAAAATACTTTGTTTTCTGAAATTGTTGCATTCTGATTTTTTTGGGTAAATCAGTTGTCAAGGGTGTTATCCCTTATGTTCCATGTCCTAAGATGAAGTCTCATGAAATTGGCTCTCTCACCAAGTCCATTGAAACAACTATGAAGAAGTTACAAGCCTTAAGAAGAGGACATGAAGGTGTTGTGCATACAAGGAAAGCAACTAGCAGTCATGGAGCTCCAAGGCAGCCAAAACCACCTGATTTGTGCCAAGGGGAACATCACCTACTCCACAAGTGTTCTAAGTCCTCTCCTTCCCTTAGAGGTAAAGGTAATAAAACCTTTACGCTTTCTTTGTTTAGTGGTGAAAACAATAGAGCATTTGTGTCTTGGCTGTATGGTGTTGAATGCTATTTTGAGAACAAATGTTTTTCTGATGAAGAGAAGTGTGAACTGGTTGTGTCGTGTTTAATGGGTATAGCTTTGTTGTGGTATAACACTCTTAATTTTTTAAGGAAAATGGAAGGGAAGGGTAGGATAAGTTCTTGGCTTAAACTTGAAAAGAGCATGAGACTAAAGTTTCTACCTTGTTCTACCATGGATGATTTGTGGGCTGAACTTAGAACCCTTAAACAAAATTTCTTTAGTTTCGTTGAGTATGCTAAGTTGTTTGAGGAATTATACTTTGTGTGTGATAAAGAAGTTGATTCTATCCAAAAAGGACTCAGAATTTACCATGGTTTGAAATCTGAAATTTCTAAAAGAATTAACTTAAAGTTGAATAATTCATATGGTGAATTGTTTGAATTGGATTTGTGTGTGGAAAAGAGCTTGACAAGGTCTAGGAAACATGGGGTCTTAGCTAAAAGAGAAAGTTTAGAGGTCATGAAAACAGTTGGGAAAGAAAGGTGTTTGGACCAAAAGATTGTTAAGCCATACTTGAATCTTATTCACCATGAGTCTAAATGCATTGAACCTAAGTCTATGGAGGTTCTTTCTTATGGAGAAGAAGATGTAAGTCATGTTCATTTGCCTACATTAGAAGAATAACAAGCTGACCTCAACCTGGTTCAAGTCCATGGGGCAAGACAAAAAAATGATGTTGCGGTCCAAAGCTTGTTTTTGAGCATTTACATGAGTCCTTTGAATCTTTACATAAACAAAAGATTGCAGCAACCTTTAAGCCTTAAGATGGATCATTTCTTGACCTAGCTTGAGGGTAAAAAATGTTGGGAGTTCAAGCAAGAATGAACAAGGAGAATGTTCCTACTTTTGTTTCCTGCTCAAGGGTTCAAAATCTGATCTTTTACATCAGCCACTACCCAAGTTTCAAAACCAGCTGTTTGGTAAGTATAAAATGTGTTCTTTCAACTCCACACTTTCATTTTTATATGCTAATGAGACTGCAAACCTGCCTAGTCCATTCAACTGCAATTTCATACATATTAAGAATGAAAATTGGTGATATAAGCCGTAACATTTACAAGTTAACATGGGTTGGCAGTACGTGTGAATTGGTTTGAAAAGTTTAAAGGCTTGAAATCTCATTCTTGGGCGTTATCTATGATGCTAAGTAGGGTGGTCATTTCTGAATTGTTCATTCTTATTAATTCAAGGTGGAAATTATTTTTTAATGGAGAACTGGATCAATTTAAATTCTGCTATCCAGTTCTGAGGTTGTTGAGTTTAGAAGTGAATGTTGTGCAATTTCATTGTAAAGGTTTGTTGAGGTTGTTTGGGAAATCAAGTGCAAAATTTTTACATGGTCTTAGAGGAATTTCAGGCATCTTGGTGATGTTTATTGGAGGAACTCGTTGGGATCCAGGTAAGGGTGAGCCACATGAATACTCTTGGGCTCTTACATTCTCAAACATGCCCATCCTAACCTTAGAAACCAGGCCACACCTAAGTGTCGGGATCCATGTGATGAAAACATTTTCAACTTCTCTTTTATCACAATCACCACATCAAAAAGTCAAACAATACATGACCTGGATGGGGAACAAAAGAGTGAATCCATTTTCTGAAAATCCCACAAAATGTGAGGCAAATCAAAACTTGGGGAATCTCCGTGTCCTTGAATGTCCAATGAGCAAGGAGAAATCTCAAAATTCTTTTAAGCCTGATTTGTTTATGAATTTTGGTGGCAATAAAGTATTTGATCCAGAGGGAATATTGCATCCCACTATTCTTAAAGATGTTGATTGTTTTTATGAGCATCCTATAAATGGTGGCATGCAACTTCAGCTTGAAATTGGGTCTTTTGGGAAGTCAGGGCAGGTTCTCAAGTCATTTGAACTAGGGATTTATACTTAGGGTTGCGATCGCAAACCAAGGAAATGAGATCTTTAAATATGAGCATGAGAATGGTACAACACAACAAGTGCCATTTACAATTCTGATTTTTTTATCCAGGTGGAAGTTATGTTACTTGGTCTCTAGAAGTAGCATTCAAGCTTGAAAGGTTTGAATCTTCTGAAGTTTCATGGGGATGCCTTCAATATAACTAGGATTTACTTGTTTTCAATAAAGGGTGAACTCATCTTGAGTAAATGAATTTTTTTTTGCATTCAAATTTTGAGGACAAATGTTTTTGAACCTGGGGTGATTGCAACAGAAGTTGAGGCATGGATCTTTCAGTTTTCAGCCCAAGATAGGGATCTCCATAATTACCAAGGATCATATTTGAAGTTCAAATCCATAAATTGCAAAATGATCCAAGGGGGAAGCAAATATTCAATTCAGGGAATTGGTTGTATTCCTAAAAAGATCAGTAGGCCTGGGTCAGCTTCTTTGCTTTGTATCACAGACCATACTCAATGGATATTGGTGAATCTTATGTCCTCAGAAGGCTTATGATCTTAGCTAACTATGAGCTTTGAATTGGGGCCAAAAGCTATTTTTGTTTGAGAGAAACGCATTATCCAAAAGAGACAGGCCAATCTGAAATGCTCCAACACTTCAAAATTTCAGGTCTGATTTCAACTGATTATATCTTGAGATTTAGATGGTGAAAATTTTTATTCTTTACATGTATAAAAGCTTGAAGAAGACTACTTTCGTATGGAATTGGAATAAACAAGAGTTAATGTGTAGGTTTTTCACAATCAGCCTTGACTGACATGCAGGAATGCTATTTAGTTGTCTGAAATGACCTGTCAGTACTAAAAATTGAATGACTCAAGATTTACTCAATGTTTTTGGTTGATTCTTTTTGGATGTGAAAGCTAACTTTCTTAGCTTTCATTTGAGCTATCATGGGTATTTTTAGGCCAACTGAGGAAGGAGATATGATTTTTCAAAATTCCTGCTGCTGCACAGGAAATCTGCTGAACTCCCTATTCTGACCTGAAATTACTCAAAGCTCTATATCTCAAGTTCGAGGCATTACCTTTGAGTGATTCCAAGTGCAGGAGGAAGATAGTTCATTTAGCCTTCATTTGTTGTATGAGAGGCTTACTAGTTCATCCTGAACAGCAAGTTATGGATCATGTAAGGAAAGCCTGATTTTTGAATGATACTAAGTTGTCTGTTTTGCATTATGTATGCAGCAGGGGCATTCCTGTTCAATTACATGGCTTGAATGAGACGTCTAGGGATGGTAAATGATCTCTAAATGATTCTAACTATGTGAGCATCAGAAAACAAGAAAAGGAGACCCTCACATGTGATCAAAAGTAGTTTACTTTTGAGGAGACACAATGAAAGTGACAGCTTGTTCTCTTCCTCTCCTTCTCTCCTCTTTTTCCGTTCTCTTGCAAAGACCAGCTTTGGGCCATAGAAGAAGACAATGCAACAACTCTTCCTTGTCCCTAATAGTCATATATAATGTTTGTCCTCTTACTTTATTCAAATTCAACCCTTAGATTAGATTAGTTATCAATCAATGGCCAGATTGTTCTTTAAGTCTCTTAGGGTTTATTTTGCTACATTTGTAAAGCTCTATATAAAGAGCCTTTGTCCATTATAAGAAATCAAATTATGATGAATTAAGAAAACCTGAGATTTCTTCTCAAAGTTAATCTTTTCAACTTGTGCTTAGTCTGTAGTTGAGAGTTAGGCCTGATAACATCCTGTGCTTAGACTGTGGATGCTGATCAAAGTCTGTTAGTAAGGATTAAGCAATCATGTGCTTGCCCGTGGATTTTTTTATCTTTGTTGTTTGGTTTAAATCAAGTTTACATGTGCTTGGCTGTGGTAAATTGGATTTAAATTGTCCAAATTGTTAGCTTAATTTCCTGTGGAATTTAGGTTGATAATTATATCTTGTTCTTTCAGTTATTTACTTGTTTGCTTCTTGTCAAAACCAAAAGAAAATCTTCACAAAAATAGCCTCAAATTACATTGTTTGTCAAGAAATTCCCTTTATTTTGAAAGTATTGTTACTCTGATTATAAACAGCCCTTTAGGTTGTTTGTCTCAACTTTAAATCCCTCAAATTATAAGACACCTCCACCATTACACTACAAATTTACAGAGAAATATTGCAAACTAGATGAATAACAACAACTCAAGTCGAGAAACACAACACTATAAATGACCCGAAACAGATTGTTTGTTTTGATGTTTGATTCGGTTTTGGGCTGCCGTTCTTGGGGCTCTTATTTCCTTGTTTTTATTGAACATAAAAAATGAAAGATACGATTGTGAAATTGATTCCAACGGCCGAGCACATGGCAAAAATTTCACAACCTACTTGATTTAAAGAGTAAAAGTACAGCCTAACACAAGTTTAACTCTCAAATTCGAGCTAGAAGATATGATTAAGGCCTAAACTACAACATAGCACAAGTTTAGTCCTTAACCAACACGATTAGGAAAGCTTAACCACAGTCTAGCACAGGTTAAGTTCCCTTAATCGCACAACCAGGAAATGCATTGCCACAATTGGTTGGACAAGAGAAGCTCTTAAGCAACCCATAAGTTTTGTGTTTGATACAACAAGTTTTTAATCATCCAAAATCTGTTAGTTATTACATTTCCGACTCATTTCATGTTGCTTTTGATTTATTGTACTCCCTCCTTCGTTTCGGTCATTTGTTGTCCTATTCCATTTTGAGGTGTCTCGGTCAATTGTTGTTCTTTCTATTTTAGGATTGCATTTGATAAACAATTTGAACCTTCGCATTCAACTTAGTCCACTTGTCATCTTATAATTGGCCCCCTTTCCGGCTCCCCTTTTCTTGGTCTTTGGGCCAAAATCAAGGATAACAATTGACGACGACGAAGGAAATAATATTTCTAATGTGTGCCCTTATAGCACACATTAATAAACCAAATCTGGAAAGATTTACAACATATTCTCATGATAAATGCAATTATAACCTTAGTTTTACTCATAATTAGTGAGAATATCCTATGAATTTTTCCTTATTTGATTTATTAATGTGTGACCTATGGACACGTCAAAGCACACATTAATAAACCAAATCACTTAATAATTGTGTATAAATGGATTGTAAATTACTCCGTATTGAACAAGGAGGGAGTATTTAGTTTCCAGCTAGTTTCCCGAAACGGGGCAAAATTTCATATCCCTCGTTTCCAAACTGTTTTAAAACTGCCACTTGTCGGCAACGTCGTTTTAGAGCTCAAGTGGGTTCCACACAAAGCTTCTGGTGAACTCTTATTTGTTAGCCAACACACGTGATGCTAAGCAATTTTGATGACATGGCTGGCTGTAATTGGCTGGAAACCTGACTGTCACGTGGGATAGGAATCGCGAGGGGCATAGCTGTAATTTAGGGACCATCTGATCTTCATTTGACTCTGATCAGAATCAGATTGCGCGTACTCAATTACCGAGTATTATACATTATCTAGCCTGCCACAGGATCCAGCATTTGAATCACCTATCTTCTCTGTATATTCGTAAATTCCTTTCATTTTATCAATAGCATTATTAGCATATATCGTTCAAGAAGCACGAGTCAAATAATACTTTATTTATAGATAAGATAAATCTTTTGTTAAGTTCAATACTTCAATACAACTAGTTAGTCTTGATGAAGACGGGTCGGAGCAAGTGACGGGTAATGCCACTCACGAAACGGATAGGGGGACAAGGTGGGGGCACCCCCATGTGTTTCCCTCTCTCCTCTATTTGGGTCATTTGTGAGAGGAAATGGTATCCGTCACTCCAAAGTGACGGATACGTGCCGTCTTCAATAAGATTTTGTGCAATACAATCTACTTTTTTCTGCTGCAAATATAACTCGTTTTAAAATTAAGACGGATATATCCGTCTTAAATGAGAATATGTGTTTTTTATACAACCCAATTTGATGATAGTACTTCGTATTACGGAATTGTAAAATTAAATTACAAACTTTGTACTCATTAATTATCAAAAAATGTACTTGCTATTTTGAATGTTTAACCCATTTTTTATGATATACAAAATTTTAATTTAAGCACATATTACACATCTACACTTGAAATTTGATTTTTTATCTACTGTGACCCAAACTTTAGCGTAATTAAGTAAATTTTAGGGTGAAATGATTATGTACTAGGAGTACTAATTAATCTCCTATATATAAAAGAAATAACATTTAAAGAGATCTCATTGGTTCCTCATTTTTAGGAAAAAAAATTGACATTTGAAAGGATGATGAGAACGTGGGTTTTGAGGAGATTTAATTGTTTTCCATTTTTTTTTATCTTTTTTTCTGTTTTTCCAAATAATAAACTCTTTGTGGTTTGGGGTGTCCTGTCCCCTTATCCACGGGTTAAGTAGGCCGTCTGGTACTTTGCATCGGGTTTGTGTTGAACATAACTCTCCGCGGTTTTATGAGAGGGTTTTGGTAAGGGAAAAGTTCAAGTGGGTATCTAAGTTAGTTCCCACCTATTTACTCGTTTGTCTTGGTCACGAGATTCTGGTCAGGGGGGAAGGTGTTCCAAAGTGTAGGAGTTTGTTCTCCTCTGGAGACAGATTTTCATGGTCTGTTTTCCGCCTTTTCTTTCTACGTCCTTCGGGCGTAAGTGCACTTTGTTCTCCCTCGTTGGGTCAAGGGGTTAGTTGGTTTCTTGATGACGTTTATCACAGCCAAGGAGATGAATCTCCAAGACGCTTCTTTGGGTCTTGTTGTAGGTACTTCTTTAAAGCTGTTCCGTTTAAGACGAGTAAAGACGAGATTATGGGGGCTCTTTGGTCTAATGAGGAAGTATATCACAGCCAAGGAGATGAATCTCCGAGACTCTTCATTGGGTTTTGTTGTAGGTATTTCTCCGAAACTTCATCAATCCAGACAAACAAAGATGGATGTCTTCCTTTGGCCAACGTTGCTCGTCTATCGAAGAGTGTAAAGGATGTTTTTGAAGTCCAAGTCTGTGGCCTGACTGCCGTCGTACGCCACCAACACATTATTGCCAGCCGATGCATTTACCTTGTTGTTTTAGATTATGTTATTAGTAGTATCTTCGTGTTTTATGCTATTGTTTATAGGTATGGTTTAGTGAGCCGTACCACCACAATGTAAAACATTTTTTTCACCGTTGCCAAAAAAAAAAAAAAAAAAAAAAAATTGTTTTCCATTTTAGATTACAATTTCAGATCGTATATTTTTATGTTAAAAATCTTAAGATAAAAATTAACTACATTCAATCTTACACTAAAAAAAAATGAAGATCTGACTACAAATAAATTTAACGTCATTATATAAATAATATATTGATAAAAAAACACACAAAAAAATGCATTTTTGGCAACTAATAAATTTATAAAAAACAAAATTAGAAAAATGAGGTTGTTTAGGAAATCAATACAAAAATATTCTACGTACTTGCTAAATCCCGCACATACTTTTACTAAATCCCGCACACTTTGTCTCCATTATTCCAATCCTACCCTTCATCTTAAAAACAAATTACAAAAAGTTCTCTCCCTTCCTTCTCTCTCAAAACTTAACAAATCTGTTAATAGTTGATGATTATGGATCTTAATTCGCATCTATCACTAATAACTTCGCTGTTTTATCAACAATTTTATTAACATACCGCTTCTAATTGATTGAGTGAATGTTTTTTTTAGAATAATGGATTTTCACAATTAGGGTTTTCACAAATTAAAAAATGATCCTTTCTTCATCAATTGATCAAATTGTCAATGAGCAGATTCACAACAACGAATTAAATGACCCATGTTTATGTTTGATGACTAATAAGAGAGATGCCCCATGTTTATACACATCATGATGCCTCATGTTTGCACATCGACGGAAGGGAGATAACCATGTTTGCACATCATGATGCAAGTGCACCAGTAACTTGCATTTTCTAATCCGTGACCATCAATACCCATCAGCGTCGACCTTCCGTTGCTGAAGTCCCTTTCCCCTCTCCGTCGTCGGTCAGTTTTCGGGGGGCGTCTGCCGTCTGGTAGTTCACGGGGACTTCTTTTTGGGGATTTCTGATTTTTTTATTTTATTTTTGATTTGTCTCTCTTGGGGTGGGGTGAGAAATGAGAGGGGTAAATTTGGACTACGGTGAAAAAATGTGCGGGATTTAGCAAAATTGTGTGCGGGATTTAGCATCTCCCATATTCTATACTATCTTTAAAATCTTTTAATTTAAACTTACATTACAAATAAAATTAATATTCCCTAATCATTTATATAAAATAAAATTATGCGCCATAAAATGAATACAATATCGCGCAAAATATTTGAGGATTAAGGATTTGTGAATACAATATCACAGGTTCTTCAACACAATATCGCGCAAAATCAGACCTTTGCCAAAAATTTTTTTTGCACAGGTGTTTTTTTTTTGTTATATTTTTTCGAATAACCTATGATATTATATTGAAGAACCTCTGATACTGTAACGATATCCTCAATCCTCAAAAAGATAGTGTATCCTCACATGATCTCATTCCTCTATATATATATATATATATTCAAAAAAAATTAGAAAACGGTAAGTAGACGTCAAAATATGTACAAACAAGTGTTAAAAACTTAAAATTATGTAAAATAGGAAATAAAAAAAAAAAAACAAGAGAATTCTTAGACTAAAATTTGTTGTATTTAAATTTGGATATTTATCTATGTTTTTGTAAAATTCTGATGGTATCTATTATTTTAATAATTAAACTGTGCAATTTTTGCACGGGTTAAAACTAGTTATGTTAAAAACTAGAAGATTTGGGGGACATGCTACTCTTGATATTTTTAGTTTTTGCATTTGATATTTCACATTTTCAAAGGTTGCACAAATAATACTACTTCATTAGTCAGACCATGTTTTTGTGGACTTAAAAGTCACTTTTTTTAAGTTCAGTTTAAATCATATAAGTTCAATTAATAAAAGTTCAACTCTTGTGAGTTTAATTCCAATTCAGGTCCTATAATTTCAGAAAACTTCATCTTCTATAAGTTCACTTGATATTATAAGTCCAGCTAAGAAAAATTCAGATCATTTAAGTTCAGTTCAGATCTTATAAATTAAATTCAGAAAAGTTCAAAATTTTAAAATTAATTTATACATTATTATTTAAAAATCAATACAAAAATATCCGACATTAATTATTCGCTACATAGTTATTTAACATAAAAGTTAAAGCTAATGGGTATCAACCCAAAAATACTTGTGTCCTCCGGAAAAAATTTGCATGGTACCCTTAAACTTTTCCATTTTTTATGTGGTATCTAATTATTTATGTTTATGCACAATATAACCTTGAAGCAATATTTTTTGTTCTACCATGACCAAATATATAATAGAAGTTAAATGATGCTGATGTGTGAAGGTTAGTTGGTGCTTATATCTGACGTTGAAAACTTTTTGCATATGGTAAAGTATTGTACTCCCTTCTATTCTATATGATCTTTCACATTGCTTTTGGACTAATATTTAGTGGAGTGTTAATATGTGGAGGAGTATTAATATGTGGAGGAAAATAAAAGTAGAAGAGAGAATGTGGAGTTACATGTTATATTAAACACACCTGATAGACAAATAAAAAAAGTGGAAGATCTTTGTGAATTTTCTGTTTTAGAAAATCCTGAAAATGTTAGTAAAATATGAGGGAGTATTGCACATGGTACCTTGATTTGTACAAAAACCAAGACAAACAACTATATTACCAAAGTTATCATTATAACATTCTGTACAAAATGAGGGCAATTGTGTGATGAAGCCTACCTTCAAATAAACAAACTAAAGTCACAAAAGCAAACAATTCTAACATGTCTTATGCAAGCTTTCATAAGACATACTAAAATTACACAAATTCTCATTATAGACGGACACTATTCGTCTATACGTATAGACGGATACCATTTCCCTTCACAAAATACCCATTTGTCATAAAGTGAGAAGCACATGGGGGTGCCCCACCTTGTCCCCCCTACCCATTTTATTAGTGGTCTTTACCCGTCTGTTCGTCCCACCCGTCTATACCAAGACCTATTGCTAAAATTAAGTTATGGAAATGTTACCGTGTAAATAGATAGAATTTTTTTATGTAAGCTTTGTTTATCCAAAATATTTGTAAAATCTTACAACTCCAATTCAATCTCTTGATCTGATTTTATCAATTGATCTTCCTTGCAAAGTAGGATCTCAATTATTACAATCATATGTGAAATTATAATACGATATCGGGAAAGTAGCAAATAAGCCCCAAACGTTTGCCACTACGTGCAAATTAACCCCATAACTTTTTACTAGTGCGAATTAGCCCCATTAGTTATACCCGACTTGCAATTTAACCCAAGTAGAGATGGCACCGGAAAAACGACTAGGATGGATTAAATTAAATAATAATTAAAAAAATAAAAACAAACATGAATTGTCTGCTACTCAAACACCTCGTTACTTCCTCCTTATCTCTTTCACTCTTATACTCCCTCCTATTCTCCATTTTGTTCCCCTATTCCTAAAACGGATTATTCAGGTTTTGTTCCCCTTTCCTATTTTGGTAAGTTTTTTACCTTTACATTTACCATTCTATCCTTGTTTGTTTTTTGTATTTACATTTTATGCCACCCAAATTTGTACTAACCCAAACACTAACCCACCCCAATTAGCCCAACCCATTAACACTAATCCTAATCAACTAACTAACCCAGCCCAATTACCCACTAACCCTAAGCCCTCCCGCCATATTTAGGTCTCCTAATCAGAAAACCCTAACCCTCAACCTCTCTCTTCCGCCATTGTTATCACACCCCCTCTCTCTCTCTCTTCATTCCTCTCATCTCCTCTCACCATCAGCCGTCTCCTTCACTTCTATTCAACCTCCTCATCAATGATCTCATATTTACCTCTCTCTTTTCCCTAAATCTTTCATCATGTCGATGGATTTGTTCTTCAATCGCCATAAATTTGATTTTTTTTTTATTTTTCTTCAGATCTGAGTTATCTTAACTCCGATCATGAAGATGGTCCTTGTTTGTTCAACCTTTGTGATGATTATGTTGGGGATGATGAGGATTGTTTTGATTCTATGATTGAATCTGGGAAAGATGAATTTGAGAAAGCTCGGGAAGAGATGGCGGAGATTATGAAGATTGATGTTGAGCGCAGGATGAAGAAGATGAAGGAGCGGCGTGAAAGCCCAGAGTATCGTCGTTCTGTTATGATGCAGCTTTCAAATATGATGCCTGATTTCGCCTTTGATCTTGAAGATGGTGAGGGGATGAAGGTACATGATGTTATTGCGGATGAGTTGGATGATTCTTATGAGTTTGCTGGTTACAGTCAGGCCGTACCTGATTCTTGTGATGTTGTTCTTGATAGCTATGGGGATATGGATACTTTTGTCCCTGAAACACAGTATTAGCCTGCTGGAAGGTCTAATTCTATCTCTTATTCTCAAATTTTTTTCATTTTCTTATAAGTTGGGATTTAAAAAGGACTAATGATGATAAAATAAAATTTATGGATAAAATTTACTCCTTTTATGTAAGTTAGTGCTCAATGATCTTGTTGAGAGCATTACTCAGTCTAAGAATACACAATCAGTGCATTACGCCACCACAGAATGTGATGAGGCTATGCAATGGTTATGTATTCTGGTTTTGTTATTTTACCATTCCAAATGTTGATAACAGTAGTCTTACGATAACAACAGTCTTACCTTTAACATTTCATTCAAACAAATGTACCCAATAGACTAAATAAACATGTGCAAAGTTCTACTTTAGGACGAAAAAGTTGTCTCATTTGGGCTTGTTTGATTACTGGTTACTACATCTTGCATTGTTGCATCCAAAATGTTTGATTTGTGCATGCTTCAACTTTGACTGTTTCATCTGCTTCATCTTATATTTACTGCATCTGCTTCATCTTATATTTACTGCATGCCACTGTTTTCTGCAAAACCTTACCTGATTATAATCTGTTTGATTTCTGCATGCTTCAACTTTGACTGTTGTACCCAAAAACTTGCTTCACACTTCTTCTATTACTAGTTTGAATAACCTGCACACATGTTAGTGTACAAGTCTGGTCTGCCATCTTCATTTTCAGAATCGCATTAAGATGAGGAAATTGCTGAGTAATGTTACCAACAGGTACATTTCCACCTGTTGGGGCATTACTACAACCAATTTGCTCTTCTGAATCAACTGCACACATGTCAATGTATAAATATCGTCTGCCTTCTTCATTCTGACCTGCATTAGGACGAGTAAAGCTTTCAGTAATGTTACCAACAGTTAAAGTTTCACCTGTTGGGGGATTACTGGGAGCAATCAGCTCTTCTTCATTAATTGAATCTGCTTGCACACCTGAACTTTCACCTGTACTAGTAATTGAATCCACTAAATCACTAATAGAGCTTCCATGACCAAGATTTTGTACATATCTTATGCACTGGTTAACCAATTCAGTTTGAGCAGTTAAATATTCAGGTAGTAAACCTTGTGCTGCTAGTTTAGTTTTGTGCATATGAGGTATAGGATAATCAATACCACCTTTAAGTGGCATAATTTCTAACATGCATGCCTGCAATGTGATAAAAACATAGTTAAGCTTCACCACTTCTAACTCTTCAAATGCCTTCATAGTATTGTTAACTAGTTCATCTAAAACATTAGACTTCTTTTTTTGCTGTAGAGACTGAATTGCTCTAAAAAAACCCAAATCAAGTACATTTAAATCAGGGGAATTTGGTGGTTGATGAGTAAACTTTATATTCCACCCATCTGCTGAAGCAACCTTTCTGAAATCTTCATCCCTATTTGATATATGAGGTCTTGCATTATCCTGCTGTATGAGGATATTTTTACTATAATTAGCAGGCCATTTTGCTTTGATAGTAGGTAGCACTTTGTTAATAAGCATATCTTTGGTTACTTTCTTAGTGATAGATTTCACTTACTTCATGCTGAGTGGTTCTCTTGGCCAGCTCCAATTTCTCTAGCTGAGTAGTGTCAAAGGTTAGTCTATGAGGCATTCTCCTGCCTTTAAGCTTGTTGTTGACATTGATACCTTGACCACTTGCATGTTGTTGCTTTGCTACTTTCCAGATCTTTGTTATTGTCTTTCTACAAACCCCAAATCAGATCGCCACCCTCGACAATGAGCCGTGCTTTGCTTTTCCATCAACTGTTTTTTCCAGTAAAAGTTGACAGATTCTTGTTCTTTCTAAGTTATCCAAATTTTTTGTCTTCATTTATTGATTCTGTTTGTTTTTGTTTCTGAGTTGGTACTGAATTTGTTCTTTGGATGTATGCAAATAAATGAATCAGAATCATGTGGGGCTTTCTATTTATAGGATTATTGAACTTTGCACATTGTTTTAGTAATTTGGGCGCAAAAATGAAATGTTTGAGAAAATTTGGCTCCTTTTTTGAAATTTGGTGCCAATTTTTCAATTAGACTACTTGCTTTGAAGGACAGCTGATTTTGACATTTTGGTTTTGGTTGAAACACAACCAAATTGGCTGAAAAGAAAGGAGTATCCATCATCAAATCTGAAGTCCTCTAATCCAGATTTATCTGCCATTTTGTTTTGGTTTAATATAGCCTAAGTATATGTATTTAGTTAAGAAAACACTAATCTTATGTAAGTTTATTTATTACCCAGTTAATTATGGGTAAATGGAGGTATGTCTCCATATGTAATGGTTGTTAAACAACCTTGGTTTGTATAATTATCTAATTTGGGTGAGAAATTCGGATTTTGTAAAGCTAATTACCTTTCCTAATTTCGACAGTTTAATCACACACTTAATGCTATCAAAAAATGTGGTTAACTTTTTGGAGGGAACAATTAGTACTTTGCTTTATCATATTTAACTCATATTTATTCATTTCTCTCTCCAATTCACAAACCCCACCTTACTCCTTTATTATTGTTTATTATGCTCCTTAAATCTTGTGCCCTTATGAAAGGGGAACAAAATGGAGAATAGGAGGGAGTATGTTTTTGAGTTCCTTCTTCAATTCTCACACCTCTAACCATTTCTCTATTTTTTTCCACCTCAATTTTGTTTGATGTAGCCGACACTTATCCCCGTAAATCACCATTTTTGTGATTAAAAATTTACTGGGTATCACAAAAACTGGAAAAAAAAAATGAAATTTGAGGAAAATTGAATTTATACACACTACAACTATATACCGTCATTTTTACACGATTTGAGCTCGAAAATTAAACGAAGTTCCGCAACAATGGTGATGGTTGAGGTTGATATTGCTGTGGTATATTAAACAGAGTTGTTGTGATTAATTAAACGAAATTTTACACGATCTGAGCTCGGAAATTAAACGAAAATTTTCCGGTGCCATATAAGAGTGAAAGAGATAAGGAGGAAGTAACGAGGTGTTTGAGTAGCAGGTAGTGACAATTCATGTTTGTTTGGTTTTTAATTATTATTTAATTTAATCCATCCTAGTCATTTTTCCGGTGCCATGTCATAAATTTCCGGCGAGAATTTTACTCGAATATCTCTACTTGGGTTGAATTGCACGCCGAGTATAAGTAATGGGGCTAATTCGCACTAGTAAAATGTTATGAGGCTAATTTGCACGTAGTGGCAAATGTTTGGGGCTTATTTGCCACTTCCCCGCAATACCATATTATAATAACAATCATATTGTATGTAATGACATTTTTTATTTACTTACTAATAGTAGTAGTAGTCGTTAATGGTAGATTCATATTGAAAGGATGTGGAGTCATGAAACCCCACTTGATTTTATTTTTTATTAGTAAGATCATGCATCCCCACTTGATTTTATTTTTTATTAGTAAGATCATGTTTATGGGACTTGCTAAATCCCGCGCACTAATTTACACAATTTCGCGTATTTTGCCCTTGATATTTCATGAGTGCCTATCGTCTTAAAATATAATTAAAAGAGTTCTCTCCCTCGCAAAACCTAACCAATTCGTTAATAGTTCGACAAGAATGGATCGTAATTCGCACATATTATATATAATTTTTCCGTTTTATCAACAAATTTTCTAATACCGTCTTTTAATCTATTAAACTAATGTTTTCTTATTAAAAAGTTTATTTTTAAAATTAAGGTTTGAATTGTGTCAATTAACAATTAAAGTCGGGTGGTTGAAGGGGTGGTTGCGGGAATGTGGGGCCGTCTAACAGGCCGGAGTAGGGTGGTCGGAAGGCGAAAAATCATGCACTCAAAGACAAAAGCTTGCCTATCAGTCTATCACTCCCTATGCGAAGCACTCTACCCTACTTTGAGACGAGATTGATTGCATTCGGCAAAATTACGCCACAATAGCCATATACGTAAAATATCGACTCGATCAACAACTACCTAAAGTAACTTTTGCCATGTTTCAAACCTCAATAGACCCCTGAAATATTGGCACGAGGATGGGGGTCTAGTGGCGTGGTCGGTGGCACTGGCCTGGGAGGGTTGTGCGGGAGGGTGTCGGTGCAGGGAGAGGGGTCGTGATTGAGAGGTGGTGAAGGGATCTGGCGTCTCTCATTTTTTTGGAGGTTTTAATTCTCTTGTTTCTCTCTTAGTGGGTGAGAAATGAGGGGGATATACTTGGAATAAAAGGGAAAAATGCGTAAGATTGAGTAAAATAGTGCGCGAAATTTAGCAATTACGATGTTTATTAGTAAGTTTTCTAAGTTCAAACCTAACTTCAACATTGAATATTAATTTTTTTTTTCCTAAACCTATTTCAAAGTCATATCCTTATATTTGTTTGAGTTTTTCTATGGAGTACCCCTCAACTATTACTATTTCTAAGTTGTACTCTTACCTTTTCATATTATTAATTGTAACCTTAAACTCCAGTATTAACCAATCAGTGTGCCCCATTAGTCTTTAATCCGTCAACTAATGACGTTCAGTGCCAACATGGATTGATGACTTGGATTGGGCTTGATGACATTGGTTATGACTGTGTAAATGAATGTTCTTCCTTTATATATTTTATTTCAAACCCTTCTCTAACAATTACACCCTTTCATCTTCTCTGCTTCTTCTTCTCTTATCTTTGCATGCCCTAATTCCGTCTCCCTCTTTTACAACATCTGCTACCTCACCCATTGCCACGAGTCAACGACGAAGTTCATCATCTTTTCTCACCTGTAAATTAAAAGTACGTTTTTGTGCTAATTTTATATTGTAATTAGTATATAATCTCCTTTATTATTGGGTTTTTTATTATCCACGTTTTTCAATCAAAAATTAGTCCTTTTGTGCTTTGATTGTTCGTATAATACGAGTTTTCACCAAAGTTTTGAACTTTATTGACTGTTATTTATTTTACTGTGGTGTTGTTAGTTTGGTCTATATTAGTTTTGATATTCATGTAAATTTGGGGTTATTATAGGGATGAGTCTTTTAATCTTATGATAGAGGATACTGATAGAGTTTTGTTGATTGATGTTGATAAGTCCATTTTATATATACTTTAACCCCCTATTTTAGCCCAGTTTTATTTGATTATTTCACTTCTATTAATGTGTTTGTGAGCTAATTCCATGTTCTAGGTGTTTTTGCTCGTATTCATTAAATTTTGTAGGAAATGAAGCACTCAGTAGCTTTTTCCCGTCAAATTAGCATTCACCCAAGTTCACGAGGCTAATAAGAGCAAGTCTTGATCATGCAAAGGTGTTTCGGGAAGCATAAGGGCATTTTGGGAAGAAATTGGAAAACCCGAGCAAGAGGAAACCAATTTTGGTTGGTGGATATGTAAAGAAATGAAATCCAAGTAAAAGACCAAGCCATATGCATGCATTGGATGCCAAAGGATGCTTAAGATGCCTTAGACGGACTCTTAAACACATTAGCATGGGATTCCGCATCACCATAAAGCAAGGAGTTAAGACAGAATTAAGATAAATTCATAAAATGCCATGATGTGACTCGTATTACTCACATTTAGTCCCTTAACTAGCATCACTCCTATGCCTCCTAGTACGAATTAGGGTTGTTTCTATCTTAAGCTTCCTACTTTGCATATTCTATGAGGTTTTGTGCCCTTGGTAAAGGAGGAGCGCTAGCCTTGAGTGTATGGAGCAAAACATAGCTAAATTGATCGCATCTAACGACTAAGCATCAAAGAGGAGACCGATACTAAAGGCCTAAGTTGATAGAACAAGTAAACGGGCAATGACGAAGGACCCCCATGACCCTCGAGGGATCCCCACGAGTTAGGGGACAACCAAAAGAAGAAAGATCAAAGCTGCCCTTCAAGACGGGTGTCCCAGAAGAAAGACGGGCGTCTCACTGAGGAGGACGGGCATCCCCAAGCTCTGCCTGAGCGTCCTGAAAGCAGGAAGGGTGTCTTTTGATGCAGCATGGGCGTCCATCAAGGGGAAGGTCGAGCGTCCCGAGCTAGGACTTGCAAGGCGTTGGACTTCATTTATGAGGCTTAATCGTCATTTAAGCTCTTAGTTAACCTAATACTTGTACTTAGTATAAATACTCCCTTGTAATAGGAGATTAGCATCAAGTCATTAGAGTAGATTATACACCAATTAGCTTAATTACATATTAATCCTTCCTTAATTATTGTTCAAGAATTCTTAGATCTAGTTGAGTAATTTGAAGATTATTTTGGGGATTATTGGAGAATTGACAACTCTTCATCATCGATCAAGTTTTCTTCTATTATTCTTTACATTCTATTTTGATCATCCTAAGTTGATACAATTTCCTTACTCTTTACTTAATCCTTGTTTAATGTTTTGCTCTTCCATCATGTTTAGACTTGTTAAGATGATTGACACCATTGTTAACATGTTCACCATGATAATGAGTGAGTAGTTCTTTAACTAGGGTTAATGGAGGATTAGGGGAGTTAATTATGGGGTAGATCTTTACTTAATAAGTTCATATGAATGCTTGCTTGTTATAGTTTCAATTTATGCACATGTTATGCTTGATGAAATCCTTGATTTACAACCTAGCATGAATCTCTTATCCATTCAACGAGACTTGTAAGACATAAACTAACTCAAGACTTATTAAACCATGCATATAGTTGAATATGAAGAATTAAGTCGACTTGTAGGTGTTGTAAAGTCTTGAATGACTCGGCTCGGAGACCTAAAACTTCCTAGGAATTGTAAGATATAAATTAACTCGATTCCACTACAACAATAAATTGCTTGTATCTATGAAACTTGTTTATGTGATCTCACCATGATTCCCTTATGAACCCATGATACCCTAGTGTCTTTTATCAATTGTTTACATCCTCATTTATCTATATTGTTTTGCACTTGTTCACATTTCCCTTGTTAATTATTTTAGATAACAATCTCAACCCAAACCAAATTGTGACTTAAAGGCATAACTACTTGCATTTGATAGCTTAATCCAATACTCGTCCCTTGGGATTCGACCTTTACTTACCTCTCTACTAAGGGTAGTTTGTTAAGACTATAAATATTATTTGAGAGTGTATAACGACACGCTCATCAAGCCACGACCCCGATCGGGGTGGGGTGGCCTCGATCGGGGTGCCCCATTCCACCCCGTCTATGTTATTCCATTTGGTCCTATATAAAGGGTGTTGTATCCACACAATTCCATACACTTTTCCATACGCTTTAGTCTTAGTTTTCAGAAAAAAAATGTAGTTTATATTAGATTTCCTTTAAGCATTCCTTTAATTGTTACAAATATTTCTTTAAGCATTTCAATTTATATTACAAGTTCATTTACAACTCATTTATATTTGTTCTATCTTGTTCTTCATTTCCAAGTTCATTTCCTTTGTTGAGGTAATTCTATTTCTTGTATTGGTTTGTTATTTCCTTTGTCATTTCTATTATTAGTTAGTTATCATGTTTACTTTATCATTTGTCATTAGTTTAGTTTACATTATGCAAGAGTAGTTTACTTTGTCTAGGGAATAAGGGAAGCCATGCACAAATAGTTTTGCAATTGTTGAATTAGGATGTTATAGTAATCGATTAAAAGTTTCTATTACATGTTTGCTTTGTTTTGTTAATCTTCGATAAATGATCACTATCTTAGATTAAATTTGTTAATTCACTTTTATAAGTCAAGAGGCACGAAATTGAATTAGACTAAGCATGTTTTAGTAGATGACCTAGTCATAACGAGAGTTCGCTAGGACCCAATCTATGGTTGGCAATAAGGCCGAGAGGTGGTTGTCTTTAAGCCTAAACAATTAACGATATTATCAATTTCTATGTTTAACTTGAGAATTTACAGAATTTGCATGTGTGACCTGACCTCCCTAGACTATTCCTTTGTTATTGTTTTATCACAAGTTTACCAACCAAACCAAGCAATCATACATTTACCGACCTTGATAGAATGCACCCTATAACTGTAACACCCCCATACACTAAGGTGCCTTACCAAGACCACCTAATGCATAGAAGTGATACTATCTCGGTTACCCAAGGCAATGTATATCAAATAGACCATAAAAAAACGTACTTTAATAAATAAGTTTAAGTAATTACATAACAAAACCAACTGTAAAGTAAAGTATAACTGTTCTACAACCAAACTACAACTGAAGTAACAAAGGTATAAAGACAACACAGCGGAAGACTACCATCAGACTAATGGCAACTCCATCCCCAGATAATCCCACGTGCATCCACAGTATACCTGCTAGACAACTGCTCACCACTCCCGAATGGATCACCACAGTTTTTAAAACATTTAAACGGGGTCAGTACCGATTACACAAAACAAACAGCTGCAACAAAACAATACCACAACCAATTCAATCAACCCAAACTCCATCACCTCACCACACACCTGACTACACATTAAAGTGTGTAGCCCTGCCAGATTATCCATCGCAACAGGTAATCCTCCTCGCCAGTGGGGGACCGCATCCGTTCCCACCTAAGCCCCGCTCATCTCATCCGAGCGATAAACCCATGTTCATTAATGTGCACATCCCTTCTGTGGCGGGTTCCACAGAAGGCGAATCAAGGGCGTGAAGGCACTCCCGCTAGTGACTTTACTCAGCCAGGGACGCACCCTGAAGATCACAGACAGATATACAACAATCACCTTACATAATCAACAATTACCAAAAATCAATTCCAATACGATAATCAATCAACAACAATTAATCACCAACACATCTATGTAATCAATACTGAGTAGGGAAACCATACCTGGAAAGGCAATCACCAAGATCGTCACAATCAGCTAATCATAATCGATCTTCAACGAAACCACCTCCTATAAACACACAATCATACAATCACAATCTAACACCAACAATACTCCCAAAACCCCCAATTTACCCAATTAGGGTTTCAACTAAAATCAATGAAAAGATATAAAAACTATACAAGAAACTTACCCTTGACATGACGATAACAACGGTATAAAGAACAAGATAATCCGACGATCCTAGCCTTGGGATTTGTTAACAACGCGATGGATGCGATGTACGTAACTGTTATTCTTCTCTTTAAAAGGTTGAAAGGTTTTAGAATGTTAAAGGTGATTAAGCAAAGTGACGGAATCCCTTTTATATTACTCTCGCATTATTAACAAAACCCGGCTAAACAGTCCCGTAAGACACACTTACTCGATCGAGTGCCACTTACTCGATCGAGTGTCACACTTACTCGATCGAGTACCCATCAGGTCAGGTACTGTTTTGCGTAAAAATATACTTACTTGACAGAGTAAGCCCCACTCGATAGAGTACCCATAGACATAGAAAACCGTAGTATTACAGTCTTTCCTCCTTAAAAAGAACTTCGTCTCCGAAGTTCAACCCATACTCAAAACAAACATACTAACTCGACCAAAACACAACAACGCAACTAAGAACTCAAAACGAAACCCTAACCTATAAAACATGAACTCTTAACACAAACTCCACCAACTATGCCTACCTCCACAACATGACTCACGATATCGTATCCAGCACATTATAGTCTGTCGACACTAACTCCATACATTTCCAAATACCATCCACCAACGTCGCTAGCTTCGTCTCACTACATATTATCCACTAGAAAATCCAATATCAAGACACTCATAAACATCAAACGGAATGTTACATTCTACCACCCTTAAAAGGAACTTCGTCCTCGAAGTTTACTCCCACTCATAGCATCATCATCCAACTGTCAACACTATCGAACTCATAAATATCATCACCCAACTGTCAACACTATCGAAGTATTCTCACACTCCTAGACATCACACTACTACAAGCACGACCATGACCTTTTAACAATATCAACCACATTACAAATCCATCCTTTATGATACACCAACACTCTACATCTAAATCTACTACAACATGTACAACCATTAAACTCTCTTTGTCGCATCCTACTCCTCTTAAGATAAAGGTTACGTCCTCGTAATCCACTAATGCTAAATCCTTAGGTGTATCTTCTCATCACTACCACATGTCAATGATAACCGCCTATAAACTCAACCCTTAAAACCATTTCTATATCCAAGACTCTCTTACTATAACAGTTCCTACACCTCAATTCATTCAGCACACCACCTAACCTATAACACAAAATCCTTAGCATAACCAATACTCCAATTCTTCCACATTACTGTAGAATGACATACTCCTCTATATAAAGCACCTATCTCCAAAAGCATAACTCACGACCCACACTTATTACCCACACTCACACTAGATCCTCAAGTTCTTTTCTTTCATTACCGCAAAACTCATTCCTAACTTAACATGATACTAATTCCCAACACCCTACACTCACAGTCCCAATAAAAGATTATGAACCACCCGCAGCTTCCAGATCAGTACAACACATGTTCTACAAATCACTTACCATTACTATGTCAACTAATGCCTCGTCTAAAAGAAGGTCACAAGTACTGTAACAACCTCTCACAACCTGTGTCCCATCAACAAGATATCACTATACTATGACAACAACGGAAACATACACAACTCTCTTCCATATCATACTCTATCCTCACTCCCAAGCTGAAACGAGCAAGAAACATCAATAAACAAAACAACAGTCTATATGTCCAAACGAAAATCACAAGAAACAACTGTAAACAAAACAACAATCTATTTGACTAGTATACTCACTCGAAAACGTACTCATCCCACCTACTCCATCACAACCGATGATGGCATCGCAACACCGCCACCAACAGCCGCACCGCAGCGCGAAGATACCCGCATCACAACATGAAATACCGTGCCCGGATCACCACCCGAGGCACAACAGCCACATCGATAGTCATCGCAGCTTATACAATCACATAAACACTGACTCAGTACAACTTCCATGACAAGAAAACTTTATTAAAACCGCTCTACTAGATCACAACGCAACATACTACACGGAATAAGCTGATAAGAACCTCATGAACATCATCCATACCTTTTCATGGAAATAACATATATCATGAATACACATACAAGTATAACTAGCCATGCTAGATTACTCAAATTATCACTTTTGAATATCATTCCATTAGGTTACCGTACCCAACATATATTACAGAATATTCAGATAACAACTTTATAACTATCACACCATACCACTTCCCGTGAGGTCAGAACCTCACACAAACATTTATGTACATGATAGACCCATAATCACACCCAACTAGTCAATCCTGATCACGTAAGTTACCTCTTGATAAATGTTACCTCTCGCCCGAGCTTAACTCGTATGCCCATCATAACATATTCTTCCATTCGTATAACCATCACCTCCTGCCAAATATAACCATACAACTAATACTCAACTACTAGCAACTGCCTCCTATGTCCACATCGTATACCCCCTCACAACCATACATACCAACCCGGCCTCTACAAAATCAACCTCTTTAGAATGGCTACCTTCCTTACTAATCACCACCCTTAACCACTAGTGACAACATTACAACACCACCACTATTCGTATAACAAATCTCTTACACTCACCTATAAATATCACGCTTCTTTCCCAACTCGGTTAACAACCCAAATGTCGAACATCAAACTCATCCACAAAATTTACCTGAACATTCGTCCTAATTTTTTCCTTTAATTGTATTGCCACCTGACTCACCTCTAAAATCTCATATCATGCAAATACTCTACCAACTTCTTACTCACTTAATTCCTCGAAACTTTTGACTATTCATGTTGTCCTGAAACTCCTATATAACCATTAACTCATATCCTGATGATAGTATCATAAATCTCTACGATTCCTTACTTCTATATCACATAACTCTGGTCAACATTTTTCTCAGCTTACTTTTATCCTTCTTTTCTCTTTACACTCAACAATACCAATTAATAGTTCGTCTCCTTACTCCTTGTACCTAACTCTCTAGTAATCCAGTAACCTTTTCGTTGCTCCAAAACTCAAATTCCATTATTTCACATCAGTACCATCTCAATCCTTCTTACCATGGATCTTCTTTCATCATGCTATCACTCACAAACCAAAACTCGTTTCATACCGTTAATTGCCCAAGAAAAGCACACACTAGTTTTACCTTTTAATAAACCAAATATCCCAAACTCACTTACTATCTACAAATCCACGTTGTGTCATGTCTCCATCTAAGTTCATTATATACCACTCTTCTCCATCCTCCTACAACAACCTTTCATTACATATATTCTTAACCAACACAATCTAACCATCTCCGTCCATAATTCCTTACACATCTCAAGTTGCTACTACCCACATCCTTCCTTTCAACCTTTTCATTCTCACGTTCCTTACACTTACATCACTCCTTACTCATATAAACTTACCTTTACATCACTCAAATTCGCAATTATATCACTCACCACATCTCACATAACTTGCACCATGCCTCAATCAGCTCATCATAGTTCCTTTTCTTTTTCCACTATCCATCACAACCACATATAACTCATGTCCTCCCCACCGAACTCATACCTACCATAAGGTGCCACTCACTACACCATAAGATTGGGTAACTTACGCATCAAGACCAACACACATGTAAAACAATGCATAAAGAAGTAAAATAACACCTTTGAATCAAACATAATATGCGACAAAGTCAAAAGAGAAGCATATGACCCAAAACAGGGGTCACTAGATCGAGTACAGCCTACTCGATCGAGTAGGCAAAGGTCAGAAGCACGTATAAGAATTTACCAGGGCTACTCGATCGAGTAAGGGTTAATCGATCGAGTAACAAGAGGTGCACTCGATCGAGTAAGGGCCACTCGATCGAGTGCTCTACGCATTTATCAGCGCTGTCCAATTTTCGTAAAACGGTCATATCTCACTCGTTTCTTGGTCATTTTGGGCGTGTGACCTATCGTTAGAATCGTAAAAGACAAGCTATCACTTCCAATTGGAATCACATCAAAATCATATATACATCTCAAGTTATAACAGTTTAAAGACAACCTCTCTATAATCGAACAACATAACTATTTGATTTTCTCTTTCAAGCAACTTAAACATCAACAAAGTGAACAAAAGCGACTCGATACTTGTAAAAATACTATCCCTAACCACATGTTACTACCTACCAAAAGCCAAACAATAACATCTATCATGCTCATATAACATTCAACTTATCAATCATGTACTACCGTATGCTTTAACTTTATAACTTTTCGTAAAACAAAACATACTCAACATTACAAATCCTATTTTCATGTTACTAATAAAACAATATTACCAATCCACTTCGTCACCTAAACATATTCTCAATCACAAAATTCATATTCTCATGCAATTGCCACTTCATCTTTTGCAATCAATTCATCCATTTCAACCACATTCTTCATCTAACAAGTGCATATGATACAACAGTAAACATGTATATGAACTTATTATATAACTTTACGCAAACAAAATTATGCATAATCATATCACATCCCCTAATCACATGTTACTAGTATAGCCACATTGTAAATCATCCATCCTGCAACATCATTATTCATCACATATTGTCATATATGAACTACTTCCTTTCTCCACCACATCATTCATCATTCTCATATACTTTTCCAACAATTCCAAACAACATTGTAAACCAACTATCATGCAACATGCTTATTCATAACACTTTATCATTTACCACATTCCCCATTCCACCACAATCATTTTCCAACATTTCTATACAACACATCATCCAACATACGCAATAGAACATTAACAAGCACATAGCGATCCCATGACACCCCATAGTAACCGATTTAAATTTGTAAGGCGAGTTCGCGACTTTAGGACGTCTCCCAAGTCTTTGCATTAGCTCCTAACAACCCCTACCTGGGTTCATTTTATTTTGACTCCCTAAGTTCATTGAGTTCATTAGTTACAGGTTCCAAAATTGTCGATCTGATACCACTTTGTAACACCCCCATACACCAAGGTGCCTTACCAAGACCACCTAATGCATGAAAGTGCTACCATCTTGGTTACCCGAGGCAATGTATATCAAATAGACCATAAAAGAATGTACTTTAATAAATAAGTTTAAGTGATTACAAAACAAAACCAACTGTAAAGTAAAGTACAACTGTTCTACAACCAAACTACAACTGAAGTAACAAAGGTAAAAAGACAACACAGCGGAAGACTACTATCAGACTCGTGGCAACTCCATCCTCAGCTAATCCCGCGCGCATCCATAGTATACCTGCTAGACAACTGACCACCACCCCCGAATGGATCACCACAGTTTTTAAAACATTTAAACGGGGTCAGTACCGATTACACAAAATAAACAGCTGCAATAAAACAATTCCACAACCATTTCAATCAACCCAAACTCCTTCACCTCACCACACACCTGACTACACACTAAAGTGTGTAGCCCTGCCAGATTACCCATCGTAACAGGTAATCCTCGCCGCCAGTGGGGGACCGCAACCGTTCCCACCTAAGCCCCGCTTATCTCATCCGAGCGATTAACCCATGTTCATTAATGTGCACATCTCTTCTGTGGTGGGTTCTACAGAAGGCAAATCAAGGGCGTGAAGCCACTCCCGCAAGTGAGTACACTCAGCCAGGGACGCACCCCTAAGATCACAGACAGATATACAACAATCACCTTACATAATCAACAATTACCAAAAACCAATTCCAATACGATAATCAATCAACAACAACTAATCATTAACACAGCCATGCAATCAATACTAAGTATGGAAATCCTACCTGAAAAGGCAATCACCAAGATCGTCACAATCATCTAATCATAATCGTTCTTCAACGAAATCCACCTCCTATAAACACACAATCTAACACCAACAATACTCCCAAAACCCCCAATTTACCCAATTAGGGTTTCAACTAAAATAAATGAAACGATATAAAAACTATACAAGAAGCTTAGCCTTGACACGACGATCACAACGGTATAAAGAACAAGATAATCCGACGATCCTAGCCTTGGGATTTGTTGACAACGTGATGGATGCGATGTACGTAACTGTTATTCTTCTCTTTGAAAGGTCGAAAGGTTTTATAATATTAAAGGTGATTAAGCAAAGTGACGGAATCCTTTTTATATTACTCTCGCATTATTAACAAAACCCGGCAAAACAATCCCGTAAGACTCACTTACTCGATCGAGTGTCACACTTACTCGATTGAGTACCCATCAGGTCAGCTACTGTTTTGCGTAAAAAGATACTTACTCGACAGAGTAAGCCCCACCTGATAGAGTACCTATAGACATAGAAAACCGTAATATTATAATAACAACTAATTAACAACTCCCGTCTCCTTGTGTTCGACCCCTATTACTACATTTATTTGTGTCTAGGGTATTTATCTTTGATTAGGTTGCGACAGCCTATCAAATTTTGGCGCCGTTGCCGGGGAGCACAATTTTGTTTGCTAATTAGTTTTTGAATTTTAACTTGTTTTATTTTGTCTCGGGGAACACTTGTTCCTTGGGATTGTTCGCACGGTTTCCTTGTAGTTTTATTGCCTATTTTGGGGGTAATAGAGCTTGACCTTTCATAATGAATGAGGATTCGTCCCACAACTCAAGTATGATCCTTTTCATGACTATCTTGCCCGGTTCTACTATTTTTGTGATAATCTCATCTCTCTTGGACATGTCCTTGATAGGGATTATGTGGGTCATCTCGTGCTAGATGTCATGGATTTTAAGAACCGAGAAATGGCTCTAAACTTGAGTAGGGGGTATCTACTACGTGATCGGGCCAGAACTTTGGAATTTCTTAGATTTTATGTCTTCCGAAAGTCGGGAGTTAGCACGCCAATTCAATGTGTGGCGTATCCAAGAGGAGCTCAAAGTGCTTCAGGCTCGTTTGGAACAATTTTCTCAAAAGGAAGCGAGTCAATGTGAGCTTATTACCTCTCCTTATGCTTTCCCAATTTCCCAATGTGAGTCTTTTTCCTCTAACAATTTTGAATTATTGGATGATGATGACGATAGTTCGACTTTCTTGGTTGAACTTTCTCCTATTGTCGATCCAATTAACCATTTAGTGGAGGGGGTAGTTGACACACGTACCATTGATGAGGTTGAGCCCGATTATCATGAGAAGGATAAGGTTTTACCCGAGTCATTTGACACCTTTGAAAATCCTTTCACATGGGATTTAGATGACCCATTTAAGGTTGATCGAGGACTTAGTGATGCACACATAGAGGTTAAGTGTGATGAGCCCCCCATTTTTTGATGAGTCCTACCACCTTGAGTTGTCATACCACCAATTTGAGACCATTCATGATTATGATTTGTCCACTAACGGTTATTTTTATGGTCTTAAGCATGATGCTCCATCTCTTGTTGACGAGTGCAGTAGTACGGTGGTTCTATTTGAAATCTCTCATGGGTATTTTGATAAGATTTATCCTTTCTTGCCTTTGATCTTTCATGCTTATATCTTATCAACTGCTTACATATGCTTGTGTATTTCTCATGCGCAGGAATATGATAAACTTCTAAGGGCATTGACATGCTTTTTAGAGGACAAAGAATGATTCATTACGAAAATTCGTGTTTATTTATGTTTTAGGCAATTTACAGTTTTTGGACAATTGTTATTTCTATTTGGTTTTGATGTAATCGTTAGGACAATAAGACATTTATCTTGCTTTAGTTTGTAGTTGCTTGTATTTCGCAGGTACTTTGCTACTTCGATTGGACCTTACCCCATTTTCAAGCTAGCTTGGGGGAGGCTTCTACACTTTAGTATGATTTCTTTCTTTCCTTTATTTTTGCATGTGTCATCCCAACTCCCCTTGTTGGTTTTTGTTTGTCTATCTTTGTGTCACAGATTGAGGACAATGTGTTGTTCTAGCTTGGGGGAGGGATTTAGTGAGTCCAGATATTTAATTGATTTCACATATTTGAAAAATATAAAAAAATTGAAAAATTGAAAAAATTCATAAAAATGTTTGTTGTGTCCACCCTTATGCCTTTTACATAATGTCATTTCTCTTTGCATTTCCCATATTGTAGCTTTTTAAGCTAATGATTCGTGATTTTGACGGGTTTTGCATGCATGAGGATGTCTTGACATAGTGGGTGAGAGATGGATTTTGGACAAAATAAACTTGATCTTGACATTGGTAAACTACATATTTGGTAAGGTAGAGCCTCCAAAAGGCCGGTGCGTCTATATCCGGTCCCATTTAGGTGTGTGTAGTTTCTCCTCTTGGTGTGCGTTACAACAAATCGCACGAGTATGGCATTGATTCCTTATTCTTAGACATGCTACGATAGTTTGCACATGAAGCCTTATTGTTATAATCTCTCACATGCATCACTTATTATTGAGCCTTTTCTCATTATATGCTACCACATATTTGTTTCTAGCTACATACAAAAATACCTACCTTGTTGAGCTAGTAACAATCTTGGTGAGTTTAGGATGCTTTTGTGATGTTGATAATGTTGATGGGATCACTAATTCCCACAGTGTTGTGAAAGAAAAGTGAGAAACGAAGAAGAAAGAAAATGAATTGGAAAAAATGAAACAAAGAAAGAAAGATGAAAAGAAATGAAATGAAAAAGAAAGTTTTGATGAAAAAGAGAAAGAAAAAGAGATAAGATTGATCTTCCATAGTTTATGAAGAAATTGAGTTGGGAAGTTCATTTTGTATTGTAAAAGTTTTAATTTGGGCCATATGCTGCTTTGGTTCAATGGGTTATTGCTATAAGATTGCCGATTGGTATTGGGTTATTTAAGCACCCTTTGCTCATTTGGATGGTTGATTAGCTCAACCTTTAACTCCACATATCCAAACTCGTTTGTCCACTTTCTACCCATTACCCCTAGCGTTTTTATTTCTTCTCTTGGCTTCTATTTGTGCATTCTTATTAGCATTGACATGTGGGATTTGGAATGATTACCATACTAGATTGTGTGCCCATTCTCTTGAGTCGTAGATAAGAAAGTGTCATGTGGTGACTTCTACCTCCTCTTCTTTGCCAAAGCTTGAAGAAGTGCCCGTGGTTTGTGAATTCGCCGATGTCTTTCCCGAGGAGTTGCCCGGAATACCTCCCGAGCATGATGTAGAGTTCTCTATCGACCTTATGCCCGAAACCGGGCCGATCTCTAAAGCTCCATACCGTATGGCACCAACCGAACTAAAGAAGTTGAGGAAGCAACTTGATGACATGATTGAGAAAGGATTTATTCGACCTAGTGCCTCACCTTGGGGTGCTCCCATTATTTTTGTGAAGAAGAAAGATGGATCCATGAGACTTTGTATCGACTATCGTGAGCTTAACCGTGTCACCATCAAGAGCAAGTATCCTCTACCAAGGATTGAAGATTTATTTGATCAACTCAAAGGTGCTTCTACTTTTTCCAAGATTGATTTGAGATCCGGTTATCATCAAATTCCCGTTCGAGAATCCGATATCCCTAAAACTGCCTTTAGCACGAGATATGGACATTTCGAGTTTAGGGTAATGCCCTTTGGTTTGACTAATGCTGCCGCTATCTTCATGGACCAAATGAACCAAACCTTTAGTGAGTTCTTAGATAAGTGTGTTGTGGTCTTCATCGACGATATTCTAGTCTTTTCTAAGTCCAAGGACGAGCATGCCGATCATCTTCGTATCGTTTTGGAGGTTCTTCGCCATCAAAAGTGGTCTGCCAAATTCTCCAAGTGTGAATTTTGGTTATCTAAGGTGTTTTTCCTTGGTCATGTGATATCCAAGGATGGTGTTATGGTAGATCCTTCGAAGATTGAAGTTGTGATTGAGTGGAAGAGTCCGACCGATGTTTGTGAGATTCGTAGTTTATTGGGTTTGGCGGGTTATACCGTCTCTTTGTGAAGGATTTTTCCAAGCTTGCTAGGCACATGATCCAACTTTTGAAGAAGGAGACCAAGTTTGTGTGGACCGAAGCTTGTAAAGGTGGATTCCAAGAGTGGAAGAGAAGATTGACTACCGCTCCCATGTTGACCTTGCCTGAAGATGGAGTCAACTTTGACGTGTTTTGTGATGCTTCTAAGATGGGTTTAGGTTGTGTTCTTATGCAAAATAGAAGAGTTGTTTCTTATGTTTCGTGATAGTTGAGAGTTCATGAGGTGAACTATCCCACTCATGATTTGGAGTTAGCCGCTGTTGTTCGTGCCTTAAAGTTGTGGAGACATTACCTCATTGGCGTTCATTGCCGTATCTATATTGACCATAAGAGTTTGAGGTATATTCACCCAAAAAGAATTGAATATGAGACAACGACGATGGTTATAGTTGGTGAATGATTATGATGTAGAGTTTTTGTATCATGAAGAGAAGGCAAATGTGGTTGCTGATGCCCTTAGTAGGATGTCGAATCATTCCTTGAGTGTCATTCATGTGCTTCCCGATGATCTTTGTACCGAGTTTTGTAAGTTGAGTTTGCAATTTGTGGAGAGTGGTTTCGATTACTTTGGTGCTATGGTTGCCGAGCCCGATCGTCATCGTGAGATTCTTGATAACTAAGTGGATATTGCTACCTTCAAAGGATTCCAAGCCAAGTTTCTTTAAGGGAAAGCTAAAGATTGTGAGATTGATGCTATAGGTTATCTTCGTTACCGAGGACGCATGTATGTACCCGACGCCGTTGCCTTGAGAAAGAGAGTTCTTGATGAAGCCCATTTATCCCCTTATTCGATTCACCCTGGAGGAGATAAGATATATAAGGACTTGAAGCTTCAGGTTTGGTGGCCTAACATAAAGAATGACATTGTGTCATATGTTGGAAGATCGAGCATAAGAGACAAGGTGGTTTACTACAACCGTTGGATGTCCCTCTTTGGAAGTGGGAATCCATCTTCATAGATTTCGTTATGGCTTTGCCTAAGACCGTTGGCACAAAGGATGCTGTGTGGGTAATTGTGGATAGGTTGACCAAATGTGCTAGGTTCGTTCCTATCAAGGGAACTTTGAGTTTAGATCGACTTGCTAGTGCTTATGTTGAGGAGATCGTTCATTACCATGGTGTTCCTAAGGAGATCGTATCGTATCGTGACCCGAGGTTTTATTCGAGATTTTGGAAAGCTTTGCAAGATGCTATGGGTAGTAAGTTGTTTATGAGTACCGCTTTTTATGCCGCTACCGACGGACAATCCGAGAGGACAATTCAAACTCTAGAAGATTTGGTGTGTACTTGTGCCATTGGTTTTCATGTGTGGGAAATAATCTGTATACTTCCCTTTAACATGAAGGATTATAACGATTTAACAAAGATGATCTAAGGTCATAAAATAAAATACATAAACAAAAGTAAAAGGATTTAGAATTAACCTCAGGTCCTAGCAAAATTGGCCTAAGAACAATATCAAAATTGATATTCGCCTATTAGTTGCACCCAAGACGATCTGAGATATGCCCTTTGATTATGCTAGAAATCAATCTAAAATTTTCTGTAAAATTTTATTGTCTTTGTGTTCTTGTGATGAGAAAGAGGAGGCAAGGTCAGAAAAAGTATTAGGTTATTAGAAATAATTCTCTACCTTTCTTTTTATATAGACCGAAATCTGGAATCAATTAGGAAAGAAATAACCTCCTAATTTTCGGCCAAACAGACCGAAAATAAGGAGTGTATTTTCCTTATTTTGGTCTTTCCAAAATTATATAATATGTGTTGAATTGTCATCTAGTGAGGATCGAACCCATGACCTCTTGGCTTGTGTACCCTCACTATTACCACTATGACACATTCAACTTGTTGATATTAAATACAACTGATTATATTTAATTACGAATTAACAGATTAATTCGTCCAAACTAACCTTATATATATTTAATTAAATATAACTTATTATATTTTATTTACGAATTGACAGTTAATTCGTCTCAACTTAATATTATTTAATTTTCATTAAACAATTATCTCATCAACACATTGACTAATTTTTTAGTCATTTTGGGCATCAATGTAATTATATTTTTATAACCACATTTCTCAAATACGTCCTATAGGTGTGACCTTTAGGGACCAGTTGATCACCGCCATCTGTATGATAATAACGTCAAACTTTCTAGCAAGCCAACCGTTATTAGGTAAACGTTAATCAACTGATTAAATATACGAAGTATTGTGGATAGCGGGCCGCCCACGGGGGCGCTTGGTGAAGGTCGAAAACAAGCGTTTGCATTTTGTATGGAGTCGCCACCAATTTTTATGGGAAATTGGAACCGTTCGAATCCCTCGTGTCATGTCAAGACACAAAGTAGTGACATGAACACTAAGCAATCGTTACCCTTAGCATTCTATGTCTAGAATGACTCTCGTGGATGCCAATGAACACGGGTGCTCACGGAGATCTGGAGTAAGGGGTGAGGGTACGTATTAGGAAGCTCTTTTGATCGAACACCTAATCACGCCCGCCTCGATAGCGGCCTCTACTAATGATTAGGGAATTTATTCGTAATCGATATATCGTCGGCTATATGCATGCAATGCAACATCCAAGTTTTAATCCTAGCATGTGAGGATTAATACTAAGTCGGTGAACAATTAATTTAGCATACAATTGGGTCGAAGTAGTATTTAATGTTGATTTACATGTGAAAGCATACAAGCAATAAAAGAAATACAATAATTATAAATTACAATAATGAAAATTACAATAATTACAACGGAATAGGCGATTTATGTCGAAAATACCTTTAAAACGGATAATTTGAGAAAAAGGAATAAAAGAAGGAACTACGAACAGAACAGAAGTGATAATACGGTTAATAGTCAATTAATACGTAAGCTAATTAAACTATGTCAAGGCAGAAACGGAGTTCAGGGACAGAAATCATCCTGGAACAGGCGCAGCAGGAACTGCGCCCTCTGGAAGAGGCGCAGCAGTTGCTGCGTCTGTTCCAAGGGTGAGTTCTGGCTGTGAAGCCGGAACTGCAAATCGTTAATGTCGATTGGTGAATTTAATGATTGATTGGTATTATTTACTCGGATGGAAGTGATTAACAGGTTAATTACATGTGAATGATGGTCATAAAAGCGATAAACGTGGATAGGACGAACCAGAAACGGATTATTTACATGAAATAATGATGAAAATATTAATGAGTCCTCTATTGAAAAAAGTCAATTAGGCTAAATACGACGGATATACAACGAATATGTGACGAACATGTGAATAAACAGATTAAACTATATCAACGACGAATCCCAGAAACTCAATATGAACAAATTGAATCTCTAAAATCCGGGTTTGAATTTAATGACGAAAACCCGTAAATATGGATTATTTAGGATCTAAGTCGGATTTATGACGAATTAAAACATGCTAATGATGAATGATTACAATACATGTGGATTATATGATATTGAGACGAAGAATTAACAGACAAAACAAACAAAGAAAAGAATTTGAACACGAATTACAGAGAACAAACGAAGAAGAAAAGTAGTAGGAACTGCGGCAGCCTCACGAAGAGGCGCAGCAGGAACTGCGCTCCTTCGAAGAGGCGCAGCAGTTGCTGCGTCTTTTCTCGACGGGTATCTACTGGAAATCCGCAAAACAGGTTTAAACAAAGAGTTTTAGAAATCAATTTTAACGGTATTTTCGACGTAAACCTTACAATTAATGATACGAAAAGTAAAATACAATAAATAAAGAGAATCATACACCCTCAGACCTACATGTTGACGAAACGAGAAGAACTAAGATATCGATTAGTGAATGCTCGACGCGAATGAAAAGAGAGTGCCCTCGTAAGAGGAAAACGATTGATTAATTAAGTTGATTGAGTGTAGTTGGTCAAATTGGTCGGTCATGCAACAGAGAGGCTGGTACCCGGAAAGATCCGAGCTTACGTGGTCGAAAGTTCAAGCACGTAGGCGCCAGTAAGTAAGAACAAAGTCTAGAATGCAAAGGGAGAAGAGAAGGGCGGACACACGCGTGAGAAATATGAGGAACGAAAGCTCCTATTTATACTAATCACACGACGGAATTAGGGTTTCGGAGACTCTTTGGAAGTGAATCTCGGAAAGATATGAAAAAGATACGTAAAACATGCAAAAAGGGCTGGGAAGGGCGCAGCGACCACTCGTCTCTTGGCGAGGCGCGGCCTTTCTTGCGTCTGCGTCTGTTCCAGGAGGTTTCCTCTTTGAAGAAAGATTTCGCGTTTGAGTTTTGGTAGGACGGAAATAATTCGAATATCTTATGAATATTACGGGATATTATTTGCCAAAAGATAAAATTTGTGAAATATGGAATAGAAATATCGGAACATTCCGAATATTCGACTCGGGATTTAACAATTATCGAGAAAATGGAGACGGTTTTTGTCCGGACTCGAATGTACTCTAATTCTCGCCAAAACGACCGTATCGGGACGTAGATGACAACTAAGAGGTAGACATTTAATATTTGAGCAATCACTTGACGTTAATTTTACGAACTGTCACAAATCGTTCCGCGTATCAAACATGCGGCCCAATCATCACCGGGTGGCTTGCGGGAGGTGCAGAAATGAGGTATCTACAGAGCCCCCACTTTGACCGAGGCTTGGACAAGGCGAAAGTCAAAGTATAGCCATCAGGTCAATCGAAGATTACAACCTGACGACTATGGCGACGCGAGGCGGCTCAAGGGGTCTGAGCCAAGGACTGTCGTCGGGAACATTTTGGAGTCTGTCGACTATCGGGGAGGGTCGTTTAAAGTCCATTAGACTACGTAAGGAAGCTCGCCTTGACCATAAGAAGAGACCATACCGAGATACCCCGGGTGAAAGGGAATCGAAGACGCTTCGGCAAAACTCTTTGGTCTGAAGATAACTTGGTGTCTGAAGGCATTAGGGGTCACAGGGATACTGAAGAAACTTCTTTCTCGAGATGCTTCCGGAGAATGACACCTTTGCCGAACTCCGTGAGGAATAAATATCGAAAGCAGCAGGACGTCGGTAGAAACTGCTGGGGAATCCGCTTGCGTCGGTCTCAAGCGAACTCTGGCAAAAACTTGAGGTTGAATCTGCTTGCGTCGGTCTCAAGCGAACTCTTGTTGGGGAATATATTGACGATTAGGAACATCTTGATCGCCATGGAAGAAATCTTGAGTGAGCAATCTTTGCAAAAAAATCTTCTTTGGGACAAATATTTTGACGACCTAAGAACATCTTGATCGTCATGGAAGAAATCTTGAGTGAGCAATCTTTGCAAAATAATCTTTCTTACTGGGACAAATGCGGGTCGGAACGAAAGAAAATCGTCGAATGGGCCCAGAGATTAAAATAGCATTGTGGAAGAGGCGCACCAAAGATGGGCCCACAAATAACGAACTTATAACGAATTTTAGAAAATCCGTATGGAGGGAACAAAAGGAAGAGGCGCAGCAAGAGATGCGTCTCTTGGAAGAGGCGCAGTGCCTGCTGCGTCTTTTCCCCAATTTGGCTTTCCTGCGTAAAAACGCGAAAATCAGAGGCATTTGTTTCATTATTTCGAAACACAATTCACACGATTTCTCTCTCAAATATTCACCATTTCCACCAAGGTTTGATTCAAAATCTTGGTTTAAACATGACTAATCGAGGTATGTGTCTTAATCTTGCATTAATCTTCTTCATTCGTTGAATTTTGAGCCGCGAAAATTAGGGTTTTCGACCCTTTTGATCGAAAATTTGGGGCTTTTCCCCCAAACGGACTTGCCTTGCCAAATTGATGTTAGAAATGGATAGTAGGTAGTGTTAGGAACACAACCATGCATTCGCTTCGAATTTTCATCAAGTTTTGAGCCTTTGAATGAATTTTGAGACGGTTTTACAGCTGAACCGTAATTTGCTTCGAAAATAGCCTTAGGATTGCCCATTGGCGATGAAATTTGACATTCGGGATCCTTGAATGATGGGTAAACTTTATACCATCTCGGAATTTTGGTTTGTGACAACTTTTTCAGGACACCTTTCTAGGGCATAATCACCGTTATAGCGAAATGCTGCCGAATTTCCGACTCGACCTTAGAACTAGGCTTCGAATTGGACTTGACTTGACCCAATTTATCGCATGAGTGATCAGGTTGGTGGGAACGTGGCCAAGAATGGCACGGGAGGAGTAGTTTCAGGGCTTTGAAGGCTCGAAAACCCCTTACCAAAGGCTTGTCGTCATATGACGCGGCCTGAATTTGCTTTAATGTTGCAGGTGATGAGGCTTATACTTCTGGGAGAGCTCCCATGGCGATAGACACCGCTATTGTTGAGGAGGCTTTAGAGCAGGCCTTCACCGCTGCGGTGATGGCTGCTGGAGACGAGGCTCACGAGGAGGAGGCCGTCGAGGAGGAGGAGGCCCCGAGACGGGCCAACGTCGGGCGAGGAGGTCGTCACCGAGAGGAGCTCTGCGTGGTGAGACTTGGGATAGTAGGCACCTCGTGTGGGTCGCAGAGGGTCACCGTCCTACGGGACGGTGAAGAGCTTGGTAAATAAGAATTCACTACTCATTATTCATCCTCTTTCATTCTTTTTGTCCAAATTTCTTTCAAATTTCATTCAAAACTAAAGATAGCTTTGTTTCAAATCATAATAGGAGGCCGGGAACATCAGGTCGTTCTCGGGTTACACGACAGCGATGGAGCACTACGAGCAGCTGTCGGCGAAGGAGAGGGCCATGATCGAGCGTGGAGCGTTCGGTCCTCCGGGGTTCAGTCCGGAGGGATATCGTGAAGAGGAAGTTGCGGGCTAACCTTAGCCTGGTCCGCGCTTTCTTGGACCGATTTTGGGACACGACTTCCACGTTTCACCTACCTTTTGGTGAGGTAGGTGTCACTCTGGAGGATTACGGCATGATTTCTGGTGTGCCGTGTGGGGCCGAGGAGATGGTGTGGCCGGAGACTGCCATGAGGGCGGACTCGGCCGAGGCGAGGAGATTGATCGGCTGGAACTTGTCGCCGAAGGCTGTTGCAGTGCCGGGTTTGGTACCCAGTACTTACGTTCGAGACTATTTTGCGGGGAAAACCCCGGCGCTGGTGACGATTGACGGAAGGGAGACGACTCCTCCTCCCTGTACAGCTGAGCAGAGGGATCGTCTTTGGCTTTGGTGGTTTCTGTCTTCGATTTACCTCGGAGACAAGGGCGAGAGGCTGTCGACGAAGCTCCTTCCCTTTCTTTCTGACCTGAGTTCCCTAGGGCGTTGGGACTGGGTCACTGCTGGTTTTGCGGTCCTCATCCACTTCATGAGGGCCATGGTTCGTCCGGAGTTGATGGAGAAGGGGACTTCTCCTGGCGCTGTCGGACCTGGGCTACTGTTGGAGGTATGAACCTTCCTTTAGACCAAAGTAAATTCCTTTCTTTATCAAATCACAAAAGATCGTCATTGATTATCTGTTTTTACAGGCGTGGGTGTACTCCTACTTTCCGGGCCTCGCGCCCAAGAGGACGGAGCCGTTGGAGAGGGCCTATCCCGTGGTGAGGGATTGGGTCATGTGTCGGACGAAGAGCAACCGTTCTTCTCACAATGTCTACCGGCGGGACGTGAACGCTCTTCAGCTGAGCAGCGTGAGTATCCCATTTGTATTCATTTATCCTTCTTATACTTTGCTTTTAATTGGTCATAGGGATGATTTGTGCTTTTATATTGTCGCAGTGGGTGCCCAGACCTTGGGCGGAGTACGCTGGAGCGCCCTCTTTCGTCGCTGAGGTCCTTCGACCTAGGAGGAGAGTCGGCGACCGCTTTGTTGAGGACGTCGATGGGTCTGTGTGGTACTTGGGCGAGCGGTTGGCTCGTCGGTGCTCTTGGGACGCGTTAACGGTTCCGTCGATCCTCCCGGAGACGATGTTTAGGGAGCCTTCGAGGCCGAGAGGGAGGCGGACTTGGGCGGTGCCGGTGGCGACGACCTCTCGCGCTAGCGAGGACTACTCGGCGTTCCTTTACGGGAGGGTGGCGTGCGGCGGTAGTGGTGAGTGTCTTTTACTTTTTTTTTCTTGATTTGATTCCCAGAATTACGACGAAGGATCATCGATTAATGAGAGCTGTTTGTCTTTGCAGGAGGTTGAGGCGGCGGGCATCGAGCCCCTAGAGTACCCCGAGACCCTCGAGTACGCTGACGCGATCGGGAGGATGACGATCTCCGAGTTGCGTGACTTTGACGTAGGCTCGTGATGAGATTTGGCTTAGATGATGGCAAAGATCGATTCGGAGGGTAAGCCTCCAACTTGTATGACTTTTGTGTAAGAACACATTTGATTGAGTTTGCTCAATTTGCTGAGAATTTCTTTTGATAGTGCAGGTCGCGCCGTCCCGGTTCGTGGCGCTATGGAGGGTGGCCAACCGGCTGCGAGTTACTGCCATCGAGGCACTCGTCGGTGGTCGAGGTCGTCAGGTATGAACCTCATTTGATTTTTTTTTATTTTGATTTTCGATCTTGCTTGAACCGATTGACATGAGCCAATTTGTTGTTTACGGGGTGGTGACCGCGAGTGGAGCGAGAGTTGACCCGATCTCGGGAGGAGACGGCTCGCTTCCGAGGGAGCTCGAGGTTCGGACGCCGAGATCGCCGTTCTGGTGGCGAGAGTTGCCGAGTTGGAGGGCGCCCAGCAGTAGTTTTGTGTAGTTTTGTAGACTTGTACATTTGGACACCTGATTTTGAAACATTTTTGGACTCTGTTTGGGGCGCAAGCCCCCAGTTTGCTTGGTCTTTTGGACTTTGTTCGGGGCGCAAGCCCCCAGTTTGCTTGTACATTTGCTCTGTTTGGTGTATATACGGTGGCCTGAGTGCCTTTGCTGCTGGGTTGTGTTGCTTGTACCTGCAGGTTAGTTCTTGAACAGGTTTGGTAGATAACGGTTTGCGCCGTCATGCTGCCGAAATTTACATAGAAGTCGCGCAAAACATACATTTTATATACATAAGGCCTTTAATCAGCGCAAAATGAGACGCAAAAGAACACGAGGAAAATTAAAAAAATTGCATGAGACGCAAAAGAACACGAGGAAAAGCAAAAAATTTGCCGGAAATGACCGGACGGTAGGGAGGGTTACCCCCTAAAAAAAGAAAAAAGAAATCTGTAAGTTAGAGATGTGGAAATGAAATTAAGAAAATAAAAATAATAATAAAAAAAGTAAATGAATTATAATGGAAATTATGTCCTAAAATGGGGAATTAAAAATGAAAATGTGCACATGTGTTAAATTGGCGAACTGTCGATGTCGTCTCGAAATGCGTGCCCGCAAAAATAGGAAACTTGAAACATGGTAAACTGCTCGTATTTACCAAAATAAAATCCCGTAGGAATAGGAAATTATTCGCTATAGAATTAGGAAAGATCCAAACGCGGAAATCACACAAGTGAGGCGGGAAGAGGCGCAGCATGAGTGCGTCCCTCAAGAGGCGCGGCGAGTCTGCGCTTTGTTCCCAAGCAGTCCGTTCTGGCGGATTTTTGGAAACAGCAATTAGTATAAATAGAAGCGTCGAAGGGGCGTTAATTCACACAATTCTTCCGTCTCCTCCTCGTCTATTCACATAAAACTCTCAAAATAAATCTTCAAGAGAAAATTGTCATTATGAATACTTTGGAGATCCGCTTGAAGGAATGGACCAACGAGTTTTCGAATATGGAGAAGCACGACATGGGTGCTTATAACCTTGGGTCTTTGTTGAGTTTGAAACTCATTAAGGTAGTAAAACCGTTCTTGGATGCTTGCCTTAACTATTGGGACCCGAATTATCATGTTTTCGCGTTCCCGGGAGGTGATATTTGCCCATTTCTGAAGAAATTCTTTGCTATTGGTGGGTGGGACCCGAACATTTACCTGCCATCCCTTCTACTTCACAAGGGTACAAGAGCAAATTCAGAGACTTGCTTGGACTGACTAGACTTGAGGTGGATCGTCTAGTTACCCCGAAAGGCGTGAGGATGTTGGGTTTTATAGAACGATTCATCAACAGGGCCGACCCTACTGTCTCTCATGTTGCCTGGAGGAGGGCATTTGGCTTTTGTTTGCTGCACGTGTACGTCTTCCAGGGACACGTTGACGAAGACTTGAGAGGTGATCCCCGTCTTTTGGGGCTTATTGAGCAAATGGAGCTGCGCAGGAGCCCAGCTTGCTTGTGCTTAGGAGAGATCATTTTGGGTTTGGGTAATAGGAAATCCAACCGCGATCTGCCGTTCTTGGGGAGTCCCGTCATTTTACAGGTAAATAACATCATCTTTTCTTTTTTTTTTTTGTCTTTCGTTTTTTTGTTTTTTTGTTTTTTTGTTTTTCTTTTTTTCGATGTCTAATACCTGCTCTTGGTAGGTTTGGCTTATGGAACGGCTCCGATTGATCGAGCCCCCAGTTCATGCACTTTCCTATCATTCCCGTTCGATTGCGATGAGGACGCGGTTGTACATGGTGGACTTTACTCGGGTTTGCGATTATTGGAAGAACAAGCTGAAGAATGATGATGGTCCGTTGATTAGGTGGGTTGTACCGTGGTGGCACCTCAAGTCTGTCACTGGAGTATCTTCCTTGGATCCCACTAGGTCCGTGCGCATTCCGGGATTGGAGTTTATGGTATGCATCTTTCCGGAAAGATTGATGAGGCAAGTTGGGTTGAAGCAGACGATCCCTAGGCTTGATACCGTCCCATGTTGCTATGGCGCTTACTACAGAGAGCCGAAGGGAGTGGGCCATTAAATGGGCCCAAATAAACATGTGGTTCTTGAGCTTCTCCGCCAATGCTTTGTGGGTGTCGGACTCTTATCTGAGGTGGAGAAAGGCTGCAACTCCGGAAGAGCGCGAGAGACTGAGGAAACGCGAGCCTGTTGATTACAAGGTGCGCGAGGGAGAGAAAGAGAAGGAGAAGCATCTGACAGAGGGAGAAGAAGAAGCCGGATTTCAAGTCATTCATCCTTCAAAGAAATCAAAGACTACTCCTGTCGCGGAAATGGTGGTTGGCAAGAATGGCAGAGTTAGGCCTCGAGAAAGACCGTTGGTGATTAGGTCTGAAGTGGTGCAAGAGCGCCCGGCTCGAGGTCGTGACAAGAAATATGACAAGAATGACAAGGGCAAGGGGAAGATGGAGGAATAGCCCGAGTCTTTATTTATTATTTGATTATTATTATTATTGTTGTAATAAAAAGGAGGGATTTTTAGAATCCTAGCCTATTCTATTTTTATTATTTGTCGTACTACTATTATTAGAAAGTGAATGAAATAAAAAAGGTTAAATGATTATGAAACCGCTGAGATTTTCCACTTATTATTCTTGTCGAATTTCAAATGCAATGCAAATGTCTTTCTATTTACATTTTTAGATATAATGGGTTGAATCCCGTGAAGGATTGCCTACGTATTCACTTAAAAAGCGAAATCAAACCCTTGCGCGTAGTTCGAGCAAATGTAAAAGAATAATTGTTCGAAGCAAGAGCTTGTAATGAACATAGAAAATAAGCATGAGCTTTTGCTTACTCTGGGGTGCGAATTTAGTTTGTTTGATGATATGAGGATGATAAACTTGTCAAAATGCAAGAGCACAGTGACATTTAGCTTATTTCAGCTTGGCCGGGGGCCGTTCATTTAGTGTCACAAGAGCGACACATGGGTTTACGCGAGGCGAGTTTTTGTCCTATTCTAGGCATAATACCGTTTCAATTGGTCAAGGTTTGTGGGGTTTGAAAACTCATTCCCATCTAGGTCTGTGATTCTAACCGCACCCCCCGGGAGTATGGATTTGACTAGAAATGGTCCGGCCCAGTTAGGTTTGAATTTTCCCCGTGGGTCGACAGGTAAAAGAGCTCTAACCGATTTGAGTACTAAGTCTCCTTCTTTGATGTTCCTTGGCCTAACCCTTTTGTTGAAAGCTCGTTTGATACGTGCTTGATATGTTTGGACATTATGTAAGGCCCGTAGCCTACGTTCATCCAGGAGGATGAGTTCTTCATACCTATCCCTCTTCCAATCGGCCTCGGGATTTGACTTTCTAGTAGAATACGCAAGGATGGTATCTCTAGTTATTTGGTTGTACGGCTTCCATTAGGTCAAATAGAAAGGAGTAGCCCCGGTGGGCGTCCCGACAGACGTACGGTACCCCCATAAGGCGAAAGGTATCTTGCTTGGCCAATCTCTATAGTTGTCAATCATTTTCTTGAGAATTGTGACAACATTCTTGTTTCTTTGCCTCTACCGCGCCGTTAGTCCGTTGTCTATAGGGCTAAGAGTGGTGATGCTTAATCTTGTATTTGGCTAGCAATTGCTCGGTTTCAGCTTGGAAGTGTGACCCATTATCGCTAATGATCTCATGTGGGCAACCATATCGACAGATGATGTTATTTTGTATGAATTTGGCCACATTTTTGGCCGTAAGACCGGTGTAGGAAGCCGCTTCTACCCATTTGGTGAAATAGTCAATCGCCACTAGAATGAAACAGTGACCTCTGTTCGGTGGGGTTATTTTCCGATTATGTCAATTCCCCATGCGAGAGAATGGCCAAGGAGATGTCATCGTGTAGAGCAACGAAGGAGGGACATGTTGTACATTCCCGAAGATTTGACAATTGTGGCAATGTCTCACGTATTTGATGCAATCGGATTCCATTGTGGTCCAATAATATCCCAAACGTGTGATTTTCTTTGCCATCATGGGCCCACTCATGTGAGGACCGCACTCTCCGTCGTGGACTTCTTCCATCACCTTTCGTGCCTGTGAATGATCAAGGCATCGTAGGACTACACCAAGAGGTGTTCTTTTGTATAATTCTCCTTGCATCAGAATGTATTGGGAAGCTAATAGGCGTATAGCACGTTGTCCCCTTTTGTCCATATCCGGCGGATAGGTACCATTAAGCTTGAAATTCAGGATTGCTTGGAACCAGGGCTCTTGTGCGATTTCCTCTTCATTGGTGATTTGATGGACATAAGCCGGCTCTGACCGTCGTTCGATACACGAAGGCATTTCCATCATGTGATCTGGCATATTTATCAAAGATGCAAGTTTCGCAAGAGCGTCTGCAAATTGATTTTCCTCCCGAGGTAGGTGTAGGTATGTTACGTGATCAAAGAATTGAGCGACTTGGTCTATCCTAGCCTGATAGGGTGCGAGGCTTTCGCTTCGGATTTTCCAGGATCCTGTAACTTGGTTGATGATCAGTGATGAGTCCCCATGTACCCGGAGGTTTTTAATGCCTAAGCTTACTGCCGCTTGTAGTCCAATGAGACAAGCTTCGTATTCTGCAGCATTGTTTGTCACCTCGAAGTCGAGTTTGACAGCAATCGGTGTATGCTCACCTTCAGGAGAAATGAGCAACACTCATATCCCAAACCCTCTTAAGTTTGATGCTCCGTCAAAGTATAGGTCCCAAGAGTCTACATCAGTTTGAAGTATGTCCTTGTCGTGAAATGACCAAGTATCTATGGTTTGTGCGTCATTGATAGGATTTTCTGCGAAGAATTCGGCGACGGCGCGACCTTTTATAACTTTCAGTGGCACATATTTGAGGTCAAATTCCGAGAGCATCAGAGTCCATCTTGCCATACGTCCGTTGTGGATGGGTTTCTTGAAGAGGTATTTGACGGGGTCCATTTTGGAGTATATCTTGACGGAGTAGCTAAGCATATAATGGCGTAGCTTCTTCGTTGCCCATACAAGAGCGAGGCATGTCTTTTCGAGTTGTGAGTATTTGCACTCGTACTCCAAGAACTTCTTACTTAGATAGTAAATAGCTCTTTCTTCGCTTCCTACAGTTTGAGCTAGCATGGCGCCCATGGCGGTTTTAGTTACTGTGAGATATAAACCAAGAGGTTGATCTCGTTGCGGCGGCATGAGCACTGGTGGTTTAGCCAATATCTCCTTAATTCGGTCAAATGCCTTTTGACAGTCATCATCCCACATGGTATGGTCTGTTTTCTTGAGTTTCTTGAAGATAGGCTCACAAATCATCGTAGGTTTCGATATGAATCGACTTATATACTGCACTTTTCCCAGGAATCCTCTGACTTCTTTTTCTGTTTGAGGTTGTGGCATTTCGATCAGAGCTTTGATTTTGGAAGGATCTATTTTTATACCCCGTTGGCTAAATACGTATCCTAGGAGTTTGCCAGATGTTACCCTAAATGTACATTTCTGAGGATTGAGTCTCATGTTGTACTTTCGTAGTCTTGCGAAGAACTTGCGAAGGTTCGCAATATGTCCCTCTCTTTCCTTGGATTTGACGATCATGTCATCTACGTATACCTCAACTTCTCTGTGCATCATGTCATGTAGGAGTGTAGTTGCGGTGCGTTGGTATGTAGCTCCGGCGTTGATCAATCCGAACGGCATTACTGTATAACAATAGGTTCCCCATTGGGTGACGAACGCGGTCTTATGCATATCCTCCACGACCATCTTGATTTGGTTATAACCCGCATATCCATCCATGAAGGATAGTAATGCGTGGTCTGCAGTATTGTCTACCAATATGTCAATGTGAGGTAGAGGGAAGTCATCTTTTGGACTCGCTTTGTTCAAGTCCCTAAAGTCAACACAAACACGGATTCTCCCATCCTTTTTGGGTACAGTACTATGTTAGCTACCCAGTTAGAATACTCGGAAACTTTGATGAACCCGGCTTTGAATTGCTTGTCAACTTCTTTCTTAATCTTTAGAGCCCATTCTGTTCTCATTCGTCGAAGCTTCATTTCTGAGGTTTGAAACCTGGCTTAATCGGAATCCTATGTTCGGCGATATCCCTGTCGATCCCTGGCATGTCTTTGTAGGACCAAGCGAAAACGTCTTTGAATTCATTTAGGATGTCTATGAAATCGGCCCTTTCGGTAGAGCTCAAGGTAGTCCCTATCCTAAGTTCTTTGGGTTCTAGTTCGGTTCCAACATTGATGGGTTTGGTGTCCTCTATTACTGGTCCCCCTTCCCCTTCCTGTAGTATTTCTTTCGCTACGTAGGGAGGTAGTTCGATTGAGTCTGGGTCTTGGTCATCCTCAGTATCATCGTAAACAGAATTGCACTCAAGATAACACAAAGAGTAAGCAGAACCTGATTTATTCATATTAAGATTTGAGTAAAGTTGAAACAAAGAAGCCAACTGATCCATGGTCCGTGGCGGCAAAGGGACGATGGTGGGGCATTTTCCGAACTACCGTGACTACTCGAGGCTAAGCTAGGAGAAACGAAGGGAGTGGGGATGACAACAGGAGTAGATTCTCTAATGACTTCTCTAGACTCCGACTCTGACTCCGAATCTGACTCCGACTCGAATTCGTCGTCTTCTGGTTCTCCTTTGAACATCTCTCCTTCTCCAGTGGTGAGCTTGAAGAGTCTTCCTTGGTTGTTGGTCCATTTGATAGATTTTCTCCATCCTTTCTGCTGCTTTGTGTCGGTTTCTGTGATCAACGCGGTGGGGTTGAAGCGATCGTCCTGAAGTATCATAGTAATGATCTCATCCTGCGCGGCCCTAATTAATCGATCTTCTCCAAACAATAGGCTAACAACTTGTTCGTCGAAGCAAGGTGCTTGACGGGTTTTGACGGTAGGAACCGTTTCTGGAGGAATGAAGTAGCAATCGTGAAAGATCTCGATTCCGGCCAACTTCCTCTCAAGATAATGCCAAGGTTCGGGAAATCCATGAAAGAGTTCTGAACTTCCTTCTTGAACAAAGTATCCATTTAAAGTAGGGAGATATGGCCTCATTTGGACTCCTACGTGCTTGCGATTTTGGACTTGGGCGAGCATTTCGAGAACTTCTTCTTTTGTGGGTTTGTACCCTAGTCCAAGTGGTATTCTTGTCGAGTTGCCTTCCTTGTATGGTGCGAAGGTATTCTTCCGAATTGGGTTCAAAGGCATTCCAGGGAAGTATCCCTGGGATTTGAGTATGTGGTTGACCACCAAGTTAGAGTAGGGATTATAGTATAAGGGTGCTAACTCACTTTCTATAACGCTTACACTTTGGAAGGCCCCAAGTTCATATACGGGATCCGCAAGGACTTGATTGTTTGATTGCTTCTCGATTATTGCCTTGATGGGTGATGAAGTGATCGTCACAACTTTGCCATTTAGTGGGATCTTGATCTTTTGATGAAGGGTGGATGTTACCGCTTTGGAAGCGTGAATCCAAGGCCTTCCCAGAAGTATGTTGAATGAAGCTTCAATGTCCACTATTTGGAAGTTAACCTTTCGTTCAATCGGCCCCGTGGCTATGGTTAGGTTAGCAAGTCCTACCACTTTTCGTCGCGTACCGTCATATGCACGAACACCTTGATTTGTAGGAGTCAAATCCGACTCTTTCATGCCTAGTTTGTATGCCGTTTTGAGGGGTATAACGTTGACCGCGGAGCCATCATCCACCAAGGTCATTGGCACATTCTTCTTTAGACAAATGACAGTGATGTATAGAGCAAGGTTGTGACTAGCGCCAAAAGGTGGCAAGTCTTCATCCGAGAAAGTAATAGGATTAATTAGCTTAGGTGATTCTTGGAAGACCAAGTTGACTACATCTTCAGGAGTGGAATTATGTGCCACATTCAATTTGGCCAAAGCTTGCAGTAAAGCTTGGCGATGTGGAAATGAGCTTGCCACTAGTTGCCAGACTGAAAGATCAGCCTTGGTCTTCTGTAGTTGCTTGAGCAAATGATCAGTGGGGTCATCTTCGTTGTCATTTGGTGTGATGACGTTGGTTGGACCGTTTTGAGTAGTGCTTTGATATGGGCGACCCGAACGAGTTAGGTGATCCACATCTTGGTCTTCACCATTTTGGACTATTTCTTTGACTAGGGAGTTTTCAATGAGATATTCGTCCTCATCATCATCGGCCCAAACCCCATTAACTGCAGCTAGTTCCCTCATTCTCATGATATCACCTTCTAGTCGTATGATTTGATCGACTAGTTTATCGACCACGGTGACTACTTCTTGCATAGTGGCATTTTGAGAGAAGACCAATGGTACACGTTCTTTAGGTATTGCGTTGGGATTGCGCAAGGTCGTTACCATGTTTTCTAGTTCCCATACTTGTCTATCTACACTCCTTGCCCATGTGATGAAGTCGGAAATGGTAGGGGAGATAGTAGAGTAGAGCCTTTCTTTCTCAATTGCATGAATTTCATTTTCGGTGGGAGAAATGAGGTGTGAGCAATCTAAGGTAGATTCATCACTTGTAATCACTAGAACTCCAAGAGGATTCTGAGTGTTGTTGGGCTTACCTCCTGGTGGAATTGGAAGTCGACCATCTTTAATCATATCTTGAAGCACGTGTTTCAACTTGTAGCATTTTTCTGTGTCGTGCCGCTTGCCCCTATGGTATTCACAGTATGAATTTTCATCCCAAAACTTGGACTTCCTTTCGGGTTCGGGAGTAGGTCCAATGGGTTGGAGTTTACCTTGCTTCATTAGCCTTTTTAGAGCGTTGGAGTACGTATCTCCAAGGTTTGTGAATTTCCTTGGTGGGGTAGTTTTCTTAGATGGCTCGAGAAGGTTAACTTCGTCGGTCTTGCTAGTAGAGCCGTATGAACGACTTGTGGACCCTTGATATCCCCGACCTACCGTTTTGGACAAGAGTCCTTTACGGATGTCATCTTCAGTTCGTGTCCCTAATACGGTTAAGTCCTTGAAAGTCTTGATGTTTTGATATCTCAAATGGTTGGCATATATGGGCTTGAGATTATCCACAAACTTTTCCACGAGAGTAGCCTCATCCGGGCGTTCAACTAGTTCAGTACTAGTCTTCCTCCACCTACTTAGAAAGTCGGTGAATCCTTCTTTGTCATTTTGGGTAAGAACCTCTAGAGTACGCATGTTGACTTGGATCTCGGCATTATCCGCATATTGTTTAGAGAACTCGATTGCGGCGTCTTCCCAAGTAGCGACTTTCTTGTGATCTAAAGTGTAGAACCATTGCTTAGGGATGGTGTCAAGAGATGAAGGAAAGATCCTTAAGAACATCTCGGGTTTGATGCCTTTGATAGACATGTAATCCTTGAAGGCACGGATGTGGTTTAAAGGGTTCTCATGCCCCTTGAACTTAGGGATATCCGTCATGCTAAAGTTAGTTGGCAATTTGGAATTGACGGCTTCATACTTGCGATTGTTTTCCCTATAAATGTCATCCCCCTTAAGGTACATCAATTGCTCCTCTAGGTATTGGAGTCTTTTCTCAGCTGCAGTTATCCCCATGAGAGGATTCTCATCCCTAGACTCGTCATCGGCATTACGTAGCACTTCACTTTTAAGGGGAGGCAACTTTCCCTCTACGTCATAGATACGGCTTTCGATGTGATCAAGGCGGTCGTAGGTTTGCTCTTGGGTAACTTGCATTTGGGCTAGCGCGGCTAGGATTCGATCATTACTATCTTGAATTTGCTGGAGATTCGTTTCATCACTTGATCCGGGCATCTTGGAAACTGGATAAGAGATCGGCGACGAATCAAAGCACGATCGACCATTCTATCACACTTGCTAAAAGAGGAAAAGTTTTGACTCGTGAAGTGGGTGTGTGCCACTTGCGTTGAGTGAGTTTTGAAGAAAGACAAGGTCTTTGAAAATGTGTGTCCTAGTCAACTGTAGTGTAGTTGTAGGAGTGGACTCGAAGTGAGGTTTTGAAATGGGCTTGCGGCCCGAATTTTGACTCGACAAACGGACAGAGTTTTGACCGGATTTTGCGCTAATTGAAGGCCTTTTTTTCGAAATTTTATTTTGAAATTGGGTTTTGATTTTTGAAAATTCGTCATGATTTTGTTTAGAAATGGTGATCACGTAAGGTTTACACATTTATACAAGCATTATAACGGGATGCTGAGTGCATTTAAAAGGGTTTTGGTTTAAAGGGTGGGTTGCCATACCGAACCATCAAACCCGAAGTCTGTGGAGAGGCTCGTGCCAAACAAGAGTAAGGCCGATTCCTAGTCCATTTCCTCAAGTAGTGAAGGCCCTTGATACAAACAAAAGTAAGCATCATGGTATGGATGACGTCAATCGCTATCCATCCTTAGGCCCAAATAAGAATTAGGACCGTTTAGACGGGACGATTGGTCGAATGGGTTGGGTTGGGCCTAGGAAGGCCGAATAAAACAGTCTAGGAAGACCGAGTTATGAAAACCGACAATTGTCTTGTACAAACTTATTCCCTAACCTTGTTCAAGTTTCACCCTTAGCTACACGTAAGTGTATATCCCCAATGAGTCGCCAAAAGCGTGGACAGCGGGCCGCCCACGGGGGCGCTTGGTGAAGGTCGAAAACAAGCGTTTGCATTTTGTATGGAGTCGCCACCAATTTTTATGGGAAATTGGAACCGTTCGAATACCTCGTGTCATGTCAAGACACAAAGTAGTGACATGAACACTAAGCAATCGTTACCCTTAGCATTCTATGTCTAGAATGACTCTCGTGGATGCCAATGAACACGGGTGCTCACGGAGATCTGGAGTAAGGGGTGAGGGTACGTATTAGGAAGCTCTTTTGATCGAACTGTTGGGAAATGTGTCCTCAACAATAGTGCGATCATGTGATTTAAATATCATTATTAAATATCATTTTAAAGAATACAATTGGGAAGTAATTTTGTTACTGTCAACTGGTCAACATATATCGGTAATGATTGGCTGACTAGAGTTTGACATTCTGTCGTCGTGCGACGGTGGTGATCGAGTTGACCCCTAGGTCATACCTATAGGGCAACACTCTTAATTGATTATTTAATTAATCGTATAATGTTGCGAGTTAATTAAATTACTTGAAAATTGACGGACGATTTTGGAAGTAAAATTTACGTATCAAATTGAAATGTGATTAAATGAGATACGGTCTGAGTAATTGAATTGTATCATTACTCGGATGAAATTATTGTTTAAAGAAACAATTGAAATTGAATGAATTATTATAAATACAATCTGTTGTGATTTATAAATGGTAAAATATTTTGGCACAAGTAATTATGAAATTACTAAGTCGATTTTTGCGTGACGTATTTTATTAATACGTTGATTTTTAATATGTTAAAAATACATAACAAATTTATGTCACATATGACATGTGACATATTGACAATTGACAAAAATAATATGGAATCCATATTATGTAAAGTCTTAGAAAAATTGGAGGAGAATTAGGCTAAAATTGTGTTTACATTTTTAGTGGTGAACATAATGATTAAAAGCAAGTGTAGCCATGCAACCCTATAATACATTGTGAAGACAAATGAGGGCATGCATTGGCTCTCCTCCCTCTCTCCTTGGGCCGGTTTTTAAGAGTGAAAAACTAATTGTTTTTCCTCTTAATTTACCTAATATACAATAATGAAATGTCATTATTCATTCATTCAATTAACAATCTAAAATAAGAATTTTAGAGAGATAAAAACTCCCATCTTCTTCCTCCCCAAAACCGAAATATACAAGTGTATTATAAATATTTTGGTTCAATTTTCTACTTAATTAATATTATACTAGTTCTTGTAATATTAATTATATTAAGAGAAAGCCTTGGGTATAAAGCTTAGGGAGATATCCTATACTTGGATCTTGTTCTTCCATCTTAGGGAAAGCTCAAGAACAAAAGAAAAGGAGATTTCTTTTGTGCCCATAATACCGAAATCAACAATATAAGGACATGATTTCTCCTCTATTTTAATATTGTTTGCATGCATAAAATCCGTATTTAATTTTATGACAAATTATTTAACATATATGAGTATGTTAGTATGTATAAAGATCTACATTTCTTTCAATCGGTATCAAGAGCCACGGTTGTTTGCATGCAAATCGGTTAAAAGTTTTTCCGAGTTATAAGAATAACAAATAAAACTTGTAAAATTTGTGTTATTATGAAATATCACGAAATTAAACCATGCATGTTAATATTTATGGTCCTAAAATGTTTTAGGATATTTTGGTTAATTTTTCGGATTTTTATTGTTCATAATTTACAATAATGGCATTTAAATGTGATTTTATGAGTAAAAATGTCATTTTTGGTCTAAAATTAGCTACACTTCGAATTTTCCTTTGATTTTTGGATATGTTATCACATAATATTTTGAGATAACCTGTAAATTTTCATAATTTTTGGACATGTTATGCTCGAAAAATGAATTTTTCATTATTAAATTCGGATTTAGGTGAAAAATAGGTTAATATGAGTTAAATTTCGAATCTGGTCATAGAAAATTAATATGTTGTCACATGAAATTTTACAAGATGTGTGTAAAATAATTGGCTATAAAGAAGTCTTTTTGCATGATTTATGAATTTTTGAAGAAAAATAGCATAAATAGTGACATTATTAGTGCAAAATTAATAAAACATAATCTATGACTTAGGAAAAACGTCTAATGTTGCATTTTATTATATTTTTCAGATCTAAAATTGAAAAGTTAATGAAAATAATTTTTCCATGTTTTTATGATTATTTTATTAAAAATCGATAAACCGCAACATTGTTTTTCCGGAAAATTTTCGAAATTTTTAACCTAAGATTTTGAACATTATGAGTGTCATGGAATTTTTCCAGAATGTTCATGAGTTTAAATTTCAAATTTCAAATTTATTTGAAATTTTGTGATTTATTTGAAGTTTAATAGCTTATTTTTGTAATTTTTGGTCCATTTATGAACAATTTTATAAAATATGGGTTAATTATGGTCAAATTATTAGTGAAGACTAAATTTTGAGTCCTAAGAGGTTAGGGTAATTAACTTATGCATAAATATGAGTTTATGTATTTTTGTGATTATAAAATGTTGAAATCACGCAAATCCGTAAAAACCGAGTAATATACGATATTGGCTAATTAAAAGGCGATTTAGCATAAAATTGAGCATGTTCATACATATTATAATGCTGCATTTTCTTTATGATTGTCTTAATTTTAATTTATGTAATTTTGAATTATGTAATTTTACTTAGTATGGCCTTAGATTTTAATTGGTATTTCCCGAAATGTATGGGAATACCGATTCGGTTGTAATTTTTATTGTGATCTCGTATCACCGTTTTGTAATTTAATAGATTTATTTTATTTTAGTTACAAATGTATAATAGGAAATTATGTAATTTGTTATGTAATTTTATTCATTCCGGAGTTCCAAAAGACGGATTTCTTCAAGAATGACGATACATAAAGGCGGTGTTACCTCGAGATGCGTGCCACAACCGAAGTTCAAGGGACCAATGGAGTTGGTTTCCGAATATGTAATAGTTAAATAGTTTTTCTATTTTAGGAAAGGCCATACTAGGATTTATTTATCTTTATGCATCGCTAAATCGCCATAACTAAAACATGCATCCTTATTTTATCGAGTTTATCGACCGTGTCAATTCGAATTATCGTAGTTCACCGCTTTAGTTCACTTAAAACGTGATAGATAATAAATTGACATGACCTCTCGCTAAAACAAACAATTGAGACATAGCCTTACCAAATAGTAGAAACCATGAAAACCTATTTCGCGAGGGAGTGCACTCGGCCCTACCGGGGTACAAACCTTGTTACGTAGGGGAAGTGGGTGATGAATGTTAATCCACCGACTTCATGTTAATGAGGGTTTCATCGGCCATACCGTGCCCAAGTTGATGTGGACTTGGATCATGGACACATTTATTCGAAATTTGGATTGAGCTCAACGGAAGTATTCGCGACCGTAGTTGCATGTGTTCCGGGCTATAGATAAATATTAGAGTAATTTTATCGACCAAGAGTTCTAAAAGTAGAATCGATTAAAACGTTAATCCACCGAGTTATATTGATAAGGGTTTCATCGGCCATACCGTGCCCAAGTTAATATGAATTTGGATCTTGGAATCATTTACTATAGTTGGGTAGAGGTCACTATATAAATGCTCATATCTTGTTATTTTGCAAGTATGATTTAAAAAGACAAGTGTTAATATTTCCTTTTCCTCCATATTTGTAGTTCTTTACAATGAATCCACCAAATGCTACCGCACCGATAACTATTGAGTCATATCACAATGTTCTTGATGACGTTTGCTCCAACAACAATTTCGATACTACTAGAGAACTTCATTTCGGGATAGGTTCGGATGGAAACCTTAACTTCATCACTTCTTCTAAACCACCTACTACTACTAGACCTCGTGTGAGTCCGTCTCAGGAAGACTACCTCATACAATCTATAGGGTCTTTGTCTCTGGAAGATAAAGATGCCAAAGCTAGTGGGAGCTCTAGCAATCAAGTTCTTGCTTCAAAGGGCAAGAGGTTTAAGAAGAAAGGAAAGAAAATCAAAAACTTCAAGCAAGTTAACGATGAGTGCCATTATTGCTATGGCATGGGACATTGGCTTAGGAATTGTCCCATGTATTTGCGAAATGTAAGGGAAGGACTCATTGCTCCAAAAGGTACAATTCTTAAAGAAATTTATGTTATTGATATAAATTATACTTCCACTACGACATGGGTACTAGATACCGGTTGTGGTTCTCACCTTTGTAATCATTTACAGGGTTTAAGAGATGTGGAGAGGCTTAGCAAGGGAGATGTGGATCTACGCCTTGGAAATGGAGCTCGGGTAGCGGCCGAATCCAAGGGAACTTATGTTTTAGCTTTGCCAAATGGATTTGAGTTGTATTTGCATAATTGTTTTTATGTACCTACACTCTCTAAAAACATTATTTCAATCGCCATGCTAGACGTGGACGGTTTTTGTTTTGTCATTAAGAACAATCGTTGTACTATTTCTAGGAACGACTTGGTTATAGGCCAAGCTTCCTCTATCAATGGCATTTACATTTGAGAGACCTCAAATCCGACTAATGATATTTATAACATTCAATCAAAGAAACTCAAAACAAGTGACCCAAGTGAAGCGTTCATTTGGCATTGTCGATTAGGTCACATAAACGAGAATCGCATCAAAAGATTAATTTCTACTAATGTGATTACACCATTTGATTATCAATCATTTGGTACATGCGAATATTGCCTACTTGGCAAAATGACTCGTAATCCTTTTAGTGATAAAGGGACACGAGCTAGTGAACTATTGGGACTCATACACACCGATGTGTGTGGACCAATGAGTATCACCGCTCGTGGTAATTATGACTACTTTATAACCTTCACCGATGACTTAAGTAGACATGGGCATGTCTATTTAATGAAACATAAGAGTGAAGCGTTTGAGAAATTCAAGGAATTTCAAAACAAAGTAGAGAACCAATTGAACAAAAAGGTAAAAGCACTACGTTCCGATCGTGGTGGTGAATACCTTAGCCTTGAATTTGATTCACACTTGAAAGGTTGTGGTATTATATCACAACTTTCTCCACCCGGAACACCACAACTCAATGGTGTTGCCGAAAGGAGGAATCGAACCCTACTTGATATGGTTCGATCCATGATGAATCAAACCGAGTTACCGAACTCGTTTTGGTGTATTTGCGATTCAAACCGCAATTAGATCTTTGAACAATAGTCCCACTAAATCCACCGAAAAGACTCCATATGAGATGTGGACGGGAAAGGTTCCCAATATATCCTATATGAGGATTTGGGGATGTGATGCATACGTCAAGACTAAAGCCGACAATAAGCTTGCCCCAAGATCCCAAAAATACACCTTTGTAGGTTACCCCTCGCATTGTCGAGGATACTACTTCTACAAACCTCAAGAAAACAAAGTGTTTGTGTCTAGTGAGGCTGTCTTCTTAGAAAGTCAATTTATTTCTAAGAGACAGAGTGGGAGAAATTTTGAACTTGACGAAGTTCAAGAGCCACAAACCGAGGAAGAGACGCAAGAAGATGTTCCTTCGTCGTCTAACGCGGTTGTACCTCCTCCACTAAGAAGGACGGGCCGAGTAATTCGCCATCCCGATCGATATGTGGGACTTATCGAGGAAGATGGAGCACTCGATGTATTGCTTATGGAAAGTGATGAGCCCGCCACCTACAAGGCCGCAATCTCTAGTCCAAATTCCTCCTTATGGCTTGACGCCATGAAGTCCGAAATGGATTCTATGCATGAAAACCAAGTTTGGGACTTGGTAGATTTGCCTAAAGGGGCAAGACCCCTCCAATGCAAATGGATATTCAAGGTAAAAAATGGCATAGAAGGACATGACGATGTCTACAAAGCTAGGCTAGTGGCAAAGGGATTTACCCAAGTCCAAGGTCTACATTATGATGAGACCTTCGCCCCCGTAGCCATGCTAAGATCCATACGGATTTTGTTAGCGATCGCCGCATTTCATGATTATGAAATATGGCAAATGGATGTCAAAACCGCATTTCTAAATGGGCATTTAGAAGAGGAGGTGTACATGATACAACCCGAAGGTTTTGTTGATTCTAAAAATCCTAACAAAGTGTGCAAGCTTAAGAGATCCATTTATGGTCTTAAGCAAGCATCTAGAAGTTGGAATCATCGATTCAATCATGTTATAAAGGAAAATGGTTTCACTCGAAATATTGAGGAACCATGTTTATACATGAAATTCAGTGGGAGCAATGTTGTGTTCCTAATTTTGTATGTCGATGACATACTACTCATTGGAAATGATGTTCCAATGTTGTCTTCTGTTAAGAAGTGGTTAGGTAACCACTTCCAAATGAAGGATTTAGGAGAGGCACAACGCATATTAGGTATCCGGATCTATAGAGATAGATCCAAGAGGATATTGGCACTAAGTCAAGAGTCTTATGTCGATAAGATTCTTCGACGGTTCAACATGGACAAATCCAAAAGGGGTTTGGTACCTATGGTAATCGGGACGATATTGAGCAAGACTCAATGTCCCTCCGAACCCCATGATGTTGAAGCATGAAAGTTGATCCCTTATGCTTCGCTGTTGGATCAATCATGTATGCCATGATATGCACACGTCCGGATGTCTCGTATGCCTTGAGCATGACGAGCGGATATCAAGGAAATCCGGTGAGAGTCACTGGATTCTTTGTCAAGAACATCCTTAAGTACTTGAGAAGAACTAAGGATTCTATCCTTGTGTTTGGAGGAGACACTGAGTTGCGTGTTAATGGATACATGGACTCAAGTTTTCAAACAGATAGAGATGACATGAAATCACAAGCTGGTTTTGTTTTCATGCTCAATGGTGGTGCCGTAAGCTAGAGAAGCTTCAAGGAAGTCAGAATCATGATTCGACAACGGAGGTGAGTACATAGCAAAGCATCGAAGTCGCCAAGGAAGCTATGTGGATCAAGCAATTCACGGAAGGTCTAAAAGTAGTACCTACCGCCAATGATCCCATCACTCTCTATTGTGATAATAGTGGGACGATCTTCCAAGCTAAGGAGCCTAAGTCTAGTAATAGATCTAGACATGTACTTAGAAAGTATCATGTAATAAGAGATTTCATTGAAAGAAAGGAAATTGCGATTTGTAAGGTTGGGACGGATGACAACATAGCCGATCCGCTCACCAAGCCTTTATCGCAGGCTAAGCATGATGGACATGTTACGTCCATGGGACTTAAACGTGTACCAAGTTTTTGTTAGATTTTGAAATGAAATAAAAGTGTTGTTTTTGTTCATGTTCATAATCACATTTGGCTTTTATCTTTAATTTATACTTTGTTACATCCAAACGGGTTGTAGAGACAATTGAACCCCGTTAAAGTGAACACGGATTAACATAGTATTTGCCCATAGTCACTTGTATGAGGTGACGTCTCGAAGTGACTAGAGTGTGAGGCGATTGATGGCAAGTTCAAGTGCCATAGAGTCATGTGAGATGACTAGTCGATCACATAGGCACACTGTTAGGAACATTTTGTCGGGCCTTATGACCGCTTATAGAGTTCTGGCAAATTTATATAGCCTGGTCGTGGCGAGAGCTACTATAGTATTCTAATGAGTCGATTCTTTTGACTAAAGACTATTCGCCTAAGATGGCACGATTTCAGAATAACTTTGATTTGTGTTACTACGACCTTCGTAAATGGGGTCAAATGGGCATATTTTGGGTTATGATGGCTGTGGCTAGTCGAAGGGAATGAGTGCGATAGGAATTGTCCACCCCTAGTCAGGGTTATAACAATATCTCAGGGCCACTCGAGGAGTAATGAACTGGAAATGCGTGGCCACGCTCGGAAAGTATCTATGATAGATAAGTCCGGTCAATCAGTTATTCTCCAGATCGAGGAAACCACTCTCGATATGATCACTTGCAAGTACGACCTGAAAGACACCTTGCATTGAGTGGGAGATAGTAATAGGAAAAGAGAATTGGTGACGCACACTTGTCGAGGACAAGTGGGAGATTGTTGGGAAATGTGTCCTCAACAATAGTGTGATCATGTGATTTAAATATCATTATTAAATCTCATTTTAAAGAATACAATTGGGAAGTAATTTTGTTTCTTGTCAATCTGGTCAACATATATCGGTAATGATTGGTGACTAGAGTTTGACATTGTCGTCGTGCGACGGTGGTGATCGATTGACCCCTAGGTCATACCTATAGGGCAACACTCTTAATTGATTATTTAATTAATCGTATAATGTTGCGAGTTAATTAAATTACTTGAAAATTGACGGACGATTTTGGAAGTAAAATTTACGTATCAAATTGAAATGTGATTAAATGAGATACGGTGTGAGTAATTAAATTGTATAATTACTCGGATGAAATTATTGTTTAAAGAAACAATTGAAATTGAATGAATTATTATAAATACAATCTGTTGTGATTTATAAATGGTAAAATATTTTGGCACAAGTAATTATGAAATTACTAAGTCGATTTTTTGTGTGACGTATTTTATTAATACGTTGATTTTTAATATGTTAAAAATACATAACAAATTTATGTCACATATGACATGTGACATATTGACAATTGACAAAAATAATATGGAATCCATATTATGTAAAGTTAGAAAAATTGGAGGAGAATTAGGCTAAAATTGTGTTTACATTTTTAGTGGTGAACATAATGATTAAAAGCAAGTGTAGCCATGCAACCCTATAATACATTGTGAAGACAAATGAGGGCATGCATTGGCTCTCCTCCCTCTCTCCTTGGGCCGGTTTTTAAGAGTGAAAAACTAATTGTTTTTCCTCTTAATTTACCTAATATACAATAATGAAATGTCATTATTCATTCATTCAATTAACAATCTAAAATAAGAATTTTAGAGAGATAAAAACTCCCATCTTCTTCCTCCCCAAAACCGAAATATACAAGTGTATTATAAATATTTTGGTTCAATTTTCTACTTAATTAATATTATACTAGTTCTTGTAATATTAATTATATTAAGAGAAAGCCTTGGGTATAAAGCTTAGGGAGATATCCTATACTTGGATCTTGTTCTTCCATCTTAGGGAAAGCTCAAGAACAAAAGAAAAGGAGATTTCTTTTGTGCCCATAATACCGAAATCAACAATGTAAGGACATGATTTCTCCTCTATTTTAATATTGTTTGCATACATAAAATCCGTATTTAATTTTATGACAAATTATTTAACATATATGAGTATGTTAGTATGTATAAAGATCTACATTTCTTTCACGAACACCTAATCCCGCCCGCCTCGATAGCGGCCTCTACTAATGATTAGGGAATTTATTCGTACTCGATATATCGTCGGCTATATGCATGCAATGCAACATCCAAGTTTTAATCCTAGCATGTGAGGATTAATACTAAGTCGGTGAACAATTAATTTAGCATACAATTGGGTCGAAGTAGGATTTAATGTTGATTTACATGTGAAAGCATACAAGCAATAAAAGAAATACAATAATTATAAATTACAATAATGAAAATTACAATAATTACAACGGAATAGGCGATTTATGTCGAAAATACCTTTAAAACGGATAATTTGAGAAAAAGGAATAAAAGAAGGAATTACGAACAGAACAGAAGTGATAATACGGTTAATAGTCAATTAATACGTAAGCTAATTAAACTATGTCAAGGCAGAAACGGAGTTCAGGGACAGAAATCATCCTGGAACAGCGCAGAGAAGCTGCGCCCTGCGGAAGAGCGCGGCGATTCTTGCGTCTGTTCAAGGGTGAGTTCGGGCCGTGAAGCGAAGCGCAAATCGTTAATGTCGATTGGTGAATTTAATGATTGATTGGTATTATTTACTCGGATGGAAGTGATTAACAGGTTAATTACATGTGAATGATGGTCATAAAAGCGATAAACGTGGATAGGACGAACCAGAAACGGATTATTTACATGAAATAATGATGAAAATATTAATGAGTCCTCTATTGAAATAAGTCAATTAGGCTAAATACGACGGATATACAATGAATATGTGACGAACATGTGAATAAACAGATTAAACTATATCAACGACGAATCCCAGAAACTCAATATGAACAAATTGAATCTCTAAAATCCGGATTTGAATTTAATGACGAAAACCCGTAAATATGGATTATTTAGGATCTAAGTCGGATTTGTGACGAATTAAAACATACTAATGATGAATGATTACAATACATGTGGATTATATGATATTGAGACGAAGAATTAACAGACAAAACAAACAAAGAAAAGAATTTGAACACGAATTACAGAGGACAAACGAAGAAGAAAAGAAGCAGGAACTGCGGCAGCCTCACGAAGAGGCGCAGCAGGAACTGCGCTCCTTCGAAGAGGCGCAGCAATTGCTGCGTCTTTTCTCGACGGGTATCTACTGGAAATCCGCAAAACAGGTTTTAACAAAGGGTTTTAGAAATCGATTTTAACGGTATTTTCGACGTAAACCTTACAATTAATGACACGAAAAGTAAAATACAATAAATAAAGAGAATCATACACCCTCAGACCTACATGTTGACGAAACGAGAAGAACTAAGATATCGATTAGTGAATGCTCGACGCGAATGCAAAGAGAGTGCCCTCGTAAGAGGAAAACGATTGATTAATTAAGTTGATTGAGTGTAGTTGGTCAAATTGGTCGGTCATGCAACGGAGAGGCTGGTACCCGGAAAGATCCAAGCTTACGTGGTCGAAAGTTCAAGCACGTAGGCGCCAGTAAGTAAGAACAAAGTCTAGAATGCAAAGGGAGAAGAGAAGGGCGGACACTCGCGTGAGAAATATGAGGAACGAAAGCTCCTATTTATACTAATCACACGACGGAATTAGGGTTTCGGAGACTCTTTGGAAGTGAATCTCGGAAAGATATGAAAAAGATACGTAAAACATGCAAAAAAGGGCCTGGGAAGGGGCGCAGCAGCCACTGCGTCTCTTGGAAGAGGCGCAACGCCTGCTGCGTCTGTTCCCAAGAGGTTTCCTCTTGCTGAAGAAAGATTTCCGCGTTTGAGTTATGGTAGGACGGAAATAATTCGAATATCTTATGAATATTACGGGATATTATTTGCCAAAAGATAAAATTTGTGAAATATGGAATAGAAATATCTGGAACATTCCAGAATATTCTGACTCGGGATTTAACAGTTATCAGAAAATGGAGACGGTTTTTGTCCCGGACTCCGAATGTACTCTAATTACTGCCAAAACGACCGTATCGGGACGTAGATGACAACTAAGAGGTAGAGATTTAATATTTGAGCAATCACTTGACGATAATCTTACGAACTGTCACAAATCGTTCCGCGTATCAAACATGCGGCCCAATCATCACCGGGTGGCTTGCGGGAGGTGCAGAAATGAGGTATCTACAAGTATACCCTTGTGAATCTGTAAGAGATTTACAAATGTTATCACACTAATTTGTGGAGGAAACCAGCTCCAACAAACTCCCACTTGTCCTCACAAGTGTATGTGCGATAACCGATTCTCATATCCTTTAAAATTTCTCCCACTCAATGTAAAACAATTTGCAAATCCGAATTCACAAAGGTCGTATTTTACAAGCGATCAGTATCAAGAGTGGTTTTCCCGGATAGAGAGTAACTTAACTGATAAACGAATCAACATTCGAGCATGGCCATGCATTTCAGTTACAACTCCTCGAGTGGCCCTGAGAAATAACTATACCTGATAAGGGATGGATATTTTCCTCAACTCGAATCCTGCAGACGTAAGCACAGTATGAAATGACCCAGAAAATCTACTTAGCCCCGAGTTACGGTAGACCGTGAGAAAGAAACCAAAGTCACCCAAAGACTGCCTTAATCTCAAGAGACAGTTGATATTCAAAAGAATCGACTCTAGGTACACAATGGATGTCCTATCCATAATCTGGCACCGAATGTTATAAAACATTTAGGACTCCATTACGTTGTCACAAAAAGTTGTCCTACGAGGTATCGTCATAATCTCGTATCTGTGATCGATTAGTCAACCGTTTAACTTATGGCTCGTTGAACCCACCGTCAATCGACTGCACAATATAATAGACGGAGTTATCAGCTCACATTGGCGATTACGGACCAAAACAAATATAATATAATTCAGTTCACTTTGTGGCGTTCAATGTTGTCAGTACAATCCACATGAAAAACAAAATATTATATATATAAAACGATGAAGTTATAAATAATATATGAAAAAGATAATGTATCAAATCCATAATCAAGTACTACAACTCTGGAACATGTTTAATTCCCATGGATAGGTGTATGATTAATGGAGATTGGTTGCAGCTGTATCCTGAGTCTTATGCATATTTCTTACCTGAAGGTCTTTTTGATCATAACCCCTGTCTGTGTTATAGGAGAGTTGTTAATCAGAGAAGACCTCACTTTAGATATTTCAACATGTGGGGGCAGGATCCTCACTTTAAAGATCTTATTAAGCACTATTGGAGTAAGAAAGTTTCTGGCTCCTGGATGTATCAAGTGGCTACCAAACTTAGAAGCCTGAAGCAACCTCTAAAGGAGCTTAATAGGAACAGGTTCTCTGATATTGAGAAGGCTGTTGGCGTTGCTAAAGTGAACCTGGATAGTATCCAATGCCAACTTCATGGGGACCCTACTAATACCAGTCTGATGAATTCTGAAGCTTCTGCTGCTGATGTTTACAGGAGTTTAGCTCAAGCTCATTTTAGTTTCCTCTCCCAAAAAGCCAAAGTGGACTGGGTTAGTGAAGGTGATGAGAATTCTAGATATTTTCACAATCAAATTCGTGCTAGACAGATTCACAATAAAGTTTTGCAAATCAAGGATATGAATGGCAACTTACATTCTGACCCCAAGGATATTGAGCATGCTTTCTTGTCGTATTATATGGATCTCCTGGGGACTAAGGCTTCTACTCTTCCTGTTCATGTTGCCACTGTTACTTTGGGGCCTATTATTACAGATGATCTCAAATCTCTCCTCCTCAAACATATTACTAAGGATGAGATCAAAGCTACAATGTTTTCTATTCCTTCTGCTAAATCTCCTGGCCCTGATTGGTTTACAAGCCAGTTTTATAAGGATTCCTGGGATATCATTGGTAATGATGTGGTAGGAGCTATTAAGGATTTTCTCATTAATGGTCAGATGCTTAAACAAATCAATACTACTACTTTGACCCTCATTCCTAAAGGTAAACAGCCTACATCTGTCCTTGAATATAGACCCATTGCTTGTTGCAATACCCTCTACAAATGCATTGCTAAGATTCTCTGTGCCAGACTAAGTGAGGTGTTGCCTACTATTATTAATAGGAGTCAAGGTGGGTTCATTAAGGGAAGGAACATTGTGGAGAATGTTCTCATTTGCCAGGATCTTATTCGTTTGTATAACAGGAAAAGTGCCTCTCCTAGATGCATTATCAAAATTGATCTGAAGAAAGCCTATGACACTGTTGAGTGGGATTTCTTACATCAAATGCTCCAGGCTTTGAATTTCCCTCCTCAATTCATTCATCTCATTATGGTTTGTGTGTCTACTCCCTCTTATACTCTTAATGTCAATAGGAATTCATTTGGGTTTTTCCAGGGCAAGAGAGGTTTAAGACAAGGTGACCCTTTATCACCTTTGCTTTTTACCCTTTGCATGGAGTACTTGTCTAGAATTCTCTCTGTGGTAGCCCATCAGTCTTTTTTCAGATTTCATCCTATGTGTGGTAGTCTGAAGCTCAATCATCTCTTATTTGCGGATGACCTGCTCTTGTTTTGCAAAGGCACTCCTGCTTCCATTATGTGGCTTCTCAGGGGTTTCTCTACCTTTTCTTCTGCTTCTGGTCTATGCTTGAATCGTGACAAGACTAACATCTACTTTAATGGAGTCAAGAATGAGCTTATTGAGGAGATTGTATCTATTTCAGGATTCAAAGTTGGTACTCTTCCTTTTAAGTACCTAGGTATTCCAATCTCTTCTAAGAAGATTTCTAAGTTTGATGCTCATGTTCTTATTGAAAAGATTGTCAGCAGGATCAGGTCTCTTGGAGCCAGACAGCTTTCTTATGCTGGTAGAATGGTTCTTGTTAAATCAGTTTTGTCCACTATGCATTTTTATTGGGCTTCAATTTTCCTTATCCCTTCTGGTGTCATGAATAAAGTAGATACAATTTGTAGGAATTTTCTGTGGGGAGGGAAAGATTCCTACCTCAGAGCTCCTAATGTTGCTTGGGCTAAGTGTTGTACTCCAAAAGAGGAAGGAGGATTGGGTCTTATGAATGCTAAGATATGGAATAAAGCTGTCCTTGGAAAATACACCAGTTGGTTAGCTACAAAGAAGGATCACCTTTGGGTTAAATGGGTTAATCATGTTTATATGAAAGGGAGTACTTGGACTGACTATTCTGCTCCTTTAGACTGCAGTTGGACTTGGAAGAAGATTGTGCAGGTCAAGGATATTTTTAAGAATGGTTATCATGATAACAGTTGGATTCCCAATGTTTCTGGCTACTCCATTGCATCTGGTTACAACTGGTTAAAAACTCCCTCTCCTAAGGTCCCTTGGCGGTTTATTTGTTGGAACTCCCTCAATATTCCTAAAACTGCATTTATCTATTGGGCATCTCTTCACAAGAAACTCCTTACTCGTGATAGATTAGTCCAAATGGGTATATGCAACGAGGTTAACTGTTGTTTGTGTGATGCTGCCCCTGAATCTCATGATCACTTATTCCATGATTGTGTCTTTACCGGAAGGTGTATGAATCTGTTGCAGCTGAAATTTCAATTCCCTGTCCCTACTGATGACATAATCAGGTGGTTCTCTGCTGGCAGATGCAAGAGTGTACTGCAGAAGCTACTTGCAGGTGCTTTATATGTTGGTATCATTCATGCAATTTGGATGGCTAGGAATCATTCAAGGCTTCACCATTCTGTTATTCAACCTAAAGTCTTAGTGCAGCAAGTTTGGAAGGAGGTATTAGAAAGATGGAAGAAAAGAAATAGATCCCCCCTGAGACCATCAGAAATGCAATGGTTATCTCGTGTATCTATGTAATTTTGTTTGGTTTCCTTAGCTAGTGAGTTGAGCTTGTATTCAGAACATTGTATACCTATTTTTTTTTTTGATAATATATACTTACCCTTCACCAAAAAAAAAAAAAACATGCCCTACATGCTTATCATAATTCAACGGTTTGGTGAGAGGATCCGCGATGTTATCATCCGTCGCAATCTTGTCAATCACTATCTCTTCTTGCTCCACGTAATCACGGAACGGGTGAGCCTTCCGAAGTACATGTCTAGATTTGTTGCTAGACTTTGGCTCCTTAGCCTGGAAGATGGCACCTCTATTGTCACAATAGATGGTGATCGGGTCATTCGAACTAGGAACTACCGAAAGCCCTTGTAAGAATTGACGCATCCATATCGCTTCCTTTGCTGCCTCCGAAGCGGTATAGTACTTGGATTCAGTAGTAGAATCTGCTACAACACTTTGTTTGGAACTCTTCCAGCTGACCGCAGCACCATTAAGAGTGAAGACGAACCCGGACTGAGATTTTGAATCATCTCGATCCGTTTGGAAGCTAGCATCTGCGTAACCGGTTGCGCATAGCTTAGTATTGCCTCCATAAGTCAATACCCAATCCTTAGTTCTCCGTAGGTAGTTGAGGATATTTTTGACTGCTATCCAGTGTGTTTCACTTGGAGTCTTTTGGTACCGACTCGTCATACTCAATGCATATGCCACGTCTGGACGTGTGCATATCATGACATACATGATCGATCCTATTGCAGATGCATAAGGAACACGACTCATGCGCTCAATCCCATCCTTTAACCGAAGATAGGAGAGGAATGTCATTCCCAATCAAGAATATGTCATCGACATACAATATCAAGAATACAATCTTGCTCCCACTCGACTTGATATATAAGCATGGTTCTTCGACCGATCGAGTAAAACCATACTCTTTTATCACTTGGTCGAAACGATGATTCTAACTCCGAGAAGCTTGCTTAAGTCCATAAATGGAACGCTTAAGCTTGCATACTTTCTTAGGATGCTTAGGATCTATGAAACCTTCGGGTTGCACCATGTACAACTCTTCCTCCAAATAACCATTTAAGAAGGCGGTTTTCACATCCATTTGCTAAATCTCATAATCATGAAATGCGGCAATCGCTAAGATTATTCGAATGGAACGTAGCATGACTACAGGTGCAAAAATCTCATCATAATGCAATCCTTGCACTTGAGTGAAACCTTTTGCCACAAGTCGTGCCTTATAGATATCTGGTTGCGCGTCTACAGAATGCTTTATTTTGTAAAGCCATTTGCACTGTAGAGGTTTTACCTTATTAGGTAAATCAACTAGATCCCATACGTTATTCTCATACATGAAGTCTATCTCGGATTGCATGGCTTCGAGCCATATCTTTGAGTCGGAACAGGCCATAGCACCTTTATAGGTTGCGGGTTCATTACTTTCTAGAAGTAAAACGTCATTCTCCTCGACCATACCAATGTATCTCCAGGAGGATGAGAGTCTCTACCCGACCTCCTAGGTTCCTCGGGAATATTAACCGTATCATCGTTGGAGGTACGACTTCCTCCTTCTATTCCTCGGTTGTTGGTTCTGGAATCTCCGACAGCTCGAAGGTTCTATTACTCGACTTGTTCTCGAGAAATTCTTTCTCTAAGAACGTCGCACTAGCCGCAACAAAAACTCGATGTTCTGTAGGCGAATAGAAGTAATGACCAAATGTTCCTTTTGGATAACCTATAAAGTATGTCTTGACCGATCGCGGGCCGAGCTTATCCTCGTGTCTCCACTTGACATAAGCCTCGCAGCCCCAAACCCGAATAAAGGACAAGTTAGGTACCGTTCCCTTCCACATTTCATATGGAGTCTTGTCAACAGCTTTAGACGGACTTCGGTTAAGTATTAGAGCGGCTGACAAAAGAGCATAACCCCATAATGAATCAGGCACTACGGTGTGACTCATCATGGATCGAACCATGTCTAGTAAGGTTCGATTTCTCCGTTCGGACACACCATTTAATTGAGGTGTTCCAGGTGGAGTTAACTGCAAAACGATTCCACAGTCTTTCAGGTGTTGATCAAACTCATTTGAAAGATATTCGCCACCACGATCTGAACGGAGTGCTTTAATCTTTCTACCCAGATGGTTCTGTACCCTATTCTGGTATTCCTTGAATTTCTCAAAGGACTCACTTTTATGCTTCATTAAGTAGACATATCCGTATCTACTCAAATCGTCCGTGAAAGTGATAAAATATCTATAGCCATCTCTAGCGGTAATTGACATAGGTCCACATACGTCCGTATGTATGAGTCCTAATAGGTTACTAGCGCGCATTCCAACACCTTTGAAGGAAATTCGAGTCATCTTGCCAATGAGACATGATTCACACGTGCCATATGCAGAAAATTCGAATGAGGGAATAGTCCCATTATCGACGAGTTTCTTTACGCGTTTCTCATTTATGTGGCCCATTCGACAATGCCATAGATAGGTTTGATCTTTGTCACCAACCTTTAATTTCTTATTATTCATGTTTAATACTTCCGTGGTTTGATCTAAGATATAAATTCCATTCATGGAAACTGCTTTGCCATAAATCATTTCATTAAAAGAGAAAATACAACTATTATCCTTTATTGAAAATGTAAAACCGTCTTTAGCAAGTACGGAAGCAGAAATAGTATTCTTAGATAAACTGGGTACATAGTAATAGTTATTTAAAGATAACTCAAAACCACTAGGGAGTTGGAATACATATGTTCCCTTCGAGGCAGCAGCTACTCGTGCTCCATTCCCGACTCGCAGGTCCACATCACCTTTTTCGAGAGGTATGATGTTCTTTAGGCCCTGCAAATGATTACACAGATGAGAACCACAACCAGTATCTAGTACCCAAGTTCCGAAACTTGCATGGTTAATCTCAATCATATGAATATAAGATGACATACCAACAGGAACGACGCGGCCTGTCTTGATGTCCTCACGGTAGACGGGACAGTTCCTTCTCCAATGTCCAGTCTTGTGACAATGGTGGCACTCTATGTCACCGCCCTTGCTCTTTGTCTTGCCCTGTGAGCCACTAGTCTCACCAGGCTCACTCTTACCGTTTCCTGGCTTCTTAAACTTTGGCTTACCTACAGCTAGGTCGCCATGAACCTTGCCCTTACCTTTACTCTTGTTGTGAATCGTGAGAACATCCTGCTTCATGCTCCCACTCAATTTCATATCCTTCTCGGTCTGTACGAGAAGGGAGTGTAGCTCATGAGGACTCTTTTTCAAGTCATTCATGTAGTAGTTCGCCCTGAAAAGGGCAAAACCATCGTGAAGAGAATGAAGCATTCGGTCAATGACAATGCTCTCACTGATTCTACAATTCAGTGACTCCAGTTTCTCGACATTCTCAATCATGTGAAGAATGTGTGGGCTAACCGGTTGGCCCTTCTGGAGTTTCGCATCAAAGAAGCGACAAGTATGCTCATATGTAACGATTCTCGGTGCCTTTGAGAACTCGTTAGTGAGCGTGGTGAAAATCTTGTTTGCACCTTGGGCAATGAAGCGTCTCTGCAAATTGGTTTCCATTGCAAAGATGAGTACGTTCTTTATCGCACCCGCTTCCATAACGAAATCACTATAAGCGAGTGACTCGTTGATTCCGCATTGGGGCCTGGGTTGACCGGTATTGGCTCATTTAAATACCCGAGCTTACCGTCGCAGTGGCGCATTCCGTAGTGCCGCCTCCCGATTCGCAAAATTGGACCCATCATTCTTGATCGAGTGGACTGATTCATTTGGTCCATGAACATTTTAAGCCAGGACGAACGATCTAGTGTGGCACTAGGCATTGGGATTGCGTTATTTCCACCATTTGTTGTAATAAAGATTATTGATAATAAGCGTGTTCTACACTGCGAAAGAAGAATAAAATAATAAGCATGCATCATTTTTATTTTAAGTCTAATGAACTAATGTCATAACGCAAAGACTCAAAAACATTTATACAATTGACCTCCCTCAAGAATTATATAAATGACCCCAAGACTCAATTCTTTGTAAATTGATAAGCTAACCTGTTAGCTAGTTCTACCGTTAGAATTCCTGGTCGATAAATTTCTGTAAATTCTATCTTTAGTCCATCATAATCACGAGAAACTCTTCGGACTATGATGTTGAGGTAAACTAAGTCAACACAACTACTTACCCAACGTAGAAGGGGTCATATTAGGCCTACCGACGAAGAAGGGACTCATAGATGTTTGGCCTTATAAAGACTAATCTCAATTTCCGTTTTAGAGGAAGATCCCATCAACTATTTTTAATTCATTTTAAGTGAACTATAATCTAGCATGCGAGAATGATTTAAACTAAAGTGATGGCTTATAGACTGTGACATCTGCATGTCCATGAAAACTAACATACAACTATATGAGTCAATTTTCATGCATTTTAGTAGTAGGTGGTTTGGTTTTAGGCGGAATATGATGCAATTACTAGCATGTGAATGAAAAGCAATAAAATGAAAAACGTAAAAAAAAACAGTAAAAGTCCTAGTGTGACCTATCCTATCAAAATGAACAATAAATACAAGTTTGGAATCCATCCTTGGACCCGAGAAGCTTGTCTTGATGTTCCATCTTGATCCATGTAGCGGGAGTGAGCTTGAATCTTCATCTTTTAGTCTTCTTTGAAATTACAATAAATAAAATTACATAATTGACCTATTAATTACATTCTAATTTCAAAAACCCAAAACTAAAATAAAGGAGATTCGAGATCTCATAATTACATAAAAATCATGTTTCCTTCATTACGAAAACATGATTGACTAAGGCCACACTAAGTATTACATAATACAACTGATTGCAAAAATTAAATACGTAAATAAAATTCATTCATTCGATTCATTCAACAAAAATAAAAGCATTAACTAAAATAAATTAAACATACATAATACAATACATTAATTATGTTGATTAATTTATCCAAACCATCTATTTAAATTAAATTAAGTGACAATTCCGCAATTTAATCACATTAATTTATAGTTAATCCATATTAAACTTGTAATATGAATTCTATCCGTCAAAATTTTAAACTGCTTTAAAATAACTCGATATCATTAAATTGTGAACCGATTCACAATAACTAATTGGCCAAAATAGAAAAACAAAATCCAATTTTTTTAAATTGGTCACGGCAAAAAAAACAGAATTTTTTTTTTATTTTTCAGCTGCACGGCTGAATATTTTAAAAAAAAAAAACCTTTTCCTATTTTAATTTGGTAAATAGGAAAAACAAGAAAAAACTTTCCATAATTTTTTCCTCTTTCTTTTTCGGCAAAAAGGCAAATAAAAAAAATTTCCTATTTTTTTTCTCTCTCGGTTTACCAAAAACACAAAACAATTTTTTTTTTTTTTTTTTTTTTTTTTTTTTTTTTTTTATACGGTAAACCCTAAAAAAACGCCCTTCCCCTTTTTTTTTCTCTTTTGCGGCACTTATGCCCTAATTCAAAGATATGATGAAAAAGTTTAAGTTGCTATTAGGACACGATTTAGCAAATACATTAACAAACATGATTAATCGTATATGCTAATACTATATAGCAAAAACGAATTCTTATATCAATGACATGATGATACTATATGTAATTTAACTTAATCTGCATTAAATCAAAATCTACCAAATTCTTCATATGATAATTTTAACCGATTAAAACAATGATATGATCTATAGAAATTGGTTATATATCATCAAACAAAAGGAAAAACGAAAGAAGGAGAAAGAAAAAAAAACAAGCCGAAACAAAACCTCGGCAAAAAAAAAAATCAAGCCGAAAAAAACGAAACCCTATTTTTTTCGAAAATCAAGTTATTGTGTACATACAATTTTTATGAAAATCATCAAGATTAAAATCGTAGCCTAGGGCTCTGATACCACTTGTGGGAAATAATCTGTATACTTCCCTTTAACATGAAGGATTATAACGATTTAACAAAGATGATCTAAGGTCATAAAATAAAATACATAAACAAAAGTAAAAGGATTTAGAATTAACCTCAGGTCCTAGCAAAATTGGCCTAAGAACAATATCAAAATTGATATTCGCCTATTAGTTGCACCCAAGACGATCTGAGATATGCCCTTTGATTATGCTAGAAATCAATCTAAAATTTTCTGTAAAATTTTATTGTCTTTGTGTTCTTGTGATGAGAAAGAGGAGGCAAGGTCAGAAAAAGTATTAGGTTAGAAATAATTCTCTACCTTTCTTTTTATATAGACCGAAATCTGGAATCAATTAGGAAAGAAATAACCTCCTAATTTTCGGTCAAACAGACCGAAAATAAGGAGTGTATTTTCCTTATTTTGGTCTTTCCAAAAATATATAATATGTGTTGAATTGTCATCTAGTGAGGATCGAACCCATGACCTCTTGGCTTGTGTACCCTCACTATTACCACTATGACACATTCAACTTGTTGATATTAAATACAACTGATTATATTTAATTACGAATTAACAGATTAATTCGTCCAAACTAACCTTATATATATATATTTAATTAAATATAACTTATTATATTTAATTTACGAATTGACAGTTAATTCGTCTCAACTTAATATTATTTAATTTTCATTAAATAATTATCTCATCAACACATTGATTAACTTTTTAGTCATTTTGGGCATCAATGTAATTATATTTCTATAACCACATTTCTCAAATACGTCCTATAGGTGTGACCTTTAGGGACCAGTTGATCACCGCCATCTGTATGATAATAACGTCAAACTTTCTAGCAAGCCAACCGTTATTAGGTAAACGTTAATCAACTGATTAAATATACGAAGTATACCCTTGTGAACCTGAAAGAGATTTACAAATGTTATCACACTAATTTGTGGAGGACACCAGCTCCAACATCATGCTAGTTGGGATAAGAGCTTACCTTTGGTGGAATTTTCCTACAACAACAGTTTTCATGCTTCTATCAAGATGGCCCTTTATGGAAGGAAGTGTCGTAGTCAGATTTGTTGGGATAAAGCAAGTGATGTTCGTAATCTAGGACCCGACAAGTTAGCCGAGACGATTGACCAAGTGAAGCTCATCCGTGAAATAATGAAAGCCGCCCAAGATCGTCAGAAGTCGTATGCCGATGTTTGTCATCGACCCCGTGGAGTTTGAAGTTGGAGATAAGGTGTTCTTAAAAGTGTTCCCGATGAAAGGAGTCAAGAGATTTGGAGTTAAAGGAAAGTTAAGCCCAAAGTACATCGGACCCTATGATGTTGTGAAGAGGATTGGTGCCGTGGCTTACAAATAGGATTTGCCCCTAGTTTGGGTAAAGTTCATGACGTTTTCCATGTGTCTAAACTTAGGAAATACATTAGAGACCCGAGTCATGTGTTGTAAAATGAGATTCTCGAGATGGAGCCTAGTCTTTCTTTCGAGGAGAGACTGATCCATATCTTGGATAAGAAGGAGAAGAAGCTAAGGAGCAAAGTGGTGCCGTTGGTGAAGGTTTTGTGGAAGTGTGGTGACGTAGAAGAGGAGACTTGGGAGCCGGAGGCTTCCATGCGTGTCAAATACCCTAGTTTTTTTTCGTAAGGTAATACCTTTTGCTTCAAGTTTCGAGAGCGAAACGTTTTAAAAGGTGTGGTGATTGTAACACCCGTAATTTTTATAAAAATCTACTTTTGGCTTTTAGTCACAAATTTATATTTTTAAATTATTTTTATAAAATATAGATAATATATATATATATATATATATATATATATATATATATATATATATATATATATATATATATATATATATATATAGAGAGAGAGAGAGAGAGAGAGAGAGAGAGAGAGAGAAGAGATCATGTAAGTCCTTGTATATGTATTGAGTCCATAAGTTCTATTATGAGCCATTGGATGGAGGGAGATGGAGGGATCAGATGAACACACCCAAAGTCATTAAAATGCTAATTAACACACATTACTAATCCACCCTAATCTATAAAATCTTATTAAAAGGCTAGCTTCAAAAGGCCACGCAGACAATGCCACGTAGGATAAGGAAAAGCCACGTATGCATTTGCAATACCACATCTTAATCCGCGTGTCACTCTAATCTATAAAATTTTATAAAAAGGCTACTTGAAACACCTATTAAATGTCACGTAGACATCGACTAAAAGCCACCTAGCAATAAATTATTTTTTAATCCACTTTTTTTTCATTCTTTAAAAAAAACCAAAATCGGATTAGTAATCCCTGTTCTTTTACTCCACCCACATATGAGTCAATTACATATACAATTTTCAAAATATCATCTTCCCCAACTTTTTTTGCCAAAATGCCTTTGAATTGCCGATGTCCGCGTTGAAATATATTTCTATCTATACAATATACTTAAATGACTAGCTAAATCATTTATAAAATACCGTAAAAATACTAACTTGAGTAGTATTTAATTGCCATGTGACAACTCTCAATAACCTCCTAATATGCTATAATATTTCATGTCTAACTAAGTTCTAATAATAATAATAATAATAATAACACATTCAAGATGTTTTATTATGCATTTACTCCACTTTTGTTTTTCCTCTTCTCACATTCATGTATAAAACTATATTAAAAGGGTAACCTTAAAAGGCCACGTAGACAAAGCCACATAGGCGAAGAAAAAAGCCACGCGTGCATTACGAATGCCACATCTATAAATCTATATAATCTATACTATATAGTTAAAAGGCAACTTAATACATTTGATTTTTTGCCATATAGGATTATCATAATTAAATTCTATTAATTTATATTGTTAATATTAAGACTACTTTAATAAATTTATTAAAATTCATTATAAGGTTTAATAATATATTTTTTTTATGTAGAAACCATAAGATCATGATTTAAATTATAAAAATAAATTAAGAATTTAGTCTCATCATTTAAATCATTCATTTTGTTCATCTAACTCCTCCTTAACCATAAATATAGTAGCTAAAAGGTCTTATATAGTAAATAAAAAATCTAATAATTTGGATTATAAAGCTACTACTATCTACAAATTTATAAATATAATTAAAAGGAAAACCAAAATATCTATCATCATCAATATGTCATATTTTAACTATATAGTTAAAAGGCAACTTAATACATTTAATTTTTGCCATGTAGGATTATCATAATTAAATTCTATTAATTTTTATTGTTAATATTAAGGCTACTTTAATAAATTTATTAAAACTCATTATAAGGTTTAGTAATATTTATTTTTTGTGTGGAAACAATAAGATCATGATTTAATTTATAAAAATAAATTAAGAATTTAGTCTCATCATTTAAATCATTCAATTTGTTCACCTAACTCCTCCTTAACCATAAAGATAGTAGCTAAAAGGTCTGATATGTAGTAAATAAAAAAAATATAATAATTTGGATTATAAAACTATATCTACAAATTTATAAATATAATTAAAAGGAAAACCAAAATATCTATCATCATCAATATGTCATATTTTAATTACATATACAAGATAACTTTTTAAACGACTTTCATGCAAAGTGGAGTTTGTAAGGAAAATAATAATAATAATAATAATAATAATAATAATAATAATAATAACGATAATAATAATAATAATAATAATAATAATAACGATAATAATAATGATGATAATAATAATAATAATAATAATAATAATAATAGTAATAATAATAATAATACAAACCTTTACATACCATTTTTCTTTTTCCCATATTTATGTTTATATTAAACTTCATAATAATGAAAAATGGATGCTCAAAAGTCATGAACTTGATCTTTATTTATACCTATATTAAATTTGATAATAATGAAAAAATAATATTTAATAGCCATAAAACGCATCCTCAATTGTTTATATATTTTTTATGGAAGGCGAAATTTGTAAGCAAAAAAATTCTTATCTCTATCGTTAGTAGAATGGTATGTGTCACCGATATTATTAACTAATTTTTTTTTATTTTTTTATTGGAAGTTTCATTGGGTTATGAAGTGTTCATCACATTTTCAATTTCGTGTATGTGTTTGTTTTGTTCTCATTTAGGTGCTATCAAGATTATTTATTGTGTTAAGCTCTTCTAAGGTAAATATACTTACATCTCTACGATTTTATTATCATTCCCTCTTTTTTTCATTACTTAAGGTGAAACTAAGTTAATAACGATAATATTGCATAAAACAAATTCCACTATTATTGTGTTACTTTTTTTTAATAGGTATGATTTATTGAAGAAAGAAGATTATAAGGAGAAGTGAGATACTAAGATTGCTTACACAACTATATTTTAAATACTAACTAAAGGTTGGTGACATCAACGTGGAATCGTGGATGATTAATAATTTTTTGAGCATTTATTATATATATTTTGAAATATCACAAAAAGGTGGAAAATTTGAGGGGATGACATAGCATTTTTTGTATAATATTGTTTAATAGGTGAAGTATTCGGCAATAATGATCCAACTGTTGTTCAATTTGTTGCTACTTTAAAATTTTTAGTTCCGCAATTTGTTATTGTATTAGCTTCAATTTTATGGGGGTATGAAATGTTAGTTTTGTCATAACATTTCTAATTGTGTGTTTTATGTTATTTTAAGAATTGTTGATGAAATCTTGATATCTAATTTGTGAGGGTGTTATATCTTTGGGGATCTATGTTTGATAATATAGTTTTGTTTAATTTGATTATATGAGTACTTATATTAGTAATTCATTTTAGCTTGCATTGAGTTACTTTAGTTTTGATAGGGGTATCTTAGTATATCTAATGTATGAAATTTTAATTGCTGATAAACTGTTGTATAAAAGACTAATTGAATTTATACAACCCTTAAAACATGAAAACCGTAAATTAAATTGATCGTAGTATGTTATTGTATTAAATCACTAAAGTATTACACTAGAAACAGAACAACCCGTGAATTTCACGGGTCACAAAACTAGTTGTAAGTTCGTAACCTAATTTCAACCTTTCATCTTACTCTTGAATTCTTAATCTTAATGAATGTTATAGTATTTTTTTTTTAAATGTATATATATATATATATATATATATATATATATATATATATATATATATATATATATATATATATATATATATACTTCATCTCTTTAAGTGAAATTACATATCTTTTGTGTATATCTTGGTATTGATTGTTTTTATGGTTTTTTTTAACATTTCTCTTAGTAAATTAAGTCTAACCTCTTTATTTTGTTGTGTTTTATAGGATTCAATGTCATGATCTTCTTTGATGTGAACGCTTTATTGTTATGTTGTAAGTTACTACTTTCGCCTATTGTTTTATTTTCCCATTTTTTTATTTGTTTAACCCTTTAATTTTCATATATGTATAGTTTTTATTCTTACCAGCTTTGAGTTCAACATGACAAACAAAACCTTATATTTCACCTCATTCATAATTTTTTTTTTTAAAATTAAACAATATAAGTTTCAAACAAAAAAAAAAAAAAAATTATGCAAACCTTTTATCTCCCTCCCATAACTTTGGTTATCAATTTATCCTATTTATTTAACTTTATTATCTTCTTAATGATGATCTTTTTGCTTTTCCCTCACCATTATATAACAATAATCATAATTTCCATGTTATTCAAAAAATTGGTATGTAAAGTACAATATTATAAAAAGGCAAGACTAAATATTTCACTAAGTCATCTCACTAAGTCATGTGTCATGAAAAAAAATCATTTTTTATTATCATGTGTCGTTACATGTTTATTAGTAAAAAACTTTAAAAAATATATAGTCTCAAACATACAAAATAAATTCAAAAAAATTGATTCAAACTTTTTATCTGCCTCTCATAACTTTAGTCATCAATTTACCCTATTTATTTAACTTTAGTACTTTTATTTAATGATGATCTTTTTGCTTTTCCGTCACCATTATATAACAATCAAAATTTCCATTTTATTCCAAAAATTGGTATGTAAAGTTTACATAGATAACTAGAATATTTTTTTTACTTTTTTTCTTTATTGTATATTGAATTAATTAGAATCTTATTTGTTATTATTTTTGGGTTTTTAAATTGCAGGAGGATGATACATACTCACATAATTTAAAAATATTACCTTAAGCAACTTTTTATTAGTTGAATATACAACACTTTTCACTATGAAATTTCATGCGGCGACCCTAAAACCTGAAAGATCATAGATCCATATTAGACTCTCTAATAAAAATTAAATTATCTCATAATTTATCATTTAGGCGATCTATGTAACATGCATACAAATATAAAAGCATAAAAAGAAAGTTTAAGGAAAAACAATTTCCTTACATTGATTTTATGGTAAAAAGGGCACAAACTAGTTCACCTTACTAGTTTGTTCTTGAGCTTATAACAAATGGATGATCCTCCTTACAAATCTTCAAAGAGAAGATCTCCTTCAAGATGCAACCAAGAACTTACCCAAAAATAATACTCCCTCCAATTTTCTATGTTTGCCCCATTTCATTAAAATATACCTCACATTTCATTATTTTATGGGGCAAACATAGGAAATTGGAGGAAGTAACAAGTATTTAACTAGAAACTTCTTAAAATTATACCCTTGATATTATTTGTAATGTTACTAACATTTCTTAGTAATAAAAAGTATTACTAACTTCTTAGTAATAATGAATAATAATTTTAGAGAGATGATTGATTAATGTTCACATGCAAAACATACAAAATGATGTAGTGTAAAAATGAACAAAGGATGGAGTAAATAGGAAGGGAAAGTGGCGGGTGGGGTGGAGTGTTGTAGTGGACAAACTGTCTTATATTTTTTTTAATCTTACATCACATGCAAAATCTATATAAGATGAATTATGGTAGTATCTAAAGTAAGGTGAAATGATTATGTTCCTAATCATCCACTACTCTATTTTACATGGTCCACTTGCCCATTTACGGGTCCATATTGGTTCTTATATTTGTCGCACAAATACGTTTAATTTTATTTTAAACATCGTTTCATGTTTAAATACTTCCATAATTAATTCGTCCAAATCACTCCGTAAATATACGTGTACCACTACACATATTATTTACGTACTAATATTAATCACATTAATCAATTAGTACAATTTTAGTGAATTAACAATTAATTAACTAAAACTCGTCTCATAAAACTTATTATTCAATTATCACATAATTAAATAATAACTGCCGTTCCTCGAGTTCGCAACTCGAAATCTCCCTAAAAATAATCGACTAACCTTTTAGTCTATAAATCAAGGGACTAAATAAATAGTATCTTATACAATTAATTAGTTTTCAATTGGGGTTCGTTCCTTTAGGTGTGACCGAAAGGGGTCATTTGATCACCGCCGTCTCACGACAATAACGTCAAACTCTAGTCAGCCAACCGTTATTGATTTACGTTAATCAACTGACGAGGATCAAATAATTAAATATCTGATGATATTCCATTAATGAGATTTATTATGTAAACGCACTATTGTGGAGGACACTAACTCCAACAATCTCCCACTTGTCCGACACAAGGTGTGCGCTACCAATTCTCTTGTCCGTTTTAATCTCCCACTCAATGCAAGGTGTCTTTCAGGTCGCACTTGCACACGAACATATCGGGAGTGGTTTTCTCGATCGGGAGTGTGACTACCTGACCGGAAAAATCTCTCACATATTACTTCCGAGCGTGGCCACGCATTTGTAGTCATTAACTCCTCGAGTGGCCTTGAGATATAGTTACCCAACGTGGGTGGACAATTCCTGTATGCCCTATCTATCCTATTGCACAATACAGCTCACCATGACCTAGTAAATGACCTTTTGGCCTCATTTCACGGCACGACCTAGGACAAAAACCAAAGTCACTCGGAAACTGCACTTGCTCAGATAATAGTCTCCAGTCAAAAGAATCGACTCATTAGAACATCTTAGAGATCCCCGCCACGACCAGGCGTCTATAATAGAACTTAGGGATTCTCTAAATGATCACTGCCGGCAAAGTGTCACACACGCTGCCTATGTAATCGACCAGTCATCACATATGACCTTATGGTGTTGAACAACCATCAATCGACTTACAATCTAGTCACTCCGAGACGTCACCTCATTAAGTGACTAGGGAAAAAATACAATGTTCATCTTATTCACTTGAATAGTGTTCAACATTGTCTCCACAACTTATTCAGATAAACAAGGTATTTAAAATTTAGTCACACTAAATAAAAGATTCATAAAAGAATGAATGCGAAAACAATGAATGTGATTATCATATATATAATAAGAGATACACTATCCAATTATTACATATCCATAATCTAAAGAAAATCTGGTACTCGTCTCAACCCCATAACGACGACATGACCATCATGCTTAGCCTTTGATAAAGGCTTGTTTAAAGAATCAGCAATATGATCATCTGTCCCAACCTTACAAATGTCAATTTCCTTCCTTTCCACATAATCTCTAATTACATGGTATTTCCTTTCAATGTGTCTAGATTTGTTTCTAGACTTCGACTCTTTGGCTTGAAAAATAGCTCCACTGTTATCACAATATAGAGTGATAGGATCTTTGGCGAAATGGACTACTCCTAGTCCCTCCATGAATTGCCTAATCCAAACAGCTTCCTTCGCAGCCTCAGACGCTGCAAGGTACTCAGCCTCTGTTGTAGAATCCGCGGTAACACTTTGCTTGAAGCTCTTCTAGCAAACAGCTCCTCCATTTAGCATAAACACATAGCCGGAATGGGATTTCATGTCATCCCGATCGGTTTGGAAACTTGCGTCCGTGTAACCTCTTACACGCAACTCAGTTTCTCCTCCAAACACTAAGAACGAATCCTTAGTCCTTCTCAAGTACTTAAGGATGTTCTTTACGGCTATTCAGTGACTCTCACCAGGCTTGGCTTGATAACGACCTGTCATGCTCAAGGCATACGCAACGTTGGGATGAGTGCAAATCATAGCATACATGATAGACCCAACAACGGAAGCATAAGGGACGGTCTTCATGTGTTCAATTTCCTTAGGGGTGGAGGGAGACTGTGACTTGCTCAAAGTAATCCCTTGGCCCATAGGTAGAAATCCTCTCTTGGAGTCTTTCATATTGAACCGGTCAAGAACTTTGTCAATATAAGTTTCTTGACTCAATGCTAGTATCCTTTTGGACCTATCCTTATAGATCCGGATACCCAAGATTCGTTGTGCCTCTCCCAAGTCCTTCATTTGGAAGTGTTTCCCTAGCCACTCCTTAACGGAAGTGAGTGATGGAACATCATTCCCAATGAGCAATATGTCATCCACATATAGGAAAAGGAATGCAACCTTACTCCCACTAAACTTCTTGTATAAACACGGTTCTTCCACACTTCTAGTGAAACCGTATTGTTTAATAACATGATCAAAGCGATGATTCCAACTCCTAGATGCTTGCTTAAGACCATAAATGGACTTCTTGAGCTTACACACCTTCTTAGGGTTAGATGTATCCACAAAACCTTCAGGTTGTATCATGTACACCTCTTCTTCTAGAATCTCATTCAAGAAGGCGGTTTTGACATCCATTTGCCAAATATCATAATCATGAAATGCGGCAACCGCTAAGATTATCCTAATGGACCTAAGCATAGCGACTGGAGCAAAGGTTTAGTCATAGTGTAAACCATGAACTTGGGTGAAACCTTTTGCCACCAATATAGGTTTGTAAACATCCACATGTTTATCCACGCCGATCTTAATTTTATATATCCATTTATACTGAAGGGGTCGCACTCCCTCAGGTAAATCCACCAAGTCCCATACTTGGTTCTCGTACATGGAATCCATTTCCGACCGCATGGCTTCTAGCCAAAGCGAGGAGTTGGGACTAGACATGGTCGATTTGTAGGTAGTGGGTTCATCACTTTCCAAAAGTAACAAAACACCATCTTCTTCGATGTTACCAAGGTCGCGATCAGGTGGATTAGAAATTCTACTTGACTTTCTAGGAACAATTACCGTTTCAGAGGAAGACGGAATGCTATCCTCCACGTTCTCCTCTACCTCATTCTCGGTTTGTGGCTCTCGAACTTCTTCAAGTTCAAATTTTCTCCCACTCTGTCTCCTAGAAATAAATTCCTTTTCTAGGAAGACAGCATCACGAGCCACAAACACTTTGTTCTTGTGTTTATTGTAGAAGTAATAGGCACGTGTTTCCCTTGGATATCATACAAAAAGACATTTGTCAGACCTGGGTGCAAGCTTATTGTCAGATTTGATCTTAACGTACGCTTCGCAACCCCAAATACGCATGAATGACAAATGAGGGACTTTCCCTGTCCATATCTCATATGGAGTCTTATCGGCCGCTTTAGTCGGGCTTCGATTTAGTGAAAATACTGCAGACAAGAGGGCAAAACCCCAAAATGAACTAGGAAGCTCAGTTAGACTCATCATAGACCGAACCATATCAAGTAAAGTTCGGTTTCTCCTTTCGGCCACACCATTTAATTGCGGTGTGCCAGGAGGAGTCCATTGTGATACTATACCACAATATTTTAGGTGTGAATCAAATTCAATATTTAGATACTCACCACCACGGTCGGACCGTAGGGTCTTAATCTTTTTATCCAATTGGTTCTCTACTTCATTTTGGAACTCTTTGAACTTGTCAAAGGCTTCACTCTTGTTCTTCATTAAGTAGACATACTCATATCTACTTAAGTCATCAGTAAAAGTAATGAAGTAGTGAAAACCTCCTCTAGGGGTGATGGTTAATGGTCCACACACATCCGTATGTATGAGAGCCAAAACCTCACTAGCTCGTGTCCTTTTTCCCGCAAAAGGTGCACGAGTCATCTTGCCTATAAGGCAAGACTCGCATGTACCATAACATTCGAAACCAAATGGTTTGAGCACTTTTGATGAAGCAAGTCTCTTAATGCGTCTTTCGTTTATGTGGCTTAAACGTCAATGCCAAAGGTATGATTCGTTTGGATCACCCGTTTTGAGCTTTTTAGTTTCCACATGATAAACGTCATTAACATCATTTAAAACATAAATGCTTCCAATTGAAATGGCCTTGCCATAAAGCACATCATTAAAAGAAAAGTACAACACTTGTCCTTAATCATAAAACAAAAGCCGTCCGCGTCTAACGCGGAAATGGAGATGATGTTCTTAGTTAAAGTTGGTACAAAATAACACTTATTTAAATACAACTCTAAACCACTAGCTAAAGTGAGCACATAGGTCCCCACGGAAACGGCGGCTACTCTAGCTCCATTGCCCATGTGGAGATCCACATCACCTTTTGCTAGTGCTTGCACGCCCCTTAAACCCTGCAAATGATTACAAAGGTGAGAGCCACATCCGGTATCAAGTACCCAAGTGGAAGTACAAGCATAACTAACGTCTATCACATAGATAGAGGAAATCATACCAATAGGCGTCACACGCCCTTCCTTGAGATCCTCCAAGTATTTGGGATAACTCCTCCTATAATGCCCCTTCCCATTACAATGGAAACATTCGGTCTCGGAGAGTTTTACACTTTTTGCCTTGGGATGCCATTCTCAACGGCCTTCCCTTTTCCCTTGTCATGTTTCTTTGACGATTTCTTGAATTGGGACTTTTCCTTCCCTTTTCCTTTCTTAACTCCAAGGGACATGTTCTTTAACTTCATGGTGAAAACATCTCCTTTTTCACTCCCACTAGCTTCCATATCCCTCTCCGCTTGGGTGAGGAGTGCATGAATTTCATGATAACTCTTATCCATGTCATTCATGTTGTAGTTTACCCTAAAGTGGGCAAACTTGGTGGGTAGTGAGTGGAGGATACGATCCACCACAAGAGTCTTACGAATCTTACACCCTAGACGCTCTAGGATGTCAACATATTCGACCATTTTGAGTACATGTGGACCAACCTTTTGGCCCCTCTCAAGCTTAGCTTCAAAGAAGCGTGCCGCCGCATCGTATTGACGAACTTTTGGTGTTTGTGAAAACATAGTGATCATACGAGTAAATATCTCGTACGTATTTAAAGAAATGCATGATAGCTTGAGCTTTGGGGACATCGACCATATCAACACATTCTTGATATCATTCGACATCCTCACATGGTCATCATAGGCGGTCCGCACCGCCGATGAAGCCCTTGCACCGGGCTCGATAGGAGGAGCATCGGTTAAGTAAGTGAACACATTGTCGGACAACGCGGCACTTTTGATGTTGGATTCCCATTCAAGAAAGTTACTACCATCATCTTTTAAGATACATTTGTCCATTACGGACCTTAGCCATGAATCTTTTCCTAGTGAAGTAGTCGATGGAGTTGATGAAGTTGCCATTGCGAATTAAAATGCTACAACAAAAAGGGAAAATTAACATCCAATGTTTTTTAAAAAATACTTGTAAAAACATGTTTAGCAAGTTTTAGCATTTTTATAATGACCTCCTATGGACAGCGGGGGCCACGGGGGCGCTTGGGAAACAAGCGTTTGCATTTTTGTATGGAGTCGCCACCAATTTTTATGGGAAATTGGAACCGTTCGAATACCTCGTGTCATGTCAAGACACAAAGTAGAGACATGAACACTAAGCAATCGTTACCCTTAGAATTCTATGTCTAGAATGACTCTCGTGGATGCCAATGAACACGGGTGTTCACAGATATCTGGAGTAAGGGGTGAGGGTACGTATTAGGAAGCTCTTTTGATCGAACACCTAATCCCGCCCGCCTCGATAGCGGCCTCTACTAATGATTAGGGAAGTTATTCATACTTGATATATCGTCGGCTATATGCATGCAATGCAACATCTAAGTTTTAATCCTAGCATGTGAGAATGAATACTAAGTCGGTTGACACGTAATTAGCATACAATTGGGTCGAAGTAGGATTTAATGCTCATTCATATGTGAAAACATACAAACAATAAAAGAAATACAATAATTATAAATTACAATAATGAAAATTATAATAATTACATTGGAATAGGCGATTTATGTCGAAAATACCTTTAAAACGGATAATTTGAGAAAAAGGAATAAAAGAGTAAAATAAATAATTAACGAACAGGAATTAGCGTGATAATACGAATAGTAGATTAATACGTAAAATAAATAACTAAGTCACGGCAGAAACGGAGTTCAGGGACAAAACTCAGCCAGGAACAGGCGCAGCAGAGCTGCGTCCTTTGGAATAGGCGCAGACGCCGCGCGTCATTCCTTGGCTCGGCCCGCCGTGAAGCCGTAATTGCAAGCCGTTAATGTTAATTGGTGATTTAAAGATTGATTGATGATATTTACTCGGATGAAAGTGATTATTATTTACATGTGATTAATGGTCATAAAACAATAAAACATGAATAAGACGGAATTAAACGGATTGATACATGATGGAATAATGACAGAAGTGAAAAATATTAATGAACTAAGCAAATTAAACTAATTAATTAAGTATAACACGGTGGATTAATGACGAATATATGATAGATATGACAAAAGACAGGTGAAAACTATATCAAAGACGAATTCCAGAAACCCAATATTGATGAATTGAATCTCTACAACCCGGAATTGAATTTAATGACGAAAACCCGCAAACATTGGATTATAAGGGATTTAAGTCGGATTTATGAGATTAAAACATGTTAATGATGATGATTATAATATACACGTGAATTATATGCTATTATGACGAAGAATAAACAAACAAACGAAACAAAAGAAAGGACTTTGGAACGAATAACAGAGGACGAACGAAGAAGAAAGGAAGCAGGAACTGCGGCAGCCTCACGAAGAGGCGCAGCAGGAACTGCGCTCCTTCGAAGAGGCGCAGCAGTTGCTGCGTCCTTTCTCGACGGCTATCTACTGGAAATACGTAAAAAAGAGGTTTTAAACATGGTTTTAGAAATCAGTTTTAATGGTATTTTCGACGTAAACCTTACAATTATGATACAATAATTAAAAATACAATAAATAAAAGGAGAGATTACACCCTCAGACTTACATGTTGACAAAACGAGAAGGACTAAGATATCGATTAGTGATGCTCGACGCGAATGCAAAGAAAGTGCCCTCGTAAGAGGAAAACGATTAGATTAATTAAGTTGATTGATGTGGAGTTGGTCAAATTGGTCGGTCATGCAAACGGGGAGGCTGGTACTCAGAAGGATCCGAGCTTACGTGGTCGAAAGTTCAAGCACGTAGACGCCAAAAAGTAAGAACAAAGTCTAGAATGCAAAGGGAGAAGAGAAGGGCGGACACTCGCGTGAGAAATATGAGGAGCGAAGGCTCCTATTTAAACTAATCACGTGAAGGAATTAGGGTTTCAGAGACTCTTTGGAAGTGAATCTCGGAAAGATATGAAAAAGATACGAGAAATATGCGAGAAAGGGCACGGGAAGAGGCGCAGCAACCACGCGTCTCTTGGAAGAGGCGCAGCGCACTCGCCGTGTCTGTTCCCAAGTGGTTTCCTCTATTTGAAGAAAGATTTCCGAGTTTGAGTTATGGTAGGACGGAAATAATCCGGTTTTCCTTAATATCTTATGTGAATATTACGGGAAATTGCTTACTAAAAGATAAAATTTATGAAATATGGAATAGAAATATCCGGAACATTCCAGAACATTCTGACTCGGGATTTAACGGTTATCAGAAAATGGAGACGGTTTTAGGCCCGGACTCCGAATGTACTCTAATTACTGTCAAAACGACCGTATCGGGACGTAGACGACAACTAAGAGGTAGACATTAATATTTGAGCAATCACTTGACGATAATCTTACGAATTGTCACAAATCGTTCCGCGTACCAAACATGCGGCCCAATTTTCACCGGGTGGTTTGCGAGGGGTTCAGAAACGAGGTGTCTACAGAGCCCCCACTTTGACTGAGGCTTGGACAAGGCGAAAGTCAAATTATAGCCATCAGGTCAATCGAAGATTACAACCTGACGACTATGGCGACGCGAGGCGGCTCAAGGGGTCTGAACCAAGGACCTGTCGTCGGGAACATTTTAGAGTCTGTCGACTATCGGGGAGGGTCGTTTAAAGTCCATTAGACTACGTAAGGAGGTTCGCCAGCCATAAGAAGAGACCATACCTGAGACTTCTTTCTCGAGATGCTTCCGGAGGTGCGTAGGAGCTAAGGTTAAGCATGGGAGCTAAGGGTAAGACCTAAAGGATACATAAGGATTGGTACTAGGGTGTGGGACCCTAAAGGAAAGCATCGCCGGGAAGGAGGACTAATGTAAGTTCAACTTAAGGGTAACTAAAGCTTGGGTATAGGAACTCTATTGGTTTGGGAACTTGAAGGCTTATGAACCTAAAAGAATTGGGATCCTATAGTTAAAAAAATCCTAATTTCGGGTCTACGAACCTAAGAAAGAAGGCTTTGGGTTTGGTAACTTCTGGAGAACGACACCTTTGTCGCACTCCGCGGGGAAACAAGAAACATTGTGAGTAGCAGGACACAGGCGGGAGCTGCTGAGAGAAAACTGCTGGGGTAGTCTTCGGGAAATAATTGCGAGTAGCAGGACACAAGCGGGAAGTGCTGAAGGGAAATCTGCTTAGGTAGATGTCAATCCTCGTGTCTTGAGAGAGACAGTACGTCCGCTTACTCTCGCTAGAGACATGATCGGGACTTATTCTTCTTGTCATGAGAGGGAAAGTGTATCCGCTTACTCTCGCTGGAGACATAGTGAAGGTGTGTTGAATTCTTGTGAAAGAACCAATGCTCGTTGCGACAAGCAGAAGGTCTTGGAAGGAATAAATAATACGCAACAGTCTGCTGCGGGCTTGGAAATGCGGGCCGGAACGAGAGAAAATCGTCAAACGGACCAAAAGAACGAAAATAGCATCGAGGAAGAGGCGCACCAAAGATGGGCCCACAAATAACGAATTCATAACGAATTTTTGAAAATCCGTATGGAGGGAACAAAAGGAAGAGGTGCAGCGCCTGCTGCGTCTATTCCCCAATTTGGCTTTCCTGCGTAAAAACGCGAAACTCAAGAGGCTTTGTTCATTTTTATTCGAAACATAAATCACACATTTCTCTCTCAAATCTTCACCATTTCCGCCAAGGTTTGATTCAAAAGCTCGCATTAAACATGAATAATCGAGGTATGTGTCTCAATCTTGCATTAATCATCTACATTTGTCTAATTTTGAGCTGAAAAACCTAGGGTTTATGACCCATTTGATCGAAAATTTGGGGCTTTTCCCCCAAATGAATTTGCCTTGTCAAATTGACACTGGAAATGGATAGTAGGCAGTGTTAGGAACATAACCATGTATTTGTTTCGAATTTTCATCAAGTTTTGAGCCTTTGAGTGAAATTTTGAGACGGTTTTACAGCTGAATCGTAAATTGCTTCGAAAGTAGCCTTAGGACTGCCCATTTGTAATGAAACTTGATATTTGGGATCCTTGAATGATGGGTAAACTTTCTACCATCTCGGAATTTTGGTTTGTGACAGTTTTTTCAGGACACTTTTCTAGGGCATAATCGTCGTTATAGCGAAATGTTGTCGAAATTTCGACTCGAACCCGGAACTAGGCTTCGAATTAGGCTTGACTTGACCCAGTTTATCACATGAGTGATCGGGTTGGTGGGAATATGGCCAAGGATGGCGGAAAAAGAGCGGTTTCAGGGCTTCCGAAGGCTCGAAAATCCCTTAACCAAGGCTTGTCGTCATGTGACGCGGCCTGAATTTGCTTTAATGTTGCAGGTGATGAGGCTTCTACTTCTGGGAGAGCTCCCATGGAGATCGACGCTGCCACTGTCGAGGAGGCTTTGGAGTAGGCCTTCACCGCTGCGGTGATGGCTCCTGGGGACGAGGCTCACGAGGAGGAGGCCGTCGAGGAGGAGGAGGCCCCGAGACGGGCCAACGTCGGACGAGGAGGCCGTCAGCTGAGAGGAGCTCCCGCATGGGCTGAGACTTGGGAGAGTAGGGACCTGGTGTGGGCTGCAGAGGGTCACCTGTCCTACAGGACGGTGAAGAGTTTGGTAAATAGGAATTCACTACTCATTACTCATCCTCTTTCGTTCATTTGTCCAAATTTCTTTCAAATTTCCTTCAAAACTAAAGATAGCTTTGTTTCAAATCATTATAGGAGGCCGGGAACATCAGGTCGTTCTCGGGTTACACAACAGCGATGGAGCACTACGAGCGGCTATCGGCGGAGGAGAGGGCCATGATCGAGCGTGGAGCGTTCGGTCCTTTGGTTCAGGTCTGGAGGGATATTGCGAAGAGGAAGTTGCAGGCTAACCTTAGCCTGGTCCGTGCTTTCTTGGACCGATTCTGGGATACGACTTCCATGTTTCACATGCTTTCGGTGAGGTGGGAGTCACTTTGGAGGATTACGGCATGATTTCTGGTCTGCCGTGTGGGACCGAGGAGGTGGTGTGGCCGGAGACTTCAATGAGGGCGGACTCGGCCGAGGCGAGGAGATTGATCGGCTGGAACTTGTCGCCGAAGGCTGTTACAGTGCCGGGTTTGATACCCAGTTCTTACGTTTGAGACTACTTTGCGGGGAAGACCCCGGCGCTGGTGACGATTGATGGGAGGGAGACGGCTCCTCCTCCCCGTCTGGAGCAGAGGGCCTGCCCGTGGCTCTGGTGGTTTCGTCTTCGATTTACCTCGGAGACAAGGGCGAGAGGTTGTCGACGAAGCTTCTTCCCTTCCTTTTCGACCGAGTTCCCTAGGACGTTGGGACCGGGTCATCTTTGGTTTTGCGGTCCTCATCCGTTTCATGAGGGCCATGGTTCGTCCGGAGTTGATGGAGAAGGGGACTTCTCCTGGTGCTGTCGGACCTGGACTACTGCTAGAGGTATGAACCTACCTTTAGACCAAAGTAAATTCTTTTCTTTATCAAATCACGAAAGATTGTCATTGATTATTTTGCTTTTGCAGGCGTGGGTGTACTCCTACTTCCCGAGTCTTGCGCCCAAGAGGACGGAGCCGCTGGAGAGGGCCTATCCCGTGGTGAGGGATTGGGTGATGTGCCGGACGAAGAGCAAGCGTTCTTCTCACAACGTCTACCGGCGGGACGTGAACGCTCTTCAGCTGAGCAGCGTGAGCATCCCACTTATATTTGCTCGTGCTTCTTATATTTGCTTTTAAGTTGATCGCAGGAATGATCCTTTTTATCTTGTCACAGTGGGTGCCCAGACCTTGGGCGGAGTACGCTGGAGCGCCTCCTTTTGTGGCTGAGGTCCTTCGACCTAGGAGCTCGGACCGACTGCTGTTGAGGACGTCGATGGGTCCTGTGTGGTACTTGGGCGAGCGCTTGGCTCGTCAGTGCTCACGGGGCATGTGGACGGTTCCCGTCGATCCTCCCAGGACGATGTTTAGGGAGCCTTCTGAGGCTGAGAGGGAGGCGGACTTGGCTGGTGCCAGTGGTGACGCCCTTCTTCTTCCTGGCGAGGACTACTCGGCGTTCCTTTATGGGAGACTGGCGTACTGGCCGGTGGTGGTGAGTATCTTTTTATTTTTCCTTTTGATTTGATTTTTGAGAATCATGATGAAAGATCATCGATTGATGATGAACTTTTGTCTTTGTAGGAGGTCGAGGCGGCGGGCATCGAGCCCCCAGAGTACCCCGAGACCCTCGAGTACACTGACGCGACCGGGAGGACGACAATCTCCGAGCTGCGTGACTTTGACGTAGCTGTGACGGATGCTGGCCTGGACGACTGGCAGCATCTGATTCGGAGGGTGAGCTTTTAACTTGTATAACCTTTGTGTAAGAACACATTTGATTGAGTTGTTCAATTTTTGATGACTTCCTTTTGAAAACGCAGGTTGCGCCGTCTCGGTTTGTGGCGTTGTGGAGGGTGGCCAACCGGCTACGAGCTACAGCCGTCGAGGCACTTGTCGGCGGTCGAGGTCGTCAGGTATGAACCTTACACCTATTTCCTTTTTGATTTTTTTTTCTAGTTTTGCTTGAATTGATTGACATGAGCCAATTTTCTTGTTTACAGGGTGACCGCGAGCTGGAGCGAGAGTTGACCCTGTCTCGGGAGGAGACAACTCGCGTGTTGAGGGAGCTCGAGGTTCGGGATGCCGAGATCGCCGCTCTCTTGGCGAGGGTTGCAGAGTTGGAGGGCTCCCAGCAGTAGTTTTGTGTAGCTTTTGTCGTATTTTGCATATTTGTACATTTGGACTACCATTTCGAACATTTTTGGACTTTGTTTGGGGCTCGAGCCCCCAGTTTGTACATTTTCTCCGTTTGGTATATATACGATGGCCTGAGTGCCTTTGCTGCTGGGTTGTGTTGCTTGTATCTGCAGGTTAGTTTCGAACAGTTTGGTAGATGACGGTTTACGCCGTCATGCTGCCGAAATTTACATAGGAAAACACGCAAAGCATACATTTTTATATACATATGGCCTTAATTAGCGCAAAATGAGAGACTCAAAAGAACGCGAAAAATGCAAAAATTTGCCGGAAATGACCGGACGGTAGGGAGGGTTACCCCCTAAAAAAAGAAAAAAGAGAAATCTATAAGTTTAGAAATGAAATTAAAGAATATAAATCAAAATATACAAGTTGAAATTAAAATGAAAATTATTTCCTAAAATGAAAATGAAATTTATTTCCTAAAATGAAAATATACAAGTGTGATATAATGGCAGAAATGTCGATGTCGCCTCGAAATGCGTGCCCGTGAAATTAGGAAACTTGAAACATGGTAATCTTCCCGTATTTACCAAAATAATAACCTGTAGGAATAGGAAATTATTCGTTATGGAATTAGGAAAGATCCAACGTGGAAAATCACAGAAGTGAAGCTCGGGAAAAGGCGCAGCATGAGCTACGTCCCTTTGAAGAGGCGCAGCAGGTGCTGCGCCTGTTCCCAGGTTGTTCCGTTCTGACGGATTTTTGGAAACAGCAATTAGTATAAATAGAAACGTCGATGGAGCTTTTATTCACACAAATCTTCCGTCTATTCTTCGTCTAATTACACAAAATCCTTCAAAATAAATTTTCTCATCATGAATACTTTAGAGATCCGCTTGAAGGGATGGACCAATGAATTCTCAAATATGGAGAAGCATGATATGGGCTCTTATAACTTTGGATCGTTGTTGAGTTTGAAACTCATCAATGTTGTGAAACCGTTCTTGGATGCTTGCCTTGACTACTGGGACCCAAATTATCATGTTTTTGCGTTCCTTGGAGGTGATATTTGTCCTTTTCCTGAAGAAATTGCTGCTATTGGTGGATGGGACCCCGAACATTTGCCTGCCATCCCTTCTACTTCTCAAGGGTATAAGAGCAAATTTAGAGATTTGCTCGGATTGACTAGAATTGAGGTGGACCGTCTAGTTACCTCAAAAGGCGTGAGAATGTTGGACTTCATAGATCGATTTATCAACAGGGCCGACCCCACCGTTTCTCATGTTGCTAGGCGGAGGGCATTTCGCTTTTGCTTGTTGCATGTGTATGTCTTCCAAGGGCATGTTGATGAAGACTTGAGAGGTAATCCTCGTCTTTTGGGCCTTGTTGAGCAGATGGAGCTGCGCCGGAGCCCAGCTTGCTTATGCTTAGGAGAGATTATATTGGGTTTGAATAATAGGAAATCCAAGCGTGATTTGCCGTTCTTGGGGAGTCCCGTCATTTTGCAGGTAAAAGACACCTTCTTTTTTTGTTTTTTTTTTCTTTTCTTTTTTTTTTCGTTTTTTTTTTTTTTTTCGTTTTTTTTTTTTCGATGTCTAATACCTGCTTTTGGTAGGTTTGGCTTATGGAACGGCTCCGATTGATCGAGCCTCCAGTTCATGCACTTTCCTATCATGCTCGTTCGATTGCGATGAGGACGCGCCTGTACATGGTGGACTTCATCCGGGTCTGTGATTATTGGAAGAACAAGCTGAAGAGCGATGATGGCCCGTTGATCAGGTGGGTCGTTCCGTGGTGGCACCTCAAGTCCGTCACTGGAGTGTCTTCTTTGGATTCCACTAGCTCGGTGCGCATTCCCGGATTGGAGTTTATGGTGTGTATCTTCCCAGAAAGGCTGATGAGACAAGTTGGGCTGAAACAGACGATCCCGAGGCTTGATACCGTCCCGCAGACTGCTATGGCGCTTACTACAGAGAGCCGAAGAGAGTGGGCTATCAAATGGGCCCAAAGAAACATGTGGTTCTTGAATTTCTCCACCAATGCTTTATGGGTGTCGGATTCTTATCTGAGGTGGAGAAAGGCTACAACTCCGGAAGAGCGCGAGAAATTGAAGATGCGCGAGCCTATCGACTACAAGGTGCGCGAGGGAGAGAAAGAGAAAGAGAAGCATCTGACAGAGGGAGAAGAAGAAGCCGGGTTTCGAGTTGTTCATCCTTCGAAGAAACCGAGGACTACTCCTGTCGCAGAGATGGTGATTGGAAAGAATGGAAAAGCTAGACCTCGGGAAAGACCATTGGTGATTAGGTCTAAAGTGGCGCAAGAGCGTCCGGCTCGAGGTCATGACAAGAAATATGACAAGAATGACAAGGGCAAGGGGAAGATGGAGGAATAGCCCAAGTCTCTTTATTATTATTTGATTATTATTATTATTGTTGTTGTAATAAAAAAGGTGGGGATTTTTAGAATCCTAGCCTATTCTATTTTTATTATTTAGCGTATTATTATTATTAGAAAATGAATGAATGAAATAAAAAGGTTAAGTGGTTATGAAACCTTTGTGATTTTCTATTTATTATTCTTGTCGAATTTCAAATGCAATGCAAATGTCCTTCTATTTACATTTTAGATATAATGGGTTGAATCCCGTGAAGGATTGCCTACATATTCACTTAAAAAGGGAAATCAAACCCTTGCGCGTAGTTCGAGTAAATGTAAAAGAATAATTGTTCGAAGCAAGAGCTTGTAATGAATGTAGAAAATAAGCATGAGCTTTTGCTTACTCTGAAGGTGCGAATTTAGTTTATTTGATGATATGAGGATGACAAATTTGTCAAAATGCAAGAGCACAGTAACATTTAGCTTATTTCAGCTTGGCTAGGGGCCGTTTATTTAGTGCCACAAGAGCGACACGTGGGGTTACGCGAGGCGCGTTTTCATTCCTATTCTAGGCATACTATCGTTTCAGTTGGTCAAGGTTTGTTGGGTTTGAAAACTCATTCCCATCTAGGTCTGTGATCCTAACCGCACCCCCTGGGAGTATGGATTTGACTAGAAATGGTCCGGCCCAATTAGGTTTGAATTTTCCTCGTGGGTCGACAGGTAAAAGAGCTCTAACCGATTTGAGCACTAAGTCTTCTTCTTTGATGTTTCTTGGCCTAACCCTTTTGTTGAAAGCTCGTTTGATACGTGCTTGATATGTTTGGACATTATGTAAGGCGCGTAGCCTACGTTCATCCAGGAGGATGAGTTCTTCATATCTATCCCTTTTACAATCGGCTTCCGGGATTTGACTTTCTAGCAAAATACGCAAGGATGGTATTTCGAGCTCGACTGGTTGTACAGCTTCCATGCCGTAGGTCAAATAGAAAGGAGTAGCCTCAGTGGGGGTCCTGACAGATGTACGATACTGTGGGGTAATATCCGTATACTACCCTATAAAATTAGGACTATAACGCAAATTTTACATATGATTATGGTCATAAAACGAAAAACATGATAGAACGATAAAGATCAAGGAATAACCTTCGGTCCTAGTGCAATATGGCAATGAGAGATCAAAGTAGACCTCCTCCTAAATGATGCACCCAAGATTGTCCGAGAAATGCCCTTGTGCTAGAATGAATCCTCTAATTGCCTTGCAATATTTAGAGGATTGGTTTTGTGAGTTTTGTTGGATGAGAGATCCGGATTTTGAGAGGCACTCTTCTCAAAAACCCTAAATTTTTGTCTCAAATGAATTAGGTTACAAAAGAGAGGAGAACCTCTCTTTTGTTCTCTCCAAACCGGCCGGCCATGGGCTACCTAGGGAAGTGGGCTTCCACTTCCTTTTAGTCTCAGCTCATGGTCTGGTTCGCAAAATCGCTAAAATGTATATGACGCGGTTATGTTATAAATCGTCATCGGTTATCGGTTATTAAAGCGTCAACTAATAATACGGATTAGTTGAAACACTAATACATGTCCGACAAAGACGATATTGTATAATTATATTCAATATACATTTAATTAAATATAAAACGCTTATATTCAATTTACGAATTAACTGCTTAATTCGCCTTAGCCTTTACTATTTAATCCGTATTAAATAAAATATCTCAACATCACATTTTGACTAATTATTAGTCAAATAACTCGGACTAACTGGTTAGTCAAATTTGGCATCTACATGACTGTATTTTCATACCGTCACATCTCTCAAACGTATCCTATAGGTGTGACTTTTAGGGACCAGTTGATCACCGCCATCTGTATGACAATAACGTCAAACTTATCTAGCAAGCCAACCGTTATTGATAAACGTGGATCAACTGATAATAATACCAAAAGTATGCCCTTTGATCCTTTTAGAGGTTTATAAGTCCTTGCACTAATTGTTAAGGACACCATTTCAACAAGCTCCCACTTGTCCGTACAAGTGTATGTGCAATGACGTTATCCGCACTAACTGGAGGACACAAGCTCCAACAAACTCCCACTTGTTCGTACAAATGTATGTGCGATAACCGATTCTCATATTCATTTAAAATTTCTCCCACTCAATGTAAAACAATTTGCAGATCTGGATCCGCAAAGGTCGTATTTTACAATCGATCTGTATCTAGAGTGGTTTCCCCGACTAGAGAGTAACTTAACTGATAAAACGAATCCGTATCCGAGCATGGCCATGCATTTCGATTCTGACTCCTCGAGTGGCCCCGAGAAATATCGTGTACCGATAAAGGCTGAATATTTCCTTCAACTCGACTCCTTCCGATCTAAGCACAACATGAAATGACCCAGAAAAAATCTACTTGGCCCCCTGTTACGGATGACCGTGAGAAAGAAACCAAAGTCACCCAAAATCTGCCGTAGTCTCAAGAGACAGTCGATAGTCAAAAGAATCGACTCTTAGGATCACCATGGAGGTCCTATCCACGACCGGGCAGCGAATGTTATAAAACATTTAGGACTCCACGTCGATGTCACAATGGTGTCCTACGAGATATCCGTATAACTCGCCTCTGTGATTGGTCAGTCAACCGGTTGACTTATGGCTCGTTGAACCCACCATCAACCAACGTCACAAAATAATTGCCAGAGTTATCAGCTCATGTGGGCAATTAAGGACTGAAAAAATATAATGTTTGTTCAGTTCACTTTGTGGTGTTCAAAATTGTCGTACAATTCCACATGAAAAACAAAATATATAAATATCAAAACGATGATGTTGTATAGAGTACAAAAGGGAATGAATCTGATCCATAAGAGAGTACTACAACTTAGGAACACGTTTAATTCCCATGGAATTGACGTGCCCTTCATGCTTATCTTGTCGTAATGGTTTAGTGAGAGGATCTGCTATGTTATCATCTGTAGCAATCTTTTCTATCACTACTTCCTTTTGCTCCACGTAATCTCGGATTAGATGAGCTTTCCGTTGTACATGTCTAGACTTGTTGCTAGACTTAGGCTCCTTAGCTTGGAAGATGGCACCACTATTGTCGCAATAGATGGTGATCGGGTCATTCGAACTAGGCACTACGGATAGTCCATGTAAGAATTGACGCATCCATATCGCTTCCTTTGTAGCTTCAGACGCGGCATAGTACTCGGACTCAGTCGTAGAATCTTTGTAACAGTTTGTTTCGAACTCTTCCAGCTGATCAGCGCCATTAAGAGTAAAAACGAATCCAGATCGAGATTTCGAGTCATCACGATCCGTTTGGAAGTCGGCATCTGCAGAACCGGTTGCGCATAGCTTTTGATCGCCTCCATAAGTCAATGCCCAATCTTTAGTCCTCCGTAGGTACTTAAGAATGTTCTTGACAGCCAGCCAATGTGATTCACCCGGATCTTTGTTGGAATCGACTTGTCATACTCAATGCATATGCCACGTCCGGACGTGTGCATATCATGGCATACATGATAGATCCTATTGCCGAGGCATAAGGAATCCGTGCCATGCGCTCTTTCTCTTCCGGTGTCTCTGGTGCCTGAGACTTGCTCAAATGCACCCCTGGAGCCATAGGAAGGAACCCCTTCTTGGAGTTAGTCATGCTGAATCTCTCTAGGACTTTGTCTATGTAAGACTCTGATCGAGAGATAGCATCCGTCGTGATCTATCTCGATAGATACGGATGCCTAGAATTCTTTGTGCCTCTCCCAGATCTTTCATCTGGAAATGGTTTTTCAACCATACTTTCACCGAAGTTAAGAGAGGTATGTCATTCCCAATCAGGAGTATGTCGTCAACATACAATATTAGGAAAACAATCTTGCTCCCACTCGACTTGATATATAGACATGGTTCCTCGACCGATCGAGTAAATTCATTTTCTTTTATCACTTGGTCGAAGCGATGATTCCAACTCCTAGATGCTTGCTTAAGTCCATAAATGGAACGCTTAAGCTTGCACACTTTCTTAGGATGTTCTGGATCGATGAAACCTTCGGGTTGTACCATGTACAACTCTTCCTCCAAAAAACCGTTTAAAAAGGCGGTTTTCACGTCCATTTGCCAGATTTCATAGTCATGAAAAGCGGCAATCGCTAAGATAATCCGAATGGAACGCAGCATGACTACGGGTGCAAAAATCTAATCGTAGTGCAAACCTGGCACTTGCGTGAAACCTTTGGCAACTAGTCGTGCTTTGTAGATATCTTGTTGACCTTCCACAGAATGCTTTATCTTGTAAAGCCATTTGCATTGAAGGGGACGAACCTTAGCAGGTAAGTCAACAAGATCCCATACGTTGTTCTCATACATAGAGTCCATCTCGGATTGCATGGCCTCAAGCTATAGCTTTGAGTCAGAACTAGTCATGGCACCTTTATAGGTTGCGGGTTCACTACTCGTTAAGAGTAGAACGTCATCTATGTCATGTTCCTCGACCATACCAATGTATCTGTCCGGAGGAATAGAGACTCTTCCCGACCTCCTAGGTTCCTCAGGAATGTTAACCGCAGCCGGGATTGAAGGAATAGGTTCCTCCAATAGTTGCTCGGTACTTGGTTCTGGAATCTCCGACAGTTCGAAGGTTCTATCACTCTTTGCATTCTCGAGAAATTCCTTCTCTAAGAATGTCGCACTAGCCGCAACAAAAACACGTTGTTCGGTTGGCGAATAAAAGTAATGACCAAGTGTTCCTTTAGGATAACCTATAAAGTATGTCTTGACTGATCGCGGGCCGAGCTTATCCTCGTGTCTCCACTTGACATAAGCCTCGCAGCCCCAAACCCGTATAAAGGACAAGTTAGGGACCGTTCCCTTCCATAGTTCATATGGAGTCTTGTCAACAGCTTTAGACGGACTTCGGTTAAGTATTAGAGCAGCTGACAGAAGAGCATAACCCCATAATGAGTCAGGCAACACGGTGTGACTCATCATGGATCGAACCATATCAAGTAAAGTTCGATTTCTCCGTTCGGACACACCATTCAATTGAGGTGTTCCAGGTGGAGTTAACTGTAGGGCAATCCCACAGTCCTTTAGGTGTTGATCAAACTCGTGAGAAAGATACTCGCCACCACGATCTGAACGTAGTGTTTTAATCTTTCTACCCAATAGGTTTCGTACCCTATTCTCGGTATTCCTTGAATTTCTCAAAGGATTCACTTTTGTGCTTCATTAAGTAGACATAGCCATATCTACTTAAATCGTCCGTGAAAGTGATGAAATACCTATAGCCTTCTCGTGCGGTGATTGACATAGGACCACATACATCCGTGTGTATGAGTCCTAATAGGTCAGCAGCGCGCATTCCAACACCTTTGAAGGAAATCCGAGTCATCTTACCGATGAGACATGATTCACACGTGCCAAATGATTGAAAATCAAAGGCCGAGATAGCTCCATTTTTGATGAGCTGTTTTACGCGTTTCTCATTAATGTGTCCCATACGGCATTGCCATAGATACGTTTGATCTTTGTCACCAACCTTTAACTTTTTATTCATTACGTGTAATATTTCGGTGGTCTGATCCAAAACATAAATTCCGTTCATGGAGACTGCCTTGCCATAAATCATATCGTGTAAAGAGCAAATGCAAGTATTATTCTCTATTACAAATGAAAAACCAAGTTTGTCAAGTGCAGAAACTGAAATAATGTTTTTGGAAAGACTAGGTACATAATAGCAGTCATATAATGACAACTCAAATCCGCTAGGAAGCTGGATCACATATGTCCCCTTTGAGATGGCAGCCACTCTTGCTCCATTCCCAACACGCAGGTCCACCTCACCCTTTACGAGGGGTTCGATGTTTTGAGCCCCCGCACATGATTACACGAGATGAGAACCACAACAAGTATCAAGTACCCAAGTTCCGTAACTTGCGTGGTTAATCTCAATCATATGAATAAAAGTAGAAGAGAGAGAAGACATACCAACAGGTTTAACACGACCTGCCTTTAAGTCCTCATGATAAACAGGACATGTACGCCTCCAATGCCCGGTCTTGTGGCAATGATGGCATTCCATGTTTTCATTCTTGCTCTTTGTCGCGCCCGATGAGGTACTCGACTCACCAGGCCCACTCTTACCGAACCTCGACTTCTTGAACTTCGGTTTACCTCACTCGCTAGGTTTGCTCGAGCTTTGCCCTTACCTTTCCCTTTGTTTGACACAACGAGAACATCCTGTTTCAAGCTCCCACTGAACTTCATGTCCTTCTCGGTCTGTACGAGAAGGGAGTGCAGTTCATGTGGGGTTTTCTTCAAATCATTCATATAGTAATTCGCTCTAAATTGCGAAAAACCATCGTGGAGTGAATGAAGCATGCGGTCGATAACAATGTTCTCGCTGATGTTACAATTAAAGGTCTCCAGCTTCTCGACATTCTCAATCATGCTGAGAATGTGTGGGCTAACTGGTTGGCCCTTCTGGAGTCTCGCATCAAAGAAGCGAGTGGTATGCTCATAGGTCACGATTCTCGGTGCTTTCGAGAATTCCTTGGTGAGCGTGGTGAAAATCTTGTTTGCACCATGGGCTATGAAGCGTTTCTGCAAATTGGATTCCATTGCAAAAATGAGTACGTTTTTAATCGCACCCGCTTCCATACAGAAATCATTAAACTTGGTGATTTCAGCAGCTCTAGCCGTGGGACCTGGGTTTGCCGGGAGGGGCTCTAATAGATATTTGAGCTTCCCATCAGCAGCGGCAGCATTCCGTAATGCCGCCTCCCAATCCGCGAAGTTTGATCCATCATTCTTCAGTCGAGTGGACTGATTCATCCGATTCATGAAGATCCGGCCGTGACTCACGGTCCAATGTGGCACTTGGCATTGGGTTATCGTAGAACCACCATTTGTTATTAGCGTTTTAAAAGTTCGTGATCTACACTGAAAAAGAAAGAAAAACAAAAACGAAATAAGCAACTCATCGAGGTGATTTAAGTCTATTTAAAATTCATTTTAACGTGTAGACTCTTGCACTTGCATAATTGATCTCCCTCAAGAATGATACAAGTGATCCCAAGACTCAATTTCCGTAAATTGATAAGCCAACTGTTTAGCTAATTCTTCCGTAAGAACTCTTGGTCGATAGATTTCCGTAAATCCTATCTATAGTCCACCATAGTCACAGGATCGTACGAGTGACCATAGTGTTGAGATAAAATAAGTCAATCAGTTCCAACTTACCCGACGTAGAAGGGGTCATATTATGCCTACCGACGAAGAAGGGACTCATTGGAGTTTGACCTATAAAGACCGTTCTCAATTTTTGTTTATACGAGGAAGATCCCATCAACTAAATTATAATTCATATTAAGTGAACGAATAACTAGCGTCTGCGTGAATGAATTAATTTGGGTGATGGCTTAATAATCGTGTGACATGAGAATGTCAATGAAAACTAACTCGTGACCTCTATATGTGTCAGTTTTCATGCAATAATTAGGTGGTTTGGTTTTTAGGCGGAAAATGATGCATACTATCGTTACAAAAAAAATATAAATGAATGCAATACGTAAATAAAAATTCCTAGTGTGGCCTATCCTAATAAAAAGAACATAAAACAACTTTGGAATCCACCGTTGGACCCGAGAAGCTTGTCTTGATGTTCCATCTTGATCCATGTAGCGGGAGTGAGCATCCGGTCTCCATCTTTGGTCTTCTCAAAAATTACAATTTAAAATTTACAAATATAAACCTATTTACATTCTAAATAAAAACTGTAATTAAAAGAAATAAAAATGGAGATACGAGATCTCAAAATACAACCAAGACCGTGTTCCATCATTACGGTAACACGTTCTACTAAGGCCACACTAAGTTACAACCGTTTGCAAAAATAAATAAATACGTAATTAAAAGCATTCAAATTAAACAAGAACGATAAATAAAATGCATCAACTAAATTAAATTTATTCGTGACATAATTCCGTAATTATGTTAAATTTATCCAAACCACCAAAGATGATTAAAATTATATGACAAAACCGCTTTAGTCAAGTTAATTTTAATCCGAGATAATCCGTTACAATAAATCGTTTTAAAGTAACTTAATTTGACGTGGGTGAACCGTTTCACTATCAAGCGAGAGCATAAAAAAAAAACGTTTTATGCAATAAAAAGGGGCCGAAAAAAAAAAACAGAATTTTTTTTTTTTTTTTCTTCTGTACTGCTGTACGTGAACAGTACCCGTTAAAAAAATTTTTTTTTTTTTTTAAATTTGTTGCTAAAACCGTGAGCAACAATAGGAAGGAAAAAAAACGGCTCAATCATTTCGAGATCAACAAAAGATCAAACAACAAAACGATTTGTAAAAACCCAATTGCAATTTAATCTAATCCGGATTAAAACAAAATTACAATTGACATGATCTTCACATATTGTTGTAATTATCGTTTAAAACAACAATTCGCGAAGAACAAATCGAAAACAAAACATAAGAACAAAGCAACCGTGTAAACTAGACACGGTTCCCAAAGCAAAACAGGCCGTGGCACAAAAAAAATGCCGAGACCAACATGCCACACGGTTTATCAAAAATTTTATACAAAAATTATCGATTTGATAAAAACCAATTGCGATATCACCTAATCCGTATAGAAATGAAGCAGCAATTGATAGATCTTTAACATATTACATCGAATATCGATTACAAAATAATATGCAAAGATCAAAATCGAAAACCAAAAGAAAACAAGGCACGAAGACCAATGCAGCCGTGCAAAAAAAATAAAAACCGTGCAAATTTTTTTTTTTTTTTCTTTTAGCCGTGTGGTTTTATACAACAAAAAAATTATCGATCCATTTCGTTTGATGAAAATCACATAGAAAAATTTACGTGGCCTCGCTCTGATACCACTTGTGGGGTAATATCCGTATACTACCCTATAAAATTAGGACTATAACGCAAATTTTACATATGATTATGGTCATAAAACGAAAAACATGATAGAACGAGAAAGATCAAGGAATAACCTTCGGTCCTAGTGCAATATGGCAATGAGAGATCAAAGTAGACCTCCTCCTAAATGATGCACCCAAGATTGTCCGAGAAATGCCCTTGTGCTAGAATGAATCCTCTAATTGCCTTGCAATATTGAGAGGATTGGTTTTGTGAGTTTTGTTGGATGAGAGATCCGGATTTTGAGAGGCACTCTTCTCAAAAACCCTAAATTTTTGTCTCAAATGAATTAGGTTACAAAAGAGAGGAGAACCTCTCTTTTGTTCTCTCCAAACCGGCCGGCCATGGGCTACCTAGGGAAGTGGGCTTCCACTTCCTTTTAGTCTCAGCTCATGGTCTGGTTCGCAAAATCGCTAAAATGTATATGACGCGGTTATGTTATAAATCGTCATCGGTTATCGGTTATTAAAGCGTCAACTAATAATACGGATTAGTTGAAACACTAATACATGTCCGACAAAGACGATATTGTATAATTATATTCAATATACATTTAATTAAATATAAAACGCTTATATTCAATTTACGAATTAACTGCTTAATTCGCCTTAGCCTTTACTATTTAATCCGTATTAAATAAAATATCTCAACATCACATTTTGACTAATTATTAGTCAAATAACTCGGACTAACTGGTTAGTCAAATTTGGCATCTACATGTCTGTATTTTCATACCGTCACATCTCTCAAACGTATCCTATAGGTGTGACTTTTAGGGACCAGTTGATCACCGCCATCTGTATGACAATAACGTCAAACTTATCTAGCAAGCCAACCGTTATTGATAAACGTGGATCAACTGATAATAATACCAAAAGTATGCCCTTTGATCCTTTTAGAGATTTATAAGTCCTTGCACTAACTGTTAAGGACACCAGCCCCCAACAGATACCCCCATAAAGCAAAGGGTACTTTGCTTGGCCAATCTCTATAGTTGTCAATCATTTTCTTGAGGATTGTGACAACATTCTTGTTTGCCGCCACTACCGCGCCGTTAGTCTGTGGTCTATAGGGCGAAGAGTGGTGATGTTTAATCTTGTATTTGGCTAGCAATTGCTCGGTTTCAGCTTGGAAATGTGATCCGTTATCGCTAATGATCTCATGTGGGCAACCATATCGACAGATGATGTTGTTTTGTATGAATTTTGCCACATTTTTAGCCGTAAGACCAGTGTAGGAAGCCGCTTCTACCCATTTGGTAAAATAGTCGATTGCTACTAGAATGAAACAGTGACCTCCTGTTCCGGCAGGGGTTATTTTCCCGATTATGTCAACTCCCCATGCAGAAAATGGCCAAGGGGATGTCATTGTGTAGAGCAATGAAGGAGGGACATGTTGTACATTCCCGAAGATTTGGCAGTTGTGGCAATGTCTTACGTATTTGATGCAATCGGATTCCATTGTGGTCCAATAATATCCCAAACGTGTGATTTTCTTTGCCATCATGGGCCCGCTCATGTGAGGACCGCATTCTCCGTCGTGGACTTCTTCCATCACCTTTCGTGCCTGTGAATGATCAAGGCAACGTAGGACTACACCAAGAGGTGTTCTTTTGTATAATTCTCCTTGCATGATAATGTATTGGGAAGCTAGTAGGCGTATAGCACGTTGTCCCCTCTTATCCATGTCTAGCGGATATGTACCATTAAGTTTAAAATTCAGGATTGCTTGGAACCAGGGTTCCTGCGCAATTTCCTCTTCATCGGTGATTTGGTGGACATAAGCCGGCTCTGACCGTCGTTCGATGCACAAAGGCATTTCCATCATGTGATCTGGCATATTAATCAATGATGCAAGTTTCGCAAGAGCGTCTGCAAATTGATTTTCCTCCCGAGGTAGGTGTAGGTAGGTTACGTGATCAAAGAATTGAGCGACTTGGTCTATCCTAGCTTGATAAGGCGCGAGGCTTTCGCTTCGGATTTTCCAAGATCCTGTAACTTGGTTAATGATTAGTGATGAATACCCATGTACTCGGAGGTTTTTAATGCCTAAGCTTACTGCCGCTTGTAGTCCAATGAGACAGGCTTCATATTCTGCGGCATTGTTTGTCACCTCGAAGTCGAGTTTGACAGCAATTGGTGTATGCTCACCTTCAGGAGAAATGAGCAATACTCCTATTCCGAATCCTCTTAAGTTTGATGCTCCATCAAAGTACAGGTCCCAGGAGTCTACATCAGTTTGGAGTATATCCTCATCTGGAAATGACCAAGTATCTATTGTTTGTGTGTCATCGATAGGATTTTCTGCGAAGAATTCGGCGATGGCGCGACCTTTTATAACTTTATGTGGCACGTATTTGAGGTCGAATTCTGAGAGCATCAAAGTCCATCTTGCTAGACGTCCGTTGAGGACGGGTTTCTCGAAGAGGTATTTGACTGGATCCATTTTGGAGTATATTTTGACGGAGTAGCTAAGCATGTAATGGCGTAGCTTCTTTGTTGCCCACACAAGAGCGAGGCATGTCTTTTCGAGTTGTGAGTATTTGCACTCGTACTCCAAGAACTTCTTACTAAGGTAGTAGATAGCTCTTTCTTCACTTCCTACGATTTGTGCCAAAGATGGCACCCATGGCCGTTTCGGTTACTGTGAGATATAAACCAAGAGGTTGATCTCGTTGTGGTGGCATGAGCACTGGTGGTTTAGCCAATATCTACTTGATTCGGTCGAAAGCCTTTTGACAGTCGTCGTCCCACATGGTGTGGTCCGTTTTCTTGAGTTTCTTGAAGATAGGCTCACAAATCATCGTAAGTTTCGATATGAATCGACTTATGTACTGTACCTTTCCTAGGAATCCTCTGACTTCTTTTTTTGTTTGAGGTTGTGGCATTTCGATCAGAGCTTTGATTTTGGAAGGATCTATTTCTATACCTCGTTGGCTAACAACGTATCCCAGGAGTTTGCCAGATGTTACCCCGAACGTGCATTTTTGAGGATTGAGTCTCATGTTGTACTTTCGTAGCCTTGCGAAGAACTTGCGAAGGTTCGCGATATGTCCCTCTCTTTCCTTGGATTTGACAATCATGTCGTCTACGTATACCTCAACTTCTTTGTGCATCATGTCATGCAGGAGTGTAGTTGCGGTGCGTTGATATGTAGCTCCGGCGTTGATTAATCCAAACGGCATTACTGTATAGCAATAGGTTCCCTATTGGGTGACGAACGCGGTCTTATGCATATCTTCCATGGCCATCTTGATTTGGTTATAACCCGCATACCCATCCATGAAGGACAGTAATGCGTGGTCCGCAGTATTGTCTACCAATATGTCGATGTGAGGTAGAGGGAAGTCATCTTTTGGACTTGCTTTGTTTAAGTCCCTAAAATCAACACAAACACGGATTCTCCCATCCTTTTTGGGTACGGGTACTATGTTAGCTACCCAAATGAATACTCGGAAACTTTGATGAACCCGGCTTTGAATTGTTTGTCAACTTCTTCCTTAATCTTTAGAGCCCATTCTGTTCTCATTCGTCGAAGCTTCTGTTTCACAGGTTTGAAACCTGGCTTAATCGGAATCCTATGTTCAGCGATATCCCTGTCGATCCCTGGCATGTCTTTGTAGGACCAAGCGAAAACGTCTTTGAATTCATTTAGGAGGTCTATGAAATCGGCCCTTTCGGTAGAGCTCAAGGTAGTCCCTATCCTAAGTTCTTGGGGTTCTAGTTCGGTTCCTACGTTGATGGGTTCGGTGTCTTCTATTACTGGTCCCCCTTCCCCTTCCTGTAGTATTTCTTTGGCTACGTAGGGAGGTATTTCGATTAAGTCTGGGTCTTGGTCATCCTCAGTATCATCGTAAACAGAATTGCACTCAAGATAACACAAAGAGTAAGCGTAACCCGATTTATTCATATTAAAATTTGAGTAAAGTTGAAACAAAGAAGCCAACTGATCAATGGTCAGTGGCGGCAAAGGGACAGTGGTTGGGGCATTTCCCGAACTACTGTGACTACTCGAGACTAAGCTAGGAGAAACGAAGGGAGTGGGGATGACAACAGGAGTAGACTCTCTAATGACTTCTCTAGACTCCGACTCTGACTCCGACTCCGATTCGAACTCATCGTCTTCTGGTTCTCCTTTGAACATCTCTCCTTCTCCAGTGGTGAGCTTGAAGAGTCTTCCTTGATTGTTGGTCCATTTGATAGATTTTCTCCATCCTTTCTGCTGTCTTGCGTCGGTTTCTGTGATCAACGCGGTGGGGTTGAAGCGATCGTCTTGAAGTATCATAGTAATGATCTCATCCTGCGCGGCCCTAACGAATCGATCTTCTCCAAACAATAGGCTAACAGCTTGTTCGTCTAAGCATGGTGCTTGACGGGTTTTGACGGTAGGAACCGTTTCTGGAGGGATGAAGTAGCAATCGTGAAAGATCTCGATTCCGGCTAACTTCCTCTCGAGATAATGCCAAGGTTCGGGAAATCCGCGAAAGAGTTCTAGACTTCCTTCTTGAACAAAGTACCCATTCAAAGTAGGGAGATAGGGCCTCATTTGGACTCCCACGTGCTTGCGGCTTTAGACTTGGGCGAGCATTTCGAGAACCTCCTCTTTTGTAGGTTTGTACCCTAGTACAAGAGGTATCCTCGTTGAGTTGCCTTCCTTGTATGGTGCGAAGGTATTCTTCCGAATAGGGTTCAAAGGCATTCCAGGGAAGTATCCTTGGGATTTGAGTATGTGGTTGACCACCAAGTTAGAGTAGGGATTATAGTATAAGGGTGCCAACTCACTTTCTATGACGCTTACACTTTGGAAGCCCCCAAGCTCGTATACGGGATCCACGAGGACTTGATTGTTTGATTGTTTTTCGATTATTGCTTTGATGGGTGACGAAGTGATCGTCACTACTTTGCCGTTTAGTGGGATCTTGATCTTTTGATGAAGGGTGGATGTTACCACTTTGGAAGCATGAATCCAAGGCCTTCCCAGAAGTATGTTGAATGAAGCTTCAATGTCCACTATTTGGAAGCTAACCTTTCGTTCGATTGGTCCCGTGGCTACGGTTAGGTTGACAAGTCCTACTACCTTTCGTCGTGTACCGTCATATGCACGCACACCTTGATTGGTAGGGGTCCAATCTGACTATTTCATGCCTAGCTTGTATGCCGTTTTGAGGGGTATGACGTTGACCGCGGAGCCATCATCTACCAAGGTCATTGGCACATTTTTCTTTAGGCAAATGACAGTGATGTATAGAGCAAGGTTGTGACTAGCGCCAAAAGGTGGCAAATCTTCGTCTGAGAAAGTAATAGGATTACTTAGCTTAGGTGATTCTTGGAAGACCAAGTTGACTACATCTTCAGGAGTGGAGTTGTGTGCTACGTTTAGCTTGGCCAAAGCTTGCAGTAAAGCTTGGCGATGTGGGAATGAGCTCGCTACTAGTTGCCAGACTGAAAGATCAGCCTTTGTTTTCTGTAATTGCTTGAGCAAATGATCAGTGGGGTCATCTTCGTTGTCATTTGGTGTGATGACGTTGGTTGGACCATTTTGAGTAGTGCTTTGATATGGACGACCCGAACGAGTTAGGTGGTCCACATCTTGGTCTTCACCATTTTGGACTATTTCGTTGACTAGGGAGTTTTCAATGAGATATTCGTCCTCATCATCATCGGCCCAAACCCCATTGATTGCAGCTAGTTCTCTCATTCTCATGATATCACCTTCTAGTCGTATGATTTGATCGACTAGTTTATCAACCACGGTGATTATTTCTTGCATAGTGGCACTTTGAGAGAAGATTAATGGTACACGTTCTTCGGGTATTGCGTTCGGATTGCGTAAGGTTGCTACCATGTTTTCTAGCTCCCAAACTTGTCTATCTACACTCCTTGCCCATGTGATGAAGTCGGAAATGGTAGGGGAGATAGTAGAGTAGAGCCCTTCATTCTCGATTGCTTGAATTTCATTTTCGGTGGGAGAAATGAGGTGTGAGCAATCTAAGGTAGATTCATCACTTGTGATTACTAGAACTCCAAGAGGATTCTGAGTGTTGTTGGGTTTACCTCCCGGTGGTATTGGGAGTCGACCATCTTCAATCATGTCTTGAAGCACGTTTTTCAACTTGTAGCATTTTTCTGTGTCGTGCCCCTTGCCCCTATGGTATTCGCAGTACGAATTCTCGTCCCAAAACTTGGACTTCCTTTCGGGTTCGGGAGTAGGTCCAATGGGTTGGAGTTTACCTTGCTTCATTAACCTCTTTAGAGCGTTGGAGTAAGTGTCTCCAAGGTTTGTGAATTTCCTTGGTGGGGTAGTTTTCTTGGATGGCTCGAGAAGGTTAACTTCATCGGTCTTACTAGTAGAGCCGTATGAACGACTTGTGGACCCTTGATATCCTTGACCTACCATTTTGGACAAGAGTCCTTTACGGATGTCATACTCAATCCTTGTCCCTAGTACGGTCAAGTCTTTGAAAGTCTTGATGTTTTGATATCTCAAATGATTGGCATAGATGGTCTTGAGATTATCCACAAACTTCTCCACAAGAGTAGCCTCGTCCGGGCGTTCCACTAGTTGAGTGCTAGTCTTCCTCCACCTACTTAGGAAGTCGGTGAATCCTTCTTTGTCATTTTGGGTAAGAACCTCTAGAGTACGCATGTTGACTTGGATCTCAGCATTATCCGCATATTGCTTGGAGAACTCGATTGCGGCATCTTCCCAAGTAGCGACCTTCTTGTGATCTAAAGAGTAGAACCATTGCCTTAGGATGGTATCAAGAGATGAAGGAAAGATCCTTAAGAACATCTCGGGTTTGATGCCTTTGATAGACATGTAATCCTTGAAGGCACGGATGTGGTTCAAAGGGTTCTCGTGTCCCTTGAACTTAGGGATATCCGTCATACTAAAGTTGGTTGGTAATTTGGAATTGACGGCCTCATACTTGCGATTGTTCTCCCTATAAATGTCATCACCCTTAAGGTACATCAATTGCTCCTCTAGGTATTGGAGCCTTTTCTCGCCTACTGATCATCCCCATGAGAGGATTTTCATCCCTGGATTCGTTGTCAGAGTCACGTAGTACTTCACTTTCATGAGGAGGCAACCTTCCCTCCACGACAAAGATACAGCCTTCGATGAGCTCAAGGCGGTCATAGGTTTGTTCTTGAGTAGATTGCATTTGGGCTAGCGCGGCTAGGATTCGATCATTACTATTCTGAAGTTGGTTGAAGTTTGCTTCATCACTTGATCCGGGCATCTTGGAAACTGGATAAGAGATCGGTGACGAATCAAAACACGATCGACCATTCTAACACACTTGCTAAAAGAGGAAAAATTTTGACTCGTGAAGTGGGTGTGTGCCACTTGTGTTGAGTGAGTTTTGAAGAAAGACAAGGTCTTTGAAAATGTGTGTCCTAGTCAACTATAGTGTAGTTGTAGGAGTGGACTCGAAGTGAGGTTTTGAAATGGGCTTGTGGCCCGAATTTTGACACGACAAACGGACAGAGTTTTGACCGGATTTTGTGCTAATTAAGAGCCCTATTTCGAAATTTTGCTTAAAAATGGGTTTTGGTTTTTGAAAAATCGTCATGGTTTTGTTTAGAAATGGCGATCATGTAAGGTGTACACATTTATACAAGCATTATAACGGGATGCTGAGTGCATTTAAAAGGGTTTTGGTTTAAAGAGTGGGTTGCCATACCGAACCATCAAACCCGAAGTCTGTGGAGAGGCTCGTGCCAAACAAGAGTAAGGCCGATTCCTAGTCCATTTCCTCAAGTAGTGAAGGCCCTTGATACAAACAAGAGTAAGCATCATGGTATGGATGACGTCAATCGCTATCCATCCTTAGGCCCAAATAAGAATTAGGACCGTTTAGACGGGACGATTGGTCGAATGGGTTGGGTTGGGCCTAGGAAGGCCGAATAAAACGGTCTAGGAAGACCGAGTTATGAAAACCGACAATTGTCTTGTACAAACTATTCCCTAACCTTGTTCGAGTTTCACCCTTTTGGCTACACGTAAGTGTATTATCCCCAGCAGAGTCGCAAAACTGTGGACAGCGGGGGCCATGGGGGCGCTTGGGAAACAAGCGTTTGCATTTTTGTATGGAGTCGCCACCAATTTTTATGAAAAATTGGAACCGTTCGAATACCTCGTGTCATGTCAAGACACAAAGTAGAGACATGAACACTAAGCAATCGTTACCCTTAGCATTCTATGTCTAGAATGACTCTCGTGGATGCCAATGAACACGGGTGTTCACAGATATCTGGAGTAAGGGGTGAGGGTACGTATTAGGAAGCTCTTTTGATCGAACACCTAATCCCGCCCGCCTCGATAGCGGCCTCTACTAATGATTAGGGAAGTTATTCGTACTTGATATATCGTCGGCTATATGCATGCAATGCAACATCCAAGTTTTAATCCTAGCATGTGAGAATGAATACTAAGTCGGTTGACACGTAATTAGCATACAATTGGGTCGAAGTAGGATTTAATGCTCATTCACATGTGAAAACATACAAACAATAAAAGAAATACAATAATTATAAATTACAATAATGAAAATTACAATAATTACATTGGAATAGGCGATTTATGTCGAAAATACCTTTAAAACGGATAATTTGAGAAAAAGGAATAAAAGAGTAAAATAAATAATTAACGAACAGGAATTAGCGTGATAATACGAATAGTAGATTAATACGTAAACTAAATAACTAAGTCAAGGCAGAAACGGAGTTCAGGGACAGAACTCAGCCAGGAACAGGCGCATCAGAGCTGCGTCCTTCGGAATAGGCGCAGCAGACGCTGCGTCTGTTCCTTGGCTCATTTCTGGCTGTGAAGCCGTAATTGCAAGCCGTTAATGTTAATTGGTGATTTAAAGATTGATTGATGATATTTACTCGGATGAAAGTGATTAGCATGTTATTTACATGTGATTAATGGTCATAAAACAATAAAACATGAATAAGACGGAATTAAACGGATTGATACATGATGGAATAATGACAGAAGTGAAAAATATTAATGAACTAAGCAAATTAAACCAATTAATTAAGTATAACACGGTGGATTAATGACGAATATATGATAGATATGACAAAAGACGGGTGAAAACTATATCAAAGACGAATTCCAGAAACCCAATATTGATGAATTGAATCTCTACAACCCGGAATTGAATTTAATGACGAAAACCCGCAAACATTGGATTATAAGGGATTTAAGTCGGATTTATGATGATTAAAACATGTTAATGATGATGATTATAATATACACGTGAATTATATGCTATTATGACGAAGAATAAACAAACAAACGAAACAAAAGAAAGGACTTTGGAACGAATAACAGAGGACGAACGAAGAAGAAAGGAAGCAGGAACTGCGGCAGCCTCACGAAGAGGCGCAGCAGGAACTGCGCTCCTTCGAAGAGGCGCAGCAGTTGCTGCGTCCTTTCTCGACGGCTATCTACTGGAAATACGTAAAAAAGAGGTTTTAAACATGGTTTTAGAAATCAGTTTTAATGGTATTTTCGACGTAAACCTTACAATTATGATACAATAATTAAAAATACAATAAATAAAAGGAGAGATTACACCCTCAGACTTACATGTTGACGAAACGAGAAGGACTAAGATATCGATTAGTGATGCTCGACGCGAATGCAAAGAAAGTGCCCTCGTAAGAGGAAAACGATTAGATTAATTAAGTTGATTGATGTGGAGTTGGTCAAATTGGTCGGTCATGCAAACGGGGAGGCTGGTACTCAGAAGGATCCGAGCTTACGTGGTCGAAAGTTCAAGCACGTAGACGCCAAAAAGTAAGAACAAAGTCTAGAATGCAAAGGGAGAAGAGAAGGGCGGACACTCGCGTGAGAAATATGAGGAGCGAAGGCTCCTATTTATACTAATCACGTGAAGGAATTAGGGTTTCAGAGACTCTTTGGAAGTGAATCTCGGAAAGATATGAAAAAGATACGAGAAATATGCGAGAAAAGGGCTCGGGAAGAGGCGCGGCAGCCACTGCGTCTCTTGGAAGAGGCGCAGCCGCCGCCGCGTACATTTCCCAAGTGGTTTCCTCCTGCTGAAGAAAGATTTCCGTGTTTGAGTTATGGTAGGACGGAAATAATCCGGTTTTCCTTAATATCTTATGTGAATATTACGGTAAATTGCTTACTAAAAGATAAAATTTATGAAATATGGAATAGAAATATCCGGAACATTCCAGAACATTATGACTCGGGATTTAACGGTTATCAGAAAATGGAGACGGTTTTAGGCCCGGACTCCGAATGTACTCTAATTACTGTCAAAACGACCGTATCGGGACGTAGACGACAACTAAGAGGTAGACATTAATATTTGAGCAATCACTTGACGATAATCTTACGAATTGTCACAAATCGTTCCGCGTACCAAACATGCGGCCCAATCATCACCGGGTGGTTTGCGAGGGGTGCAGAAACGAGGTGTCTACACCTCCCACTAAATTATATAAATGATTCCAAGACCCAAATATTAAACAAAAATGAGCATCGCTTGGGCGAAACATCCCATAATTGTGTAAATTCGGTAAGTCACGTTGACTAATTCTACCTCTAGAACTCTTGGTCGACGAATTTCCTTAAATCCATCTACTAGCCCCGGAACACAAGACCGTCTTATATCCCGTTGAGTCCAACCAATTTTAGCGTGTGATAACCGTTTACCACCCTACTTACCCAAGGTAAAAAGAGAACACCCCGCTTGGGCGAGCGTGGCTCTAATGAACAAGAGATTCATAGGTGTTACTAATTGGTAAGGCTAATCTCAATTTTAGTTATGTGAGAGATCTTGTCAATTTAGTCATAAATTACTTATAAGTAAATTAATTCGGTGAATGTAAATGACGTGAATTGACAACCGCGAAAAAATAAAATGCATGTGAATGGCGATTTTGGTATGCGCGAAAATAAAACAAGCAAACAAGTAAGCATATGAATAAATCCTAGTATGGCCACCTATTTAATAAAAAATAGTCTATTATATTTCGGAAACCAACTCCTTGGTCCCTTGCCTCTTCATTTCATAAGTGGCTCCTTCTTGTGGAATTTGGAACACCTTCCAAAAACAGACTCCGTCTCGATGTAATCCGTCTTTTGGAAACGCCGGTAAAAATAACTATTACAATTGAATTACATAGCTATTCCTATTATACATTAATTAATAAAATAAATAAAACTATTTATTAATTACAAACCGATGATACGAGATCGTATTTAATTACAAACAAATCGATATTCCCATTCATTTCGGGTAATAACGATTCAAAATAAACTAGGCCATACTAGGTACAACAAGATAAATACTTTAAATAAATGACAATCATTCATTCAACTTAAATAAATATGCTTAAAATGCTGTAAAATCATACCAAAATCGCCCTATCTAACAATCGTTGGTATCCATCTCGGTTTTTGTGGATTTAATCGATTTTTAACATGTAAAAATCAATAATTAACTCTTAAATCTCATTTAAGTCCAAACTAATTGTCCAAACTGTTTTGAACCTCAAAATTAGTCCTCACTAATTTTATGATGAATAATTAGTTTGATTTGGTGATATTTTGCTAATTTAATCGGTAAAATCATAATATTTAAGTAAAAATCAAAAATAATTGAAAATTTACACAAAAAATTGAAACAAAAATTTTGAGTATTCTGGAACACTCCCAAGAACACCAAAATGTCAGAAAAATTGCCCCAAAAATCCGGATAAAATTTATGAAGAAAAAGATTGATATTTATCGGTTTTTAACCACTAAAACCAATAAACATCAAAACAAAGTGAAAACACATATTAAAATTCACTTTTAACATTTAAATAAAAGTTTTAAATGTACATAAATTTATCAAGGGCAGAATCAAATGTTTCGAAATTATGATTATTTTATTTTACTTTTATCGACTTTTATCTCATAAAATCAATAAACATGTAAAAAATCGAACCAACCTTCAACCTTTTGTATACAATCAGTAGAAAACATGCATGAAATACCATAAACAATCCATGTAGTGAATCAACTTTTAACTATTTTTAGTCAATTTTTAACAAAAATACGACATTTTGACTCGGTTTTCTACCAAAAATCATTAAAAATAGCAAAATAACTTCAAAAATCACCAAACTTAACCACAAACCTTTTAAGATCAGTAGGTATGCATGCCCCAAAAATTTCGTGCTAAAACCTCTTCTAACACAATTTTTGAGTTTTTATAAATTATCTCATAATTCATTAAAATGCTTAAAATCAACATGCAAATTACAAGCCTAAGCTCTGATACCACTTTTAAGATCATAGATCCATATTAGACTCTCTAATAAAAACTAAATAATCTCATAATTTATCATTTAGGTGATCTATGTAACATGCAAGCAAATATAAAAGCATAAAAAGAAAGTTTAAGGAAAAACAATTTTCTTACATTGATTTTATGGTAAAAAGGGCACAAACTAGTTCACCTTACTAGTTTGTTCTTGAGCTTATAACAAATGGATGATCCTCCTTACAAATCTTCAAAGAGAAGATCTCCTTCAAGATGCACCCAAGAACTTACCCAAAAATAATAACAAGTATTTAACTAGAAACTTGTTAAAATTATACCCTTGATATTATTTGTAATGTTACTAACATTTCTTAGTAATAAAAAGTATTACTAACTTCTTAGTAATAATGAATAATAATTTTAGAGAGATGATTGATTAATGTTCACATGCAAAACATACAAAATGATGTAGTGTAAAAATGAACAAAGGATGGAGTAAATAGGAAGGGAAAGTGGCGGGTGGGGTGGAGTGTTGTAGTGGACAAATTGTCTTATATATTTTTTAGTCTTACATCACATGCAAAATCTGTATAAGATGAATTATGGTAGTATCTAAAGTAAGGTGAAATGATTATATTCCTAATCATCCACTACTCTATTTTACACGGTCCACTTGCCCATTTACGGGTCCATATTGGTTCTTATATTTGTCGCACAAATACGTGTAATTTTATTTTAAATATCGTTTCATGTTTAAATACTTCCATAATTAATTCGTCCAAATCACTCCGTAAATATACGTGTACCACTACACATATTATTTACGTACTAATATTAATCACATTAATCAATTAGTACAATTTTAGTGAATTAACAATTAATTAACTAAAACCCGTCTCATAAAATTTATTATTCAATTATCACATAATTAAATAATAACTGCCGTTCCTCGAGTTCGCAACTCGAAATCTCTCTAAAAATAATCGACTAACCTTTTAGTCTATAAATCAAGGGACTAAATAAATTGTATCTCATACAATTAATTAGTTGTCAATTGGGGTTCGTTCCTTTAGGTGTGACCGAAAGGGGTCAGTTGATCACCGTCGTCTCACGACAATAACGTCAAACTCTAGTCAGCCAACCGTTATTGATTTACGTTAATCAACTGACGAGGATCAAATAATTAAATATCTGATGATATTCCATTAATGAGATTTATTATGTAAACGCACTATTGTGGAGGACACTAACTCCAACAAAACCCCATCTATAATCTATACAATCTAATTAAAGGGGTACTTAAAATGACAAATTTAATTAAATGTAACATGGAAATTTTAATGTGACGTGGATTATCAATTTATAGTTACATGACATTGATTTCATTTACTCATCTATAAATAAATCTATACAATTTTATTAAATGGTACCTAAAATGATAAATTTTAATGTGACAAAAGAATGTAAATGTAATAAACTTTTTAATTTCCTCTCATCTTCATACCTATTTTTAATTAATACATTCTACTAATTTAGCATATCACTTTTTTCTTAAATGATGAATTTTTGGCTTCCCTCCTCATTTATACTACATATACACATTGCCATATTTTTGTCTACGATTATCATCTCTTGTGTTATCACAATATCTCTACTTGTCTACCTTAAACACCTTCGAGATTTTAGCTTGTCGGTCTAAACACTTTAATTCATTCAATCAATAAAGAGAACTTAAAATAACGCCTAAATATTTGTTGGAAGATAAACATTCATAGTTCATAATCTTTAAGCCGATTAAAACAATAAATTATTAATGATTTCGTGATTTTTACGGGCTCCAAAACTAGTTAATTACTAATTTACTATATATTTGTTTTCCATCCACCCATTTCTCTCTAATCTCACACATTTCACTCATCTCTTCTCTCAAATTCCCAAAAAAAAAACCCAAATAAAAAAAAACCCAAAAAATCCAAATAAATCAAATAAAAAAAACCCCCAAAAAATCCAAATAAATAAAAAACCCAAAAAATCAAAAACTTTTCTTCTTCATACACACCACCCCATCCGACACCACCCAACCACCGTCCCACCACCACTATTTCGTTTCAGAATCCGTTACCTTTTTTTTTTTTCTTCTTCAGAATGTGTCTTTATCGTTTTGTTTTTTTTTTTCCGCTTTTGTGTTAAATTTGTTGTTTTGAGTTGTTTTTTATTTTTTTTCTATTTGTTAGTATTAATATTAGACATATTAAAGCTATTATAATGCATATTTTGACATTTCAAATATCGTCTTGTTTTTTATTTTTTCAAATATCGTCTTGTTTTTTGTTTTTTCAAATATAAATTTTTCAGTTTTAGTATTTAAATTTCAATGTATATTTATTTATTTTTTCAAATTTCAATGTTTTATAAATTATTTAAAATCTCTTCTTGTTAAATTTTGTGTTATATAAAATTTTCAGATTTGATATAAAATGACTAAAGTTACACAATTATGGACAAAAGTTATACTGTTATGAACTAAAGTTACACCGTAATGGACTAAAGTTACAATAGGACTGCAGTAAGGATATGTGTAACTTCTATTCAATGAATGTATAACTCCAGCGCGGATATGTGTAACTTCTACCCAATGAGTGTATAACTACATTAGGAATGTGTTGAACTTCTACTCAATGAATGTATAACTCTAGTAACGATATGAGTGACTTCTACTCTATGAATGTGTGTAACTTCAATGAAAGTATAACTTTTGTTTTCTCATTCCTCTTTGTTGACAAATGAAATATTAAGTATAACAACAAAAAATATAAATATAACAACAAATAAAAACCAACACTATAAATTTGAATTTATATAAGTACTGTTTGTATAAATTTAGTCCATATTTGTATAACTTTAGTCCATATTTGTATAATTTTAGTCCATTTTTGTATAACTTTAGTCCATTTTTGTATAACTTTAGTCCTTATTTGTATAACTTTAGTCCATATTTGTCCATTTTTGTATAACGTTAGTCTATTTTTGTATAACTTTAATCCATTTTTGTATAACTTTAGTCATTTTCGATAAATTAATTGGAATTTTATATAATTTTATGTAACTTTAGTCCAATTTTGTTTTACGAGTGTAACTGTAGTCCAAAATTGTGTAACTTTAGTACAAAATCGAATAACTTTAGTCCAAAATCGTATAACTTTAGTCCAACAAACGTATAACTTTAGTCCAACAAACTTATAACTTTAGTCGAAAATCGTGTAACTTTAGTCTATAATAGTATAACTTCATTCATTTTTTGTACAACTTTAGTCCAAAATTGTATAAATTTACACATATTGCTATTGAAGTTGCACATAATGCCACTGAAGTTGAGCTAAATGAACACTAAAGTTACACATTATAAATTATGAACAAAAATTAACCAATAAGTAAAAAAAGTAGACTTTATTTTATTTTTTATGTTGAATTTTTGTAATTTTAGTACAAAGGGTGTAACTTTAGTCGTAAATAGTATAACTTTAGAGGTTAATAGTATAACTTATTTTGATTATTGTATAACTTTAGCAGAAAATATGAAACTTTAAAAAAAGAGAAATAAAAAACCAAAATAATAAAAATCAATATGGAGTACTTTAATCCATAATAACAAAAACCCGTTCATCTAACAAAAAAAACCCGTAAATCTAAGAAAAAACAAAAAAAAAATCCAAATAACAATAACAAAAAACAAAATCATGATTCATCAAAAAAAAATTAACAATGAAAAATAAAAATTTAATTTATTACTAAAAATTTAAAAAACCGTCTCACAACAACACCAAGACACAAATACTAAAAAAAAAATATACAAATTGAGTTATATAAAATAGATCTATAACATTTGTATTTTATGCATATAACTTTAGTCGTAAATAGTATAACTCATCCCTCCATTCCCTTTTATTTATTATGTTGAATTTATGTAAATTTAGTATTTTAATAGAAAGTATATGTAATTTTAATTTTACAAGGGTGTAATTTTAGTTGTAAATAGTATAACTATTGTCGTAAATGATATAACTTTAGTCATAAATTGTATAACTTTAGTCGTAAAGACGGTTTTTTATGAGACGAGTAACTTTAATAAAAACAAGATCACAAAAAAACACAGAGAAATCAGGAAAAAAAAAAGTCGAAAACCATCAGTCACAAAACCAACACAAAAAAAAACACTCCAATAAAAATATATTAAAAAACAAAACAAATCAAAAACCGAAAACAATCCCGTCTTTTTTAAGATCTGAAAAAAAAGGTGAAGTGGCAGGGGTTGTGGGTGGTTGTGCGGGGGTGTTATCGTCGTCGGGTTGTGCAGGGGTAGTGGGGTTATCGGGTGGGGGTAGTGGTGGCGTCGGGTGGGGTTGTCGGGGTAGTGGGGTAGTCAGTTGATGTCGGTTGATGTCGGTGATGTTGTTGGTTGTTGTTGCTGCTGCTGTGCTGCGAGATCTGAGAGAGAAGATGGTGGTGGCGGTTGATGTCGGTGTTATTGTTGGTTGTTGTTGTTGCTGCTGTAGTCTCTGTCATTGATGGAGGCCGGCTGATGTTGTTGTTGTTGTTGTGATTGCGGTGGTACAGTGGTTGTCTGGTGGTGGGTCGGGTGTGGTGGTGGTAATGGTGGTTTGTTTTGGTTTTTGTTGTTTTGGAATATTTGTTTCGGTTTTTATTTTCGGTTTTTTTTTTGGGTTTGCTGATGAGAGATGAGAGGATGAGAGAATTTTTTTTTGTTCTGAATGAATGAGAGGTGAGTGAATGATTCAAGGAGGAGAGGGACATTAGAATGGGAAGGAGATTAAGAATGATTATGAAGGGAGATTAGGGAGAATCATTTCTAGCCCTTCATTGAGATGCAATCTCATCCCTTCATTCCTTCCATCCAAAGGCCCTTATGAAGACTTATGGACTCAAAAGATATAGTGGACTTACGAGAACTGCTCTCTCTCTCTCTCTCTCTCTCTCTCTCTCTCTCTATATATATATATATATATATATAGGGTCGAGATCCGGTGAGAACCACCCATATAATGAGAACCATGATAACCACTTAACAACCCTTGAATCTAATAATACACAGGCTGAGATTAACTCAACCAAAGCCCAAACTTTTTCGCGCGTCCCACCCAAACCCAACTAATCTTACTCATTTCTAATTTTACTTTCTCTCTCTTCTTCAACTCATCTCGTCGACAATGAAAACCTTCCGCCATCGCCTCTTCGATAATCAAACCTTAGCTTTCTCTACAATCGAACGATAAATTCTTCGACAATCAACCTTTCGACGCTGCTTCAATCAATGAAGCATTTAAATTCGAGGTAAAATTTCGATCTTTATGATTATTTGTTGTGAAATTAGTTGAATTAGTGGATTAAATTAGATTGTTCGTGAAATTAGGGATTGATTCATCGATTAGATATCTGAATTGATGAATTATGCTTCTGAATTTAGGGTTTCGTCAATTAAATTGGGGAAACTGAGAAATTAGGGTTAGGGAATTTGAAAAATTTGTTGAAATCATGAAATTAGGGTTTGATTCGTCTATTAAGTTTCTGGATTGATAAATTATGCTTCTGAATTAAGGGTTTCATGAATTAAATTGGGGAAACTGAGAAATTAGGGTTAGGAAATTTGAAAAATTTGTTGAAATCATGAAATTAGGGTTTGATTCGTCTATTAAGTTTCTGAATTGATAAATTATGCTTCTGAATTTAGGGTTTCATGAATTAAATTGGGGAAAGTGAGAAATTAGGGTTGGAGAAATTGGACAATCACCTAAATTTGTTGAAATCAGGACACTGGAGACCGTTTATGTGCATCAAATTCCTGTTTATGTGCATCAAATTCCTATTTAGGCGCATCAAAGTGTGATTTTGTGAATCAAATTGGCTTAATTGAGAAATTAGGGTTGGATAAATTGTGAAATTGCCTACATTTGTTAAAATCAGGGACTCAATTTCATGAATTATACTGTTGTAATGTTGCTTATTTAATTTTTGACATTTCTTGTTGCAGCAATAATGACAATGACAACTGCTCAATACTATCACAAACTTCTTCAAATGTCATTACAAACAAAGGAGTGACTGTTGAAGCTAATGCATGTCAGCCTATATTAGAAATATCTGCAATAGTAGTTGAACATGATGTTCATGAAGTTGTGACTTTCGAATTGCAGCAATAATGACAATGACAACTGCTCAATACTATCACAAACTTCTTCAAATGTCATTACAAACGAAGGAGTGACTGTTGAAGCTAATGCATGTCAGCCTATATTAGAAATATCTGCAATAGCAGTTGAACAAGATGTTCATGAAGTTGTGACTTTCGAATTTGTTGAAGGTACAATTCTGTTGGAATTTATGATTCATGAAAGCTATATTTTGCTTGTTGGATAAAGTAGTTAAACTTCTCAGACTGTCTATTAGGAAACACGATTTGCCTCCTATTTGATGCATGTAGAAGTTTATTTCATGGACATATAGCACTTTCCCATGCATGTATAAGGCAAGTATTAAGACACCCTCGCTTTGGAGGTTAGAACGGTGCTGTTCTATACATGTGGTTATGTAATAGAATGTTTATGGTAAGGGGGAGTGTATTTGGATTATCCAGCAACACTAACTTGTGAGAGTGTAATTCATATTCTTTTGTATCCCTCATCTTTCTTACTTTAATTGTACCACATATGTAGATATCATAGTAGAGGAGGTAGAGGACGAAGAGGGAGCAGAAGGTTCTTCAAGCAACACGAATCGGGTTTTTGAGTGTCTCATCCATCTTAAGCCTGTTATTGGTATGATATTCGATAAGCTTGAACTAGGTGTTGAGTTTTATAAAGCATATGCAAAAGAATGTGGGTTTGTGACTAGATCAAGCTCACAAAAGTGTAAAAAGGGTGTCGTTACGCATAAAAAAGTTGTGTGTAATAAGGCTGGAGTATGTGAAGCAAAAGGGAAAAATCACCGGAGGCAAAGGACTAGGATAGAATGTCCTTCTTGTATTAAATTTAAGCGAATTTTGGAGGAAGGTCCTGATATGGGTAAATACCAAATTTATGGTTTTCATGAAGGTCATAATCATATGCCACAAACACCATCAACAATGGTACATTTGACACAAACGAGAGAGTTGAATGTAGTTCACAAAAAAATGATAATTGACAATTCCAAAAATAACATAGGTCCAGTTAAGTCGTATAGGTTGTTCAAGGAGTATGTTAGAGGTTATAGGAATATGGGTGCGTCATTGGAAGACTTTAAGAACTTTTCGAGAGATATCAAAAATTATTTATCAGAGGGGGATGCTCAAATGCTTATTGAGCATTTTATGAAGATAAAACACACGTGTCCATCTTTTTATTTTGATTTTGAGGTAGACGAGATAGGTCGATTGTCACATGTGTTTTGGGCTGACCCTATTAGTATTAAAAACTATTTGCTATTCGGGGACATGACCTCTTTTGATGCGTGACCTTTGGGGCTGGACTTATTATTAATGAGAGCAAGGACTCCTTTGCTTGGCTAATTACGAAATTCGTAGAGGCTATAGGGGGTCGTCATCCAGTTTGTATGATAACCGATGAAGATGCGGGGATAGAAGAAGGATTGAAATTAGCCTGGAAAGACGAGGTGCAACACAGATATTGCATGCGGCACATACTGAAAAAGTTGCCTGAGAAGGTAGGGCCTGTAATATGTAAAGATATTAAGTTTCTGAAGAAGATAAATCGATGTGTTTGGAGCGAAGGTGTGGGGCCGCCTGAATTTGAGGAAAGGGGGACAACACTAATTGAATCTCATGGGTTGTCGGATAATGAATGGCTTAAGGAGAAGTACAACATTAGAAATATGTGGGTTCCAGCTTACTTTCGTGACCTGTTTTTAGGAGGTTTGATGAGAACAACCTCCAGGTCAGAGTCAGAAAACCACTTTTTCAGCAACTTCACTAATCCTAATTTAACCCTAGTTGAGTTTTGGATGAAATTTGAGAGTGAGATGGATGCACAAATATTGACTCATTTGAAACTCGTTGCACAATAAAAAAACTCCTTCCCCCAGTTGTCGACTCCATTAGCCCTAGAAAAGCATGCATCATAAATCTACACTCCAACAATTTTCGGCGAGTTTCAAAAGGAAGTCAAAGCAGCTTGCTATTCATGTGGTGTTGGGGATAAAGAAAATGATAAAACATATCCAATTCTATACAAAGATATCATAGATGAAGTTCGAAACAAAACGTATAAGGTTGGTTTTAAGAAGGATGATGTTTCAGTGGTATGCACTTGTAAGAAGTTTAAAAGACATGGAATACTCTGTCGACATGCTCTGTGTGTATTTAAAGATCGGGGAATTCAGAAAGTTCCAAGTGACTACCAGCTTAGTCGGTAGAGCAAACTAGCAACCTGCCAGCCAATCGTCGGCCCTAATGGCCAGTTGCTTGCTGATTGTACATCAATGGATGTACAGAAAAACAAAGTTGGTGAGTTATGGTCAGAGTTGTTTACTTGTGTGGCACTCGTTGAACAGAGTCCTGGGCATTGTGATGAGTTGCTTGGGATTTTGCGTGAGTTCAAGGAAAGGGTAAAAATGCCCCGATGAAAGTCGCAATACTGGTATTGCAAAGGTAAAGGACAAGAATGCTGAAATTGGGATGCTTTTAGGAACAAGCATCCCTAGTGAGATTAAGGTTTTGCCTCCAAGGCAGTGCAAAAACAAAGGCTCGGAAAAAAGGCTGATCTCATAAAGAGAACAAGCTGGGGAAGTGAACAAGAAAATGCAGGGCTTGTGGGGAGATGGCGAACCACGACAGCAGGAATTGTGACCGAAGGACAACCGACAATGAGTAGAGTAATTTTTTTTAAAGAATATTTAAAGCATTCGACATTTGCCTTATTGAAAAATTCGGGATTCTTATTTTATTTGATAGATGTTGGACATTTGCCTTATTGAATAATTCGGGACTTTTTATTTTATTTGAGAGATGTTGGACATTTGCCTTATTGAATAATTCGAGACTTTTTATTTTATTTGATAGATGTTGGACATTTGCCTTATTGAATAATTATGGACTTTTTATTTTATTTGATAGATGTTGGACTTTTTCTCTCAAGACGAATGAATGTAACACTTATAGAATGTAAAACGTGAGTGTTCGTGTCACCATTATTTCGTGCACATACAATGGTATTTCATGCACATACACATGTATTTCATGTACAAAGAACGTTATTTCATGCACACATTAGGCGAGTATCAAGAAACCTTAAGGCGATTAATTTATTCACTGTTTCACCAGATTTGGTAATCCAAAATGAGAATATCCCAACACTAAAATGTGATCAATTGAAATGAATCTTCATGTACGACAAGTCTTTAAAATTCAAAGTGACGATCCAAGCGAAAATATTAAGAAACCGAAGATATGTACATGGTTTAATTATGCACATCATGGTTATTTCATGCACGTAGAACGTTTTCTAACGCAAAATTAAGACAAGTATTAAGAAACCGGAGAAATGTGATCTACCACTACATCCTTCTTTGCTACCACATCCCCAACCGTCGAAGTTAATAATAAAATTCCAAAATCTAAATGAAAATGCAACATTTTAAAAGTTCACTTGAGATTACTTTAAGATTTGGCCTTGGACACATGACTTACATATTTCTTGTATGCACACTGTTATTTCATGCACGTGGAACATTTTTTAATGCATTTACGATGTTAAAGAGATTTCCGTACAGCCTTTTCGTTGTCCAATTTTGAAAACTGTCTCTCGTTTTCGTTGCCTCGTGACATGTTCGTTGTCCAATTTTGAAAATTGTCTCTCGTTTTCGTTGCTTCGTGACATGTTTCCAGAATTAGTCCAGAAACATGACTTCATGTCTGTCTTACATGCCTTACATATTCCAAAATCTAATATGTACTCTCAAGACTTATTGTACTACATATTCCAGAATCTAATATGTACCAAGAATCTAATATTCGAGGGTCTACTCCCTTTGCACATCCCTCGACTCAAGGAATCAGATCAAAAAATGGCTCAGTATTTCGAATGTTGGATTAGGTAATCTGCCACTCCCTTTACACATCCCTCGACTCAAGTGTTTAGAAAATATCACCTAGTGATAATCCTACAAAAAAAGGGGGGGGGGGGGGGGGGGGATACTGTTATGTAAAAGTCACTCCGAGACAGAATCTAATGAAAAGAAGATTAAAATTAGGCAAAATTTAAATTAGGCATTCGAAAGTTCTTTATATTTAACTTTATTGTGTTTCGCTTCCATTTGATGAGACGTGCAATCATACTCGTAGCATATTCATCCAAATCCTACATATAAATTTCATTTGACAACAAATATTGAAAGGCTTGAAATAAAATATACTGAATAATGTTTACAAAAGTTTGTTGAAAAATTTATACCTCGTAAGAACGCTTATCAGTCTATGATGCTTGATCACACAAATTTTCCAGCCACTTCAACAAATAAACTCCACAAGAATACCCGTTCTTTTGTCGAGGCACTTGCAAGCCCTCCCACTGAAAATTCTTGATCTCCAACAACCTTGTGTATCTTAGAGATTCTCTTGCGATGATCTCCAAAGCAGGCAGGAGCTATACAAAAACAAGACAGCGAGTGATTGTGATTGTGGTATAAGGGTATTTAATGCACATGCAAGGTTATGTCATGCACAGACAAGGTTATTTCCTGCATATAAAGATTGCCAACAGTATTCTTATTCGACAATGCATTTTGGAAAGTCGAAAACCATTGAGCTGCCTTTCGTTATCATATTCACAATTGAATAAACTCGTTGAATAAACTCTCAGCTAAATGTGCCGACATAACTTTCAAAAAATAAATGTCGATGCTATTCCAAGGGTAAAAGGCTATTGCATGCACGCTGAAGGTTATTACATGGATATACAAGGGTATTTAATGCACATAAAGATCACCAACAGTATTTTAAATCGACAATGAATTTTGGGCAGTAAAAAACTATTGAGCAACCTTCCGGATATAATAAGTCAGGGGCAACATGTTTTGTGCAAAAACTAATAAATCATACCTGTTCAACTAAACATTTATGTCTGACTTTAGGGCGCATGGGCAGGCTGGAGTCGAGTATGAAGTTCATCCTTTTCCCAAAGTCAACAACACATTTAAACCAATGTGATCTCTCCACACAATAAGGAAAGAAAGCCTGAAATATTACAAAGTAGTCAAGTAGGATGTATCGACTTCAAATGAAAAAAAAATTGCATTGAAAAAAAAGTGTATGGAAAAAAAAAGTAAGAGAATGTTTATTTACCAGTTGGGTTGTGTTTAGATTGAGGGGCAAGTAGTTAAGTAGGACGTATTGACTTCGAAACCCCTTTTTACCGACAACTCCCTGAAATTTGAGAACATTTGTCAAAATTCTTTGTAATTTCAAAAACCAAAAACAAGCATTTGACTTAATAAGGAATATGAATACCTTTATGATTGTCGGAAAATACACAACACTTGGGTTTTCGATTGTAGTACGAATACCAACATCATCAATAACTATATCCATTACCCAATTTCCTGGCAGCAAGGTCTGCAACGCGCCTTGGGTAACTTGCAACCAATCAGTTTCTACAACGACCTCACTAATGATGCACATGTTGTAATTAGAAAACACGGAACAACAAAGAGTGGACAAAAACCGGAAGTTTAAAAAAAGTTGTATGGTCAGTTAGAACTTACTCTTTATTCTTCCCATTATTCCGAATATAATTGATCAAGTGTGAATCTGTATATGATAAATCATCATGTGGCGCTTGATTACTGAGAAAAGGGGAAAATAAAAGCTCCTTGATTAACGCGGAAAAAAGGAAAAACGGATAACAAAGCTACTTAAGATTTCGCATTACCGAATCTGAGCGCCATTCTTGTAAGCCTTTGCTGCAGCCGTCACTTGAAGTTTGTAAGAGTTGTATCGCCAAGTTAGAATTTCATTTCAAACCCTCACAACATAACATTTAACATCAACTCTCTGAACAATAACAACAAAAGAAATCAACATCATTGCCTTCATATTTAATGCACATCTAAGGAAAAGTTGAATTAAATAATACAGACGTACTTCCTTTAGACCCACCTTTGAACCTAAGCGTCCCTTAGCCCCCTTGTACATCTCCATATGACGCATGAGGTAGATTCCAGTATCATGCTCGAAATCAACGGCAACGTGCGGAATATACAACTTAGGAATCAAAAGCCATGAAGACACCAGCTTTGGAATCTTACTTGAAAGCGTACTCAACAAGTTCTTCTGATAAAGGTAAAACAATGACAAGTAAATAATCTCTCACAAAAATTAGACGAAAATCAGGCACTTTATTGCGAAAAGATCTGAAGACATACCACAGGTCTAACTTGGCGAGAATAGTCAGTTGACGGCGGCATCAAGTGTATCACTTCTAACATCTTCTTACTAACCTGGTAACAGAAGACAAATGGCAAGGGTGTAACAATAGGAATGAAAATCTGTACGATATTAAAAACAAAGACAACAATGAAAAGAAAGACGAAAATGAAAAGAAAGACACTTAGTTGAGAACAACCATGGTAATGTAAAAATCTTGAAGGACTTACCAACTCCACGTCTGCAAAGTTGACATCCAATGAGTTAATCTGTTCATTAAATTAGGTGACCCGTATTAGAGAATAAAAACCTGTAATAATTGGAGACTTATTTAATGCATGTTCAATGTTGTTTAATGCACCTAGATTGGTATTTCATGCATCTACAAGGTTACTTCATGCATTCGAAAGTCTATTGCAGCCCAAGGTTGAGAACATCCATGAAACACTTACGCCAATTGTCTCTGTGATAAATAGACGGCAAGAGCATTTACGATCTCTGAATTTGTTTCCCTCATTCAAATAATCATACCACACAGAAATGACATCTGTATGAACTCGACGATCAAGAAGCAAACTCTTCATATGACTTCGTATGAGAGTCTTGCCCGCACAGCTAAATAAAACCTCCCTATACAGTTATGATAACATGAAACCTTAGTGTTATACAAATAAAGTATAATACATATATGCCAAATAAGATAAAAAAAATATAGGAGAGTGATACGTACTCTTCATCTAAGTCCTCTGAAAATTCATAGTCTCCTACCAGTTTTTCCGATCGACTCAAGTCACGAACCATGTCCACGTTTCTGATAAAGTAAGGTGACCGGTAAATATTCGCTACCTCAACACACCTTTTAGGGATCACCCTTTTACCAGCCACCTGCCTCTCAATGGCATAATCTAAGGGGGCAGTTGGAGAAGAGGGCTCAATTGGAGATTCATCCAACGATACTTGAGAGGAGATAACTACAGGTGATGGTTGGGACGAGATCAGAATTGGCGATATTGGCGATAAAGGACGAACTACTAGAACAGACATCGTAGTTGTTGTGCTTGAATGAGGAACACTTGAAGCAGCCTGCAACCTGGACTCAAGGAACTCTTGAGAGTTATATGGTGCATCATCACCACTAAAAAGGCTGAAAGATGGTCCTTCCAGAAGCGCCTTATCCCTCTTTTCCTTTTCTTTTTTTTCGTTCCACAAATTTTCATGATGTGAATCAAACACCTTGTCAACATGAGTGTATGCATTATTAAGGATCCCTTCTAAGTCAGCCATGATAGTGGGATTGTCTAGAAACACATCATCTGCACAACTCATGTCAACCTCCTCCTTCTTCAACTCCTCCTCCTCCACTTTACCCCCATCCTTCTTCAACTCCTCCTCCACTGCCCCTTCCTCCTTTCTCTCCTTCAATTTATTCTCATCTTTCTCATGATCCTTCTCCACTTCATCCTCATCCATCTTCTCCTTGGTAGCACCCCCCTTTCACATTCAGCACCTTCCCTTTCACCTTCTTCTGTACTATGTTGTGAAAGGGAAAATCCTTCAAATAAACAATCTGCCAAATTTGACATTTGCGTGACAGTCGGGAAAGCGTGAGCCTTACACTTAGCATTTCTAAATGCTTTGATAAAGTCACCATAAATGTCTGCAAGTCGAATGGATGTGCTTACCAAAACCTTGATGGATTCTTTCCTCTCATCAACCAGTTCAGCTTCAAGTTGAGGTTGAGGTTGAGGTTGAGGTTGAGGTTGAGGTTGAGGTTGAGGTTGAGGTTGAGGTTCAGTTTGAGGTTCAGTTTGAGGTTCAAGTTCAGGTTCAGGTACAGGTACAGGTTCACGTTCATGTTGAGGCGCAACATAAGCAAATATGGGTTCAACAGAGCCCTTGACAAAGCCGCCCCTTTATGCTTCTCCAACTTATCCCTTTCTCTAATTTTCTCATCCATCCAATTCGCTAATAAGGGAAATGATCGACGCGCCGTTATCGTCATGAAAACACATCTATCCAAGTAGATAATCTGTAAAATCAGAATCGGTCCCTTAAAATAAGTTTTAGGGGAATTAGTTATAGCCGCCTTCCTTGACATGACGTTGCTGATCATATGGGACCGTGCAAATTTGCACCAATTCATGTTAGGGACATCGGAGAGATTTAAAAGGGAGCTTAATATCCGAGGGCTAGGATGATCACTTACTACCCCCATCACGAGAACATTGACAATATAGATGAGGAAATTCCTCTTGAAGTCGTCTCCACCATCCCGTTGCTCCATCATCTTATCCAAGAGAACCTTTTTCGTAATATCTGAGGTGGTAAACTGAGCCTTATACCTCTTGACAGCCTCTGTGTACTCCTTTTCTTTACAGAACATTCCAACTGCAACAATGTCAATCGGTCCCATACGAAGTCCAGTTGCAACGTGGACATCCTCATCCGAGATAACAAGATCGCGGTTCATCAATAAATAGTTGAACGGATTAAATGTCTCGACAATCCATCTGGTCAAATGGCCATTGATTTCTTCTAACTTAAGCTGTAACAAACCTCCGACCCCGTACTGTGGATGACATCAATTTGCTTTTTGGATGGCCCCAACTTGATGAAATTAGTGATCAAGGAAGGACTCATCCGAGTGAGGAGAGGCTTATACTTGTCAGAACGCTTTCTTCTTTTTGTAGTTTGCATTGGCCCTTTTCTTGTTTCTGCAGCCTTCCTCTTGTTCTTGTTAGGAGGCAAATCTTGTGCGAATTACTCGTGAACCTTGGCTTTAACACGCGGACTCCGTCGATGCGGTGAAATTTGTTCTGCCTCTGCTGCTATAGTATTTGGTTTGAGAGGATTATCTGTCAAAGTAGTTAGCATTAGTAAGGTAGCTTATTTCATGTATATACAAAGTTGTTTAATACACATAGATAGTTATCTGATGCATATACAAGGTTGGTCCATGAATTCATAAGACTATTGTACACCAAACCAAACAGTGATTAGCTTCAGAAAGACAGCTTATTTCATGCATATACAAAGTTGTTTAATGCACAAAGATAGTTATTTGATGCATATACAAGGTTGGTCCATGAAATCATAAGACTATTGTACGCCAAACCAAACAGTGATTAGCTTCAGGAAAACAGCTTATTTCATGCATATACAAAGTTGTTTAATGCACATAAATAGTTATTTGATGCATATACAAGGTTAGTCCATGAATTTATAAGACTATTGTACGGCAAACCAAACACTGATTAGCTTCAGGAAGACAGCTTATTTCATGCATATACAAGGTTAGTCAATGCATTCCTAAGTCAATTGCACTCCAACCCACCGGTGTCCTAAAATGGGATTTAAAACAGGGGCCCGGGTATCTTAAAACGGGATGGGAAACGGTTTAGGGTTGGATTAGGCGGACCGCTACTGTAACACCCCGTAAATTTGAAGACCTTTATTATATTTTAAGAATAATATTTTAATCTATTTTAATTTAATATTAATTTATTTGAAATAAAATTATTTGATAAAATATAACCTTATTTTATTTTGAAGAAATGTAATCATTTTTGATAGTTTAGAAATGTTTAAAAGTGATTTAAACTATATTTGAACCTTTTCCTCTGATAAAATAGATTTCGGATAAAAGTCGTAAAATTGGGATTTTTCCATTTCGTACGGTCGTTGGGTAAACGAGTTTGGATATTGGGCATATGAGTACTTAATCTTTTAGTAAAATCGTGTTTAAGAACTTTAATTTTCTCGGAAATCGCGTTCGACGAATATTTCTAATTTCCGTCGAAACGAACCAAAACGTAAACAAGTTGACCCGACTCACCCTTTGACTGCCTGGTACTGTTCATCCGGGCACTATTCACCCTCCATTTTTCTCCTCTTCCAATTTTCATTTCCTCCATAACTCAATCTAACTCCTCATTCTCTCAAACATCAAAAACTCACTAAAAATCCTCCTTACAATCCTTAAATCCACCATAACTCCTTCATTTCTCCATCAAATCTCATAAAAATTATATATTTGGAATCCTCTCTTCAATCATCATCTACTAGTAAGTTTTATTTTCATTTCCCCCAATTTTCGTTTAAGACACTTTTTTTAGGGGTTTCGAATTTAAGCTTAATAATTGTGTTTTTGTTGTTCTTATAGGTGAAGAATTTGAAGATGAGTAAGGTGACTCATATGTTGTTGAAGATGAAGAGTAATTTTTGGTTTTAGAAGCTTTCTCAAGTTATTACTTGTCTCTTTGCTAACTTAAGGTAACTATTCCGAGTTACTCGACGAATTAATGTCACATTAGTAGTTGTATTCGTTGTTTGTTGTTGTTTGTTTGTTTGTTATTGTTGTTGTTGTTGTTGTTGTTTGTTGTTGTTTGAGACGATCTTGTTGATAAATAAATGAATGGAGTAAGATGAGTATGATTATGTTTAATTTATGTTAACCATTTGTATGTTATTGTTTAGAACAAATTTGGATGAGTAATTATGTGTTGTGACAAATCCGCGTGTTGGCTTAAACGTGTCAGTACCGGACCGAGACATTTTCCAATGTTTCCAAAAATATGACAGATTGAACGGCATCGAAAAATTAGGTGGTTTAGCCACTTGAATCACTCAATTCGGAGTCCGTATGAGTAAATGGCGTCGTTTTATCGAAAAAAATTTATAGAAAGGTACTGTTCACAAATCCGTGGTACTGTTCACAGCAGCGAAACAGGCCCGTGACGGGCCGCGGCAGGCCCGGGGTTGGTCCGTGACTTTGGGGTCGGGTTTTGGGCTTTAATGTTGAATGTTTGAGTTCTTTGGAGTATGTATTTAAGCATGGTGGTACTTTTAGCATGTGATTAGTTTTATTATGCTAAAATTATGTTGAATTAGCCATTTTTGTAAATTAAAATAAAGTCTTTAGTTTGATAGCATTCACATGTTAAGAATTGAAATTTAGCATGAGAATGACATTGTGATAATTATTATGATTTGGGCCAAAAGTAGGCCAAGACTCTGAGCTGGGCCAGATTGACCAAACGAGTTTGGTCAAACTAGGTTTAAACCGGTCAGCCTCGATTTGACCAATGACCCGTCGCGGGACTAGGGTCGAGGGTTTGTCTTTGAGGTGAGATTGGTTGTTATTGGATGTTTTATGTTATGCCTTGATATTTGTAATTATCATTTCACATGTTGGTTGTTGGATGAATTGGTTGCCTTATACTTGAGTCTTCTTGCCTTGTTGCCATTTTAGTTTATTCTCATGGATTATAATATTGATGGTTAGCTATAATTTGGTTATTGATGACATTGAGGAAATGGCTGGATTGTCTGTTGAATAGACATTTATATAGCCTTTCACATGATAGAATGTTAGCATTATGTTTGAAAGCTGGACTTTTTGCCCCTCTTATGGTTAAGTGGGTGTCCTACTTGTCTTAAGTGTTGTAGGCTAAAGCATTCAGTTGGGACTAGGTCCTAGGTGAGTGACTTCGGTCGATGTCATTGATAGGCCCTTATAGTCTTTGACGAGTGTATGTTCACAGCTTAATAGCCTTTGTGTCTTAGCTTGGTGGGCTTATATCCAAGTTAGGGCATGACCTCCTGACGTACTCTTAGAAGTATGTGGTCAGCTTAAGTACTAGCCAACCCTTTGGTGGACTCCTTAGGGGTACTCATGTGTGTGATCATGAGTCTTGGATGCGTTTTCGCATGTCGCTAGGTCTGCGCAGGTTTAGGACTAGGGTGTTTACCTTACCTCGTGGTATAAACTCGAGTTACAGAGTGACTATTGACTGTACTAGGAACTTATGCCTGTCTCTAGATATATTGTCCTTTCTTGTTTGGTGATTCTATGAATCATAGAAGGTGAGATGCAAGCCGGCTATGGTTGATAGAGTTTGGATTCCTGGATGTTATGTGATTCATATGATAGTGTAGTATGAGTCGGTCTAGTATTCACATGCTAGGACTATGTGTTGTTATATTGTTGTTCACATGATAAGCACGATTGTCTAGCATCTATATGTTAAGGCTATGTGTTATTCATATTCATATTCTTATGTTTACATGTTATATTAATTATGACATTTCGTGGTGGGAGAACCGGAGTTACTCCCCACCGACCGTGGCTTTCGTATTTGTATAAAATGCGATTGGTAGGTGATGCATATATGGGGTACATGGACGAGCTAGTGAGCAAAGTAACCTTGGGACCTAGATTGGCTTCATTTCTTTGTGACCCTTAAACACTTTTTATGTCATATACTTCTAGGGACATATGTCTCCCTTTTTCATATTTGGGTTGTATAACTTTGTTTCGCGACTTTAGCGATGTTTTATTTGTGAGATTTACTTTAGACCTTGCATGTTTGACACCTTCCCATTTGGATATTTTTATAACAGGTTCAGGTTTTAAAAATTACAGGTTTTTACCCAAATGAACCTATTACAAACATATCCATGCAGTTTTTATCTAGAATTATGTGTTTACTTTTCCGCAATGAATGAGGGTGTCACAGTTGGTATCAGAGCATATTTGCTCCCGACGCACGTTTGTGCACCCCCAATATAAATAACTTGACCTTAAAATAATAAACTTGAGAGATGGGTAGGATGGGTAGACTTAGGACTTTATGTTGTAGTCTCTTTATGTTTGCTCTTTGTTAGGTTCTAACATGTTTGTTGATTGTCATTTAATTACTGTTGTATCCTTGGATCAATGACCGTGAGCTTACCTACATGGAGATCAAGATTTGGTGCCCATTGCTGAGGATCGAAGCCTTTTTAACCTTTGAAGAATGCTTCTACTCCCTTGAAGATGTTTCTCATTCTTTGTGTACCTTGCTCTGTTCTTTACTTCTTAATGCTTATTCCTTCTTCTAAATCCTCTTTTCTTATTCCTTGTAAGTCACTCTTGTATTCTCTAACTAGTCCTTTGTTCCTTGCTTATCCTCCTTTAACGCCTTTTGATGGTACTCTTTCTTTTGAGGAATGTTGACCTTGGTTGGAAATTTGACCTTTGAGGAGATTGTTGGTGTTTGACCCTTAACCCTGGTTTTGAGAGGATTTGATGTTGGAAAGACTTAGGTAGTGTGGTGAGACATACTCAGTGATTCTTAGACCTAGATCCTTGATAAGGTGAGTATATTTGATTGGTGGATTCTGTGTGTCAAGTGTGAGTTGCATTTGTTACTAAGGTTGTAGGACTTGGTTTTGTGGTTTATGTCTGTGATTTGTGAGGCTTGGGAAGTGTAGTGAGACGTGTCTTGGAATACTAGTGCTTAGTGCCTGACTTAAAATGGATGAAATTGAATGGTGGGATTATTAATTGGTCTAAGTGATTTATCTTAATTACTACTTGAGGCATGGAATGAGAGTGAGACTAAGCTACGTTGTTGGGAAACCTTAGCACTTGTTTTAGTAACTAGAAAGGATAATGGTATGGTTGACGCCAATTGTTAAGTTGAAGGACATAGTTTTAATTTATGGTGTTAGAATGTAGGAATTTAGAGATTGGAATTAGGACCCTTGATTGAAGATTTTATCATTTTGAGAAACCCATGGTTGACACTAGTTGGATATGAGTATAACTTTGTTGGAAACCCTGACCTTGACCTTGTGGAAGTTGTTTGTGGATGTTTGAGGATTTGGAGTGATGAGATCACACTTATAGTGGAGTACTTTGTTTCACGGAATTGCTTAGGATGAAGTAACATGAGTGTTTTGAGGAAATCCTTGGGAGTGTTTTGATCATACGTTTTGTTGTTGGGAAGTTTTCGGAACCGTTTAGGATGATGTGGTAATATGGGATTCGAGTACTTGGCGTTTCCTTCTTGTCTAATTCCCTTCTTCTTTGACCATGAGTGTTACCGTTGATACCTCCTTTCCTCGCTTCATCTTGCTCATGATCTTGAATTAGCCGCCGTGGTACATGCCTTGAAGACATAGAGGCATTACCTTATTGGAGTTCAATGCCGCATTTATACCGATCATAAGAGTTTGAGGTGTATCTTTACGCAGAAAGAATTGAATATGAGGCAAAGAAGATGGCTAGAGTTGGTGAATGATTATGATGCCGAGTTGATTTATCATGAAGGGAAAGCAAATGTGGTGGTCGATGCTTTGAGTAGGAAGACTAGTCACTCTTTGAGCACTATCCGTGTGGTACCTGATGAACTTACCACGGAATTTCAAAAGTTAGGGATAAGCCTTGTTGGGAAGGGCTTTGACTATCTTAGTGCCTTGAGTGCAGAACCCGACTTTTACCGTGAGATCCGTACTTGCCTACCTGAGGATGCTACTTTCAGGTCCATTCAAGCAAAAATCCAACTTGGGCAAGCTAAGGATTGTGTGGTGGATAGTGATGGATACCTTCGTTACCAAGGTAGGATGTATGTTCCGAGAGTAGCCGAGTTGAGGAAGAAGATCCTTGATGAAGCTCACCTTTCTTCTTACTCTATTCATCCTGGTGGTGACAAGATGTATAAAGACTTGAGATTACAGTTCTGGTGGCCTAGGATGAAGATTGATGTCCTAGAGTATGTTAGCAAGTGTCTTACCTGTCAGAAAATGAAGATTGAGCATCAAAAACCCGGAGGTTTGCTACAACCTTTGGATGTTCCCCTTTGGAAGTGAGAGTCCATTTCCATGGACTTTGTGATGGCTTTACCTAAGACTGCTAGCGGAAAAGATGTTGTTTGGGTAGTTGTAGATCGATTGACCAAGTGTGCTTGATTTATACCTATCAAGGAGACATGGAACTTAGATGTCCTAGCTGGTGACTACGTGAAGGAGATAGTACGCTACCATGGAGTGCCTAAGGATATAGTTTCAGATCGTGACCCGAGATTCTCGTTCCCGTTTCGGATCGCTTTGCAAGAAGCCATGGGTAGTAAGCTACTGATGAGTACCGCTTTTCATGCCGCTACAGATGGACAGACTGAGAGGACTATCCAGACCTTAGAGGACCTCCTCCGTGCTTGTGCTTTAGACTTCCACACTTCTTGGGAGAAATGTTTACCTCTTGTCGAATTCTCCTACAACAATAGCTATCATTCCTCTATCAAGATGTCACCTTATAAAGCTTTGTACGGTAGGAAGTGCCGTAGTCCTGTTTGTTGGGACTAAGTCCAAGATGCTCATGTGTTGGGACCCGATTTGGTGACTGAGACCATCAATCAGGTTCAGATCATTCGAGAGCGTATGAAAACCGCTCAAGACCGACAGAAATCTTATGCTGATGTCCGTCGTCGACCACTTGCCTTTGAGGTTGATGATCGAGTGTTCCTTAAGGTATCACCTATGAAAGGGGTGAAACGGTTTGGTGTGAAAGGAAAGCTGAGTCCCAAATACATTGGACCTTTCCGTGTGCTTGAGAAGATTGGTCCCGTTGCTTACCGTTTAGAGTTGCCCCCGAATTTGAGCAAGGTTCATAATGTCTTCCATGTATCTCAGTTGAGGAAGTACATTAGTGATCCGAGCCATGTTATTCAAGAAGAAATCCCAGATTTGGAACCTAACTTGGTTTTGGAAGAAAGGCCGATCCGAATCCTCGAAAGGGCAAACAAGCAACTTAGACACAAAGTTGTGCCCCTAGTTCGTATCCTTTGGCGTTGTGGAAATGTCGAAGAAGAAACTTGGGAGCCTGAATATTCTATGTTAGCTAAATATCCCGAACTTTTCTCGTGAGGTAATCCTCTTTCCTTTATCTAATTCTTGTGAGCTTTAGCTATCCTTTCGAGTGTTCCTCTCCTTCTCTTAAATACTCTCCACGTTAGTAGTCCTTGCCTAGTTGTTTAAAAGTCGTAGTTAGAGTTTGGTCATAGCTAGTGGAGTTATTATCCTTTTTATAGAGTTTCGAACTAAAGATTTTTGAAAATGTTTTACTGTTTTCCACTGGTTTTAACGTCAATGAGTGAAAAAGCTTGTTATTGGAGACGTCCGATAATTGGTTTTCTCATTTGTTGGTGTAAAAAAAATATATTTTTATGTCTTTGATTTGGAATGTTGATGTTCTTGAACGGCCGACGAGGATTTTTCGTTCCATTGAAAAGACACTTATATTTTATATGCTCACATTTTGAAGATTTTGTTTACTTGATTTTAAAGAGATAGACCTACATATATACAATGTTCCTTCTTCTAAGTTTCGGGGACGAAACTTCTTAAAAGGAGGGATGATTGTAACACCCCGTAAATTTGAAGACCTTTATTATATTTTAAGAATAATATTTTAATCTATTTTAATTTAATATTAATTTATTTGAAATAAAATTTATTTGATAAAATATAACCTTATTTTATTTTGAAGAAATGTAATCATTTTTGATAGTTTAGAAATGTTTAAAAGTGATTTAAACTATATTTGAACCTTTTCCTCTGATAAAATAGATTTCGGATAAAAGTCGTAAAATTGGGATTTTTCCATTTCGTACGGTCGTTGGGTAAACGAGTTTGGATATTGGGCATATGAGTACTTAATCTTTTAGTAAAATCGTGTTTAAGAACTTTAATTTTCTCGGAAATCGAGTTCGACGAATATTTCTAATTTCCGTCGAAACGAACCAAAACGTAAACAAGTTGACCCGACTCACCCTTTGACTGCCTGGTACTGTTCATCCGGGCACTATTCACCCTCCATTTTCTCCTCTTCCAATTTTCATTTCCTCCATAACTCAATCTAACTCCTCATTCTCTCAAACATCAAAAACTCACTAAAAATCCTCCTTACAATCCTTAAATCCACCATAACTCCTTCATTTCTCCATCAAATCTCATAAAAATTATATATTTGGAATCCTCTCTTCAATCCTCATCTACTAGTAAGCTTTATTTTCATTTCCCCCAATTTTCGTTTAAGACACTTTTTTTAGGGGTTTCGAATTTAAGCTTAATAATTGTGTTTTTGTTGTTCTTATAGGTGAAGAATTTGAAGATGAGTTAGGTGACTCATATGTTGTTGAAGATGAAGAGTAATTTTGGGTTTTAGAAGCTTTCTCAAGTTATTACTTGTCTCTTTGCTAACTTAAGGTAACTATTCCGAGTTACTCGACGAATTAATGTCACATTAGTAGTTGTATTCGTTGTTTGTTGTTGTTTGTTTGTTTGTTGTTGTTGTTGTTATTTGTTGTTGTTTGAGACGATCTTGTTGATAAATAAATGAATGGAGTAAGATGAGTATGATTATGTTTAATTTATGTTAACCATTTGTATGTTATTGTTTAGAACAAATTTGGATGAGTAATTATGTGTTGTGACAAATCCGCGTGTTGGCTGGAACGTGTCAGTACCGGACCGAGACGTTTTCCAATGTTTCCAAAAATATGACAGATTGAACGGCATCGAAAAATTAGGTGGTTTAGCCACTTGAATCACTCAATTCGGAGTCCGTATGAGTACATGGCGTCGTTTTATCGAAAAACATTTATAGAAAGGTACTGTTCACAGACCCGTGGTACTGTTCACAGCAGCGAAACAGGCCCGTGACGGGCCGCGGCAGGCCCGTGCTTGACCCGGGGTTGGTCCGTGACTTTGGGGTCGGGTTTTGGGCTTTAATGTTGAATGTTTGAGTTCTTTGGAGTATGTATTTAAGCATGGTGGTACTTTTAGCATGTGATTAGTTTTATTATGCTAAAATTATGTTAAATTAGCCATTTTTGTAAATTAAAATAAAGTCTTTAGTTTGATAGCATTCACATGTTAAGAATTGAAATTTAGCATGAGAATGACATTGTGATAATTATTATGATTTGGGCCAAAAGTAGGCCGAGACTCTGAGCTGGGCCAGATTGACCAAACGAGTTTGGTCAAACTAGGTTTAAACCGGTCAGCCTCGATTTGACCAATGACCCGTCGCGGGACTAGGGTCGAGGGTTTGTCTTTGAGGTGAGATTGGTTGTTATTGGATGTTTTATGTTATGGCTTGATATTTGTAATTATCATTTCACATGTTGGTTGTTGGATGAATTGGTTGCCTTATACTTGAGTCTTCTTGCCTTGTTGCCATTTTAGTTTATTCTCATGGATTATAATATTGATGGTTAGCGACTTTAGCGATGTTTTATTTGTGAGATTTACTTTAGACCTTGCATGTTTGACACCTTCCCATTTGGATATTTTTATAACAAGTTCAGGTTTTAAAAATTACAGGTTTTTACCCAAATGAACCTATTACAAACATACCCATGCAGTTTTTATCTAGAATTATGTGTTTACTTTTCCGCAATGAATGAGGGTGTCACAGTTGGTATCAGAGCATATTTGCTCCCGACGCACGTTTGTGCACCCCCAATATAAATAACTTGACCTTAAAATAATAAACTTGAGAGATGGGTAGGATGGGTAGACTTAGGACTTTATGTTGTAGTCTTAGGATGGGTGACCTCCTGGGAAGATTTCCGGGATGCGCATGAGTGAGGACAAAATGCGCTGTAAAGGACCCGTGTTGGTCTGTGGGCCATGTACACAGCCTGGTGAGCTATCACAAGTAACCGCTCCCGACCCGGTTTGGGCCGGGGTGTTACAAGTGGTATCAGAGCAACCCTGCGACCGTCTGGTGATCGGAGGCAGTGGTTATACGCTCTATTGTGATCACACACCTAGCGGGGGAGGATTCTGGGTTAGCGGTTATGCTCCCAGGCGCAACGAGGACGTTGCGTTCTTCAAGTGGGGGTGACTGTAACACCCCCACGGTAATTGAAGAGGTCCAGTGATAGGCTTAAATGACTAGTGCTTAAAGGGATTGGAAGTACTACTCATATCAACAAAGTGCACTTTCTTTTATGGTCATCCATGCGAAAGAACTCCAAAGTTAAGCGTGCTTGGCTGAGAGTAGTCTTAGGATGGGTGACCTCCTGGGAAGATTTCCGGGATGCGCATGAGTGAGGACAAAATGCGCTGTAAAGGACCCGTGTTGGTCTGTGGGCCATGTACACAGCCTGGTGAGCTATCACAAGTAACCGTTCCCGACCCGGTTTGGGCCGGGGTGTTACAGCTACCGCGGGTCCGCCTAATCCAACCCTAAATCCTTTCCCTTCCTATTGCCATTCGAACAAGAAGAAAACCTAAAGACACCCTAGAGGGGCAGAGTGAACCCTTTTTGGGGAAAGGATTTAAAACAGAGCCCGGGTATCCTAAAACGGAACGAGAAAGGGTTTAGGGTTGGATTAGGCAGACCGCTACCGCGAGTCCGCCTAATCCAACCCTAAACCCTTTCCCTTGCTATTGTTATTCGAACAGGAAAACCCAAAGACACCCTAGAGGGGGCAGAGTGAACCCTTTTTGGGGACGAGATTTAAAATAGGGGCCCGGGTATCCTAAAACGGAACGGGAAAGGGTTTAGGGTTGGATTAGGCGGAGCACTACCGCGGGTCGGCCTAATCCAACCCTAAACCCTTTCCCTTGCTATTGTTATTCGAACAGGAAAAATGAAAGACACCCTAGAGGGTGGTAGAGTGAACCCTTTTTGGGGACGGGATTTAAAATAGGCGTCCGGGTATCCTAAAACGGGGCGAGAAAGGGTTTAGGGTTGGATTAGGCGGACCGCTACCGCAGGTCCGCCTAATCCAACCCTAAACCCTTTCCCTTCCTATTGTAATTCGAACAAGAAGAAAACCTAAAGATACCCTAGAAGGGCAGAGTGAACCCTTTTGGGGACGGGATTTAAAATAGGGGCCCGAGTATCCTAAAACGGGACGGGAAAGGGTTTAGGGTTGGATTAGGCGGACCGCTACCGCGGGTCCGCCTAATCCAACCCTAAACCCTTTCCTTTGCTATTGTCATTCGAACGAGAAGAAAACCATAAGGCATGGTTAGTTAATGCATATGGATTGCTTTTTGATGCATCTACAAGGCTACTTGATGCATTCATAAGGGTATTGCACCCTAAACCATCATCATTAATATTGGAACAAATGACATGGACTTGAAATCTTTAAAAGGGACAAGAAAAGGTAAACCCTCACCATTGTTGTTACCAGAAAGCATATCTGGTGTTACTTGTTCAGTAATTTTTGGTTGGATACGCGGACTCTGTCGACGCGGAGGAATTTGTTCTGGTTCTGCAGCTGTAGTACTTGGTTTGGGAGGATTATCTGTCAAAGTAAGTAGTTTAAGAAGGCATCTTATTTCATGCATATACAGGGTTATTTTTATGCACTTAGATTGTTTTTTGATGCATCTACAAGGCTGTTCCATGGATCCATAAACTTCATGTAATTATGAAACAATGCAAGCTTGATGATTAACAAAATAAGGAAAAGAAACTTCATTAATAAAACATATCATCCATACATGACAAAGTTTTACAACATCCAAAATGAAAAAAACCCGACTACATAATTATACAAATGTGGCTTAATACATAGAATTATACAAGAGTACTACAAAAGACTGAAAATAGGGCAACTTTAACACCTGAACGGTTAAAGGCCTAAATACACAGACATCAAAATGCCAAAAAGTGGTACAAACTTGAGCAGTTGAGTTATATATCGAGGAAAAAACCGAAAAAAGGGGAAGTTGCCCGGGTTGTTAACTCTGTTGAAATGGCAACTGCTATGTCACGTGCTGGAGATGGCGTAGCTAAAGCATGAAGCAACTCATTCACATGTGCGCGTTCAGCATCATCAAGAGCGTTAAGGTGTTCTCTTTGAAAAGTATTTTTCTCTTGTTGATGATGCAGAGCGATTTAGTCGCCAAATCTTGATCATAAAGCATTTGCATCTTTTATAAATTATTCTAGGACCCCTACGAATAATTCTTACACCATTGATATCATTGGTCCGTAGAGAAAGGCAATATGCATGTTCAATGCGAGGTGCACTTGGGTGTATGAGGAAAAGCTGAGACCAATTCCTACAGACCAACGCCATATTTGCCTTATCTTCGTAACAATTTACTCGGTTAAATATGTTAGTCACTAGATCTTGATTATTGAAAACATCATCAAGTTGGGCTTGATAATAGTTGTCAGTGAGCTGAACTTTGACTAAGGGAGCAAATGACAAACTCATAGCCTTTTTTTTTCTCTTACGTAATTCATGGCAAAAAGTGCTTTATCTTCTGCAACAATATTGACTACCCACCCCTTGCACCAATTGACCATACTTGGCTATGTATAAGTAATTGACCAGTAAGAGAATGACCTACAAGCATCAGAAATTGAACTCTCGAATGAAAAAAGCAGAAATAGAAACTAGTAAGGAAAAGTGTACAAGCATTCCGTCATTTGAAATATCACAATAAGCATGCAGGAAAATATCACATTAAGCATGCAGTACAGGTATTGCATCCAAATTTATGAAGAGAGCATTAAAATGTAGTCTATCATTATTTTGGGGTAAGGTATGAAACACAAAAACAGACAAAGTTATGCAGATTTTCTTACTCAACGTACTTTGGTCAACAGCATCATTTATGCTTGAATTTGTTAGGTTTGGTGGGAAATAATCTTTCACTGATCTACCTCCTTTTATTTGTGTTTTTTTTACTGGTGTTTTTTTCTTCCTTGTAACAGTCTTCCGCCTCATATCTGTGAATGCATTGACTGATGTTAACACGGGTGAAAATAGAAATTTCGGCCAATGCACAACCGAGAGCATTAAAATGTAAACAAAATATGCAGATTTTCCGTGTCAAGGACTCTCTACTAATTAAGCATTGGCACCTTATCGTCAATGGACCAACTGCTAATTTTAAAGTGACACATTGTTTGATGCGGCCAGAACCATATTTAATGCATATTGAACCCTATTTCATGCACACTGGACCTTATTTTATGCACGTACAGAGGACGGGTATCCTAAAACATAAGCCTACTTGGCTAAAAAATGCTGCATACATCAAGCAACTACCAGCTGGACTATTGTTTTAGAGCCGAGCAATATAGATCATTAAAAACCAAAAGACCCTCACAAATCCGCAAATTCAATTATAAAAAATTAATTGAACATGCAATCAGAACAAAAATGCAGAACTTGCTAAACTATAAGCAACATATAAACTCTGAATTTCTATGCAAATGAATTCAATGCATAGTCTTGACGCTTGACACAATCTGATGTTACTGCAGAAAGACTTGAAAATGTACAAATTTGATTCTAAATAAATTCAATGCGAATTTGTAACACCCCCGTACACCGGGATGCCTTACCAAGGACCATTCCAGTATAAGAAGGTGTTACCATCACGGTTACCCGAGGTAGTAGATCAAATAGACAATAAAAGAACACTTATAATGTATATATATTTAAGTACTCTTTACAACCATATACACAACCGATTACAAGAATGATAAGGGCTACACTATTACTCATATCTCTGCAAATCTAGACCAGAAGCGTGGTGACTCGACTCCCTCCATGCCCAGCAGCAACAAACCAACTGTACCTGCTAAGCCAACTGTTCACCATCCCTGAATGGATCACAGTAGATATCATAAACAACAACGGGGTCAGTACTGTATAATCAAATAAGACAAACAAGATAACAACCAGCTGATCATCCACCATCTCCGATCTCCAGAATCACACACAGTATCTGACTACATACCGAGGTGTGTAGCCCTGCCATATTACCCATCGCAAAAGCCACCACCACAACACCATCACTCCGATGATCAGCAGATAATAACAATTACAATACAAACACGTCTTAAATCAACCAACAGAGACTGAGTAGGGAAACCCTACCTTATCGCCAACCATGTAACATACAGCCAAGCAAGACTCCGAGGTGAATCCTACAACGATGACCACATCCTATTATACCACTACTTCCAACAATCTACTGAAGGGAACCACAAAACAACGACTTACCTAATGATGCGGACCGACAGTGACACGAACGACGACCACGCACACATCCTTCCTATGCAAACCCCGCCTTTCCCATGGTTGAGGTGTAGGCCACATACTTAAGAATATATGGAGGTAGAGGTTATATGAGAGAGAGATAGGCTAGGGTTAGAGGAAGAGGAACTGTCGAGAAATGAGAAATGAAATGAATCTCGCGAACTTGCGTTTTTATATTAATGCGTCAACAACAGCCATACTCGGTCGAGTACTGGCATACTCGGCCGAGTAGGCTTTACTCGGTCGAGTATAAATAATACTCGGCCGAGTAGCCTCTGCTAGGTCGAGTAAACACTCCGGTAAGGTACCTATTCTAACCTAGTCTCTCACCTATTCCTTCCTAAGGTCTTTCTTGGTCAAAGGGTCGGTCACAAGAGTCCTTAAATATCCTGGGTATTACAGAATTGGTGACATAATAAGATTATCATGCTAGACACTCGGAAATTATAATCAGTGGAACCTAAATCTATAGCAAACATCCGAAATCATCAAGCATATTGACAAATCTTAGCAATATAGATCATTAATTATCCAGAGATCATCTAAATTCCAAATTTTCGAAACGTAGAACAAAAACTGGAACATGCAGTCGAAAATAAGACTAGAAATCTAAGAATTCGTCATAGAATAACAATAAAAGACCTTAATTAGGGAAATTACTGCAAATTAGGGTTAATAGCTGGATAGGAATTGATGAATGTCGGTTGAATTGATGAATGTCGGGGGAAAAATACATGCATTATAAAATTAGAGTACAATCACCATTAATTTGATAAGCATATTACCTGAATTTGTAGGAATGAGATTGATAAATCTCGTGAAAATGCTGCTGATGAATGGATTGAACCGTAATTTGAGAAGCAGATGATCGGAGATGATGAAGGTAGGAGATAGATGATCGGCGACGATGATCGGAGAAGACGATCGGAAATGGCGATGGAGATGATGATGGTCGAAGAGAAAGAAGAAGATGAGTGAGAAAGTGAAAATGGAGAAATGATTGAAATTGAAGGGTTTGGGGGGGAGGTTGAGCGCGTAAAATTATTATTATTAGTAGAATTATTAATTATTAATGTTAGTATTAACAGTATTATTAGTGGTTCTCATGGTTCTCATCATCCTATTGGTTTTCATATGATCCCGAATATATATATATATATATATATATATATATATATATATATATATATATATGATAGTCAATATTTATAGAGTAGTCGAAAATTCTAGACGGTTTCGGTAGTGAGAACCGTGTAGTATCTTGGTTGAACTTAGATGTCAATTGGGCCCTTCATTTTCTCTACAACACACCTTTTACCACCTACCTTTCTCATAACACTCCATCTTCTTCCTTTGGTTTTTCTGAAAAATTAACCCTCTAAACCTCCAGCACCATTATCAAACCTCCCTAACATTCTTAGAGTCACCATTTTTTTTTGGTGGAATGTGAAAATTCTCATTAGAAAATGGCAAGTTAAGTACATACACCATACACTAGAACAATCTCATCACAACAATACATAAGTTAATACAAAACGAAATCCCACCATTTTCCGGCCATTCTCATCCCCTTTTCATTCTTCATCTTTCTAAATAAGAAAGATCCTATCTTTTACACTTATCGAAAATTTCATCTTTCTAAGATGAGAGCTTTGTGCTAAATTTTGCTCTTATTGTGTCTTAGATGAAGCCGTGAAGGACTTGAGGATCCGGAAGAAGACTCATACATTATTGACGAGGAATTGGACGAGTGAAGACGCTTTCAAGGTAACGGTGATGGGTTACTCGACAAAGTGTCAAATTTGCATTCTTTGGTTGTTAATTTAGTCTTCCAAATGTTAAAGTCTGAATTTTGGTTGTGTTTTGCTTGAGTTTTGTCGAATGGTGTTCTCACATGAATCTCTCACATGTTAGGACGAAAGTTTCATTCTTTATTGTCTCAAAGCCGTAATTTTTGAATGTTTGCCTCAAATACGGTGTTTTCTTGGGTTAGAATCATGCTAGGACATGTAAACAATTATTGTGGAACAATTTTGGTTGGTTTCAAATTGTTTGGGAGTCGATTTTAGTGAAACACGCTTACAGGGTGTCCCAGTCGGTGGGTAGGCCGTCGGTACCCCACCCGGCTGAGAGGTCCCTATAACTTTTTAAAGGATTTCAAAGTATAAGATGTCCTAGCCGGTGGGTAGGCAGCCGGTACCCGACCCGGCTGGGTGACCCCTGTAAATTTTTAAGGATTTTCAAAGTATATGATGTCCCAGCCGGTGGGTACGCTGTCAGTACCCTACCCGGCTGGGAGATCTCTGTGAGTTTTTGTAAAATTTTCAAGTGTTGGTGCGCCCAGCCGGTAGGTAGGGTGTGTGACACCCCCATATACCAAGGAGCCTTAACAATACCTTCCCTAGCATATAAGGGCATCACCATCTCGGTTGCCCGAGGATAGTAATCATCAAAGGTCGATAAAAGAACAATTAAGAATTATTACAAGTGATTAACAAAACTAAAGGTATATAAAAGGTACAACTCGAAATACTATCAGCTATGTGAACTACACTTCGGTCGTGACCTGTGAAAGACTCATCACGCCAAGCACCCAGCTACCATCCAAGACATCACCTGCTAAAACTGACTTTAGCGCATCGCAGCGATTCCACGTCCGACCACATGATATCAAACAACCAATCAACACACCTACGCATAGAAATCCGGCGTCAAGACCGCTACCCGACTCAAGCAACCCATCCCCATGGCACAAGCATCCTCAAGGGCTCCAATGGAAGGAACTATGGTGAAGGGAAGGAGAAGAGACGACATTTAGGTTTAGCGAAGAGAGGCGGAAATGATAACACGCTACTCGATCAAGTAACCAACTTACTCGATCGAGCTTCCAAGCTACTCGATCGAGTAGCCTCGACTAGATCGAGTACCACACACCCTAAGCTTACAAGTCACAAGTCAAAGCTCGTAAGGTTCCCAAAGGTCAAGACATGTCACTAAGGTCGGTCAACGTCGGTCAACGGGTCCCTAAAAGGATGGGTATTACAGTCTTTCCCCCTTAAAAAAAACTTCGTCCCCGAAGTTCGACTCATCCTCTCCCGCCACAACAAGAAGGAAACTAAGGTCATCACCATTGTTTACCCGACACAGGTCAACACAACCGTCTAGAATTACCATCCCGCTTCGTATGTTTATCTGACATCATCATCATCCACCTTAGCACACGACACCCACTATCCTCAACGAATCACTAACTTCCTTTTTGAATCACTGAACGCATACCAACCATAAGGACGACCAACTCAACTATCACTTACACTTACTACATATTATTCGAACATACACCAACACAACCCTAAGACTATACCTTCGTTCATCACTTGCCAACAATTACCGATTACAAAACATACAAAACAACGATCCTACCATCTCTTTACAACAACACATGCTACTCATTCATACAACACATATATCATTCCACTCTATTACCTTAACCACCCAACACAGTTCTGCCAAAGACAACCCACTATAAAGGAGGTGTAATGTTGCTAGGACTCCACAAAATGATCAAGATAAAATAAAAACAAGAGAAGTAGACAAACCATAAAGGAGGTGTAAGAATGTATGAGCCTCCAAAAGTTTGCTAGTCCTCACTCATCGTGTCATCATCATCATCATTATCAACTTCCTCACTTGAGGCATCATCAACCTCCATGGATGTGGAATCATTTCTACTCTCACTTGCACTTTCTTGTTCATCCTCACTTTCCTCTTCTTCTTGAACTTCTTCACCTTCGCCTTCTTCGTTAACACTCTCATCAACAACCATATCCTCTCCACCCGGTCTACCACCACTAGAAGTGTTAGGAAAGAATACCTCCTTATCCGCCCAACTAGGCAAGGGACAAGATGGATCGAGAAGTCCTTGCCTAGCAAGATGTAGGAGGGGCGGATATTGGGCCTTGTAAGCATCAACCCTATCATTGTAAGCTTGTTTATGCATTTCCTTCATTAGTAGAGTCAAGTAATCATTTCCTGCCTTGGCATTTTTGGGGTTGAACTCATGGTATTCAAATAAATAAGGTGGGGTGATAATGGAGGAGGAGGGCTCGACAACTTCTTCCCCTTGGTGTTGAATGATGTATTCGGCTTCTTCGGAGAGTGGGAGAAGGTAATTCGGTCTATGAACATTCAAGCGGCAAATATTGCTAGGCAATGTGAAGGATTTAGCTTCATTTGTCAACCATCCAAATTTGTTATCAAGAGTATCATTCTTGACCCATTTGAACTTTAGAATCATGGTGGCTAGATCAATGGTAGGGCCTCCCTTTACCTGTGTATAAGTGTCATTCTTGTTGAAATCCCGGTTAAAGTGCTTAGCCAAATAAGTCACTAATCCTCCATTGGTAATAAAGGCCGTGCCTTCTTTGCCACAATCAACATTAAGCCATCTATCAATTAAAAGTCGTAAAGCATTGTATGGCTTGGTAAACTCTCTCCTAATGTTCAAAGCCGACTCGAGAAGAATAAAATCAAGTTTGGTAAGATGATTTGTGCCTTTCATAGCTATCAAAGTATTCCCAATGACCTTATGCCATACTCTAATGCTCGGATGATGGACTAAGAGAGCACAACAATCATGATAAGATACGAATTTCTTTCTGGAAATGGCCATCCAAAGAGGAGCAGGGTCATACTTGGTAGGATTCTTTGTAAAAGTCGCGTTATCACTAAGGCCAATTATCTTACCCATTTCATCATAAGATAAGCATTTATCAAAATTTTCAAGATGAAACTCAACAATGGTTCGGGTCTCCACCTTTGTGACTTTCAAAGAGCTCAAAAACTCTAAGGTAAGGGAGGAGTATGTCAATTCTTTCATTGCAAACAATTTACTAAACCCCATAGACTCGAAAAAGGTCTTAGTTTGCTCAAGAACACCCAATTTTGACAATGCATCTTCACAAATGAACTTAGTAGGCATGATGGTTTTCTTAGCAAAGAGAATAAATTTCTTCCTATGGGAGTCGAAAGTGAAAATTACCTCCGGATAATCGGATAATTGTTCAATGACCGGAGTGGTAGAAGTAGTAGCTTCCATAGGAGGATTTTGTTCTTGAATCTCCAACCTTGCATTATGGACTACCAATGCCTTTGATGCTTGTTTGGCTTGATGAGCTTGTTGCCTCTTAGAAAGGTTCTTCTTTTGGGGTGCCTTGCTTCCACCTTTTGTTCTTGCCATACTCCTTTGCTTAGTAACACCAATGAAAGATTGAAATCTTCAATTTCTAGTAATGCCCAAATCGATTTAGGATAGATGAAGGTTGCCTTGTATCCTAAAAATCGACTCAAAACTTGAAGATTTTGGTGTTTGAATCACTTATTGTTGCTAAAGGAGTGATTAATTTTTGTTTTGAGGAAGTTTGGATTTGATGTGGTTGATTTTGGTTGAGAAAATTGTTTTTTGTTGATGGAGAGGATGAGGGTTTTGGGGTTTTGGGTAGTGTTTGTGTTTTGAAATAATGAAAATGAATGGGAAAGGAGGGTTTAAAAGACCCGTTGGTTTTTGAATTGCATAGGGAGACGAGCGGCTTCAGTATTGAGACGCTCGGATTCTTCAATTTCTGGGTTTAGAAAAAGACGCCATGGGACGAGCGGATTGCAGGAAGGACGAGCGGATTCCTGAGCTGAGACGAGCTTATTTGGCTTAGGACGCTCGGATTCCTTTCCAGTGAAAAATCCCAAATTTAACAGTAGAAAGACGAGCGTCTTTCCTCTTGGATGACCGTCCTGACTGAGACGAGCGGATTATCCCTCGGGACGCTCGGATTCTGCCGTTTCCACACGGATTCAGGTCCATCCGTGGGTGCTTCGTAACCCGTGTTATTTCATTCTTCAATTCTTGTGTTCTTCATTGTAGGGGCACTACAAAGGCATGAATAGCCTAGGCAATTACTATCCCCACACTAAGGCAAAGCACTACACATCAATAAACTCATAAGTCCCTCCCTCACTTCTCTCAAAATGATGAAAATCTTGATCAAGGCATAAAAATGTAAATCCAAAAATGACAAAAAAATGCAATACAATAATTGAAATGCAAGTTAGGGAGTTAGAATATTTACAAATGGTGGTTTAGGGAGGACTCCACCAAACTCTCATCAAATGTGAGATGTCAAGCGGGCATGTTCAAGGTGTTGTTGATGTTACTCAACACCTTGAAAAAGTAGTCGAAAGCTTGCTCATTATCATGATAAAGATCCTCAATAGACCTTTGCACTTGTTGTTCTCCATGATGGTCTTGGGCCATAGCACTACCAATATAGGGATTGAATATCCCTTCAAACTCATCATCCCAAAGACCGCATACTTCTTGATCACTAAAAATGTCTTGAGTTAATGAAGACAACTCTCCTTCTTTCTTGTCTTGGCCAATAAGGCCTTCTTCTTCACTTGTCATGGGTGAGCTTTTCAAGCACTCAATATTGCAATTTTCTTGCTCTTTTGATGGAGCATCATCCACTTTCTTTTTCCATTGAAATTCCAACTTCATCCTATCATCTTTCCGGCTATAGTGATCAACCATAAAACATGGCTCATGCAATCGTGGAGCTCTCATAGTCTTGTCAAGATTGAAAGTGATGGTTTCATCTCCCACTTCAAGGGTGAGCTCTCCATGTTTTATATCGATCACCGCACCCGCGGTGTGCAAGAAAGGTCTTCCTAAGATAATAGGAATATTGGAGTCTTCTTCCATGTCGACAATAACAAAATCCACCGGGATGAAGAATTTTCCAATTCTTACGGGAACATCTTTCCATACCCCTAAAGGTGTCTTTGTTGATCTATCCGCCATTTGAAGCGTGATGTTGGTGCATTTGAGTTCTCCCATTCCTAGCCTCTTGATACGTGTCCTAAATATGATGTTTTACACCCTATTTTACATGCATTTCAGAGCTCATTTGTGTAGTTTATGCTACTATTTTCCCTATTTCCGTCTACTTTTGTGTTTTTTGTGTAATATTGCAGAAATGTGAAGAATCCAGCGAAAAATGAGCCAAATCCGTCCCCGAGTACTTGGCAATTATTTGACATGAAGTATTTACTCAAGAAACGAACTTGGTGCGCGTATCAAGGCCTGAAAGATAGATTTGCGAGAGTTTCAGAAGCGGATTACCAGCTACAGTGGTCTATAGACTGACCTACGTGGTCTATAGATCGTCGAATCTTTGAATGAAGTCTGCAGGAAAGAGAGCGGTCGATCGACTGGTCCCAGTGGTCGATCGACCACACCATGAGACTGACGCGCAAATTAAAAGACGAGAGTTAGAAGCCCAATTGTAATTAGGTTTTAGGAATAAGAGTTACGTGACATTCCTATATAACGCAACCCCTTCCTACTCTTTTATTCATTAATTCATATTGGGATTCAGATTTAGATACCTAGTTTACAGTTTGCATTAGTTCTAAATAAAGTTCTTCTTTTGCATTCGGATTCGCTTTTTCTTGGCCTTCTTTATCTCTGGTAATTCTTGCTCTAAGTTCTATTCTTTCTTTATAGATTAGTATTGACTAAGTTAGAATCCCTAAGCCCTAATTCTTTCTTTTTGCGATTTTATTGTTCATTTAATTTAGTTATGTTTCCTGTTGTTTTAATCTTTATTTTTGTTTTTGTTATTATTTCCAGTATGAGTAGCTAAACCCTTCGTGCTAAGATGTAGGGGACCTGTAGTGTAGGCGGCATAGATTTCGTAGACCTGAGTCGCGTCATGGTCAATCGACTGACACACCTGGTCGATTGACCGGCTCACGTGAGATCAGCTTCCTTTTAATTGATTAAATTGCTTAATTTGACGAATCGAGTGCACGCGACTAGTTGAATACTTAGTAATTAACCGACCCATTAGATCGAAAGATAGGGGAGGGAATTAGACTACCAATTTAAACGACTAAATTATACTAAGATCGAAAGATATGTAAAATTTAGACTTTTAAGAATCACTTTTCAGGGCAAGAGTCAGTAATAGTGATGCTTAGGGACCCGTAGCTAGATCGAAAGATGCTACCTGTTAAGAATGGACCGAGAGGACTTCTTATTTTTCCATCTTACGTGATTATTTCAGACTTACTTAGGATACTGCCGTCGAAACTACAGTGAACCGATCATCTTAGCATCCTTTTAATATTTAAGTTCATCCATTTTCTTTAATCACTCATTTATTTGCTTAGTTTACTTTAAATTTTATTGCCTTTAGTTATAGATCATTTAAATCAAACCCCTCCGAAACTGTTACTTTTGACTAAAATTAGACAACTATTAATTGCATCGCCTCTCTGTGGTTCGACCCTGACTGCCACTAGCTATAGTAGTAGTTTGGAATATAAATTTATCTTTGATACTCTACGACGGTATCAAATTTTGGCGCCGTTACCGGGGAGAAAATTGTTTAATTTTTAGTTGTTTTTATTTTAGGCTTTATCTTAGTTTAAGGGACATCTATTCCTTAAATTCTTCTCATATTATACTTGTAGTTTCCTCTTATGCGCAGGTCACAGGGTGGTGAATTACGACCGTTAGATCCTAAGATTGAAAGGACTTTGCGTGAGTTGAGATGATCATCTAGAGTATTGCCGACAGAGGAAGAGCTGAGTACTCTGTCCAGTTACTACGAGAACAAGTTATTTGAGGAGGATCCACCTTCGTCTCCTATTTCTACTTCCTCAGCTGAGACCATTTCATCTCCAGATATGGATGAAGAAGCAAGTATAGCCAGTCACTCTGAGCCAAAAGCTTAGAATCTCTATAAGGAATTCGTGTTGCCAGCCGGGACGGAAAGAAAATTTGAAGCAAAACCGTCCTACATCAACTTGGTTGAGAGAAACCAATTTAGGGGAGCTGCGAATGAAGATGCAGCTAAACATATGGAGATATTCATTGACTACTGTTGTTCCATACCCCCACCAGCAGGTGTGACCCAGGACCAGATAAAAGAGACGATGTTCATATTCTCGCTCCGTGATGCTGCTAGAGAGTGGTACTGAGATCTGGATCGAGCTGCCAATGGGATTACTGATTGGAATTCGCTGGCCCTAGCATTTTATAAGAAATATTTCTCTGCATCGAAGACCAATGCGATTAGAGCTCAGATCACAAGCTTTAAACAGGGTCCTGATGAAGATTTTCATGAGGCATGGGTCCGTTTCAAGAGGCTGGTGTGATCTATTCCGCACCATGGGTTCGAACAATGGTGCCTGTGTAACCAATTCTATAATGGGCTTTATGATGATCAGAGGGCTATCCTGGATGCTGCAGCTAATGGGAGATTCTAGGAAAATGTTGGAGAAACTAAGGGGTGGAAGATTATTTAAGATATGGCCACCCATAAAGCTGAGCATGGGAATTCTAGAGGAAATTAGAGAAGATCATCTGAATCTCCTGCTGTAGCTGCAATAGAGGCCCTTACTGCAAGATTTGACAAGCTAGATTTTTGGGGATCCCAAAAAGGCGGGATATATAAAGTTAATGCAGTTTCAGACGGTCCCTTTACATGCAAAAGATGTGGAGGAGAGGGACATGTTTCGGAGTTTTGTACTAGTTCGAATGAAACATGTGCTGCCTTTCAACACTTTAGGCAGACTAGTACTTATCCCGATCCCTCTAATGCCCACCCCAATTTGAGGTGGACTAACTAGAATGTCCTTAATCCGGGTCCACAACAAAGCAAACAAAGAAGAAAGAAAAACTATGTGACCCCTCATAAGTCGCAGCAGCATATCAAAAGCCTCCCTATGTGCCTCAAGAAAGAATTTCAAGGTTCGATATTTCGAATTGAAAAACATGGTTCAGAATTTGTCGGGTTTGCTGCAAAAGGAGTCTCTAGCTAGAGAGACTTCTACAAAAATGTTGGAGAGTCAAATTGCCCAATTGGCAAACAAAAGTGCAACTAGAGCTCCAGGGCATTTACTGTCGCAGCCGGATCAAAAAGAGACTTTGAATGCGATTACTTTGAGGAGTGGGTCTACCCTTGATGGGCCCGCTATGGTCGAAGATGTTACTGGAAAATATGGGGCGGAACCGAGTAAGAAAAAGGCTGGAATGAACAGTAGAAGGAAAAAGACGATCAGCAGGTACATCAGTCGATCGACTGACATACCTGGTCGATCGACCACCGTAATGATGAAGCTTCGGTCTCGCGGAAGTCCGATCGACTGACCTACATGGTCGATCGACTGAAGATGCGTCTGATCGTGAACCTTTCCGTCCTCCAATGCCAGATAACTTGAGGGACTACTTATTTCGGGGTACGACGACTCCGAAATTATCGAGGTAAGATCCATATGCTGATGGGTCAGTTCCGGTTCCAAAGTATGACCCTACGACGGTTAATGGTTCATTCCTGAGACGGTTTGAAGAAGGTTCGAGCTACAACAAGGATAAGGTAGTAGATTTTCAGCCTAAGTCCACTGATGCCGGTATGAGAGACCTAGAGGAAAGGGCTAAGTTGCTTCTTACAGCCCCGTACCCAGAGAGATTGGTGCCGACAAAGGAACAAGTATCGTTTAACAAGTTTGAAAATGTTATTCGTAGTTTAAATGTGCAAGTTCCTTTCTTAGAATTAGTTAATCAAGTGCCTGCTTACATGAAATTTATGAAGCAATTGTTGTCTAAAAAGAAGTCACTTGATACTGTACAATCTGTCGCACTAACTGAGGAGTCATGTTCCTATTTGACTCATACCGCACCTCATAAGCTAGAAGACCCAGGTAGTTTTTCAGTCCCATGTAATATTGGCACCTTTTCTATTGAGAAGGCCTTGTGTGACCTAGGGCCCAGTATTAGTGTTATGCCTTTGAGTCTCGCTAAGAAATTGAAATTGACTAAGTTTGCAATCACAAACATGACAGTACAGATGGCCGGTTGTTCTGCGGTCCAGCCCATAAGAGTCTTAGAGGATATTCCTGTGCAAATAGGAAAGTTCTTTTTCCCAGTTGACTTCGTTGTGCTAGATATACCCGAGGATGCTCACATCCCTATCATTTTGGGTAGACCATTTCTGCACACTGCTGGTGCAGTTATAGATGTTGGCTCAGGGACATTGACCTTTAAGGTGGGGAAATAGTCCATTATTTTTGCCCAGACCTATACGAAGAAGGCTGCTATGTACCCAAAAACTTGCAATGTAGCTAAATCTTATGTTTTGTTGCCTGATATGCCTGCCCCTATGCCTATTTCTGCTATAACACCTCCGCCCCAGTTTGGGAGCAAATTGGAGGAAGATCCTTCTGTTTTGACTGTTGTAGGAGCTGGTTTGGGGAAGTTAGAGCCGCATGTTGCTCCAGATGTGAAGGAGCCAATCGTTCAAAGAGGCGGTCTAGGATGTCTTAGGTATGGCACAGATGAGGAGCCTGATGAGGAGCCAGTCAAGGTGACGGAGTCCGATTTGGATTTTGACGAGCCAGACGAGGTCATTGATTGGGACGATGTTAGAGATGTTGATCCGTTGAGTTCTGCGGATATTAGAGTTGTTAGGAGCCCCGCTGAGGAGATGAGTACTGTAGAGGTTACCTCTTGTAGACAGAAGCCGAGCAAGTGGGCCATTCCGTGGCCATTCTTGATCAACTATTAGTTGATTAAGACCTTTTTTTTAAAAAAAAAAAAAACATTTTATTGCTTTTGCTAGACTTTTTATTGCTTTGGTGTGCGCGAGACTTCGCTTTAATAAGTTTGCTTAGGATTTAAAGACTTTAGACTGTTACTTTGGGTTTTGCGCAATTTTGGGCGCGTTATTATGTGTATCTGCAGGTTCATATACCATATTAGCTCAATTTATTGAGCTAATTCGAAGAAATCAGAAACTTACAGCAGGTATTTCAGTCGATCGACTGGCTTGTGTGGTCGATCGACTGTGCCGCGACTCCAGGGGCTTCTGTTCCTGTCACCCTGGTCGATCGACTGGCTGGTATGGTCGATCGACCGCCTTCGCTGATGTACCTGTTCACGACCATTCCCCTGCGGTGTTTGGTCGATTTGCGGAGTTGAGGGAGTCTTTTCTCCACTTTGTTCTCCGATTCATTTCTATTTTCTTTTGTTGTCTTATTTTGCACATAATTTTGCGTTTCGTAAATTGCTTTATCGGAATTACGCGCGGTACTTTTGTTACTTTTCAGGTACCTATGGTAGCACTGTTGGCTACTGAAACCTCCTAGCTCACGCTGGTTTGGCGAGGTTTCCTGCTGCGCTTAAAGTCTTGTGAGTTTCCGAGTCCTTCTTTTATGTCAATTTTAGTAATAATTCCGCAAAATCCCAATTTCCTTTGGTTATATTTCTTATATGATTTCGCACAATGGGGACATTGTGTGATTTGGTTTGGGGAAGGGTTTTGCGTTGCATTCATTCTGTTTTGCATTCACGTTTACAATTTTATATTGCATTGTTTTTATTTTCCTCTTATATACAGAAAATCAAAAAAAAAATTGAAAAATTTCAAAGATTCAAAAAATGCATGTTTATTTTAGCATATAGGTTGAGTCGGAACGGTAGTATTTCAATGATGACATTGCATTTTCATCTCTTTATGCTTAAGCCGTGCTCATTAACATGTTATTAGTAGAATCATATATGCATAGTCTACGAGTTTTCGTTAATTTATTCGCTGAATCTTGAGACTTGACTTAGATTTTTGGCAAACTACATCATTTTCTGAGGATTAGAGCTTATAACTGGTGACATTCATGACCAGTTTATTTAGGATGTGAGAAGTTACTCCTTATAAGGCATGTTACATTAATTTGCATAAATATGAACTTGATCTACTTAATACCTGTATGCATTCGGTTTGTGGTTTGTTGACACATGTGGTAGAGGTCCCCTTTTCTCATTTTACCCATAAACCTCACATGGCCAAATTGCCCTTTTGTCCCATAAGCTACATACTATATTTAGCTTACCTTATCTGAGCTAGTATTGGTAGTTGTGGGAATGTGTTTATTGCATTTTGGTTATATTGCTATTTATGAGAAGGTTGGTGGAATGTTGGAAAAGAGGAAAGAAAGAAAGAAAAAAAGAGAAAAAAAATGGAAAGCAAGTTCGACCATGCACGTACTGCAAGAAAGAAAAAAGAGAAAAAAAGAATCAGAATCGCATAATTCAAAGTCTTTATTAAATGACGATTTTTGCTCCCATGTTGTATTTGTATCTTATGGTGAGTTGACTAATTGTGGAAATTGTGAGATTTGTGCTTCTAATTGGCACCGTTTTGTATCGATTGATCTTGAGTTTGAAGTTGGGATGTTCCCGTAATTTGGGTCTGTAGTTACTAGCTTGGATTTAACTCCTCATATCCAAATTTATCTTAGCCCCTTCTTACCATTTACCTCACATATCCATATTTACCTCGGCATGTGTCATGGTCATTTGTTTGGTTGGAATGCATATGTACGGTTGTAGAGATTATTTTCATATTAGACTGCATGCATGTTCTTATAGGTCGTAGTCAGGTGAGAGCACTACATTTACTTCTTTCTATCTTTACATATACTCACCCGTATTCATTGTGTGATTTGAGCGACCCGTGAGAGTCCGAATTGATAAGTCTTTATAGTTTACAGTTCAGCAGTTTTTTAACGACTACATAACTCGTTTGCATGATTCATTTCTCTAATTGATTGTTAGTTGTTGCATTAAACTGGTTTAGGCTTTATAGTTGCATTTCGCTCTGAGATTGAACTCGTTCCACTAGGTTTTAAGGTCGAGTCTAGTTCTTGCTTGGGGAAAAGCAAGGGTTTGGTTTGGGAAAGTTTGATGCGTGTCCTAAATATGATGTTTTACACCCTATTTTACACGCATTTCAGAGCTCATTTGTGTAGTTCATGCTACTATTTTCCCTATTTCCGTCTACTTTTGTGTTTTTGTGTAATATTGCAGAAATGTGAAGAATCCAGCGGAAAATGAGCCAAATCCGTCCCCGAGTACTTGGCATATTATTTGACATGAAGTATTTACTCAAGAAACGAACTTGGTGCGCGTATTAAGGCCTGAAAGATAGATTTGCGAGAGTTTCAGAAGCGGATTACCAACTACAGTGGTCAATAGACTGACCTACGTGGTCTATAGATCGTCGAATCTTTGAATGTAAGTCTGCAGGAAAGAGAGCGGTCGATCAACTGGTCCCAGTGGTCGATCGACCACACCACGAGACTGATGCGCGAATTAAAAGACGAGAGTTAGAAGCCCAATTGTAATTAGGTTTTAGGAATAAGAGTTACGTGACATTCCTATATTACGCAACCCCTTCCTACTCTTTTATTCATTCATCCAGATTGGGATTCAGATTTACATACCTAGTTTACATTTTGCATTAGTTCTAAATAAAGTTCTTCTTTTGCATTCGGATTCGCTTTTTCTTGGCCTTCTTTATCTCTGGTAATTCTTGCTCTAAGTTCTATTCTTTCTTTATAGATTAGAATTGACTAAGTTAGAATCCCTAAGCCCTAATTCTTTCCTTTTGCGATTTTATTGTTCATTTAATTTAGTTATGAATCCTGTTATTTTCATCTTTATTTTTGTTTCTGTTATTATTTCCAGTATGAGTAGCTAAACCCTTCGTGCTAAGATGTAGGGGACCTGTAGTGTAGGCGGCGTAGATTTCGTAGACCTGAGTCGCGTCATGGTCGATCGACTGACACACCTGGTCGATCGACCGGCTCACGTGAGATCAGCTCCGTTTTAATTGATTAAATTGCTTAATTTGACGAATCGAGTGCACGCGACTAGTTGAATACTTAGTAATTGACCGACCCATTAGATCGAAAGATAGGGGAGGGAATTAGACTACCAATTGAAAGGACTAAATTATACTAAGATCGAAAAATATGTAAAATTTAGACTTTTAAGAATCACTTTTCAGGGCGAGAGTCAGTACTAGTGATGCTTAGGGACCCGTAGCTAGATCGAAAGATGCTACCTGTTAAGAATGGACCGAGAGGACTTCTTATTTTTCTATCTTACGTGATTATTTCAGACTTACTTAGGATACTGTCGTCGAAACTACAGTGAACCGATCATCTTAGCATCCTTTTAATATTTGATTTCATCCATTTTCTTTAATCACTCATTTATTTGCTTAGTTTACTTTAAATTTTATTGCCTTTAGTTATAGATCATTCAAATCAAACCCCTCCGAAACTGTTACTTTAGACTAAAATTAGACAACTATTAATTGCATCGCCTCTCTGTGGTTCGACCCTGACTGCCACTAGCTATAGTAGTAGTTTAGAATATAAATTTATCTTTGATACTCTACGACGGTATCACCTCTTGCTTACCGAGTATGGCATAACACTCACACTTGCCCCAAGGTCACATAGAGCTTTGTTTATCGTGGTGTCGCCAATAGTGCATGGAATAGAGAAACTTCCCGGATCCTTGAGCTTTGGAGGTGAACTTCCTTGAATAATAGCACTACTTACTTTAGTAAAAGCAATAGTCTCAAGCTTCCGGATTGATTTCTTCTTTATAAGGATATCTTTCATATACTTTGCATAGGCCGGAACATGATTGATTAATTCCGTAAATGGAATTGAGACTTCTAAATTCTTCACAATCTCCATGAATTTTCTAAGTTGGTCATCAAACTTAGGCTTAGCTTGACGACTCGGGAATGGAAGTCTAATCACAATAGGCTCCTTTTCTATGGCCTTCACTTCATCCTTCTTTGAAACTTCTTGAATGGTGGGTTCTTCTTCTTTAGAGTTTTCAACAACTCTTTCCTTTTCACTAGCATTCACAACATCTTTATTAACGGGCTTCTTCGGCCCTTCATACCTTGTACCACTCCTCAAATGGATGGCACTCACCGATTCTTGTCGTGGGGGATTACCTTGAGGTGGTAATTGACCCTTTTGTCTTTGTGAACTTGAAGATGCTAATTGAGACATTTGGGTCTCCAACATCTTTGTGTGAGCTAGTATGTTGTTAATGGTGATGTCTTTTGCTTGGCTATCCTTTTACATTTGAGTGAAAAACTCTTGTTGGTTCTTTTGCATTTGGAGGACCGCTTTTTGAACATCAAAACCTTGGTCATTTGATTGAGTGTATGGAGTTTGATTTTGGAAATCTTGGTTTTGGTTGTAAAAGGGTATTTGATTTTGGTTTCTCATTGGAGGTGGGGTGTATGTTGGTTGAGGGTTTTGAACATTTTGGCTTTTGAACATTTTGGCTTTTGAATGAGAGATTTGGATGGAATTTGGTGTTTTCATTGTAATAGTTGGAATAAGGGGTACCACTCTTGTATGCTTAAAAACCATTCACTTGCTCACTTGTTCCCCTACATTCACTTTGGTCATGTCCCAAAGTTCCACAATTCTCACATATTCCACTTAGAATTGATGAAGATGCCACCATGGCCTTAACATGTTGCTTAGGTGATTTGGAGGATTCTTCAAGTTTAGCCATAGCCTTCTCAAACTTCAAATTAATGGTATCAATATGAGCACTAAGTTGAGCACCCAATTGAGTAATAGAGTCCACTTCATGCTTTCCTCTTCTAGTAGCCTTCCAAGGTCTACTATATTGTGAGTTATGGATCGCCATTTCCTCAATCTTGTTCCATGTTTGATTATCGTCAACTTCGGTGAACATACCATTTGATCCTATGTTGAGAATGTTTCGAGAGTCTTCATAAAGACCATTCCAAAATTGTTGTACCAAGAACCACTCGCTAAGTCCATGATGAGGACATGAGCGACAAGTTACTTTGAATCGCTCCCAAGCTTCATACAAATATTCTTCGTCCCTTTGTTTAACCCCGTGATTTGGGCCCTTAGCATGTTAGTCTTTTCCGGAGGGTAGAAACTTTTGTAGAAAGCAAGAGCCAATTTCTTCCAAGAGTCAATACCAAGAGTAGCCTTATCAAGGCTCTTTAACCATTGTTTCGCGGTACCAATCAAAGAAAAAGGAAATAAGACCCATCGAATTTGGTATTGAGTAACTCCGGTTTGTGAAATCGCATCACAATAGTCACAAAAAGTCTCCATTTGAGAATGAGGTTCTTCACTAGGCATGCCCCCAAATTGACTTCTTTCGACTAATTGGATAAATGCGGATTTTGAAATGAAATTACCGGTCAAGTGTTGTGGTGTGGGAGTACCATTGGGTAGGTTCTCCTCGGTTGGTAGGGGATGTGATGAAAATTTAGGCATTGTGGGTTGATTTTGTGGTGGGTTTTGTGTTGGGTTATCCTCTCCTTCTCTTGCAAAAGGGTTGATGAACTCAATATTTTTGGTTGAATATCCACAATCTCACCAATACCTCTCAAAGTATTTCTAGCAAGTCTTCTATTAGTTGTCAAAGTTCTTTCAATTTCGTGATCAATGGGTAACAAGTTACCTTGTGATCTTCTAGACATGCAAAATATCAAACAACTTGAAAATAATTAGAACAAACCTTGAGAAGTTTTACTTCCCCAAGGCAAAGAAAGACACAACTAAGAACAATCAAAGAAAATCAAATCAAGTTAACAACGTCCCCGGCAACGGCGCCATTTTTGTTCGGACTATCATTTTCGGTTACTTGTCGTTAGGAGCACCTAGACCAAAACAATATTTATAACTTCACAAACTACTCTACTATTAGTAAAGAGGTAAGTAAAGGTCGGATCCCAAGGGACGGGTATTGAAGTAGGATTTTCGATTGCAAGTAGTGGTGTCTAAGGGTGTCACAATTTGGGTTGAGATAGGAAGATCACTAGACTAAATAACAATGTAAATAAACAAGCAAGATGATAAAAATGAGATGTAAACAATTGATTAAAAGCACTAGGGTGTCATGGGTTCATAGGGGATTCATGGGAATTGATCATACAAACATATTCTCAAATTATAAGCAAGCAATTATTATTGTGATAGGATCGAGTTGGTTTATATCTTACAATCCTAGGAAGGTTTGGGTCACGGAGCCGAATCGATTAGATTGTACAACACCTACAAGTCGACTTAATCCTCCCTACTCAACTATATGCATGGTCTAATGAGACTCGAGTTGGTTTATATCTTACAAGTCTCATTGAAAAGGTAAGTGATGGGTAAAAAATGCAAGGATTCATAGGCTCGCATTTCATCAAACATAACATGTGCATAAGTTAAGATCACAACAAGCAAGCAAATAAATTACGTGAATATATTAAATTAAGCATGAATCATCCCCCATGTTGGTTTCCCCTAATTTCCCATTAACCCTAGCTAAAGAAACTACTCACTCATTATCAAGTTTAACATGCTAACAAGGTTGTCAATCATATTAACAAAGCAAAACATGATGAATGAATGGAAATGATTAACAATAATTAAAACAAGGGTTAAGAGAATTATACCTAATGATGATTCCAAAATAAGAAGCAAAGAATAATAGAAGTACTTGATGATTGATGGAAGGTTGTCAATCTCCCAATAATACCCAAATAATCTTCAATTACCCAAAATAAATGATGAACAATAGAGAAATTAAGGAAATGAGATTTGTATTAATGCTTAATTAAAAGTTGATTACAAGATTAAAATGAGATTAGGAAGAACATAAATAATATTAAGGATTGATGATAATCTAATTAGTACAATGGGGTATTTATAGTGAGGATTAGGTACATAAATTAGGGTTACTAAGGGCTTAAATGACGATTACGGCCCTTAAGAAAAGTTGAGGAAATGCACCTCTAGAAGGAAGATGCTAGTCTCCTTTTTGCTAGTCTTTCAGAAATATGCGCATCCCGAGTGGAATAAGGAAGAGACGTGCTGTACTGGGCAGGAATCCGAACGGCCAAGGGGTCGGGACAAGCGGATTGTGGTGGTGCAGGACGAGCGGACAGGGTGGTGGGACGCTCTGATTGTGAAGGTCTTGGACGAGCGTCCCGAGGCTGTGACGGGCGGATTGTAGTCCAGCAAGCTTCTCCCTCTTTTCTTCTTTTCTTCTTCCAACAATCCTCAAGGATCTTGTCGGAAATGCAAGGATCTTCTTCATCGTTGCCCATCTTCTACATTATTTACATATGCCTTCTAGTCTTGTCTTTACTTTGATGCTTGGTCATTAGATTCAATCAATTTAGCTCCATTTTGCCATGAAAATGCAAGGTTTGCACTCTTCTCCTACCAAGGAAACAAAACCTCAAAGAATATGCAGAACAAAGGACTAAAGATAGTAAATTACCCAATCTATAAATATTATTAAAAGGCTAGCTTAAAAATGCCACGTAAATAATGCCACATGGGATAGAAAAAAGCCACGTACACAATAATAATGTGACTTGGCAAACTAATATGACATGGATTATCCAATTTATTATTATATTGCATTAATTTAAAATACTTATTCCCTTTAAAAATCCATCCATATTCCATTAGCTTTAAATTTAATTAACTAAAAAAAACTACAATAAAAAAATACGCATTAATTATAAGTTAATAATTTCAAAATATTTCATATGGAGTAGTATTATATGTATTCGAAATAAAAAAAAACTGAATACATAAGAAATTAAGAACGGCGATGATTAAATGAAGTTGAAAAAAAAAAAATTTGTATTGTCACTAATTCACTATTTTTTTAAAGGCATTAATTCACTATTGTTGCTACTATAACTTTGTTGTATATAGAAGATGTTTTACAGAACTACTTAATCAACAAATGAGTATTAAAGATCATATAAAAAAATTAGGAAAATATAAAATATATGAAAAAGAAAATATTTATTTAATTTAAGTAATTTACAAACAAATTATGTAAATACTTAAGTGAAATTAAACAGTAATAATAGAATTTTAAAAGGGTAGTAATACCGTGTATTTAGTTCATGAAATTATTTTACGTAAAGGATAAGGTTTTGGAAAATATAAAATATATAGAAAAGAAAATATTTATTTAATTTAAGTAATTTACAAACAAATTCTGTAAATACTTAAGTAAATCTATACAATATAGTTAAAAGTTTAGATTAAAGCATTTATCTTAATTTCACATGGCATTAGAATTTAATATTTTATACCCCACTAATTTCTATTAATTTTTATTGATTATTTAATTATTATTAGATTATTGGTTATTTGATATAATTCTTATAAAAAAAATGATTACTAAAAGTCCTTACAAAAATGTCATTACATATTGTGTAACATACAAATAAAGAAAATCAAAAGACGTCATTAATATTATTAAATTAAATGTATATATTAAAGATTTGATGAGCTAAAAAAACCCAAAAAAAAAAAAAGATGTAACTTACCAAAATTGTAAGTTTCATAATTTAGAATTATATTTCACATTTTAATTGAAATTTTTGGAAGAGAACATATATGTTAGTGAATCGGTTAAATTTTTTCATATTAACACAGCTCATAAAATTAAAGTATACATTTATTTATTTCTCTAAAATCTATATAATAAATAGTATAAAATGGCTAACATTGAGTACATTTTTAAATGACATGTGATATAACCACGTGATTTTAAGAAGTCATATTACAAGTCTCATCATCATAATTTTTTTTTTATGTCCCCTAATATTTATTCTTACATTTACAATATTAGAAAAAATTAAAGAAGACAATAAACTTTTTATTTTCTTCCACTTCAATACTTTATTCAATTCACCGCAAGCATTTAACCATACTTTTCATCTTCTTTCTCCATAACTCATTTCTCAAGTTTCTTTATAATGATTCATATTTTTAGTTTATCTTAAAACTTTTGATGATATTATGACTTCTTAATTACTACTTTTTTTTTCTTGAGATGATAATGTTTAATCCATGAGCACAACAATAGACATGCATTTTTATTATAGTTTTTTTTATCAACCTACAACTCATTCGTTTTTATCATGTTCTTTTTTCCATTATAAGATTTTACTATATTGGTCAAACTCATTTGATAATATATCTTATGCAATTTTGTATTTCATGTACAATTGATTTTGGCATAATACTAATTTGTACAATTGATTGAATTTTCAGGACCATGACATACTTGGAGATCAAAACATGCAAATGACAATCGACAAGTACGTGGATTTTTTGAGAGGATGATGTTTCTCATTTTTTTCCTTGGATTTTTTTTGGGGAGATTTTCCTATTTTAATTATCAATACTATATATTAAATCCAGAAACCAAGGGACTTCAATGTAGTTAAAGAAAGTTATACAAATTAATTATACTATATAGTTTTAAATCAATAGCACCGTGTGATGGACCCAATTAAGGGATCTCAATGCAAATATTATATAGTTTGGGTTAAAATTAAATTATATAAAAGCTTGGTAAGTTTCTTAAACATTTGTAAGAGACTAAAACATGGTCAATTTTCTTAAAATAAAATAATTAATTAAGATGATCAATTTCCTTAAAATAAAATAATTAATTAAGATGCTCAATTTCAAGGAGACTAAAAGAAAAAAGATGCTTGGTAATTTTCCTAAATATTTATAGAAGATGGTCAATTTCCTTAAAATAAAATAATTAATTAGTATAAACATGCACACTTATGGTATTAATTGTTATCATCATAAAATTGTATATTAAAGTTAAAATCTATGCAATTTTATTAAATTTTATAGTTTATTAGATGTATAGAAATGTTAATTATTTAACATATAAAAATATAATATAGGTAGGTTATAAATATTTCAAGTTAGATTCCATAATATATAATATTGCATAATTAATCAATATTAATGTAGTGAAAATAACAATAATTACGGCGGGAGTAGTCAAATTATCGATATTAATGCGGCAGTGGTGACAATAACAATAATTACGGCGGGAGTAGTGAAAGTAACAATGATTACGGGCAAGTAGTGAAATGTTATTACTATTGTTTCATTAATAAGAGTAAAATATTAATAGCGGGAGTAGTGAATTTGTCTCAAAATTTATTTTATCGTAATTTTAGGATATGTCATTGAAAAATATATTAATGATAAATTTATGGGTTATGCAACCTTAAGTAATTTTATTTAATGAAAACAAAAATAATGATAAGTAGAGGTAGCCCGGGCGAAGCCGGGCACCAATACTAGTTAATACAAAACTCATTTGATAATATTTTTCATATACTCGGTATATCTTATGCAATTTTGTATTTCATGTACAATTGATTTTGGCATAATACTAATTTGTACAATTGATTGAATTTCAGGAGCATGACATACTTGGAGATCAATACGTGCAAATGACAATCGACAAATATGTGGATTTTTTAAGAGGTAGCATGATGTTTTTCATTTTTTTTCTTGGAATTTTTTTTTGGGAGATTTTCCTATTTTAATTATTAATACATGATAAACGGTGAGTACAGAACACAATTTAAGAATTATCAATTTTTTTATTTCAGATATTAGTTCAATATCAGTTAATACGATAGTTGATATTGAAGGATGTGTTCATATGGATGATCAAATCTGGAGGTCTTGAATGGAGTAATCACCATTACGAGGATGTATTTTTATGCCGTTGATCATTTTAATTGATATTAGCCTATCTATTTTTGTTCCAATAATTATGCTAAGGTTTTTAGCCTTTTAGTTATTCTTGGCCTTTTAGTTGTAGTGATAGTATCGACACAATGTTGACGGATAATTCTTACACGAGAAAAAAAAACCATCAAATGATAATTAAATTTGAAATGGAGAGACACATATTCAATGTATTCAATTACTATATTAGTCTTACTTCATTCACTTTGTTAGGCTATTTTTCTTTACCTATTGAAGGAGAAAAACTTGACCGCTTTTGATAAATTGGCCGTTAAGAAACTCATCAATCTCCGGAGCACCTGCACCAATATCTTAAAGTTACATAATACATAACCCATGTATAAGTATTAATCATTGATTTCTATATAAACAACTTATGTCTATATACATTTAATTAGACTATTTAATTTGAGTATGATGAATTGAGAATGCAAATCATTACTGAATTTATGAGTTAGCATAAATCAAGAATCATCAGAGCAATGAGCAACGTCATCCTTCAACATATACATTAAAAAAAACTCTCTATTAAATGCGTAAATTCCATTAATTTACTAGGTTGTTAATAGAGAAGAAGAAGAGTTACTCATGATTAGATTTTTTTTTATCTTTTACAAAGACCCACATTTTAACGACAAATACAATGCCTCCCCCACTAATCTCATATTATTATTATTGTTTATATTACCGCATTATTACGTTCAATCTCATAATTTACATCTTATTTTATCGTCTTCAATGTTTTCAAATCAAAATATATTTTACACAAGTAGTATTAATAAAAAAAGGAAATTTGTATAGGACCCATGATTTTTCACGGGTTTCAAAACTAGTTATGCACTAAAAAGCATAGGAACGAGGCTAATTCGGGGACTAAATATGCTCAAATATTGGTCACATCAAAATCACCTCACCAAATATCCTTTCAAAATGCCAAGCAATATCCCAAAAACTTTCCATTGACAATGACCAAATCCTGTTTTCGCCCAGGATTGACAAAAACAATAACAAAAACAAAACTCACAAAAACATCCCCAAAAACACCAATGTGGGAACCATGGGAAAACATCAAACGGAATTCACGGATCTGGGAATAACATATGGCACCGCTCTGGGGATACTTGCTTTAGAAGGATTACCGCAACTCATTGGTCCGACTCCGGACCCACCAGAACACAGGAGAGCCCGATTCTGGGATGGTAATGCCTATTGCCAATACCATCAAGACAAGGGACATGACACCGAAGCCTGTCTCAAACTCAAGCATGCTATTCAAGATATGATTGAAGCTGGCAAAATCATAGTTGCACCTCTCAGTCAAGACAATTCTCTTGAATGTCTCAAGTCAAACAGCAACTTTGAACGTTCTCAAAGGACATTCACCAATCTCAACACAACCTATGCCGCAGCTCTTCAAAAGCTTGTGACTGAAGGGAAGCTACAACCAATCGGGCCCACTCCGGACCCGTCTGAATGCAGGAAAACCTGTTTTTGGGACGACAATGCCTATTGCCAATATCATCAAGGAAAAGGTCATAACACTGAAACATGCTTCATACTGAAACATGCTATTCAAAATATGATCGACAACCATGAACTGATAGCTTCATCCTTATGCCAACCAAGTGATGAAGACAACCCTAATGAACATCTCATTCTGCAAGGAGATGAAAGCCTCATGGACTGTTATCCTCATATCCTCCCAAACAACGAGAGTGAAGTGCTCAAGTGGGTCATTGCTCAAGATCAAACATTCAAGCCGCTGGATGCTGCAAAGGAGATCATTGAGGAGGAAAGTAATGATTAGGAGTCCGTATCTACGATTAAGTCTGAGTCCGAGTCCGAGTCTTAGGCTTTCTCATATCTATCCTAGTGTTTGTTCTTTTATTCCTAAGTGACAAACTGGGGGTTGTCCCCATGATTCACATGTATTCATCGAGTCTGTGCTAACATCTTATTTATCTAAATAAAAGCACAATTTCCAGCTATCATATATTCTCCTCTTTACCATTTCCCATTGACAACGAGAATTGATTTGAGAATTGATTTAAAACAAACAACATGTTCCAATTCAATGTGAGTACACTCGAGTGACGCTCCGTGCCGAGTAAGCAGAGGACTCGAAACTCCGTGTCCATTTTCTTTACCTATTCCATGTATAGCAATAGAAACCTTTCAATAGCACCCAATTTAGAACGAGCTTTTATCGAAGGGATTCTACGATGAACCTGGATAACAAACCAGAACATCTCCTTGTTCATGATCAATGACAGAAGTAGGCAAGCCCATTCCCCACAAAAACATCCCATCACCAAATATCAACCGCTCACCAACGGGTACATCCCCGTCTGCACCTTTACCTTCCTCGAACGAAGGACTGCAAAAAACAGATATATCCAAAGCAAAGCCAAAGCGAAAGGTCAAAATCAAAGGCCCAAGCCAATAGCCATTCACCCAAAGTCAAAGCGAAAGGCTAAAATCAAAGGCCCAAGCCAATATCCATTCACCCAAAGCCAAAGCTCAAGGCCAAAGCCAAAAGCAATTCATCCCAAGGCCAAAGCCAAAGCCAAAACAAAGGCAAAAACCAAAGCCAAAGCGAAAGTCAAGGCAAAAGCCAAAACAAAAACGAGATAGTGAAATTCAAATTCACTATTTTCACAAATTTCAAACGACGGAAATTAAAACCGTTATTTTCAAATTAAAAAAAAACAAGATAGTGAAATTCAAGTTCGCTATCTTCACCAGCTTCAAACGACGGAAATTAAAACCGTCATTTTCAAATCAAAAAAACAAAATAGTGAAATTCAAATTCGCTATTTTCACAAATTTCAAACGACGGAAATAAAACCGTCAATTTCAAATCAAAAACAAGATAGTGAAATTCAAATTCACTATTTTCACAATTCCAAACAACGAGAACTAAAAACCATCCCATTCAAAAAACGAAATAGTGAAATTCAAATTTGCTATTTTCCCACAATTTCAATTGACAAAATTCAAAACCGTCACTTTTAAAAAAAATGAAATAGCGAAATTCAAATTCGTTATTTTCCCACAATTTCAAATAACGGAATTAAACCGTCACTTTTCAAACTTCGGACCAACAAGTCCAACACCAAGAAGTCCAAAGCCAAGGACCCATGAGTCCAACATATAAAGTCCAGGACCAAGAAGTCCAAAGCCCAGGACCCATGAGTCCAGAATACCAAGTCCAGGACCAACAAGTCCAAAGCCTAAGACCGACACGTCCAAAACACTAAACACTAAAACCTCAACAAAAACTTCTTCACTCCTAAGTCCTTCAACAGACTGTTATAGGGAGACCCATCTAGGATCCTGGGGATTCCCCTCAAGATCATAACCAACATCGCTTCACCCCTAAGTCCTTCTAGAGACTGCTACAGGGAGACCTATCTAGGATTCTGAGGATTCCCCTCAAACTCGTAATATCACACCTTAACCTTTAAGGTCCAGACATGGGATTCTGATCCCACATTTACCAACCATTTCGTGCTCAGGCCAGATCAAGCCGGAGACCCCATTTCGCACCACATTACAAGCCGCAATGCATCAGCCTAAACACCACAAAATACAAACTCCAGATTTTTATCTGTCAAACAACCCTTTTATTACCAAGCTTCACATTCCAAAATGTCGGAGCCATTTTCACCCTGACCCAGATACGGAGTCCTCAAAAAAAACATTGCTCCCTGGAACGGGACATGCACATTTCATTCTTAGAGACCACTTTTTAGTGTGCTCACGCAACAAGAAACCTTTTCACAAATTATGCCTCTTCGATTCAAGATCAAGAGGGATTTCTATCCAATCAACCTTCGAGTCACCAAACGGAATTCACTGTCGTGACCTTCAACTCCAGATTTTTATCTGTCAAACGAACCTATTATTACCAAGCTCCACATTCCATAATGTCGAAGCCATTTTCATCCTGACCCAGATACGGAGTCCTCGAATGCTTTGCTGCCGAGAACGGGACATACCTAATCTACCCTTCGGGTCCACTTTTTAGTGTGCTCACATGATAAGGAACATTTTCACAAATTACACCTCTTCGATTTATGATCAAGGAGGAATTATCTCAAATCAATTTTCAAGTCACCAAACGGTATTTACCGTCGTGACCCTCACACTTTAAGGTCCTAACAACTCGCTTAGGCACACAATTGCAGAACTACGATCTGGTTTGATTTCACTTCATGTGAATACGTAGGCAGTCCTTCAAGGACACAACCATACACCTCAAAATCACTTTAAGGTCCTAAATACTCGCTTAGGCACACACATGCAGAACTACGATCTGGTTTGATTTCGCACACATGCGAATACGTAGGCAATCCTATTACGAGGGCACAACCACACCCCCACACACATTCAATTTTCAAGTCTTCAATTTTCAACTCATTGCACACACTCAGAACTACGACCTGGTTTGATTTCGCACACACGCGAATACGTAGGCAGTCCTATTACAAGGGCACAACCGCATGCTCCTTTCACAACCCTTCCAATTTTCAATCCTTAATAACCAGCTCAGAACTACGATTTGGTTTGATTTCGCAAACACGCGAATACGTAGGCAGTCCCCAACAAGGACACAACCGCACCCCCATTTCAATCTCAACCTTCACCATCAATCCTCAAAAGCAGCCCACCCAGCCGCAAAAATTAATCTTATACCTCTTTACTGGGTGCCTCTTTCTTAAGACGTCGCCCATTCCTTGTTTTGTCAAAATCCCACCTTCTCACTCTCGAGGCTTCTATTTCAAGACGCCACCCATCCTTTGTCCTCAAACATCTTTTGAGTCTCAACCACAGTCCAAACAAAAATGCCCATAGCCTAGTGCTCGGTTAGAACGATGACAAGGTCTTGGTTCCGCTCTCTGAATTATCACAACTTGAGAAGGGATCTCAAACAAGCAAACGGAGGCAAAGATGTCTGGAGAAGTTAATCAATTCATGTTCCCCAGCCGAGCGAACCTTCTACTCAAGGGATTTGATACGCGTTGTCACCCTTTCTTGGCCAAGGAGTTGCACTTACATGTGCAAAGTTTGTCAGAGTCAACCCCGTGTTCTGTCGACACTGAGTTTGTGTCACGTTCACGACTGCCCATTTATCAGTCTGTTAGTGTGCGTCTGTGTGATTCAGTATCCCAACGGTCACGTGTCTCCGATCTGTCGAATCACGGATCTACGAGTAACAAGACTCGTCTTCAAGCTTCACAACATTCAAAACCTTATCTCCCCTCGCGTGAGATATTACATGCTGGTTGCTTATATGCTAACTGCTCACATGCTTATGTGCTTACGTGCTTATATGCTTACATGCTAGTTGCTAATATGCTAACTGCTCATATGCTTCTGTGCTTAAGTGCTTATATGCTTGCATGCCTACGTGCTTGTCTATGCGACTGCGGATTTGTGTGGTCACTAACCATGCAGGTAATCTTGAGAAGACAAACACACTCCAGCTAAGTATTGGGTTCTTCCTAATAAACTCCGACCCGTCAAGTCCAAGGGCTTTAACCCTGTCGATTTCATGGCGTACGCTACCTCCCAACGAGCAGCAACTCATATCCCCGGCAAGTCCTGAGAAGTTTCTAACTCCCCAGCGAGTGCCGATTTTCAAATGAAAGTCACACATGCTATTCTCCACAGTCGATCATTCGACCATAGATGGCCGGCGAGCGTTACAAGGCATGTGGCTCGCGAGCCTTTGTTCGCAAACAAGACACAACTCAATGACGTATCCCGAAGATGCCTCGGGTACGACTCCTTTTCACAAGCTGGCGAGCCTTTGTCTGCAAACAAGGTATAACTCAAGGACGTATCCTGAATATGCCTCGGGTACGACACCTTATCACAGCTGGCGAGCCTTTGCACGCACACAAGATACGACTCAAGCACATATCCCGAAGATGCCTCAGGTATGACTCCTTCCTATGGTCGGCGAGCCTCAAAACGCACCGCCTTCAACACCGGCTGGCGAGCCTTTGCGCGCAAAGATTGAAGGAAATATCTCGAAGATGCCTCGGGTATGACTCCTTCTTATGGCTGGCGAGCCTCAAAACGCACCACCTTCAACACCGGCTGCGCGCAAATGATTCAAGGACGTATCCCGAAGATGCCTCAGGTATGATTCCTTCTTATGGCTGGCGAGCCTTTATACGTAGTCTAATGGACTTTAAACGACCCGCATCGGAAGACGACAGACTCTAAAATGTTCCCGACGGCAGGTCCTTGACTCGAATCCCCGAGTCGCCTCGACGTCGCCCTTCCCGACGGCAGGTCCTTGGCTAAACCCTTTTTGAGTCGCCTTGACGTTGGAATGGTCTTCAGGTTGTAATATTCAATTGACCTGGAGATCATACTTTGACTTTCGCCCTGTCCAAGCCTCAGTCAAAGTGGGGGCTCTGTAGATACCCAATATTTGCACCTTCCAAGAAACCACCCGATGATGATCAGACTATAACGTGTTTTTGATATACGTGCGTGGATTGGCTATACATGAGACGGTTTAATGCATTACTTGGATTTGAAAAATGATTTCAAAAGTTTTCTAACTTCATTTGAATTAAAATAACACTATTTAGAGTTAAAACCGTCTTCGGACCCAAAACCGACCCAGAAACCCACAACTCGAGTCAACCTGAGTCAATCCGAGTCAAACCAAATCTCGAATTTCAAAAATAATGCCATAAATGTCTTTATCATGTCATTTTCTTTAAAATGACCCTAATTAGAGTCAAAACCGACACCGGGCCAAAAACCGACTCCAAATTCAAATCCTGACTCACACGGGTCAAACCCGAGTCAAGCACACAAAACACCTACCTCAAGTAACACCAAAATCATCTTATTAGATGCCCATATTATTAAACACATCTTATATGAATGCCACATATCAACAATGGATGGAGAATTGGCCACGTCCAAATCGAAAGGGACAATACACCCTTTTCCATCACGAGGTGGCTCGCGCCTCTTTAGGCCATCTGCTTAGCCTCTAAGCAAAATCAACCGACCTACCATCCCACATTTCTCTATAAATACCCACCATCACACACTACAACATTCACGCGAGCGTCCGCCCCCTCACCTCTCTCTTAAACTTCTAGACCCGACTTCCTAAGTCACAAAATCGACACGTGTTTACGAACTACCGATCGTAAACACAAGTCTTACACATTTTGTTTGGTACCGCCGCCGTGCATTTGACCGACCCATTTGACAAACTCAATTCATCAATAAACATGTTTTAATTAACATATGTTCAACATATTTTCAAAACAAAATCCTTTTTTAAGGCACTCTTTTAAACTTCTTTGATCGCGATTAGTCACAACGAGAAAACCGTCTCTAAAGTCGTCTACTTCGCAAACATCAATACACGTAAGTTTGAGGATGTAAATATCTCATTTATTTCATGTCTTTACTGTTTTCATAACTTTATAAACATGAACAATGCATAACACGATTCAAACATAGGTTAGACGAGCCAAAACCGAGTTTTGGCCTGAGATAAAAGCTCCTTGCTATGCAGGGAGGCTCGCGCCTCTTGTTGGTTCTCGGGTCAAACTCAAACGTGTTTGATTTCGTCTTTCCTTCAACACTTTCTTTTATTTTTACTTCTTTCCTTTTACGAATTTAACCATTTTAATTCATTTTTATGACAAACTTTTTAACCATAAATCATAATCACCCTTGGTTCCTTATACTATGACGGTTTAATCCGTGACTCGGTGATATTAATTAGTTAATTACATTTTAAAGGAAGTCATTTTATTTTATTTACCATTTTGATTAATTTTTATGATAAACATATTTTGACCATTACAAAAATCATCCTTGGTTCTTTATACCATGACGGTTTATTTCGTGACTCGATGATATTATTTGTTAATTATAAATTAAAGGGTACTTTTACCCCCTTTTATTTTACTTAGCATTTTTCTCATTTATTTACATTTGCAAACATATTAGTCATAATTCCTAATCATCCTTGGTTCTTTATACCATGTCGGTTTAATCCGAGTACGATGATTAACTTGACTAATTACAAATAAATGAACTTAACATAATTAGTTCAAATCACCGAGCGTGGCTTTCAGACCGCTGCATGTCCACAATTTGGCTTGGCGTGCAGGTGGCACGTGACTACGGACCGGCAGGCAGCTCTCATCCACAGGCCGGCTCGTGGTCCATGTCCACACCTGTAACAACAGAAATGACAGAATGGTCCTCCATATTGCTCCCAATCTGGGGCGGGGGTGTTAATATCGTAGCGCATGATTCAACATTGTCAATTGGAGGTTCTGTGTCAGGGTCTGTAGAGGGAATAACATTGCAGGGATGGACTTGCATAGGAGCCTTGCGAACACTAGACTGATAGAAGATCAACTCTTCAGCACCTACCTGAAAAGTTAAAGTCTGCCCCCAAGATCTATTACTGCGCGAGCGGTAAATAGAAATGGTCATCCTAAAATAATAGGAGTATATGAGTCTTCGGGGATGTCTACGACTATGAAATCAACGGGAATAAAGAACTTCCCTATCTTAACAGGTATGTCCTCCAAGACACCTAAAGGCCGTGATACAGGACGATCGACAATCTGTATGGTGATATTAGTGCAATAAAATTTTGTTAAACCAAGCCTCTTAGCAAGAGACAATGGTAAAACACTCCCGCTAGCTCCCAAGTCGCACAAAGCATTATCAATTAAATGGGTCCTAATATGACATGGTATAGAAAAACTACCCGGGTCAGACAACTTAGGTGGGGTCTTATTTCTGAATAAGGGCAGTGCCCGCTTCAGTCAAAGCCACCATCTCATGGTCATTAATATGCCTCCTACGCGCTAAAATGTCTTTCTAAATTTCATATAGGAGGGTACCTAGGTTAGTAATTCAGCAAATGGTACATAAACGTGAAGACTTTTCAAAACTTCGGCAAACTTACCGAATTGTTACTCGATCTTCTTGTTCTGCAATGTTCTCGGAAATGGGACCGTGATTGGAATAGCTAGGCCTTCATTTTTCTTCGACAACGAATTGTCACATTCAGCATTGGAATCACTCGATCGAGCAATAGAACCTCGCGATCGAGAATCTTTCTCAGCAATAGTGCTCGATCGAGCACTTTAATCTACTCGATCGAGAACAGTGTTTTCCTCAGTGCTAGATCGAGCACTTCTATCCTCTCGATCGAGAACCTTTTTAGCATAATCCCTCGATCGACCACCAGAAATCAGTAGATCGAGGACATCTCGTGAATTCAACACTTTTTCATCAAAAGACGACTGTTCCTGTACAGAAACTTCAACTTCCGGGTCTGTAAATCCATCATTTTCAGTCGGCATTTTGGGTCCCTCGTAAGAAAGACCACTCCTCAGATTGATCAGATTCACCGCCTCATGTGCTTTCTTGTCGGGTTGTGACGGTAAATGACCCGGTTGTCTTGAAGCTTGATTAGCAGCTAGTTGAGCCATCTGGGATTCAAGTGACTTAATAGAAGCATCTTTCGCTTGGTCACTTTTTTGCAATTGAATGGTCAATGATTGCACCATTGACTTCAACTCGGCTATATCACTTATGTCACTAGAGGAGGCACCTTGTTGCGGCGGTGGGAAAGTAGGAGGCTTTTGAAAGCCTTGTTGTTGAGCTTTATGAGGCGGTACATAAGCTTGTTGCTGTGGCGAAGGTGTAGTATTCAAAACATTTTGACTAGTCAATCTCAAATTAGGATGAACTCCAGCTTGATTGTTGTAATAGGAGCCTCCTTGCCTAAATTGTTGAAAGGCATAGACTTGCTCCTTCTCAGCTAAGCACTCCACTGCAGTATGACAATTTTCGCCACATCTCTCACATGAGACGGTCTCTTGTCTAGACAACAAGTGAACCGTCTGCTGATTTCCCGCGGCCTGCAACTCGAACTTATCAAATCTTTCATTCATGGCTTCCAGTTGAGCCACAAGTGCACTATTATCTGTAGAGATCGTTCTAGTTCCGCTTCTTGGATTCCCATATTCAACGCAATAGGTAGCCATCTCTTCTATAATTCCCCAGCCCTTATCATCGTCAATGTTCTTCTGAAATTGACCATTGGCTGCAACATCTAAAATAGCACGATGGTCATCATACAATCCATTATAGAACAGGTTTTACAAAAACCACTGGCTGAACCCGTGATGTGGGACAGACCGAATCAACTTCTTAAACCGACCCCATGCTTCATACAAATTCTCAGTCGGAGTTTGCTTGAAACTCGTAATCTGCCCTCTCAATGCGTTAGTTCTCTGCGGAGGGAAGTATCTTTTATAGAAAGTAAGGGCCAAGGTCTCCCAATCATTAATCCCAGCTGCAGTCCTATCCAAATCAGTTAACTAGTCTCGGGCCCCATTAGTAAGAGAAAAAGGAAACATGACTTCCTTTATCTTGTCTTGTGTCACTCCCTTAGTAGCAGGAATGGTAGAACAATAATCCGTGAAGACCTCCATATGCTTTCTCGGGTCCTCACCAGCTACTCCTCTGTATAGGTTTCTCTCCACTAAACTAATATAGGAGGGGCGGATATCAAAGGTATTCCCCTTATTATAAGTCGAAAGCTTGAAACCTTTTGGAATAGAGGCAGCTGTAGGCTCTGAATGACTAGCAATATTAGGCATCTTCGCAGATTTGGTTGCAGAAATAGATGTGTCTTCCTCTAAAGACTGATCTTCTGCAAATGTAAAGTTTTCAAGAACAGGTTCAAGAGCACTCAAGACTTTCTCTCGACGATTCTTTCTCAGTAAATTCTGTCTACGGCGAAAAGTCCGCTCCGGTTCAGGATCAGCTGGTACTAATTCTGACATGTTGGACCAGCGCATACACAAAACTAAGAAAGAAAAAGAATAAGAATTGCCTCAAGGAATTAAAAATCTCTTGAGACTAAGACAAACTGAAATAAACAAGCAAATAGGCTAATTGCCTCCCCGGCAACGGCGCCAAAATATGACACGGCTGTCGCAACCCTATCAAAAATAAACCAACCGGCTCTTAACTAATATAGTAGAGGTAAGTCGGGTACTGTACTCCACAGGGAGGCTATTATATCTACTCGTTATTCTAGTCCGTCACGGTAACAAATTGGGGGTGTTTGAATTGTTTTCTAAACTAAAAACCGAAATAAAAGACAGAGAGAAAGACAACAATAAAATTCATAAAGATGAAAGGGTGTGATCAAAAATAGAGAGAAATGCTAGGATGTCGGTTCATCGTGATATCACATAATTCTGCAAAAGGTAAGATCAGTCGGTCTGATGTGAGAAGGGTAAAGGAAAGGTCCTTCCGGTCCGCTATCCGCCCTAAAATACTATTAACTTAGCTTCCACCCTCATTAGTGTAGTCTATTGTTCATAACAGGTATATTCATTCCAATCTTCCGATCTAGGTCTGAACTTAACCGAATTAACTAGTTTAGAAGCGTGCACTCAACTAAACGATTACAATTAAATTGCTATAAATCAATTCTCACATGTAAACCAACTAATCTAATTATGACATTATTGCTTTACTATCATGGCTCCCCTAATCCTAACACTAAGGGATTTAGCTACGCATATTCATAATGAAACTAACAACGATTGATGAAGTAATATAATACACAATATAGAGATGATTAAGGAGTAAGAACATAAACTAATAACAAAACTAATTAAAACAGAAATTAAGAACAAGAAATTAAGAGTGCAAAAGATAATTAAATTGAATGAAGAGAGAAAGAAGGATTACAAAACTTTATGATCCGGCAAAAGAACAAAACAAAGTCGAACAAGAAAAAATAAGTGTCTGCTTAAAATCCAAGATTAGTGAATGAAAGATAAGATGAGATAATTAGAGCTGGCAAGTCTGCCCCGACCCGAGTGACCCGACCCGAACCCGAGCAAACCCAACCCGACCCAACACGAGAATATTGCAACCCGGAACCGAAACCGACCCGACCCGATGATGACTCGTAACCCGACATGACCCGATGACCAGTGACCCGAAACCGACCCGACCCGACTTGATGACGACCCGTAACCCGACTTTATCCGATGATCAGTGACCCGAACCCGACCCAGACCCGACCCGATATTGACCCGACCCGATAGTGACCCGATTAAATTGATGAACCGACAATTATTAAGCTTAATATTGATCAAAATGAAAGTGATTTTGTAATTAGATTGTTATGTTTGACTTAATAATGAAGTAATTAAACCAAATAATGCTTAAAAACTAAATTTAATGGTCAAAAATTGAAGTAATGTGATAAAGTAACTGGACCTGATAACGACCGGACCCAAACCTGACCCGACCCGACCCGACCCGACACATCATTTGACCCGAAATGACCCGACCTAAACCCGAGCCGACCCGATACATCATTTGACCCGAAATGTCCCGACCCGACAATGACCCGAACCCGACCCGATCCAACTCGAAAGGGGTGGCTGAGCCGATGTGACCCGAACCCGATATGACCCGACCTGGCTTGACCCGACCCATACCCGACCCAATTGCCACCTCTAGAGATAATTAAACCTAATTAAGTCTCTCTTATTTATAAGAGAGACACTCTATTAACTTAAAACGTAATTAAGATATTAAGTCTACGCGAGAAAGTCTCACGTCAAAATAGCGAAATACTCGATCGAGCACTTCCAAACTTCTCGATCGATTAAAACATCTACTCGATCGAGAACCACAAAAAGGCCACCTCTCGATCGAGAACAGCAGGGTCTCGATCGAGGTCTTCTCACCACCCAAAAGCTCTCGATCGAGAAGATAGGCCAACAAAAGCCTTCGATCGAGGTAAACACCACTTAGCCAGCTCCTTGCTTCATTGATTTAGCTTCCAAGATGACTTCACGCTTTCCGAGGCAGTAGTAATTCTGCTCCAATTCTTCCATCTCCATAAATGCAGGCTAAAGGGGCAATAAAAGGCATGATTCCGCTACTTTCGGGTCCGTTCCTGCAATTAAAGCCAAACAAAACGAAGTAGACTATTCGGGGCATTTCGTAATATAAAACTTACGATAATCGCATAGAAATACGTGCATAAAAGGCCTAAAAAGACTATATAAAATACACGTATCAACCCTATTAAGTAAAGAATAAAGTGAGTTTTTAACTCAATATTAACTTAAGGCACATAATATTAATGTATGGTAATCTAATAACTGATTTATACGATAACAATGATAACAAATACTAATTCTTGTGTAGGAGAGTCTTACTTGAATTTTTTTAAAACAAATATATTTGTAGTAGTCAGTTTCACATTTAGTAAGCCATAATCTTGTTTTAACAGATTTGTCTTACACAACATTTATGTAACAGTAATTATTGTGTGAGACAGTCTTACACAATGATACGATAATAGGAAATAAAAAGACAATATAGAAGTATTTATTAGCAATAAATAATTTAGTGGGTCATAATTTTATTTTAAATTTTGTGGCTTTTTTTTAGGGAGATTATTTTTTGGAAGGTTATTATTTTTGTTTATCTAGGTTTATGGATAAATTTTATACGAAAGATGTTAAGAAGGCTTGAGATTTATGTAATGTTCAAATATTATGTGTGTTCTTCAAAAATCTTATATAATGTACGAAGTGTTTTTTAAAAGTCGTAAATTAGTTTTCTTCACAATACAAATTAAATAGTATCATTATTTTATAAAATACAATAACTTGTATTTCATGTTCTATTTTTCACGTGAATTGTGAAGATGTTATGAATTGTGGAAAAATTGTGTGATCGTGAAGATTCTCAAACATAATATTTAAGATATATATGTAAGGGAATATATTATAATATTATGAGTTTCAAATATGGCAACAAACTAAGTATTCTAAAAAATATAATTTTGTTATTTTATATTTTATATAATGTTGAATTTGGGAGCAAGTTTCAGTTTGACGTTACAAATGTGATTGTAGGAAATGTCGCATAAGATATTGATACATTCACTTTGTATTGAATAAGGGTAAATGTGGGCCTAAAACTTTGTTAAGTCAATTGACCGGGAAAATTTGTAGATAGACAAGGGGTCGTTTGGTTCAAAGTATTGGAATGGTATGGAATGGATTGTGATATTATAGTGGTATGGAGTTAGAACCCCATACTTGCTCATGAGTGTTTGGTTCGACCTTGGAATGGATATAGAGGTAGTAATAATATGGAATGGAGTTAGAAACTTGAGTAGAAACATGAGTATGAGATTCCAAGGGGTTGGAATGGAGTTAGAATTCATTGGGTATCCAACTCCATTCCAAAAACCTCCAACCAAACACTAGAATGAATTGAATTCATTCCAATCCATTCCAAAAGCTCCAAGGGGGGATTGTTAATATGCGGCGAAGAGTAGATATTTTTGTCAATTATTTGTTTGTTTCGATTTAATATCGTATTTTAAACACATAAAAAAAAAATTTAAAATATAAACTTTACATTTTGAGTAATAAAACCTAATTTTTTTCACTTTTAATTATTCTTCTAAGAAGTATTTTGAGTTTTAACAAAATCTGAATTTTCAAAGTTGGTGCCAAGGTAGATAAATGAATTTCAAGCAATATCGCCAAGTCGGAAATTGAATATTTGTCTTGCAACCATGTTGGAAATTGAAAATTTGTCTCGTCGCCAAGCCAAATTTTTAAATATTTCAAATATTTGATTTTGGCTCCAATTTTGAAATTCAAATTTATTGTTAGTTTTTATTATCGAATTTCGCAGGCGATTTCATGAAAAGGGTTTATTTACTTAAAAATTAGATATATATTTTCGAATTTTCTTTCGAAAGTCCCATAATATTAGAAATATTTTTAAAGTAATTTACAAAAAATAGGGAAAAAAAATCGTTAAAGTGGTCAACAAAATGGAAAAAGAGGTAGAAAAATGATAGAAAGACATTATTTTTACATCCAAGTTTCAAAAATGTAGGGATCGGGTCAGCTTCCGAGTTAATTTTGGGTTATCTTTCGGATCTTTTTTTAGAAAAAGTCCCATAGTATTAGAAATATTTTTAAATTAATTTACAAAAAATGGGGAAAAATAAAAAGTTATTAAAGTGGTAAAAAAATGGAAGGAAAAACATTATTTTTATATATCTCAGTTTCAAAAATGTTGGGATCTAGGGATGTCAGCGGGGCGGGTACAAGTGGGTACCGCCCCGCACCCGCCCCAATTGGGGTGGGGATGGGTAGAGCTTTGGCGGGTGGTGGGGCGGGTGCGGGTACGAAAATTGTACCCGCCATGGGTCATGGGGCGGGGATGGTTTTTGTATCTTACCCACCTAATACCCGCCTACCCGCCAATCATTAAAAAAACTAGTAGGATTATGATAATTTTATAAATCTTATTTAGTTATAATTAAGATATAATGTTAATAATAACAACTATTTTATAAAGTTTTTTACTAACTTATTTGGTGAAAAATTAAAATTATAAAGATAAATTAAAAAAAATAAAAATTAATAATGATTAAACCAAGTTTTACGAAAAAATTTATAGAATAAAATTATGGTGTAACGGGTTAATGGGTAAGTGGGGCGTGTACGGTTTTATATTTCCACCCGTTGGGGCGGGAATGGTTTTGGAAAATTGTACCCGCCACGGGTGGTGGGGCGGGTATGGGTACGAGTTTTTCTTGGTGGGTACGGGTACGGGGGAACCTATATCCACCACCGCCCCGCCCCAATGACATCCCTATTGGGATCGGGTCAGCTTTCAGGTCAATTTCGGGTTATCTCTATGGTCGGGTCAATATTCGGGTCGGGTCGACCTTAATCAGGTTACGTCGGGTTACGAGTATCATTGAGTCAGGTCAGGCCGGTTTCGAATTGCAATATTTTCGGGGTCCTATCTAGTCGAATTTGATTGAATTCGAGTCGGGTCGCTCAGATCGGTTAGACTTGTTACTTCTAGTGAGAGCGGAGTAAGGTAAGGGTGACAAGTAGACCTGGCAAAATGGGTCAGACCCGAATGATCCGACCAGAAATGGCTGACCCGAGACCCGAAAATTACCTAAACTTGCTTGACCCGAATACGACCTGAAACCCGAATTGACCCGACCCGACCCAGACCCGACCCGAACATTGTCTGACCCAATGTTGACCCGACCCGAGGTGACCCAATCCGAAAAGACCCGACTCATAACTGACCTGATCCCAAATGACTTGAAGTGACCCAAAATGACTCGAAACGACTAGTACTAACTCATATTAATACTATATATATATATATCAAAATAAAGTTTCATTGGTTATAATAATCCCTAATAAATAGTTACTTTTGCAAAATAGTATTTCTTAATCAAAATAGTATTAACATAAGTGCTTAGCCATTAACTCAAAAGCAACTCGACCCAAAATGACCTATACCCGAAAATAACACGACCCGACAACAGGCCACCCGAAATTGACCCGAAACCCGAAAGTGACCCGACCCGACCCAACCGACCCGAAATATGTGACAGACCCGAAATGACCCGACCCAAACCGACCCGACCCGTACCCGACCCGAGTGACCCGTTTTGCCAGGTCTAGACAAGTAGGGGCTATCACTTTTCAAACATTATTGTACTGTATATAGTTATGTACTTGTAGATTCACACAATAAAACAACATATGAAGTATGTCTTTCAAGATACTGGATTGTCGAGACATGTGAATCTTTTTCGCGTTTACTCCCTCCTACTCATCCAATTTTCCCATTTAGTTTTTTACGGTCTTCAATACAATATTTTGACCATGATTTTATCTATTTTGTATATACTCCGTAATTAGTATAGATTCCGCACAAATGCGCGGTAGCCTTTTTAATTTTTAGTGTATTAGTTATAGATGTTAGATTTATATCGCACGAAATTTTTATAAAAAATAACTAATATTAAAATTAATCAAAAGAATTGAATAATTCCATGAATTTTGTTTTTTTGAAAATATTTTAACTACATCAAATTATTTAAAAAAAATTATTTTTTCGTCACGAAGTTAATAATAGGAGATTCGATTTTTATGTAATGATTATTTTAAATTTTTAAATGGAAAATTAGTTTAATAAATGAAAATCTAATTTGTTTCCATATATAAGTTTGAGCACTTTGGAGGAAAAACTTTAGAGAAGTTGTATTCTCTTACTATATACTCCGTAGTATTTTTATATGAAACAAAAAAAAATTGAAATGGAAAACTATTTAAGTTGTGAATTTTTTTTAGTGAATGTTTGTTGTCACGAAGCTAATATAGTAAGCATGTGTCAAGTTATTCTCTACAGTAATAATTATTGCATTACTGAAAAATTTAGCGACTTATACTTTATACTCCCTCCCATTCACAATAAACCTCCCATTTCATTTTGGCACAAATATTAAGGAAACACACTACCCCACCATATAATTAAATTTCAACCACACAAATACACTACCCCACCATACAATTAAATTTGGACCACACAAACACTTACCAAAAAAGGAAATAGGGAGGTTATTGTGAATAGACGGAAAAGGAAATAGGGAAGTTTATTTTGACTGGGAGGGAGTAGTTTAATATCAATTTTATTTTATTTTAATGAAAAAAACATAATTATGAATTTATTTAAAAAATTAGATTTTATTTATAAGAATATATTCATTGAAAAGATAATAATGTAAAGAAAGAAACTTTTATTTATTACCTTATTTAGCTAGATGCTTTTTGAAGGGAAAACTAAGAGAATTTTTATTCTCTTAGTAGTAGGGGGGATTATTTTTGTTCAAAAGATAATTTTATGAAAGATTTTTTCATATATTATACTTTTTTATAAATTTTATATATTATACTTTTTCATAAATTTTATTGTATTTATGGTTAAAATTTGTAAAAGTTGACCTTAAAAAATCAAATAGGAAGATTAGATTGAATAGGAGGGAATATTATATTAACGTGACAGAGGGAGCATTCACGAATCACGCTCCTGGTAAAGTTGGAAGTGTAACATCCCACGTTAATTGAAAAGGTCGAGTGATAGGCTTAAATGACTAGTGCTTAAAGGGATTAAAATGCTACTCATATTAACAAAGTGTACTTTCTTTTATGGTCATTCATGCAAAAAAAAACTCCACAGTTAAGCGTGCTTGGCTGGGATTAGTCTTAGGATGGGTGACCTCCTGGAAAGGTTCCCGGGATGCGCATGAGTGAGGACAAAATCCGGACCATGTACACAGCCTGGTGAGCTATCATAAGTAACTGCTCCCGACCCGATTTGGGGCCGGAGTGTTACAGAAAATGGGTCCTGTCTCGTGATGGCCCATGACGTGTCGTGCTAAACCATGTCAATTCGGTGTTGTGATAAAATGGGACGTGAACCGAGCTGGGGTGTGCGCGTGCCACTTCCATCTCTAGGTCCTGGGCCTTTAATTGTAAGCGTGTAGTGAGCTCCGCAACTAAATGAGTGAGGGAGGGTGAATACTCAGAAATGGGAGGGTAGGGAGATGTGACAGAAGCAAACTTGAGATAAGTGGTAACGAGGTTATGTGTTTTTATGTCATGAACAACGGTACACAATTGTCCCACACGATTGCATACGGGACCAGAAGGATCTAAGCACTCTATCTTCCTGCACAATGAATCTGTCACCTCCCCCGACAATTTAAGGCCCTAAGATTGCTCAGTATTCTATCCCCCACTTCTACACGGACCTCCCCTTGTTTCCTACTCCTACATTTGGTCGACATCACATCATTTTCTAGTATCATCCTTAATAATGTCTTTGAAAACAATTTCACGGCTTGATTGTTATGTGCATGAATGTGCACATATGGTTGGTTGACAAGTGACTATGAACACTAATTATTAGTACCCGTACAGAACTTGTTTGAATTACAGTAACGCGTTAGTGATGAGAAATTGTCACATATATAAGCGATATTGATTAAAAATAGAATAATTATATACAACTAGTTGTAACCCGTACAAATAAGTTGTAATGGCGTGAAGTTTAAATATTGATATAATAAAAAAATTTAAAAAAATAGAAATAAATTTTGTACATGTACAATAATATTTAAGATTTTGAAGTATAAAAATTATAGTTGCCAATTTACCATATATAGTACATGAGTACAATGCGTTACGTATTAATTTGAGTGGAAGAAGTATGGGTATTACTTATATTTTACTATTTTGAAACTGGACAAACAATTTAGAAAAAAAAAAGATTAAGAATTTGTTATCCATATTTAACTGCCTTAATTGCTTGCATTATTTATTTCGAAACAATTATAAAAATTGGGTTACTTTATTTATTTGTTTTTGTTATTAAAAACCACTAAAATATTTTATCAATTGATTCTTTCTCCTTTTTATATTTTATATGTTCACGATCAACATAAATTTATATTTGGATTGAGATGTGTTTATTTCAAACTAATCTCGATTGGGTTATATGTCAAATTTTACGGGTCTTAACTCTAAAAAAGATTGCTCGAATCAGATTGAATTTACGAATCGTGTTAAGTCTCTGTTTGGAAACTAATTGAAAAGGTAACGAAAACTGTAAAGGTAATTGAAACCTGAAAAGTTAACTAATAAGGTAGTTGGAAATTAATAGCTAATAAGGTAACTAATTATATAAAAAATTTTTTGGCAAACTAACTAAAAAGGTCACTGATTTTGGTCAAATGATGTAAAAGGATATGATAATTATTTAATAGTATGAATTAAGGGTTATATTTAAGGGGTAAAAAAGTTTAAAAAAAATCAGGTACCTGAAAACTCAAATGCTAAGTTATTTGGTTAAATAAACTCTTTGCCGAACGCTTACAGGTACCTGAAATTTTGGTCAAATAAGCTAATTTGACCAAATAGGTACCTGCAATACATTGTCAAACCGAGCTTAAGTGTTACCTATTTTGGCCCACTTTTACATGGCCCAACACTGATCATCCCAAGTCCAAAGCATACAATGGGGCCTGATAAGAGGAGTCCACCCATTTGCCTATTATCAATTCTAGAACCCCAGGGCCCAGATCCCTAACAGCCCACTTTAGCGCTCCATACATCACCTCACCAACTCACCACCTCACTCACCCAAATACAAATCAATTTTTTTTTTTTTTTTGCCTAAAACCCTACTTTGGAGTTTGGACCCATTCTAAATTAAACTAAAATAATGGAGATGAGTTGAACTTACTGCGAGATTGATCAAGAACGAATCCGAATCGAAGACGGTACTTTGTTTTCTTTAGTATCTTGATTATAATTAGAAATAATGAGAATTAGGGCTTAGGCAAGACATAAGTCACGAACTATGACAATATTAAAGATATGCTTTTTCTTATACGATGTAAGCGTGAGTTATACATGAAATCAAGTTTTGGCTTAGTTTTTTCAATATTTCGTGCATAAAGGTAAGGAACCCAAAACGCCAATGGTCTAGCGGCGCCCAGGTCATTAAACAGATTCCCTTTAATTCCTTTTGATTCCTGGCGCAAAGCCATGACTTCCAACACTATTTATCCGCAGGTTGACCGACCCCTGTTGTTGTCCGGTTGAACGACCTAACCTGACATCCCCCTCGACGCCGTCATGCCCAACCTCCAAGTGCTTTCCTCGTTAGTTACTACTACTACCAATACTCATAGGCACCAAGTACTAAATGTACCATAGAGGTGTACAGTCGACACTTTTACACAATGTATCCGACTCGCCTCTTAGTCATTGTGCTAACTTAGATGTCCATGACCGTTTCACATTTCGTTCTCAACCCCGCTTTAAGTATTCAATACCATGATAACGATAATAAAATATTGACACACCAATTCCATGGTAATTTGAGCCGGCGATTAATACATACTAGGTAGTATCCCGCGTTTTGCGCGGCCTGTTTGAAACTTTTATTATTATAATTGAAGAAAAATAATATAATTCATATATAACATTTAATATTTTTTTTATAAATAAAATAAATTAATCTTTCTCAAATCTTATTTTTTTAGGTATAACTTCAATGTATTAAAATAAAATACAACTCCAATTTTAATTATACGGAGTAGCTAATGAGTGATAATTAGTTAAGGATAATCAACGTTTTATAAATAAATTTGTAACTAATCAAATATCATATTAATTAAAATGAAATGTATTCGAATAATGTAACAATCAACATTAAGTTCTTAAATTAGATTTATGCTCCAAATTAGTTAATATATTCAAAATGCTGTGAATATAATTTTAGGCACTTTTCAAATTTTTATGTACACCGTGTAATATTTGTGGAGCAAACATATCAGGTTCAAACTAAACTTATTCGAAAGTTTTGGTTGTATCTTGCATTTGATATGTGTCAAATATATCTATTAGAAATTTGCACATTTTTTTAACAACTACAGAATATATATAATGATGTTTAAGAATTTACCTATAAATATAATAGGTTGAACATTCTCAAATATTATTTTTTGAGGTTTAATTTCAAAGTATTTAAAAAATACGGAGTAACATATAAAATATTTAACTAAAAGTAATATCTAGTTAGCCATAATTAATGTCGTTTTATACTTGACGTATACATATTTAATTGAAACTATTAAAGTAAAGTGTAATATGTTTTCTACTTTTTCATGTCGTATATAACACTATTGTATTTAATAATCATTACTTGTGTTTTGATTATTAAAATGTACTCGTGATCACTGTGTACATACATACTCGTTATCACATTATTTAAAACTCTAAAAAAAAATTTCATGTGTATTTAATTTGTCGCAATATAATTTTGACATTTCCACACTATAAAAGCTTATCTTTTGTAGTTAGCTTTAAGTTTTGTTTGTAATAAATATAATAACTCTTCCAAATATATTTTTCTTGATGAATTTAATGGTCTAGGTTTATAATTTTCTCAAAATATTTTTTTACGTAAATGTAAAGTTTTGTAAGACACTCACTTTAATCATCTATGCATATCAAAATATTTCATTAAAAATAATGAAATTTTTTTTGGTGAAATGTGAAAATTATATTAATAATTAAAAATTTACAGTACAAAATCACCAAGTGCAAGAGCATTGATACCGACAGAAAATAAAACTAGCTAGAATTACATCTAAGGCATCCAATGCAAACGTTGAAATTTAGACGTCCATTTCCATGCTTGTCCTCTACTCTTCACCACAACAGCAGCATTATTAACCGCAAACTTTGGATGAACCATTTTGTTGTCCACTCTGCAAATGTTGCGGGCAGTCCATATTTGATAAACCATAGCCATGATAGCAGTGATAACGATATGTTTTTTCATCAAGGAACGACACCTCCACCTTATGCACCGATTCGAATATCGATCGGGAGAGTAATATTCAACCAATCGCCAAACTGACCTCCAACAAAGAAGCACTAAATCTACACTTATAGAGCAAATGATTATGATCCTCCAAATGATCTAAGCACATATCACAAGTATCCATCCGAAATGATGTTAAACCGAGTAACCTATCCTTTGTTAACAGACGGCATTGAATAGCCAGCCAACCTATGATGGAGTGCTTGGGAAGGTTAAGCCTGTTCCAGATAACAGGATACCATGGTACAGGTAAAGGATTACCCTGCAACCAAGTATACCCAACCGAAACAGTATAAACCCCAGCATTAGTACTCCATTTGCCTTGACAATACCCAGGTTTAAGTATATCTTTGACTTGGCAAATTTTCCTCCAAGTCCAACTGGAACTAACCGTAGGTGAATAATCCAACCAGTTTTGGCCTTTGATGTACATGTGATTAACCCATCTTATCCATAAATGATCAGTTTTCTCAGCTAACCACCATACATACTTGCCTAACATAGCCATGTTCCAGTTTTTCCCATTAACAATGCCAAGACCTCCATACTTTTTTGCTGTACAAACTCTATCCCAAGCAACTGGTGGTGTCTTGTTGAACTCATCAGACCCACACCAAAGGTAGTTCCTGCATATGTGGTTAATCCTGTCCATCACGATGAAGCGGTATGATAAAAATACGAGTCCAAAAACTATGAAGTTGAGACAAAACAGCCTGAACCAGAACAAGCCTGCCCGCATAACTTAACTTTCTGGCACCCCAACCACGAATTCTCAGCACAATCTTCTCAACTAGCCTAGAACAATCACCCACTGCCATTCTTTTATACGAGATTGGTATACCAAGGTATCGAAAAGAAAGCGGCCCTCTTTGAACCGGATACACTTAAGACATACTGAACATCATCACTGCGCATACCATTGAAGTAAATATCAGACTTCTCACGATTAATCACCAACCCTGATACTGTAGAGAAGGTGGCAAATGCTCGAAGTATAGTAATAATTGATTCCTTGTCTCCCCTGCAGAACATTAGAAGATCATCTGCAAAGCACAGATGATTCAGTCCAAGTGCTCTACAAAGGGGATGATAAGTAAACTCCATGGTATTAGTAACAGAACCCATTATCCGGCTGAGATACTCCATGCAAATAGTAAATAGCAGAGGGGACATAGGATCACCTTTCTGAATCCCTCTCCTTTCTTGGAAATACCCAAAGTTAGAACCATTAAGAGACAAGGTATACCAAGGAGTAGTAACACACTCCATTATCCAATGTACCATTTGATCAGGGAATTTAAGAGCCTTCAGCATCTGCTTGATAAACTCCCACTCAATAGAATCGTATGCCTTTTTTAGATCCACCTTCATCATACATCTAGGAGAACAAGCCTTCCTTTTGTACAATCTAACCAGGTCATGGCAAATGAGGATATTATCAACAATATCCCGTCCTTTAAGAAAAGCACTCTGAGTTTCACTGATAATGTCAGGTAAAACTGTGGCAAGTCTAGTGTAAATCACTTTAGAAATGATTTTATAGACCACATTGCAACACGCAATGGGTCTAAAATCCGCCACAGTATTAGGCCTGGTCTTCTTAGTAATAAGAGTTATAGTAGTGGAGTTGATCTGCTTGAGCATTTTTCCTGAAGAGAAAAACTCCTGCACTGCTCCAATAATATCAGTCCCAGTAATATCAAAAGAATCTCTAAAGAATTGAGAGGAGAATCCATCAGGCCCAGGTGCTTTGTTGGCAGGGATGGAATAAAGAGCATCCTTGATTTCCTTTTCAGTTACAGCTGAGGTAAGAATATGACAGTGATCACTAGTTACCAATTTCCCCTGTTGAACAGTGCCCTTATGAACCTTAGTTACCCTTCTGTTAGATCCCAATAAGGTCTTGTAATAATTTATAAAAGCCTCCTCAATTGCAGCCGGAGTAGTATGATTGTTACCCTCCATATCATGGATCCCCAAAATCCTATTCTGCATCCTCCTTGCCTTGATAGCACTATGGAAATAGTGTGTATTATCATCTCCTTCACTGAGCCATAGAACTTTGGCTTTCTGGGACATAAAACTGCTCAGTGCAGCCTCCCTATCTCTGTAAAGGTCAGAAGCCTCCTTCACTAGCTGTTGAAGCCCAATGTTAGTAGGATCAAGGTGCAGCTGACCTTGCACACTATGCAGGTGAAGCAAGGCCACCTTTGTAGAAATTTCAATACCAGCATAAGCTTCAGAGTTCAGCTCCTTCAGAGGTTTCTTAAGCATTTTCAACTTTTTAGCCACCTGAAACATTTTAAACCCATACAAAGGAGTACTCCAAACGTCTTGAATAATTTTCAGAAACCCAGGATCCTTGCCCCACATATTAAAGTATTTGAAATTGCTCTTTTTCCTTGCAATATCAGGGTTCATTGTCATTGTACAAGGACAATGATCAAATAAACCTTCAGGGTGAAACATAGTAATGGTGTTAGGAAAATGAAGGAGCCACTCATCAGTCACTAGGGCTCTATCAATTCTGCTGAATTTCAAGTCCCCAACCTCCTGTATATTGGTCCAAGTGAAAAAGGCACCTTGAGCAGGGATGTCATTCAACCCACACACATCCAAACACTCCTGAAACTCCCTCACTTCAGTAGTAGAAACTTCAGAACCAATTCTTTCATTCATTGCCAAAACATTATTGAAATCTCCCATGACAACCCATGGCCCATTAATAAAACTCTTCATAGTTTCTATAGAATTCCATAAGGTAGCACGATCACTCAGCCTATTGAACCCATACACCATTGACATCCACCAAACAGCACCTGTAGGAAGATAAGTGACTTTAGTATGGATCACCTGAGCCTCACTCCCTAACACAACAACATCATAGTTACCAGCATCCCAAATAATCCAAATACGACCACCCTCATGACTCTCATTATTATGCACCATATTCCATTGAGACCCAATTCTCTGATGCACTTTATTGATAGCAGTTGTTCTTACTCTAGTTTCTAAAAAACCAAAAACTCCAATATTATTAGAATGTAAAAACCATTTAATGTCCTTATGTTTATGTACACTATTTAGACCCCGCACATTCCAAAACCCTATGCTACCCATTCTCAATTAAAGTACTAGGGCCAGCCACATCCTCCTCTACCACTTTCCTATACTGAACTGAATGTTTCAATACTTCCAGAAAAGTTCTTCTCCCATTGCCAGTACTCATACCACCCTGCCTTGAAAATTTCGTAAGCATCCTTATAGGTGAAAATGAAGTAAAAGTAGTTGGTTGTGGAGTCACTAAACCTCTGGAAAGAACAGGCTTAGAACGAGGCTGCACAACTAACTGCCTGACTGGGGGGTTTGGTGCAGGTGGAGCAGGTACAGCAACAGGTTGCTGCACCCTTTCTTTAGGCACCCACACTTTCCTCACAGGTCCAGGTTGTTGTTTCTTCCTGCAATCTCGCGCCACATGTCTAACTCCTTTACAGTCAGAACAAATCGTTGGTCTCCATTCATAATGAACAAATTGCCTGTGAGTAACATCTAATTCATCAGTAAATTCAACCACATCAGGCAAATCTCCACCCATTTTAACCTCAACCATAACTCTCGCATGACCAATAAATGTTTTTAATTGAGTATTACTGTCACAACGCACTGGCTTCCCTACCAATCCCGCAATCTTCATCAACGCATTCCCCCAAAACTTCAGAGGAAGGCCATAGAATCGAACCCATATAGGTACCATATCAACAGCCTCACGAACCAATTTAGCAGTAGGAGTCCACTCCTTAACTACTACAGGTTTGTTATAAAAAAACACAGGCCCAGATTGCAGAACTCGTAGCTTCATAGCTTCGGTTTTGAAACGAACCAGGAAAATACCGTTCGAATGGAAAGAAATTTGATCATAATCAGTATATCCCCAGACCCGCTTCACAAACCCATCAATAACTTTGAACGGTGGATTAGCACCCATCACGTAACAATACACCGCTGTTGACCAAAAATCTAATTCCGCATCAGTATCAGCACTAGTCAATTTCAGAGGACTTGCCCTATCAGATGTAGCAGACCCAGAGCGCGAAACTTCTGTCCATACACTCCCATCATCAGAGTCTTCCTCCGCAATTGAATCCATGCCATTACTCAATTGAAACGGCCTGATTTCACCATCGGCATCTAAAACGTGATCATCAAGCTGGATATCAACCTGAGGATCATCAATTTCAGGTGTAAGATGTTGAAACCTAGAACCGGATGGATTATTATTGGAAATACTATTATTAGTCTGTGTTTTTGGTGTTTTTTTTGAATTATTATTAGTGATTAATCTAATTACTCTACTAGATTTAGGTTGATTGCGTTTTTGACGAGCCATTGCTAATCAAGATTGAAATCCACTAAATCGTGCCTCTCTCTAGTTTGTTTAATCTCTCTAAAATAATGAAAGTTATACTCTATTTAAAGCATTTTTCAAAGGACATGTGTGTGAAGATACTACCCATATTCAGCATGCTTTCTTGGATTTCTATAAGGAACTTTTGGGCACAGCTGTTAGTACCAGGGATGTCTCAATTGCCACTGTTCAAATGGGAAGAGTATGTTCTTCAGAGCAGCATGATCTTCTGTTGCAACCTGTCACTAATGCTGAAATCAAACAGGTCATGTTCTCAATCCCTTCTCATAAAGCTGCAGGTCCTGATGGGTACTCAAGTGCATTTTTTAAGGATGCCTGGGGAGTGGTGGGTGATCTTATCTGTAAGGCTGTGCATGACTTCTTTATTAATGGCAAGATGCTTAAACAAATTAACCATACCCTCATCACTTTGATCCCAAAAATTGACCTTCCCCAGAATGTTACCCAGTTTAGACCTATCTCTTGCTGCAATGTGATTTACAAGTGTATCTCTAAGCTGTTGTGTAATAGACTTGCCAAAGTTTTACCCTCTATCATTAGTGATAATCAAGGTGGATTTATTCAGGGGAGGAGTATTGTTGAAAATATTTTAGTTTGTCAGGATATTGTGAGGTGCTATAACAGAAAAGCTGCATCTCCAAGGTTTATGCTTAAGGTAGACTTAAAAAAGGCTTATGATTCTGTCAGTTGGAAGTTCTTGAAGCAGATGATGATTGCTCTGAAGTTGCCTCTACAGTTTATCAGTATGATTATGGAATGTGTGGAGACAGCTTCTTACTCTCTGGTTTTGAATGGTGAAGTATTTGGGCACTTTAAGGGTGGTAAGGGGTTAAGGCAGGGGGATCCTCTATCCCCACTCCTCTTTACTATTGCAATGGAGTATCTGAGTAGAGTTTTACAGTACACCACCACTAATATGCCTTTTAAGCATCACCCTCTTTGCAGCAAGTTGAAGTTGTCCCACCTTATGTTTGCTGATGACCTATTACTATTTAGTAAGGGGGACACTGATTCTATCATGGTGATGCTTAGATCATTTGCTACATTCTCTTGTGCATCTGGGTTGATGATGAATCCAAGTAAGACCAGTGCTTATTTTAATGGGGTTCCACAATGGGTGAAACTGGATATCCTCCAGATTGCTGGGTTTGCTGAAGGACAGCTCCCTTTCAGGTATTTGGGAGTCCCTATTACTTGTGGCAGAATGAAGAAATGTGATTGTAATATTCTTGTGGAGAAATTGATAGCAAGAATTAGGAGCTTTGGTTCAAGGAAGCTCTCATATCTTTGTGATTATACAGTTAACTCTGTTTTAACTGCCTTGTATAGTTATTGGGTTAATATCTTTGTGATCCCAAAAGGAGTTCTGAACAAAGTTAATGCTATTTGCAGAAACTACTTGTGGGATGGTAGTGCTGATTATATCAGAGTTCCTTTAGTCAGTTGGGATAAAGTGTGTTCTCCTAAGCATGAAGGGGGGTTAGGTATCAGGGATAGCCTAGCCTGGAATTATGCTACGGTTGGGAAGTTGGTGTGGTGGATATACTGTTGCCCTAATAGGCTGTGGGTGAGATGGGTTAATCAAATTTATTTAAAAGGAAATAATTGGTCTGAGTATATTCCCAGTGGTGATATTAGTTGGGGGTGGAAGAATGTTTGTAGAGTCAGGGATATGTTGGCTTCTGGATACTCTAATGGGCACTGGACTTTAGATACTAAGGGATACTCTGTCAGTCAAGGGTATGAATTGTTGAGAAAAAAATTCCAGAGTATGGTGTGGGCTAACCATATATGGAATAGTTGGTGCATTCCCAAGCATCAATTTGTTGGATGGTTGATTCAAAGGAATGCCTTGCAATTGAAGGAGAAACTTTTTCGTTTGGGCATTGTGAGTGATGATCTCTGTGTGTTATGCTTTAATGCGTCTGAAACAGTGGAGCATTTATTTCAGGAGTGTGAATACAGCAGAAGGCTACTGGAGCTGTTTGCTCAGAAGTGTGGACTGGTGCTGCCTAATACCAGCCTTCTCATGTGGATTGGGCAGTGCTCAGTTTCCAAGACTAGAAAAAGGTGTGTTGCTGGCTTTTCTACAATCTGTCTTATATCAAATCTGGATGCAGAGAAACAAAGCTAGAGTTGAGGGATGTTTTATTCGACCTGAATTGGTGTTTCAGCAGCTAATCAGGGAGATGCATATCTGGTTGAAGACTAAAACTGAACTGGGGATGGATAGTAGAGATAGAGCATGGTTTAATAGTCTTCAAATGTAATTGTTATATCCTTTGGGATGTTTAAATGGTTTGTTTGTAAATTGTAGCTTGTAATAGCTGTTGTGCTTAATGGAATTTTTACCTTTCACCAAAAAAAAAAAAAAAAATAAAGCATTTTTCGCAATAAACGCAATAATTTATATGTTAGAATTTTTGTCAAAATATTTTTATAATAAATTTAAAATCAAACGATTGTAATTATTTGATGTGATTAAATAATAACATTTATTAAACAATAATTAATACTTTGTTGAGATTAATGCTGCAATTATTACGTTCGTATTTAATGATCAGCTGTAATTAATGACCGTAATTAAGGTTGAAATGCCACATGGCGCATCCACAACGTTTCAACCCAATTATATATATATATATATATATATATAGAGAGAGAGAGAGAGAGAGAGAGAGAGAGAGAAAGAGAGAGAGGGCCGGATCCGGTGAGGCTGTTAATTATGGCGAGGCGGCCGACCTCACCAAATTGTTACATTGGACTGATTTCCAATTGTTCATTGGGCTGGAAATTTAGGGTCTTTCATAATCTTTTCATTTAGGCCAAAATACTTTCCCTCTCTAAACTAAAACACACATAGGCCCAAGTTCTTTACCTTCTTCTTTAGTTTACATAAATTACCAGATTCTCTCACTACAAAAACAACAAAACAATTTCGCACACAAGTTCCCCAAATTTTTCGTTTTCGGAGAATCGAAGCAGCGATTTTCATCAAAACAACATCGAATTAAGCAATTTCAGAACAAGATTTCATCAAATTAAGCAATTTTAGAAGAAGATTTCATCAAATTAAGCAGTTTCAGCAAAAGATTTCGAGCAGTTTTGAGGTAATTTCATAATTTTTATCAAACTTGAGCATGTTCATATAATTTTGTTAATTCAATAATAAATTGATGATATAAGGCTCGATTGATCGAAAAATTCAATAATAAATTGATGATATAAGGCTCGATTGATCGAAATTGAACGATTTCGAAAAAACAAGGTTCTAAGTTGATGAAAATTGAGCGATTTCGTAAATATAAGGTTCGAATTTGATCAAATTGAGCGATTTCGTAAATATAACGTCCGAATTTGATCAAGATTGAGCGATTTCATTTACCTCGCAATTTCGTACTACTTATTACATTTTTTTTTGATGATTTTGCAGCTCTAATTGCTATGGAGATGGTAGATATCGCAACGGTTGATGATAATAGTGCTATTGAAACAGGTATTTCCTTTTTTTGAAGCTCTAATTATTGTTTTCTATTTAGTTTTAATTTGTGAAAATTTGTGCTCAATTTTGCGGATTATATGTTTTGATATTATGAACCTTGAAGGTGATTTTGTGAATCATAGAGCGTGTTTTGTGATTTTATATGGTAATTTTGTGAGACTTGGTCATAAATGGTTGAAATCAGCTATTTTGCTCTTTTTCTTATCTTGTGAATCTCAGACCTTGTTTAATGAATCTTAAAGCTTGATTTGTGAATATAGAAGATAATACTCTGAAACTTGATCATAATTGGTTGAGATCACGTACTTTGTAATTAAGATACTGTATTCTGCAGGTAAGCTTGGCTTACCATGCCTTAGAGACTTGTGAAACTCATTGAAATTTGGTCCCCCGATTCCAATTGTAGTAGTTTACGTCTTCGTCTGATTGTCCCCTGAGCATTGCATAGTGAGCAAACTTGAGACTCAACTTTTCTCGTTTCTGAATGTTTATGCTTAAGGTTCCCGCGGGATCATTATTTTACCGTTTTTGCATCATTAGAGTTTTGAATTTGGCCGCTGGTACCTTAACTTGCATGAAACACTTGTATTCTATTTTCATACATACAATGACTTGTATAAAACTAGACTGTTTTTAGAAAGTATAGCAAGTTCTAGATTCACATTAACACACTAACACTCTTTTGTCGGCAATTACATGATTCAATCAGAAATTCATGAAGTACTAGATACGAATCTTATTTTGCTCTTTATCTTATTTTGTGAATCTTAGGCCTCATTTTGTGAATTTTACAGCTTATTTTGTGAAACTGGAAGGCAATATTGTAAAAATTCTTCATAAGTGGTTGAACCTATTTTGCTTTTTTTTTTTTTTTTTGTGAATCTCAGACCTTGTTTTGTAAATCTTAGAACTTGTTTTGTAAACCTGTAAGTTAATATTCTGAAACTTGGTCATAAATGGTTGAAATCACCTATTTTGCTCTTTTCCTTATTTTGTGAATCTTAGACCTTGTTTTGTGAATCTCAGAGCTTATTTTGTGAACCTAGAAGATAATATTCTGAAACTTGGTCATAAGTGGTTGAAATCACCTATTTTGCTCTTGTTCTTATTTTGCGAATCATAGGCCTTGTTTTGTGAATTTTACAGCTTGTTTTGTGATACTAGAAGGCAATATTGTAAAAATTATTCATAAATGGTTGAAATTATGTATTTTGCTCTTTTTTTGTGAATCTCAAACCTTGTTTTGTGAATCTTAGAGCTAGTTTTGTGAACCTAGAAGACAATATTCCGAAACTTGGTCATAAGTGGTTGAAATCACCTAATTGCTCTTTTTCTTATTTTGTGAATCTCAGACATTGTTTTGTGAATCCTAGAGCTTGTTTTGTGAAATTAGAAGATAATATTCCGAAACTTGGTCATAAGTGGTTGAAATCACCTAATTGCTCTTTTTCTTATTTTGTGAATCTTAGGGCTTGTTTTGTGAAACTAGAAGATAATATTCTGAAACTTGGTAATAAGTGGTTGAAATCACCTAATTGCTCTTTTTCTTATTTTGTGAATCTTAGGGCTTGTTTTGTGAAACTAGAAGATAATATTCCGAAACTTGGTCATAAGTGGTTGAAATTACCTGGAAATCAAGTATTTATTATTCTACTGTTTTCTTTAAATTTCAGTTGCTGCAATTTGAAGGAAATGTCTATGCGGAAGCAGCAAACTATATGAGAAGCAGGAAATATATGAATCCTCTCTGATACACATGTGGTATATTAACCAATAAACTATACATAATCCATTTGTCAATTAATTTTATGGTCAAAATCTTCTTCGAGTTTTGAAGCAAGTTCTTTTTTTTTCCCTTTTTTAAAAATTGATTTAATTAAGCCCGTTTTACGTGAATTTTTACATAGCAATCTCATTCTTTATGTCCCTTAATATTAATTATGTATATTCGTAGAAATTATAATTTTTCCAAAAAAATATCTAATTTAAGGTTTAACTCTTCACAGGGGATACATCGGAAGAAGAGGAAGAAGTGGAAGAAGTAGAGAATAGAGAATGATGTACGTGTGAGGATGATGACGATGGAAGAAACGCAAGTTTTAAATATGTTTTATTCTTTTCTACGTTTGATTTATTTTGGTTTTTATTTATTTATTTTGGTTTTAAACTTAAGCATTTGGTCAGTTGGTTTTGTTTAGCGAAGGAATTTACGCAATTGTGTGAACCTTGAAGGTCATTTTTAATGAAACTTGGACCTTAATGTGTGTGAAATCTCGTTTACGTACGAAGTTTTTTTGTTTCCTATTTTGTGAATCCTACACCTTAATTTGTGAAACTGGAAGGTGTTTTCGTGAAACTTGGACTTAAATGTGTGCAATTGTTTATTTACGACGTTTTTAATTTCTTATTTTGTGAAGCGTACACCTTAATTTGTGAAACTTGGACCTTATTTTGTGAATCTTAGACCTTAATTTGTGAAACTGGAAAATGATTTCGTGAAACCTAGACTTAAATGTGTGAAATCGTTTACTTTGAACAAGGGTCTGAACTTTTGCCTTAATACAAAGATGTAGGATTCACAAATTACACCCTTTTTTAGGAATCGTACATATTACTTTGTGAAACTTAGACACAGCCTAAATAACTAATAAGAAATTCATTATGTAAACTTAATACATCGACACCAATAGGACCGTGGAATACATTATTTGAAGGTCAAACTAATACAAGTTACAAGTTAAAAAACATAACATCTGGTATCCGCCATTAACAAGCTATAAATGCCACTTCCTTTTCCCGTTATAAAGATGGCATGATGTAGATACCTCATTTCTACACCTCCCGCAAGCCACCCGGTGATGATTGGGCCGCATGTTTGGTACACGGAACGATTTATAACAATTTGTAAGTTTATCGTCAAGTGATAGCTCAAATACTTATGTCTACCCCTTGGTCGTCATCTACGTGCTGTTACGGTCGTTTTGACAGTAATTAGAGTACATTTGGAGTCCGGGTCAAAAACCGTCTTCATTTTCTAATAACTGTTTAAAATGCCGAGTCAGAATGTTCTGGAATGTTCCGAATATTTCTATTCTATATTTCAATCTTTTTAATCTTTTGGCAAAGTATTTTCCGAAATTATATTTTAAATAATAAGGAAATTGTGATCAACCGCAATTCCATAATAGAAACGCGAAAAATCTTTCTTCCGCAGGAGGAAACATCTGGGGAAAAGACGCAGCACCTGCTGCACCTCTTCCAAGAGCCGCGGTGGTTGTTGCGCCTCTTCCCCAGCTCCTTTCTGCGTATTTTAAGATCTTTTCGAGATTTACTTCCAAAATTTTACCGAAACTCTAATTCCTCCGTGTGATTAGTATAAATAGGGACCTTCGTTCCTCATATTTCTAACGCGAGTGTCCGCCCTTCTCTTTTCCCTTTGCATTCTAAGACCATGCTCTTTGCTTATTGGCGTCTACGTGCTTGAACTTTCGACCACGTAAGCTCGGATCCTTCTGAGTACCAGCCTCGTTTTGCATGGTCGACCAATTTGACCAACTCCACTCAATCAACTTAATCAATTTAGTTTAATTCCTCTTGCGAGGGCACTTTCGCCGTACATTCGAGTCGAGCAATCACTAATCGTTAACTTAGTTAATCTCGTTTCGTCAAACATGTAAGTTTGAGGGTGTAAATCCCATCTTTTATTATTGTATTTTACTTTTGTACTAGTCATTGTAAGATTTACGTCGAAAGCATGTTTAAAACCGATTTATAAAACCTTTTATTCAAACCTTTTTACGGATTAACGGGAGACTAATGTCGAGAAGGAACGCAGCATCTGTTGCGCCTCTTCCTGAGGCTGCCGCAGTTCCTGCTTTCCTTCTTCTTTCTTCGTCCTCTATCAATTCGTCTGTTTTATTTCGTCTTTTCTTGTTCGTTTATTATTTCGTTCGTATACTAATTTTAATACATAGTTCATTAATAATTTATCACTTTTAATTTCCGTCTTGAATCCCAAGTAATTAATATTTGCGGGTTTTCATCATTAAATCAAATCCGGGTTTTAGAGATTCGCTTTGTCCATATCAAGTCTCTGTGATTCGACCTTTGCTATATTTTCATCTGTTTATCGTCATCATCATCAATAGTTTGACATTATTAAACCCAATCAATTTGTTTTAATAAACTTAGTTTGTAATTGATTCATCTTGTTCTAATTAATTTGAGTCCGTCCTTTATTATTTTTATGACCCTTTCATATGTAAATAACCTGTTAAATTACTTTCACTTGAGTCGAATATCAATAATCGAGCATTAATTCACCAAAGAATATTAACAATATGTAGTTCCGGCTTCACAACCAGAACTCATCTTAGGAACAGACGCAGTGACCACTGCGCCTCTTCCAAGGGACGTAGCTCTGCTGCGTCTGTTCCGGGTTGAGTTCTGTCTCTGAAATTCCGTTATTGCTTTGACCTAATTTATTAGTTTACGTATTAATCAACTATTACCCGTATTATCACCATAAATCTGTTCGTTAATTTATTTTCTCTTTTGTTTTCTCAAAATATCCGTTTTAAATGTATTTTCGACGTAGATCAATCATTAATCATTGTAATTATTGTAATTTTCAATTATTGTATTCTCTCGTACTCTTTATTATTGTTTGTTTGTTTTCATATGTAATCAACCCTAAATCCCTACTTCGACCCTAATGTATGTTTAATTACGTGTTTCACCAACTTAGTTAATTCTCACATGTTAGGATTAATTTATTGGATGTTGCATTGCATGCATATAACAGACATCATATCAAGTATACATGATTTTCCCTAATCATTAGTAGAGGCCGCTATCGAGGCGGGCAGGATTAGGTGTTCGATCAAAAGAGCTTCCTAATACGTACCCTCACCCCTTACTCCAGATCTCTGTGAACATCCGTGTTCATTGGCATCCACGAGAGCCATTCTAGACATATAATGCTAAGGGTAACAAGTTCTTAGTGTTCATGTAATTACTCTGTGTGTTGACATGACGCGAGGTATTCGAACGGTTTCCAATTTTCCACAATAAATAGGTGGCGACTCCATAAATGCAAACGCTTGTTTCCCAAGCGACCCCGTGGGCCCGCGTCCACAGTTTGGCGACTCCGCTGGGGAGTAATACACTTACGTGTTGCCAAGGGTGAAACGTGAACAAGGTTAGGGAATAGTTTATATGAGACAGTTGTCGATTTTCATAACTCGGTCTTCCTAGATCGTTTTATTCGGCCTTCCTAGACCCAACCCAAACCCATTCGACCAATCGTCTCGTATTGATGGTCCAACTTCTTATCTGGGCCTAAGTATGGATAACGATTGACGTCAACCATACCATGATGCTTACTCATGTTTGTATCAAGGGCTTTCACTACTCGAGGGAATGGACTAGGAATCTGCCTTACTCCTGTTTGGTACGAGCCTCTCCACATACCCCGAGTTTGATTGTTCGGTATGGCAACCCACCCTTTAAACCAAAACCATTTAAATGCACTCAGCATACCGTTATAATGCCTGTATGAATGCTTGTATCATATGTGATCACCATTTTCCAAACAAAACCATGACGAATTTTGTAAAGTTAAAAAACCTCTTTTAAAATGTAAACATTTTCGAAAATGGCCTAAATTAGCGCAAAACCCGTCGAAACTCTATCCAAAAATCGAGTCAAACTTCGGGCCTCAAAGCCCATTCCAAAGCCTCACTTCGAGTCCACTCCTACAACTATACTATAGTTGACTAGGACCAACGTTTCAAAACTTTGCCATTTTTTCAAACCTCACTTGACACAAGTGGCACACTACCACTTCACGAGTCGAGGCTTTTCTTTTAGTAAGTGTGCTAGAATGGTCGACCATGTTTTGATTCGTCGTCGATCTCTTGTCCAGTTTCCAAGATGCCTGAAACTAGCACCACAAGCAACAGTCAATCCCAGAATGGTAATGATCAAATCCTAGTTGTGCTCGCTCGTCTCCAAACTAGCTAAGACCAAGTGTATGATCGCCTCAACACAATCGAGGGCCGGATTGTTGCTGTAGAAACTAGGCTACCTCCTGCAGAAAATGAAGTGTCGAATGAATTTGTGAATGACAACCCCCCACCTTATAGGGGACCACAAGAAGCCAATCCTCCCGCAGGTCTTACTGAAGCTGAGAAGCGACTCCAATACTTGGAGGAGCAATTGATGTACCTCAAAGAAGATGATATTTATAGAGAAAACAATCGCAAGTATGAGGCCGTGAGTTCCAAATTGCCAACCAACTTCAACATGACCGATATCCCGAAATTCAAGGGACATGAAAACCCTTTAAACCATATTCGCGCTTTCAAAGACTACATGTCTATCAAAGGCATCAAACCCGAGATGTTCTTCAGGATCTTTCCTTCATCTCTTGACACCATCCCTAAGTATTGGTTCTATTCCTTAGAGCACAAGAAAATCGCCATCTGGGATGACGCCGCGATCGATTTCGCTAAACAATACGCGGATAATGCCGAGATCCAAGTCAATATGCGCACTTTAGAGGTTCTTACCCAAAATGAGAAAGAAGGTTTCACCGACTTCCTAAGTAGGTGGAGAAAGACTAGTACCCAACTTGTTGAACGTCCAGATGAAGCTACCCTCGTGGAAAAATTCGTGGACAACTTAAAGCCCATTTATGCAAATCACTTGAGGTACCAAAACATTAAGACCTTCAAGGATTTAACTGTACTAGGGACAAGAATTGAAGATGACATCCGTAAAGGACTCCTGTCCAAAACGGTAGGTCGTGGATATCAAGGCTCAACAAGTCGTTCCTACGGCTCTACTAGTAAGACTGATGAAGTTAACCTTCTTGAATCATCAAAGAAGAATAACCCACAAAGGAAATTCACGAACATTGGCGATACGTACTCCAATGCTTTAAAGAGATTGATGAAAAAGGGTAAGCTCCAACCCATAGGGCCTACACCTGATCCGGAAAAGAAATCCAAATTCTGGAACGAAAATTCATACTGCGAATATCATAGAGGTAAGGGACACGATACAGAGAAATGTTACAAGCTAAAACATGTCCTTCATAACATGATTGAAGACGGTCACCTACCCATACCGCCTGGAGGTAAGCCTAACAATACTCAGAATCCTCTTGGAGTTCTGATGATTACAAGTGACGAATCTACCTTAGATTGCTCACATCTTATCTCCCTAAAAGAGGAGGTAATCAACGGGATATGGACAGATAGCGAGGAAGACGTCTACCTCCAGGATCTTCCCTTAATCAAAGAAGCCGAAAGCATCATAGATGAGATCATTGCCACGCTAGGCACATAAACCAGTTCGAATCAGCAGAAAGGATGGAGGAAATCAATAAAATAGACCAACAACCAAGGAAGACTCTTCAGGCTCACCACTGGAGAAGGAGAGATGTTCAAAGGAGAACCAGAAGATAACGAATTCGAGTCAGAGTCAGAGTCGGAGTCTAAAGAAGTCCCTAGAGAGTCTCCTCCAGTCATCACTCTCACTCCCCTTGTTTCTCCTAGCATAGCATCTAGTAGTAACAGTAGTTTGAGAAATGTCCCGACCGCTGTCCCTTTACTGCCACTGACTACTGAACAGATGGCTTCCTTGTTTCAACTATTTTCAAATTTTAATATGAATAAATCAGATTCTGCTTACTCTTTGTGTTATTCTGAATGCAATTCTGTTAACGATGATAATGAGGATGACCCAGACCTAGACTCAATCGAACTACCTCCCTACATAGCTAAAGAAATAATACAAGAGGGGGAAGGGGCACCAGTTATAGAAAACACTGAACCCATCAATGTAGGAACCGAACTAGAACCTCAAGAACTTAGGATAGGGACAACTTTGAGCCCCATTGAAAGGGCCAGTTTTATAGACCTCCTACACGAGTTCAAAGATGTTTTTGCTTGGTCCTACAAAGACATGCCAGGGATCGACATGGATATTGCCGAACACAGAATTCTGATCAAACCAGGTTTCAAACCTGTAAAGCAGAAGCTTCGTAGAATGAGGACAGAATGGGCTCTTAAAATTAAAGAAGAAGTCGACAAACAATTCAAAGCCGGGTTCATCAAAGTTTCCGAGTATTCAGATTGGGTAGCCAACATAGTACCTGTGCCCAAAAAGGATGGGAGAATCCGTGTTTGCGCTGATTTTAGAGACTTAAACAAAGCGAGTCCCAAGGATGACTTTCCTCTACCACATATCGACATATTGGTGGATAATACATCAGATCACGCGTTGTTGTCCTTCATGGATGGATATGGAGGATATAATCAGATCAAAATGGCCATAGAAGACATGCATAAGACCGCCTTCGTCACTCAATAGGGTACTGATTGCTACACAGTTATGCCATTTGGGTTAATCAATGTTGGAGCTACATATCAACGCACCGCAACTACACTCCTACATGACATGATGCATAAAGAAGTTGAGGTGTATGTGGATGACATGATTGTGAAATACAAGGATAGAGAGGGGCACATTAATAACCTTAGCAAATTCTTCTTAAGACTACGAAAGTACAACATCAGACTCAGCCTTCAGAAGTGTGCATTTGGGGTAACATCAGGCAAGCTTCTGGTATATGTCGTCAGTCAACGAGGGATATAAATCGACCCTTCCAAAATCAAAGCTCTAATTGAAATTCCACAACCTCATATGGAGAAGGAAGTTTGAGGATTCTTGGGCGAGGTGCAATATATAAGTCGATTCATATCGAAACTCACCATGATCTGTGAACCCATCTTCAAAAAGCTAAAGAAAATAGATCACACCATGTGGGATGACGACTGCCAAAAGGCGTTAGAGAGAATCAAGGAGATACTAGCCAAACCACTGGTGCTCATGCCTCCCCAACGAGATCAACCTCTTGGTTTATATCTCACAGTGACCGAAACAGCCATGGGGGCTATGCTAGCACAACCGTTGGGAAAGAAGAAAGAGTTATCTACTACCTTAGTAAGAAGTTCTTGGAGTATGAATTCAAGTACACACCACTCGAAAAGACATGTCTCACTCTTGTGTGGGCAACAAAGAAGCTACGTCATTACATGCTTAGCTATTCAGCCAAGGTGTACTAAAAATGGATCCTGTCAAATACCTCTTCGAAAAACCCGTTCTCAATGGACGCTTAGCAAGATGGACCTTGATGCTCTCAGAGTTCGATCTCAAATATGTACTTCTGAAAGTTATAAAAGGGCGTGCCGTCGCCAAGTTTTTCGTAGAAAATTCCATCAATGACGCACAAACAATAGACACCTGGTCGTTTCCGGATGAGGATATACTCCAAACCGATGTAAACTCCTGGGACCTCTATTTTGATGGAGCGTCAAACCTAAGAGGATTTGGAATAGGAGTATTGCTCATTTCTCCTGAAGGTGAGCATACACCACTCTCTGTTAAACTTGACTTCGAGGTGACAAATAATGCAGCAGAATACGAAGCTTGCCTCATTGGACTACAAGCGGCAGTAGGCTTAGGCATCAAGAATTTTCAAGTACATGGAGATTCATCTTTGATCATCAACCAAGTTACGGGATCTTGGAAAATTCGAAGTGAAAGTCTAGCACTGTATCAGGCCAGGATAGACCAAGTCGCCCTATTCTTCGATCAAGTAACTTACCTACACCTACCTCGAGAAGAGAATCAATTTGCAGAAGCTCTTGCACAACTTGCATCTTTGATTAATATGCCAGATGATATGGTAGAAATGCCTTTATGCATCAAACGACGGTCAGAACCAGCTTATGTGCACCAAATCACAGACGAAGAAGAAAACCCAGGAGTGCCTTGGTTTCAGGCCATTCTGGACTTCAAGCTCAATGACACCTATCCGCCGGATATGGATAAGAGGGGACAACATGCTATACGCTTACTAGCCTCCCAATACGTCCTCATGCAAGGAGAATTGTATAAAAGAACACCTCTTGGTGTAGTCTTGCGTTTCCTTGATCATTCATAGGCACATAAAGTAATGGAAGAAGTCCATGATAGAGAATGTGGCCCTCACATGAGTGGACCAATGATGGCAAAAAAAATCACGCGTTTGAGATATTACTGGACCACAATGGAATCCGATTGCATCAAATATGTCAGACACTGCCACAACTGCCAAATCTTCGGGAATGTGCAATATGTCCCTCCTTCATTACTCTACACCATGACACTCCTTGGCCATTTTCTGCTTGGGGAATCGATATGATCGGGAAGATCACGCCATCCGAAATAGGAGGTCATTATTTCATTTTTGTGGCAATCGATTATTTCACCAAATGGGTAGAAGCAGCATCCTACACTAGTCTCACAGCCAAGTAAGATACCATTTGCCTCGCCATATAGACCACAAACTAATGGTATGGTAGAGGCAGCCAACAAGAATGTTGTCACAATCCTCAAGAAAATGATTGACAATTATCGAGATTGGCCAAGTAAGATACCATTTGCCTTATGGGCATACCACACATCCGTTAGGACTCCCACTGGGGCCACTCCTTTCTATTTAACTTACGACATGGAAGCCGTGCAACCAGTTGAACTAGAAGTTCCATCCTTGCGTATTCTACTCGAAAGTCAAATCCCAAAAGCTGATTGGAAGAGAGATAGATATGAAGAACTCATCCTCTTGGATGAACGAAGGTTGCGCGCATTACACAATGTGCAAACATATCAGGCACGTATTAAACGAGCCTTCAACAAAAGGGTTAAGCCTAGGAATATCAAAGAAGGAGACTTAGTCCTCAAATCGGTTAGAGCTCTTTTACCTGTCAATCCACGAGGAAAGTTTAAACCCAACTGGGCCGGACCATTCTTGGTCAAGTCAATACTCCCGGGGGGTGCGGTTAGAATCACAGACCTAGATTGGAATGAATTTGCCAATCCGACTAACCTTGACCAACTGAAAAGATATTATCCCTAGAATAGGAACAAAAACGCGCCTCGCGTGACACTACGTGTCGCTCATGCGACACGAAATAAAAAAAACGGCCCCTGGCCTGCTAAAATAAAGCTTATGTCACTTTGCCCTTGCATTTTTGACAATTCGTCATCCTCATATCATCAAATAAATTGTATTGTGCTTTAGGAGTAAGTAAAGCTCATGCTCATTTTCTAGTTCATTACAAGCTCTTGCTTAGAATAATTATTCTTTCACATTTATTCGAACTACGCGCAAGGGTTTGATTTTATTTTTTAAAATGAATACGTAGGCAATCCTTCACAGGATACAACTGTAGATACCTCATTTCTGCACCTCCCGCAAACCACCCGGTGATGATTGGCCGCATGTTTGGTACGCGGAACGATTTTTGACAGTTCGTAAGTTTATCGTCAAGTGATCTCTCAAACATTTATGTCTACCTCTTAAATGTCATCTACGTGCCGATACGGTCGTTTTGGCAGTAATTAGAGTACATTTGGAGTCCGGGCCTAAAATCGTCTTCATTTTCTGACAACCATTAAAATGCCGAGTCGGAATGTTCTGGAATGTTCCGGATATTTCTATTCCATATTTTATAAATCTTTTAATATTTAGTAAACAATTTCCCGTAATATTTACACAAAATATTAAGAAAAACCAAATTATCCCGTTATTCCATAAACTAAACACGAAAATCTTTCTTCCGCAGGAGGAAACCACTTGGGAATAGACGCAGCAGGTGCTGCGCCTCTTCCAAGAGACACAGTGCCTGCTGCGCCTCTTCCCAAGTCCTTTTCTGCATATTTTTCGTATCTTTTCATATCTTTTCGAGATTCACTTCCAAAATCTCTCCGAAAAACCCTACTTCCTCCACGTGATTAGTATAAATAGGAGCCTTCTCTCCTCATATTTCTCACGCGAGTGTCCGCCCTTCTCTTCTCCCTTTGCATTCTAGACCACGTTCTTACTTTTTGGCGTCTACGTGCTTGAACTTTCGACCACGTAAGCTCGGATCCTTCTGAGTACCAGCCTCGTTTTGCATGACCGACCAATTTGACCAACTCCACCATAATCAACTTTAATCAATCTTAATCGTTTTCCTCTTACGAGGGCACTTTCATTACATTCGAGTCGAGCATCACTAATCGTAAACTTAGTTCATCTCGTTTCGTCAAACATGTAAGTCTGAGGGTGTAAATCTCTCTTTTATTTATTGTTATTTATCTTTTGTAATCATATTGTAAGATTTATGTCGAAAATACAATTAAAACCGATTTCTAAAACCCTTTGCTTAAAACCCTTTTTTCGGATTATCAAAGGACAACAGTCGAGAAAGGACGCAGCAACTGCTGCGCCTCTTCGTGAGGCTGCCGCAGTTCCTGCTTCCTTTCTTCTTCCTTCGTCTTTTGTTCGTCCTTTTGTTTTTCACTTTGTTTTCGAATGTTCATTGTTTCATTAACACGACAATTTAAGCAAGATAATTTTAACCTGTTATTCATAATTCTTCATAATTAATTCATCTCATTAATTCCCAACTTAAATCCCAAATAACCAATATTTGCGGATTTTCGTCATTAAAGTCAAATCCGGGTTGTAGAAATTCGATTCGTTCATGTTGAGTTTCTGGAATTCGATCTTTGATATATTCTCACCTGTTTATTATCATATTCATCATATTCGTCATTAATTCATCATATTTAACCTAATTAGTTCATCAATTTGTTAATTAACCTTATTAACCTCGTAATTAATTCGTATTAATCGGTTTCATCCATGTTTATTGCTTTCATGACCGTTAATCACATGTAAATAACCTGCTAATCACTTCCATCCGAGTAAATAATATTCATCAAGCCTTAAATTCACCAACGAACATTAAAGACTTGCAATTCCGGCTTCACGACTTAATCGAGCCAAGGAACAGACGCAGGATGGATCGCTACGCCTTTTCAGAGGGCGCTCTGCTGCATTTGTTGTTTCAGTTGACTGTCTCGAACTCCTGTTTTGCCTTGACCTAGTTTATTTATCTTACGTATTTAATTAACTATTATTCGTATTATCACCCTAATAATCTGTTCGTTCATTTATTTATTCTTTCTTTTCTCAAATTATCCATTTTACATGTATTTTCAACATAAATCAATTAAACCCGATGTAATTATTGTAATTTTCTTTATTGTAATTTTTCTTTATTGTATTATTATTATATTCCTTCTATCATATTGCTCGTATGTTTTCACATGTAATCAATCTTAAATCCCGACTTTGACTCAAATGCATGTTAAATTACTTGTTCACCGACTTAGTTAATTCTCACATGCTAGGATTAAAACGTTGGATGTTGCATTGCATGCATATAATCGACAATATATCAAGTACAGATAATTTCCCTAATCATTAGTAGAGGCCGCTATCGAGGCGGGCGGGATTAGGTGTTCGATCAAAAGAGCTTCCTAATACGTACCCTCACCCCTTACTCCAGATCTCTGTGAACATCCGTGTTCATTGGCATCCACGAGAGTCATTCTAGACATAGAATGCTAAGGGTAACGAGTTCTTGGTGTTCATGTCACTACTTTGTGTCTTGACATGGCACGAGATATTCGAACGGTTTCCAATTTCCCACAATAAATTGGTGGCGACTCCACAAATGCAAATGCCTGTTCTTCCCCAAGCGCCCCCGTGGGCCCATTGTCCACAGTTTGGCGACTCCGTTGGGGATAATACACTTACGTGTAGCCAAAAGAGTGAAACTTGAACAAGGTTAGGGAATAGTTTGTATAAGACAATTGTCGGTTTTCATAACTCGGTCTTCCTAGATCGTTTATTCGGCCTTCCTAGGCCCAACCCAACCCATTCGACCAATCGTCCCGTCTAAACGGTCCTAATTCTTATTTGGGCCTAAGGATGGATAGCTATTGACGTCATCCATACCATGGTGCTTAATCTTGTTTGTATCAAGGACTTTCACTACTTGAGGAAATGGAATAGGAATCGGCCTTACTCTTATTTGGTACGAGCCTCTCCACAGACTTCGGGTTTGATAGTTCGGTATGGCAACCCACCCTTTAAACCAAAACCCTTTTAAATGCACTCAGCATCCCGTTATAATGCTTGTATATTTGATGTGACCATAATTAGCGCATATTTAGCCCCCGAATTAGCCTTGTTCCCATGCTTTTTAGTGCATATTTGGGTCATTTATTGTCTTTAGTTCTTTGTTTTGTATATTCTTTGAGATTTTGATCCCTTGGTAGGAAAGGAGTGCAAATCTTGCATTTTCATGGCAAAACAAGACTAAATTGATTGAATTCAATGACCAAGCATCAAGGAGAGACAAGATTAGAAGGCCTTTGTACATATGATAGTAGATGAGCAATTTTGAGAAAGGATCCTTGCATCCCCGAGGAAATCCCCAATGATTTTATGAAGAAAAGGGAAGAAAAGAAGAAGAAATAGTGCTGAGTTACAATCCGAGCGGATTGTCCACAATCCGTCCGTCCTCCACAAGCACAATCCGTGCGTCTTCCTCCAAAGACGCCCGGACAGCAGCCACAGAATCCGCCCGGATTCTCCTGAAGACGCCCGGCTTCTCCCGCCTGAATTCGCCCGTCCCGACTCCAATACGCACGGATTCCAGTACAGCGAAATTTCGTCTTCTCCAAGATACAAAGAAAGAAGCCCTTCCTTCGAAAAATACCGGCTCCTCCCTGCTCATTCTAAAAAGTGTAATTACTAGTTTAGCCTTTAGTTAACCCTAATGCATCCACCTAATTTCCACTATAAATACCCCATTAGTCTAATTAGAAGAGTATGTTCTTCTTATCAATAATTAGAGTAGTTAATATCAATCAAATCTCTCTTTAGTATTGTAATCAACAATTAATCAAGTTCTAATACAAATTTTATTTCCTTAATCTCTTTTTGTTCATCCTTTATTTTGGGTAATTGAAGATTATTTGGGTTATTATTGGGAGATTGACAACCTCTCAATCAAGCATCAAGTACTTCTTTTATTCTTTGCTTTATTATTGGAATCATTAGTAGGTATAGTTCTCTTAATCCCTCTTTAATTATTGTTAATTACTTTCATTTATTCACCATGTTTCCTTTTGTTGGTATGATTGACAACCTTGCTAGCATGATCAACATGATAATGAGTGAGTAGTGACCTAGCTAGGGTTAATGGGTAATTAGGGGAAACCAACATGGGGAATGATTCATGCTTAAATTAATATGCTTTCATGGTTTATTTGCTTGCTTGTTTTGGTCTCAACTCATGCACATGTTATGTTTGATGAAATGTGAGCCTATGAATCCTTGCACTTTTTACCCATCACCTATCTTTTCAATGAGACTTGTAAGACATAAACCAACTCGAGTCTCATTAGACCATGCATGTTGTTAAGTAGGGAAGACTAAGTCGACTTGTAGGTGTTGTACAATCTAATCGATTCGGCTCCGGGACCCAAACTTTCCTAGGATTGTAAGATATAACCCAACTCAATCCATCACAACAATAATTGCTTGCTTATAATTTGAGAACATGTTTGTATGATCAATTCCCATGATTCCCCTATGACCCCATGACACCCTAGTGCTTTTTATCAATTGTTTACAACCCTTTTATTTCATCTTGCTTATTTACTTCCATTGCTATTTTAGTTTAGTGACCTTCTACATCAACTCAATTTGTGACACCCCTAAGACACCACTAGTTTCAATATAAATCTCATCTCAATTCCCGTCCCTTGGGATCCGACCTTTACTTGCCTCTTTACTAATTGTAGAGTTGTTTGTGAAGCTATAAATTGTGTTTTGATTCGGACGTGATCCAACGACAACATCTATTAAATTGTGAACACGAAACGATTCCAATCAAAAATGGCGCCGTTGCCGGGGACGGTGTTAACTTGATTTAGATTTTATTATATTGTTATTAGTTGTGTCTTTCTTTGCCTTGGGGAAGTAAAATTCCTCAAGGTTTGTTCTAATTATTTTCAAGTTGTTCGATATTTTGCAAGATGGACCTTATAGATTGTTTTGTAGAGGACCACTTAAGTATACCTTTCTTCAAAGATCCTATGCAAGCATTGGAAGCCTTGGAAGCAAGTGAGGCTAAAAATATGTATTGGGAATTGGAGGTGGATCTTTTTGAGGCCGCTCTAGCTAACAAAGAACTTACTCATGCACAATCCGTATTGGTGCATAACATCCTTGTGGAAGCATGTCAACCCATAGAGGATGAGCAATCCATCCTAGAAGATATTTTACAAGCTCAAGAGCAAGAGGAACCCATCATGGAATTTGAATATGATGAGGTTGATGAGAATGAAGTTTAATATGCTATGAGAATGGAATGTCTAATGGAGATGAAGCAAATTCTCAATGAAACTCCAAAGGAGGAAAGTGAGGTACAAATTCCTACTTTAAAACCCCTTCCCCTAAATTTGAAATATGCTTACCTTGATGAATCAAAGACCAAACCCGTGATTGTCAATGATAGACTTGATGAGAACCAATTGGGAAAATTTCTTGATGTGTTGAAACAACATGAAAAGGCTATAGGTTATAGTCTAGATGACCTTAAGGGGATAAGTCCCAACTTTTGCATGCATAGAATTCATCTAGAGGAAGACCATAGACCTACCATTCAACCCCAAAGAAGATTGAACCCCCACATGCAAGAAGTTGTCAAAGGAGAAGTTATGAAATTACTTGATGCGGGAATCATATATCCCATATCGGACTCTTTGTGGGTTAGCCCCGTCCAAGTGGTACCTAAGAAAGGAGGTACCACGGTAGTGACAAATGAAAAGAATGAACTAATACCCACAAGAATGATCACCGGTTGGCGTATGTGTATAGACTATCGAAAATTAAACTCCGCAACAAGAAAGGATCATTTCCCCCTACCATTCATTGACCAAATGCTTGAGAGGTTAGCCTCCAACAAATTCTTTTGTTACCTTGATGGGTATTCGGGATTTTTCCAAATCCCTATACACCCGGATGACCAACATAAGACCACCTTCACATGCCCTTATGGTACCTTGCATATAGGAGGATGCCTTTTGGTTTATGTAATGCCCCCGCCACTTTCCAAAGATGCATGATTAGTGTCTTCTCCGATTACTTAGAGACCATAATGGAAGTTTTTATGGATGATTTTAGCGTTTATGGAAAGGACTTTGACTCATGTTTGTATAATCTTTCTCTTGTGTTGCAAAAATGTGAAGATGTTAGTCTTGTTTTAAATTGGGAAAAGTGTCACTTCATGGTCAATGAAGGAATTGTTTTGGGTCATTTAATTTCGGAAAAGGGCATCGAGGTCGATAAGGCTAAAGTTGAGGTGATAGAGAAACTCCCACCTCCCGTGAATATTAGAGGGGTGAGAAGTTTTCTCGATCACGCGGGTTTCTATCGCCGTTTCATAAAGGATTTTTCAAAAATAGCGAAACCCCTCACTCAACTTTTGCTTAAAGATGCCCAATTCCAATTCACTGATGAGTGTGTTGAAGCCTTTAATAGAATCAAGGAAGCACTAATCTCGGCACCGATCATCCAACCTCCAAATTGGGAATTACCATTCGAGATTATGTGTGATGCTAGCAACTACGCCGTTGGAGCGGTTCTTGGCCAACGGGTAGGGAGAGCTCTTCACGCCATCTATTATATAAGCAAAACTCTTGACTCCTCCCAAGTGAATTATTATACCACCGAGAAGGAGCTTCTTGCCATTGTCTATGCTTTGGACAAATTCCGTTCCTACTTGCTTGGATCCAAAGTGATTGTATTTTCGGATCACCGTGCTCTCCGACATCTCTTGATAAAGAAGGAGGCAAAACCAAGATTGTTGAGATGTATTTTGCTTCTTCAAGAATTTGACTTAGAAATAAGAGACAAGAAAGGAGCCGAGAATGTAGTGGCGGATCATTTGCCAAGGATCCGGTTTCATGATGAAACTGGAGAAACCCCGATCAATGACTCATTTCCCGACGATATTTTGATGGCCATTCAAACACAACTCGAAAGGCACATCACCCCATGGTTTGCCGATTATGCTAACTATATTGTTGGAAAAGTACTCCCTCCAAATTTGAATCACAACCAAAGGAAGAGATTCCTATTCGAAGTAAAGAGGTACTTTTGGGATGACCCAAACCTCTACAAATAATGTAGTGATGGGATCTACCGGAGATGCATCCCTCAATGGGAAGTCCAAGGAATCTTGGAAGGATGTCACTCATCACCCTACGGTGGGCACCATGGAGCAAGGAGGACCGTTGCAAAAATTCTTCAATCGGGCTTCTATTGGCCTACATTGTTTCAAGATACAAGAGAATTCATCATTCATTGCGATGCTTGTCAAAGAACGGGGAATATCTCTTGGAGGAACGAAATGCCACAAAGGGGCATTCTAGAGGTGGAGATCTTCGATGTTTGGGGAATCGACTACCAAGGTCCCTTTGTGACATCCAATGGGAATAAGTACATCCTTGTAGCCGTAGACTACGTCTCAAAGTGGGTGGAGGCCATTGCCACTCCAAATGATGATGCAAAAACGGTCACCAAGCTCTTCAAGAAGATAATCTTCCCAAGATTTGGAGTTCCTAGAGCGATCATTAGTGATGGAGGAACGCATTTCCATGAGAAAAAACTTGCATCTCTTTTGACCAAATATGGTGTTCAACATAGAACCGGCTTGGGATATCATCCTCAAACAAGCGGTCAAGTTGAAATTTCAAATAGAGAGATCAAACAAATCCTTGAGAAAGTTGTGAACAAGACTCGAAAAGATTGGAGCACAAAGCTTGATGATGCTCTTTGGGCTTATAGGACGGCCTATAAGACCCCCATAGGAGCCTCTCCTTACAAACTTGTTTATGGAAAAACATGTCATTTGCCAATCGAATTGGAGTACAAAGCTTTTTGGGCAATCCGAGCACTTAATCTTGATCTCAAGTTGAGTGGTGAAAAGAGGATGATTCAAATTCAAGAGTTGGAGGAATTCCGACTACAATCCTATGAGAATGCAAAGATCTACAAGGAAAGAACAAAGTTACTCCATGACAAGAGAATTAGACAAAAGGCCTTGCACAAAGGAGACAAAGTTTGGTGAAGGCAGTTCTCTCCCAGATGTATGCTTATTGGGCTAGGATTTTTCTGTTACCAAAAAGTATCATCCACAAGGTAGAATGCATTTGCAGGAACTATCTATGGGCAGGACATGCTGAGTATAAGCACTCTCCCCCTGTTGCTTGGGAGACTTGCTGTTTACCTAAGGAGCATGGTGGGTTAGGTATCATTAATTGCCATCTGTGGAATGCTGCGTTGATAGGCAAGTATGCGTGGTGGATCCACAGCAAGAAGGAGAGTCTTTGGGTCCAATGGGTGCATCACATCTATATAAAGCACAAAGACTGGTGGATGTATAACCCAACTCAGAATTCTAGCTGGGTATGGAGACAGATCTGCAAGGTGAAGGATCTTCTTAAACCTGGTTTTTTGAATGGAGGATGGGATGGGAGTTACACTATTCAGAAGGGGTATCAGTGGTTACTTGGTCCTTGTTCCAAGAAGGATTGGGTGCCCATGGTTTGGAATAGAGTATGCTTGCCTAAGCATAATTTTAGTACATGGATTTATGTTCAACAACGGTTTTTAACGCAAGATAGAATGCACAAGTTTGGTGTTGTCACTGCTGGTGTGTGCTATTTGTGTGGTGTGCAGATGGAAACCCACAGTCATTTATTCTTTGAATGCGTGTTCAGTATGCAGTGTGTGCTACACTTGCAGAATTGGTTACAAGTTCAATGGCAAGGCAATGTTATGGCGTGGATTATTCGATGGAGGTGTCGTTCCTTGATGAAGAAACAGGTGGTAATGGCTGCCATTTCTGGGCTCATATATAGCATATGGAATTGTAGGAACAAATGCAGATTGGAGAACTACATTACTCAACCTAGACAAGTTGTGAAAGGCGTGCAACAATTGATTAAAATACGAGTGAACAAGGGTGAATTTGCTAAGGGGAGTGTTAAATGTAAAACTTGGCTACAAAATGTTCTAGTTTAGTAGCTAGTTTCTTTCTTGCTGAGCCTTATGATAAGTGTATGGTGTGCTTTATTTTCACCAAAAAAAAGGAGACAAAGTCCTTCTATTCAATTCCCGCTACCGACTTTTTCCGGGAAAGTTGAACTCTAGATGGATGGGTCCCTATGTGATAACCGAAGTTGGAAAATATGGAGATTTTGAACTCAAGGCGGAAGATGGAAGCAAGTTCAAGGTCAATGGTCAAAGATTGAAGCCATACTATGAAGGAGCGTTCATTGGAGAGGTCGAGGTCACCTACCTCGGGCCTTCTCATCCTTGAAAGAACCATCAAAGGGAGAGTTTGGTGGAGTCCTCCCTAAACCACCACTTGTAAATATACTAACCCTCTAACTTGTATTTATAATTTTATTGCATTTCTTTTAATAATAAGCATGAGCTCTTTTCATGAGAGTAAGTGAGGGAGGGTCACTAACGAATTTTTGTGAAGGAAGGAACCAATTTTCAAGTGTGGGAAGCATCTAGGAGAGGAAAGAAAGTTAAAGGAATAATTCATAGCTTGAACACGTGCGTGTTCCCCGGAATCCGGCCGGCTTGCCAGAATCCGGGCGGCCTGATAAGAATCCGTCCGTCCTGCTACCCTGAGAATTTGAAGATTTTTGGACTGAAGGAGAATCCGAGCGTCCCAGAAGGGAAAACGCCCGTCCTGAAGAATCCGGCCGTCTTTGCAGAAAGACGCCCGTCTTTCTACCTGTGCATTTCAAGAAAAATTCCTGGAAGAGAATCCGCCCGTCTTCAGTAGAATCCACCCGTCCCGATGAAAAGGAATCCGAGCGTCTCATACTCGGGACGCCCGTCTTGTGGCATTATATTTTTGGAAATTTAGCTGTGAAAGAATCCGGGCGTCTTACCCAGAATCCGCCCGTCCCGATGAGCCTGAATCCGAGCGTTTTCTGTACGAATCCGCCCGTCTTCTCACGTTGATTTGACCCATCTTTTCTTAATTAAAATTACACCCTACCTCACATTTAGTGACACATCATCCTTTTTTCCACTTGCATTATAAAACCCACCTCCTTATGACTCCCAAGCACATCCAAATCACTCTTAAACCCACAAAAATCAAAAAGCCCCAATTTTCTAGGGTTTCCAAAGGCAACACTCAATCAACAAGGAGCATCTCTATTACTTCACAAATCAAAGAATCCAGCTCTATAATCAAATAATGGCACCAAGGAGATCCTCTTTTAGGGATAGGAGGAGACCAAGGATGAGGGGAAGTTCTTCTACCTCCCATGTCAACACATTAAGAAGGGAGCATGAAGAGATTGTAGATCTTACAAGGCTTGATGACTTCTCAAATGTGGAATTTGTCAATGATGTGCAAAGATTAGTCTTCCACCGGCTTCTAAGTAAGAATATTCTTCCCACTAATTTTTTATGTCATGCTACCTTGAGGAAACTTAGGATTTATCACCAAGTGGAAGCTCTCTTTGAAGTATTTGGTCTCTCAACCTTTTTTGGCATGTATGAACAAAGTTATCAATCTATTTTGCTTGAATTTTTGAGCTTTTTGAAGATTACAACCTTGAACAAAACAATTTGCATAGAGTTTGGGTTGGAGAATGTTTCTAGGATGATGACCCTTGTAGAATTCGCAAATGTACTTGGTCTCGATGTTTTGCCTACCCGAACATCGAAGCCAAAGAAGTATAGTGTTGAACCTTTGTGGAGGGCCATGACCGGCCGAGATTTCATACACACCAAGGAATGCCTCGCTTTTCATATCCAAAATCCGATCATAAGGCTTACCTATCGATTTCTTTCGGGCACTCTACTTGCCCGCCGAGATCCGGCCATAGTGAACCAATTAGACCCTGTGTTTATGGAATCCTACCTCAATATTCAAGGAAGAAATGTGTACCACTTCAATGCACCTCTAGTATTACTAGAGAAATGGGCAAAATTTAGGAATGGTGACGATGATGGAATGAAACACATTGTGAATGGAGGACTCATTACTAGACTTGCGAAGCATTTCAACCCGAGATTCAATGAGAATAATGAGAATGCTCCTCTTTTGGGAAACACGAGGATAAATGAAGATCTTCTTCTCATTCATCACCATTGGATAACCCTTGAGGGGGTCGATAAGCGGATCAAGTGGTTAACAAAAGGAAGCGATTCGATATATCTACCAATGAACGACCTACCACGTATCTCCCCGAGAAGAGGACATTTGTCTCCAATCCCATCCTACCTCATCCCTCCAAACCCAACCCAACCAAGACAAGCACCACCACCTCAAAATCCACCACCACAACAACAAGGACAACAAACTCAAGAAGAGAAGATCAAAGTGCCTCCCTACCCATTTCCTTACCAACCGTACAACCATCCAAATCCCTTCATCCTTCCACGTGACGACTTTGTCACGGGAATCTTACAAGATTTGCACTACCGTCAATACGAAACCAACGTGGACATTTACTATGCACTCTATCCTCAATACCACGATATGGTTCAAAAGGGAAAGATTAGTGAGGAAGGAGCATTTCCCTCATGGGCTCAAATGGACCTACTCTTCCCCAATTCGGAGAGAGCAAATGAAGGAGCAAACGGGAGACAAGAGGAGGGAAGCAACAATTCTTGTGGAGGAGATACGGTGGAGCTTGAAAGTGAAGAGGATGAGTTCATGGACCCAAGTTTGACTGATGCATCAAAGGAGATATGGGATAGCGATCTAGAAGGAGATGATGCCGATCTCTAGAGGATTACGTCATAGCTAGGTGTAGCGGGCGAGCGGCACCCACCTAAGTTTAAGTGAAGTTTCCTCATCTCCTCTCTTTAATTTTAAAGTTTCATGAAAAGAAGTTTGTGTTTTGCTAACTTGTATTTTATTAATCTTTATCATTGTTGGAGTAGTCCTAGCACCATTGAGGACTCACACCTCGGTACTTTTGAGGTGTTCTCATTTTATTGTTCCCACCTTTCAAAATCCAAAATGACAAAATTAGTTTCATGCATTGCATAGTGTGTGCATGAACTACACTCATCCTTGGACATTAGCAATAATGTCTAGATCGGTTTGGGGAAGTTAATGCATACACAACGGGAGGTAATCTAAATTATCCTCTCCGTCATAAACAAAAACCATGCATCATGTAGTATAGATTAGTGTAGCTTGCATTTAGTGTAGAAATCATGCATCATGTTTGCATAATTTCCCATCATTTTGGCCATTGAGGACAATGCCCATATTAGTGTGGGGATGGAGAATTCTAACTTAACTTTTATTCAAAAAAAAAAAAAAATGAAAAATTTCGAAACTCCATAAAAATTTGAAAATTGAAAAACCCAAAAACATGTTTATTCCTTTTGTAGTGTAGTTATATATATATATATTGTATATATTGTGTTTGTTCTATCCTTGTTCACATTGATTGACTACGCCACATCCGAGACATGAGGATCATGAAGACCGCATGGTATGATCTTTCCAATCTCCTTTTTCCTCTTTATGTTAATGACTATGTGGCTTTATTTTGATTGATGCGGTAAAAACAATGTGAACTTAGGACTTGCATTTAGTTTATATGTCATATTAGTTGATAGAATCACTTGCATTAGGATGTATACACTAGTTGCATCATGGCATGTAGTTGCATTTAGATAAAACATTTTGAAAAGTGCCTAATTGAGAACTTTGACAAGAGCAACTAAGCCATTACAAATACTTTTTCAACTTAAGACTTTGCCTACTAGAATGGTTGTAAAACACCCTAGATAGTGTCATACTAGTGTCTTTTGACCCATGACCCAAAGCCTAGTCAAGGGTTTGCGTGTGAGTCACCTATCCAACCCCGTGATGCGATGTGGACTTGGTTAACTTGTCTAGGTGACCTTGATTGACCTTGTGGTAAGGCAACCCAAAAATACTTTCTATCAATAAGCTTGAAGTGCTCATTTCAAAAATTTTGTTATGTGGAAGTAATTTATTGCCAAGGAAACCTCAAATGTTATGAAATGTTGAAATGTTGAGAAATTTAGTTGTTTTGATGGAGGCGTACCACTTCGATGTGCTTTGGAGCGGGATCCATTGAATTGGGCCTCCGCACGGTTGTGAATTCGGCCGCCCAGAGACAGAGTGACTATCACCCCGAAAAGCTATTGTCTAGAGGTTAACCGGTTGCCTAATAAGCGATTGGCGAAAGCAAAGGACACTAGTCCGGAAGGGACAAACCCCATCTTAAATTTTTGAAATGTGAAAGTTGAATGAGGTCAAATTTTGAATACTAGTCATATCCACCATTTGTTTATAAAGATTTGAGCATTTCATTCCCAAAAAGCCTTTTTGTCAAACCACTTTGTCGAGCTTGGGACGATCCATGACCTTTACTTTTGTAGAGAATTCGAGACTTGTCATGTCATATGCTACTAGCATCATAGGGATCATCATTCCACCACCATCCGATCGCTCTTGACGAAAGCATTTGGAAATTGAGGACGAAAGTAGTCTAGTTTAACACCATTTGGAGGTGATTTAGTGCCATCCTCTTAGCCTTAGTAATTTGTTGAACTAGTATTTGTGAAGGATTACATGCTCTTAAATTTGTTCTCTCTTAGTGCCTCCGCCACTTGATGAGGAAGTGGCTATTCCTTTTGTAGATGCATCCATTATTTCATTTTGTGTGCTTAATGTTTGGATGTGTCGCCATTTTGGCAAGACCCACCTTGCCTTGCAAGAAGGCATCCTACCTCATGGTTATCTTGTTGTGAGTTGAAGGGGCAGAGTGAGACCCACTAATTGTCTCATATCGGCTATGTTATTAGGTTAGTTTAAATAATGGTCCTAGTCTTTGTCACCTCTTTACTCGGGACGAGCAAAGGTTCGGTTTGGGGATATTTGATGTGACCATAATTAGCGCATATTTAGCCCCCGAATTAGCCTTGTTCCCATGCTTTTTAGTGCATATTTGGGTCATTTATTGTCTTTAGTTCTTTGTTTTGCATATTCTTTGAGATTTTGATCCCTTGGTAGGAAAGGAGTGCAAATCTTGCATTTTCATGGCAAAACAAGACTAAATTGATTGAATTCAATGACCAAGCATCAAGGAGAGACAAGATTAGAAGGCCTTTTTACATATGATAGTAGATGAGCAATGTTGAGAAAGGATCCTTGCATCCCCGAGAAAATCCCCATGGATTTTATGAAGAAAAGGGAAGAAAAGAAGAAGAAATAGTGCTGAGCTACAATCCGAGCGGATTGTCCACAATCCGTCCGTCCTCCACAAGCACAATCCGTGCGTCTTCCTCCAAAGACGCCCGGACAGCAGCCACAGAATCCGCCCGGATTCTCCTGAAGACGCCCGGCTTCCCCCGCCTGAATCCGCCCGTCCCGACTCCAATACGCACGGATTCCAGTACAGCGAAATTTCGTCTTCTCCAAGATACAAAGAAAGAAGCCCTTCCTTCGAAAAATACCGGCTCCTCCCTGCTCATTCTAAAAAGTGTAATTACTAATTTAGCCTTTAGTTAACCCTAATGCATCCACCTAATTTCCACTATAAATACCCCATTAGTCTAATTAGAAGAGTATGTTCTTCTTATCAATAATTAGAGTAGTTAATATCAATCAAATCTCTCTTTAGTATTGTAATCAACAATTAATCGAGTTCTAATACAAGTTTTATTTCCTTAATCACTTTTTGTTCATCCTTTATTTTGGGTAATTGAAGATTATTTGGGTTATTATTGGGAGATTGACAACCTCTCAATCAAGCATCAAGTACTTCTTTTATTCTTTGCTTTATTATTGGAATCATTAGTAGGTATAATTCTCTTAATCCCTCTTTAATTATTGTTAATTACTTTCATTTATTCACCATGTTTCCTTTTGTTGGTATGATTGACAACCTTGCTAGCATGATCAATATGATAATGAGTGAGTAGTGACCTAGCTAGGGTTAATGGGTAATTAGGGGAAACCAACATGGGGAATGATTCATGCTTAAATTAATATGCTTTCATGGTTTATTTGCTTGCTTGTTTTGGTCTCAACTCATGCACATGTTATGTTTGATGAAATGTGAGCCTATGAATCCTTGCATTTTTTACCCATCACCTATCTTTTCAATGAGACTTGTAAGACATAAACCAACTCGAGTCTCATTAGACCATGCATGTTGTTGAGTAGGGAAGACTAAGTCGACTTGTAGGTGTTGTACAATCTAATCGATTCGGCTCCGGGACCCAAACTTTCCTAGGATTGTAAGATATAACCCAACTCAATCCATCACAACAATAATTGCTTGCTTATAATTTGAGAACATGTTTGTATGATCAATTCCCATGATTCCCCTATGACCCCATGACACCCTAGTGCTTTTTATCAATTGTTTATAACCCTTTTATTTCATCTTGCTTATTTACTTCCATTGCTATTTTAGTTTAGTGACCTTCTACATCAACCCAATTTGTGACACCCCTAAGACACCACTAGTTTCAATAGAAATCTCATCTCAATTCCCGTCCCTTGGGATCCGACCTTTACTTGCCTCTTTACTAATTGTAGAGTTGTTTGTGAAGCTATAAATTGTGTTTTGATTCGGACGTGACCCAACGACAACATCTATTAACTTGTGAACACGAAACGATTCCGATCAATATTGTTTGTACCATACGTGATCACCCTTTTTTCTAAACAAAACCATGACGATTTTTGTAAAATTCAAAATCCTTCTTTAACATATAAAATTTCGAACTTGGGCCTAATGTTAGCGCAAAACAAGCCGAAACTCTGTCCAAATGTCGAGTCAAAATTCGGGCCTCAAAACCCATTTCGAAACCTCACTTCGAGTCCACTCCTACAACTACACTAAAGTTGACTAGGACCAACATTTTTCAAACTTTGTCATTTCCTCAAAGCTCACTGACACAAGTGGCACACTCCCACTTCACGAGTCAAAACATTTCTTTTCAAGTAAGTGTGCTAGAGTAGTCGATCGTGTTTTGATTCATCGTCGATCTCTTATCCAGTTTCCAAGATGTCTGGAACAAGCGACGTGAACTTCAATCAACTCCAAGATAGTAATGATGAAATCCTAACCGCGCTAGCTCGTCTCCAAGTTACTCAAGACCAAGTGCATGATCGCCTTGACACCATTGAGGGCCGAATATATGCCGTAGAAACGAGGATGCCTCCTCGAGAAAGTGAAATCATTGATGACTTCGTGAATGACTTCGGGGATGAAAACCCTCCCATGGGTATGACTGCAGCTGAGAAACGACTCCAATACTTAGAGGAGCAATTGATGTATCTTAAAGGGGATGACATTTATAGGGAGAATAATCGCAAGTATGAGGCCGTGAGTTCCAAGTTGCCAACCAACTTTAACATGACGGATATCCCTATATTCAATGAGCATGAAAACCCTTTGAACCATATCCGTGCCTTCAAGAATTACATGTCTATCAAAGGCATTAAACCCGAGATGTTCATAAGGATCTTTCCTTCATCTCTGGACACCATCCCAAAGCAATGGTTCTATTCGCTAGATCACAAGAAAATCACTACTTGGGACGATGCCGCAATCGAGTTTGCTAAACAATATGCGGATAATGCTGAAATCCAAGTCAACATGCGCACCTTAGTGGTTCTTACCCAAAATGACAAAGAAGGTTTCACCGATTTCCTAAGTCGGTGGAGGAAGACTAGTACTCAACTTGTTGAACGTCCGGATGAGGCTACCCTTGTAGAGAAATTTGTGGACAACCTAAAGCCCATCTATGAAAATCACTTGAGGTATCAAAACATCAAGACTTTCAAAGATTTGACCGTACTAGGGACAAGGATCGAAGATGACATTCGTAAAGGGCTCTTGTCCAAAACGATAGGTCGTGGATATCAAGGCTCAACAAGTCGTTCTTACGGCTCTACTAGCAAGACTGATGAAGTTAACCTCCTTGAGCAATCTAAGAAGAGTACCCCTCCAAGGAAATTCACAAATCTAGGGGACACATATTCCAACGCTCTGAAAAGATTGATAAAACTCGGGAAACTTCAACCCATAGGCCCTACGCCTGAACCGGAAAAGAAATCCATGTTCTGGGATGAGAATTCGTACTGCGAATACCATAGAGGTAAGGGACATGATACAAAGAAATGCTACAAATTGAAAAATGTACTTCAAGACATGATTGAAGACGGTCGCCTACCAATACCACCTGGAGGTAAGCCTAACAACACTAAGAATCCTCTTGGAGTTCTAGTGACTACAAATGAAGAATCTACCATAGATTGTTCACATCTCATCTCCCCAGTCGAAGATGAAGTTCATGCAATAGAAAATGAAGGGAACTACTTCACCATTTCCCCAACCATCACTGATTTCATCGCATGGGCAAAAAGTGTGGATAGACAAGTCTTGGAACTAGAGAGTGCAGTGGCAACCTTACGTGGCCCCAAGGCCACACCTAGAAAACGTGCACCACTAGTTTTCCCTCGAAACACTACAATGCAAGAAGTAGTAGCCATGGTTGATGAACTAGTCGACCAGATTATCCAATTAGAAGCTGAAATCATAAGAATGAGGGAACTTGCTACTATCAATGGAATATGGGCCGACGATGACGAAGATCTGTATCTCACTGAACACTACTTAGTCAAAATCAGTGAGGAAATAGTCCAGAATTATGAAGATCAAGATGTAGATCACCTCACTCGTTCAGGACGCCCATACTAAAATACTTCTCAAAATGGTCCCGTAGCAAACGGTACAACCAATGTAGTCACACCAAGTGATAATGACGAAGGCTCTACCGACCATCTACTAAAGCAACTACAAAAGACAAAGGCTGATCTTTCAGTCTGGCAACTAGTGTCAAGCTCATTCCCACATCGCCAAGCTTTGGCCAAACTAAATGTGGCACATAACTCCACACCCGACGACGTGGTCTACTTGGTCTTCCAAGAATCACCAAAGCTAAGTAATCCTATTACTTTCTCGGATGAGGATTTGCCACCCTTCGGCGCTAGTCATAACTTGGCACTTTATATCACCGTCATTTGCTTAAAGAAGAATGTGCCAATGACCTTAGTAGATGATGGCTCCGCGGTCAACGTCATACCCTTGAAAACGGCATACAAATTGGGCATGAAAGAATCAGATTGGACTCCTACCAATCCAGATGTTCGCGCATATGATGGTACACGATGAAAGGTGGTGGGACTTGTTGACCTAACCATAGCCACAGGGCCAATTGAACGAAAGGTCAATTTTTAAATAGTGGACATCGAGGCATCCTTCAACATACTTCTGGGAAGACCCTGGATTCACGCTTCTAAAGTGATAACATCCACACTCCACCAGAAAATCAAAATCCCACTAAATGATAAGGTGGTGACGATCACTTCGTCGCCCAACAAGGCAATCATCGAAAAGAAGTCAAGCAATCAAGTCCTTACAGATCCAGTACATGAACTTGAGGGCTTTCACATCATAAACGTCATAGAGAGTGAATTGGCACCATTATACTTCAATCCCTACTCTAACCTAGTGGTCAACCACATACTCAAAACCCAGGGATACTTCCCGGGAATGCCTTTGAATCCTATCCGAAGGAGCACCATTGCCCCCTACAAGGAGGGTAATTCACAAAGAATGCCCCTTGGATTAGGAGACAAACCCACCAAAGGGGAAGTTCTCGAGATGCTCGCTCAAATTCAAAACCGTAAGAATGTGGGAATTCAAATGCGACCCTACCTCCCTACCCTAAATGGATAATTCGTTAGGGAAGGAAGTCAAGAATTGTTTCATGGATTTCCCGAACCTTGGCATTATCTCGAAAGGAAGCTAGCCGAAATCGAGATCTTTCACGATTGCTACTTCATTCCTCCAGAAACGGTTCCTACCGTCAAGACTCGTCAAGCACCTTGCCTAGACGAACAAGCTATGAGTCTACTATTTGGAGAAGATCGATTTGTTAGAGCCGCGCAGGACGAGATCATTACTATGATACTTCAAGATGATCACTTCAACCCTACCGCATTAATCACAGAAATCAACACCAATCAGCAGAAAGGATGGAGAAAATCGATCAAGTGGACAAACAATTAAGGAAGACTCTTCAAGCTCACTACTGGAGAAGGAGAGATGTTCAAAGGAGAACTAGAAGACGATGAAATCGAGTCAGAGTCAGAGTCGGAGTCAAAGTCGAAGTCTAGAGGAGTTCCTAGAGAGTCTCCTCCTGTCGTCATTCCAACTCCCCTCGTTTCTCCTAGCCTAGTGTCGAATAGCAACAGTAGTTCGGGAAATGTCCCAACCGTTGTCCCTTTACCGCCACTGACCACAGATCAGATGGCTTCTCTGTTTCAACCTTTTCTCAAATCTTAATATGAATAAATCAGGTTCTGCTTACTCTTCGTGTTATCTTGAATGCAATTCTATTTACGATGATGATGAGAATGACCCAGACCCTGACTCAATCGAGATACCTCCCTACATAGCCAAAGAAATACTACAAGAGGGGGAAGGGGGACCCGTGATAGAAGATATTGAACCCATCAACGTAGGAACTGAACTAGAACCCCAAGAACTTAGGATAGGGACAACCCTGAGCCCCACCGAAAGGGCCAATTTCATAGACCTCCTACACGAGTTCAAAGACGTTTTCGCTTGGTCCTACAAAGATATGCCAGGGATCGACAGGGAGATTGCAGAGCATAGAATCCCAATCAAACCAGGGTTCAAATCCGTGAAACAGAAGCTTCGAAGAATGAGGACGGAATGGGCTCTTAAAATCAAGGAAGAAGTCGATAAACAATTCAAAGCCGGGTTCATCAAAGTTTCTGAGTACTCAGACTGGGTGGCTAACATAGTACCCATACCCAAAAAGGATGGGAGAATCCGTGTTTGTGTTGACTTTAGAGACTTAAACAAAGCAAGCCCTAAGGATGACTTTCCTCTACCACATATCAACATATTAGTGGATAATACAGCGGATCACGCGTTGCTATCCTTCATGGATGGATACGCGGGATATAACCAGATCAAAATGGCCTTAGAGGACATGCATAAGACCGCCTTTGTCACTCAATGGGGAACCTACTGCTATACGGTTATGCCGTTTGGATTAATCAACACCGGAGCTACATACCAACGCACCGCAACTACGCTCTTACATGACATGATGCATAAAGAAGTTGAGGTATACGTAGATGACATGATTGTCAAGTCCAAAGAAAGAGAGGGACATATTGCAAACCTTCGCAAATGCTTCTCGAGGCTACGGAAGTACAACATGAGGCTCAATCCTTAGCAATGCGCATTCGGAGTGACATCTGGCAAACTCCTGGGATACGTGGTTAGCCAACGAGGTATAGAAATAGACCCTTCAAAGATCAAAGCTTTAATTGAAACGCCGCAACCTCAAACAGAGAAAGAAGTAAGGGGATTCCTAGGCAAGGTTCAATACATAAGTTGATTCATATCGAAACTCACCATGATCTGCGAACCCATATTCAAGAAGTTAAAGAAAACAGATCACACCATGTGGGATGATGATTGTCAGAAGGCTTTCGACCGAATCAAGGAAATACTAGCCAAATCGCCAGTGCTCATGCCACCTCAACGGGATCAACCTCTTGGTTTATATCTCACGGTAACTGAAACGGCCATGGGCGCCATGCTAGCTCAAACCATAGGAAAAGAAGAAAGAGCCATCTACTACCTTAGTAAGAAGTTCTTGGATTACGAGTGCAAATACACGCCACTCGAGAAGACATGCCTCGCTCTTGTGTGGGCAACGAAGAAGCTATGTCACTACATGCTTAGCTACTCCGTCAAAATATTCTCCAAAATGGATCATGTCAAGTACCTCTTCGAGAAACCCGTTCTCAATGGACGTCTAGTGAGATGGACTTTGATGCTCTCTGAGTTCAATCTTAAATATGTACCTTTGAAAGTCATAAAGGGGCGCGCCGTTGCCGAATTCTTCGCAGAAAATCCCATCAATGATGCACAAACGATAGACACTTGGTCATTTCCGGATGAGGATATACTCCAAACAGATGTAGACTCCTGGGACCTCTATTTTGATGGAGCATCTAACTTGAGAGGATTTGGAATAGGAGTGTTGCTCATTTCTCCTAAAGGCGAGCATAAACCAATCTCTGTCAAACTCGACTTCGAGGTGACAAATAACGCTGCAGAATACGAAGCCTGTCTCATTGGATTGCAAGCGGCAGTAAGTTTAGGCATCAAGAATCTTCGAGTACATGGGGATTCCTCTTTGATCATCAATCAAGTTACGGGATCTTGGAAAATTCGAAGCGAAAGCTTGGCGCCTTATCAAGCCAGAATAGACCAAGTAGCCCAATTCTTCGATCAACTAACCTACTTACATCTACCTCGAGAAGAAAATCAATTTGCGGATGCTCTTGCAAAACTCGCATCTTTGATTAACATGCCGGATAGTATGGTAGATATGCGTTTATGCATCGAACGACGATCAGAGCCAGCTTATGTGCACCAAATCACCGATGAAGAGGAAATTGCAGAGGAACCCTGGTTCCAAGCTGTAATACTACGTATTTATGAGTCTCTGGGTACTCTATCGAGTAGGCCTTACTCTGTCGAGTAAGGGTGTGTTGCAGTTTAAAATAGTTTCTGACCTGTTGGGTATTCGATCGAGTAACGTAGATACTCGATCGAGTAAGGGGGCACTCGATCGAGTACCTTGGCTACTCGATCGAGTAGTCGGTTTACGGGGGATGATTTCTCGGGTTTTGTTAATAATGCGATTAGAGTATATAATACTTCCGTCATTATTCTTTAAACACTTTTTAAAACCTAATCACTGTGAGAAGAGAAATCAAACTACGTCATTCGCTTTAATCGCATTGTTGGCAAATCCCGGAGCTTGGAAGGTTGGATTTTATCTTTCTTGATACCTTTGTGATCCTTGCGTCGAGGGTAAGACCTACGTACCGTTTTTATAATGTTTCCTTAAAGTTAGTTAAACCCTAATATTGGAATTTGGGGGTTTTGTTGTTTTATATGTTTGGTAGTGATTATATGTTTGTATGTTAGGAGGAGGATTCGTAGAGGAAGCGTTTTGATATCAGCCGTGAGATCGTCTGATTGTGTTGTGCTTTCCAAGTAGGGTTTCCCTACTCAGTATTAGTCCCATAATACACTGTTCGTGTTGTGTAATTGCTGATTATTATCGTATTGGTTTTATGACGGTTGTTGATTGATTGTTGTTGATGGTTGTGATTGTTTGTCTCTGGTTCTCGAGATGCGTTCTCGGCTGAGTGGAGTCACTTGCGGGAGTGGCTTCACGCCCTAGTTTCGCCCTCCGTGGAACCCGCCACGTGAGGGGATGTGCACATTAATGGGACAGGGTTATCGCTCGGTATGATGAGCGGGGATTTGGTAGGTACAACTGCGGTCCCCTACTGGCAGGGCTGGTCCAGTGGACAGTCGGTGACGGAGATTGATTGGTGTGGATGATTGTGTGTGACTTTTGAGCTGTGTTGTTTACTGTACTGTTGATTATAGAAATTGTGTGATTAGTACTGACCCCGGTTAATGTTTTAAAAACTGTGGTGATCCATTCGGGGATGGTGAGCAGTTATTGAGCAGGCATGAGTCGAGTTACTGGGATAGCTGGGATGTGCCACGATCTGATGATAGAAGTCTTCCGCTGTAGCTAGTAGTTTAATAAACATTTCAGTTAGCTGTTTAGACAGTTGGTTTGAAACATGTATTCGTATTTTGGTTTTGGTTTTGAGATTGTAACTTTTCACTAAAGTATTTCTAGTTAAACATTGTTTCATTATTGTTTATTTGATTATCATTGCCTCGGGTAACCGAGATGGTAGCATCCTTATACCTGGGTGGTCCTGGTAAGGCACTTAGAGTATGGGGGTGTTACAAAATGGTATCAGAGCAACGATCCTGAAACCTGTAACCAATGAATCCAATGAATATAGGGAGTCAATTAAAATGAACCCGGGGTAAAGGTTGTAGGAGCTAATGCAAAGGCTTGGGAGACGTCCTAAAGTCGCGAAATCGCCCTACAATTTTGAACGGGACACATGGGGGGTGTATGTCAACGTCGTATGTATTGTTTGTTAGCTTGTGTGTGGATGTGATGAAGTATGTTGTAATTGTTGGATGTTTGGAGTAGGAGGTTGAGTTTGTGAATGAAAGGTTGATGAAGTATATAGAACTGTTGTTTAAACATGAAGCATGTTGGATGTTTACTATGTGGCGTTTGATAACATGATATAATTGCTTTGTTGATAGTATGAAAAGCTTGGTAGAATCGCATGCTTAACTATAGTATAATGTTGAGTTTATAAAGTTGCATAGAATATGTTGGGATATGATATAACATATGGGTAGCATATTCGAGTTAGCATGACTCGATCGAGTGGGTCTGACTCGATCGAGTGGGTATTTGACGTTTTTTTGCAACCAGAATCGTGTTTTTGGGCACTCGATCGAGTACCTCGGGCACTAGATCGAGTAAGGGGTCACTCGATCGAGTAGGGGGTCACTCGGTCGAGTATGTTAGAGATCAGAAGGTCTATTTGGGGTCTGATGTCGAGGCACTCAATCGAGTATGGTGGGCACTCGATCGAGTAGCCTCTTACTCGATCGAGTAAGGTTAGACACTCGATCGAGTGTGTCCTGGGCAGTCCGCCTTCGTGTTTTGAGGTTTTAGTATGTATGTTTATGTCTAACCTTTCTTATATAGTTTCTAGATGCCGCCCAAGAGAAACGCTTATTATGCGAGAGCTGAGACCATGAACATAGATGATGTCGTTAAGATGTTGGAGCATCAAGATGCTCTTACTGAGGCTTTAAAGAAAGTGGGAAAGGAAAAGGAGGTTGATCACTCTAAGATCAGTCTCTACATAGCGAGGTTCAACCCAAAAGAGTACACGGGAACCGGGGAACCAAACCTTCTTGACAACTGGCATCGTGAGATTGAGAACATACTAGACCTGGTTCACTGTCCTGATGAGATGAGAGTAGAACAAGCTGCGTTCTACCTGAGGAAAGCAGCTGGCAAGTGGTGGGATACGGTGAAGGTGGGTGCTAGGGAGATGTATGCGAACCAGGGCTTACCTGATATACCTTGGGAAGCGTTTCGGAGGGCTATGAGGAAAGAGTTTGTACCGGAGCATGTGAGGAGTAAGCTGAGGGAGGAGTTTGATGGGTTTAAGATGACATCTGATATGTCAGTTGCTGAGTCCTACAAGCAGTTTAATGAGAAGTCTAGGTATGCTGAGGATATGGGTTTGAGTGAGGAGAACCTGGCGCTGAGGTTCGAGAGAGGGTTGACACCCAAGATTATGGATAAGTTACCTGTGGGAGTCCTTACCGATGTTAAGGAAGCTTATGAGAGAGCTGGGAGAGCTGAGAGGTTGGTGGAGATGGCTCAGGAGAGAGTAAGTGAGAAAAGAAAGGCGGAGAGTGAGGGTGGTGGCCAATCTAGTCATAAGAAAGGCAACCACACCCAAGCTAGAGGGTTTTCTTCTGGGTCAGGATTCAGTGCTGGGGCTTCCTTTGGGCGTGGCCGTGTGAGTGGTAGCGGTAGTTGGGGGATGGCCTTCTATGGCTGTGGCGGTGTAGGCCACAAGAGACATGAGTGCACGAGTGCACCGGGAGCTTTTCAGAGATCGGCTCGGGGGAGCTATTCTCAGGGACCTGCACAGAGTTATGCGAGCAATAGACCGTCTGGGTCATGGTCTAACCGGGAAGTCGAGCTATCGGGGTGGAGGTAACCGCAATGGCGGTAATTCTTATCAGAAACCAGCTACGAACAACAACAACAATCAGGGGTCGGGTGCTAAGCCTACCATATCGGCCAAGATCTTGTCAGGGAGGTGGACGGAAGACCGATGGAAAGTGTTCATGATGGACAAGAAAGCAGCTGAGGAGGATGCATATGTTATCACTGGTACTTTTCTTGTTAACGGTGTTCATACCTTTGTTTTGTTTGATTCGGGGGCATCTCAGTCGTTTGTATCTTCGAGTCATGTTAAACGGTTGGGTTTGAGGGTATATGAGTCTGTAAGTTAGGAAGTTTTTATACCTTCGGGTGAGTCTGTATCATGTGGGAGGTTGTTTAGAGATGTGTCTAAGATAGTTGGGCAAGTTGATCTACCTGTAAACTTGCTAGAGTTTCCTTTTGACGGTTTTGAGATGATAGTTGGGATGGATTGGTTGGGAAAGTATAAAGCTAAGATAGACTGTCATCAAAAGAAAGTGTCTTTGAGAGGGCCTAAGGGTGTTAGTGTGTCTTATTGTGGGTTTCTAGTCAAACCCAAAGTTAAGTTGATTGCAGCTGTCACCTTGAAGTCTTATCTGAGGAAGGGATGTCCTTTGATCTTATGCCATGTGAGAGATGACCGGATAGAGAGTCCGATAGTTTATCAGATACCAGTGGTGGGAGAGTTCGCAGATGTTTTTCTAGAGGAGATTCCGGGGTTGCCACCGAAGAGGGAGATAGATTTCATCGTTGGGTTGAAACCGGGGACGGGGCCAATCTCTAAGGCACCGTATCAGATGGGTCCTAAAGAGATGGAGGAGCTCAGGAAATAGTTAGATGATCTGATAGAGAAGGGATACATTAGACCTAGTGTATCGCCGTGGGGAGCACCAGTTCTTTTCGTGAAGAAGAAAGATGGGAGTTTGAGGTTATGCATAGATTACAGAGAGCTGAACCGAGTGACAGTGAAGAACAAGTATCCTTTAACAAGGATAGATGACCTGTTTGATCAGTTGAGTGGTGCATCAGTCTTTTCTAAGATTGATTTGAGGTCGGGGTACCATCAGGTGAAGATTAGAGAGGTGGACATACCAAAGACAGCTTTCACGTCGAGGTATGGCCATTATGAGTACGTGGTGATGTCGTTTGGGTTATCTAATGCATCGGCTGTATTTATGGACTTGATGAACAGAATCTTCAGACAGTTTTTGGACAAGTTTGTGGTGGCGTTTATCGATGACATCTTAGTCTACTCTAAGACTAAGGAGAAGCATGAGGAGCATCTGAGGATTGTGTTGCAGACTTTGAGGGAGCATGAGTTGTATGCTAAGCTGTCTAAGTGTGAGTTCTGGTTAGAGAAAGTTGCTTTTTTGGGGCATGTGGTCTCTAAGGAGGGAGTAGCTGTGGATCCGGCGAAGATTGAGGCAGTGACAAAGTGGGAAGCACCAAAGAATGTTGCTGAGATCAGAAGTTTCTTGGGTTTAGCTGGATACTACAGGCGGTTCGTGAAAGATTTCTCCAAGATAGCTAGACCTATGACAGCTTTGATGAGGAAAGAGAACAGGTTTCGCTGGGATGAGAGTTGTGAGAAGGCGTTCCAAACATTAAAGGAGCGTTTGACCACAACTCCTATCTTAGCATTGCCTGAAGGGATCGAGAACTTTGAGGTTTATACAGATGCCTCAAAGAATGGGTTGGGATGTGTGTTGATGCAGAACGGTAAGGTGATTGCCTATGCTTCTAGGCAATTGAAGCCGTATGAGGAGAACTACCCTACACATGATCTAGAGTTGGGTGCAGTGGTGTTTGCTCTCAAGATTTGGAGACATTACCTTTATGGGGTGACCTTTAGGGTATTTTCGGATCACAAGAGTCTCAAGTACATCTTCACTCAAAAGGATTTGAACATGAGACAGAGGAGGTGGATGGAGCTGATTGGCGATTATGACATGGATATTATCTACCATGAAGGGAAAGCCAATGTTGTTGCAGATGCTTTGAGTAGGAAGAGTGTACATTCCCTATGTACAGCTCTATCTTTGATGAGGTTGAGAGATGAGGTGGGGAAGTTTGGGATACATATGATGCAGAGAGGGGATGTTGCTGGAGATTTGACAGTACAGCCTGAACTTTATGATGATATTCGAGGTAAACAGGCGTTGGATCCTAAGATGGTTGAGTGGAGATCTGGAGTAGAGAAAGGGACAATGTCTCGATTCTTTATTCATACAGATGGTAGTTTGAGGTTCGATGGTAGGTGGTGTGTCCCTAATGATGAGGAGCTGAAAAAGACAATCATGAAAGAGGCACATTGTACACCGTATTCAGTACATCCAGGCGGTGACAAGCTATACAAGGATTTGAAGCACACGTTTTGGTGGCCTGGGATGAAGAAAGAAACAGCTGAGTTTGTGGCCCGTTGTTTGACATGCGAGAGAGTTAAAGGGGAACAGCGATGACCACAAGGTAAGATTCAGTCTTTAGAGGTACCTGAGTGGAAGTGGGAATCCATTTCTATGGATTTTATCGTGGGTTTGCCAAAGAGTCAACAGGGTAACAACATGATATGGGTGATAGTGGATCGACTGACCAATCAGCTCACTTTGTGCCAATGAAAGATACATGGACTAAAGCACAATTAGCTATGGCTTATCGGAAGAATGTGCTTAAGTTACATGGAGTCCCTAAGGACATAATATCTGACAGAGATGCGAGATTTATCTCAAGGTTTTGGAAAGAGTTGCAGGAATCTTTGGGAACAACTTTGAAGATGAGTACAACTTTTCATCCTGCGACAGACGGTCAGACTGAGAGAACAATCAACACTCTTGAGGATATGTTACGAGCTTGTGTGATGGACTTTGGTGGTAGCTGGGAACAGAGTTTGGTTTTGATAGAGTTTTCTTACAACAACAGCTATCACATTAGTATTGGCATGACACCGTTTGAGGCTTTATATGGGAGGAGATGTAGGAGTCCGATTTGTTAGGACGACAGTGCTGAGGCAATGGTTCTAGGACCAGAGATGGTACATGAGATGGTTGAACAGATAAAGATGATCAGGGAACGGATGAGATCAGCTCAGGATAGGCAAAAGAGTTATGCAGATCTACATCGCCGGGATATAGAGTTTCGGGTTGGGGACAAGGTTCTTCTGAAAGTGTCTCCTATGCATGGGTGTAGATACCTCATTTCTGCACCTCCCGCAAATCACCCGGTGATGATTGGGCCGCATGTTTGGTACGCGGAACGATTTGTGACAATTCGTAAGATTATCGTCAAGTGATCGCTCAAATATTAATGTCTACCTCTTAGTTGTCATCTACGTCCCGATACGGTCGTTTTGTGATAATTAGAGTACATTCGAGTCCGGGCCTAAAACCGTCTCCATTTTTCGATAACCGTTAAAACCCGAGTCGAATGTTTGGAATGTTCCGGATATTTCTATTCCATATTTCATAAATTTTATCTTTTAGTAAGCAATTTCCCGTAATATTCACATAAGATATTAAGGAAAACCGAATTATTTCCGTCCTACCATAACTCAAACACGGAAATCTTTCTTCTGCAGGAGGAAACCACTTGGGAAGGACGCGGCAGTCTTTGCGCCTCTTCCAAGAGACGCAGTGGCTGCTGCGCCTCTTCCCAGGCCCTTTTCTGCATATTTGTCGTATTTTTTTCATATCTTTCCGAGATTCACTTCCAAAGAGTCTCCGAAACCCTAATTCTTTCACGTGATTAGTATAAATAGGAGCTTTCGCTCCTCATATTTCTCACGCGAGTGTCCGCCCTTCTCTTCTCCCTTTGCATTCTAGACTTTGTTCTTACTTTTTGGCGTCTACGTGCTTGAACTTTCGACCACGTAAGCTCGGATCCTTCGAGTACCGGCCTCCCGTTGCATGACCGACCAATTTGACCAACTACACCAATAATCAACTTAATTAATTAATTAATCGTTTTCCTCTTACGAGGGCACTTTCTTTGCATTCGCGTCGAGCATCACTAATCGATATCTTAGTCCTTCTCGTTTCGTCAACATGTAAGTCTGAGGGTGTATAATCTCTCTTTTATTTATTGTATTTTATTTATTGTATAATCAATTGTAAGGTTTATGTCGAAAATACCGTTAAAATCGATTTCTAAAACCATGCTTTAAAACCTCTTTTTACGGATTTCCAGTAGATAACCGTCGAGAAAGGACGCAAAGAATCGCTGCGCCTCTTGAAGGAGCGCGATTCTGCTGCGCCTCTTCGTGAGGCTGCCGCAGTTCCTGCTTCCTTTCTTCTTCATTCGTCCTCTGTTATTCGTCAAAATCCTTTTGTTTGTTTCGTTTGTTTATTAATTCTTCGTTAGGATAGTATGTAGTTCACATGTATATCACAACCGTCATCATTAATATGTTTTAATCATCACAAATCCGACTTAAATCCCAAATAATCCAATATTTGCGGCTTTTCGTTATTAAATTCAATTCCGGGTTGTAGATATTCAATTCATCAATATTGGGTTTCTGGAATTCGTCCTTGATATAGTTTACATCTGCTTATTGTCATATTCATCACACATTCGTCATTAATCCATCGTATCTAACTTAATTGATTGATTTAATTTGTTTGACTCATTAATATTTTTCACTCCTATCATTAATCCATCTTATGTTAATCCGTTTAATTCCGTTTCATTCATGTTTTACTGTTTTCATGACCCATTCATATGTTAAATAACATGTTAATCACTTTCATCCGAGTAAATAATTTAATCAATCATTAAATCACCAATTAACATTAACGGTTTACAATTACGGCTTCACAGCCAGAACTGAGCCAAGGAACAGACGCAGTGTCTGCTGCGCCTATTCCAAAGGACGCAGCTCTGCTGCGCCTGTTCCTGGCTGAGTTCTGTCCCTGAGCTCCGTTTCTGCCTCGACTTAGTTATTTAGCTTACGTATTAATTAACTATTAATCGTATTACCACGCTAATTCTTGTTCGTTAATTATTTAATTTGTTCCTTTATTCCTTTTTCTCAAATTATCCGTTTTAAAGGTATTTTCGACATAAATCGCCTAATCCTTTGTAATTTTCGTAATTTTCGTTATTGTAATTTATAATTATTGTATTTATTTTATTGCTTGTATGCTTTCACATGTAAAAGAGCATTAAATCCTACTTCGACCCAATTGTTTGCTAAAATTAATTGTCCACCGACTTAGTTTAATCTTCACATGCTAGGATTAAAACTTGGATGTTGCATTGCATGCATATAGCCGACGATATATCAAGTACGAATAACTTCCCTAATCATTAGTAGAGGCCGCTATCGAGGCGGGCGGGATTAGGTGTTCGATCAAAAGAGCTTCCTAATACGTACCCTCACCCCTTACTCCAGATATCTGTGAACACCCGTGTTCATTGGCATCCACGAGAGTCATTCTAGACATAGAATGCTAAGGGTAACGATTGCTTAGTGTTCATGTCTCTACTTTGTGTCTTGACATGACATGAGGTATTCGAACGGTTCCAATTTCCCATAAAAATTGGTGGCGACTCCATACAAATGCAAACGCTTGTTTCCCAAGCGCCCCCGTGGGCCCCCGCTGTCCACAGTTTGGCGACTCCGCTGCGGATAATACACTTACGTGTAGCCAAGGGCGAAACTTGAACAAGGTTAGGGAATAGTTTGTACAAGACAATTGTCGGTTTTCATAACTCGGTCTTCCTAGACCGTTTTATTCGGCCTTCCTAGGCCCAACCCATCCCATTCGACCAATCGTCCCGTCTAAACGGTCCTAATTCTTATTTGGGCCTAAGGATGGATAGCGATTGACGTCATCCATACCATGATGCTTACTCTTGTTTGTATCAAGGGCCTTCACTACTTAAGGAAATGGACTAGGAATCAGCCTTACTCTTGTTTGGCACGAGCCTCTCCACAGACTTCGGGTTTGATGGTTCGGTATGGCAACCCACCCTTTAAACCAAAACCTTTTCTAAATGCACTCAGCATCCCGTTATCATGCTTGTATAAATGTGTATACCTTACATGATCACCATTTCTAAACAAAACCATGACGATTTTTCAAAAAAATCAAAACCCATTTTCAAGCAAAATTTGGAAATGGGCTTTTAATTAGCGCAAAATCCGGTCAAAACTCTTTCCATTTGTCGTGTCAAAATTCGGGCCACAAGCCCATTTCAAAACCTCACTTCGAGTCCACTTCTACAACTACACTATAGTTGACTAGGACACACATTTTCAAAGACCTTGTATTTCTTCAAAAACTCACTCAACACAAGTGGCACACACCCACTTCACGAGTCAAAACTTTTCCTCTTTTAGCAAGTGTGTTAGAATGGTCGATCGTGTTTTGATTCGTCGCCGATATCTTATCCAGTTTCCAAGATGCCCGGATCAAGTGATGAAGCAAACTTCAACCAACTTCAAAATAGTAATGATCGAATCCTAGCCGCGCTAGCCCAAATGCAATCTACTCAAGAAGAAACCTATGACCGCCTTGAGCTCATCGAAGGCCGTATCTTTGCCGTGGAGGGAAGGTTGCCTCCTCATGAAAGTGAAGTACTACGTGACTCTGACAACGAATCCAAGGACGAAAATCCTCTCATGGGGATGACTGTAGCTGAGAAAAAACTTCAATACCTAGAGGAGCAATTGATGTACCTTAAGGGTGATGACATTTATAGGGAGAACAATCGCAAGTATGAGACCGTCAATTCCAAATTGCCAACTAACTTTAGTATGACGGATAACCCTAAGTTCAAGGGACACGAGAACCCTTTGAACCACATTCGTGCCTTCAAGGATTACATGTCTATCAAAGGCATCAAACCCGAGATGTTCTTAAGGATCTTTCCTTCATCTCTCGATACCATCCCAAGGCAATGGTTCTACTCTTTAGATCACAAGAAGGTCGCTACTTGGGAAGATGCCGCAATCGAGTTCTCCAAGCAATATGCGGATAATGCCGAGATCCAAGTCAACATGCGTACTCTAGAGGTTCTTACCCAAAATGACAAAGAAGGATTCACCGACTTCCTAAGTAGGTGGAGGAAGACTAGCACTCAACTAGTAGAACGCCCGGACGAGGCTACTCTTGTGGAGAAGTTTGTGGATAATCTCAAGCCCATCTATGCCAATCATTTGAGATACCAAAACATCAAGACTTTCAAAGACTTGACCGTACTAGGGACAAGGATTGAAGATGACATCCGTAAAGGACTCTTGTCCAAAACGGTAGGTCGAGGATATCAAGGGTCCACAAGTCGTTCATACGGCTCTACTAGTAAGACCGATGAAGTTAACCTTCTCGAGCCATCCAAGAAGACTACCCCACCAAGGAAATTCACAAACCTTGGGGACACTTACTCCAACGCTCTAAAAAGGTTAATGAAGCAAGGTAAACTCCAACCCATTGGACCTACTCCCGAACCCGAAAGGAAGTCCAAGTTTTAGGACGAGAACTCATACTGTGAATACCATAGGGGCAAGGGGCACGACACAGAAAAATGCTACAAGTTGAAAAACGTGCTCCAAGACATGATTGAAGATGGTCGACTCCCAATACCATCGGGAGGTAAGCCCAACAACACTCAGAATCCTCTTGGAGTTCTAGTGATCACAAGTGATGAATCTACCTTAGATTGCTCACACCTCATTTCTCCCATCGAAAATGAAATTCATGCAATCGAGAATGAAGGGTTCTACTCTACTATCTCCCCTACCATTTCCGACTTCATCACATGGGCAAGGAGTGTAGATAGGCAAGTTTGGGAACTAGAAAACATGGTAACAACCTTACACAATCCCAACGCAATACCCGAAGAACGTGTGCCACTAATCTTCTCTCAAAATGCCACTATGCAAGAAATAATCACCGTGGTAGCACACAACTCCACTCCTGAAGATGTAGTCAACTTGGTCTTCTAAGAATCACCTAAGTTAAGTAATCCTATTACTTTCTCAGACGAAGATTTGCCACCTTTTGGCGCTAGTCACAACCTTGCTCTATACATCACTGTCATTTGTCTAAAGAAGAATGTGCCAATGACCTTGGTGGATGATGGCTCCGCGGTCAACGTCATACCCCTCAAAACGGCATACAAGCTGGGCATGAAAGAGTCGGATTGGACCCCTACCAATCAAGGCATGCGTGCATATGACGGTACACGACGAAAAGTAGTAGGACTTGCTAACTTAACCATAGCCACAGGGCCAATTGAACGAAAGGTTAATTTCCAAATAGTGGACATCGAGGCTTCCTTCAACATACTTCTGGGAAGGCCTTGGAGTCATGCTTCCAAAGCGGTAACATCCACCCTTCATCAAAAGATCAAGATCCCACTAAACGGCACAGTAGTGACGATCACTTCGTCACCCATCAAGGCAATAATCGAAAAGCAGTCGAGCAATCAAGTCCTTGCGGATCCTATATACGAACTTGGGGGCTTCCAAAGTTTAAGCGTCATAGAAAGTGAGTTGGCACCCTTATACTATAATCCCTACTCTAACTTGGTGGTCAACCACATACTCAAAACCTAGGGATACTTCCCTGGAATGTTTTTGAACCCTCTTCGGAAGAATACCTTCGCACCATACAAGGAAGGCAACTCAACAAGGATACCACTTAGACTAGGGTACAAACCTACAAAAGAGGAGGTTCTCGAAATGCTCGCCCAAGTCCAAAACCGCAAGCACGTAGGAGTCCAAATGAGGCCCTATCTCCCTACTTTAAATGGGTACTTTGTTCAAGAAGGAAGTCTAGAACTCTTTCACGGATTTCCCGAACCTTGGCATTATCTCGAGAGGAAGTTAGCCGGAATCGAGATCTTTCACGATTGCTACTTCATCCCTCCAGAAACGGTTCCTACCGTTAAAACCCGTCAAGCACTTTGCTTAGACGAACAAGCTGTTAGCCTATTGTTTGGAGAAGATCGATTCGTTAGGGCCGCGCAGGATGAGATCATTACCATGATACTTCAAGACGATCGCTTCAACCCCACCGCGTTGATCACAGAAACCGACGCAAGACAGCAGAAAGGATGGAGAAAATCTATCAAATGGACCAACAACCAAGGAAGACTCTTCAAGCTCACCACTGGAGAAGGAGATATGTTCAAAGGAGAACCAGAAGACGATGAGTTCGAGTCGGAGTCAGAGTCGGAGTCTAGAGAAGTCATTAGAGAGTCTACTCCTGTCGTCATCCCCACTCCCTTCGTTTCTCCTAGCTTAGTCTCGAGTAGTCACAGTAGTTCGGGAAATGCCCCAACCACTGTCCCTTTGCCGCCACTGACCATGGATCAGTTGGCTTCTTTGTTTCAACTTTACTCAAATTTTAATATGAATAAATCAGGTTCTGCTTACTCTTTGTGTTATCTAGAGTGCAATTCTGTTTACGATGATACTGAGGATGACCAGGACCCAGAATCAATCGAAATACCTCCCTACGTAGCCAAAGAAATACTACAGGAAGGGGAAGGGAGACCAGTAATAGAGGACACCAAACCCATCAACGTAGGAACCGAACTAGAACCCCAAGAACTTAGGATAGGGACTACCTTGAGCTCTACCGAAAGGGCCGATTTCATAGACCTCCTAAATGAATTCAAGGACGTTTTCGCTTGGTCCTACAAAGACATGCCAGGGATCGACAGGGATATCGCTGAACACAGGATTCCGATTAAGCCAGGTTTCAAACCTGTGAAACAGAAGCTTCGACGAATGAGAACGGAATGGGCTCTAAAGATTAAGGAAGAAGTTGACAAACAATTCAAAGCCGGGTTCATCAAAGTTTCCGAGTATTCTGACTGGGTAGCTAACATAGTGCCCGTACCCAAAAAGGATGGGACAATTCGCGTTTGTGTTGACTTTAGGGACTTAAACAAAGCAAGTCCAAAAGACGACTTCCCTCTACCTCACATAGACATATTGGTGGACAATACTGCAGACCACGCATTACTATCCTTCATGGATGGGTATGCGGGTTATAACCAGATCAAGATGGCCATGGAAGATATGCATAAGACCGCATTCGTCACCCAATGGGGAACCTACTGCTATACGGTAATGCCGTTCGGGTTGATCAACGTCGGAGCTACATACCAACGCACCGCAACTACGCTCCTACATGACATGATGCACAAAGAAGTTGAAGTATATGTAGATGACATGATTGTCAAATCCAAGGAAAGAGAAGGGCATATTGCGAACCTTCGCAAGTTCTTCGCAAGGCTACGAAAATACAACATGAGGCTCAATCCTCAGAAATGCACGTTCGGGGTAACATCTGGTAAACTCCTGGGATACGTTGTTAGCCAACGAGGTATAGAAATAGATCCTTCCAAAATTAAAGCTCTGATTGAAATGCCACAACCTCAAACAGAAAAAGAAGTCAGAGGATTCTTAGGAAAGGTGCAATATATAAGTCGATTCATATCGAAACTTACGATGATTTGTGAGCCTATCTTCAAGAAACTCAAGAAAACAGACCACACCATGTGGGATGACGATTGTCAAAAGGCATTCGACCGGATCAAGGAGATATTGGCTAAACCACCAGTGCTCATGCCACCACAACGAGATCAACCTCTTGGTTTATATCTCACAGTAACCGAAACGGCCATGGGTGCCATCTTTGGCACAAAGCGTAGGAAGTGAAGAAAGAGCTATCTACTACCTTAGTAAGAAATTCTTGGAATACGAGTGCAAATACTCACAACTCGAAAAGACATGCCTCGCTCTTGTGTGGGCAACGAAGAAGCTACGCCATTACATGCTTAGCTACTCCGTCAAAATATACTCCAAAATGGATCCAGTCAAATACCTCTTCGAGAAACCCGTCCTCAACGGACGTCTAGCAAGATGGACCTTGATGCTCTCGTAATTCGACTTCAAATACGTGCCACTGAAAGTTATAAAAGGTCGCGCCGTCGCCGAATTCTTCGCAGAAAATCCTATCAATGACGCACAAAAAATAGATACTTGGTCATTTCCAGACGAGGATATACTCCAAACTGATGTAGACTCCTGGGACCTGTACTTTGATGAAGCATCAAACTTAAGAGGATTCGGAATAGGAGTGTTGCTCATTTCTCCTGAAGGTGAGCATACACCAATTCTTTGTCAAACTCGACTTCGAGGTGACAAACAATCTTTGCGAGAATCTGAAGCTTGTCTCATTGGACTACAAGCGGCAGTGAGCTTAGGCATTAAAAACCTCCGAGTACATGGAGATTCATCACTAATCATTAACCAAGTTACAGGATCTTGGAAAATCCGAAGCGAAAGCCTCGCACCTTATCAGGCTAGGATAGACCTAGTCGCTCAATTCTTTGATCACGTAACCTACCTACACCTACCTCGGGAGGAAAATCAATTTGCAGACGCTCTTGCGAAACTCGCATCTTTGATTAATATGCCAGATCACATGGTGGAAATGCCTTTGTGCATCGAACGACGGTCAGAGCCGGCTTATGTCCACCAAATCACCGATGAAGAGGAAATCGCGCAGGAACCTTGGTTCCAAGCAATCCTGAATTTTAAGCTTAATGGTACATATCCACCAAATATGGACAAGAGGGGACAACGCGCTATACGTCTACTAGCTTCCCAATACATTCTCATGCAGGGAGAATTATACAAAAGAACACCTCTTGGTGTAGTCCTACGTTGCCTTGATCATTCACAGGCACGAAAGGTGATGGAAGAAGTCCATGACGGAGAATGCGGTCCTCACATGAGTGGGCCCATGATGGCAAAGAAAATAACACGTTTAGGATATTATTGGACCACAATGGAATCCGATTGCATCAAATACGTAAGACATTGCCACAACTGCCAAATCTTCGGGAATGCACAACATGTCCCTCCTTCATTGCTCTATACAATGACATCTCCTTGGCCATTTTCTGCATGGGGAATTGACATAATCGGGAAGATAACCCCCGCCGGAACAGGAGGTCACTGTTTCATTCTAGTAGCAATCGACTATTTCACCAAATGGGTAGAAGCGGCTTCCTACAATCGGTCTTACGACTAAAAATGTGGCAAAATTCATACAAAACAACATCATCTGTCGATATGGTTGCCCACATGAGATCATTAGCGATAACGGATCACATTTCCAAGCCGAAACCGAGCAATTGCTAGCCAAATACAAGATTAAGCATCACCACTCTTCGCCCTATAGACCACAGACTAACGGCGCGGTAGAGGCGGCAAACAAGAATGTTGTCACGATTCTCAAGAAAATGATTGACAACTATAGAGATTGGCCAAGCAAGATACCCTTTGCTTTATGGGGGTATCGTACATCTGTCAGGACGCCCACTGGGGCTACTCCTTTCTATTTAACCTACGGCATGGAAGCTGTACAACCAGTCGAGCTAGAAATACCATCCTTGCGTATTTTACTAGAAAGTCAAATCCCGGAAGCCGATTGGAAGAGGGATAGATATGAAGAGCTCATCCTCCTGGATGAACGTAGGCTGCGCGCCTTGCATAATGTCCAAACATATCAAGCACGTATCAAACGGGCTTTCAACAAAAGGGTTAGGCCAAGGAACATCAAAGAAGGAGACTTGGTGCTTAAATCGGTTAGAGCTCTCTTACCTGTTGACCCACGGGGAAAACTCAAACCCAATTGGGCCTGACCATTTCTAGTCAAATCCATACTCCCAGGGGGTGCAGTTAGGATCACAGACCTAGATGGGAATGAGTTTTCAAACCCAACAAACCTTGACCAACTGAAACGATACTATGCCTAGAATAGGAATGAAAACGCGCATCGCGTAACCCCACGTGTCGCTCTTGTGGCACTAAATAAACGGCCCCTGGCCAAGCTGAAATAAGCTAAATGTCACTGTGCTCTTGCCTTTTGACAAATTTGTCATCCTCGTATCATCAAACAAACTAAATTCGCACCTTCAGAGTAAGCAAAAGCTCATGCTATTTTCTACGTTCATTACAAGCTCTTGCTTCGAACAATTATTCTTTTACATTTATTCGAACTACGCGCAAGGGTTTGATTTCGCTTTTTAAGTGAATACGTAGGCAATCCTTCACGGGATTCAACCCATTATATCTAAAATGTAAATAGAAGGACATTTGCATTGCATTTGAAATTCGACAAGAATAATAAATAGAAAATCACCACGGTTTCATAACCACTTAACCTTTTTATTCCATTCATCTTCTAATAATAATACGCTACATAATAAAAAAATAGAATAGGCTAGGATTCTAAAAATCCCTCCTTTTTATTACAACAACAATAATAATAATAATCAAATAATAATAAAGAGACTTGGGCTATTCCTCCATCTTCCCCTTGCCCTTGTCATTCTTGTCATACTTTTTATCACGACCTCGAGTCGGACGCTCTTGCGCCACTTCAGACCTAATCACCAACGGCCTTTCTCGAGGTCTAGCTTTTCCATTCTTGCCAATCACCATCTCTGCGACAGGAGTAGTCTTTGGTTTCTTCGAAGGATGAACAACTTGAAACCCGGCTTCTTCTTCTCCCTCTGTCAGATGCTTCTCCTTCTCTTTCTCTCCCTCGTGCACCTTGTAGTCGATAGGCTCGCGCTTCCTCAATTTCTCCCGCTCTTCCGGAGTTGTAGCCTTTCTCCACCGCAGATAAGAATCCGACACCCATAAAGCATTGGCGGAGAAATTCAAGAACCACATGTTTCTTTGGGCCCATTTGATAGCCCACTCTCTTCGGCTCTCTGCAGTAAGCGCCATAGCAGTCTGCGGGACGGTATCAAGCCTCGGGATCGTCTGTTTCAGCCCAACTTGTCTCATCAGCCTTTCCGGGAAGATGCACACCATAAACTCCAATCCAGGAATGCGCACCGACCTAGTGGGATCCAAAGAAGACACTCCAGTGACGGACTTGAGGTGCCACCACGGTACGACCCACCTAATCAAGGGACCATCATCGCTCCTTAGCTTGTTCTTCCAATAATCACAGACCCGCGTGAAGTCCACCATATACAACCTTGTCCTCATCGCGATTGAACGGACATGATAGGAAAGCGCATAAACTGGGGGCTCGATCAATCGAAGCCGCTCCATAAGCCAAACCTACCAAAAGCGGGTATTAGACATCAGAAAAAAAAAATAAAAAATAAAAAAAACGAAAACAAAAAAGAAAAAAAAATAAAAAATAAAAAAGCGTCTTTTACCTGCAAAATGACGGGACTCCCCAAGAACGGCAGGTCACGGTTGGATTTCCTATTATCCAAACCCAATATAATCTCTCCTAAGCATAAGCAAGCTGGGCTCCTGCGCAGCTCCATCTGCTCAACAAGGCCCAAAAGACGGGGATCACCTCTTAAGTCTTCATCAACATGCCCTTGGAAGACATACACATGCAACAAGCAAAAGCCAAATGCCCTCCGTCTAGCAACATGAGAAACGGTGGGGTCGGCCCTGTTGATAAATCGATCTATGAAGTCCAACATTCTCACACCTTTTGAGGTAACTAGACGGTCCACCTCAAGCCTAGTCAATCCAAGCAAATCTCTAAATTTGCTTTTGTACCCTTGAGAAGTGGAAGGAATGGCAGGCAAATGTTCGGGGTCCCATCCACCAATAGCAGCAATCTCTTCAGGAAAGGGGCAAATATCACCTCCAGGGAACACAAAAACATGGTAATTTGGGTCCCAATAGTCAAGGCAAGCATCCAAGAACGGTTTCACAACCTTGATGAGTTTCAAACTCAACAACGATCCAAAGTTATAAGAGCCCATATCATGCTTCTCCATATTTGAAAACTCGTTGGTCCATTCCTTCAAGCGGATCTCCAAAGTATTCATGATGAGAAAATTTATTTTGAAGAATTTTTGTATTTAGACGAAGATGAGACGGAAGATTTGTGTGAATAAACGCTCCATCAACGTTTCTATTTATACTAATTGTTGTTTACAAAAATCCGTCAGAACAGAACAACACAGAGGAACAGCGCAAAGACTGGCCGCGCCTCTTCAAAGGGACGCACTCATCTTTGCGCCTCTTCCCGAGCTTCACTTCTGTGATTTTCCGCGTTGAATCTTTCCTAATTCCATAACAAATAATTTCCTATTCCTACAGGTTATTATTTTGGTAAATACGGGAAGATTACCATGTTTCAGGTTTCCTAATTTCGCGGGCACGCATTCCGAGGCGACATCGACATTTCTGCCATTATATCACACTTGTATATTTTTCATTTTAGGAAATAAATATTTTTCATTTTAGGAAATAAATTTTTTTTCATTTTAGGAAATAAATTTCATTTTCATTTTAGGAAAGAATTTTCATTTTAATTTCAACTTGTATATATTGATTTCTATTCTTTAATTTCATTTCTAAACTTTCTTTCTTTTCTTTTTTTAGGGGGTAACCCTCCCCACCGTCCGGTCATTTCCGGCAAAATTTTTGCATTTTTTGCATTTTCCGCGTTCTTTTGAGTCTCTCATTTTGCGCTAATTAAGGCCATATGTATATAAAAATGTATGCTTTGCGTGTTTTTTCTATGTAAATTTCAGCAGCATGACGGCGTAAACCGTCATCTACCAAACCTGTTCGAAACTAACCTGCAGATACAAGCAACACAACCCAGCAGCAAGGGCACTCAGGCCATCGTATATATACCAAACGGAGGAAATGTACAAACTGGGGGCTCGAGCCCCAAACAAAGTCCAAAAATGTTCAAAATGATAGTCCCAATGTACAAATGTACAAGACACAGCCAACAAACAAAAAACCTACACAAAACTAATGTTGGGCGCCCTCCAACTCTGCAACTCTCGCCACAAGAGCGGCGATCTCGGTATCCCGAACCACGAGCTCCCTCAACAAGCGAGCTGTCTTCTCCCGAGACTAGGCCAACTCTCGCTCCAGCTCGCGGTCACCCTAAACGATAAATTGGCTCATGTCAATCAATTCAAGCAAAATTAGAAAATCAAAAATCAAAAATGGAAACAGGTGTAAGGTTCATACTTGACGACCTCGACCGCCGACAAGTGCCTCGACGACAGTAGCTCGCAGCCGGTTGGCCACCCTCCACAACGCCACAAACCGAGACGGCGCAACCTGTATTTTCAAAAAGAAATTCTCAACAATTGAACAAACTCAATCAAATGTGTTCTTACACAAAGGATATACAAATTAGAGGCTCGCCCTCCGAATCAGATGCTGCCAATCGTCCAGGCCAGCATCCGTCACGGCTACGTCAAAGTCACGCAGCTCGGAGATCGTCGTCCTTCCGGTCGCGTCAGTGTACTCGAGGGTCTCGGGGTACTCTGGGGGCTCGATGCCCGCCGCCTCGACCTCCTACAAAGACAAATGGTTCTCATCAATCGATGATCTTTCATCATTCTCAAAAATCAAATCAAAAGGAAAAATAAGAGATACTCACCACCACCGCCGATCGCCGTCTCCGTAAAGGAACGCCGAGTAGTCCTCACCGGGAAGAAGAAGGGCGTCACCACCGGCACCAGCCAAGTCCGCCTCCCTCTCGGCCTCGAAGGCTCCTAAACATCGTCCTGGGAGGATCGACGGAACCGTCAACACGCCCGCGAGCATTGACGAGCCAAGCGCTCGCCAAGTACCACACGGGACCCATCGACGTCCTCACGGGTTAGTCGGCCCGAGCTCCTAGGTCGAAGGACCTCAGCCACGAAAGGAGGCGCTCTAGCGTACTCCGCCCAAGGTCTGGGCACCCACTGTGACAAGATAAAGCAAGGATCATTCCTACGATCAATTAAAAGCAAATATAAGAAGCACGAGCAAATATAAGTGGGATACTCACGCTACTCAGCTGAAGAGCGTTCATGTCCCGCCAGTAGACGTTGTGAGAAGAACGTTTGCTCTTCGTTCGGCACATCACCCAATCCCTCACCACGGAATAGGCCCTCTCCAACGGCTTCGTCCTCTTGGGCGCGAGGCTCGGGAGGTAGGAGTACACCCACGCCTGCAAAAGCAAAATAATCAATGACGATCTTTCGTAATTTGATAAAGAAAGGAATTTACTTTGGTCTAAAGGTAGGTTCATACCTCCAAAGAGTAGTCCGGTCCGACAAAGCACCAGGAGAAGTCCCCTTCTCCATCAACTCCGGACGAACCATGGCCCTCATGAAGCGGATGAGGACCGCGAAAACAGCAGTGACCCAGTCCCAACGTCCTAGGGAACTCAGGTCAAAAAGGAAGGGAAGAAGCTTTGTCGACAGCCTGTCGCCCTTGTCTCCGAGGTAAATCGAAGACAGAAACCACGAGCCACAGACGAGCCCTCGCTCACCAGACAGGGGAGGAGGAGCCGTCTCCCTCCCATCAATCGTCACCGCCGGGGTCTTCCCCGCAAAGTAGTCTCGAACGTAAGAACGGGTATCAAACCCGACACGGTAATGACCTTCGGCGACAAGTTCCGGCCGATCAATCTCCTCGCCTCGGCCGAGTCCGCCCTCATGGCGTCTGACGCCCACACCACCTCCTCGGTCCCGCACGGCAGACCAGAAATCATGCCGTAGTCCTCCAGAGTGACTCCCACCTCACCAAAAGGCATGTGAAATGTGGAAGTCGTATCCCAGAATCGGTCCAAGAAAGCGCGGACCAGGCTAAGGTTAGCCCGCAACTTCCTCTTCGTGATATCCCTCCAGACCTGAACCAAAGAACCGAACGCTCCATGCTCGATCATGGCCCTCTCCTCCGCCGACAGCCGCTCGTAGTGCTCCATTGCTGTCGTGTAACCCGAGAACGACCTGATGTTCCCGGCTTCCTATTGTGATTTGAAACAAAGCTATCTTTAGTTTTGAAGGAAATTTGAAAGAAATTTGGATAAAAAAATGAATAGGGATGAGTAGTGAGTAGTGAATTCCTATTTACCAAACTCTTCACCGTCCTGTAGGACAGGTGACCCTCTGCAGCCCACACCAGGTGCCTGCTCTCCCAAGTCTCAGCCCACGCGGGAGCCCCTCTCAGCTGACGACCTCCTCGTCCGACGTTGGCCCGTCTCGGGGCCTTCTCCTCCTCAACGGCCTCCTCCTCGTGAGCCTCGTCTCCAGCAGCCATCACCGCAGCGGTGAAGGCCTGCTCCAAAGCCTCCTCGACAGTAGTAGCGTCGATCTCCATGGGAGCTCTCCCAGAAGTAGAAGCCTCATCACCTGCAACATTAAAGCAAATTCAGGCCGCGTCACATGACGACAAGCCTTGGTTAAGGGATTTTCGAGCCTTCGGAAGCCCTGAAACCGATCTTTTCTTGCCATCCTTGGCCATATTCCCACCTACCCGATCACTCATGTGGTAAATTGGGTCAAGTCAAGCCTAATTCGAAGCCTAGTTCTGGGTTCGAGTCGAAATTTCGACAGCATTTCGCTAATAATGGCGATTATGCCCTAGAAAAGTGTCCTGAAAAAGCTGTCACAAACCAAGATTCAAAGATGGTAGAAAGTTTACCCATCATTCAAGGATCCCAAATATCAAGTTTCATCGCAAATGGGCAATCCTAAGGCTATTTTCGAAGCAATTTGCGGTTCAGCTGTAAAACCGTCTCAAAATTCACTCAAAGGCTCAAAACTTGATGAAAATTCGAAACAAGTACATGGTTATGTTCCTAACATTACATACTATCCATTTATAGTGTCAATTTGACAAGGCAAATTCATTTGGGGGAAAAGCCCCAAATTTTCGATCGAATGGGTCATAAACCCTAGATTTTTCGGCTCAAAATTGGACAAATGTAGAAGATTAATGCAAGATTGAGACACATACCTCGATTAGTCATGTTTAATGCGAGCTTTTGAATCAAACCTTGGCGGAAATGGTGAAGATTTGAGAGAGAAATGAGTGATTTGTGTTTCGAATAAAAATGAACAAAACCTCCTGATTTTCGCGTTTTTACGCAGGGAAACCAAATTGGGGAATAGACGCAGCAGGCGCTGCGCCTCTTCCAAGAGACGCAGCTCTTGCTGCGCCTCTTCCTTTTTGCTCCCTCCATACGGATTTTCAAAAATTCGTTATGAATTCGTTAATTGTGGGCCCATCTTTGGTGCGCCTCTTCCCCGATTCTATTTCATTCTTCTGGTCCGTTTGGCGATTTTCTTTCGTTCCGGCCCATATTTCCAAGACCGCAGCAGACTGCCACACATTATTTATTCCTTCCAAGACCTTCTGCTTGTCGCAACGAGCATTGGTTCCTTCACGGAATTCGACACACCTTCGTTATGTCTCCAGCGAGAGTAAGCGGATATACTTTCCCTCTCATGACAAGAAGAATCAATTCCCAATCGTGTCTCTAGCGAGAGTAAGCAGACGTACTGTCTCTCTCAAGACGTAAGGATTGACGATCTACCTAAGCAGATTTCCCCTCAGCAGTTCCCGCCTGTGTCCTGCTATTCGCAATTGTTTCTCGAAGACTACCCAAGGCAGTTTTCTCTCAGCAGTTCCCGCCTGTGTCCTGCTACTCACAATATTTCTTGTTCCCCCGCAGAGTGCGACAAAGGTGTCGTTCTCCAGAAGTTCCCAAACCAAAGCCTTCTTTCTTAGGTTCGTAGACCCGAAATTAGGATTTTTTTAACTATAGGATCCCAATCCTTTTAGGTTCATAAGCCTTCAAATTCCCAAACCAATAGAGTTCCCATACCCAAGCTTTAGCTACCCTTAAGTTGAACTTACTTTAGGCCTCATTCCCGCCGATGCTTTCCTTTAGGGTCCCACACCCTTGTACCAATCCTTATGTATCCTTTAGGTCTTACCCTTAGCTCCCATGCTCAACCTAAGCTCCCACGCACCTCCGGAAGCATCTCGAGAAAGAAGTCTCAGGTATGGTCTCTTCTTATGGCTGGCGAGCCTCCTTACGTAGTCTAATGGACTTTAAACGACCCTCCCCGATAGTCGACAGACTCTAAAATGTTCCCGACGACAGGTCCTTGGTTCAGACCCCTTGAGCCGCCTCGCGTCGCCATAGTCGTCAGGTTGTAATCTTCGATTGACCTGATGGCTATACTTTGACTTTCGCCTTGTCCAAGCCTCGGTCAAAGTGGGGGCTCTGTAGATACCTCATTTTTGCACCTCCCGCAAACCACCCGGTGATGATTGGGCTGCATGTTTGGTACGCGGAACGATTTCTGACAATTCGTAAGATTATCTTCAAGTGATCGCTCAAATATTAATGTCTACCTCTTAGTTGTCATCTACGTCCCGATACGGTCGTTTTGACAGTAATTAGAGTACATTCGGAGTCCGGGCCTAAAACCGTCTCCATTTTCTGATAACCGTTAAAACCCGAGTCGAATGTTGGAATGTTAGGATATTTCTATTCCATATTTCATAAATTTTATCTTTTAGTAAGCAATTTCCCGTAATATTCACATAAGATATTAAGGAAAACCGGATTATTTCCGTCCTACCATAACTCAAACACGGAAATCTTTCTTCTGCAGGAGGAAACCACTTGGGAAAGACGCGCGAAAGTCTTTGCGCCTCTTCCAAGAGACGCGATGGCTGCTGCGCCTCTCCCGTGCCCTTTTCTGCATATTTCTCGTATCTTTTTCATATCTTTCCGAGATTCACTTCCAAAGAGTCTCCGAAACCTTAATTCTTTCACGTGATTAGTATAAATAGGAGCTTTCGCTCCTCATATTTCTCACGCGAGTGTCCGCCCTTCTCTTCTCCCTTTGCATTCTAGACTTTGTTCTTACTTTTTGGCGTCTACGTGCTTGAACTTTCGACCACGTAAGCTCGGATCCTTCTGAGTACCAGCCTCCCCGTTGCATGACCGACCAATTTGACCAACTACACCAATAATCAACTTAATTAATTAATTAATCGTTTTCCTCTTACGAGGGCACTTTCTTTGCATTCGCGTCGAGCATCACTAATCGATATCTTAGTCCTTCTCGTTTCGTCAACATGTAAGTCTGCGGGTGTATAATCTCTCTTTTATTTATTGTATTTTATTTATTGTATAATCAATTGTAAGGTTTATGTCGAAAATACCGTTAAAATCGATTTCTAAAACCATGCTTTAAAACCTCTTTTTACGGATTTCCAGTAGATAACCGTCGAGAAAGGACGCAAAGAATCGCCGCGCCTCTTGAAGGAGCGCAGTTCCTGCTGCGCCTCTTCATGAGGCTGCCGCAGTTCCTGCTTCCTTTCTTCTTCGTTCGTCCTCTGTTATTCGTCAAAATCCTTTTGTTTGTTTCGTTTGTTTGTTAATTCTTCGTTAGGATAGTATGTAGTTCACATGTATATCACAACCGTCATCATTAATATGTTTTAATCATCACAAATCCGACTTAAATCCCAAATAATCCAATATTTGCGGGTTTTCGTCATTAAATTCAATTTCGGGTTGTAGATATTCAATTCATCAATATTGGGTTTCTGGAATTCGTCCTTGATATAGTTTACATTTGCTTATTGTCATATTCATCACACATTCGTCATTAATCCATCGTATCTAACTTAATTGATTGATTTAATTTGTTTGACTCATTAATATTTTTCACTCCTATCATTAATCCATCTTATGTTAATCCGTTTAATTCCGTCTCATTCATGTTTTACTGTTTTCATGACCCATTCATATGTTAAATAACATGTTAATCACTTTCATCCGAGTAAATAATTTATTCAATCATTAAATCACCAATTAACATTAACGGCTTGCAATTACGGCTTCACAGCCAGAACTGAGCCAAGGAACAGACGCAGTGTCTGCTGCGCCTATTCCAAAGGACGCAGCTCTGCTGCGCCTGTTCCTGGCTGAGTTCTGTCCCTGAGCTCCGTTTCTGCCTCGACTTAGTTATTTAGCTTACGTATTAATTAACTATTAATCGTATTACCACACTAATTCTTGTTCGTTAATTATTTAATTTGTTCCTTTATTCCTTTTTCTCAAATTATCCGTTTTAAAGGTATTTTCGACATAAATCGCCTAATCCTTTGTAATTATCGTAATTTTCGTTATTGTAATTTATAATTATTGTATTTCTTTTATTGCTTGTATGCTTTCACATGTAAAAGAGCATTAAATCCTACTTCGACCCAATTGTTTGCTAAAATTAATTGTCCACCGACTTAGTTTAATCTTCACATGCTAGGATTAAAACTTGGATGTTGCATTGCATGCATATAGTCGACGATATATCAAGTACGAATAACTTCCCTAATCATTAGTAGAGGCCGCTATCGAGGCTGGCGGGATTAGGTGTTCGATCAAAAGAGCTTCCTAATACGTACCCTCACCCCTTACTCCAGATATCTGTGAACACCCGTGTTCATTGACATCCACGAGAGTCATTCTAGACATAGAATGCTAAGGGTAACGATTGCTTAGTGTTCATGTCTCTACTTTGTGTCTGGACATGACATGAGGTATTCGAACGGTTCCAATTTCCCATAAAAATTGGTGGCGACTCCATACAAATGCAAACGCTTGTTTCCCAAGCGCCCCCGTGGGCCCCCGCTGTCCACAGTTTGGCGACTCCGCTGGGGATAATACACTTACGTGTAGCCAAGGGCGAAACTTGAACAAGGTTAGGGAATAGTTTGTACAAGACAATTGTCGGTTTTCATAACTCGATCTTTCTAGACCGTTTTATTCGGCCTTCCTAGGCCCAACCCATCCCATTCGACCAATCGTCCCGTCTAAACGGTCCTAATTCTTATTTGGGCCTAAGGATGGATAGCGATTGACGTCATCCATACCATGATGCTTACTCTTGTTTGTATCAAGGGCCTTCACTACTTAAGGAAATGGACTAGGAATCAGCCTTACTCTTGTTTGGCACGAGCCTCTCCATAGACTTCGGGTTTGATGGTTCAGTATGGCAACCCACCCTTTAAACCAAAACCTTTTCTAAATGCACTCAGCATCCCGTTATCATGCTTGTATAAATGTGTATACCTTACATGATCACCATTTCTAAACAAAACCATGACGATTTTTCAAAAAAATCAAAACCCATTTTCAAGCAAAATTTCGAAATGGGCTTTTAATTAGCGCAAAATCCGGTCAAAACTCTTTCCATTTGTCGTGTCAAAATTTGGGCCACAAGCCCATTTCAAAACCTCACTTCGAGTCCACTCCTACAACTACACTATAGTTGACTAGGACACACATTTTCAAAGACCTTGTCTTTCTTCAAAAACTCACTCAACACAAGTGGCACACACCCACTTCACGAGTCAAAACTTTTCCTCTTTTAGCAAGTGTGTTAGAATGGTCGATCGTGTTTTGATTCGTCGCCGATATCTTATCCAGTTTCCAAGATGCCCGGATCAAGTGATGAAGCAAACTTCAACCAACTTCAAAATAGTAATGATCGAATCCTAGCCGCGCTAGCCCAAATGCAATCTACTCAAGAAGAAACCTATGACCGCCTTGAGCTCATCGAAGGTCGTATCTTTGCCGTGGAGGGAAGGTTGCCTCCTCATGAAAGTGAAGTACTACGTGACTCTGACAACGAATCCAAGGACGAAAATCCTCTCATGGGGATGATCAGTAGGCGAGAAAAGACTCCAATACCTAGAGGAGCAATTGATGTACCTTAAGGGTGATGACATTTATAGGGAGAACAATCGCAAGTATGAGGTCGTCAATTCCAAATTGCCAACTAACTTTAGTATGACGGATATCCCTAAGTTCAAGGGACACGAGAACCCTTTGAACCACATTCGTGCCTTCAAGGATTACATGTCTATCAAAGGCATCAAACCCGAGATGTTCTGAAGGATCTTTCCTTCATCTCTCGATACCATCCCAAGGCAATGGTTCTACTCTTTAGATCACAAGAAGGTCGCTACTTGGGAAGATGCCGCAATCGAGTTCTCCAAGCAATATGCGGATAATGCCGAGATCCAAGTCAACATGCGTACTCTAGAGGTTCTTACCCAAAATGACAAAGAAGGATTCACCGACTTCCTAAGTAGGTGGAGGAAGACTAGCACTCAACTAGTAGAACGTCCGGACGAGGCTACTCTTGTGGAGAAGTTTGTGGATAATCTCAAGCCCATCTATGCCAATCATTTGAGATACCAAAACATCAAGACTTTCAAAAACTTGACCGTAGTAGGGACAAGGATTGAAGATGACATCCGTAAAGGACTCTTGTCCAAAACGGTAGGTCGAGGATATCAAGGGTCCACAAGTCGTTCATACGGCTCTACTAGTAAGACCGATGAAGTTAACCTTCTCGAGCCATCCAAGAAGACTACCCCACCAAGGAAATTCACAAACCTTGGGGACACTTAATCCAACGCTCTAAAAAGGTTAATGAAGCAAGGTAAACTCCAACCCATTGGACCTACTCCCGAACCCGAAAGGAAGTCCAAGTTTTGGGACGAGAACTCATACTGTGAATACCATAGGGGCAAGGGGCACGACACAGAAAAATGCTACAAGTTGAAAAACGTGCTCCAAGACATGATTGAAGATGGTCGACTCCCAATACCACCGGGAGGTAAGCCCAACAACACTCAGAATCCTCTTGGAGTTCTAGTGATCACAAGTGATGAATCTACCTTAGATTGCTCACACCTCATTTCTCCCATCGAAAATTAAATTCATGTAATCGAGAATGAATGGCTCTACTCTACTATCTCCCCTACCATTTCCGACTTCATCACATGGGCAAGGAGTGTAGATAGGCAAGTTTGGGAACTAGAAAACATGGTAACAACCTTACGCAATCCCAACGCAATACCCGAAGAACGTGTGCCACTAATCTTCTCTCAAAATGCCACTATGCAAGAAATAATCACTGTGGTAGCACACAACTCCACTCCTGAAGATGTAGTCAACTTGGTCTTCCAAGAATCACCTAAGTTAAGTAATCCTATTACTTTCTCAGACGAAGATTTGCCACCTTTTGGCGCTAGTCACAACCTTGCTCTATACATCACTGTCATTTGTCTAAAGAAGAATGTGCCAATGACCTTGGTGGATGATGGCTCCGCGGTCAACGTCATACCCCTCAAAACGGCATACAAGCTGGGCATGAAAGAGTCGGATTGGACCCCTACCAATCAAGGCATGCGTGCATATGACGGTACACGACAAAAAGTAGTAGGACTTGCTAACTTAACCATAGCCACAGGGCCAATTGAACGAAAGGTTAATTTCCAAATAGTGGACATCGAGGCTTCCTTCAACATACTTCTGGGAAGGCCTTGGAGTCATGCTTCCAAAGCGGTAACATCCACCCTTCATCAAAAGATCAAGATCCCACTAAACGGCACAGTAGTGACGATCACTTCGTCACCCATCAAGGCAATAATCGAAAAGCAGTCGAGCAATCAAGTCCTTGTGAATCCTATATACGAACTTGGGGGCTTCCAAAGTGTAAGCGTCATAGAAAGTGAGTTGGCACCCTTATACTATAATCCCTACTCTAACTTGGTGGTCAACCACATACTCAAAACCCAGGGATACTTCCCTGGAATGCCTTTGAACCCTCTTCGGAAGAATACCTTCGCACCATACAAGGAAGGCAACTCAACAAGGATACCACTTAGACTAGGGTACAAACCTACAAAAGAGGAGGTTCTCGAAATGCTCGCCCAAGTCCAAAACCGCAAGCACGTAGGAGTCCAAATGAGGCCCTATCTCCCTACTTTAAATGGGTACTTTGTTCAAGAAGGAAGTCTAGAACTCTTTCACGGATTTCCCGAACCTTGGCATTATCTCGAGAGGAAGTTAGCCGGAATCGAGATCTTTCACGATTGCTACTTCATCCCTCCAGAAACGGTTCCTACCGTCAAAACCCGTCAAGCACTTTGCTTAGACGAACAAGCTGTTAGCCTATTGTTTGGAGAAGATCGATTCGTTAGGGCCGCGCAGGATGAGATCATTACCATGATACTTCAAGACGATCGCTTCAACCCCACCGCGTTGATCACAGAAACCGACGCAAGACAGCAGAAAGGATGGAGAAAATCTATCAAATGGACCAACAACCAAGGAAGACTCTTCAAGCTCACCACTGGAGAAGGAGATATGTTCAAAGGAGAACCAGAAGACGATGAGTTCGAGTCGGAGTCAGATTCGGAGTCTAGAGAAGTCATTAGAGAGTCTACTCCTGCCGTCATCCCCACTCCCTTCGTTTCTCCTAGCTTAGTCTCGAGTAGTCACAGTAGTTCGGGAAATGCCCCAACCATTGTCCCTTGCCGCCATGTGACCATGGATCGGTTGGCTTCTTTGTTTCAACTTTACTCAAATTTTAATATGAATAAATCAAGTTCTGCTTACTCTTTGTGTTATCTAGAGTGCAATTCTGTTTACGATGATACTGAGGATGACCAGGACCCAGACTCAATCAAAATACCTCCCTACGTAGCCAAAGAAATACTACAGGAAGGGGAAGGGGGACCAGTAATAGAGGACACCGAACCCATCAACGTAGGAACCGAACTAGAACCCCAAGAACTTAGGATAGGGACTACCTTGAGCTCTACCGAAAGGGCCGATTTCATAGACCTCATAAATGAATTCAAGGACGTTTTCGCTTGGTCCTACAAAGACATGCCAGGGATCGACAGGGATATCGCTGAACATAGGATTCCGATTAAGCCAGGTTTCAAACCTGTGAAACAGAAGCTTCGACGAATGAGAACGGAATGGGCTCTAAAGATTAAGGAAGAAGTTGACAAACAATTCAAAGTCGGGTTCATCAAAGTTTCCGAGTATTTTGACTGGGTAGCTAACATAGTGCCCGTACCCAAAAAGGATGGGACAATTCGCGTTTGTGTTGACTTTAGGGACTTAAACAAAGCAAGTCCAAAAGACGACTTCCCTCTACCTCACATAGACATATTGGTGGACAATACTGCAGACCACGCATTACTATCCTTCATGGATGGGTATGCGGGTTATAACCAGATCAAGATGGCCATGGAAGATATGCATAAGACCGCATTCGTCACCCAATGGGGAACCTACTGCTATACGGTAATGCCGTTCGGGTTGATCAACGCCGGAGCTACATACCAACGCACCGCAACTACGCTCCTACATGACATGATGCACAAAGAAGTTGAAGTATATGTAGATGACATGATTGTCAAATCCAAGGAAAGAGAAGGGCATATTGCGAACCTTCGCAAGTTCTTCGCAAGGCTACGAAAATACAACATGAGGCTCAATCCTCAGAAATGCACGTTCGGGGTAACATCTGGTAAACTCCTGGGATACGTTGTTAGCCAACGAGGTATAGAAATAGATCCTTCCAAAATCAAAGCTCTGATTGAAATGCCACAACCTCAAACAGAAAAAGAAGTCAGAGGATTCTTAGGAAAGGTGCAATATATAAGTCGATTCATATCGAAACTTACGATGATTTTTGAGCCTATCTTCAAGAAACTCAAGAAAACAGACCACACCATGTGGGATGACGATTGTCAAAAGGCATTCGACCGGATCAAGGAGATATTGGCTAAACCACCAGTGCTCATGCCACCACAACGAGATCAACCTCTTGGTTTATATCTCACAAGATCAAAAACGGCCATGGGTGCCATTTGGCACAAATGTAGGAAGTGAAGAAAGAGCTATCTACTACCTTAGTAAGAAATTCTTGGAATACGAGTGCAAATACTCACAACTCGAAAAGACATGCCTCGCTCTTGTGTGGGCAACGAAGAAGCTACGCCATTACATGCTTAGCTACTCCGTCAAAATATACTCCAAAATGGATCCAGTCAAATACCTCTTCGAGAAACCCGTCCTCAACGGACGTCTAGCAAGATGGACCTTGATGCTCTCAGAATTCGACCTCAAATACGTGCCCGAAAGTTATAAAGGTCGTCGCGTCGTCGCCGAATTCTTCGCAGAAAATCCTATCAATGACGCACAAAAAATAGATACTTGGTCATTTCCAGACGAGGATATACTCCAAACTGATGTAGACTCCTGGGACCTGTACTTTGATGGAGCATCAAACTTAAGAGGATTCGGAATAGGAGTGTTGCTCATTTCTCCTGAAGGTGAGCATACACCAATTGCTGTCAAACTCGACTTCGAGGTGATAAACAATGCGGCAGAATACGAAGCTTGTCTCATTGGACTACAAGCGGCAGTGAGCTTAGGCATTAAAAACCTCCGAGTACATGGGGATTCATCACTAATCATTAACCAAGTTACAGGATCTTGGAAAATCCGAAGCGAAAGCCTCGCACCTTATCAGGCTAGGATAGACCAAGTCGCTCAATTCTTTGATCACGTAACCTACCTACACCTACCTCGGGAGGAAAATCAATTTGCAGACGCTCTTGCGAAACTCGCATCTTTGATTAATATGCCAGATCACATGGTGGAAATGCCTTTGTGCATCGAACGACGGTCAGAGCTGGCTTATGTCCACCAAATCACCTATGAAGATGAAATCGTGCAGGAACCCTGGTTCCAAGCAATCCTGAATTTTAAGCTTAATGGTACATATCCACCAGATATGGACAAGAGGGGACAACGCGCTATACGCCTACTAGCTTCCCAATACATTCTCATGCAGGGAGAATTATACAAAAGAACACCTCTTGGTGTAGTCCTACGTTGCCTTGATCATTCACAGGCACGAAAGGTGATGGAAGAAGTCCATGACGGAGAATGCGGTCCTCACATGAGTGGGCCCATGATGGCAAAGAAAATCACACGTTTGGGATATTATTGGACCACAATGGAATCCGATTGCATCAAATACGTAAGACATTGCCATAACTGCCAAATCTTCGGGAATGCACAACATGTCCCTCCTTCATTGCTCTATACAATGACATCTCGTTGGCCATTTTCTGCATGGGGAATTGACATAATCGGGAAGATAACCCCCGCCGGAACAGGAGGTCAATGTTTCATTCTAGTAGCAATCGACTATTTCACCAAATGGGTAGAAGCGGCTTCCTACACTGGTCTTACAGCTAAAAATGTGGCAAAATTCATACAAAACAACATCATCTGTCGATATGGTTGCCCACATGAGATCATTAGCGATAACAGATCACATTTCCAAGCCGAAACCGAGCAATTGCTAGCCAAATACAAGATTAAGCATCACCACTCTTCGCCCTATAGACCACAGACTAACGGCGCGGTAGAGGCGGCAAACAAGAATGTTGTCACGATTCTCAAGAAAATGATTGACAACTATAGAGATTGGCCAAGCAAGATACCCTTTGCTTTATGGGGGTATCGTACATCTGTCGGGGACGCCCATGGGGCTACTCCTTTCTATTTAACCTACGGCATGGAAGCTGTACAACCGGTCGAGCTAGAAATACCATCCTTGCGTATTTTACTCGAAAGTCAAATCCGAGAAGCCGATTGGAAGAGGGATAGATATGAAGAACTCATCCTCCTGGATGAACGAGGGTCGCGCGCCTTGCATAATGTCCAAACATATCAAGCACGTATCAAACGGGCTTTCAACAAAAGGGTTAGGCCAAGGAACATCAAAGAAGGAGACTTGGTGCTTAAATCGGTTAGAGCTCTCTTACCTGTTGACCCACGGGGAAAATTCAAACCCAATTGGGCCGGACCATTTCTAGTCAAATCCATACTCCCAGGGGGTGCAGTTAGGATCACAGACCTAGATGGGAATGAGTTTTCAAACCCAACAAACCTTGACCAACTGAAACGATACTATGCCTAGAATAGGAATGAAAACGCGCCTCGCGTAACCCCACGTGTCGCTCTTGTGGCACTAAATAAACAGCCCCTGGCCAAGCTGAAATAAGCTAAATGTCACTGTGCTCTTGCCTTTTGACAAATTTGTCATCCTCGTATCATCAAACAAACTAAATTCGCACCTTCATAGTAAGCAAAAGCTCATGCTATTTTCTACGTTCATTACAAGCTCTTGCTTCGAACAATTATTCTTTTACATTTATTCGAACTACGCGCAAGGGTTTAATTTCGCTTTTTAAGTGAATACGTAGGCAATCCTTCACGGGATTCAACCCATTATATCTAAAATGTAAATAGAAGGACATTTGCATTGCATTTGAAATTCGACAAGAATAATAAATAGAAAATCACCACGGTTTCATAACCACTTAACCTTTTTATTCCATTCATCTTCTAATAATAATACGCTACATAATAAAAAAAATAGAATAGGCTAGGATTCTAAAAATCCCTCCTTTTTATTACAACAACAATAATAATAATAATCAAATAATAATAAAGAGACTTGGGCTATTCCTCCATCTTCCCCTTGCCCTTGTCATTCTTGTCATACTTTTTGTCACGACCTCGAGCCGGACGCTCTTGCGCCACTTCAGACCTAATCACCAACGGCCTTTCTCGAGGTCTAGCTTTTCCATTCTTGCCAATCACCATCTCTGCGACAGGAGTAGTCTTCGGTTTCTTCGAAGGATGAACAACTTGAAACCCGGCTTCTTCTTCTCCCTCTGTCAGATGCTTCTCCTTCTCTTTCTCTCCCTCGCGCACCTTGTAGTCGATAGGCTCGCGCTTCCTCAATTTCTCCCGCTCTTCCGGAGTTGTAGCCTTTCTCCACCGCAGATAAGAATCCCACACCCATAAAGCATTGGCGGAGAAATTCAAGAACCACATGTTTCTTTGAGCCCATTTGATAGCCCACTCTCTTCGGCTCTCTGTAGTAAGCGCCATAGCAGTCTGCGGGACGGTATCAAGCCTCGGGATCGTCTGTTTTAGCCCAACTTGTCTCATCAGCCTTTCCGGGAAGATGCACACCATAAACTCCAATCCAGGAATGTGCACCGACCTAGTGGGATCCAAAGAAGACACTCCAGTGACGGATTGAGGTGCCACCACGGTACGACCCACCTAATCAAGGGACCATCATCGCTCCTTAGCTTGTTCTTCCAATAATCACAGACCCGCGTGAAGTCCACCATATACAACCTTGTCCTCATCGCGATTGAACGGACATGATAGGAAAGCGCATGAACTGGGGGCTCGATCAATCGAAGCCGCTCCATAAGCCAAACCTACCAAAAGCGTGTATTAGACATCAGAAAAAAAAAAAAAAAAAAAAAATCGTCTTTTACCTGCAAAATGACGGGACTCCCCAAGAACGGCAGGTCACGGTTGGATTTCCTATTATCCAAACCCAATATAATCTCTCCTAAGCATAAGCAAGCTGGGCTCCTGCGCAGCTCCATCTGCTCAACAAGGCCCAAAAGACGGGGATCACCTCTCAAGTCTTCATCAACATGCCCTTGGAAGACATACACATGCAACAAGCAAAAGCCAAATGCCCTCCGTCTAGCAACATGAGAAACGGTGAGGTCGGCCCTGTTGATAAATCGATCTTTGAAGTCCAACATTCTCACACCTTTTGAGGTAACTAGACGGTCCACCTCAAGCCTAGTCAATCCAAGCAAATCTCTAAATTTGCTTTTGTACCCTTGAGAAGTGGAAGGAATGGCAGGCAAATGTTCGGGGTCCCATCCACCAATAGCAGCAATCTCTTCAGGAAAGGGGCAAATATCACCTCCAGGGAACGCAAAAACATGGTAATTTGGGTCCCAATAGTCAAGGCAAGCATCCAATAACGGTTTCACAACCTTGATGAGTTTCAAACTCAACAACGATCCAAAGTTATAAGAGCCCATATCATGCTTCTCCATATTTGAAAACTCGTTGGTCCATTCCTTCAAGCGGATCTCCAAAGTATTCATGATGAGAAAATTTATTTTGAAGAATTTTTGTATTTAGACGAAGATGAGACGGAAGATTTGTGTGAATAAACGCTCCATCAACGTTTCTATTTATACTAATTGCTGTTTACAAAAATCCGTCAGAACAGAACAACCAGGGAACAGGCGCAGCACCTGCTGCGCCTCTACAAAGGGACGCAGCTCATGCTGCGCCTCTTCCCGAGCTTCACTTCTGTGAATTTCCGCGTTGAATCTTTCTTAATTCCATAACAAATAATTTCCTATTCCTACAGGTTATTATTTTGGAAAATACGGGAAGATTACCATGTTTCAGGTTTCCTAATTTCGCGGGCACGCATTCCGAGGCGACATCGACATTTCTGCCATTATATCACACTTGTATATTTTTCATTTTAGGAAATAAATATTTTTCATTTTAGGAAATAATTTTTTTTCATTTTAGGAAATAAATTTCATTTTCATTTTAGGAAAGAATTTTCATTTTAATTTCAACTTGTATATATTGATTTCTATTCTTTAATTTCATTTCTAAACTTTCTTTCTTTTCTTTTTTTAGGGGGTAACCCTCCCCACCGTCCGGTCATTTCCGGCAAAATTTTTGCATTTTTTGCATTTTCCGCGTTCTTTTGAGTCTCTCATTTTGCGCTAATTAAGGCCATATGTATATAAAAATGTATGCTTTGCGTGTTTTTTCTATGTAAATTTCGGCAGCATGACGGCGTAAACCGTCATCTACCAAACCTGTTCGAAACTAACCTGCAGATACAAGCAACACAACCCAGCAAGGGCACTCGGGCCATCGTATATATACCAAACGGAGGAAATGTACAAGCGGGGCTCGAGCCCCAAACAAAGTCCAAAAATGTTCAAAATGATAGTCCCAATGTACAAATGTACAAGACACAGCCAACAAACAAAAAAGCTACACAAAACTACTGCTGGGCGCCCTCCAACTCTGCAACTCTCGCCACAAGAGCGGCGATCTCGGCATCCCGAACCTCGAGCTCCCTCAACACGCGAGTTGTCTCCTCCGAGATCGGGCCAACTCTCGCTCCAGCTCGCGGTCACCCTAAACGATAAATTGGCTCATGTCAATCAATTCAAGCAAAATTAGAAAAACAAAAATCAAAAATGAAAACAGGTGTAAGGTTCATACCTGACGACCTCGACCGCCGACAAGTGCCTCGACGGCGGAGAGCTTCAGCCAGGTTGGCCACCCTCCACAACGCCACAAACCGAGACGGCGCGCAACCCTGCATTTTCAAAAAGAAATTCTCAACAATTGAACAAACTCAATCAAATGTGTTCTTACACAAAGGATATACAAATTAGAGGCTCACCCTCCGAATCGATCGCAATCGTCCGGGCCAAGATCCGTCACGGCTACGTCAAAGTCACGCGGCTCGGAGATCGTCGTCCTTCCGGTCGCGTCAGTGTACTCGAGGGTCTCGGGGTACTCTGGGGGCTCGATGCCCGCCGCCTCGACCTCCTACAAAGACAAATGGTTCTCATCAATCGATGATCTTTCATCATTCTCAAAAATCAAATCAAAAGGAAAAATAAGATATACTCACCACCACCGCCCGATGCGCCGAGTCTCCGTAAAGGAACGCCGAGTAGTCCTCACCGGGGAAGAAGAAGGGCGTCACCACGGCACCGGCCAAGTCCGCCTCCTCTCGGCCTCGAAGGCTCCCTAAACATCGTCCTGGGAGGATCGACGGGAACCGTCAACACGCCCCGCGAGCATTGACGAGCCAAGCGCTCGCCCAAGTACCACACAGGACCCATCGACGTCCTCAACAGCAGTCGGCCCGAGCTCCTAGGTCGAAGGACCTCAGCCACGAAAGGAGGCGCTCCAAAGATACTCCGCCCAAGTGCAGGCACCCTTTGTGACAAGATAAAGGAAGGATCATTCCTACGATCAATTAAAAGCAAATATAAGAAGCACGAGCAAATATAAGTGGGATACTCACGCTACTCAGCTGAAGAGCGTTCACGTCCCGCCAGTAGACGTTGTGAGAAGAACGCTTGCTCTTCGTTCGGCACATCACCCAATCCCTCACCACGGGATAGGCCCTCTCCAACGGCTTCGTCCTCTTGGGCGCGAGGCTCGGGAGGTAGGAGTACACCCACGCCTGCAAAAGCAAAATAATCAATGACGATCTTTCGTAATTTGATAAAGAAAGGAATTTACTTTGGTCTAAAGGTAGGTTCATACCTCCGGCGAGTAGTCCAGTCCGAAAGCACCGGGAGAAATCCCCTTCTCCATCAACTCCGGACGAACCATAGCCCTCATGAAGCGGATGAGGACCGCGAAACCAAGCGAGTGACCGGTCCCAACGTCCTAGGGAACTCGGGTCGAGAAAGGAAGGGAAGAAGCTTCGTCGACGACCTCTCGCCCTTGTCTCGAGGTAAATCGAAGACGAAACCACGAGCCACGGACGATCCCTCCGCTCACCATTTGACGGGGAGGAGGAGCCGTCTCCCTCCCATCAATCGTCACCGGCGCGGGGTCTTCCCCAAAGTAGTCTCGAACGTAAGAGGTGGGTATCAAACCCGGCACGTAACGACCTTCGGCGACAAGTTCCAGCCGATCAATCTCCTCGCCTCGGCCGAGTCCGCCCTCATGGCAGTCTCCGGCCACACCACCTCCTCGGTCCCGCACGGCAGACCAGAAATCATGCCGTAGTCCTCCAGAGTGACTCCCACCTCACCAAAAGGCATGTGAAATGTAGAAGTCGTATCCCAGAATCGGTCCAAGAAAGCGCGGACCAGGCTAAGGTTAGCCCGCAACTTCCTCTTCGCGATATCCCTCCAGACCTGAACCAAAGGACCGAACGCTCCATGCTCGATCATGGCCCTCTCCTCCGCCGACAGCCGCTCGTAGTGCTCCATCGCTGTCGTGTAACCCGAGAACGACCTGATGTTCCCGGCTTCCTATTGTGATTTGAAACAAAGCTATCTTTAGTTTTGAAGGAAATTTGAAAGAAATTTGGATAAAAAAATGAATAGGGATGAGTAGTGAGTAGTGAATTCCTATTTACCAAACTCTTCACCGTCCTGTAGGACAGGTGACCCTCTGCAGCCCACACCAGGTGCCTGCTCTCCCAAGTCTCAGCCCACGCGGAAGCCCCTCTCAGCTGACGACCTCCTCGTCCGACGTTGGCCCGTCTCGGGGCCTCCTCCTCCTCAACGGCCTCCTCCTCGTGAGCCTCGTCTCCAGCAGCCATCACCGCATCGGTGAAGGCCTGCTCCAAACCCTCCTCGACAGTAGCAGCGTCGATCTCCATGGGAGCTCTCCCAGAAGTAGAAGCCTCATCACCTGCAACATTAAAGCAAATTCAGGCCGCGTCACATGACGACAAGCCTTGGTTAAGGGATTTTCGAGCCTTCGGAAGCCCTGAAACCGATCTTTTCTTGCCATCCTTGGCCATATTCCCACCTACCCGATCACTCATGTGGTAAATTGGGTCAAGTCAAGCCTAATTCGAAGCCTAGTTCCAGGTTCGAGTCGAAATTTCGACAGCATTTCGCTAATAATGGCGATTATGCCCTAGAAAAGTGTCCTGAAAAAGCTGTCACAAACCAAGATTCCGAGAAGGTAGAAAGTTTACCCATCATTCAAGGATCCCAAATATTAAGTTTCATCGTAAATGGGCAATCTTAAGGCTATTTTCGAAGCAATTTACGGTTCAGCTGTAAAACCGTCTCAAAATTCACTCAAAGGCTCAAAACTTGATGAAAATTCGAAACAAGTACATGGTTATGTTCCTAATATTACATACTATCCATTTCTAGTGTCAATTTGACAAGGCAAATTCATTTGGGGGAAAAGCCCCAAATTTTCGATCGAATGGGTCATAAACCCTAGATTTTTCGGCTCAAAATTGGACAAATGTAGAAGATTAATGCAAGATTGAGACACATACCTCGATTAGTCATGTTTAATGTGAGCTTTTGAATCAAACCTTAGCGGAAATGTTGAAGATTTGAGAGAGAAATGAGTGATTTGTGTTTCGAATAAAAATGAACAAAACCTCCTGATTTTCGCGTTTTTACGCAGGGAAACCAAATTGGGGAATAGACGTAGCAGGCGCTGCGCCTCTTCCAAGAGACGCAGCTCTTGTTGCGCCTCTTCTTTTTGCTCCCTCCATACGGATTTTCAAAAATTCGTTATGAATTCGTTAATTGTGGGCCCATCTTTGGTGCGCCTCTTCCCCGATTCTATTTCATTCTTCTGGTCCGTTTGGCGATTTTCTTTCGTTTCGACCCGCATTTCCAAGACCGCAGCAGACTTCCGCACATTATTTATTCCTTCCAAGACCTTCTGCTTGTCGCAACGAGCATTGGTTCCTTCACGGAATTCGACACACCTTCGTTATGTCTCCAGCGAGAGTAAGCGGATATACTTTCCCTCTCATGACAAGAAGAATCAATTCCCAATCGTGTCTCTAGCGAGAGTAAGCGGACGTACTGTCTCTCTCAACACGTAAGGATTGACGATCTACCTAAGCAGATTTCCCCTCAGCAGTTCCCGCCTGTGTCCTGCTATTCGCAATTGTTTCTCGAAGACTACCCAAGGCAATTTTCTCTCAGCAGTTCTCGCCTGTGTCCTGCTACTCACAATATTTCTTGTTCCCCCACAGAGTGCGACAAAGGTGTCGTTCTCCAGAAGTTCCCAAACCAAAGCCTTCTTTCTTAGGTTCGTGACCCGAAATTAGGATTTTTTTAACTATAGGATCCCATACTTTTAGGTTCATAAGCCTTCAAATTCCCAAACCAATAGAGTTCCCATACCCAAGCTTTAGCTACCCTTAAGTTGAACTTACTTTAGGCCTCATTCCCGCCGATGCTTTCCTTTAGGGTCCCACACCCTAGTACCAATCCTTATGTATCCTTTAGGTCTTACCCTTAGCTCCCATGCTCAACCTTAGCTCCTATGCACCTCCGGAAGCATCTCGAGAAAGAAGTCTCAGGTATGGTCTCTTCTTATGGCTGGCGAGCCTCCTTACGTAGTCTAATGGACTTTAAACGAACCTCCCCGATAGTCGACAGACTCTAAAATGTTCCCGACGACAGGTCCTTGGTTCAGACCCCTTGAGCCGCCTTGCGTCGCCATAGTCGTCAGGTTGTAATCTTCGATTGACCTGATGGCTATACTTTGACTTTCGCCTTGTCCAAGCCTCAGTCAAAGTGGGGGCTCTGTAGATACCACATTTCTGCACCTCCCGCAAACCACCCGGTGATGATTGGGCCGCATGTTTGGTACGCGGAACGATTTGTGACAATTCGTAAGATTATCATCAAGTGATCGCTCAAATATTAATGTCTACCTCTTGGTTGTCATCTACGTCCCGATACGGTCGTTTTTTGATAATTAGAGTACATTCGAGTCGGGCCTAAAACCGTCTCCATTTTTCGATAACCGTTAAAACCCGAGTCGAATGTTGGAATGTTCCGGATATTTCTATTCCATATTTCATAAATTTTATCTTTTAGTAAGCAATTTCCGTAATATTCACATAAGATATTAAGGAAAACCGAATTATTTCCGTCCTACCATAACTCAAACACGGAAATCTTTCTTCTGCGGGAGGAAACCCCTTGGGAACAGACGCGGCAGTGTCTTTGCGCCTCTTCCAAGAGACGCGAGTGGGCTGCTGCGCCTCTTCCCGTGCCCTTTTCGCATATTTCTCGTATCTTTTTCATATCTTTCCGAGATTCACTTCCAAAGAGTCTCCGAAACCCTAATTCTTTCACGTGATTAGTATAAATAGGAGCTTTCGCTCCTCATATTTCTCACGCGAGTGTCCGCCCTTCTCTTCTCCCTTTGCATTCTAGACTTTGTTCTTACTTTTTGGCGTCTACGTGCTTGAACTTTCGACCACGTAAGCTCGGATCCTTCTGAGTACCAGCCTCCCCGTTGCATGACCGACCAATTTGACCAACTACACCAATAATCAACTTAATTAATTAATCGTTTTCCTCTTACGAGGGCACTTTCTTTGCATTCGCGTCGAGCATCACTAATCGATATCTTAGTCCTTCTCGTTTCGTCAACATGTAAGTCTGAGGGTGTATAATCTCTCTTTTATTTATTGTATTTTATTTATTGTATAATCAATTGTAAGGTTTATGTCGAAAATACCGTTAAAATCGATTTCTAAAACCATGCTTTAAAACCTCTTTTTACGGATTTCCAATAGATAACCGTCGAGAAAGGACGCAGCAACTGCTGCGCCTCTTCGAAGGAGCGCAGTTCCTGCTGCGCCTCTTCGTGAGGCTGCCGCAGTTCCTGCTTCCTTTCTTCTTCGTTCGTCCTCTGTTATTCGTCAAAATCCTTTTGTTTGTTTCGTTTGTTTGTTAATTCTTCATTAGGATAGTATGTAGTTCACATGTATATCACAACCGTCATCATTAATATGTTTTAATCATCACAAATCCGACTTAAATCCAAAATAATCCAATATTTGCGGGTTTTCGTCATTAAATACAATTCCGGGTTGTAGATATTCAATTCATCAATATTGGGTTTCTGGAATTCGTCCTTGATATAGTTTACATCTGCTTATTGTCATATTCATCACACATTCGTCATTAATCCATCGTATCTAACTTAATTGATTGATTTAATTTGTTTGACTCATTAATATTTTTCACTCCTATCATTAATCCATCTTATGTTAATCCGTTTAATTCCGTCTCATTCATGTTTTACTGTTTTCATGACCCATTCATATGTTAAATAACATGTTAATCACTTTCATCCGAGTAAATAATTTAATCAATCATTAAATCACCAATTAACATTAACGGCTTGCAATTACGGCTTCACAGCCAGAACTGAGCCAAGGAACAGACGCAGTGTCTGCTGCGCCTATTCCAAAGGACGCAGCTCTGCTGCGCCTGTTCCTGGCTGAGTTCTGTCCCTGAGCTCCGTTTCTGCCTCGACTTAATTATTTAGCTTACGTATTAATTAACTATTAATCGTATTACCACGCTAATTCTTGTTCGTTAATTATTTAGTTTGTTCCTTTATTCCTTTTTCTCAAATTATCCGTTTTAAAGGTATTTTCGACATAAATCGCCTAATCCTTTGTAATTATCGTAATTTTCGTTATTGTAATTTATAATTATTGTATTTATTTTATTGCTTGTATGCTTTCACATGAAAAAGAGCATTAAATCCTACTTCGACCCAATTGTTTGCTAAAAGTAATTGTCCGCCGACTTAGTTTAATCTTCACATGCTAGGATTAAAACTTGGATGTTGCATTGCATGCATATAGCCGACGATATATCAAGTACGAATAACTTCCCTAATCATTAGTAGAGGCCGCTATCGAGGCGGGCGGGATTAGGTGTTCGATCAAAAGAGCTTCCTAATACGTACCCTCACCCCTTACTCCAGATATCTGTGAACACCCGTGTTCATTGGCATCCACGAGAGTCATTCTAGACATATAATGCTAAGGGTAACGATTGCTTAGTGTTCATGTCTCTACTTTGTGTCTTGACATGACACGAGGTATTCGAACGGTTCCAATTTCCCATAAAAATTGGTGGCGACTCCTTACAAATGCAAACGCTTGTTTCCCAAGCGCCCCCGTGGGCCCCCGCTATCCACAATGGGGTTATGAGATTTGGGAAGAAAGGCAAGCTGAGTCAGAAGTTCATCGGGCCTTATGAGATCTTAGAGCGAGTTGGGGAGGTTGCATATCGTCTGGGTTTACCGGCTGCGTTAAAGAGAGTGCATAATGTGTTTCATGTATCGCAGCTGCGGAAGTATGTGAGTGACCCATCACATGTGTTAGAGGCAGAGAGCTTAGAGCTAGATGAGTCTTTATCATATCTTGAGGTACCTAAGCAGATTCTTGACCGGAAGGTAAGGAAGACTAGGAGCGGTGAGACAGTTTTGCTTAAGATCCTTTGGTCTAACCACGAGACTGAGGAAGCTACATGGGAGGCAGAGGATTCCATGAGAGAGCGTTACCCTTTCCTTTTTGATCAGGTATGTATGGTTACGGGGACGTAACCTTGTTTCTTTTAGGGGGTAGGAGATGATCGCAAAGAGTTTTTTAAGAGTTTTATACCCTTTTTGTGTTATGTCGGTATAGTTGTTGTCGTTGAGTCGGGTTGAGTTTGGGTTAATAACATGTTTGTGTTTAGTTTGTTTTGGTTGTTGAGTCGGGAGTGTTGTAGTGTAAGTCTTTGTTTTGTTGTGGTTTAAATTTCGGGGACGAAGTTCTTTTTAAGGAGGGAAGACTGTAATACTACGTATTTATGAGTCTCTGGGTACTCTATCGAGTAGGCCTTACTCTGTCGAGTAAGGGTGAGTTGCAGTTTAAAATAGTTTCTGACCTGTTGGGTACTCGATCGAGTAACGTAGATACTCGATCGAGTAAGGGGGCACTCGATCGAGTACCTTGGCTACTCGATCGAGTAGCCGGTTTACGGGGGATGATTTCTCGGGTTTTGTTAATAATGCGACTAGAGTATATAATACTTCCGTCATTGTTCTTTAAAGACTTTTTAAAACCTAATCACTGTGAGAAGAGAAATCAAACTACGTCATTCGCTTTAATCGCATTGTTGGCAAATCCCGGAGCTTGGAAGGTCGGATTTTATCTTTCTTGATACCTTTGTGATCCTTGCGTCGAGGGTAAGACCTACGTACCGTTTTTATAATGTTTCCTTAAAGTTAGTTAAACCCTAATATTTGGATTTGGGGGTTTTGTTGTTTTGTATGTTTGGTAGGGATTATATGTTTGTATGTTAGGAGGAGGATTCGTAGAGGAAGCGTTTTGATATCAGCTGTGAGATCGTCTGATTGTGTTGTGCTTTCCAGGTAGGGTTTCCCTACTCAGTATTAGTCCCATAATACACTGTTCGTGTTGTGTAATTGCTGATTATTGTCGTATTGGTTTTATGACGGTTGTTGATTGATTGTTGTTGATGGTTGTGATTGTTTGTCTCTAGTTCTCGAGATGCGTTCTCGGCTGAGTGGAGTCACTTGCGGGAGTGGCTTCACGCCCTAGTTTCGCCCTCCGTGGAACCCGCCACGGGAGGGGATGTGCACATTAATGGGACAGGGTTATCGCTCGGCATGATGAGCGGGGATTTGGTGGGTACGGCTGCGGTCCCCTACTGGCAGGGTTGGTCCAGTGGACAGTCGGTGACGGAGATTGATTGGTGTGGGTGATCGTGTGTGACTTTTGAGATGTATTGTTTACTATACTATTGATTATATAAATTGTGTGATTAGTACTGACCCCGGTTAATGTTTTAAAAACTGTGGTGATCCATTCGGGGATGGTGAGCAGTTATTGAGCAGGTATGAGTCGAGTTACTAGGATAGCTGGGATGTGCCACGATCTGATGATAGAAGTCTTCCGCTGTAGCTAGTAGTTTAATAAACATTTCAGTTAGCTGTTTAGACAGTTGGTTTGAAACATGTATTCGTATTTTGGTTTTGGTTTTGAGATTGTAACCTTACACTAAAGTATTTCTATTTAAACGTTGTTTCATTATTGTTTATTTGACTATCATTGCCTCGAGTAACCGAGATGGTAGCATCCTTATACCTGGGTGGTCCTGGTAAGGCACTTGGAGTATGGGGGTGTTACACAAGCAATCCTAAACTTCAAACTCAACGGCACATATCCACCAGAAATGGACAAAAGGGGACAACGCGCTATTCGTTTACTAGCTTCCCAATACGTCCTCATGCAAGGAGAGCTATACAAAAGAACACCTCTTGGTGTAATCCTACATTGTCTTGATCATTCACAGGCACGAAAAGTGATGGAAGAAGTCCATGACATAGAATGTGGCCCTCACGTGAGTGGACCCATGATGGCAAAGAAAATCACACGTTTAGGATACTATTGGACCACGATGGAATCTGATTGCATCAAATATGTGAGACATTGACATAATTGCCAAATTTTCGGGAATGTGCAACATGTTCCTCCCTCAGTGCTTTACACCATGACGTCTCCCTGGCCATTTTCTGCTTGCGGAATTGACATCATCGGCAAGATCACTCCAGCTGGAACAGGAGGTCACTGTTTCATCCTAGTAGCAATCGATTATTTCACCAAGTGGGTAGAAGCGGCTTCTTACACCAGTCTTACAGCCAAGAATGTGGCAAAGTTCATACAAACCAATATCATATGTCGATATGGTTGCCCACATGAGATCATCAGTGACAATGGATCACATTTCCAAGCTGAGACTGAACAATTGCTAGCCAAGTACAAAATCAAGCATCACCACTCCTTGCCATATAGACCACAAACCAATGGCGCGGTAGAGGCAGCAAACAAAAACGTTGTCACAATTCTCATGAAAATGATTGACAGCTATAGAGATTGGCCGAGAAAGATTCCCTTTGCTTTATGGGGATACCGTACATCCATTAGGACGCCCATTGGGGCTACTTATTTCTATTTGACCTACGACATGGAAGCCGTACAACCAGTCGAGCTAGAAATACCATCCTTGCATATTTTACTCGAAAGTCAAGTACCCGAAGCCGATTGGAAGAGGGATAGATATGAAGAGCTCATCCTCCTGGATGAATGAAGGTTACGTGCATTACATAATGTGCAGACATATCAGGCGCGTATCAAACGAGCCTTCAACAAAAGGGTTAAGCCAAGAAATATCAAAGAAGGAGATTTGGTCCTCAAATCCATTAGGGCCCTTTTACCTGTCGATCCAGGAGGAAAATTCAAACCCAATTGGGCCAGGTCATTCCTAGTCAAGTCCATACTTCCAGGGGGTGCGTTTAGGATCACAGACCTAGACGGGAACGAATTTACCAACCCAACAAACCTTGACCAATTAAAACGTTATTATGCCTAGAATAGGAGCAAAAAACGCGCCTTGCGTAACCTCACGTGTCGCTCTTGTGGCACGAAATAAATATTTTGGCCAAGCTGAATCAAGCTAATGTCATCTTGCTCTTGCATTTTGACAAATTGTCATTCTCATATCATCAAATAAACTAAATTGCATTTTCAGAGTAAGTAAAGCACATGCTTATTTTCTAAAGTTCATTACAAGCTCTTGCTTAGAACAATTATTCTTTTACATTCACTCGAACTACGTGCAAGGGTTTGATTTCATTTTTTAATGAATACGTAGGCAATCCTTCACGGGATACAACCCACTTAATCGCTTTAAATGTAAATAGAAGAACATTTGCAAATGCATTTGAAATTCGACAAGAATAATGAAAAGAAAACCACAATGGTTTCATAAACAATTAAACTCTTTTATTTCATTTCATAATAATAATACGTTACATAATAAAATCATAATAAAAATAAATAGGCTAGAATTCTAAAAACCCCTCCTTTTTATTACAATAATAATAATAATAATAAATAATAATAAGAGACATGGGCTACTCTTCCATTTTCCCTTTGTCTTTGTCATTTTTATCATACTTCTTGTCGCGACCTCGAGCCGGACGCTCCTGCGCCACTTCCGACCTAATCATCAATGGTCTCTCTCGTGGTCTCGCTTTGCCATTCTTGCCAACAACCATCTCGACGGCAGGAGAAGTCTTTGGTTTCTTCGAAGGATGAACAACTCGAAACCCGGCTTCTTCCTCTCCCTCGTTCAGGTGCTTCTCCTTCTCCTTTTCCACCTCGCGAACCTTGTAGTCAACTGGTTCACGCTTCCTCAGTCTCTCGCGCTTCTCCGGAGTAGCAGCCTTCCTCCACCGCATATAGGAATCTGACACCCATAGAGCACTAACAGAAGAATTCAAGAACCAAATGTTCCTCTGAGCCTATTTTATGGCCCACTCTCTTCAACTTTCCGTAGTAAGCGCCACAGCAGTCTGCGGGACAGTGTCAAGCTTCGGGATCATTTGCTTCAATCCAACCTGCCTCATCAACTTCTCCGGGAAGATGCATATCATAAACTCCAAGCCGGGAATGCGAACAGCTCGGATGGGATCCAGGAAGATACTGCAGCAACATATTTGAGGTGCCACCATGGTACGATCCATCTAATTAAGGGGCCATCTTCACTTTTAAACTTGTTTTCCCAGTAGTTGCACACTCGAGTGAAGTCCACCATGTAAAGCCTGGTCCACATTGCAATCAAACGAGCATGGTAAGAAGGAACATTAACTGGGGGCTCGATCAATCGAAGATGCTCCATAAGCCAGACCTACCAAAAGCGGGTGTTAGCAAAAAAAAAACGAAAAAAAGATACGAAAAAAAGAAAAGAAAAAAAAGAAAGAAACGAAAAAAAGAAAAGTACTCTTTTACCTGCAAAATAATGGGACTTCCCAAATACGGTAGGTCGCGGTTGGCTTTCCTGTTATCCAAGCCCAATAGGATCTCTACTAAACACAGACAAGCTGGGCTCCTGCGCAGCTCCATTTGCTCAATTAGGCTCAAAAGACGAGGGTCGCCCCTCATGTCCTCATCAACATGCCCCTTGAAGGACATATACATGCAGTAGGTAAAACCCGAATGCCCTTCGCCTTGCAACATAAGAAACAGTAGGATCAGCCTTATTGATGAAGCGATCGATGAAATCCAACATTCGCACTCCTTTAGAGGTCACAAGACGGTCAACATCAACTTTGGCCAATCCAAGCAAGTCTCTAAACTTATTCCTATACCCTTGAGATGTAACACCCCCTCATACCAAGGTGCCTTACCAGGACCACCCTACCATGAAAGTGTGTTACCATCTCGGTTTCCCGAGGTTAGTACATATCAAAAGCGTCTGAACTGAGCACATTTATTAAATGCCATAAAGGGGTTAAAGTTTACATCAACCAAAATCCAAAAACTGATTCAACGATTACAACTCCAATGTCTGACAACTAAGGAAATCAAAACTAAGACTCAAACGGTGATGCTATGACTGGTGATGACAACGCTCCCATGACTGCCCCCAAGCTCACCACTAGCAATACCTGTCAAGCCTGCTCACCATCCCCGAATGGATCACCGTAGATTCCACAAACAACAACGGGGTCAGTATTACTCAATCAATATAAGACAGACAAACAAGGTACTAGCTGATCATCCTCCAACCCCAGTCTCCCAATCTCACACAGTAACCGACTACACATCAAAGTGTGTAGCCCTGCCAGATTACCCATCGCAACAGGTAATCCTCGCCGCCAGTGGGTGACCGCAGCCGCTCCCACCTAGTCCAGCTCATCAACGAGCGACTAACAATCCCTGTCCCTTAATGTGCACATCCCCTCCCGTGGCGGGTTCCACGGAGGGCGAACTAGGGTGTGAAGCCACTCCCGCAAGTGACTCCACCACAATCACAATAACACAACATCACAGCCGTCACAACATCCCCACATCAACACCGTTACCACAACACTCATACTCCGATGATCAGCAGATAACAATAATTACAAAACAACATGTCTTAACAATGAACGGTAAACTGAGTAGGGAAACCCTACCTTAGCAATCAACAGTAGAATGAAACTCGGACAATCAGAAAGGCTTCTCTACGAAGTCTTCTCCTATACAATAATCACATAACCCAATTACACATTGCACAATCCCCCATATTACCAATTCCATATATGTATACAGTAACCCCAAAGGATACAAACATCATAGAGATAGAACTTACCAACAGTAGAATGAGGAATTATACGCAAGAACCACGAAGATTACACACACAACGATGCTATGGGATGATTAGGGAGTGATTAGGTTAAACGTAGAAATGATGAAGTTTGAAATAAGGTTTTAGAAACTGACGCGAGATATAAAAATAACCTTAAACATTCCCTAATCAAACCGTCAAAATACGCTCCGCCAGACCGGATACTCGGTCGAGTAAAGTGTATACTCGATCGAGTATCCTCTACTCGGTCAAGTATCCACTATAATCGGCCGAGTATTCCTCGGCAGAACTGAAACACGCCATACCAACAGCACTACTCGGCCGAGTAGGCTCTACTCGGTCGAGTAGTCACTTAAGAAAATTTGTAGTATTACATGAGAGGTGGAGGGAATAGCAGGCAAATGTTCCGGATCCCAACCACCAATCGCAGCAATCTCCTCAGGAAATGGGCAAATGTCTCCTCCAGGAAAGGCAAATATGTGATGATTAGGGTCCCAATAGTCAAGACAAGCATCGAGAAACGGTTTGACTACCTTGACCAATTTCAAGCTCAAAAGTGCTCCAAAATTATAAGCACTCATGTCATACTTCTCCACACTAGAGAACTCATTTGTCCACTCTTTTAGACGAATTTCAAGAGTATTCATGATGTAGGCTTATTTTGGGAGTTTTTGTGTAATAAGACAAAGAAAAACGGAAGAATTATGTGAATAAAACCTCCTTCGACGTCTCTATTTATACTAAAAGTTGTTTCCTAAAATCCGTCAGAACAGACGCACTGGGGAACAGGCGCAGCAGGTGCTGCGCCTCTTCAAAGGGACGCAGCTCTTGCTGCGCCTCTTCCTCGGCTCTTTTTCTGCGATTTTCGGCGTTGGATCTTTCCTAAATTCCTCAACGAATAATTTCCTATTCATACGGGTTATTATTTTGGTAAATGCGTCAGGTTACCATATTTCGTGTTTCCTAAATCCGCTGGCAAGCTTCTCGAGACGATATCGACATTTTCGTCATTTTAGCACATTTATACATTTCTTTTTAATTTTCTTTTTTCGGGAATCATTTCACGATTTTAATTTCATTTATTCTTTTTTTACGTTTTGATATTTAATTATATCATTTTTTCGAACTTTACATTTCTCTTTTGCTTTTTCCTTTTGGGGAGAATCATTTCACTCTCCACTTCAAACTTATATGTTTTTATTTTTTTTTCTTTTTTTAGGGGGTATTCCTCCCTACCGTCCGGTCATTTCCGACCAAATTTTTGCACTTTTGCCATTTCCGACCAAATTTTTGCATTTTCATTTCTGGTCATACTTTTTTGCATTTTCGAGTCATTGTTTCGCGCTAATTTAGGCCATATGTACAAATATATGTTCTGTGTGACTTCTGTGTAAATTTCGGCAGCATGACGGCGTAAACCGTCATCTACCAAACCTGTTCAAAGCTAACCTGCAGGTACAAACAAAGCAACCCAGCAGCAAAAGCACTCAGGCCATCATATATACAACCAAAAAAGGGATATGTATGTGGGGTAATATCCGTATAAAACCCTTAAAATTTAGGACTATAACGTAAGTTTAACATGCGATTTATGGTCATAAACGAAAAACAAGAGAAAACGATAAAGGACAAAGAATCAACCTCGGGTCCTTGAGAATTCGGCCTAAGACAGAAATCAATGTAGATTTCCTCCTAATCGTTGCACCCAAGACCGTCTGAGTCTATGCCCCTTGTGCTAGAATGTACTCTCTAATTGCCTTGCAATATTGAGAGAGTTTTGTGTGAATTTTGCTAGATGTGAGATCTAGGTTTTTCAGAGAAGAATGCTCTCAAAAACCTAATTTTCTTTCAAATGAAATGAGTTAGGTCAAAAGGAGAGAAAACTCTCCTTTTGTTCTCATGAGTTCGGCCGTGGGTATGCATGGGGAGGAAGTGGGCTTTCCACTTTCTCCTTATTCAACTCGTGGTCCGACTTGTTTCGCTAAAATGTATATGACGGGTTTTATTATAAATCGTCATCGGTTATCGGTTATTAAAATATCGACTAGTAACATGGATTAGTCGACATATTAATACTTGTCCGACAAAGACAATATTGTATAATTAATTCAATATACATTAATTAAATATAATCGTTTATATTCAATTTACGAATTAACCGCTTAATTCGTCTTAGCCATTATTATTTAATCCGTATTAAATAATTATCTCAACATCGCGTTTGACTAATTATTAGTCAATAACTCCGACTAATCGCTTAGTCATATTAGGCATCAACATGATTGTATTTTCATACCGTCACATCTCTCAAACGTATCCTATAGGTGTGACTTTTAGGGACCAGTTGATCACCGCCATCTGTATGACAATAACGTCAAACTTATCTAGCAAGCCAACCGTTATTGATAAACGTGGACCAACTGATAATAATACAAAAGTATACCCTTTGATCCTTTTAGAGATTTAAATGTTATTGCACTAATCGTAGAGGACAAAGACCCCAACAAGCTCCCACTTGTCCGTACAAGTATATGTGCAATAACGTTATCCGCACTAACTGGAGGACACGGCTCCAACAAACTCCCACTTGTCCGTACAAGTGTATGTGCGATAACCGATTCTCATATTCATTTAAAATTTCTCCCACTCAATGTAAAACAATTTGTAGATCCGGATCCGCAAAGGTCGTATTTTACAATCGATTTGTATCAAGAGTGGTTTCCCCGACTAGAGAGTAACTCAACTGATAAAAAGAATTCGTATTCGAGCATGGCCATGCATTTTATTCTGACTCCTCGAGTGGCCCTGAGAAATATCGAGTACCTGATAAAGGCTGAATATTTCCTTCAACTCGACTCCTGCCGATCTAAGCACAGCATGAAATGACCCAGAAAAAATCTACTTGGCCCCCTGTTACGGATGACCGTGAGAAAGAAACCAAAGTCACCCATCTTTAATTATATCATTAGAATAAGTAAGAGTTTCCATTAACATTAATCATTAACCATTTTAATTACTAACTAAGAGTTTTTTTGTCAAACTTTTTTTTTAAATCCCCAACTTATGTTAGTCTTTCTATGTGGAACAATTCTATTATTTATAGAGTAAATTATCAATAGCTCTCCTTTAAAATAAACTCTTTAAAATTTACCCCTTTTAAAAAAATGTTTAAAAATTACACCCAAAACATTACAAAAATTTAGAAATTGCTCCTTAACCCATATTTTTGCACTTTTATGGCAAAAATGTCATTCATGTTTTTATTTCCCATGTAATTTTTTGATGTGGGACAATATTTTTGGATTGATATTTAAGTTTTAAGGATGACTTATATTTATAATTATAGGATCATTCAACCTTTTGTTAATCTTTCGATACTATTTATAATAGGATGACCCCACCTTATAATAATCTTTCGATGTGAGACAATTGTATTATTTATACGTAGTATGTTCACCACAACTACATTATTTTCAATGTATGTCATAACATATTAAGAAGTGCTTTTTCGTAGTTAGTTCGATATCTAACTCGATTTAATAATGAGCAAATACAATACAGTCTATTAATAATCGTACCTTTTTTTTTATATATTTTTGTTCAAATGATACGAAATCTATACTCTAATGATTTATCCCAAATCTAATTATATAATTTTCATAATTTTTTCCTCGCTAATTTTTTTGTCAAATGAAATGTAAATGTTTTTATATAAAAATTATAAACATGACTTGGATATATAATGTAGGAAATATATCCACTTTATTTTTTATATCATATTGTGGAGATATGATACAACTCTTAAGAACTCTTTAAGACAATACTTAAGAGACTCAAAAGATTTTTGATTGATACCTAAATTTCAATGATGCCTACTATTTATACTCATGGAATCACCCCACCTTATGCTAATCTTTCGATGTGGGACAATTTTCAATATGTGAAATATAACATATTAAGAAGCTAAGTACACCATTTTAATATGTGCAAATTATATGAAATTTATACTCTAATGATAGCATTTTTTACCACAAATCTAATTATACTATTTTCATTATTTTTTTAACGATACTTTTTTTGTCAAATGAAATGTAAAAGTTTTTATATAAAAATTAGAAATATCACTTGAATATAATTTAGGAAATATATGTTATAGTAATTAAAAGATTTTTTACTTTATTTTTTATATCAAAAATTATTATTTATGCTACTTTCCTAAATTGATTTTTGATGATGTGGACAGCTTAGAATCGCTCGAAAAAAGCCTCTTTTATAAATATACTAGTTGGAAAGCCCGTGCGATGCACGGGGCTCCCATTAGGATTATCTGTGAAAATATATTCTTAAGTTGATAAAAAATTCCTACTATGTTGTCATTGATGGAAAAAAAATTCGTGATTGGTATAGATGATAACCGATGATGAATTATTAATTGGTGCTTTTAGCATAAAAGTTTTGTCAATCAATTAGTATAACATCAAGTGACATAGTTATAGTATGTCGTTAGCTTTTTCATTGTTACATACACAACCGGTTTTTAATTAAATACAAAATGCTTTCTCTATAAACATGGTGGAGCTCACCAATATAAACCCTTAATAACAGAGTTATATCTTTATGAGTTTTGCAAATTATTTTAGAACTACGTAAAACTGAATGATGTTACAAAAAACAACATGTATCATAATTATATATATTTATTACGTTGAGAGAAAATGTTAGATCTCTTACAGCATAATTTTACCTTGACTATTTACAATTAAGAGTATTTGCTCCTTATAGACATCTCGCAATATCTCCAATTATATTACATAGAATGCACGGGCACCTAGTAGTATTATCTGTGACAACATCAGTTAGTAGTTTATCTCATTTTTTAAAATAGTTGGGTTACCAAGTTAGTATAATAATGTCAGTTAGTAGTATATATTTGATGGTACCGCTGAAAACGTTATTTTACGTTACCATGATCTGGTAATGGAAAACTATTAAATTTAACAAAAAGTAAAACTATGCTAAAAAGGGAAGCAAACAAAAATTCGGGGGTTGATTTAGATGAGGACAGATTAATCATCAGTTCCTATAACAAAAAAACGCAACGAAAGCATTGTGGCATTTGGTATTTAACTATATCAGTTGTATACTAACATTCAGAGATATAGTTGGACTATAGAGTTACCGTTCTTATTTTCTTAGTGCCAACTATTTTTTACCAAAATAGTCTTTGACTACTTATCCTTGAAAAATCCATGCAAAATATATAATAATACATCTTAATTTGGTAAATTATGAAAACTTCTTTGTAAACAATGTCCTTGTGGCCTTGATACAGTTGGTCTCTATCATCGATGTAGAACCTTAATCTCTCGGATGACGTTCTTGAAACTACATAAAGCTAACCATTAATAAAAATTGGTTTCGGTAGGTAAATTTCAACATGATTTAGTAACTGTTACTAACTCTTGTTTATTGTTATGGCACAGTATTAGAGCCGGCGAACAATGACACGACACGAAAACACGACAAAAATCCGATACGAAATTAACGGGTTATATATAGATAGCATGTCATTTAAACCTAGTCTAATTCTAACAAAATTTTGAGAATAATTGATTTTATCTAACCTTATGTCTTTTACACAGCGATGAGCGACCCACCATCATTTCATCATTATAAGAATTTTAATTTAAAATCTATTACATCAAATATTAAACCAAAATGTTTCATGACTTGTACAAAAAGGATCTAGGAGCAAATCTAACAACTTTAATTACAAGCTCATTTACCTAATTAATTGGAATAATATTCTCAAAAATATTTATGTATACTTAGAATGTACGGAAAATAAGTAAAAATGCCACTTTCTGAGGGGTCAAACAAAATTATTGCACTAATTTGATTATTGTACTTGCAGATCTCAACTCTACATTTTCTTAACCTCACATTTTAATACTCTTAACCTCATTTTTCTACTCAACATCACTAAATCTTAGGCTCACAAAACATGGACTTACACACATACCCTAAAAACATGCAAAATAAACTAACAACGACAAATGATAAACTTAGTCTGTAATTTTTTTTTTTTTTTATGCGAACTTAGTCTGTAAATTTTAATGAGTATATGTATGTTTATATGTTTTACGGAAATTTTAAGTGGTATCCTAAACTTTACTTCTTTGTATTTAGTAACCAATATTTTAAGTCTTCGTATATGATATCCTTCATGTTAATTTTCATGCACAACATGCCTTTTTTTTTGTCGCTATAAAAAATTACAATTGAGCATAACTCACAGACCGGAAATCAGAATCAACCAAATTTTTTTTTTCTAAAATGATTATCTCGTCATAATCTACGATTTGAGAAACAAAATTCAACTGACGTTTTTTAGGGTTTTGTTTTTTTACGAAAATCTAAAATTAACCATAACTTCAATCTTAAATTTCCGAATGAGTATTTTCATTTGATCAAATTATAGATCTCGAAGAGATAATCAATTTGAGAAACAAAGTCCATTCCGACTCCTGGTCTACGATTTATGCTCAATTGAAGACGGTAGGAGCGGTAAAAAGGGCATATTATGCAGTTATGCGTGAAAATCAAATCTCAAGGGTACCATGTGTACAAACATAAAAAGTTGGGTACCACGTACAAAACTGCAAAACTTAAGAGTACCACGTGAATTTTCCGTATGATTTAATGAAAATAAAATTAAAAAAGTATTGTTAGTTATATTATACAATATAATAATAAGAAGAAGAAGACAGCAAGTAAAGCAAAGCCAAGCAAAAAAGCGTGATTTTGCAGCTAATTATAGTTATGTTGAGTAAATCAAATTAAAGCCATGCAAAGTAATCATCATATATTCACCTAATTTTAGGTAAAAGATCAGTTTAGAAATCAGAATAATGTTTTGAAGTGTTTTACATTTACATGTGGATTGTTTCTCCTTCATGCATTCTTCCAACAAATAATATATGTCCTTGCTGATTCAAACTCTTTAAGTTTCTGATCCCTCCCTCCCTACATCATCTTCACTCATAACATAACACTCTTTGTTTTTCTTAGGTTTCTTGAGAGATCTTTTTATATTCTGTGTCTTAAATAAGAATTTATGTATTACATATACCTACATCTTCACTTATAACATAACTCGCATTATTTTTATGACATTTCTGTACTTGGGTATGTTTCTTTTGATTTTAATCATCTAAATGTGAGGCTTTGTCAAGTGGGTATGTTACTAAATTGTTTTTTTTATTTTTAATTTATTTTGGATTTAATAGTGAATTTTACATGTGTGTGTATTAGAATTTTAGTCACTGATTGATATTGACAGTTGGGAGTTACCAATACTCCCTCTATTCATTTGATTTGGGATTATAATAGTATGTAAATGAAAGTGTGTAGAATTGAAGGGTTGGGTTGTATTTGGTTTTGAAACTGAGGAGAGAGCAATGAGTAGAGGAAAAAGCGAGGGAGGACCGTTGTTTCCAAGGCTACATGTTAATGATACAGATAAAGGAGGACCAAAACCGCCTCCTAGAAACAAAATGGCTCTCTATGAACAACAACTTTCTGTTCCTTCGCAAAGGGTTAAGGATGCACCAACTTCTATCTTCTATGGTGCCAAACTGGCTAATACCAATTCTTCAACCCAAGTCAGTCTCTTTCTGTTTCCCTTCCATTTTTTATTTATTTTTTTATTTTCGAGCCTTGTAACTTGTTTCTTGCCTTGTCTGATAATGTATGTAAACAAGCAAGCTGTGCATCTTCCCACTATTTAATGATTTCTACATTTTACTCAACTTTTATTTAATCATACTTCCTGCACATTTTCTGTTTGTGAGATAGTCGCTTAAGAGACTATTTAATGATTTCAAAAATGTTGCTTCTTTTTTTTTCCGAGTTTAGAAACCTATGATTGTTTTAACTGTAAATGCTTGTGTTCGTTCCCTTGTTGGCTGATATAGCAAAATGATACTATGTTATAGGGACATGGCTTAGAAAAGTCTAGATATCATTTAAATGTGAGGCAAGGATCATTCTCTACTGATGGAGTTTTACCTGAAAGTAATGGGATTTCAATTAAAAGATTGACGACCACCACCACCGCACATACAGTTGAATTAAACACTACAGAAACAGTGTTTTCCTCCGGAATGTCTACTTCATTTCAGCTATCCGAAGCTGCACAACTGAAATGGCCTTCTTTATTGAAAAATGACGAGTCCAAATTAGTCAAGGAGAGAAATCTGGATGCCACTTCATTACGACTACAACCTGATCAAGAATCAGAGGGGAATTTGGAAGTTTCGAATGAAGGAGCACTCAAGTTGTATGAACCAGGTCTAGCTAATCAAGGGAAAAGTGAAAATGAGACACCAATTTTGAAATCTATAGAGGATATATCACCAGTCATATCTTTAAAGCTAATTACCGAGGAGGAACATTCTGAAAGGTTAAGCCAGGTGCCCACATCTTCGAATACTAAACAACATTCTAAACTGCTTGTTGCCGATAATGCTAAACAGCCCAACATCTCTGCTGTTAACAATATTAATGCAATTCAGAACAAAGTGAGACCCTCATCAGATAATGTACTGAACAGAAATGAAGATCGTACATCAAATGGTTTGACCCGCTCTAGTGTGGCTCGTGCCTTTATATCCCCTGATGATGTTGTAGAAATGATTGGGCACAAGCATTTTTGGAATGTAAGACGAGCAATTATCAAGTAAGTTCCCATTATGATTTCTTTCTGTCTTGAAAGTTGAAAATATTGTTGTGCCTAAGTGACTCATTTATCATGTTATTTTCTCTGTAGTCAGCAAAGAGTTTTCTCAATGCAAGTCTTTGAGTTGCATAGAATTATTAAGGTAAGCTAACCTATTGAATCTATATATTCTTAAATCATTCACAGCATGACATATTTTATCACAACAAGCCAATATATTTTAAAAAAATAAAATAAAAAAAAATGCTTTTTAATCTACTAATGTGGATCCTCTTGCAACATCACTACAGCTCCAAAGAATCATTGCTGGTTCAAGACACTTGCTGATGGACGAGAGCCTATTTTTACGCGATGCAATCAGTAAACCGTCTTCAATGAAGGAAGCAACACAGAATTTGGTTACAGAGAACTCATCATTACTTGTAAAATTGAGAGACAATCCATTCCAAAAGCAGCCTCATACTGGAATTCAAACAATCGTGCCTAAATTTGGAAAATCGAGTTTTGTTTCCTCAACTGGATCCAATTTTGATGGGTCTAATCTGGATCTTAAAATGATGGACTCTATGGATAATAAGTTTCCTATATGGGGTCTGCCACAACAAGTAGGAAACCAGTGGTTGGTTCCGGTAATGTCTCCGTCTGAAGGACTCATCTACAAGCCCTACAAGGAACCCCCTTGCCCGTCTCAACCTGGAGGGTATGTTCCTACATTCTACGGCACCTTTGGGGAATCTCTGAGCTCGTCGTGTGGGTATAATTTTCCTATGGGTAAATCAGTTGGACCCACATACTTCACTCCGTATGGAATGCCTGGCATGACTCAGCCGGTATCCACGTCAGCCATGAACAGTGGTGTTATTTCCAAGAATAGGAATTCCGAAGATGCGCTCCCACTGTTTCCTACTGTCCCGTCAGGATGTGGGTCTGTGCAACCTATGGAGTCGACTCAGAGCAATGCACAGAAGAGTCAGGTGATCAAGGTTGTACCTCGCAATCCTAGGTTTGCTAGTGAATCAGCTGCGCGTATAGTAGAGTTGATACAGGAAGAAAGAAAACATTTGTGTAATTAGATACAATGGATATATATCGATTTTGTTAATAAATTTGCCAGGTTAGAGATGAAATGAGACAAGGATATGTTAATGGTAGATGGATGAAGTGAGCTGAAGACGCTACAATTGCTGCTGGTTATGAGTTGATTAGGAATCCCCCAACAGAAAGTTACATGGTACAATCAAGTGTGGAATAACTCTCGTCAATACCTAAGCATAGGATCATTAACTCGTCAATACAAGAAGCAAGCTGAAAAGTATATGGGTGTTAGTAATACAAAGTTGTGCTGCATTTGTGAAGATGCAGACGAGACTTTTACTCGTCTTTTTTTTGAGGGCCAAAGCCAGTTCAGCAGAAGACTTCTGATCACTGGTACTGAAAACCGGTTGGATACGAGACTTGGCAGTCGGGATGTCTTAAACTGTTAGGACGACAGGAACAAAACAAGAATGCAGAGAAGAATCGCAAGAGCTGTGATGAACAAATAAAAATGGAAATGACAAATGAGTCCGGTATACTAAAGTAATGCACCAGCCTGTGTGAAACAAGGATGAACTTTTGGTTGAAGGGAGTGAAGAATAGACACCTAAAGGGTACTGAAAAAACTTGGGTCATACAAAAAGGAGTGCATTCATTATGAAAACATGTATCAAATGGAAGAGTCGCTTTGATTCAGGAACAATAATGAAAGGTTACGAAAAACACATCAAGGGTACTGATTAAACTGTCTCTCAATAACTTCCCGAGACACTATTTCTCATATGCATCTTGAAGAACGAAAATCGAAACTTTGAAATAGAACTACAAAGGGTAAAGTCTGAATTTTGCTGTGTTAATTACAAGTTAAATTCAACTAAGGTTGAATTAGAATGCATAAGAAATAGTGTAAAAGATGTGGAACATAACCTTTCTTCTCGAAACAAAGAAAATCAAGAAATGGAAACGAATTTGAGAAAAGCACAAGATGAACTTTCTTTAGTTTATCAAAAATTCAGGCTCAACTTTGGACTTGTGAAAATGAGTGGTGTGGGCAAGGAAGAAAGGGTGATTAAAATGCAAGATCAGCTTTGTAAGGCTAATGGCGAGTTAGGAGTTAGGTTCCTCGAAAGAACAGATGAAGGGTCTTATGGATCAGCTTTCTGAGTCTAAAAAGGAAAATGAAGATTTGATCGAAAAACAAGACGAAATTTCTCGACTTGTATGCAAGTCGATCATTAAGAAAGAGAGTTGGCAAATGGTTCCGGAGTGGATAACAACCAAAAAGAGTTGAACAAAGTGACAGGTCATTTATATATAAGCTACATTAGTTCCACAAGGTCCATTCTCATCGTAGCAAAACTTGGTCGTGAAGTTGCTTACATGTTGAAGCTGCTTTGAATCAAATGTGTAACAACAAATTAAACACATTTTTTAACAAAATTGAACACACGTAAAAGCATATATACTTGCCTTTATCATGTACATTGAACACATTGTTTCTTTTGTTATGTCTGACTGAAGAAGCGATTAAAGAGATTCATTAAAAAAGACATACTCTCACGTCAATGTTCTTACAAAGGTTTAAACCTGAGACTTAAATAAATAATAATGTCACTGCCTCAGAGGGTATGAAGGTAGTATTGAGTTTCGGTATCAATATAAGTCGGTAAAAATCAAACTACTTTCCAATCAAGTTATCTCATTTTCAGTACACGTCGCAATATTCTTATTCTTCTATAGTTGTACGACACTGTACATCAATGCATCATTTGTTCATTACCTTTACCAAAAGGAATGAATTTAATTCACCCACAAGTCAGGAATAATTAGCCTTCAGCTAAAACCAACCATTATTCAAATGGGTGTTATGGATAATTCAGACATACTCCGAAAAATGAGGCCAACAACCTCAAAGATGGGCGCAGAATTGTCAGCTGCAATCGAAAATAAGATACTAGAGCTTGAGAGACAAATCTCTTCTACTAAGGGTGAGACCGCCTCTAATACGGCTTGCATTGAAAATTCAAGAAATGAAGCCAACAAGCTCAAAGATCAACTTTCGGATCATCAAACCCTCCTAAAAGATATGGAAATCAAATACCATAAGGTATGTCATCAAATTCATTTCACTGAATCTGAATTCAAGTCTAACATTATCGAGTTAGAATCGACTAAGAGCGACTTAAAAGCGCGGCAAGCTCATCTTTCAACTTGTGAAGATCATAGCCAAGATTTGGGGCAGGAATTGAGATTAGCACATGATCAATGTTCCTCAAAAAATTATGAATTGAAATCAAAGTATTCATTGTTAGAGATTTTAAACAAGAGGGTTGATCAACTTGCGGAACAAAGTTTGATCTGTAACAAGGAAAATGAAGATATGCAAATTAGGTATCAAGATTTGCAAGATAGACTCGCGGAAGTTATGTTACAGTTGAAATCTGCTAAGAGTGAGCTAGAATCGTCAATCAAAAATGGGAAAGAACTCGAATCTACGTTATCCAACTGTAAGGTCGAAAATCAAAATTTGATGGCAAATTTGAAAAGGGTACGCGATGAATCTTCCTCCTTCAGAAAGGAGTTGGAATTTGCTAGGCATGAACTAGAAAACTTGAAGGAAAAGATAATACATCTCATCGATCAAATTTCGAGTTGTAAACACAAGGGTCAGATACAGGATTTAGATGTACAGAAAGCACAAGATGAGCTCCGTGTAGTAACAGAAGAGATGCAATCAAGCAAGATGATGTTGCAGTGTTGTGAAAATAAAGTCAAGGATTTAAAGCTTCAATGTAATGTTTGCAAGACGAGACTTGAACACATGGAAGCAGAAGTAGAGGAAGAGTCTGAATCTCTGACATGTATTGATTTGAAGGTGATATCAACTGAGCCAGTGGCAGAGAAGGAAGAACATCTTTGAAGATAATTTCAAATGTTGTCACCATCACCATTCATATCGAGAATTCTGGCAAATTTACGTTCTTAAAAGTTATGGCCAATCTTTAGTACGTATATTATTACTAAGTTTGTAATCCTTGATGATTCATCTGTTTAACAAATTCGCAAGAATCACAATACTGAACGGAACTTCTTTCAACGTTACTGCCATCCGATTTTATCTTTGTAAACCACAATTTTGCAACAGGATTGTCTCCCACACAAGAAACATCAAAATAAACAGTTTAACTTTGTCTCTTTCACAAAATAATCTGCAACACCAACGACAAGCCATAATAAGATTAAATTCAGGAATAATCGTTGTTAAGAAACATACTAGGGGTCAACAAAACAGAAACTCCTAACTTCACTTGCGGCCACGGGTCTTAGATGGCTGCCTGTTCCTCTTCTTAACACCAGACTTGCTGACTTGAAGACTTCTGTTCACAACGCTCAACCTCGCAAGGGCAGCTTGCTTCAGATCTGGCCTGTAGTGGTTGTCACCAACCTGAAACACAAGGGATATTAGTAATTCCCATTTTATAAAGGCCTCAAGCCCTCAACCAACTAAAGGTCATATTTAAAATTTATTGATGAAATATTAGTAATTCCCTTTGGCTTTAAGTGGGCATTTGATTCGCGCTCAGGTAAGGGAAATGGATTCTCTTTGATTATTACGTGTTTGGTGAGACCATAGACCAAACCACCATCGCCACCCTGAAACAAATGTGAATCCTCTGTCCCATCTCCTTAATCATGGAAAATATTGAGGAAATAGAAGATAGAGGTGAAGGAACAAAAGATGGAACATATGAATGAAAATGGGACAGATGGTTCCATACACCACCAAAACAAACCGACACCTAAAACCCCTCCCAAGTCCCAACCAAACCCCACCCATGCCACATTGTCACCCTTGTATCTGGCAATCCGCCCACTGATGGCACAACTCCCTTAACCGCCACCCCACCCCAAAGCAACCCCACAACAAGCCTTGAAAACGACGGATGTGATTTTTTGAGAGTGAGGAGAGTATTCGCCAGCTCCGATTGTGAGTATTGATAATAGGGAAAGGCCAGTTGTGAGTATTGGTAATAGAGAAAGAGTTTGGGAAACCTTGGAGTGGGTTCGAGAATCAATTGTTCGGTTAGCAAAATGAGGATGAAGGGAATTGGAGGTCCATTTCCCTCCTATAAGACAAATTATTTCTCCTCAAACAAAGTACAAATTTGGAGGGAGAACTCTCTTCTTCCATTTCTCCTCCCCTCCGTTTACGTATTTGTCCCTCTCCTCCTTTTCCCTCCATTTTTGATTAGGCTTAAAGGAGGGAAAATGGATTCCCTCCAAATCCCTCTCCCCTACAATTTCCCTTCTACTTTATTTGTTATCCAAACAAGGGATTTTGTATCCTCCCCTCCCCTCCTTTTCCCTCCAAAACCCTTCATCTAGACAAGCTGAGAAATAATGCATGAGAAGAGCGAGTGGTTCGATATTTAAACATGGGAAGAACACTACGAAAAGGAGGTTAGGGGTCTTTTAATTTATGATAGTGATAGTCGTTACACAACCGAAACAAATGGCATGGCATGGCATGGCATGGCATGGCACGAGCACAAAGACGGAAAGATTAGAGAATGACCTGGTTCTCAACAGCCTTAGCCATCCTGCGGAAATCCTTCTTCATGACAGACTTGTGTTGCAAGGTGGAGGGTTTGTTTTGCTTCCTGGTCTTTGTAGTAGTCAGCACAATCGAGTCTTTGCCTCCTGGTTGGACTGAGACAGTCTTGGGGTTTGCCAAACCTATCACAGAAATTACTCAGCATCTTAATCTAGTATTCCAAAGTAGGGTTCTTAGAATCAATTACTCAGAAATTAGTCAATAAATCATCACAACACAAAATTTACTCAGCATCTTAATCCAATCCAGTATTTGGTATTTGAAAGCGGGTTCTTAGAATCAATTACTCAGAATACAATAAAACGGAGTACTCCATAACATCAAATGCAAAACCCAAAGGCCAAAGCATTTCAGATACAAACAATTTACATAGATGAAATATAAGTAGAGAAATGAATCAAAAAGTTTAGTTCTTGGATACCCTAATCAATTTAAAAAATAGGGAAAATGGCATATTAATTAAACAAGAAAAAGAGGAAAATACCAGAGTATTTGTAGGAGTGAAGATTGTAGAGATTGTTAGGTTCTTTACTAAACTGGATCTTAGCAGAACCATTACCAAATTCCTTAATCAAAAAACTGTTATTCTTCTTCACTATCTCCCATACCAATGATCCTGCTACTGTTGCCATGGAGATCGATCAAGGAAGGAAGAAGATGGAGGTTTGCTGCTTTCTTAGGCTTCTATATTACACGTTACTCTGCTGTCCGCACTATATGTTACTCGCTCTGCCTATTAAACCCTACTTTCCATCTTGGACTCTCCACAATTTATTCACTGGGCTCATTTTCGATCATTCTCCTACACTTTCTGGTTTGCTATACTAGTCCAACTCCCAAAGTCATTCGTGTCATGTAACTACCCGTCTTAAGATTCGACCCGTCTTAAGCAAGACCAACTCAATTAATTATTGGGTCAGTTTAGGATTGTGCATTTTCGGTTGAATTCACTTTGGGTGGAGTCATTTCATTTCAGGTCGGGTTGCTCTAGGTTGCTTATCATCGAGCCTGGATTTTGTCTTAAACGAGTGATTTCGGGTTATTTTGAGTTTATTGGGTCATTTTGAGCCAAGCCACTTTCGGGACGGGTTTATTATGTCAAATTCAAGACACACTTTCAAGATTACTTTTGAATCTCAGGTCAATCTTATTGAGTAGGGTCAGCTTTTGTCAAGGTTACTCAAGAGGAACTTAATACATAACAATTCATTTAGATTATCAGTGGGAAGAGCAAGGACCAGCTCATCGAACTACCGTCCGTAAGAGCCAAAGATACTTTCTTGTTCTCGTCCGTCTCTCAAGGCGGCAACAATCTCCTCTCACCATTTGGGCTTGGTACCTTACTAGCACCGTGAATGTCAACCATGACCCCCTTATCCTTTTGCAGATGAGGCGTCAGAAGTCATCTCCGTCACATTATCAACAATGTTGACAATGTGAAAAGTCACTAAATCATTGGCAGTTTTAAGCTAGCGGAGTGAGCGGAAAAGGTTGATTGACGGCTCAACAACGTGTGAGCCCCACGGTTATACAACAAAGTAAACATAAACATTGCAGCGGAAAATGCAAGATCTTAAAAACTTTAATAATAAAACTGTAAGTCATTAAATCATTAAACCAAAATCTATAAATACTATTAAAAGGCTAGGATAAAAATGTCACGTAGACAATGCCACATGGGATGAAAAAAAGCCACGTACACAATAACAATGTGACTTGGCAAACTAATATGACATGGATTATCAATTTATTATTATATTGCATTAATTTAATTCACTTATTTTCTTTAAAAATCCATCCATATTCCATTAGCTTTAAACTTAATTAACTAAAAAAAACTACAATAAAAAAATACACATTAACTATAAGTTAATAATTTCAAGAAATATCATATGGATTAGTATTATATGTATTCGAAATAAAATAAAATAAAAAACTGAATACATAAGAAATTAAGAACGAAGAAGAATAAATGAAGTTGAAAACCAAAAAAAATTGTATTGTCAGATTTGTCACTAATTCACTACTTTTTTTTTTAAAGGCACTAATTCACTATTGTTGTTATTATAACTTTGTTGTATATAGAAGATGTTTTATAGAACTAATTAATCAACAAATGAGTATTAAATATCATATAAAATATTTTCTTAGAAAAATATAAAATATATGGAAAAAAAATATTTATTTAATTTAAGTAATTTACAAACATTTTCTGTAAATACTTAAATGAAATTAAACACTAATAATAAAGTTCTAAAAGGGTAGTAATACCGTGTATTTAGTTCATGAAATTATTTCACATAAAGGATAAGGTTTTGGAAAATATAAAATATCATATAAAATATTTTCTTAGGAAAATATAAAATATATGGAAAAAAATATTTATTTAATTTAAGTAATTTACAAACAAATTCTGTAAATACTTAAATGAAATTAAACACTAATAATAAAGTTCTAAAAGGGTAGTAATACCGTGTATTCAGTTCATGAAATTATTTCACGTAAAGCATAAGGTTTTGGAAAATATAAAATATATGGAAATGAAAATATTTATTTAATTTAAATAATTTACAAACAAATTCTGTAAATACATAAGTAAATTAAACACTAATAATAATAGAATTTTAAAAGGATAGTAATACCATGTATTTAGTTCATGAAATTATATCACGTAAATGATAATTTAAATGAGACCTTCTCCATTCCACTTTTATTGTTTAATTATCCTTTAAAATTTATTCCAAATTAATTGTTTTTTCAAAATTTAGTATGATAAATGACTTAACTATTAGTATCTATACAATATAATAAAAAGGCAAGATGAGTAGTTTATTATTTGACGTGTGTCATGTTAAGCAATTTTAAGTGCCACATTTTATGTTATTTTTCTTTGTATTTTATCTATGCAATATAGTTAAAAGCATACTTAATGCATTTAATTTTTAATCCACGTGTAATTTTTCTATTGGTTACTAATAATTCAATTACATAATTATCTAACTAAAAGTAAGTAATTATCTAACTAAAAGTAATCTCTAAATACCATGTGTTAAATGCTTATAAAATACAAACAAAATAAAAAAAAATATTAGTGGCAAACACAAAAAACAAATTAATACAAACTCTTTGTTTTCCTCTCATAAATTTGGTATTAATTTACATATTCATTTAACTTTTTTTTCTTTTATTTAATATTTGGTCTTTTGGTTTTCCTCACAATTATTATACTTTGTATTTATTTCACCTTTTTTTTATCTCCCCCTTAGTTCACACAATATTCTTCTTCTCTCAAATAAATTATTGAAATTAATTTGATAATTAATTACAAAAATTTTCTTATATAAATATCATAACAATCCTATTTTTCATTTTTATCCAAAAGTTGGTAGGTAAAGTATGCATATATAACCAATTGAATTATTTAACTTTTTTTATTCTTATTATGTTTTGAATTAATTAATAGTTTGAATCTTATATAAATATTACAACAATCCTATTTTTCATTTTTATCCAAAAAGTTGGTAGGTAAAGTATGCATATATAACCAATTGAATTATTTAACTTTTTTATTTTTATTATGTTTTAAACTAATTAATAGTCAGAATCTTATTTAATTATTATTTTTGTATTTGTATTAAAATTGCAGGATGATGACATACTCACATATCAAAAACATTGCATGAAATCTGGAAATATATGGTTATGAAACTTCTTTGGAATTATCTTTTGACTTGAATATATTTTTCAGTTTCATTGAGTTTTCCTTTTTTTTATTATTATTATGATGTATGCACAATATCAAATTGTACTATGAATCTATAATTATTGGTGACATGTTACATTATATATTCCAACCCTTGGAATATTAATTGACAAATGTTGTAAATTGTAATAAATTGTCTTATACCCTTTCGTGCACTTTATTAGTTTTCCGTGTACTCTTCAACTAGTATTTTGTCAATCATGTTATAAATCAAATATATTAGTCGACAAACAGATTATAAATCAAATGTCTTAATGAAAGTGTTGAAGTTATATGCACCAAGGATATAAATCGTATCTTTTAATGGGGATCAAGGTAAATATTTTGCATGGTTTTTTATTGAATCCAATGATCATTTTCCAATCCATTGTTCTATTTTGAATGCTTTCAAGCCTTTAAATCATTTTTTGTTTTCCATCAAATATTTTCTTCTAGCACTCTCAATATTTAATTTTTTTGCTTCTATATATTTTTGTTTTCTCATAGTCAATTGTTACGAATATTTTTTAATTATCACCCCACTTCTCTTTTTTTGTCCATTTCTATATTATCACCCTTTTTCTTTAATTTCTACTTTGGGACTTACTTTTTACCAACGTTTCTTATAACTTTTTTTTTAAAATTACAAAATAATGTCATCGTTTAAGGGTAGAATTCTCACATTACTCCACCAATTGCAAACTTTTTCCTTTTATTTTCAATTGCTTTTTATCTTTTCTTAATCTTAATTATTGCACACAAGCAAATAAGGTGATAATTTAAAAAATGGAAGAAGTATAATAATACAAATGGTGTATTCTTATTTCTTTGAAAATCATTGGGATAGGCGTTAAAGCTCCTCACATAAAAGTTTACCAACAACAAAAGATATAGAGATGACTCTAATTGACAAGAGATATAGTCGAAATGAAACTAGAATGATGTCCATTGTTTAACAAATACATTTTCTCGTGTATCCTCTCAAAAATTGCTCACGTAAAATTTATTTTTAAAATTATTGAATGCGTATTTAGTCTAAAATTTTATTTGTATAAGTCACATGACATCAACTCCTTGCTAATAATTTAAGTATATCACTTAGATATTTCGTTATACAAAAATCATTTCAATAATATTTTTCCCAATACGTTGGAAATCAATTAAATTTACAAGGACAATGTTGCAAGACCGACGAGCCGACAAGAATTGTAAATGTATTATTTGTTAAAAGTTTAACAAACTCCATTGCATTTAACAAAATAAACTTGTAATTTTAACCTAATTAGTAAGATAAACATAAGTTGTATTTTAACAAGCGCTTTCTGCGCATTATTCATATCGTCTCTAATTGACTAAAGGCAATATGTAAAATTCAGTTATAAAATATCATTACCATCCATTCATTTATATATTTTACATATTTACTTTATTTTACATTTCTTTTTTCATTAGAATACCTTAGGTAATAAGGAATAGAATTAGATGTCCAAGTGTTCAACATTTTGTTTCTTTGTCGGATAGAAATAGGACCAAGGTTCTCCGAACGCACCAAAACAACCCTAAAAATAATTTATCAAGTACTAGAATGCCAAAAGTCGTCAATGTTGAGTAAACTGAATAACCACCATGACAAAGCCAAGCGCCCTCGAAATCCAAAGACAATCTAAACACCGTAAAAAGAAAAGTACAGAACAAAAACAGAAAGGGACTAACAGTAATTAACACAACAAGACAACATTGAATAAAAGGACAAAGACAATGAGGACCGTAGAAAAATAAGAGTAGTTTTCAAAGTTAATATTCCACTGTTTGAATGCAATTTTACGTTTCCCATAATTTGTGTTGACTTTCCTTATAGGCTTTGAGAATAAGTTGTTTAAAGTGCTCTAATGAAACAAAAGGCAATACAATTTCCCATTTAATTTATATGCAATACCAGTTTTCAAAATCAGATAATGGACATTCGTATATTCTTTAAAATGAGGGATTCATGGGTTTTGGTGCTATAATATATCTTACCCTCATGAACTGTGACAGGGACCCTCTTTATTGCTTTGCTTAGGTATCCTACCAACATATCTCCAAGATAATAAGCAAGAAGACAAACAAGTCGAATAACGCATTCATGAACGATACCGCAAAAATAAAAGAACAAAAACAAACAAACCCGTGATTCTCACGGGTCACAAAACTAGTATATAAGGTTATAAAGCCTTTTTTTATTTACAAAATACAACTTAAAGATGCCTTTCGAGACTTCAAAGAACGGAGAGCTTTTTTATTAATATATATACTAGTAAAATTTATCAATGTGCTTAGTACCTTTTTATTGTTGTATTTTTAATAATATTTTTATATATTTCAAATATTTCTTAATAAGTTTTGAATCCTTCTTATCTTCATAAAAAAATGAAATTATATCGTGTGGTTTCGGAGGATCCAGTTACAGGAGAATCATGAACATAGAACTTTCCCTTCTTTTCCGTCCGTGTAAATATTTGGCATTTTGCCTGGAGGAAAAGCTACGTTCAGTACGGGACCAATAATTTGAGAAAACATCTTTCGTTTTTTGAACTTATTCACTCAATCAAAACACCTTCCATTCTCAAAAGTCAATTGTTTCATTTTAATTTCAATCACATTTTAATATCAGAATAGTAGGTAGAGTCATGATGTGAATGAACAACTCGCCAAATCTTTCCGTCGGATTCTGTTATAACTTATAACGGGCTTATTGAATTAAACAGAAATAAAGATTAGTAATTGTACCCATAGAATATGACCCTAATCGAAATGTCATTCGTACAAAGAAGAATCCCCTTCGTTACATGATTTCTAAATGTAAGCAAGCAAATAAGGTACGGTTACAAGAGGCTATCTGTCGCATATAGGCTTTAATTTAAAGGGACGTGGAATGTGGTCAGAAATCCATAACAAAGTCCGACCACAACGACCGAATTGATTATCTTCATGCTCCATGGAATAATATGCTAATACTGAAACATGGAAGAATTGAAATCTTAGACAAAAAAAAAAGGATATGGCTAATAGAACAAGGACATTTCTACCATTTGGCGTGTTCGTATTCGATACCTTGTCAGACACCGACAATTGCACGACACATGGAAATACGTGTTTGACACTTAACATCCGTGTCTAATTTTTTTATTATTAACATTTTTATAGTTTGACACTCGTTAGACACTTGAGGACACTTCAACTCAACATGATATACTATATAACGTAATTTAAGACCTTCGTGATCTTTTGCATAGATGACATATATTTTGTATATGTTGGAAAATGAGTCAAAGTATTATTTATGTAACTGTTAGGTTTAATTAATCAATTAGCATATACTATATAATTTGATTTTTCATTAGAATATAGTATAAAATTTCTTTATAATAAAAACAAAATCCTACTATTATAGCTATGAAATATGTATTTTATTAAATTTAAAAAATGTGTCCCGTGTCCTGCATTTCATGTGATGTAATGTCAGTATGTCACGTGTCTGTTTCGATCCATATCCATTTTGGTGCTACCTAGATGTTTGTTATGTTATAAATTTTGCACCAATTACATAATTTGTATAAAAAAAATTGTGTTATGGTTTTATGGGGTTCACTGAAACTCTAGCTCTTCTAAGCATCAATAACTTTATGTATAACTAGGTAGTATCCCGCGCTTCGCGCGGCCTGTTTTAAAATTTTATGATTATAATTAAAGAAAAATAATATAATTCATATATGACCTTCAATATTTTCTCTTATAAATAATTTTTTCTCAAATTTAATTTTTTTAGGTTTAACTTCAATGTTTTAAAATAATTTAAAAAATAGTTTTAATTAAAACTAATAAGTGATAATTAATTATGCATGATCAACGTTTTATAAATAAATTTGTGAGTGGTGAAATATCATATTAATCAAAAAAAAATTATTCGAATAATACAAAAATCAACAATAAGTTCTCAAATTATATCATTTCACCATACTTTATGTTTCAAATCAATTAATATTTATCCAAAATGATATGAACATAATTTTATGTAATTTTTAATTTTTTATGTATACCATGTGACATTTATCTATCAAACATATAGGGTTCAAACTTAACTTATTCAAATGTTTTGATTGTGTCTTGCATGTGATATGTGTCAAACATATCTATGAGAAATTTGCACCTTTTGTTTTTTTTAAACAACTATATATAATCATGTTTAAGAGTTTACCTGTAAATATAATAGGTTGAACTTTCTCAAATATTATTTTTTGATGTTTAACTTCAAAGTATTTAAAAGATAATATATAAAATATTTAACTAAAGGTAATACGGAGTATTTGGTTAGTCATAATCAATATTTTCTATTAGACTTATACATATTTAATTAAAGATATTATAGAAAAATATAACGTATTTTCTACTTTTTCATGTCGTTTATAATATTGTATTACTTAGGCTATGTTTGGTAAATGGTATATTGGCCAAATTTCAGCATATTGGAGAGGTTTAGCATGTTTGACTTACGAATATGCTATTTAGAGGGTTTGGTTAATGGCATATTGAAATAGCATATTGGGGTCCAATATGTTATTTTACAATATGCTGCTCCTACCAGCATATTGGGTTAGCGAAGTAGAAAGAAAAAAATTGTCTTATTTACCTCCCGAAAAAATACTAACCTTCCTTTTATATATTTAATTAATAATTTATCCATATCCTTATTTGTCATTTTACAAAGGATCTAAACAACCTGCTAATCTAAAACTGTCAATTACCAAACACCTCTAAAACAATTCTGCAAAATAAATCTGCTATTCAAACACGCTAAATCATTATACTAGTCAAATCTGTTTCTGCTAATATTAATCCGCTGTTTACCAAACAAAGCCTTAATAATCGTTACCTTTGTTTTGATTATTCAAATGCACTCGCGATCACTATGTACATACACACTCGTACTGTCGTACACATACTCATTATCGCACTATTGAAACCTATCAAAATCTCATATGTATTCAATTTGTCCAATACAAATTTTTTTCATTCACACACTATAAAAACCTATCTCTTAGTAGTTTTTTTAAAGTTGTGTTTTTAATATATACAACTAGTTTTGAATCCCGTGGAAATCACGGGATCGTTAATAATTTATTATTTTAATCGGCTTAAAGATTATGGAATATGAATTATTTTCTTAACCAACAAATACTTAAGCGTTAGTTGATTTCCCTTTATTTATTGAATGAATCAGAGTTTTTAGACCTCTAATTATAGATGGGATTTTAAAGCCCCGTGTGGCAACTTCATAGTGCAAATCGCTTCATACTTGACCAATAAAAAGTTGATCAAGGTAACATTTTAAAATTATTGTGTAGGTGTTGCAAGTACGTACTAAATTTTCAGTACCTAACAACGGCTATACTTCTTGTATATTACAATAATTTTATATTCCCTCAATTTCAATAGATTTTATATTCTTTAAAATTTTCTGTTATATTTTTAAAACTAGATTTCATCCCCAGCCGTTGGCCGGGTAATATCAAAAAATAATTTCTGAATATTTTATCTTGAAATGGTTGCTTTGAAAGCATTCTATAACGAAGAATGCTTTAATGTTGCAAAGTAGAAAGTTTCCCTTTCTTGTATTTTATAATTCGTACTAATGTCTTATAATTTCTGGGGCTTTAATTCTTACCCGTGACATAGTGTACTCATTTGTCAAAAAAAAAAACATCTTATGATCTCGAGTGTTCACGGTATTAAAAAGTTGGTTGAATCTTATATAAGAACCTAATTGAGTTGCTGTTTCTTGAAACTCAAACTAAAAAATTGCATCGATTTTATCATAATCAAATAGTAATATTTATCTTAACTAAATACAACTAATAAAAATATTAATAAATGGTTTATAAAAGTTGGATTTAATTGTACAAATCTTGTAGAACTCCGCTCCACTTGGCTAGTAATATGATCGCACAAGGGTCAAATAGTAAACCTTTGTAGTGCGACAAAATCCGGCTTAGTGAATACATTAACATTACTGATCGTAGAATTTGGAGGAAAATCGTAGATGCCATATAAGTACCAATGTTATGTGTGATATAATATACAATTAAGTAACTTAACGTTCAATAATACCGGAAAAAAAAACGCACGCACTAATATCATGAAGCATTTGCAACAAATATATATAGATCGTATCCTATCAACAAACACTCATGTATAACTACATAAATAAATAATAAAATAATGATAGAGACCATAAATGTCTAAATGATGTATTCATGCCAAATGATATAAATCAATAATGGTGTCCTCCTTATATATACATGTCAAGACTTGTAGTGATAGATAATGATAGAAAATAAAAGTTTAAGATTTATTGTAATTCTCTTATTTTTTTTATCATAGGTATCCCATCCCAATTTATATAGCTTCTATACATGTAGGAATTCCAATGTAGATCATTCACTATTGCACATCTAAATACATTATTTTATAGAATTAGTAGTTCGCAAAATTGAATTCCCTAATATTACTCAGAAGTCATTTTCAAAAGTTAATTAGACTCTCTAATGTCGTCGCTCTAAAAAATTCTTTCATAAGTTACGTCTTTAAGGTGCTTGATTGCTATAAATGAAACGTAAATGACTTAATTTCACCATTGAGCCAAGTTAAGGAGGTCATTTGCTACTTTCTTTATATTTCATTAATAGCTTCTATAATTTCTTAAAAATTCGACTCTCGGATATCGCTTTAATGTCACTCGGAAGAAATAAATGCAACATAGATGATAGATTGGGTTGGTGAACACATAGTGAATGCTAAGAGATATATGAGAGTAGAATGAGTTTGATCGACATATTGGTACTTACTACGTAGGATCTATTAGCTTTTTATATGGAGCAGTTGTTTTAATTGAAGTAAAACTCCTATCAAATCATTAATTTTACAATTTATTATTACTTTTTTTGATAGAAATTAATTACTATTACTTGATAGGATTTTGTAATCGTGATATTTGTAACTAATAGAAAAACTTGTTTTATTTATTTTTCATTAATTTATTGGAAAACCTATTTTTTTTCATTAATTTATTTATCTTAGCAGTTTACAAAAGTTGTAGCCAATGAAATCTCTCGAAAGTAATACCCAATGAAATCGCTTCAAAAGTTCCTCTTTTAAGTATATACTAGATTTAATGCCCGTGCGATGCACGGGCCATTTGTAATACTATGTTATGTAAACAACGGATAAACATTGCAGTCTAGAGTTGAGCAACCTATGCATTCTCATATATTTTATCGAGAGACATGAGCAATTAAACTAATTTTTAGGCACTATAAATTTATTAGGTTTCTTTTACATGACAACTTTTTTTCTTTAATTCTATGTGGTGCCTTTTCCTGTAAAAAATAAAATAAAATATAATAAAATTAAACATAAGTTCTATGAAAAGCTAAGGCGACCCTTAGTGTTAATTGCATCACTTTACTTTGTTTATGAAGAACACACTCCTAACTCCTTTGATCTTTATTTTTAACGTTGACTTTAATTGTTGACATACGTTATTTCGAAAACATAGTTTGCATGTGACATCAAAATTTAATCAAAGTCGTGATTAATCCAACCTAGTTACACTAAGTGGATTATACGTTTAATGTACCACATTAGATGGTGCAGACTCAGAAACTTATTAAGTTTGAGGTAGTACATCTGATATACACCATATTAGTTAGATAAGCTTGTATTTTCTAGGTCTATTAGATTTGCTAATACCTTCAAAATTTATTAATATATGTAGATTAAGTGGAATAATTGTGTAGTTATAATGAAATGTACAGGGTATTGAAAGATATTTTAGAAGCAACAAAGTATTAAAATGCAAAAGGTATTTTTAGAAACGGATCCTAAAATAATAATAATAATAATAATAATAATAATAATAATAATAATAATAATAATAATAATAATAATAATAATAATAAGGATTAATTAACAGGAATAATCCAAACTATGGGGTGCCTTCCTATATTAATCCACACTTTGATTTAACCTACTATAATCCTCACAATAACACTCTCTTTCCCATAACACACTTAGTCATTTTTTGACCTGTTGAAACCGGTCACTCTTAATCTTTCTATTAAAACCCCCCTTTTCCTTCGACACTCCTCCTTTCTTCTGCAACTTTTTTTCTCTCTCTCTTTTTCTCTATCTGTTTCTCTCTCTCTGTCTCTCTCTCCCCTTATTCTTCTACCTTTTTTTTTTCCGATACTAAGCTCTTATCCCTCTTTCTATCTCTGTAAAATCAATGAAAAAGAAGTTATCATATGCAAGTTCAAGTAATTCAAAAGTGAATGATGGTGTTTTTTGCAAGCATAATTTAAGGGCAGTTTTGAAGACGATTAAGAATGGTTCACATGTAGGCAGGAATTTTTATGGGTGTCCTCTTTGGCCAGTAAGAAATTTAATTTGTTTGTATTTAATTTTAGTAATTAAATTGATTTTGAATTGATTTTGAAGGTCTTAGTTTCCCTCATCATGTAGGATAATGATTGTGGGCTATTTCAATTTGAGGATGATTACTTATTTGGGAAAACTTCTGGCGCAAGAGGATTTGAATATGACGATTTCGAGAAGATGATTTTGAAAGAGAAAGTGAAAAAGCTGGAGGATAAGAAGGAGAATTTGAAGAAGCTGGTAGTGGAATTAAGGAATGAAGTTAGGAAACATAGTAAAGGGGAGAGGATTGCTTTGATTGTGTTAATTGTTTCATGGATATTTTTTGCAATTTGTCTTTGTTTTAGTAGGATATGAACTCCTATGAACTAAGTAATGTTATTTCAGTGTAATAGCTTTTGAGGTTGTAATGGATATTTTTTGCAATTTGTCTCCGTTTTAGTAGAAATTAAGGATTGGAGTTCAATGTAATAGCTAAAATTAAGGATTGAAGTTCAATGTAATAGCTTTTGAGGTTGTAATGAAAAGTTTGACATTGATTTGAAAATAATGCCATTTTTCACTGACATTCATTACAAGCGAAAACCGTAAGTTTGCAAATACATGCCAAAAGCCAACATACTACCATAACTGCTATTGCCATAACTGACAGGCCAAAACCTAACATACTGCCATAACTAAAAGTGTTCTTAGCATACTAACTTTTATACATAACTACAACCAACACTTTAGGGCTTGTTGATTGATGCTTGAGTGGGTTGACTTGAAACTGAAGTTGGAGCTTCCTGTATCATTCTTGGTCCCCTCCTATTGCCTGGTGGGTTAGTGAAGGCATTTCCCTGGCCATCTATTAGAACTCCAACACCTTGGGGTGCCTGAAAGGAAAACAATGTTATAGATAGCAGTCCTTATTGGTAAAGCAAAATAAAGAAAAAGAGATTTAAGCATCAATGTTACCTGTCCTCTGCCACCTCTGTTCCCTCTCCCACCACCTCTACCACCTCCTCTTCCTCCCCTACTTGTTCTTATTCTTCTTCCACCCCTCCCCAATCTTGTTGGCTGAGAAGTTGCCCCATGGTGAGATGTAGAAGCAGTGTTCATCAGAACATCAGACCTGGCAGTGGCAGTCACATTACTCCTAGGTCTACCCCTACCTCTTTTTGGTGGTGGTGGCAATACCTTGTCCTTATCTGGGCATTTTCTTTTGTTATAGGATTTGGACTTGCAAACAGAACAAGTCATCTCAATCCCATGCTTAGTCAACCTCCCACTTTTTTTTGGATCCTCATGAGGATCCCTTCTTCTCTTCTTCCTTGGCATGCCAGGGCCAACTTTGATGGGAGGGGAATTTAAAGGTAGGTCAACCTTTGACCAATATTTTTGACCTGGACAAGGGGCAATGGGCTCACTATAAGCTCTAAGGTATGCCTCTTTTTTGTACAGGTCAATCACATAGTCTTCTGGCTGACCATGGATGTCAAAAATGGCTGCAGCAGCATGACTACATGGGATCCCAGTCAAATCCCATTTTTTACAAGTGCATGTTCTCTTCTCTAAGTTCATACTTACCTCATCTATGCCAATTTTCACTTGGAAAACAGTAGCTGATGATGGAAACACATAATACTCTGCAGATTTCTCTTTCTCCTCTTCTAGTTTTTGCTGAACTCTTGGACATACAGTGATGGCTTTCCTCTCCATTTCAGCTTTCTTCTTAACGCCAATCTCTTCATCATGGCTGATCTTATGTCTTCAAGCATATAGATCAAATGCTTAGACCTAGCTTCTATGATGTAAGCGTTGAATGTTTCAGCCATATTACTAACAATGACATCACACTTGGTTGTGGTATCCACAAAAGCCCTACAGAACAAAGATGGATTACAAGCTACAAAAGCATCTGCTGCCTTAGGATCAACCTCCCTCAACTCATCCAAAGCCAAGTTGTAGTCAGACATATTGTATGCTTTGGCACAACTCCAAAACAATAGTTTCATTTCATCACCTTTATAGGATTTGTGCCAGGTGGCAAATATGTGCCTAGCACAAATCCTATGTTCAGCCTTTGGAAATTCCTGAGCAACCATGGTAACTATGCTCTACACATCATGAAACATATAAGCAATGTTAAATAAATCAGAAATTAACATTGGAGAACATGATACAGAATGGTTCAATAGTCAGAGGATATGGTCTTACCTTATGCTGATCTGAAATGATAGTCCAACCCTCACCATTTGCCTCTCCTAGGGTGTTCTTCAATTGTTGAAAGAACCACTCATAGCTATCATTGTTTTCTCCTTCTACTATAGCCCAGGCAAGAGGATACATTTGTTCATTTGCGTCTCTTCCTGTGGCAAATATCAATTGCCCTCCCAAGAAAGTTTTCAGGAAGCAGGCATCCACACACAACACGTTTCTACAACCCCTTACCCAACCTTGCTTCAATGCATCAAAGCATACAAAAAATCTATGAAAAACTGGAATTTTTCCTGGAATTGTAGACAAGATAAACACATTGTTTGTCTCTTCATCTCTGAGAGCCTGAATATAACTCCCAAGTTTGCTGTAGTGCTCTTTCAAAGAGCCATGTAACATCTTATGAGCAAAGTACTTAACCTTATATGCAAACCCTTTTTTGATGATTATTTTATAAGCTCTTCTCACTTTCTCAATTATTTCAGAAGCTGGCCAATGAGGCCTAGCTTTGAAAACTTCAAGAAATTGCTTAGCTAACCAACTTGACTTCAATTGCCTATTTCTTTCCATATTTTTATGACAAGTGTGGTGAGGATCAACAGATTTCACAAGTATACAAGCACTTGCATTATCCCAACTTCCATCATATATTATATTAAAGCAACAACCATTAGCCTATTCAATCGACACGTGTCATCACCTTCAAATTTGCCACGTGGAGTTTTGCCTATTAATGTGCCATGTCGAAAGTCCGAGTCCGCATAATAAAAAAAATCAAATAAAAAATCTAGATACATATACACAAAAAGGCAACTACTCAAACAAATAACACGTTTGATTTACAAAAAAATAAAGATTCATTTAATAACTATATAATATCTAGAGAATATGCTTTGATTCCTATTTTAACTCACGTAATACATTACATTAATAATTAATAATAAATTTAATCAAATCATATATTCTACTGAAATCTCCAAAAATATCACGATTAGCAACTAATTCACACTAACTTAAATATCGCCGAAATTAACTCTATTAATATTGCCAAAAGCAACTCATATAAGTTTAGAATATCTTTTACAGAATATAATATGCTGATTAATTTGAAAATATCCTAAAATAAGGGATTATAATTGATGGGGCATATTCTGCACCCGCTGACCAGTCAACATATTGAGCAAGGTCAAAGATATCCACAACAAGTCAACGGCTTAGACAGCCTAACCGACGCAGCCCATCGGCCTGTCTCTTGGGTCTCGGCTGGGACAACTAGCCAGCCGAGGCACACATCCGCGAACTCATATACAAGACCCCTCGGCGGTGAGTCAACAGGGCCCGCCGACCTGCCATGGGTCCCTCGGCCGAGGGGTAGATCAGTCTTTCCATCTGCTAGCCACTTGGCCACTTGGCCACTACGTGACAAAAGGTGAAAGTCTATAAATACTCCTCAACTCTCATTGAGGAGGAGATCCACAATTTAACCTAAGATTCACTATTCATCTGGTAATATCTTCCTTATCTCTCTACAACACGAACTTCGCCAAGTAACAACAACTTATCCCTTTTAGTTTAATGACTTGAGCGTCGGAGTGAGTTCGCTCGGTCCAAAGCCGAGCCCTCAGTTTGTTCATTGTTTCAGGAGACCGCAAGGAGGATTCAACCAAAGACGTCATTCTACAAGCACGGGTGGTAACAAGTAACTGCTCTGGAATTACACCCGGAACAATTGGCGCCGTCTGTGGGAAAAGATACTAGAAGCTAGTCACATTCATTCCCAAACAAAAAAAAAAAAAAACAAAAACCCACCCAAAAAGCTAAGAAGATGTCGAAACAACCAGAGAAGGTGTTGGTGGAAAACGAATTCTACCAAGACGACACATTCCACAACTCAGAAATCGGGCAGTCCCTCACCGGCCGTATCACTGATACGACGAACGGGACGCCGAAGGAACAAGATATGCCGCTGCCCGCCGACCAGGTCACCATCATGGGACATGTGGTTGATGCAGCAACGCTGAAGCTACTCCTGGACATAATTGGTAGTACGCCGGCTCACACCGTCACACCGACAAGAGCGGCGGAACCCGTCCAGGAGACCGGGGCCTGTAATGTGACTCCAAGAGACTTGAATGGAGCACCGGAAGAAGCGGCCCTGTCAAGACGCCGGGGGAGCCCGGAATGCTAGTGGTAGACCGAGTCCTTCCCGCACTCGCGGGAGGACGGCGTCGCCGCAAAGACCGACGAGGCATCCCCGGAGGAGTGAAAGAAGTCCGGCTCGCCCAGTCGGAGAAGGAGTCCGACTCACCGTAGTCGGAGAAGGAGCCCGACTCACCGTAGTCGGAGAAGAAGCCCGACTCACCGAGTCGAGAAGAAGCCCTTCCCGCCACGGGGAGAGGAGCCGGACTAGGGATGTGAGGAGCCGATCGCCGCGTGTCATTCGACACGCGGTCGACACCCCTCGCCGCCCACGTCCTAGATACCCCGGTGCCGACTAAGTCAAGTTGCCACCTATAGCATACAAAGGAGAAGGCGACCCAACCGACCACGTCGAGGCTTACGAGTCTCACATGTCGGTATGGGAGCAACCCGACGAGGTTTGGTGCCGAGTCTTCCCAACGACACTGCATGGGATGGCACAAAGTTGGTACAAGGGGCTACCCGACGGGTCGGTATACTATTACGCCGACCTAAAGGACACATTCCTAGCCCAGTATTCTTGCAACAAAAGGAGGGCCGTGGAGACCTCGGACCTCTTGACTATCAGACAGGAAGGAGGCGAATCTCTCCGAAGTTATGTGAAGAGGTTCGACGCCAAGGTTCAGCAGATTCGTGAGTGAAGCAGAGCCGAGCGGCTTCGCGCTGATGAAAGGCCTCCCAAGAGGGGACCTAAAGAATGAGCTCATCAAGTGCGGCGGCCTGAACCTGGAGTCCGCCAGGAAGATGGCCGATCAAGCCATAAAAGTGGAGGACTACCACAAAACCTGGGTAGGCCCCAGCGAGGCCGAGCTCTCAGAAAGAAAAAGCCGCTGGGAGGACAACCCGGATGAAAGACGCCGTGACAATAATAGGTCACGGTCGACAGTCCACCGGGGAAACGAGAACTCGGCGGACGCCGGGGAGTTCGGGAACGAACCGCCGAAGCGGTACAATGATCACACCCCCGGTCGCGTCTGCCGCCGAGGTCTTCGCCCGAGCAAGAACGAAGGTCGAGTGGGAGAGGCCTCCCGGCCGAGGAGTGACGGTGACACGAGCCGATCGTGAGTACCACGGCCACACCGGTCACCTTACTGACAACTGCCGGCATCTGAAGAATGCCATTGAAGAACTAATCCGGAAGGGGAGCCTCGGCAAGTATGTTGCCAAAGGCCAAAAGACTGATGCCGGCGGTTCAGATAAGAAATCCGTCTTCGAACGGATATGAGTAATCCATGTTGTCATCGGGGGCAACGAGAACGGTGGGTCCGCTCATGGGCACAAACGGCACCTGAACGAGATGTATCAGGCCATCAACTTTGTGCCCAACACAGCGGCTCCCGCTTCCAACATCCCCGATATAACTATTGGGAAGAAGGACTACAAGGGAGTCATCGCCCCTCACAGCGACCCACTCGTAGTCCACTTGGACATAGCCAACCACTGGTGAAGAGGTGCCGATTGACACAGCGCCTACACAAACATTATGTACAACGAATGCTTTCTCAACCTCGGTCTGAAGGTTGAAAACTTGAGCCCCTGCACCAACCCGTTGTACGGCTTTTTTCGGGGCCTACGGTACCCCTTGGGTCAATCAGTGCCGGTGAGGTTCGGCGAGGGAAGTGCGGCCAAGAACGTTATGTCTGAGTTCGTGGTCATTGACGGCTCGTCCGCCTACAACGTTCTCATAGGCCGAGTCACCCCGAGCGAGGCCGATGCAAGAATGTCCATCCGGGATCTGACATTGATGTATGTCTCAGACCGGGGGGAAGCGCATAAGCTCATCTCAAAGAACGAAAGGGACGAAGTGGTCAATGTCCAAGTGTCCGCCAGAGGGTGCAACATGCAATCCTTCAAAGTGGCGAAGAAGTCAGAGAAGGGGAAGAGCCCATCCTTGCAACAGGAGGGCGAGCGCATGGATACCACCGTCGGCATGGTCGAAGGAGCGGAGACCGAAGAGGTGGAGATTGACCCAGGCTGCACCGTAACTATCGGTGCTAACCTGGAGCCAAAATTCAGAGCCGCCCTCCTAGATCTGCTGAGGAAGAACAAAGACGTCTTCGCCTACTCAGCGGCCGAGATGCCAGGCGTGAGCCGGGAGGTAATTGTTCACAAGCTAAACGTACTCCCCACCGCTCGCCCTGTCAAGCAAAGGATGAGGAACTCCTCAGCCGAGAAGGATGAGGCCATAAAAACCGAGGTAGATAAATTACTGGCGGCGTGCTTTATCATGCCTTGTACCTATCCTGAGTGGTTAGCTAATGTTGTAATGGTGAGGAAATCATCGGGGGCATGGAGGATGTGCGTGGATTTTATCAATCTTAATAAAGCATGCCCCAAAGATTGCTATCCCCTGCCTCGAATAGATAGTTTAATCGACGCGACGGCAGAGCTACACTATCGAGCTCGCTTTGGACGCCTTCTCGGGTATCATCGGTGTTCATGGCCGAGGAAGACATGCCTAAATGCGCATTCATCATCGGTAACGGCACATACATGTACAAAATGATGCCGTTTGGTTTAAAGAACGCCGGTGCAACTTACACAAGACTGGTGGACAAAGTGTTCCAAAATCAAAAAGGGCGAAACATTGAGGCTTACGTCGACGATGCTATTGTAAAAAGCAAGTCCGACAGCGAACACTTAGCCGATTTACACGAGACATTTTGTTCACTAAGGAAGTACAAGATGAAGCTCAAACCAATGAAATGCAACTTCGGTGTCCGGGCAGGTAAGTTCCTCGGCGTACTTGTTAGCGCCAGGGGAATTGATGCCAATCCAGACAAAGTCCAGGCGATCCTAGACCTGCCGGAGCCGAGGAATCGAAAGGAGGTCATGATGCTGACCGGGAGGATGGCGGCTCTAGCCCGTTTCATCTCTCGGTCAGCCAACAAGAGCACCCCATTCTTCAAGGTGTTGAAGGGGAATAAAGATTTCGGCTGGGGGGAGGAGCAGAGCACAACTTTCAAACAACCGAAAGCTCATCTTCGACTCTCCCAACCCCGTCCTGTGCCGATCGGGGAAACACTATATCCGTACATAGCAGATTACCTCGGCCATGGTCGCGCCGTGATCGTCGAGAGAAGAGGACAAGCAAGAAGACCCAATCTACTTTGTCGCCCATACATTGTTGCCCGCCGAGAGAAATTACCCGCCGATTGAAAAAGCGACCTTTCTTTTCGTCGTCGTCCGCAAGGAAATCGAAACCCTACTTCGACGCACATCCCGTGACGGTCCTAACCGACCAGCCGTTGGAGAAAGCATTGGAAAAATTTGAGCAATCCGGCAGGCTCATCAAATGGGCAATAGAGCTATCCGGCCGGCATTCAAAGACAAGCCGAGGCCCTCGATAAAGGGACAGCACCGGCAGATTTCGGCCGAATGCACATACCAAGAAGAGCAAAACCCGGAGTATGGGAGGTATACACCGACGGGTCCTCCACGACGAACAGCTCAGAGCCTAAGCATACTTATCATCAGCCCAAACGGGGACGAGTTCGAGTACGCCTTGAAATTTACCTTCTCGGCCTCAAACAACGAATCCGAATACGAGGCGGTGATAACCGGAGTCGAGCTAGCTAGGGCCGCAGGGGCGGAGCACATCATTTTGAAAACAGATTCACTTTTGGTGGCTAATCAAATCAGAGGAGAGTACGAGACTCGAGACGACGGAATGGTAAGATACCTGGAAAGGGTAAAAGCTGACACCTCAAAGTTGAAATCTTTTCAGATACAATGCATTCCCAGTGTCCGAGAACAACCGAGCCGACGCTCTCTCAAAGCTCGCCGATTCAACCATCAAGAATGTCACCGAACCTGTTTGGTGGACATCGGGAATGCCAAGAGCATTACTGAGGCCGTCGGCATGGTGGGTAACATAGAGACCGAGACAACGTGGATGACTCCGATAATGAAATACAAATTGACAAATGAACTACCGGAGGACCGCAGTCTCTCGCAGAAGATAAAGAGGATCGCAGAAAGGTACTTGGTGTTTGAAGGGGAATTGTACAGGAGGTCCGTGACGAGGCCACTCTTGAAATGCTTCGGTCCAGCCGACGCGGAGCTAATACTGACAGAAATTCACGAAGGCATCTGCGGCCATCACATGGGGGCAAGAACACTAGCCCACAAAGCTCTCCGAGCCGGCTACTTCTGGCCCACCATGCTTGCGGATTCCAGAGCCAAGACCAAAAAGTGCAACAACTGTCAAATGCATGCTCCGGTGATACATGCGCCATCCCGAGACCTACGGCGGTACTCAATCCCCTTCCTTTCGCACGGTGGGGGATGGATCTACTAGGGCCATTTCCAACGGCATCCGGCGGAAGAAAGTTCTTGATTGTCGCCGTTGACTACTTCACCAAATGGGTTGAAGTCCGTAGCAAGACTGCAAAGACGACGGCGGTAGTAAGAAAGGTAATTTGGGAAAATGTCATAACTCGTTTTGGGTTACCCCGAGTCATGGTATTCGACCACGGCCGAGAGTTTTGGAGTGACACAATAATGAGTGGGCCGGAAGAACTCGGTATCAAATTTGCATACTCCTCCGTCTGTCACCCACGGAGCAATGGACAAAGCGGAGGCGGCCAATAAAACAATCCTCAACGGTTTGAAGAAGACAGTTGAAGACCTAAAGGGAAGATGGGCCGATGAACTACCCGGCGTCCTGTGGTCCCTGCGAACCACGGAGAAAGAAGCAACGGGTACGATCCGTTCCACTTAATCTACGGGTCCGAAGCGATCCCGCAATTGAAGCAACGGTGCCGACATTCGAACGGCCACCTTTAACCGGTTGAAAATGAGGAAGGCTTAAGAACCTCCCTAGACTGGTAGAAAGCCGAGATACAAAGACGCCTCAACTTGGCGGTATACCAAAACCGAATGAGAAGAGCTTACAACCGAAGAGTCCACAAAAGGGACTTGAAAGTAGGGGATCTAGTCCTAAGAAAGTCGGCCGCCACCAACAAAGGAAACATTCATGGTAAACTAACGGCCAACTGGGAGGGCCCCTACAAAGTGGTTGAAGAAATGAGGCCGGGTACATACCGGCTGACCGACATGGAGGGTGTGCCTCTGATGAGCCATTGGAACACTGACAATCTCAGGAAATACTTTGTGTAGCGGCGGAGGTGTCCAAAACAATTGTTGGCACCCCAACGCATGTTTACATCTAATGAAGAATCACCCAATTTTTCCATCAAAGTGTTTATCCCCTCCGCAGTCATATCGAGGTAGACGCCACGGCCCAAGCCGGGCAATCACCCCAAGAACGCTGTCGCGCCGTAACCCTTAGTCGCCTCGGCCCGCCGAAGGCCTGGCAGGGGACACAACGGTCGATACGTCAAAGAATGCTGTCGCGTCGTAACCCCTAGTCGCCTCAGCCCGCCGAAGGCCTGGCAGGGGACACAACGGTCGATACGCCAATATATGCTGTCGCGCCGTAACTCCTAGTCGCCTCGGTCAACCGAAGGCCTGGCAGGGGACACAACGGTCGACACGCTAACATGTTCACAACGGCGGTTGGGAAGCGCAAATCCGACGCCTCGGCTAGACCGAGAGTGAAAGAGGAAGCGACCAACACGCTAACATGTTCGAGAAAAAGACGTTAAACGCAGTTGAGATACGCATTCTAGCTGCCTCGGCTAAGCCGAAGGTAAAAATGAAAAAGCGCTCAATTAATAACGCAAGAAGACAAGAAAAGACCTCGGCCAAGCCAAAGGCAAAACAAGCAAACTTTCATTAATGATAAAAGATTACAAACGAGAAGAATGCAGACGATGGCCGTCCCCATAGGGATAAGCCAAAACGCAACATACCAAAGTTTTACAAAAACAGGGAAAAGAAAAGCAAAAGGTTACAGACATGATAATTTGAAGCGCCAAAAGATGGGAGGGAGGAAAGGCTCAATAGTTAGCCCCCGATTAACTACAGCTATCCGAGATGCCGGGTGAGTCTGGTGACGACCGCCCGTCTCCCTATGCTAGTTGCTGCCCTCTATCGGCAGCAGCAGCATCATCAGCAGCAGCATCGTCTTCGGTGGCCGGCCCAGAGGAAGGCTCGTCATGTTCACGTGCCTTTAGCCTCTCAGCCTCCTCATGGGCCTCCTTCACCTTTGCATCGTAGGCCGCCTTGGCCTCTGCTATCTGAGCCACCTTCGCCGCCTCCGCCTTTTCCGCAGCCGCTTTTTCCGCGGCCGGCCATCTCATCCGAAAAGTTGTTCAAATTTTGCCCACGGGAAGGAGCCTTCAGGAATGAGCTTCTTGATTGCCTCCCTAGTCGCTTCCTCGGCCTGATCCCGGAATTGAGCGCACATGTTAGGCATGATCTCGGTTTGAAGCACCTCAATATCTTTCTCCCTTTGGGCAAGGATATCCCTTGTATCCCTATGTGCCTCCGACTGGGACAAATACAGATCTTTCCATTCGTCCCTCTTAGCAACAACGGCGTCATAACCGCCCTTATACCTGTCCCGCTCCTCCAGCAACTGGGCAGAGGTGGCATCAGCAGCCTCAACTTTAGCCCTCTCGGCCTGTAGCTGCTTCTCGGCTTCCTCCGCACGCTTCCGAGCAGCAAGGAGGTCAAGCTTAGCCTTCCCGGCTTCTCCCTTTGCAGCGGAAAGATCAAGCTTAAGCCGTTCGATCAATGGCCCAGCTTGGGCCATGACCTTTTCTTGCTCCATAATGTGGGAGCCGGCAAGTTGAGTCCACTTTGCCAACCTCTTGTGTATTCTTGTACCCTCTACCACAAGCTCGGCGGGGGAAATCTTCTGGAGTAAGGAGTCAACGGTGACATTTCTATCACCCGCCTTCTCAGGCTGCTTCTCTAATTGCCGTTCAATGAGAACGACAGCTGCCGACGGCGGATCTACAAAAATTCACACAGCGCATCCATGTCAACATTCATTGACACATCGAGAGTCGTCATCGGGAATGCATAATGAACCAGCTAAGTCTCGAACCACGAGTTAGGTCCGTACCATCTGGACCCTCTTAGATGGAGGACCGGGTGAATCATTCTTTTCCCCAAGAACGGTAGAAGCCGGCAGTGGCTCTTTTCTCTTCTTCGGAGGAGGAGGGCCCTTCGCAACGGTCACCACCTCCTCGGAGACATCGATGACCTCCACATGCTCCTTCTGGGCCGTTGGGGTTGAAGAGGAGTTAGGATTGACGCGTCGCCAACCCGGACGCGCTTTGGTTTTCTCTTCGTCACGCCTCCGAGAACCCGTGCTTGAGCCGCCGCCGGATCCAGTGCCTTGTTTGCTTATCCATAAGTTCGTTGGGAGCCGATCTACGATCACGCGTCGTCGCCCGAGGGTGCCGCTAAACGACGTTCCGTCCTTATCAAGCCCTAACCTCTTCAAGGTCCTCTCGATGCAGATCCTGGCCAAACCGGTGCAAGAAACCGACAAGAGTTACATAAAAGAAGTAAAACAAAGCTCTAAAAACAGGAGCGTAACAGTAAAGATGGGCCTCACACCGACCCTACTCACCCTGGTTGAGGGCAGGTATGAGGCCGACGCGGCAAAGCAGCTCATCCGAAGAATAATCCGAGTCGGGGCACCCATCCCTTCTCAAAGCATCAAACAGTGATCGCCGCTCCTCGTCCGCACCAAGAGGAACCCTACGGCATCCATCTTGAGCTTACTCGGGAGACCCATTTTTCACGCTCCCTCTTACTCTCGCACCGTAAGTTGACTTGGTCTTTGGAAGGACCGGGCAGCGGATAGTCATCCCGCACTTCGACATACACCCACCGCCCCTTCCAGTCCTTGCAGGAAGAAAGCTTATCAACAGAGAGGACGCCCGGCTCCATCTGCACGCTGTACCACCCCACCTTACCGGGGGTCGATGCCCGAAGATGATGAAGCCGGCGGAATAAGTTAACTGTAGGTACCTCCCCCTTGAAAAGACAGAGCCACACGAAGCCAACTATCGTCCTAATAGCCACCGGATGCAGTTGAGCCACGGCGACGTTCATAGCTTTGATGATGGCCGTGACGTATTTATTCAAAGGAAACCGGAGCCCATACTTTAGGTGCCTGATATATACGCCGATATGACCCGGAGGAGGACAACAGACCGCCTGACCCTCCCTAGGGATAACAATTTTGTACCCCTCACCGAAGTAGAAATGACCCTCGAAAAGAGTTCCACCGGAACAACTGGCGAATTTATTGGTCCAGGCACGGTCGGGACGATCATGCGAGCCTCGCCGTGATCCAGGATATGCGGCCTCTCTTCACCAGAAGGAATCCTTTCCTCACATTCATCATCAACATCATCATCCTCCTAACCCTCCAAAGCTTTTGGATCGACTTCAGGAGACGGAGACCTAGGGCCCCCAAACCTTATCGGGATGGCGTTTAGTATCTCCTCCTCATCAAGACGCGACGGGGAACCCCCCGACGCAGGCTTACTAGGTCCGGCACCAGCAGAAGACATGTTTACAACAAAACTTACAAGTTAAAAAGAGAAAATTTGTTTGTTTACCTTGAAGAAAAATGCTACGCCGGAGTAATGATTCTGAAAGCTAGAGAGAAGTTTTGTCAAAGAGGGCTAGAAAGAAGAAATTTTTTGAGAAAATGAAATTGGTGCCCAATTTCAGGGATTAACTGCCCTATTTATAGGGGAAGGCCCATGAAGAAGGACGGTCAGGGGCACGCCCATGAAACGCGACCAATCGGCAAGCGGACACGTGTCGGACATGCAACCACGGAATGTCAATCGTTGCAACAGTTGAACGTCAATCAATGCAACAGTGACCAAGCGTCTTCAACACGCCCCTTCAAATCTCTCTGCCCATTCATCTTCCTCAACAAATTCCTAAGTATCCGTTTCTCTGCCGGCCACATGATCAACCAAGCCATAAAGCACCGGCCAGGGGGCAATCGAAACAACCGGCAAGACTCTTCACCCTGGTCTCGGCCGGGCGTCATTATTGTTTTTCCACATCGGATGTCCATTATACATCCATGTGGAGGGGGGATATGGTACGGCCTAAGCAGAGCCATGCCGGGAAGAAGAAGAAGGCGAGAAATTTTCACTTGCGCAGAATATACGCTCAACATACATCGGAGCCAATACCACGGCATAGACTACGCTGGGGCAAATTGATGGGGCATATTTCGCACCCCCGACGATCAACATATTGAGCAAGGTCAAAGATATCCACAGCAAGTCAACGGCTTAGACAGCCTAACCGACGCAGCCCGTCGGCCTGTCTCTTGGGTCTCGGCTGGGACAACTAGCCAGCCGAGGCACACATCCGCGAACTCATATCCAAGACCCCTCGGCGGTGAGTCAACAGGGCCCGCCGACCTGCCATGGGTCCCTCGGCCGAGGGGTAGATCAGTCTTTCCACCTGCTAGCCACTTGGCCACTTGGCCACTACGTGACAAAAGGTGAAAGTCTATAAATACTCCTCAACTCTCATTGAGGAGGAGATCCACAATTTAACCTAAGATTCACTATTCATCTGGTAATATCTTCCTTATCTCTCTACAACACGAACTTCGCCAAGTAACAACAACTTATCCCTTTTAGTTTACTGACTTGAGCGTCGGAGTGAGTTCGCTCGGTCCAAAGCCGAGCCCTCAGTTTGTTCATTGTTTCAGGAGACCGCAAGGAGGATTCAACCAAAGACGTCATTCTACAAGCACGGGTGGTAACAAGTAACTGCTCTGGAATTACACCCGGAACAATAATGATCCTAAAAAATGGTTTGTTATTTCCTAAAGCTCAAGAGTATCAAACGAAATTCTATACAATAATAATAAAATATCACAATATCATAGAGCAAGAAATATCACGCCTGACTTTTAAGAGAAATTGCGCATTTTTAAGAAATATATGATATAAAAAAATGGCATATTCCGGTTACATAGTGGTATGATATGATTTCACCTAAAATCTAGGTAAAAAAAAAATATAACTTCAAGGTTTCTATACACATATAGATACCCACAATTATGATCAACTTCATCACCATTCATCCAAATTAAAATTTCCATTCTCACTATTATTACTTTACATTGGCTCAATTGTCACCACTTTCATAATAAGATAAACAATAAGTGGAATGATAGGGGTTATCTACAATGAGACTAATTGAAATAATAAACCCCTATTGACAGTCAATTACAAATTGATGAAACTGCTATGATAAAATATAAAATAGATAAGTAAAGACTATTTAACGGGGCATTAAGAGATATGGTTACAATTTATGATAGTATAGATACAATTGTTATGAAAACACGTACCAAATAAATAGACATTTTAAGCTACAATTGATAATAAAAGGGATACGAAAATATGCACAACAGGGTATGACAAAGTCATAAATACTATCCTACAACCAGTTGTATAATAGCATTGTATAACCGCCTCAAAGTTGTTGAGCTATTTTACAAGTTATTAAGCTATTTTACAAAGTTATTGAGCTTAATTGAGCTTAATGATTATGCTGTTAAGCTCAATAACTTTGTATTATAGCTCGATAATTTTGTTAGTAGAACTCGATAACTTTATAACAAAGCTCAACTACATTGAATAAGTTGTATATTCAACCAGTTGTATAATAAATTATCTGTGACAAAGTGGTCTCTTAATCACCTAATAAGAAACCGTCTCTCTAAAATTCTTCTTTTTGATATTCTAAAAGTGTTGGAGCTTAGAAAGGTAGAATGTCATATTAGCATATACGGCTAAATGCAGACCAACTTTGTGATTTGTATGTCAACACCAATTTTAAGTGTGGTTGTATATATTTCATTTATTTGTACCTTTTTATATTCTTTTATAAAATAAATTAATCAAAGACAAACAAATAATTGTGATGTAGAGAGTACAAAATTTGAAGGGGAGGAAATGTTTGGACTACAAAAGTGGCATTTATATGTTCATGATAGCATTAAAAATCACTCATGGGGTCGGCCAGTATGGTTGTTATATTAGATGTACGATGAGGGCGTATGTGCTGATTGAGGCAAGAGGGAGTTGGGTAATTGGAGGAGGTGAGATATAAATTGCAGGGTGGTGGTTAGTTGTGGGGAGCTACTGAGATACGGGTTGGGAGGGACGTCGTGGTCTAAGATGTTGGGTGCGGTCACCACTGCGGTGAAGGCTCTGTTGGTGAGTGTCAAGGGTTAGTGACGACGAACACTGCTTCATACGTCCAGACGATGGTGGATGGGGGAGAAAATGAGAGAAAAGGTAGAGAATTGAGATAATAGCAAACAAGAGGGGTAATATAACAATAATCATAGAATAATGAGTAAAATAAAATGTATATTGCCTAAATAAAAGGAGTTATGAAATCTAAAATAATTTTATATCCACTTTTCAGATTTACCTCTCATAAGTTAAAAATTCGAGGAGAAAAAAAAGCGGAATATTTCGAATAAAATTAAGCAACTAGATTTATCATAAGTGTATAGGTAGACAAAGTAAGATTTTATAAAACTTTGTAATCTACAAAATTTCAAAAAATACATAATTTTTTACTATTAATAATACTTTTTGTTACCACCCGTGAAGTGCACGGGTTCAAAAACTAGTATAATTTGAATGGACAACCAGGGACACACCTAACTCCTAGCCTTTGACCCCTTGCCTTATGACTCTTATTAAAAGTTAAATTTCTACCCTGAGCTATAGCATATCTTGTAACACATTCCCTGAAAACCTTCCTATTTAGAAATCTAATGCCAACAGACCATCTAAGTTTACTGAAATCATATTTCTCATCAACTACAGGAACACAAGACTTTTTCCTCTTACCTGGAACAGGTTCATCATCACTTTCATTAGGAGTATGGATTTCATCTCCACTGTTGTCATAATCACTCACTCTCCCTTCATTTTCAGCAACTGTATTATCAACAGTGATATTCTTCTCTTGACTGGCCAAAGCTTTAGATGATGCTTCCAACTGAAGTTGCTTTGCAATTCTAAAAGCATTAACATTCCACTTCTTAACCTTTTCCCTTGCTAGGACCACCTCCTCATCTGAGTTCCCATCTGACAACACTTCATTCTCAATTAAATTCTCAACAACCTCATTGAACTCATCAAATTCATTCACCTCACCAGTTGTAGTCACCTCACCAAATTCATTCACCTCATCAGATTCATTAAACTCATCATCACTTACAGCATCATCCTTATCACTGTTACTTTCATCATCTGTGAAATCATCATCTTCATTACCAGGCTCATATCCAGGGTCATCACTCTCACTCAAGTCATCCCACTCAAAGTCTTCAATGACATTAATCCCAGCTAGATCTGCTTCTTCCTCATAAGTATCAAAGAAATCTGTTATTCTAAGATCATTGCAATCATATGAGGTTTCACCATAATATAAACAGCTGGTTTGTTTGGTTGAATTAGCTAGATCTGGAACTTCAGGAGTGTTTTTAGGAGTGTATGCAGTAGATTTTTTAGGAAGAAGTTCAGTTTGTGTGGTGTGAGAGAGGGCATTATCTTTTTGAGAGTATCTTTTTATATATTCTTTTAGGGTTTCAGAAGTTGGAATTGAATATTGTGGTCCTTTTTTGTCCTTTACAGTATTCTTGGGGTCAACTTTTGGGGACATTCGACCACATTTGTTGTAGTGTGAGAGGGAGCAGAATCATTTATTAGGTTCATTAACTGAGGAAGGTCCTTGTCAAAAACAATGTAACACTCAACCATCCTACTACTTACCGCCTCTTTACAAATCACTCCAGCATCCTTATCATCCTCAGCTTTTTGCAACTCAACCCCAGGTTTCATGTAAAATATACCATCAATATTTCTCCTAAACCCGTCACACTTTTCAGCCTCCTCAAGAAGGGTAAACCAACATAACTCGTCTGGGTCAACACTCACTGTCCTAAACTGCCTACCAGTATACCCAAAACCATTTTCAGTTTTCTTAAAAGTACCACCATAAAACAACTTCAAAGTAACATATTGCCATTGTTTAACCTAAATTAACATGAAAAATGAATCCATCAATGACCATAAACAATGACCATAAACAATCAATCAATTAATTGGATAATATGAAATTACAACTAAATCAATGAAATTAAAGCTAAATAAACACAAATTATTTCTATCAGTAATCAAATTAAGCAGATACAAAAATACAACAAATTAATTTAGTTTTCATGGGATAATATACTTACAGTTGTCATCTTTGAGATCCAGATTATGTTGTAGATGGGAAATCAACGTTCTACTGCAGCGATTGAAAGATTGGTGACGAATATCGCATGATAAGAAAGGGGAAGTGTGTTAGAGAATATTGATGATGAGTATTTGTGACGAAATAAGAAAATGAAGAGTCAAAAGTGGAGGTTAACAAATTTACCTGTTTAACAGGTAGCCTGATGACTAAGTGTGCTATGGGAAAGAGAGTGTTATTGTGAGGATTATAGTAGGTTAAATCAAAGTGTGGATTAATATAGGAAGGCACCCCATAGTTTGGATTATTCGTGTTAATTAATCCTAATAATAATAATAATAATAATAATAATAATAATGAATTTTGATGTTTGGTTTCCATAGAAGGGGTACCCGGGTTCGACTCTCACTAATGAATTTTTTGCCCTTCTGGTATTGTAGCTGCTGGACCTGCTTTTGATGATGCCGCGCAGGTGTTTACTGCGACTACAGGTTCTGGTATATTAGGTCACCCTAGTGAAATTGCTGCCCCCAAACTTATGAAGAAATTGGCAGACATTTATTTCACGACGGTTCTTTCACGCCTCGTAGTCTGTTTTCTCTTTGACACCACGCCGACTTGCTTTATGGCGAGTCTCGGTAGGGTTCTCGGTCCTACGATTGGTTACGTGCGGTTCCTATCTCGGGGCTGGGGCGGACTATGAACGGGAGGACTTACCGTAGTGTCTTTGGGGTATCGTGCGGGTGTTACGTTATTCACGGTATCTAGGCCCCTGTCTGCTTGCTCTCGGGTTTTTTCTTTGGGGATGTTTTTGGGGACCACGCTGTTTCTTGTCTTCGGCATCTTGTGGGCGTTAAACATCGGCATAACCTTGTCCGGGACACTCTTTTCGACATCCGTTATAGATCCGTATTCTGCGGGGAAGGAGGTTGATATCGGTTTGGTTGATGGGCATGGTGGCTCTCTTCGTCTGTGGATTTATTGCTTTATTCTTGGGATATGGGGCGTGATGTGTGCGTCGACTGACGGGTTCTTCACCTTTGACTCGGATGGGTTGGCGATTTTGTGCCGGCCGGGTTGTCGGCCCGATCTTTGCTCGGCGAAAGTGTGCTAAGTATGGGGATTTGTGCGCGGTAGCGGGTTATGGTTTCCTACCTTTCTCTTTCTCTTCACTTGGGGTGCTGGGTTCGGATGCTGTTACCTTGCTCAAGCGGATCCAGAAATTCTCGGTATCTCAGGATGCGGGGGCTCGGGTGGCCGCTTACATTTTTACTAGACTTAGCTTTGTTATTGCTAAGGGTGTGGGAGCCCAGATTGTCTCTCGGCTCCCCACCAATTTCTGTAAACTTTTATTTTTATTTTAATGAAAGCTACGTGCATCTTGTAATAAATAATAATAATAATAATAATAATAATAATAATAATAATAATAATAATAATAATAATAATAATAATAATTAGTTACGTATTATTGGACTTTTATTAGAAAACAAATTGTTGTTAACTTTCCACTAATTAATGAACCTAACAATCTTAATGCAACAAAACCATATAATTATTACCGTTTCACTCGATGAAACCAACTTCTTCTATTGACATTAGCATTTATCTCTTTGGCTATACATTTGTTTGATCCATTGGTCGTTCTATTACTATTGGAATTTTATAGTTAGGGCGTCTTATTTCTACACCCTCCATCTCGGTTAATTATTAACTATTTAATTTCGGGGAATCTCAGTTAATTGTTTAACTTTCTATTTTAGGAATACATTTGATGTGTAACTTGATCTTCCACACTCAATTTGTTCTATTTGTCATTCAATAATTGATCCCTTGCCATGGTCTTTGTGGCAAAACAAAAGGTAAACAAATAATTGGGACGGAGTTTGTAGGTTTCAGTCTAATTCCTTTGATATATTATATTTGTGGGAGTCTCTTTCACCGCCCAAAACTCATACATACATAAAAGAAAGGTCTCTTAGGAAAATTCTCCTATGACTCATGTAGTCATGTGTGCCTCACCCTTATTTCTTAAAGTTATACTTCAAAACCTTGCTTGCATGTTTTGGATAACATATGTATTACACAATCAAATAGAAAAGTGTAAATATATATTCCTATTAACTCCTCTTGAACCAGATCCACAGACTTCATACTCACAATTGCACATGAATAACACTATAATCAAGCGTAACTAATCTGTACATTCCTAATGTTATATGTGAAGAAAAAGCTTATTTAGATGTTCAAATAACCAAAAGACGACTTCAATAGATAATTGGCATGCCAAATTATGCTTGCCAATTCTCCATTGCACTGGGATTCATATAATCACAATATCTTTTGTAACAGTGTAGTGCATGTTCTAACTAAGATACCTCAATATTCAATATCACATAGTGATAGAGTTTGTGAGAATATTTACTTACAAAATCTTTGATCATTGTCCAAGTAAAAGAGAAGGAAAAAAAAAAAGCGAAGCAGTATAAAAGAATAAAACTTTTCTTTTTAAATTTACTGTAATTACCTATAATATTTTCACTCTTTTAAAACCCACATGGCCACATCAACCTGTATCGATCGTTTCAGCTTGCTGGAATTATTGATACCCTACACATAAAAAAAAAAAAACATAGATCAGTTAACAAAATTAGGAATATAAAATAAAACAAATAGCACAAATGAACAAAAACTTGTTAAATAGACAAAAAACTAAACAATAATGCAAATTCATGAAATGAAAACTAAAAAAATGTTTTAGCGTGATATTAATCAATATATATATACATATATATATATATATATATATATATATATATATATATATATATATATATATAAAAAAAAAATAAAAGAGGTTTTTTCAGGCAATTTTAGAGACTCCAAGTTTTATGAAACACTTTAATATAAATAAATGTAAACATAAATAAATAAAAGAGAAATTTAAAAAAAAAACATTTAAGATAATTATTAATAATCATATTTTAATAGTGTATTAAACAAAAAAAGATGATTCATGCGGCGTTTCCGTGTTTAACAAACACTAAATACTTACCCGAACACAAATTTTACGAAAGAGTTTGAGGTGTATACAAACGGAAAAACTAATACGAATATTGAATATCGGCATATATAAATTGATACACCGTACCGTACGTCATACCATGTTTCTTATATGCATATTTTTAGTATCCCATATCATCTTAAGCATGCGCATATTTTTATTTTTGATCATCGTTTTTCTCACTTGCTTGCCTCTTTATTTGATTGGATTATGTGTTTTGTGCTATGGTTGTAACCAATGTATTTGTTGATCTAACTAAAATTTTATTCTTCTTGACATCAGATTATTAGAAGAATACAACATATCCATGATGTCATGATTGATGAATACAGTCAAAATATTTGATTTAGGTTAAAATTATATAATTTTAGATTTGTATCATCTTTAGATCTCATCATAATTCTCTTTATGGTAGATTTTGCATGCTTCAAGATGAACGATTATTTCTTACTCCCTTCAAGTTTTATCAACCTTCTCCTTTCAATAAAATACTCCTTACGTGTATACAACAAATTGTCACTTGCGCCACGAATTATGCCACGGGAGTTTATAATTCGTGGCTAAATTCGGCTTAGCCACGGAAAAAATTTATTCATTATTTTGGAAAAAAAATTATGCCACGGGATAATTTTTCCTATGGCAAAAAGTTACTTGCGGCACGAAATAGGCTACACCGGTGGCAAATAATCATTTTTGCCACGAACTATGTCACACCCGTGACGAAATTTGAATTAGCCACGAATTGTTCCGTGGCAAAAAAATTTTAGGCACGAACTAACAAACTCCCGTGGCGAGTATCTTTTCCGACTTAAATTAAGATATTTTCATGTAAAGGCAAACTTAAAATCTAAATTTTTTTTATCAAATATAAATAATATGAAAATGCATTTAAATATAAAATTTGCAAAAACTTTGATTAATTTAATTAATATTTTTTTTGTTATTTTATTTACTTTAATAATAGATTTTTTAATTTTATAAACTTATATGCAACCAAAGAAAAGTGTATCGTCTAAAATTTTTTTATTCTTTTTGAAATCACAATTACGTTTTGCAGGTTTTTCAAAACATTTCTAATTTAAGAAATTTGTTTTAATATATAATTCTGTTTATTAGAGTCGTGAATTTCTTTTAATTTTTTAATTAAAACATTATAATCTTGAATAACGATCCTAAATGTTCGTATCACATTTAAAGACATAGCATATAAAATTAAATAAATAAGTTCTTTATCATCTATCTTTGATAAATCTAAAATTAACAAATTGTCAAATTGGTTCATTCAAAATTTGATTTACAACTTTAATTGTAAGATTTATAGAAAAAATAGAATTTGATATTAAATTTAACTTGGTGAGAAAAAAAGTTTGGGAAATTTTGTTTTAGGAGTGAAAAAACAAACGACAATTAGATTACAAAATTGATTAAATAATATAAGTGCGCTGATAAATGAAAGAAAAAAAATGATCTCCCACAAATCAATTAAGAAAAAATCATATCGGAAAAATTATCAATATAAAAAATTCAAGGGTTAATTGATAAACATTACCAATATAAGGACCTTTTTTCATAATCAGTACCAACATAATCAATAATTAGTAATCAATACCAAAATATTAACTTTTTTCTAAGATTGGTACTAAGTCGCCTGAAAATCTAATCTCAACCTACTTGAAAAAGTCCAAAAAGTCATCATTCAAGTACAAATCTCCACTCACCCACTTCCAAAATCCCTCTCTTAGATGAAAGCACCTTTAAAGTAGGAAAAAAATTAGATTAAGAAGACGACTTGATACCTATCATAGAAAAAAGTTAATATTTTGGTAGTGATTACTAATTATTGATTATGTTGGTATTGATTATGAAAAAGATGACTAAAGTTGGTAGTTTTTATCAATTTACCCAAAATTCAATATGGAGAAATTTTTTTTCACTCAAAATGAGCACATCACATGGAAAATATAGAAATTATAATAATTTAAAGTCACATGTGCAAATATAGTGAAAAATTTGAGGAAAAAACGATAAATCATAACAAAGAGAAATCAGTTTAAGAAAATTAGCGACTCTGCTGTACGACATTGTTTTTCGTATTTTTTGAGTAAAAAGTGACTACTTTGTGGTTAATAGCGACCAATTTGGGGGGGGGGGGGAGACCTTATGTTATATAAAGTGGTCATTATTTTACCAAAAAATGGTTAATTTTTCATATCGTATGTACGACGGTCATACAATAGCATTTGCGTAAAAAATATACGAAAAATGAGTACAAGAGAAATGAAAATAAGAATGTCGGGGGAGGGGGGGGGGTGGTAAGATCGAAAATTTGATTGTTTTTGCCAAAATAATATTTTTCCCACAAAAATTCGTAAATCATGTAACATTTTTGTAATTAAATAATATTAAAGGTCAATTTTGAAAGGAAAAAAATAAACTTAAAAGGATTCAAAGTACTAATTATATCAACAAAGTTAACTTTCAGTTTCGATAGCACATCAAAAGAACTGGACAGTTAAGCGTGCTCAGGTGAGAGTAGTGTTGGGATGGGTGACCTCCTGGGAAGCCTCTTTGATGCGCACAGATGCATGACCGGTGAAACCAAAGAACATTCAAATGAATCGAGCTAACTAGCGAAACCAATACCGCTATTGTCACTGTTCCATATATGATAAAATATCGATCGTGAAAAAAAAATTATTTAACATTTTATTTATTTAATTTTCATATATATTTTTTGACACGGGAATTATTTTTTCGCCACGAGAAATTTTTTGGCCACGGGAGTTATTACCCACGATAGAATTCGTGGCCAAAAATTTAATAATAGCCACGTTCTTGGTTTTCCCGTGGCTATCTCTTTGCCACGACCACTTGCGTCACGGAAGGTATTCCCGTGGCCAAATGATTTAGCCACGGAAATTTAACACTTGCGCCACGAATTTAACTGTGGCCCAAGTGCTCATTTGTAGTAGTGATATTAGAGAAAGGGGAAGATACATATCACTTGGAAGGAGTATTATCTATTTCCCGTGTAAACTAACGAGCTTTTTTGTATTCAGAGATAATGAACATGATATATATAGAGAATTTTGTTTCATTGGATTGAAGCATGATGTATATTTTGGTTAGATAATACCCTCCTGAATTGTTTATTATATCAAGTATTCAAAGTTGTTGTTTGGTTATCAGATGCGCACCAATTGTTTGATGAAATGAACCAACGAGATGCAGTTTCGTGGACAAATGTGATATATGGGTTTGTGAATGCCGCGAACTATGGGGAAGCGTTGAGTTTGTTTTCCAGGATATGGGTTGATCCTCCTGTTGGAGTGGATATTTTTGTGCTTAGTGTAGCTCTGAAAGCGTGCGGACTTGACAACAATATTGTTTTTGGGAAACTGTTGCATGGGGTCAGTTTGGTCTAACATTGTAAGACGGTCTTACCTTTTAATTTGTGTTGAACTAAAACGAGAATAAAATTCTCCATTTAAAAGTGTATGGAATAGGACTATAGGAGATTAAAAAAAAAGCTGTACTTTAACCAACCAACATGTATATATTTTCATTATAAAAACATGTATAAAGATCTCTTATTATACACCAATTATTTGTCTACCTACGTTTCATATATTTGTTTGAGTCCATTTCGCTAATCACATGACTAGAAACATGAGGACAGTGAAATTATTAATTAGATAGAATTTGTTTTAATTAGATAAATAAATATTCAACTTTTGGGGATAATATTATAATAATATTTTAAAATTTAATCAGGAGATAAAAATAGCTGGAGTCCCTATGTCTAATTAAGTTTATTTAAAGTTATTTTTTACAATTTTGATTTATGATTGACTTTGTAATACTACGGATTTTCTTTGGTGACTACTCGACCGAGTAGAGCCTACTCGGCCGAGTAGTGCTGTTATTATAGTCTGTTTCGGTTCTACCGAGGAATACTCGGCCAAGTATAGTGAATACTCGACCGAGTAGTGGATACTCGGCCGAGTATACACTTTACTCGACCGAGTATCCGGTCTGGCGAAGTGTATTTTGACGGTTTGATTAGGGAATGTTTAGGGTTATTTTTATATCCCGCGTCAGTTTCTAAAACATTTTTCAAACCTCATCATTTTACGATTACCCTAATCACTCCCTAATCACTTCCTAATCATTCCCTAGCGTCGTGGTGTGTGCGATCTTCGTGGGTCTTGTGTATAATTCCTCATTCTACTGTTGGTAAGTTCTATTTCTATGTTGTTTGTATCCTTTGGGGTTACTGTATACATATATGGAATTGGGAATATGGAGGTTTGTGCAATGTGTAATTGTGTTATGTGATCATTGTATAGGAGAAGACTTCGTAGAGGAGCCTTTCTGATTGTCCGAGTTTCGTGCTACTGTTGATTGCTAAGGTAGGGTTTCCCTACTCAGGTTACTGTTCATTGTTAAGACATGTTTGTTTTGTAAATATTGTTATCTGCTGATCATCGGAGTATGAGTGTGGTGGTGACGGTGTTGGTGTGGAGATGTTGTGACGGCTGTGATGTCGTGTGATTGTGATTGTGGTGGAGTCACTTGCGGGAGTGGCTTCACATCCTAGTTCGTCCTCCGTGGAATCCGCCACGGGAGGGGATGTGCACATTAAGGGACAGGGATTGTTAGTCGCTCGTTGATGAGCTGGACTAGGTGGGAGCAGCTGCGGTCACCCATTGGCGGCGAGGATTACCTGTTGCGATGGGTAATGTGGCAGGGCTACACACTTTGGTGTGTAGTCGGTTACTGTGTGAGATCGGGAGACTGGGGTTGGAGGATGATCAACTGGTTGTCTCGTTTGTTTGTCTTATATTGATTGTGTAATACTGACCCCGTTGTTGTTTGTGGAATCTGCGGTGATCCATTCGGGGATGGTGAGCAGGCTTGACAGGTATTGCTAGTGGTGAGCTTGGGGCAGTCATGGGAGCGTTGTCATCACCAGTCATAGCATCACCGTCCGAGTCTTAGTTTTGATTTTATTAGTTGTCAGTCATTGGAGTTGTATTGTTGAATCAGTTTTTGGATTTTGGTTTGATGTAAACTTTAACCCTTTATGGCATTTAATAAATGTGCTCAGTTAAGACGCTTTTGATATGTACTGACCTCGGGTAACCGAGATGGTAACACACTTTCATGGTAGGGTGGTCCTTGTAAGGCACCTTGGTATGAGACGGTGTTACAAAGTGGTATCAGAGCTAAAGATTCCGGCACCTAAACAAATGAATCTAATGAACTTAGGGAGTCTAAATAAAATGAACCCGGGGAGAGTTGTTTGGAGCTACCTCAAAGACTCGGGAGACGTCCCGGAGTCGCAATTTGGCCCTCATTAACTCGAGCCGGTCACATGGGGAAGTGTGATGAGAGTTGTGTCTTGCATGTGCATGTTTGTGAAGGTTCATGTTGATGATAATTGATGGTCGAAAAATGTATATATATGTGGAATTTGTAGTTTGGTGATTTGAGAAATAGTTGAGGGGACGGGTTTGTGAACTTTTGGTGTATCGGATTTAGCTTGTGCATGATTTGTATGATTATATGTTTATAACGTGGCATTCAGTTCCTGTTGATACATGTTTGTTGGAGGAAATAGAAAGCATGATAGGGGACTTCTACTGTTTAAACCCGTCTAGAGTATGGCTCGACCGAGCAGGGCAGGTACTCGACCGAGTAGGGAGTACTCGGCCGAGTAACCAAGCACTCGACCGAGTGTTGTTTGGCAGTGAGTAGCAATGGCTACTGTATGTGCTAACTCGGCCGAGTAAATAGGGATACTCGACCGAGTAGTGACTACTCGGCCGAGTATTGTTTTTACTCGACCGAGTGTTGTTTCTGGGTTTTTGTCATTAGCTACTGGAGTCGAATACTCGACCGAGTATCTAGGATACTCGACCGTGTAGTCGCTACTCGACCGAGTATTGTAGTATACTCGGCCGAGCGTTCCTTTGGCGGAAGATTGTTACGTTTTGAGCCGTAGGCTTTTGTGCTTACGTTTCTTTATCTCTTATCAGCTCAAAATGCCGCCCAAAAGAACCCCCGCACAGATCCAAGCTTCTGAGATGACTCTTGATGAGGTTGCTCGCATGATTGAGCAACAAGAGGCTCTCCTTGAAGCTATCAAAAATGTGGGAAAGGGCAATGAGAAGTCGATGGAAGCTACTCAGCTCAGCATTATCATTGCTCGCTTCAACCCTCCCACATATGAAGGGGTAGGTGAACCAAAGCTACTCGAGAAGTGGCACCGTGAGATTGAAGCTCTCATGGAAATGGTTAAGTGCCCCGAAGACATGATCGTTGAGTAGGTAGTGTACTACCTGAGAGGTGAAGCTGCAGTTTGGTGGCAAAATGTCAAGGAGGGTGCTAGAGCTTATTACCAGGCCGAGGGTATGGGAGCTATTCCTTGGTCCGGGTTGAAGAGCGCTATGAGAGAGCAGTTTGTGCCGGAGCATATCCTACACAAGATGAGATCCGAGTTTGATTCCTTCACCATGACTGAGGAGATGACAGTCACTGACTACTATCATCAGTTTATGGAGCTATCTCGTTATATTGACGACATGCAGCTAGGCCCGAGGGGTTTAGCTCTCCGTTTTGAAAGGGGTTTATCTGCCAAGATCGTGAGTCGTATGCTAGCTGGGGTTGCTACTGACCTCAAGGAAGTGTACCTGAGAGCGGGCCAAGATGAGAGAATGGTGGATCTCTCAAAAGAGATTGATGAGAGGACTGCTGCTGAAAAGAGGAAAGCTGACAGTGGAAGCAACAGTCAGTCGGCCAACAAGAAAGGGAACTTCAATCATCCAAAGGCTTTTTCTGGTTGAGCTGGTTTCTCGGGGGGATCTCGTGGTTGGGGAAAGAATGGAGGTCGGAGTGTGAGTGACAACTCTAACCTTACATGCTTCAACTGTGGTGGTGTAGGCCACAGGAGACGGGAATGCACGAGTTACAGGCCCGACACTAGTTCAGGAGCTCCGCAAGGGAATTTCTCTCAGGGGCCAACTCAGAGCTTTGCTAGTAACCGACCGGGAGGATCATGGGGCAACAAAAGTGGAGAGGGCTACTAGGTCAGTTATAACCGCAGTGGTGGCGGGTCATATCAACGTCAGAACAATAGCACCACCCAGGATTCAGCAGCCAAGCCAAGTACCTCAAATGCTTCAGTTCAGGGCGGAGGACAGAAAAACAGTGGAAAGCTTTTCATGATGGACAAATAGGAAGCACAGGATGATGCTCATGTAGTTACCGGTACCTTTCTTGTTCATAATGTACCATCCTTTGTTTTGTTTGATTCAGGGGCTACACACTCTTTCGTGTCTAAGGGTCATGCCATGTCTATGGGTTTGGGTAAGTTTGAGGTTGTAAAATATGATGTGTTCATACCTTCAGGGGAGTCGGTGTCGTGTCTCAAGTTGTATAAGGGTGTGTCCATGGTGGTTGGAGGGGTAGATTTACTGATAGATTTGTTAGAGTTTCCTATGGATGGGTTTGAGGTGATTGTCGGGATGGATTGGCTGGGTAAGTATGATGCCAGGATAGATTGTCGGCAGAAGAAAGTGTCTTTAAAGGGTCCTAAGGGTGTTAGGGTGTCTTATAGAGAGTTTGTGGTAAAACCTAAGTGTAAGTTCATAGCGGTGATGACTTTAACGTCATGTTTGAGGAAGAAGTGCCCCTTGATTCTCTGTCATATGAGGGATCACCGAGTAGAGCCGCCGACAGCTTCTGAGATATCTGTGGTGAGAGAGTTCGAAGATGTCTTTCCTGAGGAGATACCGAGTTTGCCTCCCAAGAGGGATGTTGATTTCAGCGTGGAGCTTAAACCGGGAACAGGTCCGATATCAAACGCACCTTACCGTATGGCACCTAAAGAGTTAGCAGAGTTAAAAAATCAGATACATGAGTTGCTAAGAAAGGGTTATATTAGGCCTAGTGTGTCACCGTGGGGAGCCCCAGTTCTTTTTGTAAAGAAGAAAGATGAGAGTATGAGACTGTGCATTGATTACCGAGAGCTGAATCGTGTCACAGTGAAGAAAAAGTATCATTTGCCTAGGATTGATGACTTGTTTGATCAGCTAAGTGGAGCAGGTGTGTTTTCCAAGATTGATCTGAGGTCGGGCTATCACCAGCTGAGGATAGAATATGAGGATATTCCTAAGACAGCGTTCCGATCTCGATATGGTCACTATGAGTACGTAGTGATGCCTTTTGGGTTGACCAATGCACCAGCAGCTTTCATGGATTTGATGAACCAGATCTTTACACCGTTCTTAGACAGGTTTGTGGTTGTTTTCATCGACAACATCTTAGTCTATTCTAAGACTAAGGAAGAGCATGAAGAGCACTTGAGGATAGTCTTGCAGACTCTGAGAGAGAATCAACTTTATGCCAAGCTATCTAAGTGCGAGTTCTGGCTAGAGGAGGTGGCTTTTCTGGGTCATGTGATATCTAAGAAGGAGGCATCTGTGGATCCTAGTAAGATTGAGGCTGTAACCAAGTGGGAACCACCGAAGGATGTTGCTGAGATTCGGAGTTTTTTAGGCCTTGCTGGTTACTACAGGAGATTTGTGAAAGATTTCTCCATCATAGCACGGCCTATGACATCTTTGATGAGGAAAGAAACCAACTTTGTTTGGGATGAGAGTTGTGAGACGGCGTTTCAGACCTTAAAGGTGTGGGTATACATCCGTATAATACCCTTTAAATTTAGGACTATAACGTAAATTTAAACATGTGATTATTGTCATAAAACATAAATACAATAGAAACGATAAGGAACAAGAAATAACCTCGGGTCCTTTGATGCACGGCGTAAAGAACAGAAATCAAACGAGATTCCCTCCTAATTGTTGCACCCAAGACCTTGTCCGAGAAATGCCCTTGTGCTAGAACGTGTTCTCCGATTGCCTTGCAATATTGGGAGAACTTGTTGTGAGGTTTTCGAGATGAGAGATCTCAGTTTTTCAGAGGAGAATCCTCTTCAAAACCCTAGTTTATTTTCCAAATCAATTAGGTTAGACAAGAGGAGAAAACTCTCCTTTTGTCTAAGTGAGGCTCGGCCAAACCGAGTGAGAGGAGAGCTCGCGGGCTTTATAATTTCCTCTTCACTTAAGCTCGCGGTCCGGTCCAAAACTTGCTAAGTGTATATGACGCGGTCTGATTATAAACTGTTATCGGTTATCGGAAATTAAGGCATCAGCTAATAATACGGGTTAGCTGAATTATTAATACGTGTCCGACAAAAACAGTATTGTATAATTATTCAATATACATTAATTAAATATAAATCGCTTATATTTAATTTTACGAATTAACTGGTTAATTCGCCTTAGCCCATGATATTTAATCCGTATTAAATATAATATCTCAACATCACATATTTGACTAATTACTAGTCAAATAACTCGGACTAACTGGTTAGTCAATTTTTGGCATCTACATGACAGTATTTTCATACCGTCACATCTCTCGAACGTATCCTATAGGTGTGACTTTTAGGGACCAGTTGATCACCGCCATCTGTATGACAATAACGTCAAACTTATCTAGCAAGCCAACCGTTATTGATAAACGTGGATCAACTGATAATAATACCAAAAGTATGCCCTTTGATCCTTTTAGAGGTTTATAAGTCCTTGCACTAACTGTTAAGGACACCAACCCCAACAAGCTCCCACTTGTCCGTACAAGTGTGTGTGCAATGACGTTATCCGCACTAACTGGAGGACACAAGCTCCAACAAACTCCCACTTGTCCGAACAAGTGTATGTGCGATAACCGATTCTCATATTCATTTAAAATTTCTCCCACTCAATGTAAAACAATTTGCAGATCTGGATCCACAAAGGTCGTATTTTACAATCGATCTGTATCTAGAGTGGTTTCCCCGACTAGAGAGTAACTTAACTGATAAAACGAATCCGTATCCGAGCATGGCCATGCATTTCGATTCTGACTCCTCGAGTGGCCCCGAGAAATATCGAGTACCTGATAAAGGCTGAATATTTCCTTCAACTCGACTCCTTCCGATCTAAGCACAACATGAAATGACCCAGAAAAAATCTACTTGGCCCCCTGTTACGGATGACCGTGAGAAAGAAACCAAAGTCACCCAAAATCTGCCGTAGTCTCAAGAGACAGTCGATAGTCAAAGAATCGACTCTTAGGATCACCATGGAGGTCCTATCCACGACCGGGCAACGAATGTTATAAAACATTTAGGACTCCACGTCGATGTCACAATGGTGTCCTACGAGATATCCGTATAACTCGCCTCTGTGATTGGTCAGTCAACCGGTTGACTTATGGCTCGTTGAACCCACCATCAACCAACGTCACAAAATAATTGCCAGAGTTATCAGCTCATGTGGGCAATTAAGGACTAAAAAATATAATGTTTGTTCAGTTCACTTTGTGGTGTTCAAAATTGTCATACAATTCCACATGAAAAACAAAATATATATATAAAATATCAAAACGATGATGTCGTATAGAGTACAAACGAGAATGAATCTAATCCATAAAAGAGTACTACAACTCAGGAACACGTTTGATTCCCATGGAATTTACGTGCCCTTCATGCTTATCTTGTCGTAATGCTTTAGTGAGAGGATCTGCTATGTTATCATCAGTAGCAATCTTTTCTATCACTACTTCCTTTTGCTCCACGTAATCCCGGATTAGATGAGCTTTCCGTTGTACATGTCTAGATTTGTTGCTAGACTTAGGCTCCTTAGCTTGGAAGATGGCACCACTATTGTCGCAATAGATGGTGATTGGGTCATTCGAACTAGGCACTACAGATAGTCCATGTAAGAATTGACGCATCCATATCGCTTCCTTTGTTGCTTCAGACGCGGCATAGTACTCGGACTCGGTCGTAGAATCTCTTTGTAACAGTTTGTTTCGAACTCTTCCGGTGATGCAGCGCCATTAAGAGTAAAAACGAATCCAGATCGAGATTTCGAGTCATCTCGATCCGTTTGGAAGCTAGCATCTGCAGAATCAGGTTGCGCATAGCTTTTGTTCACCTCCATAAGTCAATGCCCAATCTTTAGTCCTCCGGAGGTACTTAAGAATGTTCTTGATGACCAACCAATGTGGTTCACCTGGATCTTTGTTGGAATCGACTTGTCATACTCAATGCATATGCCACGTCCGGACGTGTGCATATCATGGCATACATGATTGATCCTATAGCCGAAGCATAAGGAATCCGTGTCATGCGCTCTTTTTCTTCCGGTGTCTCTGGTGCCTGAGACTTGCTCAAATGCACCCCTGGAGCCATAGGAAGGAACCCCTTTTTGGAGTTAGTCATCTTTGAATCTCTCTAGGACTTTGTCTATGTAAAACTCTCGATCGAGAGATAACATCCGTCGTGATCTATCTTGATAGATACGGATGCCTAGAATTCTTTGTGCCTCTCCCAGATCTTTCATCTGGAAATGGTTTTTCAACCATACTTTCACCGAAGTTAAGAGAGGTATGTCATTCCCAATCAGGAGTATGTCGTCAACATACAATATTAGGAAGACAATCTTGCTCCCACTCGACTTGATATATAGACATGGTTCCTCGACCGATCGAGTAAATCCATTTTCTTTTATCACTTGGTCGAAGCGATGATTCCAACTCCTTGATGCTTGCTTAAGTCCATAGATGGAACGCTTAAGCTTGCACACTTTCTTAGGATGTTCAGGATCGATGAAACCTTCGGGTTGTACCATGTACAACTCTTCCTCCAAAAAGCCGTTTAGGAAGGCGGTTTTCACGTCCATTTGCCAAATTTCATAGTCATGAAAAGCGGCAATCGCTAAGATAATCCGAATGGAACGCAGCATAACTATGGGTGCAAAAATCTCATCGTAGTGCAAACCTGGCACTTGGGTGAAACCTTTAGCAACTAGTCGTGCTTTGTAGATGTCTTGTTGACCTTCCACAGAATGCTTTATCTTGTAAAGCCATTTGCATTGAAGGGGACGAACCTTAGCAGGTAAGTCAACAAGATCCCACACGTTGTTCTCATACATGGAGTCCATCTCGGATTGCATGGCCTCAAGCCATATCTTTGAGTCAGAACTAGTCATGGCACCTTTATAGGTTGCGGGTTCACTACTCGTTAAGAGTAGAATGTCATCTATGTCACGTTCCTCGACCATACCAATGTATCTGTCCGGAGGAATAGAGACTCTTCCCGACCTCCTAGGTTCCTCAGGAATATTCACCGCAGCCGGGATTGAAGGAATGGGTTCCTCCAATAGTTGCTCGGTACTTGGTTCTGGAATCTCCGACAGGTCGAAGGTTCTATCACTCTTTGCATTCTCGAGAAATTCCTTCTCTAAGAATGTCGCACTAGCCGCAACAAAAACGCATTGTTCGGTTGGCGAATAGAAGTAATGACCAAGTGTTCCTTTAGGATAACCTATAAAGTATGTCTTGACCGATCGCGGGCCGAGCTTATCCTCGTGTCTCCACTTGACATAAGCCTCGCAGCCCCAAACCCGTATAAAGGACAAGTTAGGGACCGTTCCCTTCCATAGTTCATATAAAGTCTTGTCAACAGCTTTAGACGGACTTCGGTTAAGTATTAGAGCGGCTGACATAAGAGCATAACCCCATAATGAATCAGGTAAAACCGTGTGACTCATCATGGATCGAACCATATCAAGTAGTGTTCGATTTCTCCGTTCGGACACACCATTCAACTGAGGTGTTCCAGGTGGAGTTAACTGTAGGGCAATCCCACAGTCCTTTAGGTGTTGATCAAACTCGTGAGAAAGATGCTCGCCACTACGATCCGAACGCAGTGTTTTTATCTTTCTACCCAATAGGTTCTGTACCCTATTTTGGTATTCCTTGAATTTCTCAAAGGATTCACTTTTGTGCTTCATTAAGTAGACATAGCCATATCTACTCAAATCGTCCGTGAAAGTGATGAAATACCTATAGCCTTCTCGTGCGGTGATTGACATAGGACCACATACATCCGTGTGTATGAGCCCTAATAGGTCAGCAGCGCGCATTCCAACACCTTTGAAGGAAATCCGAGTCATCTTACCGATGAGACATGATTCACACGTGCCAAATGATTGAAAATCAAAGGCCGAGATAGCTCCATGTTTGATGAGCTGTTTTACGCGTTTCTCATTAATGTGTCCCATACGGCAGTGCCATAGATACGTTTGATCTTTGTCACCAACCTTTAACTTTTTATTCATTACGTGTAATATTTCCGTGGTCTGATCTAAAACATAAATTCCATTCATGGAGACTGCCTTGCCGTAAATCATATCGTGTAATGAGAAATGCAAGTATTATTTTCTATTACAAATGAAAAACCAAGTTTATCAAGCGTTAAACCGAAATAATGTTTTTGGAAAGACTAGGTACATAATAGCAGTCATATAATGACAACTCAAATCCGCTAGGAAGCTGGATCACATATGTCCCCTTGGAGATGGCAGCTACTCTTGCTCCATTCCCAACACGCAGGTCCACCTCACCCTTTACGAGGGGTTCGATGTTTTGAGCCCCGCACATGATTACACGAGATGAGAACCACAACCTAAAAGTATCAAGTACCCAAGTTCCGTAACTTGCGTGGTTAATCTCAATCATATGAATAAAAGTAGAAGAAGAAGACATACCAACGGGTTTAACACGACCTGCCTTTAAGTCCTCATGATAAACAGGACATGTGCGTCTCCAATGCCCATCATGTGGCGGTGATGGCATTCCATGTTATCTTTCTTGCTCTTTGTCGCGCCGATGAGTTACTCGACTCACCAGGACCACTCTTACCCGAGCCCGACTTCTTGAACTTCGCCTTACCTACTGCTAGGTTTGCCTGAGCTTTGCCCTTACCCTTTCCTTTATTTGACACAACGAGAACATCTTGTTTCATGCTCCCACTGAACTTCATGTCCTTCTCGGTCTGTACGAGAAGGGAGTGCAGTTCATGGGGAGTTTTCTTCAAATCATTCATATAGTAATTCGCTCTAAATTGCGAATAACCATCGTGGAGTGAGTGAAGTATGCGGTCGATAACAATGTTCTCGCTGATGTTACGATTAAAGGTCTTGACTTCTCGACATTCTCAATCATGCGAGAATGTGTGGGCTAACCGGTTGGCCCTTTCGGAGTCTCGCATCAAAGAAGCGAGTGGTATGCTCATAGGTCACGATTCTCGGTGCTTTCGAGAATTCCTTGGTGAGCGTGGTGAAAATCTTGTTTGCACCATGGGCTATGAAGCGTTTCTGCAAATTGGGTTCCATTGCAAAAATGAGTACGTTTTTAATCGCACCCGCTTCCATACAGAAATCATTAAACTTGGTGATTTCAGCAGCTCTAGCCGTGGGACTTGGGTTTGCCGGGATGGGCTCTAATAGATATTTGAGCTTCCCGTCGTCAGCAGCGACATTCCGTAATGCCGCCTCCCGGTCCGCGAAGTTGGATCCATCATTCTTGATCGAGTAGACGATTCATCCGATTCATGAAGATCCTAAGCCAGGACTCACGGTCCAATGTGGCACTTGGCATTGGGTTATCAGTAGAACCAGCCATTTGTTATTTAGCAGTTTAAAATCGTGATCTACACTGAAAAGGAAAGAAAAACAAAACGAAATAAGCAACTCATCGAGGTGATTTAAGTCTATTTTAAAATTCATTTTAAACATGTAGACTCAATGCACTTGCATAATTGATCTCCCTCAAGAATGATACAAGTGATCCCAAGACTCAATTTCTGTAAATTGATAATCCAACTGTTTAGCTAATTCTTCCGGAAGAACTCTTGGTCGATAGATTTCCGTAAATCCTATCTATAGTCCACCATAGTCACAGGATCGTACGAGTGACCATAGTGTTGAGATAAAATAGGTCAATCGGTTCCAACTTACCCGACGTAGAAGGGGTCATATTATGCCTACCGACGAAGAAGGGACTCATTGGAGTTTGACCTATAAAGACCGTTCTCAATTTTAGTTTATACGAGGAAGATCCCATCAACTAAGTTTTAATTCATTTTAAGTGAACGAATAACTAGCGTCTGTCGTGAACGAATTAATTTAGATGATGGCTTTTTAACGTGTGACATGAGAATGTCAAAGAAAACTAACTCGTGACCTCTATATGTGTCAGTTTTCATGCAATAAATTAGGTGGTTTGGTTTTTAGGCGGAATATGATGCATATTATCGTTGCGAAAAATAAATAAAAGAATGCAATACGTAAATAAAAGGTCCTAGTGTGGCCTATCCTAGTATAAGAACATAATACAACTTTGGAATCCACCGTTGGACCCGAGAAGCTTGTCTTGATGTTCCATCTTGATCCAAGTAGCGGGAGTGAGCATCCGGTCTCCATCTTTGGTCTTCTCAAAAATTACAATTTAAAATTACAAATATAAACCTATTTACATTCTAATTAAAACTGTAATTACAAGTGAAAAATCCAAAACGGAGATACAAGATCTCAAAATACAACCAAGACCGTGTTCCATCATTACGGTAACACGTTCTACTAAGGCCACACTAAGTTACAACCGTTTGTAAAATTAAATACGTAATAAAAGGCATTCACGGCATTCATAAATTAACGATAAAAAAAAAAACATCAACTAAAAACAAATTCATTCGTGACATAATTCCGTAATTATGTTAAATTTATCCAAACCACCTTTTAATGATTAAAATTCATGTGATAAAACCGCTTCTATCATTTAATTTTAATCCATTACAATCCGTTACTTTAAATACGCTTTAAAATAACTTAATGGTACGTGTGTGAACCGTTTCACAATCATAGCGAGTGTACTATATCCGTATAAAGTACATATTGAAGCCAAAAGAAAATTTAAATCAAAAGAAACAAATTTTCAAAGCTGTCAAAACGGAAATCCCTCGATCCAGGGACACAAGTGCTCGATCGAGGAACTAAAAAACTCGATCGATGAATCGCAAGTCGATCGAGGGGTATGCTAATCAGGGGGTACTCGATCGACTAAACTGGAGGTCGATCGAGGACTTATATCAGCAAATCTACTCGATCGAGTACGAGGACAACTCGATCGAGCAGAGGGGTTTTGAAAAGGGGTCGATCGAGTACAACAGGGACTCGATCGAACAAAAACAAGACAGAAATAGCACTCGATCGAGTAGAAATATGCTCGATCGAATGCAAACATGGCTGAAACTTCAAAACCCTCGTGAAAACAGTTTTTCGAGACAAAATCAATTGCAATTTTGATCAAAACGCATCAAAACAAATTTAACAATTGACATAAACTTGACATGTTGCTATAATCTCCGTATAAAATAACAACATGTTAAAAACAAAATGAAAATGATACAAAACAGCCGTGTAAAACATGAAACGGCACGGTTTTCAAGACAAAACAACAACAAGAGCAACCGTGTAAATAGGACACGGTTCCCAATGCAACAAAAAACGCAGCAACAACAGAAAAAAAATTTCTGCCGTGTAAAAAAAATGGCTGCCGAGACAAAATTTTTTAAACAAAAATCATCGATTCATTTCGTTTAATGAAAATTACATAGAAAAATTACGTGGCCTCGCTCTGATACCACTTGTGGGTATACATCCGTATAATACCCTTTAAATTTAGGACTATAACGTAAATTTAAACATGTGATTATTGTCATAAAACATAAATACAATAGAAACGATAAGGAACAAGAAATAACCTCGGGTCCTTTGATGCACGGCGTAAAGAACAGAAATCAAACGAGATTCCCTCCTAATTGTTGCACCCAAGACCTTGTCCGAGAAATGCCCTTGTGCTAGAACGTGTTCTCCGATTGCCTTGCAATATTGGGAGAACTTGTTGTGAGGTTTTCGAGATGAGAGATCTCGATTTTTCGAGGAGAATCCTCTTCAAAACCCTAGTTTATTTTCCAAATCAATTAGGTTAGACAAGAGGAGAAAACTCTCCTTTTGTCTAAGTGAGGCTCGGCCAAACCGAGTGAGAGGAGAGCTCGCGGGCTTTATAATTTCCTCTTCACTTAAGCTCGCGGTCCGGTCCAAAACTCGCTAAGTGTATATGACGCGGTGTCGATTATAAAGCTGTTATCGGTTATCGGAAATTAAGGCATCAGCTAATAATACGGGTTAGCGAGTTATTAATACGTGTCCGACAAAAAAAGTATTGTATAATTATTCAATATACATTAATTAAATATAAATCGCTTATATTTAATTTTACGAATTAACTGGTTAATTCGCCTTAGCCCATGATATTTAATCCGTATTAAATATAATATCTCAACATCACATATTTGACTAATTACTAGTCAAATAACTCGGACTAACTGGTTAGTCAATTTTTGGCATCTACATGACAGTATTTTCATACCGTCACATCTCTCGAACGTATCCTATAGGTGTGACTTTTAGGGACCAGTTGATCACCGCCATCTGTATGACAATAACGTCAAACTTATCTAGCAAGCCAACCGTTATTGATAAACGTGGATCAACTGATAATAATACCAAAAGTATGCCCTTTGATCCTTTTAGAGGTTTATAAGTCCTTGCACTAACTGTTAAGGACACCAACCCCAACAAAAGGAACGCTTGACCACAACTCTTATCCTAGCTTTACCAGAGGGATGTGAGAACTTTGAGGTTTATACCGATGCTTCAAAGAATGGTCTTGGTTGTGTTTTGATGCAGGCAGGGAAAGTCATCGCTTATGCTTTGAGGCAGCTGAAGCCATATGAGGAGAACTACCCAACTCATGATCTGGATCTGGGTGCAGTTGTTTTCGCTCTTAAGATTTGGAGGCACTACCTTTATGGAGCGACCTTTAAGGTGTTTTCTGATCATAAGAGCTTAAAATATATCTACACTCAGAAGGAGCTTAACATGCGACAGAGACGGTGGATGGAGCTTATCGGAGATTATGACATGGAGATCATCTATCACGAGGGTAAGGCTAATGTTGTTGCAGATGCTCTGAGTAGGAAGAGCGTTCATTCGCTATGTACCGCCATGTCCTTTCTAAAGCCGAGGGATGAGATGTCCAGGATGGAGATATTTATGTTAAGGAAGGGAGATACCATTGGGGATTTGACGATCGAGCCAGAGTTGTATGAGAACATCAAGAGTAAGCAGGAGCTTGATCCTAAGAGTCAGGAGTAGAAGTCCAGAGCAGAGAGTGGGACGGTTGCCAGGTTTTCTATCCATACAGATGAGAGTGTTCGTTTTGATGGGAGATGGTGTGTCCCTAAGGATGCAGAGTTGAGGAGAGTGATCTTGACGGAGGCTCATTGCACTCCTTATTCAGTTCACCCGGGTGGTGACAAGCTTTACAAATATCTTAAGAAGACTTTCTCGTGGCCAAACATGAAGAAAGATGTAGCTGAGTTTGTGGCCAGATGTTTGACTTGCCAGAGGGTCAAGGGTGAACAAAGGAGACCACAAGGTAAGATACAGTCTTTGGAAGTACCTGAGTAGAAGTGGGAGTCGATCTCTATGGACTTCATTGTGGGGTTGCCTAGGTCACAGCAAGGTAACAACATGATCTGGGTGATTGTTGATCGGTTAACCAAGTCAACTCACTTTGCTTCCATGAAAGACACTTGGTCTAAAATGCAGCTGGCACTGGGTTACAGGAGGCATGTGGTTCGGTTACATGGTATACCTAAAGATATCGTTTCTGATCGTGATGCGAGGTTCATATCCAAGTTTTGGCAAGAACTGTAGGAGTTGATGGGTACAACTTTGAAGATGAGTACAGCCTTTCATCCGACAACCGATAGTCAGACAGAACGAACCATCAAGACCTTAGAGGACATGTTGAGGGCATGTGTTATGGAGTTTGGGGGCAGCTGGGAAGACAGGCTTGATCTGATCGAGTTTTCATACAACAACAATTATCATATGAGCATCAGGATGGCACCTTTTGAGGCTTTGTATGGCCGGAAGTGCCGAAGTCCAGTTTGTTGGGATGATAGTTCTGAGACAGTGGTTTTAGGGCTACAGTTGGTACAGGATATGGTTGAGCAAGTCCAGTTAATTCGGCAAAAGATGAGAGAAGCTCAAGATCGTCAGAAGAGCTATGCCGATTTACACCGCAGGGACATTGAATTCGCAGTAGGTGACAAGGTCCTTTTGAAAGTGTCGCCCATGCGAGGTGTGATGAGATTCGGGAAGCGGGGTAAGCTAAGTCAAAAGTTTATAGGTCCTTATGAGATTTTGGACCGTATAGGCGAGGTAGCTTATAGATTAGCCTTGCCACCAGCTTTGGATAGAGTACACAATGTTTTCCATGTTTCTCAGCTTCGGAAGTATGTGAGTGATCCATCACATATTCTTGAGATGGAGAATATCGAGCTTGATGAATCCTTGTCCTACGCCGAGATTCCTAAAGAGATTCTTGATCGCAAGGTTCGTAAGACAAGAAATGGTGAGACGGTCTTACTCAAGGTCCTTTGGTCTAATCATAATGTGGAAGAGGCCACATGGGAACCCGAGGAAGCCATGCGAGAACGTTTTCCTAGTCTTTTTGATCAGGTATGTTTGGTTACGGGGACGTAACCGTTGTCTTTTTAGGGGGGTAGGAGATGGTCGCGGTTGTGTTTTGTCTTATTTTTGAGTCGGGTTGATGAGTCTTGTGGTGTTTTGTGTGGTTCTTTGGCGTTGATAGATGCTTATTAGTGCAGTCTTTTTGAGTTGTGTAGTGTCTTCTTTTAGGGTGGAGTGTGAACTTAGGGACGAAGTTCTTTTAAGGGGGGAAGACTGTAATACTACAGATTTTCTTTGGTGATTACTCAACCGAGTAGAGCCTACTCGGCCGAGTAGTGCTGTTGTTATAGTCTGTTTCGATTCTGCCGAGGAATACTCGGCCGAGTATACACTTTACTCGACCGAGTATCCGGTCTGGCGAAGTGTATTTTGACGGTTTGATTAGGGAATGTTTAGGGTTATTTTTATATCCCGCATCAGTTTCTAAAACATTTTTCAAACCTCATCATTTTACGATTACCCTAATCACTCCCTAATCACTTCCTAATCATTCCCTAGCATCGTGGTGTGTGCGATCTTCGTGGGTCTTGTGTATAATTCTTCATTCTACTGTTGGTAAGTTCTATTTCTATGTTGTTTGTATCCTTTGGGGTTACTGTATACATATATGGAATTGGGAATATGGGGGTTTGTGCAATGTGTAATTGTGTTATGTGATCATTGTATAGGAGAAGACTTCGTAGAGGAGCTTTTCTGATTGTCCGAGTTTCGTGCTACTGTTGATTTCTAAGGTAGGGTTTGCCTACTCAGGTTACTGTTCATTGTTAAGAAATGTTTGTTTTGTAAATATTGTTATCTGCTGATCATCAGAGTATGAGTGTGGTGGTAACGGTGTTGGTGTGGTGATGTTGTGACGGCTGTGATGTCGTGTGATTGTGATTGTGATTGTGGTGGAGTCACTTGCGGGAGTGGCTTCACATCCTAGTTCGCCCTCCGTGGAACCCGCCACGGGAGGGGATGTGCACATTAAGGGACATGGATTGTTAGTCCCTCGTTGATGAGCTGGACTAGGTGGGAGCGGCTGTCACCTGCTGGCGGCGAGGATTACTGTTGCGATGGGTAATCTGGCAGGGCTACACACTTTGGTGTGTAGTCGGTTACTGTGTGAGATCGGGAGACTGGGGTTGGAGGATGATCAGCTGGTTGTCTCGTTTGTTTGTCTTATATTGATTGAGTAATACTGACCCCGTTGTTGTTTGTGGAATCTGCGGTGATCCATTCGGGGATGGTGAGCAGCCTTGACAGGTATTGCTAGTGGTGAGCTTGGGGCAGTCCTGGGAGCGTTGTCATCACCAGTTAGCATCACCGTCCGAGTCTTAGTTTTGATTTTATTAGTTGTCAGACATTGGAGTTGTATTGTTGAATCAGTTTTTGGATTTTGGTTTGATGTAAACTTTAACCCTTTATGGCATTTAATAAATATGCTCAGTTCAGACGCTTTTGATATGTACTGACCTCGGGTAACCGAGATGGTAACACGCTTTCATGGTAGGGTGGTCTTGGTAAGGCACCTTGGTATGAGGGGGTGTTACAGACTTTCCTATGAGATTCTTTAAATAATTCAACAAACAATTTTGTTTGGTGATACTAATTGAATAACTAAGAGAGAGACCTACAGTCTTATACCATGAAGATTGAAGAGTAGCTAACCGGTTACAAAAATGGTATAGTGCAGCTAATATATATAGGAATTTCAAATTTTCTGATGTCCGATTTACCGTTATTGGTTAGTTTTCCTTAAGACGAATAGTATCATTTCACTCGAGAATGTAAGACAACACATCTTAAGTAGGGCGTTTTCCATATACAGATTCATAACATAACTTTAAACAAGTGAGAATTTATCAATTTGTTACTAATATATATCGTTCACTTTTGTAGGATTCGATACGTTGAAAATTGGTTACTACACCCTATATATACGCAAGAGTGGTATTCTTTCCGTTTCAATCATTTATTTGTTCTTGATTAAAATAGCTGACAAACAAATGAGTAGGACAAAAGGGTTGATATAATTAATCCTTCATAAGTTGGGTCAATGGTGAATTGGTGATGGGTGATGATATTGAGTTCTTTATGTTTTTATTGGTGTAAGTTTGAGAATAAAGCGAATTTCAGATCAATTATTTTCATTATAGACATTCTGTACTTAGACGTTGTTTCTTCTCTTGAGTAAATAACTAATGGCCATGTCAAATTCTATTTCGTATTATTTTTCTTTTCAGGTTTTTTAAATCTACTGTATTTGTGAAGAATATAATAAATAGGGCAAGTAATAATGTAGTTTCTCATATGGAAGACTCGATTGTACCATGTGAATTGATTTTAATATTTTTTATTCCCTTTGACTATTTTATTTGCCTTAAATTTTATAATATTAAGTATAATTCTGTTTAAAATGATTAAAAAGGTCCACAACAATTAAAAGAGTCAAATTTAAAACCCGTGCAACGCACGAGCACAAAATCTAGGTGATTGTATATACTCCGTAGAACAATAAATAAAGCAGGTAAGATGATGAGCAACTGAATATGCATGAAAAACCTATCTATCTATAAATATGTGGTGAAGTTTAGGTTTGGTCTGTTAACCATTAAATAGCATCAAAAATATAAGGTTAGACTCCAACTTGGAAGAGAAGTCTTCATGTCTTTGATTTTCCCTTTAAACCGTACATCATATCTTTTTAATATCTTTTTTTTTTTTTCCGTATACAAATTGAATAGTTAATAAAAAAATTGTTGGTAGTTTACAAACGTTGGACTCTCTATAATCGATCGAAAAGAGCTTCATTTAATAATATAGATAGATATTGATGTATTGATATATAGAATACCCTCCAACATCAAATAATTAAAAATCAAATATTTGTGTCCCAAATTATTCCGAGTACATTGTACGATTATATTTATGGAAAACAGAAAGAGTAAAGTAAAAGAACATAACTTTATAATTTCGAACAATTATTAGTATAAATGAGCAAAATTAATTATGCATCTTATGAATGACACAAGTAACAAATATATACGTATATAAAATATGTTACATAGTTGCTTTCACTTTGTTCAGCCAAAGTTATAAATAAATAAACATTGTTATACTTTGTAAAAATTATTAGTTACAACTCTAAAATATGTCCTTAAACTATATTGGCAAAAATGTCTAAGCTTATTGACTTACTCGCATAATCATTTACACACTTTGAGTTATTTGGTTTGTGACCCATTGACCTCTTGACCAAAAACTAAGGAAAAAAAGTGCTACATGCAAAATTATTGCAGCAAAGATAATCTAGGTGTATTCACAAAACTTTTGGCAATAAATCTTCCAAGAATTGTCAGATGTAATGTTTTATGTCGCTTCAATGAAGAAGTATCTGCCAAAAAAGTAAAAGCCAATCAAACTATAATAATAAATTGAAAATTGAAAAATTAATTTAATTCTTTAGAATGATTTATAATTAAAATATAAACACAAAATATATTATGGCTACATAAAGTTATTATAAAGTCAAATACAATAAAAACTAAATTGAATTAATTAATTCAATTAGGATTTTATGTGAACTAAAAATAATCTTGAATTGAGCGTGAAAGCTTAAATATGAAATAAAATCTCAAAATGTTTCAAGGTAGAGAAATTGAAACATTGTGGTAATGCAAGAGATTATAATTGTAGACAAAAATATGGCAATGTGTATATGTAGTATAAATAAGGAGAGTAAAGCTAAAAAAAATCATCATTTAAGAAAAAGAATTAGATGTTAAATTAGTAGGTAGAGTTAATCAATTATTAATTATTAATTATGAATTATTAATATATCTATAAAGATGAGAGGAATCTAAAAAGTTTATTAACATTTACATTCTATTGTACAACTTAAATTTTATTTTCTTTTCTTTAATTACATGCATGTGACACAAGAAAATTCAAGATGACTTTTGATAGGAGACATGGCTTAGTGAAATGCTTAGTTTTATCTTTTTATAATATTGTATAGATTTACCATGTTACGTTAAAATTTGTCATTTTAGGTACCTTTAAATTATATTGTAAATATTTATTTATAGATTAATGAATTATATCAATGCTAATTAACTATAAATTGATAATTCATGTCACATTAAAATTTGCCACTTCACATTAAAATTTGTCAAATATAATAAAAATTCACGGGATTTTTAAAATAAATTGTGCAAACGACAATGGGTAACTACCCGTCTTAAGAAACATGACAAATGGACAATGGTACAAACAACGCATTTTATATGTGTGTGTGCGCGACAGAAAATTTCATATGGTAAGGTATCAAAGACATATGCACGTTATCATATGAAAATAATAGAAACTAAAATAATTGAAAGATGTAGCATGCATACCAATAACTGAACATTATCTAAGAGCAAAATAAGTCGTTGAACATGATTAGATAAAAATTTATGAGCGATTCTTGTAATTTAGATTGAAGTCTATGATTGAATCATGTAAATTTTGATATATTCTAAAATAAAGAACAAAGAGTTATCTAGTAAGATGCATTCTATAGACAAAATATCATAATAATTTTATTATATGGATATAAAAAAAAATTAGAAATGATTCAAACGGTCTCTACTCCATAAAATATGACTTGAGCTTTAATTTCAAATAACTCTACAGAAGATATTCCCACAATCGAAATCCAAAAGGTTCATAAACTTTGTTAAATTCCCTATTGTTAGTACAAGAATTTCGTCGAAATCTTGATAAACTTGAGTAAATGATCCTATGTAGAAACAAAATTAGTAATAAATATTATTAATTTATTTCAAAAAACATATAAACTAAAAAGCATAAAGAGTATAATTTAGAAACCATACTGTTTTAGCAGGATTTTCCTGAAGGGATCCGGCTTAGTTATGTAGTGATCAGGGTATCTAGTTCTATAAGATTAGAATAGTGTAAATAAATGATAAAGAAAGAAATAAGTATAAAGTATAATGTTGTTATTATTTTGATAGACCTGACACAATATTGTATGAATATCTGAATGCTCAAGAATAAATTGATAAAGTATAAATAAGATTGACTGATCATGAATAATCTTTTACAATTGTTAAACTCTCTTATTTATAGTTCTCTACCGTCCTCCCAACGTTACAATGAATAACGTTATAAATGTATAACGTTCTCCCCAAAGGTAGGAGTTGTTGCCGGAATAATAGGGCATGCTTCCTATTAGTTCGCTTGACCCGTTCTCAACTCAACCAATCCTTAGCTTTTTCTCTTCTTTCCGTCCAGATTCATGGATTAAATAGTTTTAGGTTTGGACTTGGTCTTCCTTGAGAATAGGGCATGGTTATCTGGCTTATACAATCGCATTTCTTGTTTATCTGCTTAATCCAGGCTGTTTTTAGTACTCCGCCAAGCTATGATATACTGACTATCAGGCTTCTTTTCCAGGAATTAGTAGTCTTCTTGCCACAATATTCTTCAGCAGCTAAATAGTGGTCAGATTTGTCCGGTTCTTGTCTTGATCAATCAGCCTTGTTGAGTCAGGCCAGGTTATGGTCAGACCAGGCTAAACTGGGCCTAACAATTGCCCCTTGACATTTTACCCGTGCTGGATCCGGCCAGGGGTGAGATGTCAATTTTACCGGGTTAACTAATTAAAGAGAATCATATTCATTTAGTGACTCTTAGACTCCTATTTACCGTTGAACACTGCAACGGCTACGTGACATCATGCTGACAGTTTTACAATTCCTAGGTTTTTCATGCCGTTATTCACTTCTCTATAAATACGGTATTTAGGGCAAGATCAATTTTCCTCCACTTTCTTTCTTTGAATATTCTTGAAACTCTTCTAAAATTCTTGAATTTCTTCCTTCTTCTTGGTAATCTTGTTTGTTACTTTGCATATTCTCGACAATTTTAATAAATCAAATAATCTAAAAATATGGGAGCAAAAAACGCCCGCTTCCCAGAGAGTCTCTGCTGCCATTGTTGAGCCGAACCCACGGATATTCAAGAGGAGGAGGTAAGGGAAATTGATCCTCCGCTCGGCCGTGGCTTTCAAGTATCAGGATTCTGTATTCACTGCTCTTCAATCTCTTGATTCTTCTTTCCCTGAGGAGAATTTGCTAAAAACGAACTATGACAAGATTCTAAGGGAGAAGAAAATAATTCCTGAATCTACCGAAGTGTGGATCCTCGAATCTGCCCGGTCGGGCTAACGGGTCTCACCTGGTTGGTTCTGTATTTTTGAATGGGCGTTCAAAGCGGTCGTAAGTTGCCTTTTACTCCTTTGATGATTGATACCATTCGTGCTATGGAGGTATCACCTTTTCAGATTATGCCAATGGTTTGGAAACTTATCCACTCTATTGAAAATTTATGTGCTAAACATAATCTTGTAATTACTATTAACGATATTAAGGGAGTTTATCATATGAAAAATCCTGTTGATGGTCGTTTTAATTTGAGAATAAAATCGAAAATGTCTCCATTAATTACTAACCTGGATTCTGGAGATGATAAGAATTGGGCAAAGACTTTCCTGTTTGTCCGGACCGAGACCTTGGGATCAGGCTTTGATTACTCGAGATATCCTCCCTTGGAGAGTGGTAGGTTCCTTGTACCTTTTTATTTTGCAATATATCATATGAATTTGATGGGTTTCGATTCTTACCTGTGTAATTTTGGTGGCTTCGTAGCTCCCGATTGGAGTTGTGATCCTCTCGGATGAGGAGGCTATTGCAAGGATAGATGCTTTCCTTGCCATTCCTGAGGAAGAGAGGACACAGCCACCGCAGGCGGGGAATTGTTGCCCGGTATATGAAGACCAAGCCGATCGGGGTCGAGTACCCAAAGGCAAGCCTAGTTCTCGCTCTTTCTGTACGTCTTCCGCATGCTTTTATTTTGGTTGTTGTCTTCTTGTCGCTTTTTGGTTTGATATTTACGTATATTTTTTATGTATCCAGTGTTTAGGTCTTCTCGCTAGGTGGCTAGCTTTACGCGCCAAGGATTTGAAGGTGGGGTGGCTAGGATTCTTTGAACAGGTCCAAGAGCCAGGAAACTAGTGGGAGTGACAAGACTTTGGATATCCCGATTTCGATGTCCGGCCTCCTCAAGATCCGCCCGGGATAGTGTCACGAGGTCGTCCAGGCTCAAAAAAGGAAGAGAGAGGATGATATTCTGGAAGAGGAGGAAGGAGGGAAACGACCTATCCCACTCAAACCACTCGGGAGTATAAGGCGGTGCCTGCTAGGATTGATGACATGGATGATGCCCGGGCTCGGATAGATGAGTTTTACGCAAGGATGAGCGACCAACTGTTGTCCGCTAGTACCCTTGATTCGTCTACCAGGGTGGTTTCTATTCTGACTCTTCTTGTAACAAGGGTCTTGAACTCGCTTCCCAGGCTAGAGAGGTTAGTTGTATCTGTTTTTTATAGTTTATATGCTTTTTGTTTTACCTTGTATTTGCCTAATTGATTTTGTATGTACGCGGGGGTTGGATCTTTGGGGGCTCACGCTTGTCGCCTTAGGGACGCCCAGGCCAAGGTTACCACTTGGAGGAAAAGCTGGATAGGCTAAACCGTGACTGCACTCATCCAGGGGTAATGAAGTGGTGCTCCAATCTCGGTTGCGGCGGCCTAAGGAGTCAACCAGGGCTGCTATAGTTTGTGAGGTGGTGCGAAAAATGCCGAGAAGGGTCAGTCGGAGTTGAGGAGGCCGAGAAGCGGGCAATGCGGGATCAGTTGAAAAAGAATGAAGAGCTTGTCTGAAAAGGAGTTAGTGGAGGCGAGGTTGGTGATGCGGCTCAAGACTTCTTCGGAAAAGGTCGGGTTGATGCTATGAGGGACCCAGAATCGATCGGGCCTGATTGGAATCCGGACCGAGATGAGACGACTCTGGATGCTCAGTATCGACTTGGCCAACATGGGTCAAGAAGAAGAAGTGGATTCTCCTCCTTCCAAGGCAAAGTCCGGTGATCGGGAGATGGTGGATGGTTGTGAGTCGGTTCATCGCTCAAAAATAACTTAGTTTTTTCTTTTGGGTTTTGGTCTATCCAGGGGGAATGTCCCTGGAATGAATTTTTAGAGTTTTAAGGAATTTTTTGGCCCATCCAGGGGGAATGTCCCTGGGATGGATGGTTATTAGGTGGGACCAGTATTTTGGGTGAATAAATATTTGGTCTCTGTTTTGTTTCTTTTTGTGTTTTGATAAAATCGATGTTGGACATGTATCGGATCTCGCCGATTGTTCGATCGATCAAAGCGCGATTTTTGATCGATCAGCGATTATTCGACCGATCAGCGATTATTCGATCGATCAAAGCCGATTTAATGTGTTATGGGTGGGGTTGTTGCCTGTCTGGAGGGCTTATGACCCACCTATGTCATACAATTCAGGAATAGATTTTAGGGTTTGTATGTTGAGCTCGATATTTAAAGGCTGTTTTGCAATTTGAATTTTGGGTATCGTTGGATATTTGGTGGGGTGGCCCCAATCTTTGAGATTTGTTTTAATTAAAATGCAATATGTAAAACAAGTGTTGAAGATTTCGCTAAATGAATATGAGAATATAAATAAGTGTTTGGACATATAAATTGAAGAAATCATATATGGCATTTATTCATGTAATTGCAAGTATCATACATGTAGGTTCAAGGCAAGAAGTATTTGAAGTAAAAAGTTATACCTGGATTGTGTGATATATTCTATATGTGAAATAGTTTTAAATGTGTAATATTCCAGGCTCTCGGGATCATTTCGCCGTCCAGGGTTTGTAGTCTATAAGCTCCCTGGCCGACTATTGAATCAATCAGATAGGGGCCTTCCCAGGTTGCGGCCAATTTGCCAGCATTCTTTTCTTTTGTGTTTTGGAATACTTTTATGAGAACGAGATCTCCTACCCTGAATACCCTGGCTTTGACAGTCTTGTTGTAGCTTTTCGCAACTCTTTGTTGGTATGCTGCTAACCTGATGCTTGCTGCATCTCTTAGCTCTTCGTTAAGTCCAGGCTATCCTCTATTAGAGGTATGTTGTTTGTTGTTGTGTTTAGGCTACATCCGGGTCGATGGAATGTCCACCTCACCGGAATTATCGCTTCACATCCATAGACCAAGGAATAGGGGTTTGGCCGGTGGATGTTTTAGGCGTGGTTCTGTCGGCCCAGAGGACCGGGGGAGTTCTTCACCCATCTGCCTTTTTTTCTTTCCAGCTTTTTCTTTATGCAACTGATCACCACTTTGTTCTTTTGGATTTCGCTTTGACCGTTGGCTTTTGGATATCCTGGTGTGGATGTTACCAGGTTGATGTTCCATTGAGCACGTAAAGGTCATTGTTCTTTTTCCCACAAATTGTGTGCCATTGTCGCATACTATTTCGGAGGGGATGCCATATCTACATATGATGTTATGTTTGATGAATGCTATGACATCCTTCTCCTTGACTTGCTCGTATGATTGACTTCTATCCACTTGGAAAAGTAATCGGTCATTGCTAACATGAAGACTTTCGTCCGGGTGCTTGAGGTAGTTTCCCTACTATATCCATGCCCCACTTCATAAATGGCCAGGGTGCGGATATGGAATGTAGTTCCTCAGATGGCTGATGGATATATGGTCCGTGAATCTGACAGGCTTTGCATTTAGAGCTAAAATCCAGGCAATCGGCTCTTAAGGTGGGCCAATAATATCCTGTTCTGAGTATTTTGCTTGCCAGGCTTCTTCCACCTTTGTGATTTCCACAAGATCCTTCATGGATTTTCGATAATATTTGCTTAGCTTCCCGTGGTTCCAGGCATCCGAGGTAAGGTCCGGCTGCGATTTCTTAAAAAGCACGTTGTCAATAATAGTATACGAAGCGACTTTTATTTTCGGTGCTCGGCATCTTGCTTATTTAAGGGTAGGATTCCCTGTTGAGCGATCATAGTAAGGTTTCGTCCAAGAATTAGCAATGTAGATTGGGAAACTTTCATTTTGTTTGTTTATTGCCGGTTCTAATAAATGCACAATGGGTATTTTGTCAAAATCAAGGGGACTAAAGTTGGACCCTAGGCCGGCTAAGGCATCGGCCTGGGTATTTAAGTCCCTGGAAATTTGGTCAATATTAAAGTTTTTAAACTTTGATTTTAGCATTTGAACAACATCTAGATAAAGCATCATTTTGGGGTCTTTTAAAGATATATGCCATTTACCTGGTTGGAGACGAGAAGGGAATCAGTGCGTACCTTTAAATTTTGCACACCAAGATCAATACATACCTTTAACCCGGCTATCAGGGCTTCATATTCTGCCTCATTGTTGGTGGCCTCAAATGCACAGCTTATAGCCTGTACTATCTTATCCCCCTGTGGTGATTTTAGTACTACACCTAGGCTTGTGCCCCTTGTGTTGGTTTGCTCCATCGACAAATAGGGTCCATTCTAGGTCTGTTTGGTCATTGGTCAGTTTATTTACTTCTTTTATTAGGTCGGGTTCTAGGGTCGGACTAAAATCAGCCACAAAATCTGCTAGTGCTTGTGACTTAATTGTTGTTCTTGGTTCAAATGTTATGTTGTATGTGCTTATTTGGGTGACCATTTGCACATTCGTCCAGGACAATTACGGTCTCCTAAGTACTGGACTTAATAGGAAGATTTGTTCGACTATTATAGGGTGACTTTCAAAATATGGTCTTAATTTTGTGCAACTCATTATTAAAGCTAAAACATATTTTTCTAGTAGGCCATACCCGATCTCTCGCATCCGTAGACTTTTACTTACATAATAGACAGAGTCTTTGTTGTCCGTCATTTCTTTGACCAGATCGCACCGATAGCAAGATTCGTGATCGATGGGTATATCTTGTCGGGGTTCATCTTTGACCGGTTTAGCCAGAAGGGGGGGAGAGGATAGATATATTTTCAGGTCTTCAAAGGCGGACTGATGATCGGGGTCCATTGAAAGTCCTTGTTCTTCCTTAGCGAGGTTATAGAATGATTTGCATCTTTCGATGATCTTGAGATGAATCATTCGGGCCGCTATTCTTCCATCGACTTTTGTATGTCTTTGACTGTTTTTGGTGGTTCTAGCTCCAGGATAGCTTTGATCTGCTCAGGGCTGGCTTCTATTCCTCTTTTTGTCACCATGTAGCCCAGGAATTTGCCTCGCCGAGACTCAAGTGGCATTTTTGTGGGTTGAGCTTCATATTGAATTTTTCCAGTATTTGAAAGGCTATTTCCAGGTCTTTGACGTGGTCTTCTGCCTTTTTTGATTTGACTACCATGTCATCTATATAGACTTCCATGGTGTCTCCTATCTGATCTTTGAACATCATGTTGACTAGTCTTTGGTAGGTTGCACCTGCATTTTTTAATCCAAAGGGCATAGCAGTATAACAATATATACCTCTTTCAGTGATGAAAGCTGTGCTTTCCTGGTCTGCTGGGTGCATTTTTATCTGGTTGAATACTGGAGGCATCCATGAATGTCAACATTTCGTGGCCTGCAGTGGCATCTACCATTGCATCGATGTGTGGTAGGGGAAATGGATCTTTTGGGCAGGCTTTGTTTAAGTCGGTGTAATCTACACAGACTCTCCATTTGCCATTTTTCTTTTGGACGACTACCACGTTTGCAAGCCAGTCGGGGTACATTACTTCCCTGATCATTCCCATGTCCAGTAGCTTGTCAACTTCTTGGTTGATAATTTCGTGCCTTCTAAAGCAAATTTTCTTCTCTTTTCTTTGTCTGACAGCTTAAAGGATTTGTCAATGTTCAACTTATGAGTAATAACATCAACATCTATACCAGTCATATCAAAATGTGACCAAGCAAAACAAGACATTTTAGTTTTAAGAAAGCGACCGATTTGGTCCGATTGAGTCGGGTGCATCGACCCTACAAGTATTTTCTGTCACGGAATTCGGGTCTAATATGACTTCTCCTGTTTCCATCTGTGTTTGTGCTATGTATTCTTCCCTGACAGGTGACTTTAATTGCTATGCAAGGGACTTACCAGACTTTGAGGGTTTCAAAGCCCGAGTGTAACATTCCGAGCCATCCTTTGTTCTCCTCGATGGTGGTTATCCCCATTCTCGTTGGAATTTTCACGCATTGATGGTATGTTGATGGGATTGCTTTGACATTGTGGATCCATGGTCCGCCCAGGATTACATTATACGAGGATAGGCAATCCATTACTCCAAATCTTTCATATGAAGCCACGCCTTCCACATAGGTAGGCAAGCTGATTTCTCCCAGGGTGTTCTTTGTTTCTCCACCGAACCCAACCAGGACGCTGGATTTTTTGATGATCTTTCCTTCGTCTATCTTCATAGCTTTAAGAACGTCAAGCATCACCAGGTTGATTGAGCTTCCTCCATCTATCAGGATTCTTGATACTTTGGTCGTGTCCGATTTGCATTGTGATTACTTTTGTCATGGTGTAGACACGATATTCCTTGCGGATCCGAGTCATCAAAGGTGATAGCAGGCAATGACTCGGGCCTGGAAGGAGGTTGGAGTCTTGATTCCCTGGATATTCTCTTGTCTGCAGAGTGGTCGGACCACGATTTCGATCCTCCATTTATGAATTTGACTTCATAGATGGGAGGAGGAGGAGGAGGATCTCTCGCCGCTTCCGGGTCTCTCTTATTTTGTCCTTCATCTTTATTCTTTGATCTTTGGATTATATCTTTCAAGTAGCCTTTCTTTAGAAGATATGCCACTTGTTTCCTGAGCTGAATGCATTCTTCTGTGGTGTGTCCGATGTCTTGATGGAAGTCACACCATCTTGTTGGATCTTTCCTGGGGTTGTCGGATTTCTTTGGCCATCTGACTGTATCTCCCAGGTTTTCCAGGCGTTTGATTAATCCTGCAGTATTAATAGAGAAGTTATATTCAGGAATAGTTGGGAGGCTAGAAAGGTTACCTTTATGCTCTTGTGTCATATTGACTTCAGATCGTTCAGGCCTGGAATAGGGTGCTGATCTAGGATTGCCTCCTTTCTGGTATGAACTTTTCCTGTTGGTGTGTCCATAGCCTTGCTTTCCTCCGGATGAGTTCGTCCTGAAGTTGAGATCTTCTTCTAATCTGACATGCTCTAAGGCGATGGATTGGACAGTGGCAAAGGTTGGACATGCTTTCTTGGTTAGATCTCGCATAGATGTCACCATCAAGCGGGACTCCTTGTCCGAATGCTTCTACTTCTTTGTTTCTTCATCGCATCTGGGAATGGCCACCTTTTCTTTGACAAATCTGGCCAGGAATTCTTTGAGAGATTCTTCAGGAAGTTGTTTTACCCTGAACAGGTTACTGGGTCTCTTGGCCATATCTCTGCTACTTGCGAATTGTTGGTTGAAGGCATTGATCAATTCTGCAAAATTCTTGATACCTCCATTTGGTAGATTGATGAACCACTGTAATGCTGCTCCGGTCAGGGTTGTGCCAAAGCCTTTGCACATACATACTTGCCTGAGTTCACTGGGTATTGAGGCAGCCAACATTTTTTGTTTAAATATGGCAACATGATTTTGTGAATCAGAAGTTCCATCATAAGTTCTCATGGATGGGACAGTAAATTTCTTGGGCAGATCAATCTTTGCAATTTCATCTGCAAAGGGTGAATCCGCAAAGCTGTCAATTTCTACTTCAGCCACAGGGTCTGGTACTCCGGGTATATTTTCTATTTTGTTGTGGAGTTTTTGGATTTCCTGAAGCATAGCTATCATTATTGCGGCTTCAGTTTTGTTTGTCTCATCATTGGGAATGGTTGGAGTGCCGGATAATGTATCCTTCTCCGGGGTTCCAAAATTAGAGAAGTCTATGTTTTTGATGATGGATGAGAATGGGGTTCTGGTTCGAATCGGTCTTGGAGCCCGAAGCCCGATTTTCCAATTTCTTCTTCAGGCTAGACTCGATTCCTTCACCTATTGATTTGCCACTGAGCTGCTTTCTCTTGGATTGTTTCCAATTCCTTGATTTTGGCCAGAGCAGCCGCTAATTGTTGTTCAGCGGTGAGTTCCACCATTTTTGTGTGTGAATATTAATTGAAAGATAATAAGGAGAATTTTATTGGTTTGAAGAACTAGATGCCCCACGGTGGGCGCCAATTGTTTTAGCAGGATTTTCCTGAAGGGATCCGGCTTAGTTATGTAGTGATCAGGGTATCTAGTTCTATAAGATTAGAATAGTGTAAATAAATGATAAAGAAAGAAATAAGTATAAAGTATAATGTTGTTATTATTTTGATAGACCTGACACAATATTGTATGAATATCTGAATGCTCAAGAATAAATTGATAAAGTATAAATAAGATTGACTGATCATGAATAATCTTTTACAATTGTTAAACTCTCTTATTTATAGTTCTCTACCGTCCTCCCAACGTTACAATGAATAACGTTATAAATGTATAACGTTCTCCCCAAAGGTAGGAGTTGTTGCCGGAATAATAGGGCATGCTTCCTATTAGTTCGCTTGACCCGTTCTCAACTCAACCAATCCTTAGCTTTTTCTCTTCTTTCCGTCCAGATTCATGGATTAAATAGTTTTAGGTTTGGACTTGGTCTTCCTTGAGAATAGGGCATGGTTATCTGGCTTATACAATCGCATTTCTTGTTTATCCGCTTAATCCAGCATTTGTTTTTAGTACTCCGCCAAGCTATGATATACTGACTATCAGGCTTCTTTTCCAGGAATTAGTAGTCTTCTTGCCACAATATTCTTCAGCAGCTAAATAGTGGTCAGATTTGTCCGGTTCTTGTCTTGATCAATCAGCCTTGTTGAGTCAGGCCAGGTTATGGTCAGACCAGGCTAAACTGGGCCTAACACATACTATTTAGTATTTATCTGAAGGTGCATGACCGCTTCCTTTTCGTACATGCCTTGATAATGGTACATATCGAATGAAAAAGAAAAAAATATATGTTAGAGATGATTAAACATATGAATAGAAAAATATCAATTTAAGTAAGTTGATCAAGAAAACATAATAGCACAAGTACACAATATTATATATTTGATAACAAATTATTGGTTAAAGACCATCAATCACCTTAAAAAAAAGTAGTAACATAAATGATATAAAAAAGCACTTAGAAAGACAAATAATGGGATTTGGGGAAAAAAAAGAATTGGGAAAGCAAATGACATAATTGAAAAGATTAATTTCGTGATGGGTTAAAAAGTAAATTGTGGAATTCTAAAAGGTTTTTCATTCAATTTTCTAAATTTATTTTACCATTAATTATGAGAGTAAATTTTGATTGTGGAACTGAAAACATAAGCTACTTATTTAATTTTTTTATGTATTAGCAATGCCATATGGAGTAAAATGACATTCAAGTTGCCTTTTTAATTATATTGTAAATTGTAAAAATTAATTATTCCATGATGGTTCAAAAAAAGTAAATTGTGGAATTTTAAAAGGTTTTTCATTCAATTTTCTAAATTTATTTTACCATTAATTATGAGAGTAAGTTCTGATTGTGGAATTGAAAAAATAAGCTACTTATTGAAGTTTTTTATGTTTGTTAGCAATGTCATATGGGGTAAAAATTACACTCAAGTTGTCTTTTTGATTATATTGTATGGATAGATAAATAGATAAATTATGAAACTTATAGGTGAATTTGTAGCATCAACCGTTTCTCTCTCTTGTTCTAGAAAGAGAAAATTCTCTCGAAGAACGACGAATTGCTTCGCCATTTTTTCGCGCTATGGCAAGAGGAAGAGGACGCCACCCAAAGTTCGACCACCATTGCAGCCAGCTGATGATGGGGAAGCTAATGGTATCAGAATCTTGAATTATGATGCTGAATTGCCTTTACTAGATAACCCAGGTAATTCGAACTCCGGAAAAACCTCCTACGGTCAATGAGTTGATAATTCAAGCTCTAGATAAATCTGCATCTAAATTTTCTCACTCTATAGTCAAGAATCCTACAACTGTTGGGGTTATTTCGGGGTTTACTTGTGATCATGTTGAAACTTCTGTTTTAATGGCGGAAAATGTTGAGAATCCAGTTTTGACTTCTAACCTTGATTCTTCTACACATACTCCAGCTGTTACTTCTGCAATTTCTGATGATCCCCCAATTCCCCAAAAAGTGACCTCAAATCCAAGGAATTGAAGTAGTATCGTGTCAGGTCAGAAGAAATTAGGTATGCCCTTGTATTATTGTGCTGCTAGTGCCGATTCTGATGCAATTGAGATAGAATTAAATGAAATTAAAGACGAATTAGCATTTTGGGACAATACTCTCATGGGTAACCTTCTTGGAGCAAGGCCATCATTGAAGAATATTCAGGATTTTGTTAAAAAATCTTGGAATCATGTCACCCTTCCCACTGTTCAGTTTTTACGAAAGGGTGGTTCAGTTTTAAGTTTGCTTCAGTGGAGGACATGAATCATGTTCTCAGAGAGGGCCCCCTGGACCATTGGTAACAAATTTTTAATCTTGAAACAATGGAGTCCAGGGTTCTCTCAGGAAATGGAGAAGGTTTCCTGTCTCCCTGTATGGGTTCTATTTCCAGATTTAGACCCTTTTCTATGGACTGATGAGATCCTGAGTAGAATGGCTAGTAAAATTAGGAAGCCTCTCTTTGCTGACCATCCCACTACCAAGAAGACAAGACTCTCCTTTGCAAGAGTTTTGATAGAAGTGGACATTGCTAAGTCCTTACCTGATGTCATTGCTGTCAAGACCCCCTATGGTTCTTCCAATCAAAGGGTGACTTATAAATGGTTGCATTTTTACTGTAAAGGTTGTGGGAAGCTTGGGCATGAGATTAAAACCTGCAAGGGCCAAAGGGCTCCTGCCTCTGCTCCTCACAAGAAGACTGTGGTAGCCAAGACAAAAGTTTATAGACCTGTCAATCCTCCTGCTGTTAAGGTTACAGATGGTGCAATGACTACTGGCTCTCTGAATGCATAGGGAGAGGTAGTATCTCAGATAAGGCTAGAGCACAACCATCTTCACCCCCTTGAGGCAATTGGCAGTCTCTATTCCTTCTTCTATAAGGCATTATGGACCTCTAATGCTAGGCTAGAACTCTCTTTGCCCTAATACTGATTCTGTTCTGCAGAGGAATGCCCTGAGCCCAGCTGTTGGGCTGTCAGGAGGCCAAGGGATTGGTGGTACCTCACTTTCTCCCACTGTGCTGACTGATTCCTTACCTCATATGAACAACTTAGGATGCCATAGGCTAGGCTTAACTCCTTTCAGGAAAGGGAGAAGTAGCATGGTGGAGAAGGTTGTAATGCACTATGGACCCCTTGGTTCAAGGTCTCAGATAATCAGAGTTAATCAAACTCTGACCCAGACTGTAATCTCAAATAGATATGAAATCTTGAGCGGCACTGATACTTTGAGTAGCTCAGGAATAGCAATAGAGGAAGTTGACCCACCTGATAAATCTTATCAATGAAGATTGCTACCTGGAATATTAGAGGTTTCAATGACCACTTAAGCAGGATGCGGTTAAAAAATTTATCCATAGTAATGGATTAGATATCATTGGTATCTTGGAAACTAGAGTTAAGGAAAGTTATGCAAAAAGGATCATCAATGCTATTTTTTCAGATTATAGAAGTGTTACTAACTATAGTGCTCACTATAACGGTCGCATTTGGTGTCTTTGGGATCCCAGGACCACTCACCTTGATCAATTTGTTATTGAGGCCCAATATATTCACTGTAAAGTACATCACTATGCTTCTGGGAATTCTTTTTGGTTGACCTTGGTGTATGGGTTTAATGATGGGGATATGAGAAAGGATTTATGGGCTCATTTGGTTGCAACATCTAACCTGAATGAGGACTGGATTCTGTTAGATGATTTTAATGTGGTCAGAAGCACTGCTGAATGAATTAGCAATACATCTCCTGATATGAATGATATTCTGGAATTCAATCAGAGTCTTTTGCAGGCTCGGCTAGATGATATTGTAGGTACTGGGTGTGAGTTTACCTAGACCAACAAGCAAGGTTCTACTACCAGAGTCGGGTCCAAACTGGACAGAGCTTTAGCTAATCATATTTGGCAAGCCCACTATCCTACTTCCACTGCTCATTTCCCTACTGTAGGGATTTCTGATCATTCTCCAGTGATTATTACTGCTTTCCCTGCTGTCTTTGTCAAGAAGAGGTTCTGTTTTCTTAAATGTTGGACTGAATCTCCTCTTTTTGATAGTATTCTTTGCAGTAACTGGCAGAAAACCTTCTATGTTACTCCTATGCACATTTTTTTAGTAAAATGAAAAGTCTCAAGCCTGATTTAATAACTTTGCATAAGGAAAATTTTTTCCATCATACTTCGGAACCGGGACTGACTCATCAACATTTGGGTCTTGGAGGACGAAAAGACTCACCATCAGCAACGTAGTCAGTCGATCGACCATGCATGTCAGTCGATCGACTGACTTCTACAGGAACAGTAGTTGTGTCACTTCGCGGACTGGTCGATCGACTGGGTATGTCAGTCGATCGACTGACATACCTGTTGATCGTCTTTTTCTTGCCATTATTCGTTACAGCCTTCTTCTTACTTGGTTCCGCCTCATCTTTTTCAGTGACATCCTCGACCATAGCGGGCCCCTCAAGGGTGGACCCACTCCTCAAAGTAATAGCATTAAGGGTATCCTTTTGATCCGTCTGCGACGGTAAATGGCCCGGAGCTCGTTTTGCACTCTTGCTAGCCAATTGAGCAGTTTGGCTTTCCAACATTTTCATCCCGGTCTCTCTAGTTTCTCCAACATTCTCCTGGAATCTACCATTAGCTGCCGCATCCAGGATAGCCCTCTGATCGTCATAAAGCCCATTATAAAATTGATTGCATATGATCCATTTCTCGAACCCATGGTGCGGAATAGTTCGCACCAACTTCTAGAAACGGACCCACGCCTCATGAAAATTCTCATCAGGACCATGTTTAAAGCTCGTGATCTGAGCTCTAATGGCATTGGTCTTCGAGGCAGAGAAATATTTCTTGTAAAATGCTAAGGCTAGCGAATTCCAGTCCGTGATCCCATTAGCAACTCGATCCAGGTCTCGGTACCACTCCCTTGGAGCATCACGAAGAGAGAATATGAACATAGTTTCCTTCACCTGGTCCTGGGTCACACCGGTTGGTGGGGGTATGGAACAACAATAGTCAATGAATGTCTCCATATGATTGGCTGCATCTTCATTTGCAGCTCCCCCGAATTGGTTTCTTTCAACCAAGTTGATATAGGACGGTTTCGGCTCGAATTTCCCATCCGTCCCTGGTAATGCGAATCCCTTATAGAGATTCTCAGCTGTCGGCTCAGAGTGACTGGCTATACTTGCTTCTTCAGCCATGTCTGGAGATGTGATGGTCTCAGATGAGGAAGTAGAAATAGGTGATGAAGGTGGATCCTCCTCAAACAGCTCGTTCTCGTAGTAACTTGACAGAGTACTCAGCTTGATCGGTCTGTTTCGTGTTCACAATTTAATAGATGTTGTCGTTGGGTCACGTCCGAATCAAAACACAATTTATAGCTTCACAAACAACTCTACAATTAGTAAAGAGGCAAGTAAAGGTCGGATCCCAAGGGACGAGAATTGAGATGAGATTTCTATTGAAACTAGTGGCGTCTTAGGGGTGTCACAATTTGGGTTGATGTAGAAGGTCACTAAACTAAATAGCAATGAAAGTAAATAAGCAAGATGAATTAAAAGGGTTGTAAACAATTGATAAAAAGCACTAGGGTGTCATGGGTCATAGGGGAATCATAGGAATTGATCATACAAACATGTTCTCAAATTATAAACAAGCAATTATTGTTGTGATGGATTGAGTTGGGTTATATCTTACAATCCTAGGAAAGTTTGGGTCCCGGAGCCGAATCGATTAGATTGTACAACACCTACAAGTCGACTTATTCTTCCCTACTCAACAACATGCATGGTCTAATGAGACTCGAGTTGGTTTATGTCTTACAAGTCTCATTGAAAAGATAGGTGATGGGTAAAAAATGCAAGGATTCATAGGCTCACATTTCATCAAACATAACATGTGCATGAGTTGAGATCAAAACAAGCAAGCAAATAAACCATGAAAGCATATTAATTTAAGCATGAATCATTCCCCATGTTGGTTTCCCCTAATTACCCATTAACCCTAGCTAGGTCACTACTCACTCATTATCATGTTGATCATGCTAGCAAGGTTGTCAATCATACCAACAAAAGGAAACATGATGAATAAATAAAAGTAATTAATAATAATTAAAGAGGGATTAAGAGAATTATACCTACTAATGATTCCAATAATAAAGCAAAGAATAAAAGAAGTACTTGATGCTTGATTGAGAGGTTGTCAATCTCCCAATAATAACCCAAATAATCTTCAATTACCCAAAATAAAGGATGAACAAAAGAGAGATTAAGGAAATAAAACTTGTATTAGAACTTGATTAATTGTTGATTACAATACTAAAGAGAGATTTGATTGATATTAACTACTCTAATTCTTGATAAGAAGAACATGCTCTTCTAATTAGACTAATGGGGTATTTATAGTGGAAATTAGGTGGATGCATTAGGGTTAACTAAAGGCTAAACTAGTAATTACACTTTTTAGATTGAGCAGGGAGGAGTCGGTATTTTTCGAAGGAAGGGCTTCTTTCTTTGTAGCTTGGAGAAGACGAAATTTCGCTGTACTGGAATCCGTGCGTATTGGAGTCGGGACGGGCGGATTCAGGCGAGGGTAGACGGGTGTCTTCAGGAGAATCCGGGCGGATTATGTGGCTGCTGTCCGGGCGTCTTTGAAGGAAGACACACGGATTGTGCTTGAGGAGGACGGACGGATTGTGGACAATCCGCTCGGATTGTAGCTCAGCACTATTTCTTCTTCTTTTCTTCCCTTTTCTTCATAAAATCCTTGAGGATTTCCTCGGGGATGCAAGGATCCTTTCTCAACATTGCTCATCTACTATAATATGTACAAAGGCCTTCTAATCTTGTCTCTCCTTGATGCTTGGTCATTGAATTCAATCAATTTAGTCTCGTTTTGCCATGAAAATGCAAGATTTGCACTCCTTTCCTACCAAGTGATCAAAATCTCAAAGAATATACAAAACAAATAACTAAAGACAATAAATGACCCAAATATGCACTAAAAAGCATGGGAACAAGGCTAATTCGGGGGCTTAATATGCGCTAATTATGGTCACATCAAATATCCCCAAACCGAACCTTTGCTCGTCCCGAGTAAAGAGGTGACAAAGACTAGGACTATTATTTAAACTAACCTAATAACATAGCCGATATGAGACAATTAGCGGGTCTCACTCCGCCCCTTCAACTCACAACAAGACAACCATGAGGTAGGATGCCTTCTTGCAAGGCAAGGTGGGTCTTGCCAAAATGGCGACACATCCAAACATTAAGCACATAAAATCAAATAATGGATGCATCTACAAAAGGAATAGCCACTTCCTCATCAAGTGGCGGAGGCACTAAGAGAGAACAAATTTAAGAGCATGTAATCCTTCACAAATACTACTTCAACAAATTATTAAGGCTAAGAGGATGGCACTAAATCACCTCCAAATGGTGTTAAACTAGACTACCGTCGTCCTCAATTTCCAAATGCTTTCGTCAAGAGCGATCAGATGGTGGTGGAATGATGATCCCTATGATGCTAGTAGCATATGACATGACAAGTCTCGAATTCTCTACAAAAGTAAAGGTCATGGATCGTCCCAAGCTCGACAAAGTGGCTTGACAAAAGGCTTTTCGGGAATGAAATGCTCAAATCTTTATAAACAAAGGGTGGATATGACTAGTATTCAAAATTGTCCTCATTTCACTTTCACATTTCAAAAATTTAAGATGGAGTTTGTCCCTTCCGGGCTAGTGTCCTTTGCTTTCGCCAATCGCTTATTAGGCAACCGGTTAACCTCTAGATAATAGCTTTTCGGGGTGATAGTCACTCTGTCTCTGGGCGGCCGAATTCACAGCCGCGTGGGGGCCCAATTCAATGGATCCCGCTCCAAAGCACATCGAAGTGGTACGCCTCCATCAAAACAACTAAATTTCTCATCATTTCAACATTTCATAACATTTGAGGTTTCCTTGGCATTAAATTACTTCCACATGACAAAATTTTCGAAATGAGCACTTCAAACTTATTGATAGAAAGTATTTTTGGGTTGCCTTACCACAAGGTCACCTAGACAAGTTAACCAAGTCCACATCGCATCACGGGGTTGGATAGGTGACTCACATGCAAACCCTTGACTAGGCTTTGGGTCATGGGTCAAAAGACACTATTATGACACTATCTAGGGTGTTTTACAACCATTATAGTAGGCAAAGTCTTAAGTTGAAAAAGTATTTGTAATGGCTTAGTTGCTCTTGTCAAAGTTCTCAATTAGGCACTTTTCAAAATGTTTTATCTAAATGCAACTACATGTCATGATGCAACTAATATATACATCCTAATGCAAGTGATTCTATCAACTAATATGACATATAAACTAAATGCAAGTCCTAAATTCACATTGTTATACCGCATCAATCAAAATAAAGCCGCATAGTCATTAACATAAAGAGGAAAAAGGAGATTGGAAAGATCATACCATGCGGTCTTCATGATCCTCATGTCTCGGATGTGGCGTAGTCATTCAATGTGAACAAGGATAGAACAAACACAATATATACAATATATATATATATATATATATATATATATATATATATATATATATATATATATATATATATATATATATATATATATATATATATATATATATATATATATATATTTATATAACTACACTATAAAAGGAATAAACATGTTTTTGGGTTTTTCAATTTTCAAATTTTTATGGTTTTTTCGAAAATTTTCAATTTTTTTGGATTTTTGAATAAACGTTAAGTTTAGAATTCCCCATCCCCACACTAATATGGGCATTGTCCTCAATGGCCAAAATGATGGGAAATTATGCAAACATGATGCATGATTTCTACACTAAATGCAATCGACTCTAATCTATACTACATGATGTATGGTTTTTGTTTATGACGGAGAGGATAATTTAGATTACCTCTCGTTGTGTATGCATTAACTTCCCCAAACCAATCTAGATATTATTACTAATGTCCAAGGATGGGTGTAGTTCATGCACACACTATGCAATGCATGAAACTAATTTTGTCATTTTGGATTTTGAAAGGTGGGAACAATAAAATGAGAACACCTCAATGGTACCGAGGTGTTAGTCCTATATGGTGCTAGGACTACTCCAACAATGATCAAGAAAAATAAATAAATAGAACAAAGAGAGAAATAGACAAACCTTGAGAGGGTAGGAGCCTCCAAAGCTTACTAATCTTCCATCATATCATCACTATCATCATCATCCTCATTAGAAGCGGTCTCATTGCCACTTCCCTCTCCACTTGCTTCTTCACCTTGTTCTTCACCTTGCTCATCATCCTCTTCTCCTTCTTCACTAGCTTCTTCATCAATGTTATCATCAACTTCTTCATTACCAACAACCTCATTATCACCCGGAACAACCCTAGATGCACTCGGAAATAGGACTTGCTTATCCGCCCAACTAGGCAAAGGACATGATGGGTCAAGTAGTCCTTGCCTAGATAAGTGTAAGAGGGGTGGATATTGAGCTAAGTAAGCATTTTTCCGATCCTCAAAGGCTTGCTTGTGCATTGCTTGCATGAGAAGAGTCAAATAATCATTTCTTGCTTCAACACCTTCCGGCTTGAACTCTTCGTACTCAAAATGGTAAGGTGGTGTGATAATGGAAGAGGAGGGTATTTCAAGTTCACCCTTTTGTTGTTGGATAATATACTCGGCCTCTCTTTAAAGGGGAAGTAGATAATTGGTCCGGTGGACACTCAATCGACAAATCTTTGAAGGCAAAGTGAAAGAACTAGCCTCACTAGTGAGCCATTCATACTTGGTGTCAAGAGGGTTATGGGCAACCCACTTGTACTTGTGTATCATAGTATGCAAATCAACGAGATGACCACCTTCTTTCGCCTCATACTTGTTATCTTTGTTGAAGTTAGGATCAAAGTATTTAGCTAGGATAGTGACTAGGCCTCCATTCACAATAACGGTAGTGCCTTTCTTCCCACAATCAATATTTAACCATCTATCCACCAAGAGCCTTAGAAAGTTAAAAGGCTTGGTGAATTTCCTACCAACGTTCAAAGCCGACTCAAGAAGAACAAAATCGAGTTTGGTGAAATGGTTGGTGTCTTTTCTTGCATTGATGGTGTTCCCTACGGCCTTGTGCCATACTCTTATGCCCGGATGGTGGACTAAAAGAGCACGACTCGCATGAAAGTCTTCAAATTTCCTTCCGGAAATCGCCTCCCAAAGAGGGTCGGGGTCATATTTGCCAACATTCTTAAAATAACTCGGAGAATCACTAAGACCCAAAGCTTTACCCATTTCCTCAAAGGAGATGCGCCTACTAACATTAGCTAGACGAAACTCGATGGTCTCCATGGTCTCAACCTTGTTAACTTTCAAAGAACTCAAAAATTCTAAGGTAAGGGAGGGGTATGTCAATTCTTTTGATTCGAACAATTTCTCCAACCCCATGGCTTTGAAAAAAGTTCTAGTTTGCTCAAGGACACCCAATTTTTCTAAGGTATCTTCACAAATAAACTTGGTGGATTGAAATGATTTTCTAGCAAACTTGGCAAAAATGTCCCTATGGGATTTTGAAATGAAAATTACCTCCGGATAGTTTGCAAGTTGATCAATTTCCGGAGTAGTAGATGTTGTTGCTCCCATGGGAGGTTGTTGTTGTTGTTGCACTTCCAAGTTTGGGTTTGCTACCACCATAGCTAATGCTTTCTTTGCTTGAAGAGTCTTTTGCCTTAATGAAAGTGTCTTTGCCTTTGGTGCCTTTGCCTTTGTTGCCTTTGTTGCTCCCTTAGTCCTTGCCATTGATGAATTAACCAAGAAAGAGTGAAAAATCTCCAATTTCTAGTGCACCCAAATCGATTTAAAGATGAAAGGCTTTGCCTTTATGAATTCAAAAATTGACTTAAAGGTTGAAGATTTTGTGCTTGGTTTTGATTTTTGTTGAAAAAGGAGTGATTGATTTGTTGTTACAAGGATGTTTTGATTTGATTTTGGTGAATGTTGTTGAGGAATTCTATTTTTGTGATGGAGAGGATGAGAGTTTTGAGGGTTTTGAGTAGTGTTATGAATGAAGGAAGAAATGAATGTGGGAGGGGGTTTATAAAACCCGAAAATTTTGAACTGCAGGGGCAAGGCGGGCGGATTCTGCCTTTTCTGGGTTTGGAAAAACTCGCCTAAAGACGGACGTCTTTCAGTGAAGACGCTCGGATTTGCAAACACGGGACGGGCGGATTCTGTAGAAGACGGGCGGATTTCAGTCCAGGAATTTTTCTTGTTTTCCTCAGCCAAGAAGACGGGCGTCTTCCTTTCAGAACGGGCGGATTTTTGAAGACGGGCGGATTAGGATGCAGGACGCCCGGATTCGCTGACAGTCAAAAATATCAAAAGTTCAGCTCATTTCAGGACGTGCGTCTTCTACCCAATACGTCCAGATTGCTTGAAGACGGGCGGATTCTCCTGAATCCGCTTGGATTCGACCCCTTTGTACCCGGATTCAGTTCCATCCGTATACAACGCATATCCCTTGTCATTCTTCCATTCTTCTTCATATCTTGTGTTCTTTATTGTGGGGGCACTACTAAGGCATGGATAGCCTAGGCAATTGCCATCCCCACACTAAGCTAAAGCACTACACATTAATTGAAATTATTAGTCCCTCCCTCACTTCTCTCAAACATGATAATTATCTTGATCAAAGTATAAAAATCCAAAAATAACAAAAATGCAATACAAGAATTGAAATGCAAGTTAGGGAGTTAGAAATATTTACAAATGGTGGTTTAGGGAGGACTCCACCAAACTCCCATTCTTGATGAGATGTCAAGGGGGCATGTTCAAGGTGTTGTTGATGTTGCTCAACAGCTAGAAAAAATAATCAAAAGCTTGTTCATTATCATGATAGAGGTCTTCAATAGACCTTGGCCCTTGTTGTCGGTCTTGATCGATGGCATTACCAATGTAGGGATTAAAAATCCCTTCAAATTCGTCGTCCCAAAGACCACATACTTCATAAAGTTGATCATTGAAAATCTCTTGATTTGATGGAAACAACTTTCTCATTTCCTTTTCTTGGCCAATGAAGCCATCTTCTTCATTGCATGTCTTTGATGAGCTTTACAAGCTCTCTTTGTCACAATTCACTTGCTCTTTGAATGGAGCATCTTCAATTTTCTTCTTCCATTGGAGTTCCGACTTCTTCCTTTCATCCTTCCAACTATAATGATCGATCATAAAACACGGTTCATGTAAACGGGGAGCTCTAATAGTCTTGTCAAGATTAAAAGTTATACTCTCATCTCCCACTTCTAGAGTGAGCTCACCATGTTTTACATCAATCACCGCACCCGCGGTGTGTAAGAAGGGTCTTCCAAGAATGATTGGAATGTTGGAGTCTTCCTTCATATCAACAATGACAAAGTCCACCGGGATAAAAACTTCCCAATTCGCACGGGGACATCTTCCCATATCCCTAATGGTGTCTTCGTCGATCTATCGGCCATTTGGAGTGTGATATTGGTGCATTTAAGCTCTCCCATCCCCAACCTTTTACTCACCGAGTACGGCATAACACTCACACTAGCCCCTAGATCACATAAGGCTTTGTTGATCGTGGTGTCGCCAATGGTACACGGTATTGAGAAGCTTCCCGGATCCTTTAGTTTTGGAGGTGAACTCCCTTGAAGTATTGCACTACTCACCTTAGTAAAGGCGATAGTCTCAAGTTTCCGGATCGACTTCTTCTTTGTGAGGATGTCTTTCATGTATTTCGCATAGGCCGGCACGTGATTGATTAATTCCGTGAAAGGAATTGAGACTTCCAAATTCTTCACAATTTCCATAAACTTTCCAAGTTGGTCATCAAATTTGGGCTTGGCTTGACGACTTGGAAATGGTAGTCTAATCACAATGGGCTCCTTCTCCTTGGCCTTGTCTTCACTTTTCTTTGAAATCTCTTCTTTTGATGATTCTCCATCTTTGGAGTTTTGCACAATTTCTTCCTTATCACTAGCTTCCACAACTTCATCCTCAACTTGCTTCTTCGGTGCTTCATACCTTGTACCACTTCTCAAGTAAATGGCACTAACCGTTTCATGTCTTGGGGGATTACTTTGAGGTGGTAATTGCCCCTTTTGTCTTTGTGAGCTTGAAGATGCTATTTGAGTCAATTGTGTTTCCAACATCTTGGTGTGAGCTAGAATGTTGTTGATGGTGGTTTCTTTTGCTTGACTATCTTTTTGCATTTGAGTGAAAAACTCTTGTTGATTCTTTTGCATTTGGAGGACCGCTTTTTGAACTCAAAACCTTGGTCATTTTGGTGATTGTATGGATTTTGGTTTTGGTAACCTTGGTTTTGGTTGAAAAAGGGTCTTTGATTTTGGTTTCTCATGGGAGGTGGGGTGTATGTTGTTTGAGGGTTTTGAACATTTTGGCTTTTGTATGAGAGATTTGGATGAAACTTGGTGTTTTCATTGTAATAGTTGGAATAAGGGGTACCATTCTTGTATGCTTGGAAAGCATTCACTTGTTCATTTGTTCCCCTACATTCACCTTGGTCATGTCCCAAAGTTCCACAATTCTCACATATCCCACTTGGGATTGATGAGGATGCCGTCATGGCATTAACATGCTCCTTTGGTGATTTTGAGGCTTCTTCAAGTCTAGCCATAGCTTGTTCAAACTTCAAATTGATTGTGTCAATGTGAGCACTAAGTTGGGCACCCAATTGAGTAACGGAGTCCACTTTATGCCTTCCTCCTCTAGTAGCCTTGCGAGGTCTACTATATTGTGAGTTATGGACCGCCATTTCCTCAATCTTGTTCCATGTTTGATTGTCATCAACTTCGGTGAACATTCCATTTGATCCCATGTTGAGAATGTTCCTTGAATCTTCATATAAACCGTTCCAAAATTGTTGTACCAAGAACCACTCGCTAAGTCCATGGTGAGGACATGAGCGACAAATTCCCTTAAACCGCTCTCAAGCTTCATACAAAGATTCTTCATCCCTTTGCTTAAAACCCGTAATTTGAGCTCTTAGCATGTTAGTCTTTTCCGGTGGGTAGAAATTTTTGTAGAAAGCTAGAGCCAACTTCTTCCAAGAATCTATTCCGAGAGTGGCCTTATCAAGGCCCTTCAACCATTGTTTCGCGGTGCCGATTAGATAAAAAGGAAATAAGACCCATCGAATTTGGTCTTGAGTCACACCGGTTTGAGAAATCGCATCACAATAGTCACAAAAGGTTTCCATATGAGAATGAGGGTCTTCACTAGGCATCCCCCCAAATTGGCTCCTTTCGACTAATTGGATAAAGGCGGATTTGGCAATAAAATTTCCGGTCAAATGTTGTGGTGTGGGAGTACCATTAGGTAGGTTCTCCTCGGTGGGTACGGAATGTGATGAAAATTTAGGCATTGTAGGTTGATTTTGTGGGGTATTTTGTGTTGGGTTCTCCTCACCTTCTCTTGCAAAAGGGTTGATGAACTCAATATTTGGTTGAACAACCTCACTAATACCTCTCAAATTCCTCCTAGCAAATCTCCTATTGTTTGTCAAGGTTCTTGCAATTTCACGGTCAAAAGGTAACAAATCACCTTGTGACCTTCTAGACATGCAAAATATCAAACAACTCGAAAAACATTAGAACAAACCTTGAGGAGTTTTACTTCCTCAAGGCAAAGAAAGACACAACTAATAACAATATAAGAAAATCTAAATCAAGTTAACACCGTCCCCGGCAACGGCGCCATTTTTTATCGGTCCGTTTCGTGTTCACAATTTAATAGATGTTGTCGTTGGGTCACGTCCGAATCAAAACACAATTTATAGCTTCACAAACAACTCTACAATTAGTAAAGAGGCAAGTAAAGGTCGGATCCCAAGGGACGGGAATTAAGATGAGATTTCTATTGAAACTAGTGGTGTCTTAGGGGTGTCACAATTTGGGTTGATGTAGAAGGTCACTAAACTAAATAGAAATGAAAGTAAATAAACAAGATGAATTAAAAGGGTTGTAAACAATTGATAAAAAGCACTAGGGTGTCATGGGGTCATAGGGGAATCATGGAAATTGATCATACAAACATGTTCTCAAATTATAAGCAATTATTGTTGTGATGGATTGAGTTGGATTATATCTTACAATCCTAGGAAAGTTTGGGTCCCGGGAGCCGAATCGATTAGATTGTACAACACCTACAAGTTGACTTATTCTTCCCTACTCAACAAAATACATGGTCTAATGAGACTCGAGTTGGTTTATGTCTTACAAGTCTCATTGAAAATATAGGTGATGGGTAAAAAATGCAAGGATTCATAGGCTCACATTTCATCAAACATAACATGTGCATGAGTTGAGATCAAAACAAGCAAGCAAATAAACCATGAAAGCATATTAATTTAAGCATGAATCATTCCCCATGTTGGTTTCCCCTAATTACCCATTAACCCTAGTTAGGTCACTACTCACTCATTATCATGTTGATCATACTAGCAAGGTTGTCAATCATACCAACAAAAGGAAACATGATGAATAAATGAAAGTAATTAACAATAATTAAAGAGGGATTAAGAGAATTATACCTACTAATGATTCCAATAATAAAGCAAAGAATAAAAGAAGTACTTGATGCTTGATTGAGAGGTTGTCAATCTCCCAATAATAACCCAAATAATCTTCAATTACCCAAAATAAAGGATGAACAAAAGAGAGATTAAGGAAATAAAACTTGTATTAGAACTTGATTAATTGTTGATTACAATACTAAAGAGAGGAAATTAGGTGGATGCATTAGGGTTAACTAAAGGCTAAACTAGTAATTACACTTTTTAGATTGAGCAGGGAGGAGCCGGTATTTTTCGAAGGAAGGGCTTCTTTCTTTGTAGCTTAGAGAAGACGAAATTTCATTTGATCTTTGGAATCCGTGCGTATTGGAGTCGGGACGGGCGGATTCAGGCGAGGGAAGACGGGCGTCTTCAGGAGAATCCGGGCGGATTCTGTGGCTGCTGTCCGGGCGTCTTTGAAGGAAGACGCACGGATTGTGCTTGAGGAGGATGGACGGATTGTAGCTCAGCACTATTTCTTCTTCTTTTCTTCCCTTTTCTTTATAAAATCCTTGGGGATTTCCTCGGGGATGCAAGGATCCTTTCTCAACATTACTCATCTACTATAATATGTACAAAGGTCTTCTAATCTTGTCTCTCCTTGATGCTTGGTCATTCAATTCAATCAATTTAGTCTCGTTTTGCCATGAAAATGCAAGATTTGCACTCCTTTCCTACCAAGGGATCAAAATCTCAAAGAATATGCAAAACAAAGAACTAAAGACAATAAATGACCAAAATATGCACTAAAAAGCATGGGAACAAGGCTAATTCGGGGGCTAAATATGCGCTAATTATGGTCACATCACAGCTCTTCCTCTGTCGGCAATACTCTAGATGATCGTCTCAACTCACGCAAAGTCTTCTCAATCTCAGGATTGAACGGTAGTAATTCACCACCCTGTGACCTGCGCATAAGAAGAAACTACAAGTAGAATATGAGAATAGTTTAAGGAACAGATGTCCCTTAAACTAAGAGAAAGACTGAAAATAAAACAACTAATAATTTTAAACAATTGCCTCCCCGGCAACGGCGCCAAAATTTGATGTCTGTCGTTGTATGCACCAAAAATAATATTTATAGTCCAAACTACTACTATAGCTAGTGGCAGTCAAGGTCGAACCACAAGGAGACGATGCAATTAATAGTTGTCTGATTTTAGTCTAAAAGTAACAGTGTGTGGGGGTTTGATTTGAGTTGTTCTATAACTAAAGGCAGTAAATGAAAAGTAAACTAACTAAACAGATGAAATCAAATATTAAAAGGCTGCTAAGATGGTCGGTTCATTATAGTTTCGGCGGCAGTACACTAGGTAGGTCTAAAACAAACACGTGAGACGGGAAAATAAGAAGTCCTCTCGGTCCATTATTAACACGTAGCATCTTTCGATCCCGCTACAGGTCCCTATTATCACTAATGCTAACTTTCGTCCTGAAAAGTGATTTAAAAGGCTAAATTAACTTGTCTTTCGATCTCATTAGTCTAGTCGTCTTAATTAGGTAGGCTATCTCCCTTCCCTATCTTTTGATCTTTATTGGGCCGGTCAATTCCTAAACATTCAACTAGTCGCGTGCACTCGATTCGTCAAACATAGCAATTAAATTAATTAAAACGAAGCCTATCTCACGTGGCCAGTCGATCGACCAGGGAACCCAGTCGATCGACCATGGCGCGTTCTAGGTCTTCCTATTCTAATGCCGCCTACGCTACAAATTCCCTACATCCTAGCACAGGGTATTTAGTTACTCACACTCATGATAAAAACAGCAATAAGATTATCAAATAAAGCAAACGAATTCATACTTAAATTAACTGAACAAATGATTAACATAAAACAAAAATTTGGCCTCGGGAGATCTAACCTAGCAATCCTAAACTATCAGCAAATTAAAGCAATGAAACTGAATATAAGAACAGAAGAGTACCGTGAAGGAAATCGCAGAGGAAAGATCAAAACCGATTGCAAAAAGAACTTTATTAATGAAAGAATGAACTAAACTAATGATTATTGTATTATATGTAAAGAACTAGATGATGAAAACTGGTCCTTAAAACTGAAACCTAAGCTACGTTATATAGGAGTACAACGTAGTTCTTATTTCCCAAAACCTAATTACGATGGGCTTCAAACTTCTCGTTCTTTTAATTTGCGTCAGAGTCACGGTCTGGTCGATCGACCACTGGGACCGGTCGATCGACTAACCCTCACTATACAGTAGCTTCTGTATGTCGTGCTCTGGTCGATCGACCATGGAGATCAGTCGATCGACTGGAGTAGCTGGTACTTGGCGTCAAAAACTTCGTGAATTAGTCTTTCGGGCCTCGATATGCGCACCAAGTTCGTTTCTTGAGTAAATACTTCACGTCAAATGCAATGCAAAGTACTCGAGGACGGATTTAGCTTGATTTCCGCTGGATTCTTCACGTTTCTGCAATAATGTACAAAAACATGAAAGTAGACGGAAATGGGCAGAATAGTAGCATAAACTACATAAATGAGCTCTGAAATGCGTGTAAAATGAGGTGCAAAACATCATATAAATGACACGCATCAAACTTCCCCAAACCAAACCCTTGCTTGTCCCCAAGCAAGAACTAGACTCGATCCTAAAACCTAATGGAACGAGTTCAGTCTCAGAGCGAAATGCAAACTGGATAGCCTAAACCAATTTAATGCAACAACTAACAATCAATCAGCAATAAGAATAGTGCAAATGAGTTATGAAGTCGTTAAAAACTGCTGAACCGTCAACTATAGAGACTTATCAAATCGGACTCTCACGGGTCGCTCATATCACTCAATAAATACAGGTGAGTATATGTAAAGATAGAAAGAATTCATTTTGTAATGACACTCACCTAACTACGACCTATAAGAACATGCCTGCAATCTAATATGAAAATAATCTCTACAACCGTACATATGCATTCCAACCAAACAGATGACCATAACACATGCCGAGGTAAATATGGATATGTGAGGTAATAGGTAAGAAGAGGCTAAAATAAATTTGGATAAAAACAAAGTTAAAAGCCAAGCTAGTAACTAAGGGAACCAAATTATAACAACATCCAACTTCTTGCTCAAGTTTAACAATAAAATGGGTTCTAATTATCAAGCACAAATCTCACAATCTCCGATATAATTGATCAACTCCCCAAATGATGATAATAAAGCATGGGAATAAAATCACCAACTAATCAAAACTGCAACCATGTGATTTTATTTTCTCTTTTCTCGGGCTTCAGTCGATCGACCAAGATGGCCAGTCGATCGACCGCCCCCTACAGAACAGCACTCATCTTTTTTTTTTCTCGAATCATTTTTCTTTTTTTTTTTTCTTTTCAATTCTATTTTTTTCCTCTTTCTTTCCTTCCTTTTTCATCTTCCCAACATCATCTCAAAATGAGCATTAGCTACCAAAAACAAAGTAACAATCCCAAGAACATAAACTACTAGCTTGACAAGGGCAGGCTAAATGTAGGATGTAGTTAACGGGACAAAAAGGCTATTTTTGGCAGTGTGGAGCTTATGGGCAAAATGAACAAAGGGGTGACCTCTTCCACATGTGTCAACAAACCACAAACCGAATGCATACAGGTATTAAGCAGATTAAGTTCATATTTATGCAAATTGATGTAACATGTCTCATAAGGAGTAACTACTCACAATCTTAAATAAACCGGTCACAGATGACACCAGTTATAAGCTCTAAACCTCAGAATATGATGTAGTTTGCCAAAATTCAAAGTCAAGTCTCAAGTCCAGCAAGAATTAACGAAAACTCGTAGACTATGCATATGATTCTACTAATAACATGTCAATTAGCAAGGCTTAGGCATAAACAGCAAAAAATGCAATGTTATCATTGAAATACTATCGTTCTGACTCAACTTATATGCTAAAATAAACGTGCAATTTTTTGATTTTTTGATTTTTTTTTTTTGTTGTATATATAAGAGAAATGAAACAACAAATGTAAGACAAAAATGTAAACGTGAATGCAAGCAAATGAAAGGCAACGCAAAACCCTTCCCCAAACCAAATCACACAATGTCCCCATTGTGCAAAATCATGTAATGAAATAAAAGGAAAATGGGAATTTGCGAAAATTAACTACATAAGACATAAAGTAAGGACTCGAAAACTCACAAGACTTTAAGCGCAGCAAAAGGAAACCTCCCCAAACCAGCGTGAGCTAGGAGGTTTCAGTAGCCAGCAGTGCTACCAATAAGTACCTGAAAAGAAGCAAAAGTACCACGCATAAAACCGAGAAAACAATTATTGAAACGCAAAATTATGTGTAAAATAAAAGAAAGGAAGAAAACCGAAATGAGTCGGAGAATAAAGTGGAGAAAAGACTCCCTCAACTCCGCAAATTGACCAAATAAAGCAGGGGAATGATCGAAAACAGGTGCAGCAGCGAACATGGTCAATCGACCACATCACCCAGTCGATCGACCAGGGTGAACAGGAACAGAAGCTCCTGGAAGTCGCAGCTCAGTCGATCGACCATACTGGCCAGTCGATCGACTGGAAAACCTGCTGTAAGTTCTGATTTTCTTCGAATTAGCTCAATGACTTGAGCTAATATTGTCTATAAACCTGCAAATACACACAATAACGCGCCCAAAATTGCGCAAAACCCAAAGTAACTGTCTAAAGTATTTAAAATCCTAAGCAAACTTATTAAAATGCGAAGTCTCGCGCACACAAAAGCAATAAAAAGAGTTTAACGAAAGCAATAAAACGTTTTATAATGCATTCGATCAACTAATAGTTGATCAAGAACGGCCACGGAATGGCCCACTTGCTCGGCTTCTGGCTACAAGAGGTAGCCTCTACCGTGCTCATCTCTTCAGCTGCACTCTTCTCAACTCCAACATCCGCAAAGCTCAACGGATCAACAGCTTCAACATCTTCCCAAGAAATGACCTCTTCTGGCTCATCAAAGTCCAAGTCGGACTCCCTCACTTTGATTGGCTCCTCATCAGGCTCCTCATCAGTGCCATAGCTAAGACATCCTAAACCGCCTCTTTGAACGATTGGCTCCTTCACAGCTGGAGCAACATGCGGCTCTTCCTTCCCCAAACCAGCTCCTGTAATATCCAAAACAGAATAATCTTCCTCCAATTTGCTCCCAATCTGGGGCGGAGGTGTTACAACAGGAATAGTCATAGGGGCAGGCATGTTAGAGAGCACAAAATAGGATTTCTTTTCAGAAACCGTATTACAAGTGATTGGCCACATGGGGTCTTTCTTCTTAGCTGTCTGGGCAAAGACAATGGAGTATTTCCCTACTTTGAAGGTCAAGGTCCCTGAACCAACATCAATAACTGCACCAGCAGTGTGCAGAAATGGTCTACCCAATATGATAGGAATGTGGGCATCCTCGGGCATATCTAGTACAACGAAATCAACAGGGAAAAAGAACTTTCCTATTTGCACAGGAATGTCCTCTAAGACTCCTATAGGCTGGACTGCAGAACGATCAGCCATCTGTACTGTCATGTTGGTAACTGCAAACCTAGTCAATTTTAACTTCCTAGCAAGACTCAAAGGCATTACACTAATACTGGCTCCAAGGTCACACAAGGCCTTCTCAATAGAAAAGGTGTCAATACTACATGGGACTGAAAAACTACCTGGGTCTTCTAGTTTGTGAGGTGCAGTATGGGTCAAATAAGAACATGACTCCTCAGTTAGTGAAACAGATTGCACAGTTTCAAGTGACTTCTTTTTAGACAAAAGTTGCTTTATAAATTTCATGTAAGAAGGCACTTGATTAACTAATTCAAGAAAAGGAACTTGCACATTTAAGCTACAAATAACATTTTCAAATTTGTTAAACGATACCTGTTCCTTCGCCGGCACCAATCTCTCCGGATAGGGGGCTGAAAGAAGTAACTTAGCCCTCTCCTCTAGGTCTCTCATGCCGGCATCGGTGGATTTAGGCTGAAAATCCACTACCTTCTCCTTGTTTTAGCTTGACCCTTCTTCAGACCGTCTCTAAAATAAACCATTAATCGTCATCGGGTCATACTTCGGAACCGGGACTGACCCATCAGCATTTGGGTCTTGCCTCAATATTTTCGGAGTAGTCGTACCCCGAAACAAGTGGTCCCTCAAGTTATTTGGCATTGGAGGACGAAAAGACTCACCATCAGCAGCGTAGTCGGTCGATCGACCATGCATGTCGTCGATCGATCGACTTCTACGAGAAAGAGTTGTGTCACTTGCTGGATGGTCGATCGATGGATATGTCGGTCGATCGATCGACATACTCCCCGATCGTCTTTTTCTTGCCATTATTAATTCTGACCTTCTTCTTACTTGGTTCCGCCTCATCTTTTTCAGTGACATCCTCGACCATAGCGGGCCCCTCAAGGGTGGACCCACTCCTCAAAGTAATAGCATTAAGGGTCTCTTTTTGATCCGTCTGCGACGGTAAATGGCCCGGAGCTCGTGTTGCACTCTTGCTAGCCAATTGAGCAATTTGGCTCTCCAACATTTTCATCCCGACCTCTCTAGCTTGAGACTCCTTCAGCAACAAATTTTTCAACTCGGCAAATTCGGAACTTTGGGACTGCTGCTGCTGCTGTGGAACATACAGAGGCTTTTGATATGGCTGCTGCTGCTTATGAGGGGGCACATAATTCTGCTGATGCTGCTGATGTGGAGGTGGAGTCGGATTTAGGACATTTTGGCTACTCCACCTCAAATTCGGATGGACATTCAGCTCAAAATAAGTGTTTGTCTGCCTATAATGTTGAAAAGCAGCACAAGACTCATAGGAAATGCTGCAGTTATCTGAAACATGTCCTTCTCCTCCACATCTCTTGCAGACGAAAGGACCGTCTGAAACAGCATTCACATGATAGATCCCTCCTTTTGAAGCTCCTCCCAACTCGTACTTATCAAATCTCGCCGTAAGAGCCTCTAATGCAGGTACAGAAGGGGATTCAACACTTCTCCTTTGATTTCCCTTCGAATTTCCATACTCAGCTTTATGGGTGGCCAAATCATCAATAATTTTCCACCCCTTAGTTTCTCCAACATTCTCCTGGAATCTACCATTAGCTGTCGCATCCAGGATAGCCCTCTGATCGTCATAAAACCCATTATAAAATTGATTGCATAGGCTTCATTTCTCGAACCCATGGTGCGGAATAGTTCGCACCAACTTCTTGAAACGGATCCACGCCTCATGAAAATTCTCAACAGGACCCTGTTTAAAGCTCGTGATCTGAGCTCTAATGGCATTGGTCTTCGAGGCAGAGAAATATTTCTTGTAAAATGCTAAGGCCAGCAAATTCCAGTATGTGATCCCATTAGCAGCTCGATCCAGGTCTCGGTACCACTCCCTTGCAGCATGACGAAGAGAGAATATGAACATAGTTTCCTTCACCTGGTCTTAGGTCACACCGGTTGGTGGGGGTACGGAACAGCAACAGTCAATGAATGTCTCCATATGTTTGGCTGCATCTTCATTTGCAGCTCCCCCGAATTGGTTTCTTTCAACCAAGTTGATATAGGACGGTTTCGGCTCGAATTTCCTATCCGTCCCTGGTAATGCGAATCCCTTATAGAGATTCTCAGCTGTCGGCTCAGTGTGACTGGCTATACTTGCTTCTTCAGCCATGTCTGGAGATGTGACGGTCTCAGCTGAGGAAGTAGAAATAGGTGATGAAGGTGGATCCTCCTCAAACAGCTCGTTCTCGTAGTAACTATACAGAGTACTCAACTCTTCCTCTGTCGGCAATACTCTAGATGATCGTCTCAACTCACGTAAAGTCTTCTCAATCTCAGGATTGAACGGTAGTAATTCAGCGCATAAGAAGAAACTACAAGTAGAATATAAGAATAGTTTAAGGAACAGATGTCCCTTAAACTAAGAGAAAGACTAAAAATAAATCAACTGATAATTTTAAACAATTGCCTCCCCGACAACGGCGCCAAAATTTGATGCCTGTCGTTGTATGCACCAAAAATAATATTTATAGTCCAAACTACTACTATAGTTAGTGGCAGTCAGGGTCGAACCACAAGGAGGCGATGCAATTAGTAGTTGTCTGATTTTAGTCTAAAAGTAACAGTGTGTGGGGGTTTGATTTGAGTTGTTCTATAACTAAAGGCAGTAAATGAAAAGTAAACTAAATAAACAGATGAAATCAAATATTAAAAGGCTGCTAAGATGGTCGGTTCACTATAGTTTCGGCGGCAGTACACTAGGTAGGTCTAAAACAAACACGTGAGACGGGAAAATAAGAAGTCCTCTCGGTCCATTCTTAACAGGTAGCATATTTCGATTCCGCTACAAGTCCCTATTATCACTAATGCTAACTTTCGTCCTGAAAAGTTATTTAAAAGGCTAAATTAACTTGTCTTTCGATCTCATTAATCTAGTCGTCTAAATTAGGTAGGCTATTTCCCTTCCCTATCTTTTGATCTTTATTGGGTCGGTCAATTCCTAAACATTCAACTAGTCGCGTGCACTCGATTCGTCAAACATAGCAATTAAATTAATTAAAACGAAGCATATCTCACGTGGCCAGTCGATCGACCAGGGAACCCAGTCGATCGACCATGGCGCGTTCTAGGTCTTCCTATTCTAATGCCGCCTACGCTACAGATTCCCTACATCCTAGCACAGGGTATTTAGCTACTCATACTCATGATAAAAACAGCAATAAGATTATCAAATAAAGCAAACGAATTCATACTTAAATTAACTGAACAAATGATTAACATAAAACGAAAATTTGGCTTCGGGAGATCTAACCTAGCAATCCTAAACTATCAGCAAATTAAAGCAATGAAACTGAATATAAGAACAGAAGAGTATCGTGAAGGAAATCGCAGAGGAAAGATCAAAACCGATTGCAAAAAGAACTTTATTAATGAAAGAATGAACTAAACTAATGATTATTGTATTGTATGTAAAGAACTAGATGATGAAAATTGGTCCTGAAAACTGAAACCTAAGCTACGTTATATAGGAATACAATGTAGTTCTTATTTCCCAAAACCTAATTACGATGGGCTTCAAACTTCTCGTTCTTTTAATTTGCGTCAGAGTCACGGTCTGGTCGATCGACCACTGGGACCGGTCGATCGACTAACCCTCGCTATACAAAGAGCTTCGTATGTCGTGCTCTGGTCGATCGACCATGGAGGTCGATCGATCGATTGGAGTAGTGGTACTTGGCTTCAAAAACTTCGTGAATTAGTCTTTCGGGCCTCGATATGCGCACCAAGTTCGTTTCTTGAGTAAATACTTCACGTCAAATGCAATGCAAAGTACTCGAGGACGGATTTAGCTTGATTTCCGTTGGATTCTTCACATTTCTGCAATAATGTACAAAAACACGAAAGTAGACGGAAATGGGGAGAATAGTAGCATAAACTACATAAATGAGCTCTGAAATGCGTGTAAAATGAGGTGTAAAACATCATATAAATGACACGCAGCAAACTTCCCCAAACCAAACCCTTGCTTGTCCCCAAGCAAGAACTAGACTCGATCCTAAAACCTAATGGAACGAGTTCAATCTCAGAGCGAAATGCAAACTGGATAGCCTAAACCAATTTAATGCAACAACTAACAATCAATCAGCAATAAGAATAGTGAAAACGAGTTATGAAGTCGTTAAAAACTGTTGAACCGTCAACTATAGAAACTTATCAAATCGGACTCTCACGGGTCGCTCATATCACTCAATAAATACATGTGGGTATATGTAAAGATAGAAAGAATTCATTTTGTAATGACACTCAATAAATACAGGTGAGTAAATGTTGTCCTGGAATAGAGCCACGTTAATGAAATGGCTCTGGAGGATTGAGCATTCTACTGGTCTCTGGGCTTGCTGGCATAGGACTTGTGCTTTAAATGGTAGCAGTTTTTGGACTGTTCAAACTGCAGACAGGTTCTCTGAAAGCTTTAAAGGCATCCTAACTGTTCGAGATCATTGCATTCAGAGATTTGGCACCATTGATGCAGTTCAGCTCTGTTTACAGCAATGTATTAAGGGAGGGAATTTTAATATTGGGGCAGCTTATAGAGCTCTTAGACCCATTCGTACTGTTACAGCCTGGTCTAAAGCTTTAAAAAACTCAATTATAATTCCTACTCATAGAGTGACTGCTGCTCTTGCTGCTGATCAGAAGCTGGCCACCACTGATAATATTAACAAGAAAGGGATCATCTTGGTAAATAGATGTAATCTGTGCAAGGCAAGTGCTGAATCTCATCATCATTTGTTTTTTAAATGTTCTTACACTAAGCTGATTTGGGAGAGCTTACTTAGTTGGATGAAGATTCATCGTCCAAGTATGAATTTGATACGGGAGTTAAGATGGGGGCAAAGTCGAAAGCATCGTAGGCATTGGAAGCATGCATGGTTCCTATCCAGTCTGACAGTTGCTATTAATCACATCTGGCAGGAGAGAAATCTTTGAATTTTTAAGGGGCAGGAAAGGCAAGCTGATCTCTTAATTCGGCACATCAAGTATATTGTAGGCATCCATCTCATTGCTCAAAGCAAAGGCATAGACTCAAATGATGTACTAGAGAACATGAATAGTTGAGTTGTTTTAGCCTTCTTGAAGGCTGTTAGGGGATAGATCTTGTAAGATTACTCCTTTTTATATTTCCTCTATGGAAGAATAAAATGGAGATACTTTTCCTGCAAAATAATAATAATAATAATAATAATAATAATAATAATAATAATAATAATAATAATAATAATAATAATAATAATAATAATAATAATAATAATAATAATAATAATAATAATAATAATAATAATAATAATAATAATAATAATAATAACAACAATAATAACAATAATAATAATATTAATGTCATATGGAGTATTTAATAAACATATATAATTTAAGAATAATAATAATGTTACATTAATTTGCCATGTCACATGCCACGTCACAATTTAATTTGCCATGTCAAATTTAATTTGCCATGTCACATTTGCCACGTCACAATTAATTTGCCATGTCACATTTGCCACGTCACAATTAATTTGCCATGTCACATTAGCCTTTTAATTATATTTTATAGATGACTCTTCCAAATATATTTTTCTTAATGGATATAATAGTCTAAGTTTTATAACTTTTTCAAAATGTTTTTTTACGTAAATGTAAAACATTGTGAGACACTCACTTTAATCATCTCTACATATCAAAATAAATATTTCAAAAAATATAATGAAAATTATACTCAATTGAAAGCATTTTTCACAATGAACGTAATTATTTACATTTTATAATTTTTATCAAAATAACTTTTTTGTAAATTTAGAATCAAATCACCGTAATTATTTAATATAATGTTATAATATAATTTATTAAACTACAATTAATATTTTGCTGAGATTTATACCGCATTTATTATGTTTATATTTAATGTTCAGCTGTAATTAATACGTGTATTTAAGGCTCGGTTGACACGTGGCGCATCCACATCGTTTCAACCCAATTTTATATATATATATATATATATATATATATATATATATATATATATATATATATATATATATATATATATATATATATATAGAGAGAGAGAGAGAGAGAGAAGGGTTCTTATAAGGTCCTTACATCTTATGAGTCCCTAAGTCATTATAAGAACCTTAGGATGGAAGGGGTGGAGGGATGAGATTACATCTCATTCAAGGGTCACAAATGAGCCTTCCTAATCTCCCTCCCTAATTCTGTATAACTCCTCCTAATTTTGTTTAACTCTTCCACCATTCTAATCTCCCAACTCATTTCCTCATTCACTCATCCTCTCTCACTTCTCTCATTCACTCTTTCTCTCTCATTTTCCTCCCACCCTCTCTAAACAAAAAAAAAAACAAACTGAAAAAAAAAAACCAAGAAAAACAACCTCTCCCTCATCACCCACGGCTCACCAACCAAACCACCCACCACATCTCCTAACCCGGCTTCAACCACCGCACGCCGACACCACTACTGACGACCTCCACCACACCACACGCTCTCTACCACCACACCACACCAACAATAAAAAAAATTACCACCAAAAACACCACGACCTCCTTCTGCCGCCTCCCTCTTTCTCTTTCTCTCGGATCTGCAAGCCCCCAGCCCACCACCATTTCCGACCTCACAACCTCCTGCCACCGACCTCACAACCTCCAACCACCGCCAAAAAAAAATTCAGATCTGGGTATGGTGGGTTTTTTCGACACCACCCTTTTCTCCCTGATTCACGACCTCCGCCGCAACTCACCACCACTCCACTCCCTCCGTTACCGACACGCGGCCTCCTTTTCCTTTTCCCACCGTCTGCTCCCACCTTCTTTTGTTTTTGCGGGTTTTCGATTTCGTTTCTTGCTGGGTTTCGATGGTTTTTGATGTTTTGTCAAATTTTTTTTTTCATGTTTTTGCTTTTTTGTCTTTTCATGTTTTTGTCTTTTGTCTTTTCATGTTTTTGCTGTGTTGTCTTTTTTTGTTTTTATTTAAAGATTTGTTTATTGAGTATAATTTCACTCCCTCCGTACTTTATTTATTATTGTATTTTACGACTAAAGTTATACATTTTATGACTAAAGTTATACCCTTAAAACATTAAAGTTACACTATTTACGACTAAAATTTGACCCTCGAAACATTAAAGTTACAATTTTTATGACTAAAATTATACATATTGTCTATTAAAGTTATACATTGCGTGCATTAAAGTTATACACATGATATATAATTTTTTTGAGAATTTGGTTACACTATTACTTTTTTTTGAGAATTTGGTTTGTGGTTGTATTTTACGACTAAAGTTATACATTTTATGACTAAAGTTATACCCTTGAAACATTAAAGTTACACTATTTACGACTAAAATTTGACCCTCGAAACATTAAAGTTACAATTTTTATAACTAAAGTTATACATATTGTCTATTAAAGTTATACATTGCGTGCATTAAAGTTATACACACGATATATAATTTTTTTTTTGAGAATTTGGTTTGTGGGATGTCTTTCGATTTTTTTTTTCATTATTTTTTTGGGCCTTTTTTCAGTGTTTACTTATTATGGTTTTTTTTTAGATAAGGATTTTTGTTTTTCTACTATTGTTGGTTTGGATTTTGGTTTTTTCTTTTATTAAAGTTTGATTTTTTTTTTTATTATTTTTTTTTCAGATCTACTTTTTTCAGTCCACTATATTTTTTTATTAGATTATTTATTATTGTATTGTATTGTATTTTCTAACTTTTGATCTTTGTTGTTTTTAATTTCTAATTTGTTATTTTTCAAGTTTCATATTTTGGGCTGAAGTTACACAATAATCAAAATAAAGTTATACTATTAACTACTAAAGTTATACATTGTATAAATTGAAGTTACACAAATTTTTGACTAAAGTTCTACATCTTGTCTATTAAAGTTATACACTGCGTGCATTAAGATTATACATCTTGTCTATTAAAGTTATACACTGCGTGCATTAAAGTTATACAATTTTGGACTAAAGTTATACAATTTTGGACTAAAGTTATATGCTTAAAATATTAAGTCTCTTATTCTTCTCATTTCTCTTCATTTTTGGACTAAAGTTGCGCAATTTTGGACTAAATAATGTCACTTTATGGACTAGAGTTATTTGGACTTAAAGTTATACAAATATGGACTAAAGTTATTCATAATAACAGTGAAGTTGAACACAATGTCATTGAAGTTGCACACAATGTGAATTGAAGTTATATATAATATCAGTGAAGTTATACTTAATATTGATTGAAGTTGTACAAAATGTCTTTGAAGTTGTACACATTTTGTATAACTTTAGCCTATAAAAGTATAACTTTAGTCATTTTTTCTATAACTTTAATCCTTTTCTGTATAACTTTAGTCTATAATAGTATAACTTTAGTCATTTTTTGTATAACTTTAGTCCAAAATTGTGTAACTTTAGTCCATAATAGTATAACTTTATTCATTTTTTGTATAACTTTAATCCAAAATTGTGTAACTTTAGTCCATAATATTATAATTTTAATGATTTTTTGTATAACTTTAGTACAAAATTGTATAATTTTAGTTTAAATATAAATTCAGATTTGAAACCAACACAATAAGAAGATGAGATTGAAGTTGCACATAATGTGCATTGAAGTTGTACATAATGTGAATTGAAGTTATACACGTTGAAGTTTAAATATTAAAACTGAAAACTTCATAAAATAAGACGAAATTTAACAAGACGAGATTTTAAATAATTTTATAAGACAAGAGGTTGAAGTTATAAACATTGAAATTTGAGAAAATATATGTAAATATGCATTTAAATTTAAATACTAAAACTGAAAAATTTATATAACAAGACGAATTTTAAAGAAACGACATTTGAAAAAATAAAAAACAAGACGATATTTAAAATGTCAAAATATGCATTATAATAACTTTAATATGTCTAAGATTAATACTAACAAATAAAAAAAAAAAAAAAAAAACTCCAAACAACTAATATACCACAAAACCGGAAAAAAAATAGAAAAGAAAAAAAACGTTTACTGAAAGTGAAACGAGATCAGGGTGGTGAGACGGTGGCGGTGGGTGGATGGTGTTGGGTGAGGTAGTGGTGTATAAGGAAAAAAGATTTTGATTTAATTGGATTTTTTATTTTTTGGGTTTTTTGATTTATTTGGATTTTTTGGGTTTTTTATTTATTTGGATTTTTTGGGTTTTTTTATTTTTGGGTTTTTTTATTTTTGGGTTTTTTTAATTATTTGGATTTTTTAGGTTTTTTTATTTTTTGGGGTTTTAGAGAGGAGGTGGGTGAAATGTGTGAGATGAGAGAGAAATGAGTGAGTGGAAACAAATATATAGCAAATTAGTGTTTAATTAGGTGGATTAGTAAAGTGTGTTTATTAGGCTTTTAACCACCTTTTGGTGAGTTCATCTCATCCCTTCATCTCCCTTCATCCAATGGCTCATAATAGAACTTATGAACTTAATATATATAATGGCCTTAGTTGATCTCTTCTATATATATATATATATATAAATATATATATATATATATATATATATATATATATATATATAGAGAGAGAGAGAGAGAGAGAGAGAAGGGTTCTTCTAAGGCCACTACATCTAATAAGTCCCTAAGTCTTTATAAGGACCTTAGGATGGAAGGGATGGAGGGATGAGATTACATCTCAATGGAGGGCTACAAATCTCCCTCCCTAATCTCCTTCCCTAATTGTGTATAACTCTACCTAATTGTGTACAACTCTACCACCATTCTAATCTCCCAACTCACTTCCTCATTCACTCATCCTCTCTCATTTCTCACATTCACTCTTTCTCTCTCATTTTCTCCCACCCTCTCTAAACAAAAAAAAACCCAAACTGAAACTAAAAAAAAACCAAACAAACAAAAAAAAAAAACCCAAAACCAACCAGCAACAACACCAACAACGACCCGACACCACACCCGACCCACCACCGCAACCACAACAACAACAACCAACAACAACACCACCGACATCAACCAGCTACAACAACCAACAACAACACCGAAATCAACCAGCAACAACACCAACAACGACCCGACAACCCGACTGCCACCCTCCTCTTTAACCCGAAACCACCCCACACCTACCCCCACCCCAGATACCATCATTCACAACCCGGCTGACTCCCTTCATTCACGCCGCCACACGACCCCGCACGACCCCGCAACACCCCCCCCCCAACACCCGACCAATGGTGACGACGACGCCAAGAACAACCAAACCGTCCCCACCACCACGACGACGCCAACAACAAACACCGCGCATCCCTTCGCCGCCGATACCTCCTTCTCCTCCTTTCAATTTTTTTTCTTTTTTCTTCCCAGATCTGGGCTGTGTTCCGTTTTTGTGCTTTTTTTCTTTGAAATTTTAGGGTGTTAATGGTGGTCGGCGGTGTTTGGGGGTCGGCTTGCTAGTCGGCGGTTTTTTCTTTTTTTTCTCCATCCCTGCTCTTCCTTCCTCCCTTTCTCCTTTGTCCTTTCTCCCTCCCTGCTCTCCCTTTCTCCTTTTTTTTTGTATTTGACAGTTGTTTTTGTTTTTTTCGTTTGGTATTTGAAACTTTGGTTTTTGTATTTGACAGTTGTTTTTTTTTTTTTTTTTTTTCTTATTTCCTTGTGTTTGCCAGTGATTTCATTGTTATTTGGTTTTTTTAGTTATTTGGTTTTTTTCTTAGACGGGTTTTTTTTTGTTAGATTGGCGGGTTTTTTTATTTTAGATCTACTATTGGCGAGATTTGGTTTTTATTTTTTCAGTTTTGTTGGTTTTTTATTTTTGGACTAAAGTTATACAATTTTTGGACTAAAGTTATACAATTTTGGACTAAAGTTATACATTTGGACAAAAGTTATAAGTTTGTTGGATTAAAGTTGGATTTTGGACTAAAGTTATACATATGAAGGACTAAAGTTATACAAATAAGGACTAGAGTTATACAAAAATTGACTAAAGTTATACAAATATGGACTAAAGTTATACAAAAATGGACAAAAGTTATACAAAAATGGACTAAAGTTATACAAAAAATTGGACTAAAGTTATACAAAAATGAACCAAAGTTATACAAAAATGAACCAAAGTTATACAAAAATAGACCAGAGTTATACAAAAATGCACCAAAGTTATACAAAAAATGGACTAAAGTTATACAAAAAATGGACTAAAGTTATACAAAAATGAACCAAAGTTATACAAAAATGAACCAAAATGGACTAAAGTTAGTCCATATTTGTATAACTTTACTCCATATTTGTATAACTTTGGTTCATTTTTGTATAACTTTGGTTCATTTTTGTATAACTTTGGTTCATTTTTGTATAACTTTAGTCCAATTTTTTGTATAACTTTAGTCCATTTTTTGTATAACTTTGGTGCATTTTTGTATAACTCTGGTCTATTTTTGTATAACTTTGGTTCATTTTTGTATAACTTTTGTCCAATTTTTGTATAACTTTAGTCCAATTTTTTGTATAACTTTAGTACATTTTTTGTATAACTTTGGTGCATTTTTGTATAACTCTGGTCGATTTTTGTATAACTTTGGTTCATTTTTGTATAACTTTGGTTCATTATTGTATAACTTTAGTCCAATTTTTTGTATAACTTTAGTCCATTTTTGTATAACTTTGGTTCATTTTTGTATAACTTTGGTTCATTTTTGTATAACTTTAGTCCATTGTTGTATCACTTTAGTCCAATTTTTGTATAACTTTAGTCTTTTTTTGTATAACTTTGGTCTATTTTTGTATAACTTCAGTCTTTTTTTGTATAACTTTAGTCCATATTTGTATAACTTTAGTCCATTTTTGTATAACTTTGGTCCATTTTTGTATAACTTTGGTTCATTTTTGTATAACTTTGGTTCATTTTTGTATAACTCTGGTTCAGTTTTGTATAACTTTAGTCCAATTTTTTGTATAACTTTAGTCCAATTTTTGTATAACTTTAGTCTTTTTTTGTATAACTTTGGTCATAAAATGTATAACTTTAGTCATAAAATGTATCACTTTAGTCATAAAATGTATAACTTTAGTCGTAAATAGTAAAAAAATCAAACAATAAATATGAAAAATATGAAAAAAAAAATAATAATAACAAAAACCAAAAAAACTCATAATAACAAAAACAAAAAACCAAATAACAATAATAAAACCAAAAAACCAACAACCCAACCAAACCCGAAATCTAAAATAAACCAAATAACAAGATTTAAAACCCGAAATCTTAAAAAAAAGTATAACAAGAAGAGATTTGAGAAAATGAATAAAAAAGGAGAAGTAACAAAATAAAAGAAAATAAAAGACAACAACAAAAAATGAATGGAAAAAACAACTCAAAACATGAAAATAAACACCAAACGAAAAAAAAAAAAAAAAAAAGGTGGCGGCGGTGCGGTGGCGGCGGTGGTGGGTGGTGAGTTGGTGTCGGGTGGGATAGTGGTGGGTGGTGGTGAATGAGGAAGAGAAGAATGAATGATTTATTTGGGTTTTTTGATTTAATTGGATTTTTTGGGTTTTTTGATTTAATTGGATTTTTTGGGTTTATTTATTTATTTGGGTTTTGGGTTTTTTATTTATTTGGATTTTTTGGGTTTTTATTTTTTGGGGTTTTAGAGAGAAGATGAGTTGTGTGATATGTGAGAGAAGTGGATGAGAGGAAAAGAAGTTATAGTGAATTAGTGATTAATTAGAAGGATTAGTGAAGGAGGAGAGAATGAGTGATATTAGTCCATAAACACACTTTTGGAGGTTGATCTTGGCCATCCATCTCCCTCCATCCAATGGCTCACAATAGGACTTATGGACTTAATATATCTAAAGACCTTAGTTGATCTCTTCTCTCTATATATATATATATATATATATATATATATATATATATATATATATATATATATATATATATATATATATATAGCAAAGTTCTTCTAAGTCCACCATATGCCTTTGAGTCCCTAAGTCTTCACTATAGCCCTTGGATCATCCAATATGGATGGTGGAGATTGAAACCAAAAAGCACAATTAACACTAATTTTCCACTCTCTCTCCTACACATTTTAATTAATCACTAACAACATAATTAAAAACTAATTCACTATATATATTTTCCACTCACTCACTTCTCTCTCATCTCACACATTTCACTACTTTTCTCTCTCAAAACCCCAAAAAAAAAAACCCAAGAAAAAAAAACCCAAAAACCAAACAAATAAAAAACCCAAAAAATCCAAATAAATCATTTACTCATCCTTTCCTCATTCACCATCCACCTACCATCACCCACCGGACACCACCACCGCCACCGCCGCCGCCGCCGCCACCACCACCGCCGCCGCCGATCCGACGTCATTTTTTTAATTTTTTAATTTTTTTTTTTTTTTTTTTTTAAATACTTGATGTTTGTGTGTTCTTTTTATTTTTATTTTGTTGTTTTTTTTATTTTAATTTTAGATCTACTAAAATAGATCAATTTTCATTGACCCGTTTTTTTTTCATTTCCGTTTTGTTTTTTTTTTTTCAATTTTGATGTTTTGGTTTTTAGTACTAAATCTATTAGTTATGAAATCTTATTTTTTACTTTTTTCTTGTTGATATAACTTTGTTAATATCCGTCTTGTTATATATTTGCCAAATTTCGTATTTAAAATTTTCTTTTGGTATTGTGTGATTTAGGATCTATTAAAATGACTTTATCGGTTAAAATTACATTTTTTTTCCGTTAATATCACACTTTTTTCCGTTAAAATTACACTTTTTCGGTTAAAATTACACTTTTCACCGTTAAAATTACACTTTTTTCCGTTAGAATTACACTTTTTTGGTTAAAATCACAGTTTTTTTCCTGTTAAAAGTATACTTTTTTCCGTTAAAATTACACTTTTTTCTGTTAAAATTACACTTTTTTCCTTTAAAATTACACTTGTCTTCATTAAAGTTACATTTATCTCTATTATTAAAGTTACACTTATCTCTACTAAGGTTAACTTCTCAATGACTAAAGTTACGCTTTTGGACTAAAGTTAGAACAATTTGGACTGAAGTTACACAAATTTGGACTAAAATTACACAATTTGGACTAAAATTACACAATTTGGACTAAAGATACACAAATTTGGACTATAGTTATACAATTTGGATTAAAATTACACTTTTATGGACTAAAATTACACTTTCGTGGACTAAAATTACACTTTTGTAGACTAAAGTTATACATTTGTGGATTAAAGTTACACATTTGTAGACTAAAATTACACTTTTTTGGACTGAAATTACACTTTTAGGGACTAAAATTACACTCATAAAATGATAAAAGATGCACACACTATCAATTTTTACTAAGTTACACTTTAGCGGTTTTGACGGATATTATTTTGAAATTTGTAATTTTAAGGAATGTTTACAAGAATTTTGCGTTTTACGAGTTTAACTTCAGTCTTTTCCGAGTGATTTTAACGAATAATATTTTGAATTTTTGTAATTTTATCACAAGTTATTGTAATTTAGCATTTTACAAGTGTTATTTTAACAACAAAAAGTGTTATTTTAGTCCAGGTAAGTGTAATTTCATTCCAATGAGATTGTTATTTTTAGTCAAGGAGAATGTAATTTTAGTCCAGAAAAGTGTAATTTTAGTCCATAAAAGTATAATTTCAGTCCCTGAGAATGTAATTTTAGTCCATTGAAAGTGTAACATTAGTCCAATGAGAATATGACCAAGTCCATTGAGAGTGTAACATTAGTCCAATAGAAGTTGGTGTAACTCTAGCAGAAAAAGTGTAATTTTAGCGGAGAAAAGTGTAATTTTAACAGAAAAAAGTGTAATTCTAACAACAACAAAAAGTGTAATTTTAGCAGAAAAAGTGTAATTTTAGCCGAAAAAAGTGTTATTCTAGCAGAAAAAAGTATAATTTTAACAGAAAAAAGTGTAATTTTAATGAAAAAAAGTGTAATTTTAATATAAAAATTGTAATTCTAACAACAACAAAAAAGTGTAATTTTAACAGAAAAAAGTGCTATTTTAATGGAGAAAAGTGTAATTTTAACAAAAAAATGTGTAATTTTAATGGAGAAAAGTGTAATTTTAACGGAAGAAAGTGTAATTTTTGAGAAAAAAGTGTAATTTTAATAGAAAAAAGTGTAATTTTAATAAAGAGTAATTGTAATTCTAGTAGAGAAAAGTGTAAACCTAAGATGAAAAAAAAAGAGTAATAATAGCAGGAAAAAGAGTAATTCTAGGAGAAAAAAATGCACATCTAAGATGAAAATCAACAAATAACCTTAGATCTATTTATTAGATCTAAGACTAAAATAAAACGATCTAATATAACAACAATTGAAGAAAAAACCTAGATCTAAAATTTAAAAAATAATGAGAAGCCAACAATCACAACTAAAAAAAAAAAAAAAAAAAAAAAAAACGAATCACTGGGAAAAAAAAAGCAAACACCAACAAATATGAGAAAAAAGGAAAAAAAACACCAACAATTTCTTTTCAACAAAAAAATAGATGTAAAAAATATGCTAATGTAAATAATGTACTTGTTTTATAAAAAAAAACCACATTTAATATTTGTTTTAAGAAAAGACTCACATCTCCACCATCACAATAACACCATACACAACTTTACTCAGAAAAAAAAAAAAAAAAAAAAACCGAAATTTCGGATCCGTAGGAAAGAAAAAGAGAAAAAAAAAAACCGAAAAGGAAGGTGACGGCGTGGTTGGTGACGGTTGTTAGAAAAGACTCACATCTCCACCATCACAACACCACCACACACAATGTTACTCGAAAAAAAAAAAAAAAAAAAAAAAAAAAAAAAATCAGAAACTTCGGATCGCGCGGAAAAAAAAAAAAAAAAAAAAAAAAAAAACGAACGAAAACGATGAAAGGAGGAAGGTGGCGGCGTGGTGGCGGGATGGTTGGTGACGATTGTGGTGGGTGTTGTGGTGGGTGTGCGGGTGGGGTGGTGTGTGATGGGTTGGGGTGGTGGTTAGTGGGAGAGAGGGTGAATTATTTGGAGTGATTTTATTGGGTTTTTTTTGGTTTTTTTTTTGGGTGATTTTTGGAGGTTTTTGATTTATTTGGATTTTAGAGAGATGAGGGAAATGAAATTGTGTAAGAGGTGAGAGAAATGGTTGTGTGAAAAAGTGTATATATTAAATTAGTGATTAATTGATATGGGTTAGTGATTAATTAAAAAGAGTAGAGAGAGAGAGTTAGATTAGCTAATTAATCTCCCTTTAGGAGGTTTGATCTAAGCCACCCATTTTCCTCATCCAAAGGCTTGGATGAGGACTTATGGACTCAAGTGTAAGACATGGACTTAGATGATCTTATTACTATATATATATATATATATATATATATATATATATATATATATATATATATATATATATATATATATATATATATATATATATATATATATATATATAGAGAGAGAGAGAGAGAGAGAGAAGAGATCATGTAAGGCCATGATATATATTGAGTCAATAAGTTCTATTATGAGCCATTGGATGGAGGGAGATGGAGGGATGAGATGAACCCACCCAAAGTCATTATAGAAGCTAATTAACACACTTTACTAATCCACCCTAATTAAACACTAATTTACTATATATTTGTTTTCTACCCACCCATTTCTCTCTCATCTCACACATTTCACTCTTCTCTTCTCTCAAAACCTCAATAAAAAAACCCAAAAAATCCAAATAAATAAAAAACCCAAAAAATCCAAATAAATAAAAAAAACCCAAAAAATCCAAATAAATAAAAAAACTCAAAAAATCCAAATAAATAAAAAAACCCAAAAAATCCAAATGAATCATTCATTTATCTTTTCTTCATTCACCACCACCCACCACTATCCCACCCGACACCACCCACCGCCCACCTCTACCTCCACCACCGCCGTCGGTAAATTATACAAACTCGTTTTTTTTTTTTTTTTTTTTCCAGATTTTGTGTCTCGGTTTTTTTCGTCAATTTTTTTTTCTCCAGATTTTGTGTTAAATTTGTTGTTTGTGGTCGGTTTATTCTATTTGTTAATTTTTGTTAGTTTTTGTTGTTATTTATTCTTTTCAATCTCTTCTTGTTATACGTTTTTTTTAAAAAAAATTCGGTTTTTAAATATCGTTTTTTTTTGGTGATATACTTTATTTCATCTAAGATCTGCTAAAATATTTTTCATAAAATTTGTTGTTAAATTTTTTATATAAAAATGATATAAATTGACTAAAGTTATACAAATAAGGACTAAAGTTATACAAAAATGGTCTAAAACTATACAAAAATTGACTAAAGTTATACAAATAAGGACTAAAGTTATACAAAAATTGACTAAAGTTTTACAAATATGGACTAAAGTTATACAAATAAGGACTAAAGTTATACAAAAATTGACTAAAGTTATACAAAAATGGCCTGAAGTTATACAAATAAAGATTAAAGTTATACAAAAATTGACTAAAGTTATACAAAAATGGCCTGAAGTTATACAAATAAGGACTAAAGTTATACAAAAATTGACTAAAGTTATACAAAAATTGACTAAAGTTATACAAATATGGACTAAAGTTATACAAAAATTGACTAAAGTTATACAAAAATGGACTAAAGTTATACAAAAATGACCTAAAGTTATAAAAATAAGGACTAAAGTTTAGTCAATTTTTGTATAACTTTAGTCAATTTTTGTATAACTTTAGTCATTATTTGTATAACTTTAGTCCATATTTGTATAACTTTAGTCAATTTTTGTATAACTTTAGTCCAGTTTTGTATAACTTTACTCCATATTTGTTAACTTTAGTCCATTTTTATATAACTTTAGTCCATAATAGTATAACTTCAGTCATTTTTTGTATAACTTTAGTCCAAATTTGTATAACTTTAGTCCAAAATTGTATAACTTTAGTCTATAATAGTATAACTTTAGTCTAAATTTGTGTAACTTTAGTAAAAAATTGTATAACTTTAGTGCATAATAGTATAACTTCAGTCATTTTTTGTATAAATTTAGTACAAATTTGTATAATTTTAGTCCAAAATTGTATAACTTACACAAATTTGTCAGTGAAGTTGCATTGTATAACTTCAGTCATTTTTTGTATAACTTTAGTCTAAATTTGTATAACTTTAGTTCAAAATTGTATAACTTTAGGAATATAAATTCAGATTTGAAACCAACACAATAAGAAGATGAGATTAAAGTTACTTTAGTCATATAGTCTGTAACTTTAATGTTTGAAGTGTATAACTTTAGTCATAAATAGTGTAACTTTAGTAGCAGATAGTATAACTTTAGTTATATTTACATATAGTTTTGAAAATTCAAAATAAAAAAAGTGATGAAAGTTGAGAAGAAGAAAACTAGATCTGAAAACTAATAATAAAAAAATAACCAAATAACAATAACAAAAAAAACCCATAATAACAAAAACCAAAAAAACCCATAATAACAAAAACCCGTTAATCTAACAAAAAAACTCGTAAATCTAACAAAAATACCAAATATAAAAAAGAAACCAAATAACAATAACAAAAAAATAAATAAATAACAAAATCATGATTCGTCAAAAAAAATTAACAATGAAAAATTTATATATCGTGTGTATAACTTTAATCCACGCAGTGTATAACTTTAATAGACAATATGTATAACTTTAGTCCAAAATTTGTGTAACTCCAATTTATACAATTTATAACTTTAGAGGTTAATAGTGTAACTTTAATGTTAAAAAGGTATAACTTTAGTCGTAAATAGTATAACTTTAATGTTTTAAGGGTATAACTTTAGTCGTAAATTGTATAACTTTAGTCGTATAACCCAATTAAATTAACAAATTATATACAAAAATAAAATGTTGGTGAATGACTCATGAGAATAACAAATTATATGCATAAATCTAAGAAAAAACCCGTAAATCTAACAAAAAAAACCCGAAAATCTAAGAAAAAACCCGTAAATCTAACAAAAACCGTAAAACCAACAATTAATAATTAAACAATACTACATGTGAGACGATTAAACTAAATCCGAAGACACACAAGACCATTTTTGAAATAAGAAAAAAATAGAAGGGAGTAGATTAAAAAAAAAAGGGGGGGGGGGGAAGAAAACACACAACCAACCACGAATTAAACTAAAAAAAAAGGGGGAAAACAGAAACGCAAACAATGGGAACAAACAAAACAAAAACAAAAACAAAAACAAAACAATAAAACAAAAACAATAAAAAACAAAAACACAAACCACAAACCAATGAGAACAAACAAAACAAAAACAATAAAACAAAAACAATAAAAAACAAAAAACACAAACACAAACTGATTAGAATAACAAAACAAACAGAGAAAAAACAATAAAAGACCAACTTTCAGATCTCGAAAAAACAAAACAAAAACCAATGAGAACTCGTTGTGCGTTTGTCGGGTTTGGTCGTGGGGAGTGGGGAGACGGTGGTTTTGGGAGGTCCGCGAGCGTGGTGGTGAATGGTGGTGTGGTGGTGACGGTGGTTTGGACTTGTGGTGGCGGTCGGGCTTGTGGTGGAGTGGTTGTTTTGGTTTTTTTTTTTTTTTTTATTTTTTTTTTTTTTTTTTTTAGTTTGGCTGTTTTTTGTTTAGAGAGAGTGGGAGGAAAATGAGAGAGAAAGAGTGAATGAGAGAAGTGAGAGAGGATGAGTGAATGAAGAAGTGGGTAGGGAGATTAGAATGGGGAAAGAGTTATACAGATTAGGAGGAGTTATACAAGATTAGGGAGGGAGATTAGGAAGGGGGATTTATGGCCCTTCATTGAGATGTAATCTCATCCCTTCATTCCATTCATCCAAGAGCCCTTATAAGGACTTAGGGACTCAATATATATGAAGGTCTCTCTCTCTCTCTCTCTCTCTATATATATATATATATATATATATATATATATATATATATATATATAGAGAAGGGTTCTTATAAGGCCTTCATACCTTATAAGGCCCTAAGTCTTTATAAGAGCCCTTGGATGAAGGGATTGAAGGGATGAGATGAGGAGAGAGGGCGTGGTTTTTGGAGCAAAAAAAAAAAAAAAAGGAAATGGTGATTGTGTGAGAGAGGACCACTTTCACTTTGTTTATGTCTTCGCTTGCATATGAAATCCCGCGGATAATAGCAATAAACAAAGCCTCCTATATCATTTTGCATGCTTCCCTCCTCTTTTCACCATTCAAAACATCCGAACAAGCAAAAACCCTAAAAAATCCTCAAAAAAACGATCCTAAATTTGTAAAATACAATATCAATCATCAAAAAAATAAGAGAAATTTCAGCGCACATGTAAAACTACATCAGTGATCATCATCAAATAACTTTGTTGAAGAGAAATTAAATTCTCGGTGTTCATCGAGAAACAAGCGAGAAATGACAATCGGTGTTTGTGAAATGGATCATATGCGATTGAAGTTGCCGTCAATGGTGAGTTGTTTACTTTCTTATTTGTGTCTAGGTTATTAGTGTAGCTTGATGTTAATGGCAAAAAATGACAGGTTCTTATTTTTATTTTGGTAGCTTGTTGTTGATGGCAAAAAATGATGGAAATTTAAAAGCTTGATAAAGTACGAATTATAACTTCAGTGGGTTTTAGTATAACTCTGACCCAAATATGTATAACTTGATAATCTGAGTGTCAACATGCGATTCTATATTCATCGTGGGTTTTTGTAAAACTCTTTGACAATTTCCTGCAGATTCAAGTAACAGAGTAACTCAAACCCTAAATTGTGCGTAAAAACTTTTACTAAACAAGCAATTTTGATATAGTTATTCATGTTATAGCTGAAGTTTATACATTCATTAAGTGAAGTTATAGGATGTGGACAGTTGTACATTATATGCCTAGAGTTATACAAAGTGTGTCAAGAGTTATACATTGTATGATTAGAGTTATACGAGACAGTGTATAGAGTTATACATTATATGCCTAGAGTTATACATTCTGTGAAGTACAGTTATCCATATATAGGTAAGAATTATACATTGTATGACTAGAGTTATACATTCTGGAACTACAGTAATACACTCTACAATGTATAACTCTAGGCATATAATGTATAACTCTTAGCATATACTGTTGTGTTTGGAGTTATACATTATATCCATAGAGTTATACATTATATGCCTACAGTTATACATTTTATGAGAAGAGTTATACATCGTATAACTAGAGTTATACACAGTATGACTAGAGTTATACAATGTATGACTAGAGTTATACATTGTATGTCTAGAGTTATACAATGTATGTCTGGAGTTATACAATGTATGACTAGAGTTATACATTGTATGACTAGAGTTATACAATGTATGACTAGAGTTATACAATGTATGTCTAGAGTTATACAATGTATGTGTCCTTTGATTTATTTTTTAATTAATATATTTGTTTAGTAATGTGTCCTTTGATTTATGAGGAGAGAGTTATACAATGTATGACTAGAGTTATACAATGTATGTCTGGAGTTATACAATGTATGAGTAGAGTTATACATTGTATGACTGGAGTTATACAATGTATGACTAGGGTTATACATTATCTACCTACAGTTACACATTGAATGAGTAGAGTTATACATTATATGCTAAAAGTTATACAGGCTTTGCCCAGAGTTATACATGTTTTTAATTAATATATTTATTTTTTAATTAATATAATTAGTAAAGTATGCCTAGAGTTATGCATTAAAAACCTAGAGTTATACACAATGTATAACTCAATGAACATCGATCATTGTGACTTAAATTAATAGATATAGATAATGTATAACTCTAGTCATGCGATGTATAACTCTAGATACACATTGTATAACTCTAGATACACATTGTATAACTCTTAGCTAGAGTTATACATCGCATGACTAGAGTTATACAAACTGTTCATAGAGTCATACAGTAAATGCATAGTTATACGATTTGTGTCTAGAGTTATACATTTTATGATCGAGTTATACATTAAATGCCTGTAGTTATACGAAATGTGTCTAGAGTTATACATTTTATGATCGAGTTATACATTAAATGCCTGCAGATTATACATTCGTGCCCGAGAGTTATACATGTTATTTGCATGTGTTTTTCTCCGTCATTGTTTTTTCTGCATGTTATTTGCATGAGTTATACAACAAATCCTTATTTATTAATTATTCGCTTGGTTTTTCTGTGTTTGTTAGTGAAACAAAATAAATAAAATAAAACAAAGAAGATGATGGAGAGGAGAGTAAAACAAACCCACATCTTAATTAATAGATATAGATGCATAAACTTAATGCATTGCTAAAAATACAGTTCTTAGGTGTTCATATAGGGATGAATTCTCTTCTATGATATTCATCCTCTCCTCCTTTGCTATTTGGAGGTTTCGTTCCGCATTTCCAATATCTTCTAATAGCTGCATTATCTGCTGCTCTGACAAGCCATTTTCTTTGGCGTCCTTGAGTGCGATCTGAGCGTCCTCAAGGTAGGTCTTGTACCTCCTCTCAATGTCAAGCAACCGGCGTATGAAACTCTTGTTGTACTCGGTCATAATGCATGTATTACGAATGGCATCATTCATTGTTGTTGAAGGAATTTGATGGGTTTTAACGATTTAGGGTTTTGAGTTTAGGGTGAAGGTAGGGATATAATGAACTGGTTTTTTAGATAGTAGAATGAATTTATAATTAGTAATGTGTCCTTTGAGTTGTTTTGTAATTAATATGTTTGGGGTTTGATGCTTAAATTCATACGAATTTTGTTTAGGAAGTTGTGCCATATCCCTCCTTGAAATCTTATAACCCTTCGCATTCCATATACTGTGCTGTTTCATTAAATGTATAACTCTTAGAATGTAGAGTTATGCCTAGAGTTATGCATTATATACCTAGAGTTATACATTGTATGACTAGAGTTATACATTGTGTGGAATGAGTTATACATTGTCTCTGCCTAGAGTTATACATTTTGTAGCTAGAGTTATACATCGTATAACTAGAGTTATACATTGTGAGTACAGTTATACATTGAATGACTAGAATTATAAATACTGTGACTAGAGTTATACATTATTTGACTAGAGTTTTACATTCTGTGACCAGAGTTATACACAGTGACTAGGGTTATACATTAAATGACTAGAGTTATACAAACTGTGACTAGAGTTATACATTGTATGACTAGAGTTATACAAACTGTGACTAGAGTTATACATTGTATGACTAGAGTTATACAAACTGTGACTAGAGTTATACATTGTATGACTAGAGTTATACATTGTATGACTAGAGTTATACATTGTATGACTAGAGTTATACATTGTATGACTAGAGTTATACATTGTATGACTAGAGTTATACATTGTATGACTAGAGTTATACGTTATCTGACTACAGTTATACGTTCTGTGCCCAGAGTTATAAATTGTATGACTAAAGTTATACATTATACACCCATAGTTATACAGTCTGTGGCCAGAGTTATACCGTATGTGCATAGAGTTATACAGTATATGCGTTGAATTATGTATTTCTTAATCATTTCATGGTTTATTGATTCTGGTCAGATGGTCGCAAGGCAGCGGAAACTGAGTATTGTAAGCATTTGGCAGCGGAGTTTACACCGTGTGTAGGGCAGCAATTTTTTGAAATCGACGAGGCAGTGACATTCTATAAAGTTTATGCATTGGCAACCGGGTTTGATGTTCGGAAGTACTCGACGAAAAAATGGCGTGACGGTGAAATCAGTCAAAGTTCTTTGGTTTTGCAGCAGAGAGGGATTCACATATGTCCCAAAAGGAGAGGCAGTAATTAAAAAAAATGAGATCGGGATTACGGAAGAAGGAATGCAATGGGGAAAAAGAACTGCGAACCAGAGGAAATATACAGTCAAGAGGGTAGGGTGTAAAGCACATGTGAGGCTATTTATGAAGAATGGATTACTAGTAATTGACCGATTCCACATGGGGCATAATCACGAGCTTGTATCGAGTGAGGATCGTCGATTTCGAGAAGATGTCGCGGAACATAGAAGATTTTCACAAGTACTTGATAATGTACAACTCCAGGGTTAGTTTACTATTAAACAAACATCCACTAATTAAATGGCAAACTTCTGAAGTTATTCACGGAGATGATAAAGTTATGTAAACCTAAAAGTTATAAATAATAAGAAGTTATAAGAATAGCTGAAAGGGTTATAGTTGAGGAATTCTTGGTTATTAATCAGCACTGATAAGGATTTGTTGTCCACTGCAGTTGAGGATAGGAGCAACAAGGACGTACAACATGTGTAAGGAGTTCGTAAACGGGTTCGAGAACATTGGTGCATCCTTAACTGATTTTAAGAACTTCCACCGAGATGTGAAGTGCTTCATCCATAAACGGGACGGTCAATTGTTCATTGACCGGTTTAAGAATATGGCACAAAATAGGCAGGGGTTTTATTTTGATTATGAAGTTGATAAGGATAATGACCTTGAAGCGCAATATGGGCTGACAGAACCGCTAGAAGAAACTACTCCGTTTTTGGAGATGCAGTGTCGTACGACCCAACGTACTCAACAAACAAGTACGATATGATTTTCACGCCATTCACTGGCATAGATCACCATAAGCGGTCAGTGACATTCTGTGGGGCATTGATTGCCCATGAAGACCATGAATCCTTCCAGTGGGTTTTCAACAGGTTTCTGAATGCCATGGGAGGAAAGGAACCCAAGTACATTATCACGGATCAGTGTCCGGGCATTATTAAGGCCGTACCCCTTGCTTTCAAGACTGCACGCCACCGATTTTGCATGTGGCATATAATGAACAAGGTGCCATCAAAGGTCGGGGTGACAAGGGAGGATTATAAGGAGTTCATTCAGAAATTGAACAACATTGTATGGGACGACAACATCGAAGCAGACGACTTTGACGCTAGGTGGGCAGAAATAATGGAAGCGCATGGTCTTGTGAACGAAGGCGGTTTCTGAAGCGTACGATAAAAGGAGCCAATGGGTGATGGCACATTGCAGGGACTTGAACATGGGTGGTGTAATGAGGACAACCCGGAGATCGAGAGCACTAATAGTTTTTTTAAGAAGTTCGAAGAAGTCAGGTACGTTAGTGGAGTTTTGGATGCGTTTTGAAAGCGCTATGGACCATCAACGGCATACGCAGAAGAGACTTGACCATGAAAACCGACACTCAACACCGGCAATGGGGACGCATATACCCATAGAGGAATATGCGTCGGATGTTTATACCCGTGAGGTTTTCAAGGATTTCCAACTAGAGGTCATTTGCTCAACCGATACATGTAAGAGTGTCGGCTATCTTTGAAGTCGATGGAGTTGAAGTGGTGTCGTAAAGGATTCAATCGAAGGAAAAGTTTCAACGTAGAGTACAACCAGGTAACAACATTTTGGCATCAACTTTATGTAGTAGTTGGCTGAAGTTGCTAGAAATAGTACCAAAGTTACATTGTACGAACATAGAAGTTATACAATTGTTCGATGAACTGATTATCAATTTGTATAAAATCTGACATGTTGAATAACTTAAGTTTTCTGAATGTATAACTTTTCTTATTATATGCATAACTCTACTTGCAGAATGTATAACTCTTGTTGCCATATGTATAACTCTACCTTCAGAATAACATTAGAAATTCAATTTTTCAATGAACTGTTGTCATTTGTCGTATAACTCTGATTACATTTTGAATAACTTTAGCTTTCAGAATGTATAACTCTTGTTGCCATATGTATAAATCTACTTTCAGAATAACATTAGAACTTATTCAATTTTTCACTGAACTCTGACTATTTGTAGTATAACTCGAATTTAGTTTGAATAATTTGTAGCTTTCAGAACGTATAACTCTTGTTGCCATATGTATAACTCTGCGTGATAATGTTTAACTCTTATTGTTATATGTATAAGACTACTAACTGCATAATTTAATTGGATTACAGGGACACAGGCTACACAGTGCAGCTGTATGATGTTTGAAAGGATGGGATTTTGCCGACATATAGTCCGGATTTTGTCGGCTAACGGCATGAAGACAATTCCAATTGATTACGTTTCTACAAGATGGAAAAAGGATGCATTGCACTTCAGATTATCAGAATGTGATGGTGTACAAATGGAAACAAATAGTAGCGCTGATGCAAAAGAAGTTGCGATGGTGAAGTTGTGGTCGAAGTTCATTCAACCATTGGTTTACTTCGTGGCGCGAGTGAGACTGAAGTTGTGAACTTAAGCTCGTTAATTAGAGAGTTCAAGGAGAAACTTTTACCGTACAAGAAGGATTTAACAAAGCAACAGGAATTTGAGCAAATCCTTGGTTGCCCCCTTGATGACGAGGTAACAATACTTCCACCAAAACAATCGAAAAACAAAGGCGTGGTAAAAGAATGGTGTCGGCTAAGGCTAAAGCCATTGCCTTGGCTTCTAAGCCAAAGCGCATGTGTAATAATTGTAAACAAATGGCACACCACGATAAACGGAACTGCCCTAACCCATTCTCTCAGCATCCACCGTCTTCACCAAAGATCGAAGGAGTAGAAGAAGAAGAAGAAGAAGAGAAGAGAAGAAGAAGAAGAAGAAGAAGAAGAAGAAGAAGACGAAGACGACGAAGAAGAAGGATAGAGAAACTTAACATGTTGTAGTAGTAGGTAGTAGAAAAATACCCCCGTCTCAACAAATTATTTACAATCTTTTTTTCTTTAAAAGGTAAAAAATCTGGTGAGACGGAACGGGTATTTAATAGCTACCTTTTGTCTATTTTGATGGTGATTGCACCTTCCAGATTGTATAACTTCAGTAATATGGTGTGTGAAATTTGAAGCTAATGTTGTACAACTCTATGACATTATTTTGATGACTTCTGTTCATGGCAACATATTCAATATTTAAAAGTGGCTTTAAGAAGGAATTATAATTTCAGTGGCTTTAAGTACAACTCTTACCCATACATGGATAAATGTACTTCACAGAGTGTATAACTCTTGTTCAAAATTTGTATAACTCTTGTTATTTTTTGCAAAACTCATAATTGGCTAATAAAATTTGCCTTTAAATAACTGCAGTCATATGTTGTATAACTCTTGTACACAGTTTGTATAACTCTTGATGTTTTTTGTATAACTCTTGGCTGTCTAATAAATGTTGTATAACTCCTGCACATAATTTGAATAACTTTACTCCACAGAGTGTATAACTCTAACACTTATCTGTAAAACTTGGATTTTATTTATGACTAACCAAGATGATGTAGTAACAATCTATTCCAACAAGTTGTCTAAGTTGTTAAGGAGTTTCTTGACAACATTCTAGAGTTCCAAAAAAAGAGAATACAGAATCAAAGGGATCCATTCTATTTTTTCGCAAGTTTTTTATCTCCTCTCCGCGCTGCTTTCCGTCTGTTTTCTACTACCTTCAGAATCTGTAATTTATCGCCAATGAAACCATTGACCTTGGTCAGAACTCCTTCCCTGATGATGTTCATGTCAGCTAGGAGAAGCGTCGCTGCCAACTGGATCACCAAATATCGACGATTCACCTTCCTCTCGAGATCAACGTGAACAAAACTTTCACCCTCGTACATTAACATGTGCATCATGCAGAACAACCCAGACTCGGTGTCGTTTATCGTTTGCGGATGCCAGGCAAACTGGATCTGTCGGAACTGGAACGACGGTATGTCTTTCGCTCTGCTCTTCGCGTCGTCCCTAGCCTCCAAGTAGTCGCTCATGAAGCTCGCCTGGCAGAGACAAGAACGTCAAAAAGTGAGATTTGTGAAAGCCCCTATAACGCTTTTTAGTTGAACATAATTACAATTTAATTCCACTTACAATGACGTGACATGCTTTGCATATCTCCGATTGCCGCGGACTTGAATAGTACTTTATCGTCCGGAGATCAATCGTCCTAGAATTAAAGTTGATACACACACATGCATAATGCGCTTCAATCTTAATGGGTACAAAGATTAAATCCGCCTTCAAGCTGAAATCTTTGCCACAGTCGGTTCGGAAGACGTCCCACGTATGGTACAACATCTCGGTGTCCGGTGTTTGTTGGACAGGGTTTCGAACAAGGCTCAAGATTATATCCTGTTCAAGTAGCAGTATATGAATGAGGATACCGGTGGAGTTATAGGGGTTGTGCATTGGAGTTTCACAGTAACTCTTACAGCAAAATGAAGAATGCCTAAGTATATATCTTGGTTGTTAATAACTTCTCAAAACAAAATGTTTAACTCCAGGGAGGGTATGTATAACTTTATACTTACTCACCACTGTGAAAGTTTTTAAGAGGGTATGTCCAACTCTTATAACATAGTAAAGGATTGATTAGGACCATACCATATGACGGATACCGAAGAAAGACGAACGAAACATCGCGCAATCCTCTGCCTCCAATCGATTAAGCAACAAGGACCAACACTCAATAACTTTTTCATCCATTGGTGTCTCAGGGAGCATAGACAACATTTCCAACCTATTAATTGTTCCGTGCCGGCCGTAACTCACAAGTGGTTCACTGTAGTGCAGACAGAAGGTGTTAATCCAGGCTATGACGTATACTAAATGGGAAAGTAATCGCTATTAAAATCGCTGCATAAGTTCACCGATGAAACGTATGACTCCAAATTATAAATTGTACAACTCTGAGCATATTATGTATAATAATGTACGCACAAAAATGTATAACTCTAGCAATAGAAAGTATAACTCTGGCCATGTAATGTATAACTCTAGTCATAGAATGTATAACTCTGGCCATAAAATGTATAACTGTAAGCATAGAATGTATAATGAATTACTCCAGGTATAAATTGTATAACTGTGGGCATATATTGTATAACTCTATGTATGGAAACTAATTAGAAGTATAGTTATACGTATAACAATTAGAGTTTGACATCTAGGAACCAGAGTTATACATCTAGGAACCAGAGTTATACAAAAAAAGGTAGAATTCCAGTATGGAAATGTGTCTATATTGATATAGCTTAATATGATAAAACATTAGGATTTTAGACAGCTTACTCATTTGGATATTTGTAGTCATCAAGGAAAACGTAATCAGCCACTTGTTTGCGATACACCGGGATATCCCTAGTTAATGCCTTGTTCATCTTCAGCATTTTGGCGACCACGGCAAGGTTTGCGTCTGGTACCCCGCAATATTTGGTGCAACCAAGGCCATCGCCCTTACCCCGGGAGCGGCTATTAACGGTGAGAGGGCCCGCGGACGGCGTCCGGCCCAGGGCTACTTTGGAAGGTGGAGTCGGAAGGTTGAACCGACCTTAGAGCAAGGTCGTTTCGCAATCCCCATTCTCTCGGCGTTTCCAACACCTCTCTTCCTTCCACTTGTGTTGCCGGCTGTCCTCTGTTTATCACGCATCTCCTCCAATTCACGGTCTTTAAGCTCCTTAAAAGCTGTTACCCTGGATAACACATCTTCCCTGTCCTCGTTAATGTCACTGAGGACAAGGGTTGCAGCAATTTCCGCTCGCATAAGATCATTGCTTTCCTCAGTCCCTAGGGTACAATCGAATGGCTCTCCACGGTACAGCAACATATGAACCATGACGTACAGACCACAGTCATTGGCAGTATGTCCTGCTCCCTGCCAGTTGAATTTGATGTTGACAAAAGGGAACCCTTCAACTTTCTTGCCTTTGTCGAGCCCTTTGTAGGCCATATACTTTCCCATTGCATCAGCCTGGCGGAAGTTAGGCAAGGCGTTTAAAAGGGGAAGACGTATTAACAAATCAAATGGAGCTGATAATTAATCTAGTCACCAGTTTTATAAGTCTTACAGTAATACGCGCAATCCCTCCGTATGGTAATTTCAGAAGATCGTCCTCATAAGAACGGTTATCAAGATACTCGATCTGCTGAGAGCGGAAATTTATGCAAATGCAAGAGTAATGATCTTCATCGCCAGTGCTTACCGGGACGAAAACCTACAAACATGCACCAAAAATCTAAGAGTTTTAAAACATAATTAGCAGATTAGAGGCATACATATTGTGCGTAGTTGGAGTTATACAGTCTGTGCCCAGAGTTGTACATTATATGTGTAGAGTTGTACATTCAATTTCCAGAGTTAAACAGTATATTCTTGCAGTTGTACATTATGTATAATTCTGAAAGCTAAAGTTATATACTGTATAACTCTTGTCATAGGATGTATAACTCTAGCCCTAAAATCTATAACTGTAAGCATATACAGTGTAGTGTATAACTCCAGGTATTACTCTAGGTAAAACTCCATGCCTAACTCTAAAGCATATATTGTACAACTCTAAGCATATACTGTTAAACTCTACGAAAATAAAGCTCCCTTCCAGTATGTAAATGTCTCTATATTGATATCTGAGCTCACCATATCGGAGTCCAGTTGGAATGGACTAGTACACGACTCTTGCCACGTGTCCCACGAGTAACAAAAGCCTTCAGAATGATCAACAACCAAGTTTTTCTTCCTGCCTTGCCAAATTTCAATTGCTAGGGCCTATAAAAATGATAGACGGGGGTTGGCGGCTTGTATCATAAGTTACGTACGAGTTTGTCACAAAATAACTTGCGAAGTTCGAGCACACTTACAGCGTGAGATAGGCCAAAGAAAAACAGCGAAGTGGAAACAATTTGCGGTGTTCGCGTGCGTAAGCTGATTGAGTAGTCTGGACCAGTGATCGATGACATTTTTAATCTTTCCGGGCATCAACGACTGGAGATCAATACGCGTTATGCAGTTTGGACAGGGATATGTGACCAATTGTTCCCTACAAAGGATTAGCAAAATTGAGACACGCAGCAAGGGGATGCATTCATGGCCTGTTTGACTGTCGTATTGAAATATAGGTAAAACTTATATTTTACTTACGATTTTTTGTGGTCGTGGAATTCATCAAAGACATAATCCATTACATCCTTCCTCACCCTGAACACCGTCCTGAAACGTTCCTTGTTAAATCGCAACCACTGTGAGCATACGTCTTTGGTCGGGATCGGGTGCCCGCAATCCCGAGAACAACCTAGGTTCTCGGGTACAATGTCCATACACGGAAGGGGGCGGTTGAATGCGTAAGAACGGATGGTGGATCATGTCACATCGCGGCACATAAATAGGGGGTGGGAGTGGCGCAACAGGCTCAACCCTAGCATCTCTAATTTCAACTACCAAACCTTCTTTGGCAGCACCAATCGTTCGCTCCTCAACCCCGGCAAATGCCTCATTCAAATCTGCCGTGCTCATGAAAGTCAGAGGGATTTCATTTCCAGTACATTCCGTTGAAGGATCCCCCGGGGTGATCTCCGCACGGCCGACAACATCTACATTCCCACCCCCATTGTTAGAATGTTGTTCAACATTCTCAATTACATCCTTTTTAACAGTGGCCTGAATGAAAAATAACAAAATTAAACACCAAACGTATAACTCTGGCCATAAAATGTATAACTGTAAGCATAGAATGTATAACTCTGGCCATAAAATGTATAACTGTATACACTATATTGTATAACTATACTGTATAACTCTAGATATACCTCCAGCTATCTAATGTATAACTCCAAAGCATATATTGTATAACTCTAGTCATATACTGTATAACTGTAGTCATATACCAAAGCATAAATTGTATAACTCTAGTCATATACTGTATAACTGTAGGCATGAATGTATAATAACAAAATGTATAACATACACTATATTGTATAACTATCTTTGTATAACTCTAGATATAATCTAATGTATAACTCCAAAGCATATATTGTATAACTCTAGTCTTTGTATAATCGTATAACTCGCCACCAAACGTATAACGGCCATAAAATGTAAGCATAGAATGTATAACTCGGCCATAAAATGTATAATGTATACACTATATTGTATAACTATCTTGTATAACTCTAGATATACCTCCAGCTATCTAATGTATAACTCCAAAGCATATATTGTATAACTCTAGTCATATACTGTATAACTGTAGTCATATACCAAAGCATAAATTGTATAACTCTAGTCATATACTGTATAACTGTAGGCATGAATGAAAAATAACAAAATTAAACACCAAACGTATAACTCTGGCCATAAAATGTATAACTGTAAGCATAGAATGTATAACTCTGACCATAAAATGTATAACTGTATACACTATAATGTATAACTCTAGTCATATACTGTATATATTGTATAACTCCAAAGCATATATTGTATAACTCCAAAGCATATATTGTATAACTCTAGTCATATACTGTATAACTGTAGGCATGAATGAAAAATAACAAAATTAATCACCAAACGTATAACTCTGGCCATAAAATGTATAACTGTAAGCATAGAATGTATAACTCTGACCATAAAATGTATAACTGTATACACTATAATGTATAAATATACTGTATAACTCTAGATATACCTCCAGCTATCTAATGTATAACTCCAAAGCATATATTGTATAACTCTAGTCATTGTATAATCGTAGTCATATCTTGGTTAAGAGTTGTACCAACCGCCGTTGCAGTGGCACTACATTTACAAGGCTTCAACATAAGTTTCAACAAGGTTATACTTGATCAACATAGAGTTATACACGACCAATAAACAAAAAAAAAAACGATTGTATAAAAAGTATTTGTCGCAAATTAACAAACTTACCTCGCCACCAGAACCACTCCCGTACGCTGGATTTCCACGTGCAGCTTCCTTCATTTCAGCAGTAGAAAACAGACACTCCATCAATTCTTGTGTGTCCAAACCCAATTCTGGGACCGTAGATTTTTCCATCACCATATCGACGGTTGATTGTCGACAATCGTTCAACAATTTTCGGCAATCCCTCCCCATGAACTTGCTCATGCACCGCATCACCTACCACGGGCCGAGATTCAGCATTCTCTGACCGTCCGTCAGCTTGGCCTACAATGTCTGCTGCTCTTTCATGGTCAGTGTCTGCCAATCTTCCAACATTTTCAGCATTTTCATTCAATCCGTCCTCATGAACGTGCTCATGCCCCTCATCACCTGTCCAGAGGCGAGCCTCATCGTCCTTTGACGGTCCGATACATTCGTCAATTTCTTCCTCGGTGTAACTCGACTCCAACAACAGTTGCCTGACACTTGGGACGGGGCTGCACACAACTTGATCCTCTAACCCTGGGCTAGCAGGTGACGACGGCTTAGAAACGGCTGTATCACCTCCCACTTCCTCCATAATCTTTGACCACGAAACTGCAATTGATTTCGTTGGCGTGTCGGCTTTGACGGACTCTCGACGCGGCTCAACACGGGGGTTACCACCCCATCCACCCCCATCATTGCCGAGACTCTCAAGAACTTCACTGATTTGACGCGTAGATGCATCGATTCCGACAGTTTTTTTGGGAGGCTCAGTAACTACCTCTCCAAATTCAGGGGCGTTACCCACAGAAACCTTCAGCCTTTCTGCAATCTGTTCAGCTTCAGCGACGTACTTTTGAATCTTTTCACCCTCAAAGAATTCTTGAGAGGCCTGACTAGCATTTAGGCCCGTCGGATCACTAGTTACAGCTTTGATCCGTGCGGTTGCATCTGCATACCATGAATAGAACACAATAGCGTTCCTTTGCATTTGCAGATAAAGCTCGTGAGTACCCTGCATCCAAGAAGTACAGTAAGTTAGTTATATTATAATATATGGGTACGTTCAGCTGAAACAGAATCCATCTGCAGAAATATATAATAGTTTGCACTTACATCGACAGCCCTAGCTTTCAATTCCTGGTCATCCTCAACCCCTGCTGGTAGTTCTATCTGAATGAACTTCTTCTCAGAAGTTGGGCAGGGTTGAGGGGGTGTGGGGGCTGTTAGCAATGAGTATTTTGGGTTCACGCGGGCGCCGAGGCTGCTACATCGTCCACACTCTCCTTCCATAAGAGGGGTCTTGAAGGCACCTCGGATACCTGGTCTTAGACAAGGTTAAAGTACCCAATCCCCCTTGACCCACCTCAAATTTTACCCTCTCTACAAGCGAAGCTTCATCCCAATGTTTAATCAAAGGAAGATCACTATTACAAGGCTTACCCTTGTAATCATATCGCTGAAAGTAGCTTATCATGAGGAAGGGGATACACCCATTCAACATTGTTACCCCCTTTTACTGATCGACCCCGCTTTCACCGTCATGTCCAAAATATAAGAGCACCAGTCAAAATGCGGGATGGCTTTAGGATCTTCTACGACCCTTAATGACTTCCAATCTATCCCATTGTTTGGGGTGGGTGCGAGGAATGAAGACATACAGAACAACACAAATAGCCAAGCAAAATTGATCGTCCGCCTCCTCGTACTCCACAAGTTGCTTGTGAACTTTCCCTAAGGGTATAGCACTATTCCCTTTGGCCACCCCGTACGCTTCCCGCCATTTGTCCTTCAGCTCCTTATTCTCGGGGTCGGTGGACCCCTTCTGCGTGCTCACAGGCACCAAAGGGAGAGGGTTGGGTCCTAAAGGTAACAAGAAACAGTCATGCACGTCATGCTTACTGATCATAAACTCCTTCTTCCGCGAAGCCCTGAACACATATGAGTTGTCAGAGAAGGATTCCAAGAAACAGCGAACGTGTGCAAGTGGGAAGCTCCTAATCTTGAGCTCCAAAAGGCCACCAAACCCAATTTTCTTAACGGACACCGATCCTCATTAAGCTTTTCAATGAGAGAAACAAGTCTTTGAGGTCGACACGAAACCGTTATTTCATGCACCCTCTTTACCCTTGGCTTGGCCTCAACCATCTGGGGAAAAGCAAAGACAACACACAAAATTATACACACTGTACTTGCAATTATAGATATTTGGAACAAAGAAATAGACATACTGTGAATTAAAGTAATACAATAAATAGTCAGAGTTATACAAAATATAAGTAAAGTTATACATTCTGATAATAGAGTTATACAAAATATAAGTGAAGTTATACATTCTGATAATAGAGTTAATCAGAAAATATCAAGAGTTATACATTCTGACAGCAAAAGTTATTCAAAATGTAATCAGAGTTATACAACAAATGACAACAGTTATAAAAAGCTCAAACTTTGAACCTGGGAATCAGCTCCCTTCTCAGTACTTGGTGCATCATCCATCTGTAGCTGACAAATAAAAAGGGATTCAGATTATATAATGTGTAAAATTATATGTGTAACTTGAGCCATTAATGTATAACTCTATTAATAAAATGTATAACTCTAGTCATAGAATGTATAACTCTAGCCATGTAATAGAATGTATAACTCTAGCAATAGAATGTATAACTCTAGGCATAGAATGTATAACTCTGGCCATAAAATGTATAACTGTAAGCATAGAATGTATAACTCTATTATTAAAATGTATAACTCTAGTATTAAAATGTATAACTCTATTATTAAAATGTATAACTCTAGTCATAGAATGTATAACTCTATTATTAAAATGTATAACTCTAGTCATAGAATGTCTAACTGTAAGCAATAGAATGTATAACTCTAGGCATAGAATGTATAACTCTAGCCATAAAATGTATAACTGTAAGCATAGAATGTATAACTCTATTATTAAAATGTATAACTCTAGTATTAAAATGTATAACTCTATTATTAAAATGTATAACTCTAGTCATAGAATGTATAACTCTATTATTAAAATGTATAACTCTAGTCATAGAATGTCTAACTGTAAGCAATAGAATGTATAACTCTAGGCATAGAATGTATAACTCTGGCCATAAAATGTATAACTGTAAGCATAGAATGTATAACTCTATTATTAAAATGTATAACTCTAGTATTAAAATGTATAACTCTATTATTAAAATGTATAACTCTAGTCATAGAATGTCTAACTCTGGCCATACATTGTATAACTCCAGTTATACATTATGACAGCAGAAGTTATTCAACATGTAATCAGAGTTATACAACAAATGATTGCGATAAAATGTATAACTCTAGCAATAGAAAGTATAACTCTGGCCATGTAATAGAATGTATAACTCTGGCCATAAAATGTATAACTCTAGTCATAGAATGTATAACTCTGGCCATGTAATAGAATGTATAACTCTAGCAATAGAATGTATAACTCTAGTCATAGAATGTATAACTACGGTCATAAAATGTATAATCTGTAAGCATAGAATGTATAATGAATAACTCCAGGTATAAATTGTATAACTGTAGGCATATATTGTATAACTCTATGTATGGAAACTAATTAGAAGTATAGTCATACATATAACAATTAGAGTTTGACATCTAGGAACCAGAGTTATACATCTAGGAACCAGAGTTATACATATTGAGTACTAAAGTTATACATCTAGTAAGCAGAGTTAGACATCTAGTAACGTATAAATCAAAATCAAAACTTTTAACCTGGATATCAACTCCCGTGTCAATACTTTCTACAACATCCATCTGTAGATGACCAACAATTGGGATTAGAGTTATACAGATATTTAATTGAAGTTACAAATCATTCTGTAAGAGTTATACCAACAAGACGAGATTTTTTACCTTCGATTCAGATTTCTTGGAAGATTTCTTGGCATTTTTCTTGGCAAAAACCATTGTTAATTATAAAATGACCTCGAATTTGTTCTGCACAACCATAATTAACAATTGAACAAATAAACATCACCAAACCCATAATTGCAGATTGAAAAATCAAATGAACTCTTTTTATGATAGTTTAACAAAGGCAATAATTAACAAAAAACAAACTACAAATCACTAAATAGGGAATGGAGAAAATACCTTATAAAAATGGAGACAAAGTAGTTTGCACGCGACTTGGTATTAATTTGTATTAATTTGTTCTGATGAAAATGGCGTTTGTTGGGATGGACTTAATTGGTAATGATGAAAATGGAGTTATCAGAATTGTGAAGAAAGAAAAGGAAGACGAAATGACAGGAAATAGAGGGAAAACACAAATACCCGCAAGTTGTTTTGAATTGTCTAGAAAATGAGGAGGAAATGATCATTGGTGATGGATAAACAGTGTTGCATGCATGGGTTAGTGGGTAAGAGGAGAGAGGTAAATCAAAAATATTAGTTTAATGGGGTTTAGTGGGGTTTGACTGCCAAATCGTGGCCATTGCTTTGCTTGATCCAACCGTCCACATTAGGACTTATGGACTTAATATATGTAAGGACCTTAGTTGATCTCTTCTCTATATATATATATATATATATATATATATATATATATATAAAATTGGGTTGAAACGATGTGGATGCGCCACGTGTCAACCGAGCCTTAAATACACGTATTAATTACAGCTGAACATTAAATATAAACATAATAAATGCGGTATAAATCTCAGCAAAATATTAATTGTAGTTTAATAAATTATATTATAACATTATATTAAATAATTACGGTGATTTGATTCTAAATTTACAAAAAAGTTATTTTGATAAAAATTATAAAATGTAAATAATTACGTTCATTGTGAAAAATGCTTTCAATTGAGTATAATTTTCATTATATTTTTTGAAATATTTATTTTGATATGTAGAGATGATTAAAGTGAGTGTCTCACAATGTTTTACATTTACGTAAAAAAACATTTTGAAAAAGTTATAAAACTTAGACTATTATATCCATTAAGAAAAATATATTTGGAAGAGTCATCTATAAAATATAATTAAAAGGCTAATGTGACATGGCAAATTAATTGTGACGTGGCAAATGTGACATGGCAAATTAATTGTGACGTGGCAAATGTGACATGGCAAATTAAATTTGACATGGCAAATTAAATTGTGACGTGGCATGTGACATGGCAAATTAATGTAACATTATTATTATTCTTAAATTATATATGTTTATTAAATACTCCATATGACATTAATATTATTATTATTGTTATTATTGTTGTTATTATTATTATTATTATTATTATTATTATTATTATTATTATTATTATTATTATTATTATTATTATTATTATTATTATTATTATTATTATTATTATTATTATTATTATTATTATTATTATTATTATTATTATTATTATTTTGCAGGAAAAGTATCTCCATTTTATTCTTCCATAGAGGAAATATAAAAAGGAGTAATCTTACAAGATCTATCCCTAATGTGACCTTCAAGAAGGCTAAAACAACTCAACTATTCATGTTCTCTAGTACATCATTTGAGTCTATGCCTTTGCTTTGAGCAATGAGATGGATGCCTACAATATACTTGATGTGCCGAATTAAGAGATCAGCTTGCCTTTCCTGCCCCTTAAAAATTCAAAGATTTCTCTCCTGCCAGATGTGATTAATAGCAACTGTCAGACTGGATAGGAACCATGCATGCTTCCAATGCCTACGATGCTTTCGACTTTGCCCCCATCTTAACTCCCGTATCAAATTCATACTTGGACGATGAATCTTCATCCAACTAAGTAAGCTCTCCCAAATTCAGAGAATGCTGAATCTCGGCCCGTGGTAGGTGATGCGGTGCATGAGCAAGTTCATGGGGAGGGATTGCCAGAAATTGTTGAACGATTGTCAGACAATCAACCGTCAGATATGGTGATGGAAAAATCTACGGTCCCGAGGTGGGTTTGGACACACAAGAATTGATGGAGTGTCTGTTTTCTCTTTTGAAATGAAGGAAGCCGCACGTGGAAATCCAACGGGAGTGGTTCGGTGGCGAGGTAAGTTTGTTAATTTGCGACAAATACTTTTTATACAATCGTTTTTTTTTTTGTTTATTGGTCGTGTATAACTCTATGTTGATCAAGTATAACCTTGTTGAAACTTATGTTGAAGCCTTGTAAATGTAGTGCCACTGCAACGGCCGGTTGGTACAACTCTTAACCAGTATATGACTACAGTTATACAGTGTATGACTAGAGTTATACAATATATGCTTTGGAGTTATACATTAGATAGCTGGAGGTATATCTAGAGTTATACAAAGATATTTATACATTATAGTGTATACAGATTATACATTTTATGGTCGAGTTATACATTCTATGCTTACGAGTTATACATTTTATGGCGAGTTATACGTTTGGTGATTAATTTTGTTATTTTTCATTCATGCCTACAGTTATACAGTATATGACTAGAGTTATACAATATATGCTTTGGAGTTATACAATATATGCTTTGGAGTTATACAATATATACAGTATATGACTAGAGTTATACATTATAGTGTATACAGTTATACATTTTATGGTCAGAGTTATACATTCTATGCTTACAGTTATACATTTTATGGCCAGAGTTATACGTTTGGTGTTTAATTTTGTTATTTTTCATTCATGCCTACAGTTATACAGTATATGACTAGAGTTATACAATTTATGCTTTGGTATATGACTACAGTTATACAGTATATGACTAGAGTTATACAATATATGCTTTGGAGTTATACATTAGATAGCTGGAGGTATATCTAGAGTTATACAGTATAGTTATACAATATAGTGTATACAGTTATACATTTTATGGCCAGAGTTATACATTCTATGCTTACAGTTATACATTTTATGGCCAGAGTTATACGTTTGGTGGCCAGAGTTATACAGTTATACAGTATATGACTAGAGTTATACAATATATGCTTTGGAGTTATACATTAGATAGCTGGAGGTATATCTAGAGTTATACAGTATAGTTATACAATATAGTGTATACAGTTATACATTTTATGGCCAGAGTTATACATTCATGCCTACAGTTATACAGTATATGACTAGAGTTATACAATTTATGCTTTGGTATATGACTACAGTTATACAGTATATGACTAGAGTTATACAATATATGCTTTGGAGTTATACATTAGATAGCTGGAGGTATATCTAGAGTTATACAAAGATATAGTTATACAATATAGTGTATACGATTATACATTTTATGGCCGATATACATTCTATGCTTACAGTTATACATTTTATGGCCGAGTTATACGTTTGGTGTTTAATTTTGTTATTTTTCATTCAGCCACCTTTGTTAAAAAGGATGTAATTGAGAATGTTGAACAACATTCTAACAATGGGGGTGGGAATGTAGATGTTGTCGGCCGTGCGGAGATCACCCCGGGGGATCCTTCAACGGAATGTACTGGAAATGAAATCCCTCTGACTTTCATGAGCACGGCAGATTTGAATGAGGCATTTGCCGGGGTTGAGGAGCGAACGATTGGTGCTGCCAAAGAAGGTTTGGTAGTTGAAATTAGAGATGCTAGGGTTGAGCCTGTTGCGCCACTCCCACCCCCTATTTATGTGCCGCGATGTGACATGATCCACCATCCGTTCTTACTGCATTCAACTGCCCCCCTTCCGTGTATGGACATTGTACCTGAGAACCTAGGTTGTTCTCAGGATTGCGGGGCACCCGATCCTGACCAGCACGTATGCTCACAGTGGTTGCGATTTAACAAGGAACGTTTCAGGACGGTGTTCAGGGTGAGGAAGGATGTAATGGATTATGTCTTTGATGAATTCCACGACCACAAAAAATCGTAAGTAAAATATAAGTTTTACCTATATTTCAATACGACAGTCAAACAGGCCATGAATGCATCCCCTTGCTGCGTGTCTCAATTTTGCTAATCCTTTGTAGGGAACAATTGGTCACATATCCCTGTCCAAACTGCATAACGCGTATTGATCTCCAGTCGTTGATGCCCGGGAAACAGATTCTGGGAAATGTCATCGACTGCTGGTCTGTACTACTCAATCAGCTTACGCACGCGAACACCGCAGCTGTTTCCACTTCGCGCTGTTTCTTTGGCCTATCTCACGCTGTAAGTGTGCTCGAACTTCGCAAGTTATTTTGTGACAAACTGTACGTAACTTATGATACAAGCTGCCAACCCCCGTCTATCATTTTTATAGGCCCTAGCAATTGAAATTTGGCAAGGCAGGAAGAAAAACTTGGTTGTTGATCATTCTGAAGGCTTTTGTTACTCGTGGGACACGTGGCAAGAGTCGTGTACTAGTCCATTCCAACTGGACTCCGATATGGTGAGCTCAGATATCAATATAGAGACATTTACATACTGGAAGGGAGCTTTATTTTCGTAGAGTTTAACAGTATATGCTTAGAGTTGTACAATATATGCTTTAGAGTTAGGCATGGAGTTTTACCTAGAGTAATACTCGGAGTTATACACTACACATGTATATGCTTACAGTTATAGATTTTAGGGCTAGAGTTATACATCCTATGACAAGAGTTATACAGTATATAACTTTAGCTTTCAGAATTATACATAATGTACAACTGCAAGAATATACTGTTTAACTCTGGAAATTGAATGTACAACTCTACACATATAATGTACAACTCTGGGCACAGACTGTATAACTCCAACTACGCACAATATGTATGCCTCTAATCTGCTAATTATGTTTTAAAACTCTTAGATTTTTGGTGCATGTTTGTAGGTTTTCGTCCCGGTAAGCACTGGCGATGAAGATCATTACTCTTGCATTTGCATAAATTTCCGCTCTCGTGCAGATCGAGTATCTTGATAACCGTTCTTATGAGGACGATCTTCTGAAATTACCATACGGAGGGATTGCGCGTATTCATCGTAAGACTTATAAAACTGGTGACTAGATTAATTATCGCTCCATTTGATTTGTTAATACGTCTTCCCCTTTTAAACGCCTTGCCTAACTTCCGCCGGTGATGCAATGGGAAAGTATATGGCCTACAAAGGGCTCGACAAAGGCAAGAAAGTTGAAGGGTTCCCTTTTGTCAACATCAAATTCAAGGCAGGGAGCGGGACATACCGCCAATGATCGTGGTCCGTACGTCATGGTTCATATGTTCTGTACATCGTGGAGAGCCATTCGATTGTACCATAGGGACCGAGGAAAGCAATGATCTTATGCGGCGGAAATTGCTGCAACCCTTGTCCTCGTGACATTAACGAGGACAGGGAAGATGTGTTATCCAGGGTAACAGCTTTTAAGGAGCTTAAAGACCGTGAATTGGAGGAGATGCGTGATAAACAGAGAGGATGTGCAAGCAACACAAGTGGAAGGAAGAGAGGTGTTGGAAACGCCGGAGAGAACGATTCTGCGAAACGACCTTGCTCTAAGGTCGTTCAACCTTCCAGACTCCACCTTCCAAAGTAGCCCGGGGCCGGACGCCGTCCGTCGGGCCCTCTCTTTTGTTAATAGCCGCTCCGGGGTAAGGGCGATGGCCTTGGTTGCACCAAATATTGCGGGGTACAGGACGCAAACCTTGCCGTGGTCGCCAAAATGTGAAGATGAACAAGGCATTAACTAGGGATATCCCGGTGTATCGCAAACAAGTGGCTGATTACGTTTTCCTTGATGACTACAAATATCCAAATGAGTAAGCTGTCTAAAATCCTAATGTTTTATCATATTAAGCTATATCAATATAGACACATTTCCATACTGGAATTCTACCTTTTTTTGTATAACTCTGGTTCCTAGATGTATAACTCTGGTTCCTAGATGTCAAACTCTAATTGTTATACGTATAACTATACTTCTAATTAGTTTCCATACATAGAGTTATACAATATATGCCCACAGTTATACAATTTATACCTGGAGTAATTCATTATACATTCTATGCTTACAGTTATACATTTTATGGCCAGAGTTATACATTCTATGACTAGAGTTATACATTACATGGCCAGAGTTATACTTTCTATTGCTAGAGTTATACATTTTTGTGCGTACAGTTATACATAATATGCTCAGAGTTGTACAATTTATAATTTGGAGTCATACGTTTCATCAGTGAACTTATGCAGCGATTTTAATAGCAGTTACTTTCCCATTTAGTATACGTCATAGCCTGATTAACACCTTCTGTCTGCACTACAGTGAACCACTTGTGAGTTACGGCCGGCACGGAACAATTAATAGGTTGGAAATGTTGTCTATGCTCCCTGAGACACCAATGGATGAAAAAGTTATTGAGTGTTGGTCCTTGTTGCTTAATCGATTGGAGGCAGAGGATTGCGCGATGTTTCGTTCGTCTTTCTTCGGTATCCGTCATATGGTATGGTCCTAATCAATCCTTTACTATGTTATAAGAGTTGGACATACCCTCTTAAAAACTTTCACAGTGGTGAGTAAGTATAAAGTTATACATACCCTTCCTGGAGTTAAACATTTTGTTTTGAGAAGTTATTAACAACCAGTATATACTTAGGCATTCTTCATTTTGCTGTAAGAGTTACTGTGAAACTCCAATGCACAACCCCTATAACTCCACCGGTATCCTCATTCATATACTGCTACTTGAACAGGATATAATCTTGAGCCTTGTTCGAAACCCTGTCCAACAAACACCGGACACCGAGATGTTGTACCATACGTGGGACGTCTTCCGAACCGACTGTGGCAAAGATTTCAGCTTGAAGGCGGATTTAATCTTTGTACCCATTAAGATTGAAGCGCATTATGCATGTGTGTGTATCAACTTTAATTCTAGGACGATTGATCTCCTGGACAGTAAGTACTATTCAAGTCCGCGGCAATCGGAGATATGCAAAGCATGTCACGTCATTGTAAGTGGAATTAAATTGTAATTATGTTCAACTAAAAAGCGTTATAGGGGCTTTCACAAATCTCACTTTTTGACGTTCTTGTCTCGCCAAAGCGAGCTTCATGAGCGACTACTTGGAGGCTAGGGACGACGCGAAGAGAGCGAGAGCGAAAGACATACCGTCGTTCAGTTCCGACAGATCCAGTTTGCCTGGCATCCGCAAACGATAAACGACACCGAGTCCGGGTTGTTCCGCATGATGCACATGTTAATGTACGAGGGTGAAAGTTTTGTTCACGTTGATCTCGAGAGGAAGGTGAATCGTCGATATTTGGTGATCCGGTTAGCGGCGACGCTTCTCCTAGCGACATGAACATCATCGGGAAGGAGTTTCGACCAAGGTCAATGGTTTCATTGGCGATAAATTACTGATTCTCGAAGGTAGTAGAAAAAGACGGAAAGCGGCGCGGAGAGGAGATAAAAAACTTGCGAAAAATAGAATGGATCCCTTTGATTCTCGTATTCTCTTTTTTGGAACTCTAGAATGTTGTCAAGAAACTCCTTAACAACTTAGACAACTTGTTGGAATAGATTGTTACTACATCATCTTGGTTAGTCATAAATAAAATCCAAGTTTTACAGATAAGTGTTAGAGTTATACACTCTGTGGAGTAAAGTTATTCAAATTATGTGCAGGAGTTATACAACATTTATTAGACAGCCAAGAGTTATACAAAAAACATCAAGAGTTATACAAACTGTGTACAAGAGTTATACAACATATGACTGCAGTTATTTAAAGGCAAATTTTATTAGCCAATTATGAGTTTTGCAAAAAATAACAAGAGTTATACAAATTTTGAACAAGAGTTATACACTCTGTGAAGTACATTTATCCATGTATGGGTAAGAGTTGTACTTAAAGCCACTGAAATTATAATTCCTTCTTAAAGCCACTTTTAAATATTGAATATGTTGCCATGAACAGAAGTCATCAAAATAATGTCATAGAGTTGTACAACATTAGCTTCAAATTTCACACACCATATTCGAAGTTATACAACTGGAAGGTGCAATCACCATCAAAATAGACAAAAGGTAGCTATTAAATACCCGTTCCGTCTCACTCACAGATTTTTACCTTTTAAAGAAAAAAAGATTGTAAATAATTTGTTGAGACGGGGGTATTTTTCTACTACCTACTACTACAACATGTTAAGTTTCTCTATCCTTCTTCTTCGTCGTCTTCGTCTTCTTCTTCTTCTTCTTCTTCTTCTTCTTCCTCTTCCTCTTCTTCTTCTTCTACTCCTTCAGATGCTGGTGAAGACGGTGGATGCTCAGAGAATGGGTTAGGACAGTTCCGTTTATCGTGGTGTGCCATTTGTTTACAGTTATTACACATGCGCTTTGGCTTAGAAGCCAAGGCAATGGCTTTAGCCTTAGCTGACACCATTCTTTTACCACTGCCTTTGTTTTTCGATTGTTTTGGTGGAAGTATTGTTACCTCGTCACTGGCGGGGCAACCAAGGATTTGCTCAAATTCCTGTTGCTTTGTTAAATCCTTCTTGTACGGTAAAAGTTTCTCCTTGAACTCTCTAATTAACGAGCTTAAGTTCACAACTTCAGTCTCACTCGCGCCACGAAGTAAACCAATGGTTGAATGAACTTCTGACCACAACTTCACCATCGCAACTTCTTTTGCATCAGCGCTACTATTTGTTTCCATTTGTACACCATCACATTCTGATAATCTGAAGTGCAATGCATCCTTTTTCCATCTTGTAGAAACGTAATCAACTGGAATTGTCTTCATGCCGTTAGCCGACAAAATCCCGGACTATATGTAAACACGTAAATCCCATCCTTTCAAACATCATACAGCTGCACTGTGTAGCCTGTGTCCCTGTAATCCAATTAAATTATGCAGTTAGTAGTCTTATACATATAACAATAAGAGTTAAACATTATCACGCAGAGTTATACATATGGCAACAAGAGTTATACGTTAAAGCTACGATTATTCAAACTAAATTCGAGTTATACTACAAATAGTGCATAGATTCGGTGAAAAATTGAATAAGTTCTAATGTTATTCGAAAGTAGATTTATACATATGGCAACAAGAGTTATACATTCTGAAAGCTAAAGTTATTCAAAATGTAATCAGAGTTATACGACAAATGACAACAGTTCATTGAAAAATTGAATTTCTAATGTTATTCTGAAGGTAGAGTTATACATATGGCAACAAGAGTTATACATTCTGCAAGTAGAGTTATGCATATAATAAGAAAAGTTATACATTCAGAAAACTTAAGTTATTCAACATGTCGATTTTTATACGGTGATAATCTGCAGTTCATCGAACAATTGTATAACTTCTATGTTCAGACAATGTAACTTTGGTACTATTTCTAGCAACTTCAGCCAACTACTACATAAAGTTGATGCCAAAATGTTGTTACCTGGGTTGTACTCTACGTTGAAACTTTTCCTTCTGATTGAATCCTTTACGACAGTCACTTCAACTCCATCGACTTCAGCATAGCCGACACTCTTACATGTATCGGTTGAGCAAATGACCTCTAGTTGGAAATCCTTGAAAACCTCACGGGTATAAACATCCGACGCATATTCCTCTATGGGTATATGCGTCCCCATTGCCGGTGTTGAGTGTCGGTTTTCATGGTCAAGTCTCTTCTGCGTATGCCGTTGATGGTCCATAGCGCTTTCAAAACGCATCCAAAACTCCACTAACGTACCTGACTTCTGTTCGAACTTCTTAAAAAAACTATTAGTGCTCTCTGATCTCTGGGTTGTCCTCATTACACCACCTATGTTCAAGTCCCTGCAATGTGCCATCACCCATTGGCTCCTTTTATCGTACGCTTCAGAAACCGGTCTTCGTTCACAAGACCATGCGCTTCCATTATTTCTCGCCCACCTAGCGTCAAAGTCGTGCGCTTCGATGTTGTCGTCCCATACAATGTTGTTCAATTTCTGAATGAACTCCTTATAATCCTCCCTTGTCACCCCGACCTTTGATGGCACCTTGTTCATTATATGCCACATGCAAAATCGGTGGCGTGCGATCTTGAAAGCAAGGGGTACGGCCTTAATAATGCCCGGACAACGATCCGTGATAATGTACTTGGGTTCCTTTCCTCCCATGGCATTCGAAACCCGTTGAAAACCCACTGGAAGGATTCATGGTCTTCATGGGCAATCAATGCCCCACAGAATGTCACTGACCGCTTATGGTGATCTATGCCAGTGAATGGCGTGAAAATCATATCGTACTTGTTTGTTGAGTACGTTGGGTCGTACGACACTGCATCTCCAAAAACGGAGTAGTTTCTTCTAGCGGTTCTGTCAGCCCATATTGCGCTTCAAGGTCGTTATCCTTATCAACTTCATAATCAAAATAAAACCCCCGCCTATTTTGTGCCATATTCTTGAACCGGTCAATGAACAATTGACCGTCCCGTTTATGGATGAAGCACTTCACATCTCGGTGGAAGTTCTTAAAATCAGTTAAGGATGCACCAATGTTCTCGAACCCGTTTACGAACTCCTTACACATGTTGTACGTCCTTGTTGCTCCTATCCTCAACTGCAGTGGACAACAAATCCTTATCGGTCTTTGATTAATAACCAAGAATTCCTCAACTATAACCCTTTCAGCTATTCTTATAACTTCTTATTATTTATAACTTTTAGGTTTACATAACTTTATCATCTCCGTGAATAACTTCAGAAGTTTGCCATTTAATTAGTGGATGTTTGTTTAATAGTAAACTAACCCTGGAGTTGTACATTATCAAGTACTTGTGAAAATCTTCTATGTTCCGCGACATCTTTCAAATCGACGATCCTCACTCGATACAAGCTCGTGATTATGCCCCATGTGGAATCGGTCAATTACTAGTAATCCATTCTTCATAAATAGCCTCACATGTGCTTTACACCCTACCCTCTTGATGTATATTTCCTGCGGTTCGCAGTTCTTTTTCCCATTGCATTCCTTCTTCCGTAATCCCGATCTCATTTTTTTTAATTACTGCCTCTCCTTTTGGGACATATGTGAATCCCTCTCTGCTGCAAACCAGCAACTTTGACCTGATTTCACCGTCACGCCATTTTTTCGTCGAGTACTTCCGAACATCAAACCCGGTTGCCAATGCATAAACTTTATAGAATGTCACTGCCTCGTCGATTTCAAAAATTGTCGCCCTACACACGGTGTAAACTCCGCCGCCAAATGCTTACAATACTCGTTTCATTTGCCTTGCGACCATCGACCAGAATCAATAAACCATGAAATGATTAAGAAATACATAATTCAACGCATATCTTTGTATAACTCTATGCACATACGGTATAACTCGGCCAGCATCGTATAACTATGGGTGTATAATGTATAACTTTAGTCATACAATTTATAACTCGGGCACGTAACGTATAACTGTAGTCAGATAACGTATAACTCTAGTCATACAATGTATAACTCTAGTCATACAATGTATAACTCTAGTCATACAATGTATAACTCTAGTCATACAATGTATAACTCTAGTCATACAATGTATAACTCTAGTCATACAATGTATAACTCTAGTCATACAATGTATAACTCTAGTCACAGTTTGTATAACTCTAGTCATACAATGTATAACTCTAGTCACAGTTTGTATAACTCTAGTCATACAATGTATAACTCTAGTCACAGTTTGTATAACTCTAGTCATTTAATGTATAACCCTAGTCACTGTGTATAACTCTGGTCACAGAATGTAAAACTCTAGTCAAATAATGTATAACTCTAGTCACAGTATTTATAATTCTAGTCATTCAATGTATAACTGTACTCACAATGTATAACTCTAGTTATACGATGTATAACTCTAGCTACAAAATGTATAACTCTAGGCAGAGACAATGTATAACTCATTCCACACAATGTATAACTCTAGTCATACAATGTATAACTCTAGGTATATAATGCATAACTCTAGGCATAACTCTACATTCTAAGAGTTATACATTTAATGAAACAGCACAGTATATGGAATGCGAAGGGTTATAAGATTTCAAGGAGGGATATGGCACAACTTCCTAAACAAAATTCGTATGAATTTAAGCATCAAACCCCAAACATATTAATTACAAAACAACTCAAAGGACACATTACTAATTATAAATTCATTCTACTATCTAAAAAACCAGTTCATTATATCCCTACCTCCACCCTAAACTCAAAACCCTAAATCGTTAAAACCCATCAAATTCCTTCAACAACAATGAATGATGCCATTCGTAATACATGCATTATGACCGAGTACAACAAGAGTTTCATACGCCGGTTGCTTGACATTGAGAGGAGGTACAAGACCTACCTTGAGGACGCTCAGATCGCACTCAAGGACGCCAAAGAAAATGGCTTGTCAGAGCAGCAGATAATGCAGCTATTAGAAGATATTGGAAATGCGGAACGAAACCTCCAAATAGCAAAGGAGGAGAGGATGAATATCATAGAAGAGAATTCATCCCTATATGAACACCTAAGAACTGTATTTTTAGCAATGCATTAAGTTTATGCATCTATATCTATTAATTAAGATGTGGGTTTGTTTTACTCTCCTCTCCATCATCTTCTTTGTTTTATTTTATTTATTTTGTTTCACTAACAAACACAGAAAAACCAAGCGAATAATTAATAAATAAGGATTTGTTGTATAACTCATGCAAATAACATGCAGAAAAAACAATGACGGAGAAAAACACATGCAAATAACATGTATAACTCTGGGCACAGAATGTATAACTGCAGGCATTTAATGTATAACTCTGATCATAAAATGTATAACTCTAGACACAGCTCGTATAACTACAGGCATTTAATGTATAACTCTGATCATAAAATGTATAACTCTAGACACAGCTCGTATAACTATGCATTTACTGTATGACTCTATGAACAGTTTGTATAACTCTAGTCATGCGATGTATAACTCTAGCTAAGAGTTATACAATGTGTATCTAGAGTTATACAATGTTTATCTAGAGTTATACATCGCATGACTAGAGTTATACATTATCTATATCTATTAATTTAAGTCACAATGACTGTTCATTGAGTTATACATTGTGTATAACTCTAGGTTTTTAATGCATAACTCTAGGCATACTTTACTAATTATATTAATTAAAAAATAAATATATTAATTAAAAACATGTATAACTCTGGGCAAAGCCTGTATAACTTTTAGCATATAATGTATAACTCTACTCATTCAATGTGTAACTGTAGGTAGATAATGTATAACCCTAGTCATACATTGTATAACTCCAGTCATACAATGTATAACTCTACTCATACATTGTATAACTCCAGACATACATTGTATAACTCTAGTCATACATTGTATAACTCTCTCCTCATAAATCAAAGGACACATTACTAAACAAATATATTAATTAAAAAATAAATCAAAGGACACATACATTGTATAACTCTAGACATACATTGTATAACTCTAGTCATACAATGTATAACTCTAGTCATACATTGTATAACTCCAGACATACATTGTATAACTCTAGACATACAATGTATAACTCTAGTCATACATTGTATAACTCTAGTCATACTGTGTATAACTCTAGTTATACGATGTATAACTCTTCTCATAAAATGTATAACTGTAGGCATATAATGTATAACTCTATGGATATAATGTATAACTCCAAACACAGTCTGTATATGCTAAGAGTTATACATTATATGCCTAGAGTTATACATTGTAGAGTGTATTACTGTAGTTCCAGAATGTATAACTCTAGTCATACAATGTATAATTCTTACCTATATATGGATAACTGTACTTCACAGAATGTATAACTCTAGGCATATAATGTATAACTCTATACACTGTCTGTATAACTCTAATCATACAATGTATAACTCTTGACACAGCCTGTATAACTCTAGGCATATAATGTACAACTGTCCACATCCTATAACTTCACTTAATGAATGTATAAACTTCAGCTATAACATGAATAACTATATCAAAATTGCTTGTTTAGTAAAAGTTTTTACGCACAATTTAGGGTTTGAGTTACTCTGTTACTTGAATCTGCAGGAAATTGTCAAAGAGTTTTACAAAAACCCACGATGAATATAGAACTGCATGTTGACACTGTATTACTGAAGTTATACATATTTGGGTCAGAGTTATACTAAAACCCACTGAAGTTATAATTCGTACTTTATCAAGCTTTTAAATTTCCATCATTTTTTGCCATCAACAACAAGCTACCAAAATAAAAATAAGAACCTGTCATTTTTTGCCATTAACATCAAGCTACACTAATAACCTAGACACAAATAAGAAAGTAAACAACTCACCATTGACGGCAACTTCAATCTGCATATGATCCATTTCACAAACACTGACTGTCATTTCCTGCTTGTTTCTCTGATGAACACTGAGAATTTAATTTCTCTTCAACAAAGTTATTTGATGATGATCACTGATGTAGTTTTACATGTGCGCTGAAATTTCTCTTATTTTTTTGATGATTGATATTGTATTTTACAGTATTTAGGATCGTTTTTTTGAGGATTTTTTAGGGTTTTCGCTTGTTCAGATGTTTTGAATGGTGAAAAGAGGAGGGAAGCATGCAAAATGATATAGGAGGCTTTGTTTATTGCTATTATCCGCGGGATTTCATATGCAAGCAGTACATAAACAGTGAAAGTGGTCCCTCTCTCACACAATCACCATTTCCCTTTTTTTTTTTGCTCCAAAAACCACGCCCTCTCTCCTCATCTCATCCCTTCAATCCCTTCATCCAAGGGCTCTTATAAAGACTTAGGGCCTTATAAGGTATGAAGGCCTTATAAGAACCCTTCTCTCTCTCTCTATATATATATATATATATATATATATAGAGAGAGAGAGAGAGAGAGAGAAAGAGAGAAGAGATCAACTAAGTCCCCTATATCATATTAAGTCCACAAGTTTTAATATGGGCTGTTGGATCAAGCAAATCAATGGCCAAGATTGCACAGAAAAGGCGCAGTAAAACCCCACTCAACTTATATTTTAGATTTACCTCTCTCCTCTTAGCCACTAACATATGCATGCTACTGTTATGTCCATCAGTCTGTCATCATTTCCCTCCTCATTTTCCACATAATTCAAAACAACTTGCGGTTTTTTTCCCTCTATTTCCTGTCATTTCGTCTTCCTTTTTCTTTCTTCACATTGCTGATAACTCCATTTTCATCACTACCAATTAATTCCAACTCAACAGACGTCATTTTCATCACTACCAGTTAATTCCAACTCGCCTGCAAACTCGCTTGTCTCCATTTTTTTATAAGGTATTTTTTCCATTCCTTATTTATTGATTTGTACTTTGTTTTTTGTTAATTATTGCCTTTGTTAAACTATCATAAAAAGAGTTCATTTGATTTTTCAATTTTCAATTATGGGTTTGCTGATGTTGATTTGTTCAATTGTTAATTATGGTTATGCAGATCAAATACGAGTTCATTTGATAATTAACAATGGTTTTTGCCAAGAAAAATGCCAAGAAAACTTCCAAGAAATCTGAATCAAAGGTAAAAAATCTCGTCTTGTTGGTATAACTCTTATAGAATAATGTATAACTTCAATTAAATATATGCATAATTTTAATCCCAATTGTTTGTCATCTACAGATGGATGTTGTAGAAAGTATTGACAAGGGACTTGATATCCAGGTTAAAAGTTTTGACTTTTATTTATCTGCAGTCAGTCGTTGTATAACTCTTTCTACGTTTTGAATAACTTTAGTACTCAATATGTATAACTCTGGTTACTAGATGTATAACTCTGGTTACTAGATGTATAGCTCTTCTGATTCTGTGACCAACTCTTCTTTCATAATGTAAAACTCTAATTGTTATATGTATAACTCTACTTCTATTTAGTTTCTATGCCTAGAGTTATACAATATATGCCTAGAGTTATACATTTTATACCCGGAATTATACAATATATGCCTAGAGTTATACAGTATATGTCTAGAGTTATACAATATATACTTTGGAGTTATACATTAGATGCCTGGAGTTATACCTAGAGTTATACCTAGAGTTATACCTAGAGTTATTCCTAGAGTTATACATTATACTGTATATGCTTACAGTTATACATTTTAAGGCTAGAGTTATACATTCTATGGCTAGAGTTATTCATTATATAACTTTAGTTTTCAGAATGTCTAACTTTTGTTATTATATGTATAACTATACTGTTATTCTGTATAGCTAACTTTCCTGATTATCTCTTCTTTTGAATGGTGAAAAGAATTTTGGTTTTTACAGAATTTTGGTTGAAAAGAAAAGATGACAAACCATTCAAAATTCTTTTTTATATAACTCTTATAGAATTATGTATAACTTCAACTAAATATATGCATAATCTGAATCCCTATTGTTTGTCACCTACAGATGGATGGTGTACCAAGTACTGACAAGGGAGCTGATTTCAAGGTTAAAAGTTTGACTTTTGTTATAACTGCAGTCATTTGTTGTATAACTCTGATTACATGTTGAATAACTTCTACTTTCATAATGTATTAACTCTTGTTGTTATATGTATAACTTTACTTCTATTTAGTTTCTATGCCTAGTGTTCTACAATATATGCCTAGAGTTGTACATTTTATACCTGGAGTTATACAATATATGCCTAGAGTTATACAGTATATGACTAGAGTTATACAATATATATACTTGGAGTTATACATTTTATTAATAGAGTTATACATTCTATGGCTAGAGTTACACATTATATAACTTTAGTTTCAGATTGTCTAACTTTTGTTATTATATGTATAACTCTACTGTTATTCTGTATAACTCTCCTGATTATCTCTTCTTTTGAATGGTGAAAAGAATTTTGGATTTTACAGAAATTTGATTTTACAGAATTTTGGTTCTACATAATCTGAATCTCTATTGTTTGTCGCCTACAGATGGATGATGTACTAAGTACTGAGAAGGAACCTGATTCCAAGGTTCAAAGTTTGACTTTTTTTATAACTGCAGTCATTTGTTGTATAACTCTGATTACATTTTGAATAACTTCTGTTGTCAGAATGTATAACTCTTGATATTCTCTGACTAACTCTACTATCAGAATGTATAATTTTACTTATATTTTGTATAACTCTAACTATTTATTGTATAACGTTAATTCACAGTATGTCTATTTTTTTCTTGCAAATATCTCTAATTGCAACTACAGTATGTCTAATTTTGTGTGTTGTCCTTGTTTTTCCCCAGATGGTTGAGGCCAAGCCAAGGGTAAAGAAGGTGCATGAAATCATGGTTTCGTGTCGACCTCAAAGGCTTGTCTCTCTCATTGAAAAGCTTAATGAGGATCAGGTGTCCGCTGTTAAGAAATTTGGGTTTGGTGGCCTTTTGGAGCTTAAGATTAGCAGCTTCTCACTTGCACACGTTCGCCTATTCTTGGAGTCCTTCTCTGATGGGTCATATGTGTCCAAGGCTTCTCGGAAGAAGGAGTTTATGATCAGTAAGCATGACGTGCATGACTGTTTTTTGATACCTTTTGGACCCAACCGTCTCCCGTTGGTACCTACTGGTTCGCGGAAGGGGCCCAACGATCCTGAAAATAAGGAGCTGAAGGACAAATGGCGGCAAGCTTACGGGGTGGAGAAAGCAAATAGTTCAATAAGTTTAGGGAAAGTTCACAAGGAACTTATGGAGTACGAGGAGGCGGACGATCATTTTTGCCGGCTATTTGTTTTGTTCTCTATGTCTTCATTCCTCGCACCTACCCCAAACAACGGGATAGATTTGAAGCTTTTAAGGGCTGTAGAAGACCCTAAAGCCATTCCGCATTTTGACTGGTGCTCTTATATTTTGGAAATGATCGTGAAAGCGGGGACAGACTGTAAAAAGGGGTTAACGATGTTGGGTGGCTGTATCCCCTTCCTCATGATAAGCTACTTTCAGCGATATGATTACAAGGGTAGGTCGTGCCTCCACGATCTACCTTTGATTAAGCATTGGGATGAAACTTCGCTTGTAGAAAGGGTAAAATTTGAGGTGGCTCAAGGGGATTGGGTACTTTAACTTTGTCTAAGACCAGGTATCCGAGGTGCCTTCAAGATCCCTCTTATATTAAGAGTTTGGACAGTATCAGCCTCAGCGACCCTCGTGAACCCAAACTACTGTTTGCTATCGCCCCCCCCCCCCTCTCTCTCTGCTCAACTTCGAGAAGAAGTTCATTCAGATCGAACTACCAAAGCAGTGTCGAGGATGACCGGGAATTGAAAGCTAGGGCTGTCGATGTAAGTTCAAACTATTATATATTTTGCAGATTGATTATGTTTCAGCTGAACGAACCCATCTATTATAATATAACTAACTTACTGTACTTCTTCAATGCAGCGTACTCACGAGCTTATCTACAGATGCAAAGGAACGCTATTGTGTTCTATTCATGGTACGCAGATGTAACCGCAAGAATGAAAGTTGTAACTAGTGATCCGACGGGCCTAAATCCTAGTCAGGCCTCTCAAGAATTCTTTGAGGGTGAAAAGATTCAAAAGTGCGTCGCTGAAGCAGAACAGATTGCAGAAAGGCTGAAGGTTTCTGTTGGTAACGCTCCTGCATTTGGAGAGGTAGTTAGTGAGTCCCCAAAAAAAAATGACGGAATCGATGCATCTATGCGTCAAATAAGTGAAGTTCTGTCTAGTCTCGCCAATGATGGGGGTGGTAACCCTTGTGTTGAGCCGCGTGGAGAGTCGGACAAAGCTGACGCGCCAACGAAATCAGTTGCAGTTTCATGGTCAAAGATTATGGAGGAAGTGGGAGGTGATACAGTAGTTTTTAATCCGTTGTCAGATGCTAGCCCAGGGTTAGAGGATCAAGTTATGGGCACCCCCGTCCAAACTGTCAGAGAGCTGTTGTTGGAGGCGAAGTACACCGTGGAGGAAATTGACCAAGCTTACGGACGGTCAGAGGATGCTGAAATCGGCCCAGGTTAGGTGATGAGGTGCATGAGCAAGTTCATGGGGAGGGATTGAAAGATTGTCAGACAATCAACCGTCAGATAAGGAGATGGAAAAATCTACGGTCCCATTATTGCCAATGGATACACAAGAATTGATGGAGTGTATGTTTTCTACTGCTGAAATCAAGGAAGCTTTATGTGGACTTCCAGCAGACGGGAGTGGTCCTAGTGGCGAGGTAAGTTTGTTAATTTGCGCTAAATACTTGTTATACATTCGTTTTTTTTTTAATTGGTCGTGTATAACTCTAAGTGTATTATGTATAACTTTGTTGAAACTTATGATGAGGCCTTGTAACTGTAGTGCCTCTTTGTATAACTTTATTTTTCAACTGCATAACCGCAACGGCCGTTTGGTACAACTCTTAACCATATGTGTATAACTCTAACTCAAATATGTATAACTCTTATAGCATATTTGTAATACTTCACACATGTGTATAACTCTTGCCCTTCTATGTATAACTGTAATTCATTGTTTCTGTAACTCTGTGATCTCTTTGTATCACTTGTAGAGTTATACCTGTAACTTTTTTGATACAAAAGCATGGTGTTTAATTTTATTATTTTTCATTCAGGCCACTATACTAAAGGATGTAATTGAAAATGTTGAACAACATTCTAACAACGGGGGTGAAAACGTAGTTGTTGTCGATGGTGCGGAGGTCACCCCAGGGGATCCTTCAACGGAATGAAGTGGAAATGAAATCCCTCTGAGTCTTTGACTTTCATGAGCACGGCAGATGTGAATGAGGCATTTGCCGGGGTTGATGAGCGAACGATTAGTGCGGCCAAAGAAGGTGCGGTAGTTGAAATCGCTGGTGCTAGGGTTGAGCCGGTTGCACCCCCCCCCCCCCCCCTCCTCCCCCTCCCCCTCTATTTATGTGCCGCAATGTGACATGATCCACCATCCTTTCTTACTGCATTCAACTGTCCCCCTTCCGTGTATGGACATTGTACCTGAGAACCTAGGTTGTTCTGAGGATTGTGGGGCACCTGAACCTGACCAGCACGTATGCTCACAGTTGCTGCGATTTAATAAGGAACGTTTCAGGACGGTGTTCAGGGTGAGGAAGGATGTAATGGATTACGTCTTTGATCAATTCCACGATCATAATAAAGAGTAAGTAAAAGATACGTTTTACCCATATTTTAATACGATAGTAAAACAGATCATGAACAACACTTGCTGCGTGTCTCATTTTGCTAATCCTTTGTAGGGAACAATTGGTCACATATAACACCCCAAATTGCATAATACGTATTGATCTCTAGACTTTGATGCCCGGGTCTCAGATTATGTCTAATGTCATCGACTGCTGGTCTCTACTACTCAATCAGCTTACGCACGCGAACACCACAGCTGTTGCAAGTTCGCGCTGTTTCTTTGGCCTAGGTCACGCTGTAAGTGTGCTCGAACTCCGCAAGTTATTTTGTGACAAAATGTACGTAACTTGTGATATAAGCTGCCAACCCTCGTCTATCAATTTTATAAGACCTAGCAATTGCAATTTGTCAAGGCAGGAAAAAAAACTTGGTTGTTGATCATTCTGAAGGCTTTTGTGCCTCGTGGGACATGTGACAAGAGTCGTGTTCTAGTCCATTCCAACTGGACTCTGATATGGTGAGCTCAAATATCAATATAGAGACATTTCCATAATGAAGTTATACATTATTTGCCTAGAGTTATACAGTATATGCTTAGAGTTTTGATGAGTGACTAACTTCACTTCATAACTCTAGGCATAGAATGTATAACTCTAACCATAGAATGTATAACTCACTGTACATAATGTGCAACTCTAAGCATATGCCTAGAGTTATACATTATATGCTTACAGTTGTACATTATGTGCAGTGAGTTATACATTCTATGGTTAGAGTTATACATTTTATGCCTAGAGTTATGGATTGAAGTTAGCCACTCATCAAAACCCTGAGCATATGCTGTAGAACTCTAGGCATATAATGTATAACTCTAGAAATATAATGTACAACTCTAGACATATAATGTATAACTCTAACCATAGAATGTATAATTCCAATTATGCACAATATGTATACCTCTAAGCTTTTAATTATGTTTTATAACTCTTAGACTTTTGGTGCATGTTTGTAGGTTTTCGTCCCAGTAAACACTGGCGATCAAGATCACTACTCTTGCATTTGCATAAATTTCCTCTCTGAGCAGATCGAGTACCTTGATAATCGTTCTTACGAGGACGATCTTCTGAAATTACCATATGGAGGGATTGCGTGTATTACTGTAAGACTTATAAAACTGGTGACTAGATTAATTTTCAGCTCCATTGTTTTGTTAATTGGTCTTCCCCTTTTAAACGCCTTGCCTAACTTCTGCCAGGCTGATGCGATGGGAAAGTATATGGTCTCCAAAGGGCTCGACAAAGGGAAGAAAGTTGAAGGGTTTCCTTTTGTAAACATTAAATTCAACTGGCAGGGAGCAGGGTATACTGACAATGACTGTGGTCTTTACGTCATGGTTCATATGTTGCTATACCGTGGAGAGCCATTCGAGTGTACCATAGGGACAAAGGATAGAAATGACCTCATGCGAGCGGAAATTGCTGTCACCCTTGTCCTCAGTGACATTAACGTGGATAGGAAAGCTGTGTTATCTAGGGTAACAGCTTTTAAGGAGGTTAAAGACCGTGAAATGGAGTCGCTGCGTGAGGCACAGAGGTTAGACGGCAACACAAGTGGAAAGAAGAGAGGTGCCGGAATTACCGGAGAGAACAGTTCTGCTAAACGCCCTTGCTCGAAGGTCAGTTCAACCTATAGGACTCCACCTTTCCAAGTAGCCCTGGGCCAGACGCCGTCTAGTCGGGCCCTCCCAGCGGTCAATAGCCGCTCCCGGGGTAAGGGCGATGGTCTTGGTTACACCACATATTGCGGGGAACTAGACGCCGACCTTACAGTGGTCACCAAGATGCTGAAGTTAAACAAGGCATTAATTAGGGATATCCCGGTGTATTGCAAACAAGTGGCTGATTACGTTTTCCTTGATGGCTACAAATTTCCAAATGAGTAAGCTGTCTAAAATCAACAAAACCACTTGAGTACTGTTTTATGCTTTGTATAACTTCAACTATGAAATGTATAACTTTACCAACTAAAGTTATACATATCGTTAATGGAGTTACACATTCCTAATCTGCAGTTATATGTTTCATCACTGAAGTTATGCAGTCATTTTAATAGCAGTTACCCTCCCATTTAGTAGACGTTATAGCCTGACTAAAACCTGTTGTCTAAACTACAGTGAACTACTTGTGAACTATTCCTGGCATGCAACAATTAATAGGTTGAAAATGTTGTCCATGATCCCTGAGACACCAATGGATGATTCAGTGATTGAGTGTTGGTCCTTGTTGCTTAATCGTTTGGAGGCAGATGAGTGCACGTTTTTTCGTTCGTCTTTCTTCGGTATCCATCATATGGTATGGTTGTAATCAATCTTTTAATATGCTATAAGAGTTTCACATACCCTCTTTAGAGTTATATATTAAGGGTATGATATTTAAAACTTTCACAGCGGAAAATAAGACTAAAGTTATACATACCCTCTATGGAGTTGCACATTTTGTTTTGAGAAGTTATTAACAGCCAGTATGAACTTAGTCATACTTCAATATGCTATAAGAGTTACTGTGCAACTCCATTGCACAACCCCTATAACTCCTCTGGTATTTTCATACATATACTTCTACTTGAGCAGGAAATAATCTTGAACTTTGTACGAAACCTTGTCCAACAAACACAGAACACCAAAAGGTTGTACAATGTGTGGGACGTCTTTAGAATCGACAGTGGAAAAGATTTCAGCTTGAAGGCTGATTTAATCTTCGTACCCATTAAGATTGAAGCCCATTATGCATGTGCGTGTATCAACTTTAATTTACGTACGATTGATCTTCTTGACAATAAGTACTACTCAAATCCGGGCCAGTCGGAGATATGCAAAGCGTGTCACGTAATTGTAAGTGGAATTAAATTGTAATTACGTTCCACTCAAAAGTGTTGTCACCGCTTTACAATTTCACTTTTTGACGTTTCTTATTTATGCCAGGCGAGCCTCATGAGCGACTATCTGGAGTCTAGGGACGAGGACATAGGGAAATTCCTACCGAAGTACTAGTTTCGTCAGGTCCAGTTTGCTTGGCATAAGCAAACGATCAACGACACCGAGTCTGGCTTGTTCACAATGATGCACATGTTAATGTACGAGGGTGATAGTTTTGGTCATGTTGATCTTGAGAGGAAGGTGAACCGTCGATATTTGGTAATCCAGCTGGCAGCGACGCTTGTCCTAGCTGACATGAACATCATCGGGCAAGGAGTTCTGACCAAGGTCAACGGTTTCATTGGCGAGAAAGACCAGATCCTGAAGCAACTAGAAGCCAGACGAAAAATGGCGCGGAAAGCAGATAAAAAACCTGGGAAAAAATAGAATGTATTTCCATTTATTTTGTAGTCTCTGTTTTTGCAGCTCTAGTATGTTGTCAAGAAATTCCTTAACAACTTAGACAACTTTTTTGGAATAGATTGTTATTATATCATCTTGGTCTGTTATAATTAAAATCCAAGTTATACAAATAAGTATAAGAGTTATACACTCTGTGAAGTAAAGTTATACAAATTATGTACAAGAGTTATACAACACATGACTGCAGTTATGAAAAAGGCAAAATTTATTAGACAGTTATGAGTTATACAAAAAATAACAAGAGTTATACAAATTGTGTACAAGAGTCATACAACGCATAACTTTAGTCAAATATATCGACAATTATAGAAACAAGGGCAAAAGATACACATAATTAGAAGTGTTATACAGATAACTATAAGAGTTATACACTCTGTGAAATACAGTTATCCATATATGGGTAAGAGTTTTACTTAAACCCACTGAAGTTATAATTCGTTCTTTATCAAACTTTTAAATATTGGATTTTTTGCCATGAACAACAAGCTACCAAAATGGGTTTTGTACAAAGTCATCCAAATTGTGTAAAAGAGTTATACAACATTAGCTTGAAATTTCACACTCATATTACTGAAGTTATACAATCTGGAAGGTGAAGTTACCAAATTACATAATTTAAGTGCAAACTCCATTCAAAATAGACAAAAGCTAGCTACTGAATACCCCTTCCGTCTCACCGGATTTTTTACCTTTTAAAGAAAAAAATTGTAAATAATTTGTTGAGACGGAGGTATTTTTCTACTGCCTACTACTACAGCCTGTTAAGTTTCTCTATTCTTCTTCGTCGTCTTCTTCTTCTTCCTCTTTTTCTTCTTCTTCTTCTTCTTCTTCTTCTTCTTCTTCTTCTTCTTCTACTCCTTCAGATGCTGGTGAAGACGGTGGATGCTCAGAAAATGGGTTAGGGCAGTTCCGTTTATCGTGGTATGCCATTTGTTGCAGTTATTACACATGCGCTTTGGCTTACAAGCCAAGGCAATGGCTTTAGCCTTAGCTGACACCATTCTTTTACCGTTGCCTTTGTTTTTGGATTGTTTTGGTGGAAGTATTGTTACCTCGTCACTGGCGGGGGAACCAAGAATTTGCTCGAATTCCTGCTGCTTAGTTAAATCTTTCTTGTACGGTAAAAGTTTCTCCATGAACTCTCTAATTAAGGAGCTTAAGTTCACAATTTCAGTCACACTCATGCCACGAAGTAAACCAATGGTCGCATGAACTTCTGACCACAACTTCACCATCTCAACTTCTTTTCCATCAGCGCTACTATTTGAATCCGTTTGTTCACCATCACATTCTGATAATCTGAATTGAAATGCATCTTTTCTCCATCTTATAGAAACGTAATCATCTGGAATTGTCTTCTTGCCGTTAGCCGACAAAATCCATACTATATGTCGGCACAGAATTCCCATCCTTTCAAACATCATACAGCTGTACTGTGTAGCCAGTGTCCCTGTAATCAAATTAAATTATGAAGTTACTGTCATCTAAATAACGTCTCCATCTATATAGTAGTCTTATACATATAATAATAAGAGTTAAACATTATCAAGGTAGAGTTATACATATGGCAACAAGAGTTATACATTCTGCAAGTAGAGATATACATATAATAACAAGAGTTATACATTCTGAACGCTAAAGTTATTCAAAATGTAATCAGATTTATAGTACAAATAACTACAGTTCAGTGAACAATTGTATAACTTCTAAAGTTATTCTGAAAGTAGAGTTATACATATGGCAACAAGAGTCATACATTCTGCAGGTAGAGTTATACATATGGCAACAAGAGTTATACATTCTGCAAGTAGAGTTATACATATAATAACAAGAGTTATACATTCTGAAAACTAAAGTAATTCAAAATGTAGTCAGATTTATACAACAGAGATAACTCATTCGGTGAACAATTGTATAACTTCTATGTTCAGACAATGTAACTTTGGCACTATATCTAGCAACTTCAGTGAACTACCACATAGATCAAGTTTATGCCAAAATGTTGTTACCTGGGTTGTACTCTACATTGAAACTTTTCTCTCTGATTGAATCCTTAACGACAGTCACTTCAACTCCATCGACTTCAGCATGGCCCCCGGTCTTACATGTATCGATTGAGCAAATGACCTCTAGTTGGAATTCCTTGAAAACCTCACGGGTATAAACATTTGACGCATATTCCTCTATTGGTAAATGCGTCCCCCTTGCTGGTATTGAATGTCGGTTTTCATGGTCAAGTCTCTTCTGCGTATGTTGTTGATGGTCCATAGCGCTTTCAAAACGCATCCAAAACTCCACTAACGTACCTGACTTCTGCTCAAACTTCTTAAAAAAACTATTAATCCTCTCTGATTTCTGGGTTGTCCTCATTACACCACCCATGTTCAAGTCCCTGCAATGCGCCATCATCCATTGGCTCCTTTTATCGTACGCTTATGTAAACCACTCTTCGTTCACAAGACCATGCGCTTCCATTATTTCAGCCCACCTAGCGTCAAAGTCGTCTGCTTCTAGGTTGTCGTCCCATATAATGTTGTTCAATTTCTGAAGGAACTCCTTATAATCCTCCCTTGTCACCACGAACTTCGATGGCACCTTGTTCATTATATGCCACATGCAAAATCGGTGGCGTGCAGTCTTGAAGGCAAGGGATACGGCCTTAATAATTCCCGCATCCTGATCTGTGATAATGTACTTAGGCTCCTTTCCACCCATAGCATTCAAAAACCTGTTGAAAACCCACTGGAAGGATTCATGGTCTTCATGGGCAATCAATGCCCCACAGAATGTTACTGATCGCTTATGGTGATCTATGCCAGTGAATGGCGTGAAAATCATATCGTACTTGTTTGTTGAGTATGTTGGGTCGTACGACACTGCATCTCCAAAAACGAAGTAGTTCCTTCTAGCGGTTTCGTCATTGATTGCCCTTCAAGGCTATTATCCTTGTCAACTTCATAATCAAAATAAAACCCCTGCCTATTTTGTGCCATATTCTTGAACCGGTATATGAACAATTGACCGTCCCGTTTATGGATGAAGCATTTCACATCTCGGTGGAAGTTCTTAAAATCAGTTAAGGATGCACCAATGTTCTCGAACCCGTTTACGAGTTCCTTACACATGTTGTACGTCCTAGTTGCTCCTATCCTCAACTGCAGTGGACAAAAAATCCTGATCAGTGCTGAGTAATAATCAAGAATTCCTCAGCTATAACTCTTACACCTTTTCATATAACTTCAAGAAACATATGCATAACTCCATTGATTGATTGTGCAACTTCTTATTATGTATAACTCTTACATCTGAAAGTATAACCTTTACTGCGAATATGTATAACTCTAACAACTTTCTATATAACTCTAAGGCTGTTATAAATTATTCTAGAATTTTAAAAAATATTTAGAAGTTTCACAATTAATTACTCGAGATTTACATAACTCTAAGATCTCGGTGTATAACTTTAGAAGTTTGCCATTCAATTAGTGGAGGTTTGATTAATAGTAAACTAACCCTTGAGTTGTACATTATCAAGTACTTGTGAAAATCTTCTATGTTCCGCGACATCTTTTGAAACTGACGATCCTCACTAGATACAAGCTCGTGATTATGCCCCATGTGGAATCGGTCAATTACTAATACTCAATTCTTCATAAATAGCCTGACATGTGCTTTACACCCTACCCTCTTGACTGTACATTTCCTCTGTTTTGCAGTTGTTAATGCCCATTGCATTTCTTCTTCCCTAATCCCGATCTCATTTTTTATAATTACTGCCTCGCCTTTTGGGACATATGTGAATCCCTCTCTGTTGCAAACCAGCAACTTTGACTTGATTTCACCGTCGCGCCATTTTTTCGTCGTATACTTCCGAACATCAAACCCGAACGCCAATGCATAAATTTTATAGAATGTCACTGCCTCGTCGATTTCAAAAAATTGTTGTCCTACACAAGGTGTAAACTCCGTTGCCAAATGCTTACAATACTCAGTTTTCGCTTCCTTACGACCATCTGAGTAGAATCAAACATCCATGAAATGATTAAGAAATATATAAATTCAAGCATAGAATGTATAACCCCTTAGCATTTACCTTGTAACTCCAAGTATAGAATGTATAACTCTAGGCACAAACTGTATAATTCTAGGCATATACTGAATAACTCTAGACGCAGACTGTATAAATCTAGGCATATAATGTATAACTCTAAACATATAATGTGTAACTCTAGACATATACTGTATAACTCTAGAAACAGACTGTATAACTCTAGGCATATAATGTATAACTCTAGACACAGTCTGTATAACTCTAAACACAGACTGTATAACTCTAGGCATATAATGTATAACTCTTGACACAATCTGTATAACTCTAGACACAGACTGTATAACTCTAGGCATATAATGTATAACTCTGTGTCTAGAGTTATACATTATATGTTTATATATTTTCATTATATCCTAAGAGTTATACATTGTATGCCTAGAGTTATACATTGTAGACTGTATTACTTTAGTTTTCAAAATGTATAACTCTAGTCATACAATGTATAACTCTATGCACAGACTATATAACTCTAGACATATAATGTATAACTCTTAGCATATAATGTATAACTCTAGACATAGTCTGTATAACTCTAGATACAAACTGTATAACTCTAGGCATATAATGTATAACTCTAACTCTAGACACAGTCTGTATAACTCTAGATACAGACTGTATAACTCTAAGCATATAATGTATAACTCTGTGTCTAGAGTTATACATTATATGCTTATATATTTCCATTATATGCTAAGAGTTATACATTATATGCCTAGAGTTATACATTGTAGACTGTATTACTTTAGTTTTCAGAATGTATAACTCTAGTCATACAATGTATAACTCTTAGCATATAATGAAGAACTCTACAACATATAATGTACAACTCTAAACACAGACTGTATAACTCTAATCATATAATTTACAATTCTAAGTAGAGAATGTATAACCCTCCACATCCTATAACTTCACTTAATGAATGTATAACTTAAACTATAACATGAATAACTATATCAAAATTGGTTGTTTAGTAATATTTTTTATGCAAAATTTACGGTTAGAATTACAGGAATTATGTACTCTGTTACTTGAAGCTGTAGGAAATTGTCAAAGAGTTATGAAAAAACCCGTGGAGTTATAACACGATGAATATAAGAACTGCATGAGTACACAAACTGTATTATTGAAGTTATACATATACGGGCAAGAGTTTTACTTAAACCCACTGAAGTTATAATTCGTTCTTTATCAAGCTTTTAAATTTCCATCATTTTTTGCCATGAACAATAAGCTACAAAAATGAAAGAACAAATCTGATGAACACCATGAAAGTACAACACCATTAAGAATAATGAACACAAATGAAATAACAACAAGTTACAACAAGCTACAATAATGAACATCAATCTAAAATTACATATAGCACTTTATTCTTGAACATCAAGCTACAACAATAACCAAGACACAAATAAGAAAGCAAATAACTCACCATCGACGGCAACTTCAATCTGCATATGATCCATTTCACAAACACTGACTGTCATTTTGAGCGTCTTTCTCTGATGAACAATGACAATTTATTTATTTTCAACAAAGCGAATGAAATTTAACGACAACATGAAGTAGTTATACAGTTGGAATGAATTTTCTCTTATTTTTTTGATGATTTATAATGCATTTTACAGGATTTAGGATGGTTTGAATGGTGATTTTTATGGGTTTTGCTTGTTGAGAGGTTTTGAATGGTGAATGAAGAGGGAAAGCATGCAAAATGAATTATTAGTGTTTGTTTATTCCTTTTGTCCGCGGGATTGTACTGGAAGAAGTACACAAACAGTGATATGTGGACCCTCTCTCATACAACCAGCATTTCTTTTTTTTTTTTTTGCTCTAAAAAAGGCGCCCTATCTCCTTATCTCATCCATTCAATCCCTTCATCCAAGGGTTCTTATAAAGACTTAGGACCTTATATGATATAATGGACTTATAAGAACTCTTCTCTCTCTCTCTCTCTCTCTCTCTCTCTCTCTCTCTCTCTCTCTCTATATATATATATATATATATATATATATATATATATATATATATATATATATATATATATATATATATATAGTAATAAGATCATCTAAGTCCATGTCTTACACTTGAGTCCATGAGTTCCATTGTCTACCCTTAGATCATGTTATTGAATGGCTTAGATTAAAAGTAAAAAGCAACTAATAATAATATTCTAATGGCTAAAATAATTACCTCTCTCCTCCTACCACTCATAGGGTGGGTATTAGCATGCATACGCAAAGGTTGTCAATCAAAACATCACACACACACGTCCTAAAAACTTCCCCCACTTACCATCTCTCAATTATTCAAAATTAATTTTCCCCCAAAACATTTCCCCCAAATTAAACCACATTCATTTCAAGATTTAAATCGCTCTAAAAATCCCCCAAATTTATCGCTTTTTTGCTACCTTATTATCGTTTTTTTCTCCATTTTCTTTGCTCACTTGCAAACCGCCATTGTCGTCCTTTCAATCACTTCAGAAGGTAATTTTTTTTGGGGTTTTTATAGTTTTATGATTTTTTTCTGGGTTTTTAGAGTTTTATTATTTGTTCTCTTCATTTATTTAGACGTTTTTTTTAATTTATTGGACATTGTTATGCTATTGATGTATTTGATCACAAGTACTTTGTCACCATTGTTGATGTCTTGTTCTATTTGATCACTGTTTTTGGTTTCTTCATTTTGATTAGCCAGTTATTTTTAGCACATTTAGGACATGTAGGACAGTTATTTTTTATCACTGTATTTTGTCAACTAACGTTTTGAGCATATATGTTCATATTCATTAAGATTAGTCATATTTTTTGGAAAAATCCTACTTTTGTTGCTTACAATTACTCTTTCTTTGTTAAAATTACAGTTTATCCATTTTTTGTTGGAGAAATCCCACTTTTGATTACCCTTTTGTTAGAATTACACTTTTGATGCTAAAATAACACTTTATCTTCTCCGCAATCACACTTTTCTTTGCTAAAATTACAATGTAGTCTGTTAAAATAACACTTTATCTTGTTAGAATTACACTTTTCTCGGCTAAAATCACACTCTTTTCTCGTAAAAATGTCACTTTGTTGCCTGTTAAAATAACACTGTATTTTGTTAGAATTACACTTTTGTAAGCTAAAATAACACTTTATTCTGCTACAAATCCCACTTTTGACCCTTTTGTTAGAATCACACTTTTGTTGCTAAAATAACACTTTATGCTGCTACAATTAGACTTTTGTCAGCTAAAATCACACTTTTTCTCGTTAAAATGTCATCATTGCTGTTAAAATAACACTTTATTTTGTTAGAATTACACTTTCCTCTGCTACAATTACACTTTTGTTTATTAAAATAACACTTTGTCTTTGCTACAATCACACTTTTCTTTTTTTGATAGTTTTTTCATTTGCTGTTAAAATAACCATTTATTTTATTAGAATTACACTTGTGGTCGCTATAATTACACTTTATGCTGCTACAATTTTAAATTTTCTTTTTGTCTTATTTTTTTTTGTATGTAACAATTAATTTTGAGTAATGTTAACAGATGTCAGGTGGAAATGAGGGTAAATCAGGCAAGTCCAAAAAAGCAAAGGTGTCTGTTAAGTTGAGTAAGGAGCTTGTTGTTGCCAAACCAGCCAAACCAAATAAACCAGGACACGAAGAAAATAGCAAAGGTGGTGTCAAGTGCCTACCAAGCAAAACTGGTTGAGCTCGTTGAAAAGCTTAATGATGCACAACGAGATGCGGTACGGAGGATCGGTTTTGGTGGTATTCTGGAGCTTAAGCTCAAAACATATCCGATGGGTTATGTTAAAGATTTTTCAAAGCATTCAAAGTGATGAATCGTATATTTTTCGGGCCAAGGATAAGGAGTTCATGGTCACCAAGCATGACGTGTATGATTGTTTTATGTTACCACTTGGTCCTAAAACTCTTGATCTAGTACCTACGGGCCGCCAAAAGGATTCTCAAGCGCCGGAGAACAAGCAATTGAAAGATAAATGGCGAAAAGCGTACAACATAAAAGGGGTTAATGAAGGCATTAATTTAGGAATTGTCTTCCAAGATATTTTAAAAAAAAAATACAAAAAAGGAGGTCCGCATTCGCAGTCGTTTGTTCCGCTCGCAATGTCATCATTCCTAACTCCAACATCATACGGTGGGGTTGACTTCAAGCTTTTGAGAGCTGTTGAAGATGTGGACTCGATTACGCAGTATGATTGGTGTACTTATGTCTTTGGAAAATTTGGTGAAGGTGTGGCAGAATCGGTGAAAATAAACAGACGCCGGGGTGTATCCTTCTTAATGATTACGTACTTTCAACGTTTCGATTTCCGTGGTGAGAGTTGTCGCCACACCCTGCCCCTCATTAAGCATTGGGACCGCAGACGCTTTCGACGGACTACATACATGGTGAGCTTGACAAGAACCGTTTGGGTCGGCTAACTTGGTCCGTGGTCAAGTATCCTCGGTGCCTTCAAAAGAACGTTAAGCATTGGTGGGGTGCCTAATGACGCCAAGTGTTGGCCATTGGAAATGTGGTTAGTGATGCGGCATTACAAGTGACTTCAACTTCAGGACGGAAGAAGTTCATCGAGATTGAACTCCCTTCTGGTGTTGATGATGACGAGGAGTTGAAAGCTCGGGCTGTAGATGTAAGTGCTATTTTAATGTTTTAAAGTTACTTTTTCTTTCACTACAATTACACTACAATTGTAATTGCGATATTAATCAGTAATTATTTAAATTACAAGGTTGTCAGTTAAAATTATACTTTTTAAAGTTAAAATTATACTTTTGTATGTTACAATTACACTTTTGTCCGTTAAAATAATACTTTTTAAAGTTAATATTTTACTGTTGTAGCTTACAATTACACTTTCGTCCCTTAGAATTATACTTTTTGACCTTAGAATTACAGTTGCTAAGGTTAAAATTATACTTTTGAATGAACACTTTTGACTGAACAATTGTCCAATTATCTGTATTTTAATGTAGGATGTGCATGAGCTTTACTTGAAGATGCAAAGGAATGCTACTGTCTTCTATTCATGGTATGCAGATGCAGCCATGACGCTCAAAAGGTTAACAGGAGGGATGAACCACCCTAGTGACCCTATCGCTACACAATGCACGCAATCATTCTTTCAAAGCCAAAGGATGAAGGATTATCTTTGTGGAAATGCGGGAGATAGTGACGAATAAATCGTTCGTGAAATCAGCACTGTTCGCAACAAAGGCGGGTGATCGATGATCAGAATGATGAGGTAGATGACGACGGGTACGAGCAGCATGTTGGTGACGATGATGAAGAGGAGGACAATGGTGATGAGGACGAGGGAGATGACGAGGATGTTGATAATGTCGACGATGAGGAGGATGGTGATGATATGGAGGATGATGGATCCGATAATGAGAAAGAGGTGACTGTAGATGTTGGTACAGACCGTGAAGGCACGGTGGCCGCCTCAATTGTTTCGGATGAAGCAGCTAGTGAGAAAGCACTGGAGGTGTCTACACAACAGATAATGGAGGCCGTGCAATTTTACGGCTCGGCTGAATTTACGGACTCGCTCACGAGACGAGTACGAGAAGGACACCGACGTGGATGTTGGTAGTACTCGTGAGATTTCCGTTATTTACAGAAGGAGGAAGGTAGATAGAAAGCAGGTGGTTGTTAAAGAACCACCAAAATTTGACCGGGAAAGTCTGGAAGATATATATTCAAAAGAGGAGCTTGATGAGGCTGAGAAGAAGTTCTATGCGAATGCTGCAGCTGCAAAGGAAGAAGAGCAGACGATGGATCTGGACGTGCATGTGGCCGGGGATAGTGAGATAGCTGACAATAAGAATGAGGCCGAAGAAGAGCAGACGATGGATCTGGACGTGCATGTGGCCGGGGATAGTGAGATAGCTGACAATAAGAATGAGGCCGAAGAAGAGCAGACGATGGATCTGGACGTGCATGTGGCCGGGGATAGTGAGATAGCTGACAATAAAAATGAGGACGATGGGCCCACCGATGCTGATCCACCCGTCACTCAACTGCTGATTTCGTCTACGGAGATTATTGAAGCAGACCGCCGAGCAGAAATGTCGGCCAGAGAAGACCATGGAATTGGAGAGGTAAGAGAATTGGTGAATGTGGCCTCCGACGCTACGGGAGCGGTTGTGCATGTGAGTGAAGTTCTGAATGCCGAGGCGGACAAGGATGATGACAAGATTGGGAAGGGTAATGCTGAACCTGGTCTCCAATGTTCAAGTTCAATAGTGGTTTCTGCAACACTAGACGATGCTGTACAAGTGGACTCTAAATCTTTGGAATTTAGTGGGCCTGATGCCGGGAGACTGAGAAGGCGGATAATGCTTTGGCGGAAGTTCAGAACACAGAAGTTCCCCCCCCCCGCCACTCAGTTCCTGTTCTCTACTGCTGAGATATGTGATGCAGAGCGCGCAGCCGAACAACATTATCAAGAGGGTGCAGGAAACGGCGGAGGTGCAACCACTAACGAGCGGTTGTTAAAGGAAAACGAGCAGCCGGAATATGTATATGCGTTGTAGGCAAAGGAATTTATGGACGTAGAATGGACAAGTACTGTATATTCTACTGCGGACATAAACGCGCTATTCGAGGAGCACCCAATATCTGTGCCGACTGTAAATGAGGAGGGTTGGAATAATGATGAGCCAAATTTGGATATAAGTTCTCAGACAGTGGTAGAGAAGGTGGTGGATGGGGGCTGATGAAGGATCACGGAGGTAATGCCGTGGATGAAGTTATTTAGTTAGAATTACATTTTTCTCTTTTAAAGTTACACTTTTGTTATTTACAGTAACACTTTTTTGGCTTAGAATGACACTTTTTTCTGCTGCAATTAGACAATTGTTAGTTAAAATCACACTTTATTCAGTTAGAATTACAATTTTCTCTACTAAAACTACACTTTTTAAAGTTAAAATTATACTTTTGTAGCTTACAATTACACTTTTGTCTTCTAGAATTAGACTATTTTTAGTTAAAATTACACTTATTTGTGATAAAATAACACTCTATTTTGTTTGAATTATAATTTTGTCTACTAAATTATACTTTCTTCTCTCGCTACGATTACACTTACTTACCGATGATGAAATAACACTATTTTTATTACAGATGCGGCGATTGAGGATGTTCGGGAAGTCTTCGGAAGGGACTATCGAGAGAAGAGAGGTAACAAACGGTGACGTAGTACCGAGGCGAGAACGCCGACATTCCTATCCCGGTCCCGTACGTCCCCTCACGGTGATCCGAGCTACCATCCTTTTTTACTTCACTCGAGTGAGCCCTTACCATGCATGGATCATGTCATTGAGAACCTTGGGTGTTCTCTTGATTGTGGGGCACCTAATCCTGATTTGTGCTTTGCGACGAGAAACCTAGCATTCAGTCAGGAGCTCCTAGTGCCAATGTTCAGTGACAGGAAATATGTGATTGACTATGCGTTCAATCAGTCGGACGCGTTTAACGAGTTGTAAGTGTATTATTCTTTACAAGAGTCTCTTAACATTGCTAATTATATATATATTTGTTGGCTAATTACATTTTTTTGTTGTAGGGAACGATTGGTCCAATTCAGCGAGTTTTATTTCATTACCCGGGAAGATATTGCAACTTTGAACCCTCAGGAGCAAATCATGACAAGTGTTATTGATGGTTGAAAAGTGCTACTCAACCACATCATGAAACCTTCCGACATATCCCGTTCTTTCTTTGGACTAAGTCACACTTTAAGTTAAAATGTTACCTTTGTGTGTTAAAATTACACATTTGTCCGTTAGAATTATACTTTTTAAAGTTAAAAAGTTTGTTTTGTATGTTAGAATTGCACATTTGTCCGTTACAATGATACTTTTTACCGTTAGAATTACACTTTTGATTGTTTAAATTATACTTTTAACATCTCCTTCGAGTTTATTCTAACACTTTTTTTGGTTAAAGTTTCACTTTTTTTTTTATAAAATAGCTCTTTTAATTATCTGTTCACGCATTCAACACTTTTCAAATTAAAGGACCCCGCAAGGTATATTTGGAACGCTCAAAAGCTTGGGAAAGTGTTGAACAAAGACGAAGACATTTATGGTGGGTTTGGGATACGGGTGAAACACGTCGTGCACCATTCCACTTGATACGGACATGGTAGGTAACAAAACATGTAACCCTGTCACATGGTTTTTAAGTTTTCCTTTTTCTGATCTTAGCAACACACGGTGCGATCTTTCGCCCGTGTTATCTGGCGCGACGGTGATCACTACAGCTGCGTGTGCATCAACTTTCTCACCGAGCAGATTGACTACCTCGACAACCGCAAGTACGATGACCCAATAGAAACGCTCCCTTACGGAGGGATAGCGCGTATTTCGGTAAGTGTCCGATATCCAAAAGTCAGCCAATTTATATGGGTCGTACTACATTAACACACTGACGTTTTTTCATGTCCAGGCAAATATAATGGGGAAGTATTTGGTGTCTAAAGGGCTGTCTAAGGGGGCAAAGGTCAGCGGGTTCAAGATTGTCAACATTGAGTTCAGCTGGCAAGGTCAAGGATATTCGAGAAATGACTGTGGTGTTTTCATGATGCTACATATGATGTTCTACCGCGGAAGCCCTTTTCAATGCGACCTCGGGAAAGAGGATGCTATGAGTTTGTACCGTGCTGAGATTGCTGCAACACTCGTCCTCTCGTGACATTAACGATGATCGAGAAGATATCCCGACGAGGGTTGGTTTTTTCAAAACGATGCTGGACATCCGTTGACAAGAAAGTTGAATCTTTGTTAAGAGGAAAACATATGGTGACATAGGGCCGGAGTCCACAAAACGTGCCCGCGAATCGATTTTGAAGAGCCCGTTATGGAGGTGACGCTTTGTTGCCATGCGCATTCCATCCGGTAAAGCGCTATCCTCTCGTTAAGAGTCATCCCCGTGGAAAGGGGGACGGGTTGGGCTGCTTCTCTCTCCTGTGGTAGAGGTGGTCTCAACACAAATGTGGTGTCGAAGCTGCTCCGGGGCAATCAAGCGTTAATCAAGGATATTAAAAACAGGAGGAAGCATGTTGCCGACTATTGCTTGTTAGATGACCACACTTATGATGAACGGTCTGTCAAGCTGGCTTAATTAACTACTTCTTTATTCAAGGATACTCAGATTATTTTTGACATTTATTTTACTTTAATTAACGACTTCTTTAATATTACGGAGTGCGGTGAAGCAATTTGGTCGGTACACCGTCACGCAACGCCGGAGAAAAGACATTATGTCCTTGATGCCTGAAAACCTTATGTCGTTAAATGTGATTGAGTGCTGGTCGATTTTGATGAACCATTTGGAGAAGGAGGAATATGGCGACCAAATGAGGATGTCATTCTTTGGTATACGTCACATGGTAATTCCATGCATCATTGCATAATATTTATGTCCACTTCTATTACACACATTTGTGACTTAGAATGACACTTTTCTTAATTACAGTGTTTTAATGTGAATGTTTCACTTTAGTTCTTTTAATCCACAAAAGTGTCATTCTAACCGTGTGAAGTGTAATTTTAAGGGACAATAGTGTAATTTTGGGTGACAATTTAAACACATTAATCATGTTCACTATTGCCTTTTCAAGGAGTTACTGTTGCGTATGCTCGGGACGTTTGAGCAACCAGGCACACAATCAGACAGCAACTATGACGACTTGTACCAGATCTGGGACACCTTCATCGTCGACAGTGACCGCACCGTTAACTTGAAAACCGACTTGCTATTTGTCCCGTTCTGCATTGACGACCATTTTGCATGCGTATGTATCAATCACAAATCAAATACAGTCGACTTGCTGGACGGGCAAAGGCATTCTGACTTGAAGAAGTCGCTGTTTGGCAAAGCAGCGCGTTTAATTGTAAGTTATTGTCGATCGCTTTCTTCCGAATGCTATCTTTTTTGTTCAATCAGTTTTTTTAAGGTAATTACGTACATTTGCAGTCTAGCGCAGTGAGTGATTATTTAGAATCACGGGATAAGGAAAAGAAGAACACTAGGGCACGGGAAATTCCTAATTATGTGTTGCGCCAGATACCTTTCAGCGGGATGTCACCAACTCTCAACCAACCGTAGTCGGGTCTGTTTCACCATGATGGTGATGCTCTTATACGAGGGTCTTCCTTTTCAGCATGAAGATCTCGAGAAGAAGAAATCACGGCGCTATTTGGTGATCCATTTGGTAGCAACCCTCGCTCGGAGACATGAACATTTTGCGCGAAGGTGTGCTCGAGAAGGTCAAAGCTTTTGTTAGCACGAAGGACAAACTGTGGAAGGTATTACAACGAAGCGTAGACGACCCCGTGCCAATGTGAAAAAATAACAACCTTAATTTAGTAGTTCTGTTTTTGTGGGAATATTCCCTTGGCTATGTAAACACTTATTTCATACTTTGCATTATTTGCATATGTTAGCAAACTTAATGTAGACAGTTAGTTTTTGTGTAAATAATCTTACGACATTCTATAAAAGAATGCCTTTTCCTCTCAAGCAAGATGCAGCCTCAACTGTCTTTCAATGTATCTACTTCAACAATATAGAGTAATATGTTAGTTAAATCAATCAGAAGAAAGTGTGACTGTAATACACAAAAGTGTAATTCTAACCGTCAGAAGTGTAATTCTAACAGGCCATATCAGTGACAGATTTACCTTACATTACATAAAATATAAATGTAATTTTAAAAGGCAAAAGTGTCATTTTAGTAGTTTTATTTATGAAAAGATAGTAATGTTGTTTTACCTATCTGAAAGATGTTGCAATAATAACTATGTGTACTTTGAAGAACATAATTTGTCATAATAGTCAAGAGTGAAAATTTCAACGTTCTGAATTTGCACATTATAACTGTGTCGTCTAATAAAAAATACTTCATCAAAATACATTGTAATACCAACGGCGACCACTTGTCTTCTCGCGGTTTGATGTCTAAACACAATACGAAACATCATGTTGTACCTCGTATTTTGTGTAGACATCCCAAAAAATTGTACTACTTATTACGTCTTAAATTGATTATTCTAAGATGCCTTCTTCTTCTTCTTCTTCGTCTTCTTCTCCTTCTTCTTCGTCTTCTCCATCTTCTTCTTCTTCCGACGAGGTTTCTGACGATTGCGAGACTGGCGGGTGCTCTGCGAATGGGTTAGGGCAGTTCCTTTTGTCATGGTTAGCTAATCGCTTGCAATTTTTACACATGCGGTTTGGCTTCCTTGCCAAAGCAACTGCTTTTTCCTTCTTCGACAACATTCTCTTTCCGCTCCCTTTGTTCTTGGATTTCTTGGGCGGTAAAATGGTTATCTCCTCACTAGGAGAACATCCAAGAATTTTCTCCAACTGTTGTCGTTTATTCAATGATGATCCTAATGGTGAGAGTTTCTCCTTAAACTGTCTAATTAGACAAGAGAAGTTATCGACATCATTCTTCAATTTGCCCATGAGCAACCCAACTGTATCGATGAATCTCCGACCACACATTCGACATCGCAATCTGTTTTCCATCTATTATATCAACGTCCTCAGTTGCTTCACCATTACAATCGAACATTTTAGACAACCTTGCATCTTTACACCATCTTTTAACAATACATTGTTCTGGAATAATCTTCACTCTGTTTGATGAGTAAATCCATATGACATGCCGGCAAATAATGCCAATCCTCTCAAGCATTCTGCAGCTACAAGTGGCTTTCAGTGTATCTAGTTCAACATTATAAAGTAATATGTTAGTTAAATCAGTCAGATGAAAGTGTTCTTTGTAATACACAAAAGTAGCATTTTAATCAATAAAAGTGTGATTGTAACGGATAAAAGTATAACTTTAATCAATTTGTAATTTTAACTACCCAAAGTGTAATACTAATCAATAAAAGTGTAATTTTAACGGATTAAAGTATAACTTTAGCAACCCAACGTATTATTTTAACAACCCAACGTATAATTCTAACAACCCTAGGTGTAAATCTAATCAACAAAAGTATAATTTTAACGGATAAAAGTATAATTTTAGTAAACAAATGCTACTGAGAATGATACCAGGCGTATGTGACCTCATAATTTCTCTCCCCTGCTTGCATCTCTTACGGTGGTCACTTCTAAAGAGCCACACTCGGTGAATCCTATACTTTTACAAGTACCAATTGAGCACTTGGCCTCTTCTTTAAATTCCTCGAATACTTTATGACTGTACACTTCCGCCCCGTGCACTTCAATAGCTAGATGCGTTGATATTTCAGGGAAATTGTGTCTCATTACGGTTGTCAATCTGTTTTCGTGTGTGTCTTTCTTTGGTCCATCGCGCTGTCAAAACGCATCGTAAACTCAACTAATGTGCCTGACTTACTCTCAAATCTCTTAAAAAAACTATTTTCGCTCTCTGATCTTTGGGTTGTCCTCATAACACCTCCCATATCTAGGTCCCTACAATGAGCCATAACCTAGTGCCTCCTTTTAGCGTACATTTCTTGGAACCAGTCAATGTTATTAACATTGTGTTCCCTGCCAATTTCCTCCCATTTTGCATCGAACTCTGCCGGTTCAATGTCTTCATCCCATATTATGGCATTCAATTTCTTTAGAAACACTGAATAATCATCTCTCGCCATTCCATACTTGCTTGGAACCTTGTTCATGATATGCCACATACAATAGCGGTGGCGCGCTATCTTGAACACCAACGGCACCGCTTTAAGAATACCAGCATCCTGATCGGTGATAATATACTTAGGATCTTTGCCACCCATCGCACCCAGAAAACGGGTGAACACCCATTTAAACAAGTCTGCATCTTCATGAGCAACAAGCGCTCCACAGAAAGTGACTGACCGTTTATGATTATCAACCCTCGTGAAAGGTGTGAATGACATGTCATACTTATTGGTGGAATACGTCGGATCGAATGACACTGCATCCCCAAAAACTGAGTAGTTCCTTCTAGCGATCCCGTCGGCCCAAATAGCTTTACTAAGGCTACCGTCATAATCAACATCATAGTCAAAGAAGAACCCCGGTCTAGTAACAGCCAATTCCTTAAAGTGGTCCACGAACATCTGACCGTCCCGTTCATGAATGTAGCATTTCACATCCCTGTGAAAGTTCTTAAAAGAATTCAAACTAGCACCGATGTTTTCAAACCCATTAACATGTTCCTTCAGAATCTTGTAAGTCTTCGTAGCTCCTATCTTCAGCTGTTGATTAATGACAATCTTTTAGATGTACAGATTTTAATCATCAAAAACATAATTAAAACATATACAAATAGATCAGTTCAAAAAAAGAAAAGTGTTGTTTTAACAATAGAAAATGTAATTGTAGACTCAAAAAGTGTCATTTTAGATGACAAAAGTGTAATTCTAACAAAATAAAGTGAAATTATAACATAAACAAGTGTAATTTTAATCAAGAAAAGTGTAATTCCAATCAACTCAGCCTTGAATTATAAAGGATTATCATTTTGTGATAGTCTGTTATGTTGCATTACAACTTTTGAAACTCTCTATCTCTTGCTGATAGAGAAAACAGATACAAATGTATAAGTTCAAAAAAACAAAAGTGTTCTTTTAACAAGAAAAAATGTAATTGTAGACGCAAGAAGTGTCATTTTAGTTGACAAAAGTGTAATTCTAACAAATTAAAGTGAAATTAAAACATAACCAAGTGTAATTTCAATCAAGACAAGTGTAATTTTAATTAACTCACCCTTGAATTATAAAGGATTATCATTTTGTGATAGTCTGTTATGTTGCATGCCAACTTTTGGAACTCTCTATCTCTGGCTGATACGAGTTCATGGTTGTGCCCACTGTGGAATCTGTCAATTCGTAATTCCCCCTTCATCAAGAACAGCCTAATCCTCGCTTTGCAACCAACACGCCTGACTTTGTGTCTCCTACCTGAGTCCTGCCCGCCACTACACTCCAATTGTCCCTTCTGTTTGAACCCCTCTCGGTTGCAAACCAACAGTTTAGATTTGATCTCCCCTCCACGCCATCTCTTAGTCGTGTACTTACGCACATCAAAACCACAAGCAACAGCATAAATTCTATAAAATGTCACTGCTTCCTCTATTTCCAGGAATTCCTGACCAACATAGGGGGTGAACTTAGCTTCAACATCTTTGCAAAATTCTTCTTCGTTCGGCTTTTGTTTTCCATTGTGCTCAATATTATCTGACAATAGCGTAAGAATTATCAATTGTTTTGCATATATTTGTTCAAATTATATATTTCTTAAAATTACACTTTTCGTAGTTATAATTACACTTTTGCCTGTTAGAATTACACTTTCTACTATTACAATTATAGTTTATAAACTTGCAGCTTTTCTGTTACAATCAACCCTTTGGTTGTTAAAATTACAGTTTTCTGTGTTACAATTATACTTGTTTCTATTAGAATTACAGTTTGAAAACTTACAGAAATTGTCTTTTGCAATCACACTTTTGCCTGTTAAAATTACAGTCCAATCTGTTAGAATTATGCTTTTTATTATTACAATTACAGTTTCAAAACTTGCTTTTCTGTTACAATAAACCATTTGGTTGTTATAATTACACTTTTGTATGTTACAATTATACTTGTAATTATTACAATTACAGTTTGAAAACTGACATATTTTGTCTCTTACAATAACACTTTTACCTGTTAAAATTATACTTTTATCAGATATAATTACAGTTTTATAAGTTATACTTACGATATTGACAATTTCAATTTAAGATACAAATATTACACTTTTGAAATTCAATTCTACCATAATAATTACAATAATACTTTGGTGGCTTACATTCACACCTTTTGCAGTTAAAATTACAATTTTCATCGAATTCACTGTTATAAATTTCAAGCCTGACCCTATGATGTTGAACTTATTATTCACAGAGTTCAACTTCCATCATGGAGCAGTTTAACTTATTATTCACAGAGTTGATATTTAACTCCATAATGATGGAGTTCATGATAAAACAGTGGATTTACAGATTTTACATAATAAAAAACAAGCTTCAAAAATAACCTAAAATACACTTCCTCATCATATTTAAAGAACTGTTAATATCTAACCTAATATTTTCATAACAATATGATATATAAACTAACATGAAGAAAATAAAAAAAAAAAAACAATCCAATAATTACCATGGCCAAATGGAACCATTTGCAAATCCGTCATTTTTTACGTTGGACGTTGGTCTTGTTGTTTGTTTCTCAGCTTCGAGGGTAATAATGGAAGATGCTCAAGGATAATAATGGAAGATGAACAAGGAAGCTGATAAAGGAAGATGGAAAATGAAGAAAGTAGGATTTGCTCTCAATTTTCGCCAGTCTGATGAGTTTTTTTTTTTCAAATTGTGTTTTGGTGGAGTATGTCTAAGAAATGTGTTGAGGAAGGTTGATGAGTGATTATGCATGTGTTTGTGTGTGCACAGTGGGTAATAGCAAATTGTCGACATGACCCTTTCTCTCTCCCGCTCACCCTATTTTTTTTTCACGCCTATAATGGGCTTAAAGTAGGCAAATCTCCACTCTCCATTCTTCTAATCCAAGGGCCCTAAAAAAGACTTAGGGACTCAAAAGATATTAAGGACTTAGAAGAACTTATCACTATATATATACAAGATACTAAACTAACTTAATTGACTTTTAAAAAGACAAATACTTCATCTTTTTTCATTTCTAGTGCATATATGGTTGATGATTACTGGTCTATTGACCATGATGAACCCATTGACATTCTTAATTTCATCCATCTGCCTTTGCGTCTGAGTCATCTTTTAGTTCAGGAAGAAAAGTCCTTGGCGAATAGAGGTCAAGATTGGCTCCCAACATCGTGAAAAATGTGTTTGTGTGTGTAAGAAAGGTTGTGATCATGCAAAACTCAGACATCAAATAGCTAGAGAAATAAAGGACAAAAGTGAAGAAGATAAGTGCCATCGGGATCCTCCGCCGCACCCACCTCACTTGAATGCGGAAGTATTGAAGAAGGAGGAGGAGACGAACAACAAGAAGAGGATGACGACTTCACTTACAAATCCAAATTTCTGACAACCCGTATTCAAAAGGTATTGTAAGTAAAGAACTGTGTGAACTTTAACTCTTTCGAGATACGTAAGTAACCTAATTATTATAAATTTAAAAAAAAATCAAATTTAATTATTGGTATTATTATATTAAAAAGTTAAAATAATTTCGTTCAAACATTTTTCTAATTAGTACTTCAATTTCTCAAAATTCAAAAAACTAGTTCAGACCAACTTTTCCCACCCAAACACAGTCTGCCTCAACTCCGTCGTGTTAGGTTAGGCCTCTAAAACATAGCACAACTTAAGCACGACCTGACACTGCCTAGTGCCTACCTTTAGTGTCATGCTTGGCTCCTCCACCCCATCTCCACTCGCTGTTGCATTAGCCTGTCCTAGTGGCCAGCCGTGTTCTTAACAAAGATGTTGGATAAATTTTTTTATAAAGGAAAAAAAATCATTGAAATTCACCTTTCATCAAAACAAAGTTGCGTTGAAATAATTATCACAAATTGGTACATGTCGCCTATTTCTCTTCGAGTTTCGATTCACAATTTTCGGAAGTGTACCAATTTGTGATAATTATTTCAACGCAACTTTGTGATAATTATTTCAACATGTATTTGCACCAATTTGGTACAAAGTTACGTTGAAATAATTATCACAAATAATTTACCAAATTCGTGCAAATCCATTCTACCTATTATTTTCATTCATTTATTTTGGTAAATTCTTTATTTTTTGCACTATTTTAGAAAAAACCTTGGTCAGAAGTGTTTTATACTTTCAACAACAACAACATCAGAGCCTTAATCCCAAAATGATTTGGGGTCGGCTGACATGAATCATCCTTTCGAACCGTCCATGGGCGAACGCACGCCTCAAAATGCGAATAAAAAAAGGGAAAATGAAAAACAAAAAGGAAGAACGAAAATGTAATTGAAAGTCAAGGTAAACTTAGGGGTTTTAAAATCGAATTTCGGATTTCTTTTATAAAAACTTAAAATTTAAATCGAGAGAAAAGATTAAAACGATTTTTAAAAACCGAAATAGAATTAAGGATCCGGAATGAACCAAGTAAAATCTATAAGAAAGTGGTTGGTAAAAAAGTGTAATAAAGGAGACAAGAATAAATAATTTAATTTCTTTAAATTAAATAAAAAAACACTAAATATGTCGAAAAAAACATCAAATATTAAAAATCCACATGTATCCTTTCCCTCCATTGTGCCCTCTCCGTCACCATATATACTCTCCTCAAGCCCCATAAATCTCATATCGTGCTCTATCACTCTCAACCATGTCTGTCTCGGTCTTCCTCTACCTCTAGGGACCTTTTCTCTTCTCCGAGTCTCCAGCCTCCTAACTGGTGCGTCCATAGGTCTCCTTCTCACATGGCCAAACCATCTTAGTCGATTTTCCATCATCTTGTCCTCTATTGGCGCCTCTTTTACCTTTTCCCTAATCACCTCATTCCTTAACCGATCTTTCCTTGTATGTCTGCACATCCACCTCAACATGCGCATCTCCGCCACACTCATCTTTTGAATGTGACAATGTTTCACGGCCCAACACTCGGAACCGTAAAGTAAGGCAAACCTAATTGTCGTGCGATAAAATTTTCCCTTTAATCTTTGGGGCATATCTTTATCGCATAGAAACCCTGAAGCACTCTTTCATTTCAACCATCCCGCTTTAATTCTGTTAGCCACATCTCCGTCTAACTCCCCATCTTTTTGAATAATAGATCCTAGATATCTGAAGAAATCAGACCCCTCAACAACATTCCCATCGAAAATAATACTCCCCGCCTCTGACGATCTCAACCCCGCCACCTTAGTGAACTGACACCACAAATGCTCAGTCTTACTCCTGCTCAGCCTAAACCCACGAGTCTTTAAAGTCTACCTCCACAATTCCAACTTTCTCTCCACCCCCTCTTTTGTCTCATCAATCAACACAATATCATCAGCAAACATCATACACCATGGGATGTCGTCCTGAATATCCCTTGTCAACTCATCCATAACTATAGCAAAGAGAAAAGGACTAAGTGCGGAACCTTGATGCACCCCGATGGTAATGGGAAATTCTTCCGTTCTCCCAACATTAGTGCGAACACTTGTACTAGCCCCCTCATACATGTCCTTTATGAGGTCAATATATTTTCGCGACACACCCTTTCTCGCCAAAGCCCACCAAAGTACTTCTCTTGGTACCCTATCATATGCCTTTTCCAAGTCAATAAAAACCATATGCAAGTCCTTCTTCTTGTCCCGATGGTGTTCCATCAACTGTCTCATGATAAAAATCACAACCATAGTCGATCTTTCGGGCATAAATCCAAATTGGTTATCCAAGATGTCTACACATCTCCTAGCCTTTGCTCGATTACCCGCTCCCATAACTTCATCGTATGACTCATAAGTTTAATTCCCCGATAATTGGAACACTCTTGAACATCACCTTTGTTCTTGTACAAAAGGACAAGCTTCTCTTCCAAGTCGATGACATCTTGTTGCTCCTCCAAATCTTGTTGAAGAGCATTGTTACCCATTCGATCCCTTTCTCCCCAAAGCACCTCCAAACTTCTATGGGTATACCATCCGGTCCCTCTGCTTTCTTTGACCCCATCTTTCTTAACGCCTTTCTAACTTCACTCTTTTGTATTCTACGCACAAATTACCGATTAACCATGCTTGGTGTTACCTCTACATCCCCAAAACCTTGTTCCTGATGTCCATTGAATAAAGTATCAAAGTAAGAACTCCATCTAGCCTTTATTTCGTTATCCTGAACCAGAACCTTGTCGTCCATATCTTTCACACACCTAACTCTCCCAATATCTCTCGTATTTCGGTCTCTTATGTGAGCCAGTTTATAGATATCCTTCTCTCCTTCTCTCGTGTCCAACCTGGCATACACTTCTTGGTTAACCTTTGCCCTCGCATCCCATACGGCCTTTTTAGCGGCTCGTCTAGCCTCCTTGTACTTTTCAAAGTTCTCATCACTCATGCATTTCCCCAAAACCTTATAGCATTCACGTTTAGTCTTTATCGCTTGTCTCACCACATCGTTCCACCAAGATGCGTCCTTACTTGATGGTATATTCCTTTTAGATTCCCCTAACACCTCCCTCGCCAAATCCTTTACAACATGCTCCAATTTATCCCACGTTGCATCAATATCTTTCTCCTCGCAATCCGACCAAATATCGCTACTTCCAACCTTATCCAAAAACACTTGTTGGTTTCCCCCTTGTAGCTTCCACCACTTGATCCGTGCCTCACCGATTATCTTTCTCTTCCTCAACTCTCTCTTACCCCGAAAATCAAGCACCACTAGTCCATATTGTGTTGCGGCACTTTCCCCGGGTATGACCTTGCAATCGGTGTACTCTTTCCTCCACACATTCCTTACCAAAAGGAAGTCAATTTGACTAGCATTTCCTCCACTTCTATAAGTCACCAAATGAGAATGTCTTTTCTCGAACCAAGTGTTCATTACCACCCAAGTCATATGCCAAAGCAAAATCTAATATGTCACTTCCTGCTTCATTTCTCTCCCCGAACCCAAAACCCCCATGAATGTTCTCGAAGCCAACTCGACTAGTACCCACATGCCCATTGAAGTCACCACCAATGATCAATTTCTCTCCAATAGGGACTCGTTCTACAACCTCTTCCAAATCTTCCCAGAAGGCTCGTCGAAAAGAAGCATCCAAATCTACTTGAGGTGCGTAAGCACTTATAATAGTCACCACCTCATCCCCGACTACAAGCTTAATGCTCATAATCCTATCACTCTTTCTCGATACTTCTACCACATCATCAATGTATGTGATAATTTACAAGTGTTTTATACTTTCATCTGAAAAAAATAATAATTTATTTTTCAAATGAATGATGGGAAACAAAAATTGATAGTGATTTGCATGGGCGGACCTAGGGGGTCCCGGGGGGCAAGTGCACCTCATTAAGTTTTAGAAATAGATTTGTATAAGTATCATAATTAGACAACAAGCTATCATGGCTCAGTTGGCAGAGTAGTGGACTTCTGTCTAACCTGTACTAGGTTCGATTCTTGCCCCATATACTTTGTGTTAACTATTTTTGTGGTTGTTTATTGGGCTAAAGCCATGTAATTTGATTGTTTTTTCGTGTATATATGAAAAAATTGGTTGTCACGTGATTCAAACCTTTGACCTTCAAGTGATTTACTTACCACAAATCCATTGAACTACTTGAACTTCATGCTAAATTAAGTATTTAAATATATTATATGTTGTACAAGATATATTATTTTAAAAGGTATTTCCCTCACTTCATTCAATTCTATACATTTACTTTATACATGTATATCAATGCTTATTTTTTTTGTTCATATGTTTAGTTACATATTAATAAAAATTGATATTCACAATGTACTCGGTAAGAGAATTTAAACAAGATTTCACATACTATTTTTTGAGAAATTTTAAAAATAAAACACTATTTATGAATAGTGTCCAAAAATCAAATGTATAGAATTAAATGAAATGAGAGAATTATAATGTATTTTGAGAAATTTTCAAAATAAAACACTATTTATTGAGACCAATTGTTTTTCAATGCTTTTACTTATATAATACGAGTAACTAATTTAGGGGAAAAAATTCCAAAATATGAAAAAGTCATCCCAAAAAAAAGATATAATATGATAAAAAAAAAAAAAAAAATCAGTGCCCCCTTCTACTAATTTTCTAGGTCCGCCACTGGTGATTTGCATCAATCATGGCTACTTCACAATAAAAGGAGAGACTTGTATACCTTGAATTGTGATTTGCATTGCATTGAGAGACGCTATTTTACGCTTAAAAAGTCATCCGCAAGTTATGATAAATGTGACTAAAAACTCCAACAAAAACAATTACAGAGTACGCTAAAGCCCTAGTCTACCAAGACTCTTTCATCAACAAAAGAAGAAAGGTGGATATATGTTAAAATTCAGGAACACCAAAGCCTCAACCTCTCTTTGGCATTATGTGTAAACCAACAACAATCTACCAATCTATCTATGACTGTCTAATGTCTACCATTTCCTACAACTCTACACTTCTATAACAAAAATAAGACTAAATGTACAGCGCCGGTAATTAATCTGATCAATTAGACCTCCTCCTAACTTAATCTGAAATCTCTAATCATATTTAAATTGAACTATTAAAAAGAAAAAGAAAAAGAAAAAAAGGTATAATCACCCCCAGCTTTACCATAAATCAATAAGGGGATCACCATCATGTGTTAGCTGCAAGGTGAGTAGACCGTGAGCCATTCAGTGCCTCGTTTATCCGACTAAACACTACCTTTAGCGGAATACAAGCCAATGTAGGAGGACCGTTGGATGTCTGAGACATGGGTTTACTCTTGTGAGCACCAGTTAGCGACGACAGCTTTCTCGTCTTCTTTGAGGAAGAGCCCGAGCCACGCCGCTTTTTAGACTTGGAAGATTTTCTGCAATTGAAACGAGATCGGAGTTTGTTTTTCTTCTTTTTATGTGATTTTGGTTTGACTGTGACTTTGATTTCTGTGTCTTCATAATCAAAATCACAGCTGCCACCTGGTGGATAATCGGGCGGTTCAAGATCACAATACCCGTCTTCTAAAACTTCGACTGCGAGTGGGTGACCAGTGATAGGTTTACCATTAAGCTTGCTCATGAGGGAGATATAAGGAACATGTTGAGCTTGAGACCTTGAAGCTTCCACTGTGACTTCAACCTCATATAACAAAGACTCTGCGGGGATGCTTATCGGGGAAACGTCAGCCAACTCAAAATTGGAATTAGCTGAAAAACGTGACTGATTGTATGGGAATGATCTCTGAGAAGAAGCCATAGAAGATGGAGGGAGCCGGCTGGAATTCTCAGGATCGAACGAATAAGGATCGAGTTGATCATGGACATCTGCTTTCCATTTAGAGAGTGGTTTTTCACCGTTGCTCAGATGTCTTGAGTTTCTTTTTCCTTTTGACTGCCACTTAGAAGCACTTTTCTCCACATTAGTGTTGATATAGCCAGATGAGAAGTAGGTAAGTCTAGGCTCATCGAGTGCTTCGTGTCCAAAAGATGAAGCTTGAACTTGGATATTTGAACCAGACTGCCCTCTAGAAGATCGACAACTTGGTGAGAAACCTAAGAAAGACCAAATGACAGATGAATATGACAGTCATTTATAGCTAAACCATAATATTTTGAAAGATAGAGAATATCCAAAGCAGCCATATGGAACATATATAATAACTATTTGGTTGGCCATGCATGTATAATCTAAAATTTGCGCTGAATAAGAAACAGAAACCAGCCCCATATACAAGATCCAAACGCAAAACCTGTTCGAAAAGAGACGTTTACAAAAAATGTGTAAGAAACTGTTTTGATAATTTTCATATACAACTTTACATCATAGGAAACATCAAAGATCATTGCTTAAAACTCCACTTGTTGATCTTTGGGCTCATACTTGCACAGGCAGGTCAGATACTACTGAGTAAAGAGGAATGTTTTAATTGTTATATAAATCAGACTTGCACAACAGTGTGTTCTTGTAGTCAAAGAAATTTGGGCCTGTGGATATAACGGACAAAATAAAAAAAATGTCTCTTTAAACCCCTCAACACTTCTTTTTTCATGAAATACTAGATGGTCGTCTTTTTTTCGGTTATGGGTCAAATTGCTAAACATTATTGCAGGGGGAATGTTGCATACCCCAGAATCTCACTTACCCCACTTTGAGCACGAGTTTCTTTAAAGACAATGGGATAATGATAACGTGTGCTACTAGCCTACTGCAACTAGAAGGTACTCCGTACAACATAAAAGTTTAAAACAAGTTTTAAGTTCCATAAGAAATCAGCTTCATGGCTACACAACAATATTTAGTTGTATAAAGGCAACCATTCTCCATGTGGGAATGGCTAGATCAATAAACAACCAAAATACTAGGCACTTGCAGACCAGTGTATGAAACAATGGCCTATTAGAATTTCTTTGGATATTAAACAGACCAAATATAGCTTAAAAATCAAAACAAACTCATCTGCACATGATATAAAAAGCCAGACAGAAAACATACCAGACGCATCCCCATCGACAAACGGGACATCAATTAATATTTCTGAAGAATCATCCTCAGATAGAAGCCAATTAGACAGTTCAACACTTTTCATACTGCTATTTTCTTCACATTCATAGCCATCAGATACTGCATCGGATCTCTCAAACGGATTTGCAAATTCATCACAGATTATGTGGACAGGAACCATTGTTGTATTCTCCAATACCTTTGTCACTGGCCGTCGTGGATATTCTCTTTTCAGAAGTTCGTGAAGATGTACCACTTGAGATCTCTTTTTCTTTAACATCGACATTGAACTTCCATTCGATAAACTTCCCGTAGAAACTCCATTGATACCGCACAAGTTATTAACATATAAACTGTTTTCTGAACTTGGATTTGGCAAAGCTATAATCGGGTCTATCGGGTCTTTCTTCTCAGAGACCATGCCCAGGTCATTTAGTCCTTTCATGCGTTTTATCCCTTCATATCCATCATCTTCCGAGTCATTAGGGGTCTTCCGCTTCCTGCCTCTATATTGCAGACCCTTAATATGAGTAGAACCATTAGTCTCTTCATATGAGATACCAGATTGAGACAACTCCTGAGTTGAATGTGAAATTTCCCCATAGACACAAAATGTTTCCTCAGAACATGTTCCCTCAGATGAATGCTCACTCTCAAAGGCCGGATCTTTCTCGCAATTCTGCTGTGTGACAGTGTCTGGAAAATCTTTCAACATTGATTTTTCAATTTCAAGGGCACAAACGATGGCGTTTTCTCTCCGGGGATATTTAGTAAATTTCAGAGAATTGCTAGCTGCAGAGAGACTTGCCTTTTTAATGCAGGTGTCATATTCCCCACAACGAAATGCCTTCACCGCTTTGGTTGTTTCAAGATCAAACCAATCTCTAGTATACCCAAAAACAAAACAAAATAGAGACAAGAGACTTAGAGATCCAAAGAACATATACTAAGACGCAATCAAAACATGGCAGTTCATAATATAAATGCCAATACTAAAACATTAAAACAAAGATTAAAAAATAAAAATAAAAAAAAAAAAATAAAAAAAAAAAAAAGGTAGAATTGGGAAGGGTATATACATGGACAGACATTGGATTGAAAGGGTGAGAAAATGAAGTTGCCTTCATAAAATAAATAGGTTAGAAGGCACAACTAAACCACCCTCCAAATAGATACGATGATACACTCTACAAAGAACCATCAAGGTGCTAGAGAAGTCCTTAGACATTGACACCACATACCAGACAAAAAGGGTTATCAAAACATAGCATTTTCATAGAAAGGTGAAATCCAAGTGCGGCCCTTTTTCAAATCATGGTCCAGATCCAAAGCCCCAAATAGATTTCATGGCTATGAAGGAGCTTTAGAGTCTCACGCGATTGTTAAAGAGAAAGTCCCTGTTCTCTTTATTCAAATCCATTCTTAAGAACCATATACCTTTGGAGTCAAAAGTCTGGCTGCAGTTATCCTCATTCTTCCAATGGCGATTTCTAAAGTACTCGTAAAAAAGAAAGTCAGTCTAGGGTTTAAATCACAAGGCCTAAGCTTTACCAAGCCATTGATAGCCAGTGACATCCTGTAACATCATTTCATCCCCCAACAACATTTCTAAGCCACATTGAATTTATTACACACAGCCAACAATATCACGAACACGAAACTCAGCACAGAACAAGGAATATACACTAAAGAAATGCAAACAGCTCGAAACAAGGATAACTGAATATACAATCTTTCATCCAAAACCTAAAAATCAAAAGCAGAGAAGGGGCAGTTTCAGATTCCAAAAATCAAGAGGTTGAGAAATGCAATAAAATGAAAAATGAAGGAAAAAGAAGAGACATACACACTAATGTCATCACGGCCAAGAAGCTTAATAGGAGTACCAGATCTTGGAGTAACCATGTCAGTATCAGAAAGCTCTTCTGAACAAACAATTTGACCAGGCCACCATGACCCGTTTTTCCTTCGGACCCAAACCAACCCACCCACCGTAGCATGCAACACCCCATTTGCACTACTACCCACCATTTCTCTCCTATCAATATATATATTTCAAATATTCACTAACACAAACACATAGCCCACCAAATCTTAAACCCCCATATAAATTAAATAAATAAAGTTATAAACTTTTCCAAATTTTTTGGGGTTTTTTTTATTTAAGAAGATGAGTTTTTAAAGCTTAAACAGAAGAAAATGACGGAAACCCAGATTAGATTTGATGATGTTTACAGTGATTTTTCAGGTTTTGGTGACAAAGGAAGGGTTTTGGCTTGTTTTTCTGAATTTTTTTTTTTTTGTCAAAACCCTAAAAATCTTTTCTTCTACTTTCAGTCTTTGGAGTAGAAATACATGAAGGTCGGTGGATTTTTGGTTCTCATGTTCTTATGAACAATGAAATGAAATGAGAAAGTTTTGGCCTTTTAATGTTTGGATCATCCAATAAAATATGTGAAATACAAACGTTGAAATCAGGTGAGAGAAATTTAAACAAGGAAGGGAAGGATAGATGGAAAAAAAAATACTGTGTTTAGTCTTGTTTTATCCTATTATAATCGTAAAACGGATTCAAACATAATTATTAGTGGTTAAATTGGTTATTAAAAAATCCCGTTTTACAATTAATTTATGAAAAAACGTCTTAGACAGGTCTTTATGAAAAAAAAAAATATATATATATAAATAATTAGTATTCTTAACTATTTCGTTTTCTAAAGTTGTTTTAACTTTATCGAGTTAAAAAACCTAGAGAGAGAAAGCGATGGCTGCATAAAGAGAGAAACGTGCCGCCATTGATTTTCGAGCCCATGGCTAGGAAATCAAATCTTCAACGACAGCGGGAAATGGCATTGAGGGACAAGAGTATTCCTGTCATACCACTAGAGACGTCCCTGAATGAATCAAATGAGGAATTGACATCATCGGCAAGATCACTCTAGCCGGAACAGAAGGTCACTATTTCATCCTAGTAGCAATCGATTACTTCACCAAGTGGGTAGAAGCGGCTTCCTACACTAGTCTTACAGCCAAGAACGTGGTAAAGTTCGTACAAACCAACATTATCTGTCGATATGGTTGCCCACATGAGATCATCAGTGACAATGGATCACATTTCCAAGCTGAGACTGAACAATTCCTAGCCAAATACAAAATCAAGCATCACCATTCCTCGCCATATAGACCACAAACCAATGGCGCGGCAGAGGCGGCAAATAAGAATGTTGTCACGATTCTCAAGAAAATGATTGACAACTATAGAGATTGGCCAAGCAAGATGCCCTTTGCTTTATGGGGATACCGTACGTCTGTTAAGACGCCCACTAGGGCCACACCCTTCTATTTGACCTATGGCATGGAAGTTGTACAACCAGTCAAGCTAGAAATACAATCCTTGCGTATTTTACTCGAAAGTCAAATCCCAGAAGTCGAGTGGAAGAAGGATAGATATGAAGAACTCATTCTCCTGGATGAACGAAGGTTACGTGCATTACATAATGTGCAAACATATCAGGCACGTATCAAATGAGCCTTCAACAAAAGGGTTAAGCCAAGGAACATCAAAGAAAAAGACTTGGTCTTCAAATCAATTAGAGCTCTTTTACCTGTCGATCCACGAGAAAAGTTCAAACCCAATTGGGCTGGGCCATTTCTTGTCAAGTTCATACTTTCAGGGGGTGCGGTTAGAATCACAGACCTAGATGGGAACGAATTTGCCAACCCGACAAACCTCGACCAACTGAAACGTTACTATGCCTAGAATAGGAGCAAAAAACGCGCCTCGCGTAACCTCACCTGTCGCTCTTGTGGCACGAAATAAACGGCCCCTGGCCAAGCTGAATTAAGCTAATGTCATCTTGCTCTTGCATTTTGACAATTTGTCATCCTCATATCATCAAACAAACTAAATTGCATTTTAGGAGTAAGTAAAGCTCATGCTTATTTTCTAAGTTCATTACAAGCTCGTGCTTAGAACAATTATTCTTTTACATTTACTCGAACTACGCGCAAGGGTTTGATTTCATTTTCTAAATGAATACGTAGGCAATCCTTCACGGGATACAACTCATTTAATTATTTCAAATGTAAATAGAAGGACATTTGCAATTGCATTTGAAATTCGACAAGAATAATAATAGAAAATCTTAACGGTTTCATAACCAAGTAACTTTTTTTATTTCATTTCTAATAATAATAGTACGTTACATAATAAAAACAAATAGGTTAGGATTCTAAAAACTCCACCTTCTTATTTCAAACAATAATAATAATAAAGACTTAGGCTACTCTTCCATTTTCCCTTTGCCTTTGTCATTTTTGTCAAATTTCTTATCCCGGCCTCGAGCCGGATGCTCTTGCGCCACTTTAGACTTAATCACCAACGGTCTCTCTCGTGGTCTTGCTTTGCCATTCTTGTCAACCACCATCTCGACGGCAGGACAAGTTTTCGGTTTCTTCAAAGGATGAACAACTCGAAATCCGGCTTCTTCCTCTCCCTCAGTCAGATGCTTCTCTTTCTCCTTTTCCACCTCGCGAACCTTGTAGTCAAAAGGCTCGCGCTTCCTCAATCTCTCGCGCTCCTCCGGAGTAGTAGCTTTCCTCCACCGCAGATAGGAATCCGACACCCATAGAGCACTAACAGAAGAATTCAAGAACCAAATGTTCCTTTGAGCCCATTTGATGGCTCATTCTCTTCGACTCTCAGTAGTAAGCGCCACGGCAGTCTGCGGGACAGTGTCAAGCTTCGGAATCATCTGCTTCAATCCAACCTGCCTCATCAACCTCTTCGGGAAGATGCATACCATAAACTCCAAGCCGGGAATGCGAACAGATCGGGTAGGATCCAAGGAAGATACTCCAGTGACAGATTTGAGATGCCACCATGGTACGATCCATCTAATTAAAGGGCCATCTTCACTCTTCAATTTGTTTTCCCAGTAGTTGCAGACTCGAGTGAAGTCCACCATGTAGAGCCTGATCCTCATTGCAATTAAGCGAGCATGATAAGCAGGAACATTAACTGGGGGCTCGATCAATCGAAGACGCTCCATAAGCCAGACCTACCAGAAGCAGGAATTAAACGGAAAAAAAACGAAAAAAAAAAGCGAAAAAAAAAACAAAGAAAAAGAAAAAAAACAAGTCTTTTACCTGCAAATAATGGGACTTCCCAAATAAGGAAGGTCACGATTGGCTTTCCTGTTATCTAAACCCAATAGGATCTCTCCTAAACACAGGCAAGCTGGGCTCCTGCGCAGCTCCATTTGCTCAATCAAGCTCAAGAAACGAGGGTCGCCTCTCAAATCAACATCAACATGCCCTTGAAGGACATATACATGTAGTAGGCAAAACCCGAATGCCCTTCGTCTCGCGACATAAGAGATAGTAGGATCTGCCCTATTGATGAATCGGTCGATGAAATCCAACATTCGCACTCCTTTAGAAGTCACAAGACGGTCCACATCAGCTCTTGCCAACCTAAGCAAGTCTCTAAACTTGTTCTTATACCCTTGTGAAGTGGAGGGAATAGCAGGCAAATGTTCCGGGTCCTAACCACCAATCGCAGCAATTTCTTCGGGAAATGGGCAAAAATCGCCTCCGAGGAAGGCAAATACGTGATAATTCGAGTCCCAATAATCAAGACAAGCATCTAGGAACGGTTTGACTAACTTGATCAACTTCAAACTCAATAGCGATCCAAGATTATAGGCACCCATGTCGTGTTTCTCCACATTGGAGAACTCATTTGTCCATTCTTTTAGACGAATTTCGCGAGTATTCATGATGCATGCTTATTTTGTATGCTTTATGTAATAAGACGAAGAAAAGACGGAAGAATTATGTGAATAAAACCTCCCTCGACGTCTCTATTTATACTAAAAGCTGTTTCCTAAAACCCGTCAGGACGGATGCACTGGGGAACAGGCGCAGCACCTGCTGCGCCTCTTCGAAGGGACACAGCTCTTGTTGCGCCTCTTCCTCAGCCTTCTTTCTGTGATTTTCCGCGTTGGATCTTTCCTAAATTCCTCAACGAATAATTTCCTATTCATACGGGTTATTATTTTGGTAAATACGTCAAGTTGCCATATTTCGTGTTTCCTAATTGCACGGGCACGCATTTCGAGGCGATATCGACATTTTCGTCATTTTAGCACACTTATGCATTTCTTTTTTATTTTTCTTTTTGGGGGAATCATTTCACCAATTTAATTTATTCGTTGTCAAACTTATACATTTCTTTTTCTTTTTCTTTTTTTTTCTTTTTGGGGAATCATTCACTCTCATCCCACATTAACCTTCAAACTTATAAGTTTCTATTTTTTCTTTTTTTAGGGGGTAACCCTCCCTACCGTCCGGTCATTTCCGGCAAAATTTTTGCATTTTCGAGTCATTATTTTGCGCTAATTTAGGCCATGTGTACAAATGTATGTTCTATGTGATTTCTGTGTAAATTTCGGCAGCATGACGGCGCAAACCGTCATCTACCAAACTTGTTCAAAGCTAACCTGCAGGTACAAGTAAAACAACCCAACAGCAAAGGCACTCAGGCCATCATATATACAACCAAGAAGGGATATGTACACCAAACTGGGGGGGCTCGAGCCCCAAAACAAAGTCCGAATGTCCAAAATGTGGGTCCTAAAACGTACAAATGTACAAAACACAGCCTCGACAAACAAGCTACTGCTGGTCGTCATCTAGCTCGACAACTCTCGCCTCGAGAGCAGCAACCTCGGTGTCGCGGACCTCGAGCTCCCTCAACAGGCGAGTTGTCTCCTCCCGAGACTGGGCAAGCTCTCGCTCCAGCTCACGCTCCCTCTGCAAACAACAAGAATTGGCTCATGTCAATTATTTCAAACATAAGGAAAGTTAGAAAATTCGAAAATGAAGTAAACGAAAGGTTCATACCTGACGCCCTCGGCCGCCAACAAGTGCCTCTACGGTAGTAGCCCGCAGCCGGTTGGCTACCCTCCATAAAGCCACGAATCGGGATGGCGCAACCTACATTTCAAAAGAAGAGATTCTTAACGATTGGACAAGCTCAAGCAAATGTGTTCTTACACAAAATTATACAAGTTAGGAGACTCACCCTTCGAATCAGATGCTGCCACTCGTCCAAGCCAGCATCTCTCACCGCCGCATCAAAGTCACGCAACTCGGAGATCGTCGTCATCCCCGTCGTGTCAGTGTACTCGAGGGTCTCGGGGTACTCTGGGGGCTCGATGCCCGCCGCCTCGACCTCCTGAAAAGTCAAATGAATTATTTTAACCGATGATCATTCATCGTGTTCTCAAAATAATCAAAAATAAAGAGTAAAAAACTTACCACAACCGGCCAGTACGCCAACCTCCCGTAGAGGAACGCCGAGTAGTCCTCACCCGGAAGAACAAGGGCGTCGCCACCGACGCCAGCCAGGTCAGCCTCCCTCTCAGCCTCAGAAGGCTCCTTAAACATCGTCCAAGGAGGATCGATGGGAACCGTCAAGACATCCCGAGAGCACTGACGAGCCAAGCGCTCACCCAAGTACCACAAAGGACCCATCGACGTCCTCAGCAGCAACCGACTCAAGCTCCTAGGTCGAAGGATCTCAGCCACAAAGGGAGGAGCGCCAGCGTACTCTAACCAAGGCCTGGGCACCCACTGGGAAAACCAAACAAGAAGTCATTCTTATGATCAGTTCTGAAAAAAGTAACGAAGAAACGAACAAAGGTGAAGTACTCACGCCGTCCAACTGAAGAGCGTTCACCTCCCGCCGACAGACGTCATGGAAGGAACGCCGGCTCCTCGTATGGCACATCACCTAATCCCTCACAACGGGATAGGCCTTCTCCACCGGCTCCGTCCTCTTGGGCGCGAGGCCCGAAAAGTAGGAGTACACCCACGCCTGTAAGGCAGATAATCAATAACGATCTTTCGTGATTTGACAAGAAAAAGAGATGATCTTTCATAAAATGAAATGAAGGTTCATACCTCCAACAGCAGTCCAGGGTCGACAGCAGCAGGAGAAGTCCCCTTCTCCATCAACTCCAGATGAACCATAGCCCTCGTGAAGCGGATGAGGACCGCAAAACAAGCAGTGACCCAGTCCCAATGGCCTAGGGAGCTCAGGTCAGAAAGAAAGGGAAGGAGCTTCGTTGAAAGCCTCTCTCCCTTGTCTCTGAGGTAGATCGAAGACAGAAACCACCCGAGCCACAAACGGACTCTCTGCTCTGCGGTACAGGGAGGAGGAGCCGTCTCCCTCCCCTCGATCACCACCGACGCCGGGGTCTTCCCCGCAAAGTAGCCCCGAACGTAAGAACTAGGCACCAAACCAGGTACCGCAGCAGCCTTCGGCGCCAAGTTCCAGCCGATCAACCTCTTAGCCTCAGCCGAGTCAACTCTCATCGCTGTCTCCGGCCACTCCACCACCTCAGTCCCACACGGTAGACTAGAAATCATGCCGTAATCCTCCAATGTGATCCCACCTCGCCAAAAGGCATGTGAAATGTGGAGGTCGTGTCCCAAAACCGGTCCAAGAAAGCTCGGACGAGACAGAGGTTAGCTCGAAGCTTCCTCCTCGCGATATCCCTCCAAGCCTGCACCAGGGCGCCGAATGCTCCCCGCTTGATCATGGCTCGCTCCTCCGCTGACAACCTCTCGTAGCACCCCATCGCCATCGTGTAGCCCGAGAACGATCTGATATTCCCGGCCTCCTATGTTAATTTGAAACAAAAGCTATCTTTAGCTCAAATGAAGAAGAAAAGGAATGACAAATGGAAATGAAAGAGGATGAATGAAGAGTGATGAATTCGATTTACCAAGCTCTTCACCGTCATGTAGGACAAGTGACCCTCCACAGCCCAAAGCAGGTGCCTACTGTCCCAGGTCTCAGCCCACGCAAGTGCTCCCCTCAGCTGGCGACCACCCCGTCCAACGTTGGCCCATCTCGGGGCCGCCTCTTCCTCAGTTTCCCTCCATAAGAATTTTCGAATATTCGTTATAAGTTCGTTATTTTGTGAGCCCATCTTTGGTGCTCCTCTTCCTCGATGCCATATCACATATTTGGTCCGTTTGACTTATATTTTTCGCCTGGACCCGTATTTCCATGCCAACAGCAAACTGTTGCCACGTTTTGCCAAGACCTAGCTTGTCACAACGAGCGGTTCTTCTTTGACAGGTGTTTCGACACGCCTTTATTACGTTCCCCTGCGAGAGTACACGGATAGACATTTCCTCTCGAGACATGGAGATCAACATCGACCCCAAGCTCTTTTGAAGTTTGTTTGAAGCCGACCACAAGCAGATTTCTCCCAGCAGTTCCTGACTATGTCTTGCTGTCTTCTCCCAATATCGCGTTTTGTTTCCCCTGGAGTTTCAAGGAATTTCATGTATGGTCTCTTCTTATGGCTGCCGAGCTTCTTTACATAGTGGAATGGACTTTAAACGACCCTCCCCAATAGTCGACAGACTCTAAAGTGTTCCCGACGACAGGTCCTTGGCTCAGACCCCTTGAGCCGCCTCGCGTCGCCATAGTCGTCAGGTTGTAATCTTCGATTGACCTGATGGCTATACTTTGACTTTCGCCTTGTCCAAGCCTCAGTCAAAGTGGGGGGGCTCTGTAGATACCTCATTTCTACACCTCCCGCAAACCACCCGGTGATGATTGGGCTGCATGTTTGGTACGCGGAACGATTTGTGACAGTTCGTAAGTTTATCGTCAAGTAATCGCTCAAACACTTGTGTCTACCTCTTAATTGTCATCTACGTGCCGATACGGTCGTTTTGGCAGTAATTAGAGTACATTTGGAGTTCGGGTCAAAAACCGTCTTCATTTTCTAAAACCGAGTCAGAATGTTCTGGAATGTTCCGGATATTTCTATTCCATATTTTGCAATCTTTTAATCTTTGGTAAATAATTTCCTGTAATATTCACACAAAATATTAAGGAAAACAAGATTACTCCGTTATTCCATAACCAAAACACGGAAATCTTTCTTCCGCAAGAGGAAACGACGCAGCAAGTGCTGCGACTCTTCCAAGAGACGCAGTGCCTGCTACGCCTCTTCCCAAGTCCTTTTCTGCGTATTTTTCGTATCTTTTCATATCTTTTCGAGATTAACTTCCAAAGTTTCTCCGAAAAACCCTACTTCCTCCGTGTGATTAGTATAAATAGAGACCTTCGGTCTCACATATTTCTCACGCGATTGTCCGCCCTTCTCTTCTTCCTTTGCATTCTAGACCATTTTCTTACTTTTTGGCGTCTACGTGCTTGAACTTTCGACCACGTAAGCTCGGATCCTTCTGAGTACCAACCTCGTTTTGGACGACTGACCAATTTGACCAACTCCACAATCAATCAACTTAATCAATCTTATTCGTTTTCCGCCTAGAGGGCACTTTCTTCTACATTCGAGTCGAGCATCACTAAACGTATACTTAGTTCATCTCGTTTCATCAAACATGTAAGTCTGAGGGTGTAAATCCTTCTTTTATTTATTGTTCTTTATTTTTGTAATCATAATGTAAGATTTATGTCGAAAATACTCTTAAAGCCGATTTATAAAACCATGTTTTAAACTCTTTTCTCGGATTATCAGAAGACAACCGTCGAGAAAGGACGCAGCAACTGCTGCGCCTCTTCCTGAGGCTGCCGCAGTTCCTGCTTCCTTTCTTATTCCTTTGTCTTTTGTCAATTCGTTTGTTTTTATTTGCTTTCGTTTGTTTTTCGATTCTTTGATATAATAGCATAATAATTATAACATGTAATATATTATTCATCGTCTTTAGTATTAAATTCGTCATTAAATCCCGACTTAAATCCCTTATAACCAATATTTGCGAGTTTTCGTCATTAAAGTCAATCCGGTTTTTAGAGGTTCGATTTACCCATATTGAGTCTCTGGAATTCGATCTTTGATATATTCCCATCTGTTATTTATCATATACATCATTAATTCATCATTGATAGTTTGTTTAACCTAATTAGTTTGTTTAATTTGTTAATTAACCTTATGAATCTTGTATATAATTAGTCCTAATTAGTTTTGTTCATGTTTTACTGTTTTTTTTGACCTCATTCACATGTAAATAATCTGATAATTACTTCCACCGAGTCAAATAATATTAATCAAGCATTAAAATCACCAACGAATATTAACAATTTGCAATTCCGGCTTCACAGCCAGAACTGAGCCATGGAACGGACGCAGCAACTGTTGCGCCTCTTCCAAGGGACGCAGCTCTGCTGCGCCTGTTCCTGGTTGATTTCTGTCTCTGAACTCCCGTTTTGCCTTGATCTAGTTTATTAATTACGTATTAATTAACTATTATTCGTATTATCACCCTAATTCCTGTTCGTTAATTTGTTTATTCTTTCTTTTCCCAAATTATCCGTTTTAAATGTATTTTCGACATAAATCAATTAAATCCGATGTAATTATTGTAATTTTCATTATTGTATTCGTTTTATTATTGCTTGTATGTTTTCACATGTAATCAATCTAAATTCCTACTTCGACCCACTTGTATGATAAACTACGTGTTAACCGACTTAGTCTAATTCTCACATGTTAGGATTAATTTATTGGATATTGCATTGCATGCTAAAATTGACAATACATCGAGTACAGACAATTTCCCTAATCATTATTAGAGGCCGCTATCGAGGCGGGCGGGATTAGGTGTTCGATCAAAAGAGCTTCCTAGCTAATACGTACCCTCACCCCTTACTCCAGATCTCTGTGAACATCCGTGTTCATTGGCATCCACGAGAGTCATTCTAGACATAGAATGCTAAGGGTAATGAGTTCTTGGTGTTCATGTCACTACTTTGTGTCTTGACATGGCACGAGGTATTCGAACGGTTTCCAATTTTCCACAATAAATTGGTGGCGACTCCACAAATGCAAACGCTTGTTCCCAAGCGCCCCCGTGGGCCCGCGTTCACACCCAGCCACGATGCGTTTTTGCATCATTTCAAATACAGCCACGATGTCTATTTACATCATTTAAAATACAACCAAAACCTGCAAAACACATATAGAATCGTCGACCGCCAAGCGGGAATCCATTTTCACGTCGACCGCTATTGCGGGAATCAAGATAGGCAACAAAAGAGACTTGAACGCAGTTTTTTTACATAAAAAGTAGGTCAAATTCGTACATTGTCTTACTAATTAACAACAAATCACCAATGTTTTTTCATACTCTCTACTAGACGACAATACTAACGTAACTAAAGGCTCTAACCTACAGGGGAAATAAAACTACCACCTCCAAACCCGTGTCCATCATCCGTAAAGTCGTCCCGCCTTTGTGGATTAAATTGTGAACACGTGTTTGGGGGTTGAGATGCTTGTATATCAGCCCAAGCCTTTAGCATTGCCGTCATTTGTTCGGCCTGTTCACGAACGGTTTTTTCAAGAGCAATTCGAGCGGCTCGCTCATCATTCATTTGGGTGGAAAGCTATGAAATCATGCTAGGAGTATAAGAGAAAGACCGTCGACCAGCTTTGTTAGTAGGAGGATTATACCATATTTCGGCCCCTTTATCTCCGGTTCTTCTCGTCAAAGCCCTTGACAGCCTTGTAGTACGCCCGGATCTCGTCGGGAGATAGTCCAGGTGGCAATGGTTGACTCATCTCCTCATTGTAATCATGCTGGAAAAAAAAAACAAAATCGTCAGAAATGATATATATAGTATTAGGATCAAGTAAGTCCTCCTCTTACATGTGAGTCCATAAATCCTCTTTAGGACCATTGGATGGGAAGGTTGGAGGGCTGAGATTGGAAGCAAAAAATAAGGGATTATGGCCTAATTAAACCCTTTCCCTCTCTACTTTTCTAATCCACCTTAATCTAACACTAATTTACTATATAACATTTTTTCTTCCACTAACTTCTCACTCATCTCTCACAATTTCAGTCCCCTCTCTCTCTAAAACCCAATTAATTCATATCTCAAATAATTCCCCCAATTAATTCACCCAAAAAATCCAAAATAAATCACTCAAAAAATCCTCCCACCACCCACTGCCGCCACCACCACCCTAACAATACACCCGACATCAACACCACCACCACCCTAACACACCCGACACCACACCACACCACACGACCCCCAGATCGCCTCCACCCACCACCACGATCGACAACACCATCCCACCCACCACCAACGAAACCACCCCACCACCCTTCCCCATCCTAGAGCTGTCGCCTGCTACCACCCTCCCTCAACCTCTCCGCCTCACTGCCTCGCACCACCCTCGCCACCTCCCACCACCAACACCAACGTCCTTTTAATCTCTTATTTTCAGATCTGAAATACCGCCTCACAACACCTCACGGCGGCAACATCATCACCACCGACTCCTTTTCACTCTGACCACACCCCACGACAACCTCATATCAGATCTGTGTTTTGTCGCAGATCTCGGTTTTGGTGGGGGATTTGCAGCGCCGATGGGGAAGGAGGAAAAGGAAGAGCGTTGGTGGTTGTCGTTGTTGGCGTTTCAAAACATTTTTCAAACGAGATTTTTAAAAATTTTGTGACTTGTTTTGTGTTTGCTATTTTTAATATTGTTGTGACTTGTTTTGTGTTTGCTTTTTTTTTTTTTAATATTGTCGTTGTTGGCGTTTCAAGTCATGGTTTTAATATTGTTGTGAGATCTTTTTAGTCTTAGATCTGCTTTTTTTGTTTTAATATTGTCTTAGTTCTTATTTTTATTTTATGAGATCTTTTTATTTTAGTCTTAGATCTACTAAATAGATCTAAGATTATTTGTTGATTTTAATCTTAGATATATTTAAAATATAGTCTTATTTTTAAGGTATTACACTTTGTCCATTAAAATTACACTTTTTTTTATTAAAATTACACTTTTTCCGATTAAGGTTACACTTTTCTCTATTATTAAAATTACACTTTTCTCTATTAAAATTACACTTTTTTCTATTAAAATTATACTTTTTTCTGTTAAAATTACACTTTCTTCTGTTAAAATTACACTTTTCTCCATTACAATTACACTTTTTTCTGTTAAAATTACACTTTTTTCTATTAAAATTACACTTTTTCCTGTTAAAATTACACTTTTTCATGTTAAAATTACACTTTTTTCTGTTAGAATTACACTTCTTCCGCTAAAATTACACTTTTTTTCCTTGGAATTACAATTTTTTCTGCTAGAATTAGACTTGTTTCTGCTAGAAATACACTTATATCCATTAGAATTACACTTAATTTCTCTCAATGGACTTGGTTATATTCTCATTGGACTAATGTTACACTCTCAATGGACTGAAGTTATTCTCAGTGGACTGAAATTAAACTTTCTTGGACTAAAATTACACTTTCCTGGACTAAAATAACACTTTCTTGGACTAAAATAACACTCTCATTGGACTGAAATTATACTTTTCTGGACTAAAATAATACTTTCCTGGACTAAAATAACACTCTCATTGGACTGAAATTACACTTTCCTTGACTAAAATAACACTTTTTGTCGTTAAAATAACACTCGTAAAATGCTAAAATTACAATAAGTTGTGATAAAATTACAAAAATTTAAAATATTATTCGTCAAAATCAGTCAAAAAAGACAGAAGTTAAACTCGTAAGACGCAAAATTCTCGTAAACATTCTTAAAATTACAAATTTCAAAATAATATCCGTCAAAACCGCTTCGTAGATTAAAGTTACACTTTTTTGCTGTTAGAATTACACTCGTAAAATTCTAAAATGTCGAAAACTTGTCTAAAAAAATAAAAACGAAAAAAACTGAAACAAGAAAAGTGTTAACAAAATTTTCATAAACTTTGAAGTATAAGACAAATGGTGGTGTTAATTGTGTATGATAATGAATTAGTAAATGTATTATTAAAACTAGAGAGAGAAGTGAATTAATTAGTGTTAAGTGTGTTTCTTACTTTCAATCTCAAGCATCCACCAAGCATGATCTAAGGGATATGGGAGGGACTTATAGACTCAAAACATATGAAGGACTTATAAGAACTTCACACACTATATATATATATATATATATATATATATATATATATATATATATAGATTTGGGATCCCATGAGAACCATCAAGATAATGAGAACTGTGAGAACCTCTTTAAGGGCTGAGATTAAACATAGGGCTGAGATTAGTCCAACCCGTCTCACTCTCCATTTTTCAATTATCATTATCACGCGTTCTGCACTTTTTCTCTTTTCATTCAACTTTCTCCCTCCTCCTTCATCACACCCTCTTTTCTGCGATAACTTTGGTTCATTCCTTCTCCATTCTCGTTGATCTCGAGCGCCAATCATTGTGATTTCGACCAAAATACTTCGTATATCCGATTTCAATTTTGCTTCCTTCTCTGTTCCGCTGATTTCATCATTGAGTTTTCCGATTTCGAGCATATTACAATTTAGGTAATTCCACAATTCCCCCATTTTCTTTTTTTATTCCTCAGTTTTCCTGATTTTTATAATTCAAATTAGTTGATTAGGGTTGTATTCTTGTTTGTACTTCTTTCATTTGTGTTCGTTGCTTTGTTCGATTCAAGATATCTGCACATTAATTACCTATTCATTACTTCATTTTACGTACTTAATCAATGATCTATCACTATAATCTCTTGTGGCACATTGTGTGTTCCGTTAGTCTTTTGATGTTTAATGAATTCTCGGACCTTTTTTTTACTCTAATAATGATGGTAAAATTATGCTTTTTGTCATTTGTCTGCTCCTGAAAAATTATCGCAACAATCCCTTTATAGGACACATACTCTTTAGCCCCCATTTCCTCCTAAGGATTCTTAATCTTTTGAGGGCTTCTGCAAGTTGAGGCTTTTGCTCTGAGGAATGCAATTTCTGATGCTATTTGCCATGGCTTTTAAGCATATTGACCCTTAATAGGATCCCTCATTCCATCTCGGCTTTGGTGTGACATTATAGCCATCATCGTTGTGAAGGTAGCTTCATTATTCTTGTAAATACTTTTCATTGATATAATATTTGTGAACATTTGAAGTGATTATTGTTATTGGATTAATCATATACTGTCTGTGTGATGCATAAATCAGCAAGAAAAAAGTAACACTCCATGTCAATGATCACAATTTTATTGGGTCATCAGTATTCAGTCATGCCTGTTCAAGTGTCTATGCTTTAAGCCCTTTCATTTTTACCTAAATGTGGTTAGGTTACTCTTACAGCTTCAGTTTGCATCTGCTTTAAGTGTTTTCACAACTTCTTAACTGATCGACAATTTCCTTTTTCCCTTTTGGATCTTATTTCTTGGTTGGACTGGGGCTTTCTATAGTTACGTCGGTGACTACTAGACTCTTTGTTTGTCAAAAAAAGAGATACTTGTGGGTTGAAAAATTGAGTTTGTAAGAAACTATGGTATTGAACACGTGATGCTACCAGAGAACCCGTGACGCCCACCGGGTGTTCCTACTCGCCTATTGGAGTCCCAACCATTGTGTTATTGTTAGTCTTTGGGTCGAGTGGTTTCTTTACATTTGGCTTTGACCCAAACATAGCTTCTTTTTTCAGTAGCAAGTCTGTTCTGCAACTTTTTTGCTCCTGCAAAATCCATAACAAGGAATTCTCGATTTCAGTAAATTTTTGGCTTCATTGATCTTGCACTTACAGAAACACAGAAGAAAGGCTTTATCTGACAAAGATCCATAAAAAATGGACAAACCAGTAAGTTGGTAAAAATAGAAAGAGTGAAAATGATCGATTGGTTAAAAACAGGTAATTTTAAAAGACAAACTGGTAATAGAAAGAGTGAAAATTTTCTACTTCTGCTCCTCCATTCTCGCCAGTTGAGCCCGATTTTTTTTAAGTTAGCCGTTTTGAGTAGTAACATAGTTTGGGTATTAAACTGTGACAAAACCTTTAGCAAACTCGATTATCTCTTGGCATGCAATAGACCCTCCAAATCTCTAATGTTACTGTTAAAGCTTTCAGGATATGGTTGTGTTTGCCTTCTTCATGAAATAAGGTTCTATGTACATGAAATAATGTTCTATGTGCATGAAATAAGTGTTAAATGGGCATGAAATAAAATTATATGTGCATGAAATAAGGTTCTATGTGCATGAAATAAGGTTCTACGTGCATTAAAAAGTTCTTCAGTTGCATAAGTTGGTTATATTATGATACTAATTAATATTGGTTAAGGACATTAATTTTATATGGGCATAAAATAAGATTATATATGCATAAAATAAGGTTCTATGCGCATGAAATAAGGTTCTATGTACATGAAATAAGGAAAATGACTATGGAGGAGATTTAATGTATTAACCGGCCTTTTTATGTAACTACAAGGCATTTTAGTGTATCTATTATATATCTTACTAATATGTGAGAAACATTTGAGGGTACTTATGTCATTTATTTCAGACTCGTATTTTTTTAGTGTATTTTAAAGGCTATTAGCTCAATGGTAGAGCAATGTGCAAATTTTGCACAAAGGTATGGGTTCGAGTCCCATATAGCCTAAATCGTAAATCCAATGATAAGAACGTCTCATGATGCAAGCAATACAATACAATTATTTAGGAGGCTATAATAATATTCGGAGAATGGCACGTAGACCTTGATCGGACTCAAGCGAGCAGCTACAATGGCAATGAGCCCGTGAAATAGCTTTGCAATTATCAGAAGTTCGATACAAGCATTTCAAATACTAGCATATATAGTTATATAACAAAACTATTACCATACATGTCATACTTGAATTAAAGGAGATTACCAATTACACTATTTTTCATTCTTAAGAGAAAGAAAGATTTGGTATTTCATGGCCAATATGGGAGTCGAACCCACATCTTGTGCATTGCACAATGCTCTCCCATTTGAGCTAATTGGCTTTCAAAATAAGTAAAACGTAGAAGAAAGAAGAGCTTAAGCTTGACTTAGAGGACTATTTCATCAGAAACTCAGGTATTTTTCTCGAAAAGCAGCTTGCTCATAGCCACGGCCAAGGAAATGGAGCGGTGCGGATGAGGTTCAACCTCCTCCGCGTGTGCAATGTGATATCTTGTCCAATATGAATGCTGCTGGTAGGTCTATGACTGAAGCTACTTTCAATTCTGGGTCAACTGAGGTGCTTACTAGGTCATGTGTCCATGGCAAAAGGAAGAATTTACAATTATTATATCTTTCAGCCAATCAAAATAATTCTAAATCTTTCAGCCAATCAAAATAATTCAAGAAACCAAAAAGATTGCCATATGTTGCAGCAGAAAATCTCCTGTTTGTGTGGTTGCAGGTCCATATGTTTCCTACATTTGGCGTCTTATAGGTGAGTCGATTCTAATATGTTTGGGTGTTGTACATCGAAAGCTTTCGATGCAATGAATGCAAGTTTATTTTCAAAACTTGTATACAAAAAGTTATACTCTGCAGTTTCTGCACACAATTTCAAACCTCCGTAAATGATGCTATTTTAGTAACTGTCAAGACTCAAGAGTAAATTCACGTCTTTATGTTTTCATACTTTAGGCGCACAACTTTTTTTTATAGCTCTCTGGCTATTCACTAGAATTACACCTGATTTTTTATAGCTCTCTTGCTATTCACTAGAATTACACCTGATTTTTTTTATAGCTCTCTCGAGCTAAAGTATGTTTTCATACTTTAGGCGCACAATTTCTGATGCCGCGTTCCGGGTGAGCTCTAAAGCTTGTTATACCATAAAGAAAGATTTGGTATTTCTATGAACATTATCTAGAAGATAAGAAATCCCCTTAGAAAATCCACACGTGAGCCCATATTCATATATGAAGTTAATTAGTCTATTGAGGGAAGCTTTGGTGTAGCTTTTTAGAAGATAAGAAAATCCCCTTAGTAATTAATTATCTAGAAGCCGTGTTATTCAGGGCAAATCCTGAACTTCTGATGCTTGAGTTTTGCATCAGGAACATATGCAATTGTTTCCCTTGGTGATAAACATTAGAGTGGTAGGATTAGTAAGTCTGGTTTTTGTTTAAAAAAGCATAAGCTCGCCCGAGACCAGTAATCAAAGCGTCTCTGTCCACCTTAAGCACTATGCAAAGTCCATTTCTATTGACCTCTTTTTCTTTTATTTGCACTACCAGCACTGATTTTGTAGAAAACTTGTGTATTCAAATCGAACTCAATAAGACTACCAGGAATATCACATACATCCCAATATAAAGCATCAGTCTCGTACAGACCTACACCAGTTAGCGGACCAAACAGACTCGGGTAATGAACACTCTCCCAGAGATTATGTTTAACAGAATACAATCTGTAACCAGTATTGACAGCATTACCACCTATGACAAAATAATCATCCCTCGACGAAGAATAGCCTAACCCAAAAACCATACCAGGAAAACCATCATCTGTAACAATTTTGTAACGGTTAGTTGACGGATTCCAAATGACACATTCAAAGTCCATTAGCCACAGCAGTCAGTTCAGGAAATGTAAAGGCTGATTCTTTATACACAAACACATCAATGTCATTTACTACATCAGATTTATTTGAACCTACGAATTTGATGAAGGTAGAGTAGCAAACATTCTCACTGCAAACTTCTAATATTTCTATTAATCGAACCAACTAATTTACTGCTATTCCAATCAAACTAATTCAACATTACATCAATTTAATTCAATCCTAATTTACTGCTATTCCATTCAAAATAATTCAACATTACATCAATTTAGGTTAAAATCGAATCAATCAAACAAATTTTACATAAAATCATTGTGCTATATATTGATATAACATGGAAATAATATCTTCTAATTACGAAATTGAATAAATTTAAACATGAAACTTACCTTCGTCAATGGCGGTGAAGGAGGAGTATGACGATGGTCGATGACACCGAAGAAGGAGAAGCGCAATAGTCAATGACAGTGAAGAAGGAGAAACGCGGTGGTCGGCAATGGAGACGATGAAGAAGCGCGATGATCGAATGAGGAGAAAGAGAGAGACGATTGTGTGGTTTGTAAATTGTAAAGATGGAGAGCGTCTAAAATATTATATGACCCCGATAAATCTCAGTCGTTGAAATTATGTCTGATCCAGCGGTCCTTAGATGCTTTAGAGGTTCTCATGGTTCTCATTATAGTAGTGGTTCTCACCGGATCTTGACCCTATATATATATATATATATATATATATATATATATATATATATATATATAGAGGTAAGATCTAATGAGTCCAACATGGGACATTGAGTCCATAAGTCCCTCTAAGGGCCATTGGATGGACTAAATGGAAGGTTGAGATGAATTTGATTAAAGGCCTTTAAAAAGAAAAGGAAAAAAATGTGGATGGTTGGATTGAGATGGATGGTTGAGATTGAAAATTACCAAAAAAATTTACCACTAATCAAATTTCTACACACTAATTAATTTTTCTTTCTCTCTCTAGCCCCTAATTAATCAGTTTTGAGTTTTAGATTTCAGAAGTGTAAATGTAATGTTGTATGAGTTTTACAAGTGTAAATGTGACGGAAATATAATTTTAACATTTTACAAGTGTAAATGTGATGTTTTACAAGTGTAAATGTAACATTTTAAGGGTGTAAATTTGATTTTTTGTGACGGAAATTTTGAATTTATATAATTTTAACATTTTACAAGTGTAAATGTGATGTTTTACGAGTGTAAATGTAACATTTTAACAGTGTAAATTTGATTTTTTGTGACGGAAAGTTTTAATTTATAGAATTTTAACATTTTACAAGTGTAAATGTGAAGTTTTACGAGTGTAAATGTAACATTTTTAAGAGTGTAAATTTGATTTTTTGTGACGGAAATTTTGAATTTATAGAATTTTAACATTTTACAAGTGTAAATGTGAAGTTTTACGAGTGTAAATGTAACATTTTTAAGAGTGTAAATTTGATTTTTTGTGACGGAAATTTTGAATTTATATAATTTTAACATTTTACAAGTGTAAATGTGAGGTTTTACGAGTGTAAATGTAACATTTTAAGAGTGTAAATTTGATTTTTTTGTGACGCAAACTTTGAATTTATATAATTTTAACATTTTATAAGTGTAAATTTGATGTTTTAAGAGTGTAAATATAACATTTTAAGAGTGTAAATTTATTTTTTTAGTTAATTTGAAGGTTTTAGAGTGTAAATTTTGTCCTTTGAGTGTGAATTTGGTCCTTTATAAGTGTAACTTTGTCCTTTACAAGTAAAACTTTAGTCCGACTACCAAAAAACGCCACCATCAACTTTGTCCTTTACGAGTAAAACTTTAGTCCGACTACCAAAAAACGCCACCATCATCGTCCTTCCCCACCAACTCATATCCACAAAAAATAGAGTGCAAATTTATATAATTTTAACGAGTATAAATGTAAAGAAATACGAGTGTAAATGTTAAGAAATACGACTGTAAATGTTAAGAAATATGAGTGTAAATTTAAAGAAATACGAGTGTAAATGTGAGGAGATACAAGTGTAAATTTAAGAGAAATACGAGTGTAAATGTGAGGAGATACAAGTGTAAATTTAAATAAAAACGAGTATAAATGTGAGGAAATACAAGTGTAAATGTAAAGAAATACGAGTGTAATTGTAAAGACATATGAGTGTAAATGTAAAGAAATATGAGTGTAAATGTAAAAAAATATGAGTATAATAAATATATTTATTAGATCTAGAATAAAAATCATGATAAACAACATCAACAACACTAGATCTAATAAAGAGAGATTGAAAAAAAAACATCTAACAAAAATATAACATTAAATCTAATAATAATAACAATAATAATAATAAAAATAACACTTTATTGTTGAAAAAAAAAAAAAAAAAAAAAAAAAAGAACGACAACAAACAACGACAACAAATATGAGGGTAAATGTACAGGTATACGAGTGTAAATGTAAAGAAATATGAGTGTAAATCTGAAAAATGCGTGTAAATGTAAAGAAATATGAGTGTAAATGTACAGAGATACGAGTGTAAATGTAAAAAAATATGAGTATAATAAATATATTTATTAGATCTGGGTTTGAATATTAACAAAACCGACTTAAATATAAATAAACACAAACAATAAACAAACTTGGTTTAAAAAAAATAAAAGGAAATAAAAAGAAAATACAAGACTCAAAAACAAACCAAAACCAACGACTTGACAAACAAACAAACCAAAGAAAAAAGAAAATACAAGACTAAAAAACAATCCAAAACCAACGACATGACACACAAACAAACCAAAGAAAAAAACAAAAACAACAAAGAAAAAGCATAACACTGACAGACAACCCAATAAACAAAAATAAGAAAAAGCATAGATCTGAAAGACAACCCAATAAAAAAGACAACAGCATAACCATCAACGACAACACAAACACCATCAACGACAACACAAACACCATCAACCATAACCGTGTTATTAACATTAGATCTGAGTTTTTTTTTTTTAGTGTAGGGTCGTGTGTCGTGGTGGTAGTGGAGGGCGGCAGCAGCACCGTCGCCGTTCTGAGTTTTCCTTTTTTTTTTTTTTTTGTGGTTGTAGATCCGGTGTTGGTTTGTGGTGGTTGGTTATTTGCGTGGTGGTTGTAGGAGACGGACATCGGAAAGGAAGAGAAGGTGTTGTTGGTATATGGTGGTGAGCAAGGTGGCGGAAAGAGGAGGTCGACGCAGTGGTGTTATCGTGGGGTGGTTGTCAAGGCTGGTTGTCGGATCTGGAAAAGGGGGGATGCGGGATTTTTTGGGTGGTTGGTGCGGTTGCGTGAGGAGGGAATTTTTTGGGGTTTTTTTAATTTGGTGGTGGTGGTGGTAGCTGAGAGGTCGGGGTAGTAGGGTGGGTGTGGTCGATGGTGGTGAGGATGAGAGGAGGGAGTTTTTTTTTGGGTTTTTTGAATTTTTTGGTTTTTAGAGAGATTGAGGGATGATATTTGTGTGATAGGAGAGAGAAGTGAGTGGAAAAATAAGGATTATATAGTGAAATTAGGGGGTTGATTAGTGATGGTAGTGAGGGAAAGTGATTAATTAGGATTGATCCCCTAATTTTAGCACTAATCCCTCCCTTTTCCCTTTCAATCTCAGCCCCTCATCCTATCTTTTGAAGGGTCCTAAAGAGGACTTATGGACTCAATGGATTTTGGTGGACTCACTTGATCCTTCTTCTATATATATATATATCTATATATATATATATATATATATATATATATAGAGAGAGAGAGAGAGAGAGGAAGGATCAACTAAGGTCCATTATATATTTGAGTCCATAAGGTCTTTTGTGAGCCATTGGATGGAGGGAGATGGAGGGATGAGATGAATCCACCAAAAGTCATTATACAAGCAAATTAACACACTTTACTAATCCACCCTAATTAACCACTAATTTACTATATATTTGTTTTCTACCCACCTATTTCTCTCTTATCTCACACATTTCACTCTTCTCTTCTCTCAAAAAAAAAACCCAAAAAATCCAAATAAATAAAAAACCCAAAAAATCCAAATAAATAAAAAAAAACCCAAAAAATCCAAATAAATAAAAAAACCCAAAAAATCCAAATAAATCAAAAAATCCAAATAAATCAAAAAACCAAATAAATCATTCATTTCTCTCTTCCTCATTCACCACCACCCACCACTATCCCAACTGTAACCACCCACCGCCCACATCCACCGCCACCTCCACCACCGCCGTAATTATATAAACTCGTTTTTTTTTTTTTTCTCCAGATTTTGCGTCTCGGTTTATTTCGTCACTTTTTTTTTTTTTTTTTTTTTTTTTCAACTCGTTTTTTTTTTTTTCGTTTTGTATTAATTTGTATGTTTTTAGTTGTTTTTTCCATTTATTATTTTTTTTTGTCTTTTATTTTATTTTAGTTGTCTTTTATTTTGTTAGTTATCATTTTTTAGTCATTTTCTTAAATCTCTTCTTGTTATATTTTTTTTTTTAAGATTTCGTGTTTTAAATCTCGTTTTTTTTTTTGTGAGATACTTTTTTTTCATCTAAGACAAAAATGGAGTAAAGTTATACAAAAATGAACCAAAGTTATACAAAAATATACCAAAGTTATACAAAAAATTGAACCAAAGTTATACAAAAATGAACCAAAGTTATACAAAAATGGACCAAAGTTATACAAAAATGGATTAAAGTTATACAAATATGGATTAAAGTTATACAAAAATGGAACAAAGTTATACAAAAATGAACCAGAGTTATACAAAAATGCACCAGAGTTATACAAAAAATGCACCAAAGTTATACAAAAAATGGACTAAAGTTATAAAAAAATGCACCAAAGTTATACAAAAAATGGACTAAAGTTATACAAAAATGCACCAGAGTTATACAAAAATGCACCAGAGTTATACAAAAATGGACCAAAGTTATACAAAAAATGGACTAAAGTTATACAAAAATGGACTTTGGTGCATGTTTGTATAACTCTGGTGCATTTTTGTACAACTTTGGTGCATTTTTGTATAACTATGGTGCATTTTTGTATAACTTTAGTCCAATTTTTGTAGAACTTTAGTCCAATTTTTTGTATAACTTTAGTCCATTTTTTGTATAACTTTGGTGCATTTTTGTATAACTCTGGTCTATTTTTGTATAACTTTGGTTCATTTTTGTATAACTTTAGTCCAATTTTTGTATAACTTTAGTCCAATTTTTTTTATAACTTTAGTCTATTTTTTGTATAACTTTGGTGCATTTTTGTATAACTCTGGTCTATTTTTGTATAACTTCAGTCCAAAATTGTATAACTTTAGTCCAAATTTGTGTAATTTTAGTCCAAAATTGTATAACTTTATTCCATAAGAGTATAACTTCAGTCATAAAATGTATAACTTTAGTCATAAAATGTATAACTTTAGTCGTAAATAGTAAAAAAAACCAAACAATAAAAAAAATAAAATCAAAACATACGTATAACTCTAGTCATACAATGTATAACTCTAGTCACAGTTTGTATAACTCTAGTCAATTTTTTGTATAACTTTAGTCCAATTTTTGTATAACTTTAGTCTTTTTTTGTATAACTTTGGTCATAAAATGTATAACTTTAGTCATAAAATGTATAACTTTGGTCATAAAATATATAACTTTAGTCATAAAATGTATAACTTTAGTCGTAAATAGTAAAAAAATCAAACAATAAATATGAAAAATATGAAAAAAAAAAAAAATAACAAAAACCAAAAAAACTCATAATAACAAAAACAAAAAACCAAATAAGAATAATAAAACCAAAAAACCAACAACCCAACCAAACCCGAAATCTGAAATAAACCAAATAACAATAAAAAAAACCAAATTTAAATATCGTGTGTATAACTCTAATGCACGCAGTGTATAACTCTAATGCACGCAGTGTATAACTTTAATAGACAAGATGTAAAACCAACAAAACAAACTTGAATGGTTGTATAACTTCAACAAAACAAAAAATCAAAATAACAAAAACCAAAAAACAAAGAACAAAATAAAGTAAATCTGAAAATTAAAAAAATGGACAATGAAAATAAAACAAAACCCATAAAAAAACCCATACAAAATAAAACAAAACCCATATAAAACAAAACCCATATAAAACAAAACCCATATAAAATAAAAACAAAAAAAACAAAAAACCCAAATATTAGAAACAAAATGGAACGATTCAAGTGTTGCGGGCTGGGAAGAAAAAAAAAGAGAAAGGAAGAAGAAAAGGGGAGGAAGGAAGGACGGGAGGAGGAGGAAGGAAGGACGGGCGGCGGAGGAAGGAAGGACGGCGGGAGGAGGAGAAAGGAAGGACGGCGGAAGGGAGGTCGGGATCTGGGTGTGTCGGGTCGTGAAAGCGTGCGCGGCTGGTGGAGGGTTGTCGGTGTGTGGCGGCAGCAAGGAGGGCGTCGTCGGATCGAGGGAGGTCGGGATCCGGGTGTTGCGGGTGTGGTGTGTCGGCAGTGTGTGTGGTGTCGGGGTTGGAGAGGAGGCGGCAGGTGTGTGGTCTTGTTGTTGTTGTTGTCGGGTGCTAGGGGGTGGTGCGGGGTTGTGTGTGGTGGTGCGGGGTTGTGCGGGGGTGGTGTGGGGGTTTTTGGGGGAAGTTTTTTTGGTTTTTTTTGTTTTGTTTTAGTTTGGGTTTTTTTGTATAGCTTGGTTTTTTTTTTTTTTTTTTTGTTTAGAGAGGGTGGGAGAAAATGAGAGAGAAAGAGTGAATGTGAGAAATGAGAAAGGTTGAGTGAATGAGGAAGTGAGTTGGGAGATTAGAATGGTGGAAGAGTTGTACACAATTAGGTAGAGTTATACACAATTAGGGAAGAAGATTAGGGAGGGAGAATTGTAGCCCTCCATTGAGATGTAATCTCATCCCTCCATCCCTTCCATCCAAAGGCCCTTATAAGGACTTAGGGACTCAATGGATGTAAGGACCTTAGAAGAACCACTCTCTCTCTCTCTCTCTCTCTCTCTCTCTATATATATATATATATATATATATATATATATATATATATATATATATATATATATATATATATAGAGAGAGAGAGAGAGAGAGAGGCAAGATCCGGTGAGTTTGCCACTTTTCGTGAGTTACCCCCGCATTTATATACCATTGGATCTAACAAGATCAAGGGCTGAGATTAACCCACACAAACACTCATAAAATAATTCTATCTTTCTCTCTCCTAAAATCAATCCTCCTGTGCGTTTATTTCTTTTTTTTTTTTTGTTCTTTGTGTTCTTCATTCTTCTCCACAATTTTCTATATTCTTCAAATTCATGTCACAATTCAACTAATTCTTCACAAAACTGGAATAATTCAAAACGAAAAGCATAAAATTCGTCGATTATCTTACGATTAATTCGATTGCATCAAGCAATATCCGTCAAATTTAGCCCCAAATATGGAGAAACCCTAATGTAAGACTATGAAAAGAAGGTAAGCATAATTTTTTAAATTTTGTGACTAATAACATTAGGAAACAACAAATTTAATAGAAAGTTTGTTCATTTACAACAACTTTTGAAAAGATTTCGATATTTTTTGTGATTTGCAGCAATTTGAATCATGATGAACAAATATAACTGGTGTTCAATAGAATAACTGACGCAATGTAATAGAATAACTGACGCAGTATAATACAATAACCACGTTTCTGTAATAAAATAACTTGTTTCTACCTTACTAATGAACTTGAAATTTATATGAATTTGACTCGATTTATTCTTTTTTATCCTTTTTAATGCAATAACTACCTTTGTATAATGAAATAACTCATTATGTTTGGTGATTTGCAGGTTGAATCATGATGAACACGGATAATTGATGTTCAATGTAATAGTTGATGTATATACTTGGTCATGTTAATGAGGAAACTTAGTTATTTTATAGTTAACTCGGTTGGTTGTTTCTCGAGAATAATGTTTACTTGTGTATATAGTTATTCCAATGGAGAAACTCAATTATTGTAATTAAGAAACGCAATTATTTTATTGTAAACTCAGTTGTTTACTGAGAATTATGTTCTCTGATATCTATAGTTATTCCAATGTAGAAACTCAGTTATTGTAACAAGTAACTCATGTTATTGTATTAAGATGAAACTCAAATATAAAGTTTCTATCTTTTTTTCTTGTTTCATCTTGTTTAATTGGATAACTGGCAATTTTCAATAGAATAATTGATTTTGTTCAATAAAATATTTGAGATTGCTTAATATAATAGCAAAATCTGAAAAATGAAATAATCAGATTTGACAACGTTAAAAAGAACCGCTTACTTTCACCATATAACTATTTTGTCTCCAACACATTACACTTAAGCATCTCCAACAAATTATATTTATACATCTTCGTAATTACATCTAATCTTCTCAAACAATACATATAATAATAGTAACATCACTAACATTACATATATGTATCTCCAAATGTTATGTCTAAAATTATTTCATTCCGACGAGAACCATGTCTTGCCGGTGTTTTCACCATTCTTCTGTCTGTATTTATTCCTGATGAGAACCATGTCCTGCCTATTGTTGAGGGCTTAACCAGTTGAAAATGAAAGCTCACTGAAATAAATAAAAACAAAAAGGGGGTAAGTTAAAAATAACTATGCAACTGAAATACAATAACCACCAATACGTATTAAAATAACTGTAAATACACTATAGAATAACTGGATATTTTAGGGAAATAAAAGCATATTTTGTCAGAGTGGAGTAACCATGCAAAATGAAATACAATACAATAACTAAGAATAACTGTAAATAACTGTAAATACACTATAGAATAACTCTACTATTTGTAGTTATTGTAATGTAGAAACTCAGTTATTTAAATGTAGAAAATCTGCTATTTGTAGTTTTGTAATGTAGAAACTCAGTTATTGTAATGAATAAAACGTATTATTGTATTGAGATGAAACTCAAATATAGTCAACAATCTATCTTTTGTTTGTTTTCATCTTGTTTAATTGAATAATGGTCATTATTTTCAATAGAATAATTGATTTTCTTCAATGAAATGATTGATATTGGTTAATGCAATAACCAAGCTAATAAAGCCCTTTCCGATTTGTCGAGCTTGCTTTAGAAGAAGAAGGCGAGAAAGATGAATATACAATAACCATGGAATCTAAATTTGACATAAGCAACACTTGTTTAGAACATAAAAATAGAGTAATTACATCAGAGTCGTATAATAATTGACTTAAATTATTACAATAACCGTGATTGAACTTTACAATAACCATGCGTCAACTATGGTGTACTATAATAATGATTACAATAATCGTGATTGAACTATACAATAACCATGATTGAACTTTACAATAACCGTGATTGAAATTTACAATAACCATGGTTGAACTATTGTGTACTTTGTCTCATACTTTATCCTTGGAGTTAAACATTAACAAGAAGTTGTCTTGCTGGTGTTTCATCATTCTTCTCAACGAGAACCATGTCGAAGCCTATTAATGGGGTTAAACCTGTTAAAAGCAAAAGCTCCCTGAAAGAAATAAAAACAACGAAGAGCGTAAGTTGAAATAATTATGCAACTGAAATACAATAACCACCCATAAGTATTGAAATAACCATAAAATACTATAAAATAACTTGTTAGTTTAGATAAATAAAAACATACTTTGTCAGAATGGCGTAACTAAACAAAATGAAATACAATAATCCCACTAATGCATTGAAATAATCGAAACAACACAATACAATAACTGAGTATTTCAGAGAAATAATAATGTACCAAAAAAACCCAAATGCATTAAGACGCACCATTCTTATCAACAGAAGATACTCTAAAGAACCTCATTTTTCTGCCATCTATCTACATTCATAATAGTTTGATTGAACAACCAGAAAGAGAAACATCCAATTCAAAAATCAAGTGCAAAAACACAAAATACAATTACAAAACCCTAGAATTATGTGAAAACAAAAAAAAAATCATTTAACAACACAAACACAAAAAATTGAACAATATAATGAAGGAAACTGAATAAATTGAAGATTACACACACAAAAAACATTAAATTCGAGCAAAGAACAAGAAGATGAAATGAGAATTGAATACATTCAACCAAAAAAATAGTAGAAAACGAAAAAATCATTACCTGATTTCACGTAATTTAAGATGAAGATGAAGTCGAATTAGTGAGCGAACACGAAGAAGGAGCACGAAGAAAAAGCTTGAAGAAAGTGAATGTCGCAGTAGAAGATGAATAATAGAGGGGAAATATGAAGAGAGAGAGAGAGAGAAAGAAACTGGATAAATGAAAAAAAAAGTGTAGAGCATAAAATATAAGATTTAAATAAAAGATGAAAGATTTAATCTCAGCCATTCATCTTAGATTAGATTAGTGGTTTAGATTCAGAGGGGTAACTCACCAAAAAAACCAAACTCATATGATCCTATTTCTATATATATATATATATATCATTTACAGTTTTAATTTCAAATATTTATATGTTTTTCAGGTGGGATGACACGCCGGTCAAGAAATATGTTACTTGGTCGTTCACCCGTAACCTAGGAGATGAGTACTTCACTAGGTGGGGTGAAGCGAGCCACGCACAGCGTCAGAAGATGTGAAATTACTTTGCGGTAATTAATTTGACACTTATTTATAATTATGTATTTCAATAATAATTTTCTTAAGTTTATAATAATTTTCTTAAAGTTTACATAACTAATTTCACACTTGCTTTTGAAACAGAGTCATGTAAGATCCATCGATCGTGGCTATGATCCTACGCCTGAGTGGCAGATGAGGGTAACGAGGCGGATTACCACTCTTATTAATGGACTGAAATATAATAAGAAAACGATAAAGTGGGTGCCTGATACTTGGTGGGAGAACCTTAAGACTAGGCTAGAAGATCCCACTTTTTCCAAACATTCGAAAATCATCACGGCAAATAGGAAGTCGGGTGGTAAAGATGGGAAAGCATTGGGCACCCATACTCTTGGTCGGAAGAGTTGCTCCGATGCTTTTAAGAAATTGGCAAGTATTATTTATATTGCTTTTAAAAAGTGGTTAATATATATGATTGACAAATATATACTTGATTTTACTTGTTTTCATAGTACTTTCAGGGTGAAGAGGCCACTCCGTACAAGTTGTTTACGAAGACGAAGAAAAATAAGAAGGGCGAGTGGGTTAATCCTCGAGCTGCTGAGAAAGACGTAAGTTTTTGTATTCAATTTAATATTTATTTTTATTACAAAGAACGGTAGTATCTTTCTTAGAAAGAACGATAATATCATTTTTATATATATTTGAGTCCATGAGTCCATAAAACAATATCACGAATTTTTTTTTTCAATTTTTTTTCAAATTTTTTTTTTCCGAAAAAGTTTTTTTTTTTTTTTTTTTTTTTTTTTTTTTTTAGCTGTGATATTGTTTAGTATAACATGTGATATTGTATTACAAAATAATATCACGATTTTTTTTTCAATTTTTTTTTTTTCGAAAATGTTTTTTTTTTTTAATGTATGCTGTGATATTGTTTAGTATAACGTGTGATATTGTATTACAAAACAATATCACGATTTTTTTCCGAATTTTTTTTTCAAAAACTTTTTTTTTGATTGTGATATTGTTTAGTATAACGTGTAAAGCGTAAGTTGTGATATTGTGCAAAGTATAACGTGTGATATTGTATCATGGACTCAAAAAGATAGGGTGGACTCATGTGATCCTAATTATATATATATATATATATATATATATATATATATATATATATATATATATATATAGAGAGAGAGAGAGAGAGAGAGAGAGAGAGAGAGAGAGAGAGAGAGAGAGAGAGAGAGATAGGATCTTGTGAGTTTGGTTTCTTATGGTGAGTTGTGAGTTTGGCCTTTGAAATCTCAGCCACTAGATTATATTAGAGATGAATGACCAAGATATAATCTTACCTGTCATATAAAATCACTGTCATTTACTTATTTTCTCTTTTTTCTAGTGCTACTCTTTTTTTACTTTAATTTTTTTTATCTCCTTTTTTTTACCTCGTGTTATTATGTTTTTTTTTACAACTTTGATTTTTTTTTTCTCTTATGTTTTTCTCTAATTTTCTCATTATGTTACCTTATTTTCTTTTTATTTTTGTACCAAATTTTTTTTACTCTTATTTTTTTAGCTCGTGTTATTATGCTGTTATTGTGCTTTTTTTTACTTTGATTTTTTTAACGACTTTGAGTTTTTTTTTTCTCTTTTTTTTTTTTACCACATGTTATTGTTATTCCGCTGTTATTGTGATGTTATTCTGCTGTTACTTTGAATTTTTTACGACTTTGATTTTTTTTTTTTACCACGTGTTATTGTGCTGTTATTCTACTGTTATTCTGCTGTTATTGTGTTGTTATTCCGGTGTCACAGTGATTTTTTTACTTTGATTTTTTTTACTACTTTGATTTTTTTACTATTTTTTACCGCATGTTATTGTGTTGTTATTCTGATGTTATTCCGGTGCCATTTTGATTTTTTTTGCGACTTTGATTTTTTTTTCCTTTTTTTTTACCCAGTGTTATTGTGTTGTTATTCTACTGTTATTCTGCTGTTATTGTGATGTTATTCCGGTGTCACTTTGATTTTTTTACTACTTTGATTTTTTACTTCTTTTTTTTACCACATGTTAATGTGTTGTTATTCTGGTGTTATTGTGATTTTTTTTTACTTTGATTTTTTTTTTTCATCACGCGTTATTACAGTGTTATTGTGTTTTTAGTCCGCTATTATTCTTGTGTTGTTGGAGTGTTATTGTAGTGTTAGTCTATTGTTAATGAAGTGTTATTGTGTTGTTACTCTTGTATTACTCTAGTAAGATTTAAAGTATTAATGATAGTTGTCACTGGTTGTTACTTCATTGTTACCCTATGTTACTCTATTGTTATTGGAATTGTTCATTGTTACTTATTCTGTAATTTTTACCTGATTATCTTATTGTTACTCTAGTATTAACATGGATTGATATTGCTCATTGTTACTCCACTGCTATGGACTTGATTCCACCGTTATTCTTATGTTATTCTTGCGTTATTATGTGGTACTCTTGTGTTATTCCTATGTTACACCTATGTTACTCTTGTTTTACTTTAGATAGCCTATGTGGGATTCGAACCCACGCCATTCGTGTTATTACACGATGCTCTACCAATTAAGCTAATAGGCTTCATTTTAAATATGCATGAGCCAAATATTGATTCCATTGATCAGAATATGTTCGGATGTTATCTCTTTAATCTGGACACAAACACACACACACATCAATAAATGGGCGTTCCATCAGATTGACAAGGATTTCTTAAGAATTTATTACTAAACAACCTCTTAATTATCACAAACAAGATCATGAAACCATGCTCCATTGGGAAGAGCATCTGCATTCACATGTAATAACTCAATAAATAGAACTGATACAATTAACAAACGACCCAAAGCAACACACTAATCATCTACGCAAGTAGATATCATACAAGCAGCCCAAATTACCTACTTTCTACGTATGATACTATGATTGATATAAACTCTGAACTCAGCCCACTCTAGGGGCGTGTAAAAGGGGTTGTAAAGTTCACTGGTAACATCTTCATGTTGGGGTTGGTGTCCTTAACAGTTAGTGCAAGGACTTATAAACCTCTAAAAGGATCAAAAGGGCATACTTTGGTATTATTATCAGTTGATCCACGTTTATCAATAACGGTTGGCTTGCTAGATAAGTTTGACGTTATTGTCATACAGATGGCGGTGATCAACTGGTCCCTAAAAGTCACACCTATAGGATACGTTCGAGAGATGTGACGGTATGAAAATACTGTCATGTAGATGCCAAATATCGACTAACCAGTTAGTCCGAGTTATTTGACTAGTAATTAGTCAAATATGTGATGTTGAGATATTATATTTAATACGGATTAAATATCATGGGCTAAGGCGAATTAACCAGTTAATTCGTAACATTAAATATACGTGATTTATATTTAATTAAATGTATATTAAAATAATTATACAATACTGTTTTGTCGGACACGTATTAATAATTCAGCTAACCCGTATTATTAGCTGATGCCTTAATTTCCGATAACCGATAATGAGTTTATAATCGACCACGTCATATACACTTAGCGAGTGATGGACCGGACCGCGAGTTTAAGTGAAGAGAAAATGAAAAGCCCATACGGGCTCCTCTCACTCGGTTTGGCCGAGAATCACCAAGACAAAAGGAGAGCTTTCTCCTCTTGTCTAACCTAATTCATTCTTGCTAAAAATTTAGGGTTTCGAAGAGCATTCTTCTCTGTAGAAACCGAGATCTCACATCTCAAGCAAACTCACATCAGTTCTCCCTATATTGCAAGGCAATCGGAGAACACTGTTCTAGCACAAGGGCATATCTCGGACAAAATCTTGGGTGCAACGATTAGGAGGAAATCGCTTAGATTTACATTCTTTACGCCGCATTTAAAGGACCCGAGGGTTGATTTCTAATCTTTATCGTTTCCTTGTTATTTTCGTTTTATGACTATAAATTGCATATGAAATTTTACGTTATAATCCTTAATTCGAAGGGTAGTATACGGATATTAACCCACAAGTGGTATCAGAGCGAGGCCACGTAAATTTTTATATGTGTTTTTCATCAAACGATTGTTGAAACGATGAATTTTGGTTAAAATTTTGTCTCGGTGACCATTTTTACTCGGCAGAATTTTTTTTTTTTTATTTGCTGCGTTTTGGTTGCTTTGGGAACCGTGTCTTGTTTACACGGTTGCTCTTGTTGTTGTTTTGTCTCGAAAACCAAACCGTGCCATGTTTTACACTACTGTTTTGTTTCAAATTTCATGTTGTTTTTACATGTTGTTATTTTATACGGAGATTATAGCAACATGTCAAGTTTTTGTCAATTGTTAAATTTGTTTTGATGCGTTTTTGATCAAAATTACAATTGATCTTGTCTCGATATATGTTTTCACGAGGGTTTTGAAGTTTTCAGCCACTTTTGCATTCGATCGAGCGTATTTCTACTCGATCGAGTCTTTGTTTTGTCTTGTTTTTGATCGATCGAGTCCCCTGTTGTACTCGATCGACCCTGTCTCAAAAACCTTTTGCTCGATCGAGTCCCTGTTGTACTCGATCGACCCCTTTCTAAACCCTACTGCTCGATCGAGTTGTCCTCGTACTCGATCGAGCAGATTTGCTGATATAGGTACTCGATCGACCTCCAGATTAGTCGATCGAGTACTCCCGATTAGCATACCCCTCGATCGACTTGCGATTGATCGATCGAGCCCTTTAGTTCCTCGATCGAGCACTTATGTCCCTGGATCGAGGGATTTCGTCTTTTGACTTTGAAAATTTGTTTCTTTTGATTTAAATTTTCTTATGGCTTCAATATGTACTTTATCCGGATATAGTACACTCGCTATGATTGTGAAACGGTTCACACACGTACCATTAAGTTATTTTAAATTATATTTAAAGTAACGGATTATAATAGATTAAAATTAAATGATAGAAGCGGTTTTTTATCACGAATTTTAATCATTAAAAGGTGGTTTGGATAAATTTAACATAATTACGGAATTATGTCATGAATAAATTTGTTTTGTTTTTAGTTGATGCATTTTTATTTATCGTTAATTTATGAATGCCGTGAATGCCTTTTATTACGTATTTAATTTTTGCAAGCGGTTGTAACTAAGTGTGGCCTTAGTAGAACGTGTTACCGTAATGATGGAACACGGTCTTGGTTGTATTTTGAGATCTTGTATCTCCGTTTTTGTTTTTTCACTTGTAATTACAGTTTTAATTAGAATGTAAATAGGTTTATATTTTGTAATTTTAATTGTAATTTTTGAGAAGACCAAAGATGGAGACAGGATGCTCACTCCCGCTACTTGGATCAAGATGGAACATCAAGACAAGCTTTTCGGGTCCAACGGTGGATTCCAAAGTTGTATTATGTTCTTATACTAGGATAGGCCACACTAGGAAATTTTTATTTACGTATTGCATTCCTTTATTTATTTTTCCGCAACGATTAAATGCATCATTTTCCGCCTAAAAACCAAACCACCTAACTATTGCATGAAAACTGACACATATAGAGGTCACGAGTTAGTTTTCATTGACATTCTCATGTCACACGTTTTAAGCCATCATCCAAATAAATTCATTCACAACAGACGCTAGTTATTCGTTCACTTAAAATGAATTATAATTTTGTTGATGGGATCTTCCTCGTATAAGCCAAAATTGAGAACGGTCTTTATAGGTCAAACTCCAATGAGTCCCTTCTTCGTCGGTAGGCATACTATGACCCCTTCTACGTCGGGTAAGTTGGAACTGATTGACCTATTTTATCTCAACACTATGGTCACTCGTACGATCCTGTGATCATGGTGGACTATAGATAGGATTTACGGAAATCTATCGACCAAGAGTTCTTAAGGAAGAATTAGCTAAACAGTTGGCTTATCAATTTACTGAAATTGAGTCTTGGGATCACTTGTATCATTCTTGAGGGAGATCAATTATGCAAGTGCGAGAGTCTACATGTTTAAAATGAATTTTAAAATAGACTTAAATCACCTCGATGAGTTGCTTATTTCGTTTTGTTTTTCTTTCTTTTTCAGTGTAGATCACGTTTTAAATCGCTAAACATCAAATGGCTGGTTCAAGTGATAACCCAATGCCAAGTGCCACATTGGACCGTGAGTCCTGGCTTAGGATCTTCATGAGTCAGATGAATCAGTCCACTCGGATCAAGAATGACGGATCCAACTTCTGGATCGGGAGGCAAAGATTACGGAATGCGCGCCGCCGACGGAAAGCTCGGATATCGCTTGAGCCCATGCCGTTAAACCCAGGCCCCACGGCTGGAATTAACGAAATCAACAAGTATAACGATTTCGCTTTAGAAGCTGGTGCGGTAAAGAACGTACTTATTTTTGCAATGGAACCCAATTTGCAGAAACGCTTCATAGCCCAAGGTGCAAACAAGATTTTCACCACGCTCACTAAGGAATTCTCGAAAGCACCGAGAATCGTGACCTATGAGCATACCACTCGCTTCTTTGATGCGAGACTCCAGAAGGGCCAACCGGTTAGCCCACACATTCTCAGCATGATTGAGAATGTCGAGAAGCTGGAGACCTTTAATCAGTAACATCAGCGAGAATATTGTTATCGACCGTATTCTTCACTCACTCCACGATGGTTATTCGCAATTCAGAGCGAATTACTATATGAATGATTTGAAGAAAACTCCCCATGAACTGCACTCCCTCCTCGTACAGACCGAGAAGGACATGAAGTGCAGTGGGAGCTCGAAACAGGATATTCTCGTTGTGTCAAACAAAGGGAAAGGTAAGGGCAAATCTCCGGCAAACCTAACAGTAGGTAAGGCGAAGTTCAAGAAGTCGGGTTCAGGTAAGAGTGGTCCTGGTGAGTCGAGTAACTCATCAGGCATGACAATGACAAAGAGCAAGAGTGAAAACATGGAATGCCATCATTGCCACAAGACTGGGCATTGGAGACGCACATGTCCTGTTTATCATGAGGACTTAAAGGCAGGTCGTGTTAAACCTGTTGGTATGTCTTCTCTCTCTCCTACTTTTATTCATATGATTGAGATTAACCACGCAAGTTACGGAACTTGGGTACTTGATACTGGTTGTGGTTCTCATCTGTGTAATCATGTGCAGGGGCTCCGAAACATCGAACCCCTCGTAAAGGGTGAGGTGGACCTGCGTGTTGGGAATGGAGCAAGAGTAGCTGCCATCTTCAAGGGGACATATGTGATCCAGCTTCCTAGCGGATTTGAGTTATCATTATATGATTGCTATTATGTACCCAGTCTTTCTAAAAACATTATTTTTTTCTCGCGCTTGATAAACTTGGTTTTTCATTTGTAATAGAGAATAATTCTTGCATTTTCTCATTACACAATATGATTTATGGCAAGGCAGTTTCCATGAACGGAATTTATGTTTTAGATCAGACCTCGGAAATATTACACGTAATGAATAAAAGGTTAAAGGTTGGTGACAAAGATCAAACATATCTATGGCACTGCCGTATGGGACACATTAATGAGAAACGCGAAAAACAGCTCATCAAACATGGAGCTATCTCGGCCTTTGATTTTCAATCATTTGGCACGTGTGAATCATGTCTCATCGGTAAGATGACTCGGATTTCCTTCAAAGGTGTTGGAATGCGCGCTGCTGACCTATTAGGGCTCATACACACGGATGTATGTGGTCCTATGTCAATCACCGCACGAGAAGGCTATAGGTATTTCATCACTTTCACGGACGATTTGAGTAGATATGGCTATGTCTACTTAATGAAGCACAAAAGTGAATCCTTTGAGAAATTCAAGGAATACCAAAATAGGGTACATAACCTGTTGGGTAGAAAGATAATAACACTGCGTTCGGATCGTGGTGGCGAGTATCTTTCTCACGAGTTTGATCAACACCTAAAGGACTGTGGGATTGCCCTACGTTAACTCCACTGGAACACCTCGGTGAACGGTGTGTCCGAACGGAGAAATCGAACACTACTTGATATGGTTCGATCCATGATGAGTCACACGGTTTTACCCGATTCATTATGGGGTTATGCTCTTATGTCGCCCGCTCTAATACTTAACCAAGTCCGTCTAAAGTGTTGACAAGACTCCATATGAACTATGGAAGGGAACGGTCCCTAACTTGTCCTTTATACGGGTTTGGGGCTGCGAGGCTTATGTCAAGTGGAGACACGAGGATAAGCTCGGCCCGCGATCGGTCAAGACATACTTTATAGGTTATCCTAAAGGAACGCGTGGTCATTACTTCTATTCGCCAACCGAACAACGCGTTTTTGTTGCGGCTAGTGCGACATTCTTAGAGAAGGAATTTCTCGAGAATGCAAAGAGTGATAGAACCTTCGACCTGTCGGAGATTCCAGAACCAAACACCGAGCAACAATTGGAGGAACCAATTCCTTCAATCCCGGCTGCGGTGAATATTCCTGAGGAACCTAGGAGGTCGGGAAGAGTCTCTATTCCTCCGGACAGATACATCGGTATGGTCGAGGAACATGACATAGATGACGTTCTACTCTTAACGAGTAGTGAACCCGCAACCTATAAAGGTGCCATGACCGATTCGACTCAAAGCTATGGCTTGAGGCCATGCAATCCGAGATGGACTCCATGTATGAGAACAACGTGTGGGATCTTGTTGACTTACCGGCTAAGGTTCGTCCCCTTCAATGCAAATGGCTTTACAAGATAAAGCATTCTGTGGAAGGTCAACAAGATATCTACAAAGCACGACTAGTTGCTAAAGGTTTCACCCAAGTGCCAGGTTTGCACTACGATGAGATTTTTGCACCCGTAGTTATCTTTGCGTTCCATTCGGATTATCTTAGCGATCGCCGCTTTTCATGACTATGAAATTTGGCAAATGGATGTGAAAACCGCCTTCTTAAACGGCTTTTTGGAGGAAGAGTTGTACATGGTACAACCCGAAGGTTTCATCGATCCAACACATCCTAAGAAAGTGTGCAAGCTTAAGCGTTCCATTTATGGACTTAAGCAAGCATCAAGGAGTTGGAATCATCGTTTCGACCAAGTGATAAAAGAAAATGGATTTACTCGATCGGTCGAGGAACCATGTTTATATATCAAGTCGAGTGGGAGCAAGATTGTCTTCCTAATATTGTATGTTGATGACATACTCCTGATTGGGAATGACATACCTCTCTTAACATCGGTGAAAGTATGGTTGAAAAACCATTTCCAGATGAAAGATCCGGGAGAGGCACGAGAGAATTCTAGGCATCCGTATCTATCGAGATAGATCACGACGGATGTTATCTCTCGATCAGAGTCTTACATAGACAAAGTCCTAGAGAGATTCAAAGCATGACTAACTCCAAGAAGGGGTTTCTTCCTATGGCTCCGGGGTGCACTTGAGCAAGTCTCGGGCACCGAGACACCGGAAGAGAAAGAGCGCATGACACGGATTCCTTATGCTTCGGCTATAGGATCAATCATGTATGCCATGATATGCACACGTCCGGACGTGGCATATGCATTGAGTATGACAAGTCGATTCCAACAACAACCAGGTGAACCACATTGGTTGGCTGTCAAGAACATTCTTAAGTACCTACGGAGGACTAAAGATTGGGCTTTGACTTATGGAGGCGAACAAAAGCTATGCGCAACCGATTCTGTGAGATGCTAACTTCCAAACGGATCGTGATGACTCGAAATCTCAGTCGGGATTCGTTTTTACTCTTAATGGCGCTGCATCACTGGAAGAGTTCGAAACAAATGTTAAAGCAGATTCTACGACCGAGTCCGAGTACTATGCCAAACGAAGCAACAAAGGAAGCGATATGGATGCGTCAATTCTTACATGGACTATCCGTAGTGCCTAGTTCGAATGACCCGATCACCATCTATTGCGACAATAGTGGTGCCATCTTCCAAGCTAAGGAGCCAAAGTCTAGCAACAAGTCTAGACATGTACAACGGAAAGCTCATCTAATCGGAGATTACGTGGAGCAAAAGAGAGTAGTGATAGAAAAGATTGCTACGAGATGATAACATAGCAGATCCTCTCACTAAAGCATTACGACAAGATAAGCATGAAGGGCACGTTAATTCCATGGGAATCAAACGTGTTCCTGAGTTGTAGTACTCTTTTATGGATCAGATTCATTCTCCTTTGTACTCTATACGACATCATCGTTTTGATATTTTATATATATATATTTTGTTTTTCATGTGGAATTGTACGACAATTTTGAACACCACAAAGTGAAATGAACAAACATCATATCTTGTTAGTCCTTAATTGCCCACATGAGATGATAACTCTGGCAATTATTCGTGACGTTGGTTGATGGTGGGTTCAACGAGCCATAAGTCAACGAGGTTGGTGACCAATCACGCAGGCGATTTATACGGATATTTCGTAGGACACAATTGTGACATCGACGTGGAGTCCTAAATGTTTTATAACATTCGTTGCCGGGTCGTGGATAGGACTTCCATGGTGATCCTAAGAGTCGATTCTTTGACTATCATTTGTCTCTTGCGACTACGGCAGATTTTGGGTGACTTTGGTTTCTTTCTCACGGTCATCCGTAACAGGGGGCCAAGTAGATTTTTTTTCTGGGTCATTTCATGCTGTGCTTAGAACGGAAGGAGTTCGAGTTGAAGGAAATATTCAGCCTTTATCGGGTACTCGATATTTCTCAGGGCCACTCGAGGAGTCAGAATCGAAATGCATGGCCATGCTCGGATACGGATTCGTTTTATCGGTTAAGTTACTCTCTAGTCGGGGAAACCACTCTAGATACGGATCGATTGTAAAATACGACCTTTGTGGATCCGGATCTGCAAATTGTTTTACATTGTGTGGGAGAAATTTTAAATGAATATGAGAATCGGTTATCGCACATACACTTGTACGGACAAGTGGGAGTTTGTTGGAGCTTGTGTCCTCCGGTTAGTGCGGATAACGTCATTGCACATACACTTGTACGGACAAGTGGGAGCTTGTTGGGGTTGGTGTCCTTAACAATTAGTGCAAGGACTTATAAACCTCTAAAAGGATCAAAAGGGCATACTTTGGTATTATTATCAGTTGATCCACGTTTATCAATAACGGTTGGCTTGCTAGATAAGTTTGACGTTATTGTCATACGGATGGCGGTGATCAACTGGTCCCTAAAAGTCACACCTATAGGATACGTTTGAGAGATGTGACGGTATGAAAATACTTGTCATGTAGATGCAAATATCGACTAACCAGTTAGTCCGAGTTATTTGACTAGTAATTAGTCAAATATGTGATGTTGAGATATTATATTTAATACGGATTAAATATCATGGGCTAAAGGCGAATTAACTTGATTAATTCGTAACATTAAATATACGTGATTTATATTTAATTAAATGTATATTAAAATAATTATACAATACTGTTTTGTCGGACACGTATTAATAATTCAGCTAACCCGTATTATTAGCGGATGCCTTAATTTCCGATAACCGATAACGATTTATAATCGACCACGTCATATACACTTAGCGAGTGATGGACCGGACCGCGAGTTTAAGTGAAGAGAAAATGAAAAGCCCATACGGGCTCCTCTCACTCGGTTTGGCCGAGAATCACCAAGACAAAAGGAGAGCTTTCTCCTCTTGTCTAACCTAATTCATTCTTGCTAAAAATTTAGGGTTTCGAAGAGCATTCTTCTCTGTAGAAACCGAGATCTCACATCTCAAGCAAACTCACATCAGTTCTCCCTATATTGCAAGGCAATCGGAGAACACTGTTCTAGCACAAGGGCATATCTCGGACAAAATCTTGGGTGCAACGATTAGGAGGAAATCTGCTTAGATTTCTGTTCTTTACGCCGCATTTAAAGGACCCGAGGTTGATTTCTAATCTTTATCGTTTCCTTGTTATTTTCGTTTTATGACTATAAATTGCATATGAAATTTTACGTTATAATCCTTAATTCGAAGGGTAGTATACGGATATTAACCCACACTTCACATGTCAGAATAGACGATGGAAGTTGTAGCTAGCTGATCATCTGTGTTGGTTCAATCGTCATCTATCTTCAGTTTTCGTCAAGTATGAACATGAACAGTATTGATTAGTGCAGGCAAATCGACAATGTTACTTTGGCCCGAAATTACGATAAGCTTAAATGATGCCAAATGGGTGTTCCATGAAGAGCCAGGGACTTCAAGAAGAGGAGCATCAAGCTTTTGAAAAAGACGTATAAATTCCCATCATAGAGTAAGAATTAAACGTGTCCATTTAAGATTCTAAATGAACATGACCAGAATGACACAAAAAATCGATTCATAACAATTTACCCGAACTGACATGTGCTAGAAGTCTAGAATGACCATTCAATACCAGCCCCAAACAGACCTGGAATGATCGACCCATCCTGACATGCATAGTGCATCATACACCCTGAATGATCTGCCCAAAACTGAATGAATTTGTACTCAACATGAAAGACTCGTTCCCTAGGTATACTTAATCATAGTTAAATAATAAGAATCAAAGAATCAATTCTATCTCAGACAACCACCATTATCGACTGGGGTAGCATAATAATTTGATAATCACAAGGCGCATTAATAATCTGCAATTGTGTTTCCTAAATTCCTAAACACTTACTCCGTATGTATCAGACATGAATCTTCATTCTACAAGCATTTCATAACATTAATATGTATTCAAGTAGTACTAATTAACTTAGGAAAACAATCAATTCATACATCAAGCTAGATATTTCAACGAAAAGCACACTCACAAATTTTGCATTTGAAAATCGTGAAATTGAACATAGAAAATTGGGGGAAATTGAAGTACGAAGTAATTCGAGTGAAATCAAAGAGTAAAAAACAGATTTACAAATAAAATCATGAGAAAACGTACTATAACAATCAAATGAAAAGAAAATTGCAATTTGACAATGAATAGATTATAAGAAAAAATAAGATGGAGATGAAAAGGTACCGGATAAAAAAAGCGGGATTCCAGATAGCAATGGTATCATCGATGAAACCACCAACGATGAGGCCGAGGGGATACTCATCAGAATCGGCGACGCTTTTGGACCATGAATGGCGGTTAAATTGATAGGAAAAAAAGGACAAAAATTTATGAGAGAGAAAGCAAAGTCTGAAAATGGTAAGTTGAGAAGACGAACATTATTTCATAGTGCGATGAGTTTGTTTTTTAGATGAATCTTGGCCGTGTATTTTTCATTATTTAATGGTCTAGATTTTCCAAACTCACAACTCACCATAAGAACCAAACTCACGAGATCCCGCCTCTCTCTCTCTCTCTCTCTCTCTCTCTATATATATATATATATATATATATATATATATATATATATATATAGAGAGAGAGAGAGAGAGAGAGGCTAGATCCGGTGAGTTTGCCACTTTTGGTGAGTTACCCCCGCATTTATATACCATTGGATCTAACAAGATCAAGGGCTGAGATTAGACCCAAAAAAATATACACACTCATTTTTTTCTCTCTCTTCCCCTCATGCTACGTTTTCCCTGCTTCTTCATTCTTCCCCTCTTTTTTCTTATTTTCTTCATATTCTTTTTTCACTATCCTATTTTCTTTATTCTTTCTCTCTTTTTCCTAATTTCTTCAATTTAATAACATTATTCAATCAAATCATCACAGAAACTAGAGTAACTCAAGTCGAAAACACAAATTAGTTCATTATTTTCGTTCTATTTGATTTACACATGCATCAATCGCCAATTTTTGCCCAAAATTTGCAGAAACCCTAGCTCCAATCGACAAAACGAAGGTAGGAGTAGATTATATAAGTCAATATATGTTATTTTGCGAGTTATTTTATTTTCTACACCGTTAGTATGCTTGTTTATCATACCGTTGACATTTGATTGATGATTTATTATCATAATGCTGAAAATTTGTTGGTAACCTAGATTAGCATACCAACTGTTTGTTAAAATGTCTAGTTGAATTTAGAAACTCAATTATTGTAATGAAAAAACGTGGTTATTTAAATGCAGAAACGCGGTTATTTTAATGTACAAAGTCGATTATTGTAATGTACAATCTCAGTTATTGTAATGTACAAACTCACTTATTGTGGTGTAGAAACACTGGTATTTGTAGTTATTGTAATGTAGAAACTCAGTTATTGTAATGAATAAATTGTGTTATTGTATTGAGATGAAACTCAAATATATTCAAATTTCTTGTTCACTCGTTAGTTGTTGTAACATTACAACTCGATTATTGTATTACTTAAACCCAGTTATTCTATTATTAAAACTCAGATATTGTATCTCGTAGTTATTTCTTGGATGTTATGGAAAGTAATATTCTGCTTTTTGGTGATTTGCAGGTTGCGTCACGATATACGCGGATAATTGACGTTTAATGGAAAAATTGATGTATATACTTGGTCGTTTTTTGTTAGCTTTCATCTTGTTTAATTGATTAACTTAGTTATTCTAATATAGAGAAATTGATTATTGTAATGTAGAAACTCGATATTTGTAGTTATTCAAATGTACAAACTCAATTATTGTAATGTAGAAACTCAGTTATTGCAATGTAAAACTTTGATATTTGTAATTATTGTAATGCAGAAACTCGGCTATTGTAATGAGTAAATCGTGTTATTGTATTGAGATGAAACTCAAATATAATCAAATTTCTATCTTGTGTTTGTTTTCATGTTGTTTAATTTAATAACTAGTTATTTTTATTCAATTAATAATTGAGATTGGTAATCTAGATTAGCACACCAACTGTTTGTTAAAATGTCTAGTTAAATTTAGAAACTCAGTTATTGTAATGAAGAAACGTGGTTATTTAATTGTTATTCAAATGCAGAAACTCAGTTATTGTAATGTAGAAACTCGGTTATTGTAATGTATAAACTCGGTTATTGTAATAATGGAGAATCTCGGTATTTGTAATTATTGTAATGTAGAAACTCAGTTATTGTAATGAATAAATTGTGTTATTGTATTGAGATGAAACTCAAATATGTTCAAATTTCATGTTCACTCGTTAAGTGTCGTAGCAATACAACTCGATTATTGTATTACTTTAACCCAATTATTGTATTATCAAAAATCATGTATTCTATTTTATAGTTGCTTCTTAGGTGTTCTGATAAGTTATAGTTTGCTTTTTGGTGATTTTCAGGTGGAATCACGATAGATGCGGATAATTGACGTTCAATGGAAAAATTGACGTATATACTTGGTCATTTTAATGAAGAAATGTAGTTATTTTAGAGTTAACTTAGTTGTTTACTGAGAATAATGTCATGGTATTTACTGATTATTATAATGTAGAAACTCGATTATTGTAATGTAAAACTTAGTATTTGTAGTTATTGTAATGTAGAAACTCAATTATTGTAATGAGTAAATCGTGTTATTGTATTGATATGAAAATCAAATATATTCAAATTTTTATCTTGTGTTTGTTTATCTTATTTAATTGCATAACTAATCATTTTCATTCAATCAATAATTGAGATTGGTTAATGCAATAGCAAAATCTGAAAAATGAAATAATAATATATATAACAAGGTTGAAAAAATCACTTACTTTCATTATATAACTATTTTGTTTCCAACACATTACACTTAAACATCTCCAACAAATTATATCTAAGCATCTCATAATTACATCTATGCATTTCAAATAATACATCTAACAATAGTAACTTCTCAAATATTACATATATTTATCTCCGATATAATGTCTAAAATAATTCTTCCAACGAGAACCATGTCTTGTTGTTGTTTCCATGTTTCTTCCACCAATATTTCTTCCTAACGAGAACAATGTCTTGCCGATTGATGAGGGTTGAACCAGCAGACAACAAAAACTCACTGAAAGAAATAAAAACAAAAAGGGGGTAAGTTATAAATAATTATGCAACTGATATACAATAATCACCTATAAGTATTGAAATAACCATAAAACGACTATAAAATAACTGGATATTTTAGAGAAATAAAGCATATTATTATAACCGACTATAAGCATATTATATAAGACCACGATAATAACTCCAAATTGAAATAACTATGTTAAAACAATACAATAATTGAGATGTAATATTATTATAACCAACTTAAACAGATTATATAAGAAGACGTCATCTTATAACAACACAAATTTGAAACAACTAAGTTAAAACAATACAATAACTACGTTTGAATAATGCAATAACTCGGTTAAAGCAATACAATAACTATTATTACCATTAACATATTCTAAAATAGCAAAACAAGTAACTACAAAATACAATAACTGAGTTTGAATAATACAATAACTCGGTTAAAGTAATACAATAACTGTTATGACCAGACTAACCACAAAATCCGAGAAATTATCAAAGCTATAGAAACAGAATTGAATAAAAAAAACCTACTCAAACACCTTACAATCAACATAAAAATGCACAAAATCATTTAGAATTCTCATCTCAAACTCAAAACCTTATTTATTGGCAAAAAAAATGAGAAAACAAGTAATTTAATAACAAAAGACATAAGAACAAACGAATATACAAAAAATCAGCGAAAATGAAACGAATATTAGACAAGAACGATAATGAAAACGCACAAATTAGATCTAGAAAAACAAAATTAGTACTTACCTATAGTGAAATTGAAGAGAAATACGAAGATGAAGCGAAAGTGACGATGAAATCTCCATAATTGATGACGAATTTGGACGAGTATGATGTTTGTAGCCTAAAACTTGAATCAAATTGATGAAGATTGAATTTCATAATTTGCATCAATTCTTTTTTTTTTTTTTTTTTTGGTTCTGGTTTTTTAGAGGTGGAAGGAGGAGAGAGAGTGGTCTTTTATAATAATGGGGGAGATTGAGGGAAAGTGGGTATTTGTAGGTTGAGTAAGATCTAATGTCAGCCATCCATCTTAGATTAGATTAGTGGTTCAGATTTAGAGGGGTAACTCACCAAAAAAACCAAACTCATATGATCCTATTTCTATATATATATATATATATATATATATATATATATATATATATATATATATATATATATATATAGAGGCAAGATCCGGTGAGTTTGCCACTTTTCGTGAGTTACCCCCGCGTATATATACAATTGACCTAACAAAACCAATTGATCAAAAAAATTCATCGATAAAAAAAACAAACCCGTCTCTCTGTCTCTTTTTCCCCTCCCCTCTCTCTCTCTCTACTTTCTCATCAAAATATCAGCTACTTGTTACGATCAAAAATCGCACAAAAATCGTCAAACCTAATAAAAAATCATCGATTCTTCAGATTTTTTTTTGCAAAATCTCAAATTTACACAAAATTCATTCACTATTTCGATTTTTTTTTTTGCAAAATCGCACAAAAACTATCAATTTTTTTACGCAATTAATACTCAAATTTCGAAAACCCCCAACTATTGAAATCAAAACGAAGGTATGAATATTTCTTAAGATTTCTTATTTAATACTCGAATTACTGCAGTATTTGAATCAAATAAGGAATTCTAATATTATTTATGTGTGTTTTTTGTAATCAAAACGAAGGTATGAATATCATTTATGATTTCATAGCTAACAATCGAATAACTTCAGTGACTTTCGTAGCTATTGGAATCAAATAACTTATGTGTTCGATTCTACTCGTTAGTATGCTTGTTTATCCTACCGTTGACATTTGATTGATGATTTATTATCATAATCCTGGAAAATTGTTTGTAATCTAGATTAGCACACCAATTTGTTTGTTAAAATGTCTAGTTGACTTTAGAAACTCCGTTATTGTAATGAAGAAACGTGGTTATTTAATAGTTATTCAAATTAGAACCTCGATTATTGTAATGTACAAACTCGGTTATTGTAATGTACAAACTCGATTATTGTAATGTAAAACTCGATATATGTAATTATTGTAATGTAGAAACTCGGATATTGTCTTGAATAAATCTGGTAATTATAGTTATTGTAATGTAGAAACTCAATTATTGTAATGACTAAATTGTGTTATTGTAAAACTCAAAAATCTTCAAACATTCATATGCGATTGTTGTAACATTACATCTCAATTATTGTATTACTTTAACCCTTGATTATTGTATTATTAAAACACGATTATTGTATCGTCGAGATACTTCTTGGATGTATATAATATATTCAATGAAATAATTCATTATTTTTGGTGATTTACAAGTTCAATCACGTTGAACACGGACAGACGTTGATGGAATAATCGATGTATATATTTGGTCATTTAATAGTTAACCCTTGATTGTTTAGAAACTCCGTTATTGTAATGAAGAAACGTGGTTATTTAATAGTTATTCAAATTGAACCTCGATTATTGTAATGTACAAACTCGGTTATTGTAATGTACAAACTCGAGTTATTGTAATGTAAAACTCTGATATATTTAATTATTGTAATGTAGAAACTCAGATATTGTACTGTATAAATCTGGTAATTATAGTTATTGTAATGTAGAAACTCAATTATTGTAATGAATAAATTGTGTAATTGTAAAACTCAAAAATATTCAAACATTCATATGCAGTTGTTGTAACATTACATCTCAATTATTGTATTACTTTAACCTTGATTATTGTATTATTAAAACACAGTTATTGTATCGTCGAGTTAATATAGTCATTCCCGATTTGTTGAGCGTGCTTTAGAAGAAGAAGGCGAGGAAGATGAATAAGAAGCTGGATGATAAAAAGCGGAAGAAGATGAATTGCAATTTGAATTTGACATAAGCAACACTTTTTTACAACATAAAAATAGAGTAATTACATCAGCGTCGTATAATAATTTCCGTAAATTATTACAATAACCGTGACTGAACTTTACAATAACTGTGATTGAACTTTACAATAATCGGCCATGATTGAACTTGTGTACTTTGTCTCATACTTCATCCCTGAAGTTAAACATTAACAAGAAGTTTTCTTGATGGTGTTTTTTCCCCATTCTTCCCAATGAGAACCATGTCAAGCTGATGAGGGTTGAACTAGCAAAAAGTGAAAGCTCGCTGAAAGAAATAAAAACAAAGAAGGGCGTGAGTTGAAAATTACTATGCAACTGAAATACAATAACGACCCATAAGTATTGAAATAACCAGTAGAAAACAAAAGCTCACTGAAAGAAATAAAGCAAAAAAGGGGGTAAGTTATAAATAACTATGCAACTATAAGCAATTGTATAAAACCACAACAATAACTCAAAATTGAAATAACTAAGTTAAGACAATACAATAATTGAGATATAATATTACTATAACCAACTGATTATATAAGAAGACGCCATCTTACAATAACTTTAATTTGAAATAACTAAGTTAAAACAATACAATAACTAAGTTTGAATAATACAATAACTCGATTAAAGCAATACAATAACTGTTGTTAACAGATTAACACAACAAATAAAAAGTAACTACAGCATACAATAATTGAGTTTGAATAATACAATAACTCGATAAAAGTAATACAATAAATGTTGTTAACAGATTAACACAACAAACAAAACGTAACAAATCAACAAAAATGAAACGGATATTAGATAAGAACGATTATGAAAACGCACAAATCGGATCTAGAAAACCAAATTAGTACTTACATATATTGAAACTGAAGAGAAATACGAAGATGAAGCGAAATAGACAATGAAATCAAATGACGAAATCTCCTTAATTGATGACAAATTCGAACGAAGATGATGAAGATTGAGTATGAAGATTAAGTTTGTAGCATGCAACTTGAACGAATTTGAATGAATTTGATGAAGACGGAATTTGATAATTGAACAAAATCAACGAAAAAATAGTATAAAAGAAGAAATTTATTACCTGATTAGACGAAATTGAAAAGATGAAGTAGAACTGAACACGAAAAACAAGAAAGGCGGATAAGATCGAAGAAACAAGCACGAAAATCTGGAATTGAAATCGCAGTAGACAAATTGATGAAGATTGATTTCATAATTTTTATCGATTCTTTTTTTTTTTGTTCTGGTTTGTTAAAGGGTGGAGGGAGGAGAGAGAGTGATTTTTTCTAATAATAGAGGACATTGAGGGAAAAGTGGGTATTTATGGGTTAATTAAGATCTAATCTCAGCCATCCATCTTAGGTTAGATTAGTGGTTCAGATTCAGAGGGGTAACTCACCAAAAAAACCAAACTCATATGATCCTATTTCTATATATATATATATATATATATATATATATATATATATATATATATATATATATATATATATATATATATATATATATATATATATATATATACACACAAGTGGAGATCCGGTGAGTCTAGCTCTTGGGGTGAGTGCGTCCTACTGATTAGGACCGTAGGATCTTTTGTAGTTGAGCGTCCAGATTGTGCCACGTAGCTCATAACAAGTACGCGCATTACTTTGGTTTACAGGGGTTTGACATTTCCGTTTCACAATCTGATTCCAGAAAACAATCACACACTCTCTTTCTCTCTCTAATTGTCCTCTCTTTCCCAAAAACAATCTCATTCCTCACTCACTCGACAATTTCTACAACTTTTCTCATCCAATTTTTTTTACCAAAATCAATGAATCAACTAAAAATCAATACTAATTAAGAATCTTTCTACTTGCTACATCCTACTCGGAATGGATCGAGGATACATTGAAAGGATCAAATTTAAAACCCTAAAAATTCCTCCAGCAAGATTAAGTAGTCTTTTCTATCATGAATTCATCGAGGTTTTCGCTGCAGTTTGCTTGCACTTCACTTGATACTCCCTAATTTTGATTTGAAACTTTGAAGACCAACTAATATCAAGAATTCGAGATCGTATTTGAAGCAAGTAATCAGGTAGTATTTTATATGGATATTGGCTTTGCTAATTTCAAGTATGATGAATATAAGTTAAAGAGTTAATTTAGTGGTGTTGATTTCTTGATGACGAATGTCAATGCGAGTCTCTTAGGGATTTAAATAGGATATTTTCGTTTAATCCGCTGTGCATAGGTATTGTTTGGCAATTTTTGCGGATTAATTCTTTATTGATTTGAGTTTGATAAGTTTTACGGAGTGATTAATGTTAATTTGGTCACAATATTTTGTATTGAGTCGCAAATTTCAAATATTTTTTGATGAATTGAAGAATTTTGATTGATTTTTCTCTACTTGTTTCTACTTTGTTGTCAGTGTAAATTGTACTCCGTATTGGCTTAGCTTTCAGACACTAAGTGTTTGTTATTATAACACAACATTCACTATAACACACGTCCGTTGTTATTATAATATATGTTTATGCTTATAGTAACACATTCTTCATCGTCCCCTCATAATCGATATGATTATTGTCAATGTAGCAATATATGAGTTGTTTGTCACACACAATTGTTTGTTACTGTAATTATAACACATACTAATCGTTATTGTAACACCGAAAGTTGTTATTGTAACATACGTTGTAATATAAGTTATTTGTTGTTGTAATATGTATAAGAAGTTATTGTAATACGTAGAAGAAGTTACTGCAACATATCAGTTTTATTGTGACAGATATTTGCTATCATTGTAACACATTTTGTTGTCATTGTAGCACATTTATTTTTCTACTCTAACAAATTTATCTTTGTGATATAAAGTCCCAAATTCTTACAGGAGAAAATATCTTGTTGGAAATGGTGGACTCTTTTAAGCCAAATTTAGGATCGTGTCACCCTTATAGTTAGTTCTTATTACTATATTCTAAATATTGTAAAATGCTTAATCAATGGTTGTGACAACATGTTTTGTTGCTCCAAAGATCAATCTCTGATCTTTCTTTACATCTTAAATTCTGAAGAACAAAATCGTATTGTGATGTATATTATGAATAGTTATATTTTACGAATTTGGAAAGCCAATTAGCTCAAATGGTAGAGCATTGTGCAATGCACAAGATGTGGGTTCGACTCCCATATTGGTTATTATATACTCTCGTTACTTTAGAGAATAACTAGTGTTACTCTAAGGACAAACTAATGTTACCCTAAAGAATTATTGGCCTTTTTTTCGCTTGTCATGTTGCGTCCATTCTCGCTAAGCTATGACTTCAAAGACCTCTAAGTTGTAATCCTACGTTGATTAAGAATGCTCTAAAAAATTGTTATAGTCATGCTCCCATCAGAACTTCCAATGATATAGCCTCTTGCACTTCCAATGATACAGCCTCTTGCACGTTCCTAATGTGCACTCGAGTCCAACCACGGCTTGCTAGTATTTAGTTTTGCATGCCCGAGTATTATTATTCGTGACTAGTCAACTATGTTCTTTGTATTTCTCGTGTCAACAAGTGACTTTGGACACTTAAATAAACAAGGCTATATGGGATTCGAACCCATACTTTTGTACAAAATTTGCACATTGCTCTCCCATTTGAGCTAATAGCCTTTAGAATACGACAAACAAAAATAAAATAACGAGAACCTAACACTAATAACCTTTAAAATGTGCAGTTGTGTAATGATACAAACACCTTTCCTAATTCCATGTCAGTCTTCGTGAGTAATCGTAGGTAGTGAATAGAAAACAGGTTTGCAAACAAATTATTAACTTGTATGACTTTAGCATGCACACAAGTTTGAGAGATATTCCATGATAAACAAATTGCCATAGCAACTATTCATAACACTCAACATCCTTTATGGTACTAATTATAATTTCATAAAGTAGTTAGTAATGAGTTGTTTCTTGAAAGAGAAACAGAATAAATGAAAACATGAGTCAAGATATTTTTCACTAAAAAAGTCCCGAACTTTTTTTTATGTAACACTGAGATGAATGTGCCTTGTGTGAGAGATTGATCTATCTTAATATGATGAGTCTAGAAACATAAAAAGAGTCACCTAAAAATGCAGTATTATTTGTTAACACACACTAATGAACAATAGAGGAACACTCACTAAATCATACGGAGTATGATAGATTTCAAACTTAAGAATGGCAATAGATTACCTTAGTTAGTGGACGGCGAATAAGATTTCATCGTTTTGCTTCCTTTGAATTTCACAAAAATTCTTGGAATGATCGTTACTTTAATTCTATGATAAAGATTGACAAGAAGACTCACGTAACATCATTATATCGTAATCAAACAATAATAGGATATGTAACACAACTAAACCATTATAGTAACATAGTTAAACCATTATTGTAACATGATTAAACTGTCGTTGTAACATGATTGAACCATCATTGGAACACAATAAATCCGTTACTATAACATAATGAAACCATTATAGTAACATCGCTAAACCATTACTGTAACACAAACAATCCAAACATGTACACTTATCGTAACACACTTGTTGCATTAAAGTAACATCATTATATCGTTAAAATTACATCATTATTGATAGCCTTCCTATTAACACAATTACAATGTAAAACTGCAGGAAGTATCTCTTTCCCATATTTTTCCTTTCAGAAGAACACTAGTATAATGACAAATGTAAACTTAGCACAATTCAACAATTGAGTAATTATTTCTACTATTGGTGATGATTAACAAAGAAGTACACAGTCAGCAGGTTAATTTGCATACTAATTTGAAATTCTGCGAATTAGCAAGTGTATACTAACTATCTAAGAATACACAGTGAACGTAGGTATGTAGGAATTAAAAATCAAAGACGGTATTGGACAACGATTAATATCATAGTAAACGATGGAGAACAATAATTAGCACCGCAATAACTAACTAATGAATTATAAATGCGATAAATTGTAAAAACCTGACCAATTTGATCTTAGAATTGCAAAAATATACCACATATAATGAATCCGAAACAGCTACTACAAAACAAACTCCACAAAATCGAAATAAAACCTCGAACGGAGGAAATATTGAGATTGCAAATTAGAAGAATCACGAAGGTTCAAGATAAATCAACGACAACATAGGAAGTGGAGAGAAGAACAATCGGCATGTTGCTTGAAGGCGGCGAAACGAGATCCTAGCTAACAGAAGTCCGGCAAGATCATGAGATGACGATCGCCATTTCTGAAATCTCCTCGAATCTCCATGAGAGATAAAGAGACATGAATTAGGGTTTATAGTAGTTGATGTTGTTCAATTGAGAAATTTTGTTAAGACAACATTGACGAAAGAGGGAGAGTAGAAGAATTTGGAGCGGGTAGAGAGAGAAATTAATGGGCAAAATATGAGATATTTTCGCTGGATAATAAGGTTATGTATGGACGGGTAGTTTGACAATTATACCCTTAGTACCACGCGCGCTACTGTGGCCATTGGATCTCCTTCATCTAACGGCTTAGGATGATAGGACGGACTCACCCTAAGATGCTAGACTCAATAGATCCTAACTCTCTATATATATATATAAGTTTTAAAAATTAAAAAATTAACATAAACTTGCCAAAAATGATCTGGCCAAGAACGGGCTGATGAGAGAATCACCTGCATGCCCTCCTGCTCCCGTGTTGGAGATTGAGGATCGGCCTCATCCTCAATCTCCTCGTCCTCCAGATCATGTCGAGATGCACTACTATTGCTCCCAAAAACACGGTGAAAAATATTCGGCATAATCACTACTTAAAAACAATGCAAATTGTTAGTTCAAAAAAAAAATCGTTAGTGCAAATCAACCATTTCTGAAGGCTATATATAAACAATGGAAACAAACACTAACTATAATTTTAAACAGTGCAAATTTTATTGAATGTTTAAAATTCAGACTTTTCTACAAATGGATTAATAATTGTACAATTACAACTAGTCCTCCTCACTAGCATTGTCACTACAAATCAAAAGAGGTTCATCATCTGAAAAAAGCACTTCTACTTCTTCCTCTGATTCCTCATTTTCGTATCTAATAAGTTCTTCAACTTCATCTTCATCCCCTTCTTCTCCGACGTTTCTGTCATATTCCCCTTGACCTCTTTCCACTACCACTTCGTATTCATCTTCATCCTCTATATCTTCCAACAAAATCGGTGAAATTGAGTGATCATTCACAACCACATCTTCTTGAAAGACACTTTCTTCAATAGGAGTATCAACTTGTGATCTTGCATTGGTTTTACAAACCGCGGACCACTGGATACCTTGATTACCTTTCTTAATGGTTGGATAAGGAGCATAACAAACTTGACCGACTTGGAAAGCTGCCACAAATGGGTTATGTCCACGAAATTTCTTTTTTCTCGTTTGCATCTACAAGTTCGTAAACCTTATGGATACTAAGTCCTTGTGAGGAATTATCAAACCAATCACATTTAAACAATATAACCCTATAAACCCTTTACTCGGTATAATAAGAAAGCTCAAATACTTCATTTAGGGTTCCATAGTAGTCCAACCCTTCAGTTGAATTCACAGAAACCCCATTGCTTAACGTAGATTTCGAAACATCAACTCCCTCCTTAAAAGCTCGAAATTTATAGCCATTGATGGAATACCGTCTCCAAGACTTCACCAAGTTACTAGGACCTAATGCTAAATTTATTATTAGATGATCCTTCAATCTATGAACCTATGAATAAAAAATAATAATTAAGTTGTTATATTTTTTTTCAATATTTAATAAGAAATTCAAATGTGTAGTTTAATTTCAAAGAAAATGTATCACCACTTACTTCATTTCGGAACCATTTCGAAAAACTTTTATCATGTTTTGCCCAAACATCATCAGAGGACGTGACATCAGGAAATTTGATTTTGATATGTGTCTCATATTCCCTATAAGTAGGGAAAGCATGTTTTAGTTATGTATTACCTATAAATTCGATCTAATTTGATAATTAAAAAACAATTGAGTAATGATGAAGTATTAACTTACACTTACTTTTTATAAGTCTCTAAAAATTCTCCACAGTTCCTTAGCACATAAAAATGAGCTTCTTCATACTCTTTCTCAGTTAAGTACCTATGTATACATTTCCCGGTTGTAGTTCCCATCTCATCATTGAATAACTCAGATAACTTAGATTTTAACTGGTCATCGGAATTTACACCAACATCTAAGTCTTTTGCTTTTGTGTCAATGTGATCTTCGAAATAAAAGGAAACAGAAATTTGAAATTTCCTCTAACAAAAAAGCGTTGCATATTGAACCCTCCACCCAAGTTTTGTTGCCAATCTTTTTTTTCAAATGATTAAGAAATCTCTCAAATGGATACATCCATCGATATTGAACAGGTCCTCCAACTTTCGCTTAATAAGGTAGGTGAAGAGACAAATGCTCCATGGAACTGAAGAAAGACGGGGGAAATATCTTCTCTAACTTGCATATTATCTCCGCAATGTTTGACTCCAGACGTTCCATAGAATCAACTCTAATCGTAGAAGTACACAAGTCCCTAAAAAATTGGCTTATCTCAGTTATTGTATTCTAAGAACCGGTCGGGAGCAACTCTTTCAAGGCAACAGGGAGTAGTCGTTCCATAAAGACATGACAATCATGACTTTTCATGGAATGCAACACCATCTTTTTATGGTCAATACACCGACTTAAATCTGAAGCATAACCATCCGGGAATTTTAAATTAGCAACCCAGTCACATAGAGCTTTTTTCTCCGCAGTTGATAAAACAAACCTAGATGATATGGGCCGTTTATAGCAAAGTTCATTAAAGTCGTCTTTACCCTTAAGGTCAAATTTAGTTTTACCTGGTACATCCATCATAGTGTTGATAAGTTGTTCAAAAAAAAATTTCTCAATGTGCATAACGTCTAAGTTGTGTGAATCAGCAACGTTTTCCAGTATGGAAGTTCCCAGAATATGATTTGTTTCCACCAACCTTCATTCTGATCTTTCAATCTTTTCAATTCTTGATCAGAAGCATCAACTATTTTTGGCAAGTCTTTTACGGAATCACACACTTCATCACCCGTTAATTTCGATGCGGCTATGTGATTCTCAATTTTTCTGTTTTTTAGAAAATGCCTACAATTGTCGCGGAAAAGATGGTCAGGTCTTAAGAACTCACGGTGACAATCAAACCAACAAACCTTTTTGTTATTTCTAAGCCAAAAAGATCTATGATCATTTTCTGGACAATAAGGATAAGCACGATACCTACTTGTGGACCAACCAGAAAGCATGCCATATGTCGGGAAATCGTTGATCGTCCACATTAATGCAGCCTTTAATTGAAAATTTTGTTTCTTAGAGACATCGTAGGTGTCAACGCCGGTTTTCCAAAGTTGTTTCAACTCTTTGATCAACGGTTGGAGGTAGACATCTAAATTTGACTTAGGGTTCTTAGGACCGGGAACGAGCACAGATAAGAACAGAAATTGTCTTTTCATGCATAACCAAGGAGGTAAGTTGTACGTAGTCACATTCACGGGCCAACAGGAGTATTTCGTCCCGAACTGCCCAAAAGGTTGAAATCCATCCGTACACAAACCTAGCCGAACATTTTGGGGTTCACTTGCAAAATTTGGATGCTCTCTATCGAAATGTTTTCACGCTTCTCCATCACTTGGATGTGCCATTGTCCCCCTTTCTCTTAATCGTGAGTTTTTGTAGTGCCAACTCATCTCACCTGCTATGTGTTTGGTTGCATATAGTCGTTGTAACCTTGGCGCAAGCGGGAAATAAGTTACTGGTTTACAAGGAATTCGCCTCCCACTTGAATTCTTTTTACCTTTATACCGAGATGCACGACACTTTGTACATTCTTCAAGATTAGAATTTTCCTCCCAGAAAAGCATGCATCCATTGAGACATGCATCAATCTTCTCAGGGGTAGTTGGAGTCCCTTGAGAACTTTTTTAATCTCATTAAAATTACGCGCCATTTGATTTTCCTTTGGAATTAGGTCACCAACGAACGACACAAAACCATTAGTGCATCTAAGAGATATGTTGTTCTCACATTTGACTGATAACAACCTAGCAGCCGCTTGCAACAAACTCATATAACCTGTAACACCCCTGATTTTCGGCTAAATTAAAACTAACTTTTACATATAAAACTCGCCGAAATACAGAGATATTATAATTAATACACAAGGTCTCTTATTACAAATCCCTTTTAAAATTAAATAATACAAATTGGAATCAAAAACTTTTACAAAGCTTCAAATGAAATCCTCTTGAAATAAAATTCTTTTTTAACAGCAGCGGAAGACCTGAAAGCAAAACCAGAAGACAAGAAGGAACTACCCCATGACGAGTAGCCCAGAAGGGAGAAAACATGTCAGCCGGAAAGCTGAGTAACAGATAATACCTCAATATAAGCAGAATAGTTTTTGGTCATGGCGTGGAAACACAAACATGTAAAAATAAAAATAAACAGAGAGAATAATAAAAACACTCCCCGTTAACTCATCTCATACTCAAACATACTCCATAATATAATACACTCTCTCGTCCCAATAATTAACCAAGTTTCATCTCATTACTCCGTCTCACTCATTACTCCGTCTCATAATATAATACTCAAAAGTAACCAGGTACTGTATTCTCATCGTCGACCCTAAGCCGATGACAAGGGGTGAGTGAACTGGCGGATAAAAACCACGAAACAATATTTCCATCTCAATATCGATCATAAACTCAAATAACTCAATAACCACGGTCGCACTGGACCGTAAAAATAACTCGGCTCAAAGGCCCCATAACTCATAACTCAATATCAGTAACCAATTTCCATCTTAATTTCAATATCGATATTGTCAAATATTCCATTAAAGGAACTGCTCAACACTTAAAGTACAAGACTTTAAGCTACTCACCCTTGAGTCAAGGTCAAAGAACGACAATTACCAATACAATATAAAAACCAATGATCTCAATCTAAATCAATGTCACTGATCAACACATACCTCACGATAACAAACGTATATTAATAGTTGCATTTCAACACTCCTGAAAATATCAACCATTGTAATTATATCCATATTTCACATTACCACTCACAACTACACCAATTTAATTGTTTACCATTCTCGTAAGTCAATTTGATAAACACAACATTCACACAATTTCACTATGAACCATAAAATATAGCAGCCAAATCTCAGCGCACAAACTACCTAATTCGGGTGCACTCGCCTTATCCCATAATTCCAACAATAAACTTATCAATATACAATAATAGCTATGAAAACAAAGTAACAAATACTAGTAATTCAACCTAAATAATATTCCGGCACACATAAGATAATAATAAATTAATAATAGTTAACAAGTAATTCATACAACCTCGAACAATAATAGTAATATTAGGATCGGTAAAATCGTGTTACTTTAAAAATTAAGCATTCAATCTCGGATGAACTTAAAGGATCCAAACAGAAGACCCACGACCAAATTAAATTATCACAAGGGCATGAAATAATAGGTGGATATTAATGATCAAGAGAGATTATAATAGATCATGAATAAGGTGTTGAAGATAATGAAATCTTGTGAATAAAAAGAGAAACCAAGGATACATAGGTCATAACCCATGTCATTATGCAAGAAAATACGGTATAGAAAGTTGAGAGATGAAGAATTAGTTTGACGGCATAAATAATGTACAGCGAAGACAAGAAAAAAAGTATATAAAAGTAGGGTTATGATTTTTAGTTAAGTAAAGGGGTTTACGACTCCTATCAATAAATTTGCTTGTCTAAATATTTAAAGCTCCAAAAATATACAAAATTATATCTAGAATATTTGGGTATTACATAACCTCCCTCATACATTGGTTATTCGGCTTGCTCTAACATTTTAAAGAACGAAGAAACTTGGGGATTCGGGGTTTCATAACGCACTTCTTCATCGTTAAGGTCATTAGGATTGGATCGATCCTCCAAAATTTGGTCAACAGTATCACGCAATGCATTTCCGCGAACTCACGGTAAGGATTCTCACTAACATTTGTACTTGCTTTACTAGGTAATTTCTCACCGTGATATGTCCATACATAGTAATTATCGGCGAAACCATTCGACCAAAGATGAATTTGAACATCTCCTTTCCTTTTAAAACCTAGGTTTTTGCATTTCTTACACGGACACCTCATTTCACTTAAATTCTTATACTCACTATTTTTTTCGGCAAATTTAATAAACTCTTTCACCCTCTCTGTAAATGCTTTCTTGGGTTTCTTTTTTTTTCATCTAATCTTTCATACATCCACTGGCGTTCTAATCTTTTCATGTTATTATGTATCTACATACATTTATATATGTCATTAAAAAAGACATAACTTAACAACAATCACAATCAAGAATAATACACAATAATTTAACATTTTAACCAATATAAATATAGTTACAATTGTCTACAAATAATCTGTATTTCTTTGAATTGGGTCCTTATCACTCTAACCTAAACCCATCAATGTATGTTTCAAGTCACTAGCAAACATGTACTTGTAATTTATTAATGAGGAAAAAAATTCGGCAGCAATTCTCATCCGTTCTCCAAATACACAATGTAGAATAAATAATTACTCCACATATGCATTCAGAGAACAATAAATGAATTGTCACCAAACTATTTCCTCATTAACAAATCACAAGTACATGTTTACTACCTAAGTGACTTAAAACGTACAAAGACAGTCCCAAAATGGGGACTATTCAAAAATTACTCCTATTGAGTAATTTTTTAATGGGTACTAGGTCAATATGAACAATAATTTTAACAATATTAAAAACAAAACATACAAAAATGACTACTTTTTCAATTAACAAAAACTAACATGACTAATTTTTCATTTTACATATCTAGTCTAATTAACATTAAGTCTAATTATCATTTTAAAAACATTTATTTCATAAAATTTAACAATAATCTAATTAACAAAAATTACATAGCTATCCTAAGTCAACATGCATACATTAAAATTTAACAATGTATATTTAAACAAAATTGGCTTCTATCCTAAGTCAACATGCATCAACACCAACAATAATTCACCAACAATTAAAACAATAACTAATATCCTAAATCAATTAAGCTAATTAAACCAAAAAAAATTAAAGGAAATTAAAAAATACCTAATTAACTTCACAAAGAAAAAAATGAAAAGGAAGAATGAGAAAGAAGGAGGAGGACGGCAGGGGGCGGCAGCAACTGTGGAAAAAAAAATTAAAAACAAGAAAAGAAAATGGAAAAAGAGAAAGGAGAGAGAGGAAGAAAAGACAAAGATAATTACCTAATAGTGACGGCGACGACGTGGTGGTGTTGGTGGTGGCGCCGGAAGTAGAGGAGGGTGGTGGTGGTGTCGGGTTTTTAGAGAGTTAGGGTTAGGGCGATTTTAATTGATTTGGGGGAAATTTTGGTAAAGTGTCGAGGGAATGGTCGCGGGTTTCAGATAAAAGGCACCCCTGACGGAAATTCCGTCAGTTAAATAGAATTCCTGACGGACATTCCGTCAGTATTTCTAAATTCCTGACGGAAATTCCATCAGAGGCCCACTTACTCAGAATAATAATGCATCAACAGCACACATCACCATAATATACACTCTAACGAAATGTCCGTCAGTAATTTATAAATACTGACGGAATTTCCGTCAGTATTTCTAAATTCCTGACGGAAATTCCATCAGAGGCCCACTTACTCAGAATAATAATGCATCAACAGCACACATCACCATAATATACACTCTAACGAAATGTCCGTCAGTAATTTATAAATACTGACGGAATTTCCGTCACAAGGTCAATTATTGTGACAGCTGTTGTGCACAATGGATTTAAAATATCTAATACATCTGACGGACATTCCGTCAGTATTATGCTTTTACTGGCGGACATTCTGTCAGATGTCCCAATTATTTCACAGCTGGCATGCACTACTATGTGTGAGAACTATCTGACGGGCATTCCGTCAGTATTTCTAAATTACTGACGGAAATTCAGTCAGATGTTTTTTAGCGCCATTGACTTAGTTAACGCGCTAATTACAGCTGACTAGAAATCCGTCAGGAATGTGTACCGACAGAAATTCCGTCAGAAAGCCGTCGGTATCCCGTGTTTTCTGACGGCTTGTTTTTTCCGTCAGTGTGCCTGTCACTATGTCGCCTTTACGTTGTAGTGTAACATCGGGGCATTATTTGTTTGATAATAAGCCTATGATTGTTAAGGCACAGACTAAGGCAATGATTGTTAAGGCATGGACTAAGGAACGGTTAGATAACATTGATGAAACCGTGTTTGTGCTTTTACGAAATCTCATTTTTGCACCGAAAAATGATGTGAGGTTCAAAATCTCTCCTCCAAGTGAAAGGCACCGAAATTCACGGGTTTCAATGAAAATTTCGTGGGAAATTTCATCAATTAAATTTTTAACAAATTATGTAAAATTGGGAACAACTTTTTTTGTCCACTTTCAGCTATGCTATATAGATGCCTCTACCGGTAGCTTATTATAATAATAAGGATAGAAATCATTGTAAAAGTCATAAGCACGGGTTACAAACGTTATGGCGTCTATTTACGTCAGGGTCGCCAAGCCAAGGGAATTTACAATGGACAGTGGTAAGACAGCCAGAAAAGCTCTTCCTGACGAAATGAGCGGGGGAAATTGCATTGCCAATGCCATTCTTGTACAATCATTGCATAATCTACGAGTTTTTGATTAAATTTACTAAACAAAAAGACTTGACTTAATATCGACAACCATCTTTGCAGAAACTTCCTTTGGGATGAGGGGATTGAATATATGAGATCACCCATTGTTTCATGGGATAAAATATGCAAACCAATTAAGGAAGGGTAATTGGGTCTCAGAAATGATTTTCAATGGAATCAAGCAGTAGTTGGAAAGCTGGTTTGGTAGATCACTTCAAAATCAATTAATCTTTGGGTGAAGTGGGTTAATAACATTTACATCAAACAACCAGATTGGCCGAAATATTCTCCTCCAAATGATCCAAGCTGGTATTAGAGGAAAATATGTAAAATCAAAAAATGATGACAAAACACTGTCAACAGTAGCAATAGTCAAATCAGAAGAGACAAGAGTATACTATTGCAAAGGGATATGAATGCATAAGAGACAAAGGACAGATTGTGAATTGGCATGGATGCATATGGAACAAATGGACTAATCCTAAGCATGGTATGATTGCATGAATGTATTATCACAATGGTCTGAACACGAAAGCAAAACTGAAAGATTGGGCATAAGTGAAGATGATAATTGTTACCTTTGTGGCAAGGATAGTGAAACTATGGAACACTTGTTCTTCAAATACGATTATAACAAAAGATTAATTGCAAGGTAGAACAATGGGCCGATATTAATCTGCCTTATCAGGATATCATCAACTGAACATTAAGCAGACGAGGATCGAAATTGAAGCAAGATCTCGCTAACTCGATACTGAATGCTTGCTTGTATCAAGTCTGGAATCATCGAAACCTAAGTAAGTATGAACTCAAGCTTATCAGACCGGAAAAAGTTGCAAAACTAATGATCGAGGAGTTGCGGACAAGGTTTATAAGATTCATTCAATCACCTAGCTCTGATGGAGATGAGAGATGGCTTGAATTTCTTCGTATTCAGTTTTAGGGTTGTGTTTGCAGTGAGAAGGAGATTTGAAGTAAGGGGTTAGAGCTGCAGATAAGGTAGAGTGTTTGAGACAACTTTAGACTATCTGTTTGTGATCAGATAGTTTTTGTTGTTGGCTTGGGCCTTTGAGTTGGGCCGATTTCTTATCTGGAATGGTGGATGTGTGTTACGCATCCGATATTTTTGTTTCAGTTTTGATTCATTTATATAATACTTATATTTTAGCCAAAAAAAATAATATCGGCTACCTACTCAAAAATTCCAAGGTATAGAGCTTAATAAATTGATGACATTCATGATTAGTTTCATTTTAGGATGGGAGTAGTACTCTTTGTTGGGGTTGGTGTCCTTAACAGTTAGTGCAAGGACTTATAAACCTCTAAAAGGATCAAAGGGCATACTTTGGTATTATTATCAGTTGATCCACGTTTATCAATAACGGTTGGCTTGCTAGATAAGTTTGACGTTATTGTCATACAGATGGCGGTGATCAACTGGTCCCTAAAAGTCACACCTATAGGATACGTTCGAGAGATGTGACGGTATGAAAATACTTGTCATGTAGATGCAAATATTGACTAACCAGTTAGTCGAGTAATTTGACTAAGTAATTAGTCAAATATGTGATGTTGAGATATTATATTTAATACGGATTAAATATCATGGGCTAAAGCGAATTAACAGATTAATTCGTAAAATTAAATATACGTGATTTATATTTAATTAAATGTATATTAAAATAATTATACAATACTGTTTTGTCGGACACGAATTAATAATTCAGCTAACCCGTATTATTAGCTGATGCCTTAATTTCCGATAACCGATATGATTTATAATCGGACCGCGTCATATACACTTAGCGAGTTATGGACCGGACCGCAAGTTTAAGTGAAGAGAAAATGAAAAGCCCAGATGGGCTCCTCTCACTCGGTTTGGCCGAACCAGGAGAACAAAAGGAGACCTCCTCCTTCTGTTAAACCTAATCATCATTTGAGAGAAAATTAGGGTTTCGAAAGAGCATTCTTCTCTGTAGAAACTGAGATCTCACATCTCGACAAAACTCACAACAGTTCTCCCTATATTGCAAGGCAATCGGAGAACACTGTTCTAGCACAAGGGCATATCTCGGACCAAGTCTTGGGTGCAACGATTAGGAGGGAATCTGCTTAGATTTCTGATCTTTACGCCGCAATTAAAAGGACCCGAGGTTGATTTCTATACACTTATCGTTTCTATTGTTTTATCGCTTTATGACTATAAATTGCATGTAAATTTTACGTTATAGTCCTGCAATTTAAGGGGTAGTATACGGATATTAACCCACAAGTGGTATCAGAGCGAGGCCACGTAAATTTTTCATGTGTTTTTCATAAAACGATCTTGAAACGATTTTGTTTTGGCTAAAAATTTGTCTCGTGACCTATTTTTCACTCGGCAGATTTTTTTTTTTTTTTTAATTTGTTGCGCGTTTTTTATGGTTGCTTTGGGAACCGTGTCTTGTTTACACGGTTGCTCTCGATGTTTTTGTGCTTGAAAACCCGTGCCCCGATATACACGGAGAATTTGTTTGAAACCGTGTCATGTATTACACGGTTTTATCATCTTTTCGTTTTGGTTTTATGCATATTGTTGTTTTTACAGAGATTATAACAATATGTCATGTTTTATCAATTATCAAATTTGTTTTGATGCGTTTTGATCGAAATTTCAATTGATTTTGTCTCGAAAATCAGTTTTCACGAGGGTTTTGGTTTTTCAGAGGTTTTGCCACTTTTGCATTCGATCGAGCGTATTTCTACTCGATCGAGTCTGTTTTTGTCTTGTTTTTGATCGATCGAGTCCTGTTGTACTCGATCGACCTGTCTCAAAACCTTTTGCTCGATCGAGTCCTTGCGTACTCGATCGACTGTTTTCAAAACCCCTCGCTCGATCGAGTTGTCCTCGTACTCGATCGAGTAGTGTTCTTGATATAGGTACTCGATCGACCACCAGTTTAGTCGATCGAGCACCTCCTGATTAGCATTCCTCTCGATCAACTTGCGGTTGATCGATCGAGCTCTTCTGTCCCTCGATCGAGCACTTATGTCCCTGGATCGAGGGATTTCGTCTTTTGACTTTGAAAATTTGTTTCTTTTGATTTAAATTTTCCTTTGGCTTTAATATGTACTTTATCCGGATATAGTACACTCGCTTAATAGTGAATCGGTTCACTCACGTACCATATAGTTGTTTTAAAGTGTTTTTAAAATGACGGATTATAATAGATTAAAATTAAATGATAGAAGCGGTTTTATCACACGAATTTTAATCATTAAAAGGTGGTTTGGATAAATTTAACATAATTACAGAATTATGTCACGAATGAATTTGTTTTAGTTGATGCATTTTTATTTATCGTTTTGTTGAATGCCGTGAATGCCTTTTTATTACGTATTTAATTTTACAAGCGATTGTAACTTAGTGTGGCCTTAGTAGAACGTGTTACCGTAATGATGGAACACGGTCTTGGTTGTATTTTGAGATCTTGTATCTCCGTTTTGGATTTTTCACTTGTAATTACAGTTTTAATTAGAATGTAAATAGGTTTGTAATTGTAATTTTAAATTGTAATTTTTGAGAAGACCAAAGATGGAGACCGGATGCTCACTCCCGCTACTTGGATCAAGATGGAACATCAAGACAAGCTTTTCGGGTCCAACGGTGGATTCCAAAGTTGTATTATGTTCTTTTACTAGGATAGGCCACACTAGGACTTTTTTATTTACGTTTTTGCATTCATTTATTTATTTTTCGCAACGATAATTTGCATCATATTCCGCCTAAAAACCAAACCACCTAATTTATTGCATGAAACCGACACATATAGAGGTCACGAGTTAGTTTTCATTGACATTCTCATGTCACACGTTTTAAGCCATCATCTAAATTAATTCATTCACGACAGACGCTAGTTATTCGTTCACTTAAAAATGAATTATAATTTAGTTGATGGGATCTTCCTCGTATAAACAAAAATTGAGAACGGTCTTTATAGGTCAAACTCCAATGAGTCCCTTCTTCGTCGGTAGGCATACTATGACCCCTTCTACGTCGGGTAAGTTGGAACCGATTGACCTATTTTATCTCAACACTATGGTCACTCGTACGATCCTGTGATCATAGTGGACTATAGATAGGATTTACGGAAATCTATCGACCAAGAGTTCTTACGAAGAATTAGCTAAACAGTTGGCTTATCAATTTTTGAAATTGAGTCTTGGGATCACTTGTATCATTCTTGAGGGAGATCAATTATGCAAGTGCAAGAGTCTACATGTTTAAAATGAATTTTAAAATAGACTTAAATCACCTCGATGAGTTGCTTATTTCGTTTTGTTTTTCTTTTTTTCGGTGTAGATCACGTTTTAAATCGCTAAACATCAAATGGCTGGTTCAAGTGATAACCCAATGCCAAGTGCCACATTGGACCGTGAGTCCTGGCTTAGGATCTTCATGAATCAGATGAATCAGTCTACTCGGATCGAAGAATGATGGATCCAACCGCGGATCGGGAGGCAAAGCATTACGGAATCTGCCGCTGGCGACGGAAAGCTCAAATATCTACTTGAGCCCATGCCGCCACACCCAGTTCCACGGTGGAGCTAACGAGATCGCTACTTATAACGATTTCGTCATGGAAGCGGGTGCGATTAAAAACGTGCTCATTTTTGCAATGGAACCCAATTTGCATAAACGCTTCATAGCCCAAGGTGCAAACAAGATTTTCACCACGCTCACTAAGGAATTCTCGAAAGCACCGAGAATCGTGACCTATGAGCATACCACTCGCTTCTTTGATGCGAGACTCGAGAAGGGCCAACCGGTTAGCCCACACATTCTCAGCATGATTGAGAATGTCGAAAAACCGGAGACCTTTAAGCGTAACATCAGCGAGAATATTGTTATCGACCGTATTCTTCATTCACTCCACGATGGTTATTCGCAATTCAGAGCGAATTACTATATGAATGATTTGAAGAAAACTCCCCATGAATGGCACTCCCTCCTCGTACAGACCGAGAAGGACATGAAGTGCGGCGGGAGTTCGAAACAGGATGTCCTCGTTGTGTCAAACAAAGGGAAAGGTAAGGGCAAAGCTCGTGCAAACCTAATGATGAGGTAAGGCGAAGTTCAAGAAGTCGGGTTCGGGGAAGAGTGGTCTGGTGAGTCGAGTAACTCATCGGGCATGACAAAGAGCAAGAGTGATAACATGGAATGCCATCATTGCCACAAGAATGGGCATTGGAGACGCACATGTCCTGTTTATCATGAGGACTTAAAGGCGGGTCGTGTTAAACCTGTTGGTATGTCTTCTCTCTCTTCTACTTTTATTCATATGATTGAGATTAACCACGCAAGTTACGGAACTTGGGTACTTGATACTGGTTGTGGTTCTCATCTGTGTAATCATGTGCGGGGGCTCCGAAACATCGAACCCCTCGTAAAGGGTGAGGTGGACTGCGTGTTGGGAATGGAGCAAGAGTAGTTTGCCATCTCAAGGGGACATATGTGATCCACTTCCTAAGCGGATTTGAGTTATCATTATATGATTGCTATTATGTACCCAGTCTTTCTAAAAACATTATTTTTGTTTCTGCGCTTGATAAACTTGGTTTTTCATTTGTAATAGAAAATAATGCTTGCATTTTCTCATTACACGATATGATTTCTGCAAGCGCAGTTTCCATGAATGGAATTTATGTTTTAGATCGACCAATGAAATATTACACGTAATGAATAAAAAGTTAAAGGTTGGTGACAAAGATCAAACGTATCTATGGCACTGCCGTATGGGACACATTAATGAGAAACGCGTAAAACAGATCATCAAACATGGAGCTATCTCGGCCTTTGATTTTCAATCATTTGGCACGTGTGAATCATGTCTCATCGGTAAGATGACTCGGATTTCCTTCAAAGGTGTAATGCGGCTGGCGACCTATTAGGGCTCATACACACGGATGTATGTGGTCCTATGTCAATCACCGCACGAGAAGGCTATAGGTATTTCATCACTTTCACGGACGATTTGAGTAGATATGGCTATGTCTACTTAATGAAACACAAAAGTGAATCCTTTGAGAAATTCAAGGAATACCAAAATAGGGTGCAGAACCTGTTGGGTAGAAAGATAATAACACTGCGTTCGGATCGTGGTGGCGAGTATCTTTCTCACGAGTTTGATCAACACCGAAGGATTGTGGGATTGCCCTACGATTAACTCCACTGGAACACCTCGGTTGAATGGTGTGTCCGAACGGAGAAATCGAACACTACTTGATATGGTTCGATCCATGATGAGTTACACGGTTTTACCTGATTCATTGTGGGGTTATGCTCTTATGTCAGCCGCTCTAATACTTAACCGAAGTCCGTCTAAAGCTGTTGACAAGACTCCATATGAACTATGGAAGGAACGGTCCCTAACTTGTCCTTTATACGGGTTTGGGGCTGCGAGGCTTATGTCAAGTGGAGACACGAAGATAAGCTCGGCCCGCGATCGGTCAAGACATACTTTATAGGTTATCCTAAAGGATCACGTGGTCATTACTTTTATTCGCCAACCGAACAACGCGTTTTTGTTGCGGCTAGTGCGACATTCTTAGAGAAGGAATTTCTCGAGAATGCAAAGAGTGATAGAACCTTCGACCTGTCGGAGATTCCAGAACCAAATACCGAGCAACTATTGGAGGAACCAATTCCTTCAATCCCGGCTGCGGTGAATATTCCTGAGGAACCTAGGAGGTCGGGAAGAGTCTCTATTCCTCCGGACGGATACATTGGTATGGTCGAGGAACATGACATAGATGACGTTCTACTCTTAACGAGTAGTGAACCCGCAACCTATAAAGGTGCCATGACCGATTCGACTCAAAGCTATGGCTTGAGGCCATGCAATCCGAAATGGACTCCATGTATGAGAACAACGTGTGGGATCTTGTTGACTTACCTGCTAAGGTTCGTCCCCTTCAATGCAAATGGCTTTACAAGATAAAGCATTCGTGGAAGGTCAGCAAGATATCTACAAAGCACGACTAGTTGCCAAAGGTTTCACCCAAGTGCCAGGTTTGCACTACGATGAGATTTTTGCACCCGTAGTTATCTTTGCGTTCCATTCGGATTATCTTAGCGATTGCCGCTTTTCATGACTATGAAATTTGGCAAATGGATGTGAAAACCGCCTTCTTAAACGGTTTTTTGGAGGAAGAGTTGTACATGGTACAACCCGAAGGTTTCATCGATCCAATACATCCTAAGAAAGTGTGCAAGCTTAAGCGTTCCATTTATGGACTTAAGCAAGCATCAAGGAGTTGGAATCATCGCTTCGACCAAGTGATAAAAGACAATGGATTTACTCGATCGGTCGAGGAACCATGTCTATATATCAAGTCGAGTGGGAGCAAGATTGTCTTCCTAATATTGTATGTTGACGACATACTCCCGATTGGGAATGACATACCTCTCTTAACTTCGGTGAAAGTATGGTTGAAAAACCATTTCCGGATGAAAGATCTGGGAGAGGCACAAAGAATTCTAGGCATCCGTATCTATCGAGATAGATCACGACGGATGTTATCTCTCGATCAGAGTCTTACATAGACAAAGTCCTAGAGAGATTCAAGCATGACTAACTCCAAGAAGGGGTTCCTTCCCATGTCCCCAGGGGTGCATTTGAGCAAGTCTCGAGGCACGAGAGACAGGAAGAGAAAGAGCGCATGACACGGATTCCTTATGCTTCGGCAATAGGATCAATCATGTATGCCATGATATGCACACGTCCGGACGTGGCATATGCATTGAGTATGACAAGTCGATTCCAACAGCAACCAGGTGAACCACATTGGTTGGCTGTCAAGAACATTCTTAAGTACCTACGGAGGACTAAAGATTGGGCTTTGACTTATGGAGGCGAACAAAAGCTATCGCGCAACCGATTCTGCAGATGCTAGCTTCCAAACGGATCGTGATGACTCGAAATCTCGTCAGGATTCGTTTTTACTCTTAATGGCGCTGCAGATCACTGGAAGAGTTCGAAACAAACTGTTATAAAGAGATTCTACGACCGAGTCCGAGTACTATGCCGCGTCGAAGCAACAAAGGAAGCGATATGGATGCGTCAATTCTTACATGGACTATCCGTAGTGCCTAGTTCGAATGACCCGATCACCATCTATTGCGACAATAGTGGTGCCATCTTCCAAGCTAAGGAGCCAAAGTCTAGCAACAAGTCTAGACATGTACAACGGAAAGCTCATCTAATCCGGGATTACGTGGAGCAAAAGATAGTAGTGATAGAAAAGATTGCTACAGATGATAACATAGCGGATCCTCTCACTAAAGCATTACGACAAGATAAGCATGAAGGGCACGTAAATTCCATGGGAATCAAACGTGTTCTTGAGTTGTAGTACTCTTTTATGGATCGATTCATTCTCCTTTGTACTCTATACGACATCATCGTTTTGATATTATATATATATATTTTGTTTTTCATGTGGAATTGTACGACAATTTTGAACACCACAAAGTGAATTGAACAAACATCATATCTTGTTAGTCCTTAATTGCCCACATGAGATGATAACTCTGGCAATTATTTCGTGACGTTGGTTGATGGTGGGTTCAACGAGCCATAAGTCAACAGGTTGGTGACCAATCACAGAGGCGATTTATACGGATATTTCGTAGGACACAATTGTGACATCGACGTGGAGTCCTAAATGTTTTATAACATTCGTTGCCCGGTCGTGGATAGGACCTCCATGGTGATCCTAAGAGTCGATTCTTTGACTATCGATTGTCTCTTGAGACTACGGCAGATTTTGGGTGACTTTGGTTTCTTTCTCACGGTCATCCGTAACAGGGGCCAAGTAGATTTTTTTCTGGGTCATTTCATGCTGTGCTTAGATCGGAAGGAGTCGAGTTGAAGGAAATATTCAGCCTTTATCGGGTACTCGATATTTCTCAGGGCCACTCGAGGAGTCAGAATCGAAATGCATGGCCATGCTCGGATACGGATTCGTTTTATCGGTTAAGTTACTCTCTAGTCGGGGAAACCACTCTAGATACGGATCGATTGTAAAATACGACCTTTGTGGATCCAGATCTGCAAATTGTTTTACATTGAGTGGGAGAGATTTTAAATGAATATGAGAATCGGTTATCGCACCTACACTTGTTCGGACAAGTGGGAGTTTGTTGGAGCTTGTGTCCTCCAGTTAGTGCGGATAACGTCATTGCACATACACTTGTACGGACAAGTGGGAGCTTGTTGGGGTTGGTGTCCTTGATTAGTGCAAGGACTTATAAACCTCTAAAAGGATCAAAGGGCATACTTTGGTATTATTATCAGTTGATCCACGTTTATCAATAACGGTTGGCTTGCTAGATAAGTTTGACGTTATTGTCATACAGATGGCGGTGATCAACTGGTCCCTAAAAGTCACACCTATAGGATACGTTCGAGAGATGTGACGGTATGAAAATACTTGTCATGTAGATGCAAATATTGACTAACCGATTAGTCCGAGTAATTTGACTAAGTAATTAGTCAAATATGTGATGTTGAGATATTATATTTAATACGGATTAAATATCATGGGCTAAAGCGAATTAACGATTAATTCGTAAAATTAAATATACGTGATTTATATTTAATTAAATGTATATTAAAATAATTATACAATCTTGTTTTGTCGGACACGAATTAATAATTGACTAACCCGTATTATTAGGCGATGCCTTAATTTCCGATAACCGATAATGATTTATAATCGATCCGCGTCATATATACTTAGCGAGTTATGGACCGGACCGCAAGTTTAAGTGAAGAGAAAATGAAAAGCCCAGATGGGCTCCTCTCACTCGGTTTGGCCGAACCAGGAGAACAAAAGGAGACCTCCTCCTTCTGTTAAACCTAATCATCATTTGAGAGAAAATTAGGGTTTCGAAAGAGCATTCTTCTCTGTAGAAAGGCGAGATCTCACATCTCGACAAAACTCACAACATTCTCCCTATATTGCAAGGCAATCGGAGAACACTTTGTTCTAGCACAAGGGCATATCTCGGACCAAGTCTTGGGTGCAACGATTAGGAGGGAATCGCTTAGATTTTCGATCTTTACGCCGCAATTAAAAGGACCCGAGGTTGATTTCTATACACTTATCGTTTCTATTGTTTTATCGCTTTATGACTATAAATTGCATGTAAATTTTACGTTATAGTCCTGCAATTTAAGGGGTAGTATACGGATATTAACCCACACTCTTATAAGACATGTAACATCAAATTGTATAAGCATGACATTTGTCTCTTAGTAACTGTATGCATTCGGTTTGTGGTGGTGATACATGTGGAGAGACAAAGCATTTTTCTCGTCTTTTACCCTTGAACTTCAATAGCCAAATGGCCTATTTTGACCCGTTTATTAACTACAATTCCAAAATTAAGCCTACCTTTGTCAAACTAGTTTGGTTATTTATATGGGTATGTGTTTAATTGTCATTTTAGTTTTCTATGTTTGTCATAAGAACAGGGTCGAAATGAGAAAAAGAAAGAGAATAAGTTAAAAAAACGACAAGAAAAGAAAAGGAAATTCGAAAAAAAAAAAAAAAAAAAAAGAGCTGATTGTGAAGAAGAAATCAATAGAAAGTTTCGATGTTGTGAGAGAGTTGTTGCCGTGTTGGCATTGTTTTAAGGGTAAATTGATAAATTATACCTACTATAACACACTTTTTCAGATCTTATACCTAAGATAGTTTTTTTTCAAAACTTATACCGAAAATCTTATTTTTTTTTCCAAAATGGATACCAAATCTCAAATAAAGACATGAAATGACGGTTTTGCCCTTACTAATTAACATATCACCACCCTTCCTCCACAACATTAATCAATAAACTCTCTCATCCAGCACATGTCCACACCCACCTTACTACCGCCACAATGACTTACCTCCCCCTAGTGACATTAGCACGATGTTAGGGCAGCCACCTAATATGCTCTCTCGGCAAGCGCTAAAATTTATACAACCAATTAGCTATAACCACAAAAGATGCTCGAATGTCCATAAAAAACAATACACTTTAGGACTTTATGCGGGAACATAAATTGGCCACCCCTTATCAAACCTAAGTAAACTCTACTGTCAAACGAATAAACAAGAAGTCTAGTGTAATACTCCCTCCTATTCATTGATTTTGTCCCCCTTATATTTTGCACAAGAATTAAGAAAATGATTTTGGACCACACAAAACACTCTATTCCACTCTACCCCACATGTAATTAAATTTGGACCACACAAAAGTTACCAAAAAAGGAAAGAGGGACAAAAATCCGAGTAGTTTTGATAAGGAAAGAGGGACAAAATGAATGAATAGGAGGGAGTATGAGCAAACAACCCAATACGCTTTAAGACTACTACCACCTTAAAAGTTATGAAAACACTGCCACGCCACCGAAACCCACTACTCAATTATAAAAACATTAGTTCTGGAATTTTGAAGTGTGGGGGAGGGATTTGCAGTGGTGAGGCCTGAGGGATGGTTTTATTTGGCGGGGAGGTGGTTAAGGTTTCTCAATCTAATCACCGTCCATCCTTGTTCTTGGAGGTTCGACTAGATACGGGACGACGTTGAGAGGAAACCCCCAGAGGACATGTGGGGAAGCGACACCGGCGGGATGGCGCTTGCGGCGAAAATCCCAACACCGGTGATGGACTGGTGGTGCAGTGGGGAGGATGTGAGTGGTGGTGATGTTGATGAGGTGTGGTGGATGATGAATTCATATGGTGGAGATGGATTATTGGTTGTTTAATGACAGGCAAAAATGTGGTCATAGGTAAATTAGTAAGGGTAAAATGGTCATTTTACAAGATTTGGTATTGAGTATGAAAGAAATAAAGATTTTGGGTATAAGTTTTGAAAGAAAATTATCTTAGGTATAAGATTTAAAAATATATATTATAGTAGGTATATGTTATCAATTTACCCTTGTTTTATTTCCTTAAAAGTTGGGTTTATAAACGGAATGAGCTGTTTATTTTGGTGACGGTCGTACTAGCTTGGCTTTACCTCCACATTTCCAAAATCTTTTTTGCCCCTTCTTCGCCTAAATACCTCACCTCACATATTATGTAAGTCCTTGGCATGTGTCTTGGTCCTGTTTGGTTGGAATGCATATGTACGGTTGGTAGAGATCAGTTTCATGTATGTTAGATTGCATGCATGTTCTTATGGGTCGCAGTTAGGTGAGTGGCTTATTTTCGTTCTATCTTACAATATACTTACCTTGTGCTTTAAATGAGTGATGAGCGACCTGTGAGAGTCCGATATATACAAGTCTTGCAAGGTCGGGGGTTCAGCAACTTTATCATTAGTTTAACTCGTTTGCATTTGATTCCGTACTTTGGTTTTGGTCTGATTGCATTAAACGGTTTGGACATTCAAAAGCATAGTTAGTCTGTGTCTTTTCATCGTTCCATTAGTTCCTTTGTTGTATGTCAATCTTTGCTTGCTTGGGGACAAGCAAACCCCAAGCAAGGGTTTGGTTTGGGGAGGTTTGATGCGTGCTTTATTTACGTACTTTTACCGTTGTTTTAGCACGCATTGCTACGCAAAAATCGTAGCAAATAGCTACTATCCACCCAAGAATGGTTTACTTTGGGTTACTTTGTATTTAATGCAGGTTTGGACCTGAATGATTGAAAACAAGCCAAATCTTGTTCCCAGTGTTGCATTTTGGGAATTGGAAGAGTCAGAGCTCGAAAATTGCCGCCTCGAGACGCGTGAGCAAGTGAGGAAGCATGTTAGAGAGAAGAAATCGTTGTTGTGCTGTGACATTAGTCGATCGACCAGTTGTTTTAGTCGATCGACTAATGTGAATTTTTGCTGAAGCTGTTTTGGTCGATCGACTGGATTTTTAGTCGATCGACTGGTTTTGAGTTCGGGCCGTATTTGTTAAGTCGTTATCTCAGCCCATTAGTTGTTTGTTTAATAATTTCAGCCTTCTTATTATTTAAGGGGGACTTGGAAACACAATTAGGTTATCTTTTAATATATTGCAAAATTGATACACGTTGCTTTACCTTGGAATTTTCGGATCTGAAACTTCTAATCTTTTCTTTTTATTCGGTAATTTAATTAGCCTTCGTTCTTCAATTATTACTTTCTCTTATTCATTTGACTCTTCCTTGTTCTTCTTTTATTTTATGTTTAATTGTTATTCCCATATTTACATCATGTCTAATCTAGTTATTGATATAATCGTTATTGTCATCGTTAGTTTGAACATACGTATCTAATTTTCCTATGCTATGATGTAGGGAAGCCATGGTTATAAGACGGTCATAATTAGATTATTAGGTCTGGCATTAATATAAATCCGTGTTGTTAATTGTAGCATCTAATAGCATTTAATTGGTTAAGTCGACGTAATTAATTATTTTCCGGGAAACTTCGACCTAGTTCGAGAGATTGGAATAAGTTAGACATGCTACAAACAATAAACCATCCTAATTAGAGCGAAAGGTAAATTAGTACTGTATGATGAATAGCGGACCGGAAGGACCTTTTCATTTCCCCTCAGACCGTACGTTGACCTTACCTTGATCGTAGCTTTTCTCTTATTTGAAATCATTTTCCTTAATTTAATTTCTTTTGCTTGTTACTTTAGTTAATAGACAAAACCGATCAACCACCGAAATTTGTGACTCAGACGGACTAAGAACTCCAATTAGACCACTTTTGTCTCCTTGCGGATACGATTCCGACTTCCTCTACTGCACTAGTTTAGGCAGTTGGTTTATCTTTGATAGGTGTGCGATTTAGCCTGTCAGAACGTATGTTTACTCGGATTGTAATTCAAACCGATTCGAAAGTGGTTATGGAACTCCTTGAGTCGAATAGTGATACCTCGTCAGCTCAAAGTCACTTTGCCCAAATTTGCAAATGCTTTATTAAGGATCATCCTTGGAATATTGAAGTACATCATATCTATCTAGAGGCCAACGGATGTGCGGATTGGCTAGCTAACCGTGGAGTGACCCAAAGCCAACAGCCGGTGGTTATTGGAGCGAGGGACATTCCGAGGCAATTGTTTTGTTTGATGCAGCAGGATATTGGTGGAGTTTCGTGGCCAAGACTAGTTCCTTTATGATTGTGTTTAGCGTAGTTCCTTTTCTTTTGCGTTTCTAGTTTGTTTTCTTTCTCATTTCTAGGTTTTCCCGCTTCGTTTCACCAAAAAAAAAGTATACTTACTCATTTATCTTGATAGTTTTTACCGAAACACTTATTATTATTTGTTTACAATAATTAATTTTATTACTAATGTGTGGATAAGGCCGACATTATAACAATTGATTTCACGTTGGATTTTGAATAAAATATTAAACTTAAAAATAATGGTATATTGATAGAAGAGGGTAAATATAGGAAAAAAATAAAGAAAGAACGCAAATTCTTGTTCTAAACGGAACATTTTCGTCTGAAATAATAAGGCGGGTTCATATGGACAATTCATCGTGTGTGGATTTTGTTCATCGTCAACAACTGCTAAGTAATAGCCTTCGTCCTTTGGTACAACGTTAAGGCCATTAAGGCCGAACATGACTTTCGGGAAGCTAACCGAGCAGCAGATTGGATAATGGCTAATGCCGGAATTACTTCTGAGTCAACCACAACTTTTTTCGACACTCCTCCAGATGGCATTTGTACGATTCTTCGTGAAGATGTACTTGGGGTTGCAATTCCCAGTTTAGTTGCTATTTAGTTTTCGTTTTTGTATGGGGCTTTGCCCCTCTTTAGCAAAAAAAAAAAAATCGGAATTATTTTTTCACATACGAACTTTACTCTTTAACATACGCTTTTTCATAAACTTTCCCTATCATACTCTTTTTTCCTAAAGCTAATCAAATTAACTCTTACATATACTTTTCCCCTGAAAATCGAATCTAATTGCTCTATAAACTAGAACAATGGATTATAATACTCTGATTAGTAAAGTAATTTTGTTGTTTAACAATTATATTAATATATTTTGTTGAAATTATTAGAATTTATTATCAATTAGTAAAATTAATGTGTTTACTTGTTTATCCATTATGGAGTAATGTTACTTCTTTACTCTTCTGTGCTTTGGCTTGTTTGCACGATACTAAATTTGGAGTTTATCAAGCGCTATCATCAAAATTTGTTATGTGATGCTTTGATGCCGTTAATAAGTGTAATACGTAGTTTGATTTGTTTTTCTTTATTTTGTTGGTAAATCAAACGCCTAACTTTCGCCTTTGATCATTGTTACATGCATTGCTAACACTGACGGAGCAAGGGGTCGACAAGAGCGAGGTTAACCGGCAACAGGACTGGCGAGGCAGGGGGTGTTGAACGGAGGTGGTGTTGGTGGTGAAGGGAGTTGAGGACAGGGAAAAAAAAATCAAGTGTGAGAGAATGAAAAAAATGATAAGGGTAAATTTGTAAAATTCGTATGTAAAAGAGTAAAATTTGTATGTGAAAAAACACATAAAAAAAATAGTTAAAAATAAATACAATAGGCAAGTTAATGCGCAGTTTTTTGGTAATTTTTTTTTTTTTTTTTTAAAAGTGAACACAATTAACTATAAAATAATTTTAAAATTTCGTTTTAGAAAAATGATCCATTTTAGGAGAGAACAACTTAAAGCAAAAAAAAAAAATGATAGTCGAGCAGACTTGTTGATTCTTTTGTTGTTCATCCATCTACTAAAAAAGACAAAGACAAATAGACAATACTAGTCAGTAGTCTACTAGGTAGAAGTGGAACAAAGATGTGTAAATGTATGTGATTGATGTGTAAAAAGAGAAGAAACACGACCTCCATTTTAATCTCCTCGGGATAAATAAAAAGAATAAAAATTAAAATTAAAATTCCAGTTCTATCCTCAGAACACAGAGAGAGAGAGAGAGAGAAAAACAAAGGTTGAAGAGAGAGAATCATCAAAATCCGATTAATTCTTCCAATGTTGGGGGAATCTCTCACGGAGCTTACGTTTTTCCCCTAACAATTATCACAATTTCAGACTATAATAATCCTTTTTCTCTCTTTTTTTGTTTTTGATTTGACCTTCTGATAATAAAATATAATAATTTGTGGTAGAAATTAGGGCTGTAATTGATTCTTTCGGATGAAGTGAGTCGGTTTTTCGGTGGTTGATTTTGACCTACAAGTGATATTGGGGGATTGATAATAATGAGCGGCAGCGGCAGCGGCAGCGGCGGAGGTGAGCCTTCAGCCTCAGCTTCGCTTGACTGGAAGTTTTCTCAGGTTTTCGGCGAACGTGCCGCCGGTGAAGAAGTTCAAGAAGGTATTATATTGTTTTATTCAATTCATGCTATTTATTGCCGTATTATGTTGTAGACTTTAATGAGATCCAATTGTATGAATTACTTCATTTGGTTTAAACGCGAGGTTTTTTTCTTATTGTTGGATCTGATAATTTGCGGGGTAATTTCTAGTTAGGGTGTGAAATGATCGGATGCAAGACTTTTAGTTGGTTTGAACGACATTGTTTTGATTGGATGAATTAGTTTGTTAAGTAATTCTTATACTCGAAATACGTATGGATACCATCGTCTTCGTATGTATGGATATGATCCTGATTTTGTTATTGTGCTAGCTAAGCTCTGCTGCTTTAACCTTAGAAACACCCTTTTCCCCCGCTCAGCTAATGACCGTGGAGCTTTTTTTACTAATGAAAGTTATAATCGTCACTTGCAGCGATTGCAAGTGGCGGAACTTATAAGCTCAGCCACTTGGCATTTAGAGTGGAAAACTGACATTAATCTGGCAATGGGCTGAAAATTTCTAGCCCTTTTTAATAAGACTCCTAGTAAACGCCTCCGTGCATAGGTATCACTGGACTAAGAGAAAAAATTTAGTGTAAGGGGAAATGATCGTGTAGCAAAAATGTTTCAACTTTAAGGAACTGTTTTAGGTGCTAAGCTGCTACACACATTTGGTAGTTATCTTACCTTATCTCCTTTTCTCTCATTTACAACTCTCTCTATTTATTAAAATGAACACAATGCCATGCAGCATGTGAGTTTGATAGGTTATAGCTAAAAACGACTATATATTGCTCCTCTTCATGCAGTTGATATTATATCAGCGATCGAGTTTGATAAATCTGGAGATCATTTGGCTACTGGTGACCGTGGTGGTCGGGTGGTTTTATTTGAGAGGACAGACACGAAGGATGTGAGTCTTGCAAAATTTCATCTTTTTCACACATGATAATGGTCTATCGCTTTATTGTTCTTTTTTGCTGTCTTAATGCAGCATGGTATTAATAGAAGAGAGATGGAGAGCATGGACTACTCAGTTAGTAGGCATCCTGAGTTCCGTTATAAAACTGAGTTTCAAAGTCATGAGCCTGAGGTAACATCGCAAAATTTTTATATAATTATTACATGGCTGCATATTTTTTCGATACAAAGCCGATTTTTTTTTTTCAAACTTAATCGTGCTTTGTTGATGACCGATTTCGGTTTTCTTTGATTAGTTTGACTACCTCAAGAGTTTGGAAATTGAGGAGAAAATTAACAAAATCAAATGGTGTCAAACTGCCAACAGCTCATTATTTCTTTTATCAACTAATGATAAGACCATCAAGTTCTGGAAGGTAGGTCTTTCTTCTCTACCATTTTTGCTTTTACTCAGATAATATCAAGTCATACCTGTTTAGTGAGTGTCTGGTGTTTAATTGTTTTGGTTTGCTTATTATTTATTCTTTGGTCAGAGTTGGTCTGTTCGTGGAGGTTTATGTGATATAACTAAAGTTGGAGTGAGCCACTAGAATTAGAATTCAATTAGCCAAATCATCATAATTTAGAATGACAGTTGTCTTTGTATAAGAGGATTACTATTCTTCTCTATAACTTCTGATCATGTTGAATTCCGATTCTGATATTACCTTGTTTCTAATTTTTTTTAATTACTAAGCGAGGATATTGATTGTTAAAGAGCCGAGCTGAGTTAAACCATGATGGGATTATAAATATCTAAAGTTGGCTGTAGACAATCCCTTGGTGATTATAAATCCGTCAATTTTGTTTATGAGCTTGCAAAAAAGTGTCAACCTAGGAAGTAGGAACTATGTAGAGGTGTGCCGTGCAAATGAACAAGAGTGATAGACATGAGGTTACTCATGCCTGATATATGTTGATGCTTTGTTGCTTGCTTGATGGCTGTTTTCTGTTATAACGGAGCTTATATCTGGTGGGTTGTCTGCTAATAAGACTGTTAATAGTTTGGGGTGTGACTTTTTTTCTTTCTTTTACCGTTGCAACTCTTTCTTTGATTCGACTACCTAGAGACACTTCTGTCATACTCTTTATGAGGCTTGCCGGAAAACCCCTAGGCATAGGCTGGTTGGAATCTGGGCTTTATTCTTTAACCAAGATTGGCTATGTTGTGACCACCACATTGTAATTGTTTGGTTGGACAATAACATCATTAGTGCTTAGAGAAGCACCTACAAAAAGTGAGGTAGGGGTGTTGAGCATTCAAAATCCTTTTGCTATGACAAAGAAGCTGTTTGGTGGGATTACGAAAGTGAAAATTAATTTCTGACATCTCGAGATTTATTGACATAGGATGCGTCATTTTACAGATGCATCTCCGTGTATTGAGAATGTGCAGTTAGATTCAATCTCTTCTGAGAACATATATACTAGAGATAAATTCCATATGCTGATTGTCTGCACAATGATTGTATCACTACTTACCAAGTTACCAATTACCATATGCAATGTAAACTTTCCTATGGTTTGGTTGAAATTTAGTCTGATCAAGAACGCTGTTTCATTAATGCTTGACAGATGTTTCATTAATGCTTGACAAATGTGTGTGTTGTGCCAGCAACTAAGACCTTCTGTAGTTTTTATTTTGTTTGAGAACTGCTACTTTATTTGTGTGCTTCATGCCTGTAAATTGTTACAGGTTCAAGAAAAGAAGATCAAGAAGATAAGTGAAATGAATATGGACGCTAGTATTTCAAACAGTACTAAACCAAATATTGCAAACGGGGGTTATGCAGACAGGTTTTCTGGTTCCTTGAGTGATGACCTATCGTTCCCACCTGGAGGAATATCCTCACTACGCTTACCTGTGGTAGTTGTACCCAATCTAATTCATGTTACTGTAACCTCCCCCCTTTTCATGCATTCTGGAAATTAGGTCTTCCTCTAGGTCTTGTAATTACACTCAGACATGAGATTTTGATAAATCAATCATATGCATGCAACTTGCATCAAACAACATGTATCAATGTGGCCATGTGGGTATGCAGTCTCTGTTTTTGTTGGGAACCTCCAATGAAGCTCTTCTCAGAAGTTAGACAAATAATAGTGTTTAGGTGGTTAATTGCCTCAGGAACGTCGTCTTACTTTCAAACTTGTATAGGTCGAAGTGTGGTTTTCTGGTAGTGTCATATTTTGTGACAATTTTGTGTTCGGGTGGTCTTTTGTATTTTTGAATTCTATCTGATCTGGAAGGCTGTGTAGATTTACAGATTCACTATGCTTGTTGCAGATTAATTGATAAAGTTTATGGGGCTCTTTGTTCTCACATCATTCTTAGCTAGTAAAAACATGACAGCCAAATTTAATTTCCTTGTAGTCATATCTTTTGTGGAAATATGTGTGCTTTTTATCTTCCTCTCTTTTAGATAGTGGAACTACTGGTGAATGTGGTGATGGTAACATTGATTGCTCTGATTTTGCAGGTCACCAGCAACGAGACTAGCCTTGTAGCTAGATGTCGAAGAGTATATGCCCATGCTCATGATTATCACATTAATTCAATATCACAAAACAGGTGATGGTTCTTATGAGCATATAATTATAGATTTAAATGTCCCATAAAGTTGGTGCTATGTATTTCCATCCCAGAGGCATATCCTGGCAATCAGGGTCATATATTTATGGTTTTTTTTTTCCTATCTAAAATTGGAACCATCTATCATGAATTTTGACACTTCTAAAGTATGAGAGGACAAAATAGTCAAGAGTGGTTGCTATGATGACCTTGATGGTAGTCTTAAAGTGTTGCCTCAAATTTCCAATAATGTGATGAATTTTTTATGTTTCTTATTACATTTGGTTACAACACTGAAACAAACTAAAGGAATGATGGTTTGAGATAAAACAATGATAGATCAGATGAAGGTTGGTGTGAGAAACATTAACCCTGTGTTTGTATGGAGGATGTTGGAGGGGGACTATTTCCCTAATTTGGTTAGCAAATTGGATTGAAGGGAAATGGAGGAGGGTGAAACAAACCAAATTAGGTCCCTTATATAATACCCCTACCCCCCACCCCCCCACCCACCCACACACAAAACACCACCCGCCGTCTGCCCTTTCTTCTCTTTCCCTCCTTAAAATATTCAACAAAACCTATTTTCTTAATACAAGCTAACTATAGGCATCTAGACCGTTCAGGACAGGGGCATCTTGTTAACACTCACTTTTAGCTGTTGTAGCTATATGTTATGCGGAGCCATTTGTGATACCAAGTTTCATATGTTTTTATTACAGCGACGGAGAAACTTTTATATCAGCTGATGATCTGCGTATAAACCTCTGGAACTTGGAGATCAGCAATCAGAGTTTCAATATTGTTGATGTAAAGCCTCAAAATATGGAGGATCTGACTGGTATCTTCTGGCTTCTGAAAACTACTTTACAGCATCGTGACTGTTCTATTTTTGAATCAGTTATTAGGTATTAGGTACTTGATTTTTTTGGCTATGGGTCGCTTATTTTATATCTTCTGCGAAAATTTGTTCGCATTAATGGCTGTCATTTTTTCTGACCGCAGACATTCTTAGAATCTGTTATCTTCATTTGCTCTCATTCCCCCCAGTTTGGCGGTTGGGTAGATGAGTGTAGATCTGTCGGTAGGGTTAGTGTTCTAGCAGAAACATTTGACTTCAAGGAAACTAGACTTAGAGTTGATTTTTGAAAAACAGTGAAATGATCTAGAGTAATACAGTAAGTGGTAGGTCAGCCTCATCACGCTACGCTCATTGGTTTAGATGTGCTCTTGTGTTGCCGATGATGAGGGAGTTATTCATGACTTGGGTTTTACATGGGTTAGTTGGGGTAATGTTCTGCCAAAATTAAAAAAACCGACCTCAAGGGTACCAGATTTAGAGATGATTTTTTTTTGAAAAATAGTTGAGTAATCTAGGATGATACAGTAAGCGGTAGGTCACCCCATCACACCATGTGCATTGGTTTTGATGTGCTCATGTGTTTAGATCTACTCATGGATGATGAAAATGTCCACAACTTGGAGAATGTAGGTGTATGTATATATACTTGAGCATTCTGTGATGTAAAAGTCCGCCTCCAGTTCTTTGACTCTGAGGAGTTAAAGCATGATAAAATATATGGTAGTACAAGTTTTACATCCTTAGGAATTTTTCCATTTTCTTTTGGTACAATTCTTTAGAAATGCATGTAGGTGGCAGGACTAACCCAATAAAGAAATGTTGTGTTTAGCTTTTAATTGGTGGGTCTCACCTTTATTGTCATTCCACACTTCAAAAAAGAGCCCAAAAGGAAATGGAGCAATCCCAAAGATATACGATAAGGAAAATAGAGTAATCCCTTAGAGTAAGACTGTAAGAGGGAGAATCATGGTTTAAAATCTCGGCTGATATGTATCGGTGTCGGAGGCGGCCTATACGAGATATCCCAAGATGTATCGGGTAAATTTAAAATAGGAAAATATCGGCCGAGACAACTGATTTATAACGTGTATCGGCCAACTTGGCGCGGTAAGGCCCGAGTTGAACGAGTTGTACTGACCAAACTTTGCAATGAAAAGCTCTTAAAAATTGTATAACATTGATGAAATAGCCAATAGATGATAAAATATGTACTAAAGCTTGTAAAACAAATATCACCGCGATAACCGCTACTTGGAGCACGACGACCGAGTCGATGATGATTCCGCGGCATTGTGACCTCGATTTTAAACGAAACGAGAACGGGTTTCAAATAGTGATGAATACATCAGTTATTCACAATTTGAAGAAAATATGTCTTCACACAGCTAACGGTGCCACACTGCCACTGCCACATTCATTTACCCATATAATTAAGCTTGGAGTGGGCCCTCACTTTTTGACACTGATCAAGAGAGCGATGACTTATTTGGCAGAACAGGCTGACATGGTTTTAGAAAAGTGAATTCACATGTGGTACATTTGAGAATTTTTCGATTCAGTTATCAAATTGTGAACATTTTACTTTAGATGGCCACCTAAGAACAAGCTGTCATCCTTATATACAAACTAGTGATTCACATCTTGTTCATGTGACATTTTCTGCAATGAGCCCTGAGTGTTCCAGGAAACACGAATAGTGACTGTGATCCCATTTTACACCTCAGGATTGCATAAGAAACCCAAATAGTTTCTGGGGAAAACTATAAAGTTTGGATTTTTTGATAAGTCAATGACCAAGATCACATGATTCATCGTCGCTAGTAGAGTTTCTGTCTATAAATGGTGTTTATCTTTGTGTTTGTTTTCATGTCATTGCGTCCTTTTACTCTCTATTATATACTCATTTTATCTCTTTGGACACCCAACTATCTGTGCTTTTTCTGTATGCTGCATGACTACCGAGATTCCTCTTTTCATAAGCTTCAACCTTCACGAAGGTTTATTGTTGTTTTCTGGCAGAGGTTATCACGTCAGCTGAGTTTCACCCTAGCCACTGCAACACATTGGCATATAGTAGTTCAAAGGGATCAATCCGCCTCATTGATTTGAGACAGTCAGCGTTATGTGACAGCCATGCAAAATTGTGAGTAATTTGGTGTTCTTTTTTGTATACAGCTTGGACGTTATGTTTTGGACAGGGCACGAAAGAACAATCTACTAGCCCTTTTATCTCTTTTAATTCTCTTAATACTTCTCTTCTGGAGGTGGTGTCATGGATTAGGTTTATTTTGCAGAGAATTTCCATGCCTGATTTGGTTTCGTTTTTGCAGGTTTGAGGAACAGGAAGCACCAGGATCCAGATCCTTCTTTACAGAAATTATTGCCTCAATTTCAGATATTAAATTTGCAAGGGATGGAAGATACATACTTAGCCGTGACTACATGACACTGAAGGTTTGGATTTTCTTTTGGTGCCTCTTTTTTATGAGGTCTCTTATCTCTCACTTTTTACTTGTATATTTCTGACTGGTGAATGATGAATATGCCATTATACTTAATATCTCTTCCAGACTTACCTTAGTTTAAAAAAGCGCGCCTTAAGCGATTAATATCTCTTCCAGACTTACCTTAGTTTCAAAAAAGGGCGCCTTCAGTGCGCTTAAGGCGTGCCTTGGATGAGACACTAGCCAAAACGGCTCGGTGTGTTTCAGGAGCGCCTTTTAGGCAAGGCTCACCTAACAAGGCTGACTAGTACGCACTTTCCATATCTTTTAGACAAAGCTCACCATTTCTTTTCCCCATTATTCATAACTTTACTCCTTGACATGTTAGCCAACTTGAAAACTCCTAAAAAGGCTATTGTTGCCCAAAAATTTATTTGGAAATCAGAAATTTGTTATCAAAAATAGGACGCATCACGTAGAACGAGCGCCTGTTGCCTTTGCCTTGCGGTTTGCGCCTCGGCCCGTTAGCGCCTCGGTGCGCCTTGCGCATTTTCAAACTAAGAGACTTACTTATGATTGTTATGCCAAGGAGGGACTGTTTAATTGGTTAATCCTACACATGGCATACCGTATAATCCATGCTGTCTTTCGTTTGGTTTAACAGAGATATTTGTCCTTATGAAGTTCACTTTATGGACTGTGGTCTCCTTGGCAATTATTTTCCTTCTAATCGTCATCACCTATGTGTTCAAGGTTGTGTAATGTCCTATAATGTATAATTGATATTGAAATTTTCATTCTTTTAAGAGATGCATTTTTGTTGTCAATATCACTTTATGGACTGTTGCCTCCTTTGCTAATCCTTCTCCGCCCAATCATCACCTCTGTGCGCACATGTGTAGTATGTGTTATCAGATGAGAAATATTCAGAATAGAACTCTCAATGATGTTTCTAATATGACTAGGAATTTGAGGATGTTTCTATTCATTTCTGAATGGAAATATCTTTTGCGCGGGTGAGGTGTTGTCATCATCTTAGTCAAACTTCATTAGCTTCTCTGGAAATAGTACTCAAGTATTCGAGTGGGTCCAATTATTTAGTTTGTGGAGATTTTTTTTATGCATTTGATGCAGCCACGATTGGTTTTTTCTTTTGGAGCCAAGTATGCGCCAAGTGCTATGAATCCAGGTTTTCATAGCGTCGAGATGTTGATAAGCCTATATTTCAAAATCTAAATAATTCTTTTCATGTTAGAATGGTTATTAGACATACAATGTCCTTTTGCTGGATCTTCTCCTTGAGGGTCGATAAGGATTTGCTGCAGACATGTCTCATTTTTGCTATATGCTAAGATTTTAAAAAGATCATACTCGTGGGATCAACAAAGCTTCTCCTTCAAGTGTGTATGATACTATGTTACGTGGTATTTTTGTTTACGTCCTGCATAAGAGACTGCATGTAACATCCAATTTCAAATATATGTAGAGAGATTAAGATGTTTTCATTGGTTTGCTGTATTTATTTTAATTAGACATGTTCTTGATGTTTTTATCATGTACTTAGTGCAGTGTGTTGGCATTGGCTATTTTTTTGATAGAGGTCCTCCTACATTCTTACGTGCTAGCGCTTACAAGCAGTATGAGATAGAGTTGTGAAAAAAAGCTTGCTTAATGATTAGGTGGACCTCTCTATGCTCCCGTTTGCTTCTCTCATCTAAAAAGAAATTGGAAAGAAAAAAAAGGTTACGCTATAGATGATTGTTTTAGATGCTCCCTTTTCTTTTTATCTACGATTTTTGCAAAGCACTCAATTTCTGTCGTCTAAAAGGTTACTAAGTAACGTTACACTAGTGTTTATGTTTTGCCGTCCTCCCCACATACTGCTTATTGATATTTCCTCCGCTCAAGCCAACTCCATTCGTCGTTTCAATATAGGTGAGGTGCATTAATCAAACTAATGGAATTTGCTTTAACGGAGGACTATCATGTGATTAGGAGAAAGTATTTGTCATGATTGATCGAAGTGATAAAGGCTGTCGAATTATTGATTGTGAAGCCTTGGGAGGGGTCAAGTATAGCTTTGGTTGTGCTTTCTGCAGATGCACGATTGCTCTAGCTATGTCGTTTTATTTATTTACTTATTTTTTTGTTTGTGTGTGTATTTGAGTGGCATAAATCTGAAGTTAAGGTAAATAAAATTATGTGCTATGCATAGAACATGGAAATTAATGCTACCTGAGCTAAAAAATCGTTCAGACAGATTAATTTTCATTACACATGGGTGTCTGATAGACTGACTCAGATGTAGCTATATCAGAAAGGTCTGCCTGTTTTGTCTAATTTAGTACTCCTTCCAAATCAATATGTTCCCATTTGACTTTGTTGGTCAAACAATGTCAACTTTAATCCTTATTTTCTCAGAATGTATGATAGCTACTATTTATTTTTATTTTGTTTTAATTAGTCATACATGGCATATTTTCATTGTTTATTCTGAAAAATCAGTAGTTAAACTTGACATCAGTTGACCACCAAATTTGGTAGGGAGAGAATCTCAGTGCCTTGATTTGAATAAATATGGGTGGGTTCAGTCAAAAGTTTATTGGGATTGAATGATTGATAGTGTGCTACCCTTTGTTTCTGGTCTCAAAGGGGGTCAACTTCTGACAGAATAACTGTTGCTAGCAGCTAGCTTTGGAAGCTTATAGGTCTCAGCATGTAAATATGTGAGGTTTAGTCTACTTTTTTCTTATCTAACTCCTGTTCTTATTCAGTTATGGGACATCAATATGGATTCGGGTCCTGTTGCAACCTTTCAGGTCCATGAGTATTTAAGGCCCAAGGTGAAACATTAATACTTGAATTTATCATCTCCTTCTATCCTGTCTATTTTTCAGCTCAGACTAACTAATGTGCATTATTGCTCCAGCTATGTGATTTATATGAAAATGATTCAATCTTCGACAAATTTGAGTGTTGCCTGAGTGGCGACGGGAAGCGAGTGGCAACTGGTTCTTACAGGTACGCTTATGTGCAGAATAAGATATTGGGAGGGAGAGAAAGGAGGGGGGAGGATAGGGAATGGAGTAAGGAGTTTTTCCCCCCCCCCCACCCCCAAATGGTGGGATTTGAGCCATTAGAGTAATGTGTTTGTTGTTGATGAAGCTCATTCAGTATTTTTTTGTGCTTCAGCAATCTATTCCGTGTATTTGGTTGCTCTCCTGGCAGTGCAGAGGCCACAACTCTAGAGGCTAGCAAAAACCCTACAAGGTAACTTTTTTTTACCCACCCCCACCCAGAAATAACCAAGTATTGTTTACTTGAAATGCTAATGCAAGTGGTTCTTTTGCTAAATATCAACATACGTTTAAGAGAGATGCTATTGCAAGTACATCACTTGCAAGGGTTGGGTGGGAGGGATGAAGGATAGTTGCGTGATTTACCCAAAAAGTCAGGACAATAAAGAAATTCTAACTAATAAGCGACCCTACAAAGAAAACGGAGGTGTTTCTGGATAAACCAATGTGGAAACATGGATGGTATTTCTGAATTTGAAGGAGTAACTTTTATGCAATTCTAGTTTTTACAATGGTATGATTGATGGAAACTGCAGGAGACAAGTACAAACCCCATCGAGGCTTTCAAAACCAATGAGCGGCAACGTCGTTAGAAGAGGTAACCTCTTTTGCCCTCGATAAATTGTTTCTTCTAAAAGCCTAAAACTACGTTAAAATAAAGTCTCATATTTTATTCTATTCCATTGGGAATGCCAATGACAGGATCTGAGAGTCCGGGTGTCGATTCTAATGGGAACTCTTTTGACTTCACAACAAAATTGCTTCACCTAGCATGGCATCCCTCTGAAAACTCAATAGCCTGTGCTGCAGCAAACAGCTTGTACATGTATTATGCATAAATATGTCAAAAAAAGAAATGTATCTTTCTTCTTGTTAACTATTTTGGGGTCGATATCTGATATCTAAGAATCCAGAGCAAAAGACCACTTTGCGCCTCGCATCAGCAAACAGTAAAATTAGAGGTGGCGCGGTTCACACATGTTAACTCAGAAATGTGCCTCTAGGAAGAAGCTGCTATGCCAAAATCCATTGAAGAATCCATACTCGTCTTCATAACCATGCCCAACAAATTCCTTTTGTCTATTACTCATTATTTTTAGCATGATGTTGCAGAAGAGATAGATAAAGCTCTAGTAATGTGGTATGTGTTGGGATGAAAGCCTGGAGGAAATGTGTTTGTAGCTCTCCTACAACTGGACACTGGAGCCCGTGTTTCTTGTTGCCTTCAGAATTTGCAGATGAATGTAGTCCTTTTTTTTTTGTCTTTTGCCCATTTTGCCCTTAAATGCCGGGTGGGAATGAGATTATTAAAACATTTAGTGCATTTATTTATTTATTTCTCGCAAGTATTAGTAGGCACAAATCGTCCATACATGTCGTTTTCATAGTCCTTGGAACATTACTGTTTATTTATTTTCCAGGGGTTGCAATCAATGTGACTATTGTAATCATGTATCATATAGATTTGCTGATTGTTACTCTTCATGGATGTGAACAAATCCAACATGTTTCCTGTGCTCTGTATATAAGGGCACGAGCAGAGTTAAAATCCTCTATCTGATGTGGTAATAGTCCAACAAATCATCACTAAGACAATCATATACTGTTAATTTGAGTATGATTATTTCAAAGTTACAGTGGCAAAATGAAAATAAAATGTAGTGGGATAGGAAACTACAGGACCTGGGGATAACTTGAGAGTTGAGACAGGATCTTCACTCTCATACGTATAGGGGACAAGCGGAAGGGTAATGAGTTCAGTCGTTTTGGGTTTAGGTAGAATGTGTTCGGTATAAATGGTGTATCCGAGGTTATGTGCAATTAGAGGTGGCAATTGGGTTTGTGCAGGTTTGTTTGTAGTCGGGTTTATACGCGTTTTGGTCAGGTTAGGATTAAAATATGAGTTGATTAAGGTCTTTCAATAAAAAAATTTCTCATTTCATAATTATCTACTATTCCCTCTCCGTCACTATAACCACACCATACTGTAAAAGGGTTGTTTTATTTGAAGGGTCGTTTGGTTCGCACAAAGGCTATCCACATCATCACAAATTAATTTAGGAAAGTTTTATAAATAATATTTTTGATGTAAAAAATAAAGTGGTAAATCTTTTAGTTACTATAATAATATATGTTTCCTATTTTATTGTCAAGCGATGTTTCTAATTTTTATATAAAAACCTTTACATTTCATTTGGCAAAATAACGTCGGTAAAAAAATTATGAAAATAATATAATTAGATTCGTTGTAAGAAATGTTATCATTAGACTATAGATTTCATATAATTTGCACATATTTAAGATGATGTACTTCTTAATATGTTATATGTTCTACAGTGAACGTATAAATATTAGAATTCCCCCACATCGAAAGATTAACATAAAGTGAGCTGATCCTATGATTATAAATAGAAGACATCCTTGGAACTCAGATATCAACCCAAAATCTTTTGAGTCTCTCAAGTATTGTCTTAGAGAGTTCTTAAAAGTTAAGAGTTTGTATCATCTATAAATATTATTAAAAGGCTACCTTAAAATGACCAATTAAGTCTACGTAGACAATGCCACGTAGGATAAAAAAAGCCGCGCAGACATTTGAAGCTCACGTCAACCGCATAACCTCAATGCCACACACACATTCATACCCAATTACCACGTCTCTTATCATCATTGTTCCTACCGACAACGACAATCTCCCTTTTTCCGCTCATTTCGTCAACCGGCATTAATTTATTATTATATGACATTAATTTAATTTATTTATCTATAAATTAATTTAATTCACTTATCTATAATATTAAAACATATTATCTATATTCTTAAATGATTTTTGTATATTAAATATATTGTTTTCCAAAAAATTGGTCTACATTTTCTTTCCCCTTCATTAAATTTTCGTATCAAAACAAAGTTTTGAGGAAGCGTCTTGATAAAACCCGTGCATTGCACGGGTCACAAAACTAGTTATCTCCATAATATGATATAAAAAATAATGTGGAGGATGTTTTTATTATGGACATACGAACTTTACGTTTTCACATACATTTTTTCATTAATTTTTCGTCTAATACCCTTAATACCTAAAATCTAATCAAATTAATTCTTACACAATCTTTCCCCTAAAACTTAATTTAATAAACGTAATTTAATTCCTCTAGGGATTTGCACAACGAATTCTAATTTTCCAATTAATGGATATTCATAAAATCAGAATAGTAGAATGATTCCACAAAATGATATGGAATATTGAGTTTAATGAATTCCTTCCACGACATTCTTTGACAATCACATTACCATGTGACTAAAGTCTACTTTGATTATGTTTAGCAAGTCAAAATGTTGATCTTTTGAAGTGAGAATCTTTTAGATTGTTCTTAGTTACCCCCTCCGTCCCGGTCATTTGTTGTCCTTTTACATTTTTTTGGTGTCTCAGTCATTTGTTGTCATTTCTATTTTAGGAATGCATTTGATAAATAATTTGGTCATTCACACTCAATTTGATCTACATGTCATTTAGTAACTGACTCTCTCCTATTTTCTTGGTCTTTGTGCCAAAACCAAAGAACAACAAATGACCGGGACAGAGGGAGTATAAAAAGTCAGTTATCATTGATGTAAATGGTGTAAGCCTGGACTTTTAATTTTTCATTGATGTAAATGGTGTAAGCCATTCCTTAAATCTGTCTATGTAAATACCAAAAGACTCATTCTCATTCTGCGGAAACCTGATGCGGCTGATGGTAAGTAGCATGAGAACGGTCTCAAAGAAATAAAAGTTCCCTGAGACAAAAGACAAACTAAGCAAAAACAAACAGAAAAGAGTTGCCTCACCAGCAACGACATAACATTAGTATGTTATATGTCCCACATTAAACGTTTAAATAATAGAATTGTCCCATATCGAAAGATTAGCAAAAGGTGGGGTGAATCTGTGATTATAAATAAAAGGCATCCTTTTAACTTAGATATCAATCCAAAATCTTTTGAGTCTCTCAAATATTATCTTAGAGAGTTCTTAAGAGTTTATATCATTATCTCCATAATTTGATATTAAAAATAATGTGGAGAATGTTTAATTATTATAACACATATTTCCTATATTATACTCAAGTGATAGTTTATAATTTTTATATAAAAGCTTTTACATTTCATTTGACCAAAAAGTATCTTTAAAAAAACTACGAAAATTATATAATTAGATTCGTGGTAAAAATAATGTTATCATTAGAGTATAGATTTCTTATCATTTGCACATATTTATACATTATATATAATCTAAGTTCCAGGATGACTCCTATTATAATCATAGGATCACCCCACCTTGTGCTAATCTTTCGATGTGGGAAAATTTTATTATTTATATGTAATATATTCATCACACTAGATTATGTTTCTGTGACACCCCCATACTCCAAGTGTCTTACCAGGATCACTTAAGGTATGAAAACGTCACCATCTCGGTTACCCGAGGCAATGATAATCATAAGACAATAAAGAAACATACTTTAAAAGTAAATACGGTTTAAGTGATTACATGTCCAAACCAAAACTGTTAAACTGAAATACAAAGTACTCAAAAATGTCTACTAGCCAAAACTGTCACAACTATAAGACATCGTCTGACACAACGGAAGACTCTTCTAACAGCCACGTGATAACTCATCCCAGCTATCCCATGTGCGTCATATCATACCTGCTCAATAACTGCTCACCATCCCCGAATGGATCACCACAATTTTTAAAACATTTAAACGGGGTCAGTACTAATTACATAAAACGAAGTAACAATGAAACAAACATACAAACAGCTCAGACAATCCCTAGTCTCCATCTCCAGTCTCCACATAACTGACTACACACTAAAGTGTGTAGCCCTGCCAGAGTACCCATCACAACAGGTACTCCTCGCCGCCATTGGGGGACCGCAACCGTTCCCACCTAAGCCCCGCTCATCCATCGAGCGATAAACTCAAATCCATTAATGTGCACATCCCTCCTGTGGCGGGTTCCACATGAGGCAAATCAAGGGCGTGAAGCCACTCCCGCAAGTGACTCCACTCAGCCAGGGACGCACCCCAAAGATCACATACAGATAAACAGTAATCACAACACAAAATCAACAACCGTCTGAATCAATCAATATTACGAAATCACAACCGTCTGAATCAACCAACAATCACTAACTACAGCACAATCACCACACATTATGTAATTAATACCGAGTAGGGAAACCCTACCTGAAATGCAATACAATCAGACGGTCTCAACAGTTGTTATCAAAACTCCTCTTCTACGAATCCTCCTCCTAACATATGATCATACAATTACTAACAATCATAAAAGACAACAAAACCCCCAAACCCCCAAATTAGGGTTTAAACAAACTTAATAAAATACTATAAAATCGGTACGTAGATCTTACCCTCGACGCAAGGATCACAAGAATGTAAAGGATGATGAATTCCGACCTCTCAAGCTCCGGGATTTGTCAATAATACGAAAGATGCGAAGTACGTAGGTTGAAATCTCTTTTGAAGTAATTAGGTTTGATAAAAGTGTTTAGTATTGATGACGGAAAGCTTTATATACCTATTCGCATTATTAACAAAACCCGACAAAACATTGCCCGTAAACCGAGCTACTCAATCGAGTAACTAACGTACTCGATCGAGTGCCGCTTACTCGATCGAGTGCCCAAGCTACTCGATCGAGTACCCTACAGGCAGAACACTGTTTTAAAATTCAAAACACCCTTACTCGACAGAGTAAGACTCACTCGATAGAGTACCCAGAGGCTCATCAAACCGTAGTATTACAGTTTCAATGTGGGATATATAACATACTAAGAAGTACACAATCTTTTATATTAACAAATTATACGAAATTTATACTTTAACGATAGCATTTGTTACGACAAATCAAATTATATTATTTTCATAATTTTTTTAACGATATTTTTTTACCAAATGAAATGCATAAGTTTTTATATAAAAAATAGAAGCATCAGTTGAACATAATATAATATAATAAATTATAATATTTAAAACATTCTACACTTTATTTTTTACATCCAAAAATATTATTTATAATACGTTCCTAAATTAATTTTTAGGAAACGCCACCTTGATAATCATCTGATATGGGACAATTCAACTATTTATATGTAGTACAGCATATTCACCACACATACGTTATTTTTTAATGTGAGACAGATAATATACTTAGAAAAAAAAAACATCATATCATACATATAAGTATAGAAAAATCGTACGAACATAATATAGTATTTTCTCATTATTAATCGGGTTGGATGTCGAACTGGGTGCGAAAAAGATAATGTATTTATGACAATGTTATTTGTTCCATATTGAAAAATAATGTAGGTGCTGTTAATATATAATGTATAAATAGTCCATTTGTCCCACATCGGAAAATTATTATAAGGTGGGGTGAACCTACAATTATAAATAGGAGTTATTTGGAACTTAAATACCAACCAAATTTTTTTGAGTCTCTTAAGTATTGTCTTATTAGAGATATCTTATTAGAGTTTCTATTATTACCTCTTTAATTAATAGCAAAATTTATTTATTATTTATTTTTCTCGCATAATCAATAAACGGTAGACGTGTATGTATTTATCATTTATTTTCTTTGAAAGAGATATTTGAGTCATATGTAAACAAATAATTAGACGTAAACATTAATGTTTTATAATATTTTTTTCATTATAATCAAGTTAGTTAACCCGTTGCAACGCACGGGCTTTTAACCTAGTTAGGAATCAAACTAGGGTGGTATGAGTTTGGAATTCGATTTCTCATACCTTGAGTTTGGTTGAATTCTGGATGCGAAATTAAATCTTGTTGGTTGTTTATTTTATTAACAATTTTTTGTACTATTACCTTATGTATTAAATTTCTACTTTAAATTTCCATGTTATTAATTAATTAAAAAAATTCTATAATTTTTTTTATGTATGTTAATGTTTTTTTAAATATCATAATATTTTATTTCTTAAATATATTAAGCATGTCAGGAAAAAATTATTGTTTGTATTTTTCCAGGAAAAATTCTTAGAAACAATTTAATTTTATGAATATTTAAAAAATATGGATTTTTTCACAAATTTTTTCTTTTTAATTATATTCTTTTATTTGATAGCCAAAGGTATCATTCTTATACTCACCTCCCCCTTGGGCATGAAAAACTCATACCTCATGAGTTTGAAGTATGCGTATCCAATTGTAAAAAAATATAAAACAAACACAAGGTATGAGTTTAGCTCATTTCAAACTCATACCTTATACTCATGGGCGTTTAAGGCCCAAGGCAGCCCAAAGCGCCCGAACCGAGCCTCCAAATTTTGGGCCCAAGTACACAATCTTCACTGTTTAAAAGAAAAAAAAAAAAATTAAAACTACAAATGAGTTTCTCTTTCCCGATATGACGTTTCAGATTTTCTCCTTCCCAATATCTTTCAGTCTCCACACAAATATTCAATTACTTCTAATCTACTATAAGAGCATACACATTGAAGAGTAGGTCATCTTCCTCTCTTTTATTTTTTCTAATTTTTTCATTGGACACAATATTTTCTATTTTTTTGTCCCACTTTCCAATTTCTTCATCCTCTATTTTTCTCTACATCAAAGAGGATGATCAATTCCTCTCCTTTCCATCTTTTAGTAGGACCCAACCACCATTTTTTTCCCCTTATATGGCACAAGGGCCAAGACATGGACATCTTCTATAAATAGAGGATGTCTTCCTCTTCCTCTTCAAAGAGGATGTTGCCACATTGAAGGGGACATCCTCTTAGCACCCTCTTTCATCTAAGAGGATGGTCAATTCTTTTCAATGTGGATGCTCTAAATCTTTCTTCAATAAATTACCCAAATTCATCAATTTCAATTTCAAAGGCTTACCAAAAACAAATAATATGAAGATGAGTAGAAATTCCTCTCTAATTTTATGAGTTTTAGTTTTAATTTGTTTGCACCTCATAATTATTTTGTTTAATTTATGATAATTTTGGGTCAAATTCTAAACTTCATGTGTAAATCTAAAGTAATTAGGCAGTGGCGGTATCCTAATTTCATGACTAAATGAAAAGCAATTAGGTTGTCTCTAATGTGTAGACCTATTGTTCTCTGCTCTTCTATTTTATTTAATTAATTTGTTGATTAATCATTAGTTATCAGAATGAGTTTGAGTAATTATATTTATTTAAGCAATAAAAATGATTTATGTACTTTATTTGCTAAGCAAATAGAAAACTGACGGTATGTTCATTTTTATAAAGTTTCGATTGTTATTTTTGGGGCCTCATTTTATTTTTTGCATCGGGTCTCCGATTGTTTTAAGATGCTTTTGCTCATACCTAGGATGGATGAACCAAACACCCCCTATGACGCATGAGTGATACTAATTCCTTTTGTTCTTGTTTGTTTCACATATTTTTTTCATTCTCTTTCCTCCAAATAGCCCATCATCTTTATTGGGAATGATGTTACGTGCCATTGTGAACAAAACACCGGAAGATTGGGATTTGAAATTAGCTCACGTCAAGTTTGCATACAACTTATCACCTACGTTCGTTACTTGTAAGTCTCCATTTGAAGTCTTGTGTGGAATTAATCTTTTATTTGCCTATTGATTTATCATCGTTGCCGAAACAGGAGCTGATACATGACGACGTCGAGGTCGAGGCGAAACTAAAAGCTACTCATGTAGCAACTACATGAACAAGTGAAGGCACATATCGAAAAGGTGAATGGAAACATATAAAAAACGTGCTAACAAGGACCGTAAGCCAAGAGTATTTAACCCGGTGGATTTAGTTTGGTTACATTTATGTGGTGAACGATTTACAAACAAAAGGAACAATAAACTAATGGCTAGAGCTGAAGGGCCGTAAAAGCAAGGCCGTCTTAAGAAAAGTGGAGGCCCGATGCAAAAAGAAAATATGAGGCCTCTAATTTACAAAAATCCGAAAACGTTTATACATATTAAATATTAGTGCAAAACTGCAAACTACGAATTATTTGAAAAAGGATTCTTTCGCGTAGTTTTTTCTTGAAGTGAATTCTGACTTTCCAAACCAATAAAACAAAGTTCTTTGCTCTCAGAGTTTCTCCTTTTTTCAATAGCTGTACATGTACATGCATTAAATTTAAAATAATTCTGAAAATTGATAAAGCAAATAAACAATTGACGAAACGAAATTCTAATTAATGTTATCCAGTTTTATTCGGTAAATTCAAATTAAAACCATTTTAGATCAGGATAGTTCAAATTTAAAAACAAAAATGATTGGGTTTGGAAATGTTAACTCTATAATCATGAATACAACAATATTGAAAATATGAAATTTATTTAAATTAAAAAGAAATATTACCTATTTCGAACTCTTCGAAATTAAAGTGTAAATCTTGTTTTTTTACAAGATTGAAACTGGTTGTAACTCCAATGTTTTGATTTTAATGATTAGACGCGGCCAATGAATTCGGGAGGCCATGTTCCGAATATTAAGTTGAGGCCCCAAAATAAAAATTAAATAACCATTTATCTGAGTTCCTAAATGAAAATTATTGATCACCGTTCATTGAACTCATAGTTATTGATCATCATCGTACATTTATACGAGGTAAAAGAATAAAAAAAATTGAAAAAAGAAAATGCTAAGATTATTTAGGCATAAGTAAAATACAAATTATAAAATAAGACGGTCTCACACCATGAAAATATGAAACGGTCCATTTTTATAACATAATTATTCGTTTATTGCTATAAATGAATTGTTTTTGCACAATCGTTAGAAAAATTGAAAGATAAAGAAAAGAAAACAATAATAAATAAAGGTAAAAAAAGGTATACAAATTTTGACTGATAAATGTACTAGTAGGTGTGAAACAATTAAGAGCATGTTTGGCCCTGTTTTTAAAATATAGTTTCTGTTTCTCAAATGTAATTATTAAAAAACTGTTTTTTTTCTAAAAATTAGGGCATGTTTGGTTAAGCTCATAATAATTGTTTTTTATAACTTCTAGTGTTTGGCCTAATTTACTTGTTTTAGTTTATTTTGAATTCATTTATTGTTGTATAAATATATTTTCCATCAACATATATAAAAATATAGAATCACTAGGTAGTATCCCGCGCTTCGCGCGGCCTGTTTTAAAATTTAATTATTTTAATTGAAGAAAAATAATATAATTCAAATATGATCTTTAATATTTTTACTTAGAAATAAAAATAATTTAATTTTTTTTAGGTTTAACTTCAACATTTTAAAATAAAATACATACAATTTTAATTATTAAAACTAATAAGTGATAATTAATTATGCATGATAAACGTTTTATAAATAAATTTTTTACTTATCTAATATCATATTAATTAAAATAAAATTTATTCGAATAACGCAACGATGAACATTGAGTTCTAACATTATATTATTTAATGATACATTATGTCACGAATCAGTTAATATTTGTTTAAAATGATGTGAGTATAATTTTATGTAATTTAAATTTTTTTATGTATAACGTGTGTTATTCATGTATCAAACATATAGCGTCCAAACTCAACTTATTCAATTCTTTTGATTGTGTGCTGCAAGTGCTATGTGTCAAACATATCTATAAGAAATTTAACCTTTTGTTTTTTAAACAACTATCAATTATATTATTTTTCTACAATGATGTTTAATAAATTACCTGTAAATAAAATAGGTTGAACTTCCTCAATTTTTTTTTGAGGTTTAACTTCAAAGTATTTAAAAGATAACATATAAAATATTTAACTAAAAGTAATATTTAGTTAGTCATAATCAATATTTTATACTTGACGCATACATATTTGATAACTACTACCATTTTATTACGGTGTTTTAAGAACTACTACCAAAATAATTTTCATTTAAAAACTACTACCAGTAAGTTTGAATTTTTTAAAAACACTACCAAGTCTAATCCAAACCTCAATAAAACATAATCTCGGCGATTTATTTTTGAATTTTCATCTTAATTTGTACATTTTATCCTTTTAACACTACCAATACTACCGCTCGTCAATCATTTTGGGTCAAAATCACTTTAACCTAGCTTCATCTAATTCACCTATCTAAGGTAAAAAAGTTGGTTAAACTTCATCAAAGTAAGTGGTTGAAGCGGTAAAACTCACTACTTAGGATGAAAATTCAAAAATAAATGGCGGAAATTATGTTTTATTGGTTTTAGATGAGATTTGGTAGTGTTTTTAAAAAAAATCAAACTTATTGGTAATAGTTTTTAAACGAAAATTATTTTGGTAGTAGTTCTTAAAACAGTGTAGTACAAAAGTAGTAGTTATCAAAAAACCCTACTTAATAATCATTACTTTTGTTTTGATTATTTAAATTTACTCTCGATTAATGTGTTACTGTGTACATACTATTTAAACCTATCAAAATCTCACATGTATTCAATTTCTCGCAATATAATTTTTTTTTATTCTCACATTATAAAAATTTATCTCTTAGTAGTTTTCTTTAAGTTCTATTTTTAATAAATACAATGATTCTCCCAAATATATTTTTCTTACCAGATTTAATGGTCTAAGTTTATAACTTTTTCAAAATATTTTGTTACGTAAATGTAAAATATCAAAATATTTTAATAAATATAATCAAAATTATACTCAATTGAAAGCATTTTTCGCAATGAATGTAATTATTTACATTTTAGAATTTTTATCAAAATAATTTTTTACTAAATTTAGAATCATATTACCGTAATTTTTTTTTATGTAATTTTATAATAAATTTATTAAATTATAAATAATATTTTGCTGAGATTTATACAGCATTTATTATGCTCATATTAAATGATTAGCTGTAATTAATGCTTGTCATTAAGGCTGTATAGGACACGTGGCGCATCCACAGCGTTTCAACCCAGTTTTTTATATATATATATAAGATAGATAAATGAAATAGGTACGGATTATACTATATTGTAAATTATACTATAAGTCCGTTGTATAGTACGAATGCTTAAAAAAGTCATCGTTTTATGTTAAAAAATGAAAATGTTTTATTTTTTATAAAGTAACTAGTTTTTATTAGTGGTCACTTTTTAACATAAAAAATGATCATTATTTATCGTAAAATCCCAACTTTATGTCTCTCGCAGTCTCGCTCCATACGATGGTGGCACACAATAATTATTGTACTTAGTACAATATAATTTATTGTGAATCCAATTTATACATACAAAAATGTGACATTTTTTATGTTTTTTTTCATGATACTTGTGATATTTTTTAATTAGTACCCATTATTTTTTATAATACTAGATTATAAATATGTATTTTATTGTATGGTTTTATAATGTTACAAGTAACATAAAAGATCACAAATTTTGTTATTAACATAATTTGACAAAAAATAAATAAATATAATTTACGGTAACGGGTTACGTCATGCCTTGAAATAATAATTTACCTAAACAAAGTTGGAAGAAGATTATAGTTGTTGGGTTTGGAAGAAATAGAAACAGAAGCATCAATTTGCTGCTTCTGTTTTTTGGGGTGAAAAAGTGAATTTGAGCTTTCGAAAAACTGCTTCTATTTTTAAAAAACCGGGTGTTTGGCACAACTTCTAATTTTGAAAAACAAAAACACTTTTTAAAATATTGGCCAAACACATACTAAATAACAAAAAAAAAGCAAAAAGTTTGGGAAAATGGGAAAGGATAGATTATTATAGTAGAGCTGTCCAGTACTCCGTATTACATAACAAAAAGAAGCAAGTACACTGTGTATCTATAAGACTATAATTGACCGTTTATAGGGAATTAGGCATTGGGCTCAAAATTTTGGGCTTTTTTTTGCCTTGGGCCCCGGTGCAGAGATCTGAAATGCTCACCTCTTTGGCCGCCCCTGTTCTAATCTCTTTGATTGTAAATATGGATTGATTTATAGAAAATTTATTTGTGATAATTAAAGATTACAAAAGAAATCTTAGAGAAGTTTCTCGGATGATTAAAGAGCAAATTTAATGCTTTTTGGGAAATAAGTTAATTAATTGGGAAGGAAGATTAATTTGGGGAAGAAGATTGTTAAGGTTTGGAAATGAGAATATTTACAGTCGTGCTTTCTTATTTTGCTTCATTGCTTTAATTTTTTTTTTTTTAATTTCATCCATATGGGTATGTTAAGATTTGGGCCCCAAAATTTTGAAGCCCAGTGCAAGTGCACATAGAGCACCATGGGTTAGACGAGCCTGCATACAAGACCACTAATGTGTTGCGGCTTCAACAACAAACCAAACAAATATTTTTAACTCTACAAACTAGCATAACAAGTAAGTGGGTTTAACCAAGTGTTGTTAGTCTAGTGATAACCGGGTTAAACCTTGAAACTTGCAGAAATGCAGGAGTTGAGAGGTCCCGAGTTCGACTACCAGCTGGGGTGATGATCACTTGGCCACTGCAGAACCCCCCCGAAGGGAGTGGCTTCCATGGTCCATGTGGTGATGCGGGAATGCATGTGCCCCGGGGGATTAAACCCCCTCGTCATAAAAAAAAAGTAAGTGGGGTCGAATAAATAGAGCGGGGGTATCTAAATTGTTCAAGTCTGAGTGATAGGCTATCGCACACCTATGCAAAAATAAATTCCCTTGACACAAATGAATGTAGTACGCTGGGCTCAAATCCACAGAGATACGGGAGGTGTTAATTAGTTTTTATGGAGTGAATTTTATCAAGGTCGGTTATCGTATGCTTGGTTGGTTGGTTGGTTGATGGAAGAAAACAATAATGAAGAAATAGTCTAGGGAGATCGGGTCACACATGCAAATTATGTAAATGCTTGAATTAAATATAGGAGTTGATGAATCGTTAATTGTTTAGGCTTAGAGACACCCACCTCACGATATTAGTGTCAACCATAGATCGAGTCCTAGAGAAACTCTCGTTTATGACTAGGTCGTCCAACTACACATGCTTAGTCTAATCCGATTCCGTGCCTCTCAACTTATAGAACGAATTAACAAACTTAATCAATGAATAAGGGCTTTAAACAAAGATTAAACGTGGTGGTGCAAACATGTGATAGAAACAATTAGACAATATTATAACATACTAGTTTATCATGTTAAAAATACTTTTTATGCATGGCTCCCTTCATTCCCTAGACAAGGTAGACTACTCTAGCATAATGTAAATGTAAACTAAACTAATGACAATTGAAATAATAACATAATGAAACTAGGAATAGAATTACCTTGAAATGGAAATGGAAATGGAATTGAAGAACAATGCAAATATAATTAACTTGAATATAACTTGAAATGAAAATTGTAATATAAATTGAAATGCTTAAAAGAAATTGTTTATAGTAAATCTAATCTAAACTAAACTAAGAACTAAACTAAGAACATGAAAGTAGTGTAGAAAAATACTAAGAAAAAATGGTGTGTAAAGATGTGTGAGAAGTCCCGGATCAACACCCTTTATATAGGGCCACAATATGAAACGTAAACAATTAAGACGGAGCTAACCCCGATCAGGGCTACCCCACCCCGATCGGGGTCGTGGTGTTCTTGACTTTTGTGTTAATTCCGTCTTAACACTTGTTTAATGCGTGTGCGGAATCCGATGTTAGCATCTTGAAGCATCCGTCCAACGCATCCAAGAGGCTTTTAGTATCCAATTTAAGCTCTTGTGGACTTCATTTTGGGCTTAACTTTGATCTCCTTACTTGTGCATCAACCCAAGCTAGTATGACTTCATGCTCGGGATTTCTATTTCTTTCCATAATGCCCCTATACTTCCCGGAAGTCCTTTGCATGATCAAGACTTGCTCTCTTTATCCTCCTGAACTCTTGTACTTGCTACTTTGACGGGAAAAAGCTACTAAAAGCTTAATTTCCTACAAAACACAATGAAAAACAAGCAAACACAACTATAACACGGAATTACCTCACAAACACTAACATTAGTGCAAATGACATGTAAAATAGAGATAAAATAGGGGGTCAAAATGTATATAAAATGGACTTATCAAACTCCCCCAAGCTAAACCCTTGCTTGTCCTCAAGCAAGCACACAATACAATATATAATAAGGACAAGGGTACGAGCAACAATCATCGCATCCAAATGCAATTCCCGTCAAGTAACTTTAGAGCACAATGAATCAAATCCCGGAACAACATGGGCATATGGAAAATGAAACAACATGGATGAGATTTATATGACAGCGTAGCATGAATGACTTCAAATGAACTTTTCGGCCCTTGCATGATCTTTTGACTTTGGATTCTCACGGTACACTCAAGCTATTTATATGTGTAATGATATTTATATGAGTAGCACTCACCTATCCTCGACTTATGAGAGTGTGTCCGCAATCTAATATGGTAGTCATTTCAAATCACAAGTAAAAAATAATCAAAATTCAAGCATATAAAAGAAGCCAATGGGTAGAAGGAGGCAATATGTAATGGGTAAGAAAGGGGAAAATATGAATTATGGTTTGAGGAGCCAAGTCAAGCTAGCAACAGCCAAGTGAAATGATGCTCAATCCCAAAACTAAACCCAATATTTCAATACAAGTCATAAGAACATTCTTCAAAAGATGATAATAAAACATGAGAATTTCCTTATTTTTCACTTCTTTTTCTTCTTCGCAATAGAATTCATGCTTCTTCTTCTTCTTCTTCTTCTTCTTCTTCTTCTTCTTCTTCTTCTTCTTCTTTCATGTGATTTTTTTCATTTTTCTCATTTTTTTCTTTCCTCATTTTTTTTCCCTTTTTCACAACTCTTTTTCCACTTCTTTTCTTTCATTAACCAATTCCGAAAAATAGCAAATCCGGCATAACCAAGCTCACAAAGATAAAAAATTAAGCAAATCCCAAATGAGCACCCTAACACTAATGACATAGCTACTAGCTTAACAAGGTAGGCAAGTATGATGTAGCTAGATAAGATGTAAACATGTGTAAGATGGGGCTAGAAATAGACAATAATGTCTATGTGAATGGCTTCGAAAGCAAGCATGTAATGAAAGTAATGCTCATAAAAGAGATGCAATAAAAATCATACGTGTGCGTTATTGATATAACACACACCATAAGGAGACCTAAACTCACCTAAGAGAGATCTGATATGGATGCATCGGTCCAAGGAGGCTCTACTTTACCATCTTGTGGCTTGCCAAAAGTCAAGATCAAGCCTATTCGATTCAAATTTCATCTTCCACCTACTATGTTAAGACATCCCCATGTATATAAAATGGACTTATCACTGAGTCTAATTCTAGAATTACAAGTGTCACTATTAAGATTGGGTTTAAAATCTACAGTCTAAACGAATGAAAAGCAAATGAAACAACAATCAATACAGGGGAAAATTAGGAAGAGTGGATTCATATGATTAACTAAGGTAACTAGTAGGTTAGGTCTCATGTTGAAAGGTAGTATTAATTAGGCAAATGGGTTGAGTGTCTCGGTCTAACAACCCCACCATAAACCAACACGAGTTAGCTATCGCGTACAAAAGGTCGGTCTACTAACTATATGCATGTTCTAACACAATCCAAGGCTCTCGATCTTATGGGTGTGTATAAACAAACACGAATCATGTATGTATGTCAAACAAGCATTTCATCAAACATGTAGTGTGCATAAGTTAGAAGTAAGACAAATAATCAACAATTTTAACCCAACATACAAGAATTATCCCTTAATCATGCCTATTATCCCCCACTAATCCTAGCAAGGTCACTTGTAATACTCATATAATTCGGGACCCACAAAGGACCTAGGGACACGTAAGGGGACCCACGTATACTCGGAAGTAAAGGATGATCCTTCCACTAGACCAAGTACGAGCTAAACTAAACCTAGTAGACTTCCATTGGACCGAGTAGAACCCCTAGCTGACCAAATAACTGGCACTCGGTCAAGTAAGGAGCATACTCGACCGAGTGAGTGACACTCTGTCGAGTGAACCGGTCACTCGGTCGAGTGACACTGTGCAAAACCCGAGAAACGATATTTCGGGATTTCATCTTATCCAAACCCATTACCCTGTTCATTCTTATTCTCCTTCCTTCTTACTCTAAAACACTCTCCCCTCTCTCTAAATGCTCACAAAAACCCTCTCATGGCTTTCAAGCTTGGATTGATGATGGAACATCCCTTCTATTTTCCCAATTTACCTTTGTAAGTCGAAATCTCACCTTTCTCCTTTGTCTTATGTTAATCTCAATTTTAGGGTTTTACTAAGAGAGATTAATTAGTATTTACTTATGTAATATGGGTTACTAGTGACTAATAATAGAGGGTTTCATATTATGGTAGTGTAGAATGCATTGTGATAGTGTTGTATAATTTGCTTAGGATGAGACGGTTTTATGAGATGGAGTCGAGTCAGAACCAAGTAGCTTGTGAAGAATGCGAAAAGGTAGGTTATCCTACTAGGTTTCAATACTTTATATTCATAATTGGGTGTCTTTCCTCACTATTACATTTGTGAGTCGGTTGGTGTATCTTGTTGGTACTTGAGGGATAGTTATTCATAACATGTTGGGATTTACTTCATAAATTAGTCACGTGTTTGTGTTGTTCTTCATTTGTCACATATGGTCATGGTTGTATTATGTGGAAGGCCTTTGATGGTGGTACTTGGTTGTTGAGGAGACGTAAGACGGTTAGGAAATCGTCTTACGCTCAGGTCGCCCCTTGGAGCTTCCCACTTCAAGGGGAATGTGCACATTAATGGCTTGAGTTAGGAGTGACTCGTATGGAGAGACACAACGTCTGGAAGGGGATCCGGTTGGCTTCCGGACCCGGTACGTCTGGGCGTGTCCCGGTACCTTATGGTGTGGAGTGGTGTCATTGGCGTATCCCTGGCACCGGTGGATATGGGTATGTCTGGGCATATCCCGGTACCGGCATTGTATTTGTATTTCCTTTGGATTTTGGCATGTTCATTTACCAAGTTGTATTTTTTAATTACGTATTGAAACTAACATTTATGTATTTATGTAAATGTCACCTATTTCTGAGGTGGCCTATGTCGATCCATATGATATTTCAGATCACATGGGGAGTACAGGTTAGTTTTGGTAGCACGTGGGAGATGGGCGAGTCTTGATGACATTCAAGTCGAGTATAGTTGGCTAGAATAACATAGTAGTCATGAGTTGTATTCTTTTATTTGTTCATTCATGGTTATATAATTCACTAAATACTTTGTTTATATTTAATTGTTTCTTAATTGCAACTCCGATTTCACAGCCTCGGGAAGCCGAGGTGGTAACACCTCCCAATTACGTTGGTCGGGTAAGACGGGGGTGTTTCAGAGTGGTATCAGAGCTTCGATTTTGGAACCCAAACCAATGAACCAAAATTAATTTATGTGTCTCTAACAAAAGGAACCCGACATGAGTACAATAGGAGATCGGTTTTGGATGAGTGGGCTCCCTCATATCAAACTAGTGCCTATTGCCTCGATTGGTCACTATGTGGGTGGTTACAAGTAGGGGTGAACGACTTAGCCAATGTTGTGTGATTACATGGATGGTGTGGTTGTTGATAGACTCTTGCATGTTATGAGATCTCACATGTGTGTGGTAGGATACGGAAAATTGGATGAGTAGATTTACATATCATGACACATTTTGAAAGATGATAATTCCATTTTCTTGATTCATATCGCGTGTTTATCTAATGCTTGATAGTTGATAGTGTTGCCGCTAGAGTATAATTCGTGATGATTTTTGGTAGAGTAAATGCGAGTTTGGGAGTAGAGGGTAAGAAACGACGATTATGAGCTAACTTGGGATAGGTCACCGATAGACGATGAACTCCAGAACCTCTTATTGTCTTGCAAGAAATCCCTCGAGGCGTTGTCGAGAATTTAGACCTAACAGAATCATTTGACCGAGTGCGAGCACCAACTCAGTCGAGTAAACAATCATTCGACCGAGTGGATATTTGACTCGACTGAGAGGACCAAATCCAGGAGTGGTACTCTTCTAGAAAAACCGCCACTCGATCGAGTGGGCCTTCTACTCGATCGAGTACACTCGGCACTCGTCCGAGTGGATTCACACGGGTTGGTCTACTCGACTAAAAGCCCCTATTTCCTTCACATTTCATTCTTATCTCCATATCTTCAGGTAGATACCCAGTATTTGTTGAATCCCTAACAAACACCCGATGATTATCAGACTACAACATGCTTAGGAATTGCTACGTTTGATCGACAATTTGTATAACTATGGGTCTGAAAACTCAAAACGATTTCGAGAACAAAATATTTTCATAACATTTCAAAAGTACCTGGAGTGTTTTATAAACGACGACAGGGTTGCGATGACACTAACTAGAGTCAACACCGACATCGGACAAAAAACCGACTCGAAAGTCAAATCCCGACTCCATTAACGGGTCAAACCGAGTCAAACACAAAAAACAAAAAACAAAAATCACAAACCTTCCATGCCAAGTATACACGGTATACTTGATGGTCAAGTACAACAATCATGACATCCAAAACCTAGGATAGACCCGCGGACATGCTTGTTGGAGTAGTGTCGTCCACAATAAGTGCGTTTACATATTAAATCTCGTAAAAGGAATATCAGGGATTTATCTTTTTATTTGTTAGCTGGTCATCGTTAATCGGTAATGATTGGCTGACTAGAGTTTGACATTACTGTCGTGTGTGTGTGATGATCGGTGATCCCTTTAGGTCACACCTATAGGATGATGCCCAAATGGAAAAACTAATTATTTGTATGAGATACAAATTAATAAAATCCTTGTATTAATAGACTTTTAAACAAGTCAAGTGAATATATTATTTGATGAGGAGTTACGAACTCGGGCCAAGGGGATTTATTATTTAATTATTTGATAATTAATTAATAAATATTAATTGAAATTTAATAATTAATAGTTAATTAATTAAATTTATACGTTGTGTATTAAGTATTGAGGTAAAGGTTATTAGCTATTTAAATTTACAAGAGGTTGTAAAATTAGCTAAATGGGGAAGTATTAACACATTGTATGTTGATAAAATGGTCTCATGATTACTTAATAGTTAAGTAGTCATTAATGGTTAATTTGTATTATTTAACCGTTAAATAATTAAATTTATATTTAATTATGTAAAATAATTAAATATAAGACTTATAAGCATTTGTGGGACAAATGTCGGAAATCGAAATGGACTAAATAAGGTCCATTTGGACCGAAATACAAGAGGTCATAAGAGACCATTTTTTGTCAAACATTTGGTGGTGTAATCACATGGGATGTTCCCATCATTTGTTTACATTTGAAACCACTATAAATACCCCACCTTACTCATTTGCATGTGATGAATTTTAAGACCTAAAAACCTCTAAATACCTTCTTTTGGCCGGAATTTCAAAGAGAAGAAGAGGAATTGTTTTCCTTCATTTTCTTCATCAAAGCTTGATTAATTGTTAATCATAAAATAAAATATAATTCACATATAATAATATACATGATATAATATTATTAGTGTAATAATATTACACAATACAAGGTTACTACTAAAATTACCTAGTTAGTATTCTAGTAGTTTTTGGGTTAATCTTGGGTGCCAGCAAAGGAGATTACCTATATTGGTAATTGGTGTTCTTGGAGGATCATCCTTAGTTGCATAGCTCAAGAACTACAAAGGTAGGAGACCTTTATAGTGCCCAAAACTTGACTTAACCAATGTAAGGAACTTTTTTCTTAAGATGGTCTAATACCATCTTCTTATATTTTCTTTTGTATGCATGTAGATTTAGACTAAACAAAATTAATTTGTAATTTTGATATCATAATATGAGTATTTATTTAGTCTAAATGACTAACAAGTGGTATCAGAGCATTGTTATATACATGCATGTTGTCTTAAGACGATTTTAGTAATTTATGAGATAAATTAATAAAATTGATATTATGTTACTAAAATTAGTTTTATCACATAATATGGTCTTGCATGTAAATAATCTGGTCTTAGGATGATATGGGATAAAAATTTGATTTTTGTTATATTTTTCCACTTTTTATAACTTAAAATGGCATAAAATTGGATAAAAATGCATTAAAATTAATTAAGAGTTAATTAAATTGGGTTGCATGTTAATTTTATGCATATTTATTTAGAAATAACCACATGCATGTTCTATTTATGAGATAAGTAGATACATTAAATTAATGTGATTAATTTAGATAGTTTATTGATTTTTATTTGATAAAAAAATAGGTAAATAATGGTTATTTTGCAAATAAATTTTGATTTAATTTTTGGGCTCGAAATTTTTGAATTTTTAGATCCTGGAAATTTTTCCAAAATGTACAAAATTTTATTTTAAGTTATTTCAATTGTTATGGTTTGGTTTAGAATTAAATCGTAAAAATTGCCGTTTTACCGAATAAATTGTAAAATCGTTTTAAATAAATTTTAAAACCAAAACTTTCCACTTGCATATCATTTTTGGTGTAAGAGAAGAATTTTCATGGCTTTAAAATTTATTTTTCCATATATTTTATAATTAAATGGAATTTTTCAATAATAATTGTGAATTATTGTGTCTTTTTGTCATAATATGTGTTTTAATCCCATATTAATTCAAAATAATTAGTGAAAATAATTATTTTGAAATTAGAACAGATTATTATCATTAGTATATCTTAAATTTTTTTTTAAGAATTGATTATGAATTTTTATTGGTAAAAATTCCGTCAAAGCAAGCTCAAGTGATCGTTGTTGGTAAGTTAGACGATTTGGCATGACATATTTTCATAATGCATTTTATTATTCAATTAGATTAATGGTTTTTAGCATTATAATTATGTAATTTTTCCTAATATGGCCATAGGTAGAAATTGGTATTTCCCTTAATGTAAGGGAATATCGATTTGTTTTGTAATTAATTGCGATTTCGTATCGCCTAGTTTGTAATTAATTAATAGTTTTATTATAATTTTATTACAAATTGTATAATAGGATATTGTTATGTAATTTAATTATTAGTAATTAAATGAAGCATCTAAAGACGGATTTTTCATGAAGACGGTGTTTTCGGAAAGGCGTTCCGAAATCCTAAAGAAGGAGGCCGTTTTTTTTATGAAGATTCTAGGGACCAAGGAGTTGGTTTCCAAAGTGTAATAATTTTAGTTAATTAGATTAATTAGGTGGCCATATTAGGACTTCTTTGTTTAATTATGCATTCATGCCAAATCGTCACTACATGTTTTAATTTTTTGTTGTTATTGATTTAATCGTCTAGCATTCACCAATTTTGTTCAATTAAAAGTGATAGACAATTAAATTGATAAGATCTCTCACCTTTTTTTAAAATTGAGATTAAGCCTTACCAAATAATAGCACATATGAATCCCTTCTTCATTAGAGGTAGGTTCAGATCACCGAGGTACACACTTTTTATGTTGGGTAAGTAGGGTAATAAAGGTTATTACACGTGAAAATTGGTTGGACTCAATGGAATGAATATGGGTTGAATCGGTCCACCGTGCCCATATTTATTCTGGGGCTAAAAGATATATTTTAAGAAAATCCATCAACCAAGAGTTCTAGTTGTAGAATCTGTCAAATTGTTGATTCACCAAATTTATATAGATATGGGTTGAATCGGTCCACCGTGCCCGTGTTTATATAAAATTGGATCTTGGAATCATTTATATAATTCAGTGGGAGATCATTATATAAATGGGAACTTGTTAAATAGTTTCACAAGTTAAAAATTTTTTTTAGACGATAAATGTTAATCTTTCCTTTCATTTTCTTTGTAGTAATCACGATGACTTCTACTAGTGAAGCCGTCACCATAGCTAGAGATTCATGGCTACGTTCATTTATGGACAAATATGTTTTAAAAGCCGACGGTAGTAATTTTAAAGATTGGGAGGAACAACTTCGATTAGCTGCCGCAGGTGATGGCAAATTACGCTACCTTGTCGATCCCTCTCCCCCTTCGCCTATTACTAGGACCACTGCCGATGTAAGGGAGGCTTTCTTAAATTATAAAAAGGAATCCGCTGCAATTAAAAATGTTTTGATTTTTTCAATTGATCCTGCTTTACAAAGCCAATGTGTCAAGTTTCGTGATGCATATGAAGTATTCTCGAGGCTTTCAACTATGTTTTCTCAAGCCCCGAGAATAATTCAATATGACACCGCAGTTCGTTTCTTTGAGGCTAACCTCAAAGATGGTCAACCTGTAAGTTCACACGTACTAAAATGATTGAGTACGTGGAAACTTTAGAGGGGTTGGGATGCAAGATCCCCGACGAACTTGTGGTGGACCGAGTGCTCCACTCTCTCTCGCACGTCAAAGGATTTACCCAATTTAGGGTAAATTACAATATGACAAACATGAGAAAGAGTTTACATGAGCTCCATTCTCTGCTTGTGCAAGCAGAGAAGGACATGAGATTGAGTGGGAGTACAAGGAAAGATGTGCTTGCGATAAACGTGAAGGGGAAGAAGCAGTTTAAGAGGAACACAGGTAAGAAACCCGTCTAGGTGGAGGGCAAAGGTAAAGCAATTGCAAATTGCTCTACCAAGCCTAAACCTATAAAGGGTAATCCTCTTAAAGATACTTGTAATTACTGTAATAACAAGGGACATTGGAGGCGCAATTGCACGAAATACTTGGATGACATCAAAGCTGGCATTGTGAAGCCAACATGTAATTTCTCAACAGAATCTTTTATGATAGACATAAATTATGCTTCAAATACAACCTGGGTATTAGATACTGGTTGTGGTTCTCACTTGTGCAATCATTTGCAGGGCCTAAAAAGCATATGAAAGATAAACAAGGGTGATGTTGATCTCCGAATCGGTAACGGGTCTAAAGTAGCTACGGTCTCAGTAGGAACTTATGTACTTAGCTTAGCTTCGGGGTTGCAGTTGTTTCTTAATAATTGTTATTTTGTACCAACGTTGTCTAGAAATATAATATCAATATCTGTTTTAGACACAGAAGGTTTTTCTTTTGTAATTAAAGACAAACATTGTACTTTTTCCCTTAATGGGATTGTGTATAGCGAAACTATTTCAATCAATGGTATTTATATTCTAGATACTTGCAATGATGTTTATCATTTAGATAATAAAAGATTCAAAACAGGTGATCCCGATCAATCTTATTTATGGCATTGTCGATTAGGACACATTAACGAGAAACGCATTAAAAGACTAGTGTCGACTGATATAATTAAACCTTTTGATTTCGAATCATTTGGTACATGCGAATCTTGTCTTCTTGGCAAGATGACTCGTTCACCTTTTCTAGGAAAAGGATCTCGAGCTAGTGAGTTGTTGGGTTTAATACATACAGATGTATGTGGTCCAATGACAGTCACTACTAGAGGTAATTATGACTATTTCATTACTTTTACCGATGACATGAGTAGATATGGTAATATCTACTTAATAAGATATAAAAGTGAAGCTTTTGATAAGTACAAAGAGTTTCAGAATGAAGTAGAAAACCAATTAAATAAGAAGATTAAAGCATTACGATCAGATCGTGGTGGAGAGTATTTAAGCAATGACTTTAGAGATCACCTTAAAGAATGTGGTGATTCCACCACAATCATCACAACACCACCACATCACAACCATCACCACCACACCAACGCTCCGATGATCAGCAGATAACAGTAAACACAATACAATCATATCTTAGTTCAATTAACAGAAACTGAGTAGGGAAACCCTACCTTATCGCCAACCATGAAATGCATCTACACATAGCCAAGCAAGACTCCGAGATGAATCCTACAACGATGACCACACCCTATTATACAACTACTTCCAACAATCTACTGTAGGAAACCACAAAACAGCGACTTACCTAATGACGTGGACCGACGGTGACACGAACGACGACCACGCACACATCCTTCCTATGCAACCCCGTCTTTCCCATGGTTGAGGTGTAGGTTACATGTATGAGAGTGTGTGAAAGTAGAGGTGATTGGAGAGAGAGGTAGGCTAGGTTTAAAGGAAGAGAAACTGTCGATAAATGAGAAATAAAATGAATCTCGCGAACTTGCGTTTTTATATCAACGCGTCAACAGCAGCCATACTCGGCCGAGTAGACTCTACTCGGTCGAGTATACACAATACTCGGCCGAGTAGTCTCTGGTAGGTCGATTAAACTCTCTCATAACGCACTTATCCTAACCTAGGCCCTCACCTATCTCTTTCTAAAGGTCCTTCCTGGTCAAAGGGTCAGTCAAAAGAGTCCTTAAATATCCTGGGTATTACAGTCTTCCCTCCTTAAAAAGAACTTCGTCCCCGAAGTTCAGCCCACTCGTCTCAATAGCGAGGTTAGCTACCTCAAGGACGTTCCCCTTAGCATAAGGCGTACCAACATCGACCACCACAAAACAATACCACAAGTATTATCCCTAAACCTTCATTGTATAAGACAACGATCAACACACAACTGGCCAATAACCCCACTATATCACTAAAATCTTATTCTCTTGTCGGTTATGACACTTTACTTCACCACAAGACAACATAGCACTTTAAATCACCACAAGATAACATAGCCAGAAGATGAACATACAACATAGCCGAAAAATGATCATAGACTACAAGCATATAAGGAAAGAAGGCTACGCACACAAGAACTTTGTTGTGACTTTAATTTATATGGACACTTTTATATCGCCGCGATATGTTATATCTACCCTTCTAAAAAGGAACTTCATCCCCCAAGTTTAGTGCACTCAAAGACAATGCTTACCCGTAGATAGACATACTCGTAAGTCATACCTTTAGTGTATAATCACGAGACGTCTCCACTCATACTCCACGCTATACTATAACTTCTAGGAAAGAAAATATGCACACGTACAGTCCACCGAAAGAGCTACATAACAAGAAACATCATGATTCTAATGTCATCTCAACTCAGGCACATGACACATTACATTACTACTACAACTAGGCCAGGTACTCTATAATAGCAATCTAACATAGTACACACGCGACTAAATAATTAAACATACGAATCTAGAACAAATTACATCACCACATCATGAGACACACAGATACTCGACCAAGTATTAAGGATTACTCGGTCGAGTAAGCGTTACTCGGTCGAGCATTCGAGTCTACTCGGCCGAGTAACCTCTACTCAGTCGAGTATTCTTTATACTCGGTCGAGTTTTGACAGGCAGAGAGCAATTTCCGTAGTGAAATCAATTATTTCACCCCCCGAGCTAACCGCCAAAAGTCACAATTCCATACCAAATGCATGTCCAAAACTAATCTGTCATACCCAAAGTATGCTAAAACAAGTAACGACCTTAAGGCCAAGTGCAGTCATCCGAAATAAGAGTGTACCACAGAAACGATAAATATCCATCCACAACTGAAATAAGTCCAGACGAAACAAGAAAATCACTGATATGGACCCCCATCCATCTCATCATCGCCGCCTGCACCTGAAGCTCCGGCTCCCGAAGTACTAGCTCCCTCATAACCCACTGCTGATTAATCTCCTCCTTCTAGCTGGCTGCCATAGTTGGCTCCCCACGGAACCGCGAGGCAGCCAAACTCAGTCTTCTCCGGTGGCCTCCAAAAGCCGGGGTCCACTCCATAGCTGTGGAAGACTCCCGTGTCTACCCCAGGTCCTCTCCACCAGACGGGTTGTGCTAGCTCAGTCCCTATGCCCTGATTATGGGCCATATCATGTATGTTGTGGAGCACCAAGGTGGTGGAGATCCGCTCGGTCAAGTCGCTCACCTGCATCCTAGGGTCATGAACTATGGGGTAGGGCGAGTAATGCGGTGGGTAGAAGCTCGGCATGGAGTAAGAGGGCTCAGCCTCAACCGGGTCCGCCCTAGGTTGTCTGACCCTACGACACTCTCGAGGTGGGGGAGGAGCCTGCTGTCCCTCAGGTACTAAGGTAGGCTCAGGTAAGTCCAAAAGGATGGTGGGATCAATCAAGTAGTACTGAGGTCCAGGTATAGGCCCCCCACCTACAGGCTCCCACTCAGCTAGGTGGTCAACAATGGAAAGACGGGCAGGGTTGGGAAGTACCATCCACATAGATCCTCTCACTCTCCAGGCATAAGACCCATCAGCCATCTTCCTCAACCATCTGTTCTGACACCAATACTTGGCGTTCATGGTAGGCACAGTCTCAACATACTCATTCCCCGAGGGAGGTGGTGCCTCAAAATCGGTCAAACGCTGGGCTAAGCGGGTCACTATGTCCCCGCAAGCAATGTGGCAGTTCGGGAACTCTGCCATGTGATCAAGACTGGAGCACACTATCCCCAGAGCACTATCGTAAAAGGGCTTCCCACGGTGCAAGTTCAGGTAGGACATCAACAACATGACTTCATAGGAATTAAGCTTGCTCACATCATCTCTTGAGTACAACAGACAGGTCATCATCCTCAGGAACATATGAAGGGACACGTGTTGTATATCATTAATCAACATAGCACTAGCACTAGGGGTAGGTCGGCCAGTCAAGTAAGGAAGGTAGAGAGGTGCACCACTGTTCTTAGCCACATCACTAAGGTATCCCGTCCCCTCAGCCTCTAAACCCAGGTGGCCCGCAAACTCATCTAAAGTCAGCTCGTGATCCTCATTCATGAGATGGATGGTGACAGTCTTCTCCTTCGCATCATAAACGAAAGAGCTCAAAAACTCTAAGGTCAGGTGAGGGTAGGACTTCTTCCTCAGATGATACAGCCCCTCTATTCCCAAGATCTCAAAGATATGGGTTATGTCTCCCTTAATCCCCAAGGTCTCCAAAATGTCGGGATTCACACACCTAGTAGGTCAGAAAGGACGACTCATTAAGGCTATGAGGGCCTTACGCTGCTTGAAATCGGAAAAGATTACCGATGAATAGGCCTCCACCGGTGGAACAACAGGTTCATGACTGGATTGACCCGTCTCAAATCGGACATTGGCATAAGTCCTCTTGTTTGCGTTGCCTCTTGTGTTCGGCATACTGCACACAGATAGGTTTTTAATAAAGAAATACACTTTACACAAAATTATGCCATAGATGAACTGTTTTTCTGATTGTATACAATTTTGAGACGAACTTTTAAGACAATTTTTTTCACCAAAACATCAAGTATTTTACTCAAAAACATCATTCTCAACATCAAGGGGCTTTGAAATAGCATGTTAAAACAAGAAAAAGACTGAAATTTTCGACTTAAGCAAACCCTAGAAAATTCAAAAAGCAATTTAACCCATTAAATTGTCCTTGTGACAGCATAGGCGATGTTTATAAGCAATTAAATCCAAAGAATCAGAAGAAAAAACTTGATTTCAGTTAAGCATAATGGGGATTCGAAGTTGGAACAAAAACATACCACAACTTTGACAATAAAGGAAGAAATTGATTTAAAACCTTACCTTGAAGGAAATTTTGGCAAGCAAAGAGCAAATAATCACCAAGGAATCACCCAAGAGCTTGAGAGATAAAAGATATGAAGGTTTAGAGGGAAGAAGAAGGAAGTGTTGGAGGCGGAAATGAGAAAAAGAAAGGGCATTATAGGGTTTTTGAATAGCCCGGATCAGCCTCGGTAAAACCGTACTCGGTCGAGTACTGGGCTTACTCGGCCGAGTATGGACTACTCGGTCGAGTATTCGAAAATAGCGATTCTAATTTGACAAGATTGAGCACTCGGTCGAATACTAGTATACTTGGTCGAGTGTGGACTACTCGGTGGAGTGTCAAAGAGCAGGAACGAAATGTCGAATTTTAATACACCTGCAAAACAAATAATATTGTTCGGAGTTCCGTGCAATTGGGCTCGTCACCGTTAGAGCTTAATTCTACCACATACACAGACATCATACACAAATTATGCATATCTCTTACCAGTTCCATCAACGTTTCAACCTACATTCCTTGCTTCACTACCCCCCACAATTATATCACAACTCGTATGTATAATTATTCAACTAATCACTACACCTTCAAAGGTTAATCTTTACAGCCACAACATTACACATTCCACAATTCATCTTATACTCACCTTAAGCAAGACGTTTGTGAGACATTAACCATTGTATAACGCAACCATTATTAAACAGGTCATTCAACTTAACCTTGCCATACGCAACAGAATTTCACATTATACCACTCAAAATCTCTGATCACATTTCAGCAATCCTATTTACCAATTCAAGACTTTTCCAATACCAAAACCACTACATGCAAAATTCGTATTGATGCACATTTCTTAATTCACAGATGCACACGACAACAGTCCTCACGCAACAACTCCTATCAACTACCCTTTCCCAGTGACTGGCTTAAGCACGATGGGGCCGTGATTTTGAAAAGAGGGCGCCTACTCACCCAAAGTCTAGCATCGGCTGGGGCTCCCAACGTACATACACCAGGTTCATTTTAATTTGACACCCTATATTCATTTGATTCATTGGTTCAGGTTCCGAAATCACTGGCTCTGATACCACTTTATGACACCCCCGCACACCAGGATGCCTTACCAAGGACCATCCCAGTGTATGAAGGTGTTACCGTCTCGGTTACCCGAGGTAGTAGATCAAGTAGACAATAAAAGAACTCTTATGTTATATTACCGTAACTCTTTACAACCAAATAAAAAACTGATTACAAGTGTTAAAAATGACTACTATGAACTAATGCCTTCGCATTTCTAGACCGGTAGCATGATGACTCGACTCCCTCCATGCCCAGCAGTAACAGACCAACTGTACCTGCTAAGCCAACTGATCACCATCCCCGAATGGATCACCATATTTTTGAAAACATAACACGAGGCCAGTACTGCACAATCAAGATAAGACAGATAAGATAAGTAACCAGCTGATCATCCACCATCTCCGGTCTCCCGAACTCACACAGTAACCGACTACACACCGAAGTGTGTAGCCCTGCCAGATTACCCATCGCAACAGGTAATCCTCGCCGCCAGTGGGGCACCGCAGCCAATCCCCACCTAAATCCCGCTCATCAACGAGCGATAACCCTGTCCATTAATGTGCACATCCCCTCCTGTGACGGGTTCCACGGAGGGCAAACTAGGGCATGAAGCCACTCCCGCAAGTGACTCCACCACAATCATAAAAACACCACCACATCACAACCATCACCACCACACCAACGCTCCGATGATCAGCAGATAACAGTAAACACAATACAATCATATCTTAATTCAATTAACAGAAACTGAGTATGGAAACCCTACCTTATCGCTAACCATGAAATGCATCCACACATAGCCAAGCAAGACTCCGAGATGAATCCTACAACGATGACCACATCCTATTATACAACTACTTCCAACAATATACTGTAGGAAACCACAAGACAGCGACTTACCTAATGACACGGACCGACGGTGACACGAACGACGACCACGCACACATCCTTCCTATACAACCCCGTCTTTCCTATGGTTGAGGTGTAGGTTACATGTATGAGAGTGAGTGAAACTGGAGGTGATTGCAGAGAGAGGTAGTGTAGATACCTCATTTCTGCACCTCTCGTAAACCACCCGGTGATGATTGGGCCGCATGTTTGGTACGCGGAACGACTTGTGACAGTTCGTAAGTTTATCGTCAAGTGATCGCTCAAACATTTATGTCTACCTCTTAATTGTCATCTACGTGCCGATACAGTCATTTTGGCAGTAATTAAAGTACATTTGGAGTCCGGACCTAAAACCGTCTTCATTTTCTGATAACCGTTAAATGCCGAGTCAGAATGTTCTGGAATGTTCCGGATATTTCTATTCCATATTTTATAAATCTTTTAATCTTTTGCAAACAATTTCCCGTAATATTCACACAAAATATTAAGGAAAACAAAATTATTCCGTTATTCCATAAACTAAACACGGAAATCTTTCTTCCGCAGGGGGAAACCACTTGGGAAAGGACGCAGCAAGTGCTGCGCCTCTTCCAAGAGACGCAGTACCTGCTGCGCCTCTTCCCAAGTCCTTTTCTGCGTATTTTTCATATCTTTTCATATCTTTTCAAGATTCACTTCCAAAGTTTCTCCGAAAACCCTATTTCCTCCGTGTGATTAGTATAAATAGGAGCCTTCGTTCCTCATATTTCTCACGCGAGTGTCCGCCCTTCTCTTTTTCCTTTGCATTCTAGACCACGTTCTTACTTTTTGGCGTCTACGTGCTTGAACTTTCGACCACGTAAGCTCGGATCTTTCTGAGTACCAGCCTCGTTTTGCATGACCGACCAATTTGACCAACTCCACCATAATTAACTTAATCAATCTTTGTTCATTTTCCTCTTAGAGGGCACTTTCGTCTACATTCGAGTCGAGCATTACTAAACGTTAACTTAGTTCATCTCGTTTCGTCGAACATGTAAGTTTGAGGGTGTAAATCCTTCTCTTTTATTTATTGTTATTTATTTATTGTAATCATATTTTAAGGTTTATGTCGAAAATACAATTAAAACCGATTTCTAAAACCCCTTGTTTAAACCGTTTTTACGGATTAACAGGAGACAAACGTCGAGAAGGGTTGCAGCAACTGCTGCGCCTCTTGGAAAAGATGCAGCACTTGCTGCGCCTTTTCCTGAGGTTGCCGCCGTTCTTGCTTCTCTTATTCTTCCTTCGTCCTCTGTTGGTTTCGTCTGTTTGTTTTCCTTCGTCATTGTTTGTTCTTATTTCATAAGCATAATAGTTCTAACATGTAACATATATTCATCATTAATATTTAATTAAATGCGTAATTCTCGACTTAAATCCCAAGTAATTCATATTTGCGGGTTCTCGTCATTAAAATCAAATTCGGGTTTTAGAGGTTCGATTCATCAATATTGAGTCTCTGGAATTTGTCGTTGATATATTTTTCATCTGTTGTTCGTCATATTCATCATTAGTTCGTCATTAATAACCTAATTAATTTAGTTAGTTCATTAATTTGTTAGTTGATCCGTTGAAACCTTGTAATTAATTCGTCCTAATTAGTTTCATCCATGTTTATTGCTTTCATGACCATTAATCATATGTAAATAACCTATTAATCAGTCAATTATTCATAATCAATCATTAAACTCACCAACGAATATTAACAATTTGCAATTCCGCTTCACGGCCTTAATCGAGCCAAAGGAACAGACGCGAAAGAATCGCTGCGCCTCTTTAGAGGCGCGGCTGCTGCTGCTGTTCTGGTTTATTTATGTCTCTGAACTCCCGTCTTGCTTTGACCTAGTTTTAGCTTACGTATTAATTAACTACTATTCGTATTATCACCCTAATTCCTGTTCGTTTATTTGTTTATTTATTTCTTTTCTCAAATTATCCGTTTTAGATGTATTTTCGACATAAATCAATAAATCCAATGTAATTATTGTATTTATCATTGTATTTCTTTTATTGTATCACTTGTATGCCTTTACATGTAATTAAACCGAAATCCCGATTCGACCTAATTGTTTGCTAATTAGTTGTTCACCGACTTAGTTAATTCTCACATGCTAGGATTAAAACGTTGGATGTTGCATTGCATGCATATAATCGACAATATATCAAGTATAGACGATTTTCTCTAATCATTAGTAGAGGCCGCTATCGAGGCGGGCGGGATTAGGTGTTCGATCAAAAGAGCTTCCTAATACGTACCCTCACCCCTTAATCCAGATCTATGTGAACATCCGTGTTCATTGGCATCCACGAGAGTAATTCTAGACATAGAATGCTAAGGGTAACGAGTTCTTGGTGTTCATGTCACTACTTTGTGTCTTGACATGGCACGAGGTATTCGAACGGTTTCCAATTTTCCACAATAAATTGGTGGCGACTCCACAAATGCAAACGCTTGTTCTCCCAAGCGCCCCCGTTGGCCCATTGTCCACAGGTAGGATAGGTTTAAAGGAAGAGAAACTGTCGAGAAATGAGAAATAAAATGAATCTCGCGAACTTGCGTTTTTATATCAACGCGTCAACAGCAGCCATACTCGGCCGAGTAGACTCTACTCGGTCGAGTATACACAATACTCGGCCGAGTAGTCTCTGGTGGGTCGAGTAAACTGTCTCGTAACGCACCTATCTTAACCTAGGCCCTCACCTATCTCTTCCTAAAGGTCCTTCCTGGTCAAAGGGTCAGTCAAAAGAGTCCTTAAATATCCTGGGTATTACAGTTTGTGGCTCGTGAAGCTGTCTTTCTAGAAAAAGAGTTTATTTCTAGAAGACAGAGTGAGAGAAAATTTGAACTTGATGAAGTTCAAGAGCCATAAACTGATATGACAATATAAGAAGATGTTCCTTCTACGTCTGAATCAGTTATTGTTCCTTCTGAACCTAGGAGGTCAGAGAGAGTTAGTCGCCAGCCTGATAGATACCTTGGTGTTATCGAGTAAGATGGTGACTATGAGGTTTTACTTTTGGAAAGTGATGAACCCAAGACCTACAAAGAAGCTATTACGAGTTCTGACTCTAAGCTATGGCTCGAGGCCATACAATCCGAAATGGATTCCATGTACGATAATCAGGTATGGGACCTGGTTGAATTACCTAAAGATGTTCGACCTCTTTAGTGTAAGTGGATATTCAAGATTAAAATCGGCATGGATGGACATAAAGATGTCTACAAGGCTAGATTGGTGGCAAAAGATTTCACCGAGGTTCATGGTTTACACTATGATGAAACTTTTGCACCAGTTGCTATGCTTAGATCTGTTTGGATAATGTTAGTGATTGCTACATTTCATGATTATGAGATATGGCAAATGGATGTCAAAACCGCTTTCCTGAACGGGTTTCTGGAAGAGGAAGTGCTCATGACACAACCTAAGGGTTTTGTGGATTCTAAAAATCCTAACAAAGTATGCAAACTTAAGAGATCCATTTATGGTCTTAAGCAAGCATCAAGGAGTTGGAATCATCGTTTTGATCATGTTATTAAACAGAATGGTTTTTCTCGAACTGTTGAGGAACCATGTTTATACATGAAGTTTAGTGGGAGTAAAGTTGTTTTCATACTTTTTTATGTGGACGACATATTACTCATTGGGAATGACGTAGATATGCTTGCTTTTGTTAAGAAGTGGTTAGGAAATCACTTCCAAATGAAAGATTTGGGAGAAGCTCAACGCATCTTGGGTATCCGGATCTATAGGGATAGATCCAAAAGGATATTAGCATTGAGTCAAGAAGCCTATATCGATAAGATTCTTGACCGATTCAATATGAAAAACTCAAAGAGAGGTTTTCTACCTATAGGCAGTGGGATCACTTTGAGTAAGTCACAGTGTCCTACTGAACCTAAGGATATTGAACACATGAAATCGATTCCCTATGCTTCCGCTGTTGGATCGATCATGTATGCTATGATGTGTTCTCGTCCTGACGTCTCGTATGCTTTAAGTATGACGAGTCGTTTTCAGAAAACTCCAGGTGAGAGTCACTGGATAGTCGTCAAGAATATTCGGAAGTACTTGAGAAGGACTAAAGATTCATTCTTAGTGTTTGGAGGAGAATCTGAATTACGTATAAGAGGTTATACGGATGCTAGTTTCCAAACCGATAGGGATGATTTGAAATTCTAGGTTGGTTTTGTCTTTTTGTTGAACGGAGGGGCGGTTTGTTGGAGAAGTTTCAAGGAGTCCGTGATTGTTGATTCTACAACGGAAGCTGAGTACATTGCAGCCTCTGAAGCTGCAAAGGAAGCTGTTTGGATTAGGCAATTTTTAGAGGGACTGAAAGTAGTTCCGACAGCCGAGGATCCTATCACTTTGTATTGTGATAACAGTGGGGCTATTTTTCAAGCAAAAGAGCCCAAGTCTAGTAACAAGTCTAGACATGTACTTAGAAAATTTCATGTAATTAGAGATTTAATAGAAAGGAAAGAAATTACAGTTTGTAAGGTTGGGACAGCTGACAACATCGTTGATCCTTTAACCAAGCCATTGTCTCAAGCTAAACATGATAGTCATGTAGTTTCGATGGGATTGAGATGAATGCCAGAACTGTTGTAAATTATATAATATGTAATAATCAAAATATTGTATTTATTATTCCATATACGATAATTGCATTTATCGTTATATTCAGTTTTATGTCTGAATTTTATATACTTTGTTTTCTACAAATAGGTTGTAAAGACAATGTCGAACCCTATTAAGTGAACTGGATTAACATTGTATTTTGTCCCTAGTTACTTAATGAGGTGACGTCTCGGACTGACTAGATTGTAAGGCGATAGATGATAGGTTCGACTGTCATATGGTTATAGTGATGACTGGTCGATTACATAGGCAGATTGTGAGACAATTTGTCGGACAGTGACCGTTTATAGGGTCCTTTTGTTGCCAGGTCGTGGCGAGGATTTCTATTTATTCCTTTGAGTCAATTCTTTAGACTGGTGATTATTTGTCTGAGTTGGTGCGGTTTTTCGGTGGCTTTGGTTTTTGTTCTAGGTCGCACCGTAAAAGGAGGCCGATGAACATTTACTGGGTCATTGTGATCTGTATCGAACGAAGAAAATAGGTCAACAGGATTGTCCATTTATGTCATATTTTATCTCAGGGTCGCTCGAGGAGAGGTGACTGGAAATGCGTGGCCACGCTCGGATGAAGATCTATAGTAGATTATCCAGTCAGACAGTCATTCTCCTGATCGAGGAAACCACTTTATGATATGATCACATGCAAGTACGACCTGAAAGACATCTTGTATTGAGTGGGAGATATTATTGGACAAAAGAATTGTTTACGCACACTTGTGTCAGACAAGTGGGAGATTGTTGGAGTAGTGTCCTCCACAATAAGTGTGTTTACATATTAAATCTCGTAAAAGGAATATCAGGGATTTATCTTTTTATTTGTCAGCTGGTCATCGTTAATCGGTAATGATTGGCTGACTAGAGTTTGACATTACTGTCGTGTGACGGCGGTGATCAGCTGGTCCCTTTAGGTCACACCTATAGGATGATGCCCAAATGGAAAAACTAATTATTTGTATGAGATACAAATTAATTAAATCCTTGTATTAATAGACTTTTAAACAAGTCAAGTGAATATATTATTTGATGACGAGTTACGAACTCGGGTCAAGGGGATTTATTATTTAATTATTTGATAATTAATTAATAAATGTTAATTGAAATTTAATAATTAATAGTTAATTAATTAACTTTATATGTTGTGTATTAAGTATTGAGGTATTAGCTATTTAAATTTACAAGAGGTTATAAAATTAGCTAAATGGGGAAGTATTAACACATTGTATGTTGATAAAATGGTCTCATGATTACTTAATAGTTAAGTAGTCATTAGTGGTTAATTTGTATTATTTAACAGTTAAATAATTAAATTTATATTTAATTATGTAAGACAATTAAATATAAGACTTATAAGCATTTGTGGGACAAATATCGAAAATCGAAATGGACTAAATAAGGTTCATTTGGACCGAAATACAAGAGGTCATAAGAGACCATTTTTTGTCAAACATTTGCTGGTGTAATCACATGGGATGTTCCCATCATTTGTTTACATTTGAAACCACTATAAATACCCCACCTTACTCATTTGCATGTGATGAATTTTAAGACCTAAAAACCTCTAAATACCTTCTTTTGGCCGGAATTTCAAAGAGAAGAAGAGGAATTATTTTCCTTCATTTTCTTCATCAAAGCTTGATTAATTGTTAATCATAAAATAAAATATAATTCACATATAATAATATACATGATATAATATTATTAGTGTAATAATATTACATAATACAAGGTTACTACTAAAATTACCTAGTTAGTATTCTAGTAGTTCTTGGGTTAATCTTAGGTGCCGGCAAAGGAGATTACCTATATTGGTAATTGGTGTTCTTGGAGGATCATCCTTAGTTGCATAGCTCAAGAACTACAAAGGTAGAAGACCTTTATAGTGCCCAAAACTTGCCTTAACCAATGTAAGGAACCTTTTTCTTAAGATGGTCTAATACCATCTTCATATATTTTCTTTTGCATGCATGTAGATTTAGACTAAATAAAATTAATTTGTAATTTTGATATCATAAAATGAGTATTTATTTAGTCTAAATGACTAACAATGCTGATGACCAGTTTTGCCCGTCACTTCGGATACCAAAAACAATTTATAAACCCAATAAAAAGTAGTATTTAATCGGGTCGAACACAAAGATGACGGGGGTTATATACTTGGTCGGTTTAAGTCTTTAGTTTAGTCAAAAAAATGTAAGAGGTTGATTAATTGTAAACTAAGATGCAAACGAGTTAAATAAAATTAAACTAAATGGGGTTGTTTCAATTAATGGGAAAACTAGAGTCTTCGGGTTCACTTGGGTAGGAGGGCATAAAACGAGATTAAAACAAGATATGGGTGTGACATTGGTCAAGGAATTAAGACTAATTTCCTAGTCACCTTAAGTTCATTAACAAGTTGTCACTTAATTGAGATGAACTCAACACTAACATGACATATAGACCTTCCAATAACATAAGCACCAAGACAAGTCAAACATGTCAAAGAAAGGTTCAAACTTTCATTCAAACGATTCTACGAACACTTAATATGAATGAGAACAAGACCGATAAATCTCCTAATCATAGCATAAAGACCATCCAATAGCATAATGCACCAAGATAAGTTAAACATGTTAATGAAAGACTCAAACTTTCGTTCAAACATTTCATCGAGCACTTCATATGCATGAAAGTAAATACCAAGTAATCACCCAATTCCAAATGTTAAGAACCCAATTTTACACCCATTAATAACTCAAGATCCCCCATGACTCTAGATGAGACTACACACACATGTTTATGGATGAGAAATCACCAACAATTTCCAACAAAATACAAACAAACATGGTAAACATGATAAAGATTGTAACTTTGGATGAATAATAATTAAACAACATAAGAAATGTAAACTAATGAAAGTAATGTAAACAATAGATGAGAATTATACCAATAAAGAGGAAATGAACAAGCTTGGATAATGATGGAAGATGAATTTCTTGTTTCTTCAAATTACAACCCAAATATTAAAATGTATACTATTTAGAAAATGAAGAACTTGGATGAAACTAGAGAGCAATTACATTAATTCCTAGTAAATATTATAACTTGAGTAGAGGAAAATTGAAGAGAGGAAAATAATTTCCAGGGTTCTAAAATATTGAGAGAGGAAATTGAACTAAGCTAATATATTCTAGGGTTATTTAATATAAATACTCCAAACTATTACCCCCCTTCTCAAAATACTACGAACTTTAATTTAACTTACAATAAACTATAGTATTAACACTCACTTCCCGTATTATACTAAGGTAACTGGCTACCTGTTTAGCAGTTTTTTTTCTCTTTTTGCTAAATATTATATGCATTATCAGTTATCACCATCACCACATCAACATTAGTAATTCATCAACCTTTGACCTTTGTTATCTCCTTGTCATCATCTTCTCAAATCTATCAAACCAAAGTCACTCCTTTTATTATCCTTAAAAACCCACCATGACATACACTACCAATATCATCGGCAAATTAACATCTATCACCGTCCACCCATAACTTATGCGCAAATCACGGACCGTCCAAGCTCAACAATCGACTGTCATAATGACCACCCCCACGACTCCCCAAACCCCAAATTAATATTTATCCCCAAATTGATTTGGGGATCTAGGGTTTTATAAATTTAAATCAATTGTTGGTGGAGGGGTACATGACGACGACAAAGAGGAAGGACTATTCGAGGATGCACGAGGTAGCAGTCGTGGTGGTCGACGGTAGGAAAGCAAGGCACGACGTCCAACGACAGGAAGGCGGGGCAGCGCTGGCCGTGACTTCCATTTTATAGATGGAGTGTAGAAGAGGATGCGAAGGTGAAGAATGGTGGTCGACGGTTGAATATGGCGGCGAAATATGGGTGATTGTGGTAAATGCATAAGCTATGGGCTATGACAAATTAGGAAAATGGAGGTTGAACTCAACGATCTATGTGAAAGACTTCAATTTTTTTTGGTTAATATTCACTTCAAATTAGTCCAACACTACCAGACAGCCATCTCTAACAATTTTGGTACTCTATTATCACTAGCAACGTATTGCAAAACAAGTAAATATTCTATAATCAAATTTGTGAACCCAACCAAAGTCGTGGAGGAATTAGGAATCGACATTAAGGGTGGCGAAAACTTAGGTGAAAGAATGCTAGAGAAAATAAAACTGAATTTGTAAAAAGTTGAGAGAAATCCCTTAAAGACCGTTGATGGTTGAGAATGATGGTTGAGAATGCTGTGGTGGTAATTAAGAATGTTGTGGGTGGAGAATGGTGGTCGTGGCAAAATATGGGTGGCGGTGGTAAAAAAAATGGGCAGTAGGTGGTTGGGGATGGTGTGGGTGGTGGTTGAGAGGGTGATGTATGAATGGTAATAGCTACTAAGAGGGTGATGTATAGGTTGGAATGGTAGAGAGAGCCACATGAGAGAAGTAGTATAATGAAGAAGATGAAGTTCTGGGTTAAAGGAAAGTTGAGTATAAAAAAGAGAGGGAGAAGATGAGGTTGTGGATCTTGTGTAAGGTTTACCTGTTGCTCCAGGTTAAAGAGGAGGCAATTCTATTCAAAGCAAGAGCATGTAATAGTTGGGTATATTACTAGTTAAATTAAAGCTCAGAGTATTTTAAGAAGAGGGACAATAGTTTGGAGTATTCATGTTAAATAATCCTATATTCTAATTCTAAATGGTGTGTAATGTCTAATAATGTGAGGTGTGTCTTTTATACTCCTCTAATAATAACAATAATATAGTAGTAGTAGTAGTAATAATAATAATAATAATAATAATAATAATAATAATATAATTATTTTGATGGGCTTCAGTTCGGGGTGGGTGTGTCCGGTGGAGGAGAGGCTATCTTGCATGCCTTGAACCGGCTCATTGAGGCTCGGGGGGAACAGGTGGGGCTTTCCATGTTGCTGGTTGATGCGTTCAACCTTGTTGACCGTTCGACCATGCTTCAGGAGGTCCGCCTTCGGTGCCCGGCTCTCTCCCGTTGGGTGGAGTTTTGTTATTCCAGCCCGGCCCGCCTTTTTTATGGGGAGCACTGCTTGTGGTCTTGTCAGGGTGTTCAGCAGGGTGACCCGTTGGGGCCTTTGCTTTTTGCGTTGGTTTTGCATCCCTTGGTTTGCAAGATCCGGGACACTTTTGACCTCACTTTGCAGGCATGGTACTTAGATGATGGCACCATTGTGGGAGATACTTTGGAGGTGGGGAAGGTGTTGGACTTGATTAGGTTGGATGGCCCTCGTTTTGGTTTACACCTAAATGTCTCCAAGACGGAGGTCTTTTGGCCTGTTGAGGATCCACGGAGCCGGCTTCCGGGGGTTTTCCCCACTTCTATTTCTCGGCCATTGCGCGGTGTAACAGTTTTGGGAGGACCTGTCAGTACTTGTCCTGGTTTTAGCAGTGAGATTGTGGCGACGAGAGTAACTAAGACCATTGAGCTGATGGACTTGGTTGCGAGGATTGAGGACCCGCAGTGTGAGTTGCTTCTTCTTCGAGCTTGTACTGGTATATCTAAGCTCTACTTCTCTCTTCGTACTTGCTCCCCTAGTGTTTTTGGGTCTGTCCATCTTCCTTTTGATGCCGCTCTGCGTTCTAGCTTGGAACGTATTGTCACCGCGTCAGGGCCGGGTTTTGGGGATTGGCAGTGGCGCCTTGCTACATTCCCTTTTCATCTGGGTGGCCTTGGTGTTTATGCGGCCGGAGATGTTTTGTTCTATGCTTTTATTGCGTCCCGCTTGCAGTCTGCTGGTTTGCAGGCTAAGCTCCTCGGCCCTTCTCGTGTTGTAGCTGCTGGCCCTGCTTTTGATGATGCCGCACGGTGTTTACTGCGACTACGGGTTCGATATATTAGGTCGCCCTAGTGAAATTCTTTGCCCCCAAACTTATGAAGAAATTGGCGGACATTTATTTCACGACGGTTGCACGCCTCGTAGTGTTTTTTTCTTTGACACCTCGCCGGATCGCTCTATGGCGGTCTCGGCGAGGTTCTCACTCCTCCGATTGGTTGCGTGTGGTTCCTATCTCGGGGTTGGGTCGGACTATGAACGGGAGGACTTACCGTAGTGTGTTGGGGTATCGTCTGGGTGTTCCGTTATTCTCGGTATCTAGGCCATGTCCTGCTTGCTCTCGGGTTTTTTTTTGGGATGTTTTTGGGGATCACGCTGTTTCTTGTCTTGCATCTTGTGGGCGTTAAACATCGGCATAACCTTGTCAGGGACACTCTCTTCGACATCGCTATAGATCCGGTATTCTGCGGGGAAGGAGGTTGATATCGGTTTGGTTGATGGGCATGGTGGCTCTCTTCGTCTTGCGGATTTATTGCTTTATTCTTGGGACAGGGGGCGTGATGTGTGTGTCGACTGACGGGTTCTTCACCTTTGACTCGGATCGGATTGGCGATTTTGTGTGCGGGCGGGTTGTCGGCCGATCTTTGCTCGGCGAAAGTGTGCTAAGTATGGGGATTTGTGCGCGATAGCGGGTTATGGTTTCCTTCCTTTCTCCTTCTCTTCACTTGGGGAGTGGGGTCGGATCTTGTTGCCTTGCTCAGCGGATCCGAAATTCTCTCGTATCTCGGGATGCGGGGCTCGGGTGGCCGCTTACATTTTTACTAGACTTAGCTTTCTTTGTTGCTAAGGGTGTGGGAGCCCGACTTGTTTCTCGGCTCCCCACCAATTTCATGTAAACTTTTATTCTTATTTTAATGAAAGCTGCGCGCATCCCTTTATAATAAAAAAAAAAAAAAAAAAAAAAAAAAAATAATAATAATAATAATAATAATAATAAATATAATAATAATAATAATAATAATAATAATAATAATAAAAAATAACAATAATAACAATAATAACAATAATAATAAGAATAAGAATAAGAATAATAATAATAATAACAATAAGAATAAAAAAAATAATAATAATAATAATAATAATAATAATAATAATAATAATAATAATAATAATAATAATAATAATAATAATAATAATAATAATAATAATAATAATAATAATAATAATAATAATAATAATAGACGACCAAAAACAAAGACAAAAAGGGATTGGGGATTCTTCATCGTCCAAAAAGGAGGAAAAAACAAAAGACGCCTAAAATAAACCAACAACGACAATTCAAAATGCAGCAAGGGTGCCCCAGCTGGTCCACCGGCCGTCGGTGATGGCACCGGCTGGGAGTTCTCTGGAAACTTGAGGAAATTTGATGGTATTCCTAGCCGGGATGAGGGGCGGCAGACGGGTAGCCGGCTAGGAGTGCGCGCAAGATCGAATTAGAAGGAGGTGGGATCCCCAGCCGGTTGGTAGGCAGACGGGTAGCTGGTTGGGGATGCATTGATGTAGATTATCGACATTGTTAATGCGGGTGATAGGATTTGATGGAGAACGGAGCAGCGGTGGCTAATGATGCTTGGTTATGGTGATGTCGGGGTAAATGGAGGTTGAAGAAGGTGAAATTGGTGATGAAGAATGATGAATTTCTGGTTTAATGGTGGGAAAGGGGTTGATGTCGGGTTTTGGTGAGGGGAATGAGTGGAGGTTGATGTCAATGTTGTTGCTGGGTTATTTGCAGGTACATGTGAGAATGGCGGAGAGCAGCTGTTGTTATAGAGATGGAGATTGACAGGGATGGAGATACGAACTCGGGTTTCAATTGCGAGTTCGGAATTGAAGACGGAGGATTGTTGTTGTCTCTATTGAAGATAGCAGGGGAAGGAAGAGGAGTATGGTGGTATCGGGTTTAATGGAGTGTGTTGATGGTGATGGTGAATGGAAATGGCGAAAATGGTGATTGGTGGTAATTGATAGAGATTAATAATGGTGATGTTCAAAAATGGAGGTGATGATGGTGGATAAAAAATGGTGTAGAATTGATGATGATGGTGAAGTGCAGGGTGGTGATGCGTGAATTGGACGATGTAGGTGATGGAGTCGGGTTTTCGGGTTTGAATTGCTGGTGATGTTGCTGCTGCCGTGTTGTTGATTAATGGTGGTGAAAGCGGTGTCGTATGATGATGCTGAGCATGAAAAATGGTGACCGATGATTGAGTTTCAATCATTTGGCAGGGTGATAGATGGATAGGTCAAGGGTGACATTGGATTTGGTCGAAAGTTGACCTTGACTTTCTCTTTGCCTGATGCTCTACTTGACATACTTGGACTCGTTTTCTCCAACTCGATATGCTTTATTCAACTAGATTTCTCCCGATTTTACCTACAAATTGCATTAATACAAAAGTAATACTAATATTCTACTAAAAAACGACTATTTATTAAATTTAATTAATACGACTAATTATTATAAATTAGTAAATAAATGAGCTATTAAGTCGATTGAAGGGCACAAAAATCGAGTCAAGTAAAGGATTAAATATGGGGTAAAATGACACTAAAATTATACTTATCACATGCTCGCGCCTATTCAAGTAGCCCAGGTGGCCACGTCGCTCAAAATGCACACAACCACACAATCTTCTATAAATACCCCTTAAATGCCAACATTTGAAGGCACGCGGGCATGCGCCCCCTCTTTTCTCCCTTAAATTCAAGACCCCGACTTCCCGAGTCAACAAACAACACATATTTTCGACCTACCGATTGAAAATATGAGCCATACACATTGTTTTGTACAGTCATCGTGCATTAAATCACTTGACTTAACACTTCGACCAACTACACCATCACTAAAAAAGAAACACTCCTTAATTTACAAAAACGGTTTTAAATGGAGTTTTCCGACTCAACAAGTTTTTACACTTTTGTCGATTTCTCGTTAAGATACCTAGCATGTAAGTATGAGGGTGTAATTAATCCTCTTCTTTCATGTTCTTTTATCTGTTTTTATGACCTTAACATGATCAAACATGCATAACATGGTCCAAAATACGGATTGATTGAGCCAAAATCGACTTTTGATCTGAAGTAAAAGCCCCTAGTCACAACTAGGTAGCTCGCGCCACTTCTGGCGTCCCAGTTCAGAACTCAAATGTGTTTGAGTTCATTCCTTCCTTCATGTTCATTTCTTATTTACCGTCGATTTTTACCGTTTCAAATCATTTTTATGATGAATATTTTTAACCATAAATTATATTCACCCTTGGTTCCTCATACCATGAAGGTTTAATCCGTGGCTCGGTGATAATATTTGGCTAATTAAATTTTTAAAGGGTATTTTAAAACCTTTTGTTCTTTTGTTTACATTTGCAAAAACCATATTAGTCATACATGCATATTCATCCTTGGTTCTACATACCATGTCAGTTTAATCCGAGTACGATGATGAAATTTGGCTAATTATAAAGCAATGAACTTAATATAATTAGTTCATATCAAGCATCTTTTCACACTTTATTTACAAAGCAATGAACTTAATATAATTAGTTCATATCAAAAATTTTTGCATCTTTTCTTACAAAATTATTCATGTCAAACTTGCACAATCGAACCCGACATCGAATATTGTCAACATAATGATAATTATTTCGAGTCTCGTTCTTCATATTAGCAAAAAGCGGTCTTAACGACCCTTTTCAACAAAACGGGTTTTGACACCCCTTTACAAACGATTTTTACAAACCATTTCATAAGCATTTGAAACAACCAGGAGACATCCTTTAGGTCGTTGCATGACTCGCGCCTAAACATGCCTTTCGATTTCCAGTTTTCAAATCTGGACAGGCTCCCTTGCAACGCCCTATGGCTCGCGCCTCAATAGGCTGCCTGATGTTGTTCCTGTTTCCTTTCCAGCACTCATCTAGGACGATCCCGACTTCGGTTAACCCGAATACAGGATGAATCAGATTGATGAGTCCGCATTTTACACTTTGTATTAACAAAACACTTTTTCTAAGACAAATGGATCACGTTATGTGATGTGTGCCTTTTATATGCGTTTATTCACATGTTTGGCACACATTTCTATTTACTTATATGATTATTTCATTCTATTTCCTCCCGTATTTGCTACTTCGGGTGTATTTCATGTCTCTTGCAGGTTTGAGACTCATTTGTGCATTTAGAAGCCAAATCCGTTCGGTAAAGGAACAGGATAGAAAGAAGCTTGGAAGAGTTTAGACGAGGGGAGAGCAAGGAATGGAGTTTTATACATGATGTCTATTGGCGTGCTGCTATTGTCGATAGACTTGCTTCTCTATGTTGATAGACACAGTGCAATATGTTGTTAGACATGACCATTAGACACAGGTCCATATGTCGATAGACACTGTCAATCGACACAAGAGTCCGTTTTGGTGAATTTTCAGCTATGTCGATCGACACCTCTGCATTGTCGATTGACTTCTATACATAGTGTCGATCGACACTATACCTATGTCGATCGACTAAGTAGACGGATAGACGTGATTTTGCTCGGTTTATTTCTTTTATTTGGCCTAGTATAAAAGCTCTTGTAATCTTTTAATTAGGTCACACTTTCTTTTATGCAAGGAGACAGTTAGAAACATTACTACGTAGAAACTTTCTCAAACTTTTAGATCTAGATTGAATTCTCCTCTCTACTTTGCTCGTACTCGGATTTATTTTGGTAATTAATTTAATCTCCTCTTTCGTTCTTCTTATTTAGTTTGAATTATTTCTCTTGCGTTCATCATTAGTTTTAGTTTATGTTTATTTCTCTCTTGATCAATTTAATTATGAATCCTCTTTATTTCTCATCTATTTTAATTATTGTTATCAATTTCAACATGAGTAGCTAAATCTCTTGCTAGGATTTAGGGGATCCATGGAAAGTTAAGGGTTGTTAATTAGGCGATTAGGTTAATCAATTTTATTAGTCTTTAGTTAATTGCAACAATAAATATACGAATAGTTAATTAAAGGCACAATTGGTTATTTGATTTGGTAAATCCTGACCTAAGATCGAAAGCCTGGTAAGGATTTGTGACACCCCCATACTCCAAGTGCCTTACCAGGACCACTAAAGGTATGAAAACGCCACCATCTCGGTTACCCGAGTCAATGATAATCAAATAGACAATAACGAAACGTACTTAAATGATTACAAAGTTTAAGTGATACAACTAAAATCCAAAACTGTTAAAAGAAAATACAACTGTTCTCAAATGTTAAACCAACTAGCTAAAGAACAACGTTCGACACAGCGGAAGACTTCTAAAGCAGCTCGTGATGAGTCAACCCAGCTATCCCATGCGCATCAACCAAACCTGCTCAATAACTGCTCACCACCCTCGAATGGATCACCACAGTTTTTAAAACATTTAAACGGGGTCAGTACTAATTACACAAAAACAAATACCATAAAGGAACAATACCACAAACAGCACAAACAGCACAACAAACCCCAGTCTTCATCTCAAATCTCCACACAACTGACTACACACTAAAGTGTGTAGTCCTGCCAGAGTACCCATCGCAACAAATACTCCACGCCACCAGTGGGGGACCGCAGCCGTTCCCACCTAAGCTCCGCTCATCTCCATTGAGCGATAAACCCATGTTCATTAATGTGCACATCACCTCCTGTGGCGGGTTCCACAGAGGGCAAATCAAGGGCGTGAAGCCACTCTCGCAAGTGACTCCACTCAGCCAGGGACACACCCCGAAGATCACAGACAGATAAACAGTAATCACAACATAAAACCAACAACCGTCTGAATCAATCAATAATACGAAATCACAACCATCTGAATCAATCAACAATCGCTAACTACAACACAATCACCACACATTATGTAATTAATACTGAGTAGGGAAACCCTACCTGGAGAAGCAACCACCACAGACGATCTAGCAGCTAATCAGAATTCTCCTCTAAAAATCCTCCTCTTATAACATGTATACATTCAATTACTACCACACACATACAAATCACCCAAAATCCTCAAAATCACCCAATTAGGGTTTTAAAGAAACTCAACCAAATGCTATAAAAATTTTACAAGGAACTTACCCTTGACACGATGATCACAACGGCGTAAAGAACACGATTATACAAGCTAATCAGAGTTCCGTCACTTTTAGAATGATAAAAAGATTTAAGAAAAGTGACGGAACTCATTATATATTAATCTCGCATTATTAACAAAACCAGTCAAAATTCAGCCCGTAAACTCACTTACTCGATCGAGTAAGGCACTTACTCGATCGAGTGTCCTCTACTCGATCGAGTACCCAACTTACTCGATCGAGTACCCTACAGGCAGACTACTGTTTTGCGTCAGAAACTACTTACTCGACAGAGTAAGCCCCACTCGATAGAGTAAGCCCCACTCGATAGAGTACCCATAGACTCATAAAACCGTAGTATTACAGTCTTCCGTCCTTAAAAAAGAACTTCGTCCCCGAAGTTCAACCCATAAACAAAAACAAAACATACTAACTCGATGAAGACATAACAACGCAAATAAGAACTCAAAACAAAACTCCAACCCATCAAATATGGACTCCCAACACCAACTCCACCAACTATGTGTAGATACCTAATTTCTGCACCTCTCGCAAACCACCCGGTGATGATTGGGCCGCATGTTTGGTACGCGGAACGATTTGTGACAATTCAAAAGTTTATCATCAAGTGATTGCTCAAATATTAATGTCTACCTCTTAGTTGTCATCTACGTGCCGATACGGTCGTTTTGACAGTAATTAGAGTACATTTGGAGTCCGAGCCTAAAACCGTCTCCATTCTCTGATAATCGTTCAATCTCGAGTTGGAATGTTCTGGAATGTTCCGGATATTTCTATTCCATATTTTATAAATATTTCACAATCTTAATCTTTTGGCAAACAATTTCCCGTAATATTCATATAAAGTATTAAGGAAAACCAAATTATTCCGTCCTACCATAACTAAAACACGGAAATCTTTCTTCCGCAGGAGGAAACCACTTGGGAACAGACGCAGCAGGTGCTGCGCCTCTTCCAAGAGACGCAGTGCTTGCTGCGCCTCTTCCCAGGTCCTATTCTGCGTAATTTTCGTATCTTTCTCATATCTTTCCGAGGTTCACTTCCAAAGAGTCTCCGAAACCCTATTTCCTCCACGTGATTAGTATAAATAGGAGCCTTCGCTCCTCATATTTCTCACGCGAGTGTCCGCCCTTCTCTTCTCCCTTTGCATTCTAAACTTTTGTTCTTACTTTTTGGCGTCTACGTGCTTGATCTTTCAACCACGTAAGCTCGGATCCTTCTGAGTACCAGCCTCGTTTGCATGACCGACCAATTTGACCAACTACACATCAATCAACTTAATTAATCTATTCGTTTTCCTCTTACGAGGGCACTTTCTTTGCATTCGCGTCGAGCATCACTAATCGATATCTTAGTCCTTCTCGTTTCGTCAACATGTAAGTCTGAGGGTGTAAATCTCTCTTTTATTTATTGTATTTTACGTTTTGTATCATCATTAATGTAAGGTTTATGTCGAAAATACCTTTTGAAACCAATTTCTAAAACCGTGCTTTAAAACCTCTTTTTACGGATTTCCAGTAGACAGACGTAGAGAAAGGACGCAGCAACTGCTGCGCCTCTTCGAAGGAGCGCAGTTCCTGCTGCGCCTCTTCGTGAGGCTGCCGCAGTTCCTGCTTCCTTTCTTCTTCCTTCGTCCTCTGAAATTCGTCAAACTTTTAATTGTTTCGTTTGTTTTCGTTAATTCTTTGACATAGCATAATTATTTCACATATATATTATTCATCATTAACATGTTTAATTCGTCATTAAATCCGACTTAAATCCCTTATAATCCAATATTTGCGGGTTTTCGTCATTAAACTCAATCCGGGTTGTAGAAATTCGATTTGTTCATATCGGGTTTCTGGAATTCGATCTTTGATATACTTCCATCTGTCATATTCATCGCATGTTCGTCATTAATTCGTCATTAATTCATCATGTTTAGTCTATTTTGTTCACCTATGTCACTAATCAATCATTCTTCCATGTAAATAATTCATTTGCATCCGTCTCATCCATGTTTTATTGCTTTTATGACCATTAATCACATGTAAATAACCTGATAATCACTTCCATCTGAGTTAGTTATCATAATTAATCATTTAAATTCACCAATTAATATTAACGATTTGCAGTTCCGGCTTCACAGCCAGAACTCACCCTTGGAACAGACGCAGCAACTGCTGCGCCTCTTCCAAAGGGCGCAGTCCTGCTGCGCCTGTTCCGGGTTGAATTCTGTCCCTGAACTCCGTGGTTGCCTTGACTTAGTTTAATTAGCTCACGTATAATTAACTACTAATCGTATTATCACCTTCTGATCTGTTCGTAATTTTATTCTTTAATTCTTTTTTTCTCAAAACATCCGTTTTAAAGGCATTTTCGACATAAATCGCCTAATCCAATGTAATTATTGTAATTTTCATTATTGCATTTTTTATCGCATTTGTATTTCTTTTATTGTTTTTATGTCTTCACATGTAAATTAACATTAAATCCCCAATTTGACCCAATTGTATGCTAAACTACATGTTTCACCGACTTAGTATTAATTCTCACATGCTAGGATTAAAACTTGGATGTTGCATTGCATGCATACAATCGACGATATATCGAGTACGAATAACTTCCCTAATCATTAGTAGAGGCCGCTATCGAGGCGGGCGGGATTAGGTGTTCGATCAAAAGAGCTTCCTAATACGTACCCTCACCCCTTACTCCAGATCTCCGTGAACACCCGTGTTCATTGGCATCCACGAGAGTCATTCTAGACATAGAATGCTAAGGGTAACGATTGCTTAGTGTTCATGTCACTACTTTGTGTCTTGACATGACGCGAGGTATTCGAACGGTTCCAATTTCCCATAAAAATTGGTGGCGACTCCAACAAAAATGCAAACGCTTGTTTCTCTTCTCTCCCAAGCGCCCCCGTGGGCCCCCCGCTGTCCACAGTTTGGCGACTCCGCTGGGGACAATACACTTACGTGTAGCTAAGGGTGAAACTTGAACAAGGTTAGGGAATAGTTTGTACAAGACAATTGTCGGTTCTCATAAATCGGCCTTCCTAGATCGTTTTATTCGGCCTTCCTAGGCCCAACCCAACCTATTCGACCAATCGTCCCGTCTAACCGGTCCTAATTCCTATTTGGGCCTAAGGATGGATAGCGATTGACGTCATCCATACCACGATGCTTACTCTTGTTTGTGTCAAGGGCCTTCACTACTTGAGGAAATGGACTAGGAATCGGCCTTACTCTTGTTTGGTACGAGCCTCTCCACAGACTTCGAGTTTGATGGTTCGGTATGGCAACCCACCCTTTAAACCAAAACCCTCTTAAACGCACTCAGCATCCCGTTATAATGCTTGTATAAATGCTTGTACATTACATGATCACCATTTTCTAAACAAAACCATGACGATTTTTCAAAAATCAAAACCCCTTTTCTTAATCAAAATTTCGAAATAGGCCATTTGATTAGCGCAAAATCCAGTCGAAACTCTGTCCGTTTGTCAAGTCAAAATTCGGGCCACAAGCCCATTTCAAAACCTCACTTCGAGTCCACTCCTACAACTACACCATAGTTGACTAGGATACACATTTTAAAAATCTTTGTCTTTCTTCAAAACTCACTCAACACAAGTAGCACACACCCACTTCATGAGTCAAAACATTTCTTCTTTTAGCAAGCGTGTTAGAGTGGTCGATCGTGTTTTGATTCGTCATCGATCTCTTATCCAGTTTTCAAGATGCCTGGATCCAGTGAAACAAACCTCAACCAACTTCAAGATGGTAATGATCGAATCCTAGCCGTGCTAGCCCGTATCCAAGATACCCAAGACCAAGTCCATGATCGCCTTGAGATCATCGAGGGCCGGATCTATGCCGTAGAGGGAAGGTTGCCTCCCCATGAAAGTGAAGTAATAGGTGACTCCGAGAATGAATCCAGGGATGAAAATCCTCTCATGGGGATGATCAGTAGCGAGAAAAGACTCCAATACTTAGAGGAGCAATTGATGTACCTTAAGGGGGATGACATTTATAGAGAGAATAACCGCAAGTACGAGGCCGTCGATGCCAAATTACCAACCAACTTCAATGTGACGGATATCCCTAAATTCAAGGGTCATGAGAACCCTTTGAACCACATCCGTGCTTTCAAGGATTACATGTCTATCAAAGGCATCAAACCCGAGATGTTCTTAAGGATCTTTCCTTCATCTCTTGACACTATCCTAAAGCAATGGTTCTACTCTCTAGATCATAAGAAGGTCGCTACTTGGGAAGATGCTGCAATCGAGTTTTCTAAACAATATGCGGATAATGCCGAGATCCAAGTTAACATGCGCACTCTAGAGGTTCTTACCCAAAATGACAAAGAAGGATTCACCGACTTCCTAAGTAGGTGGAGGAAGACTAGTACCCAACTAGTTGAACGTCCGGATGAGGCTACCCTTGTGGAGAAGTTCGTGGATAATCTCAAACCCATTTATGCCAACCATTTGAGATACCAAAACATCAAAAGTTTCAAGGACTTAACTGTACTAGGGACAAGGATCGAAGATGACATCCGCAAAGGACTCTTGTCCAAAACAGTAGGTCGAGGATATCAAGGCTCAACAAGCCATTCATACGGCTCTACTAGCAAGACAAATGAAGTTAACCTTCTCGAGCCATCCAAGAAAACTATCCCACCAAGGAAATTCACAAATCTTGGGGACACTTACACCAACGCTCTAAAAAGGCTAATGAAGCAAGGTAAACTCCAACCCATTGGACCTACTCCCGAACCCGAAAGGAAATCCAAGTTCTGGGACGAGAACTCACCATAGGGGCAAGGGACATGACACAGAAAAGTGCTACAAGTTGAAAAATGTGCTTCAAGACATGATTGAAGATGGTCGATTGCCAATACTGCCGGGAGGTAAACCCAACAACACTCAGAATCCTCTTGGAGTTCTAGTGATCACAAGTGATGAATCTACCTTAGATTGTTCACACCTCATTTCTCCAATCGAAAATGAAATCTATGCAATCGAAAATGAAGGTTTCTACTCTACCATCTCCCCTACTATTTCCGACTTCGTCACATGGGTAAGGAGTGTGGATAAGCAAGTTTGGGAATTAGAAAATGTGGTGACAACTACTCGTGATCCCAACGCGACACCTAAAGAGCATGTGCCACTAGTCTTCTCTCAAAATGCTACTATGCAAGAAATAGTCGATGTGGTAGATAAATTAGTCGACCAAATTATACGACTAGAAAATAAAATCATGAGAATGAGAAGACTAGCTACAATCAATGGAGTTTGGGCCGACGATGACGAGGACGAGTATCTCCTTGAAAACGCCCTAGTCAAAGAAATAGTCCAAAATGGCGAGGATCAAGATGTGGACCACCTAACTCGTTCGGATCGTCCATATCAAAGCACTACTCAAAATAGCCCAACCAACGTTGTCACACCAAATGATAGCGAATATGACTACACTGATCATTTGCTCAAGCAATTACAGAAGACAAAGGCTGATCTTTCAGTCTGGCAATTAGTAGCAAGCTCGTTCCTACATCGCCAAGCTTTACTGCAAGCCTTGGCAAAGCTAAATGTAGAACATACCTCGACACCCGAAGATGTAGTCAACTTGGTCTTCCAAGAATCACCAAAGCTAAGTAATCCTATTACTTTCTTAGACGAAGATTTACTGCCTTTTGGCGCTAGTCACAACTTGGCTCTCTACATCACTGCCATTTGTCTAAGAAAAATGTGCCAATGACCTTGGTAGATGATGGCTCTGCAATCAACGTCATACCCCTCAAAACGGCATACAAACTAGGCATGAAAGAGTCGGATTGGACCCCTACCAATCAAGGTGTTCGCGCATATGATGGTACACGACGAAAGGTTGCAGGACTCATTAATCTAACCATAGCCACAGGACCAATTGAGCGAAAGGTTAACTTCCAAATAGTGGACATCGAAGCTTCCTTCAACATACTTCTAGGAAGACCTTGGATTCACGCTTCCAAAGCAGTGACATCCACCCTTCATCAAAAGATCAAGATTCCACTAAATGGCAAAGTAGTGACGATCACTTCGTCACCCATCAAAGCAATAATCGAAAAGAAGTCAAATAATCAAGTCCTCGCAGATCCAGTATATGAGCTTGGGGGCTTCCAAAGCATAAGCGTCATAGAAAGTGATCTGGCACCCTTGTACTACGACCCCTACTCGAACTTGGTGGTCAACCACATACTCAAAACCCAGGGATACTTCCCTGGAATGCCTTTGAACCCTATCCGAAGAAATACATTTGCACCATATAAGGAAGGCAACTAAAAAAGAATACCACTTGGCCTATGGTACAAACCCACTAAAGAGGAGGTTCTCAAGATGCTTGCACAAGTTCAGAACCGTAAGTACACAGGAGTCCAAATGCGACCCTATCTCCCCACCTTAAATGGGTACTTTGTTAAGGAGGGAAGCCTGGAACTCTTTCACGGATTTCCCGAGCCTTGGCATTATCTCGAGAGGAAGCTAGCCGGAATCGAGATCTTTCACGATTGCTACTTCATTCCTCCAGAAACGGTTCCTACCGTAAAAACCCGTCAAGCACCTTGCTTAGACGAATAAGCTGTTATCTTATTGTTCGGAGAAGATCGATTTGTTAGAGCCGCGCAGGATGAGATCATTACCATGATACTTCAAAACGACCGCTTCAACCCTACCGCGTTAATCACAGAAACAAGCACAAATCAGCAGAAAGGATGGAGAAAATCGATCAAGTGGACCAACAATCAAGGAAGACTCTTTAAGCTCACTACTGGAGAAGGAGAGATGTTCAAAGGAGAACCAGAAGACGATGAGTTCGAGTCGGAGTCGGAGTCAGAGTCGGAGTCTAGAGAAGTCACTAGGAAATCTCCTCCTGTCGTCATCCCCGTCCCCTTCGTTTTTCCTAGCTTAGCCTCGAGTAGTCACAGTAGTTCGGGAAATACCCCAACCACTGTCCCTTTGCCGCCACTGACCATGGATCAGTTGGCTTCTTTGTTTCAACTTTACTCAAACTTTAATATGAATAAATCAGGTTCTGCTTACTCTTTGTGTTATCTTGAGTGCAATTCTGTTTACGATGATATTGAGGATGACCAAGACCCAGACTCAATCGAAATACCTCCCTACGTAGCCAAAGAAATACTACAGGAAGGGGAAGGGGGACCAGTAATAGAGGACACCGAACCCATCAATGAAGGAACCGAACTAGAACCCTAAGAACTTAGGATAGGGACTCCCTTGAGCTCCACCGAAAGGGCCGACTTCATAGACCTTCTAAACGAGTTCAAAGATGTTTTCGCTTGGTCCTACAAAGACATGCCAGGAATCGACAGGGATATCGCCGAGCATAGGATTCCGATAAAGCCAGGTTTCAAACCTGTGAAACAGAAGCTTCGCCGAATGAGAACGGAATGGGCTCTCAAGATTAAGGAAGAAGTTGATAAGCAATTCAAGCCCGGGTTCATCAAAGTTTCCGAGTATTCTGACTGGGTAGCCAACATAGTACCAGTACCCAAAAAGGATGGGAGAATCCGTGTTTGTGTTGACTTTAGGGATCTAAACAAAGCAGGTCCTAAAGATGATTTCCCTCTACCACACATCGACAAACTGGTGGACAATACTGCAGACCACGCATTACTGTCCTTCATGGATGGATACGCGGGTTATAATCAAATCAAAATGGCCATGGAAGATATGCATAAGACCGCCTTTGTCACTCAATGGGGAACCTACTGTTATACAGTGATGCCGTTTGGATTAATCAACGCCGGAGCTACATATCAACGCACCGCAACTACACTCTTACATGATATGATGCACAAAGAAGTTGAGGTATACGTAGACGATATGATCGTCAAGTCCAAGGATAGAGAGGGGCATATTGCGAACCTTCGCAAATTTTTCGCAAGACTACGAAAGTACAACATGAGGCTCAATCCTCATAAGTGCACATTCGGGGTAACGTCTGGCAAACTCCTGGGATACGTCGTTAGTCAAAGAGGTATAGAAATAGACCCTTCCAAGATCAAGGCTCTGATCGAAATGCCGCAACCACAAACAGAAAACGAAGTCAGAGGATTCTTGGGAAAAGTGCAATATATAAGTCGATTCATATCAAAACTTACAATGATTTGTGAGCCTATCTTCAAGAAGCTCAAGAAGACAGACCACACCATGTGGGATAATGATTGTCAAAAGGCATTTGACAAAATAAAGGAGATATTGGCCAAACCGCCAGTGCTCATGCCACCTCAACAAGATCAACCTCTTGGTTTATATCTCACGATAACCGAAACCGCCATGGGTGCCATGCTAGCTCAAACTGTAGGAAATGAAGAAAGGGCTATCTACTACCATAGTAAGAAGTTCTTGGAGTACGAGTGTAAATATTCACAACTCGAAAAGACATGCATCGCTCTTGTGTGGGCAACGAAGAAGCTACGCCATTACATGCTTAGCTACTCCGTCAAAATATACTCCAAAATGGATCCAGTCAAATACCTCTTCGAAAAACCCATCCTCAACGGACGCCTAGCATGATGGACTTTGATGCTCTCAGAATTCGATCTCAAATACGTGCCCCTGAAAGTAATAAAAGGTCGCGCCGTTGCCGAATTCTTTGCAGAGAATCCCATCGACAATGCACAAACAATAGATACTTGGTTATTTCCAGACGAGGACATACTCCAAACTAATGTAGACTCCTGGGACCTTTACTTTGATGGAACGTCAAACTTAAGAGGATTTGGAATAGGAGTGTTGCTCATTTCTCCTGAAGGCGAGCATACACCAATCTCTGTCAAACTCGACTTCGAGGTGACAAATAACGCCGCAGAATACGAAGCTTGTCTCATTGGACTGCAAGCGGCAGTGAGCTTAGGCATTAAAAATCTTTGCGTGCATGGGGATTCATCCCTAATCATCAACCAAATTACAGGATCTTGGAAAATCCGAAGCGAAAGCCTCGCACCTTATCAGGCTAGAATAGACCAAGTTGCTCAATTCTTTGATCACGTAACCTATCTACACCTACCTCGAGAGGAAAATCAATTTGCAGATGCTCTTGCAAAACTCGCATCTTTGATTAATATGCCAGATAACATGATGGAAATGCCTTTATGCATCGCACTACGGTCCGAACCGGCTTATGTGCATCAAATCACCGATGAAGAGGAGATCGCGCAGGAACCCTGGTTCCAAGCAATCCTGAATTTCAAACTCAATGGTACCTATCCACCGGATATGGACAAGAGGGGACAACGTGCTATACGCCTACTCGCTTCCCAATACGTTCTCATGCAAGGAGATTTATACAGAAGAACACCTCTTGGTGTAATCTTACGTTGTCTTGATCATTCACAGGCGCGAAAGGTGATGGAAGAAGTCCACGACGGAGAATGCGGTCCTCACATGAGTGGGCCCATGATGGCAAAGAAAATCACACGTTTGGGATATTATTGGACCACAATGGAATCCGATTGCATCAAATATGTAAGACATTGCCACAATTGCCAAATCTTCGGGAATGTACAACATATCCCTCCTTCATTGCTCTATACGATGACATCTCCTTGGCCATTTTCTGCCTGGGGAATTGACATAATCGGGAAGATAACCCCAGCCGGAACAGGAGGTCACTGTTTCATCCTAGTGGCAATTGACTATTTTACCAAGTGGGTGGAAGCGGCTTCCTACACCAGTCTCACGGCCAAAAATGTGGCAAAGTTCATACAATACAACATCATCTGTCGATACGGTTTCCCGCATGAGATCATTAGTGATAATGGATCCCATTTCCAAGCTGAGACTGAACAATTGCTACACAAGTACAAAATTAGGCATCACCACTCTTCGCCCTATAGACCACAGACTAATGGTGCGGTAGAGGCAGCAAATAAGAACGTTGTCACAATTCTCAAGAAAATGATTGACAACTATCGAGATTGGCCAAGCAAGATACCCTTTGCTCCATGGGGATATCGTACATCTGTTAGGACGCCCACTGGGGCTACTCCTTTCTATTTGACCTACGGCATGGAGGCTGTACAACCAGTTGAGCTAGAGATACCATCCTTGCGTATCTTACTCGAGAGTCAAATCCCATAAGCTGATTGGAAAAGGGATAGATATGAAGAACTCATCCTCCTGGATGAACGCAGGCTACGCGCCTTGCATAATGTCCAAACATACCAAGCCCGTATCAAACGAGCTTTCAACAAAAGGGTTAAGCCCAGAAACATCAAGGAAGGAGACTTAGTGCTTAAATCGGTTAGAGCTCTTTTACCTGTCGATCCACGGGGAAAATTCAAATCTAATTGGGCCGGACATTTTCTAGTCAAATCCATACTTCCGGGGGGTGCAGTTAGAATCACAGACCTAGATGGGAATGAGTTCTCCAACCCGACAAACCTTGACCAATTGAAACGGTACTATGCCTAGAATAGGAACAAAAACGCGCCTCGCGTAACCCCACGTGTCACTCTTGTGGCACTAAATAAACCGGCCCCTGGCCAAGCTGAAATAAGCTAATGTCACTGTGCTCTTGCATTTTGACAAATTGGTCATCCTCATGTCATCAAATAAACTAAATTTGCACCTTCAGAGTAAGCAAAAGCTCATGCTAATTTTCTAAGTTCATTACAAGCTCTTGCTTAGAACAATTATTCTTTTACATTTACTTGAACTACGCGCAAGGGTTTGATTTCATTTTCTAAGTGAATACGTAGGCAATCCTTCACAGGATACAACCCATCATTTTCAAAAATGTAAATAGAAGGACATTTGCATTGCATTTGGAATTCGACAAGAATAATAAATAGAAAATCACAACGGTTTCATAACCATTTAACCTTTTTTATTTCATTCATTTTCTAATAATAATAGTACGCTACATAGTAAAAATAGAAGAGGCTAGGATTCTAAAAACCCCACCTTTTTTATTACAACAATAATAATAATAATAATAAATAATAAAAGGACTTGGGCTATTCTTTCATCTTCCCCTTGCCCTTGTCATTCTTGTCACACTTCTTGTCACGACCTCGAGCCGGACGCTCTTGCGCCACTTCAGACCTAATCACCAATGGTCTTTCTCGAGGCCTCGACTTCTCATTCTTGCCAACCACCATTTCCGCGACAGGAGAGATCTTCGGTTTCTTCGAAGGATGAATAACTCGAAGCCCGCTTCTTTTTCTCCTTCTGTCAGATGCTTCTCTTTCTCTTTCTCTACCTCGCGCACCTTGTAGTACACAGGCTCGCGCTTCCTCAATCTCTCGCGTTCTTCAGGAGTCGTAGCCCTCCTCCATCGTAGATAAGAATCCAACACCCATAAGGCATTAGCGGAGAAATTCAAGAACCACATGTTTCTTTGGGCCCATTTAATGGCCCATTCCCTCCGGCTATCAGTGGTAAGTGCCACAATGTGATCGCGCAACGGTATATCGACTTCAAGATCATCTGCTTCATTCCGATTTGTCTCATCAATCTTTCCGGGAAGATGCACACCATGAATTCCAAGCCAGGAATGCGCACAGACCTAGTAGGATCCAAAGAAGACACTCCGGTGACGGATTTGAGGTGCCACCACGGTACGACCCACCTAATCAAAGGACCATCCTCACTTTTCAGCTTATTCTTCCAGTAATCACAGACCCGAGTGAAGTCCACCATGTACAACCTCGTCCTCATCGCAATCGAGCGGGCATGGTAAGAAGGAACATGGACTGGGGGCTCGATCAATCGAAGCCGTTCCATAAGCCAAACCTAACAAAAGCAGGTATTAGACATAACACGAAAAAAAAAAAGAACGAAAAAAAAAAGAACAAAAAGAAAGTGTTGTTTTACCTGCAAGATGACGGGACTCCCCAAATACGGTAGGTCGCGGTTGGATTTCCTATTATCCAAGCCCAACAAGATCTCTCCTAAGCATAAACAAGTTGGGCTCCTGCGCAGCTCCATTTGCTCAACAAGGACCAGAAGACGGGGATCACCTCTCAAGTCTTCATCAACACGCCCTTGGAAGACATACGCATGCAAAAGGCAAAACCCAAATGCCCTCCGCCTAGCAACATGAGAAACGGTGGGGTCGGCCCTATTTATGAATCGGTCTATGAAGTCCAGCATTCTCACTCTTTTCGAGGTAACTAGTCGGTCTACCTCAAGTCTAGTCAATCCAAGCAAATCTCTAAATTTGCTCTTGTACCCTTGCGAAGTAGAAGGAATGGCAGGCAAATGTTCGGGATCCCACCCACCAACCGCAACAATTTCTTCAGGAAATGGGCAAATGTCGCCTCCAGGGAACGCATAAACGTGATAATTCGTGTCCCAATAATCAAGACAAGCATCCAAGAACGGTTTAACAACCTTGATTAGCCTCAAACTCAACAATGATCCAAGGTTATAGGCACCCAAATCATATTTTTCCGTGTTCGAAAATTCGTTGGTCCATTCCTTCAAGCGAATCTCCAAAGTATTCATGATGAAAAGTTTCTTTTGAGAATTTTATGTAATAAGACGAAGAAGAGACGGAAGAATTATGTGAATAAAAGCTCCATCCGCGTTTCTATTTATACTAATTTCTGTTTCCAAAATCCGTCGAACAGACGGCTTGGGAGAAGGCGCAACACCTGCTGCGCCTCTTCAAAGGGACGCAGCTCATGCTGTGCCTCTTCCTCAGCTTCACTTCTGTGATTTTCTGCGTTGGATCTTTCCTAATTCCATGACGAATAATTTCCTATTCCTACGGGTTATTATTTTGGTAAATACGTGAAAATTACCATTTTTCAGGTTTCCTAATTCCGCGGGCACGAATTTCGAAACGACATCGACATTTTCGCCATTTTACCACACGTGCACATTTTCATTTTAGGAAATAATTTTCATTTTTATTTTAGGAAATAATTTTTTTGTTTTAATTCATTTTAATTCATTTAATTCACTTATTTTAGAAAATGATTTTCGATTTACCGAATTTCAAATTAATTTCAATTTCTTAATTCCATTTCTACATTTCTAACTTATAGATTTCTATTTCTTTCTTTTTTTAGGGGTAACCCTCCCTACCGTCCGGTCATTTCCAGCAAAATTTTTGCATTTTGCATTTCTTTCAAGTCTTTCACTTCGCGCTAATTAAGGCCATATGTATATACAAATGAATGTTTTGCGTGATTTCTATGTAAATTTCGGCAGCATGACGGCGTAAACCGTCATCTACCAAACCTGTTCAAAGCTAACCTGCAGATACAAGCAACACAACCCAGCAGCAAAGGCTCTCAGGCCATCTTATATACACCAAACAAGGAAATGTACAGCAAAATGGGGGCTCTCGCCCCAAAAAAAAGTCCAAAAATGTCCAAAATCAAGGTATAAAATGTACAAGTGTGCAAGTCTACAAAAACAAAGCAAAGCTACTGTTGGTCGCCCTCCAGCTCCGCAACTCTCGCCGAAAGAGCGACAATCTCGGCGTCCCGAACCTCGAGCTCCCTCAACAAGCGAGCTGTCTCCTCCCGAGACTGGGTCAACTCTCGCTCTAGCTCGCGGTCCCCCTGTAAACAACAACAAAATTGGCTCATGTCAATCGTGTCAAATCAGTCCAAACAATTACAAAGGAATTAAAAATCAAAAATGAAATAAGCATAAGGTTCATACCTGACGACCTCGACCGCCGACAAGTGCCTCGACGGCAGTAGCTCGCAGCCGGTTGGCCACCCTCCATAGCGCCAAGAACCGAGAGGCCTCAACCTCCTGTGAAGCCAAATATTTCTCATTAATCGATGATCTTTCATCATAAGTTTTCAAAAAAAATCATCAAGTAAAGAAAAAGAGTAAAGATGCTCACCACTACCGGCCAGTACGCCAACTTCCCGTAGAGGAACGACGAGTAGTCCTCGCCAGGAAGAAGGAGGGCGTCACCACCGACGCCAGCCAAGTCAGCCTCCCTCTCTGCCTCAGAAGGCTCCCTGAACATCGTCCTAGGAGGATCGATGGGAACCGTCAACACGTCCCGAGAGCACTGACGAACCAAGCGCTCGCCCAAGTACCACACAGGACCCATCGACGTCCTCCTCAGCAGAGCGGCTCGAGCTCGAGCTCCTGGGTCGAAGGACCTCAGCCACAAAAGGAGGCGCTCCGGCATACTCCGCCCAAGGTCTGGGCACCCACTGTGATAAAACGAACAAGGATCATTCCTATGATCGATTAAAAACAATGAAGAAGCGAATGAATATAAGTGAGATGCTTACGCTGTCCAGCTGAAGAGCGTTCACGTCCCGCCGGTAAACGCTGTGAGAGGAACGCTTACTCCTCGTCCTACACATCACCCAATCCCTCACAACGGGATAGGCCTTCTCCAGCGGCTCCGTCCTCTTGGGCGCGAGGCCCGGGAAGTAGGAGTAAACCCACGCCTGTGAAACAAGATTGTCAATAACAATCATTCGTGATTTGATAAAGAAAAGAATTCATTTCAAGCCTCAATGAAGGTTCATACCTCCAGCAGTAGTCCAGGTCCGGCAGCACCAGGAGAAGTCCCCTTCTCCATCAACTCCGGACGAACCATGGCCCTCATGAAGCGAATGAGGACCGCAAAGCCGCAGATGACCCGGCCCCAACGCCCTAGGGAGCTCAGGTCAGAAAGGAAGGGAATAAGCTTCGTCGACAGCCTCTCTCCCTTGTCTCCGAGGTAAATCGAAGACAGAAACCACCAGAGCCACAAACGAGCCCTCTGCTCAGCTGTACAGGGAGGAGGAGCCGTCTCCCTCCCATCAATCGTCACCAGCGCCGGGATCTTTCCCACAAAGTAGTCTCGAATATAGGAGCTGGGCACCAAGCCCGGCACTGTGACGGCCTTCGGCGATAAGTTCCAGCCGATTAGTCTCCTCGCCTCGGCCGAGTCCGCCCTCATGGCAGTCTCTAGCCACTCCACCTCCTCGGTCCCACACGGTAGACCAGAAATCATGCCGTAGTCCTCCAGAGTGACTCCCACCTCACCGAAAGGTATGTGAAACGTGGAAGTCGTATCCCAGAATCGATCCAAGAAAGCACGGACCAAGCTAAGGTTAGCCCGCAGCTTCCTCTTCGCGATATCCCTCCAGGCCTGCACCAAAGAACCGAACGCTCCGCGCTCGATCATGGCGCGCTCCTCTGCCGACAGCCGCTCGTAGCACTCCATCGCTGTCGTATAGCCCGAAAACGACCTGATGTTTCCGGCCTCCTATTGTGATTTGAAACAAAAGCTATCTTTAGTTTTGAATAAAAATTTGAAAAGATATGAGCGAATGAAACGAGAGAAGATGAGTGATGAGTAGTGAATTCCTATTTACCAAACTCTTCACCGTCCTGTAGGACAGGTGACCCTCGACTTGACCCACGGCGGTGTACTCTCTCTCCCAAGTCTCAGCCCACGCAGGAGCTCCTCTTAGCTAACGACCTCCTCGTCCAACGTTGGCCCGTCTCGTGGCCTCCACCTCCTCAGCAGCCTCCTCCTCGTGGACCTCGTCTCCAGCAGCCATCACCGCGGCGGTGAAGGTCTGCTCTAGAGCCTCCTCGACAGCAGCAGTGTCTATCTCCATGGGAGCTCTCTCAGAAGTACAAGCCACATCACCTGTGACATTAAAGCAAATTTAGGCCGCGTCGCATGACGACAAGCCTTTGTTAAGGGATTTTCGAGCCTTTGGAAGCCCTGAAACCGCTCTTTTCTCGCCGTCTTTGGCCATACTCTCACCAACCCGATCACTCATGTGGTAATATGGGTCAAGTCAAGCCTAATTTGAAGCCTAGTTAGGGTTCGAGTCAAAATTTAAAGACATTTCGTTATAATGGCGATTATGCCCTAGAAAGTGTCCTGAAAAAGCTGTCACAAACCAAAATTCCGAGATGATAGAAAGTTTACCCATCATCCAAGGGTCCCAAATATCAAGTTTCATCGCAAATGGGCAATCCTAAGACTATTTTCGAAGCAATTTACGGTTCAGCTGTGAAACCGTCTCAAATTTCACTCAAAGGCTCAAAAACTCAACGAAAATTTGAAACAAATACATGGTTGTGTTCCTTATACTACCAATTATCCATTTCTAATGTCAATTTGACAAAGCAAATGCATTTGGGGGAAAAGCCCCAAATTTTCGATCAATTGGGTCATGAACCCTAAATTTTCGATCCAAAATTCGACAAATACAGTAGATTAATGCAAGAATGAGACACATACCTCGATTAGTCATGATTAATGCAAGCTTTTGGATCAAACCTTGGCGGAAATGTTTGATTTTTGAGAGAGAAATTGAAGGAATTGTGTTTCTAAATAATGAAATGAACCTTCTGATTATCGCGTTTTTATGCAGAATAGACACTTTGGGAACAGAGAAGAAAGGACTGCGCCTCTTCCAAGAGACGCAGCTCTTGCTGCGCCTCTTCCTTGTGTTCCCTCCATACGAATTTTCAAAAATTCGTTATGAGTTCGTTATTTGTGGGCCCATCTTTGGTGCGCCTCTTCGCCGATGCTATTTTATCCTTTTGGTCCGTTTGACGATTATCTTTAGTTCCGGCCCGCATTTACCAAGCCAGCAACAGACTGTTACACGTCATTTATTGCTTCCAAGACCTTTGCTCGTCACAACAAGCATTTATTCCTTCACAGGTGTTTCGACACACCTTCACGAGAGTAAGCGGATATGCTTTCCCTCTCACGATATGGAGATTAACGTCTACCCAAGCAGATTTCTCCTCAGCAGTTCCCGCCTGTGTCCTGCTCTTTACCCTTTTTCTCAAAGACTACCCAAGCAGTCTTCTTTCAGCAGATTCGATTCCTCGTGTCCCGCTACTCGCTTTATTTTAACCTTCACACCTGATCTTCGCTCCTTAGCTCCCATGCACCTCCGGAAGCATTTCGAGAAGAAGTCTCAGGTATGGTCTCTTCTTATGGCTGGCGAGCCTCCTTAGGTAGTCTAATGGACTTTAAACGATCCTCCCCGATAGTCGATAGACTCTAAAATGTTCCCGACGACAGATCCTTGGCTCAGACCCCTTGAGCCGCCTCACGTCGCCATAGTCGTCAGGTTGTAATCTTCGATTGACCTGATGGCTATACTTTGACTTTTGCCTTGTCCAAGCCTCAGTCAAAGTGGGGGCTCTATAGATACCTCATTTCTGCACCTCTCGCAAACCACCCGGTGATGATTGGGCCGCATGTTTGGTACACGGAACGATTTGTGACAATTCATAAGTTTATCGTCAAGTGATTGCTCAAATATTAATGTCTACCTCTTAGTTGTCATCTACGTGCCGATACGGTCGTTTTGACAGTAATTAGAGTACATTTGGAGTCCGGGCCTAAAACCGTCTCCATTTTTCGATAATCGTTCAATCCCGAGTCGGAATGTTGGAATGTTAGGATATTTCTATTCCATATTTTATAAATATTTCACAATCTTAATCTTTTGACAAACAATTTCCCGTAATATTCATATAAAGTATTAAGGAAAACCAAATTATTCCGTCCTACCATAACTAAAACACGGAAATCTTTCTTCCGCAGGAGGAAACCACTTGGGAACAGACGCAGCAGGTGCTGCGCCTCTTCCAAGAGACGCAGTGCTTGCTGCGCCTCTACCCAGGTCCTATTCTGTGTAATTTTCGTATCTTTTTCATATCTTTCCGAGGTTCACTTCCAAAGAGTCTCCGAAACCCTATTTCCTCCACGTGATTAGTATAAATAGGAGCCTTCGCTCCTCATATTTCTCACGCGAGTGTCCGCCCTTCTCTTCTCCCTTTGCATTCTAGAATTTTGTTCTTACTTTTTGGCGTCTACGTGCTTGATCTTTCAACCACGTAAGCTCGGATCCTTCTGAGTACCAGCCTCGGTTGCATGACCGACCAATTTGACCAACTACACATCAATCAACTTAATTAATCTATTCGTTTTCCTCTTACGAGGGCACTTTCTTTGCATTCGCGTCGAGCATCACTAATCGATATCTTAGTCCTTCTCGTTTCGTCAACATGTAAGTCTGAGGGTGTAAATCGCTCTTTTATTTATTGTATTTTACTTTTTGTATCATCATTAATGTAAGGTTTATGTCGAAAATACCTTTTGAAATCGATTTTTAAAACCGTGCTTTAAAACCTTTTTTTACGGATTTCCAGTAGACAGACGTAGAGAAAGGACGCAGCAACTGCTGCGCCTCTTCGAAGGAGCGTAGTTCCTGCTGCGCCTCTTCGTGAGGCTGCCGCAGTTCCTGCTTCCTTTCTTCTTCCTTCGTCCTCTGAAATTCGTCAAACTTTTATTTGTTTCGTTTATTTTCGTTAATTCTTTGACATAGCATAATTATTTCACATGTATATTATTCATCATTAACATGTTTAGTTCGTCATTAAATCCGACTTAAATCCCTTAAAATCCAATATTTGCGAGTTTTCGTCATTAAACTCAATCCGGGTTGTAGAAATTCGATTTGTTCATATCGGGTTTCTGGAATTCGATCTTTGATATATTTCCATCTGTCATATTCATCGCATGTTCGTCATTAATTCGTCATTAATTTATCATGTTTAGTCTATTTTGTTCACCTATGTCACTAATCAATCATTCTTCCATGTAAATAATTCATTTGCATCCGTCTCATCCATGTTTTATTGCTTTTATAACCATTAATCACATGTAAATAACCTGATAATCACTTCCATCCGAGTTAGTTATCATAATTAATCATTTAAATTCACCAATTAATATTAACGATTTGCAGTTCCGGCTTCACAGCCAGAACTCACCCTTGGAACAGACGCAGCAACTGCTGCGCCTATTCCAAAGGGCGCAGTCCTGCTGCGCCTGTTCCAGGTTGAATTCTGTCCCTGAACTCCGTGGTTGCTTTGACTTAGTTTAATTAGCTCACGTATAATTAACTACTAATCGTATTATCACCTTCTGATCTGTTCGTAATTTTATTCTTTAATTCTTTTTTTCTCAAAACATCCGTTTTAAAGGTATTTTCGACATAAATCGCCTAATCCAATGTAATTATTGTAATTTTCATTATTGTATTATTTATCGCATTTGTATTTCTTTTATTGTTTGTATGTCTTCACATGTAAATTAACATTAAATCCCCAATTCGACCCAATTGTATGCTAAACTACATGTTTCACCGACTTAGTATTAATTCTCACATGCTAGGATTAAAACTTGGATGTTGCATTGCATGCATACAATCGACGATATATCGAGTACGAATAACTTCCCTAATCATTAGTAGAGGCCGCTATCGAGGCGGGCGAGATTAGGTGTTCGATCAAAAGAGCTTCCTAATACGTACCCTCACCCCTTACTCCAGATCTCCGTGAACACCCGTGTTCATTGGCATCCACGAGAGTCATTCTAGACATAGAATGCTAAGGGTAACGATTGCTTAGTGTTCATGTCACTACTTTGTGTCTTGACATGACGCGAGATATTCGAACGGTTCCAATTTCCCATAAAAGTTGGTGGCGACTCCAACAAAAATGCAAACGCTTGTTTCTCTTCTCTCGCAAGCGCCCCCGTGGGACCCCCGCTGTCCACACTATGTCTACCCCCACAACATGACTCACGATATCATATCCACCACATTATAGCCTCTCTCGACACTAACTCCATACACTAGTAACTACCTTCCATAAACGTCGCTAGCTCCGTTTCACTAACATATTATCCAATAGAAAATCCAATATCAAGACCCTCATAAACATAAAACGGAATGTTATATTCTACCACCCTTAAAAGGAACTTCGTCCTCGAAGTTTACTCACACTTATAAACCACACTATATACAAGTCCATTCATTATGCTAGATCAATACTCTACTTCCAATTTTACTACAACATCACAACCAACAAACTCTTTTGTATCGCATCCTACTCCTCTTAAGATAAATGTTACGCCCTCGTAACTAACTATACTAAATCCTAGCTATATCTTCTCATTATCCTTATCACCACCGCATGTCAAAGATAACCGCCTATACTCTAAACACTCACCATTCCTATATCCAAGTCTCTCTTACTTAAACAGTTCTCATTCCTCAATTCACTCGGCACACCACCTAACCTATACCACAAAATCTTTAGCTTAACCAAAACGTCAACTGTTCCCTATTACCGCCAAAACGACATAGTCCTCTATACATGCATCTATCTCCATACTCATAACTCACGATCCACAATTATTACACACACTCACGCTAGATCCTCAAGTTCTTTTCTTTCACTACCGCAAAACTCATCCATAACTTACCATGAGACTAATTTCCATCACTCTATACTCACTGTCCCAATAAAAGATTATGAACCACTTGCAATTTTCAGATCAGTACAACACATGTCCCACCATTCACTTGCCATTACTAAGTCTACCAACGCCTCCTCTAAAAGAACATCACAAGTATTCCAACAACCTCTCGCAACTGTGTCCCATCAACAGGATGTCACTATACCATGACAACAACGAAAACATGCACAACTCTCTTCCATATCATACTCTACCCTTACTCCCAAACTAAAACTGGTAAGAAACATCAATAAACAAAACAGCCGCCTATACGTACAACCCGAAACTCACAGAAAGCAACATCAAATAAAACAACAATCTATGTATATCTGGTATGTACTTTCGAAACTCGAATCTTAATCATCCCGCCTACTCCACCACAACCAGTGACCGTGTGGTGAGCCTGGAGTCAGAAGTACTTGGGTCACCCACCTAGCGGAGGAGGATTCTGGGCTTGGTTGCGGTCAGCCTCCGGGCACAACGAGGATGTTGTGTTATTTAAGTGGGGGAGTATGTAATACCCCGTGAGGTTATGAGATTGAGTTATCCCACATCAAAAAAAAATATGAGGATTGTGATATGTTTATAAGGGCTTCCACGCACCACTTAGGAACAAGGCCTTGTGCTTTTGGGCTTAAGTGAGGACAAATAATGGGCCCAAAGGTACACATCTCATCTTATTGGGGTTGTGTTACGATGGTGGCGGGTCGGATTGTTATAGGATTAGACCTGTTGTAAACATTAGAGTGCCCAAGTAAGTTGTGAGAGCCTGCTGGAAGCATTTTAGGGCGAATTGTGACCCGAGAGGACCTTTTCACTGCCTTTTAGACCGGTAATTGAGACTGACCTTTGACCCTACCTTAGACCCGCGATAATCCATGGTGAACCGACGATCTTAGTCTTCTCTCTTTATATTTTCACAGTTTAATTTCTCTCTTTTAATCCTTCTTGTTTTAATTGTCTTAGTTATTTTTCAAACAAACAAAATCCCCTATTTGTTACATAACAAACTTGAATTAGCAAATAGATTATCATCCATCTCCCTGTAGATACGATCCCAACTTCCCTAGCTATATTAGTTAGAGACCAGTTGGTTTATTTTTGATATGTTGCGACAGCCTCATCATTATGCACCATAAACCTAACTCGGTAAATGGATGTTTAATTTTCGTCTTGCACGCAAATCAAAATATTAAATCCAACTCGACATTAATTACTTGATATTTGGATAAACAACCTACTTAGCAAATTTCGCATGTTAGGTTTAAACTTGTGGATGCGCATTCATGCATTTAACCCAATTTATCAACTTTTGCATTTAACCAACCAAGATCGATCACTAAAGGCCGCTACCACGGGCGGGATTGGGTGTCCGATTAAAGGGCTTCCTAATACGTACCCTCAACTCTTACTCAGAAACTTTGGATAGTGGACGACCTTATCCAGGGCGAACGAGAGTCATTCTAGCGATAGGATGCTAAGGAGCGACGATTCCTTATCTTTAGTACCTATGTTAACCACCGCTTTTTGCCTTGATTGACCTAGGTATAAAGTGTACTCGAACGGTTTCCAAGCATCCCACAATTGCTTGTTGGCGACTCCGAACATCTCTGCATCGTTTCGAGACCCTTACCGAGACGAAATCGATTGATCTGAAATGATCCGGTCGAAAGCATTTAATACGCTGCCGAGCATGGCTTTCAAGACCGTTGATCGTCCACGGATTGGCGCATAGGTGGGCCCACATCTACAGATTGGCGACTCTGCTGGGAACAACTACGACACTTGTGTCTTTGCGATCCCTAGATGGTGCGACTCGAACGAGGTCTTGGTTGAAATGCATTAATTGATATTATGGTCATAAGTCGGATTCTTGTTTGGGCCCATAACCTAACCTTTACCGACCAATTTGCTCGTCCCATGGACGTGAGTTTTCTCATCTTCGCGTTTCGAATCCCGATTGGGTCAAGCATACCATTGGCATTACACATTTTTGTTTCGTCAAAGAGCAGTCATTTTCTTCGTGCACGAGGTTATTAAGGCACCAACCTTAAAAAGTTTGTTTGGTTTGTTATCCCTCTTGAAAATCGGGGATTGATCACTTGGTGTGTAACCACCCTTATTAAGCCAAACCCGTGTCAGCATTAACCATAATATAATGAACTATGAGTGCTTATGTGCAATCTAATCATAAGTCCTTCCTTGTCTTTTTTTTTAACTTTTAAAAACACCTTTTTGCGCCGTCATAATGGAAGTTTCAAACCTCGATCTTTCACCGATCGTTGCAAACATCCTTTTTATGCCGTCGTAATGAGGATTTTAAAACCCGGTTTTTACAACCGTTCAAAAGCACCTCTTTATGCCGTCGTAATGACGGATTTCGAAATCGGTTCCTACAAACCGTTTCAACAAAAGTATCCTTTTAATGTTGTCGTAATGACGATTTTCAAATTAAACCAGTTTTTTTTTACAACCATTTCAACAAAAAAACAACCACAAACGAGATAACACGGTTATTTTTCAAAAAATTATTTCTTGTTTAGTAGATCTAAGATTAAAATTAACTTATTATATGAGATTTATTTTTGTAGATCTAAGATCAAAATAAAAGAATTTTACAAGGTAAAACCGAGATTTGAAAACCCAAAATCTTAAGAAAAAAATGTATAAAAAAGCGAGATTTGAGAAAATAAATAAAAAAATAAGAATTAACAAAATAAAAGACAACTGAAAGAAAATAAATAAATAAAATAAAAGACAACAAAAAAAATAAATAAATAAAATAAAAGACAACAAAAAAAAAACGAATGGAAAAAACAACTCAAAACATAAAAATTAACACCAAAACGAAAAAAAAAATATTGAACCGACGGTGGTGGGGTTGGCGGCGGCGGTGGTGGTGAGTGGTGGGGTGGTGTCGAATGAAGAAGAGAGGAGTGGGTGATTTTTTGGGTTTTTTAATGAGGAGAGAAAAGTGAGATGTAGAGAGAGGAGAAAATGATTGTGATAATGAATTAATAAAAGATGGATGAATGATTAGTGAAAGAGATGATTAAGTTAAGGAGGTAATTAAAGGAGATTCATTTTGAAACTCAGAAATAAGTCGTTAAAATTAACATATTGTAGCATGACCTTGTTTCCAACGACACGTCTACTCTTTTCTTTATACTCGGGTTGATTTTTTTAACATATTTATTAAATGCACTATGTTCAACGAGTGCGAACGGTTTATCAATATATTTAGGAATATTGGTGTTGGACCATATCCATGATTTAGTTTTTGTTTTGATGATGACAAGTGTGTATAACCATTTATATATTTGTTGCTCGTAATTGTTTGTTTATTTTTTATAGATTGAACTTGATTAAATTCTAACAATGGTGATTTGTGATCCATTTGGTCTAGTGATTAAGTTTGAAGTGATAAACCTTCAATTAAAGCTCAAGTTGAGCTCGTGATCAAGGGATTGTGATTAAGATTGAAGTGCTGAAACTTATACTGAAGATCTCAAGGAAGATTAGATAGTATAGGTCATCTTCCTTTAACGATGTTCTAAGAAATAATTTGGGCAAGTAAGGTTATAGTTGTTTTAACTATACTCACCAGACTTACGGTTATAGGTGATTTAGCTATAACCTTAAGCTGCAGTATAGTATACACGACTTTGGTGATTTCGAATGTGTTTTAAATCAGTTTTTCAAATCTTATTTTTAGAATCTTTCAAAGAGAACTTTATTTATAGTAGAATGAGATTTGGGCATGGTTAGAGTATGTGAGTATATAATTTCCTAATTGATTAGCTAAATATCTAAGTAACAACTTATAGGTTGTTCCTTAGTGACTATCTAGGGTTTTTCGATGCTCACATCTAAACCCTAATCCAATTTTATACAACCTAATATCGTGCATAGTGTTTCGTGTATAAAAGAGTTGGGCTTATGAGCCGTCCTTCCTCACATGAAATGTTTTGTTTGAACAAAACTTAGGGTGAATCTCAAAATGGATATTTACTTGAGATATTTTATCTCTTTATTCATTTAAATTTATTCTTTCCTAGCCTCTAAAGATATTATTCAATTGTAGATGGAAGGATTAGATTAAACCTAATCACATCTCATCCACACGACACACTAGGGTTTTAAAATAAAAACGTACTCTCCCTTTCTGTTATAAATACAACTCTTCATTATTCATTTCAACTCACTTTTTGAGCTATAACCTTCATTACAAACAAAACCGAGCTTTTATATTTTGCACTTGAAAAATAATTTTGTAAATTCGTGTCACTATATTGCTAGTATTTCTTAAATCTCATTATTGGATAATAGTGTTTATCTCTCTTTAGTTCATTTTGTGAACATTAAAGACAATCGTGTGCTTTATTATTAACGTAAGATAGTCGAGTATTTAACAATACTCATTAGATACAACTACAATTAGTTGTAGAGTGGGTTAGTTATTTTTTTTGGTGGAAATGTAAGCATTATTAAGCACCACCCGAATGACTTATCACCATATTACAACCTATTCAAATTTAGCCTAACATTACAGTTATGCAACTTTCTTTAGCCTAACTGTAGACACCTCATTTCTGCACCTCTCGCAAGCCACCCGGTGATGATTGGGCCGCATGTTTGGTACGCGGAACGATTTGTGATAGTTCGTAAGTTTATCGTCAAGTGATTGCTCAAATACTGATGTCTACCTCTTAGTTGTCATCTACGTGCCGATACGGTCGTTTTGGCAGTAATTAGAGTACATTTGGAGTCCGGGCCTAAAACCGTCTTCATTTTGTGATAACCGTTAAATCCCGGGTCAGAATGTTCTGGAATGTTCCGGATATTTCTATTCCATATTTTATAAATATTTCACAATCTTTAATCTTTGGTAAACAATTTCCCGTAATATTCACATAAGATATTAAGGAAAACCGAATTATTTCGTCCTTCTATAACTCAAACACGTAAATCTTTCTTCCGTAGGAGGAAACCACTTGGGAACAGACGCAGCAGGTGTTGCGCCTCTTCCAAGAGACGCAGTGGTTGTTGCGCCTCTTCCCAGGTCCTTTTCTGCGTGTTTTTTCGTATCTTTTTCATATCTTTCCGAGATTCACTTCCAAAGAGTCTCCGAAACCCTAATTCCTTCACGTGATTAGTATAAATAGGAGCCTTCACTCCTTATATTTCTCACCCGAGTGTCCGCCCTTCTCTTCTCCCTTTGCATTCTAGACCTTTGTTCTTACCTTTTGGCGTCTACGTGCTTGAACATTCGACCACATAAAATCGGATCCTTCTGAGTACCAGCCTCGTTTGCATGACTGACCAATTTGACCAACTCCACAATCAATCAACTTAATTAATCTAATCGTTTTCCTCTTACGAGGGCACTTTCATATTTGCATTATAGTTCGAGTCGAGCATCGCTAATCGATAACTTAGTCCTTCTTATTTCGTCAAACATGTAAGTCTGAGGGTGTAAATCTCTCTTTTATTTATTGTTATTTACTTTTTGTATCATCAATTGTAAGGTTTATGTCGAAAATACCAATTAAAACCGATTTCTAAAACCGTGCTTTAAAACCTCTTTTTACGGATTTCCAGAAGACAAACCGTCGAGAAAGGACGCAGCAACTGCTGCGCCTCTTCGAAGGAGCGCAGTTTCTGCTGCGCCTCTTCGTGAGGCTGCCGCAGTTCCTGCGTCCTTTCTTCTTCCTTCATCCTCTGAAATTCGTTCGTCTTTTATTTGTTTTCGTTTGTTTCATGTTAATTCTTTGACATAATAGCTTATAATTTCACATGTATATTAATTATCATTCATTCATATATATAATTCATCATTAAATCCGACTTAAATCCCTTATAATCTCATATTTGCGGGTTTTTCGTCATAAAATTCAATCCGGGTTGTAGAAATTCAATTTGTTCATATTGAGTTTCTGGAATTTGACCTTTGATATATTCTCATCTGTTTATTGTCATATTCGTCGCATGTTCGCCATTAATTTGTCATCTATTCATCATGTTTAGTTTATTTCATTCACCTATGTCACTAATCAATCATTGGTTCATGTAATTAATTAGTAATAATCCGTCTCATCCATGTTTTGTTGTTTTATGACCTTCAATCACATGTAAATAACCTATTAATCACTTCCATCCGAGTAAATATTATAAATCAATCATTAAATTAACCCACGAACATTAACGATTTGCGATTAAAGCTTCACAACAGAACTCACCCTTGAAAATGACACGCAAAGAATCGTTGCGCCTCTTTTAAAGCGATCTGCTGCGCTGTTCAGATGATTTCTGTCTTTGAACTCCGTTGTTGCCTGACCTAGTTTAATTAGCTTACGTATAATTAACTATTATCCGTATTATCACCTTCTGACTTGTTCGTTGATTTATTCCTTTATTCGTTTTTCCCAAATTATCCGTTTTAAAGGTATTTTCGACATAAATCGCCTAATCCATTGTAATTATTGTAATTTTCATTATTGTATTTTTTCTTTTATTGTATTTATCATATTTCTTGTATCATTTGTATGTTTTCACATGTAATTGAGCATTAAATCCTATTTCGACATTAATTGTATGCTAAATTATGTGTTAACCGACTTAGCCTAATTTTCACATGTTAGGATTAAAATTTGGATGTTGCATTGCATGCATATAATCGACGATATATCGAGTATAGACGATGTCCCTAATCATTAGTAGAGGACGCTATCGAGACGGGCGGGATTAGGTGTTCGATCAAAAGAGCTTCCTAATACGTACCCTCACCCCTTACTCCAGATCTCTGTGAACATCCGTGTTCATTGGCATCCACGAGAGTCATTCTAGACATAGAATGCTAAGGGTAATGATTGCTTAGTGTTCATGTCACTACTTTGTGTCTTGACATGGCACGAGGTATTCGAACGGTTCCAATTTCCCATAAAAATTGGTGGCGACTCCAACAAAAATGCAAACGCTTGTTCTCTTCCTCCCAAGCGCCCCCGTGGGCCCCCCGCTGTCCACAGTTTGGCGACTCTGCTGGGGAAAATACACTTACGTGTAGCCAAGGGTGAAACTTGAACAAGGTTAGGGAATAGTTTATACAAGACAATTGTCGGTTTTCATAACTCGGTCTTCCTAGACCGTTTCATTCGGCCTTCCTAGGCCCAACCCAACCCATTCGACCAATCGTCCCGTCTAAACGGTCCTAATTCTTATTTGGACCTAAGGATGGATAACGATTGACGTCATCCATACCATGATGCTTACTCTTGTTTGTATCAAGGACCTTCACTACTTGAGGAAATGGACTAGGAATCGGCCTTACTCTTGTTTGGTACGAGCCTCTCCACAGACTTCGAGTTTGATGGTTTGGTATGACAACCCTCCCTTTAAACCAAAACCCTTTTAAATGCACTCAGCATCCCGTTATAATGCTTGTATAAATGTTTGTACCTTACGTGATCACCATTTCTAAACGAAACCATGACGATTTTTGCAAAAATCAAAACCCTTTTTTTTAATCAAAATTTCGAAAAAGGCCGTTGGATTAGTGCAAAACCCAGTCGAAACTCTGTCCATTTGTCGAGTCAAAATTCGGGCCACAAGCCCATTTCAAAACCTCACTTCGAGTCCACTCCTACAACTACACTATAGTTGACTAGGATACACATTTTCAAAATTTTGTCCTTTTTTCAAAGCTCACTCAACACAAGTGGCACACACCCACTTCACGAGTCAAAACATTTCTTCTTTTAGCAAGTGTGTTAGAATGGTCGATCCTGTTTTGATTCGTCATCGGTCTCTTATCCAGTTTTCAAGATGCCTGGAACCAGCGAAACAAACCTCCACCAACTTCAAGATGGTAATGATCGAATCCTAGCCGCACTAGCTCAAATCCAATTTACTCAAGACCAAGTGTATGATCGCCCTGACACCATCGAGGGTCGGATCTATGCCGTAGAGGGGAGATTGCCTCCTCACGAAAGTGAAGTAGTGGGTGACTTCGCGAGTGAATCCAAGGACGAAAATCCTCCCATGGGAATGACTGTAGCTGAGAAAAGACTCAAATACTTAGAGGAGCAATTGATGTACCTTAAAGGAGATGACATTTATAGGGAGAATAATCGCAAGTATGAGGCCGTCAACTCCAAATTGCCAACCAACTTCAATATGACGGATATCCCTAAATTCAAGGGGCACGAAAACCCTTTGAACCACATCCGCGCCTTCAAGGATTACATGTCTATCAAAGGCATCAAACCCGAGATGTTTTTAAGGATCTTTCCTTCATCTCTTGACACCATCCCAAAACAATGGTTCTACTCTTTAGAACACAAGAAGATCGCTACTTGGGAAGATGCCGCGATCGAATTTGCTAAGCAATTCGCGGATAATGCTGAGATCCAAGTTAACATGCGCACTCTAGAGGTTCTTACCCAAAATGACAAAGAAGGATTCACCGACTTCCTAAGTAGGTGGAGGAAGACTAGTACCCAACTAGCTGAATGCCCGGATGAGGCTACCCTTGTGGAGAAGTTCGTGGATAATCTCAAACCCATTTATGCCAACCATTTGAGATATCAAAACATCAAAACTTTCAAGGACTTAACCGTACTAGGGACAAGGATTGAAGATGACATCCGTAAAGGGCTCTTGTCCAAAACGGTAGGTCGAGGATATCAAGGCTCAACAAGTCGTTCTTACGGCTCCACTAGCAAGACTGATGAAGTTAACCTTCTCGAGCCATCCAAGAAAAGTATCCCACCAAGGAAATTCACAAACCTTGGGGATACTTACTCCAACGCTCTTAAAAGGTTAATGAAGCAAGGCAAACTCCAACTCATAGGACCTACTCCTGAACCTGAAAAGAAATCCAAGTTCTGGGACGAGAACTCGTACTGTGAATACCATAGGGGTAAGGGGCATGACACGGAAAAATGCTACAAATTGAAAAATGTGCTTCAAGACATGGTTGAAGATGGTCGACTACCAATACCGCCGAGAGGTAAACCCAACAACACTCAGAATCCTCTTGGAGTTCTAGTGATTACAAGTGACGAATCTACCTTAGATTGTTCACACCTCATTTCTCCAATTGAAGATGAAATCCATGCAATCGAGAATGAAAGGTTCTACTCTACTATCTCCCCTACCATTTCCGACTTCATCACATGGGCAAGGAGTGTGGATAGGCAAGTTTGGGAATTAGAAAATGTGGTGACGACTTTACATGATCCCAACGCAACACCCAAAGAGCATGTGCCACTAATCTTCTCTCAAAACGCTACTATGCAAGAAATAGTCGCCGTGGTTGATAAACTAGTCGACCAAATCATACGACTAAAAGATGAAATAATGAGAATGAGGGAACTAGCTACAATCAATGGAGTTTGGGCCGATGATGATGAAGACGAGTACCTCATGGAAAACTCCCTAGTCAAGGAAATAGTCCAAAATGGTGAAGACCAAGATGTGGACCACCTAACTCGTTCGGGACGTCCATATCAAAGCACTACTCCAAATGGTCCAACCAACGTTGTCACACCAAATGCTAACGAGGATGACTCCACTGACCATTTGCTCAAGCAATTACAGAAGACAAAGGCTGATCTTTCAGTCTGGCAATTAGTAGCAAGCTCATTCCCACATCGCCAAGCTTTACTGCAAGCTTTGGCCAAACTAAATGTAGCACATAACTCGACACCCGAAGATGTAGTCAACTTGGTCTTCCAAGAATCACCGAAGCTAAGTAATCCTATTACTTTCTCAGACGAAGATTTGCCACCTTTTGGCGCTAGTCACAACTTAGCTCTTTACATCACTGTCATTTTTCTAAAGAAAAATGTGCCAATGACCTTGGTAGATGATGGCTCTGCAGTCAACGTCATACCCCTCAAAACGGCATACAAATTAGGCATGAAAGAGTCGGATTAGACCCCTACCAGTCAAGGTGTTCGCGCATATGACGGTACACGACGAAAGGTGGTAGGACTTGCTAACCTAACCATAGCCATAGGGCCAATTGAGCGAAAGGTTAACTTCCAAATAGTGGACATTGAAGCTTCCTTCAACATACTCCTAGGAAGACCTTGGATTCATGCTTCCAAAGCAGTGACATCCACCCTTCATCAAAAGATCAAGATCCCACTAAATGGCAAAGTGGTGACGATCACTTCGTCACCCATCAAAGCAATAATCGAAAAGAAGTCAAACAATCAAGTCCTTGCAGATCCAGTATATGAACTTGGGGGATTTCAAAGCATAAGTGTCATAGAAAGCGAATTGGCACCCTTATACTATGATCCCTACTCCAACTTGGTGGTCAACCACATACTCAAATCCCAGGGATACTTTCCTGGAATGCCTTTGAACCCTATTCGAAGAAATACCTTCGCACCATACAAGGAAGGCAACTCAAAAAGGATACCACTTGGACTAGGGTACAAACCCACTAAAGAGGGGGTTCTCGAGATGCTCACTCAAGTTCAAAACCGTAAGTATGTAGGAGTCCAAATGTGACCCTATCTCCCTACCCTAAATGGGTACTTTGTTAAAGAAGGAAGTCTAGAACTCTTTCACGGATTTCCCGAGCCTTGGCATTATCTCGAGAGGAAGCTAGCCGGAATCGAGATCTTTCACGATTGCTACTTCATCCCTCCAGAAACGGTTCCTACCGTCAAAACCCGTCAAGCACCTTGCTTAGACGAACAAGCTATTAGCCTATTGTTCATAGAAGATCGATTTGTTAGAGCCGCGCAGGATGAGATCATTACCATGATACTTCAAGACGATCGCTTCAACCCCACCGAGTTAATCAAAGAAACTAACGCGAGTCAGCACAAAGGATGGAGAACGTCAATCAAGTGGACCAAAAATCAAGGAAGACTCTTCAAGCTCACCACTGGAGAAGGAGAGATGTTCAAAGGAGAACCAGAAGACGATGAGTTCGAGTCAGAGTCGGAGTCAGAGTCGAAGTCTAGAGACGTCACTAGGGAGTCTCCTCCTGTCGTCATCCTCATTCCCTTTGTTTCTCCTAGCTTAGCCTCGAGTAGTCACAGTAGTTCGGGAAATGTCCCAACCACTGTCCCTTTGCCGCCACTGACCACAGATCAGATGACTTCTTTGTTTCAACTTTTCTCAAACTTTAATATGAATAAATCAGGTTCTGCTTACTCTTTGTGTTATCTTGAGTGCAATTCTGTTTACGATGATACTGAGGATGACCAAGACCCAGACTCAATCGAAATACCTCCCTACGTAGCCAAAGAAATACTACAGAAAAGGGAAGGGGGACCAGTAATAGAGGACACCGAACCCATTAATGTAGGAACCGAACTAGAACCCCAAGAACTTAGGATAGGGACTACCTTGAGCTCAACCGAAAGGGCCGATTTCATAGACATCCTAAACGAGTTCAAAGACGTTTTCGCTTGGTCCTACAAAGACATGCCAGGGATCGACCGGGATATCGCCGAACATAGAATCCCGATTAAGCCAGGTTTCAAACCTGTAAAACAGAAACTTCGACGAATGAGAACAGAATGGGCTCTCAAGATTAAGGAAGAAGTCGATAAGAAATTCAAAGCCGGGTTCATCAAAGTTTCCGAGTATTCTGATTGGGTAGCCAACATAGTACCTGTACCCAAAAAGGATGGAAGAATCCGTGTTTGTGTTGATTTTAGGGACTTAAACAAAGCAAGTCTTAAAGATGACTTCCCTCTAACACACATCGACATATTGGTGGACAATACTGCAGACCACGCATTACTATCCTTCATGGATGGGTATGCGGGTTATAACCAAATCAAGATGGCCATAGAAGACATGCATAAGACCGCCTTTGTCACTCAATGGGGAACCTATTGCTATACGGTCATGCCGTTTGGATTGATCAACGCCGGAGCTACATATCAACGCACCGCAACTACACTCTTACATGACATGATGCACAAAGAAGTTGAGGTATACGTAGACGACATGATTGTCAAATCCAAAGATAGAGAGGGGCATATTGCGAACCTTCGCAAATTTTTCGCAAGGCTACGAAAGTACAACATGGGGCTCAATCCTCAGAAATGCACATTCGGAGTAACGTCTGGAAAACTCCTGGGATACGTCGTTAGCCAACGAGGTATAGAGATTGACCCTTCCAAGATAAAGGCTCTGATCGAAATGCCACAACCTGAAACAGAAAAAGAAGTCAGAGGATTCTTAGGGAAAATGCAATATATAAGTCGATTCATATCGAAACTCACCATGATTTGTGAGCCTATCTTCAAGAAGCTCAAGAAGACAGACCACACCATGTGGGATGATGATATTCAAAAGGCATTTGACCGAATCAAAGAGATATTGGCTAAACCACCAGTGCTCATGCCACCACAACGAGATCAACCGCTTGGTTTATATCTCACGGTAACCGAAACAGCCATGGGTGCCAAGCTAGCTCAAACCGTAGGAAGTGAAGAAAGGGCTATCTACTACCTTAGTAAGAAGTTCTTGGAGTACGAGTGCAAATACTCACAACTCGAAAAGACATGCCTCGCTCTTATGTGGGCAACAAAGAAGCTACGCCATTACATGCTTAGCTACTCCGTCAAAATATACTCCAAAATGGATCCAGAAACCCGTCCTCAACGAACGCCTAGCAAGATGGACTTGGATGCTCTCAGAATTCGATCTTAAATTCGTGCCTATGAAAGTTATAAAAGGTCGCGCTATCGCCGAATTCTTCGCAGAAAACCCCATCAATGATGCACAAACAATAGATACTTGGTCATTTCCAGACGAGGATATACTCCAAACTGATGTAGACTCAAGGGACCTTTACTTTGATGGAGCATCAAACTTAAGAGGATTTGGAATATGAGTGTTGCTCATTTCTCCTAAAGGCGAGCATACACCAACCTCTGTCAAACTCGACTTCGAGGTGACAAATAACGCTGCAGAATACGAAGCTTGTCTAATTAGACTACAAGCGGCAGTGAGCTTAGGCATTAAGAACCTCCGGGTACACGGGGATTCATCCCTGATCATCAATCAAGTTACGGGATCTTGGAAAATTCGAAGCGAAAGCTTAGCACCTTATCAAGCCAGAATAGACCATGTTGCCCAATTCTTTGATCACGTGACATATCTACACCTACCTCAGGAAGAAAATCAATTTGCAGATGCTCTTGCAAAACTCTCATCTTTGATTAATATGCCAGATGACATGGTGGAGATGCCTTTATGCATCGCACGACGGTCAGAGCCAGCTTATGTACACCAAATCACCGATGAAGAGGAAATCGCACAAGAACCCTGGTTCCAAGCAATCCTGAATTTCAAGCTCAACGGTACCTATCTACCGGATATGGACAAAAGGGGACAACATTCTATACGCCTACTAGCTTCCCAATACATTCTCATGCAAGTAGAGTTATACAAAAGAACACCTCTTGGTGTAATCCTACGTTGCCTTGATCATTCACAGGTGCGGAAAGTGATGGAAGAAGTCCACGATGGAGAATGCGGTCCTCACATGAGTGGGCCCATGATGGCAAAGAAAATCACACGTTTGGGATATTATTGGACCACAATGGAATCCGATTGCATCAAATACGTAAGACGTTGCCATAATTGCCAAATCTTCGGGAATGTACAACACGTCCCTCCTTCATTGCTCTATACGATGACATCCCCTTGGCCATTTTCCGCCTGGGGAATTGACATAATCGGGAAGATAACTCCAGCCGGAACAGGAGGTCACTGTTTCATCCTAGTGGCAATCGACTACTTCACAAAATGGGTAGAAGCGGCTTCCTATACTAGTCTCACGGCTAAAAATGTGGCAAAGTTCATACAAAACAACATCATCTGTCGATACGGTTGTCCACATGAGATCATTAGTGATAATGGATCACATTTCCAAGCTGAGACTGAGCAGTTGCTATCCAAGTACAAAATCAGGAATCACCACTCTTCGCCCTATAGACCACAGACTAACGGCGCGGTAGAGGCAGCAAACAAGAACGTTGTCACAATCCTCAAGAAAATGATCGACAACTATCGAGATTGGCCAAGCAAGATACCCTTTGCTTTGTGGGGATATCTTACATCTGTTAGGACGCCCACTGGGGCCACACCTTTCTATTTGACTTACGGCATGGAATATGTACAACCAGTCGAGCTACAGATACCATCCTTGCATATTTTACTCGAAAGTCAAATCCCAGAAGCCGATTGGAAGAGGGATAGATATGAAGAACTCATCCTCCTGGATGAACGTAGGCTACGCGCCTTGCATAATGTCTAAACATATCAAGCACGTATCAAACGAGCTTTCAACAAAAGGGTTAAGCCAAGAAACATCAAGGAAGGAGACTTAGTACTCAAATCGGTTAGAGCTCTTTTACCTGTCGACCCACGGGGAAAATTCAAACCCAATTGCGCCGGACCATTTCTAGTCAAGTCCATACTTTCAGGGGGTGCGGTTAGAATCACAGACCTAGACAGGAATGAGTTTTCCAACCCAACAAACCTTGACCAACTAAAACGGTACTATGCCTAGAATAGGAACAAAAACGCGCCTCGCGTAACCTCACGTGTCGCTCTTGTGGCACTGAATAAACGGCCCCTCGCCAAGCTGAAATAAGCTAATGTCACCTATGCTCTTGCATTTTGACAATTTTGTCATCCTCATATCATCAAATAAACTAAACTGCACCTTCAGAGTAAGCAAAGGCTCATGCTTATTTTCTAAGTTCATTACAAGCTCTTGCTTTGAATAATTATTCTTTTACATTTACTCGAACTACGCACAAGGGTTTGATTTCATTTTAATGAATACGTAGGCAATCCTTCACAGGATACAACCCATTATTTTTAAATTGTAAATAGAAGGAAATTTGCATTGCATTTGGAATTCGACAAGAATAATAAATAGAAAAATCACAACGGTTTCATAACCAGTTAACCTTTTTTATTTCATTCATTTTCTAGTAATAGTACGCTACATAATAAAAATAAAAATAGGCTAGGATTCTAAAAACCCCACCTTTATTACAACGATAATAATAATAATAAATAATAAATAAAGACTCGAGCTATTCTTCCATCTTCCCTCTGCCCTTGTCATTCTTGTTATATTTCTTGTCACGACCTCGGTTTCTTCGAAGGATGAACGACTTGAAACCCGGCTTCCTCCTCTCCCTCAGTCAGATGCTTCTCCTTCTCTTTTTTCACCTCGCGCACCTTATAGTTGACGGGCTCGCGCTTCCTCAATCTCTCGCGCTCTTCCGGAGTAGTAGCTTTCCTCCATCGCAGATAAGAATCCGACACCCATAAGGCATTAGCAGAAGAGTTCAAGAACCATACGTTTCTTTGGGCCCATTTAATGGCCCACTCCCTTCGGCTCTCTGTAGTAAGCGCCACGGCGGTCTGCGGAACGGTATCAAGCTTCGGGATCGTCTGTTTTAGTCCAACCTATCTCATCAGCCTTTCCGGGAAGATGCACACCATAAATTTCAAGCCAGGAATGCGCACAGATCGGGTAGGATCAAAAGAAGACACTCCAGTGACAGATTTGAGGTGCCACCACGGTACAATCCACCTAATCAAAGGGCCATCATCACTCTTCAGTTTGTTCTCCCAATAATTGCAGACTCGAGTGAAGTCCACCATGTAAAGCCTGGTCCTCATTGCAATTGAACGAGCATGATAAGAAGGAACATGAACTGGGGGCTCGATCAATCGAAGCCGTTCCATAAGCCAAACCTACCCAAAAGCAGGCATTAGACAACTAACAAAAAAAAAAAAAAAAACGAACGAAAAAAAAAAAGAAAAAAAGATGAAAAAGAAAAATAGGCGTTCTTTTACCTGCAGAATGACGGGACTTCCCAAATACGGTAGGCCGCGGTTGGCTTTTCTATTATCCAAGCCCAACAGGATCTCTCCTAGACATAAGCAAGATGGGCTCCTGCGCAGCTCCATTTGCTCAACAAGGCCCAGAAGACGGGGATCACCTCTCAAGTCTTCATCAACATGCCCTTGGAAGACATACACATGCAACAAGCAAAACCCAAATGCCCTTCGCCTAGCAACATAAGAAACGGTGGGGTCGGCCTTGTTAATAAATCGGTCAATGAAGTCCAACATTCGCACTCCCTTCGAGGTCACTAGACGGTCCACCTCGAGTCTAGTCAACCCAAGCAAGTCTCTAAATTTGCTTTTATACCCTTGCGAAGTAGAAGGAATGGCAGGCAAGTGTTCAGGGTCCCACCCACCAATCGCAGCAATTTCTTCAGGAAATGGGCAAATATCGCCTCCAGGGAACGCAAAAACGTGGAAATTCGGGTCCCAATAATCAAGACAAGCATCCAAGAATGGTTTGACAACCTTGATAAGCTTCAAACTCAACAATGATCCAAGATTATAGGCGCCCATATCATATTTCTCCACGTTTGAAAATTCGTTGGTCCATTCTTTTAAGCGAATCTCCAAAGTATTCATGACGAAGAGATTATTTTGAGAATTTTATGTAATAAGACGAAGAAGAGACGGAAAAATTGTGTGAATAAAAGCTCTATCGACACCTCTATTTATACTAATTTCTGTTTCCAAAAATCCGCCAGAACGGAACCACCTGGGAACAGGCGCAGCACCTGTTGCGCCTCTTCAAAGGGACGCAGCTCATGCTGCGCCTCTTCCTCAGCTAAGCTTCTGTGATTTTCCGCGTTGGATCTTTCCTAATTCCGTGACGAATAATTTCCTATTCCTACGGGTTATTATTTTGGTAAATATGTGGAAGTTACCATATTTCGTGTTTCCTAATTCCGCGGGCACTTATCTCGAGACGACATCGACATTTTCGTCATTTTACCACACTTTTACATATTCATTTTAGGAAATAATTTTCATTATAATATAATTCATTTCAAAATTTATATATTTATTTCATTTATATTTCTTTCATTTCCTTTTTTTAATTATTTCATTCCTAACTTATAGGTTTCTATTTTTTTCTTTTTTTAGGGGTAACCTTCCCTACCGTCCGGTCATTTCCGGCAAAATTTTTGCATTTTTGCGTGCTTTTGAGTCATTCGTTTTGCGCTAATTCAGGCCATGTGTATATACAAATGTATGTTTTGCGTGATTTCCATGTAAATTTCGGCGGCATGATGGCGTAAACCGTCATCTACCAAACCTGTTCAAAACTAACCTGCAGATACAAGCAACACAACCCAGCAGCAAAGGCACTTAGGCCATCTTATATACAACCAAAAAGGGAAATGTACAACAAACCGGGGGCTCGAGCCCCAAACAAAGTCCGGAATGTTCAAAATGAAGGTCCAAAATGTACAAATGTGCAAAATACGGCCAACAAACAAACAAAAACTACGCAAAACTACTGCCGGTCGCCCTCCAGCTCCGCAACTCTTGCCGCAAGAGCAGCAATCTCGGCGTCTCGAACCTCAAGCTCCCTCAACAAGCGAGCTGTCTCCTCCCAAGACTGAGCCAACTCTCGCTCCAGCTCGCGGTCCCCCTGTAAACAACAAAATTGGCTCATGTCAATCATTTCAAGCAATTACAAGAAAAGTTGGAAAATCAAAATTCAAAAATGAAATAGGTGCAAGGTTCATACCTGACGACCTCGACCGCCGACAAGTGCCTCGACGGCAGTAGCTCGCAGCCGGTTGGCCACCCTCCATAACGCCACGAACCGAGACGGCGCAACCTGCATTTTCAAAAAAAAAAAAAGAAGTTCTCAATAATTGAACAAACTCAACCAAATTTATTCATACACAAAAATTATGCAAATTAGAGGCTCACCCTCCGAATCAGATGCTGCCAGTCGTCCAGGCCAGCATCTGTCACAGCCACGTCAAAGTCACACAGCTCGAAGATCGTCGTCCTCCCAGTCGTGTCAGTGTACTTGAGGGTCTCGGGGTACTCTAGGGGCTCGATGCCCGCCGCCTCAACCTCCTGCAAAACCAAATATTTCTCATTAATCGATGATCTTTCATCGTAATTCTCAAAAATCAAGTAAAGAAGAAGAGAAAAGATGCTCACCACCACCGGCCAGTACGCCAACCTCCCGTAGAGTAACGCCGAGTAGTCCTCGCCAGGAAGAAGGAGGGCGTCACCACTAGCGCCAGCCAAGTCAGCCTCCCTCTCTGCCTCAGAAGGCTCCCTGAACATCGTCCTAGGAGGATCGATGGGAACCGTCAACACGTCTCGGGAGCACTAACGAGCCAAGTGCTCGCCCAAGTACTACACAGGACCCATCGACGTCCTCAGCAGCAGCCGGCTCGAGCTCCTAGGTCGAAGGACCTCAGCCACAAAAGGAGGCGCTCCAGCGTACTCCGCCCAAGGCCTGGGCACCCACTGGGACAAGATAAACAAGGAATCATTCTTATGATCAATTTAAAAGCAATAAAGAAGCAAATTAATATAATTGAGATGCTTACGTTGTCTGGCTGAAGAGCGTTCACGTCCCGCCGGTAGACACCGTGAGAAGAACGCTTGCTCTTCGTCCTGCACATCAACCAATCCCTCACCACGGGATAGGCCTTCTCTAGTGGCTCCGTCCTCTTGGGCGCGAGGCCCGGAAAGTAGGAGTACACTCACGCTTGTGAAGCAAGATAGTTAATAACGATCTTTCGTGATTTAATAAAGAAAGGAATTGATTGTGGTCTAAATGAAGGTTCATACCTCCAACAGCAGTCCAGGTCCGACAGCGCCAGGAGAAGTCCCCTTCTCCATCAACTCCGGACGGACCATGGCCCTCATGAAGCGAATGAGGACCGCGAAACCAAGATGACCAGGCCCCAACGCCCTAGGGAGCTCAGTCGAAAGGAAGGGAAGAAGCTTTGTCGATGACCCTCTCTCCCTTGTCTCCGAGGTAAATCGAAGACGAAACCACCGAGCCACAAACGAGCCCTCTCCGCTCACCGGTGACAGGGGAGGAGGAGCCGTCTCTCTCCGTCAATCGTCACCGCCGGATCTTTCTGCAAAGTAGTCTCGAACGTAGGAGTGGGCACCAAACCCAAGATCAGAACACCTTCGGCGACAAGTTCCAGCCGATCAACCTCCTAGCCTCGGCCGAGTCCACCCTCATGGCTGTCTCCGGCCACTCCACAGCCTCAGTCCCACACGACAGACCATAAATCATGCCGTAGTCCTCCAGAGTGACTCCCACCTCACCAAAAGGCATGTGAAAAGTGGAAGTCGTATCCCAGAATCGATCCAAGAAAGCGCGGACCAGGCTAAGTTTAGCCCGCAGCTTCCTCTTTGCGATATCCCTCCAGGCCTGCACCAAGGCACCGAACGCTCCACGCTCGATCATGGCGCGTTCCTTCGCCGACAACCGCTCGTAGCACTCCATCGTTGTCGTATAACCCGAGAACGACCTGATGTTCCCGGCCTCCTATTGTGATTTGAAACAAAAGCTATCTTTAGTTTTTGAATGAAAATTGGGAGAAATATGAACAAATAAACGAAAGAAGATGAGTGATGAGTAGTGAATTCCTATTTACCAAGCTCTTCACCGTCATGTAGGACAGGTGACCCTCTGCAGCCCAAAGTAGGTGCCTGCTCTCCCAGGTCTCAGCCCACGCGGGTGCTCCCCTCAGCTGACGACCTCCTCGTCCAACGTTGGCCCGTCTCGGGGCCTCCTCCTCCTCAACAGCCTCCTCCTCATGGACCTCGTCCCCAGCAGCCATCACCACAGCGGTGAACGCCTGCTCCAAAGCCTCCTCGACAACAGCAGCGTCTATCTCCATGGGAGTCCTCCCAGAAGTAGAAGCCTCATCACCTACAAAATTAAAGCAAATTTAGGCCGCGTCACGTGACGACGAGCTTTGGTTAAGGGATTTTCGAGCCTTCGGAAGCCCTGAAATCGCTCTTTCTCGCCATCTTTGGCCATATTATCACAAACCCAATCACTCATGTGGTAATTTGGGTCAAGTCAAGTCTAATTTGAAGCCTATTTTCGGGTTCGAGTCGAAATTTTGGCAGCATTTCGTTATAACGGCGATTATGCCCTAGAAAAGTGTCCTGAAAAAGCCGTCACAAACCAAAATTCTGAGATGGTAGGAAGTTTACCCATCATCCAAGGATCCCAAATATCAAGTTTCATCGCAAATGGGCAATCCTAAGGCTATTTTCGAAGCAATTTACGGTTTAGCTGTGAAACCGTCTCAAATTCACTCAAATGCTCAAAACTCAACGAAAATTGGAAACAAATACATGGTTATGTTCCTTATATTACCAATTATCCGTTTCTAATACCAATTTTACGAGGCAAATGCATTTGGGGAAAAAGCCCCAAATTTTCGATTAATTGGGTCATAAACCCTAATTTTTTTATCCAAAATTGAACAAATACAGAAGATTAATGCAAGAATAAGACACATACCTCGATTAGTCATGATTAATGCAAGCTTTAGGATCAAACCTTGGCGGATATGGTTAAGATTTGAGAGAGTATTGTGTTATTTGTGTTTCGAAACAAATGAAATAATCCCTCTGTTCATCGCGTTTTTACGCAGAAAATACACCCTTGGGAACAGACGCAGCAGGCGTTGCGCCTATTCCAAGAGACGCAGCTCTTGCTGCGCCTCTTCCTGGTGTTCCCTCCATACGAGTTTTCAAAAATTCGTTATGAGTTCGTTATTTGTGGGCCCATCTTTGGTGCGCCTCTTCCCCGATGCTATTTTATCCTTTTGGCCCGTTTGACGATTATCTTTCGTTTGGCCCGTACTTCTAAGCCATCAGCAGACTATTACACGTTATTTATTGCTTCCAAGACCCTTACTTATCACAACGAGCAGATATTCCTTCACAGGTGTTTTGACACGCCTTCATTATATTTCCCCAACGAGAGTAAGCGGATAGACTTTTCCTCTCGAGACATGGAGATTAATTCCCGATTATGTTCCCCAACGAGAGTAAGCGGATAGACTTTCCCTCTCGAGACATGGAGATCAACATCAACCCCTATTTCTTCCGAAGTTTTGTTCGAAGCTGAACACGAACAGATTTCTCCCAGCAGTTCACGACTGTGTCCTGCTGTCTTTCCTCATTATTTCCTTATAATCATTCAGACACCAAGTTATCTTCAGGCCCAAGAGTTTCGCCGAAGCACCTTCAGTCCTGTTTCATCCGGAAGTCTCAGGTATGGTCTCTTCTTATGGCTGGCGAGCCTCATTACGTAGTCTAATGAACTTTAAACGACCCTCCCCGATAGTCGACAGACTCTAAAATGTTCCCGGCGACAGGTCCTTGGTTCAGACCACTTGAACCGCCTCGCGTCGCCATAGTCGTCAGGTTGTAATCTTTGATTGACCTGATGGCTATACTTTGACTTTCGCCTTGTCCAAGCCTCAGTCAAAGTGGGGGCTCTGTAGACACCTCATTTCTGCACCTCTCGCAAACCACCCGGTGATGATTGGGCCGCATGTTTGGTAAGCGGAACAATTTGTGACAGTTCGTAAGTTTATCGTCAAGTGATTGCTCAAATACTGATGTCTACCTCTTAGTTGTCATCTACGTGTCGATACGGTCGTTTTGGCAGTAATTAGAGTACATTTGGAGTCCGGGCCTAAAACCGTCTTCATTTTGTGATAACCGTTAAATCCCGGGTCAGAATGTTCTGGAATGTTCCGGATATTTCTATTCCATATTTTATAAATATTTCACAATCTTTAATCTTTGGTAAACAATTTCCCGTAATATTCACATAAGATATTAAGGAAAACCGAATTATTTCGTCCTTCTAAAACTCAAACACGGAAATCTTTCTTCCGTAGGAGGAAACCACTTGGGAACAGACGCAGCAGGTGTTGCGCCTCTTCCAAGAGACGCAGTGGCTGTTGCGCCTCTTCCCAGGTCCTTTTCTGCGTGTTTTTTCGTATCTTTTTCATATCTTTCCGAGATTCACTTCCAAAGACTCTCCGAAACCCTAATTCCTTCACGTGATTAGTATAAATAGGAGCCTTCGCTCCTTATATTTCTCACCCGAGTGTCCGCCCTTCTCTTCTCCCTTTGCATTCTAGACCTTTGTTCTTACCTTTTGGCGTCTACGTGCTTGAACATTCGACCACATAAGCTCGGATCCTTCTGAGTACCAGCCTCGTTTGCATGACTGACCAATTTGACCAACTCCACAATCAATCAACTTAATTAATCTAATCGTTTTCCTCTTACGAGGGCACTTTCATATTTGCATTATAGTTCGAGTCGAGCATCGCTAATCGATAACTTAGTCCTTCTCGTTTCGTCAAACATGTAAGTCTGAGGGTGTAAATCTCTCTTTTATTTATTGTTATTTACTTTTGTATCATCAATTGTAAGGTTTATGTCGAAAATACCAATTAAAACCGATTTCTAAAACCGTGCTTTAAAACCTCTTTTTACGGATTTCCAGAAGACAAACCGTCGAGAAAGGACGCAGCAACTGTTGCGCCTATTCGAAGGAGCGCAGTTCCTGCTGCGCCTCTTCGTGAGGCTGCCGCAGTTCCTGCTTCCTTTCTTCTTCCTTCGTCCTCTTAAATTCGTTCGTCTTTTATTTGTTTTTGTTTGTGTCCTGTTAATTCTTTGACATAATAGCTTATAATTTCACATGTATATTAATTATCATTCATTCATATATATAATTCATCATTAAATCCGACTTAAATTCCTTATAATCTTATATTTGCGGGTTTCTCGTCATAAAATTCAATCCCGGTTGTAGAAATTCAATTTGTTCATATTGAGTTTCTGGAATTCGACCTTTGATATATTTTCATCTGTTTATTGTCATATTCGTCGCATGTTCGCCATTAATTTGTCATCTATTCATCATGTTTAGTTTATTTCATTCACCTATGTCACTAATCAATCATTGGTTCATGTAATTAATTAGTAATATTCCGTCTCATCCATGTTTTGTTGTTTTATGACCTTTAATCACTGATACCCGTCGTGAGGTGTCAAAAATAATATTTATAAACTCCAACTACAACTATAGCTAGCGGCAGTCGGGTCGAACCACAGAGAGGCAGACGTAATTTCTAGTTGTTTAAATTCGGTCTAAGGTAACAAAACGTGGGGGTTTGATTGGGTTTGATCTATAGCTAATAACAAAAAAAAAAGTAAACTAATGAAATATATAAAATCAAGTATAAAAAGAGGTACTAGGATGGTCGGTTCGTTATAGTTTCGGCGGCAGCATATTAAACAGGTCTAAATCAAACACATGAGGCGGGAAATAAAGAGGTCCTCTCGGTCCACTCTTAACAAATAGCATCTTTCGATCTCGCTATAGGTCCCTAATATCACTAATACTCACTTTCGTCCTGAAAAGTGATTTATGGTCTAAACTCCACCTATCTTTCGATCTCAGCATAGTTTAGTCATTTTAATTGGTGATCTAACAATTGTCCCTATCTTTCGATCTAATGGGTCAGTCATAAATTAAGCATCTAACTGGTCGCATGCATTCGATTCGTCAAACACAACATTAAAATTAATTAAAACGAAAGGTAACCTCACGTGGTCGGTCGATCGACCAGGTAGGGCAGTCGATCGACTGACACGCGATTTCAGTCCAAATTAATATTACGCCGCCTACGCTATAATTCCCCTACATCCTAGCACAATTGATTTAGCTACTCATACTAAGGATGATAACAACAATAAAACTAATAAAATAGAAAGAAGAATTCATGCTTAAAACAATAGAACAGACAATTAACATAAACGATAATTGGCTTGGATTCTAACTAACAATTCTATATCTAACAACGCAATAAAGATGAACTGAAAGTAGAATAGAAGGAATACCGAAAATTGCAGAAGAATAGCAACGGAATGATTAGAAGTATGAATGAAAATCCGATGCAACCAATATTCCAAACCCTAACTATGATATTCTAAAACTGAATGTGAAACTTAGATCAAAATTGGATCAAAAACTGGATCCTTTTATCTGATGTTCTAGGTTACGTTATATAGCAAACATACGTAACAACTTATTATCAAAACCTAAACATAATGGGCTTGCTTTCCTCGATCTTTTAATTCTCGTCTGAGTAGCGGGGTGGTCGATCGACTGAGATAACTGGTCGATCGATCGCTATGATGTCTGATAGTTTCGGAACCGCATGTTGGTCGATCGACTGAAGGTAGTGGTCGATCGACTGCTTTAGCTGCTACTTGACTTCTATAATCTCGTGGATTTCTCTTTTGGGCTTTGAAATGCGCACCAAGCTCATTCTTCGAGTCAATACTTCACGTCAATTGCAATGCAGGATAGTCGGGGACGGATTTAGCTCAATTTCCGTTGAATTCTTCACATTTCTGCAATAATGTACAAAAATACGGAAGTAGACGGAAATAGGGAGAAATGTAGCATAAACTACACAAATGAGCTCTGAAATGCGTGTAAAATGAGGTGCAAAACATCATATAAAAGACACGCATCAAACTTCCCCAAACCAAACCCTTTCTTGTCCCAAAGCAAGAACAAGACTCGATCTAATGACCTAATGGAACGAGTTCAATCTTAGAGCGAAATGCAACATGTAAAGCCTAAACCAATTTAATGCACAACCAACAATCAATTAGCAATATGAATCATGCAAACGAGTTATGTAGTCGTTAAAAACTGCTGAACCGTCAACTGTAGAGACTTATCAATTCGGACACTCACGGGTCGCTCAAATCACACATAAGCACAGGTGAATATATGTAAAAGATAGAAAGAATTCATTTTGTAATGACTCTCACCTAACTACGACCTATAAGAACATGCCTGCAATCTAATATGAAAGCAATCTCTATGACCGTACATACGCATTCCAACCAACAAAAGACCATGACACATGCCGAGGTATATATGTGGATATGTGAGGTATGGGTAAGAAGAGGCAAAATATTTATGGAAAAGTGGAGGTACAGGTGATCAAGCTAGTACCGAAACGGAACCATATGGCAACATCCAACTTCTTGCTCAAAAACAAATGAAACGATGCTATAGCAAGCACAAATCTCACAATCTCCAGGTATAAAGGTAATCAACTAACTCCCCATAAGATAAGAATAAAACATGGGAGCAAAAATCGCCAAAAGATAAGGATTTGAATTATGCGAATTTGATTTCTTTTTCTCGAACCTCAGTCGATCGACCTATGATGCCAGTCGATCGACCGCTTCAACAGTACAGAACCTCTTTTTCTTTCTTTTTTCGAATAATTTCTTTTTCACTTCTTTTCTTTTCTTTTCAACTTTGTTTCTTTCCTTCCTTTCTTTTCATTCTCCCAACTAAATCTCAATAAGAGCATTTACTACCAAAAACTAAGTAACAATCCCAAGGACACGGACTACTAGCTTGACAAAGGACAGGCTATATGTAGGATGTAGTAATGGGACAAAAAGGCTATTTTTGGCAGCGTGGGGTTCATGGGCAAAACGAATAAGGGGAAACCTCTACCACATGTGTCAACTAACCACAGACCGAATGCAATACAGGTATTAAGCAGATTAAGTTCATATTTATGCAAATTGATATGACATGTCTTATAAGGAGTACTACTCACATTCCTAAATAAACCGGTCATAGATGTCACCAGTTATAGGCTCTAAATCTCAGAAATATGATGTAGTTTGCCAATTTTCAAAGTCAAGTCTCAAGTTCAGCAAATAATTAACGAAAACTCGTGGATATGCACTTATACGATTCTACTAATAACATGTTAATCAAGCAAGGCTTAGGCAAAACAAATGCAAATGCAATATCATCCTTGAAATACTACCGTTCCGACTCGACCTATATGCTAAAATAAACATGCATTTTATTTGAAATTTTTGAAATTTTTCAAATTTTTTTGAATTTTTTGAATATAAGAATGAAATAAACAATGCAAAACAAAATGTAAACGTGAATGCAAGCAAATGATATGCGACGCAAAACCCTTCCCCAAACCAAATCGCACAATGTCCCCATTGTGCAAAATCATGTAATGAAGAAAAGAGAAATGGGAATTTGCGGGAAAATAAACAAATAAAAATGACATGAAGTGGAAACCGGGAACTTACAAGACTTTAAGCGCAGCAAAGGAAACCTCCCCAAACCAGCGTGAGCTAGGAGGTTTCAGATGGATGATGCTACTAATAAGTACACGAAAAGACAAACAAAGTACCATGCATAAAATCGAGAAAGACAATAATGAAGCGGTATTATGTGCAAAATTGAGAAAAATAGAAGAAATAAATAAATGACGGAAGATAAAGTGGAGTAGAAAACTCCCTTAATTCCGCAAATCGACCAAACATAGCAGGAGAGAGGTCAGAAACAGTGCAAGCAGTGCTGGTCGATCGATCGACCACATCACTCGATCGATCGACCGAGGTGAAAGGAACAAGAGCTCCTGGAACTGCGCAGATCGATCGATCGACCACTCAGCCGATCGATCGATCTGAAAATCTCTTTGTTACTTCTTATTTCTTCGTATTTGCTCAATTACTTGAGCTAAAGAGGTCTAAAAACCTGCAAATGCACAATAATACGTGCCCAAAATTGCGCAAAACCCAAAATAAAGTCTAAAACGCATAAAATCCTAAGCAAGCAAAATAAAATGCGAAGTTTCGCGCACACAAAAGCAATAAAAAGTGTTTAACAAAAGCAAATAAAAAGTTTGGAAAACATGTGATCAACTAGTAGTTGATCAAGAAAGGCCACGGAATGGCCCTTCGTCGGCACGGCTCGGCTACTAGAGGTAGCCTCAACGGTGCTTATCTTATCAGCTGCACCCTTATTAGCTTCCACGTCCGTATGGCTCAACGGATCAACACTTTTGTCATCTCCCCAGTCAATGACCTCTTCTTGCTCATCGAAGTCCAAGTCGGACTCCCTTGCCTTGACCGGCTCGTCATCAACTTCCTCATCAGTAGCATAGCTAAGGCAACCAAGACCTCCTCGTGAAACGATTGGCTTCTTTGCGGCTGGAGTGACTTGCAGCTCTTCCTTCCCCAAACCAGCTCCTGCAATATCAGAAATAGACAAATATTCCTCCAATTTGCTCCCAATCTGGGGCGGAGGGGTTACAACAGGAATAAAGATAGGTAAATCAGGAAGCACAAAGTACGATTTCTTGTCAGAAACCGTATTACAAGTCACAGGCCACATGGGGTCCTTTTTCTTAGATGGCTGGGCAAAAACAATAGAATGCTTGCCCACTTTAAAAGTCAAGGTTCCTAGACCGACATCTATGATCGCACCAAAGAAGTGTGCGAAATGGCCTACCCAAAATAATGGGAATGTGGGCATCCTCAGGCATTTCAAGTACAACGAAGTCGACGGGGAAGAAAAACTTCCCTATTTGGACGGGGATGTCCTCTAAGACTCCTATTGGCTGGACCGCAGATCGGTCAGCCATCTGTACTGTCATATATGTCACTGTGAACCTAGTCAATTTGAGCTTTTTAGCTAGACTCAAAGGCATGACGCTTATACTAGCTCCTAAGTCACATAATGCCTTCTCAATAGAGAAGGTACCTATATTGCAAGGAACAGAAAAGCTACCCGGGTCCTCTAGCTTATGGGGTGCAGTATGAGACAAATAAGAGCATGACTTTTGGTTAATGCGACAGTATGCACATTTTCAAGTGACTTTTTCTTAGACAAGAGTTGTTTCATTAATTTAGTGTAGGCAGGCACTTGATTGACCAACTCAAGAAAAGGAACTTGTATATTCAAACTACGAATAACCTTTTCAAATTTATTGAAAGATACTTGTTCCTTTGTGGCACTAGTCTCTCTGGATATGGGGCTGAGAGAAGTACCTTAGCCCTCTCTTATAAGTCTCGCATGCCGGCATCCGTGGACTTAGGCCGAAAGTCCACCACCTTCTCCCTATTGAAGCTTGAACCCTCCTCAGACCGTCTCAAACGTGAGCCATTGACCGACATTGGGTCAAACTTCGGAATCGGGACGGACCCATCAGCACTCGGGTCTTGCACCAATACTTTCGGAGTTGTCGAACCCCGGAACAAATGGTCTCTTAAATTATCGGGCATTGAAGGACGAAATTTCTCAACATCAGCAGGGGTCTCAGTCGATCGACTACCACCTTTCTCAGTCGATCGACTGAGATGTACAGTTCCAGAAGCTCATGTAACCCGCATATCAGTCGATCGACCGGGTATATCAGTCGATCGACTGATATACCTGGTAGAAACCTTGTTCTTGTTATTTTTCGTTAAAGCTTTCTTTTGACTCGGTTCCGCCTCATTCTTTTCAGGGGCATCCTCGACCATAGCAGGCCCCTCCAGGGTAGACCCACTCCTCAAAGTAATGGCATTCAGGGTCTCTTTCTGGTCAGTTTGAGTGGGTAAGTGTCCGGGAGCTCGAGTGGTACTCTTACTAGCCAATTGAGCAATTTGGCTCTCTAGTAGCTTCATCCCGGCCGCTCTAGCTTGGGACTCCTTCAGCAGCAAGTTCTTAAACTCAGCAAAATCAGAACCATGGGATTGTTGTTGCTGCTGCGGCACATAAGGAGGTTTTTGGTATTGTTGTTGCTTATGATGAGGGGGCACATAAGCTTGTTGCTGCTGCTGTTGTGGAGGTTGAGTCGGATTCAGGACATTCTGGCTACTCCACCTCAAGTTGTGGTGGATATTCGGCTCATAGTACGTGTTTGTCTGCCTATAGTGTTGAAAGGCAGCACAAGACTCAAAGGGGACAGAACAATTCTCTGAGACATGCCCCTCAGCTCCACATCTTCTACAGACGAAAGGACCGTCAAACAAATAAGCGTTAACATGGTACATCCCACCTTTAGAAGCTCCTCCCAATTCATATTTGTCAAACCTTGCAGTGAGAGCTTCTAGTGCAAAGAACAGAGGAAGATTCAAAGACTCTCCTCTAGTTTCCTCTCGAATTCCCATATTCACCTTATGAGTGGCCAAATCATCGATGATCTTCCATCCCTTAGTCTCTCCCATGTTCTCAAAAATCGGCCATTGGTCGCAACATCCAAAATAGCCCTCGATCGTCATACAGCCCATTGTAGAACTTGTTGCAAAGACTCCATTTTTCGAACCCATGGTGCGGTATGATTCGCACCAGTTTCTTGAAACGGACCCATGCTTCATGGAAGTTTTCATCAGGCCCTTGTTTAAAGCTCGTGATCTGAGCTCTAATGGCATTCGTAGAGGCAGAGAAGTACTTTTTGTAGAATGCCAGGGCTAAGGAATTCCAGTCGGTGATCCCATGAGCGGCTCGGTCCAGATCTCTATACCATTCCCTTGCAGCATCACGAAGGGAGAAAATGAACATGGTCTCCTTGATCCGATCTTGGGTCACACCGGCCGGCGGGGTATAGAGCAAAGCAATAATCAATAAAAATCTCCATGTGCTTGGTCGCATCTTCATTTGCAGCTCCCCGAATCGGTTTCTCTCAACCAGGTTAATATAGGAGGAAGGCTTTGGCTCGAATTTTCTCGCCTCCCGGGTAGTTCGAATCCTTTGTAGAGATTCGCACTTTTGTAGGCTCTAAGTGACTAGCAATGGTTGCTTCTTCACCATGACTGGGATTTCGGAGAAGTAATCGTCTCGGTGAAGAAATTGAAGCAGGAGATGTAGGTGGATCTCCTTCGAATAGAGCGTTCTCGTAGTAGCTTGACAGAGTACTCAGCTCTTCCTCTGTCGGTAATACCCTTTGTGATCGTCTCAACTCGCATAAGGATTTCTCGATCTCGGGATTTAATGGTACTAGTTCACCACCCCGTGACTGCGCGCATAAGAGGAAACTACAAAAAGAATATAAGAAAAGTTTAAGGAACGGAAGTCCCTTAAACTAAAGAAAGACTAAATAAAAACAACTAAAAATTAGAACAATTGCCTCCCCGGCAACGGCGCCAAAATTTGATACCCGTCGTGAGGTGTCAAAAATAATATTTATAAACTCCAACTACAACTATAGCTAGCGGCAGTCGGGTCGAACCACAGAGAGGCAGACGTAATTTCTAGTTGTTTAAATTCGGTCTAAGGTAACAAAAGGTGGGGGTTTGATTGGGTTTGGTCTATAGCTAATAACAATAAAAGTAAAGTAAACTAATGAAATATATAAAATCAAGTATAAAAACAGGTACTAGGATGGTCGGTTCGTTATAGTTTTGCGGCAAAGATATTAAACAGTCTAAATCAAACACATGAGGCGGGAAATAAAGAGGTCCTCTCGGTCCACTCTTAACAAATAGCATCTTTCGATCTCACTATAGGTCCCTAATATCACTAATACTAACTTTCGTCCTGAAAAGTGATTTATGGTCTAAACTCCACCTATCTTTCGATCTCAGCATAGTTTAGTCATTTTAATTGGTGATCTAACAACTGTCCCTATCTTTCGATCTAATGGGTCAGTCATAAATTAAGCATCTAACTGGTCGCATGCATTCGATTCGTCAAACACAACATTAAAATTAATTAAAACGAAAGGTAACCTCACGTGGTCGGTCGATCGACCAGGTAGGGCAGTCGATCGACTGACACGCGATTTCAGTCCAAATTAATATTACGCCGCCTACGCTATAATTCCCCTACATCCTAGCACAATTGATTTAGCTATTCATACTAAGGATGATAACAACAATAAAACTAATAAAATAGAAAGAAGAATTCATGCTTGAAACAATAGAACAGACAATTAACATAAACGATAATTGGCTTGGATTCTAACTAACAATTCTATATCTAACAACGCAATAAAGATGAACTGAAAGTAGAATAGAAGGAATACCGAAAATTGCAGAAGAATAGCAACGGAATGATTAGAAGTATGAATGAAAATCCGATGCAACCAATATTCCAAACCCTAACTATGATATTCTAAAATTGAATGTGAAACTTAGATCAAAATTGGATCAAAAACTGGATCCTTTTATCTGATGTTCTAGGTTACGTTATATAGCAAACATACGTAACAACTTATTATCAAAACCTAAACATAATGGGCTTGCTTTCCTCGATCTTTTAATTCTCGTCTGAGTAGCGGGGTGGTCGATCGACTGAGATGACCGGTCGATCGACTGCTATGCATTGTACAGTAGTTTCTGGAACCCGCATGTTGGTCGATCGACTGAAGGTAGTGGTCGATCGACTGCTTTAGCTGCTACTTGACTTCTATAATCTCGTGGATTTCTCTTTTGGGCTTTGAAATGTGCACCAAGCTCATTCTTCGAGTCAATACTTCACGTCAATTGCAATGCATGATAGTCGGGGACGGATTTAGCTCAATTTCCGTTGAATTCTTCACATTTCTGCAATAATGTACAAAAATACGGAAGTAGACGGAAATAGGGAGAAATGTAGCATAAACTACACAAATGAGCTCTGAAATGCGTGTAAAATGAGGTGCAAAACATCATATAAAAGGCACGCATCAGTCACATGTAAATAACCTATTAATCACTTCCATCCGAGTAAATATTATAAATCAATCATTAAATTAACCTACGAACATTAACGATTTGCAGTTCCGGCTTCACAGCCAGAACTCACCCTTAGAACAGACGCAAAGAATCGCCGCGCCTCTTCCGCAGGGCGCGATCTGCTGCTACTGTTCCAGGATGATTTCTGTCTCTGAACTCCGTTGTTGCCTGACCTAGTTTAATTAGCTTACGTATAATTAACTATTATCTGTATTATCACCTTCTGACTTGTTCGTTGATTTATTCCTTTATTCATTTTTTCCAAATTATCCGTTTTAAAGGTATTTTCGACATAAATCGCCTAATCCATTGTAATTATTGTAATTTTCATTATTGTAATTTTCTTTTATTGTAATCATATTTCTTGTATCATTTGTATTTTTTCACATGTAATTGAGCATTAAATCCTATTTCGACATTAATTGTATGCTAAATTATGTGTTAACCGACTTAGCCTAATTTTCACATGTTAGGATTAAAACTTGGATGTTGCATTGCATGCATATAATCGATGATATATCGAGTATAGACGATGTCCCTAATCATTAGTAGAGGCCGCTATCGAGGCGGGCGGGATTAGGTGCTCGATCAAAAGAGCTTCCTAATACGTACCCTCACCCCTTACTCCAGATCTCTATGAACATCCGTGTTCATTGGAATCCACGAGAGTCATTCTAGACATAGAATGCTAAGGGTAACGATTGCTTAGTGTTCATGTCACTACTTTGTGTCTTGACATGACACGAGGTATTCGAACGGTTCCAATTTCCCATAAAAATTGGTGGCGACTCCAACAAAAATGCAAACGCTTGTTCTCTTCCTCCCAAGCACCCCCGTGGGCCCCCCGCTGTCCACACTAACAAATACATCATATCAGACCTCTTTGTCTACACCAGAGAATATCCTCCTGCCTTAAATTTTCCTTAGAGCATTTCATTAGCTTCAATCGACATTCCTCTTTCACTGTTAAGATACGTTTCATGGTTGAATCACATAATGATCAATTCTGCTTATATTTCTTGCTTGGCAGATCTGATATTGAGTGACAACCATTACTGAACACAACACCTTTCTGATAAACCTCGAGCATTTCCTCAGTTTAAGCATCTCCTCTGCACTGACATCCCCACACATCTTGATATTTAACCAACCAAGCATCCTCTTATAATATTTCCTGGTATATTAACACATAACGAATAAGTGTTCACGATCCTCATTCTGCATACCACATAAAAAACATGAAGTCTGAGTTTTAATCCCCATTTTGGCCAATCTGTCCAGAGTAAGTAGTCTCTCCTTTCTGATGAGCCAAGCAATCAATAAATGGTTAGTTATTTTGTAATCTCGTAGAAAGGTACTAAAATAATTAATCGAGAATAGTGGACGTAGGTTTCGACGTGTGAAGCTGAACCACTTCAAAACCTCTGTGTCTCTTACATTTTTACGTTTCGTTTTGCTTTAAGTTTTACAAGTTTCATTTGTAAGTTGAATTTAGTCGATAAATTCAAACTAACAAATATTAATACCACACTATATACGGAATCGAAAAAGTGGGCATACTCAATTCACTCCCCCTTTTGAGTATTTTGGATCGATGGACTCTTCAACTTGTTAATAAAAGTTCGGATTGTGGGCCACGTTTAGTCTGAGTGTCTGGTGGAGTACATGTCAGATCATTAGGTGAGGCCAATTTGTGAGGTTTATGTATAATTGCTTAAAAAAATTACATACTGAGATTATTAGTTATTACGCCAATTTAATAACATTTTTATACTGGGTGTTGTTCTTTTATGGACATTATTTCCTAGTTTACCCCTCTAATTTCAACATCTTTTTTTATATCATATTTCCTCTTATTTCAATGTTTCTATATCAACTTACTTCTCTCTCAAGCACCACCCCTACCACCACCCACCAGGCCACCACCATCCTCAGCCATTTAGACCGAGATGGCTTCTCGTCACAGGGTCCATCCTCGCGCATCCGGATCATTAAGACTGCGTATCCAGATCAGCTGATGAGAAGAAGACACCAAGCAATTCAAATTTCTAAGGGTGAAGAAATCAAGTTTATAATAGTGTGATTTAATAGTACGTAGTACCAATTAATATTATAGCATTTGTCAGAAAAGGAATCTACTAAGCAAAGAAGATGTCAGTACATAGTGTAAGATAAACTTTATGATTTCAATGATGAAATTAGTCCCAAGATACAATATACATTTGAATTAATTCAACTCTTTATACAATTAAAAGACGGAATAAAGGACTAATCTTGGTCCATGTCTTACAGACGCAATCAATACAATAAGAAGTATAAGATGATTGATTCTCCTCCTTAACCCTTTTCTTTACTGTTTCTTGATGATGGAGAAGAAACTGCCTTTTTCACCCTTTCACTTTCAATATACGTATGTTTTTGTGTTTTAGTCAGATGATGATTTTTTCTTTTAATTTCCAGTATATATATAATATACTACGTACCTTTTCGCACAATCAAACATGATCGTACCTTTTCGTGAAAGAGGACGTATATTAGGGTAAGGTAAGAGGGAATAATAATTCCCGAACTTTAATTACATTAATCGAAACCAATCCATCACGGTATCGTCTTTTATATTAAAGTCTCGTAATATTTAATATGAACTTAACTTATATTTAAACCCGAAACACTTAGGTCACTTGGATATTATTAAATATTCTAAGATTCTCCCACTTGACCTTTGTGTTGACTTGATGGTTCAATAATACTATAATGTGCACTTTTATGTTAAGCTCACTAACTTTTATATCTTTAATTGAATTAGAACTAATTGGATCATGGCGGTCACACATTATTTATTAATCGTCATGATTCCTTCCATGTATCAGAAATCAATTCCAAATCTAAATCACCTTTAATTTGAGAAGAGCATTAATTCTCACAATTAGTCACATGTAATCCAATAACTGTAATGTATACATATACTATAATGATTAACATGTCTATTATAACAGAAACAATACTATAAGTGAATTCTAGATGTCGCATTTATTTATTACAAGCATATTACTTTATAATAACAAGGCCTTTGGTACAACACCCATGCGTTCTACATGGCCAATGAACGCCTTATGTGGTAATCCCTTAGTTAATGGATCTGCTACCATCTTATCCGTTCTTATATGCTCAAATGACACTCTTTGCTTCTGTACCTCCTCTTTGACCGATAAGAACTTTAATTCCATGTGCTTAGAACCCTTGGAGTATTTATCGTTCTTAGAGAAGAAGACGGCTGCAGAATTATCACAATAAATTCTCAGCGGCTTGGCTATACTATCGACGATCCCAAGTCCCGAGATAAAATTTCGCAACCACAATGCATGAATAGTGGCCTCAAAGCATACCACAAATTCGGCTTCCATAGTAGAAGTAGCAATGACAGACTGCTTCCCACTTTTCCATGATACTGCCCCTTCAGCTAAAAGGAACAAGTAGCCAAATGTTGATTTTCTACTATCAATACATCCGGCATAATCTGAATCTGAATAACCAATCACCTCAAGATGATCGGATCTCCTATAATTAAGCATGAGCTCCTTAGTGCCTTGTAAGTACCTAAGGACCTTCTTCGCAGCTTTCCAGTGGTCCATCCCAGGATTACTTTGGTACCGACCCAACATTCCAACAGCAAAGCTGATATCTGGTCGAGTACAAGTTTGAACATAGTTCAAACTCCCAACCACATATGCATAGGGAATTCTCTCCATTTCTTTCCGTTCTAGGTCATTATGGGGACATTGAATTTTACTAAATTTATCCCCTTTCTGTATAGAAACTATCCCTGTAGAGCTTTCATTCATTCTATATCTCTCTAAAACTTTGTCAATGTAAGCTTTCTGAGACAACCCTAATAATCCTTGTGATCTATCACGTAAAATTTCAATTCCGATCACATAGGATGCCTCACCCATATCTTTCATTTCAAAGTTCTTAGATAGATATTTCTTCACATCATGCAACATGCCTAGATCCTTCGCAGCAAGTAAAATATCATCAACATATAAGACTAAAATAATAAATCTGCTCCCACTGATCTTAATGTAGATACACTGATCGAAGGTAATCTCTACAAATCCATATGACGTGATGGTATCATTAAAATTTAAATACCATTGTCTAGAAGCTTGTTTTAGTCCATATATCGACTTTCTCAGCCTACACACCTTATCTTCATTACCCGGGGATGCAAATCCCTCAGGTTGGTTCATATATACTTCTTCCTTAAGCTCGTCGTTTAGAAAAGCGGTCTTTACATCCATTTGGTGAAGCTCTAGATCATAATGGGATACCAAAGCCAAGAAAATCCTTAAAGAATCTTTCTTTGACACTGGAGAGAAAGTTTCTTTATAGTCAATGCCATCTTTCTGAGTGAAACCTTTGGCAACAAGTCGAGCCTTATATCTTTCAATGTTACCTTTAGAGTCCTGTTTGGTCTTATAAACCCATTTCGACCCAACGGTCTTAGAACCCTCAGGTAACACTACTAAGTCTCATACTTTGTTGTCATCCATAAATTTCATCTCCTCTTTCATTGCAATTGACCATTTTTCAAAATTATCACTTTCCATGGCCTTATTGAATGAGAGGGGATCCTCATTAATGCTCAAGTCACATTCAACGTTATATGTCTCATAGTCATCTGGGATGTCAGATCTTCTTTATCTTATAGATCGCCTTAATTGTTCCTCTGGAACATTGACTACCCTTCTTCGCCTTACAGGTTGCCTTGACTGTTCACGTGACATATTATTCTCCCCTTGAATTGTGACTTTATCATCATTGTTATTATCATTTTGTGAGTCTTGCACTTTATTTCGTTGTTGTCCCATTATGTCATTTGACTGTGACGACACGATTGGTACAACAATTTCACGTGCAACTTCAGGAGAAGAAACTTCAACCGGAATTTCTTTAATGTCCACTTTTCGTGGTTCAATGCTCCCACTAGTTTGACCGTTCTCAATTAATCTAGCATTTCCAGTCTCTACTATTCTCGTACTGTGATTAGGACAGTAAAATCTATACCCCTTTGACTTTTCAGGATAGCCAATGAAATAACCACTGACTGTCCTAGGATCTAGCTTCTTTTCATTTGGGTTATACAACCTTACTTCAGCTGGGCAACCCCAAACTCGAAGATGTCTTAAACTCGGTTTTCTTCCCGTCCAAAGTTCGTAAGGAGTCTTTGGAATTGTTTTACTAGGAACGCGGTTTAAAACATAGGTTGTTGTCTTTAATGCATAAATCCATAGTGAAAGAGGTAAAGAACAATTACTTAGCATGCTCCTAACCATTTCCATTAAAGTACGATTCTGCCTTTCAGCAACACCGTTCTGTTGAGGTGTACCGAGCATTGTATATTGTGCACAAATACCCCTACTTTCAAGTAACTTTGCAAATGGGCCAAGACATTGTCCATTTTCAGTAAACCTTCCATAAAACTCACCACCTCTATCAGACCTCACAATTTTCACTTTCTTTTCTAGCTGCCTTTCCACCTCATTTATGAATATCTCAAGGACATCCACAGAATGAGCCTTTTCATGCAACAAATAAGTGAAACCATACCGCGAGAAATCATCTATAAAAGTGATAAAGTACTTTTCACCACTCCAGGATGGAGTGTTAAAAGGTTCACATATATCGGTGTGTATAATTTCTAAAAGCTGAGAGCTCCTTGTAGCTGATTTCTTTACTGTATTTTTAGTCTGCTTACCTTTAATACAGTCTACACATACATCTAAGTCACTAAAATCCAATTGAGGTAGAATTTCATCTTTTACCAACCTCGTTAACCTTTATTTGGATATGTGACCTGATGCCACAAGTAAGCTGATTTTTCGTTCGATGCACTACGTTTAATACCTTGACACTCAACATAAAATAGGGATTCGGAAAATTTAACATCAAGATTGAACCTATAAAGTGAAGCAATCAAAGTACCACTACCATAAAAGTATTCATTACGGTACATAGAAAATACACCATGTCCAAACTTAAAGTTAAAACCTAAATTATCCAATCTACTTAATGATACAAGATTTCGAGCACAATCAGGTACATAGAGACAATCTATAAGATCTATATGACAACCAGTGTCTAAGATTAATCTGTAAGTCTCAATGCCCTCACTGCGTACTTTCATCCTGTTTCCCATGGATACAAATTGTTCAGCTCCTCTTATGGGCTGGATCATATGATATCCCTGTTTAATGTGAGAAATATGAGTAGTTGTACCAGAATCTAACCACCAAGTATTACTAGGTACTTATATAAGATTTGATTCAAAGCAAACAAAACTATAATGTTTACCTTTCTTTTCGAACCATGCCTTCCTTTTAGGACAATCCTTCTTGAAGTGTCCCGTTTTCTTGCAAAAGTGACACTTCTTCTCTTTCTGGATCGCACTTTCAGGTCCCTTAAATAAAGACTTTCCTTTCTTACCATTTTTACCCTTCTTACTCGATTTAGCCTTGCTGCTGCTGGCACCATCATGACTCAAGAAATGAATAGCTTGATCTTTCATCTTCTTTAATCTCCCCTCCTCCTGTATAAGCATGGATTTTAACTCTTGATAGTTCCATTTATCTTTAATGGTGTTATAGTTCACCTGAAACTGGTCAAACTCATAAGGTAGAGAGTTAATGATGAATTGGACCAAGAAAGTATCACTTAAGTCCATCCCTAAAGTCTTCAACTTTGCTGCCCGGTTAGACATGTGTGTCACATGATCATGAGTCGGTTGAGACCAGTCAAACCTTTTAGTAGTCAGCTCACTCATTAAACTACCAACAATTGACTTATCAGCTAAATCCAACTGTGAACACTCCTTTACTTTAAGCATGAATTCCCTTGCTTTCTTTGTTTTAGGCATGGAGGGCTTAATAATATTAGCCATTGTCATCCTCATGAGGTGTAAACCCAACCTGTTAGATTTCTCCAAGCCTGATAATGACACTTTTTGGCTTCAGAGCTTTCAGGTGTAATTTTTGTTGGTACCTTATCTGTCAGGATGACAATGTCTAAAGCATTATACCCAGTGTATACTAGATCTTTAAGGCCCACTCATCATAATTAAGCCCATTGAACTTTATAAAAGAGTCAGCAGATGCAAACATATTTGTAGATGCTGCAAACATTTATACATGTTTATCTATTAGTGCCTTGAAAAACTATCATACAGATTCAAATAAAATCATATAAACTTTTCATACATGTATTTAAATGACCTTTGGGCAACACTTAAATACAAGTAGCCATCATTGATGTTAATATATACTTTAACAATTAATTATTAACACAAATGAATCAAATAAGAATGCTATCTTTGGATATACATACTATAAGACCCAATTTATGAATAACTAATCCTTTTATATTATCAACTATATTTAATGACCCACCTTTGGGTGGTCTCCCAAAATATAGATGACAAAAATAATAATTGATCAATCAAACTATAATGTCATTTAACCATCTCTTTTAATCATGATCAGTTAAAACTTTAATTTCAAATGTCTAAATGCAATATAATAAGGCCACTTTGGTGACTAACATGTAATATACAAAATAAACATTTAAACTTAATGGTAAATATATCATCATAATATGTTAATAATTCATAACATGAGTTTACCCATTACTTTAATGTGATTGTTCTTCTTGACTTTATTAACATAATTCATACGTACATAAAATCATTGTCTCCACCTTTGCATCACCACAAGAAGCCCCAACAAAGGGTTAATCCTTCATTGCATTAAGTTTGGTTACGTACTGGAGTAGTTCTTAATATTATATAATTATTTATTCTTTAGAACCCTTTGAACTAAGAACCCCAATACATATTTTCTTTTACACATAGTGGGAAAAATTCAACCTTTAAATTTCAACCATTAATGGGTACGTAGTGGGAAAAATTAAACCATTAAGGGCAATGCATTAATACTGTACAAATAAAGAGACCATGAAATAAAACAATTTCTTTAATTTTAAGGAATCTATATTAATGCAAATAGAGAAGGATATTTGCCAAGAAGGCTACATGCCAACACACAGTAAAAATAAAAAATAAAATAAAGAATGACATGAAGGAATTTTCCATCATCGACTGCTTCTTTTTATGAACATGGATCATGCTTAACCATAATAAGTATACCCATGATCAAACTAACAGAAAAACTCAGTATAATAAAGGAGTGCAGCGGAAGCACTAAATACAATTACAAGAAATTATATCCGTGCCCACTATTTAATACCGAAAAGGAACATGACGAGATAGTTGTATTAAGATATCAGACAGAGTATCAACATATCCATACAATTCTCACTGTTATAATGGTGAACGAACAAACATCACGCAAAAACAATTTAATTTGTATAACTTTTAATGGGTAAATTAATCAAATCTATAATGGCTCTGATACCAAATGTAAGATAAACTTTATGATTTCAATGATGAAATCAGTCCCAAGATACAATATAGATTTGAATTAATTCAACCCTTTATACAATTAAAAGACGGAATAAAGGACTAACTTTGGTCCATGTCTTACAGACGCAATCAATACAATAAGAAGTATATGCTGATTGATTCTCCTCCTTAACCCTTTTCTTTACTGTTTCTTGATGATGGAGAAAAAACTGCCTTTTCACCCTTTCACTTTCAATATACGTATGTTTTTATGTTTTAGTCAGATGATGATTTTTTCTTTTAATTTCCAGTATATATATAATATACTACGTAACTTTTCGCACAATCAAACACGATCGTACCTTTTCGTGAAAGAGAACGTATATTAAGGTAAGGTAAGAGGGAATAATAATCCCCGAACTTTAATTACATTAATAGAAACCGATCCATCACGGTATCGTCTTTTATATTAAAGTCTCGTAATATTTAATATGAACTTAACTTATTTTTAAATCCGAAACACTTAGGTCACTCGAATATTATTAAATATTCTAACACATTGTACATAGGAATCCACCAGGGGACTTTATCAAACTCACGAATTTTGTTTGTGTAATTTGCTCAATTTAATTGTTGGAAATCAACGAAGTGTAATCTGTTATTTTCATAAACCCTAATTCCATCATCCCTAATTTAATTTACATTTACTAAATGTGATACAAAAAGGTTGATGCGTATATGATAATGTCAGAATTTGTACTTGATCAATTTGACAATTATGATTCAATTCGACATGGATTTGATTAACTTAAGGGGAAGAGAAAAAGAGAGAATTTAGTTTTGGATTTTTAGAAAAAAGGGGCATGGTATGGAAAAGTTATGTATAAAAGTCCATAAAATGTAAAATTCATACATAAAAGGGAAACTACGTTTTTTACTATATACATTTGAATCATGACAATACTATATTCGTTCTTCTATGTTCGGCTATCATATAATTCTTTAATATTGATTTTAAACGATTTTTTTTCCTAAAATTTAAACCATTTGTATTAGATGCAGACATATAGTACATTAAAACATTATAATATTGCACAGTCAAATTAATTTATGTTGTCACAATAAAATTATAAAAGCTTATTTATATTCAATTTATATACTCGTGTAATTTTGCACGGGTCTAAGCCAGTGCACAAATTGTTGTTTCAGATTGACCAATTTTGTGTTTCCAAAAAGACGAAAATTTACCTTCATTTTATGGCCAAATATAATCCAGTTACTGTCACATTTTATAGCAACTTCTGTTTCAAAAGTGGTAGGTTGTAAACTTGTAACATTGTATTTTGTGCAATTATCCTAATGAAAACAAAGATCATTTCTTTTACGAATGTCCCTTTTACCGAGTCTGTTATCCAAGACATGAACATATTAGTTTCAACATTTTTTTGTCAAATTATGATAATATTATAAGTGAGAGTTTTTTAATGAAACTTAATATCTTATAGACTTAATTCCAAAAGATAATTTCATTAAGATTATTTTTATTTGGTGGAATGCATGATTTTATAGAAATGACATTACTTTAATAATGTTCATATCAATATGAGCAAACTTATTACTTTAAGTAATAATAGCATTAAGACCTGGAATGAGACTAGACATAAAAATCTCAACAATCTCGAGAAAGACGAGTCAGCTAGAAACACTTCTAGGAAGGAGGAAATCTGGTGGGAGAAATCTAGAAATGGTTTCCTAAAGCTAAATTTTGACGGGTCGAGAATAGAAGACAATAAAGTTGTGATAAGGATAAAGTCGTATAACCTTAACCAAAGTAAACCTAAATTACTACTAACTAATAGCTAGCGGTAAGAAGGGTCAAATCCACAGAGAAGTGAGGTAATTATTCTAGTTTGTTAGTCTGTCTTTAAGTAACCAATTTTGGGGGTTTGATTGATTTGATTTCTAACAGCTAATTGAAGAGTAAATAAGGATGAATAACAATAATATTAAAGAGTCCAGGGATCGGGTTCACTAGACAGTCATCAAAGGGTAGGATTTAATTCATTGATTGAGCAATTTATATTATTAAAAGTCATATGATCGGTCGATTCTAGTATGTCATTTTAGATCTAACTTAACATGCAATCGCTATTATTAAGTCGGTCTAATTCAATTATCGTGGCCTATACTAGTCTTAACCATGTCGGTGATAATCCTAATTTATGCAAGACTAATTAATCAATTCTGATCAGTAATTAATCAATTAGATTTAAGACGATAATTAAACAATAATCAAAAGGCAATTTAACAATCAATTCATAAGTAAACCCTTTTCTAACAACCTAGATTCCCTTTCACCCTAGATAGAAGATTTAACTACCCATATTAATAACAATAACAATAATAGCAATATAAGAAAACTTGATGAACAATGATAAAAGACGAATAAAGATTGAATAATAACTATTGAAGAAAGATTAGAACAATTCCGTAAAATAGCTTTGATTCGGAAGTAAGAACAATAATTAAACTAAACTAACTATTCTAAGAGAGTTTTAGAGGAATTCTACGAAACTTAACGGAAAATAAGACGCAAATAAACTAGGGTACGATATTAGGTATTTATAATAAAACATAACCGACTTAAGGAAATTTGCGGAAATTACTAGAAACATTGGTTCCTCGATCAAGCCTTGAGCTACTCGATCGAGTCATCATTTCCTCGATCGAGCCCATTCTCAGTTGATCGAGGAATCACTCTGTTTTCCGTTCCTTTCTTCGTGTTGTCTTCTTAACTTCTCTTCCTTCATTCTTATGGATTCTCTTGCCATGTTTCGTGTATTCCTTCATGCCTATTTCGCGATGCCCATTTCATTCCTTTGTTTCTCAAATGCATCATTTCTGCATTAAACATCAAATAGCGGAAGTATCGACATTCTTACATAAAAGACATGTAATTAATATAATTTAGAACAAAAACTTTATAAAAAGCAATTAAGGGGAGACATAAATATGTAGTATATAATTATGAGTCATCAAGGTGCTTTAGGATACTCCCTCCCATCCAAATCAAAGGTAACAATTGCTTTATCACACTTGTCGAGGTACGTTTTGCAACGTGAATATCTTTAGTTACACATTATTAAAATTATAAAAATTTAATATTCTTATTGCATTCATGACGATAAAATAAAAAAGATCTCACATGACTTGATAGGCTTGTCGTGTACCTATGCAAAGATAAATTCCCTAAACGCAAATAAATGTAGTAATAGGGGTCGAACCACAAGGAAACGGGAATTACGTCGTGAATTGCTATGGGTAGATTCTTATCAAGGTCGATTTCGATTTTGATTTGGTTTGTTTGTTTGATGATTAATAGAAATTATGATGTAAATTATATAATTAAAAGGAGAGTCTAAAGGTGTTCGGGTCACACATGCAAGGGTAAACATATGATCATGATAAATTCGGTACTAATAACATTGTCAATTACACTCACACTAGCACCTAGGTCGCAAAGGGCCTTATCAATGATATATGAGCCTATAGTGCAAGGAATAGAATAGCTACCAGGGTCCTTAAGTTTCGGGAGAGACTTATTTTGTAAGAGTGCACTACACTCTTCGGTGAAAGCAATGGTCTCAACTCATTGAAGATCGCTTCTTTGAGAAAATCTCCTTCATAAACTTTGCGTAAGAAGGGACTTGGGTAAGCAATTCCATAAACGGGATGATGACTTGTAAATTCTTACACATTTCTATGAACTTACCGAACTTACCTTCTTCCTTGTGCTTTGCTAGGCGATGGGGAAATGGTACTTGAACAACTTCTTTGGGAGGAGCATCCTCCACATCTTTCACTTTCTCTTTCTCATTGGGAGCATCCACCTTCTTTGAAACAACATCACTCTCCTTAGCATTGGGAGACACTTCTTCAACAATTACCTCATCACTTTTGTCGGGCATAGGGTGCTCAACAACTTTGGCATCAAGCTTGCTCTTCCTTTTTAGCATTAACAATCGATGGGGAAATGGTACACGGTCCCTAACAAGAGGCTCTTCACTAGCCTTCTTTTTGTCATCTCCCCCAAGCTTGACTTTTTTAACAACCACTTCTTCATTCAAAGTCATGGATGGCCCATCATAGCTTGTACAACTTCTTAAGGAAATAGAATTAACAGTTTCATGTGGTTGCTCACCTTGGGGAGGTAGTTGACCGTTCTTCCTTTGAGAATTAGAAGCGGCTAGTTGAGCCATTTGTTGTTCTAACATCTTGACCGCGGCACTATGAGCTTGATCGTTCTTTTGAATTTGAGCCAATAATTTCCTTTGCATTTGGACTATCATGCCCTCGAGCTTACCAACTCCTTGATTGTTTTGTTGGCCATTTTGTGGTAGATTTTGTTGGTAATTGTTTTGTGGGGGCCTTTGTTGATTTTGATAACCCGGTGGAGGGATATACTTTTGTTGTTGAGGAACATAGGCATTTTGTTGTGGTGGAGGTTGAGGGTTAAGCACATTGTTGCTAGTGTAAGACAAGTTCGGATGGAATTTTGTATTTGGGTTATAAGTGTTGGAAAATGTACCCGGTGGATATGAACTTTGTCTAAGAGCTTGAAAAGTATTTACCTCTTCGATAGGAGCTCGGCAATGAGCGGCATAATGACCCGCACCTCCGCAACCATCACAAACAATGATTTGGCTTGTTGAAGACACTACATTGAGTTGTTGAAAGGAATCTTTAGCATCTCTTTCCGCCAATTAATGTTGAATCAAGGCAATTTGAGCTAGCAAAACGGAGTTATTGGAGGATTATTCTTTACCTTTAGATGACACAACTCGGGAATTAACATATTGTGCATCATGGACCGCCATAGATTCGATCGTGGCATGAGCAAGGTCGGTGTCAATTTGATCAAACCGCCCATTGTTGGCGGAATCAAGAATCCTTCGGGACTCGGCACAACATCCATTGTAAAATGTTATTGCTAGAAACCAATCATCTAGCCCATAATGTGGGAATTGTATTTGAAACTATTTGTACCTCTCCCAAGCCTCATATAAGCTCTCAAGATCTTGTTGACGGAATCCGGTGATTTGGCTCCTCAAAGTTTGAGTTTTCTCCGGTGGAAAAAACTTTTGATAGAAGGCTAGAGCCAAAGTTTCCCAATTGGTGATTCTCATGGCGGTGCGGTCAAGGCTATTGATCCAAAGCTTGGCCTTGTCCTTCAAAGAGAAAGGGAAAAGTATTTCCCTTATTTGGGCTTGAGTGACGCCCGTTTGACGGATCATGGAGCAATAGTCACAAAAATTTTGCACATGCAAATTGGGATCCTTCAAAGGACTTCCCCCAAATTGCTTCCTCTCCACAAGGATAATAAAAGCCGGTTTGATCTCGAATTCCGGCGCGGTGATTTGAGTGGTTGTGATACCGGCCGGAAGCATGGCCGCGGTGGGCTTTGAGTGATCGGAAAGTTTCACCATCTTTTTGTTAGTAGATGGTGGTGGTGGTGGAGATGATGAACTTGAAACCTCCTCCTCTTCAAGGGCTTCTAGATCGTCTAAGTAAGACTTTCTAGCACTTTTAGCTTGTACGGGAGAAGAGGCCTCTTTCACTTCCTTCCAAAAACGTCGTCTTCTCCTAAGGTTTTCTCGGGTTCGGAATCCGGTGAAAGCAATTCTCCACTACGAGAGGACCTGGGCATAAGACAACAATTTCAAGAGAAGTGATAAGTAACGGTCTCAAGGAACAAGTGTTCCCCAAGACAAAGGAAAACAATATAAAAATCGACAATTCAAAATGCAATAAAACCGTTTCCCCGGCAACGGCGCCAAAATTTGATAGGTTTGTCGCGTACCTATGCAAAGATAAATTCCCTAAACACGAATAAATGTAGTAATAGGGGTCGAACCACAAGGAAACGGGAATTACGTCGTGAATTGCTATGGGTAGATTCTTATCAAGGTCGATTTTGATTTTGATTTGGTTTGTTTGTTTGATGATTAATAGAAATTATGATGTAAATTAATAATTAAAAGGAGAGTCTAAGGGGTTCGGGTCACGCATGCAAGGGTAAACATATGATCATGATAAATTCGGTACTAATAACATTGTCAATTGCTTAGGCTTAAAGATACCCACCTTGCGGCATTAGCATCAACCATAGACCGGGTCCTAGAGAAACTCTCGTCTATGACTAGGTCGTCCTACTATACATACTTAGTCTAATTCAATTCCGTGCCTCTCGACTTATAGAACGAATGAACAGACTTAATCAATTGAATAAGGCCTTAAACAAAGATTAAACGTTATGGCACAAGCATGTGATAGAAGCAATTTATCAATATTATTATCAACCTATTTTATCATGTTATATACTTGATTTGCATGACTCCTCTAGCCCTTTGACTAAGAAATTTAGCTACTCATATTAAGGTGCAAATTGTAAATTATATTAAGAGGAATGATAAACATGATTATATGTTTTATATAAACTAAATAATTTAACATGCAAGAGAAATAAAACTAAAGTAATCTAAATGGAGTGCTTAATTATAAACTAAGTATAAACTAAATAGAATTGTAGAATTATAAACTAGAAATAGAAATACCTTAGAAGAAATGAACTTGTATGGAAGGAACAAATAATAACCAAATGCTTGAAGTTTATTAAGAACCAAATGTTGATGACTACAAGATTAACTTATAATGAAATCTAAAATGAAAACTATTGAGAGAATTGTATTGTTTAAGGCTATATATGAAAATGAGACGTAAAAATTGGATGTCATAAGCCTTGGAATGCCTCTCCTATTTATAGGATAGGAAGAAGAAACGTAATCAATCAAGGTGCATGCGGCCCCGATCAGGGTTGAGCGGCCCCGACCGGGGTCGTGGTTATCCGGGTACTTTGACTTAAATTCTTGTTTAATGCTTGAAGGAATCCAATGTTTGCGATAAATGATTTTTAATGCACTCGGTTAATGCTTCATAAATCCTTCTAAAAGCATCCAAATGAGCATCCTAAGCTTTGATATTTTCCACATAATTTTTGGAAGACTTATTGGGCTATTTGTAGGATCATTTTGCATTTCTCACACACACTTGCTTGGGCTTGGAAATACCTTTCATTGTCATGCTTGGTCCATCTTGTTTTCACTTAGCTTAGTGAACTTGGAGTTAGTGAACTTGGACTATGCTAATGTGATAGGAAAAAACCTCTAAATGCTTAGATTTCTACAAAAGGTAACAAATACAAACAATACACCTAGAACACAAGATTAGCTCACAATATACTAATTAAAGTACGATAAACAATAGAAATCGAGCTAAAATGAGGGATAAAAGTATATATAAAATGAACATATCATGACTATATTTTGTCTTATAGATTAAGAATAATATTAACCATAAATAGTGCAAAAAGCAAGTGTTATCTTTGGTTTGGATGTGAGAGGATTTTATAAGAGATTATAATGATAATGTCGTTTTATTAGGATCAAAAAAATGCCAAGGTTGTTGCTGACTTGATGGCTTCTATTGGACATTCATGTCCAACTTTTTTTTGAAGTGGTTTAAAAGCCGGTAGCTTTAACTTACCTCTCTTATTCAAAAAGATAAAATAGTTGTTCTAAGCAGAGAATCCAATCTAGTTTGCTTACTTGTAAAAAAAAAAAAAAAAAAAAAAAAAAAAAAAATTTAAAGCTAGTTGTGACTTGTATGTAAACCAAAAGACTTCATAAGCAAATGAACGTGATCATAAATGGGAAGAGGAAGAGTTTACCTTGTCAATTCTGTTGGATCTTCATTCATCAATACACATCTCATCTCAACACCATAATCCTTTAATTCAACAGTATATTGCATACGAGATTATAAATATAGAACGAAGTACATCATTGGAATGCAATAGTTTTGTTGATTGTTGATCAAACAACAAAAATGGCGGGTGCAGCAGGTGGATTTGTCACCAGGGCATTTCAGTCTATGCTCAAAGAATCCTCTGCTAAAAAATTTACTACTCTTCATTCTGCTATTCAATCTTATCTGGGTTTGTACCCTTTTCGTTTTTTTTATTTATTTGATTGTAATTCTAATGTTTATTGGATTTGTTTGTGGTCATCTATTCATTATTTTGGGATGAATGTGTTTGTTTAGATGGCGTTAAGGAGGAGAAGAAACAACCCGTGTCCGAGGCGACAAAGAGGTTAGATTCTTGATCAGATTGTTGTGTGTACTTGTTTACTTGTATTGTTAACAAATGTTTTATTTACAATTTACAAAAGAGAAATAGATTAATTGGTTCCCCCAAATTCTCATTTGTGACGGTCTGCGGTCGTACTTAGTTGGTGTATGATTAGAATTTTACATGGGTTCGTCTATTGTCTGATTTGCTTAAGGAAAGTTGTTAAAAGGTCAATTTCACTGGTTTCAAGTTTGGTTGTAATGCTTACAAGTAAAGATATAGGCTCAAACATCGGAAATTGTGGATTGATTGACCTCTTGAACCCGTTTTGCAAAAGAAGAAAGGTATCACATTGAACTAGCCAAATGTGACGTTCCTAGATTCCCCTTGCGGATTGATTGACCTCTTGAAGCTAGAAAAATAAGTAGAACAACTCAGTAAAATCCTTGTGTGTAGGGTTTCGGAAGGTTTAGTTGTATGCAACATTTGTTCTAATAGTGGAATTGCTGTTTCTGAGAGTTCTGATAATTTATTTGACCTACAAAATTCCTTAATAAGAAGTAAAAAGTGGCTGGAGAATTGACTTTTATGAACACAAAAAGATTTACTATTCAGTCTTCCGGGAATGCAATCTTGTTTTTCACTAACTTCTCTTACTTCCTTGTCCTTTTAAATCCTATCTTAGGGTTGGGCGGGAGGAGACGGTTATAGGGGGTAAAGTTTTATTATATATGACTGACACAACTTTAAAGTGAAGTAATGATTCCATTTTGGTGCCCCGAGGTTTGGGATAATTCCACTTAAGTGCTTTGAGTTTTCACTAATTTGTTGACCTAACCTCCGAGTCATTATCAACTTTGGTAACCTGACTACTGAAAAATAAAACTTTCTTCCTCTAGAACTTGGTGCCTTGGAGTAAAATATTGTCAAAATTTATCTAAATTAGTGGCGTTTTCAGCATAATAAAGTGCGAAAGTGAACATTTAAGTACATAATTAGGTGGAATTTCTTGTGATTGTGAAAACTACTGCTGCTCTATTCCAATAGATTGTTTTCATTTTTCAACGCCCCCCTCACATATTTTGATTAATTGTAAACGACCTATTAGAATGGAGAGAGTAATTTAATATTTACTTGCACGATATGTTATTTCCATGGTATTTTGGTGATATTACACTTTTGTTCGTCAAAATGGGAAATAGCCCAAACCTCTGTATGCGAAAGTGGAATTAGTGAAACATCTTGGTAGTAAAGCAAACTTGCCCAGGCCTCTTAGGGACCAAAGTGAAAATTTCCCTTAATATTGCTTTATTCATTATCTCACAAAAAATGACATGTTTTTAATCTAGAAGAATGAGCTGTGTTGCTGTATGATTGGGTAAGGAGGATTTATTTTGCAACATTTCAATTGATGACAACCTCGGTGTTGTTAACTGAAACTTCTTTCAACATGGGGAAGCTGCCAATCGTAGTGCTGGCTACCAGCATATTTCTTTATCCAATTCCAAGGCTTGGAGCCTCATTTAAGAACTGACACCTTGCTTTTGTTTATCCTCTTTCATTTTCGTTTAGTGAACCTGGATCTGGTGAAGCCGTTGACAAGAAGAAGGTGGATCATGAAATCCCTCATGCCTCTGGGGAGACAAAACATGCTGGACAGACAGTTCAAGCCAATATCTCTATTACAGCAGCCTTGTCCAATGCGGGACACACATTAGAAGAAGCTGAAGCGGAGCTTGTTCTTAGCCCACTCCGAATTGCATTCGAGACTAAAAATATAAAAATTGTAGAACTAGCATTGGATTGTTTTCATGTATGTGTCTTTTGTCTCATTTCTATAATCTTACACGTTATCTACCTTAAACAATCAGTCTCTCAGTCTAAGATCCATATATATGTTATGCTTGAGAATTTGTCACTTTTTGGCAGAAAACATCTATTGTATTCTGTATTGGATTTGAACATTTAAATAATCTCCTTATATCATTCTTTTGGATCAGAAACTAATTGCTTACGACCATTTGGAGGGTGATCCTGGGTTGGATGGTGGAAAGAATGGTGCTTTGTTTGCTGACATTCTGAGCATGATTTGCAGTTGTGTCGAAAATTCATCCTCTGACAGGCACGTTATATTCCATCTAAGCCTCTATAGGTGATGTTACTGGACCGATTGCTTGTACTTACTTATCACATGTCTGTTATTGCAGTACTGTTTTGCAAGTACTGAAATCACTTTTGACTGCAATAGCTTCAACAAAATTCAGAGGTATGCGAAATATCTTTTGACATTCGTCAATCTATCTGCTTGAATATCGTACTAACTATTGATACTTACTGTGCATTTGTTTGATGCGGGAGCTCTTGTGGTAAAATGGGGAAGAGCTCTATATGCATAAATATACTTGCGTGTTATTCACTTTGAATTAGAAGCTTTTTTTTGGTGGAATGTAAGTAGTATTAAGCTCAAACAACCCAAATTACATCAGAGTTTAGTAACTTTCCTACAAGCTTATTGCCTGTTTACATTTATTAAGAGACTAATTTAGAATACAATCAAATAAGGCTAATCTTTCTACACCAATCTCTATCAGCGAACTTCAGCGTCCCCTTAAAAGTGCCAGCCAACCTCCTCTTACAATCGTCCTTAACCAGTAAAAACAACCTACTAGGATGCACAACATACCCTTCAATACGACTCAGGTTCCTAGTGCGCCAAATACCATAGAAAACACCAACCATTGCTGCTATTGGCACTTACCTAATGAGCATAAAGGAGCACCTCATTCGCATAAGATGATCCCACTGGAACAGAGCAGAACAGGGAATACCCAGCCATTGTGCCACCAGCTGAAAACAGCACTTTGTGTAGACACACTTCTGAAACAGATGTGTGTGAGTCTCAGGTTCAGTACCACATATAAAACAGTCAGTAGGAACATCAAGCCCCATCCTCTTTAGCCTATCAAGTGTGAGCAGCCTTTGCTGTTGAATAACCCACACGAGAAAACTGCATTTTGGAACGTTATATCTACTCCACACCAGATTGTACCAAGGAACTTTAGAAACAGGTTCTTGCATTAACCACCTCTACCCATCTGCTATAGTATAGCACTCATCACTGCCCCTCCATTTGCCATTGATGTAGCCATTTTTTAGTGTGTTCTTTACCTCTCAGATTTTCCTCCATGCCCAGGAACTATAAGTAGTAGGAGTATAATCCAGCCAAGGAGAGCCTTTGAGATAAACATTGTCTACCCACCTACCTAATCCACAAGTGATCCTGCTTACTAGCAAGCCACCACACAAGTTTACCTATGGCTGCCACGTTCCACACTTCGCTGTCAATTATCCCTAATCCCCCATTTTTTTTGTCTTTGCACAAGATATTCCAAGCCACTAAAGGGGATTTGGAATACTTATCTTCCTCTTCCCAGAGAAAATTTGTACATAGGGCCTGTATTCTATCCATTACACCTGCTGGGAGCACAAAAATCTGAGACCAATGATTGTGGATAGTCGCGAGAACTGATTTGACCAACACCAGCCTACCTGAGTAAGAAATTTTCCTGCTATTCCACCCTCTAAATCTGCTGATCATCTTGTCAACCAAGATATTGCAATCAATCTTAGTAAGTCTCTTAGGAGATATCTTGACCCCTAAATACTTAAAAGGCAGCTCCCCTTTCTTCAATCCAGTACCATGAAGGATCTTTTGGACAAGTTCAGAGCTTATCCCATTGCAGTAGAAGTCAGATTTCTCTGAATTAATATTCAGTCCTGAAGCATTCGAGAACTTTTTGAAAACTTCCATGATGATGAAAATAGATTTGACATTCCCTTTGCAAAATAAAAGCAAGTCGTCTGCAAACATTAGATGTGTCAATTTGCTCTGCTTACACAGAGGATGAAACTGGAAACCAGGCAGCTCACAAGCCAAAGCTAGCATTCTACTCAAGTATTCCATACACATGGTGAACAAAAGAGGGGATATAGGATCACCTTGCCTCAACCCTTAAAAAACCCATGAATCTGTCCATTCAAGGCAATGGAATATGTAGGAGTACTTAAACATTGCATGATCAAGTTCACCATGTTGGGAGGAAAGTTAGAGCTTCTAACATTTGTTGTACAAATACCCATTCTATGGAGTCCTAGGCTTTCCTCAAGTCAACTTTCATCAGGCATCTAGCTGAAACACTTTTCCTGGTATACAGTCTAACTAAGTCCTGGCTGATCAACACATTTCCAAGAATGCTTCTCCCCTTGACAAAGGCACTCTGGCAGGGTTTATGTTCTACAGAGGCAGTCACTTTGTCTTTCACAAATGATCTTGGATATTACCTTGTACATAGTGTTACAGCAGGCAATAGGTCGAAATTCCTTTACAGTTTTAGGATTATCAACTTTGGGATTAGAAGCTTAGTTCACTGTGCTGTTTGTATTCTTGTTGAGTTGAGTCTCTCAATGCATACGTCTTTATTTTTTAATGATGTCATTGACATGAAAGTGAAATTATAATAGGCAAAAACGACACTACTCAAGTCAACCCAAGACCGGTATTTTGACCCAAATATGACCTGGCTCGAGTTTTGTTGGACCCTAAACCATCTGACCCGCAATTGACTCAATCCAAATTTCCTAAAATGGCTAATTTTTAAATCATACTTAAAATGATCTAGCATTCCCATATAGATAAGTAATTTAGTAAACCACTCTATTTTAGTCAAATCTTTACTAGTGACCCGATAGGACATCGGAAATGTGAAAATGTGAAATCACCTGACCCAAAATGACTCAACCAAAACTGACCTGACCCGAATGACCTATCACCAAGCATTGTTAGTGAATAATTTCGAAAAAAGATTTAGAGTGTGTTAGATTGTATTTATTGGTGTTATTTCACTTGTCTGTAGATGTTTAGAAAAATAATTGCTCCTTTCTGACTGATTTTTGTATTATTTTAAACACAAAATACTTGGAGGAGTCCTTTAAACTACTAATCAACTAGAAGCTAGAAAACTATTCTGCTCCTGTGTTAGAATTCTTTCTGTATCTGTTTCTAGTTTTTGACGTACCAAGTGGCAGTCCTGAATTACTAATATTTGCTTTTCCTGCAGTGCATGGTGAACCTTTGCTCGGGGTGATAAGAGTTTGTTTAAATATAGCTCTAAACAGGTAATCCCTACAACTCTGGATGTATATAATTCTTAGCAAGGTTGATAAGGCTGGCTTAGTTTAAGGAAGTGTGTCTAGGCTCAAGAGTGCAAGACTCGCCGCGGCACTAGCCAAGGAACCTTAGAAATTAGGTCCGCCAGTTACTTAAGGCGGAGTGGTTTGGTGCACGAGGAATAATGTTGAAATTACAAATTTGTTTAAGAAAACAGTGAGTCCTGTGTGGATGACGTGCACACCTATACCTCGCTCCTCGTCATGCCGGCCCTTGTTGTCTAAGTGCTTCTTGCGCCTTTTAAACTAAGAAGGGTAGATATTTTTTGCAGTCATAGCTTATCAGTGTAACCACCTAATGACTGGGCTGCCATGACCAAGAACCTCTGTATGGGGGACACTTGGTTATCACCATTGGGTATCCTTCTTGGTGGTTTCAGCTTGCCCTCCAGGTTGTGGAGAGGCTGCATCTAGTGCTTCTCATCTTTTCCAATAACATAATTTTATCTCCATGCTGGGACATCTTGTTTTTATACCTCCTTCCAATTATATGATAGTTTGCCCCTAGCGTAAGGCTACAAATATAATTGTGCAACAGTACTTGAACTGATCTGAAGATGTTTCATATGTCGTTATTGTGCTGCCAGTAAAAGCCCTATGAATCAAGCTACATCAAAGGCTATGTTGACTCAAATGGTTAGCATTATATTCCAGAGAATGGAATCTGACTTGGTATGTAATCTGTGACACTCATATTTTGTTATCTTCATAAACTCATATGCTGAATTGTGAAAAATTGTCCCTTTGGCTATTTGATGGTGCACTTGGATTGAACAGAATCGCCATATTTTTGATGATGTTGTCTCGTCATACCAAGATTTCAAGTTTCATTTTGTGAAGCTTTATATATTTGGAGTCATATACTCAATCCTATTCGAAACGTGAATTTTCTATATTTGGTAAATAAGGTTATGCACGATGGTTTTTTTTTGGTGAAAAAGGTAAGCATATATTAATCAACCAAAGGACAATTCAATTACATCACATTTAGCAACATTTTTGCCAACGCACATACACTAATCAGGCCAGATAAACAAAACAAGGCCTATCACCCATCTAACTCCTTGCTCCACTCTTCATCCTTCTTTAACTCTTGATTGATTTGATCAGATTCTCCGGTCTTTGTAGGAAATTTTGCAGTCTAAAGGTGTTCCTCGACCACCAAATATGATACATTAAAGACTAGATACAAGCAGCCATCAACCTTTTAATTGCAACAGACCTGAACCTCTTCCTCAACCACCAATATGCATGATGGTTTGAGAGCGTATTTATCCACCTCTCATTATGTATAGGGGCGTCGCATTAGGATGTATTTTTATTTGTTGTCGTCACCCCCACCGTGTCTTTTTTTTGTAGATGACAGCACCTTAGAGATATCTTTTTTACATGGATGTTACCCCCTGGTGTCCATTATTTAATATTATATTGTTCTTATCAAAATAAAATTATACATAAACTCATTCCAGTTATTTTTTTGTTGCTACTTATACAACAACAACAACAACATCAGAGCCTTAATCCCAAAATGATTTGGGGTCGGCTGACATGAATCATCCTTTCGAACCGTCCATGGGTGAACGCACGCCTCAAAATGCGAATAAAAAAAGGGAAAATGAAAAACAAAAAGGAAGAACGAAAATGTAATTGGAAGTCAAGGTAAACTTAGGGGTTTTAAAATCGAATTCCGGATTTCTTTTATAAAAACTTAAAATTTAAATCGAGAGAAAAGATTAAAACGATTTTTAAAAACCGAAATAGAATTAAGGATCCGGAATGAACCAAGTAAAATCTATAAGAAAGTGGTTGGTAAAAAAGTGTAATAAAGGAGAGAAGAATAAATAATTTAATTTCTTTAAATTAAATAAAAAAACACTAAATATGTCAAAAAAAACATCAAATACTAAAAATCCACATGTATCCTTTCCCTCCATTGTGCCCTCTCCGTCACCATACTCTCCTCAAGCCCCAGAAATCTCATATTGTTGCTACTTATACACGGAGGAGAATTACTTTCTCTCTCTCAAAGTTGCATTTATCTATATGACAAGCTACGCGTGGAAGTAGGTTTGTGCTGATTGTAATTATGTTTTGTGACTATTCAGAATGTCAGTCATGCCTCAAAAGAGTTCCAGGATCACTGTTCCACTGGTTTTGACGCACTTGCAAGTGATACTTCTACAAGTAGTCCTACATCCAACATAGAAGTTAACTCACTTGAAGATACGATTCCTCAAAACTCGGTAAAAGATGCATCTCTTGCATCCATAGAGGAAATCCATAAGCTTGCAGGTGGCGCTGATATAAAGGTGCGTGTGTTTGAAAATTGATTCAGTAGCTTCCCGTGGTTGCTTTGTGTAGTTTACTTCAAAAAATTTCCTTCTGATGGGTCTTCTTACTGGATTCTAAAATGGATTTTCATTGAACCAGGGTTTGGAGGCCATGCTGGACAAGGCAGTACATCTTGAAAACGTAGAAAAGATAAAACTGTAAGTGTTATTCTGAGGTGTTAGAATTTTATTCGTACTCTTCCTTTTGTGCATTGTTTCGCATTGGTAATGTAGTGACGTAATGTCAACCTTGATAAAACTGTAAAAGCAATTACGAGGTGTTTGATTTTTATTCTTACTCTCTTTTCCCATTTGTATGCTGTTGCACAATGGTAATGTAATGGTCAATTTTTTTTTTTTTGACAAGTGGGCTGGATCTTGAGAGTATGAGTGTCGGGCATCGTGATGCTCTTCTGCTATTTCGTACTCTTTGCAAGGTTTGTGTCGTAAACGACTTGCTTATTGATATGTAATTTGAAGGTTTGTTGGCTCACTTGTGATTCTTTGGTTTCTGCAGATGGGTGTGAAGGCCGACAATGACATAATGGTGACAAAGACAAATATTCTATCTCTGGAACTTTTACAGGTTATTTCGGACAGTGAATCTTAGGTTCTTTTTTTAATAACTTTTGCAGGTTATTTCAGACAGTGATTCATAGGTTCTTTTTTAGTATTTCATTACTTGATTTGGTTAGGTGTTTTCGTGGTTATACTAGTCCTCGTTATATTTGATTTTCTTAGTTTTTTTAATTACTGGATTTCTGTTTACTCTTAGGCCCGTATAATTCCCAGTTTTCTCTTTGTTTCTATCAATTTTTTCCTTTTGATGGCAAGTAAACAACAATAAAATCTGTTAGCGCACTTCAAGTTCTTTTTCAATCAAGTCTTTGTTGTTGCTGTGTTTGCAAAATACTTAAAGACAACTCAAAAAAGTCATGTATGCACTCTTTTCGTTATACCCAAAGTTATTTACCCGCCTAATGCATTCTTACCACCCTCTCACCACCACTACCATGTCATACTCCAGCTACTTTCCTCAAGTTCTGTGGGAGTGTCTACCAAGTTCATTATAAAGAAGGGGCTGTTGTACTCTCTTTTTTGCCTTGCTGCCTGGAGGCTGGATCGAATCCAGATTTTGGTAGATTTGAATTAGTTTCTATATACAAGTGTTTGTAACTTTGTATTGAGAAGTGATTATATGGAATCTCATCATATTAGTTTTGGTTGCAGGGCTTATTGGAAGATGTCAGCCATGCTTTCACTAAGAACTTTCATTTTATTAACACAATAAAGGCTTATCTTTCCTACACTTTGTTGCGGGCATCCATTTCTTCATCTCCTCAAATATTTCAGGTTGACCTGCAATCATCGTTTCACCGTCTTCCCATTTATTGAGATAGTTTCACTGTTAAATGGGTCTTTTCTTCTGATTACTAATGGGCCTGTGTTTTTGTTTATCCTGATAGCAAGCAGCTGGAATATTTGTTGTACTTTTGCTACGATTTAGAGAGTCTCTCAAGGTACTACAATTTCTATAAAAGGTTGGTTTAGGGGTCTGATTCTGTGATCTTATTGCTCTTTTTTTTCTCCTTCTAAGGGTGAAATCGCGATCTTGTTTCCATTGATAGTGTTAAGATGCATGGATAATGCAGAATGTCCTTCTAACCAAAGGCTAAGCGTGTTAAGGTGAGAATTTGCTGGTCAATTTGCTTTTAGTGGTGGAATTTTCTTGTTCTTTTGTTTGTAGGATTTCTCTTTGTTTTATAAGCTTCTGAAGTTGAAGAACATATGTAGGATGCTTGAGAAGTTATGCAAGGATCCACAGATGCTTCTGGACATATTTGTTAACTACGACTGTGATCTTGATGGGCCAAATCTCTTTGAACGCATGGTACTACCAGCTATCTGCATTCCCTTATTTGAAATATTATTTTTTTGGGTGGCCTTTTGACATTTTTTCTTCTCTTCTAAGGTGACTACATTATCAAAAATTGCCCAAGGGACTCAAGCTTCAAATCTCAACTCTGTTGCTGCCTCTCAAAGTGCATCAATCAAGGATTCCTCACTTCAGGTAAGTTAGTTTTGAGACACCTTAGGCATTAGTTTGGATGATCTTTTTGAGCTACATATTATATGAAGACTGCTTTGGTAATTTTTGGTTCACGTCTCTGTGTGGCAGTGTGGCAGTGTGTTCATTAGACCCAAGTTAATTCACTCTTCAATATTAATGTTGCGCCTGCTGTTTGTTTTTGTGTTTTATTGTTCTTATATGTGTGTGTGTGTCTGTGTGTGCGCGCGCGCCCCCACATTTGTCTTAGTAGAGTACTTGGCAACAACAATATATCAGTAAAGCCTTATTTCTAAAATGGTTTTTACATTAGCGAACATGAACCATCATATGTAGCTGTCAATGTAAGTGGTAAAACAAACAGTGATATAATGTGAAGCCTTATTTCTAAAATGGTTTTTACATTAGTAAAGGGGATCAGAATAAGTAAACTAAGAAAAGTGATATAATGTGAAAGAGAGTGACGTGAGTGGGAGTAGCATACAAAAGGGGGCATAAAGTGGAAACTCAGATGGAAAATGTGTGAAAATCTTATAAAAGAATTCCCTTCCTCTGTTGCTTCGCCATTTCATTACTAACCTTAAAAAAATGTGTGTGAAGAAAGATAAAAGGAAAACAAGGAGAGAAAACCTTAGTAAAGATAGCAAAAAAGATACGTAGAGGGGAAAAAATCTGCAAAGCATATCCATGGATTCAAGTGGTAGTATAGAACTGCTTATACTCAAAAGGTAAAAGAGTACTACTTCCTAAACGCACTAAAAACATCGAAGTTGAAAGGTCTGGAAAACTCGCCCATAGGTGATGATTAAGTTAGTCATGTTAGAAAATTGTCTGGATTGACAAAGAAAGGTTTGATCCAGTTGACACATTGATGCATTATGAATGCACTGAAGCCTTTATTTCATTTTATGAACAGTTCATAAAGCAAAATGGCTCACTAAACTTTGGTGTATATCTTTTTTTGTAAAGCAAAAGTCATTCGGTGCAATTTTCTAACACTATTTTATTTCGGGTCATCTGAAAACCATGTCTTTGTGTTGTTAATGCTAGGGTAAGTGATACGAATGATGAAACGAATAACGACTTTTAACGACCTTGCTAATGTCGCGTGCTAGGCGTGATAAACCGCATGCCAACAGTAACCAAATAACTAATAAAAACAGATATTTAGTTCAGTTTTCTACCTCGAAAACGAACTAATGGTTTCTAACGAATGAACTACCTCGCTCAATCGAAAGGGAGAGATTTGAAGTATTGTCTCAAATCTGGAAAATTTGATCAACCTTGATCGTTTTAACTGAATTCTTATTAATGCTTTTCTGCCCGAAAACTTCATACAAAACTCCCTATAAATAGCTATCGCCTTCTTCACCGACAAGACTCCTAACCTAATTAGAAAACAACTAAATAATTCTAAACTTAATCTAACAAGTCATAAAACAACTAAATCCCTGATACAATGATCAGTTTTTATTCGTCTAAACCGACTAAACTAGAGTCCCAAGGAATGCTGCTACATGAACTCGCTTACCCGCGTTCCATCCCTGCCCGTGTACTGAATTAATTAATATGTCATCATCAGGAATCGTATCAGTAAGTAGTTGTACATCCGCCATACATCGTAATTTGTAGAATCCCTTGACGCACCGAGGCAATGTTATATGTCGGGCAAAAATAAGAGATGCTGCTTTGGGATTTTGTAGTTTAAGCTGTTATATTTATTTATGAAATGAACATAATTCAACTTTTTTTTTCAAGGTTGTAGCCACTTTTAGTCTTTAGGATTAAGTTTGGGGGCAGGTTGTTTTTAAGCTCCCCTTTAGGAGAACGGAGCTCTGGAGCTGGTTGTATCAATGGGATCCCAATTACTTCCGTCTAAATGAGTTGATTACACTTTTAATTTTGATATAGATAACATATCCTCTTACGCTTTACTTTTTTGCAAGTGCAAAATTATCCTTTTTAGAAATTTCTGTATTGAAACATTTTAGGTGAACAATATTATTCTCATCCTCATATATCTTATTTGCATCTAGCTATAAAGATAATGCATACATGAAAGTAAGTATGAAAAAACTAATGTGTCCGAAGTACAATAGAAATGGAAGCCCTATTGGCCCTAGATTTGAAAATATTAAAGGTTTTTATTCCCAGAAGATGGAAAGTTGTATCATTTGCTGCAGTATTATTGCTCCTTCCTAAGTGATTTTGTTGATCATACTTTAGCAGCTAGCTAGCTGACTTGTCTTATGTTTTTCGCTAATTTGTGGAAGTTTCACTTCTTCATGCTTGTGCAGTGCCTTGTAAATGTCTTTAAAACACTGGTCGATTGGGAGAAGTCCCATAAAGAATTAGACCACAAAATCAAGGATGGGAAGTCACTGGATGATTGTTCAGGTAAAGATGCCGTAGAAATTGAACAGAGGAAGGACACAAACAGTGATTTTGAGGAGACAAAGTCTTGTAAATCTACTGTTGAAGCTGCGATAGCTCAGGTAAAAATGTTGGAAGTGGACATTTGTCTTTCAGTCTCGACCCTTGAATGACAGGCTGAGTGGAGGACTCCTTGTTCTCTAATGATTACTTTTAATAATAATATAATAATGCCAAGAATATTTTTATTTTTTAACTATGGTCTCTGTGAAATTTGTTACAAAGTGTATTATGTGACAAATTTGAAAGCAGATGGTTCATACTTCATACAGTTGCCTTTCATGCGTTACTACGGAACACTGTAATTTACTAGGCCTTGTAATAATGTTTACAAATAGGACGATTAATAATATATCCAGCATCATCTACCTGCTTTATTTTGTATGTTTTATTTGCTTAAAATAAGTATTTCAATTTTTTGTTTGCCATTTAAAGGCAAAATAGTTCAGCATTCAGGCAGAAATTTAGTGATTTGTATTGCCATTTGTTCTACAGAGTATGGTTGGTGATTTCTTAGGTCAAGATGAAGAATTTCCGTTGTCGGTAATGCATGCTTATGTTGATTCTATGAATTTTTCTGGAATGACTTTTGCGGCCGCAATACGCGAATTCTTGAGTGGGTTTACACTTCCCGGAGAAGCCCAAAAGATTGACCGCATAATGGAGAAGTTTGCAGAGCGGTGGGTCCTTATGACACTGAGTGTGTCTTGTGTTCCGTGTTTATAATATTTTTTTTTTGTTGAACTCGTATATGATATGTTGTTCACTTTACAAACCAAGGAGTTACTTCTCCTATTGCCAATCAGTTTTAGGATGGAGCCTCATTTTGGCCTATGGCGGACATTATCTCCATCATAGGCCCATATTATGTGAAATTGAACATATTATAAGAACTCATAGCTTCGACTGTATGACTTTCCACTTATGCAGTATTGCAACTGACATAGCATTCTGTTGAGGGTTGTTAAAAACCACTCCAGTTTGATTTCTAAAGGTAGCCACAGAGGAACTCCTCCAACTGCCAATTGGTTTTAGGATAGAACCTACTTTGAGCTTATGAAGTGGGTTCTCTTTTCTCATCGTGGGTGTGGCCTAAACCCATTTTGTGTGGAATTTAACACTTATCACAACTTTCTTGCTCTTTGGGTCAGTAGCGCTACTATAATATGGATTTCTTGCTCTTTGTGTGGAACTTAACACTTTTCACATATTTTGGGATGGAAGTAATAAATTCTTAAGAACTCTTGCATACAATGTGCCTTGCTGGCTTTCTATGATACTGGCTGTAAACTTACTCTTTAAATCTGCATCTTCGGTTTGCAGATATTGTGCAGATAATCCAGCTCTGTTTACGAATGCGGATACAGTTTATAACCTCACCTATGCAGTCATCATACTGAATAGTGATGCTCATAATCCTAAAGTTACTGCTAAAATGTCCAAGGCTGATTTTGTGCATTTAAATTCTATGGCCGATGCGGAAGAGATCCCACCTCAAGAACTTCTAGAGGAGATCTACGATTCTATTGTAAAGGAAAAATTAAAAATGAAAGATGACGATACTGAAGGAAAAGGGTGCCTTGTAAGCATCCTTAATTTGGGTCTTCCTAGAAGAAAGCCCTCAACAGAAACTATATCTGAGAGAGATGCTATTGTTAAGCAAACACAAGCTATTTTCCAGAATAGAGGAACTAATAGGGGGGTCTTTTATACCTTAAAGAGGGTTGAACTCCTAACGCTGATGACTGAAGCAGTTGGATGGCCTTTGCTTGCCACATTCTCTGTTATCATGGAGGAAGGAGATAATATGTCAAGGGTTCAACTTTGTATGGAGGGATTTAAAGCAGGAATTCACATAACAAATGTTTTAGGAATGGATACAATGCGTTATGCGTTCTTAACTTCATTAGTCAGGTAATTTATGATATGAAGCCATTGTCCTTGAAGAGAATGCAAAGTCGTCTTTTTAAATTTCTGTCATCTTGTTATCTTGTGATTATGAGTTTATTTTTTCATTTGTCTCAGATTTACTTTCTTACATGCACCGAAGGAAATGCGCAGTAAAAATGTTGAAGCCTTACGAACTTTGTTAGATTTGGGCGAGTCTAATGCTGATGCCCTTGAGAACACATGGAATTCTGTTTTGGAATGCATTACTCGGCTAGATTTTATTACCTCGAATTCTGTTGTTGCTGTAACTGTGATGCAGGCATCAAATCAGATCTCCAAAGATGCACTTCTTCAGTCTTTGAGACAATTAGCGGGAAAACCTACAGAACAACTATTCCTAAACAGCGCGAGGCTTCCCAGTGATGCAGTAATCGAGTTCTTCACTGCTCTTTGCAGTGTATCAGCAGAAGAACTGAAACAAAATCCTGCGCGTGTTTATAGCCTACAGAAACTTGTTGAAATTAGCTATTACAACATGGCGCGCATACGCATGGTATTTCTTTTGTAGAATATGTACTCTTTGTTTGTGTTATTAGTATTACTAGAAAGGAGAATACCATAGAGTAATCATATATTTTTCGGTTTATTCCAGTCTTGAATAATTCTCCGGTTTTGGATAATGATGGAATAAAGCAAATTGGCTTACAAAACTGTGTGAAGTAACAGTCACTTGATGCAACTTTTGGCATGATTTTTCATTATGAGTCATTCGAAAATAGCGCTTTTGTATTGTTAGTACTAAGGTAAGATTGTGTACATCTACCCCTTGACACGCCATCGGCAGGAGCCCTTAAGTCATTAAGGTTATGTTGCTCTTGTATTGTTCACAAGGATCTCATTTTACAATTTAACCCGCTGTTTCTCTGTACAAACCTCTCCTTTGTATAACAGATGCTCAAATTTCTTTCAGGTGTGGGCTAGGATCTGGTCTGTCCTGGCGGACCATTTTGTTTTTGCTGGAAGTCATCATGATGAGAAGGTAGCTATGGATGCTATTGATTCTTTAAGGCAGCTGGGTATGAAGTATTTGGAGCGTGCTGAACTTTCCAGTTTTACATTTCAAAATGACATTCTGAAACCATTTGTTGTTCTCATGCGGAACAGTCAAAATGAATCCATGAGGAGGCTCATTGTTAATTGCATTGTTCAGGTTTCCTGCTAAACATTTTCTAGTTTTCCTCGATTTTTTAGTCATCATTGACAACAGCTTGACTACTACACAGTTTTTTTTTATTATTTTTTATCTTCTCAGCTATAAAAAGTGAGTCATTTTGCAGATGATAAAATTAAAGGTTGGAAGCATAAAGTCAGGCTGGCGAAGTGTATTCATGATTTTCACAGCCGCTGCAGTTGACGAATCAGAGCCTATCGTCGAAAGTGCATTTGAGAATGTGGAGCAGGGTGAGACCAAGTGTTGAATTTTCCTCAATATTATTTCAAAAATTGTTGACCAGCCGTTAACACTTCTATCCCAGATAACAAAATGGTCAAGTATATAACATGTCGTTTTTTTATTGACAACTTGATATTTTATAATGATGATGGGCATATTTAAGCTAGTCATCATTATAAATATAAGTTGTCAAAATAAATTCATTAGGTTGTTTATATGATGGACTATTATCAGTAAGTGACTGCATTTTTTTTTAATTGTGAAATGACAGTCATTTGATTTAACTCTCAATGCAAATTTCATTTTGGGTCGTCTGGAACAGTCTCTCTGTGTTAGACACAGAGGTACAGACACCTCTGACCTCCTTACCCTGTGTGGGGAGTGGGGACCATTGAGGCACTAGAGTATTGTTATTGACCTGTTGTACTATTATCACTTGGTCTCGTATCATGCTATAAGATGCTTCTGTAAAAGAGTTTATCGCATTACTTTCAGTTTCTACACAGATTAGGCCTTGAAAATGATTGTTGTATGACACTCATGTGATGTACAGTGATCTTGGAACATTTTGATAAAGTTGCTGGCGATTGCTTTATGGACTGTGTCAACTGTCTTATTGGATTTGCCAACAATAAGAGCTCTCACCGGATAAGTTTGAAGGCTATTGCACTATTGCGTATTTGTGAAGACAGACTTGCTGAGGTTTGTCTTTTATATTCTAACAAGTTGTGGTGTTGCCCTTCAACTTGGCACTAACCTAGCTTATTATAACTTTACCAAGTCTTCCATGGTAACTAACTGCACTCTTGAATCTCGTTTGTTTCTTCGATTTACTAATGTTCCATTTAATAAATATTACCAGAAGTCACCTATGAAGGTGTAGTTTCTTCAAAATCGTTAACTTAGAATACAGGCACTTTTGTCCTTCATTTTACTTATTTATTTATCACCCGAACATTTAATATCTGTAAACTCTTTACCTTCTTCTTCTCTAGTGCTCCTACATGTAAAAAAAAATTATTTTAGAAACGGTTATGAGGTTTTCAGGCAAAATAGCTTAAATTATTCCAGCAATTGATTAAATTCCTAAACTTTTAGTTTTTCTCCATTGCTCTTACATGTGAACTCATCGTCTTTACATACAATTATTAGGGTTTTATAAGGACACTTATAGACATTTCCAGCAATTTTTTGCTGTAAAATTTTCTGTTTCCTGTGCACCTACATGTGAGCACACATTATCTTTGCATATAATTATGACAAATAAAACATGCTGGGGGCATGCAAGCATGAAGTAGCAGGAGTTCCTTTCTAAATGAAGCTTGATGATATCGCCATGGGCATTTGTGAATTGGTGCATAATTGCATATCATTGAGCACGACTGTAAGTAGTAGGATAGCTGCTGGTATTTGCTTACATCAGTGAGACACTTTTGATCTATGGTGATTGCCTTAGATAATATACTCTTCGTTTCTACTAAAGGGAGGGTTTATTTGCTTGCAAAATTGTCAGGGTCGTGTACCAGGTGGTGCTCTAAAGCCTATAGATCTAAGTCCTGATGAAAATTTTGATGTGACTGAGCAATACTGGTTCCCAATGTTAGCGGGATTGTCAGACCTAACATCAGATCCAAGGGTTGAGGTCAGAAACTGTGCCCTGGAAGTACTTTTTGATTTGTTGAATGAGAGAGGTACCAAGTTTTCTCCGTCGTTCTGGGAAAGTATCTTTCGTCGAGTCCTTTTCCCTATCATCGACCATGTAAGACACGCTGGAAACGAGACCTCACTGATTTCTTCTGATGACGAGTGGCTCCATGAGACCTGCATTCACTCACTCCAGTTGCTGTGTAATCTTTTTAACACTTTTTACAAGGTATGTAGTTTTTTTCCTTTTTCTTTTCAATTGTCTGAATGGGTTAGCCGCCGAGCCGGTATGAGTATGTTGGTCATATATGTGAAATGTTTTGTCGTTTACTCCAAACTTAAAGATGCTTCAATGCTTTGTGTAGTCCTCAGGGTCGTTCCTGCATTAACCTGTTTCGTTGCTGCTTAAGTTAATTTTCTTTTAAAACAATAATCAAGCAAAAAGCACAAAAAACTCAGTTGTCCGTTGTACTGGCACTCTGAGTACTTGCACGTAGATCCACTAATGCATTAGGGAGGGGCTGTATGCCTGGGAAGGTCTTCACAGCTTATTGGCATCAGAGAGGAAACATACTTTGTTTAAAAGGTGAGAAGTGCGCCGATGCACAACGCGACATAGACGAGGCGGCATTTTTAAAATAATTTTTTCTGCAATAATAACTCCTTTTGGATTTTAAAGACAGGTAACACGTAAAGGAGTAAAAGTGACAAGTGACAAATAGAATGTCATTCTAAAAGAAGTCAAAGAAAAAAAATTTGAAAATTGCATAGTTCTACAAGTCGCTTCTACAAAGCGCAGTTACGGCAAACCAAGGTGTTTAGGTAGTGACTCAGTGAGCCTTTGGTTTAAATTCACTGCTGGTGCGTTTGTTTAAAACTAAGGTGAAATGACAAAGCATGCACCATTACATAGAACATTTTTATTTATTGTGGGACTAGAACTTTATTGTGGCAATGCTTCTGATGGAACATTTATTTTGGTATGGAATTTCGACAAACATCCTCTTGGTGGTTCATAATAACAATTGTGTTCTACATTTGGTTTTTCATTTTTTTTTTTCCCAAAATGAGCATGTTGTACATTCAGAATGAAGTAGTTCCTTATAGGTTTATTTTTACAAATCCCATATTATTACACTGCTCTTATCATTACCAGCAGAATACAAATTAAGGAATCTGGAGTACTGTAGTTATTCATTTGACACAAGCACTGACATGGTAGATTTCATGTACTTATTGGGATGGATTTTGTAAGTCGTTTTTAGCAAGGCAGTCGGTTCGAACATTAAAGTCACAAGAAGATGTCCAGATAAGAGTGGTTAAAAATAAGTGTCTTGAACAGTTGTTATCAAGTGAGAGTAAAAAGCTACGAAAGATGACAAACCACATACACAGAAGACAGAACATTCCTGAAACAATATCCACCTAGCTTATTCAGAAACTAGAATTGAATGCAAACAAATTTTTGATGACTATATTGAAGTGTATGTGAGTACCTGCCTATAGTGGCTTAGTCTTGGTTATTTTTTCTCTTGTCATGTTTCTTGTCTACCTTGCACCTCGATTATTGTTGTTGAGGGCCTTGAGGAGGATCAGATTATATGTTGTTACTCGCTAATGCTTCAGTTTGTCGTCATATACTCATATTATTGCATTAAATGTTTCATGATGAATTGTTTGTATTCCGGCTTTCAGGAAGTATTTTTTATGCTACCCCCATTGCTAAGCTTGCTATTGGATTGTGCAAAGAAGACTGACCAATCAGTGGTGTCTATAGCGCTTGGTGCATTAGTTCATCTCGTAGAAGCCGGCGGACATCAGTTCAGTGATAATGATTGGGATACCTTGTTAAAAAGCATAAGGTTCGTGCCCTATTTGCCTTCACTTTTCATTTTTTTTAGCTTTAATGTCAAGACAATTGAGCTGTTGAATGAATTGGGTTTCTAGAGATGCTTCATTCACTACGCAGCCACTTGAGCTGCTGCATGAATTGGGTTTTCAGCATTCCAACACTCCCACGAGTCTTGGTGATTCGAAGCCTGATGTTGGAGGTGGGGGTCATTTGGATTCACCTGGCCATGAGTCTGCGAATAGTCGGCCGTTTGATGGTAGTGAAGATCTTACTACACATCATGTGGACCAAGGTGATTCTGCTGACCTGCGCCAAAATTCAGAAATAACAGAAGGTAATTACTGTCATTAATATGATTTACTTCTTATGGACTAACACAGGTGTTGTATGCTAGTTGGTCCAAATATCAAAATTGTTCTACTAGGGTAACAATAACATTACCTCAGTGTCTCAAGGACTCTTGCAAATGGCGGAGTAAGGGGTTCCTAATTTAGGCAGCCTTACCTTTGTTATAACGACACGGAGAGGCATTTTCAGATGCCGGACAGTGATCGAGAATTGCATCAAATGAGTCGGTTTAGTGAGCAATTTTACTGTCTTCCATCACAATCAACAACCTAAGAATGGGGGGTCTACTGTTCCATTGTTCCACCGGGGTAATGATGAGAAATGTCTGATATGCAGGCTTACCAACTCCCTCTCAGAAACCTTACGACTCTGTGGAGCTTCAAAGAAATCAAAGCTTGGGTCAAAGAATAATGGGCAACGTTTTCCTCAGAAGCTTTACATCCAAGGCCAAGTATGAACTTGATGTTCCAGTGCAATCTCAAACTCAGGTAATTGAACATGATACTTTGAGAGCGTAATTTTCCCTCTCTCATTGTGTATTATATGGGTGTCACATTTGGGGTGTCTTCTTGTATATGGTCGTCAGATCGTCACCCCCATTGTGTCTTTGTTGTACATCGGCGCCACATCTATGCTATCTTTTGTACATGGTGTTATGCCATCACCCCCTTGGTGCCCATTAATTAATATTATATCTTATGAAAAAAAAAAAGAAAAAATACTCGGGTAATTCAACAGCTTTATAAGTCTTAGGTGATTTTAGAGTCTTTGCACGCCATGTATGCTAGGAAGTGCTTTTGGAAACCAACCAAAATCTTGAAATAAGATTAATTATTAGTTGTTTTTCTATGGAAAAAAACATTACTCCGTGGTTAATAGGCAATATACTTTGTCATACAATATCGAAGAATTGCCAAAGTATATTGCCACGTAAGGGGAAAACTAGTACGGAGTAATGTTTTTTTGCGTAGCCAAGTAAGAATTGCCAAAGTATATTCCAAGGCCAAGTATTATTGAGATTAATAGGCAATATACTTTGGCAGTTCTTCGATATTTTTGTCATACAATAATTCTTGTTTATCTGCAGATCTGTCCTCTGTCGCTAACCCACTCCAGATATTTGGGATTGGTTTCATATAATCATATGCATGGTTCCTCTGGATTTTGCTCTTGCTAACTGTTATCTTTCTGTTCTGCCTGTTATTTCTGCTTTAGGCTCTTGAAGCCATGGAGTTTGATTCAAAGAACGAAGTGGAAACCCCGCTGCTCATGGTTGTCAGGGGTAAATGTGTCACTCAATTGTTGCTTTTGGGTGCAATCGATAGTATCCAGGTATTTGCTGAGCTTTATGTCATACCATGCATTACTATCAGTTGAGGTAGCATGTTTATGGCTCGTATAAAATAGTGGACATAAAAGTTAGCATATACATGTCCTATCTTTTGAAACCATATCGTGGTAACGAACAGTATCCCTTTTTTGTTAATACTGTATAGCGACTGTTCGGTTCGTCTCTATGATATTTGTAAATTCTTTTCATCTACATATGTGCACAAGTGACAAGAATATGCATGGATGCATGAACTTTTTTCCAGAGTGCTAAAATATGATCTTTTTGATGAAAAGAGAAGGCGAGGGGAAAAAGGAAACTGTTGCTTTCCAGCATATACTGTCTCTATTCCTCTCTTGTGCATCGATTGTTTCCAGTGATTCTTCACTTTTAAATTGTAACTTAAAAAGGTGAAAATATGATCACTAAAAGTGGCTGCCAATTTGAGGAAATCAGCAATTTACTTATAACTTCTGATAGTGGAAAGGGTCTTCAAAATCTGTGGCTATTAAGTTTATAGCATGTCAGAGGGCTGGATGAAGTGGGGGTTGCCGTAGCTATATGTAAGGTGTAGTGTCAATTTATCATCATTAAGAGGTTCAATATTTTGTATATTCAATTGTATTGCCTTTTCCCCCTTCTTTTGAACATTCTGTGATGGAGTAAAACAGCCTTCTTTATTTAACAATGATCTTGCATCAAAGTTAGTATTGAAGATTTTGCTTAGCATTTGATGAGTTTGATGGTATTTGGGAATTAGGTGTGTGTCTTGGTTTGTGACTTTATTTTCCTTATCCACTCGCACTTAAGTTTTTAGCTCGTCTGTGAAGTTGTTGTTGCTTGTTTCATGGCATTTAGGCTAATTTGTGTATATCCAACAAAATGAAGGTGGCTTATCATTTTCTTTGAGTTTCTCTATAGATGCTTGGCGAAGTAGTTATGAACTTATAATAAGATAATTTCGATGTGATAATTTTACATTATTCAGTATTTGAAGGAGCTTTTGATTGATTGAAATGACATTCCTCTATGTTTCAGAGCAAGTTTGTAATTATAAATTCAAATGCTGCTTCTTCTACATGTTCATGTTCTCAATCCACTTTCTAAATTTTCAGGAAATTTAATTCAAATGGAACTCTTTTATAAGAGAAATTGTTCTGCTAATATTTACTAGATACCATTCAAATATGCATCTTGGATTATGGCTCGCAATCTCGCATTCACAAGTCCTCTATAGTCTATGACATTCAACTATTGTTTTTTCTTTAAAACAGAAGAAGTATTGGCTAAAGTTGAATGCACAGCAAAAGGTCTCTATGATGGAGATATTGCTATCTATATTGGATTTTGCTGCTTCATATAATTCCTACCACAACCTCCGGTTACGCATGCAACAACTTCCAGCTGATAGGTATCCAATAAACATACAATTAGTATTATTGTTCATTGTTTATTCTTTTCTGATATATTGTCTTTGCTCTAGAATGGTCTATATAAGCAAACATATTTAGCATTTCACCAAATATTACAAGCAGCTGTATGCTATTGTGTGGAACTCAACTACTCGGGTTGCAACAAACAAGTTATTCCCTGTCACTGTTTACTGATATGCCAAATTACATTTCCCTTTTTTGATATATGACTTGAGAACGACTTTCTTATGGAAGCTTCCTCAAGGCTTGGAACAAACTTGAAGGAATTATAAAAAAATCTAGGAACTTTGACACCAATGGAAAGCGGCCACTCTTATAAAACGGTGCAGAGGATGGCAGTAAAGATGTTTTACTTGGGGTTCACTTGGATCGAGTGTATTTGCTAAGGGGATAATGGAGGGAGATACAATGGAGTGAGGTGGTACTGTATTGGTAGTAGTGATGATGAAGAGAATAAAAAGAATAACATAGGGGAAAAGTAGTGGTATATGTAAATACACAAATTCTCATTGTAGACGGACACTATCTGTCTAAAGCTGAAGATGGATAGTGTCCCTCTCACAAAATGTAAGTGGATAGTGCAAGTGGGTGGGAAATGGATACCCCCACTCCCACTTGCATTTTGTGACAGGGTCACTATCCGTCTTCAGCTTTAGACGGATAGTGGCCGTCTACAATGAGACCCACTGATGTAAATATAGCAACCCGGAACCGACCTCACCCGACCCGTTTTGGACTCGGCACCCGATACAACCCTACAATTAGTGACTCGAACGCGAACTCAAACCCGGCTCGATATTGACCCGTTAAGACTTAAGATGACAATTGTAAAGCTTAACATTGATTCAAATGAAAGCGATTTAGTGTTTAGGTGACTTAATAACAATGTAACCACAGCAAATAGTGATCAAAAACTAAAACTATTGGTAACAAATTGAAGTAACGTGATAAAAAAAGGGACAATAATCAGACTCGAAAATGACCGGACCCAAATTTGACCCTACCCGGCACATCAATTTGCCCGAATGATCTAACCCGATAACTGCCTGACCTGAACCCGACTCGCCCCCGAAAGGGTATGTTAACTTGGTATGACTCGAACCCGATTTGACCCGGTCCAAACTTGACCCGACTGATATAGTCATCACCCTTATGGTGTCGTTTGTGTAATAGGCATCACCCCCCTTGGTATCTTTAAATCTTTAATGAATATTATGATCTTAAAAGTGTAAAAGTAACCCCATTAAGGGTTCACTAAGTACCCGCTTGATCCTCCCCGGGTGCAGTGCATTACCCCCTCTACCCTTTCCTCATGACCTCATCCCTTCACTACCAACACTTCCTCTTCATTTCTATTGTTTTACCTCCATTTTCCCTATAAAAATTATCCTCCATTCAAACAAGCCCTTGGTATATGTGAAAATCCTCAGACCTCATTTGTCTGAGCAATTATAAAAGTCAGCGCTTTTAAGCTTTCATGTTGCACCGACTTCTTTCACTTATGTCTCTTCTAGATCGAGAACATTTTGAATGGTAGACAAGTAGTTGTATAAAGACAAATTGACTTTTGCAGGCCCCCATCAAATCTTTTACGACAGGAGCTGGCAGGCACCTGTGTATACCTGGATGTATTACAAAGAACAACCTCAGAACTTGGATTAATCAAAGAAAACAATGTTGAACTAAATGACTCTCCAGATACATTTACAACCCCAACGAATAATCATCTGAGCACTGTTGCCTATTCAAATGAAGAAGAGCAGCTTGAACAGGTAGCAGAAGAGAAGCTGGTATCATTTTGTGGACACGTGCTAAAAGAGGCGTCTGAATTTCAGATGACTGCGAGAGGCACTAATAACAAGGAGATTCATCGTGTACTGGAGTTACGTTCTCCTATAATTGTAAAGGTAAGGTTATTGGTTACTCTTGTGCTGTTTTCTACAATCCAAGCATAGGCTGGGATATCTTCAATTCAGACCCTTGCTGGTTTGTGACTTGCAACATATGTGATTGCATGTCCAGTTGGTATCTATTGTGTTTTCTAACTACTCGATGCTGGTAATTGCCTTCTCCTATAATTGTGAAATCTGGGTCTGTGCTTTGTGTCTTGACAAAGTTAACAATAAGCGTTGGTTTTATCTGGTTCTCAGTCATAGTGCACTTAAGCATATATGAAAATCGTGCCTTGTTGGGATAGCAAAGTAGGAGGGAAAGTGAGCGGAGGGGGATAGAGGGAAAGGAAAAGCGGGGAAGAGAAGGGGAGGGGGAATTAAGTATGGGTGTTTGGATACATATTCCCTCCAAATCTTTCCTATGTTGGAGAGATTTTGAGTGTGCCAAGTCTGTGTATTACGTGTATATATTAACTTGGCGCAGAGCATTTAGTTATTTTATTGTTTTTAAATAAATCATTTTAATATACAATATTTTTTCAGATATCGCAACCATCTCCAGTTTTAAGTCACTGTGATTATCTAATTGCGACAATTAGTCTGAATTGTTAAAAAAAAAATATAGATAACGCATTTGTTGTCTCGCTTGTAAACTACACGCTGAATTGTTTACAAGGAAAAAAGAAAAAGAAAAGTGGTGATAGTTTACATAAGTGCTCAAATTTCAACTCTAAGCTTGCAACTTGCAAGTGAAGCTTATGTCTTTCTTTACTTCTCCTTGCAGGTGATAAAAGGCATGGCGGCTATGAACAGTCAAATTTTCAGAAAACATCTCAGAGTTTTCTACCCATTGCTTGCTAAACTGGTGTGCTGTGATCAGGTGATCATCATGTTTAATGTTGCCTCGTCTATTGAAATATCCATGTCAATTGTCAATCTTGAATTTTGTTAGCTGCCAGCACTTACACTCTTGCCATTGACCTCGTAGTAATAGATCTCAGTTTCTGTCACGGTTGTCGTATTGGCCGTCGCGGCCTAGTCTTTCTAAATGCGGCCAATGTTGCCTTAAATTATGGCAAAATGTCAAAATGTGATCGTGGTGTTCTTCAGAACCTTTACTTAGCAGTCATGTTTTTGTGTTGTGGTGAGTGGCATGTCTAGAATGAGAAAAATCCAAAAACTGTAAAAGCTGTGTCCAATTTTGTACTCTCCTTGAGAAAGAGGCAGAAATAACTCCTCTGATACACGAAAACTGGCAGTCATGCTATATATAAAACCCATGATTTGGGCATTTGGTAGTTTCTGCTTTGGGATTTTTGTTGGCGTGAGAATGACTACAGGTTAAACCCTTCTATCTACATGGGGTTTTCCTATCTGTGTAATTGGTTCCATATGGAGTATGTCACTTATGTTCAATATTTTGCAACTCCGCAGCCATAGCGTGATGTACTTCGTTTTGCCATTTGGTCATAGTCACATATTCCGTATTTACTAGTTTACTTTACTACCACCATTAGTAAAACTGAAATTTTGGCTGCTTTAACTCTAAATGTTTTCTACTTATCAGATGGACGTTCGTAGGGCACTTGGTGAACTTTTCAAGAGCCAATTCAGTTTTCTATTACCATAACTCTTTCATCTCGCTCGTTGTCTCTGCAATTTATCTGGACACTTTCACCGGACCTTCTCCTCTGTAATACAGCTTTCATTCTGCAGCTAGGACAGTTTTTCTAATCATAGAAAGGAGTTGAAACCAATGGCGGATGCATGAATAACTAACAACCTGGAGTCCCTGAACACCGGAATTGGTTTTTGTTCATTTTGACACACTTTTGTATTCAAAGGTTTCAAAATCTACGGAGTATAATTTTGTAGAATAACATTTACTCCGTATTAGTTATGAAATGTAACTGTAAAACGCTGATGAATTGGACAAAGGGTGCTTTGCTAGAGATTTGAAGCACAGAAGGCGCTTTGTCGGTTTTTGGCGTTATCGTAGAGGAACTTCAAACTTACATAAGGCTCTTGGTCCTTTCTTGGCAGGTTATTGTTATTTGTTAGCACTAGTATTGGTGCCCGGCTTCGCCCGGACTACCTCTACTTACCATTAATTTTTTTTTTCATTAAATAAAATTAAAGTTGCATAACCCATAAATTTATCATTAATATATTTTTCTTTGACATATCCTAAAATTACGATGAAATAAATTTTGAGACAAATTCACTACTCCCGCTATTAATATTTTACTCGTATTAATGAAACAATAGTAAATTAGTAATAGCATTTCACTACTTGTCCGTAATCATTGTTACTTTTACTATTTCCGTCGTAACTATTGTTACTGTCACTACTGCCGTATTAATATTGATAATTTCATTACTCTCGCCATAATTATTGTTACTTTCACTATTGTCGCATTAATATTGATTATTTCACTACTCCCGTTGTTTCTACCACTTTCACTAATCTCACTGATAAGTATCATATAACTATATCCAATGTTACTACAATTCTTTTCTTTACTTACGAAATTACTTTTACTACTTAGGCATGCAATTTTAAGAGGATTATATATTTATGAAATCTAACTTGAATTATTTATAACCTACTTATATTATATTTTTGTATGTTAAATAATTAACATCTTTATACATCTAATAAACTATAAAGTTTAATAAAATTGCATATATTTTAAGTTCAATATATAATTTTATGATGATAATAAATAATACCATAAGCGTGCATGTTTATACTAATTAATTATTTTATTTTAAAGAAATTGACCATCTTCTAGTCTTCTATAAATATATAGAAAATTATCAAGCATCTTCTTTCTTTTAGTCTCCTTGAAATTGATCATTTTAATTAATTACTAGTTTGGATGCTCGTGCGTTACAATGGGGTAATTAACTTAGTTAAAAAAAATTGGTTATAAGGTCTTAATATTTACATCTTATCTCTAATCATTTATTTAGATATGATCAAAAGTCAAAACATCTTATTTAAGAGACGCAAAAGATGTTGGGTTGATACCTAAGTTCCAAGGATGCCTCATATTTATAATCATAAGACCACTACATCTTATGTTAATCTTTCGATGTGGGACAATAATTCTATTATTTTTATATAATCCTACATTATTTTCCAATGTGTATAACATACTAAGAAGTACACAATTTTATATATGTACAAATTATATGAAATCTATACGCTAATGATATCATTTTTACCACGAATCAAATTATGTTATTTTCATACTTTTCTTAATGATATTTTTTTGCCAAATGAAATGTAATATTTTTTTATATAAAAATTAGAAACATCACTTGAATATAATATAAGAAATAAATTTTATAATAATTAAAAGATTCTCCACTTTATTTTTTACATCAAAAAAAATTATTTATAATACTTTCCTAAATTAATTTTTAAGATCACCCCACCTTATGATAATTTTCTGATGTGGGACAATTCAACTATTTATATGTAGTATATTACCACACCTACATTATTTTTCAATGTGGGACAAATAACACACGAAAAAGTACACCATCTTTTTTGCACCTATTTCGATATCCAACCCGATTTAATAATGAGAAAATATTATACTATCTATTTATATTCGTACGTCTTTTTCCATTTTTTGTCATAATTAAAATATGTACAAATGATATGATTTAAATTTTATTTTTTTTCCTAACATGACTTTTAAGATGTAATTGAGGGAGCAATAGAATGTATAAATAAATGCAAAATATTTCCTTTTCCTGGTGCGATTTTGATTAATGGTTAAAAATTATGATGTATTTTAGTTACTCAAATGTAATGAGGCATAATAATTACCTGTATTTGAAAGTTAAAAAGATTTAATTCTACTATTTATCAAAGTAAAAAAGTTCATTATTGATTTGTTTGTGGATTCAAAATCTTTTTATGCAACACTTGATTATATTATAATTCATAAATTTTCTATTTTAGTGCAGAGATTATCATTATATGACACATACAAATTTATGTATATTTAGCACCCATTTTATTTTTTAATTATGACTTTGTCTTAAATAAAGTTATTATACTATCGATTGTCTTAAAATAACATTATAATATCACTAATATAATAATATATAATCGCTTTTATAAATATCTACGTGATTAATATTTGTATGGTATTGTTGTAACTAAGGTTTGCCGTTAATACAAACTCTTATAAGAACTCTCTAAGATAATTTTTAAGCGATTCAAAAGATTTTGGGTTGATACCCCTAAGTTATGACTCATATTTATAATCATGAGATACCTCACCTCATGATAATCTTCTAATGTGGGACAATTCAACTATTTATATGTAGTATATTTACCACACCTACATTATTTTTCAATGTGGGACAAACAATATACTTAGAAATACACCATCTTTTTCACACCTAATTCGACATCTAACCCAGTTTAATAATAATAATAATAATAATAATAATAATAATAATAATAATAATAATAATAATAATAATAATAATAAACAAATACTATAGGAGTACTATTTATTAATATTCATATAGTACATTTTTTTTAACTTCTTATCGTAATTAAAATATGTGCAAATAATATGATACTATATTCTAATGCTAACATTTATTTACCACGAATCTAATTATATAATTTTTCAAAAAAAAAATTATGTTACTTTTTTGCTAAATGAAATGTATAAGTTTTTATATAAAAATTATAAACATCACTTGGACATAATATAAAAAATATATATATCATATCGTGGAGTTAATGATATAAACTCTTAAGAGCTCTCCACGACAATGCTTAAGAGACTCGGAAGGTTTTGGGTTGGTATTTAAGTTCTAAGGATTCCTTCTATTTATAATCATATGATCACCCACCTTATGCTAAACTTTCGATGTGGACAATTCTATTATTTATACGTAATATATTCACCACACCAACATATTTTTCAATGTGGGACAAATAACATACTTATAAATACACCATCTTTTTCACACATAATTCGACATCTAACCCAGGTTAATAATAATGACCAAATACAACATTCCTTTTTTTACACTATTCATGAACGAATAGAATCTTTACGATTCCTTGCAATATGTAAGACAAAATATGGTCATGTGTGATCTTATTTGATTCACCTATAAAGTACAATGAGAATATCAAACTTTAAATTTTTTATAATGTAAACTTAAAGATATTTAAGTTGTAATTTGTGTCTTGGCAAGTGTGTAAATGAAAATGTTGTATTTGGTCTTGAATGGAGGGAGTACTATTTATTAATATTCGCACGTTTTTTTTTATAATACTTTTTTGACAAATGAGATGCATAAGTTTTTATATAAAGATTATAAACATCACTTGAATATAATACATAGTATAGAAAAAATATGTATATATCATACTGTGAAGATAATGATATAAACTGTGAAGATAATGATATAAACTCTTAAGAGTTCTCCAAAACAATACTTAAGAGACTCAAAAGGTTTTTGGTTGGTATATAGGTTCCAATGATGACTTCTATTATAATCATAGGATCACCTATCTTATGTTAATCTTTCGATGTGGGACAATTATATAATTTATACGTATTATAATCACCACACTAACATTGTTTTTCAATGTGGGACATATAACATATTAAAAGAAGTACACCATCTTTAATACTCGTATGTGCAAATCATATTAAATCTATACTCTAATGAAAGCATTTTTTTACCACAAATTTAATTATATTATTTTCATAATTTTTATAACAACATTTTTTTGCCAGATGAAATGTCAAAGTTTTTATATAAAAATTAGAAACTTCTCATGAATATAAAATAGGAAATATAGATATTATAATAATTAAAAGATTCTCCACTTTATTTTTTATGTGGAAAATATTATTTATGAAACTTTCCTAAATTAATTTTTGATGACGTGGACGCTCTAGAATCGCTCGAAAAAACTCTCTTTTATATAGATATATAGATTTTATTTTAAGAAAATTGTCTATCTTAATTTATATTTTATTTTAAGGAAATTGACAATGTCTTAGTCTTTTACAAATGTTTAGGAAAATTACCAAGCTTCTATATAATTTAATTTTAACCCAAATTATATAATATTTGCATTGAGTTCTTTAATCGGGTCCATCACACGGTGCTAGTGATTTAAAACTATATAGTATAATTAATTTGTATAACTTTCTTTAATTAAATTGAAGTCCCTTGGTTTCTGGATTTAATATATAGTACTAGTATTGTTGCCCGGCTTCGCCCGGGCTATCTCTACTTACCGTTAATTTTTTTTTAATTAAATAAAATTACTTAAAGTTGCATAACCCATAAATTTATCATTAATATATTTTTCTATGACATGCCTAAAAATACGATGAAATAAATTTTGAGGCAAATTCACTACTCCCGCTATTAATATTTTACTCTTATCACTACTTGCCCGTAATCATTATTATTTTTACTACTCCCACCGTAGTTATTGTTACTGTCACAACTACCGCATTAATATTGATAATTTCACTACTCCTGCCATAATTATTGTTATTTTCACTATTGCCGCATTAATATTGATTATTTCACTACTCCCGTTGTTGTTTCTACCACTTTCACTTTCACTAATTTCGCTGATAATATTGTTAATTTTACTATTCAAATGAGTGATTACTATCATATAACTATATCCATGTTACTACAATTCTTTTCTTTACTGACGAAATTACTTTTACTACTTATGCATGCAATTTTAAGAGGATTATATATTTATATAAATATATTACATATATGCATTAAATCAAATCGAAAGAATTATGCAATATTATATATTATGGAATCTAACTTGAACTATTTATAACCTACCTATATTATATTTTTGTATGTTAAATAATTAACATCTCTATACATCTAATAAATTATTATAAAGTTTAATAAAATTGCATAGATTTTAATTTAATATATAAGTTTATGATGATAATAAATAATACCATAAGTGTGAATGTTTATACTATAATTATTTATTTTATTTTAAGGAAATTTACCATCTTCTAGTCTTCTATAAATATTTAGGAAAATTACCGAACATCTTCTTTCTTTTAGTCTCTTGAAATTGACCATCTTAATTAATTATTTTATTTTAAGAAAATTGACCATCTTAATTAAAATTATTTTATTTTAAGGTAATTGACCATATTTTAGTCTCTTACAAATGTTTAGGAAAATTACCAAGATTCTATATAATTTAATTTTAACCCAAACTATATAATATTTGCACTGAGATCCCTTAATCGGGTCCATCACACGGTGCTAGTGATTTAAAACTATATAGTATAATTAATTTGTATAACTTTCTTTAATTACATTGAAGTTCCTTAGTTTATCGATTTAATATATTTTATTGATTGGAAGTAAACATAATCATCTAAAATGGAAACTTAAAAACCTCTGCAAAGTTGCACGGTATATACAAAAACATTTAAAAAAATCACTAATTATTATTTTTTTTTATGAGGTAAAGAAACCGAGAACGGTAAAAGAAAATCACAGATTTTCAACTTACCCAGTAACAAGAATAAATGAAAAGGCATCAATAGAAAACTCTTATAATGCAAGAATGTCACTTTAAAGCCCATAAAAAGAATAAAAGAATAATAAAAAGCTTAAAAGATAGTCTTCTAAAAATCAAACCGAGTAACTGGAAACGAGGAAAATCGGAGGATATGAAGAAATTACATATCAAAAAACGTGTAAAAAAAATCAACAACAGTAAGTCATTCCCATAACACTTTTCCCAAATTCACCTCAAAAATAAAACCTGCTAAAGAAACTCAAGCCTGGTTGAAGCATTCGCAGAGAAAGAGGAACTTTTTGATGGAATTTTTTTTTTTTTTTTCACAGTAGGAGAAAGACGTATGATGTATCACTTTTATATATACTTTTATAGCTCCCTTTATACCATTTTACATACCGTTTCGTGCCTTTAATATCGTTTATATGCCGTATTTCAATGAATTGTCGATACTGCCGCTATTTTGTGTTTTGATGCAGAAATGACTCGTTATGAGTATGATCAAGCTAAGATTAGCATGGTGGAGACGGCATAGTAGAATACACGAAGCATGGCACGAGGAACGAGGAAGCACGAAGGCTAGAAGTGAAAGAAGTGAGGAAGCCGTATGTGAAGCAAGATCCTCGGTCGAGTCACCACTGGCTCGATCGAGCAACTGTCCTCGATCGAGTCACCTCTGGCTCGATCGAGGAACCTCTCTGGCAGATTTATTTCCGGCCTTTCCTAAAACGATTATCTTTTGTTATAAATTAGAAACTCGTACTTTTATGTTAGACTACGTTTTATTTTACCTTCATACTGCTGGATACTCTTCTTAGAACCCTAATCTTTCCTTGTAACGGTACTAATCTTTCCTCATTAATTAATCGTTCATCGTTTTATGTTAATTGATTGTTATCTCATGCTTTTAATTATGTTTTCATTCTTAATCATTGTTGTTATTGTTATCATTATGAGTAGCTAATCTCCTCATCTAGGATGAAGGGGATCTAGGTTAAATTAAAAGGGGAAAATAATTAATTGCTAGTGATATCGCAAAAGTTGTTGTTTGATTATTGTTCTTCTTCTAGTTGATTAACTTAAGGCCTGAGTTATTAATTAGTGTAGCGAATTAATCCTTTCGCCGACCGGGTTAGAATTAATATAGGCTGCGATAATCAAATAGATTGTATCTAATTATAGCGACTGCATGTTAGAATCGATCTAAAGGGCATAATTGAGTCGACCGATCTTATGACCTTAAACAGCTTGGTAGATCTAGCAATTGAGTAAAAGACCCCGAATAAATTGACCTAGTGAACCGGAAATCCTAGACCTTTAATATTATTGTTTAAACCTCTTTTTAATTACTTGCAATTAGTTGATTAGATCAAAACAAAACAAACCCCCCAGAAATTGGTTACCTTTAGACAACTTAAATATTTACAGACTTAGCTTTTACCGCCTCCCTGTGGATTCGATACCTGTCTTACTGCTAGCTATTCTTGTTAGTCCTGAGATAGTTTTACTTTGGTTTGGTGATACGACTTTAGCCACATCAAATTTGGCGCCGTTGCCGGGGAGGCAACAATTGTTTAGTCTGTTTGTGTTTATTTTGTCTTTTTGTCTCAGGGAACCCAGTTCCTTGAGACCGTTCTCACACTTCTCTTGTTAGTTCCGTGTATGCCTGTGTCTAATAGGTCCGAGATTATCCCTTTTGATCCCGAACCAGAGAAGACTTTTCGCCACGCATTTAAAATTTAATCAAGAAGTGGGTCAAGTAGAAGACTTGAGTATACTTGACGTCGAGACGGCGAGCTCAACGAGTCGGTCGATCGGTCCTACGAAGAGGAAGAGGAAGACATTCCTATTCTGAAATTCCAGTCACGACTGATATTCCCGAAACTACCATCATGCCTACTCTAGCCAGTCACTCCGAGCCGACCTTAGCTTCTATCCCACAAGGATTCAAGCTACCCACTACTACCAATGGAACTTTTGAGATTTGGCCATCTTACATCAATTTGGTGGAACGAAATATGTTTGGAGTGACAGCTGCTGAGGACCCTACGACACATATGGAGAAATTTGTCACCTACTGCTGTTCTATTCCATTAACAGCTGGAGTGACACAAGATCAGGTTAAGCAGGTGCTCTTCCCTTTCTCTCTGAAAGATGGAGCTGCTGAGTGGTTGAGAGATATGGATATGGATAATGAAGGAGTTACAGACTGGAATTCCTTGGCTCTTGCTTTCTACAAGAGGTACTTCCCACCTCAAAAGACTAATACTTTGAGAAATCAAATTACCAGTTTCAAGCAAGGAGCTACTGAAGATTTGAATGAAGCTTGGACTCGCTTCAAACGTTTAGTCCGATCAGTTCCCCATCACGGTTTCCCAAAGTGGTTTCTTTGCAACCAGTTTTATAACGGGTTGTATGACGATCATCGTGCCCTTTTGGATTCTTCTGCTAATGGGAGGTTTCAGGATAACACCAATGATGGTGACGCGTGGAAGTTAATTGATCAGATTGCTACCCATACCGCCAGGTATGGAAATCCTAGAGGAAGCACGCGAGGTACTGGTGTTGATAGTGCCCTTGCGGCACACCGAGACTATTTTCGCCCGATTCTTTGAGATAAAGACTACCCAATCACTGGGTAGTAAGGAGAGAGTTCATGTCATGAGTCAGCAAGTAGAGGAGTCTTGTGCTAGATGTGGTTTAGACGGTCATGGTGCAGCTAATTGCATGAGTACATTGGAGCAGGTTAATGCTTTTCAGGCCTAAAGACAGGGTGCACAAGGTACACCTTTCTCCAATTTTTACAATGAAAGAACGAAGGAACACCCATTCCTTCAATGGTCCAGTCAGAATGTACAAAACTCGCAGCAGCCACAGAAGAATGTCTATATCCCTCCCAACAATCGTGGTAATCAACCGCCAGGGGGATATCAGAGGCAAAATCAAGGAGGCCAACAGTTTAACAATCAATATCAACAGCCTCCTCAGCAAACTCCTCAACAAATTCCTCAACAAGCTCTAAACAATGAGATGGCAGAGTTGCGCAATATTTTGCAATAAACTTTGTCGATGTAGCAGAAGCAGACGGCTCAAATTTCTGAGCTGATTGCCCATAACAAGATGCTAGATAATCAAGTGGCTCAGATGGCACTTCAAAACCCATCAAAACAGGCCGTAGGTCTTCCTCCTCAAGGTAAACAAGCTCACGAGCAAGCTAATGTTATTCAGCTGAGGAGCGGTACTTATTATGCGAATCCCGACCTACAAAGCCTTGAGAATGAAGTGCCCATTACTATTGATGAGGTCCCTGATATGCATCCCAAAGGATTGGGTAACTTGGAGCTTAGCGATGATGAAAAAGAACCTGACGAAGTTGAAACACGAGCTGACGATAAAAGCAAAAAAGACGAAGGAGCTGAACCTGCAAAGGATCCTCGATCGTGTCAGACCCGGCTCGATCGAGGAACTAGCCAGCTCGATCGAGTCACCCCTCGACTCGATCGAGGCACCACTTCGACAGCTGACGGTGTTTCAAAAGTTGTTTCTAAGGTCAAGCAAGCCGAGCACATAACTATTGCACTACCTTTTCCTCATCGGCAACAAAAATCCAAGCTGGATAAGCAGTTCGGTAAGTTTATGGAGGTCGTGAAGAATCTACAGGTAAATGTCCCTTTCACTGAATTAATTACTCAAGTGCCGTGATACGTGCCTAATGTACGGTCTTTTTGGCCTATTTCAGCACGTATTTCCATGCATTTATGTACTGTTTTTATAGTATTTTGCCCCGAATTGGCTACTTTGGTGTATTTTGTCCTTTTTGCAGGGATAATCGCGAAAGAAGCGAAACCATGCTCCATTTCGTCCTTTTTGCATGCATTTAGAGGAGACGGGATTGTCCCCAGTGAGATTTCGCACTTGAAGTGTCGTTGCACGCATTACGAAGCATTTGGGTGAAGACGTGAGCTGAATTGAAGACCCAAGTGGTCTATCGAGTTGACTGATGGTCCATCGAGCTGTTTATAGGACGATCGAGTGGTCCTTAAGCTTCCCAAGTCCTCGATCGAGTTACTCCTTACTCGATCGAGTAAGCTGCCTTTGATCTAGTCCTCGATCGAGAACCTATTGTTCGATCGAGGAGTCCTATTTGAGAGATCGGTCGATCGAGTGGTTTTACCTACTCGATCGAGAGGATTTCGTCTGTGGGCTTTAATTAGTCCGTGTTTTAGTATACTCCGCATAAACACTTAGGCTTTTCGGCTATATAACCTATGTTTAACTAGGTTATTAGTCATCTTTTAATCTTTTTTACTATCTTTTTACTCTTATCATTTTCTTTACACTCCTTTTATCTTTATTCCTTCACATTAGCCTACTGTTACTTTTCAACGTTGGATTGCTTTGATCGGCTTTCGTTCTTTACGCCGGAATTTCTCGGATTGTAATTCTCTTTCCCTTTTTAATAATAATTAACCTTCCTTTGTTGTTTTAATTCCTGTTTTATGTTCTTTCTTGCCCTAATTATTATCATTGCTTTTTATTATTATTTCGCTATGTTTTCTGCTGGAAATTTACATGCTGTTAGTTTATCAATAGATATGAGTAGCTAATCTCCCTTCATGTTGGGATTAGGGGATCTGCGGTAGAATAATGACGACGTAGTAGATGAATTAGACGAATTGGTTAAAGAGATTCTGTCATTATAGCAATATAACTGTAATTATCGACCTAGTTGAGTGCACGCTTCTATGTCACCCATTAATCTGGCTACAATTAGTCCTGGATCGAAAGATTGGATTAAATAGGCCTGCTATAAATGATGAGAGCGCCCTAATGAGGACGAAAGTTAAGTTAGCGGTATTTTAGGGTGGGAAGTGGACCGAAAGGACCTTCTAATATCCGTCTCGCATTAGTTCGTCTGAGTCATTTATTGCTAAGTTGTTGATCTACCGTAGTGAACCGAGTTCCCGACATGTCCCCCTCTTATTGATAGTTAATTCGTCTTCTTGCTTTACTGCTCTCGTCTTATTTCTCTTTCTTTCAACTCCGTAGTTTAGAACCGAAAATTAATCAACCCAATTGTTACCATAGAATTAGAGATAAACAGCTGTAGTTGCATTCCTCCCTGTGGATTCGATACTCGACTGCCTCTACTACATTTTTAGTTGAGACCGTTAGGTTTATTTGACAGTGTACGCGACAGGGACGTGTCAAATTTTGGCGCCGTTGGGAGGCAATTGTTCCAATTACTAGCTGTTTTTATTTTTAATTCTTCTTTTTAGTTTAAGGAACATCGTTCCTTAGACTATTCTCATATCTTGTTTGTAGTTTCGTCTTATGCGCAGGTCGCAAGGTGGTCCACTACTACCTTTTGATCCCGAGATTGAGAGATCTCTTCGCGTAAAAAGGAGACTGCTATTTCAAGAGCAACAGGAAGAGGAAGAGCCCAGTTCTCGCGGCAATTTTTACGAGAACGAGCTTTTCGAAAATAATCCGCCGTCTTCTCCAGTTTCCGATTATTCACTTGAGTCTATCACTTTCCCAGAATTTCCAGAAATGGCCGAGGAAGCAACCATTGCTAGTCACTCCGAGCCCACAGCTGACAATCTTTATAAAGGGTTCGAATCACGGAGATGCCGGGAAGTTCGAACCGAAGCCTTCTTACATCGCATGGTAGAGAAAAACCAGTTCGGGGAGCTGCGAAGGAAGATGCAGCTCAAAGATATGGAGACTTTCATTGATTTCGCTGCTCCATACCTCCTCCCACTGGTGTGTGGTGATCAAATCAAAGAAACTATGTTCATTTTCTCACTCCGCGATCGCAAGGGAGTGGTACAGGATTTGGACCGAGCCGCTCACGGCATAACGGATTGGAATTCGCTAGCATTGGCATTCTACAAAAAGTATTTTCTCGCTTCGAGAACCATAGCCATCGAGCCCGGATAACCGATTTCAAACAAGGGCCCGACGAGAATTTCCATGAGGCATGGCTTCGTTTTAAGAAACTAGTGCGAACCATACCGCACCACGGTTTCGAGAAATGGAGTCTATGTAACCATTTTTACAATGGTTTATATGATGATCAGAGAGCTATACTAGATGCAGCAGCCAACGGTCGGTTTTCTGACAACTTGGGGCCGACGAAGGGATGGAAAATCATAGATGATTTAGCCACTCAGGTAATGAGTACGGGAATTCAAGGGGAAACCAAAGGAGAGCTGCTGAATCCTCTTCGGTAGCCGCATTAGAAGCCCTTACTGCTAGGTTCGACAAGTATGAGCTAGGGGGAACTTTCAAGCCAGGGATGTACCAGGTTAATGCTATGACAGACGGTCCCTTCGTCTGTACGAGGTGTGGGGTAGACGGACATGTCTCTGATTTCTGTCCTAGTCCTTATGAGCAATGTGCTGCCTTTCAACACTACAGGCAAAACAACAACCAGTATGAGCCGAATATCCACCCCAATTTGAGGTGGAGTAATCAGAACAACGTACTTAACCCCACCGCTCCTCCAAATCAGCAGCAGCCTTACATTCCGCCACATCAGAAGCAACAAGGCTATCAGAAGCCTCCGTCTTTCAACCCTCCTAACCAAGGTGCTTCGTCATCTAGTGGGGTGAGTGAGATAAGTGAGCTAAAGACCATGATGCAGTCCATTGCAAAGCAGTTACAACAAAAGGACACGGCATTCAAGGCACTTGAAACTCAAGTTGCGCAATTGGCTGAGAATAAATCCTCCAGGAAGCCCGGTCATTTACCGACTCAAAATGACAAGAACCCAAATGAGACGGTACATTTGATAGAGTTGAGAAGCGGTCTCTCTTATGAGGGACCAGAAATGAAGAAATCGGACTGGGAACATTTACCAAACGTCGATGAACGGTGTTCGGTAAGAAGAAAGGACTCACGACACAAGAGTTACTCGATCGATCAAGTCTGGTGTCTTTGAAACAGATTCGATCGAGTGGAATTGATGAGGAAAGCCCTCGATCGAGTAGTCACTCTACTCGATCGAGTGACTGGAAATCGAAGAAGGTCGATCGAGGGGGACCGTTGCTCGATCGATCTGAAGTTTCTTGAAGAAACAGCTCGATCGAGTGGACACATTGCTCGATCGAGTGATATTACTGACGGGAAGCTTATTCGAGAGCCTGCTAGTGCTCGTTTAAGCGATGAATTACCAGAAAGGCCTCGTTCGAGAGGTAAGAAGCGCCCAAAAGATACTGAACTTGCTCCGGAAGACACTTTGGAGGCAAGAAACAAGGGACTTGAGATTCCAATTACGGTTCCCTTTCCGAGGCGGCTGCAGAATACCAAGATTAATCAACAGTTTAGCAAATTTGTTGAGCTGTTGAAGAGTTTGGAAGTTTCCGTGCCGTTCACTGAATTGCTTATGAAGGTACCCTCTTATTTACGATTTATGAAAGATATTTTAGCACGTAAGAGGACCATAAATGATAATGAGACTGTAGCCTTGACTGAGATAGGGTCAGCCCCGTCTCAAAATAAGCTACCTCTCAAGCAATCAGACCCGGGTAGCTTTTCGATCCCTTGTCACATAGGAATGCAGTTGATTGATAATGCGCTATGCGATTTAGGCGCTAGCGTAAGTGTTCTACCTTTGTCTCTAGCTAAGAGACTTGGTGTGACCAAGCTGAGTTGCACCAATATGACTGTCCAGATGGCCGACCGTAGTCTATCACGGCCACTAGGTGTAGCGGAAGACGTACCTGTTAGGATCGGGAAGTTCTTTATTCCCGTTGACTTTGTCGTCCTAGATATCCCCGAAGATGTGCATACCCCTATCATTTTAGGGAGACCATTTTTGTCCACTGCCCGTGCAGTGATAGATGTCGGGGGGAAGACTTTGACCTTCCAGGTAGGGGATGAGGAGCTGACTTTTCATCAGTCCAAGTTCCGGAGGGCTCCTATGCAAGCTCAGCCTTGCAATGCCCTCTCTTCTGTTGACCCTATTATTGACACTCCAATTTTGGAGAATATTGCTATTATTGCTGACCCTCCGCCTCATACTAAGAGCAAAAAGGAGGAAGATTCGTCTGTTTTCCTTACTGCAGGTACAGATGAAGGCAAGAAAGGAGCTGTCAAGGGACGTGGTAAGACCATTATCAATCAATCTGGAGCAAAGGTTGCGAAAGAGGATGACAGAGGGGCGAGAACGAAGGCAGTTCGAACTTACATAGATTGTAACTATGTTCCTCCTCCTCTCAGAAATTCGAGCTCATGGAAATCAAAGAGGACAGTTAGTATCGCTGAAGTGACGTCCTCCAGTCAGAAGCCCACGAAGGGGCTACTGACAGCTGATGGGAATTAAACGGGGAAATGCCCCGTGTAACAAATTGTAATAGATTTTTGGTTTGAATTTCTTTTGAATTTATTTAATTCATTATGTTTTTAATTAGGACAATTAGTTAGACAATTTTGTTTTTTTTAGCGTAAGACTAAGACTATAGACTGTGTTCTGCATATTTGGTATTTTGGGACGTGTTTTATGCAGGTTTGGGGAAATGCACGCATTTCGAGGGAGTAAAGACGGAAATTCAAAGGAATGTATACGAGGAAGTCCCCGATCGAGTATTTTTGTACTCGATCGAATGGCAATTGGGTCGATCGAGCTTGCTTGTTACTCGATCGAAGAAGACCAAAAGGAAGCAGGTCGATCGAGAGGAATTGTACTCGATCGAGCAAAGGGACATCAAAAAGTCCTCGATCGAGTGATTAAAACCACTCGATCGAGTGGAATGAACAGGGACACGGGAGTTTTTCTCTCTTAAACTCTTTATTTCCCTAATCTTTTTCATTTATCCCTAACTTCCGTCTAAACACTCCCCTTATTGCGATTGATTTTTCCCCCAAATCCCCATTTCTTGCCCAAAATACTCAAATCCACCACCTACATTCTATTGTTAGTCAATTAATCTTCAATAACCCCTTAATTTCCCCCTCCTTCTTGCTCGTTTTTGCGGTTTTTAAAAGGGATTAGGGTTCGCGGTTTTTCTTGATCGAAAATCCGCCTTGCTTGCTTGCTATTTGAAGTTTAATTGCACATTGTAGGTTAATCATCATCAAGTAAGTATTTCTATCACACTCTTTGCAATTTCTCTTGTTTAATTCGAATTTCTTTGAGGTGACCGCATTAGGGTTCGAAAATTCCATGTATAGTCGAATTTATTCGATTAATTTGTGTTTATTTGCCCTTGATTAGCTTGATGATGATATTTGCGCAGTTCCTCACTGTTTTTGCATGTTAAATTCGATTTTTGCGCGATTTCCGCGACTAGGGTCCCTGTAAGTCGAATTCATCGACTGTCTGACGGTTTTTCTATTGCATTACTTGCTTAACTTCAGTCCATGTTTGCTTATCACTGTTGTTAACTGCCGTCACCGTCCCCTATCGCCTTTATATGATGTTAATTGTTAAGAATCTCGCGTTGTGAGTGGTTATTCTCGACTGCCCAGAGTCATACATGCCCCCATTTCTGGTTTCATGTTGCTTTAGCCCTTTTGCAGTCACTGCTTTATCATCTTTTCACCGCTCACTTGCTGGTTTTCGAATCTTTTGAGGAATTGTTTGGTTTTGATTGCTGTACGTCGATTGTTTCGACCAATAGGGCCATTCTCTTTGCTGTCACATGTTGGTTAGCGGTTGTTTTAACCACGGTTAGCAGCTACCTCATCTTATTCGTGCCCTTTGATACCTTGCAGGATGGATGCGAGTTCTCTGTCTTCTAGTAGTACGTCCTCCAGCTCTTCTATGAGCGAGCAAGTGGCCCCTACTGCTACCACTAGCTCTGCCTCAGTCACCACCACAGCACCAGTTTTACTTGTCTCAGCTGCAGGGACAGTGTACGGCGCACCCAGCTCAGCCGGGAGCTCGGTTCAGGCTTCACCAGCCATCACTCCCAGGCCTTTCTCTTTGCTGGACTGCGGATTCAGCCCCGTTTTCCATGACTTGGTATGGTGCCACCGAGGACACACAGCAGGATAGCCGATTAGCCATCACTTCCAGCCCTTCTGCGGCTGTTGCTACAGGGGAGAGCGCACTTACACCTCTACCGAAGATGCCTTCGGTACGTTCCACTTCAGAGGCTCACCGGACACGGTTAGTCACTTTACTTCGCTGCCCTCTCTCCTCTACCCGTTTCCTTGCACGAGCTGACCTAGAGACCTTAGGCATCTATGAGGAGGTCTGTAGTTTATTAAACGGGACGGGTATGTCGGGTTTGATTACCATGCAGGAGGCTACCATTCGTACCCTTACGTACGAGTTCTTTAGCTCCTATTCCTTTGACACCGACTCTTACACCGCCGACCACCCAGTTCTCGCATTCACTTCCGACTCCGCAATGAGTCGCATCACTGGACCTTGGCCAAGTTTGGGGAGGTTTTGGGACTAGTTAGTGATGGTCCCACTGCCCCACCTCGAGAGCTCCTTCAGCCACTTTGGGCTGCTCTTTCTCACACTCCCTTCCAGGCACGGAAGAGAGCTCACGTTCACTTACCTGCGCCCCGTTACTACTTGCGTCTGTTAGGAGAGACCATTTTTGGGCGCCCTGAGCCCAATAACGTTACCAACACTGAGCTAGCCATTCTCGCGGGGTACCTCAACATTGACTACGGTACCTCGTTTGTTCTGAACATCGCTTATCTGGTGGCTCAGCATTGGAACGGTATTGGGACTCGGGTCACGACCGCAGTGGTCTGCGGCGGGCTAGTTACCAGGATTGCCCGCCACCTTTACCCCAGTGAGCCCGGACTCACTGCACCCGATGAGGTGGCTTACCTTGACCTGGATGCCATGGCAACATTGACCTGGTTCCCAAAGGCGAAGGGGAGTGCGAGGACGTGGAAGATTGGTAGTTCCACGTCTGTTACCTTGTCGTGCTCTACCCTTCCGCCACTTTCACCACTCCCTACTGCTGCTGAGGGAGCGAGGCCACCTCCACCTACCTACCACCTTACCTTCACCCCTCCCTCCTCTACGAAGAAGAGGAAGCGGGAGGCCGGAGCATCTTCTAGCTCCCGTGCTCGACTCGGGCCCAGCCGGACCGACACCCACGCCTCGGCCCTACACCCACACCCACTCATACTCCACCTCCACTTGACCCTCCTTCTGGCTCGGTTTTCCCGGCCAACTTTATCTGCCCTCCTGCTTTAGAGGCGCCCGCGGTCACGGACCAAGGGCGTCGTGATGCCTTGTCTCCGGATTTGTGCAGGTACCTTACTGAGATGAGACGGGATATGGCTTTGGTTGTATTCCCGCTCTACGAGTTCCACATCCGAGCCCGGCGACCGATTCCAGAGGGGTGGCCGCATCCTTCCTTCTACCGATACCCGGCGGACGGTACCCTCCACTACCTTCCGACTCGTAGTCGGAACCGGAGGAGACAGAGGTAGCACGGGAGGTGCGATTCTGGGCAGAAAGCGGACGGCGCGAGAGCCGCCGAGAGAGGAGGCGAGTGACCCTCCGTTCGTACTCGGGTCCGGAGGATCAGCCGAGATGACGACCGAGTCTCCCCCTTGTTGTTCTTGGTTTGGGGAGACCATTTTGTTGAGTCCGAGTACCGAGAGACGGGTGCCGACGACGAGTAGCTCTTTGGTCTACTCACTTCCCGATTTTCCGTCTGGTTTGGGGAAGTTCGTGTTTTGTATGTCCTCTTACTCTTTTTATTTTTCGTCTCCTTTATTTTTCTTTTATTGGTTGTATACCCCCATCCCCCATTTTACTGCTGGTGTATGCTGGAGGACAACGGGGGCGTTGTCCGTTTTGGTTTGGGGAGGGTATTGCATCCTTTTGAGTCTGCATCTGCATTTGTTTTGCATTCACGTTTAATTTTTCAGTTTGCATTTGTTGTTTATTTTCAAAAAATCAAAAATTCAAAAAAAAAATTAGAAAATGTTAAAAATTCAAAAAATTTACACGTTTATTTTTGCATTTAGGTTGAGTCGGAACGGTAGATTCCCGTGATGAAATTGCACTTAACTTGTCAATTCACTTGAGCCTTGCACTTTATTGATGGTTTTTAGATTTGTCATACGCATAGTCTACGAATTTCTGTTCAAATAATAGCTGACTGTTTAGACTTGACCTGATAAATTGGCAAACTACTTAAAAATTCTGAGTTTTTAGAGCCATAACTGGTGTCATTCATGACCAGTTCATTAGGAATTTTGAGAGTAGTACTCCTTGCATAGCATGTTCGTCTCATTTGCACATTTATGACATTCAATTTCTCGTCAAATGCACATATTCGGGTCTGCGGTTGGTGTCACATGCAGGGAGGGTCTTGCAATTTCCCTTTCTTTACATTCTTCACCCATTTAGCTCCACATTGACCAAAACTTGCCTTTTTGACCCATTAGCCACATTCCAAACTAAGCCTGCCTAGTCAAGCTAGTTAGTCTGTCCTTTTGTGGTATGTTTTCAGTTGCAGTTTGGTCCGTAATTCTCATTTGGAGTTGGTGTTTGAATTAAGGAAGGAGGAAGAAAAAAAAAATGTTGAAAAAAAAAAAAAGAAGAAAAACGTGAAGTAAGAAAGAAAAAAAAAAAAGAAAAGAAAATGAAAAAAATGAGATTCACGAAAAAACAAAAGAAAAAGAGATAGATTGTGAAAAAAGTTGGACCCTCTTGTCAGAGTTGAGAAGATGCTCGAAGATGTACAATCGACAAGAGGGTTGGTTGTTTCAGCTAGTTGTTTCAGACGGTGTTTAAAAAAGGGAACTTTGTGACCGTCTAGCTCCTCCACTCTTATTCCATATTTTTTTGAGGAGATTGTGTTTCCAGTCTAGTGAGTTTTGTGCCAAGTGAAGGGCTTTTTGTGTTAGTTTTTCGATCGGTTTGAGATCCGGATGGTTTATTATGGTCTGTTAGGAACTAGCTTGACGCTTTTACCTCCACATTTCCATAACTTGTTTAGCCTTTTCTCACCTGAACCTCACTATTCCCATATCATTTGCAAACCCTCGGCTGTGACGGACATTATTGGTTGGAGTGTGTGCATTAGTACTTGAATTGTCTTTCATTTTTGTTGCATGCGTGCTATGTAGGTCGCAGTTAGGTGAGTGACTGTCTTTTCTTCTCTCTTTTACATATAACATTTGCCCTTTGCTTCATGAGAGAAGAGTGACCACGTGAGAGTCCGGTTTTGTTGGTCTTGCAAGGTCGATAGGTCAGCTTTATTTCTGAACAGCTTATAATTCGTTTGCGTATTGACTATCTAGCTTTAACTGTTGATTTTTGTTGCATTAAAGTGGTTCAAGTAGACAAGTTAGGCCAGCTCTGAGTTATCATTTCCGTTCCATTAGTTTAGTTTTGAGTTTACTCGAGGGCGAGTAAAGGTTTGGTTTGGGGAGATTTGATACGTGCCTAATGTACGGTCTTTTTGGCCTATTTCAGCACGTATTTCCATGCATTTATGTACTGTTTTTATAGTATTTTGCCCCGAATTGGCTACTTTGGTGTATTTTGTCCTTTTTGTAGGGATAATCGCGAAAGAAGCGAAACCATGCTCCATTTCGTCCTTTTTGCATGCATTTAGAGGAGACGGGATTGTCCTGTGAGTGAGATGCTGCACTTGAAGTGTCGTTGCACGCATTACGAAGCATTTGGGTGAAGACGTGAGCTGAATTGAAGACCCAAGTGGTCTATCGAGTTGACTGATGGTCCATCGAGCTGTTTATAGGACGATCGAGTGGTCCTTAAGCTTCCCAAGTCCTCGATCGAGTTACTCCTTACTCGATCGAGTAAGCTGCCTTTGATCTAGTCCTCGATCGAGAACCCTGCTGTTCGATCGAGGAGTCCCTGCTGAGACACTGGTCGATCGAGTGGTTTTACCTACTCGATCGAGAGGATTTCGTCTGTGGGCTTTAATTAGTCCGTGTTTTAGTATACTCCGCATAAACACTTAGGCTTTTCGGCTATATAACCTATGTTTAACTAGGTTATTAGTCATCTTTTAATCTTTTTTACTATCTTTTTACTCTTATCATTTTCTTTACACTCCTTTTATCTTTATTCCTTCACATTAGCCTACTGTTACTTTTCAACGTTGGATTGCTTTGATCGGCTTTCGTTCTTTACGCCGGAATTTCTCGGATTGTAATTCTCTTTCCCTTTTTAATAATAATTAACCTTCCTTTGTTGTTTTAATTCCTGTTTTATGTTCTTTCTTGCCCTAATTATTATCATTGCTTTTTATTATTATTTCGCTATGTTTTTTCACTGAAATTTACATCTTCGTTAGTTTATCAATAGATATGAGTAGCTAATCTCCCTTCATGTTGGGATTAGGGGATCTGCGGTAGAATAATGACGACGTAGTAGATGAATTAGACGAATTGGTTAAAGAGATTCTGTCACTATAGCAATATAACTGTAATTATCGACCTAGTTGAGTGCACGCTTCTATGTCACCCATTAATCTGGCTACAATTAGTCCTGGATCGAAAGATTGGATTAAATAGGCTCGCTATAAAATGAGATCGCCCTAATGAGGACGAAAGTTAAGTTAGCGGTATTTTAGGGTGGGAAGTGGACCGAAAGGACCTTCTAATATCCGTCTCGCATTAGTTCGTCTGAGTCATTTATTGCTAAGTTGTTGATCTACCGTAGTGAACCGAGTTCCCGACATGTCCCCCTCTTATTGATAGTTAATTCGTCTTCTTGCTTTACTGCTCTCGTCTTATTTCTCTTTCTTTCAACTCCGTAGTTTAGAACCGAAAATTAATCAACCCAATTGTTACCATAGAATTAGAGATAAACAGCTGTAGTTGCATTCCTCCCTGTGGATTCGATACTCGACTGCCTCTACTACATTTTTAGTTGAGACCGTTAGGTTTATTTTTGACAGGTACGCGACAGACGTGTCATGCCGGATTATGCGAAATTCATGAAGGAGATTTTGACAAGGAAGAGATCCTTTGACGCGGTGGAAACTATTGCTTACACTCAGAAGTGCAGTGCCATGTTGCCAATCAACTCACCACCTAAATTAAAGGATCCAGGAAGTTTTTCTATCCCTTGTCATATTGGTCATCTTTATATTAGTAAAGCTCTTTGTGATTTAGGAGCTAGCATCAGCGTTATGCTTTATTCTATTTGTAAGAAATTAAATATGGGTCCGTTGACAGTTACTAATATGACACTGCAGATGGCCGATAGAACTGTTAAACACCTATTGGGGGTGTTAGAGGATGTTCCCGTTCGTATTGGAAAATTTTTCATCCCCGTTAATTTTGTTGTCATGGACATGTCTGAAGACAACCAAATCCCTATCATCTTGGGCAGACCATTCTTACATACTGCGGGGGCGGTTATAGATGTTAGGCAAGGGAGATTGACCTTAGCTGTGGGAGATGATACGATTATATTTAACTTGGAAAAAGCATTAAAACATCCCATGATAGAAGAGACTTGTCATAGTATAGATGTTGTTGATTTTACTATTGATGAGTGTCTTCCTATGTGCTTGGACAGGGATCCTCTGGAGATTGCCCTGGTTTCGGATCCAGCTGATCAGACGGGTTCATGGAGTCCAGAAGTTCATCGGACTGAGAGGCTTCTAACTGGAGAGGAATGCCCACATCAAAGGGTATATAGTTTGGGTACTACATCTAAGGTAACTGAGGTAAAGAAACCTGAATTAAAACCTTTTCCCTCTCATCTTAAGTAGAGCTGGCAAGTCTGACCCGACCCGAGTGACCCGAACCGAACCCGAGCAAACCCGACCCGACCCGACCCGAACCCGGAAATATTGTGACCCGAAACCGACCCGACCCGACCTGATGATGACCCGTAACCCGACACGACCCGATTATCAGTGACCCGACCTAGACCCGACCCGATATTGACCCGACCCGATACTGACCCGATTAAATTGATGACCCGACAATTATTAAGCTTAAGTTTGATCAAAATAAAAGTGATTTTGTGTTTAGATTGATATGTTTGACTTAGTAATAGATTAATTAAACCAAATAATAGGTTAAAAACTAAATTTAATGGTAAAAAATTATAGTAATGCGATTAAGTTACCGGACCCGATAATGACCCGACCCAAACCCGACCCGACCCGATATATCAGTTGACCCGAAATGACCCGACCCGATAACGACCCGAACCCGACCCGACTCGACCCGAAAGGGTATGCTGACCCGATATGACCCGAACCCGATATGACCCGACCCGACGTGACCCGACCCAAACCCGACCCGACTGACCCGATTGCCACCTCTAAGTATGAATTTCTTGATGACTGTGAAATGAACTCAGTGATCGTCAATGCTAGCCTAACTGAAGGTCAACTATCTGCTTTGTTGACTATTTTGAGAAATCATAAAAAGGCAATTGGGTATAGCATTGATGATCTGAAAGGTATTAGTCCTGATTTTTGCATGCACCGAATTCATCTGGAAGAAGGCCACATGCCTAGTGCACAGGGTCAGAGACGACTAAATCCTCCAATGCAAGAGGTGGTAAGAAAAGAGGTACAAAAATTACTTAATGCTGGTATAATTTTCTCTATATCTGATTTTAAATGGGTAAGTCCTGTCCAAGTTGTACCTAAGAAGGGAGGTACTACAGTAGTAAAAAAATGATAAGAATGAATTTATTGCTACTAGACTTGTTACAGGGTGGAGGATGTGCATTGACTATAGGAAGTTGAACACGACCACTAAAAAGGACCATTTCCCACTTCCTTACATTGACCAAATGTTAGAGAGATTAGCGTGTCATAGTTATTTCTGTTACCTAGATGGCTACTCCGGTTTCTTTCAGATACCCATACATCCTGACGATCAGGAAAAGACCACTTTCACATGTCCATATGGTGTATTTGCATATAGGAGGATGCCCTTTGGTTTATGTAACGCTCCTGCTACCTTTCAGTGTTGTATGATGGCCATATTTCTGATTACATAGAGTCTATCATGGAAGTCTTTATGGATGATTTCAGTGTATATGGTACTGATTTTGATATTTGTTTGAGAAACTTGACTAAGGTTTTGCAGCGCTGTGAGGAGAGCAACCTTGTTCTCAATCGGGAGAAGTGCCACTTCATGGTTACTGAAGGGGTGGTACTCGGTCACTTGGTGCCAGGTAAGGGTATTCAAGTGGACAAAGCTAAGGTTGAGGTAATTGAGCAACTCCCGTACTCGGTTAATGTTAAAAGTGTGCGTAATTTCCTTGGCCATGCAGGGTTCTATCGCCGCTTTATTAAGGATTTTTCTAAAATTGCTCAACCTCTAACCCGGCTACTCCATAAAGATACACCTTTTATGTTTACTGACGAGTGTGTTAAGTCCTTTGACAGGATTAAACAAGCTCTTATCTCAGCTCCCATTATCTGATCTCCGGATTAGAGCCTTCCTTTTGAGATTATGTGCGACGCCAGTGATTATGCAGTTGGAGCTATTTTGGGGCAGCGAAAGGACAAGGTGTTACATGTTATTTACTATGCAAGCAAGACTCTTGATGATGCACAAATTAACTATGCTACTACGGAGAAGGAGCTTCTTGCAGTTGTCTATTCTTTAGACAAATTTAGAGCTTATCTTGTTGGTTCTAAAGTTATTGTTCATACTGACCATGCAGCTTTGAAATATCTTTTAACCAAACAAGAGGCTAAACCTAGACTTATTAGATGGATTTTACTGTTACAGGAATTCGATTTAGAAATCCGTGATAAGTCTGGTGCTGAAAATGTTGTTGCAGATCATTTGTCTAGGCTGAGATTTGCAGGAAGAGAGATCTTGCCCATTGATGACTCTTTTCCAGATGATCAACTGTTAGCTGTAGCTGCAAATACTCAATGGTTTGCAGATTATGCCAATTATTTGGTGGGAGGTATGCTTTCTCCTGATCTATCCTATCATCAGAAGAAGAGGTTTTTGCATGACGTGAAGCGATATTTCGGGGACGACCCATATCTGTTCCGGGAATGCGCAGACGGTATCTACAGATGATGTATTCCAGAGGGTGAGGTACGTGCCATCCTTTCTCATTGTCACTCTTCTTCTTATGGAGGTCATCATGGTCCTTCTAGGACATTTGCTAAGGTAATGCAATCGGGTTTTTATTGGCCTACTATCTTGAAGGATGCTACTACTTTTGTCCGTTCTTGTGATGCATGTCAAAGGACGGGCAATATCTCGCAAAGGCATGAGATGCCTCAAACTGGAATCTTCGAAGTGGAGATTTTTTATGTTTGGGGCATTGATTACCATGGGCCATTCCCTACTTCTCATGGGAATCAGTATATTTTAGTAGCTGTAGATTATGTTTCTAAATGGGTGGAGGCAATTGCCACCCCCACTTGTGATGCTAAATCTGTTGTTAAGCTGTTTCAGAAGATTATCTTTCCACGGTTTGGAGTGCCTCGCGCAGTGATCAGTGATGGAGGCAGGCATTTCAATGAGCGTCGTCTTAATTCTCTTATGAAGAAATATGGTGTTACACACCGTAGAGGATTGGCATATCATCCTCAAACCAGTGGACAAGTAGAGATTTCCAACAGAGAGCTGAAACAAATCTTGGAAAAGGTAGTGAGCAAGAACAGGAAGGATTGGAGTCGGAAGCTCGATGACACTTTGTGGGCTTACCGTACTGCATTCAAGACCCCGATTGGAGCATCACCGTACCATCTAGTCTATGGCAAGTCTTACCATTTACCTGTGGAGCTCGAGTACAAGGCAATGTGGGCCATAAAGGAGCTGAATATGGATCCCTCACTGGCGGGTGAGAAGCGACTGATGCAGTTGAATGAGCTTGATGAGTTTCGACTGCATGCCTATGATAGTGCTCGAGTGTATAAGGAGCGAACGAAGAAGTGACATGACAAGCATATTTTGCCAAGGGAATTTTATGTTGGTGAGAAAGTCCTCTTATTTAACTCTCGTTTGCGTTTGTTTCCAGGTAAGTTGAAGAGTAGATGGTCTGGACCGTTCACTGTAGCTGATGTGAACAAGTTTGGGTCAGTTACACTGCAAACTGACAAAGGGGAAATCTTCAAAGTGAATGGGCAACGATTGAAGATCTACCATGAAGGAGCGTATGTCGGGGTAATAGAGGCTTTGGACCTCTTTGCCGTTGATTCTTCTCACTGATGAAGAATTACGGTTGTGCGGGACCGTAAAAACCAGCGCTACCGAGAGGCAGCTCGGATTATTGTAACTTATTAGTTTGTAATTAGGATTTCATTTTAAGCTTTTGTAATTGCTTTTACGTTTTTCTTGGATTTTGAGAGATGAGCGGAGGGAATTTCATGTATTCCCCAAGTATTATGTGCAGGATTGACGAAATTTGGAGCTAAGAATGACGAAGAACGAAAAAGGAAGCCATCTGGTGGTTCCTCGATTGAGCCAGAGGCGACTCGATCGAGGAACCTTTCAGCTCGATCGAGTGAATGTGTGGCTCGATCTAGGCACCTATGTAGGATTAAAAACGCTTAAAACGAAAGTCAGCATGTCAGGGAATTGGTTCCTCGATCGAGCCAGGCGCGACTCGATCGAGGCACCTAAAAAAACCCGGTTCCGCGTTTTAATTTATGACAGTTTCTATGCTTCATTGTTATTATTTCTTTCAATTCCCCTCTCCTATTTCGACACTTCTCCTACATTACCCCTCTTCTATTGCTCTTTCTCTCTTCATTCATCATCATTCATCATCAAATCTCTCTTACAACTTGTGTTTACTTGCTTATTAAGTGTTTGCATCAATCTCTTGTGCTTATTTTCGCAATTTCATTGCCATATTTGCCAAGGTAAGTCCCGAATTGTCCTATTTTGTCTCAAAAAATCTGAAATTTCTTGCTTAAAACTTGAGTTTATTGTATTAAATCTTCCATTGCTAGTATACAATTGCTATTTCCTTGCTTTCTAGCCCCTTGTTTGTTGAAATTCATGCCTAATTTGCTAATTTGGGAATTAGGGTTCTTCAAAATCCGGGTAGAAATTATGCATTAAATTGGTTAGAAATTGTGTTCTTATGCTTGGAATCTTCATTATTTGATACATACTCATGTTCCCCTAACTTTTTGGATGCTTTAATTGTGATTTTGAGTCTTAAAAATTGATTTCTTGACCCATTGATGCCAAAAACCGGGACTGTTTTATGCTATGGTTGAAGTATAATTGTCTACTTGTCTTTTATGTAGACAATGTCAACTTCTAGGCAAGGAAATAAGAGGACTCGAGAAAGGAGAGCCCCGGTCCAGCAACCCGAGGTGATTCCCGAAGAAGTGGTGTCTTCGGAGGACGACTTGTCTCCTTTGGACGATTACCCCTTCATTGAATTTCGTGACAAGGCACAAAAGGACAGGGTTATAGGGTCTTTTTCTACTCCATGAACTATCTTACCCTGCTTTAACCCTCGAGTTTCTAAGCTCATTTACTTACTTTCCCAGTGACCACCTTATCAAGTTTCGATTGCTTAACGTAGAACGGTCCCTCACCTTTGACCGTCTGTCAGAAATTCTGGGAATAGATAAGCATACCGACGGAGATTTATACAGTGTTGGTGGGCTGTCCGCTATTCAATACTTCCCATTGTTTACTGGTTATACGGATGCGGATGTCAGTGCTATGTCTTTGTTGGACGTCCAACATGTTTGTCTTCGTTTATTTTTATGGTATTTGAGCTATTTGTTGTATGGCCGGCACGACAAGAGCAAGACCTCCACTATTGAGGTCTTGATCCTTGCTAGTTACCTGAATCCTTATCGGGAGGAGACATTCCAGTTCTCTCCCCCTGCTCTTGTGTGCTCGGCTTTTGACAGGATGATTGGGAGGTATGGGGACCTTGATTGTGGTGCTCTTGTCACCAAGATAGCTAGGGTTGTTTGTGATTTTAGGGGTGATGACCCCTACGAGCCCATGGATGACCATGAGCCACTTGCTGATGATGACCACCTCCGTTATGACATCTCTTATATTGACATCAAGAATGGGAAAGACCATTACTGGAAGGTCCATGGCGAGTCTTACATGCTTCTACCTTGTGACCGTTTACCTGCTGTAGACCCCCTTGAGGAGAGTACGGTTGTGGAGCGACCCCCGCCCGTTACTTATCTGATTCCTCAGGACCTTCTGGTCACTTTTCCTGGGTCTAGTACTACTACCACTACCGGCGGGCGCCGGAGACATTGTCGGCCCACCACCCATCTGCCTGGCTCATTCCAGCCTGCTCCTCCTCCACCTCCTACAGCCTATCCTACTCCGGGCTACCATTTTGATCCAGTTATTGCACGAGAGGTGAGATTACATGAGGGCATCAACACCGCCTTGACATACCGGCGGATGTGGGAACAGATGGAGGCCATGTCTCTTGCTTCGGGGGGACAGTATCGGGGTGTGACACCTAGCTATTACACCGCTCCTGGTGACGACAGCCGTGTTTTCCACCTCTATGGAGTGACTCCTACAGAGTTCAGACAGTTTAGTACTGCATATGCCCTATGGTGCCTTGGGTCGTCCCTTTTACACTCCAGTCCGCCCCACTCAGCCTACTTCTATTTTTCCTGAGGATGTCGATGTTCCTTGCTCCCAGAGAGGACTGTTTGGTCAATTTAGTGCTTCTACTTCCGCTGCTGCTATTCCAGGAGGCGGCCGTGGTAGAGGCCGTGTTAGGAGAGCCACCCGTGGTCGAGGCCGTAGTCCAGTTCCTGATCCTGAGCTGATGTCCCTGTATGCCGAGATTGATGATTTTGATGATGATGATGGAGCCCAGTAGTGACAGCTCGTCACTACATCCCTCTCTTTCCAGCTGGTTTGGGGGAGGCTACTGCATTACAGCTGGTATTATCTTTCTTGTTTTTGTTTTATTGCATTTCTTATTTTTCCCTTCTTCCCTTTGTTAGTAGTGTCCCATAGGTTGCTGGATTTCTGTGTGACTGATATGCTATAGGCGTCACAATGAGGACACTGTGACATTTAGGTTTGGGGGAGTGTGTTTATTTCTGTTGTGTGCTTTTATTTATTGTTGTGGAAAAAAAAATCAAAAATTCAAAAAAAAATTGAAAAATTATAAAATACAAAAACATGTTTTTATTGATTTTGAGTCGAGTCTTGGTGAATTGTGTAGCAATGATGATAATTTGCTTTGTCTTTGCATTTGAGTCTCATTTAGTTGTCCATGTACATTGTTTTGACCTGTTAGCTATGATGAACAAAGCTCTTTACTCAAGTCTTGAGCGTCACAATATGCCTTATGCCGAGTAGATTTGACTTTATTTTGTTGGTAAACCACTTAAATTACTGAGGTCTTTAGAGCTTCCTAGGCCGGGAACATCAATAAACCGGTCTCATTGTTATTTAGGCTGAAGAGTGTGGTCTCCTTGTGGAATATGTAATATCAAACTGCATAAGTGTGACATTAGTTTTTTAGATTTTGCGCGTTCATGTGATTAAGTACATGAGGAAAGGCGGTTCTTTTTGTTCAAATATGCCAAACATCACCCAGTTTTTGTTAGCCCGTTTGAACCATGTAGCCATTTTATATCCTATTTCTTAGCTACATTCCAGAATTTGCCTACCTTTTTCGGGACAGTCGCAGTTGCTTGAGTCCTTATTGTTATAGCTACTTTGGTTGGGTTGGGACTTTTATTGTCATGTGGGTAGTAGCTATCTTTTTGTAGCAATTGTGCGACCTCTTATGTTGAAAAAGAGAAGTATTATGAAGCAAAGAAAAAAAAAAGAAGAAGAAAAAGAAAAAAAAAAGTTTCGAAAAAAAAGAGTTCAGAAAAAGAAAAAAAAAAGAAAAGAAAGAAAAGAAAAGAAAAGGAAAAGAAAAGAAGGAAAAAATGCTTGCTTCATTGAGTTTTGTTAGGAGGTCGTGTGTGGTATTTACTGGAGTCTAATGCACTTTTGGAGAGAATTTACATTCTCTCATATGTTGTCAAAGTTAAGATAATTTCTCCAGTTGGATGATTGTTTTATTTCTTATAAGATTTGGCTATTGGTCTAGCGCTGCGACTACCGTCTGAGCCTCACATACCCATACGTGCTTTTGCACAAGCCACTTCTATACCCATGCCACTTTACCACCATTCTGTCTTTGATACATGTACTTGGTCTGTTTTGTGAATGCGTATTAGTTGGAGAATCTCTTATCACATTAGATTGCATGCATATTTCATAAGTTGAGTGAGAGTCTTTATTCTTTCTATCTTACATATATCTCACCCCTTATGAGTGCATGAGTGAAACCGCGAGAGTCCAACAAAATTGTCTTGCAAGGTTGAAAAGCATTTGGCTGAGTCTCGGTATCATGTCACATCTTGAGTAAGAGCTGCGTTAGTCTATTACCCGTGCTTTTAAATTTGTTTTATTGGCACAACTTTGGTCATTACTTTGTTATAGATGTCACTACTACAGATACAGCCTATAACAACGGGTAAAAACCGTTGTAAAATAAAAAAGCGGACGTTGTTAAAGCGGCCGTTGTAGAAGGTATTTACAACGATTTGCTTATTTAGTGAAACCGTTGTCTAAAGTATTCACCACGGTTAAAAGCCGTTATTGTTGGGTGTTCTCCGTTGTGGAAAGTGTTTCAAAATTTTGGAGGGAATAATATAACAACGGTTGTCGTATGTATAACCGTTGTTGTAACTTTCCCTCCAAAATTGTGAAGTCTTTTGACAACGGGTTTATGGTACATACCCGTTGTTGAAATTTTTAGTAACAACGGTTCTTTGTTTAATACCCGTTGTTGTAATTTTACCTCCAAAATTGTGAAGACTTTTAACAACGGTTCTTCGATTAAAACCTGTTGTTGAATATTATGCTTGTGGTATTTGTGAATGTCATTCACAACGGTGTTATTTTTATTAACCGTTGTGAAAGGTATTCACAACGGTTTTTTTTTAGTAACCGTTTTCATTACAAACTCCTAATGTTTTGAAAAAATAAATTTGTTTCATGCCATTCAAAAACCTGCATATGTCGAAAGCACCATATACCAAAGACCAAAGATAAATCACAAATTTGGGTTCATCGTAACTCAATAGATTCAATTCAACCACAACAAAGAAATTTGATCATATATATATACTTACAAGGAGTTGAATTTACATGAACTAATCATTCCCTAACTTCAACAAAAAATTTACTAATAAGTTGATCTAAACTCTGAGTATCATGCATTTCTAATATATTCTAAGACGCAGTTGCCCCACATGTCTCTTACCTCGTCTATATCTACACTTGAGTACTGCTCAATCTGTTGCAGACGGGTTGATTGCATCATGCGGAAAAAACAAAGAGAAGACATTATGGTATATATAGCAACAAGCAAGACAACATTAGCAACATCATGGTATATATAGCAACAAGCAAGACAACATTAGCTCTAATTTAAAAAAAAGTAATAAACACATGTTTAAATTATTACTAACCTTTTCTGGAATAACGAGATATCTTCGCCTAATAATCTCCAACATGAACCGACAAGCGTAGTATCCACATTGTATGCTATCCGGGTGGCGAGGGGCCTATTATTACATAAAAAAAACAGACGAGAGAAGGCTCACATCGGAATCTTGAACTTTAGGTATTGTATTAGTATTAAACACAGATTTTGCACTTAATGTTAGTGTATTTGAGCACGTACCCTCGTTATCGTAATAAAATCGGGGCCAACATCAGAATCTTCCGTGGGTTGATCATGCTCGTTTGCTCTTTTCTTCTTAAAGGCCCTTTTTTTAAAAAATAAAAAAGGAGGCAGAAACTAATTTTTTTAGGGGCAAAAATATGAAAGAACTTTTTTCTATAAATAAAAAATGAAAATGTTATTATAAATAAATCAGTATTATAAACTTACATATTAATCAAGTGCTTAAAAGTCTCGCTTGGTTGATGATGTAAAGAGTCCAACCAGAAAACTTTATTCCTTGTCGGCATGATGGCTGCTAGCACCCAATGAGTCCTACATCAAGAGACATCATCATTATTAACAAGTACATATATTAGTTATGAAAATGCAATTGTAGGGGAAACGTAATATTAATTTGTTTATTACCCTTTTTCATTATAAGCGCCAAAAATCAGCTTCTTGGTTGTCGCCAATTCTTTGAGCAATATAATCTACCCGTTGTTCGAACGAGAAATCCGGAATAAATAAAGATAAAACATAGGGGCACAGGAATCCGTATAGATCAGATGGAATATTCTTCTCGGGGATCACTCTCAATTTCAATATCCTACATTATTACGGTATTAATTCCGGTATTTAAAACACTATCTAGTAGTCAGAATATTAGACTATGAAATTATTTATTAAGAAACTTACTTCATCCAAACAAATATGTGTGATATATCAATCTGGTCTAGGCCCCCCATACGGCTAGCAGATCCCATGATATAAGCGCTTGGCGCTCAGCCCCTAGAATATCCTCCTCGAGCGGAATAACTATCACTTGCTCGGTGGCTATGCGATGGCCAGCCTCCTCATGCAGTCTCATCATCGTCACCGTTCTTACTTTTTGCATGTAATCCTTCCCTTTATATTGTGTGGAGTTTAAAGTCCTAACTTTGTGTCCGGAAAGAATGAGTCTTTGATTTTGTGCTACTACCACCAGCCTACACATGTAGTAGATAATTAAAATAATAAAAAATCCAAAGGTAACATATCCTAGTTGGAGTAATAAAAATAAAAGCGTACTTAATTAAATACCTCGTCAACCTGCTCTTTCAATGATGAGGTAGTAGTAGCAGTAAGACGGGGACTTAGGCTTATCGGTCTTTTTTGTCCGCTACACAAAATTACCATGCTTTTTATAAATACAGACAAAATATAAATAAAGGGAGCGAGGTTAATTTTTAAAAAATGGAGAAGTTAATTAAATACCTCATCAAGTTGTTGTGAAGTCGAGGTCGTTGGCATGTCTGTGGACTTAGGCTTATCCGCCAAAGCCGTCTTTTTTGTTCCCTACAAAAAAAAAAAATAACATATAAATTTAACATATAAAAACATTCAACAATTAAAAATGTAACATATATATAAAGGTATTTCTTCTAACCCCAATCGCTTTCGCTCGCCGAGGCGGCGGAGATATCTTCGCCAAGTAGATGTGAGTTTCAGCCCATTGGATGAAACTTCCAAGCGCATCTCCCAGAATGGTAATGTCGTCACGAATCTGGGACAGCGGTTGAAAGTTTTCATGGCCTGGAAAGACTATAGTTATCTCTACTATTCTATGATTCGGCAAAAGTTTTTCGCCATGAACTACGTTTCGCGCGCAGATTTGTTTTCTACGAGACCCGCCAACACGCACATGTGGCTTTTCGGTTCTATTAGGGTCAGCAAGAATAATTGGCCTCTTGTTTACGGCCTGAAGAATATACACATACATTATTATATCTTTGCAAAAACGCTTCAAAATTCAAAAGATTTTGCAAAAACGCTTTCGTCTCGGCCGATTTTTGCACAAACTTAAGCATTCATATAAATTTAACTAATTAAACACTTCATGCATACCTTATCGAAAACAGGAACCGACTTGAAGGGGATGTATGCTTGTTTTCCATCACCGTCTTCTCAAGTTGCATCTCCTTTTCGGACCCATTATTTACCTAATAAAATTAACCAATTCAATGGCACCATGTCAGAAGTTATAGCATTAGAGTGGCGGTGAACACACCCCCGATCTTACCAAAAAAAAAAAAAAAAAAAAAATAAGGAAGTATTAGGTACCTGATCGGCTTTAGTGTTACAACTTCGAAGCATTATTAGGTACCGATCTTTCGAATCTCGTTGACCGATACTTCTTTCTCATGTATTGCCAAGGTAGTAGCGGCCTCTTGACCAATCTGTTGTACCTTATTATTACCCCCTTTAGAAATGACATCCTCCATCATCTTCACTTCTTCTTCGGAAAGCTTACCTCCAAAGATTCAGCCTTAGTAGTACGGATGCCATTAATCAAGTCGCTTGCCAAGAATGTAATGTGTCGCAATTTTTATCCCAACAATAACATGTGAATTGAACTTAAATGAAAATAATAGAATAAATGTTACCATGTCAGCCTTCTCAGACTTAGTCTTCCTTTTCTTCTTTATCTGGGCAGTTTTCCCATAATATTTCGTTACTCCAACCTGTAACGGGACGCCCCTCAAACGACCTGGATGTTCGGGTCGGCCGATCGCTCTAGCAAGAACGTCATTACGACCACTGGGAGTGAATTTCCCTTCTTCTACCTCTTTCAATACGTTATCCTATAATATATTAAATAAACTTCAAATTATATTTATGACTAAAATAATAAAGTTAGTAATGAACTCGTCTTAATAAAATAATGCTTACTATGTTGGCCAAAACTTCCTCATCATATTTGTCACGCGACGACCGGGATCCTTTAGGCGTGTGCCCTTGTTTATAAGTTACATGCCGATCCACCTCTTTCACTCCCTTTGCCACCTACACATTAACATGGTGACATTTATACACGTAAATGTGTATCAATGCAAGTCCAAGTGTGATTAAAAAAATAAAGTCTCACAGGGGAATAATGCATGCTACTTATGAGGTCCTCTTCTATCTTTCTCAGAATCGCCTCGAGAACCATAGAATTTCCCCTTCTTGCATGAAATGTTAGCACGATTTCTTCTGCTAACGGCCTTCAAATAATTATATAAAAGCGCAAGTAGATGAGATAATAAAAAGATTATATAAAGGACTCATTAATTAAAAAAATGATAGGTAAATCGTTAAAAGGCGAGGATATTTAACCTGAAACTTCTCAGTAGTTCTCATCTTTTTGAAAAGATCCCATTCTTCCTGCTTGATGGTGGGACACTTGTTTTCCGGTGGGCTCTTACGCATCTCCCCCATTGCCTTGTCCATATACAACCAATCCCTAGCAACGCCACACCTCCACTGCATGTGGACATCCGCTGCCTTATGCATTAAATACTCATCATGGCTTTTATCGGGTATAATAAAGCCTTCCTTTACACGAGCCAAGTATAACTCCGCCAACTTTGGATTCAAAGTTCTAACATCATCTAAATGGATAGGCACAAACTGTCTTGTGCAAGCACCAATCCAACTGGAGAAAAGACCTGCATTTGGACCAGTAGGAAAACCCATCTCACTCCATGTTATTTGGAACTACTGTTTAGTGGCTATAGCCGCAAGGACTTTCTTGCACTTCGTAGCACCCTCTCACCAGGCTTATTATCACCAGGCTCATTATTCTTTTGACTTCTTTTACGTTTTTCACCCATGATAATCCTAAAACCCAAATATGAATGATATAGCTGGAAATGAACAACTTAACAACGTACATGCAGAGTATTATCTAAAACCCTAAACCCTAATAGGAATGAAAATTTAAAACAACAGATTGAGCTTCTAAAATCCTAAACCCTGATAAGAGGAGTAAAGTAGATGATGCGGGATGATAAAGATAACAAAGAAGACGAAAAACAAACAGATGCATGAAAAAGAAACAACATGATCGTCTTAAAACCCTAATGACGAAACAAAAAATTAAAGTGAACATACCTGTTGATGATGATGATAAAGAGAACGAGCAGGATGATAAGGGAAGGCAACGGAATCGGGCTTTAAATCGGGGCGCGCCAATGACGAGAATGTAAAAAAGCGAGGAAGAGAGAAGAATTAACTCAGGATACCAACGGTTGAACTAATAATGTTGTGTGTGTTTGTGTATGGCATGCTGTATGGGTTTCTATATTAGTTTTTTATTAAGACAAACTATTGACAACGGGTGCTCAAAGAAGAACCGTTGTTATATGATAATAACAACGGGTCAATAAAAGTAAACCGTTGTCAAAAGTTTATTACAACGGTTAAAATATACCCGTTGTAATATATTTTCACCAAATTTGCGCCAAAATGAAATATGTCAAAAAAATAATTGACAACGGGTAGAGGTACTACACCCGTTGTTGAAAGTATTAACAACGGGTAATTTAAATATAACCGTTGTTATTGTTGAACCTCTTTTTTTAAAAATTATCAGTAATTCCATTACGGTCCAAACTGTAACAATACATCGTAACAACAATTTCAACACCAAGCATCCACATCTAATAATAAGATCAAGAAAATAAGACAACACCAGCATGCATGCATACGGTGTCCTGATGAACTATCTCAGGATCGGGACGTTTCTTGGATGTCATAGTTTCTTCGTTAACCCAAATACCTTCACCATGGTCATCACGCATATAGATGCTTTCAGTGTCCTCATGATCAGTGTCAACATCGTCGAAATAAGATACAGTGGTAGACTGATCCATTCCCTCAAAAACGACATCCTGATCATCATCACCATTATCGGATGGACTACTCCTTCTTTTCCTTATAGACAGTACAACATACCACTTCTTATCCATAGGATCGGTGACATAGAACACTTGTTTAGCTTGGGATGCCATTATGAAAGGATCATCCTTATTATTGCCAAACTTACCCAGATTGACCAACGTAAATCCCATCTTATCCTTTCGGACACAATGGATGTTGTTATCAACTTGATTACATCGAAACAAAGGCATTGTGAAATCAATGTAATCTAGTATCAATATTTCTTTAATAACACCATAATAAAGGCATTTTCCCCAAATAGGCTTTTTATCTTTTGAAGTAGCAAAGTGCATTGCCTCAAATTCAGAACTCACACCACTATTTTGCATTGTGCTCACCTCATCTTGCTCGCGGGTGTAAAAAGTATATCCATTCATGGCAAAACTGTTGTAAAAGGTGACCCTGGCATTTGGACCTAAACCAAGACGTAGTAACCTAGGAGAGATGTCATCACCAGTTTGATCAAGATAATCGTAAGACAATATTCCTAAACCACTCGGAAACGTCTTCGTATGCTCGTTCGCAATCCACTTCTCGGTCTTGTTTTGGTTATCGTATTTGAGCTCATCTTTGTGTTGTTGAATATAAGGTTGCACCTCATCTTCGTTGTTTAGCACATACATGTGTGCTAAATGCAACATTTCACGTGTCACAATTTTTTCAACCCGGCCCCTAATACCTTTTTCGGTCATCCAGTCACTATGACGATTCTTAGGAACGCCAATCAACTCCTCAGGGGAGAGATGAGCGTAACAATATGAAAGAGCTTCGTCTAAAATAGCGCGTTCAAAAATACAACCTTCCGGACGATACCGATTAGATGTATAGTCCTTGTAGACTTTCATCAATCTTTCGAAAGGATACTGGTATCTCAAGTACACGGGCCCAAGGTACAAAATCTCCCTAACCAAGTGAATGGTCAGATGAATCATGATAGTGAAGAAAGAGGGTGGAAAATACATTTCCAACTGACAAAGAGAGGTTACAACGAGGTCCTGCAATGAATCCGCGTCATCGGGATCGATGACTTTCTCGCATATGGACTGGAAGAAGAGACAGAATCTAGTTATAGCATATCTTACCTTTTCAGGTAAAATGGAACGAATAGCCACAGGTAGTAATTGTTGCATCAAAGTGTGACAATCATGTGACTTTAACCCGGTGAGTTTTAGGTCTTGCATCGACACTAGGCTTTTGATGTTCGACGAATAACCATGTGGCACTTTAATTCCATTCAAGCATGCACAGAACTCTTTTCTCTCATTCCGTGAAAGGGTAAAAGTTGCTGGCGGTAAAAATGTACGATTACTCTCTTCTTCGTGGTGCCAACTCTAGCCTAATACCCATCATTTTCATATCTTCCCTAGCTGCGGCGTTATCCTTTGTTTTACCAGGAACATTCAGAAGGGTATTGATAATATTATCACAGACATTTTTCTCAATGTGCATGAAATCGAGGCAATGCCTGACCTCCAGGTCAAGCCAATATGGAAGTTTATCAAAAAATATGGATCTTTTCTTATACCCACGAGTAGACAATTTAGAGCCGCTCTTCTTCCCATAATCTATCTCAATATGCTTTACTTTCTGATAAACTTCATGCCCACTCAAAATTCTAGGAGGTTGACGAAGTTCTTGTCTTCCATTGAATGCTTTCTGCATCTTGCGATAACAATGGTCATGAGACAAGAACCTCCTATTTCCCATATACACATACTTACGAGAAGACTTCAAGTATTCAGACTCGATATCCTCCCCACACAATGGACAAGCCTCTTTCCCATGAACTGTGTGCCCAGAAAGGTCGCCATAAGCCGGATAGTCAGTTATTGTACACAATAACATCGCTCTCAAATTGAAAGTTTCGTTCTTATATGCATCAAATACTTCTATCCCACTATCCCACAACAATCGCAAATCATCTAGAAGAGGTTCCAAATATACATCTATATCATTTCCAGGTTGTTTAGGGCCGGAAATTAACAACGACAACATCAAATACTTTCTTTTCATGCACACATATGGAGGTAAGTTATAAATAGCCAACACTACTGGCCAAGTACTATGTTGGCTACTCATGTTTCCGTGTGGGTTCATTCCATCAGTGGACAGCGCTAGACGTAAGTTTCTAGGTTCATTGCCGAACTCGGGATACTTAGCGTCGAACGATTTCCATTGCTTACCATCTGTCGGGTGTCTTAGCTTTCCATCATTTATTCTTCCTGTTTCATGTCAAGTTAACATTTTTGCATCATCGGGATTCGCATAAATCCTTATGACTCTTGGTATCAATGGAAAATACCACAACACCTTAGCCGGGATCCCTTCCTTATCCTTATAACGCCACTCCAAACATTTAGGACAATTGGTTAAGTTTTGATATAATTTCCGATACAATATGCAATCATTTGGACATGCATGTATTTTCTCATATTTCATACCCACTCCTCTTATTAGTTTTTTCGCCTCATATGTCTTAACAGGTAGAACATTACCATCAGGAAGCAACTCCTTTATCAAGGCTAAAAAACTAGTGAAACACGTGTCACTCACCCCATTTGCCCCCTTGATATTATACAACTTCACCACACCCGACATTTTTGTGAACTTACAACCAGGATACTGAGAGGTGCTTCGAGACTCACACAACTTCTCATACATGTTGTTAAGGTCATCCCAATTACTAGTGTCATCACCTACATCTTCAAAAGCAATGGACTCATCATCATTCTCTTCATTATCTATAGACCCAACATTCAACTTCTCTACTTCCAACTCTTCCAACTCAAAAAACTCGGCAAACTCAGGATCATCAGTTAGCCTTTCGTGTACCTCAACATCATCTTCTTCAGAGTTATTCTCTTCCTCTAATGATTCCCCATGAAAAATCCAAAGTGTATAGGATCGACTAAATCTCCACTTTTCTAGGTGTATTTTAACGTCCGGAAAAGCCATATAGCTAATATTACCACATCTTTCACAAGGACATGCAATACTAGAAGAACCTTTCAAATTGTTCGAAACGAATTCATAAAATTCAGCTAAACCATCCTTGTAGGTGCGGTACTCATATTTGCATCAATCATCCAAGTTCGAGTCATTATTCTACATTCGTAATAATAGGCAACTAATTCAGAAAATACAATAATAGGCAAACAAATAAACGAAATTCAGGAAAGCAATTAAGCTAAATTATCAACAAATTAGATAATAACCCAAAAAATCCTATATCTAGTTATAAGCGTTGCTAAGAAACATATATATACCTGATTGATAAACACGATGAGGGAGAGAAGACGTGACAACAGTGACGGAGATGAAGACAGAGAGACGATCAGGGAGGAATGGAGGATGATATAGTAGCAGTATTAGCTTGTGTTTGTGTTTGTAGCGTATAGCAGAATAAAGCAATATGTTGTTCTTAAGATTTTCATAATATTAATAACAACGGTTATTGAGTCTACAACCGTTGTTAAAAAGTATTAAAAACGGGTTCTAATATAACCGTTGTGATTACTTTTCACTAATTTGGCGCCAAACCATTAACAACGGTTAAAATTTAACCGTTGTTATTAGTTTTTTTATTAACAACGGTTGTTTAAGTATGACCCGTTGTTAAAACCAATAACAACGGCTAACAACACATAACCGTTGTAATTAAGTTTGGTAAAATTCGCGGAATAAATTCTACAACGTGTTTTGATGATTTTCGTGAATAAGCGTTGTTAAAGGGCCGTTGTGGTTGCCTGTATTTGTAGTAGTGTGTGGACAGCTGGGATTTGTATGTGCCTAGACATTTGCTCTGAGTTATTCATTCACCATATGTTTGTTGTTCTTTGTTTGGCCTGATTGCTTTGCTTGAGGACAAGCAAAGGTTTGGTTTGGGGGAGTTTGATGTATCACTTTTATATATACTTTTATAGCTCCCTTTATACCATTTTACATACCATTTCGTGCCTTTAATATCGTTTATATGCCGTATTTCAATGAATTGTCGATACTGCCGCTATTTTGTGTTTTGATGCAGAAATGACTCGTTATGAGTATGATCAAGCTAAGATTAGCATGGTGGAGACGGCATAGTAGAATACACGAAGCATGGCACGAGGAACGAGGAAGCACGAAGGCTAGAAGTGAAAGAAGAGAGGAAGCCGTCTGTGAAGCAAGATCCTCGATCGAGTCACTACTGGCTCGATCGAGCAACTGTCCTCGATCGAGTCACCTCTGGCTCGATCGAGGAACCTCTCTGGCAGATTTATTTCCGGCCTTTCCTAAAACGATTATCTTTTGTTATAAATTAGAAACTCGTACTTTTATGTTAGACTACGTTTTATTTTACCTTCATACTGCTGGATCCTCTTCTTAGAACCCTAATATTTCCTTGTAACGGTACTAATCTTTCCTCATTAATTAATCGTTCATCGTTTTATGTTAATTGATTGTTATCTCATGCTTTTAATTATGTTTTCATTCTTAATCATTGTTGTTATTGTTATCATTATGAGTAGCTAATCTCCTCATCTAGGATGAAGGGGATCTAGGTTAAATTAAAAGGGGAAAATAATTAATTGCTAGTGATATCGCAAAAGTTGTTGTTTGATTATTGTTCTTCTTCTAGTTGATTAACTTAAGGCCTGAGTTATTAATTAGTGTAGCGAATTAATCCTTTCGCCGACCGGGTTAGAATTAATATAGGCTGCGATAATTGATAACGGGTTTGTCGCACTCCCCAAATCAAACAAATTAACTCAACTAATGTAGTAGGGTAGTCGAGGTCGAACCACAGGGAGATCAAGTTTGAATACTAGTTTTGTCTTAGATTAAAAATTAGCTACGTGAATCATGAAGTTGATTAATATTAAACTAATAACTGAACTATACTAAATTAAACTAAGAAAGCAAGTAATATAAATAATAAAGTTCTAACAATAAAGGAAAGCCTAGGGTCCGATCTCACCTCCGACATGTTCATTTACTACCATAATCCCGTTAATTGGTCATTGGGGTGATGTGTAAAGTGGAAAACGCCTCTAATTCGCCTACTAACTCCCTCTCGGGCTCATAATAGGACACTAGCTATCCCAACTAACCCCCCCTCTCGGGTTCGAAAGTCGGTATCCCAAGTTTAATACCCAACTACCCGAAAACACATGTAATTCTCAAGGTAGCCTAGTATTGACTAAGGTCATTAAGCCCACGTCGATTTCCGGGTCATCCCTCCCCTTCTCTCGAAGGTAGATTTCAAACACAAGATTAAGGGTGCCCTCCCTTGGTTCTCCCTCTCGGTCTCAACCTAGGTCGGCAATTAAACTTAAATATGGTAACCCGATTCCCAACCTAATCGGCTCTAGCCGATGGACAAGGGTCAAGAGTCAAAACTTACCACAAATAAGCCCATAAGACAAATCAAGTCCCCTAGTCAACCTTTACTACACCCCAATTAATCAAATAACTTACACATGTCGGAGTTAAATCGAATCCTAGTGAAAATATTACTCACTAATCATAGTTAATCTAACACAAGACACATTTATAATTACTTTAAACATGGTATTAAATAAAGTAAAGTGATAAAGATTGAAACTTTAACAACTAATCTCAAGACTAAACATGAATAAATTAACACTAATCATAGTAATAGTAATAAAGACTACAACTTGACTAATTAAAATGACTAAACTAAATAAAACACAATAATAATAAAAATGACAATGGGAAAAGAGAAATGGGAGAAATAATTCATACCAATTTGTAATTCAATGGAAATGAGATCTTCATACAAAACTTGTAAATTGAAGAAACAAGTTACCAATATAAACTAAGAACAAAAAAAGATGGAATTTTTCAATGTTATATGAGTACTAAACCTAACTACTCACTACTCCTACTGCTCAAAACCAAAAATGACGGCTCCCCTATCTACTGCCTGTGACCTCCTCTCCAAAATTATGTAGCTCCCTCTTTTTCTTTTGTTTTCTTTGGAATACCAGTCAAACTTTTGTTGTGGACTATTTGTTGTGAAAGCTCACTTGAAGAGTGAGCAAGTAGCATCACAAATAATGCATCGTGGCCCAAACTCATTAGCTTAATAGTTGCCCCATCAGTGGACTGCTCTATTTTATTTGCTTTACTCGACTCGGGTTCACTCCGTTTGGTACTTACAAAATGAAACGTCCAAAAGTAGTACCAAATTCCAAAAAGTAATATAAGTTACATGAAGTATAAAATTAGACGACTAATATTTTATTTAATACTAAAATGAGTGAATTAACTTAACTCGAGTTATTAATTAGATGGAATAAGAGATCAAATGTGGGTTAAAAACAAGGTAAAATATGGTGCTATCAATAATCAAATAGGTTGTATCTAATTATAGCGACTGCATGTTAGAATCGATCTAAAGGGCATAATTGAGTCGACCGATCTTATGACCTTAAACAGCTTGGTAGATCTAGCAATTGAGTAAAAGACCCCGAATAAATTGGCCTCGTGAACCGGAAATCCTAGACCTTTAATATTATTGTTTAAACCTCTTTTTAATTACTTGCAATTAGTTGATTAGATCAAAACAAAACAAACCCCCCAGAAATTGGTTACCTTTAGACAACTTAAATATTTACAGACTTAGCTTTTACCGCCTCCCTGTGGATTCGATACCTGTCATACTGCTAGCTATTCTTGTTAGTCCTGAGATAGTTTTACTTTGATTTAGTGATACGACTTTAGCCACATCAACGTAACTACACACCGTTTTGACTCAGTGAGCCATAGTTACATCCAAATGTATACAACATAAAAGCAAAACTTTAACATAATAAAACTAACACCACCATATGACTAAAGAGACGACTGCCGCCAAACTCATGTCGGTGACGAAAGGTAGAATGGCCACGAGCAACTCCGTCCAAGGTATTTAGCAATACTAATAACTTCCATAAGCCAACGAAACGAACCAGGTGCACTTACGCCACACGAGCGTAGAAATAAAAGGGGAAGAGCGAGCTGAACCAACAACTTGCCTTCAGTGGAGAAGAATCTCCTACACCATGGTGATCGATCCCAACCGTCCAAAGACCGGCGACCCAAGAAATCGAATAGAGTGATAAAAAGAGATAAAAAGCTCCCCTCAACTAATCTCCCAACAAGGAACCTCGAAGGAAGGTTCAAAATGAATCCAGCACTGACCAAACTCATTGTCATTTCTAACAATGCCTTAGAGAGACAATTATTCCATAGAACTAAGCAACAATAGAAATGATTATTCTTATGATAGATTATTAGGAATTGCAAAATAAACAAAAACCAAAGGGACATCATTTGAAATGTTAGAAAATCACCACATCCAGCCCACCCATCACCATAAACCAACCCGTACCCATACAATCCAACCGACATAACCACACAAATTAACACACTTTAAGCAACTAGAGTCCAAGCCAATCGAGAACATCATTCAAAAAAAGATCAAACAAACTCCAGCATTACCCACAACACCCAAAGACGAGATGACAAAGAAAGACGGACCGAATCACTGACCAAACATGACACTCAGACGGACTCAACAAACGCAACCCAACAGTCCAGCAAACACCAAAGAACAAACAAAGGACACCAAAATCACCAAACGAATCCTCCCAGGACTACCGCCTTACATGCAAAATCCAACCAACAAAGACGAAAGAGACACACCGACAAAGGACCGATAGGTGGGGAAATAGGGGGATCACCAATCGGTCCCAAACAGACCCGAAGAGCAATGGTCAAAGACAGACACAACAAGGGCTAGAGACCGATTGGTGGGGGAAATAGGGGGATCACCAATCGGTCGCTAGCCAACCCGATGAGCTATGCTCATTGACAAACACAACAAGATCAGAGGACAGGAACCTCTCCCTAGGATGCATGCAAGGTTTTCGGCGACATGACGAGGAATCGGAGGGACAGAAACTCAAGGATGCAGCGACAACCACCGCTGCCCAACAAACAGATGAAAACTGAACCGAAAGGGAACACAACAAGAGAAGAGCTCCGACGATGGCATCACAGAGAGAGGATAAAGGTGGAAAGCCGGAAAGTTTACCGATCAAAGCCACGAACAAGAGAATGGCCAAATCCCGGAAAGAAAACCTCAAAATTGGTTAAAAGTGTGTTAATCGATGGGGAGTGAAGGTTCCCGGGGATGGGCTAAGACATAGCCACATCTCCGGGGGAAGGATTGAAGAGAAGGAAGGAAAGATGGGTGGGTGGCGGCTGTAGTGGAGCAAGATTTAGGTTTTTTGGGTTTTTTGGGGAATTTTAGGGAGAGAGGATTTTAGAGAGAGGAATTTCACCTGATTTCCATCAAAAATCTCTCTTTAGAAATTGCATTAAAGCCATATTCAAATGATTCCCATTCTCTTGCCAGTTACACTAATAAAAATGGACAACTTTACAATAATCTTAGATCTCCATTTCAAACACTTAAAACGAGGAACACCCAACACAAATACTCCCAACACAATTGCTAGTTGTGTTTTGCTAGAATCAAAATATGAGATTAAAACTCAAAGATTTTTCTGTTTAAATTCTTGTTTCTTTTAAACCTTCGAACCAAAAGATATATGACTGAAGGTAACTCTCCGGTGCTAAAATGGAGAGTAAAAACAGTCAAATCTTAAAGAAGGTTAAAAAAGAATCAAGAAAATAGACTAAATAAATAGTTTCTAAGCAAAAAGAGGATATGCTAGTTGGCGGAGAAAGTAAGTAAAAAGAAGGAGATCCATTAATTTTCTAGTTTTTTTTTTGACTAATAAAGAGCTTTCCCTCTCTCTAAAAATTATTCTTTGTTACGAAATATCTTTAGATATGATATAAATGTCCATATATTACCATATCTTTAGGAAATATTCTATTACCATATTATGATGTACTCTTGTACTATATATATCTCTTCCTATGAATACAGCTAATACTCTTTCGGGTCTTCATATTCTCTCTATTATTCATAACACGTTATCAGCACGAGTCTCTAACCTTAATTTTATTTAAAAAAACAAGTGTTTGTAAACATGGTACGTACAACTGATTAAAGGATTAAAGGATTTGATCATGCTCATAACTATATATTGATACCCCCAAACACGGAGAAAAAGGATTACGCATCTCAGGTAGTACCTCAGACCTTGTAATTTTTGAGCATATACACATTTTTTCTGAGCATATTATCATTTATAAATATAGTTTTTCAGCAATATTATATTTTTTTAGTGTAAAGTTTTAGTAAATGTGCTCAAAAACTTTATATTAAAGCAGAACTCAAAAATTTTAAAATAGAACGCAGAAAATAAACAATAAGAGCCTAAGAGGTACTACCTCAGATGTATAGTCTATGAATTGCCAAACACGTATTACGGGAGTTACACATGGAGATGTATGCCTCGCGGATAGTGCGACTACGCACACAATTCTTAAAAATAAGAAATATTTTACTTGTCTTAAAGAGGAAAAGACAAATGTTTGTACAATTGCTGGTAGTACAAAATTAATTGAAGGCTTCGAAAGAGCTAATATTTTGTTATCTAATGGAACAAATATTGAAATTCAGGAGGCTTTGTACTCGTCTAAGTCAAAAAGAAATTTGCTGAGTTTTAATGATATCCGCAGGAATAGGTTTCATATTGAGACAACAAACGAGAAAGGGGTTGAATATCTATATATCACACGTACAAATTTGAACAAGAAAAGTGTATTAGAAAAACTATCAGCATTATATGAAAATTTGTGCAATTGAATCTCATGCACTAGTAAACCGGAAGTTTACAAATAAAAACAATTTTATTATTTGGCGTGGCCGGTTTGGCCATCCCGGTTCATTAATGCGAAAAATCATTGAAAATTCATGTGCTCATTTATTGGAAAACCAAAAGATTCTTCAAATTGGTGAATTTTCATGTGCCGCTCGTTCACAAGGCAAGTTAATTATTAGGTCATCGCTTAAAAAAGTAGGGAATGAATCTCTTACATTTCTGAAAAGGATACAAGGTGATATTTGTGGACCTATTCATCCACCAAGTGGACCATTTCGATATTTTATGGTATTAATTGATGCATCAACTCGATGGTCACATGTGTCCTTATTGTCAACTCACAACCTGACGTTTGCAAGATTACTAGCTCAATTGATAAGGTTAAGAGCTAATTTTCCAGATTATCCCATTAAGACTATTCGTTTTGTTAACGCTGGTGAATTTAGTTCACAAACTTTTGATGATTATTGTATGTCTATGGGGATAACTGTTGAACATCCGGTAGCACATATTCACACTCAAAATGGTCTTACCGAGTCATTAATAAAACGCATTAAATTAATTGCGAGACCATTGCTTATGAGGTCTTGCCTATTTTGGCATGGGGGCATGCTGTTTTACATGCAGCCACTAGTAGAAAAACCCCCTACAGTGGCGGTTATAAATGACCTTTTGTGGCGGTTTTTAGTGATTTAGGGTCCGTCATTTATCACGGCGCCGTATAAACTTTATAGCGGTTGTAGGCGGTTGTTGAACCGCCGCTATAGCTCTCATATAGTGGCGGTTGTTACAAAAACCGCCATTATAGACTTATATAAAACGACATTTCTAACTTAGAACCGCCATTATACCTTATCTATCATTGTAGTTATAATTTAAAACCGCCACGAAAGCTTATCTATTGTGGCGGTTCTAACTTAAGAATCGCCATAATAGGCAAACCTATAGTGACGTTTCTGATTTGAGAACCGCCACCATAAATATTTTTTTTTTTTAAAAAAAAAAAGTGGTACCTAAATTTTTGCACCAACATCCTATAAATTTGACAATCCAAATATCGAAATGAACAAATAATACGTACACAAGAATGCAACCAACTATCAAAAACCTTTCATATCGTCAATGTTCAAAAGTTATATATCAAAGTGTATAAATAATCACTGGAACTTGAATGGAACGATTAAAAGATATGTATGTACCCTACAAGCTACACCCAGTTAGCAAAAAAAAAAAAAAACAGCAAATAATCTGCAGCCTGCAAATCCAGAAATAATACAGCATGCAGCAGCAACATTTATCATCAGACAAACTGCAGTCAATAGGCGATAGGCGATAGTGGTGATAGTTGTTTTGTAGACGACGACAACAACCTGCATCACAGTACAACAACAATGTAAGAAACACTGCAATAGTCACGACTCGACATCTGAAAGAAAAAAACTTCTTTAAATTTGCTAACAGCACACAAAAAGAGAAGACGTTCTGTAACAAGTATATTCCTATTCAAACTTGATATCTGCCCATGTTATAGGATGATTGTGCTATGTTGAGTCAAGGTATGACAATACAAGAGAGAAAGAGAACTTACGTGTCCAGTGGATGTAGTGAGATTCGGTGAAGAATCAATAAATCCAGTTGAGGATGTATAATTACACAATAACCCTTGCAAGAGAAACACTTATATTATGTATCTCAATACAATTTACGAGTCATGAACCACACACACACACATATTGTTGAGAGGCGTTAATCTCCTCTCTTAATGAGATCATGTACTAAAAATTGAATTGAAGGGGAGAAGACAAGTCATGACTCTAAGCCGAGATGGGCACACAGAATCTTACATTAATCTTCTCTCCTAATGAATATAGGCCTGATCAAAGGCACTTAAGAGAGGTTGTTCAAGGATGTATATATTTCTAGCTTGAATTGCAGATGAACTCACGCAGTTGTGAAATAATGGCGAGATGGGTACATATATACACATGTCATATGATTACGATAAGAGATGAACTCACAGATTGTGACTGAAATAAAGATAAAAGAGATTACCGTGTTAAAGGGGTATGCCAGCGAATAGAATAGTAACATCCGTGATTCGATTGGTGCTCCAAATCAATTTCTACAAAACTAGAAATAAATTAGCATACTTCATCAAACAACTTTTGTTGATGTAAGTGAAGCAGTCTTTTCTTTGTTGCTGCAAAAGATTCATTTGGGCATCTTGCTGCATGAGTTAGTTAGTACCTACTAGACAACATTAACAAATTTGTACCATATTCACAGAACACGAAAGGGAAGAAATAGCTATAAGAACATCAGGAGAGCATAGAAAGGAACTAGTTTACATTCATATTCAAGACAATAGTAAATTGAGCTATCTCCTGTGCATCTAGTTTAGATCCACGTTGAAAACTTACAGCAAAGAAGTAAGTCCCATTTTAATTTTTAATCACCACTTGCAAAAGTTACAATAATCTCCTTGCCAAGAAAGCACTGCAAGATATTAACAATATTTTGGAAGAACAATTGATGATAATGATGAGACCGTCTCATAGGAGAATTAGTATTTTCTAAACGTCTGCAGTAAAGCGGACATCATATACGTCTATTTAAAGCTAAAATATATTTGAAGCTAAACTACTATGTATTACTCTTCTAATAGCATGTCATAGAAAAGTTGTGTATCATCTCTCTTATACTCTCTGTTTGTCAAGCTTTCTACAAAACTGTTGTTACTTTGGGCATAATGTCAACGGGTGAATCACATATGTAAAACAAAAAGATTGAGAGAAATAAAGGAACAGGTGAACATTATCCGTCAAAAAAAGTGAAGCAAATTATAACACTACAAGCAGCCGAATGGAGTGGAATGTTCTGGGGAAAAGTTCCCCTTATTGGAAGGTAGAAAGGTTTCAAACAAAATTGGCACTCTTAATTGAAGGGGCTGCACCTGAACATACATTAGCTTATACAATAGTTTGTATAAGACCGATTTCTACACATTATGGTATTAGTAAAGACCTACTCAAACAATAAAAAGAAAAATTCAACACATAACTTTAGCTTTGACATTACAACAATCACTTGGTGTCCATGATCATAACAAACATAATGCTTCATAAATGTCCCAAACAAACACTTATAAATTGGTAGAGAATATGCTGAATTATCAGCCCTCCTACAAACGACAAGAATTTTATAGCCTAAATCATTTCAGGTAGCAAATCATCTTTTCGCCGAACATCAATCGAAAAGGTACTATCAGATGAATGAATCGCAAAAGCATATTGTTCGAAATAACGACAAGTATAAAACTAAATTGACGCAAGACAACATTAAAGGAAACCCAAATGAATTCAAAATTACATATGAAAGAATCAGCTAAAAAAGTATATAAAGAACACTATTAACAAGAAAACGCAAATTCAATTACCTTTGGCATAGTAAGAGGCTGTCGTTTTCCTAATTAGCACTTTCAAATAGCAGTACAAATCAGCGATGAACATTGAGTACACATTGATTACCAACGGCAGAGGCGAAGACCATATGACTTAGGCGACAACATTTTACTGGGTAATTGTGGTGGAAAATGGCGCAAAAAGATAGAAAAAAAAAAGAATGGTTGAGAAAGAGAGGAGCGGCGAGATTTGAGAAGCATACAGAAGGTTAGTAATGAATGATAGGGGATTTAGGGGTTATTAAATAAACTCAAAAATATTAAAGTGGCGGTTTTCTAAATAAGACATCACACCCCTTTTCAAGTCGGTTTTAAATAAAAACTGTGGGAAATAATCTGTATACTTCCCTTAATTTAGAAGGATTATAACAATTTAACAATGATGATTAAAGGTCATAAACAAAATACATAAACAAAGTATAGAGATTTAGAATTAACCTTCGGTCCTAGCAAAATTGGCCTAAGAACAATATCAAAATTGATATTCGCCTATTAGTTGCACCCAAGACGATCTGAGATATGCCCTTTGATTATGCTAGAAATCGATCTAAAATTTTCTGTAAAATTTAGTTGTTTTTGTGTTTTTCTGATAAGAGAGAGGAGGCAAGGTCAAGAAAAAGCATTAGCGTAGAAATAATTCTCTACCTTTCTTTTTATATAGACCGAAACTTGGAGTCGATTAGGAAAGTAAAAACTCTCCTAATTTTCGGCCAAGTAAACCGAAATAAGGAGTGGATCGAATCCATGACCTCTTGGTATGTGTACCCTCACTATTACCACTATGACACATTCAACTTGTTGATATTAAATACAACTGATTATATTTAATTTCGAATTAACAGATTAATTCGTCCAAGCTAACATTATATACATTTAATTAAATATAACTTATTATATTTAATTTACGAATTGACAGTTAATTCGTCTCAACTTAATATTATTTAATTTTATTAAATAATTATCTCATCAACACATTGACTAACTTTTTAGTCATTTTGGGCATCAATGTGATTATATTTCTATAACCACATTTCTCAAACACGTCCTATAGGTGTGACCTTTAGGGACCAGTTGATCACCGCCATCTGTATGATAATAACGTCAAACTTTCTAGCAAGCCAACCGTTATTAGGTAAACGTTAATCAACTGATTAAATATACGAAGTATACCCTTGTGAACCTGTAAGAGATTTACAAATGTTATCACACTAATTTGTGGAGGACACAAGCTCCAACAAACTCCCACTTGTCCTCACAAGTGTATGTGCGATAACCGATTCTCATATCCTATAAAATTTCTCCCACTCAATGTAAAACAATTTGCAAATCCGAATTCACAAATGTCGTATTTTACAAGCGATCATTATCAAGAGTGGTTTCCTCGACTAGAGAGTAACTTAACTGATAAACGAATCAACATTCGAGCATGGCCATGCATTTCAGTTACTACTCCTCGAGTGGCCCTGAGAAATAACTATACCTGATAAGGGTTGGATATTTTCCTCAACTTGAATCCTGCAGATGTAAGCACAGTATGAAATGACCCAGAAAAAATCTACTTAGCCTCCAGTTACGGCAGACCGTGAGAAAGAAACCAAAGTCGCCCAAAAACTGCCTTAATCTCAAGAGGCAGTCGATAGTCAAAAGAATCGACTCTAGGAACACAATGGATGTCATATCCACGACCTGGCACCGAATGTTTTTAAACATTTAGGACTCCATTACGTTGTCACAAAAAGTTGTCCTACGAGGTATCGTTATAATCTCGCATCTGTGATCGACCAGTCAACCGTTTGACTTATGGCTCGTTGAACCCACCATCAATCGACTGCACAATATAATAGCCAGAGTTATCAGCTCACATTGGCGATTACGGACCAAAACAAATATAATGTAATTCAGTTCACTTTGTGGCGTTCAATGTTGTCAGTACAATCCACATGAAAAACAAAATATTATAATAAAACGATGAAGTTATAAATAATATATGAAAAAGATAATGTATCAAATCCATAATCAAGTACTACAACTCAGGAACACGTTTAATTCCCATGGAAATGACGTCCCCTACATGCTTATCATAATTCAACGATTCAGTAGTAGAATATGCTACAACACACTAAGAGTGAAGACGAATCGGACTGAGATCCGTTTGGAAGCTAGCATCTGCGTAACTGGTTGCGCATAGCTTAGTATCTCCTCCATAAGTCAATACCCAATCCTTAATCCTCCGTAGGTACCTGGATTCTTTTGGTACCGACTCGTCATACTCAATGCATGTGCCACGTCTGGACGTATGCATATCATGGCATACATGATTGATCCTATAGCTGATGCATAAGGAACACGATTCCACTACAAAAAAAATGCGGCTTAGTGACGGGCATACCGACGGAAAAAAGAGGCCGTCAGAAAACACGGGTTACTGACGGTTTTTTGACGAAAATTCCGTCGGTATCCTTTCCTGAGGGAAATTCCGTCACTTATAATTGGCGCGTTGACAAAGTCAAGGGCGCTAAAAAACATGTGACGGAATTTCCGTCAGTAATCCCAAAAAACTGACGGAATTTCCGTCATTGCCATTCACACGCAACAATGGAAGACAGCTGGAAAACATTTAGGATATCTGACGGCATTTCCGTCAGTTTTTTCATAATACTGACGGAATATCCGTCAAGCACTACTAAAAAACAAAAAACAAGGGCAAATGACGGAAAACTGACGGCAATTCCGTTAGAATTTGGATTTTTTTGACGGTGTTTCCATCAGACAAATTCTTTATACCAAAAAATAAGACATTATACCTGACTCCCCCTTCCTAACTCATACAATCTCCTCTCTCCTTCTCGTCTTTTCTCCTTCTTCTCCCCTTCCGCCAGCCGAGCAGCACTGCCGCTGCCTTCCTCTTGCCTCACCCACGAACTCCGACAAGCATCATCACTACAACTACCTCATTTCTCCTTTTCTCTTTCTCTTTCTCCTCCCTTTTTTATTTTTATTTTTCTCCTTCTCCCGCTCCCCCACGATCTCCGTCTCGCCACGGCCGACGACCACCACTTTTGCCTGGGTCAAACCTTCGCCGCCAGCCTCTCTATCAGAATCGACCACGGTATTTTCGAATCTAATTACTTCAATCTTTTATATTTTTTGCTTGATTCGATTTAGGGTTACATTTATTTGAAATTTAGGGTTTATGTTCTCTAATTTGAAAATTGGGTTCATTTATGTAATCGTTTGTGTATTCCAAAAGAGTAGTATACTTTCTGAACAAAGTTTGTATAATCTGCCATTTCAATAATTTCATTTTAGTTAAGGTTTATATGTATATTTTTTATCTGATTTCATGCTAAATTGACTATATTAGTTTGTTATATGCTGTTGAAATTGAAGTATTAGGATTAAATTGATAGGTTATTAGAATTGGGGTTTTTAATTCATTTTAAATTTGGTATTTATTTGTGCTAATGACTTGAGACATTTCTTTATCTTCCTTTAGCGATGGTCGTAACCTGGATAACGAGGATGACACCTTTCTTGATTCATTTAGGGAATTCGTATATGGAAATGTTTGCTTTATTCCAGAGATTTTTGATGGAGTTGCAGCTTTAGACTCAATGAGTAGGTACAACTGGAAAATTATACATTTGCATCACATACATGTTAGTATATACATTTGCATTACATACATGTTAGTATATTTGTGATACTTATTATCATCATTTGTTTTAAATCCAATGGAATTGCGGTCCCCTGTGGTATTGTGTTCTTATATATGTCCATAACATATTTATTCAGACGATAATTGATGGCCGGATTCAAACGTCTTAAACAAGAATTTGTGTATGTCATTATCTTTAGTGATAGTAGGAATAGTCGAATCATATATTGTAGAAATTAATGAGTACGTCGAACTATGCCTTAACTATTGGATCACTTTGTGTAAGAGAGATGAACTCTTATTACTTGCAGAGAGCAACTGTAATAAGCATTAATCTTTCTCAATTAATTTCCCCATTTTAATGCATTTACGTTCAATTGCTCTTCGGTGTCACAAAAATTTCTTCTTTTCCCAGGTTTATTTAGTTCCTTTATCATTTCATTGCTTATGATTTAATTTCTGTTGTTATTATATACTCGTATGAGATTATTTCATGAATAATTAATTACTGTAGTTGCATTGTTGAGGAATGAAGTTTATTTATTATTTAATGTGTGTGAATTGAGTTTTGAATGAGTACTTGTTCATTTTCCATAGTTATACTTGAATCGACAACTTAATGTGTATGTGATATGATGAGTTTAAGACGACACGAGCAACAGTTTTGGATGCAAATGAAGTTGGAGTCGGGATACAAGAACTGCGAAAATGCAGCATTTATATGATGATGGTGAGCAAATGATTAAGTTGATATACATTTCTATAGCAACAGTTGATATTTAGATTAATTAGATCATATAGTAGAATGTTTGTTTTCAGTTTTAGCTATTCGAGAAATTGGGAGTTCTCGCAGGTCTAAAAGGTTCAACACTTTTTACTACTTGTTCATTTTACGTAGTTTTACTGAAGTCGACTACAAAATAAGCTAGTTGAGTGATATGAGGATTTTCATGACAATACGAGTTATAGTTTAGAATGTTGATCTTAAAGTCGGCTAACATGAACTCATAAAAATGCGATATTTATATGATGACGGTGGAAAAAATGATTCGGTTAGTGATATTTTACACGGACTAGTTCACAGAATTGCTGTTGTTATTAGATTAAGCTCACTGATGTCTTTTGCTTTAAGAAATTCAAGGACTTGGAAGTTTCAGCAATTCTAAAAGTTCAACTATTTTTACAACTGTGGATCTTTTGAACTCGCCAAATGATTGTTGTAGTGTTTTTCGGCTTCCTTGATTAGTAAACACTTTAGGCAGACGACGATAACAAATTTAGTGAGGCCTTATAAATTTTCTAGTTTTCATTTAAGTTTTGCTTTCTGTTGTGTGAATGTTAATTTAAATGTGGAACCTTTTTGTTAATTGCTTAAAATTAAGAAATCAATGAAATGAGGTTAGACTGGTTCCGTATTTGTCTCTAATGTTCTTATCTAAATTCGGTGTATTGCAGATTATCTTAGGGAGAATTTTGGTACAGATGGTCATCTTTCGTTTTGGCTGCTATGGTGTAAGCATTTAAGCTACTGATGGAGAAGAAGATCTCTGAGGCCAAGAACTCCAAACTTCAACCTAAATAGCATTCAAGCTACTGATCAACAACATTAGCTTATTATTCTTAAAGCTGTTTGTCAGTTCTGCTTATTTTTCTTTTCATCTTATGGTTCAAGGCGACTTGTATTGTATGTCAATATGTCATGAATCCTGATAAAAGACTGTTACATGGTTGAATAAGAAGCTGATTTACTGGTGTATACTGAGTATATATTAGAATGACGTGTTGGCAGCCTCGTAACCTCACTCATCAGGAGGAAAACTTTTTTTTTTTTTTTTTTTGAAAAAAAAGTCAAATTTTTCTGACGGAATTTCCGTCAGAAATGTTGACTTTCCTGACGGAAATTCCGTCAGAAAAGTCAACATTTTGTTGACTTTTTGTCAGACCTGTGAGACAACGTTTGACGGATTATCCGTCACTTTTCCGTCAGTAAACCATATTCCTGACGGATTATCCGTCGGGAACCAGATTTTAGTGACGAATCGTAGTGACGCGCGTTCCTGACGGATTTTCCGTCAGGAATGCTAATTACTGACGGAAAAGTGCTGTTTGTGACGGATTTTTTCCGTCAGTTTCCCGTGTTTTTTTTGTAGTGTTCATGCATTCAACCCCTTCAGGCGTCGTGGGTGACTTGAGACTTGCTCAACTGTATCCCACACGTCATTGGAAGGTTCCCCTTCTTGGAGTTGGTCATGCTGAACCTATCAAGAATCTTATCCAAATAAGACTCCTGATTAAGTGATAACGTCCGTCGTGATCTATCTCGGTAAATACGGATTCCCAAAATACGATGTGCCTCACCCAGATCTTTCATCTGGAAATGGTTCTTCAACCATTCTTTAACCGAAGATATGAGAGGAATGTCATTCCCAATCAAGAGTATGTCATCGACATACAATATCAAGAATACAATCTTGCTCCCACTCGACTTGATATATAAGCATGGTTCTTCGACCGATCGAATGAATGCATACTCTTTTATCACTTGGTCGAAACGATGATTCTAACTCCGAGAAGCTTGCTTAAGTCCATAAATGGAACGCTTAAGCTTGCATACTTTCTTAGGATGTTCAGGATCTATGAAACCTTCGGGTTGCATCATGTACAACTCTTCCTCCAAATAACCGTTTAATAAGGCGGTTTTCACATCCATTTGCCAAATTTCATAATCATGAAATGCGGCAATCACTAAGATTATCTGAATGGAACGTAGCATGACTATAGGTGCAAAAATCTCATCATAATGCAATCCGTGCACTTGAGTGAAACCTTTTGCCACAAGTCGTGCCTTATAGGTATCTGGTTGCGCGTCTACAGAACGTTTTATTATGTAAAGCCATTTGCACTGTAGAGGTTTTACCTTATTAGGCAAATCAACTAGATCCCATACGTCATTCTCATACATGGAGTCCATCTCGGATTGCATGGTTTCGAGCCATAGCTTTGAATCGGAAAAGGTCATAGCACCTTTATAGGTAACGGGTTCATTACTCTCTAGGAGTAAAACGTCATTCTCCTTGACCATACCAATGTATCTGTCCGGAGGATGAGAGACTCTACCCGACCTCCTAGGTTCCTCAGGAATATTAACCGTATCATCAGTTGGAGGAACATCTTCCTCCATCCGTTCCTCGGTTGTTGGTTCTGGAATCTCCGACAGCTCGAAGGTTCTATTACTCGTCTTGTTCTCGAGAAATTATTTCTCTAAGAACGTCGCACTAGCCGCAACAAAAGCTCGATGTTCGGCAGGCGAATAGAAGTAATGACCAAATGTTCCTTTTGGATAACCTATAAAGTATGTCTTGACCGATCGCGGGCCGAGCTTATCCTCATGTCTCCATTTGACATAAGCCTCGCAGCCCCAAACCCGAATAAAGGACAAGTTGGGGACCGTTCCCTTCCACATTTCATATGGAGTCTTGTCAATAGCTTTAGTCGGACTTCGGTTAAGTATAAGAGCAGCTGACAAAAGAGCATAACCCCATAATGAATCAGGTACTACCGTGTGACTCATCATGGATCGAACCATATCAAGTAAGGTTCGATTTCTCCGTTCGGACACACCATTCAATTGAGGTGTCCCAGGTGGAGTTAACTGCAAAACGATTCGGTGTTGATCAAACTCATTTAAAAGATATTCGCCACCCCGATCTGAACGGAGTGCTTTAATCTTTCTACCTAGTTGGTTCTGTACCCTATTCTGGTATTCCTTGAATTTCTAAAAGGACTCACTTTTATGCTTCATTAAGTAGACATATCCGTATCTACTCAAATCGTCCGTGAAAGTGATAAAATATCTATAGCCATCTCTTGCGGTAATTGACATAGGTCCACATACGTCCGTATGTATGAGTCCTAATAGGTCACTAGGGCGCATTCCAACACCTTTGAAGGAAATTCGAGTCATCTTGCCAATGAGACGTGATTCACACGTGCCATATGTAGAAAATCCGAATGCGGGAATAGTCCCACTATCGACGAGTTTCTTCACGCGTTTCTCATTTATGTGTCCCATTCGACAATGCCATAGATAGGTTTGATCTTTGTCACCAACCTTTAATTTCTTATTATTCATGTGTAATACTTCCGTGGTTTGATCTAAGATATAAATTCCATTCATGGAAACTGCTTTGCCATAAATCATTTCATTAAAAGAGAAAATACAACTATTACCCTTTATTAAAAATGTAAAACCGTATTTAGCAAGTACGGAAATAGAAATAATATTCTTAGATAAACTGGGTACATAGTAACAGTTATTTAAAGATAACTCAAAACCACTAGGGAGTTGGATTACATATGTTCCCTTCGAGGCAGCAACAACTCGTGCTCCATCCCCGACTCGCGGGTCCACATCACCTTTTTCGAGAGGTATGATGTTCTTTAGGCCTACAAATGATTACACAGATGAGAACCACAACCAGTATCTAGTACCCCAAGTTCCGAAACTTGCATGGTTAATCTCAATCATATGAATATAAGATGACATACCAACAGGAACGACGCGGCCTGCCTTGATGTCCTCACGGTAGACGGGACAGTTCCTCCTCCAATGTCCAGTCTTGTGACAATGGTGGCACTATATGTCACCGCCCTTGCTCTTTCTCTTGCCCTGTGAGCCACTAGTCTCACCAGGCACACTCTTACCGTTTCCTGGCTTCTTAAACTTTGGCTTACCTACAGCTAGGTCGCCATGAGCCTTGCCCTTACCTTTACCTTTGTTGTAAATCGTGAGAACATCCTGCTTCACGCTCCCACTCAATTTCATATCCTTCTCGGTCTGTACGATAAGGGAGTGTAGCTCATGAGGACTCCTTTTCAAGTCATTCATATAGTAGTTCGCTCTGAAAAGGGCAAAACCATCGTGAAAAGAATGAAGCATTCGGTCAATCACAATGCTCTCACTGATTTTACAATTCAGTGCCTCCAGTTTCTCGACATTCTCAATCATGTGAAGAATGTGTGGGCTAACCGGTTGGCCCTTCTGGAGTTTCGCATCAAAGAAGCGACATGTATGCTCATATGTAACGATTCTCGGTGCCTTTGAGAACTCGTTAGTGAGCGTGGTGAAAATCTTGTTTGCACCTTGGGCAATGAAGCGTCTCTGCAAATTGGTTTCCATTGCAAAAATGAGTACGTTCTTTATCGCACCCGCTTCCATAACGAAATCACTATAAGCGAGTGACTCGTTGACTCCTGCATTTGGGCCTGGGTTGACCGGTATTGGCTCAGTTAAATACATGAGCTTACCGTCAGCAGTGGCAGCATTCCGTAGTGCCGCCTCCCAGTCCGCAAAATTGGACCCATCATTCTTCAGTCGAGTGGACTGATTCATTTGGTCCATGAACATTTTAAGCCAGGACGAATGATCTAGTGTGGCACTAGGCATTGGGATTGCGTTATTTCCAGCCATTTGTTGTAACAATATTATTAATAATAAACGTGTTCTACACTGCCAAAGAAGAATAAAATAATAAGCATGCGCATCGTTTTTATTTTAAGTCTAATGAACTAATGTCATAACGCGAAGACTCAAAAATATTTATACAATTGACATCCCTCAAGAATTATATAAATGACCCCAAGACTCAATTCTCTGTAAATTGATAAGCTAACCTTTTAGCTAATTCTACCGTTAGAATTCTTGGTCGATAAATTTCTGTAAATACTATCTTTAGTCCATCATAATCACGAGAAACTCTTCGGACTATGATGTTGAGGTAAACTAAGTCAACACAACTACTTACCCAACGTAGAAGGGGTCATATTAGGCCTACCGACGAAGAAGGGATTCATTGATGTTTGCCCTTATAAAGACTAATCTCAATTTCCGTTTTAGAGGAAGATCCCATCAACTTTATTTTAATTCATTTTAAGTGAACTATAATCTAGCATGCGAGAATGAATAAATTAAAGTGATGGCTTAAAGTCTGTGACATCTGCATGTCCATGAAAACTAACATACAACCTATATGAGTCAATTTTCATGCATTTTAGTAGTAGGTGGTTTGGTTTTAGGCGGAATATGATGCAATTACTAACATGTGAATGAAAAGCAATTAAATGAAAAACGTAAAAAAAACAACAGTAAAAGTCCTAGTGTGGCCTATCCTATCAAAATGAACAATAAATACAAGTTTGGAATCCATCCTTGGACCCGAGAAGCTTGTCTTGTTGTTCCATCTTGATCCATGTAGCGGGAGTGAGCTTGAATCTTCATCTTTAGTCTTCTTTGAAATTACAATAAATAAAATTACATAATTGACCTATTTATTACATTCTAATTTCAAAAACCCAAAACTAAAATAAAGGAGATTCGAGATCTCATAATTACATAAGAAATCATGTTTCCTTCATTACGAAAACATAATTTGACTAAGGCCACACTAAGTATTACAAATTACAACCGATTGCAAAATTAAATACGTAAATAAAATTCATTCATTCGATTCATTCAACAAAATTAAAAGCATCAACTAAAATAAATTAAACATGCAAGACATAATTCTTTAATTATGTAGATTAATTTTCCAAACCACTTATTTAATTGATCAACACTACAAAAAGAATTAAAACAGGCGACTGATTTTGGCGACTGAAATCAGTCGCCAAAATCAATTTGGCGACTGAAATCAGTCGCCAAACGTCAGTCGCGGACCTTAGTCGCCTTTTTTAGCTTTGGCGACTAAAGTCGGTCGCCAAATTTGGCGACTGACAAATCAGTCGCCAAATACCAAAAATGGCGACTGAAAGGGTAGTCGCCAATTTGGCGACTGATGCCAAGGTAGTCGCCAAAATGGCGACTGAAATGCAGTCGCCAAATGCTGATTCAGTCGCCATTTTTTGGGTGACGTAGCCAATTTGACTGAGGCAATTTGGCGACTGATTACAGATTTGGCGACTACAAATCAGTCGCCAAATTGGCGACTACCTTAATATCAGTCGCCAATTTGGCGACTGCCTTGCAGTCGCCAAATCAGTAATCAGTCGCCAAAGCTACTGTAAGTTTTGGTGGATTTTTTCGTTTTCATTGCTAGCCAAAAATTTACAACCTGCATACAAACCGATGTTCCACAACACCATACATCCCATTTCAACACACACAACACCATACATTTCAACCCAACACCTCCCAATTTCTCAAACTTCATTTCATATATTGAAAATGAAAGTTTTACAAGCTAAACTATTCTAAATGTTCAAGTCTAAATGTTCAAGTCTTACAAGCTTACATGTGGACCATGCGGATCATTTGGAGCTTATTTGGAAGCCAACACCGGCTCCACTCCCCCCATGTGGACCATGCGGATCATTTGGATCGTAGTTGGATCTAGGTCCGGGGTTACAACCTTGCCACCAATTCTCAAACATTTCCATTCTTTCCTTCATTTTCCGGAATTCTTCATCACGTTTGGCAAGTTCTTCATCACGTTTGGCATCACGTTCATCACGCTCTCTTATTTGACTTTGAAGTTGACTAATAATTCCTGGTTGATACGTGTTCTTTGGGAATTGTTGAAGTCGATCTCCTACGCGTTTTCTCATAAAAAGCCGGTGTTGAACTTCCGGTACCATACACATTCCCTTTCTTGAAGCCATCCACCAACTTATACCATATGTCATTATCCGGAGTTTCTGGATTGGCGGCTTTTTCTTGTTCAAATGCTTCCTACAATATTAAACAAATGGTTGTAAGTTAATATGGTAACCACCTTATATACGACATTTTAAAAGAGAGTAAATTAACAAAAATTAAGTGTTACGGAAACTTACATATAATTGCTTGTCTTTTGGCTTAGTCCAAATTCTAACCCCTTTGTGGTCAACCCTGGAATGCGTGTCGTAAACAGATTCCGGTACCGACGCAATCGGCCGTGACTTCTTCTTTCCTCTCGAATGAAAAAAAAAAAACATACATGTTAGAAAATCAACAAAAAATGTAACATAAAATAAACATGTTGCATTGAAAACAAAAAAAAAAGTGTGAAATAATAGACAAACTTACCCCCAACATACGATTCCAGAACGATCGTGAACCCGCGAAATGAGTAGGCTCGTTCACGGCGTCTTCCTTTCCTCCTCTTTTGTTGAGGGATGCTTGCTTAGACTTCTTCTGAAAAGCGGGAGTTTTGGTATGCTTTATTAAGCCTTCATACTTGTCACCTGCAATTACACATATGAAATCATAACTAATAAGTTCTTCGATATTATTTATAATATAAGAGAGTATATACTAATTAATACAAATAACAAAACAAGTTAATTAAATACCTTTCATGTGCTCTGGTTCCTTTGGGCGCCTAACTACCTTCCAAATCACGTCCCGATATCGTCGAGTACCGACTTCCTCGTACCTGATACGGACATTCCGTTCTTGAGACGGTGACCAAGCATATGCTTGCTACAAAAAAAAAAAGCGACAAAATTTCATATTAGTATTTATAAAAGTATAACCTTGGTTATTAAAACAAAGAATTACGGAAAATATATACCCGAAAGTTATTGAACCACGCATCTCTTTGTGCTTGAGAAGCTTGTGTCCACGATGTAGGAATTGGACCCACGAAATTAGTCTTCGTGCTTTTCGTGACACCTCGTACCACGCAATTGTCCATAAACCTGCATTTATTTTGAACATGTAAAATTACAAACAATTATTATTTTAAAAAAAAATACAAAAAAAACAAAATAGTAGACTAATAAAGAATAAAACTTACCATAATCCCGCCGGCTCAAGGATCATCTTATGATCCGAAGTGTACCGTATCGGCACCCGTGGTGTCTCGTCGGTAGCGTCACTCTCCTCACCGTCACCGTCTGTCTGCATCGGATCCTCCGGCACAAACTCCTCCTCCTGCTCCGGACGCGTACTCTGTCCTCCTCCTGAGCCGCCTCCACGCTTCCTACCTCGACCTGCTCCAGCCATCTGCAGTAATACAAATAAAAATTTACACAAATAATGATAAATGAAAATTATACAGACTTCTAAATTTTAATAATTTACTCTTGAGGAATACAAAATTATACCAATTTAATCATCTTCATCTTCAAACCCCTCGTCCTCATCCTCATCCTCTTCCTCATCGTCATCATCGTCATCATCATCATCATAATCATCTTCATCTCCAAACCCCTCGTCCTTCCTCCTTTTCTCCTCCTCCCTTCTCCTCCTCACCTCATCTTCCCCCCTCCTCTCCTCCTCTTCTTCCCTTCTCTCCTCCTCCTCCTCCGCCTCATCCTCCCCCCCAGCGTGAGTCTCTCTTCCACATCATAAAATTCTTCCTCTTCCATGTCTTCACCATCTTTATTCTCATGTTCATAGTTGATTTCATCGGGTGGAGACAAAAGCGTTTCATTTGAAACGTTTTCTTCTTGGAAAAAAGTTGTATCAACTTGTGACCGTGCCTTTGTCTTAAAGATTGCACACCACGCATTTTGATTTCTATCATTTGTTGTGCTTGGATAAGTAGCAAAATACACTTGATGAGCCAGATGTGCAAGTATAAATGGATCATACTTAGAGTACGTTCTAGTACGATTCACTTCTACAAGCTTGTATTGTTCATGTACTCTCATTCCACCACGTAATTATCCTTCCAGTCAACCTTGAATAAGACAGTTTTATAAGCTCGGTCACGTCCACTATAACTAATTTCAAAGATATCTTCAACTATACCATAGTATTCGTTGTCATCAAGAGAAGAAATAGTAACCCCCCAATTGCACCTAGCCTTACCTTTACCGTGGTTGAATGTTTGAAAATTAAACCCATTAACCGAGTATCGATTCCACGTTCTTACCATTTTTAAAGGACCAAAAGCCAAACTTCTTATCAAATCATCTTGAATATTCAACTCAATTACATGTTTCTGAAACCATGATGGAAATTGGTCCTCATGTTTGTCCCAAACATCATCCTTACTTATATTAGGATTCCTCTGAATGAAATCATTAACAAACTGTGTTTCGTATGGCTCCAAGAGGTCACAATTAGATAGCACGTAAAGGTGGGCACGATTATACTCTTTATCATCCAAATATCGTGTTTGCCCCTTTGATGAACACCCTTCATCATCTTGAGTTTGAAAAAATTCGGGTAAACTTCCGTCTACTTCATCCGGTTTCTCAACATTCAAGTTTTTTGCTTTGGTTTCTATATGTTTTTCAAAGTAAAGAGAACAAAAGTTTGCAATCTCTTCCGTTAAATAAGCATTGCATATAGAACCTTCCACCCTAGCTTTATTACCAATTTTTTTCTTCAAATGATTAAGAAACCTATAAAAGTTAATGATGAGTTTTATTAATAATAAAGTTAACATATAATAAATAGATTAGTTATTATTATTAATTTTAATTTAAAAGTAGCTAGATTATCTTAATTACCTTTCAAATGGATACATCCACCTATATTGAACGGGTCCCCCAACTTTGGCTTCATATGGCAAATGAACCGGTAGATGCTCCATGGAGTTAAAAATGCAGGAGGAAAGATCATTTCAAGCTTACACAATATCTGTGGTATTTGCTCTTCCAGACGAATCATGTCATCAACACATATTGAAGAGGCACATAAATCTCGGAAGAATTGACTAATCTCAACAATTGCATTCCAAACGTTTGTCGGCACGAGGTGTTTCAAAGCAACGGGTAATAATCGCTCCATGAATACATGACAATCATGACTTTTCAAGCCTTGCAACTTCAGCTTCTTAAGATCAACACATCGACTAAAATCTGATGCATACCCATCAGGAAACTTCAAATTTTGTAACCACTCACACAATACTTTTCTCTTAGCTTTGTCGAGAGTGAAAATGGATGTTGGCTTAGACCTGTCGCCGCGAATGTGTAATTTGGGACGATGACAAAAATTTCGCAAATCTTTTCTAGAAGCAATGCTATCACATTTTTCACCTTCTACATCCATGATCATGTCAATTAGTTGCTCAAAGAAATTCTTTTCTATGTGCATTACATCCAAATTATGTCTTATCAACATTGTCTTCCAATAAGGAAGGTCCCAAAGAATGCTTCTTTTAAACCAACCGTTTTTCTGCTTTTTCAATTCTTTAAATTCTTCCTCGGTACCATCAATAGGGGATGGTAAATCACATACCGTCTTCCATATCTCATCCCCAGGCACTCGTTTCGGAGGGGCATCAAGCACCTCTTTACCTTTTGTGAAAGCTTTCTTGTTCTTCCTATGTGGATTTCCCTCTTGTAAGAAGCATCTATGACAATCAAACCAGCTTATTTTCTTGCTATTGGGAAGCCAAAATGCTTTACTTTCCTCCATGCAACAAGGACATGCTTTTTGTCCTTGTGTAGTCCACCCAGATAGCATACCATAGGCGGGAAAATCATTTATTGTCCACAAAAGGGAAGCTTTAAGTTGAAAATTTTGTTTTTTAGACACATCATAAGTTTCCACCCCAACTTCCCACAAATATTTCAACTCCTCCACCAATGGTTGTAAATAAACATCCAAATTACGTTTCGGGCTTTTGGTCCGGGAACAATAAGTGACAAGAAGATAAATGGTCTTTTCATACATAACCAAGGTGGTAAGTTGTATGGTGTGACCATAACGGGCCAACAAGAATACTTCCTCCCAAAATTACCGAAAGGATCAAATCCATCCGCACACAAGCCAAGTCGTACATTGCGGGGTTCCTTGGCAAAATCGGGATACATCCGATCAAATCGTTTCCATTCTTCCCCGTCACTAGGATGACTCATCTTCCCCGGAGCACGTGGGTTTTCTTTGTGCCATCTCATTTGTTCGGCAATGTTTTTGGTGGCATAGATTCTTTGAAGTCTTGGTGCGAGAGGAAAGTAAAACAATTGGTTACATGCTATTGGTTTCTTACTCTTTTTGGCCCTCTTACTACCGTTGCCTTTTTTCAACACCAAAATTGTATCTCCTTCACTTGTCTCATATCTATCCGCCCCACAATCTTTACATTTGTCAAGCAAAGCATCATCTTTCCAAAATAGCATACATCCTTCGGGACATGCATCAATCTTTTGATGCGGTAAATCAAGACCTTTAACTACTTTTTTGGTAGTATAGAAACTTCGGGTCATGATATTATCATCGGGAAAAGATTCCTCAAGGAACGAGGCAATGCCATCAACAACAACAAATGGCATATTGAACTCACATTTCAAGGTAATTAGCCTAGAAGCGGCTTGTAACAATGTCATTTTGCTTCCTTCATACAAGGGTTTTTCTGAGGCTTTTAACATGTCAAGAAAGGCTTTTGCTTGTGGGTGTGGCGGTTGTTCTTCGGAAATAGTTGTATGGTCATCACTATTAAAAATAGTGGAATCCATAGCATCAACAACCATCTCTCTATATGGGTTCTCATCATTTTGTATTTGTTGGGTGTGAGTTTGTTCATGAATTGGAGAATATGCTTCTCCATGTGAAATCCAATTGTAATAATTTGGCTTAAACCCGTTTATAATGAGATGTTCTTCTACTACAATGTCAAGTTGGTATTTCAGGTTTTTGCATTTGGCACAAGGGCACCTAAGTTTTTTGTCTACCAAGTCATATTCATCTTGTTGTTTAGCAAATTCAATAAACTCGCTAACACCCTTTATAAATCTAGCGGTAGGACGTCTTTTCTTATTGGAATGGTCTAATCTTCCTTCATACATCCATGAACGTTCCAATCTCTTCATTTTAATCTAAAGAAGACCCCAAAGAAATTTAAACATTTTTAAAAAATAACAATAATATTAAATACAAAATTTAAACATATGAAAACAATATATAAATATTGTCAATAAGTAATCCATCTTCGAATGGGGTCCTTATCACTCCAACCTAAACCCGTCAATGTACGTTTCAAGTCACTAGCAAACACACTTGTAATTTATTAATGAGGAAAAAATTCGGCAGCAATTCCCTTCAGTTCTCCAAATACACAGTACATATACATGTATTCGGAGAACATTAAAGGGATCGCCACCAAACTCATTCCTCACTAATAAATCAAAAGTACGTGTTTACTACCTAAATGACTTGAAACGTACAAAGACAGTCCCAAAATGGGGACTATTCAAGAATTACTCCTAATGAGTAATTCTTGAACGGGTACTAAGTCAACATCAAATCAAACAACAACACAATCAAGTACTAAATTAATTAAGTCAATCAATAGCCCAATTCAACCACATAGTAAAGGCTTCTATCCTAAAGTCCGTAACATAATTTGAACTAAAATTAGTAAATTTAAAAAGTAACCGGTAAGAGGAGGTTACCTAATCAAGTAAAAGCAAAAATGAAAAGAAAACAAGAAGCAACAACTACAGCGACGGCGGTGGTGCCTAGCAACAGCGGTGACAACCCCGAAAAGAGAAAAGAAAAACAAAAATAACAAGGTTATTCTACCTCAATTCATCAATAACATGAATTATCAAACTAAATTTATCAAAATCAAGTCCTAAAGAAGGTTCTACTTAGCTAATAGATAATTTCTCTTAATCCAAAAGACGGTTCCACTTAGCTAATTCCATTAATGCAAAGGACGGTTTCACTTAGCTTAACATTAATAATAATAAGGCGGTTTAATTAGTAATAATAATAATAATAATAATAATAATAATAATAACAATAATAATAATAATACTAATACTAATAATAATAATAATACTAATAATAATAACAATAATTCCCTTCCCCCACCGCCACCACCCACGGCCACCCTTCCCCCACCGCCACCACCCACGGCCACCCTTCCCCCACCGCCACCACCCACGGCCGACCTCCACCCCCACCCATAACCCTAAACCTAAACACAAACCCCCTTAATCATTCCCTTTTAATTCAAACACAAATTAAACTAAATCTAACTACAAATTAATCTAACATACTAACTACAAATAAATCTAACAAACTAACCACAAATTAATCAAACTAACTACAAATTAATCAAACTAACTATAAATTAATCTAATAAATTAAACTAAATAAACTAAAATTAAACAAAAACAACAAACCTAATTAAAGAGGGTGGATGTGGCGGTGGAAATGGCGGTGGAAATGGCGGTAGAAGGGTGGTTGTGTGGTGTTGTTGGTTGGTGTCGTCCGTCGTTCGCCAAATCGCTGCTCGACTCTTTTTTTTTTTTTTTTGTTTCGCAAAGAGTAAAGTAGGAGAGAGGGGGCTGAAAGTAATTAAAAATTTGGCGACCGACTTTTTGAATTTGGCGATCGAAAATCGTCGCCAAATTTGGCGACTACCCTATTTTCGCCGCCAAATTCCATAAGTCGCCGCCAAAAAAGATTCCCTTTTTAAAATGACAGGCTGGTTTGTACTAAAAATTTTAGCGACTGATTGTCAATTTGGCGATTGAGTTTGATCGCCAAATTGGCGACTATATCTAATTGATCGCCAAATTGAAAGTTTCGATCGCCAAGTTTGATTCCTTTTTTGAAAAAGTCAGTCGCCATATTGGCGACTAATTTCAGTCGCCAATTTAAAAATCAGTCGCCAATTTGGCGACTACTTATTTCAGTCGCCAAATTTCGGTCGCCTGTTTCAGATTTTCTTGTAGTGCAAATTAAGTGACAAATCCTCAATTAATCACATTAATTTTAATCTTAATTCATATTAAACTTGTAATATGAATTTAATCCATCAATATTTTAAACTTCTTTAAAATAATTAGGTATCTAATAATTATGAACCGCTTCACAATAATTAATTTGCCAAAACAAAACAAAAATAAAAACCACTTTTTTTTATAGTCTCGGCATAACGAAAAAAAAAAAAAAAATTTTTTTTTTTTTTTTTTTTTTTAATTCTGTCCAGTTCGTGAACAGTAAAAGAAACGAATTTTTTTTTTTTTTTTTTTTTTTTTTTTTGTCGGCAAAACCAAGAGGAAAAACAAAACAGCCCGTTTTTTTTTTCTTTCTTCTCGTGGTTTTTCTGTAAAAACCGTAACAATTTTTTTTTTTTTTTTTTTATATGCTGCCTCTGTGAACAGTACCCGTAGCGTGAACAGTAACAAGAAAAAAAACTTTCTTTTCTCAGACGCTTTTCAAATCGGCATAAACAAAAACAGCCGCAAAAAAACTTTAATCGGTTTTTCAGGAGAAACCGAAAGAAAAAAACAGAAAATATTTTTTTTTTTAAATAACTGTTCATCCGTGAACAGTAACGGAAACAAAAAAAATCCACGGCTCAAAAAAAAATCCAACCGATTACATTTTTTTTCTCGCAAACCCTAATAATTGTTTACAAACAATTTTATGAAAATCATCAAAATTAAAATTCGTGGCCTCGGCTCTGATACCACTTGTGGGAAATAATCTGTATACTTCCCTTAATTTAGAAGGATTATAACAATTTAACAATGATGATTAAAGGTCATAAACAAAATACTTAAACAAAGTATAGGGATTTAGAATTAACCTTCGGTCCTAGCAAAATTGGCCTAAGAACAATATCAAAATTGATATTCGCCTATTAGTTGCACCCAAGACGATCTGAGATATGCCCTTTGATTATGCTAGAAATCGATCTAAAATTTTCTGTAAAATTTAGTTGTTTTTGTGTTTTTCTGATGAGAGAGAGGAAGCAAGGTCAAGAAAAAGCATTAGGGTAGAAATAATTCTCTACCTTTCTTTTTATATAGACCGAAACTTGGAGTCAATTAGGAAAGTAAAAACTCTCCTAATTTTCGGCCAAGTAAACCGAAATAAGGAGTGTATAATCCTTATTTTTTGGTCTTTCCAAAAATATATAATATGTATTGAATTGTCATCTAGTGAGAATCGAACCCATGATCTCTTGGTATGTGTACCCTCACTATTACCACTATGACACATTCAACTTGTTGATATTAAATACAACTGATTATATTTAATTTCGAATTAACAGATTAATTCGTCCAAGCTAACATTATATACATTTAATTAAATATAACTTATTATATTTAATTTACGAATTGATGATTAATTTGTCTCAACTTAATATTATTTAATTTTATTAAATAATTATCTCATCAACACATTGACTAACTTTTTAGTCATTTTGGGCATCAATGTGATTATATTTCTATAACCACATTTCTCAAACACGTCCTATAGGTGTGACCTTTAGGGACCAGTTGATCACCGCCATCTGTATAATAATAACGTCAAACTTTCTAGCAAGCCAACCGTTATTAGGTAAACGTTAATCAACTGATTAAATATACGAAGTATACCCTTGTGAACCTGTAAGAGATTTACAAATGTTATCACACTAATTTGTGGAGGACACAAGCTCCAACAAAACCGCCATAAAGGACTTATAATGGCGGTTTTAAATTAAACCGCCACACCACTTTTTACGTCGGTTTCAATTTAAACCGCCACAAAAACTTTATAACAACGGTTTTTAAATAAAACCGCCACAATAGTTTATTTTATTACGTCGGTTCTTAATTAAAACCGCCACAAATAGTTTCTTAACTACTTTTTGTGTCGGTTCTATTAGGACCGCCGCTATAACAGCGTCACGATAGGGGTTTTTTCTACTAGTGAGCAACACTAATTCACATCAGGCCAACTAGTTATCATAAATCATCTCCCCTAAAGTTGGTTTCTGGTCATGAACCCAATGTTTCTCATTTAAGAATTTTTGGTTGTAGTGCATATGTTCTTATTAGTCCACCACAACGTACAAAGATGGGACCCCAAAGAAGGTTGTGAATATATGTTGGGTTCGAATCTCCATCGATTATTAAATATTTAGAGCCATCTACAAGAGATTTATTTACGACCCGTTTTGCTGATTGTCATTTTGATGAATCAATTTTCCTAATGTTACGGGAAGAAAATAAACAACTGGTAAAAGAGATAAGTTGGATGAATTGTTATTATCTCATTTAGATCCTCGTACTAAAGAATGTAAACTTGAAGTTCACAGGATAATTCATTTACAACTGTTAGCAAACCAACTGCCAGATGCCTTCACTGATCCAAAAGAAGTGATGAAATCTCATATACCAGCTGTAAATGCTCCAGCTAAAATTAATGTCCTTGAAAGACTTTCAATTGCAAGTGAGTCTAAGGTACGCATGAAGCGTGGTAGACCTATTGGTTCCAAAGATAAAAATCCTCGTAAACAAAAAGGAGAAAAATTTGATGATGTCAACGTTGAGGATAAGATAGCTTTTGAAAAGCCCGTTGAAAAACTTGGAGACATGACGGATAATATTAATCTAGAAGAGATTCAGGTACCTGAAAATAAAAGATTGTGAAGAGATCTCGATAAATTATGTCATGTCTAGAAAAACATGGAACCGAAATAAAATCGACGTTGATGATGGTGTTTTGCATTTAATGTAGCACTTGATGTCATGCATGAAAACGAGGATCATGAACCACAATCTGTTGATCAGTGCAGACGTAGAATTGATTGACCAAAATGGAGAGATGCTATTGAGGCAGAATTAAAATCACTGGCTAAATGAGAGGTATTTGGACCCGTAATTCGCACACCTAGTGGTGTAAAGCCTCTAGGCTACAAATGGGTGTTTGTGCGAAAAAGAAACGAAAATGGTGAAATAATCAGATATAAGGCTCGTTTAGTTGCACAAGGTTTTTTCACAAAGGCATGGTATTGATTATGAAGAGACATACTCTCTTGTTATGGATGCAGCTACTTTTCGATATCTGATTAGTCTGGTTGTAAGGGAGGGACTTGATTTACGACGTATGGACGTTGTCAGTTTGTCACAGCTTATTTGTGTGGCTCACTTGATAATGAAATTTACATGAACGTCCCTGAAGGATTAAAGCTGCCTGACACATTAAAATCAAGTCCATGGGAGAAATATTCAATCAAGTTAAATAAATCTTTGTATGGTTTGAAACAGTCTGGACGTATATGGTATAATCGTCTCAGTGAATATTTATTAAAGGAAGGTCATAAAAATGACCCTATTTGTCCGTGCCTATTCATAAAGAGGTCAAAATCCGGATTTTTTATTATTGCGGTTTATGTTGACGATCTTAATATTGTTGGAACGCCTGAAGAGATTACAAAAGCTGTTGAATGTTTGAAGAAAGAATTTGAGATAAAATATTTAGGAAAGACAAAATTTTGTCTTGGTCTACAAATTGAACATCTTAACAATGAAATTTTGTTACATTAAGGGACCTGATAAAGTGCTAAAACAGTTTAAAATGGATAAAGCACATCCGTTGAATACTCATATGGTTGTAAGAACACTTGATGTGAAGAACGACCCGTTTCGACCTCGTGAAGAAAATGAGAAAGTCCTTGGTCCCGAAGTACCATACTTGAGTGCTATTGGAGCTTTGATGTACCTTACCTCTTTCTAACTTTCCACATATATATGTTGCGCAAGATGTTAATGAAGGAGATATGCGCAAGATTACACTTACCTCTTATAAACTTTTGTTTTTATTTTCTAGAAGTTGCAAAACTAAGTGTTTTGGCTGTAATTTATTTTCGGAATTATTTTTTCACATACAGATTTTACTCTTTCACATACATTTTTTTCATTAGTTTTCCATGTCATACCCTTTTTCCTTGACCTAATCAAATTAACTCTTACATGTTTTTTTTCCCTAAAATTGAATCTAATTGCTCTGAAAACTTGACAATGGAACATAATTCTCCAATTAGTTAAGTACGTAATTTAATTGTTATATCAATTATTCATATGTTTTGTTGAAATTATTAGGGTTTATCAATTAGTGAAATTAACATGTTTAAATTTTTTTATCAACTATTACTCGTAGATGTAATGTTAAATACATCACTAATGTAGGAAACAATGTTTTGAACATAAATGATTGATTTCTTTGCACTGGTATTTTGAACTTCCTGGATGGCAAATGTAATCCCAACTTAGCAATACATATGACAAACATTACGAAAGCAAGTGGCGAACTATTGAAAAAAAATGAGAGTAAATACATCATTAATACAGGATGTTCAGATGCATTACTGGCTTTACTGCAAATCTGTACATTTTGTACATTAGGAAGTTCAGTCCGAGGGATGGGCGGGAGTGGGATACCGGATTAGGGTAGCCGGATGAAAGGGGTGGTGGTCACCGGAGTATGGGTTGTCAATGGTGAAGGGAGGGAGATGAAAAAAAAATCAATTGGGTGAGAGGAAAAAATGACAAGGGTAAAGTTGTAAAAAACGTATGTGAAAGAGTAATATGCGTATGTGAAAAAAGTACATCCCTTTATTTTTCCCTTTATTTTTCATTGGCCAGCTGCACCATTTTGTGGTTGGAAAACAAGATTTATTTTCAATTTCTAATTTTATTTATATGTTTTATCAATGAGACAATGACTATTATATTGCTTTTAGTTTGTGTTGTTTTTTTTATTTAATAATAACAAGGGATATTCTACCTGGTACCCCTCAATTTTTCGACTTTCTACATGGTACCCTACACTTTTTAAAACATATATGGTACCCCTAATTATTATCATTATCACTAAGTATACCCCTAAACTTTATTTTCCGTCAATTAAACTCGGTTTTAGGCGTTAAGTGATTACTTGGACGCGTAAACAAGATTGTCATTTATCATCTCATGACATAAGGACTCTATTAGGCTCAATATCCATCTATGGACGTGATAATTTGGCAAGGAATCAATAAATTTTCCGTCAATAATTTTTTAGCCCATATATATCAATAAATATTAGGATCGAGATGGATATTGAGCCTAATAGAGTCTTTATGTCATGGGATAATAAATGACAAGTTTGGTTACGCGTCCAAGTCATTACCTGACGCCTAAAACCGAGTTTAATTGATGGAAAATAAAGTTTAGGGATACACTTAATGATAATGACAACAATTAGGGGTACCATGTATGTTTTAAAAAGTGTAGGGGTACCATGTAGAAAGTCAAAAAATTGAAGGGTACCATGTAGAATATCCCTAATAACAATATCAAATCACATGAAAAACTACACTTATAAGGTCTTATTGAAATGTCCTACCCAATGCTTGACTTTGTATACTCATTCCACCCTCCCCTGATTTTTAATCTCTTATGGAAACAAAATCCCTGAAATCCACCACCCATAATACTATTAATATTTGATGACTTGAAAGATGAATGAAAGGGGGTGACGATGTTGGGAGGTCGTGACAAAATAGGGGGTTGCGATGGGTGGGTATAGATGGGGTGGGTGGCATAAAGGTATGAGCAAGGTTAGGGGCTGGTGATGGCGATTATGTAAGAGGGGCGGTAGGGCGTAAGGGACGGTGGAGGCAAAATGGGTTTTGGGTGGTTGAAGGAGATGGGATATGGATTGGAGGGTGGTGCTTGGTTGTGGGGGGTTGTGTGTTGAGATATGGGTTGAAAGGGAGGTCGTGGTCAAGTGAAACTGCGAAATGGAAGTGTTGGGCGCGGTGGAGGCTTGGTCGTGAGTCTAGAGGTAGTCGGTTAGTGATGGTTGTCGCAGGTTCCAAGCTTCAAGATGATGGTGGGTGAGAGAGAAAATGATAGGTAAGGTAGAGAATTGGGTAATATGATTAAAAGCGTATTACAACGAGTAAAATAAATTGTATATTGCGTAAATAAACACGTTATTATTGTACTTACAATAATCTTATGTCAACTTTTCAGATTTCACCTACTATAATTTAAAAAGTTGAATTAAAAAAATGGCAAAGTGCTTTGAAAAAAATTAAGAAATATAAACTTTTCAAAAGCATATGGATAGACAAAGTATATTTTTGTAAATTTAGTAATTTACTTTATAAAAAAACTAGTATTGGTGCCCGGCTTCGCCCGGGCTACCTCTACTTACCATTAATTTTTTTTTCAATAAATAAAACTATGTAAAGTTGCATAATCCATAAATTTGTCATTAATATATTTTTTATAACATATCATAAAATTACGATGAAATAAATTTTGAGACAAATTCACTACTCCCGCTATTAATATTTTACTCTTATTAATGAAACAATAGTAATAACATTTCACTACTTGCCCATAATCATTGTTACTTTTACTACTCCCGCCGTAATTATTGTTACTGTCACTATTGCCGCATTAATATTGATAATTTCACTTCTTCCGCCGTAATTATTGTTACTTTCACTATTGCCGCATTAATATTGATTATTTCACTACTCCCGTTGTTATTTCTACCACTCTCACTAATCTCGTTTATTGTTACTTTTATTATTCAAATGAGTGATTACTATCATATAAATATATTTATATAAATATATTACATATATGCATTAAATCAAATCGAAAGAATTATGCAATATTATATATTATGGAATCTAACTTGAATTATTTATAACCTACTTGTTATATTTTTGTATGTTAAATAATTAACATCTCTATACATCTAATCAACTATAGTTTAATAAAATTGCATAGATTTTAAATTTAATATATAATTTTATGATGATAATAATTAATACCATAAGTGTGCATGTTTATACTAATTAATTATTTTATTTTAAGAAAATTGACCATCTTCTAGTTTTCTATAAATATTTAGGAAAATTACCAGACATTTTCTTTCTTTTAGTCTCCTTGAAATTGTCCATCTTAATTAATTACGTATTTTATTAAGGAAATTGACCATCTTAGTTAATTATTTTATTGTAAGGAAATTGACCATGTTTAGGAAATTACCAAGTTTCTATATAATTTAATTTTAATCCAAACTATATAATAATTGCATTGAGATCCCTTAATCGGGTCCATCACACGGTGCTATTGATTTAAAACTATATAGTATAATTAATTTTTATAACTTTCTTTAATTACATTGAAGTCCCTTGGTTTCTGGATTTAATATATAGTACTAGATTTCATGCCCGGCCGTTGGCCGGGTCATTTCGAAATAATGATCTGTTTTTGGAACGATTTTTTACCTCTTTGTGTGCATGGTTGTTATTAAAAAAGACTAACGTGATTATTGTTTTTTTAAGATAAACCACTTTTGAGTAATGATTGATGTTAATATAATTTTCAATAATTCTTTCTATGGGTGCCAGTTTAACAAAATAAAGAAGACTTGAATGTGTTTAAATGCGAGAAAGTGGGTACAACTTGTATTTACACACATTTTGGTACTAATATGAGCTAGAGTTATAACTTATCAATCAATATTGATGTATAATATATACGTTGAATATAATATCCATATGTTAATCTAACAATATTACTTCCACTATAATTCATACGAAAATATTGTTGAGAATATATCATGATAAATTAGAGTTGGAACTCATATTTACCCTAATTAGTGAAATAATCTTGAAAATCTTTCCTTACTTAGCTTATTATCATGTGCCCTAAGGGCACATGTTAAAAAAATCCGTACTCAACTTCTAAGTTCATTAGGTAACAATACTTTGTATTATCTCATAATTTAATTTTACTTTATTGTGATTATTTATTATTCATATTTTTTTTAGTAGTTTACAAAACTATTGAAAAAAGTACTTACTAATAATTATTTTATAAATATTTTTTTATGTTTAAATATAGTGAGGCGTTTTAGTGAATTTGGAGACTACCACATCGTCAAAAAAGTCATAAATATTAATTTTAAATGGCTATTCAAACCAAATGACCCAAAAAAAAAAAAACCAACTTAAATTTAAATGTATATTTTCTATACTAACAAATAAAAATAAATTGTTACACTTTCTTACAAAATAGGTAGTAATTTAATACAAAGCACTCTTTTTTTTAGTACTACCTCCGATTTGTCACATCTCTAAATCATGTATAAGGAGTATATTAATAAAACAAAAAGAATTTTTTGAGTATATTAATAAAACAAAAAGAATTTTTTGAGTCGGAGATAGTATGATTTATTTGCCAATCAATCTCTTTTACTATACTGATTCATAAGTGAGGTGACTTATAAATAAAATGTGTATGTATACTAAAGTATAATGAGAAAAGATGAAGACGAAATGAGGAACAAATTAAACCTAAAAGTGAAAGATGTATACTGATGAGTGTAATGTAGTAATAACACAAGGTTATACTTTTATTTTATTTGTTTGGTTTGCTTTTCCGCAAAAATTCTACCGTCCTCCCGGAGGACGGTACTCCTCACACACAAACACAATCCACCCAAGCGGAATATTATAATGGCTTGTGTGTGAGGAGTACCGTCCTCCGAGAGGACGGTAGAATTACTCGCTTTTCCGTAAATTTTTTGATACGATTATTAGATACAAACTCTTTAAATTGATACGATTATTAGATTAACATTATCCTGGTATATTTATGTTATATTATAATAAAATAAAAATATTATAATAGAAATGGAGTATCTTATATTTAGGGTTACAGTAATATTATCAGTAAAGTGAGTGGAGTTTCTAATATCACAAGATTGTTTGCGACTACCAATATCCTATCATTATTATCTGAAGTACGACTTTTACCGAAAACTAAAATTAAAAACCAAACATACTAAAACAATCTATGAAAATCTTATTATTGAATTCCAGTATCATTGAACTAATGAACCAAACATGGATATATAAAAGCAATACATGTAAAATATCACCATTCAATGCTATAGACTATGGAGGACTACTTCTTACATTATTAGATCGGATTTTCACGGTAATGCTCTCGAATCTTGACTTTTAATATCTTGTCTTTCACTCTTTCCTCATAAAATATACCTTGATTTTAAGTCGCTCGCAAAAAAAAGAAAGATTATTAAAAATCATAATAAAGAAAAAGGAAATATAATAAATTTACGCATTAAGAGTACACAATAAATTATGTCTAAAAAACGACATGGCATAGGGGAATAGGGCAAGGGATATAATATGCATGCAAAATTTCATATAAAAACAATTCTAGACGTAGGGCACATATTTATATATGTATAATGGTGAAGAATTATAACTTCATACAACTTCTAGTTGTAGAGAGCATCTATATTACGTAGTGCAAAACTAAACTACAAATAATTAAGTAATTAGAATATTATAATATGTCTAGGTTACACTAATGCTTATATATTATCTCTTATTAATTATTAATTAATTTATTATAATTTATTAAACAAAAGCAGTAGCCAATGAAATTAAACAATTAAGTAATTAGAATATTATAATATGTCTAGGTTACACTAATGCTTATATATTATCTCTTATTAATTATTAATTAATTTATTATAATTTATTAAACAAAAGCAGTAGCCAATGAAATTAAACCAAAACAATAGCCAATGAAATCGCTTCAAAAGTTCCTCTTTTAAGTATATATATTGATTGATTGATTGATGATTGATTATGTAAGTTTATCTTTTAATAATACTTTTCATTAGCACCTATACTATACAGGAGTTTGAAAACTAGTTAACCCATTACAAATTTACAATGCACGGACTAAATATATAAGTTGAATTAGATTTAAAGTAATTATTGGACACCACCAGCAAATCCGAACATCTGGTCCGTCCCTCGCCGTAAATTAAGTTTCCCCAATTCAACAGTTGCGCATAAACATAGGAAATCACAAACACTACATACATTGATACACACACGATTACTCCCGATGTACAACAGCTCCCACAAATTCGGCCGTGGCGGTGGTGGCGCAAGAGGTGGAGGCAGTGGCGGCGGGTCTTCAAAGCGGAAGTCATATCCTCCGCCACCGCAACGACACTCCACCCCTTCTAATCGACTCTCCGTCAGCCGCACGCCTTATTCGTCTGCTCCTCCGCCTCGGCCGGAGCAACAATCCGCTGACGAGAGCTTTCGTCTCGTTAGCGGAGAGCCGCTTTCATTGGCCACCATCTTTCGACTTCATCCCGACCTAGTTGCTGATATTAGGCGTCTTGAAGCTCAAGGTGATACTGCTAAAATTAAGTTCGATTCTAACCCTAAGAGTGACGCCAATGTCAGTATGCTTTTCTCTCTTACTCATCCTTCATACTGGCTATGATGATATACTCCCTCCGTCCCCATCAATAGTTTACACTTTTTTTATTCAATAGTTTACTCTTTTGTGTTAGAAGAGCTATGATAATATATCCTTATGTTTGTTGAATGAGAGGGTAAGAGCCTCTCCGTTGTTGAATGCGAGATTCCAGGTCATTGAAGTTCCGAAACCATTTGGAACCATTTAAATGGTTGAATCCTATCAATGGTTTTATACATTAATAGTTTGAGGTTTAAATAAATTTGTATATGATGTTTATTGTGATGCTCCGAGTTCGTGGCCTCACCATCTTGGTGTATTATGAATGTCGTAAGCATGCGACGGGTACAAAAAAGTTCAAATATCACCCCTACTTTAATGGTATTTTAGCGACTAAATCTATGCTGCCATTACTTTTCGAATAACAGATTGAGGGATGTATATGCAAATGATATATGTGTTTGTGAGATAGAACACAGATTAAGTGTGTAGTCAATCTACATAAATTCCGAAATCAAGAAGATGAAACGAACTACTATGGTCAATGTTTTCAAGTTCGGCTGCTTTTGGTCCAATCGATTATGTTACATCAGCGATGTACCTATGTCACGACTTTGCGGCCGTTACAGCAAGAGCAACTGCCTATCCACGACTAATACCACATTTTGGTACCTTGCACATGGCCGAGGCACACTAAAAAAAATCTTAGTACTTAGGTATTCAATCATTACGAAACCTCAACTTTTTTCCGACCTTAGGGCTCGTTTGGAATGAGAGTAATTATTACCGGAGTAATAGAGCTTAAATGAACTAAAAAATGGAGGAAAGTGATGGAGGTTGGAGATAGAAATGGGGGAAGATAGTGTAATATTCCTTCTGTTAAGGGAGTAATAGTTACCTACCCCCCAAGTAATGCATTACCTCCATATATGGAGGTAATAGTTCCTCCCTCACCTCCTCTTTCCACCCTCCACAAACCACCAATCTCCTTCCATTTCTTCTTGTTTTAGCCTCTTTTCAGCCTCGTTGTCATATGATTGCGTTGGTGTGTCTCATTCTCTTAAAACTAAGATATGAACTGTTATATCTTGTTTATTTAGTTTGTGGTCAATGTGTGATCACTGGCTGAAGGAGGATATTGAGAGCTCCAAAAACAATGTTTTCAGCTGTCTAACTTTTGAATAATCTCATTTTTTCCAGATAATTGATGTTGGTGGTAAGGAATATCGTTTTACATGGGCAGATGAAAAGGATTGTGATATATATGAAGAACGTCAAGGTGGTGAAGATGGTAATGGTTTACTTGTTGAAACTGGATATGTTTGGCGCAAGTTGACTACCAAGCGTGAGCTAGACGAGTCCACAAAAAGGCAAGTCAAAATGAGATCATTACAATGGGAGCAATCACACAAATCCCGCACGTATGTTATGTAATTCAAGTTTATCTTGTAGCTTCTAAGGCATATTTGTTGTATCTGTAATCATTTTTGCCTTGTTTCTCATCTTTATTGTTCAACTATACTTAATGCTCTTTCATATAATTACGAGTAAATGTATTTCGTTGTAGACTTTAGTTACTGTTTAAACGGATGCAGTTTTCATCATGGATACCCATAAGTGCGTCATGGATAGTCCATAAATGACTTCTTTGTGTTCTCTTTCATACATGTGGTTTTCTTGTAAATATTAGGATCAATTGATGAAAACACCCTTTAATGTTGCACTTTTTAAAACTTAACACCTTATGAAAAGTTTTTTAAAACTTAATACCATAATGTGCACTTTATTCATATTTTGGTACCTTAAGTGGATTTAGGCCAAAAAAATGGAATATTCCGGCCATTTTTTATAGACATGACGACGTATTTATGATGCACTCCGTTTACATTTTTTGGGGCCTAAATCCACTTAAGGTACCAAAATGTGAATGAAGTACACATTAAGGTATTAAGTTTTAAAAAACTTTTCATAAGGTGTTAAGTTTTAAAAAGTGCAACATTAAAGGGTGTTTTCATTAATTTATCCTAAATATTATCATACTAATTTATTTACTCTTTCTATATGATGATTTTGCCGCCATGTCAGGACAAAACCCATGGAGCCCGGCAATCCATCTATGAAGAACCAAATGAAAGCATTAGTCGCTGCAGAAGGTGAGTTTTACTTTTAGCCTTCATAGGCTCCATGCATTCCCCTGGCTTGAAAATGAATGAAATATAAAAACGAACGGAAATGATCATCACTCTATTTGGCTGAATAACTCAACAACCTCAGCTTGAAATTATTAGGAAATCGATATACCAATTACTCACTTAGTAACTTTCGTATAAAACATTCCAGTGATATGGTGGGTGCATCTGTGGAAGTTTGATGCCATTAGTTATTACTAATGGTTCTGAAATCATCCTTGTGTAGCTAGTCCATGGAAACAGAAGCAAAAGAAGGATCTTCAGTTTAAGACGAGGAATTTTGAAACACCACAAGGTGAATGCAATAGTTTGTTTTTTTCCCTGACTTTCGATGTGTATTTCTTGTTTTCTAATTTTTGCTTCTTTTTTTGTTACATTTTAGCTGGCGGCCCTGCTAAACCTGTTCAAAGGCCTCAATTATCCTCAAATAACTCTACAAAGGGAAGGCATTCAAATTCACCTCTGCCTTCACCTCAAAATCAATTTATACATTTGGCATCTCCATCTGCCAGAGGAAGTGCTAGTGAAAGTCGGACCACTTACGATCCAGCAATTAGTGAAGCAAGAGCAAAAGAAAATGTCAGTAGCTCAAATAAAATCGTATCTCCCCCAGTTACTGCTAGGATGCAAGAAGGAGCACCACACAGGGATATTCAAGGAGCAGGAGTGTTGGATATGGAACGCTTACTTATAAATTTGCTCAAGGATAATTCAAAAGGAATGACCTTAAAGGTAGATGAGAGTTGCATTTCGGAATATTTTCTGCTCAAATGAAAAAGATAATTTTTGCTTTTGATCATGTGCATGCTCTACCAATTTTACTGAATTAACTAGAGTTGTTTGTTTCTTTGTTCTATAATATTTTCTAGGCCATGGAGAAAGCTGTTGGAGACGTGCCTTCTAGTTCTGCTCGTAGAATTGATCCCATACTTAAGAAGGTTGGATCAAAATCTTCATTGTCGTTTTTATTCATTAACAAGGTGTCATGGTTTATTTTCTCGTATGATTTGCTTTTCAGATTGCAACTTATGAACCTCCAGGAAGATACATATTGAAGCCAGGAATAGAATCAGGAATCTTGAGGTCAGGTTCTGATTTGTATCTTAACTTTCGTTCAATGCAGATTTCGACATAATATTCATCGTGGGTCATTTGGAAACAACCTCCTTGTGTTACTAACGCAGTAACCCATGCGTAAGGTTGCTTACATTTGACACCCCCCCCGCTCCCTCCCGCCCCCACACCCGCCACAATTTGCGGGAGCCATTGAGGTAAGGGAGGTAATGTCTTGTTTTTTTTGGGCGGTGTTACATTCTCTGTCTGACATTATGTGGGTGGATCTTGCCTTTCTGACTTTTTCCTTTTCCCCAGTTCTCCTGGAGACAAACATCAAAAGCAGTTTGTGCCCAGGGACTCTGGTATTACAGGCAAATCTCCTGCTTACGATAATGAGGACCATGTGCCTCTGAACAATAAACTTGAAGGAGAGTCAAATGAAGTTGCGAATTCTGCTCCTTCTCAGCATTTAACTGATCTGTTTGGCGACAATGACCCCCCTGATAACAATGAAAGACATGCCGTGAGTCCCAGTAATAGCGATAGTGATACTGAGAGTGGCAGTAGTGGTAGTGGCACTAACAGTGCAAGTCGAAGTAGAAGTAGAAGCCCTTTAAGAAGTGCTAGTGCTAGTAGCAGTGATAGTGAAGCCGATTCTTCTTCAAATAACAAGGAGACCTCTGATGTGGAAATTGACATAATGAGCGATGATGGTAAAGAACCCAAAAAATTGCAAGACCCTCTTATGCCTTGGAGTATGCTTGAAGCTAGGGCCAATGAAAACAACGGTGATCAGAATGGCAATGAATCTGAGGATGTTGATATTGAGAATGATTTTCTAGGTGATAATGAAGCAGAGTTGGCAACATCATCGCATGATCTCTGTATGCCCACAGAGAATATTAAATTAGTTTCACGTGATCATGATCAGCAACAAACTGATGATGATGATGATGATGATGATGAGTTCAAACACAAGCATTATGACAGCATATTGAATTCTGAAGATAAATCGAAAAGGGGTTCGAATGTTGTTCAGAACACTGACAACTTTAAAAGAGTCAAAGGAAGAGGTCTGGTTCAGCCGCCTGTATCTGGGTATATGGGATCTGATAACCATCGTGATAACCGTTTATTGCAGATGACAAATCAACAGCACAGGAATGAGAACTCTAATTTAGAGTCTCTACAGTCAAGTAGAAGACCACCTATTCGCTCCCATGCTACTGACAATGCAGATAAACCTGCTAAAAATCCTTTAACTTTTGGGATAGATGCAAAAGACAAGGAGATGAATGCTCATGGAGATATTACGAAGCAGGGATATACAGATTTAATAGAAGCGCAGGATGAAGATGGCGGTATAAATGAGAAAGTGAATGGCAGTCCTCTTGGCCAGAATTCCTCCATGCGGTCTGAGCCCTCTTACAAACACCACAATGCACGGAGTAAAAAGTCCTCTGACACTTCTACAAGGGAACAATCTGGCTTGTCATTGAATGATACTTGCAAGGCTGATTTCAACAGTTCTACTAAAGAAAGAAGACTCCAAAGAGAGCTGTCAGACCTGGAAGTGGGTGAATTACGTGAGCCATTGGCTGAGGAACCTGACAAAAGCAAAAAATTGTTTGACAGAGCGAGCTCGTTCAAGAAGTCTGAGGCCAAGTTGGTCCCAAGTTCTCGGAATGTTGACTTGAAAGCTAATTTACCCAATCAGGGAACCATTGATCCAGGAAATGGTTCGTCTCCAAACTTGAGAGGACCTCCTAGAAAAAATGATAGTTTGTCTAAGAGAAGGTCACCAGAGCCTTATGCTGAAGATCTGGTTCCACTTCAGAGGGATACAAAATCTCGACAGCAAAACTCCAGAAGTGTTCGTGATGAAGTTGAGCCGCTCCCGAATCAGGCTGTGGACCTAAACAGATGGGAAAATGAGGACGCCTTTATTTATCAAGGGACAGATGTTGAAGGTTATGGAGAAACACTAAGAAAGTCATCTGATAGTGCACCGCGTGAAGATTTCAGACAAGAACTTGAGTCCCATAAGAGTAAAAGCAAGAAGTCACGCAAATCCAAGGGAATGGGAGATGAAGATAAAAGAAGAGATATTTCTATAAGTCGAGCGGACAAGCGTAAAAGAAACGAACCATCTTCTGATGACAATGTTTCATATTCTAAGTATGAAAAGGACGAGCCAGAACTCAAGGAACCTATTAAGAGTTTCTCTCAGTAAGTAACTTGACACATGTTTTCTCCATCAACTATCATTTACTGTCAGGGTTCATGGTGGTACAAGGATTTGGTTTTACAAAATAGTGTGATGCTCTTTGTAGTCTCCTTCTGATAACATTACTTAAATGATTTAGGTATAAAGAGTACGTACAGGAGTACCGTGACAAGTATGATAGTTATTGTTCCTTGAACAAGATATTGGAGAATTACAGGTATTTTTTATATTATTGTCATTTTATTTTTACTTTTATCCTACCCAATCTCCATTTGAATTCTAGTTTGGCATCAAATGCGATTTGTTTTTGAGAGAATTCTGTTCAAACAGGTATGAATTTCAGAAGCTGGGATTAGACCTTGAGAGTGCAAAAGGTAGAGATATGGAAAGATATTACAGCATTTTGGGACATCTGAGGGACAGTTATCGCCAATGTGGGACAGTAAGTATTTTTTTTCGTGTCATTATAGTTTTTGCTGGCTCTATTTAGTTTCTGATATTTGTGTTCTTACTATAAATGATAGCCAGACTGTCATGTTACGTCTTACAGAAAAGTGTATCGATTCATTCATCACTTATCTTTTGGACAATGGAATATTGCAATTTTGCAAATTGAAGGACAAGATTGATAATGTTAATAGCCAATCCTGCACGTGCTTTACTGCCCTTTGCATGTGCATTTATATGTAGAGTTGGAAACAAAATAAGTATGGTAGGGGGACGGACTACGGAGGATGGGTTCTTCATTTTTCTTGATTTATAGTAAGGTATAAACTATTGATTGAGTTTCTTCAGCGTAAATTTACGCTTTTGGTTGAGATGATTGCCTCACGTTGTATACAGCTCTCAATGACATTGAAGCCACAAGTCCTAATCCTGGGTGTCTTTTATTCTCACAAGTGGAATTTCAGGACAAGTTTAGCTTATTGATTTTCCAAGCTCAAAGCGCATTCATGTGAGCTTGTATATCAATGAATTAAACTATTTGTTGGACCTTAACGACCAAGCTTTTGGGCAGTAAGATTTTGGTTGAGATGGTTCTCACAATTAAAAGAAAATCTAAAACTTTTGTATCACAGTTTGGTGTTAGCTCCTGTGAAAAATTCCCACCAACACCCTGGATGGTTATGTACTCAAAGTGTCATTTGAAGCAAATGTGTGAATGTACTGGAGACTTTGTAAAGTTACAGGGGAAGTAAAAAAGGATAAAGACAAATAATTAGAAGTAGCAGCTCCTTTCTAATATGAAGCAGTTGATATAGTTTTTTATGCAATTGAAATTTTGGGTTATGTGGAAAAAATTTCTCCATTTTGCTGCCACCTTTCTATGGTTCTGAAACTTCTTGTTACCGGTGCTTGTGCTTGAGCTTGTACATGTTCTAGTGCTTCTGTTCATACTCCCTTTCTAGGTTCTTTAACATGATTATCACTCTACAGCGACATAAACGGCTGAAGAAGATATTTGTGGTGCTTCATGAAGAGTTGAAGGTACAAACTTCGAGGCATCTCTCACTTGATGCTTATATTTTTATTTCCACTAAAGAGCATTCCTTGTATTCTTTAGCTTGTGTGTTATGTTACTGCAGGACCTTAAACAGAGGATTAAAGATTTCGCAGTTGACTATATGAGGGACTGAATCAAGGTATTCCCTTCCTTTGTGAATATAATGGCTCCAAATGGTGCATTTGACTAGAAGTTCAAACTTTTATAATGAGTTCTTGGGAAGATTGCCCCAACGTGGGAAAAGCACTGAGAAGCCTCGGTCCCTGAATGGGTGTGACCTCCTTACAATGAGCGTAGATCTTCCAATTTCATTCAGAATGCATAGTGCCTCATTGATTTGCCAGTGATAACAAGTTCGTATCTGTATGGTTGTATCACTTCTATTTGCAGATGGTGATTGGTTGGTTACCTAGGCTATACAAAGCTGCTAGTAAGTTGTTTATTAGTAGCAGTTGAGGAAAGAAGATGTTCATAAAAAAATCTCAAGTTTTGTTCTATATTCGGTTTGAAGCAGTATATAAAACCAGAATGTGGTTCAACTAGACATTCAGATTCTGTGATCGTTATTAGTAGCAGTTGAGTGTTAGGCCGTAGTTGTTTAGTAGTAGCAGACTAGCAGATGAGTGTTGCTCCGTAGCTGTTTGGGGTTTGCTCTGTAGTTTATGATTATGAATTTATGATATCGTTATTTATTTTTTTCTCTCATAGGCGACGAGTATTTCGTTGTAAATATAAGGAAATAAAACTAGGTGCTTTATTAAGCAATTTTGGTTGTCGTAAATAATGCTCTTAATTTTTTTTTTTTTTTTTTTTTTTTTTTGTGTAATATAACACACCCTTTCATCCAGTTCTGTATGGGTTTTGCACAAAAATTGAAACATGTTAAAATAATATCCCACTCGATAAAAGCCGGGTGTTAAATAAGTACATTAATCGCATGATCTTGGAAGAATGAAACTTGCTTAATTATCATGCATTCATATGCATCTCTTTTGTATTTTGAAATTGACACAGTTCAACAACATAAGAGGCTCATAAATACATACACCACATTTGACAAATAACTTTGTAACCATTTTATAGCCTGAGGCTATACCCTTCTAAACTTCTGAGTTTGATACCTAGTAAAAAGGATGGTTTGACCTAAAATTATCTCAACCAAAATCTTAGATGATGGTTGTGGTCCTACTTTCTCCCTAATGTTCATTCGGATTGAAGAGTGGTTAGCGCACAAACTCCCCAAACATCCCTAATGTTCATTCGGATTGAAGAGTGGTTAGCGCACAGACTCCCCAAACATGTGCTGAAATTTCACTTCGTGAGTTATTGGAAACTGCCAAGATTTGATCCACTTTGGTCACACTGGGCTCTAATATCATGATAGATGAATCATCTCAACCAAAACCTTGAGGTGATGGTTGACATCCAAATATTATATTTATTTCTATTAGTGGTGATCACATACAACTTTTCTTATGTCAGAAAATGAATATTTCGTTACCTATATTAAATCAATGGTATCAAAATAAATTTGGTTGCAAACTAATGGGGATGTATATTTGTACTAGTTTTGCAAGTAATAGGTATGTACTCCCTCAATACTAGATCAATGATAACACTTATCTAATACGGTCGTACCACATCAATGGTAACATTCCTTATTTGGCCCACAACATTACCAAGTTATCCTTATACCTTTTTTATATTTACACAAAATGTCATTACATACCCATCTATTAACCCACAATTAAACCCATAAATCCATAATTACATATCTCACCTATTTTTTTCCACTCTTTACCCCTACTTTTACCCTTTTCTCTTAAAAACCCCATTTTTTACCACCTTACCATTTGTCTGGTATGGAGGGAGTACTTGGTAGATGTGGTCACATATTTGGGTTCACATACTGATATACGTCTTACGTCTGTATGCATGCCACAATTTCAAGGTATATAACTACAAATTATTGTTTCGAAAGTTTAGATGAATAATTTAGTACGGAGTATTAGTTTAGTTTACTCAAACACTTGGTGTAACTCCATACATATACGGAGTAATTCCTTTCTTTTTTTGTCTTAGTTCGGATATTTGACCCGTTTGGCAGCGATCCAGATCCTCTATTCCATTAAAAATAACAATAGGTCTTGGTATAGACGGGTGAGGCGAACAAACGGGTAAAGACCTCTAATAAAATGGGTAGGGGGGACAAGGTGGGACACCCCCCATGTGCTTCCTACTTTATGGCAAATGAGTATTTTGTGAGGGAAAATGGTATCCATCTATACGTATAGACGGATAGTGTCCGTCTATAATGAGAATTTGTGTAAAAATAAATATATAAATATTATCTAAGGATACATTATTAAAATATTAAGATAATAGTACCGGATATAAAAATAGGACAAAAAATCTAAAGTGCACTACTAGTGACTACTGACTAGGGAGTAGACCACCCTGGTATATCCAATATATCCACAAGTCCACAACTTCCCCCACCGTATACTTGCTTAAACACGTTCCGCCTCTTTAATTTTACATAATTAAATCCATTACTTAATTTAGCTAATTTAATCGGTTGAAACTCCACAATCACTACTGCTACACTACTACATTAGCTAATAGCTAGCTTAAACACCACTACAAACTTCAACTCTCTCTTCATTCATTCATTCATTCATTCATTCATCTTCTGTTTTTCTCACTTTTCTACACTCAAATCAATTAACCACCTTGATTATTCCACCTTGGATCTATCTCCATTTTCACAACAATTTTCTGTTTTTTGATAATCAGATCTTAAAACATGAACACTCATTGGATAGCATTTTAGCATCTAAGGAATAACAATGTCCAGCTCCGACCCGAATAAGAGACCCAAACCCGGTCCATGGCAACCTCCTGCTCCCGATTCCAAAGCTATACCACCTACTTCCTGGGCCAAGCGAACCGGCTTCAGGCCCAAGTTTTCCGGGGAGACCACTTCTACTTCTACTCATTCTGGTGTCGTTGATATCGAGGCTGGCCGGGCGAGGCCGTTGCCCCCTTCTTCAAATGGAGGTGGGACCACACAACCCTCTGTAAGGCCCACACAGCAGCCTTGTTCAAATAATGGACCTACTTCAGCAACGCCCACACAGCAGCCTTGTTCAAATAATGGACCTACTTCGGTAACGCCCAAGCCGCCGATGAAGAAGAGTAGGGATTTGGATGGAGAGACGGCGGAGGCGATGATGACCAACGGGAATGGGGAAGGCAGTGCTGCCCGGAGACGGCCGGGCAGGAGTGAGGACACTGTGGAGGAAGATGATGATGCTATTCTAGGAAGGCAATCTCATATCAAGTATGAGCTTAGAGATACTCCTGGTCTTGGTCTGTTCTTTTCCATCTTCTTTCTCTTTTTTTTTTTGTTTACTTTCATTTATTTACTCACTCCATCCCACTCATTTGTTTACCTTTGATTAAAATTCCCGTCACAAACAATAAATAAGAACCAAAGTTGGCTGGTGTGAGTGACAAGGGCTCTCATCTCTTAAACAACTGGTCATGGGTTCGATTCCTGACTCTTGCGAATGAAAAATCCAAACTTGAGAGGGGTCAACCCATTAAATTGCATTCAGTACCCCGAAAGAGATTGCCCCAGCTATCGAAAAGGAGTACTCATTTCTCATCTATATGTTGTCTAGATTTTGATGGATTTGCCTTTTTTGTTGGTTGAATTTTGCAGTACCAATTGGACTATATGGTCTACAACAATATATATCAATTTTGGGCTCAATAATTCTGATACCGCTCGTGATAGTGCCGGCCATGGGTGGTTCTTATGTATGCATATCTCCACAGCTCTACCCTCATTTCTGGTCAACTTCTACTTTTTGTTAATCTAATTTGATTTAGTGAATGTAGGAGGATACAGCCAATGTAGTATCAACCGTGCTCTTCATCACTGGAATAACCACGCTATTGCATACTTTCTTTGCTACTAGATTGCCCTTAATACAAGGCCCGTCATATGTATATCTGGCTCCTGCTCTTGCAATTATAAATTCCCCTGAGTTCCAGAAGCTAAACGCAAATGTATGTTCATTACTAAATGACTTTTCCTGCTTTATGGGCGCATGACAATTGCTCTACAACATTCTCAACTCTAATCAGTATTTTTGGCACTACAATTTTAAACCTTTGTTCTTTATGGTTGCTTATATGCTGGAGTTAAGTCTTGTATGAGACACGGTCTCGCATGTGCTTCACATGTGAGGCCAGTCTAAATATTTAGGTATTCCTCAGTCAATAATAAGATTAATGGGCTGCTCTCAACTTTAACCACACTTTATAGATAAAGCAAAGCACTTGTCGAAATGGTCTTTTCCTTGATTAACGAAAATGTGGAGAACGGTAGGCTTGGTAATAGATATGGATGGATGGATGGATGGTAATTTTCGTCTTTCACTGAAATATTCACCGTAGACATCCCACCCATCTAGGAATAATTGACATACAGGTGTAAGATGACTGGCTTACAAGTTTTGGATTTTGATTGATCGTCTTTCTTTGTTTCCCAACGGCATTTCACGAAAACAGGAGAATTTAGCAGAAAATTCTGAATATATTTCATGTCATCAATGTCTTTACAAACCCAGACTAGTAGGATATAGGCTAATTGGAATACATTTCTCAGACGTGCCAAGATTTAGCTTTCGGTTATTTCTGGGTCCTTAATAGTGCCAGCTTTTTGTTCCTACTAATTTTTCAGTATTTCGATCCTCTTACATTTCCATTCATCCAGACCCTGCCAATGGTAGATTGGTAGGCACTGCGATGAGTGTTGGACATGCTTGTAACCTCACTCCTATGACTCCCTATTGCTTCAGAATCAGTGGTCCTGGACTAAGCCATGATGACTTCTGCAGAAACTTTAGTTTTTTAGTTTGATTTCATGATTCGCCTTATTCCTTAAACCGGTTGTCTCTTTTGGATCCTTTGCGCGGCAGGGCGGGGGTCGAACTTAGATTTTTGTTAGCTGATCGCTCCATTAATGGCACTATTTGCTCAGTATGTGTTGTTGTGCAGTTTATGACGTAAGAGTAACCTGGTTGTAGAAGCTGTCTTTTGTTTTCTTACACACCTTTGGTAACCAAATTTGAATTTGATTTATTTGTATTCTTTTTCAGAACTTTAAGCATATAATGAAGGAGCTCCAAGGGGCCATCATTGTAGCCTCGGCATTTCAGGCGTTCTTAGGCTATAGTGGATTAATGTCATTGTTAGTAAGGTATGATTTCTATTATATTTAAGTCATCATGGCAATCGTGTTGAATGTATTTTCTAATTGAAGTCCTTCTTGGATGGAAAAAGATAGAACCTTTTAACTGCCAATTAACTCTCGATGTGAAATGACATATATTAACAGGTGTAAGTAACAGTCAATGTTACTCTCATGAAAGGCATATAAGTGACAGTTACTGGGACTGTCATGAGGAGGCATATATGTGACACTTAGAGCATGAAAGTTGGAGAGCATTTGTTTTGCTCTCATTTACCTTCTCTCCTTGGAGAGCAAAACTCAATTCTTCCTTCCCAATAGTAAAAATTCTCATATTGCTCTCTTACATGCTCTCCACCTAAAATGTTAGACCCACCTATTTTATATTTCATCGAAAAATACATTCATCCTCTCACACATCATACTTTTAAGGGCCCACATAAGATGGAGAGCTAGCTCTCCTTTGGTTTTCCCCAAGAGCACCAAGAGAGCTCCTCTCCATTTTTTTTTTCATGGAGAGCAGGAGAGGACACGAAAAACACTTGGAAAGCTCCTATTGTAGGAGTAAAGCACATGTTTTGTGCTCTCCAATTATGGGGACCATCTGGAGAGCACATTAGAGAGCATTTGGAGAACCCCTTTTGGGCTTTTGTACATGCTCTTAATGTAACTGTCATGAGGATAATAATCCATTATTCCATTTCCCTCCTATAAGGACAAGTCTGTTCTCATTGGTTCAAAATATTAAAATCACACTCTGCAAAAACAGTCAATATGTATTCTGCAGATACATATGATTTCTTTGAAGGCTATTACAAAAGGGTACTTCAGAACAAATAGTTAGTGGAAACAATCTAATGGGGCTTTATTTTATCGTACGCACTTTTCGCTCGGCTATTAACACATCTGTATATGGGGCGATTATTTTCTAAAGAAGAGCGATTTCAGTCGCGACTTGAAACCTTTTTTTTTTTATGTATTCTATATCTGTAGTTTATATACTTTAGTGTGTACAATTTCCAACAAATTGAATTGGTAAAATTGTTCAATGAAACCTATCATAATCAGTTTATACAAGGTGGATACTCTATCAGTCTAACTTATATTGTTTTTGATGCTTCAACGATTGCGACATTGCACATTACATATATTGATATAGAGTTCATGCCCTGCCTATATCCTTCCATCAATCTCTCTTTCTTAGTCATAAAATGGTGGCATCTTCAGTGCAAAACTGCGAATGAAAAGTTCGATGGTGCTCAATGCACATCTAGTTAGCATATGGAATCTAGTGCTATGGCATTATGGTTGATTCCCAACCTGTAAGGTGATTTTCGCTTCTTGTACATGGTTGTAGGTTCAATGACAGTTATACAATATGTGAGAGAAGTTAAGGATCCATACCCACATCGAAGTAATTTCGTGGGTTATCTTTTACAAGAAATGTATATGCTGCGAACTGATTTGAATCTGTCAGAATGGAAGATGCAATGAATTCAAATAAATGGGGGGAGTATTTGTTAATAGTGATTTATTTGGTTGACTTGGCTTGTGAAATCTAGTATACCAATGTAACTCGAGTTGTTTTGAACTAAAATAGAATTCTTTGCTTACAGATGTTATACGACTTGTTTTGATTTGTTTCCCTTTGTAAGTTGTAAGGTAAGGCTTGGTACATCTGACCTCCCCTGCCCCCCGCAATTAGCGGGAGTCGTTGAGGCAATGGGGTAATGTTGTTGCTAATTGTTGGAATTTAAACCCACATGTGAGTGTCCCACATTGTTGGAGAAAGAGAGATTGTACCACTTTATAACCAAGGGGGCTACTCCTCCCATGTGTTGTCAAGTGGTCCGTCTCTCCTCCGTTTGGGTGTGGCCCGACCCGTTTGCATGTTCTAACACTAATAAAAACTAGGTAAGTCACTGAGGAATAACACTCATAGCCTAAGCTCAAACTTTGTCCTCATTAAAAGCTGACCATGTTGCTCCCTTTACACTAAAATAAAAACTAATACTAATGTTTTGACAAATTCTTAACATTGTATGTCTGTTAATTTCTAGGGTTATCAATCCGGTTGTTGTGGCTCCAACCATAGCGGCTGTAGGGCTTTCTTTCTACAGTTATGGTTTTCCACAAGTTGGTACATGTCTTGAGATTGGTGCTGTGCAGATAATCCTAGTTATAATCTTCTCTCTTGTAAGCAGTTCGTACCCAACTTTTATATTTCTTTGTTTCTGTAATCTTTCCAATCTGTATCTCACGCATTAGTGGCACTGTTGTCACTGACCATAATTTTCTTGCAGTATCTTCGGAAAATATCTATTCTCGGACATCGTATATTTCTAATTTACGCGGTATGTTATATATCTTCTTCGCATCAAAGTTGATAATCTATGGGTATCTCCTAAATGCTATTTAGATTTTTTGTTTGGCTGCAGAATATACTTTCTTAAGGATAATTTAAACCAACTGATAGTTTTAGAAACTTGCTTAATATGTTCTCTGGAGTGAACATCATTGAAACTTGAAAATAATAGGAATATTTATAATAGTTGGGCCTCAACCATTACCTTAAGGTTTTGGTTGAGATGGTTCATCTATCATGGTATCAGAGCCGGTGTGACCGAAGGTCACGGGTTCAAATCCTGGCAACCTCAAAACTCCTCAAAAACTCGAAGTGGAAACCCAAAGACACGGTGCACGGGGAGCGGTGCACAACTAACCACTCTTCAAGCCCAACGGGCATTTGAGTGAGGGAGCGTAATAGGAATATTTATAATTGTTGGGCCTCAACCATTACCTGAGATGGTTCATCTATCAGAAAATAGATTTGTTCAAAAGCTAAAGACATGTTTGGTAGGAGATATCCTTTTTACTATGTAATGTGCTGATAGTAGGGATAAAAGGCAAACGAGTAACGAGATAATGAAAGAGGGTTTTGATTGGATTACAATCACTCAATGATTCGAGCTCTCCATTTCCACTTAAAAACATGTAAACTCTAGCACAATTTATTGTGATTGGCTACACTCCTTTTCTCATGGCCCCTTTCTCTCTACCCTTCATTCCATCTGATTGTTTAGCTATGTTATTTCAACTTGGATGCAAGTATTTGACTTGACACGGAATTGAGTGTTCGACACGGCTATGTTGTGCATAGTTTTCAACTTTTTGGACTAAAATGCAGTGTCGAAATCTCGTGTTGAAATGTCTGACGTGCGACATGCTGTTGAAAGTGCAGTGTTGAAATTACATACGCCATATGTAATAAGTAATAGGGGCATTAAGCCAACCAAATATGCACTAAATGTGTATGGCTAGGATGAATTATAATAGTGTAAGCAGAATCCAGCTCTTGATTTAGTTATCTTTATTGCTAGGTTCCATTGGGTCTTGCAATCACATGGGCGACTGCGTTCCTTCTGACTGAAGCAGGAGCATACAACTTCAAAGGCTGTGATCCAAATGTGCCTCACTCCAATATTATCTCGGACCACTGTAAAAAGCATATTGCGAGAATGAAGCAGTGTCGTGTTGATACATCCCATGCTCTAAAAATGGCACCATGGTTTAGATTCCCTTATCCCTTACAATGGGGTACACCTGTTTTTAGTTGGAAAATGGCACTGGTGATGTGCGCTGTCTCCGTAATTGCATCAGTGGACTCTGTAAGCTCTTCGTTGATTTCTTCAGATCTGATAATCTATAAAAATGGTGGCATTTATTACTCAGAAATCAAATTAAAGGCCATCATTTCACCATTCTGTATGTAATTTGTCTAATATAATAGAAAAATACTATTCCCTCCATCCTAGTTGTAATGTCTCGATTTCCTTTTTGTGCTCTCCCAAAATAATTTTCCATTTATGGATCCATTAAATTAATATAGTGAACAACAAAAATGTTGAGTAATAAGTACTGATAATCCTTCTCCTCTAGTCAGAGAATAATAATGTAATTTCGTAATTTTGGCACTTTCTCTTAAATACAACCTTAATCAAACGGGAAAAATATAAATGGGGTGGAGGGAGTAATACTCTTAATATATACTCCCTCCTATCCACTCTTTTCTTCCCTATTTCCTAAAACGGATTATTCAGGTTTTCTTCCCCTTTCCTTTTTGAGAAAGTTTTTATTAATATTATACTCTTACCTTTTTCCACTCATCAAACCCCATTATATACTTTATTAATATTTAATTCTAATTATTCCTATCTCTCTTCAATAACCAAACCCCACCCATCTCCTTTATTAATATTTAATCATAATTATTCATACCTCTCTCCAATTACCAAACCCCACTCATATATTTATCAATATTATACTCCCCACCCTTAATCTCCGTGCCCACTTCAAAGGGGAAAAAAAGGATGGATGGGAGGGAGTATGTTTTTTTAGTCTTTTCTTATTATAATTGTCGGACTATCCCTGTTTATAAATTTGCAGATCGGATCATATCATGCATCGTCCCTATTGGTTGCATCCAGACCTCCAACACCTGGTGTTCTTAGTCGAGGAATTGGCATGGAAGGCTTGTGTAGTGTATTGGCTGGAATCTGGGGTACAGGGACTGGATCCACAACGCTCACTGAAAATGTGCATACTATTGCCGTGACTAAAATGGGAAGCCGGAGGGCCATTGAGCTAGGTGCTTGTGTTTTGATTGTCTTCTCTCTTATAGGTGAGTTTAGTTCTGTGTGTGCAATCTTGTTTTTTTTATGGGTGGACGATGGATACATGTACTTTTGTCGTGAAAGTGATGTGGCATTATGTTACTCCCTCCGTTCCACTAGATAATATATATTTGCTTTAGAAACATAGTTTAGTGCTAGTGAATGCAAATGGGGGCAATCGGAATTGATGCAGTACTATACAAATGATGTCCTTATACTTTGGAACTTCGCCTGCCAGAATTCGCAACTGCGGAATTACATGTTATGTTGGTTTACAAAACGACTACAAAATTTTTGGGGCTAAACCTTGCAAAATTGAAGGATTATTTACATTGATAGACAAACCTTTCAAATTTTGAAGGATTATTTACATTGATCGACAGATTTTCTGCAAGACCAGTATTCTGTATTTTCTTCTTGCGGTCACATTCTATCTTGAGTCTTGACACCCCTCCCTATACAAGCATAAAAACTTATATGAGACTCTCTTACATGTGAGCCAACTAATAAACCCTTTAGCTAAATGAGAATTACATAAGGATGCGAGTTGGTCTTACATGTATGACCATCTCATACAAGACTCACCGCTAGTGCCTGAAAAGCCCCTGCTTATGGCGACTGAAATGGTGTCGTCGGTCGATGTCCGTAACCTTACACTCCTGTTGATTTAACTTCAACCAGCTATTTTCCGATAATCCAAATGAACGTAATGTGAATTGCATTGATTGACAAAGTTACTTCACAATATATAAAGAGCAAACATTTTAGTGAGCCATGTTGTTTTATTCCAATATATTTTAAAGAATCTAAACCAAAAGAATAGTAAGCCTTTTTTGTGGCTCCTTTAAAAATGGAAAACGTCCGGCTTCTTTTTTGGAAGTAATTATTTTACAACTAAGTATCCTATGTCTTTGATATGCACAGGTAAAGTTGGAGGATTCCTTGCTTCAATTCCTCAAGTCATGGTTGCTGCTCTCCTTTGCTTCATGTGGGCAATGCTTACTGCCCTAGGATTATCAAATCTGCGGTATAGCGAGGCAGGAAGTTCCCGAAATATTATTATTGTCGGACTATCCCTGTTTTTTTCTCTTTCAATACCAGCGTACTTCCAGCAATATGGCATCTCCCCGAATTCTAATGTCTCTGTGCCAAGTTATTTTCTTCCCTACATAGTAGCCTCTCATGGACCTGTTCACACCAAATATGGAGAGGTAAGCATGTCTTTTAGTTTTTGTCGTACTTGTTAAATTAAGCTCGGTGGTAACACTCTTGTGCTGTTAAAGCAGAAGTCTTGCTGGTAACACTCTTGTGCTGTTTTAAAGTAGGAGACTCGTAAGCATATTATAAAGTCAGTGAAGTGCACCTGCCTTTTAGCTCCCTTGACACCAAAAAATACATCTTTTAAGTAGGATTTTCGACTTTCGATGACAAACCTCCTTTGTGGTGGCATTGACTGCATTTATGGCAGCGACTATTCATTGCGCGATCTAGTCAATACTAACAGCCTAACTATTTATTTTGCATCGTATTTACTTCTTTTATGTGTCCATCGTGCAGTTAAACTATGTTTTGAATACATTACTTTCCTTCCATATGATCATTGCATTCCTTGCGGCTGTTATCTTGGACAATACAGTGCCCGGCAGTCGGCAGGAACGTGGGGTTTACGTCTGGTCAGAAAGCGAGGCTGCCAGACGGGAACCTGCAGTCATCGAGGACTATGGTTTACCCTTCAAAGTTGGGCGGGCTTTCAGATGGGTTAAGTGGGTCGGTCTCTAATACGTTTGAGCCTCTTCTTGACGATTTGGGCTTGCTTGTCTATATCCATCAGAGAGAGACCCGGAGATTGAATCAACTTGGGGCCCACCTTTTGGCTGGTAAGGGATGGTAGATTAGATTGAGCCATGTACATCCTAGGAGCGATCTCCATTGATTTGTAAAATTGAATTATTTGTACGTTGTTTTTTTGTATCTATGTAGTTCTCTGAGTATCTTTGTTCCCGTGGCTGTCGTTCGGTTCGAGTCTTAATATCAAAGATAGCAAGTAAACAACAAACGTCTACCCTTTTTGCACGAGATATCCTTGATATTAATGTTGTATCTGTATTTCTCTCGGTCACAAATGTGTGCTTCATCGCCTTCATGTAGTGTGTTCAGATTTTCTGGGGTATATTTATTCATTTTTAGGCTTTATTATTATTTGAAAGAGACATGAAGTCATGACTTACAATATCAAGTATAGAGCTGGCAAGTCTGACCCGACCCGAGTGACCCGACCCGAACCCGAGCAAACCCGACCCGAACCCGAAAATATTGTGACCCGAAACCGACCCGACCCGACCTGATGACGACCCGTAACCCGACACGACCCGATTATCAGTGACCCAAACCCGACCCAGGCCCGACCCGATACTGACCCGACCCGATACTGACCCGATTAAATTGATGACCCGACAATTATTAAGCTTAATTTTGATCAAAATGAAAGTGATTTTGTGTTTAGATTGATATGTTTGACTTAGTAATGGATTAATTAAACCAAATAATAGGTTAAAAACTAAATTTAATGGTAAAAAATTATAGTAATGCGATTAAGTTACCGGACCCGATAATGACCCGACCCAAACCCGACTCGACCCGATACTCATTTGACCCGAAATGACCCGACCCGATAATGACCCGAACCCAACCCGACTCGACCCGAAAGGGTATGCTGACCCGATATGACCCGAACCCGATATGACCCGACCCGACGCGACCCGACCCAAACCCGACCCGACTGACCCGATTGCCACCTCTAAATTCAAGTATGGCCTTGCCTTCGGCCTATCATGTGCGGACTTCCAATAAAAATCTTTGTTAAAAGAAAAATCTGGTCAAAGTGTCACTTGAAAAACTATGCAAAAGTAAATGTTACCTTAGAGTGAAGTAGAGCTAACAAATGGGTCGGTTTCGGGTCATTATTAGATGAGTTGTTATCAAATTAATTGGCGATAGCGCACAATATGCGGTAATAGACATTCGAATTGAGTTAAAAAGGGTTGGGTTATTTGGATTAGTATAAAAAGTGGTTTGAAAATTTGACATGAAGTTTTTAAAGAGAAATGGTTGGTATATTTAACATTAAGGTCATGTTCTTTTGGACTGAAACTAATCTGATCTAAACTGAACTGAACTTATAGGATCTCGAATCAATCGAATCGAACTTATAGGATCGAATCAATCGAATCAACTTATAGGATCGAATCAATCGAACTTATAAAATCTGAACTGAACTGAACTTATAGGATCTGAACTGAACTAAACTTATAGGATCTGAAGTGAACTTAAATTAAGTGGGGTATAGGATCTGAACTGAACTTATAGGATTTGAACTGAACTGAACTGAACTTATAGGATCTGAATTGAACTTATAAGATCGAATCGAATCGAACTTATAGGATCGAATCGAATCGAACTTATAGGATCTGAACTGAACTTATAGGATTTGAAGTGAACTTAAATTAAGTGATTTTAAGTCCAAAAGAACAGGGCCTAAGTCTCATTTCTTCATACGAAGGTTTTAGGTGGACCTTATGTGATCATTTTTATGATGAGATGTTACCATTTAAGGATAAAATATTATAACTAATGGTAGGGCTAAAAATTGTTAATTCACATATATTTAAACGAACAATTGGTCTCCCTTGTGACGGGTTACCATTTGTGGCGGATATTTTGTGAGTTAAAATGGTAACAAAATGGGTTAGTGGAGAAAGGGGACCACATGAATAGTGTTGCAGAGAGAGAAAAAGTGGGTACTTTATGAGGTAAAATGGTATCCGTCACTCAAGAGTGACGGATATGTGCCGTCACAAACAAGAATTTGTGTTAAACGAAAATGAGTTGTGTGAAGGGAGAGCAAGTGATACTGATTTAAATTTGTTGGGTAAAAAGAGAAAAAAGGAAGAAGTTAGGTGTGAGTTTGACTTGGAACACCAACAAACACAAACACTGGATCTCCTTCCTTCCTTCCTTTTCATTCTCTGTCTCTCCAAATTAGTTGCTTACATATAAAAAACCCCACCTTCCTCCATTTCCCCTGATTTATTCAAAATGCAAGCATTATCCACGTCAGCAGGCGCCCACCTACTGACCCCCTCTACCCACCGGGTTAACCCGCCGCCGAGTCAGCTCAGCATCCGATGCAACACCCCCTTCTTCACCCGAACCCGACACACCCGATCCGACTGGCAAAGCACGTGCGCTGTCACCACCCCCGACGACCCTACCAACCCGACCCCACAAATCTCACAAAAGTCAACTAAAGTCAACGGACACGAAACCACCTTAGATCTAATCCCACTCACTAAACCCACCACCAACCTTCCAAAACCGCTTTCAACAGACCTCTCACCTACCCCGATGCACGGTTCCACCCTCCGCGTCGCCTACCAAGGTGTACCTGGCGCGTACTCGGAAGCGGCGGCAGGGAAAGCCTACCCGGGCTGCGACGCCATCCCATGCGACCAATTCGAGGTCGCGTTCCAGGCCGTGGAGCTCTGGATCGCAGACCGCGCTGTCCTGCCGGTTGAGAATTCCCTTGGTGGGTCTATACACAGGAATTACGACTTGTTGTTACGACATCGGTTGCATATTGTTGGAGAGGTTCAGCTCCCGGTTCACCATTGTCTGTTGGTGCTCCCTGGGGTTAGGAAGGAGTATCTGACTCGTGTGATTAGTCATCCCCAGGCGTTGTCGCAATGTGAACATACCTTGACGGAGATGGGATTGAATATTACTCGTGAGGCTGTTGATGATACTGCTGGTGCTGCTGAGTATGTTGCTTCTAAAGGTTTGAGGGATACTGCTGCTATTGCTTCATCACGCGCCGCCCACCTTTACGGTCTCCAGGTTACTTACTACTCCCTCTGTCCCGCTCATTTGTTCTCCTTTTCCATTTTTGGGGACTCACTTATTTATTATCCCTTCTATTTTAAGAATAAACTTGATGAACAATTTGATCATTCATACTCAATTTACGGTCTCCAGGTTATTTACTACTCCCTCTATCCCGGTCATTTGTTGTCCTTTTCCATTTTTGGGTGTCTCAGTTATTTATTGTCCATTCTATTTTAAGAATAAACTTGCTGTGCAATTTGATCATTCCTAGTTAATTTGTTCCACTTGTCATTTATTAATTGACCCCCTCCTCTTTCCTTGGTCTTTGTGCCAAAACCAAAGGACAACAACTGACCTGGACGGAGGGAGTAATTGCTTTTTTTTCCAACTAATTTGAGTATGTTGTTGTTGGTTAATTAGTAATCTTGATCGCCATGGAGATCGTAATAACAACCGTTTGTGACAACTGTTCGTGGATGACAAGTGGATCATAATGGACGTGTATAATCAAATTAGCCAAGGAAAAACTTCTTAATATAGAAAAGAATAAGACACCCTAGAATGGAATAGGTAAACAAATGACTGGGACTCAGGGAAGGGAACGGAGGGAGTACTAAGCAAAGAAAGTCCTAGTTACAATGAATGCATGAATTAAGCTATTATGAGTCTAATTTATGGGCCAAGATTAGATTTCTTAAAGCTTTATGACATGATTTAAACTAGTTAGGTTTGCGTACCCATCTACAATTGGTGGGTAGGTAGCTACTCAAAACTCGAAGGCTTGCAACCACGACTTTTTTAAACTAGTTTATTCCTAATCGGGTAGATGTTCTCGGTGATACTCCGTAGTACTTGGTCATGGTGATTGAAGATAAGTATTGCATTTTGTTTTCACACTGGAGTTGGAGACAGTTGTTGCTAGTGATATTTGAGCTACTACCTAGTCAAAGAAAATGAGTGCTGTAATACAAAATTTAATGTTGGTACAATCTCTTTTAATATTCTTCAGTATTGAACTATTCAACTCGTCTAATTCTGTCGTTAGAAGATTTTTATTCCCAAGGGATGAGTATGACTGATTGAATAGAGACATATTTGAGCCTGTAACCATGTACACGGGGTACTATGTATATATCCCATGCTACGAAATGATTTTAGCTTAGAATGGCGACATTTTTGGATATGTAAAGGGCTAGAAATTTGTCAATATATGACGTAAAAGCTGATATGTGACCGATACTAGAGTAGTTGATTGAAACTTGTTTAACACAAAAATGCAAGCTCTGATAAATTGTGACTTAAATACGGCACTGCTTCATACTTGGTAGAGCGCTTGTGATCAATTCAATGATTTAGTTCCATCTTCTTAGGGTAACCTGTTAACTCTATACGGGGGAAAAAGGCCAAAAGAGATACGGTAGATTTCCTTCTCAAACAGGTTGATGAAGTTTGAATATTAACATCATATTCTGATTATTCTCCGTATTATTTACAGCTGCCAAAATTTATGTATATTAATATCTGATGTAGACATCATATTTCTCCCTTATTAATGGGAAATCATTACCTTAGGTAGCAGATTAGTATCTTGTGCTCAGCCTCGGGATTTGACAATATAGATTCAAGAATGTCACATATGATATGGTGTATCATTTTAATTAAGAATGCTATCTGTCCAATTACTTTCAATTAATACCTGAAAATCTGGTTGATTGAGCAGATATTAGCAGATGGAATACAGGACGACTCGGCAAATGTGACGCGCTTTGTAATGCTAGCTAGGGAGCCTATAATACCACGAACAGATCGACCTTTCAAAACAAGCATTGTATTTGCAACCCATGATAATATGGCTGTTAAAGGAACCTCATCCCTGTTCAAAGTGCTCTCGGCTTTTGCCTTCAGAAACATAAGCCTCACAAAGATTGAGAGCCGGCCCCATCGCAACCGGCCTATCAGGCTCGTGGATGATGCCAATGTGGGCACTGCCAAGCATTTCGAGTACATGTTTTATGTTGACTTTGAGGCATCATTAGCTGAGGCTAGAGCTCAAAATGCACTTGCTGAAGTCCAAGAGTTCACCTCTTTCTTAAGAGTCTTGGGTAGTTATCCAATGGATATGTCACCTTGGTCTCCCACCCCTTCTGATGCTCAATTGTGAGGGCACCGTCTGTGTACAAGTTTTTGGGATGTATTTCTTTCTCACTTTGATCATCGGTAGCCATACCAAATGGTAAGCGTTGGGATCCGAGGATGACATTATTGAGAAGGAAAAAGAAAATATTGGTTTGTTCATTTGTCACACTCCAAGGACTCTGAATTTTATTTATTGATAGATGAGTAGATTTAGATTTTATTTCTCCTCTTTTTCAGCTAAGCAGTTTTCTTGAAATTTTGGGATTTTTCTTCTTCTTATTTCTCCAAAAGTGTATCAGGATTCAGGATTGATTACGATCATATGTACCTTAAGAGTTGTCCTTGGATTTTTTTTACAAAGCTCTTGTTGGGCAATGTAAGATTTGTGAATATGCATGTGCTTCACTTTGTCATCTTTTCTTTTTTAATCTCTGGATTATTTGTGTATGATTCATCTTGTTCATCTCGTAATCAATGTCTAATGGTGTCTGTCGGAAGTCGAGTATTCTTGTAATCTATTCTTTTTTTTTTCTTTTTTTGGTTCTATGAACTTGTTATGTTGCGGGTAAGAATCGAACTCCTAAACTCTCCCCGCCATACGTCCAGTACCGTATCGATATGAGAGGGCTCCTTTGGGAACCCCCTGAGCCCAATATCATTCGAGGCAATCCGAGAACCAACCTAACATACATTCGAAAAGAGCGCATTTACCCTACCTATGTTCAAGCAACGTTGACTTGATTGTTTTGACCCAAAAGAGTTATATTTCTAAGGGTTTTTTGATAACTGCTACCACATGTAATTCAGATTTTACCAACTGCCACCAAAGTAAAATTTGTTTAAAAACTGCTACCAATATTGTTGGTTCGGTTTAAAACTAACTACCAAATGAGCACGAACCTCCTATTTGCGCGTGAAAATACAGAAATACCCCTATTTTACACTCCTCTCTCTCATATCAACCCATTACCCAAACCTATCCCCTTTTTAACCTATTATTCAACATAATTAACTTCACTATCACTCAAATTCAACCTAATTAACTTCTCATTTTAAAATTAGCCGCTCATCATCGCCCACCAATCGCCCGCTCATCATCACCGTTATACTCACCACGAGCCGCCATAGCTCGAGCCACCATGAGGCGAAAGACCGCTCACTCCACCACCGTGCCGCAGCCTCCGAGCAACGGCCCGTAAATCGCAGAATCCCGCCTCACCGCCAAAGACCACAAACCATCGAGGCGACCCCATTCACGACCTTGCTCGATATCAGGCTAGCTCGAACCGATCTCGGGCGTGCATCACCACCATTGTTACATCCAAGTACAAAGATACTCCGTCGTCGACACCAAGAAGAACCAAAACCCGACTTGGCACAAGATTAGCAAATCGCAACCTAGAAACAAGCACCATCAGCAATCGACCGAGCCCAGAAAACGCCGACCACCGGAGTCCAGCGATCTAACAACCAGCAGTCCTCTGCATCAACCCCTCAACACTAGTACCAAACTCCCCAGAAAATAACCCAGAAAACATTAGTACCAAACTCCCCAGTTCATCGACCCAACTAACAAAGCACACCCAAGATTGAAAATTGATCCAAACCCTTTTCTCGAAATCAAAATTAAACTCTAATTAAACTGAACCCACAAAAAAAAATTGATCAATAAGGGAGAATTTCAAGAGCTAATAGCTTTTAAAATTAGGGTTTTTAGCACCAATGTTTAGGGATTTTTAGGGAAATAATCGATGTCGACTGTACAGTGAAAAAAAAAATTGATGATGAAAAAGATGAGATATGAATGAGAATCAGATTAATGAAATAAAGAGAGAGTGAGTGAGAATGAGAATTGAAATTGGTGGAAATTGAAAATGAATGAGATGTGTGATGAATGGATGAATTAGAAACACAAGGGAGGGGGGTAAGGGCATTAAAGGAAGAAAAAATAGAACTTAAGATAAGATTTTGAGATGGACGGCTGAGATCATCTCTATTTGCGTCCTAACCTCATTGGGTAGTTAGTTTTAAACCGAACCAACAATGTTGGTAGCAGTTTTTTAAAAAAAATTATGTTGGTAGCAGTTGGTAAAAAATGAGTTACTTGTGGTAGCAGTTATCAAAAAACCCTATTTCTAATAATAATTAAATGTAATAGAGAATAAACGGTCAAATTTTTAAATAATTCTATCCAAAATGATAGATTTGGTAAAAAAAAATTAATGATCAATGGAATAGAAATATCATTTTTTTTTTCATAAAATAGAAATTTTCCATTGCTTTCGAGTGGCGGATACGGACTTGACTTTATGGTCAATTTAAGACACTCATGTGCTACTTTTCACGGTGGATTGTGCCGTTAAGGCTTGTGAGTTACGCTTATATTTGAGATGATCGATTTAGTTTATTTTCCATATAAAAACGAAACTTCTAAAAAAAATTTAAATATACTTATTTAATTAGAGGACTGTTTAAAAAAAAACCCGACCTAGACCCTTAATATCGTTGGTCTTGTGTATGAGAGTTTTACCTTACTAATTGTAAAATGAATCCAAACATACTCCCTTCTATTCAGGGTATTCTTCTCTTTGTTTGTGGACACGGGTATTAAGGTGGGGAATAAAATAAGAGTAAAATAGTTGGGCGGGGTTGGTGATAGGAGAGAGATGAATAATTAAGGGGTCGTTTTGGTTCATGGGGGAATTTATTTCATGTGTGAAGTAGAAATTCACATGAATTGAGTTCCTACATGTAATTCATGGGAAATGCCCAAAACTTGTTTGGTTGCCATCCAGGAATTGACACTTCCCATGAAATAAATTCCTGTATGTTGTTTGGTTGGATAACTCAATTCTTATGATTTTTTGTTGTAAATACTATTTTACCCTTTTGCTAAAATTTATTACTTCACCCTTAATTCATATATATGACATACAAAATTTGATCTTAGCTTACAAGATTTAACAACATGAAAAAAATGATTGTCCGGATGTTCCCATTTATTATCAGAAAATCTAATAAAAATAAATTAAAGTAGCATAAATTATAAAAAACTATGTTCCAAATGGTATCCGTCACAAGCTTGTGACGGATATCGCCGTCACAAAAGAGATTTTATGAATTAAACAAGACTGCTTAATTTGGGAACTGAGCAAAAATTACCCAAGTTCCCACATTCTTTTATTCACCACAACTCAACGATATTTCCTTGAATCTATATGTCAATGAGATTTTACCAGGAGTAAAAATTGGTCAAGTACCCTTCATTAAACATTAATGTATTTGTGCAGATGAAATAAAGTAAAACCATATGCATTAAAGTAGCATAACTTCTTAAACTAATGATAGCAGAAGAGCACAGCAGTAAAACAAACATGGAAGATTGAGGTAAAAAAGGGAGTAGGGGAGAGAGGAAGAGAGAGTACTGCAAGTGATGATGAAAATTGCACGGGAGGAAAAAAATTTGTGTGAAGAAGATGGTGATAGAAGAGTTAAATGGTTGTGTTTTTAATAGGGGTAGAATAGTAAAATATTACTTTAAAAAACACAGGAATTGGGAATGACCAAGGGGGGGCTTGGTCAGCCACTTCCTACATGATGTAGGAATTAGAGTTCCATACTCTAGATTCTTCCATTTTGAAAAAAAATGGGTAACCAAACAAAAGCCTTAAATCCCAATTCATGGGATTTTGGAATTTCTGTGTTTTTCTGAGGCAACCAAACAACTCATAAGAGTTAAATAAGAAATTGTAGGGTCAAAATATTAAAAAAAAAAAAAAAGTAATAAAATATGGGTAAAAGAGTTGGGTGTGGTTTGGTAATAGCAGAGAGGGGAAGAAAACCTGAATAATCCGTTTTAGGAAATAGGGAAGAAAACGGTGAATAGAAGGGAATATTTTTTTTTCAAATGAGCACGCTTATGTCGAATCGAACCCCTAACTCCATAGTTGGGGTAGGAGAACGCTTACCACTTGAACTAACACTTATTTTCAACATAATTATAATTATATTACGTAATTTATTTTCGCAGTACATATTTTACTGAATACAGTACTTTTTGGCCAATAATTTCCATTTGCATACCCTTAAACTTAACCAACACCAATCCTAAATTCTCTCGAATTTGTACCTTGGAACTTCTCAAATCTAGCAAACTTCATCAATTTTTTGATTACATATCATAATCTGATCAAAAAATAGGTATTTAATCTCTAAATTGCAATTAAATGAATCAAATCAATATGTTTTCTTGCTTTTTCGGGTACTTTGGCTATTCAATTAGGGTTTGAGTTTTTTTTTATGGTGAGGAGTAGGTGTTGGTTGATATTAAAGTGATGGCGCGTCAGGAGGGATGGGCGCCGGGACTGCATCCAACACAACTATTAGGGCGGTTGCGGAAGATGGTCTTGACGGGTGGTGAGGAAAGTGGTCGTCTTGAGGTGATGTAAGCAGGAGAACACATGGTGTCGCCAGGTGAAGCGCCACTTTGATAATTGATGGTCAACCCATCCAAGTTGATTATTGGTGGTTAAGGCGGTTGATTGCAATATTTGATTGGGAAAGTGGTGGTAGCCTCTTCCAATTTGCTGGATTGTAGAGTACATATTAGTAATTTTTTTTTTCTCATATGTAGTACCCATTAGTCGTACTTGTTTTGAGAAAGTTGAATGAATTTGGGAGTGGTGAAATGAAGAGGGCAATTTGGGAAATAGGTACTACGATAAGTAATTTGTGTACTGCGAAAATAAACACCCTTATATTAATATTAATAGTAAATACTCTAATTACTAAAAGATTTCATTTTATGATAAATTTACATAAAACCGATTTAACATGTATATGGTGTAAAAGAAAATAAACAACAAAAATCCATAGAAGGTGATAGCTACATAAAAGGCCCGTATTATGTAGATGGTGCACACTCAAGTCCAGTAGCATCCCGTAAAAGAAGCGCATTAGTTAGAAAAACGGTGCGACATTTTGGTTATAAAACTCGCTTTCAAAACCCCCAACTCTCCATACTCTCTCTCTCTCTCTTCTCTTTCCCCACTCTCATAAACCCTAAATTCATTTCCGCCATTTCCTCCTCCTTTCTCTCTCGCTCTTAAACTCTTCCTTCTTCTTCAATGGCCGGTCCTATGCAATTTTGGGGTATTCTCTCTCACTTCCTTTTACTTTTCCCCTTAAAAATGCTGTCATTTTGATCTATTAATGCGCTATATTATTTTATTGACCTTATTTTTTTGTGTTGTTTTTGTCTACATGTTAATTAGTTTCTTATATGAATATTTGCAATAATTAATTATTATGAATGTTTTGATTTTGAAATAGTTTCATGTTTGAGTGTTCCGTTTTAGGGAGATATTAGAGCAATAGAGCATGTTGTTCTTCCGATAATTCTTTTGTACGGAGTACTCCGTTATATGATTGATATGTTTTTATACGGAGAAGTAGAAATCTTATTTGAGACTGTCTTAAGCTTAAAACGATTAATTTTGATGTTACCCTCTAGCAAGTACAAACTAGAGGGAATAAGTTAGGATAGTGGACTGTCTTAACTTTGCATTCACTATTATTGTTGACAAAATGACCGAGGGCTAGGGAGTATCACGGTATCTTGGTTTCCTCATTTTACTTTGCTTTTCTCAGCTTGTAATCCTGACTATCTACAGTTTCATTTGTTTGATTCTTCTCTTTATCCAACTTGTGCGTTTCTAACCGAAGAAAATGAATTCTTATGAATTTTAATTTCAAATTCCACTACCAAAGATTGCAAATGTTTAATTAAGCCCAAATTATCATTTTCTTTCTTGTGTTGATGAATGTTGGTGAGTTTGTTATGTGTACGCAAGGGTGTATGAATCTGATGTGGATTTCTTCTATCAATTTAATTTTTCTATTCTCCGATAATTATATTAACCGCTTTGCCTATTTGTCAATCCTAACATTTTGAAGGGAACCAAAGATACCACGTCCTACTCTTCTTATACACTTTATCTTATTAACCGCTTTGCCTATTTGTCAATTTAATTTTTCTATTCTCCGATAATTATATTAATGCGCTATATTATTTTATTGACCTTATTTTTTTGTGTTGTTTTTGTCTACATGTTAATTAGTTTCTTATATGAATATTTGCAATAATTAATTATTATGAATGTTTTGATTTTGAAATAGTTTCATGTTTGAGTGTTCCGTTTTAGGGAGATATTAGAGCAATAGAGCATGTTGTTCTTCCGATAATTCTTTTGTACGGAGTACTCCGTTATATGATTGATATGTTTTTATACGGAGAAGTAGAAATCTTATTTGAGACTGTCTTAAGCTTAAAACGATTAATTTTGATGTTACCCTCTAGCAAGTACAAACTAGAGGGAATAAGTTAGGATAGTGGACTGTCTTAACTTTGCATTCACTATTATTGTTGACAAAATGACCGAGGGCTAGGGAGTATCACGGTATCTTGGTTTCCTCATTTTACTTTGCTTTTCTCAGCTTGTAATCAGGGACGAAGCTAGGGTAAAATTATGACCCGGGCCGATTTCGACTTCGTCCCATGTTTTCACTTTATACAAAGACTTTGGTAACTTACGAAACATACAAATTAATTTTTTTTTTCGAACACGCGACTTTGTAGAAGTCTCAATACTTGTGTTGAATGCTTACCGTTGTGGTACTACAAAACATTGCTATATATGTTGCCATTTATTATACTTAGCATTGACAAGCTCGCCCGGGCCATGGCCCATTCGGCCAGGGTTGAGCTTCGTCTCGCTTGTAATCCGACTATCTACGATTTCATTTGTTCGATTCTTCTCTTTATCCAACTTGTGCGTTTCTAACCGAAGAAAATGAATTCTTATGAATTTTAATTTCAAATTCCACTACCAAAGATTGCAAATGTTTAATTAAGCCCAAATTATCATTTTCTTTCTTGTGTTGATGAATGTTGGTGAGTTTGTTATGTGTACGCAAGGGTGTATGAATCTGATGTGGATTTCTTCTATCAATTTAATTTTTCTATTCTCCGATAATTATATTAACCGCTTTGCCTATTTGTCAATCCTAACATTTTGAAGGGAACCAAAGATACCACGTCCTACTCTTCTTATACACTTTATCTTATTAACCGCTTTGCCTATTTGTCAATTTAATTTTTCTATTCTCCGATAATTATATTAATGCGCTATATTATTTTATTGACCTTATTTTTTTGTGTTGTTTTTGTCTACATGTTAATTAGTTTCTTATATGAATATTTGCAATAATTAATTATTATGAATGTTTTGATTTTGAAATAGTTTCATGTTTGAGTGTTCCGTTTTAGGGAGATATTAGAGCAATAGAGCATGTTGTTCTTCCGATAATTCTTTTGTACGGAGTACTCCGTTATATGATTGATATGTTTTTATACGGAGAAGTAGAAATCTTATTTGAGACTGTCTTAAGCTTAAAACGATTAATTTTGATGTTACCCTCTAGCAAGTACAAACTAGAGGGAATAAGTTAGGATAGTGGACTGTCTTAACTTTGCATTCACTATTATTGTTGACAAAATGACCGAGGGCTAGGGAGTATCACGGTATCTTGGTTTCCTCATTTTACTTTGCTTTTCTCAGCTTGTAATCAGGGACGAAGCTAGGGTAAAATTATGACCCGGGCCGATTTCGACTTCGTCCCATGTTTTCACTTTATACAAAGACTTTGGTAACTTACGAAACATACAAATTAATTTTTTTTTTCGAACACGCGACTTTGTAGAAGTCTCAATACTTGTGTTGAATGCTTACCGTTGTGGTACTACAAAACATTGCTATATATGTTGCCATTTATTATACTTAGCATTGACAAGCTCGCCCGGGCCATGGCCCATTCGGCCAGGGTTGAGCTTCGTCTCTGCTTGTAATCCTGACTATCTACAGTTTCATTTGTTCGATTCTTCTCTTTATCCAACTTGTGCGTTTCTAACCGAAGAAAATGAATTCTTATGAATTTTAATTTCAAATTCCACTACCAAAGATTGCAAATGTTTAATTAAGCCCAAATTATCATTTTCTTTCTTGTGTTGATGAATGTTGGTGAGTTTGTTATGTGTACGCAAGGGTGTATGAATCTGATGTGGATTTCTTCTATCAATTTAATTTTTCTATTCTCCGATAATTATATTAATCGCTTTGCCTATTTGTCAATCCTAACATTTTGAAGGGAACCAAAGATACCACGTCCTACTCTTCTTATACACTTTATCTTATTAACCGCTTTGCCTATTTGTCAATTTAATTTTTCTATTCTCCGATAATTATATTAATGCGCTATATTATTTTATTGACCTTATTTTTTTGTGTTGTTTTTGTCTACATGTTAATTAGTTTCTTATATGAATATTTGCAATAATTAATTATTATGAATGTTTTGATTTTGAAATAGTTTCATGTTTGAGTGTTCCGTTTTAGGGAGATATTAGAGCAATAGAGCATGTTGTTCTTCCGATAATTCTTTTGTACGGAGTACTCCGTTATATGATTGATATGTTTTTATACGGAGAAGTAGAAATCTTATTTGAGACTGTCTTAAGCTTAAAACGATTAATTTTGATGTTACCCTCTAGCAAGTACAAACTAGAGGGAATAAGTTAGGATAGTGGACTGTCTTAACTTTGCATTCACTATTATTGTTGACAAAATGACCGAGAGCTAGGGAGTATCACGGTATCTTGGTTTCCTCATTTTACTTTGCTTTTCTCAGTTTGTAATCCTGACTATCTACAGTTTCATTTGTTTGATTCTTCTCTTTATCTAACTTGTGCGTTTCTAACCGAAGAAAATGAATTCTTATGAATTTTAATTTCAAATTCCACTACCAAAGATTGCAAATGTTTAATTAAGCCCAAATTATCATTTTCTTTCTTGTGTTGATGAATGTTGGTGAGTTTGTTATGTGTACGCAAGGGTGTATGAATCTGATGTGGATTTCTTCTATCAATTTAATTTTTCTATTCTCCGATAATTATATTAACCGCTTTGCCTATTTGTCAATCCTAACATTTTGAAGGGAACCAAAGATACCACGTCCTACTCTTCTTATACACTTTATCTGATACATCGGTCTCCACTTTAAGCTATTGTTGGAATTAAATGTATTTATGGATTCTATAATACAGTAATAGTGCTTGTTTATTGTCCTATTGTTTTTAGTTTACTGTACTTCAATTCTAGTGCTGGTTTCGGTTGCAAATACTTGTTTATTCAAGTGATATATTTTCCATGCTAAAATGTGTCCAAGTTATTCAATTCAAATATATTAAGCCATTGTTAATTTGTGCTCCTAGGCCTTGAGGTTAAGGCGAAAGAGCCATGCAAAGTAAGCCTTGAAGATGGATATATAATCCACGTGTCACAGGCTACTCTTGGTGACATTAAGAAGGATAACGAACCTGTGATTGTCCATGTTAAAGCTGGCGATAAGAAGTTGGTCATGGGCATCCTAAGTCAGAAAACTCCTCAGTTGTCATTTGACTTGGTTTTCGATACTGATTTTGAGATTTCACACAACTGGAAGAATGGTAGCATTCATCTTATGGGATACCAAACTGAGCTTGGGGGATCATATCCTTTTTATCATACTTCTTGGTTCCTTTATTTGTTCTTTTATGTCAAATGATAGTTTCCTTTATTTGTTCCCTTTTTGAATCCTCAATATTTGTTTCCTTGACTCACTTTTTGGCTGTTGCCCTCTGTTTTTCACTGACACGGAATTTGGTAAGTTACTAAATGTTGCTGACTTTATGTTTGAGGTACATTTTTTTGTAGTCGTTTAGGCTAACTTTCTCTTCCTACTATACGTTTTAAGATTCTTCAGATGAGGATGAAGAGCCTATCCCAATTCTGAGAGAGAATGGTAATCACTGTGCCTTATAATCCCTTTTGTGCTATATTTATAAGTGTATTTTCTAAAAAGCCATTGTTCTCTTAGGTGGATTACAGGCTGCTCTGGCTGCTTCTAAGGCTAGCAACATGCTAAAGCCTGATGAGGATGACAGTGACGATGATGATAGCAGCGAAGATGGGGAGGATGAGGACTCCAAAGACGGTGACGATGACCAGGTATTTGATTGTTGAATTCCATTTTTTACTACTTATCCTTCAATAGCATAACAATATACTTGGCCTTTTTTGAAGCAAAAACATTAGGAGATTTACTGATAAATATCATATGAATGGTTGAGGGTTTTATGTGAACGGAACATTGTTTATTAATGCTTATCTATTTGTTAGTTGTAGTGTAGTGAATAGTGATTATATAATTCAGAACTTTTTTTTTTGGGTGAGTGATTTACTCATTATATGAGTTTGCAGGATATTTCAATGGCTTCCTCAGAGGACTCTGAGAATGATGATGATGAGGATGACTCGGACTCAGAAGATGAAGATGATACCACACCTGTCAAGGTTCTAAAGTTTTTTTTTTTAAAAAAAAATTATTGTATTTCATGTCGTTTTTCATCTATACTGAAGGTGGAATGTCTTTGCTGTAGATTGATGCTAGCAAGAAACGACCCAATGCTGATGCAAAAACACCCCAGTCCAAGAAGGCCAAGATTGCTACACCTCAGAAAACAGGTGAAGTTTCTGCTCATTTGCAATTTCATAAGGCAGACTTACAATAATGTACTCTGTAAAACCACACGCTATTTACTCGAGTACCCTTCCCTTTATTAAACCTGCGGTGTCGGTAATGAAATTACTTTTATGCAGTTTGCTCGAGTATAGTGAAATATCTATCCTTTTTAGTTTATTTTTCCGGCCGGGGATTGGTGAATCTTTTGTAATCCTTTTTTATTTTTGTGGTAGATGGTAAGAAAGGCAGTATCGTTCATCCTGCTACTCCTCACCCAGTAAAAAAAGGTGGAAAGACTCCTGCTGGTGACAAAACCCCCAAGTCTGGTGACAAAACCCCAAAGTCTGGTGGCAGCGAAGTTTCCTGCGGTTCGTGCAAAAAGTAAGTCCTTTATTAAAAGAATGGTCAATCAATAAAAGGGTGATCAATCAATTTCATATATCAATCAATTGACGCTTTTCAATTCATTTCAGGACCTTCAAGTCAGACGTGGCTTTGCAGTCTCACTCAAAGGCCAAACATGGTGCCAAGTAGATGATCGAGATGAAGTAATTTGCCAGTGCTGTGTGTTGTGTGGATGCATGTTAGGAAATGAGAGTAGAAGGTTTAATCTCAAAATTTTGAAATTAGATTCAAGTACTTAAAAAGTGGTTTATGGTATTTTGGGAGTTGCTGTTGTATTTTGCCTAAAATTAGATTTAAGTACTTAAAAAAGTAGTTTATGGTGAAGTATTGGATTCATCCATTAATCTTGTTGTCACTTTGCTTCTTAGCTTTTGCATGAATGTTTTATATTGCCCTTCACCGTGAGACTATTGGAGACGATGCACAGATTGTAAACCCTTTCCGTGCGGGTTGAAATTTACCTGTCAAGGTATTTCACTACCTTGAGACTGTTAATAGCCGTTCACGAGGGCTAACCAATTACCTTGATCTAAGTTGGCGTCAGCTCACATACGTGGTCTTACGGCTTTGCCAAGACCTTGTGTTATTTACCATGTTTTCTAAAAGGGTGCTTGACCTTTTGGTTTTAAATTGCTAAAGATCGCCCCTATATTACTCATCTCCCCCCTAATATTCATTTCAATTTCCAATTTTGCCCTTTATTCTAAAACATTCTCAAAACTAATTTTTATCGGTAATTCAAATTATGAGTGACGGTGACCCATTTTACGATAATTAATAATCAAGCACGATTAAATTCGAAACAAAATTGACGATTAGAAATGTAAAAACTTCAAACGATCATAACTTTGTGGTCGGGTGTCCGATTTTGACGAATTTTTTTTTCAAATCACTTAACTCGACGAGACGAACGCTTGGAATGCGGGCCCATTCGTGTGAAAAACACGAACTGGCTTAGGCCGGTTCATGTGGTTTACACGAACCAGCCTTGGCGAGTTCATGTGGATTACACGAATTGGCCCAGGCTGGTTCGTGTAAATCACATGAATCGGCCTAGGTCAATTCGTGTTTTTTACACGTATGGACCATTTCTCAATTTTTTTTTCTTTTTCCATTGCGTTCGTATCGTCGAGTTAAGTGATTTGAAAAAAAAAATCGTCAAAATCGGACACCCGAGCACAAAGTTATGATCGTTTGAAGTTTTTTGGTTATTTATTCGTTAAATTTTGTCCAATTTAAATCGCTAATTCGTATTATTTTGAGACGGTTTTGTTTTTGTTAATTTATGAAGCGGTATTTTTGAAATTTTAAATTTAAAATCGAAAATGAGTAAAAAGGAAGGTATATAGACAAAAAGGTAATATTTAGAGGCGAGATGAGTAAAACTAGGGGCGATCTTTAACAAACCCGTTTGGTTTTAATCACAACAAAAGTTAATGTCTCGGTCGTACAAAGTACATAAGTGGTAATTGCTATCTTATGGACATTATCACTTATCAGTGGTTGCTGGTTTTGCAAGTACTAGTCCAAGGCCCTAACAATAATCTAAAAGTTCTGTGATAGATTCTGAATCATTTTTACTAGTATTGATGCCGGGCTTCGCCCGGTCTACTACCTTTATTTACCATTAAATTTTTTTTATTAAATAAATTACTTAAAGTTGCATAATTCATAAACTTATCATTAATATATTTTTCTAAGATATATCCTAAAATTACGATGAAATAAATTTTGAGACAAATTCATTACTCCCGCTATTAATATTTTACTTTTATTTATGAAACAATAGTAAGAACATTTCACTACTTGCCCGTAATCATTGTTACTTTCACTACTCCAGCCGTAATTATTGTTACTATCATTACGGCCGCATTAATATTGATAATTTCACTATTCCCGCCGTGATTATTGTTACTTTCACTATTGCCGCATTAATATTGATTATTTCACTACTCTCGTTGTTGTTTCTACCACTTTCACTAATCTCGCTGATAATATTGTTACTTTTACTATTCAAATGAGTGATTACTATCATCTAACTATATATCCAATATTACTATAATTCTTTTCTTTACTACGAAATTACTTTTGCTACTTACGCATGTAATTTTAAGAGAATTATATATTTATATAAATAAAAACATATATGCATTAAATCAAATCGAAAGAATTATGCAATATTATATATTATGGAATTTAACTTGAATTATTTATAACCTACTTATATTATATTTTTGTATGTTAAATAATTAAAATCTCTATACATCTAATAAACTATAATAAAGTTTAATAAAATTGCATAGATTTTAAATTTAATATATAATTTTATGATGAAAATAATTAATACCATAAGTGTGCAAATTTATACTAATTAATTATTTTATTTTAAGGAAATTGACCATCTTCTAGTCTTCTATAAATATTTAGGAAAATTACCGAACATCCTCTTTCTTTTAGTCTCTTGAAATTGACCATCTTAATTAATTATTTTATTTTAAGGAAATTGACCATCTTAATTAAAATTATTTTATTTTAAGGAAATTGACCATGTTTTAGTCTCTTACAAATGTTTAGGAAAATTACCAAGATTCTATATAATTTAATTTTAACCCAAACTATATAATATTTGCACTGGGATCCCTTAATCGGGTCCATCACACGGTGTTCGTGATTTAAAACTATATAGTATAATTAATTTGTATAACTTTCTTTAATTACATTGAAGTCTCTTGGTTTCTGGATTTAATATATAGTATTGATTTGTAAATTATTTTCCAGTGTACGTATTCATTTAATAACTTTTGATATTTAGGATAATTTGGGATACCGGGTTGTCGGGTAATTTTGGATTTCAAATCAGTTTAGGCGGCCGAGTCGCTTCGAATTGAGTTATTTTTGGGATATGCGTTCTTTTGGCGCAGGTCATTTGCGGGTCAGTGGTTAAAATCCTTTAGTTAGTACTAGTTTGACTAGGTATCTCACAAAAATAATCATTTTTTTATGAAGCATTAAAACTACTAAACTTTTTAATTGATCTGTATAATATTAATACGGCTTAATACTAATAATCCGGATCGTTTTTGTCACTTTGGGTCATTTAGGCACAAATACTATGCTACAACCAGTTGTATAGTAGCATTGTACAACCTTCTTAAAGTTGTTGAGCTCCCACACAAAGTTGTTGAGATATTTTACAAGTTATTGAGCTATTTTACGAAGTTATTGAGCTTAATAATTATTCTGTTAAGCTCAATAATTTTGTATCATAACTCGATAACTTTGTTAGTAGAGTTCGATAACTTTATAACAAAGCTCAACTATATTGAATAAGTTGTATATATAACCAGTTGTTGTGAAATATAGAGTATGAAGAATTAGAGAGAGAAACTCAAGAGAGAAAGTAAGGGAGACAGAACTGTATATTATTCCATTATGAGGGGGTATATATACACATACAATAAGGGTAGAGTTTCCATAAGATAATACCCTCTAGAATATTCTAAGATATGGACATCCATATAATAATATTTCATAACACTCCCCCTTGGATGTCCATTACTGAAGAAGATGCCTCTTTAAAAACCTTTCTACAAAAACCCAGTGGGAAAAATGAAGGAAAAGAGTACACTAATTTTCAAACACGCATAACAAGCTGTCTCGTTAAAACTTTTCCATGGAAAACCCACTGGGACAAAACCATGGTTAAGGAAAAAGAGTACAGCGCGTGCTACTCCCCCTGATGATTACATAACTTGATAAATTTTGAAATGATCCATGATTTGACATAACTTCTCGATCGTTGAAGTAGTACCAATTATAGTTGATAAACTTGAATATTCAATCAATAGAAATTTATAACAACTTCGACATCATATTTCTTTGAGAACTCACCGTCTGGATATAATCATTTCATAATAACTCTTGGATCTTCATTTCAAAATAATACTTCCGCAATAGTGATATACTTTCTCCTCAATAAACAACATAACATTATATGTCTAAAACAATTTGTCATCTCTATCAATAATGACGATCATGAGTATAGCGTGATAATGCCCTTATAGTGCTACCTCGTTAAAAACCTTACTAGGAAAAACCCATTAGGACAAAAAACCTAGTTGAAAGGAAAAAGAGTGTAGCTTTCCTTCTTGAACTCACTGTCTTCAAGAGATTAAATCCGATCATTATTGAATAATTCATCCAATACCTTTGAGCGATTTTCTTTGCTAAACCATATATGTATGGATTGACATTTTTCATTGTAGATTTTAACTACATTATTTTCCAATCGTTATGGTGCTTCTGGACCATAAACTAATTTCACATGTTTAGCAAAAAGCTCATTCAAATCTAAATTCCAATATGCTCAAACTTCGAGTTAAGACAATAACTTTTCAAATAAACTCTATAGGAGTTTTGATGTTTCATTTTGGAACTAATCACGATATCTTTCAATCGTATTGTAGATGTTTATATATTTCATCAAGAGTTTTCAATAACTCAATTGATCAACCATTAACAATTGATGATCATTTATAAGAGGCTCCTACAGGGAGTTATCCTCAAAGGAGTAGATCATAATATATTTCTCCTTTCCAACATTATCCATTCAAAATTATATTATGAAACATGTGCATGCATATGATATGAAACTAAGTTCTAAATAACATATTCTAATAACAATGCAATAATAATGTATATATTAAAACTAATATGCAATGATAAACTTGCTCTCTATATGCACATGATGATGACTCAAAATGCAAACTCATCAGTTTTCTTTCCAATATTCATAATTTGGATTGACTTCAGGTCATTAACCGGATTTCTAGTCCATGAGCTCATTTATAATCATTGATTATATGTCGACAACAAAATGAACTTAAATTTACAATCCCTATTTATAAAGTCCATAAAATATCGCGCGCAAATGTATATAGGTTCCATAAATATATCGATATAATTTCATCATCTGGTAATGATATATGGATCTGAATATGTATGTGGTACCATTATATTCGTTTAAGCCATCTATTATACTTCAGATATCGTGTCTCTTCCGGGACACTTCAAATATAGCAATTACATGTCACACCAACTGCTTGAACTTGCTATTTCACATTCATTGAAACCGTCAATTCATCTTGACTTTTATTATAATACACTTCAAGTGTATATACTTGTGTTGATCTGGTAAAACATATGGTTATATCAAATTCAAAAACCTCTACTCAATGAATTTAACGTATAACCTTCTGAACTTTTGGTTCACTATGGGATCAATTTTGTTTTTACCAGCTTTAACTCGCTTTTCTCCCCCTAAAGGTGGGAAAAACTATAACCAATGTATAGTCTAAATATTTATCATAATAACCAACTCAGATCTCAATTTCTCATATCATCGATGAGAATTTATATGGGCATCTTTGTACAATAACCAAATATTTCTGGAAGAAATGTATAATGCAGTTGGATTTTAATGTGCTGATTCACAATGCCCAATTTAAGAGATCAACGATTTTATATAAAAATCTGAATGTGATTTTTAATCACGGAAACTACTCAGAAAAATCATTATGTGACTACAAGTCACACAATATAGTGTCAATCCGTACACGAACATTTAAGTTCTTTATTCAATATCGAGTAGTTTAGATCTCCAACATCATATATACTCAATCGTAGTGTAGTGTCTTGCTTTTAATAAAATTTCTACACTAGAGAATTTCAGCATTTATCTTTTCTTAAAGATAAAAAGGTTTATCAAAATGGGTATAGTAAGAACCCGGATGGCTTTATTTGTCACATCTGAATCATTTCATGTCAACTTTCTTAGTTTGCCAAAAATACACGACAATCTTTAATAAGAATTGGATATATCTCAATAATTTCACTTATCATGTGCCATATTTTTGTTGACTATATTCATCATGATAATCTTATGGTTAATAATAATACTTTATCCAACCGGATAAATGATGTGACATACGACACAATATGTGTCTCATATATGTAGGCAAGGCTCGTCAATATTCCTATAGAGAATATATTACTCTTTGAGTATTTTCATATGACCAACAATTATAATCGTCAACATATACAATGATGACATATGCATGCTTATCACAATGCATGTTTTAATGTGCTATAATACATGTAAGTTGATCACAATTCAACTTACGAATCAAATTATTCCCTTTAAGGATTAGAGATGATTCAACAACTTTCAAATTAATAATGGCCATTTATTTCACAATATATTATATGTTGGTCACATTGTCACTCTTATTTCAAATGTGAAGTAATGTCCACTTCTGGTGGGAATATCAGTGTTTTAAAATAAACACATAACTCATGATATCCATATCCCCATACTTAACCACAGCTTCTGGTATACTTTCATACTTTTATTAGATGAGTAAAGCAATGTCACATTATTCTCGGGAATAATGACCTGTAATCAAATTTATTATGTAATGTGTCTATAGAACTACATTACTTGTATGAAAGCTAAAATCGGTTTGATATGATTATGAATTTTCAAAAGTGTCCCATAATTTGCAGACATGTATAAACACCGAGTTCATTCTTAATATTGATACTCAAAATAATACTCACTATATGAAATGTGAGAATTTATACACACTGTAAACTTCAAGTTACAGTTTCAATTGTTCCGGGTATGAATCCCGAAGCAGGTTTGTTTACCACGCTAGCTTTGTCGAATAATGCCTCTTCTAGCCTTGACTGCTCTCCTCGGCCTCTCCTGCAACAATGAGCAAACTGAGGGCTTGGCTTTGTGCCAAGCGTACTCACTCCGACGCTCAAGTCAGTGAACTTATTGTGATTAAGTGGTATGTTGCTTGATGACGTGTATTGTAGAGAGATGAGAGAGATAATACCAATTTAAGGGGGTTCTTAGGTTAGATTTCGGATCCCTTCCTCAATGAGGATTGAGGAGTATTTATAGACTTTCACCTTTTGTCACGTAGTGGCCAAGTGGGCCAAGTGGCACAAAGACGGTGAAAAGCGATCTACCCTCGGCCGAGGGACCTATGGCAGCCGGCGAGCCCGGTTGACTCCATGCCGAGGGTTCTTGGATATGAGTACGCGGGTAGGTGCCCATTTGGTAGGTTGCCATGCCGAGACCAGTGGCGGGCAGAAAAGGTCGACATTTGGGATGTCTAAGTCATTGGCTTCTTTGTGGATATCTTTGACCTCGTTCAATATGTTGACTTGGTCAGCGGGCACGGAATATGCCCCATCAATTTGCCCCGCCGTAGTCTATGCCGTGGTATGGGCTCCGATGTATCTTTGAGTGTATATTCGTGCAAGTATTTTTGCAAAATTTCAGTATCGGCTTCTTCGAAGCATCGGCGTGGTTCTTGTTAGGCCGTCCGTATCCCCCTCCACATGGATGTGTAATGGACATCAAATGTGGAAGAGAAGGTCTTGCTAGCCGGCGGACCCAAGGTTGAGAGTGCGGTGTATTTTTGATTGCCCCGGCCGGTGCTACCTAGCTTGGTTAGTCGTGTTCGGCGGAGAATAGATACTTTAGGAGTTTTTTGAGGAAGGTGAATAGGCAAAGGGATATGAAGGGGCGTGTTGAAGACGCAGTTCTTGTTGCTTTGATTGACATTCAATTTGTTGCGTCGATTGACATTCCGTGTATGCATGCGACATGTGTCTCTTCGTTGATTGGCCGACGCTTCACGGGTGCGTTTTGATTGGTCCTCCTTTATGGGCCTTTGCCTATAAATACCGGATCTCGAAGTGAAATTGGTTAATAATTTCATTCATTCTAAAAATTTTCTTCTTTCCAAAATTCCAAGTCTTTCCCTCTCTTCCGATCTTCAGAATTTTTACGTCGGCGTAGCACTTTTCTTCAAGGTAAACCAAAAAAATCTTTTCAACTTTTTGTTTTGTTTAAGTAATTGTTGTGAACCATGTCTTCTACTGACGCCGGTCCCAGTACCCATGCGCCGGGGGGTTCCCCGTCGCGTTTTGATGAGGAGGAGGCGGTAGCCGCAATTCCGTTAAGGTCGAGGGGCCCTAGGTCTCCTTCCCCTGAAGTTGACCGCAGAGTTCTGGAGCAGTGGGAGGATGATGACGATGATGAGGAAAGGAATCCTTCCGGTGCGGAGAGGGCGCGATCTTGCATCATTACGATGCTGTACCATCGGCCCCAATCGTGCTTGGACCGATGGGCTCGCCCCGCTCGCTCAATTTTTCGAAGAGCACTTCTTTTTTGGCAAGGGGTACAACATTGTCATCCCTAGAGAGGATCGACCGTCGTCTGTTGCCCTCCTCCGGGTCACATCGGCGTATATATGAGACACCTGGAGTATGGTCTCCGGTTTCCTCTCAATATTTACGTCTCCACCATAATACAGGCGATGAACGTTGCAGTGGCACAGCTTCACCCGTTTGCCGTTAGGACTATAGTCGGCTTTGTGTGGCTGTGCCGCTTTAGGGGGGTGATCCCAACGGTAAATTTATTCCGCCGGATGCATTTCCTTCGAATGAATGTTCAAGGCGGTCGGGGGTGGTATAGCGTCCAGACTGAGCCAGGCTATCTCACCGTGTCTAAGCTCTCCTCCGCAAGGGTGGAAAGAACGGTGGGTGTATGTCGAGGTCCCAGATGATTATTTATTGCCTCGGTCCTTTGAGCATCGCGTAAACTTGCGGTGCGAGAGCAAAGGGGAGCGTGAGAAGATGATCCCCAAGGGCAAGAATAAGATGGACGCCGCGAATGTCTATCTTAATGAGGACGAGAAGCAGGCACTGAAGCTTTTCGAGGTCGATGATGATGGGGCGCCGAAGGTTTGGTTGCCCCCGACGCAAATCATCTTGATGGACGAGCCGCTTTGCTATGTCGGCCTCATACCGGCCCTAGCACAGGGTGAGTGGGGTCGGTGTGAGGCCCATTTCTGCTTTAATGTTTTTCGTTGTTTGTATCTTGACATGTCCCTTTGTCTAAGTTTCACTTCGTTTCTTTTACAGAGCACTTTGGTCCCGTTCTGTCTGAGCAATTCCTCGAGAAGATGGGGCTGGACAAAGACGGAAATGTTACGGAGAAGAATCCGAAGGTCGATGTGAATGACCGCCGTCCGTCGCCTCTCGACCTCCGAAGGGCTTGGACGAGACGGCGGCCCCGTGCCAAGGTAGCCGCCTTGCCTCGCCGGGTCCGAAAAGCCAAGTCTAAGGCGGCGACGGTGTCAACCTCGATTCCGCCTCCACCGAGGTGGAGATCGTTGACATTGTCGATGGAGAGGATTCCGATCTTTGAGGGATCTCCGCTTAGGCTTAAGAGGAAAAGATCTACCCATGCCACCGATGCTTCTGCTTCCGTCGCTCATGTTAATGCGGTAGCGAGGAAACGGGTCAACCGGCCAAGAAGAGCAAGCCCTCGGTACGAGATCTAACTTGCGGCTCAGATTTAGTGGCTCATTAGATATACCCGATGACCGGCTCTCGGTATGTCCATGAACGTTGACGTGGACTCTTTGGTTGAATTTTTTGTAGATCAACCGGCGCAATCTGTCCCAATTGCGAGCGGCGAGTTGAGAAGAGGCCCATGCGGCGGCGGGAAAAATGTCGACTCGTACTCGCGTCGATATCCAACGACCAAGCTCATAGCGGAGGGTACAAAGCCGAGCAAGAAGATTGGGATTTGGTCCGATCCGCCGGCTCTCGTATTAGGGAGCAGGAAAAGGCCTTGGCCGAGACGGACCGTTGATAAAGCGGTGAGGCTCGATGTTGTTGCCGCAAATGGGGTGGCGGGAAGGCTAAGCTTGACCTCCTTGCCGCACAAGCGCGGGTCGAGGAAATTGAGAAGCTGCTGTCGGCCGAGAAGGCCAAGGTAGAGGTGCGATTCTCGCCGCCGCCAAGTTGAAGGAGGAACGGGACAGTACAAGGGCGGCTACGACGTTGTTGTCGCCCAAAGGGAGGAGTCGAAAAGGGCGTATCGGCTCAGCCAGTCGCATAGGGAGACTAGTGCTATCCTTGCCCAAAGGGAGAAGGATATTGAGACACTTCAAAGCACGATTCTCCCTCGCATGTGTGCTCGAGTATAGGGACCGACCGAAGAAGCTTTCGGGAGGTGATAGATGAGGTCTATCCAGGATGGCTCCTTTCGTGGACAAAATTTGACGAGTGTTCGACGATAGGCTCGAGGCTAAAGAGAAGGCTGCGGCGGATAAGGCCGCGAGGACGCGAGGGCCAAGAAGGAGGAGGCGACCGCCGCAAAGGCGGCCCTTGCGAGAGGAGACGAGGGCGGCCAAGGAGGAGGCCGCGGATCGAAGGCATTTGAGGATGCTAAGGCCGCTAAGAAAGTGCGGCGGATAAAAGGCAAATTTGAGGATGCTAAGGTCGCTAAGAAAGTCTGCGGCGGATAAGGCATTTGAGGATGCTAAGCCGCCAAGAAAGCCGAGGATGCTAAAGGCGCCAGTTGCACCTAAGCCGCTCACCGAGGGTATTTCGCGATGGCGGTAAGGGCAAGCAAGCAACGAGGCATAGGGAGACGGGCGGTCGTCACCGAGCTCACCGGCGTCTCGGATAGCTTTAGCTATTCGGGGGCCAACTATTAAGCCTTTTCTCCCTGCCATCCTTTTGGCGCTTCAAAGAACGATCAGAAACCTTTTGCTTTACTTTTCCTTGTATTCTTGTAAGACCCTGGTAGGTAGAGTCTTGGCTTATCCCAAAGGGGACGGCCGTAAATACGTGTTTCTCCTTCTTGTAACTCGTTATCTTTTTCTTAATGAGAATTTTGCTTGCTTTGCCTCTCTGGCCGGGCCGTGGCATTTGGTTTATCCCTTCACTTGTCTTGGGCGTTAATTAATTGAGCGCTTTTCGTTTTTACCTTTGGCTTCAGCCGAGGCGATTAGAATGCGTATCTGTTGTGTTTAACGTCTTTAAGCTCGGTCTTAATTTGCCGAGGGTAGTTGCGTTAATTAATTGAGCGCTTTTTCGTTTTTACCTTCGGCTTGGCCGAGGCAGTTAGAATGCGTATCTCAATTTGTGTTTAACGTCTTTAAGCTCGGTCTTAATTTGCCGAGGGTAGTTGCGTTAATTAATTGAGCGCTTTTTCGTTTTTACCTTCGGCTTGGCCGAGGCGCGGTTAGAATGCGTATCTCAATTGTGTTTAACGTCTTTAAGCTCGGTCTTAATTTGCCGAGGGTAGTTGCGTTAATTAATTGAGCGCTTTTTCGTTTTTACCTTCGGCTTGGCCGAGGCAGTTAGAATGCGTATCTGTTTGTGTTTAACGTCTTTAAGCTCGGTCTTAATTTGCCGAGGGTAGTCGCGTTTCACTCGTCTCTTCCCGGCTAGTTACCGGGGCAACGGAGTTTACGTTTTGACCGCCGTTGAACATATGTTAGCATATCGGCTCGTCCCCCGTCACTCCCGTTAAAGGTAGGGATGATCGAGGTTTTGGCTCTGTCTTTGTGTACATATGTTAGTATGCCTTCGATTGGGGTGGATTAACACTTTGATGAAAAACTTGGATGACTCCTCATTAGATATGAATATGCATTGGGGTGCCAACAATTGTTTTGGGCAACTCATTTGTTATACAAAGTATTTTTCGAGATTGTCGGTGTTCCAATGGCTCATCAAGGGTACATCTCCCATGTCCGTCAGCCGGTATGTACCCGGCCTCATTTCTTCAACTACCTTGTAGGGACCCTCCCGATTGGCCGTCAACTTGCCATGGATGTTTCCTTTGTTGGTGGCGGCCGACTTCCTTAGGACCAGATCTCCTACTTTTAAGTCCCTTTTGTGGACTCTTCGGTTTTGTAGGCTCTTTTCATTCGGCTCGATATCTTTGCTAAGTTGAGGCGTGCCGTATCTCGGCTTTCTTCGACCAGGTCCAGGGAGGTTCTTAGGCCTTCCTCGTTTTCATCCGGGTTAAAAGTGGCCGTTCTGAATGTTGGCACCGTTGCTTCAATCGGCGGGATCGCCGGACCCGTAGACTAGGTGAAAAGGACTGCACCCCGTTGCTTCTTTCTCCGTGGTCCGGAGGGACCATAGAACGCCGGGTAGCTCATCGGCCCATCTTCCCTTGAGGTCTTCAATTTGTCTTCTTCAAGCCGTTGAGGATCGTTTTATTGGTCGCCTCACTTTGTCCGTTGCTCGGGGGTGGCAGACGGAGGAGTATGCGAATTTTATGCCGAGTTCTTCCAACCAGCTCATTATTGTGTCACTCCAAAATTCTCGGCCATGGTCGAACACCATGACTTGGGGTAACCCAAAACGAGTTATGACATTTTCCCAGATCACCTTTCTTACGCCGCGCAGTCTTCGCAGCAATCGCTACGGCCTCAACCCATTTGGTGAAGTAGTCGACGGCGACGATTAGGAATTTTCTTCCTCCGGATGCCGTTGGAAATGGCCCTAGTAGATCCATTCCCCACTGTGCAAAGGGAAGGGGATTAAGCACTCGGTTGCGCGGTCTCGGGAAGGTGCGTGTATCACCGGAGCGTGCATCCGACGATTGTTGCATTTTCGGTTTTGTTTTCGGAATCCTCAAGCATGGTGGGCGAAGTAGCCGGCTCGGAGAGCTTTGTGGGCTAGTGTTCTTGCCCCCATGTGATGACCACAGATGCCTTCGTGTATTTACAAGTATTAGCTCGCATCTACCGGACCGACACATCTTAGGAGTGGCCTTGTCGCGGACCTCCTATATAACTCTCCTTCAAACACCAAGTACCTTCTTTGCGATCCTCTTTATCTTTTGTGAGAGGTTGCGGTCCTCACAGTAATTCATTTGTGATTTATACCCCTTTATCGGAGTCATCCATGTTGTCTCGGTTTCCACGTCGCACACCATGCCGATGGTTTCGTCAATGCTTTTAGCGTTCTCGATGTCCACCAAAGCACGGTTGGTGATATTCTTTATGGTTGAAGCGCCACTTTGAGAGAGCGTCGGCCGGTTGTTCTCGGACACAGGTATGTGTCGCATTTTGAATGACTTCAATTTTGAGGTCTCGGCTTTTACCTTTTCCAGGTATCTTACCATCCCATCGTCCCGAGCTTCGTACTCTCCTTCGTATTGGTTAGTCACCAAGAGAGAGTCATTTTCAAAATGATGTGTTTACGCCGGCGGCTCGGCTAACTCAACTCCGGTTATCACCGCCTCATATTCGGATTCGTTGTTTGAGGTCGAGAAGGTAAACTTCAAAGCGTACTCGAACTCGTCCCCGTTTGGGCCGATGATAAGGATCGGCTCTGAGCCGTTCGTTGTGGAGGATCCATCGGTATATACCTCCCACATGCCGGGACACGATTCTTCCTGATACGTGCACTCGGCCAAGAAGTCTGCCCGCGCTTTGCCCTTTTATCGAAGGCCTTGGTTTGTATTGAATGCCGAAGCCGAGATAGCTCCACTTTGCCCATTTGATAAGTCCGCTCGATTGTTCGAATTTTTCCAGTGTTTTCTCCAATGGTGGTCGGTTAAGACCGTCATGGGATGTGCGTCGAAGTAGGGTTTCAACTTCCTTGCGGCAACAACCACGGCAAAGGCCGCTTTTTCAATCAGCGGGTAGTTTCTCTCGGCGAACATGAGTGTATGGTCGATAAAGTATATTGGGTCTTCTTTGCTTGTTTTCTTTCTCGACGATTACGATCGACCGTGGCCGAGGTTCTTGCTAAATATAGATATAGCGTTTCCCAGCGTCGGTGCGGACAGGGGTCGGGAGAGTTTGCGAGATGGGCCTTCGATTGTTTGAAAGCCGTGCTCTGTTCCTCCCCCCAAGTCTTTATTCCCTTTTAGCACTTTGAAGAATGGGGTGCTCTTGTCGGCTGACCGAGAGATAAAACGGGCAAGGGCCGCCATCCTCCCGGTCGAGATCATAACCTCTTTGCGATTCCTTGGCTCCGGCAGTCTAGAATTGCTTGGACTTTCTACGGATTGGCATCAATTCCCCGGCGCTAACAAGCACGCCGAGGAATTTGCCGGCCGGACATCGAAGTTGCACTTTGTAGGGTTAAGCTTCATCTTGTATTTCCTTAGTGAACAAAATGTCTCGTGTAAATCGGCTAGGTGCTCGCCGTCGGACTTGCTCTTGACAATAGCATCGTCGACGTAAGCCTCAATGTTTCGCCCTTTTTGATTTTGGAACACTTTGTCCACAAGTCTTGTGTAAGTCGCGCGGCGTTTTTTCAAACCAAACGGCATCATCTTGTACAGGTAGGTGCCGTGTATGGTGATGAATGCGCATTTAGGCATGTCTTCCTCTCGCCATGAATACCGATGGTATCCCTGAAAAGGCGTCGAGCGAGGCTCGGCATTGTGTAGCCTGCCGTTGCGTCTATTAAACTATCTATCCGAGGCAAGGGGTAGCAATCTTTCGGGCATGCTTTATTAAGTTGCGTAAAATCAACACACATCCTCCACCCTCCTGATGACTTTTTAACCATTACAACATTAGCTAGCCATTCAGGGTATGTACAAGGGATGATAAAAGCTCGCATCTAACAACTTATCAACCTCGGCCTTGATGGCATCTTCCTTCTCGGCCGAGGAGTTTCTCATCCTCTGCTTCACGGGGCGAGCGGCGGGGAGTACGTTCACTTGTGAACGATGACTTCTCGGCTTACACCTGGCATCTCGGCGGCTGAGTACGCAAAGACGTCTTTGTTCCTTCTTAGCAGGTCTAGGAGATCGGCCCGAATTTTGGTTCAGGGCCGACACCGAAGCGATCACGGTGCGTCCTGGATCAATCTCTATCTGTTCGGTCTCAACCCCTTCGACCATGGCGACGTGGTTGGTGCTCATCGGTTCGTCCTCCTGTCTTAAGGATGGGTTCTTCCCTTTTTCCTCTTTCTTTGCCACTTTGAAGGATTGCATGTTGCATCCTCTGGCCGATATTTGGACGTTGACCACCTCGTCTTTTTCGTTCTTTGAGACGAGTTTATGAACCTCCCCGCGGTCCGAGATATACATCGTGTCGGGCCGGATGGACATTACAAAGATCGACCTCACTCGGGGTGACACGGCCGATGAGAACGTTGTATGCGGATGAGCCGTCGATGACCACGAACTCGGACATCACATTCTTGGCCGCGTCGGTTGACCGGCCGAACATCTTTGGTAACTTGATAGACCCCGGGGGACCAAGCCTGCCGGAGAAGCTGTACAATGGGTTGGTGCATGGGCTAAGGTCCGCAATTTTCGTGCCGAGCCCCGAAAGCACTCCCGAACATGATGTTCGTGTAAGCACCGTGTCAATCGGGCATCTCATGACCAGGTGGTTAGCTATGTCTAAGTGGACTACGAGTGGGTCGCTATGTGGGGCGATGATTCCTTCGTAGTCCTCCTTCCCAATAGTTATGTTCGGGATGTTGGAAGCGCGGGCATTTGTAGTGGGCACGAAGTTGACGGCCCGATCTGATCCGTTCGAGTGCCGTTTGTGTCCGCGAGCGGATCCGCCGTTCTCGTTTCCCCCGATGACAACATGAATTGTCCCTATCCGTTCAAAGACGGACTTTTTATCTGAGCCGCCGGTGTTAGTCTTTTGACCTCCGGCAACATATTTGCCGAGGCTCCCTTCTTAGGATCGGCTCTCAATGGCATTCTTCAAATGCCTGATCGTTGGTTAAGTGACGGGGTGTGGCGTGGTACTCGCAAGATGACAAAGGCTCGTGTCACCGTCCCCCTAGGTTTGGGGGCCTTTCCCACTCTCGCCCCTCGTTTCGCTCGGGAGAAGACCTCTGCGGCCGATACGACCGGGGGGGTGTGATCTTTGTACTTCTTATGGTAGTACGGACGAACTCCCCGGCGTCCGCCGGATTCCGCCTCTGGCGGGCTGTCGGTTCGTGACCTATTATTGTCACGGCGCCCTTCGTCCGGCTTGTCCTCCCGGTGGCTCTTTCTTTCGAGTGCCGGCCTCGCCGTGGCCTATCCATATTTTGTGATAGTCTTCGACCTTAATGGCTTGGTCGGCCAATTTCCTGGCGGACTCAAGGCTCAGGCCACCGCACTTGATGAGCTCGTTTTTCAAGTCCCCTCTGGGGAGGCCCTTCATCAGTGCGAAGGCCGCTAGTTATTTGTTCGGCTCCCTGTCTGCTGAACCCCGGCATCGAACCTCTTCACATAGCTTCGGAGTGACTCGCCTCCCTCTCGCTCGATGGTCGAGATCCGATGTCTCGACGGCTCTCCTTTATTGGTAGAGTCCTGGGCCAAAAACGCGTCTCTTAGGTCGGAATAGGAGTATACCGACCCATCGGGCAGTCCCTTGTACCAGCTTTGCGCCATTCCAACCAAGGTCGTTGGGAAAACTCGGCACCAGACCTCGTCAGGTTGCTCCCATACCGACATGTGAGATTCGAAAGCCTCGGCATGATCGGTTGGGTCGCCCTCTCCTTTGTATGATATAGACGGTAGCTTTAGCTTTGGCGGCACACAGGTCTCTAGGACGAGGCACCGAGGGGGGCTGTCGACCACGTGTCTAATGACACGCGGCGATCGGCTCCTCGCATCCCTAGTCCGGCCCCTCTCCCCGTGGCGGGAAGGGCTTCTTCTCCGACTCTGGTGAGTCGGACTCCTTCTTCGACTCGGGTGAGTCGGACTCCTTCTCCGACTACGGTGAGTCGGACTCCTTTCGCTCGTCCGGGGCATGCCTCGTGGGCGTCGCGGCGACATCGTCCTTCCGCGAGTGCGGGAAGGGCTTAGTTCTACCACCGACACTCACGGGCTCCCCGGCGTCTTGGTAGGCTCGGCCTCTCTTAGTGCTTCGTTCGGGTTTCTCGAGTCACCTTTTGGGCCCTAGCTTCCGGACGGGTCCCGCCGCTCTTGTCGGTGTGTGAGTGTGAGAGCGGCCGACAATTAGGTCCAGGAGTCGCCTTCGGCTTTCTTTGCATCAACCACACGCCCCATGACGGTGACTGGTCGGCGGGCGGCGGCGTATCTCGGCATTATTGGCATCCCAAACTCCGGTTGAATTATCCCATTTGGTGGAGGGCCGCACAACTCGAGAATTGTGGACGGTATCTTCGGGTGGAGGGGCTCTTTGATTACGAACACCTCTTGTTCTTTTGACATCCTCTTAGCTTGTTGGGTGGGTTTTTTTTTTTTTTTTTTTTTGTTTGGGAATGACTAGCTTCTAGTATCTTCCCCACAGACGGCGCCAATTGTTCCGGGTATGAATCCCGAAGCAGGTTTGTTTACCACGCTAGCTTTGTCGAATAATGCCTCTTCTAGCCTTGACTGCTCTCCTCGGCCTCTCCTGCAACAATGAGCAAACTGAGGGCTTGGCTTTGTGCCAAGCGTACTCACTCCGACGCTCAAGTCAGTGAACTTATTGTGATTAAGTGGTATGTTGCTTGATGACGTGTATTGTAGAGAGATGAGAGAGATAATACCAATTTAAGGGGGTTCTTAGGTTAGATTTCGGATCCCTTCCTCAATGAGGATTGAGGAGTATTTATAGACTTTCACCTTTTGTCACGTAGTGGCCAAGTGGGCCAAGTGGCACAGCAGGTGAAAAGACTGATCTACCCTCGGCCGAGGGACCTATGGCGCCGGCGGCGAGCCTGGTTGACTCCATGCCGAGGGTTCTTGGATATGAGTACGCGGGTAGGTGCCCATTTGGTAGGTTGCCATGCCGAGACCAGTGGCGGCAGCCGAAAGGTCGCATTTGGGATGTCTAAGTCATTGGCTTGCTGTGGATATCTTTGACCTCGTTCAATATGTTGACTTGGTCAGCGGGCACGGAATATGCCCCATCATCAATATTTGCAAACATTATGAATTCCATGTCATAATTCAGTATATGTAAACACTATGAACTTTGGTCATAGTATGAGTATCAAAATTTTAGCTCGTATATCATTTTTTTTTTCCTCATATCAAACTCTTATATATACAAGTCTCATATTCTCCCATGACTTTTCATGAGATATTTTCATTTCTTTCAATAAACAAATTTGGCTCAATAAGACCACATCATTAAGCTCAATTAAGGCTTTTTTACCTGACTCATCAAATGCCACATTATTAGGCTCAATTGAGCCCGTAATATTAGGCTTATCATAACGCCATATTCTCGATCTCTGTTACATACAGAGTCTTTATGACATGTCACATTCACTTCAAGGAATGGATCAAATTTCATATCTCATTATACTGTTCAACTTCAGGTGAACAAGAATCAATTCGCAAATAAATTTGCCTTCATAAAGACCGTTTTAAACTCAACAACGGTTTATATACTCATAGACGTGGATTTCTGGCCACTTATACAGTTATACTTATGCAATATGAAAATATTGTACTGATGAGACGGTGTTAAATTATTACACACCTTTAGAACTTTGAACTTCAGGCCAAAGTTATAATATGAACATATCTCTCATCTTTGTAAAATAAATCTATTGGGATTTCCGACCCAAAATAATATGATATGTCCTTTTTCAAAACCGTTGGTCACAATATGGAATTCCAGATTCAATAAGATGAACATTCTACGCGACTAATTGATTTAGTGTAATTGATAAACTACCATATGAACCACAAATTGAAAGCATTAATAAGTTAATACAAAGAAGAGACCAAATTAAGTCCTCACTTAGGTCAATAAAGATAAAGCACAACTCTATTATCTATCATGCCAGCCAAATAAAATCATTATCCTCCACGAAAATCAACGATGTAATCAATAAGTTGTGTAATTTGTTTACTTGCATATTAACATCAATTAACCAAAGTCCATATATTCCAAAACAACTACCGTCATAATTCGTCTAAAACTTGGAACTACAGAGTATAGAATATTGAAATTACGTACCTCGGCTAGTTAATTATTGTTGATACAAGTCGAGAGATTGATCGTCAATAGTTTACGTACCTCAATAGGCTTACCGAGAGGCTTAGATTCTCACCGTAACAATCCGCTTAAGGCAAACTTCCCATGATTACTTTCACATGATTCCTTGTTGATTTTACTATTCAAAATTTGGACAATCTGAAATTATATGATTGCTTTCACCATAATCTTATTCACAATCTTTCTTTATGGGCCACTGAATAAATCAAGTAAGAAAATTAAGTTTGAAACAAGCAGTTACTATACAACATAACAAAAAAAAATTATTGGCCCAAAGATCCCTGATGTTCCATAACAATAAGTTTATATAGATAAGAAAACGTGATTATGGGATTTTGCTCAGTTGGTCGAATTCGTGCTGGCTGATAACGTGTTGTGAAATATAGAATATGAAGAATTAGAGAGAGAAACTCAAGAGAGAAAGTAAGGGAGACAAAACTGTATATTATTCCATTATGAGGGGGTATATATACACATACAATAACTGTAGAGTTTCCATAAGATAATACCCTCTAGAATATTCTAAGATATGGACATCCATATAATAATATTTCATAACACCAGTTGTATAATACATTAATTGGTCATTTAGGCTAGTCAATTATGAGTCGGGGGATTTTTGTTTAGGCCGAGTCAATAATGGGTCAATCAAGGTTCGGGTCCGGTCTAGGTCAGGTTGTATCAATTTGAGTTTTGGATCATATTCGGGTTATAAACACTTGAGGTTCGGATCATATTTGGCCATTTGGGTCAGCCCAAGTTTGGATCTACTTGTGTGTTTGAGCTGTTAGACGTACTGTGGTGCTAAGTTTACGTTGTATAGAAAGCAAAAACAGTTTAGTACATGTCAAATTGTCAAGTACTCCGTATAAACTCATTTTTACCATATAATTAGTGAAAATATATCTTGTTAATCTTACTACAATTAAGTTATTATTAATACACGTTGGAAAAAACTGATAGTGCGATTATAAAGCTAAAGAATAGTGAAATTTTGCTATAAACTGATATACTACCATACTTGGTTTAAAATTAATGGCATGTCATGTACAAGTGTACAACCCTTTCCTTCGTAACTTACATAAACAACAAACTTGCCAACGTTACCATCACGGCAATACATACCGTCAGGTATTGGGGATTCCTCGACGAAATACCGCCACTCAGCTCTCCTGTGTTGACAAAAGTATTTGAATGTGGGCCAGTATTCAACGAAACGTTCACCGGTCGAGAACCTAACACAACAAATTAAGAGGTTTTTCGATTAGTATCTCCATCTTAACTTGTTAAGTGATTATTTTCTAATATATATACAGAGAACTTCAACAATTTTCAAAACACCTATTTGCGCATATTCTCATTTCTAAGAAGTTGCAACTAAGTTATATATTGGTTCATTTGACACCGTTTGACTACCAAAGTTACGTGGGACGGAGTACAATAAATCAAGAGTAAGATACAAAAGCTTGTGAAAACAATCACTTTACGATCTAATTCTACTTTTAGTTGTTGGTTATCTTGGTCGAGGACGAGGACGAGGACGAGGAGCAAAGGCAATGCCTTGTGGTTTCTACCTTTCATCTCTTAAGAGTAAAACCCTTTCGTTTTTTGTTCTCTGGAGTTGAGGGAAGAAAAAAGAGGCAAATTTTGATGCCGATGGGTTATGGACCTGAAACATGACTGACCCTACACAGACTTTACAAGCAACTGTAGCTAACATCTGCAACCCTCCCCTATCCTCTTGACAAATAAAGCTCAGCCAAACTGAACTTTAAATCTAAAAGGCTGGAGATCGAGGCGGAAATCTACTTACAATCATAGTTAACCCATCCAATTTGCTGATTAGCCAAATCATATACCACGGCCTTGTCTTTCAATACAAGATCTGCAAAAAGAAAAAGGTGAACATTCGTTAATAGCACGAAATAGGAGTACTCAAATGATACTGAACCAAAAGATAAGGATTCAGAGCATGCCAAAGGGTTTAGTTATCCTTATTACGTAGGAAAAAAATTTATGCAGTAAAAAGAAGCATTTTCAGCATGAGGATTGAGGAAAGTCGTCCACACAGCAAACTTCATATTATTGATGAGGGCTTACCTCCTAAAATCGTTATTGCCTGCCCGTCAATTTTCTGAATTCCCATACACCAAACTGCATCTCCAGCCTGTCAACGAAATAAAGAAGAAGCATATTACTCGTTGCTAATAGTTGCTGCAGAAAAGCTGTTATATTTATTTTCTGTTTTTGATGAAATCTAGAGGACAGTAGAGTTAAGGAATGCGTGCGACCGTGCGTTCAGCCCTGGCTACTTCCATGAATAATTTGCGATGTTGTTTTTAATATGGAGTGTTCAACTACTAGACAATTGTATTTTGGGTGAGAGTCTGAGTAACGTAGTTTACAAAAGAAAAGAAGACTAAAATTGAATGATAGAAATTGAGTGTGTCGTTCCAAGGCAGAAGTAATAGATGAAGTAAACTCACTATAGAGTTCTGTTCCAGTAGATAATCCTGGGGTCTTAGAACCATGGATGCCCCACCAGCAAAATTTAAGCTAACTTGAGGGAATATGTCATTAACACTATATGCACAAACACACATATTAGAAGCACAAAAAGAACCGACAAATATTAACTGATTCAACATATCCTAGCCTCTTCATTTGAAATGTAGTCATTCTCTATTTTGAACTGTGATGGAATAAATAAATCACAATTACACACTAAACTAAGTCCATTCTAATGCGAAATAGCAGTCATTTGCACTATTCTTGTCATAACAAAACCGCCTCTATGGTTTCTGTACTAAAAGTCTAAAACAAGGGTATGACTGCATACATCTGACTCCCTTACCCCCATCATTCATGGGAGCCCTTGATGCATTGGGGTAAAGTTGATGTGTTCATCAAGTTCTAAAATTAAAGAACTAGGAGGAAAACCTGGATGTTATCAAGTAGCATGCGTTTCCCCTTGAGAGTAGAGGACGTACAGACTGAGAAACAGCTGCTGTAATCTACTGAAACAATAACAGAGAGAAGTTCAGAACCTGTTTCCTAGTCTTGGTAGCCGGAGAAAGAAAAAGACAGCCATTTTTAACAGTTAAAAGCCTAAAAGTCATTTAAAAGAAAAGATATAGCACTTGCTATGAAGCATCATCAACAACAACAACAACATTACCCCAGTGCCTCAATGGCTCCCACAAATTGCAGGGTAAGGGGGGGTCGGATGTACGCAGCCTTACCCTTGTGTTAGCAACACAAAGAGGCTGTTTCCGAATGACCCAAGATGAAAATTGCGTCGAATTGAAGGACCGCTACTTCATAAAAGAAAGAAGAGCATGCGGGGGAAAAAATTATCTTTGTTACTGAGCAACTCAATCTGACAGCTTCTAGCTGTTTAACATGCTAAAGCACCAAACAGAATGAAACTTACCGCACTAACAAAGGGATCATAAGCTGCTTCGGCAAGATAAGTCAATGTTGTCCCAGAATCGATAATGGTACCAGTGGTGATTGAAGTAGTAAATACTGCAGCATCTATAGGAAGCTTTTGATTGTTAATAGATATGCTTTGTAGATCCAAATTGTAGTGTGGCCTGCAAGATTTAACAGAAGAAAAGAATTGAATATCTCGTAGCATTTATGTTTGAATAAATGCTTACATTGGCCATCGATAATCACTATTACTAACACAATCATCATCACTATCACTAAAAGGTTGAGATTTGTACACCTGTACGGGGGTAAAGACTACATATCAATCCGAGGACTATTATGGAGTACAAACTAGCATAAACTACACAGCCAGGGAATCTTACATAACGCATATTACTTAAAAGGTATCACCAACTCAGCAAGTCCTCAATGTGAGACCAATCCAAATCATTATAAATTCTAGAGTTCTTGTTTAATTATATTGGGTTAATGGCTTAGCCTCACAAGTCAGACCATCTCATAAGTTTTTAATTATGCACTAGCTCCTACAAAGGCTACAATTTCAGATAAGCATGGGCTACCATTTTATGAGTTTGCGGACAAGATGCTGGTCTCGGGTGATAAGCATTTACGGAATACGTGTCATATTGATTTTTTTTTTTGTACGAGTTAATTATATAAATGCAAAATATAATCTTTGCATCTTAAGAGTGTAGCTTCAGATGCCTGACATAAACATGTCTTCGTCCCCTGAAAAGGAAGAAAAGGACGATAACAAAGCAAAGGTTTATGCAAAGAATCTGAGTAGACGAGTACGGAACACTTTTCTATCTTGTTTCCTTTGGAGCAAGATAGGTAATCAGTCTTTGTTCATTTGCTGAACCAAAACCCTTGTCATGTTGACTTCAAAACCATAATCCAAATTTGGGAAGACAATTGAGTTCAAAACTGAACCAGAACCGATTTGACTGAAGGATAAATACTGATCGAAACCCAACTATTTGGAATTCCTCATTGGAAAAACCCAAACCAAAACCCCGTCATCAAAAACACCCGAACCAAATCCATTATCGATCCATTTTATGCCCAAACCTTCGTTTGAATTCTGAATTTACTATTTGGTCATAAAAATTAAATGAAAAAGGCTGGAAATGTGTTCATTTTTTTCCTAGCATTCCAAAGATCATTTCTTTATTTAGTTTGAGAATTACATTTTCCATATACTCCCTCCTACGTATTCTCTAAGAACTTCCACATTTCCTAAAACGGCAAATTCACTAAGATCTTCCACTTTCCTTATTTATATATTATTTGTGGTTATAATAACTCATAACCCCACTTTCTCTCTCTTACTTCCATTTACATCCACATATCACCATACCGCTAAATTCCACCCAAAAACAAATGTGGAAGAACTTAGTGAATAGGAGGGAGTACATTTTTAGGATAGCCATGTTTTTATTTTATATAATTTGTGAGGACTTTATTTCATTTATTCTAATAATTATAGTTTTCTTTTACTCAATAATACGGTATATTTTGGCAACTATATAGCTTTACAGAAATTTATCCAAGCAAATAGGATTATATGAGTTTTAAATATGATTACGCATACTTCAGATTTAAATTGGATACTAAAAATTGATTCGAAGAAAACAAATCAGGCTGAATTGAATTTCTGATAGGGTCTTCAGTCTTGGATTGTATTTTGAATCAGGTTGGATTTTGATTAAAAACAACTATCTAGGGTTGGTTTTGGAATGTGAAATTTTGAATACTGAGTGGGTTTGGATTCGGATCAGTATCCAATAAGAAAGTGGTTTGCTTTTGGACCATTTTGAACCTACTTCAAACCCAAAACATTACCATATTCCAAATACCAATATACTATGTGTCATACGCTTTAGAACTGATAGTGACAATGTCACACTACTCAAGCCTAAGACTACATCTTTTGTTTACAAAAACACCAAAGCTCATAAAGAAACATCCTTTACGCCCATTTAACAGCTTCCCTTTGTTTTATACACTTCTTCTTATCATATGACTAGGGCTACGGCTACCATGATGAACAAAATAACTGTGTCCTGAATGCCAAGTGACATAGATGCTATATAGCAACTGACTTCCTAGTTAATACAAAAAACACAATGAATGCCTTAAAGGAGAAAGGAACATACTGTGATGGCACAAGGGGAGTATAGACAATGCCGGGGTCAACAATACTCCCGAAAACCAGTACTCCTCCCCCATTTTCATCTCCCCTCAAGCAGTGTGAGAATGCTGCAGGTGCAACTCCTTTAGACGACAACTGACTGACAACAGACATTGCCTGTTGACCTAATCCAAAAATCCCATCAACTGCTCGATCTGTCTTGCTCAAGTCCCCACTTTGCGTCACGCTGCAACTGTTCAACAGATTCAGAAAAGCCAAAAATCCACTTAGTCACCTCAAAGCATTTTATTACATAGGTAAACTTCAATTTGGTTATCCCGCTTTTTTTTAAAAAAAATATGAGATAGTAGTATTCATTAAAGGAACCGCCCATTTTTTCATATTCCTTCTCTTTCTTCTCTGTTACTTTTTGGTAGCTGGTATTCATTCAGTCATTCTTTGGCACTCATTCTTCAAACTAGGAACACTAGACAACGGAGAACCACGTTCTCCCCTTCTCTCCGAATTTTCAATTATTATATCCCCTCGTTAGTAACTAGCTCTACATAACAACAAACATACTCTTATAGCATTCCAGAGATGATTATGGAAACAAGTTTCAAAATTTGATTCACTCACCTTATTCCCATAACCTTAGAAAGAGAAATAATGTCAAAAAATCGGATGAATCAACTATTACTTACCCAAAGATGACTTTGACAGAGCTGTTGGATTTCGGATTACCACCAACAGTAGTTAGATGCAGCACATCAGACACATAGTAGCCTTCAGTTCCACTACCGTCCCCATATTTAAATTGGTAAGCACAATGGTTAGCGCTGTCACAAAGAGCATCAGCGGACGGCGCTCCCATACTACATCGTTTATCGGAGCAAGGAATAACAGATGCTGACGATGAGCCTGAAGGGTTGAAAGCACCAAGATGAACGTCCTGTAAGAGGTGCATCAGTATAATAGACTTTTAACCAAAACAACCTTTTAGTTAGTCACTACTTATTTAGTCTCCTGTGAGACCATCTCACATCTGGAATTTATGAGAATGCAATTAATAAGGTTCGTATCAGAAATTATTGATGAGAAAACGGAGTGGTCTCAACAAAAATACTGTGTGGGGCCGTCTCTTTTGACAAATTTTGCTAACGCTTTAGAGGCATTTCATTCAACCTTTTCAATGCAACCCTAAAAGAAAGAAGAATTTGAGTTACGAAAGAAAGAAGTAACGAGGTACTATACTTTAAGGTTAGTGGTGGTAGGACAACCGGTGCATCCACTGCAACCAACCCACAAGACATCACTTCCTGTATCAATCTGCACATTGAATTCTTGTGGCGGAGTGCCAAGTTGCACTTTAGTATAGTACAACCTAATATCACAATTCACAAAGTTAGATTTTTTTCCCTGTAAATTTGTCGCGTATGTGTTTTTACAGAAAATTCAATTCATAGAACAGATGCAATGAATTAGGTAGGGTGGAAATCTAGTCATAAAGGGCTCACTGGAAATTACAGAAGAAACATAACCAAAAGAAAAGCAATGAAGAAACACAATATAATGGAACAAATAAAGTCATTAAAGGTAGCACTACCATATACTAATTGATCTTGATTTCTTAACAGCCTAAGTTACAAAATATTGTTAATTTCGTATTACAGCAAGCAAATTAGTGACATTGTTGTCTGTTTTTGATGAACTATTTGCGATAAACTAGTAAGTACAGTTCAGAAAAGTCACTCCCTTTAAGTTCAGTTTAGCTCTTATAAGTTCAGTTCAGAAAAGTTAAGCTCATATACGTTCAGTTTAGTTCAGTTCAGCAAAGTTAAGTCGAAACTAACAGGGTTAAGTTGGCAAACAATTCACAATCATGATACCGGCAAGAGGACAAGAGGTGATCAAATTTAGCAACTACCCATCACATTAATTAATTGAATGCATGAAACAAATGTTCATCTAAATTGAGATAGGTCCGAAGTTTGAATCTCCAAACCCGAATTATGGACCCAAGAGCACAAACAAATTTAAACAAGTTGTTGAGAATAATTAATTAAATTGACAAAGAAAAAAGAAAAGTTACCCAACACGGTAGGATTTATAAGTTCCAGAAAGAGTAAAATCAACGACACCATTAGTGGACTGCAACAAACGGCCATGGCGTAGTCGGTCACGGGCAGTGAGTTGACTGAGTTGAACTCGGTCATTAAAGGAAATGGCGCGTTCAAGGTTGAGAATGGTGGGAAATGAAGCAGCGGAAAGAGGCAAAACGACAGCGTACAAGTACAAGATTACCCAGATGTATAAATTACTTAAAATGTAGTATATCTTCTTCATCTTTAAAGTTTGTTGTTTTGTTACACTTACTACTTGACTGTTACTTATATACTACTACAACTCCTCCTATTACACTTGTTGTTGTCTTTGTTTGATGAATTTGATGCACTAATAATAGTTTCAAATGAAAGGGGAAAAAACAGGAAGAATATGTGTTAAAAAGATTTTAATTTGATTAGTGGGAGAAGATTGAAGAATATTGATGAGATTAAAAAAAAAAAAAAAAAAAAAAAAAAAAAAAAAAAAAAAAAAAAAAAAGGTTTTTGTTTCAAAGTTGATGGAAGTTTTAAGAGTGTTACACAATTTGCTGGATGATTTTCAGGGATAAAAGTTTAGACACCAGCCTGCCGACGGTACAAAAACAAAAACACAAAATCTTATTATAGATCGGCAACTATCCGTCTATAATTAAAGACGGGTTAAGTAACATATCACATTACGCATAAGACAAACAACAACTTGCGTGGTGGAGCCTAAAAATGTCACCATTTTAAGGTTATTTGACCGCTATAGACCGATATATCCGTCTATCACTCTATAACAAGATTTGCTGAAACAAAAAAACAAACGGAAATCAACATAAACATTAAATAATGAGTTGTACCTAGACCCGTCAAATGGGTCGGCCGGGCGGGTTATAGGTTCGAATAAAATATGACTTTAGGTCTATTTTGCGGAAGTTGTACGCTGTACCCAAGAGTTTTAGTCCGTTAAAGTTTATTCTGTCAAAATACTTTGACCAGTCATAATTCCCAACTACAAGTGAGAAAGACCTTGTTCTTTCTGACTTATTTTTTTCACCACTTGATTCAAATTTCATTCTATTTGATTGATTGATTGATTGATTGATTCATTCTATTCGATTCGATTCATTTCACTCACTCCATTCGATTGGCTCATTTCGGCTCCATTGATTCACTCGATTGATTGATTCAACTAAATTCAGTCCATTTCAATTTTGCACATCGTAAACTTAATAGTTTTTATTAATATTTTTAATATTTTTTATTTTTTATTTTTTATTTTTTATTATAATTATTGTATTATTATTATTATTATAATAATAATTATTATTATTATTATTATTATTATTATTATTATCATTAATTTATTATTAATTAATGATCCTCATTATTGTTATCATTTTGAATATTATAGTTATCAAAATCAATATTATTCATATTAATAAATTAATAATATTATTTTTAATATGAATATGAATATTAATATTAATTATTAATAATATTATTAATTTTAATATTACTATTATTAATACCTAATTGTTTTTTCATATACGAACTTTAATCTTTCATATACACTTTTTCATAAATGTTCTAGTTTGTACCCTTTTCATCTAAAACTGAACCTAATGGACTCTTGAATCAATATTTTTCCCTAAAACTTAATTTAATTGCTCAAATGATTTAAAACTTACAAGATGGATTCTAATTTATCAAATAATAAATTAATTTACTTGTTTATCAATTATTAATATTATTTGTTGAGTTTTAATTAATCAATCTGATGGGGCATATTCTGCACCGCTGACCAAGTCAACATATTGAGCAAGGGTAAAGGTATCCACAGCAAAGTCAACGACTTTGATAGTCTAGCCGTCTGACCCATCGGCTGTCACCCAGGTCTCGGCCAGGTGACTACCCGGTAGGGCACATATCCGCGTACTCATATCCAAGACCCCTCGGTCGGCCTGCCATAGGTCCATCGGCCGAGGGTAGAACGGTCTTTCCGCCTGCCAAGCCACTTGGCCACTTGGCCACTACGTGACAAAAGGTGAAAGTCTATAAATACTCTTCAACCTTCATTGAGGAAAGGATCCACAAATTAACCTAATAACCACTATTCATCTGGTAATATCTTCCTTATCTCTCTACACTATACTCTTAGCCAAGTAACAACAACTTACCTCTCTAAGTTAACTGACTTGAGCGTCGGAGTGAGTACGCTCGGCCAAAGCCGAGCCCTCAGTTTGTTCATCGTTTCAGGAGACCGCAAGGAGGATTCAAGCAAGGACATCATTCTACGAGCTACGAGTGGTAACAAATATCTGCTCTGGAATTACACCCGGAACAATTGGCGCCGTCTGTGGGGATAGACACTAGAAGCTAGTCACATTCATTCCCAAACAACAAAAACAAAAACACAAAAACCCACCCAAAAAGCTAAGAGGATGTCAAAACAACAAGAGGTGTTCGTTAATGACGAAGCCGAGCCACACCAAGATGACACATTTCACCATTCTGGAGTCGTGCAGCCCTCCACCGGCGGAGTAATCCAACCGGAATTCGGAATGCCGACATTACCGGACACGCCGTCGCCCGCCAACCAGGTCACCATCATGGGACAGGTGGTCGATGTAGCAAAACTGAAGACGCTCCTGGACCTAATTGGGAGTGCGCCGGCTCACACTGTCACGCCGACAAGAGCGGCGGAAACCGTCCAGGAGACCAGGGCCCAAAACGCGACTCCGAGAAACTTGAACGGAGCGCTGGGAGAAACCGACCCTATCAAGACGCCGGAGGAGCCCAAGGTGGTCGTGGTAAACATAAGTCCTTCTCGCACTCGGGAGAGGACAGCGTCGCCGCAGCACCGACGCGGCACGCCCCGGATGAACCAGAGAAGCCCGACTCAGGAGAGTCGGAGAAGAAGCCCAAGTCGGAGAAGGAGTCCTTCCCGCTATGAGGAGCGAAGCCGGACTAGGAATGCGAGGAGTCGGTCGCCGCGTGTCATTCGACACGTGGTCAAGCAGCCACTCAGTGATTATGTCCTTGACACCGCCGTGCCAACTAAGCTGAAGTTGCCGGCGTTCACGTACAAAGGAGATAGCGACCCAACCGACCACGCCGAGGCCTTCGAGTCTTACATGTCGGTATGGGAGCAGCCCGACGAGGTCTGGTGCCGAGTCTTCCCGACAACTCTGCATGGGATGGCTCAGAATTGGTACAAGGGGCTCCCCGAGGGTTCGATATACTGTTTCGCCAACCTAAAGGACGCCTTCTTAGCCCAGTACTCTTGCAACAAAAGGAAGGCCGTGGAGACATCGGACCTCCTAACTATCAAACAGGAGGAGGGCGAGTCTCTACGAAGCTATGCGAAGAGGTTCGACGACAAGGTTCAGCAGATTCGGGTGATCAACCCCGAACTGGCGGCTTTCGCACTGATGAAGGGCCTCCCAAAGGGAAACTTAAAGGACGAACTCATCAAGCACGGGGGTTTGGGCCTAGATGCCGCTAGGAGGATGGCCGATCAGGCCATCAAGGTAGAAGACTACCACAAAACCTGGGTAGACCACAGCGAGACTGGGCACTCAGAGAAGAGGAGTCACCGGGAGGACAGCCCGGATGAAGGACACCGTGACAACAATAGGTCACGGTCCGACAAGCCCGCCAGGAAACAGAACTCGACGGGCGCCGGGGGGAGTTCGGCGCCATACTACCGAAAGCAGTACAATGATCACACCCCCCTGGTCGTATCCGCCGCAGAGGTTTTCTCCCTGAGCAAAAGCGAAGGTCAGAAGTGGGAAAGGCCCCCTAAGCCGAGGGGCGACGGTGACACTAACCAAATCAGAGGAGAGTTCGAGGCGCGAGACGATGGGATGGTAAGATACCTGGAAAGGGTAAAAGCCGACACAGCAAAATTGAAGTTCTTCAAAATTCAGTGCATCCCCAGATCCGAGAACAACCGGGCCGACGCTCTCTCCAAACTTGCCAGCTCAACCATCAAGAACATCAGCCGAACCGTGCTGGTAGATATCAGGAATACGAAGAGTATCACCGAGGGCGTCGGCATGGTGGGCAATGTAGAGACCGAGACAACGTGGATGACTCCGATAATGAAATACAAAGTTACAAGTGAATTGCCGGAGGACCGCAATCTCTCGGCCAAGATAAAAGGATCGCCGCGGGTACTTGGTGTTCGAAGGAGAAGCGTACGGAAGGTCCGTAATAAGACCACTCTTGAAATGTGTCGGTCCAACCGACGCTTGAGAACTATCTTGACAGAGATTCACGAGGGCATATGCGGACACCACATGGGGGCAAGAACACTAGCCCACAAAGCTCTCCGAGCCGGCTACTTCTGGCCCACCATGCTTCAGGACTCCAGAACAAAGACCAAGAAGTGCACGAACTGCCAGATGCATGCCCCGGTGATACACGCTCCTTCCCGAGACCTGCAACCGGTGCTTAGCCCCCTCCCTTTCGCACAGTGGGGGATGGACATGCTAGGACCATTTCCAACGGCCTCCGGAGGAAGGAAGTTCTTGATCGTCGCCGTTGATTACTTCACCAAATGGGTTGAAGCTGTAGCAGTACCGGCGAAGACCACAGCGGCCGTCAGAAAGGTAATCTGGGAAAATGTTATAACCCGTTTCGGATTGCCCCAAGTCATGGTATTCGACCACGGCCGAGAATTTTGGAGTGACGATAATGAAGCGGTTAGAAGAGCTTGGCATCAAGTATGCATACTCCTCCGTCTGCCACCCACAGAGCAACGGACAGGCGGAGGCAGCCAATAAAACGATCCTCAACGGTTTGAAGAAGACAGTGGAAGACCTTAAAGGAAGGTGGGCCGATGAACTACCCGGCGTCCTGTGGTCCCTACGGACCACGGAGAAAGAAGCAACAGGGTACTCTCCTTTCCACTTAGTCTACGGATCCGAAGCAGTCCTACCAATTGAAGCAACGGTGCCGACATTGTAACGGCTACCTTTAACCCGGTCGAAAATGAGGAAGGCTGCAAGCCTCCCTGGACTGGTCGAAGAAAGCCGAGATACAAAGACACGCCTCAACTTGGCAAAGTATACCAAAACCGGATGAGAAGAGCCTACAACCGAAGAGTCCACAAGAGGGACTTAAAAGTAGGAGATCTAGTCCTAAGAAAGTCGGCCGCCACCAACAAAGGAAATATTCATGGAAAACTAACGGCCAACTGGGAGGGTCCCTACAAGGTGGTTGAAGAAATGAGGCCGGGTACATACCGGCTGACAGACATGGAGGGTGTGCCCTTGATGAGTCATTGGAACACCGACAACTTAAGAAAGTACTTTGTATAGCGGCGGAGGTGTCCAAACCCAATGTGGACACCCCAACGCGTGATCATAAATGAAGAAGCAACCAAGTTTTCCATCCAAGTGCTTGTCCCCCCCATGATTGCCACCCAAAAAAGAAGATTTGCTATCGAGCCGTAACCCCGATTACCTCGGCTAATTGATGGCCGAGAGCGACGGGGACACAACGACCGGTATGCTAGAAGATTTGCTATCGAGCCGTAACCCCGATTACCTCGGCTAATTGATGGCCGAGAGCGACGGGGACACAACGACCGGTATGCTAGAAGATTTGCTATCGAGCCGTAACCCCGATTACCTCGGCTAATTGATGGCCGAGAGCGACGGGGACACAACGACCGGTATGCTAGAAGATTTGCTATCGAGCCGTAACCCCGATTACCTCGGCTAATTGATGGCCGAGAGCGACGGGGACACAACGACCGGTATGCTAGAAGATTTGCTATCGAGCCGTAACCCCGATTACCTCGGCTAATTGATGGCCGAGAGCGACGGGGACACAACGACCGGTATGCTAGAAGATTTGCTATCGAGCCGTAACCCCGATTACCTCGGCTAATTGATGGCCGAGAGCGACGGGGACACAACGACCGGTATGCTAGAAGATTTGCTATCGAGCCGTAACCCCGATTACCTCGGCTAATTGATGGCCGAGAGCGACGGGGACACAACGACCGGTATGCTAGAAGATTTGCTATCGAGCCGTAACCCCGATTACCTCGGCTAATTGATGGCCGAGAGCGACGGGGACACAACGACCGGTATGCTAGAAGATTTGCTATCGAGCCGTAACCCCGATTACCTCGGCTAATTGATGGCCGAGAGCGACGGGAACATGATGACCGATACGCTAGAGGAATTGCTATCAAGCCGCAACCCCGACTGCCTCGGCTAATTGATAGCCGAGAGCGACGGGAACACATCGATCGACACGTCAAAGACGTTACACAGTTAAGATATGCATTCAAACTACCTCGGCCATACCAAAGGTAAAAACAAAGGTACTCAATTAATAACGCAAAAAGACAGACAAAGAATTGTGATCAAAGCCTCGGCCAGGCCAAAGACCAATAGGACAAACTTTGTTAAAAATGATCGAAAGAGGAATACAGACGACGGCCGTCCCCATAGAGGTAAGCCTAAACACAACCTACCAAGAGAGTTTTTTTTTTTACAAACACAGAAAAGAAAAGCAAAAGGTTACAAGCATATCAATTGAAGCGCCAAAAGATGGCAGGGAGGAAAGGCTCAATAGTTGGCCCCGACAGCTAAAGCTATCCGAGATCGGGGAGTCCGGTGACGACCGCCCGTCTCCCTATGCCTGTTCTTTCGCCCTCCATCGAAGCAAGAAACATCATCTTTGGTGGCCGGCTTCGGAGAAGGCTCGACATTCCCGGCTGCCTTCAGCCTCTCAACCTCTTTTTCAGCCTCCTCTGCATCATAGGCCGCCTTGGCCAACGCTATCTGGGCCGCCTTCGCCGCCTTCGCCTTCTCGGCGGCCGGCTGCGCTTCCGCACCTCGGCTATCTCATCCATGAATGGTCATACTTATCCCACGGGAAGGAGCGTCGGGACAGACTTTCGATTGCCTCTTTGGCCGCCTCCTCGGCCTGGTCCCGGAATTGAACGCACATTTTAGGAATGAGATCATCTTGAAGCATGTCAATATCCTTCTCCTTTTGAGCAAGGATAGCCTGTGCGTCCCTGAGCGCCTCCGCCTGTTTCTGGAACCGATCCTCCCACTCGTCCCTCTTGGCAACCACGGCGTCATAAGCACCCTTATACCTCTCCAGCTCATCCATCATCTTGGCCGTGGCGCCATCAGCCTCCTCAACTTTGGCCCTCTCGGCCCCCAGCAGCTTCTCAACTTCCTCCACCCGCCTCTCGGCAGCAGCGAGATCCCGCTTAGCCTTCTCGGCTTTCCCCTTTGCAACAGAGAGATCAAGCTTCAGCTTTGCGATCAGCGGCCCAGACTGGTCCATGGCCTTTTCCTGCTCCATGGCGCGAGAGCCGGCTAGACGGATCCACAACCCCAACTTCTTATATAATCTCTCACCCTCCGCCACGAGCTCGGAGGGAGGAATTTTCTGAGCCAAGGAGTCAACGGTGACATTTCTATCACCCGCCTTCTCAACAGCCTTCTCAGGCTGCTTCCCTGATTGCCGCTCAGTTAGAACACCGGCCGCCGATGATGGATCTACAAAAAATTTACACAGAGCATCCATGTCACCATGCATGGACACATCAGAAAGTCTGTCATCAGGAATGTCCAACGAACCGGCTAAATCCGAACCGCAAGTTAGATCCGTACCAGTTTGGGCCTTCTTAGTCGGAGGGCTGGTGGGGGCAGGCTTCTCCCCGGCAACGTTGGAAGCAGGCGATGGCTCTTTCCTCTTCTTCGGAGAAGGGACCTTAGCAACGGTCACCTCCCCCTCAGTAATATTGATGACCTCCACATGATCCTTTTGGGCCACTGGGGTCGAAGAGGGAGTTGGCATCGATACCGCCGCCGACTTAGACGCTGCCTTCTTTGATCTCTTCGGCACGCCTCCGAGAACCCGTGCCTGGGCCGTCTCCAGATCCAACCCCCTCGTCTGCTTCTCCATGATTTCGTTGGGGGATAGTCTGCGATCACGCAATTCAGCCGTAGGACGCCGCTGAACAACCTTCCCGTCCTTATCAAGCCCCAGCCTCTTCAGGTCCTTCTCAGACAGATCCCGACCAAACCGATCTGCAAGAAACCGAACAAGAGTTACATAAAGGAAGTAAAAACAAAGCTCAGAAAAAGGAACATAACAAGCAAAGGTGGGCCTCACACCGACCCCACTCACCCCGGTTGAGGGCCGGTATGAGGCCGACGCGGCATAGCAGCTCATCCTGAAGAATAATCTGAGTCGGGGGCAGCCATCCCTCCTCAGCATCAAATAGCCGCATTGCCCGCTCCTCATCCGAGGTAAGAGGGACAAACAAAGCGTCCATCTTAACCTTGCTACCCCGGGAGACGTATTTCTCATACTCTTCCCGGGTCTCACACCGTAAGTAAACGGGGCTCTGGAAAGACCGAGGCAAGGGGTAGTCCTCCGGCACTTGGACGTACACCCATCGCCCTTGCCAGTCTTTGCAAGAAGTAAGTTTGTTCACGGAGACATAGCCTGGCTCCGTCTGTACGCTATACCATCCCACTTTGCCGGATTTTGACGGCCGAAGACTGTGGAGTCGGCGGAATAGGTTAACCGTAGGGGTCTCCCCCTTAAAAACACAGAGCCATACAAAGCCGACTATCGTCCTCATGGCCAACGGATGCAGTTGGGCCACGGCAACGTTCATAGCTTTGATGATGGCCATGACGTGTTCGTTCAGAGGAAACCGGAGCCCATACTCCAGGTGCCTGAGATAAACGCCGATGTGACCCGGGGGAGGGCAGCAGACCGCCTGACCCTCCCCAGGGATAACAATTTTGTACCCCTCACCAAGGAAGAAGTGATCTCCGAAAAGAGTCTCTCCGGAGCTGCTTGCGAATTTGTTTGTCCAGGTACGGTCGAGGCCAGTCGTGCAGGCCTCACCATGATCCGGGATAGTCGTCCTCCTACCATCAACGGGAGCCCCCTTATCATCGTCATTAACATCATCAGCATCATCCTCATCCTCCAACTCCTCCACGAGGGGCAAATCAGCTACGGGAGAAGGAGACCTAGGGCCCCCAAACCTTAACGGGATGGCTTCTAGTATCCCCTCCTCGTCAAGACGCGGCGGGGAACCCCCCGGCGCAGAAGTACTAGTCCCGGCATCAACAGAAGACATGTTCACAACAAATTACTAGCAAGATAAAAGAGAATTTGTTTGTTTACCTCGAAGAAAAACACTCGCCGGATCGAAGACTAAAGATTGGAAGAAAAAGCAGCCCTTGGAAGTTTAGAGAAATGAGGATTTTGGGGAGAAAATTTAAGAAAATTTGAGGAAATGAAAATAATGGCCAAAATCACGAAAAACTGCCCTATTTATAGGGAAAAGCCCATGGAAAAGGACCAATCAGGGCACGGCCCATGAAGCGTCAACCAATCAGCGAACGGACACGTGTCGGACATGCGACCACGGAATGTCAATCGTTGCGACAGTTGAACGTCAATCAATGCAACAGTAACCAAGCGTCTCCAACACGCCAATTCACATCTCTTCGCCCATTCACCTTCCTCAACAAATTCCTAAGTACCTGATCTCCGCCGGCCACCTGATCAACCAAGTTAGGAAGCACCGGCCGGGGGCAACCAAAAACAACCGGCACTCCCAGCCCTGGTCTCGGCCAGCGTCACATTCTTTTCCACATCGGATCCCCTTCACGCATCCATGTGGAGGGGGGATATGGTACGGCCTAACAAGAACCACGCCGACGCATCAGAAGAAGCCGATGCAGAAAATTTTGCAAAAATACTTGCGCAGAATATACGCTCAACATACATCGGAGCCCATACCACGGCATAGACTACGCTGGGGGCAAATTGATGGGGCATATTCTGCACCGCTGACCAAGTCAACATATTGAGCAAGGGTAAAGGTATCCACAGCAAAGTCAACGACTTTGATAGTCTAGCCGATGCAGCCCATCGGCCTGTCACCCAGGTCTCGGCCAGGTGACTACCCAGCCGGGGCACATATCCGCGTACTCATATCCAAGACCCCTCGGTCGGCCTGCCATAGGTCCATCGGCCGAGGGTAGAACGGTCTTTCCGTCTGCCAAGCCACTTGGCCACTTGGCCACTACGTGACAAAAGGTGAAAGTCTATAAATACTCCTCAACCTTCATTGAGGAAAGGATCCACAAATTAACCTAATAACCACTATTCATCTGGTAATATCTTCCTTATCTCTCTACACTATACTCTTAGCCAAGTAACAACAACTTACCTCTCTAAGTTAACTGACTTGAGCGTCGGAGTGAGTACGCTCGGCCAAAGCCGAGCCCTCAGTTTGTTCATCGTTTCAGGAGACCGCAAGGAGGATTCAAGCAAGGACATCATTCTACGAGCTACGAGTGGTAACAAATATCTGCTCTGGAATTACACCCGGAACACAATCAAATTTTATTTGTTGGTTAAAGATGAAATTAGGGCCGCCTATCGATTTTTATTTATCTAATTAATAAAATTAGGATTGTTGTTGCTTCCTGGTGGCTACCTAATCACTCAAATCAGGATGATATATGGCTAGACTTTGAACAACATTCTAGCAAAGGTGGCTACCTAGTTAATCACTCAAATTAGTATAATTACTAGTATTAATCTTAATTTAGTAACGTTCTTCTTCTTCTTCTTCTTCTTCTTCTTATAGTAGTAGTAGTAATAGTAGTAGTAGTAGTAGTACTAATAATAATAATAATAATAATAATAATAATAATAATAATAATAATAATAATAATAATAATAATAATAATAATAATAATAATAATAATAATAATAATAATAATCTGCATTTTTATAAAAAAACAAATAATAATAATAACAACAACAACAACAACAACAACAACAACAACAACAATAATAATAATAATAATTCTATTATTATTAATAATATTATTATTATTATTATTAGAGAAAATTGTTAATTACAGCCTTTTAAAAACCACTTTTTGAAAATTACAGCCTTATATAATTTTTTTTGTAAATTACATCCAGAATATCGCCTTTCTATTAAAATTGCACCAGCTTCAGGATTCCGGTGAATTTTGTCAAAATATGACCGATATACCCTTATCTTGTTTTAAAACTTACACATATTTCTTACCCCCTCTCTCTTCTTTCATTGTTTTCGTCTCCTCCTCTTCTCTCTCCTTCAAACTGTGTTCTGCACTTTACACTTACAAGCTATATTCACTTATTTGCCGATCTCCGTATATCAATTACAGTTTAAAATTTGGGTTAAATTCAATTTGGCTGCTCAAGATCTCAACACCACTTTTACCCTAAACTTCCAAGTTTTTTGGCGCTACAATAATACCCTAAGACGATATCAACAACACAATGGTGACAATGGAACGGGGAACAATCCACTAATGGCGGATTGTACTTGCCTGGGAAAAACCGTCTTGTTTTTAAATGCCCCTAATTTGATACTCCGTATAAGGTTATTTTGTCCAAATATTACCAAAACTGATGAACCCAAATTATTTTCAATTTGGGCAAAATTGATCTACTAAGTATAGAAGAGAGATGATGAATAACACTAATTGTTTTTAAGAGAAAATGGAAACAATAGAATTCAATTAAATTGATTAGGGTCGAATTTGAAGAAGAAGGGCGAATTGGATTAGGTGAAAATGTTGAAAAAATGGATAATTAGGGGAGATGGTGTTGTGAAATGTGATGAAAATAAGGGATGAACATGAGCATAAGAGAATATAAAAGATGAAGGGAAGGGCATTTTCGTCATAAAAGATGAACTTAAGTGACAAAAATTCAAATTTGCATCAATTTTCAATCGGAGTAAATATTTTGGCTGTAATTTCTCATCAAAAGTGATATTCTGGATGTAATTTATAAAAAAAATTATATAAGGCTGTAATTTTTGAAAAGTGATTTTTAAAAGGCTGTAATTAACAATTTTCTCTTATTATTATTATTATTATTATTATATTTAGTACTAGTATTAATATTAATAATAATATTAATATTACTTCAGTTCAATTCAGCTCCAATCAGCTCAGTTCAGCTCAACTCTATTGATTCAATTAGTCGGCTCCATTCGATTCGATTCGATCCAGCTCGGCTCTCAGCTCTATTGATTGATTCGATTATTTCAGCTCGGCTTCATTGATTCAGCTCGATTCGATTCGGCTCTAAAAAGTCAGAAAGAACAAGGCCAAAATCCCATAAAAAAATATGATAAATGAGATAATCTTACTCGTTAACAATATTAGCATGTCATTAACACCTATTTATGATAGGTGAGTAGGTGTTTTAACGCTTGAGGATTCCTAAACATGACCCACTAAGGCCCTGTTTTTTCTTGCTTTTTAGAGCTGAATTGAATCGAGTGAATCGAATGAATGAGCTGAATCGAATCGAATGGAACGAGTGAACGATCTCGATCTAATCGAATCGAATCTGAATGGAGCCGAGTGAATCGAACTAAATAGATTTGAATCGAACTAAGTGATTGAGCCGAATTGAACTGAAATAATAATAATAATAATAATAGTAATAATAATAATAATAATAATAATAATAATAATAATAATAATAATAATAATAATAATAATAATAATAATAAGAGAAAATCGTTGATTACAGCCTTTTATAAACCACTTTTTGAAAATTACAACCTTATATAATTTTTTTTGAAAATTACATCCAAAATTTTAGTTCTGATCATAACCAACTGGTCTCTAACTAATATAGCTAGGGAAGTCGGGATCGTATCCACAGAGAGGCTGTTTGCAATTCTAAATGTCAATTCAAGTTCGTCTAAGTCACAAATTGGGGGTTTGAAATGGGTTTGTCTAATAAATATGGTAGCAAACAAAAGAAAATAAATATAAACGATTTCAAATAAGAGAGAAACAGCTAGGATGGTCGGTTCACCGCGGTTTACAACGATCTAAGGTAAAGTCAACGGTCGGCAATAAACGGTCTGAAGGGTATTGAACAGGTCCTCTCGGTCCACTGTTCGCCTTAGAATTCTAATGTAGCCACGTGTCTAAAAACTAGCGGAAATTCCGTCAGTAAAATGAAAAAACTGACGAAAATTCCGTCACGTCCATCATTTTAATGTGATTTTATGAACTGCAAGGATCTGCCACGTGTCTGACAGCTGATGGAATAAACGTCAGTAAAATGAAAACATGACGGAAATTTCGTCAGTAAAATAAGAAAACTGACGGAATAACCGTCACTTTTGTCCTAAAAATAAGGACGGTTTACCCGTCAGTGATCCGTCAGTGGCAGGGATACTGACGGAAATTCCGTGACGACACGTTTTTTAGTGACGAAATAAGCTGACTCCGTTTCCTGACGGAATTTTCGTCAGGAAATTAAAATACCGACGGAAAAGCCGTCGGTATGGCCTTAATTTTTCCGTCGGTTTCCCGCGTTTTCGTTGTAGTGTCCTATTGGTCGTAGCAAGTATTCGCCTTTTTCAATCTCTCGATCCAGGTCAAGGTTTAACAAGATGGTCAACTAATTATGTGCACTTAATTAATCAAACCGCTATCAGATGCCACAATTAACAATTCAGAAGGAGTAAACAGCTAGACCTAAAACCCTAACATATTATGTCATTGAACCGCGGATCCCCTAAATCCTAGCACAAGAGAACTAGCTATGCATAATTAAATGAAGAACAACAATTAAAGTAGAAGAGAAAACTAAGAATTGCATGACGGAATTAAAGAGAAATTTAACAAACATAAAATAGATCTATAAGAACAATAAAAGAATAGTGATAAAAATAAAGCGAGATGAACGAAGAATAATTGAAATTACCGAAAATTGGAAGGAAAGAAATACAAGTTTAGATCCCAAAATAAAGAAGCAAAGTAACATAGAAAGGTTTTAAGCAGTATATGAGATAACCTAATAATGTTTACTAAGTCCCTCTTAAATCATAAGAGGAGTAATGGGCCGAAATTATAAAGCATATTTCGACCAAACTGAAGATAAGTCGATCGACTAAAAGAACAGTCGGTCGACTTTTCTGCGTCGCGCATTTCCTGCAACGCGCACTGCATTTCATACGGCCGCCATTTCTTCGTTACTTGGGCAAATCGAGCAGTTTTGGTGGCGTTGGAAAGCTAACTGAACAAGCTTTCATCTTCAATTTGAATCACTTGATTATCATTTATATAAATCGAGTTATGGCTCTTCAAAGTAGGCACTAGTGGCGTAAAACTCTTTTTTTTTTTGCTCGATAAGCTTCCTTACTTCACTAAGGACTTCAAGGAATGGTTTCCGAGCTTGTTTCTCACCAACGTCGAGATTGCAACTCCAAAGACGGGTTTGGATTGTTTTCACATACTCGAGCCTATAACCTGCATAAAACACAACACGGCCCAAAGTAGCCAAAACAAGGGAGAATAGTAGCTTACGCTACTCAATAATGCATAGAAATACGTGCAAATGAATAGAATAATTGTATGAAATAGGCACGCATCAAATAATAATAATAATAATAATAATAATAATAATAATAATAATAATAATAATAATAATAATAATAATAATAATAATAATAATAATAATAATAATAATAATAATAATAATAATAATAATAATAATAATAATAATAATAATAATAATAATAATAATAATAATAATAATAATAATAATAATAATAATAATAATAATAATAATAATTATACTAATTTGAGTGATTAACTAGGTAGCCACCATGAACCACAGTTCACCATCAATCTAATTAGGTGAAATAATGGAGCACCGATTTGCTAGATTGATGTTCAAAGTCTAGCCGTTTATCATCCTAGTTTGACTGATTAGGTAGCCACCACGAAGCACCAACAATCCTAATTTAATTAATTAGATAAATAAAAATCGACAGACCCTAATTTCATCTTTAACAAATAAATAAAATTTGGTTAATTATTTAAAACTCAACAAATAATAGTAATAATTGATAACAAGTAAATTAATTTATTATTTGATAAATTAGAATCCATCTTGTATGTTTTAAGTCATTTGAGCAATTAAATTAAGTTTTAGGGGAAAATATTGATTTAAGAGTTCACTTGGTTCTGTTTTAGGTGAAAGGGTACAAAATAGAGCGTTATGAAAAAGTGTATATGAAAGAGTAAAATTTGTATATGAAAAATTAATTAGTTATTAATAATAGTAATATTAAAATTAACAATGTTATTAATATTATTATTATTAATTAATATTAATATTCATATTAATAATAATAATAATAATAATAGTATTAATTATATTAATATGAATATTATTGTTTTTAATAACCATAATATTCATAATAATGACAATAATGAGGATGATTAATTAATAATAATTTAATAATAATAATAATAATAATAATAATAATAATAATAATAATAATAATAATAATAATAATAATAATAATAATAATAATAACTATTAAGTTTAAGATTCGCAAAATTGAAATTGGCTGAATTTAGTGAAGTGAATCAAGTGAGTGATCTCGAGTGAATCGAATCGAATGGAGTGAAATGAATCGAATCGAATCGAATAGAGTTTGAAATTTGAATCGAATCGAAATGAGTTGAAAATAAGCCAGAAAGAACATGACCTAAATACTACCTTCTCAAATTTATAATGAGGCCTCATCTCATCCTGAACCATGAATTTAGGGTTTGATTTGGATTTTTACCTATAAGAACTAAAATCAAACTTATTGTCTTCTTAAGCATTTGTTTACCTATTCAAGAAAGTAATCATAACAAGAGGATTTATACATTGTTATCGACAATGGACACCTTGTTTTACATACACAAAAAAAAAAATAACAATGTAGAGCGTTCACATTTCTCTCGTCATTGTGTATGTAGAGAATGATACTAAAATTTAGTATCACCTAATGGCAGGGTCGTCCCGGTCGTTTTGAGGGCCCTGTACGAAATCTAATAGAGGGGCCCCGGTACCATTTTTATTAAAAGAATAATTGAAAAAACGTTTAACTATTTAGAGTAATTTTTATATGGCTAGTTTATTTCTCAATTCTAGAAGCAATATAATACATAAATATATTTCTTTTCCATTCTTCAACAACAATTAATTAGCATGGTGGTTAGTTGGATGATAAAGAAGAGATGCCACCTGAGTTCGACTCCCCATGGCCTTATTGGCAATATATACCATTAATCTTACCACTGAGTCAAGCTAATGATTATGCTAAAAATACGCGCTAAATTAATTATTAACTAACGCGGATATTTCTTACGATTGGGGCCTCTTTAAGTCGGGGGCCCTGTGCGGCCGCACCGCTTGCACGGCCCCAGGGCCGGCCCTGCCTAATGGCATCATATCATTACTCTTTTAAAGAGTTTGGATAAAATTGTTTTAAGTATGTAGTAAATGTGATTAGCAGTCACTTTCGGTTAAGTCTTTTAGTCTAAAAATTAGCTATATTCCCATCAAATTTCACAAGCTCCACCAGATACTCCTCAATCTAAATCAACTATCAAACTACCTCGTGCCATACGAATAATGCATCATCTTATTATTCTACATATTTTTTTGGGGAAATAGATAAAATGATAATCGCAGTGTAGAGAAACAAGACAGAGTCAAATGCCCCATATGTCATTAACAAGCCTCTTAACCACTCTACCTCTTGTCTTACTAAGTTAGAGCATTGAATTGAACTTTTGACTCCATTAGAATGTGATAGACAAGTACCAGAAATTTATATCAAACATTATTAGCGAGTGTTGTCACCGTACTCTTAGATTTGCCTTCTTTTCTCTCGTCAGTAGAATAGTGGGCGAGTGTTATGAAGTAATGTTAACTAGAATACGAGGTGGTTGGTTGGCGTTTTCCGGCATGAGGCATTGAGGCCGGGATCGATGATTGACATGAGAAGTTTCACCCTCTATATAATTTTGTATTTGCATTTAGTGGTGGAGCCAGGATTTGAGGTTAGCAGTGACGAAAAATTCCAACGGTGGCAAACTAGTAATGCAATAGGACAAACTCGAAAAAAAAACGAAAATCTTAACTAAAACTTGAGGGATTTTCATTTTCCAGTGGGGAAGAGCGCCCATGCTAACCCCCCTAAATCCGTCGCTGCTTGCATTAACTTTATAAAGGTTTTGATTAATGTTATACTAGTATAACACCGGTGAAAATTCACGGGATTGTTTTAAAAATTAAATTTATTTGTTAAATGTGTTAAATGATGTATCACGAATTCAAGGTGTATCTAACGACAACAAATACATTATATAATACATCTATATACATATACTATAATTATCAGTGCCTCAACCTCACTTGGCTTACCTATGTTTTTCATTAAAACTTTCTTTTATACAACAACCATAACAACATTAGAGCCTTAATTTCAAAAAAATAATTTAAAGTCGGCTCACATGAATCATCCTTTACAATTGTTCCGGGTGATTGCACGCCTAAAAATGCGAAAATACATATGAAAAAGGTAAAAAACAAATGGGGAGTTAAAAAAAATATATAATTTTCTAAAAACCCCTATCTATAAAAGCTGAAGCATTTCTTGCTTTGTTATTGGTTCCAGCAATGATTTAATTTCTCTCTTCCATAATTGCAAACTTTACAATTCTATAACTATGAAAATGTACTAATTAATATTTGATATCAATACAATACAAAGTGGCTCCTTAATTAATCAGAAATCCTTTGTATCTTACAATTTATTTTTAACAAAAAAAATCCACAACACATTAAAAAATCTTATCTCAAATTGAAAAAAAATAGTACTCCCATACAACTTTAAATAAAAACAGGTTTTAAAAAAAATGATGTTTCAAGTTTTATCATCTTATTTTCATTATCACATCATAATTGATTAATTGATTTTTAAAAAACCACAAAAATAATTAGATCTATGTATAGGTTTATATTATAAACTACTCCGTATTATTTTTATTTTTTTTATTATGAAAATGGTAATAATTTTTTTTTAAAAAATCACTAAATCTCTGAAATGACTATATAAATATAATTTAAAAAAAAATTAAAAATTAATACGTCGTTAGATCTATGAAATTCACTATAAACTCATAAATTTTAAAAAAGGAAAAAAATTGGGCTTCCATTACTATTATGAACCTAATAAAAAAAATTTAAAAAATCAACAATAATCATTTGATTTAGGATATTGGAACAAAAAATAATAGTTTTGATAAATAATATAAAGAAGCCCAAATATTTAAATGCATGTGACGAAATTTGAGAGAATATTAAAAAAAATGTATAAATGCAAAGCTCACTTTAGTGAATTCCATATCTCCTTTCAAATCCCTTAAAATTGTATAGAGATGACTTAAATATAGAGGAAGTGATATAACATTGTGATATAGAGGAAGGATGAGGGAGATAAGCGGCTGAGTAGATATGACCGTGGGATTGAAAGGGAGCAGGATGATATTTTGGCTGGTTAGATTTGTAAAGGGCTTTGTTAGATTTGTTTACATAGTGATAATTGTAGGGTTATTTAGTTGACTAGTCTAATGGGAGTGTTTGAGTGAGTGAGGGAGTCAAGGAGTTTCATATAGAAAATGAATTAGGTTTGTAAACAAGTTGGGCCATGTAAAGATTCGCCACAAAAATGGGTGTAAAACGAGATGGGCCATATAGTTATGTGTCCGAGCCTTTTTTTAAGTCGATTAGTTTAACGTTGTTTCATTTTGTAAATAAATAGGCTGATGAAGGTTATAAGTGGCGTTTAAGATCGTAAATAGGAATATATTATATTATTATTATTATTATTATTATTATTATTATTATTATTATTATTATTATTTTCCGTTTCCGACTCTTTACACTTTTATTTATTTGTGAGGAATATTTTAATAAACGTAAAGAATCTGTTGAGACGGGGGTAATATTATTATTTATATTTAATATTAAACAAGTTTTTATAATCATTTTTTTTCAGTTGCCTTTATCATGAGTAAATTATTTATTTACTTATTTTTATCGTTATTTGGGTGTAACTGTTCAATTATAAACTTAAATCAGACAATAATATACTTTGTATGTTATAAATCTTATTATTGTGTATATATCATCGGCTTTGTTGCGGTGATTGTATATAAGTACCTTTTATTAAATAATTAAATAATATCAGTTATATAAAGTTTGTCATTTTGTACATCTAGATTATATTTTTTTTCTTTGAGACGAGGGAACCCGCAGCCGCTACCTTTGGTGCGCACTGAGTAAAGCTTCGGGTGTACGTGATAGCCTGCAAACCACGTATACCAGGTAAGTCACCCGAGGGTGACAGGCTCGAAGTCTATTAGGCATGGACTCAGACCAAGAATGTTCCACAAGATTTTGCTCTTGAGAGGCTTGAACCTGTGTCTTATGGAAATTTCACCCAAGTTTTAATCACTAGACTCCAGCCTTTAAATTATATTTAATTATATCAAAGTTATTAAAAGTAGACCCGTACATTTATTTACACGGGATTAAAACTAGTTGCATCTAAAAAAAATATATAATACGGACTATACCATATTACCATGTATGATACATCATACATGTTGTTACACTATCAATCTAAAAAACTACTCACTCTGTTATTTGAATAGTCCTATAATCTGATTGCACGCATATTATCTGATTACTCCTACGGAGTACTCGTATTATCTAAGAGCATCCACAATGGTAAATTAGTTGCTACTAGCTTACCTTTGTCACATAAGATTTTCAAGCTACACTATTTTTAAGCTAGAAACTAGTACAATGGTAAGCTACTTGTATTGTGGCTTAGAAATTAATTGTACTTCATGCCTATTTCCATGTGTTTTATTTTAGTTGGTAGATTTTTTGGTAGGACCATTTGAGCTACTAGCTCCATGGAGCTATTAGCTCAATTTAAGCTAGTTCAATAGAAGTGCTTCAATGGCTAAGCAACTAGCTTGACATTTTTTTTTATTTACAAGCAAGTCCTTTTGGGTAACCATTGGAGATGCTCTAATTGAACCTCCCAAGTCAGATAGCTTTGGGGAGTTGAGTGACCCCAGTTCTTTACACCTTTTGATATACTTCCTCCATTTAACTCCATTCTATCACTTTATTTTTTCACGTTTGTCAACGCGGATTTTACGCGGTAAATATCGTTAGTTACGTATTTGAAAAAATTATAAAAGTGATATTTTTAATATACTCGTAAAGACGAATCAAATAAGATCCCACATGAAAATATTTTCACTTATGTATTGAGAGAAAATCGAGATTGAATGTGCACTTATAAATAGTGTCGAAAATGAAAATAGGTAGAGTGGAGTTGAATGGAGGAAGTATATAAACAAAAACGTCATAACTTTTGACCCACCATCTCCCATCTTCATCTATTCTACAATCACTGACGCGCTATTGACGTCCCCGTTGTAGTCGACCAATGTTGTCTCCATCCGCGGCCACTGGCATGGTCGAGTTGTGGATAAATTTTAATTTGTCAGTTTTTGAGAGGAAGGAACCGAGTCAACTCACCAATGACACGATACTGGTTGCAGTAAACGGATATGGAGCGAGCAATATCATTAAGACAAAACACGCTATCATTGGTAGCTGGCGGCGTTTGGGACCTAGTAGAAACCTAGATGCATGTGGGAGACTCGCTGGAAACCAATTTGTATACTATTTGCTTTTTGTTCATACTCCATTCTATCATAAAATCATTAAAGAAAGAATACCCGTTCTCCTCCTAATAATTTGCTGGGCTTTTAATTTGGTTTCTACTCCATTTTATCATCAACTTTGAAAAATAATAAAACCAGCCTTTGATTTTTTTGGGTAAATCCCCAAACATATCTATATCTATATGAATAGTTTATGTGAGGTTGTTTGTTGAGTAGTTGATTAAAATGACTTTTTATAAACATGGAACGATATGTTCGTTCGTATGCCCAGTAGCTCGCAATGTACATAAACATGAACATGGAACAATTTGTTTGATTTCTTTAGTCAATCTTCAAGGTCTAAGATGAGAATATTGTAAAACCTTTTGAAATGGGTTGTGATGGGGCATATTCTGCACCCGCTGACCGAGTCAACATATTGAGCAAGGTCAAAGCTTAAAGACAGCAAGTCAACGTATTAGACAGCCTAACCGACACAGCCTGTCGGCCTGTCACTTGGGTCTCGGCAACTAGCCGGCCGAGAGGCATATCCGCGTACTCATATCCAGTCCCCTCGGCATGGAGTCAACCAGGCCTGCCGGCCCGGCATGGGTCCCTCGGCCGAGGGTAAGACAGTCTTTCCACCTGCTAGCCACTTGGCCACTTGGCCACTTGGCCACTACGTGACAAAAGGTGAAAGTCTATAAATACTCCACTTCTCTCATTGAGAAAAGGATCCCAAACTATCCGAAAATCATCTTAATCTGGTATAAAACTCCCTTATCTCTCTACAATATACTTTGCCGAGTTAACACACAACTTATCTCTTTAAGTTTACTGACTTGAGCGTCGGAGTGAGTACGCTCGGTACCAAGTCGAGCCCTCAGTTTGTTCATCTTTACAGGAGAGAGTGAAAGGAAGAGACAAGCAAACTACGTCATTCTACAAGCTTAAGTGGTCATAATCCTGCTCCGGAATCACACCCGGAACAATTGGCGCCGTCTGTGGGGAAAGATACTAAAAGCTAGTCACCTCCCTTACAAAAAAAAACAAAAAACAAAACCATTCAACGAGCTAAGAAGATGTCAAAGCAACAAGAAACGGTGAGTGAAGGAATGACATTCTACCAGGATGACACGTTCCGTAATTCTGAGATCGGGCAGTCCCCCACCGGCCAAGTCACTGAGCCGGCGTACGGGATGCCAAAAGAGCCAGAAACGCCGCTGCCTACCGGCCAAGTCACTGTCATGGGACATGTGGTCGATGCAGCCAAACTGAAGCTATTCTTGGACCTGATGTGGGTAGTACGCCGATCACCCCTGTCACGACGATGGTGACGGCAGCGCACCCACAGGTGACCAGGGCCCATAAAGTGACTCCGAATAACTTGTCCGGAGCGATACAAGGAGCTGACCATGCTAGGACGCCGGCAGAGCCCATGGTGCCAGTGGCAGACCTAAGTCCTTCCCCCACTCGCGGGAGGACAGCGTCGCCGCGGCAACAACGAGGCCACCCCCCGAAGGAATGAAAGAAGTCCGACTCTCCAAAGTCGGATAACAAGAAGCCCTTCCCGCCAGAGGGAGAGAAGCCGAACTAAGGTTGCGAGGAGCCGATCGCCGCGTGTCATTCGACACGTGGTCAGACAGCCCTTCAGTGCCTATGTCCTCGAAGTCCCTGTGCCGACTAAACTGAAGCTGCCGCCCCTATCATACAAAGGGGATAGCGACCCAACCGACCATGCCGAGGCTTTCGAGTCATACATGTCGGTATGGGAGCATCCTGATGAGGTGTGCTGCCGAGTCTTCCCAACAACCCTGCATGGGATGGCTCAGAGTTGGTACAAGGGGCTACCTAATGGTTCAGTATACTGTTATGCCGACCTGAGAGACAATTTCATAGCCCAGTACGCTTGCAACAAGAGAAGGGCCGTGGAAACATCAAATCTCCTCACTATCCGACAGGGGGAGGACGGGTCCCTCCGAAGCTACGTGAAGAGATTCGACGCTAAGGTTCAGCAGATCCGAGAGCTGAACACCGAACTGGCGGCCTTCGCACTGATGAAAGGCCTCCCGAAAGGCGAGTTCAAAAACGAGCTGATCAAGTGCGAGGACCTCAACCTAGACACCGCCAAAAAGATGGCCGACCGAGCCGTAAAGGTGGAGGACTATCACAAGACCTGGGTAGGCCACAGTGAAGCTGGGCACCCAGAGAGGAAGAGCCGCCGGGACAACATCGATGAAGGTCACCGTGACGTGAATAGGTCACGGCCTGAGAGATTTAATAGGAAACAGCACTCGGCGGGCGCCGGGGGGAGTTCGGGACCGTACACCCAGAAGCGGTACAGTAGTCTCACTCCCCTGGTCAAATCACCAGCCGAGGTCTTTACCCTAAGCAAGAATGAAGGGCAGAAATGGGCAAGGCCCTCCAAGGCGAGGGGGACGGCGACACAAGCCAGTTTTGCGAGTACCACGGCCAAACCGGCCATAAGACCGACAACTGTCGGCATTTGAGGAACGCCATCGAGGAGCTGATCCGAAAGGGGGCCCTCAGCAAGTATGTAGCTGGAGGCCCAGAGACAAGCCCCGACGGGGCGAATAGAAAATCAGTATTCCAAAGGATGGGAGTGATCCAGGTTGTCATCGGGGGGAACGAGAACGGTGGGTCAGCTAATGGGTACAAACGGCACCTAAATGAGTTGTACCAAGCCATCAACTTTGTGCCCAAAACAGCGATCCCCGCTTCCACCATCCCCGATATAACCATCGGAAAGAAGGACTACGAAGGAGTCGTTGCACCGCACAGCGACCCGCTTGTAGTCCACTTGGATATAGCCAACCACTTGGTCAAAAGGTGCCTGATTGACACAGGCGCCTACACAAACATCATGTTCAGGGAGTGATTTCTCAATCTCGGTCTGAAGATTGGAGACCTGAGCCCCTGCACTAACCCGCTATAGAGCTTCTCTGGGGCCGGCCTGGTACCCCTGGGGTCAATCAGACTGTCGGTGATGTTCGGCCAAGCGGACGCGGCTAAAAATGTTTTATCTGAGTTCGTGGTTATTGATGGTTCGTCTGCCTACAATGTTCTCATAGGCCGAGTCACTTTGAGCGAGGCCGATGCAGTGATGTCCATCCGGGCCCTGACATTGATGTATGTCTCGGACCGGGGGGAAGCACAAAAGCTCGTCTCAAAGGACGAAAGAGATGAAATTGTCAATATCCAAGTATCTGCCAGGGGGTGCAACATGCAATCCCTCAAAGTGGCGAAGAAATCAGAGAAGGGGAAGAGCCCATCCTTACAGCAGGAGGGCGAATTGATGGATACTAATGTCGGCATGGTCGAAGGAGCCGAGACCGAGGAAGTGGAAATTAACCCAGAGCGCACCGTAACTATCGGTGTCGACCTGGAGCCAAAATTCAGAGCCGATCTCCTAAACCTACTGAGGAAGAACAAAGATGTCTTCGCATACTCAGCAGCCGAGATGCCAGGCGTGAGCCGGGAGGTGATCGTTCACAAGCTGAACGTACTCTCCACCGCTCGCCCTGTCAAGCAAAAGATGAGGAACTCCTCGGCCGAGAAGGATGAGGCCATCAAAGCCGAAGTAGACAAATTATTAGAGGCGGGCTTTATCATGCCTTGTACTTACCCTGAGTGGCTAGCAAATGTTGTAATGGTGAGGAAGTCATTAGGGGCGTGGAGGATGTGTGTTGATTTTACCAATCTTAATAAAGCGTGCCCTAAAGATTGCTATCCCTTGCCTCGAATAGATAGTTTAATTGACGCCACGGCAGGCTACACTATGCTAAGCCTGCTAGACGCCTTCTCAGGGTATCATCAGGTATTCATGGCCGAAGAAGACATGCCTAAGTGCGCATTCATCACCGGTAACGGCACATACATATATAAAATGATTTCGTTCGGTTTGAAGAACGATGGCGCAACTTACACTAGGTTGGTGGACAAAGTGTTTCAAGATAAAAAAGGGCGAAACATCGAGGCTTACATCGACGATGCTATTGTAAAAAGCAAGTCTGACAGCGAGCACTTGGCCGATTTGAGCGAAACATTTTGTTCACTAAGGAAATATAAAATGAAGCTTAACCCAATGAAATGCAACTTCGGTGTCCGGGCCGGCAAGTTCCTCGGCGTGCTTGTCAGCGCCAGGGGAATTGATGCCAATCCAGAGAAAGTCCAAGCAATACTAGACCTACCGGAGCCGAGAAATCGAAAAGAGGTTATGATGCTGACCGGCAGGATGGCGGCTCTCGCCCGTTTCATCTCTCGGTCGGCCGACAAGAGCACTCCGTTCTTTAAAGTGCTGAAAGGGAATAAAGACTTCAGCTGGGGGGAGGAACAGAGCACAGCTTTCAGGCAACTGAAAGCTCACCTTCTGACACTACCGACCCTGTCCAGGCCGACACTGGGGGAGACGCTATATCTATACTTAGCAGTTACCTCGGGCACGGTCGTCGTAATCGTCAGGGAAGAAAATAAGCAGCAACACCCAATTTACTTTATCAGCCATATACTGCTGGCCGCCGAAAGAAATTACCCACTGATCGAAAAAGCAGCCTTCGCTGTCATCGTTGCCGCAAGGAATCTAAAACCCTACTTCGACGCACATCCCGTGACGGTCTTAACCGACCAGCCATTGGAGAAAGCATTGGAAAAATTCCAAAAATCCGGCAGACTTATCAAATGGGCGGTGGAGCTCTCCGGCTTTGGCATTCAGTACAAGCCGAGGCCTTCGATAAAGGGGCAAGCGCTTGCAGACTTCCTGGCTGAGTGCACATATCAAGAAGAATCACATCCCGGCGTGTGGGAAGTGTATACCGATGGGTCCTCCACGGTGAACAGCTCAGGAGCCGGCATCCTTATCACCAGCCCTAACGGAGACGAGTTTGAGTACGCCTTGAAGTTTACCTTCTCGGCCTCAAATAACGAATTCGAATATGAGGCGGTGATAACTGGAGTCGAGTTAGCTAGAGCTGCCGGGGCGGAGCACATTGTGTTAAAAACAGACTCACTCTTAGTGACTAATCAAATCCGAGGAGAGTATGAGGCTCGAGACGATGGGAGGGTAAGGTACCTGGAAAGGGTAAAAACTGACACCGCAAAATTGAAATCTTTCCAAATACAGTGCATCGCCAGGTCTGAGAACAACCGAGCCGACGCTCTCTCAAAACTTGCCAGTTCAAGCATAAAAAATGTCAGTCGAACCGTGCTGGTGGATACCAGGAATGCTAAAAGCATCACTGAGACCGTCGGCATGGTGGGCGACATCGAAGCCGAGACGACGTGGATGACTCCGATAATGAAATACAAGCTGACAAAAGAGTTACCGGAGGACCGCAGTCTCTCTCAGAAGATAAGAAGGATCGCCGCAAGGTACTTGGTGTTCGAAGGAGAATTATACAGAAGGTCCGTGATAAGACCACTCTTGAAATGTGTCGGCCCAGCCGACGCGGAGCTTATACTGACAGAGATTCACGAAGGCATCTGCGGACACCACATGGGGGCAAGAACGCTAGCCCACAAAGCTCTTCGAGCCGGCTACTTCTGGCCTACCATGCTGAAAGATTCCAGGGCCAAAACCAAGAAGTGAAAGAATTGTCAGATGCATGCTCCGGTAATACATGCGCCTTCCCGAGACCTGCAACCAGTACTTAGTCCCCTACCATTTGCACAGTGGGGGATGGATTTATTAGGACCATTTCCGATGGCCTCCGGAGGAAGGAAGTACCTGATTGTCGCCGTTGACTACTTCACCAAATGGGTCGAGGCTGTCGCGGTACCTGCCAAGACCACGGCGTCCGTAAGAAAGGTGATTTGGGAGAACGTCATAACTCGTTTTGGGTTACCCCAAGTCATTGTATTTGACCACGGTCGAGAGTTTTGGAGCGACATGATAATGAATTGGTTGGAAGAGCTCAGTATCAAATTTGCATACTCCTCCGTCTGCCACCCTCAGAGCAACGGGCAGGCGGAGGCAGCTAATAAAACAATACTGAACGGGTTGAAGAAGAAGGTTGAAGAACTAAAGGGAAGATGGGCTGATGAACTACCCGGCGTCCTGTGGTCACTTCGAACCACGGAAAAAGAAGCAACAGGGTACAGTCCATTCTACCTAGTCTATGGGTCTGAGGCCGTCCTGCCAATTGAAGCAGCGGTGCCGACATTCAGAACGCAAACCTTTGACCCAGTCGAAAATGAGGAAGGCCTGAGAGCCTCCCTAGACCTAGTCGAAGAAAGTCGGGACACGGCACGGCTCAACTTGGCAGTCTATCAAAACCGAATGAGAAGAGCATACAACCGTAGGGTCCACAAAAGGGACTTAAGAGTAGGAGATCTAGTCCTGAGAAAGTCGGCCGCAACAAACAAAGGAAACATCCATGGTAAAATGACGGCCAACTGGGAAGGACCCTACAGGGTAGTTGAAAAAATGAGGCCGGGGACATACCGGCTGACAGACATGGAGGGTGTGCCTCTAATGAGCCACTGGAACACCGACAACCTTAGGAAATATTTTGTATAGCGGCAGAGGTGTCCGAGACCGTTGTGGGCACCCCAACGCGTGATTATATCTTATGAAGAATGATCCAAGTTCTCCATAAAAATGCTCGTCCCCTCCATAGTCGTACCAAAGTAGACGCCACGGCCAAAGCCGGGCAGTCACTACAATAGCAGTTGATACTCGCGAAAGCGCCCAACATGCTTAGTAGACGCCAGCCGGGCAGTCACTACAAATGCAGTTGATACTCGCGAAAGCGACCAAAATGCTTAAGAACGTATAAGTACAGTTGAGAACGCAAATCTGACTGCCCCGGCCAATCCGGGAGTGGCAGAGGAAGCGATAAATATGTCTATAGATACGAACGCTGTCGAGCCGTAACCTCGATTGCCTCGGCCAAAGCCGGGAGTGACGGGGAAACGACCGATACGCTAACATGTTCACAACAGCAGTTGGGAAGCGCAAATCTGACCGCCTCGGCTAAGACCGGGAGTGGAGGAGGAAGCGACCGACATGCCAATATGTTTAAAAACGTTTAAGTACAGTTGAGATACGCAATCTAACTGCCTCGGCCAAGCCGAAGGTGAAACAAAAAAAAGCGCTCAATATGTCTAAAAACGTAAGAAGACAACTGAATGGAGGATGAGATCAAAAGCCTCGGCCAAGCCGAAGGCAAATAAACAAACTTTATTGAAAAATGTTTACAAGGCAAAACAAAGTCGACGGCCGTCCCCATAGGGATAGCCTAAACACAACCTACCAAAGTTTAACAAAAAAGAAGGAACAACAAAAGGTTACAAACATAAGACTTGAAGCGCCAAAAGGATGGCAGGGAGGAAAGGCTCAATAGTTGGTCCCCGAACAGCTGAAGCTGTCCGAAGGACCGGGTGAATCTGGTGACGACCGCCCATCTCCCTATGCTTGTTGCTGCTCGCCACCGGCAGCAGTAGCAGCATCACCAACGGTGGGCGGCCCAGAGGAAAGCTTGGCAGCTTCACTTGCCTTTGCCCTCTCAGCCTCCTCTCTGGCCTCTTTCACCTTAGCATCCCGGGCCGCCTTCTCCGCAGCCTTCTGAGCGGCCTTCGCCGCCTTCGCCTCATCCGCGGCCTTGGCCTCCGCAGCAGCCGCCTTCTCATCCAGAAGCCGGTCAAAATCTTGCCACGGGAAGGTGCCTTCAGGAAGGAGCTCTTTAATCGCATCCCTGGTAGCATCTTGACTTGGTCCTGCACGGGCACACATGTCAGGGATGATGACGGTTTTCAACGTCTCAATATCCTTCTCCCTCTGAGCAAGGATAGCCTTTGTGCCCTTGTGCTCCTTCGCCTCGGCCGAATGCAGGGACTTCCATCTCTCCCTCTGATCAACCATAGCCTGATAGCCGCCCTCAAATTTGTTTCTCTCCTCCCGCAGCATCAGCCAACGCAGCCTCAACCTTGGCTCTCTCGGCCTGGACCGCCTTCTCGGCCTCCTCCTTAAGCTTTCGCTCAGCGAGTAAGTCTTTCATGGTGGCCAGGAAGTCCATCTTCGACCTCTCGGCCTCCTTCTTAGCAGCGGCAAGCTCGAGCCTAAGCCGTTCAAGCACAGGGGCAGTTTCAGCCATGAGCTTTTCTTGCTCGACGAGATGAGTGCCGGCTAGTTCAGCCCACTTCACCAACCTCTTGGCCAACCTTATGCCTTCCGCCCTGAGCTGAACGGGGGAAACCTTCTGGGATGAGGAGTCGACGGTGACATTTTTATCGCCCGTCTGCACATGCTGCTTCTCCAATTGCCGTTCAGTGAGAACGACAGCCGGCGACGGCTGATCTATAAAAAACCCAGACAAAGCATTCGTGTCAACATTCATTGACATATCAGAAAGCCTGTCATCAGGAACGCCTAAAGAACCTGCTAAATCCGAGCCATGGGTTAGATCCGTACCAGTTCTGGCCTTCTTGGACAGAGGGCCGGCTGACCCCTTTTCTTTCCCCGCCTCGAAAACGGCGAGAGGCGTTGCTTCCTTCCTCTTATTTGAAGGAGGAGGACACTCAAGAACGGTGACGTCCTCGTCGACATTGACGACCACCTGATCCTTTTGGACTGCGGGGATTGGAGATTGAGTGGGAGTTGGCGTCATAGCCGCCGTAGACGTTGTTTTTGGTCTCCGGCGCGACACGTTACCGCCAATCTCCGCTTGAGTCGCCGCCACATCCATTGCATTCATCGCCTGCTCCATAAGCTCGTACGGGGCCGGTCTGCGATCACGTGGCGCAGCCTTAGGGTGCAGCTCAACCACTCTCCCGTCCTGGTCAAGTCCCAACTTGTTTAGAATAGAGACGGAGAGATCCCGGCCAAATCGATCTGCAAGAAACAAAGTCAACAGTTAAGCAAAAGAAATAAACCAAGGCTCAAATACAGAAGCATAAAAGCAAGGGTGGGCCTCACACCGACCCCACTAACCCTGGCCGAGGGCCGGTATGAGGCCGACGTGACAAAGCGGCTCGTCTTGAAGGACGATCTGCGTCGGAGGCATCCATCCCTTCGGCGTGCCATCCTTCTCAGCTTCGAACAGGCTCATTGCCCGTACTTCGTCCTCCTTAAGATAGACCTTCTTGGCGTCCATCTTGATCTTATTCCAGGAGACATATCTATCATGCTCCCCCTGACTCTCACACCGCAAATTGACGCGACGCTGGAAGGACCGGGGCAGTGGATAGTCCTCCGGAACCTCAACATATACCCACCGCCCCTTCCAGTCCTTGCAAGATGTCAGCTTGGAAACGGTGACATAACCCGGCTCGGTCTGCAAGATGTACCACCCCGAGCCGCCTAGGGTAGTCTGCCGAAGATGGTGAAGCCGGCGGAAAAGGTTCACCGTTGGGGCCTCCCCTTTAAAAAGACAAAGCCATACAAAGCCAATAATCGTCCTAATGGCCAACGGATGCAGTTGTGCCACGGCGACATTCATGGCTTTAATTATGGCCACGACGTGTTCATTAAGAGGAAATCGGAGCCCATACTCCAGATGTCTGATGTACATGCCGATACAGCCTTCGGAAGGGCAACAGACCGCCTGATCACCCTCAGGGATAACAATTCTATACCCCCTGCCGAAGAAGTAATGGTCTTCAAAAAGTTCAGGCCCGGAACAACTAGCGAACTTGTCCGTCCAAACACGATCGGCCTTAATCGAGCAGGCTTCACCGTGCCACAAGAACTGCGGCCTCTCTACATCAGAATGGGTCTTTTCATCATCATCATCATCATCAAAACCCTCCAAAAATTTCTCATCAACTTCAGGAGAAGGCGACAAGCGCCCCCCGAACCCTATCGGGGTGACAACCAGTGGCTCCTGTTCATCAGGATGCGGCGGTTCGCCCCCCGGAGTAGAGGTACTAGGAAGAGCATCAGCAGCAGACATGGTGACAACAGTTAATTAACAAGTAAAAAGTTGGGGAAGAATTTGTTGGTTTACCTTGGAAGAAAGTGTTACGCAGAGTAACGCTTCGAAAAATAGAGAGAAGTTTCTTCGAAAAAACTAAGAGAGAGGAAATTTTTTGAGAAAATGAAGTTTGATGGTCAAAATGAGGGGCTAACTGCTCTATTTATAGAGCAAAGCCCATTCAGTGGACCAATCAGAGCAAAGCCCATGAAGCGTCCACCAATCAGCACCAAGCCACGTGTCAAGCATGCAGCCACGGAAGGTCAATCGACATACAGTGATGAATCTTCTTCGACACGCTCCTTGGTATCTACTTGCTAACGGCCCGCTGATCAACCAAGCTTGGCAGCACCGGCCGGGGGCAATCAAAAGCACACGGCACTCTCAACCTTGGTCTCGGCCAGCGCCGTTTTCTTTTCCACATTGGATGTCCATTACACAACCATGTGGAGGGGGGATATGGTACGGCCTGAACAGATTCAAGCCGAGGAAGAAGATCGACATGCGCAGAATACGCTCAACACTCATCGAAGGTCCATACCACGGCATAGACTACGCTGGGGGCAAATTGATGGGGCATATTCTGCACCCGCTGACCGAGTCAACATATTGAGCAAGGTCAAAGCTTAAAGACAGCAAGTCAACGTATTAGACAGCTTAACCGACACAGCCTGTCGGCCTGTCACTTGGGTCTCGGTCTCGGCAATTAGCCGGCCGAGAGGCATATCCGCGTACTCATATCCAGTCCCCTCGGCATGGAGTCAACCAGGCCTGCCGGCCCGGCATGGGTCCCTCGGCCGAAGGTAAGACAGTCTTTCCACCTGCTAGCCACTTGGCCACTACGTGACAAAAGGTGAAAGTCTATAAATACTCCACTTCTCTCATTGAGAAAAGGATCCCAAACTATCCGAAAATCATCTTAATCTGGTATAAAACTCCCTTATCTCTCTACAATATACTTTGCCAAGTTAACACACAACTTATCTCTTTAAGTTTACTGACTTGAGCGTCGGAGTGAGTACGCTCGGTACCAAGTCGAGCCCTCAGTTTGTTCATCTTTACAGGAGAGAGTGAAAGGAAGAGACAAGCAAACGACGTCATTCTACAAGCTTAAGTGGTCATAATCCTGCTCCGGAATCACACCCGGAACAGGTTGATTTTTTAGTTGTTTTCTAGTATAAATTCTTCACTGGGGAATGAGATGAATGATGATGATGCGCAGTAAAGGTGGTTTTTGTTTTTAGATAGATGATTAATTGCCTTGCTCCAGAAATACATCAGAGTATTATAATAATGCAAGTAGTTGAGTAGATATGGAAAATGTATTTGTACTACGCCCCATGATAGCATAGAAATAGATGAGTAATTGACTGTTTTACCCTTCATTTTCCACTCAATGTTTAGACTATATGAGGTTTTGGGACAATTTTGCCCAAACTAATAAGAGAGCTTGAAATTGGTTTTCCTAATCTCTCATGCTGCCACATCAGCAGTGAAAGAGTGTTATTTTATATATATATTATACTCCCTCCTATTTAGGGTTTTCTTCCCTATTTCCTTATTTGGTTATTCAGATTTTCTTTCCTATTTCCTTTTTTGGGTTGATTTGTGTGGTCCAAATTCAATGGCATGTGGGGTAGTATATTTTGTGTGGTCCAAATTCACTTCCTTATTTCTTGGGTAAAAACTAAAGGGGAAAAATATAGTGAATAAGAGAGAGTGTATATATATATATATATATATATATAACTGGGTTGAAACGCTATGGATGCGCCAGTGTCAACCCAGCCTTAAATACACGTATTAATTACAGCTGGATTAAATACAAACATAATAAATACTGTATAAATCTCAGCAAAATATTAATTATAGTTTAATAAATTTTATTATAAAATTTTATTAAATAATTACGTGATTTAATTCTAAATTTATTAAAAAGTTATTTTGATAAAAATTCTAAAATGTAAATAATTACGTTCATTGTGAAAAATGCTTTCAATTGAGTATAAATTTCATTATATTTATTGAAATACTCCCTCCATACCACACCAATGTAAACATGGTGAAAATTGGGGTTTTTAAGAAAAGAAGGTAAAAGTAAGGGCAAAAATGGAAAGTAAGCTAAAAGCAATTAAAAATTAAGAAGGGGGGATTATCATTAAGATAAAACTAATAATTTCATAATTAGAGAACCCACTTGCACAAAAAAGCAGCGTGGGAAATAGCCTTATTGTTTTATGTGAACTCCCCCAACTCCCTCGCATTTTCCACCACCCACAAAGAAATTGGAAATAATTTCAAACAAATTTCAAGAATAAAACGAATTACAGTACAAACAATTAAAACAATTAAAGGACGAAAAAACCATCTTTACCTTTCACATTTTCCTCCGCTTTTTTCCTCGTCTTTTCTAAGAAATTCGCAACAAATTTGTTGAACTTTACAGATTTTGGTGACAAATCACCAGATCTATCAAAACATGAACCAAGATCAAAGTTTGTTGAATCGATCTTCTCAGAACATTCAGGGACATCGATGGGTATAGAATCAGGAACGGTGGTATTTGAGTCACCATAAAAAGCTGATGTTGCCTCAGTATCATCATCAACATCAGAGTCTAAAAGTGACCCATAACCGGAGTAAGTATCAGGGGCAACATGCCCAATACCGGGTATAAATAACAAATTATCGAGAGATTTATGATAAGAGGGAGCTTTATTATTGTTCTTCATCGAAATAGGTTGAGATTTAGGATGATTCATGGCAAGTTTGAGTTTTTTTTTGTTGAGATCTAGAGAGGGGGAGTAGAACGGCGAATGCAGAGGATTTTTTTGAGGGTTTTTTTTTACAGAGAGAGGAGAAAGGGGGAGAAGATTCTAGAGATTGAATGAAGGGTTGGGTTGGACGAGTTGGGTAGTTAGGTAAATATGGAGGGAACGGTTAGTGGGTAGTGGGTAGGATTATTGGGTTAAATGTTGGGTTGGTGGGTATAATTAATAGGATTAATGGGTTAAGAGTATGGTTGATGAGTGGCCCAACCTTTGGTAATTATGTAGATATAGGAATGATATAAGGGTATTTTTGTAAAAAAACAACCTATTTATGGTATGTTACCATTTGTATGGTACGGACATATTCGGTAAGTGGGAAGATTGGTGTGGTATGGAGGGAGTATTTATTTTGATGTGTAGAAATGACTAAAGTAAGTGTCTCACAATGATTTACATTTACGTAAAAAAACATTTTGAGAAAGTTATAAAACATAGACTATTAAATTCATTAGGAAAAATATATTTGGAAGAATAATTCTATATATTAAAAACACACCTTTAAAAAAACTACTAAGAGACAAGTTTTTATAGTATGGGAATGAAAAAAATTATATTGGACAAATTGAATACATATGAAATTTTGATAGGTTTCAATAGTGGGATAACGAGTATTTGTACGAGTGTGCATGTACATAGTGATCGCGAGTGCATTTGAATAATCAAAACAAAAGTAATGATTATTAAGTAATATTGTATTATAAACGACATGAAAAAGTAGAAAATACGTTACATTTTTCTTTAATTTCTTTAATTAAGTATGTATAAGTCAAATATAAAATATTGATTATGACAAACCAAATACTCCGTATTACTTTTAGTTAAATATTTTATATGTTATCTTTTAAATACTTTGAAGTTAAACATCAAAAAATAATATTTGAGAAAGTTCAACCTATTATATTTACAGGTAATAAACTCTTAAACATCATTATATATAATTGTTTAAAAAAACAAAAGGTGCAAATTTCTCATAGATATGTTTGACACATATCACATGCAAGACACACTCAAAACATTTGAATAAGTTGAGTTTGAACTCTACATGTTTGATAGATAAATGTCATATGTTATACATAAGAAAATAAAAATTACATAAAATTATGTTCACATCATTTTGAATAAATATTAATTTATTTGAGACATAAAGTATCATGAAATTATATAATTTGAGAACTTACAATCATTATTGTTGTATTATTCGAATAAATTTTATTTTGATTAATATGATATTTCACCAGTCACAATTTTATTTATAAAACGTTGATCATGCATAATTAATTATCACTTATTAGTTTTAATTAAAACTCTCATGTATTTTGTTTTAAAACATTGAAGTTAAAGCTAAAAATATTAAATTTGAGAAAAAATTATTTATAAGAGGAAATATTGAAGGTCATATATAAATTATATAATTTTTCTTCAATTATAATCATAAAATATTAAAACAAGCCGCGCGAAGTGTGACGATCCGTACACTTCGAACCCTTAGTTTTATTTATGCTATGTAGTTTCATTTCCTCTTGTATATTTTTAGTAAATACTTTCCTAATTTAGCATAGTTAGCATTAGCTTTTTCTTTCTCTAAATGGGTGTATCGCTATTCTGCACTTTCAATGTCTCCTGCTACCAGGATGTAACTATCAAATTTCCCTCTTTGGGGAGTACTAGTCAATCAAACATCTGCTTCCCACCAAGTTGCCTTCTTATTGCTTGTTGTTGCTTTCTTGTGAACGACTCTTGCCTTCACTTCACTATAACAAGCCCGTGTGTGTCGATCGAGACTAGGATTCCGACACCCACAACCCGAGACCGATTACGAGTGCCTAGTGCTTGACAAACACTAGTGCCTAACGCTCTTGCTTTCATTCTTGTCGAGTGTTTAAACAAAAGTTCGCGTCACGCCCCGACTCAAGGTTTCGGACCGTGACATTTGGTATCAGAGCCCGGTCTTCTTGACGGGCTGCTGTATACGATGGCAACAAAGGCGGTAGAACCAAGTGGGACTAAAAGTGACACTAAGGCCAAAGTGGCGGCTTTAGAGAAATTGATGGACGAGAAAATTCCATCCTTGGAGGCTCTCATTGTGAGTTTGGGGAGTACTCACCAAGTAGTTGAGGAGACGGTAAAGGGGCATGCTGCCCGCTTCGAGGCCGTAGACGAGTCCATAGAGGGGCATGAGAGCCGCCTTGTGGCCGTCGAAGAGGCGATTCCAAAAGAGTATAACTCGGATATGGGTTATATCTATGAAAAAGTCGAGCAACTCGAGAACATGTGCAATACCTTGATAAAAATGGCCGCGGACGGGAGTTTTGGTGGAACTCCTAAGGTGAAGCCGCCTACACCCCTCAAGTATAGTGGGGCGAGAGATTCGAAAGAAGTCGATAACTTCATCTTTGACATGGAACAATACTTCTGAGTGAGTGCGCTCGACGTAGGTCTAAAGGTCAGTACCGCGAGTATGTACCTAACGGATGACGCTAAACAATGGTGGCGCTCGAAACATGCCGAGATCGAGGCAAGGACCATTAGACTAGAGTCATGGGACGATTTCAAACGACTCTTCCAGGAGCAATTCTACCCGGAGAACACCGATTTCCTAGCTCGAAGGAAATTAAAGAACTTGAAACATACAGGCTCGATTCGCGATTATGTGAAAGCGTATTCGGCTTATATGTTGGAGATAGCGGACATGACCGAGAAGGATCAGGTGTTTCAGTTTATTGATAGTTTGAAGGAGTGGGATCAGCGAGAAATCATGCGACAGCGACCTGAGTCCCTCTCAGCTGCGATGACAGCGGCTGAAAGGCTAGTTGACTACTACACGGAGCGCGAAACCTCCCAGAAGAAGGGATTCGCTGCAACGGGCGTAGGCAACCAAAGGTTTGGAGGGAAGAATTCACAAGCAAGACCTCCCTCTACGGGTAATAGTCGGTTCCGTCCCGGAGGTGATAATAGGAGATGGGGTCCGGCGAATTCCACTCCAACCTCTTCTAAGGGTAGTAATTATGAAGCGTCGACTGCTAGGAAGCCGTTCGCGTGCTTCCTTTGCAGAGGACCGCACCGAATGTCCGAGTGCCCTCCCCGGGGGGAGTTCAACACCCTTAAGAAGAATTTGTCCAAGATGTCGGTAGAACAGAATCCCGAGGGGATATGCCATGATACATAGGGGTGCGATGATGATGAGGCCAGTGAGCAAGAAGAAATGGCTCGAATGAGAGCAGTCCACATGATGTGCTCAATGGACAAAGGCGTTGAACCCCTCCGAGACCAAGTTCAGGGAACTGATGTACGTGGAGATAAACGTCAATGGAAAGGCTACTCGAGCAATGATAGATACAAGGGCCTCCCATAATTTTGTCACCCCCGACGAAGCGAAGAGACTTGGAATGAAGTTGAACCGAGAAGGAGGAAGCATGAAAGCTGTCAACTCCAAAGCCTTGCCGATTCAGGGTGTGGCTAGAGAAGTGGTGATCAAGATGGGCGAATGGACGGGGAAGCTCGACTTCACCAGCGTCCCGATGGATGACTTCAAGATCGTCCTCGGCATGGATTTTCTGAAGCGGACCCCTACCTTTCTGGCGCCCCACAATGGGTCGTTAATAATGGTGGGATCAAAACCATGTCTTGTGAAAGCTGTTGAAGCTGACCGAAAGCAAAAGGGGCCACTCCTCTCGGCAATGCAGTTGAAGAGGGGACTTCAAAAGGGAGAGCCTACATACTTGTGTACAGTGTCCATAAAAGAAGACACCGTTGCTGAATGCGTAGAACCACAAGTAGAGAAGGTGCTAGAGGACAACAAGGACTTGATGCCTGATCAGCTACCTATGAGTCTGCCACCCGACGTTCGGTAGACCATCAAATTGAATTACTCCCGGGCACAAGACCTCCTGCTCGAGGGCCATATCGGATGGCGCCTCCCGAACTAGCGGAACTACGAATACAACTAGACGATCTGATTCGCTCGGGGTCGATACGACCTTCCAAAGCTCCCTATGGAGCCCCCGTGCTCTTCCGGAAGAAACATGACGGTAGTCCGAGATTGTGTATCGACCACCGGCTCGAACAAGCCGACGGTGAGGAACCGCTACCCCATCCCATTGGTAGCGGATTTGTTCGATCGATTACAAGGCGCAGTATACCTCACCAAGCTCGACCTAAGATCTGGTTATCATCAAGTTCGAATTGCCGAAGGAGATGAGCCGAAGACTGCTTGTGTGACGAGGTATGGGTCTTTTGAATGGTTGGTCATGCCCTTTGGCTTGACGAACGCCCCTGCAACGTTTTGTACGTTGATGAACCATGTTTTCCACGAGTACCTGGACAAATTCGTGGTGGTATATCTGGACGATATCGTTATATATAGTCGCTCGTTGGCTGAACACGTAAAACACTTGGAGTTGGTGTTCGCGAAGCTACGAGAGAACCATCTATTTGTGAAGAGAGAGAAATGTGAATTTGCCCAACCCGAAGTGAATTTCCTTGGTCACATAGTGGGCAAAGGCAAACTGAAGATGGATCCGAAGAAGATTGCCGCTATTAAGGACTGGGGAACCCCAAGGAATGTGTCTGAGCTCCGCTCTTTCTTGGGGCTCGCAAACTACTATCGAAGATTCATCCGAGCGTACTCGAAAATTGCTTCCCCGCTCACCGACTTGTTGAAGAAGGATAATACGTGGGAGTGGTCTATCGACAAGAATAGGGCCTTTGAGAAGCTCAAGGAAGCGGTGGTACAGGAACCGGTCTTGGCGTTGCCGGATATCACGAAGCCTTTTGAAGTTGAGACGGATGCATCTGATTACGCCCTCGGGGGGGGGGTGCTACTCAAGAGGGTCACCTTGTGGCTTTCGAAAGCAGAAAGTTTAATGGAGCCGAGACTCGTTATGCGGTACAAGAGAAAGAACTCCTAGCTATTGTTCATTGCTTGCGGGGGTGGAGGCATTATCTCTTGGGATCAAAGTTCGTTGTCAAGACTGATAATACCGCAGCATCTCACTTCTTGACTCAGCCCAAGCTGAACAACCGATAAGCTAGATGGCAAGAATTGTTGGCAGAGTTCGATGTGGAATTCGCTTATAGACCAGGAGCCGCAAACAGAGTCGCTGATGCCCTTAGCCGAAGATGTGATTTGGCCACATTGCACACGATTTCTCTTTTGTCTACCACCATAGTGGCTACCGACATTCAGGCTAAAGTGAAAGAGCACCTCGACCTGGACCCGGTGGCAAGGAATCTGAAACAATTAGCCATCGAAGGGAAGACTCGCAAATTTTGGATGGAGGATGGCCTCTTGTTCACGAAGGGACATCGGATCTTTGTTCCAAAAGCGGCAGGGCTGCGAAAGATTCTCTTGCAAGAGTGCCACGATACATTGTGGGCGGGTCATCCGGGGTGGCGAGAGAACCTTATGCCTCAAGAGAAGCTACTACGGCCGCAGATGAAGGATGATGTAATGGAGTACACAAAGACCGTCGATCGATCGCCAACTAGACAAGGGAGAGAAACAGAAGCCCGAGGGGGGGGGGGGCTACTAAATCCCTTACCGGTACCAACTCGTCCATGGGAAAGTATCTCGATGGACTTCATATCTGGGTTACCGAAGGTAGGGGCTCTCAATGTGATCCTTGTCGTTGTGGATCGCTTCTCGAAGTATGCCACATTCATTCCCCTTCCGAAGACGTGCAGTGCTGAAGAGACGGCCACGATGTTCTTCAAGAATGTTGTGAAATATTGGGGACTACCTCAAAGTATAGTCAGTGATCGTGACTCGCTTCACGGGACTATTTTGGGGAGAATTGTTTCAGCTCCTGGGCTTTAAACTTCGGATGTCATCAAGTTACCATCCTCAAACAGATGGCCAGACGGAAAGATTCAATAGAATGTTGGAAGAGTACTTGAGACATTTTGTGGGCGCGACCCAGATGGAGTGGGTGCGCCTCCTAGATGTTGCCCAGTTCTGTTTTAATGTTCAAACGAGCTCCTCTTCTAATAAGAGCCCGTTTGAGCTTGTCACAGGTCAACAACCGTTATTGCCTCCCACGATTTGCGATTCTATGGTGGTGGCGGACGAAGAAAGCTCACAAGTTTGCTAAAGAATGGAATGTCAATGCTGAGATTGCTCGCGCTTACTTGGAGAAGGCATCCCGCCGCATGAAAAAGTGGGCAGATGCGAACCGGAGGCCAAGAGAGTTCAAGGTAGGCGACATGGTCATGGTGAAGTTGAATAAGGAGCAGATGAGATTTCTTAGGGGAAGAGACAAGCGGCTGGTGCGAAAGTATGAAGGCCCCATCCAAGTGATCAAGAGGATTGGGGAAGTTGCTTACAAGCTTGACCGCCCTGCCTGGATGAAGTGTCACACGGTCTTCCATGTGAGCTGCTTGAAGCCGTACCATCCAGATCCTGAAGATCCAACCCGCAACAAGAGAAAGCGCGCCAACATTCGTTCCAATCAACTTCCAGCAACATCAGACGACTAATCCAGCCTTGAAGACTTGAAGTGTTCCAGCGTTGCCGAGGACGGCAACAGATTAGGTGGGGGGGGAGTGTGACGATCCGTACACGTCGAACCCTTAGTTTTATTTATGCTATGTAGTTTCATTTCCTCTTGTATATTTTTAGTAAATACTTTCCTAGTTTAGCATAGTTAGCATTAGCTTTTTCTTTCCCTAAATGGGTGTATCGCTATTCTGCACTTTCAATGTTTCCTGCTACCAGGATGTAACTATCAAATTTCCCTCTTTGGGGAGTACTAGTCAATCAAACATCTGCTTCCCACCAAGTTGCCTTCTTATTGCTTGTTGTTGCTTTCTTGTGAACGACTCTTGCCTTCACTTCACTATAACAAGCCCGTGTGTGTCGATCGAGACTAGGATTCCGACACCCACAACCCGAGACCGATTACGAGTGCCTAGTGCTTGACAAACACTAGTGCCTAACGCTCTTGCTTTCATTCTTGTCGAGTGTTTAAACAAAAGTGCGCGTCACGCCCCGACTCAAAGTTTCGGACCGTGACACGAAGCGCGGGATACTACCTAGTATAATAATAATAATAATAATAATAATAATAATAATAATAATAATAATAATAATAATAATAATAATAATAATAATAATAATAATAATAATAATGATACTATTAAAATGAAGAAATATGTTAGGGTAAGGTGAGGTGTAACATGTGATAAACTAAACATTTCTAAATAACATTTCTCGAGTAACTTAAATTAATCTAAGAAAAAAAGGTTAACACTAATTCTAGTCTTTTTTCCAAATTAATCCGGAATAAAATTGAATTCTAAAAAAAGTTGGACCTGTTACACAAAATTTCGATTTTCAGGTTCCAAAAATTTCGGTCCAGTCTGGTCCAATTTCCGGGCGGACAATTGTTACCATTGGACTATATCACGTCTTCTGTGAATAAAACTTGTTAAGGTTTCTCGTCTGTACCGGGTCAAAATTAATAATGAATTTGAAAAGCAAATAAAAGGAAAGCAAAAAATGTTGAGGTTAAAGGGAATTTCACAGAAATCGCAGATTGCAACGAGATACATTCTGAACTCTGCTACTGGATTCAATCATGCAAATATTATCCCATTTTCACAATCCACCACCTCCGTCCGCTTTCTTGACATCTACCAGGTTGGTTGCTTCCCTTCTCTTATCGATTGATTCCGTATTACTCCCTCCCTCCCTCCGTCTCAATCATTTATTTACCTTATTATATATGCTGTCAACTGATATTAAGTAATGCTATTTCATGGGGAGTTGGTTTACTTCAGATGGGAAGTAAAGATGCTATTGACAAAGAACGTGCTCGACTGTATGTTTCTCACTTTTTAACATTTCAGTACTGTCTCTTGTGTTTTATCCGAATACTAATTCTCCTTTTTTTTTTTTGTTACTGTAATGCAGTAAAGATGAGATGAGTAGAGGTTATTTTGCTGATATGTCTGATCTCAAAAAACACGGTGGCAAGGTTATTACTTTATTACAATCTCAAAGTTTGTTGCTTTCTTTGCTTCTTTTAAATAATTCTCAATTGGGTAGCTCCCAATTTTTGCTTATATGGATTCTTTTGTTGTTTCCGTAGATTGCCGTCGCAAATCAAGCAATAATTCCTGCTGCCACAGCGGTCAAGTTTCCGACTCTTGAAGCTAGTTATTCAGATGGCAAAACAATTAAGCTGCCCTTTGGTTCAGATGGCATTGCGGGGGATCAACCTAAGGCCACATTACTTTGTCTAACGTTTCGTGCTAATTCTCAGGTTTCGATTTTGTGCCTGTTATGTCATTTTCTGTTTTTTGTGTTCCTATTGTCAATTATTAGTAACTTAAATTATATGCTGCGTATTTCTTGGATGCTGTTTCACAGGATTTTAGATATAGTCATATAGGCTAATTGGAAAACTTTGCAGCTGCAGAAGTTCAGATGAAAATTTTATAGAATGAGACACAATTGTAAACTTGCTTACTAACTAAGCCATTACTGATGCTGAAATAAAATTATGAATGGAAGTTCTAGTAGTTGTCGCTCTTGTTAGTTTGAATTAACAGTGATATATTGATTCACTTGGTTGGTGCCTGAATGTACTTTGTTGAAGTTAGCTGTTTTTGAAAGTAAAGAATGCATTGCCTTGAGTACTGCAAGTGTTCTGTTGTTTTTGAATGTCAAAAATTGATTTTGATGTTAAAGTCCTCAATTCTGTTGGTTGTTTTTAGTTGAGAGTTTGGATTTTATCACACTACATTTCGCCTTTGAGATGGTTTCTATGAACATTTTGTTATGTGATGCTCACTTTGCAACCTTGTATTTTCTTTGATTCACATGACTACGATTTATAGCTTACTTATCACTGATTTATTCAAGCCTAGCTTTTCAAGGCAAAACTCTTATTTTGTATTTTACTCTTGGGCTGTTTGACATGCTCCATGGTCCGCCCAGCTTTGATGAAATGTTATCTTACAGGCTATGGTTGATTCTTGGAGCAAAGCATTTCATGAAGCCTTCAACGACTCTAGCAATATTCACATCTATGAGGTAAATTGCATTAACGCCATTCTACTTAACCAGAAAATTGGAGATCTTGTACCATGATAAATAAGCACTTGGTCACAATCCATGCAAAATCTGCCATGTCTCTCGGCCATGTTTGGAACCTGTTGGAAAATCATGACATTTCATATGGTCGCGGGTTGGTTAGAGGGGAGACCATCTTGCTACAAGTTTCTTCATTCCTAAAAGGGTCTTTGTTGTTTTTAGTTAGAGCCGACTTGCCAAGGCACCAAATAATTTGGACTTTATATGCTACTACCCAAAGCTTATACCGAGAAATGGAGAATGTGTTAATTCTAGGAAGAAGCAAGTAATTGGGAATTGTGACACATGTTTCTCTATCTTATTGTCTCGCATGATCTTTCCACTTCACATGATGGCATGATCATTTTTCGGGGGAATTTTGAGATCTCCTTTTGATTATAATATGAAATGGATGAGACGATGAGTCACTTTCCTTGCTTCTAATGTTGGATACTGGGCATTTCACTAGATATGTATATGTTAGTCTCTGAAGACTAATTACTTGTGCATTTTTTGTTGTTAACCGCTGTCTCTTAGGGGGACTAGTTTTTCCTATGTTACGAGGTTCTTTGGGATATCATTAATTAAATTAACATCAAACTGTTTCTCAACGGCGCAAACCTGAAGTTCCTAAATGTGTGTGATATGTGTTGGAAAAATACAAAGACGGGTTTATCTACTCGCTTATTTTCACAAGGTTCTTGTCTTGTAGTTCTGACTGATTAGTCTTCAAAGATCAAGAGGTGCATCATGGTTATGAGGTTGAATTCCTTACGCATTACATTTAGAGGTTTCAATATGACAGAGAGAAAGTAATTGTAGAGGTGTATTAGGCTGTCGAGAAATTCCCGCTTTTCTGAAGGAATTAAATTATCAGACATTCTTTTGAATCTCAAGAGTTTCCTTCTTACATTGGCTAAGGGCATCAGTTGCTTTTATGTTATCTCATTTTAGGATTTGCTATCATCAAAACAAATTGTAAAATTATCTAGTGGTCAGTATTCAGCAGGTGCCCCCTCCACCAAATTGTTTAGCAAGTTAGGTTTGGTGTTCTTCCCTGTATTCTTCTGTTAAGCCGTATATTCTTGTAGTGCTCTTGCAAAGTTGCAGCGCTTCTAATGTGAGATTGGGAGTTGCAACATAGGTTGATTCTACTAAGGTGTCGTATATGTAGGATTGTTAATGGGGTCTATGTGCTCTGTGCTCACAAGTTGTTGAGTGGAAGGGCGAACCTCTGTCGAACGTTAAGGCCTTTTAGGCTGGATATGGATGCTGGAAAGATTTTTTGAGGTACTTTGTTTTGTAGGGATGATACTGTCAAATACTTGAAATCTCAATAAGGTTCTCTTTGCTTGTCATCAAGGATTTCGTCCCTTGAGCATTTCAGAGAAATGATGCCTATAATATAATCTTTGTTTTAAGTTCTTATCTTCAAGATGGTGGTGTGGCATTCAGTCTAGTGGTATATTCTTAGCTCACTGACTACTGACAATGCACATGGCAAGTGAAGAAGTAATTAACTGAGCCAAACAGGAGGCTAGCTGTTTGTGTACACAGTTGTTACAAGTAGCATACACTGGGATGGGGTTTGCCAAATTTTATCCATATAAAGATATTGTTTGACTGTAGGAGGGCCTTGTTTAGCCGTTAAAACACTACAATGAGAATGCTTTTTCTTAATTTGTTTAGCAAAATGATGAAAGTTCCACTGCCGTGCTTGATGTAGCCATTATGTTTAACGCTGCTACCCTCCCACTTACCTAACCCACTGTTCTTGAAGGTTTAAAATTTTGGGGATGAGAGATCCATAGTTGCCCCTTTTTTGTGCTTGGTATGAGAGGTGGGAGATCTGTGTGTGGAAGGATTGTTTGGTGGTAGTGGCAAGTCCGAGAGGTTGTTCAATGATGGTAATAGAGCTAGACCGGCGATGGGCCGATGGTGGGAATAGGATGGATTAATGGTGCATAAATGGAAATAGGGTGTGATTCCCACCTCATCAGAAGTAGTGGAGAGGTGGTTCTTGGTCATAGATTAATAATGTACCATTGTGCTGGGTCGATAATGAACGGGGTTTGGTTTGCTAGCACCAGGACATGTGGTGGAGCCGTAGCGGTGAGCAAAACCGTATACTCGATACGGTTTCAAAACCGTTTCGGACATATGGTTTCAACAGTCGTAAAATTAAGTATACAGATGCGATACGTTTAACCGTGTATATGGTTTTTGGGTACCCAGGAAAGCCGGATACACAGATTCTGGGTATACGGTTCCGAATCTAAGCAGCTGTTCATAGTTTGTTACAATTAAGAACAAGAAACCAGCACAATTAAGAACAAAAAATGATAATGTCTACTGACTTCCTAAGATCCACCACGTACTATAATCATCCCACCAACTGACCCATACCACCGCCACCAAACCCTAGAGCCACTATCGACGACGGTTGAACCACTCTCCACCTCGCATGCAATTCGCAGTTGATTTTTTTTTCATTCATTAGTAGGTGGGTTGCTTGTTATGGTGGTGGTGTTTGATGTGGTGTGTCAACGATTGGAGCGTAGGGGTGGGAACCTTGAGGTGGTGTTCGATGCGGTGGGTAGGAGTTATGGTGGGTGTAGGTGTTGCTGGTGGTGCATTTTAGGTTTGGGTTGTTAACGGAGTGCGTCGCTTGGAGTGTGCGGTTGTTTTAGGGATTTGTGTTGTGGTGACAGAAAATGAGGGGCTGATTAGTGTTTGGGTTAGGGAGGGACTGATAAATTCAAGGACAAATATAGGTTTTTGACATTTTTTTATTTTTCTTTTTGAAAAATTGAAACCGGGTATATGGTTTCATTTTTTGGCTGACCCCGATCAAGTACGTATTTCACACGGAAATTCGTATCGCATATAAGGAAATGTGGGGATGCATTATTACTTATCCAATGTCCATAACACTCTTCTGGTTTTAGAACTTCAGTTTGTCAGAGTCGTGCCACATTATGCTGTATCTGACGCGTGTCTGGTGTCGTGTCGCGTGTCATTTGGTGTCGACACGCGACACGCCAGAAGACTGCCATGTTGAAATAACATTGTTCATTACCACCATGTGCCGTAAGGCCCGTAACACTATCAACTAAACCCTCAAAGAAAGAATGAGAGGTCTGCGTTCCTGTTCCCTTTCCGTGAAATCCCCAAACAAGCAAACAATTGTAATTAATAATGCATCCTCTCTTTAAGGTATCTTGTAGGGAGCGGAGCTACTTCATATGAAAATTAAAAACACTACATGAATGTTTGGCTAAGATGTTCTTTCCGGATCTTATAGTTAGATGAAGCTACCTATTAAGACAACTGTGTGATCCCGTAGTAACTCGTGTCAAGATTACCAGTCTCTAATTGAAAACCTGTAAAGCTCACCCCTTTATTTAAAAAAGGACCAGGGTGGATTTTCTGACCATAAAGTATTGTCTTGATGGCATGACCCAAGTTTATTTCCGTCACATGTTTAATAAAGGACAAGTAGCTAGCTAGTTTTTCTTCCTTAGTTTCAACTTTCGCGTTTTAAGGAGTTATTTACTCCAATTTGAGACATTGTCGGTCTTGTATCTGAAATGAGTTAACATGTCATTCAGGTGTCTTTCGTGGACTCTTGGTTCCTGTCACTTAAACCTGTAAAGCAGCTCTTACTCCGGATGATGAAGAAATCGAGCCCTCTTAATCAAACAGGTGCACTTCAGAGACAATGTGTTTATTCGTTTGGTGATCACTACTATTTCAGAAAGGAACTCAAGATCTTGAACCTGTTAACTGGGTAAGCAAATTTTCGGGATGTAGAACTAGAATCTCTTTAACTCAGTGATTCCAGTTGAGACATTCTCAACTTCTTACATGTGGAACCTCCAAAATACTTGTATATAGTTCATATAATTAAATCGTAAATTGGTTTGTACCGATTTTCACAGGTACATTTTCTTGCTCGACAACTTCGGCAGAATAAGATGGCAAGGATTTGGCACTGCAACGGAAGAAGAGTTGTCTTCGCTTCTATCTTGCACGTCTCTGTTACTGAATAAGAAATGAGCCCTAAGGTTCTAGTTTCTGACAGTAGATGAAATGCCGATGCTTCACAATATATCATAACTACAGGCGGAAACAAGGGAATGCTTGAGCAAGGTATTGAGTATCCATCAATAATCATTTTCGTTTCTCTTATAACACTAAATTGACAAATGCTCTGATAACAACCATTTCTGGTTGATGGGGAAATGCCGAGCCTTTTGTATTCTCGATATGGCTAAAGTAAAAAATTATAGCAACACAAGGATTATTTGTGTCTGCTATAATCTTATAATTCTCGTCCTTGCTACGATAACTTCTGAAATTTCTCAAGGAATTTTGTTTTTTTCAGAAATATATGTACGGATCACTTGTGTACGATATACACAAATATGAATTGTTTTCTCTTTTGTGAGATACAATCTGTCAAGTGTTTGGATTAGACCTGACAAATGGGTTAATGGGTAGGGTGTGGGTGTGTCAGTGGGTGTTATTATCAAGATATTTAGGTATAACGGTCAACATGCGACAAAAAATATTCGGGTCACTCTATTAGATATTTAGCTATTTGGGTCGGTCTATTTGGGGCGGATGTGTTTTGCCGTGTTTAGTTTTAATCCAAAAATGGTATCATATGATTTGTTTGTGTATGCTTTCAGCCCTTCATCATATGATAAAGCCGACTTGGTCTGATTTAGAGCCAATTAGAACCGTAAAGAATCGATACAACCAGATCCAAGCTTGACCTGGATTATGGACCAACTTGAATTTGACTCGTCTTTACCCGATTGGAAACCTCCTAATATAATCCATTCCAAAAACACTAATTCGAAAATGCACTTACGATTATCTACGGGAAAACAACCCAAGTTATAATAGTATAGTAGTGCCCAAAATCATGTTGAATGAAACCCAAATTGTTTTTTTTTACCCCGCTAGTAACAATCTAATGGTAACCTCTAACTCAGCAAAAAACGGAAAAATTAATAACCCACGACCAACTCTGCCCCACACATAGGTAGCCCCTCATTGGTGTCGTGACCTTGCCACCCACTCATCGGCGTCCTTCCCAATTGAACGCCAACATCCGCACAGCTCTAACCCTACTCATCGGAATCCTATCCCCAACCACCACAAACTAGAACTGGCAAATTGACCCGACTAGAATGACTCGACCAGAATAACCCGGTCCGTACCTGAGCTAACGCACGAATTGAGGACTTGAAGTTGACCCGTAACTTGAATTAACCTAGCCAATATGATGACTCAACCTGAATGTTTATTGTTACACTGGTCATTATGCGTAATTAACTTGATATAATTGACCCGAAAATGACCTAAACCCAAAGTGACCCAATAGTGTCATTAGGCGTAATTAAGTTAATAATAATTGACCCGAAAATGACCTGAACCCAAAGTGACCCAACTTGACCCGAATTCTTACAAATTTGAAATTGACATGACTCGCCGAAAGGTGGGAGGGGTGCCGAGATCCTGGGCATGCCCACAAAAAGCTAGGGGCCAAACCGCGCCTTAATAACAACGGCGAGCCGCCTATAATAATAGATCGGGGTTTGGGGGCAGCACTTGCCTTGCTTTCAGTTCAACGTGCAAAATCCGCGAGATGCCAGCGGAATGATCGACCGGACCACCCCCAAAGCAATGGTCAGGCGGAGGCGGCGGGAAAGAATGGAGGGAGGAATTGTCCTCTTCACAGCTGAAATCTCAGTATCAGTAGAGGCTTCATTGCAGAATTTGCAAAAGATTCGAGAGTCCAGGCTGAAAATACATGTATAGAGAGCGGCATTCATATCTTTCGAGAAGGGACAGTCCTATCATGTGATCCGGATTCTCTTTCTTATTCTTCATGTTTTTCATTCATCCAGCAGGAATCGAACCAGGTCAAAACATTTTCGACAGTCGACTCGCACTCAACACACACCCTCCCGGTTTGCTAGATTTAATTATAACCATCATCCCACCCAAGAAAACACTCCCATCCTCGGAACCCCCTCTTCCACCAGTTTTGTCGTTTCTTCTGCAAATATCAATGAAAAGGTTCCATGTTATGCTTTACTTGTTAATTTAACCAAATTATAGGGCTTAAACTTCTATTTAATTGAAATTCAATACATCTCGCATACACATACAATGTCAATGTTGCCTCCATTAATGGATCAACAAGCTTATTCATCGGAGGAACAATAATTGACGACGTTAGAGATTCAATTACATCACTGTTTTTTTTTTAAAAAAAAATGGACCAGTAGACTGGTCACCTGTTGTAACCGAAAACTAACGAATATGCCAAAAGAACCCAAAATCTAGCAAGTCAATGATAGGGGACTTATTGAATTGGTGTCCTATGGAAACAAAAGAAACGCACCCTTGGCAATGTCTTTCATTACACAGATAGATAACACTCACACATTTATTGAAATATACAAGAATTCATTTCACAAACCAATCAAAATGGGTTGTGCTAATGTACAAAATTTGGCTTACAACATAATCAATTGGGGAATTTCCAGAAGTAGTGTCTCAAGTAGACTAATAGTACATATACAACATCCTAGTATGACGAGCAAAAATGACACCAGTAGCTTCTTTTGTAATGATATAAAAAGGATAGCCGCACCCACTTGTGCAAAGACCTTCACGGTTCCTCCAGCAACGTTGAAGATGACTGGAGTTAAATGGATACAGTACTGTAATTGGGAGTCCCCAAAATGTGATAACTAAGGTCTAATTTCAGAAGCCGACTATTTTGCCAAAAGTATATCCTCCTGAAATTCCCTAAAAACAAGATGCTTCAGTGAAGTTGTAAATCAGGCAATGTTACCGAACAACATTTTAAAAATAGTTTCTCAAAAAAGAGGGAACTAAAGCACTCCCCCTAAGTCCTGAGTTTTAATATCCGCTGCATTCACAAGGTCTCAAGCTTGAGATCTAGGTTATAAAATCATCAATTTCTTTTAGCACGAATACAAAAAATAAGAGCTGATAATAAGGAAAATACTCTGTAAGCTACCCTCAGAAACCTAATAATGTGTAACAAGACTAAATAAATTGCAACGAATGAACAAAGACCAGTAAATATAGAAAGAGTCTGAAACAGCAACTTGGTTTTTCTTGAAAGGTTTTTCAATGATGTAGCCGTCTCCTGGAGAACTAACGTGGACTAGAATGTCTCACAAAAGTGCCATGACTCCGACTATATATGTGATAATTTTGTGGCTCGTGGCATAGGATAAGTTGCTCCAACTAATATGATGCCACTTCTTCCCAAATAGATTAATTGCTTCAATTTTCAATTAGGGTTCATTGTTGAGTCGAGGGCGTTCAACCCCTTCCACAGAACAGGGCCCCCAATTTTAAGGGGCCCAATTACACACAGAGGGGCGCACAGCTCCTATAACTAATACTCAATGGCACATAAGAGCCCAAACATCCGACGATTGATTTCCATTAGCTGCAATTTTGAACTTTAATTTGCTTTAAAAAATGAAATAAAATAGCCTTTATCAAGGTTTGAACCTGCTTTTCTATTACAAACATTGGTATATTAGACTAGAATGCTACATAGGCGAATCCTACTAAAAAGTAAGAGGCACTGGCTTACGCCATGTAATAACAAGCTTACATAAAACTATATAAGACTGTAAAGGAAGAAAAGAGTAGGCTAAGCTCTCATTCCTCTCAACCTAACCTATCCAACGAGTTATTTCACCCCTCCCTCCCTCCCTCCATCTCTCTGTGTTTTATTTGTGTATTGCAACAGATTGAAAGCAGTAGCACTTTCTCACTGAACTCTTACCTAGTACAGTACAAAAATATCAAATGGCGTACAATGTCGCGATAAGGAATGTGAAAAATGAGTTGGGATTTCACTGATGAAAATCATACCTCATTGAAAATCATTCTAATTATCTTCCTCGTCAAGAATGACATATTTTGCAGAAGCATTAGCTGCAATGGAGCCTTCTCCAGGAATTGCATTACTTTGACCTTCCTGAAGCTTTTGATATCTATACAGAAAACACGAAGAAACTGAGAGGGCCACACAGACCAAAATATGTTTTGCTTGATAGTTGTAAGAAGCAAAAAAGTAAATGCAAGTTGCATCTTTTCAAAACTTTTAGACAAGTTCAGGCCGAACATCATCATCACTACCAGAATTCCTCTATTAGAGTCCAATGTACGCTGACTTTCCCCAGAAAAAAACAGAGGTTGATTCCAAAAGAACGATGTATCTTTGAATTCATATGGACAGAGTCCCATGATAACCATAGCATAAACAAAAAATCACTTAGTAGCATTTGCTGAGTTCATTTATGAAAAAAACAGTCAAAAAATATTCCATCATCACGAATAATATTCTGAGAAATGCACAAATTTCATGCAAAAAAAGAACACTGAATGGGTAAACAGGAGCGGATTCAATTCATGAACATTTCACAGCAGATGCCAAAATCCAATGCTTGCAACAACCTAAAGAAAAGGGTCCATGCATACTGATACTTACTTGTACCAATTGAATAAACTGACACCAACCATAATAATAAGAAGACCAATCCCTATCAACCATGTAAATTCATCATGGAAGTAAAATACAGCAACCTGCATGAAACCCGGAACATCAGTTAGCGAACCCAGACGCCTTCAAACAGTCTCTTAGAGAGCAAATACACCTTCTATTGGCCAAAGAGGTTCAACTACACATTAATCATTTAACAGAGCTTACACAAAGGAAGAGAGTAATGAAAGAACTGATCAGATCAGCTGTTGTGCAGCCAATTCTCGTGTCTCAAGCATAAGTAGTAAAATGAAGATATTCTTGATGAATGTTCAAAGAAAAAGTATTTACTTAAATCTTACAAGCGATTAGACAGGATACTAAGGCTTTAATAGTTGCAACTTTTGAACTTTGTGACTTAGATTTTTCATGAATTAGCAACTAGGTAAGAGGGCGAGAATTGAAAGAATGAGATGTTCTGTGTACCAATATGGTCAGTGGAGTGAACTACAGGCAACTAGAATCTTTCACTAAACATGTATAAAGTAAAAGATCATATCTAACTACCATTGATTTCGCACTTCTTTGCATAAGGATACTTACGACCTCAGTATCTTTCATTCAGTGCACCTTTTTGCCACAATGCTTTAGGCAGATGACATATAATTAATTGTCTAGAAAACTAAAACTTGCATGTGAATTTCATTTTCAGTAAGTAATACATGATAGCACCACTAGCTTGCTCATTCGTACAATCTGCTAGAACTGAAGATACCCTTGCTAAATCATAGACAAGTTAAAGATCTTGTCACCCTTGAAATTGCCTAGAACACTGCTAATTTACGCTAGCTCACAACAACAACAACAACAAAAGCACTTGGTTTTGCTAGTTAACCAACAGTGACTTGCGAAAGAACGGGGGTACTTTCATCATCAATTGCAGAGGAGAACAATATATATAAGCATGCTAAATGAAGAATTCAAGGCAGCCAGTGTCATCCCATGTCATATATTACGAGGTTACTTTGGAGTATAGATTCTGAGAAAGAAGTCATACAACTATAGTGACAGCCTCCTTGACGATCCCCGCAATAGTTACCGTCACTGCACTGGTTACTGAGATTAATACATATTCTGTTAACACCTACAATAACAATGAATCAGAAGCTAAGATTGCAGATATAGTGACCTACTTGTGCAAACTCTAAGACAAAAGAGCATATATTAATGATCACAAATTACCATGAAAAAAGCCAGAGTGCCACCAAAAAGCATCAATAGACAACTTTTCATGACGTGCCAAGGGCTATCGAAGTACACATTTGTACGAAACTCATCCCATGGGTCCAGCAGAAGAGACATCAAGCCAGTTGCAATTGCCATAATAGGGGTCACATAACTCATGAATGTGAGTGGATTCTTCAGTCCTGGAAAGCATTCATTTAGCACACACTTTCAGTGGTTCCCATAATATTGATTTCTTATTAACAAAATCTATATAGCTATCAGAGCAAACATGACTTGGATGATAGTTGCCAGAGCAACTTTGAAAAACACTAAGAAAAACAACAGCATAGTACTTAACTGACACAACACATATACGAGTATATCAAGAGGAACCAGAAAAGGAGTTCACGAATATGAACAAGCGCCGGAGTGCTTTACAATTTGTTCGGCTGTTAATCAGTTTATGAAAAAATTATGGTGCTTACCATATGCCTCTTTCTTCAGCAGTATAGAAGGCAGCAACCATAACCACAGAGGATTCAGCAATGTACAACAAAAGGCCGAAAGGTTAGGCTTGAAATAGCAAATCTTCACAAAAGAAAAAAAAAAAAAAAAAAAAAAAAACAGAGCTTCGACACAATGAGTAGCCTATAATCCGTAATCATACAAATAAATGAGGAACGGTCCACACCTGGAGAAGAATCTGTGTCATACACCAGCGAAATCCAGACATAACGGCAGCAAGCATAACAAAAATAAATCCCCAAAACTCAAACTCTGTATCCTTTGCAACTGCCAGATACAAAAAAAAATTGTTCAGTAGTGTCATTTACCAGGAAACATGAAGCAGCTGAGGCAGCAGAAAAGACTTGGAACTCTTTCATAGCATGCATTTGACCAGTATACATGCACAGGCATGTATAACCCAAAGACAGTGATAAACTCTCTGCATACACATGAGATATGACACCCTAGATATCCTTCTCTAGAAATTTAGGACCAGCTTTAAAATGCAAACTTTATTTTTTGATAAGAAAAATCTAAACGAAGATCCTCTACTTTCACATGTATAACTCTTACACATGTACCACATTCAAGAATACAGCGAGAGCAGCTAAATAGATCCTGAGAATGTAGCAGCATATACCAGTCAACAGAATTCCAAATGAGATGACTAGAATAATTCCAAAAAGCTTAAGACTTGGGGACTCCAGCCTGGTACAACCCAGCAAAAGACAATATCATCAGAATTTTAGTTGGCGAAAGAATGACAAGAGCAAGTAAAATCAATATTCTAGAACCACAAATATAGTGATCCATAACCTGACGCAAAACAGCAGTAAAAAGAAACATATATCCACGACGGAGTGCTAGGCCCAATGAACCGGATCTCAAATAAAAAGACAATTTAAATTTTCATTTCTTCAGCACAAGAGACAGCAGTAGTTGAACCCCGACAGCAGATCAACGAAGCATTAGCACTTGAAGTGTGCCTTGGCCGCGATAAAGCCAAAGACTGAATGAAGCATTAGCCCTTTAAGTGTGCCTTGTAGATAGGTTGTGGTTAGCGTCACACACTAGTATGGAACTTCCATAATTATTTTCTTCTACATCTGCTACTATGCTTTTTACTTTGCCAAATTATCGTTAATTTATGCTCTTTTTACATGTTAGCCTCATTGAAACTTGAAATATAAAAAAGAGTATTGTTGCACAAAGTTCCATTTTTTTTTTAAAAAATACAAATTTCTTTGCAAAAAAAATGTGCCTTGTGTCTGTGAGGCACATGCCTTCGTCTCACGCATCAGGCCTTGCAGCTTGTCGCCACAAACCATAACAAAGGATGGGAGATGATGTTTACTACCACACCAGAACTTCTGAACAGTGATTAGATGAGATAAATCGTAGTAACGCAGCTGATTCCAAAAGCTTAATAAAGCTTTGAGAAGATGAAGTGGATAGACTGGAGACAAACAGTGAATATTCATCCTCTGAGGATCCTCAAGTTTTTATCAAACGTGCAACACATGGATAGACTAGGGGTCTCAATTAACAAGGAACGGAGACTGCATGGAGGCTCTGATACGTTATCAACAAGAAACGAAGTAAACTAATGGGAATGAAGAGTAGATGGTGCAGAGTAGAAAAGAAGAGTTTCAAACTTCTTTTTACAAAGAGGGATGTCTCATCGCTTATGTCCATCGATTGAGCAGGGCTGGGAAGATTACAGGCATGTGTAGGCTTAAACAAGGCTGCTGAACTTAATGACTGAATGCTGCTGGCGTGCTAGCGCTAGCAAGTTGGCACAGTAACTTAGTGTCAGTGACCAACAGATACTATTCATGTTTCATGCTCATAATGATTCTTTTGACCAAAAATTCAAGGTGAATAAAAACCAAGCTGAAGGGCAGAAGTCAAGAGTAAATTGTAGATGAATGACATGTTTTGTTAAATATTATTTGTTCTTATTAAATATTATTTGTTCTTAATTAAGTTATGTCAAGGATACTTGTTCACAAAGGACTAGAAAAGGACATTCTGCAATGTGAAATCTTCATATGGGCAGCAATTTGACATAGGGTAATCACTGATCGAAAAATCACAAAAGAATCCATAGCATCCAGGTTCAAAATAGAAGAAGAATAAGATAAAGTTTTGAGTTTGCAAGGGCAAAGAAACACATTATAACAGTAGAATGGAAGGTGAGGGTAGTTAGAAAAAGTACCTGAAAGCAAAAGCAAAGATGAGAAGAAATATTGGAGCAGCAGATTTGCACTGAAAAATGGAAGCAAAAAAAATAAAATAAAATCAGTGTTCAGTGTATGCTTCTATGCTTTACATGAATTTCTTACTGCAAACAAAAAATATAGGAATACAAAACCAACCATCGTAGCAAATGTCACTGAGATAAAGACAAGTGATGCATTGCTCAGATTAATGTCCAGTGATGTTGCCAGAGCCGTGGGGACAACTGTGAAAGGCAAAGTCCATCTGTAGCATTAGCTATAACGAAGTCAATACTAGCAGAAATACTATTCAGTCAATCGAATATAGTAACATTGAAATTAAGACAAACTGCGCCATATTCAGCTATATGAAATGTCAGAACACACAATAAAACTAGAATTTAGCATAATTTTCAGCTAAGATAGTTACATATGATATTATTGTCAAAACAAAGTTACAAAGGATCCTATTAGATAGTTTACAAAATTCTGATTGATCCGACCACAAATAGAACCTCCTAGAAGAAGTACTACTTAGGGTGTATCACTTTTAATTTTGAAGCATTATTAGCTTCTCCAACTATGATACTAAAGCTGCTATCCAAACAAACGACTGAACAATATCCCTAAAGCAATATCCAAAGACGACCAAATCACATAAGACAAAAAGTCAATATTTGCATAAATTTACACTTAAGATAATTGCATACCTCTGGTAAAGTAATCTCTCCAGGTCATGCGGGAGCCTTTATGAAATCTTTCATACCAAATCCAAGTGATAGCCTTAGATAAAACAGCTTGCATGGAGAAGTGAAATGTATTCATCAATAAGGGAGCAGGAAATTTCCCCATATCATCTCCCAAAAGAGATTTATTGTACCTATTAGCACAAAATGACACGGCTTTAGAAGGAAATCAAATCATAACAACCATGAATATAATCTGGTAGAAAGCTTTCAATGTGCCAAATGAACATAAAGCTATAGGCGATAGCTATGGTAGACAACAGTAGTGTAGCCTCATAGCACCATGTCAGCATGAAACACTATATGGATCAAGCGCTCAAGATTCATTTATGTACATAAATAATGTTAATAGTGTCTCCGGTAGCAGCAAAATATTATGTTGACCTCATTGTTATCTGACGGGTATTTTAATGGAGAAGTTTCCGAGTAATGATGCACTATAAACATCTCATCAATGATAAACCGGTCAATATGTGCTTAGTTTGAAGAGGCGCACTGAGGCACTCAGGAGTCGAGTTGCGGGACACAAGGCGAAAGCGCACGCCTTTTGCAAGCGAGGCGCCATGTACCTATTAACTAAAAGATTAATAGAACTCTAATATTCCCGCCTAGCTTATCCCGCTCAAGTGTGATGAGTAATGAAAATTGCCGCTCAACTATGTGCTGACTTATGAAATTGGACCAAGTGTCATTAATTGGCTCCACTAATATCTCTTTTTGATTCTCTAAATATACTATAGCAAATTTTACCAAACATTATCAAAGTACAAACTTAACAAATTTCATTGGTCCCCATTATTATTGATGACAAATAAAATACACAATAATATTCCAATATTTGCCCCACTTAGTTCTATTCCGTAAAATTACTTATATGCTCAAATCATTTACACCAATGGAATTGTACGGAGTATTAATTATAGTCACAATATATACCAAAAATTATCGTTGATATTTGTTATAGGTCGTTTTATAGTAATATGTTTACGCTAAATTATATAATTTTTAAGTTAATATATTATTTGTTAGACGTCGTACATTTTTTTAATTGACATTATTTATGAACAATATCTATAGTGTGAGGCTATTTCTAATATGAAAAACTTACGAACAATATGTATCTTCAACACTTATTTTGTGGGAAAACGTGCAAAAACCGAAATCCATTGGTGGTCTGGGGCTTATGTCAGCTAGGCAAGCTAACGCGGCTTTTCTTACAAAACTTGGGTGGCGTGTACACAGAACTTGGAAGTCTTTGGTCACGAGTCATCCGGGCTAAGTATTGTAACAATCGATGTGATATAGACATTTTTCAGCCAAAGAATAACATGTCTAATGTATGGGCCGGTACAACATCGCAGTCACGAACAATTGTCAGAGGGGCTGCCACTGCCGTAGGAAATGGTCGGCGAACTCTTTTTTGGGACCATGCTTGGATGGATGGAGAATGCCTAAGTGACCACGCTATAGCTCCTATACCCGCGGATATTCTTGGGGCATCAGTAAGCGATATGTGGTGCGGAGTCTCGGGTTGGAAATGGGACTTGTTTTCAAATTTTTTGCCCCAGAATATACTTCAAAAGATCGCGTCAATCTCGCTATTCAATGACCCGGATTCATACGCTACTCTATATTGGCAAGGTACGTCATCCGGAAAATTCTCCCTTATACCTTCGAGACCCGGTTCCTGCTACGGCTACAGCTATTGAATCCATCAGAATCCATCAACTGGCGAACTATATGGCGCCTTCCCGTCCGGCAAAGAGTACGTATGTTTCTTTGGCTCGTAGGTCATGGTCGTCTGATGGTCAATGTTAACAGGGTAATACAGAATATGGCTGATGATCCCTTGTATCCAAGATGCAACGATGTAGAGGAAACAACCGATCACCTGCTTCGCTCATGCCCCGTTTTGAAGCAAATTTGGGACGCTATAGGTATCGACATTAACTGCACCTCGTTATATAATCCTCCTTTTTTCTAATTGGTTATCCATGAATGCCAGCAACGAGGTCACTACTTCCGAGCAAGATTGGCTGATTTATTTTGATTTTACTGTTGGTGGATTTGGAAACGGAGGAATAATGCCGTGTTTGGAAGAGAGAACAATTTGAGACGACAAAGAAAGCTTTCGACAGGTTTAACATATTTATACCACAATCTAGAAATTCTCACGTGGAAATTTTTGTTCGATGGAACCCCCCACCTCAAGGGTGGACTTTACTTAACACGGATGGGGCCTCTAAAGGAAATCCCGGATTGGCCGGTGGAGGTGGAATCTTTAGAGATGAAACAGGTAATTTTATCACAACCTATTATTTTTCGTGTGGATTATGTACCTCTATGAAAGCGGAATTATTGGCTCTCCTCACCGGTTTAGAACGAGCTAAAGCTATCGGGTTAACAAGGCTCCTTGTTAATATGGACAACAACCCTTGTGTTAAGCTTATCATGGAAGAGCAGCTAGTCAGTAATAGTCTCAAATTCATCGTCAAACGTTGCAAAGAATTGATAAAAGAAGCGAGGTGGATAGTCAAGCTGGAACACACTTATAGAGAAGCTAATAGAGCCGCTGCTTTCTTAGCAAATTATGGGGTCACTTTGAGCTCCATCCCTACGCACCTAGATGCTCCTCTTATTGAGCTACGTCCGATCCTTCGGGAGGATATTTTTGGGGTCGCTACTCCTCGTGTAATAGCTAATAATTAATTCTTCGGGGCTTTGCACCTCATTTGTACCCAAAAAAAAAAAAAAACTTAATATATACCATAACTTCTCCATATTGTCTAAACATTTATATTCACATTTATCGTTTAATCTTTTAACCTCATATCTGTATAATGTCTTTTTTTAGTGTGCACGTCTTTAGTGGTTGTAACGATACAATATTATCATTCTTAAAACCAAAGTTGAGAAATTAGTTTTAGTAAAACAATCTTATTCGGGTAAAACTATTGAACTTTCTCTTTTCCGACTCTCAATACCTAACCAGTAAACACTACCAATAGTTATCCTTTATTTCCTAATGGAACTAGATACTAATAATTTAATTGTTCCAATCTCTAACATTAACATCTAAAAAACCGTGGAATCGCACTGGATCTCCACTAGTTTTTAGTAACAAATTTGTATTTACCGAATATTATTTTGGGCAACAATACTCTTTTAAGGAATTTTCAAGTTTGCTTACATGAAAAGGAGTAGAAGTTGGGAATAATTAGGAAAATAGAAGGCATAATTAAAGATTTAGAAGAAAAATATATATGGAAAGTGCGTAGTTGCGTACTAGTGAGCTTCGTTAGGTGAGCCGTGTCTAAAAAGCAAACCTAAAATGCTGGCGTTTTGGCTAGTGCATCATCTAAGGCGCATTTTTTTAACCTAGGATATCGTGTGACTTATCCATCTACTTCTGATGGAGTCCAGATAACCTAGCTCGGAATGGCTTGCAAAACCCTGGAGGCTTCATAACTTATGTAGTAGATAGTCATACATTATCCAGTATGGTCTATTTGAAATCGCCTCTGTCTATGGCAAGGTTACAACCTCCGCTAGTTCAATACATTGTCAAAGCGATGTTGACAGCCCATTGAGTTGTAATTGATTTACCTCATATGTTAGTTAGAAATCTACATCAAAAACAGAAGATCCCCAAATAAATTAAACGAAAATGACTCACATGAAGCATTATCCTCGTCTTAGCTTCAGGAGTGGAGGCACTTTTAGGCAATGAGGGCCCGAGCAACAAGGTGCAAGGTGAAGGCACGTCTCATAAACACGAGGCGCACCGTTTTTAGAAAAGTAAATAAATTTATTCCCGATGTAAAATATTTAGTAAAACTCCTTTTTGGACTTTTAAAAAGTACCAAGATGTAAAATAAGGATCTCCAGCAAAGGGAATGGTAAAACAAAAGAAATAGAATAAAATATACGGAATTTGCATAGCAGAGCGCATTTCTGGCTGATCGTCGTGCACAAGGCAAGGCATACCTGATGCACTCTAAGGAGTTTTGGTTAGTGTCTCACTGAACGTTGAGCATAAGTGAGCCCGAAGTGTGCCTCTTTAAACTGAAATCCTTGTGAGAAGGAACAAAAATGTGGCTTACTAGGGTACTAGGCAAGTGCTGCACTCTCACTTGCACTAAATTTTGCTTCTCTTTGCAGATAAGATCACTCACGATAGCTTGCAAGCTTAATGCCACTCCCAAGGCATCCTTTAATAGTTATTGCCAACTACTTATACAACTCTGCGTATGATGATGTAAAGTGGTCGAATGAAAGTCTCCAACAAAAGGGGTAGTTTCTAAAATCCTCTTAGCATATCAAACCTAGTATAGTTTGTTTCACAGAGCAGGGGCACATGGTCTAATTTCTGACTCAAATAAACCTCAAAGCTTTAAAATCATCAACAAAAAACCTCATTGCTGCTCCTCTGCTTTATTTTGACTTTTCAGTAATTCTCCATTTTGTATGAAACCAGAAATCAATTCTTTAAATACCACAATGGTCCACAAACCCTCTAGTCCTCTACACGTCTATTGACCATTGAATTGATCATTGAAATTTGTTTGCACCAAATTCCTCGTCTTAAAACGTTAAAAACCACTTTCAACAAACTACACCTCAGATACAAATTAAATTATAAGATAACTAGTATTGTTACCTTCAGAGAAAAGTCCTATAATAAGAGGGTGCGCAGACAGTTTCTCGTACAGTCACTGACAGACAGGACACGTCAGATTACCAAAGCCTGCACCTTATCCTTGAGCTAGAGTCAAAATCAACTCTCACAGAGTATATATAACTTATAACTGAACTTATTCTTGATATACAAGCTACTTCGAAAGTGTGAAGAGTTAAATCCTCATTAACAATCCATGGAAATATCTCTCCATTGGTTTCTGCCACCTTATGCTGAACATGTTTCACGGAGTGCTCAAGAGATATGTACATCCAACCATCCATCTTTTGACACCATGGCAGCCATAACCTCAAAGATGAAATCAACAAATACAGTACGATCTCCATTCCATTAGGTAGTTTACATTTGCTTTTGGATCCAGGTTTTGCACTTAAACTACTTTTACACTCTTGCGATTATTGTGATAAATTGGGGGCAGAATAATTCGAACGGCCTAAAAAAGAAAATGTAGAGCCCGGTGGTTGAAAGGCAGAGGTACAATATAACTACACTAACAAATGCCCAAACAATCCGTATCTGCGCTAAAAGCGATTATACTCTCAACTCCGCCAAGAGTATGCTCCCAACTTATAATGCCTTACACGGTTAAACAAGCTAAAGAACACAGTGCATAAGCTCGAATTACGCATAAACCAGATAAATTAATGCATTGCCAGCTTAAAATAACCAAAACAAAAATGATCCGAAATAAGTGAAGGCATAAAAAAGAAGCAGAAATTAGGTAATAAAGTGAAAAAAGAATAGAAATAGATTAAGAATTAGGAGACTTACAATGTCAAAAACAAGCTGAAAGTATACCAAACGCAGATGAAAAACAGCGTTTTGAGCACATTAGCAGGTGATACACTTGGATCATTACTATCTACTATAACGCTTTCTTCCACATCGAAAGGTCTATAACTTTGAACATCGACGCCAATATTTGTCACAACATCATCACCTTTCTCCATTTCCAGAATTAATCTGGAAATTCAATGTTGAAATAAATCAATTAGGGTTGCATAAACGGGAAATTTAGGGATTTGTTGGATGAACAAAGGGATTTCGGAGATTTGAGATTGGATCTAAGGAAGGAGAGATTTTAGAAATTGGGATTCGGGAGTCGGATGTGGGTTCAATTCATTCACTCGTGGTTCGTGCGTCTATTTTGTTGTCGTTCATTGCTTAGCCTTTAAGGGAGGGTTAGACTTCGACTTGATCACTTGGTTATTTCGAGATCGAATCTCCTAGTAGGTCTTAGCCTTTCACTTGGTGTTAGAAAAAAAAAATCCGATACTAAATTTTTTATCCGATTTTTTTTATCTAATTTTTAGCGGTTAATCTGGATCAGATGTGGTTCGAAAAATTTAAAACTGGATATTCAATTTTCAAAAAACTTAAATAAAAAACCAGGAACGACTAGGCAAATTTACAGAGTCCGTACACACGGTACGTCTCAATCCAATATAAGATTTTTTTTTATTATTTTAGATAAAACAAACCACAAACCACATTACACAACACAATAAGACACAAACCTAAACCCTCACTCGGTCCCTCACTAATATCGCCTATTTCACTCTCATTTCGCCATTCTCCAACTCGGTATTCCTAATCCTCATCAGTCATCATCACTTCATGAGGTACTGGTAAATTATCGACGACATTATCATTATCATGTATTAAGTAGATGGAACCTTTTTTTAGTGGTATGAAAAATCTACAAAATGGACTAAGTTGTCCTTTTAAGATTATCCAGACCAGACTGACTCTATTCTGTGTTTAAACCGGATCAGATCCAGATCTTAAAATCTGGATCTTCGGATTTCCTGATACAGAATACTTGAACTAATCGGAACTGAATCTAGATCCCCAAAAGACATAATTTTAAAATCAAATTTCAAATATGGGTCGAATATCCGATTTTGCTCAACCTACCTTTTCTCATACTAGAATTGAGATTCTATGTATAACAGATGAGGTGTTTGCGTGAAATAAGCACAATACTTTAATGTACCCTATATATTATAACGGTAACAGCCCTGAATTTTCAACCACAAAATAATAAAACAAATACAGAAAATCCAACGCTGTCACTCTGCACTTAGCCGTTAAATCAAGTGCAAGGTAGATATAGAGTCAACCTTTTAAAACAAAGTATATGTCTCAAAATGTTATCAAATAAACAAGACGATACAGCGGAATACTTAAGTCAGTCTTGCAAAATTCAAAACAATAAATAAATTCCAAATCCGATAATTCTTATAAGAATATATAAACAAATTAAGACGGGGTTCTTTATTCAAAATCTTTTCTCGCTCGTACTACTCCAGATCCAATATGCACCTATGAAGCGTCTCAAGTGTACCTATCAACTGTACCCAAATCACAAATAGGTACAGATTTCAGAGGGGGAAAGACCCAAACAGTAGGACGTCAACAAAGCTGAGTTTCAAGAAAAATCTCCTATATATATGACACCCCGCGATAAAGCGGAAAATATAACTAATAAATTAAAGCGGAAATTTATGATATTTTAAAAACTTTTAAAATTACTAGTTAAAGAATAGCACGCTGGTGCCACTAACGAAAAGAAACAAATACAACAATAGACAAATTTAGGTTATTACAACCAAAGTCTAGAAAACGGGGAAAAGATTGTTGGGAAATGTGTCCTCAACAATAGTGCGATCACATGATTTAAATATCATTATTAAATCTCATTTTAAGAATACATGTGGGATGTAATATTTTACAGTCAACTGGTCCACACATATCGGTAATGATTGGCGACTAGAGTTTGACACATTCGTCGTGCGGACGGTGGTGATCGATTGACCCCTTAGGTCATACCTATAGGGAAATACTCTTAATTGATTATTTAATTGATCGTATACCGATACGAGTTAATTAAATTGCTTAAATTTGACGGATGATTTTGTGAGTATAATTTACGTATCTTATTGTAAATATGATTAAATGAGACACGGTCTAAGTAATCGAATTATTTTATTACTTAGATGAAATTATTGTTTACAGAAACAATTGAAACGGAATGAATAAATTATTATAAATACAGAATGTTGTAGTTTATAATTTTGGAAACATTTTTGGTACAAGTAATTACGAATTACTAGTCGATTTTGTAAATGACATATTTTATGAGTATGTTGATTTTTAATATGTTAAAAATACATTACATTGTGACATGTCATGTAACATGTTACATGTGACAAATTTGACAAATGACAAAATAAAATGGATTCTCCATTTTATGCTTAAAACCGAAAATGAGGAGGGAGTGTAAGATATGTATTGTGTTTTTATCTTGAGTGGAAAACACAATTATCATATCTAAGTAGTAGCCATGCACACCTACCTTTTGAGAAGAGCAAAAATGAAAGGCATTGGGCATGCTACCCAAGGCCATTTTTTCGGCCATTCCACAAGAAAAGAGAGAAGAGTTTTTTTCTTACACATTATTATTCATTCCTTTGACAATATGATTTTCTAGTGTAAGAAAATGCATAATCTCTACAATATGTGATTTTTCTAGAGAAATAAAATCTCATATACTCCCTCTTGACCGAATCATTCAAGAGCCAAAATACAATTTATTTTGTGTCAATTTTATAGTAAAACTAATATTATTACTAGATCTAAATAATATTGGTTAATTATGAGTTTCCTTGGGTATATGCTTTTGGGAGGGATTCTATACTTGAATCTTGTTCATCCATAAGGAAAGCTCAAGAACAAGTGAGTAGGTGAACTCACTTGTGCCCATAAATCCGAAAATCACAATGTAAGATGATGGTTTCTTCTTTATATTGTTTATTAGTTTGCATGCATAAGATCCACCATTTAATTTTATGACAATTAAATTAAAACATATATGAATATGTTGAGTATATAGATCTACTTTTCCATCAATCGGTATCAAGAGCCATGGTTGTTTGCATGCAAATCGGTTAAAAGTTTTTCCGAGTTATAAAGATTAACATATAAAACTTGTATAATTTGTGTTATTATGATATATCACAAAATTAATTTTTTCATGTTAAAGTTTCTGATCCTAAAATGTATTTAGGATATTTTGGTTAATTTATGGATTTTATTGTTCATTTTATATAATATTGGCATTAAAATGTGATTTTTATGATAAAAATGTCATTTTTGGACGAAAATTAGCTAAACTTCGAATTTTCCAGTGGTTTTTGGATATGTTTTCACATATATTAGTTTTAGATGATCTGGAAATTTTCATAATTTTATGAGTTCTTATGCTCGAAAAATGGATTTTTTATGATAAAAATCGGATTTAGATGAAAAATAGGTTAATATGAGAAATATTTCGAATCTGGTCATAGAAATTTAGTATGTTGTCACATGCAATTTTACAAGATGTGTGTAAAATAATAGGCTATATTGAAGTCTTTTTGCATGATTTATGGATTTTTGAAGAAAAATAGCATAAATAGTGACATTATTAGTGAAAAATTAATAAAACATAATCTATGACTAAGGAAAAACGTCCAATGTTGCATTTTATTATCTTTTTCAGATCTAAAATTGAAAAGTTAATGAATATAATTTTTCTCATGTTTTTATGATTTTTATTGATAAATCCGATAAACCGCAACATTGTTTTTCCCGATAACTTTCAAAATTTTTAACCTAAGTTTTTGAATATTATGAGTGTCATGGTCATTTTCCAGAATGATCATGAGTTTAAATTTCAAATTTTGAATTTATTTGAAATTTTTGTGATTTATTTGAAGTTTATAGCATTTTATTGTAATTTTGAGTCCTTTTATGAACAATATTAAGAAATATGAGTTAATTATGGTCAAATAGTTAGGGGAGACTAATTTTGAGTCCTAAGAAGTTAGGGTAATTAACTTGTGCATAAATATGAATTTATGTAATTTTTGTGATTATAAAATGTTGAATCACGCAAATCCGTAAAAACCGAGTAATATACGATATTGGCTAATTAAAGGCGATTTAGCATTAAATTGGGCATGTTCATACATATTTTAATGCTGCATTTTATTTATGATTGTCATAATTTTATTTTATTTTATGTAATTTTTGAATTATGTAATTTTTACTTAGTATGGCCTTAGTCTTTAATTGGTATTGCCCGAAATGTATGGGAATATCGATTCGGTTGTAATTTTATTGTGATCTCGTATCACCGTCTTGTAATTTAATAGATTTATTTTATTATAGTTACAAATGTATAATAGGAAATTATGTAATTTATTATGTAATTTTATTCATTTCGGAGTTCCCAAAGACGGATTTCTTCAAGATGGCGATACATAAAGACGGTGTTACCTCGAGATGCGTGCCACAACCGAAGTTCAAGGGAACAATGGAGTTGGTTTCCGAATATGTAATAGTTAAATAGTTTTTATATTTTAGGAAAGGCCATACTAGGATTTATTTATTTTTATGCTTGCATTTTATTTTATGTCGCATGCATCGCTAAATCGCCATAACTAAAACATGCATCTTCTTTTATCGAGTTTATCGACCGTGTCAATTAGAATTATCGTAGTTCACCGCTTTAGTTCACTTAAAACGTGATAGATAATAAATTGACATGACCTCTCGCTAAAACAATTAATTGAGACATAGCCTTACCAAATAGTAGAAACCATGAAAACCTATTTCGCGAGGGAGTGCGCTCGGCCCCACCGGGGTACAAACCTTTTTACGTAGGGGAAGTGGGTGATAAATGTCTATCCACCGAATTCATGTTGATAAGGGATGTATCGGCCACACCGTGCCCAAGTTAATGTGGGTTTGGATCATGGACACATTTATTCGAAATTTGGATTGAACTCAACAAAAGTTTTTGATAAGGGATGTATCGGCCCCACCGTGCCCTTGTCGGATGTGTTTTGGGCTAAAGATAAATGTTAATGTAATATTATCGACCAAGAGTTCTAAAAGTAGAATCGATTAAACGTTAATCCACCGAGTTATATTGATAAAGGATGTATCGGCCCCACCGTGCCTAAGTCAATATGAATTTGGGTCTTGGAATCATTTCTCATAGTTGGGTAGAGGTCACTATGTGTTCCGGGTGTAATTCCGGAGCAGGATTTGTTACCACGTAAGCTTGTAGAATGATGACTTTGCTTGACTCTTTCTTTCGGCCTCTCCTAAAACAATGAACAAACTGAGGGCTCGGCTTGGTACCGAGCGTACTCACTCCGACGCTCAAGTCAGTAAACTTAAAAGGGATTAAGTTGTGTGTTACTTGGCAAAGTATATTGTAGAGAGATAAGGGAGTTTATACCAGATTAGTGTATTGTGAGATGAATTGTGGATTATTTGATTATTTTCAGATCCTTTTCTCAATGAGAGAAGTGGAGTATTTATAGACTTTCACCTTTTGTCACGTAGTGGCCAAGTGGCAGAGCAGGTGGAAAGACTGTTCTACCCTCGGCCAAGGGACCCATGGCAGGCCGGCTGGCCTGGTTGACTCCATGCCGAGACCCAGTGACAGCCGACAGTCGCGCGTCGGTTATCTTTGTCTAATACGTTGACTTGCTGTGGATGTCTTTGACCTTGCTCAATATGTTGACTCGGTCAGCGGGTGCAGAATATGCCCCATCAATTTGCCCCCAGCGTAGTCTATGCCGTGGTATGGACCTTCGATGAGTGTTGAGCGTATTCTGCGCAAGTTGAATTTCTTCCCCGACTTCTTCTTCCTCGGCTTGGTTCTGGCTAAGGCCGTATCAATCCCCCCTCCACATGGATGTGTAATGGACATCAAATATGGAAAAGAAAATGGCGCTGGCTGAGACCGAGGTTGAGAGTGCCGTGTGCTTTTGATTGCCCGCGGTGGTCGCCAAGCTTGGTTGAACGGCGGGCCGTTTGGCAAGTAGATACCAAGGAACGTGTTGAAGAAGAAGATCAGAATCGTTTGTCGATTGACATTCCATGGCTGCATGCTTGACACGTGGCTCGGTGTTGATTGGTTGACGCTTCATGGGCTTTGCCCTGATTGGTCCGTTTCATGGGCTTTGCTCTATAAATAAAGCAGTTAGCCCCTGATTTTGGCCACCAAAAATTCACTTTCTCAAAAAAAAAATTTCTTCTCTCTAGCTTTCTTCGACGAAACTTCTCTCTAGTCTTCAAAGCGTTACTCGGCGTAACACTTTTCCAAGGTAAACAAACAAATTTTTCAACTTTTATTTGTTAAGTATTTGTTGTCATGTCTTCGTTGATCTTTGGACCCAGATTTCTTCAACGGCCGGGGCGAACCGTCGCATCCTGATGAGCAGGAGCCACTTGCCGTCACCCCGATAAGGTCCGGGGGCCCCAGGCCGCTTTCTCATGAGATTGATCCAAAATTTTTGGAGGGTTTCGAGGATGATGATGATGATGAGGATGATGATGATGATGATGATGATGATGAGGCGACCCCTTCTGTCGTAAGGAGGCCGCTTATTTCGGGGCACGGTGATGCTCGCTCGATCGCCCCGACTGGCCGTGCACGGACGAACAAGTTCGCCAGTTGCTCCGGTTCCGAACTTTTTGAACACCATTTCTCCTTCGGCAGGGAGTATAAAATCGTTATTCCTCAGGAGGGTCAGGCCGTCTGTTGCCCTCCCACGGGTTGTATCGGCGTATACATCAGACACTTGGAGTATGGGCTCCGGTTTCCTCTGAATGAACACGTTGCGGCCATTATTAAAGCCATGAATGTTGCCGTGGCCCAACTGCATCCGTTGGCCATCAGGACAATTGTTGGTTTTGTATGGTTGTGTCTTTTCAAAGGGGAGACCCCAACGGTGAACCTCTTTCGCCGGCTTCACCATCTTCGACAGAATGTCGTAGGTGGCACGAGGTGGTATAGCATACAGACTGAGCCGGGTTACATCACCATCTCTAAGCTTACTTCTTGCAAGGACTGGAAGGGGCGGTGGGTATACGTTGAGGTTCCGGAGGACTATCCCCTGCCCCGGTCCTTCCAGGACCGCGTCAATTTGCGGTGCGAGAGTAAAGAGGAGCATGATAGATACGTCTCCCGGAATAAGCTTAAGATGGATGCCTCGAAGGTCTATCTTAACGAGGACGAAAAGCGGGCAATGAGGCTGTTTGTGGCCGAGAAGGATGGGACGCCGAAGGGATGGATGCCCCCGACGCAGATCGTTCTTCAGGATGAGCTGCTCTGCCACGTCGACCTCATACCGGCCCTCGAACGGGGTGAGTGGGGTCGGTGTGAGGCCCATCTTTGCTTTTTATGTTTCTGTATTTTGAATCTTGGTTTATTTCCCTTGTTTAACTCCTGCTTTGTTCTTTTGCAGACCGATTTGGCCCGGGACTGTCTGTCTCTGCTCTCCAGAGGTTGGGACTTGATGAGAACGGGAGAGTTGTTGAGCTGCATCCTAAGGCCCAGACGCGTGATCGCCGACCGGCTCCTAACGAACTCATGGACCAGCGATTGAAGGTCTTTGGATGTGATGCGGCTCAGGCGAAGGTTGCCAGGAACGTGCCGCGCCGCAAACTAAAGGCAACGTCTATGGCGGCGACGGCGTCAACTCCGGCTCAGTCTTCAATCCCTGCGGTCCAAAAGCAGCAGGTGGTCATCGATGTTGAGGAGGAGGTCACTGTTGCGGAGGCTCCTCCTTCTTTGAATAAGAGAAAAGAGACCGAGTCCGCCGCCGTTATTATTCGAGGTAGGTAAAGAAAAGGGTCCTCCAACCAAGAAGGCCGGGTGGTACGGATCTAACCTATGGCTCGATTTATTTGGTTCCTTAGGCATTCCCGATGACAGACTTTTCGACATGTCAATGAATGTTGACATGGATGCTCTGTTTGAATTTTTTGTAGATCAACCGCCGCCGTCTGCCGGTCCCACTGAACGGCAATTGGAGAAGCGGCCTATGCAGACGGTCAATCAAAATGTCACCGTCGACTCCTCATTCCTGAAGCCTACCGCCGCTCAGCTTGTGGCGGAAGGCACAAGGTTGTGCAAGAAGCTGGCGAAGTGGAACGAACTAGCCGACGCTCATATTATGGAGCAAGAAACGACCATGGTCGAAGCGCCCGTGCTTGAACGGCTTAGGCTCGAGCTTGCTGCCTCTAAGAAGGAGGCCGAGAAGTCGGCGAAGGACTTCCAGGCTGAGCGAAAGCTTAGGGAGGATGCTGATAAGGCGGTCCTAGCCGAGAGGGCCAAGGTTGAGGTTGCGGAGGCTGACGCATCTAAGCTGCGGGAGGAGCGAGAGAAGCTTCAGGGCGCTTTCGATACTGCGGTTGATAAGAGGGAAGAATGGAAGTCCCTGTATACGGCTCAGGCGAAGGCGCACCGGAACACGAGGGCCATCCTTGCTCAGAGGGAGAAGGACATTGAGACGCTCCAAACTTCCATTATCCCTGAGATGTGTGCCCGGTACCGGGACCAGGTCGAAGATGCCACCAGGGAGGTGATTAAAGAGCTCTTTCCTGACGGCTCCTTCCCGTGGAAAAATTTTGAACGGCTCCTTGATGAGAAGGCGACCGCTGCGGAGGCTAAGGCTGCGGAGGAGGCAAGGGCTGCGAAGGCGCCGAGGAGGTCGGAGAAGGCGACCCCATCCGAAAAGGTGAAGGCGGCCGGGGAGGAAGCCGAGAGGGCAAAGGCGGTGAAGTTGCCAAGTCGGCTTCGGGTCGCCCACCGATGGTGATGTCGCATCGTTGTTGCGGTGGTGCGAGAAACAAGCATAGGGAGACGGGCGGTCGTCACCAGATTCACCCGGCGTCTCGGATAGCTTCAGCTGTTCGGGGGCCAACTCCCTACCATCTTTTGGCACTTCATGTCTTATGTCTGTAACCTTTTGCTGTTCCTTCTCTTTTTGTAAACTCTTGGTAGGTTGTGTTTAGGCTATCCCTATGGGGACGACCGTCGACTTCTTTCTTGTATTACCTGTAAATACTTTAATAAGAGTTTGTTTATTTTGCCTCCGGCTTGGCCGAGGTCTTTATCTCATTTTCATCTGAGTTGTCTTCTTGCGTTTTTAACATATTGAGTGCTTTTTCGTTTTTACCTTCGACCTGGCCGAGGCACTTAGGATGCGCATCTCAATTGTACTTAAACGTCTTTAAACATGTTGGCGTGTCGGTCGCTTCCTCTTTCACTCTCGGTCCGGCCGAGGCGTCAGATTTGCGTTTCCCAACCGCCGTTGTGAACATGTTAGCGTATCGGTCGTTGTGTCCCCGCCGCTCCCGGCTTTGACCGAGGTGATCGGGGTTACGGCGCGATAGCGTTCGTATCTATAGACTATGTTGATCGCTTCCTCGTTCACTCTCGGTCTGGCCGAGGCGTCAGATTTGCGTCTCAATTGTACTTATACGTTCTTAAGCATGTTGGTCGCTTTCGCGAGTATCAACTGCTGTTGGCAGATCGCGTTTCCCTCGTCTCTTCCCGGCTTTGGCCGAGGCAACTGAGTTTACGTTTCGACTGCTTTCCGTATCTATAGACATATTGATCGCTTCCTCGCCTCCCGGATTGGCGGGGCGATCGGACTTGCGTCTCAACAGTGCTTATACGCTTTTTAAATATCTTGGCATATCGGCTCGTTCCCCCGTCACTCCCGGGGTTATGGCTCGACTGCGTCTTTCGTGACTGCCGTGGCGTCTACTTTGGTAGGACTATAGAGGGGGATTCTTCATTTTGATGGAAAACTTGGAACACTTTTCATTAGATATAATCATGCGTTGGGGTGCCCACAACGGTCTCGGACACCTCCGCCGCTATATGAAGTACTTTCTAAGGTTGTCGGTGTTCCAGTGGCTCATTAGAGGCACACCCTCCATGTCTGTCAGCCGGTATGTACCCGGCCTCATTTCTTCAACCACTTTGTAGGGTCCTTCCCAATTGGCCGTCATTTTGCCATGGATGTTTCCTTTGTTGGTGGCGGCCGACTTTCTTAGGACTAGATCTCCTACTCTTAAGTCCCTTTTGTGGACCCTTCGGTTGTAGGCTCTTCTCATTCTGTTTTGGTAAACGGCTAAGTTGAGCCGTGCTGTGTCTCGACTTTCTTCGACCAGGTCTAGGGAGGCTTTCAGGCCTTCCTCATTTTCGACTGGGTTAAAGGTTTGCGTTATGAATGTCGGCACCGCTGCTTCAATTGGTAGTACGGCCTCAGACCCATAGACAAGGTGGAATGGACTGTACCCCGTTGCTTCTTTCTCCGTGGTTCTAAGGGACCACAGGACGCCGGGTAGTTCATCAGCCCACCTTCCCTTTAAATCTTCAACCTTCTTTTTCAGCCCGTTTAGGATTGTTTTATTATTTCGCTTCCGCCCCGCCCGTTGCTCCGAGGGTGGCAGACGGAGGAGTATGCAAACTTGATACCGAGCTCTTCTAGCCAGTTCATCACCATGTCACTCCAAAACTCTCGGCCGTGGTCAAATACCATGACTTGGGGTAACCCAAAACGAGTTATAATGTTCTCCCAAATCACCTTTCTTACGGCCGCCGTGGTCTTGGCAGGTACCGCGACAGCCTCGACCCATTTGGTGAAGTAGTCAACGGCGACAATCAGGTACTTTCTTCCTCCGGAGGCCATCGAAAATGGCCCTAGTAAATCCATCCCCCACTGTGCAAATGGAAGGGGACTAAGCACCGGTTGCAAGTCTCGGGAAGGTGCGTGTAGACACGGAGCTTGCAGATCCGGTTCTTGCACTTCTTGGTCTTAACTCTGGAATCCTCAAGCATGGTAGGCCAGAAGTAGCCGGCTCGGAGAGCTTTGTGGGCTAGCGTTCTTGCCCCCATGTGATGTCCACAGATGCCTTCGTGAATTTCTGTCAGTATGAGCCCCGCGTCGGCTGGGCCGACACATTTTAAAAGTGGTCTTATTACGGACCTTCTATACAATTCTCCTTCAAATACCAAGTACCTTGCAGCGATCCTTTTTATCTTCTGAGAGAGACTGCGGTCTTTCGGTAACTCTTTTGTTAGTTTGTATTTCATTATCGGAGTCATCCACGTCGTCTCGGCTTCTATGTCGCCCACCATGCCGACGGTCTCAGTGATGCTTTTAGCATTCCTGATATCCACCAGCACGGTCCGGCTGACATTCTTGATGGTTGAACTGGCAAGTTTTGAGAGAGCGTCGCGTCGGCTCGGTTGTTCTCGGACACAGGGATGCATTGGATTTGGAAAGATTTCAATTTTGCAGTGTCAGCTTTTACTCTTTCCAGGTATCTTACCATCCCATCGTCTCGAGCCTCATACTCTCCTCTGATTTGGTTAGTCACCAATAGTGAGTCTGTCTTCAACACAATGTGTTCCGCCCCGGCAGCTCTAGCTAGCTCGACTCCAGTTATCACCGCCTCGTATTCGGATTCGTTGTTTGAGGCCGAGAAGGTAAACTTCAAGGCATACTCAAACTCATCCCCGTTTGGGCTGATGATAAGGATGCCGGCTCATGAACTGTTTGCCGTAGAGGATCCGTCGGTATATACTTCCCATACGCCGGGTTGCGATTCTTCTTGGTATGTGCACTCGGCCAGGACGTCTGCAAGTGCCTGCCCCTTTATCGAGGGCCTCGGCCTGTATTGAATGCCGAAGCCGGATAGCTCTACTGCCCATTTGATGAGCCTGCCGGATTGTTCAAATTTTTCCAATGCTTTCTCCAATGGTTGGTCGGTTAAGACCGTCACGGGATGCGCGTCGAAGTAAGGTTTCAGTTTCCTTGCGGCAACGACGACAGCAAAGGCTGCTTTTTCAATCAGTGGGTAATTTCTTTCGGCGGGCAACAGTGTATGGCTGACAAAGTAGATTGGGTGTTGCTGCTTGTCTTCTTCTCTGACGATTACGACGGACCGACCGTGGCCGAGGTTATGCTATGTATAGATATAGCGTCTCCCCAAAGATCGGCCTGGACGGGGGGTTGGGAGAGTTAGAAGATGAGCTTTCGGTTGCACGAAAGCTGTGCTCTGTTCCTCCCCCCAGCTGAAGTCTTTATTCCCCTTCAACACTTTGAAGAATGGGGTCCTCTTGTCGGCTGACCGGGAGATGAAACGGGCGAGAGCCGCCATCCTCCCGGTCAACATCATAACCTCTTTTCGATTCCTCGGCTCCGGTAGGTCCAATATTGCTTGGATTTTCTCTGGATTGACATCAATTCCCCTGGCGCTGACAAGCACGCCGAGGAACTTACCTGCCCGGACACCGAAGTTGCATTTCATTGGGTTAAGTTTCATCTTGTATTTCCTTAGTGAACAAAATGTTTCGCTCAAGTCGGCCAAGTGCTCACTGTCAGACTTGCTTTTTACAATAGCATCGTCGACGTAAGCCTCGATGTTTCGCCCTTTTTGATCTTGAAACACTTTGTCCACCAGCCTAGTGTAAGTTGCGCCAGCATTTTTCAAACCGAACGGCATCATTTTATACATGTATGTGCCGTGTATGGTGATGAATGCGCACTTAGGCATGTCTTCTTCGGCCATGAATACCTGATGGTATCCTGAGAAGGCGTCTAGCGAGGCTCAAGATAGTGTAGCCCTGCCGTTGCGTCAATTAAACTATCTATTCGAGGCAAGGGATAACAATCTTTAGGGCATGCTTTATTAAGATTTGTAAAATTAACACACATCCTCCACCCCCATGATGACTTCTTTACCATTACAACATTTGCTAGCCACTCAGGGTAAGTACAAGGCATGATAAAGCCCGCCTCTAATAGTTTGTCTACCTCGGCCTTGATGGCCTCATCTTTCTCGGCCGAGGAGTTCCTCATCTTCTCGCTTGACGGGCGAGCGTTGGAGAGTACGTTCGGCTTGTGAACGATCACGTCTCGGCTCACGCCCGGCATCTCGGCGGCCGAGTACGCGAAGACGTCTTTGTTCTTTCTCGGCCAGGTCAGGAGGTCGGCTCGAATTTTGGCTCCGGCCGACACCGACGATTACGGTGCGCCTTGGGTCAATTTCTATTTCTTCGGTCTCGGCTCCCTCGACCATGCTGACGTTGTTGGTGCTCATCGGATCACCCTCCTGTCGTAAGGATGGGCTCTTCCCCTTCTCTGATTTCTTCGCCACTTTGAGGGATTGCATGTTACACCCTCGCGAGATATTTGGACATTGACAATTTCGTCTCTCTCGTCCTTTGAGACGAGTTTTTTGCCTCCCCGGTCCGAGACATACATCAATGTCGGGCCCGGATGGTCATTACAAAGATCGGCCTCGCTCAAAGTAACCGGCCTATCGAACATTGTAGGCGGACGAACCATCAATGACCACGAACTCGGATAAAACGTTCTTGGCCGCATTCGCCTCGCCGAACATCACCGGCAACCTGATTGACCCTGGGGGCACCGGCCGGCCCCGAGAAGCTGTATAGTGGGTTGGTGCGGGGGATCGGGTCCTCAATCTTCGGACCGAGGTTGAGGAAGCATTCCCGAACATGATGTTCGTGTAGGCGCTGTATCAATTAGGCACCTCTTAACCAAGTGGTTGGATATGTCCGGGTGGACCACCGGCGGGTCATTTGTGCGGGGCTACGACTCCTTCGTAGTCTTTCTTTCCGATGGTTAAATCGGGGACGGTGGAAGCGGGGATCGCTGTGGTGGACACAAAGTTGATGGCTTGGTAAAGCTCATTTAGGTGCCGTTTGTGCCCATTAGCCGACCCTCCGTTCTCGTTTCCTCCGATAACCACCTGGATCACTCCCATCCTCTGGAATACTGATTTCCTGTTCGCCCCGTCAGAGCTCGTTTCCGGGGCCCCAGCTACGTACTTGCTGAGGGCCCCCTTTCGGATCAGCTCCTCGATGGCGTTCTTCAGATGCCGACAGTCGTCGGTCTTATGGCCGGGCTGGCCGTGGTAATCGCAAAATTGGCTTGCGTCGCCCTCCGCCCTCGTCTTGGGGGGGTCTTGCCCACTTCTGCCCTTCATTCTTGCTCAGCGCAAAGAACTCGGCCGGTGATTTGACCAGGGGGGTGAGACCGTGGTACCGCTTCTGGGTGTATGGTCCCGAACTCCCCCCGGCGCCCGCCGAGCTACATTTCTGTTGGATCTTTCGGTAGCGTGACCGACTGACATCACGGCGACCTTCGTCAGCATTCTCCCGGCGGCTCCTCCTTTCTGGGTGCCAAGCTTCACTGTGGCCTACCCAGGTGATAGGTTTATCGCGTACCTATGCAAAGATAAATACCCTAGACAACAAGTTAATGTAGCAATAGGGGTCGAACACAAGGAAACGGGAATTACTTCGTGAATTGCTATGGGTAGATTCTTATCAAGGTCGATTTCGATTTTGGTTTGATTGGTTTGTTTGATGATTAATAACAATAATGAAGTAAATTATATAATAAAAGAGAGTCTAAGGGGTTCGGGTCACGCATGCAAAGGTAAACATATAATCATGATAAACTTGGTACTAATAACATTGTCAATTGCTTAGGCTTAAAGATACCCATCTTACGATATTAGCATCAACCATAGACCGGGTCCTAGAGAAACTCTCGTTCATGACTAGGTCGTCCCACTATACATGCTTAGTCTAATTCAATTCCGTGTCTCTCGACTTTTAGAACGAATAAACAAACTTAATCAATTGAATAGGGCCCTAAACAAAGATTAAACATTGTGGCACAAGCATGTGATAGAAACAATATGAACAATATTATAATTAATCTATTTTATCATGTTACATATTTGATTATTGCATGGCTCCCCTAGCCCTTAGACTAGGAAAATTTAGCTACTCATACTAAAATGTAAATTGCAAACTATATTGTAAGAAATATTAAGCATGGTTATAAGATTTATATTAATTAGATGATATAACATGAGAAAAGAACAATGCTAATGTAAAATGGAATACTTGATTATAAACTATGTGGTAACTAAAATAGTAATGTAAAATGCAAACTAGAAATAAGAATACCTTAATAGAGAATAACTTGTATAGAAGAACAAATTGTAACCAAATGCTTGAATGTATAAAATAACCAAATGTTTAAGAACCAAATGCTTAACAATATTGAAAACAAAATATGAAAACTAATGAGAGAATTATAATGCTTGAGGCTATTGTAAACTAAAACTTGGACGTAAAATTCGATGGCTAAAGCTTTGGAACACCTCTCCTATTTATAGGAGAGGATTTAAGAAACGTAAACATCATGGTGTATGCGGCCCCGATCGGGGTCGTGTGTTTCCGGGCATTTTCTCTTAATTCCTCACTTAATTGCTTGAGGAATCCAATGTTTGCGATAAATGCTCCTTAATGCACCCGGTTAATGCTTCATAAATCTTTCATTGAGCATCTAAATGAGCATCCTAAGCTTGTTAGAATCCTAAGCTTTTTCATCTTTGACTTGGACTTGATCATTGGGCCTTGACTTTGATTGTTGGCAACATTTGCAATTCTCACTTCAATCCAACAAATCTTCATGCAAACACCCATCCAAACACTCCCATGCTAGTCCAATGTTAGGCCTTGTTTAGCTTAGTGAACTTGGTGAATAAAATGGTAGGAAAAAGCCTCTAAATGCTTAGATTCCTACAAAACCGTAACAAACACAACAATACACCTAGAACACAAGATTAGCTCAAATATATACTAATTAAAGTATGACGAACAATAGAAACCGAGCTAAAATGAGGGGTAAAAGTATGTAAATTATGCACTTATCAAACTCCCCCAAGCTAAACCCTTGCTTGTCCTCAAGCAAGAAACCATATCCCATCAATTGCAATATCCAAGCGAGCTAAGCATAATGATTTAAAAACCCGAAACAACATGGGCAAGGAATAAAGCAAGACATGGATGAGATTTACATGACGGCGTAGCATGGAAAACTTTGAATGAACCTTTAAGCTCTTGCATGATCTTTTGACTTATGGACTCTCACGGGGCACTCAAAACTCTTTTTATGTGAAAGGACAATTTTTGTGAATGAACACTCAACTATCCTCGACTTATAATAATGTGCTCGCAATCTAATATGGTAATCAATCAAAACTAGTAAGCCAAAACAATCAAATGCAAGCATGATAAAGAAGCCAAATGGGTAGGAAGAAGACAATATGTAATGGGTAAGAAGGGGGAACAAATGAATTATGGATTGTGGAGCTAATGTCAAGCTAGCAACAACCAAATGTAAGGATGCTCAATCCCAATTCTAACCCAACTTTTGCAATTCAAATCATAAGAAAACTCTCCATAATGTATGAATAATACTTGAGAATTTCTCACTTCTTCTTCTTCTCTTTTTTTTTTTCATTTCAATGCAAACTTCTTTTCTTTCATTTCACTTTCATGTTTTTTTTCATTTCTTTTTTCAACTTTTTCTTTTTTTTTCCATCTTTCTCAATTCATCATTTGTTCATCTTTCTTTTTCATTTTCTTTTTCGAGCATTAAGACCAAGCTCACATGATATCCAAACTTTGAAACAAATCCCAATTGAGCACCCAAACAAGACAAACAAAGCTACTAGCTCAACAAGGTAGGCAAGTTATAATGTAGCTAGGAATAAATTTTGTGAAGGGGTCAAGAAGGCAATTATATTCATGTAAATGGCTCCAAAATGCTATAACAAGTGAATGCATGCTTACCAAGAGATGACATGAGAACCATACTTGTGCGTTTTGATGTAACACACATCATAAGGAGACCTACACTCACCTAAGAGAGACCGGATATGGATGCATCGGTCAAAAGAGGCTCTACCTTACCATTTTATAGCTTGCCACAAGTCAAGATCAAGCCCATTCGGTTCATTCTCCATCTCCCACCTACTATGTCAAGACATCCCCATGTAGCTAATATCCCCACATTAAAGAATAAATCATTAGCAATAAGCCAATATTAGGATAAGCAAAGAGGAAAGTAGGCTACAAGCAAGCACAAAGCAAAATTTTCTCTCAAAATTTTTCAAATTTCTACACTACATGCAACCTATACTATATGCAAATGCAATATCTTCCCCCAAGCTAAACATCACATTGTCCTCAATGTGCCAACTATCCAAATCACCCAATCAAACCATAAGAATGGCTCAAAGCACAAAACAAGAAGGACTAGAGGTTATGTTTAATGGGATGCAAGATCTAAACTAAAATGCAAAGCAATTAAAGACTTACTCGAGTTGCTAATCTCCCCCAAGCTAGCATGGATTCGGGGGGATGTAGATGTTTCTTTGTGATAAAGGTGAAGAATGATAGAAGAATGGAAGAGAAAGGAAGAGAAGATACCATTGGGTGTGAAAATGATCGAAAGAATTCGATTCTCTTTTTGTTTACCCGTATAAAAAGAAGGCCGGAAAATCACGGAACCACGACCCCGATCGGGGCCACCCAACCCCGATCGGGGTTGACCTCCTCTTCAGTTTTTTTTTTTTTTTTTTTTTTTTTGATTTTTTCCGCGTTTGTTTTAATTCCTTCTCGTTTCTCGAAAACCACGTCCCCGAACGGGGTTCTTGCATGGGGAAGCGTGCTAGATTCACTCCAAGTTATCCTTTCTTCATTATCACCTTAGAAATCACAAAAGAAATATCATTAAGTCGAGTATTTTCATTACTAATCTACGAAAAACAATAAATTGCAGAAAACAAATAAAAACAAATAAAAAGCTTGGGTTGCCTCCCAAGAAGCGCTGGTTTAACGTCCCGCACGACGTAAGAAGCTATTTGATTCAAGTTTTGTCATTGAGCTTGCCACCAACCAAGCTCCATTTCATAGCTCCTTTTGCATTCTTCAACCATTTGAAATTCTTCAAATAAAACTTCCCTTTCTTCTTTTTGGCACTCTTAGCAATAGTGCCCTTAGCATCATCACCTACAAGGAAAACAACACCCATATCGTCCTCCAACGGATCCGTTAGTGAGGATCCAAGCATGGTAGAGGCATAAGAAGAGTCCATAGTGCTAAGTAAATAACAAGACTCTTGTAACATTGGGCTTCTAATGGTGTTGTTTTTGCTAAAGGAAACCCGGTCATCACCCACTTCCAACGTCAACCTCCCATTTTTCACATCAATTAACGCACCCGCGGTGCGTAAAAACGGCCTACCCAATATAATTGGGGTTTGTGAGTCCTCGGCCATATCAAGAATGAGGAAGTCAACGGGTATGAAAAACTTGCCAACTTTGACGGGTACGTCTTCTAAGACACCTAAAGGTCGCTTTAAAGAACGGTTCGCCATTTGCAATGTTGTATTTGTGCACTTTAAAGCACCCATGTTAAGTTTTTCACAAAGGGAATAGGGCATGACGCTTACACTAGCACCTAGGTCGCAAAGGGCCTTATCAATGGTATATTTGCCTATAGTGCAAGGAATAGAATAGCTACCGGGGTCCTTAAGTTTTGGGGGAGACATGTTTTGTAAGAGTGCACTACACTCTTCGGTGAAAGCAATGGTCTCAACCTCATTGAAGGATCGCTTCTTTGAGAGGATTTCCTTCATAAACTTTGCATAAGAAGGGACTTGAGTAATTAATTCCATAAACGGGATGGTAACTTGCAAATTCTTACAAACTTCCAAAAATTTAGCAAACTTACCTTCCTCCTTGTGCTTCGCTAGACGATGGGGAAATGGTATTTGAACAATTTCTTTGGGAGGAGCATCCTCCACATCTTTCTCATTCTCATTGGGAATACTCACCTTTGTTGGAACGGCATCACTCTCCTTAGCATTAGGAGAAACTTCTTCAACAATTACCTCATCACTTTCTTTGGGCATAGGAGACTCAACATTCTTGGCATCAAGCTTGCTCTTCCTCTTTCGCATCAACAACCGGTGAGGAAATGGCACACGATCTTTAACAATAGGCTCTTCACTAGCCTTCCTTTTGTCATTTCCCCCAAGCTTAGCCTTTTTAACAACCACCTCTTCATCCAAAGTCATGGATGGCCCATCATAGCTTGAACCACTTCTCAATGAAATAGAATTAACGGTTTCATGTGGTTGCTCACCTTGGGGAGGTAGTTGACCATTCTTCCTTTGAGAGCTAGAAGCGGCTAGTTGAGCCACTTGTTGTTCCAATATCTTGACCGCGGCACTATGAGCTTGATCATTCTTTTGAATTTGAGTCAACAATTCCCTTTGCATTTGGATTATCATGCCCTCAAGCTTACCAACTCCTTGATTGTTTTGTTGGCCATTTTGTGGTGGATTTTGTTGGTAATTGTTTTGTGGGGGCTTTTGTTGATTTTGATAACCCGGTGGAGGGACATACTTTTGTTGTTGAGGAACATAGGCATTTTGTTGTGGTGGGGGTTGAGGGTTAAGAACATTGTTGCTATTATAAGACAAGTTCGGATGGAATTTTGTATTCGGGTTATAAGTGTTGGAAAATGTACCCGGTGGATATAAACTTTGTCTTAAAGCTTGAAAAGCATTTACCTCTTCGATGGGGGCTCGACAATGAGCGGCATAATGACCCGCACCTCCGCAACCATCACAAACAATGATTTGGCTTGTTGAAGATACAACATTGAGTTGTTGAATGGAGTCTCTAGCATCCCTTTCCGCTATTTGTTGTTGGAGCAAAGCAATTTGAGCTAGCAAAACAGAATTGTTAGAGGATTCTTCTTTACCTTTGGATGGCACAACTCGGGAATTGACATATTGGGCATCATGGATCGCCATAGATTCGATCGTGGCATGAGCAAGATTGGTGTCAATTTGATCAAACCGCCCATTGTTGGCGGAATCAAGAATCCTTCGGGACTCGGCACAACATCCATTGTAGAATGTTATTGCTAGAAACCATTCATCTTGCCCATGATGTGGGCATTATCTTTGAAGCTCTTTGTACCTCTCCCAAGCCTCATATAAGCTCTCAAGAGCTTGTTGACGAAATCCGGTGATTTGGCTCCTCAAAGTTTGAGTTTTCTCCGGTGGAAAAAACTTTTGATAAAAAGCAAGAGCCAATGTCTCCCAATTGGTGATTCCCATGGCGGTGCGGTCAAGACTATTGATCCAAAGCTTGGCTTTGTCCTTCAATGAGAAAGGGAAAAGTATTTCCCTTATTTGGGCTTGGGTGACGCCCGTTTGTCGAATCATGGAGCAATAGTCACAAAAATTTTGAACATGCAAATTGGGATCCTCCAAAGGACCTCCCCCAAATTGCTTCCTCTCCACAAGGCTAATGAAAGCCGGTTTGATCTCGAAGTCTGGCGCGGTGATTTGAGTAGTTGTGATTCCGGCCGGAAGCATGGCCGCGGTGGGCTTTGAGTGATCGGAAAGTTTCACCATCTTTTTGGTAGTAGATGATGGTGGTGGTGGATTTGATGAACAAGAAACCTCCTCCTCTTCAAGAACCTCTAGATCGTCTAAGTAAGACTTTCTAGCACTTTCAACTTGTATGGGTGAAGTGGCTTCTTTAATTTCCTTCCAAAAACGTCGTCTTCTCCTAAAGGTTTTCTCGGGCTCGGAATCCGGTGAAAGCAATTCTCCACTACGAGAGGACCTGGGCATAAGACAACAATTTCTAGGAAAATGATAAGTAACGGTCTCAAGGAACAAGTGTTCCCCAAGACAAAGGAAATCAAGATAAAAATCGACAATTCAAAAAGCAATAAAACCGTCTCCCCGGCAACGGCGCCAAAATTTGATAGGTTTATCGCGTACCTATGCAAAGATAAATACCCTAGACAACAAGTTAATGTAGCAATAGGGGTCGAACACAAGGAAACGGGAATTACTTCGTGAATTGCTATGGGTAGATTCTTATCAAGGTCGATTTCGATTTTGGTTTGATTGGTTTGTTTGATGATTAATAACAATAATGAAGTAAATTATATAATAAAAGAGAGTCTAAGGGGTTCGGGTCACGCATGCAAAGGTAAACATATAATCATGATAAACTTGGTACTAATAACATTGTCAATTGCTTAGGCTTAAAGATACCCATCTTACGATATTAGCATCAACCATAGACCGGGTCCTAGAGAAACTCTCGTTCATGACTAGGTCGTCCCACTATACATGCTTAGTCTAATTCAATTCCGTGTCTCTCGACTTTTAGAACGAATAAACAAACTTAATCAATTGAATAGGGCCCTAAACAAAGATTAAACATTGTGGCACAAGCATGTGATAGAAACAATATGAACAATATTATAATTAATCTATTTTATCATGTTACATATTTGATTATTGCATGGCTCCCCTAGCCCTTAGACTAGGAAAATTTAGCTACTCATACTAAAATGTAAATTGCAAACTATATTGTAAGAAATATTAAGCATGGTTATAAGATTTATATTAATTAGATGATATAACATGAGAAAAGAACAATGCTAATGTAAAATGGAATACTTGATTATAAACTATGTGGTAACTAAAATAGTAATGTAAAATGCAAACTAGAAATAAGAATACCTTAATAGAGAATAACTTGTATAGAAGAACAAATTGTAACCAAATGCTTGAATGTATAAAATAACCAAATGTTTAAGAACCAAATGCTTAACAATATTGAAAACAAAATATGAAAACTAATGAGAGAATTATAATGCTTGAGGCTATTGTAAACTAAAACTTGGACGTAAAATTCGATGGCTAAAGCTTTGGAACACCTCTCCTATTTATAGGAGAGGATTTAAGAAACGTAAACATCATGGTGTATGCGGCCCCGATCGGGGTCGTGTGTTTCCGGGCATTTTCTCTTAATTCCTCACTTAATTGCTTGAGGAATCCAATGTTTGCGATAAATGCTCCTTAATGCACCCGGTTAATGCTTCATAAATCTTTCATTGAGCATCTAAATGAGCATCCTAAGCTTGTTAGAATCCTAAGCTTTTTCATCTTTGACTTGGACTTGATCATTGGGCCTTGACTTTGATTGTTGGCAACATTTGCAATTCTCACTTCAATCCAACAAATCTTCATGCAAACACCCATCCAAACACTCCCATGCTAGTCCAATGTTAGGCCTTGTTTAGCTTAGTGAACTTGGTGAATAAAATGGTAGGAAAAAGCCTCTAAATGCTTAGATTCCTACAAAACCGTAACAAACACAACAATACACCTAGAACACAAGATTAGCTCAAATATATACTAATTAAAGTATGACGAACAATAGAAACCGAGCTAAAATGAGGGGTAAAAGTATGTAAATTATGCACTTATCACCAGGTCTTGTGATAGTCCTCCACCTTCACGGCTCGGTCGGCCATCTTTCTGGCGGAGTCCAGGTTGAGGTCCTCGCATTTGATCAGCTCATTTTTGAGCTCCCCTTTCGGGAGGCCCTTCATCAGTGCGAAGGCTGCTAGTTCAGTGTTCAGCTCGCGGATCTGCTGAGCTTTTGCGTCGAACCTCTTCACATAGCTTCGTAGAGACTCGTCCTCCCCCTGTCGGATAGGGAGGAGATCCGATGTCTCCACGACCCTTCTCTTGTTGCAGGCGTATTGGGCTATGAAGTTATCCCTTAGGTCGGCGTAGCAGTATACCGAACCATTAGGCAGCCCCTTGTACCAACTCTGGGCCATCCCATGCAGGGTTGTTGGGAAGACTCGGCACCATACCTCATCAGGCTGCTCCCATACCGACATGTAAGACTCGAAAGCCTCGGCGTGGTCGGTTGGGTCGCTATCCCCTTTGTATGATAGGGACGGCAGCTTCAGTTTGGTCGGCACGGAGACTCCGAGGACATAGGCACTGAGGGGCTGTCTGACCACGTGTCGAATGACACGTGGCGATCGGCTCCTCGCACCCCTAGTCCGGCTTCTCTCCTCGTGGCGGGAAGGGCTTCTTGTTGCCCGACTTTGGATAGTCGGACTTCTTTCTTCATTTCTTCGGGGCGGGCCTCGTTGTTGCGCTTGGCGACGCCTGTCCTCCGCGAGTGGGGAAGGACTTTGTCGCCCGGCGCGTAACGGGCTCCGCCGGCGTCCTAGTATGCATGGCTCCTTGTATTGCTCCGGACAAGTTGTTCGGGGTCACTTTATGGGCTCTGGTCACCTGCGGGTGTGTTGCCGTCACCGTCGTTGCGGCGGGGGTGATCGGCGTATTACCCATCAGGTCCAGGAATAGCTTCGGTTTATTGCATCGACCACATGTCCCATGACAAAGTGGACGTGGCGCGGCAGCGGTGTTTCTGGTAGTATAGGCATCCCGTATGCCGGTTGAATTACTCGGCCGGTTGGGGACTGCCCAATCTCAGAATTAGGGACGGTGTCATCTTGGTAGAATGCGGTTTCGTCACTCACAACTACCTCTTGTTGTTTTGACATCTTCTTAGCTTGCTGGGTGGGTTTTGTTTTTTTTTTTGTAAGGGATTTGACTAGCTTTTAGTATCTCTTTCCCACAGACGGCGCCAATTGTTCCGGGTGTAATTCCGGAGCAGGATTTGTTACCACGTAAGCTTCTAGAATGATGACTTTGCTTGACTCTTCCTTTCGGCCTCTCCTGAAACAATGAACAAACTGAGGGCTCGGCTTGGTACCGAGCGTACTCACTCCGACGCTCAAGTTAGTAAAATTAAAAGGGATTAAGTTGTGTGTTACTTGGCAAAGTATATTGTAGAGAGATAAGGGAGTTTATACCAGATTAGTGTATTGTGAGATGAATTGTGGATTATTTGATTATTTTCGGATCCTTTTCTCAATGAGAGAAGTGGAGTATTTATAGACTTTCACCTTTTGTCACGTAATGGCCAAGTGGCCAAGTGGCAGAGCAGGTGGAAAGACTGTTCTACCCTCGGCCGAGGGACCCATGGCAGGCCGGCTGGCCTGGTTGACTCCATGCCGAGACCCAAGTGACAGGCCGACAGGCTGCGTCGGTTATGCTGTCTAATACGTTGACTTGCTGTGGATGTCTTTGACCTTGCTCAATATGTTGACTCGGTCAGCGGGTGCAGAATATGCCCCATCACTATGTAAATGCTATACTTGTTTTTCAAGTATTAATAAAACGATAAATGTTAAGTTTTCCACTATTCCGTTTTTATATTGTTCTATTTCTTTACCACAATTCATATACGATATCATTTCGATTTTGATACAAATCTTCATTAAAACATCGTAACTAAAGACAAAATTTGAATTTGCTTCTAAAACCTCAAACGAACCATTGCTAAGGATCTCTTGTAAAGAGTATAGATTAAAGTTATTCATTATCAAACAGGTTTTTGATTCTAGACTAACACTTCTACTTACAATGGATTATGTTTCATATACTTAATTCAATTAAGTACCTTGAAACGATAAATTGTTTTGGTAATTAGTTTTGTCAGAATTCGTAATTGACCAAAATAACGCAACCACTTCAATGAAAGTTTTAAGACTAAAACGATTGAATTGAAGAGTAATCTTTATAAGATTCACCTTTGCTTCTCTAAGTAAAGACTCATTGAAATGAGTGAGAGCATTCTCATTAAACCGTTAAGATGAGGACGAGGTTAAAGAAGTAAAATTAGAATGGAATTGATACAAGGTTATGTTAAAGGTAAAGTTGTTGAGAATGACGATACTAAACCTATCAATCCCGACCGATAAAGTTTCCATTGTCTTAAATGTTAGACACGAGAAAGGAAACTACCCCAAATTATTGAAGAATCAACAAGTTAGTTGTGGGACATCTAATGGGACCTTCTTCGTTAAATGTTTATTTGATTAAACATAAATTTTGCTAGTATTACTTCATCAATATTAGAAACCGGTGGTGGTTTTCATCATTATGTTTGATACATAGGATGATTAGAATATGACGACTAGCAACAATAATGTCAAGAGATAGAGTCATTGTGTACTAAATCTAGTTTTTGGGTTTGGAGTTGTACTTAATTGTGACTATTAAGTACATAAACTCTAAATAAGAATACAATTTGTTAAAGATACAAAAGAGGTTTCACTTTTGTGACCCTATACACCATGATTTGATGTATGGCTAGCCCATCATCAAGGTGATTATATTCTAAACCAAACTAGAATGATATATCATGAAGATGATGCAAGACTCAAATTGGTAACCCAAGATTAAACCTTAAATTTTGGAATGATGAACGTAAAGAGTTATCGTGTACTCTTGAAACCATTAGATTGTTAATGGTATATGCGTATCTTGTATTCAAAGCAAGATATCTCGTACCTTTTGGTTGAAAAGGAGATCGAGGTTATAAATCATCGATCCAAAATAGGTTGATCATCATCTTTTACCAACGATTTAAGTTGACACTAGTGTGTTCACTTAATAAGGTAAATAGAGAAATCTTTGAAGAAGTTCAAGAGTTCAAGGAATCACGATTTAGTCGTGATGGGATTATCAAAGTGAAGACTTTGATATAAGCCAAAGGAAATGTGATATAGTATCACAAGTTAATCTCTCTTAGCACGCATTATGAAATAATGTGTGGATGGATAAGAAATCAAACGCTATTTGATATGGTTTGGACTTCAATCAAGTTACTTTGAGTTACTTGATCCTTTTGGGGATTTTATCATTTTTGTCTAAATTATTTTTCCACTAAATCGAATCATATGAGATATGAAATGGTAAGGGTACCATGGTTGTAAGTTTTCACAAGAAACAAATGCTCATTTTTCCCTCTTCAATTATCACGAGTACGACGGGTTTGCGGCTCGTGAAGCTGTCTTTCTAAAATACAAGTTTATTTTTAGAAGACAGAGTGGGAGAAATTATTCAAGAGCCACAAAGAATGCCACGAAGAATGTTATGTCGCAAGAAACTGGTCTTTCTTGGCTACATGAGACGTTTTGTGTAAGACATTATACATTGTTTCTTCAAAACCTAGGAGGTTAAATTCGTCACTTGTTAAAAATGATGAATTCATGCTACTTTTAAGAAAGTAAAGAGCTTATAACTTACAAAAGAAATTGTTTGATTCAAGTTGATTACTTCTAGAAAGTAATGAACATATGACTTACATAAGAGTGTTTAAGTCACAACTCAATACAAGGCTTAGAGCCATGAAAATCCGAAACATAAGGGCCTGATTAGTGACAAAGGGTTTTGCACTAATAAAGAGATATTTCAAAGCAAGATTGGTTGCAAAGGGTTTTGCACTAATTGAAATGATTAAGTCTATTTGGATCTTCTTAGGGATTGTGTTTCATTATGAGGATATGCATACAGCAAGTGAATCTAAAACCCACTTCTTCAATAGAAGGAATGTATTCAATACATGTCATAAGTTTTATAGATTCTTGCAATCCTAAGATAATGTGAAATTTAAGAGAGGATCTTAAGTAGGACATCAATGAGTTGGAATCAACATTTTGATCATGTGATAAAACATTTCTCGATAAGTCGAGAAGTTGTGTTTATACATGGAGTTTAGTGGGAGTTACGGAATTTTTAATTAGTCCTATATGTGGATGACATATTGATCATTGAGAATGATTTAAGACTTTTGGAGTATTATAATACATCTTGAATATCCGGATTTATGAAGATAAATCCACATGATATTAGCGTCAGTAAGAAGTCTTATGTTGATAAGATTCATGACTAGTTCAATTAAATTGAACATATTTAATTGATTTCATTTGCTTCCGCTGCCGAATCAATTAAAAAGAAATGATGTATAACACTTCATATGCCTTGAGTATGATGAATTGTTTTCAAAATCGAATTTAAGTAATCTATACCAAGTAAGCCATAAAGATTACCCTTAAGTGCTTGCATAAGCATTAAGGCTATGATGCAAAGTGTTTATGATGCAATTTTGTGTAAGGTTGTTACACAAGTGACAATTGACAATTGAGATTGCGCATGGTTTCCGACAAAACCATAATCAAAACACATTAGGATGGTTAAGATACCATTGTGGCAATGTTAATTAAGAAGTAGATTTTCTAGAATCGTTCTAGGCAATAAAGAACAATGAGAGATATTTATAACGGAAATTGAGTACACTTGCTATCATGAGATGTGCAAGAAGGATGAGTCCCACACACTGTGAAAACAATGGGAGCTATTCTTAGGCTAGAGGGCCTATGTCTTAATTGGATCTCGACACGTACTCAGAAAGTTTTGTAATGCAAATGTATACATTATAAAGGAAAACGAGCATGTAGTAAGGTTGAGTAAGGTACAAGAAATTGATAAAACCTACTAACCAAAGCCTTCTCAAAGGCTAAACATGATGAGTCATGTCATTTCAATTGAATTGAAATGAACAACTACGTACAAGATCAAATTAGATTATAGAACATGAAATAGTAATCAGGCATTGACTATTCATGTGTGATAATCGCATTTGTCGTTCGAGTTTTATTTTAAAACTCTTTTATTATACTTTGTTACATCCAAATGGGTTGTAGAGACAACGTTGAACCCCGTTAAAGTGAACCCGGATTAACATAGTATTAGCCCATAGTCGCTTGTATGAGGTGACGTCTCGAAGTGACTAGAGTGTGATGCGATTGATGGCAAGTTCAAGTGCCATAGAGTCATGTGAGATGACTAGTCGATCACATAGGCAGACTGTTAGGAACACTTTGTCGGGCCTTATGACCGCTTATAGAGTTCTGGCAATTTATATAGCCTGGTCGTGGCGAGAGCTACTATAGTATTCTAATGAGTCGATTCTTTTGACTAAAGACTGTTCGCCTTAGATGGCACAGTTTCAGATTAACTTTGATTTGTGTTACTACGACCTTCGTAAATGAGGTCAAATGGGCATATTTTGGGTTATGATGGCTGTGGCTAGTCGAAGGGAACAAGTGCGATAGGAATTGTCCACCCCCTTGTCAGGGTTAAAACAATATCTCAGGGCCACTCGAGGAGTAATGAACTGGAAATGCGTGGCCACGCTCGGAAGGTATCTATGATAGATAAATCTGGTCAATCAGTTATTCTCCAGATCGAGGAAACCACTCTCGATATGATCACTTGCAAGTATGACCCGAAAGACACCTTGCATTGAGTGGGAGATAGTAATAGGACAAGAGAATTAGTGACGCACACTTGTCGAGGACAAGTGGGAGATTGTTAGGAAATGTGTCCTCAACAATAGTGCGATCACATGATTTAAATATCATTATTAAATCTCATTTTAAGAATACATGTGGGATGTAATATTTTACAGTCAACTGGTCCACACATATCGGTAATGATTGGCTGACTAGAGTTTGACATTACTGTCGTGCGACGGTGGTGATCAGTTGATCCCCTTAGGTCATACCTATAGGGAAATACTCTTAATTGATTATTTAATTGATCGTATACCGATACGAGTTAATTAAATTGCTTAAAATTGACGGATGATTTTGTGAGTATAATTTACGTATCTTATTGTAAATATGATTAAATGAGACACGGTCTAAGTAATCGAATTATTTTATTACTTAGATGAAATTATTGTTTACAGAAACAATTGAAACGGAATGAATAAATTATTATAAATACAGAATGTTGTAGTTTATAATTTGGAAACATTTTTGGTACAAGTAATTACGAATTACTAGTCGATTTTGTAAATGACATATTTTATGAGTATGTTGATTTTTAATATGTTAAAAATACATTACATTGTGACATGTCATGTAACATGTTACATGTGACAAATTTGACAAATGACAAAATAAAATGGATTCTCCATTTTATGCTTAAAACCGAAAATGAGGAGGGAGTGTAAGATATGTATTGTGTTTTTATCTTGAGTGGAAAACACAATTATCATATCTAAGTAGTAGCCATGCACACCTACCTTTTGAGAAGAGCAAAAATGAAAGGCATTGGGCATGCTACCCAAGGCCGTTTTTTTGGCCATTCCACAAGAAAAGAGAGAAGAGTTTTTCTCTTACACATTATTATTCATTCCTTTGACAATATGATTTTCTAGTGTAAGAAAATGCATAATCTCTACAATATGTGATTTTTCTAGAGAAATAAAATCTCATATACTCCCTCTTGACCGAATCATTCAAGAGCCAAAATACAATTTATTTTGTGTCAATTTTATAGTAAAACTAATATTATTACTAGATCTAAATAATATTGGTTAATTATGAGTTTCCTTGGGTATATGCTTTTGAGAGGGATTCTATACTTGAATCTTGTTCATCCATAAGGAAAGCTCAAGAACAAGGGAGTAGGTGAACTCACTTGTGCCCATAAATCCGAAAATCACAATGTAAGATGATGGTTTCTTCTTTATATTGTTTATTAGTTTGCATGCATAAGATCCACCATTTAATTTTATGACAATTAAATTAAAACATATATGAATATGTTGAGTATATAGATCTACTTTTCCATCAAAGATATCCCACAAATAAACATATAAGGGGTTTCTAAACTAGCAACTAAGGCCCAAGGGTTTAGTTCTCGCTAGCCCACACGTCTTCCCCACGTAAGCATCTTCACCACCTATCATTCATGTAAACATGAACGCCACAGTCAGTGGGGAGTAACTCAAGGTTCTCCCAGCCACAATATGTCGAAATGAACATAACAAAGAACATAAACAAACAATCATATTAGATAAGACATGAGTGAATCGAATCATAACTAAACATGAGATCATACGTGTTTAAACCAACAAGGAATAAAGAAATGACGGAATAAACAAGTAAGGCATAAGCAACAATAAATAAATGGAGAAGAAAGACAAGGAAACAGACACGACCACTTAGCCACGAGCACGTATTTCAAGGAGATATGACCAAAGTAACCATCCAAATAATGCAAGACATTTATCACTCTTAGACTATAATTTCCCCGGGTAGGACTACGATAATAATACGGTCCTAGTCTAAATCTGCAGATTCTCGGGTGTACATCCCAATTCGACGTGCGCCAGCACATCACGCACCCAAGACTTGACTACTAAGGAGACCGAGTACCCCAATCGCCAGAACAACATGAAAGTGGCGGAAAAACTAAGATAAGACTCACTTGCCAGAACAGCACAAGTGACCAAAAGCCGTACTTGCCAGAACAACACAAGTAGGCCAAAACCGTACTTGCCAGAATAGCACAAGTAGGTCAAACCCGTGCTTGCCAGAACAGCACAAGTAGGGCAAAAAGTATGTCAAGCACATACGATGGTAATATGGCATTTCTACAAGAATACGACTCTTACAAGTAATTATTTATAATACCCTTTTCATGCACGTGTGACGGGATTATTAATGTCACATTCATACTTATGGCTTGCATCTCACCATGAGTACGGATGGGAACATCAATTCCGACGATCATATCGCAACTAGAGGGCTTATAGCTCACCCTTATTATCCGATAGGACCAAGACTCTCACAACCGAACAATACCAGACATTATTAAGAACACGACTCACCACAAGTAACCATTTATAAATAAATATTTCATAAATGTATTATAGTGAATCCAACCAAATAAGACATGACATGTCCAATACAGAACATACGAGACCCAACAAATAAACCATGTGAAGCCCAACAAAAGTGACATAACAAGCCCAAACCAATGAATATGTTAAGCCCGACATAAGAAGCATGTGAAAACCAAATAGTCCAACACAACAAGTCCAACAAAAGAATCAAGGTGAGCCCAACAAACAAAACCAAACTAACCCAATTGAATAAATATATAAAAGAAAGGTAGTTAATAAATTATGTTATATAAAATACGAGACGGAAATTAAACCATTCTAATAACCCATACTTGGCTCCGCAAGTACCCATAACTTAAATGTGGCCCAATAGTCAAGCTTACAATTGGTCCACCTATAACCTATAACATGGCCCAATAATTGTAGTGAATTTAGTCCGACAAAATCAACACATTAAGCCCAATAAAATAAACACGTTAAAGAACGATATTTACGGGTCACGTTATATAAAGCACGGGACGGAGATTCAAATATTTAGACAAACGCATGTGAAGCTAAACAAACTACCAAACACGACTCAAAGAGTAGTCCTTCCACGCCACAATTACCATGTAACAACAACTCAAACGAGACGAACTCAAGACGGATGAAAGGTGGTTGTAAATATCGGTGTAATTTATGACGAAAATCATGAGATAGGGAAGCCGGGGTTGAACATCATACATATGGCCTTTTACAAATTCTACAACTCTCATGGGGATTACAAGACTAGAGTAGCCCTCCATACGAGGTTATATCACTCAAAGGACAGTATTGTCGGAGCTGCTTCTGCTGGTATGCCTCGTGCACATTTTTATTCCGTTTTGTCACTCAATGGCCTGTTTAGCTTTCATGTGCTTACACCAACTAGTTTTGTTCTCCGTAATATGAATGTTCAACAATGATAATATGAAATCTAACACCTTTCCCTAGCCACTGTCCAGGCCACTCGACCCGCCTAAAAGTGTTCCATGTGCAGCCCGACACAACCACCACTCGACTACCTACCACCACCCATCACCCCTCTCCCAAACCCGACTAAAAAACGGTCCAAAAGCAGAGCCAAGGCACAATAACGCCGAGCCCAAACACCTGCCCAGCACGACCACCTCTTTCGACAGTTCCAAAACAGAGGAAAAACCAGTCCAACCCGGTTGCAACCCAGAATTTCGAGCAACTAAATTTCGTTCCATCAAGGCGAGTATAAACCCGGGTCGAGACGAACTGAACCAGCTACACAGAGAGTGACGGCCACCCGTTTAACCGTGAATAAACCAGAAAAAGGAAGTCAACGAGGACACAAACCCGTATTCGAAAGAAAACCCAGCACCCATCTAGTTCGGAACTCGCGACAACCATGGAAATTAACTACAAACCTGAAAACTCGACTTCTTACACGAGAAACTCAAAAAAAGATTCAAACTTTGCAATGAATAAGGAAAGATCGAGTAAGGAGAACGAAAATATCGACTCATTGTCGAGTAACCTATCACCGTTACCTTAAACGCTCCTTATTCTTCGAATAAATGGTCCCAAAAGCTTCAATCTACCACATGGTCTTCGAAACCTTCGTCATGGAGCAAGAAAACGAAAGAGATTGAGGTAAAACCGAAACTTTATAAGATGAGTCAAAAACGAAAGTCATACAAGATTGCAACTTTCTTACCTTAAAAGAATGAGGAAGGAAAGGGGAAGCTAATGGTGCAAGAATTAGAGCATTTGGTTAAGAAACGAAGGCGAAATCTGGGTTTTGAGATCGGAAAGAATGGCGGATTTGGTTTTGTTGTTCTTTGCTTGTGTGTTTCGAAGAGAAGAGGACGAAGAAATGAGCAGCGTGGGACACCTTGAGCAACAATAATAATATAGTAATAATAATAATATATAATATATAATAATAATAATAATAATAATAATAATAATAAATATATATAATGATATAAAAGTAGAGTGTGGGGTGGATAAGGGTATGTGTTGTCGACATACGGTTGGTCCAAGTTTAGATAAAATTCCCCATTGAAATGTGACGGTCTAACGTTAGACGGAATCGAAGACGCGAATTATTATTATTACAGTCATTATTATTATCCGACCAAAAATACGTATACATATATTATCATATAAATCATGCCTTAAAAATATAATTTAATCGTATGTATTTTTATATAAACGAACTTTTATATAATACGTTTATAAAAATCGTGTTTGACATAAAATTAATTAAATTGAATGATTCAAATTTAAAAATATATAATAAAGTGGTTAAACGGTTTAATAAATTTTAAATGTCAAAATGGGAAATTCGCGGGTGTTACAATATATAAAAGCCAAGTTTTTTAAAGTCTTCTCATTGGCTCTGATAGGCTATCGCACACCTATACAAAGATAATATTTATACCCTAACAAAACAAATGAATGTAGTACGTAGGGGTCGAACCACAGAGAGACGGGAGTTGTTAATTAGTTGATATGGATTGAACTTTTATCTCGGTAGGTTAATGGTTGATTGATTGGTTTGGTTTGATGTGATGATAAAACAATAATAAAGAAAATGTCTAGGGAGGTCGGGTCACACATGCTAATTATGTAAATGCTCATGTCAAGTTAGGAAGTTGATTTTACTATAAATGTTTAGGCTTAAAGACACCCACCTTACGGCATTAGTGTCAACCATAGACCGGGTCCTAGAGAAACTCTCGTCCATGACTAGGTCGTCCTACTACACATGCTTAGTCTAATTCAATTCCGTGCCTCTCGACTTTAGAACGAATGAACAAACTTAATCGATGAATAAGACCTTTAAACATAGATTAAACATTATGGTGCAAACATGTGATAGAAACAATTATACAATATTAACTTATCCTTATTTTGACATTTACATATTACTTAATCATGCATGGCTTTATTTATTCCCTAGACAAATGCAACTACTCTAACATGGTGGAAATGTAAATTAAACTAATGATAAATGAAATGGCAAACATAATGAAAATATGAATAAGAAATTACCTTGCAATTGGAAATGGAAATGGATATGGAAGAACAATAATTGTAATATAAATAACTTGTAAATATGAATTGTTTTATAACTTGAAATGTAAATAACATAGATAAAATCTAAACTAAACTAAACTAAACTAAACTAAGAGCTAATCTAAACTAATTACTAAATTTAGAGAGAATTATGAGAAATTGTGTATGAATGTGAATGGTGTGTGGTGTGTTGAAGTTACACCCTTTATATAAGAAATAAGGAGTGAAACATAGAGTAAATACAAGGAGTCAACCCCAAATATTTTCTCTTAATTGCTTGATTAATTACCAAAGGAATCCTAAGTGAGCCACTAATTCCATCATAATTCACTTGGTTAAATGTGATATTAGCATCCTAAGCTCTTCTTAGCATCCAATAGTTTCCACCATAATTTGAACTTTGAATTTGGGCTTGACTTTGCACAATGACTTTGCTTGTATTTTCATTTTGATCCAACACTTTCTTCATGCAAAATCCATGCACTTCCAACACTTAGCCCAAACTTGTGCTCTTACTTAGCTTATTTCTTCTAGTAGCTTATTTGTAATATTTTAGCTCCAAAAAGCTGAAGTACCTACAAAATATGACAAGACAAGCAAAGATACTAGAATACACATATTAGCTTATAAAACACTAAGATAAGTGCTAAATGACATGTGAAATAAAGCTAATAAAAGGAGTTAAAATGTATAGAAAATGCACTTATCAGGCTCCTTGCTTTTAGGGAAACAAAATTAATTGAAAAGTGATAGGCTATGCCGCACACCTAATAAAATATAATTTCCCTAGACACAAATAAATGTAGTACGAGAGGTTGAACACAATGAGACGGGAATTGCGCTATGAAGTGCTATGAGTAGACTTCTATCAAGATCGTTAACGATTGGTTTGGTTTGTTTGGTTTGATGATTAGCAAATAAAATGATATAAAAATATATGATTAAAGGAGTCTAAGGGAGTCGGGTCGCACATGCAATTGTAAATATATATTCATGTTAAACTCGGAAATAAATAACATTGTCAATTGTTTAAGCTTAAAGACACCCACCTTACGATATTAGTGTCAACCATAGACCGGGTCCTAGAGAACTCCCGTCATGACTAGGTCGTCCTACTATACATGCTTAGTCTAATCCGATTCCGTGCCTCTCGACTTATAGAACGAATTTAACAAACTTAATCGATGAATATGGCCACTAAACAAAGATTAATCGTGACGATACAAACATGTGATAGAAACAATTAGACAATATTATATCAACCTATTTTAACATTTTACATATATTAGTTATTACATAACTTCCCTAATCCCTAGACTAAGGAAATTTAGCTACTCATATTGAAATTTAAACTACAAACTATTATGTATGAAATGCTAAACATGATTATCGAAATGATGTAAACTAAATGATGAATCATGAAATGTAATAATAAACTATGTGATATAATTGAAATATTAATGATAAAACTAGGTGATAACTAAAATAGAAATGTAAACTAAATAAACTAGAATTAGAATTACCGAAATAAGGAATTAGAACTTGAACTAGGAACTTGCAATGAAGAACAAATGAGAACCAAAAGCTTGAATATATAATAACCAAATGTTTAACAATAACCAAATGGTTAACAATATTAAAACTAAAATGAAAACTATGAGAGAATTTTTGTGTGCTTAAGAATACAAGGAAATGATAATGTATGATGAAAATTGGATGCTAATTAGGTCGGACCTAGCTCTCTATTTATAGGCAAGTAGGACTTGAAACGTATGCGCATAAAGCAAGGTAACCCTGATCGGGGGCGCCAACCCTGATCGGGGGCGTGGCTTTGTTAAACCATATAGAATATATGTTTATATTTTGATGATGTCAAGAGTGCTTTACTGTTTATATACTCGTTGCGCTTGTTTGTTTAAGTCCCTTCAGATTAGACTTACTATTTGCCAAGCTTAAAGAATTGTGATGAAAGTATACAAGACTATTACTATGATCAAGCCCTCGATTACGGATCAAGATTTTGCAAGATTGTGGAAGAATTATTCAAGCATCGTGAGAAGACGAAGCTCGTCTAAAATTTAATCAAGCTTGAATGATGAAGTAGCCTACACTCGAAGATCTCCTAAGAAGATTAGAATAGTGTAGGTGATTATCTCGTAATGGTAACATATGAGTGGATTTCTTATATTGGTAAAGTTATAGCTTGACAGCTATAACATTACTTATATAAGAGCTTAATGTTATAGCTCTTCTACTATAACATTGAGATGTTGAGTTTATATTACACACGACTCGAGAAGTTTTCAAATTGTTTTGAAAAATGTTTTTGTTTCTTTTAAATGTTCTAGCAAAAGTATTAATTTAATAAGGAAGCTCATAATTCATTAGAGTGTGGTTTTGCTTTAAACTTATAATTAGTAATTATGTTGGATCAACTTATGAGTTGAGCCATATTACTAATTAGGGTTTCAAGGCATACTCTTAAACCCTAAAATCTAACCGAACTTCAAGCTAGGGGTTTTCACGAAAAACAAGGTATATGGGCCGTGGTTATTTCGTGTAAACCTAATGGATAAAAGATTATTATTGTTAAGATTTTATTCTCTAGAATTATCTTAACATATCTTTTATATTTAGCTTGATATCTTTATTTATGATAAAGATATTCTTGATATGGAAAATATTATCATATCTCAAGATTTAAGGAAAGAATAATAGGAGAATATCTTATAAATTATCGTTTGGAATATTCTCTATTATCTCTTAGGGTTTTAAGGAAAGAAATAACAAAGATATGATTGTTTGCATATCTTATATTTCGGCATTAGGTTTCTTGTGAAACCGTGTGCCATGCTCCTTCCTTCTTTATAAATACTTTGCCTTTGCAACTTTTAAAGGTAAGACCTTTAAGCATAAATTGATTTTATTTTCAAGAGCAAAAAACCGTGTGTTTCAAAACAAGAAAACCGTTTTGCAAATTTTCCAAAAGGTCGTGTGTTTATAAACTCGTGCATTCATTCATTCGTTATCGTTATAAGATAATAGTGCTCTATCGATTTCTTACTCGTTCATTAACGTGAACTTTTATAGAATCATTAAATGCTTTCTTATTAGCGTAAGTTAGTCACTCGAGTATTTAACGGTACTCAACTTGAGTTACAACTAGGGTTAGTTGTACGAGTTGGGTTAGTAAATTTGTAATCCGTAGAAAGGTATTAAATTTATTAATCGAGAATAATGGACCTAGGTTTCGATTTGTGATACCGAACCACTTCAAAAACCGTGCGTCTCTCTCTTTCGTTCGTTTATTTATTTCGTTCTTGTTTGTTAGGTAGTTAATTAGTTAAAGTTTAATCAATAAACTTTAAATAATTAGTTATACATATACAAACGAAAAAGTAGCTAAACATTTTTAATCCTCAATTCACCCCCCCTCTTGAGTATTTCGGATCGATAGACTCTTCAATTGGTATCAGAGCCTCGTGCTCTTGATTGCCTAACCGCAAAGAGGTTGATCTGTCTATCTTTATCTATCTTATCATTTTATATTCCGCTGCCTATCACGTGATAAATGGATTCCAAATACCTCAAGTGTCCCGTCTTTGATGGGAAGAATTATGGGTTATGGAAAAACATGATGACTCACTATGTGAAAGGTCATGATTGAGAGTGCTGGAGGATTATCCAAAACAGACGGCACAAAATCCTAGTTGCATCCGTTGAAGGCGCTACTTATGAGAAGAAAGAAGAGGATTATATCGAGGCCGACAACAAGAAGGCTGAAAAGAATTCTAAAGACATAAGTGTATTGCAGAATGGCATGACCACTACTGAATTCGATCGGTTCTCTTCGTGCTCCACTGCCAAGGAGATATGGGACGGCCTGGAACTAGCTTATGAGGGTACTTCCATTGTTAGAAAGCACCGCATAGATCTGCTAATGCAGAAATATGAGCTATTCAGTATGGAGCCTAATGAGTCCTTGGATAGTATGTCCGCACGTTTTTCAAGCATCATAAACGAATTGAAAAACCTAGGAAGAAAGTTCAATACCGAGGACATTGCAAGGAAGGTTCTTAGGAGCCTAACTAAAAAGTGGCGTGCTAAGGTCACAACAATGGAGGAATCGCAAGATCTTGAGAATCTATCCTACCAAGAACTCATTGGTGCTCTCATGGCCCATGAAATTACTCTAAATGCTGATGAAGCAGAACCGAGTAGAAAAAATATGGCCTTGAAAAGCGAAGATATTGGCTCCGATATAGAAGACGAGATTGTTTTGTTTGCACGTTGTTTTAAAAACAGAATCTTTCGAAACAAGCAAGCAAAACCTTCTTATAACAACAACAAGTCTTTTAACAAGAAAGCAACATAATCTAAATCATCATTTGCTAATAGAGGTTGCTTCAAGTGTGGAGAATCTGATCACATGATCAAGCATTGTCCAACATGGGAGAAAATTAAAGACAAGACAAAACGCGAGAAGACAAAGAAGGATTTAAACAAGTAATGATAGCTTCGTGCTGGGGAGATCTTGACTCAGAAGATGATGAAGGATCCGAAGATGACGAAGTTGCCAACCTTTGTCTCAGCAGCGTCAGTCTTGATCTAATCTTCGACAGCGACGATGATAACACAAGTTCTCACTCAAATTATTGCTTTCTGGGAGAATCAAATGAAGATGACGATGAAGAGGTAATGGTGAAAGAAAATAATCAATGGTATCTTGATAGTGGATGCTCAAGACACATGACCGAAGATAAGAATTTGTTTCTTTCACTTAAGCCTTTCAACGGAGAAAAGGTGACGTTTGGAGATAACAAGAAGGGTAAAGTGATTGGTGTGGGCAAAGTTGGAACTTATAAATCACACGCAATCAGTGATGTCTATCTAGTGGATGGTCTCAAGCATAATCTGCTTAGCTTATCTCAACTATGCGGCAAAGGTAACAAGGTTGTTTTTCATACTGATGGTTGCCGCATTATAATTGAAGGTACAAACAATGTTATTCATGAAGGACATAGGAAAAGGAACATGTATATGGTAGATTTAAATGCTGTGCCTACTAACTCTTTTACATGCATGAAAGTTACACTTGATGATCCCTGTTTGTGGCACAAATACTTTGGTCACATTAGCTCACTAACCTTGAACAAACTCAAGAAATGGGACTTGGTTGAAGGATTACCTAAGATCAAGTTCGACCAAGAAAAAAAATGTGTGACACGTGTGCTAGGTGCAAACAAGTGAGATCATCATTCAAACCTAAAAGAGTGGTAAGCACAAATCAAGCCTTGGAACTGGTACATATGGATTTATGTGGTCCTATGAAGGTAAGAAGTAGAGGAGGATCCAGGTATGTCTTTGTCCTCGTAGATGACTACTCAAGGTATGTATGGCCTATCTTCCTTCATTCAAAAGATGAGACTTTTGATGAATTTGATTGTCTTATGAAACTTTTTCAAAATAAATATAAGACTAATCTTGTGTCTATTCGTACGAATCATGGCACTGAATTTGATAATCAAGTCTTTATAGAATATTGTAGAGTTAATAGTGTAGGACATAACTTTTCTGCACCAAGAACTCCTCAACAAAACGGTGTCGTTGAACGTATGAATAAAACACTAGAAGATATGGCTCGTACAATGCTCTTATGTAGTGGTTTACCTCGTAACTTTTGGGCTGAAACTATTAGTACTTCATGTTATATCCATAATCGTGCTATGATAAGACCTATCCTTAAGAAAACCTCTTATGAACTTCTAAGAGGTTGCAAACCTAATATCTCCCATCTTTGTTGTTTTGGGAGTAAGTTTTTTGTTCATAATAATGGTAAAAATAGGTTAAATAAATTCGACCCTAGGAGTCATGAGGCGATTTTTATAGGATATTCGGATCATAGTAAGGCTTACAAAGTCTTCAATAAAAGAACACTTTGTATTGAAGAAAGTATTCACGTTATTTTTGATGAAGATAATGTGTTTGATAAGCCCTTACAAGATGAGGAAGAAGACTTAGCTTGGACGAACCTGACTTTCGTCTTTCTAGAGATGATCCCCCAGAATTAGAATCGGAGGATAATGAGATTGAAGGGATAAATGATGAGCTTGATCATTCTTCTAAAGATAAAAAGGAGAAAACCAAAGTTATAGTTGATGATACTATAACATTGTCTCAAGATAAGAATTCCCAGTCTAACGTTATAGGTGATGTTACTATAACATTGAATCCAATTCAAGATAAAAAGTCTGAAGTTATAACCGACTCTACCACAACATCGGGATTGGATTCAGGGGGAACTTCCTTAAATTCTGAGCTAAATGAAGTTGGATCAAGTTCAAATAATGATGAACCAAGTATCTCAACAAAGTGGAAATACAAGAGTTCACATCCAATGGACAATATTCTCGGCAATATTAAGAAGGGAGTTCAAACGAGACGATCTTTGAACAATTTCTGTTCGTTCTATTCATTCCTATCTACGATCAAACCAACAAATATTAAAGAAGCTCTCGCTGAATCAGATTGGATAATAGCTATGCAAGAAGAGCTTCAACAATTCGAACGGAACAAAGTTTGGCACTTAATTCCTAGACCCAAGGATCGATCTGTTATTGGAATCAGATGGGTGTTCAGAAATAAATTAGATGATCCCGGGGTCATATTTCAAAATAAGGCAAGATTGGTGGTACAAGGGTATAATCAACAAGAAGGAATAGACTATGATGAGACCTTTGCACCTGTTGCTCGTCTCGAAGCTAGTAGACTTCTAATAGCATTCGTAGCTCATAAGGGAATAAAACTCTTTCAAATGGATGTCAAGACAGCGTTTCTAAATGGGTACCTACAGGAAGAAGTCTTCGTAGAACAACCCCCTGGATTTAAGGATAGCAAATTTGAAGACCATGTCTTTAAATTAGACAAAGCCCTGTGCGGATTGAAGCAAGCACCAAGGGCTTGGTATGACAGACTATCAAAATTTCTACTTGACAGTTGATTTAAGAGAGGTTCTGTTGATAAAACCCTATTCTTAAAATCCGAGGGTACTGACCTCTTGGTTGTTCAAATTACGGCGACGATATTATTTTTGGATCAATCAACCGCGGTCTATGCAAGTATTTTTCGGAGTTGATGTCTTCCGAATTCGAGATGAGTATGATGGGAGAATTGAAATTCTTCTTAGGTCTGCAAATTCAACAAACCGAGGAAGGCATCAAAATTCATCAATAGAAATATATTAAGGAATTAATTCGAAAGTTCGGAATGGAAAATTCCTATGCTATGCCTACTCTGATGGTCGCAGACAAGAAATTAACCTTAGATGAAGACGGTAAGTCTGTTGATGAAACTACTTACCGAGGAATGATTGGGTCATTGCTATACTTAACTGCAAGTAGACCAGATATCATGTTCAGCGTATGCGTTTGTGCTATATATCAATCATCTCCCAAAAAATCTCATATGACGGCCGTAAAACGGATTTTACGATATCTTATTGGAACGGTCAAACTATATTTATGGTATCCATGGAGTGCAATTTCGATTTGGTCAGATATTCAGATGCCGATTACGCAAGATGCTCTCTAGACAGGAAAAGTACGTCAGGTGTTGCCACGTTCGTTGGACATTGCATTATTACATGGGGTTCAAAGAAGCAGAATTCAGTTGCCCTTTCAACAGCTGAAGCTGAGTATATCGCAGCAGGTCTGGTATGTACTCAATTATTATGGCTTAAACAACAGTTATGTGATTATGGTGTTGATGTAGGTTGTATTCCTATTTTTTATGATAATACGAGTGCTATTATTATTTCCAAAAACCCCGCACAACACTCGCGTACCAAACACATTGAAATTAGACACCATTTTGTACGAGACCATGTTGAGAAAGGGAATATAAAACTTGAATTTTGTAGTACTGAACAACAATGGGCAGACATTTTGACAAAATCATTAGCTAGAGAATGATTTGAGACTTTACGGTTGGAAATTGGTTTAATCGGTGGTACCTAAGCTTCTATATAAGTTTAATCTCTCAATGATTGTTTAGTAAAGATAAGATTGTATCACTGTGTCCGTATATCGCGTTGCATGAATTTTTACGGTTATGGAAATTTGGTTATCGTATATATTCTATTTGTATTTAAGAATTTGTGTGGCATACAAACTTTATCTTTTACCGAAATTGAGATACACCATATTTCTTTTATTTTCCAAATTTTATCAAAATCTTTCCTATAATCTCTATACCATATCTCGTCAAAATAATTTTTATCCTAAATCTTATATTATTCACTTACCATATTTAATCACATATCTACTTACCTAAACCAGACTCCACCCTATAATTACCCTATGTGCCGTGCTCTTTTGACCAAACCCTCCACTTGTCTTCACTTTTTCCTTTACCAAAATATTACATAATCTTCAACCATCACCATCATCATAACCATCTACAACCTTTCATCATGACTCCTCCACATGCAAAAACACGGTCTTCAACCCGTAACCAACACCAACGAAACCCATGTAATCAACCACAACAACAACCATCTCATCATCCTAATTCCTACACTTTTGCTTCAACAAACCCACAATCATCAATTCCCCTGTTCCGTGGTCGGGATAATGCGGTTTCCGATGGTAAAAGACGTCGGCTTATCAAGGGTAAGAATAAGGTGACAATAGATGAAGTTGAGGAGGCTAGAGAACCCGAAATAATTGTTAGGAACGGGGATTTCGTGAACTCTGTTTCGGGAAACTTCGAAAAACGCGACAAAGGCTGGTTTGAACCGAGTTCGAATGACAAAAGAAGAAAGTATTCTTGTTTTTCGGGTTTTGCCATACTCAATTCATGGAGGAAGGTATTATCCTAAATCTTGGTTGTCTCAAATTCCGTCTCTTAAGTTCTTTGTCGATTTTCTTGTGATAGGCTTGTCGTGTACCTATACAAAGATAATTACCCTAGACACAAATTAATGTAATAATAGGGGTCGAACACAAGGAGACGGGAATTGCGTTGTGAAATGCTATGGGAAGATTTCTATCAAGATCGATTTCGTTTTGGGTTTGGTTGTTTGTTTGATGACTTAACAAAAACTATGATGTAAATTATATAATAAAAGAGAGTCTAAGGGGGTCAGGTCACACATGCAAAGGTAAATATATGATTATGTTAAACTCGGTATTAAAAACATTGTCAATTGCTTAGGCTTAGAGACACCCACCTTACGACATTAGTATCAACCATAGACCGGGTCTTAGAGAAACTCTCGTCCATGACTAGGTCGTCCTACTACACATGGTTTGTCTAATTCGATTCCCTGCCTCTCGACTTTTAGAATGAATGAACAAACTTAATCTATGGATAAGGCCTTAAACAAAGATTAAACATTATGGTGCAAACATGTGATAGAAATAATTGAACAATATTATTATCAACCTATTTTAACATGTTATATACTTGATTTTTGCATGGCTCCCCTAGCCCTTAGACTAGGAAATTTAGCTACTCATATTAAAGTGTAAACTATAAACTATATTGTAAGAAATGCAAAACATGACTGTATGAATTATATAAACTAATGATATAACATGTAAAAGAAATAAAGCTAATGTAATGTAAATAACGTACTAATAATAAACTATGCGTAAACTAAATAGAAATGTAAAATCGTAAACTAGAAATAGAAATACCTTAATAGAAATGAACTTGTATAGAAGAAACAAATAGAACCAAATGCTTGAAATGTATTAAGGACCAAATGTTTGAGAACTACAAGCTTAACTATATTGAAATCTAATAAGAAAACTATTGAGAGAATTATAATGCTTAAGGCTATGTAAAGTATATGAGACGTAAAATTGAGATGCCTAAACTATGAAGTGACTCTCATTTATATAGGGGAGGGGAGTGAAATGTAAACAATCAACAAACAGCCAACACCGATCGGGGTTGGGGGCCCCGATCGGGGACGTGTGATTATAGCCGGTTTGCTTTAACTCTCCTCTTAATTGCTTAGGGAATCCTAAGTTGGTGATTAATTGAGCGATTAATCACCTGGTTAAGACCTTAATTCTTGGCATCCTAGGTAGCTTGGAATCCTATATTTTCCACCTTGACTTGGACTTGAGTTTGGGCTTGACTTTGGTTTGTTGACAACAATTGCATTGCATACATTAGTCCATCAACTTCTTCATGAAAAACCCATGCAAACACTCCATGTGGAGTGATATGTGTCCTAAATATGATGTTTTACACCCCATTTTACACGTATTTCAGAGCTCATTTGTGTAGTTTATGCTACTATTTACCCCATTTCGTCTACTTTTGTATTTTTATGTAATATTGCAGATTTATGCGGAAATGAGTAGAAATTGAGCTAAATCCGTCCCCGAGTATCTTGCATTGCATTTGACGTGAAGTATTTACTCAAGGAACGAGCTTGGTGCGCATTTCGAGGCCCGAAAGACAAATCCACGAGAATTTAGAAGTCAAGTATCAGCTACTTCAGTCGATCGACCGCTGCCCTTAGTCGATCGACCAACCCACGAGTTCCGTAGCTCTTTGTTCAGCGAAGAGATCGATCGATCGCCTTGCATGGTCGATCGACCAAGCCGCTAATTCTGACGTGAATAAGAAGATCGAGAATTTAGAAGCCCATTGTGTTTTAGGTTTTGGAATAAAGTTACGTATATTCCTATATAACGTAACTTAGGTTTTGAGGACAATAATCAAGTTTTTATCATTGAGTTCGAAGATACGATTCAACATCCATAGTTTAGTTCGTTCTTTAATAAAGTTTCAGTTTTGCATTCGGTTCTGATCTTCCCTTTACAATTCCTTTACACGGTATTCTTCTGTTCTTATTCAGTTCTATTGCTTCCATTCGTAGTATAGAATTGCTAGGTTAGATCTCCCGAAACCAATTTATCGCTTTATGTTAATCGCTTGTTTAGATAATTTAAGCATGATTTCGAATGTTTTAATTGTTAAGTTTATTGCTGTTTTTATCATGAGTATGAGTAGCTAAATCCCCTGTGCTAGGATGTAGGGAATCTGTAGCGTAGGCGGCATTAGAATAGGACGACCTAGAGCGCGCCATGGTCGATCGACTGGTCTTCCTGGTCGATCGACCGGCCACGTGAGATATGCTTCGTTTTAATTAATTTAATTTCTATGTTTGACGAATCGAGTGCACGCGACTAGTTGAATGTTTAGTATTTGACCGACCCAATAAAGATCAAAAGATAGGGAAGGGAGATAGCCTACCTAATTAAGACGACTAGATTAATGAGATCGAGAGATAAGTTAATTTAGCCTTTTTAGTCACTTTTCAGGACGAAAGTTAGCATTAGTGATATTAGGGACCTGTAGCGAGATCGAGAGATGCTATATGTGAGAGTGGACCGAGAGGACCTCTTATTTTCCCGTCTCACGTGTTTGTTTTTGACCTACCTAGTATACTGCCGCCGAAACTACAGTGAACCGACCGTCTTAGCACCTTTTTAATATCCGTTTTCATCAATTAGCTTAGTTTACTATTCTTTTATTGCCATTAGTATAGAACAAATCAAATCAAACCCCCACTTTTGTTACCTTGGACTTAAAATTAGACAATTAATAATTGCATCGCCTCCCTGTGGTTCGACCCTGTTACCACTAGCTTCTGTTAGTTTTAATAGGTATTATAAATTTTATCTTTGGTGCACACAAAGACGGGCATCAAATTTTGGCGCCGTTGCCGGGGAGGTAATTGTTTAAAATTTTTAGCTGTTCTATTTTTAGTCTTTTTCTTAGTTTAAGGGACATCTGTTCCTTAAACTATTCTCATATTCTATTTGTAGTTTCTTCTTATGCGTAGGTCACAGGGTGGTGAATTACTATCGTTCAATCCCGAGATTGAGAAGACTTTGCGTGAGTTGAGACGATCATCTAGAGTATTGCCGACAGAGGAAGAGCTGAGTACTCTGTCTAGTTACTACGAGAACGAGCTATTTGAGGAGGATCCACATTCATCTCCTGTTTCCACTTCTTCAGCTGAGACCGTCACATCTCCAGATTTTCCAGTCATGGCTGAAGACGCGACTATAGCCAGTCACTCTGAGCCGACAGCTGCGAATCTTTACAAAGGATTCGCATTACCAGGGGAAGACAGAAAATTCGAGCCGAAGCCTTCTTATATTAACTTGGTTGAGAGAAACCAATTCGGGGGAGCTGCAAATGAAGATGCAGCCAAGCATATGGAGACATTCATAGATTATTGGTGTTCCATACCCCTACCAACCGGCGTGACCTAGGACCAGGTAAAGGAAACTATGTTTATATTCTCTCTTCGTGATGCTGCAAGGGAGTGGTACAGAGACCTGGATCGAGCTGCTAATGGGATCACTGACTGGAATTCTTTGGCCCTAGCATTCTACAAGAAGTATTTCTCTGCCTCGAAGACTAATGCCATTAGAGCTCAGATCACGAGCTTTAAACAGGGTCCTGATGAGAACTTTCATGAGGCGTGGGTCCGTTTTAAGAAGTTGGTGCGAACCATTCCGCACCATGGGTTTGAGAAATGGAGCCTATGCAATCAGTTTTATAATGGGCTTTATGACGATCAAAGGGCTATCCTGGATGCGGCAGCTAGTGGCAGATTCCAGGAGAATGTTGGAGAGACTAAGGGGTTGAAAATTATTGATGAATTGGCCACCCATAAAGCTGAGTATGGGAATTCCAAGGGAAATCAAAGGAGGAGTGCTGAATCCCCCTCTGTAGCTGCACTAGAGGCTCTCACGGCGAGGTTTGATAAGTACGAGTTGGGAGGAGCTTCAAAAGGAGGGATCTATCATGTGAATGCTGTTTCAGACGGTCCTTTCGTCTGCAAAAGATGTGGAGCTGAGGGACATGTTTCAGACAATTGTCCTAATCCCTTTGAGTCTTGTGCTGCCTTTCAACATTATAGGCAGACAAACACTTATTATGAGCCGAATGTCCATCCGAACTTGAGGTGGAGTAGCCAAAATGTCTTGAATCCGACTCAACCTCCACAGCAGCAGCAACAGCAGAATTATGTGCCCCCTCACAAGTAGCAACAGCCGTACCAAAAGCCTCCGTATGTTCCTCAGCAGCAGCAGCAATCCCAAAGTTCTGATTTCAATGAGTTGAAAAATTTGTTGCTGAAAGAGTCTCAAGCTAGAGAGGCCGGGATGAAGATGTTAGAGAGCCAAATTGCTCAATTGGCTAGCAAGAGTTCAACTCGAGCTCCGGGGCATTTACCATCGCAAACGGATCAAAAGGAGACCCTTAATGCCATTACTTTGAGGAGTGAGTCTACCCTTGATGGCCCCGCTATGGTCGAGGAAGCTACTGGAAAAGATGAGGCGGAACCAAGTAAGAAAAAGGCAGTGATGAACAATAGCAAGAAAAAGACGATCAGCAGGTATGTCAGTCGATCGACTGACATACCCGATCGATCGACCAGTCCATGAAAAGTTACGACATGTTCTGTAGAAGTCAGTCGATCGACTGACATTCCCGGTCGATCGACTGGCAGTGCTGCTGAAAGTGAGTCTTTTCGTCCTTCAATGCCAAACAACTTGAGGGACCACTTGTTTCGGGGTACGACTACTACGAAAATATTGAGGCAAGACCCGAATGCTGATGGGTCAGTTCCGGTTCCAAAGTATGACTCGATGACGATTAATGGTTCATTTTTGAGACGGTCTGAAGAAGGGTCAAGCTACAACAAGGAGAAGGTAGTGGATTTTCAGCCTAAATCCACCGATGCCGGCATGAGAGATTTAGAGGAGAGGGCTAAGTTGCTTCTTTCAGCCCCCTATCCGGAGAGATTGGTGCCGACGAAGGAACAGGTATCGTTTAATAAATTTGAAAATGTTGTTCGTAGCTTAAACGTACAAGTTCCTTTTCTTGAATTAGTTAATCAAGTGCCTGCTTACATGAAATTTATGAAGCAACTTTTATCTAAAAAGAAGTCACTTGAAACTGTGCATACTGTCACACTAACTGAGGAGTCATGTTCTTATTTGACCCATACTGCACCTCATAAGCTAGAAGACCCAGATAGTTTTTCAGTCCCATGTAATATTGGCACCTTTCCTATTGAGAAAGCCTTGTGTGACCTAGGAGCCAGTATTAGTGTGATGCCTTTGAGTCTTGCTAGGAAGCTGAAGTTGAATAGGTTTGCAGTCACCAACATGACAGTACAGATAGCTGGCCGATCTGCGGTCCAGCCTATAGGAGTCTTAGAGGACATTCCCGTGCAAATAGGAAAGTTCTTTTTCCCTGTTGACTTCGTTGTACTAGATATGCCCGAAGATGCCCACATACCTATCATACTAGGTAGACCATTTTTGCACACTACTAATGCAGTGATAGATGTTGGCTCCGGGACTTTGACCTTCAAAGTAGGGAAACACTCCATTGTCTTTGCCCAGACAGCTAAGAAGAAAGACCCCATGTGGCCAGTAACTTGCAATACGATTTCTGAAAAGAAATCTTATTTCTTACTTCCTGATGTGCCTATCTCTGTTCCTATTCCTGTCGTGACACCTCCGCCCCAGATTGGGAGCAAATTGGAGGAAGATTCTTCCGTTTTAGATATTGCAGGAGCTGGTTTGGGGAAGGAAGAGCTACATGTTGCTCCAGCTGTGAAGGAGCCAATAGTTCAAAGAGGTGGTCTAGGATGCCTTAGCAATGGCACTGATGAGGAGCCAGTCAAAGTGACGGAGTGCGATTTGGATTCTGACGAGCTAGAGGAGGTCATTGAGTGGGAAGATGTCCGACATGTTGATCCGTTGAGTTCTGCGGATGTTGGAGCTAAGAAGAGTGCAGCTGAGAAGATGAGCACTGTAGAGGCTACCTCTTATAGCCAGAAGCCGACCAAGTGGGCCATTCCGTGGCCGTTCTTGATCAACTATTAGTTGATCAAATACTTTACAAACATTTTATTGCTTTCGTTAAACTCTTTTTATTGCTTTTGTGTGCGCGAGACTTCGCATTTTAATAAGTTTGCTTAGGATTTTATACACTTTAGACTATTGCTTTGGGTTGTGCGCAATTTTGGGCACGTTATTGTGTGTAATTGCAGGTTTATAGACCTTGATAGCTCAATTTATTGAGCTAATTGAAGGAAATCAGAAAGTTCCAGCAGGTTTTTCAGTCGATCGACTGGCCTGTGTGGTCGATCGATTGAGCTGCGATTTCCAGGAGCTTCTGTTCCTGTTCACCTTGGTCGATCGACTGGGTGATGTGGTCGATCGACCACCCTGCGCTGCTGTACCTGTTTTCGATCATTCTCCTGCTGCGTTTGATCGATTTGCGGAGTTGAAGGAGTCTTTTCTCCACCTTATTCTCCGACTCATTTCAGGTTTCTTCCGTTTCTTTATTTTACACATAATTTTGCGCTTCATAAATTGCTTTCTCGGAATTACACGTGGTATTATTTGCCTTTTCAGGTACTTATAGGTAGCACTGCTGGCTACTGAAACCTCCTAGCTCGTGCTGGTTTGGGGAGGTTTCCTTTTGCTGCGCTTAAAGTCTTGTGAGATTCCGAGTTCTTACTTCATGTCTTATGTAGTTAATTTCACGCAAATTCCCGTTTTCCTTTTATTTCTTTACATGATTTTGCACAATGGGGACATTGTGTGATTTGGTTTGAGGAAGGGTTTTGCGTTGCATTCATTCAGTTTTGCATTCACGATTAGTTTTTGTCTTGCATTGTTTATTTCATTTCCTATATATATATATAGAAAATTCAAAAAAAAAAAATTGAAAATTTCAAAAATGTCGGAACGGTAGTATTTCAATGATGACATTGCATGTAACACCCGCGAATTTTCCATTTTGACATTTATAATTTATTTAACCATCTACTGTCTTATTTATATTTTAAATTAATTAATTTAATTGATTTCATTATTAAACATGATTTTTATAAATATTATATTTTTAAAGCTTATCTTATACAAAAATAAATATTTTGGTCGGATAATAATAATAATAATAATAATAATAATAATCTCCGTCTTGAGTTATGGTAGGCTTGAGACGAAAATTCTAGTGGAAACCGACTCAATTTGAATTGTTGGGCTTTATATAACTCATGGGCTTTTTCCTTCTCTTTTCCCTTCACAAAACCCCCAACTAAACCCTCACAACTCCATCTCCCTCACTTCTAAATTCTGAAATTTCCCAACAAACACACAACTACAACACCATTGTTACACAACTTCCACCTTCTTCACTAAATTGGCCATAAAACCTTCATTTCTCATCGGTTTTCAACGATTTTCGCGTCTATCTCTTCCTCTCATCGCCCTCCATCTTTCTAGGTAAGAAAGATACCGACTTTCCTCCTTATATAGGGCTGTCGAGCCATTCATACATGGTACCCTTTTTCTAATTTCGATTCTTAGTCTTATTTTGTGTTTTCTTATGTTTAGGAGAAAGTTTAGTTGACCCGGAAGTGGATTCTTGAAAGGTAGACGAGTCTATTGTGGATTTAAGTGCAAAAAGGTAACGGTGATGGGTTACTCGACTTACATGTCAAAATTGTGTGTTTTATGTGTGGTTGGATGCATATAGATGTTAAAGTTGGTAACTTTCATGTTTCATCCCATTGTTGTGTTGAATGAAGTAGTTTATGAGGATCTTCATATGTTTGAGTGGAATGCTATCTTATTTTAAGGTTCATGGTTGATGTCATCTGTTTAAATTACCCTAACATGCCAAATTTGCTGAGTATTCATCATATTAGAAAGAGTATGAAGTGATTAAATGAAAGATAGTTGAATTTGAAGGACTTTGGATGTTGTTTAATGGAATTTGCGTGTACGGTGATCCCCCGGTGGGCCGGCAGCCGGCCTACCCAACCGGCAGCGAGTATATGCGAGTTTGATGTCTTTTATTATAGGGTGTACTCCTGGTAGGTGGGCGGCGCCGGTCAACCGGCAGAGAATACATAATGTGCAAAGTTGAGCTTGTTTGGCTATAGGGTGTATTCCCGCCGGTGGGCGGCGGCGGTGGACCGGCAGAGAATACACATTGAGCATTGTTGACCTTGTTTACCTTGACCTGTATTCCCTGCCGGTGGGCCGGCAGCCGGTGGACCGGCAGAGAATACACCTGCTTCTATTTTTTTAGCCTTGTTTCACCTTAGCATGAATCCTCTGCCGGTGGGGGCGCAATGCAGTGCCCACGCACAGCAGAGAGCACGGTAATCATTATACTCTTATGTTTATACATGCTTCACATGAATTGTTTACGTTATGTTTGGGCAATCATTGTTGCTCGTATTTGTGACCCGAGCGTGACGTTTTACATTGTGAGACTACTCGACATTCCTTATTTATTTGCCCTCGGACCTTGGGTCACGGTTAGGTGCCATGGTCTCCGAGTTGGGCTATTTTTCCTTCCGCCTCTTCGGACCGGGGGTCACGGTTAGGTGACAAGGTTCCGATTTGGGGTTACTCGACTTTCGGGCACGGTTAGGTGTACCATGTTTCGAGTCTTGGATACGATTTGGTATCGTTTGTCGAATCGGGTGTCGTCCATCCCGAGAGTCTGGCCAGGTTTAGACTAGGACCGTATTATGATCGTCGTCCTACCAAGAGGTTGGAGTCTAGGGGTCTGTCTTGTTTGAGTCAAAGCCTTTGTAAATGTCTTGCTGATTATGGTCATTGGCGTGTTCTTATATACGAGAGTTCACGTCTCCTACTTTTTGCGAGAGTCTTGGTCCTATCGGATACTAGTGGTGAGACGCAAGCCCCTAGTTGCGATATGATCGCCGGAATTGATGTTCCCAACCGTTCTTATGGTGAGATGCAAGCCATAAGTATGAATGTGACATTAGTAGCCACGTCCCGTGCTATGGTTGTTAAGAGGTTTTCAAAGTAATGGCTATTGGTTTCCATCCGTACATTTTCTATTTAATTGACCCGTTATTTACCTTCTTCATATGATTCGATGACTAATCTCATATCCATGTTTTGGTTACCTTGAATGCATGTTTAATATAATGTACCATGCCTATCTCATTAAGAATGCAATGTGCCTATCTCATTAAGAATGCAATGTGCCTATCTCATTATGATTATCGTTTATATCCCCTTGTTCATTATTATTCAAGTATGATGTATGATCTATATGTTTAAATAAGTTCTTGCTTACGTGTATTTTGACATATAGTGGCTGGGAGAACCCTGAGTTACTCCCCACTGACTGTGGCGTTCATGTTTACATGAATGACAGGTTTGTGATGCAGATTATGGGGAAGACGTGTGAGCTAGCGAGAACGTTGACCCTTGGACCCTAGTTATAGTCTGCTTAGACTCACCTATCGTTAGACTTGTGTTTATTCGTGGGATATCTTTTCCCCAACGCACTTGTTTTTAATACTAAAATTTAATTATCTTTCTTTTCATTTTGTTTGATCACTTATGGTGGATTTCGCATTTTAAACTTTTAAAGGTTTTAAAAATCTCGCATTTTCCGCTTTAAATAAATAGTTCTTTTGATGCCCTATCGAGGGGTGTCACAATTGGTATCAGAGCATATGTTGCTCCCGACGCACACACGTGTACCCCGAATTTAACCTTGAACTTGACCTTGAATAATGAATGAGAGATGGGTAGAACTAAGGACCTAAGTTGGTAGTCTCTTTGTGCATGCTATTTGTTAGGTGCTAACATGGTTGACTCTTTTGGTGTCTTGAGAAGATGGTACAACCAACCAAGGTGGAAAATACTATCATGGAAACTCTTACTCTAATTCTTCGGAATCAACGAAATGCCAATGCTCAAGTTAATCATCGCTCTAACCGCCGTGGCAAGAGGCCATCTGTGCCCCATCCTCGTCGTCTTCTAGCAAGAAGAGGTTAGTGTCGAGAGTCCAAGGACAAGGAGTACAAGACCATGGAGGACAAGAGCCAGTAGTGCAAGAGCCTAAAGGACAAGTCCCTACATCTACTAATAGGCTTAAGAAGAACCACAAGTGCCTCAAGTGTGGGCAAGCTTATCACCCCGGGATTGGATGCTATGATATGCCCTTGAAGTGTTACCATTGAAAGGAGCCCGTACATCTCATGAAGGATTGCCCCGAGAAGAAGATTACTCCTCCTCTCCCTCATGCTCCGGAAGCCGAGCCAAGAAGAGTCATTCTTGACGAGAATCAAGTCGGAACCGCCGTTCCTCCCGACACCGTTATGGGTGTGTTTTCTATCCTTGATCCACCTTCCCTTACTTTTATCCCGTGATGCTCATCCATCCTTTCTAAACTCCCTTTTGCCTTACCTTGGAAGCTATTTTCGTACCCACCCGACCTATCCTTCGTTTTGTTTTCTTCTTCCATAACATATTGCTTGTGGATCCCTTTCTCTTGAAGGGTGTCTTTACCGTCTTGAAGATACCTTCCTCTATTTGAGTGCTTTGTCATATTCCCTTGTCTTTGCACTTCTATACCTTTCACAACTTTTATCGCATATCTCGGGGGTTGTCTTTGTACCTTTTCTCCTTATAATGCCCCTCATGTACACCTTCATCTTTGCCTTATGGAATGTTAACTTTGGTCGAATAATTTAACTTTTGTGGAGTTTGTTTGTGTTTGACCCTTGACCCTAGTTTTGAGAGGTTGTGACGTTAGAAAGGCTTAGGTAGTGTGATGAGACATGCTTAGTGATTCTTATACCTAGTTCCTTGACAAAGTGAGTATATTTGATTGGTGGAATTCCTTGTGTAAGTGTGAGTTGTATATGTTACTTAGGCTATGGAACTTGGCTTTGTTGTCTATGCTTGGAATTTGAAAGCTTAGTAGGTTGAGCGTTGTTATCTTAAGAGTAATCGTGGAGTAAGGCTCATGATATGAGCTTGGAAGAAAACCCATTTTTAGATGTTAATGATCCCGTATATATTGGTGATGTGATTTGATGTTAGTTGTTCCTTAAGAATTTTGTTGAGAAGTCTTCGTTAATTCATTCTTTGGTTTTTAAAACATCGAGGTTGTGTCGAGAACTTGAGATAGAGAGATGTTGTTATACTTGAGTGGTAGACTTACTTTAGGGAAATCCTAATATGTGATAGGATAGGTGAACAATGAATCTAACCAATTTATCAACCCTTAAGCGAGCGTTTATTTTTACCTTGATCAGTCATAGAGGTGTAATCCTTTAAGAGAGACTTGCATATAAGGAATGAGATGAATTGCCTTGACCCTCGTTTTGGAATTTGGTCGTTTTGTTATGATGGTACGATATCCTAATAGGCGTGACCTTGTTAGAGAGAACCTTAAGTCTTAGAAAGGGTATGAGTTAAGCCTTGAAATCCTCTTTCGTACCATTAATCATCTTCCTTCCCTTCGTTCATACCTCGATTAGATTTATTTCTTAAGTATAAAAGTTACTTGTCGTTTCCTCGCCTTGAATACCACTCTAATTCTAATGTCTCTTACTGGTGTTCACTAGTTACCTTTACTATTGACTCCTTTAATCTCACACCTCGTCATGTTCATGTATCCCCTTGAAATTTCCTATCATTTCTTGACCTAGTTAATACTCTTTGTTTCTTTAGTGGAGTGATGGCATTGTTGGCTACGTTGTAGAGTGAGTGAGATTCTCTTTGAGGATTCTTTGTGAACCTTGATTTCGTCGAAATTAGATTAGTGGAACTTGAGTTAAGTTGAGTGGGAAAAATTGTATGACAACCTATTTACTTTTGGTTGGTGGTCTTTACGATTTGGGGAATGTGATCATCTATGCTTGTGAATTCGGGTGTGAATAAGACTTTGGTTCGGAGTGTTAGAAAGTATAAAGACCTTGAGATTTTGACCTTTGATTTAGGATTTTACCATAGTGAGAACTCCTAGTAGTCGATAGTTGGTTATGTGTGTAATTCTTTTAGTAGTTTTGACCTTTCGTGGAAATCGTTTATAGATGATTTATATTTGAGAGTTATGGAATCACGATTGTGGTGGAGTGACTTGACCGACGGAGTAGCATAGGAGTAAAGTGTGAGTATTTTGAGGAGATTATTGGAAGTTATGTGGTTATGAGTTTCGTGGTTAGGAAGTTTCCGGAACCGTGCAGGATGACTTTGTTGTTCGAGATTTAAGTATCTGGCGTTTCCTTGTTGTCTAATTTCCCGTCCTCTTTGACCATAAGTGTTACCGTTCATACCTCTCTTCCTCGTCTCTGCTTGCTCCTCCTTTAAAATTTGATGTTAACCTAGGAAATTCAATCTTTGATATCCTTGTAGATTCGATTTCAACTCTTCTCCTAGGAAGTTCATCATAGCTCTTTTGTTGGTTAAGTTGAACCCTCTTAGCGTACCTTGTTTTCATGATATCTAAGTTCTCTTCATTTCGTACTATTTCTAAACATTTCAAGCTACCACTTTTGATCCATTGTTAAAAGTTTATGTTACTCTTACAAAACCCTACCTATTTTAAAGGTTTGAAAATGAGAATTCGATTTAGTTCTCCTTTTGTTTTACGAGTATAACTTCTTTTTATGGATTTTTAATTGCTAAACCCGAGTTACTTTTAACTTTGCTCAATTTCTAACTAGCTTTGATCTACTTATGATTTCGTTGTCAAGAGTTTAATATTATATTTTCAGGAATTTGTCTTCCTTTTGAATTTAGAAATGAAGCCTCTACTTCTATTTTGACCTTTGCAAAAGAAAATTTGAATGAATTGCCTTTTCTTTTGATTTTGACGTTGATCGGATGTTAGAACTCGTTATTTGAAACGTTTAATAACTTGTTCTACGCTTGTCGACGAGTGACTTTTGTCTTAGATTTGTCTTTGACTTGGAAAGTTAGCGTTCTTGTGTGCACGACAAGAGCAATTTCGTTCCATGAATGAGGCTTATACTTTTGAAAACTCTTCATTAATGTTTTTGAAAGTATTTTGATTTTCGATTTATACAAATGATTTGCTTTTGACCATATCTTCGATTTGGAATGTGATGTTCTTGAATGCGCAACGAGAGCATTTTCGTTCCTTTGATGAGAACTGGTCTGTCGGAAAATTTTATTTGAGACTTCGAAAGGATTTTGATTCTTACGATAAGTAACCTTTTAGTGTTTTGGTTACCATTTTTAAAAGTTCAGTTTTACTTTTTATAACCTTTCTTTTCTACCTTCAAGTTTCGAGGACGAAACTTTTTAAAAGATGGGGAGATTGTAACACCCGCGAATTTTCCATTTTGACATTTATAATTTATTTAACCATCTACTGTCTTATTTATATTTTAAATTAATTAATTTAATTGATTTCATTATTAAACATGATTTTTATAAATATTATATTTTTAAAGCTTATCTTATACAAAAATAAATATTTTGGTCGGATAATAATAATAATAATAATAATAATCTCCGTCTTGAGTTATGGTAGGCTTGAGACGAAAATTCTAGTGGAAACCGACTCAATTTGAATTGTTGGGCTTTATATAACTCATGGGCTTTTTCCTTCTCTTTTCCCTTCACAAAACCCCCAACTAAACCCTCATAACTCCATCTCCCTCACTCCTAAATTCTGAAATTTCCCAACAAACACACAACTACAACACCATTGTTACACAACTTCCACCTTCTTCACTAAATTGGCCATAAAACCTTCATTTCTCATCGGTTTTCAACGATTTTCGCGTCTATCTCTTCCTCTCATCGCCCTCCATCTTTCTAGGTAAGAAAGATACCGACTTTCCTCCTTATATAGGGCTGTCGAGCCATTTATACATGGTACCCTTTTTCTAATTTCGATTCTTAGTCTTATTTTGTGTTTTCTTATGTTTAGGAGAAAGTTTAGTTGACCCGGAAGTGGATTCTTGAAAGGTAGACGAGTCTATTGTGGATTTAAGTGCAAAAAGGTAACGGTGATGGGTTACTCGACTTACATGTCAAAATTGTGTGTTTTATGTGTGGTTGGATGCATATAGATGTTAAAGTTGGTAACTTTCATGTTTCATCCCATTGTTGTGTTGAATGAAGTAGTTTATGAGGATCTTCATATGTTTGAGTGGAATGCTATCTTATTTTAAGGTTCATGGTTGATGTCATATGTTTAAATTACCCTAACATGCCAAATTTGCTGAGTATTCATCATATTAGAAAGAGTATGAAGTGATTAAATGAAAGATAGTTGAATTTGAAGGACTTTGGATGTTGTTTAATGGAATTTGCGTGTACAGTGATCCCCTGCCGGTGGGCCGGCAGCCGGCCTACCCAACCGGCAGCGAGTATATGCGAGTTTGATGTCTTTTATTATAGGGTGTACTCCCTGCCGGTGGGCCGGCAGCCGGTGGACCGGCAGAGAATACACATTGAGCATTGTTGACCTTGTTTACCTTGACCTGTATTCCCTGCCGGTGGGCCGGCAGCCGGTGGACCGGCAGAGAATACACTTCCAACTATTTTGACTTTGTTTTACCTTGGCTTGTATTCCCTGCCGGTGGGCCGGCAGCCGGTGGACCGGCAGAGAATACACCTGCTTCTATTTTTTTAGCCTTGTTTCACCTTAGCATGAATCCTCTGCCGGTGGGCCGGCAGCCGGTGCCCACGCCGGCAGAGAGCACCTGGTAATCATTATACTCTTATGTTTATACATGCTTCACATGAATTGTTTACGTTATGTTTGGGCAATCATTGTTGCTCGTATTTGTGACCCGAGCGTGACGTTTGACATTGTGAGACTACTCGACATTCCTTATTTATTTGCCCTCAGACCTTGGGTCACGGTTAGGTGCCATGGTCTCCGAGTTGGGCTATTTTTCCTTTCGCCTCTTCGGACCGGGGGTCACGGTTAGGTGACAAGGTTCCGATTTGGGGTTACTCGACTTTCGGGCACGGTTAGGTGTACCATGTTTCGAGTCTTGGATACGATTTGGTATCGTTTGTCGAATCGGGTGTCGTCCATCCCGAGAGTCTGGCCAGGTTTAGACTAGGACCGTATTATGATCGTCGTCCTACCAAGAGGTTGGAGTCTAGGGGTCTGTCTTGTTTGAGTCAAAGCCTTTGTAAATGTCTTGCTGATTATGGTCATTGGCGTGTTCTTATATACGAGAGTTCACGTCTCCTACTGTTTGCGAGAGTCTTGGTCCTATCGGATACTAGTGGTGAGACGCAAGCCCCTAGTTGCGATATGATCGCCGGGATTGATGTTCCCATCCGTTCTTATGGTGAGATGCAAGCCATAAGTATGAATGTGACATTAGTAGCCACGTCCCGTGCTATGGTTGTTAAGAGGTTTTCAAAGTAATGGCTATTGGTTTCCATCCGTACATTTTCTATTTAATTGACCCGTTATTTACCTTCTTCATATGATTCGATGCCTAATCTCATATCCATGTTTTGGTTACCTTGAATGCATGTTTAATATAATGTACCATGCCTATCTCATTAAGAATGCAATGTGCCTATCTCATTAAGAATGCAATGTGCCTATCTCATTATGATTATCGTTTATATCCCTTTGTTCATTATTATTCAAGTATGATGTATGATCTATATGTTTAAATAAGTTTTTGCTTACGTGTATTTTGACATATAGTGGCTGGGAGAACCCTGAGTTACTCCCCACTGACTGTGGCGTTCATGTTTACATGAATGACAGGTTTGTGATGCAGATTATGGGGAAGACGTGTGAGCTAGCGAGAACGTTGACCCTTGGACCCTAGTTATAGTCTGCTTAGACTCACCTATCGTTAGACTTGTGTTTATTCGTGGATATCTTTTCCCCAACGCACTTGTTTTTAATACTAAAATTTAATTATCTTTCTTTTCATTTTGTTTGATCACTTATGGTGGATTTCGCATTTTAAACTTTTAAAGGTTTTAAAAATCTCGCATTTTCCGCTTTAAATAAATAGTTCTTTTGATGCCCTATCGAGGGGTGTCACATTGCATTTGCAGCTATTTATGCCTAAGCCTTGCTAATTGACATATTATTAGTAGAATCATATATGCATAGTCTACGAGTTTTCGTTAAATTTCTTGCTGAACTTGAGACTTGACTTAAAATTTTGGCAAACTACATCATTTTCTGAGGCTTAGAGCCTATAACTGGTGACATTCATAACCAGTTTATTTAGGATTGTGAGTAGTACTCCTTATGAGACATGTTACATTAATTTGCATAAATATGAACTTAATCTGCTTAATACATGTGTGCATTCGGTCTGTGGTTAGTTGACACATGTGGAAGAGGTCCCCTTTTCTCATTTTACCCATAAGCTTCACACTGCCAAAAATAGCCTTTTTGTCCCGTTTACTACATCCTACATTTAGCCTGCCCTTGTCAAGCTAGTAGTTTACGTTCTTGGGATTGTTACTTCATTTTTGGTAGCTAATGCTCATTTTGAGATGATGTTGGGAAGAGATGAAAAAGGGAAGAAAGGAACAAAAGGAAAAAAGAAAAAAAAAAGAAAAAAATGATTCGAAAAAGAAAAAAAAGTGCTGTACTGTTTAAATACGGTCGATCGACTGCCCATTCTGGTCCATTGACTGCCGCCCGAGAAAGAGAAAAATCAAAATCACATGGTTTGAATCTTTATAAGTTGGTGATTTACACTCCCATGTTTCATTTGTATCTTATGGGGAGTTGTTTAATTATGGAGATTGTGAGATTTGTGCTTGAAAATTAGCACCGTTTCGATTGAAATTTTGAGCAAGAAGTTGGATGGTTTATTAATTTGGTTCCCTTAGTTACTAGCTTGGCTTTTAACTCTGTTTTTATCCAAATTTACTTTTGCCTCTTCTTACCCGTCACCTCACATATCCATATTTACCTCGGCATGTGTCATGATCATCTGTTTGGTTGGAATGCATATGTACGGTTGTAGAGATTACTTTCATATTATATTGCAGGCATGTTGTTATAGGTCGTAGTTAGGTGAGTGTCACTAACAAGATGAATTCTTTCTATCTTTTACATATTTCCACCTGCACCTATTTGAGTGATTTGAGCGACCCGTGAGAGTTCATAATGATAAGTCTCTATCGTTGACGGTTCAACAGTTTTTGACGACTTTATAACTCGTTTGCATGATTCATATTGCTAATTGATTGTTAGTTAATGCATTAAATTGGTTTAGGCTATTCGGTTTGCATTTCGCTTTGAGATTGAACTCGTTCCATTAGGTTTTAGGATCGAGTCTAGTTCTTGCTTGGGGACAAGCAAGGGTTTGGTTTGGGGAAGTTTGATGCGTGTCCTAAATATGATGTTTTACACCCCATTTTACACGCATTTCAGAGCTCATTTGTGTAGTTTATACTACTATTTATCCCATTTCGTCTACTTTCATGTTTTTATGTAATATTGCAGATTTATGCGGAAATGAGTAGAAATTGAGCTAAATCCGTTCCCGAGTATCTTGCATTGCATTTGACGTGAAGTATTTACTCAAGGAACGAGCTTGGTGCGTATTTCGAGGCCCGAAAGACAAATCCACGAGAAGTTAGAAGTCAAGTATCAGCTACTTCAGTCGATCGACCGCTGCCCTTAGTCGATCGACCAACCCACGAGTTCCAGTAGCTACTGTTCAACGAAGAGCAGTCGATCGACTGCCTTGCATGGTCGATCGACCAAGCCGCTAATTCTGACGTGAATAAGAAGATCGAGAATTTAGAAGCCCATTGTGTTTTAGGTTTTGGAATAAAGTTACGTATATTCCTATATAACGTAACTTAGGTTTTGGGGACAATAATCAAGTTTTTATCATTGAGTTCGAAGATACGATTCAACATCCATAGTTTAGTTCGTTCTTTAATAAAGTTTCTGTTTTGCATTCGGTTATGATCTTCCCTTTACAATTCCTTTACACGGTATTCTTCTGTTCTTATTCAGTTCTATTGCTTCCATTCGTAGTATAGAATTGCTAGGTTAGATCTCCCGAAACCAATTTATCGCTTTATGTTAATCGCTTGTTTAGATAATTTAAGAATGATTTCGAATGTTTTAATTGTTAAGTTTATTGCTGTTTTTATTTTGAGTATGAGTAGCTAAATCCCCTGTGCTAGGATGTAGGGAATCTGTAGCGTAGACAACATTAGAATAGGACGACCTAGAGCGCGCCATGGTCGATCGACTGGTCTTCCTGGTCGATCGACCGACCACGTGAGATATGCTTCGTTTTAATTAATTTAATTTCTATGTTTGACGAATCGAGTGCACGCGACTAGTTGAATGTTAAGGATTTGACCGACCCAATAAAGATCGAAAGATAGGGAAGGGAGATAGCCTACCTAATTAAGACGACTAGATTAATGAGATCGAGAGATAAGTTAATTTAGCCTTTTTAGTCACTTTTCAGGACGAAAGTTAGCATTAGTGATATTAGGAACCTGTAGCGAGATCGAGAGATGCTACCTGTGAGAGTGGACCGAGAGGACCTCTTATTTTCCCGTCTCACGTGTTTGTTTTAGACCTACCTAGTATCTTTCGCGCCGAAACTACGGTGAACCGACCGTCTTAGCACCCTTTTAATATCTGTTTTCATCAATTAGCTTAGTTTACTGTTCTTTTATTGCCATTAGTATAGAACAAATCAAATCAAACCCCCACTTTTGTTACCTTGGACTTAAAATTAGACAACTAATAATTGCATCGCCTCCCTGTGGTTCGACCCTGTTACCACTAGCTTCTGTTAGTTTTAATAGGTATTATAAATTTTATCTTTGGTGCACACAACGACGGGCATCATGGAGATAAGCAAATGCACTAGAATAACAAAAATTAGCTCAAAACACTATGATAAGTGCTAAATGACATATAAAATGGAGCTAATATAGTGGATGAAAATGTGTAAAATATGCACTTATAATCTTGATTTTCAAGGTTGGGGTGATGTGAGTCGGTTTTCGGGTCCTACTTACCCGGTTGAGGTTGTCCAATTTTTCGCTTCGGTCAAAGTTAAAGATGGTGTTGCATGCACTTGTTAATGGTGTTGATGTTACCGTTTCTATTGACAATTTTCGTTCCGCCTTTAAGGTTCCTCATGATGGAATCGATATTAATCCAAGTTTGGAATGGTCCAATATAGATGATGATAAACAATTAGTCATTAAAAAGTATTTTGATGAGGTTGGGTCGGATAATGGTAATATTGTGGTCCGACCTCTCTCGGCAAAAATCAAGTTTCTTTTGAACTTTTTGTGGAATACGGTTGTGTCGCGAAGGGGTGGACGGGATAAGGTGTCGAGTTATGAGGCTATTATTGTGTATTCTTGGTTGGAGGGTCGAAAAGTTAATTTGGCTAGTCTTGTTCTTAACCGTATTGTTCAAACGAGTCTAACCGCCACCAAGGAGAAATTTTGTACCACTCTTGACCTTCCATATGGGATGTGGATATTAAGATTATTGGAGATAAAACAAGTTATGGGACAGGATAGCTACGGTGTTAGTGCAAAGGATAGTATGTGTGATCGTGTAATCAAGTTGATGGGTCTCAGGTTTGAAGGACCCGAGTTAGTATTTGCTAAGAATATGGAAAAGAGTCCTAGTGATAGTGGAGTGGTGGCTGTGGAAGTCAAATTGAAGGCTTTTATGGGGTATTTAATGGCTAAGGTTTAGGAGCAAACCACGGCATTAGCCACGACCATGTCTCGGGTTGGACCTTCACGGTCCTTGGATGGTGGATTGGATAGTGCTCGGGTTTATGAGTGAATGGACGGGGTTGATAAGAGGCGCACGGGTTTTGAGAGGGATTTGTTGGCAATTCGTGAGGAAGTGTTCCAACATAGTCATCGTCTCACTTATCTCACGAGCCAAGGAGGTGCGTTGGTTATGCACGAAAAAGCAATGAAGGCCGATCAAGCTCTTACTTTGGAGGCGACAAAAGCCTTGTCTTTGAAGGTCCTTAACTTTGAGACGAGCCTTCAAGCTCAAGCTACACTTGTGAGGAGCTCTTTTGATCGTCTTGATGCCTTGGAACATCGTACTCGTCCCGATTACGTTAACCCATATAAGACCCGTCAAATTTAGCCTTGCCTTACCTCTCGCCTATTTTCACACTTTCCTTTATTAGCTTTAAGTTCTTTTGATTTTCTAATGGTGTATTTTGCATCTTAATACTCTCTACCATTCGGCCCATTTTGGCAAGCTACTTGTGGTTATGGCCCAAGTAGTTCTAAACATGTTGTTCATTCGGCCCACTTGGCATAAGACATGTTTTCTTTTGTTTGTATGTTACATTAATTCGTAGGTACTTATGTTTGTCTATAGTTTATTTGTTTCCTATATCGTTCTTATCTCTTGTCTCATCATGTATTATTCAGTCATTTTATGTTTGTTCTTATCTTTTCGATGATGTCAAGAGGGGGAAAGAACGACCATGGTAAGCATCTACCTAAGCTTGCTCCTTGTCAAGACCAATTGTCTCTTAAAGTCCTTTAAGTTTCGATCTTGTGTTAATCATTTGATCTTGGTTGATCTTTATCTATAAAGATGACGGTATTGTATTGAGGAGGAACTATATACTTAGTCACAATTTTAGGAGACTTGCCATCATCAAAAAAGAGGAATTTACTGAACCATATAGAATATATGTTTATGTTTTGATGATGTCAAGAGTGCTTTACTGTTTATATACTTGTTGAGCGTAATTGTTTATTTAAGTCCCTTCAGATTAGACTTACTATTTGACAAGCTTAAAGAATTGTGATGAAAGTATACAAGACTATTACTATGATCAAGCCCTCAATTACGGATCAAGATTTTGCAATATTGTGGAAGAATTATTCAAGCATCGTGAGAAGACGAAGCTCGTCTAAAGTTTAATCAAGCTTGAATGATGAAGTAGCCAACACTCGAAGATCTCATAAGAAGATTAGAATAGTGTAGGTGTTTATCTCGTAATGGTAACATATGAGTGGATTTCTTATATTGGTAAAGTTATAGCTTGACAACTATAACATTACTTATGTAAGAGCTTAATCTTATAACTCTTCTACTATAACATTGAGATGCTGAGTTTATATTACACACGACTTGAGAAGTTTTCAAATTATTTTGAAAAATGTTTTTGTTTCTTTTAAATGTTCTAGCAAAAGTATTTATTTAATAAGGAAGCTCATAATTAATTAGAGTGTGGTTTTGCTTTAAACTTATAATTAGTAATTATGTTGAATCAACTTATGAGTTGAGTCATATTACTAATTAGGGTTTTACTAAGGCATACTCTTAAACCCTAAAATCTAACCTAACTTCAAGCTAGGGTTTTTCACGAAAAACGAGGTATATGGGCCGTGGTTATTTCGTGTAAACCTAATGGATAAAAGATTATTATTGTTAAGATTTTATTCTCTAGAATTATCTTAACATATCTTTTATATTTAGCTTGATATCTTTATTTATGATAAAGATATTCTTGATATGGAAAATCTTATCATATCTCAAGATTTAAGGAAAGAATAATAGGAGAATATCTTATAAATTATCTTTTGGAATATTCTCTATTATCTCTTAGGGTTTTAAGGAAAGAAATAACAAAGATACGATTGTTTTCATATCTTATATTTCAGCATTAGGGTTTCTTGTGAAACCGTGTGCCATGCTCCTTCTTTCTCTATAAATACTTTGCCTTTGCAACTTTTAAAAGTAAGACCTTTAAGCATAAATTGATTTTATTTTCAAGAGCAAAAAACCGTGTGTTTCAAAACAAGAAAACCGTTTTGCAAATTTTCCAAAAGGCCGTGTGTTTATAACTCGTGCATTCATTAATTCGTTATTGTTATAAGATAATAGTGCTCAATCGATTTCTTACTCGTTCATTAACGTGAACTTTTAGTAGAATCATTAAGTGCTTTCTTATTAGCGTAAATTAGTTACTCGAGTATTTAACGGTACTCACTTGAGTTACAACTAGGGTTAGTTGTACGAGTTGGGTTAGTAAATTTGTAATCCGTAGAAAGGTACTAAATTTATTAATCGAGAATAGTGGACGTAGGTTTCGATTGTGAAACTGAACCACTTCAAAAAATTGTGCGTCTCTCTCTTTCGTTCATTTACTTATTTCGTTCTTGTTCGTTAATTAGTTAATTAGTTAAAGTTTAATCAATAAACTTTAAATAATTAGCTATACATATACAAACGAAAAAGTAGGTAAAAGTTTTTAATCTTCAATCGACCCCCCCTCTTGAGTATTTCGGATCGATAGACTCTTCAGGCTTTCTAGCTCCGTCTTCTTAATTCCTCTAGTTAATGCTCAAGGAATCAAAAGTTGATGTTTAATGCCTTATTTAATCACCCGGTTAAACTCTTCAATTAGCATCCTAAGCTTCACTAAGCATCCAATGTTTCCACCTTAGTTGGACTTCAAATCTTGGGCTTGACTTTGCATAAGACTTCATTTTGCATTTCTCATTTAAATCCATATCTTTATCCAATGTTTGCTTCACACTTAGCCTTGCTTCTAGTTTCTTGCACAAGTGATGGAATATGCTTCTAAAAGTTCAACTTCCTAGAAAATGTGACAAAACATGCAAAGACAACTAGAATACAATATTAGCTCATAAAAACACTAAGGTTAGTGCAATAAACATAAATATTAGAGCCAAAATATGGGGCAAAAGTATATATAAAATGAACACATCAAAAAGTGGTGCCGCCCCACTAACTATCAATTCAAATTTTATTTTTATTTCAATTAAGAAAATGTATGTTAACAATTCATTTACTCCATATGTACAACCTATGATACTCCGTATCTTTTTTATGCTACTAAGAAGTTAGAAGGTAACAAGTTCAATGTGTGTTTTTTAACTAAGCAACTACCACACCTTCCGTCTCTATTAGTCATTTATTACTTGCTTTCATTAGTTATATAACACTAAATCATCACAATTATTGCAACTCCTAACCAACTTTTATTCATGGAAAATCCTTTTGTTTTTGCCATGGTGGTGTCCACCATACTAGCAATAATGACAGTGAGAGGAGAGGATTGCTCGAAAAACAATACAAAAACTCAAGAACAATATTTGATAAGCAATGCTAGAAAAGCACAAAATGCTAAGAAATGTGATCTTTACGCAGGAAGATGGGTTTATGATAATTCTTACCCTCTTTACGATGCGGGTGAATGTCCCTTTATTGAAAAACAGTTTAACTGTGAAACTAATGGAAGATATGACAAAGATTATCTTAAATTTAGTTGGAAGCCTTTCCATTGCTTTTTACCAAGGTAAATAAAGGATCGGTTATAACTTTACCGTCTTTGATGTCGTATTTGTAAGGATGTATTCGTTAATTCTGAATTTATGCAGGTTTGATGGAGTTGATTTCTTGGAGAAATTAAAAGGGAAGAAAATAATGTTTGTAGGGGATTCGATAAGCCTAAATCAATGGCAATCACTAGTGTGCCTACTGCATACAACTACTCCTAATGCTTTGTATGCTATAACTAGGTCCGGTGGCTTCTCTGAAGTTAAGTTTCTGGTTAGTCTTCTTTTTCTTGATTGAGTTAATTCTTTTGTTACTCAAAGAAATTTTAAGTTAATACAAGTGACGGAGATATAATAAATTCATAAGTTAAGATTTGTGACCGAAACGGTAAGAGATGTCTAAACATGGAAGGATATTAATACACAAATATTTTTACAAAATTAGTTTTAAAATGTGTTTATTTGAATTTCAAGGAGACAACTAGTTAACCCTTTACTTTCCTCGCCCCACTTTTAGTCAACACAGTGTCGGTATGCAATTTTGTATTGGCGGAATGTTGTTGAGTTCATAGAAGCTTATATGAATTTTGATAAAATAGCTTTGGCGACATAGTTAAAAAATGAAGCACGTTCCTGCATAGTTAATTCGATTTGTACAACAAACTCCAAATAGTTTTTTTTTTCCTGAAAGATTTTGTGATGTTCATTTGCTTAAAATAAACTTTCATCTTAAGAATTTTTTTCTATTAGTGATTATTTCATTTGTGATTGTATATTGGACTAGAAGAAAAACTAAAATTTATAGCTAATGTTTTGTGTTACATTCGTAATCAAATGCAGGAGTACAATGCTTCTTTGATGCTAATGAGAGATGCATTTCTTGTAAAAGTTGTGAGATATAAGAAATTAGGGAAGATTTTGAATCTAAATATGGTGAGCCATGGTGAATCATGGAAGGGAATCAACGTCCTCATCTTCAACACTTGGCATTGGTGGCTACATAAAGGACGTAAACAAGTGTAAGCATTGACAAAATCAGAAGAATTTCCTTACGATTATCTGCTGAAAAATTTCTTATTATTACTCCATACCATATAAAAATTATAGTTTATTTCAAAAAAAAATTCACTACAAAATTTGACAAAACACACACACACAAAAAGAAGTTTTAATTATGGAGTCTTAAGGACCCCTGTCCCCAAACTATATTTGCGCTTGAGTACAAGTTGTAGTCCATATTATTCATTGTTAACTAACATTTTTCAACACAAATTCTTGTATAATAGTGCTGTCGTTATTAGTGACATTATGATAATAGATCCATAGAGTTACTCATGTAAAATAATACGTCCTCTGTTCTAGTCATTTGTTTAACCGTTTTTCTAATTCTTTGTGAGAGTTATTTTAATCAGAAATAGACAATTAAATGGGACATAAAAAGTAGTAAGTTTTTGATATTACAACTTTACCATTGCCAACTTTTTTATAAAGATATTGACCATCTTTATAATAAATGGATTTTTCATTGAAATATGTTTGTAATCGATGGTGAGCGTATTACTTAAACTTCTTTTATACAAGTATATTAATTATCATATGACAACTCAAAATTATTATTTAATTCCAAATATGAAGATTTTGCTAATTTTTATAAAGTCTTATAGTAAGCTAAAGATAGCTTTAGAAGTTGCAATTCGAGTTATGTGACACTTTTGATACATGATTAAAATTTTATTTGCTCGCTATTAAGGTGGGATTACATTAAAGATGGACGCAAATTGTACCAGGAAATGGACCGACTGGTAGCATACGAAAAGGGATTGAGGACCTGGGCTAGATGGGTGGACAAGAACTTGGATACTACCAGAAGCAAGGTTTACTTCCAAGGAGTCTCCCCTGATCATATGAGGCAAGATTACATGTTAAATATTATCTCATTTATTAATTAATAATATTATATGGGAGGACCCAAGAGATATGTACGAATATAGGAGGATTAATAAGATGGGGAGGGAGTATTTAGTAAGGAGTATAGACTTTATAAACGACCTCATTTAAATAACATAGTCCATCTATCTAGTCTAACTGATAGAGAATACAATAGATGAGAATATATAGACATATCGTAGAAAATAATATATATATTATCATAGGAATAAGATATACATTTAATAAATTTAGGTTACGATAGGTGTAAGTTTAGACTAAGACTATTGAGATAGTTAATAGTATAAATAGATGATCGATTGTATTCCATATTTGTCTAAACAATACAACTCCAGTATAATTTATTAAATACTCCTCCCTTACTATACTTATCATTAACACTTAACTAACCTTTAAGTAAGAATCCACTTTTTTTAAAAACAATATATGATAGAATTTTTATAAGCACCCACTCGAAAAAATTGAAATTTGTTTTTTAATATATGAACAAATGGTAATGTTGGGTACCTGCGACATTAGGCTTAAAACAATACTGAAGTAACAATATTTAAACTCTTCTGATAATACAACGAGTACACAACCTTATTCATGAGATCAATGACGTCTCTACCTTTTACTCATCAAACTCAAATCGATATCTATATCTATGTAAAAAATAAAAAAAGCATGCCAAATGTATCACATCACATCATTCACTTTTTTTTAAGAAGACACATAATTCATTTTTAAGAGGTGCAAAGTTATTTATAAAACAAAAATAAAAAAATTAATGAATTTGTAAACGTTAAATACAAATAACAACATAATAAACATTAAACTTTAGTCTTTATGATTTTTAAAATAAATTAAATCAAAATCCAAACTAAATTTTCAATTTCGACATTTATTGTTAGAATAAGTTAAATGACAATTAAAATCACATCACTCTAATACTATGTTGTTTATAAAAAGAATTAATGAAATTGTAAACATTAAATACAATAATAACAAAAAGCAAAGAAATGAAAGATCAAACACATCACGTGCGCTATAGAAAAAATTTAGAACAATAAAAGTAAAATGTATTTTTTAAAAAAAAAAGAAATAACTTAATACCTTACTAATAACACAAAAAGACGTATCGCCTCTCCACCAACACCCTCATCCCCAAAACCCTACCACCAACCGACCACCCTCTTCTAACCAAGCACTAACCTATCGACACTTCGCTATCTTACCACTAACCGCATGCCCCTGACCAACAACCGCCCACTACTAACCTCTCCCGGCCAGGTTTATCACCACTCGCACCCTCCTAGTGACACGAACTTTCGCACTAATTGATGACAATTGATCTCCCTCTCCCAACAATACGACCACCACTTATACTTCCAACACAATTACTGTCTATCACAGTCCATCAAGGCAAACCATAAATAAGACACCCAAAATAAAACAAAAAAATTACTTAAAACCAAATAACGAATTTGATCCACAATTACTAATAATAATATGGGTTATTGATGAGTGGATGTCGCGCTCCCCTCAATCAAACAAAATTTGTAACTCAATACGACACTAATGAATGTAGTAGGATAAGTAGAGGTCGATCACAAGGATGGTTTGGTTAGATTTGTGACACCCCCACATACCAAGGTACCTTACCAGGACCACCCTAGCATGAGAGACCGTCACCATCTAGGTTGCCCGAGGTCAATATATCAAAGTTAAGAATTCAAACACAATTATTAAAGTATAAATGATTAAAGTTTACATGTTCTCCAAAACCAAAAACAAAACCAAAACCAAAACCAAAACCAAAGTACAACTGTGAAAGTTTTAAAAAAACTAGAAATGAAAGCTAAGTCTCTTGACGGCGGAAGCTAGACTCGAGTGATGACTACCTATGACTGTCCCATAGCTAAAGAACTTCATCACCTGTCACAATCTGCTCACCATCCCCGAATGGATCACCATAGATTTTATAAAATGACTACGGGGTCAATTACTGAATAATCAAAATAAGACAAGTACAAAAAGGTAACCAGCTGATCATCATCCATCTCCAAACTCCCGATCTCACATAGTAACCGACTACACACCGAAGTGTGTAGCCCTGCCAAATTAACCATCGCAACAGGTAATCCTCGCTGCCAGTGGGGGACCGCAGCCAATCCCCACCTAAGCCCCGCTCATCAACGAGCGATAACCCCGTTCATTAATTTGCACATCCCCTTCTGTGGCGGGTTCCACAGAGGGCGAAACTAGGGCGTGAAACCACTCCCGCAAGTGACTCCACTCAACAACCATCATAACAACCACACCAACACCAACGCTCCAACAACGATCAGCAGACAATCAATCGTACACAATACAACATAATCTTAAATCAATTAAACAAGACTGAGTAGGGAAACCCTACCTTAGTGCAACTGCAAAGAGACACAAGCGAAGAAATCTAGAAAGGCTCCTCTACAAATTCTTCACCTAACAACAATCACATAAACTCCAATTACCACATGCAACACCCTTTTTCCCCCCAGTTCATAAATCAAGGAAAACCCTAAAAGATAATCGAAGAATTAACGAAATCAAGGACTTACCGACACCGTCGATAGAATAAAAGATGGAGAAACTTGCTAACAATCACGCACTAGGGAGATATTTGGAGAGGATTAGAGCGTCGTTGAAATATTTAGTTTTTGTAAAAAGTGATTAGAAGCTGATTAACGCGTCATATATACTCTAATCATCTCTAAATCAACCGCGAAAACAACACCCGTCAGACCGGATACTCGGTCGAGTATAGAGTATACTCGGTCGAGTACCCTCTACTCGGTCGAGTACCCTCTACTCGGTCGAGTATTTCTGGGAAGTAAACTGTCCAGGATACATGACACCCCTTGCTCGGTCGATTAGGCCATACTCGGCCGAGTACGGGCTTAGGAAATCCGTAGTATTACAGTCTTCCCTCCTTAAAAAGAACTTCGTCCCCGCAGTTCACACTTTACACATAAACAAGACCAACAAAAGCCACAAAACTCCCACCATATAAGACAAAACACCCAACACTAGCTAAAATAACACAAAACATCATTAACACGACTTAGGCTAACTAAAAAACAACCATGCGACCATCTCCTACCCCCCCCCCCCTAAAAAGACAATGGTTACGTCCCCGTAACCAAACATTCCTGATAAAAAGGGTGGGAAAATGCTCTCACATAGCCTCCTCGGGTTCCCATGTGGCCTCTTCCACATTATGATTAGACCAAAGCACCTTGAGTAAGACGGTCTCACCATTCCTTGTCTTGCGTACTTTGCGGTTTAAGATCTCTTTAGGAACCTCGGCATAAGATAAGGACTCATCAAGTTCGATGTTCTCAACCTCAAGCACATGTGACGGGTCACTCACATACTTCCAGAGCTGTGAAATATGGAACACGTTGTGGACTCGAACCAAGGCTGGTGGTAAAGCTAACCTGTAAGCCACCTCACCTATACGATCCAAAATCTCATATGGACCGATAAACTTCTGGCTTAACTTACCCTTCTTTCCAAACCTCATCACTCCTCGCATTGGTGACACTTTAAAAAGGACTTTGTCACCCACTGCGAACTCGATGTCCCTGCGGTGCAAATCGGCATAACTCTTCTGACAATCCTGAGCTGCTTTCATCTTTTGACGAATTAGTCGAACCTGTTCAACCATATCCTGCACCATCTGTGGTCCTAAAACCACTGCCTCTGCGCTGTCATCCCAATAAACTAGACTTCGGCACTTTCTGCCATATAAAGCCTCAAAAGGTGCCATCCCGACACTAGTATGGTAACTGTTGTTAAACGAGAACTCGATCAAATCCAACCTGTCCTCCCAACTCCCAGCGAACTCCATGGCACAAGCTCTCAACCATGTCCTCCAAGGTCTTGATAGTCCTCTCAGTCTGACCATCTATAGCAGGATGAAAAGTTGTACTTATCTTTAAGGTCGTACCCATCAATTCCTGAAATTCTTGCCAAAACCGTGAGATAAACCTCTCATCTCGATCCGACACTATGTCCTTAGGTACACCATGTAACCGTACCACATCTTTCCTGTAACTCAAAGCTAGCTGTATCTGAGTCCAGGTATCCTTCATTGGAATGAAGTGAGCTGACTTTGTTAACCGATCGACGATCACCCAAATCATATTGTTACCTTGTTGTGTCCTTGGTAACCCCACGATAAAGTCCATAGATATCGATTCCCACTTCCACTCAGGTACCTCAAGTGACTGAATCTTCCCTTGCGGTCTTCACTGCTCACCCTTGACTCTCTGGCATGTCAGACACCTAGCAACGAACTCAGCCACATCCCTCTTCATGTTAGGCCACCAAAAAGTTCTCTTGAGGTCCTTATAAAGCTTGTCACCTCCTGGGTGAACCGAATAAGGAGTGCAATGAGCCTCTGTCATGATTACCTTCCTCAAGCCTACATCATCAGGAACACACCATCTCCCATCAAAGAGAACACTCCCATCTGTGTGGATAGAAAACCTGGAAACTGTGCCACCCTCTACCCTTGACTTCCAGTCTTGGATCTTAGGATCATGTTCTTGCTTTCTCTTGATATCCTCATACAAATCTGCTCGATCATCAAATCCCCGACGGTAACCCCTTTCCGAATCATATGAATCCCCATCTTGGACATCTCATCCCTTAGCTTTAGCAAAGACATAGCTGTACACACCGAATGGACACTCTTCCTACTCAACGCATCTGCAATAACATTAGCCTTACCCTTGTGGTAGATGATCTCCATATCATAGTCCCCAATCAGCTCCACCCATTGTCTCTGTCGCATGTTAAGCTCCCTCTGAGTGTAGATATACTTCAAACTCTTATGATCGGAAAACACCTTAAAAGTTGCTCCGTAGAGGTAATGTCTCCAAATCTTAAGAGAAAAAACAACTGCACCCAGTTCTAAATCATGAGTAGGATAGTTCTCCTCATACGGCTTTAGCTGACTCGACGCATAAGCTATGACCTTTCCATTCTGCATCAAAACATATCCCAACCCATTCTTTGAAGCATTAGTAAATACTTTAAAGTTCTCACAACCCTCTGGTAAAGCTAGGATAGGACCTGTGGTCAAACGCTCCTTTAAGGTCTGGAACGCTGTCGCACAACTCTCATCCCATTGAAAACTGGTCTTTTTCCTCATCAACGCTGTGCTATCGTATAAAAGTCTTTCACGAACCTCTTGTAGTAACTAGCTAGACCCAAGAAACTTCAAATCTCAGCAACATTCTTCAGCGATTCCCACTTAGTCACTGCCTCAATCTTGCTAGGATCCACCGACACTCCCGTTTTAGATATCACATGACCCAGAAAAGCCACTTCCTCTAACCAAAACTCACACTTGGATAGCTTGGCAAAAAGTTGATTGTCTCGCAAGGTCTACAAAACTAATCTCAAGTGCTCCTCATGCTTTTCCTTAGTCTTAGAGTAGACTAAGATGTCATCAATGAAGACAACCACAAACTTGTCCAAGAACGGACTAAAGACCCAGTTCATCAGATCCATGAAAGCTGTTGGTGCATTCGTCAAACCAAAAGGCATCACTATATACTCATAGTGTCCATAACGAGACCAGAAAGTTGTCTTGGGAATATCCTCATCTGCTATACTCAACTGGTGATAACCTAACCTTAAATTGATCTTAGAAAACACCCCTGCGCCACTCAGATGGTAAAAAAGATCATCAATCCTTGGCAAAGGATACTTGTTCTTCACCGTGACACGATTCAACTCTCTCTCTAGTCGATGCATAGCCTCATGCTCCCATCTTTCTTCTTCACAAACAACACTGGTGCTCCCCACGGTGACACACTAGGCCGAATATACCCCTTGTCTAACAGATCATGTAGCGGTTTCTTCAACTCTTCCAGTTCTTTAGGTGCCATACGGTATGGTGCTTTAGATATAGGACCTGTCCCCGGTTTAAGCTCCACGTTGAAGTCGATATCTTTCTTAGGTGGTAACCCCGTATCTCATCAGGAAAGACATCACTAAAGTCCCCAACCACATGTATATCAGATGTTGTCAACTCCTCTGTGCATCGATCTCTCATCTGGCAAAGAATCAAGGGGCACTTTTTCCTCAAACATGACTTTAAGGTCATTACTGCGATGAACTTACACTTAGGCCTCACAATAAACCCCTTATATGACACCCTTATACCCTTAGGACCCTTTAAAGACACTTTCTTTTGTCGGCAATCTATCTTAGCATCATACTTACTCAACCAATCTATTCCGACGATGGCCTCAAATCCATCCATAGGAAACTCTAGCAAGTTGACCGGTAAGTCTACCCCTCCAACCAACATGGACACATTCCTATACAACTTGACACAAGACACCGACTCCCCAGAAGGTATAAACAGACTATCCTTTACAAGCTCAAACTCCCCCAAACCTATAGACATAGCATGACCTCTAGATACAAAAGACGGTGTGTTATGAACAAGAAAGGTACCGGTAACTACATGAGCATCGTTCTCAGCTTCCTGTTTGTCCATCATAAAGAGCTTCCCGCTGTCTTTCTGGCCTTCACCGTGGACCGAAGTGTTAGAAGTAGTCGGCTTAGCTGCCAAGTTCGAGTCACAATGTTGTTCGGGCGCGATAAGATCCTCCACTATTGCGGTTGAAACCACCATTATTGTTCTGCCCTCCACGGTTACCCCACGACCCAGATGGCCTGTTGCTGGCAAAACTCTGACTTGGACCCTGTGAGAAATTTCCCTGATAAGCCCTCGACGCTCCTCCAGCTCTGGCACTGGTATAGTCGTACCTCTTGTGGCCTATTCCCCCACAGTTGAAGCAAGTAAGATTGGAGTTGTCACTAACACTCCGACCACCACCCCTTCCCCAAGCTCGAGATCCCCCAAAAAACCCAGATCCTCCCGAAAAGGCTCTAGACTGACCATAATTGCCTTTCTTGTGGCTCGACTGATTGCCACTCTCACTTTCTGCTTTCCTCTTCTCAGTGGTGGTTATCTCTGTAGCCTCTCTAGACAAATCCACCAATCTCGCAGCTTGCCCGGCCTTCATGTACACATCCTTCAGATCGGTGATAACCCCAGCTGGTAACCTGTTCATGATCTTGGGTGCCAACCCCCTCTCGAAACGGATAGCCAAACCACGCTGCCCCAACTGCATGTCCTTAGCATAACGTGACAACTCAAGGAACCGGTGATATTACTCCGTAACCGTCATGTTGTTAGTCATGGTGAAAGAATCAAACTTAGATCTCAACTTGTGACGGATGTGTTTCGGCACAAATTGTTCTCTCATGGCGCTCTTAAGACTCGAGAACGGTATAACACCAACCCCCTCATCCCTGTAGTAAGCTCTGGCATCTTCTTTCACGTTCTACCACCACACTGCAGCCTCACCTCTCAGGTTGTACACTACGTGCTCAACAGCTATCTCCGGCGGACACTTAACAACCTCTAGAAGACTCTCCATCTCACGGTGCCAGTTGTCAAGCAGCTTAGGTTCTCCGATGCCCTCGTAAGTAGATGGGTTAAATCGAGCGATCATAGTGCTCAGGTGGGTAGCATCCACCGGTTTCTCTGCCCCCTTACCCACATTATTAAGAGCCTCGAGGAGAGCATATTGCTTCTCGATCATACGGGCTACCTCCTCGGTGGTCATCTCAGTTGTCTGGACATACGCGGCTGACCTCTTTGGCAGCATTTTGAGCTGATAAGAAGCAAGGAAAGGTAAGCACAAAGCCTACGACTCAAAATAAACATGACCCTCCGCCAAAGAAGCGCTCGGCCGAGTATGTTGAGATACTCGGTCGACTACTACTATTACTCGATCGAGTGTTCCACTCCAGTAGCCAACGTCAAAAACACAGAAAACATACTCGGTCGAGTATGGGTGATACCCGGTCGAGTATGCTCCACTCGGTCGAGTATGCTCTAGTACTCGGTCGAGCTGACACAACCAGAAGCTACTGCTTCGCACACCCCAAATAAACAACACTCGGTCGAGTGCTTGGTTACTCAGTTGAGTACCCCCTACTCAGTCGAGTACCTGCCCTGCTCGGCCGAGTCATGCCAAAAACGAGTTGCAAATATCATAAACTTACTTAAACATGCTTTTCTACCAAGATGTATATAATATACTGCTACCCAATTGAAAGCCACATAATAAACACTTAACATGGTCAACAATTTCATGCTTAAAATCTAACATCGACAAATTCTCAATGCATTCTTCACATTCTATCATGTTCCACCTCTTTTATCATTTCATCTAACCATTGAACAAGATTCAAGTTTCAAGTACTACACACACATGACTCGACATACAACAGTTTCCCCCCATGTGACCGGCTTGAGATCGTGAGGGCCTTAATGCGACTTCGGGATGTCTCCCAAGTCTTTGCGGTAGCTCCAAACAACTCTCCCAGGGTTCATTTTATTTGACTCCCTAATTTCTTTGGTTCATTAGTTTTAGGTGCCAAAATCGTCGCTCTGATACCACTTTGTGACACCCCCACATACCAAGGTGTCTTACCAGGTCTACCCTAGCATGAGAGACCGTCACCATCTCAGTTGCCCGAGGTCAGTATATCAAAGTTAACAATCCAAACACAATTATTAAAGTATAAATGATTAAAGTTTACATGTTCTCCAAAACCAAAACCAAAGTACAACTGTGAAAGTTCAAAAAAAAAACTAGAAATGAAAGTTAAGTCTCTTGACGGCGGAAGCTAGACTCGAGTGATGAATCCCTATGACTGCCCCATAGCTAAAGAACTCCATCACCTGTCAAAATCTGCTTACCATCCCCGAATAGATCACCACAGATTTTATAAAACAACGGGGTCAGTTACTGAATAATCAAAATAAGACAAGTGCAAAAAGGCAACCAGCTGATCATCATTCATCTCCAAACTCCCGATCTAACATAGTAACCGACTACACACCGAAGTGTGTAGCCCTGCCAGATTACCCATCGCAACAGGTAATCCTCGCTGCCAGTGGGGGACCGCAGCCAATTCCCACCTAAGCCCCACTCATCAACGAGCGATAACCCTGTTCATTAATGTGCACATCCCCTTCTGTGGCGGGTTCCATAGAGGACGAAACTAGGGCGTGAAGCCACTCCCGCAAGTGACTCCACTCAACAAACATCACAACAACCACACCAATACCAACGCTCCAACAACGATCAACAGACAATCAATCGTACACAATAAAACATAATCTTAAATCAATTAAATAGGAACTGAGTAGGGAAACCCTATATTAGTGCAACTGCAAAGAGACACAAGCAAAGCAATCTAGAAAGGCTCCTCTACAAATTCTTCACCTAACAACAATCACATAAACTCCAATTACCACATGCAACACCCTTTTTCCCCCCAATTCATAAATCAAAGCAAACCCTAAAAGATAATCAAAGAATTAACGAAATCAAGGACTTATCGACACCGAGGATAGAATGAAAGATGGAGAAACTTGCTAACAATCACGCACTATGGAGAGATTTGGAGAGGATTAGAGCGATCTTGAAATGTTTAGGTTTTGTAAAAAGTGATTAGAAACTGATTAACGCGTCATATATACTCCAATCATCTCTAAATCAAACAGCAGAAATAACACCCGTCAGACCGGATACTCGGTCGAGTATAAAGTATACTTGACCGAGTACCCTCTACTCGGCCGAGTATTCCTGGGCAGTAAACTATCCAGGATACACGACACCCCTTACTCGGTCGATTAGGCAATACTCGGCCGAGTACGGGCTTAGGAAATCCGTAGTATTACAAGAATGGTTAAAAGTCTACGTTTTTGTTTTAGTTTAGTCAATTAACAAGTTGTGATTTTAATATAACTAAATGAATAAGTAATGACAATAAGAGAAAACTAGGGTCAAGGGTTCTCTAATGTGATAGGAAATGAGTCGGGTCACGGTGCTAGGATAGGTGTAGGTTGTTTGTCTAGGTAAAGTCATGACCTTTTGGTTCGAGAGGTTCCTTAGGTCAAATCTAACGAGTTTTCGCTCTTATTAGGCCAAACCTATCAATCTCATGCGATCTAATCACTAGTTTAGGCTTTCGCCTCGAGAGAAGTGATAACAATAGAGACTAATCCAAACTTTCGCTTCAAAGAAAAGTCAAAATATTACTAACAGACTCGAGCTTTCACTGAAGTATTTCAACAAACACATAATATGCACGACATTGAAGACAAATTACCCACAAATTTCCATTTGCCACAACACCATTATCAATCTATTAATCTCACATAAGACCCCCTAAACACTAGATGAGACTACTCTAACATGGTTAAATACACACTAATTAAACTAACCAACAACAATAACATGAAAAAAAAGACTAAATTAACAAAGATTAAAACTTTAATTAAATTTAACACTAGATCTATAACAACTTGAAAGAACATAATAACTTGAATAAAGATGAGAGAAAGAAAAATTTATACCAAAATAAAGACAATATTAAGTTTTTTTTGATAAGGTAATAAAACTAGATTGATCCTCTAAGGTAGGACAAACCTATCTCAGCCTTTCGAATGATAGAGGTAAATTGAAGCCACCGCCTTTCAAATCACCTCGAAAGAATTGGACATACATGTCCAATAGAAGCCATAAAGTCGGCAACTTTGTTGGCTTCACGAAAGCAATGCTTAATTATCACTTCATCAAAGAACTGAAGATCTAATTTTACATCCTATTAGATCCGCACTTTTTTGCTCCTAGCAAAACGACTTTACCATTATGGTCTCTTATAGCATATCCTAGAGCAGCTTTATTACCATCTATTTTTGATCCGTCAAAATTTAGCTTTAAAAATCCATTTTTAGGTTTCTCCCACCAAATTTCTTCTTTACTAATAGTATTTCTAGGTGACACGTCTTTATCGGGATTGTTAAGATCCTTATGTCTAGTTTCATTTCAAATCTTAATTGATGCTATTATTACATAAACTGATAAGTTTGCTGATATTAAAATGAACATCAAAAGACAATACTAAGTTGATGAACAAAGGAAGATGTTTGATTAAATAAAATCGTAATTTTGAATACAAATAAAGTGAAATAATCCTAGAAGAAAGGAAAATAAAGGGTTTTATTTAGGGTACATTGATAACTTATACCTTACATAACACTGTTTTTTAAATCTTATACCTAAGATAACTTTCTTTCAAAACTTGTACTAAGAATGTCATTTTCTTTTAAACTTAATACCAAGTCAGTTTTTCAGTGAAAAAATTGAAAAAGTAACCGTTTTGCCCTTATACTAAACAAGTGCACAAATTTACACCTTAGGCTTCACATTATATGACATTCATGTTCTAAACCAAAAATCCCCAAAATCCCTAAGTACACTGCATTAAAATTCAAGTCATTCAACATCCCCAATTAATCACATCAATGTAATCCTAATTCATCATTTACAATTAAGCATTCAAGCTACACACACATCTCCATTAATCCCAACCCCCCCCAAAAAAAAAAAACCCAAAAACCCATAAATTGCTCTAATGACAACACTTTCTTGCACTTTAAATTTCATATTGATTGTGCTAATACTTCTTACAGGAAAATGACTCATCAATTGAGCTATCAAGTTACAATCAATGGCTAAACTACATACAACAACTACACTACTTAGTAACTCCCAAATGAAGTCAGAACAATGGCAATAAGGCAATCAAAGAGAATAATATAAACCTAATATAAATACACTTCGAGAATGTCTTCTTGTTGGGAGCGACTTCACTATTAACCCAATCGAAAATGCGCCCAAATCAAAATAAACCCTAATTTTAATTTGGTTTTGGGATCGAAAAGTCCATAACTATCAGAAAAATGAATTATGAAAGAGGTAAAGAGGAAGATAGTTTAAGAAATTTGACTGAACCAGTAAAAGTATTAACGAGAATATCATAATTGAAAGAGATTGAAGCTGGGAAGAGTTAGACCGAAGATGATGAGAGAACAATTGAATAACTAAATCGGACAAAGAGAGAAGCTTTAAAATTACATGAAGGGTAAAATCGGAAACAAACATTTCATTCTAAGTAAAAATGTTGAATTCTGCTGGAATCAGGTCAGTTTTTTCACCGGAGTTTTGATTGCGTATTAAGTTTATAAGAAAATAACATGCTTGGGATAAGTTTTGAAAAAAAGTTATCTTAGGTATAAGATTTGAAATACAGTGTTATGTAAGGTATAAGTTAATAATTTACTCTTTTATTTATGGAACACTCCTTACTCCTACAATCCTACTCTTAGTTGCGTTTCAAAATAAGGTTTGCCTTTTACTTTCGCAAACGGGATCTTTTTATAGTGAAACTATAAAAGGAATGAAAAGCCAATAATGAAAGCGAAAGAGTAAATATAAAATACAGAAGGGTTCATTGTTATTATATACTCACTCCACATTTCTATGTTATTTGTATTTAATTATAATACTACTTACATATAATGAAGAAATGAGAAGAACATTAAAATATAGATAGAGTATCTCTTATTTTCTATTCTACCAATCATAAATTGTACTCCGTAATAAATTAGTCGAGCAGGGCAATTAACTCAGCTCACACATTAAATTTATAACTTGGGTCTTCAAGGACGGAGACATCAGCAACATCGGAGTGGGGTTTAGGTTCTGAGATGAGTGAACCAAATTGGCTCGGGTTATGATTCCGTGTTCGAGCTGCTGGAGGTCGCCTGAGTAGGTGTAGAGGTAATGTCTCCAAATCTTAAGAGCAAAAACAACTGCACCCAGTTCTAAATCATGAGTAGGATAGTTCTCCTCATACGGCTTTAGCTGACTCGACGCATAAGCTATGACCTTTCCATTCTGCATCAAAACATATCCCAACCCATTCTTTGAAGCATTAGTAAATACTTTAAAGTTCTCACAACCCTCTGGTAAAGCTAGGATAGGACCTGTGGTCAAACGCTCCTTTAAGGTCTGGAACGCTGTCGCACAACTCTCATCCCATTGAAAACTGGTCTTTTTCCTCATCAACGCTGTGCTATCGTATAAAAGTCCTTCACGAACCTCTTGTAGTAACTAGCTAGACCCAAGAAACTTCAAATCTCAGCAACATTCTTCAGCGATTCCCACTTAGTCACTGCCTCAATCTTGCTAGGATCCACCGACACTCCCGTTTTAGATATCACATGACCCAGAAAAGCCACTTCCTCTAACCAAAACTCACACTTGGATAGCTTGGCAAAAAGTTGATTGTCTCGCAAGGTCTACAAAACTAATCTCAAGTGCTCCTCATGCTTTTCCTTAGTCTTAGAGTAGACTAAGATGTCATCAATGAAGACAACCACAAACTTGTCCAAGAACGGACTAAAGACCCAGTTCATCAGATCCATGAAAGCTGTTGGTGCATTCGTCAAACCAAAAGGCATCACTATATACTCATAGCGTCCATAACGAGACCAGAAAGTTGTCTTGGGAATATCCTCATCTGCTATACTCAACTGGTGATAACCTAACCTTAAATTGATCTTAGAAAACACCCCTGCGCCACTCAGCTGGTAAAAAAGATCATCAATCCTTGGCAAAGGATACTTGTTCTTCACCGTGACACAATTCAACTCTCTCTCTAGTCGATGCATAGCCTCATGCTCCCATCTTTCTTCTTCACAAACAACACTGGTGCTCCCCACGGTGACACACTAGGCCGAATATACCCCTTGTCTAACAGATCATGTAGCGGTTTCTTCAACTCTTCCAGTTCTTTAGGTGCCATACGGTATGGTGCTTTAGATATAGGACCTGTCCCCGGTTTAAGCTCCACGTTGAAGTCGATATCTCTCTTAGGTGGTAACCCCGTATCTCATCAGGAAAGACATCACTAAAGTCCCCAACCACATGTATATCAGATGTTGTCAACTCCTCTGTGCATCGATCTCTCATCTGGCAAAGAATCAAGGGGCACTTTTTCCTCAAACATGACTTTAAGGTCATTACTGCGATGAACTTACACTTAGGCCTCACAATAAACCCCTTATATGACACCCTTATACCCTTAGGACCCTTTAAAGACACTTTCTTTTGTCGGCAATCTATCTTAGCATCATACTTACCCAACCAATCCATTCCGACGATGGCCTCAAATCCATCCATAGGAAACTCTAGCAAGTTGACCGGTAAGTCTACCCCTCCAACCAACATGGACACATTCCTATACAACTTGACACAAGACACCGACTCCCCAGAAGGTATAAACAGACTATCCTTTACAAGCTCAAACTCCCCCAAACCTATAGACATAGCATGACCTCTAGATACAAAAGACGGTGTATTATGAACAAGAAAGGTACCGGTAACTACATGAGCATCGTTCTCAGCTTCCTGTTTGTCCATCATAAAGAGCTTCCCGCTGTCTTTCTGGCCTTCACCGTGGACCGAAGTGTTAGAAGTAGTCGGCTTAGCTGCCAAGTTCTGAGTCACAATGTTGTTCGGGCGCTGATAAGATCCTCCACTATTGCGGTTGAAACCACCATTATTGTTCTGCCCTCCACGGTTACCCCACGACCCAGATGGCCTGTTGCTGGCAAAACTCTGACTTGGACCCTGTGAGAAATTTCCCTGATAAGCCCTCGACGCTCCTCCAGCTCTGGCACTGGTATAGTCGTACCTCTTGTGGCCTATTCCCCCACAGTTGAAGCAAGTAAGATTGGAGTTGTCACTAACACTCCGACCACCACCCCTTCCCCAAGCTCGAGATCCCCCAGAAAACCCAGATCCTCCCGAAAAGGCTCTAGACTGACCATAATTGCCTTTCTTGTGGCTCGACTGATTGCCACTCTCACTTTCTGCTTTCCTCTTCTCAGTGGTGGTTATCTCTGTAGCCTCTCTAGACAAATCCACCAATCTCGCAGCTTGCCCGGCCTTCATGTACACATCCTTCAGATCGGTGATAACCCCAGCTGGTAACCTGTTCATGATCTTGGGTGCCAACCCCCTCTCGAAACGGATAGCCAAACCACGCTGCCCCAACTGCATGTCCTTAGCATAACGTGACAACTCAAGGAACCGGTGATATTACTCCGTAACCGTCATGTTGTTAGTCATGGTGAAAGAATCAAACTTAGATCTCAACTTGTGACGGATGTGTTTCGGCACAAATTGTTCTCTCATGGCGCTCTTAAGACTCGAGAACGGTATAACACCAACCCCCTTATCCCTGTAGTAAGCTCTGGCATCTTCTTTCACGTTCTACCACCACACTGCAGCCTCACCTCTCAGGTTGTACACTACGTGCTCAACAGCTATCTCCGGCGGACACTTAACAACCTCTAGAAGACTCTCCATCTCACGGTGCCAGTTGTCAAGCAGCTTAGGTTCTCCGATGCCCTCGTAAGTAGATGGGTTAAATCGAGCGATCATAGTGCTCAGGTGGGTAGCATCCACCGGTTTCTCTGCCCCCTTACCCACATTATTAAGAGCCTCGAGGAGAGCATATTGCTTCTCGATCATACGGGCTACCTCCTCGGTGGTCATCTCAGTTGTCTGGACATACGCGGCTGACCTCTTTGGCAGCATTTTGAGTTGATAAGAAGCAAGGAAAGGTAAGCACAAAGCCTACGACTCAAAATAAACATGACCCTCCGCCAAAGAAGCGCTCGGCCGAGTATGTTGAGATACTCGGTCGACTACTACTATTACTCGATCGAGTGTTCCACTCCAGTAGCCAACGTCAAAAACACAGAAAACATACTCGGTCGAGTATGGGTGATACCCGGTCGAGTATGCTCCACTCGGTCGAGTATGCTCTAGTACTCGGTCGAGCTGACACAACCAGAAGCTACTGCTTCGCACACCCCAAATAAACAACACTCGGTCGAGTGCTTGGTTACTCAGTTGAGTGCCCCCTACTCAGTCGAGTACCTGCCCTGCTCGGCCGAGTCATGCCAAAAACGAGTTGCAAATATCATAAACTTACTTAAACATGCTTTTCTACCAAGATGTATATAATATACTGCTACCCAATTGAAAGCCACATAATAAACACTTAACATGGTCACCAATTTCATGCTTAAAATCTAACATCGACAAATTCTCAATGCATTCTTCACATTCTATCATGTTCCACCTCTTTTATCATTTCATCTAACCATTGAACAAGATTCAAGTTTCAAGTACTACACACACATGACTCGACATACAACAGTTTCCCCCCATGTGACCGGCTTGAGATCGTGAGGGCCTTAATGCGACTTCGGGACGTCTCCCAAGTCTTTGCGGTAGCTCCAAACAACTCTCCCATGGTTCATTTTATTTGACTCCCTAATTTCTTTGGTTCATTAGTTTTAGGTGCCAAAATCGTCGCTCTGATACCACTTTGTGACACCCCCACATACCAAGGTGTCTTACCAGGTCTACCCTAGCATGAGAGACCGTCACCATCTCAGTTGCCCGAGGTCAGTATATCAAAGTTAACAATCCAAACACAATTATTAAAGTATAAATGATTAAAGTTTACATGTTCTCCAAAACCAAAACCAAAGTACAACTGTGAAAGTTCAAAAAAAAAACTAGAAATGAAAGTTAAGTCTCTTGACGGCGGAAGCTAGACTCGAGTGATGAATCCCTATGATCGCCCCATAGCTAAAGAACTCCATCACCTGTCAAAATCTGCTTACCATCCCCGAATAGATCACCACAGATTTTATAAAACAACGGGGTCAGTTACTGAATAATCAAAATAAGACAAGTGCAAAAAGGCAACCAGCTGATCATCATTCATCTCCAAACTCCCGATCTAACATAGTAACCGACTACACACCGAAGTGTGTAGCCCTGCCAGATTACCCATCGCAACAGGTAATCCTCGCTGCCAGTGGGGGACCGCAGCCAATTCCCACCTAAGCCCCACTCATCAACGAGCGATAACCCTGTTCATTAATGTGCACATCCCCTTCTGTGGCGGGTTCCATAGAGGACGAAACTAGGGCGTGAAGCCACTCCCGCAAGTGACTCCACTCAACAAACATCACAACAACCACACCAACACCAACGCTCCAACAACGATCAACAGACAATCAATCGTACACAATAAAACATAATCTTAAATCAATTAAATAGGAACCGAGTAGGAAACCCTATATTAGTGCAACCGCAAAGAGACACAAGCAAAGCAATCTAGAAAGGCTCCTCTACAAATTCTTCACCTAACAACAATCACATAAACTCCAATTACCACATGCAACACCCTTTTTCCCCCCAATTCATAAATCAAAGCAAACCCTAAAAGATAATCAAAGAATTAACGAAATCAAGGACTTATCGACCCCGAGGATAGAATGAAAGATGGAGAAACTTGCTAACAATCACACACTATGGAGAGATTTGGAGAGGATTAGAGCGATCTTGAAATGTTTAGGTTTTGTAAAAAGTGATTAGAAACTGATTAACGCGTCATATATACTCCAATCATCTCTAAATCAAACAGCAGAAATAACACCCGTCAGACCGGATACTCGGTCGAGTATAAAGTATACTCGACCGAGTACCCTCTACTCGGCCGAGTATTCCTGGGCAGTAAACTATCCAGGATACACGACACCCCTTACTCGGTCGATTAGGCAATACTCGGCCGAGTACGGGCTTAGGAAATCCGTAGTATTACAAGAATGGTTAAAAGTCTACGTTTTTGTTTTAGTTTAGTCAATTAACAAGTTGTGATTTTAATATAACTAAATGAATAAGTAATGACAATAAGAGAAAACTAGGGTCAAGGGTTCTCTAATGTGATAGGAAATGAGTCGGGTCACGGTGCTAGGATAGGTGTAGGTTGTTTGTCTAGGTAAAGTCATGACCTTTTGGTTCGAGAGGTTCCTTAGGTCAAATCTAACGAGTTTTCGCTCTTATTAGGCCAAACCTATCAATCTCATGCGATCTAATCACTAGTTTAGGCTTTCGCCTCGAGAGAAGTGATAACAATAGAGACTAATCCAAACTTTCGCTTCAAAGAAAAGTCAAAATATTACTAACAGACTCGAGCTTTCACTGAAGTATTTCAACAAACACATAATATGCACGACATTGAAGACAAATTACCCACAAATTTCCATTTGCCACAACACCATTATCAATCTATTAATCTCACATAAGACCCCCTAAACACTAGATGAGACTACTCTAACATGGTTAAATACACACTAATTAAACTAACCAACAACAATAACATGAAAAAAAAGACTAAATTAACAAAGATTAAAACTTTAATTAAATTTAACACTAGATCTATAACAACTTGAAAGAACATAATAACTTGAATAAAGATGAGAGAAAGAAAAATTTATACCAAAATAAAGACAATATTAAGTTTTTTTTGATAAGGTAATAAAACTAGATTGATCCTCTAAGGTAGGACAAACCTATCTCAGCCTTTCGAATGATAGAGGTAAATTGAAGCCACCGCCTTTCAAATCACCTCGAAAGAATTGGACATACATGTCCAATAGAAGCCATAAAGTCGGCAACTTTGTTGGCTTCACGAAAGCAATGCTTAATTATCACTTCATCAAAGAACTGAAGATCTAATTTTACATCCTATTAGATCCGCACTTTTTTGCTCCTAGCAAAACGACTTTACCATTATGGTCTCTTATAGCATATCCTAGAGCAGCTTTATTACCATCTATTTTTGATCCGTCAAAATTTAGCTTTAAAAATCCATTTTTAGGTTTCTCCCACCAAATTTCTTCTTTACTAATAGTATTTCTAGGTGACACGTCTTTATCGGGATTGTTAAGATCCTTATGTCTAGTTTCATTTCAAATCTTAATTGATGCTATTATTACATAAAATGATAAGTTGCTGATATTAAAATGAACATCAAAAGACAATACTAAGTTGATGAACAAAGGAAGATGTTTGATTAAATAAAATCGTAATTTTGAATACAAATAAAGTGAAATAATCCTAGAAGAAAGGAAAATAAAGGGTTTTATTTAGGGTACATTGATAACTTATACCTTACATAACACTGTTTTTTTAAATCTTATACCTAAGATAACTTTCTTTCAAAACTTGTACCAAGAATGTCATTTTCTTTTAAACTTAATACCAAGTCAGTTTTTCAGTGAAAAAATTGAAAAAGTAACCGTTTTGCCCTTATACTAAACAAGTGCACAAATTTACACCTTAGGCTTCACATTATATGACATTCATGTTCTAAACCAAAAATCCCCAAAATCCCTAAGTACACTGCATTAAAATTCAAGTCATTCAACATCCCCAATTAATCACATCAATGTAATCCTAATTCATCATTTACAATTAAGCATTCAAGCTACACACACATCTCCATTAATCCCAAAAAAAAAAAAAAAAAAACCCAAAAACCCATAAATTGCTCTAATGACAACACTTTCTTGCACTTTAAATTTCATATTGATTGTGCTAATACTTCTTACAGGAAAATGACTCATCAATTGAGCTATCAAGTTACAATCAATGGCTAAACTACATACAACAACTACACTACTTAGTAACTCCCAAATGAAGTCAGAACAATGGCAATAAGGCAATCAAAGAGAATAATATAAACCTAATATAAATACACTTCGAGAATGTCTTCTTGTTGGGAGCGACTTCACTATTAACCCAATCGAAAATGCGCCCAAATCAAAATAAACCCTAATTTTAATTTGGTTTTGGGATCGAAAAGTCCATAACTATCAGAAAAATGAATTATGAAAGAGGTAAAGAGGAAGATAGTTTAAGAAATTTGACTGAACCAGTAAAAGTATTAACGAGAATATCATAATTGAAAGAGATTGAAGTCGGGAAGAGTTAGACCGAAGATGATGAGAGAACAATTGAATAACTAAATCGGACAAAGAGAGAAGCTTTAAAATTACATGAAGGGTAAAATCGGAAACAAACATTTCATTCTAAGTAAAAATGTTGAATTCTGCTGGAATCAGGTCGTTTTTTCACCGGAGTTTTGATTGCGTATTAAGTTTATAAGAAAATAACATGCTTGGGATAAGTTTTGAAAAAAAGTTATCTTAGGTATAAGATTTGAAATACAGTGTTATGTAAGGTATAAGTTAATAATTTACTCTTTTATTTATGGAACACTCCTTACTCCTACAATCCTACTCTTAGTTGCGTTTCAAAATAAGGTTTGCCTTTTACTTTATAAGAACGGGATCTTTTTATAGTGAAACTATAAAAGGAATGAAAAGCCAATAATGAAAGCGAAAGAGTAAATATAAAATACAGAAGGGTTCATTGTTATTATATACTCACTCCATATTTCTATGTTATTTGTATTTAATTATAATACTACTTACATATAATGAAGAAATGAGAAGAACATTAAAATATAGATAGAGTATCTCTTATTTTCTATTCTACCAATCATAAATTGTACTCCGTAATAAATTAGTCGAGCAGGGCAATTAACTCAGCTCACACATTAAATTTATAACTTGGGTCTTCAAGGACGGAGACATCAGCAACATCGGAGTGGGGTTTAGGTTCTGAGATGAGTGAACCAAATTGGCTCGGGTTATGATTCCGTGTTCGAGCTGCTGGAGGTCGCCTGAGTAGGTGTAGGGGAGTGTTAAGATTTGGGTGACAAGGGCAAGAATGAGCTGGGGAGTTGGTGCAAATATGATTCCGATGCCGCGTCGGGATGATTGCAATGGTGGTGCACGATGGCTCGAATTATATTGCTGGATTGGGGGTCGTGCTGATTAAGACTCGGCTGGTGGTTGAATATGGGCGAGCTGGTGGCTCACGCACCACCTAGAGGTGATTTTAATCGGTTTTGGATTCCAGGTTGGGGATTGAACATGGAGATGGTGGTATGGTTGTTGGTGAACCCACTGAATCAAGGGAAAGAGTGATTTCGCAATATGAGAGTCTCAATATCACAAATCTGGGTTTTCAATTTTCATGGCCACAGCTTAACCTTCAACTTTCTTTGTCAATTTACCCCATTTGCCCAATAATTGACCATCTCAATCCATCTCTGACCGGTCTCGATATCCTTTATTCAAGTCGATTTCACCCGTCTTTGGTACATATAAGACAACACGGAAGCAGTACCAAAACTTCGACAAATTCTACAAAGTATAACGATTATTCGCAATAATTGATTAAAACTACCAACTTACATTTGGTTGGTAGTCCAACAATCAAGCAATCAAAGAAAACATTGGTCATTGATGAAATTTTTTTATAAATGTATTGATTTTAGATTTGACACGATTAAATTTGTATCACAAGTATTAACATTCATTTAAGTAGTTCAATTTACCTTCATATTATCATCTACTTTATTAGTAGTATAACTTTCTCATGTGAATGAGATATTAAGATGTTTGATGGTTCTCACAAAACTCATAAATGATACTTACATCAATCTTGCAATTAAGTAACATGTCAATACGGTCCACTAAATTAAAGAATTTACATTTAAGTGTGAGTTTACACAATTTACCTCAAACGTTGCTGACGAGTTCCAAATCAAACTCATAATTTACCACAACCACATATAAATTACTTTACCAGTTAACCTAATTTGGTATGAACACTCGTCTAATAAAAAATTATGTTTTGGTGACTTTAACGGTTCTCTAAATTGTGATTATGAGTTTAGCTACATTTCATGTACATGTTGCAGGGGAGCACATGGAAAAGTCCCTAAACCAAGAACCTGCGTCGGAGAGACGAAACCAGGACCAAATTTGATGACTCATGTACAATCGGGGGAGAGGATACTAGAAAAGGTGATAGGAGAAATGAGAAAGCCAGTACATCTGTTGAGAATAAATAGGATGTCTCAATTGAGAAGGGATGGTCACCCTGGAATATACGGTATTGGAAGACATAGACTTCCTGATTGCACTCATTGGTGCCTCCCTGGTGTTCCTGATACTTGGAACCATCTTCTTTATGCGTCCCTTTTTAATTATACTCATTCTGTTTAGGTTGATTCATTTAAAAGTTAGATTTATGTTTTTAGATTGTGTTGTAATTTTTTATTCAAGTATGTACGAATTAGTATACTTCAAAAATCAATATTAAAAGGGGGAAGAAAGGGGTGTATATTTTGTTTTTTGACATCCAATTTATGAACTAATTTTTTTTTGTCATTGTATCTTTGGGAACCGTTAGAATATTCATCATTTACACTCAATGTTCCTATCTATAATCAATTGATGGTAACTAGTATTAATCCCGTGCAATACATGCACAGTATTTACGGAATTTCAACTTTTAGTATATATTATTATCCAACGTTTCTCATCATTGTGTTTTGATTTGAGGAACAAAATAAAAACAATAAAATTAATAAAAAGATTTAAGTAATGACACGAAACATGTATTTTAATAAAAATATTTGTTTACACAAAATTAATGATACTATTTTTTTAGTTTTTTAAATAAATATCTTTAAGTTACGACCTATCTTATAGAGCGAATTATTCATCACAAAAAAACATAGAAGCGAATCTTAAATAGTAACCTATATCGAAATGGAAAAGTAAATAAAGGATCATATGATGGGATTGTTTTAGGCGAGAAAACTTTGAATTTTTCCGATTATTTTAGTATATAGAGGATTTCCATAGTTGTGTACCTTGAGTTACTTGTATGCAAATTTATCATTTAGTTAATAAATGTCTCTTTATTGGCGATAGTCATTTTTCATCCTTTAATTGGGGTTTTTCAGTCATTTTAGTGTTTAGTTTCATTTGTAATTGTAGGCATTAAAAATTTATTTAAGTGTCGAAAATAATACATTAATTAATTTGAGTTAATAATAAATATTCTACTCAATTTAATTATTTTGATCCTTTTAAATCAAACTGGGTCATTCTAAGTTATTCGGATCCAAACAGAAGTTAAATTGGGTTAAAATTGCAAACAAGCCGAAGAATAGGCGTCCGACTAGTAGCCCGAGAAAAGCCCAACGTTTCTCTATAAATAGCCCAAGTTCATTCATTTGGAGATATAGAAAAAACTCGATGAAAGGAGAAGAAAAGAAAAACTCGGGAAATCTCTCTGAAAATTACATGAAATTCATCGTAAGCAGTCAACAAGCACAACAAATTCATGCCGCCTGCACAAGAAAACTTAAACACTCAAACTCAAATATTTAAGCATTCAAGAGAGATTCAAGTCGTCCGTCCCGACCCTCTCAAGAATACAGTCAACGCCACGGGTAGAGTGCATACACCCTCTACACGCGCACCCTTTACGTGGATTGTGCACACATACCCTGTTTGTTTAGTTAGAATTAGAGGATTATTAGACATTGTACACGAACATTTTTAATAAAACTCATTTTGTTTACTTGTTTTGTATTTCAGTTATCGTAATACAAAATTTGTCGATACAAATTTGGTGAACTCGACTTGAAAATTTCTACCTCTTATCTCTACTACTTTACAAGTCAATTCTACTACAAGAATATGTCTACCAAGCAAGACACATCACCCAATGCTTCCAGCTATCCTGCAGAGTACTCCCATTGATGCTACCTCCCCAGCTTTGCAATCAGTTGGCGTCTGCACTAGAGGAATGGCAAAGAAAGTTGATATCAACGCTGCTGCTACTAGCATATGCTCTGCACATGTCTCTACTAGTTCACACAAGATCTATGTTGCCTCCATAACTGATGTTGCTACAGCTATCCTTGCTGCCTCTACTACTTCGCGCGAAGAGACTTTAAGTTCTGAGGTCGAAAACAACGCTCCCCCTTGCAAACCTAGGGCCTGGCAAAAAAATGAAAGATGCCTCCTCTCCTATCAGCGCTTCAATCATCGTGATTACCGGTTCTACACTCTAGAAGCAAGTCCAGAACATGAATAAGCTCCTTAAAAAGATGATGAAGGAGAATGTAGAAAAGAACAAGAAGATTGATGGACTTCAGAAGGAGGTGGTGGAACTCTGTGACAGAAAGACCCACAACGAGCATTGTGATATCGACAAGGATGGTGAAATCGATGAGGATGACAGTGGAAAGATTAACAATGAAATCGGTGTCTACATTGAAGAGAAGCTCCAAAGGTTGATAGCCAAGACAATCAAATGTCAGCTAGGTGAGAGCTCGACAAGCAGTGAGCGCTACATTAAGCCTTATACTAAGAGGATTGATAGTTTGCGCATGCGTCTTGGTTATCAGCCTCCAAAGGTTCAACAGTTTTGACAAGAAGGGAAATCTAAAGCAACATATCACCTACTTCGTCGAGATATCACTACTAAAAAAACAGACGAATAGGATGGTTCAAAACCGTCCTTAAATCTTAAAACAACCGTCCTAAAATCACCCGTCCTCGTTGCCTAAGAGGACGGTTAGAGTGAAGTCAAACCGTCCTCTTTTATTTTTAAAAAGAGGACGGTTGTGGATTTGAACCGTCTTCTTTTCATTTACAAAGAGGACGGTTACGCCTCTCAACCGTCTTGTTTTAAATTCATGGCGCGCGTAATTTTTGCGCCAACTTCGGGACGCTTTCTCTTGGAACCGTCTTCTACACAATTTTTTTTTGAAATGAAATTAGCGCGAATTTATAATTATTTCCCGCACAATTATGGCACGCATCCATGCTCTTTGACAACTAGATTTTTGAAATGGAAATTGTTTGATTCATACCCTATACGTGTTGGGGCTGGTGTCCTCTACAGTTAGTGCAATGACATATAAATCTCTAAAAGGATCAAAGGGTATACTTTTGTATTATTATCAGTTGGTCCACGTTTATCAATAACGGTTGGCTTGCTAGATAAGTTTGACGTTATTGTCATACTGATGGCGGTGATCAACTGGTCCCTAAAAGTCACACCTATAGGATACGTTTGAGAGATGTGACGGTATGAAAATACAGTCATGTTGATGCCTAACATGACTAAGCAGTTAGTCGAAGTTATTGACTAATAATTAGTCAAACGCGATGTTGAGATAATTATTTAATACAGATTAAATAATACTGGCTAATGTGAATTAAGCGGTTAATTCGTAAATTGAATATAAACGATTATATTTAATTAATGTATATTGAATTAATTATACAATATTGTCATTGTCGGACAAGTATTAATATATCGACTGAGTCATGTTACTAGTTGATATTTTAATAACCGATAACCAATGACGATTTATAATAAAATCCCGTCATATACATTTTAGCATTTTGAGTCGGACCACGAGTTAAAAATAAGGAGGAAGTGGAAAGCCCACTCCCTCCCCAATGTACACGGTTTGGACCGAAATAGGACAAAAAGGAGAGCTTCTCTTCTTTTTGACCTAAGGCATTTCATTTGCACACAAAAAAAATTAGGTTTTGGAGGCATTCTCTCTGAAACCTAGATCTCACATCGAAAACCTCACAAAAACTCTCTCAATATTGCAAGGCAATTAGAGAGTACTTTCTAGCACAAGGGGCATAGTCTCAGACGGTCTTGGGTGCAACGATTAGGAGGAAATCTATATTGATTTCTGTTCTTAGGCCGCATTCACAAAGGACCCGAGGTTGATTCTTATACCTTTATCGTTTCTCTTGTATTTTTCGTTTATGACAATAATCACATGTTAAAGTTACGTTATAGTCCTAAAATTTAAGGGTTTTATACGGATATTTCCCTACAAGTGGTATCAGAGCGAGGCCACGTAAATTTTTCATTGTGATTTTCATTAAACGATTTGAATCGATAATTTTTTTTGTATAAAAAACCGTGAGGCCGATTGTTTTACACGGCTGCTTCATTTTTTTTTAGCATTGAAAACCGTGACCTGCAAAGCTCTCGGCTGTTTTATTTTTTTTTGCATTGGAAGCCGTGCCACACGGCTTTATGGTGATCAGACGATAGTCTCGTTTTGCTTTCGTTTTGTCTTTGCATATTGTTTTTGTAATCGATTTTCATTGCAATATGTTAATGTTTTATCAATTGTAGATTCATTTCTATACGGATTAGGTTTAATTTGCAATTGGTTTTATCAAATCGTTTTTGTTTGGTTTGTTGATGCTCACGGTTTGAGCTGTTAAAATAAAAAAAAAAAAAATTTTTCAGCTCTCGGTTCTGCCGTGGAAGAAAAGAAAAAAAAAATTCGTTTTTAATTATTTTTTTTCGGCCATATCATGTGCATAATTCGGATTTTATGCATTCGCTTGATAGTGAAACGGTTCACTCACGTGCCATTTAGTTATTTTAAAGCGATTTAAAGTAACGGATTGTAATGGATTAAAATTGAGTTGATTAAAGTGGTTTTGTCACATAATTTTAATCATTAAAAGGTGGTTTGGATAAATTTAACATAATTACGGAATTATGTCACGGATAAATTTTAGTTTTAGTTGATGCATTTTTATTTATCGTTACTTTTGAATGCCATGAATGTTTTTAATTACGTATTTAATTTTACAAACGGTTGTAACTTAGTGTGGCCTTAGTAGAACGTGTTACCGTAATGATGGAACACGGTCTTGGTTGTATTTTGAGATCTCGTATCTCCGTTTCAAATTTTCTTTGTAATTACAGTTTTAATTTAGAATGTAAATAGGTTTATATTTTGTAAATTTTAAATTGTAATTTTGAGAAGACCAAAGATGGAGATCGGATGCTCACTCCCGCTGCATGGACAAAGATGGAACATCAAGACAAGCTTCTCGGGTCCAACGGTGGATTCCAAAGTTGTATTATGTTCTTTTTACTAGGATAGGCCACACTAGGATTTTTTTACGTTTTGCATTCTTTTATTTATTTTATCGTAACGATAGTTTGCATCATATTCCGCCTAAAACCAAACCACCTAATAATTGCATGAAAACTGACTCATATAGAGGTTACGCGTTAGTTTTCTATGATATACAGATATCACATTTTTTAAATAAGCCATCACCTAAGTTAATTCATTCACGTAATGCTAGTTTTTCGTTCACTTAAAATGAATTAAAACTAAAATTGATGGGATCTTCCTCGTATAAACAAAAATTGAGAATAGTCTTTATAGGTCAAACTCCAATGAATCCCTTCTTCGTCGGTAGGCATAATATGACCCCTTCTACGTCGGGTACGTTGGAACTGATTGACCTATTTTATCTCAACACTATGGTCACTCGTCGATCCTGTGGTTATGGTGGACTAAAGATGGGAAATACGGAAATCTATCGACCAAGAGTTCTAACGGTAGAACTATCTAAACAGTTGGCTTATCAATTTACGGAAATTGAGTCTTGGGATCACTTGTATTATTCTTGAGGGAGATCAATTATGCAAGTGCAATGAGTCTACACGTTAAAATGAATTTTAAATAGACTTAAATCACCTCGATGAGTTGCTTATTTCGTTTTGTTTTTCCTTTCTTTTTCAGTGTAGATCACGATCATTTAAACTGCTAATAACAAAATGGCTGGCCGTGCTGACGACCCAATGCCAAGTGACACATTGGACCGTGAGTCCTGGCTTCGGATCTTCATGAATCAGATGAATCAGTCTACTCGACTGAAGAATGATGGATCAAACTTCGCGGAATGGGAGGCGGCATTACGGAATGTCGCCATTGCGACGGGAAGCTCAAATATCTGGTTGAGCCCATCCCGTCAAACCCAGGCCCCACGGCTGGAGCTAACGAGATCGCCAAGTATAGCGATTTCGTCATGGAAGCGGGTGCGATTAAAAACGTACTCAATTTTGCAATGGAATCCAATTTGCAGAAACGCTTCATAGCCCAAGGTGCAAACAAGATTTTCACCACGCTCACTAAAGAATTATCGAAAGCACCGAGAATCGTGACCTATGAGCATACCTGTCGCTTCTTTGAGGCGAAACTCCAGAAGGGCCAACCGGTTAGCCCACACATTCTCAGCATGATTGCGAATGTCGAGAAACTGGAGGCGCTTGATTGTAAAATCAGCAAGAACATTGTGATTGACTGCATGCTTCATTCACTCCACGATGGTTTTGCGCTCTTTAGAGCCAATTACTATATGAATGATTTGAAGAAAAGTCCTCACGCACTACACTCCCTTATCGTACAGACCAAGAAGGACATGAAGTTTAGTGGGAGCCTGAAACAAGATGTTCTCGTTGTGTCAAACAAGGGCAAGGGTAAGGGCAAAGCTCAGGCAGACCTAGCAGTAGGTAAACCGAAGTTTAAGAAGTCGGGATCAGGTAAGAGTGGGCCTGGTGAGTCGAGCACCTCATCAGGCGCGACAAAGAGCAATACTGGTAACATAGAATGCCATCATTGCCATAAGACTGGGCATTGGAGGCGTACATGTCCTGTATACCATGAGGACATAAAGGCAGGTCGCGTTAATCCTGTTGGTATGTCTTCTTCTTCTTCTTCTTCTTATTTTATTCATATGATTGAGATTAACCACGCAAGTTACGGAACTTGGGTACTAGATACTGGTTGTGGTTCTCATCTGTGTAATCATGTGCAGGGCCTCCGAAACATCGAACCCCTCGTAAAGGGTGTGGTGGACCTGCGTGTCGAAAATGGAGCGCGAGTGGCTGCCGTCTCGAGGGGAACATATGTGATCCAGCTTCCTAGCGGATTTGAGTTATTTTTATACAACTGCTATTATGTACCCAGTCTTTCTAAAAACATTATTTTTCGCCGCACTTGACAAACTTGGTTTTTCATTTGTAATAGAGAATAATAGTTGCATTTTCTCATTACACGATATGATTTATGGTAAGGCAGTCTCCATGAACGGAATTTATGTTTTAGATCAGACCACCGAAATATTGCACGTAATGAATAAGAAGTTAAAGGTTGGTGACAAAGATCAAACATATCTATGGCACTACCGTATGGGACACATTAATGAGAAACGCGTTAAACAGCTCATACAGAATGGAGCTATCTCGGCCTTTGATTTTCAATCATTTGGCACGTGTGAATCATGTCTCATTGGTAAGATGACTCGAATTTCCTTCAAAGATGTTGGAATGCGCGCTGCTGACCTATTAGGACTCATACATACGGATGTATGTGGACCTATGTCAATCACCGCACGAGAAGGGTATAGGTACTTCATCACTTTCACGGACGATTTAAGTAGATATGGCTATGTCTACTTAATGAAGCACAAAAGTGAATCCTTTGAGAAATTCAAAGAATACCAGAATCGAGTACAGAACCAACTAGGTAGAAAGATTAAAACACTACGATCAGACCGTGGTGGCGAGTATCTTTCTCACGAATTTGATCAACACCTTAAGGACTGTGGGATTGCCTTACAGTTAACTCCACCTGGAACACCTCAATTGAATGGTGTGTCCGAACGGAGAAATCGAACACTACTTGATATGGTTCGATCCATGATGAGTCATACCGTGTTGCCTGATTCATTGTGGGGTTATGTTCTTCTGTCAGCTGCTCTAATACTTAACCGAAGTCCGTCTAAAGCTGTTGATAAGACTCCATATGAACTATGGAAGGGAACGGTCCCTAACTTGTCCTTTATACGGGTTTGGGGCTGCGAGGCTTATGTCAAGTGGAGACACGAGGATAAGCTCGGCCCGCGATCGGTTAAGACATACTTTATAGGTTATCCTAAAGGAACACTTGGTCATTACTTCTATTCGCCAAATGAACAACGTGTATTTGTTGCGGCTAGTGCGACATTCTTAGAGAAGGAATTTCTCGAGAATGCGAAGAGTAATAGAACCTTCGAGCTATCGGAGATTCCAGAACCAAATACCGAGCAACCATTGGAGGAACCAGTTCCTTCAATCCCGGCTGCGGTTAATATTCCTGAGGAACCTAGGAGGCCGGGTAGAGTCTCTATTCCTCCGGATAGATACATTGGTATGGTCGAGGAACATGACATAGATGACATTCTACTCTTAACGAGTAGTGAACCTGCAACCTATAAAGGTGCCATGACTAGTTCCGACTCAAAGCTATGGCTTGAGGCCATGCAATCCGAGATGGACTCTATGTATGAGAACAACGTATGGGATCTTGTTGACTTGCCTGCTAAGGTTCGTCCCCATCAATGCAAATGGCTTTACAAGATAAAGCATTCTGTGGAAGGTCAACAAGATATCTATAAAGCACGACTAGTTGCTAAAGGTTTCACCCATTTTCCAGGTTTGCACTACGATGAAATTTTTGCACCCGTAGTCATGCTGCGTTCCATTCGGATTATCTTAGCGATTGCCGCTTTTCATGACTATGAAATTTGGCAGATGGATGTGAAAACCGCCTTATTAAACGGTTATTTGGAGAAAGAGTTGTACATGGTACAACCCAAAGGTTTCATCGATCCTGAACATCCTAAGAAAGTGTGCAAGCTTAAGCGTTCCATTTATGGACTTAAGCAAGCTTCTCGGAGTTGGAATCATCGATTCGACCAGGTGATAAAAGAGAATGGATTCACTCGATCGGTCGAGGAACCATGTCTATATATCAAGTCGAGTGGGAGCAAGATTGTCTTCCTAATATTGTATGTCGATGACATACTCCTGATTGGGAATGACATACCTCTCTTAACTTCGATAAAAGTATGGTTGAAGAACCATTTCCAGATGAAAGATCTGGGTGAGGCACAAAGAATTTTGGGCATCCGTATCTATCGAAATAGATCACGTCGGATATTATCTCTCAGTCAGGAGTCTTACATAGACAAGATCCTAGAGAGATTCAGCATGACTAACTCCAAAAAGGGGTTTCTTCCTATGGCTCCAGGGGTGCATTTGAGCAAGTCTCAGGCACCAGAGACACCGGAAGAGAAAGAGCGCATGACCCGGATTCCTTATGCTTCGGCTATAGGATCAATCATGTATGCCATGATATGCACACGTCCGGACGTGGCATATGCATTGAGTATGACAAGTCGATTCCAACAAAGATCCGGTGAATCACATTGGATGGCTGTCAAGAACATTCTTAAGTACCTACGGAGGACTAAAGATTGGGCATTGACTTATGGAGGCGAACAAAAGCTATGCGCAACCGGTTACGCAGATGCTAGCTTCCAAACGGATCGAGATGACTCAAAATCTCAGTCTGGATTCGTTTTTACTCTTAATGGCGCTGCAGATCACTGGAAGAGTTCCAAACAAAGTGTTACAAAGCAGATTCTACGATCGAGTCCGAGTACTATGCCGCGTCTGAAGCTGCAAAGGAAGCGATATGGATGCGTCAGTTCTTACAAGGACTATCTGTAGTGCCTAGTTCGAATGACCCGATCACCATCTTTTGCAACAATAGAGGTGCCATCTTCCAAGCTAAGGAGCCTAAGTCTAGCAACAAGTCTAGACATGTACAACGGAAAGCTCATCTAATCCGAGATTACGTGGAGCAAAAGGAGGTAGTGATAGAAAAGATTGCTACAGATGATAATATAGCAGATCCTCTCACTAAACCATTACGACAAGATAAGCATGAAGGGCATGTTAATTCCATGGGAATTAAACGTGTTCCTGAGTTGTAGTACTCTTTTATGGATTAGATTCATTCTCTTTTGTACTCTATACGACATCATCGTTTTGATATTTATATATTTTGTTTTTCATGTGGATTTGTACGACAATTTTGAACACCACAAAGTGAACTGAACAAACATTATATTTTTGGTCCTTAATTGCCCACGTGAGCTGATAACTCTGGCAACTATTTTGTGACGTTGGTTGATGGTGGGTTCAACGAGCCATAAGTCAAACGGTTGACTGACCAATCACAGAGGCGAGTTATATGGATATCTCATAGGACACAATTGTGACAACGACGTGGAGTCCTAAATGTTTTATAACATTCGGTGCCAGGTCGTGGATAGGACCTCCATGGTGATCCTAAGAGTCGATTCTTTTGACTATCGACTGTCTCTTGAGACTAAGGCAGATCTTGGGTGACTTTAGTTTCTCTCTCACGGTCATCCGTAACAGGGGGCCAAGTAGATTGTTTCTGGGTCATTTCATGCTGTGCTTAGATCGGCAGGAGTCGAGTTGAAGGAAATATTCAGCCTTTATCGTACTCGATATTTCTCGGGGCCACTCGAGGAGTCAGAATCGAAATGCATGGCCATGCTCGAATACGGATTCGTTTTTATCAGTTAAGTTACTCTCTAGTCGGGGAAACCACTCTTGATACAGATCGATTGTAAAATACGACCTTTGCGGATACGGATCTGCAAATTGTTTTACATTGAGTGGGAGAAATTTTAAATGGATATGAGAATCGGTTATCGCACATACACTTGTACGGACAAGTGGGAGTTTGTTGGAGCCGGTGTCCTCCAGTTAGTGCGGATAACGTTATTGCACGTACACTTGTACGGACAAGTGGGAGCTTGTTGGGGCTGGTGTCCTCTACAGTTAGTGCAATGACATATAAATCTCTAAAAGGATCAAAGGGTATACTTTTGTATTATTATCAGTTGGTCCACGTTTATCAATAACGGTTGGCTTGCTAGATAAGTTTGACGTTATTGTCATACTGATGGCGGTGATCAACTGGTCCCTAAAAGTCACACCTATAGGATACGTTTGAGAGATGTGACGGTATGAAAATACAGTCATGTTGATGCCTAACATGACTAAGCAGTTAGTCGAAGTTATTGACTAATAATTTGTCAAACGCGATGTTGAGATAATTATTTAATACAGATTAAATAATACTGGCTAATGTGAATTAAGCGGTTAATTCGTAAATTGAATATAAACGATTATATTTAATTAATGTATATTGAATTAATTATACAATATTGTCATTGTCGGACAAGTATTAATATATCGACTGAGTCATGTTACTAGTTGATATTTTAATAACTGATAACCGATGACGATTTATAATAAAATCCCGTCATATACATTTTAGCATTTTGAGTCGGACCACGAGTTAAAAATAAGGAGGAAGTGGAAAGCCCACTCCCTCCCCAATGTAAACGGTTTGGACCGAAATGGGACAAAAAGGAGAGCTTCTCTTCTTTTTGACCTAAGGCATTTCATTTGCACACAAAAAAAATTAGGTTTTGGAGGCATTCTCTCTGAAACCTAGATCTCACATCGAAAACCTCACAAAAACTCTCTCAATATTGCAAGGCAATTAGAGAGTACTTTCTAGCACAAGGGGCATAGTCTCAGACGGTCTTGGGTGCAACGATTAGGAGGAAATCTATATTGATTTCTGTTCTTAGGCCGCATTCACAAAGGACCCGAGGTTGATTCTTATACCTTTATCGTTTCTCTTGTATTTTTCGTTTATGACAATAATCACATGTTAAAGTTACGTTATAGTCCTAAAATTTAAGGGTTTTATACGGATATTTCCCTACAATACGACAATAGTCGTATAGCTTAAACATTATATCCGACTACATTTCAGCAATTCTTACATTTATACTCTAAATCCAACCAAACAAAATGGAATAAGGTTTGAACCTCCAAAATACAAACTATCAAGAATTAATTTTTTAACACAAGCACTAACAAGTTAAGCCTAAATACTTTAGATGTTGCCATCAAATACTTGCGCCTTAAACTCCAATGCATGTTTAGCCCAAATTGACCGCACCTCATCAATTTGTTCAACCGAGTATGTCTTTGGGGCTTTAATCATGAACTACATACAAAGTAACCAAAAAACACAATTACAATTATTTACATATCAACACGTGTAATTTATATAAAATGAAGTTAATATTGAAACAAAAGATACAAATGAAAGGACGTACACGTGGAATAATATTAATATATCGCCCTTTGATGATCTCCAACATATATCGGCTTTTCTTTACGTACCCTGCCCTCGACCCTCTTCCCCTCCCAATACCTCTTTCTTCCATATCGAAACAATGAAATTGTTATTAGATATAAAAAGTTGGAAAGAATCATTCTCACTTGCTTTCCTTCAGGTACAACATTTATATCATCTTTCGGTTCGTGAAAGATGAAGGAATGACTAAAAATCTAAACAGTGATAATCAGGAGGTATAAAGCATAGACAGGGTAAATACCATAGCCGCTCAACAGTTGAAGTAACATATTGTCTGAAATTGCTTGGCTTCAGAACCTAAAAACATCCTAGAGTAAATTAAAACGCATAAGAAAGAGCAAAGATCCCAACAACAACCAGTTGACAGAAACCTACAGATTTTATCGGTGATTTTCTCACCAGGTATTCGTAAAACCAATATCGTTCTCCATCAATCTAACTATCAGAAATATGTAAGAATAACAATTGCTAATTGAAAAGAGATTACATGCTTAACAATATTAAGCAGGTAAGCACTTGCTTCCACTACTACAAATGAGCACTTGGGCCACGGCTAAATTCGTGGCACAAGTGCTTAGTTTCCGTGGCGAAATCATTTTGCCACGGGAATACCTTCCGTGACGCAAGTGGTCGTGGCTAAGAGATAGCCACGGGAAAAACAAGAACGTGGCTATTATTGAATTTTTGGCCACGGAGTCTCTCGTGGCTAATTACTTCCGTGGCCAAAAAAATTTCCCGTGGCGAAAAAATAATCCCCGTGGCAAACAATATATATGAAAATTTAATAATTAAAAACGTAAAATAATTTTTTTTTTTCACAATGGATATTTTATCTTATATGAAACCGTGACAATCTATACTAGGTACTTGTTTCGCTAGTTAACTCGATTCATTTGAACGTTTTTTTGTTTCACCAGTCATGCATCCGTACGCATCGGAGAGGCTTCCCAGGAGGTCACCCATCCCAACACTACTCTCACCTGAGCACGCTTAACTGTAGAGTTCTTTTGATGTGCTACCGAAACTGAAAGTTAACTTTGTTGATATAATTAGCACTTTGAATCCTTTTAAGTTTATTTTTTTTCTTTCAAAATTTACTTTTAGTACTATTTAATTAAAAAAATGTTACATGATTTACAAATTTTCGATGTTAACCTCCCGACTAATGATTTTGACGTCTTTTTTTTTCTTGAAGTCAGCAAAATCATTTTCTCCAAAAAGTAAACTTAACCATGTTTTCCTAAAGGTTTTTATTTCTTTAGTTTATCGACATTCTTATTATCATTTCTCTTGTACTCATTTTTTCGTATATTTTTCTATGCAAATTAGTATTATGACCGTCGTACCTGCGATATGAAAAACGTGGCCAATTTTTTTTAAAATAATGACCATTTTTTATAACTAATGGTTTTTTTTCGCCAAAGTGGTCCCTATTAACCAAAAAGTGGTCACTTTTTACCCAAAAAACACGAAAAAGATTGTCGTACAACAGAATTGCTTACTTTGCTAAACTCATTTCTCTTTGTTATGATTTATCGTTTCTTTTCTCAAAATTTTCACATTATTTGCACATGTAACTTTAAATTATTATAATTTTTATATTTTCCCTTTGATGTGCTCATTTTTAATGAAAAAGATTCTCCATACAGAATTTTAATATTGATAATTTTTCCAATATGTTTTTTTTAAATGATTTGTGGGAGATCATTTTTTTTACTTTTATTTCTTAGCGCACCTATTTTATTTAATCAATTTTGTAATCTAATTGTTGTTTCTTTTTCACTCCTAAAAACATTTTCCCAAATTTTTTTTCTCAACAAGTTACATTTTCAATTATTCTCATTGTAGATGGTTATATCCGTCTAAAGATGTAGACACGTCAAATATGTCACCACTTTCATAATAAGATAACTCCCACCTTCTCACTTTTGTTTGTCTTATTATGAAAGTGGTGACATATTTGACCCGTCTACAATTTTAGACGGATAGTGTTCGTCTAAAGTGATATTTTGTCTTACATTTTATATTCAGTTCAAATCTTTCTATAAATATCTTACAAATAAAGTTTTAAATATAATTTGAATGAAACGGTTAGATAATATATTAATTTTAGATTTCTCTAATATAGATGGTAAATAACTTATTTATTTAATTAAATATGTTATGTCTTTAAATGTGATACGATCATTTAAGATTGTTATTCAAGATTATAAAGTTTTAATTAAAAAAGTAAAAGAAATTCACGATTTAATAAATGAAATTATATATTAAAACAAATTTCTTAAATTATCAATGTTTTGAAAAACGTACAAAACATAATTGTGATTTGTAAAAAATCAAAAAACTTAGACGATAAACTTTTCTTTGCATACATATAAGTTTATAAAATTTTAAAATTTCTTACTAAAGTAAATAAAATAATAAAAAATATTAATCAAATTAATCAAAGTGCTTCCAAAATTTTATATTTAAATGTATTTTCATATTATTTATATTTGATTAAATTTCATTCAAAATTTGTATTAAGCAAGCAATTTTTAGGTTTACCTTAGCATGAAAATATTTTAATTTAAGTCGTAAAAATACTCGTCACGGGTGTGTGTTAGTCCGTGGCTAAAAACTTCTTTGTCACGGAACATTCCATGGCTAAGTAAAATTTCGCCACGGGTGCGACATAACTCGTGGCTAAAATGAATATTTGCCACGGGTGTAGCCTAATTCGTGACGCAAGTGACTTTTTGTCACGGGAAAAGTTATCCCGTGGCATAAATTTTTCTCCAAAATGATGAATAAGTTTTTCCTGTGGCCAAGCATAATTTAGCCACGAATTATAAATTCCCGTGGCATAATTCGTGGCGCAAGTGACAATTTGTTGTAGTGTTCGCTTGCATATGCATCCAAAATAGAACTCTCAGCCAAACCTTGGCTTCACGTGACCCGCTGCAAACAATCAGGCATTATTAGCTAAGCTTATATTCAGTCTGATATAATTTAGGGATACTTCTACACTATTCTATTAGAGTAACAGCCCTACTTATTCTTTGACGGTGATGAAAAACGTGGTACAGTAGTAACTAGTAAGTGATTATTTTCAAGTTAATCTAATAATACACAACGAGAGCATTTTAAGCTTAGATTCCTTAACTGTAATTACCTTGCTTTGTAATTGCCATGAGTTCTCTTCAGTTAAGGAAGCTAGCCCAACATATGCACCGTCAGCTAGAGTATAGTCTTCATCAGAGTAACTGCACAATATCGGAACTATTAGACTTTCAGGTTAACAAAGGCAAATTTTTTTTGCTTACAACATAATTTTGAGAAAAGAAACAAGGATATAGTAATTATCCATTGTACCAACCAATCGTAAACCAGTAATCTACCAGAGAGATTTCCCCGTTGATCCGATATTGGAAAATCTTCTGAAGCAGGAAAAGAGTAAGTCCACTTTTGTTTTGATAAACAAGCGCAAAGATTATCGTTGTCAAAGTGTTGTATAATTAAAAAAACAATTGCTCCATACTAAGATATCGGTGCCTTAGAAAGCCAAAAATTGGGTGAAGATATATTAACCTGCTCTTTAGCATCCTCCCACAACCAATTCCAATCAAATCCCAGACTGTTTAGAATGTTCCCTCCAATATTCACGTAAACCCATAGAAATGAGTATGATGGTAGAGTAATAAGGTAATTAGTTTAATTTTATCACCATTATTGGAGTAAACAAAGAGCTCCTGATTATAATGTTCCCTCCAATATTCGCGTAAACCCATAGAAATGAGTATTATTCTTCCCCAGCTTATTGTAGTTTATTAGTTCATTGTAGTAAATAGCATAGATTTATTTGCCATTTGATGGTTCTACAATTCTACCCCTAAAAAAGGTACACATAAATATCGACATAATCTTGTAAGGGTATAATCCCTTCTATTATAAATGGATTTAGGTGAGTACACAAGACTAATTGCTTAATTGCTTTGCTTGAGAATGTCTCGTTGTTGGAAAATACTTTTCTATCTCCATTAATTGTTTACTCTAATTTTCCTATTTGTTTACTTCAATAATGATGATTAAACCAATATTCAATTTAAAAGAGCTCCAGATCACACCAATTTCAATCAGCATTACACCGATATTCAATATTTATTCAATGCTGTAATCATAATACTTCAGTTTCCAAGGAAACTAAAATATTTAAATTTGCCGATTAGTATTATGGAGAACATTTGTGGGCCGCTCTATAATCTCGAAGTCTCGAAAATGTGATGATTAGTTTAATTTATATAGTTAAGTTAATTAAAAAAAATATTGAGAACAAGAATAGCGGATTTCAGTGATGATTCTTTGGGGGAAAACATTAACGTTTTTGAAAAAAAAGTAAAGAAGAATTACAGATATTGGGAATTAACTGAGAGACAATGAAGGGGAAAAGCGGAGTAGATAGTGTATGAGAATGGTGGAGTTTCATAGGACAGAGCCGATTTGGCAAAAACGAGTATATATCAATTGTCAAAGCTAAATGCTTTTGAATGCCTTCATCGATCAGAGATGGGCATGGTGTAATGGTGATTATGGAGGCGTGGAAAAGATGAGTTAGTTGTAGTAGAGAACGATTAAGGGAGTCAGGGAGATACTATCCCACCAGCTTTGCTTCCACATGTTGGCTTCAGTTTAGTGACACTGATCGACAATCAAGACTGTGACAAACAATGTAGTTAATGCGAGCATAATATGAGTTGATAAGCTAGTGCCTGAACATACTCTCTTAAGGGGGAGCAGCCTCAACATTATGGTATAATTTGCTCATTTATGGTCGTACCCTACTTCTCCTTTTATTGATGACGGAAGAACTAAGTTCATCAGATCACAAGTCACTAAATGCTTCTCATTCATTGAATTGTCCATTATTTATTAGCAAAATGTCGATCATTTTAATTTGTTCAAATGACTTGTTTTGTATGGCAGACTGATCTACTTATGACCTATCCAAAGTAGTTACTCATATTATATACATATTAGCTAGAGAACCTCTTCCAACAATTTCTTTCTACCATTCTACCCAAGACACATCAATAATCTAACAATTTTCCATTATAAGGGTCAGTCTCATGAGAATCTACATATAAAACCGTCTTACGAAAGAGCGTGCAGTAAGAAAGTTTCATAAATTCAGCAAGATGATCAATTACACACATAAGTTTGAAAGCCTTGTACTTCCCATAAAACCATATTACACCTAAAACAAATATAACTAAATCCAAGAACAAAGATTAATCTTAAAACCCACATATACCCTTGATTCTTTCCTTCACTTTTACCACCACATAATCCTGCTAAATCACTGCATAATTCCAATTACCAAGAAACAAACTTTTTAAAATCTCACTAGCAAACAAAGGCGGGAATTACGCCCGTAAAGTGATTGTCGGCTAAGTTAAGATAATTGAGTTTCTTCATATTTTTAATCCCACTTGGAATGTCCCCAGATAACTCATTATTATGCAAATCTAACACTCCTAACTCCCTCAATTTCACTATAGACCACAACAACTGCCCCGAAAACTTATTATCATATTTACAAAAACGGAGCAGCAAAAATAAGTTAAATAAACGAATTATCAGGTATTAAATAGCGAATATGATATGCAGAATTCATTTGATTGTTCAATTATGGTGTTTACGAAATCAATTTGTACTAAATAAACGAATTATCGAGTACTAAATGAAGAAGTAGTACCTCGGTATATAAGGAGATGATAGCAGGCGATCGGTTTTGTTGGCGTTAGGGCAACGATGAAGGACAACGTGGCGGATTGCGAGGCGCGCTGAGGGTGGCGGATTGTGAGGCGCGCTGGTGGTGGCGTCAGGGTAGGCGACCATGGTTTATGCTATAGATTATAAAGAGTATTTGTATTGAATAAGATGATGGAGTAACACGTAGTGGGGAATTTTGATGGTCACTATTAAAAAATAAGAGGACGGTTCTATTAAATAACCGTCTTATATATTAATAAGAAGACTATTTTTTGACCAACCATCCTTGTTACATTTACAACAAGGACAATTATCTTTATTAACCGTCCTAAGTATGTAATCATTAATGGCGCCATTTTTTTTACTGATTTAAGATGGTCCCGTCTCCAACCGTCCTCTTAGCCTAAAATTGTAGTAGTGTATGCAATAATGCTGGAACTAATGGTGATCATCTAGTCAAGCAGTTTGTGCTTTCCCTTAAAGGAATTGCTTTTGACTGGTACACAGACTTGGACTCTGAGTCAATTGACAGGTGGGGTCGAATGGATCACGAATTTCTTAACATGTTCTACAACACCAGGCGTATCGTCAATATAAGCGAACTAACAAACACTGTGCATTAGGAAGATGGACATGTCGTCGACTAGATCGACCGATGGCGTGCATTGAGTCTGGAATGCAAGGATCGCTTAAGTGAAACCTCAGTAGTGGAAATGTGTATTAACAACATGAGTTGGGACATTCTCTATATCCTGAAAGGGATCAAGCCAAAAAGCTTTCAAGAATTGGCAACCCGCGCTCAGAACATGGAAATTAAAATCAAAGGGCGTGGAAAAGTTCAATCAACTTCTTCTTAGGCGCCAAGTGAAAAGAAGGAGTTCAAAAAGACAGATAAAGGCTTCAAGTTGACAGGAAAGGAGGCAATGGTTGTCAAAACCAGCAATATGCCCGTTAAGATCTCATCAAGGCCAAAGTATGAAAAGAAGAAGGAGTCGGGTGCTTAAAATTATCAGCCGGACAAACCTACATTGAAAGAGTAACAAAATGGTGAGTAGTATTTTGGTAGGATTTTACCCCTCATTTATACCTTATTCTGACTCGATTTTGTGTGCTTAATTGATTAATAACTCATTTAATTACTAATTTATAATAATTAGTCATCTTCGCTAGATTTTAATAATTACTTGGATTTTTATTTAATATTAGTATTACTTTTACTTTATTATAATAACGTGTAGGCAAAGAGGAATAAAGAGACAGAAATTGAGGAGCAAGTCGGGTTGAGACGAAGTCAAATGGGTGAGTATGTTGAATCACGTGCGAGGAAGTCAAAGTTGACTTATCGGGTGATGGATGTTATGATAGCTCGCGGGACATGGACGGGCGGAGTCATCACTGTTGTGTCGATTAATGTAGATGAGTTTAGCTTTATGACTTTTCGTTGCTTGGTCTGGAGTTTAAGGACTTGTAACCTTTTCTTTACAGTTATTTTAATTAAGTTGTTTCATTATGGTTTCTATGATGCATACTACCTCGGGTAACCGAGATGGTAGCACCCTTATATGCTAAGGTGGTCCTTGGTGAGGCACTTTGGTATATGGGGGTGTTACAAAGTGGTATCAGAGCGACGATTTTGGAACCTGTAACCAATGAAGAAAATGAATATAGGGCGTCTAATAAAATGAACCCGGGTAGAAATTGTTTGGAGCTACCGCAAAGGTTTGGGAGACGTCCTAAGACAGCACTATGGCCCTTACAAGTTCGAACCTGTCATTGCGGGGTGTGTCAAGGGATCGTTACCTATTTGTGTGCCTTTAAGTATATGTTGGATGAAAGTGGTTAGAGTATATGTTATGTGATGTGGGGTATGCCTATATGATCATGATGTTGTTAATGTTTAATTTTTATTTTTGTAGTGGCATGTGATTAAGATCATGCGTGTGTGTATATATATATATATATATATATATATATATATATATATATATATATGTTGTGTTTGATTTACATGTTTGAGGAGTATTGAGTTGTTTTTAATTGCCTTGTTGTTTAAGTCGTTTGGAAAGAAAATTGAGTACGTATGTTGTCCAATTATAGATGAGTCGTCTTTAAACTGTTATAATTTGAGATTCACACATGATATTAATGTGATTCCAATTAGAGGTGATAACCTATTCTCTTATGATTCTAATGATAGGTCACACGCCCGAAACGACCATGAAAGGAGTGAGATATAACTGTTTTACGAAAATTGGACGGTGCTGAGAACTGCGTAGGGTACTCGATCGAGTATGTAATACTACGGTTTTATGTGTCTATGGGTACTCTATCGAGTGGGGCTTACTCTGTCGAGTAAGTAGTTTTCCGCGCAAAACAGTAGGCTGCCTGTAAGGTACTCGATCGAGTAAGTTGGGGGACTCGATCGAGTAAGGGCCACTCGATCGAGTAAGTCACTTACTCGATCGAGTAAGTGTGTTTTATGGGTTGATTAGCCGGGTTTTGTTAATGATGCGAGATTAATATAAATGAGTGGCCGTCACTATTCTTAATCACTGTTAATCTTTCTAAAAACCTTTTTGAGAAAAAGAGACATTACATAGTTCGTGTTCTTCGCATTGTTAACAAATTCCAAGGCTAGGAGTGTCGGATTATCTCGTTCTTTACGCCGCTGTGATCGTGGTGTCGAGGGTAAGCTTTTTATATAATTTTCATAATGTTTCGTTAAGGTTGGTTAAACCCTAATTGGGTAATATTGGGGGGTTTTGGGTGATTTGTATGATTGTGGTAGTAATTGTATGTATACATGTTATTGTGAACGCGGGCCCACGGGAGTGTTGCTCGGGAAGAAAACGAGCAAGCTTTGCATTTGTGGACTCGCCACCAATTTATTGTGGAAAATTGGAAACCGTTCGAATACTTCATGCCATGTCAAGACACAAAGTAGTGACATGAACACCAAGAACTCGTTACCCTTAGCATTCTATGTCTAGAATGACTCTCGTGGATGCCAATGAACACGGATGTTCACAGAGATCTAGAGTAAGGGGTGAGGGTACATATTAGGAAGCTCTTTTGATCGAACACCTAATCCCGCCCGCTTCGATTGCGGCCTCTAATAATGATTAGGGAAGTCATCTATACTCGATATGTTGAAGGTTATATGCATGCTATGCAACATCCATTAGATAATCCTAACATGTGAGAATTAACTAAGTCGGTAGACACGTAATTTAACATGCATTAATGTTGAGGTAGAAATTTAGGTTGATTGCATGTGAGAGCATACAAACAATATACAATACAAAAATACAATAAAGAAAGTTACAATAATTACAACGGGCTAATTGATTTACGTCAAAAATACATTTAAAACGGATGGTTTTTAGAAAAGAAAAGGAAAATGAATTAACGAACAGATTATTAGGCGATAATACGAGTAATAGTTAATTAATACGTAAGCTAATAACTAGGTCAAAGCAACAACGGAAGTTCAGAGGCATAATTCAACCCGGAACAGGCGCAACACTGCTGCGTCGTTTGGAAGAGGCGCATTGCTCACTGCGTCTGTTCCTGAGGTGAATTCTGGCTGTGAAGCCGGAATTGTATATCGTTAATGTTCATTGGTGATTTAAATGATCGATTAATAATATTTGACTCGGATAGAAGTTGTTTAATGGATTATTTATATGCAAATTGGTCATAAAAACAATAAAAGACGGGATGAAACTAATTGGAACGAATTAATTACAAGATAAAAAGGTTAATTACAAATTAACAAACTAGTTAGGTTATTAATGCTAAACTATTGATGATGATGACGATAATTAACAGATGAAAATATACAAAAGATGAATTTCAAAGACTTGATATTGATGAGCCAAATATCTAAAACCCGGATTTGATTCAATGACGAAAACCCGCAAATATGAATTACAAGGGATTTAAGTCGGGAATTAAAAGGATGATAAATTAGTAATGATTTACATGGTAAAATTATTATGGTAAAATTATTATGTTAAAATTATTATGTTAAAATTATCGTATTAATGAAAGAAGAACAAGCAAAGACAAAGCAAAGAATAAACGAACGAACAAAAGACGAAGGAAGAAGAAGGAAAGCAAGAACTGCGGCAGCCTCAGGAAGAGGCGCAACAGGTGCTGCGTCCCTTCGAAGAGGCGCAGCAGTTTCTGGTGCCTTCTCGACATCTGCCTCCCATTAATCCGTTAAAAAGGGTTTGAATAAAGGTTTTATAAATCGGTTTTGAATATATCTTCAACGTAAACCTTACAATAATGATTACAAAAACAAAAATAATAATAAAAGATGGAATTTACACCCTCAGACTTACATTTTTGACGAAACGAGATTAACTAAGTTAACGTTTAGTGATGCTCGACTTGAATGTACGACGAAAGTGCCCTCTAAGAGGAAATTAAACAAGATTGATTAAGTTGATTGATGTGGAGTTGGTCAAATTGGTCGGTCATGCAAAACGAGGCTGGTACTCAGAAGGATCCGAGCTTACGTGGTCGAAAGTTCAAGCACGCAGACGCCAAAAAAGCAAGAGCGTGGTCTTAGAATGCAAAGGGAGAAGAGAAGGGCGGACACTCGCGTGAGAAATATGAGGAACGAAGGTCCCTATTTATACTAATCACAGAATTAGAGTTTAGGAAAGGAGAGAAAGATCCGAAAATAACCGACTTAGGTTAAACACGGAAACTTGGACAAAAAGAAATCCTGGAGAAAAGGCGCAGCAATTGCCGCGTTCCTTGGAAGAGGCGCAACACTTGCTGCGTCCTTTCCCCAGCGGTTTCCTCATGCGCAAGAAAGCGCGTTTGACAGCTTGTCGTATTTTAGGCATAACTTTCTCTACAAGACTCGGATTAAGGTGATTTCGGTGGCGTTGGAAAGCTAAGAGAAATATCTAGAACTTTCTTTGAAGGCCTGAACCAAAAAAGTCGTTATGACCTTGTAAAATGGGCCTAAAAATCGGGTTATTATTTTAACTAAATGAAATACACATTTTGTAATGCAAATTTTAAGTTTAGCCCAAAGAAGTGACATGAGACTCAAAATGAGATATAATCTCACCATTTATGACATCCTAACCTTAGGTAGACAAGCACATTGCTTTTTTACTCGGGATTTGACGGTTTTTAGGAAATGAAGACGGTTTTTGACCCGGACTCCAAATGAACTCTAATGACGGTCAAAACGACCTTAATGACACCTAGATGACAACCAAGGGGTAGACACGAGTATTTGAGCTATGACTTGACGATAAACTTACGAACTGTCATAAATTGTTCCGCGTACCAAACATGCGGCCCAATCATCACCGGGTGGTTTGCGGGAGGTGCAGAAATGAGGTATCTACAGAGCCCCCACTTTGACTGAGGCTTGGACAAGGCGAAATTCAAAGTATAGCCATCAAGTCAATCGAAGATTACAACCTGACGACTATGGCGACGCGAGGCGGCTCAAGGGGTCTGAGCCAAGGACCTGTCGTTGGGAACATTTTAGAGTCTGTCGACTATCGGGGAAGGTCGTTTAAAGTCCATTAGACTACGTAAGGAGGCTCGCCAGCCATAAGAAGAGACCATACCTGAAATTCCTTGAAACTCCTTACTCAGTCGGACTCCAAGGGGAAGGCAAAATGTAATATTGAAGGATTAAAAGGGGGGCAGCAGAGCGTCGGCAGGAACTGCTGGGAGAAATCTACTTGGGTTCGTCTTCAAACAAAATTCGGCAAAACTCGAGATTGATGTTGAACTCCATGTGTTGAGAGGGACGATTGGCTGTCCGAAACTCTCGCTGGGGGAACATAATTGAGGCTGATCTCGACGTCTTGAGAGAGACAATTGGTTATCCGGAACTCTCGCTGGGGGAACATAACCGAGGCGTGTCAAAACACCTATCAGAGGGTATTCGCTCGATGTGGCAAGCGAGGTCTCGATAAAGTACCGCGACAGTTCGCAGTTTGCTCGAAAATACGGGTCCGGGCAAAGAATAAACATCAAATGGACCAAATATATGATATATGGTGTTGAGGAAGAGGCGCACCAAAGATGGGCCCACAAATAACGAACTTATAACGAATTTTCGAAAATTGACTTGGAGAGGAACGGAGGAAGAGGTGCAGCAAGGGCTGCGTCTCTTGGAAAAGGTGCATCACCTGCTGCGTCCTTTCCTGGATGTGTCCCTGTCTGAGTAAAAACTCGATAAAAATCATGTTTTATTCATAATTTTCGAAACATAAATCCTTCAAAACTCTCTCAAATTCCAACCATTTCTCGCCAAAATTTGATCCAAATCCTTCATTTGCCATGACTAATCGAGGTATGTGTATTATTTTTGCATTAATCTTCCACACTGAACAATTTGGACCGACAAATTAGGATTTCCAACCCTAAAAATGTCGAAAATTTGGGGCTTTTCCCCCAAATAATTTTGCCTTGTAAAATTGACTTTGTAAACGGATAATTGGAAGTATAAGGATCATAACCATGTGTTCATTTCGAATTTTCATTGAGTTTTGAGGGTTTGAGTGAAATTGTGACGGTCTCACGGCTGAACCGTAAATTGCTTCGAAAATAGCCTTAGGATTGCCTGTTTGTAGTGAAACTTGATATTTGGAATTCTTGTATGATGGGTAAACTTCCTACCATTTCGGATTTTTGATTTGTGACGGCTTTTTCAGGACACTTTTCTAGGGCATAATCACTATTATAACAAAATGATGTCGAAATTCTGACTCGAACCCATGACTAGGTTTCAATTTAGACTTGACTTGACCATACTACCACATGAGGAGTCGGGTTTTTGGCAAAATGGCCAAAGATGGCGAGAAAAGAGCGATTTCGGAGCTTTGAAGGCTCGAAAATCTCCTAACTAAGGCTCGTCGTCTATTGACGCGGCCTAAATTACCCTACTCTTGCAGGTGACGAGGCTTCTACATCAGAAAGAGGTCCCATGGACATGGACACTGTTCTTGACCCTTCTCGTACGCTCGAGGAGGCGTTAGAGGAGGCTTTTGCTGCTGCGACGGAGGCTGCTGAGGACGAGGTCGTCGAGGAGGAGGCTGTTGAGGAGGAGGCCTCGAGGCGGGCCAATGTCAAACGAGGCAGTTATCAACTGAGGGGAGCACCCGAGTGGGCTGAGAGATGGGATAGCCGACATCTCATTTGGGCAGCGGAGAGTCACCTGTCCTACAGGACGGTGAAGAGCTTGGTAAATTGAATTCATCATTCTTTTACTCACCTTCTTTTATCCTTCTTTTGCTATCCCTTTCCTCTTTTATTCGAGCTAAAGATAGCTCTTACTTTGAATCAAAATAGGAGGCCGGGAACATCAGGTCCTTTTCGGGCTACACTATGATGATGGAGGCTTATGGGAGGCTGTCAGCGGAGAAGCAGACCATCATCGAGTTGGGAGCTTTTGGAGCCTTAGTACGAGCATGGAGGGATATCAAGGGAAGGAATATTCGGGCTAACCTTTGCCAGATTCAAGCTTTCCTTGATCGGTTCTGGGACACGATCTCGACCTTTCATATGCCTTTTGGCGAGGTTGGGGTCACGTTGGAGGATTACGGCATGATCTTTGGTTTGCCGTGTGGGACCGAGGCTGTGGTGTGGCCGAAGACAGCCATGAGAGTGGACTCGGCTGAGGCTAGGAGCTTGATCGGCTAGAACCTGGCAGTGAAAGCTACTGCGGTTCCCGGGTTGGTGCCGAGTTCTTATGTCAGGGATTACTTTGCTGGCAAGGTCTGATGGTGGTGACGATCGATAGGAGGGAGACTTCTCCTCCTCCTTATACTGCTGAGCAGAGAGCTCGTCTGTGGCTCTGGTGGTTCTTGTCTTCGCTCTACCTTGGAGACAAGGGGGAGAGGCTGTCGACGAAGCTTCTTCCATTCCTTTCTGACTTGAGTGGCCTAGGTCGTTGGGACTGGGTCACTACTGGCTTTGCGGTCCTCACTCGCTATATGAGGGCCATGGTTCGTCCCGAGTTGGTGGAGAAGGGGACTTCTCCCGCCACTGTTGGTCCTGGACTGCTGCTGGAGGTATGAACCTTCATTTCGTATCATGAAAGATCATTTCCTTTCCTTATCAAATCACGAAAGATCAACATTGATTACCTTGTTTCGCAGGCGTGGGTGTACTCCTACTTTCCGGGCTTCACGCCCAAGAGGACAGAGCCGGGGGAGAGAGCCTATCCCGTCATGAGGGATTGGGCGATGTGCCGTACGAAAAGCCAGCGTTCTTCTCACGACGTCTGTCGACGGGATGTGAACGCTCTGCAGCTGGAGGGCGTGAGTATCCTCGACTCACCTTTCTTTGTTAGCTTTCTCATTGGTTTCTTTTAGAACTGATCATAAGCTCTCATTTGCTTATCTTAGTGGGTGCCCAGACCTTGGGCGGACTACACTGGCGTCCCTCATTTTGTGGCTGAGGTCCTTCGACCGAGGAGCTCGAGCCGGTTGCTGCTGAGGACGTCGATGGGTCTCGTGTGGTACTTGGGCGAGCTTTTGACTCGCCAATGCTCTCGAGATGCATTCACATTCCCCATCGACCCTCCTCGGACGATGTTCAGGGAGCCTTCTGATGCTGAGAGGGAGGCTGACTTGGCAGACGTCGGTGGTGACGCTCTTCTTATTCCTGGCAAGGACTACTCGGCGTTCCTTTACCGGAGGTTGGCGTACTGGACGGTTGTGGTAAGTACTTCACTTTTCTTTCGATTGGTTTGAAAACATGATGAATGATCATCGATTAATGGAAACTTTTTGAATTTTGCAGGAGGTTGAGGCGGCGGGCATCGAGCCCCCAGCGTACCCCGAGACCCTTGAGTACACTGATGCGGCGGGGATGACGACGGTCTCCGAGCTCCGCGACTTTGGCGAGGCGGTGACAGATGCTGGCCTGGAGGATTGACATCATCTGATTCGGAGAGTAAGTTCCCCAACTTAAATAGTTAGCTTTTATATAAGAATACATTTGTTTAACTTTGTCAAATCATTGAGAATTCTTGTTTATCGAAATGCAGGTAGCGCCATCTCAGTTGGTGGCTTTGTGGAAGGTAGCTAACCGACTACGGGCTATTGCCATCGAGGCACTTGCTGGCGGTCAAGGACGGCAGGTATGAACCTTCCGTTTACTTCATTTTCTAACTTTCTTTATGTTTGAAATGATTGACATGAGCCAATTCTTGTCATTTGTAGAGGGAGCGTGACTTGGAGCGAGAGCTAGCGCAGTCCCGAGATCGCTGCTCTTGAGGCGAGAGTTACCGAGTTAGGTGGCGACCAGTAGTAGTTCGTTTGTTTTGTTGTTTTTGTTGTTGGCTGTACTGCATACACTTTTGTACATTTTTAGGACCTTTATTTTGGACTTTCGAACTTTGTTTCGGGCACGAGCCCCCAGTTTGGCGTACGTATTTATTTTTGGTTGTATATATGACGGCCTGAGTGCCTTTGCTGCTGGGTTGTCTTGTTTGTACCTGCAGAACAGGTTTAGTAGATGACGGTTTATGCCGTCATACTGCCGAAATTTACATAGAAATTGCACATAAAACACATATTTGTACACATGGCCTAAATTAGCGCAAGGCAAAGACTCGAAGAAATGCAAAAAATTTGCCGAACATGACCGGACGGTAGGGAGGGTTACCCCCTAAAAAAAATGAAAATGAAAACATATCTGTTTGAAACGTGATATGAAACGGGAGTGAAATGATTCCCCAAAAAGAAAAATTAAAAAGAAATGGATAAGTTTGAAAAATAAATAATTAAATTGGTGAAATGATTCCCCAAAAAACAATATTAAAAAAAAATAGATAAGTGTGCTGAATTGACGAAAATGCCGATCTCGCCTCGAAATACGTGCCCGTGGAATTAGGAAACTCGAAATACGATAATTGGACGGAATTACCAAAAATAATAACCCATACGAATAGGAAATTATGCGTTAAGGAATTAGGAAAGACCCAACGCAGAAAATCACAGAAATACTGTTGAGGAAGAGGCGCAGCATGAGCTGCGTCCCTTTGAAGAGGCGCAGCAGGTGCTGCGCCCTTTCCCTAGTGTGTCCGTCCTGACAGATTTTAGGAAACAGCTTTTAGTATAAACATAGACGTCGATGGAGGTTTTATTCACATAATTCTTCTGTCTTTCTTCCGTGTATTACATAAAAACTCTCTAATTAATCATACATCATGAATACTTTAGAAATCCGTCTCAAAGAATGGATCAACGAATTTTCAAATGTGGAGAAACACAATATGGGTGCCTACAACTTTGGATCGATTTTGAGCTTGAAGCTAATTAAGGTCGCCAAACCGTTCTTGGATGCTTGTCTTGAGTATTGGGACCCGAACTTCCACGTGTTTGCCTTCCCTGGAGGTGATATCTGCCCGTTTCTTGAAGAAATTGCTGCAATTGGTGGTTGGGACCCAAAACATATGCATGCTATACCCTATACTTCTCAAGGATATAAGAATAAATTTAGGGATTTGCTTGGATTGACAAGAGCTGAGGTTGATCATCTTGTGACCTCAAAAGGAGTCCGAATGCTTGATTTTATCGATCGATTCATAAATAGGGCACCCTTTTATCTCCTATGTGGCGAGGCGTAGGGCGTTTGGGTTTTGCTTATTGCATGGTTATGTCATTGAAGGGCATGTTGATGAGGATATGAGAGGTGATCCTCGCTATTTGAGCCTAGTTGAGCAGATGGAGCTGCGCAGGAGCCCAGCTTGCCTATGTTTAGGAGAGATCCTATTGGGGTTAGATAACAGGAAAGCCAACCGCGACCTTCCTTATTTAGGAATTCCATCATCTTGCAGGTAAAAGAATACAACTCTTTTTTTCTTTCTTTTTTTCATTTCTTTTTTTTTCGTTTTTTTATACTAATACCTGCTTTGGTAGGTTTGGCTTATGAAGGACTGCGATTGATCGAGCCCCCAGTTAATGTTCCTGCTTATCATGCTCGCTCAATTGCAATGAGGACCAGGCTTTACATGGTGGATTTTACTAGGGTTTGCAACTACTGGGAGAATAAGTTGAAGAACGAGGATGGACCCCTGATTAGATGGATTGTACCCTGGTGGCATCTTGAGTCTGTTACTGGAGTATCGTCTCTGGATCCTACCCGATCGGTGCGCATTCCTGGCTTGGAATTCATGATATGCATCTTCCCCGAGAGGCTGATGAGGCAGGTTGGATTGAAGTAGACGATTCCGAGGCTTGACACTGTTCCTCAGACTGCCATGCCGCTTACTACTGAGAGCCGAAGAGAGTGGGCCATCAAATGGGCTCAAAGAAACATGTGGTTCTTAAACTCTTCTGTTAGCGCATTATGGGTATCAGATTCCTACTTGGAGTGGAGGAAGACTACTATTCCTGAGGAGCGCGAGAGACTAAGGAAGCGCGAGCCTGTTGACTGCAAGGTTCGTGACGTAGAGAAGGAGAAAGAGAAGCACTTGACCGAGGGAGAGGAAGAAGCCGGATTTCGAGTTGTTCATCCGTCGAAGAAACCGAAGACTTCTCCCATCGTCGAGAAGGTGGTTGATAAGAATGGCAAGGCTAGACCAGGAGGGAGACCATTGGTGATTAGATCTGAGATAGCGCAGGAGCGCCTGGCTCGTGGTCGAGATAGGAAATATGACAAGAATGACAAAGGCAAAGGGAAAATGGAAGAATAGCCTAAGTCTTAGTATTATTTATTAATATTATTACTTGTAATAAAATGGTGGGGTATTTAGAATCCTAGCCTATTTATTTTAGCATTATTTTTATTACGTAGCGTACTATTATTATGGAAGGAAATAAATATGAAGAGTCTATCGATCCGAAATACTTAAGAGGGGGGGGGGGAGGGGTGAATTGAGGATTTAAAACTTTGTAACAGCTTTTTTTTGATTGTATGATTGTAATTGATTATTTAAACTTTATTGATTAAACTTTAACTAATAAACTAATGAATGTAGAACGAAATAAACAAGCGAACAAAAGAGAGGAGACACGTGGTTTTTGAAGTGGTTCAGTTTCACAAGTCGAAACCTACGTCCACTATTCTCGATTAATAAATTTAGTACCTTTCTACGGATTACAAATTTACTAACCCAACTCGTACAATAAACTCTAGCTGTAACTCAATGAGTACCGTTAAATACTCGAGTGACTAACTTACGCTAATAAGAAAGCACTAATGATTCTTGCAGAGGTTCACGTTAATGAACAAGTAAGAAATCAAATAAGCACTATTATCTTATAACGATAACTTAACAAATGAATATACGAGTTTAAAACACACGACCTTTCAAAAATAACAAAACGGTTTTTCTGCTTTGAAACACACGATTTGCTTTGTAAAAAATAAAATCAATTTTTATGCTTAAGGTCTCTCTATTAAATGTTGCAAAAAGCAAAGTATTTATAGGAAGGAAAGAACAAGCCAAATTCGGTTTATAGAAACCCTAATGGCCGAATAATATGAGATATGTTAACAAATCATATCTTCTATTATTTCTTTCCTAAAAGCCTAAAAGATAATAAAGAATATTCCAAAAGATAGAATATAATCTATTCAATTATTATCTTTACTATAAATTCTAAGATATGATAAGATTTTCTATAACAAGAATATCTTTTATCATAAACAAATATATTAAGTAAGATATATAAGATATGTAAAGATATAGAATCTTTACCAAACATATCTTAGTCTACACGATATGTCACGGCTCATATGCCTCGTGACTCGTGCAAACCCTAGCTCAATATATGGGTTAGAATTTAGGTTTTAAGAGAGGCTTTGTTGAAACCCTAATTAGTAGCATGGTCCAGCTCATAAGTTGACCCAAACCGACTACTAGTAAACATTCAACAAAGAACCGAACTCCGCACTAAACCGGGCTTTATCAAGTAAATACTTTTATCAAAACATTTAAAAATAAATTTTAAACAATTGTAAAAACAATTTTAAAACACTATATGTCGTGTATGGTAAACTCAGCATCTCAATGTTATAGTAAGAGAGTTATAACATTGAGCTCTTTTACTAGTAATGTTATAGCTGCATAGCTATAACTTTAGTAATTCAAGAAACTCATTCTTGGTTATCATTACGATACAATCACCTATACTATTCTAATCTTCAAGGAGATCTTCGAGTATAGGTTACGTCATCATCCAAGCTTGATTAATCTTTAGACGGACTTCGTCTTCACATAAATCTTGAATGAATCTTCACATCGTTTGATCTTGAATTGAGGCTTGATTCTTATATACTTCCATCACAACTTCCTTTGTTGTTTGTATTAGATAAATCGAATCTAAAAGACTTAGACAAACGATTACACGCAACAAGTATATAAATTATAAAGCAACTTGACATCATTAAAATATAAACATATATACTATATGGTTCAACAAATTCCCCCTTTTTGATGATGGCAAGCCTCCTAATGTTGTGACTAAGTAAAGAGTTCCCCCTCAATATAACACCGTCATCTTAATAATAAAGATCAACGCAAGATCAAGACGATTAACAAAAAATAAAAACTTTAAGGACTTTAAGAGACAATCGGTCTTGACAAGGAGCAAGCTTAGGTAGATGCTTACCATAGACGTTCTTTCCCCCTCTTGACATCATCGAAAAGTTAAGAACAAAACTGAAATGACTAGAATGATATAAGACGAGACAAGAGATAAAACGTCATAGAACATAATATTAGCACGCATAACTAAAAGCATCTAGAGGATTAATTATCATACAACCTTAAGAAAACATGTTTGATGCCAAAGGGCCGAATAAACACATGTTTAGAGAAATACTTGGGCCATAATCCACAAGTATATGCCAAAATGGGCAGAATTTAAGTTTGCAAAAGACACCATCAAGATAAAGAAAATATTCTAAAAAGAGAAGGTGCGAGATAAGGCAAGGTGAGACAAAGTTAAATGTTTCGGGTTCTGTAAGGGTTCACGTAGTCGGGGTGGGTACGATGTTCCAAGGCATCAAGACGATCAAAGGAGCTCCTCACAAGCTGAGAAAGACCTTGAATACTTCGTTCAAAGTTGAGTATCTTCAAGGACAAAGCCTTAGTTGCCTACAAAGTTGGTGATTGATCATTTGCCATAGCTTTTCCATGCATAACCAAAGCACCACCTTGACTCGTGAGAAAGGTAAGACGATCTCCATGTGGGAACACTTCCCCACGAATTGCCTTCAATTCCCTCTCAAAACCCTCTAGCCTCTTATCCACCTCATTCATCCAAGAATAAACCCGAGAAGCATCCAAACCCGACTCCAAAGACTGTGATGGTCCAACATGTGATAAAATCGTAGCCAAGTGGGTGGATTGCTCCTCAAACTTCTCCATTAATGTAGTCATAAAACTTCCCAATTTTGCCTCTATTGGCCCCAAACCCGAATCACTCGGAATCTTCTCGACATCCTTGATAAGTAACAACTTGGGTCCATCAACAACAAGACCCATAAGCTTAATCAAGCGATCACACATACAATCCTTTGCACTTACACCGTAGCTATCCCGTCCCACCACTCGTTTCACTTCTAACAACCGAGACACCCACATTCCATATGGTAGGTCGATTGTTGTACTAAATTTCTCTTTGGTAACCGTGAGACTCGTTTGGACTATACGATGTAAAACAAGACTTGCTAAATTCACCTTTTGTCCTTCCAACCATGAGTAAATAATAATGACCTCATAACTCGAAACCTTGTCTCGTCCTCCTCTCCTCGACACAACCGTGTTCCAAAGAAAATTTAAGAGGAACTTAATTTTCGCCGAGAGAGGACGAACAACAATGTTCCCACAATCAGTCCCAACATCTTCAAAATACTTCTTAACCAACAACTCCTTGTCACTAACAACATTGGACCATTCAAGACTCAGATTAGTTTCAATTCCGTCATCGGGAACCGAAAAACCAGAGCAAAAATCCGAAGCAGAAACAGTCACCTCAACACCATTAACCAATGCTTGCAAGACCCCTTTCTTAATCGACACACTAGCAAAGAATTGAACAACTTCAACCGGATAAATTGGACCCGAAAATTGACTAATGTGACTCCACCCTTGAAAATCAAGAAAATCAATAAAGAACTTAAGGGCGGGAACATTAACCAACCAAGATTTGGGATAATACCTTCCTCCATGTATAGAATACTTCAAGACACGAGAAACAAGGATGCTTTCGTCATGAGTCAAACGGACTCGATTTAACCCTTCTTTTGTCGCGGCTTTCGAAATATCCCGGAGTAAAGTTCGTGCAACACCATTCCTTACAACAATCTCGGGCTCCTCAATATCATTACCTTCATCAACAACTACCTTATTTTTCCCTTTAAAAAGGCGACGTCTCTTTCCCTCGGACACCGTGTCGTCCCGACCGTAAAACATGGGTGTAGATGAATTTGGTTGAGATGAAGGAAAGTTAGAAGGATTAAGATCATGAGATGGTAGAGGTGATGATGGTTTGTTAAAGTGACGGCTTTGTTGATGGCGGGTTGATGATCGGGTTTTTGCATGATGTGAATTCATTGTGATGTTGATGGTTGAGTAAAGGAGGTGATGGTGAGATGATGGTAAATATTTTGAAAAGAGAAAAAGTTATGTAAGTGGGGGTGTGGATATGGTTTACACGGCAAAGAAAAAAAGGGGGTAATTATAGGCTAGGTTTAGGTTTAGGCTTAGGCAAGTGTTAATCAATTATGGTAAGTGTCAAATAGTGATAAGAGTTAAGGTAGGAATAGGATGGTAGGTGATCAAATAAATATGGTAAAAGATAAGATATGGAAAAGATAATTATTTGAAGTTTATTTAGGAAGGAAGCATAATACGTAAGATTTTGTGAGGCTATTTTAGGAGAATTTTTGTGCAAATTGGAAAAATAAAAATATGGTGTATTTGATAAAAGACAAAGTTTGTATGACAATTAAATTCTAAATAACAAATAGAATTTATGACAAATATTTTCCTATAAACGAAATTATTCATGCAACGCAATATACGGACACAGTCATACAATCTTAACTTAAACTAGTCAGTCATTGGAAAATGAAACATATATAGAAGCTTAGGTACCACCAATTAAACCAATTTCCAACCGTAAAGTCTCAAATCATTCTCTAGCTAACGATTTTGTCAAAATGTCAGCCCATTGTTTTTCAGTACTACAAAATTCAAGTTTTATATTCCCCTTCTCAACATTATCTCTAATAAAATGGTGTCTTATTTCAATGTGTTTAGTATAAGATATGTTAACAAATCATATCTTCTATTATTTCTTTCCTAAAAGCCTAAAAGATAATAAAGACTATTCCAAAAGATAGAATATAATCTATTCAATTATTATCTTTACTATAAATTCTAAGATATGATAAGATTTTCTATAACAAGAATATCTTTTATCATAAACAAATATATTAAGAAAGATATATAAGATATGTAAAGATATAGAATCTTTACCAAACATATCTTAGTATACACGAGATGTCACGGCTCATATGCCTCGTGACTCGTGCAAATCCTAGCTCAATATATGGGTTAGAATTTAGGTTTTAAGAGAGGCTTTGTTGAAACCCTAATTAGTAGCATGGTCCAACTCATAAGTTGACCCAAAACAACTACTAGTAAACGTTCAACAAAGAATCGAACTCCGCACTAAACCGGGCTTTATCAAGTAAATGCTTTTATCAAAACATTTAAAAATAAACTTTAAACAATTTTAAAAACAATTTTAAAACACTATATATCGTGTATGGTAAACTCAACATCTCAATGTTATAGTAAGAGAGCTATAACATTGAGCTCTTTTACTAGTAATGTTATAGCTGCAAAGCTATAACTTTACTAATTCAAGAAACTCATTCTTGGTTATCATTACGAGACAATCACCTCTACTATTCTAATCTTCAAGGAGATCTTCGAGTATAGGCTACGTCATCATCCAAGCTTGATTAATCTTTAGACGGTCTTCGTCTTCACATAAATCTTGAATGAATCTTCACATCGTTTGATCTTGAATTGAGGCTTGATTCTTATATACTTCCATCACAACTTCCTTTGTTGTTTGTATTAGATGAATCGAATCTAAAATACTTAGACAAACGATTACACGCAACAAGTATATAAATTATAAAGCACCTTGACATCATTAAAACATAAACATATATACTATATGGTTCAATAAAATAAAAGGTTAATTGGTTATGCAACCGTTGTGATTTTCTTTTATTATTCTTGTTGAATTCCAAATGCATATGCAAATGTCCTTCTATTTACATTTAAAATAATAGTGGGTTGTATTTTGTGAAGGATTGCCTACGTATTCATTTTAAAAAATAAAATCAAACCCTTGCGCGTAGTTCAAGTAAATGTAAAAGAATAATTGTTCTAAGCAAGAGCTTGTAATGAAATTAGAAAATAAGCATGAGCTTTTACTTACTCCTAAAGCACAATTCAGTTTATTTGATGATATGAGGATAACGATTTGTCAAAATGCAAGAGCAAGGTGACGTAAACTTTATTTCAGCTGGCCAGGGGCCGTTTTTTATTCCGTTCCGTAGGAGCGACACGTGGTGTTACGCGAGGCGCGTTTTTGTTCTTATTCTAGGCATAGTAACGTTTCAGTTGGTCGAGATTAGTTGGGTTGGCAAATTCATTCCCATCTAGGTCTGTGATTCTAACCGCACCCCCCAGGAGTGTGGACTTAACTAGAAATGGTCCGGCCCAGTTGGGTTTGAACTTTCCTCGTGGATCGACAGGTAAAAGAGCTCTAACTGATTTGAGAACTACGTCTCCTTCTTTGATGTTTCTTGGCGTAACCCTTTTGTTGAAGGCTCGTTTGATACGTGCCTGATACGTTTGCACATTATGTAATGCGCGCAATCTTCGTTCATCCAGGAGGATGAGTTTTTCATATCTATCCCTCTTCCAATCAGATTCTGGGATTTGACTTTCGAGTAGAATACGCAAGGATGGTATTTCGAGCTCGACTGGTTGCACGGCTTCCATACCGTAGGTCAAATAGAAAGGAGTGGCCCCAGTGGGTGTCCTAACAGATGTGCGATATCCCCATAAGAAGCCGCTTCTACCCATTTGGTAAAATAGTCGATAGCCACCAAAATGAAACAGTAACCTCCTGTTCCGGTTGGGGTGATCTTTCCGATGATGTCGATTCCCCAAGCAGAAAATGGCCAAGGAGATGTCATGGTGTAGAGTAGTGAAGCAGGGACGTGTTGCACATTCCCGAAGATTTGGCACTTATGACAATGTCTGACATATTTGATGCAATCGGATTCCATTGTGGTCCAATAATACCCCAAATGCGTGATTTTCTTTGCCATCATTGGTCCACTCATGTGAGGGCCACATTCTCCATCATGGACTTCTTCCATCACTTTTCGTGCCTGTGAAAGATCAAGACAACGCAGGGCTACACCAAGAGGCGTTCTTTTATATAATTCTCCTTGCATGAGGACGTATTGGGAGGCCAGTAAGCATATAGAATGTTGTCCCCTTTTGTCCATGTCTGGTGGATAGGTGCCGTTGAGTTTGAAGTTCAGAATTGCTTGGAACCAAGGTTCCTCCGGGTTTTCTTCTTCATCTGTAATTTGGTGCACATAAGCTGGTTCTGATCGTCGTTCGATGCATAAAGGCATTTCTACCATATTATCCGGCTTATTAATCAAAGATGCGAGTTTTGCAAGAACATCTGCAAATTGATTCTCTTCTCGAGGTAGGTGTAGGTACGTTACTTGATCGAAGAATTGGGCAACTTGGTCTATCCTGACTTGATAGGGTGCTAGGCTTTCACTCCTAATTTTCCAAGATCCCGTAATTTGGTTGATGATCAAATATGAATCTCCATGTACCCGAAGATTCTTGATGCCTAGACCTACCGCTGCTTGTAGCCCAATGAGACAAGCCTCATATTCTGCCGCATTATTTGTCACCTCGAAGTCGAGTTTAACAGAGAGTGGTGTATGCTCGCCTTCAGGAGAAATGAGCAACACTCATATTCCAAATCGTCTTAGGTTCGATGCTCCATCAAAATAAAGGTCCCAGGAGTTTACATCGGTTTGGAGTATGTCCTCATCCGGAAACGACTAGGTGTCTATTGCTTGTGCATCGTTGATGGGATTTTCCGCGAAGAACTCGGCAACGGCGCGTCCTTTTATAACTTTCAGAGGTACATACTTGAGATCGAACTCTGAGAGCATCAAAGTCCATCTCGCTAGGTGTCCATTAAGAACAGGTTTTTTGAAGAGGTATTTGACAGGATCCATTTTGGAGTATATTTTGACGGAGTAGCTAAGCAGGTAATGACGTAGCTTCTTCGTTGCCCACACAAGAGCGAGGCATGTCTTCTCGAGTGGTGTGTACTTGTACTAATACTCCAAGAACTTCTTACTAAGGTGGTAGATAGCTCTTTCTTTTTTTCCCACCGTTTGGGCCAGCATGGCACCCATGGCTGTTTCAGTTACTGTGAGATATAAACCAAGAGGTTGATCTCGTTGGGGTGGCATGAGCACTGTTGGTTTGGCTAGTATCTCCTTGATTCGGTCGAATGCCTTTTGACAGTCATCATCCCACATGGTGTGATCCATTTTCTTTAGCTTTTTGAAGATAGGTTCACAGATCATGGTGAGTTTCAATATGAATCGACTTATGTACTGCACCTTGCCCAAGAATCCTCTAACTTCCTTCTCTATTTGAGGTTGCGGCATTTCTATTAGAGCTTTGATCTTGAAAGGGTCTATTTCTATCCCTCGTTGGCTAACGACATATCCCAGGAGTTTGTCGGATATTACCCCAAATGCACATTTCTGTGGATTGAGTCTCATGTTGTACTTTCGTAGTCTTGAGAAGAATTTGCGAAGGTTCGCAATGTGCCCCTCTCTATCTTTGTACTTGACAATCATATCATCTACGTATACCTTAACTTCTTTATGCATCATGTCATGTAATAGTGTAGTTGTGGTGCGTTGATATGTAGCTCTGGCATTGATTAACACAAACGGCATAACCGTGTAGCAATTGGTGCTCCATTGAGTGACGAAGGCGGTTTTGTGCATGTCTTATATAGCCATCTTGATTGGATTATGCCCTGAATATCCATCCATGAAGGATAGCAATGCGTGATCCGCTGTATTATCCACCAATATGTCGATATGTGGTAGATGAAAGTCGTCCTTGGGACTCGCTTTGTTTAAGTCTCTGAAATCAACACAAATACGGATTCTCCCATCCTTCTTGGGTACGGGAACTATGTTGGCTACCCAGTCTGAGTATTCGGATACTTTTATGAACCCGGCTTTGAATTGATTATCGACTTCTTCTTTGATCTTAAAAGCCCATTCTGTCCTCATTCGACGAAGCTTCTGTTTTACGGGTTTGAAACCTGGTTTGATTGGTATTCTGTGTTCTGCGATATCCCTGTCGATCCCTAGCATGTCTTTGTAGGACCAAGAAAAAATGTCCTTGAACTCGTGTAGGAGGTCTATAAAACTGGCCCTTTCGGCAGGTCTTAAGGTCGTCCCTATCTTAAGTTCTTAGGGTTCTAGTTCGGTTCCTACATTGATGGATGTTTTCTATAACTGGTCCCCCTTCCCCCTCTTGTAGTATTTCTTTGACTATGTAAGGATGTATTTTGATTGAGTCTGGGTCTGGGTCATCCTTATTATCATCGTAAACAGAATTGCATTCATAATAACACAAAGAGTAAGCAGAACCTGATTTATTCATATTAAAATTTGAAAAGAGTTGAAACAAAGAGGCCATCTGTTCAGTAGTCAGTGGCGGTAAAGGGACAACTATTGGGACATTTCCCAAACTGCTATTACAACTTGATGCTAAGCTAGGAGGAACAAGGGGGGTGGGAGTGACGACAAGAGGAGACTCTCTAGGGACTTCTCTAGACTCCGACTCGGACTCCGACTATGACTCTGACTTGAATTCATCGTCTTCTTGTTCTCCTTTGAACATATCTCCTTCTCCAGTGGTGAGCTTGAAGAGTCTTTCTTGGTTGTTCGTCCACTTGATCGATTTTCTCCATCCTTTCTGTTGATTCAAACTAGTTTCTGTGCCTAGCGTAGCAATGATCTCATCTATGATGTTCTCGGCTTCTTTGATTAAGGGAAGATCCTAGAGGTAGACATCTTCCTCGCTATCTGTCCATATCCCGTTGATTACCTTCTCTTTTGGGGAGATAAGATGTGAGCAATCTAAGGTAGATTCGTCACTTGTAATAATCAGAACTCCAAGAGGATTCTGAGTATTGTTAGGCTTACCTCCAGGCGGTATTGGTAGGTGACCGTCTTGAATCATGTCTTGAAGTACATGTTTTAGCTTGTAACATTTTTCTGTATCATGTCCCTTACCTCCATGATATTCGCAGTACGAATTCTCGTCCCAGAGCTTGGATTTATTTTCTGGTTCAGGTGTAGGCCCTATGGGTTGAAGCTTACCCTGTTTCATCAATCTCTTCAGAGCATTGGAGTATGTATCCCCAATATTTGTGAACTTTCTTTGTGGGATACTCTTCTTTGATGGTTCGAGAAGGTTAACCTCATCAGTCTTGCTAGTAGAGCCGTAAGAACGACTTGTTGAGCCTTGATATCCACGACCTACCATTTTGGACAAGGGTCCTTTACGGATGTCATCTTCGATCCTTGTCCCTAGTACAGTTAAGTCTTTGAAGGTCTTAATGTTTTGGTACCTCAAATGACTTGCATAAATGGGCTTTAAGTTGTCCACGAATTTTTCCATGAGGGTAGCTTCATCTGGACGTTCGATAAGTTGGGTACTAGTCTTCCTCCACCTACTTAGGAAGTCGGTGAAGCCTTCTTTATCATTTTAGCACACCTACTCAAAGAAAAGGTTCGACTTGTGAAGTGGGAGTGTGCCACTTGTGTCAAGTGAGGCTTGAAGAAATGACAAAGTTTGGAAATGTTGGTCCTAGTCAACTATAGTGTAGTTATAGGAGTAGACTCGAAGTGTGATTTTGAAATGGGCTTCGAAGCCTGAATTTTGACTCGACAATTGGATAGAGTTTCGACTAGTTTTGCGCTAAATTTGGCCTTTTTCGAAAATTTACATTTTAAAAGAGGTTTTGATTTTACAAAATTCGTCGTGGTTTCGTTTAGAAAATGTTGATCACATATAATACAAGCATTTACAGTCATTATAATGGGATGCTGAGTGCATTTAAAAGGGTTTTGGTTTAAAGGGTGGGTTGCCATACCGAACAATCAAACCCGGGGTCTGTGGAGAGGCTCGTACCAAACAGGAGTAAGGCCGATTCCTAGTCCATTTTCTCGAGTAGTCAAAGCCTTTGATAAAAACAAGAGTAAGCACCATGGTATGGTTGACGTCAATCGCTATCTATCCTTAGACCCAAATAAGAATTTGGACCGTCTAGACGGGACGATTGGTCGAATGGGTTGGGTTGGGCCTAGAAAGGCCGAATAAACGATCTAGGAAGACCGAGTTATGAAAACCGACAACTGTCTTGTACAAACTATTCCCTAACCTTGTTCAAGTTTCACCCTTGGCTACACGTAAGTATATTAATCCCCAGCGGAGTCGCCAAATTGTGGACGCGGGCCCACGGGCGTGTCGCTCGGGAAGAAAACGAGCATGCTTTGCCTTTGTGGACTCGCCACCAATTTATTGTGGAAAATTGGAAACCGTTCGAATACCTTATGCCATGTCAAGACACAAAGTAGTGACATGAACACCAAGAACTCGTTACCCTTAGCATTCTATGTCTAGAATGACTCTCGTGGATGCCAATGAACACGAATGTTCACAGAGATCTGGAGTAAGGGGTGAGGGTACGTATTAGGAAGCTCTTTTAATCGAACACTTAATCCCGCCCGCCTCGATAGCGACCTCTACTAATGATTAGGGAAGTCATCTATACTCGATATGTTGAAGGTTATATGCATGCTATGCAACATCCATTAGATTAATCCTAACATGTGAGAATTAACTAAGTCGGTAGACACGTAATTTAACATGCATTAATGTCGAGGTAGGAATTTAGGTTGATTGCATGTGAGAGCATGCAAAAAATATACAATGCAAAAATACAATAAAGAAAGTTACAATAATTACTACGGGCTAATTGATTTACGTCGAAAATACATTTAAAACGGATGGTTTTTAGAAAAGAAAAGGAAAATGAATTAACGAACAGATTATTAGGCGATACTACGAGTAATAGTTAATTAATACATAAGCTAATAACTAGGTCAAAGCAACAACGGAAGTTCAGAGGCAGAATTCAACCCGGAACAGGCGCAACACTGCTGCGTCCTTTGGAAGAGGCGCAGTGCTCACTGCGTCTGTTCCTGCGGTGAATTCGGGCTGTGAAGTCGGAATTGTATATCGTTAATGTTCATTTGTGATTTAAACGATCGATTAATAATATTTGACTCGGATAGAAGTGGTTTAATGGATTATTTACATGCAAATTGGTCATAAAAACAATAAAATACGGGATGAAACTAATTGGAACGAATTAATTACAATATAAAAAGGTTAATTACAAATTAACAAACTAGTTAGGTCATTAGTGCTAAACTATTGATGATGATGACGATAATTAACAGATGAAAATATACAAAAGATGAATTTCAGAGACTTGATATTGATGAACCGAATCTCTAAAACCCGGATTTGATTCAATGACGAAAACCCGAACATATGAATTTCAAGGGATTTAAGTCGGGAATTAAAAGGATAATAAATTAATAGTGATTTACATGTTAAAATTATTATGTTAAAATTATCGTGTTAATGAAATAAGAACAAACAAAGACAAAGCAAAGAATAAACGAACGAACAAAAGACGAAGGAAGAAGAAGGAAAGCAGGAACTGCGGCAGCCTCAGGAAGAGGCGCAACGGGTGCTGCGTCCCTTCGAAGAGGCTCAGCAGTTGTTGCGTTCCTTCTCGACATCTGCCTCTCATTAATCCGTTAAAAAGGGTTTGAATAAAGGTTTTATAAATCGGTTTTGAATATATCTTCGACGTAAACCTTACAATAATGATTACAAAAACAAAAACAATAATAAAAGATGGGATTTACACCCTCAGACTTACATGTTTGACGAAACGAGATTAACTAAGTTAACGTTTAGTGATGCTCGACTCGAATGTACGACGAAAGTTCCCTCTAAGAGGAAATTAAACAAGATTGATTAAGTTGATTGATGTGGAGTTGGTCAAATTGGTCGGTCATGCAAAACGAGGCTGGTACTCAGAAGGATCCGAGCTTACGTGGTCGAAAGTTCAAGCACCTAGATGTTAAAAAAGTAAGAGCGTGGTCTTAGAATGCATAGGGAAAAGAGAAGGGCGGACACTCGCGTGAGAATTATGAGGAACGAAGATCCCTATTTATACTAATCACGGAATTAGGGTTTAGGAAAGGAGAGAAAGATCCAGAAACAACCGACTTAGGTTAAATACGGAAACTTGGACAAAAATAAAGCTTGGAGAATAGGCGCAGCAGTTGCTCCGTTCCTTGGAAGAGGCGCAACACTTGCTGCGTCCTTTCCCCAGCGGTTTCCTCCTGCGCAAGAAAGCGTGTATGACAGCCTGTCGTATTTTAAGCATAACTTTCTCTACAATACTCGGATTATGGTGATTTTGGTAGCGTTGGATAGCTATGAGAAAGATCTAGAACTTTCTGTGAAATAGGTCTAACCCAAAAAAGTCGTTATGACCTCGTAAAATGGGCCTAAAGGTCGGGTTATTATTTTAACTAAATGAAATACACATTTTGTAATGCAAATTTTAAGTTTAGCCCAAATAAGTGACATGAGACTTAAAATGAGATTTAATCTCAACATTTATGACATCCTAACCTTAGGTAGACAAGCACATTGCTTTTTTACTCGGGATTTGACGGTTTTTAGGAAATGAAGACGGTTTTTGATCCGGACTCCAAATGAACTCTAATTACCGTCAAAACGACCGTAATGACACCTAGATGACAACCAAAGGGTAGACACAAGTATTTGAGCTATCACTTGACGATAAACTTACGAACTATCATAAATCGTTCCGCGTACCAAACATGCGGCCCAATCATCGGGTGGTTTGCGGAAGGTGCAGAAATGAGGTATCTACAGTTATAGGAGGAGGTTTTGTCGAGGAGAGATTCTGATTAGCTGCTAGACTGTCTGTGGTGTTTGCATTCCAGGTAGGGTTTCCCTACTCAGTATTGGTTACATAGTGTATTGGTGATTGTTGTTGTTATAGTTGATTAATTATAATGTTGGATTGGTTTTGGTGTTGATAGTATATTGTTGATTGGTTGTGTAACTGTCTGTGATCTTCAGGGTGCGTCCCTGGCTGAGTGGAGTCACTTGCGGGAGTGGCTTCACGCCCTTGATTTGCCTTCTATGGAACCCGCCACGGGAGGGATGTGCACGTTAATGAACATGGGTTTATCGCTCGATAGAGATGAGCAGGGCTTAGGTGGGAACGGCTGCGGTCCCCCACTGGCGGCGAGGAGTACTTGTTGAGATGGGTACTCAGGCAGGGCTACACACTTAAGTGTGTAGTCAGATTGTGGAGATGAGATGGAGTTGAGGTGATTGAGTTGATTGTAATACTGTTTCATTGCAGCTGTTGTTTTATGTAATCAGTACTGACCCCGTTTAATTGTTTTAAAAATTGTGGTGATCCATTCAGGGATGGTGAGTAGTTGTTGAGCAGGTATGATGGCTTACGCGAGGGATAGCTGGGATGGAGTCATCACGTGGTCTAGAGTCTTCCGCTGTGTCTCGAACTAGTTGTTTTAGTTGTTTGGTTTTTGGAGAACATTTGTATTTCTTTTTAGCAGTTTTGGATTTTAGGTTGTATCACTTAAACGTATTATTGCTTAAGTACGTTTCGTTATTGTCTATTTGATTATCATTGCCTCGGGTAACCGATATGGTGGCACCTTCTCGGTTACCCGATCGAGTAGGATAGAGCACTCGATTGAGTACCCATACGCCACTTTCTGACACCCCCATACTCTATTTTTTGGCACTCTAATTACCGTCAAGCACATTTATGACATCCTAACCTTAGGTAGACAAGCACATTGCTTTTTGACTCGGGATTTGACGATTTTTAGGAAATGAAGACGATTTTTGATCCGGACTCCAAATGAACTCTAATTACCGTCAAAACGACCGTAATGACACCTAGATGACAACCAAAGGGTAGACACGAGTATTTGAGCTATCACTTGATGATAAACTTACGAACTATCATAGATCGTTCCGCGTACCAAACATGCGGCCCAATCATCGGGTGGTTTGCGGAAGGTGCAGAAATGAGGTATCTACAGTTATAGGAGGAGGTTTTGTCGAGGAGAGATTCTGATTAGCTGCTAGACTGTCTGTGGTGTTTGCATTCCAGGTAGGGTTTCCCTACTCAGTATTGGTTACATAGTGTATTGGTGATTGTTGTTGTGATAGTTGATTAATTATAATGTTGGATTGGTTTTGGTGTTGATAGTATATTGTTGATTGGTTGTGTAACTGTCCGTGATCTTCGGGGTGCATCCCTGGCTGAGTGGAGTCACTTACGGGAGTGGCTTAACTCTATTTTTGGGCACTCGATCGAGTAGGATAGGGCACTCGATTGAGTGGGGTCAACTCAATCGAGTGGGTTGTTGGCTCGGCCGAGTACATTTTTGGGAGCTTTCTGGTCAGGTTCTGGAGTCGAGGCACTCGATCGTGTAAGTGGGCAACTCAATCGAGTGACCTCAACTCGATCGAGTGGGGTATGACACTCGATCGAGTAGGTGCTGTATAAGCCATTTTTGTGTTTTGAGATATGGGATGTGTGTTCATGTTTACCTTTTATTATATAGTTTCAAGATGCCGCCAAAGAGAACAGCGTTGTATGCCAGGGCAGAGAACCCGAGTGTAGATGAGATTGTTAAGATGTTGGAGCACCAAGATGCTCTTATTGAGGCTTTGAAGAAAGTGGGGAAAGATAAAGCAACGGGGCCAGATCACTCAAATATAAGTATACATACAACAAGGTTCAATTCTAAGGAGTACATGGGGACTGGGGCGCCAATTCTGCTGGATAATTGGCATAGAGAGATGGAGAACATACTTAATCTGGTTCATTTTCCAGAGGAACTTCGAGTGGAACAAGCTGCGTTCTACTTGAGGGAAGCAGCTGGTGAGTGGTGGGATAAGGTTAAGGTGAGTGCTAAGGATTTATATGTGAAATAGGGGCTACCTGCTATACTATGGGATGAGTTTAAGAGGGCTATGAGGCAAGAGTTTGTACCGGAGCATGTGCGTAGTAAGCTGAGAGAGGAGTTTGATGACTTTAAGATGACTTCTGACATGACAGTTGCTGAGTACTACCATAAGTTCAACGAGAAACCTAGGTATGTAGAGAGCATGAGGCTGAACCAAGAGAACTTGAACTTGAGATTTGAGAAGGGGTTGACACCCAAGATTATGGAGAAGTTGCCGGTAGGGGTCCTTAAAGATGTTAAAGAGGTGTAAGAGCGTGCCGGGAGAGCTGAGAGGTTAGTTGAGATGGCTAAGGAGAGCAGAGAGAGCTTCTGAGAAGAGGAAGGCTGAGAGTGAGGGTGGTGGTCAGTCTAGTCATAAGAGGGGCGACCATAACCAGGTGAGAGCTTACTCTTCGGGGTCGGGGTTTAGCGGTGGAGCTTCTTATGGGCGTGGTCGTGGTGGTGGTAGCATCAGTTGGAGTTTGTCTTGTTTTAATTGTGGCGGTGTGGGCCACAAGAGGCATGAGTGTACCAGTGTTGTGAGTGGGGGTTTCCAGAGACTGTCACAGGGGAGTTTCTCTCAAGGTCCATCTCAGATTTATGCTAGTAACAGGCCGGTTGGGTCGTGGAATAACCGAGGTGGTCAGAGTAACAACAATGGTGAGGCTAACCGCAATCCGGTAATTCATATCAGAAACTGGCGATGAACAACAACAACCAGGGTTCGGCTGCTAAGTCGTCTACCTCAGCTAGTATTGTCCAGGGAGGTGGGCAGAAGACCAGTGGTAAGCTGTTTATGAAGGAGAAGAAAGAAACTGAAGATGATGCTCATGTTATCACGAGTACTTTTCTTGTTAATAAAGTCTTTACCTTTATTTTGTTTGATTCGGGAGCGTCACAGTCGTTTGTATCATCAAGTCGTGCTAAGCTGTTGGGTTTGAGTCTGTAAAAGAGGAAGTTTTTATACCATCGGGTGAGTATGTATCTTGTGGGCGGTTGTATAGAGGTGTGTCTATGATAGTTGGGCAAGTTGACCTACCAGTGGACTTGTTAGAGTTTTCTTTAGAGGGTTTTGAGATGATAGTTGGTATGGACTGGTTGGGTAAGTACAAAGCTAAGATAGATTGTCATCAAAAGAGGGTTTCTTTGAGAGGTCCTAAGGGGATTAGTGTGTCTTCTCGTGGGTTAGTTGTCAAACCCAAAGTTAAGTTGATTGCAGTAGTGACCTTGAAGTCTTACCTGAGAAAGGGGTGTCCGTTGATCTTATGCCATGTGAGAGACCATAGTATGGAGAGTCCGACAGTTGATGCAATACTACGGATTTTATAGGTTGGTACTCGACCGAGTATGGTCTACTCGGTCGAGTAGTGTGTGTCGTGGAGTCTGTTTGGCTAATGCCGAGTATGATGAATACTCGACCGAGTAGAAGATACTCGGCCGAGTATAGTCTATACTCGACCGAGTATCCGGCCTGGCGGGTATTATTTCCGCGGTTTTGATTAAAATGATTAGAGGTTATATATAATCGTTCGTCAGTTTCTAAAGCCATTTTTCTTCCAAAACATAAACTACGTTTCATTCTCTTCTAATCATCTTCATCAATTCCAAGGCAAAGGTCGTCGATTGTGGGTTCTAGCATCTTATTCCGTGTCGATCGTCGTAGTAAGTGTCTTATCCTAATTGATCTATTGTCGTTCTTATAAGCTTGTAAACCCTAGTTTGGGTAATTTGGGGGTTTAGGGTTTGGTCATCATATGTGTGTTGATTGTTGATTATCATTATTGTAGGTGACGATGTAGTATTTGTTATGCATATTGTATGATTGATTGCAGCATAGCGGATTGCGAAAAGGTAGGGTTTCCCCTACTCAGTTACTGTTGATTGATTAAGATTGTGTTTGTTTTGTAATTTTTGTTATCTGCTGATCATCTGAGTATGGGTGTTGTGGTAACGGTGGTGATGTGGTTGTGTTTTGACGGTTGTGGTGTTGTGTCAGCTGTGATGCTGTGGTGTGTGTGATTGTGGTGGAGTCACTTGCGGGAGTGGCTTCACACCCTAGTTCGCCCTCCTTGGAACCCGTCACGGGAGGGGATGTGCACATTATGGGACAGGGATTGATAGTTGCTTGTTGATGAGCTGGACTTGGTTGGAATGGGCTGCGGTCCCCCACCGACGGAGTAGATTACCTGTTGCGATGGATAAACCGGCAGGGCTACACACTTCGGTGTGTAGTCAGTTATTGTGGAAGATGATCAACCGGTTATATTATTTGTTTGTCTTATCTTGATTATGCAGTAACTGACCCCGTGTTGTTGTTTTGTAAAACCTGCGGTGATCCATTCGGGGATGGTGAGCAGATTATGACAGGTAATGCAGATGTGTAGCTATGGGACAGTCATGGGGAGTCGTCACTTCGAGTCTAGCTTCCGCTGTTACAAATTTAGTTGTCTTTGATTTCAGTCATATTGAGACCTTATACTTTTATATTTGAGTTGGTCTGAGATAATGTAATCGCTAACTCTTTATACTTTAATAAATGTGTTTTTGGATTATTGCTTTTGATATAAACTTACCTCGGGCAACCGAGATGGTAACAACCTTTCATGCTAGGGTAGTCCTTGGTAAGGTACCTTGGTATGAGGGGGTGTTACAAAGTGGTATCAGAGCCGACGATCCCGGCACCTAAAACTAATGAACCCAATGAACTTAGGGAGTCTAAAAAAATGAACCCGTGGAGAGTTGTTTGGAGCTACCGCAAAGACTTGGGAGACGTCCCGAAGTCGCATTAAGGCCCTTACGATCTCAAGCCGGTCACTTGGGGGGGAAACTGATGTATGTTTGAGCCATGTGTGTAATACTTGTAACTTGAGCCTTGTGAAGTGGTTGGATGACATGGTGAAAGTGTTGGAACATGGTAGTATATGAAAGGTGGATTTTGAATTCGCATATGATAGATCTTGAGCATGAAGTATGTTGAGCATGTTACGTATTTAATACGATGTTGAGCATGATGAATGGTAGTGATACATGTATAAATGAGCATGATGATGTTAATGTTTGGTTTGTTGGTAGTAACATGTGATTTAGGCCATGCGTCTATATATATATGAATGTTGTGTTTAATTTTCATGTGAGTATGATAAGAGTTCAATTATGTACTGCTTTCTTGGAGTATTGAGTTGTTTTTGTTGCCTTATGCATGCTCAAATTGTTTTGGTTTAGAAAATTTGATTTGTATGAAGATCGATTACCGAAGGGTTGTCTTAAAACGGTCATAATTTGAGTTCTAGAAATGATATTGCTGTAATTCTAATTGGAGGTGATAGATTGTCTTCTTAAGATTCTAACGATAGGTCACATGCCCAGATTGACCAAGTAACGAGTGAGATATGACTGTTTTACGAAAACTGGATGGTGCTGAGAACTGCGCCGATACTCGACCGAGTAGTCCCTACTCGGCCGAGTATCTTTTATACTCGACCGAGTATTTCATATTCGGCCGAGTAATCTCTCTGTGAAAATTTTGTTTAGCTTCTGGAGTCGTTAACTCGGCCGAGTAGTCTCATTACTCGACCGAGTACCCTGTACTCGACCTAGTATGCTACATACTCGACCAAGTACCTCAGTGGGCGGCCATTTTGAGTCGGTGGCTATGTTTATACCTTAATTTTAAATCGGTGGCTATGTTCTTACTTTTGTTATGAGTCGGCGGGTATGTTCTTACATTGTTTTGAGTCGTAGAGTATGTACACATGTATGTTTTGAGTCTTAAAGCGTTCTTTTATATATGTGACGGTCTGGATACGTAAGTTACCAAAGGCTATGACAAGGAGAATTCCGGCTTGTGAAGGACATATGTTGGGTAAGGAAGACATGTGTTAATATGGTTGTGAAGGATAGTTGAAAAAAGAAAGGGAGGAACGATGAGCTAATCAAGGTGAGGAACATGTTGGTGGGATATGGTGAGAGATATAGTCGTGTGTTGAGTAATATAAAAGTCAGTGTTTATGGGCAAGAGTGATATAAGTGTAAAGAAATGTGAGGATGAAAGGTCGAGATGAGGGATGCGAATAGTGGCAAATTGGGATGTGTGAGGATTTATGAAGGGAGACGATTCGGATTGTGTTGCTTAAGGATATATGTAATGAAGGGTTGCTTTAGAGGGATGAAGTAGAGGGGTATGTAGTGAACGTAGATGGAGTTATGTCGCGACGTGGATTTGTAGATAGTGTCTGAGTTTGGGAATTTGGAATATCAAGGGGTGAGCCTAGTGTGTAATTCTTTGGGAAATTAACGGTATGAGGTAAATTTTTTTTGGGTTTCTAGAGATACGAAAGGGAGATACGACTAATTGAAGAGTAATTGTTAGTGTGTGGACTTGATGGCAACAAGGGTGAGTGAGAAGCAAGATGAGAGAGGATAAATGATAAGAGGAATGATAAGATATTTATATGAATTAATGGAATTAGAGTTGTGAAAAAAAATTACTAAAGAGTTAGGTAGAAAGAGAAAAGAGATGAATTATTAATTGGTATTATTGAGTAGAAAGGGGGAAGGCGGGATGGAAGTAAGTTGAGAGAACGTTCACCGAAGTTAATGAGCATAAAGGTAGGAAATTATGGAAATGTACGATAGCCTCACTAGAGGGTGTGAGTTAATGGTTATATAGGAGAGCAGGACGACATGTTAGCCGTGAGTTTCGAGGTATTAAGGGAATAAGAAGCTTGTGTAGTGTTTGCACGATCTGAGATTTTGGTGGAGAGTTAGGTAACGATACAATTTAGGATGGAATTGGGAAGAATGTAGAGGTAAATTTTATTGATGGACTTGATGTTCGTTATATAAAAACGTGATATTAAGAGAGCGGTCACAAAAAGGATAGTGGTGTTGTATTGTTGACACTAGTGATTGAGGATGATATTACTTTAGGGAAGTTAGTTGTTCTAATGGGGTTGATTTTGTGGAGACCGATTAGTATGTATGGTTGTGAGGGAGTATAAGATGTGGATATATGAGATATTCGCTGTTAGTTGGGTATTGATGATATGGCTACGTTCGTCGGGTGGTGATAATTGTGTGTAAGAGAAGATATGTTATGAAGGGCACCTGAGTTAAGTCCGGATGAGAGATATTCATTGTCAAGTGGTAACTTACGTGATCAAGATTGGCTAGTTAGATTCGATTATGGGTCCATGAGGTGTGTAAAACTTTGTGTGAGGTCCTGGCTTCACGAGTAATGGTGTGGCGTGATAGTTACGAGTCGTTATATGTGTGTTCCGCGTCATATGTTATACTTATATGTGTATGTATGATATCTGTAAGTAATGGTGTGAGGTTCCGGCCTCAAGAGTCATGGTATGGATAATATTCATAAGGATTGGTAATTGTGATCCCGTCTAATGTGCTGCGTCGTGATCTGGTAGAGCAGTTTTAAGAAAGTCTTGTGGTCAAGGAAGTTGTGCTGAGTCAGTGTTATGAGATTGTAAAAGTTGTGATGGCTGTCGATGTGGTTTTGTGCACTGTGCACGGTAATTCGTGTTGTGATACGAGTATTTTCGTGTAGTCATCGATCGTTGTTTGTTTACTGCAATTTCTTGTCAGTGTCGGTCGGGGCATTTAGACCGTTGTGTTGTTTCCCGATGTTCCTTACTAGTGTCGGTATGGGTATGGGTATGGTCCTATTGGTTGTATAGAGTATGATATGAAAAAAAAAGTGGGGTATGGTTCTGTTGTTGTCATGGCATAGTAATATTCTGTTAATGGGACACAGTTGTGAGAGGTTGTTGGAGTACTTTTGATCTTGTGTTAGATGAGGTATTGGTGGACATAGTTGTGGCAAGAGAATTGTGGAGCATGTGTGGCATTGAACTGGAACTACAGGTGGTTTAACACCTTTTCTTGGGACAGCGAGTACGGAGTTTGGGACTTAGCATCATGTCAAGTTAAGGGTGAGTTTTGTGGTAATAAAGGAGATGAACTTGAGAAGCTAATGTAAGTATGTGTAACACTTGAGGATTGTGAGATAAGATATTGGAGATGAGTGTATATGTATATAGGAGTATGTCGTTTTGTGGTAATGTAGAAGAGATGGAGTAGTGGTTATACTGAAAATTTTATGATATATGTTATGGGAGTACAGAATAATTGGAGGCACGAGAACTGTTAGAGAAAGAGAGACCTGGATATAGGAATGGTTGTAGGTGTTGAGGTTATAGTGGGTTATCTTTGTCATGCGGTAGTAATGAGGATGGGAGGCATAGCAAAGGACTTAGTATTAGTGAGTTACGAGGACGTAAAATTTATTTCAAGAGTAGGATGCGACAAGAGAGTTTGATGGTCATACAGGTGGGAATTGGAAGTTGAGTGCTGGTGTAGAATAAGGATGGATTTGTGTGATGGTCGATTTTATTACAGGTAATGGCAGTGCTCGTAGTAGTATGATGTTTAGGAGCGTGAGTAACGGATTGTGTGAGGATGTTTATGTGTGTGAGTAAACTTCGAGGACGAAGTTCGTTTTATGGATGGTAGAATGTAACATTCCGTGTTGATGGTTGATCTTATTTTGTGAATTGTCTTGGTATTGAGTTGCTAGTGAGTGTTATGGAAGTGAGACAAGGTTGGCAACATTATATTGTGGTTATTCGGTAATATTATGGAGTCAGTATTAGGAGGCTATATTGTAGTTGAGATGTTATCGTGAGCCGTGTTGTGGAAGTAAGCGTCGTTGGTGGACTTAGTGTTAGGTGTCCAGGTTTTATAGGTTGGGTTGGAACTTCGGGGACGAAGTTCTTTTTAAGGACGGAAGACTGTAATTCTACGGATTTTATAGGTTGGTACTCGACTGAGTATGGTCTACTCGGTCGAGTAGTGTGTGTCTTGGAGTCTGTTTGGCTACTGCCGAGTAACACTCGGCCGAGTATGATGAATACTCGACTGAGTAGAGGATACTCGGCCGAGTATAGTCTATACTCGACCGAGTATCCGGCCTAAGTGTTATTATTTCCGCAGTTTTGATTAAAATGATTAGAGGTTATATATAATCGTTCTTCAGTTTCTAAAGCCATTTTTCTTCCAAAACATAAACTACGTTTCATTCTCTTCTAATCATCTTCATCAATTCCAAGGCAAAGGTCGTCGATTGTGGGTTCTAGCATCTTATTCCGTGTCGATCGTCGTAGTAAGTGTCTTATCCTTATTGATCTATTGTCGTTCTTATAAGTAAGTAAACCCTAGTTTGGGTAATTTGGGGGTTTAGGGTGTGGTCATTATATGTGTGTTGATTGTTGATTATCATTGTTGTAGGTGATGATGTGGTATTTGTTATGCATATTGTATGATTGATTGCAGCATAGCGGATTGCGAAAAGGTAGGGTTTCCCCTACTCAGTTACTGTTGATTGATTAAGATTGTGTTTGTTTTGTAATTGTTGTTATCTGCTGATCATCGGAGTATGGGTGTTCTAGTGACGGTGGTGATGTGGTTGTGTTGTGACGGTTGTGGTATTGTGACAGCTGTGATGTTGTGGTGTGTGTGATTATGATGGAGTCACTTGCGGGAGTGGCTTCACACCCTAGTTCGCCCTCTGTGGAACTCGTCACGGGAGGGGATGTGCACATTAAGGGTCAGGGATTGATAGTCGCTCGTTGATGAGCTGGACTTGGTGGGGATGGGCCGCGGTCCCCCACCGGTGGAGTGGATTACCTGTTGCGATGGGTAATCCGGCAGGGCTACACACTTCGGTGTGTAGTCAGTTACTGTGGAGGATGATCAGCCGGTTACATTATTTGTTTGTCTTATCTTGATTATGCAGTAACTGACCCCGTGTTGTTATTTTGTAAAACCTGCGGTGATCCATTCGGGGATGGTGAGCAGATTATGACAGGTAATACAGATGTGTAGCTATGGGACAGTCATGGGGAGTCATCACTTCGAGTCTAGCTTCCGCGGTTACAAATTTAGTTGTCTTTGATTTCAGTCGTATTGAGACCTTATACTTTTATATTTGAGTTGGACTGAGATAATGTAATCGCTAACTCTTTATACTTTAATAAATGTGTTTTTGGATTGTTGATTTTGATATATACTTACCTCGGGCAACCGAGATGGTAACAGCCTTTCATGCTAGGGTAGTCCCTGGTAAGGTACCTTGGTATGAGGGGGTGTTACAGTTGAGCAGATACCAATGGTGGGAGAGTTTCCAAATGTCTTTCCAAATGAGATACCAGGTTTGCCACCGAAGAGGGAGATATATTTCAGTGTTGAGTTGAAACCGGGAACGGGACCAATCTCTAAGGCAGCGTACCGCATGGGTCCTAAGGAGTTGGAGGAGCTGAAGAAACAGCTGGATGATCTGATTGAGAAGCGATACATTAGACTGAGTGTATCACCGTGGGGAGCACCGGTGTTGTTTGTGAAAAAGAAATATGGGAGTTTGAGGTTATGCATCGATTATAGGGAGCTTAACAGAGTTACAGTGAAGAACAAGTATCCTTTGCCGAGGATAGATGATTTGTTTGATCAGTTGAACGGTGTAGCGGTCTTTTCTAAGATCGATTTGAGGTCGGGTTACCATCAGATGAAGATTCGGGAGGAGGACATACCGAAGTCAGCTTTTACATCGAGGTATGGTCACTATGAGTATGTTGTGATGCCGTTTGGGTTGTCTAATGCACCAGCAGTGTTTATGGATTTGATGAACCGGGTCATCAGTCAGTTTTTGGATCGGTTTGTTGTGGTCTTTATCGATGATATCTTAATCTACTCTAAGACTAAGGAGGAGCATGAGGAGCATTTGAGGATAGTGTTGCAGACTTTGCGAGACAATCAGCTGTATGCAAAGTTGTCTAAGTGTGAGTTCTGGTTAGAGGAGGTTGCTTTTCTGGGGCATGTGATTTCAAAGAAGGGTGTTGTTGTGGATCCTACAAATATAGATGCAGTTACTCGATGGGAGGCATCTAAGAATGTGGCGGATATCAGGAGTTTCTTGGGTTTGGCAGGGTACTATCGAAGGTTTGTGAAAGACTTTTCCAAGATAGCCAAACCTATGACAGCTTTGATGAGGAAAGAGAACAGGTTTCGTTGGGATGAAAGTTGTGAGACAGCGTTCCAAACATTAAAGGAGCGTTTGACCACAGCTCCAATCTTAGCATTATCTGAAGGGAGTGAGAACTTTGAAGTGTATACAAATGCTTCAAAGAATGGGTTGGGTTGTGTGTTGATGCAAAATGGGAAAGTGATTGCCTATGCTTCTAGGCAATTGAAACCTTATGATGAGAACTATCCGACACATGATCTAGAGTTGGGTGCAGTTGTGTTTACTCTCAAGATTTGGAGGCACTATCTGTATGGGGCGACCTTTAAGGTGTTTTCAGATCACAAGAGTCTCAAGTACATCTTCACTCAAAAGGAGTTGAACATGAGATAGAGGAGGTGGATGGAGCTGATTAGGGATTATGACATGGATATTATATACCATGAAGGGAAAGCTAATGTGGTTGCAGATGCCTTGAGCAGGAAGAGTGTGCATTCTCTATGCACAGTTATGTCTTTGATGAGGTTGAGAGATAAGGTGAGAAAGATGGGGATACACATGATACAGAAAAGGGATGCTAGGGGAGATTTGACAGTAGAGCCAGACCTTTATGATATTCCCAGGAAACAGGCTTCAGATCCCAAGATTGAGGAGTGGAGAGCTGGAGTAGAGTAAGGGACGGTGTCTAGATTCTCTATTCATACATATGACAGTGTGAGATTTGATGGGAGATGGTGTGTTCCTAGTGATGAGGAGTTGAAAAAGATAATCATGACAGAGGCTCATTGCACACCATATTCGATACATCCAGGCGGTGACAAGTTATATAAAGATTTGAAGAAGATTTTCTGGTGGCCTGGGATGAAGAAGAAAACAGCTGATTTTGTGGCTCGTTGTTCGACATGTCAAAGAGTTAAAGGGGAGCAGCGACGACCACAAGGTAAGATTCAGTCTCTTGAGGTACCTGAGTGGAAGTGGAAGTCCATTTCTATGGATTTTATAGTGAGTTTGCTGAGGAGTCAACAGGGTAATTACATGATATGGGTTATAGTTGACCATCTGACTAAGTCAGCTCACTTTGTGTCGATGGAAGATACTTGGACCAAGATACAGTTAGCTTTGGCTTATAGGAAGCACGTGGTTCGTTTGCATGGGGTGCCTAAAGATATAGTGTCCGATAGAGATGCGAGGTTCATATCACGGTTTTGGAGAGAGTTGTAGAAGATGATGGAGACTACTTTAAAGATGAGTACTGCATTTCATCCTGCGACATATGGCCAGAAAGAGAGGACCATTAAGACTTTAGAGGACATGTTACGAGCTTGTGTTATGGATTTTGGTGGTAGTTGGGAGGAGAGGTTAGATTTGATTGAGTTTTCTTATAACAACAGCTATCACACGAGTATAGGCATTGCACCATTTTAGGCTTTATATGGGAGGAGATGTAGGAGTCCGATTTGCTGGGATGATAGAGCTGAGGCAGTAGTTTTGGGACCACAGATGGTCTAGAAAATGGTTGAACAGGTTAAGCTGATAAGACAAAAGATGATAGCGGCCCAAGATCGACAAAAGAGTTATGTAGATCTACATCGCCGTGACATAGAGTTTCAGGTTGGGGACAAGGTTCTTTTGAAAGTGTCTCCTATGCATGGGGTCATGAGATTTGGGAAGAAAGGGAAGCTGAGCCAGAAGTTTATCGGACCATATGAGATTTTGGATCGTGTGGGTGAGGTTGCTTACCGGTTAGCTTTACCAGCTACGTTGGATAGAGTGCATAATGTGTTTCATGTGTCTCAGCTGCGGAAGTATGTGAGTGATCCTTCACATGTGTTAGAGGTAGAGAACATCGAGCTAGATGAGTCCTTGTCTTACCTTGAGGTGCCGAAACAGATTATTGATCGCAAGGTTAGGAAAACAAGACATGGGGAAACAGTATTGCTTAAGGTTCTTTGGTCTAACCATGAGGTTGAGGAGGCTACTTGGGAGGTGGAAGAGGCTATGAGGGAGCGGTATCCGTCTCTTTTTGATCAGGTATGTGTGGTTACGGGGACGTAACCATGTTTTTTTTAGGGGGTAGGAAATGGTCGCGTAGAGTTTTTGCATGTTTTATGTTGGTTTTAGTACAGTTAGTGTTTGTCTTGAGTCGAGTTGAGTGTTGTTTTGGGAGGTGTGTTTGAGTTTTGTTTTGAGTTGTTTTGAGTTTTGGTTATGTTGTTGCGTTGGAGTGGTGTTAGTGTGTTTTGTTTTGGTTTATGGGTTGAACTTCGGGGACGAAGTTCTTTTTAAGGAGGAAAGACTGTAATACTACGGTTTTATGTGTCTATGGGTACTCTAACGAGTGGGGCTTACTCTGTCGAGTAAGTAGTTTTCCGCGCAAAATAGTAGGCTGCCTGTAGGGTACTCGATCGAGTAAGGGCCACTCGATCGAGTAAGTGACCGAGTAAGTCACTTACTCGATCGAGTAAGTGTGTTTTACGGGTTGATTAGTCGGGTTTTGTTAATGATTCGAGATTAATATAAAAGGGTGGCCATCACTATTTGTAATCACTGTTAATCTTTCTAAAAACCTTTTTGAGAAAAAGAGAAGTTACGTAGTTCGTGTTCTTCGCATTGTTAACAAATCCCAAGGCTAAGAGTGTCGGATTATCTCGTTCTTTACGCCGTTGTGATCGTGGTGTCGAGGGTAATCTTTTTATATAATTTTCATAATGTTTCGTTAAGGTTAGTTAAACCCTAATTGGGTAATATTGGGGGTTTTTGGGTGATTTGTATGATTGTGGTAGTAATTGTATGTATACGTGTTATAGGAGGAGGTTTCGTCGAGCAGAGATTCTGATTAGCTGCTAGACCGTCTGTGGTGTTTGCATTCCAGGTAGGGTTTCCCTACTCAGTTTTGGTTACATAGTGTGTTGGTGATTGTTGTTGTGATTGTTGATTAATTATAATGTTGAATTGGTTTTGGTGATTGTTGATAGTATATTGTTGATTGGTTGTGTAACGGTCTGTGATCTTCGGGGTGTGTCCCTGGCTGAGTGGAGTCGCTTGCGGGAGTGGCTTCACGCCCTTGATTCACCTTCTGTGGAACCCGCCACAGGAGGGATGTACACATTAATGAACATGGTTTATCGCTCGATGGAGATGAGCGGGGCTTAGGTGGGAACGACTGCGGTCCCCCACTGGCGGCGAGGAGTACTTATTGCGATGGGTACTCTGGCAGGGCTACACACTTAAGTGTGTATTCAGATTGTGGAGATGAGATGGAGTTGAGGTGATTGAGTTGTGCTGATTGAGTTGTGCTGATTGAGTTGATTGTAATACTGTTTCATTGCAGCTGTTGTTTAATGTAATCAGTACTGATTCCGTTTAATTGTTTTAAAAACTGTGGTGATCTATTCGGGGATGGTGAGCAGTTGTTGAGCAGGTATGATGGCTTACGCGGGGGATAGCTAGGATGGAGTCATCACGTGGTCTAGAGTCTTCCGCTGTGTCTCGAGCTAGTTGTTTTAGTCGTTTGGTTTTTGGAGAACATTTGTATTTCTTTTTAGCAGTTTTAGATTTTGGGTTGTATCACTTAAACGTATTATTTCTTAAGTACGTTTTGTTATTGTCTATTTGATTATCATTGCCTCAGGTAACCGATATGGTGGCGTTCTCATACCTTAAGTGGTCCTGGTAAGGCACTTGGAGTATTGAGGTGTCACAGAGTACCCCATACTCGATCGAGTACACCTCTATGTACTCGACCGAGTGCCCCGTACTCGATCGAGTAACCCTAATATTTGTTTAGCTTATGATCTTCACCTACTCGGTCGAGTAGGTTGTGCTCGACCTAGTAACCCCTGTTTTGGCCTTATCCTTATCTTTTGACCTCTCTACATATCATATTTATTTCAAAAACGTTCTTTTGCTTCCTTATGCATTGTTTTACATATGTGTTGGTCCTGATGCGTAAGTTACCGGATCCTGTGATGTGGAGAGTACCACCTTACGATGTGTATGATTGTGGGAAGAAAATGTGGTTATGTGTGGTGGCGATAGGTAATAGAAAGAAGAAGTGAAGTTGATGAGTTTAAGGAGGCAATGCGCAAGTTTATGAGGTATGATGAGTAATATAGTCTTGGGCCTATGTAATGTAGTGATATCCGTGTATGGTCGGAGGGGTAATTTAAGTCTGAGAAATGTGAGAATGAAAAGATTTAAATGAGGGATTCAAATTGTGGTAATTTGGGATGTGGAAGGATTTATGGAGGGAGATGGTGATTACTATGTTGATTAAGGATATATGTAATGGAAAGTTGTTATGGAAAAGAATGGTGTTTAGTGAGCTTAGATCGAGTTATGCCGCAATGTGGGTTTGTCTATGGTGGTTGCGTTTGGGGATTTCGATTACTAGGAGGCGGACCTAGTTGTGTAAGTTATTTGGGAAGGTAACGGTATGAGATGAAGTATGATTTATGGAGGGAAATGGTGATTATTATTATATGATGTGACTAATTAGATACAAGACGATAGTCATTATATCTTTAAATTATGTAATAGCTAAATCCCGCGCACTAATTTACTCAATCCCGCGCATTTTTTCCCCTTTATCCGAAAATACCCCTTCCATTTTTCACCCCACTGAGAGAGGAAGGAGAGAGAATGCAAAAACTCAAAAAATGAACCCACCGTGGCGTCAACACACACAACATCGTCACTTCGTCAGATACATACAATCCTAATCTCACTATCACTAATCCTATGGAAATCAGAAGCAACAATGTGATGCGCATATAGATCTAGGATCAAAATGGGGAAAGTAGTAGTAGTTAATCTCAAACCAGGTCAAATCCCTATTTCCGTCGCAAACAACGAAATGTCGAAACGTAAATCCCTTAATTTGATCGCTTTCACTTCGACACTCGTTTAATTGGCGAAGAAGCGGCGGGAATAGTCGCACGTTACCCCGACAAAATTTACGCTTTATTCCGCGACCTTGCATCCAAATCCTACGATTATGCAGACAGATTCACCAAATCGTTTTACCTGCGGTATCGTGGAAGATTTTCACGGCGATCAAGTTGATGGCGGTAAGGTTATGCTCACGATTTTGTTTTATTACGCGCTTGATTTGGCAGAGTTTCATGCGAAAGTACAGGTGGTGGATGTGGTGGTAACGCTGCCGGCTTATTTTGGGAGACCGAGAGGAAGGCGGTTTTGCAGGCGGTTCAACGGGTGGGGTTAGTTGATTAACGAGGATTCGAAGGTGGGTGATTGGTGAGAAATGAGGGGTATATTCGGAATAAAGGAAAAAAATGCGCGGGATTGAGTAAATTGGTGCGCGGGATTTAGCAAGTCCCTTAAATTATACTCTAAATCTTAACTAAAACATGTTGAAATGTGACACTAACTACTTACATGTAGGGGTGGGCATAATCCGGTCCGGACCGGAATCTAGTGGACCGGAACCGGAATTAAAAATTCCGGTCCGGTCTCCAGTCCACTATTTTCCAAGATTCCGGTTTCCGGTCCGGTCCGGTTCGGGACCGGTATTTTCCGGTCCGAACCAGTTTGGACCGGAATGCCCGAAATTATTGTTACTAGATTTTGTGCCCGTACGTTGTACGGGTTATAATATTGACTCGTCTGTAATTGTATCTTCACAATTGAGAAGTTATATTTACTTTCATAACATTAATTTTCTCGTGAGAATGTGAGTATATACAAATACATTGAAATATTTTTTTAGAATATGAGTATATACAAATAAATTAACCTTTTTTTTATGATTTGTGTATATAAAAGTTATAATCACCATGCATGAGTAACTAAATAGTGTTCTGTTTGTAAGTGAGCATGTACAAATGTAGTTTTTTTTGCAGCTGGAAAGGCCTTGACTAATTCAATATTAATACTTATATATTATATATACGGAGTATGTTATATGTTATATTTGAAGAATAATTTGAAATTATTATTATTTTAAATATTTTAAATTACGAAAATAATTGAAAAATCAAGTTTACATATTTTATTAAATTAATATAATTTTTATAAATTCTTCAGTATAAGTATGATAAGTAATATACGGAAATTTCACGTGGTACCCTCGAACTTTTCCATTTTGCACATGGTACCCAACTTTTTAAGTTTGTGTACATTATACCCTCTATGTTTGATTTTTATGCACAACATACCCTTTTTGTCGCTGTAAAAAAACTCAATTGCGCATAACTCCTAGACCGGAATTCTGAATCGACCAATTTTTTTTCCTAAAATGATTATCTCATCATAATCTACGATTCGTGAAAAAAAAATTGTCGACTGACATTTTATACGGTTTTTTTTAACGAAAATCTCAAATCAACCATATCTTCGATCTTAAATTTCCGAATGATCATTTTCGTTTTATCAATCTATAGATCTCGAAGAAATAATCAATTTGAAAAAAAAAATTAATCAATTCCGATTTCTGGTCTATAATTTATGACAAATTGAAAATTTTAAAAACGATAAAAAGGCAAGTTGTGCTTGAAAATCAAATTTCAAGGATATTATGTGCACAAACTTAAAAAGTTGGGTACCACGTGAAAAATGACAAAGTTTGAGGGTACCACGTGAATTTTCCGTTAATTATAATATTATTATTATTGAATATGATTGCTTTTGACAAATAAAATCTACCATACCAATCTATATTTTGACATGTATTCTGATTCTACCTCGGCCCGTGACTCGTATAAGCCCACCCATTTTTAGTCTGACCCGTATTTGAGTTTAACATGTATGAACCGCCTCAGCAGCCGACCCATCCAACCCGTTTGGGTGGTCTAGCAAACCTTGCATCAAATTCATGTGGTAATTATCTAAGTTTTGTAGTCTGACCCGTATTCGAGTTTAACATGTATGAACCGCCTCGGCAGCCGACCCATCCAACTCGTTTGAGGGGTCTACTACTTTTAAAGTTCATATATATACTAATATAACTCTATCATCTTGATCGGATAAAATTTCCATAACTTTGGTGATAGTTCTACAAATAACTTTATCTTATGTAGGATTCAAAAATAAAACTCAATCTTTTTTGTAATTTACTACGGATTATATCTCTTATTTTATTAGCTCAAAAATAATTATCTTCAACTGAGTTTATTATTAAAAATAAAAATCTTGTTTTAAAAAAGGTTGTCTGAAAAGAATCGGTTGAGGCGGTGAAAAGCCAAAGAATTGCATTGCATGCACATACTCAGCGTGCAGGTGGCGAAGAGTAAATCAAACAGCTAATGTAGGCCTTTGGAAGTATACTTCTTATAATACCTTACTAATACTTTGCATATAAAAACTGCATGAAATTCACTTGTAACATACAAAACAGAATCAAAGAACAAGCATTACACATACAAACAAAATGATGAGCAAGTCGTCTAGTAGTACCCTGGATCCGGTGATAGAGCAACCGGACTTAACAGCCGCTCAACCGGACTTAACGGCCGGAAGTTATGATAATAGTGAAAGTAGCATTAGTAACAAAATTGAGCCATGGCCGAGTTGGCCACTACTCGCATTCGGCACTGTACTTGGATTCTACTTATACTTGTCAAACAACTCCTCCAAACAAGACTTTCACCCTTTTGCCTTCAATTTGAAGCTTCTCTTGGTCATAATCCCTGTCTTACTTCTTATCCTCGTCCGCTACCTTGCCAAACCGTCCCCTGGCTCCTATGTCCTTCGAATCCCTCGTCCCCAAGTCGACTCCTTTTACCCTGCTGATGGCTCTACCTGGAGTGTTTCTCTTATTTTGCTTCTGCTACTGCTCCTCGTTTCTTACCATTCCTCGTTCGCTTCTTTTTTCTAATTTCCCCCTCTTATCGTTCTTGTCTACTTGCATGTATAATTGCAGGCTTGTAGCTTTCGCGCACTGTACGCTTTTTTCTTAATATAAATTAGAAATAAAAACCCTTGCTTATACGTGTATATATAGAGAGAAGAGATCTAGTGAGTCCACCTTTTTACATTGAGTCCATAAGTCCTCTTTAGGACCCTTGAAAAGATGGGATGAAAGGCTAAGATTGAAGGGAAAAAGTGGGGGATTAAGGCTAAAATGAGGGATTAGTGCTAATGTAAGACACTCTCTCTCACTACCTCACTAATCAACCCTTAATTTCACTTTATAACCTTTCTTTTTCCACCCACTTCTCTCTCCTATCACACAAATATCATTTCTCTCATCTCTCTATAAACCAAAAAATTCAAAAACCCCAAAAAAAAAGTTCCCTCCTCTCATCCTCACCACCACCGAGGGCACCGACCACACCCACCCTACCCTGCCCCGACCTGTCAGCAACCACGCACCACCTCACCCTCTCCTCCGTCGGCCACCACACACCACCAAAGAACACACACGAGCCAACCACCACCACGCACCATCCCTCCTTCCTCTCCACTCGAACCCCCACCGCCACCACCACCATCACCAACAAAAAAAAACTACGACGGCCACCACTCACACCGGCACCCACACGCCACCCTCCACGCAAAACCAGCCCACAACCCGAAAACCCCTCACCCTTTTCAGATCTCCACCACAAACAATCAGATCTCCAGCCCACAACCCGACCCACCTTTATCGACAACCACCGCAGAACTGTTACCCCGACAACAACCACCAACCCCGTCAACAACCAAACAGCCGACCCACCATTCTTCTTCTCTGTTTTTTTTTTCAGACATTAGATCTGGGTTGGTGTGGCGGTTGGCGGCTGATTGCGACTGGTAATGGTGGTTGATGGTAATGGTAGGTCGTCTGAAAGCCGTTGCCTTGCTGTTTGTATGGCACCGGTGGTGTTCTTAAAAATGGCTTTAAAGTTTTTCCACTCACTTAATTTTTAATGGCTTTCTTAATTTTCTTAAGTTTTTAATGGCTTTCCACTCACATGTCGGTGATTTTGTTTACAGTTTTGGTCGTTTTTCCTACATAAATTACTGTTTCGTGTTTTTCTAGATCTATAAAGTTACACCGTGGTGGTTTCAGATCTGCTTGTTTTTTTTTGTTCTTTTACAGTTACAATCGTTTTTCTTTAAATTTACACTTTTACTTCCTCACATTTACACTTTTTTTTTGAGATCTATACACTGATTTTTATACATTTACACATTTACAAATCATATTATCATAATTTTTATTCTTAGATCTAATAAATATATTTATTATACTCATATTTTCTTACATTTACACTCGTATTTCTTTACATTTACACTCATATTTCTTTACATTTACACGCATTTTTAAGATTTATACTCATATGTCTTTACAATTACACTCATATTTCTTTACATTTACACTCATAATTTTTACATTTACACTCATACTTCTTTACATTTACACTCGTATATTTATACATTTACACTTGTTAAATTTATATAGATTTGCACTCATATATTTTTGTGGATATGAGTTGGTGGTGGAGGACGACGGTGGTGGTGTTTTTTGGTAGTCGGACTACAATTTTACTCGTAAAGGACCAAAGTTACACTTATAAAGGACCAAAGTCACACTCAAAGGACCAAATTTACACTCTAAAACCTTCAAATTTACACTTAAAATACAACATTTACACTCGAAAAACATCACATTTACACTCGTAAAATGTTAAAATTATATAAATTCAAAATTTTCGTCACAAAAAATCAAATTTACACTCTTAAAATATTACATTTACACTCGCAAAACATCAAATTTACACTCGTAAAATGTTAAAATTATAAAAATTCAAAATTTCCGTCACAAAAAATCAAATTTACACTCTTAAAATATTACATTTACACTCGTAAAACATTAAAGTTACACTTGTAAAATGTTAAAATTATATAAATTCAAAATTTCCGTCACAAAAAATCAAATTTACACTCTTAAAATGTTACATTTACACTCGTAAAACATAAAATTTACACTTGTAAAATGTTAAAATTATATAAATTCAAAATTTCGGTCACAAAAAATCAAATTTACACTCTTAAAATATTACATTTACACTTGTAAAACATCAAATTTACACTTGTAAAATGTTAAAATTATATAAATTCAAAATTTCCGCCACAAAAAATCAAATTTACACTCTTAAAATGTTACATTTACACTCGTAAAACATCAAATTTACACTTGTAAAATGTTAAAATTATATAAATTCAAAATTTGTGTCACAAAAAATGTTACATTTACACTCTTAAAATGTTACATTTATACTTGTAAAACATCAAATTTACACTTGTAAAATGTTAAAATTATATAAATTCAAAATTTCCGTCACAAAAAATGAAATTTACACTCTTAAAATATTACATTTACACTCGTAAAATGTTACATTTACACTTGTAAAACTCATACAACATTACATTTACACTCCTGAAATCTGAAACTCAAAACTGATTAATTAGGGGCTAGAGAGAGAAAGAAAAATTAATTAGTGGATAGAAATTTGATTAGTGAAATAATTTTTTTGTTAATTTCAATCTCAACCATCCATTTCAATCCAACCATCCACATTTTTTTCCTTTTCTTTTTAATAGTCCTTAATCCATCCCTTTTCCATCCATCTCAACCATCCATTTTCTCATCCAATGGCCCTTAGAGGGACTTAGGGACTCAATGACATATGATGGACTCATAAGAACTCAACTCTCTCTCTCTCTCTCTCTCTCTCTATATATATATATATATATATATATATATATATATATATATATATATATAGAGAGAGAGAGAGAGAGAGAGAGAGAGAGGAGATCTAATGAGTCCCTTACGTCATTTAAGTCCTGATCGGAGCCATTTGGTGTTCACAATTAAGCATATGTGGTCGTTGGTCAATGGTCGATACAAAACACAATTTATACTTCACAAACAACTCTACAATTAGTAAAGAGGCAAGTAAAGGTCGGATCCCAAGGGACGGGTATTGAAATGAAGATTCTATTGTAACTAGTGGTGTCTAGGGGTGTCACAAATTGGGTTGATGTAGAAGGTCACTAAACTAAAATAGCAATGAAAATAAACTAACAAGGTAAATGAAATAAGGGTGTAAACAATTGATTAAAAGCACTAGGGTGTCATGGGTTCATAGGGGAATCATGGGATATGATCATACAAACATGTTCTCAATTTATAAGCAAGCAATTATTGTTGTGATGGATTGAGTTGGGTTATATCTTACAATCCTAGGAAAGTTTGGGTCCCGGAGCCGAATCTCTTGGATTGTACAACACCTACAAGTCGACTTAATCTTCCCTACTTAACACATGCATGGTCTAACAAGACTCGAGTTGGGTTATGTCTTACAAGTCAAGTTGAAAAGATAGAAGATGATAGTAAATGCAAGGATTCATAGGCTTAGCATTTCATCAAATATAACATGTGCATGTATTAAGATCAAAACAAGCAAGCAAATAAGATATGAAAGCATATTAATTTAAGCATGAATCATTCCCCATGTTGGTTTCCCCTAATCACCCATTAAACCCTAGCCAAGAGACTACTCACTCATTATCATATTGATCATGCTAGGAAGGTTGTCAATCATACTAACATAATGAAACATGATGAATAAATGAAAGTAATTAGCAATAATTAAAAAGGGATTAAGAGATTATACCTACTAATGATTCCAATAATAAAGCAAGAATAATAGAAGTACTTGAATCCTAGATTGAGAGGTTGTCAATCTCCCAATAATAACCCAAATAATCTTCAATTACCCAAAATAAAGTAAGAACAAGAGAGAGATTAAAGAACTAAAACTTGGATTGAAACTTGATTAATATTTGATTACAATATTGAAGAGAGATTTGATTGATATTAACTACACTAATTATTGATGAGAAGAACATGCTCCTCTAATTAGACTAATGGGGTATTTATAGTGAAAATTAGGGAGGATGCATTAGGGTTAACTAAGGGCTAAACTAGTAATTACACTTTTTAAGTTGAGCAAGGAGCCTCCGGGATTATCCGAGAGAAGGGCTTCTCCATTTCGTAGCTTGAAGAACGAAATCGTCTTTGTCTTTGTGATCCGTGCGGCCGGGAGTCGGGACGGCCGGATCTGGGATGGACGATCCGAGCGGATCAAGGAACAAGACGCTCGGATTGGGCATGGGGAATCCGAGCGGATTCCTGGTGAGGACGCTCGGATCGGGCGAGGACGGACGGATTCTCTACAATCCGTTCGGATTGTAGTTCAGCAGCTTTCCTTCTTCTTTTTCTTCCCTTTTCTTCATGAATTCCTTGGGGATTTCCTTGGGGACTCAAGGATCCTTTTCTCAACAATGCTCTTCTACTATGTTATGTACAAAGGCCTTCTAGTCTTGTCTCTCCTTGATGCTTGGTCATTGAATATGATCAATTTAGCCTTGTTTTGCCATGAAAATGCAAGATTCTTACTCCTTTCCTACCAAGGGATCAAAATCTCAAAGAATATGCAAAACAAAGAACTAAAGATAAGAAATGACCCAAATAGGCACTAAAAAGCATAGAAACAATGGTAATTCGGGGGCTAAATATGCGCCAATTATGGTCGCATCAAATATCCCCAAACCGAACCTTTGCTCGTCCCGAGTAAAGAGGTGACAAAGACTAGGACCAATACTAACCTAACCTAATAATAATAGCCGATATGAGACAATTAGCGGGTCTCACTCCGCCCCTTCAACTCACAACAAGACAACCATGAGGTAGGATGCCTTCTTGCAAGGCAAGGTGGGTCTTGCCAAAATGGCGACACATCCAAACATTAAGCACACAAAAACACATAATGGATGCATCTACAAAAAGAATAGCCACTTTCCTCATCTAAGTGGCGGAAATTATCTACAAGGGAAGCAATTCAAGGGTACACAATCCTTCATAGATGCAATTTGTTCAAACTACTAAGCCTAGAAGGATACCAATAAATCACCTCCAAAAGGTGTCAAGCTAGGGTACCTTTGTCCTCAATCGTTAAATGCTTTTGTCAAGAATAGACTCCCTATGGTGTTAGAAACACTGGAGGATCGCGGAATTCCCCCTCTTGCCTAGACAAGAAGAAGGGTCGTCCCCTCTCTACCATGCACAAAAATGGATAAGATGGAAAAGGGATCGATAGTATTTGAGTTTCACTTTGGGAGTTTGCTTTTGTTTTTGTTTTTCCCCCCAATTTCATGTGGCATATAACATTTTGAGAACACTTTCTTGCCATTTCTTTTTTATTTTTGGCATTTCAATACTTGACAACTTTTTGCATTTCTTTTTGAACATTTTCAAAGTCACCCCAATTAGTAACGAGGGTGCCTTGTATTTGAAGCATAGGAGTTCTATTTTTGCTCCTCTTTTCATTTGATGCATTTTTGCAAACTTTCTTTCACTTTTCATTTCATTGAACTCAAATTGATTTCTTTTTGTGCCCATTCCCTTTGATGACAAAAATATATGGTAGAACATGGATGAATGATGGAAGTATGCATGGTTTCAAGGGTCACCTTGGAATAAACGGTAGCCAAGGAGTTATCACACCACAAGGTACTCTTGACTAGGCCTTAATCCATGGGTCAAAGGATACTAGCATGACACATCCTAGGATGTTTTACAAGTATTCTAACAAGCAAAGTCTTAAGAATAAAAAGCATCTACTAGGGCCTATATACACTTGTCAAGCTTCCCAAGTAGACGGTTTCACAAAATTTTTCTAACATGCAACTACATGCCATGATGCAACTAACATATAAACATCCTAATGCAAATGATTCTACCAACTAATATGACATATAAACTAAATGCAATTCCTAGGTTCACATTGTTATACCGCATCAATCAAAATAAAGCCACATAGTCATTAACATAAAGAGGAAAAAGGAGATTGGAAAGATCATACCATGCGGTCTTCAATATCCTCATGTCTCGGATGTGGCGTAGTCAATCAATGTGAAAAAGGATGAACAAACGCAATATATACAAGACAATATATACAAGGGAAATGAACTTGTTTTTGGTTTTTCAATTTTTAAATTTTTATGATTTTTGAATAAAAGTTAAGTGTTAGAATTCCCATCCCCACACTAATATGGGCATTGTCCTCAATGGCCAAAATGATGGAAATTATGCAAAGATGATGCATGATTTTCTATACTAAATGCAATTCTACACTAAACTATACTACATGATGCATGGTTTTTGTTATGACGGAGAGGATAATTTAAATTACCTCCCGTTGCGTATGCATTAACTTCCCCAAACCAAGTAAGACACTATTGCTAATGTCAAAGCATGGGGGAGTTCATGCACATGCAATGCTATGCATGAGACTAGATTGTCATTTTGGATTTTCAAAAATGGGAACAATAAAGAACACCTCAAAGGAACCGAGGTGTGAGTCCTTTGATGTTGCTAGGACTAAACCAACAATGATCAAAATGAAATAAAGTACAAAGAGATATAGACAAACCGTGGGAGAGTAGGAATCTCCAAGGCTAGTCTTCCATCATGCTACTATCACCATCACTTCCCTCATGAGAAGTGGTCACATTGCCACTTTCCTTGGCACTTTCTTCTTTGCTTTCCTCATCACCATCTTCCTCATCATTATCTTCACCAGGCCATCTCTTTCTTCATCTCCACTTGCTTCTTCCTCAATGTTATCATCAAATTCCTCATCATTTCTAACAACCTCATTGCCTTCCACCACGTCCCTTGATGCACCCGGAAATAAGGCTTCTCTATCCGCCCAACTAGGCAAAGGACAAGATGGATCAAGGAGTCCTTGCCTAGCTAGATGTAGGAGGGGAGGATATTGAGCCAAATAAGCATTCTTCCGATCTTCATAAGCTTGCTTGTGCATGGCTTGCATTAGAAGAGTGACATAATCTTTTCCAATTTCAACTCCTTGTGGTGTGAACTCTTCATAAACATAGGGGTAAGGTGGTATAACAATGGAAGAGGAGGGAGTTTCATGATCACCCTTTTGTTGTTGAATGATGTACTCGGCTTCCTTGGATAGGGGAAGTAAATAGTTGGTCCGGTGGACACTAAGACGGCAAATCTTTGCGGGTAAAGTGAATGATCGAGCCTCACTTGTAAGCCACCCATACTTGGTATCAAGGGGATTGTGAGCAACCCACTTAAACTTGTTAATCAAGGTGGACATATCAATAAGATGGCCACCATCCTTAGCCTTGTACTTGCTATCCTTATTGAAATTAGGATCAAAGTGCTTGGCTAGGACCGTGACAAGGCCGCCATTAACAATTACGGTTTGACCCTTCTTCCCACTATCTACATGGAGCCATATATCAACCAATAGCCTCAAAGAATTGTAAGGCTTGGTGTGAATTCTTCCAATATTTAAAGTTGATTCAAGGAGAATAAAATCGAGTCCCGTGAAATGATTGGTGTCTTTCCTAGCAATTATGGTATTTCCCACAACTTTGTGCCATATTCTTATGCCCGGATGATGGACCAAAAGAGCACGACAAGCTTTAAAATCTTCAAATTTCTTCCCGGAGATTGCCTCCCAAAGAGGCTCGGGATCATACTTCCCATATTGCTTATAAAATTTATGTTCATCGCTAAGACCCAAAATTTCACCCAATTAGGAAAGGTAATGCGTCTACTAGTGTTAGCTAAACGAAACTCAATATTTTCCCTATTCTCAACTTTTGTCACTTTTAAAGAACTTAAGAATTCCAAGACAAGGGAGGGGTATGTTACTTCCTTCATTTCAAACAATTTCTTTAAACCCATGGCATTGAAAAAGACTCTTGTTTGTTCAAGAACACCCAACTTCTCTAAAGCATCTTGGCATATGAATTTGGTGGATTGAATTTGTTTCATAGCAAACTTGACAAATGTATTTCTATGGGAATCGGAAATGAATGTTACCTCCGGGTAATGCAAGAGTTGATTAATTACCGGAGTAGAGGGTGATGCTTCCATAGAAATTTGTTGAGGTGGTTGCACTTCCAAGCTTGGTGTTGATACCACCATTGCCAAAGCTTTCTTCATTTGTAGAGCTTTTTGCCTTTGAGAGAGAGTTGTAGTCTTTGGTGCCTTTGCTTTTGCTTTTGTTGCTCCCTTTGTTCTTGCCATTTGATGAGCTAACCAAGAAAAAGATCAAAAATCTTCAATTTGTAGAATGCCCAAATTGATTTTGAAGGTGAAAGGCTTTGCCTTTATGAGAACAAAAATCAATTCAAAGGTGAAGATTTTGTGCTTGGTTTTGATTGTTAATGAAGATGGAGTGATTGATTTGTTATTTGAAAGATGGTTTGATTTGATTTTGGTGAGTTTTGTTGAGGGTTTTTGTTTTTGAGATGGAGAGGATGAGGGTTTTGATGTTATGGGTAGTGTTTATGAGTGAATGAATGAATGAATGAAGGTGGGGTGGGTATTTAAAGAACTCGACAATATTAGGACGCAGGGACAATCCGTGCGGATTAGGCGCAATCCGCTCGGATTCTTGACTTCAAATTTTCAAAAATCCCGCCTAGAGACGGGCGGATTCTCGGGAATCCGCTCGGATTCTTTTTGGATGAGACGGGCGGATTTTTGCGTGAGACGGACGGATTCTTGTCCAGAGATTTTTCTTTGTTTTTCTTCACCGCAAGACGGGCGGATTGTCCACAAGACGGACGGATTCGTGAGACGGGCGTCTTTCCGTAAATCCGCTCGGATTCTTCAACGATCAAGAATTTGCGGTTTTCAGCTCAGCCCAAGAGGGGCGTCTTCTCACAGGACGCTCGGATCTTCTTCGCAGACGGGCGGATTCTCGATAATCCGCTCGGATTGGTCCTTGTGTACACGGATTCAGTTCCATCCGTGCACCAACGCATTCCCTTATCATTCTTTCTTTCTTTCTTTCAAATCTTGTGTTCTTCATTGCGGGGGCACTACTAAGGCATGAATAGCCTAGGCAATTGCCATCCCCACACTAAGGTAAAGCACTACACATCAATTAAAATCATTAGTCCCTCCCTCACTTCTCTCTTTTCATGACAATTATTTTGATCAAAGTAAATAAATCCAAAAATGACAAAAAATGCAATACAAAAAAATTAAATGTAAGTTAGGGAGTTAGAGATATTTACAAGTGGTGGTTTAGGGAGGACTCCACCAAACTCTCATTCTTGATGAGATGTCAAGGGGGCATGTTCAAGGTGTTGTTGATGTTGCTCAACACCTCGAAGAAATAATTAAAAGCTTGTTCATTATTGTGGTAGAGGTCCTCAATAGACCGTGGCCCTTGTTGTTGATCATGATCGATGGCATGCCCAATGTAGGGATTAAAGATCCCTTCAAATTCGTCGTCCCAAAGACCACAAACTTCATTGAGTTGATCATTGAAAATCTCTTGCTTGGATGGAGACAACTCTCCCAATTTCTTCTCTTGGCCAATGAGGCCATCTTCTTCTTCCTTGGTTGATTTTGATGAGCTTTGCAAGCTCTCCTTTTCACAATTCACTTGCTCTTTGAATGGAGAATCTTCAACTTTCTTCCTCCATTGGAGTTCCGATTTCTTCTTTTCATCTTTTCGGCTATAATGATCAATCATGAAACATGGCTCATGCAAACGAGGAGCTCTCATGGTCTTGTCAAGATTAAAAGTTATGCTTTCATCTCCCACTTCTAGAGTGAGCTCTCCATGTTTCACATCAATCACCGCACCCGCGGTGTGTAGGAAAGGTCTTCCTAAGATGATTGGAATGTTGGAATCTTCCTCCATATCAACAATGACAAAGTCCACCGGGATGAAAAACTTCCCAATTCGCATGGGGACATCTTCCCATATCCCTAGCGGTGTCTTCGTCGATCTATCGGCCATTTGAAGAGTGATATTGGTACATTTAAGCTCTCCCATTCCCAACCTTTTACTTACCGAGTACGGCATGACACTCACACTAGCCCCTAGATCACATAAGGCTTTGTTGATCGTTGTGTCGCCAATGGTACACGGTATTGAGAAGCTTCCCGGATCCTTTAACTTTGGAGGTGAACTCCCTTGAAGAATTGCACTACTCACCTTAGTGAAGGCGATAGTCTCAAGTTTCCGGATTGACTTCTTCTTTGTGAGGATATCTTTCATGTACTTTGCATAGGCCGGAACGTGATTGATTAATTCCGTGAAAGGAATTGAGACTTCTAAGTTCTTCACAATTTCCATGAACTTTCCAAGTTGATCATCAAATTTGGGCTTGGCTTGACGACTTGGAAAAGGAAGTCTAATCACAATGGGCTCCTTTTATTTGGCTTTGTCTTCATTTTTCTTTGAGCTTTCTTCTTTTGATGATTCCCCTTCCTTGGGACCTTGCACCACAACTTCATTCTCACTAGCTCTCACAACTTCATCCTCAACTTGCTTCTTCGGTGCCTCATATCTTGTACCACTTCTCAAGTGAATGGCACTAACCGTTTCATGTCTAGGGGGATTACCTTGAGGTGGTAATTGCCCCTTTTGTCTTGTTGAGCTTGAAGATGCTAGTTGGGTCAATTGTGTTTCCAACATCTTGGTGTGAGCTAGAATGTTGTTGATGGTGGTATCCTTTGCTTGGCTATCTTTTTGCATTTGGGTGAAAAATTTTTGTTGATTTTTTTGCATTTGAAGGACCGCTTTTTGGACATCAAAACTTTGGTCATTGTGGTGATTGTATGGATTTTGATTTTGGTAGCCTTGGTTTTGATTGAAAAAGGGTCTTTGATTTTGATTTCTCATGGGTGGTGGAGTGTATGTTGGTTGAGGGTTTTGAACATTTTGGCTTTTGTATGAGAGATTTGGATGGAACTTGGTGTTTTCATTGTAAAAATTTGAATAAGGGGTGCCACTTTTGTAAGCTTGGAAAGCATTGACTTGCTCGGTTGTTCCCCTACATTCACTTGAGTCATGACCCAAGGTTCCACAATTCTCACATATCCCGCTTGGGATTGATGAGGATGCCGTCATGGCATTGACATGATGCTTTGATGATTTTGAGCTTTCCTCAAGCCTAGCCATAGCTTGTTCAAACTTCAAGTTGATTGTGTCAATGTGAGCACTAAGTTGAGCACCCAATTGAGTAACGGTGTCCACTTCATACTTTCCTCCTCTAGTAGCCTTGCGAGGCCTACTATATTGTGAATTATGGACCGCCATTTCCTCAATCTTGTTCCATGTTTGATTGTCATCAACTTCGGTGAACATTCCATTTGATCCCATATTGAGAATGTTCCTTGAATCTTCATATAAACCATTCCAAAATTGTTGCACTAAAAACCATTCGCTAAGTCCATGGTGAGGACATGAGCGACAAATACCTTTGAACCGCTCCCAAGCTTCATACAAAGATTCTTCATCCCTTTGCTTAAAACCCGTAATTTGAGCTCTTAGCATGTTAGTCTTCTCCGGTGGGTAGAATTTTTTGTAGAAAGCTAGAGCTAGCTTCTTCCAAGAATCTATTCCAAGGGTGGCCTTATCAAGGCCCTTCAGCCATTGCTTTGCGGTGCCGATTAACGAAAAAGGAAATAAGACCCATCTTATTTGGTCTTGAGTCACGCCCGTTTGAGAGATAGCTTCACAATAATCACAAAATGTTTCCATATGAGAATGAGGGTCCTCACTAGGCATTCCCCCGAATTGGCTCCTCTCAACTAGTTGAATGAAGGCGGACTTGGCAATGAAGTTTCCGGTAAGATGTTGTGGGGTAGGAGTACCATTTGGTAGATCCTCCTCGGTGGGTATAGAGTGTGACGAGAATTTAGGCATTGTAGGTGGATTTTGTGTGGTATTGTTTAATGGGTTCTCTTCTCCTTCTATTGCGAAAGGATTGACAAACTCACTAGTGGGTTGAACAACTTCACCAACACCTCCCAAATTCCTCCTAACAAGTCTCCTATTATTCGTCAAGGTTCTTTCGATTTCACGGTCAAAAGGTAACAAATCTCTTTGTAACCTTCTAGACATGCAAAATATCAAACAACTAGAAAACAATTAGAACAAACCTTGAGGAGTTTTACTTCCCAAGGTGAAAAAGACACAACTAAAAACAATAAAAGAAATCTTAAATCAATTAAACACCGTCCCAGGCAACGGCGCCATTTTTGATCGGAGCCATTTGGTGTTCACAATTAAGCATATGTGGTCGTTGGTCAATGGTCGATACAAAACACAATTTATACTTCACAAACAACTCTACAATTAGTAAAGAGGCAAGTAAAGGTCGGATCCCAAGGGACGGGTATTGAAATGAAGATTCTATTGTAACTAGTGGTGTCTAGGGGTGTCACAAATTGGGTTGATGTAGAAGGTCACTAAACTAAAATAGCAATGAAAATAAACTAACAAGGTAAATGAAATAAGGGTGTAAACAATTGATTAAAAGCACTAGGGTGTCATGGGTTCATAGGGGAATCATGGGATATGATCATACAAACATGTTCTCAATTTATAAGCAAGCAATTATTGTTGTGATGGATTGAATTGGGTTATATCTTACAATCCTAGGAAAGTTTGGGTCCCGGAGCCGAATCTCTTGGATTGTACAACACCTACAAGTCGACTTAATCTTCCCTACTTAACACATGCATGGTCTAACAAGACTCGAGTTGGGTTATGTCTTACAAGTCAAGTTGAAAAGATAGAAGATGATAGTAAATGCAAGGATTCATAGGCTTAGCATTTCATCAAATATAACATGTGCATGTATTAAGATCAAAACAAGCAAGCAAATAAGATATGAAAGCATATTAATTTAAGCATGAATCATTCCCCATGTTGGTTTCCCTAATCACCCATTAAACCCTAGCCAAGAGACTACTCACTCATTATCATATTGATCATGCTAGGAAGGTTGTCAATCATACTAACATAATGAAACATGATGAATAAATGAAAGTAATTAGCAATAATTAAAAAGGGATTAAGAGATTATACCTACTAATGATTCCAATAATAAAGCAAGAATAATAGAAGTACTTGAATCCTAGATTGAGAGGTTGTCAATCTCCCAATAATAACCCAAATAATCTTCAATTACCCAAAATAAAGTAAGAACAAGAGAGAGATTAAAGAACTAAAACTTGGATTGAAACTTGATTAATATTTGATTACAATATTGAAGAGAGATTTGATTGATATTAACTACACTAATTATTGATGAGAAGAACATGCTCCTCTAATTAGACTAATGGGGTATTTATAGTGAAAATTAGGGAGGATGCATTAGGGTTAACTAAGGGCTAAACTAGTAATTACACTTTTTAAGTTGAGCAAGGAGCCTCCGGGATTATCCGAGAGAAGGGCTTCTCCATTTCGTAGCTTGAAGAACGAAATCAGTGTCGTGGTCTTTGTGATCCGTGCGGCCGGGAGTCGGGACGGCCGGATCTGGGATGGACGATCCGAGCGGATCAAGGAACAAGACGCTCGGATTGGGCATGGGGAATCCGAGCGGATTCCTGGTGAGGACGCTCTGATCGGGCGAGGACGGACGGATTCTCTACAATCCGTTCGGATTGTAGTTCAGCAGCTTTCCTTCTTCTTTTTCTTCCCTTTTCTTCATGAATTCCTTGGGGATTTCCTTGGGGACTCAAGGATCCTTTTCTCAACAATGCTCTTCTACTATGTTATGTACAAAGGCCTTCTAGTCTTGTCTCTCCTTGATGCTTGGTCATTGAATATGATCAATTTAGCCTTGTTTTGCCATGAAAATGCAAGATTCTTACTCCTTTCCTACCAAGGGATCAAAATCTCAAAGAATATGCAAAACAAAGAACTAAAGATAAGAAATGACCCAAATAGGCACTAAAAAGCATAGAAACAATGGTAATTCGGGGGCTAAATATGCGCCAATTATGGTCGCATCAAGTCCTTAAGTCCTTATAAGGACCCTTAGATGGACAACATCTAAGGTGGAGATTGTTTACAAAATATAGGCTAAAAAAAAGGAAAAGCTTGGCTAGGAAAGAGGACAACATTTCCTGCAAATTGTCCTTACCAATGATCATTTCCTGCGGACAAAAGGATATATCCTTTGTGCTATGTTTACACTCCCCACATTCTTCCTTCCTTAACACACTTATTTCCAACTTTATTCTTTCTTTCTTCTCTCTAAAACTGGGTTCTTCCATCTGAAAACGAAGTTTTTAGCTAAAGTTCTCTCTAAATCATGCAAATCAGCGTAAACATGCAAATAATAGATGGCATCAATGGTATTTCTTCATTTTATTCATTGTTTTCAGTCACGTTTTAATATTTTCAGTTGAATAGGATGGATGAAGGTAATGATAAATTTTGCATGTCATCGAATTTGTTCATTCTTGTTTTTATTATTTGTTACTAGGTTTGAAATGAAGATTGTTAGAAGTAAATCTTCATGCTGGGTTTTCATTAATTTGAGTTTTGAGTTGCATCAACGCATTCTGACAACATTTACATGAACACTTTTGCTATAGTTTTACATTTACACTTTTTATTGTTATATTTTTTATGTGAGTTAGCATTCTGACAACATTTACACTTTTGTTGACATTTACACTTTTAAAGCATCACATTTACACTGCATTCCTGCTGACATTTACACTTTTGGTGTACTTTTACTTACACTTTTGGTGTACTTTTACATTTACACTTTTTAATTGTTATAGTCACCTTTGGATTTTTATTGTTATATTTTTTATGTGAGTTAGCATTCTGACAACATTTACACTTTTGTTACATTTACACTTTCAGACCATCACATTTACACTTCGTTTCTGCTGACATTTACACTTACACATTTGGATGTTTACTTTTGCTATAGTTTTACATTTACACTTTTTAATTGTTATAGTCAAGCATTCAGAAAACATTTACACTTTTGTTGACATTTACACTTTTAAAGCATCACATTTACACTGCATTTCTGCTGACATTTACACTTTTGCTGACATTTACACTTTCAGAACATCACATTTACACTTCGTTTCTGCTGACATTTACACTTACACTTTTGGATGTTTACTTTTGCTATAGTTTTACATTTACACTTTTTAATTGTTATAGTCACCTTTTAATTGTTATTATTATAGTTTTAATTTGAGTTAGCATTCTGAAAACATTTACACTTTTGTTGACATTTACACTTTTAAAGCATCACATTTACATTGCATTTTACGACATTTACACTTTTGCTGACATTTACACTTTCAGAACAACACATTTACACTTCGTTTCTGCTGACATTTACACTTACACTTTTGGATTTTTACATTTACACTTACACTTTTGGGAAATCATAATTTGCACATTTACACTTTTGGAATATTTACATTTATGGAACATTCCCTTTACATTTACACTTTACTTCGGGTTACGTTTACACTTACACTTCATATCTGATGACATTTACATTTACACTTACACTCTGTGCACATTTACAGACTTGCTAAAACAGAATGGAGTTCAACCTGACAGGCAGGAGATGTGTAGGGAGGTCGAGAAGAGGTTTACACCGTACATCGGCCAGGAATTTGGGGGGGTTGAGGACGCGGTGACTTTCTATAAGATATACGCCATTGCTTGTGGGTTTGATGTACGTAGGTACACAACAAAAAAAATGGCGTGGCGGTGAGATCAAGTCAAAGCTCGTCGTCTGCAATCGAGAAGGTTTCGCTCACAAGACGCCCAGTAAAGATCGGGATGACGGACTGGTTGGGGAGAAGTCCCAGAGGATATTCAGGGTCACTAGAGTGGGGTGTAAAGCGAGGATACGACTATATATGAAGAATGGTATTTTATTAATTGACCGGTTTCACGAGGGTCACAATCACGAGCTTATCTCACTTAAGGACAGAGAGTTCCAGAAATTGTCGCGTAACATAATATATTATCACAAGATGATAATCGTTTCGAACTCAAGGGTTTGTAATACATAATCACTCTCTATACTAAATAAATAATTCCATTCATGTTATATTTATATGACGATTCGTTAATGATTGATTGGCAAACAAGATAGGAGCAACAAAGACATACAGAATCTGCAAAGAACAAGTGAATGAATACGAAAACATTGGAGCAAGCTTAAATGATTTTAAGAACTTCCATAGGGATATTAAATGTTTCATTCACGAACTGGATGGTCAGTTGTTTGTTGATCATTTCAAGGAAATGACTGAAACAAGAATAGGTTTCTACTTTGACTATGACCTTGACGATGATGGCAGCCTACGTAGGACCATATGGGCGGACGGTACTGCCCGAGATAATTACAAAAATTTTGGTGATGCGGTGTCATTCGAACCAACTTACTCCACCAATAAGTATTCTATGGTATTCACACCATTCACGGGTGTTGACCACCATAAACGATCTGTGACGTTCTGTGGGGCTCTAATTGCAAGGGAAGATTATGAGTCGTTTAATTGGGTTTTCAGCCGGTTTTTACAAGCAATGGGGGGTAAGGAACCCGAGTACATAATTACAGATCAAGACCCAGGTATTATCAAATATGTCCCTCTTGTTTTCAAGATAGCGCACCATCGGTTCTGTATGTGGCATATAATGAACAAAATGCCCAGTAAGTTTGGCGTCTCGAGGAGTGATTATAATGAGTTCATGTGTAAAATTAATGACATTATATGGGACGATGAGCTTGAGGCAGCAGAATTTGATGGTATCTGGGAGCAAATAATTGAAGATCATGGTGTTGGCATAAATGATTGCTTTGCAGATACATATACTATAAGGGGACAGTGGGTGATGGCGCATTGCAGAGACTTGAAGATGGCGTCGATTATGAGGACGGCTCAAAGATCAGAGAGCGAAAATAGCTTTTTCAAGAGGTTTAAGCATAAGTTAGGAACATTGGTTGAGTTTTGGATGCGTTTTGAGAGCGCTATGGACCAACAAAGACATACACAGAAGCAGCTAGACAACATGGATAAGCACTCGTCCGCAACGGCGTCAACACATCTGGCATTAGAGATTCATGCTGCAAAGGTGTACACCTATTCAGCTTTCTAGAAATTCAAACAAGAAGCCATCTTCTCAATTGATACATATAGAACAGGAGGTTTCACTGAGAGAGGCGAGCTAGAGGTAACTACTGTCAAAGATTCATCCAGAAAGAAGAATTTTGAAGTTGCATACAGTCCAGGTAGTTTACACTTCCTATGACATTTACACTTTCTGTTTTTATCTCATTTAAATTCCTATAACTTAACATTTACACTTCTAATAACTTAACATTTACACTTTACAGTTCATGACATTTATACTTCCTATTAGTTTACATTTACACTTCTAATAACTTAACATTTACACTTTACAATTCATGACATTTACACTTTACATCATATGACATTTACACTTCCTATACCTTAACATTTACACTTTTCCACTTAATGACATTTACACTACATTTCATGATATTTACACTTTACATCATATGACATTTACACATTTAAATCCTTATAACTTAACATTTACACTTCTAATAACTTAACATTTACACTTTACAGTTCATGACATTTACACTTCCTATTAGTTTACATTTACACTTCTAATAACTTAACATTTACGCTTTACAATTGATGACATTTACACTTTACACTTCTAATAACTTAACATTTACACTTCTAATAACTTAACATTTACACTTTACAGTTCATGACATTTACACTTCCTATTAGTTTACATTTACACTTCTAATAACTTAACATTTACACTTCTAATAACTTAACATTTACACTTTATAGTTCATGATATTTACACTTCCTATTAGTTTACATTTACACTTCTAATAACTTAACATTTACACTTTACAGTTCATGTCATTTACACTTCCTATTAGTTTACATTTACACTTCTAATAACTTAGCATTTACACTTTACAATTCATGACATTTACACTTTACATCATATGACATTTACACTTTCTGTTTTTTTTCTCATTTAAATTCCTATAACTTAACTTTTACACTTCTAATAACTTAACATTTACACTTTACAGTTCATGACATTTATACTTCCTATTAGTTTACATTTACACTTCTAATAACTTAACATTTACACTTTACAATTCATGACATTTACACTTTACATCAGTGACACTATTTTTAACGTTCACACTTACATGCTAGCTTTAACTGATGACACAGGTACACGTAAAGCAAGCTGCAGTTGTACGATGTTTGAAAGAACCGGAATCCTATGCCGCCATATAATATGGATTTTTTCAGCAAGTGGGATAAAGACTATACCAGAAGATTATGTTGTAAATAGATGGATGAAAGAGTATCTCCGATTAAGGATTTTCAATACTAATGGTGAAGGGACAGAAAACATGCAAGTCATCGATGAAAAACAAATTGCAATGTCAATAATGTGGTCAGAAGTTCATGAAGCTATAGGGCTCCTTCGAGACAAAGGAGTAGTTGATGTTGACAGCTTTTCCGCTGTAATTAGGGCATTTAAACAGTCCCTGTCACCATTAGGGGAAGTGTTGAATAAAAATCAACAAAAGGATAAATTTCTGAATTGTACGGCATGTGAGGTAGTGACGATATTGCCACCAAAGAATTCGAAAAACAAGGGGACCGGAAAAGATTCTTTGTCACCAAAACAAAAGCAATGGTGTTGGCTAGGAAACCCAAACGTAAATGTAAGAATTGCAAGAGAATGACAAATTAGGACAAGAGGAACTGCCCTAACCCCTTCTCAGCACAGACGCCATTGTGCGAAGGGTCGTCTCAACCAGAAGAGGGTGAAGGAGAGGAGGAGGAAGAGCTGGAATCAGAACAAGAATAGACGTCAGATCAGTGACAAATGTTGCTCTATATATTTTGAGTGTGTAACTTAAAACTTTGATGTGCTATAACTGGAGCGGGCGATTAGGAATTGGTCTCATGGCAGCGTAACTTTGAACTGCAGTTAGTGTAACTTTTAGTAACACCAACGTTAGAGTTACACTGTCATAAGACCAAAATCTCTCTGTTTTATTAGATAGCCAAACATTGTGTTACTTGAACTTATTTTGGATTACTTATGTTATTTCAAGTAACAGTTACACTTATTTTCAAATAACTGGTGTTAACATTTACACTTGCTGATGTATCACTTTTATATATACTTTTATAGCTCCCTTTATACCATTTTACATACCGTTTCGTGCCTATTATATCATTTATATGCCTTATTTCAATGAATTGTCGATACTGCCGCTAATTTGTGTTTTGATGCAGAAATGACTCGTTATGAGTATGATCAAGTTAAGATTAGCATGGCGGAGACGGCATAGTAGAATACACGAAGCATGGCACGAGAAACGAGGAAGCACGGAGGCTAGAAGAGAAAGAAGAGAAGAAATAGTCTGTGAAGCAAGATCCTCGATCGAGTCACCTCTGGCTCGATCGAGCATCTGTCCTCGATCGAGTCACCTCTGGCTCGATCGAGGAACCTCTCTGGCAGATTTATTTCCGGACTTTCCTAAAACGATTATCTTTTGTTATAAATTAGAAACTCGTGTTTTATTCTTAGACTACGTTTTAATTTACCTTCATACTACTGGATACTTGCTTAGAACCCTAATTTCTTCCTTGTGACGGTACTAATCTTTCCTCATTAATTAATCATTCATCGTTTTATGTTAATTGATTATTGTTTCATGCTTTCAATTATGTTTTCAATCTTAATCATTGTTGTTGTTGTTATCATTATGAGTAGCTAATTCCCTCATCTAGGATGAAGGGGATCTAGGTTAATTAAAAGGGAAAATTGATTAATTGCTATTGATATCGCTTAAGTTGTTGTTTGATTATTGTACTTCTTCTAGTTAATTAACTAGAGGCCTGAGTTATTAATTAGTGTAGCGAATTAATCCTATCGCCGACCGGGTTAGAATTAATATAGGCTGCGATAATCAAATAGATTGTATCTAATTATAGCGACCGCATGTTAGAATCGATCTAAAGGGCATAATTGAGTCGACCGATCTTATGACCTTAAACAGCTTGATAGATTTAGCAATTGATTAACAATCCCCAAAAAACTGACCTAGTGAACCGGAAGTCCTAGACTTTTAATATTATCGTTTAAACCTTAATTTAATTACTTGCAATTAGTTTATTAGATCAAAACAAAAAAAAACCCCAGAAATCGGTTACTTTTAGACAGCGTAAATACTTGCAGACTTAGCTTTTACCGCCTCCCTGTGGATTCGATACATGTCTTACTACTAGCTATTCTTGTTAGTCCTGAGATAGTTTTACTTTGGTTTGGTAATACGACTTTAGCCACATCAAATTTGGCGTCGTTGCTGGGGAGGCAACAATTGTTTAGTTTGTTTGTGTTTATTTTATCTTTTTGTCTCAGGGAACCCAGTTCCTTAAGACCGTTCTCACACTTTTCTTGTTAGTTCCGTTTATGCCCAGGTCTAATAGGTCCGAGATTATTCCTTTTGATCCTGAACCAGAAAAGACTTTTCGCTACAGACGGAAATTTAATCAAGAAGTGGGTCAAGTAGAAGACTTGAGTATACTTGACGTCGAAACGGCAAGCTCAACAGAGATAGCCGATCGGTCCTACGAAGAGGAAGAGGACGACATTCCTATTCCTGACATTCCAGTCACGACTGATATTCCCGAAACTACCATCATGCCTACTTTAGCCAGTCACTCAGAGCCGACCTTAGCTTCTATCCCACAAGGATTTAAGCTGCCCACTACTACCAATGTAACTTTTGAGATTCGGCCATCTTACATCAATTTGGTGGAATGAAATATGTTTGGAGGGACAAGTGCTTTGAGGATCTGCGACGCATATGGAGAAATTTGTCACCTCTGCTTTGTTTTATTCCATTAACAATTTGGAGTGACACAAGATCGAGTTAAGCGGTGCTCTTTCCTTTCTCTCCGAAAGATGGAGCCGAGTGGTTGAGAGATATGGACATGGATATTGAGGGAGTTCTGATGGAATTCCTTGGCTCTTGCTTTCTACAAGAGGTACTTCCCACCTCAAAAGACTAATGCTTTGAGAAATCAAATTACCAGTTTCAAGCAAGGAGCTACTGAAGATTTGAATGAAGCCTGGACTCGCTTCAAACATTTAGTCCGATCAGTGGTTTCTTTGCAACCAGTTTTATAACAGGTTGTTTGACGATCATCGTGCCCTTTTGGATTCTTCTGCTAATGGGAGGTTTCAAGATAACACCAATGATGGTGACGCGTGGAAGTTGATTGATCAGATTGCTACCCATACCGCCAAGTATGGAAATCTTAGGGGAAGCACGCGAGGTACTGGAGTTGATAGTGCCCTGGCGGCACAGCTGGAGACTATTTCTGCCCAGATTGCTGAGATAAAGACTACCCAATCATTGGGTAGTAAGGAGAGAGTTCATGCTATGAGTCAGCAAGTAGAGGAGTCTTGTGCTAGATGCGATTTAGATGGTCACAGTGCAGCTAATTGTATGAGCACATTAGAGCAGGTTAATGCCTTTCAGGCTTACAGACAAGGTGCACAAGGTACACCTTTCTCCAACTTTTACAATGAAAGAACGAAGGAACATCCGTTCCTTCAATGGTCTAGTCAGAATGTGCAAAACCCGCAGCAGTCACAACCGCAAAAGAATACTTATATCCCTCCCAACAATCGTGGTAGTCAACCACAAGGGGGATATCAAAGGCAAAATCAAGGAGGACAGCATTTTAACAATCAATATCAGCAGCCTCCTCAGCAAACTCCTCAACAAATTCCTCAATAAGCTCCGAACAATGAGATGGCAGAGTTGCGCAATCTTTTGCAACAAACTTTGTCGATGCAGCAGAAGAAGATGGCTCAAATTTCTGAGCTAATTGCCCATAACAAGATGCTAGATAATCAAGTGGCTCAGATGGCACTTCAAAACCCATCAAAACAGGCCGTAGGACTTCCTCCTCAAGGTAAACAAGCTCATGAGCAAGCTAATGTTATTCAGCTGAGGAGCGGTACTTCTTATGCGAATCCCGACCTACAAAGCCTTGAGAATGACGTGCCCATTATTGTTGATGAGGTCCCTTATATGCATCCCAAAGGATTGGGTAATTTGGAACTTAGTGATGATGAGAAAGAACCTGACGAAGTTGAAACACGAGCTGACGATAAAAGTAAAAAAAAGACGAAGAAGCTGAACCTGCAGAGGTTCCTCGATCGAGTCAGCCCCGGCTCGATAGAGGATCCAGCCAGCTCGATCGAGTCACCCCTCGACTCGATCGAGGATCCACTTCGACAGCTGACGGTGTTTCAAAAGTTGTTTCTAAGGACAAGCAAGCCGAGCCCATAACTATTGCACTACCTTTTCCTCATCGACAACAAAAATCCAAGCTGGATAAGCAGTTCGGTAAGTTTATGGAGGACGTGAAGAATCTACAGGTAAGTGTCCCTTTTACTGAATTAATTACTCAAGTGTCGGCTTATGCGAAATTCATGAAGGAGATTTTGACAAGGAAAAGATCCTTTGACGCGGTGGAAACTATTGCTTACTCTCAGAAGTGCAGTGCCATGTTGCCAATTAACTCACCACCTAAATTAAAGGATCCAGGAAGTTTTTCTATCCCTTGTCAAATTGGTCATCTTTTTATTAGTAAAGCTCTTTGTGATTTAGGAGCTAGCAACAGCGTTATGCCTTTATTCTATTTGTAAGAAATTAAATATGGGTCCGTTGACAGTTACTAATATGACACTGCAGATGGCCGATAGAACTGTTAAACACCTATTGGGGGTGTTAGAGGATGTTCCCGTTCGAATTGGGAAGTTTTTCATCCCCGTTGATTTTTTTGTCATGGACATGGCTGAAGACAACCAAATCCCTATCATCTTGGGCAGAGCGTTCATACATACTGCGGGGGCGGTCATAGATGTTAGGCAAGGGAGATTAACCTTAGCTATGGGGGATGATACGATTATATTTAACTTGGAAAAAGCATTGAAAAACCCTATGATAGAAGAGACTTGTCATAGTATAGATGTTGTTGATTTTACTATTGATGAGTGTCTTCCTATGTGCTTGGGCAGGGATCCTCAAAAGATTGCCCTAGTCACGGATCCAGCTGATCAGACGGGTTCATGGAGTCCAGAAGTTCATCGGATTAAGAAGCTTCTAACTGGAGAGGAATGCCCACATCAGAAGGTATATAGTTTGGGTGTCACACCTAAGGTAACTGAGGTAAAGAAACCTGAATTAAAACCTCTTCCCTCTCATCTCAAATATGAATTTCTTGATGACTGTGAAATGAACCCAATGATCGTCAATGCTAGCCTAACTGAAGGTCAACTATCTGCTTTGTTGACTGTTTTGAGAACTCATAAAAAGGCAATTGGGTATAGCATTGATGATCTCAAAGGTATTAGTCCTGATTTTTGTATGCATCGTATTCATTTGGAAGAGGGCCACAAGCCTAGTGCACAAGGTCAGAGACGACTAAATCCTCCAATGCAGGAGGTGGTAAGAAAATAGGTACATAAATTACTTGATGCCGGTATAATTTTCTCTATATCTGATTCTAAATGGGTCAGTCCTGTCCAAGTTGTACCTAAGAAGGGAGGTACTACAGTAGTAAAAAATGATAAGAATGAATTGATTGCTACTAGACTTGTTACAGGATGGAGGATGTGCATTGACTATAGGAAGTTGAACACGGCCACTAAAAAGGACCATTTCCCACTTCCTTACATTGACCAAATGTTAGAGAGATTAGCGTGTCATAGTTATTTCTGTTACCTAGATGGCTACTCTGGTTTCTTTCAGATACCCATACATCCCGACGATCAGGAAAAGACCACTTTCACATGTCCATATGGTGTATTTGCTTATAGGAGGATGCCCTTTGGTTTGTGTAACGCTCCTGCTACCTTTCAACGTTGTATGATGGCCATATTTTTTTTATTACATAGAGTCTATCATGGAAGTCTTTATGGATGATTTCAGTGTATATGGTACTGATTTTGATATTTGCTTGAGAAACTTGACTAAAGTTTTGCAGCGTTGTGAGGAGAGCAACCTTGTTCTCAACTGGGAGAAGTGTCACTTCATGGTTACTGAAGGGGTGGTACTCGGTCACTTGGTGTCAGGTAAGGTTATTCAGGTGGACAAAGCTAAGGTTGAGGTAATTGAGCAACTCCCGTACCCGGTTAATGTTAAAAGTGTGCGTAGTTTTCTTGGTCATGCAGGGTTCTATCGCCGCTTTATTAAGGATTTTTCTAAAATTGCTCAACCTCTAACTCAGCTTCTTCATAAAGATACACCTTTTGTGTTTACTGACAAGTGTATTCAAGCCTTTGACAGGATCAAACAAGCTCTTATCTCAGCTCCCATAATCCGATCACCGGAATGGAGCCTTCCTTTTGAGATTATGTGCGATGCCAGTGACTATGCAGTTTGAGCTGTTCTAGGGCAGCGAAAGGACAAGGTGTTACATGCCATTTACTATGCAAGAAAGACTCTCGATGATGCACAAATCAACTATGCTACTACAGAGAAGGAGCTTCTTGCAGTTGTCTATTGTTTAGACAAATTTAGAGCTTATCTTGTTGGTTCTAAAGTTATTGTTCATACTGACCATGCAGCTTTAAAATATCTTTTAACCAAAAAAGAGGCTAAACCTAGACTTATTAGATGGATCTTATTGTTACAAGAATTTGATTTAGAAATCCGTGATAAGTCTGGTGCTGAAAATGTTGTTGCAGATCATTTGTCCAGATTAAGATTTTCAGGAAGAGAGATTTTGCCCATTGATGACTCTTTTCCAGACGACCATCTTCTAGCTGTAGCTGCAAATACCCCATGGTTTGCAGATTATGCCAATTATTTGGTAGGAGGTACACTTCCTCTTGACTTATCTTATCAGCAGAAGAAGAGATTTATGCATGATGTGAAGCGGTACTTCTGGGACGATCCCTATCTGTTCCGAGAGTGTGCCGATGGTATCTACAGACGATGTATTCCAGAGGGTGAGGTACGTGCCATCCTTTATCATTGTCACTCTTCTTCCTATGGTGGTCATCATGGTCCTTCTCGGACATTTGCCAAGGTAATGCAATCGGGTTTTTATTGGCCTACTATCCTTAAAAATGCTACTAACTTTGTCCGTTCTTGTGATGCTTGTCAAAGAACTGGAAATATCTCGCAAAGGCATGAGATGCCTCAAACTGGGATCTCCGAAGTGGAGATTTTTTATGTTTGGGGCATTGATTACCAAGGACCGTTCCCTACATCTTTTGGGAACCAATACATATTAGTAGCTATAGATTATGTTTCTAAATGCGTGGAGGCAATTGCCACCCACACTTGTGATGCTAAATCTGTTGTTAAGATGTTTCAGAAGACTATCTTTCCACGTTCGGAGTACCTCGCGCGGTGATTAGTGATGGAGGCAAGCATTTCAATGAGCGTCATCTTAATTCTCTCTTGAAGAAATATGGCGTTACACACCGTAGAGGATTGGCTTATCATCCTCAAACCAGTGGACAAGTAGAGATTTCCAACAGAGAGCTGAAACAGATCTTGGAAAAGGTAGTAAGCAAGAACAGAAAGGATTGGAGTCGGAAGCTCGATGATACTTTGTGGGCTTACCGTACTGCCTTCAAAACGCCGATTGGAACCTCACCTTACCATCTCGTCTATGGCAAGTCCTGTCATTTACCTGTGGAGCTTGAGTACAAGGCTATGTGGGCCATAAAAGAGCTGAATATGGATCCCTCACTGGCGGGTGAGAAACGACTGATGCAGTTGAATGAGCTTGATGAATTTCGACTGCATGCCTACGATAGTGCTCAAGTATACAAGGAGCGAACGAAGAAGTGGCATGACAAGCATATCTTGCAAAGGGAATTTCATGTTGGTGAGAAAGTTCTCTTATTTAACTCTCATTTGCGTTTGTTTCCAGGTAAATTGAAGAGTAGATGGTCTGGACCGTTCACTATTACTGATGTGAACAAATTTGGGTCAGTTACACTGCATTCTGACACAGGAAAGACCTTCAAAGTGAATGGACAACACTTGAAAACTTACTATGAAGGTGCTTAGGTTGGGGTAATAGAGGCCCTTGACCTCTTCCCTATTGATTCTTCTTGCTGATGAAGAATTACGGTCATGCAGGACCGTAAAAACCAGCGCTACCGAGAGGCAGCTCGGATTTTGTAACTTGTTAGTTTGTAATTAGGATTTAATTTTAAGTTTTTGCTTTTACTTTTATGTTTTTCCTTGAACTTTGAGAGATGAGGAGAGGGTACTTGATATGCTTTCAAGTATTATTTGCAGGAATTTTGACGGGATTTGAAGCTATGAGTAACAAATGACAAGAAAATAAGCCAACATCAACTTCCTCGATCGAGCCACATACGACTCGATCGAGGAACCTATCAGCTCGATCGAGCCAGGAGCGACTCGATCGAGGCACCTATGCAGAAATTCAAAAAGTTTAAAACGAAATTTGGGTAGTCAGGAAACTGGTTCCTCGATCGAGCCAGGCGCGACTCGATCGAGGCACCTAAAAAAACCGGGTTCCGCGTTTTCTTTAAACCGGTTTTGTGTTTAATTGCTCTTACTTCTTTCAATTCCCTTCTTCTTATTTCGACACTTTCCTGCGTTTTTCCTCCTCTATTGCTCTTTCTCTCTTCAATCATCATCATTCATCATCAAATCTCTCTTAAAACTTGTGTTTAATTGCTTATTACGTGTTTGCATCAACCTCTTGTGCTTATTTTCTCAATTTCATTGCTAATTTCGCTAAGGTATGTCACGAATTGCTATTTTTGTCTCGGAAAAATCTGAAATTTCTTGCTTAAAACTTGAGTTTATTGTATTAAATCTTCCATTGCTAGTATACAATTGCTATTTCCTTGCTTTCTAGCCCATTGTTTGTTGAAATTCATGCCTAATTTGCTAATTTGGGAATTAGGGTTCTTCAAAATCCGGGTAGAAATTATGCATTAAATTGGCTAGAAATTGTGTTCTTATGCTTGGATTCTTCATTATTTGATACATACTAATGTTCCCCTAACTTTTTGGATGCTTTCATTGTGATTTTGAGTCTTAAAAATGGATTTTTTGACCCATATTTGCCAAAAAAAGGGGACTGTTTTGTGCTATGGTTGGAATATGATTGTCTACTTGTCTTTTTTGTAGGCAATGTCGACTTCTAGGCAAGGAAATAAGAGGACTCGAGAAAGGAGAGCCCCGGTCCAGCAACCCGAGGTGATTCCCGAAGAAGTGGTATCTTTGGAGGACGACTTGTCTCCTTTGGACGATTACCCATTCATTAAATTCCGTGACAAAGCACAAAAGGACAGGTTCGAGTATTTGTTAACAAAATCTATGAGTGCCACTCGATGCGTGGATAGGAAAATTTTGCGAACATTGAAGATAGATGACATTATGTTTGGCATGTTCAATGAGATAGGGTTGCAGGGTCTTTTCACACTCCATGAATTATCTTACCCTACTTTAATTCTCGAATTTCTGAGCTCATTTACTTACTTTCCCAGTGATCATCTTATCAAGTTTCGATTGCTTAATGTAGAACGGTCCTTAACCTTTGACCGTCTGTCAGAAATTCTGGGAATAGATAAGCATACAGACGGAGACTTGTACGGTGTTGGTGGGCTATCCGCTATTCGATATTTTCCATTGTTTACCGGTTATACGGATGAGGATGTCAGTGCTATGGCTTTGTTGGACGTCCAACACGTTTGTCTTCGTTTATTCTTGAGGTATTTGAGCTATTTGTTGTATGGCCGGCACGACAAGAGCAAGACCTCCACTATTGAGGTCTTAATCCTTGCTAGTTACTTGAATCCTTTTCGGGAGGAGACATTCCAGTTCTCTCCCCCTGCTCTTGTGTGCTTGGCTTTTGATAGGATGATTGGGAGGTATGGGAACCTTGATTGTGGTGCTCTTGTCACCAAGATAGCTAGGGCTATTTGTGATTTTGAGGGTGATCACCCCTACGAGCCCATGGATGGCCATGAGCCACTTGTTGATGATGACCACCTCCGTTATGACATTTCTTATATTGACATCAAGAATGGGAAGGACCATTACTGGAGGGTCCATGGCGAGTCTTACATGCTTCTACCTTGCGCCCGTTTACCTGCTGTCGACCCTCTTGAGGAGAGTACGGATGTGGAGTGACCCCCACCCGTTACTTATCTGATTCCTCAGGACCTTCTGGTCACTTTTCGTGGGTCTAGTACTACTAACACTACCGGCGGGCGCCGGAGACGTCGTCAACCCACTACCCATCTGCCTGGCTCATTCCAGCCTGCTCCTCCTCCACCTCCTTCAGCCTATCCTGCTTCAGGCTACCATTTTGATCCGGTTATTGCACGAGAGGTGAGGATGCATGAGGGCATCAACACTGCTTTGACAGAGAGATGGATGTGGGAACAGATAGAGGCCATGTCTCTTGCTTCAGGGGGCCAGTATCTGGGTATGACACTTAGCTATTACACCACTCCGGGTGATGACAGCCGTGTGTTCCATCTATATGGAGTGACTCCTACAGAGTTTGGGCAGTTTAGTAAGGCCTACGGTGCCTTGGGCCGTCCCTTTTACACTCCAGTCCGCCCCTCTCAGCCTACTTTTGTTTTTGCGGAGGACGCCGATGTTCCTTGCTCCCAGAGAGGACCGTTTGGTCAGTTTAGTGCTTCTACTTCCGCTGTTGCTGTTCCAGGAGGAGATGGCCGTGGTAGAGGCCGTGTTAGGAGAGCCACCCGTGGTCGAGGCCGCAGTGTCGTTCCTGATCCCGAGCTGATGTCCCTCTATGCCGAGATTGATGATTATGATGATGCTGATGGAGCCCAGTAGTGACAGCTGGTCACTACATCCCTCTCTTTCCAGCTGATTTGGGGGAGGCTACTGCACTACAGCTAGTATTATCTTTCTTGTTTTGTTTTATTGCATTTCTTTTTACCCTCTTCCCTTTGTTAGTAGAGTCCTATAGGTTGCTGGATTTCTGTGTGATTGTTATGCTGTAGGCGTCACAATGAGGACACTGTGACATTTAGGTTTGGGGGAGTGTGTTTATTTCTGTTGTGTGCTTTTATTTAATGTTGTGTGTGAAAAAATCAAAAAAATTGAAAAAATTGAAAAATTATAAAATACAAAAACATGCTTTTATTTACCTTTATTTATTTTGAGTCGAATCTTGGTGAATTGTGTAGCAATGACGATAATTTGCTTTGTCTTTGCATTTGAGTCCCATCTAGTTGTCCATGTACATTGTTTTGACCTGTTAGCTATGATGAACAAAGCTCTTTACTCAAGTCTTGACTGTCACAATATGCCTTATGCCAAGTAGACTTGACTTTATTTTGTTGGTAAACCACTTAAATTTCTGAGGTCTTTAGAGATTCCTAGGCCGGGAACATTAATAAACCGGTCTCATTGTTATTTAGGCTGATGAGTGTGGTCTCCTTGTGGAATATGTAATATCAAACTGCAAAAGTGTGACATTAGTTTTTTAGCTTTTGCGCGTTCATATGATTAAGTACATGAGGATAGGCGGTTCTTTTTGTTCAAATAAGCCTTACATTACCCAGTTTTGTTAGCCCGTTTGAACCATGTAGCCATTTTATATCCTATTTCTTAGCTACATTCTAAAATTTGCCTACCTTTTCAGGACAGTCGCAGTTGTTTGAGCCTTATTGTTATAGCTACTTTGGTTGGGTTGGGACTTTTATTGTCATGTGAGTAGTAGCTATCCTTTTGTAGCAATTGTGTGACCTCTTATGTTGAAAAACAGAAGTATTATGAAGCAAAGAAAAAAAAAAGGGTTTCGAAAAAAAGAATTCAGAAAAAGAAGGAAAAAAAGAGAAAAGAAAGAAAAGAAAAGGAAAAGAAAAGAAGAAAAATGTTTGCTTCATTGAGTTTTGTTAGGAGGTCGTGTGTGGTAATTACTGGAGTCTAATGCACATTTGGAGAGCCTTTTCATTTCTCTCATATGTTGTCAAAGTTGAGATTATTTCTCTAGTTGGATGATTGTTTTATTTCTTATTAGATTTGGCTATTGGTTTAGCGCTGCGACTACCGTCTGAGCCTCACATACCCATACGTGCTTTTGCACAAGCCACTTCTATACCCATGCCACTTTACCACCATTATGTCCTTGATACATGTACTTGGTCTATTTTGTGAATGCGTACTAGTTGGAGAATCTCCTATCACATTAGATTGCATGCATATTTCATAAGTCGAGTGAGAGTCTTATTTCTTTCTATCTTACATATATCTCACCCCTTATGAGTGCATGAGTGAAACCGCGAGAATCCAACAAAATTGTCTTGCAAGGTTGAAAAGTATTTGGCTGAGTCTCGGTATCATGTCACATCTTGAGTAAGAGCTGCGTTAGTCTATTACCCGTGTCTTTGAATTTGTTTTATTGGCACAATTTTGGTCATTACTTTGTTATAGATGTGGACAACTGGGATTTGTATGTGCCTAGACATTTGCTCTGAGTTATTCATTCACCATATGTTTGTTGTTCTTTGTTTGGCATGGCTGCTTTACTTGAGGACAAGCAAAAGTTTGGTTTGGGGGAGTTTGATGTATCACTTTTATATATACTTTTATAGCTCCCTTTATACCATTTTACAAACCGTTTCGTGCCTATTATATCATTTATATGCCTTATTTCATTGAATTGTCGATACTGCCGCTATTTTGTGTTTTGATGCAGAAATGACTCGTTATGAGTATGATCAAGCTAAGCTTAGCATGGCGGAGACGGCATAGTAGAATACATGAAGCATGGCACGAGAAACGAGGAAGCACGAAGGCTAGAAGAGAAAGAAGAGAAGAAATAGTCTGTGAAGCAAGATCCTCGATCGAGTCACCTCTGGCTCGATCGAGCATCTGTCCTCGATCGAGTCACCTCTGGCTCGATCGAGGAACCTCTCTGGCAGATTTATTTCCGGACTTTCCTAAAACGATTATCTTTTGTTATAAATTAGAAACTCGTGTTTTATTCTTAGACTACGTTTTAATTTACCTTCATACTGCTGGATACTTGCTTAGAACCCTAATTTCTTCCTTGTGACGGTACTAATCTTTCCTCATTAATTAATCATTCATCGTTTTATGTTAATTGATTATTGTTTCATGCTTTCAATTATGTTTTCAATCTTAATCATTGTTGTTGTTGTTATCATTATGAGTAGCTAATTCCCTCATCTAGGATGAAGGGGATCTAGGTTAATTAAAAGGGAAAATTGATTAATTGCTATTGATATCGCTTAAGTTGTTGTTTGATTATTGTACTTCTTCTAGTTAATTAACTTGAGGCCTGAGTTATTAATTAGTGTAGCGAATTAATCCTATCGCCGACCGGGTTAGAATTAATATAGGCTGCGATAATCAAATAGATTGTATCTAATTATAGCGACCGCATGTTAGAATCGATCTAAAGGGCATAATTGAGTCGACCAATCTTATGACCTTAAACAGCTTGATAGATTTAGCAATTGATTAACAATCCCCAAATAACTGACCTAGTGAACCGGAAGTCCTAGACTTTTAATATTATCTTTTAAACCTCAATTTAATTACTTGCAATTAGTTTATTAGATCAAAACAAAACAAACCCCCAGAAATTGGTTACTTTTAGACAGCTTAAATACTTGCAGACTTAGCTTTTACCGCCTCCCTGTGGATTCGATACCTGTCTTACTACTAGCTATTCTTGTTAGTCCTGAGATAGTTTTACTTTGGTTTGGTAATACGACTTTAGCCACATCACTTGCCATGTTAGCACATTTACACTTCCAGTATCTTCACATTTACACATACTCTATCCTCACATTTACAGTTTGAATATCTTCACATTTACACTTCCAATTTAGTAAGATTTACACTTTATTTGTTCACATTTACACTTCTCCTATATTCACATTTACACTTTCTATTTGTTCACATTTACACTTTTTTTTGGTTCACATTTACACTTGGGCTGTCACCACATTTACACTTCCCATGTCACCATATTTACACTGAAATTCAATTTAATTTCAGTGTGTTTACATTCACACTTTCAGTATGATAAAGTTGACACTGACAGTGTTAACATTTACACTTTAAGTGTGTTAACAGTTACACTTAAAGTGTAAATGTGACTAAATTGCAACTTTGTTAACAGTTACACTTGCAATTTAGTCACATTTACACTTTGAAGAAATTCTTCAATTTTAGTGTTAACATTTACACTTTAAGTGTGTTAACAGTTACACTTAAAGTGTAAATGTGACTAAATTACAAGTGTGTTAACAGTTACACTTGCAATTTAGTCACATTTACACTTTAAAAATACTATGATTATAACTGCCAAAAAATAGTCAACCATTGCACTTCATTAGTGTAATTTACCATTACACTTCATTACTGTAATGATTACACTTGCAATTTAAAAATTACACATTTGTGTAAACATTGCCAACCAAAATACAAAACATTCTTTTCTAAGTTCAAGATTGCCAAACAAAATACATTTCAATAAAAAATATGTCCACAAATTGTTTACTTTTTCGATAACACAGCCTTAATTTTACGCTTCTTTTGTAACTTGGCCCATAAATCTTCTTTTCCAGCGATAAACCCATTCAACTTTGCTTCAAAAATGTCTCTGTTGACATTTATGTCAGCTAGAACAAGCGTCGCCACCAACTCGACTACCAAGTACCGTCGATTCCTCTTCCTCTCCAAGTCTGGATGCTCAAAAGGTTGACCCTCGTACATCAGCATATACATCATATAGAAACTCCCTGATTCTGTTATGTTAGGAAGGGGTGTTTGGTGCCTGAACGGATTTTGCGATGCTCAAAGCTAGTAATCTCGTATCCCCGTCCGTTCGACATCCAAATAATCGCTAACAGCTGATGCCTGCCATTAAAGCACTAACAATTAAATAAACCATCTATTGTTCATCTCTTCGAAAATGATTTATTGGCATCAGACTTACCACTTGGCGAGTAACATTGCACATTTCGATCGATCCGATTGGCATGATGTTGGTAGTCAAGGAGATCAACAGTTTGTTGTCCAAAATTTATACATACGCATGCAAAGTGCCCACTAATGTTGACAGGTACGAAGATAAACTCGGCATTCAGGTTGAAAGTTTATCACAGTCCTGGATAAAGGTATCCCAAATGTGATACTGACCGATCGTGATGTCATTAGACGTGAGCACGCTTCACGTATATCCAAAAGTCGTATGATACATTCTGTTCGAGAAGTGAGTGAGCCTACATAATAAAAGTAAAAACTAATGTATAACTTTTAGGCTTTGTGCGGGGGGGGGGGGGGGGGGTGTACCATATGACGTATCCCAAAGAAGGCCATCATAGGAAGTAAGTATTCAGCAGACTCCAAATGGTTCCGCAAAACAGCCCAGGACTCAATGACAACAGGCGACATTACAACCTCAGGAAGCATGGTCATGATGTCGGACCGGCGTAGCGCGACATGCCTACTGTACCAAGAGATTGATTCGCTGAAATGAAATACACGTATAATAGTAAGAAATTGAGAAGTAGTTACAAATTAAATATCGTAACTAACTGGCCCTGTTATAAGAGTCTGGCAGATACTAACGAATTTTCAAAGTTATAGTCGCCTAACAAGCAATAGTCCACCGTATGTGACACGTCTGTCGCGTACCTGTCAAAAATAAACCAACTGGTTCCAACTAACTAATATAGCTAGGGAAGTCGGGTCGAATCCACAGAGAGGTAGGAACTTTTCTGCTAAACTAAGTTCGTCAAGGTAACCAAAATGGGGGTTTAATAATTGTGATTTCTAAACTAACAGAGTAAAAGGGAAGAGAAATAAAGAAGGAATTTAACAGATAAGAGAGAATAGCTAAGACAAGCGGTTCGCCATAATCATCAGGTCGAGTAATCTAGGTCCTAGGTCAATGTAGTACAGTCTAAGGGGTAGCAAACGTCGCCTTTCGGTCCCTAGTTCACCCTAAAGCGTAAGCAGTTTAACTTTCGCCCTCGCTGCGATACTCTATTGTTCGCTACTAGTCTCCCTCTTCCAACCTTTCGGTCCAGGTCAAGGTCCACCAAGAATAAGGGTCTAATTGCGTCGACTCAATTAGGCAATTACAGTTATATGTAGCATTTTAACAACGAAGACGGTACCGGTATTAACCTAGTGGTTCGATTACTCTCCCTTCAAATCATGGGTCCCCTATAGTCTTAGCATAGGGAATTAGCTACTCATAATTACCAAATTAACGGAAACAATAACTAAACAATTTGAATTAAGCATGATGAGAAATCTAATTGATTGAACAAGTATGAAATAAAGAGAGAAAAGGAATCAAAATAACAAATACGATAAGGAATTAATTAGATAGATAATACCGAGTTTGGGTAACAAAGTAGAGAATCGAAATCCAAGGAACAGTGACAAAGTAACCAGTGAAATGTATGCAGTAAAAGGGAGATTAAAAGATAGGAGTAACGTAGTGTTCTCCTCAGTCTTATACTGTAAAAATGTCTTAAAACCTAATCCATGGACTGATTAACAAAGCCCATAGAAGATTAGGCGGGATTAATACTAAAAGCAGACGAAATCCTCTCGATCGAGTAAAGAGATTACTCGATCGAACTCCATATCACTCGATCGAGCTCCATATCACTCGATCGATCTAGAGCAGCCACTCGATCGAGCACTGCCTGTGTGAACTTCCTCGATCGACTCCTCCAACCAGTCGATCGTCCAGCATGGGTGCATGAAGCATTCGATCGAGCAGAGAGGCCACTCGATCGAGCTATATAAGTGCGTCAGGACTTGTGTTTCTCCCTTGCTCCGCTCATGCGCACTCTAGGTGTGAAATTCCTAAGCTCCGGCTCCATATTTCCCATGAATGCATACAAATGGGACAATTAAGGCTCATTTTAGCTCCTCCTCGGTCAATTCCTGCAAAATACAACAAACGGACCAAAGTAGAATATTCGGGGGTATTTGTAGCTAGATGCTACATAAAAAACACAGAAATGCGTGTAAGAATGAGGTAAAAACCTTATATAAAAGACACGCATCAAATCTCCCCAAACCAAACCTTTGCTTGTCCCCAAGCAAATATGAATGCAACTAAGGGTGAACAATGGAACAGGACCAACGCATCGCCTACAAATCATCCATCGAACCAATTTAATGCAACAAAATGACAAAGTGGCAACCGAAAAGTGCAACCGAGTTAAATTAATATTCCAAGCTTACTGAACCGTCGACCTTGCAGGATTCAAAGATGTCGGACTCTCACGGGTCGCTCGTCACTCAAAATCAGGTAAAGGGTGAGTATAAATGTGAAAGATAGGAAGAAGTAAGACACTCACCTAACTCGACCTATAAGAACATGCATGCAGTTAACATGAATAAAGTCTCTACAACCGTACATATGCATTCCAACCATACTAGTGACCAAGACACGTGCCGAGGACTTACATTTGGGTTAGTGAGGTAATGGGTAAGAAGGGGCTAAAATGAATTTGGATATGTGGGGTTAATAGCTAGGCTAGCAACAACGGATCCAAATATAGACTGCATCCCAATCTTCGTACTCATAACAGCAAGATGAAACGGTGCAAAATTGTGCACTAAACTCACCAAACACCAAAAAATCGTCAACTCCCCACAAAATATAAATAAGGCATGGGAGTGCGGAAACGATGTGCAATTCTCATTCTTTTTCATTCCTTTTTTTTTTTCATTTGAATTTTTCTGTCTCTTTTTTTTTCGCACTTCTTTTTCTCGTTTTTCCTTCTTTCTTTTTTTTTTCTTTTTTCATTTCAACACATTTTTCTTTCTTTCCCTTCAATTCTTCCACCATATTCTGAAATCAGATGAAATAACCATATTGCAATAACATATTCCAAGAACTACTCGTTACTAGCTCAGCTAGGGTAGGAAAAATTATAGAAAGTAGTTGATGGGCAAAAAGGCAATTTGGCTATGTGAGGCTCATGGGTAGAATGAAATAAGGGGGACTGCCTCTCCTAACACGTGTCACCATCCACAGACCGAATGCATACAGGTATTAAGAAGACTAGACTCATGCTTATGCAAATTAATGTTACATGTCTTAAAGAGAGTACTACTCACATTCTAAACGAAACCGGTCATGAATGTCACCAGTTTAAAAAGCTCTAACCTCAGAATGTATTGTAGCTTGCCGACATAGAGAATCAAGTCTATTCGTTCAGATAAAAGAGAAACAAGAACTCGTAGATTATGCACATAATCATGCCAACTAAAAGTCAAGAATATGCAGGGCTCAAGTAAGGATTCAAAGTAGCGTCAATGTTCAAACGTTCCGACTCAAATTAAACATGAAAAGTGAAATGAAATTTTTTGAAAATTTTTGAATTTTATGATTTTTATGAATTAATTAAGGCACAATGCATGCGGAAATAGATAAATTAAAACAAGCGAAAATGCAAGAAACATGCAGACACAGATATGGATGCAGACCTCCCCAAACCAAACCGTACAATGCCCTCATTGTACCGAAAATAAGAGAAGAAATGGAAACTAAGAGGAAGAGGGGGAGTGGAGTCGGAAAACTTACAAAACGTCAAATAGCGGGACCTCCCCAAACCGACCATGAACATGGGAGGTCAAAGAAAGTAAACGGTGGCCTTGCAGACGTAAAAACAGCGGCTGGAAGTCATAACTGCTCGATCGACCTCCTGGAACAGCTCGATCGAGTGAACAGGTGTAAAGAAGGGGTCGATCGACTGATACCCCGCTCGATCGAGTGGGGCTGGTTATGGATATGGTCGATCGAGGACAGCATCCCTCGATCGAGTAGCAGCCTCTTCAGAAAGCGCTCGATCGAGCTCAAAAAGCCTTCGATCGACTACTTTTAGCCTGCAAAGGACGCATGAAAGCAAGGAAAATACCGAGATTGTTCCAAAAGCAGCGTTCAAATGTTAACTTAAAGTTAAAGAGAAGCAAATAGACGGAAAAACAAATAGTTCAACAAAAACATAAATAAAACTGTCCGGGCTGCCTCCCGGAGAGCGCTGGTTTAATAGGTCCCGCACGACCTTTCTGGTATCAAGTTACTGGCGCGTCGAGCTCGTCGAAGTGCAAAACTTCAACAGGCTTGTCCGCTTCACTCGCCTCATAGTAATGCTTCACGTATTGGCCATTCACCTTGAATATATGGCCCTCGGAATCTTCAAGCTCTACGGATCCAAATTTGGTAACACCCGTCACCGTGTATGGACCAGTCCACTGGACTTGACTTGCCAGAAATAGTCTCAACCGGGCATTGAACAGCAACACCTTTTGCCCCACATGGAACTCCCGAGGTAAGATTCTCTTGTCGTGCCATCTCTTCGTCTTTTCCTTGTAGATGCGCGAACTGTCATAGGCATTAAGCCTAAACTCCTCTAATTCATCAAGCTGCAAAAGACGATTCTGTTACCTTTACTGGACGGGAACGGTCCTTGGAAATCAATGCCCCAGACATCGAAAACCTCCACCTCTAGAATGCCGTTTTGTGGCATCTCATGTCTTTTCGAAATGTTCCCTGACCACTGGCATGCATCACAAGTGAAACAAAAGACTTGGCGTCAAGCAAACAAAGAAGGCCAAAAAACCAGATGAAGTACCTTAGCCACGGTGCGCGATGGACCGTGGTGACCACCATATGAAGAGGAGTGACAGCCTTCCAGGACTATTTTGGTCTCCCACTGCGGAATACACCGTCTGTAGAGACCGTCTGCACATTCCTTAAACAAGTAAGGATCATCCCGTATATCGCTTAGCGTTATAGAGAAAACGCTTCTTCTGCTGAGAAGAGAGGTCGGGCGGCATCTTGCCACTGACAACGAAGTTAGCTATATCTGCATACCAGGGCTCCTGGTCAACAATAGACGATATAGCAGCAATTAAAGTATCGTCAGGGAAAGAATCATCAATAGGGAGAGAATCTTCCCCTTCTTGTCGCATCAGCCGCGACAAGTGATCAGCTACAACGTTCTCGGCCCCCTTCTTATCCTTGATCTGCAGGTCAAACTCCTGAAGGAGGAGTATCCACCTCAGTAGCCGTGGTTTTGCCTCCTTTTTAGCAAGGAGATGCCTCGAGCCGCATGGTCGAAAAAAAAGAACTTCCGATCCAACTAAATAAGTACGGAATTTTTCTAAGGCATAAACTACAGCTAACAGTTCCTTCTCAGTGGTAGTGTACTTCACTTGAGCCTCATCCAGAGTTCGGCTCGCATAGTAAATAGCATTCAAGGCTTTGTCCTTCCTCTGGCCAAGCACCGCTCCTAGTGCATAGTCACTCGCGTCACACATGATCTCGAACGGCAAGTCCCAGTTGGGAGGCTGTATGATCGGCGCGGAGACTAAGGCCTGCTTTAACCTGTTAAAAGCGTAAAGACAAGCATCGTGAACACAAAAGGGGCATCTTTAAGCAACAATTTTGTGTAAGTGGTTTAGCAATTTTGGAGAAATCCTTGATGAACCGGCGATAAAAACCGGCGTGACCAAGGAAACTCCTCACCCCCTTAACATTAACAGGAGGCGGTAATTGCTGAATCACTTCCACCTTTGCCTTGTCAACTTCTATTCCCCTATCAGAAACCAAGTGCCCTAAGACAACTCCCTCGTTGACCATAAAGTGGCACTTTTCCCGATTCAAAGACAAGGTTAACCTCAATACAAATACACGCAACACTTTCTCAAGGTTAGTCAGACAGTCAGAAAAATCACTTCCATAGACACTGAAATCGTCCATAAAGACTTCCATGATAGACTCAATATACTCTGAAAATATCCCCATCATACACCTTTGGAAGGTGGCAGGGGCATTACACAAACCAAAAGGCATTCTGCGGTACGCAAAAACACCCTTAGGACAAGTAAATGTAGTCTTGGCCTGATCGTCTGGGTGGATAGGGATCTGAAAGAACCCTGAATACCCGTCTAAATAGCAGAAAAATTTGTGGGAAGCTAACCTTTCTACCATTTGATCAATGAAAGGAAGGGGGAAGTGGTCTTTCTTAGTGGCGGCATTCATTGGTATCGTAGTCTATGCACATCCGCCAACCAGTCACTACTCGAGTAGGTATTAATTCATTTTTCTCATTCTTAACTACAGTTGTCCCTCCTTTTTTCGGGACTACCTGTACTGGGCTTACCCATCTAGAATTGCCTACCGAATAGATAATACCTGCATCCAGCAGACTTCATTACCTCACCCATCACAACATCCCGCATCTTCGGTTCAACCGACGCCGACCCCGCCGCAAGGTTTGTGATCCTCCTCCAGCTCTATCCTGTGCATACAAATATCGGGACTAATCCCCGTGATATCATCCAGTGAATAGCCCATCGCTTTCCTGTTTTTCTTAAGTACAGCTAACAAAGAGGTTAGCTGATCATCACTAAGCTTGGCACTAACGATGACAGGATACTGCTCTGTGTCATCTAGAAAAGCATATTTAAGATGAGAAGGGAGAGGCTTACGTTCCGGTACCTTTACCTCAATGGAGCAAAGAGTGCTGATCATTTGCTCCACCTGCTCTCCGTCATGCTCATCCAAATCATCAACAAGTAAATCCAATGCAGCGTCATCGTCCTCGGGCTATCTCGCACACTCATCAAAAAGCATGAGAGCTTCCGGTGGGTCCTTCATAAAAGAACCCGACCATAAGTCATAAATAGACTCATCAATGATATCGACCGAATAGCAAGTGTCCTCTATCATTGGGTGGGCTAAAGTATTAGGCAAACTAAAGGTGATAGCGTCATCCCCCTCGCAAGAGTCGACGCCCTTGTCTAACATCAATAACGGCCCCACTGTACAAAGGAACGGTCTTCCTAGAATAACTGGGTCCGGTGTCCTCGCCTATGTCCAAAACAATGAAATCTCTTTGGGATGTAAAGCTTGCCTATTTTCACAGCACATCCTCCAAGACACCTAAAGGTCTCCTAACAGATCTATCAGCCATCGGTAGGGTAATGTTAGTCACTTTGAAGTGACTCGGTTTCAATTTCTTGCAGACAAGAAGGGGCATGACACCGACACGGCACCTAAATCGCAAAGGGCATTGTCAATAAGCATATTGCCGATGACACAAGTGATAGAAAAGCTGCCCGGATCTTTCATTTTTGGAGGGGCCTTTTTTAACAACAAGTTACTAGACTCTTCCATAAATGAAATCGTCTCAAATTCACTCAAGTTCCTCTTACGCGTCACGATATCTTTCATAAACTTAGCGTAAGTGGGCACTTGAGTGACAAGTTCGGAGAAAGGAACGGTTACCTGGAGGTTCTTCACGATGTCCACGAACTTACCGTCATCGTTGCTCGATCCTTGCATCCTTCAGACGACTCGGAAAAGGTACCCTGGTAGCTATGAGTGGTCCCGCGACCCTTCCTTTACCCTTGTCAATTCGTGACGTCTCCACAGCAGGGGGAGATGACACGGTGGTGGTATTAATTAACAAATTGGGATTCCCGCCACTTACAAAGATTGGATCGAACGTCTTCACCGGTCGATCGACCGTTTCTTCCTCAACTTCACTCGATCGACCTATCCCGGAACTCGATCGAGTGCTTCCTTCACCTCTTTACTCGATCGACCAACCCGGGGCTCAGACTTCTCGATCGATTGTCAATGTCACTCGATCGAGTGATCGGGTGATTAGAACCGCTCGATCGAGTGGTTACCGCACATGCGACAAGCATTTCTGCAGGAACTCATCTAAATCGTCCTCTTCATCACCGTCAACACCTCGTTTCCTTCGTGAAGAAGGTCACTTTGGAAATTCATCCCACTGACGGGATCACAATTTGGAGAAGTCTTGGCTTGATCTGCGCGAGTGTTAATCGCGCGACTTGCTCTCTTAACTCCGATATAATGAATCCGATTGTAACATGATGGATTTCGGTTCGGCAATTGCTTCTCTTGAAGAAGGAGAACCCTACCTGTGATATTGGCGTAGAAGGGGTTGAAACGCTCTTTATCTCCTCATACAATCGGGAGAAAGGAACTCCCCGCTTGAACTTCTTGTATGCAATGGCACGCTCTACACCGCCGTGCACTCATAAAGGTCATGCCCTTCCTCGCCGCATCTACCACATGGCTCTGTATGCTCTGTAATCGTAGGCATCTTGACAAATAGATCGTTATCCCGCAAAACTAATCAAAGCTTCGCGAAAATGAGATCAGTCTCAAGGAATGAATCCCTTGAGACGAAAGACAAACTTAATTAAAGCAACAAAGATTGCGCCACCTCCCCAAGAACGGCGCCAAAATTTGACACGTCCGTCGCGCACTGTCAAAAATAAACCAACGGTTCCAACTAACTAATATAGCTAGGGAAGTCGGGTCGAATCCACAGAGAGGTAGGAACTTTTCTGCTAAACTAAGTTCGTCAAGGTAACCAAAATGGGGGTTTAATAATTGTGATTTCTAAACTAACAGAGTAAAAGGGAAGAGAAATAAAGAAGGAATTTAACAGATAAGAGAGAATAGCTAAGACAAGCGGTTCGCCATAATCATCGTGTCGAGTAATCTAGGTCCTAGGTCAATGTAGTACGAGTCTAAGGGGTAGCAAACGTCGCCTTTCGGTCCCTAGTTCACCCTAAAGCGTAAGCGATTTAACTTTCGCCCTCATTTGCGATACTCTATTGTTCGCTACTAGTCTCCCTCTTCCAACCTTTCGGTCCAGGTCAAGGTCCACCAAGAATAAGGGTCTAATTGCGTCGACTCAATTAGGCAATTACAGTTATATGTAGCATTTTAACAACGAAGACGGTACCGGTATTAACCTAGTGGTTCGATTACTCTCCCTTCAAATCATGGGTCCCCTATAGTCTTAGCATAGGGAATTAGCTACTCATAATTACCAAATTAACTAAACAATAACTAAACAATTTGAATTAAGCATGATGAGAAATCTAATTGATTGAACAAGTATGAAATAAAGAGAGAAAAGGAATCAAAATAACAAATACGATAAGGAATTAATTAGATAGATAATACCGAGTTTGGGTAACAAAGTAGAGAATCAAAATCCAAGGAACAGTGACAAAGTAACCAGTGAAATGTATGCAGTAAAAGGGAGATTAAAAGATAGGAGTAACGTAGTGTTCTCCTCAGTCTTATACTGTAAAAATGTCTTAAAACCTAATCCATGGACTGATTAACAAAGCCCATAGAAGATTAGGCGGGATTAATACTAAAAGCAGACGAAATCCTCTCGATCGAGTAAAGAGATTACTCGATCGAACTCCATATCACTCGATCGAGCTCCATATCACTCGATCGATCTAGAGCAGCCACTCGATCGAGCACTGCCTGTGTGAACTTCCTCGATCGACTCCTCCAACCAGTCGATCGTCCAGCATGGGTGCATGAAGCATTCGATCGAGCAGAGAGGCCACTCGATCGAGCTATATAAGTGCGTCAGGACTTGTGTTTCTCCCTTGCTCCGCTCATGCGCACTCTAGGTGTGAAATTCCTAAGCTCCGGCTCCATATTTCCCATGAATGCATACAAATGGGACAATTAAGGCTCATTTTAGCTCCTCCTCGGTCAATTCCTGCAAAATACAACAAACGGACCAAAGTAGAATATTCGGGGGTATTTGTAGCTAGATGCTACATAAAAAACACAGAAATGCGTGTAAGAATGAGGTAAAAACCTTATATAAAAGACACGCATCAGTATGCTTTCGACGTGATCGAACACCCCTGACCAAACTTTGATTGTTTCGTAAGAAGGTCGAGACAACAAGAGTCTGCGTACCAGCAGCCCCACAGTCAATTGAGCATCCCAAGCCGCCACCCCCCCCCCCCCCCCCGAGGCGGCTCCTTACGGCTGACAAAGGTTGTCTACCTGAAGACTGCGCTGACGCTTGAACAACAACGGGGCTGCTTTCCGCCTGTATGGCTACAGGATTGACCACAGGGCTTCCTTCTATGCGTTTAGGGGGTGGACCTGCAACACGGGGACGTTTACTGTACGTAATCTCTTCCTCATCGTCCAGACTCCGCTTCTGTGCAGCATTGGAGACAGAATTCAGACCTTGACCATACTTTTGCCTGAATTGGGCTATCCTTTCGAGAACGCTCTCCCTCACTTTGTTATGGTCACTCAGGATAAGGATCGACACCACTTCAGCCCGGATGAGGTTGATAACGTCCATCTCACCTAAGGCGCAGTCAAAAAGCTTCCCATTGAAAAGCAGCATGTGTATCATCATGTACACCCCACAATCAAACGCAGAATACCCCCTACCTTGCCATTTAAATTCGACATTGACAAATTTAAACTCGACGACCTTTGAACCTCTGACAAACCCTTTAGACTCCAGATACTCGCCCATTAAATCACACTGTAAAAGGAATTTCAAAAAAATAGTCAATTTAAAAACAGTGTTTACAATTCCAGAATACATATACACTAAAGAACAAATTAAGGTATGCTATTTATAATTATTACCGCAATACGCGAAATTCCAAAATATGGAAGCTTCTCAAAATCATCGTCCTAGCGACGGTTGTCCAAATACTCTATCTGCTCAGATACGAAGTTTATGCATGCACAGCTGTAATGATCATTATTGCCAGATAAGACCGGGATGAAGACCTGGCAGATGTGACAACAAAGACATAAAAGATACACTCAGCAAAATTTCACATTTACACTTTCAATAATTCGTCACATTTACAGTCCCTGTGTCATGACATTTACACTTTCCATATATTCACATTTACACTTTATATGTCATGACATTTACACTTCATATTTAGTCACCTTTACACTCCCTATGTTCATGACATTTACACTTTCTATATAATCACATTTACACTTTATATGTCATGACATTTACATTTACACTTTCTATGTAATCACATTTACACTTTCTATATAATCACATATAATCACATTTACACTATACATCATGACATTTACACTTCACTATGTCTCGCATTTACACTTCCTATGTCATGACATTTATACTTTCCATATATTCACATTTACACTTTATATGTGCTGACATTTACACTTCCTATTTAGTCACCTTTACACTCCCTATGTTATCACATTTACACTTTCTATATAATCACATTTACACTATACATCATGACATTTACACTTCACTATGTATCACATTTACACTTCATATTTCGTGACATTTACACTTCACAATATCTCACGACATTTACAGTTCACTATGTCTCACATTTACACTTCATATGTCATGACATTTACACTTTACATATATTCACATTTACACTTTATATGTGCTGACATTTACACTTCCTATTTAGTCACCTTTACACTCCCTATGTCATCACATTTACACTTTCTATATAATCACATTTACACTATACATCATGACATTTACACTTCACTATGTATCACATTTACACTTCATATCTCACGACATTTACAGTTCACTATGTCTCACGTTTACACTTCATATGTCATGACATTTACACTTTCTTCTTAATCACATCCAGGCATTTACACTTTCTGTGAAAATCACATATACACTTTCTGTGTAATCACATTTACACTTTCTGTGTGATTACATTTACACTTCACAATAGGTCACATTTACACTTACCATATCAGATCCAAGTTAAAATGGAGACAAACAGGATTGAATCCAAGCATCCCACCCAGCCCAGATTTCATCCTTTTTGTCAAGAACAATTCCTTTCTTCTTGGCTTTCCAAATATCCAGCGCAGCACTCTGTTCAAACGAAGGGCAGCGCTATTAAATTTAGACACTTACGTTACAATTAAATTGGAACTATTTAAATTGCATTGAGTGAGGATAGGACAAGTACGGTGTGACTAAGCCCGAAGAAACAACGAGAGGATGTAACTAGTGCAGTTTGGTCATACATCATCTTATTGATTAGTAGGCACCAACAATCGATTATAGAAGACATAACTTCCTGTCCAGGTTCAAGGGTTAACATGTCTTCCCGTGACACGAAGATAAAGTCTGAAAATACTACCAATTCTTCCCTACAAAAAAAGAAAAAATTATATAAGGCAAACATGATTACGACAACATATAAGTATTAATATGTTTGACATAGAAATTAATCGACTCACCCTTTCAACCAAGCTTCTGATTTGTTAAATACGTAGTCCAGGACGTATTTCATTTCTTTAAAAACACCCCTAAATAATTTCTTATTCAGCTGCAGGTCTACAGTAACAAAGCCCTGCTCGGGCATGGGTTCCCCACAATCCATGGTGCAAGTCAGATTCTCAGGGACCACTTCCATTCACTGTAAGGGCTCAGCTGAATGAAATAGGAATGGGTGGTGATCCATGTTACTCCGGGGGACATAAATTTCCCGACCATCCGCAGGAACGGCTGGTTCAGAAGGGCCTGCCGCATCAGTCGTTCCAAAATCCTCACCTGGAACCCCCTTAAATGCCTCAGCTAGCTCTGCAGTAGATATAAACGTACACTGAAATTCTGGCAACTTAAACTCAGAGGAGGGTGCTTCAACAACCACCTTATTTGCTCCCTCTACAACATCCATGGGCTTGTCATCATTCTGAAATGAACCGGGACAAGCGGGTTGTGCAGTAGGGCGTTCACCTTGTTCGTTGACCATGCCACTACCACTCTCTAACCCTTCTTGCGATGCATCTTCACGGACTGTGGTCGAAACAACGCCAGGCTCACCATCCGGTACTTTCGTACCACTAACTTGGGGTCGGTCGGCGGGCTGTTCCACTCCCGGTGCACCGCTAACATCCACAGCCTCACTAGGCACTAGTCCAACCACCAGTGGTTCGGGCCAACGGCAGGGCCCCTAATATTTAGGCGGCTCCATGTCCATGCCCTGCACAGCCTCGTCCTGGTCTGTCGGTGCACCGCTAACATCCACGCCAGGCACTAGTCCAACCACCAGTGATTCGGGCCCACGGCGGGACCCCTGATCTTGAGGCGGCTCCATATCCATTCCCTGCACAACCTCGTCCTGTTCTCTCGGTGCACTACCCTGTGCCACTTCTTTGTCACCCATTGTCGACAACTTATTCAGCGCGTTATCAATATCAGCTGTCGCTATAAATTTCAACTGAAATGAAGATGAACCATCTTCAATTGACGCGACTACCACATCCGCATCCACCTTATTCGCTACTTTTGAATAAGACGCCTCCCCTTCACCAGTAACAGGCCCATGTTCTTGAGCCAGCTCCATATCCATACCCTGCACAATCTCATCCTCACCTATCTGTACGCAGCCCTCTGCCGCTTCACCACCACCATCACCAATATCAGTCAAATCTTGCAGCGCATTCTCAATATCAGCAGTCGAATTAAATTTTAGTTGAACTGAAGATGAACCATCTTCAGTTGACTGACCTATCACATCCGCATCAACCTTATTCGTTGCTTCTGACTTACACTTCTCAACAACATGTTCAGCTTTCTCAAGGGCACCACTAGTGTCAGGCACTTCCCCTCCCAAACTTTCCTGCTCCTCGTTCAATGAGGGCTTTGTGTAAGCTTCTTCAACTTCATCCGGGCTATAAATTTTCTCTAGAATATGTCGATCCGTTAATTGAGTCAAGTCGTCGGTTAAATCTAGCCCGCATTCCTCTTCCTCTCGTCGACAGGCTTCGTTAAGTTCAGCGGTGTTGTAGAAATCAGCGGTCTCTATTACCTGTGACATCGCCGCATCACCTGCTTTATCACCCAAATCAGAATCTTCTGCAAGTGATACAGGCTCTACAGTAGGCGTATACTCGAACTTAGGAACCTTGGTCTTTTTTTTCTTGCTTGCCTTTGTTTTTTCTTTGCCACCTTCCCAACATCTGACAATAAGGGAGCGTTATCATTATACTTCTTCATTTGGGAAGCTAAATTTTCAACTTCTTCAACATATTCCTTCACCTTTGCACCTTCAAAAAAAGCTTGCGTCGCTTGTGACGGAACAAGATCAGTTGAAGAAGTAGCACCTGTTGTTAAATTCTTAAGCATTGCAGCTGCATCCGTATACCAGGAATAGAAGGCCACAACATTCCTTTGAATCTTCAAGTACAGCTCGTGTACACCCTACAGTTGGTAACAAAAAAATATTTTGAGTCTAGATACACAAAATATACCTGCTCAATATATATATATATATATATATATATATATATATATATATATATATATATTAAAAAAATATGCCATTAATTAAACATTCATAACATAAATCTTATATCTACAGCCCTAACTTTCAACTCATCGTCATCTTCAACACCGGGGGGGAGTTCAATCTGAATAAACTTCTTATCGGGTGATGTACTCGGCGTTGAAATCAGAAGAGGCGTAGGGCTTGCCAATGGCGCCTTGGGCGAGCCAGCTATAGCCAACATCGTATTAACAGTGTCCTTCTCATCAGGGGTCTTGTTTTGACATCGCGGGTACTTCACCTTCGACAAAGTTAGTCGACCCAATGGACCCACGTCCAGCTCATCCTTTAACCTCTTCGATAGAGTTTTCAGATCCTAATGCTGAATAAGTGGAAGGCCATCTGGGCAACTCATACCACGGTAATCATACCGCTGAAAATAAGTAATCATAAGGAAAGGGATACAATCAAGCAGATGTGACTGCACGCTGCGAGCCTCGGCTGCAGCATTAGCTAAACATTCTAATACATACGAGCAGCAGTCATACTCTGGTATGGCACTCACATCTTCAACCACTTTCAAAAGTTTGATTTCAATGTCGTTGTTCAATGTCGGCGCAAGGAATGATGAAATTCTAAGAAGCACAAACAGGAGGCGGAATTCATCCCCTCCATCTTTGAATTGCTCTGACTCAATATAATTGACGACGTCTCCTAAAGGAATAGAATCAGAATTTGATTTCACTTTGAACTTTTTGCGCCACAGTTGTTTTATGCGCACATATTTTTCATCTTTAGCACCAGGCATATGTCCAGTAGGTACTATTTCCATCTCTCTCTCACCAACCGGTAACATGAAACAGTCATAGACATCATACTTAGTAACCATAAACTCCTTCAACTCCGATGCCCTGAAAACATAAGAACCATCGCTGAAAGCCTCAAGAAATTCAGGAACATGTGAAAGCGGGAAAGTTCTGAGTTTAAGATGAAGTAGCCCCCATAATCCAATCCTCTGTACAGCGGCTCGTTGAGCAATGTTAAGCTTACTAATAAGCTTGTGAAGCCTGTTGAGGCGACACTTAACGGAAACAGTAGGGGTAACTTGTGATTGTTCTTCGCTTTCGGGTAGTTCTCCATCAGATACCATCTGAATCAGGAAAAAAAGTACATAAGAAATGCACAATATCAGTCAACCTATAACAGTCTACACATTTACATTTACACTTACTCTATCCTCACATTTAGACTTCCAGTATCTTCACATTTACACATCCAATTTAGTCAGATTTACACTTTATTTGTTCACATTTACACTTCTCCTATCCTCATATTTACACTTCCAGTATCTTCACATTTACACTTCCAATTTAGTCAGATTTACCCTTTATTTGTTCACATTCACACTTCTCCTACACTCACATTTACACTTCCATTATCTTCATATTTACACTTCTAATGTAGTCAGATTTACAGTTTTACTGTTCACATTTACACTTACTCTATCCTCACATTTACACTTCCAGTATCTTCACATTTACACTTCCAATTTAGTCAGATTTACACTTTATTTGTTCACATTTACACTTCTCCTATCCTCACATTTACACTTCCAGTATCTTCACATTTACACTTCCAATTTAGTCAGATTTACCCTTTATTTGTTCACATTTACAATTCTCCTACCCTCACATTTACACTTCCATTATCTTCACATTTACACTTCCAATTTAGACAGATTTACACTTTTTTTGTTCACATTTACACTTCTCCTATCCTCACATTTACACTTCCAGTATCTTCACATTTACACTTCCAATTTAGTCACATTTACAATTCTCCTACCCTCACATTTACACTTCCATTATCTTCACATTTACACTTCCAATTTAGTCAGATTTACAGTTTTAGTGTTCACATTTACCCTTACTCTATCCTCACATTTACACTTTGAATATCTTCACATTTACACTTCCAATTGGGTCAGATTTACACTTTATTTATTCACATTTATACTTCTCCTATATTCACATTTACACTTTCTATTTGTTCACATTTACACTTACACTTGGGCTGTCCTCACATTCACAGTCCCAATTACATCACATTTACAATCCCCAAAAATAGGCTCGATTGAAACCCTAACAAATACATTCACACTACCCATCAGTTCAGATTTACACTATCAATTTAATTAGCAATTCAAAGACTATAATATTTACACTACCCACTTAGAATTAAATTCAAACATGCTAATGAATCAAAATGTTTATGGATAATCAAATATGATAAAAATCACATAAATTTAAACACGCAATAAAATCATAAACTCATAAATAACAAAATACAAAAATGAAATAACCCCAATATAACAATTACAACTCAAGGATAATTTGCAAATTTAAAAAATTACAACAAAGAAAAGAATAAAGGATGATCAATGAATTACCTTCAAAGTGAGGTAAAGAAACAAAGATAGGAACTACGAGCGTTTGAATGCGATAAAATATAGAGAAGAAAATGAATTTGTTGTATTTGGTAAGGAAGAGGATATTAGAAAAGAAATGAAGAAATGTGAGATGAAAGACAAGAATAAGGAAGGACGGTTTTTTGAAATTATGAGAGGAGTTGTATGAGATAGTGGAGGGAAGTTGAATAACGTGCAAGTGACTGATGGAGGAACATACATGCAGAATGTAAACAGTAAGTCTATCATCCTAAGGAGAGAGGTAAATAGTCTACATATTATTATAATGTTATAAGTTGTTTTTTGGTGTAATCTTAGCCATTCATCCTCACAATCTAAGGGCTCTAAATGGGACTTATGGACTTAATGACTTAAGGTGGACTCACTTGATCCTTCTTATATATATATATATATATATATATATATATATATATATATATATATATATAGAGAGAGAGAGAGAGAGAGAGAGAGAAGGGTTCTAGTAAGGCCTTCATCTATATTGAGTCCCTAAGTCCTTATAAGGGCTCTTGAATGAGGGGAATGGAGGGATGAGATTACATCTCAATGGAGGGCCATAAATCACCCTCCCTAATCTTCCTCCTTAATCCTGTATAACTCTTCCTAATGTGTATAAGTCCTTCCCCATTCTAATCTCCCTACTCACTTCCTCATTCACTCATCCTCTCTCACTTCTCTCATTCACTCTTTCTCTCTCATTTTCCTCCCACCCTCTCTAAAAAAAAAAAAAAAAAAAAAAAAAAAAAAAAAAAAAAAAACAAAACAAACAACCCAAATATTCCACCTCTCCATTTTGCCCCACCCACCACCGCCAACTTCCAGCCCCGCCAGCAAAACTCCAGCCCCACACCAACTTCCACCCGCCACCCACCAACTTCCACCCGCCACCCACCTTCCTTTCAATTTTCGGGTTTTGATTTGTTTTTCGAGTGTTTTTATTTGTGTTGGTGTTGTCGTTGGTGTTGATGTCGTTGATGTTGTCGTTGTCGTTGGTGTTGTCGGTGTTGATGTCGTTGGTGTTGTCGTTGCCGTTGCTTTTTATGTTGTTGGTGTTGATGTTGTTGGTGTTGTCGGGTTGGTGTTGTCGGGTTGATGTTGTTGGTGTTGTCGCCACCACCCACAACCCCTATTCCTCTTCCTTTCTCCTTTTTCCTTTTTTTTTAAAAACAAATTTTCAAACCGACACAGGTTTTCGTGTGTTTTGAAAATTTGAAAATTTGTGTGTTTTGTTTTCAGCCTCCCAGATCGTTTTTTTTTTTTTTTTTTTATATATATATTTTGTTATTTGGTTGTTATTATTACGTATTTGGTTTTGCTATTGTTTTTCGGTTTTTGTTATTTGATTTTTTTTTTCAGATTTACTTTTTTTATTTATGTATATAATTTGTTATTGTCATGGGTCATTCGTACTATTAACCTCTAAAGTTATACATTGTATAAATTGAAGTTACACAATTTTTCTTTTTCTTTTTTTTTTTTGAGGTGAAAGTTACACAAATTTTGGACTAAAGTTATACATCTTGTCTATTAAAGGTATACACTGCGTGCATTAAAGTTATACACACGATATATAAATTTTCCAAATTTAAATATTTAAATGTTTAGATCTGACGTTTTTTATTTCAATTATTGTTATTGTATTGTATTTCATTGTTAATTTTTTTTGATGAATGATGATTTACTTGGTTTTTTTTTGTTATTGTTATTTGGTTTTTTGTTTATATTTGGTTTTTTTTTGTTAGATTAACGGGTTTTTTTTATAGATTAACGGGTTTTTGTTATTATGGGTTTTTTTGGTTTTTGTTATTCTGGGTTTTTTTTTTGTTATTGTTATTTGTTTTTTTTATTATTATTAGTTTTCATATCTAGTTTTCTTCTTCTCAACTTTCATCACTTTTTTTATTTTGAATTTTCAAAACTATATGTAAATACAACTAAAGTTATGCTATTTACGACTAAAGTTACACTATTTACGACTAAAGTTATACACTTCAAACATTAAAGTTACAGACTATATGACTAAAGTAACTTTAATCTCATCTTCTTATTGTGTTGGTTTCAAATCTGAATTTATATTCCTAAAGTTATACAATTTTGAACTAAAGTTATACAAATTTGGACTAAAGTTATACAAAAAAAGACTGAAGTTATATAATGCAACTTCACTGACAAATTTGTGTAAGTTATACAATTTTGGACTAAAATTATACAAATTTGTACTAAAGTTATACAAAAAATGACTGAAGTTATACTATTATGCACTAAAGTTATACAATTTTTGACTAAAGTTACACAAATTTTGACTAAAGTTATACTATTATGGACTAAAGTTATACAATTTTTGACTAAAGTTATATAAATTTGAACTAAAGTTATACAAAAAATGACTGAAGTTATCCAAATATGGACTAAAGTTATACAATAAGGACTAAAGTTATACAAAAATTGACTAAAGTTATACAAATATGGACTAAAGTTATACAAATAAGGACTACAGTTATACAAAAATTGACTAAAGTTATACAAAAATGACCTAAAGTTATACGAATAAGGACTAAAGTTATACAAATAAGGACTAAAGTTATACAAAAATTGACTAAAATTATACAAAAATTGACTAAACTTTAGTCCTTATTTGTATAACTTTAGGCCATTTTTGTATAACTTTAGTCCATTTTTGTATAACTTTAGTCAATTTTTGTATAACTTTAGTCCTTATTTGTATAACTTTAGTCCATATTTCTATAACTTTAGTCAATTTTTGTATAACTTTAGTCAATTTTTGTATAACTTTAGTCCTTATTTGTATAACTTTAGTCCTTATTTGTATAACTTTAGGCCATTTTTGTATAACTTTAGTCCATTTTTGTATAACTTTAGTCAATTTTTGTATAACTTTAGTCCTTATTTATATAATTTTAGTCCATATTTCTATAACTTTAGTCAATTTTTGTATAACTTTAGTCAATTTTTGTATAACTTTAGTCCTTATTTGTATAACTTTAGTCCTTATTTGTATAACTTTAGGCCATTTTTGTATAACTTTAGTCAATTTTTGTATAACTTTAGTCCTTATTTGTATAACTTTAGTCCATATTTGTATAACTTTAGTCAATTTTTTTGTATAACTTTAGTCCTTATTTGTATAACTTTAGTCTATATTTGTATAACTTTAGTCAATTTTTGTATAACTTTAGTCCTTATTTGTATAACTTTAGTCAATTTATATCATTTTTATATAAAAATTTTAACAACAAATTTTATGAAAAATATTTTAGTAGATCTTAGATGAAAAAAAGTATATCACCAAAAAAAAACGATATTTAAAAACCGAATTTTTTAAAAAAAAAACGTATAACAAGAAGAGATTGAAAAGAATAAATAACAACAAAAATTAACAAATAGAATAAACCGACCACAAACAACAAATTTAACACAAAATCTGAAAAAAAAAAAACGAGTTTTTATAATTTACCGACGGCGGTGGTGGAGGTAGAGGTGGACGGTGGGTGGTGTCGGGTGGGATAGTGGTGGGTGGTGGTGAATGAAGAAGAGAGAAATGAATGATTTATTTGGATTTTTTGGGTTTTTTTTTTATTTATTTGGATTTTTTGGGTTTTTTTATTTATTTGGTTTTTTTGGGTTTTTTTATTTATTTGGATTTTTTGGGTTTTTTATTTATTTAGATTTTTTGGGTTTTTTTTATTGAGGTTTTAAGAGAAGAGAAGAGTGAAATGTGTGAGATGAGAGAGAAATGGGTGGGTGGAAAACAAATATATAGTAAATTAGTGGTTAATTAGGGTGGATTAGTAAAGTGTGTTAATTAGCTTCTATAATGACTTTGGGTGGGTTCATCTCATCCCTCCATCTCCCTCCATCCAATGACTCATAATAGAACTTATAGACTCAATACATATACATGGCCTTACATGATCTCTTCTCTCTCTCTCTCTCTCTCTCTCTCTCTCTGAGGAGAGAGAGAGAGAGAGAGAGAGAGAGAGAGAATTGAGATCCTATGAGAACCATCAAGATAATGAGAACCGTGAGAACTCCATCTTACGGATTTTTATAAAAAAAATAATGACATATTTGGATTCGGCATTAAATTTTATGGCTAGAAAACATATTTCTTGGTCCAAACATTATAAATTATTGACGAAATCGAGGCGAAATACATTTTATTAATTTTCATACACCGACTGCCCATTTTCTCGTATCTAACAATTTTCATGCACCTAGAACTCGTTTTCGTGCATGTAGAGCCCGTTATTTTCATGCACCTAGTAATCATTTTCAAGCATGTAAAAATTTTCATGCACCCAGTATTCGTTTTGGTGCATCTATAGTCGTTTTAGTATACCTAATTGTATTTTTATACATTATGTTTATATTTTGTTAATAAAATCAATAAATTTTATTTAGTTATAGCAAATAATGTGTTTGAACAAACTAAGTTAAGGCTAAATGATTCATCTAAACTTTCAAATCGAGATTTGGTAGAGATTTAATGATGGTTCTCACGGTTCTCATTATCTTAGTGGTTCTCATCGGATCCTGACCCTATATATATATATATATATATATATATATATATATATATATAGAGGCGGGATCTCGTGAGTTTGGTTCTTACGGTGAGTTGTGAGTTTGGAAAATCTCAGCCACTAGATCAAAGGAAACTAAGGGCAGAGATTAAATCTCATATAACGTTTAAAAAAAATAGACAAACAAAAGAAAATAGCTTCTCACTAAAACTTTCTCAGTTGAAGAACTGCAAACCATTGAAACAAAACCCTAGAAATTTGGGGAAAAATATCATAGGAGCATCAATTTCTTCTCAATTTCAACAATTAAAAATCAATTCAATAATTTTTATTAGTTTTCGTCAATTATTGATCAGCCGCTCATCACCAAATTGGTTTTTATCCGTTTGTTAATTTGCAACAATCTGGTAGAAATCGTTAATTTTGATTGTCGACTTCATATTCAGGTAATTTTGATTAGTTACTCTATCAATCGTTAATTTTGATTGTCGACTTCAAATACGAGGAGGCCAGCCATGTTTCTAATGACGCGGTAGGGAGTATTAGAACTGTTGCGTCGTTCTGTGCTGAGGAGAAAGTTATGCAGCTTTATGAAAAGAAATGTGAAGGCCCCATGGCAGCTGGAATCAAGCAAGGAATTATCAGTGGTGTTGGTTTTGGAATGTCCTTTGCTTTACTCTTCTTGGTCTATGCCCGAGTTTTTATCTTTGGAGCCCGACTTGTTGCCCATGGGAAAACAACTTTTGCCGATGTGTTTCGAGTAAGTATATCTGTATATGTGCTCAAGGTCTTACTTTCTGTGATTAATTTTGTTAAAAAATCTAAGATTTGATAATTGCAGGTTTTCTTTGCACTAGCCATGGTGGCAATAGGAATATCACAATCAAGCTCCTTGGCTCCCGACAGTAGTAGTAAAGCCCGTTGAATGTACTGGTTTTGATCAATCCGTGAATGCTAATTTTTCATAATTTGGGTTTTGTATGAAATGGATTTCAACAAGAGTATGTTTGATCAATCCGTGAATGCTAATTTTTCATATCAACAACTAACCGATTTTCGGCAGCATAACTCGCTCTCTGATCTTCTACTTGTTTAATGAAACTGAGATGATCACAACATTACAAGGAGACCAAAAGCATTATCGAACTTGATCAGCACGCTTTAAAACTCCATAAGAGTCAAATGAGACTATTTATGGAAATAGAGAGAGTATTTGGACAGACGGGTGTGATTGATGTGATAATGATGAAGTAGTAATTAAGAAAGTAAGATGAAGGCAATTTGAGAGAATAAAAGCAAAGATTAGTTAGTTAGAAGTCAAAAAAGCAGAGGGGTTATTATTAGTATAAAGGGTTAAGTAAAAGTCAAGGTGGCAAAGCTTGAAGCAGAGCACAAAAAGACATAACACTTGCATTTGAAAAGCATTCGGCTAATCACGCCTTTAATTCTCTCTCTAACCCCCTTTTTAAACACATCACAATAACAGCAGAATAACAGTAGAATAATAGCACAATAACACGTAGTAAAAAAAAGAAAAAAAATCAATGTCGTAAAAAAAATTAAAGTGGCACCGAAATAACATCACAATAACACCAGAATAACAGCACAATAACATGCGGTAAAAAACAGAGTAAAAAAATCAAAGTAGTAAAAAAAATTAAAGTAGTAAAAATATCAAAGTGACACCGGAATAACATTACAATAACAGCAGAATAACACTAGAATAACAACACAATAACACGTGGTAAAAAAAAAAGAAAAAAAAAATCAAAGTCGTAAAAAAATTCACAGTAACAGCAGAATAACATCACAATAACAGCAGAATAACAGTAGAATAACAGCACAATAACACGTGGTAGAAAAAGGGAAAAAAAATCAAAGTCGTAAAAAAAACCAAAGTAACAGCAGAATAACATCACAATAACAGCGGAATAACAATAACAGCACAATAACATGTGGTAAAAAAAAGAGAGAAAAAATCAAAGTCGTAAAAAAAATCCAGGTAAAAAAAAGCACAATAATAGCATAATAACACGAGGTAAAAAAAAAAAAGTAAAAAAAATTTTGAAGTAAAAAAAATCCGGTACAAAAAGAAAAAGAAAAAAGGTAACATAATGAGTAAATTAAAGAAAAACATAAGAGAAAACGAAAATCAAAGTAGTAAAAAAAAGCATAATAACACGAGGTAAAAAAAAGAGAAAAAAAAATTAAAGTAGAAAAAAAGTAACATTAGAAAAAAGAGAAAATAAATAAATGACAATGGTTTTATATGACATGTAAGATTTGATCTTGGCCACTCATCTCTAATATAATCTAGTGGTTGAGATTCCCCAACTCACAACTCACCATAAGAACCAAAATCACCAAATCCAATCTCTCTCTCTCTCTCTCTCTCTCTCTCTCTCTCTCTCTCTCTCTCTCTATATATATATATATATATATATATATATATATAGGCAAGATCCGGTGAGTCCACCTATATATTTGAGTCCATGAGTCCATAAAACAATATCACGCACTATACAAAACAATATCACGATTTTTTTTTTTCAAATTTTTTTTTTTCAAAATTTTTTTTTCGATTTTTTTTTTTCGGAATTTTTTTTTTTTTTTTTTTTTTAAGCTGTGATATTGTTTAGTATAACGTGTGATATTGTATTACAAAACAATATCACGATTTTTTTTTTCATTTTTTTTTCGAAAAAGTTTTTTTTTTTTTTTTTTTTTTTTTTATGTAAGATGTGATATTGTTTAGTATAATGTGTGATATTGTATTACAAAACAATATCACGATTTTTTGTTTCAAATTTTGTTTTTTGAAAAAGTTTTTTTTTTTATTATCGTGATATTGTTTAGTGTAACGTGTGATATTGTATTACAAAACAATATCACGACTTTTTTTTGGAATTTTTTTTTTCAATTTTTTTTTTTTTCGAATTTTTTTTTTTTTTTTTGAATATAAGTTGTGATATTGTTTAATATAAAGTGTGATATTGTATCATGGACTCACGGACTCAAAAAGATAGGGTGGACTCATGTGATCCTAATTCTATATATATATATATATATATATATATATATATATATATATATATATATATATATATATATATATATATATATATATATATATATTATTCCATAACTTTGGTGATAGTTCTACAAATAACTTTATCTTATGTAGGATTCAAAAATAAAACTCAATCTTTTTGTAATTTACTATATCTCTTATTTTATTAGCTCAAAAATAATTATCTTCAATCGAGTTTATTATTAAAAATAAAAATCGTGTTTTAAAAAAGTTGGAGTCTCTAATTATTCGAAAAAAGCCTCTTATATATATATATATATATATATATATATATATATATATATATATATATATATATATATATATATATATATATATATATATATATATATATATATATATATATATATATATATATATATATATATAAGGGATCATGTAAGGCCATTACATCTTATGAGTCCATAAGTCTTTCTAAAGGCCCTTGGATGAAGAGAATGGAAGGCTAGGATTAGATCTCAATGGATGGCTACAAATTAATCTCTTCACCTTTTCTCTAATTAGCTCATCAATTCTATTAACATACCTCACTAATCAATCATCATCTCATTATCACAACTTCTTCTCATCTCTCTACATCTCAATTCTCTTTCCTCTCTAAAAAACCCCAAAAAATCAAAAACCCCAAAAAATCAAAATCCCAAAAAAAGCATTCATTCATCTCTTCCTCATTCACCACCACCCACCACCACCCTACCCGACACCACCCCACCACCCGCCGCCGCCGACGTTTTTCTTTTCTTTTTTTTTTTTCTTTTTTTCGTGTTAGTTTTTATGTTTTGAGCTGTTTTTTTCCTTTCGTTATTTTTGTTATCTTGTATTTTATTTATTTATTTTTCATTCGTTATTTTTTACTTATTTTCTCAATTCTCGCTTTTTTATAAAAAAAAAAACTCAGATTTGAAATAACACAAACAATAACACTCCCAAAAAAAATATATATATAAAAAGTGTAACCTTAATTGTAAATTGTATAACTTTAATGTTTTACGAGTATAATTTTAGTCGTAAATTGTATAACTTTAACGTTTTAGCGGTACAACTTTTGTATAACTTTTGGTTGGAGTTGTTTTTTTTTCTATTTGTTAGTATTAATCTTAAACATATTAAAGTTATTATAATGCATATTTTGACATTTCAAATATCGTCTTGTTTTTTTTTACAAATGTCGTTTCTTTAAAATTCGTCTTGTTTTTTTTTATTTTTACAAATGTCGTTTTTTTAAAGTTATTATAAATTTTTCAGTTATGGGCAAAAGTTATACTTTTATGGACTAAAGTTATACAAAAATGGACTAAAGTTATACAAAAATTGCCTAAAGTTATACTATTATGGACTAAAGTTATACAAAAATAGACTAAAGTTATACAAAAATTGCCTAAAGTTATACAAATATGGACTGAAGTTATACAAATAACGACTAAAGTTATAAAAAAACTGACTAAAGTTATACGAATATAGACTAAAGTTATACAAATAAGGACTAAAGTTACACTAAAATGGACTAAAGTTATACAAAAATGGACCAAAGATATACAAATACATTAGGAATGTGTTGAACTTTTACTCAATGAATGTATAACTCTAGTAACGATATGAATAACTTCTACTCAACGAATGTATAACTCCAGTAGAAGTGTGTATAATTTCAATGACTTTAGTCAATTTTTGTATAACCTTAGCCCATTTTTGTATAACTTTACTCCTTATTTAAATAACTTTAGCCCATTTTTGTATAACTTTAGTCCATTTTTGTATAACTTTAGTCTATTTTTGTATAACTTTAGTCCATTTTCGATGAATTAATTGGAATTTATATAAGTTCTTTTTGTATGACTTTAGTCCATATTTGTATAACTTTAGTGCATATTTGTATAACTTTAGTCCATTTTTGTATAACTTTAGTCCTTATTTGTATAACTTTAGTCCATTTTTGTATAACTTTTGTCCATATTTGTATAACTTTAGTCAATTTTTGTATAACTCTAGTCCTTATTTGTATAACTTTAGTCCTTCATATGTATAACTTTAGTCCAAAAGCGTGTAACTTTAGTCCAAAATCCTATAACTTTAATCCAACAAACTTATAACTTTTGTCCAAACTTATAACTTTAGTTCAAAATTGTATAACTTTAGTCCAAAATTGTATAACTTTAGTTCAAAATTGTATAACTTTAGTCCAAAAATAAAAAACCAACAAAACTGAAAAAATAAAAACCAAATAGATATAAAAATAAAAACCATCTAGATCTAAAAAAGAAAAATCAACAAATCTGAAAAAATAAACAAGATGTATATCGTGTGTATAACTTTAAAAAAAAGAAAAGAAGTATAACTTTAATGCACACAGTGTATAACTTTAATAGACAAGATGTATAACTTTAATGCACTCAGTGTATAACTTTAATAGACAAGATGTAGAACTTTAGTCCAAAATTTGCGTAACTTCATTTTATACAATGTATAACTTTAGTAGTTAATAGTATAACTTTATTTTGATTATTGTATAACTTCAGCCCAAAATATGAAACTTGAAAAATAATAAATTAGAAATTTAAAACAACAAAGATCAAAAATTAGAAAATACAATACAATAATAAATAATCTAACAAAAAAATATAGTGGACTGAAAAATGTAGATCTGAAAAAAAAATAATAACAATAACCAAATACCAAATTCCAAATTCCAAATTCCAAATACCAATAATAAAAACCAAATAACAATAATAACAATAACAAAACAAAAAAAACAAATAACAATAAAAAAAACAACACCCACAAAAAAACAACAATCACAGAAAAACAACATAAAACCAAACGAAAAAAAAAGGACGAAAAAAAAGAACGAAAATAAGGAGAAAGGAAGAGCAGGGAGGGAGAAAGGAAAAAGGAGAAAGAAAAAAAACAACAATCACATAAAAACAACATAAAAACCAAACGAAAATTAAAAAAAAAATGGACGAAAAAAAGAACGAAAAAAAAGGAGAAAGGAAGAGCAGGGAGGGAGAAAGGAAAAAGGAGAAAGGGAGATCGGTGAGGCGGCAGCAGGGAGGGAGAAACGCGACGACAAGGAGGGAATAGATCCGGTGTCGGGTGGTGGTGGGCGAGTTGTGGCTGCCGGTGGGGTTGTCGGTGTTGTTGTTGGTTGTTGTCGTTGTTGTTGCTGGTTGTTGTTGCTGGTTGTTGTCATTGTTGTTGTTGGTTGATGGAGGTCGGCTGATGGGGTGGTGGTTGTCGGTGTTGTTGTTGGTTGTTGCTGGTTGTTGTTGCTGGTTGTTGTCGTTGTTGTTGTTGGTTGATGGAGGTCGGCTGGTGTTGGGTTGCGGGTGGAGGAAGGTGGTGGGGGTAGAAGGAGGAGAGGTGTGGCGGTGGTTGTTGGGTGGTCGCGGGGTGTGGCTGTCGGGTTCGGGAAATGGTGGGCTGGTTTGGTTTTTTTTGTTTTTTTTTTAGTTTTTTTTGAATTGGTTTTTTTTTTTGAGAGAGGATGGGAGGAAAATGAGAGAGAATGAGTGAATGAGAAAGAAGTGAGAGGGTGAATTATGAGGAAGTGAGAAGGGAGATTAGAATGGTGAAGGAGTTATACAGGATTAGAAGGAGTTGTACAAGATTAGGAAGGGAGATTAGGGAGGGAGATTTATGGCCATCCATTGAGATGCAATCTCATCCATCCATTCCCTTCATCCAAAGCCCTTATAAGCGACTTATAAGGTAGGACTCATATGATATGAGGCGCCTTACTAACCCTTCTATATATATATATATATATATATATATATATATATATATATATATATATATATATATATATATATATATATATATATATATATATAGGATTGAGATCCTATGAGAACCCTTTTCCCATGAGAACCATGAGAACCTCGGGTTCGTAACGTTTGTAGATGGGGCGTTATACATGGGGCGTGTGACAAGATAATCTCAAATAAATATAATGGTTCAAGGTTTACGGTAAATTTAGGAAAAATGGAAAGTGTTACATATGAAATTAGGAATTTGTTATGTCATTCTAGAATCAACATGTTTTAGCTGATTGACGTGTATGAGTTGTAGAACAACATTAATTAGATACATTTTCTTTGGCGTTGACAATATCAAGTGTAGTTTTAAGAATTTAGAGTATGAACTTGCCATTATATTCATTTCGTTTGTTTCACTACTACACATATACAGCAGTGGCGTCTTCACTCCATTACTCCGCCGTCTTTAGACCTTCTACCTATTATTATAAACCATAATCGGTAATCAGATTTAATGATGATAAAGGAATGAATTCCTGTTATGGCTACTAAACACTATACAATAATAGAACTTGTGATTTACATTATTTCATTTACCAATTCAACTAATCCCAATTGCAATAATTCCATGTTACAAGATGCGTAAAAAAAGCTTTTTTCAAAGACATAACAAAAGCTACGAAGGATATGGAACTGTGAATGACTCACCCAAATGATAAGATTGAGTCATATTATCACTCTAATCATGTTTTAACAATTTAAATACAAAGTAAGAAGCCATAAACTAAAAATGTGGTAACATGTTAACCCCATATAATTTTCATGTGTGAAGATAATCTCAGTGGATAATCCTCTGAACCTTTAGTACAAATGTTCTGAACCTTTTGTACAAAAGTTTCGAACTTATGCTACACAAGTTCTGAACTTGGGGTTCTCACGGTTCTCATATGTAGAAGGTTCTCATAGGATCCTAAATCTATACATATATACATATATATATATACATATATATATATATACACACACACACACATATATATATATATACTAGTTGTTCCTCCGCGCGCGATGCGCGCGGAGTTCCAAGGACCATCTCCGTCTCATCTGGAAATATTTAGGTTGACATTATTTGTATACAATAGTTTGTATTTGACAAACTCACACACACTTAGACTCCAACATTAGACATCATGAAATGTAAATACAATACTTTGGGACATTTCACCAGTAGTGCTTGTAAATGACCGACTTGTTTCAGTTGTTTGTTCATTGTGTGAAAGTGTTTATCGAAAGTGCGTTGCAGCTGATTTTACTTAAACAGGGTGAAATGTATTGTAGGATGTTCCAACGGTCCGTAGCACAACGGACCCTACATGTAACACGCAGAAGGCCCTTTCCATTTATTTCCTCTTCATTTCCTCTCTAAGGATCATATATATATAAACTTGAGTCGATTCGAGTCAAAGAACTAACATCTGTATTCATCAACTAAGAGTCTAAGACTGCACAAGAACACTATCTGTACAAATCAATTCTGGACAACTACCTAATTACAACTGCCTTAAATGTTCACGGAGGGGATCTACTATCTAAAACCTTCGAGAAAGTGAATAAGGAGAGGATAATGGCCGCAAAATGAAAGAATAACCCCTCTTAGGCTCCTAGATCCTCCGCAGCCATCATACTCACCCTCAGCAAATTTATTTTTTAGATAGTACGTCGCAATAAATGGATTCCCACTAAACTTTTACTTCCATTCATCCCGGCTCGGCCCTCAAAGCACTCTCAGACAAAGATACTCCAAGAACACCTGGGATACGCTTACGAGTTATATTAGGCAAAGCACCATAAGTCCATAGTTACAATATTATAAACTGTTGTGATATATGCAACCCAATTATAGTATTATACACAAATTGTAAATGCCACTGAAACCATAATATAAGGCATTCTTTGCTACAATTGCGGGCCTTTATGGCACAATGCCCTAGGCCCCAAAATCAGGAAACATGGGAGACCAGTTCCGGAATCAAGTATCACTAAATGGGCAAGTTTGCACAATCCCAATATATAATGAAAGCTGCCAGAAAATCTAATTTTGTTAATGAAGTGCATTTGGACCAAAGCCATATATGGTCAATAACCATAATGTATGGTTAACTGACGCTACTGACCCAATTAAGTAATTTACCATCCGGTGTTTTGTAAATTAAAAATCATGCAGTAGTAAAACTAACCTTTCTAAGCCCTAGTGATGGCCCTCCATCTATCTCCAGACGTGGGATCACAACATTTACCAAAGCTCGTACAATAAACAAGTATAACAGTAAACCGTCTTGTGCTTGTGTACTGCATCAAATAACAGTAAACCAAATGTCAGGCACTAAGTAAGCATAAAATAACAAATGCTAAGACATGCAAGCAGATCACCTGACAAATGCTACTAATTTTGACCTAATTCAAGAAACTTTAAGAAAAATAAAACATCTCCAACGACAATATGCTTGTGTACTGCATAAAATAATTGCATTTGTGATTCTCCACACTAATATTTTAATAGTTAGTTAAAGATGATCGACTTTGGCTTCGGAGCAAATTCAACCTCTTTAGGATCCATCTGAATCCAAAATACATTTTTATTCGCCTATAAATTACACCTCACTTATGTGCAAGATTGCAACTATCTAGACTCTACATATTGGTAAATCAAAGTTCACAACTGGTACTTAACAGTAACATACCACAATAGGTGGTACCATTACAGCGATATGGGAATTTGGTCATCACTCAGAACTTGATTTGATATATAAATCTATACAATTCAAATTCTCTTATTCAAGCCTTAAACTTTTCAAAACGTAAGGGTAAAATATATAGATAGAAAGTGATAGCTTCATCACTCGTTTCTAAGGAAATGGGTAGCTACATCAACTATTTCAGAAAAGTAGGTTATTGGATTTTTTGTTGGAAGGTTATATGCAATAAAAAACAATTCCTAGAGGCAGCATGTTCACCTATTTACAAATTCAAATTAATCCCAAATGAGAGTCAATACACATTGTTTCTACACAAGACTGGCAGATTCATTGACTGTTTCTTAAAAAAGGTGGTCACTTCATCAATTGTTTCCGTGGAATATTAGATGTAGTGAATAAAGCCATTGATGCAAAGTAAAAAAAAAAATGTCAGGTATGATAGATGTTACATGCATTTCACCTTATCCAAATTCTAAGCCTTTTTGTAATCAAAGCAACTCGTTTTTTGAGAATTTGGTCGCTGTCATTAAATAGCTCTCATCCATATGTCCAAACATGATTTTTAAACAAACATAAAGCAATTACCATATTTAAATTCATTCAAATGTAAATTTCATGACCATGGTCAAGTTATAAAGAATGCAAGCACACAACCAGAAATCATAGACAACCAATCATCCTCCCATTTGTTTCCCTGAATGAAAATACAGTAAGTAACACTACAGTACTACACCCGCAGCTTCCAAGCTCTTTGTGTCTTTGTCGTTCAATGACACTCAGCGGAATTGCTACTTTAAGAGGCTAAAGAAGCCGATACTACTAACTTTGGTTAAAATGGTGCCATAACTCATAAATAGAGACCTGCATACTAATCTGAGCAGAAAGATTATCAGGTTGTTCCTTGTTCAGGCTTTACACAGATTAAACATCTTAATTCACATTTGATATCTAAATTTCAATTCTCGAATAACACAACCAAATTTTTTTCACCATCCACCATCATTTACACCGTTTCAATTAATACTCTAAATGATTCCAAAGGAATGCAACAATTTCAATTTTGCATTTACCAATTAGCATTCACTACTTCGAACATAAGGTCAGAGCTATTTCAAATCATTCAACATCAATACACATACAATGAGCACAAGAACCGCCAAAAACAAAAAAGCAATCACAGATCAAAGCTCTCTACCAAAGCAGTAGCAAATATATCTTCAGACTAATACCCAATTCAACTATTAAGTCATGATCATCCGCCAGCTGCATCTCCCTCTTCCAAAGATTAGCATAAACCTAGCAAAGACCACCCAGCCTCAATATATTGAACAACAAAGATTATAAAACGTACTGGCTAACTAAAGTAAAACAATGAACTATATACTGAACTATAACTCGTCTGGCGAAGTAAACAGAGGCAGTGTACCACTGAAATTATTCCAACCAAAATCATGGGTTATTATCATGCCATTATCCGACATTGGCCTTATTCGACCATTCATTTTCAAACTCCAAATTCTCGCAGTTGAGTAAGCATACCGAATATCTTAAATATCTTAAGTTAGTGTTGATTTCGTCATTCAATCTGGGAACTAACCCAAGAATATGATCATCGATTCAAATAACTAATGTGAGCCGACCACGAACCCATAAAAGAAAGATCAAAATAATAAACAACAAGAAGAAGGAAAATCAATATGAGCAAAAAAACAAAACCAGGAAACAAAGCTGAAAATAATTAAGAACAAAAAGAAAGCAAGACGGTAATGGAAATTGACAAACCCACAAAACCAGGCAATCAAATCAGTAGTATAAAAGCACAATAGTGATAATCAAGGTAAAGCAAAACTCTAATTCCACCCAAAGTAGCACAATAGAGAAAAATAGAATACCAAAATATGTAGTTGTTTCCGCCGCCATCATCAGAATCAGCAGTAACGTCGCACATCAACTCCTTACCATCATCACCAGAGAATAAGGATGGGATGAGAATATGACTATGTTCGTCACCCAACAATAGGACCACCTCTTTGTTGTTTGAAGGATATGGTTATTGGAGTTGGTAAATAGAGTTTTGTCGTTTGATGAAGAAAAAGGGTTACAATAATTGATGATCCAGATTGAATAACTAATCAATATCAATCTGATGAAAAAAAAGGGAAACAATAATTGATGAATCATATTGAATAATTAATTAAGATCTTAAGCAATTAAAAGAATGAGGATGAGATAGGGGTAAGAGGGCGATACTGAGGAATAAGAGGAGGATGAAGGAGCGATGAAGAAATGAAGAGAGAAGGAGCAGCATCAGTAGAAGAAAGAGGGAAAAGAGTACGTGGAGAAAGAACTGTGCATCACATGTTGAGCACGGTTTTTACTGCTCTACTATTCATTTGTGAGTGAATTTCCAATGTTTACACATTTAGAAGGTGTTTAGATATATATGTAGAGAGAGAGAGAAGAGATCAACTAAGGTCATTATATCATATTAAGTCCATAAGGCCTAATGTGGGCTGTTGGATCAAGCAAACCAATGGCCAAGATTGTGCAGTAAAACCCCACTCAAATAATGCTTTAGAATTACCTCTCTCCTCTAACCACTAACCCATGCATGCTATAGTGTAATGTCCATCAGTCTGTCATAATTTCCCTCCTCAATTTCCACGTTATTCAAAACAACTTGCGGTTTTTTTTCCCTCTATTTCCTGTCATTTCGTCTTCCTTTTGTTTTCTTTACATTGCTGATAAACTCCATCTTCCACTACCAATTAATCCCATCTCAACTGCCCCCATTTTTCATCACTATCAATTAATTCCAACTCATCAGACGCCATTTTCATCACTACAAATTAATTCCAAGTTGCCTACAAACTCGTATGTCTCCATTTTTCTACAAGGTATTTTTTGCATTCCTTATTTAGTGATTTGTACTTTGTTTTTTGTTAACTTGATTATAAAAAGAGTTCATTTGATTTTTCAATTATCATAAAAAAGTTCATTTGATTTTTCAATTTTCAATTATGGGTTTGCTCATGTTGATTTGTTCAATTGTTAATTATGGTTGTACAGATCAAATACGAGTTCATTTGATAATTAACAATGGTTTTGCCAAGAAAAATGCCAAGAAAACTCCCAAGAAATCTGAATCAAAAGTAAAAAAGCTCGTCTTGTTGGTACAACTCTTATAGAATGATGTATAACTTCAATTAAATATATGCATAATTCTAATCCCAATTGTTTTGTCATCTACAGATGGATGTTGTAGAAACTATTGACAAGGGACTTAATATCCAGGTTAAAAGTTTCGATTTTTATTTTTACGTTACTAGTTGTATAACTCTGGTTACTAGATGTATAACTTTAGTACTCAATATGTATAACTCTGGTTAGTAGATGTATAACTCTGGTTAGTAGATGTATAGCTTTAGTACTCAATATGTATAACTCTGGTTACTAGATGTATAACTCTGGTTACTAGATGTATAGCTCTTCTGAGTCTGTGACCAACTCTTCTTTCATAACGTCAAACTCTAATTGTTATATGTATAACTCTACTTCTAATTAGTTTCTATGCCTAGAGTTATACAATAAATGCGTAGAGTTATACATTTTATACCTTTATACCTGGATTTATACAATATATAGCTAGAGTTATACAGTATATGACTAGAATTATACAATATATGCTTTGGAGTTATACATTAGATTCCTGGAGTTATACCTAGAGTTTTACCTGGAGATATTCCTGGAGTTATACATTATACTGTATATGCTTACAGTTATACATTTTATGGCCAGAGTTATACATTCTATGGCTAGAGTTATACATTATATGACTTTAGTTTTCAGAATGTCTAACTTTTGTTATTATATGTATAACTATCTTCATTACTCTTTATAGCTAACTTTCCGATTATCTCTTCTTTTGAATGGTTAAGAGTTATACATTATATGGACTTTAAAAAGTTTGACTTTTTGTTATATAAAGCTGAGTCATTTGTTGTACAACTCGATTACATGTTGAATAACTTCTATTGTCATAATGTATAACCGAGTTATACAATATATGCCTAGAGTTGTACATTTTATTCTGGAGTTATACAATATATGCCTAGAGTTATACAGGATATGCCTAGAGTTATACAGTATATACTTGAAGTTATACATTTTAATAATAGAGTTATACATTCATGGCTAAAGTTACACATTATATAACTTTAGTTTTGATTGTCTAACTTTTGTTATTATATGTATAACTCTACCGTTGTTATTCTTTATAACTCTCCCGATTATCTCTTCTTTTGAATGGTGAAAAAAATTTTGGATTTTATAGAAATTTGATTTAATAGAATTTTGGTTATACATAATCTGAATCCCTATTTGTTTGTCACTCTGAGATGGATGATGCACCAAGTCTTGAGAGAAGGAGTGATTTCCCAGGTTCAAAGTTTGACTTTTTTATAATCTGTTGTCATTTGTTGTATAACTCTAATTACATTTTGAATAACTTTTCTTTGTCGGAATGTATAACTCTTGATATTTTTCGATTAACTCTATTATCAGAATGTATAACTTTACTTATATTTTGTATAACTCTGACTATCTATTGTATAACTCTAATTCACAGTATGTTTATTTCTTTGTTCCAAATATCTCTAATTGCAACTACAGCATGTCTAATTTTGTGTGTTGTCCTTGCTTTTCCCCAGATGGTTGAGGCCAAGCCAAGGGTAAAGAGGGTGCATGAAATCACGGTTTCGTGTCGACCTCAAAGACTTGTCTCTCTCATTGAAAAGCTTAATGAGGATCGGTGTCCATTTGTTAAGAAAATTGGGTTTGGTGGTCTTTTGGAGCTTAAGATTAGCAGCTTCCCACTTGCACACGTTCGCCTGTTCTTGGAGTCCTTCTCTGATGGGTCATATGTGTTCAGGGCTTCTTGGAAGAAGGAGTTTATGATCAGTAAGCATGACGTGCATGACTGTTTCTTGATACCTCTTGGACCCAACCGTCTCCCGTTGGTACCTACTGGTTCGCAGAAGGGGTCCAACGATCCCGAAAATAAGGAGCTGAAGGACAAATGGCGAAAACTTACGGGGTGGGCAAAGCAAATAGTTCAATAAGTTTAGGGAAAGTTCACAAGCAACTTATGGAGTACGAGGAGGCGAACGATCATTTCTGCCGGCTATTTGTTTTGTTCTCTATGTCTTTATTCCTCGCACCCACCCCAAACAACGGGATAGATTTGAAGCTGTTAAGGGTTGTAGAAGATCCTAAAGCCATTCCGCATTTTGACTGGTGCTCTTATATTTTGGAAATGATGGTGAAAGCGGGGACAGACTGTAAAAAGGGGGTAATGATGTTGGGTGGATGTATCCCCTTCCTCATGATAAGCTACTTTCAGCGATATGATTACAAGGGTAAGCCTTGCCCCCACGATCTACCTTTCATTAAGCATTGGGATGAAGCTTCGCTTGTAGATAGGGTAAAATTTGAGGTGGCTCAAGGGGGATTGGGTACTTTAACTTTGTCTAAGACCAGGTATCCGAGGTGCCTTCAAGATCCCTCTTATAGAAGGAGTTTGGACAGTATCAGCCTCAGCGACCCGCGTGAACCAAAACTACTGTTGCTATCAGGCCCCCCACCCCCTCTCTCCTGCTCAACTTCTAATAAGAATTTCATTCAGATCGAACTACCAGCAGGTGTCGAGGATGACCAGGAATTGAAATCTTAGACTTTTGGTGCATGTTTGTAGGTTTTCGTCCCGGTAAGCACTGGCGATCAAGATCATTACTCTTGCATTTGCATAAATTTCCTCTCCGAGCAGATCGAGTACCTTGATAATCGTTCTTATGAGGACGATCTTCTGAAATTACCATACGGAGGAATTCCGCGTATTACTGTAAGTCTTATAAAACTGGTGACTATATTAATTATCAGCTCCATTGTTTTGTTAATTAGTCTTCCCCTTTTAAACGCCTTGCCTAACTTCTGCCAGGCTAACGCAATGAGAAAGTATATGGCCTACAAAGGGCTCGACAAAGGGAAGAAAGTTAAAGGGTTTCCTTTTGTCAACATTAAATTAAACTGGCAGGGATCAGGGTATACTGTCAATGACTGTGGTCTTTACGTCATGGGTCATATGTTGTTGTACCGTGGAGAGCCATTCGACTGTACCATAGGGACAAAGGACAACAATGACCTCATGCGAGCGGAAATTGATGCCACCCTTGTCCTCAGTGACATTAACGTGGACAGGTAAGCTGTGTTATCTAGGGTAACAGCTTTTAATGAGCTTAAAGACCGTGAAATGGAGGAGCTGCGTGATAAACAGAGGTTAGCCGGCAACACAAGTGGAAGGAAGAGAGTGTCTTTGGAATTTGGGAGAGGTGCTCTAAAGTCGTTCAAGCTATCGACTCCACCTTCCAAAGTAGCCCTGGGCCGGACGCCGTCTAGTCGGGCCCTCTCAGCTGTTAATAGCCGCTCCCGGGGTAAGGGCGATGGCCTTGGTTGCACCACATATTGCGGGGAACCAGACGCCGGCCTTACAGTGGTCGCCAAGATGCTGAAGTTGAACACGACATTAATTAGGGATATCTCGGTGTATCGCAAACAAGTGGCTGATTACGTTTTCCTTGATGACTACAAATTTCCAAATGAGTAAGCTGTCTAAAATCCTAATGTTTTATCATATTAAGTTTTATCAATATAGAGACATTTCCCATCGGAATTCTACATTATTTTGCCTAGAGTTTTACAAAGATATGCTCGTAGTTGTACAATATATACTTTGGAGTTATACATTAGAGGCCTGAAGTTATACCTAGAGTAATACCTGGAGTTATATGTTTCATCACTGAAGTTATATATATCGTTAATGGAGTTACACATTCCTAAACTACAGTTATATGTTTCATCGGTGAAGTTATGCGATCATTTTAATAGCGATTTACCTTCCCATTTAGTATACGTTATAGCCTCGATTAACACTGTCTCGAACTACGGTGAACCACTTGTGAGTTATGGCCGCACGGAACAATTAATAGGTTGCAAATGTTGTCCATGCTCCCTGAGACGCCAATGGATGAAAAAGTGATTGAGTGTTGGTCCTTGTTGCTTAATCGTTTGGAGGCAGAGGATTGCGCGATTTTTCGTTCGTCTTTCTTCGGTATCCGTCATATGGTATGGTCCTAATCAATCCTTTAATATGCTATAAGAGTTTCACATACCCTCTTTAAAACTTTCACAGTGGAAAATAAGTCTAAAGTTATACATACCTTCTATGGAGTTAAACATTTTGTTTTGAGAAGTTATTAACAGCCAGTATGAACTTAGGCATTCTTCATTACGCTATAAGAGTTATTGTGCAACTCCAATGCACAACCCCTATAACTCCTCTGGTATCCTCACACATATACTTCTACTTAAACAGGAAACAATCTTGAGCCTTGTACGAAACCCTGTCCAACAAACACCGGACACCGAAAGGTTGTACAATATGTGGGACGTCTTCCGAATCGACTGTGGCAAAGATTTCAGCTTGAAGGCTGATTTAATCTTCGTACCCATTAAGATTGAAGCCCATTATGCATGTGCGTGTATCAACTTTAATTCTATGACGATTGATCTTCTTGACAATAAGTACTACTCAAGTCCGGGCCAATCGGAGATATGCAAAGCGTGTCACGTAATTGTAAGTGGAATTAAATTGTAATTACGTTCAACTCAAAAGTGTTGTCACCGCTTTTACAATTTCACTTTTTGAAGTTCTTGTTTGTGCCAGGCAAGCCTCATGAGCGACTACCTGGAGTCTAGGGACGACGAGAAGGACATAGGGAAAGACATACCGGAGTTCCAGTTTCGTCAGATCTAGTTTGCCTGGCATAAGCAAACAATAAACGACACCGAGTCTAGCTTGTTCGCCATGATGCACATGTTAATGTACGAGGGTGATAGTTTTGGTCACGTTGATCTCAAGAGGAAGGTGAACCGTCGATATTTGGTGATCCAGTTGGCAGCGACGCTTGTCCTAGCTGACATGAACATCATCGGGGAAGGAGTTCTGTCCAAGGTCAACGGTTTCATTGGCGAGAAATTACAGATCCTGATGCAAGTAGAAATCAGACGAAAAGCAGCGCGGAGAGCAGATAAAAAACCTGCGAAAAAATAGAATGTATTTCCTTTGATTTTGTATTGTCTTTTTTTGCAACTCTAGTATGTTGTCAAGAAACTCCTTAACAACTTAGACAACTTTTTGGAATAGATTGTTACTATATCATCTTGGTCAGTCATAATTAAAATCCAAGTTTTACATATAAGTATTAGAATTATACACTCTGTGAAGTAAAGTTATACAAATTATGTACAGGAGTTATACAACACATGACTGCAGTTATGAAAAAAAAAGGCAAAATTTATTAGACAGCTATGAGTTATACAAAAAATATCAAGAGTTATACAAATTGTGTACAAGAGTTATACAACATATGACTGCAGTTATGTAAAAGGCAAATTTTATTAGACAGTTATGAGTTTTACAAAAAATAACAAGAGTTATACAAATTGTGTACAAGAGTTATACACTCTGTGAAGTACAGTTATCCATATATGGGTAAGAGTTTTACTTAAAGCCATTGAAATTATAATTCGTTCTTTATCAAACTTTTAAATATTGGATATTTTGCCATGAACAGAAGTCATCAAAATTGTGCAAAAGAGTTATACAACATTAGCTTGAAATTTCACACACCATATTACTGAAGTTATACAATCTGGAAGGTGCAATCCCCCTTCAAAATAGACAAAAGCTAGCTATTAAATACCCCTTCCGTCTCACCAGATTTTTTACCTTTTAAAGAAAAAAAGATCGGAAAATTCACGTGGTACCCTTAAACTTTGTCATTTTGCACGTGGTATCCAACTTTTTAAGTTTGTGTACATGATATCTTCCATGTTTAATTTTCATGCACAACATGTCATTTTTGTCACTGTAAAAAAACTCAATTGCGCATAATTCATAGACAGAAATTCAGAATCGGCCAATTTTTTTCCTGAAATGATTTTCTCGTCATAATCTACGATTTGAGAAAAACAAAAATGTCGACTGACATTTTATAGGGTTTTTCTTAACGAAAATGTCAAATCAACAATATCTTCGATCTTAAATTTCCGAATGACCATTTTTGTTTTAACAATTTATAGATCTCAAAGAGTTAAATCCATTTGAAAAAAAAAATTAGTCTATTCCGATTTCTGGTTTATGATTTATGCTCAATTGAAAATTTTAACAACGATAGAAAGGGCACGTGGTACTTGAAAATCAAATCTCAGGGATATTTTGTGCACAAACTTAAAAAGTTGGATACTACGTACAAAATGACAAAGTTCGAGGGTACCACGTGAATTTTCCTAAAAAAGATTGTAAATAATTTGTTGAGACGGAGGTATTTTTCTACTGCTTACTACTACAGCATGTTAAGTTTCTCTATTCTTCTTCTTCTTCGTCGTCTTCTTCTTCTTCTTCTTCCTCTTGTTCCTCTTCTTCTTCTTCTACTCCTTCAGATGCTGGTGAAGACGGTGGATGCTCAGAGAATGGGTTAAGGCAGTTTCGTTTATCGTGGTGTGCCATTTGTTTACAGTTATTACACAAGCGTTTTGGCTTACAAGTCAAGGCAATGGCTTTCGCCTTAGCGGACACCATTCTTTTACCGCTGTCTTTGTTTTTCGATTGTTTTGGTGGAAGTATTGTTACCTCGTCACTGGCGGGGCAACCAAGGATTTGCTCGAATTCCTGCTGCTTAGTTAAATCTTTCTTGTACGGTAAAATTTCTCCTTGAACTCTCTAATTAAGGAGGTTAAGTTCACAACTTCAGCCACACTCGTGCCACGAAGTAAACCAATGGTTGCATGAACTTCTGACCACAACTTCACCATCGCAACTTCTTTTCCATCAGCGCTACTATTTGAATCCGTTTGTTCACCATCACATTCTGATAATCTGAATTGCAATGCATCTTTTCTCTATCTTGTAGAAACGTAATCATCTGGAATTGTCTTCTTCCCGTTAGCCGACAAAATCCATACTATATCTCGGCACAGATATCCCATCCTTTCAAACATCATACAGCTGCAACGTGTAGCCAGTGTACCTGTAATAAAATTAAATTATGCTGTTAGTAGTCTTATATACATATAATAATAAGAGTTAAACATTATCAAGATAGAGTTATACATATGGCAACAAGAGTTATACATTCTGAAAGCTAAAGTTATTCAAAATGTAATCAGAGTTATACTACAAATAATCATTAAAGTGAAAAAATGAATAACTTCTAATGTTATTCTGAAAGTAGAGTTATACATATGGCAACCAGAGTTATACATTCTGAAAGCTAAAGTTATTCAAAATGTAATCCGAGTTATACTACAAATACCTGCAGTTCAGTGAAAAATTGAATTTCTAATGTTATTCTGAAAGCAGAGTTACACATATGGCAACAAGAGTTATACATTCTGCAAGTAGAGTTATACATATAATAAGAAGAGTTATACATTCAGAAAACTTAAGTTATTGAAAATGTTTTCAGATTTATACAAATGAGATAAATGCGATTCGGTGAACAATTGTATAACTTCTATGTTCGGACAATGTAACTTTGGCACTGTATCTAGCAACTTGATCAACTACCACATCAAGATTATGCCAAAATGTGTTACTGGGTTGTACTCTACATTGAAACTTTTCTCTCTCGATTGAATCCTTAACGACAATCACTTCAACTCCATCGACTTCAAAGATAGCCCCGGTCTTACATGTATCGATTGAGCAAATGACCTCTAGTTGGAATTCCTTGAAAACCTCACGGGTATAAACATTTGACGCATATTCCTCTATGGGTAAATGCGTCCCCCTTGTCGGTGTTGAGTGTAGGTTTTCATGGTCAAGTCTCTTCTGCGTATGCCGTTGATGGTCCATAGCGCTTTCAAAACGCATCCAAAACTCCACTAAACCGACTTTCGCTCGAACTTCTTAAAAAAACTATTAATGCTCTCTGATCTCTGGGTTGTCCTCATTACACCACCCATGTTCAAGTCCCTGCAATGCGCCATCACCCATTGGCTACTTTTATCGTACGCTTCTGTAAACCACTCTTAGTTCACAACACCATGCGCTTCCATTATTTCTGCCCACCTACAGTCAAAGTCGTCTGCTTCTAGGTTGTCGTCCCATATAATGTTGTTCAATTTCTCAAGGAACTCCTTATAATCCTCCCTTGTCACCCCGAACTTCGATGGCACCTTGTTCATTATATGCCACATGCAAAATCGGTGGCGTGCAGTCTTAAAGGCAAGGGGTACGGTCTTAATAATGCCCGCATCCTGATCTGTGATAATGTACTTGGGTTCCTTTCCACCCATAGCATTCAAAAACCGGTTGAAAACCCACTGGAAGGATTCATGGTCTTCATGGGCAATCAATGCCCCACAGAATGTCACTGATCGCTTATGGTGACCTATGCCAGTGAATGGCGTGAAAATCATATCGTACTTGTTTGTTGAGTATGTTGGGTCATACGACACTGCATCTCCAAAAACGGAGTAGTTCCTTCTAGCGGTTCTGTCAGCCCATATTGCCCTTCGAAGGCTGTTATCCTTGTCAACTTCATAATCAAAATAAAACCCCTGTCTATTTTGCGCCATATTCTTGAACCGGTCTATGAACAATTGACCGTCCCGTTTATGGATGAAGCATTTCACATCTCGGTGGAAGTTCTTTAAATCAGTTAAGGATGCACCAATGTTCTCGAACCTGTTTACGAGTTCCTTACACATGTTGTACGTCCTAGTTGCTCCTATCCTCAACTGCAGTGGACAACAAATCATGATCAGTGCTGATTAATTAATAATCAAGGATTCCTCAACTATAACTCTTTCACCTTTTCATACAACTTCATGACACATATGGATAACTCCATTGATTGATTGTGCAACTTCTTATTATTTATAACTCTTACATATGCGAATATGTATAACTCTAACAGCGTTCTATATATCTCTAAGGCTGTATAACTTTAGAAGTTTGCCATTCAATTATTGGAGGTTTGATTAATAGTAAACTAACCCTTGAGTTGTACATTATCAAGTACTTGTGAAAATCTTCTATGTTCCGCGACATCTTTTGAAACTGACGATCCTCACTGGATACAAGCTCGTGATTATGCCCCATGTGGAATCGGTCAATTACTAATACTCCATTCTTCATAAATAGCCTGACATGTGCTTTACACCCTACCCTCTTGACTGTATATTTCCTCTGTTTCGCAGTTCTTATTCCCCATTGCATTTCTTCTTCCCTAATCCCGGTCTCATTTTTTTTAATTACTGCCTCTCCTTTTGGGACATATGTGAATCCCTCTTTGTTGCAAACCAGCAACTTTGACTTGATTTCACCGTCGCGCCATCGTCGAGTACTTCCGAACATCAAACCCCGACGCCAATGCATAAATTTTATAGAATGTCACTGCCTCGTCGATTTCAAAAAATTGTTGCCCTACACAAGGTGTAAACTCCGCTGCCAAATGCTTACAATACTCAGTTTCCGCTACCTTACAACCATCTGAGCAGAATCAAACATCCATGAAATGATTAAGAAATACATAACTCCAAGCTACTTAGCATTTTCTTTGTAACTCCAAGCATATAATGTATAACTTTGGGCACAGACTGTATAACTCTGGCACAGACTGTATAACTCTGGGCACAAACTGTATAACTGTAGGCATATAATGTATAACTCTAGTCACAGTTTGTATAACTCTAGTCATACAATGTATAACTCTGGTCATACAATGTATAACTCTAGTCACACCCTGTATAACTCTAATCATACAATGTATAACTCTAGGCACAGACTGTATAACTCTGGGCACAGACTGTATAACTATAGGCATATAATGTATAACTCTATACACAGTCTGTATAACTCTAATCATACAATGTATAACTCTAGCTATAGTCTGTATAACTCTAATCGCACGCCCTCAACTCCTTCCTGGCAGATGGTTTATCGAGGCCGGAAACAATTGGTGTAGAAGGAGGATCACTGTTCCCTACCACAAGAGGAGGAGTAGAAGTCGCAAGAGTAGCTAGAACAGTAACGGTGGGGTGAGTGGGCTCACTGTTCTCAGAACATGTAATAATTTAATCGCACGCCCTCCACTCCTTACTGGCAGATGGTGTAGAAGGAGGATCACTGTTCCCTACCACAGGAGGAGGAGGAGGAGGAGGAGGAGGAGGAGGAGGAGGAGTAGAAGTAGAAGGAATAGCTAGAACAGTCACAGTGGGGTGAGTGGGCTCATTGACGGAAGGGACATCATCAATAGCACTGGAACTTGTTTGCATATCTCTTTCACTTGTTCTCCTCCTATTGTACTCAACCCACCGTTCTTGATTATGATGATCATCCGCTACCACTGTGGGTTCAGAGTGGTCAGGTTGTTCATCATTGACTGGAGGGACATCATCATTGATGGGAGGGAAATCATCAATAGCAGTATTATGAGAGGGAGATAAAAGATGATCAGGTTGATCATCAGCTTGAATACAAGATGTTGAAGGTTCACCAAGTGGTATGATTTGGCATTCTGGTTTTGGTGGTGAACGACGTGACTGTATTGGTTGCAAAGCTTCACCCATCACGTCCAATGCCTCCAACAATTCAGCTAGATTATCCCCACTATTACCCTCCACACTCTCCTGGACATTACCTTCCACACTCTCCTGTACATTACCCTCCTCATTATTGTCTTCTTGAGATAACCTAAAACCATCTGCCATACCATCTACAGCTGCAACTAGTTTAGAAACTGTTGCTGAGGAAGGTAGTTTGCTCAGAGCTTAGCTAGCAAGAGATTTGTACTCCATGAAAGCTTAAGCCATGACCTTTGCGGAAACCGTAAGTTTATTAACAAACTCAGTAGTACTGCCTGAATTATTAGGTAGAAGAGGATCAACATTTGCGGAAAGCGCAAGTTTATTAATAAACTCAGTAGGAGGATCAGAAGGTTCTTCATCTTCAGAATGTTGTTGTTCGCTTTGAAGACTGGCTAAACTCAATAGTAGGCAAAGGTGCACTCGGTGGCTTTGAAGACTGCCTAAACTTAATAGTAGGCAAAAGTGCATGTGCCTTATGCTGAGTGATGATCAGTGAAGGCTCAATAAAACCCTTGCCGAAAGTTTTATTGTCCGAATTTTTGTCATTCACTTCCTCCTTAAGTCTCTGGGATATAGCTTCTTTAGTCCAAGTTGAGAGCGTTGGAAACTGCCGAGTAACAAGGCGTGCTTTGAAGACACATCGGTCTAGATAAATAAAAACCAAGACCATAATAGGTCCACTAAATCAATTTTCTTTCAGCTTTTTGGTCTTCGACTCCTCCTTTTGCCAAGACTCAACTTGGGAAGCCAATTTACGTTTGATAAAATTGCACCAGTTGAATTCGGAGATCAACTCAGTGTTTACCAAACTTTTAAGAAGTCTCAAACTTGCCCGATTGCCTACAACACCGCCTAAAAGAGCATTGAAGATATAAATGATGAAAGTGCGTTTGAAATCATCTCCACCATCTCTTTGTGTAAAGAGCTTTTCCATAATGTGTTTGAGCTCAATGGAACTACCTTTGTATTGACTTCTGAACTCCTCCAAAAGAGACACATAAGAAGGGCACTTATCTCCAATTTTTGCTTCTTCGACAATGTTTGGACCCATTGGCAATCCTAGGCACAGATGGATATCTTCCTCTAAAGCAAGGAGTTTCCCATCACACAACGATCCTGTAAAGGGTCCATAATTTGAAACTAGCCAGTACGCCAAGTGACCGGAACAACATCTGTTTTAAGATGCAATAGATAACCAAATCCCATTTCTTATATAGCTTCAATCTGCTTATCTGATGGTGGATTCTCCTTATTATTGAGAAAGTGGTAAAGCCCAGCAGGAGACATCCGAGTCCTCAACACAGGCAGTCTGTCTTTGTAAATTCTTGTCTTTTTTGTAGATGGCTCAGAGAGTGGTTCAATAGCTTCAGTAGGTGCTTCAGTAGAATCAGCAACTGGTTCAACAGGTCGCTTCATTTTATCTTGCTTCCTATTATGCACCAAGTAAGGCAAAATAACATCAGAACTAAAATCCAAAATGTAAACATTTTAAGTAAGTTTGACAACAGAGAAGGTGATTTCATGCACTTATTAACAAGTATAACAATATTATCTTCCAGTTTCACAAAACAGGGTCTGAGATTCACACATTTAGGTCCTAGATTCACACAAGTAGGTCCTAGATTCACGAAATGCAAATGATATGTAGCTACCAAAAACTTAACCAACAATACATTTAAAAACTGGCAATATAGAAGGATAAGATAATGAAAACAGATAAGGTAATTTCATGCACTTATTAACAAGTATAACAATATTATCTTCCAGTTTCACAAAATAAGGTCTGAGATTCACACAATTAGGTCCTAGATTCACACATGTAGGTCCTAGATTCACGAAATGCAAATGAGATGCAGCTACTAAAACTTAACCAACAATACATTTAAAAACTGGCAAAGAACATGCATCCAAAAGAACGATAAATTAATCACAAAACCATACGCAAGAGAATCGAAATATACTAAAAAAAACCCTAAACCCTCATAAACAAAAACTGGCAAAAACCCTAAACCCTCAATAACAAAAACCTGCATAATAAAAACAATAATTTGACGAATTAAAGAAGTTGATTGAAAATTATGGTGAAAAATACGAAACAAAAGGAGGATGAATCGAAACTTGAGAAAGTAGATAGAAAATACCTAATTTGCGGTAGTAGAAACGGTAATGCTAATGGCAGACGAAAAGCTCAATGATAATGGCGGATAATGGCGAAGACGAAAAGCTCAACGATAATGGCGGATAATGGCAAAGACGGATGTGAAATTGGAGCACTGAATATGGAAGTTGAAAAGAGAAGCAGTTAGTGAATATGGAAGTTGAAGAGAGAGCACTGAATATGGAAGTTGAAGTGAAATTTGAAATTGCGAAATTTTGTGAAACTGGACCACGTGGATCTTTACTTAAGAATACATGACTCCTAATTTTGAGAATGTTGGAACTAATTACGTGAAACTGGAGCATGAAATTGTGAAACTAAGTCTTGAATAGTTGATCTTCACTTAAGATGTTTCTTTTACTCAATGTTGTGAATCCTGGAACTTATCTTGTGAAACTGGAACATAAAATTATGAAACCTAGACCTGAATCCAGCATTAAGTATTTTTGTGATTTTCGTCAAAATTTAGTCTTTAGTCGATGTCATCGTTTCCCAATTTAGCCTAAATCCAGCATCGTTTCCCAATGAAGTAAAGCCTTTAGTTGATGACATTAAACATGTAATTGTACATAATACAGAAAAAGATGCGAATCAAATGAGAAGGTGGCTTGCATTAAACATCTTTGTCTCTCAATAAAAGACCGTCATACGAAGTACACCCGTCTCATCTTATGATCAAATCCAAGTTTCACAATTTCTTGTAGCATTACATTCTCGACTACTAAATACATTCTCGACTACTCAAATAGAAGACTACAGACTAATCAATTCATGGTACCATTACAAACAAATAAGGTCATATGGCCGAATTTCACCATTTCGAATACTGAGTACATCAACACAAGATAGATATAGCAGGCCTGCTGAAGCAAGGGATGTCCACCAGTGAACACATATCCATCAGAGAAAGATCATTTGCTTGCAAAAAGACTGTCATGTCATCAATGAAACACCTATACCATAAAAAACAAGTAACAATTAAGAGATGTTCACCAAAGTTATGACCAAATGGACTTTGCATTAATTTTAAGTCAAGCAAGTGTACCGTTTTTGTATTTTTATCCCATTTAAGAAGTTCCAATATTATCTTCTTTCGATAGTCAGACAATTTCTGCAAAAGAGATTTTCATACAGTATAATATATATTTAATATGTAGCAATGGCAAGGTAGGAGGCAAAACCCGTAAATCTATACCTCAAAATATTCACTGTTGGTCCATAAACTTTCATTGTCCAACGCATCCAACCATTTCAGCACAAACACTCCACAATCAAAACTACAAATAAATAAACATTTATGAGTAAAAGAAACATTTCAAGTGAAGATCAACTATTCAACCATTCATTTCAGCAATATGGGATTGGGTACTTGGTTTTGGTCAGAGAGGGACCATTCAAACTTGTACGATAAAAACACAAATATAGCCTAAAAAACGAAGATACATGGTTACATACCATGTTTTTTGTTAAGGGACTTTAAGGTTGACAATTGGGTTCATGTACATCAACCACAAAGGTTCAAATGCAGATGAACCACCACAAAGAACAGATGAAACTTGGTACAACTGGAACATGAAAAAGCCAATAGAACATAAAAATATGACAGGGTTATATTTTTAAGAAACTAAAGATAAATACTCCAAAATATTTTGGGAAAAAATCATACAATCTCGTGGGCTGTGTGGTTATCAGGATCCGCATGTAAATCGATGCTCGAGTCGAGGATGAAATTTAGTTTTTGCTTTAAATCGCAAACGCAAGCCCACCAATGATGGCACTTATCGTTAAGCATAGGGATAAAAACCTGCAATAGACAAACCAATTAACAATACACATGAACGAAAATAAATAAAAAAGAACATAAATAGCAGAAGAGGGATCTTTCACCTTTTGGATATTGCTCCCATAAAATGGAATGTAATCAGACTTCAGGTATTGACCCTAAATAGCTGGGTTGCGTTCTTCATGACCGGTCTGCATGTGACAAAAGTAGGACCATTTTAATAAACCAGAGAGGAGCAACATTAAGAAAGCAAATACTTGAATATCAACATCTAAAGGATTTGAAGCTCACATATACTGTGGTTGGCAAGTAGAGGAGAGGTGATCTACCGAGTGTGGACTTAACTCCAAACATATCAATCACCTACAAAATCAAATTTAACAAAACATAGGTAAATGATTCACAAAATAAGGTCCAGGATTCACAAAATAAGGTCCAAGATTCACAAAACAAGTTCCAGGATTCACAAAATAAGTTTACAAAATAAGTTCCAAGATTCACAAAACAAGTTCTAGGATTCACAAAATAAGTTCTAGGATTCACAAAACAAGTTCTAGGATTCACAAAAAAGTAAAATGAAACATGAAAAGAAAAAGGAAAGGAAAATGATACTTACCTGATCCATAACAAAGCCACGTGGTCCAAGGCTCTATAAAGCATGTCATGTGACTTCCATCCACGGAGTGGACACCATAGCGTCACTTAAATATTGAGGAAATGCAATTAGTCAATATCTCTCACAATATAACTTTTATATTGTAAAATCAAAGCAAAATCATATAACTTTTATATTGTAAAATCAAAGCAAAATCATTACAATTTAGTTTGTGCCGATTTTGATCTGCAAACATAATCCAACAATTGCTGGTCACTGTAAGGAAGTGGTCGAGAGCCACTGCCACAATACGAACATATAACATTATTTAATCAACTAAAGTACTAACGGTTTTGCAAGAAAAATTTGATAATATTAAAAGAAGAAGGTTATTACAGCGGTACACAACTCCATTCTAGTGCATCTTTTTTCACTCTATCTCTTAATACGTTCTTATCACATGTAATAATGGGATAGCACACCCTCAATGCAAAACGCTTCACCTGAGCTTCCTATAAATGGAAAAAGGGGAATAATAATGTGTTGCAAACTTATAAAAATTTATATTTATCAATGTATAAATAGAGTTGAAAAAGTAATCTTACAGTATATATGGTTATTGGACAATCACTTTTGTTTCCTTTGTAATTCTCCAATATGTTCAATAAATAGATGTCATTATCTATTTCATCAGAAGTTAGGTTTGATTTTGGGATAAACACTTCGGGCGTCCACAAAATACTTGTCGATCTTTGGCAACTTTGGTTTAAGAAGTTTAGGATGAGCTTTTCTTTCGTATGAACAAAAGAGAAATCAGTCTTTCTTAGCACAGGTATAAACAAAACTTATTTTGTGAGGTACAACACACTATCTAGGAATCATATAAGGTACTATACTGTCAAAACAGACACTAGCTACGAAATTGCACCAGTTGAACCATACATCTTAGTTTGTAAAACTTGGAGTGAAATGGTAAAGGACCATAGTTTCACAAAATAAGATCTAGGATTCACAAAATAAAGGCCTACTTTCACAAAGTCCCCTATTTTGCCCTTTTCCATTTTTGGTGAACCTCAGACCTTGTTTTGTGAATCTCAGACCTTGTTAAGTGAATATTAGGGCTTGTTTTGTGAAACTTGGTCAACATAAGTGGTTTAAAATCCTCTATTTTGCTCTTAATTTTGTGAATCTCAGACCTTATCTTGTGAATCTCAGACCTTGTTCAGTGAATCTTAGGGCTTGTTTTTGTGAAACTTGGTCAACATAAGTAGTTAAAGTGATAAGATTCACAAACCTTAAGTGTAAGCTTCACAAAATAAAGTCATACATTCACAAAGTCATTTCCTAGTAGAATCACAATAACACACATTTTCCTAAGAAAAATGGAAACAATAGACGTACCACAGGTTGTATAAAACAAGAATAATCAACAGATCTGCCTTTCATAGGATGGATGATTTGCACTTTGCTACTTTTAGTTCTGAGGTCGATACAAATCAAGAAAGGTGGGCATGAGGCGGAGACTATTGGAGCGCAAACCTGAAAAAGGACAAAAAGTAAACTGAATTAAAAAGACAAAAATGCAGTGAATAAAAAAGACAAAAATAAACTTAAGTTGAAATATAAGCAGACCAAAATCGAAGACTTACTAGTTGAACTGTAGAAACATCAACATTGGAGAGACACTGGAACAAAAAATAAGATCAGTATGAGTAACGATTAGAAGTCAACATCATGTAAAATAGACTTGGAGAATTGGATAAAGTAGAGGGTAATAAGACTAACACTTTCATTTCTATACGGCACAAATAAACGAGAAGGGGAAGTCCGGGATTTGAATATCTCAATACTATTTAAGATCTCACAATACACATCTATGACATGAGATGATATCCGATCGCCTTCAGCCACACTCTTCAACTGGCTCCTTGTCAAAGTCTGACATTGACTTTGGAAAAGAATCTCCGTTTCATCATATGATTCCCCAAGTATAAAATCTAATACTTGTTTCTCAGCTTGATTCAAATCCCTAAAAATATTAAGATTTCTTTGCAAATAGGGCGATCGGAAAACTTCAGCTGGAACTACAACCCTCCTCCTACCACGACCCAAAACATCCTCTTCAATTGGTAATGGAGATAAGGGAAATGGGATTGCAGCAGTAGTTGGGGTTTTGCAAGGAACACTGTCAATCGACTTTGCCAAATGATGTGGCGATTTACAAATATAGACATTACTGACAGATCGTTTACTGACAGATGGTTTATCGATTGTTGAAACAAGTGGAGTATCTGGTAGGCAAATAACATCAAGAGTTGTCTTCTGTACCACAGTAGTAGAAGGAGTAGCTGTTATCTCAATAATTGTAGGCTCAGTGACGTCCTTGTCAGGAAGAACATCATCCAGAGCAGCGTGAGAGGATGTGTTCCCTACCAAAGGAGTGGGCTCAGTGAAAGGAGGGATGACATCCACAAGGAAGGATGACACAGCAGTATATGTGTCAGGCTCAGGCTCAGGTTGAGACAACAAATGGTCATCAGCTGCTAGGAGCCTAAAGGATGGGTATTCTGCATTTGGTGGTGGTGAATGATGTTGCGCTATTGGTTGCAAAGCTTCACCCATCGCATCCAATGCCGCCAACAAATCAGCCTCAGTCCACCCATACAAATTATCCACATTCTCCCCAGCTTTCTCCACATTCTCCCACCTTTCTCCACATTCTCATGAATATCGTAAACCACTTTCTCAACGATATTCTCATCCACAATGTCCGACACCTTTTCCTCATTCTTCACATCCTTCACAATTTCAGCATCATCCTCTTGTTGAGATAACTTAAAACCTTCTGCTATGCCGTCTACAGCTGCAACTAGTTTCTTCACTGTTGTTGTTGAAGGCAGTTTGGAGGGAGCTTGACTAGCAAGTGATTTGTAGTCCGCAAAAGCTTGAGCCATTGCCTTTGCGGAAAGCGCAAGTTTATGGACAAACTCACCAATGCCTTCATTCCCAGGTAGAGGTAATTTTTCAGCCTTCTGGGGTTGGATGCTTTATCTTGAATTGTTGACTTGGAAGACTGGCCGAGCTCAATCTTTGGAGGAGGAGGACACAACTGTGGAATATGGTGGTTGAGGACCATTGGAGGCTCAATAGAATCCCTGCCGAAAGTTTTCTTGTCCGAATTTTTGTCATTCACTTCCTGCTTAACTCTCTTGGATATAGCTTCTTTAGTCCAAGTTGAGAGCGTTGGAAACTTCCGAGTAACAAGGCGTGCTTTGAAGACACATCAGTCAAGATAAATGAAAACCAAGACCATAATAGGTCCACCAAACCAATTTTCTTTCAGCTTTTTGGTCTGCCACTCCTCCTTTTGTCAAGACTCAACTTGGGCAGCCAATTTGCGTTTGATGAAATTGCACCAGTTGAATTTGGAGATCAACTCAGTGTTTACCAAACTTTTAAGAAGTCTCAAACTTGCCCGATTGCCTACAACACCGCCTAAAAGAGCATTGAAGATATAAATAATGAAAGTGCGTTTGAAATCATCTCCACCATCTCTTTGTGTAGAGAGCTTTTGCATAATGTGTTTGACCTCAATGGAACTACCTTTGTATTGACTTCTGAACTCCTCCAAAACAGACTCATAAGAAGGGCACTTATCTCCAATTTTTGCTTCTTCGACAATGTTTGGACCCATTGGCAATCCCAGGCACAGATGGATATCTTCCTCTAAAACAAGGAGTTTCCCATCACACAACGATCCTGTAAAGGGGTCATAATTTGAAACTAGCCAGTACGCCAAGTGACCCAGAACAACATCTGTTTTAAAATGCAATAGAGAACCAAATTCCATTTCTTGTATAGCTTCAATCTGCTTATCTGATGGTGGATTCTCCTTATTGTTGAGAAAGTTGTAAAGCCCAGTAGGAGACATCCGAGTCTTCAACACAGGCAGTCTGTCTTTGTAAATTCTTGTCTTTTTTGTAGGTGGCTCAGAGAGTGGTTTAGTAGCTTCAGTAGGTGCTTCAGTAGAGTGGTTCAGTAGCTTCAGTACGTCCTCAACACGTCGCTTCATCCTGGCTTGACTTGCTTCCTACAACTCAGTAAAGCCTATTATTCACAAAGCAAGGGAAATAAGTTCACAAAATAAAGAAACTTGGTCAGTAAGGTTTAGATTCTCAGACCTTGTTTTGTGAATCTCAGACCTTGTTCAGTGAATCTAAGGGCTTATTTTGTCAAACTTGGTCATTATAAGTGGTTTAAATCATCTATTTTGCTCATACCTTTATTTGGTTAATTCACAGACCTTGTTTTGTGAATCTCAGACCTTATTCAGTGAATCTAAGGGCTTGTTTTGTGAAACTTGGTCATTATAAGTGGTTAAAATCATCTATTTTTCTAATACCTTTATTTGGTGAATTCACAGACCTTGTTTTGTGAATCTCAGACCTTATTCAGTGAATGTAAGGGCTTGTTTTGTGAAACTTGGTCATTATAAGTGATTAAAATAATCTATTTTGCTCATACCTTTATTTGGTGAATTCACAGACCTTGTTTTGTGAATCTCAGACCTTATTCAGTGAATCTAAAGGCTTGTTTTGTGAAACTTGGTCATTATAAGTGGTTAAAATCATCTATTTTGCTCATACCTTTATTTGGTGAATTCACAGACCTTGTTTTGTGAATCTCAGACCTTATTCAGTGAATCTAAGGGCTTATTTTGTGAAACTTGGTCATTATAAGTGGTTAAAATCATCTATTTTGCTCATACCGTTATTTGGTGAATTCACAGACCTTGTTTTGTGAATCTCAGACCTTATTCAGTGAATCTAAGGGCTTGTTTTGTGAAACTTGGTCATTATAAGTTGTTAAAGAACATTACATTATAACAATAAGCTATGGTCAATTAACTGAATTTAAGTGATAATAGGTAAGAAAAGGGAAAACCGTACGAAGAAGTAGGAAAATTCACTAAACAAGGTCTAAGATTCACAAAATAGGTTCACAAAATAAGTTCCAAGATTCACAAAATAAGTTCCAGGATTCACATAATAAATTACAAGATTCACAAAAGAAGTTCCACAATTCACAAAATAAGGTCACAAAATAAGTTGGTCATTATAAGTGCATGGAAGAATATGTAAGAAAACAAATACAAAATTAAATAGAAAATCAGAAGTAAAGAACATTGCATTATACATAGAAAAGTGATCCATGTAAATATTTAAAACAAAGTACAACATTACATGATAATTTATGTTATCCAAAATGCTAAACTAAGACGTACATAATTATACAGAAGGTTGACACTACTACGAAATTATACAAAATAACAAAAGGGCAAAGTTAAAACTTTAAAGTGAAAAGCCCTAGTTACACAGATAGTACATTACAAACAAGGGACAACTCTAGGCTATATATACAGCATCAAAGGTAAGTCAAGAAAAGATATATCTCTACGAGTGACTAGTAAGTCAGCAGCAATGCCAATAGCTATATCTCGTTCTTCACTCGGCGTAGCTAAAACATGCAATGACTCATTAAGCGTGATCTGCGTGCAAAGCATCATCAAGAGCATTGAGATGAGTACTCTGAGATGAAATTTTTGCTTGGTGATAATGCAGTAAGAATTTGGCAATCATATCCTCCGTCATGAAACATTTGCATGTTTGAAAGACTATTATAGGACCCCTACGAATAGTCCGAACACCATTCATATCATTTATGTCTACAGAAAGCCAATATGCCAAGGTGACCCCAGGTGCAGTTTTGTTTTTTCAGAAATAGTTGAGCCCAATTTCGACATACGAGCGCCATATGTGCTTTATCTTCGTAATGATTAATTTTAGAGAAGATTTTTTGCATAAGATCTTAATTATTAAAAACAGAATGACATGCTTGATAGTGACGGCCAGGCACTATAACTTCCTTTAACGGCGAAAAAGAGAAATCCATAGCTGTTTGTTTTTCAGTAACATAAAGTGCGCGAAATGACGCTTGATCTTCGTCAAGAAGGTTAACAACACAACCATTGCACCAAGGTGTCATACTTGTCTATGAAACAAGTGAAATACAAATATTAGTTAAATAAAAGAAATGTGAAAATACAAAACACAAATTCCTAGGTAGTTGGACTAACAAGTTGGGAAAATAAACAAAGGTGAAGGAGGGTCACAAAATTAGATCTAGGAAGCACAAAAGCCGGGAAAATAAAAAGGTTTAGATTCTCAGACCTTGTTTGGTGAATCTCAGACCTTGTTCAGTGAATCTAAAGGCTTGTTTTGTGAAACTTGGTCATTATAAGTGGTTAAAATCATCTGTTTTGCTCATTTCTTTATTTGGTGAATTCTGAGACCACTGTTTTGTGAATCTCAGACCTTATTCAGTGAATCTAAGAGCTTGTTTTGTGAAACTTGGTCATTATAAGTGGTTAAAATCATCTATTTTGCTCTTTTCTTCTTAATTTGTTTCTCTGCTTATTTGTAATCGCAGACCTTATTCAATTAACACTCAAGCAACAACAGCAGAAGACAAAAAGTAGCTAGTGTAATTTATGCAAACCTTTGAATAATCTCAGACCTTATTCAATGAGAACTCAAGCAACAACAACAACAGCAGAAGACATAATGCAACACGCAGACAAATTTACTGGTTTGAAGATAATATAACAATAAGCTACTGGTTTCACAAATTTACCTCCTAGATTCACAAAATAAGTTCTAGGTTTCACAAAAGCATGTAAACGACATCTTAACAAACAGATGACAAACATTAAGTCCAAGTTTGAAGATAATATAACAATAAGCTACTGGTTTCACAAATTTAGCTCCTAGATTCACAAAATAAGCTACTGGTTTCACCAGTTTGAAATAGAAAGGAACATACGAAAAAGCGGAGAAATTGACTGTAATTGATTTTATGCGTTCCTACTGTGTTCGATTATGCTCACAAAGCGATCAAAACCTGCATAATAACAACAATAATTTAGTAAAGAAACGGAAAATAGAAAAATAAGAGAAAGTTTCAATCAAATTGCGAGCATAATCGCGCATAAACGAAATGCATAAAAATCAAACGAAGTCGAGTGAAGGAAAATAGAAAAATAAGAGAAAACTGAGCAATCGACTTCAATGGCGGAAAGGAACATACGAAGAAAAGGAGAAATCGACTTCAATGGCGGAAGACGGAGTTCAGCGAATGGCGAAGACGGAGTGAATGGCGAATGGCGAAGACGGAGTGAATGGCGAAGACGAAGTAAATATGACGGAGTAAATGATTGAGGACGAAGGGAAATGGCGGAATAGATGAGCTTGTAATGGTGATAATGGCGGAAAAGTAGCTGTGAAGGAAGAGAGAGAAATAAATTAGAGGAAGTGAGATTGTAAATGAGGGAAGTGCGTTAGTTGGGGAGTATATATGTGGGACACGTGTCAACATCTGGTGCATTTGTAATAATTAGATCCAATGGTGAGTAAATGGTTCAGCCGCCTCACCCTAAGGAGGGTGCCTCACATGATTCAATTTCTATATATATATATATATACGTAGTTTATTTTCGCAGTACGATTTTTTCTCATTGTAGTACTTTTTGCACCAACTTTTCCATTTGTCTACCCCTAACTAAAAATCATCAAACCTAATTCTCTCAACCTCCTCCTTACCTTCTCCAATTGTTAAACGTTAACCTTATTCAACGTCCTTAAAATTCTTTAATTATGAGCGATTATTCGAATGACGATCGGGTATTTAATTCGTTAATACCTTGTTAATGATTTAATTGACTTTTTTTTTACAATTTTATTCCTTTTAATTAAGGTTTATGCCAAAATAATTAAGGTCTAATTTGTATGGCATGGTGGTTTATTGGTGGTCGTTGATGGCCACATGTTGCCGGTGTGGTTCGACGGCCGTCCGTCGGCGACGTGAGAGTCGTCATTGGAGCAGTGGTACTATGATATCATTGTTTGTTTGCATTCTACGATCGCGTGGTAATGGTGAAGTGGTACGGTGATATGTGCGGAGAGAGGGCGTTCGATTTTTACAATATCGGTGTTAGTTCGGTTGGACACTTAGACGAAAAAGGTTGGCCGGCGAGACAGTAGGCGTATAGTCGGATTGTTTTTAACGGTGGCCCCTAGTACGTAGTGTTGCAGCAACGTAGATGCGTAGTATATGGTTCATCAATCAATCATTCATGGTTGAATTTGTTTTTTTATTCAATGTATTGTATGTGTATCAGGATATGTATCAATGCTTTTGATTTTGATTTTTTTTTTTGTTCAATGTCTTTTTTTAATGTAATACGTACATAAAGATAATTTATAAAAGTAATTTATCAAACTAATTTATCAATGTAGTACAAGATTTTCATGTTGAGAATAACCGTCTAAGTAGTGGCTTTGATGTTTGAAATTAGAGAGAAAATTAGAGAGAGATTAGAGAGGGAAAATGGGTGAAAAAATGAGAAGGGTATAATTGTCCAAAGTGTACTGCAATGAGTAAAATGAGTACTGCGAAAATCAGCACCCTATATATATATATATATATATATATATATATATATATGATTTAGACTAGTTATTAAAAGTATATTCTTTAATGTCGATTTTGTTACAACACAGATAGTCATTTTATTTCAATATGAAACGTTTATGCATTGCTTGATTTGCTTCCTATATTTTGACAAAAAACTGTCTCTAGAAAAACTCATGTTTGTAATATTTATTCTTAGATCTTTAAATTATACCCTAAATCTTAACTAAAACATGTTGAAATGTGACACTAACTACTTACATGTAAATAAACAAAGAAAATATTATATGATGTGACTAGTTTTGCTATGAAAATGATGGGGTGTCTAATTGTAACCATTCCAAATTAGAGGCTGAAAATTAGAGTACTTCTAAAACAAAAAAACCATCAATCTCAAATTGGTGGACGATGCTATTTGGGTTTTGTGAGCAAGCCACACATTGTTGTCCAGTTAATTGCATGGAAAGCGCTAGTTCTGCTTGCGTCCAGAAAACGTAGATGCATGATTGCTTTCACCAATTCATTGTCACTAAAAAAATCAACGCTAATTTGATATAAAATTATACTCCTCTGTCCTTGGTTTTTGTTGTCATTCTTTTCCATTTTAAAATTATCTTACTCATTTTGTTTCTTTCTATTTTAAGAATAACTGATAGAGTAATTTGATCATTCACACCCAATTTGTTCCACTCATTATTTAATTATTTGGCTCTCTCTCTTTCCTTTGGCTCTTTGTCGCAAAACCAAACCGACAAACAAACGACGGGACAGAGGGAGTAGCAATTATACAATCTTAAAGAATTAGTAGTTAATAATTAATTTAACAAATCTGATCTCTTGTTATTTTGGTAATATTGGGGTTAACTTGAATTAGTACAGGTTAATTTGGATTTCAGGTCAGAATTAGGTCCTTAATTCGAATGCTGATTAGGTTATTATTTGAAACGGGTCAGTTTTGTGAGATCTAAATAAGAGGAGGGGAAGGATCTTTGAAAGGTGTGAGTGATTGGATTTTGGTATAAATAATTGAATTAAAATGAAAAGGAAAGAAACTGAAAATGAAGGGAAAGGAATAGAGAGATGATACAAGTGGCGGCCTCTCGTCAGAGTTCAAGTCAGAAAGTAATACGTTATCAAACAAACTTGTATTGTATGTAAATATAACATCCATTCCACATTTCCACCAAACCCAGAACCCAACAATTCTTCTTCTTCTTCTTCTTTCAGTTACACAGACAAATTAAACATTGTTTCTATCGCCTTGTATCTAATTAATTAATTAATCTATTCTCAATTTCTCATGCATGCATGTACGTTTATTGGATGATGGTGGTGTAGTATTCCATGAGATGAATAATAATAAAAAAATAAAAAAAAGGAAGTTATTACAGATTAGAATTGAGAGATAATGGGTTTAGTGAGTACCTTTGTAGGAATTCTGGGTTATTGCATTGGATTACCTATTGGTCTTCTTCTTGGTTTTTTCTTCTTTGTTTATTCCAAACCCAAGCACGTTCAGGTACATACTTGATCATTCATTCATTCATTCATTCATTCATTATTTACCATTACTGTATATAAAATGTAATAGTTTACACTTTCCTATTGACCGGGATGGAGGGAGTAGTAACTAACACACATCATTTTATCATGTTCATCACTTCATCGATTATAAAGTTGTCATCTTTGCTTGCTATTCATTCAATAGAATATTATTTGTATTTCAGATAGGGACTGGGTCATGCTGTGAAACAACTTTTGTTGCTTCTATACTTCACTTTACTCTCGATCATTTGTTTACCTTTTATAACAATTGACACTGATGGAGGAAGTAATTTTTATGCTATAAAAATGAAGAAAAAAACCCAAGTAGATGATAGAAGAGATGAAAACTCAAACTCTTGTGCATTTAAACTTTAAAGTTCAAGTGTTAAACTCTTGTCCAAGTACATTGTTTTACAGAAATTTAAATAGATTGATTGACAAAGTTGTATGTTGTAATTAAGATAGCCACATAAACTTGCTGAAAAGGACATGCCTCTATTTCATGCAATGTTTCTCATCATATATATTGACTTATTGCTCATCCACTTATCAGTTTCTGTATGGCTTTTACGGTTTTGCTTGCTTAATCAACTTGTTATCGCTAACTTTATGTTAATGTCCAAGAAATTTGGTTTTGCTTACCTACATCATTGACTACGTTCTTTCAGATTTTCTTGTGTTTCACTGCACATTTGTCTTCAGTTTCATTTTGGGATCTTATGCAAGTATCTTTGTGTACTCTTGCATCAAGTAATTTCGCAATTTTTTTTCAACTATTAGCGCTTCGCTTCATTTCAAGGCGTGAGAGCGTTTTGTAATAACAGATGAGTGGAGTGTTATTACTGAATGCTGATGTCATGAATGTGTAGTAGTTTCGACGTTCAAAGTTAATATATCCTTTCGGTTCTGATAAAATAGGGCCTTAGCAGAGACTGATTCTCCCCTTTATTTGCCAGAGTAATGGTTGCAGATATATATACAAAATACTCTTTTTGTTTGCCATCAAATACTGACCTGCTCAATCGTTTTTCAAATCATACAGATATCTATTTTTAAATCAAATTGTATTATAATAAAGAGAATAAACATGGTCAACTGCCTTTTTTGTATTCCTCCAGGTGTAATGACTTTCTAAACATGATTAATGATGCTGATTTATTTTAAAATTTTCTGTTTTAAGGGAATAAAGATGATTATTCCCTAAAGATGAGCTCTTAAGCTGTTATCGCCAAAGGGGTGGGCCCACGTGGTTAGTCCGTAAGGGTATTCACATTCTAAACCAACTGCAGTGTTCGTATTGTTTTGAAGTAGCACATTGTCAATGTTTCTTAATCAAGGCTTAACATCAAGATCTTGCATCTTAAATTGGAGGTCAAGTTGTACCTATAATTTGGATGGGTTTCTAGTTGATGGTATTCACGTTAGCTCGTTTAAAATTTCAACAATACCATAGAGCATAATTAAGTGACAAAATAATGAATTGCAATCTTGTTGAAATATACATTTCCATGCCTGCTTGCAAATTTTGCAAATGAAAGCAAAATGATAGTATTAAGTTATTCCATGCTTGCTCATTACAAGGATTAAATACTAGCCACGTATTATTAAAACCCATTTGGATGTTTTTGCGAATAATCTTTATCAAGAATGCTACTAATTTTTATTTTTATTTTTTGTGCTGATGTGAAGATAGTTACAAATTCTCTTAGCAGATTAGGTGGTTAGTCTTGTTAATTAGTGGCTTATGAATTAATCTCATTTTTATTTGTTAAATATATGGGTTCAGGAGCCAGTAATATCTTCAATTCACGAATGGGATTCAAGTACTCTACAGGATCTTATGCCTGAGATGCCCAATTGGATCAAAAGTCCTGATTATGAACGAGTAAGTATTGATTTACCAAGTACAGAAAACCATATTGAAACTATTGATATGCAAGATTTATCTGAGTGCTCTGCCTGTCTAACATGTATGACATTCAGGTTGATTGGCTGAACAAGTTTATGTTGGATATGTGGCCTTATCTTCAAACTGTGAGTGCTCTAACTCTAACAGTCTAACAAATATGAAATTTGGGTCACCTTCTAGTTTTCTGCAAGTGATAAAAACTAATGTTCTGTAATCTAATGTGAGCAGGCAATTTCTAACACAATTAGAAGTACCACAAAGCCTATTTTTGCGGATTACATTGGAAAGTATCAGATAAAGGATATTGAGTTTGAGAATATTAATCTTGGAACCCTTCCACCAACCTTTCATGGTTAGTAGGCTCTTGAATTCCTCTTTACCAAAAATACATATCAATACTTACTGATGCACATGTGGTCGTAGCTTTGATTTTGCTTGCATGATCTATTCCGAAATCTATTTTGATAGTCATCGCTTGTCGAAGTTTAATCAAGAATCTCGCAGTTTCCCCATGTACAAATAAGGTGTTGGGTTGCTAGTGGTAGAGACTGCAGTCCTACGTAAGATAAGAGAGAAATTCAAATTCTCTCTTCCCCTTGTATTGTACCGTCTTTGTGCCTTCTACAACAACATCATTACCACAATGCCTCTATGGCTTTCGCTTTTGTAGAGTGCGGGTACACATTTATGCAGTCTTACCGTTGTATTTAAATATATACTGTTCTCGGATGACCCAAAATTAAATTGCCTTATAAACTGCATTTGACACTCTGCTACTTCACAAGAAAAGAATCATAAAGAGTTTAACAACCATTTTTCTTTACTCATTATATGCCAAAGTCAAAGAATAACGAGTCTTTAGACTCATAGAAACGGTTATTGAATCATTGTTCTTACTTATGGAACAAAATAGTTTTGTTCTTGGAAGCATGACTTTTGTGCCTCTTGACATATTCATGAGCTTTCAGGACAATCCTTAACTATGACTCCTTGAAACGATTAGACATCCAGCTAAATTGCTCTGATCTTGTTTGCTTGGTTCTTGAATGACTGATACTATCATATGCGTCTAAAATTCAGTGATAGAGCCATTGAGGTGTGTGACTTTTTCATCTAGCCGAGAACAATATAACATATACTCCATTCTATTGGAGATACCTGCCTTTTAGCATCCATATATTCCCTAAACGGCCATAAAGGATGTTAAATCATACATAAGTTCTCCTTCTTTAGCTGACATTTTCCCCTCTCCTTTCGTTGGATGCTATTCACAGGTTTGAAAGTTTACGAGACAAATGAGAATCAATTGGTCATGGAGCCAGCAATTAGATGGGCAGGAAATCCAAATATAGTGCTGGCTGTGAAGGTTATGTCTGCAAAAATCAGATTTCAGGTTAAAATTTTCTCTTAAGCTCATTCTTAGTTAGATCTTTATAAACAAGTATCCTTGAAACTGAATTTCCTTCTCTATCAGCTTGTAGACCTACAAATTTTCATTACTCCAAGGATACATTTGAGGCCTCTTGTTCCATCCTTTCCATGCTTTGCCAACATTGTTGTCTCCTTGATGGAAAAGGTATTTACGACTCCCTCTAATTCTTATGTGTACTCTAAAAATATTCTTTTTTTTCCCCATAACCTTGTGTTGATGTCACATTTTGAGCAGCCACATGTGGACTTTGGATTAGAAGTAATGGGAGGAGATATCATGTCCATACCTGGTCTTTATCGGTTTGTTCAGGTGAAATCATTGAATTAATTATATGGGTGGGCGTTGTACTATGATTTAGTAGTAAACATAGTAGATTTAGGAGTTCATGAAACTGACTTGTCTAGCTCCCTGCAGGAATCTATCAAGAAGATAGTCTCAAGCCTCTACCATTGGCCTCAAACACTTGAAATTCCTATTCTCGACACTTCAACGTAAGAATTGAAATTCCTATTCCTAAATGCATGGTATAATAAACCTACCCTGTTATTTAACAAGTGCAAGACCTTTTGATATCTCTTTTTTATCTTTATCATTGTGATAGTGCGTATGTTTAAATCGGGAACCAAATGTCTGACATTGATTTTAGATTTAATACGCTTTTTGTGTCATGTTTTAACAAATTCTCTTATGATACAGTCTCATGTTAAGACTACCATGAGACTACTTTACGCAAAAATTAAAGTGAATTTATACATATTAATAGTGATACTTTCAATATCGTTAGTGACTCTTTAGTTCATGATATTTTTCATATTGTTAATTTGTTAGTGAATTTTATCATCGTTAGTGACCCTCTTACTCTGTGACCCTTTTATATCAGTAGCGATATTAGACAAATGCAAGTGACCATGTAGTGTCTGTTGTGAGGTGCTCTTCCCCAGCAAGTTATCAAAAGATCACTGTCAGGCAGGAGATTTACGGGCAGATCTTCATTTTGCCTGTAAGGAAAACTTCACAAGATTAAGATATGATTCAACATGTTTCCGGTGGTCTGCGTTATACTAATTACTAAAAGCACATTTTATGTTAGGTGACTTAGATCTAGCTCAGTAAATGTAATTTCCAGTTGGCATATTTCATGTTTTAGTAAATCTTATACAAATTATTTTTGCATGTTTCTTGGCAGAGCTGCTATTAAAAAACCAGTTGGCATATTGCATGTGAAAGTTATCAGGGCTACAAAACTTTTGAAGATGGACATCTTAGGGACGTCTGATCCTTATGTTAAACTAAGGCTGAGCGGTGAAAAGCTACACTCGAAGAAAACATCCACGAAAATGAGGAACTTAAATCCTGAGTGGAATGAGAATTTCAAGCTTATCGTAAAGGATCCAGAAACACAGATTCTTGAGTTACAAGTTTATGACTGGGATAAGGTTATCTTCTTAACTCTCAAGCTCCCACTTAAACATTGTGTAAAATAAATTTATTCATCCATTAGTGTAGAGTGTACATGAGAACTGTGAAGTTCCAAGAGATTATACGCTATGGTTTAACTCAATTGTTTAACTACTATTTCTTAGAAACTACCATTGAAGAATGGAAATTTAAAGATGATTTTAACACATTATAACCACAGAAGTGTCTCAAAAGGAGTATTAACTCTAGAAGATGAGCGTAATAATTCCATATTATTCCTTTCTAATGCCACTAGAGCTAGTAAATTTGTTTGTCCAAGATATCCTAATGATATACATATGGAAATTGAGTGTAGTGAAACACAGAGTATAATCTTTGTCCTAATTTTGTTAGTTTGTTGTTCCTAAAATCGGGTTTACTCCTATAAAATTTATCACTGTAACAGTGATTCTAGTATCCTTGAAAACTTGTGTTTTTGTACTACGTGTTTTGTTATCGTGGGCAGAGTTTATATCTTTAAAAACCAATTCAAGAGAATTGGGTTTTTCCAAGGCGCTAAGCCAGGTTGCCGAATACTTTGAAATGGGTAATTGGTTACCCTTGGGTCCAGACTTCTGGATTATGAGAGAAAAAGCGAGATCATTCACCAAACTGGATACCCTTCTTATTTATTATGGATATGACAAATCATTGATGCAATTCTTGATGCAATTTTTCATTATGGGTCATCCAGAAAACAGCTTCCCGAGTATTAACAATACAAGAGTAAGGCTACGTACAACTACTGATGCCCCACAATTGACAGGAGCTTTTCAGTCATTTGGTATAATGTTGTTGGTAGTTTTGACGATGTATGCTCAAATTCTTAATTTCTCTCACACTCTCAGAAACGTTTCTTGACTGGATGAACAACTCCCGCTAACTGCCCTGAATTTGTCTATCACCATAGAAATTCAGTTGAATGATTGGAGACCTTGACATACTTGTATGCATTTGCCCTCATGATTGTAGAAAAGACATACATCATAAAGGGCCTTGAGATTCCCAGCTAAAGTAGTTTATTCAATAAGGTATCTGATGTGACTGTATTAGCTTAATTTTGGAGCTTATTGTTTGCAGGTCGGAGGGGATGATAAGATAGGCATGCAAGTAATTCCCTTGAAACAGCTAAGTCCCCATGAGCCGAGGACTTTTACACTAGATCTGCTCCATAGTCTCGATATGAAAGATCACCATAATAAAAAACAAAGAGGGAAGCTTGTAGTAGAGCTGACCTTTGACCCTTTCAAGCTTGAGAGTGACAGTTTTAAGGGGACAGAAGACGAGCCGAACAGCACAGGAAATGCTTCTGGTGATGAATCAATTTGTGAAGCAGGGGCGCTTCTGGTCTCTGTCATTTCAGCTAAGGACATAGAGGGCGAGCATCACACCAACCCTTATGTTCAAATATTGTTTAGAGGTGAAAGGAGGAAAACAAAGGTGAATATCTTTCCAATTTTGTACTCCCTCCATCTCAATATGTTTTTGTTCAATCGGCTTTTTATACCAGTACACGCATAAAACATCGACACTATTACCAAGTACATGCATAAAACACCGACAATATCTACCCGAACTGATCCAAAAAAAGAAGCGTAAATTAGTGGATGTGACAGTAAATGAAATAGGTGGAACAAAGAGTTTAAGTTTCTCAAAGGCTCCGACTTATTTATGATCTACCCCTTCTTCTGATTTTCAACATGACTCATAAAGCTATAATAGAAATCACTTAAGAAATGTCTCCATTCAACCGCCATTGTATTAAATCTCGGTTTCAATTATGTCGCATTCACGGCTGTCGTGGCCTAATCTCACCAATAGCACCTTAAAATGCGTTTATTGTTTATTTCAAAACCTTTATAGAATGGTCGAGTTTTGTTGTCATAACCTTGATTTGGTACCATGCTAGCTGCTACTTCACAGTATAAGAAGCATGAACAGTTTTGTGAATCATTTTGTTGAACTCCATCTTTCTCAAAAGCAAATTACATGCTACTTGACAGTATAAGAAGCATGAACAGTTTTGTGAATCATTTTTGCTGAACTCCATCTTCTCTCAAAAGCAAATTACATGCTACTTTCTCTGATCTGAGTTATTTTACTGCCAACATGGATGTGTTACTGTAGATTTAACTTGGTTTGAAACAAAATTGTTTTCAACATCTGCTGTACGTTGAGCTGTTGCAGACTATCAAGAAGAATCGTAATCCACGATGGAACGAACATTTTGAATTCATGATCGAAGAGGCGCCTTTGCACGAGAGATTGCATGTTGAAATATATAGCAAGAAAAGAACTTTCGGGTTCCAAAGAAAAGTAAGAAAAACACTTACCTCTTACTAAACAAACAATGTGATAACATATCCAACTATAACTAAAGCATGTTTTACTTAATGCAGGAGTCCCTTGGATTTGTAGACATCACTCTCGCTGATGTCGTCAACAATGGCCGTATCAATGAGAAATACCATCTGATCAATTCACATAACGGGCTTATACATCTTCTGATGGAGTGGCAGACTTGCTGAGAATTGAGATCATGAAATATTGGTAAAGGGCATTCTTTAATGTACATGCCCTGCATTGTTGCTCATTTCGGTATTTTATATGACAAGGTGATGCACAAGTTATTTGTGGGTACAGCTACATTTCTGTAAATTGGTGGAATTAGTGAGCATATCTTCATATTAGTCGTTTCTGTGGATCGATAGTTGGGCAATGGCGAATCATTTTGAGAGTGAATATTAAATACTCCGTATATATTTTCTTTTTGAGAAGCTGAGAGTGAATATTACTATTAGTGTATGTATTCAGAGTACATATAGAGGTTTCTCTTATAGCCTGTTCTTCTGGACCCAGAAGTATATGGTGATCGTTGAGCATTCTAGTGATTGCATTTCTGTATATTGCTCTGAGTCCGATGATAAATGTAATGGAATTCTGGAAATCAAGTGAAAGAAAAGATGGGTCGCAACTCGCAAGGAGGAGATTGCAGTTGATTATATATTAAAATTATATAAGCTGCCAAAAAAAAAAAAGAGTATCACGGAGTATTATTTTTTGGTTGTTACGAAATATCTAGAGATATTATATGAATGTCCATATATTACCGTATCTTTAGGAGATATTCTATTAACATATTACATACTAGTTTGAATGCACGTGCGTTGCAACGGGTTAATTAGCTTATTTATAATGCAAAAAAAAAAAAAAAACGTTATAAGCGTTTAATGTTTACATTATATGTCTAATGATTTGTTTACATATTATTAAAATATCTCTTTCAAAAAAAAAAAAAGATTAATATATACGTGGGTTAACTCTTATTTATAATCATATAATCACCCCACCTTATACTAATCTTTCGATGTGGGACAATTCTACTATTTATAAGTAATATATTCACAAAAATTGGATTTTGTTTCTGATGTGGGACAATTCTAATATTTATACGTAATATATATTTATCAAACCTGCATTATTTTTCAATGGGGGACAAATAACATACTCAGAATTACTCCATCTTTTTTGTACTTAGTTCGACATCCAACCAGATCTCGAATACCGAATACGATAATTCGCTCATTATATCTAATAGTTATATTTAAATTTAATAATATGATCAAGATTTCCATTAATATTTGTACGTTGTTTTTTTCAAAAAAATTTAACATAATTGAGATACGGAAATTTCCGTGGTACCCTTAATTTTGTTAGATTTTTCATGTTACCCCTACTTTTAAAAATCTGCCTATAGTACCCTTGAGGTTCCATTTTTTTTGTCCATGGTACCCCCTAATGTAAAGGCTGTTATATGGACGTTAAGTTTGATGGCGTGACAATAAAATAACAATTAAAAAATAATACCTCCTTTATTGTTTTATTGGTACAAATATCTCTCTTTTAAATGCAAATTTTATTAACTATATCATTATAATATTGGAAATTTCTCATTGTAACCTTGAACTTTGATAGATTACACATGCTACCATGGACGTTTGTTTTCTATTTTTTTTTTATCATAATTAAAATATGTGCAAATGATAAGAACCTATACTCTAATGATAGAATATTTTTTAACACAATTCTAATTATATTATTTAAACATAGTATATTTATCACACCTACATTATTTTTATGAGACATATAAAATCTATAGGTAGAAAATATAATGATATAAACTTTTAAGAGCTCTCCAAGATAATACTTAAGCGACTCAAAAGATTTTGGGTTGATGCCTAAGTTCCAAGGATGCTCATAGAATCACCCACCTTATGCTATATTTTGATATGGGAAAATTCTATTTTTTATATGTAGTATATTTATCACACCTATATTATTTTTCAATGTGGGAGATATAACACTATGAAATACACTATCTTTAATATGTGCAAATTATATGAAATCTATATATACTCTAATGATAACATTTCTTACCATGAACCTAATAATATTATTTTCATAATTTTTTTACCTACATTATTTTGTCAAATGAAATTTAAAAGTTTTTATATAAAAATTAGAAACATTACTTGAATATAAAATAAGAAATACATAGTATATATTATAATAACTAAAAGATTTTCCAAACATTAACTTAGGTTAGAAATTATTATTGTAGAGACAGTAATACAAACTCTTTTAAGAGTTATCCCTGATAATACTTAAGGGAATCAAAAGATTTTGGGTTATGACTTCTATTTATAATCATCAGATCACCATGCCTTATGATAATCTTCCGATGTGGGACAATTCTAATATTTATACATAGTATATTCACCACACTTACGTTACTTTTCAATGTAGGACAAATAACATACTAAGTACACCATTTTTTTTGCACCTACTTTGACATCAACCCGATTTAATAATGAGAAAATACAATACTAATCTAATTTATACTTATTGGGTTGAGGTTGAATGGGATTTTGTGGAGCAAATGTTGATTGGGTTGAGGTTTCCAACACATTTTATCAAACTGATCATGGCTTGTATTCAATCCACTTCTTTTACCTTGGTCTTGAATGGGAATAATTTTGGATACTTCAAAGGTATGAGGGGTCTGCGCCAAGGTGATCCAGTGTCTCCTCTCATCTTTACAATCTGCATGGAATACTTGACAAGACTCATTAAGTTTGCTACAGCCAGATGGGCTTTTCATTATCATCCTTTATGTAAGGGACTCAAGCTCACTCATCTAATGTTTGCAGATGACCTATTAATGTTCAGTAAAGGGGATGCTCCTTCTATCCTCTTACTTTTGAGAGCTTTCAGTTCATTCTCTAAAGCATCAGGATTAAGCATGAACAACGAAGAAGTCGAAATATTTTTAATGGGATGCGGGAGGATTTGCGGCAGGATATCCTAGCGTGTCTGGTTTCAGGAAGGCTCAATGCCTTTTAAGTATCTCGGGAGTGCCCATACTGACCGGGGAAAATGAGCAAGAAGGATTGTTAATGCACGATAGAAAAAATGGTGACAAAAATACGGAGTCCGGGAGCAAAGAAGTTATCTTATGCGGGAAGAGTGGTTCTAATAAACTCGATGACTTAATACCCTTTATAATTATTGGTCGCCATGTTCATTATCCCAAAAAGTGTGATCAAAAGAGTAGAGGCAATATGCAGGAATTTTTTATGGAGCAGTTCGTCTGAATACCACAGGGTTCCTTTGGTTGGTTGGGATAGAGTAACTTTGCCAAAGGAAGAAGGAGGTCTAGGTATTAAAAGAGCAGAATCGTGGAATGTTGCATCGTGGGGAAATTAGTGAATGGTTGTATATAAAGCCCGATAGGCTTTGGATCGATGGGTGGCTAATGTGTACTTAAAGGGAGCTGATTGGCATGATTATACTCCTGCAAATGACACACCCTGGACTGGAAGAGCATCGCAAGGTGAAGGAAAAGATTAAAAATGGCTTTCATGATAATCTTTGGGTCTCTTCGACCAAAGGATACTCTATCAAAGAATGGTTATGAATGGTTGATGGGCCAAAGATCCCAAAACTACCTGGTCTACTCTTGTTTGGAATAATTGGAACATCCCAAAACATTCTATGGTTGCTTGGATGATTATGCAAGATGGACTAAACCTGAAAACCAAGCTACATGCTATTGGTTTATGCCCCAATGATGATTGTATCTTATGTGGGGATCAGCCTGAGACTAGTAATCATTTATTCTCAGAATGTAGGTTCACTAGTAAGGTTAAGGATAGAATTGCAGAATGGATAGGTAAGCCAATGCCTGACCCCAATGCTTTACTATCTGCAAACAAGAACAGAATGCAATGGAAGGCCTCTGCGTGTGTTCAAGTAGCATTTTGGTATACAATTTGGTTTCAGAGAAACAGTACGAGACATCAGTTGTGTGTTCAGAGACCGACATTGTAGCACAAAGAATCAAGCAAACTTATTCGAGAGGAGAATACGTAGCAAAATGGGTAATCTAGGAAGCAGTGGTGCCATTGATTGGCAGGCAAGCGTAGGTTTTATTTGTTAGAATGTCTTAGCTGAGACTCGAACTCTGGCCGTGTATGTATGATTGGTTTTTGATATATTAATATACTCACATTTCACCTAAAAAAAAAGAGAAAATACAATACAATACAATATACACTCTAATGATAGCATTTTTTTTGTCACAATCTAATTATATAATTTTCATACGATACTTTTTTTTCAAATTGAATATAAAGTTTTTATATCAAAATTATAAACATCACTTTAATATAATATAGAAAATGTATATATATATGGGACATATCTATTATTTATACATAATATATTCACAATACCTACATTATTTTTCAATGTGGGACATATAACATGCTAAAAAGTCTATATCTTTTATATCAAAAAATTTTGGATTAATACATAAGTTTCAAGGATGTCTCCTATTTATATTTATAGAATCACCCTACCGTATACTATTATTTCAATGTGAGATACATAATTTAATTATTTAGACGTAGTATGTTCATAATGCCTACATTATTTTTCAATGTGAAAGATATGACATACCAAGAAATACATGTCTCTTCTTAAAAAATCACCATTGTATACATATTTATTTTTCTTTGAAGGTAAAATCACTTAGTCTCGATCATTAGTTATGGATCTCTACATCGTACATATAACGACTCATTAACGCTCTATTACTGCATTCAGAAGACAACCATTAGTAAAATTTACCATTAGTAAAACCTTTAGTTATTTTTTGATTTTCTTGTTCATGTTCTTAACTCTTTCCCGGGTAGTTCCCAACGATTTCCACTTTATTTTTTATATCATATCGTAGATAATGATACAAAATCTTAAGAGCTCTTTAAAACAATATTTATGAGACTCAAAAAATTTTGGGTGGATACATAAGTTCCAAATATGCATCTTATTTATAATCATAGGATCACATCACCTTATACTAATCTTTCGGTGTGGGACAATTCTACTATTTATATGTAATATATTCACCACACGTACTTATTTTCCAATGTGGGACAAAACATACTAAAAAGTACACAATTTTACGTATTAAGAAGTACACTATCTTTAATATGTGCAAATAATATGAAATTTATACTCTAATGATAACATTTTTTAACACAAAGCTAATTATATTATTTTCATAATTTTTTTAACGATATTTTTTTGCCAAATGAAATGTAAAAGTTTGATATAAAAATTGGAAATATCACTTGAATATAATTTAGGAAATATACATATTATAATAATTAAAAGATTTTCCACTTTATTTTTTACATCAAAAATTATACTTTCCTAAATTGATTTTTGATGATGTGGACGCTCTAAGATCGCTCGAAAAAACTCTCTTTTATGTATATATATAGATAGATGTAATCTTATACTATATATACCCTTCGTATGAATAAATCTGAATACCTTTCTGCTCTCTATATTCTCTCATAACTCCCTATTATTCATAACACGTTATCAGTACGAGTCTCTAACCTACTTTATTTTTTCCCTAGTCCGACAGGTTCTCTTTTTATTTCTCTTTTACATTTCCAATTGCTATCTACCTAATTTACAGTAAAACTTTACTCATAAATCATAATCAATACACGTAGATGAATGAGATTTGACTACTACATGTATATCACTTTAGCAGTTAAACGTTAACAATTGCATATTTGCATGTCAACCCTCATAAAATCCATTCATTCATATTTTCTGGCTATGTATATCACTTTTGCATATTAGCAATTACACGTACAACACTTGAGCAGTTGATTCGGATTTTACGTCTTATCCATGCATGCTATCATGATACATCGTTATCGTCAAGTCTTTGATTATTTTAGGTAGCCTAGTATGCGTATTACCTAGTACATAAGCAATCCTTTCAATTTATATTGTTATTTGTCAATCGTTTATCCATATTATATTTGTTTTAATCATATTAAATTAACTTGTTTTATTTTCTTGATAGTTTAATCATGTCAAATTTGACCAAACTTGATTTTGCGGCGTTGGATATCTCTGGAAGTAATTATTCTGAATGGGTGTTAGATGTCGAGATGTATCTTAAGTCTTATGCCCTTGGTGATGCTATTAAAGTTGAGAATACAGAGCATCCGAACAAAATAAGGCCAAGTCCATAATTTTTCTCCGTCCTCATCTCCATGAGGGACTCAAATATTACAGGATTTCAAATCCGTTATTGAGTATAACTCAGCCATGCACAGAATCGCTTCCCAGTTAACTTTGTGTGGAGAAAAGATATCTGATGCGGATATGTTGGAAAAAACATATCAGACTTTTCATAGTTCACAATTGCTACTTTCACAGCAATATCGTAAGGGAGGATTTAAAAAATACTCTGAACTAGTTTCATGCTTATTGGTGGCTGAGCAAAATAATCAAATCCTGTTAAAAAACCACCAGTCCCGCCCTATTGGCACTGATCCATTCCCAGAATTGAATGCGACAGTTTCTGGTCCATTCCCTATAATGAATGCGACAAATAAATATTCGGGTCACATTAGAGGTAGTGGCCTTGGACGTGGACGTGGACGTGGACGAGGACGAAACAATTTTTGTGGTGGTAGAGGTGAAAAATTTAAAAGATCGTATTCTCACCGAAAGGGGGAATCAAAAGATCGTCCACATGATAAGATAAAGAAAACTGGTGAAAATCCATGGCACTGTTGTGGCAGTACAGGGACATTGGATTAATACTTGTCGTACGCCGCAACATCTTGTTGATCTTTACAAGCAGTCTCTGAAAAATAATAAAGGGAAGAATATAGAAGCAAATTTTGCTGCTGAGCATGAAAATTTTGAAACGAATTATGCTGATGGTGATAACAATCTACCTTTCGTATCTGGCAAATTTATGGATTTGGACATCTCAGATTTCATGACCTTTGATCCTAATGGAGAAATTGGCCCTTTGATTGGTGATGGAAGTGTCCCGAAATTGGACTAAATTTATTTGTATTACTTAAGTTATTTATTTATTTTTGTTCAATTTAGCTACTACTAGTTTTCTTGCCCGTGCGTTGCACGGATATTAAAATAATGTGTGATAAATTTCACAATAAAATAGAATATAGACATATAGTACATCGTTCATGTCTAAGACTTTATGTATGCCGCATGACCAACAAATAATTTACGTTAACATAATATTGACTTAAGAATAAAAGAGTATTTTTTTAGGAAAATAACACCAATATGAAGTTTATATATATGATACTTGGACTGATAGTTTTTAGAATTTGTTCATTAATATCTGTTTGTTTTTCAATTGGTCAAGGAAAACAATAATATCTACTCTGCATAATCAGCTTAATGATGAAACAAATCTCCTTCTTTCAAATAACAACCATAATTTAATCATTGCTAGATCAAATTGTAATTATGTAAAAACATTTAGAGGTAGTTAGAATGTTATATCTCCCGGTCAAACTATAGAAGTACGTTTGAATGTGAACCAAATTCCGACACAATACTACATGGCTAGAGCTGCTTATGACCCCCCTGTCTATAACAATAGTCTTGGCCCCCATCTTCTCATTTGAAACAAAATCTTTCACGTAGCGCATACCCCTATTTTTCTTCCCTATTCACACACATGATCTAAAATAATCTCATCTTTTGAAAGATCGATCTTTGTCTCCGAAAGTTATCTCAAATTTATCCAACCAAGTGAAAAACTAAACCCCTACTTCTAGAAAAATCCACCATCCAATGGAAACTAACCCTTGCTCTCGACAATGTTGTTTTTTTAGGAAAATAAAACCAATATGAAGTTTATATATATATATATATATATGATACTTGAGACTGAGAGTTTTTAGATTTTGTTCATTACTACCTGTTTGTTTTTCAATTGGTCAAGGAAAACAATAATATCTACTCTGCATAATCAACTCAATGATGCAATAAATCTCCTTCTTTAGAATAACAATCATAATTTACTCATTGTTTGGCCAAATGGTAGTTACGTAAAAACATTTATAGGTAGTTAAATGTTATATCTCCCGGTCAAACTATAGACGTACCTTTGAATGTGAACCAAATTCCAACGCAATACTACATGGTTGGGGCTGCTTATGACACCCCCTATAACAATAGTCTTGCCCTCATGTTCTCATTTGAAACAAAATCCTTCACGCAGACCCCTATTTTTTCTTCCCTATTCACACACATGATCTAAAACAATCTCATCCCTTGAAAGATCGATCCTTGTCTTCGAAACTTCTCTCAAATTTATCCAACCAAGCGAAAAACTAAACCCCTACTTCTAGAAAAATCCACAATCCAATGGAAACTAACCCTTACTCTCGACAATGTTGTTAGAATTAAGATTTTACTTTAATTTGGATTGATGTGGTCAAGATTAAGTTTATCAGTATGATCTTTTGAAGTTTCTTGTTATTATTCATGTTACCTATATGTTTTAATGCAAGCGATATTTTGCTGATAAATAACCTTATTTATTATCACTATCCTCGTTAAACTCATCACCCTCCACAAATGCACCCTCCCTCCACCCCACTAATTTACCCGCAAAATAAAACATCAGCCACTGTGATTAGTTCTTACTACTTGAAACAACCTCCAATCCACTACCACTATCACTACCTTTCTGCCACGTTTTATATCTAAGAAGTCATAAATCACATTCACCTCCATGAAATACTAATCTTTACTCTAGATGATATGGATCCTCATCCCCTTATCGAAGACAATTTATTTCTCCTTTAACAAAGAGAAGTTTAAGAAACAATATTTCCTCTTCTCTCTCTCTCTCTCTCTCTCTCTCTCTCTCTCTCTCTCTCTCTCTCTCTCTCTCTCTCTCTCTCTCTCGTCCCCTCCCCTACCTCCATTCCAGATACTCAAACAATGTGTTTGGGTACTATGTTTGTAAACTGAATAAGTTTGAATATTATATATATACACAAACATTGCTATTTATTTCATTTTGCATAAATAAATCTTACTACCTCCATCTCATTTTTATTGTCCTTTTTTCTTCAAATTTTATTATCTCAAAATTATTACCCCCTTTCTAGATCTAGTAAAGAAAAACATTAGTCAACCAACTCGTCGCAATCAACCTCATTCCCACTCAAAACAACCTTTAGCCCACTACTTAATCCCTTCATTTCACACATAAAACGGTCTAAAATGCAAAGCTTTCATCTCTCTTTTAAAAAGTCCATCTAACTAACAGAAAACTAACTGCTACTATCTGAACTTCATCATTTTTACATCCCATAAAGATTATGTTGAACATGACAAAAAAATGCAGAAACTTAGGTTTTGTTTGATAACGACAGATTGAACATTTTTTTTAGCATTTTGAGAGTTTGTACACTATTTAAATAACAAATGTGCTATTTTGAGTGTTAATCATCGACATATTGAAATAGTAGATTGTGGTGTAATTTCATGTTTTACATTATGACCTTTAGTTAGTATATTATAAGAAAATTAAAATTGAGTTTTTTCTATCTCTGAGGAAACTAAAGATCAAACTTTATCTTTATCATATTTATAATTAATATTCTTCACTTAAAATATATAAATTTAAGCAAGTTCAAATAAGTTAGCTAAAAGTTATAAATTACAAATTGTACGAAGCACTATAATCATTTATTTTATTAATATGAAGTAAATGTCATAAACTTCATGAGAATATTAATGCGGTAGAGAGCTATAGAAGAGTTGGCAAGTACGTGACCCCCTTTTAGGTTTAAATTTTTTCATTTATTTTTATATTTTTGTTAAAGGTGGTTAAAGCATCGTATTATGCATGACGAATATGTCTCACCCTTCCTCAATTCGTATCTCTCCCTAAATTATAGTGATGATGTGCTCAATTTACCAAAATAAAAATAAAAAATTATAGCATCAACAATAATTAGTTTGCTCCATATAATTGAATAGTACCGTTTTTTATGCATGTAAATTTGTCAGAATATAAGCTTGAGAGAGACGGTCTTCACTATGTGAGGGAAAGACTACTCTTACCCTTTTATGTGTTTTTCATGACTTTTTTTTTTAATGTTGATCGTTGCTTGAATTGAATCTTAACCTTACATATTTCTATAATAAGTGTATCTAATTTACCTTCAAGTCTCATTCAAATCTATTTTATTACTTGTGGTACCATTTTTACTTTAAATTGTAAAACAATCGCACAATAAAGTTTTTCAAAACATTTACTCATTTGTCATAATATGATATTTTGATTCGCAAATTAGCAGTAACTTTCTTTATGTTTTAATACTCCTTGAAAAATAGATATCAAACTTTGTATTTATCAATAATTTGTGAATAATCTTATTTAAATTTTGATTAATATACTTTTATATAATGACAAATGAATGTAAATAATATAATAATAAATTATTAATAGAAGTTGAAGTGTATTGTTAGGTAAATAACTTTAAAATTAGTAGGAGAAATACATATGACATTTGAAAAATAAACTTCGTATTATGTATAATTAAATATGACATTAGCAATAACAAAAGACGTACAAGCATATTTCAGCGTTCATTTTACTCTTTACATGAGTAAATTCCATGTAGTACATATTATGCATGCACATTTGTCACAACTCAGTCCGGCCTAGGGCCTTTTAGCCTCATAATACCTCATTTTTTTAATCGGAAGTTGTTATAAAATTGGATATTATAAATATATCAAAGGTTTTTTTTCCTTCTAATTTAATAAAAAGTGACCAAATACTACTGAATAATTTTTTAATATTAATAAATTGTAGATAATTAATTTATTTCCCGTTTTTAATAAAATAATAATTAATTAATTCTCATTTCTAATAGGAAAATCATTTTCCTAATTATAATAGAAATTTTTTAAATAATTATTATCTCCTAATTCTAATAGTATAATTAGAAAAAACAGCCTTAATAAATTGTTAATTTATTTCCTATTTCTAATAGGAAAATTGTAAAATAATTAATTAATTCTCATTTCTAATAGAAAAATTATATTCCTAATTATAATAGAAAAATTGTAAATTATTAATTATCTCCTAATTCTAATACTATAGTATAATTAGAAAAAAAAGCCTCCTTTAGTTATATATATTGATTGATTCGTACTTTGTTTTCGGATATTATCAAGTATGTTTGTTAAGTTTCTTTTATAAACACTACTAGTATGTTTGTTCGTACTTTTACGTCCACCCTATTCTATACTTTCTTTTTCATTTATCTATTACACTTACACTGGTTAAATTTATTTTCATACTCCTTGTTCAGTAAACTCACGATGACTTATTATTGTGCTTGTTTTTCAACGTTGACTAACCAACCGACTGAACTGAGTAATCTTATACTCATTAATCTCGTTTAGCTAGATTGAGTTTCTAAGACTAGCATGCAAAACACACTAAGTTAATGATAGTACTTTGTTTCATCAGGTAAGCATGTATGAGAATAAGCCCATTTGACATTTCAATTAGTATTAGGCCTTATCTCTGTCAAATTGTCAGACATGCATGTATATTAGCAACTGTTAGATGATAATATACGGACAATGTGTGGATCAATCCGGTTAACATGTACATATAATATTCACAGGCGCATGATATCGTATTTAGTTATTTACTAATTTTAGCAATTTGTTTTATTCGCTTATTTTATTTTATTTATGCATGTATCTTATCACATGTAATTTATTTTAGGGTTATTTAATGAGAATACTCTAAACTATGAGGGTACTGCTCAAAATACTCCAGACTTTATTTTAACTACCAATAAAACCAACTAATGTCCCCTTCGCTAATATTGCACTAGGTTGACCAGCTACCTGCTATGCAAGTAAACTTTTTTTCACACACCTCATTTAACCTCTCCTTTACTTTTCTTTTCCCTGTTACCTTTTACTTCTTATGCTACCTTTCACCCAATCCCCATTAAAGCTTGATCCTCACCAAGTACTTCTTAAATTAATTATCTCTTACCGATAAATATTGGCCAGAGGAGAATGTCGAAGAATCTCCGGTAAAACGTCGGAAGATTCACCTGTGAATTTAGAATTAAGGTCTGAAATTAGAGATTTGCGTTTGGAATTGGGGATTTAGAATTCTTATTGTCTGAAAAAGTAGGCAACATCTTTATTCTTAACTATCTCTACACTTTTCTGTTTATTTGAACTTCAAAATTATCGTTTAAATTAAAGCCAGGAAAATAAAGTTCTGTAGGTCTATGTCTCCACTTTGCTGCAAATTTCAATTACATTTGAACAGCAAAAGTGAAGCAACTTGGTGCAATCATGGTGCACTCATCATTCTCCTATTCTTGGTAAATCATTTGGTGAATCGTTTAATTTTATTGCAAAATGGGTTTTGAAATTGTTGATGTGGGTTGTTTTTATTACATTGATTGATTTGATGTTTACCTTCGGATTACGTAAATCATTCGGTGAATCGTTGGATTCAAGCGAGCGAGGGAATGGTTTTTGCCATAGCATGCTTTTAGAAGAAGGCGAAGACCGCTTTTACTGAGAACAATTTATATGAAATTTAAGAGAGTTAAAATTTGAAAAAGGAAAAAATAGGTAAAGGAAGCAGATGAAGAATGGAAAAGAAAGAAAGAAGTAAAGGAAGAAGATGAAGAATAATAAAGGGAAAAAGAGTGGGCCAGCGGAAATAATGACCTGTTACAACAAGTTAACAAAACACGGATTCTATTTAAAGTGAAGGAAGGCATTAGTTAGTTTTAGGGTGCTGATTTTCGCAGTACGCATTTTACTCATCTCAGTACGTTGTTGACAGTTATACCCCTCTCATTTCTCCTACCACTGTCCCTCTCTAACCTCTCTCTAATATATTCTCTCTAATTTCAAACATTCATTCCCCTCTAATTTCACAAAGCTTATACCACCGTCATCAACCACCAGCGTCAACCACCCTTGTACCACCGTTATCAACGACAATGAGAAGAAGTTACGTTGATAATATTATTTCCAATCATTAAGAATTGCATTAAAAAATTTTTTTTTGAAAAAAAAGAATGAAAATTACTGAAATAATGTAGTACACCATCAGTACTACGCCTACTACCCCAACAATCTCCTACCTCTCAACCACTACTCCACCTGCCATTAAACCTGCACCCGTCCATCCTAAAGCTACTTGTCCCCCGTCCCCCACATCATCACCACCAGCCTTGCCACCTTATCCGCCCGATAATCACCTGCCCACCATATCCTATATGAAACCCACTTAACGCTACCTCGTGCTTATCTAGGTATCGTCGTCCCCTTGTGCTACCCTCGTCGTTAGGCCACCACCGGGTCCACCGCTGTTGTCGCTGACCCACTTCTACCCAACAACCCTAAATTACCACAAAGCCTAATTAAAAGTAAATTTTCTAAATAAAAATCAGAAACAAAATTGACTTGATTAATAGATCATAATTAACGTATTAATTAGTTGTGCTATATTATCTAGAATTGACAATTTTGATTGATTTTGCACAACATTTCATAGTTACTGACCGAGGGATTTAGGGTTAGAGCTTTTTTCTGACTAGGGGTATACAAATGGAAAATAAGGTGCAAAAAGTACTGAAATGAGTAAAATGTGTACTGCGAAAATAAATTCCGTAGTTTTATTGGTAGTTAAATTCGAGTTTGGAGTATTTTAAGCAGCATCCTTATAGTTCAGAGTATTCCCATTAAATAATCCTTTATTTTATGAAGATTATGGGAGTTACACATGAAGATGCATGTCTCGCGGATAGTGCAACTACGCACACAATTCTTAAAGATAAGAAGTATTTTATTTGTCTGAAAGAGCAAAAGATAAATGTTTGTACAATTGCTGGTAGTACAAAATTAATTGAGGGCTCCGGAAGAGCTAATATTTTGTTGCCTAATGGAACAAATATTGAAATACAGGAGGCTTTGTACTCTCCTAAGTCAAAAAGAAATTTGCCGAGTTTTAATGATATCCGTAGAAATGGATTTCATGTTGAGACAGCAAATGAAAATGGGGTTGAATACCTATATATCACACGTTCAAATTTGAACAAGAAAAGTGTGTTGGAAAAACTACAAGCGTTATCTTCTGGCTTGTATTATATGAAAATTTGTGCAGTTGAATCTCATGCACTAGTAAACCAAAAGTCTACAGATAAAAACAACTTTATTGTTTGGCATGACCGGTTTGGCCATCCCGGATCATTAATGATGCGAAAAATCATTGAAAATTCATGTGGACATTTATTGAAAAATCAGAAAATTCTTCAAACTAGAGAGTTTTCATGCGCCGCTTGTTCACAAGGCAAATTGATTATTAGGCCATCACCTACAAAGATAGGGAACAAATCCCTTACATTTCTGGAAAGGATACAAGGTGATATTTGTAGACCTATACATCCACCAAGTGGACCATTTCGATACTTTATGGTATTAATTGATGCATCAACTAGATGGTCACACGTGTCCTTATTATCAACTCGCAACCTGGCTTTTGCAAGATTACTAGCTCAATTGATAAGATTAAGAGCTCACTATCCAGATTATCCCATTAAGACTATCCGTTTCGACAACGCTGGTGAATTTAGTTCACAAACTTTTGATGATTATTGTATGTCTATTGGGATAAATGTTGAACATCCTGTAGCACATGTTCACACTCAAAATGGTCTTACTGAGTCATTAATAAAACGCATTCAATTAATTGCGAGACCAATGCTTATGAGGTCTAAATTGTCTATTTTGACATGGGGGCATGCTGTTTTACATTCAACAACAATAATTCGCATCAGGCCAACAAGTTATCATAAATCATCTCCCCTAAAGTTGATTTCTGGTCACGAACCGAATGTTTCTCATCTAAGAATTTTTGGTTGTGGTGTATATGTTCCAATTAGTCCACCACAACGTACAGAGATGGGACCCCAAAGAAGGTTGGGAATATACGTTGGGTTCGAATCTCCATCAATTATTAAATATTTAGAGCCGTCTACAGGAGATTTATTTACGGCCCGTTTTGCTGATTGTCATTTTGATGAATCATTTTTCCCAACATTAGGGGGAGAAAATAAACAACTGGTAAAAGAGATAAGTTGAAATGAATTGTCATTATCTCATTTAGATCCTCGTACTAAAGAATGTGAACTTGAAGTTCAAAGGATAATTCAATTTCAACAGTTAGCAAACCAACTGCCAAATGCCTTCACTGATCCAAAAGGAGTGATAAAATCTCATATACCAGCTGTAAATGCTCCAGCTAAAATTAATGTCCCTGAAGGACTTTCAATTGCAAATTAGTCTAAAGCACGCATGAAGCGTGGTAGACCTATTGGTTCCAAAGATAAAAATCCTCGAAAACAAAAAGGAGCAAAAGGTTATAATGACAATGTTGAGGATAAGATAGCTTTTAAAAAGCCCCTTGAAAAGCTTGGAGACATGACTGATAATATTAATCTAGAAGAGATTCAGGTACCTGAAAATAAAGATTGTGAAGAGATTTCGATAAATTATGTCATGCCTAGAAAAAGTTGGAACCGAAATAAAGTCGACGTCGATGATGGTGTTTTTAGATTTAATGTAGCGTTTGATATCATGCATGAAAATGAGGATCATGAACCAAAGTCTGTTGATCAGTGCAGACGTAGAATTGATTGGCCTAAATGGAAAGATGCTATTAAAGCAGAATTAAAATCACTGGCTAAATGAGAAGTATTTGGGCCAGTAATTCGCACCCCAGTGGAGTAAAGCCAGTAGGCTAAAAATGGGTGTTTGTGCGAAAAAAAAAATTAAAAAGGCGAGATAGTCAAACATAAGCCTCGTTTAGTTGAACAAGTTTTTTCACAAAGACCTGGTATTGATTATGAAGAGACATATTCTCCTGTAATGGTGTAGATACCTCATTTCTGCACCTCTCGCAAACCACCCGGTGATGATTGGGCCGCATGTTTGCTACGCTGAACGATTTGTGACAATTCGTAAGTTTATCGTCAAGTGATTGCTCAAACATTAATATCTACCTCTTAGTTGTCATCTACGTGCCGATACGGTCGTTTTGACAGTAATTAGAGTACATTTGGAGTCCAGGCCTAAAACCGTCTTCATTTTCTAATAACCGTCAAATCCCGAGTCAGAATGTTCTGGAATGTTCCGGATATTTCTATTCCATATTTCATAATTTTCATCCTTTGGTAAACAATTTCCCGAAATATTCACATAAGATATTACGGAAAACCAAATTATTTCCGTCCTACCATAACTTAAACACGGAAATCTTTCTTCCGCAGGAGGAAATCCCTTGGGAACAGACGCAGCAGGTGCTGCGTCTCTTCCAAGAGACGCAGTGGCTGCTGCGCCTCTTCCCAGGCCCTTTTCTGCGTATTTCTCGTATATTTTTATATATCTTTCCGAGATTCACTTCTAAAGAGTCTCCGAAACCCTAATTCCTCCACGTGATTAGTATAAATAGGAGCATCGCTCCTCATATTTCTCACGCGAGTGTCCGCCCTTCTCTTCTCCCTTTGCATTCTAGACCTTTGTTCTTACTTTTTGGCGTCTACGTGCTTGAACATTCGACCACGTAAGCTCGGATCCTTCTGAGTACCAGCCTCGTTTGCATGACCGACCAATTTGACCAACTCCACATCAATCAACTTAATTAATCTAATCGTTTTCCTCTTACGAGGGCACTTTCTTTGCATTCGCGTCGAGCATCACTAATCGATATCTTAGTCCTTCTCGTTTCGTCAACATGTAAGTCTGAGGGTGTATAATCCTTATTTATTTATTGTGTTTACTTTTTTGTAACCATCAATGTAAGATTTATGTCGAAAATACCTCATTAAAACCGATTTCTAAACCGTGCTTTAAAACCTCTTTTTTACGGATTTCCAGAAGACTGACCGTCGAGAAAGGACGCAGCAACTTGCTGCGCCTCTTTGAAGGAGCGCAGTTTCTGCTGCGCCTCTTCGTGAGGCTGCCGCAGTTTCTGCTTCCTTTCTTCTTCGTTCGTCCTCTGTAATTCGTCGTAATTGTTTATTTTCGTTTGTTTATTCTTCATCATAATAGCATATAATTCACATGTATATTTATTATTCATCTTTAACATGTTTTAATAATCATAAATCCGACTTAAATCTCTTATAAGTCAATGTTTGCGGGTTTTCGTCATTAAACTCAATTCCGGGTTATAGAGGTTCAATTCATCAATATTGGGTTTCTGGAATTCATCTTTGATATAGTTTTCATCTGTCTTTTGTCGTATTTATCACATATTTGTCATTAATCCATTGTATTTAACCTAACTAGTTGATTTAGTTTGTTAATTTGTTAATAATTCTCATTAATCTTATATTAATTCGTTATATTCCGTCTCATTCATGTTTTATTGTTTTATGACATTAATAACATGTAAATAACATATTAATCACTTCCATCCGAGTAAATAATTTAATCGATCTTTAAATTCATCAATGAATATTAACAACACGCAATTTCGGCTTCACAACCAGAATTCAGGTCAGGAACAGACGCAGCAACTGCTGCGCCTATTCCAAAGGACGCAGCTCTGCTGCGCCTGTTCCAGGCTGAATTCTGTCCCTGAACTCCGTTTTTGCCTTGACCTAGTTTAATTAGTTTACGTATAATTGACTATTATTCGTATTACCACCTTCTTTTTTGTTCGTTAATTCTTTCTTTTATTCCTTTTTCCCAAATTATCCGTTTTAAAGGTATTTTCGACATAAATCGCCTAATCCATTGTAATTATTGTAATTTTCGTTATTGTAATTTATAATTATTGTATTTCTTTTATTGTTTGTATGTTTTCACATGTAATTGAGCTTAAATCCAACTTCGACCCAATTATATGCTAATTAATTGTTCACCGACTTAGTCTAATTCTCACATGCTAGGATTAAAACTTGGATGTTGCATTGCATGCATATAATCGACGATATATCGAGTATGAATAACTTCCCTAATCATTAGTAGAGGCCGCTATCGAGGCGGGCGGGATTAGGTGTTCGATCAAAAGAGCTTCCTAATACGTACCCTCACCCCTTACTCCAGATCTCCGTGAGCACCCGTGTTCATTGGCATCCACGAGAGTCATTCTAGACATAGAATGCTAAGGGTAACGATTGCTTAGTGTTCATGTCTTTACTTTGTGTCTTGACATGACACGAGGTATTCGAACGGTTCCAATTTCCTATAAAATTGGTGGCGACTCCAACAAAAATGCAAACGCTTGTTTCTCTTTCCTCCCAAGCGCCCCCGTGGGCCCCCGCTGTCCACAGTTTGGCGACTCCGCTGGGGATAATACACTTACGTGTAGCAAGGGTGAAACTTGAACAAGGTTAGGGAATAGTTTGTACAAGACAATTGTCGGTTTTCATAACTCGGTCTTCCTAGACCGTTTTATTCGGCCTTCCTAGGCCCAACCCAACCCATTCGACCAATCGTCCCGTCTAAACGGTCCTAATTCTTATTTGGGCCTAAGGATGGATAGCGATTGACGTCATCCATACCATGATGCTTACTCTTGTTTGTATCAAGGGCCTTCACTACTTGAGAAAATGGACTAGGAATCGGCCTTACTCTTGTTTGGTACGAGCCTCTCCACAGACTTCGGGTTTGATGGTTCGGTATGGCAACCCACCCTTTAAACCAAAACCCTTTTAAATGCACTCAGCATCCCGTTATAATGATTGTATAAATGTTTGTACCTTACGTGATCACCATTTTTAAACAAAACCATGACGATTTTTCAAAAATCAAAACCCATTTTCAAATAAAATTTCGAAATAGGCCTTCAATTAGCGCAAAATCCGGTCAAAACTTTGTCCGTTTGTCGTGTCAAAATTCGGGCCACAAGCCCATTTCAAAACTTCACTTCGAGTCCCCTCCTACAACTACACTATAGTTGACTAGGGCACACATTTTCAAAAACCTTGTCTTTCTTCAAAGCTCACTCAACACAAGTGGCACACACCCACTTCACGAGTCAAAACATTTCTTCTTTTAGCAAGTGTGTTAGAATGGTCGATCGTGTTTTGATTCGTCGCCGATCTCTTATCCAGTTTTCAAGATGCCTGGATCCAGCGAAACAAACCTCCACCAACTTTAAGATGGTAATGATCGAATCCTAGCCACGCTAGCCCAAATGCAAGTTACCCAAGACCAAGTCTATGACCGCCTTGAGCTCATCAAGGGCCGTATCTATGCCGTAGAGGGAAGATTGCCTCCTCATGAAAATGAAGTACTAGGTGACTCTGATAATGAATCTAAGGATGAAAATCCTCTCATGGGGATGACTGTAGCTAAGAAAAGACTCCAATACTTAGAGGAGCAATTGATGTACCTTAAGGGGGATGACATTTATAGGGAGAACAATCGCAAGTATGAGGCCGTCAATTCCAAATTGCCAACTAACTTCAATAAGACGGATATCCCTAAATTCAAGGGGCACGAGAACCCTTTGAACCACATCCGTGCCTTCAAGGATTACATGTCTATCAAAGGCATCAAACCCGAGATGTTCTTAAGGATCTTTCCTTCATCTCTTGACACTATCCCGAAGCAATGGTTTTACTCCTTAGATCACAAGAAGGTCGCTACTTGGCAGGATGCCGCAATCGAGTTTTCTAAACAATATGCGGATAATGCCGAGATCCAAGTTAAAATGCGCACTCTAGAGGTTCTTACCCAAAATGACAAAGAAGGATTCACCGACTTCCTAAGTAGGTGGAGGAAGACTAGCACCCAACTAGTTGAACGTCCAGATGAGGCTACCCTTGTGGAGAAGTTTGTGGACAATCTCAAACCCATCTATGCCAATCATTTGAGATACCAAAACATCAAAACTTTCAAAGACTTAACCGTACTAGGGACAAGGATTGAAGATGACATCCGTAAAGGACTCTTGTCCAAAACGGTAGGTCGAGGATACCAAGGCTCAACGAGTCGTTCATACGGCTCTACTAGCAAGACCGACGAAGTTAACCTTCTCGAGCCATCCAAGAAAAGCACCCCACCAAGGAAATTCACAAATCTTGGGGACACTTACTCCAACGCTCTAAAGAGGTTAATGAAGCAAGGTAAACTCCAACCCATTGGACCTACTCCCGAACCCGAAAGGAAATCCAAATTTTGGGATGAGAATTCGTACTGTGAATACCATAGGGGCAAGGGGCACGACACAGAAAAATGCTACAAGTTGAAACACGTGCTTCAAGACATGATTAAAGATGGTCGATTGCCAATACCACCGGGAGGTAAACCCAACAACACTCAGAATCCTCTTGGAGTTCTAGTGATCACAAGTGATGAATCTACCTTAGATTGCTCACACCTCATTTCTCCAATCGAAAATGAAATTTATGCAATCAAGAATGAAGGGCTCTACTCTACTATCTCCCCTACCATTTCCGACTTCATCACATGGGCAAGGAGTGTGGATAGACAAGTTTGGGAATTAGAGAATGTGGGGACAACTTTACGCAATTCCAACGTAACGACCAAAGAACATGCGCCACTAATCTTCTCTCAAAATGCCACTATGCAAGAAATAGTCACCGTAGTTGATAAACTAGTCGACCAAATCATACGACTAGAAGATGATATCATGAGAATGAGGGAACTAACTGCAATCAATGGGGTTTGGGCCGACGACGATGAGGACGAGTATCTCATTGAAGACTCCCTAGTCAAAGAAATAGTCCAAAATGGTGAAGACCAAGATGTGGACCACCTAACTCGTTCGGGTTGTCCATATCAAAGCACTACTCAAAATGGTCCAACCAACGTCATCACACCAAGTGATAACGAAGATGACCCCACTGATCATTTGCTCAAGCAATTACGAGGAAGACAAAGGTGATCTTTTCACCGCAACCGGTAGCAAGCTCATTCCCACATCGCCAAGCTTTACTGCAAGCTTTGGCCAAACTAAATGTAGCGCATAACTCCACTCCTGAAGATGTAGTCAACTTGGTCTTCCAAGAATCACCGAAGCTAAGTAATCCTATTACTTTCTCAGACGAAGATTTACCACCTTTTGGCGCCAGTCACAATTTAGCTCTTTACATCACCGTCATTTGTCTAGAGAAGAACGTGCCAATGACCTTGGTAGATGATGGCTCCGCGGTCAACGTCATACCCCTCAAAACGGCATACAAGCTAGGCATGAAAGAGTCGGATTGGACCCCTACCAATCAAGGTGTGCGTGCATATGACGGTACACGACGAAAGGTGGTAAGACTTGTTAACCTAACCATAGCCACAGGGCCAATTGAACGAAAGGTTAACTTCCAAATAGTGGACATTGAAGCTTCCTTCAACATACTTCTAGGAAGGCCGTGGATTCACGCTTCCAAAGCGGTAACATCCACTCTTCATCAAAAGATCAAGATCCCACTAAATGGCAAAGTAGTGACGATCACTTCATCACCCATCAAGGCAATAATCGAAAAACAGTCGAACAATCAAGTCCTTGCGGATCCCGTATATGAACTTGGGGGCTTCCAAAGCGTGAGCGTCATAGAAAGCGAATTGGCACCCTTATACTATGATCCCTACTCCAACTTGGTGGTCAACCACATGCTCAAAACCCAGGGATACTTCCCTGGAATGCCTTTGAACCCTACTCGAAGAAACACCTTCGCACCATACAAGGAAGGCAACTCAAAGAGGATACCACTTAGACTAGGGTACAAACCCACAAAAGAAGAAGTTCTCGAAATGCTTGCCCAAATCCAAAATCGTAAGCACGTAGGAGTCCAAATGCGACCCTATCTCCCTACTTTAAATGGGTACTTTGTTCAAGAAGGAAGTCTAAAACTCTTTCACGGATTTCCCGAGCCTTGGCACTACCCCGAGAGTAAGCTAGCCGGAATCGAGATCTTTCACGATTGCTACTTTATCCCTTCAGAAACGGTTCCTACCGTCAAAACCCGTCAAGCACCTTGCTTAGACGAACATGCCGTTAGCCTATTGTTTGGAGAAGATCGATTTGTTAGGGCTGCGCAGGATGAGATCATTACCATGATACTTCAAGACGATCGCTTTAACCCCACCGCGTTAATCACAGAAACCAACGCAAGACAGCAGAAAGGATGGAGAAAATCAATCAAGTGGACCAACAATCAAGGAAGACTCTTTAAGCTCACCACTGGAGAAGGAGAGATGTTCAAAGGAGAACCAGAAGACGATGAGTTCGAGTCGGAGTCGGAGTCAGAGTCGGAGTCTAGAGAAGTTATTAGAGAGTCTACTCCTGTCGTCATCTCCACTCCCTTTGTTTCTCCTAGCTTAGCCTCGAATAGTCACAGTAGTTCGGGAAATGCCCCAACCACTGTCCCTTTGCTGCCACTGACCATGGATCAGTTGGCTTCTTTGTTTCAACTTTACTCAAATCTTAATATGAATAAATCAGGTTCTGCTTACTCTTTGTGTTATCTTGAGTGCAATTCTGTTTACGATGATACTGAGGATGACCAAGACCCAGACTCGATCGAAATACCTCCCTACGTAGCCAAAGAAATACTATAGGAAGGGGAAGGGGGACCAGTAATAGAGGACACCGAACCCATCAATGTAGGAACCGAACTAGAACCCCAAGAACTTAAGATAGGGACTACCTTGAGCTCTACCGAAAGGGCCGATTTCATAGACCTCCTAAACGAATTCAAAGACGTTTTCGCTTGGTCCTACAAAGACATGCCAGGGATCGACAGGGATATCGGTGAACATAGGATTCCAATTAAGTCAGGTTTCAAACCTGTGAAACAGAAGCTTCGACGAATGAGGACAGAATGGGCCCTCAAGATTAAGGAAGAAGTTGACAAGCAATTCAAAGCCGGGTTAATCAAAGTTTCCGAGTATTCTGACTGGGTAGCTAACATAGTACCCGTACCCAAAAAGGATGGGAGAATCCGTGTTTGTGTTGACTTTAGGGACTTGAACAAAGCAAGTCCAAAAGATGACTTCCCTCTACCTCACATCGACATATTGGTGGACAATACTGCAGGCCACGCATTACTATCCTTCATGGATGGATATGCAGGTTATAATCAAATCAAGATGGCCATGGAAGACATGCATAAGACCGCCTTTGTCACCCAATGGGGAACCTATTGCTATACGGTAATGCCGTTTGGATTGATCAACGCCGGAGCTATATATCAACGCACCACAACTACACTCTTACATGACATGATGCACAAAGAAGTTGAGGTATACGTAGATGACATGATTGTCAAGTCCAAGGAAAGAAAGGTGCATATTGCGAACCTTCGCAAGTTCTTCTCAAGGCTACAAAAGTACAACATGAGGCTCAATCCTCAGAAATGCACATTCGGGGTAACATCTGGTAAACTCCTGGGATACGTCGTTAGTCAAAGAGGTATAGAAATAGATCCTTCCAAAATCAAAGCTCTGATCAAAATGCCACAACCTCAAACAGAAAAAGAAGTCATAGGATTCCTGGGAAAAGTACAGTATATAAGTCGATTCATATCGAAACTCACAATGATTTGTGAGCCTATCTTCAAGAAGCTCAAGAAAACGGACCACACCATGTGGGATGATGATTGTCAGAAAGCATTCGACCGAATCAAAGAGATATTGGCTAAACCGCCAGTGCTCATGCCACCACAACGAGATCAACCTCTTGGTTTATATCTCACAGTAACCGAAACAGCCATGGGTGCCATGTTGGCTCAAACAGTAGGAAGTGAAGAAAGAGCTATCTACTACCTTAGTAAGAAGTTCTTGGAGTACGAGTGCAAATACTTACAACTCGAAAAGACATGCCTCGCTCTTGTGTGGGCAACGAAGAAGCTATGCCATTATATGCTTAGCTACTCCGTCAAAATATACTCCAAAATGGATCCAGTCAAATATCTCTTCGAGAAACCCGTCCTCAAAGGACGCCTAGCAAGATGGACCCTGATGCTCTCAGAATTCGACGTCAAATACGTGCCACTGAAAGTTATAAAAGGTCGCGCCGTCGCCGAGTTTTTCGCAGAAAATCCCATCAATGACGCACAAACGATAGACACTTGGTCATTTCCAGACGAGGATATACTCCAAATTGATGTAGATTCCTGGGACCTTTACTTTGATGGAGCATCAAACTTAAGAGAATTTGGAATAGGAGTGTTGCTCATTCCTCCTGAAGGCGAGCATACACCAATTGCTGTCAAACTCGACTTCGAGGTGACAAACAACGCTGCAGAATACGAAACTTATCTCATTGGACTACAAGCAGCAGTGAGCTTAGGCATTAAAAACCTCCGAGTACATGGGGATTCATCACTGATCATCAACCAAGTTACAGGATCTTGGAAAATTCGAAGCGAAAGCCTCGCACCTTATCAGGCTAGAATAGACCAAGTCGCTCAATTCTTTGATCACGTCACCTACCTACACCTACCTCGGGAAGAAAATCAATTTGCAGACGCTCTTGCGAAACTTGCATCTTTGATTAATATGCCAGATCACATGGTGGAAATGCCTTTGTGCATCGAACGACGGTCAGAGCCGGCTTATGTCCACCAAATCACCGATGAAGAGGAAATCGCGCAGGAACCCTGGTTCCAAGCAATCCTGAATTTTAAGCTTAATGGTACCTATCCACTGGATATGGACAAGAGGGGACAACGTGCTATACGCATACTAGCTTCCCAATAAGTTCTCATGCAAGGAGAGTTATACAAAAGAACACCTCTTGGTGTACTCCTACGTTTCCTTGATCATTCACAGGCACGAAAGGTGATGGAAGAAGTCCACGATGGAGAATGCGGTCCTCACATGAGTGGGCCCATGATGGCGAAGAAAATCACACGTTTGGGGTATTATTGGACCACAATGGAATCCGATTGCATCAAATACGTAAGACATTGCCATAATTGCCAAATCTTCGGGAATGTACAACACGTCCCTCCTTCATTGCTCTACACAATGACATCTCCTTGGCCATTTTCTGCATGGGGGATTGACATAATCGGGAAGATAACCCCGGCCGGAACAGCAGGTCACTGTTTCATTCTAGTAGCAATTGACTATTTCACCAAATGGGTAGAAGCGGCTTCCTACACTGGTCTCACAGCCAAAAATGTGGCAAAGTTCATACAAAACAACATCATCTGTCGATATGGTTGCCCACATGAGATCATTAGTGATAATGGATCACATTTCCAAGATGAAACCGAGCAATTGCTAGCCAAATACAAGATTAGGCATCACCACTCTTCGCCATATAGACCACAGACTAACGGCGCGGTAGAGGCGGCAAACAAGAATGTTGTCACGATTCTCAAGAAAATGATTGACAACTATAGAGATTGGCCAAACAAGATACCCTTTGCTTTGTGGGGGTATCGTACATCTTTTAGGACGCCCACTGGGGCTACTCCTTTCTATTTGACCTACGGCATGGAAGCTGTACAACCAGTCGAGCTAGAAATACCATCCTTGCGTATTTTACTCGAAAGCCAAATCCCGGAAGCCGATTGGAAGAGGGATAGATATGAAGAACTCATCTTCCTGGATGAACGTAGGCTACGCGCCTTGCATAATGTCCAAACATATCAAGCACGTATCAAACGAGCTTTCAATAAAAGGGTTAGGCCAAGGAACATCAAAGAAGGAGACTTAGTGCTCAAATCGGTTAGAGCTCTTCTACCTGTTGACCCACGGGGAAAATTCAAACCTAATTGGGCCGGACCTTTTCTAGTCAAATCCATACTCCCAGGGGGCGCGGTTAGAATCACGGACCTATATGGGAATGAGTTTTCCAACCCAACAAACCTTGACCAACTAAAACGATACTATGCCTAGAATAGGAACAAAACGCGCCTCGCGTAACCCCACGTGTCGCTCTTGTGGCACTAAATAAACGGCCCCTGGTCAAGATGAAATAAGCTAATGTCACTGTGCTCTTTCATTTTGACAAATTTGTCATCCTCATATCATCAAATAAACTAAATTTGCACCTTTAGAGTAAGCAAAAAAGCTCATGCTTATTTTCTAAGTTCATTACAAGCTCTTGCTTAGAACAATTATTCTTTTACATTTACTCGAACTACGCGCAAGGGTTTGATTTCATTTTTTTAAGTGAATACGTAGGCAATCCTTCACAGGATTCAACCCGTTATATCTAAAATGTAAATAGAAGGACATTTGCATTGCATTTGAAATTCGACAAGAATAATAAATAGAAAATCACAACGGTTTCATGACCATTTAACCTTTTTTATTTCATCCATTTTCTAATAATAATAGTACGCTACATAATAAAAATAGAATAGGCTAGGATTCTAAAAACCCCACCTTTTTATCACAATAAATAATAATAATAATCAAATAATAAATAAAGGCTCGGGCTATTCCTCCATCTTCCCCTTGCCCTTGTCATTCTTGTCATATTTCTTGTCACGACCTCGAGCCGGACGCTCTTGCGCCACTTCAGACCTAATAACCAACGGTCTTTCTCGAGGCCTAGCTTTTCCATTCTTGCCAATCACCATTTCCGCGACAGGAGTAGTCTTTGGTTTCTTCGAAGGATGAACAACTTGAAACCCGGCTTCTTCTTCTCCCTTTGTCAGATGCTTCTCTTTCTCTTTCTCTACCTCGCGCACCTTGTAGTCAACGGGCTCGCGCTTCCTCAATCTCTCGCGCTCTTCCGGAGTAGTAGCCTTTCTCCACCGCAGATAAGAATCCGACACTCACAAGGCATTAGCGGAGAAATTCAAGAACCACATGTTTCTTTGGGCCCATTTAATGGCCCACTCTCTTCGGCTCTCCGTAGTAAGCGCCATAGCAATCTGCGGGACGGTATCAAGCTTCGGGATCGTCTGTTTTAGCCCAACCTGTCTCATCAGTCTTTCCGGGAAGATGCACACCATAAACTCCAATCCAGGAATGCGCACGGACCTAGTGGGATCCAAAGAAGACACTCCAGTGACGGATTTGAGGTGCCACCACGGTACGACCCACCTAATCAACGGGCCATCATCACTCTTTAGTTTGTTCTTCCAGTAATCACAGACCCGAGTGAAGTCCACCATGTACAACCTCGTCCTCATCGCAATCGAGCGGGCATGATAGGAAAGCACATGAACTGGGGGCTCGATCAATCGGAGCCGTTCCATAAGCCAAACCTACCAAAAGCGGGTATTAGATATAAAAAAACGAAAAAAAAAAAGAAAAAAAAAAGAAAACAAAAAGAAAAATGTCTTTTACCTGCAAAATGACGGGACTTCCCAAATACGGTAGGTCGCGGTTGGATTTCCTATTATCCAAGCCCAAAAGAATCTCTCCTAAGCATAAGCAAGCTGGGCTCCTGCGCAGCTCCATTTGCTCAACAAGGCCCAGAAGACGGGGATCACCTCTCAAGTCTTCATCAACATGCCCTTGGAAGACATACACATGCAACAAGCAAAAGCCAAATGCCCTCCGCCTAGCAACATGAGAAACGGTGGGGTCGGCCCTGTTGATGAATCGATCTATGAAGTCCAGCATTCTCACGCCTTTCGAGGTAACTAGACGGTCCACCTCAAGTCTAGTCAACCCAAGCGAGTCTCTAAATTTGCTCTTGTACCCTTGCGAAGTAGAAGGAATGGCAGGCAAGTGTTCGGGATCCCACCCACCAATAGCGGCAATTTCTTCAGGAAATGGGCAAATATCACCTCCAGGGAACGCAAAAACATGGTAATTCGGGTCCCAATAGTCAAGGCAAGCATCCAAGAACGGTTTAACAACCTTGATGAGTTTTAAACTCAACAATGACCCAAAATTATAAGAACCCATATCATGTTTCTCCATGTTCGAAAATTCGTTGGTCCATTCCTTCAAACGAATCTCCAAAGTATTCATGATGAAAAATTTATTTTGAGAATTTTATGTAATTAGACGAAGCAGAGACGGAGGATTTGTGTGAATAAAAGCTCCATCGACGTTTCTATTTATACTAATTTCTGTTTCCAAAAATCCGTCAGAGCAGAACACCTTGGGAACAGGCGCAGCACCTGCTGCGCCTCTTCAAAGGGACGCAGCTCATGTTGCGCCTCTTCCTCGGCTTCACTTCTGTGATTTTCCGCGTTGGATCTTTCCTAATTCCATGACGAATAATTTCCTATTCCTACGGGTTATTATTTTGGTAAATACGTGAAGATTACCATGTTTCAGGTTTCCTAATTTCGCGGGCACGCACTTCGAGGCGACATCGACATTTTCGCCATTTTATCACACTTGTATATTTTCTTTTTAGAAAATAATTTTCATTTTAATTCATCATTTTAGGGAATAACTTTCGTTTTCATTCATTTTAATTTTACATTTCTCATTTAATTCATTTATTTTAGAAAATAATTCGCAATTTACCGAATTTCAACATGTATATATTAATTTTTAATTTCTTAATTTCATTTCTGCATTTCTAACTTATAGATTTCTGTTTTTTCCTTTTTTTAGGGGGTAACCCTCCCTACCGTCCGGTCATTTCCGGCAAAATTTTTGCATTTTTGCATTCTTTTGAGTCACCCGTTTGGCGCTAATTAAGGCCATATGTATATATAAATGTATGCTTTGCGTGTTTTCTATGTAAATTTCGGCAGCATGACGGCGTAAACCGTCATCTACCAAACCTGTTCAAAACTAACTTGCAGATACAAGCAACACAACCCAGCAGCAAAGGCACTCAGGCCGTCGTATATATACCAACCAGAAAGGGAAATGTACAACAAACTGGGGGCTCGAGCCCCAAACAAAGTCCAAAAATGTCCAAAATCAATGTACAAATGTGCAAAATACGGCCAACAAACAAAAAAAAAAGCTACACAAAACTACTGCTTGTCGCCCTCCAACTCTGCAACTCTTGCCGCAAGAACGGCAATGTCGGCGTCCCGAACCTCAAGCTCCCTCAGAAAACGAGTTGTCTCCTACCGAGACTGGGTCAACTCTCGCTCCAGCTCGCAGTCACCCTGTGAACAACAATAAATTGGCTCGTGTCAATCAATTACAAGAAAAGTTGGAAAATCAAAAATTCAAAAATGAAATAGGCACAAGGTTCATACCTGACGGCCTCGACCGCCGACAAGTGACTCGACGGCAGTAGCTCGCAGCCGGTTGGCCACCCTCCACAACGCCACAAACCGAGACGGCGCAACCTGCATTTTCAAAAAGAAGTTTTCAACAATCGAACAAACTCAATAAAATGTGTTCCTACACAAAAGTTATGCAAAGTTAGAGGGTTTACCCTCCGAATCAGATGCTCCCAGTCGTAGCAAGCATCCGTCACAGCTACGTCAAAGTCACGCAGCTCGGAGATCATCGTCCTCCCGGTCGCGTCAGTGTACTCGAGGGTCTCGGGGTACTCTGGGGCTCGATGCCCGCCGCCTCGACCTTCTGCAAAGACAAATGGTTCTCATTAATCAATGATCTTTCATCATAATTCTCAAAATCAAATCAAGAGGAAGAATAAAAGATGCTCACCACTACCGACCAGTATGCCAACCTCCCGTAAAGGAACGCCGAGTAGTCCTCGCCAGGAAGAAGGAGGGCGTCACCACTGGCACCAGCCAAGTCCGCCTCCCTCTCGGCCTCAGAAGGCTCCCTAAACATCGTCCTGGGAGGATCGACGGGAACCGTCAACACGTCCCGAGAGCACTGACGAGCCAAGCGCTCGCCCAAGTACCACACAGGACCCATCGACGTCCTCAACATCAGACGGCTCGAGCTCCTGGGTCGAAGCACCTCAGCCACGAAAGAAGGCGCTCCAGCGTACTCCGCCCATGGTCTGGGCACCCACTGTGACAAGATAAACAAGGATCATCCCTATGATCAATTAAAAGATAATATAAGAAGCAAATGAATATAGATAAGATACTTACGCCGTCCAGCTGAAGAGCGTTCATATCCCGCCGGTAGACGCCGTGAGAAGAACGCTTGCTCTTCGTCCTGCACATCACCCAATCCCTCACCACGGGATAGGCCTTCTCCAGCGGCTCCTTCCTCTTGGGCGCGAGGCCCGGGAAGTCGGAGTACACCCACGCTTGTAAAGCAATATAATCAATAACGATCTTTCGTGATTTCATAAAGAAAGGAATTAACTTTGGTCTAAAGGAAGGTTCATACCTCCAGTGAGAGTCCAGCCCGACAAAGACCAGGAGAAGTCCCCTTCTCCATCAACTCCGGACGAACCATGGCCCTCATGAAGCGGATGAGGACCGCAAAAACCATGATGACCCGGTCCCAACGCCCTAGGGAACTCGGGTCGAAAGGAAGGGAAGAAGCTTCGTCGACAGCCTCTCGCCCTTGTCTCCGAGGTAAATCGAAGACAGAAACCACCAGAGCCACAAACGAGCCCTCTACTCAGCTGTACAGGGAGGAGGAGCCGTCTCCCTCCCGTCAATCGTCACCAGCGCCGGGATCTTTCCCGCAAAGTGTTCTCGAATGTAGGAGTTGAGTATCAAACCCGACACTGTGACAGCCTTCGGCGACAAGTTCCAGCCGATCAATCTCCTCGCCTCGGCCGAGTCCACCCTCATGGCAGTCTCCGGCCACTCCACCTCCTCGGTCCCGCACGACAGACCAGAAATCATGCCGTAGTCCTCCAGAGTGACTCCCACCTCACCGAAAGGCATGTGAAACGTGGAAGTCGTATCCCAGAATCGGTCCAAGAAAGCGCGGACCAGGCTAAGGTTAGCCCGCAACTTCCTCTTCGCGATATCCCTCCAGACCTGCACCAAAGGACCGAACGCTCCACGCTCGATCATGGCCCGCTCCTCCGCCGACAGCCGCTCGTAGTGCTCCATCGCTGTCGTGTAGCCCGAGAACGACCTGATGTTCCCGGCCTGCTATTATGATTTGAAACAAAAGCAATCTTTAGTTTTGAAAGAAATTTGAACAAATGAATGAAAGAGGATGAGTAATGAGTAGTGAATTCATATTTACCAGGCTCTTCACCGTCCTGTAGGACAGGTGACTCTCTGCAGCCCACAGCAGGTGCCTGCTCTCCCAAGTCTCAGCCCACGCAGGAGCTCCTCTCAGCTGACAATCTCCTCGCCCAACGTTGGCCCGTCTCGGGGCCTCCTCCTCCTCAACAGCCTCCTCCTCGTGGACCTCGTCCCCAGCAGCCATCACCGCGGCGGTGAAAGCCTGCTCTAAAGCCTCCTCGACAGTAGCAGCGTCTATCTCCATGGGAGCCCTCCCAGAAGTAGAAGCCTCATCACCTGCAACATTAAAGCAAATTTAGGCCGCGTCACGTGACGGCAAGCCTTGGTTAGGGATTTTCGAGCCTTCGGAAGCCCTAAAATAGCTCTTTTCTTGCCATCCTTGGCCATGTTCCCACCAACCCGATCACTCATGTGGTAATTTGGGTCAAGTCAAGCCTAATTTGAAGCCTAGTTCCGGGTCCAAGCCGAAATTTCGGCAGCATTTCATTATAACAGCGATTATGCCCTAGAAAAGTGTCCTGAAAAAGCCGTCACAAACCAAAATTCCGAGATGGTAGAAAGTTTACCCATCGTTCAAGGATCCCAAATATCAAGTTTCATCGCAAATGGGCAATCCTAAGGCTATTTTCGAAGCAATTTACGGTTTAGCTGTAAAACCGTCTCAAATTTCACTCAAAAGCTCAAAACTCAACGAAAATTCAAGACAAATACATGGTTATGTTCCTTATATTACCAATTATCCATTTCTAGTGTCAATTTGACAAGGCAAATGCATTTGGGGGAAAAGCCCCAAATTTTCGATCAAATGGGTCATAAACCCTAATTTTTTCGGCTCAAAATTGGGCAAATATAGACGATTAATGCAAGAATGAGACACATACCTCAATTAGTCATAATTAATGCAAGCTTTTGGATCAAACCTTGGCGGAAATGGCGAAGATTTGAGAGAGAAATTGTGTAATTTTTGTTTCGAAATAATGAACATAAGCCTCTGATTGTCGCGTTTTTACGCAGAAATAACACTTTGGGGAATAGACGCAGCAGGCGCTGCGCCTCTTCCTTGTGTTCCCTCCATACAGATTTTCAAAAATTCGTTATGAATTCGTTATTTGTGGGCCCATCTTTGGTGTGCCTCTTCCCCAATGCTATTTTATCCTTTTGGTCCGTTTGATGATTTTCTTTCATTCCGGCCCGCATTTCCAAGCCAGCAGCAGGCTGTTGCATATTATTTATTTCTTGTAAGACCTTTTGCTTGTCACAACGAGCATTTATTCCTTCACAGGATTCGACACGCCTTCATTATGTCTCCAGCGAGAGTAAGCGGATACACTTTCCCTCTCATGACATGAAGAATAATTCCCAATCATGTCTCCAGCGAGAGTAAGCGGACGTACTGTCCCTCTTAAGACACGAAGATTAACATCTACCTAAGCAGACTTCCCCTCAGCAGTTCCCGCCTGTGTCCTGCTACTCGCAATTATTTCTCGAAGACTACCCAGATTTTCTCAGAGTTCCACTTTGTGTCCTGCTACTCACAATATTTCGTGTTTCCCCGCGGAGTTCGACAAAGGTGTCATTCTCCAGAAGTTCCCAAACCAATAGAGTTCCTATACCCAAGCTTTAGTTACCCTTAAGTTGAACTTATATTTGGCCTCCTTCCCGGCGATGCTTTCCTTTAGGACCCCACACCCTAGCACAATCCTTATATATCCTTTAGGTCTTAATCTTAGCTCCTACGCTTACCCTTAGCTCCTATGCTTAACCTTAGCTCCTACGCACCTCCGGAAGCATCTGGAGAAGAAGTCTCAGGTATGGTCTCTTCTTATGGCTGGCGAGCCTCCTTACGTAGTCTAATGGACTTTAAACGACCCTCCCCGATAGTCGACAGACTCTAAAATGTTCCCGACGACAGGTCCTTGGTTCAGACCCCTTGAACCACCTCGCGTCGCCATAGTCGTCAAGGTTGTAATATTCGATTGACTGATGGCTATACTTTGACTTTCGCCTTGTCCAAGCCTCAGTCAAAGTGGGGGCTCTGTAGATACCTCATTTCTGCACCTCTCGCAAACCACCCGGTGATGATTGGGCCGCATGTTTGCTACGCGGAACGATTTGTGACAATTCGTAAGTTTATCGTCAAGTGATTGCTCAAACATTAATATCTACCTCTTAGTTGTCATCTACGTGCTGATACGGTCGTTTTGACAGTAATTAGAGTACATTTGGAGTCCGGGCCTAAAACCATCTTCATTTTCTGATAACCGTCAAATCCCGAGTCAGAATGTTCTGGAATGTTCCGGATATTTCTATTCCATATTTCATAATTTTCATCCTTTGGTAAAAAATTTCCCGAAATATTCACATAAGATATTAAGGAAAACCGAATTATTTTCGTCCTACCATAACTTAAACACGGAAATCTTTCTTCCGTAGGAGGAAACCCCTTGGGAACAGACGCAGCAGGTGCTGCGCCTCTTCCAACAGACGCAGTGGCTGCTGCGCCTCTTCCCAGGCCCTTTTCTGCGTATTTCTCGTATATTTTTATATATCTTTCCGAGATTCACTTCCAAAGAGTCTCCGAAACCCTAATTCCTCCACGTGATTAGTATAAATAGGAGCCTTCGCTCCTCATATTGCTCACGCGAGTGTCCGCCCTTCTCTTCTCCCTTTGCATTCTAGACCTTTGTTCTTACTTTTTGGCGTCTACGTGCTTGAACATTCGACCACGTAAGCTCGGATCCTTCTGAGTACCAGCCTCGTTTTCATGACCGACCAATTTGACCAACTCCACATCAATCAACTTAATTAATCTAATCGTTTTCCTCTTACGAGGGCACTTTCTTTGCATTCGCGTCGAGCATCACTAATCGATATCTTAGTCCTTCTCGTTTCGTCAACATGTAAGTCTGAGGGTGTATAATCCTTATTTATTTATTGTGTTTACTTTTTTGTAACCATCAATGTAAGATTTATGTCGAAAATACCTCATTAAAACCGATTTCTAAACCGTGCTTTAAAACCTCTTTTTTACGGATTTTAAGATCGACAAGTCGAGAAAGGACGCAAAGAATCGCTGCGCCTCTTGAAGGGAGTGCGATTCTCGCCGCGCCTCTTCGTGAGGCTGCCGCAGATTCCTCGCTTTCCTTTTCTTCTTCGTTCGTCCTCTGTAATTCGTCGTAATTGTTTATTTTCGTTTGTTTATTCTTCATCATAATAGCATATAATTCACATGTATATTTATTATTCATCTTTAACATGTTTTAATCATCATAAATCCGACTTAAATCCCTTATAAGTCAATATTTGCGGGTTTTCGTCATTAAACTCAATTCCGGGTTATAGAGGTTCAATTCATCAATATTGAGTTTCCGGAATTCGTCTTTGATATAGTTTTCATCTGTCTTTTGTCGTATTTATCACATATTTGTCATTAATCCATTGTATTTAACCTAACTAATTGATTTAGTTTGTTATTTTGTTAATAATTCTCATTAATCTTATATTAATTCGTTATATTCCGTCTCATTCATGTTTTATTGTTTTATGACATTAATCACATGTAAATAACATATTAATCACTTCCATCCGAGTAAATATTTTAATCGATCTTTAAATTCATCAATGAATATTAACAACACGCAATTCCGCTTCACGGCCCGAGTCAAAGTCAGAACAGACGCAAAGAATCGGCTGCGCTTATTCAAAGGACGCAGCTCTACTGCGCTTTGTTCGGCTGACTGAATTCTGTCCCTGAACTCCGTTTTTGCCTTGACCTAGTTTAATTAGTTTACGTATAATTGACTATTATTCGTATTACCACCTTCTGTTTTGTTCGTTAATTCTTTCTTTTATTCCTTTTCCCCAAATTATCCGTTTTAAAGGTATTTTCGACATAAATCGCCTAATCCATTGTAATTATTGTAATTTTCGTTATTGTAATTTATAATTATTGTATTTCTTTTATTGTTTGTATGTTTTCACATGTAATTGAACTTAAATCCAACTTCGACCCAATTATATGCTAATTAATTGTTCACCGACTTAGTCTAATTCTCACATGCTAGGATTAAAACTTGGATGTTGCATTGCATGCATATAATCGACGATATATCGAGTATGAATAACTTCCCTAATCATTAGTAGAGGCCGCTATCGAGGCGGGCGGGATTAGGTGTTCGATCAAAAGAGCTTCCTAATACGTACCCTCACCCCTTACTCCAGATCTCCGTGAGCACCCGTGTTCATTGGCATCCACGAGAGTCATTCTAGACATAGAATGCTAAGGGTAACGATTGCTTAGTGTTCATGTCTTTACTTTGTGTCTTGACATGACACGAGGTATTCGAACGGTTCCAATTTCCTATAAAATTGGTGGCGACTCCAACAAAAATGCAAACGCTTGTTTCTCTTTCCTCCCAAGCGCCCCCGTGGGCCCCCGCTGTCCACAAATGGATGCAACTACTTTTCGATATCTGATTAGTCTGGCTATAAGGGAAGGACTTGATTTACGTCTTATGGACATTGTTACAGCTTATTTATATGGCTCACTTGATAATGAAATATACATGAAACTCCCTGAAGGTTTTAAGCTTCCCGACACATTAAAATCAAGTCCAAGAGAGCAATATTCAATCAAGCTAAACAAATCTTTATATGGTTTGAAACAATCCGGGCGTATGTGGTATAACTGTCTTAGTGAATATTTGTTAAAAGAAGGTTATAAAAATGACCCTATTTGTCCGTGTCTATTCATAAAAAGGTCAAAATTCGGATTTGTGATTATTACTGTTTATGTTGATGATCTGAATATTGTTGGAACTTCTGAAGAAATTACAAAAGCCGTCGAATGTTTGAAGAAAGAATTTGAGATGAAAGATTTAGGAAAGACAAAATTTTGTCTTGGTCTGCAAATTGAACATCTTGACAATGGAATTTTGTTACATCAAGGGACCTATATTGATAAAGTGCTAAAACAGTTTAAAATGGATAAAGCACATCCGTTGAATACTCCTATGGTTGTAAGAACACTTGATGTGAAGAATGACCCGTTTCGACCTCGTGAAGCAAATGAGAAAGTCCTTGGTCCTGAAGTACCGTATTTGAGTGAAATTGGAGCTTTGATGTATCTTGCTAGTCATACTCGACCCGGCATATCTTTTTCAGTAAATCTCTTAGCAAGATATAGCTCTTCTCCAACTCAAAGGCATTGGAATGGAGTCAAACATTTACTCCCTTATCTTTGAGGTACGTCTGATATGGGCTTATATTATTCTAATAAATGCAAAACAGAGTTAGTTGGTTTTGCAGATGCAGGTTATATTTCTGACCCACATAATGGTCGCTCGCAAACAGGCTATGTGTTTACATGTGGTAATACTCCTATCTCATGGCGCTCTGTGAAGCAAACTATAGCCGCCACTTCTTCAAATCATGCCGAGTTGTTAGCAATTCATGAAGCTAGTCGAGAATGTGTAAGGTTGAGATCAGTTATTCATCATATTGAAGGATCATGCGATCTATCTCCAAGAAATAAATCACCGACTATTTTATATGAAGATAATACTGCGTGCATCGCTCAACTCAAGGCAGGTTTCATCAAGGGTGATAGAACGAAGCACATTTTGCCGAAATTCTTTTTTACTCATGATGTTCAAAAAGATGGTGTCATTAGTGTAGATACCTCATTTCTACACCTCCCGCAAACCACCCGGTGATGATTGGGCCGCATGTTTGGTACACGGAACGATTTAGGACAGTTCGTAAGTTTATCGTCAAGTGATAGCTCAAATACTTGTGTCTACCCCTTGGTCGTCATCTACGCGCCATTACGGTCGTTTTGACAGTAATTAGAGTTCATTTGGAGTTCGGGTAAAAAACCGTCTTCATTTTCTAATAAACCATTTAAAATGCCGAGTCGAAATGTTCTGGAATGTTCCGGATATTTCTATTCCATAATTTTAATCTTTTCATCTTTTGGCAAAATATATCCCGAAATCATATTTTAAATAATAAGGAACTTGAGATCTACCGCAATTCCATAACAGAAATGCGGAAAATCTTTATTCCGCAAGAGGAAACTTCTGGGAAATGACGCAGCACCTGCCGCGCCTCTTCCAAGAGCCGCAGTGGTTGCTGCGCCTCTTCCCCAGCTCTTTTCTGCATATTGTCAAATCTTTTCGAGATTTGTTTCCAAAGTTTTACCGTAACTCTAATTCCTCCGTGTGATTAGTATAAATAGGGACCTTCGTTCCTCATATTTCTCACGCGAGTGTCCGCCCTTCTCTTCTCCCTTTGCATTCTAAGACCGCGCTCTTTGCTTATTGACGTGTACGTGCTTGAACTTTCGACCACGTAAGCTCGGATCCTTCTGAGTACCAGTCTCGTTTTGCATGACCGACCAATTTGACCAACTCCACTCAATTAATCAAATCAATTTAATCTAAATCCTCTTACAAGGGCACTTTCATCATACATTCGAGTCGAGCAATCACTAATCGTTAACTTAGTTAATCTCGTTTCGTCAAACATGTAAGTCTGAGGGTGTAAATCCCATGTTTTATTATTGTATTTTATTATTGTAAGGTTTACGTCGAAAACATGTTTAAAACCGATTTATAAAACCGTTATCAAACCTATTTTCACGGATTAACATGAGACAGACGTCGAGAAGAAACGCAGCATCTGCTGCGCCTCTTCCTGAGGCTGCCGCAGTTTCTGCCTTTCTTCTTCTTCTTTTGTTCTTTGTTGATTCGTTCCTTTTATTCGTCTTTTCTAATTTTCTTCATAATTATAATACATAATTCATAATTATTTATCATCCTTTAAATATCCGACTTAAATCCCAAGTAATCAATATTTGCGGGTTTTCGTCATTAAAATCAAACCCGGATTTTAGAGATTCGATTTGTTCATATCAAGTCTCTAGAATTCGCCTTTTGTATATCTTTCATCTGTTTATCACCATCTTCATCAATAGTTTAACATAGCAAACCTAATTAATTTGAATTAATAAACCTAATTTGTAATTAGTTTATAATTCACTTTAATTCGTTCAAATTAATTTAAGTTCGTTCTTTATTTTATGACAAATTCGCATGTAAATAATCTGTTTAATCACCTTTACTCGAGTCGAAAGTCAATAATCGATCATTAAAATCACCAATGAACACTAACAATATGCAGTTCCGGCTTCACAGCCAGAACTCAGCTCAGGAACAGACGCAGTGACCACTGCGCCTCTTCTAAGGGGCGCAACATTGCTGCGCCTGTTCCGGGGTGATTTCTGTCCCTGAAGTTCCGTTCTTGCTTTGACCTAGTTTGTTAGCTTATGTATTAATCGACTATTAATCGTAATATCGCCAATAATCTGTCCGTTTTCTAACCTTAATTACTTTCCTTTTCTTTGTTAGATAAATTAATCTCATTATTTAACATATTCATATATGTGAGAAATTATTTAGTCATAAAATAATTACAAATCTTATGCATGCAAACATAAATAGAAGTAGAGAAGAAATCGTCACTTCTTACTATGATGTTTCGGTTTAAAGGGCACAAGTAAGATCTCCTTCTTACTTGTTCTTGAGCTTCCTTATAATGGATGAACAAAGGATCCAAAATAGAATCCCTCCCAAAAGTTTATACCCAAGGAATACCCTTAAAGACTAAAAATAATATGATCTAGTATTAGAATTAGTCTTACATAAAAATTGAACACAAATGTGAATATTTGTCCTCTTAATTTCGGTATAAAGAGGTGAGGAGATTTTGAGTTTTATTTCTCTAAGTTTCTTAGAATTAGAGAGTGTAGTCTATATCTTTCTTACACTAGAAATTATAGATTTTTTGAATGAATAATAATAGAAGAGAAAGCTCCTTCTATTTTTTTGTTTGGCCGAAAAATAGCCTTGGGTAGTATGCCCAATATTTTTCATTTTTGCTCTTCACAAGAGACTAGGCATGCAACCCTAGTTTTAGGTTTGTTCTTCTCAAGATGTTTAGCCTTGCATGCCTACAACCTAGGGTTATGATTGTGTCTCCATTTAAATATAAACAACACAATATAAACTCTATCCTTCCACCCTTATTTTCGGTACATGCATAAAATGGAGAATCCATTTTATTTTGTCATTTGTCAAATTGTGACATATGTGACATGTTACTTGACATGTGAAATTGTAATGTATTTTTAACATATTAAAAATCAACATACTCATAAAATATGTCATATAAAAAATCGACTAGTAATTCGTAATTACTTGTACCAAAACGGTTTATCAATTATAAATCACAACGTCTTGTATTTATAATAAAATATTCATTCAGTTTCAATTGTTTCGTAAACAATAATTTTATCTAAGTAATAAAACAATTCGATTACTTAGACCGTATCCAATTTAATCGAATTATAATAAGACACGTTAATCTTACTCACAAAATCATCCGTCAATTTTTAAGCAATTTAATTAACTCGTATCGGCATACGATTAATTAAATAATCAATTAAGAGTATTTCCCTATAGGTATGACCTAAGGGGATCAACTGATCACCACCGTCGCACGACAGTAATGTCAAACTCTAGTCAGCCAATCATTACCGATATGTGTGGACCAGTTGACTGTAAAATATTACATCCCACATGTATTCTTAAATTGAGATTTAAACATGTGATCATCATGATCGACAGTTGTGATCGCATTATTGTCGGAGGACACATATTCCAACATTCTTTTCTAAAATTATCCGTTTTAAACGTATTTTCGACGTAAATCATTAAACCAATGTAATTATTGTAATTTTTTAATTATGGTTTGTTTTATTCTTTATTATGGTTTGTTTGCTTTCACATGTAATCAACCTTAAATCCCTATTTCGACCCTAATGTATGCTAAATTACATGTTCACCGACTTAGTTTAATCTCACATGCTAGGATTAATCTATTGGATGTTGCATTGCATGCATATAATCGACAACATATCAAGTATAGATAATTTCCCTAATCATTAGTAGAGGCCGCTATCGAGGCGGGCGGGATTAGGTGTTCGAGCAAAAGAGCTTCCTAATACGTACCCTCACCCTTTACTCCCGATCTCTGTGAACATCCGTGTTCATTGGCATCCACGAGAGTCATTCTAAATATATAATGCTAAGGGTGACGAGTTCTTAGTGTTCATGTCATTACTTTGTGTCTTGACATGACGCGAAGTATTCGAACGGTTTCCAATTTTCCACAATAAATTGGTGGCGACTCCACAAATGCAAATGCTTGTTTTCCCAAGCGCCCCCGTGGGCCCCCCATGTCCATAGTTTGGCGACTCCGCTGGGGAGTAATACACTTACGTGTTGCCAAGGGTGAAACTTGAACAAGGTTAGGGAATAGTTTATATAAGACAGTTGTCGTTTTTCATTACTCGATCTTCTTAGATCGTTTTACTCGGCCTTCCTAGGCCCAACCCAACCCATTCGACCAATCGTCCCGTCTGGACAGTCCAAATTCGTATCTGGGCCTAAGGATGGATAATGATTGACGCCAACCATACCATGATGCTTACTCATGTTTGTATCAAGGGCTTTCACTACTCGAGGGAATGGACTAGGAACCGACCTTACTCATGTTTGGCACGGACCTCTCCACAGACCCGGGTTTGATTGCTCGGTATGGCAACCCACCCTTTTAAGCCAAAACCCTTTAAATGCACTCAGCATACCGTTATAATGCCTGTTTTAATGCTTGTATCATATGTGATCACCATTTTCTAAACAAAACCATGACGAATTTTGTAAAATCGAAAACCCTTTTCAAAATGTAAATATTTTCGAAAATGGCCCAAATCAGCGCAAAAGGAGTCGAAACCCTGTATTGAGTCAAAATTCGGGCCTCAAAACCCATTTCAAAACCTCACTTCGTGTCAACACTCCTACAATTACACTACAGTTGACTAGGACAAACATTTCAAAACTTTGTCATTTTCAAACCTCACTTGACATAAGTGGCACACTCCCACTCCACAATTTGAGTCTTTTCTTTGATTAAGTGTGCTAGAGTGGTCGATCGTGTTTTGATTCGTCGTTGATCTCTTATCCAGTTTCCAAGATGCCTGAAACTAGTACCACAAGCGCCAACAGTCAACCCTAAAATGGTAATGATCAAATCCTAGTTGTGCTCGCTCGTCTCCAAACAAGCCTAGACCAAATTTATGATCGCCTCAATACAATCGAAGGCCGAATTGTTGCTGTAGAGACTAGGCTACCTCCTGCAGAAGATGAAGTTCGTAGTGAATTTGTGAATGAAAACCTTCCATCCTATGTTGGACAAGCAGAAATCAACCCTCCAGTAGGTCTTACTGAAGCTGAAAAGCGACTCCAATACTTGGAGGATCAACTAATGTACCTCAAAGGAGATGATATCTATAGAGAAAACAATCGCAAGTATGAGGTGTGGACAGCGGGCCGCCCACGGGGGCGCTTGGTGAGTGAAGGGGGCTCGAAAACAAGCGTTTGCATTTTGTATGGAGTCGCCACCAATTTTTATGGGAAATTGGAACCGTTCGAATACCTCGTGTCATGTCAAGACACAAAGTAGTGACATGAACACTAAGCAATCGTTACCCTTAGCATTCTATGTCTAGAATGACTCTCGTGGATGCCAATGAACACGGGTGCTCACGGAGATCTGGAGTAAGGGGTGAGGGTACGTATTAGGAAGCTCTTTTGATCGAACACCTAATCCCGCCCGCCTCGATAGCGGCCTCTACTAATGATTAGGGAGTTTATTCGTACTTGATATATCGTCGGCTATATGCATGCAATGCAACATCCAATAGATTAATCCTAACATGTGAAATTAGCTAAGTCGGTGAACAATTAATTAGGCAAACAACTGGGGTCGAAGTAGGATTTAATGTAGATTTACATGTGGGAGCATACAAATGATAAAAGCGATACACTAACGATGAATTATAATAAAGAGAAAATACAATAATTACATTGAGATAGGCGATCTATGTCGAAAATACCTTTAAAACGGATGATTTAAGAAAAAGAAATAAAAGAATAAAACACGACAGATCAGAAGGTGATAATACGGATAATAGTAGGTTAATACGTAGCTAAGTAAACTAGGTCAAGGCAGAAAAGGAGTTCAGGGACAGAAGTCATCCTGGAACAGGCGCAGCAGACACTGCGCCCTTTGGAAGAGGCGCGGCGATTCTTTGCGTCTCATTCCAAGGACGAACATTTGTGAAGCCAAAACTGCAATTGTTAACGTTTATTGGTGAATTTAATGGATTGATTTAGATTACTTAGTCGGATGAAAGTGATTTACAGATTATTTACATATGATTGAGGGTCATAAAATAGCAAACACGATTAAGACGGATAAGACGGATTATTTACGTGAAGGGTCGATGTTAATGAAGGATTAAACAAGCGAATAATTAACTAAACATGATGAATTAACGACGGATTAACAATGAACATGATAAAAATATATCGACAATGAATCCTTAAACCCAATACGAACGAATTGAATCCCTAAAACTTGAATTGAACTTAATGACGAAAACCCGCAAATATGAATTACTTGGGATTTAAGTTGGATTAGATGAATTAAACATGTGAATGGATGATGAAATATATGACACAATATACATGCTAATTATTATGATTTTATGACGGAGAATTAACAGACGAACAAACAAAACAAATAAATTTGATACGAATTGCAGAGGACGGAGGAAGAAGAAAAGAAGCGAGAAGCTGCTGGCGGCCTCACAAAGAGGCGCGGCAGATCTTGCGCTCCTTTGAAAGGCGCAGCGATTGCTGCGTCTTTTCTCGACTGTCGTCTCTCATGGAAATCCGCAAAAACGAGTTTTGAAGACGGTTTTAGGAATCGGTTTTAATGAGGTGCTTTCGACATAAATCTTACAACGGTGATTACAATAAAATAAATAACAATAAATAAAGAGAATTAATACACCCTCAGACTTACATGTTGACGGAACGAGATGAACTAAGAAGATCGATTAGTGAATGCTCGACGCGAATGCAAGGAAAGAGTGCCCTCGTGAGAGGAAAACGATTTAACAAATTGATTAATTAGATTGATTGAGTGTAGTGGTCAAATTGGTCGGTCATGCAACGGAGAGGCTGGTACCCGGAAGGATCCGAGCTTACGTGGTCGAAGGTTCAAGCACGTAGGCGCCAATTAGTAAGAACGAAGTCTAGAATGCAAAGGGAGAAGAGAAGGGCGGACACTCGCGTGAGAAATATGAGGAACAAAGGCTCCTATTTATACTAATCACGTGAAGGAATAGGGTTTCGGAGACTCTTTGGAAGTGAATCTCGGAAAGATATAAAAAAGATACGTAAATCATGCAAAGAAGGGCTGGGAAGAGGCGCGCAGCCCACTGCGTCTCTTGGAAGAGGCGCAAAGACTGTCTTGCGTCTATTCCCGGAGGTTTCCTCTGTTTAAGAAAGATTTCCGTGTTTAAGTTATGGTAGGACGGATTCAATTCGATTATCTTTTGAATATTACGGGATATTATTTGCCAAAAGATAAAATTTGAGAAATATGGAATAGAAATATCCGGAATATTCGAACATTCGACTCGGGATTTTACAAACTATCGAGAAAATGGAGACGGTTTTTGACCCGGACTCGAATGCACTCTAATTATTGTCAAAACGACCGTATCGGCACGTAGATGACGACTAAGAGGTTGACATTAATTTTTGAGCAATCACTTGACGATAATCTTATGAACTGTCACTAATCGTTCCGCGTATCAAGCATGCGGCCCAATCATCACCGGGTGGTTTGCGAGGGGTGCGGAAACGAGGTGTCTCTGAGCCCCCACTTTGACCGAGGCTTGGACAAGGCGAAAGTCAAAGTATAGCCATCAGGTCAATCGAAGATTACAACCCGACGACTATGGCGACGCGAGGCGGCTCAAGGGGAGTCGAACCAAGGACTGTCGTCGGGAACATTTTAGAGTCGTCGACTATCGGGAGGGTCGTTTAAAGTCCATTAGACTACGTAAGGAAGCTCGCCAGCCATAAGAAGAGACCATACCGAGATTTAATCGAACTTCGCGGGGAATAAGAGATATTGAAAACAGCGGGGACGTCGGTAGAAAGCTGCCGGGGAAAATCCGCTTGCGTCGTCTTGAGCGACTCGCGAAACTTGGAAGTTGAATCGCTTGCGTCGGTCTCAAGCGAACTCTTGTTGGGGACATATCGACGACGAGGAACATCTTGATCGTCGTATGGGAAACCTTGAATGAGCAAGATCGCAAAATACTATGCGCGGGTAAAATGATTTGACGACTAGGAACATCGAATCGTCGCGAAAAGAAAGTCTCGAGCGAGCGATCGCAAAATACCATCGCGCTAGACAAAAAGGTTGAGCAATCTCAAAAATCTTTGCAAAGGGATAAATCGAACTCGGACAATATCTGCGAAATCTGTCGACTTTGGATAAAATGCGGGCGGAACGAAAGGAAATCGTCGAAACGGACCAAAGTGATAAAATGTCATCGAGGAAGAGGCGCACCAAAGATGGGCCCACGAATAACGAACTCATAACGGATTTTTGAAAATCCATCAGGAGGGAAACAAAGGAAGAGGCGCAGCAAGAGCTGCGTCTCTTGGAAGAGGCGCAAAGACTGCCGCGTCATTCCCCAATTCAAAGAATTCCGCGTAAAAACGCGAAGTCGAAGGGTTTCATTTCATTATTTGAAACACAAATCCTTCAATTTCTCTCTCAAATCTTCACCATTTCCGTCAAGGTTGGATTCAAAAGCTTGCTTAAAATATGACTAATCGAGGTATGTGTTTTAATCTTGCATTAATCTTCCATATTCGTTGAATTTTGAGTCGCATGATAAGTAGGGTTTTCGACCCAATTGATCGAAAATTTGGGGCTTTTCCCCAAATGGATTTGTCTTGCCAAATAGATGCTAGAAATGAGTAGTAGGCAATGTTAGGAACATAACCATGTATTTACTTTGAATTTTCATCGAGTTTCGAGCCCTTGAGCGAATTTTGAGACGGTTTCACAGCTAGATCGAAAATGGCTTCGAAAACGGCCTTAGGATTGCCCATTTGTGATGAAATTTGATATTCGGGACCCTTGGGTGATGGGTAAACTTCCTGTTATCTCGGAATTTTGGTTGGTGACGGCCTTTGCAGGACACCTTTTAGGGCATAATCGTCATTATAGCGAAATCTTTGCCGAATTTTCGACTCGAACTCGGAACTAGACTTTGACTTTGACTTGACTTGACCCAATTTATCACATGAGCGATTGAATTGGTGAGAACATGGCCAAGGATGGCCAGGAAGGATAGCTTCCGGGGCTCGGAGGCTCGAAACCGCTTAACAAGGGCTTGTCGTCACGTGACGCGCCTAAACTTGCTTTAATGTTGCAGGTGATGTGCTTCTACTTCCGGGAGGACTCCCATGGAGGTAGACGCTAGTGCGGTTGAGGAGGCTTTGGAGCAGGCTTTCACCGACGCGGTGATGGCTGCTGCAGACGAGGTTCCCGAGGAGGAGAGGCGAGGAGGAGGAGATTCCGCGACGGGCCCACCTCGGACGAGGGGGTCGTCAGCCGAGAGGAGCTCCGCGTGGCCGAGACTGGGAGAGCGAGGCACCTTGTGTGGGCTGCAGAGGGTCACCCGTCCTACAGACGGTGAAGAGCTTAGTAAATAGGAATTCCCTAACTCATTACTTATCCTCTTTCTTTTTTTCCAAATTTCTTTCAAATTTATTTCAAAACTAAAGATAGCTTTATTTCGAATCATAATAGGAGGCCGGGAATATCCGGTCGTTCTCGGGGTATACGACGGCGATGGAGCACTACGAGCGGCTGTCGGAGGAGGAGAGGGCCATGATCGAGCGTGGAGCGTTCGGTCCTCTGGTTCAGGTCTGGAGGGATATCGTGAAGAGGAAGTTGCGGGCCAACCTTAGCCTGGTCCGCGCTTTCTTGGATCGATTTTGGGATACGACTTCCACGTTTCACCTGCCTTTTGGTGAGGTGGGGGTCACCTTGGAGGATTACGGCATGATTTCTGGTCTGCCGTGCGGGACTGAGGAGATGGTGTGGCCGGAGGCTGTCATGAGAGCGGACTCGGCCGAGGCGAGGAGGTTGATCGGCTGGAACCTGTCGCCGAAGGCTGTTGCGGTGCCGGGTTTGGTACCCAGTACCTATGTTCGAGATTACTTTGCGGGGAAGACCCCGGCATCGGTGGTGATCGATGGGAGGGAGACGGCTCCTCCTCCTTGTACAGCGGAGCAGAGGGCTCGTCTGTGGCTTTGGTGGTTCTTGTCTTCGATTTACCTCGGAGACAAGGGTGAGAGGCTGTCGACGAAGCTTCTTCCCTTTCTTGCTGACCTGAGCTCCCTAGGGCGTTGGGACTGGGTCACTGCTGGTTTTGCGGTCCTCATCCGCTTCATGAGGGCCATGGTTCGCCCAGAGTTGATGGAGAAGGGGACTTCTCCTGGCGCTGTCGGACCTGGGCTATTGCTGGAGGTATGAACCTTCCTTTAGATCAACGTAAATTCCTTTCTTTTATCAAAGATCGTCACTGACCATTTCGCTCTACAGGCGTGGGTGTACTCCTACTTTCCGGGCCTCGCGCCCAAGAGGACGGAGCCGTTGGAGAGGGCCTATCCGTGGTGAGGATTGGGTCATGTGCCGGACGAAGAGCAAGCGTTCTTCTCACAACGTCTACCGGCGGGACGTGAACGCCCTTCAGCTGAGCAGCGTGAGTATCCCGTTTGTATGTATTCACATCTTCTCATACTTTGTTTTCAATTGATCCTAGAAATGACCTTGGCCTTCACATTGTTATAGTGGGTGCCCAGACCTTGGGCGGAGTACGCTGGAGCGCCTCCTTTCGTTGCTGAGGTCCTTCGACCTAGGAGCCTGAGTCGGCTGTTGCTGTGGACGTCGATGGGTCCGGTATGGTACTTAGGCGAGCGTTTGGCTCGTCAGTGCTCTCGGGGCGCGTTGACGGTTCCCGCTGATCCTCCTAGGACGATGTTCAGGGAGCCTTCCGAGGCTGAGAGGAGGCGGACTTGGCGGTGCCAGTGGCGACGACCTCCTTCTGCCTGGTGAGGACTACTCGGCGTTCCTCTACGGGAGGTTGGCGTACTGGCCAGTAGTGGTGAGCATCCTTTGTTTTCTTATTGATTTGGTTTTCGAGACTTGCGACGACAGATCGTCGATTGATGAGAGCTATTCGTCTTTTCAGGAGGTTGAGGCGGCGGGCATCGAGCCCCCAGAGTACCCCGAGACCCTCGAGTATACTGACGCTACTGGGAGGACGACGATCTCCGAGCTGCGTGATTTTGACGTAGCTGTGACGGATGCTGGCCTAGATGACTGGCAGCATCTGATTCGGAGGGTGAGCTCCCATTTTGCATGGTTTTTGCGTAAGAACACGTTTGACTGAATTTATTTTATTTGTTGAGAGTTTCCTTTTGAAATGCAGGTCGCGCCATCCCGGTTCGTGGCACTATGGAGGGTGGCCAACCGGCTACGAGCTACGGCCATTGAGGCACTCGTCGGCGGTCGAGGTCGTCAGGTATGAACCTTTATACCCATTTTTCGATTTCCTTTTTTTTTTTGATTTTTGGGTTTCCCAATTTGAGTTGATTGACATGAGCCAATTCGTTCTTTGTTTGCGGGGGTGACAATGAGTCGGGACGAGAGTTGGCCCGGCCCGGGAGGAGACGGCTCGCTTGTCGAGGGAGCTCGAGTTTCGGGATGCCGAGATCGCCGCTCTTATGGCGAGGGTTTTTGAGTTGGAGGGTGCCCAGCAGTAGCTTGTGTCGATTTTGTAGATTCGTACATCCGATTTTGAAACATTTTTTGGACTCGGTTTGGGCGCAAACCCCGATTTACTTGGTCTTCTTGACTTGTTTGGGGCGAAGCCCCGATTGCTTGTACATTTGTACTTTGTTGGGCGCGAGCCCCCGGTTGCTCGTACATTTGCTTTTTGTTGTATACATGATGGCACGAGTGCCTTTCTTTCTTTGGGTTGTTTGTTTGTACTGCAGTTAGTTCTTGAACAGTTCGGTAGATAACGGTTTATGCCGTTATGCCGCCGAAATTTACATCACGTGATTCATACATTTTATATACACATAAGGCCTTTAATTAGCGCACAATGAGACTCAAAAGGAACGCAAAAATGCAAAAATTTTGCCGGAAATGACCGGAAATGACCGGAAATGACCGGACGGTAGGGAGGGTTACCCCCGAAAAAAAAAGGAAAAAAAGAAATTTATAAGTTTAGAAAATGTAGAAAAAGAAATTAAGAAAATGAAATAAGTATATAAATGTTTGAATAATAAAAAAGAATTAAATGGACAATTAAATACACAAATGTGATAAAATGGCGAAAATGTCAACGTTGCCTCGAAATGCGTGCCCGCGAAATTCCAAAACATGGTAAACGTCCGTAGTTTACCAAAATAAAATCCCATAGGAATAGGAAATTACGCGCGTTATAGAATTAGGAAAGATCCAAACGCGGAAATCACAGGAGTGAGCCTGGGGAAGAGGCGCGGCATGAGTCGCGTCCCTTTGAAGAGGCGCGCAAAGTGCCGCGCCTGTTCCCGAGAGGGTTTGTTCGACGGATTTTGGAAACAAAGCAAATTAGTATAAATAGAAGCGCTGCGAAGCTTTGAATCATATAATTCTTCCGTCTTTTCTTCGTCGCTTCTCCTAAAACTTCTAAAAATAAATTTTCAAGAGAAAATTATCATTATGAATACTTTGGAGGTTCGCTTGAAGGAATGGACTAATGAGTTTTCGAACACGGAAAAGCACGACATGGGTGCTTATAATCTTGGATCTTTATTGAGTTTGAAACTTATCAAGGTAGTGAAACCGTTCTTAGATGCTTGCCTTGATTATTGGGATCCAAATTATCATGTATTCGCCTTTCCAGGAGGTGATATTTGTCCTTTTCCAGAGGAAATTGCTGCCATTGGCGGGTGGGACCCTGAACATTTACCTGCCATCCCCTCCACTTCACAAGGGTATAAGAGCAAGTTTAGAGACTTGCTTGGACTTACTAGGCTCGAGGTAGATCGTCTTGTTACCCCGAAAGGCGTGCGGATGCTGGATTTTATAGACCGATTCATCAACAGGGCCGACCCTACTGTCTCTTATGTTGCTAGGAGGAGAGCATTTGGCTTCTGTTTGCTTCATGTTTATGTCTTCCAGGGACATGTTGATGAAGATTTGAGAGGTGATCCTCGTCTATTGGGTCTTGTTGAGCAAATGGAGCTGCGCAGGAGCCCAGCTTGTCTATGCTTAGGGGAGATCATCTTGGGTTTGGATAATAGGAAATCCAATCGCGATTTTCCATTCTTGGGGAGTCCCGTCATCTTACAGGTAAAAGACACCTTTTCCTCTTTTCTTTTTTTTTCGTTTTTTTTTTTTTTTTTTTTTTTTTTTTTTTTTTTTTTTTTTTTTTTTTTTTTTTTTTTTTTTTTTTTTTTTTTTTGGGTGTCTAATACCTGTTTTGGTAGGTTTGGCTTATGGAACGGCTCCGATTGCTCGAGCCCCCAGTTCATGCGCTTTCCTATCATGCCCGTATGATTTCGATGAGGACGAGGCTGTACATGGTGGACTTCACCCGGGTCTGCGATTACTGGAAGAACAAGCTGAAGGCTGATGACGGCCCTTTGATCAGGTGGGTTGTACCATGGTGGCACCTCAAGTCATCCTTTGGAGTGTCTTCTTTAGATCCCACTAGGTCCGTGCGCATCCCTGGATTGGAGTTTATGGTATGCATCTTCCCTGAGAGATTGATGAGGCAAGTTGGGTTGAAGCAGATGATCCCTAGGCTTGACACCGTCCCCATGATTGCTATGGCGTTGACTACCGAGAGCCGAAGAGAGTGGGCTATAAAGTGGGCCCAAAGAAACATGTGGTTCCTGAGTTTCTCCTCCAATGCTTTGTGGGTGTCGGATTCTTATCTGAGGTGGAGGAAGGCTGCAACTTCGGAAGAGCGTGAAAGACTGAGGAAGCGCGAGCCCGTTGATTACAAGGTGCGCGAAGGAGAGAAAGAGAAAGAGAAGCATTTGACCGAAGGAGAAGAAGAAGCCGGCTTTGGGTCATTCATCCTTCGAAGAAATCGAAGACTACTCTGTCGCAGAGGTGGTGGTTGGCAAGAACGGAAGGGTCGGGCCTCGAGAGAGACCGTTGGTGATTAGGTCGAAGTGGTGCAAGAGCGCCGGCTCGAGGTCGCGACAAGAAATATGACAAGAACGACAAGGGCAAGGGAAAGATGGAGGAGTAGCCCAAGTCTTTATTTATTATTTGATTATTATTATTATTGTTGTAATAAAAAGGGGGATTTTTAGAATCCTAGCCTATCTATTTTTTTTATTATTTGCCGTATTATTATTACTAGAATTTAAATGAAATAAAAAGTTAAATGGTTATGAAACCGTGGTTATTTTCTTTAATTATTCTTGTCGAATTTCAAATGCAATGCAAATGTCCTTCTATTTACATTTTAAATAAAATGGTGGGTTGAATCCCGTGAAGGATTGCCTACGTATTCACTTAAAAAAAGCGAAATCAAACCCTTGCGCGTAGTTCGAGTAAATGTAAAAGAATAATTGTTCGGAGCAAGAGCTTGCAATGAACATAGAAAATAAGCATGAGCTTTTGCTTACTCGGGAGGTGCGAATTTAGTTTGTTTGATGATATGAGGATGACAAGTTTGCCAAGATGCAAGAGCATAGTGACATTCAAATAGGCCGGGGGCCGTTTATTTAGTGCCACAAGAGCGACACGTAGGTTTACGCGAGGCGCGTTTTGTCCTATCCTAGGCATAGTACCGTTTCGGTTGGTCGAGATTTGTGGGGTTTGAAAACTCATTTCCATCCAGGTCTGTGATTCTAACCGCACCCTTCGGGAGTATGGATTTGACTAGATATGGCCCGGCCCAATTAGGTTTGAATTTCCCTCTCGGGTCGACAGGTAAGAGAGCTCTAACCGATTTGAGAACTAAATCTCCTTCTTTGATGTTTCTTGGCCTAACCCTTTTGTTGAAAGCTCGTTTGATACGTGCTTGATACGTTTGGACATTATGTAAGGCACGTAGCAGAAGACGTTCATCCAGGAGGATGAGTTCTTCATACCTATCCCTCTTCCAATCGGCTTCGGGGATTTGACTTTCGAGTAGAATACGCAAGGATGGTATTTCTAGCTCATTGGTTTGTACGGCCTCCATGCCGTAAGTCAAATAGAAAGGAGTAGCCCCAGTGGGCGTCCTGACGGATGTTCGATACCCCCACAAAGCGAAGGGTACTTTGCTTGGCCAATCTCTGTAATTGTCAGTCATTTTCTTGAGGATTGTGACGACATTCTTGTTAGCCGCTTCTACCGCGCCGTTAGTCTGTGGTCTATAAGGCGATGAGTGATGATGCTTGATCTTGTACTTGGCTAGCAGTTGCTCGGTTTCGGCTTGGAAGTGGGACCCATTATCGCTGATGATCTCATGTGGGCAACCATATCGGCAGATGATGTTATTTTGTATGAATTTGGCTACATTTTTGGCCGTAAGAGCGGTGTAGGAAGCCGCTTCTACCCACTTGGTGAAGTAGTCAATTGCTACTAGGATGAAACAGTGACCTCCTGTTCTGCTTTGGGGTTATTTTCCCAATTATGTCGATTCCCCACGCGGAGAATGGCCAAGGAGATGTCATCGTATAGAGCAACGAAGGAGGGACATGTTGTACATTCCCGAAGATTTGGCAATTGTGGCAGTGCCTCACATATTTGATGCAATCGGATTCCATTGTGGTCCAATAGTACCCTAGACGTGTGATTTTCTTTGCCATCATAGGTCCACTCATATGAGGACCGCACTCTCCATCGTGGACTTCTTCCATCACCTTTCGTGCATGTGAATGATCAAGGCAACGCAGGACTACACCAAGAGGTGTTCTTTTGTATAACTCTCCTTGCATGAGGACGTATTGTGAAGCTAGTAGGCGTATAGCTCGTTGTCCCCTCTTGTCCATATCTGGCGGATAGGTACCGTTAAGCTTGAAGTTTAGGATTGCTTGGAACCGGGGTTCTGCGCGATTTCTTCTTCATTGGTAATTTGATGGACATAAGCCGGCTCCGACCGTCGTTCGATACACAAAGGCATTTCCATCATGTAATCGGGCATGTTTATCAAAGATGCAAGTTTCGCAAGAGCGTCTGCAAATTGATTTTCTTCTCGAGGTAGGTGCAAGTAGGTTACGTGATCAAAGAATTGAGCGACTTGGTCAATCCTAGCCTGATAGGGTGCTAGGCTTTCACTTCGGATTTTCCAGGATCCCGTAACTTGGTTAATGATCAGTGATGAATCTCCATGCACTCGGAGGTTTTTGATGCCTAAGCTTACTGCCGCTTGTAGTCCAATTAAACAAGCCTCATACTCTGCGGCGTTGTTTGTCACCTCGAAGTCGAGTTTGACAGCGATCGGTGTATGCTCACCTTCAGGAGAAATGAGCAACACTCCTATCCCAAATCCTCTTAGGTTTGATGCTCCATCAAAGTATAGGTCCCAGGAGTCTACATCTGTTTGAAGTATGTCCTCGTCGGGAAATGACCAAGTATCTATGGCTTGTGCGTCGTTGATGGGATTTTTTTGCGAAGAATTCAGCGACGGCGCGTCCCTTTATTACTTTCAGTGGCACATATTTGAGGTCAAATTCGGAGAGCATCATGGTCCATCTTGCCAGACGTCCGTTGAGAACGGGTTTCTCGAAGAGGTATTTGACTGGATCCATTTTGGAGAATATCTTGACAGAGTAGCTAAGCATGTAATGACGTAGCTTTTTTGTTGCCCACACAAGAGCGAGGCATGTCTTTTCGAGTTGTGAGTATTTGCACTCGTATTCCAAGAACTTCTTACTTAGATAGTAAATAGCTCTTTCTTCGCTTCCTACGGTTTGAGCTAGCATGGCACCCATGGCAGTTTCAGTTACTGTGAGATATAAACCAAGAGGTTGATCTCGTTGTGGTGGCATGAGCACTGGTGGTTTAGCCAATATCTCCTTGATTAGGTCGAACGCCTTTTGACAATCATCATCCCACATGGTGTGGTCCGTTTTCTTGAGTTTCTTGAAGATAGGCTCGCAAATCATCGTGAGTTTCGACATGAATCGACTTATGTATTGCACTTTTCCCGGGAATCCTCGACTTCTTTTTTCTGTTTGAGGTTGTGGCATTTCAATCAGAGCTTTGATTTTTGAGGGATCTATTTCTATACCTCGTTGGCTAACGACGTATCCTAGGAGTTTGCCAGATGTCACCCCGAATGTGCACTTTTGAGGGTTGAGTCTCATATTGTACTTCCGTAGCCTTGCGAAGAACTTGCGAAGGTTCGCGATATGTCCCTCTCTTTCCTTGGATTTGACAATCATGTCGTCTACGTATACCTCGACTTCTTTATGCATCATGTCATGTAGGAGTGTAGTTGCGGTGCGTTGGTATGTAGCTCCAGCGTTGATCAATCCGAACGGCATTACTGTATAGCAATAGGTTCCCCATTGGGTGACGAACGCGGTCTTATGCATGTCTTCCATGGCCATTTTGATTTGGTTGTAACCCGCATATCCATCCATGAAGGATAGTAATGCATGGTCTGCAGTATTGTCTACCAATATGTCGATGTGAGGTAGAGGAAAGTCATCTTTCGGGCTTGCTTTGTTCAAATCTCTAAAGTCAACACAAACTCGGATTCTCCCATCCTTTTTGGGTACGGGTACTATGTTAGCTACCCAGTCAGAATACTCGGAAACTTTGATGAACCCGGCTTTGAATTGTTTGTCAACTTCTTCCTTAATCTTCAGAGCCCACTCTGTTCTCATCCGTCGAAGCTTCTGTTTCACAGGTTTGAAACCTGGCTTAATTGGAATCCTATGTTCGGCGATATCCCTGTCGATCCCTGGCATGTCTTTGTAGGACCAAGCGAAAACGTCTTTGAATTCATTTAGGAGGTCTATGAAATTGGTTCTTTCGGTTGAGCTCAAGGTAGTCCCTATCCTAAGTTCTTTGGGTTCTAGTTCAGTCCCCACGTTGATGGGTTCGGTGTCCTCAATTACAGGTCCCCCTTCCCTTTCTTGTAGTATTTCTTTGGCTACGTAGGGAGGTATTTCGGTCAAGTCTGGATTTTGGTCATCCTCAGTATCATCATAAACAGAATTGCACTCAAGATAACGCAAAGAGTAAGCAGAACCTGATTTATTCATATTAAGATTTGAGTAAAGTTGAAACAAAGAAGCCAACTGATCCAAGGATAGTGGCGGCAAAGGGACGATAATTGGGGCATTTCCGAACTCGTGACTACTCGAAAATAAGCTAGGAGAGACGAGGGGAGTGGGGATGACGACAGGAGTAGGCTCTCTAATTACTTCTCTAGACTCTGACTCTGACTCCGACTCCGACTCTGATTCGAATTCGTCGTCTTCTGGTTCTTCTTTGAACATTTCTCCTTCTCCAGTGGTGAGCTTGAAGAGTCTTCCTTGATTGTTGGTCCATTTGATTGATTTTCTCCACCCTTTTCTCGCTTTGCTTGGTGTCGATTTCTGTGATTAAAGCGGTGGGGTTGAAGCGATCGTCTTGAAGTATCGTAGTAATGATCTCATCCTGCGCGGCCCTAACAAATCGATCCTCTCCAAACAGGAGGCTAACAGCTTGTTCGTCTAAGCAAGGTGCTTGACGGGTTTTGACGGTAGGAACCGTTTCTGGAGGGATGAAGTAGCAATCGTGAAAGATCTCGATTCGGCTAGCTTCCTCTCGAGGTAATGCCAAGGTTCGGGAAATCCATGAAAGAGTTCCGAACTTCCTTCTTGAACGAAGTATCCATTGAGGGTAGGGAGATATGGCCTCATTTGGACTCCTACATACTTGCGGTTTTGGACTTGGGCGAGCATTTCGAGAACTTCTTCCGTTGTGGGTTTGTACCCTAGTCCAAGTGGTATTCTCGATGAGTTGCCTTTCTTGTATGGCGCGAAGGTGTTTTCCCGAACTGGGTTCAAAGGCATTCCCGGGAAGTATCCCTGGTTTTTGAGAATGTGGTTGACCACCAAGTTGGAGTAGGGATTGTAGTACAAAGGTGCCAACTCGCTTTCTATGACACTTACACTTTGGAAGCCCCCAAGTTCGTATATGGGATCTGCAAGGACTTGATTGCTTGATTGTTTTTCGATTATTGCCTTGATAGGGCGAAGTGATTGTCACAACTTTGCCATTGAGTGGGATCTTGATCTTTTGGTGAAGGGTGGATGTTACTGCTTTGGAAGCATGAATCCAAGGCCTTCCCAGAAGTATGTTGAATGAAGCTTCGATGTCCACTATTTGGAAGTTGACCTTTCGTTCGATCGGTCCCGTAGCTATGGTTAGGCTAACAAGTCCAACCACTTTTCGTCGCGTACCGTCATATGCGCGTACACCTTGACTTGTAGGGGTCCAATCCGACTCTTTCATGCCCAGTTTATATGCCGTTTTGAGGGGTATGACGTTGACCGCGGAGCCATCATCTACCAAGGTCATTGGCACATTTTTCTTTAGACAGATGACAGTGATGTATAGAGCGAGGTTGTGACTAGCGCCAAAAGGTGGCAAATCTTCGTCTGAGAAAGTAATAGGATTACTTAACTTCGGTGATTCTTGGAAGACCAAGTTGACTACATCTTCAGGAGTAGAGTTATGTGCCACATTCAATTTGGCCAAAGCTTGCAGTAAAGCTTGGCGGTGTGGAAATGAGCTTGCCACTAATTGCCGGACCGAAAGATCGCCCTTGGTTTTTGTAATTGCTTGAGCAAATGATCGGTGGGGTCGTCTTCGTTGTCATTTGGTGTGATGACATTGGTTGGACTGTTTTGAGTAGTACTTTGGTATGGACGGCCCGAGCGAGTTAGGTGATCCACATCTTGGTCTTCGCCATTTTGGACTATCTCTTTTACCAAAGAGTTTTCAATGAGGTATTCGTCTTCATCGTCATCGGCCCAAACCCCATTAATTGTGGCTAGTTCTTTCATCTTCATGATGTCCCTTTCTAGTTGTATGATTTGATCAACTAGCTTATCGACCACGGTGATGACTTCTTGCATAGTAGCATTTTGAGAGAAGATCAATGGTACGCGTTCTTTAGGTGTTGCATTGGGATCGCGTAAGATCATTACCATGCTTTCTAATTCCCACACTTGTCTATCTACACTCCTTGCCCAGGTGATGAAGTCGGAGATGGTAGGGGAGATGGTAGAGTAGAGTCTTTCTTTCTCAATTGCGTGAATTTCATTTTCGGTGGGAGAAATGAGATGTGAGCAATCTAAGGTAGATTCGTCACTTGTAATCACTAGAACTCCAAGAGGATTCTGAGTGTTATTAGGCTTACCTCCTGGTGGAATTGGAAGTCGACCATCTTCGATCATATCTTGAAGCACGTGTTTCAACTTGTAGCATTTTTCGGTGTCGTGCCCCTTACCCCTATGGTATTCACAAGAAGAGTTTTCATCCCAAAACTTGGACTTCCTTTCGGGTTCGGGAGTAGGTCCAATGGGTTGGAGTTTGCCTTGCTTCACTAGCCTTTTTAGAGCATTGGAGTATGTATCCCCAAGGTTTGTGAACTTCCTTGGTGGGCTAGTTTTCTTGGATGGTTCGAGAAGGTTAACTTCGTCGGTCTTGCTAGTAGAGCCGTATGAACGACTTGTGGACCCTTGATATCCTCGACCCACCGTTTTGGACAAGAGTCCTTTGCGGATGTCATCTTCAATCCGTGTCCCTAACACGGTTAAATCTTTGAAAGTCTTGATGTTTTGATATCTCAAATGGTTGGCATATATGGGCTTGAGATTGTCCACGAACTTCTCCACAAGAGTGGCCTCATACGGACGTTCTACTAGTTGAGTACTAGTCTTCCTCCACACTTAGGAAGTCGGTGAATCCTTCTTTGTCATTTTGGGTAAGAACCTCTAGAGTACGCATGTTGACTTGGATCTCGGCATTATCCGCGTATTGTTTCGAGAACTCGATTGCGGCGTCCTCCCAAGTAGCGACCTTTTTGTGATCTAAAGTGTAGAACCATTGCTTTGGGATGGTGTCGAGAGATGAAGGAAAGATCCTTAAGAACATCTCGGGTTTGATGCCTTTGATAGACATGTAATCCTTGAAGGCACGGATATGGTTCAAAGGGTTCTCATGTCCCTTGAACTTAGGGATATCCGTCATGCTAAAGTTAGTGGGCAATTTGGAATTGACGGCTTCATACTTACGATTGTTCTCCTTGTAAATGTCATCCCCCTTAAGGTACATCAATTGCTCCTCTAGGTATCGGAGTCTTTTCTCATTGCAGTTGTCCCCATGAGAGGATTCTCATCTTTGGACTCGTCATCGGAAAAACCTAGTACTTCACCTTTAGGGGGAGGTAGCCTTCCCTCTACATCAAAGATGCGGCCTTCGATGAGCTCGAGGCGGTCATAGGTTTGGTTTTGGGTAATTTGCATTTGGGCCAGCGCAGCTAGGATTTGATTACTATTCTCTTGAATTTGTTGGAGGTTCGTATCATCACTTGACCCAGGCATCTTGGAAACTGGATAAGAGACCGACGACGAATCAAAACACGATCGACCATTCTATCACATTTGCTAAAAGAGGAAAATTTTGACTCGTGAAGTGGGTGTGTGCCACTTGTGTTGAGTGAGTTTTGAAGAAAGACAAGGTCTTTGAAAATGTGGGTCCTAGCCAACTGTAGTGTAGTTGTAGGAGTGGACTCGAAGTGAGGCTTTGAAATGGGCTTATGGCCCGAATTTTGACACGACAAACGGACAGAGTTTTGACTGGATTTTTTTTTTTTGCGCTAATTGAAGGCCCTATTTTCGAAATTCTTGATTGAAAACGGGTTTTGATTTTTTGAAAATTCGTCATGGTTTTGTTTAGAAATGGTGATCATGTAGAGTTTTACACATTTATACAAGCATTATAACGGGATGCTGAGTGCTTTTAGAAGGGTTTTGGTTTAAAGGGTGGGTTGCCATACCGAACCATCAAACCCGAAGTCTGTGGAGAGGCTCGTGCCAAACAAGAGTAAGGCCGATTCCTAGTCCATTTCCTCAAGTAGTGAAGGCCCTTGATACAAACAAGAGTAAGCATCATGGTATGGATGACGTCAATCGCTATCCATCTTTAGGCCCAAATAGGAATTAGGACCGTTTAGACGGGACGATTGGTCGAATAGGTTGGGTTGGGCCTAGGAAGGCCGAATTAAACGGTCTAGGAAGACCGAGTTATGAAAACCGACAATTGTCTTGTACAAACTTATTCCCTAACCTTGTTCAAGTTTCACCCTAGCTACACGTAAGTGTATTCCCCAGCAGAGTCGCCAAACTGTGGACAGCGGGCCGCCCACGGGGGCGCTTGGTGAGTGAAGGGGGCTCGAAAACAAGCGTTTGCATTTTGTATGGAGTCGCCACCAATTTTTATGGGAAATTGGAACCGTTCGAATACCTCGTGTCATGTCAAGACACAAAGTAGTGACATGAACACTAAGCAATCGTTACCCTTAGCATTCTATGTCTAGAATGACTCTCGTGGATGCCAATGAACACGGGTGCTCACGGAGATCTGGAGTAAGGGGTGAGGGTACGTATTAGGAAGCTCTTTTGATCGAACACCTAATCCCGCCCGCCTCGATAGCGGCCTCTACTAATGATTAGGGAGTTTATTCGTACTTGATATATCGTCGGCTATATGCATGCAATGCAACATCCAATAGATTAATCCTAACATGTGAAATTAGCTAAGTCGGTGAACAATTAATTAGGCAAACAATTGGGTCGAAGTAGGATTTAATGTAGATTTACATGTGGGAGCATACAAATGATAAAAGCGATACACTAACGATGAATTATAATAAAGAGAAAATACAATAATTACATTGAGATAGGCGATCTATGTCGAAAATACCTTTAAAACGGATGATTTAAGAAAAAGAAATAAAAGAATAAAACACGACGGATCGAAGGTGATAATACGGATAATAGTAGGTTAATACGTAGCTAAGTAAACTAGGTCAAGTCAAGAAAAGGAGTTCGGGGACGAAGTCATCCTGGAACAGCGAAGAGACATCGCGCCCTTTGGAAGAGCGCGCGATTCTTTGCGTCATTCCAAGGACGAACTCGGGCCGTGAAGCCAAAAGCGCAATTGTTAACGTTTATTGGTGAATTTAATGGATTGATTTAGATTACTTAGTCGGATGAAAGTGATTTACAGATTATTTACATATGATTGAGGGTCATAAAATAGCAAACACGATTAAGACGGATAAGACGGATTATTTACGTGAAGGGTCGATGTTAATGAAGGATTAAACAAGCGAATAATTAACTAAACATGATGAATTAACGACGGATTAACAATGAACATGATAAAAATATATCGACAATGAATCCCAGAAACCCAATACGAACGAATTGAATCCCTAAAACTTGAATTGAACTTAATGACGAAAACCCGCAAATATGAATTACTTGGGATTTAAGTTGGATTAGATGAATTAAACATGTGAATGGATGATGAAATATATGACACAATATACATGCTAATTATTATGATTTTATGACGGAGAATTAACAGACGAACAAACAAAACAAATAAATTTGATACGAATTGCAGAGGACGGAGGAAGAAGAAAAGAAGCGAAGCTGCGGCGGCCTCACAAAGAGGCGCGGCAGATCTGCGCTCCTTTGAAGAGGCGCAGCGATTGCTTGCGTCTTTTCTCGATTGTCATCTCATCGGAAATCCGCAAAACAGGTTTTGAAGACGGTTTTAGGAATCGGTTTTAATGAGGTGCTTTCGACATAAATCTTACAACGGTGATTACAATAAAATAAATAACAATAAATAAAGAGAATTAATACACCCTCAGACTTACATGTTGACGGAACGAGATGAACTAAGAAGATCGATTAGTGAATGCTCGACGCGAATGCAAGGAAAGAGTGCCCTCGTGAGAGGAAAACGATTTAACAAATTGATTAATTAGATTGATTGAGTGTAGTGGTCAAATTGGTCGGTCATGCAACGGAGAGGCTGGTACCCGGAAGGATCCGAGCTTACGTGGTCGAAGGTTCAAGCACGTAGGCGCCAATTAGTAAGAACGAAGTCTAGAATGCAAAGGGAGAAGAGAAGGGCGGACACTCGCGTGAGAAATATGAGGAACAAAGGCTCCTATTTATACTAATCACGTGAAGGAATAGGGTTTCGGAGACTCTTTGGAAGTGAATCTCGGAAAGATATAAAAAAGATACGTAAATCATGCAAAGAAGGGCCTGGGAAGAGGCGCAGCAGCCACTGCGTCTCTTGGAAGAGGCGCAGCACCTGCTGCGTCTATTCCCAGGAGGTTTCCTCCTGTTTAAGAAAGATTTCCGTGTTTAAGTTATGGTAGGACGGATTCAATTCGATTATCTTTTGAATATTACGGGATATTATTTGCCAAAAGATAAAATTTGAGAAATATGGAATAGAAATATCCGGAATATTCGAACATTCGACTCGGGATTTTACGGCTATCGAAAATGGAGACGGTTTTTGACCCGGACTCCGAATGCACTCTAATTACTGTCAAAACGACCGTATCGGCACGTAGATGACGACTAAGAGGTTGACATTAATTTTTGAGCAATCACTTGACGATAATCTTATGAACTGTCACTAATCGTTCCGCGTATCAAGCATGCGGCCCAATCATCACCGGGTGGTTTGCGAGGGGTGCAGAAACGAGGTGTCTACATGAGGCCGTGAGCGCCAAATTATCAACCAACTTCAACATGATTGATATCCCAAAGTTCAAGGGACATGAAAACCCTTTGAACCACATTCGTGCTTTCAAAGACTACATGTCTATCAAAGGCATCAAACCCGAGATGTTCTTAAGGATCTTTCCTTCATCTCTCGACACCATTCCTAAGCAATGGTTCTACTCTCTAGAACACAAGAAGATTGCCACCTGGGATGACGCCGCAATCGAGTTCGCTAAGCAATACGCGGATAATGCTGAAATCCAAGTCAATATGCGCACTCTAGAGGTTCTTACCCAAAATGAGAAAGAAGGCTTCACTGACTTCCTAAGTAGGTGGAGGAAGAATAGTACACAACTTGTCGAGCGTCCAGATGAAGCTACCCTAGTGGAAAAATTCGTGGATAACTTAAGACCCATCTATGCAAATCACTTAAGGTACCAAAACATTAAGACCTTCAAGGACTTAACTGTGCTAGGGACAAGAATCGAAGATGACATCCGTAAAGGACTCTTGTCCAAAATGGTGGGTCGTGGATATCAAGGCTCGACGAGCCATTCTTATGGCTCTACTAGCAAGACTGATGAGGTTAATCTTCTCGAATCGTCAAAGAAGAATAACCCCAAAGGAAGTTCACAAACATTGGTGACACATACTCTAATGCTTTGAAGATATTGATGAAACAGGGTAAGCTCCAACCCATAAGGCCTACACCTGATCCAGAAAAGAAGTCCAAGTTCTGGGATAAATATTCATACTGCGAATATCATAGAGGTAAGGGACACGATACAGAGAAGTGTTACAAACTAAAACATGTCCTTCAAGATATGATCGAAGACGGTCGCCTACCCATACCTCATGGAGGTAACCCTAACAATATTCAGAATCCTCTTGAAGTTATGATGATTACAAATGAAGAATCTACCTTAGATTGTTCGTACCTCATTTCTCAAATCGAAGGTGAGATCCATGCATTAGAAGATGAGGGGAGTTATTCCCCCATTTCTCCTACCATCGCCGACTTTATTGCATGGGCAAAGAGTGTGAATAGACAAGTCTCAGAGCTGGAAGATGTGGAAGCATCCCACCGCAATCCAAACACCATACCTAGGGAGAGCATGCCACTAAATCTCTCTCAAAATTCTACAATGCAAGAAGTGGTAACCATGGTTGATGGCCTAATCGATCAAATAATCCACTTAGAAGCTGAAATCATTAGGTTGAAAGAACTTGCTACAGTCAACGGCGTATGGGATAATGACGATGAAGACGAATACCTTACCAAACACTACCTAGTCAAGATTAGTGAAGACATAGTAAAAAATGGTGAAGACCAAGATATAGACCACCTTACTCGTTCAGGGCGTCCATATCAAAACATTTCTCAAAATGGTCCCATAGCCAATGGTGCAGTTACTAACACCAACGTCGTCACACCAAATGATGGCGAAGATACATCTACCGACCACTTGCTAAAGCAACTACAAAAGACAAAGACTGATCTTTCAGTCTGGCAACTAGTTACAAGCTCATTCCCTCATCGCCAAGCTCTACTGCAAGCCTTGGCTAAATTAAACGCGGCACATAACTCCACACCTGATGACGTAGTCAACTTGGTCTTCCAAGATTCGACTAAGCTAAGTAACCCGGTTACTTTCTCAGATGAGGATTTACCACCTTTCGGCGCTAGTCACAACTTGGCTCTATACATTACTGTCATTTGCTTAAAGAAGAATGTACCAATGACTTTGGTAGATGATGGCTCTACAGTCAACGTCATACCATTAAAAACGGCATATAAGTTGGGCATGAAAGAGTCGGATTGGACCCCTACTAACCAAGGCGTTCGTGCATACGACGGTACACGACGTAAAGTAGTAGGACTAGTCAACCTCACCATAGCCACAAGGCCGATTGAGCGAAAGATTAACTTTCAAATAGTGGATATCGAAGCATCATTCAACATACTTCTGAGAAGGCCTTGGATTCACGCTTCCAAAGCAGTAACATCCACCCTCCACCAGAAAATCAAGATTCCACTAGATGGCAAAGTAGTGACGATCACTTCATCACCTATCAAGGCAGTGATAGAAAAGATGTCAAGCAACCAAGTGGTTACAGATCCAGTATACGAACTTGGGGGCTTCCATAGCATAAACCTTGTAGAAAGCGAACTGGCACCCTTATACTTCAATCCATATTCCACTTTAGTGGTCAACCACATACTCAAGTCTCAGGGATACTTCCCGGGAATGCCACTGAATCCTGTCCGAAGAAATACCTTTGCACCTTACAAAGAAGGAAACTCTCAAAGGATACCATTAGGATTGGGATACAAACCCACGAAAGAAGAAGCTTTAGAGATACTCACACAGTTTCAAAACCGCGAGAACCTGGGAATCCAAATGCGACCCTACCTCCCTACCCTAAATGGATACTTTGTTAAAGAAGGGGATCAAGAATACTTTCATGGGTTCCCCGAACCTTGGCACTACAAAGGAAAACAACTAGCCGGAATCGAGATCTTTCACGATTGCTATTTCATTCCTTCAGAAACGGTTCCTACCATCAAGACTCGTCAAGCACCTTGCTTAGACGAACAGGCTGTTAGCCTTCTGTTTGGAGAAGATCGATTTGTTAGAGCTGGGCAGGACGAGATCATTACCATGATACTATAGGATGACCATTTCAACCCTGCTGCGTTAATCACTGAAACCAGTTCGAATCAGCAAAAAAGATGGAGAAAGTTGATCAAATGGACAAATAACCAAGGAAGGTTCTTCAAACTGTGGACGCGGGCCCACGGAGCCGCTTGGGAGGAGAACAAGCGTTTGCATTTGTGGAGTCGCCACCAATTTATTGTGGAAAATTGAAAACCGTTCAAATACCTCATGTCATGTCAAGACACAAAGTAGTGACACGAACACCAAGAACTCATTACCCTTAGCATTCTATGTCTAGAATGACTCTCGTGGATGCCAATGAACACGGATGTTCACAGAGATCTAGAGTAAGGGGTGAGGGTACGTATTAGGAAGCTCTTTTGATCGAACACCTAATCCCGCCCGCCTCGATAGCGGCCTCTACTAATGATTAGGAAAATCGTCTATACTCGATATATTGTCGATTATATGCATGCAATGCAACATCCAACGTTTTAATCCTAATATGTGAGAATTAACTATGTCGGTGAACACGTAATTTAGCAAACAATTAGGTCGAAGTAGGAATTTAAGCTCAATTACATGTGAAGGCATACGAATGGTACAATAAAAGAAATACAATAAATACAATAATAAAATTACAATGATTACATCGGATTCAATGATTTATGTCGAAAATACTTTCAAAACGGATGATTTGAGAAAGAATAAACAAACGAATTAACGAACAGGAATTAGGCGATAATACGATTAATAGTTAATTAAATACGTAAACTAATAAACTAGGTCGAGGCAGAACGGAAGTTCAGAGACAGAAGTCAACCTGGAAGAGGCGCAGCAGAGCTGCGCCCTCTGGAAGAGGCGCAGCAGTTGTTGCTTCTGTTCCAAGGCAGAGTTCTGGCTGTGAAGCCGGAACTGCAAATCGTTAATATTCTTGGGTGAATTTAATGATTGATTATGATATTAGACTCGGATGAAAGTGATTAATAGGTTAATTACATACGAATGAGTCATAAAAACGATAAAACATAGATGAAACGAATGTGGATGAATTAATTACATGAATGAAAGATTCATTAGTAACATCGGTGAACTAAATAGGGTGAATATGACGAACTAATGACGAATTAATGACGGATACGACAACAGACAGATGGAAATATACCAAAGATCGAATTCCATAGACTCAATATGAAAGAATCGAATCTCTACAACCCGGATTGATTTTAATGACGAAAACCCGCAAATATTGGTTATAAGGGATTTAAGTCGGGAATTAATGATGAATTATATGTATTAATGATGATGAACAATGTACACGTGAAATTATTATGCTATTATGTCAAGAAATTGAAGAACAAACGAAAACAAACAAAAAACAACGAATTGACAGAGGACGAAGGAAGAAGAAAGGAAGCAGAGGCTCGGCGGCCCTCAAGAAGAGCGCGGCAGTGCTGCGTCCTTTCAAGAGGCGCAGCGATTCTTTGCGTCCTTTCTCGACGGTTGTCCTCTGATAATCCGTAAAAAAGGATTTAAACAAAGGGTTTTATAAATCGGTTTTAGAAGTATTTTCGACATAAATCTTACATTAATGATACAAAAAGTAAATAACAATAAATAAAGAAGGATTTACACCCTCAGACTTACATGTTTTACGAAACGAGATGAACTAAGTTAACGTTTTAGTGATGCTCGACTCGAATGTAACGAAAGTGCCCTCGTAAGAGGAAAACGACTAAGATCGATTAAGTTGATTATTGTGGAGTTGGTCAAATTGGTCGGTCATGCAAACGAGGCTGGTACTCAGAAGGATCCGAGCTTACGTGGTCGAATGTTCAATCACGTAGACGCCAAAAAGTAAGAACGTGGTCAAGAATGCAAAGGGAGAAGAGAAAGGCGGACACTCGCGTGAGAAATATGAGGAGCGAAGGCTCCTATTTATACTAATCACATGGAGGAATTAGGGTTTTCGGAGAAACTTTGGAAGTGAATCTCGAAAAGATATGAAAAGATACGAAAAATACGCAGAAAAGGACCTGGGAAGAGGCGCAGCAGGCACTGCGTCCCTTGGAAGAGGCGCAGCACCTGCTGCGTCTGTTCCCAGGTGGTTTCCTCCTGCGGAAGAAAGATTTTCGTGTTTAGTTTATGGAATAACGGACTAATCCTATTTTCCTTAATATTTTGTGTGAATATTTACGGGAAATTCTTTACCAAAGATTAAAAGATTGTGAAATATGGAATAGAAATATCCGGAACATTCCAGAACATTCTGACTTGGGTTTTAACGGTTATCAGAAAATGGAGACGATTTTAGGCCCGGACTCCAAATGTACTCTAATTACTGTCAAAACGGCCGTATCGGCGTGTAGATGACAATTAAGGGGTAGACATAAGTATTTGAGCAATCACTTGACGATAAACTTACGAACTGTCACAAATCGTTCCGCGTACCAAACATGCGGCCCAATCATCACCGGGTGGTTTGCGGGAGGTGCAGAAATGAGGTATCTACAGAGCCCCCACTTTGACTGAGGCTTGGACAAGGCTAAAGTCAAAGTATAGCCATCAGGTCAATCGAAGATTACAACCTGACGACTATGGCGACGCGAGGCGGCTCAAGGGGCCTGAGCCAAGGACCTGTCGTCGGGAACATTTTAGAGTCTGTCGACTATCGGGGAGGGTCGTTTAAAGTCCATGAGATTACGTAAGGAAGCTCGCCAGCCATAAGAAGAGACCATACCTGAAACTTCTTCCTCGAGACGCTTCCGGAGGTGCATAGGAGCTAAAGGTAAGCGTAGGAGCTAAAGGATAAGCATAGGAGCTAAAGGTAAGTGTAAGAGCTAAGGATAAGACCTAAAAGATAAGTAAGGATTGTGCTAGGGTGTGGGATCCCAAAGGAAAGTATCAATGGGAAGGAGGCCCAAATATAATTTCAACTTGAGGGGTAACTAAGGCTTGAGTGTAAGAACTCTACCGACCTGGGAACCTCTGGAGAACGACACTTTTATCGCACTCCACGGGGGAACAAGAAATATCGTGAGTAGCAGGACACAGGCGGGAACTGCTGGAAGAAATCTGCTTGGGTCGTCTTCAAACAAACTTCAGAAGAACTCGAGAAGGACGATTGTATGTCGTGAACTCTCATTGGGGAAACCTTATCAGGAACTTTCCCCATGTCTCGAGAGGGATTGTCTATCCGCTTACTCTCGCTGGGGGAAATATAATGAAGGCGTGTCGAAACACCTGTCGGGGAATACTTGCTCGTTGTGACAAGCAAGATCTTGGAAGTGATAAATAATGTATGGTAGTCTGCAGCTGGCTTAGAAATGCGGGTCTGAGCGAAGAATAATCGTCAAACGGATCAAAAAAGATAAATGGCGTTGGGGAAGAGGCGCACCAAAGATGGGCCCACAAATAACGAACTCATAACGAATTTTTGAAAATTCGTATGAAGGGAAGCTTAGGAAGAGGCGCAGCAAGAGCTGCGTCTCTTGGAAGAGGCGCAGACACTGCTGCGTCATTCTCGAGGGTGTCTTTTCCTGCGTAAAAAACGCGATGAAACAGGGATTCATTTCATTTGTTTCGAAACACAAATCCTCAATTTCTCTCTCAAATTTCAACCATTTCCGCCAAAATTTGATCCAAAAGCTTGTATTCGCCATGACTAATCGAGGTATGTATATCATTCTTGCATTAATCTTCTATAATGGACGAATTGGATCGACAAAATTTAGGGTTTTCAACCCTAAAATGTCGAAAATTTGAGGCTTTTCCCCAAAATGATCTTGCCTTGTAAAACTGACCTTGTAAATGGCTAATTGGTAGTATAAGGATCATAACCATGTATTTGTTTCGAATTTTCGTTGAGTTTTGGGCATTTGAGTGAAATTGAGACGGTTTCATAGCTAAACCGTAAATTGCTTCGAAAATGGCCTTAGAATTGCCCATTTGCAATGAAACTTGATATTTGGAATCCTTGGATGATGGGTAAACTTTCTACCATCTCGTAATTTCGGTTTGTGACGGCTTTTTCAGGACACTTTTCTAGGGCATAATCGCCGTTATAACGAATGCTGCCGAAATTTCGACTCGAACCCATGACTAGGCTTCAACTTAGGCTTGACTTAACCTAAATTACCACATGAGTGATCGGGTTTGTGGGAATACGGCCAAAGATGGCGAGAAAAGAGCGACTTTGGGGCTTCTAAAGCTCGAAAATCCCCTAATCAAGGTTCGTCGTCACTTGACGCGGCCTAAAATTACTTTAACGTTGTAGGTGACGAGGCTTCTACTTCTGGGAGAGCTCCCATGGACATAGACACAGCCGTTGATGCTTCTCGTGCTCTCGAGGAGGCTTTTGCTGCGGCTAGGGCAGCTGGTGAGGTTGTCGAGGACGAGATCCTCGAGGAGGAGGAGGAGGAGGCCCCGAGGCGGGCCAACGTTGGGCGAGGCGGTCGTCAGCTGAGGGGAGCACCTGCGTGGGCTGAGACCTGGGACAGCAGGCACTTGCTTTGGGCTGCGGAGGGTCACCTGTCCTATAGGACGGTGAAGAGCTTGGTAATCTTGAATTCATTACTCATCACTCACCTTCTTTCATTTCATTTGCTCATCTCTTTTCCAATTTCATTCAAACTAAAGATAGCTTTCGTTTCAAATCACAATAGGAGGTCGGGAACATATGATCATTCTCGGGCTACACGACGGCGATGGAGTGCTACGAGAGGCTGTCGGCGGAGGAGTGAGCCATGATCGAGCGGGGGGCATTCGGCGCCCTGGTGCAGGCTTGGAGGGATATCGTGAGGAGGAAGCTGCGGGCTAAACTTAGCCCGGTCCGCGCTTTCTTGGACCGGTTCTGGGATACGACTTCCACTTTTCACATGCCTTTTGGTGAGGTGGGAGTCACGTTGGAGGACTACGGCATGATCTATGGGCTGCCGTGTGGGACTGAGGAGGTGGAGTGGCCGGAGACTGCCATGAGGGTGGACTCGGCCGAGGCTAGGAGGTTGATCGGCTGGAACTTGGCGCCGAAGGTTTTTACAGTGCCTGGTTTGGTGCCTAGTTCTTATGTCCGAGACTACTTTACGGGGAAGACCCCGGCGCGAGTGGTGATTAACGGGAGAGAGACGGCTCCTCCTCCCTGTACAGCTGAGCAGAGGGCCCGTTTGTGGCTTTGGTGGTTTCTATCTTCGATCTATCTCGGAGACAAGGGAGAGAGGTTGTCGACGAAGCTCCTTCCCTTTCTTTCTGACCTGAGCTCTCTAGGACATTGGGACTGGGTCACTACTGGTTTTGCGGTCCTCACCCGCTTCATGAGGGCCATGGTTCATCCGGAGTTGATGGAGAAGGGGACTTCTCCTGGTGCTGTCGGCCCTGAACTACTGTTGGAGGTATGAACCTTCATTTGGACTAATAATCACTTCTTTTCCTTATCGAATTACGAAAGATCATTATTGACTATCTTGCTTCACAGGCGTGGGTGTACTCCTACTTTCCGAGCCTCTCGCCCAAGAGGACGGAGCCGCTGGAGAAGGCCTATCCCGTTGTGAGGGATTGAGTGATGTGTTGCACGAGGAGCAAGCGTTCCTCTCACGGTGTCTACCGGCGGGACGTGAACGCTCTTCAGCTGGACAGCGTGAGCATCTCACTTATATTCGTTTTACTTCTTTAGTACTTTTTACCGATCATAAGAATGATTTATTGCTTGTCTTTTCCCAGTGGGTGCCCAGGCCTTGGGCGGAGTACGTTGGCGCTCCTCCTTTCGTGGCTGAGGTCCTTCGACCTAGGAGCTCTAGCCGGTTGCTGCTGAGGACGTCGATGGGTCCTGGGTAGTACTTGGGCGAGCGCTTGGCTCGTCAGTGCTCTCAGGATATCTTGACGGTTCCCATCGATCCTCCTAGGACGATGTTCAGGGAGCCTTCTGAGGCTGAGAGGGAGGCTGACTTGGCTGGCGTTGGTGGTGACGCCCTTCTGCTTCCTGGTGAGGACTACTCGGCGTTCCTCTACGGGAGGTTGGCATACTAGCCGGTTGTGGTAAGTGTTTACTCTCCTTATGACCATTTCGAAGCATGATGAATGATCATCGATTTAATGGCAATCCTTTGTCTTTGCAGGAGGTTGAGGCGGCGGACATCGAGCCCCCAGAGTACCCCAAGACCCTCGAGTACACTGACGCGACCGGGAGGACGACGATCTCCGAGCTGCGTGACTTTGACGTGGCTGTGACGGATGCTGGCTTGGACGATTGGCAGCATCTGATTTGGAGGGTGAGCCTCTAGTTTGTATGATTTTTTGTGTAAGAACACATTTGATTGAACTTATCCTATTATTGAGAACTTCTTTTTTTTGAAAACGCAGGTTGCGCCGTCCCGGTTTGTGGCGTTATGGAGGGTGGCCAACCGGCTGCGAGCTACTGCCGTCGAGGCACTTGTCGGCGGTCGAGGTCGTCAGGTATAAACCTTTCGTCTACCCCATTTCCTAGTTTTCTAACTTTTCTTATGATTGCTTGAAGCGATTGACATGAGCCAATTGTGTTGCTTGCAGAGGAAGCGTGAGCTGGAGCGAGAGCTGACTTAGTCTCGGGAGGAGACAGCTCGTTTGCTGAGGGAGCTCGAGGTCCGCGACGCCGAGGTTGCTGCTCTCGAGGCGAGAGTTGCGGAGTTAGGCGGCGACCGGCAGTAGTTTTGTTTTGTTATTGTTTGTTTGTTGGCTGTATCTTGCACATTTGTACATTATAGGACCTACATTTTGGACATTTTGAATTTTGCTTGGGGCTCGAGCCCCCAGTTTGGTGTACATATCCCTTTTTGGTTGTATATACGATGGCATGAGTGTCTTTGCTGCTGGGTTGCTTTGTTTGTACCTGCAGGTTAGTTTTGAACAGGTTTGGTAGATGACGGTTTACGCCGTCATGCTGCCGAAACTTACATAGAAATCATATAGAGCATGTATTTGTACATATGGCCTAAATTAGCGCAAAACATTGACTTGAAAATGCAAAAAATGCAAAAAATTTGCCGGAAATGACCGGACGGTAGGGAGGGTTACCCCCAAAAAAATGAAAAAATAGAAATCTATAAGTTGGAAATGGAGAGTGAAATGATTCCTTGAAAAGAAAATGTAAAAAAGTGTACGAGTGTGCTAAAATGATTAAAATGTCGATATCGTCTCGAAATGCGCATCCGCGAAATTAGGAAATACGAAATATGGTAATTTTGACGTATTTACCAAAATAATAACCCGTATGAATAGGAAATTATTCGCTAAGGAATTTAGGAAAGATCCAACTCGGAAAATCACAGAAACGTTGCTGAGGAAGAGGCGCAGCAGGAGCTGCGTCTCTTTGAAGAGGCGCAGCAGGTGATGCGCCTGTTCCCTGGTGTATCTGTCCTGGTGGATTTTAGGAAACAGATTTTAGTATAAATAGAGACGTTGATAGAGGTTTTATTCACACAATTCTTCCGTCTCTTCCTTCGTCTTATTACATAAAATTTCTCAAAATAATCATTCATCATGAATACTTTAGAGATTCGCCTAAAAGAGTGGACCAACGAGTTTTCCAACATGGAAAAACACGACATGGGTGCTTATAATCTTGGATCATTGTTGAGTTTGAAGCTTATCAAGGTGGTCAAACCATTCCTAGATGCTTGTCTTGATTATTGGGACCCGAATTATCACGTTTTTGCTTTCCCTGGAGGTGACATTTGCCCATTTCCTGAAGAAATTGCTGCGATCGGTGGGTGGGACCCAGAACACTTGCATGCTATTCCTTCTACTTCACAAGGGTATAAGAACAAGTTTAGGGACTTGCTTGGGTTGACAAGAATTGAGGTGGACCGTTTAGTGACCTCGAAAGGAGTGCGAATGTTGGACTTTATTGACTGATTCATTAACAAGGCCGACCCCACCATCTCTTATGTTGTTAGGCGAAGGGCATTCGGATTTTGCTTGTTACATGTATATGTCCTTCAAGGGTATGTTGATGAGGATTTGAGAGGTGATCCCCGTCTCCTGGGCCTAGTTGAGCAAATGGAACTGTGCAGGAGCCCAGCTTGTTTATGTTTAGGAGAGATCCTATTGGGTTTGGATAACAGGAAAGCCAATCGTGACCTACCTTATTTGGGAAGTTCCGTCATTTTGCAGGTAAAAGAACACTTTTTTTTTTTTTTTCGTTTTTTTTTCTTTCGTTTCTTTTCTCTTTTTTTTTTTCGTTTTTTTTTCGTTTTTTTTTTCTTTTTTTTTTTTTTTGACACCTGCTTTTTGGTAGGTCTGGCTTATAGAGCGTCTTCGATTGATCGAGCCCCCAGTTCATGTTCCTTCTTATCATGCTCGCTCAATTGCAATGAGGGCCAGGCTTTACATGGTGGACTTCTCTCGAGTGTGCAATTACTGGGAAAACAAATTGAGGAGTGATGATGGCCCTTTGATGAGGTGGGTTGTACCATGGTGGCATCTCAAATCTGTTACTGGAGTATCTTCCTTGGATCCTACCCGATCTGTGCGCATTCCTGGCTTGAAATTCATGGTATGCATCTTCCCGGAGAGGCTGATGAGACAAGTTGGACCAAAGCAGACAATCCCGAAGCTTGACATTATCCCGCAGACTGCCGTGGCGCTTACTACTGAGAGTCGAAGGGAGTGGGCCAGTAAATGGGCTCAAAGAAACATGTGGTTCTTGAACTCTTCTGTTAGTGCTTTATGGGTGTCGGACTCCTATCTGCGGTGGAGCAAAGCTACTACTCCGGAGGAGCGTGAGAGATAGAGGAAGCGCGAGCCCGTTGACTACAAGGTGCGCGAGGTGGAAAAGGAGAAAGAGAAGCATCTGACTGAGGGAGAGGAGGAAGCCGGGTTTCGAGTTGTTCATCCTTCGAAGAAACCGAAGACCTCTCCTGTCGTGGACAAAGTGATTGGCAAGAATGGGAAGGCTAGGCCTCGAGAAAGACCGTTGGTGATTCGGTCCGAAGTGGCGCAAGAGCGTCCGGCTCGAGGTCGTGACAAGAAATATGACAAAAATGACAAGGGCAAAGGGAAAATTGAGGAATAGCCCTAGTCTTTATTATTATTTATTATTATTATTGTAATAAGAAGGCGGGGTTTTTAGAATCCTAGCCTATTTTATTTTACTTTAGCATTATTATTATTATTTAACGTATTATTATTATTATTGAAATAAAAGAGGTTAATTAGTTATGAAACCGTTGTGACTTTCTATTTATTATTCTTGTCGAATTCCAAATGCTACTGCAAATGTCCTTCTATTTACATTTTGAAATTAATGGGTTGTATCCTGTGAAGGATTGCCTACGTATTCATTAAAAATGAAATCAAACCCTTGAGCGTAGTTCGAGGAAATGTAAAAGAATAATTGTTCTAAGCAAGAGCTTGTAATGAACTTAGAAGATAAACATGAGCTTTTTTACTTACTTTTAAGGTGCAATTTCAGTTTATTTGATGATGTGAGGATAAAAAATTGTCAAAATGCAAGAGCGAAGTGACATTAGCTTATTTTAGCTTGGCCAGGGGCCGTTTATTTTAGTGCCACAAGAGCGACACGTGAGGTTACGCGAGGCGCGTTTTTGTTCCTATTCTAGGCATAATACCGCTTTAGTTGGTCAAGGTTTGTCGGGTTGGAAAATTCATTCCCATCTAGGTCTGTGATTCTAACCGCACACCCTGGAAGTATGGACTTGACTAGAAATGGCCCGGCCCAATTAGGTTTGAATTTTCCCCGTCGATCGACAGGTAAAAGAGCTCTAACCGTCTTGAGTACTAAGTCTCCTTCCTTGATGTTCCTTGGCTTGACCCTTTTGTTGAAGGCTCGTTTGATACGTGCTTGATATGTTTGGACATTATGTAATGCGCGTAGCCTACGTTCGTCCAGGAGGATGAGTTCTTCATATCTATCCCTCTTCCAATCGGCTTCCGGGATTTGACTTTCGAGTAAGATACGCAATGATGGTATTTCTAACTCGACCGTCAGACATGACGGCTTCCATGACATAGGTCAAATAGAAAGGGGTGGCCCCAGTGGGCGTCCTTACAGATGTGCGATATCCCAACAAAGCAAAGGGTATTTTGCTGGCCAATCTCGATAGTTGTCAATCATTTTCTTTAGAATTGTGACAACGTTCTTGTTTGTCGCCTTTACCGTGCCATTAGTCTGTGGTCTATATGGCGAAGAGTGGTGATGCCTAATTTTGTACTTGGCTAGCAATTGCTCAGTCTCGGCTTGGAAATGCGATCCATTATCACTAATGATCTCATGTGGGCAACCGTATCGACAGATGATGTTGTTTTGTATGAACTTTGCCACATTTTTAGCCGTGAGACTAGTGTAGGAAGCCGCTTCTACCCATTTGGTGAAATAGTCAATTGCCACGAGGATGAAACAGTGAGTCAGTGACCTCTTGTTCCGGCTGGAGTTATCTTCCCGATTATATCAATTCCCCAGGCAGAAAATGGCCAAGGAGATGTCATCGTATAGAGTAATAAAGGAGGGACATGTTGTACATTCCCGAAGATTTGGCAGTTGTGGCAATGTCTTACGTATTTGATGCAATCGGATTCCATTGTGGTCCAATAATACCCCAAACGTGTGATTTTCTTTGCCATCATGGGCCCACTCATGTGAGGACCGCATTCTCCATCATGAACTTCTTCCATCACTTTCTGTGCCTGTGAATGATCAAGGCAACGTAGGAATACACCAAGAGGTGTTCTTTTGTATAGCTCTCCTTGCATGAGAACGTATTGGGAAGCTAGTAGGCGTATAGCACGTTGTCCCCTTTTGTCCATATCCGGTGGATAGGTACCGTTGAGCTTGAAATTTAGGATTGCTTGGAACCAAGGTTCCTCTGTGACCTCCTCTTCATCGGTGATTTGGTGGACATAAGCTGGCTCTGATCGTCATTCGATACATAAAGGAATTTCCACCATGTCATCTGGCATATTAATCAAGGATGCAAGTTTTGCAAGAGCATCTGCAAATTGATTTTCTTCCCGAGGTAGGTGTTGATAGGTCACGTGATCAAAGAATTGAGCAACTTGGTCTATTCTGGCTTGATAAGGTGCTAGGCTTTCGCTTTGGATTTTCCAAGATCCCGTAACTTGATTGATGATCAGGGACAAATCCCCATGCACTCGGAGGTTTTTAATGCCTAAGCTCACTGCCGCTTGTAGCCCAATGAGATAGGCTTCGTATTCTGCAGCGTTATTTGTCACCTCGAAGTCGAGTTTGACAGAGATCAGTGTATGCTCGCCTTCAGGAGAAATGAGCAACACTCGTATTCCATATCCTCTTAAGTTTGATGCTCCATCGAAGTAAAGGTCCCAGGAGTCTACATCGGTTTGGAGTATATCCTCGTCTGGAAATGACCAAGTATCCATTGTTTGTGCATCATTGTTGGGATTTTCTGCAAAGAATTCGGCAACGACGTGCCCTTTTATAACCTTCAGGGGCACGTATTTGAGATCGAACTCTGAGAGAATCAAAGTCTATCTTGCTAGTCGTCCGTTGAGGACGGGTTTCTCGAAGAGGTATTTGACTGGATCCATTTTGGAGTATATTTTGACGGAGTAGCTAAGCATGTAATGACGTAGCTTCTTCGTTGCCCACACAAGAGCGAGGCATGTCTTTTCGAGTTGTGAGTATTTGCACTCGTACTCCAAGAACTTCTTACTAAGGTAGTAGATAGCCCTTTCTTCCTTTCCTACGGTTTGAGCTAGCATGGCGCCCATGGCTATTTCGGTTACTGTGAGATATAAACCAAGAGGTTGATCTCATTGAGGTGGCATGAGCACGGGTGGTTTAGCTAATATCTCCTTGATTTGGTCGAATGCCTTCTGACAGTCATCATCCCACATGGTGTGGTCTGTTTTCTTGAGCTTTTTGAAGATAGGTTCACAGATCATGGTGAGTTTCGATATGAAACGACTTATATATTGCACTTTTCCCAGGAATCCTCTGACTTCTTTTTCCGTTTGAGGTTGTGGCATTTCGATCAAGGCTTTGATCTTGGAAGGGTCTATTTCTATACCTCGTTGGCTAACGACGTATCCCAGGAGTTTGCCAGATGTTACTTCGAATGCGCATTTCTGAGGATTGAGCCTCATGTTGTACTTTCGTAACCTTGAGAAGAATTTGCGAAGGTTCGCAATATGCCCCTCTCTATCCTTGGACTTGACGATCATGTCGTCTACGTATACCTCAACTTTTTTGTGCATCATGTCAAGTAGGAGTGTAGCTGCGGTGCGTTGATATGTAGCTCCGACGTTGATTAACCCAAACGGCATGACCGTATAGCAATAGGTGCCCCATTGAGTGACAAAGGCGGTCTTATGTATGTCTTCTATGGCCATCTTGATTTGGTTGTAACCTGCGTACCCATCCATGAAGGATAGTAACGCGTGATCTGCGGTATTGTCCACCGATATATCGATATGTGGAAGAGGAAAGTCATCTTTAGGACTTGCTTTGTTTAAGTCTCTAAAATCAACACAAACACGGATTCTCCCATCCTTTTTGGGTACGGGTACTATGTTGGCTACCCAGTCAGAGTACTCGGAAACTTTGATGAACCCGGCTTTGAATTGCTTATCGACTTCTTCCTTAATATTGAGAGCCTATTCTGTCCTCATTCGACGAAGCTTCTGTTTCACGGGCTTGAAACCTAGCTTAATTGGGATTCTATGTTCGGCGATATCCCTGTCGATCCCTGACATGTCTTTGTAGGACCAAGCGAAAACGTCTTTGAATTCGTTTAGGAGGTCTATGAAACTGGCCCTTTCGGCAGAGCTCAAGGTAGTCCCTATCCTAAGTTCTTGGGGTTCTAGTTTGGTTCCTACATTGATGGGTTTGGTGTTCTCTATTACTGGTCCCCCTTCCCCCTCTTGTAGTATTTCCTTGGCTATGTAGGGAGGTATCTCAACTGAGTCTGGGTCTGGGTCATCCTCAGTATCATCGTAAATAGAATTGCATTCAAGGTAACACAAAGAGTAAGCAGAACCTGATTTATTTATATTAAAGTTTGAGAAAAGTTGAAACAAAGAAGCCATCTAATTTGTGGTCAGCGGCGGTAAAGGGACAGTTGTTGGGACATTTCCCGAACTACTGTTACTATTTGTGGCTAAGCTAGGAGAAACAAAGGGAATGGGGATGACGACAGGAGGAGACTCTTTAACTTCTCTAGACTCCGACTCTGACTCCGACTCCGAGTCTGACTCGAATTCATCGTCTTCTGGTTCTCCCTTGAACATCTCTCCTTCTCCAGTGGTGAACTTGAAGAGTCTTCCTTGATTGTTGGTCCACTTGATTGATTTTCTCCATCCTTTCTGCTGGTTCGCGTTTGTTTCTGTGATTAACGCGGTAGGGTTGAAGTGGTTGTCTTGAAGTATCATAGTAATGATCTCATCCTGCGCGGCTCTAACAAATCGATCTTCTCCAAATAGTAGACTAACAGCTTGTTCGTCTAAGCAAGGTGCTTGACGAGCTTTGACGGTAGGAACCGTTTCTGGAGGAATGAAGTAGCAATCGTGAAAGATCTCGATTTCGGCTAGCTTCCTTTCGAGATAATGCCAAGGTTCGGGGAATCCGTGAAAGAGTTCTTGACTTCCTTTCCTAACGAAGTATCCATTTAGGGTAGGGAGATATGGTCGCATTTAGACTCCTACGTACTTACGGCTTTGAACTTGAGCAAGCATCTCGAGAACTTCCTCTTTAGTGGGTTTGTATCCTAGGCCAAGTGGTATCCTTTTTTAGTTGCCTTCCTTGTAGGGTGCGAAGGTGTTCCTTCGGGTAGGGTTCAAAGGCATTCCCGGGAAGTATCCCTGGGATTTGAGTATGTGGTTGACCACCAAGTTGGAGTAGGGATCGTAGTATAGGGGTGCCAACTCGCTTTCTATGACACTTATGCTTTGAAAGCCCCCAAGTTCATATACTGGATCCGTAAGGACTAGATTATTTGACTTCTTTTCGATTATTGCCTTAATGGGCGACGAAGTGATCGTCACCACTTTGCCATTTAGTGGGATTTTGATCTTTTGGTGAAGGGTGGATTTTATCGCTTTGGAAGCGTGAATACAAGGTCTCCCCAGAAGTATGTTGAAGAAAGCTTCAATGTCCACTATTTGGAAGTTAACCTTTCGCTCAATTGGCCCTGTTGCTATGGTTTGGTTAATGAGTCCTACTACCTTTCGTCGTGTACCATCATATGCGCGAACAACTTGATTGGTGGGGGTCCAATCCGACTCTTTCATTCCTAGTTTGTATGCCGTTTTCAAGGGTATGACATTGACCGCGGAGCCATCATCTACCAAGGTCATTGGCACATTCTTCTTTAAGCAAATGACAGTGATGTAATGAGCCAAGTTGTGACTAGCGCCAAAGGGTGGCAAATCTTCATCTGAGAAAGTAATAGGATTACTTAGCTTCGGTGATTCTTGGAAGACCAAGTTGACTACATCGTCGGGTGTGGAGTTATGTGCTACATTTAGTTTGGCCAAAGCTTGCAGTAAAGCTTGGCGATGTGGGAATGAGCTTGCTACTAATTGCCAGACTGAAAGATCAGTCTTTGTCTTCTGTAATTGCTTGAGCAAATGATCAGTAGAGTCATCTTCGTTATCATTTGGTGTGATAACGTTGGTCGGACCATTTTGAGTATTACTTTGATATGGACGCCTCGAACGAGTTAGGTGGTCCACATCTTGGTCTTCACCATTTTGGACTATTTCCTTGATTAAGGAGTGTTCAATGAGATACTCGTCTTCATCATCATCGGCCCATAATCCATTGACTGTAGCTAGTCCCCTCATTCTCATGATCTCATCCTCTAATTGTGTAATTTGGTCGATTAGTTTATCAACCACGGCAACTACTTCTTGCATAGTAGCATTTTGGGAAAAGATTAGTGGCGCATGTTCTTTAGGTGTTGCATTGGGGTCATGTAAAGTTGTCACCACATTTTTTAATTCTGAAACTTGCCTATCCACACTCCTTGCCCATGCGATGAAGTCGGTAATGGTAGGGGAAATGGTAGAGTATAACCCTTCATTCTCGATCGCGTGAACCTCGTTTTCGATTGGAGAAATGAGGTGTGAACAATCTAAGGTAGATTCTCCACTTGTGATCACTAGAATTCAAAAAGGATTCTGAGTGTTATTGGGCTTACCTCCCGGCGGTATTGGTAGTCGACCATCCTCAATCATGTCTTGAAGCACATTCTTCAATTTGTAGCATTTTTCTGTGTCATGTCCGTTACTCCTATGATATTCGCAGTATGAGTTCTCGTCCCAGAACTTGGATTTCTTTTCCGGTTCGGGTGTAGGGCCTATGGGTTGGAGTTTGCCTTGTTTCATTAACCTTTTTAGAGCATTGGAGAAAGTGTCCCCAAGATTTGTAAATTTCCTTGGTGGGGTACTCTTCTTAGATGGCCCGAGGAGGTTAACTTCATCGGTCATGCTAGTGGAGCCGTAAGAATGACTTGTTGAACCTTGATATCCTCGGCCTACCGTTTTGGAAAAGAGTCCTTTACGGATGTCATCTTCGATCCTTGTTCCTAGTACGGTTAAGTCTTTGAAAGTTTTGATGTTTTGGTACCTCAAATGATTTGCATAGATGGGCTTTAGGTTGTCCACAAATTTCTCCACGAGGGTAGCCTCATCCGGGCGTTCAACTAGTTGGGTACTAGTCTTCCTCCACCTACTTAGGAAGTCGGTGAAACCTTCTTTGTCATTTTGGGTAAGAACCTCTAAAGTGCGCATGTTAACTTGGATCTCAGCATTATCCGCATATTGCTTAGCAAACTCAATCGCGGTGTCTTCCCAAGTAGCGATTTTCTTGTGTTCTAGAGAGTATAACCATTGCTTTGGGATGGTGTCAAGAGATGAAGGAAAGATCCTTAAGAACATCTCGGGTTTGATGCCTTTGATAGACATGTAGTCCTTGAAAGCACGGATGTGGTTCAAAGGATTTTCGTGCCCCTTGAACTTAGGGATATCCGTCATGTTGAAGTTGGTTGGCAATTTGGAACTCACGGCCTCATACTTGTGATTATTCTCCCTATAAATGTCATCCCCTTTAAGATACATCAATTGCTCTTCTAAGTATTGGAGTTATTTCTCAGCTGCAGTCATACCCATGGGAGGGTTTTCGTCCCTGAAGTCATTCACGAAGTCATCAACGACTTCACTTTCCCGAGGAGGCAACCTCGTTTCTACGGTATAGATCCGGTCCTCGATGGTGTCAAGGCGATCATACACTTGGTCTTGAGTAACTTGGAGTTGAGCTAGCGCGGTTAGGATTCGATCATTACTATCCTGGAGTCGATTGAAGTTCACGTCGCTTGTTTCAGGCATCTTGGAAACTGGATAAAAAGAGATCGACGACGAATAAAAACACGATCGACCATTCTAAAACACTTACTAAGAAAGAAATGTTTTGACTCGTGAAGTGGGTGTGTGCCACTTGTGTCAGTGAGCTTTTGAAGAAATGACAAGATTTGAAAAATGTTGGTCCTAGTCAACTTTGGTGTAGTTGTAGGAGTGGACTCGAAGTGAGGTTTTGAAATGGGCTTGGGCCCGAAATTTGACTCGACAAATGGACAGAGTTTTGACTCGGTTTTGCGCTAATTATTGGCCCTTTCGAAATTTACACTTTAAAAGGATTTTGATTTTACAAAAATCGTCATGGTTTCGTTTAGAAATGGTGACCACGTAAGGTACAAACATTCATACAAGCAGTATAACGGGATGCTGAGTGCATTTGAAAGGTTTTGGTTTAAAGGGTGGGTTGCCATACCGAACGATCAAACCCGAAGTCTGTGGATAGGCTCGTACCAAACAAGAGTAAGGCCGATTCCTAGTCCATTTCCTCAAGTTGTGAAAGTCCTTGATACAAACAAGAGTAAGTACCATGGTATGGATGACGTCAATCGCTATCCATCCTTAGGCCCAAATAAGAATTAGAACCTTTTAGACGGGACGATTGGTCGAATGGGTTGGGTTGGGCCTAGGAAGGCCGAATGAAACGATCTAGGAAGACCGAGTTATGAAAACCGACAATTGTCTTGTACAAACTATTCCCTAACCTTGTTCAAGTTTCACCCTTGGCTACACGTAAGTGTATTATCCCCAGCGGAGTCGCCAAACTGTGGACGCGGGCCCACGGGGGAGCTTGGGAGGAGAACAAGCGTTTGCATTTGTGGAGTCGCCACCAATTTATTGTGGAAAATTGGTAACCGTTCGAATACCTCGTATCATGTCAAGACACAAAGTAGTGACACGAACACCGAGAACTCATTACCCTTAGCATTCTATGTCTAGAATGACTCTCATGGATGCCAATGAACACGGATGTTCATAGAGATCTAGAGTAAGGGGTGAGGGTACGTATTACGAAGCTCTTTTGATCGAACACCTAATCCCGCACGCCTTGATAGCAGCCTCTACGAATGATTAGGAAAATCGTCTATACTCGATATATTGTCGATTATATGCATGCAATGCAACATCCAACGTTTTAATCCTAACATGTGAGAATTAACTAAGTCGGTGAACACGTAATTTAGCAAACAATTAGGTCGAAGTAGGAATTTAAGCTCAATTACATGTGAAGGCATACAAATGGTACAATAAAAGAAATACAATAAATACAATAATGAAAATTATAATGATTACATCGGATTCAATGATTTATGTCGAAAATACTTTCAAAACGGATGATTTGAGAAAGAATAAACAAACGAATTAACGAACATGAATTAGGCGATAATACGATTAATAGTTAATTAAATAGGTAAGCTAATTAAACTAGGTCGAGGCAGAACGGAAGTTCAGAGACAGAAGTCAACCTGGAACAGGCGCAGCAGTTGTTGCGTCTGTTCCAAGGCTGAGTTCTGGCTGTGAAGCCGGAACTGCAAATCGTTAATATTCTTGGGTGAATTTAATGATTAATTATGATATTCGACTCGGATGAAAGTGATTAATAGGTTAATTACATACGAATGAGTCATAAAAACGATAAAACATGGATGAAACGAATGTGGATGAATTAATTACATGAATGAAAGATTGATTAGTGACATCGGGGAACTAAATAGGGTGAATATGACGAACTAATGATGGATACGACAATAGACAGATGGAAATATACCAAAGATCGAATTCCAGAGACTCAATATGAAAGAATCGAATCTCTACAATCCGGATTGATTTTAATGACGAAAACCCGCAAATATTGGTTATAAGGGATTTAAGTCGGGAATTAATGATGAATTATATGTATTAATGATGATGAACAATGTACATGTGAAATTATTATGCTATTATGTCAAGAAATTGAAGAACAAACGAAAACAAACAAAAAACAACGAATTGACAGAGGACGAAGGAAGAAGAAAGGAAGCAGGAACTGCGACAGCCTCACGAAGAGGCGCAGTAGGTGTTGCGTGCCTTCGAAGAGGCGCAGCAGTTGCTGCGTCCTTTCTCGACGGTTGTCCTCTGATAATCCGTAAAAAAGGATTTAAACAAAGGGTTTTATAAATCGGTTTTAGAAGTATTTTCGACATAAATCTTACACTAATGATACAAAAAGTAAATAACAATAAATAAAGAAGGATTTACACCCTCAGACTTACATGTTTTACGAAACGAGATGAACTAAGTTAACGTTTTAGTGATGCTCGACTCGAATGTAACGAAAGTGCCCTCGTAAGAGGAAAACGACTAAGATCGATTAAATTGATTATTGTGGAGTTGGTCAAATTGGTCGGTCATGCAAACGAGGCTGGTACTCAGAAGGATCCGAGCTTACGTGGTCGAATGTTCAAGCACGTAGACGCCAAAAAGTAAGAACGTGGTCTAGAATGCAAAGGGAGAAGAGAAGGGCGGACACTCGTGTGAGAAATATGAGGAGCGAAGGCTCCTATTTATACTAATCACGTGGAGGAATTAGAGTTTTCGGAGAAACTTTGGAAGTGAATCTCGAAAAGATATGAAAAGATACGAAAAATACGCAGAAAAGGACCTGGGAAGAGGCGGAGCAGGCACTGCGTCCCTTGGAAGAGGCGCAGCACCTGCTGCGTCTGTTCCCAGGTGGTTTCCTCCTGCGGAAGAAATATTTCCGTGTTTATTTTATGGAATAACGGACTAATCCTATTTTCCTTAATATTTTGTGTGAATATTTACGGGAAATTCTTTACCAAAGATTAAAAGATTGTGAAATATGGAATAGAAATATCCGGAACATTCCTGAACATTCTGACTCGGGTTTTAACGGTTATCAGAAAATGGAGACGGTTTTAGGCCCGGACTCCAAATGTACTCTAATTACTGTCAAAATGGCCGTATCGGCGCGTAGATGACAATTAAGAAGTAGACATCAGTATTTGAGCAATCACTTGACGATAAACTTACGAACTGTCACAAATCGTTCCGCGTACCAAACATGCGGCCCAATCATCACCGGGTGGTTTGCGGGAGGTGCAGAAATGAGGTATCTACACAAACTCACCACTGTAGAGGGAGAGATGTTCAAAGGAGAACCCGAAGATAACGAATTCGAGTCAGATTCGGAGTCGGAGTCGGAATCAGAGTCGGAGTCTAGAGAAGTCCCTAGAGAGTCTCCTCCTGTCGTCACTCCCAATCCCCTTGTTTCTCCTAGCATAATATCAAGTAGCTTGGGAAATGTCCTGTTGGAATATGTGTCCTCCGACAATAATGCGATCACAACTGTCGATCATGATGATCACATGTTTAAGTCTCATTTCAAGAATACAATTGGGAAGTAATATTTTACTGTCAACTGGTCCACACATATCGGTAATGATTGGCTGACTAGAGTTTGACATTACTGTCGTGCGATGGTGGTGATTAGTTGATCCCCGTAGGTCATACCTAAAGGGTAACACTCTTAATTGATTATTTAATTGATCGTATGACGATACGGGTTAATTAAATTACTTAAAATTGACGGACGATTTTGGAAGTAATATTTACGTATCTCATTATAATTTAATTAAATAAGATACGGTCTAAGTAATCGAATTGTTTTATTGCTTAGATGAAATTATTGTTTACGGAAACAAATTGAAACAGAATGAATAAATTATTATAAATACAGAATGTTGTAGTTTATAATTCGGAAACACTTTTTGGTACAAGTAATTATGAATTACCAGATTAGATTTTATAAGTGACATATTTTATTAATATGTTGATTTTTAATTGTTAAAAATACATTTTATGCACATAATGTCTTGGAACATGTTACATGTGACAAATTGACAAAATAATGTGTAAAATGGACTTTCCATTTTACACTATAATGTACCGAAAATAAGGAGGAGTATTATACTTAATTATGTTAATTATGTTGAGTGGAAAGCATAATCATAATACCTAGATAGTAGTCATGCATACCTATGTTTTCTTGAGAAGAATAACTTGCCCATGCATTGGCTCTCTCTCCTTCTCCCAACCGGTTTTCAAAGGGTATGTTAGAGAGTTTTTCTCTCTAATCTTTTATTCATACTTTCACAAAAATGATTTTCTAGTGTAAGAAATAATTTTTCCTCTCTACATCTCATAAAATTAGAGAGATAAAAACTCCAAAATTCCTTCCTCTATTTACCGAAAAATAGAGCACAAAATATATATTTTAGGTCAATTTTATTAAGATTAATATTGTTCTAGTATTAATAATATTAGTCTTTTAGGAGGTTATCTTGGGTATAATTCCTTGGGAGAGATTCTATCCTTGAATCTTTGTTCATCCATTATTTGAAATGCTCAAGAACTAACAAGAAGGAGATCTTGTTGGTGTCCTTTTAATTCGAAAATCATATGGTGAGAAAACGATTTCTTCTCTATATTTACTTATGTTTGCATGCATAAGATTTGTACTTAATTTTATGACTAAATTAAATGTAACATATATGAATTTGTTGAATAATGAGATATAGATTTCTAACAAGCGGTATCAAGAGCACAAGGTTGTTTGCATGCAAATCGGTTATAGTTTTTCCGAGTTATACGATTAACATATAAAACTTATAAATTTGTGTTATTATGATATATCACGAAATAAATTATGCATGTTAAAGTTTCTGGTCCTAAAATGTTTTTTAGGATATTTTGGTTAATTTATGGATTTTTATTGTTCATCTTATGTAATAATGGCATTAAAAATGTGATTTTATGATTAAAATGTCATTTTTGGACTAAAATTAGCTAAACTTCGAATTTTCCAGTGGTTTTTGGATATGTTATCACATGTTTTATTTTTAGATGACCTATAAATTTTCAGTTTTTTTGGAGTTCTTATGCTCGAAATATGGATTTTTCATGATAAAAATCGAATTTAAATGAAAAATAGGTTAATATGAGATAAATTTCGAATCTCGTCATAGAAACTTAGTATGTTGTCACATGCAATTTTACAAGATGTGTGTAAAATAATAGGCTATAATGAAGTCTTCATGCATGATTTATGAATTTTTGATGAAAAATAGCATAAATAGTGATTTAATTAGTGTATAATTGCTAAAACATACTTCATGACTAAGGAAAAATGTCACATGTTGCATTTTATTATCTTTTTCAGATCTAAAATTTAAAAGTTGATGAATATAATTTTTCTCATGTTTTTATGATTATAATTGATAAATCCGATAAACCGCAACATTGTTTTTCCCGATGAATTTCGAAATTTTTAACCTAAGTTTTTGAACATTATGAGTGTCATGGTATTTTTCCAGAATGTTCATGAGTTTAAATTTCAAAATTTTGAATTTATTTGAAATTTTTGTGATTTATTTGAAGTTTATAGCATTTTATTATAATTTTGAGTCCATTAATGAACAATTTTAAGAAATATAAGTTAATTATAGTCAAATAGTTAGTGGAGACTAATTTTGAGTCCTAAGTTAGTTAGGGTAATTAACTTGTGCATAAATATGATTTTATGTAATTTATTGTGATTTTAAAATGTTGAATCACGCAAATCCGTAAAAACCGATTAATATATGATATTGGCTCCTTAAAGGCGATTTAGCATAAAATTGGGCATGTTCATACATATTATAATGCTGCATTTTATTTATGATTGTCATAATTTTATTTTATGTAATTTTTGAATTATGTAATTTTACTTAGTATGGCCTTAGTTTTTAATTGGTATTACCCGAAATGTATGGGAATATCGATTCGGTTGTAATTTATTGTGATCTCGTATCACCGTTTTGTAATTTAATAGATTTATTTTATTTTAATTACAAATGTATAATAGGAAATTATGTAATTTGTTATGTAATTTATTTATTTCGGATTTCCTTGAAGACGGTGTCACTCAAGGAGGCGATACATAAAGACGGTGTTACCTCGAGATGCGTGCCAAAACCGAAGTTCAAGGGACCAATGGAGTTGGTTTCCGAATATGTAATAGTTAATTAGGTTTTTTTTTTTTTTAGGAAGGCCATACTAGGACTTATTTTATGCTTTGCATTTTATTTATATGTTACATGCATCGCTAAATCGCCATAACTAAAACATGCATCATCTTTTTAATCGAGTTTATCGACCGTGTCAATTAGAATTATCGTAGTTCACCGCTTTAGTTCACTTAAAACGTGATAGATAATAAATTGACATGACCTCTCGCTAAAATAATCAATTGAGACATAGCCTTACCAAAAAGTAGAAACCATGAAAACCTATTTCGTGAGGGAGTGCACTCGGCTTTACCGGGGTACAAACCTTGTTACGTAGAGGAAGTGGGTGATAAATGTCTACCCACCGAATTTATAAAGATGAGGGTTGTTTTCGGCTTTACCGATGCCCAAGTTGATGTAAGTTTGGATCATGGACACATTTATTCGAAATTTGGGTTGAACTCAACGAAAGTATTCTCGACGGTTGCCGGATGTGTTTCGGGCTAAAGATAAATGTTAATGTAATTTTTTCGACCAAGAGTTCTAAAAGTAGAATCGATTAAAGAGTTAATCCACCGAGTTATATTGATGAGGGTTGTATTCGGCTTTACCGATGCCCAAGTTAATATGAATTTGGATCTTGGAATCATTTATCATAGTTGGGTAGAGGTCACTATGTAAATGCTCTACTTGTTATTTACAAGTATTATTATAACGATGAATGTTTTGTTTTCATTATTCCGTTATCGTATTGTTCTATTTTCTTTACCACAATCCATATACGATATCATTTCGTTTGTGATTCAAATCTTCATTAAAACATCGTAACTAAAGACAAATATGAATTTGCTTCTAAAACCTCAAATGAACCATTGCTATGGATCTCTTGTAAAGAGTATAGATGAAAGTTATTCATTATCAAACATGTTTTTGATTCTTGACTAACATATCTACTTACAATGAATTGTTTCTCATATGCTTAATTGAGTTAAATACCGCAACCACTTCAATGAAAGTTTTAAGACTAAACAAACGAATGAAGAGTAGTCTTCATAAAATTCAATTTTGTTTCTCTAAGCAAAGATTCATTGAAATGAGTGGGAGCATTCTCTTAAACCGTTAAGAAAGGGATGAGGTTCAAAGAAGTTAAATTAGAATGGAATTGATACAAGGTAATGTTAAAAGTAAAGTTATTGAGAATAACGATACTAAACCTATCAATCCCGACCGATAAAGTTTCCATTGTTTTAATTGTTGGACACTAGAAAGGAAACTACCCCAAATTATTGAAGAATCAACAAGTTAGTTGTGGGACATCTAATGGGACCTTCTTCTTTAAATGTTTATTTGATTAACATAAATTTTGCTAGTACTACTTCGTCAATATTAGAAACCAGTGGTGGTTTTCATCGTTGTACTTGATACATAAGATGATTATAATATGACGACTAGCATCAAATAATGTCGAGAGATAGAGACATTGTGTACTAAATCTAGTTTTTGGGTTTAGAGTTGTACTTAATTGTGACTATTAAGTGAATAAACTCTAAATAAGAATATAAACTTGTTAAGATACAAAAAGAGGTTTCACTTATGTGACCCTATACACAATGATTTGATGTATGGCTAGCCCATTATCAAGGTGAATATATTCTAAACCAAACTAGAATGATATATCATGTAGATGATGCAAGACTCAAATTGGTATCCCAAGATTAAACCTTAAATTCTGGAATGATGGACGCAAAGAGTTATCGAGTACTCTTAGAACCATTAGATTGTTAATCTTATGGTATATGCGTATCTTGTATTCAAAGCAAGATGTCTCGTGCCTTTTGTTTGAAAAGGAGATCGAGAATGAAAATCATTGATACAGAATAGGCTGATCATTTACTTTTACCAGCGATTTAAGTTAACGCTAATGTGTTCACTTAATAAGGTAAATAGAGAAATCTTTGAAGAAATTCAAAGAGTTCAAGGAATCACGATTTAAATCGCGATGGGATTATCAAAGTGAAGACTTTGATATAAGCCAAAAGAAATGTGATATAGTATCACAAGTTAATCTCTCTTAACACACATTATGGGATAATGTGTGATTGGATAAGAATTCAAATGCTATTCGATATGGTTTGGACTTCAATCAAGTTACCTTGAGTTACTTGATCCTTTTGGGGATTTTATATTTTGTCTAAATTATTTTTCCACTAAATCTAAAACGAATCATATGAGATATGAAATGGTAGGGTACCATGTTTGTAAGCTTACACAAGAAACAAATGCTCATTTTTCCCTTTCAATCATCACGAGTACAATAGGTTTGTGGCTCGTGAAGCTGTCTTCCTAAAATACAAGTTTATTTCTAGAAGACAGAGTGGGAGAAAATATTCAAGAGCCACAAATTGTATTGTGCCAAAGAATGTTATGTCGCAAGAAACTGGTCTTTCTTGGCTACATGAGACGTTTTGTGTAAAACGTTGTTTCTTCAAAACCTAGGAGGTTAAAGTCATCACTTAAAGAATGTTATGTCGCAAGAAACTGGTCTTTCTTGGCTACATGAGGCGTTTTGTGTAAAACGTTGGTTCTTCAAAACCCAGGAGGTTAAAGTCATCACTTGTTGAAGATGATGAATTAGTGTTACTTTTAAGAAGGTAAATAACTTACAAAGAAATCGTTTGATTCAAGTTGATTACTTCTAGAAAGTAATGAACGTATGACTTACATGAGAATGTTTAAGTCACAACTCAATACAAGGCTTAGAGCCATGAAAATCCGAAATAAAAGGCTTGATTAGTGACAAAGGGTTTTGCACTAATAAAGAGAGATTTCAAGGCTTGATTGGTTGCAAAGGGTTTTGCACTAGTTGAAATGCATAAGTCTATTTGGATCTTCTTAGGGATTGTGTTTCATTATGAAATACATAGCGAGTGAATCTAAAACCCACTTCTTCAATTAGAAGGAACGTATTCAATACATGTCTTGAGTTTTATAGATTCTTGCAATCCTAAGATAATGTGAAACTTAAGAGAGGGTCTTAAGTAGGACATCAATGAGTTGGAATCAATGATTTGATCATGGTATAAAAATTTTCCCGATAAGTCGAGAAGTTGTGTTTATACATGAAATTTAGTGGGAGTTACGAAAATTTTAATTAGTCTTATATGTGGATGACACATTGATCATTGGGAATGATTTAAGACTTATAGAGTATTATAATACATCTTAATATCCAGATTTATGAAGATAAATCCACATGATATTAGCGTCAAATAAGAAGTCTTATGTTGATAAGATTCATGACTAGTTCAATCAAGTTGAACATATTTTATTGATTCCATTTGCTTCCGCTGCCGAATCAATTAAATAGGAAATGATGTATAACACTTCATATACTTTGAGTATGATGAATTGTTTCAAAATCGAATTTAAGTAATAATTACAAAGTGGCCATATTCATTACCCTTAAGTGCTTGCAGAAGCATTAAGGATGTAAGCAAAGTGTCTTTGACGCAATTTTGTGTAAGGGTGTTACACAAATGACAATTGACAATTGAGATTGCGCATGGTTTCCGACAAAACCATAATCGAAACATATTAGGATGGTTAAAATACCATTGTGGCTATGTTATTTAAGAAATAGATTTTCCAGAATCGTTCTAGGCAATAAAGAACAATGAGAAATATTTACAACGGAAATTGAGTACACTTGCAATCATGAGATGTGCAAGAAGGATGAGTCCCGCACACTGTGAAAACAGTGGGAGCTATTCTAAGGCTAGAGGGCCTATGTCTTGATTGGATCTCGACACGTACTCAGAAAGTTTTGTAATGCAAATGTATACATTACAAAGGAAAACAAGTATGTAGTGAGGTTGAGTAAGGTACAAGAAGTTGATAAAACCTACTAACCAAAGCCTTCTCATAGGCTTAACATGATGAGTCATGTCATTTCAATTAAATTGAGATGAACAACTACCTTCAAGATCAAACTGGATTATAGAATATGAAGTAGCAATCAGGCATTGATTATTCATATGTGATAATCGCATTTGTCGTTCGAGTTTTACTTTAAAACTCTTTTATTATACTTTGTTACATCTAAACGGGTTGTAGAGACAACATTGAACCCCGTTAAAGTGAACCCGGATTAACATGGTATTCGCCCATAGTCACTTGTATGAGGTGACGTCTCGAAGTGACTAGAGTGTGATGCGATTGATGGCAAGTTCAAGTGCCATAGAGTCATATGAGAATGACTAGTCGATCACATAGGCAGACTGTTAGGAACACTTTGTCGGGCCTTATGACCGCTTATAGAGTTCTGGCAAATTTATATAGCCTGGTTGTGGCGAGAGCTACTATAGTATTCTAATGAGTCGATTCTTTTGACTAAAGACTGTTCGCCTAAGGTGGCACAGTTTCAGATTAACTTTGATTTGTGTTACTACGACCTTCGTAAATGGGGTCAAATGGGCATATTTTGGGTTATGATGGCTGTGGCTAGTCGAAGGGAATGAGTGCGACAGGAATTGTCCACCCCTTTGTCAGGGTTAAAACAATATCTCAGGGCCACTCGAGGAGTAATGAACTGGAAATGCATGGCCACGCTCGGAAAATATCTATGGTAGATAAATCCGGTCAATCAGTTATTCTCCAGATCGAGGAAACCACTCTCGATATGATCACTTGCAAGTACGACCTGAAAGACACCTTGCATTGAGTGGGAGATAGTAATAGGACAAGAGAATTGGTGACGCACACTTGTCGAGGACAAGTGGGAGATTGTTGGAATATGTGTCCTCCGACAATAATGCGATCACAACTGTCGATCATGATGATCACATGTTTAAGTCTCATTTCAAGAATACAATTGGGAAGTAATATTTTACTGTCAACCGGTCCACACATATCGGTAATGATTGGCTGACTAGAGTTTGACATTACTGTCGTGCGACGGTGGTGATCAGTTGATCCTCTTAGGTCATACCTAAAGGGTAACACTCTTAATTGATTATTTAATTGATCGTATGACGAGACGGGTTAATTAAATTACTTAAAATTGACGGACGATTTTGGAAGTAATATTTACGTATCTCATTATAATTTGATTAAATAAGATACGATCTAAGTAATCGAATTGTTTTATTGCTTAGATGAAATTATTATTTACGTAAACAAATTGAAACAGAATCAATAAATTATTATAAATACAGAATGTTGTAGTTTATAATTCGGAAACACTTTTTGGTACAAGTAATTATGAATTAGCAGGTTAAATTTTATAAGTGACATATTTTATTAATATGTTGATTTTTAATTGTTAAAAATACATTTTATGCACATAATGTCTTGGAACATGTTACATGTGACAAATTGACAAAATAATGTGTAAAATGGACTTTCCATTTTACACTATAATGTACCGAAAATAAGGAGGAGTATTATACTTAATTATGTTGAGTGGAAAGCATAATCATAATACCTAGCTAGTAGCCATGCATACCTATGTTTTCTTGAGAAGAATAACTTGCCCATGCATTGGCTCTGTCTCCTTCTCCCAACCGGTTTTCAAAGGGTATGTTAGAGAGTTTTTCTCTCTAATCTTTTATTCATACTTTCACAAAAATGATTTTCTAGTGTAAGAAATAATTTTTCCTCTCTACATCTCATAAAATTAGAGAGATAAAAACTCCAAAATTCCTTCCTCTATTTACCGAAAAATAGAGCACAAAATATATATTTTAGGTCAATTTTATTAAGATTAATATTGTTCTAGTATTAATAATATTAGTCTTTTAGGAGGTTATCTTGGGTATAATTCCTTGGGAGAGATTCTATCCTTGAATCTTTGTTCATCCATTATTTGGAATGCTCAAGAACTAACAAGAAGGAGATCTTGTTGGTGCCCTTTTAATCCGAAAATCATATGGTGAGAAAACGATTTCTTCTCTATATTTACTTATGTTTGCATGCATAAGGTTTGTAATTAATTTTATGACTAAATTAAATGTAACATATATGAATATGTTGAATAATGAGATATAGATTTCTAACATGTCCCAACAGCTGTCCCTCTACCGTCACTGACTACTGAACAAATGGCTTCTTTGTTTAAACTATTTTCAAAATTTAATATGAATAAATCAGATTCTGCTTACTCTTTGTGTAATTCTGAATGCAATTTTATTTACGATGATAATGAGGATGATCCCGACCCAGACTCAATCGAACTGCCTCCCTGCATAGCTAAAGAAATATTACAAGAAGGGAAAGGGGCACCAGTTATAGAGAACACTGAACCCATCAACGTAGGAACCGAACTAGAACCCCAAGAACTTAGGATAGGGACAACCTTAAGCCCAACCGAAAGGGCCAGTTTCATAGACCTCCTACATGAATTCAAAGACGTTTTTGCTTGGTCCTACAAAGACATGCTAGGGATCGACAGGGATATTGCAGAACACAGAATTCCAATCAAACCAGCTTTCAAACCTGTAAAGCAGAAGCTTCGTCGGATGAGGACAAAATGGGCTCTTAAGATCAAAGAAGAAGTCGATAAACAATTCAAATCCGGGTTCATCAAAGTTTCCGAGTATTCAGACTGGGTGGCCAATATAGTACCCGTACCCAAAAAGGATGGGAGAATCCGAGTTTGTGTTGATTTCAGAGACTTAAACAAAGCGAGTCCCAAGGACGACTTTCCTCTACCACATATCGACATATTGGTAGACAATACAACAGATCACGCGTTATTATCCTTCATGGATGGATATGCAGGATATAATCAGATCAAAATGGCCATAGAAGACATGTATAAGACTGCCTTTGTTACTCAATGGGACACCTATTGTTATACTGTTATGCCATTCGGGTTAATCAATGCTGGAGCTACGTATCAACGCACCGCGACCACACTCCTACATGACATGATGCATAAAGAAGTAGAGGTGTACGTGGATGATATGATTGTCAAGTCCAAAGATAGGAAGAGGCACATTAATAATCTTCGCAAGTTCTTCCTAAGACTACGAAAGTACAACATGAGGCTCAATCCTCAGAAATGCGCATTCGGAGTAACGTCAGGCAAGCTTCTGGGATATGTCGTCAGTCAACGGGGAATAGAAATCGACCCTTCCAAAATCAAGGCTCTTATAGAAATGCCACAACCTCAGACAGAGAAGGAGGTTAAAGGATGTTTAGGCAAGGTGGAATACATAAGTCGATTCATATCAAAACTTACCACGATCTGTGAACCCATCTTCAAAAAGCTAAAGAAAACAGATCATACCATATGGGATGACGATTGTCAAAAGGCGTTTGACAAAATCAAAGAGATACTAGCCAAACCACCAGTGCTCATGCCTCCTCAATGAGATCAACCTCTTGGTTTATATCTTACAGTGACCGAAATAGCCATGGGAGTTATGCTAGCACAAACTGTAGGAAAAGAAGAAAGAGCTATCTACTACCTTAGCAAGAAGTTCTTGGAGTATGAATGCAAGTACACACCTCTCGAAAAGACATGCCTCGCTCTTGTGTGGGCAACGAAGAAACTACGCCACTACATGCTTAGTTACTCTGTCAAGGTGTATTCCAAAATGGATCTTGTCAAATACCTCTGCGAAAAACCCGTTCTCAATGGACGCTTGGGAAGATGGACCTTAATTCTCTCAGGGTTCGATCTCAAATACGTACCTCTGAAGGTTATAAAGGGGCGCGCCGTTGCCGAGTTCATTGCTGATAATCCCATCAACGACGCCCAAGAAGTAGACACATGGTCATTCCCAGACGAAGACATACTACAAACCAATGTAGACTCTTGGAACTTTTATTTTGATGGAGCATCGAACCTAAGAGGATTTGGGAAAGGAGTATTGCTCATTTCTTCTGAAGGTGAGCATACACCACTTTCTGTCAAACTCGACTTCGAGGTGACAAATAACGCAGCAGAATATGAAGCTTGCCTCATTAGACGGACTACAAGCAGCCGTAAGTTTAGGCATAAAAAATCTTCGAGTTTACGGAGATTCATCTTTGATCATCAACCAAATTACGGGATCTTGGAAAATTTGAAGTGAAAGCCTAGCGCCCTATCAGGCCAGGATAGATCAGGTTGCCCAATTCTTCGATCAAGTGACCTACCTACATCTACCTCGAGAAAAAAATCAGTTTGCAGACGCTCTTGCAAAACTTGCATCATTGATTAACATGCCAGACGATATGGTAGAAATGCCTTTATGCATCGAACGACGGTCAGAACCAGAATATGTGCACTAAATTACAGATGAAGAGGAAAACCCAAGGGAGCCTTGGTTTCAGGCCATTCTAAACTTCAAGCTCAATGGTACATATCCACCAGACATGGATAAGAGGGGACAACGTGCTATACGCCTACTCGCCTCTCAATACCTCCTCATGCAAGGAGAGTTGTACAAAAGAACACCTCTTGGTGTAGTCTTATGTTGCCTTGATCATTCACAGGCACAGAAAGTGATGGAAGAAGTTCATGATGGAGAATGTGGCCCTCACATGAGTGGACCAATGATGGCAAAGAAAATCGCTCGTCTGGGATATTATTGGACCACAATGGAATCCGATTGCATCAAGTATGTCAGACATTGCCATAACTGCCAAATTTTCGGGAATGTGCAACATGTCCCTCCTTCGCTACTCTACACCATGACATCTCCTTGGCCATTTTCTGCTTGGGGAATCGACATCATCGGGAAGATCACCCCAGCCGGAACAGGAGGTCACTGTTTCATTTTGGTGGCGATCGACTATTTCACCAAATGGGTAGAAGCAGCATCTTAGACTAGTCTCACAGCCAAAAACGTGGCAAAGTTCATACAAACCAATATCATCTGTCGATATGGTTGCCCACATGAGATCATCAGTGACAATGGATCACATTTCCAGGCTGAGACTGAACAATTGCTAGCCAATTACAAAATCAAACACCACCATTCTTCACCATACAGACCACAAATTAACGGCGCGGTGGAGGCAGCCAATAAGAATGTTGTCACAATCCTCAAGAAGATGATCGATAATTATCACGATTGGCCCAGTAAGATACCCTTCGCCTTATGGGGTTATCGCACATCCGTTAGGACGCCCACTGGGGCTACTCCTTTCTACTTAACTTACGGCATGGAAGCTGTACAACCAGTTGAACTAGAGATCTCATCCTTACGCATCCTGCTCGAAAGTCAAATTCCAGAAGCTGATTGGAAGAGAGATAGATATGAAGAACTCATCCTCTTGGATGAACGAAGATTGCGTGCATTACATAATGTGCAAACATACCAGGCACGTATTAAACGAGCCTTCAACAAAAGGGTTAAGCCTAGGAACATCAAAGAAGGAGACTTAGTCCTCAAATCAGTTAGAGCTCTTTTACCTGTCGACCCACGAGGAAAGTTCAAACCCAGCTGGGCCGGACCATTCTTGGTCAAGTCCATACTCCCGGGGGGTGCGGTTAGGATCACAGACCTATATGGGAATGAATTTGCCAACCCAACTAACCTCGACCAACTAAAGCGGTATTACAGTTAGCATAGGACAAAAACGCGCCTCACAATTCGTCATCTTGCTCTTGCTCTTGAAATAAAGCTTATGTCACCTTGCTCTTGCATCCTGACAATTCGTCATCCTCATATCATCAAATAAATTGGATTATATTCTACGAGTAAGTAAAGCTCATGCTCATTTTCTAGTTTGCTACACGCTCTTGCTTAGAACAATTATTCTTTTATATTTACTCGAACTACGCGCAAGGATTTGATTTCATTTTTTAAATGAATACGTAGGCAATCCTTCACAGGATACAACCCACTATTTTAAATGTAAATAGAAGGACATTTGCATTTGCATTTGAAATTCGACAAGAGTAATAAAAGAAAATCACAATAGTTTCATAACTAATTAATCTTTTATTCATTTCTTCCATAAATAATAATAAATACGTCACATAATATAAAAATGCTGAAAAAACGAATAGGCTAGGATTCTAAAAACCCCACCACTTATTACAAATAATAATAATAGTAAATAATACTACGACTTAGGCTACTCTTCCATCTTTCCTTTGCCTTTGTCATTTTTATCATACTTCTTGTCTCAACCACGAGCCGGGCGCTCCTGTGCTATTTCGGACCTGATCACCAAAGGTCTCTCTCGCGGTCTAGCTTTACCATTTCGATCAACCACCATCTCTACAGCAGGAGCGGTCTTTGGTTTCTTCGACGGGTGAACGACTCGGAATCCGACCTCTTCTTCCCCCTTAGTCAAATACTTCTGGTTCTCCTTTGCTACCTCACAAATCTTGTAGTCAACGGGCTCGCGCTACCTCAATTTCTTGCGCTCCTCGGGAGTAGTAGCCTCCCTCCATTGCCAGTATGAATCTGATACCCATATTGAACTAACAGAAGGATGTATGAACCACATATTCCTCTAAGCCCACTTGAGAGCCCACTCTTTACGACTCTCGGTAGTATGTGCCAATGCAATATGAGGAACGGTATCAAGCTTAGGAATTTTCTGTTTGAAGCCCACCTGCCTCATCAATCTCTCCGGGAAGATGCATACCTGAATTCCAAGCTGGGAATGCGAACTGACCGAGTAGGATCTAAGGATGACACTCCAGTGACTGACTTGAGATGCCACCATGGCACAACCCATCTGATTAAAGGACCACCTTCGTTCTTCAACTTGTTCTCCCAATAGCTGCAAACCCGATCGAAGTCCACCATATAGAGCCTGGTCCTCATCGCAATCGACCGAGCATGATATCCTGGTACGTTAACTGGGGGGCTCGATCAATCGTACACGCTCTATGAGCCAAACCTACCAGAAGGACGAGAATTAATAAAAAGACAAAAAAAAAGATGAAAAAAAAAGAGGAAAAAAAAATCGAAAAAAAAAAGAGAGAGAAAGAGGTTCTTACCTGCAAAATAATAGGACTTCCCAAGTAAGGAAGCTCGCGGTTGGCTTTTCTATTATCCAGCCCCAAAATGATCTCTCCTAGACACAGACAAGCCGGGCTCCTGCGCAGCTCCATCTGTTCAACCAAGCTCAAGTAACGAGGATCTCCCCTCATTTCCTTATCAATATGCCCACGAAGGACATAACCATGCAGTAGGCAAAACCCGAATGCCCTACGCCTCGCTATGTAAGAAATAGAAGGGTCTTCCCTATTTATAAATCGATCAATAAAATCAAGCATACGGACTCCTTTTGATGTCACAAGACGGTCAACCTCAGCTTTAGTCAGTCCAAGCAAATCTCTAAACTTACTTTTGTACCCTTGAGAGCTAGATGGTATGGCAGACATATTTTCTGGGTCCCATCCTCCAATTGCAGCAATTTTCTTAGGAAAAGGACATATATCACCTCCAAGGAAGGCAAACACGTGGAAATTAGGGTCCCAATATTCAAGACAAGCATCCAAGAATGGTTTCACAACCTTTACCAATTTGAGACTCAAAATCGACCCTAAATTGAAAGCACCCATGTCATGCTTCTCAACGTTTGTAAATTCATTTGTCCATTCTTTGAGACGGTTTTCAAAGTCATCCATGATTTGTGAATTTTTCTATGTAAATAGGAGAGTTTTATATAATAAACGGAAGAAAGACGGAGGGATTATGTGAATAAAAGCTCCCTTGACGTCTATATTTTTACTAAAAGTTGTTTCCTAATTTCCGTCAGAATTGAAGACATGAGGAAATGGCGCAGCACCTGCTGCGCCTCTTCGAAGGGTCGCAACTCGTGCTGCGCCTCTTCGAAGGGTCGCAGCTCGTGCTGCGCCTCTTCCCCAGGTTGATTTTCGTGTTTTTCAGGTTTGGATATTTCCTAATTCTTTTTGCCTATAATTTCCTATTTCTATAGGATATTATTTTGGTAATTCCGTCAAATTGCCATATTTTATGTTTTCTAATTTTCCGGGCACGCTTCTCGAGACGAAATCGACATTCTCGCCAAATAAGCACACTTACCCATTTCATTTTATTTTCTTTTTTGGGAGAATCATTTCACTCCCCGTTTCACATTTCATTTCAAACTTATACATTTCTTTTTTCGTTTTTTTAGGGGGTAGCCCTCCCTACCGTCCGGTCATTTTTTGGCAATTTTTTCCGCTCATTTCTGGGCAGTCTTTTTTTGCATTTTTTAGGTCTTTTCCTCGTTTTGCGCTAATTTACGCCGGTATACATTATGTGTTTACGTGTAGTTTCTATGTAAATTTCGGCAGCATGACGGCGTAAACCGTCATCTACCAAACCTGTTCTAAGCTAACCTACAGGAACAAATATACAACCCAGCAGCAAAGGCACTCAGGCCATCATATATACAATCAAAATGCTATATGTACATCAAACTGGGGGCTCCTGCCCAAAACAGGTCCAAAAGTCCAAAATGAAGTCCTAAATGTACAAAATATATACGACACAGCTGACGACAAAACAAAAACAAAGACGACTACTCTTGGTCGCCACCTCGCTCGGTGACCTTAGCCTCGAGAGCAGCGATCTCGGCGTCCCTGGCCTCCAACTCCCTCAACAGGCGAGCCGTCTCCTCCTGGGACTGTGTCAGCTCCCGCTCCAGGTCGCGCTCCCTCTGCAAATGACAAAAGAATGCCTCATTTCAATCATTACAAACAAAATGCGAGAAAATTACAACAAATTCGAAGTAAAGTAAATGAAAGGTTCATACCTGTCGTCCTCGGCCACTAGCAAGTGACTCGATGGCTGTAGCCCGTAGCCGGTTTGCCACCCTCCACAATGCCACGTACCGAGACGGCGCCACCTGCATTTCGATAAACAAAGGATTTTCAATAAAATGAACAAATGTATTCTTATACAATAATAAAAGCCAACTGAATCCGAGGCTTACCCTCCTAATCAAATGCTGCCACTCCTCCAGATCAGCATCTGTCACCGCCTCGCCGAAGTCGCGGAGCTTGGAGATCGTCGTCATCCCCGCCACGTCAGTGTACTCAAGGGTCTCGGGGTACGCTGGGGGCTCGATGCCCGCCTCCTCAACCTCCTGCAAAATTCAAATGAAGTCTTTATTTGATGATCATTCATCATTTTGTCAAGTCAATTTAAAAAGGGAAAATAAAACACTTACCACGACCGGCCAGTACGCCAACCTCTGGGGAACAAACAGAGAGTACTCCTCATCAGGAAGGAGAAGAGTGTTGCCACCAACGTCTGCTAGGTCATCCTCCCTCTCAGCGTCAGAAGGCTCCCTAAACATCGTCCGAGGAGGATCGATGGGAACCATGAGGGCATCGCGAGAGCACTGACGAGTCAAGCGATTGCCCAGATACCACACTGGACCCATAGATGTCCTCAGCAGCAACCAACTCGAGCTCCTAGGTTGAAGGACCTCGGCCACGAAAGGAGGGGCGTCGGGGTAGTCCACCCAAGGCCTGGGTACCCACTGAGACAAGCAAATAAGAGGTCATTCTTATGATCGCTTCTAAGAAGCAATGAATAAACAAATAAAGGAAAAGTGATCAAAATACTTACATCACTCAACTTCAGGGCATTCACACCCCACCGACAGATATCGTAAGAAGAACGCTGGCTCTTATTACGACACATCACCCAGTCCCGCACAACTAGGTAACCCTCGGCCCAGGCTCCGTCCTCTTGGGCGCAAATTCCAGAAAGTAGGAGTACACCCACGCCTGCAAAGCAAGACAATCGATGACGATCTCTCACGATTCGATAAAAAGAAGAAATTATTTTTCATGATACAAAATGAAGGTTCATGCCTCCAATAACAGTCCAGAGCCGACAGTAGCAGGAGAAGTCCCCTTCTACAGCAGCTGAGGACGAACCATGGCCCTCATATAGCGTGTAAGGACCGCAAAGTCAGGAGTAACCCAGTCCCAATGACCTAGGTCACTCAAGTTAGAAAGGAAGGGAAGAAGCTTCGTCGATAGCCTCTCCCCCTTGTCTCCAAGGTAGAGTGAAGACAAGAACCAACAGAGCCACAAGCGGGCTCTCTGCTCTGCAGTACAAGGAGGAGGAGCCACCTCCCTCCCATCCATCATCACCAACGCCGGGGTCTTTCCCGCAAAGTAATCCCTAACGTAAGTGCTCGGCACTAGCCCGGGAACCGCAGTAGCACTCGCCGCCAGGTTCCAACCAATTAGCCTCGTGGCCTCAGCCGAGTCCATCCTCATGGCCGTCGACGGCCACACCATAGCCTCCTCTCCACACGGCAGACCAAAAATCATGCCGTAGTCCTCCAACGTGACCCCGACCTCACCAAAAGGCATGTGAAAGGTCGAGGTCGTATCCCAGTACCGATCAAGGAAGGCTCGAATCAGGCAAAGATTAGCCCGAAGCTTCCTTTCCTTGATCTCCCTCCACGCTCTCACCAAGGCTCTGAAAGATCCTAACTCGATGATGGCCTATTCCTCCTCCGACAGTCTCCCATAGGCCTCCCTCATTGTCGTGTAGCCAGAAAAAGACCATAAGTTCCCGGCCTCCTGTATCGATTCAACGCAAATCTATCTTTAGCTCAAAGCGAAAGAGAAATGAAACGACAAATGAATAAGGAAAAATGATGAGAGAATGGCAAGCTCGAGACTTATTAAGCTCTTCACCGTCCTGTAATATAGGTGACTCTCCGCTGCCCAAATGAGATGACGACCATCCCATTTCTCAGCCCACTCAGGTGCCCTCGCTAGCTGGCGACCACCTCGTCCGACGTTGGCCCGCCTCGGGGCCTCCTCCTCAGAAGCCTCCTCTTCGGCAGCCTGCTCAGCAAACGCCTCCACTAACACCTCCTCGAAAGTCATAGAAGGGTCAAAGTCGGCGTCCACGTCCATCGGAGCCCTCCCCAACGTAGAAGCAACGTCACCTGCAAAATTAGAGTAAATTAGGCCGCGTCAAATGACGGCGAGCCTCGGTCAAAGTAAATTCCAAGCCTTTCAAGCTCCGAATATGGCCTTTTCCCGCCATCTTTGGCCATTTCTTTCGAAACCCGACCTCTCATGTGGAAAAATGGGTCAAGACAAGTCTAAATTCAAGACAAGTAATGGGTTCGAGTCGAAATTTCGGCAGCATTTCGCTATAACGGTGATTATGCCCTAGAAAAGTGTCATGAAAAGGCCGCGACAAATAAAAAATACAAGATGGTAGGAAGTTTACCCATCACACAAGGATCCCAAATACCAAATTTCATCACAAATGGGAAATTATAAGGCCATTTTCGAAGCAATTTATGAAACAGCTGAGAAACCGTCTCAATTCTACTCAAATGCTCAATACTCAATGAAAATTCAAAAAGAATACAAGGTTATGTTCCTTAAACTACCAATTATCCATTTCTAATGTCAATTTCACAAGGCAAAGCCATTTGGGGGAAAAGTCCCAAATTTTCGAGTTAATTGGGTTAAAAACCCTAATTTTTTCGATCCAAATTAAGCAAAATGCGGATGTTTAAGCAAGAATGAGACACATACCTCGATTAGTCATGATTAATGCAAGATTTTGATCATGTTTTGGCGGAATGTCGTTGAAATTTGAGAGAGTTTTAAGAGAATTTGTGTTTTGTTATAATAAACATAACACGGGTTATGTCGAGTTTTTACTCAGACAGGGACGAACCCAGGAAAAGACGCAGCAGGTGCTGCGCCTCTTCCAAGGGTCGGAGCTCTTGCTGCGCCTTTTCCTCACCTTCCCTCCAATTCAATTTTCAAAAATTCGTTACAAGTTCGTTATTCGTGGGCCCATCTTTGGTGCGCCTCTTCTCCAACACCATATAGCATGCATTTGGTCCATTTGATATTCTTTGTCCGGACCCGTATCTTCGAGAAGACTGTGAATTGTCGTAGTACCTTACCTTCGATCAGACTGTGAATTGTCGTAGTACTTTATCAAGACTTGGCTTGCAACAACGAGCAGGTCTTCTTTGACGGTATTTCAACACACCTCAATTATTTTCCCAGCGAGAGTTCATGACAGCCGATTGTTCTTCTCGAGACATGGAGTTCGCTTGAGACCGACGCAAGCAAATTCAACCTCAAGTTTTTTGCCGAAGTTCGCTTGAGACGACGCAAGCAGATTTCCCCCAGCAGTTTCTACCGACGTCCTGCTGCCCTTCAATATTACGCATTTCCCCTCGGAGTTCGACAAAGAAAGAAGTCTCTGGTATGGTTTCTTCTTATGGCTGGCGAGCTTCCTTACATAGTCTAATGGACTTTAAAAGACCCTCCCCGATAGTCGACAGACTCTAAAATGTTTCCGACGACAGGTCCTTGGCTCAGACCCCTAGAGCCGCCTCGCGTCGCCATAGTTGTCAGGTTGTAATCTTCGATTGACTTGATGGCTATACTTTGACTTTCGCCTTGTCCAAGCCTCAGTCAAAGTGGAGGCTCTATAGATACCTCATTTCTGCACCTCCCGCAAACCACTCTGTGATGATTGGGCCGCATGTTTGGTACACGGAACGATTTAGGACAGTTCATAAGTTTATCGTCAAGTGATAGCTCAAATACTTGTGTCTACCCCTTGGCCGTCATCTACGCGCCATTACGGTCGTTTTGACAGTAATTAGAGTTCATTTGGAGTCCGGGTCAAAAACCGTCTTCATTTTCTAATACACCGTTTAAAATGCCGAGTCGGAATGTTCTGGAACGTTCCGGATATTTCTATTCCATAATTTTAATCTTTTCATCTTTTGGCAAAATATATCCCGAAATCATATTTTAAACAATAAGGAAGTTGAGATCTACCGCAATTTCATAACAGAAACGCGGAAAATCTTTCTTCCGCAAGAGTAAACTTCTGGGGAAAGGACGCAGCACCTGCCGCGCCTCTTCCAAGAGCCGCAGTGGTTGCTGCGCCTCTTCCCTAACTCTTTTCTGCATATTGTCAAATCTTTTCGAGATTTGTTTCCAAAGTTTTACCGTAACCCTAATTCCTCCGTGTGATTAGTATAAATAGGGACTTTCGTTCCTCATATTTCTCACGCGAGTGTCCCCCCTTCTCTTCTCCCTTTGCATTCTAAGACCGCGCTCTTTGCTTATTGACGTCTACGTGCTTGAACTTTCGACCACATAAGCTCGGATCCTTCTGAGTATCAGTCTCGTTTTGCATGACCGACCAATTTGACCAACTCCACTCAATTAATCAAATCAATTTAATCTAAATCCTCTTACGAGGGCACTTTCATCATACATTCGAGTCGAGCAATCACTAATCGTTAACTTAGTTAATCTCGTTTCGTCAAACATGTAAGTCTGAGGGTGTAAATCCCATGTTTTATTATTGTATTTTATTATTGTATAAATTATTGTAAGGTTTACGTCGAAAACATGTTTAAAACCGATTTATAAAACCTTTATCAAACCTATTTTCACGGATTAATAGGAGACAGACGTCGAGAAGAAACGCAAAGAATCGATGCGCCCCTTCAAGAGTCGCAAAGATCTCTTTGCGCGCTCTTCCCGAGCTACCGCATGATTTTCGCCTTTCTTCTTCTTCCTTTGTTCTTTGCTGATTCGTTCCTTTTATTCGTCTTTTCTTATTTTCTTCATAATTATAATACATAATTCATAATTATTTATCATCCTTTAAATATCCGACTTAAATCCCAAGTAATCAATATTTGCGGGTTTTCGTCATTAAAATCAAACCCGGATTTTAGAGATTCGATTTGTTCATATCAAGTCTCTAGAATTCGCCTTTTGTATATATTTCATCTATTTATCACATCTTCATCAATAGTTTAACATAGCAAACCTAATCAATTTGTATTAATAAACCTAATTTGTAATTAGTTTATAATTCACTTTAATTCGTTCTAATTAATTTAAGTTCGTTCTTTATTTTGTGACAAATTCGCATGTAAATAATCTGTTAAATCACCTTTACTCGAGTCGAAAGTCAATAATCGATCATTAAAATCACCAATGAACACTAACAATATGCAGTTCCGGCTTCACAGCCAGAACTCACCTCAGGAATAGACGCAGTGACCATTGCGCCTCTTCCAAGGGGTGCAGCATTGATGCGCCTGTTCCGGGGCGATTTCTGTCCCTGAGCTTCCGTTCTTGCTTTGACCTAGTTTGTTAGCTTATGTATTAATCGACTATTAATCGTAATATCGCCAATAATCTGTCCGTTTTCTAACCTTAATTATTTTCCTTTTCTTTTCTAATATCCGTTTTAAACGTCTTTTCGACGTAAATCATTAAACCAATGTAATTATTGTAATTTTTTAATTATGGTTTGTTTTATTCTTTATTATCGTTTGTTTGCTTTCACATGTAATCAACCTTAAATCCCTATTTTGACCCTAATGTATGCTAAATTACATGTTCACCGACTTAGTTTAATCTCACATGCTAGGATTAATCTATTGGATGTTGCATTGCATGCATATAATCGACAACATATCAAGTATAGATAATTTCTCTAATCATTAGTAGAGGCCGCTATCGAGGCGGGCAGGATTAGGTGTTCGATCAAAAGAGCTTCCTAATACGTACCCTCACCCCTTACTCCAGACCTCTGTGAACATCCGTGTTCATTGGCATCCACGAGAGTCATTCTAGACATAGACTGATAAGGGTGACGAGTTCTTAGTGTTCATGTCATTACTTTGTGTCTTGACATGACGCGAAGTATTCGAACGGTTTCCAATTTTCCACAATAAATTGGTGGCGACTCCACAAATGCAAACGCTTGTTTTCCTAAACGTCTCCGTGGGCCCTCCGTGTCCACAATTAGTGTTCAACAAATCCGCTCTAGTGAAAATCTCGCAGATATTTTTACCAAGGCACTTCCGAGCAAGACATTTGAGAAGTTAATCAATCAACTTGGGCTACGTCGTCTCAAGGATGTCAAGCGATGTTTTAATGAGGGGGAGTAAATACGCGTTGCACTCTTTTTCCCTTAGCCATGGTTTTGTCCCACTGGGTTTTCCAGGCAAGGTTTTTAACGAGACAACACCTAGTGCGTATTACGGAGATTATTGTACTCTTTTTCCTTTATTAGATTTTTGTCCCATAGGGTTTTTCTGGTAGAGGTTTTACCGAGGCATTTTCTCCGATGTTGGACATCCAAGGAGGAGTGTTACGAAATATCTAGAGATATTATATGGATGTCCATATATTACCGTATCTTTAGGAGATATTCTATTACCATATTACATATGTACTCTTATACTATATATACCCTTCGTATGAATAAAGCTGAATACCTTTATGCTCTCTATATTCTCTCATAACTCTCTATTATTCATAACATTGGTTAAATATTTTATTTATTTTTATTTTTTTAATTTAGTAAACTATCTTTTGATTGGATAATTTGTTATAAGTTCCGTATTTTAAGGGAAGTGTGCGTGAACCTATTTATCTAGTGGTAGCCAGAATTGTTAATGAGCAAGTCCAATGATAAGTGGTAACCTTCTAGCTTGACAAATCCACATCATACATTCATACCCTAACATATAACAATAAGTGGATTATATATCTGATGTAGTACATCAGATTGATATAGCTGTTGAGCATTAATGTAAAATTTTTGAGTTTTAATTTAAAATTTTTGAGTATTATTATAAAGTTTTTGAGTTTATTTACTTAAACATTCATCTCAAAAAGTTACATTATAACTCAAAAAAATTACATATAAGCTAAAAAAATTGATTTTTGACATCATAAATCTAAAATGTAATTTATAAATTCTATAAAACTCAAAAAAAAAATACATAAAAACTCAAAAAGTCATTAAGTGTGAGGTAGTACATTTGATGTACAATCATTTTTCTCAACATATAAGTATATAACCATACTCTCTCCGTATCAATCAAAGGTAAAACTTACTGTAAACGGACGTACCACCCCAAAGGTAACATTCCTTATTTGGCCCACAACATTACCAAGTTATCCTTACCATTTGATATTTACACAAAATGCCATTACATGCCCTACCTACTAACCTGCAATTAAACCCACAATTACATACCCCACTTATTTTTTCCCTCTTTACCCTTATTTTTTCACATTTTCTTAAATACTCCATTATTCCCTACGTTACCTTTGGTGTGGTACGGAGGGAGTATTCCAGTGCTTTAGCTAGATTTTATACTAACTTGATGGGACCCATATGTCAAATTCTTTTTTCATACCTAAATTTCTATTGGTTGTTTTGTAAATGTGGGCCATTGTAAGCAAGTAACTTATTGGTTGTTTTGTAAATGTGGGTCATTGTAAGCAAGTAACTTATTGGTTGTTTCCAATAATATTGATCCCTATGTTTTTGCGATTTCTACGTGTACTCCCTCACTTTTTGTAACATACGTGGTACCCCAAACTTTTATCAGTAACTATCGTTGTACCCTTTTATTCCGTCAATATATTTGTAGTTGCGTCGTTGAGTGGTGAACTTAAACTACCTATAATCGCTCGTTACACCACGACCCACGATGTCGCCCACACAACCACTAACTAACGCCTAGTCCTCATCACACCATCACCAACTTTTGCCTCGCTCTTATCGTACCGGCCACAACCCTCGCTAATAACCATTCTATTGATTTTAATTATCACCACCATCATCCTTGCCAATATCACTCTTTTGATTACCATTCTTGCCAATAATCACCCCACACAAATCCTTACACCCTACTGCCTCCCTACCTAATTTTGCGTCGTCACTTCCACACTCCTTCAAGTACCCTTTAAATATGAGTCGCCCATACTTAATTAAACGACGGTGCAATAAAAGCGCACAAGGTGGGTCCGTTTAGGTAGTTGGGATGAAAGAAGGGGGTTGTTGATGAAAGTGGCTGAGGCATAGGGACTATGGCATTTTGGTGGGATGGGGTTAGGGTGGCTGGTTATGAGAAGGGTTATAGTGTTTGATGTAAGATTTGTGTGAGTATAACATTAAGTTAGTTATTTCCTCCGTCTCGGTCAATAGTTTACACTTTTCTTTTTCGGGTGTTTTAGTTTATAGTTTACACTTTTCTTTTTGGGGTATATATGTTTTACTCTCTACTTTATCTTTTAATTATATCAAAAGCAATCTCTCTCCTTGTATATGGTCTTTGTGTATAAACTCTATAAAGTATATTTAACATTTCAATGGGACGGAGGGAGGTATAATCTAATATTAGGTGTTAATTCTATGATTAAATTAAAAAAAAAATGTTAAATAAGCTAAGCAGCCATGTAATCAATTAACGAAATAAATTGACTGAATAGAAGTTTAGGGTGGCGGAGATGGTTAATGATAAAAGTTATGGCTATGGGTGGTCTGCCTAAATTACTCCATTCTTTAAGTAATCTGAATTTAATCCCTCATATCCTTCCTTCCTTTCCAGAACACACTAAAGTGATCGGCAACCTAAACAATAGGTTACTTTATATTTTTAAGGGTTAATAAAAAACTTAATTATTTTACAAGAATAATATAATACTCCTAATTATATTTATTCTCATAATAATCCAAACTATTAACACTCCTCCTGCGGTCACTCCTTCGGCGCCGACTCCCTCCATTCTCATATCCTCTTTTCTCTTCTTCTCTCAATTCTAACCTTATCAATGGGCAACCCAAACCTCCCTGCAATTAAATCGTCCTAACCTGCATAACAAACTAAAGATGTAAAATCAATCTAAAACAATCAAAACTCGAATCACAACCAAAATGTCATAATCCGTAGCAACAATGCAACAATAGCATCACCATCTTCGATCACCTATCCAAAACCTCTCCACCTTCAAAGACCCCACCACACCACCCCCACCAAACCAAGATGACACCAACAACAATCCTTTAGCCACCTTCTCCGAAGACCCAATAATATTTTCCCTATTCTTATTCCCAACATTCTCATCAACTCAATTCTCATCACAAGAACTCTTTTCCGTCAGCGCTGCCTCAACCGTCGAGCGTGATGGTGATTGGGTGGTAAAAAATGCTTGATGGTGATAGGAGGGATTAAAGGATGAAGTAGTTTAAGCAGGTCATCCATAGGATGAATTATTTTTATTTACCAGAGTTTTTGTATTTTATGAAATCATAGTGGTCACGCCATTTTTCACCTGTTAGAGCAGGTAAAAAAAGCAAGTAAGTTTGTTTTAAGAAAGAAAGGGGGATGTGAGGGATTAAATTCGGATTACTTAAAGGATAGAGTAATTTAAGCAGATCACTCGTAAGATGGATTATTCCAATGAAATAACCCTAAAAGTTAAGGGCACCAAGTATGTTTCCAAAAGTAAAGTGATGCAATATAGAAATTAAATAAACAGAGGATGACTACTTAAAATATATATCCCTAAATTTTATATTAATCATAATCATAATTCTAAGTTTTGTCATACAAAAATATATTTAGGATGACTACGTAAAATATTCCTAAATTTTAAATTATATAAATTTCCTTTAAAGAGTCGTCCATACTTAATTAGACGACGGTATAATAAAAGCGCACAAGGTGGATGGGTCCGTTTAGGTTTTTAGGAAGGAAGAAGGTGGGTGTTGATGGAAGTGGCCGGGGCATAGGGACACGCATTTTGGTGGTGTGAGGTTAGGGTGGCCGGTTATGGGAAAGGTTATGGTGTTTGATGTAAGATGTGTGTGAGTATAAGTTAAGTTAGTTACTCCCTCCGTCTTGGTCAATAGTTTATATTTTCCTTTTTCGAATGTTTCGGTCTATAGTTTACACTTTCGTTTTGGGGTATATATGTTTTACTCTCTACTTTATCTTTTAATTATATTAAAAGCAATTTCTCTCTATTTTTATCATGGTCTTTGTGTATAAAGCATATGTAAACATTCATTAGGACGGACTTATAATCTAATATTAGATGTAAATTCCGTGATTAAATTTTAAAAAGATGTTAAATAAGCAGCCACGTAATCAATTAATGAAATAAATTGACTGAATAGAAGTTTAGGGTGACCGAGATGGTTAATGATAAAAGTTAAGGGTAGTAAGTATGTTTCCAAAAAACGAAAGGGTATAATGTAGAAATCAAAGAAACAGAGTGACTATGTAAAATATCCCTAAAATTTATATTAATCATAATCTTAATTTTAAGTTTTGTCATAAAAAAATGTAATTTAAATGATAAATATACGAATTAAACAAAGTAACGCAACTATAATTTATTAGAAAATTATTTATTTTTTATAAATTATAGGTAGCGAGGAATCCGGGCACCAAGTCAACAACGCTAATAAAACCAAAATGCAAAAAATAAAGAATGTAATTACAAACAAATTTACAATCAAATTCCACGATATAATGTATTATCTTAAAGGGAATAAAAATCAAAAAACAAAATCAAAAGCGATCCACATCACAATTAGTACTTTGATTAGTCTTGCCAGAAGTCAAGTTAATCACGACAGGAGAACAAATAACCTTCAAAGTAAAATGCTTATGTTTCCATCCTTTAACCTCGTACCTCACCGAAGCCCTCACCCTAACCTGCACCCTCAATTCCCCTGCCTTAGTTTCGTTCCTCATCGCCTTAACCACGTCGGGATCCGATATGGGAACGTTTTGGGATACGGGTCGGGCCGAAAACAATAGGTCATCCCCATGGTCTTGAGTGTACGGGCCTAAGGTCTCGTACCCTAGGGCATAGTCATTAGTATGGTACATTGAGACCGCAACCACGTGGTAGATGATCTTATATTTAGGATCGCGGTTGTGGGAATGGACTACCACGGTGAAAGTAGCGTTGACATAGTTGGTGGTGGAGAAATTGTAGCCGCTGACCGCTGCTTGGTCAATGCTGAACGTCGGGGACTTCATTTTGTCTGCTAACCATGCAATTAGTAGTGCTATTCCTCCTAGAATTATAAATGTCGTTGCAGCACAAGTTATGGTTCCTGATTTGCCCATTATAATTGAATTTTAACCTTTTTTTTCCAATGTATAAACGGTATTGCGGTATTGGGATCCGAGAGTTTTATTGTAAATTGGTTTTTGAATTTTTTTTTGTTACAAAGTTGTTGCAAATATTATTATGTGTGTTAATGATATATATTTATATAGATTTGAAATTTGAAGAATAAAAGGATGAAGATGCTATGAAAAAGCGGTGTAAATACAAATGTCAACGTTAATTAGTTGAAGGTAGAAGGAAGACCCGAAGAGTTGAAGTTCTGTTATACTTTGTTTACTCTATTGCTATGGGGATTGATTTCTTAATGAAAAATTAATTAATTAATGTCATTCAGATCTGTCTTCTTCCAAGACTTCGTTCTTGTAATTAATTATATAAAACGTAAGATGTGGATGCACAAGGGACAAGCTCGCACGGAGCGGCAACAAGTCTCTCTTAAGATAAATCGTTTTAAATTTTCAACGGATTAAGTATTATCCTATTTGTTTATTTTTTTTTTTGGTTCAACGAAGGGTCGCATTACAATAGGAGAGGAGGAATCGAACCTGAGACCTATTGTTCAGGATACCTCCGTCTTAACCACTAGACTAAGACATTTTCGGTATCCTATTTGTTTATATAAGACATATTTTCCTGTGTATTATATTTTTCTTTTATTCTAACTACTTAACCCGTCTTATGCACAAAGCCGAGGGTTTTATCGAATGATTTTGGGTCCGGTTCAATTGGGTTGGTCATCAAGTTTTGAGTTTTTTTTTTTTTTTTTTTTTTTTTTTTTTTTTTTTTTTTTTTTTTTTGAGTTTATCTAGTTATTAAGAACATCTCCAATTAGGCCTTGTTTGGTTGTTCACTCAATTCATGAGAATTCTAGAATCCCATGAATTGATATTTTAATAGGTCTTGGTATAGACGGGTGGGGCGAACAGACGGGTAAAGACCTCTAATAAAATGGGTAGGGGGACAAGGTGGGGCACCCCCCATATGCTTCCCACTTTATGGCAAATGGGTATTTTGTGAGGGGAAATGGTATCCGTCTATACGTATAGACGGATAGTGTCCGTCTATAATGAGAATTTGTATTGAGATTTTTTAGAGGTTGTTTGGTTACCCCATTTTTTTGTAAAGGGGGAGTTTAAAACTCCTACATAATGGGTGAATTTAACTACCTACCCCCTCGTTGTCATTGGAAATTCTTAGGAAAATAAAACTCCAACGTGACAACCAAACGGATTATTGTAATTCACGTGAATTTTAATGTAGAAATTAATCTCCAGTGCATTGCAAATTAACACGTCAATTTACTTCCCTTATGAACCAAACGAGACCTAAGTCGTATTTCATTTATATTTATTTGGCGTGTAATTATCCTTGATCTTACTTTATATACTCATTTTGGATTTTGTTAATATTTTATGTTTGTCATATCATTAAATCGAACTGTCTGACGTCGAACCGGTTAGCCATTTTCGAAAGATGAGAGCATGACATATAATACGGTATTGTTTTAATTAAACATATTAAAATTTAGTGTAAATAAATGTAGTATGGTAATTTAACAACAAATAGAGTTATGAAGAAAGTTATTTGATATTTTAAAATTTTATTTATGCAAAATTTTAGGAGTTTAAGAAAATATTGTAAAATACTTCCTCTTATTTACTTATTTCTTCCCTATTTGCTTACTGGTTTTTTATTCAGGTTTCTCCCTTTCCTTTTTTGGAAGCTTTGTATGGTTCAAAAACGTAATTGTTATTTCCTACACGCATTTTACTTAATCCTAGACAAAATTATTAACTGTTTCCCACTTTACCCTTCTCACTTCATACCCACAAAAAAAAAATTAAACCTAATTGAAACCCTCACCCCAGCCACCCATTTCCCCTTACCCACCGCAAACCAACATGATCAGTTGCCATCGACAAACGGCGACCACCGCTCGCAAGTGAATTAATCGAGGACAATCTGATCGGAAATCGCCATTGAAATTCGTCAACTTTAATTATGCCAAGATTCCTCCTTCATTCCTTTCAATGTTTCCGGACATCATGTTCTTCTTCATCGATTATTTTCCCATTTGTGAATTGTGTATTGTTACTAAGAAATTACTAATTTTGTCATATTGTTGCTTCGATTATACGGAGTTTATTACATTGGTTTACTCAATGACAATTTTGAGATCTATTATGGAAATACGAATGAGCAACACCGGTGGGGGACAGTGGGGATGCGGTTGGTGGTCGACGATGCAGTGGGGAAGCGGTGGTCGGCGCAGGCCGGTGGCGCCTGACCACGGTGAAGTGGGGTGGGGTAGGGGGATGGTCGGGGTTGGGATTTGATTTGGGGGTTAATTTTTTTTTTTTTTTGGTATGAAATGGGAGGGGCAAAGTTGGAAGAAGTCGGGAATTTGTGTAGGATTTAGTAAAATGTTGTGTAGGAAATAACACATCCCAAAATCAATTGCATATGGAGTTGTGTGTTTTATGTGCTCCAAATTCATTTCCTTATTTCTTGTGCAAAAAGGATAAGGGAAGAAAAGAGTGAATATAGTAATAAAACTAAAAATATACTTTATATTAGAGTAAATTAGATTTTGTGCCCGTGCGTTGCACGGGTTTCAAATTTGTCTTTCCTCTAATTTTTATGTACCTTTCAATATCATTTTAAATTATACGTAACAGTTGTGTTTCAATTACTCAAATAAGGTACTTTGTACCGTTTTCCCAAATTTTCGAAATTAAATTTTAAACTAAATAACTATGTCAAACAATAACACATGGGATTTGCATGATTTTCTCATATATCGTAAAATTAAGACTCATGCTTGTTTACTTGCTCATAATCTTATCACTTTGAATTTTTTTTTTTTGTTTTTTACTATCAAATCAATTTTTAATTTCTACTTTTCTATGCCAGATAATAAAAGAGATAATAAAAGAGCCCGTAGTTACTGTGTAAGACGGACCCATAATGAAAAAAAATAATCTATTTATTAGTAATAAATGAACAATTTTTTTGCAAAAGGGGACCGTCTCGCAGAGTAAGACCGTCTTATACTATAATTTGTGTAAAAGGGCGGCCTCTCTTAAGAGATGCTTTCTAAAAACCATTGGGACTATGGGAGCACGCCTTAGGTATTGACGTCGCTCCCTAAACCAGGCTTACGCCTGATCACATAATCCACATACCACCAAGTGCCAAGTTCCTCCAATTTCATAGGCAAGAGTTCCTTCTCCTCTACTATTTCATCCCATACAGGACCTTTATCTCGCATCATCTCCTCGAGGGTCTCCCTACATTCTTCGAATTCCATATACTCGACCTCAAACTCCTCTGCTAAAACCTTCCATAAATCTCTCATTATTCTAAGGACACCCTGTGCAGTTTATCGGATTATAAATTTCTATACATTGATTGCACCGTCTACACAGGGACCTCAAACTTGATGATTGGCTTCTTTAATCTTGATTTTGTTTCCACTGTGAATTTGATTGTGGCTTGTAGCATATCGGTATGTTTTTTCCCCAATGCTTAAAAAATGAAAGTTTGCAAATGGTGTTTGGGGTAATTAAATAGTGCAAATTTTTAGAGATCTGGAACAACAAAAATTCTCTCTCCACGTACCATTATAAAAATCAGTATGTGGCCTGTATTTTAGGCTTCATCGTTTTAGATATTCCCCTTGCCTGAGTATTGCAGTCCCTGGAAAATTACTTATCCTCACTGGTTCGTGGGTTTTGGGGAAATGAGTTCTAATCTCGATCTTCACAATCACGATTTCCCAAAAAGCATACCATTCCCCCTGCCCACTTAGCTTGCAGAAAAATCAATATCTCCTAAACATCAATCAAAAAAGAAAAACATGGATTAGTCACCTTGCAAATCAAATCGAAGATGATAGTAGGAGTAAAAAGCAAAGAACGTATATATTGGATACCTACTTTTCCCAATATAACTATATGAATTCAAAATATACATATATATATATATATACATATATATATATATATATATATATATATACACATATATATATAGAGAGTGGTTCTTATAAGGTCATCATATATAATGAGTCCCTAAGTCTTAATAGAAGCCTTTGGATATAGTGGATGGAGGGATGAGATTCAATCAAAATGAAAGGCTACAAACTAATCTCACTAAACAAAATGCTTATTACTCTAATTTCCTCCTCAACTCAATTATTCCCCTCATTAATCACTCCTCTCCTCTCATTATCACAACCACACTACTTCTTTCTATCTCACTTCTCTCATTTCATAAACCAAAAAAAAAAAACCATACAAAAAAAACCAAACAAAAACAAAACAACACCAATATTCCCTCCGTCCTTCCTCATGCCGCCAACCACCCACCTCCTGCCGCCAACCACCTCACCTCCGTCCTTCCTCCTGCCGCCAACCACCCCACGGCCACCCGTACCACCTTTCCTCCACACCTCTCCTCCTTCTACCCCCACCACCTTCCTCCACCCGCAACCCAACACCAGCGACAACAACAACAATGACAACAACCCAACAACAACCGGCAACAACCAACAACCCAACAACCAGCAACAACCAACAACCCAACAACCAACAACCCAACAACAACGACAACAACAACCACAACCAACCCGACATCCCTCTTTCTCTCCCATTTCCCGCCACCTACAGCCACCCTCACGGCCACCCAGACCCACCACTCGACTCCTCTCACCACCCTCGACCTAGATCTGTCCATACCCAGACCCAAACCAACCCGCAACCTCTTCAAAAATGAAGCCCTAAACCGGGTCACCAAAGTCCTTATATTCGTTCAAATTTCAAATTTGAAATTTCAGATTTGTTTTTTTTTTTTTCGTTTGGTTTTTTTTTTTGTTTTTTTTTAGATTTTAGATTTGCTTTGGTTTTTAATTTTTGTTATTATTGTTATTTAGATTTTCGTTTGGTTTTTTTTTTTCGTTTTGTTTTATTTTTGTTTTTGTTCTTTGTTTATTGTTTTTTGTTTATTGTTCTTTGTTTTTTGTTTTATTTGTATTTTTGTTTTTTGTTTTATTTACGGTTTTTGTTAGATTTACAGGTTTTTTGTTAGATTTATGCATATAATTTGTTATTCTCATGAGTCATTCACCAACATTTTATTTTTGTATATAATTTGTTAATTTAATTGGGTTATACGACTAAAGTTATACAATTTACGACTTAAAACACCAAAGTTATATATTGTTATTGAAGTATTTTTGGACTAAAGTTATACATCTTGTCTATTAATGTTATACACTGCGTGCATTAGAGTTATACACACGATATTTAAATTTGGTTTTTTTTAATTGTTATTTGGTTTATTTCAGATTTCGGGTTTGGTTGGGTTGTTGGTTTTTTGGTTTTATTATTGTTATTTGGTTTTTTGTTTTTGTTATTATGAGTTTTTTTGGTTTTTGTTATTATTTTTTTTTTTTTTCATATTTTTCATATTTATTGTTTGATTTTTTTACTATTTACGACTAAAGTTATACATTTTATGATTAAAGTTATACATTTTATGACTAAAGTTATACATTTTATGACCAAAGTTATACAAAAAAAGACTAAAGTTATACAAAAATTGGACTAAAGTTATACAAAAAATTGGACTAAAATTATACAAAAATGAACCAAAGTTATACAAAAATGAACCAAAGTTATACAAAAATGGACCAGAGTTATACAAAAATGCACCAGAGTTATACAAAAAATTGGACTAAAGTTATACAAAAAAATGAACCAAAGTTATACAAAAATGAACCAAAGTTATACAAAAATGAACCAAAGTTATTCAAAAATCGACCAGAGTTATACAAAAATGCACCAAAGTTATACAAAAATTGGACTAAAGTCATACAACAATGGACTAAAGTTATACAAAAAATTGGACTAAAGTTATACAAAAATGAACCAAAGTTATACAAAAATGAACCAAAGTTATACAAAAATGGACTGAGTTATACAAATATGCACTGAGTTATACAAAAAATTGGACTAAAGTTATACAAAAATGAACCAAAGTTATACAAAAATGGACAGGTTTACAAAAATGCACGAGTTATACAAAAATGCACTGAGAGTTATACAAAAGTTAGTCCAATTTTGTATAACTTTAGTCCATTTTTGTATAACTTTGGTTCATTTTTGTATAACTCTAGTTCATTTTTGTATAACTTTGTTCATTTTTGTATAACTTTGGTTCATTTTTGTATAACTTTAGTCCATTTTTTGTATAACTTTGGTGCATTTTTGTATAACTCTGGTCGATTTTTGTATAACTTTAGTCCATTTTTTGTATAACTTTAGTACATTTTTTGTATAACTTTGGTGCATTTTTGTATAACTCTGGTCGATTTTTGTATAACTTTGGTTCATTTTTGTATAACTTTGGTTCATTCTTGTATAACTTTAGTCCAATTTTTTGTATAACTTTAGTCCATTTTTGTATAACTTTGGTTCATTTTTGTATAACTTTGGTTCATTTTTGTATAACTTTAGTCCATTGTTGTATCACTTTAGTCTAATTTTTGTAAAACTTTAGTCTTTTTTTGTATAACTTTGGTCTATTTTTGTATAACTTCAGTCTTTTTTTGTATAACTTTAGTCCATATTTGTATAACTTTAGTCCATTTTTGTATAACTTTGGTCCATTCTTGTATAACTTTGGTTCATTTTTGTATAACTTTGGTTCATTTTTGTATAACTTTGGATCATTTTTGTATAACTTTAGTCCAATTTTTTGTATAACTTTAGTCCAATTTTATATAACTTTAGTCTTTTTTTGTATAACTTTGGTCATAAAATGTATAACTTTAGTCATAAAATGTATAACTTTAGTCGTAAATAGTAAAAAAATCAAACAATAAATATGAAAAATATGAAAAAAAAATAATAACAAAAACCTAAAAAACTCATAATAACAAAAACAAAAAACCAAATAACAATAATAAAACCAAAAAACCAACAACCCAACCAAACCCGAAATCTAAAATAAACCAAATAACAAGATTTAAAACCCGAAATCTTAAAAAAAAGTATAACAAGAAGAGATTTGAGAAAATGAATAAAAAAGGAGAAGTAACAAAATAAAAGAAAATAAAAGACAACAACAAAAAATGAATGGAAAAAACAACTCAAAACATGAAAATAAACACCAAACGAAAAAAAAAAACCGAGGCGAAAAAAAAAAAAAAAAGGTGGCGGCGGTGTGGTGGCGGCGGTGGTGGGTGGTGAGTTGGTGTCGGGTGGGATAGTGGTGGGTGGTGGTGAATGAGGAAGAGAAGAATGAATGATTTATTTGGGTTTTTTGATTTAATTGGATTTTTTAGGTTTTTTGATTTAATTGGATTTTTTGGGTTTTATTTATTTATTTGGGTTTTGGGTTTTTTATTTATTTGGATTTATTAGGTTTTTATTTTTTGGGGTTTTAGAGAGAAGATGAGTTGTGTGATATGTGAGAGAAGTGGATGAGAGGAAAAGAAGTTATAGTGAATTAGTGATTAATTAGAAGGATTAGTGAAGGAGGAGAGAATGAGTGATATTAGTCCATAAACACACTTTTGGAGGTTGATCTTGGCCATCCATCTCCCTCCATCCAATGGCTCACAATAGGACTTATGGACTTAATATATCTAAGGACCTTAGTTGATATATATAACACTTAAGCTAATGTATGAAAAAAAATTTACGTAAGAGGCAAAGAAGATGGAAGTAGCATGAGTTTGATCTTCTTATCACCCAAGTAGCTTTTTATATGCAATGCTAATTGACAACGAAATTGAATTAAGATAAAACTCCTAACTGAAATACGGCTCCTAATTTAATACAACTTTTATTCCGACCCCAATTCCTCTTGCATGAATCAGATTTAAGCTTGTTCGGCTCTTAGACCCCCCAATGAATAACACGCTTACTACTCGAAAGTTGGCCTCGAACGGACTCCGAGGAATGCTGCTACATATGCCATCTGCTATGTTGATATCCTGAACAGTAAAACGGTCATCTTGAAAAACAAAAACGTCATATATACAAAAACGGAGGGAGTAGTTCATACAATTGAAATTAATTCATTAAGAGTCCTGTTTAGTCAATCATCAATATAATTCTATTTTCATACTTATTATATAACTACGTCTCAAATGACTTGATCTCATAAAAAATATATAAATAGGGTATACATCGTACATGTTTCATGATAACATTGTTTTGCTGTACGTTAACTGAAACAATTAAAAGAAATTTCCAGGCTATGCAAATACTGGTCACATGAGGAAAATAGAGGGTACGTCATACGTGATTGCATGAGTAAGAATATATTAGGGAAGCGATATTCAGAAAAAAGAAATCATCAAGTGCAAAAGTGGTAACCCTAAGCTGATGCATAGTGTATATATATACCTACTTTGTAATTAGTGTTTTAGTTCTTAACAAATTCAAATTGAAAATAGATCTTTTGTCCGTTGTTATTAATTATAATATAATTATTATATCTTCTGCATTATCTGTTTGGCCAAATTTATATCTTTTCGTACATATTAATATTTAAACTATATAGGTGTTTTACAAAAGTTGGAGACTCTAGAATTGCCTGAAAAAAGCCTCTTACTCCTTTTTGAAACTAACTTTTTTAAAATTACTCCCTTAAGTTGCAATTTTTGTCAAAATTATTCCTTTAAACTGCATTTTTTCCTAAAATTGCTTTAAACTCCTATTTAAGTTGACTTTTTTCCTCTGTTTTTGAACACCCCCCCCCCCCCCCCTTTTACATTTGTCTACACAGTTATGCCTTTCAAAGTAGATATTGACTAAGGTACAAACGAAATAAGTTAAAAACAGACGAAATTGTGGTCAATGGGCCATGGGGGCGCTTGGAAAACAAGCGTTTGCATTTGTGGAGTCGCAACCAATTTATTGTGGAAAATTGGAAACCGTTCGAATACTTCGCGTCATATGAAGACACAAACTAGTGACATGAACACCAAGAACTTGTTACCCTTAGCATTCTATGTCTAGAATGACTCTCGTGGATGCCAATGAACACGGATGTTCACAGAGATCTGGAGTAAGGGCTGAGGGTACGTATTAGGAAGCTCTTTTGATCGAACACCTAATCCCGCCCGCCTCGATAGCGGCCTCTACTAATGATTAGGGAAAATCGTCTATACTCGATATATTGTCGATTATATGCATGCAATGCAACATCCAACGTTTTAATCCTAACATGTGAGAATTAATACTAAGTCGGTGAAACATGTAGTTTAGCATACAATTGGGTCGAATCGGGATTTAAGTTCAATTATATGTGAAAGCATACAAGTGATACAAAGCACAATGATAAATACAACAAAGGAAAATACAATAATTACATCGGGTTTAATGATTTATGTCGAAAATACCTTTAAAACGGATAATTTGAGAAAAAGAATAAATTAACAAATTAACGAACAGGAATTAGGGTGATAATACGATTAATAGTAGATTAATTACGTAATTAATAAACAAAGTCAAGGCAACACGGGAGTTCAGAGACAGAAGTCAGCCAGGAACAGGCGCAGCAGAGCTGCGCCCTCTGGAAGAGGCGCAGCAGTCGCTGCGTCTGTTCCTTGGCTCAGTTCTGGCTGTGAAGCCGGAATTACAAGTCGTTAATATTCGTTGGTGATTTTAATGATCGATTAATAATATTTACTCGGATGAAAGTGATTAGCAGATTATTTACATATGATTAACGGTCATAAAAGCGATAAACATGGATGAAAACTAATTAGGACGAATTAATACAAGATTAAAGAGGATTAATTAACAAATTAAGGATTAAACAAATAAGTAGGTTAAATACGATGAATTAATGACGGACTAATGATGAATATGATAATAAACAGGTGAGAATATATCAAAGATCGAATTCCAGAAACCCAACATGAATGAATCGAATTTCTACAACCCGGTTTGACTTTAATGACGAAAACCCGCAAATATTAATTACTTGGGATTTAAGTCGGGAATTAATGAGATGAACTAATTACTAACGGTGATGAACAATTTATATGTTGGAATTATTATGTTCAGATTGTTATATTAAAGCAAGGAACAAATGAAAACAAAAGAAAAAGAACGAACGAATTATCGAAAGACGAAGGAAGAAGAAAAGAAGCAGGAACTGCGGCAGCCTCACGAAGAGGCGCAGCAGGTACTGCGTCCCTTCGAAGAGGCGCAGCAGTTGCTGCTGACACGTCTGTCGCGTACCTGTCCCTCTGCTCTATCTTATACGAGAAATCCATCCTAAAACCTAATTCATGGACTAATTACAAAAGCCCATAAAATAATTAGGCGGGCATTAACTAAAGCAGGGAAACCCACTCGATCGAGTAGAAATAAACTACTCGATCGAGCAAACTAGCACCAACCCTCTCGATCGAGCGGAAATAAACCACTCGATCGAGCACTTCTTGCTTGTCTCCTCTTGTGTATACTCGAAAGTGGTCGATCGAGCATCCTTAGGTATATAAAGCATTCGATCGAGCATAAAATCTACTCGATCGATCTATTTAAGCATGTTAGACCTTGAAAGACTTCCCGAATCCAGCTCACGCGTCTTCCAAGTGTTAGATTTCCAAACTCCGGCTCCTCATTCTCCATAAATGCATGCAAATGGGACGGATTAAGGCTCGGTTTAGCTCCTTTTTGGTCAATTCCTGCAAATTACATAAAACGAACCAAAGTAGAATATTCGGGGGTATTTGTAGCTAGATGCTACAGAAAAAGTACAGAAATGCGTGTGAAAATGAGGTAAAAACCTTATATAAAAGACACGCATCAAATCTCCCCAAACCAAACCTTTGCTTGTCCCCAAGCAAATATGAATGCAACTAAGAATAAACAATGGAACGGGACCAACGCATCAGCTACAAATCACCCACTAGAACCAATTTAATGCAATAACTGACAAAGTGGCAAATGAGAAGTGCAAACGAGTTAAATCAATGTTTCAAACTTACTGAACCGTCGACCTTGCAAGACTCAAAAGATATCGGACTCTCACGGGTCGCTCGTCACTCAAAATTAGGCACAGGGTGAGTATATATGTGAAAGATAGGAAGAAGTAAAGACACTCACCTAACTCGATCCATAAGAACATGCATGCAGTTAACATGAATAAAGTCTCTACAACCGTACATATGCATTCCAACCATACTAATGACCAAGACACATGCCGAGGACTTACATTTGGGTAAGTGAGGTAATGGGTAAGAAGGGGCTAAGATGAATTTGGATATGTGGGGTTAATAGCCAGGCTAGCAACAACGGATCCAAACATAAACTGCATCCCAACTTCGTACTCAACATAACAAGATGAAACGGTGCAAAAACTATGCACTAAACTCACAAAACGCCAAAAACTCGTCAACTCCCCATAAGATATAAGTGAAACATGGGAGTGAAAGTCATTATACAATTCTCATTTTTCTTCACACAAGATTTTTCTTTCTTTTTTTCTTCTTTTCTTATCTCGTTTTTTTTTTCGCTCTCTCTTTTTTTTTTCTTTTTCGTTTCATTTTTTCATCATTTTTTTTTCTTCCCCTTCAGTTCTTCCACCATCTTCTGAAATCAGAATAAATAACCATACTGCAATAAAGCATTCCAACAACTACTCGTCACTAGCTCGGCTAGGGTAGGGAGTATTATAGAAAGTAGTTAAAAGGACAAAAAGGCAATTTGGCTATGTGGAGCTCATGGGTAGAATGAAATAAAGGGAACTGCCTCTCTTAACATGCGTCACCATCCACAGACCGAATGCATACAGGTATTAAGAAGACTAGACTCATGCTTATGCAAATTGATGTTACATGCCTTAAAGAGAGTACTACTCACATCCTAAATGAAACCGGTCATGAATGTCACCAGTTTATAAAGCTCTAACCTCAGAATGTAATGTAGCTTGCCGACATAATGAATCAAGTCTATTTGTTCAGATAAGAGAGAAATAAAAACTCGTAGATTATGCACATAATCACGCCAACTAAATGTCAAGAGTATGCAAGGCTTAAGTAAAGATTCAATGTAGCGTCAATGTTCAAACGTTCCGACTCAAATTAAACGTTAATTTTTTGAATTTTTATGATTTTTTTTTTTTGAATTAATTAAAGCAACAATGCATGCGGAAATAAATAAACGTGCAAGCAGAAATGCAAGAAAACATGCAGACACAGATATGAATGCATACCTCCCCAAACCAAACCGTACAATGCCCTCATTGTACCAAAAATAGGGAAAGAAATGCAAACTAAAGAGAAAAGGAGAAGTGGAGTCGGCAAACTTACAAAACGTCATAAGAAGGGACCTCCCCAAACCGACCACGAACATGGGAGGTCAAAGAAAGTCAAACAGTAGCTCCATAGACGTAAATCAGCCGCTGGAAGACATAACTACTCGATCGACTGACTTGGAACAGCTCGATCGAGTGAAGTGGCAAAAGGAAGGACTCGATCGAGCAGAAAACCAGTCGATCGAGCAGATGTGGTTTCAGCTTTGGTCGATCGAGGACAATTATCACTCGATCGAGTGAAAACTACCCCAGAAAGTGCTCGATCGAGTACTTTGACCTGCAAAAAACGCATTTAAAGCAAGGAAACACATAGAGAGTTCGTAAAACAGCGTCTAAAGTTCAACATAAAGCTAAAGAAAAATAAATAGTTCAACAAAAGTACAATAAAACAGTCCGGGCTGCCTCCCAGAGAGAGCTGGTTTTAGGGGTCCCGCACGACCTTTCTGGTCATCAATTAACTGGCGCGTCAAGTGTGTCGAAATACAAGATTTCAACACGATTGTCTGTTTCATTCGCCTCGTGGTAATGCTTCACATATTGGCCATTCACCTTGAACCTATGACCTTCGGAATCTTCGAGCTCTACGGATCCAAATTTGGTAACAGCCGTCACCATATAAGGACCACTCCACCTGGACTTCAGCTTGCTAGGGAATAATCTCAATCGGGCATTGAAAAGCAGCACCTTTTGCCCAACATGAAACTCACGAGGTAGGATCCTCTTGTCATGCCATCTCTTCGTCTTTTCTTTGTAAATGCGCGAGCTATCATAGGCGTTAAGCCTAAACTCTTCCAACTCATCTAGCTGCAAAAGCCAATTCTGACCACACAACTTAGGATCATAATTAAGCTCACGAATTGCCCACCAGGCCTTACATTCCAATTCAATAGGTAAGTGACACGATTTCCCATAAACTAGCCTATAAGGTGATGCACCAATTGGTGTCTTAAAGGCAGTTCTGTAAGCCCATAATGTGTCATCTAACTTGAGACTCCAGTCTTTCCGTGATTTAGAAACTACCTTAGACAAGATCTCTTTCAGCTCACGATTAGAGACCTCAACTTGACCACTAGTTTGGGGATGATACCCCAAACCACGCCGGTGTTGGACACCAACTTTAGACAGAATAGAAGTGAGTTTCTTTTCTTTAAAATGCATCCCCCATCACTAATGACGACCCTAGGGACACCAAATCGAGGGAATATGATCTTTTTAAACATCTTTATCACGGTCTTAGCATCACAATGGGGTGAGGCAATTGCCTCAACCCATTTTGACACATAGTCTACAGCCACTAAGATATACCTGTTACCTTTACTGGATGGGAACGGTCCTTGGAAATCAATGCCCCAGACATCGAAGACCTCAACCTCTAAGATGCCGTTTTGTGGCATCTCATGTCTCTTTGGAATGTTCCCTGATCGTTGGCAAGCATCACAAGCTGAAACAAAAGACTTAGCATCAGCAAACAAAGAAGGCCAGTAAAAACCAGACTGAAGTACCTTAGCCACGGTGCGCGATGGACCGTGGTGACCACCATATGAAGAGGAGTGACAGCCTTCCAGGACTACTTTGGTCTCCCACTGCGGAATACACCGTCTGTAGAGACCGTCTGCACATTCCTTAAACAAGTAAGGATCATCCTAAAAGTACTGCTTACCGTTATACAGAAAACGCTTCCTCTGCTGATGAGAAAGGTCAGGCGGCAGCTTGCCACTGACAACGAAGTTAGCTATATCTACATACCAAGGTTCTTGGTTAACAATAGACGATATAACAGCAATTAAAGTATCGTCAGGAAAAGAATCATCAATAGGTAGAGAATCTTCCCCTTCTTGTCGCATCAGTCGCGACAAGTGATCAGCTACAACGTTCTCAGCTCCTTTCTTATCCTTAATCTTCAAATCAAACTCCTGAAGGAGGAGTATCCATCTCAGTAGCCGTGGTTTAGCCTCCTTCTTAGCAAGGAGATGCCTCAAAGCTGCATGGTCAGTAAAAACAGTGACTTCTGACCCAACTAAATAAGTACGAAACTTCTCTAAGGCATAAACTACGACTAGCGGCTCTTTCTTTTCGATGGTAGTGTACTTTACTTGAGCCTCATCTAGAGTTCGGCTCGCATAGTAGATAGCATTCAAAGCTTTGTCTTTCCTTTGGCCTAGCACTGCTCCTAGTGCATAGTCACTCGCATCACACATAATCTCAAATGGCAGGTCCCAGTCGGGAGGTGTATGATCGGCAGAGACAGAGACTAAGGCCCGCTTTAACCCGTTAAAAGCAGAAAGACAATCATCAGTAAACACAAAAGGGGCATCCTTAAGGAGCAACTGTGTAAGTGGTTTAGCAATCTTTGAGAAGTCCTTGATAAACCGGCGATAAAATCCAGCGTGACCAAGGAAACTCCTCACCCCCTTAACATTGACAGGAGGTGGTAATTGCTGAATCACTTCCACCTTTGCTTTATCAACTTCTATTCCTCTATCAGAAACTAAGTGCCCTAAGACAACTCCCTCGTTGACCATAAAGTGGCACTTCTCGATTCAAAGACAAGGTTAACCTCAATACACACGCAACACTTTCTCAAGGTTAGACAGACAGTTAGAAAAATCACTTCCATACACACTGAAATCGTCCATAAAAACTTCCATGATAGACTCAATATACTCTGAAAATATCCCCATCATGCACCTTTGAAAGGTGGCAGGGGCATTACACAAACCAAAAGGCATCCTGCGATAAGCAAAAACGCCCTGAGGACAAGTAAATGTAGTCTTAGCCTGATCGTCTGGGTGGATAGGGATCTGAAAGAACCCTGAATACCCGTCTAAATAGCAGAAAAATTTATGAGAAGCTAACCTTTCTACCATTTGATCAATAAAAGGAAGGGGAAAGTGATCTTTCTTGGTGGCGGCATTGAGCTGTCTATAATCTATGCACATCCGCCAACCAGTCACTACTCGAGTAGGTATTAATTCATTCTTTTCATTCTTAACAACCGTTGTCCCTCCTTTCTTCGGGACCACCTGTACTGGACTTACCCATTTGGAATTACCAACAGAATAAATAATACCTGCATCTAGCAGCTTCATTACCTCAGCCATCACAACATCCTACATCTCCTCGGTTCAAATTTGCGCCCCCCCGTCTGCAAGGTTTGTGATCTTCCTCCAGCTCTATCTTGTGCATACAAACATCGGGACTAATCCCCTTGATATAGTCCAGTGAATAACCCATTGCTTTCCTGTTTTTCTTAAGTACAGCTAACAAAGAAGTCAGCTGATCATCATTAAGCTTAGCACTAACAATGACTGGATATTGCTCTGTATCATCTAAGAAGACATATTTAAGATGAGAAGGGAGAGGCTTACGTTCCGGTACCTTTACCTCAATGGAGCAAAGAGTGCTAATCATTTGTTCCACTTGCTCTCCCTCATGCTCATCCAAATCATCAACAAGCAAATCTAACGCAGCGTCATCGTCGTCTGGGCTATCTGCACACTCATCAAAAAGCATAAGGGCTTCTAGTGGGTCCCTCATAAAAGAACCCGACCAGAAGTCATAGATAGACTCGTCAATAATGTCAACCGAATAGCAAGTATCCTCTATCATTGGCCGAGCCAAAGTGCTAGACAGACTGAAAGTGATCGCGTCATCCCCTACTGCAAGAGTCAAACGCCCTTGTTTGACATCAATGACGGCCCCAGCTGTACAAAGGAATTGTCTTCCTAAGATAATTTGGGTCCGGGTGTCCTCAGCTATATCTAAAACAAGGAAATCAACTGGGATAAAGAGCTTGCCTATTTTCACAGGCACGTCCTCTAAGACACCTAAGGGCTTCCTAACAGATCTATCAGCCATCTGTAGGGTAATGTTAGTCACTTTAAAATGACTCATGTTCAGTTTCTTGCAGACAGGAAGGGGCATGACGCTAACACTGGCTCCTAAATCACAAAGGGCCTTATCAATAACCATGTTGCCTATAATACAAGTAATAGAAAAGCTGCCCGGGTCTTTCATTTTAGGTGGACCCTTATTTAAAAGCAAATTACTAGACTCTTCCATAAATGAAATCGTCTCAAACTCGCTTAAATTTCTCTTACATGTCACAATATCTTTCATAAACTTAGCGTAAGTAGGTACCTGAGTAACAAGTTCGGAAAAAGGGACGGTTACCTGGAGGTTCTTCACGATGTCCACAAACTTACCGTACTGTTGCTCGATCTTTGCGTCCTTCAGACGACCTGGGAAGGGCACCCTGGTAGCAATGAGTGGACCCGCAACTTTTTCTTTACCTTTATCAATGCGTGACGTCTCCACAGCAGGGAAGATGACACGGTAGCGGAATTAGATAGTAAAATAGGATCTCCGCCACTTCTGGTACTCGATCGAGTACTTTTATCACTCGATCGACCATTCTCTTCTTCTGTTTCACTCGATCAACCAGTTTTATCACTCGATCGAGTGATTTCTTCAGCAAACTTACTCGATCGAGTAAGAATATCACTCGATCGACCAACATCAAATTCTGCACTACTCGATCGAGCAGTATTTTTACTCGATCGAGTGATAGGATGAATTAATTCACTCGGTCGAGTAGATAAATCACTCGATCGAGTGTCTTCAGCACACGCAGGAAGCATTTCGGCTAAAAACTCATCCAAATCATCCTCCGGGGTATCTTCTTTGTTGAAACCGTCTTCGGGTACTTTTGGCTCTTCATAAGTAAAGCCAACTCGTAAATTCGTTGCACTAATCGAATTGCATGTCGGTAGAAGCTCGGCTTGGTCTTTCGCGAGTGCTAACTGCGCGACTTGTTCCATAAATTTCGTTATGACCGTGTCTTTCCTATTGCACTTCTCATCACACTGTTGTGACATGCTCATCACAAAGGATTTTAATTCAGCAATTTCTTCATTTGCAGTAGGAGAAACCGGCTGCGGCACTGGCGTAGAAGGGGCAGAGACATTCTTTATTTCCTCATACAACTGAGAGAAAGGAACTCCCTGCTTGTATCTCCGATAGGCGAGGACTCGCTCGACACTTGCCATGCATCCAATAGGGTCATGCCCTTCCTCGCCACATCTACCACATGGCTCTATATGCTCAGTAATCGTAGGCATCCTGGCAAAAAGACTTTCAAAGCAACGACTAACCTGCAAAACTAATCAAAACTTTGCAGAAATGATATCAGTCTCAAGGAATAAATTCCTTGAGACGAGAGACAAACTTAATTAAAGCAACAAAAAATGCGCCACCTCCCCGGCAACGGCGCCAAAATTTGACACGTCTGTCACGTACCTGTCAAAAATAACCAACTGGCTCTAACTAATATAGCTAGGGAAGTCGGGTCGAATCCACAAAGAGGTAGGAAATTGTCAGCTAAGTCTAAGTTCGTCAAGGTAACCAAATTGGGGGGGGGGGGGGGGGGTTTAAATGTGATTGTCTAAACTAATAAGAATAAGGAAGAGAAAATAAGAGGAAGGAATTAATCAGATAAGGAGAAACAGCTAAGACAGACGGTTCACCATAATCATTCAGTCAAGTAATCTAGGTCTCAGGTCAATGCAAATACGGTCTAAGGGGTAACGAACGTCACCTTTCGGTCCTTAATTCGCCCTAGAGCGTAATTAGATTAGCTTTCGCCCTCGCTACAATACCTATTGCTCGCTACTAGTGTCGCCTTTTCCAACCTTTCGGTCCAGGTCAAGGGTCACTAAGATATAGATATCTAATCGCGTCGACTCAATCAGACAGATACAATTAACTGCAGCATTTAAACAACAGAGACTATACCCGTATTAACCCAATAAATCGATTACTATTCCCTCATGATTATGGATCCCCTATAGTCTTAGCAGGGGGGAATTAGCTACTCTTTACCATCGAATTAACAATAATGACAAATAGATAATTAAAACCAAACATGATGATAGAACTAACAAGGATTGAATTAAAGCAATTATGATAATAATTAAAAGAGGGAAGGAATTTAAGCAATAAATAAGATTAAAGATGAAAGTAAAATAATAATACCAATCGCAAAATCCAAATCCGAGTAGCAAAGTTTTAAGGAAGAACAAAAATCCAAGAACAGTAGTCTTAGGTAGAGTAAAACGAACGTGAGAAGAGAGAGAGCATAACGTAGTCCCTCTGCTCTATCTTATACGAGAAATCCATCCTAAAACCTAATCCATGGACTAATTACAAAAGCCCATAAAATAATTAGGCGGGAATTAACTAAAGCAGGGAAACCCACTCGATCGAGTAGAAATAAACTACTCGATCGAGCAAACTAGCACCAACCCTCTCGATCGAGCGGAAATAAACCACTCGATCGAGCACTTCTTGCTTGTCTCCTCTTGTGTATACTCGAAAGTGGTCGATCGAGCATCCTTAGGTATATAAAGCATTCGATCGAGCATAAAATCTACTCGATCGAGCTATTTAAGCATGTTAGACCTTGAAAGACTTCCCGAATCCAGCTCACGCGTCTTCCAAGTGTTAGATTTCCAAACTCTGGCTCCTCATACTCCATAAATGCATGCAAATGGGACGGATTAAGGCTCGGTTTAGCTCCTTTTTGGTCAATTTTTGCAAATTACATAAAACGAACCAAAGTAGAATATTCGGGGGTATTTGTAGCTAGATGCTACATAAAAAGTACAGAAATACGTGTGAAAATGAGGTAAAAACCTTATATAAAAGACACGCATCAGCTGCGTCCTTTCTCGACGGTTGTCCTCTGATAATCCGTAAAAAAGGGTTTTAAACTAAGGGTTTTAGAAATCGGTTTTAATTGTATTTTCGACATAAATCTTACAATATGATTACAAAAAATGAATAACAATAAATAAAAGAGAGATTTACACCCTCAGACTTACATGTTTGACGAAACGAGATGAACTAAGTTTACGATTAGTGATGCTCGACTCGAATGTAACGAAAGTGCCCTCGTAAGAGGAAATTAAACAGATTGATTAAAGTTGATTATGGTGGAGTTGGTCAAATTGGTCGGTCATGCAAAACGAGGCTGGTACTCAGAAGGATCCGAGCTTATGTGGTTGAAAGTTCAAGCACGTAGACGCCAAAAAGTAAGAACGTGGTCTAGAATGCAAAGGGAGAAGAGAAGGACGGACACTTGCGTGAGAAATATGTGAGACCGAAGGTCTCTATTTATACTAATCACGTGGAGGAAGTAGGGTTTTTCGGAGAAACTTTGGAAGTGAATCTCGAAAAGAAATGAAAAGATACGAAAAATACGCAGAAAAGGACTTGGGAAGAGGCGCAGCAGGCACTGCGTCTCTTGGAAGAGGTGCAGCAGTTGCTGCGTCTATTCCCAAGTGGTTTCCTCCTGCGAAAGAAAGATTTCCGTGTTTAGTTTATGGAATAACGGAATAATTTAGTTTTCCTTAATATTTTGTGTGAATATTACGGGAAATTGTTTACCAAAGATTAAAAGATTGTAAAAGATTTATAAAATATGGAATAGAAATATCCGGAACATTCCAGAACATTCCGACTCGGCATTTTAATGGTTGTCAGAAAATGAAGACGGTTTTAGGCCCGGACTCCAAATGTACTCTAATTACTGCCAAAACGACCGTTTTGGCAAGTATATGACATTTAAGAGGTAGACATAAATGTTTGAGCGATCACTTGACGATAAACTTACGAACTGTCACAAATCGTTCCGCGTACCAAACATGCGGCCCAATCATCACCGGGTGGTTTGCGGGAGGTGCAGAAATGAGGTATCTACAGAGCCCCCACTTTGACTGAGGCTTGGACAAGGCGAAAGTCAAAGTATAGCCATCAGGTTAATCGAAGATTACAACCTGACGGCTATGGCGACGCGAGGCGGCTCAAGGGGTCTGAACTAAGGACCTGTCGTCGGGAACATTTTAGAGTCTGTCGACTATCGGAGAGGGTCGTTTAAAGTCCATTAGACTAAGTAAGGAGGCTCGCCAGCCATAAGAAGAGACCATACCTGAAATTCTTTGAAACTCCAGGGAAAACAAAACGCGATATTGGGAGAAGACAGCAGGACAAAGTCTGGAACTGCTGGGTGAAATCTGCTTGTGTTCAGCTTCAAACAAACTTCGGAAGAATTTGGGGTCGATGTTGATCTCCATGTCTCGAGAGGAAGTGACTGTCGGTCGTGAACTCTCGCTGGGGGAACATAATCGGGAACTGATCTCCATGTCTCGAAAGGAAAAGTCTATCCGTGTACTCACGCTGGGGGAACAGAATAAAGGCGTGTCGAAACACTTGTCAAAGAGGGAATGCTCGTTGCGGCAAGCTAGGTCCACTAGTAGAAAAAACCCCTATCACGACGCAGTTATCATGGCGGTTCTAATAGAAACGACGCGAAAAGCCCAATAAATTGGCGGGAACAAAATTTTTATGTATTTAGAAGGTCTATAGTGGCGGTTTAAGTAAGAACCGACGCGAGAACATAAGCTTTTTACGGCGGTTCCAAATAGGAAACGCCACCATAGGTCAATTGTGGCGGTTCTATTAGCAACCGACGTTAAGAATGTCGCTAAAAGTTAATACAAAGTTACAATATTTTGGGCTAAAAAATCGCCATGATATGTTTTCGTGTCGGTTTTTAAATAAAACCGACTTTAATTAAAAAAAAAAAAAATTGAATCCTCCAAAAACCCTTTACAGTTTACATTATTATACTTCGTACTCCTTGTTGATATTTCCTTCGTCTTCTTCTTTTTCCTACTGCCAGAACCTCACAATCCCCTCACAATACAACTCCAGCAACCGTCCATTTCTTCTCTCACGCCGCACTCGAAAACTGTCTATTTCCTTCTCACGCCTCCGCCGTCAATCGTCAATCTCCTTGTTATTTAACTCCCGACGATTACCAATAGCTCTCAAAGATGGGATTTCCCCTGCTGCATCCGAAACGTGCACCATAAACGGCGTCGGATTTCGATTGATAAGGTCCTTTGCGTCGCTTCTCCTGATTTTCAACAGGTTTATTTCTTCCTTTTTTCAATTTATTTGTTGATTTCATCATGGATTTGATTTATTATCATTAATTTTATTTTATACTTAATTATTTGATTGTGATATGATAAATTGTTGATCATTAGGGGAAAGTTAAACCCTAATTTGAATGAATTTGGGTTTTGATTTGTGGTGAGCCACTTGTTTAATTTGGATGAAATCGGATTTGAATTCCGGTTAGCCAATGAAATTCGGTGGTATATTGCAATGAATATCAGGCAGTGAGATCTGAAGTCTATGCTTGTATAAGAGGAAAATTAGAAGTTTCAGGAACACAATGTCACTCATAGGATTGCGAACCTTAGCACGAGTGAACTATAATATCAGGCTCGAGAAACATTGATCGAAATCTATTTTTGCTATTTGTGTTCACAATGTCCGTCAGAACAGACAAGTCTGAACTCTCCTGGACAAATGGTGAACACATCAATAAAATGAGGCATTTAAAGTGTCAAAAAAAGCAGGCAGTAACCGCAAAAAAACAAAAACCTGAACACGTCCTTTAGCATTCCATGAGCTAAGGCTATGTCTAAGAAGAGTCATTTATGACCGCCATCGTAGGGGTTTTTTCTACTAATATATCATAGGAACATGATACTGAAATTATTTCTGAACTATTGTACAATGTTAAATGTGTAAGACTGTAATCTCTTAGCTTTGCTGGCACCTCGTTTTATTGTCTAGGAAGAAAATTTCCGAGATTCCAGAAGAAAGGCGGCATCGGTTGTTGTACCTCTTCAATCCAAGGTACCTTGATAAATGCCTACCTAATACAATATGTGGAACATGATGGCTTTTGTTCCGTTTTCTTTCAGTTTCGTGTTGTGATCTTTGTGCAATGGAGGGTTTGAGTTGACTTGTTTGACGTTTAATGCAGGCTAATTTCTGCTGCTTGGGAGGCTGCTGGTACACGTTATGATGATGCTAAGTTAGCAGAGATGAGCTCCTCCACTTTGCTCTCTGCTAAAAATGATGCTTTGTCACTTGAATTCTGGAACTGCCGTAAAAGTGGAGGTGGGACTTTCTAAAGCCCTTGATTTTTATTTTCTAACTAATGTGCTTCTAGTTATGAGAAATTATCGACTTTGATTGTTTGACATTGTGAAATAGGACTAATACCACTTGCACTGATCAGTCACTTATAGAAGGTGCTTTCTCTTATTAGTCTTATGGTTTCTTTTGTTCCTTACGCCCTTATTCACAAATAGTAACACCTCGTTATCACACAACTTGACCAGCTGCAAGTAAATATTCAGGTATTCATGAAATATTAAGTTAGGAGTCCATTCACCAAGTGGTTGTCTTTGAGGGCTATAAGTCAATGGGGAGTTGGATACTCAGATATTCATGAGATTTGATGAATTATACTAATTGATTTCTGATTTTTGTTGAAACTGATTTGGAGCACCAATCAAATCACCATTGAATGACACAAATTTCTGCATTATTGCCATTGGAGTCCTCACTGGCCATACTGAAAATTAATGTAGTTTTTTTTCCTTTTTAATCTTTAATTAAGAGTCTCATATTAAATCATGTTTAAAATTACATTATACTGACCAGCTAATCTTACGTTCCTTTGATTTTGTGTGCAGGTTGACTACTTCCATGTGTTGCGAAAAAGTGATCCCCCTTTTGTCCCTTATGCGATAATTATCAAGCAAGGATGTAGTTCATTCGTATGTAAATTCCTTCATTCTTTAACTTGTGTAAATTGCTGCTGATATAGTGTAAGATGATGTCAAATATTGTTGTCTTGATATAAAATAACGTATCTGACTTCAAACATTTACTAAATGGGAATAATAAGCTACACTACTCAAAGCTAAGCAACACACTAGTATACTAAGTGGGGATAATAAGCTACACTACTTGTTTTGCCACAACCTGTTTTTCTAATTATTGGTTTGCTAAATGTATTATTGCAGATTCAACAATGTTACTTGACGAGATGAAAGATGTTAAAGACGTGTGGGATATTAAATATTTAGAGAACATGAAATGTTGGTTATTTTATTAACTAAGACGTGTATGTGATTATTTATACACTTGGATGTATAATTTTGGAACATAGGCATTATTGTTATGTCGGATGATATGCAAGTTCATTGGTTGGCATTCTTTTGTATGCATTGTTTGTTTATTTCGTTATTTAGCTTGTCAAATCTATAGATATTGTTGCCAAAAATTTTGGTAGCAAATATTTTTTTTTAAAAAAAATCTATCTATGGCGGCGGTTCTTAAGTACCTATTGTGGTGGTTTTCAAACAATAACTGCCACATTAGATGAGTTACAGTGGCGGTTTTTGTCTAACAACCGTCGTTTTATATAAGCCTATAATGGTGGTTTTGTTTGGAAAACCGACACTGTATGCGAGCTATAGTGGCGGTTGTACAACCGCCGCAAAAATATATACGACCCCGTGATAAACGACGCACCCAAAACCTTTAAAAACCGCTATAAAAGGTCATTTTCGACCGCCACCGTAGGGGTTTTTTCTACTAGTGGTCTTGGGTAAGAAATAAAGCGATAATTTGCTGTTGGCTTGGAAGATGTGGATCCGGGCGAAGAACACACGTCAAACGGACCAAATATGCGATGTAGAATCAAGGAAGAGGCGCACCAAAGATGGGCCCACAAAAATAACGAACTCATAACGAATTTTAGAAAACTCGTATGAAGGGAAGCTAAGGAAGAGGCGCAGGAAGAGCTGCGTCCCTTGGAAGAGGCGCAGCACCCGCAGCGTCTATTCCTGGGCGTGTCTTTCCTGCGTAAAAACCCGATGAAACAGAGGTTTCATTTCATTATTTCGAAACATAAAATCTCAATTACTCTCTCAAATTCCAACCATTTCCGTCAAAATTTGATCCAAGAGCTTGCATTTGCCATGACTAATCGAGTTATGTGTATCAATCTTTCATTTATCTTCCGTATTTGATCAAATGGGATCGACAAAATTAGGGTTTTCGACCCTAATTAGTCGAAAATTTGGGGCTTTTCCTCCAAATGATTTTGCCTTGCCAAATCGACTTTGCAAATGGCCAATTGGTAGTATAAGGATCATAACCATGTATTTGTTTCGAATTTTTGTTGAGTTTTGAGCATTTGAGTGAAATTGAGACGGTTTCACAGCTAAACCGTAAATTGCTTCGAAAATAGCCTTAGAATTGCCCATTTGTGGCGAAACTTGATATTTGGAATCTCTGTGTGATGGGTAAAATTCCTACCATCTCATAATTTTGGTTTGTGACGGCTTTTTCAGGACACTTTTCTAGGGCCTAATTGTCGTTATAACGAAATGCTGCCGAAATTCCGACTCGAACCCATGACTAGGCTTAAAATTAGGCTTAACTTGACCTAAATTACCTCATAAGCGGACGGGTTTGTGGGAAAATTTCCAAATATGGCGAGAAAAGAGCGATTTCGGAGCTCCAAAAACTCAAAAATCCCCTAATCAAGGCTTGTCGTCACTTGACGCGGCCTAAATTTACTTTAATCTTGCAGGTGACAAGGCTTCTACGTCTGGGAGGGCTCCCATGGACGTGGACACTGCTGTTGACCCTTCTCAGGTGCTTGAGGAGGCGTTGGAGGAGGCTTTCACCGCTGCGGTGATGGCTGCTGAGGACGAGGTCCTAGAGGAGGAGGCTGCTGAGGAGGAGGAAGCCCCGAGACGGGCCAACGTTGGACGAGGTGGTCGCCAGCTGAGGGGAGCACTGCGTGGGCCGAGACACGGGACGAGAGGGCACGCGCTCCGGGGTGCGGAGGGTCACCTGTCCTACATGACGGTGAAGAGCTTGGTAAATAGGATTCATCACTCTTCATTCATCTTCTTTCATTCCTGTTTGTCATTCATTTTCTTCTTCATTTAGCTAAAGATAGCTTTTGTTTCAAATCAACATAGGAGACCGGGAACATCAGATCGTTCTCTGGCTACACGACGGCGATGGGGTGCTACGAGAGGTTGTCGGCTGAGGAGCGGGCCATGATCGAACGGGGAGCGTTCGGTGCCTTGGTGCAGGCTTGGAGGGATATTGCGAGGAGGAAGCTTCGGGCTAACCTCAGTCTTGTTCGAGCGTTCTTGGACCGGTTTTGGGATACGACCTCCACGTTTCACATGCCTTTTGGTGAGGTGAGGGTCACGTTGGAGGACTACGGCATGATTTGTGGTCTGCCGTGTGGGACTAAGGTGGTTGAGTGGCCAGAGACGGCCATGAGGGTTGACTCGGCGGAGGCCATGAGGTTGATCGGCTGGAACTTGGCGCCGAAGGCGGCTGCGGTACCTGGCTTGGTGCCTAGTTCTTACGTGCGGGACTACTTCGCGGGGAAGACCTCAGCATTGGTGGCGATCGAGGGGAGGGAGATGGCTCCTCCTCCCTGCACTGCAGAGCAGAGAGTCCGCTTGTGGCTCTGGTGGTTCTTGTCTTCGATTTACCTCGGAGACAAGGGAGAGAGGCTTTCGACGAAGCTTCTTCCCTTCCTTTCTGACCTGAGCTCCCTAGGCCGTTGGGACTGGGTCACTGTTGGTTTTGCGGTCCTCATCCGCTTCATGAGGGCCATGGTTCGTCCGGAGTTGATGGAGAAGAGGACTTCTCTTGCTGCTGTCGGCCCTGGACTGCTGTTGGAGGTATGAACCTTCACTTCTTCTTATGAAAGATCATTTCTTTTTCTTATCAAATCATGAAAGATCGTTGTTGATTATCTTGATTTACAGGCGTGGGTGTACTCCTACTTTCCGAGCCTCGCGCCCAAGAGGACGAAGCCGGTGGAGAAGGCTTATCCTGTCGTGAGGGATTGGGTGATGTGCCGCACGAGGAGTCGGCGTTCCTTCCACGACGTTTGTCGGCGGGAGTTGAACGCTCTTCAGCTGGACGGCGTGAGTATTTTACCTTACATTTATCTGTCTTACTTTCTCTTTCTTTTAGAACTGATCAAAAGAATGACCCTTCGTTTGCTTTTCTAGAGGGTGCATAGGCCTTGGGAGGAGTACGCTGGCGCCCCTCTTTTCGTGGCTGAGGTCCTTCGACCTAGGAGCTTGAGCCGGCTGCTGCTGAGGACGTCGATGGGTCCTGTGTGGTACTTGGGTGAGCGCTTGGCTGGGCAGTGTTCTCGGGATGTCTTGACGGTTCTCATCGATCCTCCTCGGACGATGTTTAGGGAGCCTTCTGAGGCGGAGAGGGAGGCTGACCTGGCTGGCGTCGGTGGCGACGCCCTCCTCCTTACTGGTGAGGACTACTCGGTGTTCCTCTACGGGAGGTTGGCGTACTGGCCGGTTGTGGTAAGTGCTTTGCCCTCTTTCATTTTTGATTGTTTGAGCATACGATGAAAGATCATCGGTTAACGGAAATCATCTGACTTTGCAGGAGGTCGAGGCGGCGGGCATCGAGCCCCCAGAGTACCCCGAGACCCTTGAGTACACCGACACGACGGGGATGATGACGATCTCCGAGCTACGTGACTTTGACGTGGCGGTGAGAGATGCTGGCCTGGACGATTGGCAGCATCTGATCCGGAGGGTGAGTCTTCTAGTCTATATAGTTTTCGTGTAAGAACACATTTGCTTGAGTTTTCTCAATTGCTAAACATTTTCCTTTTGAAATGCAGGTCGCGCCATCCCGGTTCGTGGCTTTGTGGTGGGTAGCCAACCGGCTGCGGGCTACTGTCGTCGAGGCACTTGCTGGTGGCCAAGGACGTCAGGTATGAACCTTCCATTTACTTTATTTTTGAATTTTCTAATTTTCCTTTATGCTTGACATGATTGATATGAGTTGGTTTTGTCGTTTGCAGAGGGAGCGCGAGCTGGAGCGAGAGCTTGCTCAGTCCCGAGAGGAGACGGCTCGCCTGCTGAGGGAGCTCGAGGTTCGCGACACCGAGGTTGCTGCTCTCGAGGCGAGAGTTGTTGAGCTAGACGGCGATGAGCAGTAGCTTTCTTGTTGTTTCTTGTTTTTGGCTGTATTTTTGTACATTTATACATTTTCGGACATTTGGATTTTGTTTTGGGGCTCGAGCCCCCAGTTTGGTGTACATATCCCTTTTTGGTTATATATATGAGGGCTTGCGTGCCTTTGCTGCTGGGTTGCCTTGTTTGTACCTGCAGGTTAGCTTCGAACAGGTTTGGAAGATGACGGTTTAGGCCGTCATGCTGCCGAAATTTACACAGAAATCACACAGAACATATATTTGTACATATGGCCTAAATTAGCGCAAAACAAACACTCGAAAATGCAAAAAAATGACCAGAAATGCAAAAATTTGGTCGGAAATGACCGGACGGTAGGGAGGGTTACCCCCTAAAAAAAAGAAAATAAAAACATGTAAGTTTGAAGTGGAGAGTGAAATGATTTCCCCAAAAGAAAAAGAAGTAAGTTCGAAAAATGATATAATGAAATTAAATACCAAAATGTAAAAAAAGAATAAATGAAATTAAATTGGTGAAATGATTCCCCAAAAAGAAAATTAAAAAAGGAATGTATAAGTGTGCTAAAATGACGAAAATGTCGATATCGTCTCGAGATGCGTGCCCGCGAAATTAGGAAACACGAAATATGGTAACTTGACGCATTTACCAAAATAATAACCCGTATGAATAGGAAATTATTCGTTGAGGAATTTAGGAAAGATCCAAGGCGGAAAATCACAGAAAAACAGCTGAGGAAGAGGCGCAGCAAGAGTTGCGTCCCTTCGAAGAGGCGCAACACCTGCTGCGCCTATTCCCCAATGCGTCCGTTCTGACGGATTTTAGGAAACAGCTTTTAGTATAAATAGAGACGTCGAAGGAGGTTTTGTTCGCATAATTCTTCCGTCTTTCTTCGTCTTGTTACACAAAACTCCCAAAATAAGCCTACATCATGAATACTCTTGAAATTCGTCTAAAAGAATGGACAAATGAGTTCTCTAGTGTGGAGAAGTATGACATGGGTGCTTATAATTTTGGAGCACTTTTGAGCTTGAAATTGATCAAGGTAGTCAAACCGTTTCTCGATGCTTGTCTTGACTATTGAGACCCTAATCATCACGTATTTGCCTTCCCTGGAGGAGACATTTGCCCATTTTCCGAGGAGATTGCTGCGATTGGTGGTTGGGATCCGGAACATTTGCCTGCTATTCCCTCCACTTCTCAAGGGTATACGAATAAGTTTAGAGACTTGCTTGGACTGGCCAGAGTTGATGTTGACCGTCTTGTGACTTCTAAAGGAGTGCGAATGTTGGATTTCATCGATCGCTTCATCAATAAGGCTGATCCTACTGTTTCTTATGTTGCGAGGCGAAGGGCATTCGGATTTTGCCTGTTGCATGTATATGTCCTTCAAGGGCATGCTGATGAGGACATAAGAGGCGACCCTCGTCTTTTGAGCCTGATTGAGCAAATGGAGCTGCGTAGGAGCCCAGCTTGTCTGTGTTTAGGAGAGATCCTATTGGGCTTGGATAACAGGAAAGCCAATCGCGACCTACCTTATTTGGGAAGTCCCATTATTTTGCAGGTAAAAGAATATTTTTTGTTTCTTTTTCTTTTTTTTTTTCTTTTTTTTCCTTCTTTTTTTCGTTTGTTTTTTTTTTTCTAATACCCGCTTTTGGTAGGTTTGGCTTATGGAGCGTCTTCGATTGATCGAGCCCCCAGCTAATGTTCCTTCTTACCATGCTCGTTCGATTGCAATGAGGACCAGGCTTTACATGGTGGACTTCACTCGAGTGTGCAACTACTGGGAAAACAAGTTGAAAAGTGAAGATGGCCCCTTAATTAGATGGATCGTACCATGGTGGCACCTCAAATCTGTCACTGGAGTATCTTCCCTGGATCCTACCCGAGCTGTTCGCATTCCCGGTTTGGAGTTTATGATATGTATCTTCTCAGAGAGGTTGATGAGGCAGGTTGGATTGAAGCAGATGATCCCAAAGCTTGACACTGTCCCGCAGATTGCCGTGGCGCTTACTACGGAGAGTCGAAGAGAGTGGGCCATCAAATGGGCTCAGAGGAACATTTGGTTCTTGAATTCTTCTGTCAGTGCTCTATGGGTGTCAGATTCCTATATGCGGTGGAGGAAAGCTGCTACTCCGGAGGAGCGCGAGAGACTGAGGAAGTGTGAACCTGTTGACTACAAGGTTCGCGAGGTGGAGAAGGAGAAGGAGAAGCATCTGACTGAGGGAGAGGAAGAAGCCGGGTTTCGAGTTGTTCATCCTTCGAAGAAACCGAAGACTTCTCCTGCCGTCGAGATGGTGGTTGGCAAGAATGGCAAAGCGAGACCACGAGAGAGACCATTGATGATTAGGTCGGACGTGGCGCAGGAGCGTCCGGCTTGAGGTCGCGACAAGAAGTATGATAAAAATGACAAAGGCAAAGGGAAAATGGAGGAGTAGCCTATGTCTTTTATTATTATTTATTATTATTATTATTATTGTAATAAGAAGGTGGGGTTTTTAGAATCCTAGCCTATATATTTTTTATTATGATTTTATTATGTAACGTATTATTATTATGAAATAAAAGAGGTTGATTGGTTATGAAACCGTTGTGGTTTTCTTTTTATTATTCTTGTCGAATTTCAAATGCATTTGCAAATGTCCTTCTATTTACATTTAAAGCGATTAAGTGGGTTGTATCCCGTGAAGGATTGCCTACGTATTCATTAAAAAAATGAAATCAAACCCTTGCGCGCAGTTCGAGTAAATGTAAAAGAATAATTGTTCTAAGCAAGAGCTTGTAATGAACTTTAGAAAGTAAGCATGTGCTTTACTTACTTTGAAGATGCAATTTAGTTTATTTGATGATATGAGAATGACAAATTGTCAAAATGCAAGAGCAAGATGACATTAGCTTGATTCAGCTTCTCCAGGGGCCGTTTATTTCGTGCCGCAAGAGCGACACGTGAGGTTACGCGAGGCGCGTTTTTGCTCCTATTCTAGGCATAATAACGTTTTAATTGGTCAAGGTTTGTTGGGTTGGCAAATTCGTTCCTGTCTAGGTCTGTGATCCTAACCGCACCCCCTGGAAGTATGGACTTGACTAGGAATGGCCCGGCCCAATTGGGTTTGAATTTTCCTCGTGGATCGACAGGTAAAAGAGCCCTAATAGATTTGAGGACTAAATCTCCTTTTTGATGTTCCTTGGCTTAACCCTTTTGTTGAAGGCTCGTTTGATACGTGCCTGGTATGTTTACACATTATGTAATGCATGTAACCTTCGTTCATCGAGGAGGATGAGCTCTTCATATCTGTCCCTCTTCCAATCGGCTTCGGGTATTTGACTTTCGAGTAAAATACGCAAGGATGGTATTTCTAGCTCAACTGGTTGTACGGCTTCCATGACGTAGGTCAAATAGAAAGGAGTATCCCCAGTGGGCGTCCTAACGGATGTACGGTATCCCCATAAAGCAAAGGGTATCTTGCTTTGCCAGTCCCTATAGTTGTCAATCATTTTCTTGAGAATTGTGACAACGTTTTTGTTCGCTGCCTCTACCGCGCCATTGGTTTGTGGTCTATATGGCGAGGAGTGGTAATGCTTGATTTTGTACTTGGCTAGCAATTGTTCAGTCTCAGCTTGGAAATGTGATCCATTGTCACTGATGATCTCATGTGGGCAACCATATCGACAGATGATATTGGTTTGTATGAACTTTACCACGTTCTTGGCTGTAAGACTGGTGTAGGACGCCGCTTCTACCCACTTGGTGAAGTAATCGATTGCTACTAGGATGAAACAAAGTGACCTCTGTTACCGGAGTGATCTTGCCGATGATGTCAATTCCCCAAGCAGAAAATGGTCAGGGAGATGTCATGGTGTAAAGTAATGAGGGAGGGACATGTTGCACATTCCCGAAGATCTGGCAATTATGGCAATGTCTCACTTATTTGATGCAATCAAATTCCATCGTGGTCCAATAATATCCTAAACGTGTGATTTTCTTTGCCATCATGGGTCCACTCATGTGAGGGCCAAATTCTCCATCATGGACTTCTTCCATCACTTTTCGTGCCTGTGAATGATCAAGACAATGTAGGATTACACCAAGAGGTGTTCTTTTGTATAGCTCTCCTTGCACGAGGACGTATTGGGAAGATAGCAAACGGATAGCGCGTTGTCCCATTTTGTCCATTTCCGGTGGATAGGTGCCGTTGAGTTTGAAGTTTAGGATTGCTTGGAACCAAGGCTCCTCCGTAATTTCCTCTTCATCGGTGATTTGGTGCACATAAGCTGGCTCTGATCGCCGTTCGATGCATAAAGGCATTTCTACCATACTATCCGGCATGTTAATCAAAGATGCGAGTTTTGCAAGAGCATCCGCAAATTGATTTTCTTCTCGAGGTAGATGTAAGTAGGTTACTTGATCGAAGAATTGGGCTACTTGGTCTATTCTGGCTTGATAAGGTGCCAAGCTTTCGCTTCGGATTTTCCAAGATCCCGTAACTTGCTTGATGATCAAAGAGGAATCCCCGTGTACTCGAAGATTCTTGATGCCTAAACTTACTGCCGCTTGCAATCCAATGAGACAAAGCCAGATTCTCGCAGGCGTTATTTGTCACCTCGAAGTCGAGTTTGACAGAGATTGGTGTATGCTCGCCTTCAGGAGAAATGAGCAACACCCATATTCCAAATCCTCTTAAGTTCGATGCTCCATCAAAATAGAGGTCTCAGGAGTCTACATCTGTTTGGAGTATATCCTCATCCGGAAATGACCAAGTGTCTATCGTTTGTGTATCATTGATGGGATTCTCTGCGAAGAATTCGGCAAAGGCGCGCCCCTTTATGACTTTTAAAGGTATATATTTAAGATCGAACTCAGAGAGAATCAAAGTCCATCTCGCTAGACGTCCATTGAGAACGGGTTTCTTGAAGAGGTATTTGACAGGATCCATTTTGGAGAATATTTTGACGGAGTAGCTAAGCATGTAGTGGCGTAGCTTCTTCGTTGCCCACACAAGAGCGAGGCATGTCTTCTCGAGTGGTGTGTATTTGCACTCGTACTCCAAGAACTTCTTGCTAAGGTAGTAGATGGCTCTTTCTTCTTTTCCTATGGTTTGAGCTAGCATGGCGCCCATGGCCGTTTCAGTTACCGTGAGATATAAACCAAGAGGTTGATCTCGTTGGGGTGGCATGAGCACTGGTGGTTTGGCTAGTATTTCCTTGATTTGATCGAAAGCCTTCTGACAGTCATCATCCCACATGGTGTGATCTGTTTTCTTTAACTTCTTGAACATGGGTTCGCAGATCATGGTGAGTTTCGATATGAATCGACTGATGTATTGTACTTTGCCTAGGAATCCCCGAACTTCTTTCTCTGTTTGAGGTTGCGGCATTTCGATTAAAGCTTTGATCTTTGAAGGGTCTATTTCTATACCTCGTTGGCTAACCACGTATCCCAGGAGTTTGCCAGATGTCACTCCGAATGCGCATTTCTGAGGATTGAGTCTCATGTTGTACTTCCGTAGCCTCGAGAAGAATTTGCAAAGGTTCGCAATATGTCCCTCTCTTTCCTTGGACTTGACAATCATGTCATCTACGTATACCTCAACTTCTTTATGCATCATGTCATGTAAGAGCGTAGTTGTGGTGCGTTGGTATGTAGCTCCGACGTTGATTAACCCGAACGGCATGACCGTGTAACAGTAGGTCCCCCATTGAGTGACAAAGGCGGTCTTATGTATGTCCTCTAAGGCCATCTTGATCTGGTTATATCCCGCGTATCCATCCATGAAGGATAGTAACGCGTGATCTGCTGTATTAGCCACTAATATGTCGATATGTGGTAGAGGAAAGTCATCTTTAGGGCTTGCTTTGTTTAGGTCTCTAAAGTCAACACAAACACGGATCCTCCCATCCTTTTTGGGTACGGGTACTATGTTAGCTACCCAGTCTGAGTACTCGGAAACTTTGATGAACCCGGCTTTGAATTGTTTATCGACTTCTTCTTTGATCTTGAGAGCCCATTCTGTCCTCATTCTTCGAAACTTCTGTTTCACGGGTTTGAACCCTGGTTTGATTGGGATTCTATGCTCTGTAATCTCCCTGTCGATCCCTTGCATATCTTTGTAGGACCAAGCAAAAACATCTTTGAACTCGTGTAGGAGGTCTATGAAATTGGCCCTTTCGGTGGGGCTCAGGGTTATCCCTATCCTAAGTTCTTGGGGTTCTAGTTCAGTTCCTACGTTGATGGGTTCAGTATCTTCTATCACTGGTCCCCCTTCCCCCTCTTGTAGTATTTCTTTGGCTATGTAGGGAGGTATCTCGATTAAGTCTGGGTCTGGGTCATCCTCATCATCATCGTAAACAGAATTGCATTCAAGATAACACGAAGAGTAAGCAGAACCTGATTTATTCATATTAAGATTTGAGAAAAATTGAAACAAAGAAGCCATCTGATCTGTGGTCACTGGCGGTAAAGGGACAGCAGTTGGGACATTTCCCGAACTACTGTTGCCATTAGACGCTAGGCTAGGAGAAACGAGGGGAGTGGGAATGACGACAGGAGGAGACTCTCTAGGAACCTCTCTAGACTCCGGCTCTGACTCCGACTCTGACTCTGACTCGAATTCATCGTCTTCTGGTTCTCCTTTGAACATCTCTCCTTCTCCAGTAGTGAGCTTGAAGAGTCTTCCTTGATTGTTTGTCCACTTGATCGATTTTCTTCATCCTTTTTGCTGATTGGTGTTGATTTCTGTGATTAACGCGGTAGGGTTGAAGTGATCGTCTTGAAGTATCATGGTAATGATCTCGTCCTGCGCGGCTCTAACAAATCGATCTTCTCCAAATAGTAGACTCACGGCTTGTTCGTCTAGGCAAGGTGCTCGACGAGTCTTGACGGTAGGAACCGTTTCTGGAGGAATGAAGTAGCAATCGTGAAAGATCTCGATTTCGGCTAACTTCCTTTCGCGATAATGCCAAGGTTCAGGAAATCCATGAAAGAGTTCTTGATTTCCTTCCCTAACTAAGTATCCATTTAGGGTAGGGAGATAGGGTCGCACTTGGATTCCCACATCCTTACGGTTTTGAATTTGAGTGAGCATCTCGAGAACTTCCTCTTTGGTGGGTTTGTATCCTAATCCAAGGGGTATTCTTTGTGAATTACCCTCCTTGTAGGGGGCAATGGTGCTCGTTCGGATAGGATTCAAAGGCATTCCCGGGAAGTATCCCTGGGTTTTGAGTATGTGGTTGACCACTAGGTTAGAGTAGGGATTGAAGTATAATGGTGCCAATTCACTCTCTATGACATTTATGATATGAAAGCCCCCAAGTTCATGCACTGGATCTGTAAGGACTTGATTGCTTGACTTCTTTTCGATGATTGCCTTGATGGGCGACGAAGTGATCGTCACCACCTTATCATTTAGTGGGATTTTGATTTTCTGGTGGAGTGTGGATGTTATCGCTTTGGAAGCGTGAATCCAGGGTCTTCCCAAAAGTATGTTAAAGGATGCCTCAATGTCTACTATTTGGAAATTGACCTTTCGCTCAATCGGCCCTGTGGCTATGGTTAGGTCAATGAGTCCCACCACCTTTCGTCGTGTACCATCATATGCGCGAACACCTTGATTGGTAGGAGTCTAATATGATTCTTTCATGCCTAATTTATATGCCATTTTCAAGGGTATGACATTGACTGCAGAGCCATCATCTACTAAGGTCATTGGCACATTCTTCTTTAAGCAAATGACGGTGATATAAAGAGCCAAGTTATGACTAGCGCCGAAGGGTGGCAAATCCTCATCCGAGAAAGTAATAGGATTACTTAGCTTTGGTGATTCTTGGAAGACCAAGTTGACCACGTCGTTGGGTGTGGAGTTATGTGCCACATTTAGTTTGGCCAAAGCTTGCAGCAAAGTTTGGCGATGTGGGAATGAGCTTGACACTAGTTACCAGACTGAAAGATCAGCCTTTGTCTTTTGTATTTGCTTTAGTAGATGGTCGGTAGAGCCTTCTTCATTATCACTTGGTGTGACTACATTGGTTGGACCGTTTTCTATGAGACCATTTTTAGAAGTATTTTGGTATGGGCGTCCTGAACGAGTGAGGTGATCTACATCTTGATCTTCACAATTCTGGATTATTTCCTCACTGATTTTGACTAAGTAGTGTTCAGTGAGATACAGATCTTCGTCATCATCGGCCCATATTCCATTGATAGTAGCAAGCTCCCTCATTCTTATGATTTCAGCTTCTAATTAGATAATTTGGTCGACTAGTTCATCAACCATAGCTACTACTTCTTGCATTGTAGTGTTTTGAGAGAAAACTAGTGGTGCGCGTTCTCTAGGTGTGGCGTTGGGGCCACGTAAGGTTGCCACTGCACTTTCTAGTTCCGAGACTTTCCTATCCACACTTTTTGCCCATGCGATGAAATCAGTGATGTTTGGAGAAATGGTGGAGTAGTTCCCTTCATTTTCTATTGCATGAACTTCATCTTCGACTGGGGAAATGAGATGTGAACAATCTATGGTAGATTCTTCATTTGTAATCACTAGAACTCCAAGAGGATTCTTAGTGTTGTTAGGCTTACCTCCAGGCGGTATTGGTAGGCGACCGTCTTAAATCATGTCTTGAAGTACATTTTTCAATTTGTAGCATTTCTCTGTATCATGTCCCTTACCTCTATGGTATTCGCGATCACGAATTCTCATCCCTAACTTGGATTTCTTTTTCGGTTGGGCGTAGGACCTATGGGTTGAAGTTTCCCGAGTTTCATCAATCTTTTTAGAGCGTTGGAATACGTGTCCCCTAAATTTGTGAATTTCCTTGGAGGGGTACTCTTCTTAGATGGCTCAAGGAGGTTAACTTCATCAGTCTTGCTAGTAGAGCCGTAAGAACGACTTGTTGAGCCTTGGTATCCACGACCTATCGTTTTGGACAAGAGCCCTTTACGAATGTCATCTTCGATCCTTGTCCCTAGTACGGTCAAATCTTTGAAAGTCTTGATGTTTTGATACCTCAAATGATTTGCATAGATGGGCTTTAGGTTGTCCACGAATTTCACCACAAGGGTAGCCTCATCCGGACGTTCAACAAGTTGAGTACTAGTCTTCCTCCACCGACTTAGGAAATCGGTGAAACCTTCTTTGTCATTTTGAATAAGAACCTCTAAAGTGCGCATGTTGACTTGGATTTCAGCATTATCCGCATATTATTTAGCAAACTCGATTGCGGCATCGTCCCAAGTAGCGATTTTCTTGTGATCTAGCGAATAGAACCATTGTTTTGGGATGGTGTCAAGAGATGAAGGAAAGATCCTTAAGAACATCTCGGGTTTAATGCCTTTGATAGACATGTAATGAAGGCACGGATATGGTTCAAAGGGTTTTCATGCCCCTTGAATTTAGGGATATCTGTCATGTTGAAGTTGGTTGGCAACTTGGAACTCACGGCCTCATACTTGCGATTATACTCCCTATAAATGTCATCCCCTTTAAGATACATCAATTGCTCCTCTAAGTATATATTGGAGTCGTTTCTCAGCTGCAGTCATACCCATGGGAGGGTTTTCGTCCCCGAAGTCATTCACGAAGTCATCAACGATTTCACTTTCTCGAGGAGGCATCCTCGTTTCCACGGCGTATATTCGGCCCTCAATGGTGTCAAGGCGATCATACACTTGGTCTTGAGTAACTTGGAGACGAGCTAGCGCGGTTAGGATTTGATCATTACTATCCTGGAGTTGATTGAAGTTCACGTCGCTTGTTCCAGGCATCTTGGAAACTGAATAAGAGACCGACGATGAATCAAAACACGATCGACCACTCTAGCACACTTACTTAAAAAGAAATGTTTTGACTCGTGAAGTGGGAGTGTGCCACTTGTGTCAGTGAGTTTTGAGGAAATGACAAAGTTTGAAAAATGTTGGTCCTAGTCAAATTTAGTGTAGTTGTAGGAGTGGACTCGAAGTGAGATTTTGAAATGGGTTTTGAGTCCCGAATTTTGACTCGACAATTGGACAGAGTTTCGGCTTGTTTTGCGCTAATATTAGGCCCAAGTTCGAAATTTTACATGTTCAAGAAGGATTTTGATTTTTTTACAAAAAAATCGTCATGGTTTTGTTTAGAAAAGGGTGATCACGTACGGTACAAACAATATACAAGCATTATAACGGGATGCTGAGTGCATTTAAATGGGTTTTGGTTTAAAGGGTGGGTTGCCAAACCGAACAATCAAACCCGAAGTCTGTGGAGAGGCTCGTACTGAACAAGAGTAAGACCGATTCCTAGTCCATTTACTCGAGTAGTGAAAGTCCTTGATACAAACAAGAGTAAGTACCATGGTATGGATGACGTCAATCGCTATCCATCTTTAGGCCCAAATAAGAATCAGGACCGTTTAGACAGGACGATTGGTCGAATGGGTTGGGTTGGGCCTAGGAAGGCCGAGTGAAACGATCTAGGAAGACCGAGTTATGAAAACCGACAATTGTCTTGTACAAACTATTCCCTAACCTTGTTCAAGTTTCACCCTTTTGGCTACACGTAAGTGTATTATCCCCATCGGAGTCGCCAAACTGTGGACAATGGGCCACAGGGGCGCTTGGGAAACAAGCGTTTGCATTTGTGGAGTCGCCACCAATTTATTGTGGAAAATTGGAAACCGTTCGAATACTTCGCGTCATGTCAAGACACAAATTAGTGACATGAACACCAAGAACTCGTTACCCTTAGCATTCTATGTTTAGAATGACTCTCATGGATGCCAATGAACACGGATGTTCACAGAGATCTCGAGTAAGGGGTGAGGGTACGTATTAGGAAGCTCTTTTGTTCGAACACCTAATCCCGCCCGCCTCGATAGCGGCCTCTACTAATGATTAGGGAAAATCGTCTATACTCGATATATTGTCGATTATATGCATGCAATGCAACATCCAACGTTTTAATCCTAACATGTGAGAATTAATACTAAGTCGGTGAAACATGTAGTTTAGCATACAATTGGGTCGAATCGGGATTTAAGTTCAATTACATGTGAAAGCATACAAGTGATACAAAGCACAATGATAAATACAACAAAGGAAAATACAATAATTACATCGGGTTTAATGATTTATGTCAAAAATACCTTTAAAACGGATAATTTGAGAAAAAGAATAAATTAACAAATTAACGAACAGGAATTAGGGTGATAATACGATTAATAGTAGATTAATTACGTAATTAATAAACTAAGTCAAGCCAACACGGGAGTTCAGAGAAAGAAGTCAGCCAGGAACAGGCGCAGCAGAGCTGCGCCCTCTGAAAGAGGCGCGCAGATCGCCGCGTCTCATTCCTTGGCTCGATTCCGTCGTGAAGCTTTTAATCGGAATTGCAAGTCGTTAATATTCGTTGGTGATTTTAATGATCGATTAATAATATTTACTCGGATGAAAGTGATTAACAGATTATTTACATATGATTAACAGTCATAAAAGCGATAAACATGGATGAAAACTAATTAGGACGAATTAATACAAGATTAAAGAGGATTAATTAACAAATTAAGGATTAAACAAATAAGTAGGTTAAATACGATGAATTAATAACGGACTAATGATGAATATGATAATAAACAGGTGAGAATATATCAAAGATTGAATTCCAGAAACCCAACATGAATGAATCGAATTTATACAACCCGGTTTGACTTTAATGACGAAAACCCGCAAATATTAATTACTTGGGATTTTAGTCGGGAATTAATGAGATGAACTAATTACTAACGGTGATGAACAATTTATATGTTGGAATTATTATGTTCAAATTGTTATATTAAAGCAAGGAGCAAATGAAAACAAAAGAAAATGAACGAACGAATTATCGAAAGACGAAGGAAGAAGAAAGGAAGCAGGAACTGCGGCAGCCTCACGAAGAGGCGCAGCAGATACTGCGTCCCTTCGAAGAGGCGCAGCAATTGTTGCGTCCTTTCTCGACGGTTGTCCTCTGATAATCCGTAAAAAAGGGTTTTAAACAAAGGGTTTTAGAAATCGGTTTTAATTGTATTTTCGACATAAATCTTACAATATGATTACAAAAAATGAATAACAATAAATAAAAGAGAGATTTACACCCTCAGACTTACATGTTTGACGAAACGAGATGAACTAAGTTTACGATTAGTGATGCTCGACTCGAATGTAACGAAAGTGCCCTCGTAAGAGGAAATTAAACAGATTGATTAAAGTTGATTATGGTGGAGTTGGTCAAATTGGTCGGTCATGCAAAACGAGGCTGGTACTCAGAAGGATCCGAGCTTACGTGGTCGAAAGTTCAAGCACATAGACGCCAAAAAGTAAGAACATGGTCTAGAATGCAAAGGGAGAAGAGAAGGGCGGACACTCGCGTGAGAAATATGTGAGACCGAAGGTCTCTATTTATACTAATCACGTGAAGGAAGTAGGGTTTTTCGGAGAAACTTTGGAAGTGAATCTCGAAAAGATATGAAAAGATACGAAAAATACGCTCCCAAGTGGTTTCCTTCTGCGGAAGAAAGATTTCCGTGTTTAGTTTATGGAATAACGGAATAATTTGGTTTTCCTTAATATTTTGTGTGAATATTACGGGAAATTGTTTACCAAAGATTAAAAGATTGTAAAAGATTTATAAAATATGGAATAGAAATATCTGGAACATTCCAGAACATTGCGACTCGGCATTTTAATGGTTGTCAGAAAATGAAGACGGTTTTAAGCCTGGACTCCAAATGTACTCTAATTACTGCCAAAACGACCGTATCGGCACGTATATGACATTTAAGAGGTAGACATAAATGTTTGAGCGATCACTTGACGATAAACTTACGAACTGTCACAAATCGTTCCGCGTACCAAACATGCGGCCCAATCATCACCGGGTGGTTTGCGGGAGGTGCAGAAATGAGGTATCTACAGAAATAAGTCACTTAAAGTGGTGTTTTGGAGCAATTTTAACCAAAAAATGCAACTAAAGAGAGTAATGTTAGCAAAAAAATTCAAAAGGGAGTAATTTTAAAGATTTTGTTTTCAAAACGGAGTAAAATCTAATTTATTCTTTCTATTATTAGAAAAAAAATATAGTGGAATATTGATTACTATATGATTTCATTCCTAAAAATAAATGTCAAAGATTATATTATTTTAGACACGATTCCAAAAATAATAATTATATTCCTTTAATAATAAAATTAAAATAATACTTCCTCCGTCTCGGTCAATTGTTATCTATTTACATTTCTCGGTGTATCACTCAATTGTTATCTATTTCTATTTTCGGAAGTTTAAACAAGTGGGCAAATGGGTATGTGATGTGGGCATGCGAGATAGCTTTTTACTTATCATTTTTTTCTCTCTTCCTTTTCTCATTTCTTTAGTCTTGTGCCGAAATGAGTAAATAATAAATGATCGAGACGGAGGAAGTGGATTTTACTATTCTCAACCAGTTGAAATAAATAAAATAAGACTCAATTTTATATTATTATGTTTAAGTGCTTCATTTTTCAAATGTTTTTTTAGTGTATTTCATTTTTTATTTTCGAAGTTAAACAACTAAAACGGCTCTATAAAAATTTGAATTCATTTATTTTTTTTTAAAAAAAATAAATTAAATTAAATACTACTCCATTATTTATATTAATAAGAGTGTTTCCTAAAGTAAAATCCTAAAACAATTTAAAGCGGTTGTGTTTGAAATTGGATCAGATAAGAGTCCCAGGCATGATGGTTTCTCTCTTGCCTTTTTCAAAACTTCGCGGAACCTGGTTGGGACAGAATTCAGTAAAGCTGTCCACGCTTGCTACTTTAGAACATGAAAGATGTGATGCGGGAGCTGGATGACAGACACGACTCCCTAGGCCGAGATAGCAACACTCCTAAGCTGAGCTAGCAACACAGTTTTCCTAAGCCGTGTAGGATTAATTATTTAGTTTATTTTACTGTTTTCGAATAAGTTTAGGAGATTTAGTTATTTTCCAAATCCCAGTTTTATTAGGTTTCTACAGATCTTGTTTTATTAGTTTAATCAATACTATACATATATTCCAGAAACTAAGAGATTTCTATGTAATTAAATAAATCTATACAAATTAATTATACTATATAATTTTTAATCGATAGCAGTGTGTGATGGACCCGAATAAGGGTCTTCAATGTAAATATTATATAGTTTTGGTTAAAGTATAAATTTAGAGAATACTAGAATATAGTGTGTTTCCTTAATATAAATAAGCCCCACTTATGGTATTAATTAGTATAAAGATGTTAATTATTTAACATACACAAATATAATATAAATATGTTATATTTTAAAAACTATTAAAAGGTAAATAAATCAATCTATATTTCCAAAAAATATAATATTCCATAATTCGTTAGATTTGTAATTTAATTAGTAAATAATAATCACTGCTTTTAAATAATATTCTAATCTAATATTTAAGACTTATTTAAATATATAAATATAATACAACTAGAAAATCAACTAATAGCAACATGAGTAGTGAAAGTCATACTAGCAGCAACGAGAGTAGTGAATTAACAACAATAAACGCGGAAGTGGAGAAAGAAAAACTAATGACGGTGGGAGAAGTTAAAGTAGTAGTAGTCACGACACATGTAATGAAAGTAACGGTAGGAACAACGGAGAGAGTATGAATAATTAACTAACAATTCGATTAGAAAAATATTAATTTATTTAAATATATGAGTTTGATAAAACTAACGGGTTAACCGTAAAAATAGTAGGGGTAGTCAAAGAAACAACAGTAACCGAAGAAGTAGTGAACGTAATAGAATTAATAGGGGATGTAGTGAAAGTAATAATATTACCAACGGGAGTGGTGAACGTGTCTCATAATTTGTAGATTAATTTTACATCTCATCATAATTTCAAGATGTAAATTGTAAATGTATATGTTAACCAAATTTAGGGAATCATATTTCATAAAAAATAAAATTGGTAAATAAAGGTAGCCCGGACGTAGCCGAACACCAAACCTAGTTATTAGTAAATAATATTTCCTAGTTAGTTTAGGAACTTACACTACTACAAATCCAGGCAACTACAACGCCCCTTTAACAACGATTATTCACGAAAATCACAATAGACGTCGTAGAATGTATGGCGCGAATTTTACTAAAATTAATTACAACGGGTATGGTTATAACAACCGTTGTTATAAGTTTTAACAACGGGTCACACATGCACAACCGTTGTTAATAATTTGGCGCAAAATTGACGCAAAGTTAGTGAAAAGTAATCACAACGGTTACTTTTGAAACCCATTGTTAAAACTTATTTAACAACGGTTGTTGTTTTACAACCGTTCTTAAAACGTTTTAACAACGGTTTTTGTTTAATAACCGTTGTCAATACCTTCCATACTATAAACCACACAAACACAAATCAGCTACAGCCACAAAACACAAACCTTAATACACAAACATAGCAGACAAACACAGCAGACAAACACAAACACAAAACACACACTTTCTCATCGTCTCTTTCTCTCTTTCTCATCATCGCTTTATCTTTCCGTCATCTTTGTTGATTTCATCGTCTCTTACTTTCTCTAATTAGGTAAATCTCGCCGTCTTTGGTTTGGTTTCATCGTCTTTCATCGTCATTATTTTCTTTTTCTAATTATTTCATTTGCATGTATGTGTTTTTATCGACCATTATGTTATTTCTTAAAGTATTATTCGCTTAATTAGCTAGTAAAACAAATTAAATAAACTAAAACAAAGAAGAAGCAAGATGATAGAGAGGAATGCATGATAAACATAATTTATATATATATATATATATATATATATATATATATATATATATATATATATATATATATATATATATATATATATATATACATAAATTAAAAAAAAATTACATTAATAAAAATGCAATTCTTATATTTTCATAGAGAGTCTTATTCTCTTCTATGATATCCGTCCTCTCCTCCTTGGCTATTTGGAGGTTCCGTTCGGCAGATTGCTATATCATCATATAGCCGCAAATCGCTTTGCTCTGTCAAACCATCTTTTTTGGCGTCCTTCAGTACGGATCGAGAATCCACAAGGTAGCTCCTGAAACTTTCCTCAATGTGGAGCAACCGGCGGATGAAACTGTTGTTGTTCTCGATCATAGTAAGAGTCTTAAGGATGATATCATTCATTTTGTTGATGGAGTTTGGAGTTTGTTTGAAAGATTAATTAGGGTTTATTTGGAGTTTGTTTTAGCAGTTAGGGTGTCGAGATGTATAGTGAGATAATGGAATGTTAGTTGAGATAATGCATGTATTTATACTAAGCAATGTGTGGTTTGAGTTGTTTTTTAATTAATATATATGTTAGGAAGTTGTGCCATAATCATCATCATATCTCTCTCTGCTGCTTCAAATCTTATTACTAACCCTTCTCATTCCATATTGTCCATTCATATGCACAAGGATGGCAGTAATAATGCATGCATCGGAATTATAACGGGCCGTAATTATGCATGCATCTAGTAATATTTAATTTAATATTTTTTTATTTTTTAAAAACAAACAACAACGGTTATTTATAAACAACCCGTTGTCTTTAGTTATAACAACGGTTTTGTATATTACAACCCGTTGTTATAACTTTCCCCCCAAAACTGAGTCACACTTTCCACAACGGGTTTTTATACTTAAAACCGTTGTTAATAGTTTTAACAACGGGTTCATTAAGAAAACCAACCGTTGTTAAAACCTTTTACAACGAACGCATTAACAACGTCCGGTTTTTTATATAACAACGATTTTTAACCGTTGTTATAGCCTGTATCTGTAGTAGTGTTACAAAGTTTCTTATTATTCAAGTAAAAGTAGGATGTCGAAGTAGTATAAATAGGGACCGTTTGTGGCCTTATTTTGGACCATATATATTCAGAATTTAATAAAAGTTTTCGTTTGCGAACTTTGTTTGATTTCGCTTGCGAGTTTAATTATTTTGTCTTCCTTGCGAGGTTGATTTCCCGTGTTTCGAGTGATTTCCTTGCAAGGTTAGAGCGAGATTCACATACTATCATGTTCATTGTTCTATTTGTTGAAAATACTACCAAATACAACTATCTACACGTTACAATCTGCAATACAATTACAATTATTCCGCTGAAAATTTAACATTCACAATTCGTTCATTCGAGTACTACCTATTCTATATCAAAGTGGTAACCAGAGCAAGGTTTTGATCTATTCTCAACAAATATGTCTTGGGAGGAATGAGATCATAGGTTTGAAGAAACTCAAACGAGCATTGAAGGAATTGGAAGAGTTTTAGCTTTCTGTATTACTAAATGGTCTAGCAAGAGGGCTTAATCGTGTTTCACACAACTTAGACAAGTTTGAAGGAAACCGTATTCAATCTCTAGTTTTATTTTATCATTTCATATCAAATTTAGTATCGTCATCATGTTCATGTTTATATATCTAATCTTTGTTAGTACTACCGTTACCATGCGTGAGTAGTTCCTTAATCTAGGGGGAATGGGGTTACACATGTAGATTAGCAAATATCCATGTCAAATTACATGAGCATAATGTTTTGACGATGGACTCTCGCGGTTCACTCAAGCACACATTTATATGTAAAAGGACAATTTATATGAGTGGAACCATAGATTAAGGAATTACTCACGCATGATAACGGTAATACTAACAACGATTAGACATATAAACATGAACATGATGATGGTACGAAATTTGATATGAAATGATAAAATAAAACTAGAGAAATAGAGATTACCAAACTAGAGAAATAGAATAGGAAATTGGAAGAACAAGAACAAAATGAACCCAGAAATCAACTTGAAAAAACTTGAACAATTGTTGGAAAATGATTATAAACTATATTATTAGAACTAGGGTTTTATGGAATACTGAAATGTAAATTATTGGATCATTACAAATAACGGAAACCCTTAGTTTACATAGAAAAAGGAAGAGAAATAGAAGCGTTTGGCGATGAAACACGCATCCCCGGTACCCCGGGGAGACATCCCCAATCGGGGGCGTGGTTCTCCAGCTAGGCTTCGCTAGTTTCTCTTCCACAAGTCTCATACATGCTTCCCCTAGGGGTAGGGGACGTAGCTAATTATCTTTGGAGGACAAATCTTCAACATAGTCAATTGCATCCGTTCCCCTAGGATTAGGGGATGCGTGAAATCTCCATATCTTTACTAGAACTCAACTAGGCTCCCTTCCTTCACTCAAGACTTGTTTAAAACTCATTCTTTTCTTCCTTGGGATGCGTAAAACTTCCCAAAATGCCCTTTCATGGCCAAAATGAAAGCTAAAAGAGGGACAACAAAACCTATAAATATAAGACACATCAAACTCCCTCAAGCTACCCTTGCTTGTCCCCAAGCTAGCACACATAATCAAGGAAAGGGTAGTGAGCAAACAAATATCATTAATTGCAAATCCTAACATAAGCTAACAAGCGAATCATAATCCCGAAACAATATGGGCATAGGAAAATGCAAAAACATTGATGAGATTTACATGGCGGCGTAGCATGAAAAACTTCATCTTAACTTTTCGGCTCTTGCACGTTCTTTTGACGACGGACTCTCGCCGGTCACTCAAACACATATTTATATGTAAAAGGATAATTTATATGAGTGGCACTGAATTGTTTTCTTTGTTTTAATTAACACCTGTTCCTTGAGACCGTTATTTACGATCTTCTCTAGGTTGTTGTCTTATGCCCAGGTACACACAAATCAGTGAATTACTTCCAGATGATCCCGACCCCGAGAAAACCTTGCGTAGAAGACTACGTTTCCTCAAGGAAATTTCTAAAGTTGCATCTCTTGCAAATCTTGAAAGTGTTATAAAATATAATCTTACATATAATATCTCCAAGTTATTGAGGAAGAGGAAGCTTCTAGTTTGCAACCAACAACCAAGAAGATAGTTCGTTTATTCGATCATTCTAAGCCCACCGCGGGTATGCCCTAGAAGTATTGCCACTAACCAAATTGGAGCGGCAGCTTTTGAGATCAAGCCGGCCTTTATTAGCCTTGTGGAGAGAAAGAAATTTGGTGTAGGACCGTTGGAAGACCCCAATTTACACATTCAAAATTTTTGTGACTACTGCTCGATGATAAGGCAACCGGTGGTTACACAAGCTCAAATAAGGGAGATTCTCTTCCCTTTTGTTTGAGAGACAAAGCCAAGTTATGGATCAATAGCCTTGACAAGACCGCAATGGAGATTACCGATTGGGATTCTTAGGCTCTAGCATTCTATCAAAAGTACTTTCCATCGGATTCCGTCAAAATGGTAATGAAAGCTTGTATGAGGCATGTGAGAGATATAAATAATTGCAAAGATAATGCCCTCGTCATGGGTTAGATCCATGGTTCCTTGCCATTACATTCTATAATGGTTGTTGTGCCGAGTCTCGCCGAGTTTTGGACTTTGCTAACAGTGGGAGATTCGACCAAATTGATACGGAATTTGCTCATGCTACTATTGAATCCATGGCGGTCCATGATTCCCAATATCTCAGCTCTCGTAATATCCCATTGAAGGCCAAGGAAGAGGATTCAAGTATATCTCTTTTGAAAACTCAAGTGTCTCTTCTTTAACAACAATTGACAATCGAGGAGCGAGTTTATCAAAATCTTATGAACAAGTCAATGTTTCTAGCCAAATCATGGTGTGTGAAGCATGTGGAGGTGCGGGACATGTTTCACAAGAGTGTAGGCGTACAATTGAGCAAGTGAATGCTTATCAAAGCTTCAAGCAAAACAACAATCCTTTCTCCAACATCTACAATGAAGGCATGAAGCACCATCTATGTATGTCTTACAAGAGCACCAATGTGCTAAATCCACAACAACAAATCCAAAATGTGCCACAACAACAAAGACAAGCTCAAGTCCCTCCAACGGGTTTTCAAAATCAAGGCAGAAGACCTCCATTTCAACAAAATTTCCAACAAGTATTTCAACAACATTTTCAAAATCAACAAGCTATAGGTCAATCATCAAGTTACTAACAAAACAATCAAGGAATGAGTAAGATTGAAACTTTGATGACACAAGTGGTTGAGACATAAAAGAACATAGCCACCCACATTCAAAAGAGCGATCAAGCTAGGGAAGCGGCCATCAAAATGCTCGAAACCTAAATAGTTCAACTTTCTACCTGTAATGCCCAAAGACAACAAGGTCAATTGCCACCTCAAGGTGCACAACCTTATGACACCATACATGCTATCACCTTGAGGAGTGGTACCAAATATGATGAACCGCCTATGCCAAATGTTTCTAATAGGGTAGTTGGTGAGAAAATTGATGATGTTGATGGTGGCAAAAAGGTTGATGAATCAAGAAAAGGTTGGTGAGGTTTCAGAAAAAGTTGATGAGCCAATAGTGGTGGAAGATGTGGAGTATGCTCCTCCAAAGAAAGATGATCAAGTTAAAGTGCCTTTCCCTCATAGATTGGCAAAAGCTCAAAAGGAGATTCAATTTGGTAAATTCATGGAAGTGGTGAAGAATTTGCAGGTAACCGTTTCTTTTACCTAATTAATCACCCAAATCCCCTCTTATACTGAGTTCATGAAAGATATTTTAAGTAAGAAGAGGACTTTTGATACTGTTGAAACCATAGTATTCACTGTTGGAATAAGTGTCCTCCGACAATAATGCGATCACAACTGTTGATCATGATGATCACATGTTTAAATCTCATATTTAAGAATACATGTGGGAAGTAACATTTTACAGTCAACTGGTCCACACATATCGGTAATGATTGGCTGACTAGAATTTGACATTCTTGCGTACGTGCGACGGTGGTGATCAGTTGATCCCATAAGGTCATACCTATAGGATGATACTCTTAATTGAATATTTAATTGATCGTATGACGATACGAGTTAATTAAATTACTTAAAATTGACGGACGATTTTGGAAGTAATATTTACGTGTCTCATTGTAATTTGATTAAATAAGATACGGTCTAAGTGATCGAATTGTTTTATTACTTAGATGAAATTATTGTTTACGGAAATAATTGAAACGGAATGAATAAATTATTATAAATACAGAATGTTGTAATTTATGATTCGGAAACCCATTACGGTACAAGTAATTATGAATTACTAGGTTAAATTTATAAGTGACATATTTTATTAATATGTTGATTTTTAATTGTTAAAAATACATTTTATACACATAATGTCATGGAACATGTTGCATGTGACAAATTGACAAATAAATTGTAAAATGGACTTTCCATTTTACAATATATATACCGAAATAATGGGGGTGGGTTGGGTTTGTATTATGTTTTATATTATATAAGAAGCATAATCATTAAACCTAATTGATAGCAATGCACACCTAGTTGCTTTTGTAAAGAACATCTTGGTCATGCATTGGCCCTTGCCACCCCCCTATACCTGGTTTTCCTAGAGCAAAGGCAAAGGGTTTTTTTACAATTTATATTGTGATATACACTAAGACATTCTCTAGTGTATTATTCATTCTTTGCACAACCAAAAACTTAGAGAAGTTTAGAGAAATAAAAACTCCAAAATCCTTCCTCTCTATACCGAAATAATAGAGATCAAAACAATAGTTTTGGGTCATTTTAGTAAGATTATAATTATTCTAGATCAAATAATAATAGTCTTTTAAGGGTCATCTTGGGTATATGCTTTAAGGAGGGATTCTATCTTTGAATCCTTGTTCTTCCATTTGTAAGGAAAGCTCAAGAACAAGTGAGAAGGAGAACTCACTTGTGCCTTAAATCCGAAACTACTATAGTAAGAATGACGATTTCTTCTCTTGTCTATTTTAGTTTGCATGCATAAGATCTATTTTTAATTTTATGACTAAATTAATATGTAACATATATGAATATATTGAATAATGAGATTAATATTTACTAACAAGCGGTATCATGAGCCTTAAGTTGTTTGCATGCAAATCGGTTATTGTTTTTTCGAGTTATAAGATTAACAAACAAAACTTATAAATTTGTGTTTATTATGAAATATCACGAAATTTATTTGCATGTTAAAGTTTCTGGTCCTAAAATGTATTTAGAATATTTTGGTTTATTTATGAATTTTTATTGTTCATTTTATATAATAACGGCATTAAAATGTGATTATTATGATAAAAATGTCATTTTTGGACTAAAAATAGCTAAACTTCGATTTTTCCAGTGGTTTTTGGATATGTTTTCACATATATTATCTACTTATGGCCTGTAATGTTTCATAATAAAATGAGTTGTATTGCTCGAAATATGGATTTTTCAAGTTAAAATCATATTTAAATGGGAAAATAGGTTAATATAAGTTATATTTCGAATCTGGTCATAGAAATTTAGTATGTTGTCACATGCAATTTTACAAGATGTGTGTAAAATATTTGGCTATATTGAAGTCTTTTGGCATGATTTATGAATTTTTGATGAAACATCACATAAATAGTGACTTTAATTAGTAAAAATGCTAAAACATACTTCATGACTAAGGAAAAACGTCACATGTTGCATTTTATCATATATTTTAGATCTAAAAGTGAAAAGTTAATAAAAATAATTTTTCTCATATTTTTATGATGATAGTTGTTAAAATCGATAAACCACAACATTGTTTTTCTCGATAAATTTTCGAAATTTTTAACCTAAGTTTTGAATATTATGAGTGTCATGGTATTTTTCCAGAATGTTCATGAGTTTAAATTTCAAATTTCAAATTTATTTAAAATTTTTATGATTTAATTTGAAGCTTATGACATAATTTTGTATTTTAGGTCCATTTATGAACAATATTAAGAAATCTAGGTTAATTATTGTCAAATGTTAGTGGAGACAAATTTTGAGTCCTAAGATGGTTAGGGTAATTAACTTGTACATAAATATGATTTTATGTAATTATTGTGATTTTAAAAGGTTAAATCACGCAAATCCGTAAAAACCGATTAATATATGATATTGGCTCCTTAAAGGCGATTTAGCATAAAATTGGGCATGTTCATACATATTATAATGCTGCATTTTATTTATGATTGTCATATTTTAATTTATGTAATTTTTGAATTATGTAATTTTACTTAGTATGGCCTTAGTTTTTTAATTGATATTACCCGAAATGTATGGGAATATCGATTCGGTTGTAATTTATTGTGATCTCGTATCACCGTTTTGTAATTTAATAGATTTATTTTTATTTTTATTTTTAATTACAAATGTATAATAGGAAATTATGTAATTTATTATGTAATTTATTTATTCCGGAGTTCCTTGAAGACGGTGCCACTCGAGAAGGCGATCCATTAAAGAAGTGTTGCCTTAAAATGCGTGCCAAGACCGAAGTCCAAGGGACCAAAGAAGTTGGTTTCCGAATTTGTAATAGTTTATTAGATTTACTATTCTAGGAAGGCCCTACTAGGATTTTATTTATGCTTTGCATTTTATTTATATGTTGCATGCATCGCTAAATCGCCATAACTAAACATGCATTTTAATCGAGTTTATCGACCGTGTCAATTACAATTGTCGTAGTTCACCGCTTTCGTTCGCTTAAAACGTGATAGATAATAAATTGACATGACCTCTCGCTAAAATAAACAATTGAGACTTAGCCTTACCAAAAAGTAGAAACCATGAAAACCTATTTCGTGAGGGAGTGCGCTCGGCCACACCGGGGTACAAACCTTGTTACGTAGGGGAAGTGGGTGATAAATGTCTATCCACCGAATTCATGTTGATAAGGGATGAATCGGCTACCCCGTGCTCAAGTTAATGTGAATTTGGATCATGGACACATCTATTTGAAATTTGGATTGAGCTCAACGGAAGTATTCGTGACCGTAGTCGCATGTGTTCCGGGCTATAGATAAATATTAGAGTAATTTTATCGACCGAGAGTTCTAAAAGTAGAATCGATTAAAGAGTTAATCCACCGAGTTATATTGATAATGGATGAATCAGCTACCCCGTGCCCAAGTTAATATGAATTTGGGTCTCGGAATCATTTATCAAGTTGGGTAGAGGTCACTAGATAAATGCAATAAAACTTGTTTAAATTAAAATTTTACGAGTATTATTATTATTTTAAAACGACAAATGTTTTATTCCTTCTATTTTGTTTTGTAGACCACTTTTATTTCTCATAACAAATGGCCGCACCAAACACCAACGCCGCACCTCTCACTAATGTTTCATGGTTCCGATCCTTCATGGATCGTTGTAAACTTGAAAAGAATGGGTCAAATTTCAACGATTGGGATGCCCAACTCAAATTAGCCGCCCAAGGTGACGACAAGCTTCGTTACCTCACCGAGGCCTCTCCACCCAAACCTAATGCTAGGTCAAGTGCCCCACTAGGGAAGCATATGAGGCTTACCACAAAGAGTCCGCCGCTATGAAAAATGTGTTGATTTTTGCTATGGAGGCGGATCTCCAAAGGAGTGCCTTTAAAATGGGCACCGCTAATGAAATCTATTCCAAACTGGTGACAATGTTTTCACAAACACCGAGGATCGTCCAATATGAGGCGGCCTCGGCATTCTTTGATCTCGATTTTAAGGAGGGCCAAAAGGTTAGCCCTCACGTGCTCAAATTGTTGGAGCTAGTCGAGACTTTGAAGATTCAAAAAGTTGAAATCCCCAAAGAGCTCATAGTAGATAGGATTCTACACTCCTTATCCAAAGTCAAAGCGTATGTTCAATTCCGGGTGAATTTTAACATGCAAGACAAGGACGTGTCTCTTGAAGAGTTGCACAAGTTACTTGTGCAAGCCGAAAGAGACATGGGGTTAAATGTTAACCCACTTAAGGATGTGCTTAATATAAGCACTAAGAGCAAAGGGAAGTTTAAGAAGAATGGGAAAAAGGGTAAGAGGCAAGCTCCCATGTCCACCAAGGCTAAGACTTTTGAAGCTAGCACTTCCAAGACCAAGAAGGGTCCTCTTGACAAATGCCATTATTGTAATGGTATTGGACATTGGAAAAGGAATTGTTCCAAGTAACTTGGTGACATCAAAGCTGGAAAAATCACTCCAGTAGGTAAATGACTATCCTTTATTTTATGTTTCTAATTCAACTATGGTATTTTGATACAAAGTTGTGATAATGTATCCCCTTTTTATTGTAAATAGGGCCTCCTCCAAGCAAAGACAAGGGAAAGGAAAAGCAAGCTTGAGAAATCATCAAGGAGCTAGGAGTAGCTACCAATGAAGCTTGGCTTTTTATTATTGTCTTATTTTAAGTTGTGTTTCGGATTTTTAGAGCTATTTTGATTTCCGTGTTCGACATGGAAATGGTTGATCCTTTCTAAACAATAGTTGTATTTTGGATTATGGTGGCTTGGTTTGCAAACCAAGTCACCCCTTTTATCGTATTTGTTTGTTCTAAAAATTCGTCTTTATATGCTTGCACATAGAAACATAAGATCATCTACTTAAAGTGATCCAATAGACAACTATAATTATGGGATTCATTATATGTCCACAAGCTTAAAGCTTGTGTATGATCAATTATAAAGTGATGTTGAGTTGATGAACTCTTCTAAGGGAATGTCAATTACCAAGTACACTCATCAAAAACTATTAGTCAATCTATGAGATAGTCCTCCTTATACTTCAAAATAATTATTTGTGTCTCATAAGCTATCTTTGAATATCTAGTGTATTTATTCTAAAGATAGAGTGGGAGAAAAATGAAGACACAAAGAATACAAAGATAATTTGTATACTTGAGTAAATGAGATCTATGAAAGAAAGAATGATTTGTATACCTAAATAGATAGTATACACGAATAGATGAGATCTATGGTCTCTAATAGATGAGATCTACATGACAAAAGAGACCAAGTGAAGTAATCAAAAGAATATGTTCTTAAGATAACTACACGAGGAGACCAAAAGAAAGTTTTGAAAGGAAATGACTAAAGAAAAGTCTTAACAAGAGATTTGGCTAGTTTATGAACAACATATGAAATAGAGTTTCAATATTGATATTTACTTAAGAGCCTAAATGAAACAAAGTTGCATCCTTGAAAATAAATGAGATTTATGATTAAAAGTTGCAAAGGAAGATATGTCGATATCTACAAAAGCTAAGTTAATTGTTAACCACGCTAGTGTCATTACTTAACCTCATTATGAAAATGAAATGGTTAAACCTCCTTCCGGAAAAGGGTATTTTGAGAAGGACGTGTATTAAATGGAATTTCACATTTAAATAATGACATTGCTACGCATCATTATAAAAATGAATGAGTTAGAGATTAAAATCTCTTTCCATAAGTTTAAGATTGAAATCTCTTAAAAATAGGTAATTTTGAAAGGATATGTTGGGAACATATATGCTTTTAATCTTAATGACTTGGCAAAGCAAAATGTATTTCAATTCTTGAAATGTTTCAATTGAGTAGTCAATTGCGAAACATGTGGAATTAAGTGGGAGTTTGAAATTATCATGTGAAGACATGAAATTAAGTGGGAGCAATCATCTTGTAAAATTTATAACTCATTACTCATTGAGAATGACGAGCTAGTACTATCTTTCACAAAGAAGTATTTGAGTTTTCAATTCTGGATGAAAATGGACTATGATGAATCCAAACACATCATGGATGTTGGATAGGTATTGAGATATACACATCAAATGAACGAGAAACGTAGGTTATTCATGTCAATGAAATTGGAATTACCATAAGCAGTCATGGTCATTCATTGAACCTAAGAATGGTTGATCACATGATTAAAAATTACTAATGTTTCCGCCATTAGAGTAATCATGAACATGTCCAATAATGAATCATATGCTTAAGAGCATGATGACTCATTGGTAAGCCATAGAAGAATCGTCATGAATTCTCGAGGAGAACTAATGAGCTATTCTAGTGTTTGACAGAACACTCTGTTATGTGACAAGAAGTTGCACATATTGAAATTCGTAAATATGTAAGGATTTATGAAAATACTAAGCTATTCAAGCTAAAAGGAGAAATAAGAAGTTTGAAAAGATACTTGTCATAGTAAGAAGTTACTCAAAACTAGTATTTTCTAATATGCTAGGACTTATGAGAAGTGCTAGGCTAATCATCTTGACAATTGTTGCAAGACCCTACAAAACGTATACCTAGTGCTTTGCGAGTTGGTAGAACACTTGACCAGTGCAAGTTATATTATCCACCACAATTTGTTGGTTATGTGATAAACAACAAGAAAGTTCTTTCAAGATAAAGAACCTTAACCTAGGTTGGGAACCTAGATGTGTACTTGGTAAGGTTCATGATATGAGAGATAACATGAATGTAAAGGAAAGTGCAATACAAGAAGTATGAACACATGGACACATGGTATGTTAAACTTCTATTGCAATCGACTAGTGTTTACATACGATATACATCACAAGGTTGTAATATGGTACTGACTACCCGAATGTGATGTCGACATTCGTCGTTTGAGTTATTATTAACTCACCTTATACTTTGTTACATCCAAACGGGTTGTAGAGACAATTGAACCCCGTTAAAGTGAACACGGATTAGCATTGTATTCGCCCATAGTCACTTACATGAGGTGACGTCTCGAAGTGACTAGAGTGTGATGCGATTGATGGCAAGTTCAAGTGTCATGGAGTCATGTGAGATGACTAGTCGATCACATAAGCAGACTGTTAGGAACACTTTGTCGGGCCTTATGACCGCTTATAGAGTTCTGACAAATTTATATAGCCTGGTCGTGGCGAGAGCTACTATAGTATTCTAATGAGTCGATTCTTTTGACTAAAGAATGTTCGCCTAAGGTGGCACAGTTTCAGATTAACTTTGATTTATGTTACTACGACCTTCGTAAATGGGATCAAATGGGCATATTTTGGGTTATGATGGCTGTGGCTAGTCGAAGGGAATAAGTGCGATAGGAATTGTCCACCCCTTGTCAGGGTTATAACAATATCTCAGGGCCACTCGAGGAGAAATGAACTGGAAATGCGTGGCCATGCTCGGAAGGTATCTATGGTAGATAATTCCGGTCAATCAGTTATTCTCCAAATCGAGGAAACCACTCTCGATATGATCACTTACAAGTACGACCTGGAAGACACCTTACATTGAGTGGGAGATAGTAATAGGACGAGAGAATTGGTGACGCACACTTGTCGAGGACAAGTGGGAGATTGTTGGAATAAGTGTCATCCGACAATAATGCGATCACAACTGTTGATCATGATGATCACACGTTTAAATCTCATATTTAAGAATACATGTGGGAAGTAACATTTTACAGTCAACTGGTCCACACATATCGGTAATGATTGGCTGACTAGAATTTGACATTACGCTGCACGGACGGTGGTGATCAGTTGATCCCATAAGGTCATACCTATAGGATGATACTCTTAATTGAATATTTAATTGATCGTATGACGATACGAGTTAATTAAATTACTTAAAATTGACGGACGGTTTTGGAAGTAATATTTACGTGTCTCATTGTAATTTGATTAAATAAGATACGGTCTAAGTGATCGAATTGTTTTATTACTTAGATGAAATTATTGTTTACGAAAACAATTGAAACGGAATGAATAAACTATTATAAATAAAGAATGTTGTAATTTATGATTCGGAAACCCATTACGGTACAAGTAATTATGAATTACTAGGTTAAATTTATAAGTGACATATTTTATTAATATGTTGATTTTTAATTGTTAAAAATACATTTTATACACATAATGTCATGGAACATGTTGCATGTGACAAATTGACAAATAAATTGTAAAATGGACTTTCCATTTTACAATATATGTACCGAAATAATGGGGTGGGTTGGGGTTTGTATTATGTTTTATATTATATAAGAAACATAATCATTAAACCTAATTGATAGCCATGCACACCTAGTTGCTTTTGTGAAGAGCATCTTGGTCATGCATTGGCCCTTGCCACCCCCTATACCCGGTTTTCCTAGAGCAAAGGCAAAGGTTTTCTTACAATTTATATTGTGATATACACTAAGACATTCTCTAGTGTATTATTCATTCTTTGCACAACCAAAAACTTAGAGAAGTTTAGAGAAATAAAAACTCCAAAATCCTTCCTCTCTATACCGAAATAATAGAGATCAAAACAATAGTTTTGGGTCATTTTAGTAAGATTATAATTATTCTAGATCAAATAATAATAGTCTTTTAAGGGTCATCTTGGGTATATGCTTTAAGGAGGGATTCTATCTTTGAATCCTTGTTCTTCCATTTGTAAGGAAAGCTCAAGAACAAGTGAGAAGGAGAACTCACTTGTGCCCTAAATCCGAAACTACTATAGTAAGAATGACGATTTCTTCTCTTGTCTATTTTAGTTTGCATGAATAAGATCTATTTTTAATTTTATGACTAAATTAATATGTAACATATATGAATATGTTGAATAATAAGATTAATATTTACTAACATTCACTGCCGCGTGTAGTGCTTTCTTACAAAATACGTCCCCTCCTAAGTTAAAAGATCCCGATAGTTTTTCCATCCCATGCACCATAGGCATATACACCATTGATAAAGCTTTATGTGATATAGGTGCTAGTGTGAGTGTGATGCCTTACTCAATTTGTTAAAAGTTGAACATGGGAGTCATGAAATGTACTAGTGCCACCTTGAAAATGGCGGACCATTCTATAAAACGTCCTTTGAGTGTTTTGGAAGATTTGCCCGTCAAAGTTGGAACGTTTTTCATTCTGGTTGATTTTATTGTTCTTGACATGGCCGAAGATGCTCAAATCTCAATCATTTTGGTAAGGCCGTTTTTACATACTGCGGGCGCGTTAATTGATGTCAAGAATGATAAATTAACATTGGAAGTAGTCAAGTAGGTGATGACAAGGTCACTTATAATTTGAATAGTATCATGAAGAGTCCAATGCTAGAAGAGTCATGCTATGCCGTAAAGGTTATGGATGCTGTTGATGTTATTGTGGATGACTCATTGCTTAGATCTTTAAGCAAAGATCCTTTGGAGGCACTCTTGTTGTTGGAATCTTTTTCAGGTGATGGTGATATTCGAGGTGAAGAAATTGATGCCTTGGAGGGTGATTTAAATGGAGAAGAGCTACCTTTAGAGGAAAGCTCTCAATTCATAGGTTTGATTGCTACCCCTAAAGAGGTCGAGGTACAAAAACTCGAACTTAAACCTCTCCCCTTGAATTTGAAATATACTTTTCTTGATGAGTCGGAAATATGTCCGGTCATAGTTAGTGCCCACTTGAATCAGAGTCAATTGTCTTCATTGTTGGATGTGTTGAGAACACATAAGAAAGCCATTGGTTATACACTTGATGATTTGAGGGGCTAAGCCCGAATTTTGCATGCATAGAATTCATCTTGAAGAAGATCATAAACCATATGTCCAAGGTCAACGTCGATTAAATCCTAACATATAAGATGTGGTCAAAAGGAAGTCTTGATACTTTTAGATGCGGGAATTATCTATGCAATTTCCGACTCAAAATGGGTAAGTCCAGTCCAAGTGGTCCCTAAGAAAGGATGGACAACGGTAGTCAAAAATATTAAAAATGAACTCATTCCCACTAGAATTATGACGGGATGGAGCAGGTGCATTGACTATAGGAGGTTGAATTTGGCCGCCAAGAAAGACCATTACCCATTGCCTTTTATTGACCAAATGTTGAAGAGGTTGACATGGTCATAAGTACTTTTACTACTTAGATGGTTATTCGGGTTTCTTTCAAATACCCATTAACCCCGATGACCAAGAGAAGACCACTTTCACTTGCCCTTATGGTACCTTTGCATACCGTAGGATGCCTTTTGGTCTATGTAATGCACCCGCTACCTTCTAACGTTGCATGATTAGCATTTTCTCCAACTTCATTGAGTCCATCATGTAAATTTTTATGAACGATTTTAGTGTTTATGGGTCTTCATTCGTTTGATGCATGTTTGGCTAAGTGTACCAAGGTTTTGAAGAGATGTGAAGAAGTTTATTTGGTATTGAATTGGGAGAAGTGTCACTTCGTGGTGAATGAAGGAGTGGTGCTTGGTCATATTATTTCAGAAAGAGGTATTGAGGTGGATCGTGCTAAGGTCCAAGTGATTGAACAACTCCCCCTCCCATGAATGTTAAAGGTGTGATAGGTCTATTTTATATACATTTTAACCCCCTATATTAGCTCTATTTTACATGTCATTTGCACTAATGTTAGTGTTTGTGAGCTAATTCCGTGTTCTAGTTGTGTTTGCTTGTTTTCATTATGTTTTGTAGGAATATAAGCTTTTAGTAGCTTTTTCCCGTCAAATTAGCAATTACCCAAGTTCACGAGACTAATGAGAGCAAGTCTTAACCATGCAAAGGTGTTTCGGGAAGCATAGGGGTATTTTGGGAAGAAATTTGGAAACCCGAGCAAGAAGAAGCCAATCTTAGTTGGTGGATATGTAAAGAAATGAAATACAAGTAAAAGCCCAAGCCATATGCAAGCATTGGATGCCAAATGATGCTTAGGATGCCTTAGACGGACGCATTAAGAAACAAGCATCGGATTCCGCATCAACAATAAGTCAAAAATTAAGACGAATTTAAGAGAAAAATGAGAAAAGTCACGACCCCGATAGGGGTTGGTGGCCCCGATCGGGGTTACCCCTTTGTAGCTTATTTTCGTTACTCCCTTCACTCCTATAAATAGAAGCTTTGGTCGACACTTCTTACATACTTTCTATACCACTTTTATACTCTCATTTTAGTTCTTAGTTTAGGTTAGATTAGATTTCCTTTTAGCATTTCCATTTTGTTATAAACAATTTTAATTCAAGTTATATATAATTTACATATCAAGTTATTTATATTTGCATTGTTCTTCAATTCCATTTCCATTTCAAGGTAATTCTATTCTTATTTTCATTATGTTCATCATTTCAATTGTCATTAGTTTAGTTTACATTTACATTATGCTAGAGTAGTCTACCTTGTCTAGGGAATGAAGGGAGCCATGCATAAAAAGTATTTGTAACATGATAAACGAGGATGTTATAATATCGTTTCATTGTTTCTATCACATGTTTGTATCGTCACGTTTAATTTTTGTTTAAAGGCCTTATTCATTGATTAAGTATGTTAATTCATTCTATAAGTCGAGAGGCACGGAATCGGATTAGACTAAGCATGTGTAGTAGGACGACCTAGTCATAAACGATAGTTTCTCTAGGACCTGGTCTATGGTTAACACTAATATCGTGAGGTGGGTGTCTCTAAGCCTAAACAACGATTCATCAACTCCTATGTTCAATTTAAGCATTTACACAATTTGCATGTGTGACCCGACTTTCCTAGACTCCTTTTATCATATAATTTACATCTTAATATTTTCTAATCATCAAACCAACCAACAAACCAATTCAAACGTAATCGACCTTGATAAAATTCATCCCATAACAACTAATTTATAACTCCCGTCTCTCTGTGGATTCGACCCTTACGTACTATATTAATTTGTGTCTTGGGTATTTATTTTTACATAGGTGTGCGATAGCCTATCAAATTTCGGCGCCGTTTCCGGGGAGCACGGTTTTGTTTGCTAATTAGTTGTTGAATTTTATCTTGTTTTATTTTGTCTCGAGGAACACTTGTTCCTTGAGATCTTCTCACGGGGTCTTTGTAGTTTTAGTGCCTATTTTGTAGGTAATAAAGTTTGGCCTTTCATAATGAATTACGAATTCGTCCCACAACTCCAAGATGAGCCTTTTCCAGACTATCTTGACCGATTCTACTACTTTTGCGATGGTCTCATCTCCCTTGGACATGTCCTTGATGGGGATTACTTGGGCCATTTTGTGCTTGGTGGCATGGATTCTGAGACCCGTTGATTGGCTCTAAAATTAAGTAATGGGAGTCTCTACTACATGATTGGGCCGGAACTTTGGAATTTCTTAGATTTCATGGCTTCCGAATGTCTAGAATTAGCACGCTAATTCCATTATTGGCGCATCGAAGAGGAGCTTAAAGTGTTACAAACTCGTTTGGTAAAACATTCTCGCGAGAAACCGAGACCACGTGAGCTTATCTTTTCTCATTTTACTTTTCTACCTCCCCAATGTGAGTCTTTTCAATCTAATGATTTTGAATTATTCGATGACGATGATGATAGTCCAACTTTTTCTTCTAAAAGTCAGCCTAATGTCATTCCAATTGAAAATTTAGAGACTCATGTTGATGACATTGACTTTGTAGTAGATAACACACTCACCATGGACGATATTGGGCCCGAATATAATGAAAAGGATGAGGTTTTACTTGAGACCTTAGACCCCTTTGAAAATCCTTTCGTGGAGGATGTGGTTGACCTTTTTAAGGTTGATGGAGGACTTAGTGATGCTAATATAGAGGTTAAGTGGGATGCACTCCCCATTTTTGATGAGTCCTACCACTTAGAGTTTTCATACCACCAATTTGAGACCAATTATGATTATAATTTGTGCACTAACGGTTATTTTTATGGTCTTAAGCAAGGTGCTCCTTCTCTTGCTGACGAGGGGAGTACGGTGGTTCTATTTTAAATCTCTCATGGGCAATTTGATAAGATTAATCATTTCTTACCTTTGATCTTTCATGCTTATATCTTATCAATTGCTTACATATGCTTGTGTATTGCTAATGCGCAGGAATATGATCAACTTCTAAGGGCGTTGACATGCTTTTTAAAGGACGGTGTATATTCTTTTAGGAAAAAATGTTTTACTTATGCATTTTAAGACAATTTACGATTGCAATTTCAATTTGGTTTTGATGTAATAGTTAGGACAATAAGACATTTTAGCTTGCTTTGGTATTGTAGTAGCTTGTCTTTTGCAGGTACTTTGCTACTTGGATTGGACCTTACCCCGTTTTCAAGCTATCTTGGAGGAGGGATTTAGTGTGTCTTGCTTTATTGCTTTCACATATATTCAAAAATCCATAAAAATTGAAAAAATGAAAAAAAAATGAAAAAAAAAAAAAACTTTGGTGTCTTGTTGTGTCCACCCTTTTGTCTTATGCATAATGTCATTCCTCTTTGCATTTTCCATATTGTAGCTTTTTAAGCTAATGAATCATGCTTTATTAACGGGTTTTGCTTTCATGGGGATGTCTTGACATAGTGGGCGAGGGATGGATTTTGGACAAAGTAGACTTGATCTTGTCATCGGCAAACTATATAAATGATAAGACAGAGCCTCCATAAGGCTGGTACATCTTTACCCGGTCCTATTTAGGTGTGTGTAGTTTCTCCTCTTGGTGTGCGTTACATCTAAATGCACAAGTATGGTTTTTGTTCCATTTCTTATGAGTTTTGCTATCATGATTGCATCTAGAAGCCATTCACTTGTTTGCTTAAATATAATGCCTAAAAAAATCACCCTTTTCTAGCCACATATAAAATTGCCTACCCATGTTGAGCTAGTGACTTGCTACTTGTGTTGGGGTGCTCTCTTATATGGGATATGGTTATTTGATACTATTGTGAGCATTTTTGTTACGGGATTGCTGATTCCCGTAATTTGGTGAATGGTGGTAAAGAAAAAAAAAGTTGAAAAAAGATAGAAAAAAAATATGAGAAAATAAAAAAAAAAAAAAAATGAAAAGAAAGTAAGAAGCATGAGAAAAATGAGAAAAATGATAAACAAAGAAGAAAGAAATGTGAGTTGCTTCCATGTTTGAGATATATTGTTTTGGGAAGTAGTCTCTTTTGCTATAATGAAAAAAGGAGTCATCATCCTATTTTTTGCTCTAGTTCTTGCTCTTGGGAAAGGTTAAGGTTCGGAATAAGCATCCTTGTACTTTTTGGTTAGTTACTAGCTTGACACTTGCTCCACATGACCAGAAACATTTGTCCACCTTCTTACCTATTTCCTCTAAGCCTTCTTCTTTGTTCTTGGCTTCTTTTCTTGTGCATATTTGATCATGATTAGCATTATCTTGTTGACTTGGAATGTTTACCATACTAGATTGCGGGTGCATTCTCTTGAGTCGTAGATAGGAGAGTGTCACATTCACATATAAATTGCCTTGTTCATTTTATGAGTGTGAGTGAATCCCGTGAGGAGTCCGATGTCAATAAGATCATGCAAAAGTTGAAATGTCCATGTGAAGTCCTTTGTGCTACGCCGTCATATAAATCTCATCCATGTTGTTGCATTTTCCCTATGCCCAGGTTGTTTCGGGATTTGATTCATTAAGCTTTAAAGTTACTTGACGGGAATTGCATTTAGATGGGATGATTGTTGTTCTTACCCTTGTCCTTGTCATACATTGTATTGTGTGCTTGATTGAGGACAAGCAAGGGTTTAGCTTGGGGGAGTTTGATAGGTCCATTTTATATACATTTTAGCCTCCTATATTAGCTCTATTTTACATGTCATTTGCACTAATGTTAGTGTTTGTGAGCTAATTCCGTGTTCTAGTTGTGTTTGCTTGTTTTCATTATGTTTTGTAGGAATATAAATTTTTATTAGCTTTTTCCCGTCAAATTAGCAATTACCCAAGTTCACGAGGCTAATGAGAGCAAGTCTTGACCATGCAAAGGTGTTTCGGGAAGTATAGGGCATTTTGGGAAGAAATTTGGAAACCCGAGCAAGAAGAAACCAATCTTCGTTGGTGGATATTTAAGTAAATGAAATACAAGTAAAAGCCCAAGCCATATGCAAGCATTGGATGCCAAATGATGCTTAGGATGCCTTAGACGGACGCATTAAGAAACAAGCATCGGATTCCGCATCAACAATAAGTCCAAAGTTAAGACGAATTTAAGAGAAAAATGAGAAAAGTCACGGCCCCGATAGGGGTTGGTGGCCCCGATCGGGGTTACCCCTCTGTAGCTTATTTCCGTTACTCCCTTCACTCCTATAAATAGAAGCTTTGGTCGAAACTTCTTACATACTTTCTACACCACATTTATACTCTCATTTTAGTTCTTAGTTTAGGTTAGATTATATTTCCTTTTAGCATTTCCATTTTGTTATAAACAATTTTAATTCAAGTTATATATAATTTACATATCAAGTTATTTATATTTGCATTGTTCTTCAATTCCATTTCCATTTTCATTTCCATTTCAAGGTAATTCTATTCTTATTTTCATTATGTTCATCATTTCAGTTGTCATTAGTTTAGTTTACATTTACATTATGCTAGAGTAGTCTACCTTGTCTAGGGAATGAAGGGAGCCATGCATAAAAAGTATTTGTAACATGATAAACTAGGATGTTATAATATCGTTTCATTGTTTCTATCACATGTTTGTATTGTCACGTTTAATCTTTGTTTAAAGGCCTTATTCATTGATTAAGTTTGTTACTTCGTTCTATAAGTTGAGAGGCATGGAATAGGATTAGACTAAGCATGTATAGTAGGACGACCTAGTCATAAACGAGAGTTTCTCTAGGACCCGGTCTATGGTTGACACTAATATCGTGAGGTGGGTGTCTCTAAGCCTAAACAACGATTCATCAACTCCTATGTTCAATTTAAGCATTTACATAATTAGCATGTGTGACCTGACTTCCCTAGACTCCTTTTATCATATAGTTTACATCTTAATATTTGCTAATCATCAAACCAACCAACAAACCAATTCAAACGTAATCGACCTTGATAAAATTCACCCCATAACAACTAATTTATAACTCCCGTCTCTCTGTGGATTCGACCCCTACGTAATACATTAATTTGTGTCTAGGGTATTTATTTTTTCATAGGTGTGCGATAGCCTATCAAGGTGTAAGGAGCTTTCTAGGCCATGCGGGGTTCTTCCGCCGTTTTATTAAGGATTTTTCTAAAATAGCTAAGCCCCCCCTACCGAGCTCCTTTTAAAGGATGCTCTATTTGTGTTCACTAATGCTTTTCTTGAGTCATTCAACAGGATTAAGAAGACTTTGATCTCCGCACCTATCATCCAATCACCGGATTGGAATTTACCCTTTTAATTAATGTGCGATGCAAGTGACTATGCGGTAGGTGTCGTGCATGAACAAAGGAAAGACAAGGTGGTCCCTGCAATCTACTATGCGAGCAAAACTTTGGATGAAGCTCTAATCAAGTATGCCACTACCGAGAAGGAGCTTCTTGCAATTGTCTATGCCTTGGACAAATTCCGCTCCTATTTGATTGGGTCCAAAGTCACTGTCCACAGTCCACACCGATCATGCCGCCTTGAAGCTGCTTTCAAAGAAGGAGGCAAAACCATGGCTTATTCGATGGATCTTGCTCTTGCAATAATTTGATCTTGAGATTCGTGACAAGAAAAGAGGCTGAAAATGTTGTTCCCGATCACCTTTCCCGATTAAAAGTTGATGATGGAGGTATTCATATACCTATTGATAATTCTTTTGCCGATGACTCCTTGATGATGTTGGAAGCTAACACGCCATGGTGTGCCGATATTGCCAACTATCTTGTTGGTCATGAGTTGCCACATAACCTTTCATATCAAGAAAGAAAGAAGTTCATGCATGATGTCAAGTTTTATCTTTGGGATGATCCTAATTTATTCAAGCATTGCTCCGATGGATTGTACCGTAGATGTATACCACAATGGGATGTGAAAGGTGTATTAGAAGGTTGTCATTCTTCTCCTTATGGTGGTCACCATGGACCATCTAAAATCGTTGCTAAGATTCTCCAATCCGGGCTCTATAGGCCTACTATGTTCCAAGTTGCCAAGAATTTTGTAATGGCATGTGATGCTTGCCAAATAATCGGCTCTATTTCAAGAAGGCATGAGATGCCTTAAACCGGGATACTTGAAGTTGGAATTTTTTATGTATGGGGTATCGACTACCAAGAACTACTCTTTCCTTTATCAAAAGGTAATCGTTATATCTTGGTTGTCGTTGATTATGTCTCTAAATGGGTAGAGGCAATTTTTACTCCATCTAATGATGCCCGAGCGTTATAAACTTGTTCAAAAAGATCATATTTCCGCGCTTTGGGGTTCCTCAAGTTTGATTAGTGATCATGTCACGCATTTTTATGAGAAACAACTTGATGTATTGCTTGCTAAGTACGGGGTTTCCCATACAAGAGGCTTGGCCTATCATCCACAAACAAGTGGCCAAGTTGAAGTATCAAATCGTGAAATCAAGTCCATACTTGAGAAAGTTGTTGTTAAGTCAAGAAAGGATTGGAGCATAAAGGTAGATGACATCTTGTAGGCATATATGACCACTTTTAAGATATCATTTAGCACCTCGCCATATAGGTTGGTCTACGGAAAAGCTTGTCATTTGCCGGTGGATATGGATCAAAAGGCTTTTTGGGCAATTAATGAGCTTAATTTTGATGCTAACCTTTGTGGAGAGAAGAGGTTGTTGCAACTCAATGAACTTGATGAATTCCGATTGCAAACTTGTGAGATTTTCCGTCTCTACAAAGAAAAGACAAAGCGTTGGCATGACAAGAAGATTCTCAAGAAGACACTGAGATTGGTGACAAAGTGCTCTTGTTCAATTCCCGTTTTAAGCGTTTTCCGGAAAATCTAAGACCTAAGTTGTCCGGTCTATATATCGTCACCAATGTCAACAAACTTGGTTCCATTGAAGTAATGACCACTAATGTGGAAAAATTCAAAGTCAATGGTCATCGTTTGAAGTTATATCATGGGAATGCTATTGTTGGAGTTGTATGAAGGAGGTCTTCTTGAAACCTCCATCTTTGAAGTGATTTTCTCAAGCTTCAGTACGTCGTGCGGGACGTAAAATTAGCGCTTATCAGGAGGCAACCCGTGTTTTTGTTTTAATTTTTGAACAATTTATTATTTTTGTAGATTTAGAGACAATTTTAGATTAGTTGTTTCTTGAATTGTGATTTGTAGGTGAAAGAAGAAGAAAAATGAGTCGCTAGAGGATTTGGCACGCTTCCCCATCCTGTCAGGGACGTGGCCAAATTAATTTGAGGAACAAATGACAAAAGAAATTCGAAGAATTCGGCCTCCCGAGGGGTCGGGGACGTGGATTCCTGGGTGCGGTTGTTTTGTTTTAAAATACGATATCCTCTATTTGCTCATAACGCAATTCGACGGTATTACTTCCTTACTGTTTCTCTCTACTTCATATTTTCTACCTCAAATCACTTCTAAATCATCACACATCATCATTTTCTCATCGTAGAAGATTATTCAAGTAAGCTTTCATGCTTATTCTTTTCATTCTACTCATTTGTAGTCATTAATTCCAATTTTCTCAATTTGGGGTTTTTTGAAAATCCATTTATTTGGATTAAAATTTGTTTTTTAGTGTATATTGATTTCTTATAAGGTGAAATTAACACTTATTTCATCCTATTACTTGAGATTTGAGTGCAAAATGCTTGTCTTAAACTAGTTTCTTGAATTTTTCAGAAATTAACATGGCACCCAAGAAGAGTTCTAGGCCACCAAGTAAGAGAGTAAGAAGCGTTCAAAAGGAGCTTAGTGAGGAAGAAGAAGTTGAGGAAATTCAAGAAGGTCCCTAAGTTCCCATCAATAGTGGTCCTTCGGATACCGACTTTCCGGATGTTGAATTTGCTTCTCAATAGCAATGGGAAAATTGGGTCCTCCTTAGGAGCAAAAGTATGAAAGCTACAAGGTTCATTAATCGTGAGTCTTTGTGTAGTATTGGCATTGAAAAGTATGTGGAGAAATTATTTAAAGATATGAGAATGAGTTATGCATATACCATGAGCTATAAAACTTTCCCTCAACCCACACTTGAATTCCTTAGCTCTTTTGAATTTCATAAGTCTAAAAAGAAGAAATTTATCTTTGGTGTAAGTTTCTGGTTATCGCGACTATCGCTTGACCTTGGGTGCTTTTGCGGAGATATTTGGCTTAAAACATGAGAATTTACATGTTGACTCACCCGACTTCTACAACCCCATGTCCACTTGGAATACAATTTCCCAACACCTGATTTCTGGTTGGAACCATGTACCACACCATTGCATTGACAACCCCGCCTTCCGAATTTGGCAACGCTTCATGGGTTGGACCTTCTTGGGTAGAAATGAACCACATTCGGTGAGAAAGACCGAGGTTGAGATACTAGGTTCGTTTTTAAATGTTGGTGGTGATGAACCTTGGGGGATCAATGTCGCATATTATTTTGCCGTCCAATTGACCAAACAACATAATAAGAAGACTAGTGTCATCGTTTTTTTTTTTTGGGGGGGGGGAGGGAGGGGGGGGTGTTGGTGACATGAATTGCTCAAGCCGTTTGTCGATTTAGCAAACAGACCACCCGTCTTAGACCATTGCTTCCCCCTACCGATGTGCGAGTTGGACTTGGTTATAATTCTTTTGCCTTATTACAATGGTTTATGAGCTCTCACCCCCACATGATTTGGAGAATTGGCAACAGTGACTCCATTCGGTTTCCCGATGAACTATCCACTCTCCCCGTGATTAAGCAATGCCCCCAATACATGGGAGCGGTGAAGCTTTTGTGAAACCCACTTACTACTTGCCTCTAGGAGAAGAGACCCCTATTGTGCCACCTACCGTTAGTACTTATACCTTAAGGTCCAGTAATTCAATCTCACAATTTTCAAACACCTCATTCTTTTCAGATTACTGATTACACACCTCTTTCATCTGATAAGGAAACCCTTAATTATAACTACTCTCTTTCGTTCGTTCACATGGTGACGTTCCTGTTTGAAATCCGTCCATTAAACTTACCCACACATCAATCCAACCGTTAATCTTCACTCGTCCCTGCTCATCCCGTTGACAAATATCCCCCTTCTAAAATCCTTTTGACATCACAAATGGACGGGCCAATAATGGCGGAGGTATTATCGTTGGCTCACAAGACCAAGATATAAAACATTCTAAACTAACTTATAAAAAAATAGTTTATCTTTGTAGTACATTTTTTACTCATTACAATACTTTTTCTATTTGAATTTCCATTTGCCTACCTCCAGCTATACAAAAAAAAATATCAATCATAATTCTCTTTGTTGTTAACACTCTACCTCCCCCTAAAATATTAAAAGCTTCAATTATTGATGATAATTTGAGTGTATTTACTTCACTAATTGCATTATAACTAATTAAATTGTTGTCTTTCTTATAATATTCGTGTTTTGAAAATTTATTTTGGGGTTTATGTCAAAATTAATTTAAGGTTTATTTGTGATGGAGAAATAGTGGCAGGTAATGGTTGATTGGCTAGTCGGCGATAATAGGGGTGGGTGTTGTCGGCGAGAGGGGAGGGATAAGGGTGTCGGGGACCGGCGGGAGTAAAGGAGAGGGAGAAGCAGAGTGTAGACAAGGGGTGTGCGGTATGTGCGTTTTGCAGTTTTACTTGATTATTTTATTTGTTTTGATATAATACGTAATCCGTATATTTATGAAATTTATTTATGCAGTATACGTTTTTAAGGCAATACGTTTGTTTGTATGTAGAATTAATTTATTTGTCCATAGCGTTTATTTGTAAAAATAATTTAGGTTAACTGCGGACGATTGTTGACAGTGCTAATCTGTGAAAGAGGAAATTAGAGGGAAACAAACTAAAAGAAAATGAGAGAGAAAATGAGAAGGGAAATGAGAGGGGTATGATCGTTAACGGTGTACTGGGATGAGTAATTGTGTACTGTGAAAATTAACACCCTAAGAAATATGAGAGAACTTAAAACTAGATTATATGAATACTTGAATACACGTGAACAAACTTGAGCATAGTATTCTCCAACATATAAACTTTTTTTTTACAATCTATCTAAAGGATGTGTTGTACGACTTCTTGTATCTATTTTAATCCTATCACTTTTGCTATTATTCTGTATATTATTTATGTTACTGACTGATAAAATTGTTGTTTTCGTTAAGGAGTATAAACTAGGTATATCCTATTTATCTGAATATGTTTCAATAATTGGGGAGTTTTGGGAACAAACTATTATGAGATTTAGATGAGTGACAATAACTTTATACTAACATTAACAATTTAACCATTTATTTTACCGGTATAATTTTGATTACAACAATGATAAAAGGCAACGACGAGATCACAAAAATTTAGAAAGCATACCAGTGCAAATTTGCACGAATTTAGGATTCCATTCTCGTCCTTAGTTGCAGCTAGAGCTGGCAAGTCTTTGTCTTGATCCCAGTGACTGGACCCTATAGAACCCGAGAATTTCATGAGTTGTTTTTGGGCTTGGAACCAGCAAAATGTAGGCCATTTTTTTTTGTCTACCAAGGCGTAAGAATTTGGTCATGGATGGAACCTGCATGAAGCAATGGTTAGGTGTGAAGATAATGGATGAGGTCAGATCTTTTGTGAGTTGACCGATGGGTAAGAGTTTGAATTGAAAATCAGGCACATATAAAACATTATTTAAAGTGATATTTGGTGTAATTTTTATAACTCCAACACCAATAACCCGAGTCTTAGTTCCATTAGGAATGGTGATATGACAGGACTCTTTTAACTTAATGTAGATATGAAAAAACTGCAAGTTTGGTGTCATGTGACTAAAAGCCCCACTATCAACAATCCACTCATATTTCAAAGAACTGTCAGGGATTTGAGAACCACCTGACATCATAGCAAGTTCAGAGTTGGAAAACTTGAGATTAAATTTGCTCAGCGCATGTAGATTTTGATCATATTCCACATGACTCTGGGTGCTAGAAGACTCTCCATGTTTTGATTGGTTGTTGACAGTAACAGTAGCAGTTGCAGCCATCCTTCTCTTTCCCCTCAGTTCTGGGAGCAGAACATAACATCTTGAGTCACTAAGTTTATCCATATTGCAGTAAGTGCAATGGTAGTTATTCCTCTTGAATGGGGCCTCATTTTATTGTTTTGATTCTTAATAGCAGAGTTCATATTTCCCTTGTTGTTGTCATTCCTGAATCCAGTGTTGCATTACCACTAGTATTTCTGCTGTTGTAAGAGTTTTTGTTGGTATTGTTCCACCCCACACTGGCCATAGCAAAAGCTTCTAGGTTCAGGTCATTTTGAGAAGAATTCTCTCTCTTCTTTTCTTCTTGAATTAAAAGAGAATAAACTCCATTAGTGTGGGAATGAGTCCCATTAGAAATTTCATAAGCTTTCGATCTTCTTTATGTTTCATAATGGTTTTGTAAGCTCCACAGGTGCACCCATATGTACACTTTGCCATGGTCCAGATGTTCCTGATTTCCTCCCAGCGTTTTTTGAGATTAGTGAAATAGGTTGAAATAGCGTCAGAACCTTAGAATATTTGGTTTAAGCCATCCGATAATTGATATGTCCTTGCACATTATATTGTTCAAATCTCTCTAGTTCTTCCCATATTCCATTTGCAGTCTTAGTGAAAATGACACTAGCCTTAATCTCTCCAGAGACACTACCAAAAATTCATGAGATGACTATGTCATTGCATCTATCCTATTGCCTTATATTAACAGCATTAGTAGTAGGCCTAACCAGATCCCCAATTATAAAACCAATTTTATTTTTGGTAGAAAGAGAGATAAGCATAGATCTCTTCCAAGAAGCATAACCTTCACCATTGAAAGTGGAAGTAACCAGGGATAGGACATTAGTATCAGCAGGATGGACAAAAAAAAGTTGGATGTTGGATCTTTATCAGTCATTTTAGAGATGACAAGCAAATAAAGCAAGAAACTTTCAACACAATAAATGACATCACAAAGTCAACAAAATGAGATAAGCAGAAATCACCTGAACAAATTAATGAAGAGGCGGATTTTAACTCCCTCTGATACCATGTGAAATTCTTTGATAAATAGTCATATTGAATGTTGATAATGGAAAACAGAGTAATTGTTGTATTGAGTTTGGAAATTGTATAGATTGATGTTGTTCTTACATTTTTACGGCTGCGTACAAGAGGTATATTATTTAGGACATATGGATGACACAAATAGCAAAAACCAAGGAGAATAAAGTCTTTGCAATAGGCCTAGAGAATTGGGCACTAATTATTTGTTATGTTGGATCAGGAGCCTTAAGTGGGTCATGTGACATCCGTGCCTTGGTGTGTGAAGGACCGCTACATCGTTTAGTCATAGTATTCAACAGTCGACTGGTACGAATGAGCTTGGTGTGTTGATTTACAGCGGCGACATCGGTGAGGTCGTGAGTAGAACTTGGAAAGAGATGTGAGAGAATGGGACAGATTGGGGGTGTAAATGAGGTTTGGAGTCATTTAGTTTTGGTTTGAGATATCTAATTTTACTTTGACACCAACTTGACAATTAAGTTTAGTTCTCGATTTTCAACCAAAATGTTAATTATTTTATTTTTCGATATTATTTTAATAATTTACCCTCCAACAACTATATGCATCAATAGAGCTGGCAAGCCTGACCCGACCTAAACAAAACTAGCCTGATAGAACCTGAGAATTTTGCGAACTGAAACAAACTCGACCCGACCCGAAGACAACTCTTAACCCGAGATGACGCGATAATCAGTGACCCGAATCAGACCGGACCCAATATTGACCCGATTAAATTAACGACAATGATTAAGTTTAATATTGATCAAAATGAAAGTGATTTACTGTTTAGATTTGATAAGTTTGACTTAATAATGAAGTAATTAAACCAAATAATAGTTAAAACTAATTGAAGTAATTTGATAAAGTAACCCGACCTGATAATGACTCGACCCAAACCGAACCCGGCCCGATACATTGTTTGACCCGAAATGACTCGACTCGGAAGGATAGACCGACACGTTCTAACCTAAATCTAAATTGACCCCACCCAAACTCGACCCAATTGCCAGATCTAGCCTTAGGCATCAATAAATCCAACGGTCAAATAATCCAATACAAGCCTCGATTGGGACTTGGGAGTATTTGGGACTATTTATCGACGGGCTTTGGTGAGATTCAAATTTGAAATATATTTAGATAAAGCTACTCAATAAATGAAAATCCCCAATTAACAATTTGAGCAGACACTCACTCGACTAAATCAATCAGTTTCCTAATCGTGCGAACTCTCATAAAATCTCCATCTCCCATTTCCGTCTTCTCCAGTCCTCCTACTGGTGATCATTCTCTCTCCAGTCTCCACTAATTCTTGACTAATCATTCTGCTTAACTTCTCTAATGCTGAATTATGTTTTAACATGTAGATCAACATAGAAGAAGGTGAAGATATGAGCCAGATTCAGTACTCTGACAAATACTTCGACGATACTTACGAATACAGGTATATTTTTCTCTTTTTCTGGGTTTTCTTCCCCAAATCTTCGAGTTTATTTCAATATTAGGGTTTTCAAATTGCAGGCATGTTGTTCTCCCTTCTGAAGTTGCCAAACTTCTCCCCAAAAACCGTCTTCTCTCCGAGGTTCCTTTTTCTTTCCCTTTTTACTACTCTATTATTTTCCCGATTATTTTTGTTTTCAGTATTGCTATTGCTATTGCTTACATATTGTTGCTCAAGTGTATTATACTCCCTCTGTTCTGGTCATTTGGTTTTGGCACAACCATTTGTGGTGGTTGTTAGTGGATGACAACAAGTGGACACTACAAATTGTAAACAATTAAATAAGACACCCTAAAAATGGAATAGGTAAACAAATGGCCGTGACGATGGGGGAGTATCTGCGGATAGGTTTCGGAATTATTTCATCAGTACAAACTTTTTAGTATTCCTGTAGAATTTCATGTTCCGAAATTAACGCCCTGATGATTGAATGTAAGTGTTTTTATTGAGCTTGGTGGAATGGTGGTGCACTGGTGCTAGTACATGTACAAGAGTTGCATTTTTCGGGTCTGATTTTCTTGTTTTCAGTTACTGTGTTGCTTATATTTTCACAAAATGACTAGTATTGAGCGGGACCTTCCGGGATTTTTTCAAACTTAACTGAGGGCTTAATTAAACAGTAATGACTCACGGAACGACATAGACTGTGAATTATTTCCAACATTTTGTTTCAGTGAAATGTAAATGTATGAGAATGATTGAGACTAGAGCACAAGACTACAGAGACTGAGATTTGTTTCAACAATTGCTCTTTGAGTGAGCCTGGACCAAAGGTTTACTACTGCGGTGGTTATATAATGCTTATATATAAGGCATAAGTATTGAAACCTTTTATAAAAGTTTTATGTATAATGTGTGTTGTTCAGAGTGAATGGAGGGCAATGGGAGTACAGCAAAGCCGTGGTTGGGTGCACTACGCAATCCACCGACCAGAGCCACACATAATGCTGTTCAGGAGGCCAGTTAACTACCAGCAGCAGCAGCAGCAGCAGCAGCAGGACAATCAACCTAATATTATGGCCAAGTGAAATGACACCTTAAAGTACTACTGTTGTTTCATTTCTATAACTCTAGAAATGACAGTTCAGTTCCGCTATGGTGAGAGTCACCTTAAAGAACCTGTTGTGTTTGCATCTGTTGGTTTTAAGTAGTACAGTATGCTTTTAGAACTATAGACATCTTAAATATTGTTTTTTATTTTTCCTTTGTCGATGTTGATTGTATTAAACGTCCCTGCTTTCTGATTTGATAAAATGCATTTTTATCTTGTGATTTGTTTAGCTGAACACACATGACCCAAAATTGATTGGTGTGAAAAAATGGTCACGCTTCTAGGTCTTGAATTCTACAGATGAAATAACCAAACTTGGTAGAGGTCTCTGTTAAATTGAGTTCAATACCACCAATGTCATTATCTCGGTTAGTAGGAATACTTGGATCAGCGGCAAAACGTATAAAATAGTTGTATACTTGTATTTGATGTCGAAGGACAACTTATATTGGTACTCAAAATACATTTCGATGCATCTGAGTTTTATAAGCTCTATCACTTACTGTAACCCTATGTATAAGACATAATTTTTTTCAAATGCTAGACTGTAGTATAGACAAGCTCATTCCGCATGATATAAGCCTACAACGTAATAAGATCCTACTTCGTAATAGATTTTTCATAGGTGAGGTTTAGATGAATCGCGAATCATACATGGTCAAAGTAATAGGATAAAAGATTTAGGGCGATGATATCGCCACTACCGTTTTGTTTAATTCCACACAAATACAAACTAATTTAACTCGATTACAACTTGAGTGTCATTAATAAAAACGGTAGTGGATTTATCATTACTCATGATCTACTATGCCGGGATGGCAGCCTACTGTTTTTCAATTTAGACCTTTCTATCAATTTATTAGCTCATCTCAAAGATTCCTCGAGTAACAACATTCTTAAGATTCTTTTTACAAAACTGCTCCCCGAAACTCTCGGCAAATGACTAACGGCCCATACGATCAAAGCTGAATCGCATTTAGTAAGATCAAATTTAGATGTGTGTTGCCGTCTTACCTTGGCAACACTGGACATGGAGTCGTTCTAAATTCAATTACTCCAAAATTAGGGAATTTATATTTGGACCCAACGATTCCGAGCTACACCTCAAGTCTAGTTTTTACCAGACATATATATCTCTGTTATGAGAAAAAGTATTGCCAGGCGGAAAACAGAGTACAGGCTGTTACTTTCTGTTACAAGGTTGTTGCGAGTTTGTTACAGCTCATAGTTAGCTGGCAGATAGTTACTATTGGCGGGAAAACAACTAACTCTCTTGTAATATAGTCGATTGTTAAGCGGTAATAGTTAGTTCATTTCTGTTAAACATTTCTCCTTCTTTCAATTCAATCTCACTGTAATCTTTCAACAATCCATCAATAAAATACTCAATTCGATTCCCTTCTCGATTTAGGGTTTCCTATCGTATTTTAGAGTTTTCTCGATTAAATTCCTGATTTCCTTATACCAAGTGGTATCAAAGATCCTTCCCGGATTCTCTTGATTAAAAATGGCGCCGCGTAATTCAAAAAACTCTGATAATGTGCTTGAAGAAGTCACCCAATCAATGGAGAGCAAGGTGAAGAATCTGGGTGAATCAATGATCAATATCGAGGCAAATTTGGGGGAATTCGTGAGAATTCATACTTAAGATAAAGCAGAATTGAACGCAGTAATCCAATTACCGCAGCAAGGTTTAAATGACAAAATGGATCGCATGAACTCAAGAATTGAGCAAATTTTGGGGCAATTGGTTGCAATGAGTTCTAGGGTTGTGAATTTGGAGAAAAATTCTGGAAATTCTGGGCAATCTGGGTCTTTAATTTCTGGTAATACCACAACCCCTAATTCTGGTAATTTCCTCAATTCTAATTTGAATTTCAGTCGTTTTTCTAGAGTAGAATTCTCAAAGTTCAGTGGTGATAATGTTTTAGGATAGATTTATAAATGTGATCAGTTCTTTGAAGTTGATTCCACCTCTGAGAATATTAAAGTTAAAATGGTGTCAATTCATTTGGAGGGAAAGACATTGCTATGGCATCAATCTTTAATGAAAACTAGAGAATTTGGAAATTGGCCTGGTTGGGATGAATATAAGAGGGCTATAATTGCTAGGTTTGGAACAAATTCTTTTGATGACCCCATAGCTGAGATCATGAACCTCAGATAGACTGGTACAGTGGAACATTATCAGGACCAATTTGATGGACTGTTAAATAAGACTGATTTGTCTGAAAAACAAGCTTTGAGTTGTTTCCTTAAGGGTCTGAAAGATGACATACAAAACACTGTTAGAATGCATAAACCCCAATCTTTAATGGATGCATTTTCTCTAGCTAAGCTCCAAGAAGCTACTGTATCCTCTTTTGCTAGGAAGAGTAGATCCATTTTGGATAAACCTTTTTCTGTTCCTCAGCACAACAGACCATATCCATCTCAACCACACTCACAGAACCACAGACCCACTGGAAACCAGAAACTTGTCACTGCTAGATTAAGTGAAAAGGAGATAGCAGAAAAAAGGGCAAAGCATCTATGTTTCACCTGTAATGAGAAATGGTCACCTCTACATAAATGCAAGGCTCAACTGCACAGTATGGAGATGGTGGTTGTGGCTGATGAGGGAGAAGTTATAGGTGAAGGAATGGACAAAGAAGGGGAGGGATAACATGTGACAGTGGAGGAAGACTTACCCCTTATCATTTCCTTGAGTGCTATTACTGGAAATACAACTTACCAAACAATGAGGGAAACTGGCAACGTGAGGGAAAATCCTATACACATTTTAATTGACTCAGGCAGCACCCACAATTTTTTAGATGTCAATACTGCTACAAAACTAGGATGCAAGCTTAAGAACACTTGCCCATTGGTTGTTTCTGTAGCTAATGGTGAAACAATTTTGAGTAAGTCAACGTGTCCTCATTTTTTTTTATTTTTTTTTTGGCAGCAACTATTTTAACTTCGTTTAACATTATAGCTGAGTTATTGATTTTATCGTGATAATTTCCGTATATTTATTTTTCATGAAACATATTATTTCAAAAAAAATGATAATAGCCGAGCTAAATGAACTAACAGAGGAATAATATAATTTGTTTATATATTCTAAATGCATTATAATGCGTAGTATACTGTTTATGGGTTTTACTAGTTCAAGACACCTAATAAATTTCGCTTTATAAATTTAGAATACTTAATATTTGATAGGAGTAATTTAAAATTACGCTGTCGTCAAATATTAAAGGCATCAAATAATATGTACGCATTTGTAAAACTTGGAAATTATGAGATGATTATGACAAGGGTCTTCATATAATACAGAAAAAATTACATTTGCATATAACTTGAAAAGTATGAGACGATTATGACAGGGGCCTTTATATAACATTTGGAACAGGGCCTCGAAATTCTATTGGCCGCCCCTGATTACTTATACCCCACGAGATTACATATTTTTCGGGGTGCTAACATTAACTTGTGATTGTCCACAAGTATAGACAAAGACAGAGACAAAGTGAGGATTATACTTGCTGACCAAGTTCTTAGCAAGTAACGGTAAATGTAATTTCTTAGATGTCGACTAGCTATATGCAGTTTGTCATTGTTTATTACATTAATCATCTTGAACTAGGCCTAATGTAATACAGGGGTGTCTAAGGCCACGGGCAACCACGAACGTGGGAACCGGATCTCCGCTTTTGATCACCATATTATAAGTTTTTATTAATGAAATTCAATACAAATCTCGAAGTATAATATACTTGTGCATTCATTTTTGGGCCTCATTTTTCCGTGTCGCACTGGGCCTCTACTTGGTTTAAGACGCTCCTGATGTAATATAATCCGTACCATTAAAGCCACCAGTTCAACTCTTTAGAGTTAGTTGCAATCAGTCTCACTATAAACGGGTATATCCGTCTAAAATGTAAACGGATCAGTTATGTCACCAATTACATACAAAATAATGACATCTCACTTGTTGTTTATCTTATTATAAAAGTGGTGTGATATTTAACCCGTATATAACTTTAGACGGATAGTGTCCGTCTAAAGTGAGAAATTGTTTAATAGTTTTGATCAAAGTTTCCGTGTAACAATATTGTTCAAGTGGCTTTATTTTTGAAAAGTTCAACCCTAATCAATTACTCTAACGTCATAGTCATTTGTTTGTCTTTGGTTTTGGTACAAAAACCAAGGAAAGAGGAGGGAGCTAATCATTAGATGATGAGTAGACCAAATTGAGTGTGGAAGATTCAATTGCCCATCAAAAACATTACTAAAATAAAAAGACAAACAAATAATGGCACCAAATGAAATACTTGATTTGGTCCAATATTCACCATTACAAGGAAACAATCATGGACGACTTATAATTTTAATCACTGTCTTTCTGTTTGTATGATAATCCAACTCTTAAAAAACTCCATATTGGTATCTAATCAATGTTACTGATTGAAATGGTCCAACTCGAGGAATTATTCAAATACTAAGCTCTTAATCATATATGTTTACTTACGACTGACTATATATGTTCCAAAAACTCCAAATGAGACTAAACTCAATTAGTTTGCTGCATGCAAATGAACTCTCAAATTGTTTTCCTCATCCTTTTAATTACTTGGATACCAACTTCTTTAGCATCATCACTCGCAATTCCCTTATTTCAGACACAAGTATTTGGGTATGATGTGCCGGAAACCGCTACATCAACGTCATCTTTGTTAAAGGGTTTGAAAACATTTTTCTACAACCAAACTATTGATCATTTTACGTACTCTCCCGAAAGTTACCAAACTTTTAGTCAAAGATATTACGTGAAAAGTACTAACTGGGGTGGTGGTAATTCACCCATTTTCGTCTATCTTGGCGATGAGCAAGCGTTAGACCTCGAGGTAGGTGGGTCTAATCTTGGGTTCTTAGAGGAAAATGCGCCCAAATTCAAAGCCCTAACCGTGTACATAGAGGTTTGTTTTTTTTAACTCAAGGACATGCATATAAAACTAGCATAATTTTTAGGGCCTTTTACCAAATTAATCATTATTATGACTAAACTATTTACCAAATTAACCATTTTTTTATAACTATTTTCTAAACTAATCATAATTGACCATTAATGAATGTAAATTGAAAGAGTCTCTCCTCTTTCCTTGCTATGTTGTTCTCCACGGTAGATCTATATTCAGAAATCAAATTCGTTTGTTGTATGCTAGAACATACCCAAAGTTAATTTATCTACATCACCAATATAAAAGAAACCAAAAATTAACCCTAATTATCTATAGATCCGAACAAGTTAAATCACTATTTGTACGTACTTTGTGGTAATTTAATTTTGACCAGAACAGCTCGGCCAGGCCCGAACCCGGCCCAAGAATACCTCTAACAGGTAGCTGATACTAATGAATATTCCTCTTTTACCCCTTAAATATATAATATTAAATAATTGCTATTTTTTTTTTACGTCATTTTACTATAACAAGCTACCTTTTCAGTTAATTTGTCAAACAATTTTTTATGTAATTAGCTAGCTTATCAACTCCTAATTATCAGTTAGCTTGTAGCTACATTTTCAGGTTTCAGTTAGCTTTTCAATTTTCAGGTACATTTTCAGAGTTTAGCTACCTTTTCAGCTAGTTTATCAAACCAAGTCTAACTCAAGCGAAAACCTACCCAACCAACATGATTGACCTCCTTTATTAGTCTATTTATGTGTTAAAAGTAACTATAAATAAATGATAATAACGGAGGCTATAATAATTACTCGTAATTATATAAGGTCGGTATTACCTTTGGTGGTGAATTATAGTTTGTACATACAATTTAAAGTCTCTAATTTATATTGAATTTATTTTCCGTGCAGCATCGTTTCTATGGCAAATCAAATCCACTTGGTTCTATGGAAGAAAGCATTAAAAATCGAAAGGTTCGAGGTTATTTTAATTCCGCACAAGCTTTAGCAGATTTTGCAGAAATAATTTTAGATTTGAAGAAACGATATTCAGCAACGCATTCTCCCATTATTGTATTTGGAGTATCTTATGGGGGAAGTAAGTTAGTTAATTTACTATTCCATCATAGTATATCATTGTTTTGTTTCACACTTATTTATATATTGTTGCAATTTATATCATCCATTTACTATTGTCAAATTGTATGTGATGCATTTATACAGTGCTAGCAACTTGGTTTCGGCTGAAATATCCCCATATCGCTTTGGGAGCTCTCGCTTCTTCTGCTCCTATTCTTAAACACGTCGTATCCAATGATGCTTACCTTCAAGTTGTCACCAAAGATTACAAAGTAAGGACACAATGTTTTTTGTTTTATTACATATATATTTTTCAGCTTATAACAACAGAACCAAACAATCAAGCATAAAACGTAGTTATTCGGAGCAAACATTAAGCTCAACAAGGCGTTTATATAAGTTTTTACCGTAACTAATCAGTAGAATACTTTAATTTGAATGCATGATAGGCAAAAATTGAACCTATAACTAAAAGTATAATCCTACTATTCCATCACAGGCGAACTTTAAGATGCACTTTTATGACGGTATTTGCAATGTTGCTTGATGCAGGATACAAGTGAGAATTGCTACAAAACTATAAGGGAATCATGGACACAAATTATTAATTTAGTGTCACAAAGTGATGGACTTTCGATCATTAACAAGAAAATCAACACTTGCAGGTGTAGTCAAATGTTTCTCATCAGTTTCGTACAATTATAACTAGTCACTTGAAAAGTTGTGCATAACTTGTAAAGTTTTGATTATAAATTGGATGCTTTCATTAATCACAAGAGCATTACATCAATCAATCAATACTATATATTAATTCCAGAAACCAAGGGACTTCAATGTAATTAAAGGAAGTTATACAAATTAATTATACTATATAGTTTTAAATCACTAGCACCGTGTGATGTACCCGATTAAGGGATCCCAATGCAAATATTATATAATTTGGGTTAAAATTAAATTATATAGAAGCTTGGTAATTTTCTTAAATATGGTCAATTTCCTTAAAATAAAATAATTGATTAAGATGGTCAATTTCCTTAAAATAAGTACAAAAATATAATATAAGTAAGTTATAAATAATTCAAGTTAGATTCCATAATATATAATATTGCACGATTCTTTCGATTTGATTTAATGCATATATATAATATATTTATATAAATATATAATCCTCTTAAAATTGCATGTCTAAGTAGTAAAAGTAATTTCGTCAGTAAAGAAATGAATTGTAGTAACATTGGATATAGTTATATGATAGTAATCACTCATTTGAATGGTAAAAGTAACAATATTATCAGCGAGATTAGTGAAAGTGGTAGAAACAACGGGAGTAGTGAAATAATCAATATTATTGCGGCAATAGTAAAAGTAACAATTATTACGGCCGGAGTAGTGAAATTATCAATATTAACGCGGCAGTAGTGACAGTAACAATAACTACGGCGGGAGTAGTGAAAGTAACAATGATTACGGGCAAGTAGTGAAATGTTATTACTATTGTTTCATTAATAAGAGTAAAATATTAATAACGGGAGTAGTGAATTTGTCTCAAAATTTATTTAATCGTAATTTTAGGATATGCCATAGAAAAATATATTAATGATAAATTTGTGGGTTATGCAACTTTAAGAATTTTATTTAATGAAAAAAAAACTTGATGGTGAGTAAAGGTAGCCCGGGCGAAGCCGGGCACCAATACTAGTTTATACAAGAATAAGAAAACCCTAGAGCTTGAGTAGTAAGCCAAGTATTGCTGCAACTAAAGAAATACAATATACGGAATATCAGAAATAATACAAAGATAATAACTAGACGATAAAAAGAATAATATACAATAAATATCTAAAATATATAATTTACGAAATATCTTTAACACGCTCCCGCAAAATGGAATTTCCTTGGACTAGACCAATCTTGGAAATCAACAAATAGAACCGAGCACTAGAGAGGGACTTCGTAAGAGCATCAGCGAGTTGCCCATCCCCGGAAATATGTTGAACTCGAAAAGTTCCTTGTTGAACCCGTTCACGCACAAAATGAAACGCCAAGGCAAGGTGTTTCATTCGTGAATGAAATACCAGATTAGCGGAGTAATGAGTGGCGGAAAGATTATCACAAAAACTGACTGGAGTAGAGGATGAGCCATACCAAGTTCAAGAAGCAAGGACTGAACCCACGAAAGCTCAGCAGCGGTGTCAGCCACATCCCGAAACTAAGCTTCTTAGAGGCACGGAAGAGAGCCCGTTGATTTTTGGAAGACCAAGAGAGGGGATTTCGACCAATGTAAACAGGGTACCCAGTGGTAGATATGTAATCATCTTTATCACCCACCAAATCAGCGTCACAAAACGCATGAAGAAGAGAAGGACTAGAGCGATACAACATGAGACCATAAGAGATCGTGCCTTTTCAGTAGCGAAGTACATGCTTCAAAGCAAGCCAATGAGGAAGACGGGGAAGTTGCATATATTGTGCCAATTTGTTAACAGCAAAGGAAATATCGGAACGAGTTAGTGATAAATATTGTAAGCCACTAACCACAACACGATAATCCGTTGGATTTTCTGTAGGGGCATCTTCATTATCCTTTCGAAGAGAGGAATCAGACGCAAGGGGAGTAGAACAGGGCTTTGATGCGAGCATCTTGTGATAATCAAGAAGATCATAAATATATTTCATTTGTGATAAAAATAAACCAGAGAAGGTGGGACAGACTTCAACACCAAGGAAGTACGAAAGAAGACCTAAATCCTTTAGTGAAAAACGAGCAGCAATATGCGAAATAAATCGAGTTACTGACTTGAGACACGGACCCAAAACGACAATATCTTCGACATACACTAATAAATAAATTGGAGAGGAATTATTTAAAACAAAAAGAGACGGATCAGCTAAGGACCCTTTAAAACCATAAGAAAGTAAGTAATTTTTAAGTTCAGTATATGAGGCGCCTTACGCCTGTTTTGGACCGTAAATAGATTTAGAAAGTTGAAAAACATGGGAGGAGCGAGAAGCATCAATGAAACCAGGTGGTTATTCCATATAGATAAACTCATGAAGACGACCTTGAAGAAAAGCATTATTCACATCGAGTTGACGAAAATGCCAGCAATTAGTCACTGTAAGAGAAAGTAGGGCACGGGTAGTAGTAGGTTTAACCACGGGGCTAAAGGTTTCAGAGAAGTCGATACCTGCACGTTGATGAAATCTTTTGACGAGTCTAACTTTAAATTTGTCAATGGTGTTATCGAGTAAGTATTTGTTGCGATAAACTCATTTGCAACCAACAACATTCTGAGAATCCGAACGAGGAACAAGAGACCATGTTTTATTACGAGTGAGGGCATCAAATTCATCTTGCATTGATGCGCGCCATCGGGTGTCAAGGAGGGCCTGTTTTGTAGTAGTGGGCAAGGACGGGTTATAATTAGAGTGAGGGAGAGGGCATATTTAGGATTTGGTTTCACAATGTCATTGGCAAGACGGGTAATGACAGTACGAGGGATAAGTGGACGAGATTGATAAGATGGACGAGGTGGAGGCGGAGGAGGAGGGGGCGAGATAAGGGAGGTAGGTGTCGTGGCGGGGGAGATGGGTGAGGTAGGGTCAGTAGGTTCAGGGGGAGCGTCATTAGTTGGTGGAGGGGATTCAGAAAGAATGGGAAGAGAAAAATTCCACCAATGAGAGGGTGAGGAAAGGGCAGAGGACGAGTCCTTGTAAGACGGAAACTGCATTTCAAAGTATTTGACATGCCGTGATGTATAAATTTTCTCTAAGGCAGGGTCGAAGCAGTGATTTGCACTTTAAGTGGCAGAGTAGCCAAGAAAGATGCACTTAGTGGAGGGAGTGTCGAGTTAATGAAACGAGTAAGGGTGCAACCAAGGGTAACAAAGACACCCAAAGCAACGCAATTTGTTATAATTCGGAGGGTGATTAAAGAGAGCGATAATGGGGAAAAGAGAGGTTATTAGTGATTAGACCTGTCAAACGGGTCGGGCGGGTCGGGTCCCGGGTCGGGTTAGAATACGGGTCGGGTCAAATACGGGTCGGGTTATACGGGTCACGGGTCGGGTTAGGGTCAGAATACGGGTCAAGAAATAATTTTTAACGTCTTTTTTAAACGATTTTTTTAATTAAAAAAATATTTTTTTAAAATGTAAATCATATTTAAAATTAATATTTTAATTATATTCAACGTTTACATTAATTATATTGACATAATTATTAAAATAAAGTTTTTTTAATAATTGTTTTATTATTAAATATTATAAAAGTTATATAAAATTAACTTTTTAATTGTTTTTGTAATTTTAAGTAATACAAAAAATATTTTTTTAACTATTTTTTTCAAATATAATATATAAATATTAATATTTTAATAAAATTCTTGATTTACCTTTGACCCAACGAATCGACCCGTTCGGGTCGGATCTCGACCCTAATATAACGGGTCATTTCGGGTTCGGGTCAAACGGGTCGCGGGTCGAAAAAACCGGGTCTGTAACCCTAAAAAACGGGTCGGGTGGGTCGGGTTTTTGGGTCTGGTCGAGTTTTGACAGGTCTATTAGTGATGTTGTGCGTTGCCCCACTGTCGAGAACATAAGCAGAATGGGTGGTGGAAGGAGAAGCGGTAGCAGTGTATGCTTGGGGAAAGGAGGTACGAGGACGAGGAGGAGGTTTAAGGAAGGTGATGTGTGGGAATTTATTTTTGAAATCCTCACAGTTGGAGAGGTAGTGTCCTTGGTAGCGACACCATTGGCAGGTTCCATGTTCCCTTAATGGGGATGGAAGAGGATGTATTGGGTGTGGGAAGGAAGGGTGGTGATTTGGAGGTAGGGAGGGGCACGGTTGTAGGAAGGGCGATAGGAAGCGACGTGGACAGTGGCAGGGAGGGAAAGCGAGGCAGGCGAGGGAGAAGTACGGGCAAGGTTGATCTCGTGGTTAATAACCTTCTCATGGAGTGCCATAAAAGAGATAGGGGTGTCCCGAGTACGCACAACTTCAATAACGGGTTGATAAAGCTTGTAGTCAAGGCCACGGAGGACCTTTTCCACAACATCTTCAACATCCATCGATTCCTAGGAGAGCAAGTTCAGTAACACACGTTTTATTAGCTTCATATAGTCGTTCACAGATTGATCATTCTTGCGGATGTTATCAAGACGGTTTTTAATCTGAAGAAGGTGACCCCTAGAAGAGTTAGCATATGTCTTCTCAATAATAGTCCATACATCGCGAGATATAGTGGCCTTGAGAACAAGAGGGGTAAGAGAGTTGTGAAGGGTGCCGAGGAGAGCCCCCCGAATGAGGCTATCCTGACGTTTTCAGGTAGAGTGAGCGGGCTTAGTAACAACCTTAGCATCAACATCGGTTATTATTTCAACAGGGATGGGGTGAGAACCATTGACAAACTTGAGCAGATCAAAGTCGTAAAGGATTTCACCAACCTGCATTTTTCGGGATTGGTAAGTTTGGGGGTGAATTGTGTGCAAGTCGAAAAATTGATAAGGATAAAAGAGGTATTGGGTTCATGAGGATGTGGGGAGGAGACGCCTGAGTTGGCCATTGGAGAGTAGTAAGGAAAACAAGGAAGTTTGGACAAAAGAGGAAGGTAAAGACCGTAATTAGGATTCAAAGGCTCTGATACCATGTAAAGTTTTGATTATGAATTGGATGCTTTCATTAATCACAAGAGCATTACATTTATACAAGAATAAGAAAACCCTATAACTTGAGTAGCTAGCCAAGTATCGCTACAACTAAGGAAATACAATATACGGAATATCATAAATAATACAAAGATAATAACTAGACGATAAAAAGAATAATATACAATAAATATCTAAAACATATAATTTACGAAATATCGTTAACATAACTAACAAAACAACACGGTCTATCGCTCTCTTCATATATACATTAGTATAGATAAATCTAGCTCATACAATATATGCACGGTATATACAGAGTTTTACTTTTTAGTAAACCTGACAATACTAACCAGCTCCGAATAACCCGAATTTAGGGCTTGAATCTGCCCTAATTCAACTCGACCCGAATATCTATCATCGCAAAGTGATCGTTATCTCAAATAACTTGAAAAACCTACTCTAAAATGGCCCGACCGGACCGGACCGAATTCTTTAAAACTCGAACCCGAATTGTCAAGACCAGATTGACTTGTTTGTTAAGTCTACTTTTTAGTGTATTATTTATAGATTTTAAATTGATTTATTCATTTTTCATGTTTATTATCATTGTAGTTTGACTTGAGAAATAAAAACTAGAATCTTAAGAAGTCGTGAAATGAGTATATTAATTAAAGTTTTCTTTTTACCGAAAAATTAGTGATTATTTATATATTTTACTAATAACATAACTTTTAGAAGTGACCTCTTAGGCTCTTATCCTATAAAGTCAATTCCTTTATATCGTAAAAATTTTTAAACAAAAACAAAAGAATTTCTTTATCATAAAAAGATCGGAGATAAATTTGTGCATGTGAAATATTAAATGTTATTAAAGATTTAAATATGAAAGATTAGACTCATTTACTACAATTCATGGACTATACTACCAGTTATACCAGTTGTACGGTGTTGAACTGAGTTTTGTAATAAAGTATCCGAGTTTTATTTTAAAGAATATGAGCTTTATTAGAAAGTATCTATGCTCATCCATTTACACATTAAAAATATGAACTTTGGATTAGCTCAGAAAAAATAAGAAACTCAAATACTTGTACTTTGATTGTACAATGCTTATATACAACTGGATATATAATCTATTTGTGTATTTTATTACCCATCATATCTACCAATTCTAAGATATACGAAGTATGTGTTAGACGGAAATAATAATAAGCCCAATTCTTGTTTTTTTTTTTTTTTACATAAATTACTCCATTGATTGCCATCCTCCCAAAAGCTTTTATCTATGTTTTCGCACCCCGTAACTTGAAATCTTACCTTCACCGCTCGTTAACATTTATTTTTGTTGTTAAACATTGACAGCCCTCTAAGCACGGAAAACATTATGTACGATTTCTTGTTCTCAACATACATACGTGCAGCTCAATATGATTTTCCACCGTACAATCCAGTAGAAAGCATATGCAAAGGTATAGATGGTGCACCAAAAACAGCAGATGCCATTGACAAAGTGTATGCAGGCCTACTTTCCCTTTTTGGCAACATTACTTGTTTTTCTGGTTCTGAAGCATCTCAAGTTCCTGCGGTTGATACTCCTACTGATACAACTTTTGGTTGGCCCTGGCAGGTATATACTCATAGTATTACTTACTTAGTTATTACTTAAAAAATCAAAAACTTCAAAGATTGATTTTAGCATTATATATATATATATAGGTGTGTAGCGAAATGATTTCTTTTGGGGTGGCTAGTGTAAAGATGAATGATACAGAGACTATGTTTCCAATGATCCCACCATATGATCCCAAGGCCAAAATGCAAAGATGTCAAGCAGCGTATGGGGTACTCCCACCACCTAATTGGCTCCAAACTTATTATGGTGGTCAAGTATGTTTACTTTCTTATATCCTTCTTTTTTCTTTTCTACATTTACACTTAAATTTTTGACTTTCTTAATTATTCCGTAGTCATTCCAAAATAGTTCGTGTTTTCACAACATAGGCATTAGGGAGTACTAATGATGTATCGGCCTAATGGTAGTGCTTGAGGTCCGTTGTGTTATAGTTTACACTTAGAGCATCCCAAATGGTAAGCAACAACCCTACTAGCTTAACTTTCCGCATCACATTTTTTAGCTATCACACTTTTAAACAACAAATTCCTCCAATGGTTAAGCTATAAGGGTTGTTGTTTTAATAGACTTATATACATTTATTTAATTGGCACATATCTCTTTGTGGGTCGATTTGAGCTACTAGCATCATGGACCTAGTTGCTCAAACTATGTTAGTCCATGTGGAGCTCTCCAATGGTTGAGCAACTAGCTTGAAACTTTTAGAATTTGCAAGCAAGTCATTTTGATCAACCATTAGAGATGCTCTGACATGTATCTGTGGTACTTGCCAAACAGTAGACTACTCCAAAATAATAATTTATCCATTTTAATTTTATGTAGTTTATTTTCACAATACGTTCTTTTACCCCCAAACTATTCTTTTTGCACAATAATTTCCTTTTGATACCTTGGCTCAAAAACTTACCAAACCACAATTCTCCGAATTTCAACAACCCTTTTAAGTAAGTCAAATTTCTTCAATTATAATCCTTACTTCTTAAATGTAAATTATTGAACAAATTTATATTTTCATCTATATTTCGTTTTGATAAAAAAAAAATCTATTATTGTTGGTTTTAGGGGTTAATTTGTGTAATTAAAGTCTGGTATGGTAGTGGGTTGGTGGATAAGGTGCCCCTTATAAAGGCCTGGTAGACGATCGATGGGTGGAGGGACGACCTGACATCCAGCGTATCGTGGGAGGTGCGGCGGATATTGTGCAGCACGGTGATGGTGGTGGTGGGTAGTACAATGCATGTGTGGTGGTTCTTGGTGGGGCAACGGTTTGTGTGGTGGACGATGGTACAATAGATGTGGTGGAGGGAAGGGGGCTGTATAGGTGGTTGGTCAGGCGTAGCAGTCGTTGGCCTCAGGACGGTTGGTGGGTGGTTAAGGGAAATGGGGTCGAACCGTGAAAGCCTTATATTTAGTTTAAATTTTTTTTTTTCTTCGCCATGCAATAGATTAAGGCTTTTGCTCAGCACAGTACAGCAAAGGAGGATAAATGAGTGGGGAAATGAAAGAGCTAATATGAGAAAGTCCTATTGCAAGGAGCAAAAAGTTTACTACAAAAATCAACACTTATTTAGTGTCCCTTTTATCTACTTATAAAATTTATCTCAAAATTATTATCCTTCTGAAAAATAGTATGGGAAAATGCGAGTATTCAGTCTTTATATTATCATTATATATTTATAAACGTAACAACGAGGTTTTTGATGTGTCAATAACCAATTAAAAGAGCGAAATTCAAAACACAACTTTTATTTCGATTTGGAATAAACTCTTTGTTGGCAATGATGCCTTAGAAAAGGCAAAATGATCAACTTTTGGTATTGTGTTTGTCTCACATTGGTGGACAACACTTACCAACTCTTGTTTATATATCTCCTTCCAATAGATTGGCTAATTGCGTGGACCAAAGGGGCTTTTGTTGAGAGTGATAAGCATGTGGATTTAGGTCCGAACACACACGCGTGCGACAGCTTGGCTCGGCTCGAGTTTGGGTTTGGATAGAACACCTGCGGTGCGGACCTTAGCCCACTTTTAATATTTTTTTGGGCCTGTGTGTCGGGGTTTGTCCACGTTCAGTGTATCATTTTATGGTTGTAATCTATAACAGTCAGTCAATCATGACTATTAGTGGCTACGATTAAGAAGGCTAATAAGCTCTACTAATCACGTCTTTGACTGTGATTTTGTGGATCCGTTTTTTGGCTCCTTTTGTTGTTCTATTTTTAATAAACAAAGCAGTTCTTCACTCCATTAAAACACAACTCACATTCACTTTCCTCTCTCTCAATGCTTCCTCTCTTCTAAAAGCGTTTGGGTACTATTTTAATAGCCGTTCCAAAACTTTCAGCTTCGAGTGGAGTGGCGGAGTGGCGAGTCTGGGTGTTGCAGTGTCAAACCTTAAGGAACTACTGACACTTGTTGAGTGCCACAACGGCCGAGCCGAAATAGTTTTCAAGGAAGAGGCCTTTATACCTTATTGCTCCAAATCGGTTATTTCGTTCTCTTCTTATTTCGTTGAGAGTGTTGGGCATGTGGGTTTGGGTCCAAACACACGCGGGAGCGTGCCGGCCCGACTTAGGTTTAGGTTTGGGTAGAGCACTTGCGGTGCGGGCCTTGGCCCACTTTTGACCTTGTTTTTTTGGGCCTATGTATGTTATGAACTGTCCACGTTCATTGAATCATTTTATGTTTGTGATTTGTAACAGTCAGTCAATTATGACTGTTAGTGGCTATAATTAAGGAGGCTAATTAGCTTCACTAATCACGTCTTTGACTATGATGTTGTCGAACCTTTATTTAGCTCATGTTGCTGCTTTTTTTGCTAGAAATAGAGTAGCTCTCCACTCCGGAAAAACACATTTCACATTCACTCTCCTGTATCTAAATGCTCCCTCTCTTCTAAAAGCGTTTCTGAGTACTGTTTTAATGGTCTCTCCAAATCTTCCAGCCTCGAGTGGGCGAGTATGGGTTTTGCAGTGTCAAATCTTGGGAAACTACCTGCATTTGCTGACCGCCACCACGGTTGAGCCGAAATAGTTTTCATGGCAGAGGCCTTTAAACCTCATCGGATCGAATCGATTATTTCATTCTCTTCTGATTTCGTGGAGATTATTGGGCCTGTGGGTTTGGGGTCCAAGGGCAAAGACACACGCGCGTGCGCTTGCCCGGCCTGACTCGGGTTTGAGCTTGGGTAGAGCACTTGAGGTGCGGGGCTTGGCCCACTTTTAACCTTTCTTGGGCCTCTGTGTTGTGGACTGTCCACGTTCTTTGAATCAATTTATGTTTGTAATCTGTAACAGTCAGTCATTGACTGTTAGTGGCTGCGATTAAGGACGCTAGTTCGCTCCACTAATCACGTCTTTGACCGTGATTTTTGTTGAACCGTTTTTTGGCTCCTATTGTTGCTCTATTTTGTCTCCACTCCAAGAAAACACAACTCACATTCACTCTCCTCTCTCTCAATGCTTCCTCTCTTCTAAAAGCGTTTCTAGGTATTGTTTTAATAATCGTTCCAAAGCTTCCAGCCTAGAGTGGCTGAGTCTGGGTGCTGCACTGTCAAACCTTGAGGAACTACCGGCACTTGCTGATCACTGCCAAGCGAGCCGAAATAGTTTTAAAAGCAGAGGCTTTTATACCTCGTCGCTACAAATCGGTTATTTCGTTCTTATTATCTCATTGTTATTGCTACATTTCGCACCAATACCCTTTTGCTCATTGCAAAATTGTACGAATAACTAACATTCAGAACATTATTATTGATACTAAGATATTTTGTAGTTAATAGATTATAACATGCCAAAATTTAAATAATTTTAATCTCATCAGAATAATTATAAATTCGGAATCCAACTTATATTTATGAACATGCCAAGATGATCTCTACCCTTATGTTTTTACGTTTTCTCTCTCATAACATTGCGCTATTTATATACACACTTATACCCTTATATTGTCCCATTCCTCCTCTACACGACCTTACTGCTTTTTTCCATTTCTTTAATTTCGTTATAGGCCGTATTTCCCTCCATTTTGACAAACCTTTATCATTTATTATCACCACCCTCACTTCTTGAATTAATCTTCTTTCGACCACCATTTCTAAGACCATCTAGCTTAACTAAAACTACCTCACTGGAAGGAACAACTGATCTATGTTTGCATTATAGTAAATTTCTTGCTGTGTTAGAAGGATATTGTGATGCGAATTGGGTTTTAGGTAACAATGAGATTTTTTCTACTAGTGGTTATGTCTTCACCATGGGTGGAGGTGTTGTATTCTGGAAGTCTACTAAATAGACTAGTATTGCACACTCTACCATGGAATAGGAGTTCATACCTCTTCAATTCGCAGGACAAGAGGTTGGTTGATTGAAAAACCTACTAGGAGATGTACCGGTGTGGGGAGGACGGTAGACACCGGTCTCCTTGCATTGTGACTCACAAGCATCTATCGGTGTTGCTAAGAATAGTGTCTATAATGCGAAGAAACAACATATTCGAATCAGGCACGCTGTAGTTAAACAACTCCGTGAAAATGGAGTAATCGCTTTGGATTATGTGAAGTCTGGAAGCAAACTTGCTAATCCCCTTACTAAGGAGTTGACTAGGAGACTAGTCATTGACACGTTGAAGGGAAATGGGCTTAAGACCTTAAGTCAAGTTAAAGAGTGACACTTGACTAGGTCTAAAGTTTCTATTCATTTGGCATTGTATGATTCATAGGCTTCACGGTGGTGCTTTTGAGACGCACTTGATGAATTATACACCAGGTTGGACTTTTGTCCTCAATGGCTCGTGTGAGAAATGCTACTAGGAAGCACTTGAGCCACCTATGTAGTTGTGATAATCACAAGACTATGAGAAGTCTTGTAAACACATCTATTAGTACCAAGGTAAACACATGGCTCTAAAAGAGCGTGTTGCACGTTGAATTCGCGGAACGATCAAAATCTGAAAGTATGATATGTCTTATGAGGGGTATCGACCAAAGCTTAGCAACGATTTCAAATCACAAGATATTCTCTCGCTGTAAGTAAGTTCTTTCCTCATTTCCTTAAGCTGTCAATTCAAATCAGAAGATATTGATACCTAAGAATCCAATCCTTCCTTTACCAACAAATTCTCTTAATTCTTTTCTTCGCCATCAGTGGGGGATTGTTGGCAATAATGCCTTAGAAAAACGTAAAATGATCAACGTTTGCTATTGTGTTTGTCCCATATCGGTGGACAACACTTGCCAACTCTTGTTTATATATCTCCTTCCACTTGATTGGGTAATTGAGTGGACCAAAGGGGCTTTTGTTGAGAGTGTTCGCCCTGTGGGTTTGGGTCTAAACACACACGCTCACGCACCGCCCCGGCCCGGCTAGGGTTTGGATTTGGGTAGAGCACCTGGGTGCGGGCCATGGCCCACTTTTAACCTTTTTTGGGAATGTATGTGTTGTGGACTGTCCACATTCAGTGAATCAGTTTATGTTTGTAATCTCTAACAATCAGTCAATTATGACTGTTAGTGGCTGCGATTAAAGAGGGTAATTAGCTCCACTAATCACGTTTTTTACTGTGATTTTGTGGAACCGGTTTTTAGCTTTTGTTGCTGCTCACTCCACAAAAACACAACTCACATTCACTCTCCTCTCTCCCAATGCTTCCTCTCTTCCAAAAGCGTTTCTGGGTACTATTTTAATAGTCGTTCCATAGCTTCCAACCTCGAGTAAGAGATATGCATCTACACAAATAGAGCAATTCTCCACTCCACAAAAACACAACTCACATTCACTCTCTCTCTCTCTCTCAAAACGCAATTATTGTACTCTAATTTTTCAACCTAAAAATTAGTTGATGAGATATAAAGTTGTCAACAATACACAGAAAAATGCATGATTCAAAATAATAATTTATTCAAGTAAAATATAGATACAAATAGATGTGCATCAATAAGTGCTTTTATTTATCTTGCTTTTTTACATTTAGGGGATCAATTTGAGTGCATAAAATGAAAGTGCATGATATATATGCCGTAGATGTTTTTGGACTAGTCTTGTTATTTGGGTTATCTTAAAAACTATGTTCCTGATATTATACTATTTGGTTAATATAGGATATAAAATTGGTGCTTAAGAGATTTGGTAGCAACATAATATTTTCAAACGGACTACGAGATCCTTACAGTTCATCAGGGTAATCCTCTCCCCTTGTCACATACTCACTGATCATCTCTTAAATTCATAGTTAGATTGTTTAACGTGTGTGTATACCTTGAAATTTTATAATTAACGATCTTCTTGTGATTTTTGTTAAGAGTTTTGGAGGACTTATCAGACACATTGTTGGCCATATCTACCCCCCAAGGTAACTACGAAACGTCATAATTGTAATAATTTGTCGATGTTAAAACTTATAATTTTAGTCAAGGAGACTGTTAAAGTTTGAACAATTGGATATTTTTTTAAAATAATACAGGGGCACATGGTTTGGATATGCGTAGAACATTTACAAATGATCCGGAATGGCTCATCTTAATGCGAAATAAAGAAGTTGAAGCCATTCAAGAATGGCTCACTCAGTATACTGCTGACTTGAATTCTCAATACTAAAAGCAATCAAAATACTCATCTGCAGGAACTTCAAGTATATTACACCATAATGCTGAAATGTAAATTAAAATATTACTAGTTTTAACCCATGCAAAATTGCAACGATATGTTTTAATAAGAAAAGAAATATTGATAATACACATAAATACTTTATATTCTATTTATTTTATGATATAATGGTAATTAAACAATATTACAGTAATTACTTTGGGGTAATGTTAACGCCACTACCATTTTTGTTATTGCCACTCTATTTATGAGAGAGTGAATAGTAAAATACCTATATACTCCGTAATTGACTTGTAATTGAGTGGCATTAACAAATATAGTAGTGGTAATTAAACAGTTATGCTGAATGCATTCTCGTAATTACGATGGCACTGAAGAAAGCAGGCCTAAGTTAAGCCCATGCCATTGCTTGATACTTTTTCCGAGAACATCCACCATTTCAACAATTAACAATTAGCTTAACCTTGAGTACAAAAACTTATATGAGACGATCTTACATGTGAAATTAACCCGTTAAACTGGTAATTTACCGAGTAATGCATAAATGATTTTCAGTTGATCTAACATACGAGACCGTCTCATATAAGACTCGCCTAACTTTGAAATATCTTCTAGTAGACAATGTATGCAATACCTTTCTCGATATAAGCAAACTGTTGACTGTGAGTCAATAAGATCCTTTCTTTGAATGTGGATGACAGCGCCGATGATCAATGGAGTTATCACACAGCGTTCACTATCGAAGGAACAAAACTGTGACCTTCCAGTGTTTGCTCAAAAATATGGCCAATTCTGAGCAATTTTTCCTGCACGAAATGAACTTGTACATTACATCAGATATTCCATAGGTGCTGGTATTATGAATCCTTGAACCAAATAGGTAAATACACAAGAATCAGTCTACAGGATGATTGTCCAGAATACTTTTAAAAAAGTACGAATAGAGAGAAAATGAAACAATGAAACATCCTAAAACATCACCAAGTACTTTTTATATGAGTTACGAACTTAAACCCTACCTCCGTAATATAATGTTTTTTTACTTCTGACTATACGCGGTCTGCAAGTTGACTCTTTGATTATGTCGTGCTAATAAAGGTAATGTATAACTGGAAAAAGGAGGACAAGGATCACAGTTCCTCTAACAGCTTGTCGGAGAGAGGGTAACCCCCATATGGCCATATATATGTCTAGTAAGCAGTTGTTCGTCACTTCTGAAAATATATTTTAACTTATGCTCCAGATGAAAGCAACAAATACATTTGCAACATCGGCTCCCCTAGAAGGTTTGGACGGAAATGTAAATTTAATTTCAAAAGCAACGTCCTACCCTGCATAGGCATACGCTATAACACCAAATATATTGAAAAAATGTTAAGGATATTTCTTCTCTTGCTATCCCTTGTCTACTAACACATTAGAAAAATCTCTTAATTTTCCCGCCTAAAATACTATCATCTGAAATGGGGCCTAATTTTTGTAGTATATCATATATGTATGTTGGGCTACAAATTGGCATATTCTTCTACATTGAAATATTTATAACTTTCAAAAGCTCACAATATGTATACAGTCTTTTTATGATGCAAAAAATTCCTCAAATTTATGATAAGAAAACAGAGAAAAAAAATATGTTGCTAAAAAATTTAAAACATAATATAATTACGTTTGTGTAAAAAAAATATTTCATTAGAATACACATTATCATCTGAAATTGGGCATAATTATTTTGCTGATTTCAATTTTTTTTCTCAAAAACAAAATACTGAATGAGAAACGTTCAAAGTTAATGAATTGTCAACTTAACATTTATAAGTAATAGTGTAATACTACAATAAAAAGTACACTTCTATATATACCCTGCATACACTACATGGGGACGGGGTTTATACTAGTAAGTTATCAATTCATGTGATGTATCATGTTGCACACTTATGCAATTATATTGTCCAACACGTGATTGCCCGTATTTATGCAATGATGATGTCCGACAGATGGTTAAGTCATGTGTGGCTATTATATACACTTAAGATTAGAGAGAGTCACATGAAGTCGTTCCATTTTGTTTGAAGGAATAACAAACTATAGCATAAATGGGCTACTATTTTGGAGGCCTGATTTCTTTTTCAACCACATGCACAATATAGTGAATCATGAACATTAATGTAAAAGACGAGAAAAAGACCACGAACTCAAACCCACCCCGCCCTCACCAACCCAACCACCCCCACGAACAACTCTCCTTCCTCATTAACACCACACCAACCACCAGCCAACCTATGACCAAAAACAAATACCCCCCACAACCCAAAGACCATCATATAGATGCCGCCCCCACAACTACCACACCAGCCACAACTACCACACCAGTCCACGACCACCATATAAAACACCACTGCATGGCCAACCGACCACTAAATTAACGGGACTACGCAATCACCACACAAAACCACCACCAAAACACAATATCGCCCAACCACAGCCATCACAAGAAATCATCACAACGCGGGAAAGGATGCGTGTGGCCGAAGATAGAGGAAATGATTGGTCGAAGAGGGTGTCGATGGAGGAATGTTTGTTAAACTACTAGATCCGGTGGTCGTGGGAAGGATGCGTGTGGCCTGGTGGGACGGTGGCGAGATAGTGGTGGTGGTGGTGGGCAGCTAAATTGTAGAGGGAGGAGAGGGGTAATGGAAAAAAGGGGTTATAGTATTTTTTTGGTAATTAAATAAAGTTGTAAGGACAGTTTGGTAAAAAGGTATCAAAAAGTTATCAGAAAAAGGAAAGAATGAGAAGTGGGAAGAAGAGGAGAATTCCCAAAAAGGAAACTGGGATGAAAATATGAAAATGGAAGGAGTACATTAGTAACATAACCACCACCACCACTCAAACACAAACAATGGCTATTAAGCTTTGTAAGTGACAAAAGATAAATAAGGAGTTAACCATACAACTGGGGTCTAAAGTTTCATATTTTTTTGTAACAAGGACCCGAACTTTAAAAGTTTATCACTAAGGACTTGAATAGCTAATCTGGAGAAAAAGGATTGTACATCAGATGTACCACCTCACACTTAATGACTTTCTGAGTTTTTGTGTATTTTGTTTGAGTTCTATATACAGAGTTTATAAGTTACATTTTAGCTTTATGATGTCAAAAATCAAATTTTTCTGAGCTTATAATGTAATTTTTCTGAGCTTATATGTAATTTTTTTGAGTTATAATGTAACTTTTTGAGATTAATGTTTAAATAAATGAATTCAAAAACTTTATAATCAAACTCAAAAATTTTAAATTAAAACTCAAAAACTTTATCTTAATGCTCAAAAACTATACCATCACATGTACTACATCAGATGTATAATCCACTTACTCGCTAATCTGATAAGTATTCCGTTAAGTATTGCACTTTACTTTTATGTAATTTGTCCTTTTATCTTGTCTCTCCTTCTGTCTTTCACTCTCTTCTACCTTGCCTCTTTTACTCCCATTCAATAATATGTTAAACCCGTTTGGATTTTTTAATCAGTTTGGCTATAAAAATTTTCTCGAAAGTTCCGTACAAAGTGCATACAAGATTTGATATAAGCTTGATTTTCAGCAATGAAGCAGTGACTATCCTCATATGCCTAAAAAATACTCCATATAAGTCTTTGGTGCTCGTGCTTTTTCAAATTTTGCACTCTGGTGTGTTGTTTTGGGTATGTTGGCTAAATTTTTTCTTAAAATAATGTATAAAATAATGATTATAAATTTTGGTCAGTTTGAAAATATTTCTCACACCACGTGACGACTTTAGTGATGATTGTCTTCGAAGCTTCGTTAATATTATTGTTGAGCTTCAAATGCAATATTAGCATACGGTCTCTAATATTTTTTGAGACGAACCTTAATTTACAAAGAGTCCCTATAAGCATCCAACTAACAATCATAGTCATAGTTACCTATGGTTGTAAACGAGCCGATCTAAGCTCGATCTCATACGGGCTCGGGCTCGAGTTGGAATGTTGAGCTCGAACTCAGGCTCGGCTCGCTCGAGTTCGACAGGAACTCGTTCTCGTTTTGTCATCATATTCTTTTCACTTTCTCGCTTTTTGAATCTAACTAAATATATATATTTTTCAATAAATAAGATTATAAAATAATACTCCCTCCCATCCACTCTTTTCTTCCCTATTTCCTAAAACGGATTATTCAGATTTTTTTTCCCTTTCCTTTTTGAGAAAGTTTTTATTAATATTATACTCCTACCTCTCTCAACTCATCAAACATTCAAACCCCACCATATCCTTTATTAATATTTAATTCTAATTATTCCTACCTCTCTCCAATAACCAAACCCCACCCATATCTTTTATTAATATTTAATCCTAATTATTCATACCTCTCTCCAATTACCAAACTCCACTCATATTTTTATCAATATTATACTCCCCACCCTTGCGTTGCGGTAGGTCTGTGGCAGCCAGCATAAAAACTTAGTCATATTTTATGGACATGAATTGGAATTTGAACATCGTTGGGGCGTCTCCTCAGATGCGACGCGCTGCACTTCTTAGACCCGGGTGTAGTGAAAAGTATGTGAGGGTTGCTAGGTCGTCGCCCGGAAGCGACGCGCCATCTTTACATCTGGGGGTGGTGTCAAATAGGCAAGGGTGCGCTACATCTTCTAGACCCGGGTGTAGTGAAAAATATGCAAGGGTTGTTAGGTCGTCGCCCAAAAGCGGCGCGCCACCTCGAAGTATGGGTGTGGTGTCAAATAGGTTTGGATCTAGGAAGCATGGTCAAGAGCGGGTAAAGAAATCAGGACATGACTTTAGGAAGGGTAGTAGGTTACGGTTTGGTACTTGGAATGTTGGCTCTTTGTGGGAGATTAGTTTGAGGTAGGGGAGGTTATGAAAAGGAGGAGAGTGCATATATTGTGTCTACAAGAGACAAAGTGGGTCGGAGATAAAGCAAGGGTGATAGCGCCTTGGGGTTATAAGCTTTGGTACACGGGTAAAGACAAAAGTCGTAATGGAGTGGGTATTGTCATTGATAAAGATTACATTGATGATGTGGTAGAAGTATCGAGAGAGAGTGATAGGATTATGAGTATTAAGCTTGTAGTCGGGGATGAGGTGGTGACGGTTATAAGTGCTTACGCACCTGAAGTAGGTTTGGATGCTTCTTTTCGACGAGCCTTCTGGGAAGATTTGGAAGAGGTTGTAGAACGAGTCCCTATTGGAGAGAAATTGATCATTGGTGGTGACCTTAATGGGCATGTGGGTACTAGTCGAGTTGGCTTTGAGAACATTCATGGGGGTTTTGGGTTCGGGGAGAGAAATGAAGCAGGAAGTGACATATTGGATTTTGATTTGGCATATGACTTGGGTATAATGAACACTTGGTTCGAGAAAAGACATTCTCATTTGGTGACTTATAGAAGTGGAGGTAATGCTAGTCAAATTGACTTCTTTTTGGTAAGGAATGTGTGGAGGAAAGAGTACACCGATTGCAAGGTCATACCCGGGGAAAGTGCCGCAACACAACATAGACTAGTGGTTCTTGATTTTCGGGGTAAGAGAGACTTGAGGAAGAGAAAGATAATCGGTGAGGCACGGATCAAGTGGTGGAAGCTACAAGGGGGAAACCAACAAGCGTTTTTGGATAAGGTTGGAAGTAGCGATATTTGGTCGGATTGCGAGGAGAAAGATATTGATGCAACGTGGGATAAATTGGAGCATGTTCTAAAGGATTTGGCGAGGGAGGCGTTAGGGGAATCTAAAGGGAATAGACCATCAAGTAAGGACACATCTTGGTGGAACGATGTGGTGAGACAAGCGATAAAGACTAAACGTGAATGCTATAAGGTTCTGGGGAAATGCATGAGTGATGAGAACTTTGAAAAGTACAAGGAGGCTAGACGAGCCGCTAAAACGGCCGTACGGGATGCGAGGGCAAAAGTTAACCAAGAAGTGTATGCGAGGTTGGACACGAGAGAAGGAGAGAAGGGTATCTATAAACTGGCTCGCATAAGAGACCGAAAGACGAGAGATATTGGGAGAGTTAGGTGTGTGAAAGATATGGACGACAAGGTTCTGGTTCAGGATAACGAGATAAAGGCTAGATGGAGTTCTTACTTTGATAATTTATTCAATGGACATCAAGAACAAGGTTTTGGGGATGTAGAGGTAACACCAAGCATGGTTAATCGGGAATTTGTGCGTAGAATACAAAAGAGTGAAGTTAGAAAGGCGTTAAGGAAGATGGGGTCAAAGAAAGCAGAGGGACCGGATGGTATACCCATAGAAGTCTGGAGGTGCTTCGGGGAGAAAGGGATTGAATGGGTAACCATGCTCTTCAACAAGATTTGGAGGAGCAACAAGATGCCATCGGCTTGAAGGAAAAGCACTCTTGTCCCTTTGTACAAGAACAAAGGTGATGTCCAAGAGTGTTCCAATTATCGGGGAATTAAACTTATGAGTCATACAATGAAGTTATGGGAGCGGGTAATCGAGCAAAGGCTTAGGAGATATGTAGACATCTCGGAAAACCAATTTGGATTTATGCCCGGGAGATCGACTATGGATGCGATTTTTATCATGAGACAGTTGATGGAATACCATCGGGACAAGAAGAAGGATTTGCATATGGTTTTTATTGACTTGGAAAAGGCATATGATAGGGTACCAAGAGAAGTACTTTGGTGGGCTTTGGCGAGAAAGGGTGTGTCGCGAAAATATATTGACCTCATAAAGGACATGTATGAGGGGGCTAGTGCAAATGTTCGCACTAATGTTGGGAGAATGGAAGAATTTCCTATTACCATTGGGGTGCATCAAGGTTCCGCACTTAGTCCTTTTCTCTTTGCTATAGTTATGGATGAGTTGACAAGGGATATTCAGGACGACATCCCTTGGTGTATGATGTTTGCTGATGATATTGTGTTGATTGATGAGACAAAAGAGGGGTGGAGAGAAAGTTGGAATTGTGGAGGCAGACTTTAGAGACTCGTGGGTTCGAGCTCTCGCAGAGTAAGACCGAGTATTTGAGGTGTCAGTTCACTAAGGTGGCGGGGTTGAGATCGACAGAGGCGGGGAGTATTATTTTCGATGGGAATGTTGTTGAGGGTTCGTATTTCTTCAGATATCTAGGATTTATTATTCAAAAAGATGGGGAGTTAGACGGAGATGTGGCTCACAGAATTAAAGCGGGATGGTTGAAATGGAAGAGTGCTTCAGGGTTTCTATGCGATAAAGATATGCCCCAAAGATTAAAGGGAAAATTTTATCGCACGGCAATTAGGCCTGCCCTACTTTACGGCTCCGAGTGTTGGGCCGTGAAACATTGTCACATTCAAAAGATGAGTGTGGCGGAGATGCGCATGTTGAGGTGGATGTGCGGACATACAAGGAAAGATCGGTTAAGGAATGAGGTGATTAGGGAAAAGGTAAAAGTGGCGCCAATAGAGGACAAGATGATGGAAAACCGACTAAGATGGTTTGGCCATGTGAGAAGGAGAACTATGGACCTTTTGATTAGGAGGCGGGAGACTTGGAGAACAGAAAAGGTCCCTAGAGGCAGAGGAAGACCGAGACAGACATGGTTGAGAGTGATAGAGCACGATATGAGAGTTCTGGGGCTTGAGGAGAGTATGGTGACAGAGAGGGCACAATGGAGGGAAAGGATACATGTGGATTTTTAGTATTTGATTTTTTTTTTTTTTTTTTTTTGTGACAGATTTAGTGTTTTTTTATTTATTTATTTGATTTAAAGAAATTAATTTATTTATTTTTCTCTCCTTTATTACACACTTTTTCAACAACCACTTTCTTATAGATTTTACCTGGTTCATTCCGGATCCTTAACTGTATTTCGGATTTTAAAAATCGTTTTAATCTTTTCTCTCGATTTAAATTTTAAGTTTTTATAAAAGAAAGACGTAATTCGATTTTAAAACCCCTTAGTTCACCTTGACTTTACATTACATTTTCGTTCTCCCTTTTTGTTTTTCATCTTCCCTTTTTTTATTCGCATTTTGAGGCGTGCGTTCACCCATGGACGATTCGAAAGGATGATTCATGTCAGCCGACCCCAAATCATTTTGGGATTAAGGCTCTGATGTTGTTGTTGTTGTTGTATACTCCCCACCCTTAATCCCCGTGCCCACTTCAAATGGGAAGAAAAGAGTGGATGGGAGGGAGTAACAGATAATATACTTTTAAATGCGAAATATATAATTTTACAGTAAAATTAATATTAGAGTATAAAAAGTAAAAACAATTAAAACAAACTACAAACTACAAACGAATACAAACGAGCCTCTGAGCTGAGGAAGAGCCTTGCTGAGCTCGAGATAGGCTCGGAGTTAGCCAAGCTCTGCTCGAAGTTAAAAGAGAATGAGATTGAGGTAATACCACATGAAAAAAAATATACTCCCTTCAACTATCTTTAAATTTCATCGCATTATGGGCACAAGAACTAAGAAAGAAGAATTAAACAAAGGAGAAAAAATGGAAGAGGTAGTAAGAATTAAGAAGACAGTGAGGGGTGGTGGGTTTAAGTAACTTTGGAGGTTATATCAATAACAAAGTAAGGACAAATGGGTTATTTAGCAAGTGAAAAGGTGTCCAAAAATGGGTAGGAAGTTTAATCTAAGTTCTTCAAGACGGGGAATGAGGGAAGTATGAAGTTTAATCTGAGTTGGAGTATTGTATTTGAACAATATTCACAATCAAAGTTGAATCTTTAACATTAAAAATCAAATACGAAAAAACTATGGAGCAAAAGTACTCCCTCTACTTGTTTGATTTCTTCCACCTCCACGACAGCACATTACTTAAGAGAAAAATATTAACAATACGAAGGTAGTAAGGAGAAAATGTAGGTGAGCGTCTAGCACGAAAGAGAATTAAAAGACCAAAAAGAGAAAGTGGAAAGAATCAATGAAACTGACCTACAAGAATAATTGGGAAAAGGCAATATAAATGAGGGAGTATTTTAGTTGATACTCCTATTTAGCAAAAATATACAAACTTCCTCTCATGAGGGAGTTTGAATCCTCGTCATTTTTTTCATTTCCTTTAATAGAAATATTATAAAATATATTCACTCTCTACCTCATTAAACAATTACTTTTTAGGATAAAATTAAGGGCGTTAGAGCGTGAATATAATCTAGATCATTGAACAAATGGAAGGCAGTGTAGTGGGGAATCAATGATGAGGATCCCAATTTACCCCTGAGGTTCTTACTTGTAGGGAAACGCACGTCTCTTAGATTAGTTTAGATTTCATAAGAAGCAGACTCGCAGGAAATGGACTGGTTGAAAATTAACTAGCCACATGCTCTCAAAAGAAAATTGCAATCAATACCTCATCATATGCAGGACCAATCATCTGTAGACCAATGGGAAGACCGGAAGGGCAAAAACCACATGGCAAGACTAATGCAGGCAAACCAGCCAAATTAACATTGACCTGGAAAAAAAGCTGTGTTTAAGGAAAGATTGCACAAAGCTGTAACGTTACCTCTTTACATGAACATTGAATTAAAAAAAGGAGGGAAATTTGTGAATTAAGAATTTGAAATGGTAGAGAACCGCGCTGAAGAAAGACAACACGTGCTTTTTTTTTTTACTTTTTAAGAAGTACAAGACATCAAAACCAAATTTCAATATTTCATAACAGGGAAGTTTACATAGAGAAATGAATAAACCCTTACCGTCATTATGTCACCAGCATACATTGCTAATGGATTATTCTTCTTTTCACCTGGAAACGTCAGATGCAATTATCGCACCATGAAAGAGAACATTGCATTCCCGAGAAAAAGACAATGCACAGAAATACTGTAGGCCATACCAATTTTGTAAGCGGCAGATGGTGCAGATGGTGAAATAAGAATGTCATTTTCATCCAGAGCAGCTTTGAAGCTCTTCTTAACCAAAGTCCTTACCTGGAAAATCCTAACAATCATAAGTTTCCTTTTGAAGGTTTTATAGGACCTCAAAATAGCCTAATGTTGAAGAATACCAGTATACTACTACCTCCAGGCTCCAACCCATTAGTATTATACTATTATCCTATTTTGACTTTGATGAAACATTAAGCTCTTTAAATGTACGTATAAGTGTTTGTCATGTTTGAATCATCAAAACATCCATTTCTCATATTGTTTCTTAAAAAATGTTGTAATACTATATATGCTAAAATAGCAATCAAAGTTACCTGCCAAATTCAAAGGCGAATATGACATAAGATGAAGCACAAGTGATGATGATGCATCTTATCATCAAAATATATGCTGAGCTCTAGAACTTACAGGCCTGACTCTTTACCAGAGAAGTGGTCTGACTCTGTATACTATTGTGATTACATGTAGATCAGGCAGATTGGTTTATCTAGGAAACAATACTTTTTGTGAGCAGCAAAATCATACGCCGAAGTTGATCATCCTTACAAAGGAGGGAGCGTATAATCTGTTAGTACTTTGTAGCTGACTGTTGTCTGTTAGTATCAGAAAGAGAAACATCTAGCATTTACAGCAGAAAAGAAAGGTATGTAATATTTTGCAAAGCTGATTGATTACCAGGACGTCACATGAGAGTTGAGACTCTCAATGGTTAATTAAGGACAACGATACCACTGTCGAATTAGAGATTTGGAGAGAAAACTCTCCACCTCCTCCTCCTCCCCCCTTCTCTTCCCTTCCCTTCCCTTCCCACCCATTCCCTCCTTCCCCGTCCCCTCCCTTTCTCTCCTCTTTTCCTATCCAAAAAAGGCCTAAAGGACTCTGTGTAAAAGAAGATTTTGTACAACAAGAAACTATACCAACTGGAATTGATAATGATAATACTGTAAAATACACAAAAACTTGCACAAGAAGCTTTTAAGAAAACGTGTAAGGTTTTAGTAACCAAGATGAGTTGCTACAGAAACCATATCTCATTAATGTTTCTATAGCTCTATTAATAATACTTCCTTTGTTCCAATAGAGTGTATATGTTTGCTTTTTGCACAGTTTTGCAAGGAAGACCACAACATGTGAGGTAGAGGTAGCATTAAGCAAACAAAATACTTTAAACCCTTGAAATAAAGCCATCGCCTCTAACTCTAAGTCCCTCTCTCCTCCCTCGCCAAATCTCATAACCACCTTAGCAGCTTGAACAACTGTTGTCCCTACCCAAAATCAACAACTTGAACACACTTTCAACCACAATCACAACCATCTCCTCTTCCTTCATCCCCACACCTTAGCGGCTTAGCCCTTAGAGACACCAACCCTCTTGATCTCCACCACCATCAACTACCTCGGCTCCTCGCTACGCAATCCCCATACCGCCTCCTCCTTTGCCTCCTATCAACAGCCACCACTACCCATACCAATCACAATTGACACCGTCACAACCAAAGCGAGGAAAATGAAAGCCAAACTGACGAGGATGTCGATTATGTGTTAGTTATTTATAATTATCATTTTAATTTTCAAGTTAAAAGGGAAATAAGAAAAGGCAGGCGGCGAATGTGGCAATTGTGTGGCAGGCGGCAAGTGTGGTGAATGTGGAATGGGGTGGTGGGCGATGATAGGGATGGTACAGTTTGGGTGAGGGCATCCTTAGGGGTGGAGGTGGGGCTGAGTTGCAAGGCTCCGAAAGTGGTGCTTAGAAGTGGAGCAAGTTTTGGAGAGTGGTGGTGGTTATGGAGGCAGGGTTGGGTGATGGGATTGGGTGAGAGATGTCGCAGTAGTGGGTGGTGGGGATGGGGCTGAGGAGGGTTGGGTAAAATAATAGTAAGGGCATGTCATCTTACACCTGAAAATTTGTCCCAAAATAGAAATGCACTAGTATTGGTGCCCGGCTTCGCCCGGGCTACCTCTACTTACCATTATTTTTTTTTTTCATTAAATAAAATTACTTAAAGTTGCATAACTCATAAATTTATCATTAATATATTTTTTATAACATATCCTAAAATTACGATAAATAAATTTTGAGACAGATTCACTACTCCCGCTATTAATATTTTACTCTTATTAATGAAACAATAGTAATAACAGTTCACTATTTGTCCGTAATCATTGTTACTTTCACTACTCCCGCCGTAATTATTGTTACTGTCACTACTGCCGCATTAATATTGATAATTTTACTACTCCCGCCGTAATTATTGTTACTTTCACTATTGTTGCATTAATATTGATTATTTCACTACTTCCGTTGGTGTTTCTACCAATCTCACTAATCTCGTTGATAATATTGTTACTTTTACTATTCAAATGAGTGATTACTATCATATAATTATATCCAATGTTACTACAATTCTTTTCTTTACTGACGAAATTACTTTTACTACTTAGGCATGCGATTTTAAAAGGATTATATATTTATATAAATATATTATATATATACATTAAATCAAATCGAAAGAATAATTGCAATCAATACTATATATTAATTCCAGAAACCAAAGGACTTCCATGTAATTAAATAAATCTATACACATTAATTATATTATACTTCCTCCATTCAACTCTACTCTACCACTTTCTTTTTTCACGTTTGTCAACGTGTGTTTTACGCGCTAAATATCGTTAGTTACGTATTTGCAAAAATTATAAAAGTTAGATATTTTTAATGTACTCGTAAAGACGAATCAAACAAGATCTCACATGAATATATTTCCACTTACGTATCGAGAGAAAATCGAAATTGAATACACAATCGTGAATAGTGCACAAAAGTGAAATAGGTAGAGTGGAGTTGAATGGAGGAAGTATAGTTTTAAATCGCTAGCGCCGTGTGATGGACCTGAACACGGGACTTCAATGTAAATATTATATAGTTTTGGTTAAAAGTATAAATTTAGAGAATATTAGATTATGGCGATTTTCCTTAAATAAACGGGCCCCACTTATGATATTAATTAGTATAAATATGTTAATTATTTAACATACATAAATATAATATAAGTATATGTTATATTTTGGAAACTATTAAAAGGTAAGTAAATCAATTCAGATTTCCAAAAAATATAATATTCCATAATTCATTAGATTTGTAATTTAATTAGTAAATAATAATGATTGCTCTTAAATAATATTCTAATCTAATATTTCAGATTTATTTAAATATATAACTCTAATACAACTAGATAATCAACTATTATGATAGTAACCTTCCATGTGAGTAGTAAAAGCAACAATAATATATAGCAATGGGAGTAGTGAAAGTCATACTAGCAGCAACGGGAGTAGTGAATTTAACAATAATAAATGCGGGAGTAGTGAAAGAAAAAATAATAACGGCGGGAGAAGTGAAAGTAATAGTAGTCACAACACATGTAATGAAAGTAACAGTAGGAACAACGAAAAGAGTATGAAAAATTGATTAACAATTCGATTTTAAGAAAATATTAATTTATTTAAATATACGAGCTTGACAAAACTAACGGGTTAATCGTAAAAATAGCAGGAATAGTAAAACAAACAACAGTAACCGAACAAGTAGTGAACGTAATAGTATTAAAAGGGGATGTAGTGAAAATAATAATATTAATAGTAGGAGAGGTAAACGTGTCTCATAATTTGTTAACTAAATATAGAGAAATCATATTTCATAGAAAATAAAATTTAAATGTTAAATAAAGGTAGCCCAGGCGTAGCCGGGCACCAAACCTAGTATTATATATTATGGAACCTAACTTGAATTATTTATAACCTACTTATCATATTTTTGTATGTTAAATAATTAACATCTCTATACATCTAATAAACTATAAAGTTTAATAAAATTGCATAGATTTTAAATTTAATATATAATTTTATGATGATAATAATTAATACCATAAGTGTGCATGTTTATACTAATTAATTATTTTATTTTAAGGAAATTGATCATCTTCTAATCTTCTATAAATATTTAGGAAAATTACCAGGCATCTTCTTTCTTTTACTCTCCTTGAAATTGACCATTTTAATTAATCAATTATTTTATTTTAAGGAAAATGACCATTTTAATTAATTATTTTATTTTAAGGAAATTGACCATGTTTAGGAAAATTACCAAGCGTCTATATAATTTAATTTTAACCCAAACTATATAATATTTGCATTGAGATCCCTTAATCGGGTCCATCACACGGTGCTATTGATTTAAAAAACTATATAGTATAATTAATTTGTATAACTTTCTTTAATTACATTGAAGTCCCTTGGTTTCTGGATTTAATATATAGTATTGATACGATCAAATGGAACAACCCAACGGGAATACATATACAATCAATTGAAACAGAGTAAGTAATAAACATTAATGAAAATTGAAAACAAGAGTAACTAACAGAAAACATAAAAACGCAAAACGATATCAGACCTGCTGAGCACGCTTGTAGTATGCATCATAGTAACCCGCTGAAAGTGCATATGTTCCCATCAATATCCTCCTTTTTACCTACAAAAACGAAATGAAGGTCGTTGACAGACGCGTTAACTCAATTGCAAAAACGACCAGGTATATATCACCCAATGCAGGGGAGTTTGGCAGCCAGATTATCCGGAGCAATTCCTAACACCACACCTCAGCGCCAAAGCCTTTAGCCCGGGAATCCCCATACAAGGAAGCTAGTTCCTCGCCAGCAACCTGGGTTCCATACCTACAAATCAAGAAAATCACTTTAAAGGTACTTGATAAAAATTGTGATGATGGAGCCTCTGGGAAGAAAAAAAATGACCTAGACAAGCAAATGAAACCCATCTCTTTGAAGCCCTTGGCAAACAATGTAATTAGCATGCCTACAAACCTCAAACCAAAAGCCAATTTAGAAAAAAATTAAAGTGACCTCCAGGATAAAATCTGTCATAAATGCTGACTTTATGTAGGAGGGACGGTCCTTCATGATAGAAATTCGCCGGAAAGTGGCTTAACTTTACTAAAATTGGCTTTGGGCACGAACGAAATTTTAATACTTCGTATATGATATGATAATCCTTCCATTTCCTTGTGTTCTTCACATTTTTCAAAATATGTGCGGGGATTGTGAAAAATGGGAAGAACTATATTAAGTTCTCAAAGAAAAATGTACAGTATAAGTTTCTAAAGTGGTGCAGAAAAGGTACTTATATAAACGAACTCATAATTGTAATAAAAATAAAATAATGAATTGCCTGATCTGAGCTTTAAATTTTCCGTGCTGTACCTCAGCTTCAATTTTTGGACTCAATGACCTTGGGCTCGAGCCCAAATTTTCAAGTCCAATTGGCTCCTTTACACCTCTAGGCTTTGCCAACTCACAATTAGCCACTGCTTCAGCTAAAACAAGGTCGAAGTTTTGTGGTAGAATGATATTGGTAAATACTAAATAGGTGTATAGGCAATCGGAGGTGAACCTGAGAGAAGGGTTATTTTTTTTTTAAGACTGGGAGAAGGGTTATTGATGTGGTAGATAACTTATTACACTTGGATGGATTAATTTTTATTTATTTTAAGACATGCGTAAATGACAGGTAGTTTGGATTAGCACACAAAAACTTTCCATAATAATTTTTCTTTTTACCAAACTAGCGTGGACAATCTTCTGTATCCATAGGGTTTGACCCCTTTAAGGCTTAGCTCCAGTTTGTGAATTTGAATCAGCATGAGATAATGGTCGACATGCGTTCATGGGACACGTCTGCTCATGCCTCATCACAGAAAAAATTCCTCCCAAATAAATTTAAAGAGGCAAACTTGTGGGGTGACATACTGGCTAAGAGGTGGTGATGGAGATCAGGACATGAGTAACTGAGTATGGGCTGTGTGACACTGAGAGTTGGACCTCTTACCTCAGTTTACCTTAACAAAATAATTCTGAGAACTAGTGTTAATAAGGTAAAATCAACGGATGAGGAAAAAAAAAAAAACTAAAAACTGAAGATGACAACAGCTTTTAGTTTTTGAAAACTAAAAACTACGAAGTGGAATCAGTATCAAACAAAGCCTTGGTCTTTTTTACCAACGGTATAAGGAGACGCTCACCTGACACCATCATATCGTGATAGGTTAGATGACGACTCAGATGAAGCGAGTACATAGTATGCTGGAAGCCCATGGGAGAAAGAAGGTAGAGATAGCTGCACATAGCAGTTACGTTTCAACCCTGTCAGTCAATTTTTATTTATTTTTTTAGAATTTTACTGAATAGGCAGGCAATTCAATGAACAGACAACTACCTCTGTCACAGAGCATCCTAGATTTTCCAGATGGGAAGCAGCTTCTCGAATCGAAGATACAACAGTTCCATCAACACCATCTTCGAGAGTCTCGCGAATTACACCAACTCTGACACCTTGGAGTGGTTTAGACTCAAAGAAATTTGGGGAAATGAACTGCGACGCAAATTCTGGAACCTCCTGGAAAGCAGAGTAAAACCTAGTTGAGAATGCAACAGATCAACAGCTCAAATTTTAGTGTGCACTAAACTTCCATTTCTGGAAGACAAGTTTTTGAGTAACTCCTTATTTCACCTTTTCCCCTCACTCCATAGCCATCCCAGCCACAGGACCACCACCCTTTAACCGAACTAATCAGAACACTCGAACATCTCGTCACCACCACAAAAATACCGGCCCCACACTCCTTTTCCCACCCCACAAAAACCCACCCTAACTCCCAAAAAAGGGAAAGGAGTGGTGAGATCGGATGGGGAAAGGAGTGCTACACATAGGAAGGTATGTCTGGCCTGATTGGTAAGTGATTGAAGGAGTGCTACACATAGGAAGGAGTGTAGTGAGATCGCAAGGGGGTAAGTGGAAATATAATGTTGGAAACAATAGCCCAAACCCCACTTGCATTTGCTCACCAAAAACATATCCGAAACAAATGTAAGCAAATGGATGAGGCACAGACACACAGGGAGTATTAAGAACAACAATGGCAAAGAAGTATGTCGATAATAATTACTTCCTAAATTCAGTCCATTTCACTACAATTGCAAAAATCTGTGAAGGAGATCCCGAATTATATAATGAAATTGATCAAATAGAGGGCGTATATCTTTGTTCCTCATCAGTTAAAGGAGCTTAAAAATTAAAGCGAAGAAAGGTGCAAAGGTTAACCCTATAAGCCTCTGAAAAAGCATGTAAAATAAATGAAACCTTACTCGCTTACTGCTAGTAGCATCAAATCTATCATGACCGGAAATTGCATGAAGAAGAATCCCTGCATCAGCAACAGATGTGCCGAAGCATCCTATGACATCCAAGGATGATGCATAAGCCACAAGTCCATATCTTGAGACACGCCCATAAGTTGGTTTCAATCCAACAACACCACAAAATGATGCCGGTTGTCTGACACTTCCACCAGTGTCACTTCCAAGAGACACAACGCACTGCCTGGCGGAAACAGCAGCAGCTGATCCACCAGATGATCCACCTGGTACACAGGACTCATCCCAAGGATTGGCAGTCACCTATTGATGAACACACGCATGACCTGAGTAAACCAATTAAATCATCATAGAGAAAAATTTTAAAAAGAGCATTATGCGTATAGGATTTTAAGCTAACTTAAAAGCTGCAACAAGAGATTCATTGTTAAGAAAACTAATTCAAGATGGAATTTAGGATTTGAAGAGTTGAGACTATAAACATATCATCTAACTGGCTGCATAAAATTTCTAGGAAATCAAAAAATGTTCAAACACAACTTTGATGGCTTAATGAAGCAATGCCTCAAGGTTCATGATGATAACTCAATGGCCGAGGTTGAGTTCAACCTAGATAAATTGATTCATATATTTCTTTTCTTCTTGATGATTTACTTTGTACTAGATTATATTTTTAGCACCAAATTACGATAATATAAACAAAATGGTTTACTAAAAAAATTGTTGCTCTTTTTTTTTTCTTTTTATTATGAAATAGCCGTCATTTGATGCAACTATAGACACAATAGCATAGCCACTCTGTTTAATATTGGTAAAGGATGCGCACATCCGACCCCTTCTTCCCCACCTTAAGCAAGAGCCCTTAAGGCGCTGAGGTAATGTTGTTGTTGAATGATATACTAAACTTCACTCACTTGTCAGGTAGGTCCAGAGTTCTATCCAATAAAATAAGCATGAGTGAAGATGATATAGGGTCATTGGTTCGTGCTTGAATGATACTGTAATCAAAATTGATGCATCCTTATTTTTCCTCATTTATCTGAGTAACATAACTCAGGTCATGTTTTTAGAATGCAGTTATTGAGTAAAAAACTACAGAAACTACTAAACAATAAATACCATCCAGTTCAATGCAAATTTATTGGTTTGCAGACATAACAAATGAGTCTCATCGTAACCTTAAGTAGATGCATGGTCATAATCATCTTGACACAACTTCAAAGTAATTCTGTCATAAACCATCATACACATTGAATTTCTGATTTCATTCACCACTACGATAGCAAATTATGATCATTTTGCCGGCTTACAGCCTTTATATTCAATGCCTATAAGCTGAACTGAATTCTGGTAAACGGTAGTCACTTACACATTGTTTAATAGAATGTGTATAAAAAGGGGAGGGGAGGAAAAGGAGGGTGGGCACTTCCCTTACTTGGTTAATAATTTGGATTGTAGGAAAATGGAGGGATCCATTTTCCCACATACAAGGCAAATCAGAATCTTTCAAAAATAGGAAAGACTTGGACGGAAAATGACATCGGTTCATTACACCACCACCCCTACCTCCATCCCCCTCCAGTGCCCTCCTCAATATGTATCTAAACAACAATTAGAGTCTCATACCCACACCAAAGAAGTAGCACGCTTGATAATAAATAATACAAATGCAAAGCCTCATCCTTCGGCCTCAAAACCCCAGGAGATTCCACATTTCGAAAAGTCAGATCATTCTACTACTTTCCAAAATATCAATTACAAAACTGCGTTCACAAGTTTGAAAAACTGCTGCGTTTGTAAGTCTACTTGCAAAGGTATAAATCTAAATATCCACAACAACAACAACATTACCCCAATGCCTCAATGGCTTCCGCAAATTGCGGGGTAAGGGGGGGTCAGATGTACGCAGCCTTACCCTTGTGTTAGTAACACAAAGAGGCTGTTTCTGAATGACCCAAGATGAAAATTACGTGGAGAACTACATCGAAGGACCGCTACTTCACAAAAGAAAGAAGGGCAGCCATATTAGTGAGCCATTTTGATTTATTCCATCATAATCCATAACCAAAGAGTAACAAGTCTTTGGCTCCATTGGAAATATGGAAATTATAAATCTAAATATCCATCAAAAATAAAATCTCTCTCCATTATAAGCCAAGCTTGCGAAAATTTCTACTTCTTTCAACTTAATCATATCTTCTACCTTCTAGTAGCTATTTTTTCCAAATAAAAAATTTGACACTATATCCTCGCGCAAGTATGGAGATATTAATCGTCAAAAATGCGCATCAAAGTGGAAGTGTGGAATACAACTGAAATCTTCCAAATTAGTTGAGTATGGATCGAATGTACGCAACCTTGAACCTTTACATGTTCAGCATCCAATTAATCCAAAATGAAATTGCTATTTGCGCAAGCAGTAGTAGTAGTAGTAGTAGAATGAAGGAAAAGGAGGAAAAAGGGTGTAAACCTGAAAAGCAGAAGCTTCAGTAGTACTCCCCATACCAAATTCATCCAAATTAGTCTTCCCAACCACAATGGCACCCAACTCTTTAACCTTCCTGACCGCAGTGGCATCGAAAGGCGGTCGATACCCTTCCAAAACCCTAGAGCCGGCGGTAGTATCCATATCCGCCGTACAAATATTATCCTTGACGCCAACCAACACACCGGACAAGGGACCCACTTCCTCACCTCTCTGAATCCTCAGGTCGACCTCAGCGGCGGCCTTGAGGACAGAATCCTCATCGGCGACATGGAGGAAGCTACGGAGAGTGGGTTCGGCGAGGCGGAGGCGGGTCAAGTAAGACTCGGCGACGTCGACGGCGGTGAGTTGGCGGGTCAGAAGGGCGTGTCGGATGGAAAGGATTTGGGAGGACGGTGGGGATTGGGTGGGGACGGGGTGTGGGGCGGTGGAGAGAGATGATTTGGGAGAGAGGTAGTGTGGTGGTGGTGGTGGTGGACGACGTCGGTTTAGTAGCAGGATGCTGTGCTGGTAGTGGTTCACGGTGGAGGATAGCATTTCTTATGATCCTCTCCAACTCCTCTTTTTTTTATGGATAGGGTTTTTAGCTTTGGGGCTTATGATGATGGCCGTGAATTTGTAAATTGTGAGATGAAGTAGTCTCATAAGTCATAACTCACAAATGTATTAGGTGTATAACTAGTTTTGTGTGTTTTTATTCTTTTATTTTTGCGGTATCGTTCATGAATGCGCTATTCGGCTTGTTTGTCCTTCTTGCTTATTATCTTAGAGATATTTTGGTAAGATACCTAAGCAATGCAATAAAGAGGGTCCTGCCATAGGTCATGAGGATAAGATATATTATATCTAAGGGGGTTTGAAAATTTATTATATTAGAATAGTTGGAACTTGTTGGAAATCACAAACTCTTTATTGAACAATGACACCAAAACCCATGAATCCCTCATTTTAAAGAACATGTGAATGTCAATTCTCTGATTTCGAATGCTGGTATTGCATATAGATTAAATGGAAAATTGTATTGTCTTGTGTTTCATCAGAGCACTTTAAACAACTTATTCTCAAAACCCAGAAGCAAAAGTCAACACAAATTATGGAAAAACGTAAAATTGTATTCAAACAGTGGAATATTAAGTTTGCAAACTAATACTCTTATTTTGCTACGGTCATCATTGTCTTTGTCTTTTTACTGATTGTTGTCTTGTTGTGTTAATCACTGTCGGTCCCCTTTCTATTTTTGTTCCTTGCTTTTTTTTTTACGGTGTTTAGATTGTCTCTGGATTTCGAGGGCGCTTGACTTTGTCACGGTGGTTATTCAGTTCACTCAACATTGACGGCTTTTGGTATTCTATTACTTGATATATTGTTTTAGTGTTGTTTTGGTGCGTTCTAAGAACCTTGATCCCATTTTTATCCGGAAAAGAAACAAAAGGTTGGACATTTTAACATCTAATTTCATTTCTTATTACCTAACGTATTCTAATGAAAAAAGAAATGTAAAATAAAGTAAAAGTGTAAAATATATAAATGAATGGATAATAATGATATTTTATAACTGAATTTTACATATTGTCTTTAGTCAATTAGAGACGATATGAATAATACGTAGAAAGCGTTCTGTTAAAATACAACTTATGTTTATCTTACTAATTAGGCTAAAATTACAAGTTTATTTTCTTAAATGCAAAGGAGTTTGTTAAACTTTTTCAGCAAATAATACATTTATAATTCTTGTCGATTTGTCGGTCTTGCAAATCGTCCTTGTAAATTCAATTGATTTCCAACGTATTGGGAAAAATATTATTGAAATGATTTTTGTATAACGAAAGACCTAAGTGATATACTTAAATTATTAGCAAGGAGTTGATGACATGTGACTTATACAAATAAAATTTTAGAATAAATACGCATTCATTGTTTTTTAAAATAAATTTTATGTGAGCAATTTTTAGGAGGATACACGAGAAAATGTATCTGTTCAACAATGACATCATTCTAATTTCATTTCTATATCTCTTGTCAATTAGAGTCATCTCTATATCTCTTGTTGTTGGTGAACTTTTATGTGAGAAGTTTTAACGCCTATCCTAATGAATTCCAAAGAAATAAGGATGCACAATTTGTATTATTATACTTCCATTTTTTTTAATTATCACCTCATTTGCTTGTGCGCAATAATTAAGATTAGGAAAAAGTTTGCAATTGGTGGACTAATGTGAGAATTTTACCCTTAAACGATGACATTTATTTTGTAATTTTTTAAAAAGTTATAAGAAGCATTTGGTAAAAAGCACTGTAACACCCCCATACTCCAAGTGCCTTACCAGGACCACTCAGGTATAAGGATGCCACCATCTCGGTTACCCGAGGCATGATAATCATAAGACAATGAAGAAACATACTTATTAAATAAGTTTAAGTGATTACATTACAAAACCAACTGTAAGCAAAATACAACTGTTCTCAAACTATAAACCAACTGAAAGGAACTGTCCTAACAAACACAGCGGAAGACTAAAGACTCTGATATGTGATGACTCCATCCCTGACTAGATCCCACGCGTATTCAAGATATACCGCTAAAGCAATCGCTCACCACCCCGAATGGATCACCACGATTTTAAAACATTTAAACGGGGTTAGTACTAATCACACAATTAATATACATGTCGCAATAAGATAAGCATGTGACTTAAGCATCACACATACACAACCAACCAACTCCAATCATCTCAATCATCGATCGTCCACTGGACCCCCGCCAGATGGGGGACCGCCTGTTCCCACCTAAGCCCCACTCATCATACCGAGCGATAACCCTGTCCCATTAATGTGCACATCCCTTCCGTGGCGGGTTCCACGAAGGGCGAAACTAGGGCGTGAAGTCACTCCCGCAAGTGACTCCACTCAACCGAGAACGCATCTCGAGAACCATAGACAACCAATCACAATCACAAAATCAACAATCGTCCGAATCTATCAACAAAGTGTACAATCACAATCACAAAGTAGTCACAATACAATTACTATATCAAACAATCAATCTTAACACATCAACAATCATCCCATTATGGGACTAATACCGAGTAGAAATCCTACCGGAAAGCAACACAATCATTAGACGATCTAGCAAAATTGTCTCAAAACCTCTCCTTTACAAATCCTTCTCCTATCACATAATCACATAATCACAATCTAACCATAACAAATCATAAAAACCCCCAATCCCAAAATTAGGGTTTAACCAAATCAAAGGAAAGACAATAAAAAGGGTACATAGATCTTACCCTCGACGCAAGGAACTCAACGGTATAAACAACGACAAGAACCGACCGTCCGAACCGGAATTGCTAAGAATGCGATTAAGAAGATGAACTTGTTTGCTTTCTCTCTTAAACAGAAATTTAGGTTTTGGAAAAGTGATTTGGAAACAATGACTGAAGTGTTTTATACTTTAATCGCATTATTAACAAAACCCGACAAAACCCCAGAATGGCTACTCGATCGAGTAGCTAAGGTACTCGATCGAGTGCCCCTTACTCGATCGAGTACCCTAGTTACTCGATCGAGTACCCAACAGTCGAAACTATTTTATATCGCAAAACTCCCTTACTCGACAGAGTAAGGCCTACTCGATAGAGTACCCCAAGACTCATAAATACGGAGTATTACAATCTTCCCTCCTTAAAAAAAACTTCGTCCCCGAAGTTCAACCCATACATGAAAACAAACATACTAACTCGATCAAGACACAACAACGTGACTAAGAACTCAAAACAAAACTCCAACCCAAACATGAACTCGTAACACCAACTCCACTAACTATTCCTACCTCCACAACATGGCTCACGATATCGTATCCACTCCATTATATCTCTCTTAACACTAACTCCATACACTACCAAAATACTCATAACATCAAACGGAATGTTACATTCTACCACCCTTAAAAGGAACTTCGTCCTCGAAGTTTACTCAGACTCATAACACCATCCTCCAACCACAACACTATATAAAATATTCCCACACTTCAAGCATCACACTACTACAAGTACGGCCATGGCCTTTTATAAGTATCATCCACAAAACAAATCCCTCCTTTACGCTACGCTAACACTCTAATTCCAATTATATTACAACATGCACCACCATGAAACTCTCTTTTATCGCATCCTACTCCACTTAAGACAAATGTTACGTCCTCGTAACTCACTAATACTAAATCCTAGCTATATCGTGTCATTATCCTCATCACCACCGCATGTAAAAGATAACCACTTATAATCTAAACACTCGCCATGCATATATCCAAGGCTCTCTTACTTAAACATTCCTCATACCTCAACTCATTCGTCACACCACCTAACCTATACCTCAAAATCTTTATCTTAACCCAAAACTTCAACTTTTCCACATTACCGCAACATGACATACCTCTCTATATAAAGCACCTATCTCCCAAACGCATAACTCACGATCCACACTCGTTACGTACACTCACACTAGATCCTCCAGTTCTTTCCTTCATTACCGCAAGACTCATACATAACCTAATATGACACTAATTCCCCCAACACCCTACACTCACTGTCCCAACAAAAGATTATGAACCACCTGCAGACTTTCGGATCATTACCACACATGTTCTACGGACCACTTGTCATTACCATGTCTACTAAAGCCTTATCTAGAACAAGATCAAAATTATCAGTAACAACCTCTCACAACCGTGTCCCATCAATAGAACATCACTATACCATGACAACAACGAAAACATATACGACTCTATTTCATATCATATTATACCCTCATTCCCAACTTAACTTGGTAAAGAAAACATCAATAAACAAGACAACCGTCTATCTGCAGTAAACCGAAACTCGCAGGAGCAACATCAAACAAAACAACAAACTATGAATAATCGGTATGCACTTTCAAAACTCGAATCATAATCATCCCGCCTACTCCACCACAACCGGTGACGGCATCACAACACCGCCACCAACAACCACACCGTAGTGCGAAAATACCCGCATCACAACATTATGTACCGTGCCCGGATCACCACCCGAGGCACCACAACCACACCGATAGACATCACAACTGCATACGATTCCCATAAACACCGATCGAGCATAACTTCTCGATAAGAAAACTTACTCAAATCCACTTTATTAAATCACCACGCGACATATTATATGGATAAAAAGATAAGCATCTCATGAACATCATCTCTACCATTTCACGGAATACACATGTGTTATTAATACACATAAAATTATAACTAGCCATGTCAAATTAATCAAGTTATTACCTTTTTGGATATTATTCAATTAAATTACCGTGTCCAACCTATATATTACAGAACATTCATAAAACAACTTTATAATTATCACACCATACCACTTCTTGTGAGGTCGGAACCTCACACAAACATTTACACATATCATAGACCCGTAATCACAACCAACTAGTCAATCCCGACCACGTAAGTTACCACTCAACATAGGTTACTAGTCGCCCGAGCTTAACTCGTATACACCTCATAACATATTCTCCCTTTCGCATATCCATCACCCTTTGCCAAATGTAGCCACACCATTAATACTCAACTACTAACAACCGCCTCATATAACCACATCTTATACTCTTTCATAATCTGTACTTATCAAACTGGTCTCTCGCAAAATCAACCTCTTTAGAATTGTTACCTTTCTAATATACCATTACCCTTAACCACTAGTCACAAACCATAACACTACCGCATTTGTCAGGGCATCAAACCTCTTACACTCATCTCTAAACATCACGATTTGTTTCCTATCTTTGGTTGACATCCCAAATAACGAACATCCAATCCATTAACAAAATTACCTCAACATTCTTCCCAATACTATCCTTAATTGTATCATCATCTAACTCTCCACCAAAAATCTCGTATCGTGCAAATACTCCACCAACTTCATACTCCCTTAATTCCTCGAAACTCATGATTAATCATGTTGTCTGAAACTTCGTATAACTATTAACTTACTTACCCTTGATAGTATCATACATCTCGACGATTCCTTACTTTATGTCACATAACTCCGGTGAACTTTTTCTCAACTTACTTTTATCCTTCTTTTCTCGTTATACTCAAAAATACCATTAATAGCTCAGCTCCTTATTACTTCTATCTAACTCTTTAGTGCTCCGATTATCTTTTCATTGCTCCAAAACTCAAATCCCATTATTTCATATCGATATCATCTCACTCTTTCTTACCATAAATATTATCTTATTATGCCATTAATCACTCTTGCCTCTAGTTTATCCATAAAATCAACGTTCACTGTTCTAACAATTGCATCTCCTTTGTACCTCTCTAGAAATCAGAATTCCTTTTGTACCATTAATTGCCCAAGGAAATCACACAATAGTTTCATCTCTTAATAAACCAAATCTCCCAAATCCACCTCGCGACATGTCTCCACAAAGTTCACTATATACTACTCTTCTCAACTCCTTTAAAATGCACTTTCACTACATATATCCTTACTCAACTCTATTTCTAACCATCTCCCTCCATAATTCGTTACACATCTCAAGCTGCCACTATCCGCATCCTTACTTTTCAATCTTTTTATTCTCACGCTCATTATACTCACATCATCCCTTGCCCATATTCTCTTACTTTTACATTACTCAACACACAATCATATCACTCATCCCGTCTCGCAAAACGTGCTCTATGCCTCAATAAACTATACCAATCTTCCTTTTCTTTTTCCACCATCTATCATAATCACATATAACTCATGTCCTCCCCACCGAACTCATATTCATCATAAGTGCCACTCTTTACATCTTAAGATTGGGTAACTTACGCTTCAGGACCAACACATACGTAAAACAATGCATAAAGAAGTAATACAACACCTTTGGATTAAACGTAATATGCAACGAATGTCAAAAATAAACATATGACCAGAAACACGCATATGACCTGCACAGACCCCACTCGATCGAGTACCAGAACCTACTCGATCGAGTTGAGGCTACTCGATCGAGTGCCCAACATGCTCGATCGAGTGCCCCGACTCCAGAACCCAAACAGACCTTCTGATCTCTGACTTACTCGACCGAGTAGCCAGGCTACTCGATCGAGTGACCCCATACTCGATCGAGTGCCCGAGGTACTCGATCGAGTGCCCAAAAACACGATTTCGGTCAAAATAACGACAAATACCCACTCGATCGAATCATGTAGACTCGTGAATACTACCCGCATGTTATCTCACATACCCCCAACGTACTATGCATTCATTATTATTTCAACATTATGATTACAACTATGCATTCAAATCTGCGCGACTCCTCATACAATCAACATAATAATCTACTTCGTGTTATCAAGTGCCACGTTATAAACAACCATCATGCTTTTCATCCAATTTGTTATACAAAACACATATCATTGAACCTCTATTCTTCATGTTACTACTTACCAAAAGCCAAACATTACCATCTATCATGCTCATATAACATTCAACTTTCAATCATGTATTACCCGCATGCTTTTAATTTTCATAACTTTTCATGACACAAACCACACCCTTACACTACAAATCCTATTTCCATGTTGCTAATACAACAACATTACAAATCCACTTCATCACATAAACACTTCCGTAATCAAGAAATTCATATCCTTACGAAATTGCCACTTCATCTTTTCCAATCAATTCATCTAGTTCAATCACATACTTGACTAACAAGCGCATATGATACGATAGTAGACAATTATACGAACTTAATATATAGCTTTACGCAAACAAAACTATGAAAACAAATCTTATCACACCCCCTATCCACATGTTATTAGAATTGCCTCATTATAAATCATTCATCCTACACATCATTATTCATCACATATAAACTATTTCCTTTTTCCACCACATCATTCGTCATTCTCACATACTTTTCCAACTATTCCAATCAACATGGTAAACCAATTATCATTCAACATGCTTTCAACCAACAACATACAAAATCACCCTTATACATGCCACACATCACCATATTGTTACACAATTCACAAAATAAACACATAGCGATCCCGACTCATATCCCATGGTGACCGGTTCAAAATCGTAGGGCGAGTTCGCGACTTTAGGACGTCTCCCAAGTCTTTGCATTAGCTCCTACAACCTTTACCCCGGGTTCATTTTAATTAGACTCCCTAGGTTCATTAGATTCATTGGTTACAGGTTTCAGGATCGTCGCTCTGATACCATTTGTAACACCCCCATACTCCAAGTGCCTTACCAGGACCACTCAGGTATAAGGATGCCACCATCTCGGTTACCCGAGGCATGATAATCATAAGACAATGAAGAAACATACTTTATTAAATAAGTTTAAGTGATTACATTACAAAACCAATTGTAAGCAAAATACAATGTGTTCTCAAACTATAAACCAACCGAAAGGAACTGTCCTAACAAACACAGCGGAAGACTAAAGACTCGGATATGTGATGACTCCATCCCTGACTAGATCCCACGCGTATCCAAGATATAATCGCAAGCAATCGCTCACCACCCCGAATGGATCACCACAGTTTTAAAACATTTAAACGGGGTCAAGTACTAATCACACAATTAATATACATGTCGCAATAAGATAAGCGCAGACGACTTAAGCATCACACATACACAACCAACCAACTCCAATCATCTCAATCATCGATCGTCCACTGGACCAGCCCGCCATGGGGGACCGCGGCCGTTCCCACCTAAGCCCCGCTCATCATACCGAGCGATAACCCCGTCCCATTAATGTGCACATCCCCTCCGTGGCGGGTTCCACGAAGGGCGAAACTAGGGCGTGAAGCCACTCCCGCAAGTGACTCCACTCACCCGAGAACGCATCTCGAGAACCATAGGCAACCAATCACAATCACAAAATCAACAATCGCCCCGAATCTATCACGATTGTACAATCACAATCACGGTAGTCACAATACAATTACTATATCAAACAATCAATCTTAACACATCAACAATCATCCCATTATGGGACTAATACCGAGTAGGAAATCCTACCTGGAAAGCAACACAATCATTAGACGATCTAAAATTGTCTCAAAACCTCTCCTTTACAAATCCTTCTCCTATCACATAATCACATAATCACAATCTAACCATAACAAATCATAAAAACCCCCAATCCCAAAATTAGGGTTTAACCAAATCAAAGGAAAGACAATAAAAGGGTACATAGATCTTACCCTCGACGCAAGGAACTCAACGGTATAAACAACGACAAGAATCGACCGTCCGAACTCGGAATTGCTAAGAATGCGATTAAGAAGATGAACTTGTTTGCTTTCTCTCTTAAAGTAAATTTAGGTTTTGGAAAAGTGATTTGGAAACAATGACGGAAGTGTTTTATACTTTAATCGCATTATTAACAAAACCCGACAAAACAGCCCCCGTAAACCGGCTACTCGATCGAGTAGCTAAGGTACTCGATCGAGTGCCCCCTTACTCGATCGAGTACCCTAGTTACTCGATCGAGTACCCAACAGGTCAGAAACTATTTTATATCGCAAAACTCCCTTACTCGACAGAGTAAGGCCTACTCGATAGAGTACCCCAAGACTCATAAATACGGAGTATTACAAGCACGTCCCAAAGTAGAAATTAAAGAAAAAGGAGTGATAATATAAAAATAGACAAAAAAAGAGAAGTGGGATGATAATTAAAAAATATCGTAACAATTGATTATGAGAAAAGAAAAATATATACAAATCATTACAAAAAAAATAAACATTTCTCGAAGAAATATTGGGAGTGCTAGAAGAAAATATTTGATGGAAAACAAAAAATGATTTAAAGGCTTGAAAGCATTCAAAGTTGAAACAATGGATTGGAGAATGAGCATCAGATTCCAATCAAAAACCATACAAAATATTTACCTTGATCCACATGAAAAGATCCCATTCATATATTTGGAGCATATAACTTCAACACTTCCATTAAAACATTTGATTTATAATCTGTTTGTTGACTAAGATATACGATTTATAACCCGATTGACAAAATACAAATTAAAGAGTACACGGAAAACTAATAAAGTGCACGAAAGGGTGTAAGACAATTTAGTACAATTTATTAATTTGTCAATTAATATTCCAAGGGTTGGAATATATAATATAACATGTCACCAATAATTAGATATTATTCATACTAAAATTTGATATTGCGCATACACCATAATAATAAAAAAAAAAAACTCAATAAAAATGAAAAATATATTCAAGTCAAAAGATAATTGCAAAGAAGTTCCATAACCATTATTCCAGATTTCATGCAATGTTTTTGATATGTGAGTATATGTCATCCTCCTGCAATTTTAATACAAACACAGCAATAATAATTAAATATGATTCTAACTTTTAATTAATTCAAAACATAATAAGAATAAAAAATTAAATAATTCAATTGGTTATATATGCATACTTTACCCACCAACTTTTTGGATGAAAATGAAAAATAGGATTGTTGTAATATTTATATAAGAAATTTTTTGTAATTAATTATCTAATTATTTTCAAGAATTTATTTGAGAGAATAAGAAGAATGGTTTGTGAACTAAGGAGGAGATAAAAAAAAATTATGGTGAAATAAATACAAAGTATAAAAATTGTGAGAAAAAATCAAAAGACCATCTATTAAATAGAAGAAATAAAAATTAAATGAATAGGTAGATTGATACCAAACTTGTGAGAGGAAAATAAAGAGTTTGTATTAATTTGGTTTTGTGTTTGCAACTAATATTTGTTATTTTGCTTGTATTTTATAAGCATGGTATTTAGAGATTACTTTTAGTTAGATAATCAAGTAATTTATATAATTGAATTATTATTAACCAATAGAAAAATTACAAAAAAAATAATTAAATATGATTCTAACTCTTAATTAATTCAAAACATAATAAGAATAAAAAATTTAAATAATTCAATTGGTTATATATGCATACTTTACCTACCAACTTTTTGGATAAAAATGAAAAAGAGGATTGTTGTAAATTGTAATATTTATGTAAGAGAATTTATATAATTAATTATCTAATTAATTTCAAGAATTTATTTGAGAGAAGAAGAATGTTTTGTGAACTAAGGGGGAGATAAAAAAATTATGGTGAAATAAATACAAAGTATAATAATTGTGAGGAAAAACCAAAAGACCATTTATTAAATAAAAGAAATAAAAATTAAATGAATAGGTAGATTGATACAAATTTGTGAGAGGAAAATAAAGAGTTTGTAGTAATTTGTTTTTTTGTGTTTGCAACTAATATTTTTTATTTTATTTGTATTTTATAAGTATGTAACACATGGTATTTAGAGATTACTTTTAGTTAGATAATCAAGTAATTAGTATAAGGCAAATGATAAAAAACGCCCAGGGCGTTTGTTTAGCTATTATTACATCCTGCGTAATTGACTAATTGTGCTGTGCCCACGCATCTCTCCTCCCCATTTATAACAAAATATTCACTAACAAATCTTCCGCTTTCCTTGCTGCCTTATTTTCCTGGACCTTTCTCAACCAATTTCTCAAGCTACAATGCTACATCTCTTCCCAACTTTGTACCTTGTCAATGGTTTTATTAGTTTTTTTAACTTCCTTCCTAGGGTGTCTTTTGGTTCGGAATCCGGCGGCGAAGCCGACGGAGTCACCCGGAAAGGGGTTTATAGGGTTCAATTTTACGGGTAATTTTCAGGTATGAAAAAAGGCGATTTGATTTAATGGGTGGTTTATATGGTGGTTGTGTCAGTTTTTTATCGGTGAATTGAAGTGTACGCCTCGAGATTTACGAGGGGTTTCGAGTGGTTGGGGATGAATATCGTTGTGCAGCAAGGCGAGGCATGGTTCTCGCCGGAAAGAGGCAATCATGGCAGTGGGCTATGGTGGTGATGGTTGGGTTGGTGGCTTAGAGCATGGTGGTGGCTGGGTTGGTCTAATAGTTTGGTTGTGCGGGGGTTAATTGGGAGAGGGAGTAAGGAAATACGGAGTACAATCATAAAAGCGCTCAAACCATAACAACTTAATATTGTTTGTAATTGATACGAAGGATAATGCTATTATGGATAGTATCCATTGCCCCCGGGGCATTCGTTATCAGCTTCGAAAAATTATTATTAACCAATAGAAAAATTACACGTGGATTAAAAATTAAATGCTTTAAGTAGGTTTTTAACTATATTGTATAGATTTTAGTTATTAGGAAAATTTAATATAGACATAAATATAGAGTAATGAGAAATGAAATATAAAAGGTCTACTTTTTTTTATTATTTTTTTATACAAAATCCACATTGCATGAGAATTGTTTAGGGAGTTATCTTACCAACTAAAAAATGGTAGATATTTTATCTTCCTTTTTATTTATAAATCATATTTATAGATTTACATATGTATTCAATTTAATGAAATTGAGCAAGTTTATTGCAATAATATTTAAGAAGGAGTTGCAAATATAAATAATTTAAAATTAAAGTGATGTAAATTTTTATTTTTCGTTTAACCAATTATAGTTTTAAAAATTAAAATGTCAATGTTTAATGTTAAGTATGTTATTATTTGCCCTTAATATTTACAAATTCTTTATTACTTCATAAACGGCGTAAAATTAGAATTATGTGATATTTATTTGTTACTTAAAAGAATAAACGTAGAAATTTAAAATTTAGTATGAATTTTGATTCTTAATTGTTTTTTAATTTATCTAGAAATTAAAAAGGCCAAAATTTAATGTTTGTTATGCTAATTTATTTTTTATGTAAATATTTTTTAATTTGTGTATCATTTTAAATGGATCATTATAAGAACATGAATTACCCTCTTAATTAAACACGTCATACTAGATGGAGGATTGATGACGTGGAATTTTGTGAATGCAAGGTGGCATTTAGTAATATGAGGTGGCATTGTCTACGTGGCTTTTAAGGTTTACCCTTTTAATAATATTTATAGATTTTGATTCTGCAAAAAAAAAAGGCGGTATAATTTTGATAAAAAGTGAACTTCAACTTGATTTTTTATTTTCAACTAAAATTGCACCAAAAAATTCAATTTCATTCATCAATACAATTTATAGGTATACGATAAAACTTATTAAAAATTTAAAATTGTGTATGCAAGTTATTACACATTGTTGGAAACAAATATCTGAATGAATTAAATAAATAAAATTGAAAACTTGTAAACGTACTCTCATATGTGTGTGAATTATAATAAAATTAGTAAAAAAATATTAAAAATATTCTAAAAATTATGTTAATAAATTAAATAAATACTTTTAAAATGTTAATAATTATTTAGTGTACAATGAACTTATATATAAAATGATTTAATTATATGATTTAAGTTGAAAAGAGAAATTGAGTTAGATTTCACTTTTTGACAAAGTTATGGGGCATAATTACTACATTTGTAAGTTATGGGGCGTAATATTATAATTGGCTAAAGTTATGGGGGTTATTTACCACTTTTGCGATAATAAAACAAATTATTTTTAAAAAAAAAAATCGAAAAGATAAAATGAATCAAATAATAAATACAAATATCTTAAAGAATTTGTCAAATTTAAAAAATAATCCGATAAAAATTGAAAAAAATCATCCAATAACAGAACATTTACTAGTTGGAAAGCCCTTGCAATGCACGAGGCTCCCATTGGGATTATCTATATAAATATAGTTTTAAGTTGATACAAAAGTTCAACTATCTAGAATCATTGAGGAAAAAAAAGTGTGGTTGTTATAGGTATAGCTGATCACCGATGAATTATTAGTATTTTTAGTATAAAAGCTTTGTCATTCAGTAATATAACATCAACTGACATAGTTATAGTATGTAGGTAGCTTTTTCATTGTTACAAGCAAAACCGGTTTTAATTAAATACAAAACGCTATCTCTATAAATATGGTGCAGCTCACCAAAATTAACCCTTAATAACGAAGATAGGCTTTTATGAGTTTTGCAATTTATAATTACGTAAATTTGAATGATGTTACGCAAAATAATTGGTATTATAATTATATATATTTAGTGTATAAGAGAAAAATTTAGATCTATTACATATAATTAAACCTTGACTATATAAAATTAAATGTATTTGCTCCGATCCTTATAAATATCTCACAAAATCAATTTCAAACGAGTCAAATACAATTAGCAGTCTCTAAACAACAATCAAAATTATCTATGATTCTATCACATAGAATGATTGTTTTTTTTGTTGGGTTACCAAGTTAGTATATATTTTATGGTATCGTTGAAAATAGTTGATTTACGTTACCATGGTTTAGTCATAGAAAACTATTAAATTTAACAAAAAAGCAAACTATGCTAAAAAGGGAGCCAACAAAATTTTGGGGGTTGATTTAGATGAGGATTCGTTAATCCTCATTTCATTTAACAAAAGCGCAACAAACACGTTGTGACATTTGGTATTAACTATATCAGTTGTATAATATTCAGAGACATAGTTGGATTAGGGTTATCGTTCTTATTGTCTCACCCACCATCGATTTTTAACTGTAATAGTTTTTGACTGTATACAGTTAAGACTACTTGTCCTTAAAAGCTTCTTGCAAAATATATAATACGACACCTAATTTTGTAAATTTGTGAAGACTTCTTTGTAATCAATGTCCTTCATGTGGCCTTGATACATTTGGTCTATATCATCGATGTAGAATCTTAATCCCTCGGATGACATTGTTCTTGATGGTTCTACGTAAAGCTAGCCATTACTAAACCTGATTTCGGCAGATAATTCTGATGTGTCCATTTTATATATACTTTTACCCCATATTTTAAGCTCAAATTCATATGATTATTGCACTAACTTTAGTGTTTCAATGAGCTAATATTGTATTCTACTTGTCTTTGCATGTTTTGTCACGTTTTGTAGGAAGTTGAGCTTTTAGAAGCATATTCCATCACTTGTGCAATAAACTAGAAGTAAGGCTAAAGTGAGAATCAAGCATTAGATCAACCTTGAATTATTTCATGGATTTGCATGTATAAGGATATGGATTTGAAGGAGAAATGCAAAATGAGTCTTATGCAAAGTCATGCCCAAGATTTAAAGTCCAACTAAGATGGAAGCTTAGGATTCTAGAATGCATTGGATGCCAAGTTTAAGGATCATTATCGGACGCTTAATAGGGCATTTATCGCTAAACATTGGATTCCATGAGCATTAACTAGAGGAATTAAGGTAAACGAGCTAGAAAGACACGACCCCGATCGGGGTTGGCGCCCCCGATCGGAGTTACCTTGCCCATTGTGTTTACGTTTTAACTCCTAGCTCCCTATAAATAGGGAGCTAGGTCCGACCTAGTTAGCATCCAATTTTTATCATACATTCTCATATTCCTTGTATTCTTTAGCACACAAAATCCTCTCTTAGTTTTCATATTAGTTTTAATATTGTTAAGCATTTGGTTATTGTTAAACATTTGGTTCTAATTTATTCAAGCATTTGGTTCTCAATTGTTCTTCCTTGCAAGTTCCTAGTTCAAAGTTCCATTGGTATTTCGGTAATTCTAAATTCTAGTTTATTTAGTTTACATTTCTATTTTAGTTATCACATAATTTTATTATTAGTATTTCAATTATATCACATAATTTATTACCACATTTTATGATTCATCATTTAGTTTACATTATTTCTATAATCATGTCTAACATTTCATACACCATAGTTGGTAGTTTACATTTTAATATGAGTAGCAAAATTTTCTTCGTCTAGGGACTAGGGAAGCCATGCAATAACTAATATATGTAAAATGATAAATAAGGTTGAAATAATATTGTCTAATTGTTTCTATCACATGTTTGTATCGTCACGATTAATCTTTGTTTAGAGGCCTTATTCATTGATTAAATTTGTTAATTCGTTCTATAAGTCGAGAGGCACGGAATCGGATTAGACTAAGCATATGTAATCGGACGACCTAGTCATAAACGAGAGTTTCTCTAGGACCCGGTCTATGGTTGACACTAATATCGTGAGGTGGGTGTCTCTAAGCCTAAACAATTAACAATGCTATTATTACCAAGTTTAGCAGGAACATATATATATATATATATATATATATATATATATATATATATATATATAGAGAGAGAGAGAGAGAGAGAGAGAGAGAGAGAGAGAGAGAGAGCAGTTCTCGTAAGTCCCTCATATATAATGAGTCCCTAAGTCCTTATATGGACCATTGGATGAGGGGAATGGAAGGATGGGATTGCATCTCATTGGATGGCTACAAACTAATCTAGTCTAATTACCTCCTCAACTTAATTATCTCCCTCATTAATCTCTTCATTCTCCTCTCATTATCACAAACTCCTACCCTCTCTACATCTCACATCTACCTTCTCTCATTTACTCTCATAAAACAAAACCAAACAAAAACCAAACAATAAAAAAAAAACCCACCTTCAGCCAGCCCGACAACCTTCAGCCGGACCAACACACCACCACCACCTCCTCTCCCTCTATCCACGCCACATCCACAACCGCGAACACCGCGACCCACATCCACGACACCACACACCACCAAACGACTGTCACAACCTCTCGGATCTGCAACAACCGTCACCACTGCACCGACACCAGAGGCCCGACAACACCAACACCGCACCACTACACCATCAGCTTCGCCGCAACCACCTCCATTCACGAACTCCCTTCTCCTCTTCCCCAAGCCGCCTCTGCCGCACACCACCCACACCACCAGACCCGACTACCACCGCCAACCGTAGTTCTCCTTCTCACCTGCCGCCACCACTACAACCAACAACAACAGCCGAGATCTTCTCCGGCACACACCGTCCCCGACCAAAAACCAACCGTGTCAAATCTGGTTTTTTATTGGTCTTTTTTCTAAGTTTTTCGTTTGTTTATGCTTTTTTTTATGGTTCTTTTTTTATGCTTTTTTTATTGGGTTTCTTTATTTTTTCACTAGAAATGAATGAAGTTATACAAATGTATAACTTCACTAGAAATTTTGATGGTTTTCAAATTTTTTTTATTGGCTTTCTTTATTTTTTCAGATTTGGTCTTAGTCGTTCAATATTTCGTTTGTTTATTTTTTTATTTTGATTTCGATCTAATTTTTTTTTGTTTAAGTTTCGTTTTTTAATATTTTAATTCCGTCACATGTTCGTCTCTTTTTGTAAAATTTCATATTTTATATATAATTTGAAAAAAATAATTTTAGATGGGTGCTGGTTGTTTATTTTATTAGTTATACAATTTGAATTTTGAGTTTGTGTTGGTTTTGGTTTTGTTTATTTTGTTTTTTGTTTGTTTTGTTTTATGGTTTTTGGTTCTTTTTTTGTTTTTTGTTTGTTTTCTTTTATATATATTTTTTTTTGGAGTGTTACATAATTTTTTTGTTTTTAGATATTGTTACATTTTTATTATTGTTATTTGGTTTTTATTATTGGTATTTGGTTTTTTGTTACTGTTATTGTTATTGTTATTGTTATTTGGTTTTATTATTGTTATTTGGTTTTTTGTTTTTGTTATTATGGTTTTTTTTGGTTTTTGTTATTATTTAATTTTTTTTCAGATTTAATATTTGTTGATTAATTACGATTTTTCATATTTATTTGGTTTTTATAAAAGTTATACTATTTACGACTAAAGTTATACACTTGAAACATTAGAGTTATACTATTTACGACTAAAGTTATACCCTTAAAACATAAAAGTTATACAATTTACGACTAAAGTTATATCATTTAAACATTAAAGTTATACTATTTACGACAACAGTTATACATTTTATGACTAAAGTTATACATTTTATGACTAAAGTTATACATTTTATGACTAAAGTTATACCCATGAAACATTAAAGTTACAATTTTTATGACTAAAGTTATACATATTGTCGATTAAAGTTATACACTGCGTGCATTAAAGTTATACACACGATATATAATTTTTTGAGAATTTGGTTCGACTATTATTTTTTTTGGCCTTTTTTCAGTGTTTACTTATTATGGTTTTTTTTAGAAAAGGATTTTTTGTTTTTCTAGTATTGTTGGTTTGGATTTTGGTTTTTTCTTTTATTAAAGTTTATTTTTTTTGGATTAAAGTTATACAATTTTGGACTAAAGTTATACAAAAAATGGACTAAAGTTATACAAATATGGACTAAAGTTATACAAATAAGGACTAGAGTTATACAAAAATTAAAGTTGTACAAAAAAGGACTAAAGTTGTACAAAAATGGACTAAAGTTATACAAAAACTGACTAAAGTTATACGAATATGGACTAAAGTTATACAAACAAGGACTAAAGTTATACAAAAATGGACTAAAGTTATACAAAAACTGACTAAAGTTATACAAATATGGACTAAAGTTATACAAAAATGGACTAAAGTTAAACAAAAATAGACCAAAGTTATACAAAAAAAGACTAAAGTTATACAAAAATTGGACTAAAGTTATACAAAAAATTGGGCTAAAGTTATACAAAAATGAACCAAAGTTATACAAAAATGGACTAAAGTTATACAAAAATGAACCAAAGTTATACAAAAATAAACCAAAGTTATACAAAAATGAACCAAAGTTATACAAAAAATTGACTAAAGTTATACAAAAAATTGGACTAAAGTTATACAAAAATGAACCAAAGTTATCCAAAAATGAACCAAAGTTATACAAAAATGGACTAAAGTTAGTCCATATTTGTATAACTTTAATCCATATTTGTATAACTTTAGTCCATTTTTGTATAACTTTGGTTCATTTTTGTATAACTTTGGTTCATTTTTGTATAACTTTGGTTCATTTTTGTATAACTTTAGTCCAATTTTTTGTATAACTTTAGTCCAATTTTTGTATAACTTTAGTCTTTTTTTGTATAACTTTGGTCTATTTTTGGATAACTTTGGTTCATGTTTGTATAACTTTAGTCCATTTTTGTATAACTTTAGTTCATTTTTGTATAACTTTAGACTTTATTTGTATAACTTTAGTTCATATTGGTATAACTTTAGTCCATTTTTGAATAACTTTGGTTCAGTTTTGTATAATTTTACTCCATATTTGTATAACTTTAGTCCATTTTTGTATAACTTTAGACTTTATTTGTATAACTTTAGTTCATATTGGTATAACTTTAGTCCATTTTTGTATAACTTTGGTCCAGTTTTGTATAACTTTACTCCATATTTGTATAAATTTAGTCCATTTTTGTATAACTTTAGTCCTTATTTGTATAACTTTAGTCCATATTTGTATAACTTTAGTCAATTTTTGTATAACTTTAGTCCTTATTTGTATAACTTTAGTCAATATTTTAGTAGATCTTACTCATCTTAGTTGAAAAAAACTACATCACCAAAAAAAATGATATTTAAAACCCAAAATTTTTATTTAAAAAACGTATAATAAGAATAGATTTGAAAAGAATAAATAACAACAAAAACTAACAAAAATTAAGAAATAGAATAAACCGACCCCAAACAACTAATTTAACACAAAATCTGGAAAAAAAAAAAAAGACGAAAAAAAAACCGAGACGCAAAAACTGAGAAAAAAAAAAAAAAACGAGTTTATATAATTACCGACGGCGGTGGTGGAGGTGGCGGTGGATGTGGGCGGTGGGTGGTGTCGGGTGGGATAGTGGTGGGTGGTGGTGAATGAGGAAGAGAGAAATGAATGATTTATTTGGTTTTTTGATTTATTTGGATTTTTTGATTTATTTGGATTTTTTGGGTTTTTGATATGTTTGGATTTTTTATTTTTTGGATTTTCTATTTATTTGGTTTTGTTGGGTTTTTTTATTTATTTGGATTTTTTGGGCTTTTTTATTTATTTGGATTTTGGGGTTTTTTTTATTTATTTGGATTTTTTGGGTTTTTTATTTATTTGGATTTTTTTGGGTTTTTTTTTTGAGGTTTTGAGAGAAGAGAAGAGTGAAATGTGTGAGATGAGAGAGAAATGGGTGGGTAGAAAACAAATATATAGTAAATTAGTGGTTAATTAGGGTGGATTAGTAAAGTGTGTTAATTAGCTTGTATAATGATTTTGGGTGGGTTCATCTCATCCCTCCATCTCCCTCTATCCAATGACTCACAATAGGACTTATGGACTCAAATATATAAGTGGCCTTAGTTGATCCTTCCTCTCTCTCTCTCTCTCTCTATATATATATATATATATATATATATATATATATATATATATATATATATATATATAGAGAGAGAGAGAGAGAGAGAGAGAGAGAGAGAGAGAGAGAGAGAGAGGTGGGATCCGGTGAGAACAGTGAGAACGAGCTAAACTGGCAGACTTAACTAAAACATCACGTGTAAGTTGTAACCGCGAATCTCAAATATATCACCCTATTACCAATAAATCAAATCAACAATTCAACACCATGCCTACTACCACCGCACCACCACCACACATTTCTGACGAACACCTCCAACCACCGACAATCATCTCACCGCACTTTCGCCGTCGAGAAACCGAACAGCCATCGTCGCCCCATTTTAAATCTCCAAATCTTTCTCTGGCCTGAAATTGGGTCGCACTAACAACAATAGCAACTCGGAGGACGTCAATGGAGTCACTGTCGGCGTCAATTGAGGTCCGACTGATTTCCATTTGTATATTTTTACTCTCACTATCCTTTCCTTTGCCGGACACAATCAACGTCTAAAGACCAACAATAATACTCGGACACCAATCAACATCTAAAGACCTTACCACCATCACTTCATTAGTTTCCCATCTATTTTAATGTATCTAGACTAAACTTTGATGTATATAAACACTATTTTAATGTATCTTAGCCTAGATACACAAAATTATTTATTAGGTACATCAAAATTGCTCTCAGATACATCAATATATAAACCACGTACACTGATTCCGTTTAGCTCCAACAGTGTTACAGTGATGAATCTGATAGATCTAGGTGACCAACAGCCGACCAAATCTGCTTAGTCGATGGTCGACTACAAATAATAGGCTGTGTGTAGGTCGTGGTGGTGCTCTGATGTTGGAACTCGTCGGCGGTAGCATCCGGTAATTAAGAAGATGATGATAATGTTAATGTGTGGCTGACATTAATGGTTAACAATGGCGATTTCAAATGGAATTGACAATTGAAACACAACTACTTACAAAACTGAGAGAGATTCGATTACGAAAACTAAGCTGAACAAATTGTGGTTGAATGAGCGCCGTTCGTCGTTATCATCATTCGATTAACTTGAATTTTGACAAAAAAGATGAATTGTATGTTGCGATTAAATTGGGGGAAAATTGGGTAGGGAGATTGTAGTGTGCGAAAAAAATGAGAGGACAGAGAAAGGAATTTGGACAGAATAGTGGAGTTAGTGGGTTATACGTAAAAGCTATTTAGATTGTGTGTTACTCAGCCGTTGTTTTTTTTTTAAATCCAATAATTATAAGTCGTTTTCACCGTTTTCACCGAATGTTCGTTCTCACCGGATCCTAAATCTCTCTCTCTCTCTCTATATATATATATATATATATATATATAGAGAGAGAGAGAGAGAGAGAGAGAGAGAGAATGGTTCTTATAAGGCCTTTATATCATATAAGGCCCTAAGTCTTTATAAGAACCCTTGGATGAAGGGATTGAATGGATGAGATAAGGAGAGAGGAGGCCTTTTTTATAGCAAAAAAAAAAAAAAATGCTTGTTGTATGAGAGAGGGTCCACTTGTCACTGTTTTGTGTACTTCCTCCAGTACAAATCCCACGGACAAAAGGATTAAACAAACACAAATATTTCATTTTGCATGCTTTCCCTCTTCATTCACCATTCAAAACCTCTCAACAAGCAAAACCCATAAAAATCACCATACAAACGATCCTAAATCCTGTAAAATCCAATATAAATCATCAAAAAAATAAGAGAAATTTCATCCCAATTGTAAAACTACTTCATTGTTCATCAGACAAATAAATTGTTATCAGATAAACTACTTCATTGTTCATCCGTTAAAATTCATTAGCTTTGTTGAAGATAAATAAATTGTCATTGTTCATCAGAGAAAGAAGCGGAAAATGACAGTCAGTGTTTGTGAAATGGATCATATGCAGATTGAAGTTGCCGTCGATGGTGAGTTATTTGCTTTCTTATTTGTGTCTAGGTTATTGTTGTAGCTTGATGTTCAAGAATAAAGTGCTATATGTAATTTTGGATTGATGTTCATTATTGTAGCTTGTAGTTATTTCATTTGTGTTCATTATTCTTAATGGTGTTGTACTTTCATGGTGTTCATCAGATTTGTTCTTTCATTTTGGTAGCTTGTTTTTCATGGCAAAAAATGATGGAAATTTAAAAGCTTGATAAAGAACGAATTATAACTTCAGTGGGTTTAAGTAAAACTCTGACCCGTATATGTATAACTTCAATAATACAGTGTACTCATGCAGTTCTTATATTCATCGTGTTATAACTCCACTGGTTTTTGTAAAACTCTTTGATAATTTCCTGCAGCTTCAGGTAACAGAGTAATTCTAACCCTAAATTTTGCATAAAAAATATTACTAAACAACCAATTTTGATATAGTTATTCATGTTATAGCTTAAGTTATACATTCATTAAGTGAAGTTATTGGATGTGAAGGATTATACATTATATGCCTAGAGTTATACAGTCTGTGCCTAGAGTTATACATTGTATGACTAGAGTTATACAGACCGTGTCTAGAGTTATACATTATATGCTAAGAGTTATACATTATATGTCTAGAGTTATACATTGTATGACTAGAGTTATACATTCTGAAACTAAAGTAATACAGTCTACAATGTATAACTCTAGGCATATAATGTATAACTCTTAGCATATACAGACTGTGTCTAGAGTTATACATTATATGCTAAGAGTTATACATTATATGCCTAGAGTTATACATTCTGAAACTAAAGTAATACAGTCTACAATGTATAACTCTAGGCATATAATGTATAACTCTTAGCATATACAGACTGTGTTTAGAGTTATACATTATATGCTAAGAGTTACACATTATATGTCTAGAGTTATACATTATATGCCTACAGTTATACATTGTATGACTAGAGTTATACAGTCTGTGCATAGAGTTATACATTGTATGACTAGAGTTATACAGACTGTGACTAGAGTTATACATTGTGTGCCTAGAGTTATACAGTCTGTGCCTAGAGTTATACATTGTATGACTAGAGTTATACAGACTGTGATTAGAGTTATACATTATATGCTAAGAGTTATACATTATATGCCTACAGTTATACAGTCTGTGCCTAGAGTTATACATTCTATGACTTGAGTTATACAGTCTGTGCCTAGAGTAGGTACATTATATGCCTAGAGTTATACAGTCTGTGTCAAGAGTTATACATTGTATGACTAGAGTTATACAGTCTGCGTCTAGAGTTATACAGTATATGCCTAGAGTTATACATTATATGCTTGAAGTTACAGAGTAAATGCTAAGTAGCTTGGAGTTATATATTTCTTAATCATTTCATGGATGTTTGATTCTGCTCAGATGGTCGTAAGGAAGCGGAAACTGAGTATTGTAAGCATTTGGCAGCGGAGTTTACACCTTGTGTAGGGCAACAATTTTTTGAAATCGACGAGGCAGTGACATTCTATAAAATGTATGCATTGGCGTCCGGGTTTAATGTTCGGAAGTACTCGACGAAAAAATGGCGCGACGGTGAAATCAAGTCAAAGTTGCTGGTTTGCAACAGAGAGGGATTCACATATATCCCAAAAGGAGAGGCAGTAATTAAAAAAAATGAGACCGGGATTAGGGAAGAAGAAATGCAATGGGGAACAAAAAACTGCGAAATAGAGGAAATATACAGTCAAGAGGGTAGGGTGTAAAGCACATGTCAGGCTATTTATGAAGAATGGAGTATTAGTAATTGACCGATTCCACATGGGGCATAATCACGAGCTTGTATCCAGTGAGGATCGTCAGTTTCAAAAGTTGTCGCGGAACATAGAAGATTTTCACAAGTACTTGATAATGTACAACTCAAGGGTTAGTTTACTATTAATCAACCTCCACTAATTGAATGGCAAACTTCTAAAGTTATACACTGAGATCATAGAGTTATGTAAACCTCGAGTAATTGATGTGAAACTTCTAAATATTTTTTAAAATTCTAGAATAATTTTTAACAGCCTTAAAGTTATATAGAAAGTTGTTAGAGTTATACATATTCGCATATGTAAGAGTTATAAATAATAAGAAGTTGCACAATCAATCAATGGAGTTATGCATATGTTTCATGAAGTTATATGAAAAGGTGAAAGAGTTATAGTTGAGGAATCCTTGATTATTAATCAGCACTGATCAGGATTTGTTGTCCACTGCAGTTGAGGATAGGAGCAACTAGGACGTACAACATGTGTAAGGAACTCGTAAACGGGTTTGAGAACATTGGTGCATCCTTAACTGATTTTAAGAACTTCCACTGAGATGTGAAATGCTTCATCCATAAACGGGGCGGTCAATTGTTCATAGACCGGTTCAAGAATATGGCACAAAATAGGCAGGAGTTTTATTTTGATTATGAAGTTGACAAGGATAACAACCTTCGAAGGGCAATCTGGGCTGACAGAACCGCTAGAAGGAACTACTCCGTTTTTGGAGATGCAGTGTCGTAAGACCCAACATACTCAACAAACAAGTACAATATGATTTTCACGTCATTCACTGGCATAGATCACCATAAGTGATCAGTGACATTCTGTGGGGCATTGATTGCCTATGAAGACCATGAATTCTTCCAGTGGGTTTTCAACAGGTTTTTGAATGCTATGGGTGGAAAGGAACCCAAGTACATTATCACTGATCAGGATGCGGGCATTATTAAGGCCGTACCCCTTGCCTTCAAGACTGCACGCCACCGATTTTGCATGTGGCATATAATGAACAAGGTGCCATCGAAGTTCGGGGTGACAAGGGAGGATTATAAGGAGTTCCTTCAGAAATTGAACAACATTATATGGGACGACAACCTAGAAGCAGACGACTTTGACTGTAGGTGGGCAGAAATAATGGAAGCGCATGGTCTTGTGAACGAAGAGTGGTTTACAGAAGCGTACGATAAAAGGAACCAATGGGTGATGGCGCATTGCAGGGACTTGAACATGGGTGGTGTAATGAGGACAACCCAGAGATTAGAGAGCATTAATGGTTTTTTTAAGAAGTTTGAGCAGAAGTCAGGTACGTTAGTGGAGTTTTGGATGCGTTTTGAAAGCGCTATGGACCATCAACGGCATACGCAGAAGAGACTTGACCATGAAAACCGACACTCAACACCAGCAAGGGGGACGCATTTACCCATAGAGGAATATGCGTCAAATGTTTATACCCGTGAGGTTTTCAAGGAATTCCAACTAGAGGTCATTTGCTCAATCGATACATGTAAGACCGGGGGCTATGCTGAAGTCGATGGAGTTGAAGTGATTGTCGTTAAGGATTCAATCAGAGAGAAAAGTTTCAATGTAGAGTACAACCCAGGTAACAACATTTTGGCATAATCTTTATCTATGTGGTAGTTGACTGAAGTTGCTAGATATAGTGCCAAAGTTACATTGTATGAACATAGAAGTTATACAATTGTTCACTGAATTGCAGTTATCTGCTATATAAATCTGACAATATTTTGAATAACTTAAGTTTTCTGAATGTATAACTCTTATTATTATATGTATAACTCTACTTGCAGAATGTATAACTCTTGTTGCCATATGTATAACTCTACTTTCAGAATAACATTAGAAGTTATTCCATTTTTCACTGAACTGCAGTTATTTGTAGTATAACTCTGATTACATTTTGAATAACTTTAGCTTTCAGAATGTATAACTCTTGTTATTATATGTATATCTCTACTTGCAGAATGTATAACTCTTGTTGCCATATGTATAACTCTACTTTGATAATGTTTAACTCTTATTATTACATGTATAAGACTACTAACGACATAATTTAATTTGATTACAGGAACACTGGCTACACGGTGCAGCTGTATGATGTTTGAAAGGATGGGATTTCTGTGCCGACATATAATATGGATTTTGTCGGCTAACGGCAAGAAGACAATTCCAGATGATTACGTTTCTACAAGATGGAGAAAAGATGCATTGCAATTCAGATTATCAGAATGTGATGGTGAACAAACGGATTCAAATAGTAGCGCTGATGGAAAAGAAGTTGAAATGGTGAAGTTGTGGTCAGAAGTTCATGCAACCATTGGTTTACTTCGTGGCACGAGTGTGACTGAAGTTGTGAACTTAAGCTCCTTAATTAGAGAGTTCAAGGAGAAACTTTTACCGTACAAGAAAGATTTAACTAAGCAGCAGGAATTCGAGCAAATCCTTGGTTGCCCCGCCAGTGACGAGGTAACAATACTTCCACCAAAACAATCCAAAAACAAAGGCAGCGGTAAAAGAATAGTGTCAGCTAAGGCTAAAGCCATTGCCTTAGCTTGTAAGCCAAAGCGCATGTGTAATAACTGTAAACAAATGGCACACCACGATAAACGGAACTGCCCTAACCCATTTTCTGAGCATCCACCGTCTTCACCAGCATTTGAAGGAGTAGAAGAAGAAGAAGAAGAAGAAGAAGAAGAAAAAGAAGAAGAAGAAGAAGAATAATAGAGAAACTTAACATGTTGTAGTAGTAGGCAGTAGAAAAATACCTCCGTCTCAACAAATTATTTACAATCTCTTTTTCTTTAAAAGGTAAAAAATTTGGTGAGACGGAAGGGGTATTCAGTAGCTAGCTTTTTTATATTTTGAATGGGGATTGCACCTTCCAGATTGTATAACTTCAGTAATATGAGTGAAATTTCAAGCTAATGTTGTATAACTCTTTTACACAATTTGGATGACTTTTGTTCATGGCAAAAAATCCAATATTTAAAAGTTTGATAAAGAACGAATTATAACTTCAGTGGGTTTAAGTAAAACTCTTACCCATATATGGATAACTGTACTTCATAGAGTGTATAACTCTTGTACACAATTTGTATAACTCTTGTTATTTTTTGTAAAACTCATAACTGTCTAATAAATTTTGCCTTTTTCATAACTGCAGTCATGTGTTGTATAACTCTTGTACACGATTTGTATAACTCTTGATATTTTTTGTATAACTCATAGCTGTCTAATAAATTTTGCCTTTTTTCATAACTGCAGTCATGTGTTGTATAACTCCTTTACAAAATTTGTATAACTTTACTTCACAGAGTGTATAACTCTAATTCTTATCTGTAAAAATTGGATTTTAATTATGACTGACCAAGATGATATAATAACAATCTATTCCAAAAAGTTGTCTAAGTTGTTAAGGAGTTTCTTGACAACATACTAGAGTTGCAAAAACAGAGAATACAAAATTAAAGGAAATACATTCTATTTTTTCCCAGGTTTTTTATCTGCTTTCCGCGATGCTTTTCGTCTGGCTTCTAGTTGCTTCAGGATCTGGTCTTTCTCGCCAATGAAACCGTTGACCTTGGTCAGAACTCCTTACCCGATGATGTTCATGTCAGCTAGGACAAGCGTCGCTGCCATCTGGATTACCAAATATCGACGGTTCACCTTCCTCTCAAGATCAACGTGACCAAAACTATCACCCTCGTACATTAACATGTGCATCATGGTGAACAAGCCAGACTCGGTGTCGTTAATCATTTGCTTATGCCAAGCAAACTGGATCTGATGAAACTGGAACTTCGGTAGGTATTTCCCTCTATCCTTGTCCTCGTCCCTAGACTCCAGATAGTCGCTCATGAGGCTCGCCTGGCACAAAGTCAGAAACGTCAAAAAGTGAAATTGTAAAGCGGTGACAACACTTTTGAGTTGAACGTAATTACAATTTAATTCCACTTACAATTACGTGACACGCTTTGAATATCTCCGACTGGCCCGGACTTGAGTAGTACTTATTGTCAAGAAGATCAATCGTCCGTGAATTAAAGTTGATACACGCACATGCATAATAGGCTTCAATCTTAATGGGTACGAAGATTAAATCAGCCTTCAAGCTGAAATCTTTGCCACTGTCGATTCTGAAGATGTCCCACACATTGTACAACCTTTCGGTGTTCTGTGTTTGTTGGACAGGGTTTCGTACAAGGTTCAAGATTATTTCCTGTTCAAGTAGAAGTATATGTGTGAGAATACTAGAGGAGTTATAGGGGTTGTGCATTGGAGTTGCACAATAACTCTTATAGCATATTGAATTATGCCTAAGTTCATACTGGCTGTTAATAATTTCTCAAAACAAAATGTGTAACTCCATAGAGGGTATGTATAACTTTAGTCTTATTTTCCACTGTGAAAGTTTTAAATATCATACCCTCAAAGTATAACTCTAAAGAGGGTATGTGAAACTCTTATAGCATATTAAAGGATTGATTATAACCATACCATATGACGGATACCGAAGAAAGACGAACGAAAAATCGCGCACTCCTCTGCCTCTAAACGATTAAGCAGCAAGGACCAACACTCAATCACTGAATCATCCATTGGCGTCTCAGGGAGCATGGACAACATTTGCAACCTATTAATTGTTGCGTGCCAGGAATAGTTCACAAGTAGTTCACTGTGGTTCAGACATAAGGTGTTAGTCAGGCTATAACGTCTACTAAATGGGAAAATAACTGCTATTAAAATGACTGCATAACTACAGTGATGAAACATATAACTGCAGCTTAGGAATGTGTAACTCCATTAACGATATGTATAACTTTAGTTGGTAAAGTTATACATTTCAATCTTGAAGTTATACAAAGCATAAAACAGTTCTCAAGTTGTTCTGTTGATTTTAGACAGCTTACCCATTTGGAAATTTGTAGTCATCAAGGAAAACGTAATCAGCCACTTGTTTGCGATACACCAGGATATCCCTAATTAATTCCTTGTTCAACTTCAGCATCTTGGCGACCACTGTAAGGTCGGCGTCTGGTTCCCCGCAATATGTGGTGCAATAAAGGCCATCGCCCTTACCCCGGGAGCGGCTATTAACAGCTGAGAGGGCCCGACTAGACGGCGTCCGGCCCAGGGCTACTTTGGAAGGTGGAGTCTGATAGGTTGAACTGACTTTAGAGCAAGGGCGTTTAGTAGAACTGTTCTCTCCGACGATTCCGACAGCTCTCTTCCTTCCACTTGTGTTGCCGGCTAACCTCTGTGCCTCACGCATCTCCTCCATTTCACGGTCTTTAACCTCCTTAAAAGCTGTTACCCTAGATAACACAGCTTCCCTATCCACGTTAGTGTCACTGAGGACAAGGGTGGCAGCAACTTCCGCTCGCATGAGGTCATTACTGTCCTTTGTCCCTATGGTACACTCAAATGGCTCTCCACGGTACAGCAACATATGAACTATGACGTAAAGACCACAATCATTGACAGTATACCCTGATCCCTGCCAGTTGAATTTAATGTTTACAAAAGGAAACCCTTCAACTTTCTTCCCTTTGTCGAGCCCTTTGTAGGCCATATACTTTCCCATTGCATCAGCCTGGCAGAAGTTAGGCAAGACGTTTAAAAGGGGAAGACCAATTAACAAAACAATGGAGCTGATAATTAATCTAGTCACCAGTTTTATAAGACTTACAGTAATACGCGCAATCCCTCTGTATGGTAATTTTAGAAGATCGTCCTCGTAAGAACGATTATCAAGGTACTCGATCTGCTCAGAGAGGAAATTTATGCAAATGCAAGAGTAGTGATCTTGATCGCCAGTGCTTACCGGGACGAAAACCTACAAACATGCACCAAAAGTCTAAGAGTCTAAGAGTTATAAAACATAATTAGAAGCTTAGAGGTATACATATTGTGCATAATTGGAATTATACATTCTATGGTTAGAGTTATACATTATATGTCTAGAGGTATACATTCTATTTCTAGAGTTATACATTATATGCCTAGAGTTGTACAATATATGCTCAGGATTTTGATTAGTGGCTAACTTCAATCCATAACTCTAGGCATAGAATGTATAACTCTAACCATAGAATGTATAACTCACTGCACATAATGTACAACTGTAAGCATATGCCTAGAGTTATACAGTATATGCTTACAGTTGCACATTATGTGAAGTGAGTTATACATTCTATGGTTAGAGTTATACATTCTATGCCTAGAGTTATGGAGTGAAGTTAGTCACTCATCAAAGCTCTAAGCATATACTGTATAACTTTAGGCAAATAATGTATAACTCTAGCCATAGAATGTATAACTCTAGCCATTCTGAAAACTAAAGTTATATAATGTATAACTCTAGCCATAAAATGTATAACTGTAAGCATATACAGTATAATGTATAACTCCAGGAATAACTCCAGGTATAACTCTAGGTATAACTCCAGGCATTTAATGTATAACTCCAAAGTATATATTGTATAACTCTAAGCATATACTGTATAACTCTAGGCAAATAATGTATAACTCCAGTATGGAAATGTCTCTATATTGATATCTGAGCTCACCATATCAGAGTCCAGTTGGAATGGACTAGAACACGACTCTTGCCACATGTCCCACGAGGCACAAAAGCCTTCAGAATGATCAACAACCATGTTTTTTTTCCTGCCTTGCCAAATTGTAATTGTTAGGTCCTATAAAAATGATAGACGGGGGTTGGCAGCTAATTTCACAAGTTACGTACCATTTTGTCACAAAATAACTTGCGGAGTTCGAGCACACTTACAACGTGACCTAGGCCAAAGAAACAGCGCGAACTTGCAACAGCTGCGGTGTTCGCGTGCGTAAGCTGATTGAGTAGTACAGACCAACAGTCGATCACATTGGCCATAATCTGAGACCCGGGCATCAACGTCTGGAGATCAATACGCGTTATGCAATTTGGGGTGTTATATGTGACCAATTGTTCCCTACAAAGGATTACCAAAATGAGACACGCAGCAAGTGTTGTTCATGACCTGTTTCACTGTCTTATTGAAATATAGGTAAAACTTATCTTTTACTTACTCTTAATTATGGTCGTGGAATTGATCAAAGATATAATCCATTACATCCTTCCTCACCCTGAACACCGTCCTGAAACGTTCCTTGTTAAATCGCAGCAACTGTGAGCATACGTGCTGGTCCGGTTCGGGTGCCCCGCAATCCTCAGAACAACCTAGGTTCTCAGGTACAATGTCCATACACGGAAGGGGGACAATTGAATGCAGTAAGAAAGGATGGTGGATCATGTCACATCGCGGCACATAAATAAGGGGGGGGGGTGGTGCAACCGGCTCAACCCTAGCACCAGCGATTTCAACTACCACACCTTCTTTGGCCGCACTAATCGTTCGCTCATCAACCCCGGCAAATGCCTCATTCACATCTGCCGTGCTCATGAAAGTTAGAGGGATTTGATTTCCACTCCATTCCGTTGAAGGATCCCCCGGGGTGACCTCCGCACCATCGACAACAACTACGTTTTCACCACCGTTGTTAGAATGTTATTCAACATTCTCAATTACATCCTTTAGTACAGTGGCCTGAATGAAAAATAATAAAATTAAACACCATGCTTTTGTATCAAAAAAGTTACAGGTATAACTCTAAAAGTGATACAAAGAGGTCACAGAATTACAGAAACAATGAATTACAGTTATACATAAAAGGGCAAGAGTTATACACATGTGTGAAGTATTACAAATATGCTATAAGAGTTATACATATTTGAGTTAAAGTTATACACATATGGTTAAGAGTTGTACCAAACGGCCGTTGCAGTTGTACATATTGAAAAATAAAGTTATACAAAGAGGTACTACAGTTACAAGGCCTCAAGGCTTCATCATAAGTTTCAACAAAGTTATACTTTATCTACTTAGAGTTATACACGACCAATTTAAAAAAACGAATGTATAACAAGTATTTAGCGCAAATTAACAAACTTACCTCGCCACCAGGACCACTCCCGTCCACTGGAATTCCACATAAAGCTTCCTTGATTTCAGCAGTAGAAAACATACACTCCATCAATTCTTGTGTATCCATTGGCAATGATGGGACCGTAGATTTTTCCATCTCCTTATCTGACGGTTGATTGTCTGACAATATTTCAACATTTTCTTTCAATCCCTCCCCATGAACTTGCTCATGCACCTCATCACCTACCCCGGGCCGAGTTTCAGCATCCTCTGACCGTCCGTAAGCTTGGTCAATTTCTTCCACGGTGTACTTCACCTCCAATAACAGCTCTCTGACAGTTTGGACGGGGGTGCACACAACTTGATCCTCTAACCCTGGGCTAGCATCTGACAACGGATTAGAAACTACTGTATCACCTCCCACTTCCTCCATAATCTTTGACCATGAAATCGCAATCGATTTCGTTGTCGCGTCGGCCTTTGTCCGACTCTCCACGCGGCTCAACACAAGGGTTACCACCCCTGCCACCCCCATCATTGGCGAGACTAGACAAAACTTCACTTATTTGACGCGTAGATGCATCGATTCCGTCATTTTTTTTGGGGGACTCACTAACTACCTCTCCAAATGCAGGAGCGTTACCAACAGAAACGTTCAGCCTTTCTCGCAACTGCTGCCTTCAAACGACGTACTTTTGAATCTTTTCACCCTCAAAGAATTCTTGAGAGGGTCGACTAGGATTTAGGCCCGTCGGATCACTAGTTCTGACTTTGATCCTTGCGGTTACATCTGCGTACCATGAATAGAACACAATAGCGTTCCTTTGCATCTGTATATAAAGCTCGTGAGTACGCTGCATTGAAGAAGTACAGTAAGTTAGTTATATTATAATAGATGGGTACGTTCATTTGAAACTTAATCAATCGCAAAATATATAATAGTTTGAACTTACATCGATGACCCTAGCTTTCAATTCCTGGTCATCCTCGACACCGCTCTTTGGTAGTTTGATCTCGAATGAACTTCTTCTCGAAGTTGAGCGGGGAGAGAGGGGGTGGGGGATAGCAACAGTAGTTTGGGTACACGAGGGTCGCCGAGGCTGATACTGTCCAAACTCTTAATATAAGAGGGATCTTGAAGGCACCTCGGATACCTAGTCTTAGACAAAGTTAAAGTACCCAATCCCCCTTGAGCCACCTCAAATTTTACCCTATCTACAAGCGAAGTTTCATCCCAATGCTTAATCAAAGGTAGATCGTGGAGGCACGACCTACCCTTGTAATCATATCGCTGAAAGTAGCTTATCATGAGGAAGGGGATACAGCCACCCAACATCGTTAACCCCTTTTTACAATCTGTCCCCGCTTTCACCATAATTTCCAAAATATAAGAGCACCAGTCAAAATGCGAAATGGCTTTAGGGTCTTCTACAGTCCTTAAAAGCTTCAAATCTACCCCGTTGTTTGGGGTAGGTGCGAGGAATGAAGACATAAAGAACAAAACAAATAGCCGACAAAAATGATCGTCCGCCTCCTCGTACTGCATAAGTTCCTTGTGAACTTTCCCTAAACTTATTGAACTATTTGCTTTCTCCACCCCGTAAGCTTGCCGCCATTTGTCCTTCAGCTCCTTATTTTCGGGATCGTTGGACCCCTTTCGCGAACCAAAGAGGTACCAACGGGAGACGGTTGGGTCCAAAAGGTATCAAAAAACAGTCATGCACGTCATGCTTACTGATCATAAACTCCTTCTTCCGAGAAGCCCTGAACACATATGACCCATCAGAGATGGACTCCAAGAATAGGCGAACATGTGCAAGTGGGAAGCTGCTAATCTTAAGCTCCAAAAGGCCACCAAACCCAATTTTCTTAACAGCGGACACCTGATCCTCATTAAGCTTTTCAATGAGAGAGACAAGCCTTTGAGGTCGACATGTGATGCGAGTCCGTTTCGTGTTCACAAATTAAGATGTGGTCGTTGGGTCACGGTCGAATCAAAACACAATTTATAACTTCACAAACAACTCTACAATTAGTAAAGAGGCAAGTAAAGGTCGGATCCCAAGGGACGGGAGTTTAAATGAGATTTCTATTGAAACTAGTGGTGTCTAAGGGGTGTCATAAATTGGGTTGATGTAGAAGGTCACTAAACTAAAATAGCAATGAAAATAAATTAGCAAGATGAATTAAAAAGGGGTGTAAACAATTGATTAAAAGCACTAGGGTGTCATGGGATCATAGGGGAATCATGGGATATGATCATACAAACATGTTCTCAAATTATAAGCAAGCAATTATTGTTGTGATGGATTGAGTTGGGTTATATCTTACAATCCTAGGAAAGTTTGGGTCCCGGAGCCGAATCGATTAGATTGTACAACACCTACAAGTCGACTTAATCTTCCCTACTCAACAACATGCATGGTCTAATGAGACTCGAGTTGGGTTATGTCTTACAAGTCTCATTGAAAAGATAGAAGATGATAGTAAATGCAAGGATTCATAGGCTTAGCATTTCATCAAATATAACATGTGCATGAGTTGAGATCAAAACAAGCAAGCAAATAAAACATGAAAGCATATTAATTTAAGCATGAATCATTCCCCATGTTAGTTTCCCCTAACCACCCATTTAAACCTAGCTAAGAGACTACTCACTCATTATCATGTTGATCATGCTAGCAAGGTTGTCAATCATACCAACAATATGAAACATGATGAATAAATGAAAGTAATTAACAATAATTAAAAAGGGATTAAGAGATTATACCTACTAATAATTCCAATAATAAAGCAAAGATAAAAGAAGTACTTGAATGCTTGATTGAGAGGTTGTCAATCTCCCAACAATAACCCAAATAATCTTCAATTACCCAAAATAAAGGATGAACAAGAGAGAGATTAAAGAACTAAAACTTGGATTGAAACTTGATTAATACTTGATTACAATATTAAAGAGAGATTTGATTGATATTAACTACACTAATTATTGATAAGAAGAACATGCTCCTCTAATTAGACTAATGGGGTATTTATAGTGGAAATTAGGGAGGATGCATTAGGGTTAACTAAGGGCTAAACTAGTAATTACACTTTTTAGATTGAGCAAGGAGGAGCCGGTATTTTTCGAGAGAAGGGCTTCTTTCTTTGTAGCTTAGAGAAGAGGAAATCGTGCTGTGCTGGAATCCGGGCGGAATAAGGTCGGGACGGGCGGAATGTGGCGTTGGAATCCGAGCGGATTCAAGGGAATCCGGGCGGATTGTGGAGGTGGAATCCGAGCGGATTAGAGCAAAGCCGCTCGGATTGTGCAGCTGCGGGACGGATGGATTGGTGACAATCCGCTCGGATTGTCACTCAGCAACATATCTTCTTCTTTTCTTCCCTTTTCTTCATAAATTCCTTGGGGATTTCCTTGGGGACTCAAGGATCCTTTCTCAACATTGCTCTTCTACTATAATATATACAAAGGCCTCCTAATCTTGTCTCTCCTTGATGCTTGGTCATTGAATTCGATCAATTTAGTCTCGTTTTGCCATGAAAATACAAGATTCTTACTCCTTTCCTACCAAGGGATCAAAATTTCAAAGAATATGCAAAACAAAGAACTAAAGATAAGAAATGACCCAAATATGCACTAAAAAGCATGAGAACAAGGCTAATTCGGGGGCTAAATATGCGCTAATTATGGTCACATCAAATATCCCCAAACCGAACCTTTGCTCGTCCCGAGTAAAGAGGTGACAAAGACTAGGACCAATACTAACCTATCCTAATAATATAGCCGATATGAGACAATTAGCGGGTCTCACTCCGCCCCTTCAACTCACAACAAGACAACCATGAGGTAGGATGCCTTCTTGCAAGGCAAGGTGGGTCTTGCCAAAATGGCGACACATCCAAACATTAAGCACACAAAATCACATAATGGATGCATCTAGAAAAAGAATAGCCACTTCCTCATCAAGTGGCGGAAGCACTAAAGAGGAACAAATTTAAGAGCATGTAATCCTTCACAAATACTAGTTCAACAAATTACTAAGGCTAAGAGGATGGCACTAAATCACCTCCAAATGGTGTTAAACTAGACTACTTTCGTCCTCAATTTCCAAATGCTTTCGTCAAGAGCGATCGAATGGAGGTGGAATGATGATCCCTATGATGCTAGTAGCATATGACATGACAAGTCTCGAATTCTCTACAAAAGTAAAGGTCATGGATCGTCCCAAACTCGACCAAGTGGCTTGACAAAAGGCTTTTTGGGAATGAAATGCTCAAATCTTTATTCACAATGGGTGGATATGACTAGTATTCAAAATTGTCCTCATTTCACTTTCACATTTCAAAAATTTAAGATGGGGTTTGTCCCTTCCGGGCTAGTGTCCTTTGCTTTCGCCAATCGCTTATTAGGCAACCGGTTAACCTCTAGACAATAGCTTTTCGGGGTGATAGTCACTCTGTCTCTGGGCGGCCGAATTCACAACCGTATGGGGGCCCAATTCAATGGATCCCGCACCAAAGCACATCGAAGTGGTACGCCTCCATCAAAACAACTTAAATTTCTCAACTTTCAACAATTCATAACATTTGAGGTTTCCTTGGCATTACATTACTTCCACATGACAAAACTCTTTGAAATGAGCACTTCAAGCTTATTGATAGAAAATATTTTTGGGTTGCCTTACCACAAGGTCAAACAAGGTCACCTAGACAAGTTAACCAAGTCCACATCGCATCACGGGATCGGATAGGTGACTCACATGCAAACCCTTGACTAGGCTTTGGGTCATGGGTCAAAAGACACTAGTATGACACTATCTAGGGTGTTTTACAACCATTCTAGTAGGCAAAGTCTTAAGTTGAACAAGTATTTGTAATGGCTTAGTTGCTCTTGTCAAAGTTCCTAAATAGGCATTTTTCAAAACATTTCTAACATGCAACTACATGCCATGATGCAACTAATATAAACATCCTAATGCAAGTGATTCTATCAACTAATATGACATATAAACTAAATGCAAGTCCTAAGTTCACATTGTTATACCGCATCAATCAAAATAAAGCCACATAGTCATTAACATAAAGAGGAAAAAGGAGATTGGAAAGATCATACCATGCGGTCTTCATGATCCTCATGTCTCGGATGTGGCGTAGTCAATCAATGTGAACAAGGATAGAATAAACACAATATATACAAGATGATATATACAAGACTACAAAAGGAAATAAACATGTTTTTGGGTTTTCAATTTTCAAATTTTTATGATTTTTGAAATTTTTCAATTTTTTTGGATTTTTGAATAAGAGTTAAATGTTAGAATTCCCATCCCCACACTAATATGGGCATTGTCCTCAATGGCCAAAGTGATGGAAATTATGCAAAGATGATGCATGATTTCTATACTAAATGCAATCTACACTAAGCTACACTACATGATGCATGGTTTTTGTTATGACAGAGAGGATAATTTAGATTACCTCCCGTTGTGTATGCATTAACTTCCCCAAACCGAGTGAGACACTATTGCTAATGTCCAAGGATGGGTGTAGTTCATGCACACACTATGCAATGCATGAAACTAATTTGTCATTTTGGATTTTGAAATTGGGAACAATAAAATGAGAACACCTCAATGGTACCGAGGTGTGAGTCCTCTATGGTGCTAGGACTACTCCAACAATGATCAAAATTATAAATAAAACAAAGAGAGAAATAGACAAACCATGAGAGGGTAGGAGTATACAAGGCTTGCTAATCTTCCATCATGCTATCACCATCACTTTCCTCATTAGAAGTGGCCATATTGCCACTTCCCTTGCCATTTGCTTCTTCACTTTCGTCCTCATCTTGCTCATCATCATCTTCACCATCCTTTTCTCCTTCTTCACTTGCTTCTTCATCAATGTTGTCATCAACTTCTTCATCATTACCAACAACCTCATTGTCACCCAAAACGACCCTAGATGCACCCGGAAATAGGACTTCTCTATCCGCCCAACTAGGCAAAGGACAAGATGGATCAAGTAGTCCTTGCCTAGCTAAGTGCAGGAGGGGTGGATATTGAGCCAAGTAAGCATTTTTCCGATCTTCAAAGGCTTGCTTGTGCATTGCTTGCATGAGAAGAGTCACATAATCTTTTCTAGCTTCAACTCCTTCCGGCTTGAACTCTTCATACTCAAAGGGGTAAGGTGGTATGACAATGGAAGAGGAGGGCATTTCAAGATCACCTTTTTGTTGTTGAATAATATACTCGGCCTCTTTAGAAAGGGGAAGTAGATAATTGGTCCGGTGGACGCTTAGACGACAAATCTTTGAAGGCAAGGTGAACGATCTAGCTTCACTAGTGAGCCATCCATACTTAGTGTCAAGGGGGTTATGGGCAACCCACTTGAACTTGTGTATCATAGTATGCATATCAACAAGATGGCCACCCTCCTTTGCTTTGTACTTGTTATCCTTATTGAAGTTAGGATCAAAGTGCTTAGCTAGGATAGTGACTAGGCCGCCATTGACAATAACGGTAGTGCCCTTCTTCCCACAATCAATGTTGAGCCATCTATCTACCAAGAGCCTCAAAGAATTGTAAGGCTTGGTGTGTACTCTACCAATGTTCAAAGCCGATTCAAGGAGAATAAAATCAAGTTTGGTGAAATGGTTGGTATCTTTCCTCGCAATTATGGTGTTTCCCACGACCTTGTGCCATACTCTTATGCCCGGATGGTGGACCAAAAGAGCACGACTCGCATGAAAGTCCTCAAATTTCCTCCCGGAAATTGCCTCCCAAAGAGGTTCGGGGTCATACTTTCCATAATTCTTAAAATAACACGGTTCATCACTAAGACCCAAAATTTCACTCAATTCCCTAAAGGTGATGCGTCTACTAACATTAGCTAGACGAAACTCGATATTCTCCCTATTATCAACTTTGGTGACTTTCAAAGAACTTAAAAATTCCAAGGTAAGGGAGGGGTATGTCAATTCCTTTGTTTCAAACAATTTCTTCAACCCCATGGCATTGAAAAAGGCTCTAGTTTGCTCAAGAACACCCAATTTTTCTAAGGTATCTTCACATATAAATTTGGTGGATTGTAATGACTTCATAGCAAACTTGACAAAGGTATTTCTATGGGTATCGGAAATAAAAGTTACCTCCGGATAATGCAAAAGTTGATCGATTTCCGGAGTAGAAGGTGTTGTTGCTCCCATAGAAGGTTGTTGTTGTTGTTGCACTTCCAAGTTTGGTGTTGCTACCACCATAGCCAATGCTTTCTTTGTTTGAAGAGCCTTTTGCCTTTGTGAGAGTGCCTTAGCCTTTGGTGCCTTTGTTGCCTTTGTTGCTCCCTTATTCCTTGCCATTGATGAACTAACCAAGAAAAGAATGAAAAATCTTCAATTTGTAGTATACCCAAATCGATTTAAAGGTGAAAGGCTTTGCCTTTATGAAATCAAAAATCGACTCAAAGGTTGAAGATTTTGTGCTTGGTTTTGATTTTTATTGAAGAAGGAGTGATTGATTTGTTGTTGGAAGGATGATTTGGTTTGTTTTTGGTGAATGTTGTTGAGGGATTTTGTTTTTGTGATGGAGAGGATGAGGGTTTTGATGTTGTGGGTAGTGTTTATGAATGAATGAATGAATGAATGAAGGTGGGAGGGGTTTTAAAGAGACCGAAATTTTCGAATCTGCAGGGGCAATCCGTGCGGATTCTGCCCAATCCGTGCGGATTCTGCTCTTTCCGGGCTTTACAAAACTCGCCTAAAGACGGGCGGATTCGGTGGAATACGCTCGGATTTTCTTGACACGGGACGGGCGGATTTGCTTAAAGACGGACGGATTTTAGTCCAGGAGATTTTGCTTGTTTTCCTCAGCTGCAAGGACGGACGTCTTTCTTTCAAGACGGGCGGATTCCTCAAGACGGGCGGATTGCTGCTCAGGATGCCCGGATTCAGTCACAGTCAAGAAATTTTCAAAATTCAGCTCAGTTCAGGACGGGCGTCTTTTCTGCACTACGCTCGGATTACTGAAGACAGGCGGATTCTGTGGAATCCGCTCGGATTCTTCCCTTTGTACCCGGATTCAGTTCCATCCGTGCACAATGCATTTCCCTTACCATTCTTCCATTCTTTCTTCAAGTCTTGTGTTCGTCATTGTGGGGGCATTACTAGGCATGGATAGCCTAGACAATTGTCATCCCCACACTAAGCTAAAAGCACTACACATCAATTGAAATTGTTAGTCCCTCCCTCACTTCTCTCAAACATGACAATTATTTTGATCAAAGTAAATAAAAATCCAAAGATGACAAAAAATGCAATACAAGAATTTGAAATATAAGTTAGGGAGTTAGAAATATTTACAAGTGGTGGTTTAGGGAGGACTCCACCAAACTCTCATTCTTGATGAGATGTCAAGGGGGCATGTCCAAGGTGTTGTTGATGTTGCTCAACACCTTGAAAAATTAATCAAAAGCTTGTTCATTATCATGGTAGAGGTCTTCAATAGACCTTGGCCTTTGTTGTTGGTCTTGATCGATGGCATTACCAATGTAGGGATTAAAAATCCCTTCAAATTCGTCGTCCCAAAGACCACAAACTTCATTAAGTTGATCATTGAAAATCTCTTGCTTAGATGGAGACAACTCTCCCAATTTCTTCTCTTGGCCAATGAGGCCATCCTCTTCTTCCTCGATTGATTTTGATGGGCGTTGCAAGCTCTCCTTGTCACAATTCACTTGCTCTTTGAATGGAGCATCTTCAATTTTCTTCTTCCATTGGAGTTCCGATTTCTTCCTCTCATCCTTTCGGCTATAATGATCAATCATGAAACATGGTTCATGCAAACGAGGAGCTCTCATAGTCTTGTCAAGATTAAAAGTTATGCTTTCATCTCCCACTTCTAGAGTGAGCTCACCATGTTTCACATCAATCACCGCACCCGCGGTGTGTAGGAAAGGTCTTCCTAGAATGATTGGAATGTTAGAATCTTCCTCCATATCAACAATGAAAAGTCCACCGGGATGAAAAACTTCCCAATTCGCACGGGGACATCTTCCCATATCCCTAACGGTGTCTTCGTTGATCTATCGGCCATTTGGAGTGTGATATTGGTGCATTTAAGCTCTCCCATCCCCAACCTTTTACTCACCGAGTACGGCATGACACTCACACTAGCCCCTAGATCACATAAGGCTTTGTTGATCGTCGTGTCGCCAATGGTACACGGTATTGAGAAGCTTCCCGGATCCTTCAACTTTGGAGGTGAACTCCCTTGAAGTATTGCACTACTCACCTTAGTGAAGGCGATAGTCTCAAGCTTCCGGATCGACTTCTTCTTTGTGAGGATATCTTTCATGTATTTCGCATAGGCCGACACGTGATTGATTAATTCCGTGAAAGGAATTGAGACTTCCAAATTCTTCACAATTTCCATGAACTTTCCAAGTTTATCGTCAAATTTGGGCTTGGCTTGACGACTTGGAAAAGGGAGTCTAATCACAATGGGATCCTTCTCCTTGATCTTGTCTTCATTTTTCTTTGAACTTTCTTCTTTTGATAATTCTCCACCTTTGGAGCTTTGCACAATTTCTTCCTTTTCACTAGCTTCCACAACTTCATCCTCAACTTGCTTCTTCGGTGCTTCATACCTTGTACCACTTCTCAAGTGAATGGCACTAACCGTTTCATGTCTAGGGGGATTACTTTGAGGTGGTAATTGCCCCTTTTGTCTTTGTGAGCTTGAAGATGCTAGTTGAGTCAATTGTGTTTCCAACATCTTGGTGTGAGCTAGAATGTTGTTGATGGTGGTTTCCTTTGCTTGGCTATCTTTTTGCATTTGAGTGAAAAACTCTTGTTGATTCTTTTGCATTTGGAGGACCGCTTTTTGGACATCAAAACCTTGGTCATTTTGGTGATTGTATGGATTTTGGTTTTGGTAACCTTGGTTTTGATTGTAAAAGGGTCTTTGATTTTGGTTTCTCATGGGTGGTGGAATGTATGTTGTTTGAGGGTTTTGAACATTTTGGCTTTTGTATGAGAGATTTGGATGGAATTTGGTGTTTTCATTGTAAAAGTTGGAATAAGGGGTACCACTCTTGTATGCTTGGAAAACATTCACTTGTTCATTTGTTCCCCTACATTTGCCTTGGTCATGTCCCAAAGTTCCACAATTCTCAAATATCCCACTTGGGATTGATGAGGATGCCGTCATGGCATTAACATGATGCTTTGATGATTTTGAGTTTTCTTCAAGCCTAGCCATAACTTGTTCAAACTTCAAGTTGATTGTGTCAATGTGAGCACTAAGTTGAGCACCCAATTGAGTAACGGAGTCCACTTCATGCTTTGCTCCTCTAGTAGCCTTGCGAGGTCTACTATATTGTGAGTTATGGACCGCCATTTCCTCAATCTTGTTCCATGTTTGATTGTCATCAACTTCGGTGAACATTCCATTTGATCCCATATTGAGAATGTTCCTAGAATCTTCATATAAACCATTCCAAAATTGTTGTACCAAAAACCATTCGCTAAGTCCATGGTGAGGACATGAGCGACAAATTCCCTTAAACCGCTCCCAAGCTTCATACAAAGATTCTTCATCCCTTTGCTTAAAACCCGTAATTTGAGCTCTTAACATGTTAGTCTTTTCCGGTGGGTAGAATTTTTTGTAGAAAGCTAGAGCCAACTTCTTCCAATAATCTATTCCGAGGGTGGCCTTATCAAGGCCCTTCAACCATCGCTTCGCGGTGCCGATTAGAGAAAAAGGAAATAAGACCCATCTAATTTGGTCTTGAGTCACGCCCATTTGAGAGATTGCATCACAATAGTCGCAAAAAGTTTCCATATGAGAATGAGGGTCTTCACTAGGCATCCCCCCAAATTGGCTCCTCTCAACTAATTTTAGTCTCGTTTTGCCATGAAAATGCAAGATTCTTACTCCTTTCCTACCAAGGGATCAAAATCTCAAAGAATATGCAAAACAAAGAACTAAAGATAAGAAATGACCCAAATATGCACTAAAAAGCATGGGAACAAGGCTAATTCGGGGGCTAAATATGCGCTAATTATGGTCACATCAACACGAAACCATGATTTCATGCACCCTCTTTACCCTTGGCTTGGCCTCAACCATCTGGGGAAAAACAAGGACAACACACAAAATTAGACATACTGTAGTTGCAATTAGAGATATTTGCAATAAAGAAATAGACATACTGTGAATTAAAGTTATACAATAAATAGTCAGAGTTATACAAAATATAAGTAAAGTTATACATTCTGATAGTAGAGTTAGTCAGAAAATATCAAGAGTTATACATTCTGACAGCAGAAGTTATTCAAAATGTAATCGAGTTATACAACAAATGACTGCAGTTATAAAAAAGTCAAACTTTGAACCTTGGAATCGGTCCCTTCTCGACTTGGTACATCATCCATCCGTAGGTGACAAACAATAGGGATTCAGATTATGTATAACCAAAATTCTGTAAAATCAAATTTCTGTAAAATCCAAAATTCTTTTCACCATTCAAAAGAAGAGATAATCAGGAGAGTTATACAGAATAACAGTAGAGTTATACATATAATAACAAAAGTTAGACAATCTGAAACTAAAGTTATATAATGTGTAACTCTAACCATAGAATGTATAACTCTATTAATAAAATGTATAACTCCAAGTATATACTGTATAACTTTAGGCATATACTGTATAACTCTAGGCATATATTGTATAACTCCAGGTATAAAATGTACAACTCTAGGCATATATTTTATAACTCCAGTTATACATTATGACAGTAGAAGTTATTCAACATGTAATTAGAGTTATACAACAAATGACTGCGATTATAACAAAAGTCAAACTTTTAACCTTGGAATCAGCTCCCTTGTCAGTACTTGGTACATCATCCATCTGTAGGTGACAAACAATAGGGATTCAGATTATGCATATATTTAGTTGAAGTTATACATAATTTTATAAGGAGTTATATAAAAAAGAATTTTGAATGGTTTGTCATCTTTTCTTTTCAACCAAAATTCTGTAAAATCCAAAATTCTTTTCACCATTCAAAAGAAGAGATAATCAGGAAAGTTAGCTATACAGAATAACAGTAGAGTTATACATATAATAACAAAAGTTAGACTTTCTGAAAACTAAAGTTATATAATGTATAACTCTAGCCATAGAATGTATAACTCTAGCCATAAAATGTATAACTGTAAGCATATATAGTATAATGTATAACTCCAGGAATAACTCCAGGTATAACTCTAGGTATAACTCCAGGCATCTAATGTATAACTCCAAAGTATATATTGTATAACTCTAGGCATATACTGTATAACTCTAGGTATATATTGTATAACTCCAGGTATAAAATGTATAACTTTAGGCATATATTGTATAACTCTAGGCATAGAAACTAAATAGAAGTAGAGTTATACATATAACAATTAGAGTTTTACATTATGAAAGAAGAGTTGGTCACAGAATCAGAAGAGCTATACATCTAGTAACCAGAGTTATACATCTAGTAACCAGAGTTATACATATTGAGTACTAAAGTTATTCAAAACGTAGAAAGAGTTATACAACGACTGATTGCAGATAAATAAAAGTCAAAACTTTTAACCTGGATATCAACTCCCTTGTCAATACTTTCTACAACATCCATCTGTAGATGACGAACAATTGGGATTAAAATTATGCATATATTTAATTGAAGTTATACATCATTCTATAAGAGTTATACCAACAAGACGAGATTTTTTACCTTTGATTCAGATTTCTTGGAAGTTTTCTTGGCAAAAACCATTGTTAAATATCAAATGAACTCGTATTTGATCTGCACAACCATAATTAACAATTGAACAAATCAACATCAGCAAACCCATAATTGAAAATTGAAAAATCAAATGAACTCCTTTTATGATAGTTTAACAAAGACAATAATTAACAAAAAAACAAAGTACAAATCACTAAATAAGGAATGGAAAAAATACCTTATAAAAAAATGGAGACATGCGAGTTTGCAGGCGAGTTGGAATTAATTGGTAGTGATGAAAATGGCGTCTGTTGAGTTGGAATTAATTGGAAGTGATGAAAATGGAGTCTGTTGAGTTGGAATTAATTGGTAGTAATTAAAATGGAGTTATCAGCAATGTGAAGAAAGAAAAAGGAAGACGAAATGACAGGAATAAAGGGAAAAAAACCGCAAGTTGTTTTGAATTATGTGGAAAATGAGGAAGGAAATGATGACAGACTGATGGACATAACAGTAGCATGCATGGGTTAATGGGTAGGAGGAGAGAGGTAAATCTAAAATATAAGTTGAGTGGGGTTTTACTGCGCCTTTTCTGTGCAATCTTGGCCATTGGTTTGCTTGATCCAACAGCCCACATTAAGACTTTAATATGATATAAGGGACTTAGTTGATCTCTTTCTTTTCTCTCTCTCTCTCTCTCTCTCTCTATATATATATATATATATATATATATATATATATATATATATATATATATATATATATATATATATATATTTATGAAAGAAGAGTTGGTCACGTAATCGAAGAGCTATACATCTAGTAACCGTGAGTTATACATCTAGTAACCAGAGTTATACATATTGAGTACTAAAGTTATTCAAAACGTAGAAAGAGTTATACAACGATCGACAGATAAATAAAAGTCAAAACTTTTAACCTGGATATCAACTCCCTTGTCAATACTTTCTACAACATCCATCTATAGATGACGAACAATTGGGATTAAAATTATGCATATATTTAATTGAAGTTATACATTATTCTATAAGAGTTATACCAACAAGACGAGATTTTTTACCTTTGATTCAGATTTCTTGGAAGTTTTCTTGGCAAAAACCATTGTTAAATATCAAATGAACTCGTATTTGATCTGCACAACCATAATTAACAATTGAACAAATCAACATCAGCAAACCCATAATTGAAAATTGAAAAATCAAATGAACTCCTTTTATGATAGTTTAACAAAGACAATAATTAACAAAAAAACAAAGTACAAATCACTAAATAAGGAATGGAAAAAATACCTTATAAAAAAATGGAGACATGCGAGTTTGCAGGCGAGTTGGAATTAATTGGTAGTGATGAAAATGGCGTCTGTTGAGTTGGAATTAATTGGAAGTGATGAAAATGGAGTCTGTTGAGTTGGAATTAATTGGTAGTAATTAAAATGGAGTTATCAGCAATGTGAAGAAAGAAAAAGGAAGACGAAATGACAGGAATAAAGGGAAAAAAACCGCAAGTTGTTTTGAATTATGTGGAAAATGAGGAAGGAAATGATGACAGATCGATGGACATAAAAGAGTAGCATGCATGGGTTAGTGGGTAGGAGGAGAGAGGTAAATCTAAAATATAAGTTGAGTGGGGTTTTACTGCGCCTTTTCTGTGCAATCTTGGCCATTGGTTTGCTTGATCCAACAGCCCACATTAAGACTTTAATATGATATAAGGGACTTAGTTGATCTCTTCTCTCTCTCTCTCTCTCTCTCTCTCTCTATATATATATATATATATATATATATATATATATATATATATATATATATGTATAGAGTCAAGTTCTAATAAGTCCTTCATAATATTTGAGTCCCTAAGTCCTTATTAGAGCAATAGGATCTTCTAAATGAACCGTCTGGATGAAGGGAGTAATATAGGCTGATTAGGCGTTAGAAAAAAAGGAAAATAGGGTTAGCATGAGAGAGAGAGTTGTGTCAGGGAACAAAGCTATTACCCACTGTTTACTTGCCAATATGCATGTACTTTCTATAACACTTCCTCAACACAATATCAGCAACCACCACCAAAATTAAAATACACAAAAAAAAACATCAAATTTCTTCCTCTCTTTCATGGCGATAACATCCCAAAAACCGTGCTTCAACAAAATTTAAAATCCCGTTTCGACAAGAACAACAATTTGCCAACAAGAACAACAATTTGCTATCTCGCGATAATCTTACATGGTCATAATTTCTAGCAAATAAAGTAATTTTTTTTATCCTACAATTTTCAGCATATCAAAGGTATACGAAGATCCTGAGTCAACAACAACAACAAGTCTGATAAAGTGCGTACTCCAACATAAACAATGGCTGACATGCAAATTGTAACAGTGATCGATGGTAATTATTAACATCTAATAATTCTTTTATCTGTTTATGTTTTATAAATCTGAACTCTCTATATTAAAAATGATATACTTGAAAATAATGAAGATACATATGATTAAGTTTTGTAGAGCAAGTTTTGTAGAGTGTAGAGCAAGTTTTGTGCTGTAACTTAATTCATGTACAGTGTAAAATTCTTGAGATCAATGAGTATGTAGTTAAAAAGAGTGAATTGTTTGTATTTTGGTAATAGGTTTAAGTTTGACTTTAGCTTCAAAGATTACATTTCTTTTCCCGCTGGAATTTACATATGAACACATGTGTTTGAAAATATGCTTTTTGTTACTTGAAATTAAACATATTTCAATTAAAATTACAGTTTCTAAAATTAGAGTTACATCATGGAAAAGATAAAACTATTCTATTGTAGTAATGGATAAGTTACACTTTAATTCACTGAAGTTACAATTTTCTTGATTAAAGTTACACTTATTTGGGTCATCAGATAAATGTTTGCTATGCTGATTCCTTAAAATTTGCCACAAATCTTTGGAATTACACCATTGTCGACTAGAGTTACATTTCTTTGCACTAAAATTATGCTTTGTTGAAATTACACTTTTATTCACTGAAATTACACTTATTATTGTTAAAATTACACTAATATTTGGAATTACAACATTGTCGACTAGAATTACACTTTTATTCACTGAAGTTACACTTTTGTTTGTTAAAGTTACACTAATGTTTAACTTACACTTTAGGTCTAGATGACAGTTGTACTTTTTGTTGTCTTCTGTTTAAATTACAATTTTCTTTATTAAAATTACATATTTGTTGTCTAAGATGAAGCTTGTGGAGAATATTGTTTCAACCATTGACAAATACTGCTCAGGACAATAGCAAAAGAAAGCCAAATGAGGAGGAATTTTGCAGGGTAGTAGAAGAAAAGTTTACACCATATATTGGGCAAGAATTTTTGGAAATCGAGGAAGCAGTGACATTCTATAAGATCTATGCAATTGCTTGCGGTTTCGATGTACGGAAATACACGACCAAAAGATGGCGTGACGGGGCAATCAAGTCAAAGCTGTTGGTTTGCAACCGAGAGGGGTTCAAATATAAAAAAGAAATAGAGAGAAGTGGGCGTCAGGATGGGCTGCGAAAGCACAAAGTCAGGCGCGTGGGATGCAAAGCGAGGATTAGACTATTTATGAAGAATGGGGGGTTATTCATTGATCGCTTTCATGCAGGACACAACCATGAGCTCATATCGCCCAAAGGATGAGAGAGTTTTTTTGTCATGCAACTTAACAGATTATCACAAAATGATTATCCTTTATAATTATAGGGTGAGTGCTTGAGGTAGTCTTTGCCTCTCTATTTATGACACCAATCTATGGAATTACACTTTTATTATCTAACATTACACTTTTGTTAATTACAGTTATACTTATTTGGAATTACACTTTTGTCTGTTAGAATTACACTTTGTTCTATTAAAATTACACTTATTTATATTGTGCTGAAATTACACTTTTGATTGTTAAAATTACACTTTTGATTGTTAGAATTACACTTTTTTATATTGCAATCACACATATTTATATAATGCTGAAATTTCAGTTTTTATGTTACAGTTACACTTACGTTTATCATTCATTTACAGCTGAAATGCAACTGAACTGATTATCAGAAAATCATTATCCTTTATAATTGTAGGGTGTGTCATCTAGTTAGCCTTTTATTACAATTACACTTATTTGGAATTACACTTTTGCCCGTTAGAATTACACTGTTTTCTATTACAGTTACACTTATTTATTTAGTGCTGAAATTACACTTTTGATTGTAAAAATTACACTTTTGACTGTTAGAATTACACTTTTTAATATTACAGTTACCTTCATTTATATAGTGCTGAAGTTACACGTTTAATTGTTAAAATTACACTTTGGTCTGTTAGAATTATACTGTTTTCTATTACAGTTACACTTATTGATTTAGTGCTGAAATTACACTTTTGATTTTAAAAATTACACTTTTGACTGTTAGAATTACACTTTTTAATATTACAGTTACCTTCATTTATATAGTGCTGAAATTACACTTTTAATTGTTAAAATTACACTTGTATTGCTCAAAATTACACTTATTTGGGGCATCATAAAGATGTTTCTTATGCTGATGCCTTAAAGTATATCATTCATTTACAGCTGAAGATAGGAGCAACGAAGACATACAAAATGTTGAAAGAACACGTAAATGGTTTTGAGAACATTGGAGCTAGCCTAAATGATTTCAAGAACTTTCACAGAAATGTGAAATGTTACATTCATGAACGGGATGACCAATTGTTCATAGATCACTTTAAGGAAATGGCTGTAAATAAGGAAGGGTTCTTCTTTGACTATGATGTTGACTCTGATGGTAGCTTGAGTAGAGCTATTTGGGCTGACAGTGCTGCAAGAAGGAATTACTCTGCTTTTGGGGATGGTGTGTCGTTCGATCCAACGTATACAACCAACAAGTATGATATAGCCTTGACACCGTTCACCGGGGTGGATAACCATAAGCGGTCTGTCACATTCTGTGCAGCCCTTGTCGCACATGAGGACGCTGATTCCTTTCAGTGGGTTTTGAGCCGTTTCCTGGTGGCAATGGGTGGAGAGGAGCCTAATTATATTATTACCGATCAGGATCCAAGCATTTTGAAAGCGGTACCACTTGTGTTCAAGAAAGCGAGGCACCGATTTTGCATATGGCATATCATGAACAAAGTGCCTACTAAATATGGGGTGACAAGAGAAGATTATATTGTATTTATAAAGAAAATAAATGCCATTATATGGGATGAGGACATTGAAGCTGCAGAATTCGATGCCAGATGGGAAGAGATAGGCGAAGAACATGGACTCAATAACATTGACTGGTTTAAAGAAATGTTCTCGAAAAGGAACCAGTGGGTAATGGCACATTGCAGGGACCTAGAGATGGGAGCTGTTATGAGGACGACTCAAAGATCAGAGAGTGAAAATAGTTTTTTTAAAAGATTTGAGGGCAAATCAGGTACATTGCTTGAGTTTTTGCTGTGTTTTAAGAGTGCTATGGACCAACAACGGCATATGCATAAGAAGCATGACAACGAAGACAAACACACTTCTCCTAAAATGGAGACGCATTTGGCTCTTGAGGCTGACGGTGCAAAGGTGTACACTCATAAAGTTTTTAAGGAGTTCCAAGAGGAGGCCAAGTATTCAATCGATACATGTAAGAGTAGAGGTTTTGCCGAAATCGACTCTTTAGAGGTGACTACTGTAAGAGATGCAAGTAGAGACAGGAATTACGATGTTACATACTGCCCAGGTAAAAGCCTTGAATACTGAAGTTCTGTTCTTTTTCCTGGTTGAAGTTACATTATTATTACTTAAAGTTACATTATTCTTGAAGAGAGTTACAGACAACACTAGTAGTGCATGTAAACTCGAGTGACTTTACGGGCGAATCCTGCGCGTTAACTTCAACTGCAGTTGCACAATAGTGACACTTAGTAAGTTTAAAAGTGTAATTCTAGATACAAAAATAAACACTTTATGGAAAGAAAGTATAACTTCAACCAGACTATATAAATAAGTGAAACTGTAATATTAAAAAGTGTAATTCTAGCAGACAAAAGTATAATTTTAACAATCAAAAGTGTAATTTCAGTACTATATAAATAAGTGTAACTGTAATGGTAAAAAGTATAATTCTAATAACATAAACTATAATTCTAACAACAAAAAGGGTAATTTTAAAAATGAAAAGTGTTACACTAACTCTTACTTGAAATTACACATTTTCCTATTGTAATTACGAAATATAGAGCTGTGACAATCTAACAATTTACTATATATTGGTGAACTAGTTACGTATAAAGCAAGTTGCAGCTGCAGAATGCTTGAAAGGAAGGGAATTCTGTGCAGGCATATAATATGGATTTACTCATCTAACGGAGTGAAGACTATACCAGATGAGTATGTTGTGAACAGATGGTGTAAAGATGCACTCCGGTCAAAATCCTTCAATTGTAACAGTGATCCAGCCGAAGAGATTGATATAATAGATGCCAAGCAGATTTCCATGTCAAAAATGTGGTCCGAGGTACACCAGACGGTTGGGATACTGATGGGAAGAAGCAATGAAGTAGTTGACAGCTTTTCGTCTCTGATAAAAGATTTTAAGGAAAAACTGGCACCATTAGGTTCACAAATGAGTAAAGAACAGCAAATGGTTGCGCTTATTGGGTGTTCTACTACTTAGGAAGTAACTATATTTCCACCAAAGAAATCGAAAAATAAGGGAAGTGGAAAGAGACTCTTGTCGAGTAAGACTAAAGCAATAGCCTTGGCGATGAAGCCGAAGCGCATGTGTAAAAATTGCAAGCAATTAGCGAATCACGACAAGAGGAATTATCCTAACCATTTTGCACAGCACCCACCTACTCCACCAGCATCTGGGGCATCATTTGGGGAAGAATCAGAAGCAGAAGAAGAAGAAGAAGAAGAAGAAGAAGAAGAGGAAGAAGAAGAAGAGGAGGAAGAAGAAGAAGAGGAAGAAGAAGAAGCTTTTGGTTGTATAATTATTCACCAGTTATAACATTTAGTACTTAAAGTTACACTTTGTGTGATCAGAGTTACACTTTTTTTGATTAGAATTACACTTTATCTGATCAGAATAACAATTAATTTGAAGTACCATTTTATCTTTGTTAAAGTCATAATTTTGGTGACTTATATTGTAATTCAACTGGAATTGCTTTTGGTTGGATAATTACGCACAAGTTATAACATTCACTTGTTAAAGTTACACTGTGTGTTCAGACTTACAGTTTATTTGATTTGAATTACACTTTGTGTGATCAGAATTACACTTTTTTTGATTAGAATTACATTTTATCTGATCAGAATAACAATTAATTTGAAGTACCATTTTATCTTTGTTAAAGTCATAATTTTGGTGACTTATATTGTAATTCAACTGGAATTGCTTTTGGTTGGATAATTACAGTTTATTTGATTAGAATTATACTTTATCAGATCAGAATGACAATTAATTTGAAGTAACATGTTATCTTCATTAAAGGCAGAAAACGCCAAAATAAGTACAAAGTTCAAAGTCACAAAATGTTCCTACTTACATTGTTACACATAATTAACTGTCACATGATGCTAGCTATCAACAAGATAATTTCATACAGAACATCATTCAAAATTAGGTTGTCAAACTAAGACTTGTAATTTTTTTTACCAGCCTTGTTAATCCTACGCTTGCTTTGCACGTCTTGGAATAATTTGTCTTTGCTAATAATAAAGGTCTCCACCTTCTTCTGAACAGCAGGTCGTATGATGTTTATGTCAGCTAGTACAAGTGTTGCGACTAGTTGTATCACCAAATAACGCCTTGCAACCTTCCTTTCCATGTCCGAATTCTCAAATGAAACACCCTTGTACAATAGCATCGCCATCATGGTGAATGGACTGCACGGTATGTTGAGAACACTTGAGACACCACTAAACGGTATCTGGCGGACTGTAAAATTGACAATCTCTTTTCCTTTGTCAAATTTTCTTGAGTCCAAGTAGTCGCTCATTAAACTTCCCTGAAAATGTTTGAACGTACAATAAAAAGAGTATTATATTAACAGGTTTTAGATGGCAAGAATTGAAGGACAACGTACAATTAAACGAGTCGCCTTTCCCATGAGTGATCTGTCCAAATCTACATGCCGCTGGTGGTCAAGCAAGTCAATGGTCCGTGCTCTGGAGTTGATACATACACATGCCCAATGGTCGCTGATGTTGAATGGGACAAAGAGTAAATCTGTATTCATGTCAGCAGTTCGATTACTGTCCACGATGAACGTGTTCCACACGTTGAACAGTTTATCAATCAGTTCTCTCTTTGTGTGCCCGTGCCCCGCTTTGCTCAAAAGTACCCAACAATACAAGCAACATCTCCTAAACAAGCAAAAAAGTGACCAGAACTATAAGTGACATTTAGTGAAAGTATAACTCTAATAAGAAAAACTGACTGCTTATAAAGTGTAACTGTATCACAAAAAAGTATAACTTTAACTCCAGAAATGTGTAACTACAGCAAAAATTTGAATGACCAAAGCACGTATAAATAAAACTATATAAGAGTAACTTTAATTACCATGTGCCTGATACCGAGAAATGCCATCCTTGCCTCTTTACCGTATTCCTCCTTCTCTAACTGGTTCAGCAATATCGACCAACACTCGATCACATTCCACGACATTGGTCTATCAGGGGCCATAGACATTAGGTCCTTCCTCTGTAGCTGAGCGTGCCTAGTGTACCAAACTAATTGCTCACTGCGAACGTAATAACATAAAACAAAATTGAGTGAAAAATTGTCATTTTCAGATAGCGTCATTTACAGTAGGTGAAATTCATGAAAACAGACCCATCATCGAAATTTTGGTCATCCACCAAACTGACCCACAAAATATCCTTTATCAAACTTTGGTTGTAACTTCAACCAGACTATATAAATAAGTATAACTGTAATATTAAAAAGTATAATTCTAGCAGACAAAAGTATAATTTTAACAATCAAATGTGTAACTTCAGTACTATATAAATAAGTGTAACTGTAATGGTAAAAAGTGTAAGTCTATTAATGTAAACGTAATTCTAACAATGAAAGTGTAATTTTAAAAATCAAAAGTGTAATTTTAACAATTAAATCAAAACTAGGTGAAATTCATGAAAACTGACCCATCATCGAAATTTTGGTCATCCACCAAATAGTAGTCAGCAACGTGCTTTCTGAACGTTTTAATATCCTTTATCAAACTTTGGTTGTTCCGGAGCAGCTTGGACACCACTTGAGTCTTGGCACCACCACTACGACAGTCAAGTGAACAGCCCAACCCATCCCCCTTCCCACGAGGGTGGCTCTTTACGGCAGATAGTTTTTGGCCAGAAGGTGGCCGCATACTAACAGGCGTAGCTACCAGGGTGGTCTCTTCAGGATCTGAAGCACTAACATGCTTGCTGCTGCTAGCCCCGATATCAGCAACTGTTTTTCTCTTGTTGGCATCCAAGTTGATAGTCAGTGGATGAGAAGCAACCTCTCTAAAAGCATCAACACGGCGTAATACATCTTCCCTTTCCTTGTTAATGTCACACAGGACAAGGGTTGCCGCAATCTCAGCACGAAACAGGTTCATATTCACAACTTTCCCAAGGCCAAATTCAAACAGGTTCCCAAAATAAAACATCATTATAAGCATCATATAAACACCACAGTCATTTCTCGAATAACCAACTTTTTACCAACTGAATTGAATGTTAACGAGCTTAAAATCAGCGACCTTTGAGCCTTTAGACAGACCTTTACTCACCAAATACTTCCCCATTAACGCAACCTGATATATGCATATACATGTGTGTGTGTGTGTGTGTGTGTTAGGTAGACAGTTCTTAAAAAAAAAATGATTTCTCAAAATTGAGTACTTCATAGAAAAATTACCGTAATAAGTGCAATCCCACCATAAGGCAACTTTTCTAAGTCTTCATCATACTTACGGTTGTCAAGGTACTCAATTTGCTCGGTTAAGAAGTTAATGCACACACAGCTGTAATGATCACCATCACCAGATAATACAGGGAGAAAGATCTGAACATATATATGTAATGTTTAGCCAAACATTGTACAGAATAATGCTACACATGCCCTATCTTGAAATATGAAGAACTCACCATATCTGAGTCAAGCTGAAATGGTGAAGAACAGGTATCAGCCCAAGTGTCCCAGCCACCGAAAACATCTTCATCTTTATTCAACACTTTTACTTTCTTCTTGTCCTTCCAAATATAGCGCGCCCAGTCCTAATGTTGCAATAAGAAAGATGATGTTGTCAGAAAAGGTTGATAAATAACCTTTCTGTAATACAGGAAAAGTGTAACTTTAGACCCAAAAAGTTTAATTTTAATGACATTTTGTGTAACTTCAATTTAAATAAAGATAACTTTGACCAGAAAAAGTGTAATTCTATTCTAAGGAATGACACTTTTATCAAAATTGTTCCCAACCATAATGTAGGAATTACCCTGCAACACAAATTTAATTAACAGTAGAATAACTTACTGTGTGACTCATGCCGAAGAAACAACGGGATACAGCTGTAGGCTTCATGATATGGTTGAGAAGTAGGCACCAACCATCAATTACACTGGTCATAATTTGCTGCGTAGGCCTCAGAGTGGCAATGTCTTCCCGGGTTATGAATAAAAACTCGTTAAATGTTACCAAATGTTCCCTACAAAATCGATATTTAATTAGCAAAAACAATCTCAATATATACATAACCATTTATAAGAACGAAATGCATCAATTACTCACAATTTGTCAAACGCATCTGATTCATTGAACGCATAATCAATCACATTTTTCCTCCTACTGAACACTGGGTCAAGGGCATGGTGACTCCATTCCGATACAAACGCGACGATCTTCTGATCAGGAGCAGGTGCACCGCAGTCTATCGAACAACCAAGGTTCTCAATGACGTGCTCCATGCAGGGTAAGACCTCGGTCGAGTGAAGTAAAAATGGATGGTAGCTTAGATGACTATAGGGCACGTACGGTTCTGGGACAGGGATCTCCACATGCGTTGCCCCTGCACCTACAGCTGCCGCAACCTCGCCAGTCTCAGACTCCCCTTTCTCTTGAACCGCAGCACAACGAAAAGCTTCATCTAACTCTGCAGTTGGATATACAGTGCATGTAAACTCGAGTGACTTTACGGGCGAATCCTGCACGTTAACTTCAACTGCAGTTGAACAATAGTGACACTTAGTAAATTTAAAAGTGTAATTCTAGATACAAAAAAAAAACACTTTATGGAAAGAAAGTGTCACTTCAACCAGACTATATAAATAAGTAAAACTGTAATGGCAAAAACTGTAATTGTAACAACCAAAAGTGTAATTGTAACAACCAAAAGTGTTATTTCAGTACTATATAAATAAGTGTAACTGTAATGCTAAAAAGTATAAGTCTAATAACAGAAACTGTAATTCTAACAACAAAAAGTGTAATTTTATAAATCAAAAGTGTTATTTTAACAAATAAAGTGTAATGGTAAAAACTGTAATTCTAACAACCAAAAGTGTAATTGTAACAACCAAAAGTGTTATTTCAAATTACTATATATAAATAAGTGTAATGTAATGGTAAAAAGTATAATTCTAATAATGAAATCGTAATTCTAACAACAAAAAGTGTAATTTTAAAAATCAAAAGTGTTATTTTAACAAATAAAGTGTAATGGTAAAAACTGTAATTCTAACAACGAAAAGTGTAATTGTAACAACAAAAAGTGTAATTTCAGTGTAATGGTAAAAGAGTAATTCTAACAACAAAAAGTGTAATTGCAATAATCAAAAAGTGTAATTCTAACAGAACTGAAACTCTAACCACTCAAAAAGTAACTGCATATCAAAACTATAACTGATTACCTCCACGATCCTTCACTGCCACGTCCTCAATCGTAGTCTCAACCGCATTGTCCACCACATTCTCCACTAAATCATCCACCACATGCTTTCCAACAACAACCAGATTATTTGCTGCATCATTATCTTCAGGAATATCCTCGTCTTCATTTCACAATAACTCATCAGTCACGACATTCACTTTCCCAGGGTCTACTATTGCAACCTCACCAGGTTCATACTGCCCTTTCTCTTGAACCGCACCCCAACGAAAGGCCTCATCTACTTCAGCAGTAGACCAAAAAGTAAGTGGTAAGTCGAATGACTTTTCGGTCGCATCCTGCACTGTAACCTCCACTGGGGTTGAACAATAGCGACGTGTTACGAAATTTGAATAAATAAGTCAAATGTCTCCTCCAAAATATAATTTCGGGACTAATTTGAAGTTCAACATCAAATATTGAATTCAAACAAAAACTAAAAAATGGCAAATAACACTCAACTTAAAAGTGTAATTTCAACCAGACAAACACAAAAACGTAATTTCAGCAAAAAGAAATGTAACTCTAACCACTAAAAAAGTAACAGCAACACACAATGATGCCCCTTCAAATAATACTATCATTGCAACTTCCAAATAATGTAACTCTAGGAAGCATAGCTTAACTACAACTGATTACCTCCATGATCCTTCACTGCCGCGTCCTCCATTGCAGTCTCCACCACACTGTCCACCACTTTCTCCCCCGCATCCTCCTTTACCACCACCACCGGATTATTTGCTACATCATTTCCTTCATCCATAACCGCGTCTTCATTTCCCAATAAATCACCAGTGACAATGTTAACGTTCACAGGGTCTACTGCGGCTGGTTCACATCCCACTTGAGTTCCCATCAATTGTGACTCAGTTTCCACAATTCTCCGCTCTGCATCATTAAGCTCAACGGTCGTAAAAAGGAACTGAGTACTAGGAGGCAGAATCTCCATTGACTTAACATCCACTGACTCCTTCTCACCTGTTTCAGCATAGCCACCAATAGGCCCACCCTCATCAGCAGCTTGTACTTGCTCCATCTGACGAGCAGCATTACGGGCCCCCTTCATAATAGCTTCATCAACATCCTCAGGTGAATAATATTGTTCAAGAATTTCACGATCAGTTAAGAGATCTTCGGGAATAACATTTTCTACTACTTTCACCGGCTCTTGGACAACTTTACGCCTTTTATAACGTATGTTGCATTCCTGTTCTTGACGCCTTTTATAGAGTTTCAACTCAAGAGACTTTTGTACATCCTTACCAGGTGATCTCTGAACCGCTTCCATTACTTGTACACCTACATCCCCCATAGGCCCTTCCTCTTCCTCTTTCCCTGAATCAGCACCTTCATTAAATTCACCGCTGTTGTAAAACTTTACAGTCTCCATTATCTGTTCTGTAGCGACTTCATGATCTTTATCACGACCTACTTCATCACTACCAAGGGAAACAGCTTCCCCATATCCAAAATCTTCATCCCCTACATCTTCTCCATCTCCATCAACATCTGACTCCTCCTCTCCTGTGCTAACATTTCCAGACCCACCTTCTTGAAGTATGGGTGCAAAATCAACAGAATCCTTTATTCGTTGAGCTATCTCTTGAATTTCCCCAGTATATACCTTCATCTTCTGACTTTGAAAAAAATCTTGGCTACTTTGTGTAGGGACAAGGCCGCTTGAAGAGGAAGAACCTGATGTTAACCCTTTAAGCTTTTGAGCTGCATCGGCATACCATGAATAGAAGACTATGGCATTCCTCTGCATCTTCAAATAAACCTCATGGACATACTACATTAAAATTGCAAAATAAATTCAAACTTTAGTACAGAAATAGAGTATAAAATAGCGTATCAATCTGACTTTGTAAAATTGTAACTTTAACAAAACAAATTGTAATTTTAGTACAGAAATATGAAACTTAAATGCATTTCAATAAAGTGTAACTTCAACAAAGAAAACTGTAATTTTAAGGAAGAAAAGTGTAACTTTAGTACAAAAACCTAAAACTTCAATGTATTTCATAAAAGTGTAACTTCAAGGAAGAATAGTGTAATTTTGTTCAGAAAAAGTGTAATTTTGAAAAGTGTAACACCAACTAAGAATAGTGTAATTTTATGAAAGAAAAGTGTAATTTTGAAGTCAACAGAAAGTTCGATATTGAAGTTACCCTTTTATTGTTGAACAATAACACAAATAAATATATCTTTACTTAATAAAAACAATCAGGTGAAAAAAACTTACATCAACAGCCCGGGCTTTCAACTCATCGTCATCTTCAACTCTCGGTGGGAGTTCAATCTTAACAAACTTCTTCAGGTGAGTCGTAGCTCCCATATCTCCCATGGTCACAACTTGTTTGTCAGTGTCCACGCCGCCGATGGTCAATTGGTGCTCTTGGAGGCAACGAGGATACTTCACCTCGGAAAAAGTTTGACGACCAAGGCCCCCATTGTCTAGCTCACCGTGCAACCGTTCCGAAAGTTTTGCCCGATCCCAATGCTTAATTAGTGGGAGCTCATGGGGGCAGCTCTCTCCCCGGAAATCAAATCGCTGGAAATAGGTGATCAGTAAAAAAGGGATACAGCCAAGCAGTATCTTTTTCCCTCTGCCAACATCTGTTGCAGCCTTAACCATGCATTCAAGAACATAACTACACCAGTCAAACTCCGAGATAAGACTCACATCTTCAATGGCTTTCAAAAGCTTGAAGTCTATCACACTGTTTGAGGTTGGAGCGAGGAATGATGACATGGCGAGCAGAACAAACAACCTGACAAATTGTTCCCCTCCATATCTATACTTTTTTTTTTCAATTTATGCGAAGACGAGTCCTAAATTGACTCCGTCGGTACCACTTTTGCCGTTGAACGCTTTCCGCCACCGATCTTTCAAACTCTTGTTCATAGGATCTTGAGAACCCTTGTGCCGGCCTGTAGGAACTAGTTCAATGGGTCTAGGGCCCCGCGGTAGCATGAAACAGTCAAAAACATCATGTTTCGTGACCATAAACTCCTTCAGTTCAGAGGCCCGAAACACATAAGACTCATAACTAAATGCCTGTAGAAATAGTGGAACATGGTCAAGCGGATATGTTTTCAACTTAAGCTCCAGGATCCCCCCCAAACCCAACTTTTCGTACAGCCGCTCGCTGAGCTTTATTCAGCTTTTCAATCAGCTCAACAAGCATCTTTGGTCGGCACTTAGCAGACACTTTAGGAGTGACTACTTTAACTTGTTCATCCTCCTCCTGACTTTCAATTTCTTCTTCAGAATCTGACATCTGGAAAAGAAGGATGGTAGAATGTAATTACTGTTTACAAAGCAAGGTAAACTGAACTTTGACATGAAATACACAAACAAGTTAATAGAAGAAAGAAATAAAAAACATGTAACTGTAACACAGAAAGACTATCATTGTATCAACTAAATAAGTAACTTCAAGACCTAATAATAAGTGTAACTTTAACAAACAAAAGTGTAATTCTAACAACCAAAAGTGTGATTTCAGCACTATATAACTGTAATGATAAAAAGTGTAATTCTGACAATAAAAAGTGTAATTTTAACAACCAAAAGTGTAATTTCAGCAATATATAACTGTAATGATAAAAAGTGTAATTCTAACATCAAAAAGTGTAATTTTAGCAACCAAAAGTGTAATTTCAGCAATATATAACTGTAATGATAAAAAGTGTAATTCTAACAACAAAAAGTGTAATTTTAACAACCAAAAGTGTAATTGCAGCAATATGTCAAGAGAATGTAACTGTAACACAGAAAGACTGTCATTTCAGCACACACACAAGTGTAATTTTTGTAGAGAAAAGTGTAATTTCATCTGATTGCAGATATATCAAAAAAATGTGTTGATCTATTTTGCCCTAATCAAAAAAATGTGCAGATATATAAAATTCAAAATGTATGAAACTACAATTAAACTACAATAAATGACTACTAATAATAATTAAAACTATTGCACATAATAACAAAATAATACACAATAAACTAACACTACAAAGTGAGTAATTAATAAGAATGAATAATCAAAATAAATGAACATAAAAGCATAAAAAAGCAAAAGACCATTACATTGAAAAACGAAATGGTTGATGAACATAATTGAAATGATTGACGAACATAAATCAAATTTCAAAAGGGTAAAACAATGGGTATGAAAATATGATAAACAATCTGGGTAAAATAAATTAATATGAACATAACAATGGGCAATAATCGAAAAACTATAAAATAAATAAATTACCTTATAAGACAACAATGGCAATGGCAAGATGTAAATAATAATACACAAAACTATAAAAACCAGTAAATGATTACCTTGATAAGCGAAAATGGCAAAAATGGAGAATAACGAGTTTCTTTAGTGAGAAGACAACAATGGCAAGTTGTAAGTGAATGAAGAAAACGGAGAAGACAATAAAGTTCCTGTTTTATTGAAAATTTGGGGGAAGTTTATTTTGATCTAGGTTTAATTATGAGGGTGGTTTGAGTTTGAAAAATTGAGTGAAATGAGAAGAGGGGGAAGGAAAAGGAACGTGTTTGACGGTTGATTGACAAGTCTGCATGCATGCTACTTACCCTATGATTGTAGGAGGAGAGAGGTAATTAAGATAGTCAATAAAATAATAGACTTAGTGGGTTTTCCATCTTAATCTCAGCCATCCATATACAACATCCAAGGGTATACAATGAGACTTATGGACTCACACTTACTATAAGGACTTATATGATCCTTACACTATATATATATATATATATATATATATATATATATATATATATATATATATATATATATATATATATATATATATATATATATATATATATATATATATTTACAATTGCATGTGTGACCCGACTCCCTAGACTCCTTTAATATATTGTTATACCATTTTATTTGTTAATCATCAAACCAACCAACAAACCAAACTAATCGTTATCGATCTTGATAGAAGTCTATTCATAGTATTTTATAGCGCAATTCCCGTTTCCTTGTGTTCGACCCCTATTACTACATTTATTTGTGTCTAGGGAAATTATCTTTGTTAGGTGTGCGACATATGGGGGAAGGGACATGACAAATGTAGAACTTCTCATACCCGTATTTAATAGAAAAATTACACGCCCTACTTATCGCAGGTAAAAGTTTTCAAAACCATAACCGCCTCAACTTGTGGAGATCTAAAAATAGTTTCGTTCCATTTACCCATGTAATTATGATATTATTTTTACCCATGTCTAACACCCATGATTGCCGTGATTTAAAATTTAGTTTGAGCCTAAACATTATTTATATTATTCGCTGCATTCAAGACAAATGCAATATAATTGGACACTTAGTGATAAAAAAATTGATCAAATTTGTTTTTTTTTATTTATTTATTGTAGAGCTAGTAATTTTTATTCTTAAGTAGAAAGCTAACATTAATGTTGAACCAGTTGCTTATTTATTCTGTTCCTCATGATTATGGATCGAGTATATACGTACCTTGTGTTAAAATGTCTAATTACTAATATTTATTTTGAACCAATAGCTATTTATTTTATTAATCATGTTTATAAAATTAAAAGAGGGGCTTAAGATCACTCCTAACAATTAGACATGGCAAACAGATCAGGTCGTGTTGTGTTTGTGTCAACTTTAAACGTGTCACATGGACCCCAACCCTAACCCGACCCAATTACATAAATAGGTCATTTGTCTCAACCCTAACCCAACCCATTTAATTTTTCCATTACCCAACCCGACCTGTTTAACCCGTTTATCTTTTAGCAGGTCATTTTTAACCCACTTAACCCATTGATAAGGTTATTTTCAGTCGTTGGCCTATCAAAATAATCCTAAATTACTACTAACTGGTAGCTAGTGGCAAGAAAGGGTCAAATCCACAAGGAGGCGAGCTAATTAATCTAGTTTGTTTATATTTAAGTTCGTCTTAAAGGTAACAATTTTACGGGGTTTTGTTTGTTTGGTTTCTAAACTAATTGCGATGTAAATAAAAAACAAATTCAATAATATTAAAGAGTCTAGGGATTTGGTTCACTAGGTAGTCATTCAAGGGTAAGATTTAATTCATTGATTGAGCAATTTATATTATTGAAAGTCATACGATCGGTCGATTCTAATATGTCTTTTTAGATCTAAACTTAACATGCGATCGCTATTACTAAGTCAGTCAAATTCAATTATCGTGGCCTATACTAGTCTTAACCCGGTCGGTGAAAATCCTAGTTTGCAAGACTAATTAACCAATTATGATCAGTAATTAATTAACTAGATATAAGACAACAATTGAACAACAATCAAAAGCAATTTAACAATCAATTCATTAATTAAACCTTTTCTAACAACCTAGATCCCCTTTCACCCTAGAATATGAAATTAGCTACGCATACTAACGGTAATAACAACAATAATAATTGTAGAAGACATAATTAAAAGCATAAAAGATGAATAACGAATATTGAATGAAATAGAACTTGAATTAATAATAACTAAAGAAGGATTAGAAAATACCGTAATTAAAGAGTGTTTAGATCCGGAAACAATAATAATAAACTAAACTAAGAGTTTTTAAGAGAGTTCTAGGGTAAAATAATACGTAGCTAGGTAAAATAAAGCGTAAATAAACATAGAGTACGAATTGAGTATTTATAGTAAAACATAAACGACTTATAGAAATTGCGGAAAATCCCCCAGCTCAATGTGTACTTGATCGAGCCTAGGCGCACTCGATCGATTACAATACTTCCTCGATCGAGCCTGCGTGAGATTGATTGAGTATCCTCTCTGTTTTGGCTCGTTTCTTCGTGTTGTCTTCTTAACTTATCTTCCTTTATTCTTATGGATTCTCGTGTCATGCTTCGTGTTTTCCTTTATGCCCGCTCCACGATGCCCATTTCATTTATTTGCTCCTCAAATGCATCATTGTAGATACCCATTATCCGCACCTTCCAAAAACCACCCGATGATGATCGGATTATAACGTGTTTTTTTATATGCGTGCGTAGATTGACTATACATGAGACAATTTAATGCATTACTCGGATATGAAAAATGATTTCAAAAATGATTTTCTAAATTAATTTGCATTAAAATAACACTATTTAGAGTTAAAACCGTCTTCGGACCCAAAACCGACTCAGAAACCCGCAACTCGAGTCAATCTGAGTCAACCCGAGTCTCGAATATCGAAAATAATGCCATCAATGTCTTTATCATGCGATTTGCATTAAAATGACCCTAATTAGAGTCAAAATCGACACCGGGCCAAAAACCGACTCAAAATTCAAATCCTGACTCAACACGGGTCAAACCCGAGTCAAGCACAAAAAATATCTACCCCAAATAACACCCAAAAATAATCTTATTAGATGCCCATATTATTACAAGACATATTATTTGATTACCACTAATCAAACCAACCAAATAATGGATGGAGCAAAGGCCACGTCCAAATTGAAAGGGACAACACACCCCTTTGTATTTCTAGGTGGCTCGCACCTCTTTAGGCGTCCTCCTTAGCCTCCAAGCAAACTCAACCGACCTATCACCCCTCATCTCTCTATAAATACCCACCTTCAGACACCATAATCTTCACGCGAGCGTCCGCCCCCTCACATCTCCCTTAAACTTCTATACTCGACTTCCTAAATCAAAAAATCGACACGTGTTTTCGACCTACCGATTGAAATACAAGCCTTACACAATTGTTTGGTACCGTCATCGTGCATTCGACCAACTCAACATTAATCAATATATTTTTCAACAACATGTTTTCAACTCATTTTCAAAACAAAATCCTTTTTAGGGCACTCTTTTAAACTTCTTTGATCACGAGTAGTCGCATACGAGAAAACCGTCTCTAAAGTCATCTACCTCGCAAACATCATAACACGTAAGTTTGAGGGTGTAAACAACTCACTTATTTCAGGTTTTTACTGTTTTTATGAGTTTAAGCATGAACAATGCATAACACGATTCAAATATAGGTTAGATGGGCCAAAAATGAGTTTTGGCCTGAGACAGAAGCTCTTTGCTATGAAAAGAGACTCGCGTCTCTTGTGGCTTCTCGGGTCAGACTCAAACGTGTTTGAGTTCATCTTCCTTCAAAACTGTTTTTTATTTTCTTTCTTTCCTTTTACAGTTTTTACCATTTTAATTCATTTTAGTGACAAATATTTTGAACATTTTAAAAATCATCCTTGGTTCCTTATACTATGACGGTTTATTCCGTGACTCGATGATATTATTGGTTAATTACAAATAAATGGGTGTTTTAACACCCTTTTCTTTTATTTACCATTTTTCTCATTTATTTACACTTTCAAATATATTAGTCATAATTCATAATCATCCTTGGTTCTTTATACCATATCGGTTTAATCCGAGTACGGTGATAAATATCGACTAATTACAAATAAATGAACTTAACATAATTAGGTCAAATCAAACATTTTCCTTTCACTTTTATTTTATTTTATTTTTATCTTTATCTTGGCCATATTGCATATCACCCTTGGTTAAAATAAATACCATGTGGATTTAATTCGTATAAGGTGATTAAATGGTTAAGCACATATATTTTACATTTTTTTTGTAAACTATGCTTTCCAAACTTGCAAACCCGACAACGAATATTACTAACATAATAGTAATTATTCCGAGTCATGCAAATCAATACTTGCAAATCATTAATCACAAATACGGTTTTAAATAACCTTTTAAACAACCAGGAGAGGTCCCTTGGAGTGCCCTAAGGCTCGCGCCCCAAGGAACCTCCTGTTTCCTTTATTTCAAATCTGAACAGGCCTTGTTGCCTCGCCTAATCGCTCGCGCCCCAATAAGGTTGCCTAACACTGTTCTGTTTCGTTTTTAGCACTTGTATAGGACGATCCCGTTTACGGTTAATCCGAATACATGACGGATCAGATTGACAAGTTTACATTTTTACAATTTGGTCATTTGACACCCTTTTTCAAACAATTGGATCGTGTTAAGCACCATAACCTAAACTTGGTAAATGGATGTTTAATTTCCGCCTTCACATTCAAATCAACTTAAATCCAACTCGACATCATTTTCTTGATATTCGGATAAACATACCGGCTTAGCAATTTTTCACATGTTAGGTTAAACTTTTGGATGCGCATTCATGCATTTAAACCGTTTTATCAACTTTTGCACTTAAACAACCACGATCGATCAGTAGAGGCCGTTAACGCGGGTGAGATTGGGTGTTCGATTAAAGAGCTTCTCAATGCGTACCCTCACTTCTTACTCAGAATCTTTGGATAGTGGATGGCCTTATCCAGGGCGTACGAGAGTCATTCTAGCGATATGATGTTAAAAGGGGACGAGTCCTTATCTTTAGTATCTATGGCAAGCACCGCTTTTTGCCTTGATTGACCTAGGTATAAAGTGGATTTGAACGGTTTCCAGGCATCCCATAATTGTTTGGTTGCAACTCCGAACATCACTGCATCGTTTCGAGCCCCTTGCCGAGACGAAACCGACCGATCTAAATCGATCCGGTCGAAAGCATTTAATACGCCAACGAGCGTGGCTTTCAAGCCCGCTTCACGTCCACAGATCGTCTTGGCGTGTAGGTGGGCCCATGTCTACAATCATTCCTGCATTAAACACCAAATAGCGGAAGTATCGACATCCTAACATAAAAGACATGTAATTAATATAAATTAGCACGAAAACCGTATCAAAAGTAACTAAGGAGAGGCATAAATATGCATATAATTATGACTCATCAAACTCCCCCAAACCATCTCTTTGCTTGTCCTCAAGCAAAGCATCACACATTACATAAGGCAATCATACAAATGGCAAACAAATAACTCAGAGCTAATGTTTAATGCATACAAATCCCGAGCTATCCATAACTGTAACAAAGCAATGACCAAAGTGTACCAATAAAACAAATTCAAAGGCACGAGTAATAGAAAACGTAGCTCAAGTCTCATGTCACCATACTATAAACAGATGCCAAATACCTTTCGATCTTGCAAGACAAATTAGGCGGATTCTCGCGGATTCACTCATGCACTCATAAGTATGGGTGATTTATATGTGAAGATAGAAAGAATTAGAAACACTTACTCAACTTATGAAACATGCATGTAATCTAATGTGATAGAGATTTCCCCAAATAATATGCATTCACAATGTAGACAAAAGTATATGTATCAAGGACAATAAGGATGGTAAATGGGCAAAGGAGAAATGGTTTATGCCAAGGCACGTTATGGATATGTGAAGCTAAGACGGTAGTCGCAGCGCTAAACCAAAACCAATTCTAGACAAAATTAAGCATGAATACAACCCAACTAGAGAAATCATCTCAACTTTACAACATATGAGAGCGTATGAAGTACTCTCCAAATATGCATTAGACTCTAATAAACATCCTTTCAATCCTTGACAAAACCAAAACGAAGCAATAAATTTCTTCTCTCTTTTTTTTCAATTCTCTTTTTCTTTCTTTTTCGATTTTTTTTTTTGCTTTCGCTTCATATTTCTTTTTATTTTTCCAACACAAGGATACAACACAATTGCTAAAAAGTACTTTGCCATACCCACATGACAATAAGTCATAAACCAACCATAATAGCAAAGTAGACACGAAAAATAAGCAACTCGACTGTCCCGAAAAGGTAGGCAAATTCTGGGATTGTAGCTCATAGGATGTATTTAAAGTTGGCTACAAGGGTTCAAACAGGCTAAAAAAAAGGTAATGTGAGGCTTATTTGAACGGTAAGAACCGTCTGTCCACATGTACTTAGTCAAATGAAATCAATAAAAGTATCAAGAAATCAATGTCACACTTATGCAGTTTGATATTACACATTTCACAAGGAGAAACCACACTCAAGCCTAATTGACAAATGATGTTCCTGGCCTAGGAAACTCAATAGACCTCAGAATTTAAGTAGTTTACCAACATAAATTTGTCAAATCTAATTAGCATAAGGCATGTCAATACGGTCAAGACTCGAGTTATGAGCTTTGTTTTCATAAATAACGGGTCAAAACTAAGTACATGAACAACTATATTGGGATTCAAATGCAAAAACAATGCAATTTAACATCATTGTTATTTAATTCACCAAGACTCGACCTAAAACAAGGGAAAACCATGTTTTTGTATTTTGAAATTTTTTAATTTTTAAGGATTGGATTTTTTATTTAAATGCATACAACATAAATAAATCACACAACATAATTAAACTCCTCCCCCAAACCTAAATGTCACAGTGTCCTCATTGTGATGCCTACAACATAGTAGATACATCTAACAAAAGGAATGGAAAGGAAATAGAGATAATACAATTAAAGTAGATACAAGGGAAGAGAATATCGGGTAAGAGCGTAGGAGTTCCCACAAACCAGCAGCAAAAATAGGGGAAAATAACCAACCGCGCAATTCCATAATCATCTGGCTACCTTTCTGACCCAAAAAGCAAGGGTACTCGATCGAGCCTGGCAGCACTCGATCGAGTACTCATCTGGCGAGTAAATGTCCTGCATTTAAAACAAATGCCAATACAAAGCACAATCAATACAACTTAAAGCACGCAATAGTAAATCAAAAAGTAGCGCATGTGCTACACACATACATAAGTAGCACCAATAAAAAGTCCAAGCAAAGAATGTAAGCAATGAATAAAGTTCTGGCTCATCAAACTCAAAGTCTAATAAGAAGTATGAGCAAGTATGTTCATCGCTCTTCAAGTAATCTTCATTTGGAAGGAGATGGGGCTCTTCATCCGTCATAGGAGCTTCATCAAAAATTTTGACGGACTCCTCTTTAAAAATCTCGGCCTCCAAGGCATCTAGGCCAGCTTCTATGTCAACATCATCATCAAAGCTACAAACCGGCTCAGCATGAGGCTCATCTCCATAAGTCAACTTCTCTATTTCATCTACTTCTTTACTCCATGGTCTTGACGCAACAACAGAGGCATCAGACGGATTCCCGTCCAAACAATAAGCATGGGAATCATCAATAGTAAGAGCAATAATATTAATCATATGACAAGTAGCCTCTAAATTGGGATGTTTTAATGGTTTATCAAGAATAAAAGTAATTTTATTATCCTCAACTCGTAGTGTAAGACTGCCATCCCTAACATCTATGACCGCCCCCGTTGTGTGTAGGAATGGTCTACCGAGAATAATAGGGACTTGGGAGCCCTCAGCCATATCCATAAAGATAAATTCAACTTGAATTAAATACTTCCCTACTCTAACTGGCCCATCCTCTAAGATACCCATAGGCCACTTTAAAGATCTATCGGCCATTTGTAAGGTCATATTAGTGACACGTAGTTGACCCATATTTAACTTTTTACATATAGAATACGGCATGACACTAACACTAGCCCCTAAATCGCAAAGGGCTTTATCAATAACTATACTACCAATATGACAAGGAATAGAAAAACACCCTGGATCCTTTAGCTTTAGTGGTGAGTTAGCTTGTAATGCGGCCGCGCACTCCTGAGTGAATGCGACCGTCTCAACTTCATCAAACGAGCACTTTTTGGACAAGATCTATTTCAAAAAATTTGCATATGCCGGCACTTGAGTGACAAATTCACTAAATGGCACACTCACTTGAAGATTCTTCACTACCTCCATGAACCTCTCGAACCGTTGTTCAAGATTAGACTTTTGCAATCTTTGTGGAAAAGGTAGTTGAATTTTAATTGGCTCGGATTCTTTTGCTTTTTTAGTCGTTTTAGAAGCACCGTCTTCAGCTGTAGGGTGTACTCGATCGAGTCCAGTGATCACTCGATCGAGGATCCTATTTTTGTCCAATGTCGTAGCTGAAACACGCGAAAATTTCAACTCTGGGGGGTGTCCTCAATCGAGCCCGTGTTTTACTCGATCGAGTACTATGGTTCCTCGATCATTCCTGTTGGGGCTCGATTGAGTACTCACTTCTTTCCTCTTTTTTTCGTCTTTTTCCGTATCCCGTGTTTGATCCTTGCTTAATTCTTTCTCATCATCACTCAACTTAAGATTACCCAATCCCTTAGGATGAATATAAGGGACTTCCTCTTCATCAATGGGCACATCCGGACTTTGATAAGTGGTACCGCTCCTCAAAGAAATAACATTAACTTGTTCATGTGCTTGTTTACCTTGAGGAGGAAGATTTTCGGGCTATTTTGAAGGATTTTGAGCCGCCATTTGAGCAAATTAAGTATCCAACATATTGTTGTGAGCTATTAGTTCGGAAATCTGAGTCGTTTGCTTTTGAATCAGCATACTTTGTTGCAATAGAGCCTTCATCTCTGCCATCTCATTACTTGGAGATTGAGGAGGAGGTTGCATCCGTTGAAAACCTCCTTGTGGTTGATTACCACGATTTCGAGGAATGATATAAGCATTCTTCTGCGGGACTTGGGCAAATACATTCTGACTCCTTTCAAGGAAGAAGTTAGAATAAGGAGTACCTTGCTTGAAAGTCTGGAAAGCATGGACTTGTTCAATGGTACTCATACACTTGGCCGCAGTGTGGCCATCTATCCCACATCTCTCACAGGACACCTCTTGCTGAATCATATGAACAATTTCTTGCTTATTACCCAAAGACTTAGATATCTTTAATTCGGCTATTTGAGCCATTAAGGCCTCCAGCTCTGCCGCAATAACATTGTCTGAACCACTTCATCTCTTACTACCTCTGGGGTTACCATACTCAGCAGTGTGAGTAGCTATCTGATCAATCAACTTCCAAGCATTACCGTCATTAGTATTATCCTGGAATCTCCCATTGGCAGTGGAATCAAGCAAAGCGTTGTGATCGTCATACAACCCGTTGTAAAACTGGTTGCAAAGGAACCAAATCTGGAAGCCATGATGAGGGACAGATCGAACTAGCTTTTTGAAACGAACCCATGCCTCATTAAGGTCTTCAATAGGAATTTGTTTAAAACTCGTAATCTGGCTTCTAAGGCCATTAGTCTTCTGCGATGGAAAATACCTCTAGTAGAATGCAAGAGCTGTGATTGATTCAGTGTCCATATCCAAGTCACGTAGCCATTCTGCTACATCATCTGTCAGAGAGAAAGGAAAGAGAGTCTATTTGACTTGATCTTGAGTCACCCTAGAAGTTAAAGGAATAGAACAACAATATGTGAAAAATTTCTCCATGTGCTTGGCAGGGTCCTCTTCAACTTTTCCTCCAAATATATTTCGTTCTACCAGGCTTATGTAGGACGATTTGATCTCAAAGGTCCCTTTATCAGTGGTAGGGAGCTTAAAGCCTTTAGGAATAGAATCAATGGTCCTAAAGGCTTTAGTAAAACATAACCGACTTATGGAAATTGCAGAAAATCCCCAGCTCAATGTGTACTCGATCGAGCCTAGGTGCGCTCGATCGAGTACGCTACTTCCTCGATCGAGCCTGCGTGGGATTGATCGAGTATCCTCTTTGTTTCAGCTCTTTTCTTCGTGTTGTCTTCTTAACTCCTCTTCCTTTATTCTTATGGATTCTCGTGCCATGCTTCGTGTTTTCCGTTATGCCCGCTCCGCGATGCCCATTTCATTCCTTTGCTTCTCAAATGCATCATTCATGCATTAAACATATTATGACACTTTTAAATAAACAGGTTATTCGTGTCGGATTCGTGTCAAAAGAGCTCAACTCTAACCGGACCCATTTAAATTTCGTGTCGTGTCCGTGTTAACCCAATTACTTAAATGGGTCACAATGTCTTAACCCTAACTCGCTAACTTCGTGTCGGGTTCGTGTTAGGTTTTTCGTGTCGTGTCAATAATTGCCACCTCTACTAACAATCAGCTCAAAAGCAAGTAAACATGGGCAGAAAAAACATCAAAAAGAAATTAATTTGATATGAGGAAGGTCAGGAGATTATGAAAAACTTTAAGATTATGATTGAGGCTCAACTAATACATTTATATCTTATTATGTACACCCTTAAGGTCTTGAGTAATTAGTACTCTAAAATATTTTAAATTTACTATTACACAAAATCTAAACTAATGCTTGAGTCTATAACGGATCCATCTATTCATAAAATAAATAATACTGTGAGTTGCTCCATTGTTACACAAAAGTTTTGAGTTGTCCAAACCGCCAAATTTTATTTCACTTCTTCTCGGTTTCGTTCCTCCACCTAATGATCTCCACTTTCTTATAAAGAGTAAATAAATGAAACAAAAATAGTACGAACTAACATGTATAGATCGATGACTTGTTTTATATATATTGATCCCTTGAATGTATATAGAGGGATTTATAATTTATATATATACACTCCAATGATTATTTGGTGATTATATTTTGATGGAAACGTAGTTTATACTTCGTGTAACTACGTAATATTACACTACATCATCTTAACATAACACTTTAATCAAATAAATTCATTATTTATCGGCCAACTTCTTGACTTTGATACGAGAACACAACTACAAATGTATGGGCATAAGTGGATGAAAAATAAAATGATAACTTGAACTATTATGGATGTGTGTTATGTATTTAATAATTTTTAATCTACTTATATTAGGATAATTTTATTAAAATAAATTTAATCTACTTATATTAGGATAATTTTATTAAAATTTATTTTAAATATTAAGAAATCTACTTTTATTATGATAAATCTATAAAATATAATTAAAAGGCTACCCTAAAATGACTAATAAATGCCACAAAGACAAAGCCACGTAGGATCCAAAAATGCCACGTAAATGCCATGTAAATGTGAGCATCAAAACTCATTGCCACGTAATTTACATCAAAATTGCATAATTTATAATCAATATTGACATTTTAATTGAACTTTTCTAATAAAAACATGTTAATAAATGTCATACTTTATAATTAAAATTGACATTTTAATTGAAATTTTGGTAATAAAACATGTTAATAAATTAAAACTTTTCATATTACTTAACATGCACCCACCATTTCTATTAACAGTTTTTCCTATTTAATTCATTTTTTTAATTAAACATTATAATAAATTGATAATATGTATAAATAAGTTTGTGCGCGCTCAAACAAAGTTGATGAACATTTTGGTCGATAAAGGGAAGGCAGAAGATGCGCTGTCAACGTTTGAGAAATTAGTTGAGGATGGACACAATCCATCACTGATAACATACACTACTATCTTAGCCGCCTTGACCATCCTCAAGCGTTTTGACTACATACATCCCATTGTCTCCCAAGTTGAAGAAAATGGATTGAAATCCGATTCAGTGTTCTATAATGCCGTTATCAATGCTTTTGCAGAATCAGGAAATGTGGAAAAGGCTATGAATGCATTTGTAAAAATGGGAGAGAGTGGATATAGACCTACTACCAGCACTTACAATACGTTGATGAAAGCTAGCTTTTGGTATAGCCTGTAAACCGGAAGAATCAATGAAGCTTCTTGAGCACATGTCCCGAAATGGGTATGTGATACATATTATCTATATATTCAACATTTTCATTAACATTTTTTCCTATTTAACTTACCTCTTGAGTTGTTCAGCAATCAATTATCTAATTTAATAATACCACAAAATAAATTATAAATAAAATTAAAATATGGCAGTCTATGGTTGTGTGATGGCATAAAACCTATAATACCTATGATAGTTTCTATTCACCATATTTATTTAAAATCTATTGCTCATTTGCCCATGAGTTTCTAAGTTGTGGATAATATTTTATGGTTTAATTTATTTATTGTTATAGAATAAGAAATAGAGAAGAACTAGTAGAGAGAACTTAGAGAGAAAATAAGCAAATAGATTGAGTGAGGGAAGAGAGTTCATTATTATTCATCTGATATGGGTATATATAGTACATAGATGATGGGTTTATCAACACCCTAATTACATGTATAATGGGTACAAGCCCAATGGACATCCATCTAACTATTGTTTCATAACACTCCCCCTTGGATGTACATTACTGAGGACATGCCTCGTTAAAACCTTACTAGAAAAACCCTGTGGGAAAAACACTAGTAAGAAAAAGAGTACAATATTCCTCTAACATGCAAACAAATAAGCTGCTAAAACCTTTCTATGGAAAACCCAGTGGGACAAAACCATAGATAAGGAAAAAGAGTACAGCGCGTGCACACTCCCCCTGATGGTTGCATCACTTGTAAAACGTTAATGCAACTCATGATATGACAAAGTTCTCGATCTTGGAAATAGCTGTCATCGTACTTGATCAGCTTAATAGATGTCTTCAATTTAACAAGAATCACTGATCGCTTCAAACCTCATAATATGACGTCAGTCATTCATAACGATTTTGCAGCTTCACTCCAAATGATCTTGTCACTTTTGTAGTTTGAATCACTTGAACTTTTCTTTGCAAAATATATTATAACAATGTGCATTCATATGATATATGACTAATTTTTAATCTATATGACATGAAAGAATGTAATGATGTGATATGAAACTAATTCAAAGATGATATACTTAGTCTCTATATGCATATGATGATGATGACTCGATAATGCAAACTGTACAGTACTATTTTAAATATCCATGATTTGGATGGATTTCAGGTTTATGAGCTCGTTAATAACCATAAATATGCCGATGGTTAAACGGACTTATAAAGTCCTAATCCAATTGGCAATTGAATATTGCGCGCAAATGTGTATCCGTTTCATATGGATATACTTTTATGATCATATTAGAAATGTCAAGAATCGTCATTCTTCATATATTACACTATAAGTGTAATTTAGTATGATAAAACTTCTTTCGTTTTACCAACTTTTCACTTACTTTCTCCCCTTAAGGTGGTAAAAACTATATTCAAGATAGATTGCAATCATTCACTTGACCACCTTATAATGCGATTTTCTCATGTTAAATGAGATTTCATGAGTGGGCATTATTGATTATTATGGGGAGTAATGTATAATGCAATTGATTATCAATTTGCTGAATAAATGCCCAATTAAGAAGATCAACTTGTTCACATAATAATGATTAAACTGTGAATTTTAATAGCACAAAGTACTCACAATTGTGTTATGTGGCTTTCAAGCCACTGAAGACAATATCAATTCGTACAATTGAACTTACAAAGTCTTTTCAACCTTGAGTACTTTTGTGCAACTTTATTATTTAGATCTTCTAATATCAATCACACACAATTTTAATGTTGGTACTTGCGTGTAATAAATAAAATGTATATGCTATACTCGAAAGAGTGTCAGCACATTACTGTTTAAGTAGAACCAAGGCTTATAAGAAAATGGGTATAGTAGGGATCCCGATGGCCTCAATTTTACATCATAATTCTTTTACTCGTACTTTGAAGCAGTGGTGTTCATATATTTTCAATCATCATTTTATGCCAAATTTGATATTTATTTGCATTTAATTGCAATTCACTGCGAAGTTGACTATGTCTCAATATATGTGCAATTGTGCACTTAAATGCCAAACCAATTGAATGATAAAATTATGATTAGCTATTTAATATCATATGTGCTCAATATATTATTTGATATAGCCATATAGATAGAACACCCTTAGTGTCTCGTATAAATTGGCAAGATTGATCATATATTAATATCCCTTTTGGAAATAGGACGATATTATCCTATTGAGTAATCATTGTCATCTTAATGGTATTAACCATTACTCCATATGACGAATGACTTATTTAAGTCTTAATTTACTCCATATGACGAATGACTTATTTAAGTCTTAATAATTTGGAGAATTTCACTTCATAAATAAATTAGTCTCGCATTCAAATATTGAAGACTAGCTCACATTAAAATGATAAGAGACCGTCTCACACTGAATTGATAGGAGTCCGTCTCACATTAAATTTATAGGAGACCGATTACTGATACGAGACTATTCTTACATAAAATAATAGGAGATTGTCTCATATAATATTGATAGAGATCGTCTCGCATAATAACGACGTAAATAGAAGATCGTCTTAAATTATAATGACAATTGACTATCTCGCATGAAATAGATAGAATACCGTCTCACGTTCAATAGATGGAAGATCGTCTTAAATTATAATGACAATCGTATCTCATGTTAAATAGATATGAGATAATGAGATCGTCTAAAATTAATTAGATAGGAACTCGTCTTAAATAAATAGATATGAGATCGTCTCAATTAAATAGATATGAGTTCGTCTCACTTAAATAGATAGGACGCGATCTTACATTGAATAGATAGAAGACCGTCTTATATCATAACGGCATTAGATTGTCTCACTTAAATTGATACATCTTAGATTATAATGACAATCGTCTTATGTTAAATAGATATGAGATCTTTATGAGATCGTCTAACATTAATTAGACAGAAGATCGAATATTAGATAACGTAATTAGTAGATGTCAATGTTGTGCGGAAGCGTGAATATCCCGTGTTGGGCCTCTGCTGCATCTGTGTCCACAACCCATAATAGTACGATATTGTCCGCTTTGGGCCAAGCCCTCACGGATTTACTCTTGGGCTCCTTCCCAAAAGGCCTCGTACTATTATATTTTGTAGACACTTATAAAGATGATCTTTCATCTTTATTCTACCGATGTGGGACATGGGTTTGCACCCTAACAGTCAAGAACAAGTAATTATTGCAAGATCTACAAACAAAACTGATCTCAAACTTGCAAACAATCATTATCGGCAAAAATCAAAAGGAAAGAAAAGTTAGGAAACCAATCCTCTAACGTAACCAATCTGGCCATGTATAACTACTACAAGAGATTTCATCTGGCCATGTATAACTACTACAACATATACTCCGTACCTGAGAAATTTGTAAAAAGCTTATCGTTGTACGTATATATAAACAAAATTCATTGCTCTTGATCTATACCCAGAAAATTAGCATGATACACACTTTACATTAGAATTTAGAAAGGAACGAGGACCATACGCATAAAAGTCAAAAGCGAAGAAGGATAAACCTACCTGATTTTTACCACATACCAATGAAAATAATGGTGGCCGGGCCAGATGTAGAAATAATAAGGCTAGGGTTAGAGCTTCGTGCTAATAACGTGTTATAGAATAAGAAATAGAGAAGAACTAGTAGAGAGAACTTAGAGAGAAAATAAGCAAATAGATTGAGTGAGGGAAGAGAGTTCATTATTATTCATCTGATATGGGTATATATAGTACATAGATGATGGGTTTATCAACACCCTAATTACATGTATAATGGGTACAAGCCCAATGGACATCCATCTAACTATTGTTTCATAACATTTATTTGATTATAGAGAGTATATTGAGAATTATTATTGAGTATTGTTGTTGTTATGTCCAATAAAGTATATTTTAATTTTTTATGTTATTGGTTTTCTAAATCCTTTGATTTATACTCCCTCCACACACTTATTTCAATGATTTACATGTGACAATGTTGATTCGTTTGTAAAGGGATGTTTTACCTTTTGGTCAATATTTTTTTTTATATGAATTTTAAAGCATCGTAAAATGTATGTGAATGCAGATAAGAAAAAGCATCACGTGGGTAATCTGAAGAGGGAAGAAATACAAAAGGTACGAAACTGAGGTAAAATCTATCTATACAATATAATTAAAAGGCTACTTAAAACATTTAATTTAATTCACATGACATTTTTATAGAGGTTAATACTAATTCATATACATTAATTACTTAATTATTTACTTTTATACAATAATATAAAAAGGCAAAACTATGTATTAAAAAGTTAATTATTTTCAAAATTGTCACATGCTTATAAGTACCAAAAAAAAAAAAAAACAGTAGTTGCAATCACTAAAAAACCAATATAAACTCTTTATTTTCCTTTTATAAATTTGGTTATTAATCTACCTATTTATTTAACTTTAATTCCATAAGATAATTAAAAAGCAAGCGATACTATCTACCATTATTATTCTGCATGTCATATTTTAATTCAGGAAGATAATTTCTAAACCATTCTCATGCACAGTAGATTGTGTAAAATAACAATAACAATAACAATAATAATAATAATAACAATAACAACAAGAAGAACAATAATAATAATAATAATAATAATAATAATAATAATAATAATAATAATAATAATAAAAGGGTGAATGCGTATGTCCTTAAGGGTGATAACCTTTGGACTACTCAAACTACTGCTGCTCACTCTTGGTTTTGGAGGAATATTATCATTTGCAGGGATTTGCTTGTCTTGGCTGCTGGTGGCATTTCTCAAGCTAAGGATTTGCTTGGTTTGCCTGACTATAAGGTACAGGTTTATTCTTTGCTGAGAAACAAAGGGCCTGTGTTTTCTATGCACAGAACTGTAGGTGACTCTTTCAACTACCCTAAACACGAGATTATTGGTCTCCTTGCTCTTCAAAACAAGTTACCTACACTTGATAATATTTGTAGGAGAGGGGTGCAACTGGCTAACAGATGCGTACTGTGTGAGAGTAGCTCTGAATCTGCCACTCACCTTTTCTTTGAATGTGTCTTTTCCTCCACTGTCTGGCATGCAGTTGCTCACTGGTTGCATGTCCTTCTCATGTCTAAGCTGGATAATATCTCTCACTGGTATAAGAACCACAATAGGGGTAAGAGTTGGGTTAAACGTCAGAGAAGGTGTTTGCTTCTTTGTGCCATTTACCTCATTTGGAATGAAAGAAATCGGAGGATCTTCAAGGGAGTCCAGACTGTTCCAGCTGCTCTCATTTGGAGGATTCAGTTTCTTGTTATAACTCGTCTTAGACAGGCTATGCATTAGTTCTTTGCTTTCCTTTGTGATATTTCTTTGGTTGTTTGTTTGTAAGGTGACCACACTGGTTTCCTTTGTAGAAGTGTAGGATCTGTACTATTTTCCCCTTCATATTTAATGAGAATGATCCTAATCTTTCTGCAAAAAAAATAATAATAAAAAAAAAATAATAATAATAATAATAACAACAACAACAACAACAATAAAGCAAACCTTTCACATTCCATTTCTCCTTACACCATATTTATGTCTATATTAGACTTCATAATACTAAGAAAAATCTATAACTCTATAATCTAAATAAAAAATCTATAATCTATAAATCTAATTAAAAGGCAAGCCAAACTATATACCATAATCTATATGTCATATTTAATAACATACGATTATATCTTAAACCACTCTTGTATAAAGTAGATTCTGTAAAAAAAATAAAAAATTATAATTATTAGTAATCAAGCAAATCTTATACATTCCATTTCTCCTTACTCCTTATTCATGTTTATATTAAATTTCATAATAATGAAAAAGATGATGCTCAAAACTCAAAAGTCATGAACCTTGATTCATATTTATACTTATATTAAATTTGATAATAATGAAAAAATGATGCTCAAAAGTCATAAACACATCCTCAATTGTTTATATATTTTTGTCGGAAAGCAAAATTTATAAACCAAATTTTTCTCGTCCCTATTGTTAGTAGAACTAAATGTGTCACTAATATTCCTATGATTCTATTCCAATTAAGGTAAATGTATTAAGGTTTTAGATTATTAACTAATTTATTTATTTTTTAGTGCAAGTTCTATTTGTATGAAGTTTTGATCACATTTTTCAACTTCATCGTATGTATTTGTTTTGTTCTCATTTAGGGTCTACCAAGGTTTGTACTGTTGACCTATTCAAATGTTAACATACTTATATCTCTAAGACTGCATTCTCATTCCCTCTTTCTTTCTCTATTTAAGAGGAAGTTTAAGTTAATAACGATAATATTGTATAAAACAAATTCCACTGTTTTGTTGGTTAATTCGCACTAATTACTGAGTTACTTTTTTATAGGGACGATTTATTGGAGAATGAAGACTATATGGAGCAGTAAAATATTAAAGAATTATATATTAAAAACTAAGTGTAAGATTGACAACATCAACGTGAATGACTAATAGTTTTTTAATTTTTTTTTTCAACTGTATTTTTCTATTTTGGTATTTGTTGATTTTTTTTCATCATTTTACCTTTGAAAAAATAGCACTATTTAGTTTATCGACTTTGATCTTTAAGTTAACATGTCAATGCCCGTATTTTTAGTACACAATCTATCATGAATTATTCATGAGGTAATCTTACTATGTGACTTGATATTTTATAAAATCTCAATAACTAGAAACACTAAAAACATCACACTAAAAATAAAATATCCGTGAAATTAACGGGCCACAAAACTAGTTTTATTATTAAATGTGTTTCCAAATCTATTCTTGTTAGGATAATTTTATTAACATTTACTTTGTAGTATAAAATTTCTAAAAAAGTTGGACTCTCTAATATCGCTCGAAATATATATGTACCGATTGATTTTTGTTCTTTATAAAATCATCGATATATGTTGATCTAAAATAATTCATCAAATCTAACAATTGATCGAAAAAAAATATTCTAAAAAAATTCTCTTTTACGGTTATTTGTTTCCAAATCAATTATTAGGAATATTTTAAACAATAAATTTCAAAGATAAATTAGATTTTAATTTTTTTTAGTCTAAACTCAAATTTAACTAAGTTTATATGTAATGTTTTTGAATTTTATTTTATGAGCTCATTGTTTAAGTGAATAAACTCAAAAACTTTATAATAAAACTCATAATTTTTAAAACAAACTCATAAACTTTACTATAATGCTCAAAAACTATACAATTGGTGGTAGTACATCAGATATATATAATGTACTTACTGATTTTTCATTTACTATGATTGATTGATTGGTAGCTTCTATAGTTTTTGTGAATTATGATTTTAGTTTAATGACTAGTAGTTTTAGGATGACAAGTTCATGTTCAAGACTTTGATTTCATAAAGTATGTATTCTATCTTTGATTTTAATTAGAGAACGTAGTTCATTGAGTTAAAAACTTACGAATTTGTGACAAAAGCATCGATGTCCATGAGCGAGCCAGATGATCAATGAATGCGGCGGATCCGGTATTAAACTGGTGGCTTAGGGACGGATGGACTTATGAGTGCCAGTAGGTGAAGTAGAAGGGATTGTACCATGGAGAAAAATAGGGAGGGACGGAGTGTGAGTGACTATTGACTAGTGCAAATAAAAGAGTTTGGGTTTTATTTTATTGGGCTTTGTCTTAGAAAATGATTCATCTTTTAGTTAATGGACTTGTCTTATAGAATAAGAATGTCCTATTGAACAATTTGTGAGTTATTTGGGTTACTATTTACTATATTATTAATTTTGGTGGGTTAGGTTTTTATTATGAGTGTTCAGTTTATGGTTCGTTTCAATTTGGGCTTATAGGTATTAAGACTATTAACTAGTTTTATGGCCCATGAAATTCACGGACTCGTTCTGTAAAACTGTTTTAGTTATCCTACATACATTGTGTAATATGACACCAGATTAAAAGTTCTAGAAAACAAAGTTTTTTTTTCTCATTTTTCAATAATCGAGCAACATGAATTCCAAAAATCGCATTGTATATATCATTAACATTGTGAGGGTGATCTAGCAAATATAAAATATAGTCTCCTTTATATCCGTTTTAGCATTGAAACGGGTCAAGTATCATCCCACATGTGTATATAAGATAATTTTTTTGTTTTTCCCTATGCATTCTACTTTGTTTTATTTCAACTACTTGACCCGTTTTAAGTTTAAGACGGATATATCAGTCTTAAATGAGAATTAGTGGTATAAAATATACTCTATATGTAAAAGAAAAGTAGAAGGTAGTGTTGGTGGTGGTCGGATGGAGGAAAGATATAAGCCAAACATTAGATGACAACCATATCATGGCTCGGATGAAAATGAATAATAACACATGATAAGAGATCTGTTTTGTCATCTCACCGTGTTCTATTTAAAATCATAGGTGCTCAATTTTATTATTCATCATATTAATTTTCATAGAGTTCATTAAAGATAGAATCATAAATTCACAATTTTAAGAATTATCAATGACAACCCCTAGACTAGGGCTGTTCAAAAACTAGACCGACCCGGTAAACTGGACCGGACCTGCTCTCATCTGGGCCGGTCTCCGGTTTTCTGAATGCTAATTTTCGGTCTCCGGTCCGGACCGGTCCAAAACCGGGCTAAGACCGGAGGACCGGTTCAGCGAATATACTGTTATATGCCGTGCATGTCGTCCGTATGCAATTGGGAAGTTCTGCTTTTTGGAAGTGGTGATAATGGGCCATGCATGATTGACAATTGGCAATGACTAGGGTTGTTTTATAGGGTATTTAATTAATGTATATATATTATTCAAATTTCAAAAGCTTTTAAAACTGAAAGATATTGTAGATTTCTAGCCTGACGATTCATATCCATAAACCATAGTTCACACTTCACACGTTTTACACTTTTTGGCTAGGGTTTTTTCATCCTTTTTTTTCTATAAATAGTTTTACGTTCCCCTATTTGTCTCAATTAGAATGTACATCTTATTTTCATTCACTTTTGAGTTTCTCAAACAAATACCGCACTTTTGCGAGAAGATCGTAAGTTTCTTCACCACAATTTGAAAGGTATGGTGTTAATTTCTGCAATTTAATTTGCTTTTTTTTTCCGTTTCTTTATTTGGTTTTTTAAATATGGATAATAATAATAATAATAATAATAATAATAATAATAATAATAATAATAATAATAATAATAATAATAATAATAATAATAATTGTTATTCTGTTTATATATTTTTTTATATTAAACATCTATTTTTTTTTGTAGATTTGAAGAAATATGGAACAATAAATGACGAGAATTTTTATGGAAATCTAAGGAATTGCAAATTTGGAGAATTTACGAAAGCATCAGGACTTGCATGGAAGATTTTATGAAATTAGATTCTTCTGGAATTTGTTTAAATTTGATTATGTTTAAGTTTGATATGTATTTTAGATTTTGACAATGCTAATTACCAACAACAAGATGCTGTTCATTCGTTTGAGTATGAACTTTTATTTGCACAAAGTACTTTGGATCTCTACTTTCGTTTTTTTACATAATCAAAGCACTCATGCGGTCTGAACCGGTCCGGGTCGGGTTAAGACCGGCTGGTCAGGGACGGTCCGGGTCCGGCCAGCTTCAAATCCGGTCCGGTCTCCGGGTAATAGTATTTTCGTCAGCCGGTCTCCGTTCTATCCCGGTTCGGTCCGGTCCGGTCCGGTCCTGGACCGGTGAACACCCCTACCCTAGACCAATAAAAAATGATAAATGATATTGATACCCCATAAACCAAGGATAAATGAGTGTTTTTTTATGACCAATATCTCAAGTTTTAAAAGCGTTTAATGTAATTAAAAAAACAAAATGGAAGAGAAACGAAAAATCCACCATAAATAAATTGACTAATAAATTATGAACTATGTAGCATTTCACTTTATCTCATCCTATTTATATTACTTATAATGAGAATATTGCCAAACTCATAGAGTGCGCTAAAGTTCAACTTTCAACTCCTAGTCACACCTTCGATTACTTTAGTACTTCCTTTATTCCAATCAATTTTATACATTTGATTAAAATATAACTCACACATATTCAATAAATGTATAGAAATGATTGAAATGGAGGAAAACTTCGTATCATTTTGCACCCATGACTCCTACAAAATCATCTTCCTAGATTTTCTTATTCTTTTCCTTGAAGTTAGATCAAAGCACCATTATCTTTACCAGTGTCGTACACTCGTACCATATATTCTAAGGTGTTAATAGAGTTATTGAAGCATAAAAGTTGACCCAAGAGGTCCATCAACCTCTTAGATCCTAGAGTTTGACGGTATTATTAGCTACTTAAATATATTTCCCTACAAATTTGTTTTAATTTATTAGAAATATATGAACACCCATTGCTTATGATGTCTACGTGAACAATCAATCATAAAATACACATTCAAATAAAATGTAGTAAAAATAGCACTAAACAAAGCCATAGAGTACAAAATTAAAAATTGAAAGGAAAAACAGCCTAAAATTAGATTGCTCCCTCTAGTGTAACAATTTCAATTTAGGCATGCATAACAATAATTGAATAACAATGTTCAAACAATCATAGTGAGATATAATATAACCCATGTGAATCTGACCCGCGGCTTGAAAATTGTTCTATCAATGCCACTTCAACAATTCATTAAACTATAACGTTTGGCTAACAATTCAATTTAAAGCAAAAAGATAGAAACTTAAAATAGACTCCTTATTGGAAAGATAAAATAAAGAGCAATACATTATGAAGAATTGAGGGTAAGAGCCTTATCGCCATCTTTCTCATAATCTTCATCTTCATCTTCAACCTCATGGTGGTCTTTCGGAAAAACAAACAAACACAATTAGTAATTCTAAATATAGGGGGAAAATCATATATTCGTCATAAAACTCAACATAGGTATAAAGTATTGAAGTGCACTTGTAATGGCTCGACAAAAACGGACTTAAAATGTACTCTTATTAATGACGAATTAACATAGGAAATATAAGTAAAAGGAAATAATCTAAAACACCTAACAAAGTAAACATATGAAAATAGACGACTATTACAATATATTGAACATGAAATTATTAATCAAGAAACTGCATCCACAAAACCTAGCAAGTAAAAATCCCACAAAGTTAGAGAATTTATAGGGATTCATTATTTGCATTGTTAGTTTATTGGGTGGCCTTTCATTTACCACACTAATGTCCCTTCGTTGCTATGTCTAATTAATCTCATCTCTTGGCTTCCCTTGAGTCTTTAAGAGACTACCGTTAATATAGCTGGATTGAACTTGAAAAGAACTCGAAAAGGTGTGAATTGATTATGAGTTAATTGTACTTGGATGTATACTAAATATTGGTTGTGATTTTACTATAAGACTTTTCCACGGGCTGCCACTTAGGATTTCTACACTTTTTATGTTGTCATGTAGATTCTTTAGGTTTGTCTTTTAATTATATTTATAGATAGATTTGCATAACGACTTATATCGATAATTTCATAAGCATTTAAATTATAATTATGGTTAATTTATTTTCAATATGCATTTGAATTTAATTAAGTAGCTGAATATTTAATCACCTGAAATTATATCACATGAGTTTAAATTGTAACATGACTTATCATTATTGACATTATACATCAAATTATTGTATTATCATTTGAGAAGAATATTACGTCATCTAATATGGAATACAGATGTCTATAAATGTATAATATATATAAGACGACACACTATAAAAATCGTACATTGCTTGGAAATTTTAAACTTTAAAGTTACCTACTATGTATAATATGTATTACTAACTTAAAATATACAGTTCATAGACTATACATCCAGATGTACAATGCTATTGTACATCCAAGGTTATTTTAGTCTTTCTTATTTATTTTTGTTAAAACCTAAAACATTACTACGTAATCCAATTTAACCCTTTCTCTCTATAACTGCTTCCATATCTTTCTTCCCTATCTCTTCATCTTCTTCATTATGTAGTTAATTAATCATCTTCTCCCATTAAATTAATCTATCAACTATTATTTCTCTCCTTTTTCAATCATAATCAATAAGTATTTAATCATTTTTACCAATAGTGGAGGAAATTTCGAAGGCGGATGAAACACCATATGATCATCATCAATAAAACATGAACATTAGAGCATGAAATTTCAATGGAAATTGAAACATTTAACTCATAGTCAATGGTTTTGGAAAAATAATTAGTAGTTACATCTCCTTGTATTCTTGAAAATTTTAAACTCATATTCTTTTCATAGTAGCTCGGATTTTTGAAAGTACATTACAATTAAGTTTGAGCTCGTATTTTTTTTCATAAAAGCTCGTATTTTTTTTCATAATAGCACGTATTTTCGAAAGTACATTACAATTAAGTTTAAACTTGTATTCTTTTTATAATAGCTCATATTTTTTTCATAATAGTTCGTATTTTTCATGTGAATTTATAATTTACGAGTTCATAGACATTGAAGCTGAAAAATCGGAATTGGTTGGACTTAAAGGAGCATGAAAGTCTTCCACATTAGAGAACAATGGAGTTTCGTCGTTTAAGAGAGGTTTAGAGGGGAATTTTGCAATAATCGTTTGGTTACACTGAGATTTGGAGAGGGTGAGTGTTTTGTTTAACAAATATTAGATTGGACTTCAGTTAAATATACTATAAATAGGCCAGTTATATAATGTTAATATACAACTGGTTGTAGGATCTTATTTGTGTAAAACATATTTAAGTGGAATTTTACTGTTCGATACTAATGACTTTAGTTAGCTCATTGAATATTTAACAATTATATCCGCATACGGGTTAAAATTGTACAATTATACATTATTTCGTTCAATTACATTGTCAAAAAAAAAATTATTATTTCAGAATATTACGTCGAATTATTTTATTAACTAACATATTTTGTACGTCATAATCTAAAGTTCAACCCGTATATTTTTTTTGCACGGGATTAAAACTAGTTGATAAGTTATTTTACAGACAAACGTATTACGTAAAATACATGTATCACATACATATTTTTTTTTTGGTACTACATTGAAAAGAAAAAAAAAAGAAAAAAGAAAAAAAAAACATTAAACCAAAACTCACAACGTACTACACCTAACATCTTCACCGCTGATAAGAGTAAAGTCGCGCCCCCTAAGTCAAAGTAAACCTACAATACTACCAACAAATAGGTAGTTGTAAGACAGGTATCGAATCCACTGGGAGGCGGTAGTTATTCAGTTTGTTATTATTTAAAGTATCTTAAGAGTAACAATTTCTTGAAGGTTGTTTGTTTGATTTATGTAAACTAATTACGATGTAAAATAAAGGATGTTTAATAATATTAAAAGGTCTAGGGATCGAGTTCACTAGGTCAATTATTCGGAGATGTAATTTAGTCAATTATAAGGTCAATCGAATTATCTAAGGTCACAAGATCGGTCAATTCAATTGTGCCCTTTAGATCTAGAATAATATGCAATCGCTATAATGAAACTATATCAATCTGATTATCGTAGCCTATATTGGTCTTAACCCAGTCGGAGAAAATCTCAATTCTCTAGCCTAATTAATAATTCAGGCCTAAATCAATTAATTAGAAGAAGAACAATAATCAAAGGAAATTCATGCGATATTACTAAAAATTCAACAATTAGGGCAAAAACAAAGGAAAAATTACACACGCTTCATTGGGTTAAATTTCATACGCTTATTTAATATCACTTTTTTGTTATTAAGGGCAAAAACAAAGGAAAAATTCACTTTAATTAATCAAATTTTTAATGTTATTACTCATACCATATTTAGTGTTAGTGTTATTATTATATTAGTTTAGTGTAGTTTACTTTACTTTAATGTTTTAATCTTTACTGTTTTAACTTTGTTTAATGTTGTGATTAAAGTAATTTAAAATGTGTTTTCTGTTGGATCAAATATGATTAATGAGTAGTTTTCTCACTAAAGTTCGCTTAGAGCGCGATATGTCTATTTTACATGCTTAAGTATCGATTTTGATGAGTTTTTGAATAATCGGTGTGGATTGGTTAAAAGAATGTGTATTGTTATTATTCTTGTGACTTGACCTTCCTTCTTAACTATGTCTATCGGTGGGAGCCAGTTAGATTTAGGAGTTTCGTTATTTCAATTGGCTAGCTTTGCCGACTTAGGTTGTACACAAGAGTGGGAAATGAGACGGGGTGCCCTTGACCTTCAATTAGAAGCCTACCCTTGGGAAGGGAGAGAGATACTTGGGAAGTTAGATACAGACCTAAGGACTTCGACCATCGCTAGATATATACCATGGGAGTGCGTTCTGGTTGTGACCTAAGATGCCGATTGTGAACCCGAGTGTAATACCTCAGATATTCTGGTCTTATTAGGGTACTCTATCGAGTAAGTTGTATGTGGGTTCTGGAGTACGTTCTGATCTGAGTATACCCGATCGAGTGGAGGCAACTCGATCGAGTAAGGTGTACTCGATCGAGTACGTGAGTTACTCGATCGAGTGTCGTTTATTTACGGGTTTTTGTCGCGGTTTGATAGTAAAAGTGGAAGAGGTATTTAAAGGTTATTTCGTCAGTTTCTTTTCATTCTACATTTGATTCTCAAAGGGTTTCACAAAACTTCAACGACGTTCAACCTCTCCACCTTTTACAATCAAATCTAAAGCAAGGGTTCATAACATTTGGGGATTTTTACACCTTAGCAATCATCGGTATTTAGGTAAGTTCTTTATGTTATTTTTATGCTGATAAATTAAGTTTGGTCTAACTCTAATTGAGTGATTTGTTGGTTTGGGCATAAATCGGATTATCATGTATAATTGTTGATTATTGTTATAGGTGACGATGTGATACTCTTGTACAATTGTATGTTTGGCTGGAGTTATAGCGGATTGCAAAAAGGTAGGGTTTCCCTACTCAGTTGATTGTGTAATTAACTTTAAGACGTGTTGTTTCATGTAATGACAAGATTATTGGATTGCTGAGATTGTTTAATTTGGAGTTGGCTTATTATATTAGTATTGCTATTTGGGTGGTTGATGTATATGTGGTTTGCGAGGTGCGCCCTCTGCTGAGTGTAGTCATCATCGAGAAGGACTTCACGCCCTTGATCCGCCCCTTGTAGTTTCTGTCACAAGGGGGATGTGCACATTAATGGTCATTGGGTTGTCACTCTATTGTTTTGAGCGGGGCTTAGGTGGTAAGGCCGCGATTCCCACTGGCGGAGTGGATTACCTATTGCGATGGGTATTCTGGCAGAGCTGCACATTTAGCGTGTAGTCAAGTGAGTGGTGATTCAATGGAGATTGGGGAATGCGTTTGTGTATTTGGATGCTTATTGTTTCTTATTCTAATTATTCAGTAACTGACCCCGGTTAACCCCGGTTAAATGTTTTGAAAAATGTGGTGATCCATTCGGGGATGAAGAGTAGTTGTTTAGCAGGTACCATATGGATAGCTCGCGGGATCTGGCTGCAATGAAGTCATCATTAGTTTGAGTTTAGTCTTCCGACATAGTCTTATGACAGTTTCTTTTCTAGTTGGTTTGGTTTGAAACAGTTTGTATCGTACATTTGGTTTGATTTTAAGTTGTACGCAATTTAAATAGTTAAACTTTAAAGTATGTTTCTTTATGGTCCCTTTTGATATACTGTACCTCGAGCAACCGAGATGGTAGCATCTCCATATGTTAAGGTGGTCTTGGTAAGGCAGCTTGGTGTATGGGGGTGTTACAAAGTGGTATCAGAACGACGATTTTGGAACCTGTAACCAATAAACCCAATGAATGTAGAGAGTCAAGTTAAAATGAATCCGGGTATGAGTAGTTAGGAGCTAATGCAAAGGCTTGGGAGACGTCCTAAAGTCGTGAACTTGCCCTTGAAACTTTGAACTGGTCACTATGGGTGAGTAATGGGATCGCTAATTATTTATTGTCTTTAAAGTATATGTGTTAGATGAAGTATGTGGTTGAATTGGCTAGAATGATAGAAGTATGTGAAGTATGATGCGGAATATGTTTAAGTGATGATAGATGTTTATTTTTTGGTTGATATTAGTAGCATGTGATATTAGGAGGATATGATGATATGTATATATATGTTGATATGTGTTGAAGTTATACTAAGTAAGCATGCAGGTAGTACATGATTGACAAGTTGAATATTGTATGAGCATGATGGATGTTATTGTTTGAATTTTTTAGATAGTGACATGTGGTTAGGGATACTGGTTTTACGAGTATCGAGTTGCTTTCGTTTGCTTTGTTGTTATTTAAGTTGTTTGAAAGGAAAAATCAAGTAGTTATGTTCTCCGATTATAGAGAAGTTGTCTTTAAACTATTATAACTTGAGATGCATATATGATACTGATGTGATTCTACTTAGAGGTGATAACTGGTTCTCTTAAGATTCTAATGATAGGTCACGCGCCCAAGGTGACCAAGAAACGAGTGAGATACGACAGTTTTACGAAAACTGGACAATGTTGAGATCTGCGTAGGGTACTCGATCGAGTACCCCTTACTCGATCGTACACCTCTTTATACTCGACCGAGTACCCCGTACTCGATTTAGTAGCCCTGGTAATTTATTATGCGTACTTCTGATCTTCACCTACTCGGTCGAGTAGGCTGTACTTGATCTAGTAACTCCTGTTTTGGTCATATGCTTATCTTTGACCTCGTCGCATATCATATTTATTTCAAAGATGTTCTTTTGCTTCTTTATGCATTGTTTTACATATGTGTTGCTCCTGATGTGTAAGTTACCATATCTTATGATGTAAGAAGTAGCACCTTATGATGGGTAGGGCTGAGCAAAATTATACGATACGGTTTTATTATACGTATCTGATACGCTATACAAATTTAATTATACGGATTTCCGGATATCCGATACGAATTTTTAAAAACCGTATCGGATAAGGATCGGGAAAATATGAAACCGGATATACGGTATTCGATACGGTTGCCTTTTTTCTAGAATAAAATATTGAAATATATACATAAATCACAAAATATCCAATATGTTCTTATTAGTATTAAACTTTATAAGTTATTTATTCTTATAAATTCTTAAAACACTTTTAAGTTACGAAAAAAAAACCAAAAAACACACATAGAAAAGAAAAAAAATATATTAAAATACATAAGTGAGGCGGAAAACCGGATACTGGATATACGGTTTTCGGATATACGAAAAAACCGGATATACAGTTTTCGAATATACGGAAAAACTGTATCGGATAAGGATACTAAAAAAGGAGATTTTAAAAACCGGATATCCGATACGGTTTCAAACCGTATCGGATATCCGGTTTTGCTCACCCTTAATGATTGGTATGAGTTTGGTGGGGAGGACATGGATTATACGTGATTGTGATGGATAGTGGAAAGAGGAAGGGAATATTGATAAGTTTATTGAGGCAATGAGCACATTGGTTGAGGTATGGTGAGTGATATGGTCGTGAGTTTAAGTAGAGTAGTGATAATCGTACATGGTAAGAGAGGTAGGTAAGTCTGAGGAATGTGAGAATGAAAAGATTGAAAGGAAAGATGTGAATAGTGGCAACTTGGGATGTGTAAGGCTTTATGGAGGGAGATGGTTAGGATTATGTTGGTTAAGGATATATGTGATAGAAGGTTGTTATAGAGGGATGGAAACGAATAGTATATAGTGGGCTTAGATCGAGTTATACCGCGATGTGTAGATAGTGGTCAAGTTTGGGAATTTGAACTATCAAGAGGTGAGCCTAGTGTGTAATTTCCTTAGGCAATTAACGGTATGAAACGAATTCTGGTTTCTAGAGATGTAAAAGGGAGATGCAATTAATTGAAGAGTAAACGTTGATTGTGTGGACTGATTGGTGGTAAGTGTGAGTGAGTAGCATGATGAGAGAGGATCCATGGTAAAAAAGAGTGAGAAGGTATTGACATGAATTAATAGAATTTGAGTTTTGGAGTAATGAGAAGGTAACCAGAGCACTAAAGAGTTAGGTAGTAGGAATAAGGAGTTGAATTGTTAATTGAATTTGTCGAGTGTAAAGGGAAAAGAATTAGGGGAGTAAACTAAAAGAATGTTGACCAGATTTATGCAATATGGAACTAAATAATCGTCGAGATGTATGATACTATCATAAGGGTGTGAGTTAATGCTTATATAGGAATTTCAGGACGACATGTTAGTCATGAGTTTTGAGGAATTAAGAGGAGTAAAAAGTTGGTAGAGTATTTGCACGATATGAGATTTTGGTGGTGAGTTAGGCGACGATACAATTAAGGACAGAAATGGAATGAATGCTGAGGTAAATTTTGTTGACGGATTTGTTGTTTGTCAATTGGGGATGTTAACTGATTTAGAAATGAATTGTTATATTTAGAGGTGAGTGTAAGAGATTTGTTATACGAAAGATGGCGATGTCGTTATGTTATCACTAGTAGTTAAGAATGACGTTAAATAGAGAAGATAGCAGTCCTAGAGAGGTTGATTTTATGGAGGCCGGATTGGTATATATGGTTGCGAGGGAGTATAAGATGTGGATATAGAAGGCATCTGCTAGTAGTTGGGTATTAATGGTATGGTTACATTTGCCAGGAGGTGATAGTTAGGCGAATGAGAGAATATGTTATGAGGGGCATACGAATTAAGCTCGGGCGAGAGGTAACCTTTATCAGGTGGTAACTTACGTGATCAGGATTGGCTAGTTAGATTCGATTATGGGTCTATGATGTGTGTAAGTGTTTGTGTGAGGTTCTGACCTCATGAGTAGTGGTATAGTGTGATAGTCATAAAGTTGTTATCCGAGTGTTCCATGTTATATGTTGTGTATGATAACATAATAGGACGGTATTCATAAAGGGTAATGGTGGTTAGAGGAGTCATGTGATGATTGTTGTGTCGAGAGTCTGGTTTTGTAGTAATGTGGTTGTTGTGTTCCGGGTGCGATCCAGGCAGTGTACTATGTGTTGCGATGAGGGTACTTTCGCTCTGCGGTGCGACTGCTGGTGGCGGTGTTGCGATGTCGTCATCGGTTGTGGTGGAGTAGGCGGGATACTTATGAGACGAATTTTCAAAAGTGTGTATCAGTTATATAGATTGTTGTTTTATTTAATGCTGTTTCCTGTGAGTTTCGGTTTGGACATATAAACTATTGTTTTGTCTATTGGTGTTTCTTACCAGTTTCGCCTTGGGAGTAAGGGTAGAGTATGATATGAAAGAGAGTTGCGTATGTTTCCATTGTTGTCATGGTATAGTGATATTCTGTTAATAAGACAGTTGTGAGAGGTTGTTGGAATACTTTTGATTTTGTTTTAGAGGAGGCATTGGTTGACATAGTAGTGGCAAGTGATATGTGGAACATGTGTTGTAATGACCTGGAAACTACAGGTGGTTTATAACCTTTTATCGGGATAGTAGGTACGGAGTGTTGGGACTTAGTATCATGTTAAGTTATGGGTGAGTTTTGCGGTAATAAAAGAAAAGAACTTGAGGATCTAGTGTGAGTGTGTGACAATTGTGGATTGTGAGTTATGATTGTGGAGATAAGTGCATGTTCAAAGAAGTATGTCGTTTTGCGGTAATGTTGAAGAGTTGGAGTAGTGGTTATGCTGAGGATTTTAGGGTATAGGTTAGATGGGGTGCACAATAATTGGAGGCACGAGAGCTGTTGGGGAGAGAGAGCCTTGGATATGGGATGGTTGTCGGTGTTGAAGTTATGGTCGGTGATAGGTGACATAAGACGAGGATATGAGGAAAAAGAAAAAAAACAGCTGAGGATCTGGTATTAGTGGGTTACAAGGATGTAACATTTATCTTAACAGGAGTAGGATCTGACAAAGAGAGTTTGATGGTTGTGCATGTTGTAGTATATTTGCAAGTTTGAGTCTTAGTGTAGAATAAAGGATGGATTTGTGTTGTGGTTGATTTTATTAAAGGTAATGGCAGTGCTTGTAGTAGTATGTCGATTATGAGTGTGAGTAAACTTTGATAGTGTTGATAGTTTGGGTGATGATGTTTATGAGTATAAGTAAACTTCGAGGACGAAGTTCATTTTAAGGGTGGTAGAATATAACATTCCGTTTGGTGGTTGATCTCTCTTGGTAGATTCTCTTGATATTGGATTTGCTAGTGGATAATTCGTTAGTGAGACGGAGTTAGTGGCATTTGTGGAGGTAGTATTATGTAGTTAGTGTCGAGAGGCTATGCTATAGTTTATACGATATCGTGAGCCGCGTTGTGGAGGTAGGCATAGTTGGTGGAGTTAGTGTTAGGTGTACATGCTTTATAGGTTGGGTTTGAACTTCGGGGACAATGTTCATTTTTAAGGAGGGAATACTGTAATACCTCGGATATTCTGGTCTTAGGGTACTCTATCGAATAAATTGTATGTGGGTTCTGAAGTACGTTCTGATCTGAGTGTACTCGATCGAGTGGAGGCAACTCGATCGAGTAGGGTGTACTCGATCGAGTACGTGAGTTACTCGATCGAGTGTCGGTTTATTTACAAGTTTTTGTCGCTCTTTGATAGTAAAAGTGGAAGAGGTATTTAAAGGTTATTTCGTCAGTTTCTTTTCATTCTTTATTTTATTCTCAAAGGGTTTCACAAAACGTCAACGACGTTCAACCTCTCCACCTTTTACAATCAAATCTAAAGGTAGGGTTCATAACTTTAGGGTATTTTTACACCTTTGTAATCGTCGTTATTTAGGTAAGTTCCTTATGTTGATTCGTTATGTTTGGTCTAACCCTAATTGAGTGATTTGGGAGTTTTGGGTAAAAATCGGATTATGATGTATAGTTGTTGATTATTGTTGTAGGTGACTATGTGGTACTCTTGTACAATTGTATGTTTGACTGCAGTTATAACGGATTGCGAAAAGGTAGGGTTTTCCTACTCAGTTGATTGTGTAATTAAGTTTAAGATGGTGTTATTTGATGTAATGACATGATTATTAGATTGTCATGATTGTTTAATTTGGAATTGGCTTGTTATATTAGTATTGCTATTTTGGTGGCTGATGTATATGTGGTTTGCGAGGTGCGTCCTCAGCTGAGTGGAGTCATCATCGGAAATGGCTTCACGCCCTTGTGGTTGCCGTTACAAGGGGGATGGGCACATTAATGGTCATTGGGTTGTCGCTCTATGGTTTTGAGCAGGGCTTAGGTGGTAAGCCTGTGGTCCCCACTGGCAGAGTGGGTTACCTATTGCGAAGGGTATTCTGGCAGGGCTACACATTTAAGAGTCGTTTGGTTACATACGGGAACTTACAATGCCTAGGAAGTGTCATATCACATGATTTTAGAATTCATGTGAATTTGAAAATGTTGTTTTGTTACATGTAGGCATTGTAATTCATGTAGGCATTTCCACTTACCTAGGGGGACCTAGATAAACAACTTCCTCCATTATTGAGGAATTGGAATTCATGGGAAGTTTCAATTCATGTGAATTGGGGTAACCAAACAACCTAACCATTTTACAATTCACGTGAATTAAAGTTCCTGTGTAATTTAGCGGGTAATCAAACGAGCCCTTAGTGTGTACTTAGGTGACTAGTGATTAAATGGAGATTGGGGAATGTGTTTGTGTATTTGGATGCTTATTGTTTCTTATTCTAATTATTCAGTAACTGGCCCCGGTTAAATGTTTTAAAAACTGTGGTGATCCATTCGGGGATGGTGAGCAGCTGTTTAGCAGGTAACCATATGGATAGCTCGCGGGATCTGGCTGGGATGGAGTCATCACTAGTTTGAGTTTAGTCTTCCGCTGTAGTCTTATGACATTTTCTTTTCTAGTTGGTTTGGTTTGAGACAGTTTATATCGTACGTTTGGTTTGGTTTTAAGTTATACGCACTTTAAACAGTTGAACTTTAAAGTATGTTTCTTTATGCTCACTTTTGATATACTGTACCTCGAGCAACCGAGATGGTAGCATCTCCATATGTTAAGGTGGTCTTGGTAAGACACCTTGGTGTATGGGGGTGTTACACCGAGAGGTAGGTAATCGGGACTTTGACCACGAATCCCGAAGGGAGGTGGGAGATACCTTGAGGCATTTTCTTCTTAATTCGATTGTTTGACAACTAGTCAAGGAGCCTTATGAATGTGAATTATTAAACTTCTCAGTGATGTAATCGAGCCCTAAGCCTTTTTTTATTATTTAGACCATTATTTATGCTACTTATTAACTTAGTTTGGTAGATTTAGTTAGATATTAATTTAGTTAATTAGCTTATTATCAACCAGTTCTTGATTTGCGTAACTAACTTGTAATTTGAGATGGACTAGTACTCGTCCCTTGATCTCCTTGTGGATTTGACCTCGACTGTCTACTACATTAGTTTAGTTCAGTTAATTTTGTTCTAACCAAGAGAGGGCGACAAACCCCACATCAACCTCGCTCAATACATTAAATAATTTTGATTATGAAACAAATAAAATACATGTATTTATCAATATAAGTAACTCAATTGAATTAATTTAAGATTAGGGTTGTCTGAAGAAAATTAAAGGCACGATGCTAAAATAAAAATGAACTTAAAAAATCATAAAAGTAAATTGTCACTAAAAATTTAACATAGCCTTTTATAACTGATACTGTAGCTCATCAGAACAAAAAATTTCATAAAAATCACTTAAAACTTGTGTTTTGCATAAGTTATCGTGAAGAATTTCATATGGCCCACTTTTTTCAAAGTTCTTAAACAAACCTATTTCTACGATTATTAATCCAATCCATTAATTACTAAGCCTTCTGATACATAAGGGACATTGGTATAAGTTTAAAACGCAAGTTCAAGTCAATCTTGTCTTTTGGATTCGTTCACTTGATTTAAAAGCTCAATATATCCGAAAATATGGCTATTTTTGATGTTAGATGATGAAATATTTTATTTAGAGTAAGAATCTCATATAGAAGATACATCGTTATTTGATCCTAACCTACCATTTATTTTTGACGAAACATTTGAAGAAATTTGTGATGAAAGTCACGTGTAAGAGAATAATTACAATTGAAATTATGACGATCCTAATACGCTGCCAATCTTGGGTGAGGAATTAGTATTCGATAATATGTGTTTGGATTCTCAAGTTAATGAACCTTATCGATCTCCACTTGATAAATCCATTGATAAGAAGCTATATGGTGGGTATTATTATTTTTTCTTGATTTGATTCTTATGGATGCTCATGATGATCTTGTTATTTCGAGAAACTATTACTTGGATTTTTCTATGATTGTGCATGGAGGGTGGTGGGGTAGAAAGCAGAAAAGAGGAAAGCATAAATCCAAGATGATCTTCGCTTATGTTGCTTGCTGAAACTACAAATCAAACAAGGAGCATAAGTTAGAAATCAACATAGAAGATGATGAATTACATTAGCGTTTAAATTTGTGTGCAAGATTAACTCCTGAAATTTTTACATCTTATGAATTTAAGCTTACAAGATTTGTGTTTCATCCTAGAGGGTCTGATGATGAAAATTTCAACTTCAAGATTTTTAATATTCGAGGACGAATCTTTTTGAAGAAGGGGAGAATGATACATCCCTGGGTATAAGGAGGCGTTTAGTTCAACAAAGGGAAAGGGAATGAAAACAAGAAAGGCAATGGACGGGAATAAAGGAATGGGATTACCCTCACTCCTTGTTTGGCTAGATAGGAATGAGGAATGCCTTATTATTAGTCCACCACCTATATTTACTAAATCACCTTCAACAACTACCACTCCAACTACACCATTGTCCACTTCGACCACATCCACCAACTACCTGCACCATAAAGAGACGCTGACGTTGACATCCTGCTGCCGGCGCCACCTTTATGACCTCCATACCCATTGTCCCTCCAACCAACACAACTAGAAACACATATTTAAACCCACAAAAACCTTATCCAAGACAAGAAATCCCCTCATCCACCCACGAAACCACTAAATCTAGTGGTTTCGTGGGTGCGGGAGGGGATTTCGGGTCTCGGGAAATGTTTCTGTGGGTTTAAATATGTGTTTCTAGTGGTGGTGGTTGGAGTTTTACATGTGGAGGGAAGAATTGGTGGGCGTATGGTGGTGGTAGTGGTTGGGATCAGTGTTGCTGGGGTGGGCGCCGATGGCCAGGTTGTCGGAGGTGGTGTGACATTGTGGTTGTGGTCGTTGTTGGTGTTGGTGGTAGTGGGTGTGAGTGTGAGTGGTTGTTGAAGGTGATGTGGGGGAAGGGGGGAAAGAGTATTGGATATGTTGGGAGATGAGGGGTAATGATGTAGAGAAACTTGGAGGTAATGGAGGGAATAAAATTCTCTTTATTTGTGTCAAACAAACATAAACAAAGGAAATCATTAATTTTGTTTCCTTTTCCCTTTTCTTTTAAACAACTAACCAAATAGACCCTAAGATCAAACCGCAAGTTCAAGTCACTCTTATCTTTCAGATTCGTTCACTTAATTTAAAAGCTCAATATCTTCGAAAATATGACTATTTTGGTGTGATTTTTGTTGGAGATTAAAGTACAGGGTTTTGGCTTTCCAACGAGTGGTCACGTGCTTTGTTTGGTTAAGTAACGAAGGAGTTATGGTCATTTTTAAGTTGAGTTGTCCAATTCTTATACGGGTTTTAAAAATGACGGGACTGCAAGTTTGAAGCTCAATCGGAATCATTCTTAATTTGTTTTTTCCTAAATCGAGTCTAGTTCTTAGTTTCCAAATTCAAGCCAGCTTGTTTTATTTGTTTCTTAATAAGTTTAGGAAAACTAGTTTTCTTATTATAGCTAGAATAGTTATTATTATTTCCTAGTTAGTTTAGGAAATATTTTATCGTCTTCTACTAAGTTTAGAAGGTTGACATTAATAGTATAAATAAGGAGTCTTGTAATCCTTATTATACAAATTATATTGAGTTGAGAGCTTTTAGCTTATTGCTTGTTATCATTCCTTTACTTTAAACTTGCGAGTTTATAGTGTTAATTCTTCCTTGCGAGGTTGAATCTCGTGTGCATAGATTAAGTCCTTGCGAGGCAAATTAAAATACGAGTAACAACTTGAGTAGTTTTACATCGCCTTCAAATAAATAGAATACAAGTTAAGTGATTCAATTAGTAAAAATATAAATAAAAAATAACATCGCAATCGAGACAAATTAAAATACGAGTAACAAAACAAAAGGAATAAAAGATGGATGAGATAGTAGATCAAATAAATTTTGAAATTCTTGCAAATGAAAAAACTATTAAAACTATCGATGTAATAGGCGTCAAAATCATATAGAAATTACTTCTTTCAAATTTGTGTATTAAAAAAGTAGGATGTGAGATGCTTTCAAATCGAATAAAAACTTAAACTCCAATATTAAGAAGAGGGAGGAGTAACTATAGATTTATGGAGAAGTAAGATAGATTAGAAGAATCCAATCATTTCATATTTGAGGATATCAAAAGATTAAGAAAAAAATTAGCGAGGTCAGAGTTTGAGAGAACTTTAACTAATGGATCATTAACTAGTATAAATCCCGCGCCACTGCGCGGTATATATAGAGATTTCATTTTTTAGGGTATTGTTTAAACCGGCATCTTATTAATATTTAATACTTCAATCCATTTTATTTTGATATAAAAAAATTGAAATGGAAAACGAATCAAAGAGAATTGAGTAAAGTTATTAAATGTGTATTTTTATGAAAGTACTTTTTTTCACCATAAAACTACGGATTCCATTTTATCATTTTTTCCAAATTTTTTAATGAAGTTTTTTTTAATTAGGAATCTAATAGTAAGTATGTGTTAAGTTAATTTCCAAAGTAACCATTATTGCATTATGAAAAATTTAAACATATAGCCTATAGTTTAATACCAATTTTAATTTATTATAATGAAAAAAATCATAATTTTGAATTTAATTAAATGATCATAGTATAATTTAATTATAATAACATTATATTTTATGGAAAAGATAATAGTTTATTAAAATAAAGTTTTAATTGTTTCTTTACTAAGTTGGATACATTTTGGAGGGAAAAGTAAGAGAATTTTTATTCTCTTAGTAGTAAGGGAGATTCTTCTGAGAAAGGAGAATAACGTGTCACTTATTACATTGCATTTTGAATTTTTTTACGCTTGCAGATTTATTGATAAAAGACTAACACATATGGGCCCCAATATTACTGTGAATTTGAATTATATATATAAAGTCATAAGGTGTTTTGAAGATATGACGATGACAAAGATTAGATCGGTGACTTATAACCGTTTTCGGACCACATCTCCAAAACCCTTCTCTTTTGGTCATCTTTAATATCCTCACTCTTCACTGTCATTCCTCTTTCTATTTACAGAATATTTAAGGGTACTTGTTCTAAACTTAAGCTAATATTATATCTGGATGTATTGAATACATTTACTTCGTAATAATTATTCCAGAAAGTTTTCATCTTTGATTGTTTTTACATATACCCACTTGCACATATGTCTTATTCTATATATGATTAAAATTCATTTATTTGTGCTTTGTGTGTTAGTGGATGTATTGTAATCATGCTATGTATAATTCAGACTTGTATTTTTCTAGTATTTTTGTTGGTATTTGATTATCTGTTTAAAAACAAAAAAATGAATAGTATATGTAAAAGAAATAGCTATAAGAAATAGCTATAACTGAACTAGACCGGAAATTATTACCAACCAAAGCTACTACAATCACGAGTTAGCTTGCGGTTTATGAAGTTATAAATATTGTGATAATTTTTAATAACGTAAAATAAAAAATGTGTAGTTTCGATTTACCTGATGAATAGGAAATCATATGCACACATGTTAAAGCCAGACTTGAAATTTCTCATGTAATCGAAGAATTCGAGCTGCCTTGGTCCTCTCTTCAGGCACATGTGATTGAAGTAGGGAAGTTATCATATCTCGGATCCGAGGTTTTTTGTAGCTTTTTCTCATTGCTGACGATCCTCCATGCATGAAAAATGCAAGTAAAGATTTTGCTGCAGATTCCTTCTCTATTGGATGTCCCCACTGTAACATTCGAGTCAAAATTATGACTATTAATTTCTCCCTTCGAATTTTTTTAGCTCCCTTAGGGTGTGTAACTAAAAAACCGAGCACATCCGATGCCATCTTTCGGAACCCTCGAATGTTCATTGCTTTTACCATGGCTTTTGCAACGCCAACCTTTGTCATAAGAACCTTGGTCTCCTCACGTTTAGATAGGTTTATCATGGTGCACATGGCATTTATTTTGTCATGAAGAGAACCGTTGGTTAATATTTCTATCAAGGTTTTCAGTAATCCCTTTTCCTTTGCAAATTTCTTTGCGTATTCCAGAACCATAGATAGACTATGAATTGTTGTTATTGCATGTTCTCTCGTAGTATTTGTTTGTCCATCTTGAAGAACTTTCAAAATTGACATCAAGCTTCCTTGGGTTTGTATTATTGGTATTTTATTTTCCGTGTGTATAGATAGATACATAATTATAACTGCGGAATTCTCTTGGGTAATATGGTTTTCCGATCTTAGTTGCTTAATAAGAAATAAGGTATATCCGGCATTCACAATATCTATGCGTGCTTGCTTGCTCCTTTCAGTGAGTAGTCGTAGTTCTGATAGTGCCAAATTTTGAGCAACTTCTGACCTCCGTGAAAAAAGATCAAGGATTAGCTTAAGCATGGCTTTATTCGCTTCAGACACCGCTCGATTACATGAATTTTCTTGAATGTTTCTTTTACGTTCTTCATGTGTATATGGAAAATCAGGTTGATTATAGGGTATTCTTTGAGCAATGCACCACTTAGAAATAAAACTTTGAACAACCTTGTTAGGGATGAGAATTATGACACCGAGATCTGTTCTTGTTACAGGACATCTTAAGTTTCCTTGCTTAAACCAGTCTGTGATGGCAGTTCTATCAAAAGTTTGCCCCGTTGCCAATGTGACAGGGTCTATCATCAGATCACGTGAAATTGGACATAAAAAGTCCTCTGGAATCATGTCTAGTGTTTGTTCATCTACTTGATTAATCTCTTTTTCCATGGCGTTATTTGATTCGTCCACTATTATCAATCCTATCTGGACAATTGAAATTAGTAACCTACTATAATGCAAAAGTGCTACAAAACCCCTTAGCACCGATGAAGAAACATTGATCTCTCTTTCACGTCGTAAGATCATATCTTCCACGGATTTGATTTCTTGTCTCCATGTATTTAAATCTCTTATGCCCAAATCTTCCACAAAGTATTTGTATACATGTGTCTGATTTGGCACTTCCCCTCTAACAAGTGCCTCATAAAAGCCAAATATTGTACTTTTAAGAGATTCTTCAAATGGATCTATAAAGAATTTTCTTTTCCCCAATTGGTTTTTTATTAATTGAAGAAGATCAACAATATCATCATTTAAATTCAAATTTTCGTGAGTGATGACATCCAAAATGCACAAAATTTCTTGATCGAGATCATGAAAATAGCTTGATATAGTGGTGTTTGAAATTAATAATCTTAATCGGCTAGATTCCAAACAATAAATTAACAGATCTTTGGCCCTATGAAGTAGTATGTAAAATTCTGCCATGCATGTTACTACTGAGCAATTCTGTTTAGATTTACCTGATTTAGTGATTGACTCAAACAACTGGACTAGGATCTCAATCTTCTGTATTAGAGAACGATAGTTTTTCTTTTGAAATGAAGGAGATTTGTCGAAACAAGCAGCCAGAAGTTGTTTAGCTAATCTGGTTACGGCATACGGGACCTCAGATTCATTGAGAGAAATTGGAATGATGAATGTTTCTGTGGAGAGTGATGTGCGCCTTTGCATATAGGAAATTATGTCTGTCGATGTAGTCATTGTCTGCGCAACTTAGGGTTTAGGTAGCTTCAAGATGGCTTTTATAAGCATTTAGTTGTGTGTATTTCTACTTGTTTAAGACAGATATGGTATATATGTATCTAATATAGTAGAATATAACGTACGATATGTTAACGTTATGTTCTTTCGCAAATTTGTTTTCATGTTTGTATAGTGGTTTATTTTCGCTTTTGAAACTTGAAATCTAAATATAATGTTACCTTTAAGAAGTAGGATGCATGACAAATCCATAGTGAAATATATACATGTGCTAGTTTTATTTATTATTTTTTTATTGCCATTGTTGTAAAAATGACTGCTCAGGGTAGACGCTCACTCACTTTGCTTTGAAGTTGGGATGCTAATCATGACAATAAAGACTAACTGATCTTGTTAGCTTTACAATTGTAATAGTTTTGTCCGATAACTATTCCAATTTCTATTAAAATCAATGCCAAATTAGTTCTTTCCTTTCTAAATATAGTAAATACGAAAACGTGAAGGTTTATATTCGCAATTTTACGGTTAATTAAATTACTAATAACCCTTCATATCAATTTTATTGCTCTTTTTCTCTTATACAAAATGATAGTTCACTCATTCATTTTGAAATGGTTATCTTATAATCTATTTTTCTGTTAAACATGTGGTTATAGGCTTATAGTGAAAAACATAGGCTTACTTATTAAGGAAGAACTTTGATCATCAGAAGTTTATAATAACTTTATGCATTTTGAGTATCTCTATGGTTTATGTACCTTCATGGCTCATGTTATTGATATCCTTAATCCTTTATGGTATCTATAAGTTTTATTCAAAATGCATCTACTTCCTTATATTCTTGTTAAGCTCTTGCATTTATTGACCCTAAACTCATGTAGTTTGTCAAACCTTCTCTTATATTTATTCTGAAAGAATCACTTATATCCTCGATCACAAGGCAACTTTAGTGTAAACACAAAATCAAGAAAAGAGTTTCTGTGGTATCTTGACAATGACATTGTAAAAAATGGAACTATAACTAATGCAAATCACTCTTTCTTGAGTTTGGTATTGAGTGAATTGTGTTCGTCCTCAACTCCCAGTTCGATATCAAACAAAAAGACCTTGATTTTACAAGAAGTAATGCAAAAAAACAAAAAGATTCTTGTTCATTGTTGTTTAATTTAATAAAAAACAGTCTAACTCACTTCTCTTGATTGGAAGACACTTTGTTCTCTCAACGCGCTCTTCTGGCAGAATGAGTAATCGTTTGGCAAGGTTCAAAATGGAGCAAATTACTCGGATATGGCTAGTTAGTAGGGTAATTTTTCCTTGAATAACAAGAGAGGTTCACAACGGTGGAGCTTGCATCCTTAAATGTGTTCATCTTGATGAGATATTTATGTTGTGGGTGCATGTTGAAGTGTGCGAAATTTTTAAAAATAGGCTAGAGAAAATTACCTTACTCTAAAATGATTAATATGTAACTACTCCAAAATAAATTTTATGAGTGTTACGTTATGATGAAGAGAGAGTGAAACTAGTGACCTTCTATGGTGAACAGTGAAGGGAATTTATAGGGTGTGCCTGTACGATCATGGTTGAACACATGGCAGGCCCATGTGTCCCCTTCTGTGCGTCCAACCAGTGGTCGACAATAGCTGGCTCTTATGGATACATTTCCAACATTATAGAACGATGTCACTATTTTGTTCGGACCTAAGGGCTAGACAAAGATGTTGCATGGATCTAGTGAGTCTGACATGTTCTTTATAAGTTGTCCTTGTTATTTGTTCGGACTATAGTATATCTGATCAGCTCTATGATGTGGCTTGTACGAGCTTTAATCACGTGCGTCATAAGAATATATTAGATAAGAAATGCTTATTTTTACTAATATCATATATTAAATAAAAATTAAGAATAATTACATGTTATAACTAAAATTAAATAAAATATATAACTTAAAAGGGGTTAACCCCTTTCGATTGTAACCCGATTGAAACCCGTATTTTATAAATCCGAAACATACTAGACCTGTATTATACCCGAACCTAAAATGAGCGAACATGGGACCCACCCACTTGACCTATTTGACAAGTCTAGTTGTACGTGGATGGTAGAAGGGGGTCAGATGGTAATGAATTGTAACACCCGAGATTTTGACACCATACTCCACTATATATTTAAAATGGCTAAGTGTGGACACGGGGGGCCCACGAGGTCGCTTGGGAAAACAAGCGTTTGCATTTGTGGAGTCGCCACCAATTTATTGTGGAAAATTGGAAACCGTTCGAATGCTTCGTGTCATGTCAAGACACAAAGTAATGACATAGACACTAAGAACTCGTTACCCTTAGCATTCTATGTCTAGAATGACTCTCGTGGATGCCAATGAACACGGATGTTCACAGAGATCTGGATTAAGGGGTGAGGGTACGTATTAGAAAGCTCTTTTGACCGAACACCTAATCCCGCCCGCCTCGATAGCGGCCTCTACTAATGATTAGGGAAAATCATCTATACTTGATATGTTGTCGATTATATGCATGCAATCCAACAAACAATAGATTAATCCTAGCATGTGAGAATTAAACTATGTCGGTGAACACGTAATTAAGCAAACAATGGGTCGAAGTAAGGATTAAGGTTGATTACATGTGGAAGCAAACAAACGATAATAAAGATACAACAAATGAAATACGATAATTAAAATTATAATAATTAAAATGATTTGATGATGATTTACGTCGAAAATACGTTTAAAACGGATAATTTGAGAAAAGAAAAGGAAAATAATTAAGGGTTAGAAAACGGAGAGATTAGTGATGATATTACGATTAATAGTTGATTAATACGTAAGACTAATAAACTAGGTCAAAGCAAAAATGGAAGTTCAGGGACATAAATCACCAAGGAAAAGGCGCAGCAGAGCTGCGTCCCTTGGAAGAAGCGCAGTGGTCACTGCGTCTGTTCCTGAAGTGAGTTCTGGCTGTGAAGCCGGAACTGCATATCGTAATGTTCATTGGTGAATTTAATGATCGATTATTAATGTTCGACTCAAGTAGAAGTGATTTAACAGGTTATTTATATGCAAATTGTCATAAAAGCAATAAAGAGCGAACTTAAATTAATTAGAACGAATTAAGGACTAAATATGAGTGAATTAAAGATTAATAAGAGATTAATTAGAATTAATTTAGGGCAATTACTAAGACGAAAACGAATGTAAGACGCGATAAACTGATGAAAATATACAAAAGTCGAATCCCAGAGATTTGATATGAATGAATCGAATCTCCAAAATCCGGGTTTGATTTTAATGACGAAAACACGCAAATATGGATTACTTGGGATTTAAGTCGGAATTTAAAGGCGAAAATTGTACATGTTATGATTATAATTATTATATACGAATGAAAAAGAAGAAAATAAGAAAGAAAAACGAAATAAGACGAATTAACAGAAAGACGAGGAAGAAGACGAAAAGCAGGAAGCTGCTGGCGGCCCTCGGGAAGAGAGCGCGCAGCAGATCTGCGACTCTTGAAGAGGCACGGCGAGATCTTTGCGACTCTTCGAAGAGGCACAGTAGTTGCTGTGTTTCTTCTCGACGTCTGCCCTCTGTTAATCCATAAAAATAGGTTTGATAAAAGGGTTTTGTAAATCGGTTTTAAACATGCTTTCGACGTAAACCTTACAATAGTTTATATAAAAAAATATAATAATAAAACATGGGATTTACACCCTCAGACTTACATGTTTGACGAAACGAGATTAACTAAGTTAACGATTAGTGATTGCTCGACTCGAATGTATGATGAAAGTGCCCTCGTAAGAGGAATTAAATTAAATTGATTAAGTTGATTGAGTGGAGTTGGTCAACTTGGTCGGTCATGCAAAACGAGGCTGATACTCAGAAGGATCCGAGCTTACGTGGTCGAAAATTCAAGCACGTAGACGCCAATAAGCAAAGAGCGCGGTCTTAGAATGCAAAGGGAGAAGAGAAGGGCGGACACTCGCGTGAGAAATATGAGGAACGAAGGTCCCTATTTATACTAATCACACGGAGGAATTAGGGTTTCTGTAAAACTTTGGAAACAAATCTCGAAAAGATCTTAAAATACGCAGAAAAGAGCTGGGGAAGAGGCGCAACAGCCACTGCGGCTCTTGGAAGAGGCGCAGCAGGTGCTGCGTCCTTTCCCCAGGAGTTTCCTCCTGCGGAAGAAAGATTTTCCGCGTTTTTGTTATGGAATTGCGGTAGATCTCAACTTCTTTATTGTTTAAAATATAATTTCGGGATATATTTTGCCAAAAGATTAAAAGATTAAAATTATGTAATAGAAATATCCGGAATATTTCAGAACATTCCGACTCGGCATTTTAAACAGTTTATTAGAAAATGATGACGGTTTTTTGACCCGGACTCCAAATGAACTCTAATTACTGTCAAAACGACCGTAATGGCGCGTAGATGACGACCAAGGGGTAGACACAAGTATTTGAGCTATCACTTGACGATAAACTTACGAATTGTCATAAATTATTCCGTGTACCAAATATGCGGCTCAATCATCACTGGGTGGCTTGCGGGAGGTGCAGAAATGAGGTATCTACAGAGCCTCCACTTTGACTGAGGCTTGGACAAGGCGAAAGTCAAAGTATAGCCATCAGGTCAATCGAAGATTACAACCTGACGACTATGGCGACGCGAGGCGGCTCAAGGGGTCTGAGCCAATGACCTGTCGTCGGGAATATTTTAGAGTCTGTCGACTTCCAGGGAGGGTCGTTTAAAGTCCATTAGACTATGTAAGGAAGCTCGTCAGCCATAAGAAGAAATCCTACCTGAGATTTCTTTTTCGAGACGTTTCCGGAGGCGCGTAGGAACTAAGGGTAAGTGTAAGAGCTAAGGCTAGGACCTAAAGGATATATAAGGGTTGTGCTAAGGGCGTGGGACCCTAAAGTAAAACATCGGCGAGAAGGTGGCCTATGGGTAACTAAGGTTTTGGGCGTATGAACCCGAAAAAAGGCGATTTCGAAGGAGTGCGATCCAATCGGTGAAGGCTAAATGTAGGAACATGGGTAGTTTGGAAACCTACGGGATAACTGGTATGAGAACATCTGGAAAGAACAAAATGTAACATAACATTGAAGGCAGTAGGACGTCGGTAGAAACTGCTGGGGGAATCTGCTCGCGTCGGTCTCAAGCGAACTCCATATCTTAAGAGGTACAATTGGCTGTCATGAACTCTCGCTAGGAAAATAATTGAGGCGTGTCGAAACACCGTCGGAGAAAACCTGCTCGTTGTTGCAAGCGAAGTCTTGATAAAGTATTGCGACAATTCATAGTCTGCTCGAAAATACGGGTCCGGACGAAGAATAAATATCAAACGGACCAAATTACGATATATGGTGTTGGAGAAGAGGCGCACCAAAGATGGGCCCACGAATAACGAACTCCTAACGAATTTTTGAAAATCGAATTGGAAGGAAGCCGAGGAAGGGGCACAGCAAGAGCTGCGACTCTTGGAAGAGGCGTAGCACCTGCTGCGTCTTTTTCTGGGTTCGTCCCTGTCTGAGTAAAAACTCGACAAAACCCGTGTTTATTCATTATAATAAAACACAAAATCCTTTAAATCTCTCTCAAATTCCGTCGACAGTCCGCCAAAACTTGATCAAAATCTTGCATTTATTATGACTAATCGAGGTATGTGTCTCATTCTTGCTTAAACATCCGCATTTCGCTTAATTTGAGTCGAGAACATTAGGGTTTTCAACCCAATTAACTCGAAAATTTGGGGCTTTTCCCCCAAACAAATTTGCCTTGTGAAATTGACATTAGAAATGGATAATTGGTAGTGTAAGGAACATAACCATTTGAATTTTCATTGAATATTGAGCATTTGAGTAGAATTGAGACGGTTTCTCAGCTGTTTCGTAAATTGCTTCGAAAATGGCCTTAAGAATGCCCATTTGTGTTGAAATTTGGTATTTGGAATCCTTGTGTGATGGGTAAACTTCCTACCATCTCAGATTTTTGATTTGTGACGGCTTTTTCAGGACACTTTTTAAGGCATAATCGCCGTTATAACAAAATGTTGCCGAAATTTCGTCTCAAACCCATGACTAGGCTCAAATTTAGACTTGACTTTACCCATTTTACCACATGAGCGGTCGGGTTTTGAAAGAAATGGCCAAAGATGGCGAGAAAAGAGCTATTTTCGGAGCTTGAAAGGTTTAAAAACACCTTGACTGAGGCTCGCCGTCACTTGACGCGGCCTAATTTACTCTAATTTTGCAGGTGACGTGGCTTCTACGTCGGGGAGGGCTCCCATGGACGTGGATACTGACTTCGACCCGTCTCTTACTTTCGAGGAGGTGGTATAGGAGACGTTTGCTGAGCAGGCTGCCGAGGAGGAGGCTGTTGAGGAGGAGGCCCTGAGGCGGGCCAACGTCGGACGAGGCGGTCACCAGCTAGAGAGGTACCCCAGTGGGCTGAGAAATGGGATGGTCGACAACTCATTTGGGCAGCATAGAGTCACCTGTCTTATAGGACGGTGAAGAGCTTGGTAAATCTCAAACTCGTCACTCCCTCATCATCTTTCTTTACTTATTTATTTGCCGTTTCATTTCTCTTTCACTTCGAGCTAAAGATAGCTTTGCGTCAAATCGATATATGAGGCTGGGAACATGAGGTCCTTTTCTGGCTACACGACGATGATGGAGGCCTACGGGGGACTGTCGGAGGAGGAGCAGGCCATCATCGAGCTTGGAGCTTTCAGAGCCTTGGTTGGAGCGTGGAGGGAGATCAAGGGAAGGAAGCTTCGGGCTAATATGTGCCTGATTCGAGCCTTCCTTGATCGGTACTAGGACACGACCTCGACCTTTCACATGCCTTTTGGCGAGGTCGGGGTCACGTTGGAGGATTACGACATGATTTCTGGTCTGCCGTGTGGAGTGGAGGCTGTGGTGTGGCCGTTGACGGCCATGAGGGTAGACTCGGCCGAGGCCAGGAGGCTGATCGGCTGGAACCTAACGGCGAGTGCTGCTACGGTTCCCGGGTTAGTGCCGAGCTCCTACGTCAGGGATTAGTTTGCGGGTAAGACCCCGATGGTGGTGACAATGGACGGGAGGAAGGTGGCTTCTCCTCCTTGTACTGCAGAGCAGAGGGCTTGTCTGTGGCTCTGGTGATTCTTATCTTCACTCTACCTTGGAGATAAGGGGGAGAGGCTGTCGACGAAGCTTCTTCCCTTCCTTTCTGACCTGAGTGACCTAGGTCGTTGGGACTGGGTCACTCCTGGCTTTGCGGTCCTCACTCGCTACATGAGGGCCATGGTTCGTCCTGAGCTGCTGGAGAAGGGGACTTCTCCTGCTACTGTCGGTCCTGGAATGCTGTTGGAGGTATGAACCTTCATTTTGTATCACGAAAGATCATTTCTTCTTCTTATTGAATCGACTTTCTTGTTTTGCAGGCGTGGGTGTACTCTTACTTTCCGGGCTTCGCGCCCAAGAGGACGGAGCCTGGGCCGAGGGCTTATCCCGTTGTGAAGGATTGGGTGATGTGTCGTACGAAGAGCCAGCGCTCTTCTTACGATGCCTGTCAACGGGGCGTGAATGTCCTGAAGCTGAGTGACGTAAGTACTTTTTAATCACTTTTCCTTCATTTTTTTATTAATTACTTCTTTTAGAATCGATCATAAGAATGATCTCTTGTTTGCTTGTCTTAGTGGGTGCCCAGGCCTTGGGTGGACTACCATGACGCCCCTCCTTTCGTGGCTGAGGTCCTTCGACCTAGGAGCTCGAGTCGGTTGCTGTTGAGGACGTCGATGGGTTCAATGTGGTATCTGGGCGAGCGCTTGACTCGTCAGTGCTTACGTGATGCTTTCACGGTTCCCAACGATCCTCCTCGGACGATGTTTAGGGAGCCTTCTGATGCTGAGAGGGAGGCTGACCTGGTAGACGTCGGTGGCGACGCTCTTCTTCTTCCTGGTGAGGAGTACTCCGCGTTCATTCGCCGGAGGCTGGCGTACTGGCCGGTCGTGGTAAGTGTTTCATCTTCCCTATTTGAGTTGACTTGATAAAATGATGAATGATCATCAAATAAAGAATTCATTTGAATTTTCAGGAGGTTGAGGAGGCGGGCGTCGAGCCTCCAGCGTACCCCGAGACCCGCGAGTACACTGACGCAGCGGGGATGACGACGATCTCCGAGCTCCGCGACTTCGGCGAGGTGGTGACATATGTTGGCCTAGAGGAGTGGCAGCACTTGGTCAAGAGGGTAAGTTCCCGATTCAGTTGGCTTTTGCTGTTGTATAAGAATACACTTGTCCATTTTATTGAAAACCTTTGTTTATTGAAATGCATGTGGCGCCGTCTTGGCACGTGGTATTGTGGAGGGTGGCCAACCAGCTAAGGGCTAGTGCCATTGAGGCACTTGCTGGTGGTCGAGGACGACAGGTATGAACCTTTCGTTTTACTTCATTTTGAATTTTTGTAGTTTTCTTGTATTTGAAATGATTGAAATGAGGCATTTCTTTGTCATTTGCAGAGGGAGCGCGACCTGGAGCGTGAGCTAGCGCAGTCCCAGGAGGAGACAGCTCGCCTGCTGAGGGAGTTGGAGGTTCGAGACGCCGAGATTGCCGCTCTCGAGCCCAGGGTCATCGAGCGAGGTGGCGACCAGGAGTGGTCGTCTTTGGTTTTTGTTGCTTCTGTTGTTGTCGTCGGTTGTACTGTACACATTTTGTACATTTAGGACTTCATTTTGGACTTGTTTTGGGCAGGAGCCCCCAGTTTGTTGTACATATAACATTTTGGTTGTATATATGACGGCCTGAGTGCCTTTTGCTGCTGGGTTGTATGTTCGTTCCTGCAGGTTAGCTTTGAACAGGTTTGGTAGATGACGGTTTACGCCGTCATGCTGCCGAAATTTACATAGAAACTGCACATAGAACACATATTGTACATATGGCTTAAACTAGCGCAAAACAAAGAAAAGACCTAAAAATGCAAAAAATTGCCCAGAAATGAGCAAACAAATGCCAAAAATTTGCAAAAAATGACCGGACGGTAGGGAGGGCTACCCCCTAAAAAAACAAAAAAAAGGAAATGTACAAGTTTGAAATGAAATGTGAAACGGGAGTGAAATGATTCCTCTAAAAAAAAGAAAATAAAATGAAATGGGTAAGTATGCTTATTTGACGAAAATATCGATGTCGTCTCGAAAGGCGTGCCCGGAAAAATAGAAAACATAAAATATGGTAATTTGACAGAATTACCAAAATAACAGCCTATTAGAAATATGAAATTATATCAAGAGGAATTAGGAAAGATCCAACGCGGAAAAAATCACAGAAACCCTCTGAGGAAGAGGCGCAGCACGAGCTGCGACCCTTCGAAGAGGCGCAGCAGGTGCTGCGCCATTTCCCCAGTTTGCCAGTTGTGACGGATTTTAGGAAACAACTTTTAGTATAAATATAGACGTCGAGAGAGTTTTTATTCGCATAATTCTTCCGTCCTTCCGTCTATTATATAAAATTCTCCTATTACATAAAAAAATTTACAAATCATGGATGCCTTTGAAAACCGTCTCAATGATTGGACAAATGAATTTACAAACGTTGAGAAGCATGATATGGGTGCTTTCAATTTGGGATCAATCTTGAGTTTGAAGCTGGTGAAGGTTGTAAAACCATTCTTGGATGCTTGCCTTGAATATTGGGACCCTAATTTCCACGTGTTTGCCTTCGCTGGAGGCGATATCTATCCTTTTCCTGAGGAAATTGCTGCAATTGGAGGATGGGACCCAGAAAATATGCCTGCTATACCCTCTAGCTCTCAAGGGTACAAAAACAAGTTTAGAGATTTACTTGGACTGACTAAAGCTGAGGTTCACCGTCTTGTAACCTCAAAAAGAGTCTGTATGCTCAACTTTATTGATCGATTTATAAACAGGGAAGACCCTTCTATCTCTTATATGGCGAGGCTTAGGGCATTCGGGTTTTGCCTACTACATGGTTATGTCCTCCAAGGGCATGTTGATAAGGAAATGAGAGGAGATCCTCGTTTCTTGAGCTTGATTGAGCAAATGGAGCTGCGTAGTAGCCCAGCTTGTCTGTGGCTAGGAGAGATCATTTTGGGGTTGGATAACAGGAAAGCTGTAATACCCCGTATTTTATATTGTTTATCGAGTCGAGTAATTGTGTAGTCGTGTTGATATCGTAAGACCAAGTTACTCGTAAACTTGTTGAGACGGGTTTAACTGAACGATAACTTACCCATTTACATATCACGTTACCCATACCCATGACCCATATCACGTTACCCATACCCATGACCCATTTACCTTCTAACTTGATCTTTAACCTAAGTTTTAACCTAATTTTACCCTAACCATACACACCCCTCATCTCACACGCCTCCCTCCTTCACCAACACCAAAACACCAGATTTCACGCCTAGAGAGGGAGAGGGTGTGGCCGTGAGTGTTGACAGCAGAGCAAGGAAGGGCTAGGGACTTTTGTCGACAATTTGTGGGTGGCCGTGGTGGCTGTTGTGGTGGCGGCAAGGTAAGAAGTTAAACTCCCTTCTCTGTTTTTGTTTTATGTCGAGTTTTTGGCAGTTGTTGTGTGTCTTAGGGAGGGGATAATGGTGGCTGGTGTCTGGGTATTCGTAAAGGGTGGTTGGTGACGAGTGCTTTGGTGGCGGTTAGGGTGGTCTTAGGTGGTTGTAGGGGCAGAGGGAGGTGGTGTCGATAAGGGGGTAGGAAGCAGGTTATACACGGTTTTCAGGGGAGTTTAGACCAGTGGGTTTTGGGTGGCGCCACCGTCGACTAGGGGGAGGTCGACGAGGTGGTGCTGTGTTGTCGGTGTTCATGGGTTGGCGGCGAGAAGAATGGTGGTGGTTTGGGCAGGGAGTAGTTAATAGGTGCGGTGGTGGTGAGTGGAGAAAAGGGATGTTTGGTGTTGCGTGGTGGTGAACCAGGTGTTTGGCGGCCGTGGTTCACCTCGCCGGCGGGAGTCGACCCTACTGGAGGTGGTCTCGGGTGGCTGGTTTGAAGTGGGTGTTGGGGCTGGTGGTTGACACGGCCTCACGGTGGCCTGTGGTGGTGCGTGGATGAGTGTGAAGGGGTACGGGCTGTTTTGGTTGTTCGAAACGGTTTTTATTGATTTAATCGTTATATTTCGTATCGGGTCGTATTCTAAATTAATTAGTTAATTTCCGTGTTGTTTAAAATAATTAGAGACGGGTTTTTGAGTCGGGTTTGTTAAAAGAGAAAAGTTACTATATCGGGAAGTTTCCATTTTAAGAAATTCTATTTTTAGTAATTTCTATTTTGGGAACGGGAATAGTTAAGTAATTGGTTATCATTTCATTATCTTTCAGAGGGCGAATTATTGTGGATTATCACTGAGCTTCCGACTAATTGACTGCAGTTCTGAGGTAGGGAAATACACTTGACTTACCGGTGTTGTTAAATTATGTTGAGTTGTTGTGTTACATGTGACCGAGCTGTGATCGATGACTTGTGCGTGGTCGTAATTTATGTTATGATTCCTATACTGGAGTGTGGTTGACTGAACTGTTCGTGTTGATTATGTTATTTCATTATTTTGATAGCTGGCATGATTTCATTCATTGATATACATATCATGTTGCATTGATTACTGTTGAGCATTGCATATGCATTGGAGTTGGAGGATGATGTGGTGGTGAAAATGTTGAGATACGATGTGATGTTGTGATAAGGCCCAGGCGGGTTCTGCAGGACTTGCCCTGGTGTCCTCCGCTGCGAGCGGGCAGATCGACTACGGTCGATATATATAGTCTACCGGGGATCGGTATGGTGGGCGTCGGGGGTTGTGTGTGATGAGTTGAGATGGAGATGGAGGTGACGGAGTATCATGCATATCATATTTACTGTTTTATTGTTTTCCCTACTCAACCTCGTGGTTGACCCTGTGTATTCGTGAACACCTGTGATGAACCGTTTTATGGGGAGCAGACTTGACAGGTTTAAAAGATAGGACGGGAGCTTGATGGGCGTGAGACACTGGATCAGAAGACATAGTAGTTAGATCATTATTTAGAAGACTTCCACTTCCATTTATGTAGTTCTTTATAGTTGTTGTAAAGGAGTTGTAGTAATTAAGTTAAAGGATTTATGTAAGTTGCCTTGGAGTTTAATTTGTTATTCACTACCTCGGGAAACCGAGATGGTAACACCGTCATTTATCTGAGGAGTCCTAGTTCAGGCCCTTAAATAAACGGGGGTGTTACAAAGTGGTATCAGAGCGAACGATCCTCAGGCCTAAACCAATGAACCCAATGAACGTAGGATGTGTCTAAATAAAATGAACCCCTGGGAATAAACTGTTAGGAGCTCACAGTGCGGTTAAGAAGGCGCCCTTAATGCGTGCTCTTTTGCCCTCTCAGTTTTGAACCAGGCAACCCAAGAGAAAACGAGTGAATGGGGTAGTTAGAAGGAAAACCTTGGATATAAGCGAGTTGATGTATACCTTGAGACCTAGTGCTGAAATTATGATATTTATCTGGATGGATGTGAATGACGTGTTGATAGTGCTATTATGTCTGGTAATATGTGGTTATGTGATCCCAAAGCCATGCTAGTATAGTATCGTGATAGTAATGAGAGACACCATTGAATTGCTTGTTTCTAGTCGTAGCAATCGTGATTAGATGTAAGGGGTAGGTCGGGAGGCGAAGGGACTTCTATGGGATAGATGTTTACGTAAATACAAAAGTGTGAGATTTAAGTTAGGATGAGTTAGTATCGATAGTATGGTGGTAAGAGCTTGGAACATGGAAAATGAATGATTTAGTGTTGAAATCCGTTTGTTTGATTTTACTCTGTAATTGATCTTGCTGTCATTTCCTTCCTGTTAATTTTCTACGGATGAAAATTTTATGAGAAATAGCCTCGTGAGTTAGTGTTCTTTTGGCGTTGGTTTCATGCTTATAGGGTATACGGATTAAGAGTAATAAATGTTCTAGTGGGCTGTGGTTGGGAAGTTCCTGTGCAGTGATGTGTTGACCGACGATTTTGTAAAAATCCTCATTTAATTTGTGTACATGATTTTTGCATAATTCCAACTCCATCGACTAGAGGTTTCGCATATGTTTTCAAATTGATAAGCCACGAAAATTCTTGATGTCTCTATATTAAATGGTAAGTTTTTTCAAACTGACCCAAGTTTTGGACCAATTGCTGTCACATACTTGTTTGGACCAACTGAGTTGTAAAATTCTTTAAAAATTGAATTCTCGAACTTTCGACCCCATTCTTTTTATCACAAATTATTAACTCTCTGTATGTTATGAAAAGTAATATAACTTAAGTTTTCGTTGAACGGCTGTTTATTCGTGATTTTTGAAAGTTACAACGTGAATCATGACCTGTAAATGTGCGTTCTATGCTAAGCTTTCACACAGTTGTTTGATTAATTCATGAGCCTTAGTAAGGTGAAATTATAATGTTTTATATGATGATAGTAGCACGCATGTTCAGTAGTTATATATCTTAACAAGCGATAAAATTAAAACTTAGTTGATAATATTGTTGGCATGATAGCATGAGTAAAATTGGATAGCTTAATTTGATTCTTAGTCGAGGGTGAAATGTTTATACGAGTCCAGTTGTTTGCATACTTTGTATACATTTGGCATGATGTAATGTCTCTGGGTGTGCATCTTATTTGCATAGTGGTCGGATATATATATAAATATAAAACTATATTGTCATATCTTGGTAAGTTGATAGCGTTAAAAGTTAATTGACTGTTCTAACATACACGCATGAATAATTATAATAATTAGGTCTAAATGTCTACACATGAATGGTAGTAATGGTTATGCCTAAATATCACCACATGTAGGATGTCATCTGAGTCCTAAGGTTCTTTTTGTGAGCCTATGTGCCTATAGTTATACCTATTGCTTCCATTGCATTAAATTATTTTGGTTGAACCTAAACCTATAACATGATAATAAACAGTGTTGTTATTTTTGTTATTGAATATGTTCGTTATTACAATATCGTAAAAATACTAAAGTGATTCTTGCAATTGTATGGGCGTGATATAAAGGAAACTGTTTGATATAACACGACAATTGGCATATTTATATTCTCGAGTCGTTACTATCAATTATATTAAAATAAAGATTGTTATGATAACTATGTTGACAATTATAATAGGATAACCCTTGGATGATTCACCTGATATGCATTGGTTTTAATGATAGTTATTATAGTTGCATTTAATTGAGCCTACTAGTTGCCTAGTTATTTAAGTCGTGCAAATCAGAGGAGTTGTCCAAGTTGCTAATCTTTTACCATAGCTAGAATTCTACAAAGTATATGATGGCAAATGTATGTTTAAACCCTTTATGTGATATCGGTTGTTTTGCTGAAAATGAGTTGTACTAAGTTGCTGGACACCATTGAACGATATGGTTGCTATGATGTCAAACACATGTGGGATATGGAAGTAATGTTGTGTTGTTATGAATCATATGTTGTTACTTTTATTAACAAATACGTTTCAGAATTTATATCAAACAAATTGACTAATTCGTGTTGTATGTCTGATGAGTCAAAAGGTTTTGATTACGTGTTATGTTTTCTATGGTTTCTAGGTGTTAAGTAGTGCTTATGTACCACATGTTTTAATACTCCCGGTGATTTATTAGTGGTAGGGCGGGTCAGTTGTTCGAAAGTGGTAATGGTTTTGACTTGGGAGAGGAATTTGGTGGAGTCAATGTTAGATTGTATGCTGGTTTACGTGTATTCTTGCGGTTGATATTCCTAAAGTGGTTGTTTCCTGGTAGATAATGCGAACTGTGATGATCTTGAGTTGACCAAAACCCTGGTATTACAACAGTTACCCTGAAAACTTGTTATATAGCTTTCGCACACTTAAACCTCGAGGACGAATCCTTGTCTTAACACCCTTGTGCCTTAATTTGTTAACTTTCCATTTTGTAGGATGGATACCTACAATGTACATCCGCAAGACTGTTACATGTCACTTGACGCTGACTTTAATGAGCATTGTGAGAAACTTTGTGCTGTCATGGACAAGTATGGCCATAATGGGCACCCTGAGTACTTAACTAATACTCAGTTAAGAGCGTATACCCTTATCGATTCTATCCCTGACTCTGGCATACTAAAGGACAGCAAACGCTTCTATATGAGAGAGTTGACCACCCATTGCATGAGGCTATTCCGTGACCCCAATTACTGCGGCGGGGCCAGATACCCGCCCGAGTATACCTTTGACTTTATAGCAGGCGACCTGAGATACGAATTTTACGCTAACGTATCGGATGCCGAAAGTACGACTGAGCCACCCATGCCAGACATTGGGGAAGAGGTGAACCAGGAAGGGAATGACATAGAAGTCACCAGAATCAGAGGAGGCGCGACCTAAGAACCGTTAGGTTAGGGCTAGGAACACCATGATAGGCCTGTTATGAAACCGTGTAAACCTTTGGCTCCTTCTTGTTGTTCTTTTAGTTTGATGTTGTGTTTTAAGTCAAGCATGAGCTAAGTAATAAGTGTTACTTGTTGACAATCAGTTAATCCCATAATAAAACATTGTTTTCGACGTTAATGTTCTGCGCAATCTTTTATCACGTTTTCTTTTCTGTTACATGTTGTTGACAGTGTTTTGTTACATAGGAATATGAAAGTTGAGAAGAGGTTACGAGGACGTAACCATGTTTTTAGTTGGGTAGGATTGTAAAATCTTAATGTTTATGTCCAACTTGTTTATAGATTGTGGTTTTGATCAAGTTGTAGATCGTAGTTTTGACCAAGCTGATGTCTCGTTGCGTGGTACCCACACAAATGAGTCCTCTATGTTGTGTGATTAAACTGCTGCTGTTATGGTGCTCTGATAGTTTGCATGAGTTCATGAGTGGTGATAGGTCTGCATGAAGTAAGTTCCGGGACGTAACTTTCTTTTTAGGAGGGTAGAATGTAACATTCCGTTTCAACCGCTTGAGTCCATGAATCCTTGTACTAGAAAATCTGTTTGGTAGTTGAGCGAACTTCGGGACGAAGTTCATTTTAAGGGGGGAAGACTGTAATACCCCGTATTTTATATTGTTTATCGAGTCGAGTAATTGTGTAGTCGTGTTGATATCGTAAGACCAAGTTACTCGTAAACTTGTTGAGACGGGTTTAACTGAACGATAACTTACCCATTTACATATCACGTTACCCATACCCATGACCCATATCACGTTACCCATACCCATGACCCATTTACCTTCTAACTTGATCTTTAACCTAAGTTTTAACCTAATTTTACCCTAACCATACACACCCCTCATCTCACACGCCTCCCTCCTTCACCAACACCAAAACACCAGATTTCACGCCTAGAGAGGGAGAGGGTGTGGCCGTGAGTGTTGACAGCAGAGCAAGGAAGGGCTAGGGACTTTTGTCGACGGCTGTGGGTGGCCGTGGTGGCTGTTGTGGTGGCGGCAAGGTAAGAAGTTAAACTCCCTTCTCTGTTTTTGTTTTATGTCGAGTTTTTGGCAGTTGTTGTGTGTCTTAGGGAGGGGATAATGGTGGTGGTGTATGCAGGTATTCGTAAAGGGTGGTTGGTGACGAGTGCTTTGGTGGCGGTTAGGGTGGTCTTAGGTGGTTGTAGGGGCAGAGGGAGGTGGTGTCGATAAGGGGGTAGGAAGCAGGTTATACACGGTTTTCAGGGGAGTTTAGACCAGTGGGTTTTGGGTGGCGCCACCGTCGACTAGGGGGAGGTCGACGAGGTGGTGCTGTGTTGTCGGTGTTCATGGGTTGGCGGCGAGAAGAATGGTGGTGGTTTGGGCAGGGAGTAGTTAATAGGTGCGGTGGTGGTGAGTGGAGAAAAGGGATGTTTGGTGTTGCGTGGTGGTGAACCAGGTGTTTGGCGGCCGTGGTTCACCTCGCCGGCGGGAGTCGACCCTACTGGAGGTGGTCTCGGGTGGCTGGTTTGAAGTGGGTGTTGGGGCTGGTGGTTGACACGGCCTCACGGTGGCCTGTGGTGGTGCGTGGATGAGTGTGAAGGGGTACGGGCTGTTTTGGTTGTTCGAAACGGTTTTTATTGATTTAATCGTTATATTTCGTATCGGGTCGTATTCTAAATTAATTAGTTAATTTCCGTGTTGTTTAAAATAATTAGAGACGGGTTTTTGAGTCGGGTTTGTTAAAAGAGAAAAGTTACTATATCGGGAAGTTTCCATTTTAAGAAATTCTATTTTTAGTAATTTCTATTTTGGGAACGGGAATAGTTAAGTAATTGGTTATCATTTCATTATCTTTCAGAGGGCGAATTATTGTGGATTATCACTGAGCTTCCGACTAATTGACTGCAGCGATTCGAGGTAGGGAAATACACTTGACTTACCGGTGTTGTTAAATTATGTTGAGTTGTTGTGTTACATGTGACCGAGCTGTGATCGATGACTTGTGCGTGGTCGTAATTTATGTTATGATTCCTATCTTTGGAGTGTGGTTGATGAACTGCGTTCGTGTTGATTATGTTATTTCATTATTTTGATAGTGGCATGATTTCATTCATTGATATACATATCATGTTGCATTGATTACTGTTGAGCATTGCATATGCATTGGAGTTGGAGGATGATGTGGTGGTGAAAATGTTGAGATACGATGTGATGTTGTGATAAGGCCCAGGCGGGTTCTGCAGGACTTGCCCTGGTGTCCTCCGCTATGACGGGCGGATCGACTACGGTCGATATATATAGTCTACCGGGGATCGGTATGGTGGGCGTCGGGGTTGTGTGTGATGAGTTGAGATGGAGATGGAGGTGACGGAGTATCATGCATATCATATTTACTGTTTTATTGTTTTCCCTACTCAACCTCGTGGTTGACCCTGTGTATTCGTGAACACCTGTGATGAACCGTTTTATGGGGAGCAGACTTGACAGGTTTAAAAGATAGGACGGGAGCTTGATGTGCGTGAGACACTGGATCAGAAGACATAGTAGTTAGATCATTATTTAGAAGACTTCCACTTCCATTTATGTAGTTCTTTATAGTTGTTGTAAAGGAGTTGTAGTAATTAAGTTAAAGGATTTATGTAAGTTGCCTTGGAGTTTAATTTGTTATTCACTACCTCGGGAAACCGAGATGGTAACACCGTCATTTATCTGAGGAGTCCTAGTTCAGGCCCTTAAATAAACGGGGGTGTTACAAAAGCCAACCGCGAGCTTCCTTATTTGGGAAGTCCTATCATTTTGCAGGTAAGAACCTCATGTACAATACCAACCGTTTTTTTCCTTTCGTCTCTTTTTCTTTTTTTTCGTCTCTTTTTGTTTTCTTTTCCGAACGTTTATTTTTATTTTCGTTTTTTTTTTTTGGATACTAATTCCCGTCCTTGGTAGGTTTGGCTCATGGAGCGTCTGCGGTTGATCGAGCCCCCAGCTAACTTACCCGGATATCATGCTCGGTCGATTGCGATGAGGACCAGGCTCTATATGGTGGACTTCACTCTGGTTTGCAAATATTGGGAGAACAAGCTGAAGAATGAAGCTGGTCCCTTGATCAGATGGGTTGTGCCATGATGGCATCCCAAGTCAGTTACTAGAGTGTCATCTTTAGATCCTACTCGATCGGTACGCATTCCTGGCTTGGAATTCATGGTATGCATCTTCCCGGAGAGACTGATGAGGCAGGTGGGCCTTAAGTAGAAGATTCCTAAGCTTGATACCGTTCCTCAGACTGCAGTGGCACATACTGCCGCGAGTCGTAGAGAGTGGGCCCTCAAGTGGGCTCAGAGAAACATGTGGTTCCTACATTCTTCTGTTAGTTCATTGTGGGTATCGGATTCCTATTTGCAGTGGAGAAAGGCTACCACTCCCGAGGAGTGCGAGAAATTGAGGGAGTGTGAGCCTGTTGACTATAAAATCCATGAGGTAGCAAATGAGAACCAGAAGCATTTGACTGACGGGGAGGAAGAAGCCGGATTCCGAGTTGTTCATCCGTCGAAGAAACCGAAGACTTCTCCTGCCGCAGAGATGGTGGTTGATCGAAATGGTAAAGCTAGACCGCGTGAGAGACCTTTGGTGATTAGGTCTGAGATAGCACAGGAGCGCCCGGCCCGTGGTCGAGATAAAAAGTATGACAAAAATGACAAAGGCAAGGGAAAGATGGAAGAGTAGCCTGAGTCGTAGTATTATTTATTATTATTATTATTATTATTATTATTATTATTATTATTATTATTATTATTATTATTTATAATAAGTAGTGGGGATTTTAGAATCCTAGCCTTTTTATTGTTAGCATTTTTATTTATGTGGCGTACTATTATTATTTATGGAGGAAAAATGAATAAAAGATTAATTAGTTATGAAACTATTGTGATTTTCCTTTTATTATTCTTGTTGAATTTCAAATGCAAATGCAAATGTCCTTCTATTTACATTTAAAATAATGGGTTGTATCCTGTGAAGGATTGCCTACGTATTCATTTTAAAAATAAAATCAAACCCTTTCGCGTAGTTCGAGTAAATGTAAAAGAATAATTATTCTAAGCAAGAGCTTATAGCGAACTAGAAATTAAGCATGGGCCTTACTTACGCCTAAAACACAATTCGATTAATTTGATGATATGAGGATGACGAATTGTCAAAACGCAAGAGCAAGGTGACATGAACTTTATTTCAGCGGGCCAGGGGCTGTTTTTATTTCGTGTCGCATAAGCGGCATGTGGGTGTTACGCGTGGCGCGTCTTTGTCCTTAATCTAGGCATAATATCGTTTTAGTTGGTCGAGGTTAGTTGGGTTAGCAAATTCGTTCTCATCTAGGTCTGTGATTCTAACTGCACCCCCGGGAGTATGGACTTGACCGAGAACGGTCCGGCCCAGTTGGGTTTGAACTTTCCTCGTCGATTGACAGGTAGAAGAGCTCTAACTGATTTGAGGACTAAATCTCCTTCTTTGATGTTTCTAGGCTTAACCCTTTTGTTGAAGGCTCGTTTGATACGTGCTTGATATGTTTGCACATTATGTAATGCGCGCAATCTTCGTTCATCCAAGAGGATGAGTTCTTCATATCTATCTTTCTTCCAATCGACTTCTGAAATTTGACTTTCGAGTAGAATGCGTAAGAATGGGATTTCTAGTTCAACTGGTTGCACAACTTCCATGCCGTAAGTCAAATAGAAAGGAGTAGCCCCAGTGGGTGTCCTAACAGATGTGCGATATCCCCATAAGGCGAATGGTATCTTAATTGGCCAATCTCGATAATTATCGATCATTTTCTTGAGGATTGTGACAACATTCTTGTTGGCTGCCTCTACTGCGCCTTTAGTTTGTGGTCTGTATGGCGAGGAATGGTGGTGTTTGATTTTATACTTTGCTTGCAATTTTTCGGTCTCAGCCTGGAAATGTGACCCATTGTCACTGATAATCTCATGTGGGCAACCATATCGACAAATGATATTGGTTTGTATGAACTTTGCCACGTTTTTGGCTGTTAGACTGGTGTAAGATGCTGCTTCTACCCATTTGGTGAAATAGTCGATAGTTACCAGAATGAAACAGTGATCTCCTGTTCCGGCTGGGGTGATCTTCACGATGATGTCGATTCCCCAAGCAGAAAATGGCCAAGGAGATGTCATGGTGTAGAGTAGTGAAGGAGGGACGTGTTGGACATTCCCGAAGATTTGGCAGTTGTGATAATGTCTGACATATTTGATGCAATCGGATTCCATTGTGGTCCAGTAATATCCAAGGCGCGTGATTTTCTTTGCCATCATTGGTCCACTCATGTGAGGGCCACATTCTCCATCATGGACTTCTTCCATCACTTTCTGTGCTTGTGAATGATCAAGGCAACGCAAGACTACACCAAGAGGTATTCTCTTATACAATTCTCCTTGGATAAGGATATATTGAGAGGCGAGTAGGCGTATAGCACGTTGTCCTCTCTTATCCATATACGGCGAATAGGTGCCATTGAGCTTGAAGTTCAGAATGGCTTGAAACCAAGGTTCCCCTGAGTTTTCCTCTTCATCTCTAATTTGGTGGACATAGGCTGGTTCTGACCGTCATTCGATGCATAAAGGCATTTCTACCATATCGTCTGGCATGTTAATCAGAGATGCAAGTTTTACAAGAGCGTCTGTAAACTGATTTTCTTCTCGAGGTAGATGTAGGTAAGTCACTTGATCGAAGAATTGGGCAACTTGGTCTATCCTAGCATGATAGGGTGCTAGACTTTCACTTCTAATTTTCCAAGATCCCGTAATTTGGTTGATGATCAAGGATGAATCTCCGTGAACTAGAAGATTCTTGATGACTAAACCTACTGCCGCTTATAGCCCAATGAGGCAAGCTTCGTATTCTGCTGCGTTATTTGTCACCTCGAAGTCGAGTTTGACAGAGAGTGGTGTATGCCCACCTTCAGGAGAAAGGAGCAATACTCCTATTCCAAATCCCCTTATATTCGATGCTCCATCAAAATAAAGGTCCCAAGAGTCTACATTGGTTTGGAGTATATCCTCATCTGAAAATGACCACGTGTCTACTGCTTGGGTGTCGTTGATGGGATTATCTGCGAAGAACTCGGCGACGGCGCGCCCTTTTATAACCTTCAGAGGTACGTATTTGAGGTCGAACTCTGAGAGCATTAAGGTCCATCTTGCCAAGCGTCCGTTGAGAACGGGTTTTTCGAAGAGGTATTTGACAGGATCCATTTTGGAGTACACTTTGACGGAATAGCTAAGCATGTAATGGCGTAGCTTCTTTGTTGCCCACACAAGAGCGAGGCATGTCTTTTCGAGTGGTGTGTATTTGCATTTATACTCCAAGAAATTCTTACTAAGGTAGTAGATAACTCTCTCTTCTTTTCTGACGTTTTGTGCTAGCATAGCTCCCATGGCTGGTTCGGTCACTGTGAGATATAAACCAAGAGGTTGATCTCGTTGAGGAGGCATGAGCACTGGTGTTTTGGCTAGTATCTCCTTAATTTTGTCGAACGTCTTTTGACAGTCGTCATCCCATATGGTGTGATCTGTTTTCTTTAGCTTTTTGAAGATTGGTTCACAGATCATGGTAAGTTTCGATATGAATCGACTTATATATTGCATCTTGCCTAAAAATCCCCTAACCTCCTTCTCTGTCTGAGGTTGTGGCATTTTGATTAGAGATTTGATTTTGGAAGGGTCGATTTCTATTCCTCGTTGACTGACGACATATCCCAGAAGCTTGCCTGACGTTACCCCAAATGCGCATTTCTGAGGATTGAGCCTCATGTTGTACTTTCGTAGTCTTAGGAAGAATTTGCGAAGGTTATCAATGTGCCCCTCTCTATCCTTGGACTTGATAATCATATCGTCTACGTATACCTCTACTTCTGTATGCATCATGTCATATAGGAGCGTGGTTGCAGTGCGTTGATACGTAGCTCCAGCATTGATTAATCTGAATGGCATAACAGTATAACAATAGGTGCCCCATTGAGTAACAAAGGCAGTCTTATGCATGTCTTCTATGGCCATCTTGATCTGATTATATCCCGCGTACCCATTCATGAAGGATAACAACGCGTGATCTGCCGTATTGTCCACCAATATGTCGATATGTGGTAGAGGAAAGTCGTCCTTGGGACTCGATTTGTTTAAGTCTTTGAAATCAACACAAACACGGATTCTCCCATCCTTTTTGGGTACGGGTACAATGTTGGCTACCCAGTCTGAATTCTCGGAAACTTTGATGAGCCCGGCTTTGAATTGTTTATCGACTTCTTCTTTGATCTTAAGAGCCCATTCTGTCCTCATTCGACGAAGCTTCTGTTTTACAGGTTTGAAACCTGGTTTGATTGGAATTCTGTGTTCTGCAATATCCCTGTCGATCCCTAGCATGTCTTTGTAGGACCAAGCAAAAACGTCTTTGAACTCGTGCAGGAGGTGTATGAAATTAGCCCTTTCGGTTGGGCTCAAGGTTGTCCATATCCTAAGTTCTTGAGGTTCTAGTTCGGTTCCTACGTTGATGGGTTCAGTGTTATCTATAACTGGTGCCCCTTCCCCCTCTTGTAATATTTCTTTAGCTATGTAGGGAGGTAGTTCGATGGAATCTGGGTCTGGGTCATCCTCATTATCATCGTAAATAGAATTGCATTCAGAATAACACAAAGAGTAAGCAGAATCTGATTTATTCATATTAAATTTTGAAAAGAGTTGAAACAAAGAAGCCATTTGTTCAGTAGTCAGTGGCGGTAAAGGGACAGCCGTTGGGACATTTCCCAAACTACTGTTACTACTCGACACTATGCTAGGAGAAACAAGGGGATTGGGAGTGACGATATGAGGACACTATCTAGGGACTTATCTAGACTCCGACTCTGATTCCGACTCCGACTCCGACTCTGACTCAAATTCGTGGTCTTCTGGTTCTCCTTTGAACATCTCTCCTTCTCCAGTGCTGAGCTTGAAGACTCTTCCTTGGTTGTTTGTCCATTTGATCTATTTTCTCCATCCTTTTTCCTGATTTGAACTGGTTTCGGTGCCTAGCGTGGTAATGATCTCATCAATGATGCTTTTGGCTCTTTTGATTAAGGGAAGATCCTGGAGGTAGACATCTTCCTCACTATCCGTCCATATCCCATTGATTACCTCCTCTCTTGGGGAGATAAGATGTGCGCAATCCAAGGTGGACTCTTCATTTGTAATCATCAGAACTCCAAGAGGATTATGAGTATTATTAGGCTTACCTCCATGAGGTATGGGTAGGCGACCATCTTCGATCATATCTTGAAGGACATGGTTTAGCTTGTAGCACTTTTCTGTATCGTGTCGCTTACCTCTATGATATTCGCAGTATGAATTCTCGTCCCAGAACTTGGACTTCTTTTCTGGATCAGGCGTAGGCCCTATGGGTTGGAGCTTACCTTGTTTCATCAACCTCTTTAAAGCATTGGAGTACGTGTCACCAATGTTTTTGAACTTCCTTTGGGGGTTATTCTTCTTTGCTTTTTTTTTATGTGAGTGAGGTTTTGCCCCCGTGTTGCGTGTAGACAAATCCGAGGTTTTGGCTTTCAAGGGTGAATATGAGGCACAAATGAAGCAAGCTGTACGATTCGAGAAGGTTAACCTCATAAGTCTTGCTAGTAGAGCCATAAGAACGACTTGTCGAGCCTTGATATCCACGACCCACCGTTTTGGACAAGAGTCCTTTACGGATGTCATCTTCGATTCTTGTCCCTAACACAGTTAAATCCTTGAAGGTCTTAATATTTTGGTACCTCAAGTGATTTGCATATATGGGCCTTAAATTATCCACGAACTTTTCCACAAGGTTAGCTTCATCAGGACGCTCGACGAGTTGTGTACTAGTCTTTCTCCACCTACTTAGGAAGTCGGTGAAGCCTTCTTTCTCATTTTGGGTAAGAACCTCTAGAGTGCGCATATTGACTTGGATTTCAGCATTATCCGCGTATTGCTTAGCGAACTCGATTGCGGCGTCATCCCAGATGGCAATCTTCTTGTGCTCTAGGGAATAGAACCATTGCTTAGGAATGGTGTCGAGAGATGAAGGAAAGATCCTTAGGAACATCTCGGGTTTGATGCCTTTGATAGACATGTAGTCTTTGAAAGCACGAATGTGGTTCAAAGGGTTTTCATATCCCTTGAACTTCGGGATATTAGTCATGTTGAAGTTGGTTGGCAGTTTGGCGCTCACGACCTTATACTTGCGATTGTTTTCCCTATAGATATCGTCTCTTTTGAGGTACATTAGTTGCTCCTCCAAGTATTGGAGTCGCTTTTCAGCTTCAGTAAGACCTACTGGAGGGTTAACTTCTGCTTGTCCAACATAGGGCGGAAGGTTGTCATTCACAATTTCATTAGAAATTTCATCTTCTGCAGGAGGTAGCCTAGTTTCTACCGCAACAATCCGGTTTTCAATGGCATTAAGGCGTTCATAAGCTTGTTCTTGACTTGTTCGGAGACGAGCGAGCGCAGCTAGGATTTGATCATTACCATTTGGGGGTTGTCCATTGACACTTGCATGACTAGTTCCAGGCATCTTGGAAACTGGATAAGAGATCGACAACGAATCAAAACACGATCGACCATTCTAGCACACTTACTCAAAGAAAAGACTCGAATTGTAAAGTGGGAGTGCGCCACTTGTGTCAAGTGAGGTTTGAAAATGACAAAGTTTTGAAATATCTGTCCTAATCAACTGTAGTGTAGTTGTAGGAGTGTTGACTCGAAGTGAGGTTTTGAAATGGGCTTTTGAGGCCCGACTTTTGACTCGATATTTGGACAGAGTTTCGACTCGTTTTGCGCTAGTTTGGGCCATTTATCGAAAATATTTACATTTTGAAGGAGGTTTTTGACTTTACAAAAATTCGTCATGGTTTTGTTTAGAAAATGGTGATCACATTTGATAAAATCATTCAAACAGGCATTATAACGGTATGCTGAGTGCATTTAAAGGGTTTTGGTTTAAAGGGTAGGTTGTCATACCGAGCAATCAAACCCGGGTCTGTGGAGAGGTCCGCGCCAAACAAGACTAAGGCCGGTTCCTAGTCCATTCCCTCGAGTAGTGAAGGCCCTTGATACAAACAGGAGTAAGCATTGTGGTATGGTTGACGTCAATCGCTATCCATCCATAGGCCCAGATAAGAATTTGGACCGTCCAGACGGGACGATTAGTCGAATGGGTTGGGTTGGGCCTAGAAAGGCCGAATAAAACGATCTAAGAAGTTCGAGTAATGAAAACCGACAACTGTCTCATATAAACTATTCCCTAACCTTTTTCAAGTTTCACCCTTGGCAACACGTAAGTGTATTACTCCCCAGCGGAGTTGCCAAATTGTGGACACGGGGGGCCCAAGGGGTCGCTTGGGAAAACAAGCGTTTGCATTTGTGGAGTCGCCACCAATTTATTATGGAAAATTGGAAACCGTTCGAATGCTTCGTGTCATGTCAAGACACAAAGTAATGACATAGACACTAAGAACTCGTTACCCTTAGCATTCTATGTCTAGAATGACTCTCGTGGATGCCAATGAACACGGATGTTCACAAAGATCTGGAGTAAGGGGTGAGGGTACGTATTAGGAAGCTCTTTTGACCGAACACCTAATCCCGCCCGCCTCGATAGCAGCCTCTACTAATGATTAGGGAAAATCATCTATACTTGATATGTTGTCGATTATATGCATGCAATGCAACAAACAATAGATTAATCATAGCATGTGAGAATTAAACTATGTCGGTGAACACGTAATTAAGCAAACAATGGGTCGAAGTAAGGATTAAGTTTGATTACATGTGGAAGCAAACAAACGATAATAAAGATACAATAAATGAAATATGATAATTAAAATTACAATAATTACAATGATTTGATGATGATTTACGTCGAAAATACGTTTAAAACGGATAATTTGAGAAAATAAAAGGAAAATAATGAAGGGTTAGAAAACGGACAGATTAGTGATGATATTACGATTAATAGTTGATTAATACGTCAGACTAATAAACTAGGTCAAAGCAGAAACGGAAGTTCAGGGACAGAAATCACCCAGGAACAGGCGCAGCAGAGCCGCGTCCCTTGGAAGAGCCGCAGTGGTCACTGCGTCTGTTCCTGAAGTGAGTTCTGGCTGTGAAGCCGGAACTGCATATCGTTAATGTTCATTGGTGAATTTAATGATCGATTATTAATGTTCGACTCAAGTAGAAGTGATTTAACAGGTTATTTATATGCAAATTGGTCATAAAAGCAATAAAGAGCGAACTTAAATTAATTAGAACGAATTAAGGACTAAATATGAGTGAATTAAAGATTAATAAGAGATTAGAATTAATTTAGGGCAATTACTAAGACGAAAACGAATGTAAGACACGATAAACTGATGAAAATATACAAAAGTCGAATCCCAGAGATTTGATATGAATGAATCGAATCTCCAAAATCCGCGTTTGATTTTAATGACGAAAACACGCAAATATGGATTACTTGGGATTTAATTAAGTCGGAATTTAAAGGCGAAAATTGTACATGTTATGATTATAATTATTATATACGAATGAAAATGAAGAAAATAAGAAAGAAAAACGAAATAAGACGAATTAACAGAAAGACGAGGAAAAAGAAGAAAAGCAGGAACTGCGACAGCCTCAGGAAGAGGCGCAACAGATGCTGCGACGCTTCGAAGAGGTGCAACAGTTGCTGCGTTTCTTCTCGCCGTCTGCCCTCTGTTAATCCGTAAAAATAGGTTTGATACAAGGGTTTTGTAAATCGGTATTAAACATGCTTTCGACGTATACCTTTCAATAGTTTATATAATAAAATATAATAATAAAACATGGGATTTACACCCTCAGACTTACATGTTTGACGAAACGAGATTGACTAAGTTAACGATTAGTGATTGCTCGACTCGAATGTATGATGAAAGTGCCCTCGTAAGAGGAATTAAATTAAATTGATTAAGTTGATTGAGTGGAGTTGGTCAAATTGGTCGGTCATGCAAAACGAGGCTGGTACTTAGAAGGATCCGAGCTTACGTGGTCGAAAGTTCAAGCACGTAGATGCCAATAAGCAAAGAGCGCGGTCTTTGAATGCAAAGGGAGAAGAGAAGGGAGGACACTCGCGTGAGAAATATGAGGAACGAAGGTCCCTATTTATACTAATCACATGGAGGAATTAGGGTTTCGGTAAAACTTTGGAAACAAATCTCGAAAAGATCTTAAAATACGCAGAAAAGAGCTGGGGAAGAGGCGCAGCAGCCACTGCGGCTCTTGGAAGAGGCGCAGCAGGTGCTGCGTCCTTTCCCCAGGAGTTTCCTCCTGCGGAAGAAAGATTTTCCGCGTTTCTGTTATGGAATTGCGGTAGATCTCAACTTCTTTATTGTTTAAAATATAATTTCGGGATATATTTTGCCAAAAGATTAAAAGATTAAAATTATGGAATAGAAATATCCGGAATATTCCAGAACATTCCGACTCGGCATTTAAACGGTTTATTAGAAAATGAAGACGATTTTTTGACCCGGACTCCAAATGAACTCTAATTACTGTCAAAACGACCGTAATGGCGCATAGATGACGACCAAGGGGTAGACACAAGTATTTGAGCTATCACTTGATGATAAACTTACAAATTGTCATAAATCGTTCCGTGTACCAAACATGCGGCCCAATCATCATCGGGTGGCTTGCGGGAGGTGCAGAAATGAGGTATCTACACTAAGATAATTATAATATTAGTATTTAGTTACTTGTGTATTTTAGTTGTTTATCTAGTGATTCAAACTAGATAAGTGTAAAATGAAGCAAGGCGATGAAATAATTATAATTAAGAAGCATGCCATTTAGACGAGAACAATATTATTATAGATTAATAATGTTAGTAGTAAGTGAAAAAAAAATAGAAATAGGAAATAAAATATGGAAATTAGGAGATTGGAAAGTGAAATTTAGGAAATTGGATTAAGGGGAAAAAAATGAAAATATGAGATGTTGTGTATAATAGGACGGGTAACAGGAGTGTTGGTGGCCCATTATCCACTCCTTAATTACTTTATTTTTAAAATTTGCCAATATAAAATTCCAAAAGATAATACTGATCATTGTTTCACCATCAAGGAAAGTCTCTTATTCCCTTTCCCTTTTATCTTTATTTTGTTCTAAATTAGGTAGTTAGCCAAGCAAAATCCTTTAGAAATTGATTAGAGAATGTTTAGATTAAAGCACTCTTTGCCTTTTTGAGCTGTGACGAGTGTGGAATATGTGTTGTCATTGGAATCGGTATTGAGAGGGTAGCTTAGTCATATCACCAATATAAAAAATAATCCTAAGTACTACTAAAAATAGCTAGTGGTAAGAAGGGCGAACCCTCAGAGAAAATTCATTTATGAATTCTATTTAGTTTCCACTACTTAATCAAATAACCCAAAATTCAGTTATTTCAACTACATCAAATGATTTTTCAAATTGGTCAAGACTCTCTAGTTTATGGCTACTTCTCTATGGGACCAACTGTTGTTTCATTGATTTGCTTTATTAATAGGATCCCGCTTCGACTTTGATCATTATGGGCTGGTATCAAGATCGAGCCCTAGACAAGCGGACCTAATTTATACAAACAGTACCGTAACAATGAAAATGACATCTTCTTTAGTGAGATTATATGATCAAATGTCCGAACCTAAATATGTTATTGCTATGGGAACGTGTACAATTATTACTAGACAGTTCCTACGATTATGATTAAAGGCTATTTAGGTCTCAATTCGATGAGATTGATTGTAATTTACCCGGAATCAAATATATAAGATGAATATAGGGAATCCTGTTCACAATAGATATCGATTATGGGGTTTTAATGTAACACCCGCGCTTTTCGCAAAATGGTTTTAAAATATTTTAATCATTTTATTTAAATTATTATATTTTTGAAGGCCAATTTTTATGGAAAATATAATTTTAGTCATATAATAGTAATAATAATAATAATAATAATAATAATAATAATAATAATAATAATAATAATAATAATAATAATAATAATAATAATAATAATAATAATAATTTTCGTCTTGAGTAAAAAATATACTTAAGATATGTATTCTAGTGAAAAATCGACTCAAATTGTGAATTTGGCCTAGTATGACTATGGACCAACCCCTCACCTTTTTCTCTCCACCTAACCCCTTATCCTAAACCCTACCATCACTTTTGCCACCAAAAATTTCACCATTCTCCCAACCACCAAAACAAATCTCAACCACCACTTTTGCACACCTTCACCTTCAATCTTAAGAGAGCTCTAAAATTTTCATTTCTTATCGGTTTTCAACGATTTTCACGCATATATCTTCCTCCATCTTTCTAAGTAAGAAAGGAACTAACTTTCTTCACCCATAAGGGCCGATCAAAATGTTTTCTACTCGGCACCCTAACTTTTTTTAGTTCTTAGTCTTAATTTGTGTTTTCTTATGTTTAGGAGAAGGATTAGTTGACCCGGAAATGGATTCTTGCGAGTTAGACGATTCCATTAGAGATTAAGGGCTTAATAAGATAACGGTGATAGGTTACTCGACATTATGTATTTTGTGTGTTTATATGTTGTGGTATACTCATATGTGTGTTAAATTTTGAATCTTTACATGTTTTACATGTTTATTGTTGAATAAGTTTGTATGTGAAACCATCTTATGGTTGTTTGAGAAATTTCTAGTCTGTTGGTTACATGAGTGTTAATATGGATGAATTGGGTTAGTTATATGGATGAATTAGGGAGTAAACCATCTTGTTCATGCTTAATATTTGTGTTTAATTATATCATGAAATTGTTAGTTTGTAAACTATTGAGTTGAGAACAATTGGGTAAAGTTGGTTGCTTGGATATGTAAATTATTGATTTTCGTCTCAAAGTATACATATAAAATTCATTTTTAATTACATGTTATTATTCAATTATATTGTAATGATAAAATAAGATTGATTTGGGGATAAAGATGTAGTTTGTATGTGTCGCGTAAGCAGCCCATTGCGGTTTCCGCCTGTCCAGTTTTCGTAAAATGGCCATAACTCCTTCGTTACTTGTTCATTTTGGGCTTATGACCGTCAAGCTTGAATACACATACAGAGAAGCAAACAGAGCAGCGGATCTTTTAGCTAATCGAGGGATTACCTTGAGTATTCTTCCTTTTCATTTAGATTCTCCGTTTACAGAGTTGAGTCCGATCCTTAGGGAGGACATTTCTGGGGTAGCTATTCCCCGTGTAATAGCTAACATTTAAGTATCGGGGCATTGCCCCTCTTCTGCACCAAAAAAAAAAACTACCGTTAGAACTGTAAGAGGACAAGCTATCACCTTCAATTGGTTTCACCTCATTTGCGTGTTTAGAACTTGAGTTATGATTGTTTGAAGTTGACACTTATTTTAATCTAGTTCTAAACTTGTTGTTTTGAATTAGCGTTTTGGTTTCTTGATGGGTATGCTTATTAAACTTTGCTCTAATGCTTGTGTATGGTGTGTTGACACTTGTTTATCATTGATTCATTGGAGCCCATGCGTATGTCTCATTCACGTGATAAACATCGGTTTTGGTTGTTAAACTTAAATGTGGTTCGGTGTGGGTTTCTTTACATTTTGCCTAGTGTTTCACATTACTTCACTCATTTGCTATCGTTTGTTATACTATGCTTAAGTAACATGTATATATGACACATAATGTTTATTCATGCTATAAAATAATAAAATGGTATAGTATATTTCACTTATGGGTTGTTACTTGCTTCTTTCATGTTTTCATCATATCTCAAGTAAGAGTGATTTATTCTAAGTAACTAATGGTAACGAGTCGTATTCTTGTGAAAACGCCATAATGCTATGCCTTATTGCTTGACTTATATTTACGCCTTAGTTGTGCCGTTCTGCCAAGTGTTGGTTAACTCATGCTCTTTCCGCCTCTTTCGTGCCGTTCTGACGAATTCGGAGTACTCGACTTCTGTTCTGTTGATCGAGTCTTGGATGCGAAACATTTAGCGCCTGTCAAATCGGGTAAAGTACCTCCCGAGAGTTTGGCCAGATTTACACTAGGACCTTATATATTATCGTCCTCCTACCAGGAGGAATTGAGTCTTAGAGAAGTAAATGTTTTGCTTGATTATGGTCATTGGCATATGTCTTTCTACACGAGTGTTTACGTCTTTTGTGGTTGAATGTAAGAGTCTTGGTCCTATCGGACACTAGAGGCGAGATGCAAGCCTTCTAGTTGCGATATGATCACCGGAATTGATACTCCCATCGGTTCTTATGGTGAGATGTAACCCATGAGTACGCATGTGAAGTTAATAGCCACGTCCCGTGCAATATTTTCTAGAAAATTTCTAACGTAATGGCTATGGTTTTCAATTATATGTATTGCGACGATTGACTACTCGTTTCTATCTCACATGATTTAAGTACTAGTTTTGTGTAATTTTGATATATGTCACATTTCATTCGAATTCGTATTTGTGATTAACTAACAGTATCTATGTTCTTTCCTTTATTTTACTTATTTAAATATGCCTATGACATGCTCATTTGCTATTCTATCTTATTTTCTCTTATTATTCTAATATGAATGATCTCATACTTATTTGTTCAAGTGAATTATATCCCGTATATATTATGCCTTGCCTTATTTGAGTTCTTTGTTATATTCATTTTGATATAATGTGGTTGGGAGAACCTTTAGTTACTCCCCACTGACTATGGTGTTCATGTTTACATGAATGACAGGTATTAGTTGGTGCATTTATGAGGTGAAGACGTGTGTGCTAGCGAATACCTTGACCGTTGGATTTTTGTTTATCGTTATGCTTAAACTCATCTTTTAGACTTTTTATTCGTGGGGTATCTTTTCCCCCCTTATTTGCTAGACTTGGTTTGTAATAACCTAAATTTGCCTATCGTTGCACTTGTTTTATTTTATTAGTGACTCCCGCATGTTAAGCTTTAACTAGTAGTAAAAAGTTTTTAAAAATTTCATAATTTACGCTTAAACTTATTAGTTATATTTTTCCGCATTATCGCAGGGTGTCACAGTTGGTATCAGAGCCTACGTTGCTCGTGACGCACACACCTGTACCCCAAATTTAAACTTGACCTTGAATAATGAATGAGAAATGGGTAGACTTAAGGACCTAAGATAGTAATTTGTAGTGTGTTTGCTCTTTGTTAGGTTCTAACATGTTTGTTAATTGTCAATAATTGGTTCTTGTACTCTTGGATCAACAAACCATGAGGTTACCCGTGTGGCGATCAAGACTTGGTGCCTATCGCCGAAAATTTAAGATTTATTCAATCTTTTGAATAATCCTTCTACTTCCTCGAATATATTCCTCGTTCTTGTGTACCTTACCTTGTTCTTTTACTCCTTGTTGCTATTTCTCTTCTAAACTCTCTTTTGTTTTACCTTGGAAGCTAGTTTTGTACCCACCCGACCTGTCTTTTATTTCATGTTTATGCTTCCATAACACCTTGTATATAGATCTCTTTCTCTTGAAGAATACTGCTACCCTTCCTGGAGATTCCTTCCTCTCTTGGAGTACCTTGTCTTATCCTTTTTTTTTTTTGATGACGAGGGGGTTGAGTCCCCCCGGGCCCATGCATTCCCGCACCACCACATGGACCATGTAAGCCACCCCTTTCGGGGGTTGCAGTGGCCAAGTGATCATCGCCCCAATTGGTAGTCGAACCTGGGGCCTCTCAACTCCTGCATTTCTGCAAGTTTCAAGGTTTAACCCAGCTACCACTGGACTAACACCACTTGGTTTTGTCTTATCCTTTTATCCTTGTACTTCTTTACTTTTCAAAACTCCTCTCTTAGACCTCGGAAACTACTTTTGTATTTTTCCTTCTTATAAGACCCTTCATGGACACCTTCTTTTTGTTTTGTGGAATATTAACCTTGGTTGGATAATTTTTGCTTTTGAGGAGATCTTGTGTAGTTCACCCATAACCCTTATTTTCAGAGGTTGTGTTATTGGAAAGGCTTGGGAAGTGTAGTGAGACATGTCTTGGGATACTAGTGCCTACTGCTTGAGTTAAAAAGGGTGAAATTGAATGGTGGAATTGAAGATGTAAGATTGAGTGAGTAAGTTGAGTTTATTATTGGCTTTTGTAATCACTTTGGATATGAGGGTTTGATAACGTAGATATTACCATATGAGAAATGCTTATTGTGGGTTTATTAGTTAGTCTAAGTGAGTGATATCGATTACTAATTGAGGTATGATATGAGAGTGAGACTAAACCACATTATTGGAGAATCTTAGCGCTTGTTTTGGGAGTTAGGAAGGATAATGGTATGGTTGACACCAAATGTTAAGTTGAAGAACGTAGTTTCAATTTATGGTGTTAGAATGTGGAAATATGAAGTGGTTAAGTGTTGTTGCAACTAAGACCTTGTTTACTGAGAACTCGATGGTAAGTAAAGTTCTATGATATCGGATTTGAAAAAAATAGTTTGGGATTTTGATGACCATAATGGATTGGTGATGTGATTTGATATTAGTTGTCTCTTGAGAGTTCTTGAGTTGTGAGAGATTTAGTATTGAGAAGTCTTTGTTAACCCTATGGTTTTAGAAAATTTGAGGTTGTATTGAGTACTTGAGATGATGGGATGATGTTGTAGTTGAGTATAGTTCCGCTTTTGGGAATCCATAATAAGTAAAAGGATAGAAGGACTCGAGATCCTATTGATTTTTCAAACTTGGGTGATTATGCATCTTTCGCAAAAGAGTGTAGTATAGTGGAGCTTCATGAAAGGAGTTTTTGGGCTGGCATGTTATCACCTTGTTTTGAAATGAGAACCTTGTGGAAAATTTGAGGAACCTTTTCCGGGAATTTAGGGCTTGGAATTAGGATCTTTGATCGAGGATTTTACCATGTTGGGAGACTAGTTGACGCTAGTTGGATGTGGGTTGAGATGGTAGCTTTGATCTTGAGAGTTATGCAAGATAATTGAGGAACCGAGTAGGATGACGTTGTTATTTGAGATTTGAGTATGTGGCGTCTCCTTGTTGTCTAGTTTCCCTTTCTCTTAGACCACAAGCTTTATCGTTCATACCTCTCTTCCTCGTTCATTGTGCTTCCCTTTGAGTTTGATACTAGTGGCCTATAAAACTATATGTTCTTTGACCTCCTTGTTGACCTTACAGTGGCTTTTTACCCTTAAAAGTTCGTCATAGTCCTTTTGTTGGTTAAGTTCGGGTTTTTTAGCGTGCTTTATAATTATGATGTCTAAGTTACTTTTCATTTTCTGCAATTTCTAACCAATTTGAGTTACCAGTTTCGGTTCATGGTTACAATTTTGTGTTACTTTGGCACAATTTTACTTATTTTAAAGGCTTGAAAATGAAAGTTTGCTTTCAATTTGGTAGGTTCTTAGAAAAATTTGAATCTTTGTCGAAGTTTAATGTTATATTTTCAAAAACTTGACTTCTTTTAGAGTTTGAAAATGGATCTTTTACTTTCAATCTGGCTTTTGCAAAAGAAAATTGAAGTGGATTATCATATTCATTGGGTTTTGACGTTGATGGGATGTTAGGACTCGTTATTAAAGACGTTTAATAACTTGTCCTATGCTTATCAGCGAACGATTTTGTTTTAAGCCTGTCTTTGACTTGGAAAATTAGTGCTCTTGTGTGCACGACAAGAGCAATTTCGTTCCAGGGAAGGAGACTGATGAGTAAGATAAAATAAGCCGTCAATTCTTACCATCAACAATATTTATAAACCCAATTAAAAGTAGTATTAATCGGGGTCGAACCACGAGGATGGAGGGGTGTATATTCGATTTAATGCGAGTCTAGTCTAGTTGGAAAGCAAGAAAGATTAATTCTAAACTAATAATTTAATTCAAACTAAAAACAAGTGATTAGCAATATGTGTAAACGATAAATTTAAAGTCTAGGGTCTTCGGGTTTATCTAAGTGGGTGGAAGTGAACATGGGTGAATGAAGGAGTCAAGTGTAAGGTTTAGTCTAGGCAATTGGCACAAAGTCTTGGCCTCCCTAAGGATGACACCTAACTATCATCAAGCATACAATCCTCTTCTAATCATGCTATCAAAATCCCCCATAAATTTTCATAGACAAAAGGACTTAAGCAAATAATGAAGAAAGACATGAGCTTTCACTCATGCAAATCATCAAACACCTTATATGCATGTATAGGAGGACTAAACAATTTACCCACAACCCACATATTCATCACCCAATCATTCCATTAATTCCCACTTAGAATCCCACTATATCCTAGGGGTGTCACTACTCACACATAATCAAAGAGTAAGTACAAACAATTTGAGAAAGACAACTAAACACAATGGAAAACATGGTGTAAATTATAACAATGAAAATGAGGAATTGAAATGTAAACTATTGATTTAAACAAAGTAAATAAGAAGAGAATTATACCAACAATAAGGAAAGATTGATACTTTGATTGAATTAAGGAAGAAATTCTTCAATATTTTCAAAATACAACCCAATAACCAAATGTAAAGAATTGAAACTGAGTAGATCTATATTAATTTAGTAGATAATTAAGGAGTAATTAAGGAAAGATTAGTACTTGCTTAATAAATATTGTATAAACTTAGAGAATTTCTGAAATCTAGGGTATGGTGGTCTAAAATGATTAAGGGAGGGGGTATTTATAGGTTGCATACAATTAGGGTGAAAATTACAAAGTAGGGGTACAATGTAGAGAAAGGGCTCCCAGCCGGTCGGCCGGCTGCCGGTGCTATGCCCGGCTGGGAGTTCGCTGAAAGAATTCTTCATCAATTAACCATCAAGTGTCCTCAGCCGGTGGGCCGGCTGCCGGTGGTCCACCGGCTGGGAGTGCACTTTGACCTTTTCTCTTGAAAATTGACTTTTTGTTAATGACATGTACTCCCAGCCGGCCGACCGGCTGCCGGTCTTATTCCTGGCTGGCAGTTCGCTGGAACTTCTTCTTTTCTTTGCTTCTTCTTGTTCTCCCAGCCGGGTGGCCGGCTGCCGGTGCTAGCACTGGCTGGGAGTTCGATGTAACTTTCACTCCAAAATGCCAAAATGCTAAGTAATGGTAGTCCCAGCCGGCTGACCGGCTGCCGGCCTACCGGCTGAGAGTACCTCCTCAGCAACTCTTCCTCCTCCTTCATGCTAAGTCTACCCAATGGCCTTGCTTGCTCCGATTCTTCCATTTCCGCTCCAAATCCTGCGAGACGGGCATGATATCATAGACTAAGGGATCGGGCCTCAGAATGCAGTACAAGACACATAAAACCGACTCAAATTGAGTCGGAAAACATGCAAATAGAGAGAAAAATTGGTGCATTTGAACACTATATCAGAGACTTATACTTTTGAAAACTCTCCATAAATATTTTCTGGAAAAATTTTAATTTTGGATTTATGCAAATGATTTGGTATTTGACCTTATATTTGATTTGGAATGTTGATGTTTTTGAATGCGCAACGAGAACACTTTCGTTCCTTTGACAAGAAACTTACGCGTTTGGAAGATTCTTCTTGAAACTTTTGAAGGAATTCTAATTTTTGTAATATCAAACTTTGTAAATGTTTTGGCTGTCGATTTCACAAAGTCCGGCTTTATCCTTATAACTTCTCGTTTTACTAATCTCAAGTTTCGAGGACGGAACTTTTTAAAAAGGTGGGATGATTGTAACACCCGCTCTTTTCTCAAAATGGTTTTAAAATATTTTAGTCGCTTGATTTAAATTATTATATTTTCGAAGGCCAATTTATATGAAAAATATAATTTTAGTCATATAATAATAATGTGATAATAATTTCCGTCTTGAGTTTATAATAGACTTGAAATGTGTTTTCTAGTGAAAAATCGACTCAAATTGTGAATTGGGCCTAGTATGACTATGGACCAACCACTCACCATTTTCTCTCCACGAATATTATACAACTGGTTGTACAAGAGCATTGTACAACCATAATCAATCTTGCTGAGCTTATGTGTATTTTTGTCAAGCTCTTATAATTTTTTATTTATATTTTAATTTTTTGATGTCAAAAATTAAAATTTAATTGGGCTCCTATATATTATTTTTGAGTTTCATTATAATTTTTTAAGTGCAATATTTTTATAATAAAGCTCGGATTCTTTTAAACAAAGCTCATAAACTATAGGTCTAAGCTCGACTAAATAATTCTAAAGCTCGGATTCTTTTCTATACAACCAATACAACTGGTTGTATAGTCTATTTACTGTTTTATCTCCACCTAACCCTTTATCCTAAACCCTACCATCACTTTTGCCACCAAATATTTCACCCATCATGGCTTATGTGAGCTCTTTCTTCCTCTCTCATCTCAATGTCAAAATTTGATTTGTTTAAATAAATTGATTTGAATAATTATTGTTGTTTTGGCTTTTTACCTAGTGAAGTATCCTAGCAACACCAAATGACTTTTTCCACCTTAGCCACATCAAGGTGATGACAATTTTTTCCCCACTAGGAAATATCCAAAATGACAATTTGCGTAGCATTGCATGCATGACCTTGTGGCCAAACTTCCCCCATAAATTTAACCGGTTTGGGGAAGTTTAGTCACAAGATAAAATTTGCCTTCTTCTAGATAAATTTATTGACAAGTGTCGTGTTCAAAATAATAAGCTCGAGGTTATGCAAACTGAAATTGAGGACATTGCTAAAGAAAATAGTGGTCTTAAAGAGTGTCTAAATGAAGTAGGCCAGACTCGTTCAACACATGTTCACGAAAAATAAATTAAGAGTCTAAAGAAACAAAATCAAATTCTGATGAACAAGGTCAACACCATGAATGCCACAGATACATCCACTGTGGCATCTGACCTGAATGTTGGAAGTGAATCACTCACTAAACAAATCTTCTCCTTAACTAAGGAACGTGACCAATTGTTAATCGACCAAAAAGTATGTGAAAGTAAAAAAGCCGACCTTGTCAAAATTGCTGAACTGTTAAACGATGAGTCAAGTCATGTTAAGAGTGCACTAGAACGTACACCAAAGACAAATGATGACTTACTTGCTAAAGTTGATATATTACAAAAAGAACTCGCTAAGGCCAAAGTGTTTTATCAAAAATGGGAAGGAATCCAGAATGTTTTAAAATTTGTTTTAAAACAATCACAGGGATATGTAAAAGTTGAAAATAATGTGGGACTCGATTTCAAGCGCAACAGTAATACCCACTATTGCATTCGAAACCAAAACCCAAGCAAAATTTGTTTTTGAAGAAGAAAATATGTTGGTCTTGCTAAGTACATTATATGCAACTACTATGGCAGTACGGGTCATGTGTTTAATGGTTGTGAAAAGAGAATCCTTGAACTAGAGAAAAATAATAAAGTGGCTAAACACTTATGGATTAAGAAAGACTCACAAACAAATGTCAAGAAAGACGTGGTAAAATAAGATGGTGTCAAGAAGTAACCCAAATTCATTTGAAATCTAGATCCTATTATCTTAACTGGTACACTACGAGGTGGCTACGAGTATGATGAACGCTATCTGCAACATGATGTGGTTACATGTGTGTTATGATGAGTTGCTTATTCCTTGCATAACATGGTCATTTATGAGCGGTGTTTGTTAATACGTAAAGTTGGATGGAGAATGGGATATATGTAATGTGTTTTAAAGAGTGGATATTAGAAGTTGGTATATAATGAGCATCGATTTCATTCTTTTGGGCATCCTATTGCCGTGTATATATGTGAATCATGTTATTACTATCCTTGCAGTACGATGTGGTAGCGGATATTAGTAAACTAGTTACTAGTGTAGAAGTAATGTATTAGAGACGGTAAGTGTAATGACGTGTAATCTAATTTGGAACGAGTCGTCAATAGCCGGTGAACTTCCAAACCTTACTCTTTTGTTGTAGGGACAATTCCTTTTGTATCTAGTTGGAAATTGCAAGCCATAAGGGAAGCACTCTGCCAAGTGCAAGCGAATACTAGGCCGAATACCAGACACTCGACTGAGTAGTGGACAATTTTCCGGGAATCTGGAAAATTTCTGTTCATGGGACACTCGACCGAGTGCACCGTACTCGATTGAGTGGACACGACACTCGACCGAGAGCGTTTTTGGGTAGGCATTTTTTTTCGGGAAATCTACTTCATACCTCCTTTTTATCTACTTGATTCTTCTTCATCTTTCATACTCAAAAATACCAAAATCTCTCTATAAACATCTCCAAAACTCCATTTATTGTTGCCTTTTCTTGGATAAATTCAAGCATTCTACTTCCTTTTTTCTTCCTAATCTTTATTAATTAATCAAAGCAAGTAACTTTATATTTTCTCTTGTTTTTCCTCAATTTGATTTTTTTTAGATCTAGACTAATTTCTTCAATTTTCACCACTTATTTGCATGTTTTTGTTTAATTTATAGTACTAATTGACTTTCTACAACATTATTGATGTCAAAAATAAAAATTTTGTGCTGAATTTTGCCCTAAATTATAGGAATTCAAAATTAGTGTTCATGTTGGTAAAAAAATTTGATTTTTGTGTTTAATACTTAGTTTAATTGTTCTAAAAGGTTCTAATCTTTGTTAGTATGTTAAATCTTACCTTACAATTTAAATCTTGTCTTAAAATTTTGCCCTAAATTTTCGAAATTTCTAGAGTTCATGCCCAAATTTTGATTTTTGTGTTTAAAACACGGTTTAATTGTGTCATAGAGCTTCAATATTTGTTAATAATGTTATGAATGGCCTTAAATTGGAAGCTTTGTCTTAAACTCATTCCCAAATTTTCAGGATACCCGAAATTCATACCGAATTCGCCTTCTATGCTTCATTTTGATTTAATTATGTCAAAAGTTTGATAACTACTAGAAAAATGTTGTATATTGTTTTGAATTGGGATTAAAATGTTATGTAATTTCACAAGAATTTTATTTTTTTGGAAAATTTGTGTATTGAATAAGCTTTTGGTTTGATTAAATACAAGGGAAACTATGTCCAAATTTTCACTAACATTTGTTATCTATAAGCTAAAAAGTGTTGAGAAATTTCCGCGTTTGTTCCAAGTTGTCTTAAATTCTCACCTTTTCTATCCGGAAACTTGTTGTATGGGTCGTTTTTGTAGTATGTCAAGGCCATCAAGAAACTCCTGAAGCAAGCGTGCAAGGCAAGCTCGCCAAGAGCCGATAGTGCCTCCCATGATTGAAACCCCGGGGTTTCCGGGCAATGAGTTCGAATGTGAGCCCCACAAGAACACTTTCTTCACCCTGCCCTTAGACCCATGGCTTCGACAAGATGTGTGTCGGTTGATGTATTGATAGAGTTGGGGATAGCGAAGGAGATGTATGACATCTTTGACATTCTTGGACTTGAGGGGTTGTACAACCTACAAGAGGTGTATTACCGTAACTTAACCTTAGAGTTTTTAAACTCTTTTGTATATGATAAGGAGAACCATACGGTGAGTTTAGTCTTATGAACACTTTTTTTCACATGACATGTGATGATTTTGCGGATCACATAGAGGTGTCTAGGAGGACCGACCTTGACCATGATAAGGTAAAGAAGTGCATGAGAGCCACCAAGTTCATAGACTTTTACACAAGTAATGCCTACACCATAGTGAGCGCCATGAGAGAAAACGATGTTGAACACCCGATTTTGAGGATCTTCTTACGCCTTATGACCCATATCCTATATGAAAGGAGCGATGTAAGTAAGCTACACTTGTTGGAGGTGTTGCTTTAGAGTTCTTACTTGAACCCATACTGAGAGGAGCCCTTCTATTTTAATTTCGTGTCCATGGTATGCCTATCTTTGGAAATGATGACCTTACCGGAGAAGTGTTCTTTAATTGTGGTTCCCTTGTGACCCGTTTGACTAAGAAGTTGTTAGACTATGAGCAGTGGGCTTTGACATAGTATATATGAAGAGCATACATTGTCATAAGGATATGAGAGGAGGGGGATATGTGTGGAAGGTAGACCGAGATTTGACATAAGACTTCCCCCGAAAGGGAATTTGCCCTAAACCGATCACCTTAGAGAGGTGGATTCGCCCCGTCCTCCACCACAAAGTTATGTTATTCCCTGTGATGATGTTTTCGTGTTCAATGGTGAGAATGAACCCCGAGATCCTACTCTTTCACCACCTCGTGCCCCAACTATGCAAGCACTGCCATCCTCTATGCATGTACCACCTCCCTATTCTATGCATATGTTGCCTCCGCCTTACACCGGTGGGTATACACAATACCCATCCCCTTTTGACCTTAACTTCCACATCGCAGACCTCACTTACCGCTTAAACAATCACCTTGTGTTAAAGAGTGCCAATAAGGCAAGGTGTGAACCCTCCCCAGCACCCAAGTTATTAGACCGAACCGGGAGATGATTTGGGTGTTTTTAACGCTTATGGTGTGAAACCGTCGGATTGGGGTACCACGATCCCTCATGTCTATGGACACCTGCTTGGTCCGTGGATGAGACCTCATTATACGAGAGGAATCGGTTTCTTTGGCGACGCCTATCAAGGAGATGGGAGTGGAGCGGGCACTTCCGGCACGGCGATGGAAGGCATGGAGCAAGATGATGATGATAATGGTTATGGGGGAAAGGAAGACGAGGAGAGTGAACATGAGGATGAGGCTGCGGAAGAGGAGGAGAGTGGTGCCAACGAGACTCTAGGCCGATGGACGCGCTTGTTTCGTGGGAAGGGCAAGTCCCGCCGTTAGCTTTTGATGTCTTATGAGTCGAACAACGTTTGACATTTGTGTCGACAATGTAAGCTTAAATATTTTAGATTTGTGTTGTAATTATGACTATAAGACCAAAGTATTGCTTGAAAACTTGATTATTCGGTGATATACTAAGCACCATTGGGAGTATTTATGTCAAAATGAAAGAGTATACATGTGTTAGAAACGATTTTGGAAGCAAAAATATTCTGACCTAGTGACACATGCTCGGCTGAGTGGCTCTTCGCACTCGACCGAGTGCCCTGCCCATGACCCGTATATTGCCAATACTCTACCACGATAATAATGTCTACATTACGTGATATTTGTCATTTTATGTGTCATTTGGTGATGATTAAATGCATGATCAGAGTCTTGTAATTTTTATAAACGGAAAATGTTCATGATGAATGAACGTGGATGTGTAAAAGCATGTGTAACGATGTGACGGATGGATTTGACGCAGTATATGCGTAACGTGATGTGTACGGAAATGGAGTGTTGAAAATGGCTTAATTATATTACGAGTAAGTCTTTTGACATTCTCTAGTTGTTTTTAAAAATCCGCATACTTTGTTCTTTTAACGTTTACACATGAAAGTTTGAGCCTTTATATATATATATATATATATATATATATATATATATATATATATATATATATATATATATAGTTGGGCCATTGGATGAGGGAGATGGATGGTTGAGATTAGAAGGAAAAAAAGGTGATTAATTAACCAATTTAACACTTTCTGACTCTACTTTCACTAATCTACCTAATTAAAAACTAATTCACTATATATAATTTATTTTCTTACTCACTTATCTCTCCTCTCACATAATTTCACTCATTTTATCTCTCAAAACCTCTTCTCTCTCAAAAACCAAAAAAATTCAAAATTCAAAATCCAAAAAATCAAAAAAATTTCCTCCTTCAACCCGACACCCCCATACCCGCCTGCCACCACCCGACAACAACCCCACCGACACCATCATCCCCCACATCTACCGCCACACCGAAACCACCGCACACCCACACCCACCACCACCCTCTCCAACATCACTCACCTCCTCCACCTCCCTCCTCCCTCTTATTTCTGCCACCTCCCTCAACAAACACCATCCACAACACCACCTCACCCCTCACGACCACCCACAATAAACAACGCCATTCACGGCAGCTCAGCCGCCCCCTCACCTCTCGCTTCTTGCTGCTGCCGCCAGATCTACCATCTACCGTGGTTGTGGGACGGTGGTAGTATGGTGGCCGTATGTGGAGGACGGTGTTGATTGCTGTGTGTGTTGTGGGTGTGTGGACGGGACGAGCAGATCTCGTTCTATTTTTTTTTTTTGAGATCTCCTTCTTTTTGAAGGATTTTGAGATGTTAATGGTTATATGTTGGTAGGAGTGCTTTCACGTGTGTTAGTATTTTTTTTTAATTTTTTTTAGATCTCCTTTAATTGTTAAATAGATGTTTGATGTTTTACAAAGTTTTTTTTTTTGTTTTTTCATATTTAGTATTTCTAACATTGTCTTGTTTTATATTTTTTTAAATCTCGTCTTTTTTAAATTTGTTTTTGGATCTAGTTATGAAAAAAGAAATTGTGATTTTTGTTTTTATAGTTCATTTACTTTTTAAATTTTTTAAATTGTGATATGTTTTACCATTTTTCAGATTTGTTAATTTCAAATCTCATTTTTCACCCTTTTTTTTGTTGATTTTTAATCTTCTAATAAAATTAAAGTTACACTTATCTTTAATAAAGTTACATTTTTCTCTTTTATTAAAGTTATACTTATCTCCATTAAAGTTACACTTTTTACTATTAAAGTTACACTTTTCTGTATTTGAAGTTACACTTATCAAAATTACAGTTTTCTTTATTAAAATTACAGTTTCTCTATTAAAGTTACATTTTTCTCTATTAAAGTTACATTTTTCAAAATTACAGTTTTCTCTATTAAAGTTACATTTTTCTCTATTAAAGTTACACTTATCTCTATTAAAGTTATAGTTCTTTCTGTTAAAGTTATATTTTTCTCTATTATAAAAGTTACACTTTTCTCCATTAAAATTACACTTTTATCCATTAAAATTACACTTATCTCTATTAAAGTTACACTTATCTCTATTAAGGTTACCTTCTCAATGACTAAAGTTATACTCTTAATGGACTAAAGTTACAGTCTCAATGGACTAAAGTTACACTCTCAATTGACTGAAATTACACTTTAATGGAGTAAAGTTACACTTTTAATATGAACTAAAGATAAACTCTCAATGGACTAAAATTACACTTTAATGGACTAAAATTACACTTTTAAAAGACTAAATTTACACTTATAAGTCACTCAATTTACAATGAGTTGTGTTAAAATTTGATAAATTCAAAATAATATTTGTCGTAAAAACTAAAGTTACACTCGTAAAACGCAAAATTTGTCGTAAACTTGCTTCAAATTTTCAAATTTCAAAATAATATCCCTCAAACCGCATTTTTTTTGTTAAAGTTACACTTTTTTCTGTTAAAATTACACTTTTAAAACAGTGAAAGTGTCGTAAAATTTGTATAAAGTTTCTGTCAAAAAAAAATTGTGCTCACAAAAAAAAAATTGTGTATAATAATCAATTAGTGAATGTATAATTAAAGCTAGAGAGAGAAAGTGGAATTAATTAGTGTATAGAAAACTAATTAGTATTAAGTATGTTTTTTTGCTTTCAATCTCAACCATCCTTAGTAGGATATCTAAGGGATGTAGTGAGGACTTAGGGACTCAAATATATAGGTGGACTTATAAGAACTTCACTCTCTCTCTCTCTCTCTCTCTCTATATATATATATATATATATATATATATATATAGGAATGAGATCATGTGAGTATAAGGTATATAATTGAGGATTGAGGATTAAATAACAACCGTCAAATCTAAAAGATCAATGGCTGATATGTGCGCGGAATAGTAAGGGTATATTAGTCATTTTACAATTTGATATATATACATACTCTAATAGCCAGCAACCACTCATTCATTCATTCTTTTTCAATCACTTTCTCTCTCTACTCTTTCTCTTTCTCTTTCTATGCGATGTTGTTCCTGCGTCGACCTAATTGTTCGCCGTCAACTTTTTCCCTCTTATACAAGTTATACAATTTGATTTTTTCTTCATTACTTCTAGCAATTGAATTGTCAGGTATGATTCACTCTCCTTTTTATTGGAAATTTTAATTTTGTTATTGAATTATATGCACTTAAGTTTGTTTTGATCATCATTATTTTCTTTTTACTGATCTATTTTTATCAACTTTTTCGTTTTAATTTAATTGATTGATGTAATTTTATCATCTCGTTTCGTTTTAATTGATGTCTTGTTATGATCTCTTTTTCTATGATTTGAACATAACTATTATAATTTTTGTTTTAATTGATCCTATATTCTTTTAATTGATGTATTCTTATCATCTCGTTTAATGTTTATTCTTTCTTCTTCTTCTTCTCTTTGTATATTCACTATATTTAGCATTATTTTCTTCGGATTTGTGTTTTAATCAAGTTTTCATTCAAGTATTACCGATTAACAATTTCTGTATGAGTTATCTTTGTTGTTCATCCTTTTCTAACTACCTAGTATTATTCAACTAATTAGTGTAAATCCGTATCACACGTTATCCTTAATAGTATCGCATGTCATTCTTGATAGTATCACGGATTGAAATATAATATAATACATGGTTGTTTAGCTAATTAATGTAAATTAGTATCACACCTTATACTTATTAGTATCACATGTTATGTTTAACAGTATCACACATTATAATTATGTAGTATTTCTGAAAATTAAGGTCTCATTGTTTATGCTCCGAATTTTTGTTAAAACGATGCCAATTTTCTGTGTAATGTTGTAAAGTACTGTAAAATTCAGTAAAATGTTGTTGTTTTGCAGTTAAATGATGTAAAATGTTGTTCTAAATGCTGTAATCTGGTATTTTTTTTGTAAAATGTCGTTGCTTTGAAGTAAAATGCTGTAAAATGTTGCTCCCGAATGTTGTAATATAGTTCTTTTGCTATATAATGTTGTTGTTTTGCTGTAAAATGTAGTAAATGTTGTTGTTTTTCTGCATTAATCACTGTAATTATGTTGTACGATGTTGTAATTGTTGTTATTTCGAGTTTTTATTAATCCACTTTCTTCTATTGGTACAATAGGTTGGACTTTGTCCCACTAGATTGTTGGTTGGATAGACCAGGTTATTTAAGCGGCTTAAAGGTGAAGAATCCTGCGGAGTAAATGTGTCGGCCATCTTTTATTTCTTTGAGATGGATCATCGATGAAGTGGAAGTAAACGCCACGGCACAGTATGGTTCATTGCTCTTGACGAGCTTTACTTTGCATCCTTGTATATCTCTCACATGTTTGCTTATTGAGAATGGAAGATCCACTTTGAATGGGATATCAAGTCTCATGATGCGTCGAGAGAAGCTAATTGATAAAACCAAGTCAGAAATAAAGCTAAGGATCAGTGTTACTTTCCAAGGGGATATGAAGTCTCCTGGTATTCTTCATTAGTGTCGTACTCATGGTTTGATGTAATTGAGTTCCTGAAAGTTGAGTAGATAGTCAGGTGGCGGCACTAACTTGAGTCATGGTCATGAAATGGTTGTATGAAACGGTTGTACTGGTGTTTAAAACAAGATGAGGTTGAACAACCGTCAAGTAGAAAGTTGAAGATTGTGCTGAAAAAAGATGCCAAAAAGGATAATAAAAAGAAATTGGTAGAGGTAGAGGAAGAGAAAGGAACTAATCTGTGTACTCAGATTGTGTTGACAGAACTTTAATTGAATATGCACTGATTGATGTAATTTTGGAAGGATAGTAATCTGCTGTAGTCGTTATAAATTAATATTGATGTTGTAATTTTGTGATATTGTTTAGAATCAGCAATGATATTTTATCTTATATGCTGTGATATTGTTTCTCAAAGTCATTTGATATTATTAACACAATAAGGGCGATATTGTTTACCACATCTTGTGATATAGTTAACCTAGTAGTGTGATATTGTGTACCACGTCTTGTGATATTGTTAATCCAATAAGGTGGTATTGTTTACTACATCTTGTGATATTGTTAAACTAATAGTGTGATATTGTTCTCAAAGTCATTTGATATTGTGTCATGAAAGGTGATATTTTAAGCGTGATATTGTTTACTAAAACTTGTGATATTGTTAAAACAAACGTGTGATATTGTTTACCAAAAAAATGAAATACTTTAGAAATCATATATTTTCTATTTAATAACATAAAAAAAAGGCAAATCCTGATACAACTATAATTTTGTTACCATTATTTTACATTCCAACTCAAAAATGGAAAAAAAAATACAAATTTACAACCGCTTGGAACGATATCTAAGAATAAAGAATTTGTCTTTATAAGAGAAATGAATAAAAAATCATGATTTGTTTAGTTGATCATGCACTATAGACTCCGCCAGCATGCACACATACTCTTAAGTAACCTCCAAATTAAAAGCGAAGAAATCTGCAAAAAAAGGAAAACAAAGTACAAAACATCATCTTAGTATCATCTTTCAAACAAAATAAAAGACAACAAATATAAAAAACACACCATATTACAGCATTTACAGCTACATTTTACATTATTTTACTGCAAATCAGTGACATTTTACTGCGAAAACACCATACTATAGCGTTTTAGTGCCTTGATGACATTTTACAACTACATTATGTGGTCAACCTGCCAAAATGTATGAAAATAGAGTACCACTAAACTTCACATTCAGTATCACATCATACAAACAACAGTATCACACGTTTTCCGTTATCATAGCCAACATGTAATTCGACATTACTCATTTTACTGAACACAAACGATTACTTCAATGCTATCATATGAAACTGTAATTTTGCACAATTAAACAATATTAAACCCTAATTTTCGCGATTAAAACAATATGAAAGCCTAATTTTCACAATTAAACAATGTTGAACCCTAATTTTCACAATCGGTCAATATTAAACCCTAATTTTAGCGATTAAAACAAAAAAAAGACATCTTATAAACAACTACAACTTCAATTGATGATAATAATTGATTCAATGTGTCGATATTATGAACGAAAAACGTTTAAAATCATTTATAAGTAAAATATTTAGAAATTTACAGCAAGAACATGAAAGTACACTAAATAACTTGAAGATTAGTTCAATTTTTTTGATTTAATCCTATTAAATTCATGTAATTCAAGATACATACAGTAACTTCGAACAAAATTAACATGTAAAATCAATTTAACACTACATACGTTGAAATAAAATCGCAAAAATAAAAGAAAACGAGAAACAAATGTACCTCAACGATTTTTGCGCGATTTTTAGTGAGATTATTCAATCTAATGAATGAATAAGTCTAGGATGTTGAAATACAGTTGAAATCGTGTTTGAATTTTTAGGTTTTCGCAGATTTTCAGTGAGATTTTTGAGAAGATTGTGATATATTTTTGTTTGAAATGTTTTAGATTGATTTTGGATTTTTTAGAGAGAGAAATGATTGTCTGATTTTGGGAGTTTTATGTGGTTTTGTTTGTCAATTTTCCTCGCGATATTGTTTTGTATATGATGTGATATTTCATTCGTTACTCAATCTTCAAATATTTAGGAGTTCTCACCGGATCCCGACTCTCTCTCTCTCTCTCTCTCTCTCTCTCTCTCTCTCTCTATATATATATATATATATATATATATATATATATATATATATATATATATATATATATATATATATATATATAGAGGAGTTCTAATGAGTCCTCCTTCCCAATTGAGTCCATAAGTCCTTCTAAGGGCCATTGGATGGACTCATTGGATGGTTGGATTGAGATGGGTGGTTGAGATTGAAACTTACCAAAAAAATTACCACTAATCAAATTTCTATACATTAATTAATTTTTCTTTCTCTCTCTAGCCCCTAATTAATCAGTTTTGAGTTTCAGATTTCATAAGTGTAAATGTAATGTTGTATGAGTTTTACAAGTGTAAATGTAACATTTTAAGAGTGTAAATTTGATTTTTTGTGACGGAAATTTTGAATTTACATAATTTTAACACTTTACAAGTGTAAATGTGATATTTTACGAGTGTAAATGTAACATTTTAAGAGTGTAAATTTGATTTTTTGTGACGGAAATTTTGAATTTATATAATTTTAACACTTTACAAGGGTAAATGTGATGTTTTACGAGTGTAAAGGTAATATTTTAAGAGTGTAAATTTGATTTTTTGTGACGGAAATTTTGAATTTATATAATTTTAACATTTTACAAGTGTAAATGTGATGTTTTACGAGTGTAAATGTAACATTTTTAAGAGTGTAAATTTGATTTTTTGTGACGGAAATTTTGAATTTATATAATTTTAACATTTTACAAGTGTAAATGTGATGTTTTACGAGTGTAAATGTAACATTTTTAAGAGTGTAAATTTGATTTTTTGTGACGGAAATTTTGAATTTATCTAATTTTAACATTTTACAAGTGTAAATGTGATGTTTTACGAGTGTAAATGTAACATTTTAAGAGTGTAAATTTGATTTTTTGTGACGGAAATTTTGAATTTATATAATTTTAACATTTTACAAGTGTAAATTTGATGTTTTAAGAGTGTAAATGTAACTGATGGGGCATATTCTGCACCCGCTGACCGAGTCAACATATTGAGCAAGGTCAAAGATATCCACAGCAAGTCAACGACTTAGACGACCCTTAACCCGCGCGACTGTCGGCTTTGTCTCTTGTGCCTCTACTGGGACAACTTGCCAGCCGGGGCACATATCCGCGAACTCATATCCAAGACCCCTCGGCGGCGAGTCAACAGGGCCCGCCGGCCTGCCATGGGTCCCTCGGCCGAGGGTAGATCAGTCTTTCCACCTGCTAGCCACTTGGCCACTACGTGACAAAAGGTGAAAGTCTATAAATACTCCTCAACCCTCATTGAGGAAAGGATCCACAATTTAACCTAAGAATCACTATTCATCTGGTAATATCTTCCTTATCTCTCTACAATATATATTTCGCCAAGTAACAACAACTTATCTCTTTAAGTTTACTGACTTGAGCATCGGAGTGAGTTCGCTCGGTCCAAAGCCGAGCCCTCAGTTTGTTCATTGTCTCAGGAGACCGAAAGGAGGATTCAACCAAAGACGTCATTCTACAAGCACGGGTGGTAACAAATAACTGCTCTGGAATTACACCCGGAACAATTGGCGTTGTCTGTGGGAAAGAGATACTAGAAGCTAGTCACATTCATTCCCGAACAAAAATAAACAACACAAAACAAAAACCCACCCAAAAGGCTAAGAAGATGTCGAAACAACCAGAGAAGGTGCTGGTGGAAAATGAATTCTACCAAGACGACACATTCCACAACTCAGAAATCGGGCAGTCCCCCACCGGTCGTATCACTGATACGACGAACGGGATGCCAAAGGAACAAGATACACCGCTGCCCGCCGACCAGGTCACCATCATGGGACATGTGGTTGATGCAGCAAAACTGAAGCTACTCCTGGACCTAATTGGTAGTACGCCGACTCACACTGTCACACCGACAAGAGCGGCGGAACCCGTCCAGGAGACCAGGGCCCAAAATGTGACTCCGAGAAACTTGAACGGAGCACTAGGGGAAGCTGACCCTGTCAAGACGCCGGGGGAGCCCAGAGTGCTAGTGGTAGACCTGAGTCCTTCCCGCACTCGCGGGAGGACGGTGTCGCCGCAGCACCGACGAGGCCTGCCCCAGAGAAGTGAAAGAAGTCCGACTCACCAGAGTCGGAGAAAAAGCCCGACTCACCAGAGTCGGAGAAGAAGCCCTTCCCGCCACGGGGAGAGGAGCCGGACCAAGGATATGAGGAGCCGATCGCCGCGTGTCATTCGACACGTGGTCAGACAGCCCCTCGATGCCTACATCCTAGAGGTCCCGGTGCCGACTAAGCTGAAGTTGCCACCCATAGCATACAATGGAGAAGGCGACCCAACCGACCACGCCGAGGCTTTCGAGTCTTACATGTCGGTATGGGAGCAACCCGATGAGGTTTGGTGCCGAGTCTTCCCAACGACACTGCATGGGATGGCACAAAGTTGGTACAAGGGGCTACCCGATGGGTCGGTATACTGTTACGCCGACCTAAGGGACATATTTTTAGCCCAATATTCTTGCAACAAGAGGAGGGCCGTCGAGACATCGGACCTCCTGACTATCAGGCAGGAGGGAGGCGAGTCTCTCCGAAGTTATGTGAAGAGGTTCGACGCCAAGGTTCAGCAGATTCGTGAGTGAACATGAACCGGCGGCCTCGCACTGATGAAAGGCCTCCCGAGAGGAGACTTAAAAAATGAGCTCATCAAGTGCGGTGGCCTGAACCTAGACTCCGCCAGGAAGATGGCCGATCAAGCCACTAAGGTGGAGGACTACCACAAAACCTGGGTAGGCCCCAGCGAGGCCGAGCACTCAGAGAGTAAGAGCCGCCGGAAGGACAACCCAGATGAAAGACGCCGTGACAATAATAGGTCACGGTCTGACAGGTCTGCCAGGAAACAGAACTCGGTGGGCGCAGGGGGGAGTTCGGAAACGTACTACCAGAAGCGGTACAATGATCACACCCCCCTGGTCGTGTCTGCCGCTGAGGTCTTCGCCCTGAGCAAGAACGAGGGTCAGAAGTGGGAAAGGCCTCCCAGGTCAAGGAGTGACGGTGACACGAGCCAGTACTGTGAGTACCATGGCCACACCGGCCACTTAACTGACAACTGTCGGCATCTGAAGAATGCCATCGAAGAGCTGATCCGGAAGGGGAGCCTCGGCAAATATGTCGCCAAAGGCCAAAAGACTGATGCCGGCGGCTCGAATAAGAAATCCGTCTTTGAACGGATAGGAGTAATCCATGTTGTCATCGGGGGCAACGAGAATGGTGGGTCCGCTCATGGGCATAAACGGCACCTGAACGAGCTGTATCAGGCCATCAACTTTGTGCCCAAAACAGCGATCCCCACTTCCAACATCCCCGACATGACTATTGGAAAGAAGGACTACGAGGGAGTCATCGCCCCTCACAACGACCCACTTGTAGTCCACTTGGACATATCCAACCACCTGGTCAAGAGGTGCCTGATTGACACAGGCGCCTACACGAACATCATGTTCAGGGAGTGCTTTCTCAACCTCGGTCTGAAAGTCGAGGACTTGAGCCCCTGCACCAATCCACTGTACAGCTTTTCCGGGGCCGGCCTGGTACCCCTGGGGTCAATCGGGACCGCCGGTGATGTTCGGCGAGGGGAATGCGGCTAAGAATGTCCTAGCTGAGTTCGTGGTCATTGACGGCTCGTCCGCCTACAACGTTCTCATAGGCCGAGTCACTCTGAGCGAGGCCGATGCAGTAATGTCCATCCGGGCCCTGACACTGATGTATGTCTTGGACCGGGGGGAAGCGCATAAGCTCGTCTCCAAGGACGAGAAGGACGAGGTGGTCAACTTCCAGATATCTGCCAGAGGATGCAACATCCAATCCCTCAAAGTGCCAAAGAAGTCAGAGAAGGGGAAGAGCCCATCCTTACAACAGGAGGGGGACCTCATGGATTCAACTGTCGGCATGGTCGAGGGAGCCAAGACTGAAGAGGTGGAAATTGACCCAGGGCGCACCGTGACTATCGGTGTCAACCTGGAGCCAAAATTCGGGGCCGCTCTCCTAGACCCTGCCGAGGAAGAACAAAGACGTCTTCGCCTACTCGGCGGCCGAGATGCCAGGCGTGAGCCGAGAGGTAATTGTTCACAAGCTGAACGTACTCCCCACCGCTCGCCCTGTCAAGCAAAGGATGAGGAACTCCTCAGCCGAGAAGGATGAGGCCATCAAAGCCGAGGTAGATAAATTGCGGCGGCGGGCTTTATCATGCCTTGTACTTATCCGAGTGGTTAGCTAATGTTGTAATGGTGAGGAAGTCATCGGGGCGTGGAGGATGTGTGTAGATTTTACCAATCTTAATAAAGCATGCCCCAAAGATTGCTATCCCTTGCCTCGAATAGATAGTTTAATTGACGCGACGGCAGCTACACTATCTTGAGCCGCCGGACGCCTTCTCAGGGTATCATCAGGTATTCATGGCCGAGGAAGACATGCCTAAATGCGCATTCATCACCGCTAACGGCACATACATGTATAAAATGATGCCGTTTGGTTTGAAGAACGCCGGCGCAACTTACATAAGGCTGGTGGACAAAGTGTTCCAAAATCAAAAAGGGCGAAACATTGAGGCTTACGTCGACGATGCTATTGTAAAAAGCAAGTCTGATAGCGAGCACTTAGCCGATTTACACGAGACAATTTGTTCACTAAGGAAATACAAGATGAAGCTCAACCCAATGAAATGCAACTTCGGTGTCCGGGCAGGTAAGTTCCTCGGCGTACTTGTCAGCGCCAGGGGAATTGATGCAAATCCAGACAAAGTCCAAGCAATCCTAGACCTGCCGGAGCCGAGGAATCGAAAAGAGGTTATGATACTGACCGGGAGGATGGCGGCTCTAGCCCGTTTCATCTCTCGGTCAGCCGACAAGAGCACCCCATTCTTCAAGGTGTTGAAGGGGAATAAAGACTTCAGCTGGGGGGAGGAGCAGAGCACAGCTTTCAAGCAACTGAAAGCTCATCTTCGACTCTCCCAACCCCGTCCGGCCGATCTTTGGGGAGATGTTATATCGTACATAGCGATTACCTCGGCCACGGTCGGTGCCGTGATCGTCGAGAGAAGAGGACAAGCAAAGAAGACCAATCTACTTTGTCAGCTATACGTTGTTGCCCGCCGAGAGAAATTACCCGCTGATTGAAAAAGCAGCCTTTGCTGTCGTCGTCGCCGCAAGGAAACTGAAACCCTACTTCGACGCACATCCCGTGACGGTCTTAACCGACCAGCCATTGGAGAAAGCATTGGAAAAATTTGAGCAATCCGGCAGGCTCATCAAATGGGCAGTAGAGCTATCCGGCTTCGGCATTCAATACAAGCCGAGGCCCTCGATAAAGGGGCAGGCACTTGCAGATTTCCTGGCCGAGTGCACATACCAAGAAGAGCAAAACCCCGGAGTATAGGAAGTATACACCGACGGGTCCTCCACGGCAAACAGCTCAGGAGCCGGCATACTTATCATCAGCCCAAACGGGGACGAGTTTGAGTACGCCTTGAAATTTACCTTCTCGACCTCAAACAACGAATCTGAATACGAGGCGGTGATAACCGGAGTCGAGCTAGCTAGGGCCGCCGGGGCAGAGCACATCATTTTAAAGATAGATTCACTTTTAGTGGCTAATCAAATCAGAGGAGAGTACGAGACTCGAGACGACGGGATGGTAAGATACCTGGAAAGGGTAAAAGCTGACACTTCAAAATTGAAATCTTTTCAGATACAATGCATTCCCAGGTCTGAGAACAACCGAGCCGACGCTCTCTCAAAGCTTGCCAGTTCAACCATCAAGAATGTCGGTCGAACCGTCTTTGGTAGACATCGGGAATGCCAAAAGCATTACCGAGACCGTCGGCATGGTGGGCGACATAGAGGCCGAGACGACGTGGATGACTCCGATAATGAAGTACAAAGCGATGAACGAATTACGGAGGACCCATCTCTCACGAGAAGATAAAGAGGATCGCAGCAAGGTACTTGGTGTTTGAAGGAGAATTATACAGGAGGTCCGTGATAAGGCCACTCTTGAAATGTGTCGGCCCAGCCGACGCGGAGCTAATACTGACAGAAATTCACGAAGGCATCTGTGGCTATCACATGGGGGCAAGAACACTAGCCCACAAAGCTCTCCGAGCCGGCTACTTCTGGCCCACCATGCTTGAAGATTCCAGAGCCAAAACCAAAAAGTGCAACAAGCTGTCAAATGCATGCTCCGGTGATACATGCACCTTCCCGAGACTGCGCAGTGGGTACTTAATCCCCTTCCTTTTGCACAGTGGGGATGGATCTACTAGGGCCATTTCCAACGGCTTCCGGAGGAAGAAAGTACTTGATCGTCGCCGTTGACTACTTCACCAAATGGGTTGAAGCTGTAGCGGTACCTGCCAAGACCACGGCGGCCGTAAGAAAGGTAATCTGGGAAAATGTCATAACTCGTTTTGGGTTACCCCAAGTCATGGTATTTGACCACGGCCGAGAGTTTTGGAGTGACACAATAATGAACTGGTTGGAAGAACTTGGCATCAAATTTGCATACTCCTCCGTCTGCCACCCACAGAGCAACGGACAGGCGGAGGCAGCCAATAAAACAATCCTCAACGGTTTGAAGAAGACAGTTGAAGACCTAAAGGGAAGATGGGCCGATGAACTACCCGGCGTCCTGTGGTCCCTCCGGACCACGGAGAAAGAAGCAACGGGGTACAGTCCATTCCACTTAGTCTACGGATCCGAAGCAGTCCTGCCAATTGAGGCAACGGTGCCGACATTCAGAACGGCCACCTTTAACCCGGTTGAAAATGAGGAAGGTCTAAGAGCCTCCCTAGACCTGGTCGAGGAAAGCCGAGATACTGAAGACGCCTCAACTTGGCAAAGTATACCAAAACCGAATGAGAAGAGCATACAACCGAAGAGTCCACAAAAGGGACCTAAAAGTAGGAGATCTAGTCCTAAGAAAGTCAACCGCCACCAACAAAGGGAACATTCATGGTAAACTGACGGCTAACTGGGAAGGTCCCTACAAAGTGGTTGAAGAAATGAGGCCGGGTACATACCGGCTGACAGACATGGAGGGTGTGCCTTTGATGAGCCATTGGAACACTGAAAATCTCAGGAAATACTTTGTATAGCGGCGGAGGTGCCCAAGACAACTGTGGGCACCCCGACGCATGTTATGTCTAATGAAGAATCGTCCAAGTTTTCTATCAAAGTGTTCATTTTCCCTCCATAGTCACTACCAAGAAGTAGACGCCACGGCAGTCACTACCAGGAAGTAGACGCCACGGCAGTCACTACCAGCGCAGTTGACAGATACGAACGCTGTCGCGCCGTAACCCCTAGTCGCCTCGGCCCACCGAAGGCCTGGCAGGGGACACAACGGTCGATACGCTAACAGACGCTGTCGCGCCGTAACCCCTAGTCGCCTCGGCCCACCGAAGGCCTGGCAGGGGACACAACGGTCGATACGCTAACATACGCTGTCGCGCTGTAACCCCTAGTCACCTCGGCCCACCGAAGGCCTGGCAGGGGACACAACGGTCGATACGCTAACATACGCTGTCGCGCCGTAACCTCTAGTCGCCTCGGCCAACCGAAGGCCTGGCAGAGGAGACAACGGTCGATACGCCAACATGTTCACAACGGCGGTTGGGAAGCGCAATTCCGACGCCTCGGCTGGACCGAGAGTGAAAGAGGAAGCGACCAACATGCTAACATGTTCAAGAAAAAGACGTTAAACGCAGTTGAGATACGCATTCTAGCTACCTCGGCCAAGCCGAAGGTAAAAATGAAAAAAAAAGCGCTCAATTAATAACGCAAGAAGACAAGAGAAGACCTCGGCCAAGCCAGAGGCAAAATAAGCAAACTCTTATTAAAAATGATAACAGGTTACAAATGAGAAGAACACAGACGACGGCCGTCCCCATAGGGATAAGCCAAAACGCAACCTACCAAAGTTTTACAAAAACAAGGAAAAGAAAAGCAAAAGGTTACAGACATGACATTTGAAGCGCCAAAAGATGGCAGGGAGGAAAGGCTCAATAGTTGGCCCCGACAGCTAAAGCTATCCGAGATGCGGGTGAGTCCGGCGACGACCGCCCGTCTCCCTATGCTTGTTCTTTGCCCTCCATCGGCGGCAGCAGCAAGCATCATCTTCGGTGGCGGCCCAGGAGGAAAGCTCGTCATTTTCACGTGCCTTTAGCCTCTCAGCCTCCTCTTTGGCCTCCTTCACCTTTGCATCGTAGGCCGCCTTGGCCTCAGCTATCTGAGCCGCCTTCGCCGCCTCCGCCTTTTCCGCAGCCGCTTTTTCCGCAGCATCGGCCATCTCATCCAGAAGCTGGTCAAATTTCTCCCACGAGAAGGAGCCTTCAGGAATGAGCTTCTTGATTGCCTCCCTGGTCGCTTCCTCGGCCTGATCCCGGAATTGAGCGCACATATTAGGGATGATCTCAGTTTGAAGCATCTCAATATCTTTCTCCCTTTGGGCAAGGATAGCCGTTGTGCCCCTATGTGCCTCCGACTGAGACAAATACATTTCCTTCCATTCTTCCCTCTTGGCAACAACGACGTCGTAACCGCCCTTATACCTGTCCCGCTCCTCCAGCAACTTGGCAGCGGTGGCATCAGCAGCCTCAACTTTGGCCCTCTCGGCCAATAGCAGCTTCTCAGCTTCCTCCACACGCTTCCGTGCAGCAAGGAGGTCAAGCTTAGCCTTCCCGGCTTCCCCCTTTGCAGCGGAAAGATCAAGCTTAAGCCGTTCGATCAATGGCCCAGCTTGGGCCATAGCCTTCTCTTGCTCCATAATGTGGGAGCCGGCTAGTTGAGTCCATTTCGCCAGCCTCTTGTATATTCTCGTACCCTCTGCCATAAGCTCGGCGGGGGGAACCTTCTGGAGTAAGGAGTCAACGGTGACATTTATATCACCCGCCTTCTCAGTCGCTTCTCTAATTGCCGATCGGTGAGAACGGCGGAACGCGCCGACGGCGGATCTACAAAAATTCACACAAACGCATCCATGTCAACATTCATTGACACATCGAGAGTCTGTCATCGGGAATGCATAATGAACAGCTAAGTCTCGAACCACGGGTTAGGTCCGTACCAGTCTGGACCTTCTTAGATGAAGGACCGGGTGAATCATTCTTTCCCCCGGCAACGGTAGAAGCGGCGAGTGGTTCTTTTCTCTTCTTTGGAGGAGGAGGGCCCTTCGCAACAGTCACCACCTCCGCGGTAATATCGACGACCTCCACATGCTCCTTCTGGACCGTTGGGGTTGAAGAGGGAGTTGGGATCGACGCCGTCGCCGACCTGGACGCTGCCTTTGGTTTTCTCTTCGGCACGCCTCCGAGAACCCGTGCTTGAGCCACCGCCGGATCCAGTGCCTTCAGCTGCTTGTCCATGAGTTCGTTGGGAGCCAGTCTACGATCATGCGCGTCAGCCTGAGGATGCCGCTGAACAACCTTCCCGTCCTTATCAAGCCTTAACCTCTTCAAGGTCCCCTCAGACAGATCCTGGCCAAACCGGTCTGCAAGAAACCAGACAAGAGTTACATAAAAGAAGTAAAACAAAGCTCTAAAAACAGGAGCATAACAGGCAAAGATGGGCCTCACACCGACCCTACTCACCCTGGTTGAGGGCCGGTATGAGGCCGACGCGGCAAAGCAGCTCATCCTGAAGAATAATCGAGTCGGGGCACCCATCCCTTCTCAAAGCATCAAACATTGACATCGCCCGCTCCTCATCCGCATTAAGAGGAACCCTATCGGCGTCCATCTTGAGCTTACTCCGGAGATCCATTTTCACGCTCCCCTTACTCTCGCACCGCAAGTTTACTTGGTGCTGGAAGGACCGGGGCAGCGGATAGTCATCTGGCACCTTAACGTACACCCACCGCTCTTTCCAGTCCTTGCAGGAGGAAAGCTTATCAACGGAAATGTAGCCTGACTCCATCTGCACGCTGTACCACCCCACTTTACCGGGGGTCGATGGCCGAAGATGATGGAGCCGAGAATAGGTTAACCGTAGGGACCTCCCCTTAAAGAGACAGAGCCACACAAAGCCAACTATCGTCCTAATGGCCAACGGATGCAGTTGAGCCACGGCGGCGTTCATAGCTTTGATGATGGCCGTGACGTATTCATTCAAAGGAAACCGGAGCCCATACTCCGGTGTCCGATATATACGCCGATATGACCGGGGAGGGCAAGACCGCCTGACCTCCTCGGGGATAACAATTTTGTACCCCTCACCAAAGGAGAAATGACCCTCGAAAAGAGTTCCACCGGAACAACTGGAGAATTTATTGGTCCAGGCACGGTCAAGACCAGTCATGCAGGCCTCGCCGTGATCCAGGAGATGCGGCCTCTCATCACCAGAAGGAATCCTTTCCTCACCGTCATCATCAAAGTCTTCATCAGCTTCGTCATCATCCTCCCAACCCTCCAAAACTTTCGGGTCAACTTCGGGAGAAGGAGACCTAGGACCCCCGGACCTTAGCGGGACGGCGGCCAGTGCCTCCTCTTCATCAAGACGCGACGGGGAACCCCCCGGCGCACGGTTACTAGGTCCGGCATCAGCAGAAGACATGGTAGCAACAATTACTTAACAAAATAAGAGATTGAGAAAAATTTGTTTGTTTACCTTGAAGAAAAGCACTAGCCGAAGTAACGACTCTGAAGATTAGAAGAGAAAGAAGCCCTTGGAAGTTTAGAGAGAAGAAAATTTTAGAGAAAATGAAATTGATGGCCAATTTCAGGGACTAACTGCCCTATTTATAAGGGAAAGCCCATGAAGAAGGACCAATCAGGGCACAGCCCATGAAACGTCAGCCAATCAGCGAACAGACACGTGTCAGACATGCAACCACGAAATGTCAATCGTTGCAACAGTTGAACGTCAATCAATGCAACAGTGACCAAGCGTCTTCAACACGCCCCTTCATATCTCTCTGCCTATTCATCTTCCTCAACAAATTCCTAAAGTATCTGTTCTCCGCCGGCCACATGATTAACCAAGCTAGGTAGCACCGGCCGGGGGCAATCAAAAACAACCGGCACTCTCAACCCTGGTCTCGGCCAGCGTCACTCTCTTTTCCACATCGGATGCCCTTTACACATCCATGTGGAGGGGGGATATGGTACGGCCTAAGCAGAACCAAGCCGAGGAAGAAGAGGCCGAGAAAGAAAATTTTTGCTTGCGCAGAATATACGCTCAACATACATCGGAGCCCATACCACGGCAGAGACTACGCTGGGGGCAAATTGATGGGGCATATTCTGCACCCGCCGACCGAGTCAACATATTGAGCAAGGTCAAAGATATCCTGACAAGTTAACGACTTAGACCCTAACCGACGCGCGGCTGTCGGCTGTCTCTTGTGCCTCTACTGGGACAACTTGCCAGCCGGGGCACATATCCGCGAACTCATATCCAAGACCCCTCGGCGGCGAGTCAACAGGGCCCGCCGGCCTGCCATGGGTCCCTCGGCCGAGGGTAGATCAGTCTTTCCACCTGCTAGCCACTTGGCCACTACGTGACAAAAGGTGAAAGTCTATAAATACTCCTCAACCCTCATTGAGGAAAGGATCCACAATTTAACCTAAGAATCACTATTCATCTGGTAATATCTTCCTTATCTCTCTACAATATATACTTCGCCAAGTAACAACAACTTATCTCTTTAAGTTTACTGACTTGAGCGTCGGAGTGAGTTCGCTCGGTCCAAAGTCGAGCCCTCAGTTTGTTCATTGTCTCAGGAGACCGAAAGGAGGATTCAACCAAAGACGTCATTCTACAAGCACGGGTGGTAACAAATAACTGCTCTGGAATTACACCCGGAACAGTAACATTTTAAGAGTGTAAATTTGATTTTTTAGTCAATTTGAAGGTTTTAGAGTGTAACTTTAGTCCTTTGAGTGTGAAATCGGTCCTTTATAAGTGTAACTTTGTCCTTTACGAGTAAAACTTTAGTCCGACTACCAAAAAACGCCACCATCATCATCCTCTCCCACCAACTCATATCCACAAAAAATATGAGTGCAAATTTATATAATTTTAACGAGTATAAATGTAAAGAAATACAAGTGTAAATGTAAAGAAATACGAGTATAAATGTTAAGAAATACGACTGTAAATGTTAAGAAATATGAGTGTAAATTTAAAGAAATACGAGTGTAAATGTGAGGAGATACAAGTGTAAATTTAAGAGAAATACGAGTGTAAATGTGAGGAGATACAAGTGTAAATTTAAATAAAAACGAGTGTAAATGTGAGGAAATACAAGTGTAAATGTAAAAAATATGAGTGTAAATGTAAAGAAATATGAGTGTAAATGTAAAGAAATGTGAGTGTAAATGTAAAGAAATGTGAGTGTAAATCTGAAAAATGTGAGTGTAAATGTAAAAAAATATGAGTGTAAATGTAAAGAAATACGAGTGTAACTTTAAAGAAATATGAGCATAATAAATACAGTATATTTATGAGATCTAAGAATAAAAATCATGATAATGCATTTTTTTTTCAAAATCTACTATATTTATTAGATCTACGAATGTAAATTTAATAAAATACAAGTGTAAATTAGCAACACAAAAACCGTGACACAAAGTCACAAACAAACCCATATATACAAAACAAATCACCAACCTTAAAAAATAAAAATAATAATAAAAAAAAAACGAATACACAAACCACCAACCACCAACCTTTCTATATAATATAAAAAAAAAAAAAAACAACGAATACACAAACAGTCAAACACAAACCACCAACCACCAACCTTTCTATATAATAATAATTAAAAAAAAAAAGAACAAAACAACGAACAGTGAGTCACTCAACATCAACTTCATAAAGAACAAAATACATACATCAAAAGCAACGAACAACATATCAACCACCAACTTTTTTTTTTTTTAAAAAACAATTTAAAAAAATAAAAACTCAGATTTAGAAATATGAGGTGACGGTGGCGGCCATGTGTGGGTGGCGTTGATGTGTGCTCAGATCTGCCAGAGGAGGTAGGTGATTGTGGGTGACGGAAATAGAGGAAGAGAGGAGGGAGTGGCGGTGATGTACGGTGGTTTCAGGGGTCGTGGGTGGTGCGTGGTGGTGGAGTGGTAATGTGTGTGTCGGGTGTTGTTGTGGGCTAAGATGGTGTCGGGTGGAGGTGTTGTTGTGGGCGGTTGTTGGAGAGGAAGAAGGCGGCGGCTAGTGAGGTGGTGGCGGTCGTAGAGTTGGTTTGGGGTGGAGCAATGTCGCCGGAGTGGTAGTGGGGCTGTGTGGTGGGCGTGGGTAGGTGGCGGTGGAGGTGGTCGTGGGGTCGGGTAGGTGAGGAAGAGGGGGAAAATTTTTTTGAATTATTTGATTTTTGAATTTTGTTGGATTTTTGAGAGGATTTGAGTTTTTTTTGGTTTTTAGAGAGATGAGGGGGAGGATAATTGTGAGATGAGAGAGAAGTGGGTGGAAAAAGAAGGGTTTTATAGTGAAATTAGGGTTTGATTAGTGATAGTAGTGAGGGAAAGTGATTAATTAGGATTGATCCCCTAATTTTAGCACTAATCCCTCCCTTTTCCCTTTCAATCTCAGCCCTCCATCCTATCTTTTTAAGGGTCCTAAAGAGGACTTGTGGACTCAATGAAAAAACGTGGACTCATTAGATCTCATTTTTATATATATATATATATATATATATATATATATATATATATATATATATATATATATATATAGAGAGAGAGAGAGAGAGAGAGAGAGTCAAGATCCGGTGCAAACGAACACTCGGTGAGAACGATGAGAACGATCATCAACCATAGGATTAACATCAATCTAATGGTCCTTATTTAATAAAAAACATCCCACGCCATTGAACACACTCTCAACACTCGTCCTTTATCGCACATCACAACCACCGAGTCACCGACATACTGACTTCCAGTGGCACCACCTCGATCTCGCCGACATCTCCGGCGAACTGGCTATGTCACCGGCGATACCTTGGACCCTCACGACATAACCCATTTCATTGTGTACTCTCCCTGCCATTTCCTTTTCCGAACACCGATTTAACATTTAACGAACTCTTATGGTGACTTCCGCACTCCATCGCCGGTGGCGACTCAGGCACACCGCCTCTACCTGAACTCTTGCTCTTTGTTGGTTTCACATCTATCTTAATGTATAATATTTGACGAAACTAACCACTATTTTAATGTATCTACATTAATATTTGATGTATCTACCTACTATTTTAATGTACCTTACCATTGATACACAAAATTAGTCAGTAGATACACATAATTAGTTAGTAGATACATCAATTTACTAACCATATACACTAATTGGGATTCCCTCAAACTTTGGATTGAATTATAAGGATAAGGAAAAGCGTTCGCTGATGGGAACCAGATAGGGCCACGGCGTCATCGGCCATAGCTGACGACCAGGCCACATACAAGCGCAACTCCGGCGCGAAACTTATCCTAATTGAATAAATTTCACAAAATCAACCTAAAAATCAAATCGAGAAACCAATCGCTCGAAGCCACACCTTAATCTGATCCATCCGTGGTCATCGTCGTCTCGATGGTCGGCAAAGGAAGAGGCGGTGGCTGCGCAAGGTGGTGGATGGTGAACGATCGCAAAGTGCTTGAATGGACTGTGACGATGTTAATCATAAACTAATTCCGACCGCCGAGGAAGAGTGTGCTGCTGCGAGATGGGTCTGAGATCCGGCGAGATGGCGATATGCTCCGGCAACGGCGAGTTTAGGTTGTGGATAAGGAAGATGAAAGCTATGTTCATTGAAATTGGTGGCCATGGTGGGTACTGTTAGTTTGGGGAACAAGGAGGCAGAGATATCGGGTTTAATTTGCGGGTTAATATCCGTATACTACCCTTTAATTGCAGGACTATAACGTAAATTTAAACATGCAATTTATAGTCATAAAACGAAAAACATAATGAAACGATAAAGATGTAGAAATAACCTTCGGTCCTAGTGCAAAAGGCAATGAGAGATCAAGTTAGATCTCCTCCTAATCGTTGCACCCAAGATGTCCGAGTAATGCCCTTGTGCTAGAGAGAATCCCCTAATTGCCTTGCAATATCGAGGGGATTGTTTTGTGAGTTAGTGTTGGATGAGAGATCCGAGTTCTGAGAGGCACAATTCCCAAAACCCTAGTTTTGTTTCAAATGAATCAACTAGGTTAGACAAGAGGAGAGAACTCCCCTTTTGTCTATGCATGTCTCGGCCAAACCGAGTGAGAGGAGGGAAATGGGCTTTTCATTTCCTCTTCACTTAAACTCGTGGTCCGGTCCATAGCTTGCTAAGTGTATACGACGCGGTTTAATTATAAACTGTTATCGGTTATCGGAAATTAAGGCATCAGCTAATAATACGGGTTAGCTGAATTATTAATACGTGTCCGACAAAACAGTATTGTATAATTATATTCAATATACATTTAATTAAATATAAAACGCTTATATTTAATTTTACGAATTAACTGGTTAATTCGCCTTTAGCCCATGATATTTAATCTGTATTAAATATAATATCTCAACATCACATTTTTGACTAATTATTAGTCAAATAACTCGAACTAATGGTTAGTCAAATTTGGCATCTACATGATTGTATTTTCATACCGTCACGTCACTCAAAACGTATCTTATAGGTGTGACTTTTAGGGACCGATTGATCACCGCCATCCGTATGACAATAACGTCAAACTTATCTAGAAAGCCAACCGTTATTGATAAACGTGGATCAACTGATAATAATACCAAAATATGCCCTTTGATCCTTTTAGAGGTTTATAAGTCCTTGCACTAACTGTTAAGGACACCAACCCCAACAAGCTCCCACTTGTCCGTACAAGTGTATGTGCAATGACGTTATCCGCACTAACTGGAGGACACAAGCTCCAACAAACTCCCACTTGTCCGAACAAGTGTATGTGCGATAACCGATTCTCATATTCATTTAAAATTTCTCCCACTCAATGTAAAACAATTTGCAGATCCGGATCCACAAAGGTCGTATTTTACAATCGATCTGTATCTAGAGTGGTTTCCCCGACTAGAGAGTAACTTAAGTGATAAAACGAATCCGTATCCGAGCATGGCCATGCATTTCGATTCTGACTCCTCGAGTGGCCCCGAGAAATATCGAGTACGATAAAGGCTGAATATTTCCTTCAACTCGACTCCTTCCGATCTAAGCACAGCATGAAATGACCCAGAAAAAATCTACTTGGCCCCCTGTTACGGATGACCGTGAGAAAGAAACCAAAGTCACCCAAAATCTGTCGTAGTCTCAAGAGACAGTCGATAGTCAAAAAATCGACTCTTAGGATCACCATGGAAGTCCTATCCACGACCAAGGCGCGAATGTTATAAAACATTTAGGACTCCACGTCGATGTCACAATGGTGTCCTACGAAATATCCGTATAAATCGCCTCTGTGATTGGTCAGTCAACCGGTTGACTTATGGCTCGTTGAACCCACCATCAACCAACGTCACAGAATAATTGCCAGAGTTATCAGCTCATGTGGGCAATTAAGGACTAACAAGATATGATGTTTGTTCAGTTCACTTTGTGGTGTTCAAAATCGTCGTACAATTCCACATGAAAAACAAAATATATATATAAAATATCAAAACGATGATGTCGTATAGAGTACAAAAGAGAATGAATCTAATCCATAAAAGAGTACTACAACTCGGGAACACGTTTAATTCCCATGGAATTAACATGCCCTTCATGCTTATCTTGTCGTAATGCTTTAGTGAGAGGATCTGCTATGTTATCATCTGTAGCAATCTTTTCTATCACTACTTCCTTTTGCTCCACGTAATCTCGGATTAGATGAGCTTTCCGTTGTACATGTCTAGACTTGTTACTAGACTTTGGCTCCTTAGCTTGGAAGATGGCACCACTATTGTCGCAATAGATGGTGATCGGGTCATTCGAACTAGGCACTACAGAGAGCCTATGTAAGAATTGACGCATCCATATCGCTTCCTTTGTTGCTTCAGACGCGGCATAGTACTCGGACTCGGTCGTAGAATCTCTTTGTAACAGATTTGTTTGAACTCTTCCGGTGATGCAGCGCCATTAAGAGTAAAAACGAATCCGGTCGAGATTTCGAGTCATCTCGATCCGTTTGGAAGCGGCATCTGCGAACCGGTAGGTTGCGCATAGCTTTTGAGAGCCTCCATAAGTCAATGCCCAATCTTTAGTCCTCCGGAGGTACTTAAGAATGTTCTTGATGACCAACCAATGTGGTTCACCTGGTTCTTTGTTGGAATCGACTTGTCATACTCAATGCATATGCCACGTCCGGACGTGTGCATATCATGGCATACATGATTGATCCTATTGCCGAAGCATAAGGAATCCGTGTCATGCGCTCTTTCTCTTCCGGTGTCTCGGTGCCACGAGACTTGCTCAAATGCACCCCTGGAGCCATAGGAAGGAACCCCTTCTTGGAGTTAGTCATCTTTGAATCTCTCTAGGACTTTGTCTATGTAAGACTCTGATCGAGAGATAACATCCGTCGTGATCTATCTCGATAGATACGGATGCCTAGAATTCTTTGTGCCTCTCCCGGATCTTTCATCTGGAAATGGTTTTTCAACCATACTTTCACCGAAGTTAAGAGAGGTATGTCATTCCCAATCAGGAGTATGTCGTCAACATACAATATTAGGAAGACAATCTTGCTCCCACTCGACTTGATATATAGACATGGTTCCTCGACAGATCGAGTAAATCCATTTTCTTTTATCACTTGGTCGAAGCGATGATTCCAACTCCTTGATGCTTGCTTAAGTCCATAAATGGAACGCTTAAGCTTGCACACTTTCTTAGGATGTACTGGATCGATGAAACCTTCGGGTTGTACCATGTACAACTCTTCCTCCAAAAAGCCGTTTAAGAAGGCGGTTTTCACGTCCATTTGCCAAATTTCATAGTCATGAAAAGCGGCAATCGCTAAGATAATCCGAATGGAACGCAGCATAACTACGGGTGCAAAAATCTCATCGTAGTGCAAACCTGGCACTTGGGTGAAACCTTTAGCAACTAGTCGTGCTTTGTAGATATCTTGTTGACCTTCCACAGAATGCTTTATCTTGTAAAGCCATTTGCATTGAAGGGGACGAACCTTAGCAGGTAAGTCAACAAGATCCCACACGTTGTTCTCATACATGGAGTCCATCTCGGATTGCATGGCCTCAAGCCATAGCTTTGAGTCAGAACTGGTCATGGCACCTTTATAGGTTGCGGGTTCACTACTCGTTAAGAGTAGAATGTCATCTATGTCATGTTCCTCGACCATACCAATGTATCTGTCCGGAGGAATAGAGACTCTCCCCGACCTCCTAGGTTCCTCAGGAATATTCACCGCAGCCGGGATTGAAGGAATCGGTTCCTCCAATAGTTGCTCGGTACTTGGCTCTGGAATCTCCTACAGGTCGAAGGTTCTATCACTCTTTGCATTCTCGAGAAATTCCTTCTCTAAGAATGTCGCACTAGCCGCAACTAAAACACGTTGTTCGGTTGGCGAATAGAAGTAATGACCAAGCGTTCCTTTAGGATAGCCTATAAAGTATGTCTTGACCGATCGCGGGCCGAGCTTATCCTCGTGTCTCCACTTGACATAAGCCTCGCAGCCCCAAACCCGTATAAAGGACAAGTTAGGGACCGTTCCCTTCCATAGTTCATATGGAGTCTTGTCAACTGCTTTAGACGGACTTCGGTTAAGTATTAGAGCGGCTGACATAAGAGCATAACCCCATAATGAATCAGGTAAAACCGTGTGACTCATCATGGATCGAACCATATCAAGTAGTGTTCGATTTCTCCGTTCGGACACACCATTCAACTGAGGTGTTCCAGGTGGAGTTAACTGTAGGGCAATCCCACAGTCCTTTAGGTGTTGATCAAACTCGTGAGAAAGATACTCGCCACCACGATCCGAACGCAGTGTCTTTATCTTTCTACCCAATAGGTTCTGTACCCTATTTTGGTATTCCTTGAATTTCTCAAAGGATTCACTTTTGTGCTTCATTAAGTAGACATAGCCATATCTACTCAAATCGTCCGTGAAAGTGATGAAATACCTATAGCCTTCTCGTGCGGTGATTGACATAGGACCACATACATCCGTGTGTATGAGCCCTAATAGGTCAGCAGCGCGCATTCCAACACCTTTGAAGGAAATCCGAGTCATCTTACCGATGAGACATGATTCACACGTGCCAAAAGATTGAAAATCAAAGGCCGAGATAGCTCCATTCTTGATGAGCTGTTTTACGCGTTTCTCATTAATGTGTCCCATGCGGCAGTGCCATAGATACGTTTGATCTTTGTCACCAACCTTTAACTTTTTATTCATTACGTGTAATATTTCCGTGGTCTGATCTAAAACATAAATTCCGTTCATGGAGAGCGCCTTGTCAGTAAATCATATCGTGTAATGAGAAAATGCAAGTATTATTTTCTATTACAAATGAAAAACCAAGTTTATCAAGCGCAGAAACTGAAATAATGTTTTTGGAAAGACTGGGTACATAATAGCAATCATATAATGATAACTCAAATCCGCTAGGAAGCTGGATCACATATGTCCCCTTGGAGATGGCAGCTACTCTTGCTCCATTCCCAACACGCAGGTCCACCTCACCCTTTACGAGGGGTTCGATGTTTCGGAGCCCCTGCACATGATTACACAGATGAGAACCACAACCAGTATCAAGTACCCAAGTTCCGTAACTTGCGTGGTTAATCTCAATCATATGAATAAAAGTAGAAGAGAGAGAAGACATACCAACAGGTTTAACACGACCTGCCTTTAAGTCCTCATGATAAACAGGACATGTGCGTCTCCAATGCCCAGTCTTGTGGCAATGATGGCATTCCATGTTTTCACTCTTGCTCTTTGTCATGCACGATGAGTTACTCGACTCACCAGGTCCACTCTTACCCGAACCCGACTTCTTGAACTTCGCCTTACCCTCACGTTAGGTTTCACGGAGCTTTGCCCTTACCTTTCCCTTTGTTTGACACAACGAGAACATCTGTTTGAGCTCCCCTTTGAACTTCATGTCCTTCTCGGTGCGTACGAGAAGGGAGTGCGATTCATGGGGAGTTTTTTTCAAATCATTCATATAGTAATTCGCTCTAAATTGCGAAAAACCATCGTGGAGTGAGTGAAGCATGCGGTCGATAACAATGTTCTCGCTGATGTTACAGTTAAAGGTCTCGACTTCTCGACATTCTCAATCATCTTTGAGAATGTGTGGGCTAACCGGTTGGCCCTTCGAGTCTCGCATCAAAGAAGCGAGTGGTATGCTCATAGGTCACGATTCTCGGTGCTTTCGAGAATTCCTTAGTGAGCGTGGTGAAAATCTTGTTTGCACCATGGGCTATGAAGCGCTTACGCAAATTGGATTCCATTGCAAAAATGAGTACGTTTTTAATCGCACCCGCTTCCATACGAAATCGTTAAACTTGGCGATTTCGGTAGCTCTAGCCGTGGGACTGGGTTTGCGGGAGGGGCTCTAACAAAAATTTGAGCTTCCGTCGGCGGTGGCGGCATTCCGTAATGCCGCCTCCCGGTCCGTGAAGTTGGATCCATCATTCTTGATCGAGTAGACCGATTCATCCGATTCATGAAGATCCGAAGCCCAGGACTCACGGTCCAATGTGACACTTGGCATTGGGTTATCACTTGAACCAGCCATTTGTTGTTTAGCAGTTTAAAATCGTGATCTACACCGGAAAAGAAAGAAAAACAAAACGAAATAAGCAACTCATCGAGGTGATTTAAGTCTATTTTAAAATTCATTTTAAACATGTAGACTCTTGCACTTGCATAATTGATCTCCCTCAAGAATGATACAAGTGATCCCAAGACTCAATTTTTGTAAATTGATAAGCCAATTGTTTAGCCAATTCTTAGGAAGAACTCTTGGTCGATAGATTTCCGTAAATCCTATCTATAGTCCACCATAGTCACAGGATCGTACGAGTGACCATAGTGTTGAGATAAAATAGGTCAATCGGTTCCAACTTACCCGACGTAGAAGGGGTCATAGTATGCCTACCGACGAAGAAGGGACTCATTGGAGTTTGACTATAAAGACCGTTCTCAATTTTTGTTTATACGAGGAAGATCCCATCAACTAAATCATAATTCATTTTAAGTGAACGAATAACTAGCGTTTGTCGTGAATGAATTTATTTGGATGATGGCTTTAAAACGTGTGACATGAGAATGTCAATGAAAACTAACTCGTGACCTCTATATGTGTCAGTTTTCATGCAATTATTAGGTGGTTTGGTTTTTAGGCGGAATATGATGCATATTATCGTAACGATAAATAAATAAAGGAATGCAATACGTAAATAAAAAAATTCCTAGTGTGGCCTATCCTAGTAAAAGAACATAATACAACTTTGGAATCCACCGTTGGACCCGAAAAGCTTGTCTTGATGTTCCATCTTGATCCAAGTAGCGGGAGTGAGCATCCGGTCTCCATCTTTGGTCTTCTCAAAAATTACAATTTAAAATTACAAAAATAAACCTATTTACATTCTAATTAAAAACTGTAATTACAAGTGAAAAATCCAAAACAGAGATACGAGATCTCAAAATACAACCAAGACCGTGTTCCATCATTACGGTAACACGTTCTACTAAGGCCACACTAAGTTACAACCGTTTGCAAAAATTAAATACGTAATAAAAAGGCATTCACGGCATTCAAGATAGACGATAAATAAAAATGCATCAACTAAAAACAAATTCATTCGAGACATAATTCCGTAATTATGTTAAAATTATCCAAACCACCTTTTAATGATTAAAATTCGTGTGATAAAACCGCTTCTACCATTTAATTTTAATCCATTACAATCCGTTACTTTAAATACGCTTTAAAATAACTTAATGGTACATGTGTGAACCGTTTCACAATCATAGCGAGTGTACTATATCCGTATAAAGTACATATTGAAGCCAAAAGAAAATTTAAGTTAAAAGAAACAAATTTTCAAAGCTGTCAAAATGGAAATCCCTCGATCCAGGGACACAAGTGCTCGATCGAGGGACAAAAGGGCTCGATCGACTGAATTGCAAGTCGATCGAGAGGTGTGCTAATCAGGAGGTACTCGATCGACAACACTGGTGGTCGATCGAGGACTTATATCAGCAATACTGCTCGATCGAGTACGAGGACTTCTCGATCGAGCAGTGGGGTTTTAAAAGCAGGTCGATCGAGCACAACAAGGACTCGATCGAACAAAAACTTGTCAGAAAACCACTCGATCGATTAATAACTTGGTCGATCGAGTGCAAAAACTTCTGAAAACTTCAAACCCTCGTGAAACAGTTTTGGCGAGACAAAACAAACGCTATTTTGATCAAAACTGATTGAAAACAAATCTAGAAATTGCTAGACATTAACATATTGTTATAATGATCGTGTAAAATAACAATATGAATAATATCAAAACGAAAATAACCCGTGTAACATGTCACGGTACGGTTTTCGAGACACAACAACAACAAGAGCAACCGAAAACGCAGCAACAACAGAAAAAATTTCTGCCGTGTAAAAATTACTGCTGCCGCACGGATTTTTAGACAAAACAAAAATCGTTTCAAGATAGTTTTATGAAAAACACATGGAAAAATTCACGTGGCCTCGCTCTGATACCACTTGTGGGTTAATATCCGTATACTACCCTTTAATTGCAGGACTATAACGTAAATTTAAACATGCAATTTATAGTCATAAAACGAAAAACATAATGAAACGATAAAGATGTAGAAATAACCTTCGGTCCTAGTGCAAAAGGCAATGAGAGATCAAGTTAGATCTCCTCCTAATCGTTGCACCCAAGATGTCCGAGTAATGCCCTTGTGCTAGAGAGAATCCCCTAATTGCCTTGCAATATCGAGGGGATTGTTTTGTGAGTTAGTGTTGGATGAGAGATCCGAGTTCTGAGAGGCACAATTCCCAAAACCCTAGTTTTGTTTCAAATGAATCAACTAGGTTAGACAAGAGGAGAGAACTCCCCTTTTGTCTATGCATGTCTCGGCCAAACCGAGTGAGAGGAGGGAAATGGGCTTTTCATTTCCTCTTCACTTAAACTCGTGGTCCGGTCCATAGCTTGCTAAGTGTATACGACGCGGTTTAATTATAAACTGTTATCGGTTATCGGAAATTAAGGCATCAGCTAATAATACGGGTTAGCTGAATTATTAATACGTGTCCGACAAAACAGTATTGTATAATTATATTCAATATACATTTAATTAAATATAAAACGCTTATATTTAATTTTACGAATTAACTGGTTAATTCGCCTTTAGCCCATGATATTTAATCTGTATTAAATATAATATCTCAACATCACATTTTTGACTAATTATTAGTCAAATAACTCAGACTAACTGGTTAGTCAAATTTGGCATCTACATGACTGTATTTTCATACCGTCACGTCACTCAAGACGTATCCTATAGGTGTGACTTTTAGGGACCAGTTGATCACCGCCATCTGTATGACAATAACGTCAAACTTATCTAGCAAGCCAACCGTTATTGATAAACGTGGATCAACTGATAATAATACCAAAATATGCCCTTTGATCCTTTTAGAGGTTTATAAGTCCTTGCACTAACTGTTAAGGACACCAACCCCAACATAATTTGTTTTAAATTTTATCATTGGGCCTGGGCTTTTGCTTTTAATCTTTAGTGAATAGTGATCGTTCTCACCGTTTGCACCGAGTGTTCGTTCTCACCCGAAATCTATAACATGCGTTTAGAAACCGTTTTGGGAGTTGAACTTTGGACCATGGACTTGATCTTGTTAACATGAGGGTATATGACTATTGGTGCGAATATGGACCTAGTGACTTTGTGAGTATATGAAGCCAAACTAAAGGATTCTCTATAAGTAGGAAGATAGTGATGAACCCGGAATTCGGTTGTTTATGGACATTGATCTTGAGGATGATAAGGATATTAGTATGATGCTTGGATATTTGAACTTCGGGGGGAAGCTCTCTTTTAGGGGGAGTGGATGTAATACCTTTAAAGATTAAGAAAAGAGAGTACAGAATCAGGAATGTAAGGAAGTGAACGGCTGAACAAAGAACCTTGGGATATGTATGATGAGTATAAGAGAGTGTGTAGGGATAAGGGTACGCGAGATGAGCGCGGTGGGAGTAATGAGAAAGATGTTGACATAATGACAGTAATGATGACGGTAAGAACTTTGAGGAAATATAATGGAGATGACGAGAGAGTATAAGACTTTGGATGAGTGGTTGCAAAAGGAAAGGGAGAGACGAACTTCGGGGACAAAGTTCATTTTAAGGAGGGTAGATTGTAATCCCTGGAACTTTCGAGACTTCCATAGGACGCTTTGAGAAATAGAGTGTGAACCCTTAGGCATGAGGAGAGTCATAATCGTGAATAAGAAGGGACATACACTAGACCCAGTGTTACCTATAGTAGACCGAGTGGGTATGCAGTGAACCGAGTAAGTGGTACTCAACCGAGTATGGGCAATACTCGACCGAGTGAGTGGCACTCGACCTAGTGCAACCTGTGAGTAGTGATATAAACTATGTCAAGATCTAAAATCCGCCTAATCCTAAATTATTTCCCCCTCTCTCTAAAGCCTCTAAATCCCCTCTCATCTCTCTAGAACTCTCCAAAACGTTTTTCCATGGAATCTAATCTTGAGTTTGAAGACGAAGCACCATTTCCTCAATCTTTTTCCCAGACTATCCTTTGTAAGTCAAGTCTCACATTTTCCTTTGTTTTCATCTAACCCTAACATTTAGTGTAACACCCCCATATTCTGAGGAGCCTTAACTAGGCCTTCCTTAGCATATAAGGGTGTTACCATCTCGGTTGCCCGAGGTAAGTAATCATCAAAAGGCGATAAAAGAACAATTATAGTTAATTTACAAGCATTACAACCAACTTAACAAAATAAAGATACAACTCGTCAGCTACACACTATCTCTATCAAAACTCGTGAGGACTCATTCCCGCCAGGACTCCGGCTATCAACGACATCAACACATGTTAAGACTGGCTGCTCACCATAAGGGATCACGGCAGACACATAAGCAAACAAGACAACCACACAAGGTCAGTAACCGAGGCAAGGCTCAACCTGAATCAACAACAATTATCAACACATTACAAACACAACCAGTCACACACAATCACACCCACCCTAATCAATCTCCGTCACCGACTGTCCACTGGACCAGCCCTGACAGTGGGGGACCGCAGCCGTACCCACCAAATCCCCGCTCATCATACCGAGCGATAACCCTGTCCCATTAATGTGCACATCCCCTCCCGTGGCGGGTTCCACGGAGGACGAAACTAGGGCGTGAAGCCACTCTCGCAAGTGACTCCACTCAGCCGAGGACGCACCTCGAGAACCAGAGACAAACAATCATAGACAGCTACAATACAACAACAAATAACAAACTGTATACACCAACCGATTACCGCATATACGCTGCCACACAAACACAACTACAACACAACAACCTCGACACAACAACCGACACCCTAGACCATCCACAGAAACTGAGTAGGCGAACCTACCTTTACGCAACTGCAACCGTTCCATGCTAACACACGCAATATCCAGCAACCAAGCAACATCTATACACACCGTACAAACAACTATTACTACCATTCTAATCCTAACTGAAAACAAAAGGCACAGATGATGATGACGACATACCTACATGAGGAAAACTCAGCAGAGGATCGCTACCCGACTCAAGCTACGCACTCCTAAGGCAGAAGAACCTTCAAAGGCTTCCATGGAGGTTATATGGTGAAGGGAAGAGGAAAGGGCGACATTTAGGTTTAGGAGAAAGAGGCGGAAATGATTTGCGGATTTAACAAAACACGATTATAAACCCTCGCTGAAAACCCGTTACTTGATCGAGTGGCCCACCTACTCGATCGAGTGGCCCCTACTCGATCGAGTATCTAAGCTACTCGATCAAGTAGCCTCTACTCTATCGAGTACCACCCCTAACTCAAAACACAGGATAACTTTGGTACGCACTTCTAAGGATTATTACCGCTCCCAAAGTCAGTTAACGCTGGTCAACGGGTCTCTAAAAGGGCGGGTATTACAGTCTTCCCCCCTTAAAAAGAACTTCGTCCCCGAAGTTCAACTCACCCAACCAAAGCACACGATATGGAAACAAAGCGGCCTCACAACTCCTCCGGCATAGGTCACTATTCTCGAAAACACCATCCCCATCCCCCCCCTCCCCCCGTGTCATCATCATCAATTGTCTAACGCTCCGTATAGATCGACCTCTATAAGCTACCACTTGAAATACCAACCTCACAACACGAACCGGCACAACCAACGATTACCCAACACATTACGAGATTACACTTTCACTAGCAACAACCATCATCACGAAATAAATCACATTAACACCACTATGTTACCCAACGATACGGTTCTATTCCCAACACATGACATCATAACTAACTTTCTATGACCGTTTTTTAAGCATACTATTCAAATTTACTTCAACACACAAATTACTCCACGCACAAGTGCAAACAATTATAATTTCATACAAGAAATGTAACCAAAGTAATAGAAAACATTATAAACAAACAACAAAATGATTGCAATATCAGTCTTTTTATTTTGCGACATTACTCTTCCCCTCTAAAAAGGAACTTCGTCTCCGAAGTTCACCACCCAAGTACTACACATGTTACGTACTACTTACGTCTTGACACATATATCTAACCTATATCATTCATTATTGACATTACTCATTAATCATACAACCATTAACCATAAAACATATGCAACCATATTCGAATATCTAGCCACCGTCAAGAATGCATGTATATACCATATGTATTTGTATATGGAAGGACACAACTCCGGTGAAATATAATTAGTAGACATTACGGATGTAAAATGAATGCAATAAGAAACAATTACTACTCCACTATTGGTTATGAATACGCATCTAAAATCCAAACACGACTTTCAACATATGAAATTAATGGTTCAAACATGTTACTAATCATCAATGAGCATGTTAAACACCAAACATGTAGTTATATAACCATTAAACAATTTTATTTTACGAAAATTTCCTGTAACAGTGCTACTCGATCGAGTAGCGGGTACTCGATCGAGTGTCTTGGCTACTCGATCGAGTAGCCCTGAGATCAGAATACCCCATTTCTGTCACACCTGCAGCTACTCGACCGAGTGTGGGGCACTCTGTCGAGTAACCACAGGTCAAAACCTTAGAAATTCCTGTCATAACAACATATATATATATATATATATACATATATATATATATATATACATATATATATATATATATATATATACATATATATATATATATATATATATATATATATAAAAAACCGTCACATACGCGCGAGTCGGGATGACAACCCGACCCCCAAAATCCTGTAAACAAGTTCAAACTAAGCAAATCCGGCCTTATGGCCATCCATACAAACCAAAATAAAAGTTCTAACTAAGAACGACTACCATCATCCAACATCATCAATCATAAACAAAAGAAAGAAAAAAGAGTATCACTCCTGCTGCTGCTGCTGCTCATCCATCATCTCATCTCCACCACCATCTCCTCCCGAGGTGCCTGCTCCCGATGACCCAATACCCGCATCAACCCCTGCCCCAGCTCCAAGACTCACATACCATGGGGTCAAGCCACCAAAAGCAAAGGACTGAGGTGTTCCCCAAGCTGTCTGGTCCACCCCGTAAGAGTCGAAAACCCCACTATATTCCCCAACTCCGCTACACCACACTGGATGTGGTCCCTCTGTCCCAATCCCCTGAGCATACGCCATCTCATGCATGTTCCGGAGTGTCAAAGTGGATGACACTCTCTCTGACAAGTAGCTCGAACGCTTCTCCGGGGTATCGAGGTAGGGGTAACAAGGAAAACGGTGTTGCTGTGGTGCTTGATACGTGCTTTTTATATAGTCTTTTTAGCCTATTTTATGCACGCATCTCTATGCTTTTACCGTGGTTTTATGCTACGAAATGCCCCGAATATGCTACTTTGGTGTATTTTGTCTTAATTGCAGGAATGGACCATAAAGTAGTAGATTCAAGCCTAAAACATGTCCCTACGCATGCATTTAGGAGATGAGTTGAGTCGGAGCTTGGAAAGTACTATTTTGAGATGCGCATTGGAGTAAGGAAGTTAGGCGAGCCAAGAGAGTGCTTCAATTTGCTAGTTCCTGCTTGTAAGAGCCATATCTCGAGTTTTACAACAGTTATTTAGGTGATTCCAGTTGGAGGTGAAAGCTTATCCTCTTAGCTTTCCAACGCCACCAACCACGCCCTATTTGTCCAAGTAACGAAGGAATGGCAGCCGTTTGAAGTTCAGTGCGCGAAGCAGGAATTACGCGCTGAGAAGTGCTCGATCGAGAGCCAATTTGCTCCATCGAGAGCTACCTATTCTTGATCGAGTGATTAAAGGGAAAGAAGTCCTCGATCGAGAGGAATTGTTCTCGATCGAGAGGAATGCTAAGGAATACCACTCGATCGAGTGCCCTAGTTAGTCGATCGAGTGGATTTAGCTGACGGGCTGGGCTTTTTAGGTTTAATTCCGTCATTAGGTTTAATAAGCCCTATTTTTATTATAAATAGGGAGTCATGATGTCGATGTAAACGCTCTCTCTCTCTCTTTTTTTTCTCTCTTCTCTTCTCTCTGAGACTGTTACTTTTACACTGTTACTTTGTTCTTCCATTTCCGGACTATTTAATTCAGTAATTTCTCTTCCTTTTTCTCCTTAATTTCTTAATGTTATTTATTGTTTCTCCTTTATTTATTGTTCTCCCTTTAATTATGCATAGCTAATTCCCTTAGTATGTTAGGATTAGGGAAGCCGTGGTAGCATGCTTTAATTGTATTAAATAGATTAGCCTTGCGATAGGAATTGTATTAGGCAATTTAATTGTTATCCGGTCGAATGAATGCATGCAGGAGACCATAAATTTAGTTAACCCCGACCTAGATCGAAAGATTGGAAGGGAAGGCTTGCTTAATTACAATAGGGTATTGCAGTGAGGGCGAAAGTTAAGCTGTTTACGCTCTAGGGCGGTTTAAGGACCGAAAGGTGACGACCATAGCTCTTCTTATCAATAGTCTAATCGCCTTAGTATTCCCGATAGTATAAGATCTAATAGTTGCCACGGTAGACCGACTCCTAGCATACTTCCTTTCTCTTATTTTTAATTTCCCTTATTCCCTTCTCTTGCCTTTAGTTTCAGTAGTTTAGTTTAGTTCAACAATCAATTCAACCCCCATTTCGTGACACTGACACCGAATTAGACGGATAGATAGTACACCGCCTCCTGTGGAGATCGACCCTACTTACCGCGACTTCGTTAGTTGTACTTAGGTATTTATTTTTGGTGTAGAAACGACCGCATCAAATTTTGGCGCCGTTGCTGGGGAGGCAATCTATTTATTTATTTGTTTAATTTTATCTTTTTTTTTTTAGCCTCGGGGGATTTTTCCCTTGAGGCCGTTCCGATCTTGTTCCTTGAGTCTTTGTTTTGATAGGCCTTACGGTACTACCTAGACGAGTTCTAGGTGAAAGACCGTCAAAGGGAAGGCTTGAGTACCTTTGACCCATCACCGATGTCCCATTATATGGAACAACCGGTGATGCGCTACGGGAGATGTGGTTCTGCGAGCACAATGCATTTTGTAGTTGTGCCGCCACATCCACCCTATCAATGGCCACCGCAACAAGATCCTCCCGATATACAAGAAGAAGAAATTGCGGAGCTGAAATCCTTACTGCAGACACTTGCATCTCAATTGCAAGATCGTGACCGAGAGAGGCAAGATCATGATAGACGCACTTCTTCGCGACTTGAAAAGCTCGAAATCGACATTGCTCGGTTAGCGGTGAGATACAAGAAGAAGAGGTTGCGAAGCGAGGTCTTTAATGGAGATACTTGCATCTCAAATACAGAATTATGATCGAGTGAGGCAAGAGAGTGATAGACGTGCGGATGCTCAAATCATTGAGCTGGAGTCTAAAATTGCTCAGTTAACAGCTGAGTCGGATAATTGGCAACCAGAAGAGGTATACCTTGCCGAGAACGGTTTTTCCCATGAAAAAACCGTGTTGCCCAATGCTGAGGATGACTTTTATGACTCGGACGACGAGTTTCTATCACATTTCATTGCCCCACACGAGGATTTCATTTGCAGACGGGAGGAATCACCCGATCGAGTGACTTATACTAGTCGATCGAGTGATTTTCCAGGAGAAACAGCTCGATCGAGTGAAATCGCTGCTCGATCGAGTGTAATTCAGGAGGAAGTTGGTCGATCGAGTGATTATTCTGCTCGATCGACTGAGTTGGCCATTGGGAGCCTTGGTTCGTCATTTGGGCTTGATTTTGATGACGAGTTTGACGATGACGAAGGTTACGGTGAACCTCCCTTATTCACAGCCGAGTCGGATACACTCGAAGCTGCGATCTACGGGACGAATTCCACTGAGGGCGACGAAAGGACAGCTGAGTCGGTAATTACTCCTAGCACGGAAGAGGTAATGCATTCTTTTATCTATGATTCCGTCGTTAAGAATGATCAACCTGAGGTAGTAAACGGTAATTTTATTATTGTTTGTAAATTGCCTCGTCTTATTCACGCTTCCTCTTTCAGAGCTATACCCCCTCATATGTGGACGCACAAATTAACGAATTTTCACCATCCTTATCATTATAAAATTGTTTATCTGAATTGGAGCCCTATATTATCGTCAATTGCTCCGCCGCTCCTTTATTTTGTGGATAAATTTAGGAGCTCACATAGGAAATTTGTGCGGCTTAAAAAGTTAAACATTTTTATTTCCTACTTCTCTGTTCCACTTTGGTGCTACTTACTCTTTTGTGTAGCACATGCGCACTTTTGACAAAGTTCTTTGCGCGCTTTGAGCTGTTTTGATTGTGACTAATTAGAGATGCTCGAAGAAAAGAAGGTCGAGCTGGGACCTGACTGAAGCTAGCGCTACCCGGGAGGCAACCCGGCGATTTTATTTTGTTTTTTATTTCAATTTCAGTTGTAATAAATGGTTTTTATACCATAGACTATCTCAGTATGCTTGTTTTTGTCAATTGTGGGCTGTTTTTCATTGCGTTTTGCAGGAACACGCTGAAGATCACTCGATCGAGTAGTTTTTCTACTCGATCGAGCACCTTAGCTGATGGATTCATTCGATCGAGCATCATCTACTCGATCGACCACCTGCAAGATGAGAAATCAGCTCGATCGACCAAAATTCTCTTCGATCGAGCTGATTTTGGATGCCCTTTCACGTGTTGACTTGGATTAGCTTCCTGAGACGGTTTTCCGGGCCCTTAGCAACCTCCCATTTCATGGTCGGTTTGGGGAGGTCCCCTTATTCGCGCATTTTGTGAGTTTTTCCGCTTTTACTCTTTTCCTCCTTTAGTTTGCATTTCCTTTCCATGTTTTGGTACAATGGGGGCATTGTACAGTTTGGTTTGGGGAGGTTATGCATCCATATCTGTGTCTGCATATTGTTTTTATTGCATTTCTGTTATCACGTTTAATTTCATGTTTGCATTGTTGTTTATTTTCTATAAAATTCCATAAAAATCAGAAAATTTGTTAAATTTTCAAAATTTCACGTTTAATTTAGCATATAGGTCGAGTCGGAACGGTAGATTTCAGTGATGAAATTGCATTGCAACTGTCTTTTTGCTTAAGTCTTGCATTTGACTGTTATCTTTTAGCTTTGTCTTTTGCATATCTACGAGTTAATGTTAAATTTAGCTGAACGAATAGACTTGACCTGAAATTTTGGCAACCTACTTATAATTTCTAAGATTTAGAGCCTGATAAACTGGTGTCATTTGTGACCAGTTTCATGTAGGATTGTGAGTAGTTACTCCTTGCATATCATGTATCATCAATTTGCACATATATGAAATTCAATTGCTTTTTGCCGTCATACATTCGGGTTAGTGGTTGGTGTCACATGCAGGGAGGTGCTTACATTTTCCCTTTCTTTCATTTTTACCCATAAACTCCACATTAGCCAAATTTTCCTGTTGACCTTTAGCTACATTCCAAATTTAGCCTGCCTTGTCAAGCTAGTTTAGATTGTTTTGCGGTATATTCTCTATTGCATCAAATTTTGGCGCATATTCTGTTGATTCGGAGTTGGTAACTTATGAAGAAAAGGAGGAAGATGAAAAAGACGTGAAAAAGAAAAAAAAAAGTTGAAAAAGGAATTCGAAAATGAAAAATGAAAGGAAACCGAAAAAAGAGAGAAAAGTTCGAAAAAAAAAAAAAGGTTGATGTTTGGTGATCGGTTTCTGCTCCTATGTTCTATCTTATTTCATATGAGGAGTATGTTTGGTTCAGTTTGGTGAGTTTTATGCCAATTGAAGGGCATGTGCTTAATTCATAATTGAGTTGGAAACGGATGTTGATATATGGTTTTGTTTAGGTACTAGCTTGATCACCTATACCTCCACATTCCCATAATTGTTTTGCCTTTTCTTACCCATTGCCTCACTTTACCATATCTTTGTAAGCCCTCATTTGTGTGACGGGACCTTGTTTGGTTGGAATGTATGTTTGGTAGCTAGAATTGTCTATCATATTAGTTTCATGCATGTTTATGTGGGTCGTAGTCTAGGTGAGCGACTATTTTTTCTTCCTCTCTTACATATTTATGCTTACCCTTTGCTTCATGAGAGAAGAGTGACCCGTGAGAGTCCATTTTTAAAGGTCTTGCAAGGTCGACGGTTCAGCTTTATTTATAAACATCCTATAACTCGTTTGCATTTGACTGTCTGCTATAAGTGTTGGTTTGCTTGCATTAAACTGGCTTAAGTGGGCATTTGTAGCTAGCTCTGAGTTATCTTTTTCCGTTCCTTTAGTTGCATTTTAGTTTACTCGGGGACGAGTAAAGGTTTGGTTTGGGGAGATTTGATACGTGCTTTTTATATAGTCTTTTTAGCCTATTTTATGCACGCATCTCTATGCTTTTACCGTGGTTTTATGCTACGAAATGCCCCGAATATGCTACTTTGGTGTATTTTGTCTTAATTGCAGGAATGGACCATAAAGTAGTAGATTCAAGCCTAAAACATGTCCCTACGCATGCATTTAGGAGATGAGTTGAGTCGGAGCTTGGAAAGTACTATTTTGAGATGCGCATTGGAGTAAGGAAGTTAGGCGAGCCAAGAGAGTGCTTCAATTTGCTAGTTCCTGCTTGTAAGAGCCATATCTCGAGTTTTACAACAGTTATTTAGGTGATTCCAGTTGGAGGTGAAAGCTTATCCTCTTAGCTTTCCAACGCCACCAACCACGCCCTATTTGTCCAAGTAACGAAGGAATGGCAGCCGTTTGAAGTTCAGTGCGCGAAGCGGAATTACATGGCGAGAAGTGCTCGATCGAGAGCCAATTTGCTCCATCGAGAGCTACCTATTCTTGATCGAGTGATTAAAGGGAAAGAAGTCCTCGATCGAGAGGAATTGTTCTCGATCGAGAGGAATGCTAAGGAATACCACTCGATCGAGTGCCCTAGTTAGTCGATCGAGTGGATTTAGCTGACGGGCTGGGCTTTTTAGGTTTAATTCCGTCATTAGGTTTAATAAGCCCTATTTTTCTTATAAATAGGGAGTCATGATGTCGATGTAAACGCTCTCTCTCTCTCTTTTTTTCTCTCTTCTCTTCTCTCTGAGACTGTTACTTTTACACTGTTACTTTGTTCTTCCATTTCCGGACTATTTAATTCAGTAATTTCTCTTCCTTTTTCTCCTTAATTTCTTAATGTTATTTATTGTTTCTCCTTTATTTCTTGTTCTCCCTTTAATTATGCATAGCTAATTCCCTTAGTATGTTAGGATTAGGGAAGCCGTGGTAGCATGCTTTAATTGTATTAAATAGATTAGCCTTGCGATAGGAATTGTATTAGGCAATTTAATTGTTATCCGGTCGAATGAATGCATGCAGGAGACCATAAATTTAGTTAACCCCGACCTAGATCGAAAGATTGGAAGGGAAGGCTTGCTTAATTACAATAGGGTATTGCAGTGAGGGCGAAAGTTAAGCTGTTTACGCTCTAGGGCGGTTTAAGGACCGAAAGGTGACGACCATAGCTCTTCTTATCAATAGTCTAATCGCCTTAGTATTCCCGATAGTATAAGATCTAATAGTTGCCACGGTAGACCGACTCCTAGCATACTTCCTTTCTCTTATTTTTAATTTCCCTTATTCCCTTCTCTTGCCTTTAGTTTCAGTAGTTTAGTTTAGTTCAACAATCAATTCAACCCCCATTTCTGTGACACCCTGACAGACCGAATTAGACAGATAGATAGTACACCGCCTCCCTGTGGAGATCGAACCTACTTACCGCTGACTTCTGTTAGTTGTACTTAGGTATTTATTTTTGGTGTAGAAACGACCGCATCAGTGCTGCTGGCCGTGGTCTAGTCTCAGCTGTCCTCTCCCTTACTCGACGAGGTCCTCTCCCCAACCTGGGTCTCTCCTCCACCGCTGCCACGTTCTCCTCCTTCTTCGGCTCGGGCATCACCTGAAGAATCGTGTCATCAATGAGGTATGTCTGCAACTGTCGAGGTACGTCATCATCCTCCTCCTCCTCCTCCTCGGAGTCAACAGCTACCACCACCGGGTCTAACGGCTCTGTCGGTGGGAGGTGCTCAGGAGTCGGAATCCTCATCCAGCTCATACCCCACACTCTCCAAGCTAGGCTACCGTCAGCTAAAGTTCTCAACCATTTCAGGTCGAGGTAGTAGTATCTGTCCATAGTAGGCACCGGTGTGGATAGGGGAACATACTCAGAAGAAGCCTCAAAGGAGGCTAGCTTTTCAGCTAGCCGAGTGGCGATAGCATCACAACTCAGGTACCGGGTGGTAGTAGTAGCCATCAAGGCCAGGCTAGCGCAGACCATGGAGGGAGCATTGAAGACCACCCTTTCGGTCCGCTCAGGGTTCAGATAAGACATCAAAAGCAACAGTTCATGATTGTTCAGCTTACTCATATCCAGCCTCTCATAAAGAAGGTTCGAAATAGAACGAAGAAAGATCCTCAAGGTAACATGTTGAACATCATTAATCAACATGTTGCTGGAGGTGGGAGCTGACTTTCCGGAAAGACAAGGCATAAGGTGGCAAACACCGCACTCAGATGGAATCTCACTGATGGAATCCTTGGGAGGCTTGGCCAACCCAAGGTGAGAAGCAAAAAGGTCCATGGTCAACACGAAACTCGTGTTCATAAGACGGAACTCAACAGTTTGTGCAGCTGGCTCGTAATTAAACGAGCTCATAAACTCCAAAGTCAGAAAAGGGTAGGAATGCTTCCTCAACCGATACAACCCCATAAATCCCAAAGTCTCAAAGATATGACGGACATCCGTCTCAATTCCCAAGTCATCAAGAAGTGTGGTATCCACACAACGGGTGGGTCTCATCTTGCGTTTTTGCAACGCCACAAATCTCTCTCTCTGTTTAAAGTCCACAAACACCACCGAAGGGTATTCCGGTACAGTGGGTACCACGGGTCCACTACCTTCCCCAACTTCGGGCTGTGAAGCCCTCCCCCTCTTACTCTGACGGGTCCCTAGGTTTAGTCTCGGCATCTGTTTCAGCATACGGTTTAAACAAACTTGCATAGGCACTTAAAACATAGAATTTACACAACTGAACATTGAATAATCATCTGGGTACACACTTTCACCAACAAAATACATAAATTCAGTTTATAGTAACTCAGACGATCTCTATTGCTGTGAAAAGTTTAACATGATAAACATAATCTACTCGACCAATTCGGCTATCATGGGATGGCTCAAATGCTACCCCATATAAATACTTGATAACATGTGAAATATTCATATATGTTCATAAAAAGGAAACTTAAAACATGTCATCATCAACCTTCAACATTAGAAGCAAACAACTCAATTAGACTAGTCAGACGGTCTCTACAGCTGTAACGATTTTGACACATTCATCAAGAATTAACATCACCATTGATATAATAAAAGTTTAACTCTTGCATATGCATTCATATTCAACACAAAATCTCAGTCATAGAAAACGAATTTTAATTTGGGGCACTTTTAAGACGGAGTTTTAAGGTGAAAATCACAAAATCCAACTCCCAACATGTTATATGCAACATATAGTACTCAATTTCATCATCCAACATGTAGAAAACAACAAAAAATCAATTTTGATTTTGCAAACCCTAGAAAAATTCGTCCCCAAATTGCAATTTCTACTCTATTTTTAGCACAATTAACATCAATAATCATGAAAGGGAAGCATATGAATCACATTACAACAATTACAAGCAATTTTTGTCCATATGAATCAAAAATTTTGGACTATTATATCATTCTAATAGGTTCAAAGTGATGAAAACATGTAAATAGAGAAGAAATTCATACCTTGATTAGATGGAAAGCAAAAGAACGAAATTAAACAAAGAGAACAACCCAAATCAATCACCACAACCACAAGAATATGAGAGCTTTTGAGAGATTTTAGAGCTTAGGGTTCGAATAAAGAAGAAAGAATGAGAAGAATGAGGAAAAACAAGGGTTTTATGAAACCCGTAAGAGCCTCTGTACTGTAGCCTACTCGATCGAGTGCCCTCTACTCGATCGAGTAGGTGCTATTTCGTCGAGTATCTGCAGAAAATTTCTATATCCCGACGTCATAGTTTCCTAACTAGATCGAGTGAGGTCTACTCGGTCTAGTAAGCACTAGCACTCGGTCAAGTAAGGTTGAGTACTCGGTCAGAAATACGAAATTAATTGAAGATTCCTGCAAAAACAATATCGCGTGTCGATTCCAAACCAAGTTCGGAATTCGTCACTGGTTATCGCACTCACTTCTATATCACCATTATTATTCAAACATATCATACCGTCTCATCAGACAAGGTTCATATCATATTACGCTACAACAACTGCACACTACATGGTTTACCTGCTACCGAGTCATTCATATACACAATTATGTCATTGTATCATATCTAAACTCGTCTTACCACGTGGCTATCAAATTATTCTCACGTTAATGAAAACATATAATTAACGATAAATCCCCACATGTCATCCAAGTGTATTACTATCATGTTCCAGTTCAACATAAACAAGCCATTCTACACAAATTAATCACCACGTAAGCGGAAACTTTCAGCCATTAAACATTGCACAAATGCATCACTATTGGCTATTTCTCATATCATAACTCAACATTTCTTTAACTATCATCATTATAGCTATGGTAGGACTTATAAACTCATATAGGATCACCATTACCAACCACTTGAAGCAAACATCAACATAATCACTTTTCATACTACAGCATACACTTCCACACTTTTCACGCATTTCTATTAAATAAAACCTTTTACGTTTCTCAATATCATCACATATACTCACTAATTCTACCAAACTTCACCACACACGAACCAGATGCAATTATCAGGCCTATATCAACTTCAACAGAGACTCGACCACAGATAGTTCCAACGTAATCAACATACACATTAAATACATACACACAGACTCCACATTCCCATACCCAGTGACTGGCTTAAGTATAATGAGGCCAATATTTTGAAATGAGGGCGCCTACTCACCCAAAACCTAGCATCAGCTGGGGCTCCCATCACACATACACCAGGTTCATTTTATTAGACTCACTACGTTCATTATGTTCATTGGTTACAGGTTCCAAAATCGTCGCTCTGATACCACTTTGTAACACCCCCATATTCTGAGGAGCCTTAACTAGGCCTTCCTTAGCATATAAGGGCGTTACCATCTCGGTTGCCCGAGGTAAGTAATCATCAAAAGGCGATAAAAGAACAATTATAGTTAATTTACAAGCATTACAACCAACTTAACAAAATAAAGATACAACTCGTCAGCTACACACTATCTCTATCAAAACTCATGAGGACTCATCTCCGCCAGGACTCCAGCTATCAACGACATCAACACCTGCTAAGACTGACTGCTCACCATAAGGGATCACGGCAGACACATAAGCAAACAAGACAACCACAAAAGGTCAGTAACTGAGGCAAGGCTCAACCTGAATCAACAACAATTATCAACACATTACAAACACAACCAGTCACACACAATCACACCCACCCCAATCAATCTCCGTCACCGACTGTCCACTGGACCAGCCCTGCTAGTGGGGGACCGCAGCCGTACCCACCAAATCCCCGCTTACCGAGCGATAACCCTGTCCCATTAATGTGCACGTCCCCTCCCGTGGCGGGTTCCACGGAGGGCGAAACTAGGGCGTGAAGCCACTCCCGCAAGTGACTCCACTCAGCCGAGGACGCACCTCGAGAACCAGAGACAAACAATCACAGACAGCTGCAATACAACAACAAACAACAAACTGTATACACTAACCGATTACCGCATATACGCTGCCACACAAACACAACTACAACACAACAACCTCGACACAACAACCGACACCCTAGACCATCCACAGAAACTGAGTAGGCGAACCTACCTTTACGCAACTGCAACCGTTCCATGCTAACACACGCAATATCCAGCAACCAAGCAACACCTATACACACCATACAAACAACTATTACTACCATTCTAATCCTAACTGAAAACACAAGGCACAGATGATGATGACGACATACCTACATGAGGAAAACTCGGCAAAGGCGGAAATGATTTGCGGATTTAACAAAACACGATTATAAACCCTCGCTAAAAACCCGTTACTCGATCGAGTGGCCCACCTACTCGATCGAGTGGCCCCTACTCGATCGAGTATCTAAGCTACTCGATCGAGTAGCCTCTACTCTATCGAGTACCACCCCTAACTCAAAACACAAGATACCTTTGGTACGCACTTCTAAGGACTATTACCGCTCCCAAGGTCAGTCAACGCTGGTCAACGGGTCTCTAAAAGGGCGGGTATTACATTTAGGGGTAGTATTAATTAATAATTAGTATTAGTATTATGGGTAATTAAAAGGTAATAATAAGGGGTTCTATATAGTATAAGAGTATAGGATATGTTGTGATGGTAATTATGTGATTTATGTAGAATGAGACGGTTTTATAAGACGGATTCTTGGTTGTCTTGAGTTGCTTGTGGAGTTTGCTAAAAGGTAGGGTTTTCTACTCGGTTATGGTAATATGAATGCTTACATATGCGTTCATTGCCAACAATTCCGTGGTAGATGTATTGCATTATAACATGATATTGTGTGATTGTTGTGAGACTCATATTATTGTCGGAATTGCATTACAATATGATAACGAGGTATGGTCAATTAAAGAGTCGGAATAATTGTGGTATACTTGTTCATGACATATTTGAGGTTCGTGTCTCATGAGAAATTCGTATACTTGGCTTGTTGTGTTGCATATTGTATACATGTGATTATTGGTAAAGGTTGGAGGTTGTTGGCGGAGTTGTGTGGTTGTTGAGGAGACGTAAGGCAGTTCAGGAGACCGTCTTACGCTTGGGTCACTACTTGGAGTTTCCCACTCCAGGAGGACGTGCACGTTTATGGCTTGAGTACAGAGGGACTCATGTGGTGTCACGACGTCTGGCAAGGGTCCAGTTAACGCCCGGGCTCGATGCCACGGACGTGTCCCGAGTACCTGTTTTACGGGCTACGGTCCGGCTGTTTGGTGCCGGTGTTGCGATACCCTCACCGGGTTATATGGATGCGGAGTTATGATGGATGGAGACTTGTGACTCTTGTGTGTGTCATCATTACATTTCATGTTCATATTCACATGTTATCTTGTGAGTGTTTGTATTATCAAAAGTGACGTGTGTTGGTTGTGTGTAACTGTCGCCTTCTTTAATTGGGGTGGCCTCTGATGAACTATATAATATTTCTGGTCATATGAGGAGCAGTTTGAGAACAGGTTTATACTTAGTGACGAGCGGGACGGGTCGAGCCACGGGCATTGGTGTCCGTTTGAGTTGTCAAATGCTAGTCGACGTAGTTTCATTAGAAAGGTTGTAGTAGTATGAGACTTGTATTATTCATTTGTTCATTTATGTAATTCATTAAACATGTTACTTATATAAAATGTTACTTAATTGAAGTTCTGATTTATTGTCTTGAGAAATCGAGATGGTGACATTCCCGATTACCTTGGTCGGGTATGAGGGATTGTTACAAAATATCTCGAAAAGAAGTGAATTTGAAAGAAAATTTCCACTATTGGAACTTGTAGCGGAAAATCACAATCAATCAACGTTTATTCCATCAAGAGCTTTTAAACCATAACTCCCGACCACGAGTTCAAATAACAACTAGTTTTATGCCCGTGCACAAAATGCACGGGCTGCTTTTGGGAACACAAAATATGTTATTTATATGTATATTATTAGGCGCTGTATTTTAAACTAATACTAACTAATTTAAATTTATTGGATAGCAAGAGAAATCATAGACCAACTAAAAAATTGGATTGCTCATCCCCATAAATGTACAGAAGTTTATAGAAAAAATGGGGTGATATATTGTTAATTAGACACTATTAATAAGACGCGTTATAACAAATTAACAATATGGTTGAACAATATCCAATTTTCCGATTCGATTCAAAGTCATATTAAAAAAATGGATATTTGTTCCAGAAAAGAATTTCGAGTGGAATATCCATCCGTGCTTCAGATATCGGATTAGATACACATCCATTTTTAAAATTGCAGATATCCAACTTCAACGAATAAAATGGGTCAAGTATTACCCACTTAGCAAGAAAGGACAACTATTTTGCTAATATTAGATACTTTTGATCGATATGTTATGTGAGATTTACCGGTTAAAGATTACTAAAGAACAATATATATACTTCATTTGTACCAATTCGGTTATTTGTTTGCCTTTTTAATTCTTTATAAGGGTTATTTTAATCAGAGGCAAACAAATAAAACAAAGGGAACATCTACATTCAAATAGTGCAAAATAAAGAAAATATATTAATAGTGATAAAACTCTTTTACGGAACTCATTTATTTTTTGGTGCGATTTGACAGAACTCATTCAAATGCCAAATAAAAAACATGATAACTAAAGGTGTAAGTATTGGAATGTATCCTCAGGCCATTTAAAAACCCTTTTATTAAATGCCCAATATTTCAATTTGTTAGGGGAGGAGATCTTATTTCATTTGAAGCCCATCATACCGTTAATGTGAGCAAAATAAACCTAACTCTCTGCCTCAAACTCTATCTATACTTTTACAGTTTTACTCTCCAGATTTATATGGAGCAAATTAACTTATTATTATATTAACCCTAACTCTCCGCCTCACTTCGTTACTACTCGAGCTCTCTCACTCTAAATTTGATCTCATCACTATCATAAAACCACCAAAATCGTTTCCCTCACCCACACACTACATAAATTTGGAGTATTATCTAATTATCTTTATGTTTTTCTCATTTCATCCATATTCGATCTTTAAATATATGTTTGTATGTCTCCTTTGAAGGATAATTAATGGTAAAGTTGATTTTTTGCTTATAAGGTTATTTTTTTTTCTTCAAATTTATTTTTCAATTATTAACAGTACGTGTAAATCTAATGTTCATCATTTGCAACTTTTTATTATATTTTTTGTTACATTTAACCAAAATCTTCTAATTTTATTGTGGATTTTTCTTGTTTAACTTAGATAATACTGCTTGTGTATTTTCATCAGCCTACTTTTAATTTTGTAGAATTATGTCTTTAATTTTTATATCTTTTAATTTCATGAATTTATATATCTATGTAATTTTTTTTTACACATTGTAATTCATCTGATGATATTTTTTAAAATAATACCTGTGTATTATACCTATTTCGAAAGACGGAAATTAAACAGTCATTATCAGCAAATGTGAGAGAGTAATTAATTCCCAAAATTTAAAATTTTATAGGGACCCACCACTGCTGAATATAAAGAACCAATAGAAATCCAAAGAAATACCTAACTTTTATACTAGTTAGATTTGAAAAACCAAAACCGTAGTTTGAAGTGGTAGCTAAGAATTATGGAATTAATTCTTGTATATAGAGTTTCCCTGTGAATAAGTGAAACTCCATTATATAAGAAGAGAGGTGAAGAATGATCTTGGATGCATGGGCATCTTCAATCACACTTGTGCTCACCATTTGTCTGAGATCATCAACAAGAAACCCTTTCAAATCTCTTATTTTTCCACAATATCCTCTGCTCACAAGATTCGCGAATTAAGCAATCTTTGTTCTAAAGGGTACCTTAAACAAGCATTTGAGACTTTCAAATTTGACATATGGATGAACCCTAATTTATTCTCTCATCTAATTCATGGTTGCATTTCGACAAAATGTATTTTACTCGCCAAACAACTTCATGCTTTGACCATTACTTCTGGTTGTTTCAGAGACAAGTTTGTCACCAATCATTTGATGAACATGTATGGGAAATTGGGTGATTTAAACAGTATGTTGGTTTTGTATAATGTTATGCCGAAGACAAATGTTATGTCTTCCAACATTTTGATTAATGGGTATGTCGGAAACGGAGATTTAGAGAGTGCCCATAAAGTGTTTGATGAAATGCCTGAACGAAATGTTGCTACTTGGAATGCTATGGTCAATGGGATGATGCAGTTTGAGGAGAATGAGGAGGGTTTGAGGTTTTTTTCGGGGATGCAAAGAGAAGGTTTTTTCCCGGATGAGTTTGCGTTAGGGAGCGTGCTTCGAGGGTGTGCTGGGTTGAGAGCTTTGCTGTGTGGGAGGCAGGTTCATGGTTATACTGTCAAGAGTGGATATGAGGTGAGCTCCATAGTTGGGAGTGCATTGGCTAATATGTATATGAGGTGTAAGAGTTTGGAGGAAGGGGGGAGGGTTATTAGAGAAATGCCGGTCCAGAACGTCGTGTCATTCAATACTCTTATTGCTGGTATGGCTCAGAATATGTGTCCTGAGGGTGCTTTACATCATTATAATCTCATGAAAAAGACGGGATTACAACCCGATAGAATCACCTTTGTTAGTGTCCTTAGCTCATGTTCTGAGTTGGCGACCCTAGGACAAGGCCAACAAATACATTCCGAGGTGATTAAACGTGGGGATACTTTGGTAGAAGGTGTTGTCAGTTCACTTATTAGCATGTATTCAAAATGTGGATGTTTGGAAGACTCTATCAAAGCTTTCACGAAACGCAAAGATGAAGACATTGTTCTATGGACTTCCATGATTGCCGCTTATGGATTCCATGGTAAAGGAGAGCAAGTCATCGAATTGTTCGACCAAATGGAGCGACAAGGGTTAAAACCAAACGAGGTTACCTTCTTGACCCTACTATATGCGTGTAGTCATTGCGGACTAAAGGATAAAGGGCTTGAATTTCTTGATCTAATGGTAAGTAAGTATGGTCTAAGCCCTGGTGTAGAGCATTATACATGTATTGTTGATCTGCTTGGTCGTTCAGGGTGTCTATCAAAAGCCGAAGAAATGATAAGAACTATGCCAGTGAAAGCGGATCCTGTCATATGGAAAGTTCTGTTATCTGCGTGTAAAATGCATAAAAATGCTGACATGGCAATGAGGATATCTCAAGAAGTAATGAAGCTTGGCGCTTTAGACGCTGCTTCCTATGTTCTACTTGCAAACATTCAAGCCTCGGCTAAAAGGTGGGAAGAAGTATCGACCATGAGAAAAGCCATGAAAGATCTTCGAGTGAAAAAAGAACCCGGAGTTAGTTGGTTCGAGTTCAGGAACAAGGTTTATCAGTTCACTATGGGTGCTAAGACCCATCCTAGATGGAAAGAGATAGATTCATATGTGAAAGAACTTATGTCGGAGATAAAGAAATGTGGGTATCAACCAGATACTGATTCTGTATTGCAGGATATGGGTCAGGATGAGAAGGAAGAGAGTTTGGCACAACATAGTGAGAAATTAGCGATTGCGTTTGCTCTAATGATAAGTCCCCCAGATTTTCCCATACGAATTATGAAGAACCTGCGGATTTGCAGTGACTGTCATGTTGCTATCAAGTACATTGCTAAGATTAAAGAAAGAGAGATCGTTGTTCGGGATGCTAGTAGATTCCACCATTTCAAGGATGGTACATGTTCTTGTGGTGATTTTTGGTAGAAGATCATTTGCTGCAGTAAAGTACTTGCTCAATAAAGTGGCTGTGCCTTTTTCTTTTTATAAAGTACACTGTCATTCGATGCAATTCTCGAGACATTTCAAATACACATCCTCTTCGTGGGATAATGCTTCAGACATCAGACCTTCTTACCTGTCATTTTGCGAGAGCCACAGCCGCAATGGGTTAGTGTTATTGTTAATCTATTGTATCACTTGGTGGATTATTTTGTGGAAATATAGCTGAAATATTCTTTATTTCTTGAGCAATAGATTTACGCACCTTTTAGTTCTTCACTTGTTGAATTTACGGTTCTGGGCTGCTGAAGCAAGAGAATGCTTAGTAGGAACATCTTCAAAAGTTTTTGCAGCAATGTATTTCCTTTCAGCCTATCTCGAGTGCCTTTTTATGCTCATACCAAAAATCAAAATTACTATGGATTACTTGGAACCTTGGATATAAAGTTATAAACCCAAGGAAGTAAGGAACCAAAGAAGTCTTCATTCTAAACGACTCAAAATAACTATTTTGAATTTAAAACTATGTTATCTGCATAATGTTAAGGATGAAAAAAATGGCGTTCATTGTATACCAGGTCCTTAATTTGTAAATTTTAGGTGGTCGCATACATTAAGAAGTGTTAGAAGACAAAGCGTTGATTCTCACATATAGTGACGGTCAGTATAATTAGCCTCTGGCTTTGAGAGACAGAGAACTGATGTGCGTGCAAGTAATGTTTTTCTACCAGTGCCCAGAAAAAAAGAAGCATTTATAGACATGTTAGCTGCAATTCTACATATATACTTTCCTGAAAAGTTTAGAATTGTTTGCTACAATTCTGAATTTCTGGTCAATATGACCTAAATAGTATGTAAGATGTAGGAAACAAAATGAATTAGCAAATAGTAAGCTATACTACATATGTACATATAGATGTATACATTTAGGAGGAATCCAAAGAGAATAAATAGCTATATGCATTTGAGCAATGTCCATGTGTGTCTCCAGTGGCGTGATTAATCCTTGTTAGAGGCTTCCACAGTCTCAGGAAGTTTGTAGGTGGGAGCATTGTCGGCACCTCTTCTTGAATACTCCCGCCATCTCCGAGCAGCCGCTGCAGCTCGGTTTGCTCGCTCTTTCACTTCTTCTTCTGTCACAGACAAACAGAGCAATTAGATATTCAACTTAATGTGCAGAGAACCATGCATTGGAAAATACTATATAGAGTTATCTACAAAGGTTTTTAGGCGTGCCGAGGTAATATTTTTTCAAATATGAGGATTCTTCTCACATAGCCAATATCAGCCAGCTAATATTTGACCCTTGTGCCGGTCCTAGGATACATATAACTGAGGTGACACCGCTGATATTGTCATATCACGTCCTAATCATTTGTTTACCTTTGATGAAGATATCCCTCACAAGGACTATAAAAGGTAAACAAATGATTGGGACGCAGGGAGTACCTATTAAGGTTGTGTTTGGATACAGTTTTAGGAGGGATATGGAGGGAAATGAAAGGAAGGGAAGGGGAGGAAGAATGGGGTAGACAAAGTTTGCCTTCCAAACTTTCCTATGTTAGAGGGATTCTAATTTTTTTTGGAGGAGAAAAATTGGATCTCTCTATTTCCTTCCCCCTCCTGCTCCATTTGTCAACCAACGGAGGGAAACTTCATCCCTCCCCTCCCCTCTCTTTTTCTCTAAAACCCTCTATCCAATTCATGCCCTAAAACAAAGGCCGAAATAAACTGCGTCAACTCAATGATACAGTTCGCAACAGATATCACTTTTTAATACCATGAATTTCCAGCCATTTTTTCACCTGGTAGATTGAAATGAAGAGGAAGGAGGTGACGAGGGAGGAAGAGGGGAAAAGTGGCACAAGCAAGTAGCCTAGATAGTCTTATATTTATTTTTCATCCCAAAACATTTCAAAAAACGATATTAAACTGTTGCCGGGAACAGGCTAAAACGAAATATGTTAACTATTAGAAGGGAGGGGACTGTGCAGAGTAATATTTTCCCCATTTTCTTCCCAAGTCCAGACCAAAGAGGGTCATAGAATCAGTCGAATGTGGCTCTCCTCTCCTTTTGTGGTAACAGGAAGTTGAATATAGAAAGGTTTCAACGACTTTTGCTGTAGGGCTAACACAATTTCTTCCTTTCACCCATTAAGTCTAAAGGCAGTCCAAAACCAATATCAGTTACCATCCCTAACTCCAAACCCCAGCTAGCTGTCTGTGATACAATAGAAAGCGTATCTAGTTACCTGTGCTCTGGTATTCTTTCTTCTTCCCCCAAACATCATTCCAGAACGAATCCGGAGAGCCAGAGCCCTTCTGCTTCATCATCCTCGATCTAGCTTGCTCCTGAGAAAATTTAAAACACAACAGTGACGAAAAAAAAAACGAGGGAATTTGCCACAGGGTCATTAACACTGCTCCAAAAGATTAAAACAAACACGATAATACAGTTTTTATAACATAGGCTGCAGGGGTGATAGAGTTTAACAAATTATGAGAGACGATTTATTAAGTTGAGAATTGCATAATCAAATTGTGTACCTGAGGAAGCTATTTATACAAAACCTAGACTACAAAACTATGAGCCTAAGAGACCTAAGCCTAGCTACAATATATTCATTCGATGTCAAGTAGCTTAGTAGTTGGTAAAGTCATGAGAGGTAATACTCATGACTTGGGTTCGAACCCCGTTAGCATTAAATCGCCCTTGTAGCTAGCTCCCTTTACACACACACAAAAAATATTATCACTGGTGGTGATTGTGTACAAGCAAGATACAAAAATATATAACTATATATATTAAGAATTTAACTAAGATATGTTTCCAATAAGCAGTCTTACCAAAACTTTTGATTGCCGTTTCTCCCAACGAGAATTTGCCTACACAATTTCAAATGCAAAGATTATAAGACTACAGAAGGTAACGGATTGAAGATAATAATTAAACGAATTTTTTTGTTTGTTTTAATACGAAGTACTACATTCTTGGCAAAAAGGTATTGGGGAATCAGGCATTGTTCGATGTTTCCGTTTCAGAAGTCGATCAATAAGTGATATCCTCCAACAATCCTATGAGCCTCGGTCACAGAAATGCGAAGTTGATATTTTAATTGATGATTAGAAGATGAAGTTTTTACTTTGGTGAAAAGCTGAAGTAAACATTAGACGTATACCATTCTAAACACATCAGAAGACGCTCCCATCCCCGTCAGCATCAGTGCGACCTGCCATCGTTTCATAGAATCAGGTAAGCATGGTGTTTAATCTGTTTATCTTGCAAATATAACATGAAAAGATTCCACTTTTGCAGATGAGACTAAGTTTTAAAGTTTTTCCCTGAATTCTGCTAAAAACTGTAGTGTCACCGAGTGCATAGGCTAAATGGTATGTGAATTCTGCCATATTCTTCACATTGACGGACAATTTCGCTTCATCTCATAAAACTGATCCTACAAGTTTATAAACTGAAATGTGAATTGAGGATGGTTCGAAACCGAATTACTCCTTCCATCCAAATCTTGAAATGACTAGTTTAAAAACTGAAATGTGAATTGAGGATGGTTCGAAAAAATGACCCATCTTTCCAAATTTACTGATAAAAAATGACCCCAACGCCAAATGATACCAACCCAATTTGACTACCAGCGTGCCTAGTTTACTTTTATGAACACCAAAACAATAGTATGCTTCACAGCACATCATAGTAGTAAAAAAGGATAAAGGATGGAGCAGCTGTGTGACTTACATTTACTCGTTCCACTCTCCGCATCTCATCTTCTAGCAAAGATAGTTGTGCAGCAGAAGTCCAATGGATACAATCAACAGGGCTGGAATAGTGCATACGCAAATTAAACTAAGACTTTACGGAGAAAAAAAAAAACATTATAATAGAGGAACTTTCTTTTCACAAGTGAGATTTCAATGTGATTTCAAATTAGTCATTTTTGGCATATCTAAAAGCAAGACAAGCTCGACATGCAAAACAGGATTATTTTCGATTTTGGGGAGTATCTGCAAGTACAACAGTATCTTAGAAGCAGAAAGGCCAGTTAAAAGGATACCTACCAAGTATCAATTGCTTGCTGAACTAGGTCAGCGTACCCGCATTGTTTATATGCTCTGGCCCTTCCATAGTCTTCCTCAATTTGGAAAACATCAGGTGCCACATTCGCACAATTTTTGCACCCTATAACGAAAGACAGCAATTCAAAAGTGAATAAATAATGTGTAAAGGATGATCAAATAAAAAGCATAGCATCCATGGCAACAACACACCTATGCAGCTAAATTCGTCAACAAAGACGTGATCCCTGGGGCTTGAGTCATCCATAAATGGGTTTATTGCAGTTAACGAATAACCGTGTATTTCATCATACACCATACGCTGTACTGGGTCACTAAGAACCTGTCAGAAAGCCTTTTTAATCAGTGTCCAAACGTAGCAAACAAAACAAATAAAAAAACAAATGTCGCAATTGGAAGCTGAATTGCAGCATGAAATGAAAGCTGACCGAATAAACGTCGTTGATGAACATGCAGAAATTAGTAGTCTCTGGGTTGTCACCACTTAAATCAGGGTGGCAGGATTTCATACAATTGTAATAAGCCTTTTTTATCTGCTGTGGTGTCGCATCTGGTGTCTGCAAAAATTAAAGGCATTACAAACGTTTTAAATCTTTTAAAACGGGTCAAATACTAGCAGTATATATGAAGAGTATTTGACAAGGTTTAAGCAGATAGGTTAGTAATCGGTACCAAACCCAGCACTGCATAGTAATCATCAGCAAAACCACCTTCCATCCTTGGTGAATCATCAGAGGCAGCAACAGCTTTAACTAGGGTGGTGAGGTCTCTCCTCTTTTTACCCAAGACGCGCCACTGGTGGGCGCGCTTTGGGTAAACACGCCACTTCCTTTTACTTGACCATACATTATGGATGGAAGCTTGTACTGGGTTTTGCAACTTGAATTGATCAGTGCAAACTGGAGTTAACAACTGAGACATCTTATAAACTTTTACTAACAACTTTGTTTAGTGTTTACTCAATTTTGATCACAAAAGTAAAACATGTATGGAAGGGAAGAATGTTAAATGTTTTTGAAAATAGGTTAGGAATATATTTTAATAATAATGAATTTATGAGGAAGAGGGAAATTCAAGTGTAGGGACGAAATAGTGAGTTGGCAAAATGAGAACCAATTGTTTGATAAGAATTAGGAGGAGGAATTTGGAAGAATCTTAAGTAGAAGAGAAGAACAAGTATTGCATTATGCAACTGATTGCTTCCACGTGTCTAAGTGTGTAAATATTAAATACACTTGCTTCCTTCCCTTAGTCACCTGCCCAATGCTTGCTGCCATCTCTTTTGTCCTTGTCTATCTTACATACCTCTCTTCAATCGCTTATTTGGCTTTTACATACTTCATACAATAAATACTCCTTTCGTCTAGGTTCGAGTTCTTTAATTTTAACAGAAAAACTAAGAAAATAGGAAGGGATAATTACTAAATGACAAGTAGACCAGTGTGTAAATGATTAAATTTGCTAATCAAGTTCATTCTTAGAATTGACAGGACAACAATTTGACTAAGACACCCTAAAATGGAATAGGACAACAAATGGTCGGAACAAATGGAGTACTTAATTATTATACTTAAAAGTGTTGTCATGTGACCCCACACCCTCAAACTAGAGCTGTCAAATGCGGGCTTGGCAATTATTATATGTTAAGTTTTGATAATGACAAGTGTGTGCTTTATATTATATATACTCTTGCTCGTAATCGTTTGTTTAGTCTTTGTTAAGATTGACTTAGGTTTACAAGATTAAGCAAGTAATGTTATAGCATCATTGGCTATAACATTGAAAATTTGTGAAGCATCGTTCAAGTAATGTTATAGCGGCTTGAGCTATAACATTGAAGATTCTTAAAGCGTCATAGTAACTGTAACAAGTTTCAAGTATGATAATCACTCAAGCAAAAGGCTCGATCAAGTCTATAACAAGCTCAAGATGAAGAGCTTATGATCAAGATAAAGAGATGATCCTACATTGAAGATCTCCAGGAAGATTAGATAGCGTAGGTCATCGTCTTATAACGGTATTTAAAGAAATGATTTTGGTAAGTAAAGTTATAGTTGTTTTGGTTATAACATTACCTACCAGACTCAATGTTATAGGTGATTTAGCTATAATATTGAGCTGCAATAATGAAAACGCACGACTTGAGTTTCAAATTGTTTTGAAGATAGTTTTTCAAATCTTATCTTTATATTCTTTAAATGAAAAACCTATTTTATAGTAGATTGAAGTTTGCACTTGAATTGGGTTATGAATAGATAATCACCCTTTAGTTAGGCCGACTTTGTGTGACAACTTATGAGTTGTTACTTGGTGGCTAACTAGAGTTTTGTACTAACTCATATCTAAACCCTAATTTGTTTAACCTAATATCTTACTAGGGTTTCACGTAGGATGTAGTAGGCTTATGGGCCGTCTCCTACACGTGTAAAACTCCTTGTGCAAGTAAACATTAGGGTAAATCTAAATAAGATTATTATTAAAGATATTTTATATCTTTATGGTTATTTAGATTTATTCCATATCTTCTACTAAGATATTGCTAGGTTAAATAATAAGATTGGATCTCCTACTTACTATATACTTCACACGTGATCTATATAGTATCTAGGGTTTATGGTAAAAATCTTATATAAATATTTGTTAGAGATATTTTATCTCCTTATATTTATTTTCAGCTACTCTCCTATAGGACCGTCCTATAGTATAGGACGAGCCCAATAAATAAGAGTAGCCCAAATAAGAGGAGGTTAAATGAATAAAAACAAAAACAAAAAATTGAAAACCCTATTTCTCCACTTCTACTGCACGTCCTCCACCACAACCAGCGTCAACGTTCTCAACATCAACAATCAACACCGTGACGCCGCCGCCGTTAACGTTCTCCTCTACTCCCTCTGCAGTCCACGTCCACACCTGCCACTCCGTTTCTCAAATTCACATCCTCAGCCTTTCCCAAATTGTCCTTCTCATCACCATTATTCCATCCTATCTCCTCCCACCAATAAATTAAAACTGAAGATGAAGAATGCTGATAATCAACTACCTAGGTTTGGAATTTGATCTTGAAAGTTTCATATTTCAAAATTAAAGTTCCATAGTTCTAAACTTTAGCTAATTGTTTTATCTTAAATACTTATGTTTTTATATTGAGAACATTGAGTTTTAAGTTGAAAATTATGGATTTTAAAGACATTTAAAAGTTGTACATGCTAAACTCATAATTCTAACTTTTTCATACAGATTGTTAAACATCTACAAGATGTAACTTCAAAACTCAAAGTTTTAGTTTTAAAACTTTAAACAATTATGATGAAAACTCAAGTTTTTGTCTTGTGTCTTTTCAATAGAAAGTATTGGTTTATATTTTGTCAACTATGGTTTTAAAATTAATAACTTCTAGTTTTAGTTTGAAAGCTTAATGTTTACAAATTAATGGCCATGAGATGAATCATGCGGAGGAGTTGCGCTAGGAGTATGGTGGGGCTGGCATTGAAGTCGTTTCTTGGAGTAGCCAGAGAGTTTGAGAGAGGTGAAGAGGGTGGAGGAGTGGAGTACTGGAGTCTATTGTGTGTAGTTGACAGTTACCAATTAGTACGTGTTTTCCAAAAACAAATTGGTATTTTGGGGTTTTTTTTTCTTTGGGCTTTTACTTATAAGGCTGGTCTTATACTATGAGACCGTCTTATTAAACAATTTGTGATTTATTTTATATCTTTTACCTAAAATATTGTTGGATTAAAATAGGAAAAAGATATATCTTATTCCTTCCTTAACCTACACGAGATCCTCTCCATATCTAGGGTTTAGGTAAAGATCTTAGATAAAATATTTGTTAAAGATATTTTATCTCCTTATATTTATTCCATATCTTTTACTAAGATATTATTAGAATAAATAAATGGATTAAGATCTTTTTCTTGCTTGGATAAGATTCATGGTAAATCAAAATAATATTTGTTAGAGATTTCTTATCTCCATATATTATTTTTATTTTATTCTTTCCTATCTTCCAAGATTTTATGAGTTATAAATGATTAAATAAGATTTAACCTAATTTCTTCCTTGTGCATCAATCCACACGACATCTAGGGTTTCTTAGATGAAAACCTAGATCTCCTCTCTACTATAAATAATACACATGATAATTCATTTAAAGTACTTTTCAATATTCGAAAAAAACATCCTTTGCAAACGTTTTTAATTTTATTATTCTTTTTGCAAGTTAAAATTGTTTTTGAAAAGTCGCGTGTTATCTTATATTGCAATTATTTCTAAGTATCGTCATAAGATAATAGCGCTTAAATATTGTTTCTTACTCATTCATATTGTGAACACTAGAAGAACAATCAAGCACTTTCTTAGTAACTTAAGATAGTCAAAACCGAATATCTAGTGATATTCAAATTGAGTTATAGCTAGAGTTAGCTATACGAGTTGAGTTGATAATTTTGTAATCCGGAGAAAGGTACTAAAATTATTAATCGAGAATAGTGGACGTAGGCTTCGACGTGTAAAGCTGAACCACTTCAAAACCGTGTGTCTTTGCATTTTCGTTATTGTTCATTTCATTACGTTAATAATCACCTAGTTAATTAGTTAAAGTTTAATCAATAAACTTTAAGTAATTAATTACTTTGATATAAAATAAAAAGTAGGCATAAATTTTTAAATACTCAATTCACCCCCTCCCCCTCTTGAGTATTTCGGGTGTGATAGACTCTTCAATTGGTATCAGAGCCTCGTGCTCTTGATTGCCTAACCGCAAAGAGGCTAGATCCGTCTATCTTTTTATCTTTTTATTTTATTTTTATTCCGCTGCCTTACACGTGTGAAATGGATTCCAAGTATCTTAAGTGTCCCGTCTTTGATGGGAAAAATTATGGACTTTGGAAAAACATGATGATACACTATATAAAAGGACATGATTGGGAGTGCTGCACGATCATCAAGAATGGACCAAACAAAATTTTGGTTGCATCTTCGGAAGGCACTACCTATGAGAAAAAGGAAGAAGACTATATTGAGGCTGATTACTAGAAGGCTGAGAAAAACTCGAAAGCGATAAGCCTATTACAAAACGGCATGACATCGACTGAATTCGATCGTTTTTCCTCTTGCACTTCGGCCAAGGAAATATGGGATGGTCTTGAGTTGGCCTATGAAGGAACGTCGGCTGTAAGGAAATATCGCATTGACCTGCTGATTCAAAAATATGAACTTTTTAGAATGGAAAAGAATGAATCACTTGATAGCATGTCAGCACGATTTTCTACTATAATCAATGAGCTCAAAATCTTGGTAAAACTTTTTACTCCGAGGATATTGCTAGAAAAGTACTTAGGAGTCTAACCAAGAAATGGCGTCCCAAGGTCACGGTTATGGAAGAAGTCAGAGATCTCACTTCTCTTCCTTATGCAGAACTTATTGGTGCTCTCATGGCTCATGAACTCGTCTTGGAAGACGATGAGGCCGAGGCCAGTAACACTAAGAGCATGGCTCTACAAGCTTCTGCTAAGGAAGAAGAAGATGTTGAAATAGAGGACGAAACGGTCTTGTTTGCTAAACGATTTAACAAACGCATCTTCCGAAATAAGCAAGCAAAATCGTTCAACAACAATAACAACAAGTTCTCTAATAAGAAAACTTTTGAGTCAAAGAATACGTTTTCTAATAGAGGATGCTTCAAGTGTGGAGAATCTAGTCATATGATTAAGGATTGTCCCACATGGGAGAAAATTAAAGACAAAGCAAAACGTAAGAAGACCAAGAAGGAATTCAAGCAAGTGATGATGGCATCATGCTGGGGAGATCTCGACCCTGAGGACGACAAAGCATTAGAAGAAGAAGAAGTTGCTAACCTATGTCTAAGAAACGTTAGTCTTGACCTCTTCTCAGACAATGATAAAGATAGCGTGGACTCCTACTGCTGGCTGCTGCTTCCTAGGAGACTCCGATTCAGAAGAAGAAGAAGAGGTAAGTTATCTTGAACTTAAGAAAAGTGTTAAGAAATTGCCTAAGAATGCATTAATTGAATATTTTGAGCAATCTCTTGATAAGTGTCACGAACAAGAATTGGAATTGAAAGACTTGAAAGAACAAATTCTTGACATTGCTGAAGAGAATCATCTTCTTAAAGCAAAGGCCAAAAAGCTTAAATCTAAAGTTACAACTAATATAGCTACAACTTCAGATGCGACAAATGCTGAAAAGAAGGATCTTGAGTCTAAAGTTATAGCTAATGAAGCTATAACCTCAGACCTGAAACTCAACATTAAGCATCTTCAAGCCAAAGTTATAGCTAGTGAAGCTATAACATTGGAATTGAGGAATGTCAAAGAGCTTCTTGAGTCCAAGGCTATGGCTAGAGAAGCCGTGATCTCAGATCAAAAGAAGGAGATTGAATCTCTAACTCAGCAGTTAACGGAATCTAAAACCGTTCTTTCAAATACTAAAAGAACGCATACCGAGACGGTACGAGTTCTTAATGATAGATTCAAGAACTTTCGTGACAATTATGAAGAGACTCATCCTCCTAAAGTCGTAGAGTCAGACCATTCCAAATGCAACAAAGAAATACAGTCCTTAAAAGAATTACTCTTGCACGCTAGAAAGGTTCACGAAAAATGGGAAGGTAGCACGCGTGTTCTAAATTTCCTAACTGAGCAATCAGATAATAATATGAAAATGGGATTAGGGCATGAGTGCTATGGTCGTAGAGATCACTCTAAATGCAAATCAACCCCTTCCGAACGATATTTCATAAGGATAAAATATACAAATTTACCAGAATATTTGATTTGCAATTACTGTGGTCATACTGGACATATCCAAGAAAATTGTGTCAAATATGCTCAGGATTTAAGAAAAGGAATCAATTTTGTTAAATCATCTGACACTGCTTTCGAGGAAAGTAATTGTACCCCATCTGAACCATGTACCAATGAAGAACGCAACAATGATCATCGTTGGTTCTACGATATGAGCTTCGATTTCAAGAAGGTTATCAAATCAAAACAAACAACTAAACCTAAGACGGTTCCTAAACAAACCCATTCGCCTCCAAAACGAAAAGTTATAAAAAGGGTTTGGGTTAGAAAAGATCTAGTTTTTAGAGTGACTAACGTCAAAGGACCCAACTTAGCTTGGGTACCTAAGAACTGTCTCTAATCATGCTTGCAGGTTGTAGTGAAAGAAAATAACTTATGGTACCTTGATAGTGGATGTTCAAGGCACATAACTGGAGATGTAAATTTATTTCTTTCACTTGAGCCCTTCGATGGAGGTAAGGTCACATTCGGTGACAACAAGAAGGGTAAGATCATCGGTGTTAGTAAAGTTGGAATATCTTCTTCTCATGCTATTAGCGATGTTTATCTGGTTAGTGGTCTCAAACATAATTTACTAAGTATCTCTCAATTATGCGACAAAGGAAATAAAGTTATTTTTCATTCAGATTCTTGTCAAATAATAATTGAAGGAACAAGTAGAAGGAATGTTTATATGATTGATCTAAATAATATTCCTACTAATTCATTCACATGCATGAAAGTAGCGACAGATGATCCGTGCCTTTGCACAAAAGATTTGCTCACATAAATTCAACAACGCTGAATAAGCTAAAGAAATGGGATTTGGTTGAAGGACTTCCATCAATCAAATTCGATCAAGAAACCTTATGTGACTCTTGTGCTCGTTGCAAACACGTGAGATCATCATTGAAACCCAAGAGAATGGTAAGTACCAATGAACCACTAGAGCTCGTACACATGGATCTTTGTGGCCCAATGAAGGTAAGAAGTAGAGGTAGATCCAGGTATGTCTTCGTTCTAGTTGATGACTATTCCAGATATGTTTGGCCAATCTTTCTCAATTCAAAAGATGAAACTTTCGAAGAATTTGCAGTTCTAATGAAGCTTGCCCAAAATAAGTATAAATCCAAATTAGTTTCTATTCGTACGGATCATGGCACCGAATTTGATAATCATGCCTTTATAGAATATTGTAAGGAGAATGGTGTTGGGCATAACTTCTCAGCACCACGAACCCCACAACAAAACGGTGTTGTTGAGCGTATGAATAGAACATTGGAGGACATGGCACGCACGATGTTGTTATGTAGCGGCCTACCTCGAAATTTCTGGGCTGAAGCTATTAGTACTGCATGCTATGTTCATAATTGAGCTTTGATTAGATCCATTCTCAAGAAGACTCCTTATGAGCTTCTTAGGGGACGTAAACCTAACATATCACATCTACGTTGCTTCGGGAGTAAATGTTTTGTCCATAATAATGGCAAAAATAGATTAAGCAAATTCGATCCCAGAAGTGACGAAGCGGTGTTTGTCGGTTATTCTAATCATAGTAAAGCATATAAGGTTTTCAATAAGAGAACCTTATGCATTGAAGAAAGTGTTCATGTTGTTTTTGATGAGAATAATATGTTTGACAAAGCTGAACAGGATGAGGAAGAAGATTTGAACGAACCTGATTTCCGACTATCCAGGGATGAACTTCCAGAATTGGATGAGGAAGATAAAGAAATTGAGGGCACAATTGATGAACAAAGAAGCCCTTCGAATGATAAAGGAAAGAGAACTGAGAGTTTAGTTGATGATACTAAAACCTCTTCTCAATCTAAGAAATTGGAGGATAAAGTTATAACTGATGAAGCTATAACTTCAACTCCAAATTAACGAACTAGGTCCAATGTTATAATTGATTCTGTTATAACACCAGGATTGGATTCAGGGGGAACAAGGCTTGAACCCCAATCATTCGAAGAAGGTGAGACTAGTTCAGATGAAGATGTGCCTCCTATTTCTAAGAAATGGAGATATAAGGACTCTCATCCAATGGAAACCATCCTAGGAAGTTTAAATGAAGGTGTTCGAACTCGCAGAAGACTTAACAACTTTTGCTCGTTCTACTCCTTTCTCTCAACCATTGAGCCAACAAATATCAAAGAAGCACTTGCAGAACCAGATTGGATCGTTGCTATGCAAGAAGAGCTTCAACAGTTCGAACGGAATAAAGTTTGGCATTTGGTTCCAAGACCTAAAGATCGAACGGTTATCGGTACAAGATGGGTTTTTAGAAACAAGTTGGACGATACAGGAGTTATTGTACGAAATAAAGCAAGATTGGTTGTACAAGGGTATAATCAACAAGAAGGAATTGACTATGATGAGACCTTCGCTCCTGTAGCCAGACTTGAGGCTATTAGATTGTTAATAGCGTTTGTTGCTCATAAGGGAATCAAACTTTATCAAATGGACGTTATGACAACATTTCTTAACGGTTATTTGAACGAAGAGGTTTTTGTGGAACAACCTCCAGGATATCTCGATAGCAAGTTTCAAAATCATGTTTTCAAATTAGATAAAGCCTTGTATGGGTTGAAACAAGCTCTGAGGTCGTGGTATGACAGATTGTCAAAATATCTTCTTGAAAGTGGTTTTAAAAGAGGATTTGTCGATAAAACCCTATTCCTGAAAACTGAGGATTCTGATTTATTATTTGTACAAATATACGTTGACGATATTATTTTTGGTTCAACTAATAATCATTTATGTAAGTACTTTTCAGATTTAATGACCTCAGAATTCGAGATGAGCATGATGGGAGAACTCAAGTTCTTCCTTGGACTCCAGATTCAACAAACTTCTGAAGGAATTATGATAGACCAACAAAAATACATCAAGGAGCTAATCAAGAAATTCGGTATGAAAAATTCTAATTCTAAGCCAACTCCTATGGGTACTGAGAAGAAGCTGACTTTGGATGAAAATGGTAAGTCTGTCGATGAGACGACTTATCGAGGTATTATTGGATCACTTCTTTATTTAACTGCAAGTCATCCGGATATTATGTTTAGTGTATGCGTATGTGCTCGGTTTCAATCGTACCCTAAAGAATCGCATATGATTGCAGTTAAGAGAATCTTGAAGTATTTAATCGGTACATCTAAATTATATCTGTGGTATCCTCTTGAGTGTAATTTCGATCTCATATGGTATTCAGATGCAGATTATGCAGGTTGTTCACTTGACAGAAAAAGTACTTCCGGCATAGCCACGTTAGTTGGACCGTGTATCATTACGTGGGGGTCAAAGAAGTAAAATTCCGTTGCGTTATCTACAGCTGAAGCCGAATACATTGCTGCTGGATTGGTATGTTCTCAACTTTTATGGCTTAAGCAACAATTATGTGATTACGGTGTTAATGTTGGGTGTATACCTATTTTGTGCGACAATACGAGTGCTATAATCATATCTAAGAACCCTGCACAACATTCACGAACCAAGCATATAGACATTAGACACTATTTTCTACGTGATTATGTAGATAAGTGCAACATAAGACTGGAATTTTGTAGTACAGAAAAACTATGGGCTGACATTTTTACCAAAGCATTGGCTAGAGAATGTTTTGAGATTTTACGGTTGGAAATTGGTTTAATTGGTGGCAACTAAACTTATCACAAATATTTTATTCTCCGTATGACTGACTAGATTTGACGAGATTGTATGACTGTGTCCGTATTTTCCGTTGCAAGTACATTCTTATATAGTATTTTATTATTTTATAAGAATATTCCGTTTGCTAGTCTGTTATATTTTGTGTTGTATACAAACCATATTTATCGTTATTCACATATACATTCTAAGGTTTAGAGCTTCATAAACCAATGACATTCATGATTGGTTTCAATTAGGATGTGAGTAGTACTCCTTACATGGCATGTAACATCAAATTGCATAAGCATGAAATTTGTCTCTTATTGCCTGTATATACTCGGTTTATGGTGGTGACACATGTAGAGAGGCGACCCTTCCTTTAAGTTTTACCTACTAACCTCACATTAGCCAAATTTGCCTTGTGTTGACCTATTTATTCAACTACATTCCATATAGCCTACCCTAGTCAAGCTAGTCTTGTTGGTAAATTTGGAAGTCTTGTTGTGGTCAATTTTGTTGGTGTTGTGATGGATATTGGAATGAAGGAAGAAAAAGATGGAAAAAAAAATGTGAAAAACAAAAAATGAGAAAAAGATAAAATAAAAAAATGAGAAAAATGATATAAAAGATAGAAATGAAAAAATCTCTTCTTACTTATTATTTTCATATTACTTGAGGAAAAGTACTTGTTGATATGAGTGAGTTTGTGCCGTACTTGGCATGGTGCATCATCTTTCATGTTGGGTTGGAAAGTGGAATATGGTTACTTTTGGTTGTGATCGGTGCTAGCTTGGCTTTTATCTCCACATATCCAAATTAATTTGCCCCTTCTTACCCATACCTCACCCTACATTGAAGATCTCCAGGAAGATTAGATAGCGTAGGTCATCGTCTTATAACGATATTTAAAGAAATGATTTTGGTAAGTAAAGTTATAGCTGTTTTGGTTATAACATTACCTACCAGACTCAATGTTATAGGTGATTTAGCTATAACATTGAGCTGCAATAATAAAAACGCACGACTTGAGTTTCAAATTGTTTTGAAAATAGTTTTTCAAATCTTATCTTTATATTCTTTAAATGAAAAACCTATTTTATAGTAGATTGAAGTTTGCACTTGAATTGGGTTATGAATAGATAATCACCCTTTAGTTAGGCCGACTTTGTGTGACAACTTATGAGTTGTTACTTGGTGGCTAACTAGGGTTTTGTAATAACTCATATCTAAACCCTAATTTGTTTAACCTAATATCTTACTAGGGTTTCACGTTGGATGTAGTAGGCTTATGGGCCGTCTCCTACACGTGTAAAACTCCCTGTGCAAGTAAAAATTAGGGTAAATCTAAATAAGATTATTATTAAAGATATTTTATATCTTTATGGTTATTTAGATTTATTCCATATCTTCTACTAAGATATTGCTAGGTTAAATAATAATATTGGATCTCCTACTTACTATATACTTCACACGTTATCTATATAGTATCTAGGGTTTATGGTAAAAATCTTATATAAATATTTGTTAGAGATATTTTATCTCCTTATATTTATTTTATATCTTTTACCTAAAATATTGTTGGATTAAAATAGGAAAAAGATATATCTTATTCCTTCCTTAACCTACACGAGATCCTCTCCATATCTAGGGTTTAGGTAAAGATCTTAGATAAAATATTTGTTAAAGATATTTTATCTCCTTATATTTATTCCATATCTTTTACTAAGATATTATTAGAATAAATAAATGGATTAAGATCTTTTTCTTGCTTGGATAAGATTCATGGTAAATCAAAATAATATTTGTTAGAGATTTCTTATCTCCATAGATTATTTTTATTTTATTCTTTCCTATCTTCCAAGATTTTATGAGTTGTAAATGATTAAATAAGATTTAACCTAATTTCTTCCTTGTGCATCAATCCACACGGCATCTAGGGTTTCTTAGATGAAAACCTAGATCTCCTCTCTACTATAAATACTACACATGATAATTCATTTAAAGTACTTTTCAATATTCGAAAAAAACATCCTTTGCAAACGTTTTTAATTTTATTATTCTTTTTGCAAGTTAAAATTGTTTTTGAAAAGTCGTGTGTTATCTTATATTGCAATTATTTCTAAGTATCGTCAAAAGATAATAGCGCTTAAATATTGTTTCTTACTCGTTCATATTGTGAACACTAGAAGAACAATCAAGCACTTTCTTAGTAACTTAAGATACTCAAAACCGAATATCTAGTGATATTCAAATTGAGTTATAGCTAGAGTTAGCTATACGAGTTGGGTTGATAATTTTGTAATCCGGAGAAAGGTACTAAAATTATTAATCGAGAATAGTGGACGTAGGCTTCGACGTGTGAAGCTGAACCACTTCAAAACTGTGTGTCTTTGCATTTTCGTTTTTGTTCATTTCATTACGTTAATAATCACCTAATTAATTAGTTAAAGTTTAATCAATAAACTTTAAGTAATTAATTACTTTGATATAAAATAAAAAGTAGGCATAAATTTTTAAATACTCAATTCACCCCCCCCCCCCCTCTTGAGTATTTCGGGTGTCATAGACTCTTCATCCATGTTTAGATCCTTGACAATATCCATAATGTATTTCCTTTGATTAATCATGATGCCCTTGTCATTCCTTGATATCTCTAGCCCAAGAAAATATATAACAGTGCCCAAATCCTTAATAGAAAAGGCAGCATCTAAGCTTTGCTTAACTTTGGTAATCTCAGAAATTGAATCCCCTATAAGAATAACACCATCCATATAGACCAGTATGGCTGTAAAGGAAGCATCTTGAGAACTGGTCTTTGTAAATAAAGAATAATCTTGCCTTGACTGAGCATACCCTAAACTTTCCAAGTATTTAGATAATTCCTTATTCCATTGTCTCGATGCTTGTTTGAGACCATATAGTGATCTTCTTAATTTACAAACCATACCAAGTTGAACATCATAACCCTCTGATGGTTTCATAAACACTTCTTCGTCTAAAAATCCATGCAAGAATGCATTATTTATATCCAATTGAAATATAGGCCAGTTCTTAGCAGCTGCAACAACCAAAACAGCCCTTACAGTGGTGAATTTGGCAACTGGTGAAAAAGTATGTTGATAATCCCTGTCCTTGACTTGATTAAATCCTTTAGCAACCAATCTTGCCTTAAATCTTTCAATGGTTCCATCAGGTTTATACTTTATTTTATAGACCCACTTGGACCCTATTGGCTTGACCCATGCTGGCAAGGGAACCAGTTCCCAGGTGTGATTTTATTCTAGTGCAGTAACTTCTTTATTCATTGCCTCAACCCATTTAGAGTCTTGTCTGGCTTGAGAATATGTATATGGCTCATGTTCTTTGACCACATTAGCCAATGATGCCACATAAGTAGGATCAAAATCTTCCAAGTTATGTAGAACAGAAGACTGATATGGAGTAAGAAAGACTGATCCTGCAGAAGCATCAGACTGAACAGCATGTTGAATGCCAGCCTGAACAGGTAGCTTGATATTGCACTGAAAACCTCTCATTCTGGAGGTTAGTTGTTTAGGCCTGCTAGACCTTCTAATTTGTACAGCAGGAACTGCAGGTTGGTCTTGCTCATTTAAAAGAACAGAAGAATCAGCATGCTCATGCTGTATCCCAGTTGATGGTGCCTCATATTGCATCTGACTAGTAGGTTGTACAGGAGACTGCTGACCTCTACTAGCTTGTAAAGGATCAAGTTACTTACTATTCTTTACCAGTAATGTGGATGAGGCTGGATTAACCAGGCTAGTATTTGTGATATTAATATCCTCATCCACCTTCTCTTTTTGAAAAGGAAAGACATTTTCCAGAAAAACAACATCTCTACTAACAAACACCTTATGCAAAGCCAAATCATATAATCTAAAACCCTTCTGATTATGAGGATACCCTAAAAATATACATTTTCTTGCTTTTGTACCAAATTTATCAGAAAAAGTGGGTGGCATAGTGGCAAAACAACAACATCCAAAAACTTTCAATTGAGAATAATCAGGAAGATGATCAAATAACAACGCAAAAGGGGTCTTGTTGTTTATCACAGGAGAAGGCATAATATTAATAAGATAAGTGGCAGCCAATAAGCAATCTCCCCAGAACTTAATGGGTAAGTTTGCATGAATTTTTAAAGCCCTAGCTGTATCTAATAAGTGTCGATGATTTCTTTCTACTCGTCCATTTTGTTGTGGTGTCCCTACTATACTAGTTTGATGTATTATGCCTCTGGCCTTAAAAATTTGATCACAAGAAGTTTGCAAAAACTCAGAACCATTATCAGATCTTATTACTTTCACCTTAGCCTGAAATTGCTTTTCAACATAGGCAAATAAATCTTTTATCAAACCATAAACTTGACCTTTATTTTGAAATAAAATAGTCCAAGTGTTCCTAGAAAAATCATCTAAAATTGTCAAAAAATATTTAGCTCCTGACATAGAAGGAACATTATAAGGGCCCCAAACATCCATATGAAGCAAATGAAAACAACATGAAGCTCTATTTTGACTTAAAGGAAATGGTAGTTGTGGACATGGGCCCACGGGGCGCTTGGGAAACAAGCGTTTGCATTTGTGGAGTCGCCACCAATTTATTGTGGAAAATTGGAAACCGTTCGAATACCTCATGCCATGTTAAGACACAAAGTAGTGACATGAACACTAAGAACTCGTTACCCTTAGCATTCTATGTCTAGAATGACTCTCGTGGATGCCAATGAACACGGATGTTCACAGAGATCTGGAGTAAGGGGTGAGGGTACGTATTAGGAAGCTCTTTTGATCGAACACCTAATCCCGCCCGCCTCGATAGCGGCCTCTACTAATGATTAGGGAAATTATATATACTCGATATATTGTCGATTATATGCATGCAATGCAACATCCAACGTTTTAATCCTAACATGTGAGAATTAGACTAAGTCGGTGAACAATTAATTTAACATACAATTGAGTCGAAGTAGGGATTTAGATCCAATTACATGTGAAGGCATACAAACAATGCGATAAAAGAAATACAATAATACAATAACGAAAATTACAATAATTACATCGGTTTCATTAATTTATGTCGAAAATACTTTTAAAACGGATAATTTGGAAAAGAATAAATAAACGAACAGATTATTAATGGTAATACGAATGACAATTAATTAAATACGTAAACTAATTAAACTAGGTCAAGGCAGAACGGAAGTTCAGAGACAGAAATCAACCTGGAACAGGCGCAGCAGAGCTGCGCCCTCTAGAAGAGCGCGAGCGATTCTTTGCGTCATTCAAGGCCGAGTTCGTCGTGAAGCCGAAGCGCAAATCGTTAGTATTCGTGGGTGAATTTAATGATTGATTACGACATTCGACTCGGATGAAAGTGATTTAATACTTTAATTACATGTGAATGAGTCATAAAAACGATAAAACATGGATGAAACCAATGTAAACGAATTAATTACATGAATGAAAGATTGATTAGTGACATGAGTGAACTAATTAGGTTAAATATGACGAATTAATGAAGAACTAATGACGGATAAACAGATGGGAATATATCAAAGATCGAATTCCAGAAACTCAATATGAATGAATCGAATCTCTACAACCCGGATTGATTTTAATGACGAAAACCCGCAAATATTGGTTATAAGGGATTTAAGTCGGGATTTAATGATGAATTATATGCTAACAATGATTAATAATATGCAAAACTATTATGTGAACGAAACAAGAACAAACGATGACGAAAGAAAACAAAGAAACGAAACTAACAGAGGACGAAGGAAGAAGAAGAGAAGCAGGAACGGCGGCAACCTCAGGAAGAGGCGCAGCAAGCGCTGCGTCCTTTCCAAGAGGCGCAGCAGTTGCTGCGTCTCTTCTCGACGTCTGTCTTCTGTTAATCCGTAAAAAAGGATTTAAACAAAGGGTTTTAGAAATCGGTTTTAATTGTATATTCGACATAAATCTTACATAATGATTACAAAAAGTAAATAACAATAAATAAAAGAGAGATTTACACCCTCAGACTTACATGTTTGACGAAACGAGATGAACTAAGTTTAAGATTAGTGATGCTCGACTCGAATGTAACGAAAGTGCCCTCGTAAGAGGAAAACGATTAAGATTGATTAAGTTGATTGATTGTGGAGTTGGTCAAATTGGTCGGTCATGCAAAACGAGGCTGGTACTCAGAAGGATCCGAGCTTACATGGTCGAATGTTCAAGCACGTAGGCGCCAAAAAGTAAGAACGTGATCTAGAATGCAAAGGGAGAAGAGAAGGGCGGACACTCGCGTGAGAAATATGAGGAGCGAAGACTCCTATTTATACTAATCACGTGAAGGAATTAGGGTTTTCGGAGAAACTTTGGAAGTGAATATCGAAAAGATATGAAAATATACGAAAAATACGCAGAAAACGACTTGGGAAGAGGCGCAGCAACTGCTGCGTCTGTTCCCAGGTGGTTTCCTCCTGCGGAAGAAAGATTTCCGTGTTTAATTTATGGAATAACGGATTAATCTTATTTTCCTTAATATTTTGTATGAATATTACGGGAAATTCTTTACCAAAGATTAAAAGATTGTGAAATATGGAATAGAAATATCCGGAACATTCCAGAACATTCTGACTCGGGATTTTAGCGGTTTTCAGAAAATGAAGACGGTTTTAGGCCCGGACTCCAAATGTACTCTAATTACTGTCAAAACGACCGTATCGGCGCGTAGATGACAATTAAGAGGTAGACACCAATGTTTGAGCAATCACTTGACGATAAACTTACGAACTGTCACAAATCGTTCCGCGTACCAAACATGCGGCCCAATCTTCACCGGGTGTTTTGCGGGAGGTGCAGAAAGAGGTATCTATAGAGCCCCCACTTTGACTGAGGCTTGGATAAGGCGAAAGTCAAAGTATAGCCATCAGGTCAATCGAAGATTACAACCTGGCGACTATGGCGACGCGAGGCGGTTCAAGGGGTCTGAACCAAGGACCTGTCGTCGGGAACATTTTAGAGTCTGTCGACTATCGGGGAGGGTCGTTTAAAGTCCATTAGACTACGTAAGGAAGCTCGCCAGCCATAAGAAGAGACCATACCTGAAATTCCTCGAGATGCTTCTGGAGTTGCGTAGGAGCTAAGGGTAAGCATAAGAGCTAAGGTTAAGCGTAGGAGCTATGGGTAAGCATAAGAGCTAAAGGATAAGACCTAAAAGATAAGTAAGGATTGTGCTAGGGTGTGGGACCCTAAAGGAAAGCATCGATGGGAAGGAGGCCAAATATAAGTTCAACTTAAGGGGTAATCAAGGTCTGAGTGTAAGAACTCTGCCGGTCTGGGAACTTCTGGAGAACGACACCTTTATCGCACTCCGTGGGGAAACAAGAAATATCGTGAGTAGCAGGACACAGGCGGGAACTGCTGGGAGAAATCTGCTTGATTCGTCTTCAAACAAACTTCAGAAGAACTTGAGAAGGACGATTGTATGTCGTGAACTCTCGTTGGGGAAACTTTATCGGGAACTTATCTCCATGTCTCGAGAGGGATTGTCTATCCGCTCACTCTCGCTGGGGGAATATAATGAAGGCGTGTCGAAACACCTGTCAGAGAATACTTGCTCGTTGTGACAAGCAAGGTCTTGGAAGCAATAAATAATGTACGGTAGTCTGCAGTTGGATTAGAAATGCGGGTCTGAGCGAAGAATAATCGTCAAACGGACCAAAAAGATAAAATGGCATCGGGGAAGAGGCGCACCAAAGATGGGCCCACAAATAATGAACTCATAACGAATTTTTGAAAATTCGTATGAAGGGAAGTTGAGGAAGAGGCGCAGCAAGAGCTGCGTCTCTTGGAAGAGGCGCAGCACCTGCTGCGTCTATTCCTGGGGGTGTCTTTCCTGTGTAAAAACGCGATGAAACAGGGGTTTTATTTCATTATTTCGAAACACAAATCATCAATTTCTCTCTCAAATCTCAACCATTTCCGCTAAAATTTGATCCAAAAGCTTGCATTCGCCATGACTAATCGAGGTATGTATATCATTCTTGCATTAATCTTCTATAATGGACGAATTGGATCGACAAAATTTAGGGTTTTCAACCCTAAAATGTCGAAAATTTGGGGCTTTTCCCCCAAATGATCTTGCCTCGTAAAATTAACCTTGTAAATGGCTAATTGGTAGTATAAGGATCATAACTATGTTTTTGTTTCGAATTTTCGTTGAGTTTTGGGCATTTGAGTGAAATTGTGACGGTTTCACAGCTAAACCGTAAATTGCTTCGAACATAGCCTTAGGATTGCCCGTTTGCGATGAAACTTGATATTTGGAATCCTTGGATGATGGGTAAACTTCCTACCATCTCAGAATTTTGGTTTGTGACGGCTTTTTCAGGACACTTTTCTAGGGCATAATCGCCGTTATAACGAAATGTTTTCGAAATTTCGACTCGAACCCATGACTAGGCTTCAACTTAGGCTTGACTTGACCCAAATTACCACATGAGTGATCGGGTTTGTGGGAATACGGCCAAAGATGGCGAGAAAAGAGCGACTTCGGGGCTTCTAAAACTCGAAAATCTCCTAATCAAGGTTCGTCGTCACTTGACGCGGCCTAAAATTACTTTAACGTTGCAGGTGACGAGGCTTCTACTTCTGGGAGAGCTCCCATGGACATAGACACAGCCGTTGACGCTTCTCGTGCTCTCGAGGAGGCTTTCACTGCTGTTGGGGCAGCTGCTGAGGTTGCTGAGGACGAGGTTCTCGAGGAGGAGGAGGAGGAGGAGACCCCGAGGCGGGCCAACGTTGGGCGAGGTGGTCGTCAACTGAGGGGAGCACCTGCGTGGGCTGATACCTGGGACAGCAGGCACCTGCTTTGGGCTGCGGAGGGTCACCTGTCCTATAGGAAGGTGAAGAGCTTGGTAATCTTGGATTCATTACTCATCACTCATCTTATTTCATTTCATTTGCTCATATCTTTTCCAATTTCATTCAAACTAAAGATAGCTTTTGTTTCAAATCACAATAGGAGGCCGGGAACATCAGATCGTTCCCGGGCTACACGACGGTGATGGCATGCTACGAGAGGCTGTCGGCGGAGGAGCGAGCCATGATCGAGCGGGGAGCATTTGGCGCCCTGGTGCAGGCTTGGAGGGATATCGCGAAGAGGAAGCTGCGGGCTAACCTTAGCCTGGTCCGCGCTTTCTTGGACCGATTCTGGGACACGACTTCCACTTTTCACATGCCTTTTGGTGAGGTGGGAGTCACGTTGGAGGACTACGGCATGATCTCTGGTCTGCCGTGTGGGACCGAGGCGGTGGAGTGGCAGGAGGCTGCCATGAGGGTGGACTCGGCCGAGGCTAGGAGGTTGATCGGCTGGAACTTGGCGCCGAAGGCTGGTTTGGTGCCTAGTTCTTACGTCCGAGACTACTTTGCGGGGAAGTCCACGATGCTGGTAGTGATTGACGGGAGGGAGATGGCTTCTCCTCCCTGTACAGCTGAGCAGAGGGCCCGCTTGTGGCTTTGGTGGTTCTTGTCTTCGATCTACCTCGGAGACAAGGGAGAGAGGCTGTCGACGAAGCTTCTTCCATTTCTTTCTGACCTGAGCTCCCTAGGGCGTTGGGACTGGGTCACTGCTGGTTTTGCGGTCCTCATCCGCTTCATGAGGGCCATGGTTCGTCCGGAGTTGATGGAGAAGGGGACTTCTCATGGTGCTGTCGGCCCTGGACTACTGTTGGAGGTATGAACCTTCATCACTTCTTTTCTTTATCGAATTACGAAAGATCGTTATTGACTATCTTGCTTCACAGGAGCCGCTGGAGAGGGCCTATCCCGTTGTGAGGGATTGGGTGATGTGTCGCACGAGGAGCAAGCGTTCCTCTCACGGTGTCTACCGGCGGGACGTGAACGCTCTTCAGTTGGACATCGTTAGCATCTTACTTATATTTGTTTTGCTTCTTTATTACTTTTTAACCGATCATAAGAATGATTTCTTGCTTGTCTTTTCCCAGTGGGTGCCCAGGCCTTGGGCGGAGTACGCTGACGCTCCTCCTTTTGTGGCTGAGGTCCTTCGACCTAGGAGCTCGAGCCGGTTGCTGCTGAGGACGTCGATGGGTCCTGTGTGGTATTTGGGCGAGCGCTTGGCTCGTCAGTGCTCTCGGGATGTCTTGGCAGTTCCCATCGATCCTCCTCGGACGATGTTCAGAGAGCCTTCTGCGGCTGAGAGGGAGACTGACCTGGCTGGCGTTGGTGGTAACGCCCTTCTGCTTCCGGATGAGGACTACTCGGCATTCCTCTACGGGAGGTTGGCGTACTGGCCGGTTGTGGTGAGCATTTACTTTCCTTATGACCATTTCGAAAGTATGATGAATGATCATCGATTTAACGACAATCCTTTGTCTTTGCAGGAGATTGAGGCGGCGAGCATTGAGCCCCCAGAGTACCTCGAGACCCTCGAGTACACTGACGCGACCGGGAGGACGATGATCTCTGAGCTGTGTGACTTTGACGTGGCTGTGACGGATGCTGGCTTGGACGATTGGCAGCATCTGATTCGGAGGGTGAGCCTCTAATTTGTATGATTTTTGTGTAAGAACACATTTGATTGAACTTATCCAATTATTGAGAACTTCTTATTTGAAAATGCAGGTTGCACCGTCTCGGTTTGTGACGTTATGGAGGGTAGCCAACCGGCTGCGAGCTACTGCCGTCGAGGAGCTTGTCGGCGGTCGAGGTCATCAGGTATGAACCTTTCGTCTACTTCGTTTTTGAAATTTCTAACTTTTCTTATGATTGCTTGAAATGATTGACATGAGCCAATTGTTGCGCTTGTAGAGGGAGATGGAGCTGGAGCGAGAGCTGGCTCAGTCTCGGGAGGAGACAGCTCGTTTGCTGAGGGAGCTCGAGGTTCGCGACGCCGAGGTTGCTGCTCTCGAGGCGAGAGTTGCGGAGTTAGGCGGCGACCGGCAGTAGTTTTTGTTTGTTGTTTCTTTGTTTTGTTGTTGGCTGTATCTTGCACATTTGTACATTTTAGGACCCACATTTTGGACATTTTGGATTTTGCTTGGGGCTCGAGCCCCCCAGTTTATTGTACATGCCCCTCTTTTGGTTGTATATATGATGGCCTGAGTGCCTTTGCTGCTGGGTTGCGTTGTTTGTACCTGCATGTTAGCTTTGAACAGGTTTGGTAGATGACGGTTTACGCCGTCATGCTGCCGAAATTTACATAAAAATTCACGTAAAACATACATTTGTATATATGGCCTAAATTAGCGCAAAACGAATGACTCAAAAGTGCAAAAAATGCAAAAATGCAAAAAATGCAAAAAATTTGCCGGAAATGACCGGACGGTAGGGAGGGTTAATTTGCCGGAAATGACTGGACGGTAGGGAGGGTTACCCCCAAAAAAAATGAAAAAATAAAAACCTATAAGTTAGAAATGTAATGTAGGACGGGAGTGGAATGATTCCCCAAAAAGAAAAATTAAAAAGAAATAGATAAGTTTGAAATAAATTACATTAAATTAGAGAAATGATTCCCCGAAAAAGAAAAAATAAGTGTGCTAAAATGATGAAAATGTTGATATTGCCTCGAAATGCGTGCCCGTGGAATTAGGAAACACGAACTATGGTAACTTTGACGTATTTACCAAAATAACAACCCGTAGGAATAAAAATTATTCGCTAAGGAATTTAGGAAAGATCCAACGCGGAAAATCACAGAGACGTTGCTGAGGAAGAGGCGCAGCAGGAGCTGCGTCCCTTTGAAAAGGCGCAGCAGGTGCTGCGCCTGTTCCCCGGTGTATCCGTCCTTGCGGATTTTAGGAAACAGATTTTAGTATAAAAAGAAACGTCGATAGAGGTTTTATTCACACAATTCTTCCGTCTCTTCCTTCGTCTTATTACATAAAACTCTCAAAATAATCATTCATCATGAATACTTTAGAGATTCGTCTAAAAGAGTGGACAAATGAGCTTTCCAACGTGGAGAAACACGACATGGGTGCTTATAATCTTGGATCGTTGTTGAGTTTGAAGCTTATTAAGGTGGTCAAACCATTCCTAGATGCTTGTCTTGATTATTGGGACCCGAATTATCACGTTTTTGCTTTCCCCGGAGGTGACATTTGCCCATTTTCTGAAGAAATTGCTGCGATCGGTGGGTGGGACCCTGAACACTTGCCTGCTATTCCTTCTACTTCACAAGGGTATAAGAACAAATTTAGAGACTTGCTTGGGTTGACAAGAATTGAGGTGGACCGTCTAGTGACCTCGAAAGGAGTGCGAATGTTGGACTTTATTGACCGATTCATTAACAAGGCCGACCCCACCATCTCTTATGTTGCTAGGAAAGGGCATTTGGATTTTGCTTGTTACATGTATATGTCCTTCAAGGGCATGTTGATGAGGATTTGAGAGGTGATCCCCGTTTCCTGAGCCTAGTTGAGCAAATAGAACTGCGCAGGAGCCCAGCCTGTTTATGTTTAGGAGAGACCCTATTGGGTTTGGATAACAGGAAAGCCAATCGTGACCTACCTTACTTGGGAAGTCCCATTATCTTGCAAGTAGAAGAATAATGAATTTCTTCTCTTCTTTTTCTTGTTTTCTTGTTTTCTTGTTTTCGTTTTTTTTTCGTTTTTTTTAACACCTGCTTTTTGGTAGGTTTGGCTTATGGAGCGTCTTCGATTGATCGAGCCCCCAGTTAATATTCCTGCTTATCATGCTCGCTCAATTGCTATGAGGACTAGGCTCTATATGGTGGACTTCACTCGAGTCTGCAATTATTGGGAAAACAAATTGAAGAGCGATGATGGCCCCTTGATTAGATGGATCGTACTATGGTGGCATCTCAAATCTGTCACTGGAGTATCTTCCTTGGATCCTACCCGATCTGTGCGCATTCCTGGCTTGGAATTCATGGTATGCATCTTCCCGGAGAGGCTGATGAGACAGGTTGGACTGAAGCAGACGATCCCAAAGCTTGACACTGTCCCGCAGACTGCCGTGGCGTTTACTACTGAGAGTCGAAGGGAGTGGGCCATTAAATGGGCCCAAAGAAACGTATGGTTCTTGAACTCTTCTGTTAGTGCCTTATGGGTGTCGGACTCCTATCTGCGGTGGAGGAAAGCTACTACTCCGGAGGAGCGTGAGAGATTGAGAAAGCGCGAGCCCGTTGACTACAAGGTACGCGAGGTGGAAAAGGAGAAAGAGAAGCATCTGACTGAGGGAGAAGAAGAAGCCGGGTTTCGAGTTGTTCGTCCTTCGAAGAAACCGAAGACCTCTCCTGCCGTGGACAAAGTGATTGACAAGAATGGGAAGGCTAGACCACGAGAAAGACCGTTGGTGATTAGGTCCGAAGTGGCGCAAGAGCGTCCGGCTCGAGGTCGTGACAAGAAATATGACAAAAATGACAAGGGCAAAGGGAAGATAGAGGAATAGCCCAAGTCTTTATTATTATTTATTATTATGATTGTAATAAGAAGGTGGGGTTTTTAGAATCCTAGCCTATTTTATTCCTTTTTTTTTCTTTAGCGTTATTATTATTATGTAACGTACTATTATTATTATTAGAAAATGAATGAAATAAAGGATGTTAATTGGTTATGAAACCGTTGTGATTTTCTATCTATTATTCTTGTTAAATTCCAAATGCGACTGCAAATGTCCTTCTATTTACATTTTGAAATTAATGGGTTGTATCCTGCGAAGGATTGCCTACGTATTCATTAAAAAAATGAAATCAAACCCTTGCGCGTAGTTCGAGTAAATGTAAAAGAATAATTGTTCTAAGCAAGAGCTTGTGATGAACTTAGAAGATAAGCATGAGCTTTTTACTTACTCTTAAGGTGCAATTTAGTTTATTTGACGATATGAGGATGACAAATTGTCAAAATACAAGAGCAGGGTGACATTAGCTTATTTTTCAGCTTGGCCAGGGGCCGTTTATTTAGTGCCACAAGAGCGACACATGAGGCCAGGTTATGCGAGGCGCGTTTTTATTCCTATTCTAGGCATAATACCGCTTTAGTTGGTCAAGGTTTGTTGGGTTGGCAAATTCATTCCCATCTAGGTCTGTGATTCTAACCGCACCCCCTGAAAGTATGGACTTGACTAGAAATGGCCCAGCTCAATTAGGTTTGAACTTTCCTTGTGGATCGACAGGTAAAAGAGCTCTAATCGAGTTGAGTACTAAGTCTCCTTCCTTGATGTTCCTTGGCTTGACCCTTTTGTTGAAGGCTCGTTTGATACGTGCTTGGTATGTTTGGACATTATGTAATGCGCGTAGCCTACATTCATCCAGGAGGATGAGTTCTTCATATCTATCCCTCTTTCAATCGGCTTCCGGGATTTGACTTTCGAGTAAGATACGCAATGATGGTATTTCTAACTCGAGTGGCTGTACAGCTTCCATGCCGTAAGTCAAATAGAAAGGGGTGGCCCTAGTGGGCGTCCTAACAGATGTACGATATCCCCACAAAGCAAAGGGTATCTTGCTTGGCCAATCTCGATAGTTGTCAATCATTTTCTTGAGAATTGTGACAACGTTCTTGTTTGCCGCCTCTACCGCGCCATTAGTCTGTGGTCTATATGGCGAAGAGTGGTGATGCCTAATTTTGTACTTGTCTAGCAATTGCTCAGTCTCAGCTTGGAAATGTGATCTATTATCACTAATGATCTCATGTGGGCAACCGTATCGACAGATGATGTTGTTTTGTATAAATTTTGCTACATTTTTAGTCGTGAGACTAGTGTAGGAAGCCGCTTCTACCCATTTGGTGAAATAGTCAATTGCCACTAGGATGAAACAGTGACCTCCTGTTCCGGCTGGATTTATCTTCCCGATTATATCAATTCCCCAGGCAGAAAATGGCCAAGGAGATGTCATCGTATAGAGCAATGAAGGAGGGACATGCTGTACATTCCCGAAGATTTGGCAGTTGTGGCAATGTCTTACGTATTTGATGCAATCGGATTCCATTGTGGTCCAATAATACCCCAAACGTGTGATTTTCTTTGCCATCATGGGCCCACTCATGTGAGGACCGCATTCTCCATCATGGACCTCTTCCATCACTTTCCGCGCCTGTGAATGATCAAGGCAACGTAGGATTACTCCAAGAGGTGTTCTTTTGTATAACTCTCCTTGCATGAGAACGTATTGGGAAGCTAGTAGGCGTATAGCACGTTTTCCCCTTTTGTCCATATCCGGTGGATAAGTACCGTTGAGCTTGAAATTTAGGATTGCTTGGATCCATGGTTCCTCTGTGATTTCCTCTTCATCGGTGATTTGGTGGACATAAGCTGGTTCTGATCGTCGTTCGATACATAAAGGCATTTCTACCATGTCATCCGGCATATTAATAAGAGATGCAAGTTTTGCAAGAGCATCTGCAAATTGATTTTCTTCTCGAGGTAGGTGTAGATAGGTCACGTGATCAAAGAATTGGGCAACTTGGTCTATTCTGGCTTGATAAGGTGCTAGGCTTTCGCTTCGGATTTTCCAAGATCCCGTAACTTTATTGATGATCAAGGACGAATCCCCATGTACTCGGAGGTTTTTAATGCCTAAGCTCACTGCCGCTTGTAGTCCAATGAGACAAGCTTCGTATTCTGCAGCATTATTTGTCACCTCGAAGTCGAGTTTGATAGAGATCGGTGTATGCTCGCCTTCAGGAGAAATGAGCAAAACTCTGTGGACAGCGGGGTGCCCACGGGGGCGCTTGGGAGAGAGAGAACAAGCGTTTGCATTTTTGTGGAGTCGCCACCAATTTTTATGGGAAATTGGAACCGTTCGAATACATCGTGCCATGTTAAGACACAAAGTAAAGACATGAACACCAAGCAATCGTTACCCTTAGCATTCTATGTCTAGAATGACTCTCGTGGATGCCAATGAACACGGGTGTTCACAGAGATCTGGAGTAAGGGGTGAGGGTACGTATTAGGAAGCTCTTTTGATCGAACACTTAATCCCGCCCGCCTCGATAGCGGCCTCTACTAATGATTAGGGACATCGTCTATACTCGATATATCGTCGGCTATATGCATGCAATGCAACATCCAAGTTTTAATCCTAGCATGTGAAGATTAGACTAAGTCGGTTGACACGTAATTTAACATACAGTTGGGTCAAAGTAAGATTTAATGTTCAATTACATGCGAAAACATACAAATGATACAAGATTCAATGATAAATACAATAGAGAAAATTGCAATAAAGAAAATTACAACGGATTAGGCGATTTATGTCGAAAATACCTTTAAAACGGATGATTTGAGAAAAAAAGAATAAAAGAAAGAATTAACGAACAGATAAGTAGACGATAATACGGTTAATATTTAATTATACGTAAACTAATTAAACTAAGTCAAGCAACGACGGAGTTCAGAGACAGAATTCAACCCGGAACAGGCGCAGCAGAGCTGCGTCCCTTGGAATAGGCGCAGCAGTTGCTGCGTCTGTTCCTGACCTGAGTTCTGGCTGTGAAGCCGGAATTGCATGTTGTTAATACTCGTCGGTAAATTTAATGGTTGATTAAATTATTTACTCGGATGAAAGTGATTAGTAGGTTATTTACATGTGATTGATAGTCATAAAAGCAATAAAACATGGATGAGACGGAATATTACTAATTATTTACATGAATGAATGATTAATAATTAGTGACATGAGTGAATGAAATAAACAAGACAAGATGAATTGATGACAAATTAATGACGAATATGACAATGAACAGATGGAAATATATCAAAGGATGAATTCCAGAAACTCAATATGAACAAATCAAATTTCTATAACCCGGATTGAATTTAATGACGAAAACCCGCAAATATGAGATTACTTGGGATTTAGGCCGGATTTTAATGACAAATTAAGCATGTGCTAACGATGATGAATAATATACATGTGAAATTAATATGATTGTGTCGAAGAATTAAAGGAAACAAATGAAACAAATAAAAAGAAAACGAACGAACTACAGAGGACGAAGGAAGAAGAAAGGAAGCAGGAACTGCGGCAGCCTCACGAAGAGGCGCAGCAGGAACTGCGCTCCTTCGAAGAGGCGCAGCAGTTGCTGCGTCCTTTCTCGACGGTTTGTCTTCTGGAAATCTGTAAAAAGAGGTTTTAAAGTATGGTTTTAGAAATCGGTTTTAATTGGTATTTTCGACATAAACCTTACAATTGATGATACAAAAAGTACATAACAATAAATAAAAGAGAGATATACACCCTCAGACTTACATGTTTGACGAAACGAGAAGGACTAAGTTTACGATCAGTGATGCTCGACTCGAATTATAATGCAAATATGAAAGTGCCCTCGTAAGAGGAAAACGATTAGATTAATTATGTTGATTGATTGTGGAGTTGGTCAAATTGGTCGGTCATGCAAACGAGGCTGGTACTCAGAAGGATCCGAGCTTACGTGGTCGAATGTTCAAGCACGTAGACGCCAAAGAGTAAGAACAAAGGTCTAGAATGCAAAGGGAGAAGAGAAGGGCGGACACTCGCGTGAGAAACATGAGGAGCGAAGGCTCCTATTTATACTAATCACGCGGAGGAATTATGGTAAGAGTAAGATACGGAAGGAAAGATCCGGAAACAACCGACTTAGGTTAAACACGGAAACTTGGACAAAAAGAAAACCCTGGGAAAAGGCGCAGCAGGTGTTGCGTCCCTTGGAAGAGGTGCAGCACTTGCTGCGTCCTTTCCCGGGTAGGTTCCTCTGCGCGTAGAAAACGCGTTTGACAGCCTGTCGTATTTTAGGCATGACTTTCTCTACAAGACTCGGATTAAGGTGATTTCGGTGGCGTTGGAAATATAAAAGAAATATCTAGAACTTTCTGTGAAATAGGCCTGACCCAAAAAATTCGTTATCACCTCGTAAAACGGGCCTAAAGGTCGGGTTATCATTTTAACTAAATGAAATGCACATTTTGTAATGTAAACTTTTAGTTTAGCCTAATGAAGTGACATGAGACTCAAAATAAGATATAATCTCAACATTTTATGACATCCTAACCTTAGGTAGACAAGCATATTGCTTTGACTCGGGATTTGACGGTTTTAGGAAATAAAGACGGTTTTTTACCCGGACTCCAAATGAACTCTAATTACTGCCAAAACTACCGTATCGGCGCGTAGATGACAACTAAGAGGTAGCCATTTAATGTTTGAGCAATCATTTGACGATAAACTTACGAACTGTCACAAATCGTTCCGCGTACCAAACATGCGGCCCAATCATCACCGGGTGGTTTGCGGGAGGTGCAGAAACGAGGTATCTACAGAGCCCCCACTTTGACTAAGGCTTGGACAAGGCGAAAGTCAAAGTATAGCCATCAGGTCAATCGAAGATTACAACCTGACGACTATGGCGACGCGAGGCGGTTCAAGGGGTCTGAACCAAGGACCTGTCGTCGGGAACATTTTAGAGTCTGTCGACTATCGGGGAGGGTCATTTAAAGTCCATTAGACTACATAAGGAAGCTCGCCAGCCATAAGAAGAGACCATACCTAAGACTTCCTTCTCGAGATGTTTCCGGAGGTGCGTAGGAGCTAAGGTTAAGCGTAGGAGCTAAGGGTAAGCGTAGGAGCTAAGGGTAAGACCTAAAAGTTATATAAGGATTGTGTTAGGGTGTGGGACCCTAAAGGAAAGCATCGACGGGAAGGAGGCCAAATATAAGTTCAACTTAAAGGGGTAATCAAGGTTTGAGTGTAGGAACTCTAAGAAAAGGTGATCCTAAAGAGAGAAGGTGATCCTAAAGGAATATGATCCTATAGGGAAAGGTGATCCTAAAGGAATATGATCCTAAGGGTAGAAGTGTATGAACGCTAAGGAGTTTGGGAACTTAAAAGAAGCTAGGTGTGTGAACCTGGGTATATGAAACTAAAAGGACGGTTGGTATGAGAACTTAAAGGCTTGTGAACCTAAGAGGAATTGGGATCCTAGGGTTAAGTTTAGGAACTACTGGGTTACTAATTCTTGTTTTAAAAGTGTGCGTTTAAGCTTTCTGAGGTTTGAGAACTCCAAAAGGATTTATGGGTTTATGAACCTAAAGTCGTTGGTGTGGGGGCTTAAAGGCTTATGAACCTAAAAGAAGCCATTTTAGGATCTAAGAATCTAGGGGTATGAATCCTAACTTTGGGTTTACGAACCTAAGGAAGGAGGCACTAGTTTGGGAACTTCTGGAGAACGACACCTTTGTCGAACTCCGAGGGGAAACAAGAAATATTGTGAGTAGCAGGACACAGGCGGGAACTGCTGGGAGAAATCTGCTCGTGTTCAGCTTCGAACAAACTTCGGAGGAAATAGGGGTCGATGTTGATCTCCACGTATCGAGAGGGAAAGTCTATCCGCTTACTCTCGCTGGGGGAACATAATCGGGAATTGATCTCCATGTCTCAAGAGGGAAAGTCTATCCATGTACTCTCGTTGGGGAACATAATAAAGGCGTGTTGAAACACCTGTCAAAGAAGAACTGCTCGTTGTTTCAAGCGAAGTCTTGATAAAGTACTGCTTCTGATACTTACCTGCATGGTTAGTAGCCACACAAGAATGCAATCTAATATATGCACGTAAGCAATTATCACATGGACCTCGAATGAGGGAACACATAGGCTTTGCAAAAGTCGTTTCTTTATAAAAGTCGTTTAAAACTTGCTCAAAGAAATTTGTCGTTTGTAATGCATTATGCATATTCAATGGGCTTTAGACATAGAACTTGACATGACACAGACCTACTAGGACGCAACGCGAAATGTAGACTTAGGTTTGACGCGACACATGGATGAATTTGACAGACTTCGCCTAAGTATGCGCAACCCCTAGCCAAGTGTGGGTACCAATGCGTATCAGTTCCAAAGGTAGAAGAATCGCAAGAATGATGATGGCATATAAAGGCAGGGTATGAGCCATGGATCAGCTGTCTATTTGGACTTCTTTCATCACCGTTTGCTGTAAAAGAGAGCCCTCTTGAGGCACGATAACTTGGAGAATTGATCTAAGACCTTTGTCATTGCCCGGACCGAGTACTAGCTAGACCCAAATGAGAGAGGAGTAAAGGAAGGGTGGCATCTCGGAAGATAAGCCCCCAGGATGAGAAGATGACTCTGGAATTTGGTGAAAAGAGGCTGGGCGACAATAAGGAGCCTCCAGTATAGAGGTGTTGGTTGTGGAAGGGATGTTTAATTGAGGTTAGAAGGTTGAAAATAGAGGTTGAAAGTTGATGGTTGAGGTGGTTGATAATTGAGATTGAAAGTTGGAAGTGGGGATGGTTGTGTCCATGAGGACTGCCTACGTATTCACGTGAAGTGAAATCAAACCAGATCGTAGTTCAAGTGTGTGCCTAAGCTATGTTGTTAGGGCCTTAAAGTGCATGGGTCAGGAGAGTATTTTCCTTTGGTGACTCGAGGAATTGATTTGAGATAACTCCCTCTGATCATAAACCAAAGAGGTATAATTAAGTTTGTAAAAATTCCCTGTCATGTGAGCACACTTAGTGGACCCTAAGGATGATATGGGTTCATCCCGTTCTAAGTAGCAAAGTATTTAAAGACTCCGTGTATGGGTCAAGATGAAACTGGATTGGATATTTGGAATGTGGAGCTCGGTAATAAGAGGCTTTGATGGGCAAATCTCTGGAGCTTGATTTTGTGGAGTTAAGGCTTTATAGGGCTATGTTTTGTAATGTGGCTTGGAAATGGAGTCTCTTGGCTTGATGTAGCCTGAGCACATAAAGGTAGGTTAAAATGACGTGGGATCAAGTTTCCATGTCTTGGCCCTAAAGGATGGGTATACTTGACGAGCTGGAGAGGATTCTCAAAATTCCTAACTATCTCCCCGTAACGGTCTCGAGAAGGACTTAGGGTGTGTGATGTGTGAAAGGCTTAGTGGGGGTGCTAGTTGACCATCGATGTCTTGATTCTATGTAGACTTCAACAGTATTCCGTATTTGATTTCATACTCGTATTCTTGGTCTAGAATATATCTCGACTTTTTGCTAAGATTCTTGATTCAGGTTTTTAAGGATGACTTTAACTTTGGATATTGATAATGACTTGCTTGATTGAGCCTTTTTCTTTTGACTCTTTTGTCTTGGGCTATAGACATAACTACGGCTTTGGATATTGACTTTGGGTTCTCTTGATTGAGCCTTTGTCTTTGATCGTGGCTCGTATCATCTTGGATTTGATTGCTACCATGGATTTGGGTTAGACTAGAGCCTTTGGTGTGAAATAGGGTTGGTCTTTAGTAACACGGGTTGTTTATTGTGGGGAATGGGCTTGCCTTCCGTCATGGATTGTTAACAAGGGAGATGGTCTGGATTCGTCCTAGAATCTCTAGAGATAGGCTCGTCTAAACTGGGGTTATGTGAGGTTTCTATTGCCAGACATGGAACAGGTAAGAAAAGAACACGGAGTTTCAGGTCCTCTACAACTTTGAACAGAACATCATATAAGTGCACTCACATTGACTGTCATGTGTTGTTTTTGTTGTTCATTTTTAAATATCTCAAATCAATTCTTGTTGTCATAGGAAAAAAGGTAAAGGAAGAGATATGATAGGATATGTGGATTGAAAAGTGTACTTTTATTGAAATGAATGATAAATGTATTTAACATAGACTTGAGAAGTCGCGTGACTCGTTGGGCAGCCCCCAGGTTGTCACTAGAAATGAAAATGGACAAGAAGAAAGATACTAGAACAAATATGAGATAGAAAGCCTAAGACTCGGACTCGGACTCGGACTTTGACGCGATCTTGGATCCAGACTCGTAATTATCGGCCCATGCTTGAACATTTTCTCTTCCAGCAACTGGCTTCGGCATCTGACTTTGAGCATTCACCCATTTGAGCACCTCATCCTCGTCATTAAGAACACTGAAAGGGTAATAGTCAAGAAAAGTTTCTTGATGAGTGGTATATCCATGAGAATTGCCTGAGCTACCTTGTAGGTTAAAAGTTGAGAGGGACAACTTCCCGCTTTCAATCATATCTTGGATTATATGCTTCAAACAAAAGCATGCTTCTGTATCATGTCCCCTACCACGATGATATTGGCAATATGCATTACTGTCCCATCTAGGTAGTATGTTTTCAGGGTCTGGAGTTGGACCGAGTAGGTGTAATTTGCCCTGTGATACTAACATTTGTAGCGCTGCCGCATAAGTAATGCTAAGGTTAGCGAATGCTCTAGGAGCCCGTTTCGGTCTTCTGGGTGGGGCTTCCATGAGTTTAGCTCTATCACACTTAATGTCAGCTTGAGCAAACGTCGATACATGGTACTTGCCATTCTCGATATTATCCTGGATGATATTCTTTAGTTTGTAGCAATTCTCGGTGTCATGTCCCCTTCCTCTATGGTATTGACAATACGAATTGCCATCCCAAAACTTAGACTTCTTTTCCGGATCTGGGGTAGGCCCTATTGGTTCAAGAAGACCTAGAGAGGATAATTTGTTTAAGGCTAGGACATACGGTATGCCTAAACTTGTGAATGACCTGGGAGAGTTCTTTGACAAAGGCTTCATGAGGTTGACTTTGTTGATTTTGATGCTTGGATTAGAAGAACTAAAGATACATTGCTCAGTTTTTGCTTTAGGACTATTAGGTTGAGGGTTTGTCCGGAAACTTTTCATCTTGAGAGGTTGAGCATCAAGCTTCTTACCCATTTCAGCAAACTGGTTCTCCATGTTGGAAACGCGAGAGTTTAGGCTATCAATGGCTCCTTCTAACTTGGAAAATTTATTGTTGAAGGCCATGGAAAGCATGAGCATTCCATTTTGGATATCTTCATCTTCGAGGACATTGATATCTTCGTCATCATGATGATTGAGGAGATGAGAATAGTCTAGAGATGATTCTTCGTCATGTTTAATGATATTAGACCCAAGAGGGTCAATTTTCTTAGATTGCACGACAGAAGGTGGCTTAGGAAGCTTGCCTTCTTCGATCATATCTTGGATGGTATGTTTCAAGAGAAAACACTCTTCAATATCATGGCCTCTGCCTTGGTGATATAAGCAGTATTTGTTGCCCTTCCAGAGGTTCATCTGTTTCTCTAAAGGTGGATCCGGAGTCGGTCCTATTGGATGTAGCTTGCCTTGGGCAGAAAGTCTCTTCAAAGCATCGGCATAAGACATGCCTAAATCGGTAAGTACCCTTTGATGCCTCCCAGGTTTCCTTTCAGCTGTTTTCGGATTTCTAGGACGATTGTTATTGCAAGAGGTAAGCTTTGGATGACCTAGACTAGAGGTTTCTCTAGGTGGTGTGTTCTTTTCTACCATTCCATTCTCGAGGGCGAGGACGCGAATGCTCAAATTTTCCACTGTAGCTTGAACTCGTAGGACCATGGTATAAATGTCTTGGAGAGACACGGTGATTGTGGCTTGAGCTGCTTCGTGACCTTGCTGATTGACGGAACTTGCTGGATTCCTACTCGACAGAAATGACGCGCATTACAACTCGATTCGACATGGGATCACGCATACTAAGGCAACAAACAAAGGAAGGGACAAGATGACACATCTAGACTTAACTTGTGAACTCGTGAAATGTCGTGAGCGACTTCTCGTGCTTGAATTCACGGTGCTTGACTTTAATTTTAGACTCGAGTGTTAACTTTGACGGAGTGACATTTATACAGTTGACCTTATTGACGGGATTGAAGACACGTGTTGATTCTAGACTCGAGGTTTGCTTATAGGTGTTAAGAAGACTGTTGTAGTTTAGACTCAAATATGAGGCCCATTGAGACTCGTGTATTGAGCCTCGGAACGTGTGACTCGAGTATTTAGATCCTAACTGAATTGGGGGTAGGGGGTCCAAAATGACGGCGTGACGCCTTAGGTCTTGACTTGAATTTGAAAAGACCCAAAATAAAAAGGAAGACGAGTTTATGACCCGACGGAGTTCCGACTAGGACATAGTCGGTTTGAACTTTGACTCTAACTTAGCCCAATTGAATTTACACATTTACATTTACATGTAAAATATTTTGATTAAAACATCTTTGGTTTTTTTTTGACTTTTTTTTTTGGGACTTTTTTTTTTTGGACCTTTTTGTTTTTTTCGTTTTTTTTTTTTGTTTTTTTTTTGTTGTTTTTTTTGTATTTAGTTTTGAAATGGGTTTTAAGCCCGAAGTTTGACTCGACATTTGGACAGAATTTTGACTGGGTTTTGCGCTAATCAAATGGCCTATTTCGAAATTTTTTATTAAAAAAAGGGTTTTGATTTTTGCAAAAATGATTTTGTTTAGAAATGGTGATCACGTAAGGTACAAACATTTATACAATCATTATAACGGGATGCTGAGTGCATTTAAAAGGGTTTTGGTTTAAAGGGTGGGTTGCCATACCGAACCATCAAACCCGAAGTCTGTGGAGAGGCTCGTACCAAACAAGAGTAAGGCCGATACCTAGTCCATTTCCTCAAGTAGTGAAGGCCCTTGATACAAACAAGAGTAAGAATTATGGTATGGATGACGTCAATTGCTATCCATCCTTAGGCCCAAATAAGAATTAGGACCGTTTAGACGGGACGATTGGTCGAATTGGTTGGGTTGGGCCTAGGAAGGCCAAATAAACGATCTAGGAAGACCGAGTTATGAAAACCGACAATTGTCTTGTACAAACTATTCCCTAACCTTGTTCAAGTTTCACCCTTGGCTACACGTAAGTGTATTATCCCCAGCGGAGTCGCCAAACTGTGGATAGCGGGGGGGCCCACGGGGGCGCTTGGGAGAGAGAGAACAAGCGTTTGTATTTTTGTGGAGTCGCCACCAATTTTTATGGGAAATTGGAACCGTTCGAATACATCGTGCCATGTCAAGACACAAAGTAAAGACATGAACACCAAGCAATCGTTACCCTTAGCATTCTATGTCTAGAATGACTCTCATGGATGCCAATGAACACGGGTGTTCACAGAGATCTGGAGTAAGGGGTGAGGGTACGTATTAGGAAGCTCTTTTGATCGAACACCTAATCCCGCCCGCCTCGATAGCGGCCTCTACTAATGATTAGGGACATCGTCTATACTCGATATATCGTCGGCTATATGCATGCAATGCAACATCCAAGTTTTAATCCTAGCATGTGAAGATTAGACTAAGTCGGTTGACACGTAATTTAACATACAATTGGGTCAAAGTAAGATTTAATGTTCAATTACATGCGAAAACATACAAATGATACAAGATTCAATGATAAATACAATAGAGAAAATTGCAATAAAGAAAATTACAATAATTACAACGGATTAGGCGATTTATGTCGAAAATACCTTTAAAACGGATGATTTGAGAAAAAAGAATAAAAGAAAGAATTAATGAACAGATAAGTAGACGATAATACGGTTAATATTTAATTATACGTAAACTAATTAAACTAAGTCAAGCAACGACGGAGTTCAGAGACAGAATTCAACCCGGAACAGGCGCAGTAGAGCTGCGTCCCTTGGAATAGGCGCAGCAGTTGCTGCGTCTGTTCCTGACCTGAGTTCTGGCTGTGAAGCCGGAATTGCATGTTGTTAATACTCGTCGGTAAATTTAATGGTTGATTAAATTATTTACTCGGATGAAAGTGATTAGTAGGTTATTTACATGTGATTGATAGTCATAAAAGCAATAAAACATGGATGAGACGGAATATTACTAATTATTTACATGAATGAATGATTAATAATTAGTGACATGAGTGAATGAAATAAACAAGACAAGATGAATTGATGACAAATTAATGACGAATATGACAATGAACAGATGGAAATATATCAAAGGATGAATTCCAGAAACTCAATATGAACAAATCAAATTTCTATAACCCGGATTGAATTTAATGACGAAAACCCGCAAATATGAGATTACTTGGGATTTAGGCCGGATTTTAATGACAAATTAAGCATGTGCTAACGATGATGAATAATATACATGTGAAATTAATATGATTGTGTCGAAGAATTAAAGGAAACAAATGAAACAAATAAAAAGAAAACGAACGAACTACAGAGGACGAAGGAAGAAGAAAGGAAGAGAATCGCGGCGGCCTCACGAAGAGGCGCAAAGCAGAATCGCGCTCCTTCAAGAGGCGCAGCAGCGATTCTGCGTCCTTTCTCGACGGTTTGTCTTCCGGAAATCTGTAAAAAGAGGTTTTAAAGTATGGTTTTAGAAATCGGTTTTAATTGGTATTTTCGACATAAACCTTACAATTGATGATACAAAAAGTACATAACAATAAATAAAAGAGAGATATACACCCTCAGACTTACATGTTTGACGAAACGAGAAGGACTAAGTTTACGATCAGTGATGCTCGACTCGAATTATAATGCAAATATGAAAGTGCCCTCGTAAGAGGAAAACGATTAGATTAATTATGTTGATTGATTGTGGAGTTGGTCAAATTGGTCGGTCATGCAAACGAGGCTGGTACTCAGAAGGATCCGAGCTTACGTGGTCGAATGTTCAAGCACGTAGACGCCAAAGAGTAAGAACAAAGGTCTAGAATGCAAAGGGAGAAGAGAAGGGCGGACACTCGCGTGAGAAACATGAGGAGCGAAGGCTCCTATTTATACTAATCACGCAGAGGAATTATGGTAAGAGTAGGATACGGAAGGAAAGATCCGGAAACAACCGACTTAGGTTAAACACGGAAACTTGGACAAAAAGAAAACCCTGGGAAAAGGCGCAGCAGGTGCTGCGTCCCTTGGAAGAGGCGCAGCACTTGCTGCGTCCTTTCCCGGGTAGGTTCGTCTGCGCGTAGAAAACGCGTTTGACAGCCTGTCGTATTTTAGGCATAACCTTCTCTACAAGACTCGGATTAAGGTGATTTCGGTGGCGTTGGAAAGATAAAAGAAATATCTATAACTTTCTGTGAAATAGGCCTGACCCAAAAAATTCGTTATCACCTCGTAAAACGGGCCTAAAGGTCGGGTTATCATTTTAACTAAATGAAATGCACATTTTGTAATGTAAACTTTTAGTTTAACCTAATGAAGTGACATGAGACTAAAAAAGAGATATAATCTCAACATTTTATGACATCCTAACCTTAGGTAGACAATCATATTACTTTGACTCGGGATTTGACGGTTTTAGGAAATAAAGACGGTTTTTGACCCGGACTCCAAATGAACTCTAATTACTGCCAAAACGACAGTATCGGCGCGTAGATGACAACTAAGAGGTAGACATTTAATGTTTGAGCAATCACTTGACGATAAACTTATGAACTGTCATAAATCGTTCCGCGTACCAAACATGCGGCCCAATCATCACCGGGTGGTTTGCGGGAGGTGCAGAAACGAGGTGTCTACACACTCCTATTCCAAATCCTCTTAAGTTTGATGCTCCATCAAAGTAAAGGTCCCAGGAGTCTACATCGGTTTGGAGTATATCCTCGTCTGGAAATGACCAAGTATCTATTGTTTGTGCATCATTGATGGGATTTTCTGCAAAGAATTCGACAACGGCGCGCCCTTTTATGACTTTCAGAGGCACGTATTTGAGATCGAAATCTGAGAGCATCAAGGTCCATCTTGCTAGGCGTCCGTTGAGGACGGGTTTCTCGAAGAGGTATTTGACAGGGTCCATTTTGGAGTATATTTTGACGGAGTAGCTAAGCATGTAATGACGTAGCTTCTTCGTTGCCCACACAAGAGCGAGGCATGTCTTTTCGAGTTGTGAGTATTTGCACTCGTACTCCAGGAACTTCTTACTAAGGTAGTAGATAGCCCTTTCTTCCTTTCCTACGGTTTGAGCTAGCATGGCGCCCATGGCTATTTCGGTTACTGTGAGATATAAACCAAGAGGTTAATCTCGTTGAGGTGGCATGAGCACTGGTTGTTTAGCTAATATCTCTTTGATTCGGTCGAATGCTTTTTGACAGTCATCATCCCACATGGTGTGATCTGTTTTCTTGAGCTTTTTGAAGATAGGTTCACAGATCATGGTGAGTTTCGATATGAATCGACTTATATATTGCACTTTTTCCAGGAATCCTCTGACTTCTTTTTCCGTTTGAGGTTGTGGCATTTCGATCAGAGCTTTGATCTTGGAAGGGTCTATTTCTATACCTCGTTGGCTAACGACGTATCCCAGGAGTTTGCCAGATGTTACTCCGAAGGCGCACTTCTGAGGATTGAGCCTCATGTTGTACTTTCGTAGCCTTGAGAAGAATTTGCGAAGGTTCGCAATATGCCCCTCTCTATCCTTGGACTTGACAATCATGTCGTCTACGTATACCTCAACTTCTTTGTGCATCATGTCATGTAGGAGTGTAGTTGCGGTGCGTTGATATGTAGCTCCGGCGTTGATTAACCCAAACGGCATGACCGTGTAGCAATAGGTTCCCCATTGAGTGACAAAGGCGGTCTTATGCATGTCTTCTATGGCCATCTTGATTTGGTTGTAACCCGCTTACCCATCCATGATGGATAGTAACGCGTGATCTGCGGTATTGTCCACCAATATGTCGATATGTGGTAGAGGAAAGTCATCTTTAGGACTTGCTTTGTTTAAGTCTCTAAAATCAACACAAACACGGATTCTCTCATCCTTTTTGGGTACGGGTACCATGTTGGCTACCCAGTCAGAGTACTCGGAAACTTTGATGAACCCGGCTTTGAATTGTTTATCGACTTCTTCCTTAATCTTGAGAGCCCATTCTGTCCTCATTCGGCGAAGCTTCTGTTTCACGGGCTTGAAACCTGGCTTAATTGGGATTCTATGTTCGGCGATATCCCTGTCGATCCCTGGCATGTCTTTGTAGGACCAAGCGAAAACGTCTTTGAACTCGTGTAGGAGGTCTATGAAACTGGCCCTTTCGGTAGAGCTCAAGGTAGTCCCTATCCTAAGTTCTTGGGGTTCTAGTTCGGTTCCTACATTGATGGGTTCGGTGTTCTCTATTACTGGTCCCCCTTCCCTCTCTTGTAGTATTTCCTTGGCTATGTAGGGAGGTATCTCAATTGAGTCTGGGTCTGGGTCATCCTCGTATCATCGTAAATGTAATTGCATTCAAGATAACACAAAGAGTAAGCAGAACCTGATTTATTCATATTAAAGTTTGAGAAAAGTTGAAACAAAGAAGCCATCTGATATGTGGTCAGCGGCGGTAAAGGGACAATTGTTGGGACATTTCCCGAACTACCGTTACTATTTGAGGCTAGGCTAGGAGAAACAAAGGGAATGGGGACGACGATAGGAGGAGACTCCCTAGTAACTTCTCTAGACTCCGACTCTGACTCCGACTCTGACTCTGACTCGAATTCATCGTCTTCTGGTTCTCCCTTGAACATCTCTTCTTCTCCAGTGGTGAGCTTGAAGAGTCTTCCTTTATTGTTGGTCCACTTGCTTGATTTTCTCCATCCTTTCTGCTGGTTTGCGTTGGTTTCTATGATTAACGCGGTAGGGTTGAAGTGATCGTCTTGAAGTATCATGGTAATGATCTCATCCTGCGCGGCTCTAACAAATCAATCCTCTCCAAATAGTAGGCTAACAGCTTGTTCGTCTAAGCAAGGTGCTTGACGAGCCTTGACGGTAGGAACCGTTTCTGGAGGAATGAAGTAGCAATCCTGAAAGATCTCTATTCCGGCTAGCTTCCTTCCGAGGTAGTGCCAAGGTTCGGGAAATCCGTGAAAGAGTTCTTGAATTCCTTCCCTAACGAAGTATCCATTTAGGGTGGGGAGATATGGTCGCATTTGGACTCCTACGTGCTTACGGCTTTGAACTTGAACGAGCATCTCGAGAACTTCCTCTTTAGTGGGTTTGTATCCTAGTCCAAGTGGTATTCTTTTTTAGTTGCCTTCCTTGTAGGGTGCGAAGGTGTTTCTTCGGGCAGGGTTCAGAGGCATTCCCGGGAAGTATCCCTGGGATTTGAGTATGTGGTTGACCACCAAGTTGGAGTAGGGATCGTAGTATAGAGGTGCCAACTCACTTTCTATGACACTTATGCTTTGAAAGCCCCCAAGTTTATATAGTGGATCCGCAAGGACTTGATTATTTGACTTCTTTTCGATTATTGCCTTGATGGGCGACGAAGTGATCGTCACCACATTGCCATTTAGTGGGATTTTGATCTTTTGGTGAAGGGTGGATGTTACCGCTTTGGAAGCGTGAATCCAAGGTCTTCCCAGAAGTATGTTGAAGGAAGCTTCAATGTCCACTATTTGGAAGTTAACCTTTCGCTCAATTGGCCCGGTGGCTATTGTTAGGTTAACGAGTCCTACTACCTTTCGTCGTGTTCCATCATATGCACGGACACCTTGATTGGTAGGGGTCCAATCCGACTCTTTCATGCCTAGTTTGTATGCCGTTTTCAAGGGTATGACATTGACCGCGGAGCCATCATCCACCAAGGTCATTGGCACATTCTTCTTTAAGCAAACGACAGTGATGTAAAGAGCCAAGTTGTGACTAGCGCCAAAGTGCGGCAAATCTTCATCTGAGAAAGTAATAGGATTACTTAGCTTCGGTGATTCTTGGAAGACCAAGTTGACTACATCGTCGGGTGTGGAGTTATGTGCTACATTTAGTTTGGCCAAAGCTTGCAGTAAAGCTTGGCGATGTGGGAATGAGCTTGCTACTAGTTGCCGATCGAAAGATCAGCCTTGTCTTCTCAGAATCGCTTTAGAAAATGATCAGTAGAGTCATCTTCGTTATCATTTGGTGCGATAACGTTGGTTGGACCATTTTGAGTAGTATTTTGATATGGACGCCCCGAAGGAGTTAGGTGGTCTACACGGTCTTCACCATTTTGGACTATTTTCTTGACTAGGGAGTGTTCAATGAGATACTCCTCTTCATCATCATCGGCCCATACTCCATTGACTGTAGCTAGTTCCCTCATTCTCATGATCTCGTCCTCTAATTGTGTAATTTGGTCGATTAGTGATGTGACCGTAATTAGCGCATATTTAGTCCCCGAATTAGCCTTGTTCCCATGCTTTTTAGTGCATATTTGGGTCATTTATTGTCTTTAGTTCTTTGTTTTGCATATTCTTTGAGGTTTTGTGTCCTTGGTAGGAAAGGAGTGCAAACCTTGCATTTTCATGGCAAAATGAGACTAAATTGATTGAATTCAATGACCAAGCATCAAGGAGAGACAAGATTAGAAGGCCTTTGTACATACTATAGTAGTTAGGCAATGATGAGGAAAGATCCTTGCATCCCCGAGGAAATCCCCAAGGATTTTATGAAGAAAAGGGAAGAAAAGAAGAAGAAAGCACGCTGTATGACAATCCGTGCGGATTGCCAAGAAGACGCCCGTCCTCCACCTTCACAATCCGTGCGTATTCTACTAAAGACGCCCGGGCAGCAGCCACCAGAAGACGCCCGTCTTCTCCCAAAGGCGCCCGGGCAGAGACACAGGAATCCGGCCGTCCCGAGCCTAAGACGCACGGATTCCAAGACAGCGCAAATTCGTTTCTTCAAGCTTCAAGAAAGATGCCCATCCTTCAGAAAATACCGGCGTTTCCTTAAGTAGGGACTTAATCGTCATTTAAGCCCTTAGTTAACCCTAATGCATCCATCTAATTTCCACTATAAATACCCCATTAGTCTAATTAGAAGAGCATGTTCTTCTTATCAATTCTTAGAATAGTTAATATCAATCAAATCTCTCTTTAGTTTTGTAATCAACAATTAATCAAGTTTTAATACAAGTTTTATTTCCTTAATCTCCCTCTTGTTCATCCTTTATTTTGGGTAATTGAAGATTATTTGGGTTATTATTGGGAGATTGACAACCTCTCAATCAAGCATCAAGTACTTCTTTTATTCTTTGCTTTATTATTGGAACCATTAGTAGGTATAATTCTCTCTTAATCCCTTTTTAATTATTGTTAATTACTTTCATTTATTCATCATGTTTTACTTTGTTAGTATGATTGACAACCTTGCTAGCATGTTCAACATGATAATGAGTGAGTAGTCACCTAGCTAGGGTTAATGGGTAATTAGGGGAAACCAACATGGGGAATGATTCATGCTTAAATTAATATGCTTTCATGGTTTATTTGCTTGCTTGTTTTGATCTCAATTCATGCATATATTATGTTTGATGAAATGCGAGCCTATGAATCCTTGCATTTTTTACCCATCACCTATCTTTTCAATGAGACTTGTAAGACATAAACCAACTCGAGTCTCATTAGACCATGCATGTTGTTGAGTAGGAAAGACTAAGTCGACTTGTAGGTGTTGTACAATCTAATCGATTCGGCTCCGGGACCCAAACTTTCCTAGGATTGTAAGATATAACCCAACTCAATCCATCACAACAATAATTGCTTGCTTATAATTTGAGAACATGTTTGTGTGATCAATTCCCATGAATCCCCTATGACCCCATGACACCCTAGTGCTTTTTATCAATTGTTTACAACCCTTTTTAATTCATCTTGCTTGTTTATTTTCATTGTTATTTAGTTTAGTGACCTTCTACATCAACCCCAATTGTGACACCCCTAAGACACCACTAGTTTCAATAGAAATCTCATCTCAATTCCCGTCCTTTAGGATACGACCTTTACTTGCCTCTTTGCTAATTGTAGAGTTGTTTGTGAAGCTATAAATTGTGTTTTGGTCTAGGTGCTCCTAACGACAAGTTACCGAAAAGATTTAGTCCCGACCAAAAATGGCGCCGTTGCCGGGGACGGTGTTATCTTGATTTAGATTTTCATATATTGTTATTAGTTGTGTCTTTCTTTGCCTTGGGGAAGTAAAACTCCTCAAGGTTTGTTCTAATTGTTTTCGAGTTGTTTGATATTTTGCATGTCTAGAAGGTCACAAGGTGATTTGTTACCTTTTGATCGTGAAATTGAAAGAACTTTGACAACCAATAGAAGACTTGCTAGGAGAAATTTGAGAGGTATTAGTGAGGTTGTAGATATTCAACCAACTATTGAGTTCATCAACCCTTTTGCAAGAGAAGGTGAGGAGAACCCAACACAAAATACAACACAAAATCAACCCATAATGCCTAAGTTTTCATCACATTCCGTACCCACCGAGGAGAACCTACCCAATGGTACTCCCACACCACAACATTTGACCGGAAATTTCATTGCTAAATCCGTATTTATCCAATTAGTCGAAAGAAGCCAATTTGTAGGGATGCCTAGTGAAGACCCTCATTCTCATATGGAAACCTTTTGTGACTATTGTGATGCGATTTCTCAAACCGGTGTAACTCAAGACCAAATTCGATGGGTCTTATTTCCTTTTTCTCTAATTGGCACCGCAAAACAATGGTTGAAAGGCCTTGATAAGGCCACTCTCGGAATTGATTCTTGGAAGAAGTTGGCTCTAGCTTTCTACAAAAAATTCTACCCACCGGAAAAGACTAACATGCTAAGAGCTCAAATTACGGGTTTTAAGCAAAGGGATGAAGAATCTTTGTATGAAGCTTGGGAGCGGTTCAAGGGAATTTGTCGCTCATGTCCTCATCATGGACTTAGCGAGTGGTTCTTGGTACAACAATTTTGGAACGGTCTATATGAAGATTCAAGGAACATTCTCAACATGGGATCAAATGGAATGTTCACCGAAGTTGATGACAATCAAACTTGGAACAAGATTGAGGAAATGGCGGTCCATAACTCACAATATAGTAGACCTCGCAAGGCTACTAGAGGAGGAAAGCATGAAGTGGACTCCGTTACTCAATTGGGTGCTCAACTTAGTGCTCACATTGATACAATCAATTTGAAGTTTGAAAAAGCTATGGCTAGACTTGAAGAAGCCTCAAAATCACCAAAGCATCATGTTAATGCCATGACGGCATCTTCATCAATCCCAAGTGGGATATGTGAGAATTGTGGAACTTTGGGACATGACCAAAGCGAATGTAGGGGAACAAATGAACAAGTGAATGCTTTCCAAGAATACAAGAGTGGTACCCCTTATTCTAACTATTACAATGAAAACACCAAATTCCATCCAAATCTCTCATACAAAAGCCAAAATGTTCAAAACCCTCAAACAACATACACCCCACCTCCCATGAGAAACCAAAATCAAAGACCCTTTTACAACCAAAACCAAGGTTACCAAAATCAATCTCCTTACAATCAACAAAATGACCAAGGTTTTGATGTTCAAAAAGCGGTCCTTCAAATGCAAAAGAATCAACAAGAATTTTTCACTCAAATGCAAAAAGATAGTCAAGCAAAGGAGACCACCATCAACAACATCCTAGCTCACACCAAAATGTTGGAAACCCAATTGACTCAACTAGCATCTTCAAGCTCACAAAGACAAAAGGGGCAATTACCACCTCAAAGTAATCCCCCAAGACATGAAACGGTTAGTGCCATTCACTTGAGAAGTGGTACAAGGTATGAAGCACCGAAGAAGCGAGTTGAGGATGAAGTTGTGGAAGCTAGTGATAAGGAAAAAATTGTGCAAAACTCCAAAGATGGAGAATCATCAAAAGAAGAAATTTCAAAGAAAAATGAAGACAAGGTCAAGGAGAAGGAGCCCATTGTGATTAGACTTCCTTTTCCAAGTCGTCAAGCCAAGCCCAAATTTGATGACCAACTTGGAAAATTTATGGAAATTGTGAAGAATTTGGAAGTCTCAATTCCTTTCACGGAATTAATCAATCACGTACCGGCCTATGCGAAATACATGAAAGACATCCTCACAAAGAAGAAGTCGATCCGGAAGCTTGAGACTATCGCCTTCACTAAGGTGAGTAGTGCAATACTTCAAGGGAGTTCACCTCCAAAACTAAAGGATCCGGGAAGCTTCTCAATACCGTGTACCATTGGCGACACCACGATCAACAAAGCCTTATGTAATCTAGGGGCTAGTGTGAATGTTATGCCGTACTCGGTGAGTAAAAGGTTGGGGATGGGAGAGCTTAAATGCACCAATATCACACTCCAAATAGCCGATAGATCGACGAAGACACCATTAGGGGTATGGGAAGATGTTCCCGTACGAAATGGGAAGTTTTTCATCCCGGTGGACTTTGTCATTGTTGATATGGAAGAAGACTCCAACATTCCAATCATTCTAGGAAGACCTTTCTTACACACCGCGGGTGTGGTGATTGATGTGAAACATGGAGAGCTCACTCTAGAAGTGGGAGATGAGAGTATAACTTTTAATCTTGACAAGACTATGAGAGCTCCCCGTTTACATGAACCATGTTTTATGATCGATCATTATAGCCGGAAGGATGATAAGAAGAAGTCGGAACTCCAATGGAAGAAGAAAATTGAAGATGCTCCATTCAAAGAGCAAGTGAATTGTGACAAAGAGAGCTTGCAAAGCTCACCAAAGTCAAGCAATGAAGAGGATGGCCTTATTGGCCAAGACAAGAAATTGGGAGAGTTGTCTCTATAAACTCAAGAGATCTTTAGTGATCAAGTGGATGAAGTTTGTGGTCTTTGGGACGACGAGTTTGAAGGGATTTTCAATCCCTATATTGGTAATGCTATCGATCAAGACCGACAACAAGGGCAAAAGTCTATTGAAGATCTTTATCACGATAATGAACAAGCTTTTGATTACTTTTTCAAGGTGTTGAGCAACATCAACAACACCTTGGACATGCCCCCTTGACATCTCATCAAGAATGAGAGTTTGATGGAGTCCTCCCTAAACCACCATTTGTAAATATTTCTAACTCCCTAACTCGCATTTCAATTCTTGTATTGCATTTTTTGTCATTTTTGGATTTTTATACTTTGATCAAGATAATTATCATGTTTGAGAGAAGTGAGGGAGGGACTAACGATTTCAATTGATTTGTAGTGCTTTAGCTTAGTGTGGGGATAGCAATTGCCTAGGCTATTCATGCCTTAGTAGTGCCCCCACAATGAAGAACACGAGATTTTGAAGAATGGAAAAATGACAAGGGATATGCAAAGTACACGGATGGAACTGAATCCGGGTAAAAAGGGGTAGAATCCGAGCGGTTTCAGGAGAATCCGCCCGTCTTCAGGCAATCCGGGCATATTGGGCAGAAGACGCCCGTCCTTCTGAGCTGAATTTTTTAAATTTTGTGACTGTTAACGAATCCGGCGCCCCGCATAGAATCCGCCCGTCTTCGTAAAGACGACGTCCCGCAAGAAAAGACGCCGTCTTTTTGGCCGAGGAAAACAAGAAAAACTCGGAAAGGAATCCGCCCGTCTTCACTGAAAGACGCCCGTCCCGCATTTACAAATCCGAGCGCCTTTGCTGAAAGACGCCCGTCTTTAGGCGAGAATTTCCCAACCCAGAACAGGCAGAATCCGGCCGTCCCGAAGAAAAGCCGCCCGTCTTCCCCCTGCATTTCAAATTTTCCGGGTTCATTATTGATACGTGCCTAATATATAGTCTTTTTAGCCTATTTCAGCACGTATTTCTATGCATTTTTATATTGTTTTTATGGTATTTTGCCCCGAATTGGCTACTTTGGTTCGTTTTGTCCATTTTGTAGAAATGAACGCGAAAGTAGTGGATTCGTACTCTTTTTCGTCCTTTTTGCATGCATTTAGAGGAGACTGGATTTTCCAGAGTGAGATACGGTGTTTGGAAGTGTCATGGCACGGATTACGAGGCATTCAGGCGCGGACTTGAGCTGAAATGAAGTCAAAGTACTCGATCGAGCTATTTTACCACTCGATCGAGTGGTTTCTACATCCCAGAATGGTCGATCGAGCACTTTATACTCGATCCTTAACTTGCAGAAAGACCATCTACTCGATCGAGTAACTTTCTGGTCGATCGAGTAGATTTGGTTGAGGTTTTGCTCGATCGAGTGGTTTCGCTGATTATGGGCTTTAAAATAGCCCGTTTGTTATTTATTTTCGTTAAACTCATTTACTTTGCTATTTAAACCTACATTAGTTAGGTTATTAGCATCAGTTTTTACTACTTAGCATCTATCAAAACTTTTACTGCGTACTTCATTCTTCTCTACTGTAACTTTATTTCGGGATTGCTATCGCTTGGAATTTGTGTTCTTTACGCCGGATTCACATCGATTGTAATTCTTTCTCTTCCTTTATTAATAATTAATCTTTTGTTTGCTTTAATCTCTTGTTCCATTACATTTATATCTTTGCCCTAATTTACTTTTATGCAATTTATTGTTAATTTCATAATGTTTATTGCTGGGAATTTAATTGCTGTTAGTTTAGTTAGCGACATGAGTAGCTAAACCCATCTCATGTTGGGATTAGGGGATCTGCGGTAGAAATGTGACGATGTAGTAAATGAATTAGATGAATTAGTTGTGAGATCCTGTCACCATAGCAATTTAATTGTATTTATTCGACTTAGTTGAGTGCACGCTTCTATGTCATCCTTTAATCTGGCTAAAATTAATCATAGATCAAAAGATTGGACTAACTAGGCCTGCTATGAACAGTAGACTACCCTAATGAGAATGAAAGTTAAGTTAGTGGTAATTTAGGATAGAAAGTGGACCGAAAGGACCTTTCAACATCCGTCTCGCATATAATTCGTCTGAATCATTTACAGCTGAGTCACTAGACTACCGTAGTGAACCGAATTCCCGACATGTCCCTTCTCTCTTGATAGTTTAAACTTATTTCTTGCCTTTATTGCTTTTATTTCTCTTTTTTTAAATCTCGTAGTTTAGAAACCAATTCAACAACCCCCAATTGTTACCTTAAGATTAGAATTAGGCAACTGATAATTGCACCGCCTCCCTGAGAATTCGATACTCGACTGCCTCTACTACATTCTAGTTGAGACCGTTAGGTTTTATTTTTGATAGTACACGACAGAGCTGTCAAATTTTGGCGCCGTTGCCGGGGAGGCAATTGTTTAAATTATTAGTTGTTTTATTTTTAGCCTTTCTTTTAGTTTAAGGGGCATCCGTTCCTTAAACTATTCTTATATTCTATTTGTAGTTTCTTCTTATGCGCAGGTCACAGGGTGGTGAACTACTACCGATCAATCCTGAGATTGAGAAGACTTTGCGTGAGTTGAGGCGATCATCTAGGATATTGCCGACAGAGGAAGAGCTGTGTACTCTGTCTAGTTACTACGAGAACGCTCTGTTTGAGGAGGATCCACCTTCATCTCCTATTTCTAATTCATCAGCCGAGACCGTCACTTCTCCGGACTTTCTAGAAATGGCCGAAAAAGCAACTATTGCCAGTCACTCTGAGCCGACAGCTACGAATCTCTATAAGGGATTTGCATTACCAGGGGAGGCAAGAAAATTCGAGCCGAAGCCGTCCTATATCAATTTGGTTGAGATAAACCAATTCGGCGGAGCTGCAAATGAAGATGCAGCCAAGCATATGGAGACTTTCATTGATTATTGCTGTTCCATACCCCCACCAACTGGCGTGACCCGGATCGATAAAAGAAACCATGTTTATTTTCTCACTCCGCGATCTTTGCAAGGGAGTGGTATAGGGATCTGGACCGGGCCGCTCATGGGATAATCGATCGGAATTCACCGGCTTTAGCATTTTATAAGAAGTACTTCTCTGCCTCGAAGACTAATGCCATTAGAGCTCAGATCACGAGCTTTAAACAGGGCCCTGATGAGAACTTTCATGAGGCATGGGTCCGTTTCAAGAAGTTGGTGCGAACCATTCCGCACCATGGGTTCGAAAAATGGAGTCTATGCAATCAGTTCTACAATGGGCTGTATGACGATCAGAGGGCTATCTTGGATGCTGCAGCTAGTGGCCGATTTGCTGAGAATATGGGAGAGACTAAGGGGTGGAAGATCATTGATAACTTAGCCACCCATAAAGCTGAGTATGGGAATTCCAGAGGGAATCAAAGGAGGAGTGTTGAATCTCCTTCTGTAGCTGCATTAGAGGCTCTCACGGCAAGATTCGATAAGTATGAGTTGGGAGGAGCCTCAAAAAGAGGAATCTACCATGTGAATGCTGTTTCAGACGGTCCTTTCGTCTGTAAGAGATGTGGAGGAGAGGGACATGTTTCAGATAATTGTCCACATTCTTATGAGTCTTGTCGCCTTTCAACATTACACAGTGACAAACACCTATTATGAGCCGAACATCCACCCCAATTTGAGGTGGAGTAGTCAAAATGTGCTCAATCCTACTCCTCCTCCGCACCAGCAGCAGCAGCCGTATGTCCCTCCACACAAGAATCAACAAGGCTTTCAGAAGCCTCCTTCTTTCACTCCTTCTAATCAAGGTGCATCATCTTCAGGTGGGGTGAGTGAAATAAGTGAGATAAAGTCTATGTTGCAATCCATTACAAAAATTTCAAACTGAGTGATCAGTAAAGACGCGTCTATTAAGGCACTTGAAACTCAAGTTGCCCAACTAGCCGCGAATCAATCCTCGAGAAAGGAGGGTCATTTACCGACTCAAAATGAGAAGAATCCACATGAGACGGTAAACTTGATAAATTTGAGAAGCGGTCGTTCTTATGAGGGACCGGAAGTGTTGAAATCAGACTCGAGGAAGGCTAAAACTGATGGTGAACAGTGTTTCGTCGAAGAAAATAAGCTCACGGCAAAGCAAGTGCTCGATCGATCGATTAAGGGTGCTCGATCGAGCGTAATCGAGACGAAAGTGCTCGATCGAGTGGTTTTTCCACTCGATCGAGTGAACAGGAAGAGCAGACTGGTCGATCGAGTAGTTTATCTACTCGATCGAGTGAAGCAGAAAATGGAGTTGCTCGATCGAGTGAAAATATCACTCGATCGAGTGAAATCGACGAAGATTCTACTCGATCGAATGGGTATGTTGGTCGATCGAGTAGTTTTGATGACGGGAAGCTTATTCGAGAGCCTGCTAGTGCTCGTTTAAGCGAGGAATCACCGGAAAGACCTCGTTCGAGAGGTAAGAAGCGTCCAAAGGATACAGAACTTGCACCGGAAGATACATTGGAAGCGAGAAACAAGGGACTCGAGATACCAATCACGGTTCCCTTCCCAAGGCGGCTGCAGAATACAAAGGCCAATCAACAATTCGGCAAATTTGTCGAACTTTTGAAAAGCTTGGAAGTTACTGTGCCGTTCACTGAGTTGCTGACAAAGGTACCCTCTTATCTTAAGTTTATGAAAGAAATTTTATCGCGTAAGAGGACTATTAGTGATAGTGAGACCGTAGCTTTGACTGAGGTGGGGTCGGCCCTATTTCAAAATAAGTTACCTCCTAAGCAGTCAGACCCGGATAGTTTTTCGATCCCTTGTCATATCGGTATCCATTTGATTGATAACGCGTTATGCGATCTAGGCGCTAGCGTGAGTGTCTTACCATTGTCTCTAGCTAAGAGATTTGGTTTGACAAAGCTGAGTTGCACCAACATGACTGTCCAGATGGCAGACCGTAGCTTATCACGGCCATTAGGTGTAGTAGAAGACGTACCTGTTCAGATCGGGAAGTTCTTTATTCCCGTTGATTTTGTTGTCTTAGACATCCCCGAAGATGTACACACCCCTATCATTTTAGGGAGACCATTTTTGTCTACTGCCCGTGCAGTTATAGACGTCGGGGGAAAGACTTTGACTTTTCAGGTAGGGGATGAGGAGCTGATTTTTCATCAGTCTAAGTTCCGGAGAGCTCCCATGCAAGCCCAGCCTTGCAATGCTCTCTCTTCTATTGATCCTATTATTGACACTCCAGATGAAAATTTGGAGAATCATGCTGCTATTGTTACCCCTCCGCCTCGAGTTGAGAGCAAAAAGGAGGAAAGTTCGTCTGTTTTCCTTGCTGCAGGTACAGATGAAAGCAATGAAGGAGCCGTCAAAGGAAATGGTGCAATTAAAGTCGATCAGATTGGAGATGATGACGCTATAGCTGGTGATAAAGGAGCAAGGACGAGGAAAGTTCGCGCTTACGTGGATGTGAAATACTCCCCTCCTACCGTTTCAAATGATAATTCATGCTCATGGAAGTTGAAGAGGACAGTCAATGTTGCTGAGATGACGTCCTCCAGTCAGGAGCCCTCCAAGGGGCTACTGAATTGCATTGGGAATTGAGCGGGGAAATGCCCCGTGTAACACTTTGTAATAAATAGTTTTTGAATTTTCCGTTGAATTTGTTTTATTTCTTTTAATTAGGACAATTAGTTTTAGACAGTTTAGCATAGATTTAAGACTATAGACTGTTCTTATGCGTATTTGGTATTTTGGGAAATTTTTGCATGTGTTTTTATGCAGGTTTGGGGAAGTTTTACGCATTCCAAGGAAGAAATGACGAAATTAAAGAGCTTACGCGAGAAAAGAGCTCGATCAAGTACTTTTTGTACTCGATCGAGTGAAAATATGGTCGATCGAGCACTTCTTTCAGTCGATCGAGTAAAGCAATAAAGGGGAACTGGTCGATCGAGTAAAATTCTACTCGATCAAGCAGCTGGATCATCAAAGTGCTCGATCGAGTGGTTTAAAACCACTCGATCGAGTGAAAATGAATAGGACGCAGGGAGTTTTTACTTTAAACTCTTATATTTTGTTTCTAATTCATTTCATCCTCTTTATTTCGTCTAACCTACCTTAATTGCGATCAAAATCAACCCCAAATCCCCAATTTCTTGCCCAAATCACCAAATCCGCCTCCTACAATCTCTTGCTTGCATTTTAATCTTTCAAAACCCCTTAATTTCCCCCTTGATTGTGCTCGTTTACACGGTTTTTAAAGAGGGTTAGGGTTTGCGGTTTTTAGCTCGAAAAATCGCCTCTTTTGCTTGTTTGATTGAAGATTAATTGCATTTGTAGGTTGTATTCATCAAGTAAGTGTTTCCTCTAGCTTCATTGCATTTTAATTTCATTATTTTTGCATTTTTATGAGGAAAATTCGGTATTAGGGTTCGAAAATCCATGTCGGTCGAATTTTTCGACTTGATTGTGTTTGTATGCCCTTAATTATCTTGCTTGATGATCATAATTCCCCTTCCTCGCTGTTTTTGCATGCTTAATTCGAATTCTACATGAATTTTTGCGATTTGGACTCAGGATAGTCGAAAATTTCGACTGTCAGACGGGTTTTTGCTGCTGTCATCTGTCTAAGCTAGCTTCCTTGTTGCGATAATGCTGCTGTTTGTAGAATGTTTAACATGCCTAACATGGTTCCATTCGAATGTGCACGACTTTTTGCGGTTAGGGCTGTTTCAGTCGAAATTCTTGACTGACAGACGGGTTTACTTGCTTCCATGGCTTAACTCACCTCAGTATTGCTTATATGCTGCTGTTGTTGTTGACTGTTATTCCCATCCCCTATCGCCATTTGCATTCTGTCATTCGAAATTTTGAGGAATTGTTGGGATTTATGTGCTGTAGGTCGAAAATTTTCGACTGGTAGGGGAGTTTTTCTGGTTTAACATGCTGATTTCCTACTGTTTTAGCCTCTGTTAGCCACTATTTTTCTTATCATGCCCCCTACCCTTGTTACAGGATGGAGTCTAGTTCTCTCCCTTCTACCAGCTCCACCTCTAGTCCGTCTTTGAGTGAGACAGTGGCCCCCGTCGTTGCCACGCTTGCCTCCGCGTTAGTCACCACCGCAGCCCCAGTGTTTCTAGTTTCAGCTGCAGGGATGGTTTTTACTCCAGCTAGCTCAACTGCTAGCTCAGTTCAGGCTGCCACTTCTTCTACGGTCACCACCACAGCTAGCACTGCTGCTAGTTCCTCTTCGGTGGTGGCCATAGCAGCCCCTACTTTTATACCACCCACTGCTTTTACTCCTGTAGCGGACTCGCTTTGGCAGATCGCAATGCCTTCGAGCAGCCCCGGTTCCTCACATGTCGCTTCACGAGCTTCGCTTTGAGTTCCAGAGGCCGGGGTCGAGATGGGGTCTCGAGCTACGCCGGCTCCGTTACCGTACTTCCGCTCCTAGCACTTCTACACTGCCGCCTCGCTTCGCTTCTACTGGCACGGTCACGGTCCGAGGGGACACTTCCCTCGACCCTCACCCAGATTATCCGCAGGTATTATTCGTCAACGCTTTACACCGTACGAAATTTTATAACCTGCTAAAGTGTGTACATGTACCTTCGCGATTTTTGGATAAATCGGCACTAGATAGACTCGGCATTTACGAGTCGGTTTGTGACTTACTACGGGTCACGGGGATGCCTGGGATCATCACTATGAGAGGCCGTACCTTTTTAGAGCTGAGCCTCGAGTTTCTCAGCTCTTTTACCTTCTCCCCGGGCACACGAGGTCGACCCCGAGAGTTCTTGATGTCCTTCCGGTTGTTTAACCGGACCTTTCCGATGACACGGGGGAGTTTGGTAGGTTACTTGACCTTTCCTCTACGGGCTTGATCGCGCCCGAGGAAGGTCTACCGTCGCCTTTGGCGGTGTCCGGCCCGGACCACTTTTCGGGAGCGAAAGCTCCATCAGTCCACCTTCCCCCGTCCGTTGTTTCCTTAGATCGATGGGGAGCACTATTTTCGGCCGAAAGGAGCCGAACAACATTACCAACAACGAGCTCTCCATCCCGGGCGGTTACCGAACGTCGATCGCGAGGGTCCTTTTACCCTCAACATAGCTTACTTGACCGCCCAGACCTTCGAGCGGGGAAGAAGGAGGCGGGAACCATTACTGCGGTGGCATAGCCACCATTCTTGCCCGTCGCCTTTTCCCCGTTTGGCCTCGTGACTGCGGTACCTCCGGGAGAGAGGCTACCGAGTCCGGAAGCCATGCTTTCTCAAAGCATTGGTCGACCCCATTACCGAGACTTGGAAGATTGACGGCTCCTTGTCCGTTGACTTACCCTGTGACACTCTCCCCCGTCTTGAGCCCTTGCCTACTGTCGCAAAGGGCCACCGTCTGCCACCACTACCTCACCTTCTCCTTCCACCCAGACCCACTCTTGCTGCACCCGCCGCCAAGAAGCGGCGTCTTGAGACTGGAGAGGGGTTCACACCTTCAGGGAGTACCCAGCCTTCCACGGCTACTCCCGATCCGACCCCTACTCCCACTACTACTACCACTCCTACTCCTACTCCACCTCCCACTGACCAGACACAGACTGAGCCGGTCTTACCGGCTACTTTCGTACCACCTCCTCCTTTTGTGGCGCCCGCGGTCCCGGACCAAGGGGGCGCCGTTTACGGTTTGTTGCATGCGATTGCAGAGCGTCAGGCTCGTATGGAGCGGGACATGGCTTTAGCCTTGTACCCTTTGTACGAGCACCACTTGAGGCGACACCGTCCGATTCCAGAGGGTTGGCCACACCCTTCCTTCTACAGGTACCCACCTGAGGGGTACCCGGAGTCGACTAATGAGGAGGAGGAGGAGGACCCAGAGGTGGCAGTGGAGAGAGCCCACGCTGAGGAGCGGAGGAGGAGAGAGGAGGAGAGAGACCCGGAGTACCGGGTGGTGGAGGAGATCCCATGCTGATGGACGACGACGACGAGTAGCTACTGGTCTACTCACTTCCCCAGTTTTCTGGCTGGTTTGGGGAAGTTCGTATTTTGTATGTATCTCTTACTCGTTTATTTTGTCTCCTTTATTTTTATTGTTTTTATTTTGTTGGTTGTATATTCCCGTTCCCCTGTATATATCTCTCTTTGGTGTATCTTTGGAGGACAACGAGGGCGTTGTCCGTTTTGGTTTGGGGAGGGTATTGCATCCTTTTGAGTCTGCATTTGTTTTTGCATTCACGTTTATTTTTCAGCTTTGCATTGTTGTTTATTTTCAATTAAAAATCAAAAAATTAGAAAAATTTCAAAAAATCAAAACAATTTCACGTTTATTTTTGCATATAGGTTGAGTCGGAACGGTAGATTTCCATGATGACAATGCACTATAACTTGTCATTTTACTTGAGCCTTGCACTTTATTGATAGTTATTAGCTTTGTCATACGCATAGTCTACGAGTTTCTGTTCAAATATAGCTGACTGTTTAGACTTGACCTGATAAATTGGCAAACTACTTAAAAATTCTGAGATATTAGAGCCCATAACTAGTGACATTCATGACCAGTTCATTAGGAATTTTGAGTAGTACTCCTTGCATAGCATGTTCGTCTATTTTGCACATTTATGACATTCGATTTCTCGTCAAATGCACATATTCGGATTTGTGGTTGGTGTCACATGCAGGGAGGTGCTTGCAAATTTCCCTTTCCTTATATTTTTCACCCATTTAGCTCCACATAAGCCAAAATTTGCCTTTTTGACCCATTAGCTACATCCCAAATTAAGCCTGCCTAGTCAAGCTAGTTTAGTATGTTCTTTTGTGGTATGTTTTTCCGTTGCAGTTTGGTTTGTATCTCATTGTATGGAGTTGGTGGAAATTATGGAAGTAGAAAAGAAAAAAAAAAAAAAAAAAGAGAATTGAAAAAGAAAAAAAATAAAGACGTGAAAGAAAGGAAAGAAAAAAAAAAGAAGAAAAATGAAAAAAAGAAAAGAGAAAGCTGAATCACGTAAGGAAAAGAAGAAAAAAAAAAGAGAAAGTTTGAAAAGTTTGATTTGTATGATTCAGTTCTTTCAGACGGTGTTAAAAAAGGAAAGTTTGTGACCGTCTGACTCCTCCATTCTTATTCTATATTTTTGAGGAGATTGTGTTTGAGTTTAGTGAGTTGTGTGCCAAATGAAGGGCACTTGTTCTTAGTTTTTCAGTCAGTTGAGATTCGGATGGTTTACTATGGTCCTGTTAGGAACTAGCTTGACGCTTTTACCTCCACATTTCCATAACATGTCTTTGTGGGTTAATATCCGTATACTACCCCTTAAATTGCAGGACTATAACGTAAAATTTACATGCAATTTATAGTCATAAAACGATAAAACAATAGAAACGATAAGTGTATAGAAATCAACCTCGGGTCCTTTTAATTGCGGCGTAAAGATCAGAAATCTAAGCAGATTCCCTCCTAATCGTTGCACCCAAGACTTTGTCCGAGATATGCCCTTGTGCTAGAACAGTGTTCTCCGATTGCCTTGCAATATAGGGAGAACTGATGTGAGTTTTGTCGAGATGAGAGATCTCAGGTTTCAGAGAGAAGCTATCTCCAAAACCCTAGTTTTTCTGTAAAATGAAAATCGCTAGGTCAAAAGGAGAGGGAGCCTCTCCTTTTGTTGCCTCGGTCCGCGGGTCAAGAGAGGAGGGAGTGGGCTTTCCACTTTCTCCTCATTTGACTAGTGATCCGATGATCCGACCCGTCTCGCTTAAAATGTATATGACGCGGTTTATATTATAAACTGTTATCGGTTATCGGAAATTAAGGCATCAGCTAATTATACGGGTTAGCTGAAATATTAATACGTGTCCGACAAAACAGTATTGTATAATTATTTTTAATATACATTTAATTAAATATAAATCACGTATATTTAATTTTACGAATTAACTGGTTAATTCGCCTTAGCCCATGATATTTAATCCGTATTAAATATAATATCTCAACATCACATATTTGACTAATTACTTAGTCAAATTACTCGGACTAACTGGTTAGTCAATATTTGGCATCTACATGACAGTATTTTCATACCGTCACATCTCTCGAACGTATCCTATAGGTGTGACTTTTAGGGACCAGTTGATCACCGCCATCTGTATGACAATAACGTCAAACTTATCTAGCAAGCCAACCGTTATTGATAAACGTGGATCAACTGATAATAATACCAAAGTATGCCCTTTGATCCTTTTAGAGGTTTATTAGTCCTTGCACTAATCGTTAAGGACACCAACCCCAACAAGCTCCCACTTGTCCGTACAAGTGTATGTGCAATGACGTTATCCGCACTAACCGGAGGACACAAGCTCCAACAAACTCCCACTTGTCCGAACAAGTGTAGGTGCGATAACCGATTCTCATATTCATTTAAAATCTCTCCCACTCAATGTAAAACAATTTGCAGATCCGGATCCACAAAGGTCGTATTTTACAATCGATCCGTATCTAGAGTGGTTTCCCCGACTAGAGAGTAACTTAACTGATAAAACGAATCCGCATCCGAGCATGGCCATGCATTTCGATTCTGACTCCTCGAGTGGCCCCGAGAAATATCGAGTACCGATAAAGGCTGAATATTTCCTTCAACTCGACTCCTTCCGATCTAAGCACACCATGAAATGACCCAGAAAAAAAACTACTTGGCCCCCTGTTACGGATGACCGTGAGAAAGAAACCAAAGTCACCCAAAATCGGCCGTAGTCTCAAGAGACAGTCGATAGTCTAAGAATCGACTCTTAGGATCACCATGGAAGTCCTATCCACGACCGGGCAACGAATGTTATAAAACATTTAGGACTCCACGTCGATGTCACAATTGTGTCCTACGAAATATCCGTATAAATCGCTCTCGTGATTGGTCACCAACCTGTTGACTTATGGTTCGTTGAACCCACCATCAACCAACGTCACAGAATAATTGCCGAGTTATCGCTCATGTGGGCAATTAAGGACTAACAAGATATGATGTTTGTTCAGTTCACTTTGTGGTGTTCAAAATTGTCGTACAATTCCACATGAAAAACAAAATATATATATAAAATATCAAAACGATGATGTCGTATAGAGTACAAAGGAGAATGAATCTGATCCATAAAAGAGTACTACAACTCAGTAACACGTTTGATTCCCATGGAATTTACGTGCCCTTCATGCTTATCTTGTCGTAATGCTTTAGTGAGAGGATCTGCTATGTTATCATCTGTAGCAATCTTTTCTATCACTACTGTCTTTTGCTCCACGTAATCCCGGATTAGATGAGCTTTCCGTTGTACATGTCTAGACTTGTTACTAGACTTTGGCTCCTTAGCTTGGAAGATGGCACCACTATTGTCGCAATAGATGGTGATCGGGTCATTCGAACTAGGCACTACAGATAGTCCATGTAAGAATTGACGCATCCATATCGCTTCCTTTGTTGCTTCGGACGCGGCATAGTACTCGGACTCGTCGTAGAATCATTGTAAGTTTGTTTCGAACTCTTCCAGTGATCGCAGCGCCATTAAGAGTAAAAACGAATCCAGACCGAGATTTCGAGTCATCTCGATCCGTTTGGAAGCTAGCATCACAGAATCGGTTGCGCATAGCTTTTGAGAGCCTCCATAAGTCAATACCCAATCTTTAGTCCTCCGGAGGTACTTAAGAATGTTCTTGACAGCCAACCAATGTGGTTCACCTGGTTCTTTGTTGGAATCGACTTGTCATACTCAATGCATATGCCACGTCCGGACGTGTGCATATCATGGCATACATGATTGATCCTATTGCCGAAGCATAAGGAATCTGTGTCATGCGCTCTTTCTCTTCCGGTGTCTCTGGTGCCTGAGACTTGCTCAAATGCACCCCGGGGACATGGGAAGGAACCCTTCTTGGAGTTAGTCATGCTGAATCTCTCTAGGACTTTGTCTATGTAAGACTCGATCGAGAGATAACATCCGTCGTGATCTATCTCGATAGATACGGATGCCAAGAATTCTCTCGTGCCTCTCCCGGATCTTTCATCCGGAAATGGTTCTTCAACCATACTTTCACCGAAGTTAAGAGAGGTATGTCATTCCCAATCGGGAGTATGTCGTCAACATACAATATTAGGAAGACAATCTTGCTCCCACTCGACTTGATATATAGACATGGTTCCTCGACGATCGAGTAAATCCATTCTCTTTTATCACTTGGTCGAAGCGATGATTCCAACTCCTTGATGCTTGCTTAAGTCCATAAATGGAACGCTTAAGCTTGCACACTTTCTTAGGATGTGCTGGATCGATGAAACCTTCGGGTTGTACCATGTACAACTCTTCCTCCAAAAAGCCGTTTAAGAAGGCGGTTTTCACATCCATTTGCCAAATTTCATAGTCATGAAAAGCGGCGATCGCTAAGATAATCCGAATGGAACGCAGCATAACTACGGGTGCAAAAATCTCATCGTAGTGCAAACCTGGCACTTGGGTGAAACCTTTAGCAACTAGTCGTGCTTTGTAGATATCTTGTTGACCTTCCACAGAATGCTTTATCTTGTAAAGCCATTTGCATTGAAGGGGACGAACCTTAGCAGGTAAGTCAACAAGATCCCACACGTTGTTCTCATACATGGAGTCCATCTCGGATTGCATGGCCTCAAGCCATAGCTTTGAGTCGAATCGGTCATGGCACCTTTATAGGTTGCGGGTTCACTACTCGTTAAGAGTAGAACGTCATCTATGTCATGTTCCTCGACCATACCGATGTATCTGTCCGGAGGAATAGAGACTCTTCCCGACCTCCTAGGTTCCTCAGAATATTCACCGCACCGGGATTGAAGGAATTGGTTCCTCCAATGGTTGCTCGGTGTTTGGTTCTGGAATCTCCGACAGGTCGAAGGTTCTATCACTCTTTGCATTCTCGAGAAATTCCTTCTCTAAGAATGTCGCACTAGCCGCAACAAAAACACGTTGTTCGGTTGGCGAGTAGAAGTAATGACCACGTGTTCCTTTAGGATAACCTATAAAGTATGTCTTGACCGATCGCGGGCCGAGCTTATCCTCGTGTCTCCACTTGACATAAGCCTCGCAGCCCCAAACCCGTATAAAGGACAAGTTAGGGACCGTTCCCTTCCATAATTCATATGGAGTCTTGTCAACAGCTTTAGACGGACTTCGGTTAAGTATTAGAGCGGCTGACATAAGAGCATAACCCCACAATGAATCAGGTAAAACCGTGTGACTCATCATGGATCGAACCATATCAAGTAGTGTTCGATTTCTCCGTTCGGACACACCATTCAACTGAGGTGTTCCAGGTGGAGTTAATCGTAGGGCAATCCCACGGTCCTTCGGTGTTGATCAAACTCGTGAGAAAGATACTCGCCACCACGATCCGAACGCAGTTGTTATTATCTTTCTACCCAATAGGTTTCGCACCCTATTTTGGTATTCCTTAAATTTCTCAAAGGATTCACTTTTGTGCTTCATTAAGTAGACATAGCCATATCTACTCAAATCGTCCGTGAAAGTGATGAAATATCTATAGCCTTCTCGTGCGGTGATTGACATAGGACCACATACATCCGTGTGTATGAGCCCTAATAGGTCAGCAGCGCGCATTCCAACACCTTTGAAGGAAATACGAGTCATTTTACCGATGAGACATGATTCACACGTGCCAAATGATTGAAAATCAAAGGCCGAGATAGCTCCATGTTTGATGAGCTGTTTTACGCGTTTCTCATTAATGTGTCCCATGCGGCAGTGCCATAGATATGTTTGATCTTTGTCACCAACCTTTAACCTTTTATTCATTACGTGTAATATTTCCGAGGTCTGATCTAAAACATAAATTCCGTTCATGGAAACTGCCTTGCCATAAATCATATTGTGTAATGAGAAAATGCAAGCATTGTTTTCTATTACAAATGAAAAACCAAGTTTATCAAGCGCTTAAACCGAAATAATGTTTTTGGAAAGACTAGGTACATAATAGCAATCATATAATGATAACTCAAATCCGCTTGGAAGCTGGATCACATATGTCCCCTTGGAGATGGCAGCTACTCTTGCTCCATTTCCAACACGCAGGTCCACCTCACCCTTTACGAGGGGTTCGATGTTTTGAGCCCCGCACATGATTACACGAGATGAGAACCACAACCAAAAGTATCAAGTACCCAAGTTCCGTAACTTGCGTGGTTAATCTCAATCATATGAATAAAAGTAGAAGAGAGAGAAGACATACCAACAGTTTAACACGACCGCCTTTAAGTCCTCATGATAAACAGGACATGTGCGTCTCCAATGCCCAATCTTGTGGCAATGATGGCATTCCATGTTTTCACTCTTGCTCTTTGTCATGCCCGATGAGTTACTTGCCTCACCAGACCACTCTTCCCCGAACCCGACTTCTTGAACTTCGCCTTACCTATCGTTAGGTTTGCCGGAGCTTTGCCCTTACCTTTCCCTTTGTTTGACACAACGAGAACATCCTGTTTCGAACTCCCACCGCACTTCATGTCCTTCTCGGTCTGTACGAGGAGGGAGTGCAGTTCATGGGGAGTTTTCTTCAAATCATTCATATAGTAATTCGCTCTGAATTGCGAATAACCATCGTGGAGTGAGTGAAGAATACGGTCGATAACAATATTCTCGCCGATGTTACAGCTTAAAGGTCTCCAGCTTCTCGACATTCTCAATCATGCCGAGAATGTGTGGGCTAACCGGTTGGCCCTTCCGAGTCTCGCATCAAAGAAACGAGTGGTATGCTCATAGGTCACGATTCTCGGTGCTTTCGAGAATTCCTTGGTGAGCGTGGTGAAAATCTTGTTTGCACCTTGGGCTATGAAGCGTTTCTGCAAATTGGATTCCATTGCAAAAATGAGCACGTTTTTAATCGCACCCGCTTCCATGACGAAATCGTTATAAGTAGCGATCTCGTTAGCTCCAGCCGTGGGACCTGGGTGTGGCGGCATGGGCTCAAGTAGATATTTGAGCTTTTCCGTCGCAGCGGCAGATTCCGTAATGCCGCCTCCCGTCCGCGAAGTTGGATCCATCATTCTTGATCGAGTAGACCGATTCATCCGATTCATGAAGATCCTAAGCCAGGACTCACGGTCCAATGTGGCACTTGGCATTGGGTTATCACTTGAACCAGCCATTTGATGTTTAGCGATTTAAAACGTGATCTACACTCGAAAAAGAAAGAAAAACAAAACGAAATAAGCAACTCATCGAGGTGATTTAAGTCTATTTTAAAATTCATTTTAAACATGTAGACTCTCGCACTTGCATAATTGATCTCCTCAAGAATGATACAAGTGATCCCAAGACTCAATTTCTATAAATTGATAAGCCAACTGTTTAGCTAATTCTTCCGGAAGAACTCTTGGTCGATAGATTTCCGTAAATCCTATCTATAGTCCACTATGATCACAGGATCGTACGAGTGACCATAGTGTTGAGATAAAATAGGTCAATCGGTTCCAACTTACCCGACGTAGAAGGGGTCATAGTATGCCTACCGACGAAGAAGGGACTCATTGGAGTTTGACCTATAAAGACCGTTCTCAATTTTGGTTTATACGAGGAAGATCCCATCAACAAAATTATAATTCATTTTAAGTGAACGAATAACTAGCGTCGGTCGTGAATGAATTTATTTGGATGATGGCTTAAAACGTGTGACATGAGAATGTCAATGAAAACTAACTCGTGACCTCTATATGTGTCAGTTTTCATGCAATAAATTAGGTGGTTTGGTTTTTAGGCGGAATATGATGCATATTATCGTTGCGAAAAATAAATAAATGAATGCAAAAACGTAAATAAAAATGTCCTAGTGTGGCCTATCCTAGTAAAAGAACATAATACAACTTTGGAATCCACCGTTGGACCCGAAAAGCTTGTCTTGATGTTCCATCTTGATCCAAGTAGCGGGAGTGAGCATCCGGTCTCCATCTTTGGTCTTCTCAAAAATTACAATTAAAATTACAAATATAAACCTATTTACATTCTAATTAAAACTGTAATTACAAGTGAAAAATCCAAAACGGAGATACAAGATCTCAAAATACAACCAAGACCGTGTTCCATCATTACGGTAACACGTTCTACTAAGGCCACACTAAGTTACAATCGCTTGTAAAATTAAATACGTAATTAAAAGGCATTCACGGCATTCATAAATTAACGATAAATAAAAATGCATCAACTAAAACAAATTCATTCGTGACATAATTCTGTAATTATGTTAAATTTATCCAAACCACCTTTTAATGATTAAAATTCGTGTGATAAAACCGCTTCTATCATTTAATTTTAATCTATTATAATCCGTCATTTTAAAGACACTTTAAAACAACTATATGGTACGTGAGTGAACCGATTCACTATTAAGCGAGTGTACTATATCCGGATAAAGTACATATTAAAGCCAAAGGAAAATTTAAATCAAAAGAAACAAATTTTCAAAGTCTGTTAAAGATTTAAATCCCTCGATCCAGGGACATAAGTGCTCGATCGAGGGACAGGGGAGCTCGATCGACTGAACTGCAAGTTGATCGAGAGGAATGCTAATCAGGAGGTGCTCGATCGACTAAACTGGTGGTCGATCGAGTACCTATATCAGCAACACTACTCGATCGAGTACGAGGACAACTCGATCGAGCAAAGCAGGTTTAGAAAGGGGGTCGATCGAGTACAAAGCAGGACTCGATCGAGAAAAGGTTTTTTTTGACACGTGGTCGATCGAGTACATCGGGACTCGATCGAGCAAAAACAAGCAGAAAAAACACTCGATCGATTGAAACTTTATTCGATCAAGTACAAAAATTTCTGAAAAATCCCAAACCCTCGTGAAAACTGATTTTCGAGATAAAATCAATTAAAATTTTTGATCAAAACGCATCAAAACAAATTTGATAATTGACAAAACTTGACATGTTGCTATAATCTCCGTATAAAATAACAACATGTAAAAACAACATGAAATTTGAAGCAAAAGCAGTAGTGCAAAACATGGCACGGATTGGTTTTCGAGACAAAACAACATCAAGAGCAACCGTGTAAACAAGACACGGTTCCCAAAGCAAGCAAAAAAACGCAGCAAAAAAAAAAAAAATCTCGCCGAGTGAAAAATAGGTCCGAGACAAAATTTTTAGCCAAAACAAAATCGTTTCAAGATCGTTTTATGAAAAACACATGAAAAATTTACGTGGCCTCGCTCTGATACCACTTGTGGGTTAATATCCGTATACTACCCCTTAAATTGCAGGACTATAACGTAAAATTTACATGCAATTTATAGTCATAAAACGATAAAACAATAGAAACGATAAGTGTATAGAAATCAACCTCGGGTCCTTTTAATTGCGGCGTAAAGATCGTAAATCTAAGCAGATTCCCTCCTAATCGTTGCACCCAAGACTTTGTCCGAGATATGCCCTTGTGCTAGAACAGTGTTCTCCGATTGCCTTGCAATATAGGGAGAACGGATGTGAGTTTTGTCGAGATGAGAGATCTCGGGTTTCGAGAGAAGCTATCTCCAAAACCCTAGTTTTTTCGTAAAATGAAAATCGCTAGGTCAAAAGGAGAGGGAGCCTCTCCTTTTGTTGCCTCGGTCCGCGGGTCAAGAGAGGAGGGAGTGGGCTTTCCACTTTCTCCTCATTTGACTAGTGATCCGATGATCCGACCCGTCTCGCTTAAAATGTATATGACGCGGTTTATATTATAAATCGTTATCGGTTATCGGAAATTAAGGCATCGCTAATTATACGGGTTAGCTGAAATATTAATACGTGTCCGACAAAACAGTATTGTATAATTATTTTTAATATACATTTAATTAAATATAAATCACGTATATTTAATTTTACGAATTAACTGGTTAATTCGCCTTAGCCCATGATATTTAATCCGTATTAAATATAATATCTCAACATCACATATTTGACTAATTACTTAGTCAAATTACTTGACTAACGGTTAGTCAATATTTGGCATCTACATGACGGTATTTTCATACCGTCACATCTCTCGAACGTATCCTATAGGTGTGACTTTTAGGGACCAGTTGATCACCGCCATCTGTATGACAATAACGTCAAACTTATCTAGCAAGCCAACCGTTATTGATAAACGTGGATCAACTGATAATAATACCAAAGTATGCCCTTTGATCCTTTTAGAGGTTTATTAGTCCTTGCACTAACTGTTAAGGACACCAACCCCAACAGTCTTGCCTTTTCTCACCTGAACCTCACTATTCCCATATTATTTGTAAGCCCTCGGCTGTGACGGACATTATTGGTTGGAGTGTGTGCATTAGTACTTGAATTGTCTTTCATTTTTGTTGCATGCATACTATGTAGGTTGCAGTTAGGTGAGTGACTGTCTTTTATTCTCTCTTTTACATATAACATTCACCCTTTGCTTCATGAGAGAAGAGTGACCACGAGAGAGTCCGATTTTGTTGGTCTTGCAAGGTCGATAGGTTGGCTATATTTCTAAACAGCTTATAACTCGTTTGCGTATTGATTGCTTAGCTTTAACTGTTAGTTTTCGTTGCATTAAATTGGTTCAAGTAGACAAGTTAAGCTAGCTATGAGTTATCATTTCCGTTCCATTAGGTTATGTATAGTTTTGAGTTTAATCGAGGGCGAGTAAAGGTTTGGTTTGGGGAGATTTGATATGTGCCTAATGTATAGTCTTTTTAGCCTATTTCAGCACGTATTTCTATGCATTTTTATACTGTTTTTATGGTATTTTGCCCCGAATTGGCTACTTTGGTTCGTTTTGTCCATTTTGTAGAATTGAACGCGAAAGTAGTGGAATCGTACTCTTTTTCGTCCTTTTTGCATGCATTTAGAGGAGACAGGATTTTCCAGAGTGAGATACGGTGTTTGGAAGTGTCATGGCACGGATTACGAGGTATTCAGGCGCGGACTTGAGCTGAAATGAAGTCAAAGTACTCGATCGAGCTGTTTTACCACTCGATCGAGTGGTTTCTACATCCCAGAATGGTCGATCGAGCACTTTATACTCGATCCTTAACTTGCAGAAAGACCATTTACTCGATCGAGTAACTTTCTAGTCGATCGAGTAGATTTGGTTGAGGTTTTGCTCGATCGAGTGGTTTTAATCCACTCGATCGAGTGGTTTCGCTGATTATGGGCTTTAAAACAGCCCGTGTGTTATTTATTTTCGTTAAACTCATTTACTTTGCTATTTAAACCTACATTAGTTAGGTTATTAGCATCAGTTTTTACTACTTAGCATCTATCAAAACTTTTACTGCGTACTTCATTCTTCTCTACTGTAACTTTATTTCGGGATTGCTTTCGCTTGGAATTTGTGTTCTTTACGCCGGATTCGCATCGATTGTAATTCTTTCTCTTCCTTTATTAATAATTAATCTTTTGTTTGCTTTAATCTCTTGTTCCGTTACATTTATATCTTTGCCCTAATTTACTTTTATGCAATTTATTGTTTATTTCATAATGTTTATTGCTGGGAATTTAATTGCTGTTAGTTTATTTAGAGACATGAGTAGCTAAACCCCTCTCATGTTGGGATTAGAGGATCTGCGGTAGAAATGTGACGATGTAGTAAATGAATTAGATGAATTAGTTGTGAGATCCTGTCACCATAGCAATTTAATTGTATTTATTTGACTTAGTTGAGTGCACGCTTCTATGTCATCCTTTAATCTGGCTAAAATTAATCCTAGATCGAAAGTTTGGACTAAATAGGCCTGCTATGAACAGTAGACTACCCTAATGAGAATGAAAGTTAAGTTAGTGGTAATTTAGGATAGAAAGTGGACCGAAAGGACCTTTCAACATCCGTCTCGCATATAATTCGTCTGAATCATTTACAGCTGAGTCACTAGACTACCGTAGTGAACCGAATTCCCGACATGTCCCTTCTCTCTTGATAGTTTAAACTTATTTCTTGCCTTTATTGCTTTTATTTCTCTTCTTTTAAATCTCGTAGTTTAGAAACCAATTCAACAACCCCCAATTGTTACCTTAAGATTAGAATTAGGCAACTGATAATTGCACCGCCTCCCTGAGGATTCGATACTCGACTGCCTCTACTACATTCTAGTTGAGACCGTTAGGTTTTATTTTTGATAGTACACGACAGAGCTGTCAATTATAAACCCCCTCCCACATTCATTTCTTCATTCCTTCATTCAAAACACTACCCATGAACCCCAAAACTCAAAAACCCTCATCCTCTCCATCACAAAAACAAGATTTCCTCACCCACATTCACCAAAATCAAATCAAAACATCCTTTTAACAAAAATTAATCACTCCTCTTTCAACAAAAATCAAAACCAAGCACAAAATCTTCAACCTTTGAGTCGATTTTTGAATTTATAAAGGCAAAGCCTTTCATCTTTAAATCGATTTGGGTATACTTGGAAATTGAAGATTTTCACTCTTTTCTTGGTTTATTCATCAATGGCAAGGACAAAGGGAGCAACAAAAGCAACAAAGGCAAAGGCACCAAAGGCAAAGGCACTCTCATCAAGACAAAAGAGTCTTCAAGCAAAGAAAGCATTGGCTATGGTGGTAGCTAGCCCAAACTTGGAAGTGCAACAAGAACAACCTCCCATGGAAGCAACAACATCTAATACTCCGGAAATTGATCAACTTTCGAACTATCCGGAGGTAATTTTTATTTCCAAATCCCATAGGGACACTTTTGCCAAGTATGCTAGAAAATCATTTCTATCCACCAAGTTTATTTGTGACGATGCCTTAGATAAGTTGGGTGTCCTTGAGTAAACTAGAGCCCTCTTTAAAGCCATGGGGTTGGAAAATTTGTTTGAATCAAAAGAATTGACATACCCCTCCCTTACCTTAAAATTTTTTAGTTCTTTGAAAGTTAACAAGGTTGAGACTATGGAAAGCATCGAGTTTCGCCTAGCTAATGTGAGTAGGTGAATCTCCTTTGAGGAAATGGGTAAAGCTTTGGGTCTTAGTGATTCACCGAGTTATTTCAAAAATGTTGGCAAGTATGACCCCGACCCTCTTTGGGAGGCGATTTCCGGAAGGAAATTTGAGAACTTTCATGCTAGTCGCGCTCTATTAGTCCACCATCCGGGCATTAGAGTGTGGCACAAGGTCATAGGGAACATCATCATTGCAAGAAAAGACACCAACCATTTCACCAAACTCGATTTTGTTCTTCTTGAGTCGGCCTTGAACATTGGAAGGGAATTCACCAAGCCTTTCAACTCTCTAAGGCTTTTGGTGGATAGATGGCTAAACATTGATTGTGGGAAGCAAGGCACTACCGTTATTGTGAATGGAGGTCTAGTCACTATTTTAGCTAAATACTTTGATCCGAACTTCAACAAGGATAGCAAGTATGTGGCGAAAAAGGGTGGTCATCTCATTGATATTGATACTTTGATAAACAAATACAAGTGGGTCTCTCACAACCCTCTTGACACCAAGTATGGATGGCTCACAAGTGAGGCTAGATCTTTTACTTTGCCTTCGAAGATTTGTCGCTTAAGTGTCCACCGGACCAACTATCTCCTTCCCCTTTCAAAAGAGGCCGAATACATTATCCGACAACAAAAGGGTGAAATTGAAATGCCCTCCTCTTCCATTGTCACACCACCCTATCCTTTCGAGTACCAAAAGTTCAAACCGAAGGTATTGAAGCGAGAAATGATTATATGACTCTTCTTACGCAAGAGATGCACAAACAAGCCTTCACGGATCGGAAAGATGCTTACTTAGCCTAATATCCACCCCTCCTTCACTTAGCTAGGCAAGGACTACTTGACCCTTCATGTCCTTTGCCTAGTTGGGCGGATAGGGAAGTCTTCTTCCCGAGTGCATCTAGGGTTGTTCCGGGTGACAATGAGGTTGTCGGTGATGAAGAGGTTGATGATAACATTGATGAAGAAGCTAGTGAAGAAGGAGAAGAGGATGATGAACAAAGTGAACAAGAAAGTGAGGAGAGAAGTGGTGATGAGTCCACTTCTATTGAGGAAGGTGATGATAGTGATGATATGATGGAAGATTAGCAAGCTTTGGAGGCTCCTACCCTCTCAAGGTTTGTTCTACTTCTTTCTTTGTTTTAATTATTTATCTTGATCATTGTTGGAGTAATCCTAGAACCATAGAGGACTAACACCTCGGCCCCATTTAGGTGTTCTCATTTTATTGTTCCCACCTTTTGAAAATCCAAAATGATCATGCATTGCATCGTGTGTGGATGAACTACACCCAACCTTAGGACATTAGCAATAATGTCTAACTCGGTTTGGGGAAGTACATGCATACTGTTGGACCATATGGATTATATGTTTATGTTTTGATGATGTCAAGGTGCGTTACATATTATATACTTGTTGCGTGTAATCGTTTGTTAAGTGTTTTAGCATTAACCTGTTACGAGCAACAAAGAGGATTGTGATGATTACATGAGAAGTTCAAGTCCTTGTTCAAGATCAAACAATTCAAAGATTCATTCAAGTATTATGTGAAGACAAAGTTCGTCTAGAAGATTAATCAAGCTTGGATGATGATGTAGCCTATACTCGAAGATCTCCTTGAAGATTAGAATAGTATAGGTGATTATCTCGTAATGGTAATCAAGAATGAGTTTCTTAATTAGTAAAGTTATAGCTTTGCAGCTATAACATTACTAGTAAAAGAGTTCAATGTTATAGCTCTTCTACTATAACATTGAAATGCTGAGTTTTTATTCACGACTTTTAAATGGTTCGAAAATTGTTTTGCAATTTCTTAAAGTTTGTTTTATATGTTTTAATGAAGGTATTTATTTTATAAAGCCCGGTTTAGTGAGGAGTCCGGTTATATTGTTAACGTTAATTGATGGTTATTGGGTCAACTTATGAGTTGGACTTTACTACCAATTAGGGTTTTTCATCTAGCCTCTCTTAAAACCTAAATTCTAATTATATACTAAGATTAGGGTTTGCATGGTTCACGAGCCTATGAGCCGTGTTGTACCGTGTTGCCTATGAGATATTAGGTAAAGATTTTATTCTATAATAATATCTTTACATATCTTATATCTTAGTTAATATATTTGTTTATGGTAAAAGATATTCTTGTTTTAGGAAATCTTATCATAATCTTAGAATTTAAAGTAAAGATAATATTTGGAAAGATTATATTCTATCTTTTAGAATATTCTTTATTATCTTTTTTGGCTTTTAGGTAAGAGATAATAAGAAGATATAATTTGTAATGATATCTTGTTATTTCGGCTATTAGTAGGGTTCTTGTTGAAACCGTGTAGCTTTCCTCTTCCTTGCCTATAAATACTTTGCCATTTACAACATCTAAGATAGAGACCTTAAGCATAAAAGTTGTTTTCATATTTTAAAGAGCAAACCGTGTGTTTTTAACGAAAACCGATTTGCTAATTTTGAAAGGTCGTGTGTTTACAAAACTCGCATACTTGTTCTTCATTTATCGTTATAAGATAATAGTGCTTAGTTGATTTCTTAACTTGTTCATTAACGTGAACCTTTGTTAGAATCATTAGTGCTTTCTTATTAGCGTAAGTTAGTCACTCGAGTATTTAACGGTACTCATTGAGTTACAGCTAGAGTTAGTTGTACGAGTTGGGTTAGTAAATTTGTAATCCGTAGAAAGGTACTAAATTTATTAATCGAGAATAGTGGACGTAGGTTTCGATTTGTGAAACTGAACCACTTCAAAAATCCGCGTGTCTCTTCTTGTTTCGTTCTTTCGTTCTCTTTGCTTACAATCATTAGTTGATTAGTTAAAGTTTAATCAATAAACTTTGGATAATCAATTACATACGCATAATCGAAAAAGCTTTAAAAAGTTTTAAATCCTCAATTCACCCCCCCCCCCCCCTCTTGAGTATTTTGGATCAATAGACTCTTCAATTGGTATCAGAGCCTCGTGCTCTTGATTGCCTAACCGCAAAGAGGCTGATCTATCTTGTTTTTCATTTATCCTATAGTTTTATATTCCGCTGCCTATCACGTGATAAATGGATTCCAAATATCTCAAGTGTCCCATCTTTGATGGGAAGAATTACGGATTGTGGAAAAACATGATGACTCACTATGTGAAAGGACACGATTGGGAGTGCTGGAGGATTATTCAAAACGGACCGCATAAAATTCTTGTGGCATCCGAGGAAGGCACTACCTATGAAAAGAAAGAAGAGGACTATGTCGAGGCCGACTACAAGAAAGCCGAAAAGAACTCCAAAGCAATAAGTCTTCTGCAAAACGGAATGACCTCTACTGAGTTCGATCGGTTCTCCTCTTGTTCCACGGCCAAGGAGATATGGGATGGGCTTGAATTAGCTTATGAAGGTACTTCCATTGTTAGGAAGCACCGAATTGATTTGCTTATGCAAAAATATGAGCTATTCATTATGGAGCCCAATGAGTCCTTAGATAGTATGTCCGCAAGGTTTTCAAGTATCATAAACGAACTAAAAAACCTAGGTAGGAAATTCAGTACTGAGGACATTGCTAGAAAGGTTCTTAGGAGCCTTATTAAGAAGTGGCGTGCTAAGGTCACTGCAATGGAGGAATCACGAGATCTTGAAACCTTATCCTATCAAGAACTCATAGGTGCTCTTATGGCCCATGAAATTACTCTTAACAAAGATGACGCTGAACCAAGTTGAAATAAGAGTATGGCCTTAGCGAGCGAAGAAGTAGACTCTGAATTAGAGGATGAAACTGTCTTGTTTGCACGACGTTTTAAAAATAAAATTTTTCGAAATAGACAAACAAAATCATCCTATAACAACAATAACAACAAGTCATTCAACAAAAAGGTTAATGACTCAAAGTCGTCCTTCGCAAATAGATGTTGCTTCAAGTGTGGAGAATCTGGTCACATGATCAAAGATTGTCCAACATGGGAGAAGATAAAGGACAAGACAAAACGTGAGAAGACAAAGAAAGAATTCAAGCAAGTTATGATGGCTTCGTGTTGGGGAGACCTTGACTCAGAAGATGACGAGGAATCTGAAGACGACGAAGTAGCAAACCTTTGTCTTAGCAGTGTTAGTCTTGACCTAATCTCCGACAGCGACAATGAAAACACAAACTCTTATTCAAACTACTGCTTTCTTGGAGAATCAGACGAGGACGATGATGATGAGGTAAGTTACCTTGAGCTTAAGAAACGTGTTACGAAATTGTCTAAAAGTGCTTTAGTTGAATACTTTGAACAATCTCTTGATAAGTGTCACGAACAGGATCTGGAATTGAAAGATCTAAAGGAACAGATTCTCGGAATCGCAGAAGAGAATCATACTCTCAAGACTAATGCTAAGAAGTTGAAATCTAAAGTTATAGCTGAGAAAGCTATAACATTAGATTCTGCTATGGCTGAAAAGAAGGAATTAGAGTCCAAAATTATAGCTAATGAAGCTATAACTTCCGACCTAAAGCTTAACGTCAAGCACCTTCAAGCCAAAGTTATAGCTAATGAAGCTATAACTTTAGAACTTAGAAAAGTCAAAGAACTCTTGGAAACTAAGGTCACATCTAATGAAGAAGTGATCTTGGATCAAAAGAAAGAGATAGATTCTCTTTCAAAGCAATTGAAAGAATCTAAGACCAATATGATAAATGTCAAGAAACACCACACCGATGTTGTATTCATTCTTAACAAACGATTCCAAGACTTTCGTGACAACTTTAAAAAGGACAATGATGTAGATCACACGAAATGTCAAGAGGAAATTAAAACCCTAAAAGACCTACTTCTACACGCTAGAAAGGTCCATGACAAGTGGGAAGGTAGCACAAAAGTCCTAAACTTCCTAACCGAACAATCCGACAATAATATGAAGATGGGACTAGGACATGAGTGCTACAGCCGTAGAGATCACTCTAAATGCAAATCAGCACCTTCGGATTTTGATTTTAGAAAGAGGAAGTATGCTGATCTTCCTGAATATTTGATTTGCAATTACTGTGGTCATACGGGTCACATCCAAATCAATTGTGTCAAAAAAGCTCATGATTTACGAAAAAATGCCGAACATGCCAAAACTGCTGACACAGTTGACGAGGATAAGGAAACTCCCATTAACGAACCTAACGAAGAAAGGAACAATAAATTTCGTTGGTTCTATGACATGGCCTTTGACTACTCTAAGAATCTTAGCACTTCACAAAGCCCTTGTAGATCTCAACCCAGTAAACCTATTCACAAGGCGTCTAGTCAAGAGAGACCTAGAGAAGTTCCGAGACCTAGAGAAATTCCGAGACCTAGAGAAATTCCGAGACCTAGAGGAAGCCCTAACCCTAGAACATCTCCCATACCAAACAAACCTAAGGTTAGAAAAATGGTCATTAGACGTGTTTGGGTTCGAAAGGACTTAGTATTTAGAGTAACTAATCATAAGGGACCCAACTTAGCTTGGGTACCTAAAAACTGTATCTAATCCTTTCTGCAGGAAGAAGTGAAAGAACACAACCAATGGTATCTTGACAGTGGATGTTCAAGACACATGACCGGAGATAAGAATCTATTTCTTTCACTCAAGCCGTTCAACGGAGGAAAAGTAACGTTCGGGGACAATAAAAAGGGAAAAGTAATCGGCGTTGGCAAAATCGGAATCTCTAAGTCTCACGCAATAAGTGACGTTTATCTCGTAGATGGTCTAAAACACAACTTGCTAAGCATATCTCAACTATGCGACAAAGGTAACAAAGTAGTTTTTCATACTGATAGTTGTCGCATTATTATTGAAGGAACTAGCAACGTTATTCTTGAAGGCCACCGAAAAAGGAATGTTTATATGGTAGATTTAAATGTTGTACCTACTAACTCCTTTTCGTGTATGAAAGTTACACTTGATGATCCTTGTTTATGGCATAAACGATTCGGTCACATTAACTCGCTAACCTTGAATAAACTCAAGAAGTGGGACTTGGTTGAAGGGTTGCCTAAGATCAAGTTTGACCAAGAAAAGATGTGTGACACATGTGCTAGGTGTAAACAAGTAAGATCATCGTTCAAACCTAAAAGAGTAGTGAGCACAAATGAAGCCTTGGAACTGGTACACATGGATTTATGTGGACCTATGAAGGTAAGGAGTAGAGGAGGATCTAGGTACGTTTTTGTTCTTGTAGATGACTACTCAAGGTATGTATGGCCTATCTTTCTTCATTCAAAAGACGAAACTTTTGATGAATTTGATTGTCTTATGAAACGTGTTCAAAATAAATATAAGACTAATCTAGTATCTATTCGTACGGATCATGGCACCGAATTTGATAATCAAACCTTTATAGAATATTGTAGAGTTAATGGTGTAGGGCATAACTTTTCTGCACCAAGAACTCCGCAACAAAACGGTGTCGTTGAACGTATGAATAGAACTTTAGAAGATATGGCACGTACAATGCTTCTGTGTAGTGGTTTACCTCGTAACTTTTGGGCTGAAGCCATAAGTACTTCTTGCTACATCCATAATCGAGCTATGATCCGACCTATCCTTAAGAAAACCCCCTATGAACTCCTTAGAGGTCGAAGACCTAATATCTCCCATTTCCGTTGTTTTGGGAGTAAATGTTTTGTACATAATAATGGTAAAAACCGTTTGAGTAAATTCGACCCTAGGAGTGATGAGGCAATTTTTATAGGATACTCAGATCATAGCAAGGCTTACAAAGTATTCAATAAGAGAACTCTCTGTATTGAAGAAAGTGTCCACGTTATCTTTGATGAAGATAACATGTTCGATAAGCCTTTACAGGATGAGGAAGAAGACTTAGATGAACCCGACTTTCGTCTTTCAAGAGACGATCCCCCGGATTTGGAATTAGAGGATAATGAAATTGAGGGAATAAACGATGAACTCGATCGTTCCTCAAAAGACAAAAAGGAGAAGGACAAAGTTATAGTTGATGATACTATAACACCGACTCAAAATAAGAACTCCCAAACTAATGTTATAGATGATGTTACTGTAACATTGAATCCAAATCAAAGTGGAGAGCCCGAGGGTATAATCGGCTCAAATTCAACACCCGAATTGGATTCAGGGGGAACTTCCTCTAATTCCGAGCCAAATGAAGTCGGGACAAGCTCAAATAACGAGGAAGAACCAAGTACTTCGACAAAGTGGAAATACAAGAACTCACACCCCATGGACAATATTCTTGGGAATATTAAGAAGGGTGTTCAAACAAGACGTTCCTTAAACAACTTCTGCTCTTTCTACTCTTTCCTATCCATGATCGAACAAAAGAACATCAATGAAGCTCTTCTTTGAATCGATTGGATTATAGCTATGCAAGAAGAGCTTCAACAGTTCGAAAGAAACAGGGTTTGGCATTTAGTTCCTAGACCAAAAGATCGGACAGTTATTGGAACTCGGTGGGTCTTCAGGAACAAATTAGATGATGCCGGAGTCATTGTCAGAAACAAGGCAAGATTGGTGGTCCAAGGGTATAATCAACAAGAAGGAATAGATTATGACGAGACCTTCGCACCTGTTGCTCGTCTTGAAGCTATTAGACTTCTGATTGCATTCGCCGCACACAAAGGAATGAAGCTCTTCCAAATGGATGTCAAGACGGCATTCTTGAACGGTTATCTACAAGAAGAAGTCGTCGTTGAACAACCCCCTGGTTTTAAGAATATGAAATTTGAGGATCACGTGTTCAAATTAGATAAAGCCCTATACGGATTGAAGCAAGCACCTAGGGCTTGGTACGACAGATTATCCAAGTTTCTACTTGACAGTGGATTCAGTAGAGGATCCGTCGACAAAACCCTATTTCTAAAAAGCGAGGATTCGACCTTTTGGTTGTTCAAATATACGTCGATGATATCATCTTTGGTTCGACCAACCGACGACTATGCAAATACTTTTCTGAGTTAATGACTTCCGAGTTCGAGATGAGTATGATGGGAGAATTGAAATTCTTCCTAGGTCTGCAAATACAACAAACAGATGAAGGAATTAAGATCCATCAACAGAAATACATCAAAGAGTTGATTCGGAAATTTGGGATGGAAAATTCACACGCTATGCCTACTCCAATGGTGGAGAACAAGAAATTGACATTGGATGAAAACGGTAAATCAGTTGATGAAACTACTTACCGTGGGATGATTGGGTCATTGTTATATTTGACCGCAAGTAGACTCGATATTATGTTTAGTGTATGCATCGTGCGAGATATCAATCGTCTCCCAAAGAATCGCATATGACTACCGTAGTAAAAAGAATTTTACGTTATTTAATTGGGACGGCCAACTTATACCTATGGTATCCAATAGAGTGCAATTTTGATCTAGTCGGTTATTCTGATGCCGACTACGCAGGATGTTCTCTAGACAGGAAAAGCACGTCAGGTGTCGCCACTTTTATTGGACCTTGTATCATTACGTGGGGTTCAAAGAAACAAAATTCGGTTGCTCTCTCAATCTGAAGCCGAGTATATTGCTGCAGGACTGGTATGTACTCAACTTTTATGGCTTAAGCAACAATTACGTGATTATGGTGTTGACGTAGGATGTATTCCAATTTTATGTGATAATACTAGTGCGATTATTATTTCTAAGAATCCCGCACAACATTCTCGTACCAAACATATTGAAATAAGACACCATTTTATTAGAGACCATGTTGAGAAGGGGAATATAAAACTTGAATTTTGTAGTACTGAAAAACAATGGGCAGACATTTTGACAAAATCATTAGCTAGAGAACGATTTGAGACTTTACGGTTGGAAATTGGTTTAATCAGTGGTACCTAAGTTTCTATATCTGTTCAATCTTTCTATGACTGACTAGTTAAGTTAAGATTGTATGACTGTGTCCGTATATTGCGTTGCATGAATAATTTCGTTTATAGAAATATTATTTTCATAAGATTCTATTTGCTATTTAGAATTTAATTGACATACAAACTTATAACACACCATATCTTTTATTTGTATCTTTTATCTTCAAAATTTAAAAATAAAAAAAAAATTCTCACAAAATAAGCTCACAATACACGGCTCACATCTTTCCTATTCTAGACCAAATTCCTAATTCATGTCATATCATCATAAATTTCCATACTTATCACTTTCCTATTCCTAATTAACTACACTTACCATACTTCATTTACACTTGTTAACCCTAATATCTAGACCTATATCTACCCTTGATTGACCGTCCACCCCTACCCACTTGCTCACTTTCTTTCTTCCAAATATTTACCATCATTGCATATCTTTTCCTTTACTCCAACAATCACCATCATCCCCTTTTTCAAACCATCTCCATCATCATGAACACATCCCATGCAAAAAACACCCGATCCTCAACCCGTCACCATCAAAACCGCCCCTTTCCTCACCAAACATCACCTTTGCCACCACATACTCCTCATTCCATGAATTGTCCTTCACCACAACCAAACCAAAACTCGCCCTTGTTTCGTAGTCGAGACGAATCGGTCTCCGAAGGAAAAAGACGCCGTCTTTTCAAAGGTAAAAATAAAGTTGTTGTTGATAATGGTGAAGCGATTGTAGAGGAACCCGAGGTGATAGTTCGGAATGGTGTTGCTCGTACTCTGCTTAGGGATGCTTCAAAAGCCGCGACAAAGGAAGGGTTGAATCGTGTTCGGCTTACTCATGATGAAAGCATCTTGGTTAATCGAGTTTTGAGGTATTCTATTCATGGTGGTCGGTTTTATCCGAAATCTTGGTTGGTTAGTGTACCCGCTCTTGCTTTCTTTATTAATTTTCTTGATTTTCAAGGGTGGAGTCACATAAGTCAGTTTTCGGGTCCTATATACCCGGTTGAGGTGGTACAGTTCTTTGCAAGTGTGTCGATTAAAAAGGGAGTGTTGTATGCGGTTGTTAATGGTGTCGATGTTACCATCTCTGTTTCGGATTTTTGCTCTGCTTTTTCGGTCCCTAATGAAGGGATTGAATTAAATCCGAGTCTTGAATGGTCTAATGTTGGAAGTGAAAAGGAATTGTTGGTGAAACAGTATTTTGAGGAGATGACGGAGGGTGTCAATATCGTGTTTCGTCCTCTTTCGGCCAAAATTAAGTTCCTCTTAAATTTTTTGTGGAACACAGTGGTGCCGAGAAGAGGGGGTCGTGATAAGGTGTCGAGTTATGAGGCGATTATGGTTTATTCTTGGTTGGAAGGTCAAAAGGTGAATTTGGGGAGTGTTGTTTTGCACCGTATTCTTCAAACGAGTCTTACGGTCACTAAGGACAAATTGAGCACCACAATTGATTTGCCGTATGGTATGTGGATATCTCGGTTGTTGGAAATTAAACAGGTAATCGGGCCTGATAGTTACGGTGTTAGTGCTCGGGATAGTATGTGTGATAAGTTGATCAACTTAATGGGTCTTGTTGTTGATGGACCCGAATTGCAACTTGCAAAAGATGTTGAGAAAGTTCCGGTGGATTCGGGTTTAGGAGCTATTGAGTCGAAATTGGAGGGATTTATGAGTGGTTTAATGGAAAAATTCGAGGAGCATTCGACTAGTTTGGCTACGGCATTGTCACGGGTTGGACCATCTCGGTCTTTAGACTCGGGTTTGGATGCTAGTCGGGTGTACTCGTGGATGGAGGATGTGGACAAGAGATTAGCGGGTTTCGAAAGGGAGCTGAAGGCTATTCGTGGGGAAGTGTTCCCACACGGTGATCGTCTCACTTTCCTTACGAGTCAGGGTGGTGCTTTGGTGATGCACGGGAAAGCGATGGCGGGAGATCAAGCTCTTACGTTGGAAGCTACAAAGGCTCTTTCATTGAAGGTCCTTAATTTTGAAAGGAGCATTGGTACTCTTTCACAGCTGGTTAGGAGTTCTTTCGATCGTTTGGATGCTTTGGAGCACCGTACTAGACCCGACTACGTGAACCCGTATAAGACCCGCAACATCTGACTTCCTCTCGTCCTACCCTCATTAGCCTTTATCTTACTTAGCTTTTCTTTATTTCATCTAGTGGTGTGTTAATCAAACTCTTATTCGGCCCATTTTGGCATTACACTTGTGGTTATGGCCCAAGTGTTCTATTAGACATGTGATCATTCGGCCCACTTTGGCTTTAGACATGTTTAATTCTTAGTTTGTATGTTACTTATCTTTTGGATGCTTTTAGTCTTGCATGTTCCTTTATTTTCTATGGCGTTTTTATCTCTTGTCTCGTCTTATATTATTCTAGTCATTTTTGATTTGTTCTTAACTTTTCGATGATGTCAAGAGGGGGAAAGAACGTCTATAGTAAGCATCTACCTAAGCTTGCTCCTTGTCAAGACCAATTGTCTCTTAAAGTCCTTTAAGTTTCGGTTTTTGAAAGATTGTCTTGATCTTGCGTTAATCTTTATTATCAAGATAACGGTATTATATTGAGGGGGAACTTTTTGAATTAGTCACAATTTTAGGAGACTTGCCATCATCAAAAAGGGGGAATTTGTTGGACCATATGGATTATATGTTTATGTTTTGATGATGTCAAGGTGCGTTACATATTATATACTTGTTGCGTGTAATCGTTTGTTAAGTGTTTTAGCATTAACCTGTTACGAGCAACAAAGAGGATTGTGATGATTACATGAGAAGTTCAAGTCCTTGTTCAAGATCAAACAATTCAAAGATTCATTCAAGTATTATGTGAAGACAAAGTTCGTCTAGAAGATTAATCAAGCTTGGATGATGATGTAGCCTATACTCGAAGATCTCCTTGAAGATTAGAATAGTATAGGTGATTATCTCGTAATGGTAATCAAGAATGAGTTTCTTAATTAGTAAAGTTATAGCTTTGCAGCTATAACATTACTAGTAAAAGAGTTCAATGTTATAGCTCTTCTACTATAACATTGAAATGCTGAGTTTTTATTCACGACTTTTAAATGGTTCGAAAATTGTTTTGCAATTTCTTAAAGTTTGTTTTATATGTTTTAATGAAGGTATTTATTTTATAAAGCCCGGTTTAGTGAGGAGTCCGGTTATATTGTTAACGTTAATTGATGGTTATTGGGTCAACTTATGAGTTGGACTTTACTACCAATTAGGGTTTTTCATCTAGCCTCTCTTAAAACCTAAATTCTAATTATATACTAAGATTAGGGTTTGCATGGTTCACGAGCCTATGAGCCGTGTTGTACCGTGTTGCCTATGAGATATTAGGTAAAGATTTTATTCTATAATAATATCTTTACATATCTTATATCTTAGTTAATATATTTGTTTATGGTAAAAGATATTCTTGTTTTAGGAAATCTTATCATAATCTTAGAATTTAAAGTAAAGATAATATTTGGAAAGATTATATTCTATCTTTTAGAATATTCTTTATTATCTTTTTTGGCTTTTAGGTAAGAGATAATAAGAAGATATAATTTGTAATTATATCTTGTTATTTCGGCTATTAGTAGGGTTCTTGTTGAAACCGTGTAGCTTTCCTCTTCCTTGCCTATAAATACTTTGCCATTTACAACATCTAAGATAGAGACCTTAAGCATAAAAGTTGTTTTCATATTTTAAAGAGCAAACCGTGTGTTTTTAACGAAAACCGATTTGCTAATTTTGAAAGGTCGTGTGTTTACAAAACTCGCATACTTGTTCTTCATTTATCGTTATAAGATAATAGTGCTTAGTTGATTTCTTAACTTGTTCATTAACGTGAACCTTTGTTAGAATCATTAGTGCTTTCTTATTAGCGTAAGTTAGTCACTCGAGTATTTAACGGTACTCATTGAGTTACAGCTAGAGTTAGTTGTACGAGTTGGGTTAGTAAATTTGTAATCCGTAGAAAGGTACTAAATTTATTAATCGAGAATAGTGGACGTAGGTTTCGATTTGTGAAACTGAACCACTTCAAAAATCCGCGTGTCTCTTCTTGTTTCGTTCTTTCGTTCTCTTTGCTTACAATCGTTAGTTGATTAGTTAAAGTTTAATCAATAAACTTTGGATAATCAATTACATACGCATAATCGAAAAAGCTTTAAAAAGTTTTAAATCCTCAATTCACCCCCCCCCCCCCCCTCTTGAGTATTTTGGATCAATAGACTCTTCACATACACAACGGGAGGTAATCTAAATTATCCTCTCCGTCATAAACAAAAACCATGCATCATGTAGTGTAGATTAGTGTAGCTTGCATTTAGTGTAGAAACCATGCATCATGTTTGCATAATTTACCATCATTTTGGCCATTGAGGACAATGCCCATATTAGTGTGGGGATGGGGAATTCTAACTTAACTTTTATTCAAAAATCCAAAAAAATTGAAAAATTTCGAAAAACCATAAAAATTTGAAAATTGAAAAACCAAAAACAAGTTCATTTCCTTTGTAGTGTAGCCATGTATATATTGTATATATTGTGTTTGTTCTATCCTTGTTCACATTGATCGACTACGCCACATCCGAGACATGAGGATAATGAAGACCGCATGGTATGATCTTTCCAATCTCCTTTTTCCTCTTTATGTTAATGACTATGTGGCTTTATTTTGATTGATGCGGTATAACAATGTGAACTTAGGACTTGCATTTAGTTTATATGTCATATTAGTTGGTATAATCACTTGCATTAGGATGTATATAATAGTTGCATCATGGCATATAGTTGCATTTAGATGAAATGTTTTGAAAAGTGCCTAATTGGGAACTTTGACAAGAGCAACTAAGCCATTACAAATACTTTTTCAACTTAAGACTTCGCCTACTAGAATGGATGTAAAACACCCTAGATTGTGTCATACTAGTGTCTTTCGACCCATGACCCAAAGCCTAGTCAAGCGTTTGCATGTGAGTCACCTATCCAACCCCGTGATGCGATGTGGACTTGGTTAACTTGTCTAGGTGACCTTGATTGACCTTGTGGTATGGCAACCCAAAAATACTTTCTATCAATAAGTTTGAAGTGCTCATTTCAAAGATTTTGCATGTGGAAACGTTTTATTGCCAAGGAAACCTCAAATGTGATGAAATGTTGAAATGTTGAGAATTTTAGTCGTTTTGATGGAGGCGTACCACTTCGATGTGCTTTGGAGAGGGATCCATTGAATTAGGCCCCCACACGGTTGTGAATTCAACCGCCCAAAGACAGAGTGACTATCACCCCGAAAAGCTATTATCTAGAGGTTAACCGGTTGCCTAATAAGCGATTGGCGAAAGCAAAGGACATTAGCACGGAAGGGACAAACCCCATCTCTAATTTTTGAAATGCGAAAGTTGAATGAGGTCAATTTTTGAATGCTAGTCATATCCACCCTTGTTTACAACGATTTGAGCATTTCATTCCCAAAAAGCCTTTTTGTCAAGCCACTTTGTCGAGCTTGGGACGATCCATGACCTTTACTTTTGTAGAGAACTCGAGGCTTGTCATGTCATATGCTACTAGCATCATGGGGATCATCATTCCACGCCATCCGATCGCTCTTGACGAAAGTATTTGGAAATTGAGGACGAAAGTAGTCTAGTTTAACACCATTTGGAGGTGATTTAGTGCCATCCTCTTAGCCTTAGTGATTTGTTGAACTAGTATTTGTGACGGAATATATGCTCTTAAATTTGTTCTCTTTTAGTTGACTCCGCCACTTGATGAGGAAGTGGCTATTCCTTTTGTAGATGCATCCATTATTTGATTTTGTGTGCTTAATGTTTGGATGTGTCGCCATTTTGGCAAGACCCACCTTGCCTTGCAAGAAGGCATCCTACCTCATGGTTATCTTGTTGTGAGTTGAAGGGGTGGAGTGAGACCCGCTAATTGTCTCATATCGGCTATGTTATTAGGTTAGTTTAAATAATGGTCCTAGTCTTTGTCACCTCTTTACTCGGGACGAGCAAAGGTTCGGTTTGGGGATATTTTATGTGACCGTAATTAGCGCATATTTAGTCCCCGAATTAGCCTTGTTCCCATGCTTTTTAGTGCATATTTGGGTCATTTATTGTCTTTAGTTCTTTGTTTTGCATATTCTTTGAGGTTTTGTGTCCTTAGTAGGAAATAAAGGAGTGCAAACCTTGCATTTTCATGGCAAAATGAGACTAAATTGATTGAATTCAATGACCAAGCATCAAGAAGAGACAAGATTAGAAGGCCTTTGTACATACTATAGTAGTTGGGCAATGATGAGGAAAGATCCTTGCATCCCCGAGGAAATCCCCAAGGATTTTATGAAGAAAAGGGAAGAAAAGAAGAAGAAAGCACGCTGTATGACAATCCGTGCGGATTGCCAAGAAGACGCCCGTCCTCCACCTTCACAATCCGTGCGTCTTCTACTAAAGACGCCCGGGCAGCAGCCACCAGAAGATGCCCGTCTTCTCCCAAAGGCGCCCGGGCAGAGACACAGGAATCCGGCCGTCCCGAGCCTAAGACGCACGGATTCCAAGACAGCGCAAATTCGTTTCTTCAAGCTTCAAGAAAGATGCCCATCCTTCAGAAAATACCGGCGTTTCCTTAAGTAGGGACTTAATCGTCATTTAAGCCCTTAGTTAACCCTAATGCATCCATCTAATTTCCACTATAAATACCCCATTAGTCTAATTAGAAGAGCATGTTCTTCTTATCAATTCTTAGAATAGTTAATATCAATCAAATCTCTCTTTAGTTTTGTAATCAACAATTAATCAAGTTTTAATACAAGTTTTATTTCCTTAATCTCTCTCTTGTTCATCCTTTATTTTGGGTAATTGAAGATTATTTGGGTTATTATTGGGAGATTGACAACCTCTCAATCAAGCATCAAGTACTTCTTTTATTCTTTGCTTTATTATTGGAACCATTAGTAGGTATAATTCTCTTAATCCCTTTTTAATTATTGTTAATTACTTTCATTTATTCATCATGTTTTACTTTGTTGGTATGATTGACAACCTTGCTAGCATGTTCAACATGATAATGAGTGAGTGGTCACCTAGCTAGGGTTAATGGGTAATTAGGGGAAACCAACATGGGGAATGATTCATGCTTAAATTAATATGCTTTCATGGTTTATTTGCTTGCTTGTTTTGATCTCAACTCATGGACATATTATGTTTGATGAAATGCGAGCCTATGAATCCTTGCATTTTTTACCCAGCACCTATCTTTTCAATGAGACTTGTAAGACATAAACCAACTTGAATCTCATTAGACCATGCATGTTGTTGAGTAGGAAAGACTAAGTCGACTTGTAGGTGTTGTACAATCTAATCGATTCGGCTCCGGGATCCAAACTTTCCTAGGATTGTAAGATATAACCCAACTCAATCCATCACAACAATAATTGCTTGCTTATAATTTGAGAACATGTTTGTGTGATCAATTCCCATGAATCCCCTATGACCCCATGACACCCTAGTACTTTTTATCAATTGTTTACAACCCTTTTTAATTCATCTTGCTTGTTTATTTTCATTGCTATTTAGTTTAGTGACCTTCTACATCAACCCCAATTGTGACACCCCTAAGACACCACTAGTTTCAATAGAAATCTCATCTCAATTCCCGTCCCTTGGGATCCGACCTTTACTTGCCTCTTTGCTAATTGTAGAGTTGTTTGTGAAGCTATAAATTGTGTTTTGGTCTAGGTGCTCCTAACGACAAGTTACCGAAAAGATTTAGTCCCGACCAATTAGTTTATCAACCACGGTGACTACTTCTTGCATAGTAGCATTTTGGGAGAAAATTAGTGGCGCATGTTCTTTAGGTGTTGCATTGGGTCATGTAAAGTTGTCACCACATTTTCCAATTCTGAAACTTGCCTATTCACACTCCTTGCCCATGCGATGAAGTCGGTAATGGTAGGGGAAATGGTGGAGTAGAACCCTTCATTCTCGATCGCGTGGATCTCATCTTCGACTGGAGAAATGAGGTGTGAACAATCTAAGGTAGATTCTTCACTTGTGATCACTAGAATTCCAAGAGGATTCTGAGTGTTGTTGGGCTTACCTCCTGGCGGTATTGGTAGTCGACCATCCTCAATCATGTCTTGAAGCACATTTTTCAATTTGTAGCATTTTTCTGTGTCATGTCCCTTACCCCTATGATATTCGCAGTATGAATTCTCGTCCCAGAACTTGGATTTCTTTTCCGGTTCGGGGGTCGGGCCTATGGGTTGGAGTTTGCCTTGTTTCATTAACCTTTTTAGAGCATTTGAGTAAGTGTCCCCAAGATTTGTAAATTTCCTCGGTGGGGTACTCTTCTTGGATGGCTCGAGGAGGTTAACTTCATCGGTCTTGCTAGTGGAGCCGTAAGAACGACTTGTTGAGCCTTGATATCCTCGGCCTACCGTTTTGGACAAGAGCTCTTTACGGATGTCATCTTCGATCCTTGTTCCTAGTACGGTTAAGACTTTAAAAGTTTTGATGTTTTGGTACCTCAAATGACTCGCATAGATGAGGTTTAGGTTGTCCACGAACTTTTCCACGAGGGTAGCTTCGTCTGGGCGTTCAACTAGTTGGGTACTAGTCTTCCTCCACCTACTTAGGAAGTCGGTAAAACCTTCTTTGTCATTTTGGGTAAGAACCTCTAAAGTGCGCATGTTAACTTGGATCTCATCATTATCCGCATATTGCTTAGCCAATTCAATCGCGGCATCTTCCCAAGTAGCGATCTTCTTATGTTTTAGAGAGTAGAACCATTGCTTTGGGATGGTGTCAAGAGATGAAGTAAAGATCCTTAAGAACATCTCGGGTTTGATGCCTTTGATAGACATGTAGTCCTCGAAAGCACGGATGTGATTCAAAGGGTTTTCGTGCCCCTTGAATCTAAGGATATCCGTCATGCTGAAGTTGGTTGGCAACTTGGAACTCACGGCCTCATACTTACGGTTATTTTCCCTATAAATGTCATCCCCTTTGAGATACATTAATTGTTCCTCAAAATATTGGAGTCGTTTCTCAGCTGCAGTCATTCCTATGGGAGGGTTTTCTTCCCCGAAGTTGTTCACAAAGCCATCATCTACTTCACTTTCCCGAGGAGGCAACCTCGTTTCTACGGTATAGATTCGGCCTTAGATTGTATCGAGGCGGTCGTGCACTTGATCTTGAGTAAGTTGGAGGCAAGCTAGCGCAGTTAGGATTTGATCATTACCATTCTGAGGTTGGTCGGTGCTTACGTCGCTTGTTTCAGGCATCTTGGAAACTGGATAAGAGATCGACGACGAATCAAAACACGATCAACCATTCTAGCACACTTACTAAGAGAGAAATGTTTTGACTTATGAAGTGGGTGTGTGCCACTTGTGTCGAGTGAGTTTTGAAGAAATGACGACGTTTGAAAATGTGGGTCCTAGTCAACTGTAGTGTAGTTGTAGGAGTGGACTCGAAGTGAGGTTTTGAAATGGGCTTGGGCCCGGAATTTTGACTCGACAAATGGACAGAGTTTTGACTCGGTTTTGCGCTAATCATTGGCTTTTTCGAAATTTACATCTTAAAGGGATTTTGATTTTACAAAAATCGTCATGGTTTCGTTTAGAAATGGTGATCACGTAAGGTACAAACATTTATACAAGCATTATAACGGGATGCTGAGTGCATTTAAAAGGGTTTTGGTTTAAAGGGTGGGTTGCCATACCGAACAATCAAACCCGAAGTCTGTGGAGAGGCTCGTACCAAACAAAAGTAAGGCCGATTCCTAGTCCATTTCCTCAAGTAGTGAAAGTCCTTGATACAAACAAGAGTAAGCACCATGGTATGGATGACGTCAATCGCTATCCATCCTTAGGCCCAAATAAGAATTAGGACCGTTTAGACGGGACGATTGGTCGAATGGGTTGGGTTGGGCCTAGGAAGGCCGAATAAACGATCTAGGAAGACCGAGTTATGAAAACCGACAATTGTCTTGTACAAACTATTCCCTAACCTTGTTCAAGTTTCACCCTTTTGGCTACACGTAAGTGTATTATCCCCAGCGGAGTCGCCAAACTGTGGACATGGGCCCACGGGGGCGCTTGGGAAACAAGCGTTTGCATTTGTGGAGTCGCCACCAATTTATTGTGGAAAATTGGAAACCGTTCGAATACCTCGTGCCATGTCAAGACACAAAGTTGTGACATGAACACTAAGAACTCGTTACCCTTAGCATTCTATGTCTAGAATGACTCTCGTGGATGCCAATGAACACGGATGTTCACAGAGATCTGGAGTAAGGGGTGAGGGTACGTATTAGGAAGCTCTTTTTATCGAACACCTAATCCCGCCCGCCTCGATAGCGGCCTCTACTAATGATTAGGGAAATTATCTATACTCGATATATTGTCTATTATATGCATACAATGCAACATCCAACGTTTTAATCCTAACATGTGAGAATTAGACTAAGTCGGTGAACAATTAATTTAACATACAATTGAGTCGAAGTAGGGATTTAGATCCAATTACATGTGAAGGCATACAAACAATGCGATAAAAGAAATACAATAATACAATAACGAAAATTACAATAATTACATCGGTTTCATTAATTTATGTCGAAAATACTTTTAAAACGGATAATTCGGAAAAGAATAAATAAACGAACAGATTATTAATGGTAATACGAATGACAATTAATTAAATACGTAAACTAATTAAACTAGGTCAAGGCAGAACGGAAGTTCAGAGACAGAAATCAACCTGGAATAGGCGCAGCAGAGCTGCGCCTTCTGGAAGAGGCGCAACAGTTGCTGCGTCTGTTCCAAGGCTGAGTTCTGGCTGTGAAGCCGGAACTGCAAATCGTTAGTATTCGTGGGTGAATTTAATGGTTGATTACGACATTCGACTCGGATGAAAGTGATTTAATACTTTAATTACATGTGAATGAGTCATAAAAAGGATAAAACATGGATGAAACCAATGTAAACGAATTAATTACATGAATGAAAGATTGATTAGTGAAATGAGTGAACTAATTAGGTTAAATATGACGAATTAATGAAGAACTAATGACGGATAAACAGATGGGAATATATCAAAGATCGAATTCCAGAAACTCAATATGAATGAATCGAATCTCTACAACCCGGATTGATTTTAATGACGAAACCCGCAAATATTGGTTCTAAGGAATTTAAGTCGGGATTTAATGATTAATTATATGCTAACAATGATTAATAATATGCAAAACTATTATGTGAACGAAACAAGAACAAACGATGACGAAAGAAAACAAAGAAATGAAACTAACAGAGGACGAAGGAAGAAGAAGAGAAGAAGGAACGGCGGCAACCTTAGGAAGAGGCGCAGCAAGTGTTGCGTCCTTTCCAAGAGGCGCAGCAGTTGCTGTGTCCCTTCTCGACGTCTGTCTTCTGTTAATCCGTAAAAAAGGATTTAAACAGAGGGTTTTAGAAATCGGTTTTAATTGTATTTTCGACATAAATCTTACATGATGATTACAAAAAGTAAATAACAATAAATAAAAGAGAGATTTACACCCTCAGACTTACATGTTTGACGAAACGAGATGAACTAAGTTTACGATTAGTGATGTTCGACTCGAATGTAATGAAAGTGCCCTCGTAAGAGGAAAACGATTAAGATTGATTAAGTTGATTGATTGTGGAGTTTGTCAAATTGGTCGGTCATGCAAAACGAGGCTGGTACTCAGAAGGATCCGAGCTTACGTGGTCGAATGTTCAAGCACGTAGGCGCTAAAAAGTAAGAAAGTGGTCTAGAATGCAAAGGGATAAGAGAAGGGCGGACACTCGCGTGAGAAATATGAGGAGCGAAGGCTCCTATTTATACTAATCACGTGAAGGAATTAGGGTTTTCGGAGAAACTTTGGAAGTGAATCTCGAAACGATATGAAAAGATACGAACAATACGCAGAAAAGGACTTGGGAAGAGGCGCAGCAGGCACTGCGTCCCTTGGAAGAGGTGCAGCAACTGCTGCATCTGTTCCTAGGTGATTTCCTCCTGCGGAAGAAAGATTTCCGTGTTTAATTTATGGAATAACGGATTAATCTTATTTTCCTTAATATTTTGTATGAATATTACGGGAAATTCTTTACCAAAGATTAAAAGATTGTGAAATATGGAATAGAAATATCCAGAATATTCCAGAACATTCTGACTCGGGATTTTAGCGGTTATCAGAAAATGAAGACGGTTTTAGGCCCCGACTCCAAATGTACTCTAATTACTAACAAAACGACCGTATCGGCGCGTAGATGACAATTAAGAGGTAGACACCAGTGTTTGAGCAATCACTTGACGATAAACTTACGAACTGTCACAAATCGTTCCACGTACCAAACATGCAGCCCAATCATCACCGGGTGGTTTGCGGGAGGTGCGGAAATGAGGTATCTACAGTAGTCTATGGTGTTTAGCAAGAATACAAGTTTCACATGAAAAATTCTTCTTTATTGCAGTAATAGAATCTGTTACAAGTTTCATTTTGTCTAAAGCCATGTGACCCAATCTAGCATGCAACATATCCAACTTACTACAAGAACTCTGTATGACTGAACTATGTAAAGAAATACTATCTTGTAGATTTCTGTCCAAACAAGTTTTAACAAGACTAGATATTTTATTCTTAACATCTGCATGTAGAGGTTTGTAAAATCTGTACAAGTCACCAACTCTCCTTCCCTTAGCAATGACAACATTATTTGTAAGGTCCTAAAATTTACAACCATGTGAAGTAAACATAATAGACAAACCAGTATGATCAACTAATTTACCAACAGAAAGTAAATTTTGCTTGAAATCTGGAACATAAAACACATTAAACAATTCAAGAGACTTAGTCAACTGCACAGTACCCATTTGATAAACATATTTAATAGTGCCATCAGGAAGACCTGCTCTAACTGGTGTAGTGAAGCTGCGCAAATTAGACAATAAAGTGATATCATAAGTCATGTGATCAGACGCTCCTGTGTCTATTATCCAACTACTCATAGACCTTGACTTATAAACATTAAAAACATGAGATTGAGAGGATAAGATACCTGCAAAGTTAGAGGAAGACAAAGAAGACTGCTGATCAATAAGTCTTTTGAGAACTTGATCAATAATTGAAGTAACGAGACCATCCATGATATTAGAATTGAGAACAGACTGAGAAGCCTCTGTTGCATCCATAGTATTACAGCCCTTGCTGTGACTATTAGCAGGCAAGAATTCATCCAAAGGTGAATTATAGGGTAAAACATCTGCATTATTAGCGCCTTTCTTATACTGACCATTATTCACATCAGAGTTATTCCCATTAACCTTACCTTTACCCTTATTCTTATCCCCAGGAAACCCCTTTACCAGAAAATAATTATCTGGATTATGGCTTGTCTTTTTGCAGTGAGGGCATTTATTCAAGAGAAAGCATGTTTACCTTGTGTGACCCTTCCTTTTACAATGGTCACAGAACTTAGGAATGAACCCCTCAGCAGCAGAATTTGTTGAAGACTGACCAGAAAACCCCTGAGCATCAGGCTGTCTAAAAGAAGCATAAGCTTTGGTCTCAGATAACTGTCCTACTGTATCTGTAATCTGTTTCTGTCTTTCTATCTTTTGCAGCAAACTTAGAGACTTATTGATCGATGGTAAGGGTTTCATGGACAAGATTTGTGTTCTAATCCCGCCATAACCAGAATTAAGACCCATCAGAATTTGTATGATCGAGCTTAGCATTATTTTCTCTTTCCAAGATTTTTTTAACCAAAGAACAGGAACACAGATCAATCTTACCACATGAACAGGTGGGTAAAGGGTCTAATGCATCAAGTGTTTCCCAAATATTTTTCAAAGAACCATAATATTCAACCAAAGAACTATTATTCTGCTTAACATCACCTAACTCTTGCTTTAATTGATACACTTCAATTGCATTAGCCTGCCCATACCGTTCCAATAACTCTGACCAAAGTTCCCTAGAAGACCTGACATACTTAAAATTTTCACGAACTGGTTTTTCAAGAGAATTTAAAATCCAACGCATTACCATCAGTTCACACCTCACCCACTGATGGTACTTTTTGTCATTTTTTGATGGCATAACACAAGAACCATCCACAAACCCATCTTTGTTTTTAGAAGCAAGACTCATGTAAACATCCATTTTCCATCCTAGAAAATCATGACCACCAAATAACCAATTGACTAACTGTGATGTTGGTTGGTCAGATGAACTTAAAAATAAAGGATCATCATAAAATTAATAAGCAGGTGTAGAAGAATCACTAGAAGTATCAGTCGGCATATTGATGAGATGAAGAGTATAACAGAATCAAGAAACTCAATTTATGAACAAGAATCGAAAAATTAATGGTGCGGAAGCGTAAGAATGGACAGAAATAACCTCTAATCCTTGAGTAATTTTGGCAAGAACTAGATCAAAACCCCAATAACCAAGATCAGAAAACCATAAGCTGATACCATATTAATTCTAGTAACATAGGTTGAGGATGAAGATTATGAATATAATGAAGAAGTATTGAATTATATGAACTATATTTTTGAGAGAATATAGATGAGAGATTGTGATGAAATATAATCTGAGTAATTTGTATTATGAAACTTAAGAGTACAATCGTTAGGAGTACAAGTATATATAGAGATTCTGTTATAACAGTCAACTTGATACTAACCGACTTAATCTCTATTTAACTAACCATTAACTAATCTAATAATACTTATTACAAACAGCCCAAGTAATAGCTAGGAACATACCTTTGACATCGATAGAAGCCATTCCAAGCATTCCGCACGGTTCAACATGGGTGGCCTATCAATCAACTCTTCGAAGCCACTCCCTGTCCATATCTCCCTCGCCTTACGACATTGAAATAAAGAATGGACCCCACTTTCCTCCTCCTCAATGCAAAGCCCATAGACGGGTATATCACAACAATGGCGTTGAAAGAGCCGCCCCTGAACTGGGAGCACATCTGCACATGCTCGCCACAAGAAGTGAGACAATTTTGGAGGTATTTCCAACCTCCAAATTACACTACATAAATTAGACCTTTGTTCAGTCCTAGGCTCCTTATTTATGCTATTATATCGTAGCTAACCCCCGAAACAGGTTGCTTGTTTTCTGGTTGAAATCGACTTAGTTGTATTCATTGGAAAACTATAAAATTTAAGATGCAAAACTTTGGATATATGAGTGAAATTTATTTGCTAAACAGTCGACATCATTACCCTTTTCAATAATCCATTTTGCTTACCTCATTAAGGCATAACAAATAAGCCCCCGGACTTTGCTCTTCTTCCAGTAATTCAAGTCTCAGAAACACTCACAGCACATATTGTCAAAAACAACTTCTCATGTATATTTTTACTTGTTTTGATATTTTATTACCTATACTTTAGTGGTTTCATCACAATTAATAATATTAGTGTTTTATTATAGCATTAGCAGAGTAAGGGCTATGCGAAAATTATTTTCAGTAAGAGCCTCCTATAGTCCTATGTAGAGCATTATATCACTCATATGAATGATATGATCACGACTTTCCAAAGTGCGAGTTTCTAATAAATTTATATACTTCTTATTCAACCTCTCTTTTGATGAATATATGTAGCATCAACATTAGTTTGTGTACGTACTTTTTTTCCAACTGGCAGAACGTATATTTAGTTATATATGTCACTTTGAGCGGTTATAGATTTATATGCCTCATGCTCCGGGATGGCCCTATTGACACCAATGAATTGATACTCAGAAGACGTTGACCACATTAAAAAAAGTAGGTGAGTCGACAATCTCGACATCAAATTAGGTTACCAGAACACTAAACATCAAATTACATATCCCGTAGAAAATAATCAACAAATTAAAATAAAACAAATCAACTTATTAGCTAATGAGATTCACCCAAATTGCATCCTTCATCAAAAAGAAAAAAAAATTATGGTGAATGGATACTAATCATACGGCCATACGGGGTGTCATTGCATCAAGAATTAAGTGTATAAATTGAAGTAGGGAAATGAGAGCAACGAAGAAGAAGATACCTAATAGTTAGGTTGAATGATTTGGACAACTCTGTGTATTATTAGGTGTCTTCTATGTTCGATGGCGTCGAGGTGGCAATGCCGCAATGGGACAACCGTGGCGGTTTGACACAATTTGGTGGGATCGACCAAAAACTTGGGGTTCGAATATGCGTGTTCTGTTGTGATAATATATGCTAGCTTCCGCTGGAATTCGGATAGTCAACCAACAACGGTTGTTCTTATCATGGGGTTAAGATTAAAGGTGAAGTTGAAAAAGTCTGTTGTAATGAGGAGGGAGGAGTAGATAATTAATTGGATATTTAATTATGATGGCACTACAACAAATCATCACTTGCGCCACGAATTATGCCACGGGAATTTGTACTTCGTGGCAAAAATTTACCTACCTACGGGAAAAAACATAAGATAAAACTATTATAAAAAGTTACGCCACGGGAAAAATCCAACCGTGGCTAATATTCACTTGGGCCACGAATTATGGCCACATCCGTGGCGAATTATCATTTTAGCCACGAATGACGCCACGCCCGTGGCAAAAAATTCTCTTAGCCACGAGTAAGGTTGACCGTGGCAAATAACTAACTTAGTCACGAATACGCTATGTCTTGGCAAATAATTGTCTTCTGGTAAGAGAGAAAAATTTGTGCTAATTACTTACAAAATTTTAGTGTTGGTACTTTCAAAGTGGTTTTTCAAATGAAGTTGTGAACAACTATATTCTAAAATAATTCTGTGAAGAGTAATATGGCCTCAACTTTGTAAATGATTTATTAATATTATAGCTATAAAAATAAAGAAATATGTATTATTATCGTTTAATAACGACAAATTAAGCATGTTGAACAATATTTATGCAGAATCTTATACTCCCTCCGTCCCAGTAGGTAGTTCAGTTGCTTTATACACGATTATAAAGTTAAGGAAAGAAGAATGAGTTTACAATTATTAAAATAAATCAAATGTAACTTGAAATTTCGAGGAAATATAATGATCCCCACTCACATAAGTTGGTTTAACTATTAGAAAGGAAAAGTGTAGACTTTTGACACCCAAAAATGAAAAAAAAAATAAACTATTCACCGAGACATAGGGAGTATAAACTAACCTAATAAAAAAAACGTAAATTCTATTCTTTCCGGTCCAATACCATCCGGATCGAAAAATCCTGGTTCGTACCGAAATGAACCAGCACCCGAAATCCTAAAAAAATCATAGATCGAAACCAAAATTAAGAATCTCTATTCATGTCCGGTCCAATTACCGATCCAGACCGGATAATCCACACCCCTACAAACCAACGACTTTTATTTCATTAAATATAAATAAAAAGGAAAAGGAAAACTAAATCCTACAGTAATTAATACGGAGTAATTTATACACGATTAACCCACCCCCCATAAAATTAGGCCACGCATAAATTCACGGGTAAATATGCCCGGGTCACTGGATTTGTTGCAGCCGGACAAAAATACCCCTATCATGATAATACACCATTTGGACTGGTCGTGGAAATTCAAGGGCAAAATAGTGGGTTGACAAATACTTCCAGTGTCCCAGGAAGTTTGCTCTGTGAATTTAGGGTTGCCCTAAAATTAAAGCAACCCCAAATAAGTGAACACCGTTCCACAAACGAAAACTGCGGCATCGTCACAGTTTCCTTCGCCACAATCGAACACTTCCGCATCGCCAGAGTGCGCATCGCCATCGTCAGGAGTTTCCGCCTATCGTCACCGCCAGTTTCCCCTCATTCGCTTCATTTCAATTCAAGGTAAACTAATAAGCCTTTTATAGAGATTTCGTTTTTTTATTTTATTAATTTTGTTTGATTGAAAGTATATCTTATGTTATAGAAGTGATTAATGGTAACCTACTTATAATTGTGTTATTGAATTATAATTGGTGATTTAGGATTTGATGATTAAGACGGATGAAGTAGTTTCTACCACAAATTACTTGTCTCTCCAATTTCCTCTTTATTTTTTTATGCATATTTTTGCGTGTGTTTTTGCAATTTAGTCTGATTATGTACCAAATACAAATAGAAATTGCGCACTTAATTTCGTACAAGTACTATGTTTTTCGTTGTTATGCTCCCTATGTCCCAATCATTGTTTATCTTTTTTTTATTCTTTGTGGAGATATTCTAATTAAAGGTAAACAAATGATTGAGATGAAGTAAGTGACTCATTATGTTAGTTAAAGAATTGAAAAAATGTACTCTAACAAATTAGAAATGAATGACCGAGTGTTTGAGTATAGATTTTGCTGTCAATTAGAATTAAGACTCACTGTAACACAAGATGGTCAACTAATGTGCTAGGATTGTTAAGTGGATGGGTTGTCACGATTGGTGGTGGTGTTTGTGATATTGCGACGAAAAGCGGATGATATTTTGATAAACACGCGACTATTAGATACCTATCATTGAACCAAAAACCATTATGCGTAGTACATATCAGTTGACGAACTAATATGAGTCTATGTATCTATGGGCATTGAGTAGCAACGTAACTAATCTAGTACATCGAGATAGGTATAGTACGTAAATGAAAAAAAAAAACGTGAACTATGGAATCGAACCCAGGATAAGTTTGAAAGTGTGACTATCTAACCACCACACTAACAAATATGCTGCTTCATGTAGTCTCTTTATTTACTTAACCTTTTTTTTTGCTTAAAATGTGAGGTGACGTAAACTCACTCCCAACCCCTAAACAACGCCTATGCTAATTATTGTAACTTGTAAGCTGGTAATCTCTAATACACCCAACTGTTGTTCAGCTAATAATAGAAGTTTTATTTGGCACATAAGCTAGTCTTAAATATAGACATTTTAATACTCCACATACAACGTAATTGGAAAATAACCAACCAAGGCCATGCTACATATCACAAATATACCTGTTTAATTTATTTTCCACAGATAGGATCCCGGCTAAAGCATGGGGCTGATATGTGCTTGCTTATGGTACATATAGAACTGATGTAGACGTGGATACTTTAGATATGTCGAATAAAGGATATAATGGATACATGCAATATAGAACACAGAAGTTGTATATAAATCGAGTCATAGAGTGATTTTGTGTTCGCGAATACATCTTCAAAGCATGATACCAATGACATGGAAAGATACGAGAAAATATATTGGGAGTAAGGTGGACATTCAATGTTTTCAATTTTCAAGATTAATAACGTTTTTGTTATTATTTTTGCAGGTTAATGTATAGCACCGGTATGAAGCAATGCATAACACCCGTATGAAGGAGAGTATGAAGCAATGTATAACACCCGTATGAAGCAGTCATTTAGATTAAATAATCTAGAATATATTTTTTTTTCATTATTTTAAAGTTGGTATGTAGTCCCTCCAATTTCTTATTATCTTCCCTCTTTCCTTTTTCACACAAGTTTGATTATTTCCCTCTTTTTTTGGTAAGTTTCATTCATTTTTTTATTAATTTCTCTCTCCTAAAAAATCAATAACTCTCATTACTTTATCTATTCTTTATTCATTATTCATTCTTTATTATTTTCTCTCCCCTATAAACTTCACAACTTACAATATTTTATTCTCATTTATTCTTTCTTTCTTCCCCTTTCTTATTTTGTGTGCCCAAAAGAAAGGGGAAGATAATAGGAAATTGAAGGGAGTATTTTTTTGTTTGATTAAAGACATATTGTATGTTTAACCAAATACTTTGTTAATGTTAGCATGTTGTTTTACACATAGTTGTCTAACCACATGTGTTATTCTGTATTGAGAAATATGATCGTTGAGATCATATATCCTATTTGAAGCCACCTGAAGGATATTTAAGCCTCAACAATTGCTAGAGTGGCTAGTATTTAAAATACTAGTCATGAGAAAACATGTTTCTTGCCACTCAATTATCTTGTATTAAAAAAAGATTTAGCCACGAGAAAATCAATGTATTGTCACGGGAACAATAATTTTTTCTTGGACGTTTAGCCACGGAAATTTTCTTTTATTGCCACGTTAGATCTTGTGGCTATTCAAATTTTAGACACGATAGAATCCAGTGGCTATTAAAATTTTTGCCACGGGAATAATTTTTTTTCCACGAATTTTAGTCACGTGAAAATCCGTGGCAAAAAATTTAGATGTTTGCGACATCATAGCTTTTCCCGTGGCTATTTAGTAGCCACGGCCACTTGCGCCACAGAAGATTTTTCGTGTCTTAACACCTTTAGCCACGGGAATTCTACACTTACGCCACGAATTAAAACGTGGCGCAAGTGGTGAATTGTTGTAGTGTGGTGGTCAAGAAGAAAGGGGAAGCTGGTGAGCCATTATTTTTTTCTGTTTATGAGGAAGCGGTAAAATGCTTGTAGACCGTAGTAATGCTTATGACGTGGCATATATTGATGAATAGTTTTTCAGACGTGTCACAATAGTATATGGGTAGTTTGTCTTTTTATAATATGTATAGATAGATAGATTAGGGTGAGTGATATTAAGTTGGCTTTTATTGTGAGCATTAACAGATAATTCAATTATGGGAGATGAAAAGAAAGAAACAAAGGGACGGTGTCAATGATATAATTGATTGCAAATTCAATTGGGATGTTTGATTGATGCTCAACTGATTTGTAGATAAAATTTCAAACGTGACAGTCCGTAAACAAACGTGACATTTCTAAATCCTGCGTGGCATTTCTAAATCCTATGTGGATTTTTCTACATGGAGTTTATGGGTCATTTTAGCCTAGGCTTTTAATAGTATTTTATAGATACTAGAATTTCATAAATAAATACTCCCTCTATTCCACTATACTATATTATAAACTAACTACAAGATTGACAACACGAATTGAATATGACTGGCAATATGTTTTTAGGTTTATAAATCTTTTTTAGGATTTCAGAAACTTTCAAAAGTATGTTTTATTTGGGTATGTATTACTTTTTTATTCATCATTTTTCCTTTGAATAATAGCTCTCATAGAATGAAATTGGAGTTGCGAGGATCTCAATCTTATTAACAAATTAGACAAAAAAATCATATTGTCATGGATAATGGCTAAATGTAAATTATTATCTAATATTTATGCATACATGTCATATTATCTATCTAATGTATATATACAAAACATATAATGAGATTGCAATGAAATTTGTAGTAGGCTACTATATATTTAACTCATTTTATCATTATGCAAAAATTTAAAATTTAGAATTTTTGACAAATTGATATAGATGATATACTAAAACTAGCATTTATTAAACTTCATAGCTATGTTACTATAAAAAAAATATATATATATAATTTATGAGAATTAAAATATTGAGAATATAAAAAACTTTTAATCATATATGTTTTAAGCTCTTTATATTGTGAGATTTATCATTCTCAAAAAAAAAAAAATAATTCAACATTATGCATTAATTTGCCCTTTCATCTTCACATACTAACTTTATTTATCCTCAATGACAAAGGGACTTTCAAACATTCACATAGAAATTTTAGTACAAAATCTATACAATCTAATTAAAAGGCAACCTTAACCATTTAATTTTTTTTACATGGGTGCCATGAATTACTGAACTCATTGATGATTTGAAGGTATTTTTTTATTTTTTAAAAACCATATGTTATTAGTATATTAATCAAAACAACAACTAAAGTAAAATATATAGTTTAGTTGTCAAAGAAATAACGCGTTAACTAACTAAATTTTTTGTATTTCAAGACTACATTTTTTTAATGGATCAACTAATTGCTCGGACAAATATAAACAATACGATAAAAATAACAAAACTAAAACAGATAAATCCGTGAATTTCACGGGTCACAAACCTAGTTATTATACTTAAAAGTGTTGTCATGTGACCCCACACCCTCAAACTAGAGCTGTCAAATGCGGGCTTGGCCGGATATGTGTGGGGCCGTGAAGAAAAAAGTTGCCCTTTAATATTATAGTGGGGGGATGTGTTAGAATTATGGGTCAATTATCCTTGCCCTAACCTGCCCTTTAGTCAAAAGTCGGGCGGCCCATAGGCTAATGGACCGTAACACTAAACTTTAACTGTTAATTACTTATTCGGTATAGAATGACTTCAACTTAAACTACTTTTTATATCTCATACCTTGATTTGAAATAGAGGTAAAGATTGGATGTATACATTATTGTAACTTGTAATACTCGGTAATTAGCGATGTTTAGAATATATGCACATATTGGAAAGACAATCAAATTTTAATTAGCATGAATATGTTTGGAAAGACAATGGTTTAAGTTCGACTTTATTAAATAAAAATATGCTTTTATTTTCTTTCATTAAAAAAAATCATTATTTATAATACAAAACAATTAATATACACAAAGAAACTGAAAATTTATTATCTTATATTTTTAGTGGGCCGGGCGGGTTGGCCTGTTTGGAAAAGCTCGTGTCCATGTCCGGCCCATTTACTTAATCGGGTCGGGCTTGTACAGTCTACGGCCCATGTTTTAGAAATTTTTGTGACCAAGCGCCGCTAAAAATAAGGGTCAGATGGGTTATTGAACGGTATGACCCATGAACAACTCTACCTCAAACATACATCTGCGGCTAGAGACATAAGTGCACAGGCGGGTCGTTGAGTTGGCAAGCCTTGACATGACCCGTGGTCCATTTTAACACGACACAAGATTGGCAAGGCCTAGCACGGCACGACACACCATGGGTCGTGGGCCATGTCTGGGCCAAAGTTTGAGAAAAAAGAGCGGGCCTAGCCTAGGCACAACACGCTTTGGCTAGCTTAGGCACGCTCAAAATACAAATAAGGTTAATGGAGGAATTACATGAGCATGCCCAAGCACGGCACGACACAACACGCCATGACCAGTGCTTAACCGCCTTTTTTTCATTTCACATGCATGCATGCCACAGCATGGCACGATGGCCGATGGGTCGTGTCATTTTCTTCTCCTAGCATGGTGGGGGTGTGGAGGATTACAGACGGTCCAACCAAAGAGAGGGAGAAGTGAAATTTAACATGGATGCGGGTGTTATAGAGGGAGTTGGTGTTGGTAGAAGCGGTATGTTAGGACGATATAGGAATTTAATGTGGAGAGCCACTGTACTACAAACTCAGGAAAGATTGGAGCAAAGTGAAGTTGAAGACGTTGATAATCTTTTTGGACTACAAGAAGCCCTTCAAACCAGAATCCGAACTATTAATAAGTGAGGGTAATTATACCATGCACCCAGGAGTATGGTGCATGGTACTCCCTTTTCTTAATTTTTTTCTTATAATAAATAAATTATAAATTAGAAAATAATAAAAAATATATTATTATTCATAATTTTTATTCCTCTACAAATTGAGATCATATTTGATATATTTTGTTATTTGTTTTATTTTTCCTCACATATTCACATAACGTAATTGACATATTCATATCATATCACATTATTTTTTTTTCCTAAATTATTTTGTATTATGCGATTTGGTATGAAACTAAACGTTCATGATTATTGTTCAATATATTTGAACAAATAAAGTCATATTCACTAAACTATAAATGTCATATTCACTAAAGTGAAAGTGAATATAATAGAACCATCGGATGAATATCACACCCCATAATACATATTCATCAAACTACACTGTCATATTCACTAAACTGAAAGTGAATATGATAGTGTCCTATTGTGAATATCGCACTTTAAAGCACATATTCATTAAACAATATTGTCATATTCACTATACTTAAAATGAATATAATAGTGTCATATCGTGAATGTAACACTACGTAACACTTAAACTTAATATGATCGTGGTAACTTTTCTTAAAAATGGAAGTTAATTTTTGTTTTAAAATTTTAAAAGAAACAAAAAAAGAGGAAGTTGAGGATGAGTAGGGGAGTTGGGGGGGGGGGGTGGAGGGAGTATGTAGTATCCTACACATGGGTGTAGGATATAAGAATTGGTGAGCGAGGGAGAAGTAATATATTTGTTTGATTTTTAATTATATTTACTTTGTTATCTACACTCTTTAAAAAGTCCAAAGTCTGGTTACTGTTCCTGGAACAGTAGCTTTGGCATTTTCTACCCATTTTACCCTTCCTTATTATTTCTGCCTATTTTCGTTCCACTTTCCTCGTTGCTCACTCTCTTCCATAGCTTAGATTTCTCTCTTTTTCCCTATTTTCCTCTCCCAGGCTCTGTCTCTCTTCTGTCTCTCACATGCATTTTCTCATAATCTGATGTATGCAATTCACTCATCACGTAGCAGGTAAGTTGCTCTGTTTATTCGTGTGATTCTCTTTCTATCTGTTATTTATTGTGAATTCTTGATTTTTAATTAAACTAAATAAGTTAGGGTTTAGTTTTTGGGTTTAAATTGATTGCACCCAAAAATTTGGGGCTATTTTTAGGTTTAAATTTCTGAGTTATTATGGTGTTTTTCTTATGGGTTGGTATATCTTTTTAATTAGGGGTCGGTAAATGACTGTGTTTTTTATTATCATTTGATGTTGCCCTTTCAAACTTCAGATGCTGAGAGGTCTGATACCAAAGAAAGGTAAGAAGAGAGATGTGGACAAGGCCCTCGGGAACTGCGTCCGCGGGATCCACACTAGGCATAATCGACTCGAGGTTCTTTCAAATCGAATTAAGACAAATTAGAGTCGCCACCAAGCTTTTTGGGAACTTGGAACCGTTCAAGTCAACTTTACACCTTTCGTCGAAAAGCATAAAGCCAAACGACTACGAGTGATTAAAGATAAAGACTTGTACCCTATATCACTCGATTTGAATGACTCTCGTAATCCAATGGTATTTAGACGGATCCACAAACCATAGATCTTGAGTAAGGGGTGAGGGTACGTGTTAGGAAGCCCATAAGGACACCGAACCCCGCCCGTCGATAACGGCCTCTACTAAGTCAATTATCGGATTTCAAACAAGGTCGTAGCTACTGCGATATATGATATGCAAACATCGTTTTAAAACCCTAACATGTGAAGTTTCTATGTCGATTTAGATGCAACTAAACTAACTTTGTCAAAGTTGTAATTTAGCATGTGGGTTGATTGATCTAACAACATACAAAGCAAACAAGGCTTAAGGGGAATGGGGGAGCCGTTGGGATCTACCCTATTACAACCCAGGCATTTCATGCCGACACGACGAGAAATTAGAGATACAACTCGATCTAAATACAATTGCTATATACGACACCATACACGACACATGGCCATTCTGCCTAGGAAAACGTGCACAAAGAGGTGGCCCACGGTTTACATAACTCACGGCCTTGGGTCACTCCTCGTAATGCATGCTTTCGCTTAATCTTATCGAATTAGACATTGGATCACACACCAAAGCATGCATTAGCATAAATCGGGCCATGTTGCTTTAAACAACATGCGATTTACTACGCTCTTACATGAATTGGAGCACAATCATCTAACCAAACAAGACTAAGGTTTTTGAAGAAGCTTTTGACTTGATAAAAGTAAAACAAACTTGAAAGTTACAACTCGATAGACAAATTATAAATTACAAGCAACGAAACAACAAAGAACAATTGGTACAAAAAACGAAGCAAGAAGGGCAAAGAAATCGGCCAACCTCACGGCCAAACCACGGCCATCCTAGTTCCTAGGTCAAGTTCATTAGTTAGATCAAATAATTGCGAAACGAGTTCGAAAGCGGGCTAGAAAACAAGTTAGAAACGACGTTGATCGATTGAAAAGATGTCACGCGAATGTGTATTCTACACGGTCTAAAGGGGTCGAATTAGGTCACGAAGTTACGATATTAACGCTACTCATCGAGTGTTAATAGGAAGGTGCTAATCACGCACTCCTATGCTAGCGATAAATCAAGTGAAAAGAGAGATGCGTTCAATTAAGTTATAGAATTGTTAGTCGATTTTTAAAGCTATGTCGATGCCACCTAATATGTCTAATTAGGTTATTAAATTGATCTAACGTCGTCTAAATGAGTCATATGTTAACAATCATAGGTCGAACTAACATGCGAAGGGTCCTAGGGTAGGTCGAATTGGTCGAAACAAACGAGGGATCAAAAGCGAGGAACGAAGTTAGAAATTGTTTTATTAATGCCCTACCTTGAACACGAGGATATGTAAATGAGACGGGGTGTACGACCGACCGATGTGGCGGATTTCTTTCCCATCTCAAGTCAACGCGGGTGTTCATGGTGGTACTTTAACTCATACTCGGACTAAACTAGTTTCATAGTTAACGATGTCAAACGATAAACAAAACGATAAACAATGTAAAACGAACAATGAAAAAACAAACATAAAAAGAACGAAATAAAAGGGAGAAGAGGAGGATTTGATGCACCCTCAACCTACATGTATCGTTGACACCGTCTTGGGTCGTAATCGATGGTAGATTTTATCTCGAGAGGCCGTCGTCGACGAAGGAACAAAGCAATAACACGTTTTTTTGCAAATCTGGACAGCAACTTTCAAACTGCAATTTCTCACTCGTTTCACTGTGAAAATTAGATTTAAAAGATGTTTTGAAAACTAGAAAGAGAGGAGAACAAAGATCTTAAAACAATCCCTGCTCGTTTTGAATTATTGGGCACGAAAAACGAGTACAAACAGAACTGGACAGACAGGAAAAGCCGCGAAAACAGAGCGTATGTCACTCTGTGTTTCGAGGGGATTCGTGTACTCTCAAGGGCAATTTAGCTCGTGAATCTTTGTCTAAGATGTAGATGGATGTTGTGTGGTTAATTAGGAACAAGAAACTCGAATTTTGATGGAGGTTTGAGGGTTGAACGAAGGGTTCCAAAGAGGACACACAAACTGATTCTCAGTTTTGTATGTCGGTTTTGTCGAGGGTTTTTGAGAGGCAATTAGGGTTTGTTTCTGGAGTTTAAAGCTTGTAAGTGACGGTATTATGTATGGAGAACTTAGAGGAATGAATGTATGGTGAAGGGGGGGTATTTATAAGGAGTTAAAGTAGGGTAAAAGGGGGGAGAGGCAGACGGGCTCGGTTTGCACATAGCTGCTGTCCAGCAGCTTTTGTGAGGGTTTGAGAGACTTTGTGAGGGGTTTTCTTGGTGGTTAAGCTAAGGTAATATGGTTAGGATACTAGGGTATGGGTTAGGGTTAATGGGCACGGGTTTTGGTGGTATTTGGAGCGGGTTTTGGGCTCGGGTTTGAGCACGCAAAACAGGGGGGGCTGCTTGTGCTGTTTCGTTTTGGGGCCTGTTTGAGGAGGATTTGGGACGGGAATTGGATGGGTTTTGTGGTGGTATAGGTGCTGGGTTATTGTGGGTAATGTGGAGCACGGGTTGGTGGTGATGGGTTGCGGGTTTGGACCAAGTTTGAGTCGGTTTAGAAGGGCTTTCGATGGGCTATACAAACACGGGTAAAGGAAGGAATTGGGTTGTGTTGGGGGGATGTTTGGAACGAGATTTGGGTGTGGATATGGGGGTTCGAACTGGGTTTGGATGGGTAGAGGCCTAGGTTGGTTAGTGTACTCGAGATTCGTGCCAACTCGTAAAGAAAACGGGCTTAAAAACCGAGCTAAAAGCGAGCTCCAAAACGCGGGTCTAAAACGAGTTTTTTTCGATTTTTAAATCGATTTTTCAAATCGATTAACACATTAAAATAAATGACTTTTCAAATCAAAAACACTCATAAAATGATTTTTCAAATCAAATATTTATTTTATTTTCAATAAAATAAACTTGAGAAAATAAATTCAAAATAAAATAAAATAAATTGAATTCACCTAAAAAAAAGCTTTAATTTAAATATCATTTAAATTAATAAAATACTCCGTCGACAACGCTCATTCTACATCGTAAAACGAACCCAAATAATGACAGTGACAACTAAAGAATACATGTGTCCTATCATCATCGGGTATTTGTCGGGTTCTCTATAAATTCCGATATCGACGGATACGGGTATCTACAAGAGATGATGGTACTACTTGGATTCATCATAGTCTTGAGTTGGTATGTATTTGCTTATCTTATCTTTTCAGTTTTCGGTTTTTTCAATGAAGTTTCTGTTGGTGGGATGGTTTCTTCGGTTGTTTGCAATTAGGTAATTTGATATCATCTGTTAGTTTGATTGTTTTATTTCGAATTCATGGTTTATTAATCAAGTCGTTGTTGCTTATACATTATTCCTTGCATCTCTGCTAATTCATGATACCTTCTAGATTTCATGTTTTCATTTGAGTTCTGTGCTGATCTATTAAACTTTATAACATTATGATGCAGGTTGTCGTGCCCGTAGAGACAGTTAGGTATGTAACTGTGGCTTCACACCTGATATGTGATATAAGTGGTTCGACTTTGGAGGACCCATTATCAGACCGGTACAACAAGCTCGGATGCAAAATTGCCCCATTAGAGGGTCACTCATATAGTAGCAACATGAGTGTTAAGAACTTGGAGAAAACTTAAGCACCCATCAAAGTGGGGGTGCAACTATAGGTTAGTTTCCTTGTAGTCATCTTTTGTGGAAATATGTGTGCTTTTTATCTCTCTCTCTTTTAGATAGTGGAACTACTGGTGATGGTAACATTTATTGCTCTGATTTTGCAGGTCACCAGCAACGAGACTAGCCTTGTAGCTAGATGTCGAATAGTATGTGCTCATGCTCATGATTATCACATTAATTCAATATCACAAAATAGGTGATGATTCTTATAAGCATATAATCATAGCTTTAAATGTGTTATAAAGTTCGTGATATGTATTTCCATCCCAGATGCATATCCCAGCAATCAGGGTCATAAATTTATGGCATTTTCTATTTTTTTTCTTTTTCTTCCAAGATTGTTTATACAAAGCATTCACGGTGTGGCGATTTGAGTACTGGTAAGCAGGCTCTCTATGTCATTTTTTTCATATGTTTGCATCAAATTTGACTATGTTCTTTTCATGTCGATGCTAAGGTATCTGTTAGATATATTAATCAAATAGAAATAGTTTGGTGGCTATTATCTCGCACATTATTTAATTGCTACTCCATCCGTCCCAATCATTTGTTTACCTTTGGTTAAAATACCCATCACAAAAAATATGGATATTTTAACCAAAGGTAAACAAATGACTGGGTCGGAGGGAGTGTAACTTTCTTAAGAAAATATGGAATTAACTCTTTCCATAGAAAAAACTACCTTTTGATGTCTGCTTTGTTAATCATTGCCACTGTATTAGATGTAAATTTTCCGGCTGTGTTTCTTTGGACTGACTGCAGGATGAACCGGAAAACTCCTATAGAAAAAAGTTTCAGCAGAACAAGAATTCACTCAATTGATGAAGGTATCTCTTTGGACTGAGTGTGGCCAAGTGTATTTTTTTGTCATTTAGAACTATTAATCTTTATCCTGCTTCATTCCATTAGTGATTGCTGGTTCTGTTCTATGAGTGATACAACTATGAGGTCGCCTAATTGGTACTAACATGTTCTTTAACTTGCATTCACTACTACAGATACAGACTATAACAACGGGTAAAAACCGTTGTAAAAACAAAAAGCGGCCGTTGTAAAAGGTATTTACAACGGTTAGGTTATTTACTAAAACCGTTGTGGAAACTATTCAAAACGGTTAAAAGTCGTTGTTGTTGCGAGTAAGTCTTTGTGGAAAGTTTGACAAACTTTTGGTGGGAAAGATATAACAACGGTTATACGGAACATAACCGTTGTTGTATCTTTCCCTCCAAAATTGTGAAGACTTTTAACAACGGCTATACGGAACATAACTGTTGTTGAAATTGTTAGTAACAACGGTTCTTCTTTTAAAACCTGTTGTTGAATATTATGCACGGGTATTTGTGAAAGGTTTTTACAACAGTTCTTCTTTAAAACCTGTTGTTGAATATTATGCGCGGGTATTTGTGAATGGTATTTACAACGGTTTTTGTTTAAGTAACCGTTTTTATTACATTTTCTTAATTTTTTTTAAAATTAAATTTGTTTCATGCCATTCAAAATCCTGCATATATCAGAAGCAGCATATATCAGCAGCCGGGTTCATCATAACTCAATAGATACAATTCATCTTTCAGATTAATTCATACTAACAACAGCAGCATCATACTTACAATTTACAACAGCAGCATCATATTTACAATTTACAACAACAGCAACATCATAATTCATACTAACAACAATTTACAAAGATCATTCCCTAAATTCAACAAAACATTTACTAAACTGATCTGATCTAAGCTCTAAGCTAAGTATCATGCATTTAGTCTTCATTGCAATGATTTAAGACGTATTTGCCCAACATGTCCCTTACCTCGTCTATTGGGTGCTTTTTGAACTCAAGTAGATGTTGCGCGTTGATTACATACTGCGGAAAAAACAAAGACATACAAGACATTATTGTAACAACATACATCATTCAACATTATAGCAACATCATGGTATAGAAGCAAGCAAGACAACATCAGCTCTAATTTAAAAAAAGTAATAAACACATTATGAAATTACTAACCTTTTCTGGAATAAGGATATATTTTCGCATGATAACCTCCAACATGAACCGACAAACGTAGTATCCACATTGTATGCTATCCGGCTGGCGAGGGACCTATTATTACATAAAAAACGAAAAGACGAGAAGGCCCACATCAGAATCTTGCACTTTAGGTATTGTATTTGCGCACGTATTATTATTAAAGACAGATTTTTGCACTTAAGGTATTGTATTTGAGCACGTACCCCTATTATCGTAATAAAAGTAGGGCCATCATCAGAATCTTTCGTGGGTTGATCCTCGTTAGCTCTTTTCTTCTCAAAGGCCCTTTTTTTATTAAAAAAAAAAAAAAAAAAAAAAAAAAAAAAAAAAAAAGAGGCAGAAACTCATATTTTTGGGGCAAAAATGAGCGTTTTGCTATAAATAAAAATTGAAACTTAATGTTATTAAAAATAAATTCGTATTATAAACTTACTTAATAATCAAATCCTTAAAGGTCTCGCTTGGTTCTCTATGCAAAAAGTCCAACCAAAAAACTTTCTTCCTGCTCGGCATGATGGCTGCTAGCACCCAATGACTCCTACATACATCAAGAGACATCAACATTATTAACAAGTACATATATTAGTTATGAAAATGCAATTGAAGGGGGAAACGTAATGCTAATGATGTATTACCCGATTTCATTATAAGGGGCAAAAACCAGCTTTTTGGTTGTCGCCAATTGCCGAGCAATATAATCTACCCGATCTTCGAACGAAAACATCGGGATATGCATAGATAAAATATAGGGGCACAAGAATCCGTATTGATCACATGGAATCTTGTTCTCGGGGATCACCCTCAATTTCAATATCATACATTATTACGGTATTAATTCCGGTATTTAAAACACTATCTAGTCAGAATATTAGAATATCATGAAGTGATTTATTAAGAAACTTACTTCATCCAAATAAATAGGTGTTGGACATCAATCTCGTCAAGGCCAGCCCAAATGGCTAGCAGCTCCCATGACATAATTGCTTCGCACTCAACCTCTAAAAAATCCTCCTCGAGCGGAATAATTATCAATTGCTCGTTTGCTATGCGATGGCTAGCCTTCGAATACAGTTTCCTCATCGTCACCGTTCTTACTTTTAGCATGAATTCCTTCCCATAAAAATTAGTGGAGTTTATACTCCTAACATCTTTCAGTGCAGGAAAATAATGCTTCTCTCTTTTTGTGCTACTACCACCAGCCTATACATGTAGATAATTAAAATAATAAAAAATCCAAAGGTAACATATCCTAGCTAGCTAGTTGGAGTAATAAAAATACAAGAGTACTTAACTAAATACCTCATCAACCTGCTCTTTCAATGATGAGGCAGTAGTAGGTATGACTGGGGACATAGGCATATCCGTCTTTTTTGTCCCCTACACAAAATTTCCATGCTTTTTAGAAATACAGAAAAAATATAAATAAAGGGAGGTTTTTAAAAAAAATGGAGAAGTTAATTAAATACCTCATCAAGTTGTTGTTCCAACGAGGTAGTTGGCATGTCTGGGGACTTAGGCTTATCCGGCTTGTCCGGCTTTTTTGTTCCCTACACAAAATTTCCATGCTTTTTATAAATACAGAAAAAATATAAATAAAGGGAGGTTTTTAAAAAAATGGAGAAGTTAATTAAATACCTCATCAAGTTGTTGTTTCGACGAGGTAGTTGGCATGTCTGGGGACTAAGGCTTATCCGGCTTAGCCGGCTTTTTTGTTCCCTACAAAAAAAAATAATATATAAATTTAACATATAAGAATTTAACATATTAAGGTATTTTTTCTAACCCCAACTGCTTTCGGTTGAGGCGGAGTTGAACGAGCCAGGAAGATGTGAGATTCAGGCCATTGGATGAAACTTCCAACCGCATCTGCCAGAATGGTAATGTCGTCACGAATTAGGACGGGCAGTTGAAATTTTTCATGGCCTTCAAAGACTTGAGTTATCTCCACTTTTCTATGATTCGGCAAAAGTTTTTCGCCATGAACCAATAAAGTTCCGCTGATTTGGTGGGCCAGTCTACGAGACCCCGGCCAACACGCACAAGTGGTTTCTCGGATTTAGGGTCAGTAAGAATAACTACCCTCCTGTTTACGGCCTGAAGAATACACATACATTATATATTATATCCCAAAATTTAATAGAATTCATATAAAATTTAACTAATTAAAGACTTCATGCATACCTTCGAAAAAGCGTGAACCGATTTGAAGGGGATGTATGTTGCTGTTTTCCATCAGCCGTCTTCTCAAGTTGCATCCCCTGATTATTGTCAGCTGTGGCGGATAACTCAAGTTGCATCTCCTTTTCAGACTCATTTACCTAATAAAATTAACCAATGACACGATGTTAGAAGTTATAGCATTAGAGCTGGCAGGGAACACACCCCCTGATCTTACCCAAAAAAAAAAAATAAGGAAGTCATATATTTACCTTATCGGCTTTAGTTGTTACAACTTCAGAAGCATTATGTACCTGATCTTTCTGAATCTCGTTGACCGATACTTCCTTCTCATGTATTTCCAAGGTAGTAGTGTTCTCGGCTTCTTGACCAATCTGTTGTACCTTACCCCCTTTAATGACATCCTCCATCATGTTCAATTCTTCTTCGGAAGGCTTGCCTCCGTAATTCATCTTTAGTATCACGGATGCCAATAACTGAACCTGCATGCCAAGAATGTAATGTTTCAACAATTTGTTTAAAACAATAACATGTGAACTTAAATGAAAATAATAGAATAAATGGTACCATGTCAGCCTTATTCTTCCTTTTCTCCTTTTTTTTGGGGCAGTTGTCCCATAATATTTTGTGACTCCAACCTGTAACGGGACGCCCCTCAATCGACCTGGATGTTCGGGTCGGCCGATCGCTCTAGTAAGAACGTCGCCACGACCATTGGGAGTGAATTTCCCTTCTTCTACCTCCTTCAATACCTTCTCCTATAATATATTAAATAAACTTCAAATTATATTTGTGACTAAAATAATAAATTTAGTAATGAACTCGTCTTAATAAAATAATGCTTACTATGTTGGCCAACACTTCCTGATCATATTTGTCAGACAGCCGGGATCCTTTAGGCGTGTGCCCTTCTTTATAAGTTACATGCCGATCCAAGTCGGTCACTCCCTTTGCCACCTACACATTAACATGGTAACAGTTATATATATAAATGTGTATCAAGTCCAAGTGTGATTAAAAAAATCAAATAAACAGGGGGATAATGCATGCTACTTACGAGGTTGTCTTCTATCAATCTGTAACCGCCTCGAGAACCATACCATTTCCCCTTCTTGCATGAAATGTTAGCACGATTTCTTTTGCTAACGGCCTTCAAATTATATAAAAGCGCAAGTAGATGAGATAATAAAAAAATTACAAAGAACTCATTAATTAAAAAAATGATAGGTAAATCATTAAAAGGCGAGGATATTTAACCTGAAACTTCTCACTAGTTCGAATCGCTTTGAAAAGATCCCATTGTTCCTGACTGATGGTGGGACACTTGTTTTTCGGTGGGCTCTTACGCATCTCCCCCATTGCCTTGTCCACATACAACCAATACTTAGCAACGTCACACTTCCACTGCCTTAAGACACTCCCTGCCTTCTGTATTAAATACTTATCATAGCATTCGGCAATATCAAAAGCTTCCTTTATACGATCCAAGTATAACTGCGCCAATTTTGGATTCAAATTCCTAATTTCATCTAAATGGATGGGCATAAACTGTCTTGTGCAACATCCAATCCAAGTGGATAAATGCCCCGCATTTGGACCAGTAGGGAAACCCTTCGCGTTCCATTTTATTTTAAGCGGCTTTTTAGCCGCTATAGCTGCAAGGGCTGCAGGGCACTTCGTAGCACCCCTCTCACCAGGCTTATTATCCCCAGGCTTATTATTCTTTTGACTTCTTTTCTGTTTTTCACCCATAATAATCCTAAATCCCAAATATGAATGAAATAGGAAATGAATAACTTAACAACGTCATGCAGAGTATTATCTAAAACCCTAAAGAGGAATGAAAATTTAAAACAGTTTGAGTTTCTAAAATCCTAAAACCCTAATAAGAGGAATGAAGTAGATGATGCGGGATGATAAAGATAACAAAGAAGACGAAAAACAAACAGATGAAAAACAAAAAAGATGATCTTAAAACCCTAATGACAAAACACAAAAGTGAACATACCTGATGATGATGATGATGATAAAGAGAATGAGCAGGATGATAAGGGAAGGCAACGGAATCTGGGCGACGGCCGGCAACGAGAATGTAGAAAGCGGGGGAGAGAGAATAAACTCAGGATACCAACGGTTGAACTGATGTTGTGTGTGTTTGTGTGGTATGTTGTATGTGTTTGTAAATTAGTTTTTTATTAAGACAAACTATTGACAACGGGTCCTTAAAACAAAACCGTTGTGATATGTTAATAACAACGGGTTTATAAAAGTCAACCGTTGTCATAACTTTATTACAACGGTTAAAATATACCCGTTGTAATATATTTTCACCCAATTTGCGCCAAAATGAAATATGTCTAAAAAAGCAATGACAACGGGTAGAAGTACTACACCCGTTGTTGAAAATAATAACAAGGGTAGTGTCACTATAACCGTTGTTGATAGTAATAACAACGGGTAATGTCAATGTAACCGTTGTTGAAAGTATTAACAACGGGTAATGTTAATATAATCGTTGTTATTGTTTAACACTTTTTTTTTAAATTACTGTAATTCCATTACAGTCCAAACCTGTAACAATACATACTGTAACAGCAGAAGTACTATATACTGCAACATTAATCAGCAATTTCAACAACAACATCCACATCTAATAATATGATCAAGAAAATAAGACAACAACACCAGCATGCATGCATACTGCATATCTACAGGATTTACCATGCCATGCAAATTTGGGAATCTTTAACAATGACCATTGCTTCTATTGGCTTTTTAAAGCAACCAAAAGCTAAAGACAACATACATACACTCCACCAACACATCTCAAACTTGCCATAAATTCAGAAAAGAGGCATCCCATTAGCTCCCCACAACTCACAAATAAACCATCAAATTACTGGTCTGAAAATGACTCAAAATGTTGGTCGTCCATATCACTGTGTCCTGATGAATGCCCCAGGCTACATACATATAGACAATGTAAAATTTGCTGCCAAAAGCTTTAATCCTTTGAGGAATAAGCTTATTGAGCTGGGATACTCGGTCAGCAAAGTTAAGCCACAATGGGGGCCATGGGGATTCAAAGGGAGTCTACTCATTCAGTTTGGAACATCACCTGCACATGCAGAATCAGCATTTAAGCTTGACATGATGTTTCAACTCAGAGGCCATGGCAGGAACGACAGGAATGCTCCGAATGGATCAACACTCGAACCATACCTCTGGGTAGCCACAGACGAGGATGCCGAGCTTCTGAAGAATACCGTGGACTATATCCAAGTGCCGTATGCGACCATCTTTGATGGGCAGCAGTCGGCCAGGTCAGAAAGCGTCGATGCCTACAACCAGGTTGTGGCTGTTTTCCAAGCAATGTACCCCTAAAACCCCTACAAAATGTGTCCGTGTATGTGGCTGAAACTTCCAAGCAACGTCGTGTGTTATTTATTGAGTGTCAAACTGTGTGTGTCCGTATCCGCCTATCATAAGCAGTGTCGTGGGCCTGTATCAAAAGGCAACTTAAATAAAGGTAGTGTAACTCTGTGGTCTTGTAAGATTTCCAGTACTGTTGTATAAGTAGCGTCGAGAGTATCAGTGCTTTACGTTTGTATTAAATATGCAGTTCCTTCTACTAATCTGTTCAGTGGAGATAGTTATTTTAAAAAAAAACTAAAAGGAAGATATATATATATATTTAAAAAATAAAAATAAAAATAAAAGCTAATAACTTACATTATAGATCATCTTAGGATCGGGGACATTTCTTGGATGTCATAGTTTCTTCGTTAACCCAAATACCTTCACCATGGTCATCACGCATATAGATGCTTTCAGTGTCCTCATAATCAGTGTCAACATCGTCGAAATAAGATACATTGGTAGAGTGATCCATTCCCTCAAAAACGACATCCTGATCATCATCACCATTATCGGATGGACTACTCCTTCTACTCCTTATAGACAGTACAACAGACCACTTCTTATCCATGGGATCGGTGACATAGAACACTTGTTTAGCTTGGGATGCCATTATGAAAGGACATCCTTATTATTGCCAACCTTACCCAGATTGACCAACGTAAATCTCATCTTATCCTTTCGGACACAATGGATGTTGTTATCAACCCAGTTACATCGAAACAAAGGCATTGTGAAATCAATGTAATCTAGTACCAATATTTCTTGAATAACACCATAATAAAGGCATTTTCCCCAAATAGGCTTTTTATCTTTTGAAGTAGCAAAGTGCATTGCCTCAAATTCAGAACTCACACCACTATTTTGCATTGTGCTCAACTCATCTTGCTCGCGGGTGTAAAAAGTATATCCATTAATGGCAAAACTGCTGTAAAAGGTGACCCTGACATTTGGACCTAAACCAAGACGTAGTAACCTAGGAGAGATGTCATCACTAGTTTGATTCGTACACTCTAAGACAATATTCCTACACCACTCTGCAAACGTCTTCGTATGCTCGTTTGCAATACACTTCTCGGTCTTGTTTGGGCGATCGTATTTGAGCTCATATTTGTGTTGTTGAATATAAGGTTGCACCTCATCTTGGTTGTTTAGCACATACGTATGTGCTAAATGCAACATTTCACGTGTCACAATTTTCTCAACCCGACCCCTAATACCTTTTCCGGTCATCCAGTCACTATGACGATTCTTAGGAACGCCAATCAACTCCTCAGGGGAAAGATGAGCGTAACAAAATGAAAGAGCTTCGTCTAAAATAGCGTGTTCATCAATACAACCTTCCGGACGATACCGATTAGATGTATAGTCCTTGTAGACTTTCATCAATCTTTCGAAAGGATACTTGTATCTCAAGTACACGGGCCCAAGGTACAAAATCTCCCTAACCAAGTGAATGGTCAGATGAATCATGATAGTGAAGAAAGAGGGTGGAAAATACATTTCCAACTGACAAGGAGAGGTTACAACGAGGTCCTGCAATGAATCCGCGTCATCGGGATCGATGACTTTCTCGCATATGGACTGGAAGAAGAGACAGAATCTAGTTATAGCATATCTTACCTTTTCAGGTAAAATGGAACGAATAGCCACAGGTAGTAATTGTTGCATCAAAGTGTGACAATCATGTGACTTTAACCCGGTGAGTTTTAGGTCTTGCATCGACACTAAGCTTTTGATGTTTGATGAATAACCATGTGGCACTTTAATTCCATTCAAGCATGCACAAAACTCTTTTTTCTCATTCCGTGATAGGGTATAAGCTGTTGGCGGCAAAAATGTACGATTACCTCTCTTCTGTGGTGCCAACTCTAGCCTAATACCCAACAATTTCATATCTTCCCTAGCTGCGGCGTTATCCTTTGTTTTACCGGGAACATTCAGAAGGGTATTGATAATATTGTCACAGACATTTTTCTCAATGTCCATGAAATCGAGGCATTGTCTGACCTCCAGGTCAGGCCAATATGGAAGTTTATCAAAAAATATGGATCTTTTCTTATACCCACGAGTAGACAATTTAGAGCCTCTCTTTTTCCCATAATCTATCTCAATATGCTTTACTTTCTGATAAACTTCATGCCCACTCAAAATTCTAGAAGGTTGACGAAGTTCTTGTCTTCCATTGAATGCTTTCTGCATCTTGCGATAACAATGGTCATGATACAAGAACCTCCTATTTCCCATATACACATACTTACGAGAAGACTTCAAGTATTCAGACTCGATATCCTCCCCCACACAATGGACAAGCCTCTTTCCCATGAACTGTGTGCCCAGAAAGGTCGCCATAAGCTGGATAGTCAGATATTGTACACAATAACATCGCTCTCAAATTGAAAGTTTCGTTCTTATATGCATCAAATACTTCTATCCCACTATCCCACAACATTCGCAAATTATCTAGAAGAGGTTCCAAATAGACATCTATATCATTTCCAGGTTTTTTAGGGTCGAAAATTAACAACGACAACATCAAATACTTTCTTTTCATGCACACATATGGAGGTAAGTTATAAATAGCCAACACTACTGGACAAGTACTATGTTGGCTACTCATGTTTTCCTGTGGGTTCATTCCATCAGTTGACAGCGCTAGACGTAAGTTTCTAGGTTCATTGCCGAACTCGGGATACTTAGCGTCGAACGATTTCCATTGCATACCATCCGCATGGTGTCTTAACTTTCCATCATTTATTCTTCCTGTTTCATGCCAAGTTAACATTTTTGAATCATCGGGATTCGCATAAATCCTTATGAATCTTGGTATCACTGGAAAATACCACAACACCTTAGCCGGGATCCCTTCCTTATCCTTATAACGCCACTCCAAACATTTAGGGCAATTGGTTAAGTTTTGATATAATTTCCGATACAATATGCAATCATTTGGACATGCATGTATTTTCTCATATTTCATACCCACTCCTCTTATTAGTTTTTCGCCTCATATGTCTTAACAGGTAGAACATTACCATCTGGAAGCAACTCATTTATCAAGGCTAAAAAAACTAGTGAAACACGTGTCACTCACCCCATTTGCCTCCTTGATATTATACAACTTCACCACAGCCGACATTTTTGTGAACTTACAACCAGGATACAGAGGTGCTTTAGACTCACACAACTTCTCATACATGTTGTTAAGGTCATCCCAATTAATAGTGTCATCACCTACATCTTCAAAAGCATTCGACTCATCATCATTATCTTCATTATCTATAGACCCAACATTCAACTTCTCTGCTTCCAACTCTTCCAACTCAAAAAACTCGGCAAACTCAGGATCATCAGTTAGCCTTTCGTATACCTCAACATCATTTTCTTCAAAGCTATTCTCGTCCTCTAATGGTTCCCAATGAAAAATACAACGTGTATAGGATCGACTAAATCTCCACTGTTCTAGGTGTATTTTAACGTCCGGAAAAGCCATATACCTAATATTACCACATCTTTCACAAGGACATGGAATACTAGAAAAACCTTTGAAATTGTTCGAAACGACTTCATAAAATTCAGCTAAACCATCCTTATAGTTGGGGTCACTCATATTTGCATCAATCATCCAAGTTCGAGTCATTTTTCTACGTTCGTAATATATAGGCAATTAATTCAGAAAATCCAATAATAGGCAAACAAATAAATGAAATTCAGGAAATCAATTAAGCTAAATTATCAACAAATTAGATAATAACCCAAAAAATTCACAAATTCAAAAATAATCGACATTCATAGGCCAGGAAATTGAACATACAATCCTATATCTATATATAGCTTTAAAATCTTAATAAGAAATAGTTAATAAGCTAAGAAACATATATACCTGATTGATAAATAAGATGAGGGAGAGAAGACGGTGACAATAGTGACGGAGATGAAGACAGAGAGAGACGACCAGGGAGGAATGGAGGATGATATTTGTGTATAGTAGCAGTATTAGCTTGTGTTTGTGTTTTGTAGCGTATAGCACAATAAAGCAATCTGTTGTTCTTTAGATTTTCATAACTTTAATAACAACGGTTATTGAGTCTACAACCGTTGTTACAACCTAATAACAACGGTTTCTAACATAACCGTTGTAACTACTTTTCACTAATTTTGCGCCAAATTATTAACAACGGTTAAAATGTATTACAGAGTAAACTATTGTTATTAGTTTTTATATTAACAACGGTTGTGAAAGTTTGACCCGTTGTTAAAACCAATAATAATGGTTAACAACACATAACCGTTGTAATTAAGTTTAGTAAAATTTCGCAAAAAGATAATTATCCATTCTACAACGTCTTTTGGTGATTTTCGTGAATAGCGTTGTTAAAGGGCCGTTGTAGTTGCCTGTATTTGCGGTAGTGATTGTATAGTATAGTAACATGCATTATGAATAGGTTGATAGAGTTTGAGTTTGATCATATTTGAGCTGATTAAAGTTGGAATTAAATTTGATGTTTGGGTTTTGTTCGTTTAAATAATGTTGGAGTTTGATGATTTCTGTTTTTATTAAGTTGAAAGATGGTTAGGCTAATTTAGTTGGAGTTTGATGGGTCTTATGTTAATTAAGAGGAATTAGTTTTGGTGTTGTGATATTGTTGTTAAAATAATGTAAACACTTAGTTTCATATCAATTTAGAAACATGCCATGTGAAATATTCATGTTAATTAATGATCAATGCGGGACAAGCCAAAATAGCAAGGACTAAATTCTTGGTCCAGATGTTATAGTTATGAACTCGCCTTTGTTTGAAATTGTTGATTAGTCCTTTGGAAATCTGTTCATAAAATAATTTTATCTGCTAATGTTGGCATTTTATTCCATTAATCACAATCGCATACCTCTAATACTTTTTTGGAAACATTAGATCATTAGTTCGAAGATAGGTTTTTCAAGTGCTCCATAAATAATAGTGAACTTGTGTTAGCGGTTAAGGTTGGGATAGTGACACTCACATCTCACATTTAATTTGGCTGAACAATTTATTTTTGATCGTTGTCAGATGGTATGGTGGTTGGATATTTCAGTAAGTTCTAAACTAAACATAACATCTTGTACGAGATTTTGCTGTCGAGCCGTTTTATCTTCCCCAGAAACCTGAATACAGTGAAAAGAAATGGCGTGTTGTAGGAAAAAGGACCAAACTTAGAGGGAGCAATATATATGCTTCTTATTTGGAGTTGGAGCTTTCAGGTGGTCTTAGCTTGATTGTTTTTGGTTCAAAAGGACTTTCTTGAGGCTTGTTGCTCATTTATTTCTCCCCTTTTCCTAATAATGAATTATTATTCGGCTTTTCTATCTGACACCAAATAGGGCTTGGGAACATATTTGTGGTTACACCTCCTATAATCACGAGTCTGGGTATGTTACATCAACAGCCTCGTTTAATCTTAGGGGTTGCAGAATCAACCCTTATCATATACTCTTACCTATATATCGTTCCTAAAAGGAATATTGCATTAGGCGGACATCTTTACATTGCATTAGGCGGACATCGTTCCTAAATAATGATTAATTTCTAAATCCTTTTTTTTCGTGTTGTTCTCAAAGAGTTATGTGTATGGACTACCCTTTTATTAGTTGTCCCGACACTCAATGCTGGCCCGATCATTAATCAGTTTACAAAGGGGTTGCTGAGGAGCTTTTTTACATGTTGATTATGGTTCTCTTCATCCAAGAACTTGTCAAGGTATTGGCTCAAAATCTTGTTAGAATATTATAGCGATATAAAGCTTCTAATAAGAGGATGGTGGGTTCATTTAATACATGTCACATTCTTTTGACTCTTTTTAATACATGTCACGTTTGTTCAATTATAGTTTAGGCACGGGTATGAAGCTGAAGGCGTAAGAATTACCCCCAATATCGTCTTAATTTGATTATTTAATACATGTCACATTCAATTTTGCATCCAGACTTTTAACTAAACGTTATTTTAATCTTAATTTGATTTTTTTAAATGATGTATATTGAAGAGTACTTGGTCATCACAAACATTACTCTGTCGTTCTCTTGGCCGACACATATTAAGGGCCTTGTTTGTTTTGTTGGTGTTACGTATATACCATAAAAGATTAGTCGGGATCTTTCAACTTTCTTTCAGAATACAGACGACATCTATCTTAGTAGTGAAAGTCATTAATTGTCGGTACACACGACATGGGTTCAAAACCTTTTCAGCATCAAACCCGAGCTTCTGGCTCCTTTTACACACAAATTTCCTTTCATAAATAAGCTAAAAGTTTTGGTTGGTCTCTAAGAATTGAACTATGTGTATTTCAATAGATGAATTTTCTCTGATCCGATGCAGGATGCAGTTTGAATATATACAATGAACAACTTGGCTACAAACTGTTAGTCATTGTCATATTAGAGCAAGATATTTATCCAGTAGTTTCTTATTATTTCGGGTTATCTTGGTAGTTAATTTTTTTTATTAATGCATGTTTTGCAACTCTTCCCACTGGAGAATATGCTGCTGTGACCATTTTACTATTCTTTGGTTTGAAGTCAAATTAAGATGCATGGGAGCTTCCTGATGTCAAAGCTGAAAACAAGGAGGGTCCTAAACTTGATGAATATGCTGAAGCGGAGGAGCTTCTGTAGGAGAAAGTAAGTAGGCACATCTTTCTTTGGAAGTATTATCTGAACACCACTATGTCTTGCCTTGTGCCATTTATCCAAAATACTCCCTTGATCTCTTCAATCTGCGCAAGTGGGGTAAGAGTATTTAAAATGGGTAGGTTGGAGAAAAAATTAAGGGCGAAGACGGGCAAAAATGTAATATATAAACAAATGGGTAAGACAAAGGAAGTAGTTAAAAATTGCATGCCCACCTAAAATAACCAGAAAGGAAGATTTTAAAAATCTTGTGATCCTTTAGATTGTTTGGTTCAATGTTTTAAATGTGCAGGCATCCAAGCGGTTGTCAAATCCTCTTGAAGTTGTGTGGAAATCATTCAGCCTTGTGTTCTTTGCGGTGAGCACTAAATTTCCTTGGCTTTTGGTGTAAATCTCGACTTAATTAGCTCAATGGTTGTAATTTTGGCCATCCTGCATAATCTACATGCTTTATAAAGTTCTCTTAGTCATTCATTTCAAATGGGTTTTGCAGTTCTTGTTGCAGCCATGCACCTAACATCTATACATGCTGCCAGTCGTGACAGATAGATTACAAATGAGGTTAGTTCACGATATCTTTATCTAATTACCCAAAGAAGCCAAAACGCGGGAGGAAAGCGTTCAGTAAAGCTGCTTTAATGCATCTCATATCGCATACCCATATATATGTTCCATGACACACGTGCCTGGCCACACACTGTGCAGGGCCACTATGTCTCTAAGAATCTTTTTGGAGTGTGGAATACTTCAATTAATCTAGGCTACTTTGTGATGAGCGTACGCCCTGTTTTGTGCAGGCAGGTCGGAGTTGCCCTCGTCGAGTTTGGTACGACAGCAGCACATAGCAAATCTTGCTCTAAGCTACAAAATAAGTTTGCCTCAGCTGGAAGTGGCACGCTGACTGGTTTGCCGCCTATTCCCCTCAACAAGGCCCTCACCTTTAGGTGGTAACTCCAAGCTCAGACTCTCGTCAATACAGATAATACATGTGCCTTTACCCATGAACTGTTTAAAACGCGTGTCATGGTAGCATGAGCCAGGCTTAAAAAGCATATGATGTTTACATTTCACTCATGTTATTGCATTCTTTAGTTCCGTTTACAACAACAACAACAAAAAAATTACATGCCTTAGTAGCGCTGGCATTTTCCCTTCTATTTTCTTACTGGTGTACTCTAATTATTTTGCATTCCTGTTTTTTTTTTCTTTCGAATATTTTTTTAGCGAGTTTTATAATGACTGTTGTGTTCAATGCATCATTTATAGGTAGATGTTGGTGCCCGTGCTTTACTGTTTCGATACCTCCTAATGATTACTTATTTATTAACGCTTCGCCAAATTGGGGCACCGCGCCCGATCGGGCGCGGTGCAACAACTAGTAGTTTTGAAAATGTCTCATGGTCGTTCGTCTGTAGATTAGCTCATGGACGCTAGGCAAAAGGTTTTAGTTGAAAGGAATTAATACCCATCGGATTTTAAAATTTCAAGAAAAAAAAAATTAGTCGTATTTAGTAAAATTGAATCCTTACCAAACCAATTTTGGTGGCGTATCCACGTAATTTAATTTTTTTTTTTTTTTTTGCATTAATATGTATTTGTCAATCACAAACACAACACTTAATATTCTATGTGTTGTGTATAGACCAGTCAAACGGGTCGCGTTGGTCGGGTCAGAATACGAATCGAGTTGAATACGGGTCGGGTCACAGGTCTGGTTAGAGTCAAAATACGGGTCAAGAAATAATTTCTAACGCCTTTTTCTCACGATTTTTTAATCAAAAATTATTTTTTAAAAATTAATATTTTTATCATATTCAATGTCTACATTAATTATATTGATATAATTATTATAATAAAGTTTTTTTAATAATTATTTTATTAATAATATTATAAAATATTATAAAAGCTGTAATATCCGGATATTGTGGGACCATATAAGAGATCTTGGAATGCGTGAGAGGCCACTCAGGGGTAAGGAGTAACCCTACCGTGGATCTATTGGAGTGTTTGATGGACCTAGTGAGTGTACACTAAACCAAGTGGGACTTAGACTAGACCTAGTGAGGCTCCAGTGGACCGAGTAGAGCTTCCAGTGGACCTAATAAGGCTCTAGTGTGTCCCGAGTACCTTGTTAGTGGCTGAGGTCCGGCTGTTTGGTGGGCAATACTGCGGTGCCGTCACCGGGGTGTGGATACGTCTGGGTGCATCCTTGTACTGGTATGATGATCGTATAATAGAGTCTAGTTCATATCATTTGGCATGTTGCGTATTTATATATCGTATTGTGTTTTATGTCTTATTATCGAAACGAACCTGTTTGGGTTGTGTGTAATTGTAACCTATTTCCGGGGTGACCTGTGTTAATCCATATGATATTTCCAATCATATGGGGAGCAGTCGTTCACAGGTTGCATTTGGTAGCACAGGATTACGGGCCGAAATACGGAGTTGGAGTCGAGGCGTTTATTAATTTTATAGTTGGCATAGAAGTTAGTGGTCATGTATAGAGATCACTTGTAATATTCATTTGTTCATATGTAATTCACTAAACTTGTCATTAACAATTTTTTAACTTTTTTTCAAATATAATATATAAATATTAATATTTTATTAAAATTCTTGATTTATCTTTGACCCAACAGGTCGACCCGTTCGGCCCGGGTCTCGGCCCTAATATAACGGGTCATTTCGGGTTCGGGTCAAACGGGTTAACGAGTCGAAATTTTCGGGTCTTGATCCTGAAAAACGTGTCGGGTCGGGTCAGAATTTGACAGGTCTAGCTGTGTAACTAGTGAACAAGCCCAGTTTTGCTAAATATTGTATTATCACAAATTGCCACAAATTGTTCTATAAGACCTACTCCGTATATTTAGGTAAGACTAACCCAATAGCATAAGACCCAACAAAATTACTTAATAAAAATATGAAATCAATCAATCAATACTATATATTAAGTCCAGAAACTAAGGGACTTCAATGTAATTAAAGAAAATTATACAAATTAATTATACTATATAGTTTTAAATCACTAGCACCGTGTGATGGACCCGATTAAGGGATCTCAATGCAAATATTATATAGTTTGGGTTAAAATTAAATTATATAGAAGCTTGGTAATTTTTCTAAACATTTGTAAGAGACTAAAACATAGTCAATTTTCTTAAAATAAAACAATTAATTAAAATGATCAATTTCCTTAAAATAAAATAATTAATTAAGATGGTCAATTTCAAGGAGACTAAAAGAAAGAAGATGCTTAATTGGTAATTTTCCTAAATATTTATAGAAGACTAGAAGATGGTCAATTTCCTTAAAATAAAATAATTAATTAGTATAAACATGCACACTTATGGTATTAATTATTATCATCATAAAATTATATATTAAATTTAAAATTTATGCAATTTTATTAAATTTTATAATTTATTAGATGTATAGAGATGCTAATTATTTAACATACAAAAATATAATATAAGTAGGTTATAAATAATTCAAGTTAGATTCCATAATATATAATATTGCATAATTCTATCGATTTGATTTAATGCATATATGTAATATATTTATATAAATATATAATCCTCTTAAAATTGCATGCATAAGTAGTAAAAGTGATTTCGTCAGTAAAGAAAAGAATTGTAGTAACATTAGATATAGTTATATGATAGTAATCACTCAATTGAATAGTAAAAGTAACAATATTATCAAAGAGATAGTGAAAGTGGTAGAAACAACAATGGGAGTAGTGAAATAATCCATATTAATGCGACAATAGTGAAAGTAACAATAATTACGGCGGGAGTAGTGAAATTATCAATATTAATGCGGCAGTAGTGACAGTAACAATAATTACGGCGGGAGTAGTGAAAGTAACAATGATTACGGGCAAGTAGTGAAATGTTATTACTATTGTTTCATTAATAAGAGTAAAATATTCATAGCGGGAATAGTGAATTTGTCTCAAAATTTATTTTATCGTAATTTTAGGATATGTCATAAAAAATATATTAATGATAAATTTATGAGTTATGTAACTTTAAGTAATTTTATTTAATGAAAAAAAAAACTTAATGGTAAGTAGAGGTAGCCCGGGCGAAGCCGGGCACCAATACTAGTACTATATATTAATTCCAGAAACCAGTGGACTTTAGTTTAATTAAATAAATCTATACAAATTAATTATACTATATAGTTTTTAATCATAGCACTGTGTGATGGACCTGAACAAGAGACTTCAATGTAAATATTATATAGTCTTGGTTGAAATATAAATTTAGAGAATACCAGAATATGGTAAGCTTCCTTAAAATAAACAGGTCTCACTTATGTTATTATTAGTATAAAGATGTTAGTTATTTAACATATACAAATATAATATAAATATGTTATATTTTGGAAACAATTAAAAGGTAAATAAATCAATCTAGATTTCCAAAAAGTATAATATTTCATAATTCATTAAATTTGTAATTTAATTAGTAAAAAATAATGATTGCTCTTTAATAATATTCTAATTTAAGATTTCAGATTTATTTAAATATATAAATCTAATAATATTGTTGAATCGATTGGTAAGCTAATTGACGCATTGTGAGTAGTAAAATCAACAATAATAGTAGCGGGAGTAGTGAAAGTCATACTAGCAACAAGAGGAGTAGTGAAATTAACAATAATAAATGTGGGAGTAGTGGGAAAAAAAATGACGGCGCGAGAATGAAAGTAATAGTAGTCACAACACATGTAATGAAAGTAACATAGGAACAACGGAGAGGGTATGAAAAATTAACTAACAATTCGATTTTAAGAAAATATTTATTTTATTTAAATATATGAGTTTGACAAAACTAACGGGTTAACCGTAAAAATAGCAGGAGTAGTTAAACAAACAACAGAAATAGGTATTAACAAGGGATGTAGTTAAACTAATACTCCCTCCTATTCTCTATTTTCTTCCCTATTTCCTAAAACGGATTATTCAGGTTTTCTTCCCCTTTCCTTTTTTTGGAAACTTTCAATCTTATTTTATTCATTCCTCTCTCCTATCACCAAACCCCACCCAACTCACAATTCTTTATTTAATTCCTAATTATTCATTTCTCTCTCCTATCACCAAACCCCACCCAACTCACAATTCCTTATTTTATTCATTCTTCTCTCCTATCATCAAACCCCACCCAACTCACAATTCATATTTTATTCTCCTCCTTAATTTTTGTGCCCCATCCAAAGGGGAAGAAAAAGAAGAATAGGAGGGAGTAATATTAACAGCGGGAGGGTGAACGTGTCTCATAATTTGTTGATATTTTTACATCTCATCATAATTTTAAGATATAAATTATAAATGTATGTGTTAACCAAATTTAGTGTATCATATTTCATAGAAAATAAATTTTAAATGGTAAATAAAGGTAGTCCGGGCGTAGCGGGGCATCAAACCTAGTAATACTTTTATTTTAATAACCTAATATTTTAAATTAATAACTTATATATTTAAATATGTTAGTTTTCATTATAATAAAGTATAAAGTTATCAAAATAAAATCAAAAACTTAATATCTCAATGTTTTTGCTTGAGTTTTTTTTCTATTGGACAAGTTCTATGCTATAAGACGTTCGTATAAGAGAGTGGTTGTTATATTATTGACCACTACTATTTTTAGAATAGATCAAGTACGTAGTACGTAATTGTTTTGAATGTGGTACCAAAAATAAAGTGAGAGCAGAAAAAAGGAAATATTACCGTACACAAGACAGAAATAACTCGCTACATTAGACAAGATGGGCCAAGGGCCAAGACAATCAAGAAATTTAAACTGCTCTGAATTCGAGAACATAATTTATTTTCGCAATACATTTTTTACTCATTTCAATACTTTTTTTACATTGTTTTCCATTTTATACCCTTGATAAAAAAAACACTCGATCTAGTTCCTCTCAATTACAAACCATACTACTGCGATTAAAGTTCGGGTAATGGCTCGTCGACGAGAGATGTGGCCTGTGCCGAGGGACAGGGAGATCTTGACACGCGCTGGCCGGCGGGGTCGACGATGTCAGTGGTGGGGGAGGACGGTGGTGTGAGTGTGGAGGGAGTTGGTGATTAAATGCAGTACAATTAGCCTTTTTATGTTCATTGTTCAACGTAGTACAATCCATGAAAATGGGAGGGGTAATACGGTTAAAAAGGTATTACAATGAGTAAAATACGTACTACGTAAATCAACACGCATTCGAGAATCACTAGTAATTTTCATAATTACAGTACACATTATCATATTCAATGTCTATATTAATTATATTTACATAATTAGTAAAACAAAGTTTTTTAATAATTATTTTATTATTAAATATTATAAAAGCTATATAAAATTAACTTTTTAATCGTGTTTGTAATTTTAAATAATAAAAGTAATACTCCCTCCAATTTCATTTATTGTTCCTCTTTCCCTTTCTATCCATTTTCCTTATTGTTCCCTCTTTCCTTTTTTGGACAACTTTGTATGGTCCAAAATCAATTTGATGTGGGGTCATGTGTATTGTGTGTTTCAAATTGATTCCCTTATTTCTTATGCCAAAAAGGAAGGGGAACAATAAATGAAATTGGAGAGAGTAATATTTTAACTATTTTTTCAAATATAATATATAAATATTAAAATTTTATTAAAATTCTTTATTTACCTTTGACCCAGCGGGTCGACCCGTTAGGGTCGAATTTCAACCTTGAAATAACGGGTCATTTCGAATTAGGGTCAAACGGGCTACCGGGTCTAAATTTTCGGGTCTTGACCCTGGAAAAACGGATCAGAATTTGACAGGCTTAGTTGTGTAACTAGTGAACAAGCCCATTTTGCTATTTTTAGAATAGATCAAAGTACGCAGTAATTGTTTTGAATGTGGTACCAAAATAACGAGAGAGCAGAAAAAAGGAAATATTACAGTACACGAGACAGAAATAACTCGTTACAGGAGACAATATGGCCCAAGACAATCAAGAAATTTAAACTGCTCTGAATTCGAGAATCACTAATAATTTTCGAAGTGTAAACCCGAGCTGTACATCGTCATACATCTGGAAGATTACATTTTTTTTTACTCTGTATATGTTAACTACTCTAAAAGTAACTAGAATTTCCGAGCAGTAGCTCAAGCATGTCATTAGGGTTTAAAAGTGTCGTGCCACCTACTACAAGTTCTATATCTGGCCTCCCACTTTCCGATAACGCCTCAAAAGCCTCGCGCACCTGTTAACAAGTGAAGAACGTCAACAGAAGCTCTAAAAACCGTACCTCCAAAATTTCTCAATGGGACAGACAAAATCCCTATCACCAATTTAGATCGACAACTATGTCCCTTCCATGAAGAATACAATACAAGCAAGATCATCATGAGCAAAGACATGACATCATCAATGTGGCACAGCAGCAACAACATCAGAGCCTTAATCCCAAAATGACTTGGGGTCGGCTGACATGAATCAATGTGGCACAGCAACAGGCAATTTGACTATGTAGCGTCAGATACTCAGAGAGTCAGAGCTGTTGATAAGACCTTACTATGGTAAACGCGTGTGTTATGTCACTTAGATTCTTCATATTACCTTGCGTACCTTTGTCCAACACTCAACACTAGGCACTTGGAGCATTCAATCTATTTTCCACAAAATACCCAAGTCTAACATATGGTCACAAACTCGTGTTGGATAGTTCTAATCAAGTCACAAACATAGATACTGGGATGACGAAGATGGTGCACCACTAGCATGAAACAAAGCCACAAGTAAATCAAGACATAATAAAATGCAGAAAGAAACTCGAATACAATACAAAACATCAAATGAAATACTGAAAAAACACAAACCTCTATGCCGTTGGTGCCTCCAATAACAAAAACAAAGATGACATTATGGTCTGCAAGGCTAGGTTTTGTCTGCAGAGATCAGGAAGTGAACTTAATTTCAAAAAATCAGGTTTTATTTTATTCTATTGATTTAAGACCAGTAAAAAACTAACCTGCCCAAGGCCAAATCTACCAAATCCACTTTTGAAAAGCCTCCCCACAGCTGAAGAGTGATGCTCTAATCCAGGTATGTCATTTTTGCCCAATGCTCGAACTAACAGTTTGTATAGTAGACCTTTACTTTCCAAAGACTCACCACCAAATCCAAATTCCGACGAAAAAGGTCCATCCCTCAAAGGCGCATTTTTCATCTTTAAACCAGAAAACTTGTACAAGAATTTAAAGAGGTTATCAACCCTATCACGCAATTCCAACTTAAGCTGCACGTCGTTATATCCTTCATCTTTGTTTGTAGGATCATCAACATCTTCATCACCCCAGTTACCCCATTGATCATCATCAAAATCGTCGATATTTAACTCTTTTGCTGGCTCTTTCTCTTTCAAACTAATCTTGCTTCTGTATGTTTCAAGTTCTTTGGTAAGATCCTTGACAAAATTGAGGTTTGCTAATCCTGGGTTCTCAAAAATTGCATCAACAATGGCTTCCTTCATTAGTTGTTCTTCCTGCCAAGAGAAAGGGCTCGTAGATCCTGTTGTCGGAAAATTTTCACCCGCCAATATATACCCAATTACTGTCAGAAGCAAAGCATCTCGAAAAGAAATCAATCCTTGAGATGACTTTGATATGCCATCATGGGACCCGGTTAAGATACTTTTGTTAATCAAATCACCTATCTGAGCAGCCAAACTTTGACTTGTGTCCCCAGCAGACACGTGCAACATTTTTTCGGCGCTGATAAACGCATCCCATTTGTCACAATGTACTTCATCTAGAGCAGCTAGTGTGGCAGCAGCCAACTGGATAATGCCTTTATTTTTCAGAAGAGAAGAGTCGGTTGAAGCCAGGGCATTTATCATATTTTCCAACTCTGACTTCGAGGCAGAACCCGAGCGAGATTTCACGTTCACAGAGATATTCCCCTTCCGAAGGGCTTCTTGGAGCCACTTCTTAACCAGTACAGCCCCTTCCTTCATACCCCTGTCTAATATGGCTTCTAAATAGGGGGTACCACGGAAATTTTCTGTGGCTACAAAGGACCCATCAAGCAATTGTTTTACAGAATTACAAGACGTATCATCTTGAATTCTTGAGCTAAGGTTAATCAAATCCTTGATCTTTGAATCAGGACTACTGGAATTCCATCCACAAAGTGCAGCTTCCATGCCTTCAAGGAGTCGAAAATTATCAGCTCTGGAGTCTTTGTTGATAATGTTATCAAGTGGTATGCGGACATCAAGAGGTGCACGTTGTATGAGAGTAGAACCTGGCTTTGCCTGGGCGTGAGAGTTTCTTGCATGTGTGGATATAGGTGATCTGTCTTTACGGGGCAAAGCAGAAAATACACGGTCGAAGAAGGAATCACCATGACGACTAGGAGTCAAAAGATCCAGAGTGCGATCAATCAACAGCAAGCCAGCTGATCTTCTACGACGGCCTACATCATAGAGACTTGACATGTCTGTCATCATCCTTCCAACTGCTTTTGATAGGTCCCCAAACGAAAATATTTCCAATTTTAGATCCATCTATACAAGAAGAATACAAAATGAAAGCATTAAAATGTGCGAGGTATCAGGGATCTAATTTGCTCAGACGTCTTTAACACAGATGCTAACCAGCTAATAACCCCAAACATTAATATCAAACGCTTATATCATCCAATATAATGACGTCATGTTTATAAACGGATAAATAAATGATGGACATACACCAAATACTACAAATTCAGCATAAGATTGCGTTTCAATCCAAATTAATCTAATACAATAATGCCCTATCATGACTAACTTCATTGGAGGAGGCAGGAACCCAATTTTTTATGTGATGCGATAGTCTCTTGCTATTACTCCCTTCAACCATAATTAGCTCTACAAACAATAGTGCTTCATGCACAAACAGCTCTCAACAACCAAAATGGATTCAGATTATAATCAATTTGGTTTAAAAAAAAAGGGTTTTAGCATGCGCCTATGAATTTATAAGACCAAAAGGGGAAACGATGGCTTGGCATAGAACTGTTTGGGATGGGATAGTCCAGCTAAAACATGATTTTATGGCCTCCTTAGCCATTCAAGATGCTCTACCCACAGTTGAGAGTCTAAGGAACAGAGGGACATCGCTGGTGGATGTTTGCTGCTTATGTAGTTATGTTTCAAGGACGCTGAAACAATTCCCCACCTTTTAGTGCAGCTAGTCCAATGAAGTATAAGCACACATTTGCAAATGGACAGGACCAAGTATAAAGAGGAATTCCCTAATGGCAGTCATAAGGTGGTTGTCTCATTGCCATAGAGGTCAGCATACAATCATAAGAAATAGAAGACTCTTCCAGGATTTGAAGAGAAGACCTGAGGATATCAATAAAACTACTATGTTTCAAATTTGTGTCAGGGTCTTGTATAAGGAGGGTGATGAGGGAACTCTATTAGCAGCTATTGGCTGTTAGTTTTTACTCTATTGGATTTACTTCGAAGAATCAAAGAGCATACTACAAATTGCACTAGTAATTACCTTATTGATGAGTTATCTGATCTGTTCAAAAAAAATTATAATAGAAGACATAAATAAAAAAAACATAGCTAACTACAGGTATTATGATCTAAAGAATAAAAAATGGTTTAAATGCTCAACCTAATAACACGACTATCAAACTAAAATAGTCAATCATTCAACTTCAAACATATCAGGTCAACAAATTTGAATAAACTCAGCAAATCAAAGAACAAATGTAAAGCACAAACTTATAGAAGCTCTGACAACAAAGACGTGCATTACCTTAGAGGTCAGATAGTAGAGAAAATGGGCAGTAAGGGTTGCCCCAGGGACCTCTTCACCATCAGAAGTAATTCCTGTGCTCATTGGTGGCAATCCAGGGCTGAGTGAGTCCTCATGTTCGGATGACAAGCTAGCTTGTGCAACTGACCCTCCTGAAGGTAAGACAAAGAATTTTGGTGACAGAGGACAAAATATCATGGGGAAGTGCTGTACAGAGACAGCCAATTTTTTTTCTCTCCCCTTAGAATTTTCATCATAGGCTCCTCTTGCAGTCGGGCTAGTAACAGTTTGAGAAATATCCTTCTCATCAAATGTAGCCCATCCTTCATCTTCTGTGCCCAATTTTTCTGTTAAGTTCTTTTCATCTGACTGTTCAGACTTTGTCTCACTCTTATTCACAAGCTCTTCATAATCTTGAATTAATAAGGATTCATACTCCCGAAATGCATCTGGGCCCAGCGGTGAATCAGGGTATGTTGAGTGTCCTATCTGAGAAAAATTTGATCACCATATTGTGTACACAAGTACGTCAGTTTAATGATAAATCTCACAGCATTCGTTGTGTTCTAGAATAATTCAAATTATTGCTAACATGAAAATTTGACAATCTTTTGTCAACATGGAAGAGCACTTCATCATATAACTATGCATGTCAAACAGATGCATGTCAATTCATTCTTTGGTTTATTTAGAACCATTAGGATGTAGAATGTTTGCTGAGAATGCCTTCAACAGGATGCATAGGGCTTAGGCATCTAAAGAACATAAATGGTGCTTCCTATTGAAGTCCATCCAAAGCCAAAAGATATCACACTAAGGACACACCAAAAACTCTCAGAGAAATGGTTAAACATTATGTGAAGCATATTATAGCTAGCTATAAGCTGAAGTTTATGTTACTCGGAAACGGTACAAGTAACCGACACAGATTCTTGCCAAGTGTCAGACATCGCTACTTTGTGAAGCAAACAAAACTCATGTTTCTGGCTTAAAACCATGTTACTTCGGCACTTCATGTAGCCACCACTCGCATTTTCTATAAGACTCGCGACTGACATGACACACAGCACGTGTCCGACAAGCCGAAATTAGACATGCCGCTGACAGTAGGCAAATTTAATCAGATTGAGTTTCAACAGAGACAATCAGAAAAAGGCAAAAAGGAAAAGGTAAGATGACTTGATAAAAAACACTTTGAAGAAGAATCAAGAGAAAAGTGACCTAAGGGAAGCAAGCACCTAGTTAAAACAAAAGAGGATGATTAAATTTCCTCTTCTTTTTTATTTATAGCATGGAGCCTTGAGTTTACATAGTTTACAAAATGAGTCTTGTTCGTCTCTAATAATTGGTCAAGAACTTATTTGACTGTTTCAGCGAGTCATGTTGGGTGCAAATTTTGACATAAGCGAATAATATGGTTGTAATGTTAAAAAAAAATTGACGCGGGAGTGAGTGAAAAAACGTGAAATGTTAGTGGGAGTAATCGATAATTGACTCTTTTTTAAAATAGAGTATCACAGAGTCAACACCATGTCGCATCTGGCACCGTATCCATGAATCTGAGTAACATAGGGTTAGAATGAAGAGTCCAAGTGTCAAAGACAAGTGCCGGACATGAAAAGCTAAGGGGCTCAAACAGTATCTTAATCATGAAAATATTGATGACAGCCATTGACATTGACATTTACCTGATATGTAATATGCTGTCTCAAAGAAACATCGCTTTTGAATATGGCATCAAACATAAATATTGACATCGCAATTAACCGATTTGAATTTGCCTACTCTGATGAAGGGCATTTTGTAAATATGATGTCATTAATAAGTGTTAACTTACATGGTATAGAAAGGTTCAATTATTTTTAGGCAAACCAAAATAAAAATGATAATTAAGCTAGAACTAAGGGAGTACAATGTAAAAATAAAGCTGAAGAGCCTTTGTACCTTGTGCAGCAGAGTGTAAAAAGAAAAGAGAGAGACAGAGGGAGGGTCTACTATCAACTTCAGCATTGTGTAAAGGGAGGAGCTGAAAAAGATAAGTAACATAGTATTTGTTCTTAATTTCCAAAATTAAGTAGGTTTAGCTTTTAATGTTGCTCTGACTACGAACGCAGAAACGTTTTTGGCCTCTCCCTCAAATTATTTTGAAACAAAGGCCTAGTGAAATCTTGGATTGAAGCTCCACACAACTTTCCATGTTAATTTCATGGTTCCAATTATATCTCTCGAGTCCTGACAAATTAAACAGATCTCAATCTAATCCCTCCATCTACTAGCAAATCACCAAAAAACTTGTATTAACAATCCTGTTTATTTACCCCTGAATTAGATTTCATTAATGAGACCTAAATATGTGTCCCAACCTCGAAACACTTACAGTGAATTAGAAAAGGAGCTCGTACGAAGAATTGGACACATAAAAGCATGCTACTAGCAACACAGTATCAGTAACAAAACAACTAACTGTCCGAAACGCTTTGGTCTTTGGGGATAGTAACAGAAGGAGAAAACGAACAAAGAAAGATCACCAATTGAGATACCAGTAATCTATTGGAAACTAGGGAGAGAGTGTCTCATAAAGGACAAGGAAAGCACCTCTGAAATAGAAGTAAAAATGCTGCAACATTGAACACTAGGGTGCACACTCAGGCAGCGTAATGTGTAACGATGTGTGTCACTTAGCAGGGACGATGTCATGACCACAACTTTCTTCGCAGGGTCTGCAGTTCCATTCCAATCAGCAACCTAGTTTGAAAAAAAAAAAATACTCATAAGAAAAACAATATCTCCAGTCAATCAAACAGAATAAACTAGGGCTTTGTAAAAGAAGCTAAACTTTCTTTGGGAGTTTGATGCTAAAGCTTTACATGGTCAAAAATAAATTTCAAATTTTAAGGTAAAATTTATTCGAAGAAACAATGGGGAGGCATCTGCATCCATGCGCACTCCTAAGGTCTGCCTCTACATTGTATTAAAGGTCATATTTACGATTTAGTTCTAGAATATCATTATTACCTTTGACTTTAAAAAATTATACATAGTGACCCTACATATCCTTCCCATCTTAACTAGCAGTTGTATAAGTTCACTTATTTCTTTTACTAAATGTAGAAAGGTGCATATTATATTGGGATGGACCAAAAAGGAAATGGTGACAATATAAATGTGATGGAGGGAGTAACAATATAAAGACTATAAACATAAAATTTCCCAGGGATTTACAATGGATTAATATCCAATCATATATATTTCAAGTCATATCAGCAAAAAGGGGATGCACATTTAGCTATTATTGAGCAAAAAACTCCGAAGAAATAATCCCAAGGTAAGTGAATACAAGATCCTGTGTTCCACCAAAAGTGACATTGTGCCGTTCATGTAACAGAAAAACAACTCCAATTAGTCATACAGATTGTTCAAATGTGAGAAAATATAAAAAAGGAAGTACTATACATAAGTGAGTTCCCATGTACAGCAACAATATGAAGTTTCCACCTTTAAACAAATGCCAAGATTTGGTATGTCTGGGAACCTTGAATTGGAATTGAATTCCGTAATTGAGATATTTCAAGTGTTTGGAAACCCCTAAAATTTGGAATTGGAATTGACTCAATTTCTTATCAATTCCAAGCTAGTTAAAATTTGGGGTTCTCAAATACCTACCATATGGTAGTCATTTCAATTCCATCACTTCTTACGTTTTATTTTGTGACGCAAATTTCATCAAAATATTTTTATTTATGATATTTTTTCCGATTGTAAATATTTCCCGAGACAATATTTAATTTTTTTCAAATATAAAACATACAATGACCTTGACCCATATCCGTATCGCCCAAGTTCAATTCCAATTCCAATTCCAATTCCAATTCCAATTCCATGGGTTTCCCAAACGCAATTTTGGAATTGGATTTGGAATTGAATTCAAACATTTGAATTTCTACAATTGAAATCATGAAAATGAAATCAATTCCGTGTTTCCAAACACTGCCTTAAGGAAAACTGAAAATCCAGAGAGCAATCCGTCCAACAAACAGTGGACAGCTTGTTCAATAAAAGCATTACTGCAAAGAAAGTTATAAGAATTTTGAGTTCTCACGGTGTCAAGAGGAGACAAATTCTCCAAGCAGCAAACAGCACGAGCTCCATGTTCCAAGAACAAAGAAAATGCACCAAGCGATTGAAAGCTCTCAGTGCATCCAGAATCTAAGTAAATAGTAGCCCCCACAAGATACTCTGATATCTACAAATAATTGACGAAAAGTCAAACTCAAATAATTAAGAACAATGCACTTCAAAATACAAGAAGTGATTATTAACAAGAGTAATGCAGAATTTACAGCTAGAGAGAATCACATTAAGTGATTAAGGGTATTTGACTGATGTAACGGATGGAACTGCTCTCAGCTTGACGTAATTTCATTATGAGAGACAATAAGAGGAGTAGTTTGGATTTGGCCATTAGGAGGGAAATTTAAGGAATGGGATTTGAAGGGATGCAACTTCCCTCTTCCACACTCGGTTCGTTTTGCCCTGCCCTGCCCTTTCCACCTCTCCCTCCTATTTTTGTATCTAAACAGTAAACACACCCTTACAAAGTACAAGTGACAGGACATGATTTACTACCACTGGAGGTATTTTGATACCTAATACTACTATACATCATTGATAGAGTAGAAAAGAATGGCTTTGCATTTTAGGGCTACATACTATACATCAACCCCTAAATCCTTAGCTGCATCCATATCCTTCAATTCGGACATATGCTAACGGTTTATCTTAAAGTGCAACAATTGGTCATTAACAAAGACTATGAATGGTTTACTTAGATAGTGAGCAAGCAAATTCAACAGTAAAAACAACTGGAAATGAAGAAAGTTGAGCATAGATCAGAGAATTGGGGATGACCTGATGAATGGCATCGATAGCGGACTTTGTAACATCAACTACAGACATGATTATTATAACCTCACATAATAAATAATAATTTCCTGCAGCAACAGTTTAACATCAAGCATCAGCAGCTAAACGACTTTAACTTGATGCGTTTAATTTCAACAACTATCATCACATCACACCGTATTAATCAAATCTGATTAATGTGAAATAAAAACAAATAGAGATTTCTCTAATTAATTGATATACATGCTATGAAATTAAAGTTAACATTTGATTTAATTAGAGACACCAAGATTGATTTGTACCTTAACTCAACATTATTTCATCGGATCGGATTATCGGACACGACAGAGGATCATACATTCGCACAAGCACAAAGCCGCAAACTATTAAATCCACACCTAGTCTTGCTATATACGGTCTATTACTATAAACTGGTCAAATACAATGTGATGATATTTTTTGCCCTCATCACCCCACTGCTTGTTTGTACTATTAGGAAAGTGGTATTGTATTTGACCCGTATATAATGAGAATTTGTGTTAAATCCAAGTGTTTCAAACTTTATTACTACTAGACCTCACAAAATTTATCTAATTGGAATGACCTAGCCTGAATCACCCGACTTAAATTCAGTCCACACCTGAATTTGAAACCCAAATTGATCCAATCATATTTAACCCAACCTAAATATTTATTATCACATACTAGACTATTAGTAGTTATCCCTAAGTAACTTAATAATAACTCACCCGAAATTGACCCTGGTGTAATGGTTCTCAGGAAGAAGGATCATCGGTTGAAGATCAATTATACTAGCTTAAGAAATATTACAAGATTGATGTAATGAATTCTTATACCTAAGGATTACGACATAAATAATGAGAGATTAGTGAGAGAAAATGTACTGAATATTTCTAAATGAATACAAAAATGAATGCGTTGGACTTTTTTTTGTTTTTAGTAAGTAACTAACTCTAACAGCTTCAACTTGCTGACATGCGGTAACACTCACTCCTTAACCAACCAAGGTAGAGAGGATGTTACTATCTCGGTTTCCCGATGCGGTGTTTTAAAACTCCAATTAAAGAACAACTTAAATAAATAACAAGTTGAGTGATTTACAAATGAATAATTGAATAATAAATGTAAACTATAACATGTACAACTCGACTACTATCTAACTCATCCAACTATGTAGCTTGACTCCAAGCCCAAAGCGCGTCCCGTCTCCCACGTGACACTAAATCAACTTGTACTCAACCTGCTCCTCATATAATCGGAAATATCATATAGATTAACACAGGCCAGCCCGAAAATAGGTGACAATTTACACAGACACACAACACGTCAGTTTCAATAAATAAACATAAGACACAACATGATAGATAAATATGCAACATGCCAAAATTGTCTATGATATGAATGAAACATTATTATACAATCACCACGTCGGTACCGGGACACGTCCAGACGTACCCACAACCGTCGGTGTCTGGGACACGTCGTAATACCTCGCATTTTATAAGACCGTACTCGACCGAGTAGATAGACCACTCGACCGATTGGAGCCCACTCGACCGAGTGGAGGACCGAGTGAAACTTGGGAAGTGCCTGAAAGTTTCTGAAACAGGGTCACTCGACCGAGTGGAGATTCACTAGATCGAGTTGACCGGGCACTCGACCGAGTGACCTATTGTTGTCCAGTTTTTACGTGAGAATGGTTGGTGGTGTGTCGCTTTCGAACCTTATCCTTTTCATATTTTCCCCACCTAAAATCACTCTCAACTTAATAGCTACCACTCTCTAAACACTCACAAACAACCACAAAATTTATCCTCTAAAAATCTAGTCTCCATATTGAAAAGTTCTTGCCATTCTTTCCTCTAGTTCATCCACTAGCTTTGTAACTCGATTTTCACTTTTATTTCCTTAATCTTTTCTTAGTAAACCTTAATTTTCCTAGTATATTATCTCATAATTTATTAGGGTTATGGTAATTAAGATGGGTAATTAAGAGAATTAATTAGTATGGATTAATTAGTATGTTTATTATAATGGATTATGTTAATGAATGTAGTAATTAATTTGTGTAGGAACCTTCATTGAGGAGAATTTCTAGGCCTTAGCTTGAGGCTTTGTGAGGATAAGCTTGAGGTAGAGTTTTCCCTACTTAGCTTTACTAATATGGATATTTAATTATGCATTTATTGTCATTAATTACACTTATCTCATGGTAGTTGCATTATAACATGTTTCTTGGTGATTAGGGTTTGTGACATGATATTGTCTTGTGTTAATTATGCATATGGTGAAGGGAGTAAGCATGGTTAAATGTCATATAAATGGTTAGAATGCATTATAATATGTTAGGAAGCAATTACATTAAAAGAGGTGAATCAATGAAGGATTGAGCATTTTAACATATTATGCCTTGTGTGATTAAATGGTTGTTCTTGTTGGAAATTAATTGTGTTGGTATATTAATTGGTGTTGGAGGATTGTCAAGTATACTTGGTTGTTGTAGTCGAGACGGAAGGCGATTGGAAAACCGTCTTCCGCTTGAGTCACCTCTTGGAGCTTCTCACTCCAATGGAGGGTGTGCACATTTAGTACTTGAGTTTTGGAGGGACTCGTGTGGTTGAGACATGATGTCTGGCAGAGGTCTCGAGCCGCTCTTAGGCCCGGTACCACAGACGTGTTCTGAGTGCCTAGTGTTGGTATGTGGTGTCATGGGCGTGTCCCTTGCACCGGTGATGTGGAGGTGAGAACTTGAAGGATGATCTTATGCATTTTACACATATGTTGGAATCATGGTTGGTTGTCTTAGCATTTATCATATGATCATTTAGTCCTTCTTAGTAGCATTTATTGAGCATTTGTATTATTAAGCTAACATTTAGGTTTCAAAATATTTGTGGTGAACCATATAGTGATTTCTGCCCATATGGGGAGCAATGTCTGACAGGTAGCATGCATATACGTGGTTGGAGGCTTTTGGGAGCGGTCTCGCTTTTTAGATTGTCGACACATTAACTTGTCTAGTTTTTGACTCTACGACTCGTTTCTATTCTTATGGTTGTACTTATTGGGAGTGCTTGGTGCCTCCTCTAAACTTGTAGTTGTATCTTTTGACTTAGCCACTTATCTATTTCATGTTGTTATTAAATAAGTATTGCTTTAAAGTATTCTACTTCGTTTGTTCGCACTACAAACTTGAGAAACCAAGTTTTGTGACACTATCATTCGTTGGGGTTGCCTTGAGGAAGGATCCCGACTTATGGGGGTGTTACACACGCCCACGACACCAATCTCACAAACAGGTACTCGGAACATGTCTGTGGTACCGAGCCCGATAGCGACTCGGATCCCCTGCCAGACGTCGTGCCTCAACTACACGATTCCCTCCATAACTCAAGTCATTAATGTGCATGCACATCCCACTTGGAGTGGGAAGCTTCAAGAGGCGACCCAAGCGTGAGACGGTTTCCCAACCGCCTCACGTCTCCTCAACAACAAGTAACCAACCATAAACCGTCATGTCCTCCCGTATGCATGCATGACAGATACAATAAACAATATGTCAATTATCGACTCATCATGATGCAAGGTCCCAAATACGATATGAATATAAATTCTCACTATTCACGACAAACATATTATAATGCAATGACCACTCAAAAACGACTCATATGACCATTCAAATATATTGAAACCGAGTAGGATTAACCTACCTTTTAGCATACTCCATAAGCAATCCAATTAATAATATTCTTCCACAAAATCGGCACCTAAATAAATACAATAAATTCGCATAATTACTAACTAATCTAATTAAATTATAATGCGTAAAAAATTGGACAAAACCCGTCCTAAAAAATACCCAACACACCCATGAACACACGGTTTGAACCGCGTTGGACATCCCCCCAAAACAGCCCCAATTAACACCCTTTCACCACGGCCAACCACCATAAACTACCACCGCCGTGCACCACTTTCACTCCAGCCAGCCACCAACCATGTCAACCACCTTCTCATTTTATAATTCCGTCTTATAACATAATTCGTAAAAACAATATAAATATAATTTTATAAAATACATTTTTCTCATTTACCGTTGACTGGCTTTTGACTAAGGTACTAATATATAGGGTATTAGAGTCTTCCCCCCTAAAATGAACTTTGTCCCCGAAGTTCGCCTCATCTCCTTTTTCTGGCACTTTCATAGGATCCACTATCGACTCTCAAACACTCCCTTACCGTCACCGCTATCTCTCGTACCTTACAAGGTCAACCATGTTCTCGCCACTATTAACACTCTCCCATTGTCCGATATGTTTCGCCTCAACACTCTTATACTCTTACTTAATTTTGAATTCTGAAAAATATTTTTTGGATATTTTGGTTGTAACAACCCCGGATTTAACAATACAAATAAGCTAGATAAATATTGAATTTTATATTAATAAAAGTCCATTTTGGCGGAAACACCATGACGATAAATCCAGGTGCTACCAAAATAGATACAGTAATAGTTAACTACGCATACAACTACTCTCGGGAATGAAAACCCGTCCAAAATAAAACTACAAGGTTCGATTACTAAACATCATAATTATTATTTATTATCTATCTCTCTCTAACCCATCCATGACCAAGAAGCACATCAACCTGAAAAAAAATTATCAACAACCACCGTCACTGCGTGGGGAGTAACTAGGAGTCCTCCCAGCCATGACTTAAGAAAAATCAGGCAATAGTTATGAGCAAATACTAAGAGACAACATATAATCCATTTAAAATATGAAAACATAAGAACTTCATAGTAATTAAATATCAAAGTACATAATCACCAATAAGTGAGTAATAACAAGCCATAAAAGTGATACCACGTGATTATTTAAAATGTGTCACCAACTTACAAATTTCATGTTACTTACATGATGATATGAAATACTATGAAAAATGTGGTCATAATGAAAATAAATAAAACCAATTTACCTGAATGACATATGAAATGAGAAATGAAAATATATGAGTGATATAAACGTCTAAACCTTGGACCATAAATACATAGAATAACACGAGACAAGAACGAGCACCGTCTAGGCCCAATAACCTGAAACCCTAAACCTTGGTGTCAATAACCTGACACCAAAATAACCCTACGACGGGACACATAACCGTGAACCCATGTCTAAGACTGGCCAGACTCTCGAGGGACATAATGTCTAGTTAAGGCGTATATGTGCGAACCCTTAACCAATCAAGGCGTAAAAGTGCGGACCCTTGACCCCCAAACGACATATCCATAGACTCATAAGAGTATCCAAAAAGGACGGTCAACCCATAGCAGGCCAATAACCTGAAACCATGCCAGGGTACTAAGTAGGCCGGCCAATAACCTGAAACCTACCCAGTTTGGTATTGCTCTTCTCAAGTAGACCAATAACCTGAAATCTACTCGATATCTTATACTCTAGCTAAACCATATATAAAATGGAACAAAGTCCAAGAGATAACAAATGTGCACCATGAATAACCTCATGTTAACATGCCAAAATGCCCATAACTGAGCGATAAATAATATCAAATGAAATTCAATAATGGTCATTAAAGTTAGAGTATAAGTTCAACTTTTCCAATACAAACAAGAGACACTCATGTCAATATGGAATTTACGAAAGGCGATATCACAAAAAGCCTATACATGACATTTAGCATTGTAGAAGTAACAATCAGTTCTTAACACATACATTATTGTAATCTCACATTATAAATATCGTTATGGAGAATATATTCACAAGACATGATAACATCAAATATGTTATTACTTATTTCCTTAACAAACATTTATTAAATCCGTTAATTAAACACCTATTAATTCTAAACAATTAAACAAAAGTTATATTCTACCCATGCAAAATTACTAGACATTTTAGGGAGATATGAATTCAATAAAAACAGTACCTAATAAATTATTTAACCTCATTTCATATATTTAACTTAAAATAGCATTTAATAGGCGATTTCACGCATAAATAAAGAAATAACTAGGTTTGTGACCCGTGAAATTCACAGGTTTATCTGTTTTAGTTTTGATATTTTTATCCTATTGTTAATATTTGTTCGAGCAATTAGTTGTTGATCCATTTAAAAATATAGAGTCTTGAAATACATAGAAATCTATAAAATATAATTAAAAGGCTACCCTAAAATGACAAATAAATGCCACCTAGACAAAGTTACGTAGGATCCAAAAAGCCACCTAGATTAAAATTTTATGTGACGTGGCATATTTAAATGTGATGTTGCATATTTTTAATGTGACATGGCGAATTAATGTGTCATGGATTATCAATTTATTATTACATGACATTAATTTAAATCATTTATCTATAAATTAATTTAATTCACTTATATCTATAATATTAAAGGATATTATCATTATTCTTAAATTAATTTTGTATATTAAATATATTGTCTTCCAAAATTTATATAATCCTTACAAATTTACATCAAATTTCATAATTTATAATTAATATTGACATTTTAATTGAAATTTTTGTAATAAAACATGTTAATAAATTTCATAATTTATAATTAAAATTGTTTTTTTTATAATAAAACATATAAAGAATTAATTAAACCTCTTCATATTACTAAACACTCACCATTATTAACATTTTCCTATTTAATTCATTGTTTTTAAAATTTTTGTAATAAAACCTGTTAATAAATTAATTAAACCTCTTCATATTACTGATTATCCACCATTATTAACATTTTCCTTTTTAATTTTTTTTTAATTAAACATGATTTAATTCACTTATATTTATAATATTAAAGAATATTATCATTATTCTTAAATTAATTTTGTATATTAAATATATTGTCTTCCAAAATTTATATAACCCTTACAAATTTACATCAAATTTTATAATTTATAATTAATATTGACATTTTAATTGAAATTTTTGTAATAAAAATGTTAATAAATTTTATAATTTATAATTAAAATTGAAATTTAATTGAAATTTTTGTAATAAAACATATTAAGGAATTAATTAAACCTCTTCATATTACTAAACACTCACCATTATTAACATTTTCCTATTTAATTCATTGTTTTTAAATTTTTTGTAATAAAACCTGTTAATAAATTAATTAAACCTCTTCATATTACTGATTATCCACCATTATTAACATTTTCCTATTTTTTTTTTAATTAAACATGGTAATAAATTGATTAAAACTCTTCATAATACTTAACACACACCAAATTAATTAAAAGTTTTTCCTATTTAATTAATTTTTGTAATATAATATGTTAATAATTTTATTAAAACTCCTTATATTACTCAACACCCATAATTTTCATTAATATTTTGTCCTATTTAATTCATCTCTTGAGGTGCTCGGCAGCCAATTATCTAATTTAATAATACCACAAAATAAATTAAAATATGGGAATTTATGGTTGTATAATGACTATAAAAGTTATAATACCTATAATAGTTTCTATTCACTTTATTTATTTAAAATATGCCCATTTGTCATGAGTTTCTAAGTTGTGAATTGTACTTTATGGTTTAATTTATTTATTTGACTATATTGATTATATTGAGTATATTGAGTATTATTGTCGAGTATTATTGTTGAGTATTGTTGTTGTTGTTGTTGTTGTTGTTGTTGTTGTTGTTGTTGTTGTTGTTGTTGTTGTTGTTGTTGTTGTTGTTGTTGTTGTTGTTGTTGTTGTTGTTGTTGTTGTTGTTGTTGTTGTTGTTGTTGTGTCTAATAAAGTATATTTTAATTTGTTATGTTGTTGGTTTTATGAATCGTTTGCTTTATATTTGAATTCATGTTTTCCACTTGGTTTAATTTAAGTGAGTTACATGTGACAATGTTTTGATTCGTTTGTCAAGTTTTTGCCAGGGTTATGTTTTATCTTTTGGTCAATATATTTTTTATATAACTTTAAAGCACCATGAAATATATGTGAATGCAAATAAGGCAAACCATCACGTGTGTAATCTGAAGAGGGAAGAAATACAAAAGGCACAAAACTGAGGTAAAATTAAAGGTAAAAAAATCATAAGGTAGAAACTGATAAGTAATGGATGATTGTTGATCTCAAAATAGAAGTCTTATAATATTTTTTTTAATTTGTTATTAAACGTATATTGTGGTGTAATTTTACTATTATACTTTTCCGATCAACCTATTTGAATTTGTATTTTTGTATTCACGAGTATAATCATCTCTAACATATATTTTTCTTTTTCATTTTATATGAACTATTATCAAGACATGTAATAAAATGAAGCGAAAGTGAACCTTCGGGTAAATATTAAATAGTATGATTTCTAAATTCTACTTCGTATGTTTTTAAGTTTATGTGTTTTTTTTTTGTCAAAACAGGAATAATACATAAAACTTACTTTCATAATTTTCTAGAAACAAAAAACCTACTCTCATAATTAATGATAAATAAATAAGTACAAATAATTGAATGAAAAATCTTTAAAATTTCACAATTTACTTTTTGAACCATTATGACTAATTAATCATTTTAATTATGTTATTTCCTCTTCCAATTTAAGTTTTCTCCAACTCCCACCTTTTGATTGTTTTTCTATAAAATTTACTTTACTTTTTAAAGTGGTTTATGCTTTTTTAACCATTATAAGATGATCATTGATCTCAAAATGGAGATCTTATAATATTTCTTTAAATTTGTTATTAAGCGTATATTGTTGTGTAATTTTACTATTATGCTTTCACGATCAACATATTTGAATTTGTATTTTTGTATTCATGAAATAGTAATAAGGAACTTAAAAAAATTTATGAACCTTTTGGAATTCGAATTTAGGGAATATAGTTTTTTAGATTATTGAGCTATTGAAATGAAAATTTAATTCGTAATACATGGAGTAGATACCGACCATAGCATTGAATCGTATCTAATATTTTTCTATTGATATAATAAATGTTTTTCAGATGTAAATAATATTTGAATCATGCGCGTGGTGATAAGACTTCAAAGATATTTCTATGAGAGGGTTGATGAAGAGGTCTGAAAATAATTTGGAGATGACTATACTGAGGTATTGAGTTTACAACCTTATAAGGCGTTATTGAAGATTTTTCCGTACAGAATTTATTATATACGGATGGTTTCAACTTTTAATATTTAAAAAACTCACTTTATTATATTGCGGAGTAAAACACACGTATATATAATGAGTCGACTTTGTCATTGCTCCGTTGTCAAGTTTCTCAAAATTAGTAGCTACCACATTGTCACTTGCCGGATTCGATTTACAAAATTAAACCAAAGTTGTCAAAGAAACAAGGTATTAACTAACTAATTTCTATGTATTTCAAGACTGTATATTTTTAAATGGATCAACAACTAATTGCTCGAATAAATATTAACAATACAATAAAAATATCAAAACTAAAACAAATAAACCCGTGAATTTCACGGGTCACAAACCTAGTTAGTTAGTTAATACCTTATTTCTTTGACAACTTTTTTTTTTTTTAAATCAAATCCTGCAAATGACAATGTGGTAGCTACTAATTTTGAGAAACTTGACAACGGAGCAATGACAAAGATGACTCATTATATATACGTGTGTTTTACTCCGCAATATAATAAAGTGAGTTTTTTTAAATATTAAGAGTTGAAACCATCCGTATATAATAAATTCCGTATGGAAAAATCTTCAATGATGCCTTATAAGGTTGTAAACTCAGTACCTCAGTATAGTCATCTCCAAATTATTTCCAGACCTCTCCATCAACCCTCCCATAGAAATATCTTTGAAGTCTTATCACCACGCGCATGATTCAAATATTATTTACATCTGAAAAACATTTATTATATCAATAGAAAAATATTAGATACGATTCAACAGTATGGTCGGTATCTACTCCATGTATTACGAATTAAATTTTCATTTCAATTTCTCAATTATCTAAAAAACTATATTCCCTAAATTCGAATTCCAAAAGGTTCAAATATTTTTTTAAGTTCCTTATTACTATTTCAAGAATTTGATCTATCTCTTCTTATACTTATGTCCACGATCCTATATAAAAATAAAAATAGTATTAAAGACTATAAAATAATCTATTCCGGTTTTGAAAAAAAAAAATAAACTTAAAAATATACGGATTAGAATTTAGAAATCATACTATTTAATATTTATCTGAAGGTTCACTTTCATTTCCTTTTAGTACATGCCTTGATAATAATTCATATGAAATAAAAAAGAAAAAAATATGTTAGAGTATTATACTCATGAATACAAAAATACAAATTCAAATAGGTTGATCGGGAAAGTATAATAGTAAAATTACACAACAATATACGCTTAATAACAAATTTAAAAAAATATTATAATATCTCCATTTTGAGATCAACGATCATCTTATAATGGTTAAAAAAGCATAAACCACTTAAAAAAGTAAAGTAAATTTTATATAAAAACAATCAAAAGGTGGGAGTTAGAGAAAAATTAAATTGGAAGAGGAAATGACATAATTAAAAAATGATTAATTATTGTCTTGATGGTTCAAAAAGTAAATTGTGAAATTTTAAAGATTTTTCATTCAATTATTTGTACTTATTTATTTACCATTAATTATGAGAGTATAGTTTTTTTTTTAGGAAATTATGAGAGTAAGTTTTATGTATTATTCCTGTTTTGACAAAAAAAACACATAAACTTTAAAACATACGAAGTAGAATTTAGAAATCATACTTTTAATATTTACCCGAAGGTTCACTTTCGCTTCCTTTTATTACATGCCTTGATAATAGTTCATATAAATGAAAAAGAAAAATATATGTTAGAGATGATTATGCTCGTGAATACAAAAATACAAATTCAAATAGGTTGACCAAGAAAGTATAAAAGTAAAATTACACATGTGGACACGGGGGGCCCACGGGGTCGTTTGGGAAAACAAGCGTTTGCATTTGTGGAGTTGCCACCAATTTATTGTGGAAAATTGGAAACCGTTCGAATACTTCGTGTCATGTCAAGACACAAAGTAATGACATAGACACTAAGAACTCGTTACCCTTAGAATTCTATGTCTAGAATGACTCTCGTGGATGCCAATGAACACGGATGTTCACAGAGATCTGGAGTAAGGGGTGAGGGTACGTATTAGGAAGCTCTTTTGATCGAACACCTAATCCCGCCCGCCTCGATAGCGGCCTCTACTAATTATTAGGGAAAATCATCTATACTTGATATGTTGTCGATTATATGCATGCAATGCAACAAACAACGTTTTAATCCTAACATGTGAGAATTAACTACGTCGGTGAACATGTAATTTAACACTCAATGGGTCGAAGTAGAAATTAAGGTTGATTACATGTGGAGGCAAACAAACGATAATAAAGAGTATAATAAATGAAATACGATAATTAAATTACAATAATTACAATGATTTGATGATGATTTGCGTCGAAAATACATTTAAAACGAATATTTTGAGAAAAGAAAAGGGAAATAATTAAGGTTAGAAAACGAACAGATTAGTAGTGATAATACGAGTAATAGTTGATTAATACGTAAGATAATGAACTAGGTCAAAATAGAAGCGGAAGTTCAGAGGCAGAACTCAACCCGGAACAGGCGCAGCAGAGCTGCGTCCCTTGGAAGAGGCGCAATGGTCACTGCGTCTGTTCCTGAGGTGAGTTCTGGCTGTGAAGCCGGAACTGCATATCGTTAATGTTCGTTGGTAATTTAATGATCGATTATTGATATTTGACTCGGATGGAAGTGATTTATCAGATTATTTACATATGAATGGGTCATAAAAGCAATAAAGAACGGACTCAAACTAATTAACAATTACAAATGAATTAATTACTAATTACAAATTTTGGTTAATATGAATTAATTAGATTTGTTAATACGATTTGATTAAGGTTATTTACACAAATTAAATTAGACTAGGTGAAAATATACAAAAGATAAATTTCAGAGACTTGATATGGATGAATCGAATCTCTAAAATCCGGATTTGATTTTAATGACGAAAACCCGCAAATATGGATTATTAGGGATTTAAGTCGGAAATTAAAAGTGATAAATTACCAATTATTATACGAATGAATAATGAAGAAAGATAAGGAAACAGAATAAAAAAGGACGAATCAACGAAGAACAAAGGATGAAGAAGAAGAAGAGCACAAACAGCGGCAACCTCAGGAAGAAGCGCAACGGGTACTGCGACTCTTCGAAGAGGCGCAGCTGTTGCTGCGTTTCTTCTCGACGTCTGATCTCTGTTAATCCGAAAAAAGGGTTTAATAAAAGGTTTTATAAATCGGGTTTAAATATGTTTTCGACGTAAATGTTACAATAATTTATACAATAAAAAGGTACAATAATAAAACACGGGATTTACACCCCCATACTTACATGTTTGACGAAACGAGATTGACTAAGTTAACGATTAGTGATTGCTCGACTCGAATGTACGACGAAAGTGCCCTCTTAAGAGGAATTAAACTAAATTGATTAAGTTGATTAAGTGGAGTTGGTCAAATTGGTCGGTCATGCAAAACGAGGCTGGTACTCATAAGGATCCGAGCTTACGTGGTCGAAAGTTCAAGCACATAGACGCCAATAAGCAAGAGCACGGTCTTAGAATGAAAAGGGAGAAGAGAAGGGCGGACACTCGCGTGAGAAATATGAGGAACGAAGGCCCCTATTTATACTAATCATACGGAGGAAGTAGGGTTTCGGTAAAACTTTGGAAATAAGTCTCGAAAAGATCTTAAAATACGCAGAAAGAAGCTGGGGAAGAGGCGCAGCAACCACTGCGGCTCTTGGAAGAGGCGCGGCAGGTGCTGCGTCCTTTCCCCAGGAGTTTCCTCCTGCGGAAGAAAGATTTTTCGTGTTTCTGTTTATGGAATTGCGGTAGATCTCAACTTCCTTATTGTTTAAAATATAATTTCGGGATATATTTTGCCAAAAGATTAAAAAATTGAAATATGGAATAGAAATATCCGGAACATTCTAGAACATGCTGACTCGGCATTTTGATGGTTTATTAGAAAATAAAGACGGTTTTTGAACCGGACTCCAAATGAACTCTAATTACTGTCAAAACGACCGTAACGGCGCGTAGATGACGACCAAGGGGTAGACACAAGTATTTGAGCTATCACATGACGATAAACTTATGAATTGTCATAAATCGCTCCGTGTACTAAACATGCGGCCCAATCATCACCGGGTGGCTTGCGGGAGGTGCAGAAATGAGGTATCTACAGAGCCCTCACTTTGACTGAGGCTTGGACAAGGCGAAAGTCAATGTATATCCATCAGGTCAATCGAAGATTACAACCTGACGACTATGGCGACGCGAGGCGGCTCAAGGGGTATGAGCCAAGGACCTGTCATCGGGAACATTTTAGAGTCTGTCGACTATCGGGGAGGGTTGTTTAAAGTCTATTAGACTACGTAAGGAAGCTCGCCAGCCATAAGAAGAGATCATACCTGAGACTTCTTTCTTTGAGGGAAAATAAAACATAATATCGAAGGACAGCAGGACGTCGGTAGAAACTGTTGGGTGGAAATCTGCTTGCGTCGGTCTCAAGCGAACTCCGGCAAAACTTGAGGTTGAAGCTGCTTGCGTCGGTCTCAAGTGAACTCCATGTATCGAGAAGAACAATCGGCTGTCATGAACTCTCGCTGGGAAAATAATTGAGGTGTGTCGAAACACCGTCAAAGAAAATCCGCTCGTTGTTGCAAGCGAAGTCTTGATAAAGTACTGTGACAATTCACAGTCTACTCGGAAGTACGGGTCCGAACGAGGAATAAATATCGAATGGACCAAATATACGATATATGGTGTTGGAGAAGAGGCGCACCAAAGATGGGCCCACAAATAACGAACTTATAACGAACTTTTGAAAATCGAATTGGAGGGAAGCTGAGGAAGAGGCGCAGCAAGAGCTGCAACTTTTGGAAGAGGCGCAGCATCTGCTGCGTCCTTTCCTGGGTTCGTCCCTGTCTGAGTAAAAACTCGATAGAACCCGTGTTTATTTCATAATAACAAAACACAAAATCCTCAAATCTCTCTCAAATTCCGATGATATTCCGCCAAAATTTGATCAAAATCTTGCATTAATTATGACTAATTGAGGTATGTGTCTTATTCTTGCATTAACATCCATATTTTGCTTGATTTGAGTCGACAAAATTAGAGTTTTCAACCCTAAATAACTCGAAAATTTGGGTCTTTTCTTCCAAATGAATTTGCCTTGTGAAATTGACATTAAAAATGGATAATTGGTAGTTTAAGGATCATAACCATGTGTTCTTTTCGAATTTTCATTGAGTATTGAGCATTTGAGTAGAATTGAGACGGTTTCACGGCTGTGTCGTAAATTGCTTCGAAAATAGCCTTAGGACTGCCCATTTGTGACGAAACTTGATATTTGGAATCCTTGTGTGACGGGTAAACTTCCTACCATCTCGGATTTTTGATTTGTGACGACTTTTTCAGGACACTTTTCTAGGGCATAACCACTGTTATAACGAAATGCTGCCGAAATTTCAACTCAAACCCATTATTAGGCTTGAACTTAGACTTGACTTGACCCACTTTCACCACATGAGCGGTCGGGTTTCGAAAGAAATGGCCAAAGATGGCGAGAAAAGGCCATTTTCGGAGTTTGAAAGCTTGAAAATACCTTAACTTGAGGCTTGCCGTCACTTGACGCGGCCTAATCTACTCTAATATTGCAGGTGACGAGGCTTCTACGTCAGGTAGGGCTACCATGGACGTGGACACTGACTTTGACCCTTCCCTTACTTTTGAGGAGGTGTTAGAGGAGGCCTTCGCTGCGGTGGCTGCCGAGGAGGAGGCTGTCGAGGAGGAGGTTGCTGAGGAGGAGGCCCCGAGGCGGGCCAAAGTCGGACGAGGTGGTCGCCAGCTAGCGAAGGCACCTGAGTGGGCTGAGAAATAGGATGGTCGCCATCTCATTTGGGCAGCGGAGTGTCACCTGTCTTATAGGACGGTGAAGAGTTTGGTAAATCTCGATCTTGTTACTCTCTCATCTTCTTCCTTTACTCATTTATTTGCCGTTCCATTTCTTCTCTTTCAACTCAAGCTAAAGATAGCTTTGCGTCTAATCGATATAGGAAGCCGGAACATGAGGTCCTTTTCTGGGTACACGACGATGATGGAGGCCTACGGGAGACTGTCGGAGGAGGAGCAGGCCATTATCGAGCTAGGAGATTTCGGAGCTTTGGTGCGAGCATGGAGGGAGATCAAGGGGAGGAAGCTTCGGGCTAACCTTTGCCTGATTCGAGCCTTCCTTGATCGGTATTGGAACACGACCTCGACCTTTCACATGCATTTTGGTGAGGTCGGGGTCACTCTGGAGGTTTACGGCATGATTTCTGGTTTGCCGTGTGGAGAGGAGGCTGTGATGTGGCCGTCGACGGCCATGAGGGTGGACTCGGCCGAGGCCAGGGGGCTGATTGGCTGGAACCTGGTGGCGAGTGCTGCTACGGTTCCCGGTCTAGTGTCGAGCACTTACGTTAGGGATTACTTTGCGGGTAAGACCCCGGCGTTGGTGACGATGGACGGGAGGGAGGTGGCTCCTCCTCCTTGCACAACGGAGCAGAGAGCTCGCCTGTGGCTCTGGTGGTTCTTGTCTTCACTCTACCTTGGAGACAAGAGGGAGAGGCTGTCGATGAAGCTTCTTTCCTTCCTTTCTGACTTGAGTGACCTAGGTCGTTGGGACTGGGTCACTCCTGACTTTGCGGTCCTCACTCGCTACATGAGGGCCATGGTTTATCCCGAGCTGCTGGAGAAGGGGACTTCTCCTGCTACTGTCGGTCCTGGACTGCTGTTGGAGGTATGAACCTTCATTTCGTGTCATGATAGATCATTTCTTCTTATTATCGAATAGCGAAAGATCGTCGTTGATCATCTTATTTTGCAGGCATGGGTGTACTCCTACTTTCCGGGCTTTGCGCCCAAGAGGACAGAGCCTGGGCCGCGAGCCTATCCCGTCGTGAGGGATTGGGTGATGTGTCGTAGGAAGAGCCATCGCTCTTCTTACGATGTCTGTCGACGGGGCGTGAATGCCCTGAAGCTGAGTGACGTGAGTATTTCTTAATCACTTTCCTTCATTTGCTTATTCGTTACTCTTTAGAAACGATCATAGGAATGACCTCTTGTTTGTCTTAGTGGATGCCCAGGCCTTGGGTGGACTACCTTGACACCCCTCCTTTTGTGGTCGAGGTCCTTCGACCTAGGAGCTCTAGTCGGTTGCTGTTGAGGACGTCGATGAGTCCAGTGTGGTATCTGGGCGAGCGTTTGACCCGTCAGTGCTCTCGTGATGCTTTCACGGTTCCTATCGATCCTCCTCGGACGATGTTTTGGGAGCCTTCCGATGCTGAGAGGGAGGCTGACTTAGCAGACGTCAGTGGCGACGCTCTTCTTCTTCTTGGCGAGAATTACTCTGTGTTCATTCGCCAGAGGCTGGCGTACTGGTTGGTCGTGGTAAGTTCTTCGTCTTCCTTTTTTGAATTGATTTGATAAACGATGAATGACCATCGAGTAAAGAATTCATTTGAATTTTGCAGGAAGTTGAGGAGGCGGGTGTCGAGCCCCCAGCGTACCCCGAGACCCTCGAGTACACTGACGCGGCGGGGATGACGACGTTCTCCGAGCTTCGCGACTTTGGCGAGGCGGTGACAGATGCTGGCCTGGATGAGTGGCAGCACTTGGTCAGGAGGGTAAGTTCTCGATTCAGTTGGCTTTTGCTGTTGTATAAGAATACATTCGTTCATTTTATTGAAAACCTTTGTTTATCGAAATGCAGGTGGCGCCGTCTCGACACGTGGCATTGTGGAGGGTGGCCAACCGGCTACGGGCTACTGCCATCGAGGCACTTGCTGACGGTCGAGGACGACAGGTATGGACCTTTTATTTATTTCATTTTTAGTTTTCTAATTTGCATTTGGAATGATTGAAATGAGGCATTTCTTTGTCATTTGCAGAAGGAGCGCGACCTGGAGCGAGAGCTGGCGCAGTCCCAGGAGGAGATGGCTCGCCTGTTGGGGGAGTTGGAGGTCCGAGATGCCGAGATTGCTGCTCTTGAGGCCAGGGTCACTGAGTGGGGCGACTAGGAGTAGTTGTCTCTGTTTTTTGTTGCTTCTGTTATGTTGTATATATTTTGTACATTTAGGACTTCATCTTTGAATTTTGGACTTGTTTTGGGCATGAGCCCCCAGTTTGATGTACATATGGCACTTTGATTGTATATATGATGGCCTGAGTGCCTTTGCTGCCGGATTGTCTTGTTTTTTCCCGCAGGTTAGCTTAGAACAGGTTTGGTAGATGACGGTTTGCGCCGTCATGCTGCCGAAATTTACAAAGAGATTGTACATAGAACACATATTGCACATATGGCTTAAACTAGCGCGAAATGAGGAAAAGACCTAAAAAATGCAAAAAAAATTGCCCAGAAATGAGTGGAAAAAATTGATGACCGGACGGTAGGGAGGGCTACCCCCTAAAAAAACGAAAAAAGAGAAATGTATAAGTTTGAAATGAAATGTGAAACGGGGAGTGAAATGATTCCCCCAAAAAAGAAAATAAAATGGAATGGGTAAGTGTGCTTTTTTGGGAAAATGTCAATTTCGTCTCAAAAAGCGTGCCCGAAAAATTAGGAAACATAAAATATGGTAATGTGACGGATTTACCAAAATAAAACCTATACGAATAGGAAATTATAAGCAATAAAGAATTAGGAAAGATCCAACGAGGAAAAAAAATCACAGAAATCCTCTGAGGAAGAGGCGCAACACGAGCTGCGACCCTTCGAAGAGGCGCAGCAAGTGCTGCGCCATTTCCTCAGTATGCCAGTTCTGACGGATTTTAGGAAACAGCTTTTAGTATAAATATAGACGTCGAGGGAGCTTTTATTCATATAATTCTTCCGTCCTTCTTCCGTATATAATATAAAATTCTCCTATTATATAGAAAAAAAACTACAAATCATGGATGCCTTGGAAAACCGTCTCAAAGAATGGACAAACGAATTTACAAATGTCGAGAAGCACGACATGGGTGCTTTCAATTTGGGATCAATCTTGACTTTGAAACTGGTAAAGGTTGTAAAACCATTCTTGGATGCTTGTCTCGAATATTGGGACCCTAATTACTACGTGTTTGCCTTCCTCGGAGGTGATATCTGTCCTTTTCCTGAGGAAATTGCTGCAATTGGAGGATGGGATCCGGAATATATGCCTGCCATACCTTCTAGCTCTCAAGGGTACAAAAACAAGTTTAGAGATTTGCTTGGACTGACTAGAGCCGAGGTTGACCGCCTTATGACTTCAAAAGGAGTCCGTATGCTTGACTTTATCGATCGATTTATAAGTAGGGTAGACCCTTCGATTTCTTATACGGCGAGGCGTAGGGCATTCGGATTTTGCCTATTGCATGGTTATGTCCTCCAGGGGCATGTTGATAAGGAAATGAGAGGAGATCCTCGTTATTTGAGCTTGGTTGAGCAAATGGAGCTGCGCAGGAGCCCAACTTGTCTGTGCCTAGGAGAGATCATTTTGGGGCTGGATAACAGGAAAGCCAACCGCGAGCTTCCTTATTTGGAAAGTCCTATCATTTTGCAGGTAAGAATGCAACCTTTGTTTTTCTTTCTCTTTTTTTGTTTCTTTTTGTTTTTTCGTCTTTTTTTTTTTTTTTTTTCGTTGAACATTAATTCCTGCCTTTGGTAGGTTTGGCTCATGGAGCGTCTGCGGTTGATAAAGCCCCCAGCTAATGTTCTAGGATACTATGCTAGATCGATTGCCATGAGGACCAGGCTCTATATGGTGGACTTCACTCGGGTTTGCTACTATTGGGAGAATAAGCTAAAGAATGAAGATGGTCCTTTAATCAGATGGGTTGTGCCATGGTGGCATCTCAAGTCAGTTACTGGAGTTTCGTCTTTGGATCCTACTCGATCGGTGCGCATTCCTGGCTTGGAATTCATGGTATGCATCTTTCCGGAGAGATTGATGAGGCAGGTGGGCTTTAAATAGATGATCCTAAGCTTGATACCGTCCCTCAGACTGCAGTGGCACATACTGCCGAGAGTCATAGAGAATGGGCCCTCAGGTGGGCTCAGAGAAACATGTGGTTCCTACAGTCTTCTGTTAGTGCTCTGTGGGTTTCGGATTCCTATTTGCAATGGAGGAAGGCTACTACTCCCGAGGAGCGCGAGAAATTAAGGAAGCTTCAGACTGTTGACTATAAGATTCGTGAGGTGGCAAAGGAGAACGAGAAGCATTTGACTGAGGAGGAAGAAGAAGCCGGATTTCGAGTTGTTCATCCATCGAAGAAATCGAAGACTTCTCCTGTCGCAGAGATGGTGGTTGATCGAAATGGTAAGGTTAGACCGCGAGAGAGACCTTTGGTAATTAGGTCTGAGATAACTCAGGAGCACCCGGCTCGTGGTCGAGATAAAAAGTGTGATAAAAATGACAAAGGCAGGGGAAGATGGAAGAGTAGCCTAAGTCGTAGTATTATTTATTATTATTATTATTATTATTTGTAATAAGTGGTGGGGTTTTTTTAGAATCCTAGCTTATTTTTTTTTCTTTTTTTTTATATATATTATGTGGCGTACTATTATTATTATGATTTGAGGAAAAAATGAATAAAAGATTATTAGTTATGAAACTATTGTGATTTCCCTTTATTATCCTTGTCGAATTCCAAATGCAAATGCAAGTGTCCTTCTATTTACATTTAAAATAACGGGTTGTATCCTGTGAAGGATGGCCTACGTATTCATTAAAAAAATGAAATCAAACCCTTGCGCGTAGTTCACGTAAATGTAAAAGAATAATTGTTCTAAGCAAGAGCTTGTAGCGAACTAGAAATTGAGCATGAGATTTACTTACTCATAGAATACAATTTAATTTATTTGATGATATGAGGATGACGAATTGTCAGAATGCAAGAGCAAGATGACATAAGCTTTATTTCAGCAGGCCAGGGGCCGTTTTTATTTCGTGTCACATGAGCGGCACGTGGGTTTTACACGAGGCGCGTTTTTGCCCTATTCTAGGCATAATATCGTTTTAATTGGTCGAGGTTAGTTGGGTTAGAAAATTCATTCCCATCTAGGTATGTGATTCTAACCGCACCCCCCGGGAGTATGGACTTGACCAAGAATGGTCCGGCCCAGTTAGGTTTGAACTTTCCTCGTGGATCGACAGGGAGGAGTGCTCTAACTGATTCGAGGACTAAGTCTCCTTCTTTGATGTTTCTAGGCTTGACCCTTTTGTTGAAGGCTCATTTGATACATGCCTGATATGTTTGCACATTATGTAATGCGCGCAATCTTCGTTCATCCGAGAGGATGAGTTCTTCATATCTGTCTCTCTTCCAATCGGCTTCTGGAATTTGACTTTCGAGTAGAACACGTAAGGATGGGATTTCTAGTTCAACTGGTTGCACAGCTTCCATGCCGTAAGTCAAATTGAAAGGGGTAGCCCTAGTGGGCGTTCTCACGGATGTGCGATATGATCATTTTCTTGAGGATTGTGACGACATTCTTATTGGCTGCCTCTACTGCGCCATTAGTTTGTGGTCTGTATGGCGAAGAATGGTGGTGTTTGATTTTGTACTTGGCTAGTAATTGTTCATTCTCAGTCTGGAAATGTGATCCATTGTCACTGATGATTTCGTGTGGGCAACCATATCGACAGATGATATTGGTTTGTATGAACTTTGCCACGTTCTTGGTTGTGGGACTAGTGTAAGATGCCGCTTCTACCCATTTGGTGAAATATTCGATTGCCACCAAAATGAAACAATGACCTCTTGTTCCAGCTGGAGTGATCTTCCCGATGATGTCGATTCCCCAGGCAGAGAATGGCCAAGGAGATGTCATAGTGTAGAGTAGCGAAGGAGGAACGTGTTGCACATTCCCGAAGATTTGGCAGTTGTGACAATGTCTGACATATTTGATGCAATCGGATTCCATGGTGGTTCAGTAATATCTCAGGCGAGTGATTTTATTTGCCATCATTGGTCCACTCATGTGAGAGCCACATTCTCCATCATCACTTCTTCCATCACTTTCTGTGCCTGTGAATGATCAAGGCAACGCAAGACTACGCCAAGAGGTGTTCTTTTATACAATTCTCCTTGCATAAGGACGTATTGAGAGGTGAGTAGGCATATAGCACGTTGTCCTCTCTTATCCATATCCGGCGGATAGGTGCCATTGAGCTTGAAGTTTAGAATGGCTTGAAACCAAGGCTCCCCTGGATTTTCTTCTTCATCTCTGATTTGGTGCATGTAGGCTGGTTTTGACCGTCGTTCGATGCATAAAGGCATTTCTACCATATCGTCTGGCATGTTAATCAGAGATTCAAGTTTTGCAAGAGCGTCTGCAAACTGATTTTCTTCTCGAGGTAGATGTAGATAAGTCACTTGATCGAAGAATTGGGCGACTTGGTCTATCCTGGCCTGATAGGGTGCTAGACTTTCACTTCGAGTTTTTCCAAGATCCCGTAATTTGGTTGATGATCAAGGATGAATCTCCGTGAACTCGAAGATTCTTGATGCCTAAGCCTACTGCTGCTTGTAGCCCAATAAGGCAAGCTTCATATTCTGCTGCGTTATTTGTCACCTCGAAGTCGAGTTTGACAGAGAGTAGTGTATGCTCACCTTCAGGAGAAATGAGCAACACTCCTATTGTAACAACCCCATACTCCAAGTGCCTTACCAGGACCACTCAGGTATAAGGATGCTACCATCTCGGTTACCCGAGGCAATGATAATCAAATAGACAATAACGAAACAACATTTAAATAGTAATACTTTAGCGAAAGGTTACAATCTAAAACCAAAACCAAAACCAAAACCAAAACCAAATACGAATACAAGTTCTCAAACCAACTGTCTAGCAACTAACTGAAATTTTTATTAAACTACTAAGCTACAGCGGAAGACTTCTATCATCAGACGGTGGCACATTCCAGCTATCCCAGTAACTCGACTCATACCTGCTCAATAACTGCTCACCATCCCCGAATGGATCACCACAGTTTTTAAAACATTAAACGGGGTCAGTACTAATCACACAATTTATATAAACCAACAACACAAAGAAAGCAAAAAGCTCAATCATCACACAGATATTCTCCGAACTCCAAACCCAACTCCACAATCCCGACTACACACTAAAGAGTGTAGCCCCCGCCGCAGTGCCCATCGCAACAGTCACTCCCGCCGATGGGGGACCGCAGCCGTTCCCACCTAAGCCCCGCTCATCTCCATCGAGCGATAAACCCAAATCCATTAATGTGCACATCCCTTCTGTGGCGGGTTCCACAGAAGGCGAATCATGGGCGTGAAGCCACTCCCGCAAGTGACTCCACTCAGCCAGGGACGCACCCCGAAGAACACAGACAGATACAATCAATCACAACTACTATCATCAACCAATTCCAGCAATCGTCACAATACGAGTATGATAATATTCAACAACCACAAAACACCACAACACATTATGGGACTAATACTGAGTAGGGAAACCCTACCTGGAAAGCACAACACAATCGACGATCTCACAAACGGTGATATCAAAACGCTTCCTCTACGAATCCTCCTCCTAACATACAAACATATAATCACTACCAATCACAAAATACAACAAAACCCCCAATTCCCAATATTAGGGTTTAACCAACTTTAACGAAATACTATAAAAACGGTACATAGATCTTACCCTCGACGCAAGGATTACAACGGTATAAAGAAAGGTAAAATCCGACCCTCCAAGCTCCGGGATTTGCCAACAATGCGATTGATGCGAAGAACGTAGTTTGATTTCTCTTTTTCAAAGTAATTAGGTATAAAAGTGTTTAAAGAAAAGTGACGGAAGTTATTATATACTTAATCGCATTATTAACAAAACCCGACAAATCAACCCCCGTAAACCGGCTACTCGATCGAGTAACGTTGATACTCGATCGAGTGCCCCCTTACTCGATCGAGTATCAACGTTACTCGATCGAGTACCCAACAGTTCAGAAACTATTTTAAACTGCAACTCACCCTTACTCGACAGAGTAATGCCTACTCGATAGAGTACCCAGAGACTCATAAATCCGTAGTATTACACCTATTCCAAACCTTCTTAGGTTCGACGCTCCATCAAAATAAAGGTCCCAAGAATCTATATTGGTTTGAAGTATATCCTCATCCGGAAATGACCATGTGTCTATCGCTTGGGTGTCGATGATGGGATTTTCTGCGAAGAATTCGGCGACGGCATGCCCTTTTATAACTTTCAGAGGTACGTATTTGAGATCGAACTCTGAGAGCATTAAGGTCCATTTTGCCAAGCGTCCGTTGAGAACTGGTTTTTCGAAGAGGTATTTGACATGGTCCATTTTGGAGTACACCTTCACGGAGTAGCTAAGCATGTAATGGCGTAGCTTCTTTGTTGCCCACACAAGAGCGAGGCATGTCTTTTCGAGTGGCGTATACTTGCATTCATACTCCAAGAACTTCTTACTAAGGTAGTAGACAACTCTCTCTTCTTTTCCGATGGTTTATGCTAGCATAGCCCCCATGGCTGTTTCGGTCACTGTGAGATATAAACCAAGAGGTTGATCTCATTGAGGAGGTATGAGCACTGGTGGTTTGGATATTATCTCCTTGATTTTGTCGAACGCCTTTTGACAGGCGTCATCCCATATGGTGTGATCTGTTTTCTTTAGCTTTTTGAAAATGGGTTCACAGATCATGGTAAGTTTCGATATGAATCGACTTATATATTGCCTCTTGCCTATAAATCCCCTAACCTCCTTCTCTGTTTGAGGTTGTGGCATTTCGATCAGAGCTTTGATTTTGGAAGGGTCGATTTCTATCCCTCGTTGACCGAAGACATATCTTAGAAGCTTGCCCGACGTTACCCCAAATGCACATTTCTGAGGATTGAGCCTCATGTTGTACTTTCGTAGTCTTAAGAAGAATTTGCGAAGGTTATTAATGCGCCCCTCTCTATCCTTGGACTTGACGATCATATCATCTACATACACCTCGACTTCTTTATGCATCATGTCATGTAGTAGCGTAGTTGCAGTGCGTTGATATGTAGCTCCAGCGTTGATTAATCCGAACGGCATAACAGTGTAGTAATAGGTGCCCCATTGAGTAACAAAGGCGGTCTTATGCATGTCTTCTATGACCATCTTGATCTGATTATATCCCGCGTACCCGTCCATGAAGGACAACAACGCGTGATCTGCTGTATTGTCTACCAATATGCCGATATGTGGTAGAGGAAAGTCGTCCTTGGGACTTGCTTTGTTCAAGTCTCTGAAATCAACACAAACACGGATTCTCCCATCCTTATTGGGTACGGGTACTATGTTGGCTACCCAGTCTGAATACTCGGAAACTTTGATGAACCCGGCATTGAATTGTTTATCGACTTCTTCTTTGATCTTAAGAGCCCATTCTGTCCTTATTCAACGAAGCTTCTGTTTAACAGGTTCGAAACCTGGTTTGATCGGAATTCTGTGTTCGGCAATATCCCTGGCATGTCTTTGTAGGACCAAGCAAAAACGTCTTTGAACTCGTGTAGGAGGTCTATGAAGCTAGCCCTTTCGGTTGGGCTCAAGGTTATCCCTATCCTTAGTTCTTGGGGTTCTAGTTGATGGGTTCAGTGTTCTTTATAACTGGTGCCCCTTCCCCCTCTTGTAATATTTCTTTAGTTATGTAGGGAGGTAGTTCGATTGAGTCTGGGTCTGGGTCTGGGTCATCCTTATTATCATCGTAAATAGAATTGCATTCAGAATAACACAAGGAGTAAGCATAATCTGATTTATTCATATTAAAATTTGAAAATAATTGAAATAAAGAAGCCATCTGTTCAGTGGTCAGTGGCGGCAAAGGGACAGTTGTTGGGACATTTCCCGAACTACTGTTACTACTTGATGCTAAGCTAGGAGAAACAAGGGGATTGGGAATGACGACAGGAGGAGACTCTCTAGGGACTTCTCTAGATTCCGACTCTGACTCCGACTCCGACTCTGACTCGAATTCGTTGTCTTCTGGTTCTCCTTTGAACATCTCTCCTTCTCCGGTGGTGAGCTTGAAGAGCTTTCCTTGGTTATTTGTCCACTTGATCGACTTTCTCCATCCATTCTGCTGATTCGAACTGGTTTCGGTGATTAACGTGGTAGGGTTGAAGTGGTCATCCTGAAGTATCATGGTAATGATCTCGTCCTGTGCGGCTCTAACAAATCGATCTTCTCCAAACAGTAAGCTAACAGCCTGTTCATCCAAGCAAGGTGCTTGACAAGTCTTGACGGTAGGAACCGTTTCTGAAGGAATGAAGTAGCAATCGTGAAAGATCTCGATTCCAGCTAGTTGCCTTCCTTTGTAATGCCAAGGTTCAGGGAACCCATGAAAGTATTCTTGACTCCCTTCTCTAACGAAGTATCCATTTAGGCTAGGGAGGTAGGGTCGCATTTGGATTCCCACGTTCTTACGGTTTTGAAACTGTGTGAGCATCTCTAAAGCTTCTTCGAACAGGATTCAATGGCATCCCCGAGAAATATCCCTGAGACTTGAGTATGTGGTTGACCACTAAATTGGAGTAGGGGTTGAAGTACAAGGGTGCCAATTCGCTTTCCACGAGGTTTATGCTATGGAAGCCCCCGAGCTCATATACTGGATCTGTAACCACTTGGTTGCTTGACATCTTTTCTATTACTGCCATGATAGGTGACGAAGTGATCGTCACTACTTTGCCATCTAGTGGAATCTTGATTTTCTGGTGGAGGGTGGATGTTACCGCTTTGGAAGCGTGAATCCAAGGCACTACTACAGATACAGGCTATAACAACGGTCAAAAACCGTTGTTATATAAAAAAGCGGACGTTGTTAAAGCGTCCGTTGTAGAAGGTTTTAACAACGGTTGGCTTACTTAAGGAAACCGTTGTTAAAACTATTAACCACGGTTTTATGTATTAAAACCCGTTGTGGAAAGTGTGACACAATTTTGGGGGGAAAGTTATAACAACGGGTTTTAATATACAAAACCGTTGTTATAACTAAAGACAACGGGTTGTTATAAAATAACCGTTGTTGTTTGTTCTTAAAAAATAAAAAAAAATTAAATTAAATATTACTAGATGCATGCATAATTACGGCTCGTTAGAATTCCGATGCATGCATTATTACCGACATCACCTTTGTACATATGAACGGATAATATGGAATGAGAAGGGTTAGTAATAGGATTTGAAGCAGCATTATTGAGAGATATGATGATGATTATGGCACAACTTCCTAACATATTTATTAATTAAAAAGCAATTAACTCAACCCACACATTGCTTAGTATAAATACATTGCATATCTCAACTAACATTTCCATTATCTCATATATTCATCTCCAAACTCTAAGTGTTAAAACAAACTCTACTTAATCTTTCAAATCAAACTCAAAAAACTCTAACAAAATGAATGATTTCATCCTAAAGACTCTTACCATGATCGAGAACAACAACAACTTCATCCGCCGGTTCCTCCATATTGAGGAAAGTTTCAGGAGCTACCTTGCGGAAGCTCGATCCGCATCAAGCACGCCAAAGAAGATGGCTTGACGGAGCAAGAAGAGCGATTTGCGGCTATATGACGATATAGCAAGCTGCTGAACGGAACCTCCAAATAGCCAAGGAGGAGAGGATGGATACGATAGAGCACAATAAGATCCTCCATGAAAATATAAGAATTGCATTTTTACATATGTAATTTTTTTTTTAAATTTATGTATTTATAAATATATATATATATATATATATATTAATTATGTTTATCTTACTTCTTCATCTTGCTTCTTCATTGTTTTAGTAACTAATTATGCGAACAATACTTAAACAAATAACATAATGGTCGATAAAAACACATATATGCAAAAGAAATAAATAGAAAAAGAAAATAATGACGATGAAACTAACAGTGACGGCGAGATTTACCTGATAAATACAGAACGTAATAGACGATGAAATCACAGTGACGGCGAGAAGATAAAGCGACGATGAGAAAGAGAGAAATAGAGAAAGAGAGAAAGAGAGTGTGTATGTGTTTTGTGTTTGTTTTCTGCTTTGTGTTTGTGTTTGTGTATTAAGGGTTGTGTTTTGTGGCTGCAGCAGACTTCTGTTTGTGTGGTTTATAGTATGGAAGGTATTGACAACGGTTATTAAACAACAACCGTTGTGAAATATGTTTTAACAACGGTTGTACAAAACACCCGTTGTCAAATATGTTTTAACAACGGGTTTCTTAAGTAACCGTTGTGATTACTTTTCACTAACTTTGCGCCAATTTTGCGCCAAATTATTAACAACGGTTCCGCATGTGTGACCCGTTGTTAAAAATAATAACAACGGTTTTTATAACCATACCCGTTGTAATTGATTTTAGTGAAATTCGCGCCATACATTCTACAACGTCTATTGTGATTTTCGTGAATAATCGTTGTTAAAGGGGCGTTGTAGTTGCCTAAATTTGTAGTAGTGAGGCCTTCCTAGAAGTATGTTAAATGATGCTTCAATATCCACTATTTGAAAGTTAACCTTTCGCTCAATCGGTCATGTGGCTATGGTGAGGTTGACTAATCCTACTACTTTTCATCGTGTACTATCGTATGCGCGAACACCTTGGTTAGTAGGGGTCCAATGCGACTCTTTCATACCCAACTTATATGCTGTCTTCAATGGTATGACGTTGACTGTAGAGCCATCATCCACCAAAGTCATTGGCACATTATTCTTTAAACAAATGATAGTAATGTATAGAGCCAGGTTGTGACTAGCGCCGAAAGGTGGCAAATCCTCATCCGAGAAAGTAACTGGGTTACTTAGCTTAGTTGAATCTTGCAAGACCAAGTTGACTACGTCATCAGGTGTAGAGTTATGTGCCACATTTAGCTTAGCCAAGGCTTGCAGTAATGCTTGGCGATGAGGGAATGAGCTTGCAACTAGTTGCCAGACTGAAAGATCAGCCTTTGTCTTCTGTAGTTGTTTTAGTAAGTGGTCAGTGGATGTATCCTCGCCATCATTTGGTGTGACGACGTCGGTGTTAGTAACTGGACCATTAGCTATGGGACCATTTTGAGAAACATTTTGATATGGACGCCGTGAACGAGTAAGGTGGTCTATATCTTGGTCTTCACTATTTTTGACTATTTCCTCACTAATCTTGACTAGGTAGTGCTCGGTGAGGTATTGGTCTTTATCATCATCGGCCCATACTCCATTGATAGCAGCAAGCTCTCTCAACCTTAGGATTTCAGCTTCTAAATGGATGATTTGATCGATTAGGCCATCGACCACAGTTACCTCTTCACGCATTGTAGAATTTCGAGAGAGATTTAGTGGTGCACTTTCCTTATATAGGTGTAGTACTTGGATTACGGAGGGATGCCACTACATTCTCTAGTTCTGAGACTTGTCTATTCACACTTCTTGCCCATGCAATAAAGTCGGTGATAGTAGGGGAAATGGTGGTGTAGCTCCCTTCGCCTTCTAATAGATGGATCTCATCTTCGACTAGAGAAATGAGGTGTGAACAATCTAAGGTAGATTCTTCATTTGTAATCATCAGAACTCCAAGAGGATTCTGAGTATTGTTAGGCTTACCTCCACGTGGTATGGGTAGGCGACCGTCTTCTATCATGTCCTTAATGACATGCTTTAGCTTGTAACATTTCTCCGTATCGTGTCCCTTAGCTCTATGATATTCATAGTTTGAATTTTCATCCCAGAACTTGGACTTCTTTTCGGGGTCAGGTGTAGGCCCTATGGGTTGGAGCTTACCCTGTTTCATCAACCTCTTCAAAGCATTGGAGTATGTATCACCAATGTTTGAACTTCCTTTGCGGGTTATTCTTCTTTGATGATTCGAGCAGGTTAACCTCATCAGTCTTGTTAGTAGAGCCGTAGGAATGACTTGCCGAGCCTTGATATCCACGACCTACCATTTTTGACAAGAGTCCTTTGCGGATGTCATCTTCAATTCTTGTCCCTAGCACAGTTAGATCCTTGAAGGTCTTAATGTTTTGGTACCTCAAGTGATTTGCATAAATGGGCCTTAAGTTGTCCACGAATTTTTCCGGGTAGCTTCATCTGGACGTTCGACAAGTTGGGTACTAGTCTTCCTCCACCTACTTAGGAAGTCGGTGAAACCCTCTTTCTCATTTTGGGTAAGAACCTCTAGAGTGCGCATATTGACTTGGATTTAAGCATTATCCGCGTATTGTTTAACGAACTCGATTGCGGCGTCGTCCTAGGTGGCAATCTTCTTGTGCTCTAGAGAATAGAACCATTGCTTAAGAATGGTGTCAAGAGATGAAGGAAAGATCCTTAAGAACATCTCGGGTTTGATGCCTTTGATAGACATGTAGTCTTTGAAAGCACGAATGTGGTTCAAAGGGTTTTCATGTCCCTTGAACTTCGGGCTGTCAGTCATATTGAAGTTGGTTGGCAATTTGGCGCTCACGGCCTCATACCTGCGATTGTTTTCCCTATAGATATCATCTCCTTTGAGGTACATTAATTGCTCCTCCAAGTATTGGAGTCGCTTCTCAGCTTCAGTAAGACCTACTGGAGGGTTGGTTTCTGGTTGTCCAACATAGGGGGGGAAGGTTGTCATTCACAAATTCGCTAGGAACTTCATCTTCTGCAGGAGGTAGCCTAGTTTCTACAACAACAATTCGGCCCTCAATTGTGTTGAGGCGATCATAAACTTGGTCTTGGCTTGTTTGGAGACGAGCGAGCGCGGCTAGGATTTGATCATTACCATTTTGGGGTTGACTGTTGCTTGTGGTACTAGTTTCAGGCATCTTGGCAACTGGACAATAGATCGACGATGAATCAAAACATGATCGACCACTCTAGCACACTTACTCAAAGAAAAGACTCGAACTGTGAAGTGGGAGTGTGCCACTTGTGCAAGTGAGGTTTGAAAATGACGAAGTTTTGAAATGTTTGTCCTAATCAACTGTAGTGTAGTTCTAGGGGTGTTGACTCGAAGTGAGGTTTTGAAATGGGCTTTTTTTTTTGAGACCCGACTTTTGACTGGATATTTGGACAGAGTTTCGACTCATTTTGCGCTAATTTGGGCCATTTTTTCGAAAATATTTACATTTTGAAAGGATTTTTGATTTTACAAAATTCGTCATGGTTTTGTTTAGAAAATGGTGATCACATATGATACAAGCATTCAAACAGGCATTATAACGGTATGCTGAGTTCATTTTAAAAGGGTTTTGGTTTAAAGGGTGGGTTGCCATACCGAACAATCAAACCCGGGGTCTGTGGAGAGGCTCATACCAAATAGGAGTAAGGCCGATTCCTAGTCCATTCCCTCGAGTATTGAGAGCTGATACAAACAGGAGTAAACATCATGGTATGGTTGACGTCAATCGCTATTCATCCTTAGGCCCAGATAATAATTTGGACTGTCCAGACGGAACTATTGGTCGAATGGATTGGATTGGGCCTAGGAAGGCCGAGTAAAACGATCTAGGAAGACCGAGTTATGAAAACCGACAACTGTCTCATATAAACTATTTCCTAACCTTGTTCAAGTTTCACCCTTGGCAACACGTAAGTGTATTACTCCCCAGCGGAGTCGCCAAACTGTGGAAACGGGGGGCCCACGGGGTTACTTGGGAAAACAAACGTTTGCATTTGTGGAGTCGCCACCAATTTATTGTGGAAAATTGGAAACCGTTCGAATACTTCGTGTCATGTCAAGACACAAAGTAATGACATAGACACTAAAAACTCGTTACCCTTAGCATTCTATGTCTTGAATGACTCTCGTGGATGCCAATGAACACGGATGTTCACAGAGATCTGGAGTAAGGGGTGAGGGTACGTATTAGGAAGCTCTTTTGATCGAACACCTAATCCCGCCCGCCTCGATAGCGGCCTCTACTAATGATTAGGGAAAATCATCTATATTTGATATGTTGTCGATTATATGCATGCAATGCAACAAACAACGTTTTAATCCTAACACGTGAGAATTAACTACGTCGGTGAACAGATAATTTAGCACTCAATGGGTCGAAGTAGAAATTAAGGTTGATTACATGTGGAGGCAAACAAACGATAATAAAGAGTATAATAAAGGAAATACGATAATTAAAATTACAATAATTACAATGATTTGATGATGATTTGCGTTGAAAATACATTTAAAACGGATATTTTGAGAAAAGAAAAGGGAAATAATTAAGGTTAGAAAACGAACAGATTAGTAGTGATAATACGAGTAATAGTTGATTAATACGTAAGATAATGAACTAGGTCAAAACTGAAGCGGAAGTTCAGATGCAGAACTCAACCCGGAACAGGCGCAGCAGAGCTGTGTCCCTTGGAAGAGGCGTAGTGGTCACTGCGTCTGTTCCTGAGGTGAGTTCTGGCTATGAAGCCGGAACTGCATATCGTTAATGTTCGTTGGTAATTTAATGATCGATTATTGATATTTGACTCGGATGGAAGTGATTTAGCAGATTATTTACATATGAATGGGTCATAAAAGCAATAAAGAACGGACTCAAACTAATTAACAATTACAAATGAATTAATTACTAATTACAAATTTTTGTTAATAAGAATTAATTAGATTTGTTAATACGATTTGATTAAGGTTATTTACACAAATTAAATTAGACTAGGTTAAAATATACAAAAGATAAATTTCAGAGACTTGATATGGATGAATCGAATCTCTAAAATCCGGATTTGATTTTAACGACGAAAACCCGCAAATATGGATTATTAGGGGTTTAAGTCGGAAATTAAAAGTGATAAATTACCAATTATTATACGAATGAATAATGAAGAAAGATAAGGAAACGGAATAAAAAAGGATGAATCAACGAAGAACAAAGGAAGAAGAAGAAGAGCAGAAACAGCGGCAACCTCAGGAAGAGGCGCAACTGTTGATGCGTTTCTTCTCGACGTCTGATCTCTGTTAATCCGAAAAAAGGGTTTAATAAAAGGTTTTATAAATCGGTTTTAAATATGTTTTCGACGTAAATCTTACAATAATTTATACAATAAAAAGGTACTGTAATACTCCGTATTTGTAAGTCTTGGGGTACTCTATCGAGTAGGCCTTACTCTGTCGAGTAAGGGTAAGTTGCGTTTTAGAAAAGTTTCTGACCTGTTGGGTACTCGATCGAGTAGCTGGGACACTCGATCGAGTAAGGGGGTACTCGATCGAGTACCTCGGGTACTCGATCGAGTAGCCGGTTTTACGGGGAGTTTTCTCGGATTTTGTTAATTATGCGATTAAGGTATATAAGCTTTGTCGTCATTATTCTAAATCACTTTTACAAAACCTAAATTACTGTTTAAGAGAGAAAGTAAGCAAGTTCTTCATCCTAATCGCATTATTAACAATACCCGGAGTTTGGAAGGTCAGTTCTTAGCGTTGATTATACCGTTGAGTTCCTTGCGTCGAGGGTAAGATCTATGTACCCTTTTTATTGTCTTTCCTTTGATTTGGTTAAACCCTAATTTAGAGATTTGGGGGTTTTATGTGTAGTATGTGATTTGGTAGCCTTTATGTGTTGTATGATAGGAGGAGGGTTCATAGAGGAAGCTTTTTGATTCAAAGAGAGAGAGACCGTCGATTGTGTGCTTACCGGGTAGGATTTCTACTCGGTATTAGTCCCATAATGGGATATTGGTTGATGTATTGTGTTTGGTTGTTTGATATAATAATTGTATTGTGATTGTGGTTGTGATCGTTGTTGATGGTTCGCGAGGCGTGGCCTCGGCTGAGTGGGGTCACTTGCGGGAGTGGCTTCATGCCCTAGTTTCGCCTTCCGTGGAACCCGCCACGAAGGGATGTGCACATTAATGGACGGGGTTATCGCTCATTATGAGGAGCGGGGATTTGGTGGGTACGGGCTGGGGTCCCCCAGCTGGCGGGTGGTCCAGTGGACGATCGGTGATCGAGATGATTGGGTTTGGCGTGATTGTGTGTGTGTGAGTTAAGCTTGTCTCATTTACCGTATTGTTAGTATATATTGAATTGTGTGATTAGTGCGACCCGGTGTTGTTTTGTAAACTGCGGTGATCCATTCGGGGATGGTGAGCAGATATTGAGCAGGTATTGAGATGAGTCTTGGGATAATTTGGGATGGCCACGACATGATGATAGGAGTCTTCATTTGTAGCTTATTAGTTATTTACATTTCGGTTAGAAAAATCGGTTTGAGAACATGTATTGCATTTTGGTTTGGTTTTGAGAATTGTACTCTTCACTAAGTATTTATATTTAAATGTTGTTTCTTCATTGTTTATTTGATTATCATTGCCTCGGGTAACCGAGATGGTAATGTCTTCATACCTGAGTGGTCCTGGTAAGGCACTTGGAGTATGGGGGTGTTACAAATGGTATCAGAGCGACGATCCTGAAACCTGTAACCAATGAACCTAATGAACGTAGGGAGTCAATTAAAATGAACCCGGGGTAAAAGTTGTAGGAGCTAATGCAAAGGCTTGGGAGACGTCCTAAAGTCGCGAAGTCGCCCTACAATTTTGAACCGGTCACATGGGGGGGAGTGTTTGTCGAGTCGTATGTGTGTTTGGTTAACTTGTGTAAGAATGTGATGAAATGTGTGATTGTTGGATGTTGAAGTAGAAAGTTAAGAATGTGAAAGAAAAATGGAAGATGTGTGGAAACTGTTGATGGTATGATAGCATGTTGAATGTTTTACAATGTGGCATTTAATAACATGATGAAGTGATCTCGTAGATCGTATGAAAAGATGCGTAGCATGTTTAGTTATGATATAATGTGGTTTTATAAAGTTTAGCATGTTAGCAAATGACGTAGCATGCGGGTAGCTTTTATGAATTGGCATGACTCGATCGAGTGGGACTGACTCGATCGGGTGGGTTTTTGACGATTTTGAGTCCAGAATCGTGTTTTTGGGTACTCGATCGAGTAACTAGGGGTACTCGATCGAGTAGGGGGTCACTCGATCGAGTAGCCTAGCTACTCGGTCGAGTATGTTAGAGATCAGAAGGTCTGTTTGGGGTCTTATGTTTGGGTACTCGATCGAGTATGTTGGGCACTCGATCGAGTAGCCCGTTACTCGATCGAGTGTGTTTGGGAACTCGATCGAGTAGGTTCTGGGCAGCGTGTTTTCATGTTTTGAGGTTTAGTACGTGTGTTTATATCTACCCTTTCTTATATATAGTTTCAAGATGCCGCCCAAGAAGACTGCTTTGTACGCGAGAGCTGAGCTTATGAACATAGATGACATCGTTAAGATGTTGGAGCATCAGGATGCTCTCACTGAGGCTTTAAAGACTGTGGGGAAGGATAAGGATAAGGATAAGGAGAAGGAGGTTGATCATTCTAAAATCAGCCTCTATATCGCGAGGTTTAACCCGAAAGAGTACAAGGGAGTTGGGGAGCCTAACCTTCTTGATAGTTGGCTGAGAGAGATGGAGAACATATTAGATTTGATTCACCGTCCGATGAGATGAGGGTGGAACAGCTGCGTTCTATCCGAGGGAGGGTGGCAAGTGGTGGGATACGGTGAAAGTGAGTGCTAAGGAGATATATACAAACCAAGGGTTACCTCCTATACCTTGGGAGGAGTTCCGTAGGGTTGTGAGGAAGTAGTTTGTACCGGAACATGTGAGGAGTAAGTTGAGGGAAGAGTTTGTGACTTTAAGATGACCGCCGAGATGTCGTGGCCGAGTACTACAGGCAATTCAATGAGAAGTCTAGGTATGCTGAGGATATGGGTTTGAGTGAGGAGAACCTGGCGTTGAGGTTTGAGAGGGGGTTGACCCCTAAGATTATGGATAAGTTACCTGTGGGAGTCCTTACTGATGTTAAGGAAGCTTATGAGAGGGCTGGGAGAGCTGAGAGGTTGGTGGAGATGGCTCAGGAGAGGTTAGGTGGTGAGAAGAGGAAGTCTGAGAGCGAGGGTGGTGGCCAATCTAATCACAAGAAAGGCAACCACAATCGGTCTAAGGGGTTTTCTTCCGGGTCGGGTTCGATCTTTGGGGCTTCCTTTGGGCGTGGCCGTGGAAGTGTGAGTAATAGTTGGGGAGTGACTTGCTATAGTTGTGGTGGTGTAGGCCACAAGAGACATGAGTGCACAAGTGCACCAGGATCTTTCCAGAGACTTGCGCAGAGCTTCGCGAGCAAATGACCACTGGATCATGGCCAAACCGGGAAGTCGAGTTACAGAGTGGAGGCAACCGCAACGGCGGTAATTCTTATCAGAAACCACCAACGAACAACAACAACAATCAAGGGTCGGGTGCTAAGCCGACCACATCAGCCAGTACTGTCCAGGGAGGTGGGCAGAAGACCAGTGGCAAGTTATTCATGATGTAGAAGAAAGCAGCTGAGGAAGATGTGCACGTTATCACCGGTACTTTTCTTGTAAATGGTATTCCTACCTTTGTTTTGTTTGATTCGGGGGCTTCTCAGTCGTTTGTGTCTTCGAGTCATGTTAAACAGTTGGGTTTGAGGGTATATGAGTCTGTTAGTGAATGAGTTTTTATACCTTCGGGTGAGTCTGTATCATGTGGGAGATTGTTTAGAGATGTATCTATGATAGTTGGGCAAGTTGATCTACCTGTAGACTTGCTAGAATTTCCTTTTGACGGTTTTGAGATGATAGTCGGGATGGATTGGTTAGGAAAGTATAAAGCTAAGATAGACTGTCATCAAAAGAAAGTGTCTTTAAGAGGTCCTAAGGGTGTTAGTGTGTCTTATCGTGGGTTTCTAGTCAAACCCAAAGTTAAGTTGATTGCAACTGTCACCTTGAAGTCTTATCTGAGGAAGGGATGTCCTTTGATCTTGTGCCATGTGAGAGATGACCGGATAGAGAGTCCGACAGTTGATGAGATACCAGTGGTGGGAGAGTTTGCAGATGTTTTTCCAGAGGAGATCCCGGGGTTGCCACCAAATAGGGAGATAGATTTCACCGTTGAGTTGAAACCAGGGACGGGGCCAATCTCTAAGGCACCGTACCGTATGGGTCCTAAGGAGATGGAGGAGCTTAGGAAGCAGTTGGATGATCTGATAGAGAAGGGATACATTAGACCTAGTGTATCGCCGTGGGGAGCACCAGTTCTTTTCGTGAAGAAGAAAGATGGGAGTTTGAGGTTATGCATAGATTACAGGGAGCTGAACCGAGTGACGATAAAGAACAAGTATCCTTTGCCAAGGATAGATGACCTGTTTGATCAGTTGAGTGGTGCATCAGTCTTTTCTAAGATTGATTTGAGGTCGGGGTACCATCAGGTGAAGATTAGAGAGGTGGACATACCAAAGACAGCTTTCACGTCGAGGTATGGCCATTATGAGTATGTGGTGATGCCGTTTGGGTTGTCTAATGCACCGGCAGTGTTTATAGATTTGATGAATAGAATCTTCAGACAGTTCTTGGACCAGTTTGTAGTGGTATTTATCGATGATATCTTAGTCTACTCTAAGACTAAGGAGGATCATGAGGAGCATCTGAGGATCGTGTTGCAAACTTTGAGGGATCATGAGTTGTATGCTAAGCTATCCAAGTGTGAGTTCTGGTTAGAGAAAGTTGCTTTTCTGGGGCATGTGATCTCTAAAGATGGGGTAGCCGTGGATCCGGCGAAGTTAGAAGCAGTGACAAAGTGGGAAGCACCAAAGAATGTTGCCGAGGTTAGGAGTTTCTTGGGTTTAGCGGGATACTACAGACGGTTCATGAAGGATTTCTCCAAGATAGCTAGACCTATGACAGCGTTGATGAGGAAAGAGAACAGGTTTCGTTGGGATGAGAGTTGTGAGACGGCGTTCCAAACATTAAAGGAGCGTTTAACCACAGCTCCTGTCTTAGCATTGCCTGAAGGGACCGAGAACTTTGAGGTTTATACAGATGCCTCGAAGAATGGGTTGGGATGTGTGTTGATGCAGAATGGTAAAGTGATTGCCTATGCTTCTAGGCAATTGAAGCCTTATGAGGAGAACTACCCTACTCATGATCTGGAGTTGGGGGCTGTGGTGTTTGCTCTCAAGATTTGGAGACATTACCTTTATGGAGCAATCTTTAAGGTATTTTTCTGATCACAAGAGTCTCAAGTACATCTTCACTCAAAAGGAGTTGAACATGAGACAGAGGAGGTGGATGGAGCTGATTGGCGATTATGACATGGAAATCATCTACCATGAAGGGAAGGCCAATGTTGTAGCTGATGCTTTGAGTAGGAAGAGTGTACATTCTCTGTGTACAGCTCTATCTTTGATGAGGCTGAGAGATGAGGTGGCGAGCTTTGGGATACATATGATGCAGAAAGGAGATGCCATGGGTGATATGACAAGACTGACTTAAGTTTTATGATGATATTCGAGGTAAAAAGGCGTTGGACCCTAAGATAGTGGAGTGGAGAGTGGAGTAGAGAAAGGGACAGTGTCCGGTTCTATTCATACTGAGATGGTAGTTTGAGGTTTGATGGTAGGTGGTGTGTTCCTAATGATGAGGAGTTGAAAAAGACTATCATGACAGAGGCACATTGCACACCATATTCAAGACATCCGGTGGTGACAAGCTATACAAGAATTTAAAGAAAACGTTTTGGTGGCCTGGGATGAAGAAAGAGACAATTTGAGTTTGTGTCCCGTTGTTTGACATGCCGAGAGAGTTAAAGGGGAACAAGCGACGACCACAAGGTAAGATTCAGTCTTTAGAGGTACCCGAGTGGAAGTGGGAATCCATTTCCATGGATTTCATTGTGGGTCTGCCAAAGAGTCAACAAGGTAACAACATGATTTGGGTAATAGTGGATCGACTGACCAAGTCGGCTCACTTTGTTCCAATGAAAGATACATGGACTAAGGCACAATCGGCTATGGCCTATCGAAAGAACGTGCTTAAGTTACATGGAGTCCCTAAGGACATAGTGTCCGACAGAGATGCGAGGTTTATATCGAGGTTTTGGAAGGAGTTGCAGGAATCGTTGGGAACAACTTTGAAGATGAGTACAACATTTCATCCTGCGACAGTAGGGCAGATCGAGAGAACAATCAAGACTCTTGAGGATATGTTGCGAGCTTGTGTGATGGATTTTGGTGGTAGCCGGGAGCAGAGGTTGGACTTGATAGAATTTTCTTACAATAATAGCTATCACACTAGTATTGGTATGGCACCGTTTGAGGCTTTGTATGGGAGAAGATGTAGGAGTCCAATCTGTTGGGACGATAGTCTTTGAGGCAAAGTGGTTTTAGGACCAGAGATGGTGCATGAGATGGTGGAACAGATTAAGATGATCGGGGAACGGATGAGAGCAAGCGGCTCGGGATCGACAAAAGAGTTATGCGAGATCTACATCGTCGGGATATAGAGTTTCGAGGTTTGGGATAAGGTTCTTCCGAAAATGTCTCCTATGCGTGGGGTTATGAGATTTGGGAAGAAAGGCAAGCTAAGTCGGAAGTTTATAGGGCCGTATGAGATCTTAGAGCGGGTTGGGGAAGTTGCATATCGTCGGCTTTACCAGTGCATTAGAGAGAGTGCATAATGTGTTTCATGTATCGCAGCTGCGGAAATATGTGAGTGACCCGTCACATGTGTTAGAGGCCGAGACCTTAGAGCTAGATGAGTCCTTATCATATCTTGAGGTGCCTAAACAGATTCTAGACCGAAAGGTTAGAAAGACTAGGAGTGGTGAGACAGTTCTGCTCAAGATCCTTTGGTCTAACCACGAGACCGAGGAAGCTACATGAGAGCCAGAGGAGGCTATGAAAGAGCGTTACCCTTTCCTTTTTGATCAGGTATGTATGGTTACGGGGACGTAACCTTGTTTCTTTTAGGGGGGTAGGAGATGATCGCGAATAGTTTTTAAGAGTTTTATACCCCTTTTATATGTTGTGTCGGGATGTTTGTCGGGATGAGTTGGGTTAGTAACATGTTTTATGTTGAATTTTGTTGTGGTTGTTGAGTCGGGAATGTTATGGGAGTACCTTTGTTTAGTAGTGGTTTGAACTTCGGGGACGAAGTTCCTTTTAAGGAGGGAAGACTGTAATACTCCGTATTTGTAAGTCTTGGGGTACTCTATCGAGTAGGCCTTACTCTGTCGAGTACGGGTAAGTTGCGTTTTAGAAAAGTTTTTGACCTGTTGGGTACTCGATCGAGTAGCTGGGGCACTCGATCGAGTAAGGGGGTACTCGATCGAGTAGCCGGTTTTACGGGGAGTTTTCTCGGGTTTTGTTAATTATGCGATTAAGGTATATAAGCTTTGTCGTCATTATTCTAAATCACTTTTACAAAACCTAAATTACTGTTTAAGAGAGAAAGCAAGCAAGTTCTTCATCCTAATCGCATTATTAACAATACCCGGAGTTTGGAAGGTCAGTTCTTAGCGTTGATTATACCGTTGAGTTCCTTGCGTCGAGGGTAAGATCTATGTACCCTTTTTATTGTCTTTCCTTTGATTTGGTTAAACCCTAATTTAGAGATTTGGGGGTTTTATGTGTAGTATGTGATTTGGTAGCCTTTATGTGTTGTATGATAGGAGGAGGGTTCATAGAGGAAGCTTTTTGATTCAAAGAAGAGAGACCGTCGATTGTGTGCTTACAGGTAGGATTTCCTACTCGTATTAGTCCCATAATGGGATATTGGTTGATGTATTGTGTTTGGTTGTTTGATATAGTAATTGTATTGTGATTGTGGTTGTGATCGTTGTTGATGGTTCGCGAGGCGTGGCCTCGGCTGAGTGGGGTCACTTGCGGGAGTGGCTTCACGCCCTAGTTTCGCCTTCTGTGGAACCCGCCACAGAAGGGATGTGCACATTAATGGACAGGGTTATCGCTCATTATGAGGAGCGGGGATTTGGTGGGTACGGCTGCGGTCCCCCACTGGCAGGGCTGGTCCAGTGGACAGTCAGTGATCGAGATGATTGGGTTTTGCGTGATTGTGTGTGTGTGTGTGACAGTTAAGCTGTCTGTTTACCGTATTGTTAGTATATATTGAATTGTGTGATTAGTACTGACCCCGGTGTTGTTTTGTAAACCTGCGGTGATCCATTCGGGGATGGTGAGCAGATATTGAGCAGGTATTGAGATGAGTACTGGGATATTTGGGATGGCCACGACATGATGATAGGAGTCTTCGCCGTAGCTTATTAGTTATTTACATTTCGATTAGAACAGTCAGTTTGAGAACATGTATTGCATTTTGGTTTGGTTTTGAGAATTGTACTCTTCACTAAGTATTTATATTTAAATGTTGTTTCTTCATTGTTTATTTGATTATCATTGCCTCGGGTAACCGAGATGGTAATGTCTTCATACCTGAGTGGTCCTGGTAAGGCACTTGGAGTATGGGGGTGTTACAGGTACAATAATAAAACACGGGATTTACACCCTCAGACTTACATGTTTGACAAAACGAGATTGACTAAGTTAACGATTAGTGATTGCTCGACTCGAATGTACGACGAAAGTGCCCTCTTAAGAGGAATTAAGCTAAATTGATTAAGTTGATTGAGTGGAGTTGGTCAAATTGGTCGGTCATGCAAAACGAGGTTGGTACTCAGAAGGATCCGAGCTTACGTGGTCGAAAGTTCAAGCACGTAGACGCCAATAAGCAAGAGCACGGTCTTAGAATGCAAAGGGAGAAGAGAAGGGCGGACACTCGCGTGAGAAATATGAGGAACGAAGGTCCTTATTTATATTAATCACACGGTGGAATTAGGGTTTCGGTAAAACTTTGGAAATAAATCTCGAAAAGATCTTAAAATACGCAGAAAGGAGCCGGGGAAGAGGCGCAACAACTACTGCGGCTCTTGGAAGAGGCGCAGCAGGTGCTGCGTGTGGACAGCGGGCCGCCCACGGGGGCGCTTGGTGAAGGGGCTCGAAAACAAGCGTTTGCATTTTGTATGGAGTCGCCACCAATTTTTATGGGAAATTGGAACCGTTCGAATACCTCGTGTCATGTCAAGACACAAAGTAGTGACATGAACACTAAGCAATCGTTCCCCTTAGCATTCTATGTCTAGAATGACTCTCGTGGATGCCAATGAACACGGGTGCTCACGGAGATCTGGAGTAAGGGGTGAGGGTACGTATTAGGAAGCTCTTTTGATCGAACACCTAATCCCGCCCGCCTCGATAGCGGCCTCTACTAATGATTAGGGAAGTTATTCGTACTTGATATATCGTCGGCTATAATGCATGCAATGCAACATCCATAGATTAATCCTAACATGTGAGAATTTATACTAAGTCGGTGAACAATTAAGTTAGCAAACAATTGATGTCGAAGTTGGATTTAATGTTCATTTACATGTGGAAACAAACAAGCGATAAAAGAAATACAATAACGATAAATTACAATAAAGGAAATTACAATAATTACATTGGAATAGGCGATTTATGTCGAAAATACCTTTAGAACGGATAATTTGAGAAAAAGAAATAAGAATAAAACACGACAGATCAGAAGGTGATAATACGAATATTAGTCGATTAATACGTAGCTAATTAAACTACGTCAAAGCAGAAAAGGAGTTCAGAGACAGAACTCATCCTGGAACAAAGAAGAAGCGAACTGCGCCCTTTGGAAGAGGCGCAGCGATTCTTTGCGTCTGTTCAAGGGTGAGTTCTCGGGCTGTGAAGCGGAATCGCAAAACCGTTAATGTTAATTGGTAAATTAATGGATTGATTGCGATTTTAGACTCGGATGAAAGTTATTAATGAATTATTTACATATGATTGAGGTCATAAAACAGTAAAACATGGATGAGACGGAAATAAACGGATTAATTATGTGAAGGGTCGATGTTAATGAATGATTAATTAAACTAACTAACTAAACGAATTATTAACTAAACATGATGAATTGACGACGGATTAATGACTAAACAGGTGAAAATATATCAACAATGAATCCCAGAAACCCAACATGAACGAATTGAATCTCTAAAACTCGAATTGAATTTAATGACGAAAAACCCGTAAATATTGATTATTAGGGATTTGAGTCGGATTTATGATGATTTAAACATGTTAATTAATGTTAAATAATATACATATGAATTATTGAACTATCATGATGAAGAATTAACAGACGAACAAAACAAAAGAAATAAATTTGATACGAATTACAGAAGACGGAGGAAGAAGAAAAGAAGCGAGAAGCTCGGTAGCCTCACGAAGAGGCGCAGCAGTGCTGCGCTCCTTCGAAGAGGCGCGCGTTTTGCTGCGTCTTTTCTCGACGTCTCGTCTCTCGGAAATCCGCAAAAAAGGTTTTAAAGACGGTTTTAGAAATCGGTTTTAATGAGGTACTTTCGACATAAACCTTACAATAGATTATACGATAATAAAATACAATAAATAAAAGAGAGATTAATACACCCTCAGACTTACATGTTGACGAAACGAGAAGAACTAAGAAAATCGATTAGTGATGCTCGACGCGAATGCAAAGAGAGAGTGCCCTCGAAAGAGGAAAACGATTTAACAAGTTGATTAATTAGATTGATTGAGTGTAGTGGTCAAATTGGTCGGTCATGCAACGGAGAGGCTGGTACCCGGAAAGATCCGAGCTTACGTGGTCGGAAGTCCAAGCACGTAGGCGCCAAGTAGTAAGAACAAAGTCTAGAATGCAAAGGGAGAAGAGAAGGGCGGACACTCGCGTGAGAAATATGAGGAACGAAAGCTCCTATTTATACTAATCACGTGAAGGAATAGGGTTTCGGAGACTCTTTGGAAGTGAATCTCGGAAAGATATAAAAAAGATACGTAAATCATGAAAACAAGGGCCTGGGAAGAGGCGCAGCAGCCACTGCGTCTCTTGGAAGAGGCGCAAAGACTTGCGTCTATTCCCGTGGAGGTTTCCTCCGCTTAAGAAAGATTTCCGTGTTTAAGTTATGGTAGGACGGAATTAATTCGATTATCTTTAATATCTTACGTAAATATTACGGGATATTATTTGCCAAAAGATAAAATTTGAGAAATATGGAATAGAAATATCCGGAACATTCCAGAACATTCTGACTCGGGATTTAACAGTTATCAGAAAATGGAGACGGTTTTTGACCCGGACTCCGAATGTACTCTAATTACTGTCAAAACGACCGTATCGGGACGTAGATGACAACTAAGAGGTTGACATTAATATTTGAGCAATCACTTGACGATAATCTTACGAACTGTCACAAATCGTTCCGCGAACCAAACATGCGGCCCAATCATCACCGGGTGGTTTGCGAGGGGTGCAGAAACGAGGTGTCTACAGAGCCCCCACTTTGACTGAGGCTTGGACAAGGCGAAAGTCAAAGTATAGCCCTCAGGTCAATCGAAGATTACAACCTGACGACTATGGCGACGCGAGGCGGCTCAAGGGGTCTGAACCAAGGACCTATCGTCGGGAACATTTTAGAGTCTGTCGACTATCGGGGAGGGTCGTTTAAAGTCCATTAGACTACGTAAGGAGGCTCGCCAGCCATAAGAAGAGACCATACCTGAGACTTCTTTCTCGAGATGCTTTCGGAGGTGCATAGGAGCTAAGGTTTGAGCTTGGGAGCTAAGGGTAAGACCTAAAAGATATATAAAGATTGGTGCTAGGGTGTGGGACCCTAAAAGAAAGCATTGACGGGAAGGAGGCCAAATAATAAGGTCAACTTAAAGGTTTGGGTATAGGAACTTCTGGAGAACGACACCCTGTCGAACTCCGCGGGGAAACAAGAAATATTGAAAGCAGCAGGACGTCGGTAGAAACTGCTGGGGGAATCCGCTTGCGTCAGTCTCAAACGAACTCTTGCAAAACTTGGGGTTGAATCTGCTTGCGTCGGTCTCAAGCGAACTCTTGTTGGGGAACATACCGACGACTAGGAACATCTTGATCGTCGTAGGGGAAATCTTGAGTGAGCAATACTGCGAAATACTGCTGCGCGGGATAGAATGAATTTGGACAATACTGCAAAATATTGTCGCGCTGGATAAAACGTGGGCCGGAACGAAAGAAAATCGTCGAAACGGACCAAAATGATAAAATGTCATCGAGGAAGAGGCGCACCAAAGATGGGCCCACGAATAACGAACTCATAACGAATTTTTGAAAATTCGTATGGAGGGAACGCAAGGAAGAGGCGCAGCAAGAGCTGCGTCTCTTGGAAGAGGCGCAGCGCCTGCTGCGTCTTTTCCCCAAATTGGCAATTTCCGCGTAAAAACGCGAAATCAGAAGGTTTTATGTTCATTATTTCGAAACATAATTTCTTCAATTTCTCTCTCAAATCTTCACCATTTCCGTCGAGGTTGGATTCAAAAGCTTGCTTAAAATATGACTAATCGAGGTATGTGCCTTAATCTTGCATTAATCTTCCATATTTGTCGAATTTTGAGCCGCGAACATTAGGGTTTTTGACCCTTTTGATCGAAAATTTGGGGCTTTTCCCCCAAATGGATTTGTTTTGCCAAATTGATGCTAGGAACAGATAATAGGTAATGTTAGGAACATAACCATGTATTTGCTTTGAATTTTCGTCGAGTTTTGAGCCCTTGAGCGAATTTTGAGACGGTTTCACAGCTAGATCGTAAATTGCTTCGAAAATGGCCTTAGGGTTGCCCATTTGTGATGAAATTTGATATTTGGGACCCTTGGATGATGGGTAAACTTTCTACCATCTTGAAAGTTTGGTTTGTGACAATTTTTTCAGGACACTCTTCTAGGGCATAACCGCCATTATAGCGAAATGCTGCCGAATTTTCGACTTGAACCCGGAACTAGGCTTTGACTCGGACTTGACTTGACCCAATTTGTCACATGAGTGATTGAATTGGTGAGAACATGGCCAAGGATGGCCAGAAGTGGGGAATTCCCGGGCCTTGAAGGCTCGAAAATTTCTTAACAAAGGCTTGTCGTCAAGTGACGCGGCCTAAATTTACTTTAACGTTGCAGGTGATGAGGCTTCCACTTCCGGGAGGACTCCCATGGGGGTAGACGCCAGTGTGGTTGAGGAGGCTTTGGAGCAGGCTTTCACCGCCGCGGTGATGGCTGCTGCAGACGAGGTTCCCGAGGAGGAGGCTGCTGATGAGGAGGAGATTCCGAGACGGGCCCACCTCGGACGAGGGGGTCGTCAGCTGATAGGAGCTCCCGCGTGGGCTGAGACCTGGGAGAGTAGGCACCTTGTGTGGGCTGCAGAGGGTCATTTGTCCTACAGGACGGTGAAGAGCTTGGTAAATAGGAATTCCCTAACTCATTACCTACCCTTTCTACCTTTGTTCAAATTTCCTTTCAAATTTACTCAAAACTAAAGATTGCTTTATTTCGAATCATAATAGGAGGCTGGGAACATCCGGTCGTTCTCGGGGTACACGACGGCGATGGAGCACTACGAGCGGCTGTCGGAGGAGGAGAGAGCCATGATCGAGCGTGGAGCGTTCGGTCCTCTGGTTCAGGTCTGGAGGGATATCGTGAAGAGGAAGTTGCGGGCCAACCTTAGCCTGGTCCGCGCTTTCTTGGATCGATTTTGGGATACGACTTCCACGTTTCACCTGCCTTTTGGTGAGGTGGGAGTCACCTTGGAGGACTACGACATGATTTCTGGTCTGCCGTGTGGGACCGAGGAGATGGTGTGGCCGGAGGCTGGCATGAGGGCGGATTCGGCCGAGGCGAGGAGGTTGATCGGCTGGAACCTGTCGCCGAAGGCTGTTGCGGTGCCGGGTTTGGTACCCAGTACCTACGTCCGAGACTACTTTGCGGGGAAGACCCCGGCATCGGTGGTGATCGATGGGAGGGAGACGGCTCCCCCTCCTTGTACAGCTGAGCAGAGGGCTCGTCTGTGGCTTTGGTGGTTCTTGTCTTCGATTTACCTCGGAAACAAGGGTGAGAGGCTGTCGACGAAGCTTCTCCCTTTTCTTTCTGACCTGAGTTCCCTAGGGCGTTGGGGACCGGGTCATTTCTTGGTTTTGCGGTCCTCATCCGCTTTATGAGGGCCATGGTTCGTCCGGAGTTGATGGAGAAGGGGACTTCTCCTGGTGCTGTCGGACCTGGGCTACTGTTGGAGGTATGAACCTTCCTTTAGACCAAAGTAAATTTCTTTCTTTATCGACGACCGACAGATCGTCATTGATTATTATGCTTTGCAAGCGTGGGTGTACTCTTACTTTCCGGGCCTCGCGCCCAAGAGGACGGAGCCGCTGGAGAGGGCCTACCCCGTGGTGAGGGATTGGGTCATGTGCCGGACGAAGAGCAAGCGTTCTTCTCACAATGTCTACCGGCGGGATATGAACGCTCTTCAGCTGAGCAGCGTGAGTATCCTATTTGTATGCATTTATTCTTCTCATACTTTGTTTTAAATTGATCATAGGAATGACCTTTGCCTTTATATTATCGCAGTGGGTGCCCAAACCTTGGGCGGAGTACGCTGGAGCGCCTCCTTTTGTCGCTGAGGTCCTTCGACCTAGGAGCTCGAGTATTTCTTTGTTGTGGACGTCGATGGGTCCCGTGTGGTATCTGGGCGAGCGGTTAGCTCGTCAGTGTTTTCGGGGCGCGTTGACGGTTCCCGTCGATCCTCCTAGGACGATGTTTAGGGAGCCTTCTGAGGCTGAGAGGGAGGCGGACCTGGCTGGTGCTAGTGGCGACGACCTTCTTCTCCCTGACGAGGATTACTCGGCGTTCCTTTACGGGAGGTTGGCGTATTGGCCGGTAGTGGTGAGTATCTTTTGTTTCTTGTTGGATTTTGATTTTCGAGAATCGCGACGAAAGATCATCGATTAACGAGAGCCATTTGTCTTTGCAGGAGGTTGAGGCGGCGGGCATCGAGCCCCCAGAGTACCCCGAGACCCTCGAGTACACTGCCGCTACTGGGAGGACGACGATCTCCGAGCTGCGTGACTTTGACGTGGCTGTGACGGATGCTGGCCTAGATGACTGGCAGCATCTGATTCGGAGGGTGAGCCTCCAACTTGTATGACTTTTGTGTAAGAACACATTTGATTGAACTTGTTCAGCTTAGTGAGAATTCTTTTGAAATGCAGGTCGCGCCATCTCGGTTTGTGGCACTATGGAGGGTGGCCAACCGGCCACGAGCTACGGCCATCGAGGCACTCGTCGGCGGTCGAGGTCGTCAGGTGTGAACCTCATTTATTTTTCCTTGATCTTTGGTTTTTCAGTTTTGTTTGAATTGATTGACATGAGCCAATTTCTTGTTGTCTACAGGCCGATCGTGAGCTGGAGCGAGAGTTGACCTAGTCTCGGGAGGAGACGGCTCGTTTGTCGAGGGAGCTCGAGTTTCGGGACGCCGAGATTGCCGCTCTTATGGCGAGGGTTGCCGAGCTGGAGGGTGCCAGCATGAGTCTGCGTGGTTTTGTAGACTTGATTTTGAACATTTTTGGATTTGTTTGGGGCGCAAGCCCCCAGTTTACTTGGATTTGGATTTGTTTGGGGCGAAGCCCCCAGTTGCACATTTGGACTTGCTTGGGGCGAAGCCCCCAGTTTGCTTGTATATTTGCCTTTTTTGTTGTATATACGACGGCCTGAGTGCCTTTTGCTGCTGGGTTGTGTTATTTGTACCTGCAGGTTAGCTTTTGAACAGGTTTGGTAGACAACGGTTTACACCGTCATGCTGCCGAAATTTACATAGAAAATCACGTAACACATATATTTTTATATACACATAAGGCCTTTAATTAGTGCCAAATGAGACTCGAAAGGGCGTGAAAATGCAAAAATTTTGTCGGAAATGACCGGACGGTAGGGAGGGTTACCCCCGAAAAAAAAAGAAAAGAGAAATCTATAAGTTAGAAAATGGAAAAAATAGAAAAAGAAATTAAGAAAATGAAATGACTAAATAAATGTTGAAAAAAAAAAAGAATTAAAATGAAAGCTAAATATAAAAGTGTGAGAAAAATGGCGGAAAATGTCGATGTCGCCTCGAAATGCGCGTTTGCGGATTAAGGAAACCTGAAGCATGGTAAATTTCTCGGATTTACCAAAATAAAATCCCGTAGGAATAGGAATTTATTCGTTTATAGAATTAGGAAAGATCCAAACGCGGAAATCACAGAAGTGAGGCTGGGGAAGAGGCGCAGCATGAGCTGCGTCCCTTTGAAGAGGCGCAACAGGTCGGTTGAGACGGATTTTTTTTGGAAACAGCAATCAGTATAAATAAAACGTCGGCCGAAGCTTTAAATCATATAATTCTTCCGTCTCTTCTTCGTCGATTCACACATAAAAACTCCCAATAAATTTTCAAGAGAAAATTATCATCATGAATACCTTAGAGATTCGCTTGAAGGAATGGACTAATGAGTTTTCGAACATTGAGAAACATGACATGGGTGCTTATAACCTTGGGTCTTTGTTGAGTTTGAAACTCATTAAGGTTGTAAAACCGTTCTTGGATGCTTGCCTTGATTATTGGGATCCAAATTATCATGTTTTTGCGTTCCCAGGAGGTGATATTTGTCCTTTTAGGAGGAAATTGTCTGCTATTGGCGGGTGGGACCCCGAACATTTACCTGCCATCCCTTCTACTGCTCAAGGGTATAAGAGCAAGTTTAGAGATTTGCTTGGACTTACTAGACTTGAGGTAGATTGTCTCGTTACTCCGAAGGGCGTGAGGATGCTAGATTTTATAGACCGATTCATCAACAGGGCCGACCCTACTATCCCTTATGTTACTAGGAGGAGAGCATTTGGTTTCTGTTTGCTTCATGTTTATGTCTTTCAGGGACATGTTGATGAAGATTTGAGAGGTGATCCCCGTCTATTAGGTCTTGTTGAGCAAATGGGAGTCGCGCAGAGCCCGGCTTGTCTATGCTTAGGGAGATTATCTTGGGCTTGGACAATAGGAAATCCAACCGCGATCTTCCATTTTGGGGAGTCCGTTATCCTACGGGTAAAAGACACCCTTCTTTCTTTCCTTTTTTTTTTTTTTTTTTTTTTTTTTTTTTTTTTTTTTTTTTTTTTTTTTTTTTCTTTTTTTTGTTTCTTTTTTTTTGTTTTTTCTGTTTGCGGGTGTCTAATACCTGTTTTTTGGTAGGTTTGGCTTATGGAACGGCTCCGATTGCTCGAGCCCCCAGTTCATGCACTTTCCTATCATGCCCGTATGATTTCGATGAGGACACGGCTGTACATGGTGGACTTCACCCGGGTCTGCGATTATTGGAAGAACAAGCTGAAGAATGATGATGGCCCGCCGATCGGTGGGTCGTTTCGTGGTGGCACCTCAAGTCATCCTTTGGAGTGTCTTCTTTGGATCCCACTAGGTCCGTGCGCATTCCTGGATTGGAGTTTATGGTATGCATCTTTCCGGAGAGATTGATGAGGCAAGTCGGGTTGAAGCAGATGATCCCTAGGCTTGACACCGTTCCATGAGATCGCTTTGGCGCTTACTACGAGAGAGCCGAAGAGAGTGGGCTATGAAGTGGGCCCAAAGAAACATGTGGTTCTTGAACTTCTCCTCCAATGCCTTGTGGGTGTCGGACTCTTATCTGAGGTGGAGGAAGGCCGCAACCGGAAGAGCGAAAGATCGAGGAAGCGCGAGCCCGTTGACTACAAGGTGCGCGAGGGAGAGAAAGAGAAGGAGAAGCATCTGACTGAAGGAGAAGAAGAAGCCGGGTTCCAAGTCATTCATCCTTCGAAGAAATCGAAGACTACTCCTGTCGCAGAGACGGTGGTTGGCAAGAATGGAAGAGTCAGGCCTCGAGAAAGACCGTTGGTGATTAGGTCTGAAGTGGTGCAAGAGCGCCCGGCTCGAGGTCGTGACAAGAAATATGACAAGAACGACAAGGGCAAGGGAAAGATGGAGGAATAGCCCAAGTCTTATTTATTATTTGATTATTATTATTATTGTTGTAATAAGAAAGGAGGGATTTTTAGAATCCTAGCCTAGTCTATTTTTATTATTTGCCGTATTATTATTATTATTATTAGAAATTGAATGAAATAAAAAGGTTAAGTGGTTATGAAACCGTTGTGATTTTCTTTAATTATTCTTGTCGAATTTCAAATGCAATGCAGATGTCCTTCTATTTACATTTTAAATATAATAGTGGTGGGTTGAATCCCGTGAAGGATTGCCTACGTATTCACTTAAAAAAAAAGCGAAATCAAACCCTTGTGCGTAGTTCGAGTAAATGTAAATGAATAATTGTTCGAAGCAAGAGCTTGTAATGAACATAGAAAATAAGCATGAGCTTTTGCTTACTCTGGAGGTGCGAATTTAGTTTGTTTGATGATATGAGGATGACAAGTTTGCCAAGATGCAAGAGCATAGTGACATTCAAATGGGCCAGGGGCCGTTTATTTAGTGCCACAAGAGCGACGCGTAGGTTTACGCGAGGCGCGTTTTTGTTCCTGTTCTAGGCATAGTATCGTTTCAGTTGGTCGAGATTTGTGGGGTTTGAGAACTCATTCCCGTCTAGATCTGTGATTCTAACCGCACCCCCTGGGAGTATTGATTTGACTAGATATGGTCCGGCCCAGTTAGGTTTGAATTTTCCCCTTGGGTCGACAGGTAAAAGAGTTCTGACCGATTTGAGAACTAAATCTCCTTCTTTGATGTTTCTTGGCCTAACCCTTTTGTTGAAAGCTCGTTTGATACGTGCTTGATATGTTTGGACATTATGTAAGGCACGAAGCCTACGTTCATCCAGGAGGATGAGTTCTTCGTATCTATCTTTCTTCCAATCGGCCTCCGGGATTTGACTCTCTAGTAGGATGCGCAAGGATTGTATTTCTAGCTCGACTGGTTGTACGGCTTCCATGCCGTAAGTCAAATAGAAAGGAGTAGCCCCAGTGGGCGTCCTGACGGATGTTCGATACCCCCACAAAGCGAAGGGTATTTTGCTTGGCCAATCTCTATAATTGTCAGTCATTTTCTTGAGGATTGTGACGACATTTTTGTTAGCCGCTTCTACCGCGCCGTTAGTCTGTGGTCTATAGGGCGATGAGCGATGATGCTTGATCTTGTACTTGGCTAGCAATTGTTCGGTTTCGGCTTGGAAGTGGGACCCATTATCGCTAATGATCTCATGCGGGCAACCGTATCGGCAGATGATGTTATTTTGTATGAACTTGGCTACATTTTTGGCCGTAAGAGCGGTGTAGGAAGCCGCTTCTACCCACTTGGTGAAGTAGTCAATTGCTACTAGGATGAAACAGTGACCTCCTGTTCCGGCTGGGGTTATTTTCCCAATTATGTCAATTCCCCATGCGGAGAATGGCCAAGGAGATGTCATCGTATAGAGCAACGAAGGAGGGACATGTTGTACATTCCCGAAGATTTGGCAATTGTGGCAATGTCTCACATATTTGATGCAATCGGATTCCATTGTGGTCCAATAGTACCCTAGACGTGTGATTTTCTTTGCCATCATAGGTCCACTCATATGAGGACCGCATTCTCCGTCGTGGACTTCTTCCATCACCTTTCGTGCCCGTGAATGATCAAGGCAACGTAGGACTACACCAAGAGGTGTTCTTTTGTATAATTCTCCTTGCATGAGAACGTATTGTGAAGACAATAGGCGTATAGCTCGTTGTCCCCTCTTGTCCATATCTGGTGGATAGGTACCATTAAGCTTGAAGTTCAGGATTGCTTGGAACCGGGGTTCTGTGCGATTTCTTCTTCATCGGTAATTTGATGGACATAAGCGCTCCGACCGTCGTTCGATACACAAAGGCATTTCCATCATGTAATCGGCATGTTAATCAAAGATGCGAGTTTCGCAAGAGCGCCCGCAAATTGATTTTCTTCTCGAGGTAGGTGTAAGTAGGTTACGTGATCAAAGAATTGAGCGACTTGGTCTATCCTAGCCTGATAGGGTGCTAGGCTTTCACTTCGGATTTTCCAGGATCCCGTAACTTGGTTGATGATTAGTGACGAATCTCCATGCACTCGGAGGTTTTTGATGCCTAAGCTTACTGCCGCTTGTAGTCCAATTAGACAAGCCTCATACTCTGCGGCGTTGTTTGTCACCTCGAAGTCGAGTTTGACAGCGATCGGTGTATGCTCACCTTCAGGAGAAATGAGCAACACTCCTATCCCAAATCCTCTTAGGTTTGATGCTCCATCAAAGTATAGGTCCCAGGAGTCTACATCTGTTTGAAGTATATCCTCGTCGGGAAATGACCAAGTATCTATGGTTTGTGCGTCGTTGATGGGATTTTCTGCGAAGAATTCGGCGACGGCGCGACCCTTTATTACTTTCAGTGGCACGTATTTGAGGTCAAATTCCGAGAGCATCATGGTCCATCTTGCCAGGCGTCCGTTGAGGACAGGTTTCTCGAAGAGGTATTTGACTGGATCCATTTTGGAGAATATCTTGACGGAGTAGCTAAGCATGTAGTGACGTAGCTTCTTTGTTGCCCACACAAGAGCGAGGCATGTCTTTTCGAGTTGTGAGTATTTGCACTCGTATTCCAAGAACTTCTTACTTAGATAGTAAATAACTCTTTCTTCACTTCCTACGGTTTGAGCTAGCATGGCACCCAAGGCGGTTTCGGTTACCGTGAGATACAAACCAAGAGGTTGATCTTGTTGTGGTGGCATGAGCACTGGTGGTTTAGCCAATATCTCCTTGATTCGGTCGAACGCCTTTTGACAATCATCATCCCACATGGTGTGGTCTGTTTTCTTGAGTTTCTTGAAGATAGGCTCGCAAATCATCGTAAGTTTCGATATGAATCGACTTATGTATTGAACTTTTCCCAGGAATCCTCTAACTTCTTTTTCTGTTTGAGGTTGTGGCATTTCAATCAGAGCTTTGATTTTGGAAGGATCTATTTCTATACCTCGTTGGCTAACGACGTATCCTAGGAGTTTGCCAGACGTTACCCCAAATGTGCATTTCTGAGGATTGAGTCTCATGTTGTACTTCCGAAGCCTTGCGAAGAACTTGCGAAGGTTCGCAATATGTCCCTCTCTCTCCTTGGATTTAACGATCATGTCATCTACATATACCTCAACTTCTTTGTGCATCATGTCATGTAGGAGTGTAGTTGCGGTGCGTTGGTATGTAGCTCCGGCGTTGATCAATCCGAACGGCATTACTGTATAGCAATAGGTTCCCCATTGGGTGACGAATGCGGTCTTATGCATGTCTTCCATGGCCATTTTGATTTGGTTATAACCCGCATATCCATCCATGAAGGATAGTAATGCGTGGTCTGCAGTATTGTCCACTAATATGTCGATGTGAGGCAGAGGGAAGTCATCTTTTGGACTCGCTTTGTTCAAATCCCTAAAGTCAACACAAACTCGGATTCTCCCATCCTTTTTGGGTACGGGTACTATGTTAGCTACCCAGTCAGAATACTCGGAAACTTTGATGAACCCGGCTTTGAATTGTTTGTCAACTTCTTCCTTAATCTTTAGAGCCCACTCTGTTCTCATTCGTCGGAGCTTCTGTTTCACAGGTTTGAAACCTGGCTTAATCGGAATCCTATGTTCAGCAATATCCCTGTCGATCCCTGGCATGTCTTTGTAGGACCAAGCGAAAACGTCTTTGAATTCATTTAGGAGGTCTATGAAATCGGCTCTTTCGGTAGAGCTCAAGGTAGTCCCTATCCTAAGTTCTTTGGGTTCTAGTTCGGTTCCTACATTGATGGGTTCGGTGTCCTCAATTACTGGTCCCCCTTCCCCTTCCTGTAGTATTTGTAGGGAGGTATTTCGGTCAAGTCTGGGTCTTGGTTATCCTCAGTATCATCATAAACAGAATTGCACTCAAGATAACGCAAAGAGTAAGCAGAACCTGATTTATTCATATTAAGATTCGAGTAAAGTTGAAACAAAGAAGCCAATTGATCCATGGTCAGTGGCGGTAAAGGGACAGTAATTGGGGCATTTCCCGAACTACTGTGACTACTTGAAAATAAGCTAGGAGAAACGAAAGGAGTGGGGATGACGACAGGAGTAGACTCTCTAATGACTTCTCTAGACTCTGACTCTGACTCCGACTCCGACTCTGATTCTGATTCGAACTCGTCGTCTTCGGGTTCTTCTTTGAACATCTCTCCTTCTCCAGTGGTGAGTTTGAAGAGTCTTCCTTGATTGTTGGTCCATTTGATTGATTTTCTCCATCCTTTCTGCTGCTTTGTGTCGATTTCTGTGATCAATGCGGTGGGGTTGAAGCGATCGTCTTGAAGTATCGTAGTAATGATCTCATCCTGCGCGGCCTTAACAAATCGGTCCTCTCCAAACAGGAGGCTCACAGCTTGCTCGTCTAAGCAAGGTGCTTGACGGGTTTTGACGGTAGGAACCGTTTCTGGAGGGATGAAGTAGCAATCGTGAAAGATCTCGATTCCGGCTAACTTCCTCTCAAGGTAATGCCAAGGTTCGCGAAACCCGTGAAAGAGTTCTGAACTTCCTTTTTGAACGAAGTATCCATTTAAGGTGGGGAGATATGGCCTCATTTGGACTCCTACATACTTGCGATTTTGGACTTGGGCAAGCATTTCGAGAACTTCTTCTGTTGTGGGTTTGTACCCTAGTCCAAGTGGTATTCTCGATGAGTTGCCTTTCTTGTATGGCGCGAAGGTGTTCTTCCGAACTGGGTTTAAAGGCATTCCCGGGAAGTATCCCTGATTTTTGAGTATGTGGTTGACCACCAAGTTAGAGTAGGGATTATAGTATAAGGGTGCCAACTCACTTTCTATGACATTTACACTTTGGAAGCCCCCAAGTTCGTATATGGGATCCGCAAGGACTTGATTGTTTGATTGCTTCTCAATTATGGCCTTGATGGGTGACGAAGTGATCGTCACAACTTTGCCATTTAGTGGGATCTTGATCTTTTGATGAAGGGTGGATGTTACTGCTTTGGAAGCATGAATCCAAGGCCTTCCCAGAAGTATGTTGAATGAAGCTTCGATGTCCACTATTTGGAAGTTAACCTTTCGTTCGATTGGTCCCGTTGCTATGGTTAGGTTAGCAAGTCCTACCACTTTTCGTCGTGTACCGTTATATGCACGTACACCTTGACTTGTAGGGGTCCAGTCCGACTCTTTCATGCCTAGTTTGTATGCCGTTTTGAGGGGTATGACGTTGACCGCGGAGCCATCATCTACCAAAGTCATTGGCACATTTTTCTTTAGACGATGATGTGATGATGTATAGAGCAAGGTTGTGACTGGCGCCGAAAGGTGGCAAGTCTTCGTCTGAGAAAGTAATAGGATTACTTAGCTTCGGTGATTCTTGGAAGACCAAGTTGACTACATCTTCGGGAGTAGAGTTATGCGCTACATTCAGTTTGGCCAAAGCTTGCAGTAAAGCTTGGCGATGCGGAAATGAGCTTGCCACTAGTTGCCGACCGAAAGATCAGCCTTGGTTTTTGTAATTGCTTGAGCAAATGATCAGTGGGGTCGTCTTCGTTGTCATTTGGTGTGATGACATTGGTTGGACCGTTTTGAGTGGTGCTTTGGTATGGACGACCCGAGCGGGTTAGGTGATCCACATCTTGGTCTTCGCCATTTTGGACTATTTCTTTGACTAAGGAGTTTTCGATGAGATACTCGTCCTCGTCGTCATCGGCCCAAACCCCATTAATTGCAGCTAGTTCCTTCATCCTCATGATGTCACTTTCTAGTTGTATGATTTGATTGACTAGCTTGTCGACCACGGCGATTACTTCTTGCATAGTGGCATTTTGAGAGAAGGTCGATGGTACGCGTTCTTTAGGCGTTGCCTTGGGATCGCGTAAGGTCGTTACCATGTTTTCCAGTTCCCACACTTGTCTATCTACACTCCTTGCCCATGCGATGAAGTCGGAAATGGTAGGGGAGATGGTAGAGTAGAGTCTTTCTTTCTCAATTGCATGAATTTCATTTTCGGTGGGAGAAATGAGATGTGAGCAATCTAAGGTAGATTCGTCACTTGTAATCACTAGAACTCCAAGAGGATTCTGAGTGTTGTTGGGCTTACCTCCTGGTGGAATTGGAAGTCGACCATCTTCAATCATGTCCTGAAGCACGTGTTTCAACTTGTAGCATTTTTCTGTGTCATGCCCCTTGCCCCTATGGTATTCACAGTAGGAATTTTCATCCCAGAATTTGGACTTCCTTTCAGGTTCGGGAGTAGGCCCAATGGGTTGGAGTTTACCTTGCTTCATTAGTCTTTTTAGAGCATTGGAGTACGTATCTCCAAGGTTTGTGAACTTCCTTGGTGGGCTAGTTTTCTTGGATGGCTCGAGAAGGTTAACTTCGTCGGTCTTGCTAGTAGAGCCGTATGAACGACTTGTGGACCCTTGGTATCCTCGACCTACCGTTTTGGACAAGAGTCCTTTACGGATGTCGTCTTCAATTCGTGTCCCTAGTACAGTTAAGTCCTTGAAGGTCTTGATGTTTTGATATCTCAAATGGTTGGCATATATGGGCTTGAGATTGTCCACAAACTTTTCTACAAGAGTAGCCTCATCCGGGCGTTCAACTAGTTGGGTACTAGTCTTCCTCCACCTACTTAGAAAGTCGGTGAATCCTTCCTTGTCATTTTGGGTAAGAACCTCTAGAGTGCGCATGTTGACTTGGATCTCGACATTATCCGCGTATTGTTTCGAGAACTCGATGGCGGCGTCCTCCCAAGTAGCGACCTTTTTGTGATCTAAAGTGTAGAACCATTGCTTTGGGATGGTGTCAAGAGATGAAGGAAAGATCCTTAAGAACATCTCGGGTTTGATGCCTTTGATAGACATGTAGTCCTTGAAGGCGCGGATGTGGTTCAAAGGGTTCTCATGTCCTTTAAACTTAGGGATATCCGTCATGCTAAAGTTAGTTGGCAACTTGGAATTGACGGCTTCATACTTGCGATTGTTCTCCCTGTAAATGTCATCCCCCTTAAGGTACATCAATTGCTCCTCTAGGTATTGGAGTCTTTTCTCAGCTGCGGTTGTTCCTATGATTGGATTCTCATCCTTAGACTCGTCATCGGAAAATTGTAGTACTTCACCTTTAATGGGAGGCAACTTTCCCTCTACATCAAAGATACGGCCTTCGATAAGCTCAAGGCGGTCATAGGTTTGTTCTTGAGTGATTTGCATTTGGGCTATCGCGGCTAGGATTCGATCATTACTTTCTTGAATTTGCTGGAGGTTCGTATCATCACTTGACCCAGGCATCTTGGAAACTGGATAAGAGATCGGCGACGAATCAAAACACGATCGACCATTCTATCACACTTGCTAAAAGAGGAAAAGTTTTGACTCGTGAAGTGGGTGTGTGCCACTTGTGTTGAGTGAGTTTTGAAGAAAGACAAGGTCTTTGAAAATGTGTGTCCTAGCCAACTGTAGTGTAGTTGTAGGAGTGGACTCGAGGTGAGGTTTGAAATGGGCTTGTGGCCCGAATTTTGACACGACAAACGGACAGAGTTTTGACCGGATTTTGTGCTAATTAAAGGCCCCATTTCGAAATTCTTGATTGAAATTGGGTTTTGATTTTTGAAAATTCGTCATGATTTGTTTAGAAATGGTGATCACATAAGGTTTACACATTTATACAAGCATTATAACGGGATGCTGAGTGCATTTAGAAGGGTTTTGGTTTAAAGGGTGGGTTGCCATACCGAACCATCAAACCCGAAGTCTGTGGAGAGGCTCGTGCCAAACAAGAGTAAGGCCGATTCCTAGTCCATTTCCTCAAGTAGTGAAGGCCCTTGACACAAACAAGAGTAAGCATCATGGTATGGATGACGTCAATCGCTATCCATCCTTAGGCCCAAATAAGAATTAGGACCGTTTAGACGGGACGATTGGTCGAATGGGTTGGGTTGGGCCTAGGAAGGCCGATTTAAACGGTCTAGGAAGACCGAGTTATGAAAATCGACAATTGTCTTATACAAACTTATTCCCTAACCTTGTTCAAGTTTCACCCTAGCTACACGTAAGTGTATAATCCCCAGCGGAGTCGCCAAACTGTGGACAGCGGGCCGCCCACGGGGGTGCTTGGTGAAGGGGCTCGAAAACAAGCGTTTGCATTTTGTATGGAGTCGCCACCAATTTTTATGGGAAATTGGAACCGTTCGAATACCTCGTGTCATGTCAAGACACAAAGTAGTGACATGAACACTAAGCAATCGTTACCCTTAGCATTCTATGTCTAGAATGACTCTCGTGGATGCCAATGAACACGGGTGCTCACGGAGATCTGGAGTAAGGGGTGAGGGTACGTATTAGGAAGCTCTTTTGATCGAACACCTAATCCCGCCCGCCTCGATAGCGGCCTCTACTAATGATTAGGGAAGTTATTCGTACTTGATATATCGTCGGCTATAATGCATGCAATGCAACATCCATAGATTAATCCTAACATGTGAGAATTTATACTAAGTCGGTGAACAATTAAGTTAGCAAACAATTGATGTCGAAGTTGGATTTAATGTTCATTTACATGTGGAAACAAACAAGCGATAAAAGAAATACAATAACGATAAATTACAATAAAGGAAATTAAAATAATTACATTGGAATAGGCGATTTATGTCGAAAATACCTTTAGAACGGATAATTTGAGAAAAAGAAATAAGAATAAAACACAACAGATCAGAAGGTGATAATACGAATATTAGTCGATTAATACGTAGCTAATTAAACTACGTCAAAGCAGAAAAGGAGTTCAGAGACAGAACTCATCCTGGAACAGGCGCAGCAGGCACTGCGCCCTTTGGAAGAGCGCGGCGATTTTTGCGTCTGTTCAAGGGTGAGTTCGGCGTAGTTTAATCGCAAAACCGTTAATGTTAATTGGTAAATTAATGGATTGATTGCGATTTTAGACTCGGATGAAAGTTATTAATGAATTATTTACATATGATTGAGGTCATAAAACAGTAAAACATGGATGAGACGGAAATAAACGGATTAATTATGTGAAGGGTCGATGTTAATGAATGATTAATTAAACTAACTAACTAAACGAATTATTAACTAAACATGATGAATTGACGACGGATTAATGACTAAACAGGTGAAAATATATCAACAATGAATCCCAGAAACCCAACATGAACGAATTGAATCTCTAAAACTCGAATTGAATTTAATGACGAAAAACCCGCAAATATTGATTATTAGGGATTTGAGTCGGATTTATGATGATTTAAACATGTTAATTAATGTTAAATAATATACATATGAATTATTGAACTATCATGATGAAGAATTAACAGACGAACAAAACAAAAGAAATAAATTTGATACGAATTACAGAAGACGGAGGAAGAAGAAAAGAAGCAGGAACTGCGGTAGCCTCACGAAGAGGCGCAGCAGGTGCTGCGCTCCTTCGAAGAGGCGCAGCGGTTGCTGCGTCTTTTCTCGACGTCTGTCTACTGGAAATCCGCAAAAAAGGTTTTAAAGACGGTTTTAGAAATCGGTTTTAATGAGGTACTTTCGACATAAACCTTACAATAGATTATACGATAATAAAATACAATAAATAAAAGAGAGATTAATACACCCTCAGACTTACATGTTGACGAAACGAGAAGAACTAAGAAAATCGATTAGTGATGCTCGACGCGAATGCAAAGAGAGAGTGCCCTCGAAAGAGGAAAACGATTTAACAAGTTGATTAATTAGATTGATTGAGTGTAGTGGTCAAATTGGTCGGTCATGCAACGGAGAGGCTGGTACCCGGAAAGATCCGAGCTTACGTGGTCGGAAGTCCAAGCACGTAGGCGCCAATTAGTAAGAACAAAGTCTAGAATGCAAAGGGAGAAGAGAAGGGCGGACACTCGCGTGAGAAATATGAGGAACGAAAGCTCCTATTTATACTAATCACGTGAAGGAATAGGGTTTCGGAGACTCTTTGGAAGTGAATCTCGGAAAGATATAAAAAAGATACGTAAATCATGCAAAGAAGGGCCTGGGAAGAGGCGCAGCAGCCACTGCGTCTCTTGGAAGAGGCGCAAAGACTGCCTTGCGTCTATTCCCGTGGAGGTTTCCTCCGCTTAAGAAAGATTTCCGTGTTTAAGTTATGGTAGGACGGAATTAATTCGATTATCTTTAATATCTTACGTAAATATTACGGGATATTATTTGCCAAAAGATAAAATTTGAGAAATATGGAATAGAAATATCCGGAACATTCCAGAACATTCTGACTCGGGATTTAACAGTTATCAGAAAATGGAGACGGTTTTTGACCGGACTCGAATGTACTCTAATTACTGTCAAAACGACCGTATCGGGACGTAGATGACAACTAAGAGGTTGACATTAATATTTGAGCAATCACTTGACGATAATCTTACGAACTGTCACAAATCGTTCCGCGAACCAAACATGCGGCCCAATCATCACCGGGTGGTTTGCGAGGGGTGCAGAAACGAGGTGTCTACACTGCGTCCTTTCCCCAGGAGTTTCCTCCTGCGGAAGAAAGATTTTCCGCGTTTCTGTTTATGGAATTGCGGTAGACCTCAACTTCCTTATTGTTTAAAATATAATTTCGGGATATATTTTGCCAAAATATTAAAAGATTGAAATATGGAATAGAAATATCCGGAACATTCTAGAACATTCTGACTCGGCATTTTGATGGTTTATTAAAAAATGAAGACGATTTTTGACCCGGACTCCAAATGAACTCTAATTACTGTCAAAACGACCGTAACAACGCGTAGATGACGACCAAGAGGTAGACACAAGTATTTGAGCTATCACTTGATGATAAAATTGTGAATTGTCATAAATCATTCCGTGTACCAAACATGCGGCCCAATCATCACCGGGTGGCTTGCGGGAGGTGCAGAAATGAGGTATCTACAGAGCCCCCACTTTGACTGAGGCTTGGACAAGGCAAAAGTCAAAGTATAGCCTTCAGGTCAATCGAAGATTACAACCTGACGACTATGGCGACGCGAGGCGGCTCAGGGGGTCTGAGCCAAGGACCTGTCGTCGGGAAGATTTTAGAGTCTGTAGACTATCAGGGAGGGTCGTTTAAAGTCTATTAGACTACGTAAGGAAGCTCGCCAGCCATAAGAAGAGATCATACCTGAGACTTATTTCTTTGAGGGGAAATAAAACATAATATCGAAGGACAGGAAGACGTCGGTAGAAACTGCTGGGTGGAAATCTGCTTGCGTCGGTCTCAAGCGAACTCCGACAAAACTTGAGGTTGAATCTACTTGCGTCGGTCTCAAGCGAACTCCATGTCTCGAGAAGAACAATCGGCTGTCATGAACTCTCGCTGGGAAAATAATTGAGGTGTGTCGAAACACCGTCAAAGAAAATCCGCTCGTTGTTGCAAGCGAAGTCTTGATAAAGTACTGTGACAATTCACAGTCTACTCGGAAGTACGGGTCCGGACGAGGAATAAATATCGAACAAACCAAATATACGATATATGGTGTTGGAGAAGAGGCACACCAAAGATGGGCCCACAAATAACGAACTTATGAAAATCGAATTGGAGGGAAGCTGAGGAAGAGGTGCAGCAAGAGTTGTGACTCTTGGAAGAGGCACAACACCTTCTGCGTCCTTTCCTGGGTTCGTCCCTGTCTGCGTAAAAACTCGACAGAACCCGTGTTTATTTCATAATAACAAAACACAAAATCCCTCAAATCTCTCTCAAATTTCGACGATATTCCGCCAAAATTTGATCAAAATCTTGCATTAATTATGACTAATCGAGGTATGTGTCTTATTCTTGCATTAACATCCATATTTTGCTTGATTTGAGTCGACAAAATTAGAGTTTTCAACCCTAAATAACTCGAAAATTTGGGGTTTTTCTTCCAAATGAATTTGCCTTGTGAAATTGACATTAGAAATAGATAATTGGTAGTGTAAGGATCATAACCATGTGTTCTTTTCGAATTTTCATTGAGTATTGAGCCTTTGAGTAGAATTGAGACGGTTTCACGGCTGTGTCGTAAATTGCTTCGAAAATAGCCTTAGGACTGCCCATTTGTGACGAAACTTGATATTTGGAATTCTTGTGTGATGGGTAAACTTCTTACCATCTCGGATTTTTGATTTGTGACGGCTTTTTCAGGACACTTTTCTAGGGCATAACCACTCTTATAACGAATTGCTGCCGAAATTTCGACTCAAACCCATTACTAGGCTTGAACTTAGACTTGACTTGACCCACTTTCGCCACATGAGCGGTCGGGTTTCGAAATAAATGGCCAAAGATGGCGAGAAAAGGCCATTTTCGGAGTTTGAAAGCTTGAAAATACCTTAACTTGAGGCTTGCTGTCACTTGACGCGGCCTAATCTACTCTAGTTTTGCAGGTGACGAGGCTTCTACGTCAGGGAGTGCTCCCATGGATGTGGACACTGACTTTGACCCTTCCCTTACTTTTGAGGAGGTGTTAGAAGAGGCCTTCACTGCGGTGGCTGCCAAGGAGGAGGCTGTCGAGGAGGAGGTTGCTGAGGAGGAGGCCCCGAGGCGGGCTAACGTCAGACGAGGTGGTCGCCAGCTAGCGAGGGAACCTGAGTGGGCTGAGAAATGGGATTGTCGCCATCTCATTTGGGCAGCGGAGTGTCACATGTCTTATAGGACGGTGCGGAGTTTGGTAAATCTCGATCTTGTTACTCTTTCATCTTCATCCTTTACTCAATTATTTGCCGTTCCATTTCTTCTCTTTCAACTCAAGCTAAATATAGCTTTGCATCGAATCGATATAGGAAGCCGGGAACATGAGGTCGTTTTCTGGCTACACGACGATGATGGAGGCCTACGAGAGACTGTCGGAGGAGGAGCAGGCCATTATCGAGCTAGGAGCTTTAAGCGCTTTGGTGGGAGCGTGGAGGGAGATCAAGGGGAGGAAGCTTCGGGCTAACCTTTGCCTGATTCGAGCCTTCCTTGATCGGTATTGGGACACGACCTCGAACTTTCACATGCCTTTTGGTGAGGTTGGGGTCACTCTGGAGGATTACGGCATGATTTCTAGTTTACCGTGTGGAGAGGAGGCTGTGGTGTGGCCGTCGACGGCCATGAGGGTGGACTTGGCTGAGGGCAGGAGGCTGATTGGCTGGAACCTGGCGGCGAGTGCTGCTACGGTTCGCGGGCTAGTGCCGAGCACTTACGTCAGGGATTACTTTGCGGGTAAGACTCCGGCGTTGGTGACGATGGACGGGAGGGAGGTGGCTCCTCCTCCTTGAACAACAGAGCAGAGAGCCCGCCTGTGGCTCTGATGGTTCTTGTCTTCACTCTACCTTGGAGATAAGGGGGAGAGGCTGTCGACGAAGCTTCTTCCCTTCCTTTCTGACTTTAGTGACCTAGGTCGTTGGGACTGGGTCACTCCTGGCTTTGCGGTCCTCACTCGCTACATGAGGGCCATGGTTTGTCCCGAGCTGCTGGAGAAGGGGACTTGTCCTGCTACTGTCGGTCCTGGACTGCTGTTGGAGGCATGAACCTTCATTTCGTGTCATGACAGATCATTTCTTCTTGTTATCGAATAGCGAAGATCGTCGTTGATCATCTTATTTTGCAGGCATGGGTGTACTCCTACTTTCCGGGCTTTGAGCCCAAGAGGACGGAGCCTGGGCCGCAAGACTATCCCGTCGTGAGGGATTGGGTGATGTGTCGTAGGAAGAGCCAGCGCTCTTCTTACGATGTCAGTCGATGGGGCGTGAATGCCCTGAAGCTGAGTGACGTGAGTATTTCTTAATCACTTTCCTTCATTTGCTTATTCGTTACTCTTTATAAATGATCATAGGAATGACCTCTTGTTTGTCTTAGTGGGTGCCCAGGCCTTGGGTGGACTACCTTGACGCCCGTCCTTTCGTGGCTGAGGTTCTTCGACCTAGGAGCTCGAGTCGGTTGCTGTTGAGGACGTCGATGGGTCCAGTGTTATATCTGGGCGAGTGCTTGACCCGTCAGTGCTCTCGTGATGATTTCACGGTTCCTATCGATCCTCCTCGGACGATGTTTTGGGAGCCTTCCGATGCTGAGAGGGAGGCTGACTTAGCAGACGTCAGTGGCGATGCTCTTCTTCTTCCTGGCGAGGATTACTCTGTGTTCATTCGCCAGAGGCTGGCGTACTGGTCGGTCGTGGTAAGTGCTTTGTCTCCCTTTTTTGAATTGATTTGATAAACGATGAATGATCATCGAGTAAAGAATTCATTTGAATTTTGCAGGAAGTTGAGGAGGCGGGTGTCGAGCCCCCAGCGTACCCCGAGACCCTCGAGTACACTGACACGTCGGGGATGACAACGATCTCCGAGCTTCGCGACTTTGGCGAGGCGGTGACAGATGTTGGCCTGGATGAGTGGCATCACTTGGCCAGGAGGGTAAGTTCCCGATTCAGTTGGCTTTTGATGTTGTATAAGAATACATTCGTTCATTTTATTGAAAACCTTTGTTTATCGAAATGCAGGTGGCGCCGTCTCGGCACGTGGCATTTTGGAGGGTGGCCACTCGGCTATGGGCTACTGCCATCGAGGCACTTACTGGCGGTCGAGGACGACAGGTATGGACCTTTTATTTACTTCATTTTTAGTTTTCTAATTTGCATTTGAAATGATTGAAATGAGGCATTTCTTTGTCATTTGCAGAGGGAGCGCGACCTGGAGCGGGAGCTGGCGCAGTCACAGGAAGAGACGGCTCGCCTGTTGTGGGAGTTGGAGGTCCGAGACGCCGAGATTGCTGCTCTTGAGGCCAGGGTCACTGAGTGGGGCGACCAGGAGTAGTTGTCTCTGTTTTTTTTTTGCTTCTGTTATGTTGTATATATTTTGGACATTTAGGACTTCGTCTTTGAATTTTGGACTTGTTTTGGGCAGGAGCCCCCAGTTTGATGTACATATGGCACTTTGATTGTATATATGATGGCCTGAGTGCCTTTGCTGCCGGATTGTCTTGTTTTTTCCTACAGGTTAGCTTAGAACAGGTTTGGTAGATGACGGTTTGCGCCGTCATGCTGCCGAAATTTACAAAGATATTGTACATAGAACACATATTGCACATATGGCTTAAACTAGCGCGAAATGAGGAAAAGACCCAAAAAATGCAAAAAAATTGCCCAGAAATGAGTGGAAAAAATTGATGACCGGACGGTAAGGAGGGCTATCCCCTAAAAAAACGAAAAAAGAGAAATGTATAAGTTTAAAATGAAATGTGAAGCGGGGATGAAATGATTCTGTAGATACCTCATTTCTGCACCTCCCGCAAACCACCCAGTGATGATTGGGTCGCATGTTTGATACGCGGAACGATTTATGACAGTTCGTAAGTTTATCATCAAGTGATCACTCAAACATTTTTGTCTACCTCTTAATCGTCATCTACGTGCCGATACGGTCGTTTTGGCAGTAATTAGAGTACATTTGGAGTCCGGGCCTAAAACCGTCTTCATTTTCTGATAACCGTTAATATGCCGAGTCAGAATGTTATGGACTGTGCCGGATATTTCTATTCCATATTTTATAAATCTTTTAATCTTTGGCAAACAATTTCTCGTAATATTCACACAAAATATTAAGGAAAACCAAATTATTCCGTTATTCCATAAACTAAACACGGAAATCTTTCTTCCGCAAGAGGAAACCACTTGGGAAAGGACGCAGCAGGTGCTGCGCCTCTTCCAAGAGACGCAGTGCCTGCTGCGCCTCTTCCCAAGTCCTTTTCTGTGTATTTTTTGTATTTTTTTCATATCTTTTCGAGATTCACTTCCAAAGTTTCTCCGAAAACCCTACTTCCTCCGTGTGATTAGTATAAATGGAGACCTTCGGTCTCACATATTTCTCACGCGAGTGTCCGCCCTTCTCTTCTCCCTTTGCATTCTAGACCACGTTCTTACTTTTTGGCGTCTACGTGCTTGAACTTTCGACCACGTAAGCTCGGATCCTTCTGAGTGCCAGTCTCGTTTTGCATGACCAACCACTTTGACCAACTCCACAATAATCAACTTTAATCAATCTGTTTAATTTCCACTTACGAGGGCACTTTCGTCTACATTCGAGTCGAGCATCACTAAACATATACTTAGTTCATCTCGTTTCGTCAAACATGTAAGTATGAGGGTGTAAATCTCTCTTTTATTTATTGTTCTTTATTGTTGTAATCATATTGTAAGGTTTATGTCGAAAATACAATTAAAACCGATTTCTAAAACTCTTTGTTTAAACATTTTTTTATGGATTAACAGGAGACAAACGTCGAGAAGGGACGCAGCAACTGCTGCGCCTCTTGGAAAGGACGCAGCACTTGCTGCGCCTCTTCCTGAGGTTGCCGCCGTTCTTGCTTCTCTTCTTCTTCCTTCGTCCTCTGTTGTTTCGTCCTTTTGTTTTCTTTCGTCTTTGTTTGTTCTTATTTCATCCACGCGGTAATTTAACATATTGTTCATCATCATTAACATATAATTTATCATTAATTCCCGACTCAAATCCCAAATAACCAATATTTGCGGGTTTTCGTCATTAAAGTCAAACCGGGTTGTAGAAATTCGATTCATTCATATTGAGTTTCTGGAATCCGACCTTTGATATATTTCTCACCTGTTTATCATGTTCATCATTAGTTCATCATTAATTCATCATATTTAACCTAATTAATTCGTTTAGTTCATTAATTCGCTAATTAACCCTTTTTAATCATGTAATTAATTCATATTAATCGGTTTTATCCATGTTTATCGCTTTCACGACCTTTAATCGCATGTAAATAATCTGCTAAACACTTTCACCCGAGTCAAATAGCATAATCAAGCCTTAAAATCACCAACGAACATTAAAGATTTGCAATTCCGGCTTCACAGCCAGAACTGAGCCAAGGAACAGACGCAGCAACTGCTGCGCCTCTTCCAGAGGGCTCAGCTCTGCTGCGCCTGTTCCTGGCTGATTTCTGTCTCTGAACTCCCGTGTTGTCTTGGCTTAGTTTATTTGATTACGTATTAATCTACTATTAATCGTGTTATCGCCTAATTCATGTTCGTTTATTTGTTTATTCTTTCTTTTCTCAAATTATCCGTTTTAGGAGTATTTTCGACATAAATCATTAAACCCGTTGTAATTATTGTAATTCCTCTTTATTGTATTATTATTGTATTCCTTTTATTGCATCATTTGCATGCCTTCACATGTAATTGAACTTAAATCCCGACTTTGATATTAACTGTATGATAAATTACGTGTTAATCGACTTAGTATTAATTCTCACATGTTAGGATTAATTTAATGGATGTTGCATTGCATGCATATAATCGACAATATGTAATACCCGTCCTTTTAGGGACCCTTTGACCAGCGTTGACTGTCCTTGGGAGCGGGAGTAACCTTAGGGAAGTATGCCAAACCATCTTGGGGTGCGTTTTAAGAGTGGTACTCGATAGAGTAGAGGCTACTCGATCGAGTAGCTAGGGTACTCGATCGAGTAGGGGGCCACTCGATCGAGTAGGTTGGGTACTCGATCGAGTGCCTGGTTTTCAGCGAGGGTTTTATATCGCGTTTTGTTAAATCCGCAAATCACTTCCGCCACTTTCTTCCTACCCTTCAGTCGCCTCTTTCCCTTCCCTTCACCTCAAAACCTCCATGGAAGCCTTTGTGAAGATCCTTGTGCCTTAGGAGAGCTCTCTTGAGTCGGGTAGCGGTCTTTTGCCTTGTCTCTCCCTATAGGTATGTCACAATCATCATCCGTGTCCTTGTCTCTATAGTTAGGGTTTGCTTGTTAGTAATAGATATTTGTATGGTGGCTATAGGCGTTGCTTGATCGCTGGACGTGTTATCTGTCGGCATGGATTGGTTGCGGTTGCTTAAAGGTAGGTTCGCCTACTCGGTTTTCGTAGATGGTCTAGTGTGTCGGTCGTTGTGGTAGTATTGTGGTTGTTTGATACAAGAATTGTGCGTCTTGTGATTGTGGTTGTGATTCTTTGTTGATGGTTCTCGAGATGCGTTCTCGGCTGAGTGGGGTCACTTGCGGGAGTGACTTCACGCCCTAGTTTCGCCCTTCGTGGAACCCGCCACGAAAGGGGATGTGCACATTAATGGGACAGGGTTATCGCTCGGTATAATGAGCGGGGCTTAGGTGGGAACGGCTGCGGTCCCCATGGCGGGTGGCTGGTCCGGTGGACGATCGTGTGAGTTTGGTTGGATTATTGTGATTGCGGTTGGGACTGGTGTCGTTGTTTGTATTGTTGATTGTAGTTGTCATTGTCTTGTCTTATCTCAGTACTGACCTTGTTTGGTTGTTTGTTTGTTATGTGTCTGCCGTGATCCCTTATGGTGAGCAGTCGGTCTTAGCAGGTGTAGATGTTGTGGATAGCTGGAGTCCGGGCAGGGACGAGTCTTCACGAGATATGATGGTCGTAGCGAGTAGTCTTTGAGTTGTACCTTGTATTGTATTTTGGTTTGAATCACTTGTAATATAACTTAATAGTTCTTTTATTGACGTTTGGTAACTGCTTCCCTCGGGCAACCGAGATGGTAATGCCCTTATATGCTAAGGAAGGCCTAGTTAAGGCTCCTCTGGATATGGGGGTGTTACAAAGTGGTATCAGAGCGACGATTTTGGAACCTGTAACAAATGAACATAATGAACGTAGGGAGTCTAATAAAATGAACCTGGTGTATGTGTAATGGGAGCCACGGCTGATGCTAGATTTTGGGTGAGTAGGCGCCCTCATTTCAAAATCTTGGCCCCATGACACTTAAGCCAGTCACACGGGATGGGAATGTGGAGTCCGTGTGTCTATGTGTGCTAGGTATGTTAATTGTGCTGGAGCTACCTCCAGTTAAGTTTTGTTAGAATTAATAGCGGTGTGATAGTAATGTTTGGATCGAGTATGGTAATTGTCGATGAGGTTATGGAGTTCTTTGAATGATTAGTGAGCTTATATGATAGCTATGTGATGCGTGACGAAATTTCTCGTCATGGAGATGCGTGAAAGTGTGAAATCGAATGTGTAATATGAATAGTGAACACGTGGGTAGTTGCCATAGAATTTATGATGACGGGAGTTGTACGTGAGATTATAGATCCTACCGCGATGGCTATAATGATAATTATAGTGTAGGTGAGTAATGACCCGAATCAAGTATGTGATAATGTGTTTATGCTTTGCTATTCAGTTGAAATTTTCCGCTGCGTAATATTTGATTTAGGCAAAATAAATTGCTTATGATAGAATGTGAAACGTGGTAGATTAATTTGTTTTGAAAAGTATGCATTTATGTAATACGTGAAAGAATGAACTGATGTTAGTTAAATGTTTCAATTTAGTAGTAATATATATGGTAAGCTTAAAAGTAATACAATGACGTGAATGTGTTTATGGGAGATTCGGTGGTAGTAGACCGAGTAGGGTAAGGGGTGTAGTGTAAGTGGAATAAACTTCATGGGTTTGGCGATATGGTAGGCTTTGTTAATAATAGTAATGCGTGAATGAACTTGATAATGAGTGCCGAATTCCGAACTTAGTTGGAATCGACACGCGGTGTTGTTTTTGCAGGAATCTTCAAGTTACTTCGTACTTTTGATCGAGCACTTAGCTATACTTGACCGAGTGCGAGTGTTTACTCGACCGAGTAGACCTCACTCGATCTAATTAGGAAGCTATGACGTCGGGATGTGGGAAAATTCCCGCAGTTACTCGATGATTCAGCTCCTACTCGATCGAGTAGGGTGGTACTCGATCGAGTACCCCAGGCACTCGATCGAGTAGGTTACTGTGCAGTAATTCCTACGGGTTTTCTTAAAACCCTTCATCTTTCTATTTCTTCTTCTTATTTCCCTATATTTCGACACATCTCCATCTAATCACTCTTAAATCTTTCTTCCCTCTCAAAACCTCTCTTTCTCTTGGGTTAGTAGTGATTCTTGGGGTTGATTTTCTTGTTTAATTCGTTTCCTTACCTTACTAATCAATCAAGGTATGTTATTCTTCTTAATTTATGTGATTTGATACTTTGAATGTGTTAGAATGATGAGATAATCTGAAATTTTCGATTCACATGATGTAATAGTTGCTTTAGATAGTTGAAATATGATTCACATGCCTCTTTTCCACGTTTGTTGGTGACTAATTGCTGTAGATTAGATTAGAAATTTGCAAAGTTGAAATCGAAATTTCTAGGGTTTCCAAAATTGAAATCGATTTTTGGTTGTTTTACAATGGTTAGAACGTAGAATTGAGCCTTAAGTGTTGTTTATATCATGTTGGAGGATAGATTTTGACGATTTTACCCTTAGAAAGTTGCCTTAAAACTCCGTCTTAAAAGTGCCTTATGGGAAATTCGTGACTTAGAATTGGAAAATTGATGTTGTAATTGACAATATAAGCATGAATTGAACTCCAATATGATAATAGAAACAATGATTGGTGAATACATGGCGCAATTTTCACAGCTGTAAAGACCGTCTGAAAATTTTAATTGAGTTGTTTTACATAATAGTGAAGGGTGATATTGATTTGTCATAAATTATTCATTCTCTTGAATTAGTAACATGTAATTAGCAATGTACTAGAACAACCCTTAGAAGCATGATAGGGTATTCAAATTCGCTGAGCATATGCGGCCTTCATGATAATTACTTTCACCACTATGGCTTATGAGTAGTAATAATATGAACTTGTATGTTGAAATCGTAGAAACTGCTAATGAGCATGTATACTTATCTTAATACTCAAAGTAACAACGTGAAATATGTGCTTCACATGCTGAGAATTGTTGGTAAATTGGTGTGTACCTAGCTGAGCATCTAAGTTTGGTGGCATGATTTATGTGCTTCAAATATGGAACTGGTTGATGAATTAGTAAACTTACTAAGTATATAGAACCCAAATTACATGAAGTATATGCTTGCATGTTTATATAAATTGTTTGAACATATGCCTTATACAGATGCCGAGACTGAACCTTGGACTCCGCCAAAGTAAGAGGGGGAGGGGTAACCCACCTGAGTTGGGAGAGGGGAGTGGACCTGTGGTACCCGCAGTTTCCGAGTACCCCACAGTTGTTTTTGTTGACTTTAAGCAAAGGGAGCGTTTTGTAGCCCTACAAAAACGCAAGATGAGACCCACAAAGTGTATAGACACCGGTGTATTGGAGGAGTTGGAAATAGAGACGGATGTCCGTCACATATTCGAGACCTTGGGTTTTACGGGTTTGTATAGGCTGAGGAAGCATACTTACCCTTTTCTTACCTTGGAGTTCCTGAGCTCTTTTATCTATGACCCAGGGTCGATCGTTGAGTTTAGATTGATGAATACCAGTTTTCTGTTGACTATGGACCTGTTTGCCTCTCACCTTGGGTTGGCCAAGCCTCCCAAGGACTCCATCATTGACATTCCAGCTGAGTGCGGCGTCTGCCGCCTAATGCCTTGCTTGACTGGGAAGCAAGCTCCCACCTCGAGCAACATCTTTGATTAATGATGTTCAAAGCATATTACCTTGAGGATCTTTCTCCGTTCTCTCTCGAACCTCCTCTATGACCGGAAGGATATCAGTAAGTTGAATAACCATGAGGTTTTACTTTTGATGTCGTACCTCAACCCGGAGCGGGCCAAGAAGGTGGTCTTTAACGCTCCTTCTATAGTCTCGTGTCTTTGCTCTTGCCTTGATGGCTTCTTCCTCTTCCCGGTACCTGAGTTGTGGTGCCATTGCCACTCGGTTAGCTGAAAAGCTAACCTCCTTTGAGGCTTCTTAGGCATATGTGCCTCTAGCTACTCCAGTGCCTACCATGGATCGTGAATATTATCTCGACCTGAAATGGTTGAGGACCTTGGCTGACGGTAGCCTAGCATGGAGGGTGTATGGCATGAGTTGGATGAAGGTTCCAGCTCCTGAGCACCTCCCACCCACGGAGCCCTTGGAGCCGACGGTAGTGACGGTGGACTCTGATGACGAGGAGGAGAAGGATGATGACGGACCTCGCCAGCTGCAGACCTATCTCATTGACGGCACCATCCTTGAGGAGATGCCGGAGCCGACGAAGGGCGAGAATGCGGGAGTTCAGGCGGCAGAGAGGCCTAGAGTGGTGAGGGGACCCCGTCGAGTGAGAGAGAGGGCCTCGGAGCCTAGGCCACAGCCAGTAGCACCGCAGCAGCAGCAGTCTTTCCCATGCTACCCTTACCTCGCACCCCGGAGACGCGATCCAGTTACCTGGCGGAGAGAGTGTCATCTACCTTGACACTTCGGAACATGCACGAGGTGGCGTACACTCAGGGGATAGGGACCGAGGGACCGCATCCAGTTTGGTGGAGTGGAGTAGGGAATACTCGGGGGTTTTCCATGCCTACGGGGTGGATCAGTCGACGTGGGGGGCACCTCAGTCCTTCCCTTACGGTGGCTTGACCCCATGGTATGTGGGCCCAGGAGCAGGAACAGGGGCGGATGCGGGGATCGGGTCAGCAGGAGCCGGTACTTCAGATGGTGGTGATGACGAGGTGATGTTTGAGCAGCAGCAGCAGGAGTGATACTCCTTGTTTTTATCTTCATTCATGGTTGTTATTAGTAGTAGTTGTTGGTAGCGGAGTTAGATTTTTCGGTTGTTTTCTTTTAGTGGAAACTTTATTTGAGAACTTGTATCGTTAGGCCATAAGGCCGGATTTGCTACTCTAACCTTTTGCAGGATAATTAGAGTCGGGGCATCATCCCGACTCAATTTGTGTGACAATCGTGTGTATATATGTCGGTCTATGACAGGTTGTGTAGGGCACTTGGCCTGCAGGTACTCGACAGAGTACCTCACACTCTATCGAGTAGCTGCAGGAAAGGAAAGAAGGAAACATTCTGATCTCGGGCTACTCGATCGAGTAGCCAAGACACTCGATCGAGTAGCATGGCACTCGATCGAGTACCGTTACCCACTCGATCGAGTAGCACTGTTACAGAAGATTTTCGAAAAAAAAAAAAAAAAAATGTTCAATTGTTTTATATTTGCGAGTTTAATGTTTAAAGTAGTTGTGAGTGCATAGTAACACCTTTAAACCGTTAATTCATATGTTGCAAGTTGTGGTTGAACTTTTATAAGCATAGTTGTCACGATTAGTGAAGCGGTAATCATTTTCTTATCACTTTAATATCGCATACGCCTCCTTCATTCTATTTGTCAGCATTGTAACTTCACCTAGGTTTGCGCATACCATTTTAACGTGTGTTGTCAATGGTAACTAGTTATTCCGATAACTTGTGTATGATTTCCAACTTAACGAGTGTATCATTAGCGAGTAATGTCCACAACAAATAATATGGTTCTCCTTAATGATTAAGATGCAAATAATAATTAATATGCGTGATAGTTTAGGTGGTGAACTTCGGGGACGAAGTTCCTTTTTAGAGGGGAAGAGTAATGTCGCGAAATAAAAAGGTTGTTTTCGAATAGTGTTTTGCTTGTTTATAATGTTGTTGGTGGTTGTTTATAAGGTGGTTGGTGTCATGTGTTAAAAAAAAAAAAAAAAAAAATTTTGTTGTTGAATTATAACGACTTACTTTCTTTGGTTCTTTAAAGTGAGTGTGACCGTATTTGAATCACGTTGCCAAGTAACATGGTGGCGTTAGCTGTACCGCATGAAAGTTGATATGAGACATGTTCTAGTTTGATGGTTGGACAGTAATTAGTGTATGTTGGAAGTTCGTGAGCGGCGATTCGCACTGTGCGTCGGATGTTTTATGTGTATATAAAATAACGGTTGACTGTGATAAAGCTTGCATGATAGTGGCAAGAGTCGATAGGTTTATTTGTGGACGGTGATGATGATGACATGGGGGGGGGGGGGGAATGGTGTTTACAAGGGGGTGATGGTCTGATCGGGAAGATTGGTGAGATTGTGTTGGTTCCGTGCCATGAACGGGAAGGTGAGTTGAACTTCGGGGACGAAGTTCTTTTTAAGGGGGGAAGACTGTAATACCCGTCCTTTTAGGGACCCTTTGACCAGCGTTGACTGTCCTTGGGAGCGGGAGTAACCTTAGGGAAGTATGCCAAACCATCTTGGGGTGCGTTTTAAGAGTGGTACTCGATAGAGTAGAGGCTACTCGATCGAGTAGCTAGGGTACTCGATCGAGTAGGGGGCCACTCGATCGAGTAGGTTGGGTACTCGATCGAGTGCCTGGTTTTCAGCGAGGGTTTTATATCGCGTTTTGTTAAATCCGCAAATCACTTCCGCCACTTTCTTCCTACCCTTCAGTCGCCTCTTTCCCTTCCCTTCACCTCAAAACCTCCATGGAAGCCTTTGTGAAGATCCTTGTGCCTTAGGAGAGCTCTCTTGAGTCGGGTAGCGGTCTTTTGCCTTGTCTCTCTCTATAGGTATGTCACAATCATCATCCGTGTCCTTGTCTCTATAGTTAGGGTTTGCTTGTTAGTAATAGATATTTGTATGGTGGCTATAGGCGTTGCTTGATCGCTGGACGTGTTATCTGTCGGCATGGATTGGTTGCGGTTGCTTAAAGGTAGGTTCGCCTACTCAGTTTCTGTAGATGGTCTAGTGTGTCGGTCGTTGTGGTAGTATTGTGGTTGTTTGATACAGTAATTATGCGTCTTGTGATTGTGGTTGTGATTGCTGTTGATGGTTCTCGAGATGCGTTCTCGGCTGAGTGGGGTCACTTGCGTGAGTGACTTAACGCCCTAGTTTCGCCCTTCGTGGAACCCGCCACGAAAGGGGATGTGCACATTAATGGGACAGGGTTATCGCTCGGTATGAAGAGCGGGGCTTAGGTGGGAACGGCTGCGGTCCCCCACTGGCAGGGCTGGTCCAGTGGACAGTCAGTGACAGGTTTGGTTGGATTATTGTGATTGCGGTTGGGACTGGTGTCGTTGTTTGTATTGTTGATTGTAGTTGTCATTGTCTTGTCTTATCTCAGTACTGACCTTGTTTGGTTGTTTGTTTGTTATGTGTCTGCCGTGATCCCTTATGGTGAGCAGTCGGTCTTAGCAGGTGTAGATGTTGTGGATAGCTGGAGTCCGGGCAGGGACGAGTCTTCACGAGATATGATGGTCGTAGCGAGTAGTCTTTGAGTTGTACCTTGTATTGTATTTTGGTTTGAATCACTTGTAATATAACTTAATAGTTCTTTTATTGACGTTTGGTAACTGCTTCCCTCGGGCAACCGAGATGGTAATGCCCTTATATGCTAAGGAAGGCCTAGTTAAGGCTCCTCTGGATATGGGGGTGTTACACAATATATCGAGTATAGACAATTTCCCTAATCATTAGTAGAGGCCGCTATCGAGGCGGGTGGGATTAGGTGTTCGATCAAAAGAGCTTCCTAATACGTACCCTCACCCCTTACTCCGGATCTCTGTGAACATCCGTGTTCATTGGCATCCACGAGAGTCATTCTAGACATAGAATGCTAAGGGGAACAAGTTCTTGGTGTTCATGTCACTACTTTGTGTCTTGACATGGCACGAGGTATTCAAACGGTTTCCAATTTTCCACAATAAATTGGTGGCGACTCCACAAATGCAAACGCTTGTTCTCCCCCCAAGCGCTCCCGTGGGCCCGCGTCCACAGTTTGGCGACTTCGCTGGGGATAATACACTTACGTGTAGCCAAAAGGGTGAAACTTGAACAAGGTTAGGGAATAGTTTGTACAAGACAATTGTCGGTTTTCATAACTCGGTCTTCCTAGATCGTTTCATTCGGTCTTCCTAGGCCCAACCCAACCCATTCGACCAATCGTCCCGTCTAAACAGTCCTAATTCTTATTTGGGCCTAAGGATGGATAGCGATTGACGTCATCCATACCATGTGTTTTAGCAGGATTTTCCTGGAGGGATCCGGCTTAGTTATATAGTGATCAGGGTATCTAGTTCTATAAGATTAGAATGGTATGAATAAATGACAAAGAAAGAAATGAGTATAAAGAATAACGTTTTTATTGTTTTGATATACCGGGCACAATGTTGAAAGAATATTCAAACGCTCAAGAGTAAAAAAGATAAAGTATAGATAAAATTAAGCAATAATGAATATCCTTTACAATTGCTAAATTCTCCTATTTATAGTTCTACCCATGATCTGCCCAACGTTACAATGAGTAACGTTATAATGAGCAACCTCCTCCCTAATTGTAGGAGCATTTAGGAATTATAGGGCATGCCTCCTATTAGCTCGCTTGACCCGTTCTTAATTCAACCAGTCCTTAGCTTTTTCTCTTCTTTCCGTCCAGATTCATAGATTAAATAGTTTTAGGTTTGGACTTGGTCTTCCTTAAGAATAGGGCACGGTTATCTGGCTTATTCAATCGCATTTCTTGTTTATCTGCTTTATCCAGGCTATTTTTAGTACTCCGCCAAGCTATGATTTACTGACTATCAGGCTTCTTTTCCAGGATTTAGTAGTCTTCTTGCCATAATATTCTTCAATTAAATTAAACAAGAGTCGATTTGTCCGGTTCTTGTCTTGATCAATCAGCCTTGTTGAGTCAGGCCAAGTTATGGTCAGACCAGGCTAAACTGGGCCTAACAATTGCCCCTTGACATTTTATCCGTGCTGGATCCGGCCAGGGGTGAGATGTCAAATTTACCGGGTTAACCAATAGAGAGACTTACACTTAATCAATGACTCTTAGACTCCTATTTACCGTTGAACACTGCAACGGCTACGTGACATCATGCTGACAGTTTTGCAATTCCTAGGTTTTTCATGCCGTTATTCACTTCTCTATAAATACGGTATCTTAGGGCAAGATTATCTTTCACCAAATTTCCTCCACTTTCTTTGCTAAATATTCTTCTAAAATTCTTCCGAAATTCTTCCAAATTCCTCCCTTCTTCTCGTAATCTTGTTACATTTACTTTGCATATTCTCGACAATTTCAATAAATCAAACAATCTAAAAATATGGGAGCAAAAAACGCCCGCTTCCAGAGAGAGCTGCTGCTCTTTGTTGAGCCCGAACCCACAGATATTCAAGAGGAGGAGGTAAGGGAAATTGATCCTCCGCTCGGGTGTGGCTTTCAAGTATCGGATTTCGTATTCACCTTTGCTCTTCAATCTCTTGATTCTTCTTTCCCTGAGGAGAATTTGCTAAAAACGAACTATGACAAGATTTTAAGGGAGAAGAAAATAATTCCTGAATCTACCGAAGTGTGGATCCCTGAATCCTGCCCGGTCAGGGCCAACTGGGTCTCACCTGGTTGGTTCTGTATTTTTGAATGGGCGTTCAAAGCAGGCTGTAAGTTGCCTTTTACTCCCTTAATGATTGACACCATCCGTGCTATGGAAGTGTCACCTTTTCAAATTATGCCGATGGTTTGGAAACTTGTTCATTCCATAGAAAATTTATGTGCTAAACACAATCTTGTGATTACTCTTAATGATATTAAGGCATTATATCATTTTAAAAATCCTTCTGTTGGTCGTTTTAATTTGAGAATTAAGTCAAAGATGACTCCATTAATTACTAACCTGGATTCTGGAGACGACAAGAGTTGGGCAAAGACTTTCTGTTTATCCGGACCGAGACTCGGGATCGGGCTTTGATTACTCGAGATATCCTCCTTTGGAGAGTGGTAGGTTTCTGTATTCTTATTTTGCGGTTATATTGAGTGAGAGTGAGGTATATAAATCTTACCCGTATATTTTGTTTTGTAATGTTTGTAGCTCCCGATTGGAATCACGATCCTCGGATGAAGAGGCTATTGCAAGGATAGATGCTTTCCTTGCCATTCCTGAGGAAGAGAGGACTGCCACTGCTTGGGCGGGGAATTGTTGCCCGGTATATGAAGACCAAACCGACCGGGGTCGAGTACCCAAAGGCAAGCCTAGTTCTCCGCTCTTTCCGTACGTCTTCTCGCATGCTTTTATTTTGGCCGTTGTCTTCTTGTCGCTTTTTGGTTTGATATTTACGTATATTTTTTATGTATCCAGTGTTTAGGTCTTCTCGCTAGGGTGGCTAGCTTTTCGCCAAGGATTTGAAGGTGGGGTGGCTAGGATTCTTGAATGAACAGTCCAAGAGCCAGGAAACTAGTGGGAGTGACAAGACTTTGGATATCCGATTTTCGATGTCCGGCCTCCTCAAGATCCGCCCAGGATAGTGTCACCAGAGGTCGTCCAGGCTCAAAAAAGGAAGAGAGAGGATGATATTCTGGAAGAGGAGGAAGGAGGGAAACGACCTATCCCGCCCACTCGGGAGTATAAGGCGGTGCCTGCTAGGATTGATGACATGGATGATGCCCGAGCTCGGATAGATGAGTTTTACGTAAGGATGAGCGACCAATCGTTGTCTGCTAGTACCCTTGATTCGTCTACCAGGGTGGTTTCTATTCTGACTCTTCTTGTAACAAGGGTTGCTTGAACTCGCTTCCCAGTGCTAGAGAGGTTAGTTGTATCTGTTTTCTATAGTTTATATGCTTTTTGTTTTACCTTGTATTTGCCTAATTGATTTTGTATGTACGCAGGGGTTGGATCTTGGGTCAAGCACGCTTGTCGCTTAGGGACGCTCAGGCCAAGGTTACCCGACTTGGAGGAAAAGCTGGATAAGCTAAACCGTGACTCGCACTCATCCAGGGGTAACGAAGTGGTGCTCCAATCTCGTTGGCGGCAGCTAAGGAGTCAACCAGGGTGCTATAGTTTGTGAGGTGGGCGCAAAAATGCCGAGAAGGGTCAGTGGAGTTGGAGGCCGAGAAGGAGGCAATGCGGGATCGTTGAAAAAGAATGAAGAGCTTCTTCTTTGAAAAGGAGTTAGTGGAGGCGAGGTTGGCGATGCGGCTCAAGACTTCTTCGGAAAAGGTCGGGTTGATGCTATGAGGGACCCATCCGATCGGGTGATTGGAATCCGGACCGAGATGAGACTACTGGATGCTCGTATCCGATTTGGCCAACATGGGTCAAGAAGAAGAAGTGGATTCCCCTCCTTCCAAGGCAAAGTCCGGTGATCGGAGATGGTGGATGGTTGTGAGTCGATTCATCGCTCAAAAATAACTTAGTTTTTCTTTTGGGTTTTGGTCTATCCAGGGGGAATGTCCCTGGAATGAATTTTTAGAGTTTTAAGGAATTTTTTGGCCCATCCAGGGGGAATGTCCCTGAGATGGATGGTTATTAGGTGGGACCAGTATTTTGGGTGAATAAATATTTGGTCTTTGTTTTGTTTCTTTTTGTGTTTTGATAAGGTATTGATGTTGGATATGTACCGGATCCGCGATTATTCGATCGATCGAGCCGATTTTTTTGATCGATCAGCGATTATTCGATCGATCAAAGCGATTATTCGATCGATCAAAGCGATTTAATGTGTTATGGGTGGGGTTGTTGTCTGTCTGGAGGGCTTATGACCCACCTATGTCATACAATTCAGAATAGATTTTAGGGCTTGTATGTTGAGCTCGATATTTAAAGGCCTATTTTACAACTGAATTTTGGGTATCAGTTGGATATTTGGTGGGGGTGGCCCCCAATCTTTGAGATTTGTTTTAATTAAAATGCAATATGTAAAACAAGTGTTGAAGATTTCGCTAAATGAATATGAGAATATAAATAAGTGTTTGGACATATAAATTGAAGAAATCATATACGGCATTTATTCATGTAATTGCAAGTATCATACATGTAGGTTCCAGGCAAGAAGTATTTGAAGTAAAAAGTTATACCTGGATTGTGCGATATATTCTATATGTGAAATAGTTTTAAATGTGTAATATTCCAGGCTCTCGGGATCATTTCGCCGTCCAGGGTTTGTAGTCTATAAGCTCCCTGGCCAACAATTGAATCAATCAGATAGGGGCCTTCCCAGGTTGGGGCCAATTTGCCAGCATTCTTTTCTTTTGTGTTTTGGAAAACTTTCCTGAGAACGAGATCTCCTACCCTGAATACCCTGGCTTTTGTGATTTTGTTGTAGCTTCTTGCAACTCTTTCTTTGGTATCTTTCGCTAATCGATGCTTGCCGCATCTCTTAGCTCCTCCGTTAAGTCCAGGCTATCCTCCATTAGAGGTATGTTGTTTGTTGTTGTGTTTAGGCTACACCTGGATGATGGAATGTCCACCTCGGTAGGAATTATCGCTTCACATCCATAGACCAAGGAATAGGGGGTTTGGCCAGTGGATGTTTTAGGCGTGGTTCTGTCAGCCCAAAGGACCAGGGGGAGCTCTTCAGCCCATCTACCTTTTCTTCTTTCCAGCTTTTTCTTTATACAGCTGATCACCACTTTGTTACTGGATTCAGCTTGACCGTTGGCTTTTGGATATCCTGGCGTGGATGTTACCAGATTGATGTTCCATTGAGCACAGAAGGCTGCTGTTCTTTTTCCCACAAATTGTGTGCAAAATTTCCCACAAATTGTGTGCCATTGTCGCATACTATTTCAGAGGGGATGCCATATCTACATATGATATTATGTTTGATGAATGCTATGACATCTTTCTCCTTGACTTGCCTGTATGATTTGACTTCTATCCATTTGGAGAAGTAATCGGTCATTGCTAGCATGAAAACTTTCTGTCCGGGTGCTTGAGGTAGTTTTCCTACTATATCCATGCCCCACTTCATAAATGGCCAGGGTGCGGATATGGAATGTAGTTCCTCAGATGGCTGATGGATATATGGTCCGTGAATCTGACAGGCTTTGCATTTAGAGCTGAAATCCAGGCAATCGGTTCTTAAGGTGGGCCAATAATATCCTGTTCTGAGTACTTTGCTTGCCAGGCTTCTTCCACCTTTGTGATTTCCACAGTATCCTTCATGGATTTCTGATAATATCGCTCACTTCCTGTGGTTCCAGGCATCCGAGGTAAGGTCCGACTGCGATTTCTTAAAAAGCACGTTGTCAATAATAGTATACGGCGACTTTTATTTTCAAGTTGCTCGGCATCTTGCTTATTTAAGGGTAGGATTCCCTGTTGTAGCGATCATAGTAAGGTTTCGTCCAAGAATTAGCAATGTAGATTGGGAAACTTTCATCTTGTTTGTTTATTGCAGGTTCTAATAAATGCACAATGGGTATTTTGTCAAAATCAAGGGGACTAAAGTTGGACCCTAGGCCGGCTAAGGCATCGGCCTGGGTATTTAAGTCCCTGGAGATTTGGTCAATATTAAAGTTTTTAAACTTTGATTTTAGCATTTGAACAACATCTAGATAAAGCATCATTTTGGGGTCTTTTGCAGTATATATGCCATTTACCTGGTTGGAGACGAGAAGGGAATCAGTGCGTACCTTTAAATTTTGCACACCAAGATCAATACATACCTTTAATCCGGCTATCAGGGCTTCATATTCTGCCTCATTGTTGGTGGCCTCAAATGCACAACTTATAGCCTGTACTATCTTATCCCCCTGTGGTGATTTTAGTACTACACCTAGGCCTGTGCCCCTTGTATTGGCTGCTCCATCGACAAATAGGGTCCATTCTAGGTCCTGTTTGGTCATTTGGTCGTTTATTTACTTCTTTTATTAGGTCGGGTTCTAGGGTCGGACTAAAATCAGCCACAAAATCTGCTAGTGCTTGTGATTTAATTCTTTGTCCTTGGTTCAAACGTTATATTGTATGTGCTTATGGGATCGACCATTTGCACATTCGTCCAGGACAATTCTGGTCTCCTAAGTACAGACTTAATAGGAAGATTTGTTCTAACTATTATAGGGTGACTTTCAAAATATGGTCTTAATTTTGTGCAACTCATTATTAAAGCTAAAACATATTTTTCTAGTAATCCATACCTGATTTCTGCATCCAGTAGACTTTTACTTACATAGTAGACAGGGTGCTGTTGTCCGTCTGCTTCTTTGACCAGGACTGCACTGACAGCAGTTTTTGTGACTGACAGGTATACTGTCAGGGGTTCATCTTTGACTGGTTTTGCCAGTAAAGGGGGGGAGGATAGATATATTTTCAAGTCTTCAAAGGCAGCCTGATGATCAGGGGTCCATTGGAAGTCTTTGTTTTTCCTTAGCAGGTTATAAAACGATTTGCATCTTTCTGATGATCTTGAAATGAACCCGTTCAGGGTGCTATCCTTCCGTCGTTTTTGTATATCTTTGACTGTCTTTGGTGGTTCTAGCTCCAGGATAGCTTTGATCTGCTCAGGGCTGGCTTCTATTCCTCTCTTTGTCACCATGTAGCCCAAGAATTTGCCTCGAGACTCAAGTGGCATTTTTGTGGGTTGAGCTTCATATTGAATTTTTCCAATATTTGAAAGGCTACTTCCAGGTCTTTGACATGGTCTTCTGCCTTTTTTGATTTGACTACCATGTCATCTATATAGACTTCCATGGTGTCTCCTATCTGATCTTTGAACATCATGTTGACTAGCCTTTGGTAGGTTGCACCTGCATTTTTTAATCCAAAGGGCATAGCAGTATAACAATATATACCTCTTTCAGTGATGAAAGCTGTGCTTTCCTGGTCTGCTGGATGCATTTTTATTTGATTGAATCCGCTGGAGGCATCCATGAATGTCAACATTTCGTGGCCTGCAGTGGCATCTACCATTGCATCGATGTGTGGTAGGGGAAATGGATCTTTTGGGCAGGCTTTGTTTAAGTCAGTGTAATCTACGCAGACTCTCCATTTGCCATTTTTCTTTTGGACAACTACCACGTTTGCAAGCCAGTCAGGGTACATCACTTCCCTGATCATTCCCATGTCCAGTAGCTTGTCAACTTCTTGGTTGATAATTTCGTGCCTTTCTGCAGCAAATTTTCTTCTCTTTTGCTGTACAGGCTTAAAGGATTTGTCAATGTTCAACTTATGAGTAATAACATCAGCATCTATGCCAGTCATATCAAAATGTGACCAAGCAAAACAAGACATTTTAGTTTTAAGAAAGCTGACCAGATTTGGTCTGATTGAGTCGGGTGCATCTGACCCTACAAGTACTTTCCTGTCAGGGAATTCTGGGTCTAATATGACTTCTCCTGTTTCCATCTGTGTTTGTGCTATGTATTCTTCCCTGACAGGTGACTTTAATTGCTATGCAAGAGACTTACCTGACTTTGAGGGTTTCAAAGCCTGAGTGTAACATTCCTGAGCAGTCCTTTGTTCTCCTCTGATGGTGGTTATCCCCCATTCTGTTGGAATTTTCACGCATTGATGGTATGTTGATGGGATTGCTTTGACATTGTGGATCCATGGTCTGCCCAGGATTACATTATATGAGGATAAGCAATCCATTACTCCAAATCTCTCATATGAAGCCACGCCCTCCACATAGGTAGGCAGGCTGATTTCTCCCAGGGTGTTTTTTGTTTCTCCACTGAATCCAACCAGGACGCTGGATTTCTTTATGATCTTGCTTTCGTCTATCTTCATAGCTTTAAGGACGTCAAGCATCACCAGGTTGATTGAGCTTCCTCCATCTATCAGAATTCTTGATACTTTGGCTGTGCCGATTTGCATTGTGATTACCAGGCTGTCATGGTGTAGACCTGATATTCCTTGCAGATCCGAGTCATCAAAGGTGATAGCAGGCAATGACACAGGCTTGGGAGGAGGTTGAAGTCTGGATTCCCTGGATATCCTCTTGGGCTGCAGAGTGGTCGGACCACGATTTTCGATCCTCCATTTATGAATTTGACTTCATAGATGGGAGGAGGAGGAGGAGGATCTCTCTTCGCTTCCGGGTCTCTCTTATTTTGTCCTTCATCTTTATTCTTTGGCTGCTGGATTATATCTTTCAAGTAGCCTTTCTTTAGAAGATATGCCACTTGTTTCCTGAGCTGAATGCATTCTTCTGTGGTGTGTCCGATGTCCTGATGGAAGTCACACCATCTTGTTGGATCCTTCCTGGGGTTGTCGGACTTCTTTGGCCATCTGACTGTATCTCCCAGGTTTTCCAGGCGTTTGATTAATCCTGCAGTATTAATGGAGAAGTTATATTCAGGAATAGTTGGGAGGCTAGAGAGGTTACCTTTATGCTCTTGTGTCATATTGACTTCAGATCGTTCAGGCCTGGAATAGGGTGCTGATCTAGGATTGCCTCCTTTCTGGTATGAACTTTTCCTGTTGGTGTGTCCATAGCCTTGCTTTCCTCCGGATGAGTTCGTCCTGAAGTTGAGATCTTCTTCTAATCTGACATGCTCTAAGGCGATGGATTGACAAAGTGGCAAAGGTTGGACATGCTTTCTTGGTTAGATCTCGCATAGATGTCACTTGTCAAGCAGGACTCCTTGTCCGAATGCTTCTCTCTTTGTTTCTTCATCGCATCTGGGAATGGCCACCTTTTCTTTGACAAATCGGCCGGGAATTCTTTGAGAGATTCTTCAGGAAGTCGCTTTATCCGAACAGGTTGCTTGGTCTCTTGGCCATATCTCTCGCTACTTGCGAATTGTTGATTGAAGGCATTGATCAATTCTGCAAAATTCTTGATACCTCCATTTGGGAGATTGATGAACCATTGTAATCTTTGCCCCGAGTCGGGGTTGTGCCAAAGCCTTTGCACATACGGACTTGCCTCGAGTTCACTGGGTATTGAGGCAGCCAACATTTTTTGTTTGAATATGGCAACATGATTTTGTGAATCGAAGTTCCATCATAGGTTCTCATGGATGGGACAAGTAAATTTCTTGGGTAGATCAATCTTTGCAATTTCATCTGCAAAGGGTGAATCCGCAAAGTCGTCAACTTCTACTTCACCCATGTGGTCCGGTACTCCGGGTATATTTTCTATTTTGTTGTGGAGTTTTTGGATTTCTTGAAGCATAGCCATCATTATTGCGGCTTCAGATTTTTGTTTGTCTCATCATTGGGTATAGTTGGAGTGCCGGATAATGTATCCTTCTCCGGGGTTCCAAAATTAGAGAAGTCTATGTTTTTGATGATGGATGAGAATGGGGTTCTGGTTCGAATCGGTCTTGGAGCCCGAAGCCCGATTTTCCAATTTCTTCTTCAGGCTAGACTCGATTCCTTGACCTATTGATTTCTTGCTTCACTGAGCCTGCTTTCTCTTGGATTGTTTCCAATTCCTTGATTTTGGCCAGAGAGTACCGCTAATTGTTGTTCAGCGGTGAGTTCCACCATTTTTGTGTGTGAATATTAATTGAAAGATAATAAGGAGAATTTTATTGGTTTGAAGAACTAGATGCCCCACGGTGGGCGCCAATTGTTTTAGCAGGATTTTTCTGAAGGGATCCGGCTTAGTTATATAGTGATCAGGGTATCTAGTTCTATAAGATTAGAATGGTATGAATAAATGACAAAGAAAGAAATGAGTATAAAGAATAACGTTTTTATTGTTTTGATATACCGGGCACAATGTTGAAAGAATATTCAAACGCTCAAGAGTAAAAAAGATAAAGTATAGATAAAATTAAGCAATAATGAATATCCTTTACAATTGCTAAATTCTCCTATTTATAGTTCTACCCATGATCTGCCCAACGTTACAATGAGTAACGTTATAATGAGCAACCTCCTCCCTAATTGTAGGAGCTGTTTTAGGAATTATAGGGCATGCCTCCTATTAGCTCGCTTGACCGTTCTTAATTCAACCGGTCCTTAGCTTTTTCTCTTCTTTCCGTCCAGATTCATAGATTAAATAGTTTTAGGTTTGGACTTGGTCTTCCTTAAGAATAGGGCACGGTTATCTGGCTTATTCAATCGCATTTCTTGTTTATCTGCTTTATCCAGGCTATTTTTAGTACTCCGCCAAGCTATGATTTACTGACTATCAGGCTTCTTTTCCAGGATTTAGTAGTCTTCTTGCCATAATATTCTTCAGCAGTTAAACAGTAGTCAGATTTGTCCGGTTCTTGTCTTGATCAATCAGCCTTGTTGAGTCAGGCCAAGTTATGGTCAGACCAGGCTAAACTGGGCCTAACACCATGGTACTTACTCTTGTTTGTATCAAGGACTTTCACTAATTGAGGAAATGGACTAGGAATCGGCCTTACTCTTGTTTGGTACGAGCCTCTCCACAGACTTCGGGTTTGATTGTTCGGTATGGCAACCCACCCTTTAAACCAAAACCCATTTAAATGCACTCAGCATCCCGTTATAATGCTTGTATATCGTTTGTACCATACGTGATCACCCTTTTCTAAACAAAACCATGACGATTTTTGTAAATTCAAAATCCTTCTTTAAAATGTAAAATTTCGAAAACTTGGGCCTAATATTAGCGCAAAACAAGTCGAAACTCTGTCCAATTGTCGAGTCAAAATTCGGGCCTCAAACCCATTTTAATGCCTCACTTCTGAGTCCACTCCTACAACTACACTAAAGTTGACTAGGACCAACATTTTTCAAACTTTGTCATTTCCTCAAAAATCACTTGACACAAGTGGCACACTCCCACATCATAAGTCAAAACATTTCTTTTCAAGTAAGTGTGCTAGAGTGGTCGATCGTGTTTTGATTCGTCGTTGATCTCTTATTCAGTTTCCAAGATGCCTGAAACAAGCGACGCGAACTTCAACCAACTCCAGAATAGTAATGATCAAATCCTAGCCGCGCTAGCTCGTATCCAAGTTACTCAAGACCAAGTGTATGATCGCCTTGACACCATTGAGGGCCAAATATATGTCGTGGAAACGAGGATGCCTCCTCGAGAAAGTGAGATCGCCGATGACTTCGTGAACGACTTCGGGGACGAAAACCCTCCCATGGGTATGACTGCAGCTGAGAAACGACTCCAATACTTAGAGGAGCAATTGATGTATCTCAAAGGGGATGACATTTATAGGGAGAATAATCGCAAATATGAGGCTGTGAGTTCCAAGTTGCCAACCAACTTCAACATGACGGATATCCCGAAATTCAAGGGGCATGAAAACCCTTTGAACGATATCCGTGCCTTTAAGGATTACATGTCTATCAAAGGCATTAAACCCGAGATGTTCTTAAGGATCTTTCCTTCATCTCTTGACACCATCCCAAAACAATGGTTCTATTCGCTGGAACATAAGAAAATCGCTACTTGGGACAATGCCGCAATCGAGTTTGCTAAACAATATGCGGATAATGCTGAAATCCAAGTCAACATGCGCACTTTAGAGGTTCTTACCCAAAATGACAAATAAGGTTTCACCGATTTCCTAAGTCGGTGGAGGAAGACTAGTACTCAACTTGTTGAACGTCAAGATAAGGCTACCCTTGTGGAGAAATTCGTGGACAACCTAAAGCCCATCTACGCAAATCATTTGAGGTATCAAAACATCAAGACTTTCAAAGATTTGACCATACTAGGGACAAGGATCGAAGATGACATTCGTAAAGGGCTCTTGTCCAAAATGATAGGTCATGGATATCAAGGCTCAACAAGTCGTTCTTACGGCTCTACTAGCAAGACTGATGAAGTTAACCTCCTTGAGCCATCTAAGAAGAATACCCCTCCAAGGAAATTCACAAATCTAGGGGACACGTATTCCAACGCTCTGAAAAGATTGATGAAACTTGGGAAACTTCAACCCATAGCCCCTACACCCGAACCAGAAAAGAAATCCAAGTTCTGGGATGAGAATTCGTACTGCGAATACCATAGAGGTAAGGGACATGATACAGAGAAATGCTACAAATTGAAAAATGTACTTCAAGATATGATTGAAGACGGTCGCCTACCAATACCACCTGGAGGTAAGCCTAACAACACTCAGAATCCTCTTGGAGTTCTAGTGATTACAAATGAAGAATCTACCATAGATTGTTCACATCTCATTTCTCCAGTTGAAAACGAAGTTCATGCAATAGAAAATGAAGGGAATTACTCCACCATTTCTCCAACCATCACTGATTTCATCGCATGGGCAAAAAGTGTGGATAGGCAAGTCATGGAACTAGAGAATGCAGTGGCAACCTTACGTGGCCCCAACGCCACACCTAAAGAACTTGCACCACTAGTTTTCTCTCAAAACACTACAATGCAAGAAGTAGTAGCCATGGTTGATGAACTAGTCGACCAAATTATCCAATTAGAAGCTGAAATCATGAGAATGAGGGAACTTGTTACCATCAATGGAATATTTGCCGATGATGATGAAGATGAGTATCTCACTGAACACTACTTAGTCAAAGTTAGTGAGGAAATAGTCCAGAATTGTGAAAATCAAGATGTAGATCACCTCACTCGTTCAGGGCGCCCATACCAAAATACTTCTCAAAATGGTCCCATAGCAAACGGTCCAACCAATGTGGTCACACCAAATGATAATGAAGAAGGCTCTACCGACCATCTACTAAAGCAACTACAAAAGACAAAGGCTGATCTTTTAGTCTGGCAACTAGTGTCAAGCTCATTCCCACATCGCCAAGCCTTACTGCAAGCTCTGGCCAAACTAAATGTGGCACATAACTCCACACCCGACGACGTGGTCAACTTGGTCTTCCAAGAATCACCAAAGCTAAGTAATCCTATTACTTTCTCGGATGAGGATTTGCCACCCTTCGGTGTTAGTCATAACTTGGCTCTTTATATCACCGTCATTTGCTTAAAGAAGAATGTGCCAATGACCTTGGTAGATGATGGCTCCGCAGTCAATGTCATACCCTTGAAAACGGCATACAAGTTGGGCATGAAAGAATCAGATTGGACCCCTACCAACCAAGGTGTTCGCACATATGATGGTACACGTCGAAAGGTGGTAGGACTTGTTAACCTAACCATAGCCACAAGGCCGATTGAGCGAAAGGTCAACTTTCAAATAGTGGACATCGAGGCATCCTTTAACATACCTCTAAGAAGACCCTGGATTCACGCTTCCAAAGCGGTAACATCCAAACTCCACCAGAAAATCAAAATCCCACTAAATGGTAAGGTGGTGACAATCACTTCGTCGCCCATCAAGGCAATCATCGAAAAAGAAGTCAAGAAATCAAGTCCTTACAGATCCAGTACATGAACTTGGGGGCTTCCATATTATAAACGTCATAGAGAGTGAATTGGCACCATTATACTTCAATCCCTACTCTAACTTAGTGGTCAACCACATACTCAAAACCCAGGGATACTTCCCGGGAATGCCTTTGAATCCTATCCGAAGAAACACCTTTGTACCCTACAAAGAGGGTAATTCACAAAGAATACCCCTCGGATTAGGATACAAACCCACCAAAGAGGAAGTTCTCGAGATGCTCGCTCAATTTCAAAACCGTAAGAATGTGGGAATCCAAATGCGACCCTATCTCCCTACCCTAAATGGATACTTCGTTAGGGAAGGAAATCAAGAACTCTTTCATGGATTTCCCGAACTTTGGCACCATCTCGAAAGGAAGCTAGCCGGAATCGAGATCTTTCACGATTGCTACTTCATTCCACCAGAAACGGTTCCTACCGTCAAGACTCGTCAAGCACCTTGCCTAGACGAACAAGCCGTGAGTCTACTATTTGGAGAAGATCGACTCGTTAGAGCCGCGCAGGATGAGATCATTACCATTATACTTCAAGATGATCACTTCAACCCTACCGCGTTAATCACAGAAACCAACACCAATCAGCAGAAAGGATGGAGAAAATCGATCAAGTGGACAAATAATCAAGGAAGACTCTTCAAGCTCACTACTGGAGAAGGAGAGATGTTCAAAGGAGAACCAGAAGACAATGAATTCGAGTCAGAGTTAGAGTCGGAGTCTAGAGAAGTTCCTAGAGAGTCTCCTCCTGTCGTCATTCCCACTCCCCTCGTTTCTCCTAGCCTAGTGTCTAATAGCAACAGTAGTTCGGGAAATGTCCCAACCGCTGTCCCTTTACCGCCACCGACCGATCGATGGCTTCTTTGTTCCAACTTTTCTCAAATCTTAATATGAATAAATCAGGTTCTGCTTACTCTTCGTGTTATCTTGAATGCAATTCTGTTTACGATGATAATGATAATGACCCAGACCTTGACTCAATCGAAATACCTCCCTACATATCCAAAGAAATACTACAAGAAGGGGAAGGGGGACCAGTGATAGAAAATACTGAACCCATCAACATAGGAACTGAACTAGAACCCCAAGAACTTAGGATAGGGACAACCCTGAGCCCCACCGAAAGGGCCAATTTCATAGACCTCCTACACGAGTTCAAAGACATTTTTGCTTGGTCCTACAAAGATATGCCAGGGATCGATAGGGACATTGTAGAGCATAGAATCCCAATCAAACCACGTTTCAAACTCGTGAAACAGAAGCTTCGTCGAATGAGGATAGAATGGGCTCTCAAGATCAAAGAAGAAGTCGATAAACAATTCAAAGTTGGGTTCATCAAAGTTTCCGAGTACTCAGACTGGGTAGCAAACATAGTACCCGTACCCAAAAAGGATGGGAGAATCCGTGTTTGTGTTGACTTTAGAGACTTAAACAAAGCAAGCCCTAAGGATGACTTTCCTCTACCACATATCGACATATTAGTGGATAATATGGCGGATCACGCGTTACTATCCTTCATGGACGGATACGCAGGATATAACCAGATCAAGATGGCCTTAGAGGACATGCATAAGACTGCCTTTGTCACTCAATGGGGAACCTACTGCTACACGGTTATACCGTTTAGGTTAATCAACGCCGGAGCTACATACCCACGCACCGCAACTACACTCTTATATGACATGATGCATAAAGAAGTTGAGGTATACGTAGAGGACATGATTGTCAAGTCCAAGGAAAGAGAGGGACATATTGCGAACCTTAGCAAATTCTTCTCAAGGCTACGGAAGTACAACATGAGGCTCAATCCTCAGAAATGTGCATTCGGAGTAACATCTGGCAAACTCCTGGGATACGTCGTTAGCCAACGAGGTATAGAAATAGACCCTTCAAAGATCAAAGCTATAATCGAAATGCCGCAACCTCAAACGGAGAAAGAAGTTAGGGGATTCCTAGGTAAGGTACAATACATAAGTCGATTCATATCGAAACTCACCATGATCTGCGAACCTATATTCAAGAAGTTAAAGAAAACAGATCACACCGTGTGGGATGATGACTGTCAGAAGGCTTTCGACCGAATCAAGGAAATACTAGCCAAACCGCCAGTGCTCATGCCACCCCAACGAGATCAACCTCTTGGTTTATATCTCACGGTAACTGAAACGGCCATGGGCGCCATGCTAGCTCAAACCGTAAGGAAAGAAGAAAGAGCCATCTACTACCTTAGTAATAAGTTCTTGGAGTACGAGTGCAAATACACACCACTCGAGAAGACATGCCTCGCTCTTGTGTGGGCAACGAAGAAGCTACGCCACTACATGCTTAGCTACTCCGTCAAAATATTCTCCAAAATGGATCCTGTCAAATACCTCTTCGAGAAACCCATTCTCAATGGACGTCTAGCGAGATGGACCTTGATGCTCTAAGAGTTCGATCTCAAGTATGTACCTTTGAAAGTCATAAAAGAGCGCGCCGTTGCCGAATTCTTCGTAGAAAATCCCATCAATGATACACAAACAATAGACACCTGGTCGTTTCCGGATGAGGATATACTCCAAACAGATGTAGACTTCTGGGACCTCTATTTTGATGGAGCATCGAACTTAAGAGGATTTGGAATAGGAGTGTTGCTCATTTCTCCTGAAGGCGAGCATACACCAATCTCTGTCAAACTCGACTTCGTGGTGACAAATAACGCTGCAGAATATGAAGCCTGTCTTATTGGATTGCAAGAGGCAGTAAGTTTAGGCATCAATAATCTTCGAGTACATGGGGATTCCTCTTTGATCATCAATCAAATTACGGGATCCTGGAAAATCCAAAGCGAAAGCTTGGCACCTTATCAAGCCAGAATAGACCAAGTAGTCCAATTCTTCGATCAAGTAACCTACTTACATCTACCTCGAGAAGAAAATAAATTTGCGGATGCTCTTGCAAAACTCGCATCTTTAATTAATATGCCGGATAGCATGGTAGAAATGCCTTTATGCATCGAACGACGGTCAGAGCCAGCTTACGTGCACCAAATCACCAATGAAGAGGAAATTACAGAAGAGCCTTGGTTCCAGGCAATACTAAACTTCAAACTCCATGGCACCTATCCACCAGAAATGGACAAAAGGGGACAACGCGCCATCCGCTTGCTAGCTTCCCAATACGTCCTCATGCAAGGAGAGTTATACAAAAGAAAACCTCTTGGTGTAATCCTACGTTGTCTTGATCATTCACAGGCACGGAAAGTGATGGAAGAAGTCCATGATGGAGAATGTGGCCCTCACATGAGTGGACCCATGATGGCAAAGAAAATCACACGTTTAGGATATTATTGGACCACGATGGAATCTAATTAAATTAAGTATGTGAGACATTGCCATAATTGCCAAATCTTCGGGAACATGCAACATGTTCCTCCTTCATTGCTTTACACCATGACATCTCCCTGGCCATTTTCTGCTTGAGGAATTGACATAATCAGTAAAATCACTCCAGCCGAAACAGGAGGTCACTGTTTCATCCTAGTAGCAATCGATTATTTCACCAAATGGGTAGAAGCGGCTTCCTACACCAGTCTTACGGCCAAGAACGTGGCAAAGTTCATACAAACCAATATCATATGTCGATATGGTTGCCCACACGAGATCATCAGTGGCAATGGATCACATTTCCAAGCTGAGACTGAACAATTGCTAGCCAAGTACAAAATTAAGCATCACCACTCATCGCCATATAGACCACAAACCAATGGCGCGTGATGCGTGTCTTTTATATAAGGTTTTTACCTCATTTTTACACGCATTTCTGTGCTTTTTATGTAGCGTCTGGCTACAAACACCCCCGAATATTCTACTTTGGTCCGTTTATTGTAATTTGCAGGAATTGACCGAGGAGGAGCTAAATCGAGCCTTAATTGTCCTAATTGTATGCATTCATGGGAAATAAGGAGCCGGAGCTTAGGAATCTTACACTTGGAGGATGTATGAGCTGAGTTAAGGAAGAAATTCAAGTCCCGATGCGCCTATATAGCTCGATCGAGTGCTTCTGTGCTCGATCGAATGCTTTATACACTCAAGACTGGTCGATCGACCAGTTCGCGGAGTCGAACGAGGAGGTTCAGCGAGCAGTGCTCGATCGAGAGGATGTCCTAGCTCGATCGAGGGACTTGGCGTTCGATCGAGTAATATCTCTACTCGATCGAGGGGATTTCGTGTGTTTTTGGTTTATTTCCGCCTAATCTTTTATGGGCTTTTGTAATCAGTCCATAGATTAGGTTTAAGACAATTTTTCAGTATAAGACTGAGGAGAACACTACGTTACTCCTATCACTTTTACTACGTACATTTTCATCTGTTACTTTTGTCACTGTTCTGGGAATTCTATTTTCTACCTTGCTACTCGAATTCGGTATTATCAATTTAATTTACTTCTTTATCGTATTTACTGTTCTTAATTCCTTCTCTCTCTTTACTTTATAATCGTCCAATCAATTAGATTATTCATCATGTTTAGTTATAATTGTTTGGTTATTGTTATTGTTAATCTGATGGTTATGAGTAGCTAATTCCCTATGCTAAGACTATAGGGAACCCATGATTTGAAGGGAGAGTAATCGAATTACTAGATCAATGCCGGTACCGTCTTTGTTGTTTAAATGCTATAATTAACTGTAATTGCCTAATTGAGTCGACGCAATTAGACCCTTATTCTTGGTGGACCTTGACCTGGACCGAAGGGTTGGAAGAGGGAGACTAGTAGCGAACAATAGAGTATTGCAGCGAGGGCGAAAGTTAAACTGTTTACACTTTAGGGTGAATTAAGGACCGAAAGGTGACGTTCGCTACCCTTTAGACCGTACTGCATTGACCTGGGACCTAGATTACTCGACCAGATGATCATGGCGAACCGCTTGTCTTAGCTATTCTCTTTTATCTGTTAACTCCTCCTTTATTTCTCTTCTCTTTACTGTTTTAGTTTAGAAATCACAAATTATAAACCCCCCAATTTGGTTACCTTGGCGAACTTAGTTTAGCAGACAAATTCCTACCTCTCTGTGGATTCGACCCGACTTCCCTAGCTATATTAGTTAGTTGGAACCAGTTGGTTATTTTTTACAGGTACGCGACAGACGTGTCAAATTTTGGCGCCGTTGCCGATGAGGTGGCGCAATTTTGTTGCTTAAATTAAGTTTGTCTTTCGTCTCAAGGAATTTATTCCTTGAGGCTGATCTTATTTTCTGCAAAGTTTTTGACAATTTTGCAGATTAGCTGTTGTTTCGAAGGTTGGTTGACAATATGCCTACGATTACAGAGCATACAGAGCCATGTGGTAGATGTGGCGAGGAGGGACATGACCTCTACGAATGTGTAGCGAGTATAGAGCGCGCTCTTGCATATAAGAGGTACAAGCAGGGAGTTCCTTTCTCCCAGCTATATGAAGAGATAAAGAGCGTTCTTTGCCCCTTCTACGCAAAGATATCACGACCGGCCTCTCCCTCTGCAAGAGAAGAAATTGCCGAGTTGAAATCCATTATGCTGAGTATGTCACAGAAATCTGATACGGTTATATCGGAATTGAAAGAACAAGTCGCACAGTTGACACAGGCGACAGATCAAGCCAAGTTTCTTCCAATTTGCGATCCAGTCAGTGCAATGAACTTCCAAAATGACCCTCCTCATGAAGAAGACAAGATATTGGCAGCTAATGATGATTCAGATGATGATCTAGACGAGTTCTTGCAGGAAATACTTGCTGCGTGTGCAGTAACCACTCGATCGAGCAACTCAGCCACTCGATCGAGTGGTTCTAATCATCCAGTCACTCGATCGAGTGACAATGGCGGTCGATCGAGAAGTATAGAACTCCAAGTTGGTCGATCGAGAGACCATGCTGAAGAATACACTCGATCGAGTGTCAAGACAGGTCGATCGAGGGATGTTGAAGAAGAAACTGGTCGATCGACCAGTAAAAGTACTCGATCCAGTGCATTAAGTGGCGGAATTCCTAATTCACTATCTAGTACCGCCACCGTGTCATCTTCCCCTGCTGTGGAGACGTCACGCATTGATAAGGGTAACGGAAAGGTTGCGGGACCACTCATCGCTACCAGGGTACCCTTCCCAAGTCGTCTGAAGGACGCAAAGATCGAGCAACAGTACGGTAAGTTCGTGGACATCGTGAAGAACCTTCAGGTAACTGTCCCTTTTTCTGAACTTGTTACTCAGGTTCCTACTTACGCTAAGTTTATGAAGGATATTGTGACGCGTAAGAGGAATTTGAGCGAATTTGAGACGATTTCATTTATGGAAGAGTCTAGTAACCTGTTGTTAAATAAGGCCCCTCCAAAAATGAAAGACCCGGCCAGCTTTTCTATTACCTGTGTCATAGGTAATATGGTTATTGATAATGCCCTCTGCGATCTAGGTGCCAGTGTAAGTGTCATGCCCCTTCTTGTCTGCAAGAAATTGAAGATGAGTCACTTCAAGGTGACTAACATTACCCTACAGATGGCCGATAGATCTGTTAGGAGACCTTTAGGTGTCTTGGAGGATGTGCCTGTGAAAATAGGCAAGCTTTACATCCCAGTAGATTTCATTGTTTTGGATATAGCTGAGGACACCCGGACCCAGATTATTTTAGGAAGACCGTTCCTTTGTACAGCTGGGGCCGTTATTGATGTCAGACAAGGGCGTTTGACCCTTGCAGTAGGGGATGACGCTATCACATTCAGTTTGCCCAGTACTTTAGCCCACCCAATGATAGAGGACACTTGTTATTCGGTCGATATCATTGATGAGTCTATTTATGACTTCTGGTCGGGTTCTTTTATGAAGGACCCACTGGAAGCTCTCATGCTTTTTGATGAGTGTGCAGATAGCCCAGAGGACGATGACGCTGCGTTGGATTTGCTTGTTGATGATCTAGATGAGCACGAGGGAGAGCAGGTGGAACAAATGATCAGCACTCTTTGCTCCATTGAGGTAAAGGTACCGGAACGTAAGCCTCTCCCATCTCATCTTAAATATGCCTTTCTAGACGATACAGAGCAGTATCCAGTCATTGTTAGTGCTAAGCTTAGTGATGATCAGCTGACTTCTTTGTTAGCTGTACTTAAGAAAAACAGGAAAGCAATGGGCTATTCACTGGATGATATCACGGGGATTAGTCCCAATATTTGTATGCACAGGATAGAGCTGGAGGAGGATCACAAACCTTGTAGACAAGGTCAGCAGTTGAACCGAGAAGATGCAGGATGTTGTGATGGCGAGGTAATGAAGTTTGGATGCGGGTATTATCTATTCGGTAGGTAATTCTAGATGGGTAAGCCCAAGACGGGTAGTCCCAAAGAAAGGAGGGACAAATCGTAGTTAAGAATGAGAAAAATGAATTAATACCTACCCGAGTCGTGACTGGTTGGCGGATGTGCATAGATTACAGACAGCTGAATGCCGCCACTAAGAAAGATCACTTTCCCCTTCCTTTTATTGATCAAATGGTAGAAAGGTTAGCCTCTCATAAATTTTTCTGCTATTTAGATGGGTATTCAGGGTTCTTTCTGATCCCTATCCACCTGCACGATCGGCCAAGACTACTTTTACCTGTCCTAAGGGCGTTTTTGCGTATCGCAGAATGCCTTTTGGTTTGTGCAATGCCCCTGCCACCTTCCAAAGGTGTATGATGGGGATATTTTCAGAGTATATTGAGTCTATCATGGAAGTTTTTATGGATGATTTCAGTGTTTATGGAAGTGATTTTTCTAACTGTCTGTCTAACCTTGAGAAAGTGTTGCAGTATTTGTATTGAGGTTAATCTTGTCTTTGAATCGGGAGAAGTGCCACTTTATGGTCAACGAGGGAGTTGTTTTAGGGCACTTGGTTTCTGATAGGGGAATAGAAGTTGACAAAGCAAAGGTGGAAGTGATTCAGCAATTACCACCTCCTATTAATGTTAAGGGGGTGAGGAGCTTCCTTGGTCACGCTGGCTTTTATCGCCGGTTTATCAAGGATTTCTCCAAAATTGCTAAACCACTTACACAGCTGTTGCTTAAAGATGCCCCTTTTGTGTTTACTGACGCTTGTCTTTCTGCTTTTAACAGGTTAAAGCAGGCCTTAGTCTCTGCGCCGATCATACAGCCTCCCAATTGGGACTTGCCGTTCGAGATCATGTGCGACGCGAGTGACTATGCACTAGGAGCGGTGCTAGGCCAGAGGAAAGACAAAGCCTTGAACGCCATCTACTATGCGAGCCGAACTCTGGATGAGGCTCAAGTGAAGTACACTACCACTGAGAAGGAGCTGCTAGCTGTAGTTTATGCCTTAGAGAAGTTTCGTACTTATTTAATTGGGTCAGAAGTCACTGTTTTCACTGACCATGCAGCTTTGAGGCATCTCCTTGCCAAGAAGGAGGCAAAACCACGGCTACTGAGATGGATACTCCTCCTTCAGGAGTTTGACCTGCAGATTAAGGATAAGAAAGGAGCTGAGAACGTTGTAGCTGATCACTTGTCGCGACTGATGCGACAAGAAGGGGAAGATTCTCTACCTATTGATGATTCTTTTCCTGACGATACTTTAATTGCTGTTATATCGTCTATTGTTGACCAGGAACCCTGGTATGCAGATATAGCTAACTTCGTTGTCAGTGGCAAGCTGCCGCCCGACCTTTCTTCTCAGCAGAAGAAGCGTTTTCTATATAACGCTAAGCAGTACTTCTGGGATGACCCTTACTTGTTTAAGGAATGTGCAGACGGTCTCTACAGACGGTGTATTCCGCAGTGGGAGACCAAAATAGTCCTGGAAGGCTGTCACTCCTCTTCATATGGTGGTCACCACGGTCCATCGCGCACCGTGGCTAAGGTACTTCGATCTGGTTTTTGGCCGGCCTTCTTTGTTTCCGACGCCAAGTCTTTTGTTTCACTTGTGATGCATGCCAACGATCGGGGAATATTTCGAAGAGACATGAGATGCCACAAAACGGCATCCTATAGGTTGAGGTTTTCGATGTCTGGGGCATTGATTTCCAAGGACCGTTCCGTCAAAGTAAAGGTAACAGTACATTTTAGTAGTGTAGATTATGTGTCAAAATGGGTTGAGGCAATTGCTTCACCTCATTGTGATGGTAAGACCGTGATAAAGATGTTCAAAAAGATCATATTCCCCCGCTTTGGTGTCCCTAGGGTCGTCATTAGTGATGGGGGGATGCATTTTAAGGAAAAGAAACTCACTTCCATACTGTCTAGAGTTGGTGTCCAACACCGGCGTGGTTTGGGGTATCATCCCCAAACTAGTGGTCAGGTAGAGGTCTCTAATCGTGAGCTGAAAGAGATCTTGTCTAAAGTAGTTTCTAAATCACGGAAAGACTGGAGTCTTAAGCTAGATGACACATTATGGGCTTATAGAACTGCCTTTAAGACACCAATTGGTGCATCACCTTATAGGTTAGTTTATGGGAAATCGTGTCACCTACCTGTTGAGCTGGAATGTAAGGCCTGGTGGGCAATTCGTGAGCTTAATTATGATCCTAAACTGTGTGGCCAGAATCGTCTTTTGCAGCTAGATGAATTAGAGGAGTTTAGGCTTAATGCCTATGACAGCTCGCGCATTTACAAGGAAAAGACGAAGAGATGGCATGACAAGAGAATCCTACCTCGGGAGTTTCATGTGGGGCAGAAGGTGTTGCTGTTTAATGCCCGTTTGAGACTATTTCCTGGCAAGCTGAAGTCCAGTGGAGTGGTCCATATACGGTGACAGCTGTCACTAAATTTGGATCCGTGGAGCTTGAAGATTCCGAGGGGCATAGATTCAAGGTGAATGGCCAATACGTGAAGCACTACCATGAGGCGAGTGAAGCGGACAACCGTGTTGAAGTCCTGCGCTTCGACGAGCTCGACGCGCCAGTTACTTGATACCAGAAAGGTCGTGCGGGACCTCTTAAACCAGCGCTCTCCGGGAGGCAGCCCGGACAGTTTTTTGTACTTTTTGTTGAACTTTTTGTTTTTATTTAGCTTTACGTTAAACGTTAGACGCTGCTTTACGAACAATTTCTGTGCCTTCCTTGCTTTTATGCGTCCTTTGCAGGTTAGAGTACTCGATCGAAGGGTTTTTGTGTTCGATCGAGCACTTTCTGATGCGGCTGCTACTCGATCGAGGGATGATGTCCTCGATCGACCAGATCCATAACCGTGCTTACTCGATCGAGTGGGTTATCACTCGATCGAGCCCTTCCAATACACTGGTTCACTCGATCGAGCTGTTCCAGGCGCTCGATCGAGTAGCTATGACTTCCAGCCGCTGTTTTTACGTCTACAAGGCCACTGTTTGACTTTCTTTGACCTCCCATGTTCATGGTCGGTTTGGGGAGGTCCCGCTATATGACGTTTTGTAAGTTTTCCGACTCCAATCTTCCTTTTCTTTTCAGTTGCATTTCTTTCCCTATTTTTGGTACAATGAGGGCATTGTACGGTTTGGTTTGGGGAGGTATGCATCCATATCTGTGTCTGCATGTTTCTTGCATTTTTGCTTGCACGTTTATTTATTTCCGCATGCATTGTTGTTTTAATTAATTCCAAAAAATCATATAAAAATCAAAAAAATTCAAAAATTTTCAAATTTTCATGTTTAAATTGAGTCGGAACGTTTGAACATTGACGCTACTTTGAATCTTTACTTGAGCCCTGCATATTCTTGACAGATAGTTGGCATGTTTATGTGCATAATCTACGAGTTTTTGTTTCTATCTTATCTGAACGAATAGACTTGATTCTTTATGTCGGCAAGCTACAATACATTCTGAGGTTAGAGCTTATTAAACTGGTGACATTCATGACCGGTTTCGTTTAGAATGTGAGTAGTACTCTCTTTAAGACATGTAACATCAATTTGCATAAGCATGAGTTTAGTCTTCTTAATACCTGTATGCATTCGGTCTGTGGATGGTGACACGTGTTAGGAGAGGCGGTTCCCCTTATTTCATTCTACCCATGAGCCTCACATAGCCAAATTGCCTTTTTGTCCTATGAACTACTTTCTACAATATTTCCTACCCTAGCTGAGCTAGTAACGAGTGGTTCTTGGAATGTGTTATTGCAATATGGTTATTTCATCTGATTTCAGAAGATGGTGGAAGAATTGAAGGGAAAGAAAAGAAAAAAATGTGCTGAAAAATGAAAAAAAAAAGAAGAGGAAAAAAAAAAAAAAAACGAAAAAAAAGGAAAGAAAGCGAAAAAAGAGACAGAAAAATTCAAAAGAAAAAAAAAAGAGGAATGAATGAGAATTGCACATTGTTTCACACTCCCATGCCTTATTTATATCTTATGGGGAGTTGACGACTTTTGGTTTTGTGAGTTAGCGCATAATTTTGCACCGTTTTATCTTGCTGTTATGAGTACGAAGTTGGGATGCAGTCTATATTTGGATCCGTTGTTGCTAGCCTAGCTATTAACCCCACATATCCAAATTCATTTTAGCCCCTTCTTACCCATTACCTCACTAACCCAAATGTAAGTCCTCGGCACGTGTCTTGGTCACTAGTATGGTTGGAATGCGTATGTACGGTTGTAGAGACTTTATTCATGTTAACTGCATGCATGTTCTTATAGGTCGAGTTAGGTGAGTGTCTTGCTTTTTCCTATATTTCACATATATTCTCACCTTGTACCTGATTTTGAGTGACGAGCGACCCGTGAGAGTCCGACATCTTTGAATCTTGCAAGGTCGACGGTTCAGTAAGCTTGAAACATTAATTTAACTCGTTTGCACTTTTCAGTTGCCACTTTGTCATTTTGTTGCATTAAATTGGTTCTAGTGGATGATTTGTAGCTGATGCGTTGGTCCCGTTCTATTGTTCACCCTTAGTTGCATTCATATTTGCTTGGGGACAAGCAAAGGTTTGGTTTGGGGAGATTTGATGCGTGTCTTTTATATAAGGTTTTTACCTCATTTTTACACGCATTTCTGTGCTTTTTATGTAGCGTCTGGCTACAAACAACCCCGAATATTCTACTTTGGTCCGTTTATTGTAATTTGCAGGAATTGACCGAGGAGGAGCTAAATCGAGCCTTAATTGTCCTAATTGTATGCATTCATGGGAAATAAGGAGCCGGAGCTTAGGAATCTTACACTTGGAGGACGTATGAGCTGAGTTAAGGAAGAAATTCAAGTCCTGATGCGCCTATATAGCTCGATCGAGTGCTTCTGTGCTCGATCGAATGCTTTATACACTCAAGACTGGTCGATCGACCAGTTCATGGAGTCGAACGAGGAGGTTCAGCGAGCAGTGCTCGATCGAGAGGATGTCCTAGCTCGATCGAGGGACTTGGCGTTCGATCGAGTAATATCTCTACTCGATCGAGGGGATTTCGTGTGTTTTTGGTTTATTTCCGCCTAATCTTTTATGGGCTTTTGTAATCAGTCCATAGATTAGGTTTAAGACAATTTTTCAGTATAAGACTGAGGAGAACACTACGTTACTCCTATCACTTTTACTACGTACATTTTCATCTGTTACTTTTGTCACTGTTCTGGGAATTCTATTTTCTACCTTGCTACTCGAATTCGGTATTATCAATTTAATTTACTTCTTTATCGTATTTACTGTTCTTAATTCCTTCTCTCTCTTTACTTTATAATCGTCCAATCAATTAGATTATTCATCATGTTTAGTTATAATTGTTTGGTTATTGTTATTGTTAATCTGATGGTTATGAGTAGCTAATTCCCTATGCTAAGACTATAGGGGACCCATGATTTGAAGGGAGAGTAATCGAATTACTAGATCAATGCCGGTACCGTCTTTGTTGTTTAAATGCTACAATTAACTGTAATTGCCTAATTGAGTCGACGCAATTAGACCCTTATTCTTGGTGGACCTTGACCTGGACCGAAGGGTTGGAAGAGGGAGACTAGTAGCGAACAATAGAGTATTGCAGCGAGGGCGAAAGTTAAACTGTTTACACTTTAGGGTGAATTAAGGACCGAAAGGTGACGTTCGCTACCCTTTAGACCGTACTGCATTGACCTGGGACCTAGATTACTCGACCAGATGATCATGGCGAACCGCTTGTCTTAGCTATTCTCTTTTATCTGTTAACTCCTCCTTTATTTCTCTTTTCTTTACTGTTTTAGTTTAGAAATCACAAATTATAAACCCCCCAATTTGGTTACCTTGGCGAACTTAGTTTAGCAGACAAATTCCTACCTCTCTGTGGATTCAACCCGACTTCCCTAGCTATATTAGTTAGTTGGAACCAGTTGGTTATTTTTGACAGGTACGCGACAGACGTGTCAGCGCGGTAGAAGCGGCAAACAAAAATGTTGTCACGATTCTCAAGAAAATGATTGACAACTATAGAGATTGGCCAAGCAAGATACCCTTTGCTTTATGGGGATACCGTACATCCGTTAGGACGCCCACTGGGGCTACTCCTTTCCATTTGACCTACGGAATGGAAGTCGTACAACCAGTCGAGCTAGAAATACCATCCTTGCGTATTTTACTCGAAAGTCAAATACCCGAAGCCGAGTGGAAGAGGGATAGATATGAAGAACTCATCCTCCTGGATGAACGAAGGTTACGTGCATTACATAATGTGCAAACATATCAGGCGCGTATCAAACGAGCCTTCAACAAAAGGGTTAAGCCAAGGAACATCAAGGAGGGAGACTTGGTCCTCAAATCCATTAGGGCTCTTTTACCTGTCGATCTACGAGGAAAATTCAAACCCAATTGGGCCGGGCCATTCCTAGTCAAGTCCATACTTCCAGGGGGTGCGGTTAGGATCACAGACCTAGACGGGAACGAATTTGCCAACCCAACGAACCTTGACCAATTAAAACGTTACTATGCCTAGAATAGGAGCAAAAACGCGCCTCGCGTGACCTCACGTGTCGCTCTTGTGGCACGAAATAAACGACCCCTGGCCAAGCTGAATCAAGCTAATGTCATCTTGCTCTTGAATTTTGACAATTTGTCATTCTCATATCATCAAATACACTAAATCGCATTTTCGGAGTAAGTAAAGCACATGCTTATTTTCTAAAGTTCATTACAAGCTCTTGCTTAGAACAATTATTCTTTTATATTTACTCGAACTACGCGCAAGGGTTTGATTTCATTTTCTAAATGAATACGTAGGCAATCCTTCATGGGATACAACCCATTTAATTATTTTAAATGTAAATAGAAGGACATTTGCAAATGCATTTGAAATCCGACAAGAATAATGAAAAGAAAACCACAACGGTTTCATAACCAATCAACCTCTTTTATTTCATTCCTAATAATAATACGTTACATAATAAAATCATAATAAAAATAATAGGCTAGGATTCTAAAAACCCCACCTTCTTATTGCAATAATAATAATAACAATAAATAATAATAAAGACTTAGGCTACTCTTCCATTTTCCCTTTCCCTTTATCATTTTTATCATACTTCTTGTCACGACCTCGAGCCGGACGCTCTCGTGGTCTTGCTTTGCCATTTTTGTCAACCACCATCTCGACGGCAGGAGAAGTCTTCGGTTTTTTCGAAGGATGAACAACTCGAAACCCGGCTTCTTCCTCTCCCTCAGTCAGATGCTTCTCCTTCTCCTTTTCCACCTCGCGAACCTTGTAGTCAACAGGTTCACGCTTCCTCAGTCTCTCGCGCTCCTCCGGAGTGGTAGCTTTCCTCCACCGCATATAGGAATCTGACACCCATAGAGCACTGACAGAAGAATTCAAGAACCAAATGTTCCTCTGAGCCCATTTGATGGCCCATTCTCTTCGACTGTCAGTAGTAAGCGCCACGGCAGTCTGCGGAACAGTGTCAAGCTTCGGGATCCTCTACTTCAATCCAACCTGCCTCATCAACCTCTCCGGAAAAATGCATATCATAAACTCCAAGTCGGGAATGCGAACAGATCGGGTAGGATCCAGGGAAGATACTCCAGTGACAGATTTGAGGTGCCACCATGGTACGATCCATCTAATTAAGGGGCCATCTTCACTTTTCAATTTATTTTCCCAGTAATTGCACACTCGAGTGAATTCCACCATGTAAAGCCTGGTCCTCATTACAATTGAGCGAGCATGATAAGCAGGAACATTAGCTGGGGGCTCGATCAATCGAAGACGCTCCATAAGCCAGACCTACCAAAAGCGGGTATTAGAAACGAAAAAAAAAAGAGACGAAAAAAAAGAAAAAGAAAAAAAAACGAACGAAGAAAAAAAAAAAGAAAGAAAAGTTTCTTTTACCTGCAAAATAATGGGACTTCCCAAGTAAGGTAGGTCGCGATTGGCTTTCCTGTTATCCAAGCCCAATAGGATCTCTCCTAAGCACAGACAAGCTGGGCTCCTGCGAAGCTCCATTTGCTCAATCAAGCTCAAGAGACGAGGGTCGCCCCTCATGTCCTCATCGACATGCCCTTGAAGGACATACACATGTAATAGGCAAAATCCGAATGCTCTTCACCTTGAAACATAAGAGACAGTAGGATCAGCCCTATTGATGAAGCGATCAATGAAATCCAACATTCGCACTCCTTTAGAAGTCACAAGACGGTCAACATCAACTCTGGCCAATCCAAGCAAGTCTCTAAACTTATTCTTATACCCTTGAGCAGTGGAGGGAATAGCAGGCAAATGTTCCGGATCCCAACCACCAATCACAGCAATCTCCTCGGGAAATGGGCAAATGTCGCCTCCAGGAAAGTCAAATACGTGATAATTAGGGTCCCAATAGTCAAGACAAGCATCCAGGAACGGTTTGACTACCTTGATCAATTTCAAGCTCAAAAGTGTTCCAAAATTATAAGCACCCATGTCATGCTTCTCCACACTGGAGAACTCATTTGTCCATTCTTTTAGACGAATTTCAAGAGTATTCATGATGTAGGCTTATTTTGGGAGTTTTGTGTAATAAGACGAAGAAAGACGGAAGAATTGTGTGAATAAAACCTCCCTCGACGTCTCTATTTATACTAGAAGCTGTTTCCTAAAATCCGTCAGAACGGACGCATTGGGGAACAGGCGCAACAGGTGCTGCGCCTCTTCGAAGGGACGCAGCTCTTGCTGCGCCTCTTCCTCAGCACTTTTCCTGTGATTTTCCGCGTTGGATCTTTCCTAAATTCCTCAACGAATAATTTCCTATACATACGGGTTATTATTTTGGTAAATGCGTCAGGTTGCCATATTTCGTGTTTCCTAATTTCGCAGGCACGCATCTCGAGACGATATCGACATTTTCGTCATTTTAGCACACTTGTACATTTCTTTTTTAATTTTCATTTTGGGGAATCATTTCACCAATTTAATTTAATTTATTCATTTTTTTACTTTTTCGTATCTAATTTAATTATATCATTTTTTCGAACTTTACATTTCTCTTCCCATTCTTTTTTCCTTTTGGGGAATCATTTCACTCTCCATTTCAAACTTATATGTTTTTATTTTTTCTTTTTTTTAGGGGTTAACCCTCCCTACCGTCCGGTCATTTCCGACTAAATTTTTGCATTTTTCATTGCTGGTCATATTTTTGCATTTTCGAGTCATTGTTCTGCGCTAATTTAGGCCATGTGTACAAATATATGTTCTATGAGGTTTCCGTGTAAATTCCGGCAGCATGACGGCGTAAACCGTCATCTACCAAACCTATTCAAAGCTAACCTGCAGGTACAAACAAAGCAACCCAGCAGCAAAGGCACGCAAGCCATCATATATACAACCAAAAGGGGATATGTACACCAAACTGGGGGCTCGAGCCCCAAAACAAGATCCAAGTGTCCAAAAGTGGGTCCAAAATGTATAAATGTACAAAAATACAACCAAAAAACAAGAAGCAACACGGAAGCTATCGCTGGTCCGCCGTCTAGCTCAAGAACTCTCGCCTCGAGAGCAAAGCAACCTCGGCGTCGCGGACCTCGAGCTCCCTCAGCAGGCGAGCCGTCTCCTCTCGGGACTGGGCAAGCTCTCGCTCCAGCTCGCGCTCCCTCTGCAAACAACAAAAACTGGCTCATGTCAATCATCTCAAGCATAAAGGAAGATTAGAAAATTCAAAAATAAAGTAAAATGATGGTTCATACCTGACGTCCTCGGCCACCAGCAAGTGCCTCCACAGCAGTAGCCCGCAGCCGGTTGGCTACCCTCCACAAAGCCACGAACCGGGATGGCGCGACCTGCATTTTAAAAGGAAAATGTTTAGCAATTGAGCAAACTCGAGCAAATGTGTTTTTACACGAAAATTACATGAGTTAGAAGACTCACCCTTTGAATCAGATGCTGCCAATCGTCCAAGCCAGCATCTCTGACCGCCACGTCAAAGTCACGTAGCTCGGAGATCGTCGTCATCCCCGTCCTGTCGGTGTACTCAAGGGTCTCGGGGTACTCTGGGGGCTCGATGCCCGCCGCCTCGACCTCCTGCAAGATCAGATGATTTCCGTTAACCGATGATCTTTCATCACATGCTCAAACAATCAAAACTGAAAGAGGGTAAAGCACTTACCACAACCGGCCAGTACGGCAACCTCCCGTAGAGGAACGCCGAGTAGTCCTCACCAGGAAGAAGGAGGGCGTCACCGCCGACGCCAGCCAAGTCAGCCTCCCTCTCAGCCTCAGAAGGCTCCCTAAACATCGTCCGAGGAGGATCGATGGGAACCGTCAAGACGTCCCGAGAGCACTGCCGAGTCAGGCGCTCGCCCAAGTACCACACAGGACCCATCGACGTCCTCAACAGCAGCCAGCTCGAGCTCCTAGGTCGAACGACCTCAGCCACGAAAGGAGGAGCGCCAGCGTACTCCTCCCAAGGCCTGGGCACCCACTAGAAAAACAAACGAAGGGTCATTCTTATGATCAGTTCTAAAAGTAGGAGAATGAAACACAGACAAATGTAAGGTGAAATACTCACGCCGTCCAGCTGAAGAGCGTTCACCTTCCGCCGACAGACGTCGTGGAAGGAACGCCGACTCCTCGTGCGGCACATCACCCAATCCCTCACAACGGTATATGCCTTCTCCACCGGCTCCGCCCTCTTGGGCGCGAGGCCCGGAAAGTAGGAGTACACCCACGCTTGTAAATCAAGATAATCAACAACGATCTTTCGTGATTTGGTAAGAAAATAGAATGATCTTTCGTGAAATGAAGTGAAGGTTCATACCTCCAACAGCAGTTCAGGGCCGACATCAGCAGGAGAAGTCCCCTTCTCCATCAACTCCGGACGAACCATGGCCCTCATGAAGCGGATGAGGACCGCAAAACCAGCAGTGACCCAGTCCCAACGGCCTAGGGAGCTCAGGTCAGAAAGAAAGGGAAGAAGCTTCGTCGAAAGCCTCTCTCCCTTGTCTCCGAGGTAAATCGAAGACAAGAACCACCAGAGCCACAAACGGACTCTCTGCTCTGCAGTGTAGGGAGGAGGAGCCGTCTCCCTCCCCTCGATCACCACCAACGTCGGGGTCTTCCCCGCGAAGTAGTCTCGAACGTAAGAACTAGGCACCAAGTCAGGTACCGCAGCCGCCTTCGGCGCCAAGTTCCAGCCGATCAACCTCCTAGCCTCCGCTGAGTCAACCCTCATGGCTGTCTCCGGCCACTCCACCACCTCAGTCCCACACGGTATACCAGAAATCATGCCGTAGTCCTCCAACGTGACCCCGACCTCACCAAAAGGCATGTGAAACATGGAGGTCGTGTCCCAAAACCGGTCCAAGAAGGCTCGGACGAGACTGAGGTTGGCCCGAAGCTTCCTCCTCGAAAAATCCTTCCAAGCCTGCACCAAGGCGCCGAACGCTCCCCGCTCGATCATAGCTCGCTCCTCAACCGACAGCCTCTCGTAGCACCCCATCGCCGTCGTGTAGCCCGAAAATGACCTGATGTTCCCGGCCTCCTATGTTGATTTGAAGCAAAAGCTATCTTTAGCTCAAATGAAGAAGAAAAGGAGTGACAAATAGGAATGAAAGAAGATGAATGAAGAGAGATGAATTCTATTTACCAAGCTCTTCACCGTCCTGTAGGATAGGTGACCCTCCGCAGCCTAGAGCAGGTGCCTACTGTCCCAAGTCTCAGCCCACACAGGTGCTCCCCTCAGCTGGCGACCACCTCGTCCCATGTTGGCCCGTCTTAGGGCCTCTTCCTCCTCAGAACTCTCCTCCTCTAGGACCTCGTCCAGTAGCCGTCACCACGGCAGTGAAAGCCTCCTCCAACGCCTCCTCAAGCACCTAAGAGGGGTCAACAGCAGTGTCCACGTCCATGGGATCCCTCCCAGATGTAGAAGCCTCGTCACCTGCATAATTAAGGTAAATTTAGGCCGCGTCGAGTGATGACAAGCCTTGATTAGGGGATTTCCGAGTTTTCGGAGCTCCGAAATCGCACTTTTCTCGCCATCATTGACAATTTTCCCACAAACCCGTCCACTCCTGTGGTAATTTGGGTCAAGTCAAGCCTAAGTTGAAGCCTAGTCATGGGTTCGAGTCGGAATTTCGGCAGCATTTCGTTATAACGGCGATTATGCCCTAGAAAAGTGTCCTGAAAAAGCCGTCACAAACCAAAATTCCGAGATTGTAGGAAGTTTACTCATAATACAAGGATTCCAAATATCAAGTTTCGTCACAAATGGGCAATCCTAAGGCTATTTTCGAAGCAATTTACGGTTTAGCTGTGAAACCGTCTCAATTTTACTCAAATGCTCGAAACTCAACGAAAATTCGAAACGAATACATGGTTATGATCCTTATACTACCAACTGGCCATTTACAAAGTCAATTTCGCAAGGCAAAATCATTTGGAGGAAATGCCCCAAATTTTCGACTAATTAGGGTCGAAAACCCTAATTTTGTCAATCCCATTTGATCAAATACGGAAGATAAATGCAAGATTGATACACATACCTCGATTAGTCATGGCAAATGCAAGCTTTTGGATCAAATTTTGACGGAAATGGTTGGAATTTGAGAGAGAAATTGATATTTTATGTTTCGAAATAATGAAATGAACCCTCTGTTTCATCGGGTTTTTACGCAGAAAAGACACACCCAGGAATAGACGCAGCAGGTGCTGCGCCTCTTCCAAGGGACGCAGCTCTTGCTGCGCCTCTTCCTCAGCCTCCCTTCATACGAATTTTCAAAAATTCGTTATGATTTCGTTATTTTGTGGGCCCATCTTTGGTGCGCCTCTTCCTTGATGTTATATCGCATATTTGGTCTGTTTGACGTATGTTCTTCGCCTGGATCCACATCTTCCAAGCCAACAGCAAATTATCGCCCTTTTCATCCCAGACCTAGCTTCTCACAATGAGCATTCCTTCTTTGACAGGTGTTTCGACACGCCTTTATTCTGTTCCCCCAGCGAGAGTACACGGATAGACATTCCCTCTCGAGACATGGAGATCAGTTCCCGAATATGTTTCCCCAGCGAGAGTACATGGATAGATATTCCCTCTCGAGACATGGAGATCAGTTCCCGATTATGTTCCCCCAGCGAGAGTTCACGACCGACTGTCATTCCCTCTCGAGACATGGAGATCAACATCGACCCCAAGTCCTTCCGAAGTTTGTTTGAAGCTGAACACAAGCAGATTTCTCCCGGCAGTTCCAGACTGTGTCCTGCTGTCTTCTCCCAATATTGCGTATTGTTTTCCTCTGGAGTTTCAAGGAATTTCAGGTATGGTCTCTTCTTATGGCTGGCGAGCCTCCTTACGGAGTCTAATGGACTTTAAACGACCCTCCCCGATAGTCGACAGACTCTAAAATGTTCCCGACGACAGGTCCTTGGCTCAGACCCCTTAAGCCGCCTCGTGTCGCCATAGTCGTCAGGTTGTAATCTTCGATTGACCTGATGGCTATACTTTGACTTTCGCCTTGTCCAAGCCTCAGTCAAATTGGGGGCTCTGTAGATACCTCATTTCTGCACCTCCCGCAAACCACCCAGTGATGATTGGACTGCATGTTTGATACGCGGAACGATTTGTGACAGTTCGTAAGTTTATCGTCAAGTGATCGCTCAAACATTTATGTCTACCTCTTAATCGTCATCTACGTGCCGATACGGTCGTTTTGGCAGTAATTAGAGTCCATTTGGAGTCCGGGCCTAAAACCGTCTTCATTTTCTGATAACCGTTAAAATGCCGAGTCAGAATGTTCTAGAATGTTCCGGATATTTCTATTCCATATTTTATAAATCTTTTAATCTTTGTCAAACAATTTCCCGTAATATTCACACAAAATATTAAGGAAACCCAAATTATTCCGTTATTCCATAAACTAAACATGGAAATCTTTCTTCCGCAGGAGGAAACCACTTGGGAAAGGACGCAGCAGGTGCTGCGCCTCTTCCAAGAGACGCGATGCACTATTGCGCCTCTTCCCAAGTCCTTTTCTGCGTATTTTTCGTATCTTTTTCATATCTTTTCGAGATTCACTTCCAAAGTTTCTCCGAAAACCCTACTTCCTCCGTGTGATTAGTATAAATAGAGACCTTCGGTCTCACATATTTCTCACGTGAGTGTCCGCCCTTCTCTTCTCCCTTTACATTCTAGACCACGTTCTTACTTTTTGGCGTCTACGTGCTTGAACTTTCGACCACGTAAGCTCGGATCCTTCTGAGTACCAGCCTTGTTTTGCATGAGTGACCAATTTGACCAACTCCACAATAATCAACTTTAATCAATCTGTTTAATTTCCTCTTACGAGGGCACTTTCGTCTACATTCGAGTCGAGCATCACTAAACGTATACTTAGTTCATCTCATTTCGTCAAACATGTAAGTATGAGGGTGTAAATCTCTCTTTTATTTATTGTTCTTTATTGTTGTAATCATATTGTAAGGTTTATGTCGAAAATACAATTAAAACCGATTTCTAAAACCCTTTGTTTAAACCCTTTCTATGGATTAACAGGAGACAGACGTCGAGAAGGGACGCAGCAACTGCTGCGCCTCTTGGAAAGGACGCAGCACTTGCTGCGCCTCTTCCTGAGGTTGCCGCCGTTCTTGCTTCTCTTCTTCTTCCTTCGTCCTCTATTGTTTCGTCCTTTTGTTTTCTTTCGTCTTTGTTTGTTCTTATTTCATCCACGCGGTAATTTAACATATTGTTCATCATCATTAACATATAATTTATCATTAATTCCCGACTCAAATTCCAAATAACCAATATTTGCGGGTTTTCGTCATTAAAGTCAAACCGGGTTGTAGAAATTCGATTCATTCATATTGAGTTTCTGGAATTCGACCTTTGATATATTTCTCACCTGTTTATCATGTTCATCATTATTTTATCATTAATTCATCATATTTAACCTAATTAATTTGTTTAGGTCATTAATTCGCTAATTAACCCTTTTTAATCATGTAATTAATTCATATTAATCGGTTTTATCCATGTTTATCGCTTTCATGACCTTTAATCGCATGTAAATAATCTGTTAAACACTTTCACCCGAGTCAAATAGCATAATCAAGCCTTAAAATCACCAACGAACATTAACGATTTGCAATTCCGGCTTCACAGCCAGAACTGAGCCAAGGAACAGACGCAGCAACTGTTGCGCCTCTTCCAGAGGGCGCAGCTCTGCTGCGCCTGTTCCTCGCTGATTTCTGTCTCTGAACTCCCGTGTTGCCTTGGCTTAGTTTATTTGATTACGTATTAATCTACTATTAATCGTGTTATCGCCTAATTCATGTTCGTTTATTTGTTTATTCTTTCTTTTTTCAAATTATCCGTTTTAGGAGTATTTTCGACATAAATCATTAAACCCGTTGTAATTATTGTAATTCCTCTTTATTGTATTATTATTGTATTCCTTTTATTGCATCACTTGCATGCCTTCACATGTAATTGAACTTAAATCCCGACTTTGATATTAACTGTATGCTAAATTACGTGTTAACCGACTTAGTATTAATTCTCACATGTTAGGATTAATTTAATGGATGTTGCATTGCATGATATAATCGACATTATATCGAGTATAGACAATTTCCCTAATCATTAGTAGAGGCCGCTATCGAGGCGGGCGGGATTAGGTGTTCGATCAAAAGAGCTTCCTAATACGTACCCTCACCCCTTACTCCAGATCTCTGTGAACATCCGTGTTCATTGGCATCCACGAGAGTCATTCTAGACATAGAATGCTAAGGGTAATGAGTTCTTGGTGTTCATGTCACTACTTTGTGTCTTGACATGGCACGAGGTATTCGAACGGTTTCCAATTTTCCACAGTAAATTGGTGGCGACTCCACAAATGCAAACGCTTGTTCTCTTCCCAAGCGCCCCCGTGGGCCCGCGTCCACAGATTCCCCCAAAAAAGAAAATAAAATGGAATGGGTAAGTGTGCTTATTTGGCGAAAATGTCGATTTCTTCTCGAAAAGCGTGCCCGAAAAATTAGGAAACATAAAATATGGTAATGTGACGGAATTACCAAAATTAAACCTATACGAATAGGAAATTATAAGCAATAAAGAATTAGGAAAGATCCAACGCGGAAAAAAAATCACAGAAATCCTCTGAGGGAGAGGCGCAGCACGAGCTGCGACCCTTCGAAGAGGCGCAGCAAGTGCTGCGCCATTTCCCCAGTATGCCAGTTCTAACGCATTTTAGGAAACAGCTTTTAGTATAAATATAGACGTCGAGGGAGCTTTTATTCATATAATTCTTCCGTCCTTCTCCCGTCTATAATATAAAATTCTCCTATTATATAGAAAAAAAACTACAAATCATGGATGCCTTGGAAAACCGTCTCAAAGAATGGACAAACGAATTTACAAATGTCGAGAAGCACGACATGGGTGCTTTCAATTTGGGATCAATATTGACTTTGAAACTGGTAAAGGTTGTAAAACCGTTCTTGGATGCTTGTCTCGAATATTGGGACCCTAATTACCACGTGTTTGCCTTCCCTGGAGGTGATACTGTCCGTTTCCTGAGGAAATATCTGCAATTGGAGGATGGGATCCGGAATATATGCCTGCCATACCCTCTAGCTCTCAAGGGTACAAAAACAAGTTTAGAGATTTGCTTGGACTGACTAGAGCCGAGGTTGACCGCCTTGTGACCTCAAAAGGAGTCTGTATGCTTGACTTTATCGATTGATTTATAAGTAGGGAAGACCCTTCGATTTCTTATACGGCGAGGCGTAGGGCATTCGGATTTTGCCTATTGTATGGTTATGTCCTCCAAGGGCATGTTGATAAGGAAATGAGAGGAGATCCTCGTTATTTGAGCTTGGTTGAGCAAATGGAGCTGCGCAGGAGCCCAGCTTGTCTGTGCCTAGGAGAGATCATTTTGGGGCTGAATAACAGGAAAGCCAACCGCGAGCTTCCTTATTTGGGAAGTCCTATCATTTTGCAGGTAAGAATGAAACCTTTGTTTTCAAGCCAACCGCGAGCTTCCTTATTTAGTTTCAAGCCATTCTTCCCGATGATGTCGATTCCCCAGGCAGAGAATGACTAAGGAGATGTCATATTGTAGAGTAGTGAAGGAGGAACGTGTTGCACATTCCCGAAGATTTGGCAGTTGTGACAATGTCTGACATATTTGATGCAATCGGATTCCATGGTAGTCCAGTAATATCCCAGGCGAGTGATTTTCTTTGCCATCATTGGTCCACTCATGTGAGGGCCACATTCTCCATCATGCACTTCTTCCATCACTTTCTGTGCTTGTGAATGATCAAGGCAATGCAAGACTACGCCAAGAGGTGTTCTTTTATACAATTCTCCTTGCATAAGGATGTATTTAGAGGCGAGTAGGCGTATAGCACGTTGTCCTCTCTTATCCATATCCGGCGGATAGGTGCCATTGAGCTTGAAGTTTAGAATGGCTTGAATCCAAGGCTCCCCTGGATTTTCTTCTTCATCTGTGATTTGGTGCATGTAGGCTGGTTCTGACCGTCGTTCGATGCATAAAGGCATTTATAACATATCATCTGGCATGTTAATCAGAGATGCAAGTTTTGCAAGAGCGTCTGCAAACTGATTTTCTTCTCGAGGTAGATGTAGATAAGTCACTTGATCGAAGAATTGGGCGACTTGGTCTATCCTGGCCTGATAGGGTGCCAGACTTTCACTTCAAATTTTTCTAAGATCCCGTAATTTGGTTGATGATCAAGGATGAATCTCCGTGAACTCGAAGATTCTTGATGCCTAAGCCTACTGCTGCTTGTAGCCCAATGAGGCAAGCTTCGTATTCTGCTGCGTTATTTGTCACCTCGAAGTCGAGTTTGACAGAGAGTGGTGTATGCTCACCTTCAGGAGAAATGAGCAACACTCCTATTCCAAACCCTCTTAGGTTCGAAGCTCCATCAAAATAAAGGTCCCAAGAATCTATATTTGTTTGAAGTATATCCTCATCCGGAAATGACCATGTGTCTATCGCTTGGGTGTCGATGATAGGATTTTCTGCGAAGAATTCGGCGACAACACGGCCTTTTATAACTTTCAGAGGTACGTATTTGAGATTGAACTCTAAAAGCATTAAGGTCCATCTTTCCAAGCGTCCGTTGAGAACTGGTTTTTCGAAGAGGTATTTGACAGGGTCCATTTTGGAGTGCACCTTGACGGAGTAGCTAAGCATGTAATGGCGTAGCTTCTTTGTTGCCCACACAAGAGCGAGGCATGTCTTTTCGAGTGGCGTGTACTTGTATTCATACTCCAAGAACTTCGTACTAAGGTAGTAGACAACTCTCTCTTCTTTTCCGACGGTTTGTGCTAGCATAGCCCTCATGGCTGTTTCGGTCACTGTGAGATATAAACCAAGAGGTTGATCTCGTTGAGGAGGCATGAGCACTGGTGGTTTGGCTAGTATCTCCTTGATTTTGTCGAACGCCTTTTGACAGTCGTCATCTCATATGGTGTGATCTGTTTTCTTTAGCTTTTTGAAAATGGGTTCACAGATCATGGTAAGTTTCGATATGAATCGACTTATATATTGCACCTTGCCTAAAAATCCCCTAACCTCCTTCTCTGTCTGAGGTTGTGGCATTTCGATCAGAGCTTTGATTTTGGAAGGGTCGATTTCTATCCCTCGTTGACTGATGACATATCTTAGAAGCTTGCCCGACGTTACCCAAATGCATATTTCTGAGGATTGAGGCTCATGTTGTACTTTCGTAGTCTTAAGAAGAATTTGCGAAGGTTATTAATGTGCCCCTCTCTATCCTTGGACTTGACGATCATATCATCTACATACACCTCGACTTCTTTATGCATCATATCATGTAGTAGCGTAGTTGCAGTGCGTTGATATATAGCTCCAGCATTGATTAATCCGAACGGCATAACATTGTAGCAATAGGTGCCCCATTGAGTAATAAAGGCGGACTTATGCATGTCTTCTATGGCCATATTTATCTGATTATATCCCGTGTACCCGTCCATGAAGGACAACAATGCGTGATCTGCTGTATTGTCTACCAATATGTCGATATGTGGTAGAGGAAAGTCGTCCTTGGGACTTGCTTTGTTCAAGTCTCTGAAATCAACACAAACACGGATTCTCCCATCCTTTTTGGGTACAGTTACTATGTTGGCTACCCAGTTTGAATAGTCGGAAACTTTGATGAACCCGGCTTTGAATTGTTTATCGACTTCTTCTTTGATCTTAAGAGCCCATTCTGTCCTCATTCGACGAAGCTTCTGTTTAACAGGTTTGAAACCTGGTTTGATCGGAATTCAGTGTTCGGAAATATCCATGTCGATCCCTGGCATGTCTTTGTAGGACCAATCAAAAACGTCTTTGAACACGTGTAGGAGGTCTATGAAGCTAGCCCTTTCGGTTGGGCTCAAGGTTGTCCCTATCCTTAGTCCTTGGGGTTCTAGTTGATGGGTTCAGTATTCTCTATAACTGGTGCCCCTTCCCCCTCTTGTAATATTTCTTTAGCTATGTAGGGAGGTAGTTCGATTGAGTCTGGGTCTGGGTCATCCTCATTATCATCGTAAATAGAATTGCATTCAGAATAACACAAGGAGTAAGCATAATCTGATTTATTCATATTAAAATTTGAAAATAATTGAAACAAAGAAGCCATCTGTTCAGTGGTCAGTGGTGGAAAAGGGATAGCTGTTGGGACATTTCCCGAACTACTGTTACTACTTGATGCTAAGCTAGGAGAAACAAGGGGATTGGGAATGACGACAGAAGGATACTCTCTAGGGACTTCTCTAGATTCCGACTATGACTCCGAATCCGACTCCGACTCTGACTCGAATTCGTTGTCTTCTGGTTCTCCTTTGAACATCTCTCCTTCTCCGGTGGTGAGCTTGAAGAGCTTTCCTTGGTTATTTGTCCACTTGATCGACTTTCTCCATCCATTCTGCTGATTCGAACTGGTTTCGGTGATTAACGCGGTAGGGTTGAAGTGGTCATCCTGAAGTATCATGGTAATGATCTCGTCCTGCGCGGCTCTAACAAATCGATCTTCTCCAAATAGTAAGCTAACAGCCTGTTCATCCAAGCAAGGTGCTTGACGAGTCTTCACGGTATGAACCGTTTCTGAAGGAATGAAGAAGCAATCGTGAAAGATCTCGATTCCAACTAGTTGCCTTCCTTTGTAGTGCTAAGGTTCGGGGAACCCATGAAAGTATTCTTGAGTCCCTTCTCTAACGAAGTATCCATTTAGGCTAGGGAGGTAGGGTCGCATTTGGATTCCCATGTTCTTACGGTTTTTGAACTGTGTGAGCATCTCTAAAGTTTCTTCTTTCGTGGGTTAGTATCCCAGTCCTAATGGTATCCTTTGAGAGTTCCCTTCTTTATAAGGTGCGAAGGTATTTCTTCGAACAGGATTCAATGGCATCCCCGGGAAATATCCCTGAGACTTGAGTATGTGGTTGACCACTAAATTGGAGTAGGGGTTGAAGTACAAGGGTGCCAATTCGCTTTCCACGAGGTTTATGCTATGGAAGCCCCCGAGCTCATATACTGGATCTGTAACCACTTGGTTGCTTGACATCTTTTCTATTACTGCCTTGATAGGTGACGAAGTAATCGTCACTACTTTGCCATCTAGTGGAATCTTGATTTTTTGGCGGAGGGTGGATGTTACCGCTTTGGAAGCGTGAATCCAAGGCCTTCCTAGAAGTATGTTAAATGATGCTTCAATATCCACTATTTGAAAGTTAACCTTTCGCTCAATCGGCTATGTGGCTATGGTGAGGTTGGCTAATCCTACTAATTTTCGTCGTGTACCATCGTATGCGTGAACACCTTGGTTAGTAGGGGTCCAATCCGACTCTTTCATACCCAACTTATATGATGTCTTCAATGGTATGACGTTGACTGCAGAGCCATCATCCATCAAAGTCATTGGCATATTATTCTTTAAACAAATGACAGTAATGTATAGAGCCAGGTTGTGACTAGCGCCGAAAGGTGGCAAATCCTCATCCGAGAAAGTAACTGGGTTACTTAGCTTAGTTGAATCTTACAAGACCAAGTTGACTACGTCATCAGGTGTAGAGTTATATGCCACATTTAGCTTAGCCAAGGCTTGCAGTAATGCTTGGCGATGAGGGAATGAGCTTGCAACTAGTTGCCAGACTGAAAGATCAGCCTCTGTCTTCTGTAGTTGTTTTAGTAAGTGGTCAGTGGATGTATCCTCGCCATCATTTGGTGTGACGACATCGGTGTTAGTAACTGGACCATTAGCTATGTGACCATTTTGAGAAACATTTTGATATGAACGCCCTGAACGAGTAAGGTGGTCTATATCTTGGTCTTCACTATTTTTGACTATTTTCTCACTAATCTTGACTAGGTAGTGCTCGGTGAGGTATTGGTCTTCATCATCATCGGCCCATACTCCATTGATAGTAGCAAGCTCTCTCAACCTTAAGATTTCAGCTTCTAAATGGATGATTTGATTGATTAGTCCATCGACCACAATTACCACTTCATGCATTGTAGAATTTCGAGAGAGATTTAGTGGCGCACTTTCCTTAGGTGTAGTACTTGGATTACGGAGGGATACCACTACATTCTCTAGTTCTGAGACTTGTCTATTCACACTTCTTGCCCATGCAATAAAGTCGGTGATAGTAAGGGAAATGGTGGAGTAGCCCCCTTCGCCTTCTAATACATGGATCTCATCTTCGACTGGAGAAATGAGGTGTGAACAATCTAAGGTAGATTCTTCATTTGTAATCATCAGAACTCCAAGAGGATTCTGAGTATTGTTAGGCTTACCTCCAGGTGGTATGGGTAGGCGACCGTCTTCTATCATATCCTGAATGACATGCTTTAGCTTGTAACATTTCTCCGTATCGTGTCCCTTACCTCTATGATATTCACAGTGTGAATTTTCGTCCCAGAACTTGGACTTCTTATCGGGGTCAGGTGTAGGCTCTATAGGTTGGAGCTTACCTTGTTTCATCAACCTCTTCAAAGCATTGGAGTATGTATCACCAATGTTTGTGAACTTCCTTTGCGGGTTATTCTTCTTTGATGATTCGAGCAGGTTAACCTCACTAGTCTTGCTAGTAGAGCCGTAGGAATGACTTGCTGAGCCTTGATATCCACGACCTACCATTTTGGACAAGTGTCCTTTGCGGATGCCATCTTCAATTCTTGTCCCTAACACAGTTAGATCCTTGAAGGTCTTAACTTTTTGGTACCTCAAGTGATTTGCATAAATGGGCCTTAAGTTGTCCACGAATTTTTCCACAAGGGTAGCTTCATTTGGACGTTCGACAAGTTGGGTACTAGTCTTCCTCCACCTACTTAGAAAGTCGGTGAAACCTTCTTTCTCATTTTGGGTAAGAACCTCTAGAGTGCGTATATTGACTTGGATTTCAGCATTATCCGCGTATTGTTTAGCGAACTCGATTGCGGCGTCGTCCCAGGTGGCAATCTTCTTGTGCTCTAGAGAATAGAACCATTGCTTAGGAATGGTTTTAAGAGATGAAGGAAAGATCCTTAAGAACATCTCGGGTTTGATGCCTTTGATAGACATGTAGTCTTTGAAAGCACGAATGTGGTTCAAAGGGTTTTCATGTCCCTTGAACTTCGGGATGCCAGTCATATTGAAGTTGGTTGGCAATTTGGCGCTCACGGCCACATACTTGCGATTATTTTCCCTATAGATATCATCTCCTTTGAGGTACATTAATTGCTCCTCCAAGTATTGGAGTCGCTTCTCAGCTTCAGTAAGACCTACTGGAGGGTTGGTTTCTGGTTGTCCAACATAGGGTGGAAGGTTGTCATTCACAAATTCGCTAGGAACTTCATCTTCTACAGGAGGTAGCCTAGTTTCTACAGCAACAATTCGGCCCTCAATTGTGTTGAGGCGATCATAAACTTGGTCTTGGCTTGTTTGGAGACGAGCGAGCGCGGCTAGGATTTGATCATTACCATTTTGGGGTTGACTGTTGCTTGTGGTACTAGTTTCAGGCATCTTGCTGGCAACTGGACAAGAGATCGACGACGAATCAAAACATGATCGACTACTCTAGCACACTTACTCAAAGAAAAGACTCGACCTCTGAAGTGGGAGTGTGCCACTTGTGCAAGTGAGGTTTGAAAATGACGAAGTTTTGAAATGTTTGTCCTAATCAACTGTAGTGTTGTTGTAGGGGTGTTGACTCGAAGTGAGGTTTTGAAATGGGCTTTTTTTTTTTAGACCCGACTTTTGACTGGATATTTGGATAGAGTTTCGACTCATTTTGCGCTAATTTGGGCTATTTTTTTGAAAATATTTACATTTTGAAAGGATTTTTGATTTTACAAAATTCGTCATGGTTTTGTTTAGAAAATGGTGATCACATATGATACAAGCATTCAAACATGCATTATAACGGTATGCTGAGTGCATTTTAAAAGGGTTTTGGTTTAAAGGGTGGGTTGCCATACCGAACAATCAAACCCGGGGTCTGTGGAGAGGCTCGTACCAAACAGGAGTAAGGCCGATTCCTAGTCCATTCCCTCGAGTAGTGAAAGCCCTTGATACAAACAGGAGTAAGCATCATGGTATGGTTGACGTCAATCGCTATTCATCCTTAGGCCCAGATAAGAATTTGGACCGTCCAGACGGAACGATTGGTCGAATGGATTGGATTGGGCCTAGGAAGGCCGAGTAAAACGATCTAGAAAGACCGAGTTATGAAAACCGACAACTGTCTCATATAAACTATTTCCTAACCTTGTTCAAGTTTCACCCTTGGCAACACGTAAGTGTATTACTCCCCAGCGGAGTCGCCAAACTGTGGACACGGGGGGGCTCACGGGGTCACTTGGGAAAACAAGCGTTTGCATTTGTGGAGTCGCCACCAATTTATTGTGGAAAATTGGAAACCGTTCGAATACTTCATGTCATGTCAAGACACAAAGTAATGACATAGACACTAAAAACTCGTTACCCTTAGCATTCTATGTCTAGAATGACTCTCGTGGATGCCAATGAACACGGATGTTCACAGAGATCTGGAGTAAGGGGTGAGGGTACGTATTAGGAAGCTCTTTTGATCGAACACCTAATCCCACCCGCCTCGATAGCGGCCTCTACTAATGATTAGGGAAAATCATCTATACTTGATATGTTGTCGATTATATGCATGCAATGCAACAAACAACGTTTTAATCCTAACATGTGAGAATTAACTACGTCGGTGAACATATAATTTAGCACTCAATGGGTCGAAGTAGAAATTAAGGTTGATTACACGTGGAGGCAAACAAACGATAATAAAGAGTATAATAAATGAAATATGATAATTAAAATTACAATAATTACAATGATTTGATGATGATTTGCGTCGAAAATACATTTAAAACGGATATTTTGAGAAAAGAAAAGGGAAATAATTAAGGTTAGAAAACGAACAGATTAGTAGTGATAATACGAGTAATAGTTGATTAATACGTAAGATAATGAACTAGGTCAAAACTGAAGCGGAAGTTCAGAGGCAGAACTCAACCCGGAACAGGCGCAGCAGAGCTGCGTCCCTTGGAAGAGGCGTAGTGATCACTGCGTCTGTTCCTGAGGTCAGTTCTGGCTGTGAAGCCGGAACTGCATATCGTTAATGTTCGTTGGTAATTTAATGATCGATTATTAATATTTGACTCGGATGGAAGTGATTTAGCAGATTATTTACATATGAATGGGTCATAAAAGCAATAAATAACGGACTCAAACTAATTAACAATTACAAATGAATTAATTACAAATTACAAATTTTGGTTAATATGAATTAATTAGATTTGTTAATACGATTTAATTAAGGTTATTTACACAAATAAAATTAGACTAGGTGAAAATATACAAAAGATAAATTTTAGAGACTTGATATGGATGAATCGAATCTCTAAAATCCGGATTTGATTTTAATGACGAAAACCCGCAAATATGGATTATTAGGGATTTAAGTCGGAAATTAAAAGTGATAAATTACCAATTATTATATGAATGAATAATGAAGAAAGATAAGGAAACGGAATAAAAAAAGACGAATCAACGAAGAACAAAGGAAGAAGAAGAAGAGCAGAAACAGTGGTTACCTCAGGAAGAGGCGCAGCAGGTACTGCGACTCTTCGAAGAGGCGCGGCTATTAATGCGTTTCTTCTCGACGTCTGATCTCTGTTAATCCGAAAAAAGGGTTTAATAAAAGGTTTTATAAATCGGTTTTAAATATGTTTTCGACGTAAATCTTGTAATAATTTATACAATAAAAAGGTACAATAATAAAACACGGGATTTACACCCTCAGACTTACATGTTTGACGAAACGAGATTGACTAAGTTAACGATTAGTGATTGCTCGACTCGAATGTACGACGAAAGTGCCCTCTTAAGAGGAATTAAGCTAAATTGATTAAGTTGATTGAGTGGAGTTGGTCAAATTGGTCTGTCATGCAAAACGAGGCTGGTACTCAGAAGGATCCGAGCTTACGTGGTCGAAAGTTCAAGCACGTAGACGCCAATAAGCAAGAGTACGGTCTTAGAATGCAAAGGGAGAAGAGAAGGGCGGACACTCGCGTGAGAAATATGAGGAACGAAGGTCCCTATTTATACTAATCACATGGAGGAATTAGGGTTTCGGTAAAACTTTGGAAATAAATCTCGAAAAGATCTTAAAATACGCAGAAAGGAGCTGGGGAAGAGGCGCAGCAACCACTGCGGCTCTTGGAAGAGGCGTAGCAGGTGCTGCGTCATTTCCCCAGGAGTTTCCTGCTGCGGAAGAAAGATTTTTCGCGTTTCTGTTTATGGAATTGCGGTAGATCTCAACTTCCTTATTGTTTAAAATATAATTTCGGGATATATTTTGCCAAAAGATTAAAAGATTAAAATATGGAATAGAAATATCCGGAACATTCTAGAACATTCTGACTCGGCATTTTGATGGTTTATTAGAAAATGAAGACGGTTTTTGACCCGGACTCCAAATGAACTCTAATTACTGTCAAAACGACCGTAACGGCGCGTAGATGACGACCAAGGGGTAGACACAAGTATTTGAGCTATCACTTGACGATAAACTTATGAATTGTCATAAATCGTTCCGTGTACCAAACATGCGGCCCAATCATCACCGGGTGGCTTGCGGGAGGTGCAGAAATGAGGTATCTACAACACCACAATATACGTTTAATAACAAACTAAAAGAAATATTATGAGACTTCTATTTTGAAATCAACAATCATCCATTACTTATCAGTTTCTACCTTACGTTTTTTACATTTAATTTTACCTCAGTTTCGTGCCTTTTGTATTTATTCCCTCTTCAGATTACCCACGCGCGATGGTTTGCCTTATATGTATTCACATACGTTTCATGGTGCTTTAAAATTATATAAAAAATACATTGACCAAAAGATAAAACATCAACCTGGCAAAAACTTGACAAACGAATCAAAACATTGTCACATGTAAGTCACTTAAATTAAACCAACTAAAACATAAATTCAAATATAAAGCAAATGATTCATAAAACCAACAACATAACAAATTAAAATATACTTTATTGGACACAGCAACAACAACAACAACAACAACAACAACAACAACAACAACAACAACAACAACAACAACAACAACAACAACAACAACAACAACAACAACAACAACAACAACAACAACAACAACAACAACAACAACAACAACAATACTCGACAATAATACTGGACAATAATACTCAATATAATCAATATAATCAAATAAATAAATTAAACCATAAAATATAATTCACAACTTAGAAACTCGTGACAAATGGGCATATTTTAAATAAATAAATTGAATATAAACTATTATAGGTATTGTAGGTTTTATAGTCATTACACAATCATAAATTCCCATATTTTAATTTAATTTTTAATTTATATTGTGGTATTACTAAATTAGATAATTGATTGCCGAGGACCTCAAGAGATGAATTAAATAGGACAAAATGTTAATGAAAATTATGGGTGTTGAGTAATATAAGGAGTTTTAATAAAATTATTAACATATTATATTACAAAAATTAATTAAATAAGAAAAACTTTTAATTAAGTTGGTGTGTGTTAAGTATTATGAAGAGTTTTAATCAATTTATTACCATGTTTAACTAAAAAAGTTTAAATAGGAAAATGTTAATAATGGTGGGTGTTCAGTAATATAAAGAGGTTTAATTAATTTATTAACAGGTTTTATTACAAAACTTTTAAAAACAATGAATTAAATAGGAAAATCTTAATAATGGTGAGTGTTAGTCATATGAAGAGGTTTAATTAATTCCTTAACATTTTTTATTATTGTTCCGGGTGTAATTCCGAAGCAGTTATTTGTTACCACTCGTGGCTTGTAGAATGACGTCCTTGATTGAATCCTCCTTTCGGTCTCCTGAAACAATGAACAAACTGAGGGCTCGGCTTTGGCCGAGCGTACTCACTCCGACGCTCAAGTCAGTGGACTTAAAGAGATAAGTTGTTGTTACTTGGCGAAGTATATTTTGTAGAGAGATAAGGAAGATATTACCAGATGAATAGTGATTCTTAGGTTAAATTGTGGATCCTTTCCTCAATAAGGGTTGAGGAGTATTTATAGACTTTCACCTTTTGTCACGTAGTGACCAAGTGGCCAAGTGGCTAGCAGGTGGAAAGACTGATCTACCCTCGGCCGAGGGACCCATGGCAGGCCGGCGGGCCCTGTTGACTCGTCGCCGAGGGGTCTTGGATATGAGTACGCGGATATGTGCCCCGGCTGGCAAGTCACCGTGGCCGGGTCATAGGTGACAGCCCCGCTGTGTTGCGTCGGTTAGTCGTTTCTAAGTCGTTGACTTCTTTGTGGATATCTTTGACCTTGCTCAATATGTTGACTTGGTCGGTGGTGCGAGAATATGCCCCATCAATTTGCCCCAGCGTAGTCTATGCCGTGGTATGGACCTTCGATGAGTGTTGAGCGTATTCTGCGTAAGTAAAAATTTTTCGCCCGGCTTCTTCTACCTCGGCTTGGTTCTCGCTTAGGCCGTACCATATCCCCCTCCACATGGATGTGTAATGGACATCGGATGTGGAAAAGAAAGTGGCGCTGGCCGAGACCGAGGTTGTGAGTGCCATGTGCTTTTGATTGCCCCCACCGGTCGTTGCCAAGCTTGGTTGAATCAGCGGGCCGTTTGGCAAGTAGATACCAAGGGGTGTGTTGAAGAAGATACGTCGATTGGCATTCTGTCAAGGAGCGTGTTGAAGAAGTTTTGTAACTGTTTGTCGATTGACCTTTCATGGTTGCATGCTTGACATGTGTCTCGTTGTTGATTGGTTGACGCTTCATGGGCTTTGCCCTGATTGGTCGGATTGAGTGGGCTTTGCCCTATAAATAGGAGAGTTAGCCCCTGAATTTGGCCTTCCAAATTCATTTTCTCAAAAAATTTTCTTCTTGCTTAACTTTCTTTGACGAAACTTCTCTCTAGTCTTCGAAGCGTTACGCCGGCATAGCACTTTTTCTTCAAGGTAAACAAACAAATTTTCAACTTTTAATTGTTAAGTTTTTTGTTGTGAACATGTCTTCTGCTGATGCCGGTCCTAGTAACCGTGCGCCGGGGGGTTCCCCGTCGCGTCTTGATGAGGAGGAGATACTAGACGCCATCCCGATAAGGTCTGGGGGCCCTAGGTCTCCTTCTCCCGAAGTTGATCCAAAAGCCTTGGAGGATTGGGAGGATGATGATGATGTTGATGATGATGGTGATGATGAGGAAAGGGCTCATCCTAATGAGGAGAGGCCGTACATCATGGATCACGGCGACGCATGTAAGGTCTGCCCTGACCGTGCTTGGACCCACAAATTTGCGGTTGTTCCGGGTCCCGACGTTTCGAACGTCACTTCTCCTTCGGCAGGAGTATAGTATCGTAATTCTGAGGAAGGTCAGGCGGTCTGTTGCCCTCCTCCGGGCTGCATCGGCGTATACATCAGACACCTGGAGTATGGACTCCGGTTTCCTCTGAATGAACACGTTATGGCCATAGTTAAAGCCATGAACGTCGTCGTGGCCCAACTGCACCCGTTGGCCATTAGGACTATAGTCGGCTTTGTGTGGCTCTGCCTTTTTAAGAGGGAGGTCCCGACGGTGAACTTATTCCGCCGGATTCATCACCTTCGGCCGTCGGCCCCTGGTCGCGTTGGGTGGTACAACGTGCAGACGGAGCCGGGTTACGTCTCCGTTGATAAGCTTTCTTCCTGCAAGGATTGGAAAGATCGGTGGGTGTACGTTGAGGTTCTGGAGGATTATCCACTGCCCCGGTCCTTCCAGCACCAAGTCAATTTGCGGTGCGAGACTAAGGCGGAGCATGACAAATGGGTCTCCCGGAGTAAGCTCAAGATGGACGCCAGCAAGGTCCTTCTTAATGCGGATGAGAAGCGGGCGAGAGGCTGTTTGAGGTGGGGAATGATGGGTTGCCGAAGGGATGGATTCCCCCGACGCAGATCATTCTCCAGGATGAGCTGCTCTGCCACGTCGGCCTCATACCGGCCCTCGAACGCGGTGAGTGGGGTCGGTGTGAGGCCCATCTCTGCTTTTAATGTTTCTGTTATTTGAACTTTGATTTATTTCTTTCACTTGACTGTTGCTTCGTTTCCTTTGCAGACCATTTTGGCCCGGACCTGTCAAAGGATATCCTTAGGAGAATGGGGCTTGCCAAGGATAAGTCAGTTGTTGATATGCATCCTAAGGCCCTGGCTCGTGATCGCAGAACGCCGCCGAATGATCTCATGGATCAGCAGCTGAAGGGCTTAAATACGACGGCGGCCCAGGCGAAGGTTCTTTGTGCGTAACGCGCGCCGAACGCGGAAGACAAAGTCTTCGGCGCGCGGCGTCAACATCGTTCCACCTCCACTCCCTTGATCGAAAAGGAGACGGTGGAGGTCGTTGATATTACCGCCGAGGAGGTGGTCACCTTGGCGGTGGAAACCCCTCTCTTCCGTAAGAGGAAAGAGCCCTCACGCCGCCGATGCTTCTCTGCATCGCTCGCGCATCGCTGCTCGCTGCCGGCACCAAGAAGGCCAAGCATGGTACGGATCTATCTGTGGCTCGAGACTTAGCCGGTTCATTAGGCGTTCCTGATGACAGGCTCTCGGTATGTCCATGTATGTTGACACAGATGCTTTAATTGATTTTTTTGTAGATCAACCGCTGCCGACTACCGGTCACACTATTGAACGGCGTGCCGAGAAGAAAACTGCGCAGGCAAGTGGTCAAGATGCCACCGTCGTCACCTCCTTCCCTCAGCCTACCCCCATCCAGGTTAGGTCGGAGGGCCTAAGTTTGACCAGGATGCTGTCGAAGTGGGCTGATACGGCCGGTGCTCTTATTGTGGAGCAAGAGAAGGCCATTGCTGAAGCTGCCCCACAGCTCGAGCGGCTTAGGCTTGAACTCGACGCTGCGAATAAGGAAGCCGAGAGGGCCAAGGCTGAGGCTGAAGAGGCAGTCCGCGCTGAGAGAAAACTTAGGGAGGACGCTGAAAAGGCGGTCCTCGCTAAGAGAGCTAAGGCTGAGGCTGCGGCGGCTGAAGTTGCTAAGCTGCTGGAGGGGCGTGACCACCTTCAGAAAGTCGCCGACTTTAATGCTAAGCAGAGGGAAGAATGGAGGTCCAGGTTTCAGGCCCAGGGGAAGGTGGTCCGGAATAAGGATGCTATCATCGCCCAGAGGGAGGAGGACATTGAGACGCTCCAACGCAAGATCCTCCCTAACATGTGCGCCCAATACCGGGACCTGGCCGAGGAAGCCGCCAGGGAAGTGATTGGGGAGCTCTTTCCTCTTGATGGCTCCTTTCCGTGGCCAAAATTTGACGAGATGCTTGATGACAACCTTGAAGCTAAGAAGAAGGCCGCGGAGGAGAAGTCCAAGGAGGAGTTCAGGGTGAAGAAGGAAAAAGAGGAGGCCGCGGAGAAGGCGGCCCTTGCTGAGAAGGCTAAGGCGGCCAAGGAGGAAGCTGAGAGGATGAAGGCAGCTGAGGCTGCTGAGGCTGAGGCTGCCAAGAGTGCTGAGGCTGAGGCTGCCAAGAAAGCTTCTGGGTCGCCCACCAAAGACGATGCTGCTAACGCCGCCGATGGCGGGCAGCAACAGGCATAGGGAGACGGGCGGTCGTCACCAGGCTCACCCGGCATCTCGGATAGCTTTAGCTGTTCGGGGGCCAATTATTAAGCCTTTCCTCCCTGCCATCTTTTGGCGCTTTAAATGACATGTCTGTAACCTTTTGCTTTTCCTTGTATTTTGTAAAACTTTGGTAGGTTGTGTTATGGCTTATCCCTATGGGGACGGCCGTCGTCTGTATTCTCCTTACTTGTAATCATTTCTTTTTAATAAAGCTTGTTTATCGGTCCCCGGCTTGGCCGGGTTTTGATCGCAATCCTTCACTTGTCTTCTTGCGTTATTAATTGAGCGCTTTTTCGTTTTTACCTTCGGCCTGGCCGAGGCAGCTAGAATGCGTATCTCAACTGTGTTTAACGTCTTTTTCTTAAACATGTTAGCATGTTGGTCGCTTCCTCTTTCACTCTCGGCCTGGCCGAGGCGTCCGATTTGCGTTTCCAACTGCCGTTGTAAACATGTTAGCGTATCGACCGTTGTGTCCCCTGCCAGGCCTTCGGTTGGCCGAGGCGGCTAGATGTTACGGCTCGACAGCGTTCGTATCTGTAGACATATTGATCCCTTCCTCTGCCAGGCCTTCGGTTGGCCGAGGCGGCTAGAATTGCGTCTCAACTGTACTTATACGTTCCTATGGCATGTTGGTCGCTTTCGCGAGTATCAACTGCGCTGGTAGTGACTGCCGCGGCGTCTACTTCTTGGGGTGACTGCCCGGCTTGGGCCGTGGCGTCTACCTCGGTATGACTACGGAGGGGATAAACACTTTGATGGAAAACTTGGATGATTCTTTATTAGATATAAACCCGCGTCGGGGTGCCAACAATTGTCTTGGACACCTCCGCCGCTATATAAAGTATTTCCTGAGATTGTCAGTGTTCCAATGGCTCATCAAAGGCACACCCTCCATGTCTGTCAGCCGGTATGTACCCGGCCTCATTTCTTCAACCACTTTGTAGGGACCTTCCCAGTTAGCCGTCAATTTACCATGAATGTTCCCTTTGTTGGTGGCGGCTGACTTTCTTAGGACTAGATCTCCTACTTTTAAGTCCCTTTTGTGGACTCTTCGGTTGTAGGCTCTTCTCATCCGGTTTTGGTATACTGCCAAGTTGAGGCGTCTTTGTGTCTCGGCTTTCTTCGACCAGGTCTAGGGAGGCTTTCAGACCTTCCTCATTTTCAACCGGGTTGAAGGTGGCCGTTCTGAATGTCGGCACCGTTGCTTCAATTGGTAGGACTGCTTCGGACCCGTAGACTAAGTGGAATGGACTGTACCCCGTCGCTTCTTTCTCCGTGGTTCGCAGGGACCACAGGACCCCGGGTAGTTCATCGGCCCATCTTCCCTTTAGGTCTTCAACTGTCTTCTTCAAACCGTTGAGGATTGTTTTATTGGCCGCCTCCGCCTGTCCGTTGCTCTGTGGGTGGCAGACGGAGGAGTATGCAAATTTGATACCAAGTTCCTCCAACCAGTTCATTATTGTGTCACTCCAAAATTCTCGGCCGTGGTCAAATACCATGACTTGGGGTAACCCAAAACGAGTTATGACATTTTCCCAGATTACCTTTCTTACGGCCGCCGTGGTCTTGGCAGGTACCGCTACAGCTTCAACCCATTTGGTGAAGTAGTCAATGGCGACAATCAAGTACTTTCTTCCTCCGGTTGCCGTTGGAAATGGCCCAAGTAGATCCATCCCCCACTGTGCAAAAGGAAGGGGACTAAGTATCGGCTGCAGGTCTCGGGAAGGCGCATGTATCACCGGAGCATGCATTTGACAGTTGTTGCATTTTTTGGTTTTGGTTCTGGAATCCTCAAGCATGGTGGGCCAGAAGTAGCCGGCTCGGAGAGCTTTGTGGGCTAGTGTTCTTGCCCCCATGTGATGACCACAGATGCCTTCGTGAATTTCTGTCAGTATTAGCTCCACGTCGGCTGGGCCGACACATTTCAAGAGTGGCCTTGTCACGGACCTCTTGTATAATTCTCCTTCAAACACCAAGTACCTTGCTGCGATCCTCTTTATTTTCTGTGAGAGACTGCGGTCCTCCGGTAATTCGTTCATCAGTTTGTACTTCATTATCGGAGTCATCCACGTCGTCTCGGCCTCTATGTCGCCCACCATGCCGACGGTCTCAGTAATGCTTTTGGCATTCCGGATGTCCACCAGCACGGTTCGACTGACATTCTTGATGGTTGAACTGGCAAGCTTTGAGAGAGCGTCGGCTCGGTTGTTCTCAGACCTGGGAATGCATTGTATCTGGAAAGATTTCAATTTTGAAGTGTCAGCTTTTACCCTTTCCAGGTATCTTACCATCCCGTCGTCCCGAGTCTCGTACTCTCCTCTGATTTGATTAGCCACTAAAAGTGAATCTGTTTTCAAAATGATGTGCTCCGCCCCGGCAGCTCTAGCTAGCTCGACTCCGGTTATCACCGCCTCGTATTCGGATTCGTTGTTTGAGGCCGAGAAGGTAAATTTCAAGGCGTACTCAAACTCGTCCCCGTTTGGGTGATGAAAAGTATCGGCTCCCATTTGTTCGCCGTGGAGGACCCGTCGGTGTATACTTCCCATACTCCGGGGTTTTGCTCTTCTTGGTATGTGCACTCGGCCAGGAAATCTGCAAGTGCCTGTCCCTTTATCGAGGGCCTCGGCTTGTATTGAATGCCGAAGCCGGATAGCTCTACTGCCCATTTGATGAGCCTGCCGGATTGCTCAAATTTTTCCAATGCTTTCTCCAATGGTTGGTCGGTTAAGACCGTCACGGGATGTGCGTCGAAGTAAGGCTTCAGTTTCCTTGCGGCAACGACGACAGCAAAGGCTGCTTTTTCAATCAGTGGGTAATTCCTTTCGGCGGGCAACAATGTATGGCTGACGAAGTAGATTGGGTGTTGCTGTTTGTCTTCTTCTCTGATGATCACGGCACTGACCGTGGCCGAGGTAACTGCTATGTATAGATATAGCGTCTCCCCCAGCATCGGCCTGGACAGGGTTGGGAGAGTTTGAAGATGAGCTTTCAGTTGCTTGAAAGCTGTGCTCTGTTCCTCCCCCCAGCTGAAGTTCTTATTTCCCTTTAACACTTTGAAGAATGGGGTGCTCTTGTCGGCGGACCGAGAGATAAAACGGGCAAGAGCCGCCATCCTCCCGGTCAACATCATAACCTCTTTTCGATTCCTCGGCTCCGGCAGGTCCAGGATTGCTTGGACTTTCTCTGGATTGGCGTCAATTCCCCTGGCGCTGACAAGCACGCCGAGGAACTTACCTGATCAGACACCGAAGTTGCACTTCATTGGGTTAAGTTTCATCTTGTATTTCCTCAGTGAACAAAATGTCTCGTGTAAATCGGCTAGGTGCTCGCTGTCAGACTTGCTTTTTACAATAGCATCATCGAAGTAAGCCTCAATGTTTCGCCCTTTTTGATTTTGGAACACTTTGTCCACCAGTCTTGTGTAAGTTGCGCCGGCGTTTTTCAAACCGAACGGCATCATTTTATACATGTATGTGCCGTTACCGGTGATGAATGCACATTTAGGCATGTCTTCTTCGGCCATGAATACCGATGATACCCACGAGAAGGCGTCCGGCAGGCTCAAGATAGTGTAGCCTGCCGTGGCGTCTATTAAACTATGTATTCGAGGCAAGGGATAACAATCTTTGGGGCACGCTTTATTAAGATTGGTAAAATCTACACACATCCTCCACGCCCCCGATGATTTCTTCACCATTACAACATTAGCTAACCACTCAGGATAAGTACAAGGCATGATAAAGCCCGCCGCTAGTAATTTATCTACCTCGGCTTTGATGGCTTCATCTTTCTCGGCTGAGGAGTTCCTCATCTTCTGCTTGACAGGGCGAGCGGTGGAGAGTACGTTCAGTTTGTGAACAATTACCTCCCGGCTCACGCCTGGCATCTCGGCTGCTGAGTAAGCGAAGACGTCTTTGTTCTTCCTCAGCAGGTCTAGGAGAGCGGCTCTGAATTTTGGCTCCAGGTTGACACCGACAGTTACGGTGCGCCCTGGGTCAATTTTCACTTCTTCGGTCTCGGCTCCTTCGACCATGCCGACGGTTGCATCCATGAGGTCGCCCTCTTGTTGTAAGGATGGGCTCTTCCCCTTTTCTGACTTCTTCGCCACTTTGAGGGATTGTATGTTGCACCCTCTGACAGATATCTGGATGTTGACCACTTCGTCTTTCTCATCCTTTGAGACGAGTTTATGCACTTCCCCCCGGTCCGAGACATACATCGTGTCGGGGCCGGATGGACATTATCGCATCGGCCTCGCTCGAGTGACTCGGCCTATGAGAACGTTGTAGGCGGACGAGCCGTCAATGACCACGAACTCGACAGACGTTCTTAGCCGCATTCCCTCGCCGAACATCACCGGCGGCTGATTGACCCTGGGGTACCAGGCTGCCCGGAAAAATCGTACAACGGATTGGTGCGGGGGCTCAAGTCTTTAACCTTCGACCGAGGTTGAGAAAGCACTCCCCGAACATGATGTTCGTGTAGGCGCTGTGTCAATCAGGCACCTCTTGACCAGGCGGTTGGATATGTCCAAGTGGACTACAAGTGGGTCGTTGTGAGGGGCGATGACTCCCTCGTAGTCCTTCTTTCCAATAGTCATATCGGGGATGTTGGAAGCGGGGATCGCTGTCTTGGGCACAAAGTTGATGGCCCGATACGGCTCGTTCAGTGCCGTTTGTGCCCATGGGCGGACTCCACCGTTCTCGTTGCCCCGATGACAACATGGATTACTCCTATCCGTTCAAAGACGGATTTCTTATTTGAGCCGCCGGCATCAGTCTTTTGGCCTTTGGCAACATATTTGCCGAGGCTCCCCTTCCGGATCAGCTCTTCAATGGCATTCTTGGATGCCTAGCGATTTTGTCGATTAAGTGGCGGTGTGGCCATGGTACTCACGATCTTGGCTCGTGTCACCGTCCCCCTCGCCTTGGGAGGCCTTTCCCACTTCTGACCCTCGTTCTTGCTCGGGCGAAGACCTCGGCGGCGAGATACGACCAAGGGGTGTGGCCATTGAACCGCTTTTGGTAGTACGGTCTGAACTCCCGGCGTCCGCCGAGTTCGCATTTCTGGCAGATCGTCGACCGTGACCTATTATTGTCACGGCGTCCTTCATCCGGGTTGTCCTCCCAGCGGCTCTTTCTCTCTGAGTGCCCGGCCTCGCTGGGGCCTACCCAGGTTTTGTGGTAGTCCTCCACCTTTATGGCCTGGTCGGCCATCTTCCTGGCGGAGTCTAGGTTCAGGCCGCCGCACTTGATGAGCTCATTTTTTAAGTCTCCTCTCGGGAGGCCTTTCATCGATGCGAAGGCCGCCGGTTCATTTGTTCACTCACGAATCTGCCGAACCTTGGCGTCGAACCTCTTCACATAACTCCGGAGAGACTCGCCTCCCTCGTCGATAGTCGGGAGGTCCGATGTCTCGACGGCCCTCCTCTTGTTGCAAGAATATTGGGCCAAAAATGTGTCCCTTAGGTCGGCATAACAAAGATACCGACCCATCGGGTAGCCCCTTGTACCAACTTTGTGCCATCCCATGCAGAGTCGTTGGGAAGACTCGGCACCAAACCTCATCGGGTTGCTCCCATACCGACATGTAAGACTCGAAAGCCTCGGCGTGGTCGGTTGGGTCGCCTTCTCCTTTGTATGATATGGGTGGCAACTTTAGCTTAGTCGGCACCGGGACCTCTAGGACATAGGCATCGAGGGGTGTCGACCACCACGTGTCGAATGACACGCGGCGATCGGCTCCTCACATCCTTAGTCCGGCTCCTCTCCCCGTGGCGGGAAGGGCTTCTTCTCCGACTCTGGTGAGTCGGGCTTCTTCTCCGACTCTGGTGAGTCGGACTTCTTTCGCTCCTCTGGGGCAGGCCTCGTCGGTCTTTGCGGCGACGCTGTCCCCCGCGAGTGCGAGAAGGACTCAGTCTACCACTAGCGCTCCGGGCTCCCGGCGTCTTGACAGGGTCGGCTTCCTCCAATGCTTCGTTCAAGTTTCTCGGAGTTACATTTTGGGCCCTGGTCTCCTGTGCGGGTGCCACCGCTCTTGTCGTTGTGACAGTGTGAGTCGGCGTGCCACCCATTAGGTCCAGGAGTAGCTTCACTTAGCTCGCATCAACCACATGTCCCATGATGGTGACTTGGTCGGCGGGCGCGGCGTATCACGGTATTATTGGCATCCCGTACGCCGGTTGAATTACTCGGCGGTGGAGGGGCGCACAACCCGCATTGTGGACGGTATCATCTTGGCAGAATTCGGTTTCGTCAGTCACAATTGCTTCTGGCTGTTTTGACATCTTCTTAGATTGTTGGGTGGGTTTTGTTTTTGTGTTTTTTTTTTGTAAGGGATTTGACCAGCTTCTAGTGTCTGTTTCCCCACAGACGACGCCAATTGTTCCGGGTGTAATTCCGAAGCAGTTATTTGTTACCACTCGTGGCTTGTAGAATGACGTCCTTGATTGAATCCTCCTTTCGGTCTCCTGAAACAATGAACAAACTGAGGGCTCGGCTTTGGCCGAGCGTACTCACTCCGACGCTCAAGTCAGTGGACTTAAAGAGATAAGTTGTTGTTACTTGGCGAAGTATATTTTGTAGAGAGATAAGGAAGATATTACCAGATGAATAGTGATTCTTAGGTTAAATTGTGGATCCTTTCCTCAATAAGGGTTGAGGAGTATTTATAGACTTTCACATTTTGTCACGTAGTGACCAAGTGGCCAAGTGGCTAGCAGGTGGAAAGACTGATCTACCCTCGGCCGAGGGACCCATGGCAGGCCGGCGGGCCCTGTTGACTCGTCGCCGAGGGGTCTTGGATATGAGTACGCGGATATGTGCCCGGTGCAAGTCACCGTGGTCGGGTCATAGGTGACAGCCGTGTGTCAGGAGGTTGCGTCGGTTAGGCTGTCTAAGTCGTTGACTTGCTGTGGATATCTTTGACCTTGCTCAATATGTTGACTTGGTCAGCGGGTGCAGAATATGCCCCATCAATTATAAAAATTTTAATTAAAATTTCAATTTTAATTATAAATTATGAAATTTATTAACATGTTTTATTATAAAAATTTCAATTAAAATGTCAATATTAATTATAAATTATGAAATTTGATGTAAATTTGTAAGGGTTATATAAATTTTGAAAGACAATATATTTAATATACAAAATTAATTTAAGAATAATGATAATATCCTTTCATATTATAGATATAAGTGAATAAAATTTATTAATAGATAAATGATTTAAATTAATGTCATGTAATAATAAATTGATAATCCATGTCACAATAATTCGCCATATCACATTAAAATATGCAACATCACATTTAAATACGCCACGTCACATTAAATTTTAATCTAGGTGGCTTTTTGGATCCTACGTGGCTTTGTCTAGGTGGCGTTTAGTTGTCATTTTAGGGTAGGATTTTAATTATATTTTATAGATTAAGCAAATTTCGTCACGGCCATTAATAATTTATTTTTCATGATTATAGGACAGAATATGCATAAAAATAAATTTTAAATATTTTATTTTTATTTATTTATTATCCTAACACAATTAAACCTAATTTATGGACTAATTAGTTATAAAATTCCCAAGTAATTATACAAATTACAAAATCGACATAAAAAACTTTAATACACTAAAATAAGTCATACTATGATAAAACATTCAATTTTCACATTTATTTATATATTTGACATATTTATTTGAGATTAATCGCATAAAAATACGAATATATATTAAATAAGAGCAATAATAATCATAAAAATTGAATAATCAATTTAAATACTATATAAATTATAATATACCAGAATAAAATTAAATAAATAAATTTTCAAAATTATTTTCATGTTTTATATATTTATTAAATGACTATCACATAAAACCGTGATTAAATATCAAATAACAACAAATAAACATATAATAATTATAGAACTCTAATAATCACATGCAAAATCATAAAAAATGATAATAAATCAGAATATAATCAAAAATATAATTTTCATAATTCTATATATTTTACATATTGATTAGATTGTTAAATCACATAAAAATACAAATAAATCATAGAAAATATTAAATAAATATATATTTGTCACAAAATAATAAAAACTACTATTTTATTATATAAATCATGAATCTCATATATTTCCATAATTTTAAACATCATATATATTATCAATCTCATTATAACCTCATAGAAAGCACTTAAAATTCAAAAATCATAAAAAGGAGAAAACCTAGTTACCTTGATAGAGATTATTACTAGTAAATAGGTAGGATATTGTAATAAGATCAACCTAAATGATCTCCCTCAACCAAGGTATCTTGCTCACCTCCTTGAACAAACATAAGAATTAAAACAAATAATTAAATACTACTCTAAATAAACTAGTATAAGAATGACAATTAAATAATCACCTACACTTACAAATGAGCAAGATGAAAGACATGTAAGAATGAAAGAAACAAAGGTTGGAAATGGGTGTTGAGAGCTACGGCCAAGTGAAGAATTTAGATAGGAGAATTTGTAGAATGATTAGGTCTAACTTGAAGGTAATAGGAAGTTAGTAAAGAGTGAGTGGTAAAAATGATTAAGGCTAGTCTTTAGGCTATTACCTTAGCTAAAGTAGTCACATGCCTATGAGGGTAGGCCTTGGGCTTCAAGAAAAAAAAATCAAGTTGTCAACTTGCCATGTGCCTAGGTGATGAGGTAAATGATAAATCAAGGTGAAAAGAGGAATAACGAGTGTGGGTAAACGGCTTTATTCCAACGACCGTAGCCTTTTGTAAACGGCTACGGTTATTTTTAATGACCGTAGTCTTTTCTATCCGCCTAATGTCATTTTTGTATTAGTGTCTTATTCGCGGATTTCTGCGACAGCCTTTCGTATTTCGGGCATAATTTCCTCTAAAAAAACTCCGATTGAGGTGTTTTCGGTGGCGTTGGAAAGCTAAGAGAAAGACCTACAGCTTTCATTTCATAACCAAGAGCTAAATCTATATTTAAAATATCATAAAATTAGCATCGACGAAGTAGTTATTCGTCGGCATAAGGAGTGTAAATTTAGGATGGGTATTTGGTAGAGGTGATCATGGGACGGGCCGGGTTGGGTATTTTATCATATAAATACTGGTAAAGGAAAATAATAAGCCTCATCAAACTAATACATGTAAACAAGTTATTACGGCTTATTTACAATACAATAACTGATTGGTTAATTATTTTACTAAATGCTTATTAACATTCTTAAATTGTACATATTCGTAAATTTTGCATATGTTCGGGCCGGGCCGGTCCAAAATTCGGGCCGTTAAGGCGGCCCAAACCTGGCCCTATTATATTAAATCGGGCCATGGGCTTTTCGGGCCTAAAATCGAGACCCAAGCCCGGGGAAAAATCGGGTTGGGCCGAGTCGGGCTAGCGGGCATGGGCCATATGATCAGCTCTAGTATTTGGATATCATTGTCGAAAAATAATAGATTTTAAAGGATAAAATTTTATTGTGAATCATTCTTATTATTTAAAATAGGAGTTTTATTATATAGGATGACGTGAAAATTACGGGGTGTTACAACCCTACCCCCTTAAGAAATTTTCGTCCTCGAAACTTGAAATAGAAGGGTTACCCAAATCGAATAGTTGCGGGTATCTCTCCCGCATAGATGCTTCAGTTTCCCATGTAGCCTCTTCAAACTTTTGGCTGCGCCACAAAACCTTTACTAGTGGAACGACTATATTCCTTAGGTTCTTATCTTTCTAATCTAGGATACGTACTGGTTGCTCCTCATAAGTGAGGTTTGGTTCCACCTCGACCACATATGACTGAAGTACGTGGGAGGGGTCACTACGATACCTCCTTAATTGAGACACATGAAAGACATTATGAACCTTAGATAAATTTGGGGCAACGCTAACCTATAAGCCACCTCTCCAATCCGCTCAAGTACCTCATAAGGTCCAACAAACTTTGGGCTCAACTTGCCCTTAATACCAAATCTCTTCACCCCTTTCATAGGTGAAACCTTCAAGAATACCTTGTCTCCAACTTGGTACTCAATCGGCCTTCGACGCAAGTCGGCATACGACTTTTGTCGGCCCTGAGCCGCCTTCATCTTTTCCCGAATTAGCTTAACTTGCTCAATATGGATTCTTGAATCATTTCGGGTCCAAGAACCGCAGCTTCACTTATATCATCCCAACACAAAGGGCTTCGACATTTTCTCCCATATAAAGCCTCAAATGGCGCCATCTTAATGTTGGAGTGAAAACTGTTATTGTAAGAGAACTCAACCAAGGGAAGACTTTTCTCCCAACCGGCTTAAAACTCTAATGCACAAGCTCGAAGCATATCCTCTAACGTTTGAATAGTACGCTCCGTCTGTCCATCTGTAGCGGCATGAAATGCCGTACTCAACTTTAGCTTACTACCCAAAGCCTCCTGAAGTTTCCTCCAAAAATGCGAACAAAATCGTGGGTCACGATCGGATACTATATCTTTCGGAACACCATGTAATCTAATAACTTCTCTTTGGTATGGCATCGCCATCTCATCCAAACTCCATGTTTCTTTCATCGGAATGAAATGAGCTACTTTAGTCAACTAACCAACAACAACCCAAATGGCATTCTTTCCTGCCGGCGTCCTTGGCAAGCCCATCACAAAGTCCATGGAAATTGAATCCCATTTCCACACTGGTATTTCCAACGGCTGCAAAAGACCACCGGGTCTTTGATGTTCAAACTTCACCTTTTGACAAGTGAGGCATTTGGCCACAAAATCGGCTATCTCTCTTTTCATATTAGGCCACAAAAAGAATTTTTTCAAATCTATATACATCTTATCCTCACCCGGGTGAACAGAGTATGGTGTACTATGAGCCTCTTGCATAATCTTTCTTTTGAGCACATCACAGTTAGGAACACACCATCTCCCATGAAATCTTAAACTCCCATCTGCCCAAATCTTGAATTCCTTAGCTTCTCCAGCCTTGGCACGCAAACCTTCGAGTATTGCATCCTGTCGTTGCTTCACTCGAATCTCATGATATATTTCAGGTTCAGCTGTCATGGCACTCAAGTTGTCACTCCCTTGACGGACCACTTCCAAATTCAGCTTTTGATATTCACGGCAAAGTTCATCATGCAACACTAGAGCCACATTTAGCGTGTGTTTTTCCTTCCTACTTAATGCATCAGCCACCACATTGGCCTTACCTTCATGGTACTGGAGCTGAAGGTTATAATCATTGATCAACTCTAACCATCTCCTTTGCCTCGCATTTAGATCCCTTTGTATGAAAATGTATTTTAAGCTTTTGTGATCTGTATAAAAGTTGCACGAAACTCCATAGAGGTAGTGTCTCCAAATCTTGAGGGCAAAAACTACAGCTGCCAACTCAAGATCATGAGTCGGATAGTTCTTTTCACTTTCCTTTAGTTGCCTCGACGCATAAGCCACAACCTTTCTATTCTGCATTAGCACACAGCTTAGACCATTCTTTGTCGCGTCACTATAGACATCAAATCCGACGCCTTCCTCGGGTAATGTTAGAATTGGTGCTGATGTCAATCTCCTCTTCAGCTCTTGAAACGCCTCTTCGCAGGCACTAGACCACGCAAATTTTGATTCTTTCTTTAGTTAAGAAGTCATTGGTTTTGCCACCTTAGAAAAATGTTTAATGAACCTACGGTAGTAGCCTGCCAAACCCAAGAAACTTCTATTCTCACTCACATTCTTAAGGCTTTCCCAATTAATTTATGCAATTAATATAATGAGAATGTCTCTTTATAAAACAAAACAAAAAATATCGTGTTGTAGTATGGGGATCTACACTAGTTACATATAAGTTTAGTAAAATTTGAGTTTTGACGGAAAAAAATTAAAATCTAACTTATAAATTTTAATAAGCTAAAAAAAACATACATATACTCAAAAACAAATAAAGTTTGTGAAAATAAGCTCAAAAAATATAGATATATGGTCAAAAACAAAAAAGTTGAAGGTAATACCTCCCATGTATATTCCTTTTTCTCTAATTGTCTAAAAGTTATTTTATACTAAGATTAATGTTCAAATACTTGCTGCAAAGGCCAAGGCAGTAAATTGCTACACGAACATCAATCAAAGAATATCATTAGCAGTAAACTGATAATTAAATCAAACCAACATTAGAATATCCAACATTCAGTCACAAGACTCACAATATGCGTTTTTAAGACAAGAAAAAGAGTTTTCAAGTACAAATACTATTGAGAAGTTTTAGTAGCTTCTTAAAGATTTATTCATTTACAGTAAAAAAAAGGGATGATCTGCAACTGGTAGCACAATCTATCAAGAGTAGGCTAAGCACATCAATACACACATTGGATAGTACCACTGGCTTGTCCAAGAAATTTACTTCCAAAGCCAGGATCGGGACGGCTAACACCAGGATCATTGAAATCAACCAACTCAAGCGATGAATCATAGTTGAGTACGTGTTCGGTATTTGCGCAAGAGTCCAAACACCGGTCAGATTTTCCACCCACCTTGCGATGATGTTTCTTCTCTTTTAAGCCACTTCCTCCTCCACGCGTATTCTTTCCTTTCTGCTTCCGTTTTCCGTGCTTCTTATGAGTCTTCCTATGACTTTGTTGGTCCTTCTTTGGGAAGTGAGAGACAGAGGTTGGAGGTGGATCATACACATCAGGTGACCAAGAAACACTTAGCTTCTTTTGTTGGGCTCCTTCCTTCTCCCGGCCCCCTTTTATAGCGGAAACAAGCTTTCTTACAGGCGGCATAGACAATGAGCGACTAAAATCCTTACATTCTTCTAGTTGTGACTCTTGTTCAATTCCTGATCCGACCGAGACAGGAAAAGTAGCACTCTTTTGTAAGCATTTGTTAGCCACTCCAGTGGAGCAATCCATGGTTGGTATGTGAGCACTTGTACTTTTGTCATCTGAAAGAGAATCGGACGAAGTTTCCAGGATTTCACCTATCACTTTCAATTTATCATTAAGGGTGTCTCCAAGTACAAGTATTGTATCCGATTCATTCGTACAGTAGGTATGTCGCTCTTTTGCGGCATATGGTTTCTTCAGACCATACCCACCACAACCACTTCTCAAGTCGGTTTTTACAGCAAGGAAGTTTTCCATCACATAAAACGACAGGACTATGGAGACTGAATTTTTTATAGAAAAGATTTACCGAAAATTCCCAACAAATGTAAACTGATACCTTTAAATCTCCTCGCGTGGTTGTAAAATTACATCAACTATTAACTGTAAATCACACCCAAATGTAATATCACAAGAGAAAACGAAACCTTAATGTCACCAAAACCGGAATACTGGACAACGGAAAATGACAAGGTAAATAGGAAAAAAGAAAAAAGAAAGAAGCTGAATGTTAACTAAGGTTACCACGACGATCACTTTTTTGAAGACGTTTAAGACGATGAGAACATAAGGAACTACGTAAGGAAGTGGAAGAAAGAATAGAAGGGACAATAGGAAGTCTAGCAAACAGCGAAGGCATTGTGCTCCAATGCTCTTCAACACCCCCAGAACATCAAACACAATACAACCTTTTACCTGGTTAGCTTTTTGCTACTGAATTTGAAAGAGTCAAGTCTCATGGATCGGACCGTGTTGTGTCAAGATAGTTGGACCATCATAATTATTAGAATGGTAACATGTTCTTCCTTAGCTTCAGAAGTTATGATCAATAAGACATCTAAATCTGCAAAGAGAAATGAGCTTAAAAAAGGTTATGAAGATAAATTTCGTCAAATAAAATATGGTTAGTTAGCAAGATAAATTCATAGTCAAGTGTTGAGCAACCTTTACATTGAACAAAACTAGTAGGAAATTAGAATATTTGAGCCAACAAGATAATGAGCACTGCACATTGACAAAGTGAACCTCAAGACCTTCGAGCGAGCAAGACCAGTATCAACTGACTTTAATTCACTTTATAAGAGGTGAAATATCCACAAAATATTTAAGCACGTCTCACAATGACAAAAATATTTACTAATTACGACATTAAACTTTTTACATGAAATTAACGAGTATTGCAGAACAAAATTTCCATAAGTAAACCACAAAAAATTGAATGAACAATGAATAACAAGAATAAAACATCAAGAAGCCACGTGAAGAAGATATGAATGGATAAGTATTGATAATTGAGTCATCAAGAGAAGAATACACCTATTGATTGATTTAGAAAGAGTAATACGGTACTCCTCACACACAAGTCATTATAATATTCCACCTGGGTGGATTGTGTTTGTGTGTGAGGAGTACCGGGAGGACGTAGAATTTTTGATTTAGAAGGTTAGGTTAGTCAATCGCTGGAAACAATTGGCATAACAAAATGGAGACGTTTAGATTATAAATGAATAAGTCCGTATTATTCCATTATCTCATAATTATGACCGATCTCAGTCTTATGTTATGCCTTTTTCTAGGTATAATTGCATCATCCTTTGATCCATTAGACTAAGATCGCATGCCTAATGAAATGATTCACCTTAAACAACATCAGAGACAAAGAAACACTTTAATCCCTCAATGATTAATAATCAAAATTAATTTCTAGTACATAAACATCATTATTGTCATCAACCAGGATTGCTATCTACCTTGTTCCTCCAATTTTCTTTCCCACCTTCTCTCTTTACCTCTCACAATCGGTTAAATTAAAATATATCGTGTGAGATCGGATGACAAGTGAATGAGGCAAAATATACAATATTTTAATCGATTATGAGGGGAGAGATAGAAGAGAAGGTAGATAACAATTCTCGTCCTCAACCAAAAAAACAAATTATATCGACAGAAAACACAACAAACATTCCAACTTCACATATGAAATTCCAGGAGAAATCAAGCATACTTGATAAAAGCAAAAAATAAATACTCCGAGATAGCCACGATTCAAATGATGAAACAATAAGGATAATAGCAAAAACAAGCGATGATAAGAGAGAATTAAAAAAAAAAAAAAGAAAAAAAAAAAGAGAGGAAAAATAAACAAAGGTAAAATTGATAAGATATGTGAAATACCTATGCGATCAAAGATGCGAGCAAGTTGATGAAGAAGACATCCCAAAGGTAATGGAGAGAGGATTATCTTATATTAATTTGACATTATTATGTCTAAGCTTATACTCTGTATAATCTATATATAGTTGCTAACTTATTTCACAAAAAATCTCATTTGTGACGGATACCATTTCCTCTGACAAATGACCCAAATAGAGGAGATAGGGAAGCACATGGGGTGTCCCCACCTTGTCCCCCTTATCCGTTTTGTAAGTGGCATTACCCGTCACTTGCTCCGACCCGTCTTCAGCAAGACTAACTGAACTTATTTACTCTACTCTAATGGATACGAAGTACTAGTTTTAAACCCGTGCAAAATTGCACGGGTATGTATTTGAGCCAGAATTAATGTTTTTTTATGTATATTTGTTTTTGCATTTCTATTGTACCTATCATTGTCACTACCAATTTCGGTGTGCACGGCTGATAGTTCAGATGCCGAGTTTTATATTCCAAGTACATATGCCGTTATTATTATTTTTTGAAAACAAAAATTTGTACCCTGTACTTTTAAAAAATTATGTTATGATTTGTGGTACAATAATATTAACAAAAATACATGTAATTCATTTTTGTAATTCATTTCTGTTGTATGTTCGATCCCGTATATAACTGTAATTCCTTCCTGAAATTATGTAATTTTATTGTGTAATTTTGTTTTAAAAATTATGTAATTTAATCACATTTACTCGCATTTGTAATTAATTCTGCGTAAATGTTATGCATTTTCTTTACACGGAATATATAAAATTTTATCATAATATTAATTCGAATAAGTATTCCATAAGATGATTTTATATAATTTGTTGCGAGACAGAATTTATCGCATGTTTGAAAAGACGGATATCTTAATAATTAAATACGTTGCACACTCACGGGTCCCACCATAACCTGAATTTTCCAAAAAAAAAAAAAATACATTTATGACGTGGCGCGATGTACAATGAGTATTGTCTTTTAAATTTATATAGATATGATTATTATTATTATTTTTTTTTGAGGGATCTAATGGATATTGGATATGGTGGAGCCTTGAGGCGATATAACACTATTAGGTTAATTGCTAAGTATCGCCTTTGTTTATTTTAAGCTATTCCAATTAGTTTATTTTTGTCCCTTTCCAATAGATATTTGCTTGTAATTAGGTAATCACCCTAAATTAGGTGGATTCACCAACACTCGACTCCAACTCTCAAAATTTTTAGTCCATCCGATTTAGAGTCCGAATTCGAATCGGGTTAAACCACAAGGGCGATGAACCTCGTGTAGGGTAATATCCGTATAAGACCCTTTAAATTTAGGACTATAACGTAAATTTAACATGTGAAATATGGTTATAAACGAAATATAACGAAAAACGATTAAGCACAAGAATTAACCTTCGGTCCTAGTGCAATTCGGCAATGAGAGATCAAAGTAGACCTCCTCCTAATTGTTGCACCCAAGATCGTCTGAGAATATGCCCTTGTGCTAGAAATGTGTTCTCTAATTGCCTTGCAATATTGAGAGAACTTGATGTGAGTTTTTCGAGATGTGAGATCTAGGTTTCAGAGAGAAATGATCTCCAAAACCCTAATTTTTGTCAAAAATGAATTAGGTTTCAAAAGGAGAGAAGGCTCTCCTTTTGTTGCCTCGGTCCGCGGGTCACTAGAGGAGGGAGTGGGCTTTCCACTTTCTCCTCATTTAACTCGTGATCCGACTCGTCTCGCTAAAATGTATATGACGCGGTTTTTATTATAAATCGTCATCGGTTATCGGCTATTAAAATATCAACTAATAACACGGGTTAGTTGAAGTATTAATACATGTCCGACAAAGACGATATTGTATAATTTATTCAATATACATTAATTAAATATAATCGTTTATATTTAATTTACGAATTAACTGTTTAATTCGCCTTAGCCCATTTTATTTAATCCGTATTAAATATAATATCTCAACATCACATTTTGACTAATTACTAGTCAAATAACTCGGACTAATGGTTAGTCAAAATTGGCATCAACATGACTGTATTTTCATACTGTCACGTCTCTCAAACGTATCCTATAGGTGTGACTTTTAGGGACCAGTTGATCACCGCCATCTGTATGACAATAACGTCAAACTTATCTAGCAAGCCAACCGTTATTGATAAACGTGGATCAACCGATAATAATACCAAAAGTATGCCCTTTGATCCTTTTAGAGGTTTATAAGTCCTTGCACTAATCGTTAAGGACACCGCCCTAACAAGCTCCCACTTGTCCGTACAAGTGTATGTGCAATGACGTTATCCGCACTAACGGGAGGACACGGCTCAACAAACTCCCACTTGTCCGTACAAGTGTATGTGCGATAACCGATTCTCATATTCATTTAAAATTTCTCCCACTCAATGTAAAACAATTTGCAGATCCGGATCCGCAAAGGTCGTATTCTACAATCGATCTGTATCAAGAGTGGTTTCCCCGACTAGAGAGTAACTTAACTGATAAAACGAATCCGTATCCGAGCATGGCCATGCATTTCGATTCTGACTCCTCGAGTGGCCCCGAGAAATATCGAGTACCGATAAAGGCTGAATATTTCCTTCAACTCGACTCCTTCCGATCTAAGCACAACATGAAATGACCAAGAAAAAATCTACTTGGCCCCCTTTACGGATGACCGTGAGAAAGAAACCAAAGTCACCCAAAATCTGCCGTAGTCTCAAGAGACAGTCGATAGTCAAAAGAATCGACTCTTAGGATCACCATGGAGGTCCTATCCACGACCGGGCACCGAATGTTATAAAACATTTAGGACTCCACGTCGATGTCACAATGGTGTCCTACGAGATATCCGTATAACTCGCCTCTGTGATTGGTCAGTCAACCGGTTGACTTATGGCTCGTTGAACCCACCATCAACCAACGTCACAAAATAATTGCCAGAGTTATCAGCTCATGTGGGCAATTAAGGACTAAAATATAATGTTCGTTCAGTTCACTTTGTGGTGTTCAAAATTTGTCGTACAAATCCACATGAAAAACAAAATATATAAATATCAAAACGATGATGTTGTATAGAGTACAAAAGAGAATGAATCTAATCCATAAAAGAGTACTACAACTTAGGAACACGTTTAATTCCCATGGAATTAACGTGCCCTTCATGCTTATCTTGTCGTAATGGTTTAGTGAGAGGATCTGCTATGTTATCATCTGTAGCAATCTTTTCTATCACTACTTCCTTTTGCTCCACGTAATCTCGGATTAGATGAGCTTTCCGTTGTACATGTCTAGACTTGTTGCTAGACTTTGGCTCCTTAGCTTGGAAGATGGCACCACTATTGTCGCAATAGATGGTGATCGGGTCATTCGAACTAGGCACTACAGATAGTCCATGTAAGAATTGACGCATCCATATCGCTTCCTTTGTAGTTTCAGACGCGGCATAGTACTCGGACTCAGTCGTAGAATCTGCTGTAACAGTTTGTTTGGAACTCTTCCGGTGATCAGCGCCATTAAGAGTAAAAACGAATCCAGATCGAGATTTCGAGTCATCTCGATCCGTTTGGAAGCTAGCATCTTCAGAACAGGTTGCGCATAGCTTTTGAGGGCCTCCATAAGTCAATGCCCAATCTTTAGTCCTCCGTAGGTACTTAAGAATGTTCTTGACAGCCACCCAATGTGATTCACCTGGATCTTTGTTGGAATCGACTTGTCATACTCAATGCATATGCCACGTCCGGACGTGTGCATATCATGGCATACATGATTGATCCTATAGCCGAGGCATAAGGAATCCGTGTCATGCGCTCTTTCTCTTCCGGTGTCTCTGGTGCCTGAGACTTGCTCAAATGCACCCCTGGAGCCATAGGAAGAAACCCCTTTTTGGAGTTAGCCATGCTGAATCTCTCTAGGACTTTGTCTATGTAAGACTGATCGAGAGATAACATCCGACGTGATCTATCTCGATAGATACGGATGCCCAAAATTCTTTGTGCCTCACCCAGATCTTTCATCTGGAAATGGTTCTTCAACCATACTTTCACCGAAGTTAAGAGAGGTATGTCATTCCCAACCAGGAGTATGTCGTCAACATACAATATTAGGAAGACAATCTTGCTCCCACTCGACTTGATATATAGACATGGTTCCTCGATCGATCGAGTAAATCCATTTTCTTTTATCACTTGGTCGAAGCGATGATTCCAACTCCTTGATGCTTGCTTAAGTCCATAAATGGAACGCTTAAGCTTGCACACTTTCTTAGGATGTTCTGGATCGATGAAACCTTCGGGTTGTACCATGTACAACTCTTCCTCCAAAAAACCGTTTAAGAAGGCGGTTTTCACGTCCATTTGCCAAATTTCATAGTCAAGAAAAGCGGCAATCGCTAAGATAATCCGAATGGAACGCAGCATGACTACGGGTGCAAAAATCTCATCGTAGTGCAAACCTGGCACTTGGGTGAAACCTTTAGCAACTAGTCGTGCTTTGTAGATATCTTGTTGACCTTCCACAGAATGCTTTATCTTGTAAAGCCATTTGCATTGAAGGGGACGAACCTTAGCAGGTAAGTCAACAAGATCCCACACGTTGTTCTCATACATGGAGTCCATCTCGGATTGCATGGCCTCAAGCCATAGCTTTGAGTCAGAACTAGTCATGGCACCTTTATAGGTTGCGGGTTCACTACTCGTTAAGAGTAGAATGTCATCTATGTCATGTTCCTCGACCATACCAATGTATCTGTCTGGAGGAATAGAGACTCTTCCCGACCTTCTAGGTTCCTCAGAATATTAACCGCAAGGGATTGAAGGAACTGGTTCCTCCAATGGTTGCTCGGTACTTGGTTCGGAATCTCCGACGATTCGAAGGTTCTACCACTCTTTGCATTCTCGAGAAATTCCTTCTCTAAGAATGTCGCACTAGCCGCAACAAATACACGTTCGGTTGGCGAATAAAAGTAATGACCAAGCGTTCCTTTAGGATAACCTATAAAGTATGTCTTGACCGATCGCGGGCCGAGCTTATCCTCGTGTCTCCACTTGACATAAGCCTCGCAGCCCCAAACCCGTATAAAGAACAAGTTAGGGACCGTTCCCTTCCATAGTTCATATGGAGTCTTGTCAATGACTTTAGACGGACTTCGGTTAAGTATTAGAGCGGTGACAGAAGAGCATAACCCCATAATGAATCGGTAATACCGTGTGACTCATCATGGATCGAACCATATCAAGTAAAGTTCGATTTCTCCGTTCGGACACACCATTCAACCGAGGTGTTCGGTGGAGTTAATCGTAAGGCAATCCCACAGTCCTTAAGGTGTTGATCAAACTCGTGAGAAAGATACTCGCCACCACGATCCGAACGCAGTGTTTTAATCTTTCTACCAAAAGAGGGTTCTGTACCTGTTCTCGGTATTCTTTGAATTTCTCAAAGGATTCACTTTTGTGCTTCATTAAGTAGACATAGCCATATCTACTTAAATCGTCCGTGAAAGTGATGAAATACCTATAGCCTTCTCGTGCGGTGATTGACATAGGTCCACATACATCCGTGTGTATGAGCCCTAATAGGTCAGCAGCGCGCATTCCAACACCTTTGAAGGAAATCCGAGTCATCTTACCGATGAGACATGATTCACACGTGCCAAATGATTGAAAATCAAAGGCCGAGATAGCTCCATTTTTGATGAGCTGTTTTACGCGTTTCTCATTAATGTGTCCCATACGGCAGTGCCATAGATACGTTTGATCTTTGTCACCAACCTTTAACTTTTTATTCATTACGTGTAATATTTCGGTGGTCTGATCTAAAACATAAATTCCGTTCATGGAGACTGCCTTGCCATAAATCATATTGTGTAATGAGAAAATGCAAGAATTATTCTCTATTACAAATGAAAAACCAAGTTTGTCAAGTGCAGAAACTGAAATAATGTTTTTAGAAAGACTGGGTACATAATAGCAGTTATATAAAGATAACTCAAATCCGCTAGGAAGCTGGATCACATATGTTCCCCTCGAGACGGCAGCCCACTCGTACTCCATTCCCGACACGCAGTCCACCTCACCCTTTACGAGGGGTTCGATGTTTCGGAGCCCCTGCACATGATTACACAGATGAGAACCACAACCAGTATCTAGTACCCAAGTTCCGTAACTTGCGTGGTTAATCTCAATCATATGAATAAAAGTAGAAGAGGAAGAAAACATACCAACAGGTTTAACGCGACCTGCCTTTATGTCCTCATGGTATACGGGACATGTACGCCTCCAATGCCCAGTCTTGTGGCAATGGTGACACTCCATGTTACCATCCTTGCTCTTTGTCGCGCCTGATGAGTTGCTCGACTCACCAGGACCACTCTTACCTGAACCCGACTTCTTGAACTTCGCCTTACCTCTCGCTAGGTCCGCTTTAGCTTTGCCCTTACCCTTGCCCTTGTTTGACACAACGAGAACATCTTGTTTCATGCTCCCACCGAACTTCATGTCCTTCTCGGCCCGTACGAGAAGGGAGTGCATTCATGGGGACTTTTCTTCAAATCATTCATATAGTAATTCGCTCTAAAGAGCGCAAAACCATCGTGGAGTGAATGAAGCATGCGGTCGATGACGATGTTCTCGCTGATCTTACAATCAAGCGTCTCCAGCTTCTCGACATTCTCAATCATGCTGAGAATGTGTGGGCTAACTGGTTGGCCCTTCTGGAGTCTCGCATCAAAGAAGCGAGTGGTATGCTCATAGGTCACGATTCTCGGTGCTTTCGAGAATTTCTTAGTGAGCGTGGTGAAAATCTTGTTTGCACCATGGGCTATGAAGCGTTTCTGCAAATTGGGTTCCATTGCAAAAATGAGTACGTTTTTAATCGCACCCGCTTCCATACAGAAATCGTTAAACTTGGCGATCTCATTAGCTCTAGCCGTGGGACTGGGTTTGGCGGTATGGGCTCAATTAGATATTTGAGCTTTCGTCGGCCCGCGCAGCATTCCGTAATGCCGCCTCCCGTCCGCGAAGTTTGATCCATCATTCTTGATCGAGTAGACCGATTCATCCGATTCATGAAGATCCGGCCGGATTCACGGTCCAATGTGGCACTTGGCATTGGGTCGTTAGTAGGACCAGCCATTTCGTTATTGCAGTTTAAAAATTCGTGTTCTACACTGAAAAAGAAAGAAAAACAAAAACGAAATAAGCAACTCATCGAGGTGATTTAAGTCTATTTAAAATGTATTTTAACGTGTAGACTCAAGCACTTGCATAATTGATCTTCCTCAAGAATGATACAAGTGATCCCAAGACTCAATTTCCGTAAATTGATAAGCCAACTGTTTAGCTAATTCTTCCGTAAGAACTCTTGGTCGATAGATTTCCGTAAATCCTATCTATTGTCCACCATAATCACAGGATCGTACGAGTGACCATAGTGTTGAGATAAAATAGGTCAATCGGTTCCAACTTACCCGACGTAAAAGGGGTCATATTATGCCTACCGACGAAGAAGGGACTCATTGGAGTTTGACCTATAAAGACCATTCTCAATTTTGGTTTATACGAGGAAGATCCCATCAACTTAATTTTAATTCATTTTAAGTGAACAAATAACTAGCGTCTGCGTGAATGAATTAATTTAGGTGATGGCTTAGCAAAGATCGTGTGACATGAGAATGTCAAAGAAAACTAACTCGTGACCTCTATATGTGTCAGTTTTCATGCAATAATTAGGTGGTTTGGTTTTTAGGCGGAAAATGATGCATATTATCGTTACGAAAAATAAATAAAAGAATGCAGTATGTAAATAAAATTCCTAGTGTGGCCTATCCTAGTAAAAAGAACATAATACAACTTTGGAATCCACCGTTGGACCCGAAAAGCTTGTCTTGATGTTCCATCTTTATCCTAGCAGCGGGAGTGAGCATCCGGTTCTCCATCTTTGGTCTTCTCAAAATTACAATTTAAAATTTACAAATATAAACCTATTTACATTCTAAATACAAAACTGTAATTACAAGTGAAAAATCCAAAACGGAGATACGAGATCTCAAAATACAACCAAGACCGTGTTCCATCATTACGGTAACACGTTCTACTAAGGCCACACTAAGTTACAACCGTTTGTAAAATGAATAAATACGTAATAAAAGCATTCAAAATTAACGATAAATAAAATGCATCAACTAAAACAAATTTATTCGTGACATAATTCCGTAATTATGTTAAATTTATCCAAACCACCTTTTAATGATTACAATTTATGTGATAAAACTGCTTCTATCAGTTTAATTTTAATCTATTACAATCCGTTACTTTAAATACGCTTTAAAATAACTCAATGGTACGTGTGTGAACCGTTTCACAATCATAGCGAGTGTACAATATCCGTATAAAGTACATATTAAGGCCAAAAGAAAATTTAAAACAAAAAGGATAAATTTTCAAAGCTGCCAGAACAAAAATCCCTCGATCCAGGGACAAAAGTGCTCGATCGAGGAACAAAAGGGCTCGATCGATCAATCAATCGCTAGTCGATCGAGAGGTATGCTAATCAGAAAGTACTCGATCGACAAGATCTTGGGAGGTCGATCGAGGGCTTTTATCGCAAATCTGCTCGATCGAGTACGAGGACTTCTCGATCGAGCAAAGCGTGGGGTTTTGAAAGTGGTCGATCGAGTACAAAGCAAGGACTCGATCGAGTAAAAACAAGACAGAAAAACCTCTCGATCGATTAAAAACAAGCTCGATCGAGAACAAAAGTTTCTGGAAAAACAAAACCCTCGTGAAAACAGTTTTGTTGAAACAAAACAAACGCAATTTTGATCAAAACCGCATCAAAACAATTTTACAATCTGACAAAACTTGTTGTTATAATCTCCGTATAAAATAACAATATGCAAAAGAACAAAACGAAAAATGATGAATCAACCGTGTAAAAACATGTCACGGTTTCAAAAAACGCAACAGCCGAGAGAAAATTGCTGTTGCCGCACGAATTTCGAGACAAAAACAATCGTTTCAAAATCGTTTTATGAAAAATCACAATGAAAATTTACGTGGCCTCGCTCTGATACCACTTGTAGGGTAATATCCGTATAAGACCCTTTAAATTTAGGACTATAACGTAAATTTAACATGTGAAATATGGTCATAAACGAAATATAACGAAAAACGATTAAGCACAAGAATTAACCTTCGGTCCTAGTGCAATTCGGCAATGAGAGATCAAAGTATACCTCCTCCTAATTGTTGCACCCAAGATCGTCTGAGAATATGCTCTTGTGCTAGAAATGTGTTCTCTAATTGCCTTGCAATATTGAGAGAACTTGATGTGAGTTTTTCGAGATGTGAGATCTAGGTTTCAGAGAGAAATGATCTCCAAAACCCTAATTTTTGTCAAAAATGAATTAGGTTTCAAAAGGAGAGAAGGCTCTCCTTTTGTTGCCTCGGTCCGCGGGTCACTAGAGGAGGGAGTGGGCTTTCCACTTTCTCCTCATTTAACTCGTGATCCGACTCGTCTCGCTAAAATGTATATGACGCGGTTTTTATTATAAATCGTCATCGGTTATCGGCTATTAAAATATCAACTAATAACACGGGTTAGTTGAAGTATTAATACATGTCCTACAAAGACGATATTGTATAATTTATTCAATATATATACATTAATTAAATATAATCGTTTATATTTAATTTACGAATTAACTGTTTAATTCGCCTTAGCCCATTTTATTTAATCCGTATTAAATATAATATCTCAACATCACATTTTGACTAATTACTAGTCAAATAACTCGGACTAACTGGTTAGTCAAAATTGGCATCAACATGACTGTATTTTCATACTGTCACGTCTCTCAAACGTATCCTATAGGTGTGACTTTTAGGGACCAGTTGATCACCGCCATCTGTATGACAATAACGTCAAACTTATCTAGCAAGCCAACCGTTATTGATAAACGTGGATCAACTGATAATAATACCAAAAGTATGCCCTTTGATCCTTTTAGAGATTTATAAGTCCTTGCACTAACTGTTAAGGACACCAGCCCCAACACCTCGCCCCCATGAGTTTTAATATCGCTGCATTTTCAAAATTCGAACACAAAACCTCTGATTAGTTATAACAATCTTTTACCAATAGCTCAAAGTATTCATGGGTAATTCATACGAAGTACTATGGAGTGATCTGAATTATGAATGGTTTTAAGTTAGTGATTAGAAAACTTCCTTTTCTGAATCTTAATTCACTGAAAATTTGATGAATTATGATCCTAGTTGAACCGAAAGCCTCAAATTACACGGATGTCATAGAATTATTTAAGTTACGTTCCTATTTTTACTTGTTACGCATCTAAAAATTACAATTTTGTCCTTTTTAAAATTTTTGTTTAATACTCTCCATACTCCGTTAATTAACACTAAATAAAAAAACAGAAATTTCCTATGATACCCCTTATTTTTTGTCAGATTTCTCATGGTACCCCTACTTTTAAGAATTGGCTTATGATACCCTTGAGGTTCCATTTTTTTTGTCATGGTACCTCTTAATGTAACGGTCGTTAACAAAATGTTAAATTTTGATGATGTGGCAACAATTAGTAAATTAAAAATGATAATAAATAGGGATATTTTCCATGTTACCCATGAGGTTTGCACTTTCCAAATACCCCTATTTTTCTCCAAAATAACTTTAACTACTCCTATCTCCTAATCACGATTCACGAGTTCATTAAGCTGCGCTTTTTTTTTCTAAATTATAGATCTCGGAAAGACGATTATTTTGGGGAAAAAAACTTCATTTTATGAACAAGTGCTCGAAATTTATAATCGGTCTTTCTTTAACGAATAAATTTGACTAGTCTTAACTCTTGTCTAAGATATAAAAAAACGCGATTTTTTTTTCAAGTTGCAGATCTTGTAAAGATGATCAACTTAGGAAAAAAAATTGTGGCTTTTTGATATCGTAACAAAGAGATACAACCAGTCAATTTTTTTTTCTTTTTACAAAAGCAGGAGTATTTAGGGAAAAAAGTGAAAACTTTGGGCTTACCATGAGCATTGTTCAAAACCTTAACTTTTATGTGAAATAATTTCATGAACGAAATACATGCTATTACTACCTTTTAAAATTCTATTATTAATGTTTAATTTACTTAAGTATTTGCAGAATTTGTTTGTAATTACTTAAATTAAATAAATATTTTCTTTTCCATATATTTTATATTTTCCAAAACCTTATCCTTTATTTGAAATAATTTCATGAACTAAATACACGGTATTACTACCCTTTTAAAATTCTATCATTAGTGTTTAATTTCACTTAAGTATTTACAGAATTTGTTTGTAAATTACTTAAATTAAATAAATACTTTCTTTTCCATATATTTTATATTTTCCTAAGAAAATACTTTATATGATCTTTAATACTCATTTTTCGATTAATTAGTTATGTAAAACATCTTCTATATACAACAAAGTTATAGTAACAACAATAGTGAATTAGTGCCTTTAAAACAAACAAAGTAGTGAATGAGTGACAATACTAATTTTTTTTCAACTTCATTTATTCTTCTTCGTTCTTAATTTTTCATGTATTCAGTTTTTTTATTTCGAATACATATAATACTACTCCATATGAAATATCTTGAAATTATTAACTTATAGTTAATCCTTATTTTTTTAGGGTGTTGATTTTCGCAGTCCACTTTATATTCATTACAGTACACTTTTTCCCATCTTACCCCTCTCATTTCACCACTCATCTATTCTCATTTCTCTCTCTACTGTAGTACATTGGACGGGTGAAACTTTTGTTAACAAAAATTTTATTTATTGTACCAACACCGACCCCAACAGTGGTCATCCCTGACCGGCTTCCTCTACCTACTACGACTGATTGCTGTTATCGACTCTGACCGGATGCCGCAACCGCCCCTTCCACCATCACATCCCCTTTCGCCTTGGCTGCCACTTTTTCTCTCGGGCAGCCGCCATGTCCAGCCCCTCCACGGACTTCGGTCATTGGGCGACCACGTCATCCTTATGTCGAACGTCCACTTAGCCCTTTTCCTGCGTCACCCTGATCACCAACCATCAACCAAACCCAACCCTAATAGAACCCCCAAAACCCACAATAATTACCAATATGAAATTGAAAAAAAAAATCCTAATTTGTTCAATAATTTGTAGTATGAAGTTAAAAAATTGTTTTACATTCAAATCAAGGATTGTAATCAAAGAAATTTGGTTGATTTGTGAAGAAATTTGGTTGATTTGATAAGTTCAATTGTTGGAATTTGAGGGGATGAATTTCGTGAGTTTTTTGTGTGTAAGGGTATGAAATGGAAAAAAAGAGTGTAAAGAGTATTATAATGAGTAAAAATCGTACTACGAAAATAAATTACGTTTTTTTTGTAGTTTTTTTTTTTTTTGAGTTTATTAAGTTTAAAGCTAATGGAATATGGATGAATTTTTAAAGGAAATAAGTGAATTAAATTAATGTAGTATAATAATAAATTGATAATCTATGTCATATTAGTTTGCCAAGTCACATTGTTATTGTGTACGTGTTTTTTTCATCCCATGTAGCATTGTCTACGTGTCATTTTTAGGCTAGCCTTTTAATAATATTTTGTAGATTACACTTATAGACTTATTATAGATAGGCTTAGTTATTTATTTTTTTAGTTTGACCATCTTGACTTAAACTGTCTCGCAAATAAATCTGTAAAGTTGACTTGACCTTAATGATCTGATCTGATAAGACTGATTTAAAACCCGAAAGTGACCCAAACTTGCTTGCCCGGAATATGACTCGAAACTCGAATTGATCCGCCCGACCTGAACCTTGATTGACCCATTGTTGACCTGGGCCGAGATGACCGACCCGAAAAGACGCGACCCATAATTGACTTGATCCAAAATGACTTGAAGTGATCTGAAATGACCCAAAACGACAAATACTACAAAAATATTAATGTTACAAACATCAAAATAAAACTTCATTAACTACAACCGTCCCTATTAAATAGTTACATTTTCAAAATAGTATTTCTTAATTAAAATAGTATTAACCATGTGTTTTAGCCATTAACTCGATCCGACCCAACATTGCCCATACTCGAAAATGACCTCATAAAAAATGACCTGACAAAAGGTCACTCAGTTAACCCGAAACTCGAAATTGACCAAAGTACTTAGATCCAGTTATGAAGTTTATTTTTCTCTAGTACCCTTGTATGTCATTTATTTTATTTACATTCAACTAAAATAATTCTTATAAATGTAGGAAGGGGGAGTTAAAAAGGCAACTCGGCCAAATTAAAAATATATTATGATTAAGTAAATCACAAATTCTCATTTAAGATGACATTATTCGTCTTAAGTTTAAGATGGATCAAGTATTATACCATGTATAAGTTAAATATATTGCTTTTCCCAACACATTCTTATATGCACAAGTCGTATGTATTTGACACGTCTTAAGTTTAATACAAATAGCGTCGTGTCGCCGTCTTATGGGAGATTTACGGTAAGTAAAAAAAAACCTTAAAAGTACTATGATTAGTGCGTGATTACTCCGTATAATTATTCTTGTTAGATAAAAGTTGAAAAGAATTAGTAGACACTTCACCTAACAAGTATTCATATAAGCATATGCATTGTTTTTTAAAGGTACGTTGGTCACATGCTTTGAAATCCTGCGTCTTAGTAGATTTCCTCGCTACCCTTAAATAATCAGAAAAATATTTTTCGGGAGAACCGTCTTCTTTATATCTAAAGACAATCCACCAAATAAAATATTAATATAAAGACTTAGGTGTAAAGGGGTACGATTTTCCTAGAGAACACGAGGATTTTTGAAATAATGGGGTCATAGCAACTGGGGCCCAATCCAAACGGAAAAACGACAATCAACTAGAGGAAGCTTCGGCAACCATTGCCTATAAATATAATTTATAACGTTCACGTCCAAACCCTAACTCCTCTTTCACATCATCATTCAAACCCTAAAATATTTTTCTTTTTCTTTTTTGTTACAAAATCAAAACCACACCAATACACCATGTGTTCTCCATATTCGTGTTTCAATGCCCTCAAATCTCTTGTTGTTTCATCGGATGACAAAAATACATCTTGTATGTATTCTCCACTGTCTTCCGCGTTCGATCATGAGTACTCGCCCTATTCACCACCAGTATCACCGGTGATCCCTCAATTGTCTCCAACTTTATCTCCGATACCGTCTTCTTACACACCGTCGTCTCCCAATCGTCCACCGTCATCTGCTTTAAGATCTCCAACATGTCCTTTTTACACACCAGCACCTCCTAGTTACACTCCGGTCTCCGTTGGTGGTTATTCGACCATGCCTCCGTGGTTATTCGCCCATGCCTCGTACAGCTTCCAACCCTAATTCTGCTATTTATTCACCAGAGCCTCCTCGCCTTGTTAAACACCTATTTCTTATACTTACATACGCCTAGTCGTTCATCTAGTTATTCGCCGAAGCCACCTTCTTAGAAGCCTAACGCTCCTACGTAACTTTTTTTTTTTCGTGCTTTTTTTTTGCAGTTTATTGCAAGTTATTTGATGGTTCAACAATGGTTATTTCGGCTACAATTTCTCTAAAATAATAAAGTTATCAATTTGATTTATAGGGATATGTATATGTGTGTAAATTTTGATATTGTTGAGTAGTTGGATATGGTTGCCTTTATAGAGTGGTACAAGGAAGTGATAAGAGCTGAAATGCTCAATTTATATGACTAATTATTAACTAGAATAGCAACCCGTGCTACAACACGGTAATTTTATAACGGTTAATTCTAGAGATTTAGTGTATTATCATTATTTTAATAAATTGAATATGAATTTAATTTAATGTAAATGTACTTTTATATATAAAACGTAACCATAAGAAATATTCCATATATGAGGGCATAGTGATTGACGGCAATATTATTATTAATTGTGTAGAATATCATAGTAGAAATATTCCATATAGGGGTTGACTAAAATATTTTGACTACAGTATATTAGAAGGGAATATTCTAGAAGGGAATGTTCTGTATGGGGTAAAAATGAGCGGGAAACTTGAGCGGAAATAACATAGATGTGTTATTCTTTTAGTCGATAGGGGATGAACATGCCCCATTAACCAAAATCTAATGGTTGGGACAAGCATGTGAGTGTCGGAAGAAACTTCACAAAACTGAAATTACAAGAATGTTTCTACTTCTGATTTTTTAGAATTATCCTGCTTTAAGATTTGTAAAGAGTATTTTAATTAAATGGGACAATTCTACCGAATCGGGGGGAATTGGAGGGAGTATCAAACAGGATAATTGGATGGAGTATCAAACAGGAATAGTCGCAATATATATAGTGTAGTATAGGAGGTAACATATTCCATGACCTAAACATCTAATATAACTAACATATGAAAAAGTTTAATAAAGATTGATTAGTAATTACTTATTTACGTCTCTATATTTTTTTTTGAAAGAAAAGAACATTTCATTAACAGAACGTCATACGACACTTACGGCTCATCCTATTATCGCTATCTTCATGTAGCTTTTGAGGAGATCCTTCGTTTGTTTGAGATAAAATTTACCTCTGATTGGTTCCAAAGATCGTTCACAAATCACTTGCACACTTTGAAAGAACACGCTACAAACCATCAATGAACTATTCTTGACTATATTATTGATGAGAATAAGCCCACGAATAAATGAAAACCCCTCGAAATTAGGAACGGAAAAACAGATCTCACCAAAAGGGAGATTATTATTGAATAGAAGATAGATCTGGATACTATTCTTTGAAAAATAAAGCAATTTTGGGGCTTATCATCGATTGATGATAGATGGGAGCCCCCCCCCCCCCCTAATTGATGGAGGCTAGGGTTTTTAAAGAGTGTTTTTTTAAAGGAAAATAGGTTTTTTAGAGAGAAAAACTTTAGTACACGAATTTTTTAAATTCATTCATTTTTTACGTATATTAGTTTTGCACAAGGCCTCTACTATCCCAGAGATTGTCATGTTCACAAAAATCATAACGTCATTCGTAAAAGTGGTAATTAATTCCCAGAGAACCTTTTCAATAATTGGTGGCTGGGGCATTAAGCTGCCAAGAGTGAACCTTTTCAATAATACGATGAACAATTGTAATCTTTTGGACTTGGGTTTTTCGGGAGCTAAATTTACCTGGACTAACCGGAGACGGACCAACCCTATCCTTGAGCGTCTTGATCGGGTTTGGGTTAATCATGCTTGGCTCGGCCTCTTTCCCAACTCCCATAACCAACATACACCTCATCCGCCTTTCATCTGACCAATGTCTGATTCTTCTTGACACCACCATTCACACCCCTCGTCAGCCTAAAATTTTCAAATTCGAGTCTATGTGGCTCCGCGAGCCCTTTTTCCAGCCCTTCATTCTGAGCACCCGGTGTAGCTTTACAGGACCTCTTCCACACAAACTCGACTTTCTTTGTGACCACCTTTCGTCCTGGGCTCTGACCACCATTGGGAAGCTTTCCAAGGAGAAAAAAATCTCTTATTACTAGACTTAAGGGTACCCAACTCCAGCTTTGTATTCACCCTTACTCTTTCTTTCTTCACATGCTTGACGACTCCCTTACCCTTGATCTGAACCGTATTCTTGACCTTGAGAGTTCTTCCTGGAAAGATAGATCTTGTGTCAGTTGGCTTAATGATGGAGATCGCAACACCGCCTTCTTCCATAAGTCTGTCACTCTCCGACGTGTCCATAACCGTATCCTCTCCTTATCAGATGATGTTGGTAACTCGTATAACTCGCCAAATGAGCTGACCTACTACATTAGTTCCTTTTTCCTCGACCTTTATACCTCCCAGAAAGACCTCTGTTTTAGACCCTCACATGTGAACAACCCTAGGTTTTTTTGTGCCTTTAGCCCCTCCTTTGATGAAATCTACTCCGCTCTTTTCTCCCTTGGCTTTAGTAAAGCCTCAGGACCTGACGGTTACCACGCTAGGTTCTTCAAAAATTGTTGGAGCATCGTTGCCTCTGATCTCATTCCCTTCATCATTGGCATTTTTGACACTTGCCTCATTCCCCCAGATATAAATGGAACCACAATCTCCCTCATACCTAAAACCTCCACTACAAGAAAAACTAAAACAGGCGACCGAAATTTGGCGACTGATATTGGTAGTCGCCAAATTGGCGACTGATTTCCAAATTAGCGACTGAAATCAATCGCTAATTTGGCGACTGATTTTTTTAAAAAGGGAATCTAATTTGGCGACCAACCTTTAGATTTGGCGACTGAAGTCGGTCGCTAAATTGTTTTATAGAAAACCGATTTCCCCTCTCTCCTGCTTTACTCTTTCGAAACCAAAAAAAAAAGGGAAAGGCGACACAGCGACGACGACCAACAACCACACCACCACTTCCACCGCTGTGCCACCGTCCTCATTACCTCCATCACTCTCCTTAATTAGGTTAGTTTTTTTTGTTTAATTTCAGTTTAATTAGTTTAATTTGTTAGATTAATTTGTAGTTAGTTGGATTAATTTGTGGTTAGTTTGTTAGATTTATTTGTAGTTAGTATGTTAGATTAATTTGTAGTTAGATTTAGTTTAATTTGTGTTTGAATTAAAAGGGAATGATTAAGGGGGTTTGTGTTCAGGTTTAGGGTTATGGGTGGGGGTTTGGTCGGCCGTGGGTGGCGGTGGGTCGTGGGTGGCGGTGGGCCGTGGGTGGGGTGGGTCGTGGGGTGGCCTTGGGTGGGTCATGGGTGGTGTTTGGTGAAACCGTCTCATTATTATTAGTGTTAAGCTAAGTGGAATCGTCTTAATATTATTATTATTATTACTAAGTGAAACCGTCTTATTATTATTAGTATTAAGCTAAGTGAAATCGTCTTTTGCATTAATGGAATTAGCTAAGTGGAACCGTCTTTTGGATTAAGAGAAATTAGCTATTAGCTAAGTGGAACCTTATTTAGGACTTGATTTTGATAAATTTAGTTTGATAATTCATGTTATTGATGAATTGAGGTTGAATAACCCTGTTTTTTTGTTTTTCTTTTCTCCTTCCAGGATTGTCACCGCGCTGCTGAGCACCACCGTCCGCCGTAGCTGTTGCTTCTCGTTTTCTTTTCATTTTTGCTTTTACTTGATTAGGTAACCTCCTCTTACCAGTTACCTTTTAAATTTACTAATTTTAGTTCAAATTATGCTACGGATTCTAGGATAGAAACTTTATTATGTTGTTGAATTGTGCTATTGATTGACTTAATTAATTTAGTACCAAGTGTTGTTTATCTTAAACTTTAAATTAGTGTTAGTTTGATTTGATGTTGACTTAGTACCCGTTCAAGAATTACTCATTAGGAGTAATTCTTGAATAGTCCCCATTTTGGGACCGTCTTTGTACGTTTCAAGTCATTTAGGTAGTAAACACGTACTTGTGATTTATTAACGAGGAATGAGTTTGGTGGCGATCCCTTTAATGTTCTCCGAATACATGTATATGTGGAGTAATGATTTATTCTACATTGATGTGTATTTGGAGAACTGAAGGGAATTGCTGCCGAATTTTTTCCTCATTAATAAATTACAAGTGTGTTTGCTAGTGACTTGAAACGTACATTGACGGGTTTAGGTTGGAGTGATAAGGACCCCATTCGAAGATGGATTACTTATTGACAATATTTATATATTGTTTTCATATGTTTATTGTATAATGTGGAGTATAATGTGAAAATTTTGTATGTAATATTATTGTTATTTTTAAAAAATGTTTAAATTATTGTGGAGTCTTCTTTAGATTAAAATGAAGAGATTGGAACGTTCATGGATATATGAAGGAAGATTAGACAATTCCAATAAGAAAAGACGTCCTACCGCTAAATTTATAAAGGGTGTTGGCGAGTTTATTGAATTTGCTAAACAACAAGATGAATATGACTTGGTAGACAAAAAACTTAGGTATCCTTGTGCCAAATGCAAAAACCTGAAATACCAGCTTGACATTGTAGTAGAAGAACATCTCATTATAAACGGGTTTAAGCCAAATTATTACAATTGGATTTCACATGGAGAAGCATATTCTCCAATTCATGAACAAGCTCACACCCAACAAATACAAATTGATGAGAACCCCATATAGAGAGATGGTTGTTGAAGCTATGGATTCCACTATTTTTAATAGTGATGACCATACAACCATTTGTGAAGAACAACCGCCACACCCACAAGCAAAAGCCTTTCTTGACATGTTAAAAGCCTTAGAAAAACGCTTGTATGAAGGAAGCAGAATGACATTGTTACAAGCCGCTTCTAGGCTAGTTACCTTGAAATGTGAGTTTAATATGCCATTTCTTGCTGTTGATGGCATTGCCTCGTTCCTTGAGGAATCTTTCCCCGATGATAATATCATGACCCGAAGTTTCTACACTACCAAAAAAGTAGTTAAAGGTCTTCAGATACCGCATGAAAAGATTGATGTATGTCCTGAAGGATGTATGCTATTTTGGAAAGATGATGCTTTGCTTGACAAATGCAAAGATTGTGGGGCGGATAGATATGAGACAAGTGAAGGAGATACAATTTTGGTGTTGAAAAAAGGCAAGGGTAGTAAGAGGGCCAAAAAGAGTAAGAAACCAATAGCATGTAACCAATTGTTTTACTTTCCTCTCGCTCCAAGACTTCAAAGAATCTATGCCACCAAAAACATTGCCGAACAAATGAGATGGCACAAAGAAAACCCACGTGCTCCGGGGAAGATGTGTCATCCTAGTGATGGGGAAGAATGGAAATGATTTGATCAGATGTATCCTGAATTTGCCAAGGAACCCCGCAATGTACGACTTGGCTTGTGTACGGATGGATTTGATCCTTTCGGTAATTTTGGGAGGAAGTATTCTTGTTGGCCCGTTATGGTCACACCATACAACTTACCACCTTGGTTATGTATGAAAAGACCATTTATCTTCTTGTCACTTATTGTTCCCGGACCAAAAAGCCCGAAACGTAATTTGGATGTTTATTTACAACCATTGGTGGAGGAGTTGAAATATTTGTGGGAAGTTGGGGTGGAAACTTATGATGTGTCTAAAAAACAAAATTTTCAACTTAAAGCTTCCCTTTTGTGGACAATAAATGATTTTCCCGCCTATGGTATGCTATCTGGGTGGTCTACACAAGGACAAAAAGCATGTCCTTGTTGCATGGGGGAAAGTAAAGCATTTTGGCTTCCCAATAGTAAGAAAATAAGCTGGTTTGATTGTCATAGATGCTTCTTACGAGAGGGAAATCCACATAGGAGGAATAAGAAAGCTTTCAGAAAAGGTAAAGAGGTGCTTGATGCCCCTCCGAAACGAGTGCCTGGGGATGAGATATAGAAGACGGTATGTGATTTACCATCCCCTGTTGATGGTACCGAAGAAGAATTTAAAGAATTGAAAAAGCAGGAAAAACGGGTGGTTTAAAAGAAGCATTCTTTGGGACCTTCCTTATTGGAAGACAATGTTGATAAGACATAATTTGGATGTAATGCACATAGAAAAGAATTTCTTTGAGCAACTAACTGACATGATCATGGATGTAGAAAGTGAAAAATGTGATAGCATTGCTTCTAGAAAAGATTTGCAGACATTTTGTCATCGTCCCAAATTACACATTCGCGGCGACTGTTCTAAGCCAACATCCATTTTCACTCTCGACAAAGCTAAGAGAAAGGTATTGTGTGAGTGGTTATAAAATTTGAAGTTTCCTGATGGGTATGCATTAGATTTAGTCGATGTGTTGATCTTAAGAAGCTGAAGTTGCAAGGCTTGAAAAGTCATGATTGTCATGTATTCATGGAGCGATTATTACCCGTTGCTTTGAAACACCTCGTGCCGACAAACGTTTGGAATGCAGTTGTTGAGATTAGTCAATTCTTCCGAGATTTATGTGCCTCTTCAATATGTGTTGATGACATGGTTCGTCTGGAAGAGCAAATACCACATATATTGTGCATGCTTGAAATGATCTTTCCTCCTGCATTTTTTAACTCCATGGAGCATCTACTGGTTCATTTGCCATATGAAGCCAAAGTTGGGGGACCCGTCCAATATAGGTGGATGTATCCATTTGAAAGGTAATTAAGATAATCTAGCTACTTTTAAATTAAAATTAATAATAATAACTAATCTATTTATTATATGTTAACTTTATTATTAATTAACTATTAATAAAACTCATCATTAACTTTTATAGATTTCTTAATCATTTGAAGAAAAAATTGGTAATAAAGCTAGGGTGGAAGGTTCTATATGCAATGCTTATTTAACGGAAGAGATTGCAAACTTTTGTTCTCTTTACTTTGAAAAACATATAGAAACCAAAGCAAAAAAACTTGAATGTTGAGAAACCGGATGAAATAAACGGAAGTTTACCCGAATTTTTTCAAACTCAAGATGATGAAGGGTGTTCATCAAAGGGGCAAACATGATATTTGGATGATAAGGAGTATAATCGTGCCCACCTTTACGTGCTATCTAATTGTGACCTCTTGGAGTCATACGAAACACAGTTTGTTAATGATTTCATTGAGAGGAATCCTAATATAAGTAAGGATGATGTTTGGGACAAACATGAGGACCAATTTCCAACATGGTTTCAGAAACATGTAATTGAGTTGAATATTCAAGATGATTTGATAAGAAGTTTGGCGTTTGGTCCTTCAAGAATGGTAAGAACGTGGAATCGATACTCGGTTAATGAGTTTAATTTTCAAACATTCAACCACGCTAAAGGTAAGGCTAGGTGCAATTGGGGGGTTACTATTTCTTCTCTTGATGACAACGAATACTATGGTATAGTTGAAGATATCTTTGAAATTAGTTATAATGGACGTGACCGAGCTTATAAAACTGTCTTATTCAAGGTTGACTGGAAGGATAATTTTGTGGCTGGAATGAGAGTAAATGAACAATACAAGCTTGTAGAAGTGAATCATACTGAACATACTCTAAGTATGATCCATTTATACTTGCACATCAGGCTCATCGAGTGTATTTTGCTACTTATCCAAGCACAACAAATGATAGAAATCAAAAGGCGTGGTGTGCAATCTTTAAGACAAAGGCACGGTCACAAGTTGATACAACTTTTTTCCAAGAAGAAAACGTTTCAAATGAAACACTTTTGTCTCCACCCGATGAAATCAACTATGAGCATGAGAATAAAAATGGTGAAGACATGGAAGAGGAAGAATATTATGATGTGGAAGAGAGACTGCCGGGGGAGGAGGAGGAGGAAAGGAGGGAAGAAGAGGAGGAGAGGAGGAGGGAAGATGAGGTGAGGAGGAGAAGGGAGGAGGAGAAAAGGAGGAGGAGGGACGAGGGGTTTGAAAATGAAGATGATTATGATTATAATGATGATGATGATGATGATGATGATGATGATGATGATGATGATGAGGATGAGGATGAGGAGGACGACGACGACGATGATGGTGATGGGGAAGAAAACGATGATGAGTATGATTAAATTGGTATAATTTTGTATTCCTCAAGAGTAAATAATTAAAATTTAGAAGTCCGTATAATTTTCATTTATCATTATCTGTGTTAATTTTGATTTGTATTACTGCAGATGGCTGGAGCTGGTCGAGGTAGGAAGCGTGGAGGCGGCTCAGGTTCTCGACAGAGTACGCGTGAGGAGGAGGAGGAGTTTGTGCGTGAGGATCCGATGCCGACAGACGGTGACGAGGATCAGCCTGACGCTACCGACGAGGCAGGACCACATGTGCAGATATGGTACACTGCGGATCGTCGGATGATACTTGAGCCGGTGGGATTACGGTAAGTCTTATTCTTTGTTAGTCTACGATTATTATTATCTCTTTTTTTTTGTAAAATAATAATTGTTTCTAATTTTACATGTTCAAAATAAATGCAGGTTTATGGACGATTGCGTGATACGAGGTGTAACGAAAAGCACGAAGACTAATTTCGTGGGTCCAGTTCCTACATCGTGGACTTATGCTTCTAATGCACAAAAAGAGGCGTGGTTCAATAACTTTCGAGTATATATTTTCCGTAGTTCTTTGTTTTAGAAACCAAATAATTAATTCTGATAAATTTTTTAAGAACCAAGTTAGACTTTTATTTTATACTGATATGAAATTTTGTCGCCTTTTTTTGTAGCAAGCATTTGCTTGGGATGAGTCTCAAGAAATGAATGTCCGTAATAGGTACAATGAAGTCTGTACTCGACGATATCGGGACGTGATCTGGAAGACGGTCAGGCGCCCGAAGGAGCCAGATAACATGAAAGGTATTTAATTAACTTGTTTTGTTATTTGTATTAATTAGCATATACTCTCTTATATTATAAATAATATCAGCAACTTATTAGTTATGATTTCATATGTGTAATTGCAGGTGAGAAGTTTGAAGGCCTAATAAAGCATACTAAAACCGAAGCTTTTCAGAAAAGGTCTAAACAAGCATCCCTCAACAAAAAAAGGAGGAAATAAAGATGTCGTGGTCGAGCCTACTCATTACGGGGGATCCCAATCATTCTGGGATCGTGTATTGGGTGTAAGTTTGTCTATTATTTCACACTTTTTTTTGGTTTTCAACATGTTTATTTTATGTTAGATTTTTTGTTGATTTTCTAACATGTATTTTTTTTTCATTCAGAAAGGAAAGAAGAAGTCAAAACCGGTTACGACGGTACCAGAACTGTTTCTGGACACGCATTCCAGGGTTGACCACAAAGGGATTAGGAGTTGGACTAAGCAAAAGACAAGGAATTATATGTAAGTTTTCCCTAACACTTAATTTTTGTTAATTTACTCTTTTTTAATGTCTTATTTTGGTTACCATATTAACTTATAATGATTTGTTTAATATTGTAGGATGCATTTGAACATGAAAAAGCCGTCAATCCAGAAAAAGCGGATAATGACATATGGTTTGAATTGGTGAAAGGCTTCAAGAAAGTGCACGTGTATGGTACCGGAAGTTCAACACCGGCTTTCTATGACAACACGCGTAGGAGATCGACTTCAACAATTCCCAGCAACACATATCAACCGGGAGTTATTAGTCAACTTCAAGCTCAACTAAGAGAGCGTGATGAACGTGAAAGAAAACGTGATGAAGAATTCCGCCAAATGAAGGAAAAAATGGCAATGTTTGAGACTTGGTGGCAAGGTTGTAACCCCGGACCTAGACCTGACTACGATCCTTTTGATCCGCATGGTCCACAAGGGGGGAGTGGAGCCGGTGTTGGCTTCCAAGTAGTTAAGTAAGTTTAATTTAGCATGTAATAAGACTTGAACTTTAGAATATGTTAGCTTGTAAACATTTCATTTTCAATATATGAAATGAAGTTTGGGAAAATGTGTGGTGTTGGGTTAAAATTTCAAATGTATGGTGTTGTGTGTGTTGAAGTTTGGGATGTATGGCGTTGTGGAACTTCGGTTTGTATGCAGGTTGTAAATATTTGGCTAACAATGAAAACGGAAAAAACCACCAAAACAATCAGTAGCTTTAGCGACTGATTTGCAATTTAGCGACCACAAATCAGTCGCCAAAGAGCCTCACTGAAAATGGCTACGTCACCCAAATTTGGCGACTAAAAAGCCATTTAGCGACCGAAAATCAGTCGCTAATTTGGCGACTACCTTGTTTCGGTCGCCAAATTGACGACTACCATTTGAGTCGCTAATTTTCCCATTTAGCGACTGATATGTCAGTCGCCAAATTTGGCGATGTACTTTGGTCGCTAAAATTAGATCAGGCGACCAATGTCCGCGACTGGAATTTGGCGACTGAAGTCAGTCGCTAAATTGATTTTGGCGACTGATTTCAGTCGCCAAAATCAGTCGCCTGTTTTATTTCTTTTTGTAGTGCTCATCCCCCAATTCTATCCAACGTTTTTGTCCCATTAGTCTGTACAACACTGTGTAGAAGGTTGTCACCAAGATCATCGTTCACCGCCTAAAGCCCATCATGCCCCTTCTCATCTCCTTCAACAAGGGTAGCTTCATCCCTGGCCGCGACACTACATCGTTGCCTCGGAAATTATTCGCTCAATGAAGGTGTCTAGGTGTAAGAGGGGCTGGTTTGTCCTTAAACTGGACTTAGAAAAAGCCTTTGATCGCTTGGAATGAGATTTCATTCACGACTGCCTCTCTAGCTCTAGGTTCAACAATAATACCGTTTCCCTCATTATGAATTGCGTTACCACTTATGTTACTTTGAATGGTACCCCCACTCCTCCCTTTCACCCTTCCCGAGGCCTCCGTCAATGCGATCCCCTCTCCCCTTATCTCTTCATTCTCTGTATGCAAGCTCTCTCAAAATCGATACATCTCTCCTGCTCTGAGTCCCATTGGACCCCCTTTACCCTTGGTAGAGGTGGTGCCACCTTCTCCCATCTCCTCTTCGCCGATGACATTCTTCTGTTCGGGAGGGCTTATATGACAAGCCTTTGTGCCCTTCAAGATGTCCTCCTCCAATTTTGCTCATCCTTGGGTCAGAAAATTAATATACTAAAGAGCAAGCTTTTCTTCTCTAGAAGAACTTCTCCCCATAACATCTCCCTTTTTTAGAACTCTCTTAACATCAAGAAAGCACCCAACCTAGAAACCTATCTTGGTTTTCCCCTTCTCTCAAGAAAACCGAATAAATCTGACCTCCAAGTTATCATCAATAAGATTCAGTCCAAACTGGCTAACTGGAAGACTCAATTCCTCTCTCTCCCTGCCAGACTCTGCCTCATTAAATCTACTCTAAATGTTATCCTATCTCATATCATGCACTGTCTTCACTTACTGTAACACCCCCATATACCAAGGAGCCTTAACAAGACCTTCCCTAGCATATAAGGACGTTACCATCTCGGTTGCCCGAGGACAGTAATAATCAAAAGTCGATAATAGAACAATTAAAATTTATTACAAACGATTAACCAAAACGAAAGGTAAACAAAGATACAACTCAAACTACTATCAGCTATGTGAACTACACTTCTGTCGTGACTCGTGAAAGACTCATCCCGCCAAGCACCCAACTATCATCCAAGACATCACCTGCTCAGAATGACTGCTCACCATAAGGGATCACGGCAAACACAACAGAAACAAACAAGAAGACAAAACCACACAAGGTCAGTAACTGAGGCAAAACACACCAACAACTGCCGACACGACACAGATACAACAAAACACACGCAAGCCACATCACTTCCAATCAATCACCATCACTGACTGTCCACTGGACCAGCCCTGCCAGTGGGGGACCGCAGCCGTTCCCACCTAAGCCCCGCTCCTCATATCGAGCGATAAACCCATGTCCATTAATGTGCACATCCCTTCTGTGGCGGGTTCCACAGAAGGCGAATCAAGGGCGTGAAGCCACTCCCGCAAGTGACTCTACTCAGCCAGGGATCAGACACACCCCGAAGATCACAGACAGTTATACAATAATCACAATACTCTACCAACAATCACCAAACAAAATCCAATACGATAAATACTCAACAACGACAACAACAACCAATTACCTCAACCAATTCACCATACTGACATTAATCAACCAAATCACATTCACAAACACGCTAGACAACCAACAGTACTGAGTAGGCGAACCTACCTTTAGCCAACCGCAGCGATTCCCCATCCGATCACATGATAATCAACCAAGAAACACACCTATACAAACAGTACAATCATCTATCACTATTACTACAGCCCCAACTGAAACAACAACGACAATGATGATGATGATGACATACCTACGCATAGCATTCCGGTGTCAAGACCGCTACCCGACTCAAGCAACCCATGCCCAAGGCACAAGCATCCTCAAGGACTCCAATAGAAGGGAACTATGGTGAAGGGAATAAGGAGAGACGACATTTAGGTTTAGGGAAGAGGCGGAAATGATTTACGGTTTCTCAAAACACGACTTATAAATCCTCGCTGAAAACACACTACTCGATCGAGTAACTAACTTACTCGATCGAGTGACCCCTACTCGATCGAGCTCCCAATCTACTCGATCGAGTAGCCTCGATTAGATCGAGTACCACACGCACAAAGCTTACCTCGTCACAAGTTATTGCTCGTAAGGTTTCCGAAGGTCAAGACATGCGCCTAAGGTCGGTTAACGTCAGACAATGGGTCCCTAAAAGGACGGGTATTACAGTCTTCCCCCCTTAAAAAGAACTTCGCCCCGAAGTTCGACTCATCTTCTCCCGAACCATACGACAAAGAAACCAAGGTCATCACCACCGCTTACCCGACACAGGTCAACATAGCTATTTAGAAATACCATCCCACTACGTATGTCCATCAAACATCATCATCATCCACCTTAATGCACAGAACACAACACGGCCCCCAGCTAATCACAAACTTTCTTTTGAATCACTTGAACGCATACCAATCACAAAACGACTAACTCAACCATCACCTGCACCCACTACACGCTACTATTTAAACGTACATCCACACAACTATTAGACTATACTTTCATTCATTACTTGTCAACAACTATCGATTACGAAACATAAAAAACAGCGATCCTACCATTGATTTATAACAACACATGTTACTGATTCATACAACACATATATCATTCCACTCTATTACCTTAACCACACAACACAATTCTACTAAGGACAACTCCACTATTGCTAATAACATCTAATTCTCAAGCTAACATAACGAATAATTACTGAAAATAAAGTATGCAACATGCTATTTTATTCAACAATTATAAATTCTTACTCAATTGCACAATAACCACTATGAAACTATTCAAACAATCATATAAAACTATTCAAACAATCATATAAAACTATTCAAACAATCATTCCCATACTTTAAAATACCACAAAAATACTGTAAAATTGTTATAATTACATCATTTTTCTTTTGCGACATTACTCTTCCCCTCTTAAAAGGAACTTCGTCCCCGAAGTTCAGCATCAAACAACTTTCTTGTTCCTCAACCGATACACATTATACCATATTGACATTACTCATAAACCACAAACAAACTTTATTCATATTGACATAACCTACTCTTTAACATTACACAATTACAGCTCGTATAAACGTAAAACCATTGAAATTATGTAGCACCCCACAAGGTATATTATTATTACAAACTAACAGCAAAGTCGCCAATTATTTGTTATGCAATCATACTCATTATGCTACAACATTATAACCATTGTATTCCACTTATCCCATTCGACTTGATATAGACTACAACGTTATACAAAGACCACCGAGAATAGTGCAACATGACCATTATGCATAATCGACTCATGACAGCAACTACACTTTCTTGACATTACGTACGCATGACCCACATGATATATCTATACATATGCAATCATTATCAGCTTTGAACAACACCACCGCACATTATATTACCTGCATCAATCTGGTTTATCGTTTCAACCAATATACATAGCATGATAATTATAGATATAACACGACCACACACAATAATATAACCTTCGGTGAAGCTAAATGATGATACTAAACACCCACAATAAGGATTAATATAATAGCATCCAAAGACATGACGTTTCAACCAAGTTTCAATTCGAAAAGTTCATATAATAGTGACACTCGATCGAGTTGGTCAGGCACTCGATCGAGCTGGCCTTACTCGATCGAGCTCATCAGCTAATCGATCGAGTAAGCCGAGATCAGAATACTTCTTCCAAGGTCACACCTGCAGCTGCTTGATCGAGTGAGGGGCACTCGATCGAGTTGCCACAGGTCGAAAAATCCCCTAAAAGTCAATCATAAGCCAGACAAGCATATAAACACGAGTCGAGACACTCTCCCGACCCTAAAATCCTGCATAACAAGTCCAAAGATACTCAAAATACAGCCTTATGGCCAACATACAAACCAAAGATAAAATAAAGTACCAACCGAAAACAATTATCATCCACTACAAACCATGAAACAAAAGAAGAAGAAAAGGAGTATCATCACTCCCCATGCTGCTCATCCATGACCTCATCACCACCACCACCACCAGATGTTCCCGCCCTTGCTGCACCATGACCTATCACCCCACCAACACCAGCATCTGTACCCATACGCCAAGGGGCCAAGCAACCGTAGGGATAGGACTGGGGCTCTCCCCAAGTAGATCGCTCCACGCCAAAAGAGTGGAAGACTCCACTGTCGTCCCCAACACCTCTCCACCAAACCGGCTGAGCTCCCGTGGTCCCAATGCTCTGTACATATGCCATCTCATGGAGGTTCTGGAGTGTCAAGGTAGAAGACACCATCTCCGTGAGGTCGCTCACTCTCATCTCAAGACTATAGAAGGAAGGGTAACCAGGAAACTGGTATTGTGGCGGCACTGGCTGCTCCGGCTGCGCTGGTTGAGTCTCAGCCACCCTCTCCCTCACTCGGCGTGGTCCCCTCCCCACTCTAGGCTGGGCATCCTCAGGTCTCACATTCTCCCCCTTCCTCAGCTCAGGCATCACCTCTAAGATATATGGGTCTATGAGGTAGAGCTGTCTCGGTGGGACCTCCTCCACCTCCTCGTCAGAATCGGCAGCTATCACTGCCGGTGGTAAGGGCTCAGTCGCGGGTAGGTGCTCAGGAGCTGGTATCCGCATCCAACTCATACCCCACACTCTCCATGCTAAACTACCATCCCCCAAGGTTCTCAACCATTTCTGGTCGAGGAAATACTCTCGATCCAAGGTAGGCACCGTAGGAGTCATCGGGGTATAGGCCGAGGAGGCCTCAAAGGTAGTCAACCTCTCTGCCAAACGAGTGGCAGTGGCGCCACAACTCAGAAATCGGGTGTCGGACGAGGCCATAAGGGCTAAAGTAGCACACACAAAGGCAGGGGCACTAAAGGTGACTGGCTGGGACCGGGTGGGGTTAAGATAAGACACTAGCAGCATCAACTCATGTGAGTTTAGCTTACTCACATCCTTCCTCTCACAGAGCAAACATGTCAACGCACGGAGGAAAATATTCAAAGTGACATGTTGAATAGCGTTGATCAACATGTTACTCGAAGTAGAAGCTGGTTTACCGGTGAAGCAAGGCATGAGGCTACTAACCCCACACTCAGACGGAATATCCCTGAGAGCTCCCTTGGCGGGTTTAGCCAAGCCAAGGTGTGTTGCAAACTGTAGATACCTCATTTCTACACCTCTCGCAAACCACCCGGTGATGATTGGGCCGCATGTTTGGTACACGGAACGATTTGTGACAGTTCGTAAGATTATCGTCAAGTGATTGCTCAAATATTAATGTCTACCTCTTAGTTGTCATCTACGTGACGATACGGTCGTTTTGACAGTAATTAGAGTACATTTGGAGTCCGGGCCTAAAACCGTCTCCATTTTCTGATAACCGTTAAATCCCGAGTCAGAATGTTCTGGAATGCTCCGGATATTTCTATTCCATATTTCACAATCTTTATCTTTTGGTAAACAATTTCCCGTAATATTCACATAAGATATTAAGGAAAACCGAATTATTCCGTCCTACCATAACTTAAACATGGAAATCTTTCTTCCGCAGGAGGAAACCACTTGGGAACAGACGCAGCAGGTGCTGCGCCTCTTCCAAGAGACGCAGTGGCTGCTGCGCCTCTTCCCAGGTCCTTTTCTGCGTAGTTTTCGTATCTTTTTTCATATCTTTCCGAGATTCACTTCCAAAGAGTCTCCGAAACCCTAATTCCTCCACGTGATTAGTATAAATAGGAGCCTTCGTTCCTCATATTTCTCACGCGAGTGTCCGCCCTTCTCTTCTCTCTTTGCATTCTAGACCTTCGTTCTTACTTTTTGGCGTCTACGTGCTTGAACATTCGACCACGTAAGCTCGGATCCTTCTGAGTACCAGCCTCGTTTGCATGACCGACCAATTTGACTAACTCCACATCAACCAACTTAATTAATCTAATCGTTTTCCTCTTACGAGGGCACTTTCTTTGCATTCGCGTCGAGCATCACTAATCGATATCTTAGTCCTTCTCGTTTCGTCAACATGTAAGTCTGAGGGTGTATAATCTCTCTTTTATTTATTGTAATTTTCATTATTGTAATTTATAATTATTGTATTTCTTTTATTGCTTGAATGTTTTCACATGTAATTGAGCATTAAATCCTACTTCGACCCAATTGTATGCTAAATTAATTGTCTACCGACTTAGCCTAATTTTCACATGTTAGGATTAAAACTTGGATGTTGCATTGCATGCATATAGCCGACGATATATCAAATACGAATAACTTCCCTAATCATTAGTAGAGGCCGCTATCGAGGCGGGCGGGATTAGGTGTTCAATCAAAAGAGCTTCCTAATACGTACCCTCACCCCTTACTCCAGATCTCCGTGAGCACCCGTGTTCATTGGCATCCACGAGAGTCATTCTAGACATAGAATGCTAAGGGTAACGATTGCTTAGTGTTCATGTCTCTACTTTGTGTCTTGACATGACACGAGGTATTCGAACGGTTCCAATTTCCCATAAAAATTGGTGGCGACTCCATACAAAAATGCAAACGCTTGTTCCTCTTCTCTCCCAAGCGCCCCCGCTGTCCACAGTTTGGCGACTCCGCTGGGGAAAATACACTTACGTGTAGCAAGGGTGAAACTTGAACAAGGTTAGGGAATAGTTTGTACAAGACAATTGTCGGTTTTCATAACTCGGTCTTCCTAGATCATTTTATTCGGCCTTCCTAGGCCCAACCCAACCCATTCGACCAATCGTCCCGTCTAAACGGTCCTAATTCTTAATTGGGCCTAAGGATGGATAGCGATTGACGTCATCCATACCATGGTACTTACTCTTGTTTGTATCAAGGGCCTTCACTACTCGAGGAAATGGACTAGGAATCGGCCTTACTCTTGTTTGGTACGAGCCTCTCCACAGACTTCGGGTTTGATGGTTCGGTATGGCAACCCACCCTTTAAACCAAAACCCTTTTAAATGCACTCAGCATCCCGTTATAATGCTTGTATAAATGTTTGTACCTTACGTGATCACCATTTCTAAACAAAACCATGACGATTTTTCAAAAAATCAAAACCCTTTTTCTTAACCAAAATTTCGAAATAGGCCTTCAATTAGCGCAAAATCCAGTCAAAACTCTGTCCGTTTGTCGTGTCAAAATTCGGGTCACAAAACCCATTTCAAAACCTCACTTTGAGTCCATTCCTACAACTACACTATAGTTGACTAGGACACACATTTTCAAAAACCTTGTCTTTCTTCAAAGCTCACTCAACACGAGTGGCACACACCCACTTCACGAGTCAAAACATTTCTTCTTTTAGCAAGTGTGTTAGAATGGTCGATCGTGTTTTGATTCGTCGCCGATCTCTTATCCAGTTTCCAAGATGCCTGGATCCAGCGAAACAAACCTCCACCAACTTCAAGATGGTAATGATCGAATCCTAGCCGCGCTAGCCCAAATGCAAGTTACCCAAGACCAAGTCTATGACCGCCTTGAGCTCATCGAGGGCCGTATCTATGCCGTAGAGGGAAGGTTTCCTCCTCATGAAAATGAAGTACTAGGTGACTCTGATAATGAATCCAAGGATGAAAATCCTCTTATGGGGATGACTGTAGCTGAGAAAAGACTCCAATACTTAGAGGAGCAATTGATGTACCTTAAGGGGGATGACATTTATAGGGAGAACAATCGCAAGTATGAGGCCGTCAATTCCAAATTGCCAACTAACTTCAATATGACGGATATCCCTAAATTCAAGGGACACGAGAACCCTTTGAACCACATCCGTGCCTTCAAGGATTACATGTCTATCAAAGGCATCAAACCCGAGATGTTCTTAAGGATATTTCCTTCATCTCTTGACACTATCCCAAAACAATGGTTTTACTCCTTAGATCACAAGAAGGTCGCTACTTGGGAAGATGCCGCAATCGAGTTTTCTAAACAATATGCGGATAACGCCGAGATCCAAGTAAACATGCGTACTCTAGAGGTTCTTACCCAAAATGACAAAGAAGGATTCACCGACTTCCTAAGTAGGTGGAGGAAGACTAGTACCCAATTAGTTGAACGCCCGGATGAGGCTACTCTTGTAGAGAAGTTTGTGGACAATCTCAAACCCATCTATGCCAATCATTTGAGGTACCAAAACATTAAAACTTTTAAGGACTTAACCGTACTAGGGACAAGAATTGAAGATGACATCCGTAAAGGACTCTTGTCCAAAACGATAGGTCAAGGATATCAAGGTTCAACAAGTCGTTCATACGGCTCTACTAGCAAGACCGATGAAGTTAATCTTCTCGAGCCATCCAAGAAAAGTACCCCACCAAGGAAATTCACAAATCTTGGGGACACTTACTCCAACGCTCTAAAAAGGTTAATAAAGCAAGGTAAACTCCAACCCATTGGGCCTACTCCCGAACCCGAAAGGAAATCCAAATTCTGGGACGAGAACTCGTACTGTGAATACCATAGGGGCAAGGGGCATGACACAGAAAAGTGCTACAAGTTGAAAAACGTGCTTCAAGACATGATTGAAGATGGTCGATTGCCAATACCACCGGGAGGTAAACCCAACAACACTCAGAATCCTCTTGGAGTTCTAGTGATTACAAGTGATGAATCTACCTTAGATTGCTCACACCTTATTTCTCCAATCAAAAATGAAATCTATGCAATCGAGAATGAAGAGTTCTACTCTACTATCTCCCCTACCATTTCCGACTTCATCATATGGGCGAGAAGTGTAGATGGGCAAGTTTGGGAATTAGAAAACATGGTGACAACTTTACGCGATCCCAACGCAACACCCAAAGAACATGTGCCACTAATCTTCTCTCAAAATGCTACTATGCAAGAAGTAGTCACCATGGTTGAAAAACTAGTTGACCAAATCATACGACTGGAAGATGAAATCATGAGAATGAGAGAGCTAACTGCAATCAATGGTGTTTGGGCCGACGATGATGAAGCCGAGTATCTCATTGAAAACTCCCTAGTCGAAGAAATAGTCCAAAATGGTGAAGACCAAGATGTAGACCTCCTAACTCGCTCGGGTCGTCCATATCAAAGCACTACTCAAAACGGTCCAACCAACGTTGTCACACCAAATGATAACGAAGAGGACTCCACTGACCATTTGCTCAAGCAATTACGAAGACGAAGGTGATCTTTCGGTCGGCAATTAGTAGCAAGCTCATTCCCACATCGCCAAGCTTTACTGCAAGCTTTGGCCAAACTAAATGTAGCACATAACTCGACGCCCGAAGATGTAGTCAACTTGGTCTTCCAAGAATCACCAAAGCTAAGTAATCCTATTACTTTCTCAGACGAAGATTTGCCACCTTTTGGCGCCAGTCACAATTTAGCTCTTTACATCACTGTCATTTGTCTAAAGAAAAACGTGCCAATGACTTTGGTAGATGATGGCTCCGCGGTCAACATCATACCCCTCAAAACGGCATACAAGTTAGGCATGAAAGAGTCGGATTGGACCCCTACCAATCAAGGTGTGCGTGCATATGATGGTATGCGACGAAAGGTGGTAGGACTTGTTAACCTAACCATAGCCACAGGGCCAATTGAACGAAAGGTTAACTTCCAAATAGTGGACATTGAAGCTTCATTCAACATACTTCTGGGAAGGCCTTGGATTCACACTTCCAAAGCAGTAACATCCACCCTTCATCAAAAGATCAAGATCCCACTAAATGGCAAAGTAGTGACGATCACTTCGTCACCCATCAAGGCAATAATCGAAAAACAGTCGAACAATCAAGTCCTTGCAGATCCCGTATACGAACTTGGAGGCTTCCAAAGTGTAAACGTCATAGAAAGTGAATTGGCACCCTTATACTATGATCCCTACTCCAATTTGGTGGTCAACCACATGCTCAAAACCCAGGGATACTTCCCTGGAATGCCTTTGAACCCTACCCGAAGAAACACCTTCGCACCATACAAGGAAGGCAACTCAAAGAGGATACCACTTGGACTTGGGTACAAACCCACTAAAGAAGAGGTTCTCGAAATGCTTGCCCAAGTCCAAAATCGCAAGCATGTAGGAGTCCAAATGAGACCCTATCTCCCTACTTTAAATGGGTACTTTGTTCAAGAAGGAAGTCTAGAACTCTTTCACGGATTTCCCGAGCCTTGGCATTATCTCGAGAGGAAGCTAGCCGGGATCGAGATCTTTCACGATTGCTACTTTATCCCTCCAGAAACGGTTCCTACCGTCAAAACTCGTCAAGCACCTTGCTTGGACGAACAGGCCGTTAGCCTATTGTTTGGAGAAGATCGATTTTTCAGGGCCGCGCAGGATGAGATCATTACCATGATACTTCAAGACGATCGCTTCGACCCCACCGCGTTAATCACAGAAACCAACGCAAGACAGGAGAAAGGATGGAGAAAATCAATCAAGTGGACCAACAATCAAGGAAGACTCTTCAAGCTCACCACTAGAGAAGGAGAGATGTTCAAAGGAGAACCAGAAGACGATGAGTTCGAGTCGGAGTCGGAGTCAGAGTCAGAGTCTAGAGAAGTCATTAGAGAGTCTCCTCCTGTCGTCATCCCCGCTCCCTTTGTTTCTCCTAGCTTAGCCTCGAGTAGTCACAGTAGTTCGGGAAATGCCCCAACCACTGTCCCTTTGCCGCCACTGACCATGGATCAGTTGGCTTCTTTGTTTCAACTCTACTCAAATTTTAATATGAATAAATCAGGTTCTGCTTACTCTTTGTGTTATCTTGAGTGCAATTCTGTTTACGATGATACTGAGGATGACCAAGACCCAGACTCGATCGAAATACCTCCCTACATAGCCAAAGAAATACTACAGGAAGGGGAAGGGGGACCAGTGATAAAAGACACCGAACCCATCAATGTAGGAACCGAACTAGAACCCCAAGAACTTAGGATAGGGACCACCTTGAGCTCTACCGAAAGGGCCGATTTCATAGATCTCCTAAATGAATTCAAAGACGTTTTCGCTTGGTCCTACAAAGACATGCCAGGGATCGACAGGGATATCGCTGAACATAGAATTCCGATTAAGCCAGGTTTCAAACCTGTGAAACAGAAGCTTCGACGAATGAGAACAGAATGGGCTCTCAAGATTAAAGAAGAAGTTGACAAACAATTCAAAGCCGGGTTCATCAAACTTTCCGAGTATTCTGACTGGGTAGCCAACATAGTACATGTACCCAAAAAGGATGGGAGAATCCGTGTTTGTGTTGACTTTAGGGACTTAAACAAAACAAGTCCAAAAGATGACTTCCCTCTACCTCACATCGACATATTGGTGGACAATACTGCTGACCACGCGTTACTATCCTTCATGGATGGATATGCAGGTTATAATCAAATCAAAATGGCCATGGAAGATATGCATAAGACCGCCTTTGTCACCCAATGAGGAACCTATTGTTATACGGTCATGCCGTTTGGATTGATCAACGCCGGAGCTACATATCAACGCACCGCAACTACACTCTTACATGACATGATGCACAAAGAAGTTGAGGTATACGTAGATGACATGATTGTCAAATCCAAGGAAAGAGAGGGGCATATTGCGAACCTTCGCAAGTTCTTCGCAAGGCTACGAAAGTACAACATGAGGCTCAATCCTCAGAAATGCACATTCGGGGTAACATCTGGCAAACTCCTGGGATACGTCGTTAGTCAAAGAGGTATAGAAATAGATCCTTCCAAAATCAAAGCTCTGATCGAAATGCCACAACCTCAAACAGAAAAAGAAGTCAGATGATTCTTGGGAAAGGTGCAGTATATAAGTCGATTCATATCGAAACTTACAATGATTTGTGAGCCTATCTTCAAGAAACTCAAGAAAACAGACCACGCCATGTGGGACGACGATTGTCAGAAGGCGTTTGACCGAATCAAAGAGATATTGGCTAAACCACCAGTGCTCATGCCACCACAACGAGATCAACCTCTTGGTTTATATCTCACAGTAACCGAAACGGCCATGGGTGCCATGTTGGCTCAAACAGTAGGAAGCGAAGAAAGAGCTATCTACTACCTTAGTAAGAAGTTCCTGGAGTACGAGTGCAAATATTCACAACTCGAAAAGACATGCCTCGCTCTTGTGTGGGCAACGAAGAAGCTACGCCATTACATGCTTAGCTACTCCGTCAAAATATACTCCAAAATGGATCCAGTCAAATACCTCTTCGAGAAACCCGTCCTCAACGGACGCCTAGCAAGATGGACCCTGATGCTCTCAGAATTCGACCTCAAATACGTGCCACTGAAAGTTATTAAAGGGCGTGCCGTCGCCGAGTTCTTCGTAGAAAATCCCATCAATGACGCACAAACGATAGACACTTGGTCATTTCCAGATGAGGATATACTCCAAACTGATGTAGATTCCTGGGACCTTTACTTTGATGGAGCATCAAACTTGAGAGGATTTGGAATAGGAGTGTTGCTCATTTATCCTGAAGGCGAGCATACACCAATTGCTGTCAAACTCGACTTCGAGGTGACAAACAACGCTGCAGAATACGAAGCTTGTCTCATTGGACTACAAGCGGCAGTGAGCTTAGGCATTAAAAACCTCCGAGTACATAGAGATTCATCACTGATCATCAACCAAGTTACAGGATCTTGGAAAATTCGAAGCGAAAGCCTCGCACCTTATCAAGCTAGAATAGACCAAGTGGCTCAATTCTTTGATCACGTAACCTACCTACACCTACCTCGGGAAGAAAATCAATTTGCAGACGCTCTTGCGAAACTTGCATCTTTGATTAACATGCCGGATCACACGGTGGAAATGCCTTTGTGCATCGAACGATGATCAGAGCCAGCTTATGTCCACCAAATCACCGATGAAGAAGTGATTGCGCAGGAGCCCTGGTTCCAAGCAATCCTGAATTTCAAGCTCAATGGTATCTATCCACTCGATATGGACAAGAGGGAACAACGTGCTATACGCCTGCTCGCTTCCCAATACGTTCTCATGCAAGGAGAGTTATACAAAAGAACACCTCTTGGTGTAATCCTACGTTGCCTTGATCATTCACAGGCGCAAAAGGTGATGGAAGAAGTCCACGACGGAGAATGTGGTCCCCACATGAGTGGGCCCATGATGGCAAAGAAAATCAAACGTTTGGGGTATTATTGGACCACAATGGAATCCGATTGCATCAAATATGTAAGACATTGCCACAATTGCCAAATCTTCGGGAATGTACAACATGTCCCTCCTTCATTGCTCTATACAATGACGTCTCCCTGGCCATTTTCTGCTTGGGGAATTGACATAATCGGGAAGATAACCCGGCCGGAACAGGAGGTCCTTTGTTTCATCCTAGTAGCAATTGACTATTTCACCAAATGGGTAGAAGCGGCTTCCTACACTAGTCTTACAGCTAAAAATGTGGCAAAGTTCATATAAAACAACATCATCTGTCGATATGGTTGCCCACATGAGATCATTAGCGATAACGGATCACATTTCCAAGCTGAGACCGAGCAATTGCTAGCCAAATACAAGATTAAGCATCACCACTCTTCGCCCTATAGACCACAGACTAACGGCGCGGTAGAGGCGGCAAACAAGAATGTTGTCATGATTCTCAAGAAAATGATTGACAACTATAGAGATTGGCCAAGCAAGATACCCTTTGCTTTGTGGGGGTATCGTACATCTGTTAGGACGCCCACCGGGGCTACTCCTTTCTATTTGACCTACGGCATGGAAGCTGTACAACCAGTCGAGCTAGAGATACCATCCTTGCGTATTTTACTAGAAAGTCAAATCCCGGAAGCCGATTGGAAGAGGGATAGATATGAAGAACTCATCCTCCTGGATGAACGTAGGTTACGCGCCTTGCATAATGTCCAAACATATCAAGCACGTATCAAACGAGCTTTCAACAAAAGGGTTAGGCCAAGAAACATCAAAGAAGGAGACTTAGTGCTCAAATCGGTTAGAGCTCTTCTACCTGTTGACCCACGGGGAAAATTCAAACCTAATTGGGCCGGACCATTTCTAGTCAAATCCATACTCCCAGGGGGTGCGGTTAGAATCACAGACCTAGATGGGAATGAGTTTTCGAACCCAACAAACCTTGACCAGCTAAAACGATACTATGCCTAGAATAGAAACAAAAACGCGCCTCGCGTAACCCCACGTGTCGCTCTTGTGGCACTAAATAAACGGCCCCTGGCCAAGCTGAAATAAGCTAATGTCACTGTGCTCTTACATTTTGACAAATTTGTCATCCTCGTATCATCAAATAAACTAAATTTGCACCTTCGGAGTAAGCAAAAAGCTCATGCTTATTTTCTAAGTTCATTACAAGCTCTTGCTTAGAACAATTATTCTCTTACATTTACTCGAACTACGCGCAAGGGTTTGATTTCATTTTTTTTAAAGTGAATACGTAGGCAATCCTTCACAGGATTCAACCCGTTATATCTAAAATGTAAATAGAAGGACATTTGCATTGCATTTGGAATTCGACAAGAATAATAAATAGAAAATCACGACGGTTTCATAACCATTTAATCTTTTTTATTTCATCTATTTTCTAATAATAATAGTACGCTACATAATAAAAAATAGAATAGGCTAGGATTCTAAAAACCCCACCTTTTTATTACAACAATAATAATAATAATCAAATAATAAATAAAGACTCGGGCTATTCCTCCATCTTCCCCTTGCCCTTGTCATTCTTGTCATATTTCTTGTCACGACCTCGAGCCGGACGCTCTTGCGCCACTTCGGACCTAATCACCAACGGTCTTTCTCGAGGCCTAGACTTTCCATTCTTGCTAATCACCATTTCTGCGACAGGAGTAGTCTTTGGTTTCTTCGAAGGATGAACGACTTGAAACCCGACTTCTTCTTCTCCTTCCGTCAGATGCTTCTCTTTCTCTTTCTCTACCTCGCGCACCTTGTAGTCAACGGGCTCGCGCTTCCTCAATCTCTCGCGCTCTTCCGGAGTAGTGGCCTTTCTCCATCGCAGATAAGAATCCGACACCCACAAGGCATTAGCGGAGAAATTCAAGAACCACATGTTTCTTTGGGCCCATTTAATGGCCCACTCTCTTCGGCTCTCCCTAGTAAGCGCCATAGCAGTCTGCGGGACGGTATCAAGCTTCGGGATCGTCTATTTCAGCCCAACTTGTCTCATTAGCCTTTCCGGGAAGATGCACACCATAAACTCCAATCCAGGAATGCGCACGGACCTAGTGGGATCCAAAGAAGACACTCCAGTGACGGATTTGAGGTGCCACCACGGTACGACCCACCTAATCAACGGGCCATCATCGCTCTTCAGTTTGTTCTTCCAGTAATCACAGACCCGAGTGAAGTCCACCATGTACAACCTCGTCCTCATCGCAATCGAGCGGGCATGATAGGAAAGCACATGAACTGGGGGCTCGATCAATCGGAGCCGTTCCATAAGCCAAACCTACCAAAAGCGGGTATTAGACAAAAAAAAAAAAAACAAACGAAACAAAAAAAAACGAAAACGAAAAAAAAAAAACGAAAAAAAAAAAGAAGAAGAAGAAAAAAAAATTGTCTTTTACCTGCAGAATGACGGGGCTTCCCAAATACGGTAGATCACGGTTGGATTTCCTATTATCCAAGCCCAAAAGAATCTCTCCTAAGCATAAGCAAGTTGGGCTCCTGCGCAGCTCCATTTGCTCAACAAGGCCCAGAAGACGGGGATCACCTCTCAAGTCTTCATCAACATGCCCTTGGAAGACATACACATGCAACAAGCAAAAGCCAAATGCCCTCCACCTAGCAACATGAGAAACGGTGGGGTCGGCCCTGTTGATGAATCGATTTATGAAATCCAGCATCCGCACGCCCTTCGAGGTCACTAAACGGTCCACCTCAAGTCTAGTCAACCCAAGCAAGTCTCTAAATTTGCTCTTGTACCCTTGCAAAGTGGAAGGAATGGCAGGCAAGTGTTCGGGATCCCACCCACCAATAGCGGCAATTTCTTCAGGAAATGGGCAAATATCACCTCCAGGGAACGCAAAAACATGGTAATTCGGGTCCCAATAGTCAAGACAAGCATCCAAGAACGGTTTAACAACCTTGATAAGTTTTAAACTCAACAAAGACCCAAAATTATAAGCACCCATATCATGTTTCTCCATGTTCGAAAATTCGTTGGTCCATTCCTTCAAACGAATCTCTAAAGTATTCATGATGAAAAGATTATTTTGAGAATTTTATGTAAATAGACGAAGAAGAGACGGAAGATTTGTGTGAATAAAAGCTTCATCGACGTTTCTATTTATACTAATTTCTGTTTCCAAAAATCCGTCAGAGCGGAACACCTTGGGAACAGGCGCAGCACCTGCTGCGCCTCTTCAAAGAGACGCAGCTCATGCTGCGCCTCTTCCTCAGCTTCACTTCTGTGATTGTCCACGTTGGATCTTTCTTAATTCCGTGACGAATAATTTCCTATTCCTACGGGTTATTATTTTGGTAAATACGTGAAGATTACCAAAGAACTGATTTGAGATAACTCCCTTTGATCATAGACCAAAGAGGTGTAACTAATTTTGTAAAAACTTCCTTATCATTATTGAGTCATTCGTTTTGCGCTAATTAAGGCCATATGTATATACAAATGTATGTTTTGCGTGATTTCTATGTAAATTTCGGCAGCATGACGGCGTAAACCGTCATCTACCAAACCTGTTCAAAACTAACCTGCATATACAAGCAACACAACCCAGCAGCAAAGGCACTCAGGCCGTCGTATATACACCAAACAAAGGAAATGTACAACAAACTGGGGGCTCTCGCCCCAAACAAAGTCCAAAAATGTCCAAAATCAATGTCCAAATGTGCAAGTCTACAAAAGCTACACAAGACTACTGCTGGTCGCCCTCCAGCTCTGCAACTCTTGCCGCAAGAGCAGCAATCTCGGCGTCCCGAACCTCGAGCTCCCTCAACAAGCGAGCTGTCTCCTCCCGAGACTGGGTCAACTCTCGCTCCAGCTCGCGGTCACCCTGTAAACAACAACAAAATTGGCTCATGTCAATCGTTTCAAGCAAAGTTGGAAAATCAAAAATAAAAAATGGAATAGGCATAAGGTTCATACCTGACGACCTCGACCGCCGACAAGTGCCTCGACGGCAGTAGCTCGCAGCCGGTTGGCTACCCTCCACAACGCCACAAACCGAGACGGCGCAACCTGCATTTCCAAAAAGAAATTCTCAACAATTAAACAAACTCAATCAAATGTGTTTCTACACAGAAGTTATGAAAAGTTAGAGGATTTACCCTCCAAATCAGACGCTGCCAGTCGTCCAGGCCAACATCCGTCACAGCTACGTCAAAGTCACGCAGCTCAGAGATCGTCGTCCTCCCGGTCGCGTCAGTGTACTCGAGGGTCTCGGGGTACTCTGGAGGCTTGATGCCCGCCGCCTCGACCTCCTGCAAAGTCAAATATTTCTCATTAATTGATAATCCTTCATCATAATTCTCAAAATAAAGTCAAGAGGAAGAGTAAAAGATGCTCACCACTACCGGCCAGTACGCCAACCTCCCGTAGAGGAACGCCGAGTAGTCCTCGCCAGGAAGAAGGAAGGCGTCACCACTGGCACCAGCCAAGTCCGCCTCCCTCTCTGCCTCGGAAGGATCCCTGAACATCGTCCTGGGAGGATCGACGGGAACCGTCAACACGTCCCGAGAGCACTGACGAGCCAAGCGCTCGCCCAAGTACCACACAGGACCCATCGACGTCCTCAACAACAGTCGGCTCGAGCTCCTGGGTCGAAGGACCTCAGCCACGAAAGGAGGCGCTCCAGCGTACTCCGCCCAAGGTCTGGGCACCCACTGTGACAAGATAAACGAAGATCATTCCTATGATCAATTAAAAGACAATATAAGAAGCAAATGAATATAGGTAAGATACTTACGCTGTTCAGCTGAAGAGCGTTCACATCCCGCCGATAGACGCCGTGAGAAGAACGCTTGCTCTTCGTCCTGCACATCACCCAATCCCTCACCACGGGATAAGCCTTCTCCAGCGGCTCCGTCCTCTTGGGCGCGAGGCCCGGGAAGTAGGAGTACACCCACGCCTGCGAAGCAATATAGTTAATGACGATCTTTCGTAATTTGATAAGGAAAGGAATTGATTTCGGTCTAAAGGAAGGTTCATACCTCCAGCAGTAGTCCAGGTCTGACAGCACCGGGAGAAGTCCCCTTATCCATCAACTCCGGACGAACCATGGCCCTCATGAAGCGGATGAGGACCGCAAAACCAGCAGTGACCTAGTCCCAACGCCCTAGGGAGCTCAGGTCAGAAAGGAAGGGAAGAAGCTTCGTCAACAGCCTCTCGCCCTTGTCTCCGAGGTAAATCGAAGACAGATACCACCAGAGCCACAAACGAGCCCTCTGCTCAGCTGTACAGGGGGGAGGAGCCGTCTCCCTTCCGTCAATCGTCACCAGCGCCGGGATCTTTCCCGCAAAGTAGTCTCGAACGTAGGAGATGGGCACCAAACCCAAGATTGATGGACAGCCTTCGGCGACAAGTTCCGGCCGATCAATCTCCTCGCCTCGGCCGAGTCCACCTCATGGCGATCTCCGCCACTCCACCTCCTCGGTCCCGCACGGCGGACGAGAAATCATGCCGTAGTCCTCCAGAGTGACTCCCACCTCACCGAAAGGCATGTGAAACGTGGAAGTCGTATCCCAGAATCGGTCCAAGAAAGCGCGGACCAGGCTAAGGTTAGCCCGCAGCTTCCTCTTCGCGATATCCCTCCAGGCCTGCACCAAAAGACCGAACGCTCCACGCTCGATCATGGCCCGCTCCTCTGCCGACAGCCGCTCGTAGTGCTCCATCGTTGTCGTGTAACCCGAGAACGACCTGATGTTCCCGGCCTCCTATTGTGATTTGAAACAAAAGCAATCTTTAGTTTTGAATGAAATTTGAAAGGGATGTGAACAAATGAATGAAAGAGGATGAGTAATGAGTAGTGAATTCCTATTTACCAAGCTCTTCACCGTCCTGTAGGACAGGTGACCCTCTGCAACCCACAGCAGGTGCCTGCTCTCCCAAGTCTCAGCCCACGCAGGAGCTCCTCTCAGCTGACGACCTCCTCGCCCAACGTTGGCCCGTCTCGGGGCCTCCTCCTCCTCGACAGCCTCCTCCTCGTGGACCTCGTCCCCAGCAGCCATCACCGTGGCGGTGAAGGCCTGCTCTAGCCTCCTCGACAGTAGCAACGTCTATCTCCATGGGAGCCCTCCCAGAAGTAGAAGCTACATCACCTGCAACATTGAAACAAATTTAGGCCGCGTCACGTGACGACAAGCCTTGGTTAAGGGATTTTCGAGCCTTCGAAGCCCTGAAATCGCTCTTTTCTCGCCACATTCTCACCAACCCGATCACTCATGTGGTAATTTGGGTCAAGTCAAGCCTAATTTGAAGCCTAGTTTCGGGTTCAAGTCGAAATTTCGGCAGCATTTCGTTATAACGGCGATTATGCCCTAGAAAAGTGTCCTGAAAAAGTCGTCACAAATCAAAATTCTGAGATGGTAGAAAGTTTACCCATCATTCAAGGATCCCAAATATCAAGTTTCATCGCAAATGGGCAATCCTAAGGCTATTTTCGAAGCAATTTACGGTTTAGCTGTGAAACCGTCTCAAATTCATTCAAAGGCTCAAAACTCAACGAAAATTCAAGACAAATACATGGTTATGTGCCTTATATTACCAATTATCCATTTCTAATGTCAATTTGACAAGGCAAATGCATTTGGGGGAAAAGCCCCAAATTTTCGATCAATTGGGTCATAAACCCTAATTTTTTCGACTCAAAATTCGACAAATATAGACGACTAATGCAAGAATGAGACACATACCTCGATTAGTCATGATTAATGCAAGCTTTTGGATCAAACCTCGGCGGAGATGATTGATTTTTGAGAGAGAAATTGGAGGATTTGTATTTCGAGCAAATGAACATAAGCCTCTGATTATCGCGTTTTTACGCAGAAAAAAACACTTTGGGGAATAGACGCAGCAGGCGCTGCGCCTCTTCCAAGAGACGCAGCTCTTGCTGCGCCTCTTCTTTGTGTTCCCTCCATACGGATTTTCAAAAATTAGTTATGAATTCGTTATTTGTGGGCCCATCTTTGGTGCGCCTCTTCCCTGATGCTATTTTATCCTTTTGGTCCGTTTGATGATTTTCTTTCATTCCGGCCCGCATTTCCAAGCCAGCAGCAGGCTGTTGCATATTATTTATTTCTTCCAAGACCTTTTGCTAGTCACAACAAGCATTTATTCCTTCACAGAATTCGACACGCCTTCATTATGTTTCCCGACGAGAGTAAGCGGATACACTTTCCCTCTCATGACGTGAAGAATAATTCCCAATCATGTCTCCAGCGAGAGTAAGCGGACGTACTGTCCCTCTCAAGACATGAAGATTAACATCTACCTAAGCAGGTTTCTCCTCAGCAGTTCCCGCCTGTGTCCTGCTACTCGCAATAATTTCTCGAAGACTACCCAAGCAGCCATCTTTCAGCAGTTCCCGCCTGTGTCCTGCTACTCACCTTACTTAGTCCTGATGCCTGATCTTCGCTCCATAGCTCCCATGTACCTCCGGAAGCATTTCGAGAAAGAAGTCTCAGGTATGGTCTCTTCTTATGGCTCGCGAGCCTCCTTACGTAGTCTAATGGACTTTAAACGACCCTCCCCGATAGTCGACAGACTCTAAAATGTTCCCGACGACAGGTCCTTGGTTCAGACCCCTTGAGCCGCCTCGCGTCGCCATAGTCGTCAGGTTGTAATCTTCGATTGACCTGATGGCTATACTTTGACTTTCGCCTTGTCCAAGCCTCAGTCAAAGTGGGGGCTCTGTAGATACCTCATTTCTGCACCTCTCTCAAACCACCCGGTGATGATTGGGCCGCATGTTTGGTACACGGAACGATTTGTGACAGTTCGTAAGATTATCGTCAAGTGATTGCTCAAATATTAATGTCTACCTCTTAGTTGTCATCTACGTGCCGATACGGTCGTTTTGTGATAATTAGAGTACATTTGGAGTCCGGGCCTAAAACCGTCTCCATTTTCTGATAACCGTTAAATCCCGAGTCAGAATGTTCTGGAATGCTCCGGATATTTCTATTCCATATTTCACAATCTTTATCTTTTGGTAAACAATTTCCCGTAATATTCACATAAGATATTAAGGAAAACCGAATTATTCCGTCCTAACATAACTTAAACACGTAAATCTTTCTTCCGCAGGAGGAAACCACTTGGAAACAGACGCGCGCAGAGTCTTTGCGCCTCTTCCAAGAGACGCGATGGGCTACGCTGCGCCTCTTCCCAGGTCCTTTTCTGCGTAGTTTTCGTATCTTTTTTCATATCTTTCCGAGATTCACTTCCAAAGAGTCTCCGAAACCCTAATTCCTCCACGTGATTAGTATAAATAGGAGCCTTCGTTCCTCATATTTCTCACGCGAGTGTCCGCCCTTCTCTTCTCCCTTTGCATTCTAGACCTTCGTTCTTACTTTTTGGCGTCTACGTGCTTGAACATTCGACCACGTAAGCTCGGATCCTTCTGAGTACCAGCCTCGTTTGCATGACCGACCAATTTGACCAACTCCACATCAATCAACTTAATTAATCTAATCGTTTTCCTCTTACGAGGGCACTTTCTTTGCATTCGCGTCGAGCATCACTAATCGATATCTTAGTCCTTCTCGTTTCGTCAACATGTAAGTCTGAGGGTGTATAATCTCTCTTTTATTTATTGTAATTTTCATTATTGTAATTTATAACACGACCACACACAATAATATAACCTTCGGTGAAGCTAAATGATGATACTAAACACCCACAATAAGGATTAATATAATAGCATCCAAAGACATGACGTTTCAACCAAGTTTCAATTCGAAAAGTTCATATAATAGTGACACTCGATCGAGTTGGTCAGGCACTCGATCGAGCTGGCCTTACTCGATCGAGCTCATCAGCTAATCGATCGAGTAAGCCGAGATCAGAATACTTCTTCCAAGGTCACACCTGCAGCTGCTTGATCGAGTGAGGGGCACTCGATCGAGTTGCCACAGGTCGAAAAATCCCCTAAAAGTCAATCATAAGCCAGACAAGCATATAAACACGAGTCGGGACACTCTCCCGACCCTAAAATCCTGCATAACAAGTCCAAAGATACTCAAAATACAGCCTTATGGCCAACATACAAACCAAAGATAAAATAAAGTACCAACCGAAAACAATTATCATCCACTACAAACCATGAAACAAAAGAAGAAGAAAAGGAGTATCATCACTCCCCATGCTGCTCATCCATGACCTCATCACCACCACCACCAGATGTTCCCGCCCTTGCTGCACCATGACCTATCACCCCACCAACACCAGCATCTGTACCCATACGCCAAGGGGCCAAGCAACCGTAGGGATAGGACTGGGGCTCTCCCCAAGTAGATCGCTCCACGCCAAAAGAGTGGAAGACTCCTTTGTCGTCCCCAACACCTCTCCACCAAACCGGTGAGCTCCCGTGGTCCCAATGCTCTGTACATATGCCATCTCATGGAGGTTCTGGAGTGTCAAGGTAGAAGACACCATCTCCGTGAGGTCGCTCACTCTCATCTCAGGACTATAGAAGGAAGGGTAACCAGGAAACTGGTATTGTGGCGGCACTGGCTGCTCCGGCTGCGCTGGTTGAGTCTCAGCCACCCTCTCCCTCACTCGGCGTGGTCCCCTCCCCACTCTAGGCTGGGCATCCTCAGGTCTCACATTCTCCCCCTTCCTCAGCTCAGGCATCACCTCTAAGATATATGGGTCTATGAGGTAGAGCTGTCTCGGTGGGACCTCCTCCACCTCCTCGTCAGAATCGGCAGCTATCACTGCCGGTGGTAAGGGCTCAGTCGCGGGTAGGTGCTCAGGAGCTGGTATCCGCATCCAACTCATACCCCACACTCTCCATGCTAAACTACCATCCCCCAAGGTTCTCAACCATTTCTGGTCGAGGAAATACTCTCGATCCAAGGTAGGCACCGTAGGAGTCATCGGGGTATAGGCCGAGGAGGCCTCAAAGGTAGTCAACCTCTCTGCCAAACGAGTGGCAGTGGCGCCACAACTCAGAAATCGGGTGTCGGACGAGGCCATAAGGGCTAAAGTAGCACACACAAAGGCAGGGGCACTAAAGGTGACTGGCTGGGACCGGGTGGGGTTAAGATAAGACACTAGCAGCATCAACTCATGTGAGTTTAGCTTACTCACATCCTTCCTCTCACAGAGCAAACATGTCAACGCACGGAGGAAAATATTCAAAGTGACATGTTGAATATCGTTGATCAACATGTTACTCGAAGTAGAAGCTGGTTTCCGGTGAAGCAAGGCATGAGGCTACTAACCCCACACTCAGACGGAATATCCCTGAGAGCTCCCTTGGCGGGTTTAGCCAAGCCAAGGTGTGTTGCAAACTGTAGATACCTCATTTCTACACCTCTCGCAAACCACCCGGTGATGATTGGGCCGCATGTTTGGTACACGGAACGATTTGTGACAGTTCGTAAGATTATCGTCAAGTGATTGCTCAAATATTAATGTCTACCTCTTAGTTGTCATCTACGTGACGATACGGTCGTTTTGACAGTAATTAGAGTACATTTGGAGTCCGGGCCTAAAACCGTCTCCATTTTCTGATAACCGTTAAATCCCGAGTCAGAATGTTCTGGAATGCTCCGGATATTTCTATTCCATATTTCACAATCTTTATCTTTTGGTAAACAATTTCCCGTAATATTCACATAAGATATTAAGGAAAACCGAATTATTCCGTCCTACCATAACTTAAACATGGAAATCTTTCTTCCGCAGGAGGAAACCACTTGGGAACAGACGCAGCAGGTGCTGCGCCTCTTCCAAGAGACGCAGTGGCTGCTGCGCCTCTTCCCAGGTCCTTTTCTGCGTAGTTTTCGTATCTTTTTTCATATTTTTCCGAGATTCACTTCCAAAGAGTCTCCGAAACCCTAATTCCTCCACGTGATTAGTATAAATAGGAGCCTTCGTTCCTCATATTTCTCACGCGAGTGTCCGCCCTTCTCTTCTCTCTTTGCATTCTAGACCTTCGTTCTTACTTTTTGGCGTCTACGTGCTTGAACATTCGACCACGTAAGCTCGGATCCTTCTGAGTACCAGCCTCGTTTGCATGACCGACCAATTTGACTAACTCCACATCAACCAACTTAATTAATCTAATCGTTTTCCTCTTACGAGGGCACTTTCTTTGCATTCGCGTCGAGCATCACTAATCGATATCTTAGTCCTTCTCGTTTCGTCAACATGTAAGTCTGAGGGTGTATAATCTCTCTTTTATTTATTGTAATTTTCATTATTGTAATTTATAATTATTGTATTTCTTTTATTGCTTGAATGTTTTCACATGTAATTGAGCATTAAATCCTACTTCGACCCAATTGTATGCTAAATTAATTGTCTACCGACTTAGCCTAATTTTCACATGTTAGGATTAAAACTTGGATGTTGCATTGCATGCATATAGCCGACGATATATCAAATACGAATAACTTCCCTAATCATTAGTAGAGGCCGCTATCGAGGCGGGCGGGATTAGGTGTTCAATCAAAAGAGCTTCCTAATACGTACCCTCACCCCTTACTCCAGATCTCCGTGAGCACCCGTGTTCATTGGCATCCACGAGAGTCATTCTAGACATAGAATGCTAAGGGTAACGATTGCTTAGTGTTCATGTCTCTACTTTGTGTCTTGACATGACACGAGGTATTCGAACGGTTCCAATTTCCCATAAAAATTGGTGGCGACTCCATACAAAAATGCAAACGCTTGTTCCTCTTCTCTCCCAAGCGCCCCCGTGGGCCCCCGCTGTCCACACAAACATATCCATTGTCAATAGAAAACTTGTGTTCATAAGGCGGAACTCCACAGTTTGTTCCACCGCATCGTACTTAAAGGAACTCATAAACTCAAGGGTAAGAAAATCATACGAATTTTTCCTGAGACGGTACAACCCAGTCATCCCCAAAGTCTCGAAGATGTGCCTAACATCGGTCTTAATCCCCAAGTCAGTCAAGAGTGTCGTGTCTATACAACGGGTAGGTCTCATCTTTCGTCTCTACAAGGCCACAAAATTACCCCTTTGTGTGAAGTCCACAAAGATTACAGACGGGTACTCGAGTACTGTCGGGACCGTAGGTCCACTCCCCTCTCCTACCTCGGGTTCAGAAGCCCTCCCCCTCTTGCTCTGTCGGGTTCCCATGGTTGGTCTCGGCATCTGTTTTCAACACATGACTTGAAACCATGTAAAACAATCATGTATGATCATGGAAAAGAGATACTAAGTACACACTTTCACCAGCAGTCCAAAAATTATAAGTATAAGCTGAAAGAGTTAGTGTGCCCATATGTCCGGAATATTGTATAACCGATTAATTCTATGTGGCTACAGTGTTCTGCTAGGAGCCGCTTGTAGTCTGAGTCCTAAATGAGTTAGGATTTGGGTAGTATTAATCGGTCCTACAGGGTCACACACTAGATGAGTTTTGGGCAATTATAATTAATATAGATTAGTTATTATAAAGGTAGTAAGAATAATAAAAGATTATTCTATTAGACTTTCCATATCCTAGATAGTCTAGGATTCTCCTTAAATTTCAAGTGAGAAAGAAGAAAGAAAATTGCCCTTAAATTTGTACTAGCATACATACTCATATTGTGTGGATACCGGTAGAGGCGTAACACTTAGGGCGTTATTGTGAGACGGTCTCACAGATTATATTACTATTCAAGGATCTGCGATTTGGGTTTTATTATACTTCTTATTATTAGCATATTATTGGAATTCTTCAGCATCCAAGTAAGTTTGCTAATCACCCCTTTTATTCAATCTTAATACTTAACATGCATGAGGTATTGGGAATACTGTAATTCAAATCTTTTGAGAATCGCTACAGAACCCTTCAGTGGTATCAGAGCGAACATGTATTGTTAAGTATTAGATTAAAAGGTTGCGCCTTTAGATATAATTGTTGTATCTATGTTTTTGTTCTAGAGCTACAAGATTAGGGCTTTTAAATTGAATTAGTTCAATTAATGCAATTGTTGTATGTTGTTAAACATTAAATATAGGATTGTATCATAATAGATGTTGACTTGTATCGTAATATTTGATATTATGATGTATTCCTTTAATTCGATTAAAAGAACCCTAATTTAATTGATTTTAACAAAGCCCTAATTTGTTGTTAGATGCCTATTTTAAGAGTGTCTTAAAATTTCCAATTTGATTGGATCTAATTAGATTAGATATGTAATAAACCCTAATTTGATTAGGTGATTAAATTATTTAATCAGTTTTTAATTTTGATTAAAGAAAAAAATTATTTCATCGAAACACTATTCACGCACGGTATCATTCACGATCATCGTTCGCGGAATGTTACTGTTCATCAGTTTCGAGTGTCGGATTTTGATGTTACAATAGTGTTTTTCGAGTGTAAATGGTATTCTAAACAGGACTGCATAGCAGGGTGGCGTTTTTAAGCCAAATTCTGACGTCTTGATAGACTTTCAGGTCGTTTTTGATTAAAAATTATGATTTTGATTTTTCATAATTTGATTTTGGGTTTTAATCAATTTCATTGATTGATTGTTACAATGTTGTATTGATTTATGTTTATATCTTTATTTATTGTATATATACCCTGAATGATACGATTATCTACCCATGTTATTATGTTTTTGCATAAGATGTTTAAAAACAAACAATTACGAATTGTTGACGATTATGAATCGTTTTTGGGTTCTTAACTTGACTTGTTCTAATTTACAAATGTTTGTATATTATTGTTTACATATGATGTTTAAATATTAATTGAAACCTGATGTGTTGATTAGAACGGCTAGGTTCCCTTATACCCTTTTCCTAAGAGAACTAGCGCCATGTTTAGGACCCGTGTCATGTATGACTCGATATTCCCTTAATTAAAATATTAAGTAATGCCCTTCCAAATTAATGACTGTAAAATACTTATATCGTTGGAAGTATTGTTTGCCAAAGTAGAGTACTCCTTCTATATAAGTTGAATAGGTGGGTAACAGTTACCCACACGTGAGATTTGGTTCACTTAACAAGCTCATCAAAACAGTTTTGGACTTTGGGGGCAAATAGTCACGTCACATAAAATGTTACCTGACGACTAGGAGTCTCATTTGGTGCGATTGACATATGATGTCTACCTTGATATGTGTAATTTGGGCGATGAGCCAAAACTCACTCAAGTTATATATGATTGGGGATTCTAGGATACTATGCACATATGAGGGTTGTGTGTGTAGTAAATCTTAAAATTGTTTAATAATGTCGTACAAATTGTGTGTCTTAAATTGGTTGAGATAATAACAGTGTATTAATATATCGATTTAGTTTTGTATATGTTGATAGTTGTAATTTATCATTGTTGTCATGTTTTTCAAGTGAGTTTGAATCGTTCAAATTCATAGTTTGGTTTCTTTGAGAATTGTTCTCAATTAGGCAAAATGAAGTTTGTCTTCAAAAGAAATTTTATCAAATCATACTTAATGCTAATGTATAGTTTAGACTATATACCGAAAGTCATAAAGATGACTATTTGTACCATATGTGTCAATTGTTTAAAATAATGGAATTGTTCCCGCTTAGTGAGAAAAATATGTGGAATGATCCACTTAGTCCACTTGTCATTGTTATGACATAATTATATTGATAATTTGGATTAATTGGATATCCTTCTTATCAAAGGTTGATGATTGAAATTATTTCAGTTCCACCTTAAGTTATATTCAATTCATTGTGAATGATGCATATAACTTAAGCGAATTTCTCACTTAGTGACAATTGAGTTTCATATCAAGAAGAATCAAAAACTAATGTTCTTTGAGTTCATCAGTAAAGAGATTTTGAAATATGAGTTTAGACACTGGTAATGGTAGAATGGACAATCGTTGTCAAGTCCAAGAAGATCAATGTCTAAACATGTATGGAAATCATTTAGTGATTAACGTCATTATTGTAATAACAGATAGCATTGGAAAGATAGCTTTTAGAAATGTCTTGAAGATCTGCGAAAACTATTGAAGTATGACTTCTAAATGAAGTATGTATGTTATAGAAGTAAAAGCTACTACGAATATTCTACTATAAGGTATAAGATACCAAAGATGGTATTTACATTATGAATGTAATGCCATGTGGAGTAGGATAATGGTAAAGAATGAAATAGATCTACGTATATAATGAGGAAATGCATTATGCGTAGAAGTTATTCATTTGAATGTTGTATTGTTCAAAAGTAGATTTATTTGAATAATAGTTATTCTTACATTTGTCGTTAGAAAAATGTTAATTCTTTCATGTTTGGACATAAACTGAATTAATATTTTATAAAGAATAATTGTTGTTCTCTTTCTTGTTAAGACAATTTTAGTTTTGTTCAATCTCATCTATGACATGAAATACAAAAGGGTTCAAGTCTTATGACTCGAGTTTTACGCGCTTACAACATTGTCTTATGAGCCAATAAATAAGAAACATTCAAAGAAGTTCCATGATGATGGAACTCTAAGCCTTGTTGATTTGGATCAACTACGGCAAATGGATTTTGTTTAAATGGTGGAAAAACTGTAACGTGCCTCTAACTTATTAAGATGGCAACCGACAAGTTTGGTCACACATATTCAGATATGTGTGGATTAATTAAGTGATGTTGTTAAGGAATGAGATTCTAATACTTCTTCATAATTACTATTTTCAGTAATTATGCATATGTTCATACGATGAATATTAGTCTGACCTTTTAAAAGGTTTATGTAACGCCCCGTAATTTCGGACCGTTAATATATTTCGAAAATAATTTATTAATCAAATAAAATTTGATATTTAAGTATTTAAAGTAAAAATAATTCAAAGAAATATAATTTTATTATATTTTGAAGAAAAGTATTTATTTTGATAGTTTCGAGATGTTTAAAAACAGTTTAAACCGTGTAAAACTTTTTATTTCGAAATAAGGGCGTATCGGGGGGAAAATGACAATTCTTTTGAACATTGGGTAAACGAATTTGGAAATGGGTCATATGAATATTCAATTTTCTTGTAATCTCGTGTTTAAAAACTTTAGTCTTGTCGGAATTTGCATTTGACTTACGGTTTTAATTATTATCGAAACGAGTCAAAACCGACTCGAAAAATCCCGACTCAAACCCGCTCTTTCCTTTCTTTCTCTCCTTTCCCGCGGACCACACCCCCTTCCCCTTCATTTTTTCTGATTTTCTTTGTCTTCATCCTCTAACTTTCCCAAAAAACAAAACAAAACACCATTTTACCCAAATTCAAGCTAATTTGGTCATAACTTTCTCATTTCTTATCGGTTTTTCGCATAATTTATATTTTCGGAATCCCCTCGTCGAGATCTACAACCTGGTATAATTTAATTTCAGTTTTTTTGAAGTTGTTTTAAGACGAATTTTCGGAAATTTCGGTGTTCATGCTTATTTATTGTGTTTTTATTGTTTATTTAGGTGAAGAATTGGAAGACGAGTTTGGGGACTCGTATATTGTCGAGGATAGCGGCTATTTGTTATTAGGGTTTGGTTTTTAAGGTGCTAATTGCTCTTTTTCTAGCTTAAGGTAACATATTTCGAGTTACTCGACGAAAGATCGTCACATGCTTTGTTGTTTTTGGATGTTTTGTGATTTTTGGTTTGAGTAGAAATTTTCACATGTTAAAGTTTGATGCATGCATGCTTAATTTATGCCTTTTGTTAGTTTAAGTTAACAAAGTTGAATTGGGAACGATTAATTAGTGTTCAGACGATGTTATAATGAACAAAAATAGAAAAAAGAGAGGTGTAGGGGGCGGCAGCAGCCCGGCAGGCCCACGGCTGGCCCATGGCTGGCCCGGGTCGATCCGTTGCTTGTTTCGCGGTTTTCCATGCATTGTTCGTCATTTTAGGTTCATTAATGAGATAATTAGAATAAGTAATGTATGGGTAAACTTTTGAATTAAATCAAATTATTAGTAAAAATTATGTTAAAGGTAAAAATTATATTTATTTTGGTAGTTGCACATGTTAGTATAGGTTAGAAAATGAAATTGTAAAGATTAGGCTCAAAATGAATTATATAGCGATAATTGTAATGTTTTGTTGATTGTGCCGAAAACTGAGCCTTAGTCCCTTTGACTGATGCAATGTCAGTTAATTGAGTGATTGGTCAGCCGCAATTTAACCGTGCACTGTCGCCGCAGGTGGGGTTGCGGGTAAAAATTCGGTTGAATGAATTAGATAATCGGCCTTTTTCTTGTTTTAGGCCATTTATTATATCTCTGTTTCACATGTGTAGTTAGTTGAATTTAAGTAGCTTCTTATATTGTAGAAACGGCCCTAGATTCCCTGAAGCCTTTAACATGGTTAATATTGTTAGAATTGGAAATTAGTATTGAATACTTATTGAGGACACTTTGTTGGATTATCTCTTTGAATAGACATTTATATAGCCTTTCACATGATAGAATGTTAGCATTTAGGTTGGTAAGTTGGACTTTTTGTCCTCTTATGGTTAAGTGGGTGTCTTACTTGGCTTGTGTGGTGTGGGCTAAAGTATTCAAGTGGGACTAGTGGGACTAGGTCCTAGGTGAGTATTTCGGCCTTCATCATAGATAGGTCTTTATAGTCTTTGACGAGTATATGTTCCTTTGCTTGATAGCCTTTGTGTTCCGACTAGTGGATTTATATCCAAGTTGGGGCATGACCTCGTTACTTATTTTGATAGTAAGTGGTCAGCTTAAGTACTAGCCAACCCTTTGGTGGACTCCTTAGGGTACTCACTTTGTTTTAGAAAAATTGTGGGTCTTGGGTGCGGTGGTGTGTATCCGCATGTCTAGGTCTCTGCAGATTTTAGGCTAGGGTTGTGTTGTGTCTTGGCCATGTTTTATTAATATTAAACCGAGCCAAGATACCGGTTCGATTACCTTCCCTACCTCGTGGCATAGACTCGAGTTACAAAGTGACTATTGACCGTACTAAGAACTTATGCCTGTCTTTAATATATTGCCCTTTCTTGTATGGTGATTTTATGATGAACGTAATAGGTGAGATGTAAGCGATTCTGATTGATAAAGTTTGGATTCTTGTTTGTTATATGTTTCACATGATAGTTTATTTTGGTCAGTTAGGGGGTCATAGGTTAGAATACTTGATAATTAGATTAAATATCATGTTGTTTACATGTTTTACTACATGTTACATTAATTATGACGATTCGTGGCTGGGAGGACTCGAAGTTACTCCCCACTGAATTGTGGCTTTCGTGTTTGTATAAAATGCGATTGACAGGTTGTTGATGCTTTGTTGGGGTCACAGACGAGCTAGTGAGCATAAGGAACCTTGGACCTAGTTTGGTTATTCTTATAGTAAACCTTTTAACTTTTGGTTTTGTATATAATTTGAAGGGACATATGTCTCCCTTTTCTATTTTGGGTTGTATCATTATGTATTTTCTTATCTTTAGCGGTGTTAAGTAAATTAGATTGTTAGCAATTGCAGGTTTTGGCACCCGCCTATTGGGAATGTTGGAAATGTTGTGATTGGTTTAGAAAAATTTTTGAAATTACAGGTTTTTTATATAGTTGGACCAATTACAAACATATCCTACCAGTTTTTCTGTAGAATTTAAGTAATTAGATAACGCTAAATTTAAGGGTGTCACAGTTGGTATCAGAGCCTATTGCTCCCGACGCACGTTTATGCACCCCACCTAAAATCACTTGACCTTTAAATAATAAACTTGAGAGATGGGTAGGATGGGTAGAGTTAGGATTTTATGTGGTAGTCTGTTTGTGATTGCTAATTGTTAGGTTTGTTGATTGTTAGTTATTAATTTTGGTGCCGTTAAAGATTGGTTATGCCAAATGAAGAATGCTTCCACTTTCTCGATATTTCTTTCCGTATTCAGTGTATCTTACCTTAATCTTCCAATTTCGTTGTTCATTCGTCTTTCAAATTCCTCTTATCTCGCCTTGGTAACTACTCTTCAATTCTTTCTCCTGATTCATCCTTGGTTCGTTTTCTCCTTATAACAAAAGTCCATGTGGACACCTTCCTTTTATTCCGCAGGATAGTCCCCTTGTTCAAGAGAACCCGGTTTTGAGAGAATGTAACTTTGGAGGGCGTGAACGAGTTGAGAAATTGATTGTTTAAGGTTTGAGTTGTATAGGAGAATATAACTTGGGATCCTTTGGTTAGTCTTGTTAGTTGTACTTGATATGGGAGCCTAGTGAGTTGAGAAACACCTTGGGATTTATGACTATTGAGAGCTTGTTTGTTATAAATGATTGAGCATAGGTACTACCTTAGCACATAAGATCGGATGAACTTGAGCTATTTCATTTGAGAGTCTCGATGTTTCTTGTGGAGAATTAAAGGAATAATAGTTAGGCCTAAACCTTGTAGACTTTGAAAGGAATACAATTAGACATTGACGTTGCTTAATGGATTGGTATCGTACTTTGGAATTAGTTAGTTTGTTAAACCTTTTGAGTTGACCAAATCTAGTATAGAGTAGCCCTTGTTGACCTTTCGAAATTTGAGAAATGTTAAATGTGGGATTATTAGTTGGTTTTAGTGAGTGATATTGGTTACTACTTGAGGTATGGTATGAGAGTGAGAGTAAGCTACATTATTGGGAGGTTTTAGCACTTGTTTTGGTAACTAGAAAGGGTAATGGTATGGTTGACACCAATTGTTAGGCTAAGGAACATAATTTCAATTTATGGTTTTAGGAACTCTGAGGTGATAAAGTGTTGTTACAATTATGACCTTGTTCCTTGAGAATTTGATGGTAAGTAAGTTTAGGATATCAAATTTGAAAGAATACTCCTTGGGGATGTTGATGACCAGAATGGATTGGTAATGTGATTTGGTATTAGTTGGCTCTTGAAAGTTCTTGAGTTGAGAGAGACTTAGTATTGAGAAGAATTTGTTAATCCTATAGTTTTATAGACCTTGAGGTCGCACTGAATACTTGAGATGATGGGACGGTGTTGTAGCTGAGTATAGCTGAGTGTAGTTCCGCTTTTGGCAATCCTTAATAAGTAAAAGGATAGAGGAACGTGAGATCCTATTGAATTTTTCGGATTTTGGGGTTGGTATGTTACTACCTTGTTTTGAAATGAAAACCTTGTAGAATATTTGAGGAACCCATAGTTGACACTAGTTGTATACGAATATAACTTTGTTGGAAGCCTTGACCTTAGGCTTGTGAAAGTTGTTTTGGAATGTTATTGTAAATTTGGATCTTATATTTAATCCTTTGAGGGATCTTTCTATTGGAATGGGAATATTGTTGGGAAGTAGGATTGTGAATCTTGAGTAAACCGATCAGATGATTTGTGTGGTGAACCCATTTATCTTATAGTTAGTGCTAATTATGGATTGGATAGTGCAACTTGTTGCTTGTGGGTTGGTTTCAAGCATGAATGCGTTTTGGGAATTTTGAATCTTGGTAAGGATATAATATTGTTACTAGTTTCAACTTTGGATTTTGATTTTGTTCGGTGGAGGATATTGGTGAAAACATTTTGATTGGGAAATGGTTAAGTTAATTGTAGAGGATAGAATTGTCTTAAGGATTAGCTTATGCGTAGACTTGTCGATGAGTGGTTCAGATGGCTCTTTGGATTAGTGTGGCTTCTGGTTGTTGCCCTGTTGATGTTCGGAGGACCTAGTAGGATGACTCTGTGGTTGGAAAATTGAGTGAACCTTTCTCGATGTACCGATCTTCCTAATTCCGATCTCCGACAATTGTCATTCTTGCTATTCTGGCTTGTTTCGTTGTGTTCGCCTTTATGGAACTCATTTGACCTCTTGAGTAAAGCGTCTTGTTCGTTGACATCTTTATTGACTTCATCCAAAAATTCCACCTTTAAGAGTTCAATTCCTTCTTGTCTGTTGGGTGTGAGTTCCCTATCACGACTTGCACTTCTCGTTCCCGAGTTGTTTTCCATCTTGCATAGATTCTATATAGTTTGAGTAAACTTTTGATTCATTTTTCCTTAATTTGGAGTTAAATCTACAAATTGACCTCTTTCTATAACATTTGAAAATGATTTCTCACTCTCTTTCAACCCTAGTGTTCGATTGGATACTTAGGCTATTTCTCGTTTTGTGTAATGATTCCTTTTTCTTACTCTTTTTCCGAGTTACTAAGCCTTATTTAATTATAATTTAGTAAGATATTATTCTTACTATAGAACTTTAAACTTAAATTTTGAAAATACTTTTATGATTTTCAAAGGTTTTAACATTAGTGAATGTTAAATCTCGTTGTTGGTGACGTCCCAATAATGGGTTTTCTCATTTATTGGTGTAGAAATATTTTTATATCTTGATATGAATATGGATGTTCTTGTCTGATCAACAAGAGTATCACCGTTTCATTGAAAAGATACCTATATTTTCTTATAACTATAATTTCTCCTTCTAAGTTTCGAGGACGAAACTTTTTAAAAGGAGGGGTGATTGTAACGCCCCGTAATTTCGGACCGTTAATATATTTCGAAAATAATTTATTAATCAAATAAAATTTGATATTTAAGTATTTAAAGTAAAAATAATTCAAAGAAATATAATTTTATTATATTTTGAAGAAAAGTATTTATTTTGATAGTTTCGAGATGTTTAAAAATAGTTTAAACCGTGTAAAACTTTTTATTTCGAAATAAGGGCGTATCGGGGGGAAAATGACAATTCTTTTGAACATTGGGTAAACGAATTTGGAAATGGGTCATATGAATATTCAATTTTCTTGTAATCTCGTGTTTAAAAACTTTGGTCTGGTCGGAATTTGCATTTGACTTACGGTTTTAATTATTATCGAAACGAGTCAAAACCGACTCGAAAAATCCCGACTCAAACCCGCTCTTTCCTTTCTTTCTCTCCTTTCCCGCGGACCACACCCCCTTCCCCTTCATTTTTTCTGATTTTCTTTGTCTTCATCCTCTAACTTTCCCAAAAAACAAAACAAAACACCATTTTACCCAAATTCAAGCTAATTTGGCCATAACTTTCTCATTTCTTATCGGTTTTTCGCATAATTTATATTTTCGGAATCCCCTCGTCGAGATCTACAACCTGGTATAATTTAATTTCAGTTTTCTTGAAGTTGTTTTAAGACGAATTTTCGGAAATTTCGGTGTTCATGCTTATTTATTGTGTTTTTATTGTTTATTTAGGTGAAGAATTGGAAGACGAGTTTGGGGATTCGTATATTGTCGAGGATAGCGGCTAGTTGTTATTAGGGTTTGGTTTTTAAGGTGCTAATTGCCCTTTTTCTAGCTTAAGGTAACATATTTCGAGTTACTCGACGAAAGATCGTCACATGCTTTGTTGTTTTTGGATGTTTTGTGATTTTTGGTTTGAGTAGAAATTTTCACATGTTAAAGTTTGATGCATGCATGCTTAATTTATGCCTTTTGTTAGTTTAAGTTAACAAAGTTGAATTGGGAACGATTAATTAGTGTTCAGACGATGTTATAATGAACAAAAATGGAAAAAAAAAAGAGAGGTGTAGGGGCGGCGGCGAGCCGCGGCGAAGCAGCCGGCGGGCCACGGCTGGCCCATGGCTGGCCCGGGTCGGTCCGTTGCTTGTTTCGCGGTTTTCCATGCATTGTTCGTCATTTTAGGTTCATTAATGAGATAATTAGAATAAGTAATGTATGGGTAAACTTTTGAATTAAATCAAATTAGTAGTAAAAATTATGTTAAAGGTAAAAATTATATTTATTTTGGTAATTGCACATGTTAGTATAGGTTAGAAAATGAAATTGTAAAGATTAGGCTCAGAATGAATTATATAGCGATAATTGTAATGTTTTGTTGATTGTGTCTAAAAATCGAGCCTTAGTCCCTTTGGTCGATGCGATGTCGATTAATTGAGTGATTGGTCACCGCAATTTAACCGTGCACTGCCGCAGGTAGGCTGGGGTTGCGGGTAAAAATTCGGTTGAATGAATTAGATAATCGGCCTTTTTCTTGTTTTAGGCCATTTATTATATCTCTGTTTCACATGTGTAGTTAGTTGAATTTAAGTAGCTTCTTATATTGTAGAAACGGCCCTAGATTCCCTGAAGCCTTTAACATGGTTAATATTGTTAGAATTGGAAATTAGTATTGAATACTTATTGAGGACACTGTTGGATTATCTGCTGAATAGACATTTATATAGCCTTTCACATGATAGAATGTTAGCATTTAGGTTGGTAAGTTGGACTTTTTGTCCTCTTATGGTTAAGTGGGTGTCTTACTTGTCTTGTGTGGTGTGGGCTAAAGTATTCAAGCTGGGACTAGCTGGGACTAGGTCCTAGGTGAGTATTTCGGCCTTCATCATAGATAGGTCTTTATAGTCTTTGACGAGTATATGTTCACTGCTTGATAGCCTTTGTGTTCCTGACTAGTGGATTTATATCCAAGTTGGGGCATGACCTCGTTACTTATTTTGATAGTAAGTGGTCAGCTTAAGTACTAGCCAACCCTTTGGTGGACTCCTTAGGGTACTCACTTTGTTTTAGAAAAATTGTGGGTCTTGGGTGCGGTGGTGTGTATCCGCATGTCTAGGTTTTGTGATTTTAGGCTAGGGTTGTGTTGTGTCTTGGCCATGTTTTATTAATATTAATTTGAGCAAGTTACCGGTTCGATTACCTTCCCTACCTCGTGGCATAGACTCGAGTTACAAAGTGACTATTGACCGTACTAAGAACTTATGCCTGTCTTTGATATATTGCCCTTTCTTGTATGGTGATTTTATGAATTGTAATAGGTGAGATGTAAGCCGGTTCTGATTGATAAAGTTTGGATTCTTGTTTGTTATATGTTTCACATGATAGTTTATTTTGGTCGATTAGGGGTCATAGGTTAGAATACTTGATAATTAGATTAAATATCATGTTGTTTACATGTTTTACTACATGTTACATTAATTATGACGATTCGTGGTCGGGAGGACTCAAGTTACTCCCCACCTGAATTGTGGCTTTCGTGTTTGTATAAAATGCGATTGACAGGTTGTTGATGCTTTGTTGGGGTCACAGACGAGCTAGTGAGCATAAGGAACCTTGGACCTAGTTTGGTTATTCTTATAGTAAACCTTTTAACTTTTGGTTTTGTATATAATTTGAAGGGACATATGTCTCCCTTTTCTATTTTGGGTTGTATCATTATGTATTTTCTTATCTTTAGCGGTGTTAAGTAAATTAGATTGTTAGCAATTGCAGGTTTTGGCACCCGCCTATTGGGAATGTTGGAAATGTTGTGATTGGTTTAGAAAAATTTTTGAAATTACAGGTTTTTGATATAGTTGGACCAATTACAAACATATCCTACCAGTTTTTCTGTAGAATTTAAGTAATTAGATAACGCTAAATTTAAGGGTGTCACAGTTTACTTGAAATAGACTCGGACTGAAGTAAAGGTAAACTTAGGAAGACAATCAATATCGCTCGATTTGATCGAGATGGGGAAACTTGAACCAAATGTTTATGATCATCATAATAGTAATGAAATTGTTTCACTACTAGTCTTAAGAAGACAATCTAAGTTTCACAGTAAGAATATTAGAGAAAAATTGTTTTTTCTTAAAGGACATCACAAACTAAAATTGGTATGTGGTATTTTGGGAATGTCACAAAGATATAACTATGCGGGTTCGTCCCAAACGGGAAATATCATACTAATTTTATTTTGATGGTGGTCTTTTTCTGAATGATTGTGGAATGTTATGTCTTATAAGATAAGAAGAGCCCTATTTTGATATGGTTCTGTCTATGATGAGTCATGCAGATCTCGCTATTTTATACGCTCGAAATTATCTAGGTACACAATTTAAAAATTGTTTCCATCTAAGTCAATGAATATACATTACATATAAGATATGTAAGGGAATTGTTCCTATATAGTATTTTCTTAATATTTGAGGTCTTTAAAACTTTAAAAAAAAAAAAAAAAAAATTCTGAAATTTAGACTCAAATTTGACATATTTTTGTGGGACTATCCTAAGGTAGGATATTAATTCTACGTCCCATTCAAGTACAAAGAGTTTGTTACTTGAAATGATTCTCAATGGGAATGTTGTCTCTAAAGAAACAGTGGGAGTAGAATATTCTTGAAAAGATCAAGATTCATAGTAATTCTCATCAAATGTTGATGGAGATGGCTAAGATCCATGAAGAGTCATGGATGTACCATCTATGAATAAGCCCGCATAAGTTTGACTTTAAAGGAAGCAATAGTAAGCTCCAACTCAAAAGGTGAAAAGTGGCTAAAGGCCATGAATCCAAAATGATTTCATGTATCATTACAAATTTTTAGACTTAGGTTGATACCCCGATGGTGCTGTAACTATATAGAGTTTGGATTCTCCTAGCACATGTGAACATACATGAAATGAGATTTGACAGGTATACGTGAATAATGTAGTTTTCCTTAATGGAAATATGCAATAAGTTGTGTCAGATACACCTTGAGATTCACGTTATGAGAGTGTGCTAGGCAAGTGAGAACGTTTTTGAAACGAGTATCCAGAGGTTGGAATTTTCGATCTCAATAAATGATTCAGAAGTTTTTTGAATTATTTGAGATACGGATAATTTTATATGTACACGAAAGTTATGGGAGTATAATTCGCTTTTATGGTTTGGTATGTTAATGACATACATATTAAGGAAACGACATTTTGTTGTCTCAATGAGACTTGCAAAGATATTGTTTATGTACTCGTATGACGAGTGGATACCAATCTAGTCTTGATGAATATTATGGACAACATGAGAAATAATCATTATAAGTTTGTTACATTGATATTAATTTCAAATAGACAAGTATGGTTCCTGATTGTAATCTGGACACATTTTGTTTAAATGAAAGTAATTATGTGCTGAAATGGTTTCAAGTACGACACTATGACTAATTTTATAACTAAAATGAGTACTTTGTTGCTTATGAAGAAACAAAGAGTACATTTGATTTAAGAATCAAACGTGTGCTATTGATTTTACTTTATTCAGATAAGGTAAATTAAATATATGTAAGATAGTAATTGATGCAATGAATGCATGTCCTGTAGAAAACCTATTTCGCAATTATAATATGAAAATTCATAGCACTGCGATTTGTATAAGACGCATTAGCGAGTGGTCTTGATACTACCATGAGGTCTTTATTTTAGTGGGAGGTTATGCTCGATATGATTTATACGTTTGTATGACATGTTCTTTTATATGATAAAAGGTTGATTTTGCATTTAATTATCGTATAATTGAATGTTTGTCCTAAAATAGTATACATTGTTTAAACAGATCACCAAGTGTGTGACTTGGTTATGGAACCCTGTTTTGTAAGATAATGTATTTATATAAGTCTCTAATCAGGGCATAGTGAAAGGGACACTTATGTCTCATAATGATTAGTTGTGAGTTGGTTGATGACTACATTCCGTAAGTCATGATATTGAGATATCAAACCAGGCACATCGGTACATGTTTGGAATGTGTATTAGACTGACCCGTCAAAGAACTTTGTTAAGGTTTTGCTTAGTGTCAACAACGTTTCTTTCATCGTTTGGTAGTTTTTAGACCTAAGTCCTTGACTATTCTGTACATGTGAAGTGCTAGTTTTGACATCATCAAACGTCAACCGTGACTGGTGGCAATAAAGGTGATGGTTGAACTTGTCATGGAATATGTGACAGAATGTGGTTAGACAAAATGGGATTTGCTCCTCCTTTGAGAAAGGAGTTTATCATCTTCGGCCTCTCGAAGAGTGGGAATTGTATAAGTGCATGGCCATGCCCAGACGAGGTGAAAGTCAGTCGTCTGTTGTAACAATTCAACTCAGAGATTCGTGAAAAGAGAGAGAGATTTATAGGGATGACACTTCTCCTACCCTATTCTCATCTGAAGAGATAGAAGCAAAGAGATTATGGTGCCTTATAGGACATAAGTGCAAGTGGGAGATTGAAAGAGTTAGTGTGCCCATATGTCCGGAATATTGTATAACCGATTAATTCTATGTGGCTACAATGTTCTGCTAGAAGCCTCTTGTAGTCTGAGTCCTAAATGAGTTAGGATTTGGGTAGTATTAATCGGTCCTACAGGGTCACACACTAGATGAGTTTTGGGCAATTATAATTAATATAGATTAATTATTATAAAGGTAGTAAGAATAATAAAAGATTATTCTATTAGACTTTCCATATCATAGATAGTCTAGGATTCTCCTTGAACTCCCTATATATAGAGATATAAGGGGAGATGTTTAGAGATCAGTTTTTCTGAAAGACAAAATCTAAAGAGAGAAAGAAGAAAGAAAATTGCCCTTAAATTTGTACTAGCATACATACTCATATTGTGTGGATACCGGTAGAGGCGCAACTCTTAGAGTGTACGAATCAAACTGGTGATGACATCTCTCCTAGGTTACTACGTCTTGGTTTAGGTCCAAATGCCAGGGTCACCTTTTACAGCAGTTTTGCCATTAATGGATATACTTTTTACACCCGCGAGCAAGATGAGGTGAGCACAATGCAAAATAGTGGTGTGAGTTCTGAATTTGAGGCAATGCACTTTGCTACTTCAAAAGATAAAAAGCCTATTTGAGGAAAATGCCTTTATTATGGTGTTATTCAAGAAATATTGGTACTAGATTACATTGATTTCACAATGCCTTTGTTTCGATGTAACTGGGTTGATAACAATCTCCATTGTGTCCGAAAGGATAAGATGGGATTTACGTTGGTCAATCTGGGTAAGGTTGGCAGTAATAAGGATGATCCTTTCATAATGGCATCCCAAACTAAACAAGTGTTCTATGTCACCGATCCTATGGATAAGAAGTGATCTGTTGTACTGTCTATAAGGAGTAGAAGGAGTAGTCCATCCGATAATGGTGATGATGATCAAGATGTCGTTTTTGAGGGAATTGATCACTCTACCACTGTATCTTATTTCGACGATGTTGACATTGATCATGAGGACACTGAAAGCATCTATATGCGTGATGACCATGGTGAAGGTATTTGGGTTAACGAAGAAACTATGAAATCCAAGAAACGTCCCCGATCCTGAGATGGTTCATCAGGACACTGTGATATGGACGACCAACATTTTGAGTCATTTTCAGACCAATAATTTGATGGTTTAATTTATTGGCAAATCAATAATGGTCATTGTTAAATAAAAATTCCCAAATTTGCATGGCATGGTAAATCATGTAGCTTAGATATGCAGTAGGCATGCATGCTGGTGTTGTCTTATTTTCTTGATCTTATTATTAGATGTGGATCTTTGGTGTTGAAATTTTTGAATAATGTTGCAAAGATATGGTGCTTCATTCACATTAAAGTATGTATTATTCTGAGTTTGGACTGTAATGGAATTACAGTAATTTTTAAAAAAAAAGGTTCAACAATAACAACGGTTATATTTAAATTACCCGCTGTTAATACTTTCAACAACGGTTATAGTTACATTACCCGTTGTTATTACAATCAACAACGGTTATAGTTACATTACCCGTTGTAATTACTTTCAACAACGGTTGTAGTACCTCTACCCGTTGTCATTGATTTTTTTTGACATATTTCATTTTGGCGCAAATTTGGTGAAAATATATTACAACGAGTATATTTTAACCGTTGTAATAAAGTTTTGCCAACGGTTGACTTTTATTGACCCGTTATTATTAACATATAACAACGGTTTTGCTTTGAGCACCCGTTGTCAATAGTTTGTCTTAATAAAAAATTAATTTACAAACACATACAGCATACCACACAAACACACACAACACCAGTTCAACCGTTGGTATCCTGAGTTTATTATTCTCTCTTCCTCGCTTTCTACATTCGTTCGGCCGTGCCGCCCGATTTCCGACGCCTTGATTCCGTTGCCTTTCCTTATCATCCTGCTCATTCTCTTTATCATCATCATCATCAGGTATGTTCACTTTAATTTTGTGTTTCGTCATTAGGGTTTTAAGACGATCATCTTTTTTCTTTTTCATGCATCTGTTTGTTTTTCGTCTTCTTTGTTATCTTTATCATCCCACATCATCTACTTCACTCCTCTTATTAGGGTTTAGGATTTTAGAAGCTCAATCTGTTGTTTTAAATTTTCATTCCTATTAGGGTTTAGGGTTTTAGATAATACTCTGCATGTACGTTCTTAAGTTGTTCATTTCCTATTTCATTCATATTTGGGTTTTAGGATTATCATGGGTGAAAAACGGAAAAGAAGTTCAAAGAATAATAAGCCTGGGGATAATAAGCCTGGTGAGAGGGGTGCTACGAAGTGCCAGAAAGCCCTTGTAGCTATAGCCGCTAAAGACCCGATGAAAATAACATGGAGCTCGAAGGGTTTCCCTACTGGTCCAAATGCGGGTTATTTATCCAGTTGGATTGGATGTTGCACAAGACAGTTTGTGCCTATCCATTTAGATGACATTAGAAATTTGAATCCAAAATTGGCGAAGTTATACTTGGCTCGTGTAAAGGAAGCCTTTATTATACCCAATGAATGCCATGATAAGTATTTAATGCATAAGGCAGGGGATGTCCTAAGGCAGTGGAAGTGTGACGTTGCTAGGGATTGGTTGTATGTGGACAAGGCAACGGGGGAGATGCGTAAGAACCCACCAGGAGACAATAAGTGTCCCACCATCAGTCAGGAACAATGGGATCTTTTCAAAGAGATGAGAACTACTGAAAAGTTTCAGGTTAAATATTCTCGCCTTTTAACGATTTACCTATCATTTTTTTTAATTAATGAGTCCTTTATATAATCTTTTTATTATCTCATCTACTTGCGCTTTTATATAATTATTTGAAGGCCGTTAGCAGAAGAAATCGTGCTAACATTTCATGCAAGAAGGGAAAATGGTATGGTTCTCGAGGCGGTTACAGAAAGATAGAAGAGAACATCGTAAGTAGCATGCATTCCCCTGTGAGACTTTATTTTTTTAATCACACTTGGACTTGCATTGATACACATTTACATGTATAAATATTACCATGTTAATGTGTAGGTGGCAAAGGGAGTGACCAACTTGGATCGGCATGTAACTTATAAAGAAGGGCACACGCCTAAAGGATCCCGGTCGCGTGACAAATATGATGAGGAAGTGTTGGCCAACATAGTAAGCATTATTTTATTAAGACGAGTTCATTACTAACTTTATTATTTTAGCCACAAATATAATTTGAAGTTTATTTAATATATTATAGGACAATGTATTGAAGGAGGTAGAAGAAGGGAAATTCACTCCCAATGGTCGTAATGACGTTCTTTCTAGAGCGATTAGCCGACCCGAACATCCAGGTCGATTGAGGGGCGTCCCGTTACAGGTTGGAGTAACGAAATATTATGGGACAACTGCCCCGATAAAGAAGAAAAGGAAGACTAAGTCTGAGAAGGCTGACATGGTACCATTTATGCTATTATTTTCATTTAAGTTCAATTCACATGTTATTGTTGGGATAAAAATTGCTGAAACATTACATTCTTGGCACGCATGACTTGATTAATGGCATCCGTACTACTAAAGTTGAATGCTGGAGGCAAGCTTTCCGAAGAAGAAGTGAAGATGATGGAGGATGTCATTTATAAAGGGGGTAATAAGGTACAACAGATTGGTCAAGAGGCCACTACTACCTTGGCAATACATGAGAAGGAAGTATCGGTCAACGAGATTCAGAAAGATCATGTACCTAATGTTTCTGAAGTTGTAACAACTAAAGCTGATTAGGTACCTAATACTTCCTTATTTTTCTTTTCTTTTTTTTTGGGTAAGATCAGGGGGTGTGTTCCCTGCCAGCTCTAATGCTATAACTTCTGACATCGTGCCATTGGTTAATTTTATTAGGTAAATAATGGGTCTGAAAAGGAGATGCAACTTGAGAAGACGATCGATGGAAAAAAAGACATACATCCCCTTCAAGTCGGTTCTTTGTTTTCGTAAGGTATGCATGAAGTGTTTAATTAGTTAAATTTATATGAATTCTATTAAATTTTGGGATATAATAATTTATGTGTATTCTTCAGGCCGTAAACAAAAGGCCAGTTATTCTTGCTGACCCTAAATTCGAAAATCCATATGTGCGTGTTGGTCGGGGTCTCGTAGAAATGCACACCAAATCAGCAATGAAATCGTAGTTCATGGCGAAAAACTTTTGCCGAATCATAGAAAAGTAGAGATAACTATAGTCTTTCCAGGCCATGAAAACTTTCAACCGCTGTCCCGATTCGTGACGACATTACCATTCTGGGAGATGCGGTTGGAAGTTTCATCCAATGGCTCGAATCTCACATCTACTTGGCTCGGTCGTCTCCGCCTCACCAAAGCGAGTTGGGGTTAGAAGAAATACCTTTATATATATGTTACATTTTTAATTGTTGAATGTTTTTATATGTTAAATTTATATGTTATTTTTTTTTTCTAGGGAACAAAAAAGCCGGCTTTGGCGGATAAGCCTAAGTCCACAGACATGCCAACTACCTCGTCGAGACAACAACTTGATGAGGTATTTAATTAACTTCTCCATTTTTATGAAAACCTCCCTTTAATTTTTTTTGTTTCTGTATTTCTAAAAAGCATGGAAATGTTTTGTATGTAGGGAACAGAAAAGTCGGCTAAGGCGGATAAGCCTAAGTCCCCGGACATGCCAACTACCTCGTCCAGACAACAACTTGATGAGGTATTTAATTAACTTCTCCATTTTTTTTAAAACCTCGCTCCCTTTATTTATATTTTGTATGTATTTCTAAAAAGCATGGTAATTTTGTGTAGGGGACAAAAAAGACTGATAAGCCTAAGTCCCCAGTCATACCTGCTACTACTACCTCATCATTGAAAGAGCAGGTTGATAAGGTATTTAGTTAAGTACGCTTTTATTTTTATTACTCCAACTAGCTAGCTAGGATATGTTACCTTTGGATTTTTTTATTATTTTAATTATCTACATGTGTAGGCTGATGGTAGTAGCACAAAATCAAAAAATCATTATTTCCCCGAACTGAAAGAAGTTAGGAGTTTAAACTCCACAAAATATTCTGGGAAGGATTACATGTAAAAAGTAAGAACGGTGACGATGAGGAAACTGCATGAGGAGGCTTGCCGTCGCATAGGCAACGAGCAATTAATAATTATTCCGCTCGAGGAGAATATTCTAGGGGTTGAGCGCGAAGCACTTATGTCATGGGATATGCTAGCCATTTGAGCTGGCCTAGACCAGATTGATGTCCAACACCTATTTGTTTGGATGAAGTAAGTTTCTTAATAAATAATTTCATATTCTAATATTCTGACTACTAGATAGTGTTTTAAATACCGGAATTAATACCATAATAATGTAGGATATTGAAATTGAGAGTGATCCCCGAGAAGAAGATTCCATCTGATCAATACGGATTCCTGTGCCCCTATATTTTATCTATATTTATTCCGGAATACTCTTTCGAAGATCGGGTAGATTATATTGCTCAGCAATTGGCGACAACCAAGAAGCTGATTTTTGCCCCTTATAATGAAAAAGGGTAATAAACAAATTAATATTACGTTTCCCCCTACAATTGCATTTTCATAACTAATATATGTACTTGTTAATAATGATGATGTCTCTTGATGTAGGACTCATTGGGTGCTAGCAGTTATCATGCCGACAAAGAAGAAAGTTTTTTGGTTGGACTCTATACATAATCAACCAAGCGAGACTTTTAAGCGCTTGATTATTAAGTAAGTTTATAATACTGATTTATTTATAATAACATTAAGTTTCAATTTTTATTTATAGCAAAAAGCTCATTTTTGCCCCTAAAAAAATGAGTTTCTGCCTCCTTTTTTTTTAAAAAAAAAAAATGGCCTTTGAGAAGAGAAGAGCTAACGAGCAGGATCAACCCACGAAAGATTCTGATGATGGCCCTACTTTTATTACGATAACAGGGGTACGTGCTCAAATACAATACATTAAGTGCAAAAATTTATGTTTAATATTAATACAATACCTAAAGTTCAAGATTCTGATGTGAGCCTTCTCTCGTCTGTTTGTTTTTATGTAATAATAGGCCCCTCGCCAGCCGGATAGCATACAATGTGGATACTACGTTTGTCGGTTCATGTTGGAGATTATTAGGCGAAGATTTATCCTTATTCCAGAAAAGGTTAGTAATTTAATAATGTGTTTATTACTTTTTTAAAATTAGAGCTGATGTTGTCTTGCTTGCTGCTATACCATGATGTTGCTATGTAGTATTTGATGTTGCATTGTTACAATAATGTCTTGTCTTTGTTTTTTCCGCAGTATGTAATCAACCTGTCACAAGAGATTCAGCCGTACAAAAGTTTAGATATAAACGAGGTAAGGGACATGTTGGGCAAATACGTCTTAGAACATAGAAATGCATGATACTCAGAGCTTAGATCAGCTTATTAGTAAATTTTTTGTTGAAGTTAGGGAATGATTAGTTCATGTAAATTTAACTCCTTGTAAGTATATATATATATGATGCTTCTGTTGTGGTTGAATTGAATCTATTGAGTTCGATGAACCAGTTTGTGATTTATCTTTGGTCTTTGGTATATGGTCTTTCTTTGATATATGCAAGTTTTTGAATGGCATGAAACATATATTATTTTTAAAAACATTAGGAGTTCGTAATAAAAACGGTTACTAAAAAAACCGTTGTGAATACATTCACAACGGTTACTAAAAAAAAACCGTTGTGGATACCTTTCACAAATACCGCACATAATATTCAACAACAGGTTTTAAACGAAAAACCGTTGTTAAAAGTCTTCACAATTTTGGAGGGAAAGTTACAACAACGCGTTTTAAACAAAGAACCGTTGTTACTACAAATTTCAACAACGGGTATGTAGCATATACCCGTTGTTAAAAGTCTTCACAATTTTGGAGGGAAAGTTACAACAACGGTTATACATATGACAACCGTTGTTATATTATTCCCACCAAATTTTTGAAACACTTTCCACAACGGCTTACACGCAACAACAACGGCTTTTAACTGTGGTGAATACTTTCGACAACGGTTTAAGTAAATAACCTAACCGTTGTAAATACCTTTTACAACGGCCGTTTTAACAACGTCCGCTTTTTGTTTTTACAACGGTTTTTACCCGTTGTTATAGCCTGTACCTGTAGTAGTGGGTCTTGAAAATACTGTAATTCAAATCTTTTGAAAAATCGTTACAGAACCCTTCATAAGCTTCTCAATTGTACCTTCAGACGGTCTCACAGCTGTAAACATTTTGCCATGTATGACATCAATTAACATCACTACTACCTCTTTTGGAAATTATACCTTCAAAGTAACTTCTTGCATAAACAAATTTCACAATAATGTAAGACAAGTTTCAGTTTGGGGCACTTTTAAAAACGGAGTTTTAAGGCAAAATTTTGAGTGAAATTCATCAAAATCAACTCTAAACATGATATCTATAACATACATTACCCAATTTTCTCCCTTTTACATACAAAAGACAACCAAAATTCAATTTAAAATCTCAAACCCTAGCAATTTCGAGTCACATAAACCCCTAATTTGATTCGATTTTTGCATAACTAACATCAATAATCAACAAATTGAGGCAATTAGATCATATTACAACAATTATAAACATGTTTTGGTCCATATAAATCGACTTTTCAGCAATTGCTATCATCCTACATGCTTCTAATAAATGAAAAACATCAAAATAGGATAAACATTCATACCTTGATTGATTGGCAAGGAAAGAGAACAAATTTAGCAAATAAAACACCAAGATTCAAGCACAAAGTCACAAAGTTTGAGAGCACAAGAGAGATATAGGATGTTAGGATTTTGCTTGAATGAAGAAGAAAAGAATTAGAGAAAAGGGTATAAAGATCCCGTGTTTCAGCGGTACTGTAGCTTACTCGATCGAGTAAGCAGGTTACTCGATCGAGTTGCCTCTACTCGATCGAGTTGGAGCTACTCGGTCGAGTTTTCCGTTGGCAGATCCAACGTTTCCGACGTTATAACATCCTAACTAGATCGAATGAGGTCTACTCGATGGAGTAAACACTCCTACTCGGTCAGGCAAGGTTAAGAACGAGGTTAAAAGCTACGGAATTAAGTAACGGTTCCTGCAAAACAGCAACTCGTGTCGATTCCAAAATAAATTCGGAAATCGTCACAGATTATTATACTCATTCACGACATATTACTACTACACAATTACAACGTGTCGAACTAATAAACATATTACTTCATTCAACTCTTTCATTTCATTGTATAACAACCATTACGCAACCAAATGACTAAACTTTTAGCTTTCTCATGCATACTTTCAACACTTTTCTTTTACTTCTAAACATACAATTGTGACTACAACAAAATAACTTCTAATCATGCATTTGTAACTTCGACAATACAACTACTAATCATATCACTCTAAGCATTCATCTAACATTTAACCTTTCTTTATCATCCAAACTTACTAATAATTCAACCATGTCACAACAATTATCAACTAGTTTACTCAACTCAATTATGCCATATCGCGGAAGTATTCAACCATTCATCTATCACATTTACCAACTATTTGGAACAAACATTACCATCACCACATCATACACACTGTCACGTATTATAAGCGTTTCACCACTTCCACTACTTTCATATACTCTTCTATTCGACCACAGACTTTCACGTTTTCTCATCACAACCGTACATTCTAGCATCAACAGGGACTTCATCACAAACATTTCTAACACGACCATTATACGTACTAGGCACACAGTTTTCTGACTCAACATTCCCATACCCGGTGACTGGCTTAAGCATAATGGGGCCATGATTTTGAAATGAGGGCGCCTACTCACCCAAAATCTTGCATCAGCTGGGGCTCCCAATACACATACACCAGGTTCATTTTATTAGACTCACTAAGTTCATTGGGCTCATTTGTTACAGGTTCCAAAATCGTCGCTCTGATACCACTTTGTAACACCCTCATATACCAAGGAGCCTTAACAAGACCTTCCCTAGCATATAAGGATGTTACCATCTCGGTTGCCCGAGGACAGTAATAATCAAAAGTCGATAAAAGAACAATTAAAATTTATTACAAGCGATTAACCAAAATGAAAGGTAAACAAAGATACAACTCAAAATACTATCAGCTATGTGAACTACACTTCTGTCGTGACTCGTGAAAGACTCATCCCGCCAAGCACCCAGCTATCATCCAAGACATCACCTGCTCAGACTGACTGCTCACTATAAGGGATCACGGCAGACAAAACAGAAACAAACAAAAAGACAAAACCACACAAGGTCAGTAACTGAGGCAAAACACACCAACAACTGCCGACACGACACAGATATAACAAAACACACGCAAGCCACATCACTTCCAATCAATCACCATCACCGACTGTCCACTGGACCAGCCCTGCCAGTGGGGGACCGCAGCCGTTCCCACCTAAGCCCCGCTCCTCATATCGAGCGATAAACCCATGTCCATTAATGGGCACATCCCTTCTGTGGCGGGTTCCACAGAAGGCGAATCAAGGGCGTGAAGCCACTCCCGCAAGTGACTCTACTCAGCCAGGGATCGGACGCACCCCGAAGATCACAGACAGTTATATAATAATCACAATACTCTACCAACAATCACCAAACAAAATCCAATACGATAAATACTCAACAACGACAACAACAACCAATTACCTCAACCAATTCACCATACTTACATTAATCAACCAAATCACATTCACAAACACGCTAGACAACCAACAGTACTGAGTAGGCGAACCTACCTTTAGCCAACCGCAGCGATTCCCCATCCGATCACATGATACTCATCAGCCAAGCAACACACCTATACAAACAGTACAATCATCTATCACCATTACTACAACCCCAATTAAAACAACAACGACAATGATGATGATGATGACATACCTACGCATAGCATTCCGGCGTCAAGACCGCTACCCTACTCAAGCAACCTGTCCCCAAGGCACAAGCATCCTCAAGGGCTCCAATGGAAGGGAACTATGGTGAAGGGAATAAGGAGAGACGACATTTAGGTTTAGGGAAGAGGCGGAAATGATTTGCGGTTTCTCAAAACACGACTTATAAATCCTCGCTGAAAACACACTACTCGATCGAGTAACTAACTTACTCGATCGAGTGACCCCTACTCGATCGAGCTCCCAAGCTACTCGACCGAGTAGCCTCGACTAGATCGAGTACCACACGCACAAAGCTTACCCCGTCACAAGTTATTGGTCGTAAGGTTTCCGAAGGTCAAGACATACACCTAAGGTCGGTCAACGTCAGACAACGGGTCCCTAAAAGAACGGGTATTACACTTTGTTGAGTTTATGGATTCAAGTACCTAAGAGGAGGGGGGGTGAATTAGGTACTATTTTAAAAATTATAACTTCAACTTTATTGAATTAAAGTGAGTTACGAGGACAAAAGAGATGAGAAGATACTTTGAATAATATTGAAGGACTAAACAAGTATCACGATGAATGTTTGCTGAAGTATGAAAGTAACAATCGTTCTGACTGTAGCTATTTGTCTCAGTTTGTGGAATACGGACTGCAGACCAAATGTGACAGTATAATGAACTGTTACTTCGAAGGTTTAAGCAAAGCACGACAAACAATAATTAAAGAGCAGCGGAAATAAAGTAAAACAATTGAACACGAGATTTTTGAATTGGTTCGGCAAGAAACTCAAGTGCCTACGTCCAATCTACCTTTTTATTGCTTTCTTTTAGTGATCTACTCCGACAACTAAAAGACCCTTACAATAAAAGACACCAACCTACTCCGGTTGTAAAGCTAGTACAAGAACTACTCCGTTCTTATGACAAGCTAACTCGCAACCTACTCCGGTTGCCAAGAGTTAAAGACTACTCCGTCCTAAACTCTACTAACACACTTAGAATGTTGTAGGATCAAGTTTCCACTAATATATTCTTAGAAAAGAATAGAGATGGACAACTTTTACAAGATCAACAATTCATAAGCAAGAGAGTTTAGTATTATAAAGTAACAAAAGAGCTACGATGTAACAACTTGAAGACTTTTAAAGGTTTTTGCAAAGACACACGATTTTTAAGCTTTAAAAACAATTTGCAAAGTTGGAAAATTATTTCAGAAAAGTCTTAAGATTTTATGAAGGAGAGGCTCGCCTTTTATAGAGGAAATGGGTGAGGAGGTTGCTAGGGTTTTGAAGGGTCAAAGACCACACATGTGAAGAGCTTTAGCAACCACTCAAAACATTCACCAAAGAAGGCTCTTTTGCAAAGGCAAGAATAGAGAAAGAGTGTTTGAAAGATAACCTTAAAAGCTCATGTAAATTCAGAAAACAAAGGATGTGAGACAAGTCACATGATGACAAGTTAACACAAATATGGCAAAAAGCATTTTTTGTTTTCTAAAAGACAAAAGGGCTGAATTTGCATAAAGAGGAAATATTTTGAAATTAATAATAATTCAAACCACTCTTTATTGAAGACCAACTCCTAATAAAAATCTGAATTTTATCTTTGAAAAATAAGAGTCACGTGAAAGCTTTTTGAAAGATAAAAAGGACTTCAAGTTTTACGAATTGTGGCAACAATCCAAGCAGCTGTTTACTAATGAAAGCAACAGTAGACTTGACTGTTTCTATTACTCTATGATACTCTAGTTTCTTGCTTGTACATTAGATGACACTAAGACTCAATACAATGGAATGATTAACAACTTCAACACTTCTTAATCCATGCTTGATTACATCATTAATCCTGAAAAGGTAAACTAAGATAGCACAAATCAAATGGGTATGTTATCATTAATCATAAGGAACCCAACAAATTCCCCCTTTGATGATGACAAGCCCCAAACGAATGTATAAGCAATGTAAACACTTTAAATCAAGATTTTAAACAAGCAAGATCCAATGAGAGAAGGGACAATATTGCCTTACCTAAGGCAAGAGCTAAAATCAAACTAACCATGACAATTTTGCATTGCCCCAAAACAAGAATCAAGCTAAGAAGGTTAGGCAAGACATTAGTTAATCAATAAGCAAAGAGATTCGGAGCATGAGTTTACCTTTTCCCCCTCTTGACATCATCAAACGGATAGGGATGTCAAAAGCATTAGAGTGCAAATAATTCACAAGAAAACACAAAAAGACACATATAACCGTGACAAGGTAACAAAGTCAACATAAACATAAGGTTTAAACATAAGTTAACCATGGTTCACCATGGCTAAATAAAGTTTAAAATACACCACCAAGCATCAAAATAACAAGTAAGAAAATAATGTCTTAGAAGGGCACAATCAAGGTGGGACAAAATGAAAAAAAAAAAGGGCATGGGCAAAGTCAAGAGGGCCGAGAGGGAAGGGATAGGCTAGGGGGAGGAAGCTTGTTCACCATCCGAGCCACTACCCAAAGTATCATCATCCACATGAGCATCATCACCAATTTCCTTTGTTGACACGAGGGTGGAGATGATATCCACCTCACCACGGATGAGGTCCACTGTGGAAGCAAGGGCCGAGATAGCTAAATCTTTTTTATGAGCATCTTGCTTAATCCAAGCACTTAACTCAGCCACGGCTTGAAGAACTTCCCGCATACTACCCGTATTCACTTGACTAGATGACCCGCCCTCCGGATCCTTCTTAATTTTCACCGAGATTAATTCATCATTTTCAACTTTGATAAGCATTTTCCCCATTTGACCATCACTCATAATGTCACACATGTCCAATGACCCCAAGTAGTACTCACTAATACCCCATGTGCCTTGAGCACAACCAACAACCATATTCCATAAGGTAAGTGTAGCACGCTAGAAGAGGGTCTACGAAGTTTGGTCGAAATAAGGTGAAAGCGCTTAAACATTAACCCAATCAAGTTCACCTTTTTGTGAGTTGCAATATGGTAAATTAGGTATTGTTGGGCTATGGTGAGTTTTCCCCGATCACCCGAGGGATAAATTGATCGACACAGCATATTAAAAATGATTCGAAGAGGAGGGGGTATTTGTGTATTACTCACTGGACCACAGGTGACGGCTTTGGGACACACGACTTGAGCAACATTTAGGGGTGAGGCATAAGGTAAAGCAACCCATGTTTCGGAGGGGAGTTTGTCATAACCTCCGGTGGGGATATCAAGGGCGGTAGCAAAATCAGATTTGAGTCAGTTTTAGAGGCTTACCATTCACCTTAGCCGTGAGAAATTCACCCGATTTGTCAATACGAACGGTTGCAAATAATTGAATCACTTCACTCACAAAGACCGGTTCACGCATTTCCAGTAATTTTTCCCAACCTTGAGCCAATATCATGTCACGGACAGTGTGAAAGGCGGGAGGCTTGAACCAAGTTTGGTTGTAAACCCGAGGAGAATGGATGGCCTTGGGATGCATTAACCTCTCACAATTTTTGTAGATGGAGGTAGGGAGATCGATACTTTCGAGGTGATCCCAAACAATAGCCAAATCCCATTTAGAGGTTAGGGAAACCGGATCTGAGGGAGAAAGGTACACAAGTTTCTTCTTTAAGGATTTCGATTTTTTCAAGGGTGGTTCACTGGGTGTTTCAGCAAGAGGATCAACAGTAGGGTTTTCAATGTTGCTTTGCTCGACATTTTCAGAAATGGGGGGTAATTGGGATGAAGAGGCTTTTTCTTTCCTTTTGTTGTTTTTCTTCGCCGGAATCGGGTCAGACTCGGCGGACTTGGTTGGATTTTCATTCAAATCAAACTCAGTTTCTTCAATATCCTCGACATTTACCATGACCGGTTCAGTGACAGTCTCGGATGAGGAGCTAGCGACAAAGGTACCCTTCTTTCGACCGCCTCGAGTACGACGCCCAACCATAGCTGAGATGGGGATGTCGTCGGATGGTGGTGGATCAGTGGAGAAAGGGGTTGGAAGAGGGTTTGGTAAATCTGGGTTTGGTGATGGGGTAGGAGTCGTGTTTGAGGTTTGTGGAGGAAAGGCATGGGAGATTTTAGGTGAAGGCATGTTTGGAGTTGTTGTTGTCGGTGGGTTTGATGTGACAGGTGGTGAGGTCATCTTTGTGGGTTTCACGGGTATAGGTGTATTGAATGAAGTCTTTACCATGGTGGGTTAAGGGTAGGTTAATGGGTAGGATTTGGGGAGATGAAGAGATGGATGGTTTGTGGGTTAGTAAGTTTGGACGGGTAGGGATAGAAGGTGGGTTGAAGGGAGTAAATGGCCCAATAAATGAGGGAGGTGAGGTAGTTGGCCCAACTTAAACACATTTAATTACTCGAAATAAAAACGCAAGGTAGCATATAATAATCGTAAATTTAGATATGAGGTTGAGTGATTACCGACTCACAAATACGGTGTCAATTTTTGGTCTAAACATGATGTCAATGCACTTAGAACACTTAATAACATATATCCAATTTTAATTTAATCAATTAAGGAAATTTGTAAAACTCATACTAAAAATCACAAGCAATTAATTAACCCAATTTCTAGTCTAAATTTCTCAAAATGTTCTCTTGCAAGTGGCTTAGTGAAAATATCGGCAATTTGATTTTCGGTTTTGCAAAAGATAAGTTTAATATGTCCTTTTTCCACATGATCACGAATAAAATGGTGACGAATATCAATATGTTTGGTTTTAGAGTGTTGAATAGGATTTTTGGAAATATTTATTGCACTCGTATTATCACACATTAAGGGAATGGAGTCAAAAATAATACCAAAATCCAAGAGTTGTTGTTTTACCCAAAGGAGTTGAGAACAACAATGTGCCGCACTAACATACTCACTTTCGGCCGTAGAAAGAGCTACCGTGTTTTGTTTCTTTGAGCCCCAAGAAGTCAAGCAAGGACCCAAGAACGTTGCAATTCCGGAGGTACTCTTTCTATCCACCATGCACCCCGCATAGTCCGCATCCGAAAAGCCTATGAGATCAAAAGGACAATGTAAAGGGTACCATAAGTAAAGATTTTGTGTTCCAATCAAATACCGAAGAATTCGTTTAACGGCTTTAAAATGTGATTCTTTCGGATTTTCTTGGAACCTAGCACATAAACAAACACTAAAGAGAATGTCGGGCCGACTTGCGGTCAAGTAGAGAAGTGAGCCTATCATACCTCTATACACCTTATCACTAACATTCTTACCGAGTTCATCTTTGTCCAATTTGGACCCGGCTACCATAGGTGTATCATGAGGCTTACCATTAGTCATCCCAAATTTCTTAAGCATTTCCTTAATATACTTTTGTTGATGGATCATGATTCCATCCTTTGATTGCTTAATTTGGAGCCCAAGGAAGAATCCTAGCTCACCCATCATGCTCATTTCAAACTCCGATTTCATTAGTTCCGAAAAATATAAGTAAAGGAGTTCATTTGTTGCACCAAATATAATGTCATCAACATATACTTGTACAACCAACAGTTCACTGGGCTGTTGCTTTAAGAACAATGTTTTGTCAACGGAGCCTCTTTTAAAACCATTTTCAATAAGAAACTTAGACAATCTATCATACCAACACCTAGGTGCTTGTTTTAAACCATAAAGAGCTTTGTCTAGTTTGAAAACATGGTTAGGCAAGTCATTGTTCTCAAAACCCGGTGGTTGCTCTTCAAAGACATCTTCTTCCAAATATCCATTTAAGAAAGCGGTTTTGACATCCATTTGGAAGAGTTTAATGCCTTTGTGAGCCGCAAAAGTTATAAGCAATCGTATGGCCTCAAGTCTAGCTACCGGTGCATAGGTTTCATCGTAATCAATACCCTCTTGTTGGTTATAACCTTGCACCACTAGTCTAGCCTTGTTCCTTACAATTTCTCCCGAGTCATCAAGCTTGTTGCGAAAGACCCACCTAGTACCAATGACGGTACGATTAGGCGGTCTAGGGACTAAGTGCCATACCTCGTTTCTTTTGAATTGATTGAGCTCTTCTTGCATAGCAAGCAACCAGTCTGCATCAGTCAAGGCGACTGTTACATTTGAAGGTTCAATTTGATAAAGGAAGGCATTGTGGGCACAATACTCATTGAGATGGGCGAGATTGTTGAGGGATGATCTTGTTCGAATTCCCGAGTTGAGATCACTTGTGAGATTAGTGAGTGGATGAGAGCTTTGATGTTTCCACTTCTTTGGAACAATGGTTTCTTGTTCCCCCTCAACAAAGACATCGATCCAGTGATCTGTTTCTTTTGGCCTGGAAGGATCTTCATCCTCTTTGTTTTGGATTTCTTGATTACGGAGGTGGGGGCAACGATCGTTGGGTCTGTTGCTTCCAGAGAGAGAGGAAACGAGAGCAGAGGTGCTACGTGTTCCCCCTGAGTTGCTGATCTCCTTTGAAGGTGACAGTCTCTGTGTCTGTTGCAATTCAGTGTTGGGAGCTTCTTCATCCGCGAACACGAAGTCCTTTCGAACAAGACCAATCTCAAACTCATCATCCTCATCCTCATCATCATCATCCATGTTTTGTACCTGTCCAAGCACACTAGATTCATCAAAAATGACATGGATGCTTTCTTCAATTAACAAGGTTCGTTTATTGTAAACTTTATAGGCCTTGCTATGGTCGGAGTACTCAATAAATACTCCTTCATCACTACGTGGATCGAACTTACCCAAGTTGTTTTTACCATTGTTATGAACAAAACATTTGCTTCCAAAACATCTAAAGTATGAAATATTGGGTTTTCTTCCACGTAGCGATTCATAGGGAGTTTTATTCAATATACTCCTTATCATGACACGATTATGAATGTAGCAAGCGGTATTTACCGCTTCGGCCCAAAAGTTCTTAGGCAACTTACTAGATAATAACATTGTTCTAGCCATTCTTTCAAGGGTTCTATTCATCCTTTCAACCACACCATTTTGTTGTGGTGTTCTAGGAGCCGAGAAGTTATGGTCTACACCATTGTCATCACAATAAGCACCAAATGATGAGTTTTCGAATTCGGTTCCGTGATCGGTTCTCATTGAAACAAGTTTTAAACCAAGTTTATTTTGAATTTTTCTTAACCAAATTAGAAACTCATCAAATGTCTCATCCTTGGAGCTTAGGAAGAGTGCCCAAACGAACCTAGAGTAATCATCAACAATGACACACACATAACGACTACCACCTCTACTTCTAGTTCTCATTGGTCCACACAAGTCGATATGTAAAAGTTGCAAAGGTTGAGATGTACTCATAATTCTTTTGGATTTAAAGGAACTTCTAACATGTTTACCTCTAGCACATTCATCACATACTTTATCAAAATCAAACTTTATATTAGGAATGCCTTCAACTAAGTCAAGTCTTTTAAGGGTATTAAGAGTTTTTGTACTAAAATGACCAAACCTTTTATGCCATAACCAAGGATCATTGTTCATTACACTCATGCAAGACATGGTGTGACCGGATACAGAGTTCAAATTAGTTAAGTAAACATCTTTGACACGTATTCCTTCGAGTATTAGTTCATTAGTAGTGGCATCAAATATTCGACACATATTAGCACTAAATTCTACAAAATTACCCTTATCACAAAGTTGAGAGATGCTAAGGAGATTATGTTTCAAACCTTTGACAAGCCACACATTGTCGACACAAAGTAAGGATGACTTACCAACTTTTCCAAATGCCAATTACTTCACCTTTCTTGTTGTCACCAAACCTTACCGTGCTACCATCATATGCTTTAAGTGAGAGGAATTGGCTTCTATCACCCGTCATGTGACGAGAGCATCCACTATCCAAGTACCAATTGCGGCCGCCTCTCACCAAGCCCTACACAAAATTAGTTTTTGAGTTTAGGAACCCAAATGAATTTGGGTCCCTTTTTGTGATCAACATAACTTGTGGTGTCTTTCTTAATGCTCATTTGCTTTAATGTTTTGGTATTCTTGTCAATGGCATCAAACCGTTTTGTACATCCATTGAAAACATGACCATTGTCACCACAATAATTGCAAATGATGTATTCGGGAAGACCCACGTATTTCCTTCCTCTAAAATCGGTTTTAGGCTTCTGGATGCAACAGTCAGTCTGACTGTTCCATTTGAAGTCCAAACCGGCAGCTTTGTCACATTTCTCGGTTTGATTCGTGAGGAAGTTTAACACGGTTTGACTTCCTTCCCATTTTTCAGTGATGTTCTTAGCATTAACAAGTTCATTGGTCAAGTCTTTAACCCTAGAGAGGAGATGTAAATTCTTTTCTTTTTCCCTCTTGAGTTCATCATTGTTAACACTTTCTATGGACAATCTTTTCTCAACAATGAAGTCATGGGTGTGGTTGTTGAGTTTAGACACGAGATATATGATTCTTTCTTTGGACTCTTCATATTTAGATGTCATCTCGTCAAGTCTTTTGTTTAGATCAACGACTTCATCGGATCTATGATGAGAAGAAGACCTAGAAGTGCTACATTCGGGCATACCTTTTTGAAAGAAAGTAAGCCTATCATGGAGAACTTCTATTTCATTCTTGAGACAAACAACCTCACCTTTTAGACAATTGTTTTCATTTTCCAAACATTTAATCTTTTCTTTAGACTTGTCTAAATCCTGGTCAGAAGCAACAGTCTTAGACACTGTTTCTCTTAAGTCTACAACTTCAACTACAAAGTCATAGATCTCATTCTCAAGAGCATCTTTGTCCTTCAAAAGATCATCACGTTCCTTGGTTAGTGAGGAAACTTGCATTACCAAGGTAGTGTTGACATTTTCAAGGTCAGAGACGTTCGTGGGTGTCAACCTAAGACGCTCTAGTTCTTTAGTCAAATGTTTGTTTAACTTGTTGACTCTTTTAACTTCATCATATGCCTCAGAGGTGACAGTGACGCTGTCTGTTGCTTTCAGTTCATTTTTCAGATTAACGTTCTCTTGAGCAATTTCCTCAATCTCATTTTGCATTACCTCGAGTTTATCATTTTGAAACCGACACTTATCAAAAAGTTGGTCAAGAAGCTTACATACTTTCTCTTTGGAGTAAGTTCTAGCCTTGGCCTTTAGATGATTTACCTCGTTGTCGGAATCGGAGTCGGAATCGTCGGGGTTAGCCATGAGGCATCTTAAGTGTTCAAGTTTTGAGGTTTTTGAGACTTTTTCTTTACCATGATTTGCAAGACACATTTTAGCCTCAAGTTCCTCCTCGATGAGTTCCTCATCTTCCTCGGAGTCGGACATTCCCCAAATAGCACTCATGACTCTATGTTTATAGTCTTTTTTAACTTTTTCTCTTCTTTCCTTTGATTTGATTTCTTCCCACTTGGGACATTCTTTAATCTGGTGAGTTTTATCACCACATTTAAAGCATCCCACGGTGGAGTTAGGTCGTTTCTTAGGAAAGCGTTTTTTCGAGTAATTATTAGTGAACCTTTTGTTTCCTTGACCATTGACCAACCCGGCTAGATTCCTTGTGAACATAGCAAACTCGTCTTCCTCCTCATCTTCTCCATCACTTGGAGAGGATGTGAGGGCGAGACTCTTTCCCTTTGATGACTCACTAGAATGCTTATCGAGGTTAAACTCGTGAGCCATTAGTGATCCCATTAGTTCATGAAGAGATAAGGTTGACAAGTCTTTAGCTTCCTCTATGGCGGTGACTTTAGGTTGCCATTTAGGGGTTAGACTACGAAGGATTTTTCGAATGATGTCCTCGGACTCGAAATTCCTTCCTAGACTTTTAAGCTCATTAATAATACAAGAAAAACGTGAAGAGAAACTATTTAAAGACTCGTCTTTTGACATTCTAAACATTTCATATTGTTGCATGAGAAGGTCAATACGGTGTTTTCTTACTTGGGACGTCCCTTCATAGGCAAGTACAAGAGAATCCCAAATAGATTTTGCCGTAGGACATCCGGAGATTCGACTAACTTCCCCCTCACCAACACAACGTTGAATAATCGACATTGCTTTAGAATTGTTTTCGGCAAGCTTGAAGTCGTTTTCATTGTAATTTCTTTCCTCTTTTGTCTTGGTGAAACCGTTTAGAATATCGGTTTCCTCAATGACGAGAGGTCTATTTTGGATGATGTTCCAACAATGATAATCAATACTTTTGATGTAATGTTCCATTTTGAGTTTCCACCATCCAAAATTCGAACCGGTAAAGACCGGGATCTTGGAGTGTTTCTCGGAATCCATTACCCACGAATCAAACTCTAAGGCGATTAGCCTCGATCAAGAGCACGAGGCTCTGATACCAATTGTTGAGTTTATGGATTCAAGTACCTAAGAGGGGGAGGGGGTGAATTAGGTACTATTTTAAAAATTATAACTTCAACTTTATTGAATTAAAGTGAGTTACGAGGACAAAAGAGATGAGAAGATACTTTGAATAATATTGAAGGACTAAACAAGTATCACGATGAATGTTTGCTGAAGTATGAAAGTAACAATCGTTCTGACTGTAGCTATTTGTCTCAGTTTGTGGAATACGGACTGCAGACCAAATGTGACAGTATAATGAACTGTTACTTCGAAGGTTTAAGCAAAGCACGACAAACAATAATTAAAGAGCAGCGGAAATAAAGTAAAACAATTGAACACGAGATTTTTGAATTGGTTCGGCAAGAAACTCAAGTGCCTACGTCCAATCTACCTTTTTATTGCTTTCTTTTAGTGATCTACTCCGACAACTAAAAGACCCTTACAATAAAAGACACCAACCTACTCCGGTTGTAAAGCTAGTACAAGAACTACTCCGTTCTTATGACAAGCTAACTCGCAACCTACTCCGGTTGCCAAGAGTTAAAGACTACTCCGTCCTAAACTCTACTAACACACTTAGAATGTTATAGGATCAAGTTTCCACTAACATATTCTTAGCAAAGAATAGAGATGGACAACTTTTACAAGATCAACAATTCATAAGCAAGAGAGTTTAGTATTATAAAGTAACAGTAGCCACGACTGTAACAACTTGAAGACTTTTAAAGGTTTTTGCAAAGACACACGATTTTTAAGCTTTAAAAACAATTTGCAAAGTTGGAAAATTATTTCAGAAAAGTCTTAAGATTTTATGAAGGAGAGGCTCGCCTTTTATAGAGGAAATGGGTGAGGAGGTTGCTAGGGTTTTGAAGGGTCAAAGACCACACATGTGAAGAGCTTTAGCAACCACTCAAAACATTCACCAAAGAAGGCTCTTTTGCAAAGGCAAGAATAGAGAAAGAGTGTTTGAAAGATAACCTTAAAAGCTCATGCAAATTCAGAAAACAAAGGATGTGAGACAAGTCACATGATGACAAGTTAACACAAATATGGCAAAAAGCATTTTTTGTTTTCTAAAAGACCAAAGGGTTGAATTTGCATAAAGAGGAAATATTTTGAAATTAATAATAATTCAAACCACTCTTTATTGAAGACCAACTCCTAATAAAAATCTGAATTTTATCTTTAAAAAATAAGAGTCACGTGAAAGCTTTTTGAAAGATAAAAAGGACTTCAAGTTTTACGAATTGTGGCAACAATCCAAGCAGCTGTTTACTAATGAAAGCAACAGTCGACTTGACTGTTTCTATTACTCTATGATACTCTACTTTCTTGCTTGTACATTAGATGACACTAAGACTCAATATAATGGAATGATTAACAACTTCAACACTTCTTAATCCATGCTTGATTACATCATTAATCCTGAAAAGGTAAACTAAGATAGCACAAATCAAATGGGTATGTTATCATCAATCATAAGGAACCCAACACACTTACCCTCCTTTATCACCTCACTCATTGATAAGATTAATAGATCGTTCCTTTGGTCTAGTTCTTCCTCGCGTAAGCTCTACCTCACTAATTGGGACTTGGTTACCAGACCTCAAGCTCGGGGGAGGGGGGGGGGTCTCAATGACGCTTACTCTACTAAACTTGCTTGTAAAGTTCTTTGTCTCAAGGACAACCTTGATTATATTGCCATCCGTAGCAAATACCTACACTCTGATTCCTTTATCCCTTCCTTTCGATGTGTTTCCCATGTGTGGAAGGGTATTGACATTGGTTGGACCTCCCTCACTTGGTCCATTGGCGACGATACCACCATCAACCTCTGGCACGACTCCTGATCACCTCTTGACCCCCTTAGAAACTGTCTCCATGGACCTCTATCCTCTTCCTCGGACAAGGATAAGCTAGGTTTTGATCATCAAAGATTCCTCTTGGGACCTCGATTCTCTTGAGTATGATCTCTCTTCTTTCTTCATTAATATCGTTTTATCCATTCCCCTACCCTTCACCCCTTTGCCAGACATCCTCTCCTCTTCTCTTGCTTCTAAAACTAAATTTCTTATAGTGTTATTCTTGGCCTCACTAATAATAGTGAACCCCACCCGGATGATTTGAGATGGCCTTGGGATATCCCATCACAACCTCGGATTAAACTCTTCCTTTGGCTTTCTTGGTGGGATAAGCTCCCATACAACCTCATGCTGCACAATAGGCCCATCCTTCCCTCTCCTCAGTGTACCGCTTGTTCGAGCCCTTCCCTTGATAAGTCAACCATTCATATCCTTCATGACTGCCCTCATGCTCTCCGCGTATGAGTCAACTTTTTTAAAATTACTCCCTTTCGAATTGTTTTTTAAAATTACTCCCTTAAGTTGCATTTTTTTTTGCTAAAATTACTCCCTCAAGTTGCATTTTTGCTAAAATTACTCTCTTAAGTTGCATTTTTTTTCCTAAAATTGCTTCAAAACTCACAATTTAAGTGACTTATTTTCTCTATTTTTGAACTTCCCCTACATTTGTCTATATAGTTATACCTTTTAAAGTATAAATTAGCTAAGCCACAAATGGAATAAGTTCAAAAACAGACGAAATAAGTCACTTAAATTGATGTTTAGAGCAATTTTAGCAAAAAATGTAACTTAAGGAAGTAATTTTAGCAAAAAAATAAAAAGGGAGTAATTTTAAAAAAGTTGATTTCAAAAGGGAGTAAAATCTAATTTACACTAAAATGTAATGTAAAAGAATTACACAAAAACTCTGGAGAGACGGTCTCTCAGAGAGTTATTGAGAGAACACTTTATCGTGCCTTTTTATATATTTTCGTAGCCCTTTTACTATCGATTGTGATTCTAAATGTCTCTTCGATTTGGTACATGCCATAACAATCATAACTATTTTATCATATATTGTACCCATTTTTATTAGTACCTCATTTTATAGTGTACGTACTCATTCTATTACTTTTGGTATCGTTTTTCTATCAATTTGCAATTCGTCTCTCAAGAGACCTACTAATTATAGTAGGTCTACTGAGAGACTGTGTCTCGCTAAATTTATTGAGAGATCAATTACAAATTGATGGAAAACTAGTTTAGATCCCGCGCAATGAATGCACGATATTTATAGACTTTTTATTTTTGTATTACTTAACCATGTTAAACTAATAGTTCATTAATTTTTCATATTTCACGTTATTATATTTTGAGGAAAAAAATTGAACTTTAAATTATTCAAAAAACTTAAGTAAAATTGAACTTTAAAATAATAGTGGTATCTGATTAATTGTTCATTTTTCACGTTATTATATTTTGTTTCGAACAAAAAATAAATTAAAACTGAAAATTAATCCAAGAGGATTGAGTAATGTGCTGAAATACATTTTTTTAAAATTATTTTTATACTACAATGCTAATGCTTCCAATTTATAAATTCTCTCAACTTTTTTTTTGTTATGAAAGTAATCAAAACCAGTTATAGTTTTGTTTATACATAGTATGAATAGTATGAGTCAAGTCATTAGCAAATAATAATATCAATAAAAAATTTAATAGTTTATAATATTATTTATACTTCAATTAAAATAGTTTAGTGTTTAGTGAAAATTATATAATTTGATAAAAAATTTGAATAGTTATGTAATGAAATACATTATAATTATTAATTTCCTTATTTAGTGAATACAATTAAATTATTAATAACTTCCTTATTTAAAAATATGCTTTTTGGAGGGAAAATTTGTGAGTTCACCTATTCATTTAGTAAATAGGGGATTAGTACGAAAAGAAATAAAATGGTTAACATACTATAAAATGGGGTACTAATAAAAGTGATTACAATCCCTTATTTACTAAATGAATAAGCGAAACTCTAAATTTCCCGCCTAAAACATGGTTCCTAGAATAGGGTTCTGTATTTTTAGCATATATTATAGGTATTTACATGACAGGTTATAAATGGGCATAATATTTTAGATTTGAATTTTTATAACATTCAAAATTTCACATTCTGCATAAATTTATCGTCGGTCTTTCTAAGATAAAGATTTTTTTTTCTTATTAAGAACTTTATGATAAAAATTCATTGGTTATTTATGATAAAAATTTGCCGCTAAAAAAATATGTTATTAGTATATTTACAAGTAACGTCATTAATTTTTCGGTAAAAAAAAAAAAACAAAACAAAAAAACACTCATTTCATGACGTACATCAAAATACAATGATGAGAAACATGAAAAATAGATCAATTGTCAATTTCAATTTCACAAATGCTCTATAAATACCGTGCATACATTGCACGGGGTCTATACTAGTGTATGATAAAATAGGTACGATTGTTATGAAATTATGTACCAAATGAAATACATTTTAAGCCACAATTAATAACAAAAGGGCTACGAAACATACATAAAGAGTTACGATAAAATGATCTCTCAATAATTTAGTGAAAGACCGTCTCTCAAAAAATTTTGGGTTATAGTGAATTACTCCCTCTGTCCCGGTCATTTGTTGTCCTTTTCCATATTTGGGTGTCTCAGTCATTTGTTGTCCTTTCTATTTTAATAATGAACTTGATGAGTAATTTGATCATTCACACTCAATTTGTTCCACTTGTCATTTAGTAATTGGCCCTCTCCTCTTTCCTTGATTTTTGTGCCAAAACCAAAGGACAACAAATGACTGGGACGGAGGGGGTATGTAGGAAAAATCACCCAAAAGTCTTTGCATAAAGGATTTACGTTTTCGAAATAAGAGTGTAGACAACCATATTTATTTATTTTTTGACAGCAAGCACTGAATACCTTACATTATTTCAAAAGTTACAGTGTAAGATATTCGACTAGGTAGCACCAGAAACATGACCACCAAAGCTAGTGCTACCAAGCCAATCCTAAGGATTACATAAACATAAAAGACGGTAACAACAGCTAAAGAAGCATGAAGGGTAAAATGATGATTGCAAGCGAAAGAGCCACGGGCCATAGAACGAGCTTCAAACACACGGAAGACCTCCAAATACCGCCGATACATACGAGCCGCAGAGCGACAATAGCAAGGTGTACTTACGATCTTGCGAAAAGATCGTAGAAAGACAATGTGGAGAGCAAGACGACGAAGTCCGCCCCCGATGGAGATAAAACTCCTACACCTTAGAGATTGAACCCTTTGATCGTAGGACCAACAGACCAAGAAATACGACATGCATTGCCCAACTCGACCACGAACCCAATGGGACAGGACACCCAAGCTCAAAATCGGGTGCGAAGAAACCAAAACCCTATTAGGGAAGAGAGCCAAGACACTACGAGCCACCCCTAAGATTAAGGGACAGGACACCCATAACCCAGAGGATTTTATTATTATAAACAAAAGCATATAAAAAACGAACGCATGAGAAAAGAGACAAGACCACCGAAGCCATCCAATCCAACGCCTCGACCAACCCACCTTAGTCCAACCCGAACTCATCTCAAAACGACTCCAACGCCAACACTGACCCGCACCAGTCAAGACCACAGCGAAATCATCACCACCCCCATGGCAGACAAAAAGCAACCTGCGAACGCCAACGAAACACAAACACCAAACGATGACCAAAGAACCCCAGACAAACCCGACAAAAGCACCAAAAAGGCTTACATGCGACCCCAACAACCCCTCAAAGAAACTGAGACCTAAACCAAGCAAAGGGAATCAAAGACACTATAACGAGACCCGTTTCACCAAACGACACCTCCCAGGACCACCGTCAAACAACCAACCAGACCCAAAAAAACAGACGAACACAAAAGGAGAATGAAGAGGGACCGAAAGGTGGGGGGATCACCAAAACAGACCCAAAACACACCCTTTACGAGCAACAGAGAGGCAACGGATGAGCCACAAAAACTCATCGACCAACACAGAAAAGCAGAAATCGACAGCCATCTCAAGGGTGGGGGGGAGTGGGGGGATCACCCATGGGGTGGAAACGACAGCGACGGTGACAGGACAAGGTGACGCAAGGGCGGGGACGACAGTGAACTAAGACCCAACCCGAAGGGAAAGACACAACCCAAAGACCGAAAAACACCAAAAACCAAGGGAAACCACCATACTGGTGGCGGGGGAAACCCCAGGGGCCGGGGAACACACCCCGAAGCCGCATGCAAGCCCGAAGAAAGCAAGGAAAAAGAGAACGTCGGGGAACAGACGGAACACCGAGCAACCACCACCGACAACACCCACACACCCAAGATCAACCCCGGAACAAGAAGAACCTGATGATTAGCTGAGGTAACCGAGAGACGCAGGTGCGGGATCAGTGAGGGAAGGACGAAGGGCGATGAGATGAGCGATCGCCGGAGATGGGCCAAAGGAAGACCCCATCTCCGGCGAAAGGGTGACGGCAGGTGGGAGGCAAGAGAGTGGATGAAGGCGGCGGCGGCTCAAGGTAAATTAGGTTTTTGTTTTTGGGGGTTTTTTGAGAGAGAAAAGGGAGAGTTGTGTGGTAGACAACCATATTATATCTCTACTTGTTTTAGTACTCTTTAGTGCTAAACTGTAATAGTATGCTCCTTGAGTCACTTGAATCTTCCTTTCCCTTGGGTGATGTAAGGAAGGGGGGCGAGGAATGAGCAATTGAGCATGCACATCATTTCACTAAGTTGAGTTCGGTTAGCGATGACCCGTGGTCTATTCATTGTATCCAACTATCCAAGAGTAAAAGGCGAAACAATATAGTTCGGGTTGTGCTCAGTGCATGGCTAGCTGCGTAACTATCCAAGGTAGCCCTTGTCTACAAGAGTGTCAGAACATAGATTGGCTTTACAATGAAAGCAAATAAAAAGATGCATTTACAGGTAGAAATCAAGCTACATGCCTACCATATACAGACTTTACAAGTGGCCTTAATATATTCCATAGTTCCTTACTATTCAATCTAACCCTGATGTAAAATATTCATTTCAATCATGATCTTTGCAGAAGTATACGACAGATATCGTCTCAGAACATAGATTCAATGCTCGTTAATCCATACACTGCTAACTCCTATGGTATATATAAATGGCACAAAGAAGATGCTTTCAAGATCAATTCCCGTCCTCCATTAATTCTCAACTATAGCCGCAAGTTCCTGAAATGGAAAAAAGTTTTAGTGGTGCTTGAACATACGAATTTTATCAACGTGGTCCACATAGTTTTCATTAACCATTAAGAACGCATGAGGTCACTCAGAAAACAATATACATACCCCAACTCCGACTGGCTGAAAATTTGAAGTTCTCAACATACTCGTGCGCTTGGGATCAACAGGTAATGACCTCAAAGCCAAGTTCCCGATATATGACTTAGAAGACGGGCTTTTTCCGGACATAGAAGGCAAGGTACGTGAGAGCCAGGATTCTGATGGAGACTTTGGGAGAAATGGAGCCATAGCAAGTAGACAGTTGTCTGGTATAACCTCTCTAATATCCGGCTTTTCGCACTCTACAACATCGACGGCAAGATTGAAGTCTTCCCCTACATCTTGAAAGGACTTTTCTGGAGTAGACACTACACTAGAACAAGTATCACAGTTTTTAGGTTGAGATATTTGTTTTTCAGCAGCAAGGGACTTGATATCTTGGAGTGAATCCACAGAAGGGTTCCTTCCTCTGGATTCTGATGAGCTTGATATCGAGTTTCGAGATTGTTCCATGTGTTCAGAATCCATATATAAGGTCTTTTCTGTGGCAGGATTTGCTAAAAACTCCTTAAGTTTTGTGCCACCACTGTTCTGCAAATCGGGATTACTCTTGCTACCGGGATTTGCGTCCATTGATGATCTGTTTTTAGCAGCATAATGTGGCAATCTTTTCAGTTCTCCTATACGATTATTTGTCCTTTCCTGCAGACAGGGAAATTTGCCTCATTATGCAGATGGTTTTTTTGACAGATTAGGATAAATGGATGATATTAAAAACTTGTGACTTCTGTAATCAAACTAGCTCGACATTGATCATCAATGTTTTATAGTATATGTTGAGTCAGAGTTTAGTTTTCATTTCCAATCAAGCAAAACACTCACTATTCTTTCGTTATGGATTATGATAGAATATCACACAATTATTCACCAAGTGAGGCAGTGAGCTCCTCTTCTTGTTCTTGTGAAGACCTGAAGTAGCAGTAATTCAATGTAATTTTTGACAAAAATTTCATTGTGTCGTTCAGTAATGGCCTACATGTTAACATATGATTTATTTTTATAGATACAACTCATACAAGATACTTTTATGGAATCATATTACTCATAGTACTAACTAACATGCGATTAAGGTCAAAGACAAATTAACAAGTTTAACAGTTTGACCACCAAACTCAGACAACATTCTTTTTTAAAAAAAGAAAAAAAAAAATACCTTCTTTACATTATTCCTGCCTGATTCAGCATATACAGGCCTGGTGCGAACACTTTTGGCAGAGGATAATGCTCCTGCGTGATCTCTCATTCCTGGTATTGGATTTAAAAGACAAAACTTGGGCAATAAACCACAAAGTTTAGCTGACACAGCTTCCATTCCATCATGTTCGTCTTCCTCTTCTTTGCCATCTTCCTCTTGTTCTTCCCTTTGTATACTCTGAGGTAACGTGTACTGTGGGGACTGCTTCTTCCATTTTATTTCCCTCTTAACTGGCTCCAATTTCTCTCTGGCTATAGAATACTTTCTAGGAGTGAAATAAGGTGTTTCTGAAGCCACTGCTTTTGCAGCTGGAAGGAACCTATCCATCATAAAGTCTCGGGACTGAGGATCCGCAAAAATTCCAGTACTCGTCAATTTTGGGCCATCAAGTCCACTTACTCCACTGACGCTACAATTGTAAAACGACTCTGTTCGAGAAAGGGTCCCACTTGCATCTACAAAGGTCGTATCTTCATCATCAGAACTACACGCATTCTTCTTATTTGGTTCCTTCTCGGATCCTTCCTTTCCTGTTCGAGACCTCGAACTATAATTGGGTGAATTTTTTATTGTTTTATCTGCTTGTTTCTGCTTATGATTCGCAGTCCTCCCTGGTGGCAATTTTGGAGCTACTGCCACATGACGACTGCTGTCGTTTGATACTGTATTTACATCCTTTGGTCTTCCGGGCATGTGCTCCCATTGAAAAGGAACAACGCCAGGATTTCTTATTGGGCCTGATTTTATGTCCGACATGTAGTAAGGAAGAGGAGGCAACGTGGGCTTGGAGTGACGGGGTTTCCTGTGACTAATTTCAGGTTGAGCAGCTATTGATGAGCCGCGCCTCACAGAAAGTAGAGGTTGATTAAAGTTTAATTGTCTTTCCTCCATCAAGACTGCATAAACATGAACAAGGTAAAGGTTATGGCACAAAACTTACTCTGTATGAGACCATGGTACATACCAGACCAAGATATACTCAGCTGGACTAAGCGAGGACGTACTCTAAGCCATATATGAGACCATTATCAATCAATAAAGTTATGGTACATTCTCTAGCTCAGTGGATCAAATAAATTATGAAGGAGCAATGAGACAATTTTAAGATTGATTGAAGGAAAAAAGGTTATGTAAATTACAGCTTTGATCTAAACCTATTCTTTGAACCAAGTAGAATGAATCAATAGAGGACCCGGTCTATCCGTAATACTGTACTCTACTATCAACTGACTACATCATGAGTTAATGACAAAGGAAATGTACTGAACCGTGATCACTCAGTATTAAGCTGTATTTCAATGAATATCAAAAGTTAATTGCGCCTTCACACAGCCCTTTTTGGAGGCGCGTCTGTCACTTTAAACAAGCAAGTACTCCTAAACAAGAGAAATTCAGGTAACAGTGGCTATGCCAGTCAGTCACCAATTATCCCTTGTGCTGAGCAAAGCTTCAAAAAGATGTTCCTAAAGATTTATATACAAAAAATTTATATGAGACGATTTTAAAAATTAAAGCTCACGGAAACTGAATAGCATTTTATAAAGAATTAACTGCTAGGTGCTGCTACCTCTCTTACACTGCGAGTCTGCGATAACAACATTACTGTTACCCTCAATGCCACAAATGAGAGTCGGTTATACGCAGCCTTATCCCTGACTAAATAAATAACTACAGGCACCTCTTCATCGGATCGGTGTCCAACAGGAAAGGTACTTTATAGGGTCATTAACCCCTGAAACCCCTATTTTTCGGGACGGTAATGAAATTCATACAGTTTTATTGAACTAATCACAAAATAAGACAGCTGAACTGAAATTCAAACAAAATTGGCTAACAATGGAAAGTGGCATTTCTGACAAAATTTAATAATCCTATTTCTAAACTTGTAATTCTCAATTCACAACCATATGAATGAATGAAATGATTAAAATTCAACAAACAGCAAATTTTGGTAGTTACTAACTAATCATGAAGTTGTCAAAAACATCACAAATTCTTGTTTAAGTCGAACACTATATATTCGTCTTAAGTCTTAACCTTAAGATGGGATATATATTAATTCAAAGAAAATACCCAATCATGAAATCAATCATTCCATAATTTCTATCAATTGCAAGAACACAGAGAATAATAATAATAATAATAATAATAATAATAATAATAATAATAATAATAATAATAATAATAATAATAATAATAATAATAATAATAATAATAATAATAATAATAATAATTAAAACTTACCCAAAAAGCCGAATACAAACCAAAATCACAAAAAGATATAAACAAGAAAGAAGAGGGTACTTGCAAATGATCTGCTGTTATTTGATGTAATAATTGCTGGCAAAGAAGAAAGAAACAAGAGCTGTAAAATGAAGGCTTTATGGTCTTCCTTTAGTATGTACTCCGTGGAATGTAAAAGGTGATGGAATAATGGTGAAAGAGATGGGAGTTGGAGGAAATACAGTAATTGCAGTCAAGATTTAACTAATTTTGTATGCATGTGTTCTCTGTACTTCACCGCAGTAGAGTACTACCGCCAATCAAATTTTCTCATCTTTTTTCCGTCTTCATTTATTATTGTTGCATGTCATATTAACCCCCTTGGCCCCTTTGTTTTATTACCCATAAAGTTTTGTTGAAATATGACAATTAGGCCCTGTTCTTTTGGACTTAAAGTTGCTGAACTTAACTTAATTTTTCTGAACTTAACTTAATTTTGCTGAACTTAACTTAATTTTGCTTAACTTTTCTGAACTTAATTTTGCTGAACTTAATTTTGCTGAATTTTTCTGAACTTAATTTTGCTGAATTTTTCTGAACTTAATTTTGCTGAACTTAACTTATAATAACTTAACTTTTCTGAATTAAAATAATCTTACTTAAATTAACTTAATTTAATTTCACTTAATAATAATAATAATAATAATAATAATAATAATAATAATGTTGCTAAGGGTGTGGGAGCCCAGATTGTCTCTCGGCTCCCCACCAATTTCATGTAAACTTTTATGAATCTTTTAATGAAAGCTGCGCGCATCCTTCCATAAAAAAAAAAAAAAATAAAAAAATAATAATAATAATAATAATAAAGAAATATAACTAAAAACACAAGTGAAGATTATAAAATACTTTATTTATATAAATTAATATGTTCGTATACATTATCTAATACATAATAAAAATAAAAAGTAAATCACATTAATTTTTCTTTCTTTCTAATCATCTAGTTCCATATTATCATCTTCCTCGTCACTTTCTTCTTCATCTTCATTTGAGCTCACCCCGTCAAATCCATTGCCTCGCCAAATGTTCTTGACTATGTTATTTCGCACCTTGTACATAGCTTTTTTCCGCTTCTTATCAAACATGCCTGAATCTGTTGTCCCTAGGATGCTCTCATGTTGTATAATAGGTATCCCAAGAGTGTGCATCCGTATAAAATTATGAAGTGTAAAAGTAGAAACAATAATGGACATTTGATACTTAGCTGACATTTGAGGCGTAACTTTTAACACCTTCCACCTTTTTTTCAATTGACCAAATGTCATTTAAACTTTCATTCTCAATGACGAATGTCGGTAATTAAAATGCTCTAGCATACCTTCGGGGGGTCTATGTTTAAATTCGGGCATATGGCATCTAAGATTTGCTTTTTTATCGCTAATAGGAGACAAATATCCTATTGTATTAGGGTATCCGGAGTCCACTAGATAATACTTTCCTTTAGGTGGATGCGGGAAAGCATATTTGGAATTAGTTAAAGCATCCCGCCATACCGTAACGTCATGGGCACTTCCCTCCCACCCAACATGGATAAATGTGAAGATTCTATCAAAAGAACAAGAGGCTAACACATTCCAACTTTTGATACCATGGCGATTTCGAAACGGCGCCCCATTTTCGTCTTTCACAAGTGCTTGTATATGAGTTCCATCTAAAGCGCCAATAGCATTCTGAAATAAGAGTAAAAGTTAATCAAGAACATTTGAAACCAAGAGCTAAGCAAATACATCCTAAATTCATGCTCGAATACATGGGAAGGTAGGCCTAAAATGGAAATTGACGCAGATACAATCAACTACACATCCCTTGCAGTAGTGAAAATACACATCCAAATTACATACTAAAATATGTTGATTACTATTTGTCATATAAAGTGTTTTCAATTATTGATTCTTTGGTAGTATTTTTCTGAACCCGCATTTATTTTACACAGCCATGATATAAAAGGCGGAAAATAAAATGTAAACTAACAATTAAAACAAATGGCGGATAATATACCTTAAAATAAGGCCAATAGAGTGAGTTGGTTTCAACCTCGGGAGGCACCTCTGATAAATCCCGATGAGGCCTAATAATGTCATAAGATAATACGACCAACGCATCCAACACTTTTCTAAAATACTTGCATATGGTAGATATTGAATGCTTGAATCTATCCGCAACATCACGATACGAAGCTCCTTTGGCCAATATGTATAAACAAATTCCTACTTGCTTGTCGACTTTAACATATTTACCATCTACTAACAAATTTCTTTCGATCATCAAATTGACAAGTTGGTTATACATAACTCTATCAAGTCGTAACTGCTCTTTACACGAAGTAGAGTTTTCATTCAACAATCTATGTATGTACTCCGCACCACTTTCTCCCCTTTCCCTTCTAGGTCGCCTAATTGTAGTTTCGGGCAATAACTCATTTTCGTTAAACGATCTCCTCAATTCCTCCAATCCAACAATCATAGCCGCATGCCTTATTATATCATGCATTCTATACCAAAATGAAATATAAGTAACAAATCCTACAATCACCAAGGATACACACCTTAAACAAAACAAATCAAAACACCGTACAACAAAGAAAACTGAACCCTCACGAGAAAATAATATAACTTGAACAAAGTAGCGTCAACATCAAGCTTTAAAATCCAACATCATAATCAAATTAAACAAAGTACTCCAAGCGTAGAAGTTCTTACATCCAACATGAAAGTTAAAAAAAATTACACCCAAACCAAACACTACTACAGAGGATAAAATGTGTCAATCCCTTGCAAATAAATCAATTTCTTATTATCATTTTCTAGAGATAGAAAATTGTCAGCATGTTTCTCATCACTCAAATACCTAATGGCTTTGACGAAGTACTCGTCACCATTTCTCTCTGCTACTTCCAACCTTGTCAATTCCGCACTAACCAATTGAGATTTTGAAGGTGCATTTGATGAACCAATGCCCGACAATAGATGTATGACACTATCAAAACTTGCTTGCCTACGCTTGTTTTCAATTGAGTAACAAGATTCCCCACTTTTTCGTTTATGAGACATCTTATTAGAAACTTTTCGAACAACTGACCTAGGTGGAGATCTACTCTCGTTACCGGACAAGCTCACTTCTGGCTGATCACTGTTTTCTTCATCTTCATTATCTCCAGAACTTTCATCAATATTAAGGGCGTTCAAATTATCAGTCAAGTATGATGGCCCTTTTCCCATTGCCGGAGAAAAGCAACCACCCACACGATGAGCAGTTTTACCATCAAATAATTGGATCAAGAGATCAATATTTGGCAACCCATTCCTAATTATTTTCTTACCATACTTAACGTTCCGCTGTATAAAAACAATTCTTATATTCACATTTGGACAAATTAAAAGAATTTCAATGTAAATCAATTAGTAAATAATTTTACCTCTAGATATGCCTTATATCTCTCCAAAGACTCCTCTTGGACATCTACATTTTTTGTCCTAGGATCGTATGCTATGCCGGTTAAATTTTGCAATTCTTCCCATGACTTGAACTTTTCTTTCGAATCAGAAAAATGGTTTCTTGCTTGCTTTTCATTAATTTCAGTCCCAACTTGTGCACTAAAAACCTTCGCGATGCTAATCCAATTATACTTGCTAGTTCCTTTATTTTTCTCATCAACCAAAATTTTAAGCATTTTCTTTGAATTGTCATCCGTCGACTAAACCTCCCCATTTTTCTTTATATGAAACAAAATTAACAATAGCACAAACAATATAGTTAAATGATAATTCTGTAGCATTTTTGAAACATGATTTTTTATGGAAAACATTAAAGCAAGTAGCTATAGGTTTCTTGATATCATTCACATAAATGGACAATAGATATAGATGAAGCAATGGATAAGACAATTAAAGCATTAAGGTAGCATTCATAATCACAATAGCATTCATCCAAGACCGTGAACAACCAAGTCCCAAAACGGAAACGTCAATAAAGAAACGAGTCACTTTACAGAAAACACCCCGATCCTACATTATAATCATAAATGAACTATAAATCATAAACGAGTCAATTAATAGAAATCAATCAAATTTACACTATAATTAACTCACTTAAACAACAAATAATCCCATTTTTTAGGCAACCAAGATTAAAATTATGTGCATAAGTTGAAATAAAAAAATAAAACCGCAATTGGATCTTACAATTAACATCCGCATGAAAGGAAAGAAGAAATCGAACGGACTAATTAAAAAAATATACAAAATGGAGAAAGTAAAGGAAATAAACCTGAAGGAAAATGGAGTTTTGAATGAAAACGGTTGGAGATAGAGAGGACTGAGGAGTGACGACTATGAATAATAAATGGGATAGGTAGGAGAGTGAGGGTTGTGAGGGTTTTGATAGGGAAGAATACGGGCTTGAAATAAATGTTTTTTTTAAAAAAAAAAAATTATATAAAACGGATTGTTTATACAACTGATTTGAACGAAAATTATATCTATTTTTTAAAACTCGTCAATATTATGAAACTTATTATTTTGCTCAACTCTTCTGAATTTAATTTTACTGAATTTTTCTGAACTTAATTTTGCTGAACTTAATTTTGCTTAATTTTGCTGAACTTAATTTTGCTGAACTTAATTTTGCTGAACTTTTCTGAACTTAATTTTGCTGAACTTAACTTAACTTAATTTTGCTGAACTTTTCTGAATTTAACTTAATTTTGCTGAACTTAACTTATAGAGAGTGACTTTAAGTCCAAAAGAACAGGGCCTTAATCTAGTAAAGTTACAAAGTAACTCATTACATTACTACTCCTTGGAAGTTTTTGTGTGATGTTCAATGTGATTTAGAGTTACTACTCCTATAAGTTTAATGTAGAGGGAGTTTAGACATCTTCCTTAAATGTTTAAGGGAAGTTGCAAGTCCTTTTTCTACTATAAATAGTTCATGTGTTAGCTTTTAACACACAACAATAAAATACAAATTATCTTATATATCTTTTCTCTCCTTGTTTGATTATATCTGCCCCTAAAAACCATCAGGTGGCATCAGAGCATTTTTTATCTTTCGGGACCAAAAATCAAAAATACCGACATAAAAAAAAAAAAAAAAACATATATACAGAAGCATGGCTTCAAGTTCAGCAATGCCTTCCGCACCAATTTTCGTAGGTGAAAATTATGATTTTTGGTGTATCAAGATGAAGGCTTTGTTAACTGCTCTAGATTTATGGGAGATTATCGAACAAGGGTTTAAACTACCTGAATTAACAGGTGAACAAAAGATATCAGCTGATGAACAAAAGGTAGTAAAAGAGAAGACGACGAAGAATGCAAGAGCAATTGGATACTTACATTCTGCAATTGGAGAGGCGATTTTTCCAAGGATCATCAATGCAACTTCGGCAAAAGAAATATGGGACATTCTTAAGGTGGAGTTTCAAGGCTCACAAAAAGTAAGAGCTATTAAACTCCAAAACTTGAGAAGAGATTTTGAAAACTTGAAAATGAAACCATCTGAATCAATGATACAGTAAACCAAATGAAAATTTATGGCGACGATATTTCCGACAAAAGGATAGTCAACAAAACTCTTTGTAGTCTCGACAACAAATTCAACTTTATTGTTACGCTATAGAAAAGTCAAAAGATGTTGATACATTGTCTCCGCAAGAATTATTTGGGTCTTTACAAGCCCATGAGTCAAAGGTGTCCGGTAGAAACGAAGGTTCATCGGAAGGAGCTTTTCAAGCAAAACATAAACAAAAGTCCCAAAATTTCAAAAATATCAAAAATAAGCAAATGTCCAAAGACAAGTCGAGTACTAATGGTACCGAAAAGAAAGGAATATTTCCACCTTGTGGAATCTGCAAAAAGACTAATCACATGTAGAAAAATTGTTGGAACAAAGATAAAACACTATGTGATATTTGTAAAAAGTTTGGACATGAACAAAAGGATTGTTGGTCTAAAGATCAACAAGCAAAGGCTAATGTCTCTGAAAGCGGAATCTTTGAAGATCATCTATTTGTTGCTAGTCAAGCCTCGACGAAAAGCAATAGAGATGTGTGGCTAGTCGATAGTGGTTGCACAAATCACATGACAAACAATGAAAGTATATTGACTCATATTGATACTTCATTGAAGACTCCGGTAAGGATGGGCGATGGTTCCATTATAGAGGCAAAAGGCAAAGGAACTATAGCTGTTCAAACAAAGAAAGGAATGCGCTACATTAGCAATGTCTTGTTAGTTCCAAATCTTGCCACAAATTTGCTAAGCGTCCCCCAGATGATGCAAAATGGTTACAATGTCAACTTTGAAGGAAATACATGTAATATTTATGATCATCATGGAAAGGAGATTGCTCGAATTGAAATGAAGAACAAAAGTTTCCCTCTTTCATGGACGTACCCAAAAGAAAGTGTTGCCCGAGTTGAGGATAATGACTCTTGGCTGTGGCATAAAAGACTTGGTCATTACAATTTTCATGCTTTACAAACTCTCCACAAAAAGGATATGCTAAGAGATTTGCCTTTGGTGAATCTTGAAAAAGACGTGTGTGAAGGTTGTCAATTGGGGAAAATGCATAGAGATTCTTTTCCACAAGATCAAGCAAGGAGAGCTAAAGAGAAACTCGAGTTAGTGCATACTGATGTTTGTGGCCCCATGCGAACACTAACCGATAAGAGAAATAGGTATTTCATTCTTTTTATTGATGATCTTACAAGAATGACATGGGTCTACTTTCTTCGAGAACGCTCAGAAGTTCCCACCGTTTTCAAGAAGTTCAAGGCTACGGCTGAAAACCAAAGTGGTTGTAGCATGAAAAGAATCAGATCTGATAGAGGCACGGAATATACATCAAATGAGTTTGATAAATTTTGTGAAGATGAAGGTATAACACATCAGCTTACCGTTGGTTATGCACCACAACAAAATGGTGTGTCCGAAAGGAAGAATAAAATTGTTATGGAGATGGCGCGATACATGCTATTTGAGAAGAAAATGCCTAACAGATTTTGGGCTGAGGCTGTAAACACAGTTGTATATCTTCTTAATAGGTGTCCAACCAAGGTAGTGACAGATAAAACACCTTTTGAAGCATGGACAAATCACAAGCCTACTGGGAAACATCTTAGAGTATTCGGCTCTTTGTGTTACATACATGTTCTTGCAGTAAATAGGCACAAGTTGCAAGAGAAGGTTGAACAAGGCATCTTTTTGGGCTATAGCTCCCAATCTAAAGGTTATCGACTTTTCAACTTGAAGACTCAAAAGTTGGTCATAAGTAGAGATATAGAAATCGATGAAAATTCCTACTGGAATTGGAAAGAAGATAAGGTGGAGAAACAACTACCATCACCTGGGAATTTTATGCAGGAAGATGAAAATTCACAAGGCCAAAATCAACAAGAGGATGTTTTTCAATATGTGTCCCCACCAAATTCTCCTAGAACACCACAAAATTCACCTTCAACTCCGAGAGAGGTATACAGAGATCAAGCAACTTCTTCCAGGAATGAAGTTGAATCTTCTCCAGATTCTCAAAATGCTACGGGACCGAGAGGTAAAAGACTTGTAGTTGATTTGTATGACAATAATGTCGCAATCCAAGAAAATCCATTTGAATCATGTTTTGTTGCGGTTTATGAACCTAACAACTATCATGAAGCCTCTAAATATCAAGAATGGAGAGATGCAATGGAGGAGGAGCTTAAGATGATTGAAAAGAATCATACTTGGGATCTCACAGAAAGACCAAAACATTAGGATGTTGTTGGAGTCAAGTGGTTCTTTAGAACCAAATTCAATCCAGATGGTTCAGTTCAAAATTACAAAGCAAGGCTCGTCGTGAAAGGTTATTCTCAACAGTATGGTACTGACTACACTGAGACGTTTGCCCCTGTTGCAAGACATGATACAATACGAACCTTAATTACTTTGGCTGCTCAACATTAGTGGAACATCTATCAAATGGATGTAAAGTCAGCATTCTTGAATGGTTATCTCCAAGAAGAGATATATGTTGACCAACCAGAAGGATATGTCATAAAAGGGAAGGAAAATCAAGGTTATAGGCTCAAGAAAGCCCTTTTATGGGTTGAAGCAAGCTCCACGAGTCTGGTACAGTCGAATTGATGAGTATTTACTAAAGTTTGGCTTTGAAAGAAGTCCAAGTGAGCCAACCTTATATGTGAAGAAAACAAAATCAGATTTGATGATCCTTTCTCTATATGTTAACGACTTGATTATAACCGGAAAAAATCAAGCTATGATTAGTGAATTCAAGAAGAGTATGAAAAAGGAATTTGAGATGACTGATTTAGGCTTGATGAGTTTTTTCCTCGTTTTAGAAGTTAAGCAAGCATCGGAAGGCATCTTTATTTCACAAAAGAAATATGCAGAAGCTATTCTTAAGAGATTTAAGATGGATAATTGCAAGGCTATGTCAACACCACTTGGAGTAAATGAGAAGCTTTCTAAAGATGATGGGGCTGAAAAGGCAGACTCTACCACTTATAGAGGTATAGTTGGATGTTTGCTTTATCTAACAGCTTCAAGACCTGATCTAATGTTCTCAGCAAGTATTTTATCAAGGTTTATGCAAAACCGAGTCAACTTCACTACAACGCCGCGAAGAGAGTTTTAAGGTACATTCAAGGAAGTACATATTTGGGTCTTTGGTACAAACCAACTCAAAACTCTGAACTTATCGGGTATAATGATAGTGATTAGGGTGGTTCCGTTGATGACATGAGAAGTACATCCGGATATGCATATACACTAGGAAGTGGAATATTTTCATGGCAATCACAAAAGCAAGATAATGTTGCTCAATCTACAACTGAAGCAGAATATATAGCAGCTTGTACAGCAATAAATCAAGCAATTTGGTTGCGGAAAGTTCTCAAAGATATGGGAAAGGAGCAATTTACTCCAACCAAGTTACTTTGCGACAACCAGTCGGCTATTGCCATTGCAAAGAATCCAGTGTGCCACAAGAGGACCAAGCACTTCAAGATTAAGTATCATTTTGTGAGAGACACACAAAGAGAAGGTGAAATAAACCTAGAGTATTGTCCTACACAAGATCAACTTGCTGATATTTTCACTAAGGCATAACCTAAGCAAAAGTTTGAAGAACTAAGGAATCGGCTAGGAATGTCAGAATTAATTGTCAAGGAGGAGTGTTGAAATATGACAATTAATCTAGTAAAGTTACAAAGTAACTCATTACATTACTACTCCTTGGAAGTTTTTGTGTGATGTTCAATGTGATTTAGAGTTACTACTCCTATAAGTTTAATGTAGAGGGAGTTTAGACTTCTTCCTTAAATGTTTAAGGGAAGTTGCAAGTCCTTTTTCTACTATAAATAGTTCATGTGTTAGCTTGATTTAACACACAACAATAAAATACAAATTATCTTATATATCTTTTCTCTCCTTGTTTGATTATATCTGCCCCTAAAAACCATCAAGTTTCTTAAACAATTCACACAAATTCTCGTTATAGACCGGAGATATCCCGTTTATAGTTATAGACGAGTCAAATATTCACCTGCTTTATAAGACAAGCATCAAGTTCCATGGTGGGGCTCAAAAATATCATCACTTTAAGAATATTTGACCCGTCTTTCACTTTAGACGGATATATCCGACTATAATGACACTAATTGAACAATTCAAGGGGTGTTATTAACTTATTCACCAATTCTCATTTTGCGATTGACCAAGTACTAGCATAACCATATGCGATAAATAAGACAAAACGAATTAAGTACTACCATAACTGTATGGGGTAAATAAGACAAAAGTAGAGTACTTAAGGGGTAGCAATCTGTTTTGTCGTGTTTACCCACAGATTGAGTTATGTTAAATGCGGGTTGCAAAACACTTTTATAGAAAATATTTTTTCTATTCATATCTAAAAACATTGAAACAGAAAGTTTTGGCTCACGGTCCAACCAGGCCAACAATCTCAATGAAGGTAACACCATGAGTTTCAGGGATATGATCGTCACCTATTTCAAACAACAGAACATTTCAGTAATTAGTGAGAGGAGCACTATCCTTCTTCAGCTTGTGACGGATAGTGCCCATCTTCAATGAGACAAGTTGGGTAACACAATAGGGATATCAAAAAGGAGTAATTTTGAACCATAACTCACCGATTTCAGATGGTTTACGCCATCAACATCCGGCAGGTTCTGTCCAAATACAGACAACATTTCTTCTCGAGCTTTCATTTGCCAATCTTGGTGCTTGCTCAACAAAATCATCGTCCATACTAACAACACAGATGTGGTCTCCTGACCCGCAAAGTAGAATAATTTACACTCATCGATCATATCCCTGAAACTCATTAAAAGACGCTTGTTATTCCCATGGCTTTGGCTTTATTGAGTCTCCTTGATACTCGACTCCATTAATATCCCCAACAATCTCAATGAAACAGAAAATATTTTTTCTATTCATATCTAAAAATATTCCAGCCCTGGTGATCCCAAGTGGGGTGAAACTAGTTGCTTGTGGCCATTCTCATGCATAATGTTCTATATCAGGATAAATGTTATGGTTCTTAGTCATGGATTTGAAGAATGAAAGACCGGGATTTGCAAGACCCGAATGATTAGATGCACTAAGAATGATTACAAAAAATACTCTATTAGGTTTGACCCCATAATGAAGCTAAGCTAGCACTAGCACAAAGGAGTCAAACCATCTTCTAGGGGATTACTGGTGAAATTTCTGATGAAATTACGAAATAATTTGGTAATTACTGGTGAAATTCTTGATGTAATCTGCAGTCTGCAAAATTTGATGACACCGTCATTGCATTCGAACCGTCTTCTAGGGGAAATTCCTGGTTATATTGGTAATTTATCGAGTCTCATCGAGATTATGATATTTCATAATTAGTTAAGTGGTGAAATTCCTGCAATTTATCATTTGATTATAGCCTTTATCTTTTGATTATAGCCTCTTGCACCCCAACACCGACACTGCAAACCAAAAAGGGACGCCTTTCTCTACCCCTACTCTGCCACCACCAGCGTCACCGCCACAATAAACGACGGACGTCATGCCTTTGCCCAACGCCGGCGACGACCACCATACCTCAACCCAATGCCGGCGACGGTTTAAACAACCCTATTTTAATATTGTAAATCAATTCCTTAATTTTATATAATATAATTAAGAATTAGAATTATTACTTGACCGATACGAGAATTAGCATCTATAATTGTGTAATTTGACGGATTTAATTAATTTTGTGAGGGAGAGAATTAGAGAGTTGTACTCCCTCTTATTCTCTATAATCTTCCACATTTACTAAAACGACAAATTCGCTAAGATCTTCCATTTTCCTTATTTGTCAACCATTTGTGGTTATAATAATTTCTGACCCCACATTTTCTCTCCTACCTTCATTTTCATCCACTTATTACCATCCCACTAATTTTTTGCCTAAAACCTGTACATGAATGAACAATTACGTAAACTAATGCCAAAAAATCTCCATTCTAGAAACAGTACTTGTGTTTGAATATTGCTCTCACAACCTCCGTGGACCAATAAATATGGATCGTGACATTATCATGGGAGAGAGAATTAAGTTTGATGATTTTTAATCAAGGGTAAAGAAATGGAAAGATGGGTGCAAAAGGTACTATAATGAGTAAAATGTGTACTGTGAAAATAAATTACGTACTCCCTAGTCCCTCCTATTCAATATAAACTTCCCTATTTCCTTTTCCGTCTACTCATAATATGTAACGCCCCGAAAACGCGGGGAGTAACAAAATAGCATAACTTTATTTTATTATTAAAACTTCAACGGAAACTTATAAAATAACCGTGAAAATTATAATAGCGTTACTGTTGTATCTCCCCTGTAGGAAATACTAGGCTAAATTACAAAATAAAACTTGTTACTCGCCTAATTATTACTATTCTTTACTCGAAACATTATTATTCGTATACAATTCTTCATATCGGACATCATTTAATTTTCCTTACTCACGCCCTTCCCCATTTCTGACACCTGAAAAAGATATGAACAGTACGGGGTCAGCCAACCACGGGCTGAATATGGCTCCAGTAACCTCCACCGACCCCTTATGACATTCTCATATATCTTACCTGGTATAAACAGTTTAATTCTTATCATACTTACAATAACAATGGTATACTATTACTGAAAAGAGACACATTACGGAGCCAAGACTCCCTTAGGCTAAGCCCTCCTCCATGTACACGGGATAATATAACCACTTTTGAAATTCCCTGGTCTTTTACCAGGTATATTTGGAACCACTGTTTCCTTGGGCTATGCCCTCCTCCGTGTACACAGGATAAATAATAATGTCATATCCCTTCAATAATCGAATCCAAATGAACAAATGGCCACATGTACATAATAATAGTACCAACATAAACAAAAAGACATGGACAATTTATGTAACATGTGAGTCGTATGACGACATTAAATGAGAATATAGCTACTATTATTATGGCATGTTAACTTATATTATTTTTAGCAATATAACGGTATGACGATAATTAAATAACTACTACGACGAAGGGTCCCGAAACCATACCTTAATTTTCCTTATACGTTAGCTAGTTGCGGAGATAACCTAGTATTTTTTTGATGGGGTGTTGTAGTATTTTTTTTTTGTGTGGGATACTTCTTACAAACAGAATCACTCTCCCTTTATATAGATTTCTATGTGGTATTTGTTTGACCATAATTAACCCATGTTGAGATTTCATACTAAACTAATTTACGTGTCTTGTCTTTGCTTTCCTAGACCTATTACACACTAAAGCTACCTTAACCATCATACTACACTTGCATTTTATTTACATGCATGCTTGCACGTAGGTAAGTTTGTAAATCAATTTATAGAACATTGTCAACCTAATCTTAAACACTTAAAATAGGTTAGTTGCTGATTTAATCATATTTCTATAATATCTCTATGGTACATACATGCATTACTACTACTACTACTACTACTACTACTACTACTACTACTACTACTACTACTACTACCATTATTATTATTATTATTTTTTTTTGGTGTAATGTGAGTATATTATATATATCATATAAAAAAATAATTACATGAGGTTCAAGGATCGAATCCTACTAGAAGCATATCAAACCAACATCATATTTTGCAGCCAAAGTAGCTCAGATTGATCTACTATAGCCTTACATTTCATTTTAATCCTTCTCTTAGTGTCATCCTCTATTCGAGCAGCAGTAACTTCAGGTCTCACTAACCAGGTATTGATCCTGGCATTGTTTCTTTGGAACCAAATAGCATAGCAATAAGCATTGAACATGGCCACCTTAAATTTCCATTGCATTTTATTCCTGCTAGCAGTACTCAGTCTGTCTATTGTTGGGAAGCTGCCTCCAAACCAATGCAACAAACAGGTCTGAACTTTGACAGTATACACACAGTCCGTAAACAAATGCTCCATGTTTACGGTTGTTGCGGCACAAGATATACACCAGTCATCGTCAAGGTGACCAAATCTAAACAGCTTACTCTTCACATTCATGCCTTCATTCATTCTCAGCCAGGTAGTCATAGAGTGTTTAGGGACATTCCAACTATTCCACACTATATTAGTCCAGTTCAGAGTTGGATGAGTAGGAGTAAGCCAAGCATACCCCTCTTTAATAGAGTAACCTTTAGAGCTCATTATCCATTTGTTGTCATGAAATCCATCCTTGAGCTTCTCTTTTACTTTACACACATTTTCCCAAACCCAGGTTGCATCAGCAGGGGGAGAGTAGTTATGCCAGTCTTGATCTTTAATATACACATCACTGATCCATTTAATCCATAGCCTATCAGCTTTGCAATAGATCCAATTAACTGACTTTCAACAATTTGCAATATTCCAGACATCAGCTTTCTTTATCCCTAACCCTCCCTCCTTTTTAGGCAAGGTAACTTTGTCCCAAGCTACAAGGGGGACTCTGTGGTAGTCAGGGGAGCCATCCCACAGGAAGTTCCTGCAAATGGCCATAATATGATTAATGATGCATTTAGGGATAATGAACATTTGAGCCCAATAGTTTTGCAGGGTATTGAGAACAACATTGATGAGAGTCACCCTGCCAGCATAGGAAAGTTTTTTAGCTCCAAGGCCTCTGATCCTTGCCACCATCTTTTCAGTTAAGGCAGAGCATTCCTTCTTGGTGAGCCTACCTGCTTTAATAGGCACTCCCAGGTACCTGAAAGGCATGGTGCCCTCCCTAAAACCTGTCACCTGTTTAATACCCTCTCTAATGTCCTCAGAAACCCCATTAAAGAATATTTCAGACTTGGAGTTATTCATGGCCAAACCAGATGCCTTATAAAAGGAAGAGAAGGCTCTCATGAGAAGCCAAATAGACTGTGGTTTACCCTTGCATAAAAGGAGTAAATCATCAGCAAACATGAGGTGTGTGAGCTTCAAATTCTTGCATAGGGGATGATATTGGAATGCCATCTTTCAGTTGCAAACTTAATCAGTCTTGTTAAGTACTCCATACATATGGTGAATAGAAGAGGAGAAATTGGGTCTCCCTGCCTCAGACCCCTTTGTCCTTGAAAATAGCCAAAATTATTCCCATTCAAAGACAGAGTAAAAGAAGTAGACCTCACACATTGCATAACCAGCTGTATGAAATGAGATGGAAACTTGAGTCCATGTAGCATCTGCTCAACAAAATCTCACTCAACTGTATCATAAGCTTTTTGCAAATCAATTTTGAATAGACATCTTGGAGTTACAGCTTTTCTGGAATACATATGAATGATGTCCGGACATATGAGAATATTTTCAATGATGGACCTACCTTTGATGAAGGCACCTTGGTTCTCATGAATGATGTCAGGCAAGACTGTAGCCAACCTGTTACATAGCAGCTTAGATATCACCTTGTAAATCATGTTACAACAGGCTATAGGTCTGAAATGGCTAACAGCAGTTGGTCTGTCACACTTAGGGATTAGGGTGATATTTGTTGCATTTATCTGGGTGAGCAGACAACCAGTAGTAAAGAAATCCATAACAGCATTGCAAACCTCATCCCCAACAATGTCCCATGAATCCTTGAAGAATCCACTGGTATATCCATCAGGCCCAGGAGCCTTATCCTTAGGAATAGAGAATACTGCACTCTTAATTTCTTCTTTAGTGACTGGAGATAATAAGGAAGTACAATGCTGCTCACTGCAAAAGGAACCAGTCTGCAGAACGTCCATTCTCACATGTTCAGTCTCCTTCTTACTGCCTAGCAGACCCTGATAGAACTTCAGGAAAGCATTCTGAATGCTGGTAGTATCAGTACACAGTGTACCATACTGATCTTCAATCTGCACTATTTTATTTCTCAGGCATCTTTTCTTAATAGCATTATGAAAATAAGCAGTATTGCTATCCCCTTCATCTATCCATTGAGTCTTAGCTTTCTGTTGCAAAAAACTATCCCTAGCTTTAGTCCAGAATCTCACTTTATCAAGAGCCTGAAATTCAAGAGTAATAAGATCAGGGTTATCATAATTATCTTGAAGTTGCAATTGAATTTCCTGAAGTGTGTGACTGGCTTTGTTTGCATTGAGTTCTACATCTGAAAAACATTCCTTGTTAAGCTTCTTAAGACCTCCCTTTAGAGCCTTCAATTTTTTGACCACCCTAAACATCTTAGTACCATCAATCTGCTTACTCCAATAGCTCTTTCCTGTGTCAAGAAAATTTGGAGCATCACTCCACATATTAAAGTACTTAAAGCTATTGACTCTCCTGCCATCCAATTTCACATTTCTAACAATGCAAGGAGTATGGTCCATGAGCCCTTCCGGATGAAAATGTGCATGCATATCAGGGAACACATCTACCCACTCTTGATTGACTAGAAATCTATCTAATCTACTGTACTTCCTATGTCCAGGATCTTGCTTATTTGTCCAAGTGAAGAAAGCACCCGTTGCTGCAATATCCATCATACCACAGACAGACAAGCAATCATTAAAGGTATCCATATCTTCCTGCTTTGAATCAGCCCCAAGTCTCTCCTCAGGAGAAAGAACAGTGTTAAAATCCCCTGCTAGAGCCCAAGGCACATCACATTGACCTGCAACTGACTTCAAATTGTCCCATAAATCCAACCTCTGTGAGCCCTCATTGAAAGCATATACAATAGTGAGAAGGAAAACTTGTTGAGTGGCCTTAATTAAAATCCTAGAATGGATGAATTGAGGATCATATTGAATAATGTTGACATCAAACACAGTAGGCCTCCATAACAACCATACCCTCCCACCTTTATGCAAACTACAATTGGTTGTAACACTCCATCCCTCAAGCATATTATGAGCTATATTACCAACATTAACACCATTTATTTTAGTTTCTAGTAGGCCAAATAAACAGGCCTCATTATTTTGAATAAAACTTTTGACAATATTTTGTTTATTCACACTATCCATACCTCGAACATTCCAAAACCCTATATTATTCATTATTATTAATAGGTATTTGAGGGTCACCATTATCCACTACCTGATTCTCCAATTCTTCATTCTCCTCATCTGTAATGTCTTCCACCTGAATGCTGCTATCATTAACATTATCAGGGGGTTTTGTTTCTGATACAGGAGGTCCTGCTACTGAAACAGGAGACCCTGCAGCTGTCACAGGTTCAGAATTAATGTTCTCCAACAGACAAGGGGATGCCACTGTAGTCAAAACAGGAAACTCTTTGTCAGATATTGCAGGATTGCTCACATTATTTGGGATTGGTCTCCAAACTTTCTTCACTGTAGCCTTAGGATGAGTATTCCTGCTCTGGTCCTTTCTGCAATTTTTGGCTTCATGCCCTAAGCCCTTACATTTATCACATAATAAAGGCTTCCATTCATATTCAACATTTAATATCACAATCTTGCCATTCTCATCACGAAATTTGACAGTTGAAGGAAAACCTTGCCCCACCTTCAGCTCAACCATTGTTCTAGCAAAGCCAAGTCTCGTTTTGTTTGCAGTTGCAGCATCAGACTTCACATAGGGACCTACTAAGCCAGCAATGGAGGGTAAACATGTACCCCAAAATTTGAGGGGTAAACCATGGATTCGAATCCATGCTGGCACAACTTTCACTTCTTCCTTCAGGAGATCAATATCCTCTTGCCATGTCTTAACTATCAACGGTTTATTATCAAACATATGATATCCTGCATTTAACATTTCCTCTTTATCCTTCATCTCCTTAAATCTTACCAAAAAAATCCCATTTGGCAAGAAGAAGACCTTATCAATACCATGTTTACCCCATATTCGATGCACATATCCCCGCAAGACCTCCCAAGAAGGATTTGCACCTAATACAAAGCAGTAAACAGCCTGATTTCAATACGTTATTTCATCACTGACATCCTCAGGGGTGAATTGCAACAATGCCGCCTCATCTGATTCAGTATTCTCTTCTGTCACCACTATATGGCTGCGTGAACCCTGCTTCTTACTCCTCTGTGTCACCCATTGTATGCTATCAGGATTCTCCTCATCCCCGAAAGACAGACCAGGCACTGTATGGACTTCATGCATGGGTTTGGTACGTAAAACATCTTCTTCGTCTGGCCCCTGCTTCTTCTCACCATCAGTCCTCCTATCACTCCCCTTCACAGATCCATTACTACTACTACTTTTATTATGTTTTTTTGGTGAATTTGATGTGGAAGAACGAGCCATTGTCGTTGAAATTAATGCCCTAGATGGAGATGAACTTTCGCACGTTCAGTCGGCATTAGGGTTTCTCAAAGCAGTATTATTATTATTATTATTATTATTATTATTATTATTATTATTATTATTATAATTATTATTATTATTATTATTATTATTATTATTATTATTATTATTATTATTCGGGTTATTACATTCTTCCCTCCTTAAAATAACACTACAAAAAAAGCGGCTTAGTGACGGCCATACCGACGGAAAAAAGAGGCCATCAGAAAACACGGGTTACTGACGGATATTTGACGGAAATTCCGTCGGTAACTTTTCCTGATGGAAATTCCGTCAGTTATAATTGGCGCGTTGACAAAGTCAATGGCGCTAAAAAACATGTGACGGAATTTCCGTCAGTATTCCAAAAAACTGACGGAATTTCCGTCATTGCCATTCACACGCAAAAATGGAATACAGCTGGAAAACATTTAGGATATTCCGTCAGTACTACACTTTCCTGACGGATTATCCGTCACTTGCCAGCTAGAAATAAGGACGGTTTTCCCGTCAGTGATCCGTCAGTGTTTTTGAATACCGACGGAAATTCCGTCAGGACAGGTTTTTTACTAACGAAATAAGATGACCCTGTTTCCTGACGGAATTTCCGTCAGTAAATGCAAATACCGATGGAAAAGCCGTCAGTATGGCCTGATTTTTTCCGTCGGTATCCCGCGTTTTCGTTGTAGTGTAAGTTTCGTCTCGAAACTTGACATACCTTATTTACTGAAATAGATGAGGGCATCTGTCTTTCATTTCCATCACTGTTTCCCAAGTTGCTTCTGTTACATAGTGATGGGACCAAAGGACTTTTACCAACGGAATAGTTTTGTTACGAAGAACTTTTTCTTTGTGATCCGAGATTTGAATGGGTAGCTCCTCGTAAGTAAGATCTTCCCTAACTTGCAAGAGTGGCATTTCGACAACATGGTTAAGATCAGATACATATTTTCTCAAAAGTGAAACATGAAAGACATCATGAATCCTTGGCAGTTCCATCGGTAGGAGTAGTCGATATGCCACCTCTCCTACTCGTTCAATTATTTTAAATGGTCCTACATACGTCAGACTTAGTTTTCTCTTCTTTCCAAATCGGATCACTCCTTTTGTAGGTGACACTTTCAAAAATACATAATCACCTTCTTGAAATTCTATAGGTCGTCTTTTTAAGTCCGAATAACTCTTCTGTCGACTTTGTGTCGTTCTCATTTTCTCTTGTATGAATCTTACTTTATCAGTGGTTTCTTGAATTAGATCAGGTCCAATGACTCTGGATTCATAAATATTACTCCAACACAAAGGTGTTCTACACTTTCGTCCATACAAAGCCTCATACGGAGCCATACCAATACTCGCATGATGACTATTGTTATAAGAGAATTCTATTAAAGGTAAGTGTTGCTCCCATGATCCGTGGAAATCCAGAATACATACCCTTAATAGATCCTCTAATGTTTGAATAGTTCTCTCGGTTTGACCATCAGTCTGCGGGTGAAAAAAAGTACTATATTTAAGTTCAGATCCTAGAGCTGTTTGTAAACTTTTCCAAAACCTAGATAAGAAATTTGTATCCCTGTCTGATATAATTGTCCTTGGAACCCCATGTAGTTTAACTATTTCTTTGCTAATTGCTCGGAATTTCATGAAGTCTTAGTGGCCAAAAAGTGAGCACACTTAGTTAATCTGTCTACTATTACCCATATTTCATTCATCCCTTGCGATGTTACGGGTAGTTCAATCACGAAATCCATAGCAATTGATTCCCATTTCCAAGTAGGAATATCCAAGGGTTGTAAGAGTCCTCTCGGCCTTTGATGTTCTATTGTTACTTTTCGACAAGTCAAATATTTGACCACAAATTCTGCTACTTCCTGTTTCATATTACTTCACCAAAATGTACGTCGAAGATCTTTATACATTTTATTACCCCCTAGATGTATTGAATATCGGGAGGTATTAGCCTCATCTAATATTCTTCTCTTGAGAGTCCTTGAGTTAGGCACACATAACCGTTTTTTAAACCATAGTGATCCATCTTCTTGGATGATGAAGCCATGTGCTTTTCCATTTTGGATATCCTTGCGAATCTTATCAAGTTGGGGATCCGTTTCTTGAGCTTCTTTTATTTCCTCGCACAAGGTTGGTCGTATTTCTAGTGCTGCCATATGACCGATTAGATTGCCCTTAACCATTTTTATATCCAACCTTTCTATGTCTCTTTGAATAGTGGGTTCCTCGACATTAAGTATATATAGAGTTGTGGGCGTTTTTCGACTAAGTGCATCAGCTACCACATTAGCTTTGCCAGAGTGATATTGGATATCTAAGTCATAATCTTTGAGAAATTTGAGCCATCTTCGTTGCCTCATATTAATCTCCTTTTGGGTAAAAATGTATTTCAAACTCTTATGATCAGTATACATGAGACACGAGACTCTATAGAGGTAATGCCTCCAAATTTTCAAGGCAAAGACTACAGTAGCAAGTTCCAAATCATGTGTGGGGTAATTTTGTTCATGTGGTTTTAATTCTCTAGAAGCATATGCAATTACTTTTACATTTTGCATCAATACACATCTTAATCCTTGTTTTGAGACATCACTAAATATTTCAAACCCGTTGGTGCCATTGGGAAGGCTAAGTATAGCCGTATAGGGGTAGAGGTAAGTCGACCCTTAAGTTCAGAAAATGCTTTTTCACACTTATCATTCCATTCAAATTTGGTATTCTTCTTTATAAGGTTGGTGAGGGGCTGGGCAATCTTTGAAAAATCTGCCACAAATCGACGGTAATAACCAGCTAATCTTAAGAAAATGCGGATGAAGAGTTAAGAACGATAAACACCTAAGAGGAGGAGGGGTGAATTAGGTGTTCCCTTTTAAAAAATTTCTCTTTTACTTGGTTAGAGGCTAACACAAGTTAGATCTATTAAGTACGAGTTTGAGAAACTTAATGGATTGTAAGTTCACAAACGGCACAGTAGGTCTATCCAACAGTATGAGTGACTGTTGCACAACACTGGCAGCGAGATTGATAAATAAAAGTGAAATGATAAGATAACGTAAAAGTAAATAAACAAACAAACAAGACGATGTTTAAAAATTGGTTCAGCTCCTACTCCGGAGCCTACGTCCAACCGTTATTTTATTGCTTGTTTAGAAATTTACTCATACTTAACTAAACCATTACAATGAAAATAACTCGCCAACCTACTCCGGTTGCAATTGCTTAAAGCTAATCCGCTTCAAGACTTTCTATTGCTTAAAGCTACTCCGCTTCAAGACTTTAACTTCTATCTCATAGGTTCACAAATTCAGAATCTCAGTTGTTCACTTAAGAACATGGAGATTACAATGAAGACCTAAGCATGAGAATCATTGAACATATTCTTTTTATGCAACAATGAAGCGAACTGATACTTGGAGATTTTATACCTTTGAAAAACAATTGAAGACTTTTGAAAACAGAAAACAGTTTTGCAAATGATTGAAGAACAAAGCTTAAATGCTGAAAAAGATTTGCAAAGTGTTTACAACGAATGCTCTTTCAAAGTCTTGCAATAAATGATAAAATGAGATGGCTATTTATAGAGAAAAGAAGTGTGTAAGAGAAGGATCTTAATCAATATATATATATAAAAGAGGCTTTTTTCAGGCAATTCTAGAGACTCCAACTTTTTTAAAACACGATTATAACTACCTATCTTATATTAAAAAAAAAACATTAAATTGGCAAACGGTTAAGAGTCATATTCTAGCTCATGTTTGTCATACAATCTTATCTACAACTATCAAATATTCTAAAAGATAATAATAAAAGTTCATGTTAATCTTAAGCATGGAATTTGTATTGAAATCAAAATACTCTACTTTGTATTGTATATAAGTGAAACAACTATGGGTATAATTTCATGTACTTCATCCTTCATCTTTGATTGACGACTTTTGATATTTGTTTTTATTTGCTTATTATGATTGTGATGCATGCATGCGACTATGCAAATTTTTATTTATAGTTGATCGTAAGCTTAGTTATATAATTTGTTATCCTAATCTTTTTATTTGAAGTTCTAATTAATGGTTTTCATAATACTTTCAGGGACAAGGGAACGCAAGATTGCTAGCTTACTGAATCATTGCTAATTAAAGGGTTACAAATTTTTGCAATTCCGTATAAAGGTAATTATAAGTCCATTTCTCCAGGTGCATAAATAAACAATAGGGTGTGTATGTGAATAATAGAGGACCGTACTTTGTAATGGTTTCATACTTTCATATTGTTTGTGCTCCTAATTTTATAGTTGGACCATTTGTTTTACAGTTTAATTTACCGTGCTAGGTTAGTAATGTTTGTGTTCATCTTTGAGGTACTTGAAAAATAAATGGGTTTGAAGTGTAATATTTTTTGTTCATTCATGAGCAGATACCCTTAGCTTGTCTTATGAAGGACGACAACATTGGTGTGCGTGCATATACGTGAAATACGATAAAACGAAACAAAGATAGTATCGTACGAAGTAGGTTTTCTTCCTGTTATCATTATTACCCATCTAGATGATACCTTTGCGAAATCTTAAAGATGTGATCAGTTTTTCGAAGAGTGTCAGTGCGACGAACTGTCAACAAGCATCCGTGCATCCCATACCGACCCGACCCCTCGAGGGATAGTAGTGATTTACTACTAACGGAATTGATTTTGCAAGGTTTACGATGCAGGATAACGAAATCAGGGCGATCAATGATGTCGCGCCAAGATTTACATACACACCGGAATTTTACCAAAGATTTGGCTGGTAAATTAGCGAGAATTTGGGTGCAAACTTCAGGTGGTATGTACATGAATTCGGAAATACAGGTCGAATCTAACGAAGATTTGGTCTTCTTTTTGCTTTTCATTTTCTGAATTTCTTGGAGAATCGATCAAAACAGGAGAGAAATGATGGGTTCTTGATTATTCACACTGGAAATTATTAAAAGAAGAACAATATAAACAACTGCATTACTGCAACGCCAAATAAACCAAAAAAAGAGGTGTTTAAGGGTTTTGAGAAAACCTGTGATTTATGAAGAACAATTAATTTGTAATGGAGAAAGAACAGTAATACCAAATGCTGATTAATTTGCAACGGAGAAGTGGAGAAGTAAAAACATGGCAGAGGATGGCAATTAAATGTTACTTTTATTTTTTAATTTGTATGCATTTCATGTGGGTTAATATCCGTATACTACCCCTTAAATTGCAGGACTATAACGTAAAATTTACATGCAATTTATAGTCATAAAACGATAAAAACAATGGAAACGATAAGTGTATAGAAATCAACCTCGGGTCCTTTTAATTGCGGCGTAAAGATCAGAAATCTAAGCAGATTCCCTCCTAATCGTTGCACCCAAGACTTGGTCCGAGATATGCCCTTGTGCTAGAACAGTGTTCTCCGATTGCCTTGCAATATAGGGAGAACTGATGTGAGTTTTGTCGAGATGAGAGATCTCGGGTTTCTCTGAAAAGCTTGATCTCCAAAACCCTAGTTTATCGTAAATGAAAATCGCTAGGTCAAAAGGAGAGGGAGCCTCTCCTTTTTTGTTGCCTCGTCGCTTGGTCAAGAGAGGAGGGAGTGGGCTTTCCACTTTCTCCTCATTTGACTAGTGATCCGATGATCCGACCCGTCTCGCTTAAAATGTATATGACGCGGTTTATATTATAAACTGTTATCGGTTATCGGAAATTAAGGCATCAGCTAATTATACGGGTTATTTGAAATATTAATACGTGTCCGACAAAACAGTATTGTATAATTATTTTTAATATACATTTAATTAAATATAAATCACGTATATTTAATTTTACGAATTAATCAAGTTAATTCGCCTTAGCCCATGATATTTAATCCGTATTAAATATAATATCTCAACATCACATATTTGACTAATTACTTAGTCAAATTACTCGGACTAATCGGTTAGTCAATATTTGGCATCTACATGACAAGTATTTTCATACCGTCACATCTCTCGAACGTATCCTATAGGTGTGACTTTTAGGGACCGGTTGATCACCGCCATCTGTATGACAATAACGTCAAACTTATCTAGCAAGCCAACCGTTATTGATAAACGTGGATCAATTGATAATAATACCAAAGTATGCCCTTTGATCCTTTTAGAGGTTTATAAGTCCTTGCACTAATTGTTAAGGACACCAACCCCAACAAGCTCCCACTTGTCCGTACAAGTGTATGTGCAATGACGTTATCCGCACTAACCGGAGGACACAAGCTCCAACAAACTCCCACTTGTCCGAACAAGTGTAGGTGCGATAACCGATTCTCATATTCATTTAAAATCTCTCCCACTCAATGTAAAACAATTTGCAGATCCGGATCCACAAAGGTCGTATTTTACAATCGATCCGTATCAAGAGTGGTTTCCCCGACTAGAGAGTAACTTAACCGATAAAACGAATCCGTATCCGAGCATGGCCATGCATTTCGATTCTGACTCCTCGAGTGGCCCCGAGAAATATCGAGTACGATAAAGGCTGAATATTTCCTTCAACTCGACTCCTTCCGATCTAAGCACAACATGAAATGACCAAGAAAAAATCTACTTGGCCCCCTGTTACGGATGACCGTGAGAAAGAAACCAAAGTCACCCAAAATCTGCCGTAGTCTCAAGAGACAGTCGATAGTCAAAGAATCGACTCTTAGGATCACCATGGAAGTCCTATCCACGACCGGGCAACGAATGTTATAAAACATTTAGGACTCCACGTCGATGTCACAATTGTGTCCTACGAAATATCCGTATAAATCGCCTCTGTGATTGGTCAGTCAACCTGTTGACTTATGGCTCGTTGAACCCACCATCAACCAACGTCACAGAATAATTGCCAGAGTTATCAGCTCATGTGGGCAATTAAGGACTAACAAGATATGATGTTTGTTCAGTTCACTTTGTGGTGTTCAAAATTGTCGTACAATTCCACATGAAAAACAAAATATTTATATAAAATATCAAAACGATGATGTCGTATAGAGTACAAAGGAGAATGAATCTGATCCATAAAAGAGTACTACAACTCAGGAACACGTTTGATTCCCATGGAATTTACGTGCCCTTCATGCTTATCTTGTCGTAATGCTTTAGTGAGAGGATCTGCTATGTTATCATCTGTAGCAATCTTTTCTATCACTACTTCCTTTTGCTCCACGTAATCCCGGATTAGATGAGCTTTCCGTTGTACATGTCTAGACTTGTTACTAGACTTTGGCTCCTTAGCTTGGAAGATGGCACCACTATTGTCGCAATAGATGGTGATCGGGTCATTCGAACTAGGCACTACAGATAGTCCATGTAAGAATTGACGCATCCATATCGCTTCCTTTGTTGCTTCAGACGCGGCATAGTACTCGGACTCGGTCGTAGAATCTTTGTAACAGTTTGTTTCGAACTCTTCCGGTGATCAGCGCCATTAAGAGTAAAAACGAATCCAGACCGAGATTTCGAGTCATCTCGATCCGTTTGGAAGCTAGCATCTGCAGAATCGGTTGCGCATAGCTTTTGAGAGCCTCCATAAGTCAATACCCAATCTTTAGTCCTCCGGAGGTACTTAAGAATGTTCTTGACAGCCAACCAATGTGGTTCACCTGGTTCTGGTTGTTGTTGGAATCGACTTGTCATACTCAATGCATATGCCACGTCCGGACGTGTGCATATCATGGCATACATGATTGATCCTATTGCCGAAGCATAAGGAATCCGTGTCATGCGCTCTTTCTCTTCCGGTGTCTCTGGTGCCTGAGACTTGCTCAAATGCACCCCTGGAGCCATAGGAAGGAACCCCTTCTTGGAGTTAGTCATCTTTGAATCTCTCTAGGACTTTGTCTATGTAAGACTCCTGACTGAGAGATAACATCCGTCGTGGTCTATCTCGATAGATACGGATGCCAAGAATTCTCTGTGCCTCTCCCAGATCTTTCATCTGGAAATGGTTCTTCAACCATACTTTCACCGAAGTTAAGAGAGGTATGTCATTCCCAATCAGGAGTATGTCGTCAACATACAATATTAGGAAGACAATCTTGCTCCCACTCGACTTGATATATAGACATGGTTCCTCGACAGATCGAGTAAATCCATTTTCTTTTATCACTTGGTCGAAGCGATGATTCCAACTCCTTGATGCTTGCTTAAGTCCATAAATGGAACGCTTAAGCTTGCACACTTTCTTAGGATGTACTGGATCGATGAAACCTTCGGGTTGTACCATGTACAACTCTTCCTCCAAAAAGCCGTTTAAGAAGGCGGTTTTCACATCCATTTGCCAAATTTCATAGTCATGAAAAGCGGCGATCGCTAAGATAATCCGAATGGAACGCAGCATAACTACGGGTGCAAAAATCTCATCGTAGTGCAAACCTGGCACTTGGGTGAAACCTTTAGCAACTAGTCGTGCTTTGTAGATATCTTGTTGACCTTCCACAGAATGCTTTATCTTGTAAAGCCATTTGCATTGAAGGGGACGAACCTTAAAGCGGTAAGTCAACAAGATCCCACACGTTGTTCTCATACATGGAGTCCATCTCGGATTGCATGGCCTCAAGCCATAGCTTTGAGTCGAACTGGTCATGGCACCTTTATATGTTGCGGGTTCACTACTCGTTAAGAGTAGAACGTCATCTATGTCATGTTCCTCGACCATACCGATGTATCTGTCCGGAGGAATAGAGACTCTTCCCGACCTCCTAGGTTCCTCAGGAATATTCACCGCAGCCGGGATTGAAGGAATTGGTTCCTCCAATGGTTGCTCGGTGTTTGGTTCTGGAATCTCCGACAGGTCGAAGGTTCTATCACTCTTTGCATTCTCGAGAAATTCCTTCTCTAAGAATGTCGCACTAGCCGCAACAAAAACACGTTGTTCGGTTGGCGAGTAGAAGTAATGACCACGTGTTCCTTTAGGATAACCTATAAAGTATGTCTTGACCGATCGCGGGCCGAGCTTATCCTCGTGTCTCAACTTGACATAAGCCTCGCAGCCCCAAACCCGTATAAAGGACAAGTTAGGGACCGTTCCCTTCCATAATTCATATGGAGTCTTGTCAATGACTTTAGACGGACTTTGGTTAAGTATTAGAGCGGCCGACATAAGAGCATAACCCCATAATGAATCGGGTAAAACCGTGTGACTCATCATGGATCGAACCATATCAAGTAGTGTTCGATTTCTCCGTTCGGACACACCATTCAACCGAGGTGTTCCGGTGGAGTTAATCGTAGGGCAATCCCACGGTCCTTCGGTGTTGATCAAACTCGTGAGAAAGATACTCGCCACCACGATCCGAACGCAGTGTTTTTATCTTTCTACCCAATAGGTTCTGCACCCTATTTTGGTATTCCTTAAATTTCTCAAAGGATTCACTTTTGTGCTTCATTAAGTAGACATAGCCATATCTACTCAAATCGTCCGTGAAAGTGATGAAATATCTATAGCCTTCTCGTGCGGTGATTGACATAGGACCACATACATCCGTGTGTATGAGCCCTAATAGGTCGGCAGCGCGCATTCCAACACCTTTGAAGGAAATACGAGTCATTTTACCGATGAGACATGATTCACACGTGCCAAATGATTGAAAATCAAAGGCCGAGATAGCTCCATGTTTGATGAGTTGTTTTACGCGTTTCTCATTAATGTGTCCCATGCGGCAGTGCCATAGATATGTTTGATCTTTGTCACCAACCTTTAACCTTTTATTCATTACGTGTAATATTTCCGAGGTCTGATCTAAAACATAAATTCCGTTCATGGAAACTGCCTTGCCATAAATCATATTGTGTAATGAGAAAATGCAAGCATTGTTTTCTATTACAAATGAAAAACCAAGTTTATCAAGCGCAGAAACCGAAATAATGTTTTTGGAAAGACTAGGTACATAATAGCGGTCATATAATGACAACTCAAATCCGCTTGGAAGTGGATCACATATGTCCCCTTGGAGATGGCGGCTACTCTTGCTCCATTTCCAACACGCAGTCCACCTCACCCTTTACGAGGGGTTCGATGTTTCGGAGCCCCCGCACATGATTACACAGATGAGAACCACAACCAGTATCAAGTACCCAAGTTCCGTAACTTGCGTGGTTAATCTCAATCATATGAATAAAAGTAGAAGAGAGAGAAGACATACCAACGGGTTTAACACGACCTGCCTTTAAGTCCTCATGATAAACAGGACATGTGCGTCTCCAATGCCCGGTCTTGTGGCAATGATGGCATTCCATGTTTTCACTCTTGCTCTTTGTCATGCACGATGAGTTACTTGCCTCACCAGGACCACTCTTCCCCGAACCCGACTTCTTGAACTTCGCCTTACCTCTTTGTTAGGTTTGCCGGAGCTTTGCCCTTACCTTTCCCTTTGTTTGACACAACGAGAACATCCTGTTTCGAACTCCCACCGCACTTCATGTCCTTCTCGTCTGTACGTACGAGGAGGGAGTGCGATTCATGGGGAGTTTTCTTCAAATCATTCATATAGTAATTCGCTCTGAATTGCGAATAACCATCGTGGAGTGAGTGAAGAATACGGTCGATAACAATATTCTCGCTGATGTTACAGTTAAAGGTCTCCAACTTCTCGACATTCTCAATCATGCTGAGAATGTGTGGGCTAACCGGTTGGCCCTTTCCGAGTCTCGCATCAAAGAAACGAGTGGTATGCTCATAGGTCACGATTCTCGGTGCTTTCGAGAATTCCTTGGTGAGCGTGGTGAAAATCTTGTTTGCACCTTGGGCTATGAAGCGTTTATGCAAATTGGATTCCATTGCAAAAATGAGCACGTTTTTAATCGCACCCGCTTCCATGACGAAATCGTTATAAGTAGCGATCTCGTTAGCTCCAGCCGTGGGACTTGGGTGTGGCGGCATGGGCTCAAGTAGATATTTGAGCTTTCGTCGCCAGCGGCAGCATTCCGTAATGCCGCCTCCCGGTCCGCGAAGTTTGATCCATCATTCTTGATCGAGTAGACCGATTCATCCGATTCATGAAGATCCTAAGCCAGGACTCACGGTCCAATGTGGCACTTGACATTGGGTTATCACTTGAACCAGCCATTTGATGTTTAGCGATTTAAAACGTGATCTACATTGAAAAAGAAAGAAAAACAAAACGAAATAAGCAACTCATCGAGGTGATTTAAGTCTATTTTAAAATTCATTTTAAACATGTAGACTCTCGCACTTGCATAATTGATCTCCCTCAAGAATGATACAAGTGATCCCAAGACTCAATTTCGGTAAATTGATAAGCCAACTGTTTAGCTAATTCTTCAGGAAGAACTCTTGGTCGATAGATTTCCGTAAATCCTATCTATAGTCCACTATGATCACAGGATCGTACGAGTGACCATAGTGTTGAGATAAAATAGGTCAATCGGTTCCAACTTACCCGACGTAGAAGGGGTCATAGTATGCCTACCGACGAAGAAGGGACTCATTGGAGTTTGACCTATAAAGACCGTTCTCAATTTTGGTTTATACGAGGAAGATCCCATCAACAAAATTATAATTCATTTTAAGTGAACGAATAACTAGCGTCTGTCGTGAATGAATTTATTTGGATGATGGCTTAAAACGTGTGACATGAGAATGTCAATGAAAACTAACTCGTGACCTCTATATGTGTCAGTTTTCATGCAATAAATTAGGTGGTTTGGTTTTTAGGCGGAATATGATGCATATTATCGTTGCGAAAAATAAATAAATGAATGCAAAAACGTAAATAAAAATGTCCTAGTGTGGCCTATCCTAGTAAAAGAACATAATACAACTTTGGAATCCACCGTTGGACCCGAAAAGCTTGTCTTGATGTTCCATCTTGATCCAAGTAGCGGGAGTGAGCATCCGGTCTCCATCTTTGGTCTTCTCAAAAATTACAATTAAAATTACAAATATAAACCTATTTACATTCTAATTAAAACTGTAATTACAAGTGAAAAATCCAAAACGGAGATACAAGATCTCAAAATACAACCAAGACCGTGTTCCATCATTACGGTAACACGTTCTACTAAGGCCACACTAAGTTACAATCGCTTGTAAAATTAAATACGTAATTAAAAGGCATTCACGGCATTCAACAAAACGATAAATAAAAATGCATCAACTAAAACAAATTCATTCGTGACATAATTCTGTAATTATGTTAAATTTATCCAAACCACCTTTTAATGATTAAAATTCGTGTGATAAAACCGCTTCTATCATTTAATTTTAATCTATTATAATCCGTCATTTTAAAGACACTTTAAAACAACTATATGGTACGTGAGTGAACCGATTCACTATTAAGCGAGTGTACTATATCCGGATAAAGTACATATTAAAGCCAAAGGAAAATTTAAATCAAAAGAAACAAATTTTCAAAGCTGTTAAAGACGAAATCCCTCGATCCAGGGACATAAGTGCTCGATCGAGGGACAGGGGAGCTCGATCGACTGAACTGCAAGTTGATCGAGAGGAATGCTAATCAGGAGGTGCTCGATCGACTAAACTGGTGGTCGATCGAGTACCTATATCAGCAACACTACTCGATCGAGTACGAGGACAACTCGATCGAGCGCAGGTTTAGAAAGGGGTCGATCGAGTACAGCAGGGACTCGATCGAGAAAAGGTTTTTGACACAGGGTCGATCGAGTACATCAGGGATTCGATCGAACAAAAACAAGCAGAAAAAACACTCGATCGATTGAAACTTTATTCGATCAAGTACAAAAATTTCTGAAAAATCCCAAACCCTCGTGAAAACTGATTTCGAGACAAAATCAATTAAAATTTTTGATCAAAACGCATCAAAACAAATTTGATAATTGACAAAACTTGACATGTTGCTATAATCTCCGTATAAAATAACAACATGTAAAAACAACATGAAATTTGAAGCAAAACAGCCGTGTAAAACATGACACGGTTTGGTTTTCGAGACAAAACAACAACAAGAGCAACCGTGTAAACAAGACACGGTTCCCAAAGCAACCAAAAACGCAGCAAATTAAAAAAATTTCTGCCGAGTTAAAAGGATGGTGCCGAGACAAAATTTTTAACCAAAATACATCGTTTCAACAACGTTTTGTGAAAAACACATGAAAAATTCACGTGGCCTCGCTCTGATACCACTTGTGGGTTAATATCCGTATACTACCCCTTAAATTGCAGGACTATAACGTAAAATTTACATGCAATTTATAGTCATAAAACGATAAAAACAATGGAAACGATAAGTGTATAGAAATCAACCTCGGGTCCTTTTAATTGCGGCGTAAAGATCGAAATCTAAGCGATTCCCTCCTAATCGTTGCACCCAAGACTTGGTCCGAGATATGCCCTTGTGCTAGAACAGTGTTCTCCGATTGCCTTGCAATATAGGGAGAAGCGATGTGAGTTTTGTCGAGATGAGAGATCTCGGGTTTCGAGAGAAAAGCTTGATCTCCAAAACCCTAGTTTATCTCGTAAATGAAAATCGCTAGGTCAAAAGGAGAGGGAGCCTCTCCTTTTGTTGCCTCGGTCCGCGGGTCAAGAGAGGAGGGAGTGGGCTTTCCACTTTCTCCTCATTTGACTAGTGATCCGATGATCCGACCCGTCTCGCTTAAAATGTATATGACGCGGTTTATATTATAAACTGTTATCGGTTATCGGAAATTAAGGCATCAGCTAATTATACGGGTTAGCTGAAATATTAATACGTGTCCGACAAAACAGTATTGTATAATTATTTTTAATATACATTTAATTAAATATAAATCACGTATATTTAATTTTACGAATTAACTGGTTAATTCGCCTTAGCCCATGATATTTAATCCGTATTAAATATAATATCTCAACATCACATATTTGACTAATTACTTAGTCAAATTACTCGGACTAACTGGTTAGTCAATATTTGGCATCTACATGACAGTATTTTCATACCGTCACATCTCTCGAACGTATCCTATAGGTGTGACTTTTAGGGACCAGTTGATCACCGCCATCTGTATGACAATAACGTCAAACTTATCTAGCAAGCCAACCGTTATTGATAAACGTGGATCAACTGATAATAATACCAAAGTATGCCCTTTGATCCTTTTAGAGGTTTATAAGTCCTTGCACTAACTGTTAAGGACACCAACCCCAACATTTCACTTCGATGAATACGAAGTATTCAATTATTCATGTACTAATAAAACACATCTAACATTAGATAGTTTGATTTGCTTCAATTCTCCAAATGATTTAGTCTTTGGAAGGCCCCCTCTTTCTCTTCCTTTTCATTTTTTATTTTATTTTATTGAGTTTATTCCCTAACATAATCTTACTCGAGTTCCTCGCTCATAGATCTTAAAATGACATCAAGCTTGCGCACTTGACTCAATCATGCGAATGCGAATACTTTTTTACATGAGTAGTTACAAAGTGACACGGAGGAGTATGAGTAATGTTATCATCTTATCGAGTTATCGTCCGTGCCATCAACATGTAAACAAAATTTTACTCAGTACAAAACAAAAGTACGTAGTGCATAAAGTACCAAATATTGATTTTGGTCATGTTCCTTTTATTTTAAAAGCAAAAAATTAGTCAATCAATGATCCATGTAGCACACATACTTAATTAACATCTGCCTCATTTATCCTTACCATGTATGATGCATGCATACAAGATGGTACAGTAATATTGAAGTTTTTGAGCAATTTCATCAGTAATATGATAAACAAGTAGTTTGTGGGAGTGTAAGTTCTGCGAAATAATTTTCTCGGTAAAAAAAGCAAATAACATAAATACTTGTGTAAAATGGTTTTACACAAATTTATCGTAAAACAAGATTTTTAAAACCACTTTTATCCATTAATAGGATTGTGTTTGGTTCCGTTTTACAACCACATTAATGTAAAACCATCTTACATAAGACAAACTCAACAAATAAATAGGAAGAGGGTAAGAATAAATCAAGTAAAAATCAAATAAGAGTATTGTGTTTGGTTCCCTTTTTGTATTTTGCATATTGTGTTTGGATTATTTTCATATTAAGAGTTTGTATTGGGATGGAGGGAGATAAGGATTTGATACTTCTATAAAACGAACTCATTAAAGGTGCGTTCTTTCCGAGGTGATGAGTTAATTTGAGTAAAAGACGCGAAAGTAGGTTTTAACGTGACTATATCACTAACTTAATTTACAAATTACTAAATTATATTCCATTCGAAAATTTATCTATAAATTTGAAAAGTGAAAACTTAAAGGATAAAACTTTAAAATAATTTGTAATTATCCTCTTATTCTAACAAATTGTAATTCCTATTTCTAGAGTTTTTACATAAACGTACTTCTTAATCTTATATAAAATTAATAAGATAAATTTTAAAGAAAGAAACTTTATTGAAAGCTGTTCAAATTAATAAGATAGAAAGATTTATACGGAGTACCTTATTTGAGTAATTGAAATACAACTTTTTTTGATATTAAAAGATCTAAACAATTAGAGGAAGGACAAATTTGAAACCCGTGCAACGCACGGGCACAAAATCTAGTACTTCTTTAATCTAATATCCATAGGTTTGTAATATGTATTCTCATTTAAAAATATAAAAGAACAATCAGATTTGTGAGGCTCAAGGTGGCTGCATTTTTCCAAAGCAAAGGAGTGTTTCCCATAAATTATGGGAACTCACAATTTCGCCCAAAATGAAAAAAGCAAAAGACCTATTTTTATTATAAAGGTCCACTTGCATTAATAGGCCAGGATTGACATCTTTAATTTAGCTTGGAAGAATATCCTTTTTGTTCTCAATTGCTCTTCAAATTTGGAAAATGGTATCTTTTAGAAAACAATAAAACCTTTTGAAAGATTTTAAACACTTGTGAATTTTTCCGAAAATTCTCCATACGTTAGTACCAGAAACCCTGATGCAACAGTCACAGGAACTGTTGCACGGTTTTGCAATCACTTATGCTTAAAGAGGATATGTTTAACTACCTCGTTTACAACATTCATTCTAGACGATGGGCATGTTTGACTTGTCTTTCATTTTGATAATCTTTGGGCTTCTTTGAACAATCATTGGATGCTTCAATTTGCTAAACAATTTTAACTAAAAAACAAACAATTAAATGATAAAGAAACTTGGCATCATCAACCAAGTGTGTTCTAACAGCGGATTTCTGTCACATTTTTGGGTCTGGGCCAATTTGTAATTGCTTCTACCTTTTGTGGATCCACTTATACTCCCTCTTAAGAAAACAACATGTCCTAAGAAAACTACCTTATCCAACCAAAAATCGCATTTCTTCAACTTAGCATGATAAGTCCATAATTTACACATATTTACCCCATTATTTAGCTCCATTTTATATGTATTATTGTAGATACCTCATTTCTGCACCTCCCGCAAACCACCCGGTGATGATTGGGCCGCATGTTTGGTATACGGAACGATTTATGACAGTTCGTAAGTTTATCGTCAAGTGATCGCTCAAACACTTGTGTCTACCTCTTAATTGTCATCTGCGTGCCGATACGGTCGTTTTGGCAGTAATTATAGTACATTTGGAGTCCGGGTCAAAAAACCGTTTTCATTTTCTAATAACCGAGTCAGAATGTTCTGGAATGTTCCGGATATTTCTATTCCATATTTTCCAATTTTTTGATCTTTGGTAAAATATCTCCCGTAATATTCACACAAAATATTAAGGAAACGAGATTAATCCGCTATTCCATAATAGAAACGCGGAAATCTTTCTTCCGCAGGAGGAAACCACTGAGGAAAGGACGCAGCAAGTGTTGCGCCTCTTCCAAGGGACGCAGTGCCTGCTGCGCCTCTTCCTCAGTCCTTTTCTGCGTATTTTTCGTATCTTTTCGAGATTCACCTCCAAAGTTTCTCCGAAAACCCTAGTTCTTTCGTGTGATTAGTATAAATAGAGACCTTCGGTCTCACATATTTCTCACGCGAGTGTCCGCCCTTCTCTTCTCCCTTTGCATTCTAGACCACGTTCTTACTTTTTGGCGTCTACGTGCTTGAACATTCGACCACGTAAGCTCGGATCTTTCTGAGTACAAGCCTCGTTTTGCATGACCGACCAATTTGACCAACTCCACATAAATCAACATTAATCAATCTTATTCGTTTTCCTTCTAGAGGGCACTTTCGTCGTACATTCGAGTCGAGCATCACTAAACGCTAACTTAGTTCATCTCGTTTCGTCAAACATGTAAGTCTGAGGGTGTAAATCCTTCTTTTGTTTATTGTTCTTTATTATCGTAATTAACATTGTAAGATTTATGTCGAAAGTATGCTTAAAACCGATTTGTAAAACCTCGCTTAAAAAACCCTATTTACGGATTATCAGAAGACAGACGTCGAGAAAGGACGCAGCAACTGCTGCGCCACTTCGAAGGGACGCAGTACCTGCTGCGCCTCTTCGTGAGGCTGCCGCAGTTCCTGCTTCCTTTCTTCTTCCTTCATCTTTTGATAATTCGATTGTTTTGTTTCGTTTTCAATTGTTCATATTTCTTTTAACCCGATAATTTGAATATAATAATTTTAACATGTTAATAATTCTTCTTAATTAATTCATCTTTTAAATCCCGACTTAAATCCCTTATAATTCATATTTGCGGGTTTTCGTCATTAAGTCAATTCGGGTTTTAGAGATTCGATTTACCCATATTGAATCTCTGGAATTCATCTTTGATATATTTGCATCTGTTATTCATCGTCACCATCATTAATTCATCATTAATAACCTGTTTAGTCTAATTAGTTTGTTAATTTGTAATTAATAATCTTATAAATCTTGTGAATATTCGTTCTAATCAGTTTCATTCTTGTTTTATCATTTTTATGACCTCGTTCACATGTAAATAATATGTTAATCACTTTCATCCGAGTCAAATACCATTAATCAAGCATTAAAATCACCAATGAATATTAGCGAGATGCGGTTTAAACAGCCTGAGAACTCAACCCAGAACAGACGCAATGATCGGCCGCTGCGCCTCTTCCAAGGGACGCGCTCATTGCGCTGTTCTGGTTGATTTCGTCCCGAATTCCGTTTTCGCTTTGACCTAGTTTATTAATTACGTATTTAATTAATTATTACTCGTATTACCATCCTAATAATCTGTTCGTTTATTCATTCATTCTTTCTTTTCTAAAACCATCCGTTTTAAATGTATTTTCGACATAAATCATTAAATCCGATGTAATTATTGTAATTTTCTTTATTGTATTTTTATTGTATTTCTTTTATTGTATTGTTTGTATGCTCTCACATGCAATTAACCTAAATTTCTACTTCGACATTAATGCATGTTAAATTACGTGTTTCACCGACTTAGTTAATTCTCACATGTTAGGATTAATCTAATTGATGTTGCATTGCATGCATATAACCTTCAATATATCGAGTATAGGCAATTTCCCTAATCATTAGTAGAGGCCGCTATCGAGGTGGGCGGGATTAGGTGTTCGATCAAAAGAGCTTCCTAATACGTACCCTCACCCCTTACTCCAAATCTCTGTGAACATCCGTGCTCATTGGCATCCACGAGAGTCATTCTAGACATAGAATGCTAAGGGTAACGAGTGCTTAGTGTTCATGTCACTACTTTGTGTCTTGACATGGCACGAGGTATTCGAACGGTTTCCAATTTTCCACAATAAATTGGTGGCGACTCCACAAATGCAAACAAACAAAGGAGAAAAGCTTGCTTCGCTTTTCGCCCCCGTGGGCCCGCGTCCACAGTTTGGCGACTCCGCTGGGGATAATACACTTACGTGTAGCCAAAAGGGTGAAACTTGAATAAGGTTAGGGAATAGTTTGTACAAGACAATTGTCGGTTTTCATAACTCGGTCTTCCTAGATCGTTTCATTCGGCCTTCCTAGGCCCAACCCAACCCATTCGACCAATCGTCCCGTCTAAACGGTCCTAATTCTTATTTGGGCCTAAGGATGGATAGCGATTGACGTCATCCATACCATGGTACTTACTCTTGTTTGTATCAAGGACTTTCACTACTTGAGGAAATGGACTAGGAATCGGCCTTACTCTTGTTTGGTACGAGCCTCTCCACAGACCTCGGGTTTGATTGTTCGGTATGGCAACCCACCCTTTAAAACCAAAACCCTTCTAAATACACTCAGCATCCCGTTATAATGCTTGTATAATGTTTGTACCATATGTGATCACCATTTCTAAACAAAACCATGACGATTTTTGTAAAATCAAAATCCCTTTTAAAATGTAAATTTTTTTGAAACATAGGCCTAATATTAGCGCAAAACCAGTCGAAACTTTGTCCAATTGTCGAGTCAAAATTCGGGCCTCAAAACCAATTTCAAAACCTCACTTCGAGTCAACTACACTAAAGTTGACTAGGACCAACATTTTCAAACTTTGTCATTTCCTCAAAACTCGCTTGACACAAGTGGCACACTCCCACTTCACGAGTCAAAACATTTCTTTTTTTTTTTCGAGTAAGTGTGCTAGAATGGTCGATCGTGTTTTGATTCGTCGTCGATCTCTTATCCAGTTTCCAAGATGCCTGAAACAAGCGACGTGAACTACAACCAACTCCAGGATGGTAATGATCAAATCCTAGCCACACTAGCTCGTCTCCAAGTCACTCAAGACCAAGTGTATGATCGCCTTGACACAATTGAGGGCCGAATATATACCGTGGAAACGAGGATGCCTCCTCGAGAAAGTGAAGTGTCTGATGAATTTGTGAATAACTTCGGGGACGAAAACCCTCCCATAAGTATGACTACAGCTGAGAAACGACTCCAATACTTGGAGGAACAATTGATGTATCTCAAAGGGGATGACATTTATAGGGAAAATAATCGCAAATATGAAGCCGTGAGTTCCAAGTTGCCAACCAACTTCAACATAACGGATATCCCTAAATTCAAGGGGCATGAAAACCCTTTGAACCATATCCGTGCTTTCAAGGATTACATGTCTATCAAAGGGATTAAACCCGAGATGTTCTTAAGGATCTTTCCTTCATCTCTTGACACCATCCCAAAACAATGGTTCTATTCTCTAGAGCACAAGAAAATTGCAACCTAGGACGATGCCGCAATTGAGTTCGCCAAGCAATATGCGGACAATGCTGAAATCCAAGTCAACATGCGCACTTTAGAGGTTCTTACCCAAAATGACAAAGAAGGTTTCACCGACTTCCTAAGTAGGTGGAGGAAGACTAGTACTCAACTTGTTGAACGTCCAGATGAAGCTACCCTCGTGGAGAAGTTTGTGGACAACCTAAAGCCCATCTATGCAAGTCATTTGAGGTACCAAAACATTAAGACCTTCAAAGACTTAACCGTACTAGGAACAAGGATTGAAGATGACATCCGTAAAGGGCTCTTGTCCAAAACGGTAGGTCGTGGATATCAAGGCTCAACAAGTCGTTCTTACGGCTCTACTAGCAAAACTGATGAAGTTAACCTTTTCGAGCCATCTAAGAAGAGTACCCCACCAAGAAAATTCACAAATCTTGGGGACACATATTCCAATGCTCTAAAAAGGTTGATGAAACTAGGTAAACTTCAACCCATAGGCCCTACACCCGAACCAGAAAAGAAATCCAAGTTCTAGGATGAGAATTCGTACTGCGAATACCATAGAGGTAAGGGACATGATACAGAGAAATGCTACAAACTGAAAAATGTAGTTCAAGACATGATTGAAGACGGTCGCCTACCAATACCGCCTGGAGGTAAGCCTAACAACACTCAGAATCCTCTTGGAATTCTAGTGATTACAAGTGAAGAATCTACCATAGATTGTTCACACCTCATTTCTCCAGTCGAAAATGAAGTTCATGCAATAGAGAATGAAGGGAACTACTCTACCATTTCCACAACCATCACCGATTTCATTGTATGGGCAAAAAGTGTGAATAAGCAAGTCATGGAACTAGAGAGTGCAGTGGCAACCCTACGTGATCCCAACGCAACACCTAAAGAACGTGCACCACTAGTCTTCTCTCAAAATACTACGATGCAAGAAGTAGTAGCCATGGTTGATGAACTAGTCGACCAAATTATCCAATTGGAGGCCGAAATCATAAGACTGAGGGAACTTGCTACTGTCAATGGAATATGGGCCGATGATGATGAAGATGAGTATCTCACTGAACACTACCTAGTCAAAATCAGTGAGCAAATAGTCCAAAATTGTGAAGATCAAGATGTAGACCACCTTACTCATTCGGGACGCCCATACCAAAACACTTCTCAAAATGGTCCTGTAGCGAATGGTCCAACCAATGTTGTCACACCAAATGATAATGAAGATGACGCTACTAACCATTTGCTAAAGCAACTACAGAAGACAAAGGCTGATCTTTCAGTCTGGCAACTAGTGGCAAGCTCATTCCCACATTGCCAAGCTTTACTGCAAGCCTTGGCCAAACTAAATGTGGCACATAACTCCACACCCGATGACGTAGTCAACTTGGTCTTCAAAGAATCACCAAAGCTAAGTAATCCTATTACTTTCTCAGATGAAGATTTGCCACCCTTTGGTGCTAGTCATAACTTGGCTCTTTATATCACTGTCATTTGCTTAAAGAAGAATGTGCCAATGACTTTGGTAGATGATGGCTCCGCAGTCAATGTCAGACCCTTGAAAACGGCATACAAATTGGGCATGAAAGAGTCGGATTGGACCCCTACCAATCAAGGTGTTCGCGCATATGATGGTACACGATGAAAGGTAGTAGGACTTGTTAACCTAACAATAGCCACAGGGCCGATTGAGCGAAAGGTTAACTTCCAAATAGTGGACATTGAAGCATCCTTTAACATACTTCTGGGAAGACCTTGGATTCACGCTTCCAAAGCGGTAACATCCACCCTCCACCAGAAAATCAAAATTCCACTAAATGGTAAAGTGGTGACGATCACTTCGTCACCCATCAAGGCAATAATCGAAAAGGAGTTAAGTAATCAAGTCCTCGCGGATCCAGTATATGAACTTGGGGGCTTCCATAGCATATACGTCATAGAAAGCGAGTTGGCACTTTTGTACTTCAATCCCTACTCTAATTTAGTGGTCAACCACATGCTCAAATCCCAAGGATACTTCCCAGGAATGCCTTTGAGTCCTATCCGAAGGAACACCTTCGCACCCTACAAAGAAGGTAGCTCACAAAGAATACCACTTGGACTAGGATACAAACCCACTAAAGAGGAAGTTCTCGAGATGCTCGCTCAAGTTCAAAACCGTAAGAATGTGGGAATCCAAATGCGACCCTACCTCCCTACCCTAAATGGATACTTCGTTAGGGAAGGAAGTCAAGATATCTTTCACGGATTTCCCGAACCTTGGCACTATCTCGAAAGGAAGCTAGCCGGAATCGAGATCTTTCACGATTGCTACTTCATTCCTCCAGAAACGGTTCCTACCGTCAAGACTCGTCAAGCACCTTGCTTAGACGAACAAGCTGTTAGTCTACTATTCGGAGAAGATCGATTTGTTAGAGCCGCGCAGGATGAGATCATTACCATGATACTTCAAGACGATCACTTCAACCCTACCGCGTTAATCACAGAAACCAACACCAATCAGCAGAAAGGATGGAGAAAGTCGATCAAGTGGACAAACAATCAAGGAAGACTCTTCAAGCTCACCACTGGAGGAGAGATGTTCAAAGGAGAACCAGAAGACGATGAATTCGAGTCAGAGTCAGAGTCGGAGTCAGAGTCGGAGTCTATAGAAGTTCCTAGAGAGTCTCATCATGTCGTCATTCCCACTCCCCTTGTTCCTCCTGGCTTAGCATCAAGTAGTAACAGTAGTTCGGGAAATGTCCCAACGGCTGTCCCTTTACCGCCACAGACTACAGATCAAAGGGCCTCTTTGTTTCAACTTTTCTCAAACTTTAATATGAATAAATCAGGTTCTGCTTACTCTTCGTGTTATCTTGAATGCAATTCTGTTTACGATGATACTGAGGATGACCCAGACCCAGACTCGATCGAGATACCTCCCTATATAGCCAAAGAAATACCGCAAGAGGGGGAAGGAGGACCAGTAATAGAAAACACTGAACCCATCAACGTAGGAACCGAACTAGAACCCCAAGAACTTAGGATAGGGACGACCTTGAGCTCTACCGAAAGGGCCAGTTTCATAGACCTCCTACACGAGTTCAAAGACATTTTTGCTTGGTCCTACAAAGACATGCCAGGGATCGACATGGACATCGCAGAGCATAGAATCCCAATCAAACCGGGTTTCAAACCCGTGAAACAGAAGCTTTGTCCAATGAGGACAGAATGGGCTCTCAAGATCAACTAAGAAGTCGATAAACAGTTCAAAGCTGGGTTCATCAAAGTTTACGAGTACTCAGACTGGGTAGCTAACATAGTACCCGTACCCAAAAGGATGGGAGAATCCGTGTTTGTGTTGATTTTAGAGACTTAAACAAAGCGAGTCCTAAGGATGACTTTCCCCTACCACATATCGACATATTGGTGGACAATACAACAGATCACGCGTTACTATCCTTCATGGATGGATACGCAGGATATAACCAGATCAAGATGGCCATAGAAGACATGCATAAGACCGCCTTCGTCACTCAATGGGGAACCTATTGCTACACGGTTATGCCATTTGGGTTAATTAACGTCGGAGCCACATACCAACGCACCGCAACTACGCTCTTACATGACATGATGCATAAAGAAGTTGAGGTATACGTAGATGACATGATTGTCAAGTCCAAGGACAGAGAGGGGCACATTGCGAACCTTCGCAAATTCTTCTCAAGGCTACGGAAGTACAACATGAGGCTCAATCCTCAGAAATGTGCATTCGGGGTAACATCTGGTAAACTCCTGGGATACGTTGTTAGCCAACGAGGAATAGAAATAGACCCTTCTAAGATCAAAGCTCTAATCGAAATGCCGCAACCTTAAACAGAGAAAAAAGTTAGAGGATTCCTAGGCAAGGTGCAATACATAAGTCGATTCATACCGAAACTCACCATGATCTGCGAACCTATCTTCAAGAAGTTAAAGAAAACAGATCACACCATGTGGGATGGTGACTGTCAGAAGGCTTTCGACCGAATCAAGGAAATACTAGCCAAACCATCAGTGCTCATGCCACCTCAATGAGATAAACCTCTTGGTTTATATCTCACGGTAACTGAAACGGCCATGGGCGCCATGCTAGCTCAAACCATAGGAAAAGAAGAAAGAGCTATCTACTACCTTAGTAAGAAGTTCTTGGAGTACGAGTGCAAATACACACCACTCGAGAAGACATGCCTCGATCTTGTGTGGGCAACGAAGAAGCTACGCCATTACATGCTTAGCTTCTCCGTCAAAATATACTCCAAAATGGATCCTGTCAAATATCTCTTCGAGAAACCCGTTCTCAATGGACGCTTAGCAAGATGGACTTTGATGCTCTCAGAGTTCGATCTCAAGTATGTACCTCTGAAAGTTATAAAAGGGCGCGCCGTGGCCGAATTCTTCGCAGAAAATCCCATTAATGATACACAAACGATAGACACCTGGTCGTTTCCGGATGAGGATATACTCCAAACCGATGTAGACTCCTGGGACCTTTATTTTGATGGAGCATCGAACTTAAGAGGATTTGGAATAGGAGTGTTGCTCATTTCTCCTGAAGGCGAGCATACACCAATCTCTGTCAAACTCGACTTCGAGGTGACAAATAACGCTGCAGAATACGAGGCTTGTCTCATTGGATTACAAGCAGCAGTAGGTTTAGGCATCAAGAATCTTCGAGTGCATGGGGATTCATCTTTGCTCATCAACCAAATTACGGGATCTTGGAAAATCCGAAGTGAAAGCTTAGCACCTTATCAAGCCAGAATAGACCAAATTGCCCAATTCTTCGATCAAGTAACCTACCTACACCTACCTCGAGAGGAGAATCAATTTGGAGATGCTCTTGCAAAACTTGCATCTTTGATTAATATGCCGAATAGCATGGTAGAAATGCCTTTATGCATCGAACGACGGTCAGAGCCATCTTATCTGCACCAAATCACCGATGAAGAGGAAATCACAGAGGAACCTTGGTTCCAAGCGATCCTAAACTTCAAACTCAACGGCACCTATCCACCGGATATGGACAAAAGGGGACAACGTGCTATACACTTACTAACTTCCCAATACGTTCTCATGCAAGGAGAGTTATACAAAAGAACACCTCTTGGTGTAATCCTACGCTGTCTTAATCATTCACAGGCACGGAAAGTGATGGAAGAAGTCCATGATGGAGAATGTGGCCCTCACATGAGTGGACCCATGATGGCAAATAAAATCACACGTTTGGGGTATTATTGGACCACAATGGAATCCGATTGCATCAAATATGTAAGACATTGCCACAATTGCCAAATCTTCGGGAATGTGCAACATGTCCCTCCTTCATTGCTTTACACCATGACATCTCCGTGGCCATTTTCTGCTTGGGGAATTGACATCATCGGCAAGATCACTCCAGCCGGAACAAGAGGTCACTGTTTCATCCTAGTAGCAATCGATTACTTCACCAAGTGGGTAGAAGCGGCTTCCTACACCAGCCTTACAGCCAAGAACGTGGCAAAATTCATACAAATCAACATCATCTGTCGATACGGTTGCCCACATGAGATCATCAGTGACAATGGATCACATTTCCAAGCTGAGACTGAGCAATTGCTACCCAAGTACAAAATCAAGCATCACCACTCCTCGCCATATAGACCACAAACTAATGGCGCGGTAGAGGCGGAAAACAAGAACGTTGTCACAATTCTCAAGAAAATGATTGACAACTATCGAGATTGGCCAAGCAAGATACCTTTTGCTTTATAGAGATACCGTACATCTGTTAGGACGCCCACTGGGGCCACCCCTTTCTATTTGACCTACGGCATGGAAGCTGTACAACCAGTCGAGCTAGAAATACCATCCTTGCGTATTTTACTCGAAAGTCAAATCCCAGAAGCCGATTGGAAGAGGGATAGGTATGAAGAACTCATCCTCCTGGATGAACGAAGATTGCGTGCATTACACAATGTGCAAACATATCAAGCACGCATTAAACGAGCCTTCAACAAAAGGGTTAAGCCAAGGAACATCAAAGAAGGAGACTTGGTCCTCAAATCAATTAGAGCTCTTTTACCTGTCGATCCACGAGAAAAATTCAATCCCAATTGGGCCGGGCCATTTCTAGTCAAGTCCATACTTCCAAGGGGTGTGGTTAGGATCACAGACTTAGATGAGAATGAATTTGCCAACCCGATAAACCTCGACCAACTGAAATGTTACTATGCCTAGAATAGGAGCAAAAACGCGCCTCGCGTAACCTCACGTGTCGCTCTTGTGGCACGAAATAAACGGCCCCTGGCCAAGCTGAAATAAGCTAATGTCATCTTGCTCTTGCATTTTGACAATTTTTCATCCTCATATCATCAAATAAACTGAAATGCATTTTAGGAGTAAGTGAAAGCTCATGCTTATTTTTTAAGTTCATTACAAGCTCTTGCTTAGAACAATTATTCTTTTACATTTACTTGAACTACGCGCAAGGGTTTGATTACATTTTTTTAAATGAATACGTAGGCAATCCTTCACAGGATACAACCCATTAATTATTTTAAATGTGAATAGAAGGACATTTGCAAATGCATTTGGAATTCGACAAGAATAATGATAGAAAATCGTAACGGTTTCATAACCAATCAACCTCTTTTATTCCATGCCTTTTAAATAATAATATGACACATAATATAAAAAATAAAAATAGGCTAGGATTCTAAAAACCCCACCTTCTTATTTCAATAATAATAAATAATAATAAAAGACATAGGCTATTCTTCCATTTTCCCTTTGCCTTTGTCATTTTTATCATATTTCTTGTCTCGACCTCGAGCCGGACGCTCTTGCGCCACTTCCGACCTAATCACCAACGGTCTTTCTCGTGGTCTGGCCTTGCCATTCTTGTCAACCACCATCTCGACGACGGGAGAAGTCTTCGGTTTCTTCGATGGATGAACAACTCGAAACCCGGCTTCTTCCTCTCCCTCAGTCAGATGCTTCTCTTTCTCCTTCTCTACATCACGAACCTTGTAGTCAACAGGCTCGCGTTTCCTCATTCTCTCGCGCTCCTCCGGAGTAGTAGCTTTCCTCCACCGCAGATAGGAATCCGACACCCATAGAGCACTAACAGAAGAGTTCAAGAACCACATATTCCTTTGAGCCCATTTGATGGCCCATTCTCTTTGACTCTCAGTAGTAAGCGCCACGGCAGTCTGCGGGACGGTATCAATTTTCGGAATCGTCTGCTTCAATCCAACCTGCCTCATCAACCTCTCCGGGAAGATGCATATCATAAACTCCAAGCCAGGTATGCGCACCGACCGGGTAGGATCCAAGGATGATACTCCAGTGACAGATTTAAGATGCCACCATGGTACGATCCATCTAATCAAGGGGCCATCATCACTCTTCAATTTTTTTTCCCAATAGTTGCAGACTCGAGTGAAGTCCACCATGTAGAGCGTGGTCCTCATCGCAATTGAGCGAGCATGATAAGCAGGAACATTAACTGGGGGCTCGATCAATCGAACACGCTCCATAAGCCAGACCTACCAAAAGCAGGTATTAAAAACGAAAAAAACAAAACGAAAAAAAAGAAAAAAAAAAGGACTTTTTTTATTCTTTTACCTGCAAAATAATGGGACTTCCCAGATAAGGAAGGTCACGGTTGGCTTTCCTGTTATCTAACCCCAACAGGATCTCTCCTAGACACAGGCAAGCTGGGCTCCTGCGCAGCTCTATTTGCTCAATCAGGCTCAAATAACGAGGATCACCTCTCAAATCCTCATCAACATGCCCCTGAAGGACATATATATATAGTAGGCAAAACCCGAATGCCCTTCGCCTGGCAACATAAGAGATAGTGGGGTCGGCCCTGTTGATGAATCGATCAATGAAGTCCAACATTCGCACTCCCTTTGAGGTCACAAGACGATCCACCTCAGCTCTTGCCAACCCAAGCAAATCCCTAAACTTGTTCTTATATCCCTGAGAAGTAGAGGGAATAGCAGGCAAATGTTCCGGATCCCAACCACCAATCGCAGCAATTTCTTCGGGAAATGGGCAAATGTCGCCTCCGGGGATGGAAAATACGTGATAATTCGGGTCCTAATAATCAAGACAAGCATCTAGGAACGGTTTGACTACCTTGATCAACTTCAAGCTCAAAAGTGATCCAAAATTATAAACACCCATGTCATGTTTCTCCACATTGGAGAACTCATTTGTCCACTCCTTTAGACGAATTTCGAGAGTATTCATGATGTATGCTTATTTAGAGAGCTTTATATAATAAGACGAAGGAAAGACAGAACAATTATGTGAATAAAACCTCCCTCGACGTCTCTATTTATACTACAAGCTGTTTCCTAAAATCCGTCAGGACGGATGCACTGGGGAACAGGCGCATCACTTGTTGCGCCTCTTCAAAGGAACGCAGCTCTTGCTGCGCCTCTTCCTCGGCCTTCTTTCTGTGTTTTTCCGCGTTGGATCTTTCCTAATTCCTCAAATAATAATTTCCTATTCATACGGGTTATTATTTTGGTAAATCCGTCAAATTGCCATGTTTCGTGTTTCCTAATTCCACGGGCACGTATTTCGAGGGGATATCGACATTTTCGTCATCTTAGCACGCTTATCCATTTCCTTTTTTATTTTCTTTTGGGGAATCATTTCACCAATTTAATTTATTCGTTTTCAAACTTATACATTTCTTTTTTTTTTTAATTTTCCTTTTGGGGAATCATTTCACTCCCGTTCCACATTACATTTCAAACTTATATGTTTCTATTTTTTCTTTTTTTTAGGGGGTAGCCCTCCCTACCGTCCGGTCATTTCCGGCAAGTTTTTTGCATTTTTTGCATTTCCGAGTCGTTGTTTTGCGCTAATTTAGGCCATGTGTACAAATATATGTTCTATGTGATTTCTGTGTAAATTTCGGCAGCATGACGGCATAAACCGTCGTCTACCAAACCTGTTCAAAGCTAACCTGCAGGTACAAATAAAGCAACCCAGCAGCAAAGGCACTCGGGCCATCATATATACATCCAAGAGGGGATATGTATACCAAACTGGGGGCTCGAGCCCCAAAACAAAGTCCGAATGTCCAAAATGTAGGTCCTAAAAATGTACAAAATGTGCAAAATACAGCCGAAGACACAAAAACAACAAGCAAACTACTGCTGGTCGCCGCCTAGCTCAGCAACTCTCGCCTCCAGAGCAGCAACCTCGGCGTCACGGACCTCGAGCTCCCTCAACAAGCGAGCTGTCTCCTCCCGAGACTGGGCAAGCTCTCGCTCCAGCTCACGCTCCCTCTGCAAACGACAAGAATTGGCTCAAGTTAATCATTTCAAACATAAGGAAAGTTATAAAACTCGAAAATGAAGTAAACGGAAGGTTCATACCTGACGTCCTCGGCCGCCAACAAGTGCCTCGACGGCAGTAGCCCGCAGCCGGTTGGCTACCCTCCACAAAGCCACGAACCGGGATGGCGCAGCCTGCATTTCAAAAGAAGAGATTCTTAAACGATTGGACAGACTCAAGCAAATGTGTTCTTACACAAAATTATACAAGTTAGGAGACTCACCCTCCGAATCAGATGCTGCAACTCGTCTAGACCAGCATCTCTCACCGCCGCATCAAAGCCGCGAAGCTCGGAGATCGTCGTCATCCCCGTCGCGTCAGTGTACTCAAGGGTCTTGGGGTACTCTGGGGGCTCGATGCCCGCCGCCTCGGCCTCCTGCAAAGTCAAATGATTTCCAGTAACCGATGATCATTCATCGTGTTCTCAAAATGATCAAAAGTAAGAGTAAAACACTTACCACGACCGGCCAGTACGCCAGCCTCCCGTAGAGGAACGCCGAGTAGTCCTCACCCGGAAGAAGAAGGGCGTCACCACCAACGCCTGCCAAGTCAGCCTCCCTCTCAGCCTCAAAAGGCTCCCTGAACATCGTCCGAGGAGGATCGATGGGAACCGTCAAGACGTCCCGAGAGCACTGACGAGCCAAACGCTCGCCCAAGTACCACACATGACCCATCAACGTCCTAAGCAGCAACCGGCTCGAGCTCCTAGGTCGAAGGACCTCAGCCACAAAAGGAGGAGCGCCAGCGTAGTCCACCCAAGGCCTGGGCACCCACTAAGAAAATCAAACGAAGGGTCATTCTTATGATCAGTTCTAAATGTAAAGAAGAAAGACAAACAACGCAAGGTGAAATACTCACGCCGTCCAACTGAAGAGCATTCACCTCCCGTCGACAGACGTCGTGAAAGGAACGCCGGCTCCTCGTACGGCACATCATCCAATCCCTCACAATGGGATAGGCCCACTCCACCACCTCAGTCCCACACGGAAAACCAGAAATCATGCCGTAATCCTCCAACGTGACCCCCACCTCGCCAAAAGGCATGTGAAATGTGGAGGTCGTGTCCTAAAACCGGTCCAAGAAAGCTCGGATCAGGCTGAGGTTAGCCCGAAGCTTCCTCCTTGTGATATCCCTCCAAGCCTGCACCAAAGCACCGAACGCTCCCCGCTCGATGATGGCTCGCTTCTCTCGTAAACTTGACCTCTCGTAGCACCCCATCGCCGTCGTGTAGCCCGAGAACGATCTGATGTTCCCGGCCTCCTATTTGGATTCGAAACAAAAGCTATCTTTAGCTTGAATGAAGAAGAAAAGGAATAACAAAAAGAAATGAAAGAAGATGAATGAAGAGTGATGAATTCGATTTACCAAGCTCTTCACCGTCCAATAGGACAGGTGACCCTCTGCAGCTCAAAGTAGGTGCCTGCTGTCCCAAGTCTCAGCCCACGCAGGTGCTCCCCTCAGCTGGCGACCACCCCGTCCAACGTTGGCCCATCTCGGGGCTTCCTCCTCCTCAACAACCTCCTCCTCGAGGACCTCGTCCTCAGCAGCCGTCACCGCGGCGGTAAAAGCCTGCTCTAACGCCTCCTCAAGCAAACGAGAAGGGTCAATAGCAGTATCCACGTCTATGGGAGGTCTCCCTGACATAGAAGCCTCATCACCTACAAAATTAAAGTGAGTTTGGGCCGCGTCAAATGACGACAGGCCTTAATTAGGGGATTTTCGAGTTTTCGGAGCTCCGAAATCGCTCTTTTCTCGCCATCTTTGGCCATTTTCCCACAAACCCGATTGCTCATGTGGTAATTTGGGTCAAGTCAAGCCTAAATTGAAGCCTAGTCATGGGTTCGAGTCGGAATTTCGACAGCATTTCGTTATAACGGCGATTATGCCCTAGAAAGTGTCCTGAAAAAGCCGTCACAAATCAAAATTCCGAGATGATAGGAAGTTTACCCATCATACAAGGATTCCAAATATCAGGTTTCGTCACAAATGGGTAATCCTAAGGCTATTTTCGAAGCGATTTACGGTTTAGCTGAAAGACCGTCTCAATTTCACTCAAATGCTCAAAACTCAACGAAACTTCAAAACAAATACATGGTTATGATCCTTATACTACTAATTAGCCATTTACAAGGTCAATTTTGTAAGGCAAAATTATTTGGGGGAAAAGCCCCAAATTTTCGACATAATTAGGGTTGAAAACCCTAATTTGTCGGTCCAATTTGATCAATTGTAGAAGATTAATGCAAAAATAATACACATACCTCGATTAGTCATGGCAAATGCAAGCCTTTGATCGAATTTTGACAAGAAATGGTTGGAATTTGAGAGAGAAATTATAGAATTTGTGTTTCGAAATAATGAAACAAAACCCCTGTTTCATCGGGTTTTTACTCAGGAATGCCGCATTCAGGAAAGGACGCAGCAGGTGCTCCGCCTCTTCCAAGGGACGCAGCTCTTGCTGCGCCTCTTCCTCAGTTTTCCTCCATATGAATTTTTGAAGATTCGTTATAAGTTCATTATTTCGTGGGCCCATCTTTGGTGCGCCTCTTCCTCGATGCCATATCACATATTTGGTCCGTTTGACATTTATTCTTCGCCCGGACCTGTATTTCCAAGCCAACTGCAAATTGTCGCCGTATTTTTACCAAGACCTTGCTTGTCAAAACGAGCGAATATTCTCTGACAGGTGTTTCGACACACCTTTATTATGTTCCCCCAGCGAGAGTACACGGACAGACATTCCCTCTCGAGACATGGACATCATCAGTTTCCGATTATGTTTCCCTAGTGAGAGTTCACGGACAGGCAATCGTCCCTCTCGAGATATGGAGATCAACATCGACCCCAAGCTCTTCCGAAGTTTGTTTGAAGCCGACCCAAGCAGATTTCTCCCAGCAGTTCCTGACTACGTCCTGTTGCCTCCTCCCAATATCGCGTTTTGTTTCCCCTGGAGTTTCAAGGAATTTCAGGTATGGTCTCTTCTTATGGCTGGCGAGCCTCCTTACGTAGTCTAATGGACTTTAAACGACCCACCCCGATAGTCGACAGACTCTAAAATGTTCCCGACGACAGGTCCTTGGCTCAGACCCCTTGAGCCACCTCGCGTCGCCAAAGTCGTCAGGTTGTAATCTTCGATTGACCTGATAGCTATACTTTGACTTTTGCCTTATCCAAGCCTCAGTCAAAGTGGGGACTCTGTAGATACCTTATTTCTGCACCTCCCGCAAACCACCCGGTGATGATTGGGCCGCATGTTTGGTATACGGAATGATTTGTGACAGTTCGTAAGTTTATCGTCAAGGGATTGCTCAAACACTTGTGTCTACCTCTTAATTGTCATCTACGTGCCGATACGGTCGTTTTGGCAGTAATTAGAGTACATTTGGAGTCCGGGTCAAAAAACCGTCTTCATTTTCTAATAACCGAGTCAGAATGTTCTGGAATGTTCGGATATTTCTATTCCATATTTTCCAATTTTTTGATCTTTGGTAAAATATCTCCCGTAATATTCACACATAATATTAAGGAAACGAGATTAATCCGCTATTCCATAATAGAAACGCGGAAATCTTTCTTCCGCAGGAGGAAACCACTGAGGAAAGGACGCAGCAAGTGTTGCGCCTCTTCCAAGGGACGCAGTGCCTGCTGCGCCTCTTCCTCAGTCCTTTTCTGCGTATTTTTCGTATCTTTTCGAGATTCACGTCCAAAGTTTCTCCGAAAACCCTAGTTCTTTCGTGTGATTAGTATAAATAGAGACCTTCGGTCTCACATATTTCTCACGTGAGTGTCCGCCCTTCTTTTCTCCCTTTGCATTCTAGACCACGTTCTTACTTTTTGGCGTTTACGTGCTTGAACATTCGACCACGTAAGCTCGGATCTTTCTAAGTACCAGCCTCGTTTTGCATGACCGACCAATTTGACCAACTCCACATCAATCAACATTAATCAATCTTATTCGTTTTCCTCCTAGAGGGCACTTTCGTCGTACATTCGAGTCGAGCATCACTAAACGTTAACTTAGTTCATTTCGTTTCGTCAAACATGTAAGTCTGAGGGTGTAAATCCTTCTTTTGTTTATTGTTCTTTATTATCGTAATTAACATTGTAAGATTTATGTCGAAAGTATGCTTAAAACCGATTTGTAAAACCTCGCTTAAAAAACCCTATTTACGGATTATCAGAAGACAGACGTCGAGAAAGGACGCAGCAACTGCTGCGCCTCTTCGAAGGGACGCAGTACCTGTTGCGCCTCTTCGTGAGGCTGCCACAGTTCCTGCTTCCTTTCTTCTTCCTTCGTCTTTTGATAATTCGATTGTTTTGTTTCGTTTTCAATTGTTCATATTTCTTTTAACCCGATAATTTGAATATAATAATTTTAACATGTTAATAATTCTTCTTAATTAATTCATGTTTTAAATCCCGACTTAAATCCCTTATAATTCATATTTGCGGGTTTTCGTCATTAAGTCAATTCGGGTTTTAGAGATTCGATTTACCCATATTGAATCTCCGGAATTCATCTTTGATATATTTGCATCTGTTATTCATCGTCACCATCATTAATTCATCATTAATAACCTGTTTATTCTAATTAGTTTGTTAATTTGTAATTAATAATCTTATAAATCTTGTGAATATTCGTTCTAATCAGTTTCATTCATGTTTTATCATTTTTATGACCTCGTTCACATGTAAATAATATGTTAATCACTTTCATCCGAGTCAAATACCATTAATCAAGCATTAAAATCACCAATGAATATTAACGAGATGCGGTTCCGGCTTCACAGCCAGAACTCAACCCAGAATGACGCATGATGTTGCGCCTCTTCCAAGGGACGCAGCTCTGCTGCGCCTGTTCCCGGTTGATTTCTGTCCCTGAATTCCCGTTTCTGCTTTGACCTAGTTTATTAATTACGTATTTAATTAATTATTACTCGTATTATCATCCTAATAATCTGTTCGTTTATTCATTCATTCTTTCTTTTCTAAAACCATCCATTTTAAATGTATTTTCGACATAAATCATTAAATCCGATGTAATTATTGTAATTTTCTTTATTGTATTTTTATTGTATTTCTTTTATTGTATTGTTTGTACGCTCTCACATGCAATTAACCTAAATTTCTACTCCGACATTAATGCATGTTAAATTACGTGTTTCACCGACTTAGTTAATTCTCACATGTTAGGATTAATCTAATGGATGTTGCATTGCATGCATATAACCTTCAATATATCGAGTATAGGCAATTTCCCTAATCATTAGTAGAGGCCGCTATCGAGGCGGGCGGGATTAGGTGTTCGATCAAAAGAGCTTCCTAATACGTACCCTCACCCCTTACTCCAGATCTCTGTGAACATCCGTGTTTATTGGCATCCACGAGAGTCATTCTAGACATAGAATGCTAAGGGTAACGAGTGCTTAGTGTTCATGTCACTACTTTGTGTCTTGACATGGCACGAGGTATTCGAACGGTTTCCAATTTTCCACAATAAATTGGTGGCGACTCCACAAATGCAAACAAACCAAGAGGAAAAGCTTGCTTCGCTTTTCGCCCCTGTGGGCCCGCGTCCACAATTATGCACCAACTTTAGTGTTAATGAGCTAATATTTGCTTTCTAGTTCCATTTGTATGTTTTGTCATGTTTTGTAGGTACATAAGCTTTTAGGAGCTTAATTCTACAACATTTGCAAGTACTAGAAGCATGAACTAAGTGGCTAAGCTAAGGAAGATAATGGACTAGCATGGAAGAGTTGCATGGACTAACAAATGCCAAAATGATGGACCAAAATGTAGATGTGCAACAAATACAAATGCAAAGTCAAGCCCAAACTCAAGTCCAAGTCAAGGTGGAAAGCATAGGATTCCAACATGCCTAGGATGCTAAGAATTGAGGTCTTAATCGGGTGATTAATCGCTCAATTAATCACCAACATAGGATTCTCCAAGCAATTAAGTGAGAAATTAAGGGAATTAACCCGGATAACCACGCCCCCGATCGGGGCTCGCAACCCCGATCGGGGTTGGCTGTTCATTGGTTGCTTACGTTTCTTTTGCCTCCCCTATATAAAGGAGAGGCACTTCATAGCTGAGACCATCTTATTCTTACGTCTCATATACTCTACAATAGCCTTAAGCATTATTTTCTCTCAATAGTTTTCATATTAGTTTTCAATATTGTTAAGCTTGTAGTTATCAAACATTTGGTTCTTAATACATTTCAAGCATTTGGTTCTAATTTGTTTCTTCCATACAAGTTCATTTCTACTAAGGTATTTCAATTTCTACTTTACGATTTTACATTTGTATTTAGTTTACGCATAGTTTATCATTAGTACTTTATTTACATTACATTAGTATTATTTCTATTACATGTTATACCATTTAGTTTATATAATTCCTACAATCATGTTTAGCATTTCTTACAACATAGGTTATAAATTACACTTTAATATGAGTAGCTAAATACCTTAGTCTAGGGGCTAGGGAAGCCATGCAAAATCAAATATATAAAATGTTAAATTAGGTTGATATAATCTTGTCTAATAGTTTCTATCACATGTTTGCACCTTAATGTTTAATCTTTGTTTAAGGCCTTATTTAATTGAATAAGTTTGTTCATTCGTTCTAAAGTCGAGGGGCACGGAATTGAATTAGACTAAGCATGTGTAGTAGGACGACCTAGTCATGGACGAGAGTTTCTCTAGGACCCGGTCTATGGTTGACACTAATGCCGTAAGGTGGGTGTCTCTAAGCCTAAATAATTGACAATATTACTATTACCGAGTTTATCATAATCATATATTTACCTTTGCATGTGTGACCTGACTCCCCTAGACTCCCTTTTATCATATAGTTTACATTGTTATAATTGTTAGCACTCAAACCAACAACAAACAAACAAAACGAAATCGACCTTGATAAGAATCTTTCCATAGCATTTCACAACGCAATTCCCGTCTCCTTGTGTTCGACCCCTATTGCTGAAAGATCATAGATCCATATTAGACTCTCTAATAAAAATTAAATTATCTCATAATTTATCATTTTAGTGATCTATGTAACATGCATGCAAATATAAAAGCATAAAAATAAAAGTTAAGGAAAAATAATTTCCTTACATTGATATTTATGGTAATATGGGCACAATCAAAATCTCCTATCTTGATTGTTCTTGAGCTTAAAACAAAAGGATGATCCTCCTAGAAAAACCTTCAAAAAGAAAGCCTCCTTCAAGTAGCACCCAAGAACAAAACACCCAAAAATTTTACAAGTATTAACTAGATACTAGTAAAATTTAACCCTTGATAATATGTGAATAATACTAACAATCTTAGTTATTATTTTTAGTTTACTAACAACTTAGTAAAAAAGATTTTTATTATTTTAGAGAGAAGATAGATATACACATGCAAAAATTCTAGTGAAGTAGTGTAAAAATAAACAACAATTTGGAGTGTATAAGGAGGAAGTGGCGGGTGGAGTGAGATGGAGTGAGGGAGTCAATTTGTTATAATTTTTGTCCAATCTTTATCACATGCACAAAGATGTTATGACAACTTATGGAAGGAAAAACAAGTAATGTGTAATGATTATGATTATAATCATCCACTACACTCCATTTACACGGTCCAATGTCCCATTTACGGGTCGATTTTGGTTCTCATATTTGTCGCATAAATACGTGTAAATTTTATTTAAACATCGTTTCATGTTTAAATGCTTCCAATTAATTTCGTCCAAATCACTCCGTAAATATACGTGTACCGCTACACATATTATTTTACATACTAATATTAATCACATTAATCAATTAGTACAATTTTAGTGAATTAACAATTAATTAACTAAAACCCGTCTCCCATAATTTATTATTCAATTATCGCATAATTAAATAATAACTGTCGTGCCTCGAGTTCGCAACTCGAAATCTCTCTAAAATAATCGACTAACCTTTTAGTCTACAAATCAAGGGACTAAATAAATTGTATCTCATACAATTAATTAGTTATCAATTGGGGTTCGTTCCTATAGGTGTAACCGAAAGGGGTCAGTTGATCACCGCCGTCTCACGACAATAACGTCAAACTCTAGTCAGCCAACCGTAATCGATTTACGTTAATCAACTGACGAGGATCAAATAAATAAATATCTGATTATATTCCTTTAATGAGATTTATTATGTAAACGCACTATTGTGGAGGACACTAACTCCAACAATTGCTACATTAATTTGTGTCTAGGGTAATTATCTTTGCATAGGTACACGATAAGCCTATCAAATTTTGGCGCCGTTGCCCGGGAAATGGTTTTATTGCATTTTGATTTATCAATTTTTATCTTGTTTTCTTTTGTCTTGAGAAACACTTGTTCCTTGAGACCGTTGCTTATCATTTTCCTAGAAATTTTTGTCTTATGCCCAGGTCCTCTCATCGTCGAGAATTGCTTTCAACGGATTCCGACCCCGAGAAAACCTTTAGGAGAAGACGATGTTTTTGGAAGGAAGTGAAAGAAGCCTCTTCTCCCGTGCAAGTTGAAAGTGCTAGAAAGTCTTACTTAGACGATCTAGAAGCCCTTGAAGGAGAGGAAGTTTCAAGTTCATCATCTCCACCACCACCACCATCTCCTACTAAAAAGATGGTGAAGCTTTCCGATCACTCAAAGCCCACTGCGGCCATGCTTCCGGCTGGTATCACAACTACTCAAATTACCGCGCCGGAATTCGAGATCAAGCCGGCTTTCATTAGCCTTGTGGAGAGAAAGTAATTTGGGGGAAGTCCTTTGGAGGATCACAATTTGCATGTGCAAAATTTCTGCGATTATTGCTCCTTGATCCGTCAAGCGGGCGTCACTCAAGCCCAAATAAGGGAAATACCTTTCCCTTTCTCATTGAAAGAAGGCAAAGCTTTGGATCAATAGCCTTGACCGCACCGCTTTGGCAATCACAAATTGGGAGACATTGGCTCTTGCTTTCTACCAAAAGTTTTTTCCATCGGAGAAAACTCAAACCTTGATGAGCCAAATCACCGGATTTCGTAAACAAGCTCTTGAGAGCTTGTATGAGGCTTGGGAAAGATACAAAGAGTTGCAAAGACAATGCTCACATCATGGGCTAGATGATTGGTTTCTAGCTATAACATTCTACAATGGATGTTGTGTCGAGTCCCGAAGGATTCTTGATTCCGCCAACAATGGGCGGTTTGATCAAATTGACATCGATATTTCTCATGCCACGATCGAATCTATGGCGGTCCATGATGCACAATATGTCAATTCCCGAAGTTTGCCGCTCAAAGGTAAAGAAGAATCCTCCGATAATCCCGTCTTGTTGGCTCAAATTGCTTTACTCCAACAACAATTGGCGGAAAGAGATGCTAGAGATTCCCTTCAACAACTCAATGCCGTGTCTTCTACAATTCAAATCATTGTTTGTGACGGTTGCGGAGGTGCGGGTCATTAAACCGCTCATTGCCAAGCTCCTATTGAAGAGGTAAATGTTTTTCAAGCTTTAAGACAAACTTCTTATCCACCGGGTACATTTTCCAACACATATAATCCAAATATAAGATTTCACCCGAATATGTCTTATAGAAGCAACAATGTGCTTAATCCTCAACCTCAACCCCCACAACAAAATGCCTATGTCCCTCAACAACAAAAGTATAATCCTCCACCGGGTTATCAAAACCAACAAAGGCCACCTCAACAAAACTACCAACAAAATCAAGGGCCACCACCTCAAAATGGCCAACAAAATAACCAAGGAGGAGGTATACTTGAGGCTATGATGGTTCAAATGCAAAGGGAATTGTTGGCTCTAATCCAAAAGAGTGATCAATCCCACAATGCCGCAATCAAGATGTTGGAGCAACAAATGGCTCAACTAGCCTCATCTAGCTCTTCAAGGAAAACGAGTCAATTACCACCTCAAGGTGAGCAACCACATGCGACCGTTAATTCTATCTCCTTGAGAAGTGGTACAAGTTATGATAGACCATCCATGACTTTGGATGACGAGGTGGTTGTTAAAAAGCCCAAGCTTGGGGGGGGATGACAAAAAGAAGGCTAGTGAAGAGCCTCTTGTTAAGGATCGTCTGCCATTTCCTCATCGACTATTAATCCTAAAAAGAAAGAGCAAGCTTGATGCCAAGAATGTTGAGTCCCCTATGCCCAAAGAAAGCGACGAGGTAATTGTTGAGGAAGTCTCTCTTAATGCTAAGGAGAGTGATGCCATTTCAAAGAAGGAGGATGTTCCCATTGAGAATGAGATAGTGAAAGTGAGAGATGTGGAGGATGCTCCTCCCAAGGAAGTTGTTCAAGTACCGTTTCCCCATCGTCTAGCAAAGCACAAGGAAGGAGGTAAATTCGGTAAGTTCTTGGAAGTTTGTAAGAATTTACAAGTCACCGTCCCATTTATTGAATTACTTAACCAAGTCCCTTCTTACTCAAAGTTTATGAAGGAAATCCTCTCAAAGAAGCGATCCTTCAATGAGGTTGAGGCCATTTCTTTCACCGAAGAGTGTAGTGCACTCTTACAAAACAAGTCTCCCCCGAAACTTAAGGACCCCGGTAGCTATTCTATTCCTTGCACTATAGGCACATATACCATTGATAAGGCCCTTTGCGACCTAGGCGCTAGTGTAAGTGTCATGCCCTATTCCATTTGTGAAAAACTTAACATGGGTGCTTTAAAATGCACGAGTATCACATTGCAAATGGCGGATCGTTCTTTAAAGCGACCTTTAGGTGTCTTAGAAGATGTACCCGTCAAAGTTGGCAAGTTTTTCATACCCGTTGACTTCCTCATACTTAATATGGCCGAGGACTCACAAACCCCAATTATATTGGGTAGGCCATTTTTACACACCGCGGGAGCGCTAATTGATGTGAAAAAGGGGAAGTTGACATTGGAAGTGGGTGATGATCGGGTGACTTTTAGCAAAAACAACACCATTAGAAGCCCAATGTTACAAGAGTCTTGTTATTTACTTAGCATTGTGGACTCTTTTAATGCCTCTACTACACTTGGATCCTTACCGATGGATCCATTGGAGGAAGATATTAGTATTGTTTGTTTTGTAGGTGACGATGTTAAGGGCACTATTGCTAAGAGTGCCAAAAAGAAAGGGAAATTTTATTTGAAAAATTTCAAATGGTTGCGGAATGCAAAAGGAGCTATGAAATGGAGCTTGGTTGGTGGCAAACGCAATGACAAAACTTGATCAAATAGCTTCTTACGTCGTGCGGGACGTTAAATCAGCACTTCTTGGGAGGCAACCCAAGCTTTTTATTTGCTTTTATTTATTTCCTGTTTTAATTTTCCGCAATTTATTGTTTTTCGTAGAATTAGGAATAAAATACTAGACTTGACGATGTTTGTTTTGTGATTTATAGGTGAAAAATGAAGAAAAGGAGATTGCACGCTTCCCATGTATGCAACCCCGTTCGGGGTCGTAACTTTCAACAAACGGAAGAGCTAAAAGAAATGCAGAAAAGGTCAAAATTGGGTAGATATGGCCAACCCCGATCGGGGACGCAACTTTTTCCGGAAAAAAAAAAATCAAAATTTTTTTTAAAAATTGCCTAATCACTTGCAAACATCATTCCTTTTTGAGAAAATTGTTGATTACAGCCTTTTAAAAATCACTTTTTGAAAATTACAGCCTTATATAATTTTTTTTGAAAATTACATCCAAAATATTACTTTTCTTCTAAAATTGCACCAACTTGAGGTTTTTGGTGATTTTTAATGATGTTTTTATGATGTTTGGGGTGATTAATTGGTTTGTGTCAAGGAGAGGTAAGAAATCTGGGTAAGTAGGCTCTCAAATAATAAAGGATACGTCATAAAAACATCATCAAAAATCACCAAAAACCTCAAGTTGGTGCAATTTTGGAAGAAAAGTAATATTTTGGATGTAATTTTCAAAAAAAATTATATAAGGCTGTAATTTTCAAAAAGTGATTTTTAAAAGGCTGTAATCAACAATTTTCTCTTCCTTTTTCAAATTTTCAATTTTTGACCATTTTCTTGAATTTTTGATGAATGGAAGAGTCTCCCGAATACACGCTAGCTTGGGGGGAGGCTAGCAAGTCGAGTAAGTTTTTATTTGCTTTGCATTTTAGTTTAGGTCTTGCAACCCATTAAATATGACCTCTAGTCCTTCCTGTTTTGTGCTTTGAGCCATTTTTATGGTTTCGTTGGGTAGTTTAATTGTGGCACATTGAGGACAATGTTATGTTTAGCTTGGGGGGAGATTGCATTTGCATGTAGTTTAGTTTTCATGTAGTGTAGAAAATTTGAAAATTTTTGAGAGAAATTTTTGAATTGTGCTTGCTTGTAGCCTACTTTCCTCTTTGTTTATCCTAATGATAGCTTTTGGCTAGTGATTTATTCTTTCATGATGGGCTAATAGCTACATGGAGATGTCTTGACATAGTAGGTGAGAGATGGAAAATGAACCGAATAGGCTTGATCTTGACCTTTGGCAAGCTACAAAATGGTAAGGTAGAATCTCTTTAGACCGATGCATCCATATCCGGTCTCTCTTAGGTGAGTGTAGGTGTCTCCTTATGATGTGTGTTTCATCAAAACGCACAAGTATGGTTCTCATGTCATCTCTTTATAAGCATGCATTCATTTGTTATAGCATTTTGGAGCCATTCACGTGAATATTTTATTTGCCTTCTTGACCCCTTCACAAACAATTTTCCCTAGCTACATATTAACTTGCCTACGTTGTTAAGCTGGTAGCTTTGTTGAGTTTTGTTTGGGTGCTCAATTATGATTTGTTTCAAAGTTTGGAAAATCATGTGAGCTTGGTCTTAATGCTCAAGAAAGAGAAATGAAAGAAAAAAAATGATGATGAATTGAAATGAAAAATCAAGAAAAAAAAAGTTGAGAAAAAAAAAAGAAATGCGGAAAAAGTCAAAATTGGGTAGATATGGCCAACCCCGATCGGGGACGCAACTTTTTCCGAAAAAAAAAATTAAAAATTACCTAATCACTTGCAAACATCAAGTGATTAAACCAATAACAAACCTTTTATCATATAGTTTACATTTTGATAATTGTTAGCAATCAAACCAACAACAAACAAACAAAACGAAATCGACCTTGATAAGAATCTTTCTATAGCATTTCACAACGCAATTCTCGTCTCCTTGTGTTCGACCCCTATTGCTACATTAATTTGTGTCTAGGGTAATTATCTTTGCATAGGTACACGATAAACCTATCATAGCATAAAGTTTATTTCCTCTCAGTATTTTTAAAACTATTCTCAAGTGCTCTCTATGCTCCTCTTGGTTTTTAGAATAAACCAATATGTCATCAATGAAAACAACCACAAATTTATCCAAGTATGGTCTAAACACTATATTCATTAAGTCCATGAAAACTGCTGGAGCATTGGTAAGACCAAAAGGCATAAAAAGAAATTCGCAATGTCCATATCTGGTTCTAAAAGCTGTTCTTGAAGCATCTTCTGGTTTTATTCTCAATTGGTGGTATCCTCAACGAAGGTCAATTTTTGAGAATATAGTTGAACCTTGCAAATGGTCGAACAAGTCATATATTCTAGGCAAAGGATATTTGTTCTTTATGGTTATTTTATTAAGCTCACGGTAGTCTATGCACAATCGTAAACTTCCATCCTTCTTTTTAACAAAAAGTACAGGTGCACCCCATGGAGATGTACTAATTTTTATGTATCCTTTCTCTAATAATTCATCGAGTTGGCTTTTGAGTTCCTTTAATTCTGCAGGAGCCATCCTATAAGGTGCCTTATAGATAAGACTAACACCTAGAACTAGTTCAATGGTAAAATCCACTTCTCTATGTGGGGACATCCCTGGTATTTCATCGGGAAAGACATCCTTAAATTATCTAAGTATTGGTATGTTTGATATGCAGGGTTTAGGCCCTTGAATATTGATACGGTCGTTATGTACCAAAAATAAATACCTAAATATAACTAACATAAGCTAGTGATAAGTAGGGTCGATCTCCACAGGGAGGCAAGGTATCTATCTGTAAGTCCGTCTATCTAAGTCACAATTGGGGGGTTTTAAGTTTTGTTTTCTAACTACTAAAGATTGAAGGCAAGAGAAGTAAAGCAAGATCAATAAAATGGGAAAATAAATATAAGTGATCAGATAAAAGAGGTATGTCAGGATTTCGGTTCACCATGGCAGTTCATCGACTCGGTCATAAATAGCCTAGACAATCTACTGTGAGAAGGGCAAGGGAAAGGTCCTTCCGGTCCGCTATCTACCCTAGATTTCCACTAACTTAACTTCCGTCCTTATTAGGGTAGTCTATTGTTCATAACAGGTCTGTTTATTCCAATCTTCCGATCCAGGAACAAAATTAACCAAATTAAAGTTATTTAGAAGCGTGCACTCAACTAAATATGTTACAGTTATATTGCTATGGTCACAGATTCTCACAAGTAAATTACCTCGTCTATTCACTACATCGTCTCATCACTACCATGGATCCCCTAATCCTAACATAAGGAAATTAGCTACTCAAGTTTTTGAGATTGACAACAATGACAATAATCATGAAATAACTAAGAGAAGACATAGTAGAAAGACAATAAAGATGTAACATAAACAAATCAAATAAAGACAATAAATGAAAGACCAATAATTAAGAGCAAAGAGATTGAGATTAAAGGAAGAGAAAAGTTACAAGATTAAGATCCGGAGTCAAGGAAAGAGCAGCAGTCATTAAGAAGCAAAGCAGAATTTTAGAGTAAAGTATAGGTGTGTAAAACGTAATTAAGACCTAATAAACACTTCCTTATATAGGGGAGCGTTTTTGTTTTTTGGTAAAAGGTAAGTATATAAATAAGAAAAGATCGTAACCATACACGAGTTATATTTGGCCCGAGTAAAAGCCCAACCAACTCACAAGACAACAAAACCGGATGAAAATCCGGATAGATAACCTTATCCCTACAACCAAAATCAGATGAAATCCAACCCTAACATTTCCCCTAATCCTCATTTCCATCGACAAGCTCCTTCATCTTCTCTCAGGCTAACAAAGCTCCTATCATTCTCCTTTATCGGTTGCTTGATAATTGCATTAACTCTATTCTGAATCTCCTCTATTATTTGGCTTGCCACTTTGTACGGGTGATTCAGAGTAAGGTCAATCCTACTCTGATTTCGTTGTTACCAAAGGTGATATAGGCAGGCAGTAATGGCTGCGTTAACCACGCCTTTTCTGAGTGTGGACCCCGTAGCACCTAATCTCCAGTAGAGAAGATCGCAGGACGGAATTTGGATACCAAGCCACTCTCCTACCTTCGTAACCACCCTCCTACTGTAAGGACAGCTGAAGAATAAATGATCCCTCGATTCTGTGCCCGTGTAATCTAGCAAACCACTCGATCGAGTCCTTTCAGACAACTCGATCGAGGACTTCTCCAGCAAAACTGTTCGATCGAGCACTTGAGGCTCTCGATCGAACTCTTCCATAAAAGCTCCTTTCGATTGAGCTCAGGAAACTACTCGACCGACCTCCCGCAGCTGCCAAACCACTCGATCGACCATCCAAAGCTCTCGATCGAGTGGATATCCAATGAATCAGCCTTCAACTCGTCTTGTCAGCTTCCTAAGACCCTCCTTCACACTTCCTGAGGTACGACTTCTGCTCTAATATCTCCCTCTCCTTAAAATGCATGCTAAATGGGACGAATAAGATGTGATTCCACTACTTTTGGGTCCATTTATGCAATTAAGACAAAACAAACCAAAGTAGCCAATTCGGGGCATTTTGCAATATAAAGCGATACAAAAGGCATAGAAATGCGTGCAATAAGAGGCTAAAAAGTCTATATAAATTGCACGTATCAAATATTATGAATTTCACAAAGAAATCCTTCACACCCTTGACGTAATAACTTTAAGGTCTTCATAAGGTAAATGATCCTTTTTTGTTTTTTTTGTTTTGTTTTGGTACCATGGAAAATTACTTTGTCCCCATTTGGACTCATAATAGTTACCACTCGCTCTTGGCAGTCTATTATAACATGGTTTTCTATAAGTCAATCCATCCCTAAGATAATATCAAAATCATGTAGGCCAAGTTGAACGAGGTTAGCCGAGAAAGGATTTCCTTCTATGGTTAGGATATAGTCCTTATAAACAACTGAGCACATGATGGTGTTTCCATTGGGTAATCCTATCGCGTGTTCTATATTTTGAATGCTAGAGAGAAGTTTAAGCCTTTTACTCAAGGAAAGAGATATAAATGAGTGGGATGCTCTAGTATCAAATAACACGTTAACAGGAGTAGAGTTGAGAAAAATTTTACCCGTAACTATGTTGTCTGAAGGTTCCACCTACTGAGAGCTCATTACATACACTCGCCCTAGTACGGGACTTTGCTTTTGAACCATTTTTCCTTGCGACTTAGGAGTAACTCTTGAAACATTATAATTAGAGTTGTTGGTTAATCCGGTCGTCATTTTATTTCTCAAAGTTGGACAATTGATTCTTTTGTGTCCAGGGCTTCCACATTCAAATCATCATAGGTTTGGGTATCTATATTGGTTTGTGGTATGACTGGTAAATCCACATTTTGCAAAACGGGGAGACTGGTACCCTCCTTGGAACTGCCCAACTGGGAACTTTCGGCCTTCAAATTTAGGTTGTTTATGAAAATCCCTACCTAGTGTCTCACCTCCCTCAAACTTTCTCTTTAGCTTGGTTTGGTCTCCTCTTTCATTGAATATTCTCTCCGCATTTGTGGTCTTATCATACATCTCTTTGTAATTTAGACAGGTATGGGTAGATAGCCTATCGCGAAGATTCGAATTGAGTTCTCTCTCAAAACGGTTCATTCTTAATTTATCAGTTGCCACCATGTGAGGCGCGAATCGGGACAATTCCATAAATTTGGTGGCATAATCCATAACCGATTTTGAACCTTAGACTAGCTCATTAAATTCTTCTTCCTTCTGTCGTCGAAGTGATTGAGGATAAAATTTTGATTTCATAAGTTTTTTAAATTGAGTCCATCCAAATCCTTCCTCATTTCATCTTTCTTTTACTGTTTCCCACCAAATATCAGCTTGACCTATGAGGTAGTAAACCACAAATCCCACTTTCCATTTTTCAGAACAATTTATTGCTTCAAATAATTTATCCATACTCCTGACCCAATCTTCAAACTCTACTGGATTAGGCCTACCATCATAAGTCTTTGCATGATAACCTGCCATTTTTTAAAAATATTTCATACTCTCTTCTTCCTCACTTGGTTGGTTGCCTCGCATTGCTTCTGCTATAATTTTTACAAGGACCTTCGTATCATTTGTCATCAGTTGGGTTATGTCGGAACTATCGGTATTAGTCATCCTATAGCATGGATGAAATAAATAAATTAGTTGCAAAACATATGAGAAACTTTTACTTAGAGAAAATTGATTGTATCATACATAAACTATTACTAATATCATATATTAACTGCATCATACATAATGTCATCAAACATTAACGTTATTATACATACGTACTACCATACAATACCTGAAAACATATGGTGACTAACTAGCATAATCCGAGGTGACTACCCTTTTATTCATCTACCTTCCTTATGTTATACCACACATAAGCCACCCTTGTTTTTTTTTTCTATACAAAGCAAAATTTTGTTAAAACACCTGACTACTTCATATTAGTTTATGCTACATGGATCACAAGTCACAACCCCTTACTGGTCATCTTCATCGGAAGAGCTAGCTAGCTCATATTCTGAGACAGAAATTTCACTCGAGATTTCACTTTCATTTTCTTCAACCTCATCCCTATTGTCTACTTGGTCCCCATCTTCCACCCCCTCATTGTTGACGGATTCTCCATCAGATAGATAAACCACATTTTCTATTTCATGATTGAGTAGCTCCACTGCTAGATCCTCAAAATATGGATAAAGCAAACTGGGGAAACATGTGATTATAACTGTCCAGGGTAGTTTTCAGTCGATGGATATGGTCAGACATTCGATCATTTTCTTTCATAACTATCTCCCGAGGATCTGAGAAGGGTGCCGCCATACTAAACATTATCACAACAAAAAAAATAGTATTATTAACCAACTATATCAATTAAAAACTATAAAAGAAAAGAAAATAATATTATTTATATAAAAAAAATTAATAACCAAATCCTACTATTACCTAGGCTCTGATACCACTCTGTAATGCCCCGAAAACGCAGGGAGTAACAAAATAGCATAACTTTATTTTATTATTAAAATTTTAACGGAAACTTATAAAATAACGGTGAAAATTACAATAGCGTTACTGTTGTATCTCCCCTGTAGGAAATACTAGGCTAAATTACAAAAGAAAACTTGTTACTCGCCTAATTATTATTATTCTTTACTCGAAACATTATTATTCGTATACAATTCTTCATATCGGACATCCTTTAATTTTTCCTTACTCACGCCCTTCCCCATTTCTGACACCTGAAAAAGATATGAACAGTACGGGGTCAGCCAACCACCGGCTGAATATGGCTCCAGTAACCTCCACCGGCCCCTAATGACATTCTCATATATCTTACCTGGTATAAACAGTTTAATTCTTATCATACTTACAATAACAATGGTATACTATTACTGAAAAGAGACACATTACGGAGCCAAGACTCCCTTAGGCTAAGCCCTCCTCCATGTACACGAGATAATGTAACCACTTTTGAAATTCCCTGGTCTTTTACCAGGTATATTTGGAACCACTGTTTCCTTGGGCTATGCCCTCCTCCGTGTACACAGGATAAATAATAATCTCATCTCCCTTCAATAATCGTATCCAAATGAACAAATGGCCAAATGTACATAATAATAGTACCAACATAAACAAAAAGACATGGGACAATTTATGTAAGATGTGAGTCGTATAACGACATTAAACGAGAATATAGCTACTACTATTATGACATGTTAACTTAATTATATTATTTTTAGCAGTATAACGGTATGGCGATAATTAAATAACTACTACGACGAAGGGTCCCGAAATCATACCTTAGTTTTCCTTATACGTTAGCTAGTTGCGGAGATAACCTAGTATTTTTTTGATGGGGTGTTGTAGTATTTTTTTTTGTGTGTGGGATACTTCTTACAAACAGAATTACTCTCCCTTTATATAGATTTCTATGTGGTATTTGTTTGACCATAATTAACCCATGCTGAGATTTCATACTACACTAATTTACGTGTCTTGTCTTTGCTTTCCTAGACCTATTACACACTAAAGCTACCTTAACCATCATACTACACTTGCATTTTATTTACATACATGCATGCACGTAGGTAAGTTTGTAAATCAATTTCTAGAACATTGTCAACCTAATCTTAAATACTTAAAATAGGTTAGTTGCTAATTTAATCATATTTTTAGAATATCTCTATGGTACATACATGCATTACTATTATTACTATTATTATTATTATTATTATTATTATTGTTATTGTTATTGTTATTGTTATTGTTATTGTTATTGTTATTGTTATTGTTATTGTTATTGTTATTGTTATTGTTATTGTTATTGTTATTATTATTTATTTTTTTTATTATGGGATGCGCGCAGCTTTCATTAAAATAAAAATAAAAGTTTACATGAAATTGGTGGGGAGCCGAGAAACAATCTGGGCCCCCACACCCTTAGCAATAGCAAAGCTAAGTCTAGTAAAAATGTAAGCGGCCACCCGAGTCCCCGCATCCTGAGATACCGAGAATTTCTGGATCCGCTTGAGCAAGGCAACGGCATCCGAACTCAGCTCTCCAAGTGAAGAGAAAGAGAAAGGTAGGAAACCATAACCCGCTACCGCGCACAAATCCCCATACTTAGCACACTTTCGCTGAGCAGCATCAACGATAACCCGACCCGGTACAAAATCTGCCAACCCAGTCTGAGTCAAAGGGGAAGAACCTGTCAGGTCGACACACATATCACGCCCCCTGTCCCAAGAATAAAGCAATAAATCCGCAGGATGAAGAGAGCCACCATGCCCATCAACCAAACCAATATCAACCTCCTTCCCCGCAGTAATACCAGATCTATAGCAGATGTCGTAAAGAGTGTCCCGGACAAGGTTATGCCGATGTTTAACGCCCACGACTGTGACAAGAAACAGCGTGGTCCCCAAAACATCCCCAAAGAAACACCCGAGAGCAAGCGGGACGGGGCCTAGATACCGTGAATAACGGAACACCAGGACGATACCCCAAAGACACTACGGTAAGTCCTCCGGTTCATAGTCTGCCCCAACCCTGAAATAGGAACCGCACGTAACCAATCAGAGGAGTGAGAACCCTGCTGAGACTGCCATAAAGCAAGCTGGCGCGGTGTCAAAGAGAAAACAGACTCTGAGGCAGCAGCAACCGTCGTGAAATAAATGTCTGCCAATTTCTTCATAAGAGAATGCGCGCAGCTTTCATAGATAGAAAAATAAAAGTTTACATGAAATTGGTGGGGAGCCGAGAGACAATATGGGCCCCCACACCCTTAGCAACAGCAAAGCTAAGTCTAGTAAAAATATAAGCAGCCACTCGAGCCCCCGCATCCTGAGATACCGAGAATTTCTGGATCCGCTTGAGTAAGGCAACAGCATCCGAACCCAACTCCCCAAGCGAAGAGAAAGAGAAGGGAAGGAAATCATAACCAGCTGCCGCGCATAAATCCCCATACTTAGCACACTTACGCTGAGTAGCATCAACGACAACCCGGCCGGGCACAAAATCCATCATCCTAGTCTGAGTCAAGGGAGAAGACCCTGTCAAATCGACGCACACATCACGCCCCCTGTCCCAGGAATAAAGCAGTAAATCCGCAGGACGAAGAGAGCCACCATGTCCGTCAACCAAACCGATATCAACCTCCTTACCCGTAGAAATACCAGACCTATAGCAAATATCGAATAAGGTGTCACGAACGAGGTTGTGCCGATGCTTAACACCGACAACACAAGTACAAGAAACAACGTGGTCCCCGTAAATATCATCAGCAAAAACCCGAGAGCAAACAGGAGAAGGCCTAGATACCGTGAATAACGGAACACCTAGTCTATATCCAAGCACACTACGGTAAGTCCTCCCGTTCATAGTCTGACCCAACCCAGAGATAGAAACCGCACGCAACCAATCAGAGGAGTGGGCACCCTGCTGAGACTTCCACAACGCAAGCTGACGCGGTGTCAAAGAGAAAACAGATCCTGAAGCAGCAACAACCGTCGCGAAATATATGTCTGCCAGTTTCTTCATAAGTTTGGGGACAACAATTTCACTAGGGTCACGTAAGATAGCAGAACCTGTAGTCTCAGAAAACACCCGCACGGCATCGTCAAAAGTAGGACCAGCATCTACAATACCGGAAGGTCGTAGGAGTTTAGCCTGCAAATCAGCAGACTGCAAACGGGACGCAAGAAAAGCATAGTGTAAAACATCTCCCGCCGCATAAACACCAAGACCACCAAGATGAAAAGGGAATGTAGCAAGGCGCCACTGCCAATCCCCAAAACCAGGTCCGGACGCGGTGATAATACGTTCCAAGCTGGAACGAAGGGCAGCATCGAAAGGTAGATGGACCGAACCAAAAACACAGGGGGAGCAAGTACGAAGTGAGAAATAGAGCTTAGAAATACCAGTACAAGCTCTAAGCAGAAACAACTCACAATGCGGGTCCTCAATCCTCGCGGCCAAGTCCATAAGCTCAATGGTCTTAGTCACTCTTTTCGCCACAATCTCACTGCCAAAAATAGGACAAGTACTGACAGGTCCACCCAAAACAAAGACACCACGCAAGGGTCGAGCAATAGAAGGGGGGGAAACCCCGGGAAGCCGACTCTGAGGATCCTCAACGGGCCAAAAGACCTCAGTCTTGGCGACATTAGGATGCAGTCCAAAACGAGGGCCATCCGCCATAATCAAATCCAAAACCCTACCCACCTCCAAAGTGTCCCCAAGAATGGTGCCATCATCCAAGTACCACGCCTGCATAGTAAGGTCAAAAGAGTCTCGGATTTTGCACACTAAGGGATGCAAAACCAAAGCGAAAAGCAAAGGGCCCAAAGGATCACCCTGCTGGACACCCTGACAAGACCACATGCAATGCTCCCCATAAAAAAGACGGGCAGGGCTGGAGTAACAAAACTCCACCCAACGGGAAAGAACCGGGCAACGACGGCGGACTTCCTGAAGCATGGTCGCACGATCAACAAGGTTGAAAGCATTATGGAAATCAACCAGCAACATAGAAAATCCCACCTCAGCACCACGGGCCTCAATGAGTCGATTTAAGGCATGCAAGATATCCTCTCCTCCACCGGACACACCCACCCCAAACTGAAGACCAGCAAAATAAGAAGACAAAGAAGGACCAACCAAAAAAGCACCAACCTTAGAGACAAGCCGTCTCCAGACAGTGCCAACAACAATAGGACGAACACCACCACCCGGTTTAACAAGCGGCGTGAGCGGGGCGCTGATAATGTACTCACCCAGAGTTAGAGGACACCGGCCCTCAAGAAAAAGATTAACCACCCTAGTAATAGAAGTGATCAAATCATCAGAGATAGCCACAACAGCGCCACTCAAACAGTCCATAAGGTGCTGGGCACGAAACCCATCCCTCCCACAAGAAGTGCCACGTGGGAAGCTCCGAATCATATCCAAAACCACTGTCGAAGAGGCAACCAGAGGATGATGACCCCCAGACAAAGGAGGCAATGAAGGAGGTGGGGCGACAGGATGCTTCTCTCGTAAGGCCACAAGAGTGGCATCGGAGTAGGAGGCGACCCCAGAGGAAGAAAGCACCCGAACAGCAGCAGTATATATAGTGACCATCACAAATCTTCCGCCGACATTGACGGAGGTTAAGCTCACTCAAATCAAGATCCTCCTCCACATGAACTGAAGGACCCTCATCCAAACACTCCCACAACAGCTGCAAACCACCCCCAGGCACCCCTCAAGCGAGGATAGCCCTGGTAATACTCTCCTCCTGACGCTGGCGCCTAATAACGGTCCTACACTCAAGATTACTCCGAGGAGCGAAGGTCCTAAGCAGACAAAGAGGCAACACAAGCAAACGAATCCAGCAGGAGAGGTCACCAGGAGAACCAACCACATCATCCAAAACACTCTTCAAAGCCCGAGCAAACCCAAGCCGATACTTAGGAGGTATAGATTTCACGGTGCGAAGGCCCAAAGATAACAAACGATCAAGCGAAGATATAGACCACTGAACAAGCTCAACCCCATCATCAGACGAAATAACCGATGGAGACGAAGCCGGAGGTCTAGGGATACCCTGAATGACAAAACTATAGAGGCCGTCAACACACTCCGGAGGCGCCACAATATCACCCCGACTATGACGACATCTAGCGTGAAAGGTACGGGTTTTAAAGCACACCCCACACAACCAGAGCCCCATCCGTCTCAAAGTACACTCGGCATTAGAGAAAACAGTCAGACTATCAATAAGAGTTTGACGCGTAAGTCCCAACGCACCACCATGACAATGTCGGTCCTGAAAATGCTTCTGCCATGTAGCCTTAGTAAGGCCCTTACCAAAACCATCCGGACACGCATGAAGACTCGAAAAAGGACAATGAAACCGCACAAGATCAGGCATGAAAGAAGAAAGAAAACGAAACCCTTCCTCCTACCTGCATGGTAAACGATATAGCCACCAAGCAAACCACCCGGACGAAAACCACTACACAGGCCCACGCACAAGCAGCTCGAGGGTTGAAAAAAGGACAGCTAACCAGCGGCCTGGAAGGCAGCCTAGGTGACCACCAACACACCACCCACTCCGGTGGTGGTTGACAAACAACCCACACTACCACACTACCGAACTACCGAACTCCACGTAGCAATCCGCAACACCCACTACAGCCAGAACCCACACGCACAAAGGCAGAGGCGGTACTGGCCGGACACAGGACAAGAGCACCGAACCACCGCAGCAAAGAAAACCCCTACAACGAGAAAAACAACAAATTTTAAAAAAAAAAGGGAAACTCACCGGTGGAAGAACCCTAGGGCAGAGCCGTCAGCCACCACAACAATGACCGATTGACCGGTGACTGGAGGTCTGATGGCCAAAGGGTGGTGGCGCTGTGGAACACCGACCGCAGGCAGGCGACAAGGATCCCAGAAATGACGGTCGCCGCACTCGCACTACTCCCTCAAACGCGCACAACCGCAGATACCACCAACAAGAACCACCTTTTGACCGGCGACGTGAGGTCTAAAGGTCGTCGTGAAGTGGTGGTTGGCAGCCTACGGCGGCAGGACGATGGAAAAATAGGCGATAGTCTGCCCTAATGTCACGCGAAACCTACACCGCAAACCCTAACAACCCTACACCGATGATCCCACTACCGACGGCGTGAAGGGGCCGGCGTGAGACGGTAGAGACGGTGGTGGCAGTAGCGCGCCTGACGGTGGTGGCAGAATCGTGACTGACGGCAGAGATCACACAATCGCCCCTCTCCCTCTCCTCTCTCTATATTATTATTATTATTATTATTATTATTATTATTATTATTATTATTATTATTATTATTATTATTATTATTATTATTATTATTATTATTATTATTATTATTATTATTATTGTTATTGTTGTTGTTGTTGTTGTTATTATTATTATTATTATTATTATTATTATTATTATTATTATTATTATTATTATTATTATTATTATTATTATTATTATTATTATTATTATTATTATTATTATTACACAATAACTTCCCTATTTTATTTTTTTGGTAAATGTTTGTGTGGTCCAAAATTAATTGTATAGTGGGGTAGTGTATTTGTGTGGTCTAAATTTATTGAGTTTTTTTTGTCAAATACAACCTTTAAATTTTTTTTTTCCAAACACCACCTTTAGAAAAAAGTTTCTAAAACACAACCTTTAATAACTTTTTTGTCGTCAAACACGACTTTTTGGCTGAAGGACTCAACATTTTGCAATAGGGTAACTTTCAATCGATGTTTGAGATATCAAATGATGTCGGTTTGAGGTGTTCTTAGACTCGTTGGAAATGTGGAAATACAAGCTTTCCATGGGTTATCAACACGACGGACAAAGTGTTGGAGTTAGTGTCCTCCACAATAGTGCGTTAACATAATAAATCTCATTAATGGAATATCATCAGATTTAATTTTTTGATCCTCGTCAGTTGATTAACGTAAATCGATAACGGTTGGCTGACTAGAGTTTGACGTTATTGTCGTGAGACGGCGGTGATCAACTGACCCCTTTCGGACACACCTATAGGAACGAACCCCAATAGACAACTAATTAATTGTATGAGATACAATTTATTTAGTCCCTTGATTTGTAGACTAAAAGGTTAGTCAATTATTTTAAGAGAGAATTCGAGTTGCGAACTTGAGGAACGGCAGTTATTATTTAATTATGTGATAATTGAATAATAAATTTTGGGAGACGGGTTTTAGTTAATTAATTGTTAATTTACTAAAATTGTACTAATTGATTAATGTGATTAATATTAGTACGTAAATAATATGTGTAGTGGTACACGTATATTTACGGAGTGATTTGGACGAATTAATTATGGAAGTATTTAAACATGAAACGATGTTTAAAATAAAATTACACGTATTTGTGCGACAAATATAAGAACCAACATGGACCCGTAAATGGGCAAGTGGACCGTGTAAAATAAAGTAGTGGATGATTACACACATAATCATTTCACCTTACTTTATATACTACCATAATTTATCTTATATAGATTTTGCATGTGATGTAAGATTAAATAATATAAGACAATTTATCCACTATAACACTCCACCCCACCCGCCACTTTCCCTTCCTATATACTCCATCCTTTGTTCATTTCTACACTACATCATTTTATATGTTTTGCATGTGAACAAAAATCAATCATCTCTCTAAAATAATTATTCATCTTTACTAAGATTGTTAGTAAACAAATTTTTATTACTAAGATTTGTTAGTAATATTACAAATAATATCAAGGTATAATTTTAATAAGTTCTAGTTAAATACTTGTTATTTTTTTTTTGGTAAGTTCTTGGGTGCATCTTGAAGGAGATCTTCTCTTTGAAGATTTGTAAGGAGGATCATTCATTTGGTATAAGCTCAAGAACAAACTAGTAAGGTGAACTAGTTTGTGCCCATTTTACCATAAAATCAATGTAAGGAAATTGTTTTTTCCTTAAACTTTCTTTTTATGGTTTTATATTTGCAATTTTGCATGCATGTTACATAGATCACCTATATGATAAATTATGAGATAATTTAATTTTTATTAGAGAGTCTAATATGGATCTATGATCTTTCAAGTGGTATCAAAGCTTAGGCTTGTAATTTGCATGTTGATTTTAAGCATTTTAATGAATTATGAGATAATTTATAAAAACTCAAAAATTATGTTAGAAGAGGTTTTAGCACGAAATTTTTGGGGCATGCATACCTACTAATCTTAAAAGGTTTGTGGTTAAGTTTGGTGATTTTTGAAGTTATTTTGCTATTTTTAATGATTTTTGGTAGAAAACCGAGTCAAAAATGTCGTATTTTAGTTAAAAAATTGACTAAAAATAGTTAAAAGTTGATTCGGTGCATGGATTATTTATGGTATTTCATGCATATTTTCTACTGATTGTATGCAAAAAGTTGAAGGTTGGTTCGAATTTTTTGCATGTTTATTGATTTTATGAGTTAAAAGTCGATCAAAGTCAAATTTTAATCATAATTTCGAAACATTTGATTCTACCCATGATAAATTTATGTATATTTAAAAATATTATTTAAATGTTAAAAGCGAATTTTAATTTGTATTTTCAACTTGTTTTGATGTTTATTGGTTTTAGTGGTTAAAAACCGATAAATATCGATCTTTTTCTTCATAAAATTTATCCGGAATTTTTGGGCAATTTTTCTGACATTTTGGTGTTCTTGGGAGTGTTCCAGAATACTAAAAATTTTTGTTTCAATTTTTTGGGTAATTTTTCAATTATTTTGGATTTTTACTTAAATATTATGATTTTACCGATTAAATTAGCAAAATATCACCAAATCAAACTAATTATTTATCATAAAATTAGTGAGGACTAATTTTGAGGTTCAAAACAGTTTGGACAATTATTTTGGACTTAAATGAGATTTAAGAGTTGATTATTGATTTTTACATGTTAAAAATCGATTAAACCCACAAAAACCGAGATGGATACCAACGAATGATAGATAGGGCGATTTTGGCATCATTTTACAGCATTTTAAGCATATTTATTTAAGTTGAATGAATGATAGTCATTTATTTAAAGTATTTATCTTGTTGTACCTAGTATGGCCTAGTTAATTTTAATCGTTATTACCCGAAATGAATGGGAATATCGATTTGTTTGTAATTAAATATGATCTCGTATCGTCGGTTTGTAATTAATTAATAGTTTTATTTATTTTATTAATTAATGTATAATAGGAATAGCTATGTAATTCAATTGTAATAGTTATTTTTACCGGCGTTTCCAAAAGACGGATTACATCGAGACGAAGTCTATTTTTGGAAGGTGTTCCAAATCCCACAAGAAGAAGCCACTTATGGAATGAAGAGCCAAGGGACCAAGGAGTTGGTTTCCGAAATGTAATAGACTAGTTTTTATTAACTAGGTGGCCATACTAGGATTTTTTCATATGCTTACATGTTTGCTTGTTTTATTTTCGCGCATGCCGAAATCGCCATTCACATGCATTTTATTTTCGCGGTTGTCAATTCACGTCATTTACATTCACCGAATTAATTCACTTATAAGGAATTTATGACTAAATTGATAAGATCTCTCACATAACTAAAATTGAGATTAGCCTTACCAATTAGTAACACCTATGAATCTCTTGTTCATTAGAGCCACGCTCGCGCCAAGCGGGTGTTCTCTTTTACCTTGGGTAAGTAGGGTGGTAAACGATTATCACACGCTAAAATTGGTTGGACTCAACGGGATATAAGACGGTCTTGTGTTCCGGGGCTAGTAGATGGATTTAAGGAAATTCGTCGACCAAGAGTTCTAGAGGTAGAATTAGTCAACGTGACTTACCAAATTTACACAATTATGGGATGTTTCGCCCAAGCGATGCTCATTTTTGTTTAATTTTTGGGTCTTGGAATCATTTATATAATTTAGTGGGAGATCATTATATAAATGCTAAAACTTGCTAAACATGTTTTTACAAGTAATTTTTAAACAATGGATGTTAATTTTTCCTTTTTGTTGTAGCATTTTAATTCGCAATGGCAACTTCTTCAACTCCATCGACTACTTCACTAGGCAAAGATTCATGGCTAAGGTCCGTAATGACAAATGTATCTTAAAAGATGACGGTAGTAACTTTCTTGAATGGGAATCCAACATCAAAAGTGCCGCGTTGTCCGACAATGTGCTCACTTACTTGACCGATGCTCCTCCTATCGAGCCCGGTGTAAGGGCTTCATCGGCGGTGCGGACCGCCTATGATGACCATGTGAGGATGTCGAATGATATCAAGAATGTGTTGATATGGTCGATGTCGCCAAAGCTCAAGCTATCATGCATTTCTTTAAATGCGTACGAGATATTCACTCGTATGATCACTATGTTTTCACAAACACCTAAAGTCCGTCAATACGATGCGGCGGCACGCTTCTTTGAAGCTAAGCTTGAGAAGGGCCAAAAGGTTGGTCCCCATGTACTAAAAATGGTCGAATATGTTGACATCCTAGACGTCTAGGGTGTAAGATTCCTAAGACTCTTGTGGTGGATCGTATCCTCCACTCACTCCCCCACCAAGTTTGCCCACTTTAGGGTAAACTACAACATGAATGACATGGATAAGAGTTACCATGAAATTCATGCACTCCTCACCCAAGCGGAGAGGGATATGGAAGCTAGTGGGAGTGAAAAGAGAGATGTTTTAACCATGAAGTTAAATAACATGTCCCTTGGAGTCAAGAAAGGAAAAGGGAAAGAAAAGTCTCAATTCAAGAAATCGTCAAAGAAACATGACAAGGGAAAGGGGAAAGCCGTTGAGAATGGCAATCCCAAGGCAAAAAGTGTCAAGCTCTCCGAGGCCGAATGTTTCCATTGTAATGGGAAGGGGCATTATAGGAGGAGTTGTCCCAAATACTTGGAGGATCTCAAGGAAGGGCGTGTGACGCCTATTGGTATGATTTCCTCTCTCTATGTGATAGACGTTAATTATGCTTGTACTTCCACTTGGGTACTTGATACCGGATGTGGCTCTCACCTTTGTAATCATTTGCAGGGTTTAAGGGACGTGCAAGCACTAGCAAAAGGTGATGTGGATCTCCGCATGTGCAATGGAGCTAGAGTAGCCGCCGTTTCCTTGGGGACCTATGTGCTCACTTTAGCTAGTGGTTTAGAGTTTTATTTAAATAAGTGTTATTTTGTACCAACTTTAACTAAGAACATCATCTCCATTTCCGCGTTAGACGCGGAAGGCTTTTGTTTTATGATTAAGGACAAGTGTTGTACTTTTTCTTTTAATGATGTGGTTTATGGCAAGGCCATTTCAATTGGAGGAATTTATGTTTTAAATGATGTTAATGACGTTTATCATGTGGAAACTAAAAATCTCAAAACGGGTGATCCAAACGAATCCTACCTTTGGCATTGTCGTTTAGGCCACATAAACGAAAGACGCATTAAGAGACTTGCTTCATCAAAAGTGCTCAAACCATTTGGTTTCGAATCTTATGGTACATGCGAGTCTTGCCTTCTAGGCAAGATGACTCATGCACCTTTTGCGGGAAAAGGGACACGAGCAAGTGAGGTTTTGGCTCTCATACATACGGATGTGTGTAGACCATTAACCATCACCGCTAGAGGAGGTTTTCACTACTTCATTACTTTTACTGATGACTTAAGTAGATATGGATATGTCTACTTAATGAATAACAAGAGTGAAGCCTTTGACAAGTTCAAAGAGTTCCAAAATGAAGTAAAGAACCAATTGGATAAAAAAGATTAAGACCCTCGGTCCGACCGTGGTGGTGAGTATCTAAATATTGAATTTGATTCACACCTAAAAGATTGTGGTATAGTATCACAATGGACTCCTCCTAGCACACCGCAATTAAATGGTGTGGCCGAAAGGAGAAACCGAACTTTACTTGATATGGTTCGGTCTATGATGAGTCTAACTGAGCTTCCTAGTTCATTTTGGGGTTTTGCCCTCTTTGTCTGATATTTTCACTAAATCGAAGCCCGACTAAAGCGGCCGATAAGACTCCATATGAGATATGGACAGAGAAAGTCCCTCATTTGTCATTCATGCGTATTTGGGGTTGCGAAGCGTAGGTTAAGATCAAGTCTGACAATAAGCTTGCACCCAGGTCTGACAAATGTCTTTTTGTAGGATATCCAAGGGAAACACGTGGCTATTACTTCTACAATAAACACGAGAACAAAGTGTTTGTGGCTCGTGATGTTGTCTTCCTAGAAAAGGAATTTATTTCTAGGAGACAGAGTGGGAGAAAATTTGAACTTGAAGAAGTTCGAGAGTCACAAACCGAGAATGAGGTAGAGGAGAACGTGGAGGATAGCATTCCCTCTTCCTCTGAAACGAAAATTGTTCCGAGAAAGTCAAGTAGGATTTCTAATCCACCTGATCGCTACCTTGGTAAAATCGAAGAAAATGGTGTTTTGTTACTTTTAGAAAGTGATGAACCCACTACCTACAAATCGGCCATGTCTAGTCCCGACTCCTCGCTTTGGCTAGAAGTCATGCGGTCCGAAATGGATTCCTTGTACGAGAACCAAGTTTGGGACTTGGTGGATTTACCTGAGGGAGTGCGACCCCTTCAGTGTAAACGGATATATAAAATTAAGCTCGGCGTGGATAAACATGTGGATGTTTACAAAGCTAGATTGGTGGCAAAAGGTTTCACCCAAGTTCATGGTTTACACTATGACGAAACCTTCGCTCCAGTCGCTATGCTTCGGTCCATTAGGATAATCTTAGCGGTTGTCGCATTTCATGATTATGAGATTTGGCAAATGGATGTCAAAACCGCCTTCTTGAATGAGATTCTAGAAGAAGAGGTGTACATGATACAACCTGAAGGTTTTGTGGATACATCTAACCCTAAGAAGGTGTGTAAGCTTAAAAAGTCCATCTATGGTCTTAAGCAAGCATCTAGGAGTTGGAATCATCGCTTTGATCATGTTATTAAACAATACGGTTTCACTAGAAGTGTGGAAGAACTGTGTTTATATATGAAGTTTAGTGGGAGTAAGGTTACATTCCTTGTCCTATATGTGGATGACATATTGCTCATTGGGAATGATGTTCCATCACTCACTTCCGTTAAGGAGTGGCTAGGGAAACACTTCCAAATGAAGGACTTGGGAGAGGCACAACGAATCTTGGGTATCCAAATCTATAGGGATAGGTCCAAGAGGATACTAGCATTGAGTCAAGAAGCTTATATTGACAAAGTTCTTGACCGGTTCAATATGAAAGACTCCAAGAGAGGATTTCTACCTATGGGCCAAGGGATTACTTTGAGCAAGTCACAGTCGCCCTCCACCCCTAAGGAAATTGAACACATGAAGACCGTCTCTTATGCTTCCGTTGTTGGGTCTATCATGTATGCTATGATTTGCACTCGTCCCGACGTTGCGTATGCCTTGAGCATGACAAGTCAGTATCAAGTCAAGCCTGGTGAGAGTCACTGGATAGCCGTAAAGAACATTCTTAAGTACTTGAGAAGGACTAAGGATTCTTCTTAGTGTTTGGAGGAGAAACTGAGTTGCGTGTAAGAGGTTACACGAACGCAAGTTTCCAAACCGATCGGGATGACATGAAATCCCAATCCGGCTATGTGTTTATGCTAAATGGAGGAGCTGTTTGCTGGAAGAGCTTCAAGCAAAGCATTACCGCGGATTCTACAACAGAGGCCGAGTACCTTGCGCGTCTCGAGGCCGCGAAGGAAGCTGTTTGGATTAGGCAATTCATGGAGGGACTAGGAGTAGTCCATTCCGCCAAAGATCCTATCACTCTATATTGTGATAACAGTGGAGCTATTTTTCAAGCAAAAGAGCCTAAGTCTAGTAACAAATCTAGACACATTGAAAGGAAATACCATGTAATTAGAGATTATGTGGAAAGGAAGGAAATTGACATTTGTAAGGTTGGGACAGATGATAATATTGCTGATCCTTTAACCAAGCCTTTATCAAAGGCTAAGCATGATGGTCATGTCGTCGCTATGGGATTGAGACGAGTACCAGATTTTCTTTAGATTATGGATATGTAATAATTGGATAGTGTATCTCTTATTATATATATGATAATCACATTCATTGTTTTCGCATTCATTCTTTTATGAATCTTTTGTTTAGTGTGACTAAATTTTAATACCTTGTTTATCTGAACAAGTTGTGGAGACAATGTTGAACACTATTCAAGTGAATAAGATGAACATTGTATTTTGTCCCTAGTCACTTAATGAGGTGACGTCTCGGAGTGATTAGATTGTAAGTCGATTGATGGTTGTTCAACACCATAAGGTCATATATGATGACTGGTCGATTACATAGGCAGAGTGTGTGATACTTTGCCGGACAGTGACCATTTAGAGAGTCCCTAAGTTCTATTATAGACGCCTGGTCGTGGCGGGGATCTCTAAGATGTTCTAATGAGTCGATTCTTTTAACTGGAGACTATTATCTGAGAAAGTGCAGTTTCCGAGTGACTTTGGTTTTTGTCCTAGGTCGTGCCGTGAAAGGAGGCCAAAAGGGCATTTACTAGGTCATGGTGAGCTGTATTGTGCAATAGGATAGATAGGGCATACAGGAAATGTCCACCCACGTTGGGTAACTATATCTCAAGGCCACTCGAGGAGTTAATGACTACAAATGCGTGGCCACGCTCGGAAGTAATCTGTGAGAGATTTTTCCGGTCAGGTAGTCACACTCCCCGATCGAGAAAACCACTCGCGATATGTTCGTGTGCAAGTGCGACCTGAAAGACACCTTGCATTGAGTGGGAGATTAAAACGGACAAGAGAATTGGTAGCGTACACCTTGTGTCGGACAAGTGGGAGATTGTTGGAGTTAGTGTCCTCTACAATAGTGCGTTAAGATAATAAATCTCATTAATGGAATATCATTAGATATTTAATTATTTTATCCTCGTCAGTTGATTAACGTAAATCGATAACGGTTGGCTGACTAGAGTTTGACGTTATTGTCGTGAGACGGCGGTGATCAACTGACCCCTTTCGGTCACACCTATAGGAACGAACCCCAATAGACAACTAATTAATTGTATGAGATACAATTTATTTAGTCCCTTGATTTGTAGACTAAAAGGTTAGTCAATTATTTTAAGAGAGAATTCGAGTTGCGAACTCGAGGAACGGCAGTTATTATTTAATTATGTGATAATTGAATAATAAATTTTGGGAGACGGGTTTTAGTTAATTAATTGTTAATTCACTAAAATTGTACTAATTGATTAATGTGATTAATATTAGTACGTAAATAATATGTGTAGTGGTACACGTATATTTACGGAGTGATTTGGACGAATTAATTATGGAAGTATTTAAACATGAAACGATGTTTAAAATAAAATTACACGTATTTGTGCGACAAATATAAGAACCAACATGGACCCGTAAATGGGCAAGTGGACCGTGTAAAATAAAGTAGTGGATGATTACACACATAATCATTTCACCTTACTTTATATACTACCATAATTTATCTTATATAGATTTTGCATGTGATGTAAGATTAAATAATATAAGACAATTTATCCACTATAACACTCCACCCCACCCGCCACTTTCCCTTCCTATATACTCCATCCTTTGTTCATTTCTACACTACATCATTTTATATGTTTTGCATGTGAACAAAAATCAATCATCTCTCTAAAATAATTATTCATCTTTACTATGATTGTTAGTAAACAAATTTTTATTACTAAGATTTGTTAGTAATATTACAAATAATATCAAGGTATAATTTTAATAAGTTCTAGTTAAATACTTGTTATTTTTTTTTGGGTAAGTTCTTGGGTGCATCTTGAAGGAGATATTCTCTTTGAAGATTTGTAAGGAGGATCATCCATTTGGTATAAGCTCAAGAACAAACTAGTAAGGTGAACTAGTTTGTGCCCATTTTACCATAAAATCAATGTAAGGAAATTGTTTTTTCCTTAAACTTTCTTTTTATGCTTTTATATTTGCAATTTTGCATGCATGTTACATAGATCACCTATATGATAAATTATGAGATAATTTAATTTTTATTAGAGAGTCTAATATGGATCTATGATCTTTCACAAAGGTGGTCTTATGTGGATCTATTGTTGTGTAAAGTAAGGCTATTCGAAGAGATTAACGGGCGGTCGGGGATTTTTAGTGGGTCTTTTAATGAGGTTATGATGCTTTGTTTGGTCTGAAATTTGCTATGTAGGTAGCAGGGAGTGCAAGGTAGGTCTTAGTTGTATTGTTTTTGGTGGGTGTTGGTTACAAGTTGTGGTTCAAGGGGAGTTAATTTGAAGGTAAAAAACATTCAAAAGAATGTCAAAGTAGGATTTTTTTTGTGGGTCAATTCACTCACCACAAACCACCACTTACAACAAACAACCACAAAAAATAATACAACTAAGACCTACTTTACACTCCCTTCTATCTATATACCAAATTTCAGACCAAATAAAATATCTTAATCCCATTTAAAGACCCACGAAAAACCCTATGACCACTTGCTTTAGAGCTAGCCTCTCCAACCAGCCTTACTTTACACATCAATAGATCCCACATAAGACCACCTTTGACCATCGTATTGATAACCCCTGGAAAGCTTGTATTTCCACCTTTCTAACGAGTTCAAGAACACCTCAAACCGACATCGTTTGCTATCTCAAACATCGACTGAAAATTACCCCATTGCAAAATGTTAAGTCCTTCGACCAAAAAGTCGTGTTTGATAGCAAAAAATTTATTAAAGATTGTGTTTTACAAAATTTTTTTTTAAAGGTGATGTTTGGAAAAAAATATTTGTTTAAAGGTTGTGTTTGACAAAAAACTCAATTCTATTTATATGCTGGGTAGTGTGTTTTTTTAATTTTTGTGTCAAAATGAAATGAGAAGTTTATTGTGAATATGAGGGAGTATATATTATGCCCGTGCAATTTATGAGATTGTGACAATTTATTACTTCCTCCTATTTACAATAAACTTCTCTATTTTTTTTTTCGTCTATACACAATAACTTTCCTATTTTATTTTTTGATAAGTGTTTGTGTGGTCCAAATTTAATTTTATGGTGAGTTAGTGTATTTGTAAGGTCCAAATTTAAATATATGGTGGGTATTGAATTTCCTTAATTTTTGTATTAAAATGAGAGGGGAAGTTTATTGTGAATAAGAGATAATAATTTTTTTTTTATATTTTACCGACAATTTATTTCAATGGAGTATGGAATAAGTATTTTGTACTCCGTATTTGTAAATTTAAAAGTGTTAAAAGTTAAATAAGAATAGCGGGAAGATTGATTTTATGATTAATAAGGAGTGGGAAGGTGTGTGGATGTTGGTGAGCCACCAGCACCAGGTTGGCAGCTGGGTGTCGGAGATTGCTCATTTTGCCCCCCCCCTTTAAAAGATCTCACCCATGCACGTGACTCACACACTCCTTAAACTTGAATTCAACAATTTCATTTATTCATTTTTATTTAATTTTAATTAATTTCCCCCACATCTCTTTCCTTTTGGATCGTTTCCCTATTTTCTCCAACAAAATCATTTCTTCCCTTCATTTTTCTTTCAAATCAAACCCCTCTTCAATTTTTATTAAAAATAAATAAATAAATAAATAAGTCATTTTTCTTCATTTTTATTTATTTATTTTTAATTGAGTTGATTTTAATAAATACTGTAATTGGGTATTGGTGAGTGATTCATTTGTTTAATTTGGATCTGCTGGTAAAGGTAAATTTCAATTCTTTGTCGTTTAATTTGTTCTTGATTGATTTTAATCAAAGTTTGAATTGTTTCGATCAATTTAGGGATATAACGCAAGATTTGAGCTTTTTTTAAGTGTTAATTGTAGAATGTAGGTGGGTTTTTGTTTATTTTTATAGGGTTTATTGCAAATTTACTTTATTTTGCTTCCAATTTTATTAGTATTTTTCTGGCTGATCATGTCACTGTGCACTTCTGAAATTACTTGAGGGATGCTATTCTTGATAACATTAATGATTTTCTACACCATTTATTAGTTAATTAGATTTTCTATCTTGTCGTGCCATCGATATTGCTGGTGGATTTCCTTATGAAAATGACTAGCTCTGTCTTTGGATCGTCTGATTTTCTATGAAGATTACTGGCCGTGTTAGGGTTTTCATGATTGTGGAATTAGGTTCATTTCCAACTTGTCTTGGTCAATGAGCATTAAGGACCAAGTTATGATGCTAGACTTAGCAATAGATGTCGATAATAAACACTTGATAGTGAATGAGTTAATTATCGGGCTAACATTTGCTAGACTTAGCAAATAGATGACGATATTAAACACTTGATAGTGTGTGAGTTAATCGGGCCCAACATTTGCTAGACCATGTTAATGAACTTAACATTGCTTTCCATATCCACAGTCTTAACATACTTTAGGCTTGGTCAACTATTGCCTTATCTCTGAGATGAAATATAGCTTCCTTGTACAGTTTGTTATACAATCAGAGTCGTTGATTTTGAATGCATATTAGTTCTGTCCACTTTGGGAGCGAATTCTGTCCGACATATATAAATTTTGTTGCTAGCAAGTGACTGCACATATATTTGAATTGTTTCTTCTTCTATCTATGGCGTTGCCTTCTTATTCTAAAAGTATTGTTTTCAAGCATCTGAACCTACCACTACCATACATTTTGGCCTCTTATAAAATTATGATACCGAGTTTTTTCCTTTTCTGATACATTCATCAGTCAATGACATAATCTTACACTCTTGAAGGGCTTCAAGTCAACATGTAGAACTACAAATTATGTTATCAAACCCTTCACTATTTCCTTACTTATTACCAAGAAAGTACACTAGTTCATGTGTCAGTGCTCTTGATTTATTACCATTCTGTACGTAATAGTCTACTTTTCATATACTTTGTTTTTTACTTGTCAAAACTAGTGTACTTGGAGATGTATGTCACCATTGTTATGTATATCTTCATGTTTTTCATCTATCGCTATTGGCTTAAGAGTTTAAGATATAACTAGGTTGGGGTGGTGTTGTGAACGTAGTTCAAAAAAATGAAGTCTGGGTTAAAGTGACCTAAACTTAAATATCGCCTATGCCATGTTTCTTTTTGTTAGCATGCTTAAACTTCAATGTTTGATATTGATGAGTCAGAGCTATGTTGCTGATTGCATTTATCACTGAATGCGCAGAAGAATAAAAGATTTTGGATAAAATTTAACTGTGTTAGTAGGTCTGAAATATCATTCTTGATGACGATATTTATCAGTAATTACCCAAGGCTTTTTGATTTGTTATATGTCATGTTTATACTCTATTAGGGGAATAAATAGAATAGCAACATAGTTTTCATGTTTTTTTTTTGGGTGAGCCACTTGGGCAGTTCTGTTGCCAACGGGTTTCAAACCCGGGTAATGAGTACCACACTTCAATGACTGTACTATTTAAGCTAGGTGGTATCTGCATAAGTAGCAACATAGTTGGTGCTAATTTCATTGATCCTCACTTCGCAGTTCGAATGGCCCAATATCATGGAAATCAAGCAACACGATATTAAGCTAGTGAGTCTCTGTTTGAATTTTCAAAGCCACCTCTAAACTCAGAAGGTTCTTTTATGTGATGATAAGTGGGGCGAAATGGTTTTAGATTTAATATATTTGACAGCATGGAGGAGGTACACAATGACACTGAGCAAGCGGAACAAGGGCCTTCTAACACTACCTGGCGGGCTTCAGATTTTACGGAAAAATTCGGGTCGGTTTCTCTGACTTCTCAAGAGGAGGCATTGACTCACAAAGAAGAAATTACGTACAACGAGCAGGATCACCTGTTTTTCGAGACAGCATCTCAGATTCTCTGGAGTACTGGAATGCTCTCCGAACCTATACCCAATGGATTTTATTCCGTTGCTCCGGTGAGAATTACTGAATTAGTAGTACCTAATGACTTGAGGTTTTCCTCCCACACCTCTGTGTCTCTGTGCTCTAGCTCTGCAGAATGCGTGATTTGTGGGGTTTAATTTTTCTGAAAATAAAGTTTGTAAATTGACCTGTGATATTTACAAATGACGGGTTAATGTCTTTTCTTTTCTTTTTTTTTTCTTAAAAAATAAATTGATTACTACTTTTGGAATGTAAAGGGTATCCTATAAGGAGAAGAACTTTGTGAACTCAGTGATAATATGAGATATAGCTGATGATATGTAACGATTGGCAGGATAAGAAGCTGAGGGAGATGTTTGACCGTCTTCCAACTCTTGACGAGGTTTCTGCTTTGGAATATGATGGTTTCAGGGCTGATGTTATTCTTGTCGATGCATTGAGGGACAAGAAACTTCATATGCTGAGGCAGCTTATCACAGCTTTAGTGAAAGGATTGAACTCTAATCCAGCAGCTGTGATAAAGAAGATTGCTGGATTGGTGAGTTATTTTTGTCAATAATTCCTTTGGCCATATTATCCATCTTTTCGTAGATTTCCCTTTAAATTACTTATCTTCATTTTTTATTTATTTATCTGGAGGCCATAGTTTGTGATACTGGGTTATTAAGGACTTATTTGCCTGCATTTCATCAAGTTTTTTTTTATTTTATTTTATTTAATTCATTATTTTGTTACTTCCGGAACACTTATTTATGTCCCCCCAACATCTTAAGATATGGCAACTGGTGAATTTTTTTTTCTACAACTGAGATTTGTTTCCTTCACTCTCTGTTAATAGGTATCTGATTTATACAAACGTCCTAATACGGAATCTAGTCCGGTGAAAGCTTCTCTAGAGGAAGCGTCTCATAATTCTCTTGGCCGAGGAGTTCAATTGCTAGGGCAAATAAGACATGGTTCTTGTCGTCCACGTGCCATCTTATTTAAATTTCTCGCAGATACTGTAGGATTAGAGAGCAAACTTGTGGTGGTATGATTCCTATATATTGAGATTGTTAACCGGAACAATCCTTTCAACTTGAATTTTCGTTGTCATTTTCTTGAAATCATGCTAATATTTTTCTTAAAAATTTTTAAACTCAGGGATTACCTAATGATGGGACCATCGAGTGCACGGATTCATATAAACACATGTCTGTAGTGGTAGTCCTAAATTCAGTGGAATTTCTGGTCGATCTCATGCGGTTTCCAGGTCAGCTGATACCTCGATCGACAAAGGCAATTTACTTGTCCCATATTTCAGCAGCAGGGGAGAGTGACTCTGCAGAAAATGATTCTTGTGACTCTCCGCTGGAGCCCAACAGTCCATTACAAGGATTTTATGATAGAGGTGATCAAGACAGGTTAGTTAAGCAACTTTGTTTTGTTCTTCTGTTGGGTGTTAAAAACAATTACTTCAACCTGCTTAGACTTGTGAATTTCCTTGGATAACTATCTCATCCGAGCTATTAAACATTGTTGAAACAACTTTTGATCTGAATTTAATATAGTGATGGGTGAATAATTTTAGGGTGGAAAATTTCAGAAATCTGGGGTGTAATTCTTGAGAAATCTAGGAAAATCCTATATATTATTGCCGTTTATCAGATTTTTTATGGATTATAGTTGTTCCGGGCGTAATTCCGGAGCAGATATTCGTTACCACCCTTGGCTTGTAGAATAATGTCTTTGGTTGGATTCTTCTCGCTCTTATCGTTCCTCTCGGCCTCTCCTGCAACAATGAACGAACTTGCTGTGGGTATCTTTGACCTTGCTCAGTATGTTGACTTGGTCAGCGGTGCAGAATATGCCCCATCAATAGTCTTTTGTAGGATGAAGCTCTAAATAAAGGGATGTATAGCTTAGAAGCTCTCGCTGGTTTATATCACCCAATAAATGTTTTTTGAAATCAATACTACATAGGGCAAGGCTAGTGTGCTGAAGTACTTGTTTTTGTATCTCTTAGTCGAGGGTCTGTATGTTTTTCCAAAAGTATATGGATGTGCTTTGAGATTATAGAATACATGGCGAGTAAGCAATTTAGCTCTATCTTCTTAAAATTGTATAGTAGTCGGGTGCACCATGTAGATGGGTACATGAACGTTCTTCTTGTTTTTTTTTAATATGTAATAGGAGTTGTAATTAGGGTTACTTATGAAGCTAGAGAGCATAATTATCCAGCTCTCATTTTGTAGATAGATGTCACTTTGAAGGTGTTTTTTTGCATTGGGTGTCAATGTGTTTCCCCTTTGTGTCTTTTATCGCCCGAGTTTTACTAATATCGCCCAAATTTTGACATAAATTTCCTATTATAATCCTCGTTATCTCTATCTCCTCTCTTATTAAAATTGAACAACTATTTTTAATGTTTAAAAAATTCATAACCTTAATTACACAAATATAGCGAATTTAATTACGAGTAACGACAATTTACACGCAATAATCGAGATAATCCAATTGAATTCGATTCATAACTCGATTGATTTTTCAATTCATTAAATTATTGAACTTATGACCCTAATATATTATTGGATTAACACTTTAATTTCAACCTAATTTGAGCTCCCACTCTACTACGTAGCAATAGATTCTTCGTAGAAGATTATTGTGACCATTGTAGGGTTGGGTCGATGTGTGTTTTGTTCGGAGGCCATGGACAAGGTACTGTCACTGTCGAAGGACAGAGGACATGGTTGAGGGTCGGGGGTAAAAGCTGCGTAGGGGGCTGTTCATGTTTCACGCACAAAACCACCATGGGGTGGTCGTGTATCATGCACGAAACCACCATACCTGGTCGTGTATTGTACACGAAACCACCAGGGCGTGCTCATGTATGGAGCAGGAATATGTCGCCGTCTTGTCGTGTAGAGTAGACGAGGTAGCCAAAGTGTTGTCGTGAAAAGAGCGCGAACAATCCGAGAATCAATCAGTTAGTCTGGCCGTACTCCTTGTGCTTTACTCGTGCGCATGGAGTTTATTCACTTTTAAACAACTGGTTTGCTGGGTATCTTCTATTGGTTGTGGTCACGTATCGGTCAAACGATTAGAAACTTGGATTTTCTCTAGGGTAACAAGGATTTTAATTAATTACAATAATATTATATCAACAAATATAAATTATCAACTACAATAAGTAAACTAAATGAATGAGAAATTAATGAGATAAATTGTTGACCTTATATTGTTGTTTTTAGTTATGTTTAATGAAGAAGAATGAGTAATGATATTGTTTAAGATGATTCGGGGTCGTTTGGTTCACTGCTTGCTTAGGAATGGAATGGATTGGATTGAGAAACCATAGAAGTATGGGGTTCCAATGACCAATTCCATACCTTTCAAAACATTTTTGGTTCATTAGAAAAATAAACATAAAGGAATGGAGTTTGAATTCATGCGGGGGAGGTGGGTATGGGATTCCAAGAGGTTGGGTGGAATTAGAATCCCGATGGATTCTAACTCCATTCCAAAATGCCCCAACCAAACACTAGAATGACTAGAATCCATTCCATTCCATTCCAAACTTCCCAACCAAACACTCCCGAAGAGGTATGAATTGGATGATACCGCGGGAGGTGAAGGTAATTAAATGAAACAAATTAAAAAAAGGGTAATTTTGTCATTTACTCGGGCGAGATTAGCAATTTAAAGGCGACAAAAAGAAAAAGTTTACATGAGCACAATTTCTCTCATTATTTTACTTTATTTCTCTGTGATGGTGTATTATTCTTCTTTAATGCAATTCTTCGATCTAAAATAAGCTCTAAAATCTACAAGTCAATGTCATTATCTTAGTGCCTCAAAGTTCCCGGACTATGCTGGGCAATGAGAAAACTGCAATAAAAGCAAAAAAGAGAGGGTGTTTTGCAGTACATATTTTACTCACCACAGTACACTTTTCCTGTTTTACCCCTCTCATTTTCTCACTTCATTTCTTTTCCTCTCGTTTCCCCCTAGTGTATTGCATAAAAAAAAGGTTGTAGGCACTCACAAGCACCTTCCACCTTACTCACCAGATTATTTAATCAAATTCGATTGATTTTTTCATTGTTGATATCACGCTCCAACAATTACGCTGCTGACAATTAAAATTCCTTGATTTGCTTTAAACAAGGTAGCTGTTACGTCTGCGCCGGCCCTGCCTGCCCATTCATCGTCGCCCTCCACCCACGACACAACTCACCACCATCCAATAACCAATCTCCCAAATTGATAATTTACAATTACCCACAAACCCTAAATTAAACAAAAAAAGTACCAAAAATAACAGAGAAAATGTTGGTCCGATCCATGATTGTACTAATAATAAATTAAATACATGTTTTATGTTCAAATTGTTGTCCGTAATCGAAAGAATATGATTAATTTAAGAGGTGGTAGTATTAGTAATTGAGAGAAGTGGGTTTAGAGAGATCTTGAAGGGAAGGGTACACAAATGGAAAATATCGAGCAAAAAGTACTGAATTGAGTAAAAAACGTACTGTGAAAATAAACTCTGAAAAGAAATTATTAAAAGATAGTACTATGCTTGGGTAATTACTTTATCTATAATTCGTTTCGTAGTATCTGTATTCACCGTGATATGGGATTCTAAATTTCAAAGATTCTAAGAGGCTCCCGATTTTAAATTTAAGCCACGTTTCTCCGTAATTGTTTCTCCTAGTACCATCCATTGCCCATTACGTTTGTAAATTAGCCAATGAGTTGCATTTGTCTATAATATACTTTTACTTTCTCTAGTGCAGAGAGAGATGAGACTGGTCAATTTGCCAGGAGGTTTGACACAAATACCCCTGGTCCATCATTACCGAATCGAATGCTGAGATCTGCAACTGGTATCGACAGAAGATTAAGGTATGTGATATTGTGATGTATTTGGATATTTTATTTCAAAAACTTTGCCTTTTTCCTTTCCATTCCATCTGTGGTATTGTAGTGTTTATCTATCAAAAAGTGCTTGGCAAATTGATTGGTAGAAAAATTGCATTGACCTTTTGTTACCCATCCACGTTTTAACTTTTAAGTTGTATTTATTTCATGCTCATTCTGAGCTGATTTTTAACACTATTCAGTTTATCACATTATCACATAGTGAACCAAACATTGCGGCAGCATTTTGGAGACGAAGTCGGAGGAAGGTCATTGCTGAAGCACGGACTGCTAGTTCAAGGTATGCATTGGTTCTATCCTCAAATGCTGAAAATTCTATCTCCTGATCATTGCTGAACATGTATACCTGTTTTCTGTTCTATATTAACTTGTGCAATTTGAGCTTGGAGCTTTTGAAATTAGGTTCATGGTCTCTAAAATTTTTGTATCACTTGGGTTTTACCCATCCTTTGGTAGTGTTCGTTTGATTTAATTCTAAATTGTTATGGAAAGGGGGCGTATTAACTAACTAAACCAAACATCAAATCATCATAACTTATTTGAAATGGGAAAGATAACAATTTTTTTTTGTCTTGATAAAGCAGCGTAAGGAAAAATGGGGATTCGAATTCACAATTTGCTCTTGATAGTGAAGCCGATACGCTACGCTGGAATATTACAACAAATATAATATGTGATTCGTAAATTGATATGCTTGTTTTTTTAAGATTAAAATTCAGAATAATATATAAACAAACTTAAGTATTCTACAAGTATCTTTTTTGGAATCTGTTTCAGAAATAGTCAAGGTAGAAGAAAAGGAGATTGAAAAATACTATTCCCCTATTTTTTTTCCTTTTCTCCTCACTAGATTCTTCATACATTGTAAGGGAAGTGTTAAAATGGCAACTCTACTTTTCTTTCTTGCCACATCAAACCAACAACAACCACTAACCCAACCTCGCCCACATCCCACACCAATCATCACCCTCCTCCCAAACCAAAAATGACCAACTAAATCACCACGCCTTCACTCGCCTTCACACCAACCTGACCCACTAACTACCGAAGCACCACTGAACTTCACACCAACCACACTATGATCCACACCAGTCACAACCCACTAACCAACCACCCGAGCCCGAGTGTTCGGCTTTGGTGGTGGAGATCAAAGGTGGGTCAACACGAGCAGATCTTGGTTGTGGTTGATAGAATGGTAGTCAAAGATAGAGAACGAGGTTGTGGTTGGTGTTAGTGAGGCTCTGGGGAATTGATTGGTGGTGGTTAGATAGGTATAGAGGAGGAGTTTGAGGTAGGATAATGATGTAGCCGAATTAGTAGAGAGATGGTAGAAGAGGTAGAGGTTGGAGGCAGGAGGCAGGATTCAGAAATTCGAAAAATGTGGTTGATGGTGATCAGAAGAGGCCGGTAATATGGATGAAAAATGTGGTGTTAGGTGGTCGCCGGTCAAAGGTGGTCAGGTGGTCAAGAAATAGAAGGAAGGACGGTGGAAGAAGTGGTGGTTAATGTCTTAATGATTTTAGGGTTGGGAGTTGATAAGATCATTCTTTATGGTAATTAATTGTAGTTTAGTAAATAAAACTGAAAAAATTTGTGTGATAAGTTAATGGCTTGTTGAATAACTAGTATAGATCCCGCGCAAATGCGCGGTTTTTTAGATAGGGATATTAGAAATGTAACAATTATACTATTGGTATTTAATAGTGTAAATCCCGCACATTTGCGGTATATATAGAGGTTTTATTTTTAGTTATTATTTAAATATTTTAAATTGATACATTTATTAATTTTTCATATTTTTCATATACCTCATCGTATTTTGATATGAGAAAAAAATGAACTATGAACTAATCAAGAGAATTTAGTAAAGTTATAAAATATGTTTAATGATTTTTTTCTTTAACATAAAACTAATGATTACAAATAATAATTTTTCTCAAATTATGTTAATGATTTTTTATTTTTTTTGTGATGAAACTAATTATATCAGTTTAATATTTTGTTTTATACAAAATGTGTCAAGTCATTCTCTCATATATAATAATACATAACAAAAATTTAGAAATTTATAGTTTATAAAATTATAGTGAATTTATCTTCTTTAATTAAAATATTATAATTTAGATTTTCTAAGAAAATATTATTATTTGATTAAAAGGTTATATTTTGATGAAGTGATAATAATTTAAAGAAAGAAGAATTTTTGTTTTCTTATTTAGCTTGATACCTTTTGGAGGAAAACTTTGGAGAATTTTATTCTCTTAGTATATAGGAGGATTCATTCCAAATTTTATACCTTCAAATTTTTATATTTCACCTAATTTATTTTAATATGAGAAAAAAAACATAGTATGTCATGAATTTTTTTTAACATAAAGTTAATGATTTTATTTTATAACTTTGCTTAAATTATCTTAATGAGTTTTTTTCAAGTAGCTAATAATATTATTTTATTATTTTATATAGTTTAAGCATGTATTAAGTCATTCGAAGAAAAATTAACAATTCTTTATTTTATAATTTTATACTCCTTTTATTTTATTTTGATTAAAACATTATATAATTATAATTTAGAATTTAATAAAAAAAATCATGCTTTAAGAAAAAGATTATAGTTTAATGGGAAAATTTTATTTCTTTCCTTATATAGGTAGATGGAGTTTGGAGGGAAAACTTTTGAGAATTTTTATTCTCTTAGTAGTAGGGGGATTCTAGATTGATGACGACAACTTAGTAAAATAAAACCACCTAGAAACTTGCAAAAAGGGAAGATAGTGAAGTGGGATGAAATAAAAGATTTCCCAAAAAGGAAAGTGTGAAGAAACCAAAAAAATGGGGGACTAGAGAGCAGTGAAAAAACCATAGAATTTGTTTTATTTGAGAAATGTACAATGAAATTAGCTAGGAGAAGTTGTAAATGTGCGGCTTCCTCTGTTTTGCGGATGTGCAAGCTCTATAGTCCAGAAATCTATACCACTCTCTTTCACTGTCTCCTTCACATATTACTAACAGAGGTCTCTTTAAAATCATATTTCTTTTGGGTTCAGCCAATAGACTTTTTTGTAGTGACCTTTTCAATGGTATTAAGTCTGGATCTAAAGTTCCATCTTTTTTTTCAAACCAAAATAACATCGAAGTTGGTACATGGTAATTACTTACCTAAAGGAGTATATATTGTGTAATAAAAGTGAGTTTATTTCATTTTTCTCCATCAACACCACACTAATAATATGACGCAAGTGAATGTAAGTCATACTCACTCTTGATTTCGTATTTATGGCGAATTTGACCCGACTATGGGGGGCCAAATACGTAAAGATGAGCTTGGTGATCAGCGAGTTCAAGCTATTCACGAATTATGGCGTACTAATACGCAAATGAACTGTGAAACAATTCGCGATTCACAGCCCCAAGAAAATCAGGTGACCTTGGTCTTGCACACTTGTGCCCTTGGAATGATTGGTTTGGTTGGAGGCAGACTTTTACTGATGTTTCTGGCCCTTGTGAATGTGCAATTGTGTAAATGGCCCAATATATTTCTTGATCATGATCTTGGAACTGCTCTTCTACATTTTGGGGTCTGTTTTGCGAGTATGTGACATGTGAGTCATGTTATAGTTTTTAGAGAAAAATCATGACTGATATGGATGAAAAAACGTCTTTCTTTTTTTTTGGCAAAATGGTATGGTGGGATTTGAAAAAAAAAAAAAAAATTCAGAAAAGGTGGGAGTTTTGAAAACGAGGTATAGAAAAGGTGGGAGTTCCAGATTTTCTCTAATTTTTATGTCACATTGTGCCTGATACATTTTATGTTTATACTGTAATTTATAACATTTGATCCTTTGTGTTTTAGAAGATACCTATGTTTCTTAAATCAATGTCACAGTTAATATCAGAAGTACCATATCATGATTCAAAGAAAAAAATAAAAAACTTAAAGTACCAACGAATTAATGTATTAATTAATGACTGAATTAACGAAAAAAAACTTTGAATTAACCAATTAACAAATTTCTGTATATGATTAAACGATAATTAATAACGACGGCAATTAATAACAACGATTTAAATTAGTACAAAAAATTGATGATTAAAAACAAAAAAAACTTTAAATGGTCATAACTTTGTGCCCGTGTCCGATTAGGCCAATTTTTTTATTCAACTCGCTTATTTTGACGAGACAAACATAGTTGCAAAACAATTGTAATATGGTCCATTTGTGTAAAATACACGAACTTGTTTGTGTAAACCACATGAACCGGCCCATGCCAATTCGCGTTTCTACACGAATGGACCATCTTCCAATTTTTTCCAGCTGCGTTCCTCTCGTCGAGATGAGCTATTTGGAGAAAAAAATCGTCGAAATCTTACACCCGATCACAAAGTTATGATTGTTCAAAGTTTTTTCTTTCTTAATCGTCATTTTTTGTTCCTAATTTAATCATTGTTATTAATTACTCTATCGTTTAATATTACTATATAAAATAACATTATTTAAAGTTTAGACACACAAAAATGACGAAGGTTAAATCGGTAAATTCTATGAAAAAGTAGGGACGTGATAAGTAAAACAGGGGCCGTGATATAGCAACTCCCATTGATGTATTCGGATTGGTTAAGGTGTTGAAGACTTCAAGTAGGAGCATTGGTCCCCTATTTCTTGAAGGCAATATTGCTTATCTGGATATAAATATATGATAAGTTACTATTTCACCTAATCAAGAGGCTCCACTTGCATGCTTTTTTTTCTTGGTAATTGGTGGCCCTAATCATTACTGCAACTCCTGTAACGAGCCTCCTGCTCATAGTAAGGTAGGGGGACAGAACATATATAATCTTTCCCTCGCACTAATATCGAGGTTAATTCTAGATGACACATGACTGAAAATGGACTACCATCGGCAGAAAAATGGTTGGTTCCGCATAGATAGAGAAGTTAAATAGCCTAAGTTAAGCAACCATGGATATTACCATTTATGTACTTGATGCTAATTTGTATAAAGATACGAAGCACTTTAAAGAATTATGAACCTCTGTTGACCTCAAAACCACATTTGAGGCATCATTAGGTAGCGATCCCTTCTTTTTCGGAAAGCCTTCCATGCGTTTATGACTTTATGCAGATTAAAAGACCTTAATTTAAAAACTCGCGGCCGTCTATAATTCTCATATTTCTGTTTCTGAAACGGCTTCTCCTTTCGTTATTTCACTCTCAGTAAAACTAACAAGTTCAAAACTTCAGTTGCTGCTGTTTTGGTAACAGCCTTTCTATGAAAATATGTTTCTTGTGATCAAAATCGAACCAGTGTCCATTTATTAAGTACCACTTGTACGTCTATGCTGCCTTAAAACTTGAAACCGTTGGTTCTGATGAGTATCCATGACATGGCATTGTTGCATACGCAACTTTCTTCTAGTGTCTGTTACAGTTTTCCTTTTTTTTTTCCCCTTTTTCTGAAAAGTGTATATAGAAAAGAAAAGATATGCTACTTTTTCTTGTTGAGAATGTAGGATGGTTTTAGGCCAACCAATATCTAATCAACAAATACCTGTCTGATGAGGTTTGTTCTCGTTGTCAGTTCCTTTCTTCTTTTGATCCACCTCCATTTCATTTGCGTTCTCCAAGGTTTTTTTGTTCTCTTTTTCTTTTTCATGATTCTATCAAAGTTTTTATTTGATCGTATGCCGGCCTTTTCTCATGTGTAGTATGTAAGTGTGTGCATTTATTCACATATGTTTCTTTTTTCTCTGATTTCTGGATTTGATTTTTCAGTCCTGAGCATCCGTCCTTCCAGTCACGTGGCAGATCCATGCTTGGTGGGGAAAGAAAATCTCTGAGGGACTTGACTGATGAAGCTGGTTCATCAAGGTAGCATAGTAGTTTCTTATGGTCATTGCTGCCAGTAAATATAACATGCAAACCTGGATGAATGGATGATTCCTTTCCGTGGCTTTTTCTGTACATATCATATAATTTTTCACAATTTAGTGTTCCTAATTTGAATATATAACAATCCGTCATTCCATTCGACATCATTACACTAGTGCCTAACTTTGTTGCAAAGATACCCATAACCAAAAATGGATGGCCATCTAGTTCTTCGTGAAAAAAGGTAGTGCATAGGGTTTTCGGCCCATTTTTATTTGGTCCTCAAAAGAATGAAATTTTTGTTGACTTTATCGAAGATGTAGAATAATGTGCTGCATTTTTATATATGTAAATTACTTTATGAATTATTCAGCTTATATACGCATATGTATATAATTGTACCAGTGAGGTAGATCAGTTTAATATTGACCCTTTTGGAATGATGATCCTGATATTTAATTAATGAAAGTAAGGATTGTTTATTTAATGTGGGAAGTTGAGGTCTCACTCATCAATTATGTATTACGTTTCAATCTTTTTTTTTTTTTTTTTTTTTTTTTTTTTTTTTTTTTCTTTTCTAGTCAGTGGTTTGGTTTGTATGTATGTAACTTAGCATCAGCTTGTAGTTGAAATTGGTGAATTAGATATTATACAGTCTTACATAACAGGTCTATATTCAACTCCTCATGAGGTAGTCATTGACAGGCCAGTTAGATATTTTTTTCTCCCCCGTTTTCTTTTATCCTATCTATGGTATTTTGTTAGTTGCATTCATGAAGGTAAGTATTAAATGGAGGGATAAAAGGTTACCTGTGTGTATGTTAAGAAATGTATCCAAGCTGTATTACTTTAGTTGCACTTGTTTGCATCTAATATCTATGTTAATCCCTTTTTACTTTTTAGACCTTGCTTGGGTTGACGATAATTATTATGGGGACAGTTTGGGAAAAGCAAAGCAAGATAGAATGTAGTGATGGTGGTGAATAGAGGAACAAAATGGAAAGATGGTCCTAATTACTAAGAAGGGGAAGTAGTTACCCCCCACCTAGGGAATGGGGTAATGCATTACCCCCTCATTGGAGTAATTGTTTCCCCGTCACTTCTTCGTCATCTATTCAGCACTCCCTTGTTTCCTCCACCACCTCATTTTTTCCTTTGTTTTGACCGTCATTCTTCCTGTAACAATTTACCTTCAATTCAAGTGAGCGAGCCTGTAGTGTTGACTGGGATTTCTTCGGCGATAGACTGACTCACAAGGGAAAAAAATATTAAGTTCTTGTTCCATCTGGTGTACAGATCAGCAGGTGCGCCAACATCAGAAGCTCGCAGATTACGACGGAGAAGCATCAGCATCACTCCTGAGATTGGAGATGATATTGTGAGGTTGATTCCTGCTGACTTCAGCATTTAATTAAATGAATTCTCATCATACGTTGTTCAATTTGAGGATGTTGTGTCTTGTGTGGTGAGTTTATTATTGTGATATTGTCAATTTCCGGTACTTCAGTAGATGATGGTTTGACAACTGATATCTTTGCAAGCAATTTCTCTGTTCATCTCAAGTTTTCAACCAACTCTTCGAAATTTCAGTTTGAGAATGCCCGCCAATTCTCCCCGTTTCCTTTATAAATACGTTTGCCGTGTGAAATCATCCAAAATATCCTTACTATTTTCATTCTTACACCCATATGCCTTTTTCTCTTAACATCATTATATGGTTTCTTGCACTTGCTGCTCTCTTGCCTGAAAAGTTGATACAAGTACAAATAAGTAAAATGAGTGGGATGGAATGTGTGTTAAAAAGCTAAGACTGAAGACCAATCCCGTGGGTCATGATATATTTAACGGCCCATGGTTTCTAAAGGAAGTTATATGATGGGTACAATTAACTGCTCTTATATGGTGTCTAGGCGATCAAATAAGTTATTTTGACCATTTTTTTCATATTATTCACTGTGGAGTTCATTTGTTTGTCTATTTTTATGACACATAGGCGGTTCCAATGGGAATTTTCTAATGGAAGTATATATATATATATTTGTTTTTCTTACTCCCTCCATCACAAATTGATTGCCCCCATTGATTTGGTGGTCAATAGACTTGGACCACTAATTTCTGAGAATAACCCCGCAATTTACATGAACCGTTGAAGTACTGGGGTAGTCGTCGTTGATTGATATTGTTTGACCTAATACAGACAATAAATTTGGGAGGAAGAAAGTGTCGTATCATTTTTCCATTTATGCTACTGGTGTTTTTGGTACATAGTAATCGTTGTTGGCCATTCATCATCAAACTTTATGGTTTTTGCAGCGTTGTACGATTCATGAATGAGACATTGAAACAAAATCGGCTTTCAAGAGAACGGGGTGAGGATAGATCTCTTCCCACGTCACCCAGTGGTAGGAACAAAGGCGCCAATCCTGATTGTAATGTGAGTATGTTGGTTTGAAGGATCTAATTGTGATGGTCTTCAATTTATGTCGGCTGTTTTGTTCCATGCGCCATCATTATCTGATGTTGAAGCATAATATTATCTTTATGAGGAATTTATTTTTACACATTCATTCAGGTTTCTGAATTTCGTCTTGGGAATCGAGATGTGCTTTCTGGAGCCAGGTCTGCTTTATTTGCATTGCATGGGGAACAAAGTTCTCAGAAGGCTATATCCTTGCCTTCTTCACCTCACGAATACAGGAGCCGAACTCCTGAGAGAAACCGATCATCACAACAGTTTCCTACCAACGAAATGGTCGTATCATGGAATAAGATTCTAGAAGCGAGATTTCACGACAGGTCCCTGCTTCCTTACGAGGAGTGGAACATTGATTTCTCTGAACTGAACGTTGGAACGCGTGTTGGTATAGGTATGGTTCTGTTCATCCTTCATTCATTTTATGTTGGAGCTTCTGGTGGTCTGGCATGAATTAAAGAGGAAATGTAAGCTATAAACCTGATTTTGAAATTGTCCTATCTTTTCAACCATGTGTATGGCTGTGTTTATATCATTTGCCTAGCCTTTTTGTTCCCATCCATGACGTCTTCTCTTAATCCGGCTTAATTTTCCATCGACAATGACGTTGTTCATCGTCAGATTATTTTTCTTACGGGCCATCACCTGTGTCGTTTTTGTCAGTGATATATTGGCCTAGGGTCGGAAAGTGTCGAGTGTGGAACACAATCATTTTGTGAAAACTTTTGGGCTAAATAAAGTGTCGGAGTGTCGGAGTGTTGTGTCTTATCTTGTAGGACATGCTCCACACATCCAAAGTGAAGTGTATAGTAACATAGTCAACTGATGCATTAAACCTTCTAACCGAGTTTTGGTGTAACACACATGCTGACAAGTACTCCGTGATTAGCTTTTGGAGTTTGCTTCCCCCATGTAACTCGTAGCGCACTTCATGTTTCTATCTTTCCCTATATTTTACTATGAAATGTGTGAACTGTTAATGTAGAAAACAAGTAATTGACATGAAAAAATAGACTATCTGTTGAAGTGGCAAGAATGTTATGTGAACTGAGTTTATTTGACAAATATCACCTATAAGGAATTTTCGTCCGTGTCAGTTGAAGTGTTTTGTGTGATGTCTATTTGTCCTAGTTTACGTTCACTCAAGTAGTCAAGTGCTTTTCAGTAATTGTGCATGCACGGCTGATTGTCTGTCTGTCTGTCTGAGAACTCCCACAGTTTAGGGTTTCTACAAGGTTTTGCTGAAGGGTACTCTACTCGTTTGCTGCTGGTAATTGGATATTTTTTATCTTTCAATTGTAGGTTTTTTCGGGGAGGTGTTCCGTGGAATGTGGAATGGGACCGACGTTGCCATCAAAGTATTTCTAGAGCAGGATTTGACTCCTGAAAACATGGAGGACTTTTGCAATGAAATATCAATTCTTAGGTATTTTGCTTTCATTTAGTTTTCTTGAGGATGTGATTTTCTATGTGGTTTGCCTGACACCTGTTTTTTCTGTGTTGCCACAGCCGTCTTCGACATCCAAATGGTAATCCTCTTGTCCTGCTACAGAAGATACTGGTACCCTCCTCCTCAATAGGCATTTATAAAATGTGAACATGGAGATGTAACCAAACAAAAGCAATCATAAAGTAAACTATTTAAAGCTTTTTTTTATAGGGAGGCACAAAGGTAGTTGTGGTGTTGGCAAGTTTCAAATTTCAAACCCATGTCAGGAGTATTATAACTCGAGATTTCATTAACTAAGCTAGCTGACATGTGCACACATTAGAAAAATTAAGACATTTATTTTTGGTTGTGATCTTTTGACAATTGTCAAGTTTTTCAATATATTTCAGCGTTGCACTGAGAATTCATTTGATTTGTCTAATTATTTTGGCTACTTAAGAGTGCGCAATGTTTCTTTCAGTTATATTGTTTCTTGGCGCTTGCACAAAACCCCCGAGGTTATCAATGGTCACAGAGTACATGGAATTGGGTTCCTTGTATTATTTGATTCACTTGAGTGGTCAGAAGAAACTCAGTTGGAGGAGGAAATTGAAAATGTTACGCGACATATGCAGGTCAGTTCGACGTTCTGATTGCTTATATTATTTCCCTCTTCATCTGGTTTTTCTGATAGAAGTTCTACGCTGTTGCATTATGGGATGATTCCCATGTTCCATAACGGCGGGACATTGTTCAACTTTTTCCCTTTTCTCTTTATCTGAATGTTCTGCCAACTTTGGGAACATTTATGGTGAAATCAGTTGTGAGAAGTACTTTATGCCTGGCTCAGAGTCTCTGTTTGTGTTCGTATGTCCATCATCTTTTGGGCTTTTCTCAAAAAAATCCATTGCAAAGAAGGAAAGGCATCTCTACATGGTAGCTATGCTTTTGCTTGATAGGAATTTGAAGTTTTTGTTATGCGGGTAAAGAAAAAAAAAAAAAAAAAAGAGGGGTTTTCTACGATGTACTCCGTTGTTTCTCTGAATTCTAAAATAAACCCTGGTTCTTTCAAAATTATGCAATATACCCTCAACTAATCGGGGAGTTCTTTAAATAACCTTTAAAAAAGGAGTTTTCTACGATGTACTCCTTTCTTTCCCCTTCTATATTTCTCTCTTTTTTTCCCTTTACTCTTCATTAGTTTGCCCCCGTCATTGATGGTTTGAGTTCATGGTAACCACCCTCAAATCAGTTGTGGGATTAAGGCTCTTTGTTGTGGCAAGGAAATTTTAGGACGTTGATGGACTCTCATTTTGATCGTGGTTGGACATTCTCTTATTTTAAGTGTTTTATGCTTTTACACTAGAAGTGCATATTGAATGCTGTGAATGTACTCTGAATCTAATTTTACTTGGTGCAATTCAGAGGGTTGATGTGCATTCATCGAATGAAGATTGTCCACCGTGATTTGAAGAGTGCAAATTGTCTTGTGAATAAGCATTCGATAGTGAAGATCTGTGATTTTGGTTTGTCAAGGATAATGACGGAATCACCCATCAAAGATTCTTCTTCTGCAGGGACTCCTGAATGGATGGCTCCTGAGCTTATCCGGAACGAACCCTTCACAGAAAAGTGTGATATCTTTAGCCTTGGGGTCATTATGTGGGAGCTTTGTACACTGAGTAGACCGTGGGAGGGAACCCCTCCAGAAAGGGTAATTCTTGCTAAGCTTTGTTTTAGCTTAATATTCATTTTGGGTCATCTGCCATGGTTGGCTCAACACATGGATGAATCTGTGTACATCAACCTACTTGCCGTACCATATATGTTACTTAGACCAATTCGAGGTCCTTTCCTGTGTGTGACATAACACCGAAGCATAAGGGTGTCCATACCTGATACTTTAATAGTTCAATACGAGTACTTCTTAAGTATAAAAAACGCGAGGGCCCATGACAAAAGTAGTAAATGCTTTAAGGTATATGTTTTGAAGATGCAACTCTTCACCCATATCCTTAATTTAGGACAAGGTTTTCGTGTCTAGAAATTTGTTCGTGTCGAGTTCGACACTTGAATATGTACTTCTGTCTGATAACCTTAAGCTGTGATATTGCTGCTGTTGTATTTGTTAAATTATCACGTGTTAGTTTGAAGCCTGAGCATGGCTTGTTGTATAGGTGGTTTACGCGGTTGCTCATGAAGGTTCACGTCTGGAAATTCCTGAAGGACCTCTTGGCCGGCTTATTGCAGGTGCTTGTGAACTTCTTCTGTCTCCCTCACATCCTGCTCCTCGATTGTGTCAGGTTTCTCCTCTTTTTTCTTGGGAAAACGCTTATCGACTTTGTGTGATGCAGATTGCTGGGCAGAACCACAGGAACGGCCGAGCTGTGAGGACATACTAACTCGCTTGCTTGATTGCGAGTATGCACTCTGCTAAATCAAATTCTGTATAAAGAATTTTAGTTGGAGCGTGTTACCTACCATGATGTTCTCGGTCTTTGCTGTAAAACTTGACAAAATTTCAAATTTTGTTACGGAAAAACACCGAGTGATCTCAGTTTGATTTTCACAAGGGACCCTTCATTTTGGCGATTATTGACAACTCTACATGAGTCTTGACGGCTACCCAATCACTTAGTTAATCGGGAGAACAAACAAAAAAATCACATAATCATTCTTAAATTGTGTTTCGAGTAATTCACTCAAATAATAAGGATTTATTGTCCTCGTTAATTTTACATTTCATGTTCCAGCCTCTGTTCAAAAAGTCTCTCTCTAACTTTCCCAAAAAAACTCTAGTCGGCTCCGCCGCATCCTCTGATCACGCACCGCCTTCCTCGTCTCCCCTGCCCAATCACCTGAGATGAGGTCATCCCAAGGCCTATCACTGGCGATTCATCGCATCTCTCCGCTGTCTTCGTCCTCTCCGATTGACCTCGACTATGTTCCTCTTGACGGCGATTGAATTTTGGTTTGATCGGCCGACGGTCTTTTCGGTGGGCTTCCTGGTTTGTTTTTCTGCCTTTCCCGTTCTTACGATGCTCTGTCCTGTCATTGAAAGCTTCGCATGCAACCCAGGGGTGTCTCCCCTTCCCCCTACCCCTGGTAGAAAACTTCCTTGTTTTTAATCGGTTGGTGTCAATGAGTTTAGCTCTGTTTGTTTGTGTTTTGTGGTCGTGGTTTTGGGGCCGGTCTTGTGTTCCCCTTCCCCTCCCCCTCTTTTTGGTCCCTTTCCGAGTCAGGTTTGTGTCCGTATGTGTCTCTCTTTTGGTTGATCTAGTTGCATGCAAGCCGATGGTCCTGGGGAATATTGTTTGGTGTCCGTTGTTGTTGGTGGTGGTGTCTTGGTGTCAGCTTGTTCCGTTTCATCGGTCAAGGTTTTGGTGATCCGTCGATTCCGTCACTTGTTTTGGGTCTGAGGTCAAGGTTGGGGCTTTTTTTGGTTGAGATATGTAAGGGTGGTGGAGTCGGGTGTTGGTTGTGTTGTTGGTTCGGGTCGGATGCATTAGAGATTGGGGTGGATTTTGAGTTTGAAGAGCGTGTTCAGACTTCCGTCGTACGCCATCAACACGATGTTGTTAATCGATGCAATTGTTACTATGCTTTAGTTTATGTTATTAGTAGCTCTATGGTGTTTTATGTTGTAGTTTATAGGTATAGTTTAGTGAGCCGTACCACTATAATGTAAAACTCTTTCTTCACAGCTACAAAAAAAAAAAAAAAAAAAAAAAAAAATTCCAGCCTCTTGTGATTTTAGCTAGTGTCTTTAATAATGCGCATCATGTAGTGGCCATGACGAGTTCAATGGCTGGTGGGAGTGACGTGTTCGGTTGACTAGTTTTTTCCTTTTAGTAGCCAATGCAACCTAATTCAAACAAGGAATAAGCGCGGCCAAGCTCGCCTGGATGGTACTATGCGAGGAAAATGCGTGGAATATGCTCTTTGACGATTAACGGGAACAACATTTACCATAAATGAAAGATTGCCGGAATTTGGATTTGAAATTTAGATACTTATGATATTTTGAGATGGTTTGGGTCTCGAGTTCGGATTTGAACAAAGTAAAAGATTTTGAGGATCTGAAGTCGAATTTTAGCACAGAGAAGATTGACTCAAAATAGTGTTATTTCAACGCAAATGTTGTGTTGATTTCCAATTTGATATTATTTTTGTTATATGAGAATCCATTGATCGAGTTTTATGGAACACATGTCTATTAACACATATCAAAGCATATTTCACTCATATCATTTGGTGGTTTGGGAAATGTGCAAATACTAGGTATTTACAAAGCTCCCATTTTAACCGTGGCTTGCTTAATGTAAAAGTCAAACACTAGTCTCCATAAGAATATGACGATTGAGGGAATCTAGTTAAGGACTTGTCAAAAATAGTCTAGAATTTGTCGACTATCGAAGAGGGTCGTTTAAAGTCTTGTAGATGATATAGTTCGCCAACCAAAAAAAAGATCATACATGAGCTATACTTAACCTAGATACCCGAGGTACACTTGTCAGTGATGAGGTGTTTAGGCTAGGCTGCCCTTAAGGTATATACTTAAGAGCCAAAGGGGTAAGACTTGGGACTTGGGAGCCTAAGGGGTAAGACTTGAGAGTCTTAAGGATCATTTTTGCGGTATAAGTTTAGCCTACCAAATTTGCTGGTTTATAAGTAGACCTGTCAACAGGTCAAGCGGGCGGCTTATATGTTCAGTCATTTTGGGTTTGGATAAAATACGAGTCAGATCTATTTCGGGTTTGAAATATACGGGTTTGTACGGGTCAGATTTATACGAGTTTTGGGTCGGGTTTCGGGTCAGAACGTGTCAGATTAACGTCTTTTAAAAAAAAATCACTTTGTGACTTTGGGGGGCAGGTCATGCACCATAAGGGATGGAGGATAGTGTATAGTGTACCGCGATCTAAAACATCAAGTCGCGAGTCATGATGTTATTTGGTGGTGTTGACATTTGTCAAGAAATATCTAGCCCATTGTAGCACAATACGATTAGTCTCTAGTTCTTGGTTTAGAATCTGACTGTTGATGAGTTAATATTAGTAACAACACAAGTTTCTTTGTTCATGAATATTTTTTAGAACGCATGAATATATAAACTCTAACGTTCTAGAGTGAGAAGAGATAATTTAAGGTTCTTTTTTTTCCTGGAATTGCAAAAAATCTAGTAGAGTGTTTAAAATAATAGATACAAATACTACAAATAATCCAAAAAATAATACTAATACACCAAATAATAACACGTTGGGAATGTGTAGCAAAGAATGTGAACGTAGAGATACAAAATTAACATCAATTTTTGACCCGGAATCACGTGTGACCGAGATCTGGCCATTTAATTATATGAGCAATGTAATGAAGTCTATGTTGCAAGACAAGGAAGAGGATGTGGAAGTTTTATTCACTTTTTTAACTCCCCAAAAATAATGTATAAACCAAATCTTATGTAGTTATTGTCTCCTTAATCAACGAGACTCCTAACTTAAATAAAAAATAATTATTAATTCTAAATCTGTAAAAAACTAAATATAGTCTTTATGACTGGAACTATTTTGTGGATACAAATTGTTGTATAAGGCGGTCTCTTAGCATAAGACCAACCCATTAATCAAAAGCCCAAAAAATCAAATGCTAATTAGTTAATAAAAAACTTAATATAGGAAACCAGCATCCCAGACCCAAAGCCAACCCCGTCAATACAACATTGATGCCACCAATAATAACCTCCAGTCCGGCTCAACCATGCGCAACCACCGCAACCACCGCAACCACTTCACAAATACTCAACTCCAAGCCATTAATATACAACTTTAAGTTTTCAAGTTAAAATTCATAGTCATTAAACTAAGACCCTACGAAGTACTTAACAAAAACAAAGAAAAGAAACAAATTACAAACCTTGAGATTTTGTTGTATTTATATGAGTTTTCAAGTTAAAATGAAGTACTCAATAAAAACAAAGAAAAGAAGCAAATTACAAACCTTGAGATTTCATTGTATTGATATGAGTTTTCTAGTTAAAATTGTGAGTTTTGAAATTAAAACTACAAGATGATTAAAATAGGTATATGTGAAAATCAAAACTTCAATTAAGCAAAAATACAACCCATAATTTTCAACATAAAATTCAAAGTTATCCATTTAAAAACACGAGTATTCAACTTTAAAAACCGAAACTTTGAAGATCAGATACAAAACCTAGTTGTTGGTGGTTGCCGACGACGATAATTATTCTTTTGAAGTTTGAATTGATTAGTGGATGGAGAGAAAGGGGCAAAAGAACATGATTGGACCGAAAATCAACAAGGTGATGAGGACACGACTTGAAGGGAAGTGGTAATGCTGATGAGGGCGTCGGCTATTAAGGCGGTGGAGGAGTTGGAGATTTGAGTCATGGGTTTCAAAGGAGAGGAAGGACTGAAGGAGGTTAAGTCAGAGGAGGTAAAGTTTTTAATGCGTTTATTTGGTTTATTCTGCATTTATTGGGCTAGTCTTTCCTATTGGGCCCGTCCTATGCTATAGACGGTCCTATAGGAGAGTTACTGTTTTGTGGAAGATGTTAGAGTTACACCAGATGTATGAGGCCCTCATATACCACCATGTCCACCAATAAAAATGCTCCACTTGTCCATTTTGAAGAATCTAAATTTATCCATTAATTAGCCTGATTCCTTCATTAATTACTCCCATATTAATTTTATCTCGGTAATCACATATATTTTATTAATTAAAAAAATTTCTTTCCTAATTTTTTATTTAACTCTTATTTATTACTAATACCTTTTATTATTTTTAGTATTTATGTATATCTTTAATATTTCGTATATTTATGTATACCTTTAATATACGTACACACTTCTGTATACGCTACGATTTAACATACGTACTGTATTAATTTCTTTATACAATATGATTATTCCTTATATGTATGTTTATGTATTTACGGAAATACATTATTTGCTTTAAATTTTTTTTAATATTTTTTTTAATTAATATTTTTTTCATATAATACACCTTTTATTTTGTCTTATATTAAAATGTTTAAAATTTATTTTTTTTATTAAAATTTTTTATTTTAAATTATATATAAATTTCGTTGTAATTTGTTTTTTGCTTAATGTTTTGTTTTATACACACTGATTTAAAATTTTAATTAAATTGATTAATATTTTATTTATTTAATATTAAAATTTGAAATCTTAAATTAAATTAAATTTTTTTATGATTAATTTTCGTTGTACTTTTTTTTTTCTTATGTGGGTATGAATAAGTTATGTCTTTTTTTATACACATTATTTTAAAATTTTAATTAAATTGATTACTATTTTATTTTTTTAATTTATATTTGCTAATATCCATGACGGGAAGTGAAAAGGGCCATATATATATATATATATATATATATATATATATATATATATATATATATATATATATATATATATATATATATATATATATATAAATAGGATCATATGAGTTTGAATTTTTTGGTGAGTTACCCCTCTGAATTTGGACCATTGATCTAATTTAAGATGGGTGGCTGAGATTAAATCTTACATCTTGTATATAAAGATGACATATAGGTGTTTCACTTCTTTTTTTCCTTTTTTTTCAGCCACTTTCTCTCTCTCTCTCTCTTCACAATCTCCCTCTATTATTCATCTTTTACTGCATATGTTCGTGCGTGCTCTACTTCGCGCTCCTTCTTCATTCTCAATAACTCTACTTCATCTTCAATTTCGCTTAATCCTTCTTCATCTTCTTGTTCTTTTTTCCAGATTCGTTCTCAGTAATCCTCCTTCATCTTCTATTTTTCTTTTTTTTCGTTGAATGTCTTTAATTTCGCTTTCATCTTTTTGTTCTTTGTTTGAATTTAATGATTTTTGTGGGTGTAATCTTCAATTTATTCCGTTATGTTCATTATGTTGTTCAATTTCTTGTGTTGTGTTGTTAATTGACATTTTCTATCGTTTTCGCATAATTTTAGGGTTTTGTAATTGTATTTTGTGTTTTTGTGGATTTTTGATTTTGATGTTGTTCTTTCTGGTTTCTTGGGTGATGTCGTTGTGCTTCACTAGTGAAGATGATTTGTTTTTTTTTTTTTTTTGTGGTATCTACGTTGCTAACAAAGCTGCGTCTTAATGTAGTTGCGTTTTTTTTGGTACATTATTATTTCTCTGAAATATTCAGTTATTGTATTGTGTTGTTGCAGTTATTTCAATGTATTAGTTCGATTATTGTATTTCATTTTGCTTAGTAACTTCATCCTGACAAAATATGCTTCTATTTATCTAATATATCCAATTATTTTATAGTGTTTTTATGATTATTTCAATACTTATGGGTGATTATTGTATTTGAGTTGCATAGTTATTTTCAACTTACGTCTTCTTTGTTTTTATTTCTTTCAGTGAGCATCGCTTTATCACAGTTCAACCCTCATCAATTGGCTAGACATGGTTCTCATTGGGAAGAAAGGTGAAAACACGAGCAAGACAACTTCTTCTTAAAGATTAACTCCAAGGATAAAGTCTGAGACAAAGTACACAGTAGTTCAATCACGGTTATTGTAAAGTTCAATCACGGTTATTGTAAAGTTCAATCATGATTATTGTAATAATCATTGTAGTATTTCAATAGTTCAATCATGGTTATTGTAAAGTTCAATCACAGTTATTGTAATAATTTAAGGCAATTATTATATGACTCTAATGTAATTACTCTATTTTTATGTTGTAACAAGTGTTGCTTCTGTCAAATTAAGATTTCAATTCATCTTCATCCTCTTTTTAACATCCAACTCCTTAGCTTATTCATCTTTCTCGCCTTTTTCTTCTAAAGCACGCTCAACAAATCGGAAAAGAGTTATCTTAGCTTGGTTATTGTATGAACCAATCTCAATCATTTCACTGAAGAAAAGCAATTATTCTATTAAAATGGCTTGTTATTCAATTAAATAAGATGGAAACTAACAAAAGATAGGAAGTACACAATAGTTCACTCATGATTATTGTAAAGTTGAATCACGGCTATTGTAATAATTTAAGACAATTATTATACGACTCTTGCAATTACTTTATTTTTATGTTGTAAATCTGTATTGCTTCATTCAAATTAAGATTCTACTTCATCTTCATCCTCTTTTTATCATCCATCTTCTTATTCATCTTCCTCGCCTTCTTCTAAAGCACGCTCAATAAATCGAGAAGGGGGTTTATTAGCTTGGTTATTGTATTAACCAATCTTAATCTTTTCATTGAAGAAAATCAATTATTTTATTGAAAATGGTCAGTTACTCAATTAAACAAGATGAAAACAAACAAAATATAGAAAGTTGGCTATATTTGAGTTTCAGCTTAATACAATAACATGAGTTCTTCATTACAATAATTGGCTTTCTACATTACAATAACTATTAATACCTGAGAACTTGCAGGTCGCAGCAAAGGGAAACCGACTCAAGAAAATCAATTATTCTATTAAAAATAACCGGTTTTTCAATTAAACAAGATGAAACAAACAAAAGATAGAAAGTTGGCTATATTTGAGTTACAGCTCAATACAATAACATGAGTTATTCATTACAATAACTGATTTTATACATTAGAATAACTATCAATACCAGAGACCATATTCTCAGTAGACAACTGAGTTATTATAAAATAACTACGTTTCTTCATTACAATAACCGAGTTTCTACATTAAAATAACTGTACGTACCAGAGAACCTTATTCTCAGTAAACAAGTTATTTTATTACAGTAACGTAATTATTCTATCATACAAAATCAGTTATTCTATTACACGACTTCAATTATTCCATTAAGCATCAATTGTTCGTGTTCAACGTCATTCCACCTGAAAATCACCCAAAAAATATACAATTAATCGAAATACTAATGTTATTAATCACGGAAAAAAGACATAAATCATAAGAATTTGTTATTTAACTCAAATACTGCAGTGATTCGAGTATTCAATAAGAAATCGTAAGAAATATTCATACCTTTGTTGTGATTTGAAGAGTTAGGGTTTTTAAAATTTGAGTATTAAGAAAAAACCGAGAGTTTCAATTGAAGTAATCGAAATTGCTTATGAATTTTGTGTAAAATTTCTGGAATTTACAAAAAAAAGGTGATGAAACGATGAATTTGTTGATCGATTTTGGAGAAATTTTTGTGTGGTTTTTTTTTATCATAACCGTGTAGCAACAATTTTGGTAGTAAAGGAGAGAGAGAGAGAGAGAGAGAGAGAGAGAGAGAGAGAGAGAGAGAGAGAGAAAGAGACAGAAGTTTAGTTTTTTTTGTGCGTATGATTGTGATTTGTGAGCAATTGCTTTTGTTAGGTCAATTCTATATATACATAGGGGTAACTCACGAAAAGTGGCAAACTCACCGGATCTTGCCTCTATATATATATATATATATATATATATATATATATATATATATATATATATATATATATATATAGAGAGAGAGAGAGAGAGAGAGAGAGAGAGAGAGAGAGAGAGAGAGAGAGAGAGAGAGAGAGAGAGAGAGAGAGAGAGAAAGATGAGTTCTAATGAGTCCTCCTTCCCAATTGAGTCCATAAGTCCTTCTAAGGGCCATTGGATGGACTCATTGGATGGTTGAGATGAATTTGATTAAGGGCTATTAAAAAGAAAAGGAAAAAAATGTGGATGGTTGGATTGAGATGGGTGGTTGAGATTGAAAATTACCACTAATCAAATTTCTATATACTAATTAATTTTTCTTTCTCTCTCTAGCCCCTAATTAATCAGTTTTGAGTTTTAGATTTCAGAAGGGTAAATGTAATGTTGTATGAGTTTTACAAGTGTAAATGTGACGGAAATTTTGAATTTATATAATTTTAACATTTTACAAGTGTAAATGTGATGTTTTACGAGTGTAAATGTAACATTTTAAGAGTGTAAATTTAATTTTTTGTGACGGAAATTTTGAATTTATATAATTTTAACATTTTACAAGTGTAAATGTGATGTTTTACGAGTGTAAATGTAACATTTTAAGAGTGTAAATTTGATTTTTTGTGACGGAAATTTTGAATTTATATAGTTTTAACATTTTACAAGTGTAAATGTGATGTTTTACGAGTGTAAATGTAACATTTTTAGAGTGTAAATTTGATTTTTTGTGACGAAAATTTTGAATTTATATAATTTTAACATTTTACAAGTGTAAATGTGAAGTTTTACGAGTGTAAATGTAACATTTTAGAATGTGTAAATTTGATTTTTTGTGACGAAAATTTTGAATTTATATAATTTTAAGATTTTACAAGTGTAAATGTGAAGTTTTACGAGTGTAAATGTAACATTTTAAGAGTGTAAATTTGATTTTTTGTGACGGAAATTTTGAATTTATATAATTTTAACATTTTACAAGTGTAAATGTGAAGTTTTACGAGTGTAAATGTAACATTTTAAGAGTGTAAATTTGATTTTTTGTGACGGAAAGTTTGAATTTATATAATTTTAACATTTTACAAGTGTAAATGTGAAGTTTTACGAGTGTAAATGTAACATTTTAAGAGTGTAAATTTGATTTTTTTGTGACGGAAATTTTGAATTTATATAATTTTAACATTTTACAAGTGTAAATGTGAAGTTTTACGAGTGTAAATGTAACATTTTTAGAGTGTAAATTTGATTTTTTTTTGTGACGGAAATTTTAAATTTATATAATTTTAACATTTTACAAGTGTAAATGTGAAGTTTTACGAGTGTAAATGTAACATTTTTAGAGTGTAAATTTGATTTTTTGTGACGGAAATTTTGAATTTATATAATTTTAACAATTTACAAGTGTAAATTTGATGTTTTACGAGTGTAAATGTGGTGTTTTATGAGTGTAAATGTAGTATTTTAAGTGTAAATGTGAAGGTTTTAGAGTGTAACTTTAGTTCTTTGAGTGTGCCTTTGGTCCTTTATAAGTGTAACTTTTGTCCTTTAAGAGTAAAACTTTAGTCCAACTACCAAAAAACACCACCGCCGTCGTCCTCCACCACCAACTCATATCCACACAAAATATGAGTGCAAATCTATATAATTTTAACGAGTGTAAATGTACAGATATACAAGTGTAAATGTAAAGAAATGTGAGTGTAAATGTAAACAAATACAAGTGTAAATGTAAAGAATTGTAAATGTAAAGAAGTGTAAATGTAAAGAATGTGAGTGTAAATGTAAACAAATACAAGTGTAAATGTACAGAAATACGAGTGTAAATGTAAAGAAATACGAGTGTAAATGTAAACAAATATGAGTGTAAATCTAATAAATATGAGTGTAAATTTAAAGAAAGACCAGATCTGAAAAATGAAAAAGGAACCCAACAAAACCAGATCTGAAAAAAATATATAACAAGACGATAATATGATCTGAAAAAAATATATAACCAGATCATGATAATACAATTTTTTTTTCAAAAATCTACTATATATTTATTAGATCTACCCAACAAACCATGGAAAAATGATTAGAAAACGAAATTAGAAAGGGTGGTAACAATAACCCATTTCCCCATCAACAATAAGACCACCACAACCTTTCAATTTAAAAAAAAAAAAACGGATCTGAAAATTTTAAAAGCTAAAAACAAAAATCAAACAATTAAAAAAAAAAAACAAAATCACGCACAAACAAAAACACGCACAAACAAACTCCATCTAAAAAAACGAATAAAAACAAAATGAAAAGTGAATAAAAACAAACGAATAAAAACAAACTCCATCAAAAACGAATAAAAACAAACTCCCGCACAAACAAACTCCATCTAAACTCCTTCATTACTAAATAACAACCGAAAACAAGAAAAAAATGAAAAGTGAAGGCTGAGAGAACAGCCCGTGGTCGTGGGTGCGGGTGCGGCCCGTGGTGGTTGGTTGTCGGTGAGGGTGCGGCAGGGCTGGACTCTGGAGCGTGGTGGGGGCTTAGATCTGGAAAAAAAGGGAGAAAGGGAAGGAGGTGGTTGGGCTAGTGGAGGTCGGGGTAGTTGAGGCTAGTGGAGGTCGGGGTTCGGATCTGGAAAAAACAGGGAGAAAGAGAAAGGAGACGGCGGTTCGTGGGTGGTGGTGTTGTTGGTGATGGCGACCGTCGTGATGTTTGTGGTGGTGGAAAAGTAGGGTGGTTGTGTTTTGGGTTGTGAGAATGGCGGTAATGGAGGTGGTGTTTTGGGTTGTGAGAATGGCGGTAAAGGAGGTGTGTTGTTGTTGGTGGTGGTGGTTGTTGGAGGAGACGAGAAGGGTGGCTGGTGGTGTTGTGGTCGCCGGCAGGAGACATGCGTCGTGGTGATGGTGGCGGGTGTGTGAGTGGTGGGTGGTGCGTCGTGGTGGCGGCGGGTGTGTGAGTGGTGGGTGGTATGTGGGTGGTGTATGGGGATGACGGATGAGGATGAGAGAATGAAGAAGGAAATTTTTTTTTGAATGTTTTTGAATGTTTTTGGGTTTTTAGAGAGATAAGAGAAATGTAATTGTGTGAGTTGAGAGAGAAGTGAGTGGAAAATAAATGTTATATAGTAAAATTAGTGGTGGATTAGTGAAGGTAGTGAGGGAAAGTGTTTAATTAGTAATGATTCCCTACTTTTTGCACTAATCCCTTGTTTTTCCTCTTCAATCTCAACCCTTCATCCCATCTTTTTAATGGCTCCAAATAGGACTTAGGGACTCAATGCTTTTTGGTGGACTCACTTGATCCTTCTTCTATATATATATATATATATATAATTTCGCGTATATATATAGGACTGGATATATGACAGGATAAGTTAGTGGTGTAGTGGTTTAGTTGATGCTTTCCTTACTAAGTGTCTCGTGTTCGAATCCTCTTGTGGGTTTTTCTTTTTTTTTGGAATAAATTTGCACAAGTATACATTATTTGTTTAAAGAAGTCAAATGATATACAAAAAAAAAAATTCATATTTCCTATTTACAACCTATGACTATAATGACTATAATGAGTATATTGATAATTTGAATATTGTGACCTAAATTGTGGAGTCTGTTGTGATTGTGAGAACGTCGGAGTATTTTGTGACGCTGTAAAACGTGGAGTATTTTGTGTACCACTAAAGCCACTCATAAAGGATGAAGCATCATCGTTTGCAACATGTCGGGTTGGGTTCGTATTTGGGAGGAGCGTAGTGGTCGTCGGATCATCATCATTTGTCTTTCTCCTTCTCTTTGTCTATCTTACGATACGTCATATGCCATTCCCTCGCTTGTCGGCCGGGGGGGGGGGGGTCTCTAATGTCACCTTCTTATTGAGGTGTGTTTATGATAGTCTCCCTATGTCGTAGTCTCCTACGACCCCACATTTTTGAGGAAACTCCATCTGCCGCAAAGGAATCTATAGACTGTATCCTAGCATGATCCTCCAACTCTTTGATTAGTTCATCGGTTCTGCTATTATAAATGGCAGAAGACCCTTCACTTTGCATAGCCAACCTCTTAATGTAATCATTTTTCACCGTTATCTCAATAGACCTTTTAACACGTTCTGACTCATCCGGGTTGTAATACCCAACCCGAATGTTTTCGTATCCTCTAACCAAATCCTTGCGGCCATCGATCCAATATGTATTTGTCTGGGATACCTTTTACGTCCAACACATCAAGACACTTCATGATATGGCGACAAAAGATACCTATAAATTCAAACATCTTACAACCACATTTATACTCACCAGTGATTGTGTCAATACTCACTTCAAAAATTCTTCGATCTTTCTTCCAAAATGCTTCTGTCACTTTTGATGTGGCCCTAAACCTCTTGATGAAACCCAAACTATTTGGAAGAGTTTCGACGTTGGTGCTTATACAACCATATACCTCAGTTTTCACCTCTCCGAATTTACTGTTTGTGTAGACCTTACTAAAGATATCCTCGAATAATATCAGGGGATCCCATTTAAGTGGGCTCTTAATGTCTTTGGAGTTATTGACTTTCTCGTCCTCCACCTTTTTCTCTATGGCATCCTCGTACTGCTTCATGAACTGCATCAGGCCGGTTTCTATGCTCATTTATGTTTTAATATATCTGTTTGTTTGTTCACTCCTCTGAGTAGAAAACATACCCGCACAGAAAGTGTCTTTCCAAAAAACAGGCATCCATCGCTGCCTCATACCCCATGCACCCCTTAACCATTTGTTGCGTCGCAAGTTGTAATTTTCCATGAAGTCTTCCCACATATCTTGCAATTCCTCATTCGTGATACTCTCGTGCACAAGCGTACGCAAATCTCTGTCAATTTGAGGAAATTGTGTGTGGTCTTTTAAATTCTTATCCGCGTTTTGAAGAATATGCCAAAGGCATAATCCATGTTTAGTCTCTGGGAACAATTTCTTGATTGACCCCTCCATTGCTTTGCATTGATCAGTTAATAAGACGGTCGGAGCTCTCCCCATACATTCCATCCACTTCTTAAACACCCACTCGAATGACTTGGTTTTTAATTAATTTTAGTTAATATTTCATATTTTGTAAGGATTATTATAAGTATGGTTTGTATTATAATTTATAAATCTATGAATATCCTTTTTAATTACCATGCATGTCTCTTCAGTTGCAATATGATTTAATTACGAGTTAACATTCAAATTTAAACTAAAAAAAAAAAGAGATGAAGATAAAACCATAAAATGTAACAACATATTAATGAAGGACTGTAAAGTCTTAATATCATCTTCAAATTTTTCTCTAAGTTTGTAACATTTTTCATAAGTACCCAACACGGATTTGATGAAACCATCCGCTTCCTTCTCCATTTCCTTTATGCCTTTTGTATAGCAATCGCTGCGAATTTCAATCGCCTCTACCACCATCTTCATCACTCTCAACTCTTGTTCACGGAGTATGAAACTTGTTCTTCTAAAGAACTCAACGATTGAACCATAATATCGTTAATGCCTCCTATTTGAAATTTCTGAGTTTTTAGAGAGAAGATAAAGAGTAGAGAGAAGATAAAGAGAGATAAAGTGAATGATTAATTAGAAAAGGTTATATAAGAATGAATTCTTCCTTTAACTCACCCGTATTTATAATAAGGATGGTGACCTTTGGTGAACCATAACATGAATAAATTAAATTAAATAAATTTGGTGGTTCATGAATAAATTCAATTAAACTATTAAATTAAATATGACGCCCCAGAATATTAAAACACAGAATTTTCCAAAATTACAATATTAAGGAAAATAACAATATTAAGGAAAATTAAAGATACCAATATTAAGGAAAATAAAGATTACAATATTTAGTAAAACTAAATTAATAAAAACTAAAACTAAATTAAAGATTAAAATATTAAGGAAAAAAAGAGAACTAACTTCTAAGATAAAAAAGGCAAAATAACCTCTAAGGCCCCGATCTCCCTTTCCAAGTCCTTCCTGAAATTGTATGTCCTTTGATAGTCACTTAGAAAGGATTGTATGAGGTCGTCGAGTGATTTGTCGAAATCTTTGACACCTCTATCACACCAACGGTTGCGGCATTCCATAAGAGATTTCATCCTGGAAACATGCTCCAACTCCGTCACACAGAGTTCATTCACCAAAGCTTGTTTACCTCTGATTGACCTCTTAACAACATCAATGGCGCCATTTTCCATCTTGACGTATACAAAAATAAGGATTAAATACAATTAAGAATATTAAAGGTGATTATTATTGAGAGAAGAGAGAGAAGTTGAATAAATAGAGATGAAAAAGAGTATTATTGAGAGAAGTTAGAGAGAGACTATGATTATATTTTAATTGATATGATAACAAAAAAAATGCTTATAAAGGTTGTAATATTTACTAATCTGTGGCTTTCTTTGTGATTGGTCACTCATAGGATGAACGACCACGATTTAATGTAGAATATTATCTATTATTTTATTGACAACTGAACGACCACGATTAACTCTTGAGTACCATCACTCTTTATGTTGTTCTAACCCTAAATTGTCATTTTATTGCCAAACATAATATTTTCAATTTGTTATTATAAAAAAATTCATACAATCCTACTGATCGTACGTTGCAACGATTAGTCAATAGCAACGTACAATCTAATCTTAAGTCTTGCGTTCCGGTCATATATAAATTCATATTCATCAAACGTTGCTAAAATTAGTCCTACGCTGTTGATCGGAACAATTAACTAATTATAGCAACATATGATTGATAACATCTTAAACTTAGGTCTTAAATTTATGTCTTACGTCCCGAGACATAGGTATCTACACCCGTATTGATCGTACATTGCTATGATTAGTCAATAGCAACGTACAATCTATAGCATCTTAAACCATAAGACATAGGTATCTAAACTCGTATTGATCGTACATTGCAATAATTAGACAATAGCAACGTACAATCGATAACATCTTAAACCATAAGACATAGGATCTAAACCCGTATTTATCGTACATTGATATATGATTAGTCAATAGCAAAGTACGATCTATAACATTTTAAACCATAAGACATAGGTATCTAAACTCGTATTGAACGTACATTGCTATGATTAGTCAATAGCAACGTACGATCGATAACATCTTAAACCATAAGACATAGGTATGTTAATCTTAAGTCTTGCGTTCCGATCATATATAAACTTATATTGATCAAACGTTGCTAAAATTAGTACTACACTGTTGATCGAGACAATTAACTAATTATAACGACATAAGAGTGATAAGATTTTAAACCATAAGTAGTAGAATTACATCTTAACCTTAAGTCTTAAATTTACGTCTTAACCTTAGGTATTACACATACGATCGTACATATTGCTAAAAACCCTAAAACCCCAAATAAACCCTATAAACTCCAAGCTCCTAAAAACCCTAAACCCCAAATCAACCCTAAACCCCAAATAAACTCTAGAAACCCTAAACCCCTAAAACACCCTTAAAATCCTAAAATTATACTTTAACCACTCCATGATGGGCTAAAATTTGGATGAACATACGATCAACGCAACGAGTTATGCAGAACATTTGTATTATATTTTCAAAAATATAATTTAATATTTTCACTTAATAAACAAAATAAATTAATTAACTGTAACTATTCATTTCTTAACTATTGTTTTTCATTTCTTAAATAATTAAAAATTATATTTTACTATCAATTTAACTGTAGTTTATCATATTTATTATATTAATATGTTACTATATTAATTTAACTTTAACTTTATATTATGTTTTCAATAATATAATTTATATTTTAATATTTTAACTTAATAAACTAACATTTTACCGTCTAATTTGACTAATATAATTTGTGTATGGATAAAAATATGTTTCGGCATTAATATGTTACTTTACTCTACGAAGTTACATAAATTATTTACTTTCAATTATTTAAAGGGTTATTTCATGCCAATAATCCAAACTATGTCTCCTATTCTCATATTAATCCATGCTCTATTTTAACTCACAATAATCCGATTTATCCCCTCATTTTTCTTACACTACACTGAGTAACCGGCTACCTATTGATCAGGTCAAGTTTTATTTAAAAAAAAAAATTAAAACCACCGAACATTCTTCTTCTTTCTATTATTTGTTGTTATTATAATAAACCCAAACCCAACCCTTTTCTTCTTCCTCTTTATTGCCACCATCAACGTTCACTTATTCCCCCTATATTCCCACCACCACCATCAATCCATCATCCACATAAACTTATTAAATCATCACCTTTGCCTAATCATCAATTTTCAATTCCAATAACTTCACATATTACCCAAAATTCAGAAGAAAAATAATGGACGGATCCAATTTCAATTCTTTTTACCTTCAACATTCAACAATATACCCATCTCAAAGATCGAGAACAAAGAAGCAGTATCCCGTTGTAATGACCGTAAAACTTAAATGAAATATGTCGCCATCTCTCATAACGTCCTCGCCGCCGCACACGCACCTACTTCATATCTCTTAAAAACGTCGGCAGTGACATTGTTCACAGTAATTTCGCCGCCGTTGAAGTCCTCCACGGCTCCACCCCAACCATCCACCTTCCCTATATTCCTCCGCTCCTGCGGACCTCGTCACTCTTTCCGCCATCTCACCCCCGCCTAATCCATCCCAATTAAGCCCATCAATTCAAACCAAATTCAATTTTTGGGGTTTGAGATTTTGATTTTTCTGGGTTTATTTGGTTACACATTTCCTACCCTTCATAAGGTCCCCTGCAAAGCTTTATAGCAAGGAAAAGTTACAGGTGACTGAAGACTACTAGGAGTATTGAAGATTATCTCATTTAGGTGTGAACCATAGGCATCGATTAAAAATTCCAGAAATGATTGGACCGGAGATGTTAATTTTGTGTTAGATTTGATGGGAAGAATAAATTAAGGAAATAAAAAAGGTAAAAATAGGAAGAATGAAAGGAGAAGAAGAAGAAGAAATTGGAGAGGGGTTGAAGAAATGAAGAAGGAAGAAGAAACCAGACAAAAATAGTAAAGAGATGAATCCATATGGTCACTGTTGAGAAACTGTTGTATCGGGTCAATTATAGGATGGGTTTAGTACAAGTTAAATGATGTCAAAGTTAGGATTTTTCTCAGTTAAACACTAGGTTGGATTAATATGAGAAGACGAGCCTTAGATTGGATTATTGCCATGAAATAACCCTTATTTAAAAACATGTAAATAAATTAAGATATATATTATTTACTATTATTTTTAATAATATAATTGGTCATTAATAGTTTTTATCTACTTGTCTTTTCGAATACTGTAAAATAAATTAAGGTGCATAGGGAAGACAAACGTTCATAATTCAATTTTATGGAGAATAGTAAGAGTTACCCTATTTGTTTTTCATTAATTCCATTTTATCGAGTATGATAAGAGTCGCCCTTTTTGGTTTTTATTTTTTTATTTTAATTTATAACATCAATTAAAAGAAAGGTAATATGAGAAGAAAATTACGTTTCATTAATATTAAAAAGGACGATACAAAGGAAAAAAAAAAACAAACCAAATTTTAAAACTAAACCTAATGACTACAACCAACACAAGAATCAAATCTAAGTTTCTTAGAATTAAGCCTTCTTGGATGATTCTCCTGAACCTCTTCTTGGACATCTTTGGAGGGGGGATGTCGGGGGTTTTTGTACATGGCGATTTCCCCGTAACTTTTCCGGAGTTCTTCGGCTTGGGAGGGGTTGCTATAATCTCAATCACCTCTACTACTTCGTCCTCCTTTAACTCCTCCACCCTAACAATGGTGGAATCAACTTTAGGGGTAGCTAACATCTCTATCCCATCGTCAATTTTCTTCCAATACATTTTTTCGAGTTCAAATTTACCCCTATTAAGCATATTAAATTCCTCCTCAAATAAATCGACAAGGAAAGTATTTCCATGGTAACCGGGACTAGCTCTCGTTAAAGCATTTTGGACATTAGTAGGACCAACTTGCCTGATTATTTCTCTCATGAACAACCTCGTGCACACAATGTCTCTTGCATGAGCTTTCCTCTCTTCCGACATTTTTGTTATTTCACTTTAGGATAGTTAAGATTAATTTAGTAGGGAAGATGTACTTTGGATGAATTAAAATTTGGAGGGAATGACTATATTTATAATACAATATTTCCCTCCAAAAAAATAATCAATGCATGGTTTCCCGCCAAATGCAAGTTAGGTGGGGAAAACCCTAACGACCTTTCATCTTCTTAACGAGTACAACATAAAAATAACAAGTTCCCCCGAAATATTCATTTAGAGTCTAGATTATAAGCATACAATTGGTGTAGCATAGTTGGTAGGAGACATATTTTTCTTACCAAACGTCTAAGGTTCGAACCTTGTTGCAATACTTTTTATTAACAAGTTTTTTGTGTGTACTTTTTGTAAAAAAAAGTATTTAAATAAAAATAGTTGTACCATAAATAATTATGTCCAAGAAATATTTAAGACAATTTTGTTTTAAAAAAATTTTTACAAATATTTTATTAACATTTTTTCAATAAAAAATATAATGTAAATAAAGTGTCTTATAAATTGCAAAAACAATTTATCAATAAAAAATAAAAAAATAAAATGCAAAAACAATTTACCATAAATAATTATGTCAAAGAAATACAGAATGCAAATATATTCAATAATAAATTAAAAAAAAACATATAAAAATAATCAGCGAAAATAATTATACAAAAAATATTACAAAGATAAATAATAAATAAGAAGCTGAGACACAAAAATGCGAAATATACAGTATAAAAATTTATACAATTAATATCGTATAAGCTCAGGTACAAATATAACGTATTCATTAATGTATCCGCCTCAGTATAAATATACGGTATACAAATGTATACATAAATATTGAAATACACAAAAATATTAATAATAAATAAGAGTTAAATAATAAACTAGAGTAATAACCCTTTTGCTGTACTCACAATCAAAAAACAGATGGTCTCTTGTCTCAGATCCATTGCCGCAAACACAGCAGGTATCCTCTGAACTTATACCAATTTTATAAAGTTTATCCATGGTGTTCATATTCTGGTGATAAAAGATCCACGACATAAAGCTATGCTTAGGAATAGAGATTGAATTCCAGACCACTCTGTGCCAAGTCACTTCTGTCCCTTTATCCCTCAGATACTCATATCCTTTGGCATAGAATACTCCTGAGTTGTACTCCATTGATTATTCTGATATGTTTCTTTGAAAATATCCTTTACTTGACATACTTTCCTCCAGTACCAGCTAGACGAGGTAGGGGGAGAATAAGCATGCCAGTCAATCCCTTTAATGTAGATCTGATTAACCCACTTAACCCAGAGGTGGTTAGATTTAGAAGCAATACACCATACCAATTTCCCTACCGCAACTTTGTTCCATAAAATATCGTCCTTGAGCCCAAGTCCTCCCTCTTTTTTAGGCTTACAAATTTTTTCCCATGAGACTAGGGGGGTTTTAGTGTATCCCCTTCCCATAGAAAATTTCTACAGATAGCTTCTATTCTATGTATAATCCCATTGGTAGGATGAACATAGAGGCCCAATACTTGTGAAGGGATTTTTATACTGATCTGACTAGCACTAACCTGCCAGTATATGACAAATTCCTGGCACCAATAGTCCTAATCCTGCTAACCATCCCGTCAATAAAGGGTTTACAATCAACAGAGGTAAGCCTGGTTGTTTAATAGACACCCCAAGGTACTTGAATGGAAGAGAACCTTCCACCATCCCTAAAACCAGCATGATCTCTTTTTTAAGGCCTTTAGTAACTCCACTAAAGTAGGCATTAGATATCCCCTTACTCATTTTAAGGCCCGAGGAAGTAGAAAAAGTTACAAAAGTCCTTAACATGAGCATCATGGACCTAGCATCTCCTTTACAAAATAGCAACAAATCATCTGCGAACATCAGGTGGGTAAAATTCATGGGTTTGCATAGAGGGTGAAATTTGAAACCTTCCAGAGTAGTAGTATAATTAAGCAGCCTTGTAAGATACTCCATGCATATAGTAACATGAGGGGGGGAGGATCACCTTGTCTCAACCCCCTCTGTCCCTTGAAAAACCCCAAACATATTACCATTAAGGTTGAGGGAGTAACTAGCTGTGGATACACAAATCATAACCCAATTCCGGAATTGTTTAGGAAATCCTAAAGCTTCCATCATTTGGTCAAGAAATTCCCATTCTATGGTATCATAAGCTTTTTGAAGATCCATTTTAATTAAACACCTGGGTGAAATATCCTTCCTCTCATAGGACTTAATTATATCCTGGCAAATTAGAATATTTTCCATGATACTTCTTCCTTTGACAAAACCTCCCTAAGTTTGTGAAATCAAATTGGGTAGTACCCCTGAAAGCCTTGAACATAGGATCTTGGATATGCATTTGTAAATAACATTACAACAAGTGATTGGCCTATATTGTTGCACAGTAGTGGGTCTCTCCACCTTTGGAATGAGTGTAATAAGGGTACAATTCAGCTGTTTAATGAGTTTACCGGTGTGAAAAAAAATCTAGGATAGCATTGGAAACCTCATCTCCCACTATATCCCAAGTATCTTTGAAACATTTACTGGAATATCCATCCGGGCCTGGAGCCTCGTCATTGGGAATGTGGAAAATTATATCTTTGATCTCCTCTTTAGTGACCTGAGCCATTAAAATATTTTTATGCTCTTCTGTGTATATATTCCCCGCCCTGTTGATTTTTTGGGTGGAGTTCTTGGTACCTAACAAAACTTGATAATATCCCAAGAAGGCATCTTGGACTCCCTGCTCATCAGTACACAATCTATCTGTTTGGTCTCTAATTTGTTGGACAAAATTGCTATTTCTCCTGGCCTTAAGTATCCTATGAATGTAGGAAGAATTAGCATCACCTTCAGATATCCAATGCGCCATGGCCTTCTATTTTAAGAAATTAAGTTTTGCCTGCTGCAATGACACTGAAAGTTTATTTGCCTCATATTCTTGTGCAATTAAATCCTCATCCCCTGGCAAGTTAACTATCTGCTGCTGCAACTTTTTAAGTTTGTGCACATGATATCCTTGAGATTTGATTTTCAAGCACAACGTGTCTTCTTTATGGTTCTTAAAATTTTCAAATGAGCATAAACATAAACCAGAAATCGAAATTGATTTTTTTTTTCCAGATTGATTACCTTTTCGAAATCTATAAATTGATAAAACGAAAATGGTTATTTGGAGATTTAAGATCGAAGATATGGTTGATTTGAGTTTTTCATTAAAAAAAACCCTATAAAATGTCAGCCGACGGTTTTATTTTCCTCATATCGTAGATTATGACGAGATAATCATATTAGGAAAAACAATTGACCCATTCTGAATTCCGGTTTAGGAGTTATGAACAATCGCGCTTTTTTATAGCGACAAAAAGGGTGTGTTGTGCATGAAAATTAAACATGAAGGGTATTATGTACACAAACTTAAAACGTTGGGTACCACGTGCAAAATGGTGAAGTTCGAGGGTACCACGTGAATTTTCCGTTTACAATTTGTTAAATTAATAAAATAAAATATTAAAAATAATAACTAAAACTAAACTTTATCTAATATTATATCATAACAAACACTTGTTTATCTTCCTCAAATCATACATTCATCAATTTAACCAAAAAAAAAAAAAAAAAAAAAGAATTCAATTGTCAACCGACAATTACCCTACAAAAAATTCTTCAAACATATTATGCGCCTATATACATAGTTGTTAAGATATGTTTAATTTAATGAATGAAAGATTAAAAATAATTTGTTCATTGAATTTGTTGAGTTGTGATTCATATAAAAAGAAAAAATATCTATTTAGTACTCCGCGAGTCCGAGGTACCTGTGTCGAGGCCTTAACCATAAATGAAATCTCGAACCTCCAATTATCACTACAACTCATAAGACTCAAATGCCATTGTACCTAGGTGATTATGTGATGATGGTTTTAGTCACTAATAAAAAAGTAGCGACTCTTATCATAATCAAACACTATGCAAAAGACGAGCAATGTACCAGAATTGTTGAACCAAAATGACCGAGAAAAATCTATTTTTCTTTTAATTTATTATTATCATATTTGTTAAAATTAACTAATTAGTGTAAGTCCCTAAACTACCCTTTGGCACTAATTATTTTGTAATTCAAATTTTGATGGAGGGAAAGCAAAATGGCTAAAAAATTTACAATAATATTTCTGTGTCGCTCAACTTAAGTAACAGCCGATGTCGCGATCTCATTTTCCTTTGGATTATAGGAAAGTGGGTGGAGTGATGACCAATATGGTGAGGGGATAGGGCCCGTAATTTGTCGGGAAAACATGGAAAAAGGGGATTACGAGAAAAATGGATCCTCACTATTTCCTTTTCCTCCATTTCTTCTCACAATCTATTTGAATAATAATTTCTCCATTCATTTTCATTTTCCCTTTATTTTTATATGAAAATTTAAATCGTTCTATGTTGTTAAAATGCAATTCGGGACATTAATAGGTGCTTGTCTCTCAATATCTTTTTTAAGAAATGGAGAGAAAATGAACTCGATTAAATCGAGTTCTAAGCCCGAACCTTTTCTTATAGCTAACTTTGGTTTTAATAATTGCGATTTTATTCCTAGCGCTGGATTATCGGGTGGTATTTGGTTATTTTGGAAATAGTCTATTTCCATGACTTTTTCAATAAATGCCATTTTTAAATCGAAAAGATTCATTACTTGTGAAGTGTGCGACTTAACGAAGAATCTTGTTTTTTGCCTTATTTTTGTTTATGTTCCGGCTCAACCGTCTGAAAAGTCGGAATTTTGGAATGAATTGCAGAATTTTGTCCTTAATCTTGACTTACCTTTTTTATTACTAGGAGATCTTAACGAGATTAAGAGCCCTAGTGAAAGGGAGGGGGGGGTGCGGCAACGAATGCGCGTTGTGTGAGATTAACTAAGTTTTTAAGTAATACAAATTGTATAGATCTCCCTTTTTCCGGTAATTTTTTTTACTTGGAGAAAACAGAAAACTGGTTCTGAAAATGTCTTTGAAATTATTGATAGAGCTTTAGCCTCTCCTGGTTGGATTAGTTATTATCCAAACATGCAGTTTGTGCATCATGCTTTTACTAGCTCCGATCATTGTCCTATTGTAACAACAAATTTTGTATTGCGATAACTGAAATACAAAACAAGGAAACAAATAAATTTTATTTAATAAATATCAAAAGTACGTGTACAATCTCTAATGTATCCTCTGATTCTAATATGCCGTAAGGGGTACGTGTACGGTGTACACGTGAGGGGTGCGCGTGTAGACAACTTTTATTGCTCTACGCGCGATGTAGATTTCATTTCTTGAGAGGGTCGCGATGACTTGAATCTCTCTTGAAGGTTTGAATTTGTGATTGAATCTTCAACGCAGGCGGCACGATTTGATGTGCTTGTTGACTGCTTGCAATGATTTTGATAGAGAGGATTTGTAGGAATTTGTACCTTGTTCTCTCTGGCTCCTTTGCAATTATGAATTTTTCAACCCTTTGAATGAATGAGGAGAGCTCTATTTATAGAGTTTCAATTCCCCTTGTTGGACTTTGGTGGTCACAGACCCATTTATGGGTTTATTAGCAACCTTGGCCCAAATTTGATTCTTTCTGGGTTTAGTGATCCGAATAACTCCTTTGTAATCCGAATCGACCCATATTTCATTTAATCGGGACAAATTAATTAAATTAAGTTAAAATTTGGTATTAACTCAAAATAATTAATTTATTTCATTTATTCGGCACATTAATAAATTTTTCGTGCCTACAAATTGCCCCCTCGGGACCTTGTCACGTGCACCTCCTGGTGTCTTGACGTGGCAGGATCTCGATTTTGCTTTTGACTTGGAAGTCGATTGATACGAATAGAGCAGCGGAATTGACTTGACAGCAGAAACTTAACAAACTAGACAGTGTTGATGACTGTCCGTTTGTTGAATAATTCGAATTGGCAGCAAAATCACACGAATCAAACATGTACGTGGACTGTTCGTACTAGGTACGCCCAATCCTCAGAACTGATTGATAAAATAACGAGAATAACAAAACTAGGGGACTGTTTGTATTTTTGGCGAACCGAACGTACTAGGTACGACCCGTTCTGATTTTTGTAAAAAAAAAGGATAGTGTCTGAACAAGCAAGACCTATTACTTGATCAAAGTGAGTGAGACCAAGACCTATTGATCAACAACTCGGAAATTTTAATCAGAATCGCGTTCTAATCAAAATCAGTTTTGTTTCTAAGCAAGAAACGATTTTAACACAAGTGTTTTTCTGAAAATTCTGAGATGATTTTATTGATAAGCTTCAAGGCTTTATATAGCCTCCAATAAACCAAAATGGGCAGCCAAAAATGTGAAGAGTTGAGCAATCACTCTTCACTTGATTACAACTATTAATGCTATAGGTTCAATGAACCATGACAACTATTAATTAAGCAAAAGATCTTATTTTAACAACAATAATTTGAAAATGTTAATAAAAACGTGAAGCTTGGTCCGTCCTTCTCTTGGGATGCGTGCCACAATCAGCTCCCATCCACCATACTTAGCAAATTAACATAGGAAGGATAATTAGAGCTCATAGGCTGAAAATTAAGAGCCACAATCAGACTGTCACCGTGAGTGTTCACAACCAGCTCGTCCAACTCATCAACCAACTCCGAGTCATTAGCTTGGTTCGCATCATCCCCTCCCCCTTGAAAAGGATTTGACCTCAATTCAACTAGGCCATCGTCATCCAAGTAAGGAGAGAGATCACCAACATTAAAAGTGGCGTGAACACCATAAGCACCGGGAAGTTCAACCTTATAAACATTGTTGTTGACTCGACCCACAATCTTGTAAGGACCTTCCGCTCTAGGCATGAGTTTGTTCTTACACTTGCTTGGAAATCGTTCCTTTCTCAAATGCACCCAAACCAAGTCTCCAACCTCGAACACCCTCGGCTTCTTATTTTTGCTTGACTTGCGTTTATAGGCTGCATTTACGGCCTTAATTCTGGCCCGGACTTGCTCATGGAGTTTCAACATCGCTTTCATCTTGGACTCAGCATCTTTATGCACCAATTCATCTTTAGGCAACGTAATTAAATCCAAAGGAAGGTAAGGATTAATACCGTACACAATTTTAAATGGTGAATGACCCGTAGCTTGAGTAGGCGACCTGATATAAGTAAATTCGGCATGAGAAAGCTTGAGATCCCAATCCTTTTGTGTCTTGCTCACAAGCCCACGCAACAAAGTACCCAAAGTTCGATTCGTGACTTCGGTTTGTCCATCCGTTTGGGGATGGTGAGAGGTACTAAACAACAACTTTGTACCCACTTTCCTCCACAATGTATTCCAAAAGTAGCTCAAGAATTTAGAATCCCGATCCGACACAATAGTCTTTGGAATGCCATGTAACCTCACAATTTCCCGATAGTTCAAATTAGCCACATTAGAACCATCATCGGTTTTATGGAAAACAAAAAAATGAGCCATCTTGGAAAAACGATCAATCACCACCATGATAACATCCTTACCACGTTGAGTGCGTGGCAAAGCAATAATGAAATCCATTGAAACATCGTCCCAAGGTCTGACCGGAACTGGTAAAGGAGTACATTCGCCCGGTTTGAACTTGCTTTTCGATGCTTGAAGAGTAACGCACCTACCCACGATATTGTGAACATCTTTTTACAATCGTGGCCACAAGAAATGCTCTTTCAATATCTCCACGGTCTTTGCCACCCCGAAATGACCAGCTAGTCCTCCACCGTGAGCCTCCCTTACAAGTAGTTCCCGGATAGGATGCTTAGGAACACAAAGTCGTTTTCCTCTAAAAAGAAAACCGTCTTGAATCAAATACTCTCCCTTAGCTCCTGATTTGCACTCAAGATATATTGCACCAAAGTCTCCATCTTCACCATAGTAATCTTTCAAAGTTTCAAAGCCTAAAAGACGAACATCAAGTGTGGACAGCAAGGTATAACGACGAGATAATGCATCGGCTACAACATTACTCTTCCCATCTTTATATTTGGATGAAAAGTGAAATGATTGTAAAAATTTAACCCATTTTGCGTGCCTCGGATTCAACTTCTGCGGCCCATTAATATACTTCAAGGATTCGTGATCAGAATGCAATATAAAATGGTTGGGACGGAGACAGTGACTCCAATGATCAAGAGCCCGAACAATAGCATAAAAATCCTTATCATAAGTGCAATAATTCAATCGAGCACCACCCAATTTCTCCGAGAAGTAGGCAATAGGACGTTTCCCTTGAATCAAAACAACACCTATACCCACGCCACTAGCATCACACTCAACCTCGAATGGTTGAGAAAAATCGGGTAACGCCAAGATATGAGCGGTACACAACCGTTCCTTAATCAGTTCAAAGGCCTGTTTAGCTGCCACGCCCCATTCAAACCCACCCTTCTTTAAACACTCTATAATAGGACTGGTTATGGTGCTAAAATCACGAATGAATCGTCGATAAAAAGATGCAAGCTCATGAAAAGATCGTACCTCACTAACTGTTTTAGGTTCCGGCCATGATCGAATTTCTTCGATTTTTGATTAATCAACCGAGATACCATCCTTGGACACCACGTATCCCAAGAAAACCACGCTCTCCACAAGAAAAGAGCACTTCTCTCGCTTCCCATAAAGTTTCTGATTTCGCAGTGTTTCGAACACTTGCCTCAAATGTTCAAAATGATCGTCTATGCTCCTGCTATACACCAATATATCATCAAGATAAACAACAAAAAATCTGCCCAAGAAAGATTTAAGTACCTCATTCATCAATCTCATGAAGGTACTTGGAGCATTAGTAAGACCGAATGGCATGACGGTCCATTCATATAATCCATGCTTCGTTTTAAAAGCCGTCTTCCATTCATCACCCTCACGCATCCGAATCTGATGGTACCCACTCCTTAAATCAATCTTTGAGAAAATTACCGAGCCACGAAGTTCATCGAGCATATCATCAAGTCTCGGGATTGGAAAGCGATATTTGATGGTTATGTTGTTTACAGCACGGCTATCAACACACATACGCCATGAACCATCTTTCTTTGGCACGAGTAACACCGGAACAGCACAAGGACTCATACTTTCACGCACATAACCCCTCTCCATCAACTCATCAATTTGCCTTTGGAGTTCTTTTGTTTCTTCCGGATTACATCGATAAGCAGCCTTGTTTGGAAGAGTTGAGCCCGGAACAAGGTCAATTTGATGTTCAATGCCTCGAATAGGAGGCAAACCAGCGGGTAATTCATCGGGAAACACATCCCCAAACTCTTCAAGCAAATCGTCAATTGGGTTATGTTCCTGCAAAACAACATTAGCACTCGAATTTTCTTTAGCAACAAGTAAATAAACTTGCTCTCCATGATCAATAGCACGCTCCACATCCCGTTCTCCAATTAACATAGCAGCATGGGCCTTTGCTTTCGGTTTTGAACCTAAAGCATGGACAGCTTGTGGTGACATGGGTTTAAGCACAATTAGTTTCCCTTTATCCTTCAACTCATACTCGTTACTCCTCCCTCTATGCAACACATCCCGGTCATATTGCCATGGTCGTACCAACAAAATATGACAAGCATCCATGGGAATCACGTCACACAACACCTCATCGACATAGGAACCCATAACCAACCCGGGTCTGTTTTGTCACTTTAACGCTGCTAACATCATCTAGCCAATGTAATGCTGTAGATACCTCATTTCTGCACCTCCCGCAAACCACCCGTTGATGATTGGGCCGCATGTTTGGTACGCGGAACGATTTGTGACAGTTCGTAAGTTTATCGTCATTTGATCGCTCAAACACTTGTGTCTACCTCTTAATTGTCATCTACGTGCCGATACGGTCGTTTTGGCAGTAATTAGAGTAAATTTGGAGTCCGGGTCAAAAAACCGTCTTCATTTTCTAAAACCGAGTATATTTCTATTCCATATTTTGCAATCTTTTAATCTTTGGTAAAGGATTTCCCGTAATATTCACACAAAATATTAAGGAAAACAAGATTAATCCGTTATTCCATAACCAAAACAAGGAAATCTTTCTTGCGCAGGAGGAAACCACTTGGGAAAGGACGCAGCAAGTGCTGCGCCTCTTCCAAGAGACGCAGTGCCTGCTGCGCCTCTTCCCAAGTCCTTTTTTTGCGTATTTTTCGTATCTTTTCATATCATTTCGAGATTCACTTCCAAAGTTTCTCCGAAAAACCCTACTTCCTCCGTGTGATTAGTACAAATAGAGACCTTCGGTCTCTCATATTTGTCACGCGAGTGTCCGCCCTTCTCTTCTCCCTTTGCATTCTAGACCACGTTCTTACTTTTTGGCGTCTACGTGCTTGAACATTCGACCACGTAAGCTCGGATCCTTCTGAGTACCAACCTCGTTTTGCATGACCGACCAATTTGACCAACTCCACCATAATCAACTTTAATCAATCTTGTTCATTTTCCTCTTACGAGGGCACTTTCGTCTACATTCGAGTCGATCATCACTAAACGTATACTTAGTTCATCTCGTTTCGTCAAACATGTAAGTCTGAGGGTGTAAATACCAATTTATTATTGTTCTTTATTTTTGTATCATATTGTAAGATTTATGTCGAAAGTATTCTTAAAACCGATTTCTAAAATCTTGTTTAAAACCCCTTTTTACAGATTATCAGAAGACACCCGTCGAGAAAGGACGCAGCAACTGCTGCGCCTCTTAGAAGGGACGCAGTACCTGCTGCGCCTCTTCGTGAGGCTGTCGCAGTTCCTGCTTCCTTTCTTCTTCCTTCGTCTTTTGTTCGTCTATTTGTTTCGTTTTTTTCTTTGTTTGTTCATTATTCTTTTAACATGATAATTTCGGTATGATAATTTTAACATGTAATTCATTATTAGTTTATCATCTTTTAAATCCTGACTTAAATCCCAAGTAATTCATGTTTGCGGGTTTTCGTCATTAAAATCAATTCGGATTTTTAGAGGTTCGATTCATCAATATTGAATCTCAGGAATTCATCTTTGATATATTTGCATCTGTTTATTTATCCATCATTAATTCATCATTAATAACCTGTTTAATAATTAATTTGTTTAGTTTGTTTAGTTCTCATAATTAACCCTTATTAATCTAGTAATTAATTTGTCCTAATTAGTTTTGTCCATGTTTTATCGTTTTTATGACCCCATTCATATGTAAATAATATGTTAATCACTTTCATCCGAGTCAATTACTTATAATCAAGCATTAAATTTACCAATGAACATTAACGAGTTGCGGTTCCGGATTCACAGCCAGAACTCAACCCAGGAACAGACGCAGCAACTGCTGCGCCTCTTCCAAGGGACGCAGCTCTGCTGCTGTAACACTCCCATTTATTCGGGAGCCTTTGGCTAGACATTCCCAAATAAATAGGACTGTTACCATCTCGGTTTCCCGAGGTAGTAGATACAAAGTCCAGCTCACCAAAGTATTTTAAATAAAAACTTTAATGATTACATAAGTTTTACAATTTTAATCAACTAACTTAATATAAAATACAATACAACTCGCAGCGGAAATAAATAAAGTGATATAATTATTCTATGTGATCTAGACTTCAACTATGGTCCAAGTTTGGCTCTCATCCCCATGCTCCCAAGTCAGCTAATCTTTGGTACTTGTCAAATCTGCTCCCCATAATACGGTTCACCGCAGGTGTTCACAAATACACAGTCAACCGCGAGGTTGAGTAGGAATAAAACTAAACAACAAGAACATACAATTATCAATCCAATTCAATTCACTTTCATTGCACAACCCCCTGACAACGTGCTCCTTTCCTTTACTTAGCACAACTCCCTTAACAACGTGCTCACATTACTTTGGTACCCCTCCCTTAACAACGTACCGCAAATATGTAATAGTACCCCTCCCTCACAACGTACATATTACCATCACCCCAGTGTACAAACTCCCTCAACAACGCATAACCGATCACATCACGCAGCTTTTCACAATAATCACATTCCAACCAACGATAGCAATTCAAATCACCTCATCAATACTATTAATATTAGCCAACACAATCAGTATAATTCACCCTCCGAACAATTACAATATGATCAATCAATATATGCAACATAATTCTCCCTCCCAACAATTACGATAATATCAACCAACACAATTCACATACGATCAATTCACTTTTAACGTAAGTAATCCACCATACCAAACATAGATAATTAAAAGTCGAGTTGAGTAGGATTATCCCTACCTGGCAAGCGATTCCAATTAAGCAGCTCGAGCAATCCAAATAAATAAAGCAAATCCGATCCGATTATAATTCTTCACAACCGTCACCTAATCAAAATATTATAATTCAATTTAATTCAATTATTTATTTATTTATTCCTTCTAATATATTAATTAAACTATTATTTTATTTATTATATTTGTTAAAGTTTATGATATTGAAAACCCGATTACTAAAACCCGAGTCACTCGAATTAACTAATAAAAACCCGATTACAAACCACTCCCCAACACACTCAATACACGATTCAACACCCCTCACAAAAACCCACCATTCCCGACACCACAACCACCACAGCCACCACCCAGCCTCGACACACCTAGCCTGTAACCCCACGCATCCAACTCGCCCTAAACCACCAGCTAAACAACCACCAACAACCCACAAACCCACGCCCTTTCACACGACACCAACCGCAACCCCTTCAACCCGTGTCCCAAAACAGCCCAACCCCGACAACCACACCCAACCTCACCACCTCCAGCCACCACCATTCTCACCCCTAGTCCACGACGATTCCAAAGCGACCCTCTAACCTCACTCATGGTCAGAAACGCGGCCACGATGCTCGTCTTAAAACAGCTGCGTCAAAACCCGTGTCCTCCCCTGTTCTTTGCGATTTCCGGCCACCACCCGCACAAACCGCCACCTGCCACCATACCACCACCACCAAAAGGACCGACCACCTTCCCCCGTCACAACCCCTCCATACCTAGGTCAAGACGAGATCAATTAAGGGTTCAATTACCCATTCTAATCACCCACAACCAAACCCGTATAACCCCCTGACCAGCCACCTTTAGCCGCCCTAAACACCATCCTACCACGGTCAATGACGGTCAACAATGGTCAGGTTAGAAACTTGGCAGTCCAATGTCGCTATAGGTCCAATTCCTGAGTCCTATGGTGGTCTATATAAGTCATACTATCGATCTAAAGATGCTTGCATGAAAAGAATATAAACCGATTTAAGATGAATAATTACCTTGAGTTGATTAATTAGTTTATGTTAATTCCTTCTTCTTCCGTCTCCTAAAGCTCCTTCTTTTAATTTGTGATTTATTTCTCAGATTTAAGGTGGTATTTATAGTGTAAGATTTAGAGAATACGAGGTCGATTAGGAAACTATCTTAATTTACCTATTCCAACTAGTATAGAAATTACTATAATTATAATTATAATTATATTATTATTATTATTATTATTATTATTATTATTATTATTATTATTATTATTATTATTATTATTATTATTATTATTATTATTATTATTATTATTATTATTATTATTATTATTATTATTATTATTATTATTATTATTATTATTATTATTATTATTATTATTATTATTATTATTATTATTATTATTATTATTATTATTATTATTATTATTATTATTATTATTATTATTATTATTATTATTATTATTATTATTATTACATATATTACTATTACCATAAGTAGGATTCCCTTATTTTATCTTTACTAATTTATTATCGTCTTAACTTACTATTAGTATCAATATAATTATTATCTTTATATATTTATTATTTCCATATTATATTATAAATTCCCGATATAAATTCCGATCACACTCCTACTCTATTTATTAAACTTCGGTCCACTACTTAATGGCACGTGGTCCAATACTCGATTACTAGCTAAGCCCAATTCCCGACTTGCTTTACTTAATTTATTATTCAACCAACGTTTTATTTGTAATTATTATTATTAGAAATGCTTTTAACTAATTATTAATTTACGTAAATTATTAATAACAAAATACGGGGTATTACAGTCTTCCCTCCTTAAAATGAACTTCGTCCCGAAGTTCGCCCACAACTACTATCGCAATACTACGCATCATTCAACATAATCAATTATAAAATAAATTAACTATTAAACTCACTTAATTATTATAAAATCGTATCATACTTATTAGAATGTATCACAAAACTAATTTCCAAAACATAAGAATGTATTGTAAGAATAAACTTAAAATATGAGGTATTAGAGCTGCGCCTGTTCCCGGTTGATTTCTGTCCTTGAAGTCCCGTTTCTGCTTTGACCTAGTTTAGCTTACGTATTTAATTAACTATTAATCGTATTATCACCCTAATTTATGTTCGTTTATTTATTTATCCTTTTTTTTCTAAAACCATCCATTTTAAATGTATTTTCGACATAAATCGTTAAATCCGATGTAATTATTGTAATTTTCCTTTATTGTATTATTGTTGTATTTCTTTTATTGTATTGCTTGTATGCTCTCACATGTAATCAATCTAAATTCCTACCTCGACATTATTGCATGTTAAATTACGTGTTAACCGACTTAGTCTAATTATCACATGCTAGGATTAATCTAATAGATGTTGCATTGCATGCATTTAAATCGACAATATATCCGAGTACATACAATTTTACCTAATCATTAGTAGAGGCCGCTATCGAGGCGGGCGGGATTAGGTGTTCGATCAAAAGAGCTTCCTAATACGTACCCTCACCCCTTACTCCAGATCTCTGTGAACATCCAATGTTCATTGGCATCCACGAGAGTCATTCTAGACATAGAATGCTAAGGGTAACGAGTTCTTGGTGTTCATGTCACTACTTTGTGTCTTGACATGGCACGAGGTATTCGAACGGTTTCCAATTTTCCATAATAAATTGGTGGCGACTCCACAAATGCAAACGCTTGTTCCCAAGCGCCTCCGTGGGCCCGCGTCCACAGTTTGGCGACTCCGCTGGGGATAATACACTTACGTGTAGCCAAAAGGGTGAAACTTGAACAAGGTTAGGGAATATTTTGTACAAGATAATTGTCGGTTTTCATAACTCGGTCTTCCTAGATCGTTTATTCAGCCTTCCTAGGCCCAACCCAACCCATTCGACCAATCGTCCTGTCTAAACGGTCCTAATTCTTATTTGGGCCTAAGGATGGATAGCGATTGACATCATCCATACCATGGTACTTACTCTTGTTTGTATCAAGGACTTTCACTACTTGAGGAAATGGACTAGGAATCGGCCTTACTCTTGTTTGGTACGAGCCTCTCCACAGACTTCGGGTTTGATTGTTCGGTATGACAACCCATCCTTTAAACCAAAACCCTTTTAAATGCACTCAGCATCCCGTTATAATGCTTGTATAATGTTTGTACCATATGTGATCACCATTTCTAAACAAACCATGACGATTTTTGTAAAATCAAAATCCTTCTCTAAAATGTAAAAATTTCGAAACTTGGGCCTAATATTAGCGCAAAACCAGTCGAAACTCTGTCCAATTGTCGAGTCAAAATCCGGGCCTTAAAACCCATTTCAAAACCTCACTTCGAGTCCACTCCTACAACTACACTAAAGTTGACTAGGACCAATATTTTCAAGCTTGGTCATTTCCTCAAAACTCACTTGACACAAGTGGCACACTCTCACTTCTCGAGTCAAAACATTTCTTTTCAAGTAAGTGTGCTAGAATGGTCGATCGTATTTTTATTCGTCGTCGATCTCTTATCCAGTTTTCAAGATGCCTGAAACAAGCGACGTGAACTTCAAGCAACTCCAGAATGGTAATGATCAAATCCTAGCCGCGCTAGCTCGTCTCCAACTTACTCAAGACCAAGTGTATGGCCGCCTTGACACAATTGAGGGCCGAATATATGCCATGGAAACGAGGATGCCTCCTCGAGAAAGTGAAGTGTCTGATGAATTTGTGAACAACTTCGGGGACAAAAACCCTCCCATAGGTATGACTGCAGCTGAGAAATGACTCCAATACTTGGAGGAACAATTGATGTATCTCAAAGGGGATGACATTTATAGGGGAAAAAATCGCAAATATGAAGCCGTGAGTTCCAAGTTGCCAACCAACTTCAACATGACGGATATCCTTAAATTCAAGGGGCATGAAAACCCTTTGAACCATATCCGTGCTTTCAAGGATTACATGTCTATCAAAGGCATTAAACCCGAGATGTTCTTAAGGATCTTTACTTCATCTCTTGACACCATCCCAAAACAATGGTTCTATTCGCTAGAGCATAAGAAAATCGCTACCGGGGATGATGCCGCAATCGAGTTTGCTAAACAATATGCGGATAGTGCTGAAATCCAAGTCAACATGCGCACATTAGAGGTTCTTACCCAAAATGACAAGGAAGGATTCACCGACTTCCTAAGTCGGTGGAGGAAGACTAGTACTCAACTTGTTGAATGTCCGGTTGAAGCTACCCTCGTAGAGAAATTCGTAGACAACCTAAAGCCCATCTATGCAAATCATTTGAGGTATAAAAACATTAAGACCTTCAAAGATTTAACCGTACTAGGGACAAGGATCGAAGATGACATCCGTAAAGGGCTCTTGTCCAAAACGATAGGTCGTGGATATCAAGGCTCAACAAGCCGTTCTTACCGCTCTACTAGCAAGACTAATGAAGTTAATCTTCTCGAGCCATCTAAGAAGAGTACCCCACCAAGGAAATTCACAAATCTAGGGGACACATATTCCAACGCTCTGAAAAGGTTGATGAAGCTGGGTAAACTTCAACCCATAGGCCCTACAACCGAACCAGAAAAGAAGTCCAAATTCTGGGATGAGAATTCGTACTACAAATACCATAGAGGTAAAGGACATGATACAGAAAAATGCTACAAACTGAAAAATGTACTTCAAGATATGATTGAAGACGGTCGCCTACCAATACCACCTGGAGGTAAGCCTAATAACACTCTTGGAATTCTAGTGATCACAAGTGAAGAATCTACCATAGATTTCTCACACCTCATTACTCCAGTTGAAGATGAAATTCATGCAATAGAGAATGAAGGGAACTACTCTACCATTTCTCCAACCATCACTGATTACATTGCATGGGTAAAGAGTGTGAATAGGCAAGTCATGGAACTAGAGAGTGCAGTGGCAACCCTACATGGTCCCAACGCCACACCTAAAGAAAGTGCACCACTAGTCTTCTCTCAAAACACTACGATGGAAGAGGTAGTAGCCGTGGTTGACGAGCTAGTCGACCAAATTATCTAATTAGAGACTGGAATCATGAGAATGAGGGAACTTGCTGCCATCAATGGGATATGGGCCGATGATGATGAAGACAAGTGATGTGAACATTATTTGCGCACATTTAGTCCCCTAATTGAGCCTATTTTTCATACTATTATAACGTTCCATAGCCATTTTATCCGTCAAATCCTTCCTATTTTCTTTTCTAGTGCATTTCATATGTTTTGTAGAAAAGGAGATAATAAGGCGGAAATTCCCGTCTTTCGTGCATATTTGGAAACTTTTTGATGATATTGGATGGAATAGTATGAAGAGGAGTCAAGAATGATGATGAAGGATGTAGGAATAAAGAGTATATAGAAGGATCATAGGGTTAAAAAGCAAGGATGACGAGAAGTAAGCCAATGCAAAAAGAAATTGCTCGGAACCAAACCAAGAGTTTCTCCTTTGGCTTTGAAAGTATACTAGATGGAACGGCGTTGAAAAAACAAGTGATCTAGGCTTTTGAATCACTCCAATAGGAGTCCGGATGAGAAAATGACGTCCGTTTTACAATCCGAGGTCAAACAAAGAAGCTGTCCGCCAATCCGCTCGTCCCGAGACACAAGACGCTCGGATTCCTGGGACACAATCCGCCCGTCTTCCCCTCAAGATGCTTGGATTCCTGAGACACAATCCGCCCGTCTTCCCCTCAAGACGCCCGGATTCACCCAATCCGCCCGTCTTCCCCTCAAGACGCTCGGATTGTTAGACAGAAAGAAAAAAATAATTACACAGCCCAGAATCCGGCGTCCCGAGACCAATACGCTCGGATTCACTTACAGCAACTTTCATGTTCTTCTTGTTCTATGAAGGATGCGCATATTTTTCAAAGACCGGCGAAAAGGAGACCGGAGTCTCTCTTGAGACCGGCGATTCCTTACCCAACAATTAGCATTGTTAAATTACTATTTTACCCTTGCTTAACCTAATGATGCTCTATTATATATACCCCATTTGTAATAATCAAATCATCAAGTTTTCATTAGGTTAAATCAATCCTTCCTTAGATTAGATTAGGAGTAGATTGGAATAGATTACTCTTTAATCTTTCCACAAATTACACATTAATCTTTCCTTAATTATTGTTCAAGTTTATTATTGGGTAATTGAAGATTATTGGGTTATTATTGGAGAATTGACAACTCTTCATCAATCAATCAAGTTCTCTTCTTTTATTCTTTGCTTTATTATTTGGAATCATCTCAAGTTTGGTATAATTTTTTTACCCTTTACTCTTTATTGTTTATTTCCTCATTCTCTTATCATGTTTACACTTGTTGTGATGATTGACACCATTAATGACATGTTTACCATGATAATAAGTGAGTAGTCTCTTTAGCTAGGATTAGTGGGTAATTAGGGGAAACAAACATGGGGAATGATTCATGCTTAATCCAATATGTTTTCATAATTAGCTTGCTTGCTTGTTGTGATGTCAACTTTATGCACATGTTATGTTTGATGAAATGCTAAGCCTATGAATCCTTGCATTTACAACCATATCTTATCTACTTAACTTGACTTGTAAGATATAAACCAACTCGAGTCTTGTTAGACCATGCATAGAAGTTGAATAGGAGGAAAGTAAGTCGACTTGTAGGTGTTGTACAATCTAATCGAATCGGCTCCGGGACCCAACTCTTCCTATGAACCGTAAGACATAAACCAACTCGGTTCCTCCATAACATTAATTGCATGCAACTTTGTGAACATGTTTGTATGATCAACTCCCATGAATCCCCTATGAACCCATGACATCCTAGTGCTTTTAGTCATTTGTTTACATTTCTTAGTTCATTGTTTGCTTTACTTTATTGCTTGCATTAGTCTAGGACACAACTACAAACCCAAACAAATTGTGACACTAGCATAAATTGAGATAGATAGACTTAGAACCCAAAGCACACCGTCCCATGGATCGACCTCGACTTAACCACTAACTAGTTGTTTGTTGAGTATTATAAATGTGTTTTGATTGGGTGTACAACGACACGCTCACGTCAAAAATGGCGTCGTTGCCGGGGATGGTGCTATGTGATTAACTTCTTACTCGTTTGTCTATTTTAATTATGCTTTTACCTTGAGGAACTTGTTCCTCAAGGATTGTTCTTACCATTTTTGTGTAGTTTCCATTCTTGTAGTTGTTTCCTTGTCTTAGCTATGATGGCTCAAGACTTGACATATGGAGTATGTTTGGATCTTTTGAGTATGACTATGGGTATGGGGAGTTTGAGGAGCAAGTCAACACAAACCTACCTTACTATTTGTACAATGAAAATCCTAACCACTACCCCAATTTTTCCCACCAAAATCACCACATCCATTATCCACAACAACCACCCACCCAAAACTCACTTTGCAACCAATTCCAAATGCCACAATATGAGCACTTTCACACCCACCCACAACAAAAAGATGGGCCCAACTTTGACATTCAAGATATGGTTCTCCAAATGATGCGAGACCAACAAAATTTCTTCACACAAATTCTAGAGGAGAACCAAAATAGGAACAATGTTCTCCAAAGCATTGTTACCCATGGTGAGGAGTTGGCAATTCGAATATCCCAAATGAAAGCAACCCAAACAAACACTCCCCACCAATCCTTGAGCATTGAACATGAATGTGAATTTGAGGCAATGACCTTTGATGAAGAAGATGTGAAGTGGAAAGAGCCAATCTTCTTGAGCTCTTGTGAATATGAAAGTGTGGTATTTGATGATGAAGACATGAAGTTGATTAAGCCAAATACTCTTAGCCTTTTTGAGTATGAGGGTGTGACTTTTGATGTGGACTTTAAGGTGTTGGAGAAAGAGTTAATGAAGAGGAGTGAAGCCCCTATTTATGATTCTTATGGAGATAGCGACGATGACAAGCCTGTGGAGGAAGCTTATGCGGAATATATGTCCTGCATTGAAGAAGAGGAATGGAGTTGTGAGATTGCCTCACTTGAGGAGCCTATCCTTGAGAAGTTTGAGGTATGCTTCCATGAAGAAGATGAATTCCTCTTTCCTATTGACCATGAAGACCCCTTCGCACCCACCATGGAACCTATGATTGTTGGAGATGATGTGGAAGTCCTTCTCTAAAAAGTCAAATCATCATATAAAGGGTACTTGGTGGAGAAGCTCAAGAACAAACTTGCAAATGAACTTGCTTGTGGAAATTTGGCACCCACAACATCAATTCCTAAGGTATCCGGTCATCAATGTTATGAGAATTCTCCTTCTACCTTGGAAGGATTGAATAATAAAAGTGCTATCATCATCACCAAAATTAAAGAAGAAGTTGGTGAGTGGAAGTCTACGGATGAAAATGAACCATAATTCATACCTAGTGTTGACAAGAATCATGGGCTTATTGGTTTCAAGCACTGAGAAAGCTCTAGTACCAAGGACAAGGTGAAAGAAAGAACTTATGGCAAGCTTCCTTGGCCTAATTTCACGTTTAAATGGAGCAACCCATACTTATGCTTGTTTGGAGCTTGTTCACAAGCTTTTGATCTTTTTCTAAGAGCCTTGAGCTCTATGGACAAAACAAAGGACCTCAATAAGGAATGAGTTTGGTGGAGTCCTCCCTCAAACCACCATTTGTATGATACCCTTTCCCTTGACCTTGCATATACATTTAGCTTGCATTTGTATTTTATTTCATATTGCATTTACATTAGTTAGTTCATATAGTATAGTTTGCATTGTAATATATCTCACATGATTCATGTAGTTAGTTGCATATAGACTAGAATTCTTGCATAGTCACTAATGACCAATCCTATTCTTTTCTACACTAGAAATAGTGTTTAAATCGGTTTGGGGAGGTTTGATCATAGGTGACCATAGTTTACTAGAAAACATGCATCATATAATATAGTGTAGATTGCATTCATTTATTATATATGTCATATAAATTGCATTTAGGTAGAACATGCATTCATTCATATCATATCATTGCATTTGCACTTCAATTTCCATAAAACTTTAAAAATCCAAAAACATGTATTTCTTTCCATTCCTACTCCTACATGTACATTGAGGACAATGTCCAAAATAAAGTGGGGGATGAGAATTTATATTCCAAAATGCATAAAAATTGAAAAATTTCGAAAAATCACAAAAATATGTATTTTAATTTCATAAAAACAAAACCCATAAAAATTGAAAAATCAAAAACATGTTCATTTCCTTTATATTGTAGTCTTGTGTATATATTGTTTGTATATATTGTGTTTGTCTTTGCTTATTCACATTGATCGACTATGCCACATCCGAGACATGAGGATATTGAAGACCGCATGGTGTGATCTTTCCAATCTCCTTTTTCCTCTTTATGTTAATGACTATGTGGCTTTATTTTGATTGATGTAGTATAAACAATGTGAATTTAGGACTTGCATTTAGATTATTTGGCATATTAGTTAATAGAATCATATGCATTAGGATGTATATATGATAGTTGCATCATGGCATATAGTTGCATGTTAGAAAAACTTTGTGAAAGCATCTATTTGGGAAACTTGACAAGTGTACATAAGGCCCTTGCAGATACTTTTTCTTCTTAAGACTTTGCTTGTTAGAATACTTGTAAAACACCCTAAGATGTGTCATGCTAGTATCCTTTGACCCATGGATTAAGGCCTAGTCGAGAGTACCTTGTGGTGTGATAACTCCTTGGCTACCGTTTATTTCAAGGTGACCCTTGAAACCATGCAACCATCATTCATCCATGTTCTACCATACATTTTGTCATCAAAAAGGGAATGGGGACAAAAAGAAATTGTTCAAAAATTTGAGTTCAAGAAATGAAAAGAAAAGAAAAGAAAAAGTTTGCAATTGCATCAACAGAAAAGAGGAGTAACAAAAATGAAAACTCCTATGCTTCAAATATAAGGCACCCTCATTACTAATTGGGGTGACTTTGAAAATGTTCAAAAGAAAAATGCAAAAGTTGAAAGTTGTCAAGTATTGAAATGCCAAACATCAAAAAGAAATGGCAAAAAGAAAGTGTTCTCAAATGTTATATGCCACAAGAAATTGGGGGGAAAAACAAACAACAAAAGAAAACTCCCAAATGAAACTCAAAATTCTATCGATCCCTTTATCCATCGTATCCACTTTTGTGCATGATAGAGAGGGGACGCCCCTTCTTCTTGTCTAGGCAAGAGGGGGAATTCCGCGATCCTCCAGTGTTTCTAACACCATAGGGAGTCTATTCTTGACAAAAGCATTTAACAATTGGGGATAAAGGTACCCTAGCTTGACACAACTTGGAGGTGATTTATTGGTATCCTTCTAGGCTTAGTAGTTTGAAGAAATTGCATCTATGAAGGAGTGTGTACCCTTGAATTACTTCCCTTGTAGATAATTTCCGCCACTTAGATGAGGAAAGTGGCTATTCTTTTGTAGATGCATCCATTACTTGATTTTGTGTGCTTTAATGATTGGATGTGTCGCCATTTTGGCAAGACCCACCTTGCCTTGCAAGAAGGCATCCTACCTCATGGTTGTCTTGTTGTGAGTTGAAGGGGCGGAGTGAGACCCGCTAATTGTCTCATATCAGCTATATTAGTATGTTAGTTTGAATAAGGGTCCTAGTTTTTGTCACCTCTTTACTCGGAACGAGTAAAGGTTCGGTTTGGGGATATTTGATGTGAAAATTATTTGCGCACATTTAGTCCTCTAATTGAGCCTATTTTTCATACTATTATAACGTTTCATAGCCATTTTATCCGTCAAATCCTTCCTATTTGCTTTTCTAGTGCATTTCATATGTTTTGTAGAAAAGGAGATAATAAGGCGGAAATTCCCGTCTTTCGTGCATATTTGGAAGCTTTTTGATGATATTGGATGGACTAGTATGAAGAGGAGGCAAGAATGATGACGAAGGATGTAGGAATAAAGAGTATATAGAAGGATAATAGGGTTAAAAAGCAAGGATGACGAGAAGGAAGTCAATGCAAGAAGAAATTGCTCGGAACCAAACCAAGAGTTGCTCCTTTGGCTCTAAAAGTATGCTAGATGGAACGGCATTGAAAAAACAAGTTATCTAGGCTTTTGAATCACTCCAATAGGAGTCCGGATGAGAAAATGACGTCCGTTTTACAATCCGAAGTCAAACAAAGAAGTTGTCCGCCAATCCGCTCGTCCCGAGACACAAGACGCTCGGATTCCTGGGACACAATCCGCCCGTCTTCCCCTCAAGACGCTCGGATTCCTGAGACACAATCCGCTCATCTTCCCCTCAAGACGCTCGGATTCCTGAGACACAATCCGCCCGTCTTCCCCTCAAGACGCTCGGATTCACCCAATCCGCCCGTCTTCACCTCAAGACGTTCGAATTGTTAGACAGAAAGAAAAAAATAATTACACAGCCCAGAATCCGAGCGTCCCGAGACCAATCCGCTCGGATTCCCTTACAGCAACTTTCGTGTTCTTCTTGTTCTATGAAGGATGCGCATATTTTTCAAAGACCGGCGAAAAGGAGACCTGAGTCTCTCTTGAGACCGGCGATTCCTTACCCAACAGTTGGCATTGTTAAATTACTATTTTACCCTTGCTTAACCTAATGATGCTCTATTATATATACCCCATTTGTAATAATCAAATCATCAAGTTTTCATTAGGTTAAATCAATCCTTCCTTAGATTAGATTAGGAGTAGATTAGAATAGATTACTCTTTAATCTTTCCACAAATTACACATTAATCTTTCCTTAATCATTGTTCAAGTTTATTATTCAAGTTTATTATTGGGTAATTGAAGATTATTGGGTTATTATTGGAGAATTGACAACTCTTCATCAATCAATCAAGTTCTCTTCTTTTATTCTTTGCTTTATTATTTGGAATCATCTCAAGTTTGGTATAATTCTTTTACCCTTTACTCTTTATTGTTTATTTCCTCATTCTCTTATCATGTTTACACTTGTTGTGATGATTGACACCATTAATGACATGTTTACCATGATAATAAGCGAGAAATATCTTTAGCTAGGATTAGTGGGTAATTAGAGGAAACAAACATGGGGAATGATTCATGATTAATCCAATATGTTTTCATAATTAGTTTGCTTGCTTGTTGTGATGTCAACTTTATGCACATGTTATGTTTGATGAAATGCTAAGCCTATGAATCCTTGCATTTACAACCATCTCTTATCTACTTAACTTGACTTGTAAGATATAAACCAACTCGAGTCTTGTTAGACCATGCATAGAAGTTGAATAGGAGGAAAGTAAGTCGACTTGTAGGTGTTGTACAATCTAATCGATTTGGCTCCGGGACCCAACTCTTCCTATGAACCGTAAGACATAAACCAACTCGGTTCCTCCATAACATTAATTTCTTACAACTTTGTGAACATGTTTGTATGATCAACTCCCATGAATCCCCTATGAACCCATGACATCCTAGTGCTTTTAGTCATTTGTTTACATTTCTTAGTTCATTGTTTGCTTTACTTTATTGCTTGCATTAGTCTAGGACACAACTACAAACCCAAACAAATTGTGACACTAGCATAAATTGAGATAGATAGACTTAGAACCCAAAGCACACCGTCCCATAGATCGACCTCGACTTAACCACTAACTAGTTGTTTGTTGAGTATGATAAATGTGTTTGATTGGGTGACCCGACGACATCACCCACATCAACGAGTATCTCACTGAACACTACCTAGTCAAAATCAGTGAAGAATTAGTCCAAAATGGTGAAGACCAAGATGTAGACCACCTTACTCGTTCGGGACGCCCATACCAAAACACTTCTCAAAACAATCTCATAGCACACGGTCCAACCAATGCGGTTATACCAAATGATAACGAAGAAGGCTCTACTAACCATTTGCTAAAGCAACTACAGAAGACAAAGGCTGATCTTTCAGTCTGACAACTAGTGGCAAGCTCATTCCCACATCGCCAAGCTTTACTGCAAGACTTGACCAAACTAAATGTGGCACATAACTCCACACCTGACGACGTGGTCAACTTGGTCTTCCAGGAATCACCGAAACTAAGTAATCCTATTACTCTCGGATGAAGATTTGCCACCCTTTGGTGCTAGTCATAACTTGGCTCTTTACATCACTGTCATTTGCCTAAAGAAGAATGTGCCAATGACTTTGGTAAATGATGGCTCCGCAGTCAATGTCATACCCCTAAAAACGGCATACAAATTGGGCATGAAAGAGTCGGATTGGACCCCTACCAATCAAGGTGTTCGCGCATATGATGGTACACGGCGAAAGGTAGTAGGACTCGTTAACCTAACCATAGCCACAAGGCCAATTGAGCGAAAGGTCAACTTCCAAATAGTGGACATTGAGGCATCCTTTAACATACTTCTGGGAAGACCCTGGATTCACGCTTCCAAAGCGGTAACATCCACACTCCACCAGAAAATCAAAATCCCACTAAATGGAAAGGTGGCGACGATCACTTCGTCACCCATCAAAGTAGTAATCGAAAAGAAGTCAAGTAATCAAGTCCTTGCAGATCCAGTACACGAACTTGGGGGCTTCCATATCATAAATGTCATAGAAAGTGAGTTAGCACCCTTATACTTCAATCACTACTCTAACTTAGTGGTCAACCACATACTCAAAACCCAGAGATACTTGCCGGGAATGCCTTTGAATCCTATCCGAAGAAACACTTTTGCACCCTGCAAAGAGGGTAACTCACAAAGAATACCCCTTGGACTAGGATACAAACCCACTAAAGAGGAAGTTCTCAAGATGATCACTCAAGTTCAAAACCGTAAGAACGTGGGAATCCAAATGCGACCCTACCTCCCTACCCTAAATGGATACTTCGTTAGGGAAGGAAGTCAAGATATCTTTCACGGATTTCCTGAGCCTTAGCACTATCTCGAAAGGAAGCTAGCCGGAATCGAGATCTTTCACGACTGCTACTTCATTCCTCCAGAAACGGTTCCTACCGTCAAGACTCATCAAGCACCTTGCTTAGACGAATAAGCCGTGAGTCGTCTATTTGGAGAAGACCGATTTGTTAGAGCCGCGCAGGATAAGATCATTACCATGATACTTCAAGACGATCACTTCAACCCTACCGCGTTAATCACAGAAACTAACACCAATCAACAGAAAGGATGGTGAAAATCGATCAAGTGGACAAACAATCAAGGAAGACTCTTCAAGCTCATCACTGGAGAAGGAGAGATGTTCAAAGGAGAACTAGAAGACGATGAATTCGAGTCAGAGTTGGAGTCTAGATAAGTTCCTAGAGAGTCTCCTCCTGTCGTCATTCCCACTCCCCTTGTTTCTCCTAGCTTAGTGTCAAATAGCAACAGTAGTTCGGGAAATGTCCCAACGGCTGTCCCTTTACCACCACTGACTACAGATCAGATGGCTTCTTTATTTCAACTTTTCTCAAATTTTAATATGAATAAATCAGGTTCTGCTTACTCTTCGTGTTATCTTGAATGCAATTCTGTTTACGATGATAATGAGGATGACCCAGACCCAGACTCAATCGAAATACCTCCCTACATAGCCACAGAAATACTACAAGAGGGGGAAGGGGGACCAGTGATAGAAAATACTGAACCCATCAACGTAGGAACTGAACTAGAACCCCAAGAACTTAGGATAGGGACGACCTTGAGCCCCACAGAAAGAGCCAATTTCATAGACCTCCTACACGAGTTCAAAGACGTTTTTGCTTGGTCCTACAAAGATATGCCAGGGATCGACAGGGACATCGCAGAGCATAGAATCCCAATCAAACCAGGTTTTAAACCCGTGAAACAGAAGCTTCGTCGAATGAGGACAGAATGGGCTCTCAAGATCAAAGAAGAAGTCGATAAACAATTCAAAGTCGGTTTCATCAAAGTTTCCGAGTACTCAGACTGGGTAGCTAACATGGTACCCGTACCCAAAAAGGATGGGAGAATCCGTGTTTGTGTTGACTTTAGAGACTTAAACAAAGCGAGTCCTAAGGATGATTTTCCTCTACCACATATCGACATATTAGTGGATAATACGGCCGATCACGCATTACTATCCTTCATGGATGGATACGCAGGATATAACCAGATCAAGATGGCCATAGAAGATATGCATAAGACCGCCTTCGTCACTCAATGGGGAATCTATTGCTACGCGGTTATGCCGTTTGGGTTAATCAACGCCGAAGCTACATACCAACGCACCGCAACTACGCTCTTACTTGACATGATGCATAAAGAAATTGAGGTATACGTAGATGACATGATTGTCAAGTCCAAGGAAAGATAGGGGCACATTGCGAACCTTCACAAATTCTTCTCAAGGCTACGGAAGTACAACATGAGACTAAATCCTCAGAAATGCGCATTCGGAGTAACATCTGGTAAACTCCTGGGATACGTTGTTAGCCAATGAGGAATAGAAATAAACCCTTCTAAGATCAAAGCTCTAATCGAAATGCCGCAACCTCAAACGGAGAAAGAAGTTATAGGATTCCTAGGCATGGTGCAATACATAAGTCGATTCATATCGAAACTCACCATGATCTGCGAACCTATCTTCAAGAAGTTAAAGAAAACAGATCACACCATGTGGGATGATGACTGTCAGAAGGCTTTCGACCGAATCAAGGAAATATTAGCCAAACCACCAGTGCTCATGCCACCCCAATGAGATCAACCTCTTGGTTTATATCTCACGGTAACTGAAACGGCCATGGGCGCCATGCTAGCTCAAACTGTAGGAAAAGAAGAAAGAGCTATCTACTACCACAGTAAGAAGTTCTTGGAGTACGAGTGGAAATACACACCACTCGAGAAGACATGCCTCGCACTTGTGTGGGCAACGAAGAAGCTACGACATTACATGCTTAGCTACTTCGTCAAAATATACTCCAAAATGGATCCTATCAAATACCTCTTCGAGAAACCCGTTCTCAATGGACGTTTAGCAAGATAGACTTTGATGCTCTCAGAGTTCGATCTCAAGTATGTACCTTTGAAAGTTATAAAGGGGCGCGCCGTTGCCGAATTTTTCGCAGAAAATCCCATCAATGATACACAAACGATAGACACCTGGTCGTTTCCGGATGAGGATATACTCCAAATAGATGCAGACTCCTGGGACTTCTATTTTGATGGGGCATCGAACTTAAGAGGATTTAGAATATGAGTGTTGATTATTTCTCCTGAAGGCGAGCATACACCAATATCTGTCAAACTCGACTTCGAGGTGACAAATAATGCTGCAGAATACGAAGCTTGTCTCATTGGATTGCAAGCGGCAATAAGTTTAGGCATCAAGAATCTTCGAGTACATGGGATTCATCTTTGATCATCAACCAAATTACGGTATCTTGGAAAATCCAAAGCGAAAGCTTAGAACCTTATCAAGCCAGAATAGACCAAGTCGCCCAATTCTTCGATCAAGTAACCTACCTACATCTACCACGAGAAGAAAATCAATTTGCAGATGCTCTTGCAAAACTTGCATCTTTGATTAATATGCCGGATAGCATGGTAGAAATGCCTTTATGCATCGAACAATGATCAGAGCCAGCTTATGTGCACCAAATCACCAATGAAGAATAAGTCACAGAGGAACCTTGGTTCCAAGCAATCCTAAACTTCAAGCTCAATGGCACCTATCCACCAGAAATGGACAAAAGGGGACAACGCGCTATCCGCTTGCTAGCTTCACAATACGTTCTCATGCAAGGAGAATTATACAAAAGAACACATCTTGGTGTAATCCTATGTTGTCTTGATCATTCACAGGCACGGAAAGTGATGGAAGAAGTCCATGATGCAGAATGTGGCCCTCACATGAATGGACCCATGGCAAAGAAAATCACACGTTTGGGGTATTATTGGACCACGATGGAATCTGATTGCATCAAATATGTAAGACATTGCCATAATTGCCAAATCCTCGGGAATGTGCAACATGTCCCTCCTTCATTGCTTTACACCATGACATCTCCCTGGCCAATTTATGCTTGGGGAATTGACATCATCGGCAATATCACTCCAGCCGGAACAGGATGTCACTGTTTCATCCAAGTAGCAATCGATTATTTCACCAAGTGGGTAGAAGCGGCTTCCTACACCAGTCTTACAGCCAAGAACGTGGCAAAGTTCATACAAACCAACATTATCTGTCGATGTGGTTGCCCACATGAGATCATCAGTGACAATGGATCACATTTCCAAGCTGAGACTGAACAATTGCTAGCCAAGTATAAAATTAAGCATCACCATTCCTCGCCATATAGTCCACAAACCAATGGCGCGGTAGAGGCAGCAAACAAAAACGTTGTCACGATTCTCAAGAAAACGATTGACAACTATAGAGATTGGCCAAGCAAGATACCCTTTGCTTTATGGGGATACCGTACATCTGTTAGGATGCCCACTAGGGCCACCCCTTTCTATTTGACCTACGGTATGGAGGCTGTACAACCAGTCGAGCTAGAATTACCATCCTTGCGTATTTTACTCGAAAGTCAAATCCCAGAAGCCGAGTGGAAGAGGGATAGATATGAAGAACTTATCCTCCTGGATGAACGAAGGTTACGTGCATTACATAATGTGCAAACATACCAAGCATGTATCAAACGAGCCTTCAACAAAAGGGTTAAGCCAAGGAACATCAAAGAAGGAGACTTGGTCCTCAAATCAATTAGAGCTCTTTTACTTATCGATCCACGAGGAAAATTCAAACCCAATTGGTCGGGCCATTTCTAGTCAAGTCCATACTTCCAGGGGGTGCGGTTAGAATCACAGACCTAGATGGCTCCTCCTCCAGAGAGTCCGTTTGTGGCTCTGGTGGTTCCTGTCTTCGATCTACCTCGGAGACAAGGGAGAGAGGCTATCGACGTAGCTCATTCCCTTTCTTTCTGAACCGAGCGACCTAGGCCGTTGGGACTGGGTCACTGCTGGTTTTGCGGTCCTCATTCGCTTTATGAGGGCCATGGTTCGTCCGGAGTTGATGGAGAATGGGACTTCTCCTGCCGCTGTTGGCCCTGGACTGCTGTTGGAGGTATAAACCTTCATCTTATTTCATGAAAGATCATTTCCTTTTCTTATCGAATCATGAAAGATCGTTGTTAACTATCTTGTTTTACAGGCGTGGGTGTACTCCGACTTTCCGGGTCTCGCGCCCAAGAGGACGGAGCCGGTGGAGAGGGCCTATCCCGTTGTGAGGGATTGGGTGATGTATCGTACGAGGAGCCGACATTCCTTTCACAACGTCTGTCGACGGGAGGTGAACGCTCTTCAGTTGGACGGCGTGAGTACTTCACCTTGTGTTTGTTTGTCTTTCCCTCTTTATTTTAGAACTGATCATAAGAATGACCCTTCGTTTGCTTTTCTTAGTGGGTGCCCAGGCCTTGGGTGGACTACGCTGGCGCTCCTCTCTTTGTGACTGAGGTCCTTCGACCTAGGAGCTCGAGCCGGTTGCTGCTTAGGACGTCGATGGGTCCTGTGTGGTACTTGGGCGAGCGTTTGGCTCGTCAGTCCTCTCGGGATATCTTGACGGTTCCCATCGATCCTCCTCGGACGATGTTCAGGGAGCCTTTTGAGGCTGAGAGGGAGGCTGACTTGGCAGGCGTTGGTGGTGACGTCCTCCTTCTTCATGGTGAGGACTACTTGGCGTTCCTCTACGGGAGGCTGGCGTATTGGCCGATCGTGGTAAGTGTGTTACTCTTTCTTTTGATTTTTTTGAGAACACGATGAATGATCATCGGTTAATGGAAATCATTTGACTTTGCAGGAGGTCGAGGCGGCGGGCATCGAGCCCCTAGAGTACCCTGAGACCCTTGAGTACACTGACGCGACGGGGATAATGACGATCTCCGAGATGCGTGACTTTGATGCGGCGGTGAGAGATGCTGGCTTGGACGAGTGGCAGCATCTGATTCGGAGGGTGAGTCTCCTAACTTGCATAATTTTGTGTAAGAACACATTTGCTTGAGTTTGTCCAATTGTTAAGAATCTCTTCTTCTGAAATGCAGGTTACGCCATCCCGGTTCGTGGCTTTGTGGAGGGTAGCCAACCGGCTGCGGGCTACTACCGTCGAGGCACTTGCTGGCGGCCGAGGACGTCAGGTATGAATCTTCCATTTACTTCATTTTCGAATTTTCTAACTTTCCTTATGTTTGAAATGATTGACATGAGCCAATTCTTGCTGTTTGCAGAGGGAGCGTGAGCTGGAGCGAGAGCTTGCCTAGTCTCGGGAGGAGACAGCTCGCCTGCTGTGGGAGCTCAAGGTCCGCGACGCTGAGGTTGCTGGTCTCGAGGTGAGATTTGCTGAGCTAGGCGGCGACCAGCAGTAGTTTGCTTGTTGTTTTTGTCTTCGGCTGTATTTTGAACATTTTTTACATTTTTAGGACCTACATTTTGGACATTCGGACTTTGTTTTGGGGCTTGAGCTCCCAGTTTGGTGTACATGTCCCCTTTTGATTGTATATATGATGGCCTGAGTGCCTTTGCTGCTGGATTGCTTTGTTTGTACCTGCAGGTTAGCTTTGAACAGGTTTGGTAGATGACGGTTTATGCCGTCATGCTGCCGAAATTTGCACGAAAATCACATAAAACATACATTTGTACACATGGCCTAAGTTAGCGCAAAACGACTCGGAAATGCAAAAATGCAAAAAATTTGCCGGAAATGACCGGACGGAAAAATTTGCTGGAAATGACCGGACGGTAAGGAAAAAGGAAAAAATAGAAACATATAAGTTTGAAATGTAATGTGGAACGAGAGTGAAATGATTCCCCAAAAAGAAAATTAAAAAAAAAATGTAGAAGTTTGAAAATGAATAAATTAAATTGGTGAAATTATTCCCCAAAAGAAAATAAAAAAAAAAAGAAATGGATAAGCGTGCTAAGATGACGAAAATGTTGATATCGCCTCGAAATGCGCGTCCGTGGAATTAGGAAACACGAAACAAGGCAATTTGATGGATTTACCAAAATAATAACCCGTATGAATAGGAAATTATTATTTGAGTAATTAGGAAAGATCCAACGCAGATAAAACACAGAAAGAAGGCTGAGGAAGAGGCGCGGCAAGAGTTGCGTCCCTTTGAAGAGGCGCAGCAGGTGCTGCGCCTGTTCCCCAGTGTATCCGTCCTGACGGATTTTAGGAAACAACTTTTAGTATAAATAGAGACGTCGAGGGAGGTTTTATTCACATAATTCTTCCGTCTTTCCTTCGTATTATTACATAAAGCTCTCAAAATAAGCATACATCATGAATATTCTCGAAATTCGTCTAAAAGAATGGACAAATGAGTTCTCTAATGTGGAGAAACACGACATGAGTGCTTATAATTTTGGATCACTTTTGAGCTTGAAGTTGATCAAGGTGGTCAAACCGTTCCTAGATGCTTGTCTTGATTATTGGGACCCGAATTATCACGTATTTGCCTTCCCCGGAGGCGACATTTGCCCATTTCCCGAAGAAATTGCTGCGATTGGTGGTTGGGACCCGGAACATTCGCCTGCTATTCCCTCTACTTCTCATGGATATAAGAACAAGTTTAGGGATTTGCTTGGGTTGACAAGAGCTGAGGTGGACCGTCTTGTGACCTTAAAGGGAGTGCGACTGTTGGACTTCATTGATCGATTCATCAATAGGGCAGATCCCACTATCTCTTATGTTGCCAGGCGAAGGGCATTCGAGTTTTGCCTACTACATGTATATGTCCTTCAAGGGCATGTTGATGAGGATTTGAAAGGTGATCCTCTTTATTTGAGCTTGATTGAGCAAATGGAGCTGCGCAGGAGCCCATCTTGCCTGTGCTTAGGAGAGATCCTGTTGGGGTTAGATAACAGGAAAGTCAACCGTGACCTTCCTTATCTGGGAAGTCCCATTATTTTGCAGGTAAAAGAATTTTTTTTTCTTTTTTTTTTTCTCTTCTTCTTTTTTCTTTTTTTTTCCGTTTTTTTTTTCTTTTTTTTTTCGTTTCTTTTTTTTGTTTTTCTTTTTTTTTTTGGTTTCTAATACCTGCTTTTGGTAGGTCTGGCTTATGGAGCGTCCTCGATTGATCGAGCCCCCAGTTAATGTTCTTGCTTATCATGCTCGCTCGATCGCGATGAGGACTAGGCTCTACATGGTGGACTTCACTCGAGTCTGCAACTATTGGAAAAACAAATTGAAGAGTGACGATAGCCCCTTGATTAGATGGATCGTACCATGGTGGCATCTCAAATCTGTCACTGGAGTATCATCCTTGGATCCTACACGGTCTGTGCGCATTCCTGGCTTGGAGTTTATGATATGCATCTTCCCGGAGAGGTTGATGAGACAGGTTGGATTGAAGTAGATGATTCTGAAGCTTGACACTGTCCCGCAGACTGCCGTGGCCCTTACTACGTAGAGTCGAAGAGTGTGGGCCATCAAATGGGCTCAAAGGAATATATGGTTCTTGAATTCTTCTGTTAGTGCTCTATGGGTGTCGGATTCCTATCTGCGGTGGAAAAAAGCTACTACTCCGGAGGAGCGCGAGAGATTGAGGAAACGCGAGCCTGTTGACTACAAGGTTCGTGATGTAGAAAAGGAGAAAGAGAAGCATCTGACTGAGGGAGAGGAAGAAGCCGGGTTTCGAGTTGTGCATCCTTCGAAGAAAACGAAAACTTCTCCTGCCGTCGAGATGGTGGTTGACAAGAATGGCAAGGCTAGACCACGAGAGAGACCGTTGGTGATTAGGTCGGAAGTGGCGCAAGAGCGTCCGGCTCGAGGTCGAGACAAGAAATATGATAAAAATGACAAAGGCAAAGGGAAAATGGAAGAATAGCCTAAGTCTTTATTATTATTATTGTAATAAGAAGGTGGGGTTTTTAGAATCCTAGCCTATTTTTATTTTTAAATCTTTTATTATGTAGCTTATTATTATTAAAAGAAATGAAATAAAAGAGGTTGGTTGGTTACGAAACCATTACGATTTTCTATCATTATTCTTGTTCCAGATGCATTTGCAAATGTCCTTCTATTTACATTTAAAATAATTAATGGGCTGTATCCTGTGAAGGATTGCCTACGTAATCATTTAAAAAATGAAATCAAACCCTTGCGCGTAATTCAAGTAAATGTAAAAGAATAATTGTTCTAAGCAAGAGCTTGTAATGAACTTAGAAAATAAGCTTGAGCTTTCACTTACTCCTAAAATGCATTTCAGTTTATTTGATGATATGAGGATGACAAATTGTCAAAATGCAAGAGCAAGATGACATTAGCTTAATTTGGCTTGGCCAGGGGCCGTTTATTTCGTGCCACAAGAGCGACACGTGAGGTTTTTCGAGGCGCATTTTTTGCTCCTATTCTAGGCATAGTAACGTTTCAGTTGGTCGAGGTTTGTTTGGTTGGCAAATTCGTTCCCATCTAAGTCCGTGATCCTAACTGCACCCCTGGAAGTATGGACTTAACTAGAAATGGCCCGGCCAAATTGGGTTTGAATTTTCCTCGTGGATCAACAGGTAAAAGAGCTCTAATTGATTTGAGGACCAAGTCTCCTTCTTTGATGTTCCTTGGCTTAACCCTTTTGTTGAAGGCTCGTTTGATACGTGCCTGATATGTTTTCACATTGTGTAATGCACGCAATCTTCATTCATCCAGGAGGATGAGTTCTTCGTATCTATCCCTCTTCCAATCGGCTTCTGGGATTTGACTTTCGAGTAAAATACGCAAGGATGGTATTTCTAGCTCGACTGGTTGTACAGCTTCCATGCGGTAGGTCAAATAGAAAGGGGTGGCCCCAGTGGGCGTCCTAACAGACGTACGGTATCCCCATAAAGCAAAGGGTATCTTGCTTGGGCAATCTTGATAGTTGTCAATCATTTTCTTGAGAATCGTGACAACGTTTTTGTTTGCCGCCTCTACCGCGCCATTAGTTTGTGGTCTATATGGCGAGGAGTGGTGATGCTTGATTTTGTACTTGGCTAGCAATTGCTCAGTCTCATCTTGGAGATGTGATCCATTGTCACTGATGATCTCATGTGGGCAACCGTATCGACAGATGATGTTGGTTTGTATGAACTTTGCCACGTTCTTGGCTGTAAGACTGGTGTAGGAAGCCGCTTCTACCCACTTGGTGAAGTAATCGATTGCTACTAGGATGAAACAATGACCTCCTATTCTGGCTGGAGTGATCTTGCCGATGATGTCAATTCCCCAAGCAGAAAATGGCTAGGGAGATGTCATGGTGTAAAGCAATGAAGGAGGGACATGTTGCACATTCCCGAAGATTTGGCAATTATGGCAATGTCTTACATATTTTATGCAATCAGATTCCATTGTGGTCCAATAATACCCCAAACATGTGATTTTCTTTGCCATCATGGGTCCACTCATAAGAGGGCCATATTCTCCATCTCGGACTTCTTCCATCACTTTTCGTGCCTGTGAATGATCAAGACAGCGGAGGATTACACCAAGAGGTGTTCTTTTGTATAACTCTCCTTGCATGAGAATGTATTGGGAAGCTAGTAAGCGTATAGCGTGTTGTCCCCTTTTGAAGTTTAGGATCGCTTGGAACCAAGGTTTCTCTGTGATTTCCTCTTCATCGGTGATTTGGTGCACATAAGCTGGTTCTGATCGTCGTTCGATGCAAAAAGGCATTTTTACCATGCTATCCGGCATATTAATAAAAGATGCAAGTTTTGCAAGAGCATCTACAAATTGATTCTCCTCTCGAGGTAGGTGTAGGTAGGTTACTTGATCGAAGAATTGGGCAATTTGGTCTATCCTGGCTTGATAAGGTGCTAAGCTTTCACTTCGGATTTTCCAAGATCCCGTAATTTGGTTGATGATCAAAGATGAATCCCCATGCACTCGAAGATTCTTGATGCCTAAACCCACTGCCGCTTGTAATTCAATGAGACAAGCCTCGTATTCTGCAGCGTTATTTGTCACCTCGAAGTCGAGTTTGACAGAGATTGGTGTATGCTCGCCTTCAGGAGAAATGAGCAACACTCCTATTCCAAATCCTCTTAAGTTCGATGCTCCATCAAAATAAAGGTCCCAGGAGTCTACATCGGTTTGGAGTATATCCTCATCCGGAAACGACCAGGTGTCTACCGTTTGTGTATCATTAATGGGGTTTTCTGTGAAGAATTCGGCAACGGCGCGCCCCTTTATAACTTTCATAGGTACATACTTGAGATCGAACTTAGAGAGAATCAAAGTCCATCTTGCTAAGCGTCCATTGAGAACGGGTTTCTCGAAGAGGTATTTGACAGGATCCATTTTGGAGTATATTTTGACGGAGTAGCTAAGCATGTAATGGCGTAGCTTCTTCGTTGCCCACACAAGAGCGAGGCATGTCTACTCGAGTGGTGTGTATTTGCACTCGTACTCCAAGAACTTCTTACTAAGGTAGTAGATAGCTCTTTCTTCTTTTCCTACGGTTTGAGCTAGCATGGCGCCCATGGCCGTTTCAGTTATCGTGAGATATAAACCAAGAGGTTGATCTCATTGGGGTGGCATGAGCACTGGTGGTTTGGCTAATATTTCCTTGATTCGGTCGAAAGCCTTCTGACAGTCATCATCCCACATGGTGTGATCTGTTTTCTTTAACTTCTTGAAGATAGGTTCGCAGATCATGGTGAGTTTCGATATGAATCGACTTATGTATTGCACCATGCCTAGGAATCCTATAACTTCTTTCTCCGTTTGAGGTTGCGGCATTTCGATTAGAGCTTTGATCTTAGAAGGGTTTATTTCTATTCCTCATTGGCTAACAACGTATCCCAGGAGTTTACCAGATGTTACTCCGAATGCGCATTTCTGAGGATTTAGTCTCATGTTGTACTTCCGTAGCCTTGAGAAGAATTTGTGAAGGTTCGCAATGTGCCCCTCTCTATCCTTGGACTTGACAATCATGTCATCTACGTATACCTCAACTTCCTTATGCATCATGTCTTGTAAGAGCGTAGTTGTGGTGCGTTGGTATGTAGCTCCGGCGTTACTTAACCCAAACGACATAACACGTGTAGCAATAGGTTCTCCATTGAGTGACGAAGGTGGTCTTATGCATATCTTCTATGGCCATATCGATCTGGTTATATCCTGCATATCCATCCATGAAGGATAGTAATGCGTGATCTGTTGTATTATCCACCAATATGTCGATATGTGGTAGAGGAAAGTCATCCTTAGGACTCGCTTTGTTTAAGTATCTAAAATCAACACAAACACGGATTCTCCCATCCTTTTCGGGTATGGGTACTATGTTAGCTACCTAGTCTGAGTACTCGGAAACTTTGATGAACCCGGCTTTGAACTGTTTATCGACTTCTTCTTTGATCTTGAGAGCCCATTCTGTCCTCATTCGACGAAGCTTCTGTTTCACAGGTTTGAAACCTGGTTTGATTGGGATTCTATGCTCTGCGATGTCCATGTCGATCCCTGGCATGTCTTTGTAGGACCAAGCAAAAATGTCTTTGAACTCGTGTAGGAGGTATATGAAACTGGCCCTTTTGGTAGGGCTCAAGGTCGTCCCTATCCTAAGTTCTTGGGGTTCTAGTTCGGTTCCTACGTTGATGGGTTCAGTGTTTTCTATTACAGATCCCCCTTCCCCCTCATGTAGTATTTCTTTGGCTATGTAGGGAGGTATTTAGTCTGGGTCTGGGTCATCCTCATTATCATCGTAAACAGAATTGCATTCAAGATAACACGAAGAGTGGAACCTAATTTATTCATATTAAAGTTTGAGAAAAGTTGAAATAAAGAAGCCATCTGATCTGTAGTCAGTGGCGGTAAAGGGACAACCGTTGGGACATTTTCCGAACTACTGTATTTACTTGATGCTAAGCTAGGAGAAACAAGGGGAGTGGGAATGGCAACAGGAGGAGACTCTCTAGGAACTTCTCTAGACTCAGACTCGGACTCCGACTCTGATTCTGACTCGAATTCATCGTCTTCTGGTTCTCCTTTAAACATCTCTCCTTCTCCAGTGGTGAGCTTGAAGAGTCTTCCTTGATTGTTTGTCCACTTGATCGACTTTCTCCATCCTTTCTGCTGATTGGTGTTGGTTTCTGTGCCCAGTGTGGCAATGATCTCATCTATGATACTTTGGGCGCTCTTGATTAAGGGAAGATCCTGGAGGTAGACATCTTCCTCGCTATCCGTCCATATCCCATTGATCACCTCTTCTTTTGGGGAGATAAGATGTGAGCAATCTAAGGTAGATTCATCACTTGTAATCATCAGAACTCCAAGAGGATTCTGAATGTTGTTAGGCTTACCTCCAGGTGGTATTGGTAGGCGACCGTCTTCAATCATGTCTTGAAGTACATTTTTCAGTTTGTATCATTTTTCTATATCTTGTCCCTTGCCTCTATGGTATTCGTAGTACGAATTCTCATCCCAGAACTTGGATTTCTTTTCTGGTTCGGGTGTAGGGCCTATGGGTTGAAGTTTACCCCGTTTCATCAACCTTTTTAGAGCATTGGAATATGTGTCCCCAAGATTTGTGAATTTACTTGGTGGGGTACTCTTCTTAGATGGCTCGATAAGGTTAACTTCATCAGTTTTGCTAGTAGAGCCGTAAGAACGACTTGTTGAGCCTTGATATCCACGACCTACCGTTTTGGACATGAGCCCTTTACGGATGTCATCTTCGATCCTTGTTCCTAGTACGGTTAAGTCTTTGAAGGTCTTAATGTTTTGGTACCTCAAATGACTTGCATAGATGGGCTTGAGGTTGTCCACGAACTTCTCCATGAGGGTAGCTTCATCTGGACGTTCAACAAGTTGAGTACTAGTCTTCCTCCACCTACTTAGGAAGTCGGTGAAACCTTCTTTGACATTTTGGGTAAGAACCTCTAATGTTCGCATGTTAACTTGGATTTTAGCATTTTCCGCATATTACTTGGCGAATTCAATTGCGGCATCGTCCCAGGTAGCGATCTTCTTATGCTCTAGAGAATAGAACCATTGTTTTGGGATGGTGTCAAGAGATGTAGGAAAGATCCTTAAGAACATCTCGGGTTTAATGCCTTTGGTAGACATATAATCCTTGAAAGCACGGATATGGTTCAAAGGGTTTTCATGCCCCTTGAATTTAGGAATATCCGTCATGTTGAAGTTGGTTGGCAACTTGGAACTCACGGCTTCATATTTGCGATTATTTTCCCTATAAATGTCATCCCCTTTGAGATACATCAATTGTTCCTCCAAGTATTGGAGTCGTTTCTCAGTTGTAGTCATACCTATGGGAAGGTTTTCGTCCCCGAAGTTATTCACAAATTCATCAGACACTTCACTTTCTCGAGGAGGCATCCTTGTTTCCACGGCATATATTCGGCCTTCGATTGTGTCAAGGCGATCATACACTTGGTCTTGAGTGACTTGGAGATGAGCTAGTGCAGCTAGGATTTGATCATTACCATTCTAGAGTTGGTTGAAGTTCACGTCGCTTGTTTCAGGCATCTTGGAAACTAGATAAGAGATCGACGACGAATCAAAACACGATCGACCATTCTAGCACACTTACTCGAAAAAAGAAATGTTTTGACTCGTGAAGTGGGAGTGTGCCACTTGTGTCAAGTGAGTTTTAAGGAAATGAAAAAGTTTGAAAATGTTAGTCCTAGTTAACTTTAGTGTAGTTGTAGGAGTGGACTCGAAGTGAGGCTTTGAAATGGGTTTTGAGGCCCGAATTTTGACTCGACAATTGGACAGAGTTTCGACTGGTTTTGCGCTAATGTTAGGCCTATGTTTCAAAAATTTTACACTTTAAAAGGGATTTTGATTTTACAAAAATTGTCATGGTTTTGTTTAGAAATCGTGATCACATATGGTACAAACATTATACAAGCATTATAACGGGATGATGAGTGCATTTAGAAGGGTTTTGGCTTTAAAGGGTGGGTTGCCATACCGAACAATCAAACCCGAGGTCTGTGGAGAGGCTCGTACCAAACAAGAGTAAGGCCGATTCCTAGTTCATTTTCTCAAGTAGTGAAAGTCCTTGATACAAACAAGAGTAAGTACCATGGTATGAATGACGTCAATCGCTATCCATCCTTAGGCCCAAATAAGAATTAGGACCGTTTAAACAGGGCGATTGGTCGAATGGGTTAGGTTGGGCCTAGAAAGGCCAAATGAAACGATCTAGAAAGACCGAGTTACGAAAACCGACAATTGTCTTGTACAAACTACTCCCTAACCTTGTTCAAGTTTCACCCTTTTGGCTACATGTAAGTGTATTATCCCCAGCGGAGTCGCCAAACTGTGGACGCGGGCCCACGGGGGCGAAAAGCGAAGCAAGCTTTTCACTCTCTTGGTTTGTTTGCATTTGTGGAGTCGCCACCAATTTATTGTGGGAAATTGGAAACCGTTCGAATACCTCGTGTCATGTCAAGACACAAAGTAATGACATGAACACTAAGCACTCGTCACCCTTAGCATTCTATGTCTAGAATGACTCTCGTGGATGCCAATGAACACGGATGTTCACAGAGATCTGGAGTAAGGGGTGAGGGTACGTATTAGGAAGCTCTTTTAATCGAACACCTAATCCCGCCCGCCTCGATAGCGGCCTCTACTAATAATTAGGGAAAATCGTCTATACTTGATATATTGTCGATTATATGCATGCAATGCAACATCCAATAAACTAATCTTAGCATGTGTGAATTAATACTAAGTCGGTTAACACGTAATTTAACATACAATTAATGTCGAGGTAGAGATTTAAGATCGATTACATGTGAGAGCATACAAGCAATACAATAAAAGAAATACAATAAAAATACAATAAAGGAAAATTACAATAATTACATCGGATTTTATGATTTATGTCAAAAATACATTTAAAACGGATGGTTTTAGAAAAGAAAGAATAAATGAATAAACGAACAGATATTAGGTGATAATACGAGTAATAGTTAATTAAATACGTAATTAATAAACTAAGTCAAGGCAGAAACGGGAGTTCAGGGACATAAATCAACCGGGAACAGGCGCAGCAGAGTGCGTCCGTCCCTGGAAGAGAGCGCGCAGCCGATCGTTGCGTCTGTTCCTGGGTTGAGTTCTGGCTGTGAAGCCGGAACCGCAACTTGTTAATGTTCATTGGTGATTTTAATGGTTGATTAATGGATAATTGACTCGGATAAAAGTGATTAAAATATTATTTACATGTGAATGAGGTCATAAAAACGATAAAGCATAGATAAATTAATTAGAACAAATTACAAGATTAAAAGATTAATAATTACAAATTAATAATCTAAGACAAATTAATTAGGTTAAACAGGATATTAATGATGAACTAATGATGGTGACGGATGAATAACAGATACAAGTATATCAACGAGGAATTCCAGAGACTCAATATGAGTAAACCGAAACTCCAAAAACCTGAATTAATTTGAATGACGAAAACCCGCAAATATGAATTACTTGGGATTTAAGTCGGGATTTAATGATGAATTAATTAATGATGAATTATTTACATGTTAAAATTATTATGTTCAAATTATTGTGTCGATAAAACAATGAACAAACAAAGAAAACGAAAACGAACAGACAACAAAAGACGAAGGAAGAAGAAAGGAAGCAGGAACTGCGGCAGCGTCACGAAGAGGCACAGCAGGTACTGCGTCCCTTCGAAGAGGCGCATCAGTTGCTGCGTCCTTTCTCGACGGTTGTCCTCTGATAATCCGTAAAAAGGGTTTTTATACAAGGTTTTACAAATCGGTTTTAAGAATACTTTCGACATAAATCTTACAATATTGATTACGATAATAAAGAACAATAAACAAAATAAGGATTTACACCCGCAGACTTACATGTTTGACGAAACGAGATGAACTAAGTTAACGTTTAGTGATGCTCGACTCGAATGTACGACGAAAGTGCCCTCTAAGAGGAAAACGAATAAGATTGATTAATGTTGATTGATGTGGAGTTGGTCAAATTGGTCGCTCATGCAAAACGAGGCTGGTACTCAAAAGGATCCGAGCTTACGTGGTCGAAAGTTCAAGGACGTAGACGCCAAAAGGTAAGAACGTGGTCTAGAATGCAAAGGGAGAAGATAAGGGAGGACACTCGCGTGAGAAATATGTGAGACCAAAGGTCTCTATTTATACTAATCACACTGAGGAAATAGGGTTTTCGGAGAGACTTTGGAAGTGAATCTCGAAAGGATACGAACAATACGCAGAAAAGGACTGAGGAAGAGGCACAGCTGGCACTGCGTCTCTTGGAAGAGGCGCAGCACTTGCTGCGTCCTTTCCTCAGTGGTTTCCTCCTGCGGATGAAAGATTTCCGCGTTTCTATTATGGAATAGCGGATTAATCTCGTTTCCTTAATATTTTGTGTGAATATTATGGGAGATATTTTACCAAAGATCAAAAGATTGGAAAATATGGAATAGAAATATCCGGAACATTCCAGAACATTCTGACTCGGTTATTAGAAAATGAAGACGGTTTTTTGACCCGGACTCCAAATGTACTCTAATTACTGCCAAAACGACCGTATCGGCACGTAGATGACAATTAAGAGGTAGACACAAGTGTTTGAGTGATCACTTGGCGATAAACTTACGAACTGTTATAAATCGTTTCGTATACCAAACATGCGGCCCAATCATCACCGGGTGGTTTGCGGGAGGTGCAGAAGTGAGGTATCTACAGTAAGCATTGGAATCAAATATCCCCTTGTTTTCTTCACTTGATGATTGACTGGATGAGCAGACAAAACCAGTTGGAGGAGGTTTCATAATCTTTGTTTGAGATGAACTTGGTAGAGGTGTAACGATTTTGGCCACCCACTCCTGCTTGATCACCTGATTTTGATTTTTGTCCTTAGGCTCTGTCTTTGGTGTTAGACACTCTGTAAAAGGACTCTCTCCATCTTTGCGGCGAGACTTTGGGATGTAGCGCAGTACTGGCGGTGTAGTTTTCTGCGTGGCTTCATGCTTCTTGGGTGATGCAACAGGAGTAGCTGTTTTGTTGGCCTTGTCTACATCTTTCTTAACAACGTTTTGTTTAACAGGACTTGCAACTTCATCTTCTTTGATGATGTTCTTTTCCCGTTTACCTTCTTTTCCTGTTGAAGAGATGGTGGTTGACATGAACTCACTGGAAGTACCATTCTCTTCAAATAATTTTGCATCAGCGAAGAAAGAGTCGACCTTAGAGAAAGATTAGGCGTCTCCATCTATCTTCCTTCCGCCACCACGATAATATTTCAAGCATTGATGGAGGGTTGAGGCGACAACTCCATTCTCGTGCTTCCAAGGTCGTCCCAGCAATAGTTTGAATGATGTCTTACCATCCATGACATGGAACAATGTGTCGGAAGAAAGATCACCCATGGTAAGGTTCACACGGATCATGCCAACCACGCGCTCCCCATTCAAGTTGAAACCATGAATCATTGTTCGACTACTGGAGAGTTCATCCATTGTGATCCGTAATTCATTTATGGTGGCTTTTGGCATGAGATTGACTCCTGAGCCTCCATCTATTAAGATGCGCTTGACCTTTTACCCCCGGATGTACCCAGACACATAAAGTGGCCTGTTGTGAGGCTTGGATCCAAGAAGTAAATCCTCGTCTGAAAAACTCAAGGCTGCATTGCAGGAGACATATCCAGTTGATTGCTCAGGAGGCTCAATTTTGTCTTTCATCTTGCCCGCATACAACTCAGGCTTCTCAAGTCCTTGAATTATCAACTGACGCTTCTCTTTAGGTAGATGAAAGATTTGTTTCCATCCCATGTTTATAGGAGGGGCGTTAAGAGCAGCCACTATTTCGTTCTCCTTTTCAGAATGCAACTGTTGTGGCAATACCGTATCATCTGGGCCTCCTTCCTCTATCTTCTTTTTATCATCACCACCTTCCGTAGCTGAGACGGTGCACACGGTAACCTTGTTTAAAAAGTCTCATGGGAAGAATTATTTTAAGGTGATGGGACTCGGTGGTTCTTGCTCAAGTATATTGATAGGCAAGACATGTGGTTTTACCACTGTTTTGGACTTTTTCTTTCCCTTCGTCTTGCGAGGTTTCGTCTTCTTTGATTGTTTTCTTCGACGGTGAACAAGTTGCGTTGTCTGCCTTGTTTGTTTCTTTGACTTCTTGCGCGTAACCAAAGTCCAACCTTCATCATCATCTTCATGCTTCTTTTCCTCATTTTTATCCTGAGGAGGTAGTTTTTCTTCCAATAACATTGGAGGTAGCGACGGCAATGACCCTTGGATCCGTAATGCCACAGGCTCAAAACTTCCGAACTGCAACATATACACACATTGTCGTTGCCGTATAATTGGCTCGTCGGGTTGCTCTAGGACTACAGTAGTTTGATTTGTGCTTACTGTGTCATCCAAGTCAAGAATGATCCTCCCTTCCTTGGAGAGCTGCATGATCTTCTCCTTGAGTGTTAATACACTTTCAATAGGATGACTCACCAGCCTGTGATAACGACGGTAATTGGGATCGTTTGTCTTGTTTGCTTGCTCAGGGCGCTTGGACTCTGGCAATTGTATAACCTTCTTTTCTAGGAGGTCATCGAGCATTCCAGACATGTCAGAATATGGGAATGGATATTTCTTAGCCTGCAACTCTTTCAATGTAGGCTTGTCTCGTTGGTATTTGTAAGAGAATGACTCTTTCTTCTTTTCATACTTAGGCTTTGACGAGATTTTCATAGGTGCACTGCTGGTTTCGACGACCATTGTTTCCTTTGTCGACGATTTGGAGTTCTTATCAGTTTTCTTGAACTCCTTCCCTTCTTTTCACTTGGCACCTGAGAAGAACTTGGTCGAGCTCTACCATGTTATTTGATTGTGATCTCCATATCATGGGTGCGAGTAGCCAGGTCTTTGAAGCTCTTCGGCATGATCCCTTTCAGGATGTAAAGAATGTCCCATTTCATCTCGTTGACGCATATTTCAAATGCTGACGCTTCACTTAAGCGATCCTTGGATTCCAGACTCAGTGCACGCCACCTGTTGATATAATCGACGACAGGCTCATCTTGCCATTGAGTTGTCTTTGTCAATTCGCTCATGCTGGCGACACGTCTGGTGCTGTAGAATCTGTTGAGGAATTCATCTTCCATGTGACCTCAGCTGTCAATTGACTCAGAGTCCAGATCTGTATACCAGTCGAACGCGATCCTTTTGAGCGAACGAACGAACTGCTTCACCAAACGATCGCCTTCTGTTCCAGCATTGGTGCATGTCTCGACGAAGTAGGCGATGTGTTGCTTTGGGTTCCCCTTCCCGTCGAACTGTTGAAATTTTGGAGGTTGATAGCCAGATGGCATGCGCAGACTGTCAATCCTCTTAGTGTAAGGCTTGATGTAGCGTCCACTGCTTGTCGAGCTATCATCTAACTGACACTTGATCGTCTTGGCTATTAACTCTTGCAGCTTCTCTTCAGTGAAGGCGCTGTTCTCATTGTTTGGCTTTCCAATGTCATGCTCGCCAATCGCTATCAGCATCCCTGTCGGTGTCACCATGCTCGTTGTCGACCTTCCTGTCACGAAGTCCCACCACCTCTTTTTGGAGCTCGTCAATATTTTTGTTCTTTTCCTCATTCTCCTTCATCATCTTTTCAAGGAGTTCATTCACTTTCTGCATTCGATCCTCAAGAGTATCGCCAATTATCACCATGACTGAAGCGACGCTAGGAGTTGATGTTTCTTTCTTCTTTGGCGAAGCCTTGGATTTGCAAGGGGAAGCCTTTTTTGTCAACCTTAACACTTCTAACCTCCTCGCGTGAAGGAGAATAGGCAGCCAGGAGTGCTGTAGCGGCAACAGTTATGGAGGCGACAGAGAACTTGCGCGGCCTAGTTGGGACGTGTGCAGAGCGTAAACTGGCAGCAGCAACATTGACAGCAGCCTTCTTCGCCATTCCCCTTGTGGAGATGCCAACCGACTGCGTAGCAGGGGAGGTAGCAGCAATGAGGGTACCCTGCAGAATATCTGCGTAAGTCTTCTTGGATGCACTGGAGGAGATGCTTTGATTGGTAGACATCTTCTTATTTTGGTAGACTTGAATAAAACAGCAGTAGAGATGAGAGGTAGAGAATCTTCACGTCGGGTTCACCAAAATTTGTAACAACAAATTTTGTATTGCGATAACTGAAATACAAAACAAGGAAACAAATAAATTTTATTAATAAATATCAAAAGTACGTGTACAATCTCTAATGTATCCTCTGATTCTAATATGTCGTAAGGGGTACGTGTACGGTGTACACGTGACGGGTGCGTGTGTAGACAACTTTTATTGCTCTACGCGCGATGTAGATTTGATTTCTTGAGCGGGTCGCGATGACTTGAATCTCTCTTGAAGGTTTGAATTTGTGATTGAATCTTCAACGCAGGCGGCACGATTTGATGTGCTTGTTGACTGCTTGCAATGATTTTGACAGAGAGGATTTGTAGGAATTTGTACCTTGTTCTCTCTGGCTCCTTTGCAATTATGAATTTTTCAACCCTTTGAATGAATGAGGAGAGCTCTATTTATAGAGTTTCAATTCCCCTTGTTGGACTTTGGTGGTCACAGGCCCATTTGTGGGTTTATTAGCAACCTTGGCCTAAATTTGATTCTTTCTGGGTTTAGTGATCCGAATAACTCCTTTGTAATCCGAATCGACCCATATTTTATTTAATCGGGACAAATTAATTAAATTAAATTCAAATTTGGTATTAACTCAAAATAATTAATTTATTTCATTTATTCGGCACATTAATAAATTTTCCGTGTCTACAAATTTGTAAATCATAAAAAATTGAACCTGCAATAATAAATAGAGGCACAAACATAATACGGAAAACAAGAGTTTTATTATTGAAAGATTACGGGTTACAATTTCCGTAACTCTTTTGATTACATCTCTTGGTGATTTAGGGTTTTGATAGTGCTACGAGGGTCTTGTCGACTTAATCTCGTAGGGAGAAAAGATGGGGTCTTTTGACTTATTCCATCCTACCCAGCGGCGGATTTGGAGGGGGGGAAGTGAGGGCACGTGCCCTCATGTGACGGAAAAAAAAAAAGAAAAAAAAAACGAAAATCTATGTTTACATATTTAGAGCGCCTATTTTTAGCATGATAATGCTCTTGGTCTGGTGGTAAGAGGCTTGTAAACTTCCATGATGGTCTCGTGTTCGAATCTCACTATGGTTAGGTTTGGCTTATTTTTTTTTTGTATGTTCAAAATTAGCTTTAATTAATTGAATTTCAAAATGATGCTACAAGGGTTCGAGCCTGGGATGTTAGGCTAGTATATTCAATGATTGTCCAACACACCAATTGCATACAAATATTGTTTGTTAAGCATATATATTTTTATATCTATAGAATTATACACTTTTAGAAGTAGTTCCATGTAAAATTTCCCACTGTCTTATAAATAAAGATTATGGTACTTTTTGGTTAATTTTTTTACTATTTTCATGACGATAATATATGAAATTGAAGGGGTCTCTCGAATTTTTTTTACACAGGACCCCCAATTCTACCGCCGAAGATGGATATTCCCTCTAAAATAATGCACTTGGGCTTGTTGGTATTTGGTTTAGCCGTTTAGGGTTTGTTGATATATTTTTTCTTTACGATTATATTATTATGTATTGACGATGAAAAAATTTTAATGTATAAAAGTTGTCCGCAATTTATTTATTTTTTGGGTGTGCCCCCCCTTTAGTCAAATCCTGCATCCGCCACTGATCCTACCTACAATTTGGTAGTAGGAAGACGGGGTCGTTTGAGACTTAATCCATGTGCTCTCCCCTTAAACCCTAAACACAAGATCTATATTTATAATGAAGTGGCTTGGAGGGCAACGTAGAATATTCTAGAATATCCTAATTTCCTAAGATATTATCACAATTTTTTTTGAGAATTATCTCTAAATAATTAAGATACAATAAAATAAATAGATACCAAAATATAAAATTTTGGTGTCTACAAATGCCCCTCGAGACTGGTTGTAGAAACTTTGATGTTGACTGCAACTTTGTCTCGAAACTTGCTACTAAACTTGACCCTTGAGAATGGAGATGAAGAACGAAAATCGTCCCACCGAGCGTGCCAATTTATAAACCATAAAAATCCGTACTCTCTTGATTCCATTCTAAAGGCTAGGATTTTGATAGTGGTATGAGGGTCTTATCGACTTAATCTCGTAGGGAGATGATGGAGCCGTTTTGTGACTTGTTCCATTTACCTACAATTTGGTAGTAGGATGATGGGGTCATTTGACTTAATCCATGTGCTCTCCCCTTAAACCCTAAACACAAGATCTATATATATAGTGAAGTGGCTTGGAGGGCGAGGTAGAATATTCTAGAATATCCTAATTTCCTAAGATTTTATCACAATATTTTTTGATAATTATCTCTAAATAATTAAGATACAATAAAATAAATAGATATCAAAATATAAAATTTTGGTGTCTACAAATGCCCCCTCAGACTCGTTGTAGAGATTTTGATGTTGACTGCAACTTTGTCTCGAAACTTGCTACTAAACTTGACCCTTGAGAATGGAGATGAAGAGCGAAAATTGTCCCACCGGGCGTGCCAATTTGTAAACCATAAAAAATCGAACCTGCAATAATAAATAGAGGCACAAAAATAATACGGAAAACAAGAGTTTTATTATTGAAAGATTAAGGGTTACAATTTCCGTAACTCTCTTGATTCCATCTCTTGGTGATTTAGGGTTTTGATAGTGCTACGAGGATCTTGTCGACTTAATCTCGTACGGAGAAAAGATGGGGTCTTTTTGACTTATTCCATCCTACCTACAATTTGGTAGTAGGAAGACGGGGTCATTTGAGACTTAATCCATGTGCTCTCCCCTTAAACCCTAAACACAAGATCTATATTTATAGTGAATTGGCTTGGAGGGCAAGGTAGAATATTCTAGAATATCCTAAGATATTATCACAATATTTTTTGATAATTATCTCTAAATAATTAAGATACAATAAAATAAATAGATACCAAAATATAAGATTTTGGTGTCTACACCTATCTCTGTGAATTTTCAGGACCAAATTCATAAGAAAGCCCTTCCTTTTCGTTTTGAACTCACGTGGACTCTCCGAAATGATTTCAGTAAAATGGTCAAAAGTTGTTGGCAATATCAGTTTCGAGGATCGTATATGTTTTGCCTTTCTCAAAAATGCGAATTTTTAAAACAAAAGGCTAAGAAGTGGAATCAGTCTACATTTGGTAATATTTTTAGACAACTTTCAATTGCTGAAAAAAAGTTAGAAAATATTCAAAAACAACTAGGCTCTTCTCATAATACCATTTTAGAAAACGCACAATTGAGATGGCTGAAAAAGCGTGATGCGCTTCTTGACTATAAACGTGTCTATTGGCAACAAAAATCTCGTATAACCAAAGCAAATTTTGGAGATAACAATACCTAGTTTTTTCAAAGTTATGCCACGATTAGACGTAGTAGAAATGGTATTAAGCAGTTTATTAATAAGAATGGTGCTTGTATTACTGATCAAGAACTTATTAAACAAGAAATTTCTGACGAGTTTAAACTTAGGTTTACAAAAATCAACTTTGTAGTTTCGACAAGAATGAGGATTTTAAGTGTATTAGTAGCTTAATTACATATGAAGATAACAGATTTCTTACAGGTAATATTAGTATGGAAGAGGTTAAACAAACTGTGTTTAGTTTAGCCGCAGATAAATGCCCAGGTCCCAATGGATTTCCTGCAGAGTTTTTTCAAAAATACTGGGATATTGTAGGAAATTCTGTCACTAAAACAGTTTTAGCATTTTTCCATTCTGAGAAATTGATAAAAGAAATGAATCATACTTTCATAGCATTGCTTCATAAAATTGAAAATCCTCAAACAGCAAACCATTTTCGCCCGATTAGTCTTTGTTCAACAATTTATAAAATTATTGCAAAAATCTTGGCTAATCGTCTTTGAAGTGTAATGCATAAGATTATACACCGGTTTCAAAGTGCTTTTACACCTAATCGCTTCATTCAAGATAATATTCTTTTAGCACACGAGATTTTTAACTCGTTTAAACGTAAAAAGGGCAAAGGAGGTTGGATTGCAATCAAACTTGATATGGAGAAAACATACGACAGACTAGAATGAAATTTTATCGAGGAAACTTTTAAGCAAATGGATTTTAATGCTAAGTGGATTTCATGGATTATGGCATGTATAAACACTGTTTCTTACTCAGTGTTAGTAAATGGAACACCGGGAGACGTTTTTAAACCCACTTGAGGTATTCGACAAGGAGACCCACTTTCGCCACATATATTTATTATGTGCGCCGAGATTTTAGCAAAATCTCTACAAAAAAATAGTGATGTTAGCTCTACTGATATTGGTATTAGAATTGGATCCGGGGTGGAGAAAATGTGGGATTAATCTGTATGCATCCCTTTAATTTTAAGGACTATAACGGATTATAAAATGATGAAACTAGTCATAAAATAAATTGCATAAACAAAATTGTAAAGGATTAAGAAATAACCTTCGGTCCTAGCAAAAACGGCCTAAGAACAATAACAAAGTTGATATTCGCCTATCAGTTGCACCCAAGACGATATGAGAAATGCCCTTTGATTATGCTAGAATCGATCCAAAAATTAACTAATTAATTTTTAGGTTTTTGTGTTTTTTTGATGAGATGGAGGCAAGAATGGGAAAAGAATTAGGTTAAAAAAAAAACCCTACTCTCCTCTTATTGTCACCGAAATTAGGCTGAAAGAGGGAGATATTTTTTTTCTCCTCAATTCGGCCCATCTGACCGAAATTAATAAGGACTTTTAATTCCTTATTTTCGGTTTCCAAAAATGTAAAATGTGTTAAATATAAATTGTCATCTAGTGAGGATCGAACCCATAACCTCTTGGTTTGAGTACCCTTACTATTACCACTATGACACATTCATCTTGTTGATATTAAATATAACGGATTACATGTAATTACGAATTAACATATTAATTCGTCCAAGCTAACATTACATACATTTAATTAAATATAACTTATTATATTCAATTTACGAATTGACAGTTAATTCGTCTCAACTAATATTATTTAATCTTCATTAAATAATTGTCTCATCAACACATTGACTAACTGTTTAGTCATATAAGGCATCAATGTGATTACATTTCCATAACCACATCTCTCAAACACATCCTATAGGTGTGACCTTTAGGGACCAGTTGATCACCGCCATCTATATGATAATAACGTCAAACTTTCTAGCAAGCCAACCGTTATTAGGTAATCGTTAATTAACTGATTAAAATACGAAGTATACCCTTGTGAACCTGTAAGAGATTTACAAATGTTATCACACTAATTTGTGGAGAACACAAGCTCCAAAAAACTCCCACTTGTCCTCACAAGTGTATGTGCGATAACCGATTCTCATATCCTAAAATTTCTCCCACTCAATGTAAAACAATTTTCAAAATATGTATTCACAGAGGTCATATTTTACAAGTGATCTGTATAAAGAGTGGTTTCCCCGACTAGAGAGTAACTTAACTGATAAACGAATCATCATTCGAGCATGGCCATGCATTTCAGTTACAACTCCTCGAGTGGCCCTGAGAAATAACTATACCTGATAAGGGTTGGATATTTTCCTCAACTCGAATCCTGCAGATGTAAGCACAGTATGAAATGACCCGGGGAAAAATCTACTTAGCCTCCAGTTACGGCAGACCGTGAGAAAGAAACCAAAGTCACCCAAAAACTGCCTTAATCTCAAGAGACAGTCGATAGTCAAAAGAATCGACTCTAGGAGCACAATGGATGTCCTATCCACGACCTGGCACCGAATGTTTTTAAACATTTAGGACTCCATTACGTTGTCACAAAAATTTTCGGTTTCCAAAAATGTAAAATGTGTTAAATATAAATTGTCATCTAGTGAGGATCGAACCCATAACCTCTTGGTTTAAGTACCCTTACTGTTACCACTATGACACATTCATCTTGTTGATATTAAATATAACGGATTACATGTAATTACGAATTAACATATTAATTCGTCCAAGCTAATATTACATACATTTAATTAAATATAACTTATTATATTCAATTTACGAATTGATAGTTAATTCGTCTCAACTAATATTATTTAATCTTCATTAAATAATTGTCTCATCAACACATTGACTAACTGTTTAGTCATATAAGGCATCAAAGTGATTACATTTCCATAACCACATCTCTCAAACACATCCTATAGGTGTGACCTTTAGGGACCAGTTGATCACCGCCATCTGTATGATAATAACGTCAAACTTTCTAGCAAACCAACCGTTATTAGGTAATCGTTAATCAACTGATTAAAATACGAAGTATACCCTTGTGAACCTGTAAGAGATTTACAAATGTTATCACACTAATTTGTGGAGAACACAAGCTCCAACAAACTCCCACTTGTCCTCACAAGTGTATGTGCGATAACCGATTCTCATATCCTAAAATTTCTCCCACTCAATGTAAAACAATTTGCAAAATCTGTATTCACAAAGGTCATATTTTACAAGTGATCTGTATAAAGAGTGGTTTCCCCGACTAGAGAGTAACTTAACTGATAAACGAATCATCATTCGAGCATGGCCATGCATTTCAGTTACAACTCCTCGAGTGGCCCTGAGAAATAACTATACCTGATAAGGGTTGGATATTTTCCTCAACTCGAATCCTGCAGATGTAAGCACAGTATGAAATGACCCAGAAAAAATCTACTTAGCCTCCGATTCACGAGACCGTGAGAAAGAAACCAAAGTCACCCAAAAACTGCCTTAATCTCAAGAGACAGTCGATAGTCAAAAGAATCGACTCTAGGAGCACAATGGATGTCCTATCCACGACCTGGCACCGAATTTTTTTAAACATTTAGGACTCCATTACGTTGTCACAAAAATTTCTCCTACGAGGTATCGTTATAATCTCGCATTTGTGATCGATCAGTCAACAGTTTGACTTATGGCTCGTTGAACCCACCATCAATCGACTGCACAATATAATAGCCAGAGTTATTAGCTCTTGGAGGCGATTACGGACCAAACAAAATATAATGTAATTCAGTTCACTTTGTGGCGTTCAAAGTTGTCAGTACAATCCACATGAAAACCAAAATATTATAATAAAACGATGAAGTTATAAATAGTATATGAAAAAGATAATGTATCAAATTCATAATCAACTACTATAACTCAGGAACACATTTAATTCCCATGGAAATAACGTGCCCTTCATGCTTATCAAAATTCAACGGTTTAGTGAGAGGGTCCGCGATGTTATCATCCGTCGCAATCTTGTCAATCACTATCTCTTCTTGCTCCACGTAATCATGGATCAGGTGAGCTTTCCGATGTAGATGTATAGATTTGTTGCTAGACTTAGGCTCCTTAGCCTGGAAGATGGCACCTCTATTGTCAAAATAGATGGTGATCGGGTCATTCGAACTAGGAACTATCGTAAGTCCTTGTAAGAATTGACGCATCCATATCGCTTCCTTAGCTGCTTCCGAAGCGGCATAGTACTCGGATTCAGTAGTAGAATCTGCTACAACACTCTGTTTGGAACTCTTCCAGCTGATCGCAGAACCATTAAGAGTGAAGACAAACCCGGACTGAGATTTTGAATCATCTCGATCCGTTTGGAAGCTAGCATCTGCGTAACCGATTGCGCATAGCTTAGTATCGCCTCCATAAGTCAATACCTTATCCTTAGTCCTCCGTAGGTACTTGAGGATATTTTTAACAACTATCCAGTGTGTTTCACCTGGATTCTTTTGGTACCGACTCGTCATACTCAATGCATATGCCGCGTCTGGACGTGTGCATATCATGGCATACATGATTGATCCTATTGCAGATGCATAAGGAACACGACTCATGCGCTCAATCCCTTCAGGCGTCGTGGGTGACTGAGACTTGCTTAACTGCATCCCAGACGTTATTAGAAGGTTCCCCTTCTTGTAGTTGGTCATGCTGAACTTCTCAAGAATCTTATCCAAGTAAGACTCCTGACTAAGTGATAACGTCCGTCGTGATCTATCTCGGTAGATACGGATTCCCAAAATGCGCTGTGGCTCACCCAGATCTTTCAACTGGAAATGGTTCTTCAACCATTCTTTAACCGAAGATAGGAGAGGAATGTCATTCCCAATCAGGAGTATGTCATCGACATACAATATCAAGAATACAATCTTGCTCCCACTCGACTTGATATATAAGCATGGTTCTTTGACCGATCGAGTGAAACCATACTCTTTTATCACCTGGTCGAAACGATGATTCCAACTCCGAGAAGCTTGCTTAAGTACAAAAATGGAGCACTTAAGCTTTCATACTTTCTTAGGATGTTCAGGATCTATGAAACCTTCGGGTTGCACCATGTACAACTCTTCCTCCAAATAACCGTTTAAGAAGGCGGTTTTCACATCCATTTGCCAAATTTCATAATCATGAAAAGCGGCAATCACTAAGATTATCCGAATGGAACGTAGCATGACTACAGGTGCAAAAATCTCATCATAATGCAATCCGTGCACTTGAGTGAAACCTTTTGCCACTACTCGTGCCTTATAGGTATCTGGTTGCGCGTCTACAGAACGCTTTATTTTGTAAAGCCATTTTTTTGTAGAGAGGTTTTACCTTATTAGGTAAATCAACTAGATCCCATACGTCATTCTCATACATGGAGTCCATCTCGGATTGCATGGCTTCGAGCCATAGCTTTGAGTCGGAACAGGCCATAGCACCTTTATAGTTAGCGGGTTCATTACTCTCTAGGAGTAAAACGTCATTCTCCTCGACCACACCAATGTATCTGTCCGGAGGATGAGAGACTCTACCCGACCTCCTAGGTTCCTCAGGAATATTAACTGTATCATCAGTTGGAGGAACAACTTCCTCCATCTGTTCCTCGGTTGTTGGTTCTGGAATCTCCGACAGCTCGTAGGTTCTATTACTCGTCTTGTTCTCGAGAAATTCTTTCTCTAAGAACGTCGCACTAGCTGCAACAAAAACTCGATGTTCGGTAGGCGAATAGAAGTAATGACCAAATGTTCCTTTTGGATAACCTATAAAGTATGTCTTGACCGATCGCGGGCCGAGCTTATCCTCGTGTCTCCACTTAACATAAGCCTCGCAGCCCCAAACCCGAATAAAGGACAAGTTAGGGACCGTTCCCTTCCACATTTCATATGGAGTCTTGTCGACAGCTTTAGTCGGACTTTGGTTAAGTATAAGAGCAGCTGACAAAAGAGCAAAACCCCATAATGAATCAGGCACTACTGTGTGATTCATCATGGATCGAACCATATCAAGTAAGGTTCGATTTCTCCGTTCGGACACACCATTTAATTGAGGTGTTCCAGGTGGAGTTAACTATAGAACGATTCCACAGTCTTTAAGGTGTTGATCAAACTCATTTGAAAGATATTCGCCACCCCGATCTGAATGGAGTGCTTTAACCTTTCTACCCATTTGGTTCTCAACCCTGTTCTAGTATTCCTTGAATTTCTCAAAGGACTCACTTTTATGCTTCATTAAGTAGACATATCCGTATCTACTCAAATCGTCCGTGAAAGTGATAAAATATCTATAGCCATCTCTAGCGGTAATTGACATAGGTCCACAAACATCAGTATGTATGAGTCCTAATAGGTCACTAGCGCGCATTCCAACACCTTTGAAGGAAATTCGAGTCATTTTGCCAATAAGACATGATTCACACGTGCCATATGTAGAAAAATCGAATGCGGGAATAGTCCCATTATCGACGAGTTTCTTTACGCGTTTCTCATTTATGTGTCCCATTCGACAATGCCATAGATAGGTTTGATCTTTGTCACCAACCTTTAATTTCTTATTATTTATGTGTAATACTTCCGTGGTTTGATCTAAGATGTAAATTCCATTCATGGAAACTGCTTTGCCATAAATCATTTCATTGAAAGAGAAAATACAGCTATTATCCTTTATTGAAAATGCAAAACCGTCTTTAGCAAGTACAGAAACAGAAATAATGTTCTTAGACAAACTGGGTACATAGTGTGATTATTTAAAAATAACTCAAAACCACTAGGGAGTTGGATTACATATGTTCCCTTCGAGACCGCAGCAACTCGTGCTCCATTCCCGACTCGCAGGTCCACATCACCTTTTTCGAGAGGTATGATGTTCTTTAGGCCCTGCAAATGATTACACAGATGAGAACCACAACCAGTATCAAGTACCCAAGTTCCGAAACTTGCATGGTTAATCTCAATCATATGAATATAAGATGACATACCAACAGGAACGACGCGGCCTGCTTTGATGTCCTCACGGTAGACGGGACAGTTCCTCCTCCAATGTCAAGTCTTGTGACAATGGTGGCACTCAATGTCACCGCCCTTGCTCTTTTCCTTGCCCTGTGAGCCACTAGTCTCACCGGGCCCACTCTTACCGTTTCCTGGCTTCTTGAATTTTAGGTTACCTACAGCTAGGTCGCCATGAGCCTTGCCCTTACCTTTACCCTTGTTGGAAATCGTGAGAACATCCTGCTTCATGCTCCCACTCAATTTTATATCCTTCTCGGCCTGTACGAGAAGGGAGTGTAGTTCATGAGAACTCTTTTCCAAGTCATTCATGTAGTAGTTCGCCCTGAAAAGGGCAAAACCATCATGAAGAGAATGAAGCATTCGGTCAATGACAATGCTCTCACTGATTTTGCAATCAAGTGCCTCCAGCTTCTCGACATTCTCAATCATGTGAAGAATGTGTAGGCTAACCGGTTGGCCCTTCTGGAGTTTCGCATCAAAGAAGCGACAGGTATGCTCATATGTAACGATTTTCGGTGCTTTTGAGAACTCGTTAGTGAGCGTGGTGAAAATCTTGTTCGCACCTTGGACAATGAAGCGTCTCTGCAAATTGGTTTCCATTGCAAAGATGAGTACGTTCTTTATCGCACCCGCTTCCATAACGAAGTCACTATAAGCGAGTGACTCGTTGACTCCTGTATTGGGGCCTGGGTTTACGGTATTGGCTCGATTAAGTACACGAGCTTATCGTCGCAATGGCGGCGATTCGGTAGTCTTTGCCTCCCAATCCGCAAAGTTGGACTCGTCGTTTTTCAGACGTGTGAACTTATTCATTTGGTCCATGAATATTTTCAGCCAGGACTCTCGTCCAAGTGTGGCACTAGGCATTTGGATTGCGTTATTTCCAGACATTTTGTTGTAACAGTAAAATAAACGTGTTCTACACTGCGAAAAGAAGAATAAATAATAAGCATGTGCATCGATTTTAATTTAAGTCTAATGATCTAATGTCATAACGCGAAGACTCAAAACATTTATACAATTGACCTTCCTCAAGAATTATATAAATGATCCCAAGACTCAATTATCTGTAAATTGATAAGCCAACCTTTTGGCTAATTCTACTGTTAGAATTCTTGATCGATAAATTTCTGTAAATTCTATCTTTAGTCCATCATAATCACGAGAAACTCTTCGGACTATAATGTTGAGATAAACTAAGTCAACACAAACTACTTACCCAACGTAGAAGGGGTCATATTATGCCCACCGACGAAGAAGGGATTCATAGTTTTTTGCCCTTATAAAGACTAGTCTCAATTTCCGTTTTAGAGGAAGATCCCATCAACTTTATTTTAATTCATTTTAAGTGAACTAATATCTAGCATGCGTGAATGAATAAACTAAGATGATGGCTTAATAAACATGTGACATCTGTATGTCTATGAAAACAAACATACAACCTATATGTGTCAATTTTCATGCATTTTAGTACTAGGTGGTTTGGTTTTAGGCGGAAAATGATGCATAAACTATCATGTGAATGAAAAGCAATAGGAATGAAAAACGTAAAAAAAATAAAAAGTCCTAGTGTGACCTATCCTATCAAAATGAACATTAAATACAAATTTGGAATCCATCCTTGGACCCGAGAAGCTTGTCTCGATGTTCCATCTTGATCCATGTAGCGGGAGTGAGCTTCAATCTCCATCTTTAGTCTTCTTTGAAAACTACAATAAATAAATTTACATAATAAACCTATTTATTACATTCTAATTTCAAAACCCAAAAACTAAAGAAAAATAAAGGAGATTCGAGATCTCATAATTACATAAAAAATATGTTTCCTTCATTACGAAAACATAATTTAACTAAGGCCACACTAAGTATTACAAATTACAATCGATTGCAAAAAAAAAAATACGTAAATAAATTCATTCATCGATTCATTCAACAAAAATAATGCATCAACTAAAAATAAATTAAACATACATGACACAATTCCTTAATTATGTTGATTAATTTATCCAAACCACCTATTTAAATTAACAAATTAAGTGACAATTCCTCAATTAATCACATTAATTTCAAACTTAATTCATATTAAACTTGTAATATGAATTTAATCCATCAATATTTTAAACTGCTTTAAAATAATTAGGTATCAATTAATTATGAACCGCTTCACAATAATTAATTTGTCAAAACAAAACAAAAATAAAAACCCCCTTTTTTAATTGTCTCGGCAAAACTCAAAAAATAAAAAAAACAAATTTTTTTTTAATACTTTCTCACGGCTGGAAAAAAAAATAACTAAACAGCCCGTTTTTTTTAATTCGGTAATTGCAAAAAAATACAGGTTTTTTTTTCAGTCATCACAGCAAAACCAAAAAAATAACAGTTTTTTTTTTTTTTTTTTACACACTGTTCACGGTGAACAGTAACAGAAAACAAAAAAAAAACCTTTTTGCATTTGACATAATGCCCTAATTGCAAAAACATTAAGATGAACAAAAATCGTTTATAGATGCTATTAGAACGAGATTAGCATATGAATTAATAAAACATGATTAATGTATATGCCAAAACTATATAGCAAAAACAAATTTTTATATCATCAACATGACGATTCCATTAACAATTTAACTTAATCTTCATTAAATCAAAAAACTACCAATTTATCATATGTTTATATTAACTGATTAAACAACAATATGAAAAATCGAAACGGAAATAATCATCAACAACAAAAACGCAACAATCATGGCTGCAAAAAATTGTTCTCGACACGCAAAAAAATTTCAACCGTGTAAATTTTTTTCGAAACCCTAATAAAGTTTACATCCAATTTTTATGAAAATCATCAAAATTAAAATTCGTGGCCTTGGCTCTGATACCACTTGCGGGATTAATCTGTATGCATCCCTTTAATTTTAAGGACTATAACGAATTATAACATGATGAAACTAGTCATAAAATAAATTGCATAAACAAAACTGTAAAGGATTAAGAAATAACCTTCGGTCCTAGCAAAAACGGCCTAAGAACAATATCAAAGTTGATATTCGCCTATCAGTTGCACCCAAGACGATATGAGAAATGCCCTTTGATTATGCTAGAATCGATCCAAAAATTAACTAATTAATTTTTAGGTTTTTGTGTTTTTTTGATGAGATGGAGGCAAGAATGGGAAAAAAATTAGCTTAAAAAAAAAACTACTCTCCTCTTATTGTCACCGAAATTAAGGTGAAAGAGGGAGATATTTTTTTTCTCCTCAATTCGGCCCATCTGACCGAAATTAATAAGGACTTTTAATTCCTTATTTTCGGTTTCCAAAAATGTAAAATGTGTTAAATATAAATTGTCATCTAGTGAGGATTGAACCCATAACCTCTTGGTTTGAGTACCCTTACTATTACCACTATGACACATTCATCTTGTTGATATTAAATATAACGGATTACATTTAATTGCGAATTTACATATTAATTCGTCCAAGCTAACATTACATACATTTAATTAAATATAACTTATTATAGTCAATTTACGAATTGACAGTTAATTCGTCTCAACTAATATTATTTAATCTTTATTAAATAATTGTCTCATCAACACATTGACTAATTGTTTAGTCATATAAGGCATCAATGTGATTACATTTCCATAACCACATCTCTCAAACACATCCTATAGGTGTGATCTTTAGGGACCAGTTGATCACCGCCATCTGTATGATAATAACGTCAAACTTTCTAGCAAGCCAACCGTTCTTAGGTAATCGTTAATCAACTGATTAAAATACGAAGTATACCCTTGTGAACCTGTAAAAGATTTACAAATGTTATCACACTAATTTGTGGAGGACACAAGCTCCAACAGAAAATTCATTTTCTCACTTTTGCAGATGACACTATCATTTTCGCTAAAGCCTCTAACCAGAGTTGTAGAACTATTAAGTCTATTTTAGATAAATTTTGCTCGATTTACGGACAATTTGCTAATTTTGACAAATCCACTTTTCAATGCACTAGAAATATTGAGCGTTCTCTTCATGAATCCTTTAGAAGCATTCTTCATATGAACGAGGAAGCTCATTTGGGTAAGTGTTAGGCCCAAAATTATCCTGCCTGACCTGACATAAGCCAGGCAACAGCCAAAGACAAGTTCCAAGCAAAAAGACATCTGAAACCAGGCATTTATTCAATACGGATAGGCACCAAGCAGGAATTGATACAAGACAGGCGATAATCAACCAAAGCCACCTCGGAGGAAAATAACCCAGGCACAACAGACAATTAACATATGTCCCCTACAAATAAGGAGGACTAATTCAAGAAGAAAAGATATGAAAGATAGTCAAAGGCAACGGTTGAAGAGATGGCAACCACCTCCGGGTAAATAGGGTACATTCCCTATTTACCAGGAAACCATAAAGGGCATAGAAGAAAACGGAGAAATCAAGTATAAATAGAAGAGAAGACAAAATCAGAAGGATCATTGGATACACTCTCATTCTCACCTACACTTTTGTATTCTTAAGCATTATAATTTCGCCTGTCACGCCTGATATATCCATACTCTGTCAGGCTACCTAAAATCATAGTAACAATCACTCCTGGCTTGGTGCCCGTGGTTTTTTCCCTTATTCCCGGGGTTTTTCCACGTATAAAATCTTTGTGTCATTATTTATTAGTTGTTATTTTACTTAACATTACTAGTCAGGCAAGTTGTTTGAGTTAGATCACCCTACTTATAAATCCCTGGCAGGATATCCTAGATCAGTAAAATCCCTGCCAAAACAATTGGCGCCCACCGTGGGGCATCTAGCTCAAAAACAATCAAAATTCATAACCTAACACCACAAAAACTAAGGAGAAATGGCAGGAGATAACGTTGAACAGCAACTGGCTGCCGCCAAACAACAACTGTTGGAAATGGAACAGTTGAAACAAAAATTGGCCCAGGCTGAAGCAGAAGTTGCAAAATTGAAATGGTCAGAATCCAGCCTAAAACTAAAGCTGGGAGAGAAAGCTTCAGGATCAAAGTTGAAAGTTCAGCCTGGCACACCATTCTCCTCAATCATCAGGAATATTGATTTCTCCAATATTGGCACTCCTACTCCACCAAAATCCAAAACAGGAGAAGAAACAGACTCAGGAGAACTCCAAAATGAGGAAACCTCTCCAGATCAAACTAATACGGCCATTATGATGGCTATGCTCCAGGAAATCCAGAAACTCCATGAAAGATTTGAGAAGATCCCAGGAGTTCCTACCCCAATTGAAGAAGCAAATCCAGAGAGCTATGCTGATTCACCCTTTGTGGATGAAATAGCAAAAATAGACCTGCCAAAGAAATTTGTGATTCCCTCAATGAGAATCTATGATGGGACCACAGATCCACAAAACCATGTTGCCTACTACAAGCAAAGAATGTGGCAAACATCAATCCCCGATGAACTACGTCAAGTCGCATGTGTAAGGGATTTGGAACAACCCTAAACGGACCTGCCCTGCAATGGTATATAAACCTGCCAAATGGAAGCATCAAGTCCTTTGCTGACCTGGTCAATTCTTTCAATCATCAGTTTGCCAGCAGCAGGGAACTAGAAAAGAGATCTAGTGACCTATACAGGATTAAACAAAAGCCTGGATAATCAATTAGATCCTACATGACAAGATTCAATAAAGAAAAGGTTTCAATACCCAGATGTGATGTTGGAACAGCCGTTGAAGCATTCAGGCAAGGGCTACCCCTGGACAGTGACTTCTACGATGCAATGACCATGAAGCCCTGTCATACCTTTGAAGATGTCCAAGCATTAGCCATAGGCTATATCAGGCTGGAAGAAGACAAAGGCTACAAGGCAGACAATGCTGACAACAACTCAGGATATGACAAAACCAACAGAAAAAGCTCTAACCACCGAGGAAACAGTTCCAGGCCATCTCCTTACACAAGGCCTGACAGATCAGAAGTCAACTATACACATGAACAACGAGGTAACTCCTATACTTACCCTCCTATCCAAGAATATAACTTCTCTGTTGACATTGCAGGGCTGATCAAAAGACTTGACCACATGGGAGACATTGTCAAGTGGCCAAAGAAGTCAGACAACCTCAACCCAAGGAAGGATACCACCAAGTGGTGTGAATTTCACATGGATATAGGGCACACAACAGAAGAATGTCTGGGATTACGTAGACAAGTGGCTTACCTGCTAAAGAAAGGATATCTGAAAGACCTGATGCCAACAAAGAGCAGGGAAGATGATGGAACAAGAAGGAACACAGAAAGGCAACCATGTGATTTGCCCCCTGCACCACCCATCTATGAAGTCAAATTCATCAACGGAGGATCAGAAATCTGTGGCCTGACCAGCTCAGCTGCAAAGAAAATTGCCAGGGAGTCAAAAATGAAATCTCCTTTTAAACCTAGCAATTTACCTCAAATTACTTTTGACGACACTGATATGCAGGGCATTCCAAACATCCACCATGACAGCCTGGTCATCACCATGCAAATAGGAACTACACGTGTCATGAGAATCCTGGTAGATGGAGGCAGTTCAGTAAACCTGATCATGCTTGATGTCCTTAAAGCAATGAAGATTGATGAAAGCCAAATCATAAAGAAGTCTAATGTCCTGGTAGGATTCAGTGGAGAAACAAGGAACACATTGGGAGAAATACACCTGCCCACATATGTGGAAGGAGTATCTTCATATGAAAGATTCGGAGTCTGGTCGTCTGTCATCCTACAATGTCATATTAGGAAGACCATGGATCCACAACGTAAGGGCCATACCCTCCACCTATCACCAGTGCATCAAGATACCAACAGAATGGGGAGTAGCAACCATAAAAGGCGAACAAAAATCTGCCCAGGAATGATATACTGAGTCATTAAAGCCTTCCAAGGCAGGTAAGTCTCTCGCCTAGCAATTACAGTACCCTGTCAGGACAACTCATGTGTGAGAAACCAAAATGGAAACCGATCAAGTAATTTTAGACTCGAGTATCCCGACGGGCATGTCATCGGTAGGATCTCGATGTCCCCGATAACATCAGACCAGAATTAGTAAGTTTTCTTAAAAATAAATCTTCATGTTTTACCTGGTCACATTTTGACATGACCGGTATAGATGCCAATATTATTACGCATAAACTAAATATAGATGAGTCTTATAAGCCTGTCCAGCAGAAGAGAAGAAAGTTTGCCGCTGAAAGAAATGCTATCATTAATGAAGAAGTGGACAAACTATTGGACATGGGAATGATAAGAGAAGTCATGTACCCTGACTGGCTAGCCAACGTAGTGGTGGTACAAAAGAAAAATGGCAAGTGGAGGGTTTATGTAGATTACACGGACCTCAATAAAGCCTGCCCAAAAGACTCATTTCCACTCCCACACATAGACGCAATGGTGGATGCTACAGCAGGACATGAACTCCTGACATTCATGGATGCTTCAAGTGGATTCAACCAAATCAAGATGCACCCATCGATCGGGGAACATCTCGCATTTATCACGAAAAGAGGCATATCTTGCTACACAAAGAATGCCCTTTGGCCTGAAAAATGCAGGGGCAACATGCCAACGCCTGGTCAATACAATGTTTAAAGACCAAATAGGAGACACAATGGAAGTCTATATTGATGACATGGTAGTCAAATCAAAGAAGGTTGAAGATCACGTCAGGGACTTGGAGACAGCCTTTAAGATCCTGGAAGAATTTAATATGAAGCTTAATCCATCCAAATGCCATTTTGGAGTCTCTTCAGGCAAATTCCTAGGTTACATGGTGACCAAAAGAGGAATAGAAGCCAGTCCAGAACAAATAAAAGCCATACTAGAACTGGAATCTCCCAAGTCAGTCAAGGATATTCAAAAACTGACAGGACGAGTTGCAGCCCTAAATAGATTCATTTCCAGATCATCAGTAAGGTGCAAGACATTATATGACCTACTCAGGAAGAACAAGGCATTCAAATGGTTGCCTGAACACGAGACAGCCTTCCAGGAGCTCAAAACATACCTGACTACACCTCCACTACTCGCCAAACCAGACAGAGGAGAACCCCTGACGGTCTACCTATCTCGTCACGAAACAGCAGTAAGTGGAGTCCTGACCAAAGAAATTGATGGCCAACAGCATCCAGTTTACTATGTAAGTAAGAGTCTCCTAGACGCATAAACCAGGTATGGCTTACTTGAAAAATATGTACTTGCTCTAGTAATGTCCTGCACTAAACTCCGACCTTATTTTGAGAGTCACCCAATTATTGTAAGAACCAACCTGCCTATCAAATCTGTCCTGAGAAAGCCTGAGTTGTCAGGCAGAATGGCAAAATGGTCAGTACAAATCAGCACCTATGATATAACCTTTGAACCCAGGACGGCAATTAAATCTCAGGCATTAGCAGACTTCGTGGCTGAATTTAGTCCTATCCTAGAACCTGACCTCATAAAAGAGGTCAATCACCTTGACACCCATAAGACAGACCAAGAATGGACTCTCCATGTAGATGGGGCAACAAATATGAAAGGCACTGGCCTAGGACTAGTCCTAAAATCACCACAGGGAGACCTAATTGCACAGGCTATTAATTGTGAATTCAAAGCCACAAATAATGAAGTTGAATATGAAGCCCTAATTGCTGGACTAAAGGTACGTATTGAACTCGGTGTAGCAAACCTCAAGGTAAAAACTGACTCTCTCTTAATTTCCAACCAAGTCAAAGGAGTATATGCTGCAAAAGATTCGAAGATGGTGCTCTATTTGGAATATGTCAAAAACTTTTGCAAAAAATTCAAAACCTCTGACATTGACCAAATACCAAGGGATTTAAATACCCAGGCAGATGCCCTAGCCAGCCTGGGATCAAACTTCAGCCCTGCTGTGTTTGACAAAATACCCATCGTCCACGTGTTGGAACCAACCATAGAAAGGTCTGAACAAATTTGTCCTATCCAGGAAGACACAACCTCCTGGACTAAACCCTACTATGATTGGTTCTTACAGGGAATACTCCCTACAAATAAAAACGAAGCAAGGGCCCTGAAAATCAAAGCCTCCACTTATACCATTATAAATAACACCTTGTTTAAAAAGTCTCAGGCTGGACCTTACTTACGTTGCCTGGAACCAAATGAAGCCGGCCAAGTCATAAAAGACATACATGATGGATACTGCGGAAATCATAAAGGTGGAAGAAGCCTGGCAAGCAAAATTCTCAGGACAGGCTATTTCTGGCCAACCCTGAGAGCTGACTGCATAGCATATAACTCAAAATGTGAAGCCTGCCAAATCCACTCCCCTTATATCCATCAACCATCAGAGCTACTACATTCCATCTCAGCTCCCTGACCATTCATGAAATGGGGCATGGACATAGTAGGCAAGCTACCTCAGGCACCTGGACAAAAAGTCTTCATGCTAGCAATGATTGATTACTTTTCCAAATGGATAGAGGCAGACTCTTACAGGCAAGTCAAAGAAAAAGACGTCATATCATTCATCAAAAGGAATATCATATGTAGATATGGAATACCTTCAGAAATAGTCTGTGACAATGGTACACAATTTGTGGGAAAAAGAACAGCAAACTTCTGTGCACAATGGAATATCAACCTAGTTACATCTACACCAGGCTACCCAAAAGCCAACGGCCAGGCAGAATCAAACAACAAAGTAGTAATCAGGTGCCTGAAGAAAAAGCTGAAAAGGAGAAAAGGAAGATGGGCAGAAGAGCTTCCCTTAGTCCTGTGGGCTGACAGGACCACACCCAAAACAGCCACAGGCCAGACACCATATTCCCTAGTCTATGGCTGTGAAGCAGTAATACCAGCAGAAATTCATGTGCCAACTACCAGAAGCAGCTTGAACACCATAGAAGAGAACAAGCCCCTATTGCAAGATAACCTGCTCCTAACAGAAGAACTAAGAGATGCAGCCAAAGTCAGGATAGCAGCCTACCAACAGGCAGTAGCCAGAAGTTACAACAAAAATGTCAACATCAGAGTATTCAAAGAGGGAGACCTCGTCCTAAGGAAAGTCTTCCCCAACACCAGAGAAAAGAACGCAGGCAAATTAGCCCTTTCATGGGAAGGCCCGTACCTAATTGATTCAATAGTAGGACAAGGAGCTTACAGGCTACAAACTTTGGAAGGAGAAATGATCCCCAGATCCTAGAACATTTCCCACTTAAAACTATTTCACATCTGAGAAGCAGGTAAAACTACCTACCCTATATACATGTTAATAGAACTTCCTGCTATGTGTTAAACTGCTTGCCTGTTATTCATAGCTTTATCTAAAACTTTATTCCAATCCTGAAAACTTGTTTTACACCTTCTTTTCACCTGTTATATGCTACATTTTAGGCTTAAACAAATGTTCAGGATTGAGGGCCACTCCACCCAACCTGAATAGCATTTCTAAAATGCTCTAATTTGGCACCTGGCTGCCTGCCCTAAAAACTAAACTGAGCTCAGTACATAAAAAGACAAATACAATGGTGGAATAAGACCAGAGTACTTGTCAAAATAAGCCCTCCCGACAGGCTGAGGGCCATAAGCCCTCCTGACCGGCAACCACTCTCATTTTAAAGCCCTCCTGACAGGCAAACAGAGTCACCATTCCTCATAAACACAGGAATGAGGGCCATAAGCCCTCCTGACAGGCATTACTCTAACAGAAAAATGCTACATGAATATACAGGCACAAATTTGGTCCAGCACAGCAAGAAAATCAAAAGAAGAAAGGATATATATATTAATACCTGCCCAGGAATATACCCTTCCCAGGCAGGAAGAACAACTATTTACCCAAAAACCAACAAAAACAAGTTCTAAACTGTTTGTTCAGGGAACATCCCCCCCTGAATAGGCCAAAACGACACAAAATTCCACAAAATAAATAAAAACAAACTAGCCCGCCTTGGAAGTCAGTAGCGGAGCCAATCCCCTCATCGCTGACCTCCTCTTCTTCATCTCCCTCCCCTTCAAAGATCACTATTCTTTCCCTTGGATGGTGGAGAATCCACTTCTTCATCAGCATGTAGTTTACAGAGCTCAGGATAAGTGGTATTAAGATCAGCCAACTCCTGATCAGGATTCCAAAAAGGCCTGACCTCAACAGGCTCCTTCATGGCATCCACACGACCCTTGCCAAAAAAATACAGTGCAGCATCTTTGTACCTGGCCTGAACCTCATCCCTCTCTACAACCAATTATTCATTCGCCTTCAACTGTTCTTGCATAGCCTGCTTTTCAACCTTTAATTCTTCCTGGGCAACATCAAATTTGGCTTGAAGAGCTTTCAGAGCATCCTGAGCAGATTTTAGCTTAGAAGACTCCACCAGCAACCGAGCCTTCCCTGCCTCATTATCCTCCTTTAGGGAATGATTCTCAGCCTTAGACACCTCCAACTCAGCCTTAAACTTCTCAGCATCTTTTTTCAAGATTTGTACCTCCCGATCCAGGGGGTATTTTTAGGTCGTGGATCGACTCGATTGACAGCACTCCTCAAAGATATCATTGACATTCTAACAAGAAAGAAAAAACCTATCTAAGCCACAAAAAAAAGAAAACACACACAAATACCCACAAAAACAAGCCAAAAACAAAAGAAACACACCTCTTGAAGCATGGTAATCAGGTTGGCAGCATAGTCCCTAGAGCGGTACATAGGAGCCAAGGCATGGGCAGAAGCTTCCTCTGCTTGATACTTGAAGTAGGGATCATCAACCACAAAGGCCTGAGCCTAAATTTGTTCCTTGGCAAACTGGACCTCATCCATACAAGCCCTAACCCCCCTGACCTCGTGAACCCCTCCTGAAGACTCATCCACTCTCTTCCTCTTCTCAGGACGGTTACTCTCATCCATAACCTTCTCAGGCGATGCCAACTGAACCTCCTGCACAGGTTCCTGAATTTGAACAGCACTATCACTTCCCGTAGCCTCACTGCTCTTTGACTTCTCCCCTGTAATTTGAGAGACCCCTGCCTTCACCAGAGACAGACCAAAACTAGCAATCCTGGCAGAAGCCCTGGTAGCTGCACGACGAGTTTCTAAATCGGTAATATAAACACATGTCCAATACAAAAAATAGAATGACAAAAGAAAAACAAAAGAACTTACTCCCTGACGAAGACGCCCCTGGAACCTTAGTGCTCTTCACTGGCTTATATGTACTCAACTTGGCCTTCTTAAAACGAGGCATGGAAGCTTGCCCCCGGATAGGAGGCCACGCCCTCTCCTCTTCGGGCAATGCCATGAATGTCGCTATCCGGTCACCGACCCCTCAAAGATCGGGATCATTCACCCAATCATTTACTACAGGAAGGCACGAGTAAAGTAAGTAAACTCTCCAAAACATATTATTACCAAACAAAAAATAATGCAGGAAAGAAAATTACCTCCTTCAACAGCTGGGTAATTGAGATAGTCCAGGTCAGGGGCAATTGAATCAGCCTTGATAAACATATAGGTTTGAGCCCATCCTTTATCATCCCCTGAATCAAAGTTGGTAATCAGGTGAGCCATCTTCGACCTAACTCGAAAATTAAACCTTCCAGTGAATGACTCTTCAGGTGATAGACATTCTTGAAGTCATCCAAGGTAATAACCAACTTATGCTTAGAACACAAATGCTCAACAGAATGGACAATTTTCCAGACCATTGGCATGAGTTGAAACGGGGGAACCCTGATAGCCCTAATCACCTCAGTCATGAAAGGAGAAAGGGGAAGCTGACAGCCACCCCTGAACGCCCACTCAAAGATACAGAACCAACCTGGTCTACTCCAATTAGCCCTGACCGGACCACTCTCAGGAATCCAAACCTCAGCTCCTGGAGGAATGAGGCCCCTGCCTTTTATATAATGTTCAAAAGCTGGTTTTAGTTGATTGGCTTCATGAAAAGAAGTCGCCAAAGCCCTAATAGGAGAATATTCAACCCCCTTATAAGACATGGACATAATCTCTGGGGCAGCAACAACCTCCACCACATCATCCTCAGGGATGACATCAGGGACCTTCTCAACCTCGACAGAAACCATTTCAACTTCAACAGAACTTCTTGACCTCGGCAGAGCTTTGGAAGTCGTTGTCCTTCTCCGCCACCAGCCATATCTTATTTTTTCTGGAAAATGAATTTTTCAAAGAGAGAATTTTTAGAAAGAGAAAGAAGAAAATTAGAGATTGGAATGTGAAGGCATACACGGCAAAAGCAGGATATTTATAGCCGCAGAACTATAACGGCTAGGAAAGCAAGTGGTTAAGATCAATCATGACTCTCCTAGGGTTTTGTGAACCTACCCTATTTATGGCAAGTAACCGTTACAAGAAGTTGAATCAAACACTAATTCTAAATCCGATAAAAAGTCCCTGCACATATCACTTGCCTGGCCCAAATTTTTATCTCCTTATTCCTGGTCAGACCCAATAATGGAATAAGCAGATAAGGGACAATTGTTGAGCCCAAAATTATCCTGCCTGACCTGACATAGGCCAGGCAACAGCCAAAGACAAGTTCCAAGCAAAAAGACATCTGAAACCAGGCATTTATTCAATACGGATAGGCACCAAGCAGGAGTTGATACAAGACAGGCGATAATCAACCAAAGCAACCTGGGAGGAAAATAACCCAGGCACAACAGGAAATTAACATATGTCCCCTACAAATAAGGAAGACTAATTCAAGAAGAAAAGATATGAAAGATAATCAAAGGCAACGGTTGAAGAGATGGCAACCACCTCCGGGTAAATAGGGCACATTCCCTATTTACCAAGAAACCCTAAAGGGCATAGAAGAAAACGGAGAAATCAAGTATAAATAGAAGAGAAGACAAAATCAGAAGGATCATTGGATACACTCTCATTCTCACCTACACTTTTGTATTCTTAAGCATTATAATTTCGCCTGTCACGCCTGATATATCCATACTCTGTCAGGCTACCTAAAATCATAGTAACAATCACTCCTGGCTTGGTGCCTGTGGTTTTTCCCTTATTCCCAGGGTTTTTCCACGTATAAAATCTTTGTGTCATTATTTATTAGTTGTTATTTTACTTAACATTACTAGTCAGGCAAGTTGTTTGAGTTAGATCACCCTACTTATAAATCCCTGGCAGGATATCCAAGATCAGTAAAATCTCTGCCAAAACAGTAAGTATTTTGGATGTCCTATAATTGATAGCAGAGTGACTAAAAATACTTTCGAGAACATTATTCAATCTTCTTGCACTCAATTATAGAAATGGAAAGCGAATTTTTTATCCCAAGCAGGTAGAATAGTTCTTGTCAATGCTAATTTAGCCGCGAAGGGAACTTTTCAGATGTAAAGCTTCCTCCTTCCTTCATCGACCCATAATAGATTAGATAAAATTAATAGAGACTTTCTTTGGAATAAGAATCCTTCTCAGCGTTCTCCTAATTTAATTGGTTGGCATAAAGTTTGTTTACCAAAGTCGGTTGTTGGTTTAGGAATTAAATCTTCTGAAGCAGCCAATAAAGCTCTTCAAATGAAACTTTTATGAAAAATTCTTATGGATAAAGAAAGTATATGGGTCAAAGTGGTAACTAAAAAATACTTGAAAAATTGTTCATTCTTTGATCATAAGCCTAATTCAGTCTCTTCTTGGCAATGGCGTAAACTTATGAGTCTTCGGACTTTATTTGGTGGAATGCATGGTTTCATAGAAATAATATTATCTTTAATAATGTTAATTTAAGTATCAGGAAACTTATTACTTTATGTAATAATAGCACTAAGACCTGGAATGTGAATAGATTTAAGGATCTCAACAATCTCGACATAAAAGAGTCAGCTAGAAACAACTCTAGTAAGGAAGACATTTGGTGGGAAAAACCTAGAAACGGTTTCTTAAAGCTAAATTTTGACGGATCAAGAATAGAGGATAATAAAACTGCTTTAGGATATTCTATAAGAGATCACAATGGTAAAGTCGTTTTGTTGGGAGCTAAAATGTGCGGATACAATAGTATCCTTGTTGCGGAAGCTCTCGCTTTAAAAGAAGATATTTTAACAGCTAAATACTTGGGAATTTCAAAGTTAATTGTGGAGGGTGATAATTTATGTGTTATTAACTCAATTCGAGGTACTTGGCAAATTCCTTGGGAAATTTCTAGTATTATTGAGGATGTGAAATTAGACCTTTCATTTTTTCGATGAAGTGATAATTAAACATTGATTTCGTGAAGCCAACAAGGTTGCTGATTTCATGACTTCTATTGGACATTCATGTCCAACTCTTTCGAGGTGGTTTGATAGCCGGTGGCTTCAACTTACCTCTCTCATTCGAAAGGATGAGATAGGTTGGTCCTACCTAAGAGGATCAATCTAATTTTCTTAAAAAAAAAAAAAAAAAATATATTGCATGTTATATGTACGCATCATCAGTTTCTTTGTAGCTAAAACAATGTGGAAATGACGTTACGTCGGTATATGCTTCGTTTGGCTGTTGTCATACATGTCAGATCACCACCTCAATTCCGGCTTTATTTAGGAGGACCCCCCCGCTCTAGACTCCTACAAATACCTCCACTCGCTTCAAATCACTCACTGTCTATGTAAAGTTTGATTACCTTATCTAGCTCATTCTATTGTTTGGCAAGAAATGGATAAAAACCCGCCAACAGATTTAGACTAAAATAAACATTAGTCATAACATTTCCCCAAAAATACCGGGCTCCCTAGTCCCTCCAATCCAAACCAATAATTACATTGAGTTATGAAAAATAGAAAAAATAAGGGTATTTTTTGGAATTTCACAAGTAAGTACTCCCTCCGATTCACTATGATCTTCCACATTACCTTTTGGGGAATTTTTAAGAGAAAGGAGATTTGTGGTGAAAAATAGAGGAAAATGAAAATAAGAGAGATAATGTGGGGTCACAAGTCATAAAAACCACAAATAATAGACTAATAAAGAAAGTGGAAGAACTTAATGAATTTGCTATTTTCGGAATTGTGGAACATCTTAGTGAATAGGAGGGAGTATATAACTTGTCATTCAATGTAAAAAGTAAGGGTATGTATTATAAATAAGGGGAGTATATGAGGAGTGTTTGGTTGTTTGGATCGTCCAAACGGTAGAAGTGTAATCTTTGGTTCGGATTGAAGGGAGTATTACTTTCTTCTTAGAATTATAGGGGTGCTCTTTACATTTTTTTTATTTCTAAGTGGATACATGAAATTTACTTCAATTTTATACTTTGAGACGCAACAAATAAGAGAATCTATTATGTAAGATTTTACGCCCATTCTTTTAATAAGCCCATCAACGAAATTTAAAACTAACTTTAATTTGTGAACAAAGTCATATTCAGAGTGACGCCTTCTAATTTAGAGGTAAAGTCTAAATCTAGGGCTGAGCAAAAAAATACAATCCGGATTTTTTATCCGAATCCAATTCGAAATCCGAATTACAAAATTCAAATATGTGGATACCATTTAAATTGGATATCCTATCCATTAAAATTGGATATCCGATCCAATTTTTTCCGATTAAACTGGGTCGGATGTGGATTGAGAAATTTTGAAATCCGGATATCCGAATCTGATCTGAATTTTTAAAAACTTAAAATAAAAGGAAAAACTTAAAAATAAATTAAACCACGACACACATTATAAAATAATAACAATAATAAATTAATAATACACATTATGCAATGCATTAGACACAATTAAACAAACTAACAAACCTAAACCCTAATTCTCATCTCGCCTCTCTAATCTATTAATCTCAATTGTTTTTTTCATTCTCATCTCGCCATTCTCGAGCTCAATTTCTCTCCCTTATTTTATACTCCCTCCTATTCACTATGATATTCCACATTACTTTTTGGGTATTTTTAAAGAAAAACGAAATTTTTGATGGAAAATGGAGGAAATGTAAAGTAAGAGAGTAAATGTGGTGTCACAAATTCTAAGAACCACAAATTATAAACTAATAACGAAAGTCGAAGATCTTATAATTACTTTATCCAAAATAATTAGTTGATTTCACTAGTCGAGATGATTTCATTAGCTTAGTAATATGATTTTTTTTATTTCAAAATCTAACTTTAAGCTATTGTAAATTTGTGCTATTATGTAAACTTTGCGGTTCTAAAACTTGTAAATTATGATAGGAATAGACTGAATTATCTTTTGGAGACCGACAAAATAAATTGAGTCGGACTCTATTATGCGTTATAAAACCGGATTGGATTTTCCAAAATCTGGATATCCAAATTTTTGGATTCCGTATTTCTGGATATCCGAATTATTCGGACTGGATATGGATCCTCAAAATTCATAATTTTAAAACTGGATATCTAATCCGGTTTTGAAATCTGGGTCAAATATCCGATTTTATTCAGCTCTAGGTAAATCGATTGAACTACACTACACTATAGTTCCATTGTAAAGATATTTTTTTTAATACAATTTACTGGATCAAATAAAATTTATACCCTCTTATTCACTATTTTCTTCCCTATTTTCTTATTCGGATTATTCGAGTTTTCTTCCTTATTTCTTTTTTTTTTTGGGTTAATTTGTGTCGTCCATATTCAGAGCATGTTTGACCTCGATCCTCAAAAATGAGTTTTTGTTTATCAAGCTTAATTTTTCAAAAGTGTTTTTCAAAAGTAGAAGCAACAAATTACTGCTTCTATTTCTATGAGCAAAAATATACTCCCTCCGATTCAGACAGATGTAAACACTTTCCTAAAACGGACGAACCAGACCAATGTAAACATACCATATTTGACATGGAAAATAACAAACTTACCCTTACATCCACTACCTATATATTTACAACTTTACCATCCACACACCCACTCACCAACTACTTATTTAATCCACCTAAACTCATGTGGCCCCAATCAATATTTCCTACTTTACCCCTCACATTTCCACATTTTCTTAAATAACCACTTTTTGCTTATGTTTACATCTGTCTGGATCGGAGGGAGTAGATTTTTAGCTTTTGAGAATTTTTTGTTTAACTTTTAGAAAATGATGTGTTTGGCCAAAAAGTGTTTTTGAGTCCAAAAACACTTTTACAAGCTAGGCCAAACACACACTCAATTGTATGTGAGATAGTGTGTTTTATGTGGTCTAAATTTACTTTCTTATTTCCTGTGTAAAAAGAAAAGGGGAAGAAATAGTGAATGACAGGGGGTAATTATACAATAATTTACGTAAATACCATCCATTATACCATCAATCTTACTCATAAGACACTCTAGAATACTTTTTTTTTAAAAGAAAATTGGATTATTGGGGTGACTTTATAAAAATGGTGTAATAATAAGTACATACTAGAACCAATTTTAGAAAGTGTTTCAAAGTATGCAGTTTATATCACTACTCCATTAAGTAATCTTATACTCTCTCATATTCTCTATATTTTTCTACCATTGTTTTTGGGTAGAATTTAGTGGAAGAATGATATGTGGATGGTAGAGTTGATCAAAAGCGGGCTTAGGCCGGACACGGGCCGGGCCCAGCTGTAACACCCCGTAAATTTGAAGACCTTTATTATATTTTAAAACTATTTTAATTTAATATTAATTTATTTGAAATAAAATTTATTTGATAAATATAATCTTATTTTATTTTGAAGAAATGTAATTATTTTTGATAGTTTAGAAATGTTTAAAAGTGATTTAAACTATATTTAAACCTTCTCCTTTGATAAAATCACAAATTCTTATTTGTGACGGCACATATCCGTCACTCTTTGAGTGACGGATACCATTTTATCTCACAAAGTACACACTTTTTCTCTCTCTGCAACACTATTTATGTGGTCCCCTTTCTCCACTAACCCATTTTGTTACCATTTTAACTCACAAAATATCCGCCACAAATGATAACTCGTCACAAGGGAGACCAATTGTGATAAAATAGATTTCGGATAAAAGTCGTAAAATTGAGATTTTTCCATTTCTTACGGTCGTTGGGTAAGCGAGTTTGGATATTGGGCATATGAGTACTTAATCTTTTAGTAAAATCGTGTTTAAGAACTTTAATATTCTCGGAAATCGCATTCGACGAATATTTCTAATTTCCGTCGAAACGAACTAAAACGTAAACAATTGAAACTCACCCAAACACCCTACCCTAAACCATACACCCTCCATCCTCCATGGGTCTCCTCTTCATCTTTCATTTGCTCCATTCTCAATTTATCTCCTCCTTCTCTCAAACACCAAATTCATCTCAAAAATCCTCTTTACAATCCCTAAATCCACCATAAATCCTTCATTTCTCCCCCAAATCTTATAAAAATTATATATTTGGAATCCTCTCTTCAATCCTCATCTACTAGTAAGCTTTATTTTCATTTCCCCCAATTTTGTTTTAAGGCTCATCTTTCTAGGGTTTCGATTTTAAACTTAATAATTGTGTTTTTGTTGTTCTTATAGGTGAATAATTTGAAGATGAGTTAGGTGACTCATATGTTGTTGAAGATGAAGAGTAATTTTGGGTTTAGAAGCTTTCTCAAGTTATTACTTGTCTCTTTGCTAGCTTAAGGTAACTATTCCGAGTTACTCGACGATTTAATGTCACATAGATGTTGTGTTTGTTGTTTGTTAAGTGTTTAGGTGATTGATAATGTGTTAGTTTCGTTTTTCACATGTTTGTTGTTGAATGAGTTTGTATGAGAAACCATCTCATGGTTGGTTGAAGAGTTTTAAGCATGTTGTTACATTGATTTTCAATTGGGTAAAGTTGTGATGTTTGGATGAATTAATTGTTTGATTTTGGGTCAAAATCTTGTGCTTGAATCCATCAAGATGTGTGATAATTACATTCTTGTGGTTTCTATTAGGCATTATTGTTGTAACATGTATATTTAAGAGAAATTTGGGATGAAAAATTGGTAGAAATCGACTTTGGGAAAGTACAGGAAATTGTCGTACAAACAGTCCGGTGGCAGGGGAAAATCGCAGGCTCCGGCCGACACCGCAGGCTCCGGCCACTATCGCAGGCTGTGGTTTAAGCCTGGCCAGTTTTCGTAAAATGGCCATAACTTCTTCGTTACTTGTTTGTTTGAGGCTTATGACCTACCGTTAGAACCGTAAGAGGATAAGCTATCATCTCCAATTGGTTTCTCCTTATTTACATATTTAGAACTCAAGTTATGACCGTTTGAAGTTGACCCTTGTTATAGTCAAGTACTAAACTTGTTGTTATAGATTGGGTTTTGAGTTTCGTGTTGGGTATGCAACTTAACCTTGGTTCTAACACTTGTGTATGGTGTGTTGAGACTCTTTTATCATGGGAGTACTAATTTACCGTGATGTGGGCCAAAATGGGCCAAGACTCTGAGCTGGGCCAGTTTGACCGAATGCGTTTGGTCAAACTACGTTTAAACCGGTCAGCCTCGATTTGACCAATGACCCGTCGCGGGACTCGGGTCGAGGATTTGTCTTAGAGTATGAATGTCTTTTCATATGTTGGTTGTTGGATGCTTTGGATGCCTTATGCTTAAGTCTTGTTGCCTCTTTGCCATTTTAGCTTGTTCTTATGTATTATGATACTGTTGGTTAGCTGGAATTTGGGTTATTATTGATATTGGAGATATTGTTGGATTGTTAGCTGAATATGCTCTTGCGTAACCTTTCATATGCTAGGGTGTGTATGATCATTTGTGTGTGCAAGTTTGGACTCTTTGCCCCTCTTATGGTTAATTGGGTGTCCTACTTGTCTTGTGTGGTTTGGGCTAAAGTATTCAAGCTGGGACTAGGTCCTAGGTGAGTATTTCGGCCTTCGCCATAGATAGGCCATTATAGTCTTTGACGAGTGTATATTCACCGCTTAATAGCCTTTGTGTCTTAGCTCGGTGGGTTTATATCCAAGTTAGGGCATGACCTCCTGACGTACTCGTAGAAGTATGTTGTCAGCTTAAGTACTAGCCAACCCTTTGGTGGACTCCTTAGGGGTACTCATGTGTTGTTATCATGGGTCTTGGATGCGGTAGTTTCCGCATGTCGCTAGGTCTGCGCAGGTTTAGGACTAGGGTGTTTACCTTACCTCGTGGTATAGACTCGAGTTACAGAGTGACTATTGACTGTCCTAAGAACTTATACCAGTCTCTAGATATATTGTCTTTTCTTATTTGATGATTCTATGAATCATAGAAGGTGAGATGCAAGCCGGCTATGGTTGATAGAGTTTGGATTCCCGGATGTTATGTGATTAACATGATAGTGTAGTATGAGTCGGTCTAGTATTCACATGCTAGGACTATGTGTTGTTATATTGTTGTTCACATGATAGGCACGATTGTCTAGCATCTATATGCTAAGGCTATGTGTTATTCATATTCATATTCCTATGTTTACATGTTATATTAATTATGACATTTCGTGGCTGGGAGAACTCAGAGTTACTCCCCACTGACTGTGGCTTTCGTATTTGTATAAAATGCGATTGACAGGTAGGTGATGCATATATGGGGTTCATGGACGAGCTAGCGAGCAAAGTAACCTTGGGACCCAGATTGGCTTTATTTTATTGTGACCCTTAAACACTTTTTATGTTATATACCTTTTAGGGAAATATGTCTCCCTTTTTCATATTTGGGTTGTATAACTTTGTTTCGCGACTTTAGCGATGTTTTATTTATGAGATTTACTTTAGACCTTGCATGTTCGACACCTTCCCATTTGGATATTTTTATAACAGGTTCAGGTTTCGTTTTCGGTTTTAAAAATTACAGGTTTTTACCCAAATGAACCTATTACAAACATATCCATGCAGTTTTTATCTAGAATTATGTGTTTACTTTTCCGCAATGAATGAGGGTGTCACAGTTGGTATCAGAGCATATTTGCCCCCGACGCACGTTTGTGCACCCCCGATAAAAATAACTTGACCTAAAATAATAAACTTGAGAGATCGGTAGTATGGGTAGACTTAAGGACCTAAGGTGGTAGTCTGTAGTGTGTTTGCTCTTTGTTAAGTTCTAACATGTTTGTTGATTGTCAATCATTTTTGTACCCTTGGATCAATGACCATGAGCTTACCCGTGTCGTGATCAAGATTTGGTGCCTATCGTCGGGCATTGGAGATTTGTTCAACTTGTGAAGAATGCTTCTTCTCCCTCGAAGTTATCCCCCCATCTTTGTGTACCTTGCCTTACTCTTTACTTCTTAATGCTTGCTTCTTCATCTAAACTCTCTTTTCTTTCCTTAGGAGTGACTCTTGTACCCTCCCAACTTGTGTTTTGTTCCTTGCTTATCTTCCCTTAACGCCTTTTTATAGTACTCTTCCTTCTGAGGAATGTTGGCCTTGGTTGGAGAATTTGACTTTTGAGGAGATTGTTTGTGGTTAACCCATAACCCTGGTTTTGGGAGGGTGTGATGTTAGAATGACCTAGGTAGTGTGATGAGACATACTTAATGATTCTTAGACCTAGATCCTTGATAAAGTGAGTATTCTTGATTGGTGGAATTTGTGTTGTCAAGTGTGAGTTGCGTTTGTTACTAAGGCTATAGAACTTGGCTTTGTTGTTTAGGTTTGAGATTTGAGAGCCTTGGGAAGGGTAGTGAGACATGTCTTGGGATACTAGTGCTTGGTACTTGACTTTAAATGGATGGAATTGAATGGTGAAATATTTGAGGAACCCTTTCTGAGAATTTGTAGCTTGGTATTCGGATCTTTGATTGAGGATTTTACTATTTTGAGAAACCCATAGTTGACACTAGTTGGATATGAGTATAGCTTTGTTGGAACTTTGACCTTGATCTTGTGGAAGTTGTTTGTGGATGTTTGAGGATTTGGAGTGATGAGATCACACTTATAGTGGAGTACCTTGTTTCACGGAATTGCTTAGGATGAAGTAACATGAGCGTTTTGAGGAAATCCTTGGGAGTGATGTGGTTATAAGTTTTGTTGCTAAGAAGTTTTCGGAACCGCTTAGGTTGATGTTGTTGTTTGAGATTTGAGTACCTGGCGTTTCCTTGTTGTCTAATTTCTTTTCTTCTTTGACCATAAGCGTTACCGTTCATACCTCTTCTCCTCGCTTCATCTTGCTCATGATCTCGAATTAGACGCCGTGGTACATGCCTTGAAGACATGGAGGCATTACCTTATTGGAGTTCATTGCCGCATTTATACCGATCATAAGAGTTTAAGGTGTATCTTTAACCAGAAAGAATTGAATATGAGGCAAAGAAAATGGCTATAGTTGGTGAATGATTATGATGCCGAGTTGATTTATCATGAAGGGAAAGCAAATGTGGTGGCCGATGCTTTGAGTAGGAAGACTAGTCACTCTTTGAACACTATCCGTGTGTTACCTGATGAACTTACCACGGAATTTCAAAAGTTTGGGATAAGCCTTGTTGGGAAGGGCTTTGACTATCTTAGTGCCTTGAGTGCAGAACCCGACTTTTACCGTGAGATCCGTACTTGCCTACCTGAGGATGCTACTTTCAAGTCCATTCAAGCAAAAACCCAACTTGGGCAAGCTAAGGATTGTGTGGTGGATAGTGATAGATACCTTCGTTACCAAGGTAGGATGTATGTTCCGAGAGTAGCCGAGTTGAGGAAGAAGATCCTTGATGAAGCTCACCTTTCTCCTTACTCTATTCATCCTGGTGGTGATAAGATGTATAAAGACTTGAGATTACAGTTTTGGGTGGCCTAGGATGAAGATTGATGTCCTAGAGTATGTTAGCAAGTGTCTTAACTGTCAGAAAGTGAAGATTGAGCATCAGAGACCCGGGGGTTTTCTACAACCTTTGGATGTTCCCCTTTGGAAATGGGAATCCATCTCCATGGATTTTGTGATGGCTTTACCTAAGACTGCTAGCGGAAAAGATGCGGTTTGGGTGGTTGTAGATCGATTGACCAAATGTGCTAGGTTTATACCTATCAAGGAGACGTGGAGATTAGATGTCCTAGCTGAGGCCTATGTGAGGGAGATAGTACGCTACCATGGAGTGCCTAAGGATATAGTTTCAGATCGTGATCCTAGATTCTACATTCCGTTTCGGGACCGCTTTGCAAGAAGCCATGGGTAGTAAGCTACTGATGAGTACCGCTTTTCATGCCGCTACAGATGGACAGACTGAGAGGACTATCCAGACTTTAGAGGACCTCCTCCGTGCTTGTGCTTTAGACTTCCACACTTCTTGGGAGAAGTGCTTACCTCTTGTTGAATTCTCCTACAACAATAGCTATCATACTTCTATCAAGATGTCACCTTATGAAGCTTTGTATAGTAGGAAGTGCCGTAGTCCGGTCTGTTGGGATCAAGTCCAAAATGCTCATGTGTTGGGACCTGATTTGGTGACTGAGACCATCAATCAGGTTCAGATCATTCGAGAGCGTATGAAAGCCGCTCAAGACCGACAGAAATCGTATGCTGATGCCCGTCGTCGACCACTTGCCTTTGAGGTTGATGATCGAGTATTCCTTAAGGTCTCACCTATGAAAGGGGTGAAACGTTTTGGTGTGAAAGGAAAGCTGAGTCCCAAATACATTGGACCTTTCCGTGTACTTGAGAAGATTGGCCCCGTTGCTTACCGTTTGGAGTTGCCCCCGAATTTGAGCAAGGTTCATGATGTCTTCCATGTATCTCAGTTGAGGAAGTACATTAGTGATCCGAGCCATGTCATTCAAGAAAAAAATCTCAGATTTGGAGCCTAACTTGACTATGGAAGAAAGGCCAATCCGAATCCTCGAAAGGGCAAACATGCAACTTATAAACAAAGTGGTGCCCCTAGTTCGTATACTTTGGCGTGGTGGAAATGTCGAAGAAGAAACTTGGGAGCCTGAATCCTCTATGTTAGATAAATATCCCGAACTTTTCTCGTGAGGTAATCCTCTTTCCTTTATCTAATTCTTGTGAGTTTTAGCTATCCTTTCGAGTGTTCCTCTCCTTCTCTTAAATACCCTCCGCGTTAGTAGTCCTTGCTTAGTTGTTTAAAAGTCGTAGTTAGAGTTTGGTCATAGCTAGTGGAGTTATTATCCTTTTTATAGAGTTTCGAACTAAAGATTTTTGAAAATGTTTTACTGTTTTCCACTGGTTTTAACGTCAATGAGTGGTAAAGCTCGTTAATGGAGATGTCCGATAATTGGTTTTCTCATTTGTTGGTGTAAAAATATATATTTTTATGATGTTCTTGAATGGCCGACGAGGATTTTCCGTTCCATTGAAAAGACACTTATACTTCATACGTCCATATTTTGAAGATTTTGTTTACTTGATTTTAAGGAGATAGACCTACATATATACAATGTTCCTTCTTCTAAGTTTCGGGGACGAAACTTCTTAAAAGGAGGGATGAATGTAACACCCCGTAAATTTGAAGACCTTTATTATATTTTAAAAGTAATATTTTAATCTATTTTAATTTAATATTAATTTATTTGAAATAAAATTTATTTTATAAATATAATCTTATTTTATTTTGAAGAAATGTAATTATTTTTGATAGTTTAGAAATGTTTAAAAGTGATTTAAACTATATTTAAACCTTCTCCTTTGATAAAATAGATTTCGGATAAAAGTCGTAAAATTGAGATTTTCCCATTTCTTACGGTCGTTGGGTAAGCGAGTTTGGATATTGGGCATATGAGTACTTAATCTTTTAGTAAAATCGTGTTTAAGAACTTTAATATTCTCGGAAATCGCGTTCGACGAATATTTCTAATTTCCGTCGAAACGAACTAAAACGTAAACAATTGAAACTCACCCAAACACCCTACCCTAAACCATGCACCCTCCATCCTTCATGGGTCTCCTCTTCATCTTTCATTTGCTCCATTCTCAATCTATCTCCTCCTTCTCTCAAACACCAAATTCATCTCAAAAATCCTCTTTACAATCCCTAAATCCACCATAAATCCTTCATTTCTCCCCCAAATCTTATAAAAATTATATATTTGGAATCCTCTCTTCAATCCTCATCTACTAGTAAGCTTTATTTTCATTTCCCCCAATTTTGTTTTAAGGCTCATCTTTCTAGGGTTTCGATTTTAAACTTAATAATTGTGTTTTTGTTGTTCTTATAGGTGAATAATTTGAAGATGAGTTAGGTGACTCATATGTTGTTGAAGATGAAGAGTAATTTTGGGTTTTAGAAGCTTTCTCAAGTTATTACTTGTCTCTTTGCTAGCTTAAGGTAACTATTCCGAGTTACTCGACGATTTAATGTCACATAGATGTTGTGTTTGTTGTTTGTTAAGTGTTTAGGTAATTGATAATGTGTTAGTTTCGTTTTTCACATGTTTGTTGTTGAATGAGTTTGTATGAGAAACCATCTCATGGTTGGTTAAAGAGTTTTAAGCATGTTGTTACATTGATTTTCAATTGGGTAAAGTTGTGATGTTTGGATGAATTAATTGTTTGATTTTGGGTCAAAATCTTGTGCTTGAATCCATCAAGATGTGTGATAATTACATTCTTGTGGTTTCTATTAGGCATTATTGTTGTAACATGTATATTTAAGAGGAATTTGGGATGAAAAATTGGTAGAAATCGACTTTGGGAAAGTACAGGAAATTGTCGTACAAACAGTCCGGTGGCAGGGGAAAATCGCAGGCTCCGGCCACTATCGCAGGCTGCGGTTTAAGCCTGACCAGTTTTCGTAAAATGGCCATAACTTCTTCGTTACTTGTTTGTTTGAGGCTTATGACCTACCGTTAGAACCGTAAGAGGATAAGCTATCATCTCCAATTAGTTTCACCTTATTTAGATATTTAGAACTCAAGTTATGACCGTTTTAAGTTGACCCTTGTTATAGTCAAGTACTAAACTTGTTGTTATAGATTGGGTTTTGAGTTTCTTGTTGGGTATGCAACTTAACCTTGGTTCTAACACTTGTGTATGGTGTGTTGAGACTCTTTTATCATAGGAGTACTAATTTACCGTGATGTGGGCCAAAATGGGCCAAGACTCTGAGCTGGGCCAGTTTGACCGAATGAGTTTGGTCAAACTAGGTTTAAACCGGTCAACCTCGATTTGACCAATGACCCGTCGCGGGACTCGGGTCAAGGATTTGTCTTTGAGTATGAATATCTTTTCATATGTTGGTTGTTGGATGCTTTGGATGCCTTATGCTTAAGTCTTGTTGCCTCTTTGCCATTTTAGCTTGTTCTCATGTATTATGGTACTGTTGGTTAGCTGGAATTTGGGTTATTATTGATATTGGAGATATTGTTGGATTGTTAGCTGAATATGCTCTTGGGTAACCTTTCATATGCTAGGGTGTGTATGATCATTTGTGTGTGCAAGTTTGGACTTTTTGCCCCTCTTATGGTTAATTGGGTGTCCTACTTCTCTTGTGTGGTGTGGGCTAAAATATTCAAGCTGGGACTAGGTCCTAGGTGAGTATTTCGGCCTTCGCCATAGATAGGCCATTATAGTCTTTGACGAGTGTATGTTCACCGCTTAATAGCCTTTGTGTCTTAGCTCGGTGGGTTTATATCCAAGTTAGGGCATGACCTCCTGACGTACTCGTAGAAGTATGTGGTCAGCTTAAGTACTAACTAACCCTTTGGTGGACTCCTTAGGGGTACTTATGTGTTGTTATCATGAGTCTTGGATGCGGTAGTTTCCGCATGTCGCTAGGTCTGCGCAGGTTTAGGACTAGGGTGTTTACCTTACCTCGTGGTATAGACTCGAGTTACAGAGTGACTATTGACTGTCCTAAGAACTTATGCCTGTCTCTAGATATATTGTCCTTTCTTGTTTGATGATTCTATGAATCATAGAAGGTGAGATGCAAGCCGGCTATGGTTGATAGAGTTTGGATTCCCGGATGTTATGTCATTCACATGATAGTGTAGTATGAGTCGGTCTAGTATTCACATGCTAGGACTATGTGTTGTTATATTGTTGTTCACATGATAGGCACGATTGTCTATCATCTATATGCTAAGGCTATGTGTTATTTATATTCATATTCTTATGTTTACATGTTATATTAATTTTGACATTTCGTGGCTGGGAGAACTCGGAGTTACTCCCCACTGACTGTGGCTTTCGTATTTGTATAAAATGCGATTGACAGGTAGGTGATGCATATATGGGGTTCATGGACGAGCTAGCGAGCAAAGTAACCTTGGGACCTAGATTGGATTTATTTTATTGTGACCCTTAAACACTTTTTATGTTATATACCTTTTAGGGACATATGTCTCCCTTTTTCATATTTGGGTTGTATAACTTTGTTTCGCGACTTTAGCGATGTTTTATTTATGAGATTTACTTTAGACCTTGCATGTTCGACACCTTCCCATTTGGATATTTTTATAACAGGTTCAGGTTTCGTTTTCGGTTTTAAAAATTACAGGTTTTTATCCAAATGAACCTATTACAAACATATCCATGCAGTTTTTATCTAGAATTATGTGTTTACTTTTCCGCAATGAATGAGGGTGTTACACCAGCTGCTTAAAAAGTGTCCGACGAGCCTTATTTTATAGCCTGAGCCCGCTAAGCGGCCTAGTTTCCACTGTCTGTACTCGCCCACTTCAAAAAAGCAGGCCGGCCCGCGGGTCTGACTAAAATCAAATACAAAAATTATTGTTTTTATTAAAACACGAGTTTGTTATCGCTACAGCCCACTGAAATTTAACAATTGTCTTTAAAAGCTTACCCTTAAAAAAGTATAGTAATTTTCAAATGATAAGTTTGACAATGTTCTACTACAAACATCAAAAGTTCATTTTTGCCTTCGTCTTTGTCCGGCATTGTTAACGGCTACATACACTCCCGTGTAATAAATACTTAAAATGTACTATCTTTATACGACAATCCGGTTAGCATATCCATTCTCGAAGAATCTTTATACGATAAGGGTAAATACCGACAATCTTCCTCTTATACGTAAGGCATAAGTATTCATTTGCGCTACCTAATTGGTTTAGAATGTACAAATTGTAAATGAAATGAGTAGAGAACGTCGGAAGATTGAGAGTTTTTGAGAACTTTTATGACGTTAATTTTAATAGCGGGCCGCCCATGGGCAATTTTGTTTAGTCCAAACCCGTCCATTTATTCTAGCGGGCCTAGTTTTCTTGTCCGTTACCCTTTTAATTTTTTATTTTTCTTATCCAAGCCCGCTATTTTAGCGGCCTAACAGGCTGGGTCGAACGGGCCGACCCGCACTTGATCAGCTCTAGTGGATGGAAATGAAAATAAGAGACAGAATGAGGGGTCATAAAATATTATAACCACAAAAGATAGATAAATAAGGAAAGTGGAAGATCTTTGTGAATTTTGTCTTTTCAGAAATGTGGAAGATGTTAGAGAATAAGAGGGAATAAGATACTTCATTTATTCAACTCCACATTACACATTTCTATTTTGTACACTATTCACAAGTGAACATTTAATTTCAATTTTTTCTCAATACATAAGTGAAAATATATTCATGTGGGATCTTGTTTCATTCGTCTTTACGAGTACATTAAAAATATCTAACTTTTACCCCCCCCTTCAATTCCACACTACACATTTCTATTTTATACACTATTCATAAGTGAGCATTCAATTTTAATTTTTTCCCAATACTTAAGTAAAAATATATTCATGCAGGATCTTGTTTGATTCGTCTTTAGGAATACATTAAAAAATATTCATTCTTTATAATTTTTGCAAATACGTAGCTAAAGATTTTTGCCGTGTAAAACACTCGTCGGCAAACGTGAAAAAGCAAATGTGTAGTGTGAAGTTGAATGGAGGGAGTATAACTTTTATAAATATGTAGTTAAAGATATTTAACAATTAAAGGCGCGTTAACAAATGTGTAAAAGCAAATGTGTAGTGTGGAGTTGAAATGAGGGAGTGAGTATAGTTGTTTTAGTAAAAATTTACCGACTATTGATTTAATTTAGTGAGTGATAGTGAGTAATATACTGCCAACGATGATGTGAATAAAACGAATTCTACGAATGTATGAATGACGAATAAAAAGATTGGCATGCAAGGTTTTGGTGACGCGGAAAACCCGATGTGGGAACAACCGCGGAGGGAGTCGGAATCCCACCAATTTGGCACTATAATCGAGAGAATATTATGCAAGTAAGGAAATACAATGATTATTTTTCTACTGAAGTGTTTCTATGTGATTGATGAAAGCATGGGAGTATGAGCGTTGGAGTGCGGGATGATGAGATGCCCTCCTGAGTGCTTTTCCCCTTCTTTTTATAATGCTTGCTTGCTAGGGTTTTGATCCTCAACTTCCTCTCAGATTCTGATCCCGATTTCCTGCTTCTGTTTCCTAAAAAATAAGAGTTAGTTACTTGACTTAGTCCCTCCCACTTTTGCGTAAGACTTCAAACACAAGTGTGTTTTCTTGCTTGATTAATCTGACGGTCCCCACACTTTACATGTCATCAATCCCTTTGCCTTTTCTTCAGCCAACAGGAAGGTGCCACATCACAGGTGATAAAAATATAATTTTTGTCCCTAGCAATTGCCCCCAAATTTCCGTCTCAAAGTATTTTAGGCGGGAATTTCTGTTTCCGATGTCGAGAACTGACGAAGCTTGGCAATTACCTCGATTTTATAACTTCCTCACTTAATGTCCTCTTAACCTCCACTTAATGTCCCACTTGCCCACAAACTCCTCTCTTTATATCAACCCCTCGGTATCCCAACTCCTCTTTACTTCCCCACCTCCTTCATCATTACTTCTTCTTCTCTAAATTCATTTCCATCAATCAACTTCTATTTCTTCTGTGATCAACATGTACATCGTCTCCTCCCCTCTTCGTTTTTCTTTTTCACTTTCTTTGTTTTACTATGTCTCAAAAAACTGCTTCCTCGACTTCTGCTTTGGATCCTCCTGCGCCGTCTAACCCTTTTCCCTCCGGAGGCGTTCTATCCTCCAAACACTCTTGCGATTCTGATTTTACCGCGAAAGATCTCGCCTATATTAAGGAGACATTCGGGTTCTCCGATCGGGTGGTGTTCCATATCCCGGTTCCCTGTCAAAAAGCTGATTCCGTGCGGGAGGGGTGGATATGCTTGTATGAATACGCGTTCCGTTTGGGTCCGAGGTTTCCGTTTCCTCCTCTGGTCCAAGAGTTCTTGAATCTCAATCGCTTGGCCATTTACCAAGTTACTCCTTACACTTGGCAGATCTTGCTCGCAGTCTGTGCTATGAATAGCCGTTTTGGCTATGATATTAGTCTCTCGGATCTGGCTCACCTGTTATCGGCCAGGTCTCTTAGCCGGGGCCAAGTGACCATCCGAGTTCGGGATGGGGAGAAAAATTGCATTATTTTCCCGGTGAAACTTGATGATAGCAAGTGGTTCACCCGTTTTATTTTCGTCAAAGTTGACACCCTTCCTCCTCCTACCGACTATATTTCCAATGCATGGCAGTCTACTCGCAGTACTTGCATGTCCTAACTTTTTTTTTTCTTTTTGATGCTTATATTTCCTTACTTGGCTTTCTGTGCAAGTCTGCGTCATTTGATTCCATCTCCCAACGAAGTTGCATCCATTACCAAGCTCTTCGGTCCGCCACCCGAACATAGGAGTTTTTTCCAATCTGGTCCAGGATTCTGCACCTGCTTCGAAGGAGGAAGAAGTAGTAGTTGAAAAGGAAGAAGAAGGCGAATCAATGTCGACTAGTGCGTTACTTTGTCTCGTCAGTTGTTCTCTACTGCTGGCGACGTGTTATTCTTTTGATTCTGACTTTATCTTTTCTGTCTTCAAGTTCTGCAAAATCTAAGACCACGTTGTCTGACGTTCTGGCTCTGAGGGAAAGGAAGCGTGCTGGGGGTGCTTCCAAACCAGCTGAGAAGAGGAAAGCTGCTCCTGCTTCTGGCTCTGGGACTCACACAAAAAAAAGGTTTGCTGCTGCTAACCAGGCCAAAGAACAGATTCCATCGAGATCACTCCTCTGGCTACGAAGCCCCCTATTCCAGGGTATATCCCTCCTGCTTCTGGGGATCTTCCTGCTTCTGGGCCCACTCCCATTCCTGATTCTACCCCTGCTGCTGAATCTGTCCCTGTTACTGGTTCTACTTCTACTGCTGGAGGTCCCCTTGATGTAACATTCAAGTTTCCAAGGGATTTTGGTAGGGTGAGATCTGCTCGTGATCTGGATCTGATGGGCCAAATGTTGTTTCCTGCTCCTAGATCTGCACTAGATAGAAGGACTTTGGGTGATCTGACGGATCGTGCTACGGAGCATTCTCTTGAGGTGAATATCTGCTAACTGCCCTAGTTTATCTCTATTACTGTTATTGTTTTTAACCTCCTTTGCTTTCGGTTGGCAATCCTTCCAAATGGCTCTATTTCTACGGGAGAAGGTTCCTTCCTTGGAAGCTGAAAAGGTGGAGCTTCTGGAGCAGGTGAAGGCGGCTGAGGAAGACAAGCTCAAGATCCAGACTGAGTTAGACGCAGCCCAGAATCTACTGCTGGAGGAAGTTGCTCAGAATCAGAAACTGCAAAGTAGCCTTTCTGATGCTGAAAGGCGTATTTCTGGTGCTGAGAATTATGCTGCTGATGCCAATAAGCATGCCTCTGATGCTGAGACTCGCCTCTCATAGGTTTTGGACGACAAAGCCTCCCTGGTTTCTGAGGTGCAGATGCTGAAGGAGAAGAATGCTGACCTTGACACTTTGGTGAATGCTCTTGCCGATGCTGCTCTGGAAACAAAAATCGAGTGTATAATGGCGTTTCAGAGTGGAGAACATCTGGCTTGGGACTTGGAAGTAGAAGAGGAGAAACTTGCCGCGGACTTCCCTGAGGGTCTGAATCTAGACTTGGTGCCTGGTTTTGAGGGAGAAGGTGTTGTTCCTGCTGGTGCTCCAGATGTTGAGGAAGAGGTGACTTCCCCTGCTCCTGCTACTCAGACAGCTGTTTCTGGGACTGTGGAGCACATTGACCTGGAGTAGTATTTCCTGCAGATGAAACTTTGTTTTGCTTTTTAGTTAGTATTTTACCCTGTATGGCATAATATGTAGTTTTTGACAAACAATTTGAGATATTTTGGTCTGGTCTAGGGGACCAGGCATGTTTTGTTTTTATGACGAACATATGCAGTACTTTTCGTTTTTAGATATGCTTTGTGTCGTACTGTTTCTGGTGTTTCTTTTGATTTGTGCATGCACTATTTACGCTGTATGTTTGGCCATCGCTGTTTGATTGATGGCTAAGGGATCTAGTTCTCCCACTCGTTCAAAGAAGTCAGGCTTGCGTGGGTGCTAATGCAGCGTGGGAGACTGGTTGTCCCGGTTGTACGTACTTAGCCACAGACAAACGCCTTCTGTAGTAAATACAAGCTCTGCCAGATTAGTTTGCATTTTTATTCAATAAGCCATATATTTGAAAAGCATTTATGAAAAGGAATTTATTTACTTGAAATGCTTAAAGTTGTTGATGTTTTACAAAAATAAAATTCAGAGCCAGAGAGGATTTAAGTCAAAGTATATACAGAAACAACAATTCTTCTGGAAGCAGGGAATGTTAAAATGTGTGTCGAAAAAACTTTCAGAATAAGGGAATGTTGGAATCAAAATATATGCAGGAAAATTTTCAGAACCAGAGAACATTGAAGGTATAAATATGCAAGAAAACATATGTAAGTGGATTTTGGAGGTCAATCAGAGTTTCAGAGCCACAAAATATTTAAAGCAAAATCTAGAACCTGGCAGAGCTGCATCTAGTAGACTGAGTACCCGGTTGTTGACCATGCTGGTCACTTAGGTGAAATACTTTTTCAAGTGGATGATGTTCCAGGATCAGGGAACCATTTATCCCTCCATAGTCATGAGTCGATAAGCTCTATTTCCAACTATGCTCTCTACTTGGTACGGCCTCTCCCAGTTGTAGGCGAAATTCCCTGCTTACCGGTTTTTGGTATTCTGAAAGACTTTCTTCAGGACCAGATCTCATACCTGCAGGGTTCTTACCTTCACGTTCTTGTAATAGCTTCTGGCCACTGTTTGTCGGTATGAAGCCATCCTAATCTGAGCGCTGGTTCTGAGCTCGTCTATCGTGTCTAGATTGCTTGCCGTTTCCACCTGATTCCGGTCTTCTATTATACATCCATACCTGTGGGTTGAGACCCTGACCTCGGGTGGAATGACTGCTTCTGCTCCAAACACCAGGCTGAAAGGAGTTTGTCCTGTTGTAACCTTGGGTGTGGTTCTGTCAGCCCAGAGAACAAGAGGCAGCTCTTCTGCCCACCTGCCCCCCTCTCCTCCAGCTTCTTTTTTAGGTTTTCCACGATAATCTTATTGCTGAATTTGGCTTGTCCGCTGGACTGGGGGTTTCTGGGAGTAGATTTCTGTAGTGAGATATTCCACCTAGCACAAAAAGCTTCTGTCTTATTTCCAATGAATTGGTATCCATTATCACATATAATCTCAGATGGAATGCCAAACCTGTATATGATATTGCGTTTAATGAAAGATATAACCTGGGTTTCTGTAACCTGGGAGGATGATTCTACTTCTATCCATTTGGAGAAGTAGTCCGTCATGACGAGCATATAGACTTTGTTTCCTGGTGCCTTGGGCAATGGTCCCACAATGTCCATTCCCTACTTCATGAAGGGCTAGGGTGATATGACCGGATGCAGAGATTTTGTTTGCGGGTGGCTGACGTGAGCGTGCCTCTAACAAGCATCACATTTCTTTGCGAACTCTACGGCATGTTTTCGCATTGTGGGCCAAAAGTATCCCTGCCTCAGTGCCTTGTTGGACAGGCCCATGCCCCCTGCATGGTTTACACATTCTCTACTGTGGAGAGCATGCAAAACAGCTTGAGATTCTTCTCGATCCAGGCATCTGAGGTAGGGTCCAGCGAGGGATTTCCTAAACAAGACACCACCAATTAGTATGAATCTGGATGCTTTCATTCTGAAGCTCCTTACCTCCTTTTTATCTGCTGGCAGGATGTCATTCTGCAGCCAGTCCTGGTATGGCTTTCTCCAGTCTGGAGTGTCTTCTTCACTGCTGGTGCTGTATAACACTCCTGCTTCCTGTTCAGATTTCAGTATTGCTGGTTCCAACACGTGGACAATTGGTATTATGGAGACGGCTTCTGCTTTGAACGTTGCTCCCAGGGTGGCTAGGGCGTCTGCTTCTGCATTCTGGTCCTTGGGAATCTGCTTAATATTGAACGTAGCAAATATGAGGGTCAATTCTTTTGCTACGTCTAGGTATGCCATCATCGTGGAGTCTTTAGCTTCATAATAAAGGTGATCATGGGCCGGGACGGGCCGGGTTTGGGTCGGGTTTAAGCATTAAATTAAGCCCATGTGTGCAGACCGGGCCGGGCTACAAGTGCGGGCCTATTTTAACGGCCCAAACCCGACCCGTGCGGGCTTAAAGTGGGCTTTCGGGCCAATTCGGGCTAAATATTTTTCTTCTTGAAATAAGTTTAGAAATCCCATTATGAATTTAGATACTTTGTGTATTTGTTATCAAAATGTTCGTATAGAATTATGTGATTTTTTCGAGTATTGTCAATTAAGAAGTAGTAACCTAATGTAGCTTTTATGAACCTACTGCTTGAGGTGATTCATACAAACTAAGTGTACAATTTTTAATAGTATAATAATATATTTTAGTGTGGTGCTCACTGTATGTTGTAATTGATTTTATATTTGTTGTTGTTTAGGCTCAAAAACATTGACTTAGCACGACGATAATGGTAAAAAATTTATCGACACTAGTGTGGTACAAAATCATTAGCTCATTTTTTTATCAAATAAATACTGGTAAAGGAAAATACTAAGCCTTATTAAACTAATACATGTAAACAAGTGACTACGGCTTATTTACAATATAACAACTGATTGGTTAATTATTTTACTAAATGCTTATTAACATTCTTAAATTGTACATATTTGTAAATTTTGCATATGTTAGGGCCGGGCCGGGGCAAAATTCGTGCCGTAAAGGCGGCCCAAACCCGGCCCTATTATATTGAATCAGGCCATGGGCTTCGGGCCGTGGGCTTTTCGGGCCTAAAATCGAGGCCCAAGCCCGGGGAAAATCGGGCTGGGCCGGGTCGGGATAGCGGGCCTGGGCCATATGATCAGCTCTACTTCATAAGAGTCATTCACATGGTTAACTATTAGTTTGGAATCACTGCGAACCCTAAGGTGTTTGACTTTAAAATCCAGAGCCAGCCTCAGACCCAGGATCAATGCCTCATACTCTGCTTCGTTGTTTGTGGCCTTAAATTCACATCGTACATCCTGGACTATGAGATCTCCCCGGGGCGACTTGAGGACCAATCCTACTCCTGCTCCTCTTGCGTTAGAGGCTCCGTCCACATGCAGCTCCCACACTTGATTTCCTTTATCTTCCTCCAAGTTCAGGATGTCTTGTTCTGCCTGGGTCTGAAGAGCCGGGCAGAAGTCAGACACAAAATCCGCAAGAGCTTGAGACTTTATTGCTGTACGGGGTTCAAATTTTAAGTCATAGCTGCTCAAGTGCACGGACCACTTAGCCATCCTTCTTGACAATTCTGGCTTTCTCATAATAGTCTTAAAGGGATAATTAGTTATCACAGAAATTGTATGAGTCTCAAAATAAGGACGCAGTTTATAAGATGCTGTAACGAGTGCGAGGACGAGTTTTTTAAGCGATGTGTACTTGGTCTCTGCAGGAAGCAGAGACTTACTGAATACTGACGTAGTATACTGGATGTTGTGACCCCTCCTGCTCTCGTACTAGCACCGCATGCACTTATTGCTGCTTCTGTGACTGAAAGATACATGAATAGTGGTTCTCCTGGTTCTGGTTGCGACATGAGTGGTAGGGTGCTGAGATAATGTTTTAACTCCTGGAATGCTTTCTTATGCTTCGTTGTCCACTCAAACCTTTGGCTTTTTCTGAGTATGTCGTAAAACAACATGCATCTGTCCGAGGATCTAGATATGAACCTGTTCAGGGCTGCCACTCTTCCAGTCAGGCGCTGGACGTCTTTGGATTTTTGCGGTGATTCCAGTTGCAGAGCTGCTCTGATCTATTTGGTGCTTGTAATACTACGGTTTTATGAGTCTTTGGGTACTCTATCGAGTGGGGCTTACTCTGTTGAGTAAGTAGTTTTTGACGCAAAACAGTAGTCTGCCTTTAGGGTACTCGATCGAGTAAGTTGGGTACTCGATCGAGTAGGGGGCACTCGATCGAGTAAGTGCCTTACTCGATCGAGTAAGTGGTTTTACGGGTGATATTTGACGGGTTTTGTTAATAATGTGGGAATGGTATATAAGGCTTTTGTCACTTTTCTCAAAACACTTTTACAACCTAAAAACCTTCAAGAGAAGATTGGGAGTTACGTTGAATCATTCTCGCCGCATTATTAGCAAATCCCGGAGCTAGAAGTGTCGGATTTCATCGTTCTTTACACTGTTGTGATCCTTGTGTCGAGGGTAAGCTTTACATATAATTTTTATACTGTTTTGTTAAAGTTGGTTAAACCCTAATTGGGTGATTTGGGGGTTTTGGGGAGTATTGTTGATGTTAGATTGTGATTGTATGATTGTATGCTTGATAGAAAGTAATTTCAGTGAAGGACGATGTTGATTAGCTGATTGTGACGATCTTGGTGATTCTTTGTTCAGGTAGGGTTTCCCTACTCAGTATTAATTACATAATGTGTGGTGATTGTGCTGTAGTTAGTGATTGTTGATTGATTCAGACGGTTGTGATTTCGTATTATTGATTGATTCAGACGGTTGTTGGTTTTGTGTTGTGATTACTGTTTATCTGTCTGTGGTCTTCGGGGTGCGTCCCTGGCTGAGTGGAGTCACTTGCGGGAGTGGCTTCACACGCTTGATTCGCCTTCCGTGGAACCCACCACAGGAGGGATATGCACATTAATGAACATGGGTTTATCACTCGATGGAGATGAGCGGGGATTAGGTAGGAACGGCTGCAGTCCCCCACTGGCGGTGTGGAGTATCTGTTGCAATGGGTACTCTGACATGACTACACACTTTTAGTGTGTAGTCAGTTGTGTGGAGATTGATTATGGAGTTTGGAGAATTGTTGTGTTGTTGAGCTGTTTGTGTACTTGCTTCGTTGTGGCTCTGTGTTGTGTAATTAGTACTGACTCCTTTTAATGTTTTAAAAACTGTGGTGATCCATTCGGGGGTGGTGAGCAGTTATTGAGCAGGTATAATGTGACGCATATGGGATAGCTGGGATGAGTCATCACGTGGCTGTTAGAAGAGTCTTCCGCTGTGTCAGACGATGTCTTATAGTTGTGACAGTTTTGGCTAGTAGACTTTTTTTTTAGCACTTTGTATTTCAGTTTAACAATTTTGGTTTGGACATGTAATCACTTAAACCGTATTTACTTTTAAAGTATGTTTCTTTATTGTCTTATGATTATCATTGCCTCGGGTAATCGAGATGGTGACGTTTCCATACCTAAAGTGGTCCTGATAAGGCACTTGGAGTATGGGGGTGTCACAAAGTGGTATCAGAGCGACGATCTTGAAACCTGTAACCAATGAACCTAATGAACATAGGGAGTCAAACTAAAATGAACCCGGGTAGAAGTTGTAGGAGCTAATGCAAAGACTTGGGAGACGTCCTAAAGTCGCGAACTCGACCTACAATTTTGAACCGGTCACTAGGGGGTGTCATGGGATCGCTATATGTTTGCTAATATTCTATTGCATATGTTGAATGATGTGTTGTATAGAAATGTTGCAGAATGATTGTGGTGGAATGAGGAAAGTGGTAAATGATAAAGTGTTGTGAATAGGCATGTTGCATGATAGTTGGTTTGTAATGTTGTTTGGAATTGCTGGAAAAGTATATGAGAATGAGGAAAAATGATGTTGCAGGATGAATGATTTATAATGTATCTATACTAGTAACATGTGATTAGGGGATGTGATATGATCTTACATAGTTTTGTTTGTGTAAAGTTAAATAATAAGTTCATATACTTGTCTACTGCTGTATCATATGCACTTGTTAGATGAAGAATGTGGTTGAAATGGGAAGAATAAATTGGAAAAGATGGGGTGTCAATTGCATGAGAATATGAACTTTGTGATTATGAATATGTTTAGGTGACGAAGTGGATTTGTAATATTGTTGCATTAGTAACATGGGAATAGAATTTGTAATGTATAAGTATGTGTTATTTTACGAAAGGTTATAAAGTTAAAGCATGCGGGTAGTACCTGATTAATAAGTTGAATGTTATATGAGTATGATAGATGTTATTGTTTGGTTTTGGTAGGTAGTAACATGTGGTTAGGTATGGTGGTTTTACAAGTATCGAGTCGCTTTGGTTCACCTTGTTGATGTTTAAGTTGTTTGAAAGGGAAAATCAAATAGTTATGTTGTATGTTTATAGAGAGGTTGTCTTTAAACTGTTATAACTTGAGATGAATAAGTGATTTTGATGTGATTCCAATTGGAGGTGGTAGCTTGTTCTTTTACGATTCTAGAGATAGGTCACACGCTCAAAATGACCAAGAAACGAGTGAGTTATGACCGTTTTACGAAAATTGGACAGTGCTGAGAAATGCGTAGGGTACTCGATCGAGTGGCTCTCACTCGATCGAGTGCACCTCTTGTTACTCGATCGAGTAACCCTTACTCGATCGAGTAGCCCTGGTAATTTATTTTACGCGTCTCTGACCTTCACCTACTCAATCGAGTAAGTCACTCACTCGATTGAGTGACCTGTACTCGATCTAGTGACCCATGTTTTGGGTCATATACTTATCTTTTGACTTCGTTGCCTATTATGTTTAATTCAAGTGTTATTTTGCTTCCTTATGCATTGCTTTACATGTGTGTCGGTCTTGATGCGTAAGTTACCCAATCTTATGATGTAAGAAGTGGCACCTGTGGTGAGTATGAGTTCGGTGGGGAGGACATGAGTTATATGCGGTTGTGATAGGTAGTGGAAAAGAAAAGGAAGATTGGTAAGGCTTATTAAGTCATGGAGCATGTTTTGTGAGAAGAGATGAGTGATATGATTGTGTGTTGAGTAATGTAAAAGTAAGTGAATATGGGTAAGGGATGATGTGAGTCTAAGGAACGTGAGAATGAAAAGATTGAAAGGAAGGATATGGATAGTGGCAACTTGAGATGTGTAAAGAATTATGGAGGGAGATGGTTAGGAATCGTGTGGGTTAAGAATATATGTAGTGAAAGGTCGTTTTAGAGGGATTGAGAAGAGTGGTATATAATGAACTTAATGGAGACATGTCGCGACGTGGATTTGCAGATAGTGAGTGAGTTTGGGAATTTGCATTATCAAGAGGTGAAACTAATGTGTGATTTCCTTGGGCAAGTAACGTTATGAAATGAGTTTTGGGATTCCAAAAAAAAAAAAGAGTAAGAAAGATCTATAGTAAGAAAGAGAAGATCAGTGTGAGTGATACCATGAGATGGTCTGGATTGATTGGTGATAAGTGTGAGTGATAGCATGATAAGAGAAGATCTATAGTAAGAAAGAGTGAGGTGATACTGATATGAAATAATGGGATTTGAGTTTTAGAGCAATGAGAAGGTAACCTGAGCACTAAAGAGTTAGGTAGAAGGAATAAGGAGTTGAATCATTAATTGGTATTGTTGAGTGTAAAGAGATAAGAAGGATAAAAGTAAATTGAGAAAAATGTCAATCGGAGTTATGTGATATAGAAGTCAGGAATCGTCCAGATGTATGATACTATCATGAGGATGTTAGTTAATGGTTATATAGGAGTTTCAGGACAATATGATTAGTCATGAGCTTCGGGGAATTGAGGAAACTAAGAAGCCGAGTAAAGAATTTACACGGTATGAGATCTTGGTGGTGAGTTGGGTGACGATGCAATTAAGGATGGAATTGGGAATAGTGTTGAGGTAATTTTTGTTGATGGATTTGATGTTCGTTATTTGGGATGTTAACCAAAGATAGGAAAGAAATCGTGATCTTTAGAGATGAGTGTAGAAGGTTTGTTATACGAGCAGTGGGGGTATTGTGGTGTTGTCACTAGTGGTTAAGGGCGATGATGAGCAGGAAAGATAGCCATTCTAAAGAGGTTGATTTTGTAGAGACCAGATTGATAGGTATGGTTGTGAGGAAGTATAAGATCTGGTTATATGAGGCGGGTGCTAGTAGTTGAATATTAATGGTATGGTTATACTTGGCAGGAGGTGATAGTTATGCGAAGGGGAGAATATGTTATGAGGGGCATACGAGTTAAGCTCGGGCGAGAGGTAACCTTTATCAGGTGATAACTTACGTGATCAGGATTGACCAGTTGGATGTGATTATGGGTCTATGATGTGTATAAACGTTTGTGTTAGGTTCTGACCTCACGATAAGTGGTATGGTGTGATAGTTATAAATTTGTTATATGAATGTTTTGTGATATATGTTGGGTACGGTAAACTAATGGAATGATGTTGAAAAGTGATAGTTTGGGTGATCTGACATGGCTAGTTATACTTGTATGTGTATTCATGATATATGTTTATTCCGTGAAAAGGTATGGATGATATTCATGAGATTCTTGTCTGTTTATTCAGTATAATATGTTGTGTTGTGATCTAGTAAAGCATTTTTGAGTAAGATTTCTTGTCCGGATACTGAGTCAGTGTTTATGGGAATTGTATGTGGTTGTGATGCCTATCGATGTGGTTGTTGTGCCTCGAGTGGTGATCCGGGCACGGTACTTTGTGATGTGATGCGGGTATTTTCGCGCTATGCTGCGGCTGTTGGTGGCGGTGTTGCGATACCGTAACTGGTTGTGGTGGAGTAGGTGGGATGATTACGATTCGAGTTTTGAAAGTACATACCAGTTATACTTATATTGTTGTTTTTTTTGTTGCTGTTTCCTGTGAGTTTCAGTTTGAACAGATAGACGGTTGTTTTGTTTATTGATGTTTCTTACTAGTTTCAGTCTGGGGTGTGAGGGTAGAGTATGATATGAAAGGGAGGTGTGTATGTTTCTATGGCCGGCATGGTATAGCGATATTCTGTTGATGGGACACAATTGTGAGAGGTTGTTACAGTAATTTTGATCTTGTTTTAAGATGAGGCTTTGGTAGACATAGTAAGGGCAAGTAAATGGTGGAACATGTGTTGTACTGATCTGAAAGCTGCAAGTGGTTCATAATATTTTATTGGGACAGTGAGTATAGAGTGTTGGAAATTAGTATCATGTTAAGTTATGGATGAGTTTTGCGGTAATGAAAGAAAAGAACTTGAGGATCTAGTGTGAGTGTGTGTAATAATTGTGGATCGTGAGTTATGAGTATGGAGATAGGTGCATGTATAGAGGACTATGTCGTTTTGTCGGTAATAGGGAACAGTTGAAGTTTTGGTTAAGCTAAAGATTTTGTTGTGTAGGTTCGGTGGTGTGCCGAGTGAATTGAGGTATGAGAACTGTTAAGTAAGAGAGCCTTAGATATAGGAATGGTGAGTGTTCAGATTATAGGCGGCTATCTTTGACATGAGGTGGTGATGAGGATAATGAGAAGATATAGCTAAGGATCTAGTATTAGTGAGTTACGAGGACGTAACATTTATCTTAAGAGGAATACGATGCTATAAAAGAGAGTTTGATGGTTGTGCATGTTGTAGTATAATTGGAAGTAGAGCGTTGATGTAGCATAAAGGATGGATTTGTATTGTGGTTGATATTGGTAAAAACGTCATGGCCGTGCTTGTGGTAGTGTGATGTTTAGGAGTGTGAGAATATTTCGATAGTGTTGACAGTTGGATGATGATGTTTATGAGTTCGATAGTGTTGACAGTTGGATGATGCTGTTATGAGTGTGAGTGAACTTCAAGGACGAAGTTCCTTTTTAGGGTGGTAGAATGTAACATTCCGTTTGATGTTTATGACCGTCTTGATATTGGATTTTTCTAGTAGCTAATATGTTAGTGAAACGGAGCTAACGGCATTTGTAGATGCTAGTTGGTAGTATATGGAGTTAGTGTCGAGAGAGGCTATCATGTGATGGATACGATATAGTGAGTCATGTTGTGGAAGTAGACATAGTTGGTGGGGTTGATGTTAAGAGTTCATGTTTTATAGGTTGGGGTTTCGTTTTTAGTTCTTAGTTGTGTTGTTGTGTCTTGGTCGAGTTAGTATGTTTGTTTTGGGTATGGGTTGAACTTCGGGGATGAAGTTCTTTTTAAGGAAGGAAGAATGTAATACTACGTTTTATGAGTCTTTGGGTACTCTATCGAGTGAGGCTTACTCTGTCAAGTAAGTAGTTTTTGACGCAAAATAGTAGTCTGCCTGTAGGGTACTCGATCGAGTAGGGGGCACTCGATCGAGTAAGTGCCTTACTTGATCGAGTAAGTTGTTTTACGGCTGATATTTGACGGGTTTTGTTAATAATGCGGGAATGGTATATAAGGCTTTCGTCACTTTTCTCAAAACACTTTTACAACCTACAAACCTTCAAGAGAAGATTGGGAGTTACGTTGAATCATTCTCGCCGCATTATTAGCAAATCCCTGAGCTAGAGGTATCGGATTTCATCGTTCTTTACACCGTTGTGATCCTTGTGTCAAGGGTAAGCTTTACATATAATTTTTATACTGTTTTGTTAAAGTTGGTTAAACCCTAATTGGGTGATTTTGGGGTTTTGGGGGAGTATTGTTGATGTTAGATTGTGATTGTATGATTGTATGCTTGATAGAAAGTAATTTCCGTGAAGGACGATGTTGATTAGATGATTGTGACGATATTGGTGATTTCTGTTCTAGGTAGGGTTTCCCTACTCAGTATTAATTACATAATGTGTGGTGATTGTGCTATAGTTAGTGATTGTTGATTGATTCAGACGGTTGTGATTTCGTATTATTGATTGATTCAGACGGTTGTTGGTTTTGTGTTGTGATTACTGTTTATCTGTCTGTGGTCTTCGGGGTGCGTCCCTGGCTGAGTGGAGTCACTTGCGGGAGTGGCTTCACGCCCTTGATTCGTCTTCTGTGGAACCCGCCACATGAGGGATGTGCATATTAATGAACATGGGTTTATCGCTCGATGGAGATGAGCGGGGCTTAGGTGGGAACGGCTGCGGTCCCCGACTGGCGGTGTGGAGTATCTGTCGCGATGGGTATTCTGGCAGGACTACACACTTTTAGTGTGTAGTCAGTTGTGTGGAGATTGATTATGGAGTTTGGAGGATTGTTGTGTTGTTGAGCTGTTTATGTACTTGCTTCGTTGTGGCTTTGTGTTGTGTAATTAGTACTGACCCCGTTTAATGTTTTAAAAACTGTGGTGATCCATTGGGGGTGGTGAGCAGTTATTGAGCAGGTATGATGTGACGCATATGGGATAGCTGGGATGAGTCATCACGTGACTGTTAGAAGAGTCTTCCGTTGTGTCAGACGATGTCTTATAGTTGTGACAGTTTTGGCTAGTAGACTTTTTTTAGCACTTTGTATTTCAGTTTAACAGTTTTGGTTTGGACATGTAATCACTTAAACCGTATTTACTTTTAAAGTATGTTTCTTTATTGTCTTATGATTATCATTGTCTCGGATAACCGAGATGGTGACGTTTTCATACCTTAAGTGGTCCTGGTAAGGCACTTGGAGTATGGGGTATCACAGTGCTGGCCTCTATCACCCTATGGGTCACCATATACCCCAGAAACTTTCCACTGGATACCCCAAATATGAATTTTGTTGGATTCAGCTTCATTTGGTATTTTCTGAGGGTGTTGAAAGTTTCTGCCAGGTGATGGTGATGTTGCAAAGCCTGCTTTGATTTGGCGACCATATCGTCTATGTACACTTCCATAGTTTGACCTATTTTCTCTTTAAACATCATGTTTATAAGCCTCTGATAGGTGGATTGTGCATTTTTATGTCCAAAAGGCATGACGTTATAGCAATAGATACCTCGCTCGGATTTGAATGCCGTCTTTTCCTGGTCGCTAGGCTGCATCTTTATCTGGTTGTAGCCGCTCCAAGCATCGAGTAATGTTAGCACCTCGTGACCTGCAGTAGCATCCACCATGGCGTCTATGTGTGGTAGTGGAAACGGATCTTTCGGGCAAGCTTTATTTAAATCTGTAAAATCGACGCAGACCCTCCACTTTTTGTTTTTTTTGGAACCATCACCACATTAGACAACCATTCTGGGTACTTTACTTCTCGAATCTTTCCTGCAGCAAGCAGGTTATCTACTTCCTGGTTTATGACCTGGTTCCTTTCAGAAGCAAACTTTCCTCTTTATTTTCTGCTGCACAGGTTTATAGCTTGGATCCACGCTTAGTAATGGGTTATCACACTTGGGTCTATCCCTGTTATATCATTATGTGACCAAGAAAAATAGTCCATGTTAGTTCTTAACAACCGAACGAATTCTTCACGAATGTTACCTATACATTCTGATCCAATTAGCACTGTTCGTTCTAGATGCAGCGCGTCCAGGATGACTTCGTCTAGTTCTTCCTGTTGGGGCTCAATATATTCGTCCTGGATGCGCTGGCTCTGTAATTGCTATGCAGGCGGGCTGGTTGTTGATTTCAGAGCCACTTTATAGCAATCCTTAGCTTCCTCTTGGTCTCCACGTATCTCTTGCACACCCCAAGGCGTTGGAAACTTCAGACACTAGTGGTACGTCGAGGGTATTGCCTTCATCTCGTGGATCCAGGGCCTGCTAAGGATCACATTGTAAGTGGAGGGTCCATCAATAACCAGATACCTTACCTGCTTGTTAACTCCTCCGGCATAAGTTGGGATGACGATCTCTCCTAGGGAATGCTTTGTTTCACCACTGAAACCAACCAACGGGACCGCCTTCTTTGCTAGATCCTTTTCACTGAATCCCATTCCTTTGAGCGTCTCTAGCATGATTAAATTGATGGAGCTTTCGGTATCCACCAGGATCTTTCTCACCTCGCAATTTCCTATGGGGAATGTGATGATTAGAGCATCGTGGTGCTGTTCTGGATCAGACTTAGCATCTGTTTCGTCAAAGGTGACTGATGGAAGGTTCTGACGACTGATCTTGCAGAAATGCTCTGGCTTATCTCCCTTTGTTTCCGTAGCACGCCTCTTTGCTGCTGAGTACGTCAATCCGCATAAGTCCGAACCACTTGTAATAACATTTACAGTTCTAGTGCACTGAGGAGGGGGAGATGGCGGAACCTGATCTGTAGAGTTCACTCTGGTTGTGCCTCTGAGTAGGAGGTGATCCAGGTTTCCTTGTTCATAATGATACTTGACTTCCTTCCTGAGAGAATGACATTCATCTGTGTCGTGGATGTTGCTGCCATGGAACTCACACTTTTTCCCAGTGTCCTTTCTGCTGCTGGAGTATCCTTCAGCCGGGGGTTTGGGCCATCTGACTCTGCGACCCAGCTCCTGCAGGGCTTTGAACAATCCTGCAAGATTAGTGGTGAAACCATACTCACTTACCTTCGGAAGCAGATATGGATCCCCTTTTCCGTCCGTGCTTCCAGAAACTTTGTGCACGCTTCTGCTCTAGGTTTTGGATCTTTCGCTCCTCTTTTCTACTGGGGCTTTTCTGGATGCTGGTTCTGAATCGTAAGTGCCTCTTATGGGTGCAGAGTCTTCCTCCAGCCTCATGACAACAATCACCTTTTATTGTACCTCCTCAAAGGTAGTGCATGGACGCATGTTCAGGTCCTTGTATAGCTCTAAATCCTGGTGCAGTCCTCGGTGGAAGGCTTGTATAACGGTTGCTATATCGCACCTCGGAATTGCCACCTTCTCCTTGTTGAACCTGTTCAAGTAATCACGGGTAGATTCCTCAAACCCTTGCACTATCCGATAGATGTCGTTGGTCTGCTTCTTTGGCTTTCTGCTGCTGGCGAACTGGTGGTTGAATGCATTAACTAGGTCGGCGAAGTTGGATATACTTTTGTTGGGCATGCCGACGAACCACTGCAGGGCTGCTCTAGACAAGGTTGATCTGAATCCTTTGCACACACAAGCTTCCTTCAAGGGCCCTATCGCGGTTATCACCATCATTTTCTGCTTGTATTGGTTGACGTGATCAAGTGGATCTGTGGTTCCGTCGTAGAGTGTCATGGCTGGTGGTACACATCCCTTAGGAACGCCGACGAGGGCTATATCATCCACGAAAGGTGAGTCTGCGTAGCTATCTCGTGTCGCTTTCTATAATGGACGTTCTACGCCTAGTATCCTGTACATTAGGTCCCTCAGCTCCTGGTACTACTGCTCCAGCGAACTACCTGCTCTTGCAAGGGGGTTAGAAACAAGCGGGAAGGAACCAACAGGTGTACATCTTAACCAGGTTCCTCCTGGATATTGACCAGACGCAGGATGACTAGTCACCGGTGTTACACTGATTATAGATCCTGGCTGCCATCCTGGTGTCTGCTACAGGCCTCCGATCCAGGCTCCACTGGTGAATTGGCTGAGTGATGAAACTGTTGTGTTGATCAGCTCCAGATTGCCATCCAGATGTCTGGTGCATGGGTGTTCCTGCAAAAGGTGGATAGTCAGATCTTGACGGAGTGCTAAGCAGTGCATTACCTGGTATCTGCTGCAGGCTGGGTTGGTTGTCAAATGACAAACATCCCAATCCTCTGGGCTCGACTGGTTCATTGGCTACTACTCCTGCGAGGTATAGTCTGGTGACTAGTTCTGACGGAATTGATCGACTTGATCCTCCACCGCTGGTTAGGTTCAGGGCCTCAGGTGCTGACGCTGGTTTGGGCTGGACTACTGTCACGATCTGAGCAATCAGGTTCTGGTTATCCTTCCTTAGATCCTAAACGGCCTGGCATAGAGTATCCATCCCCTGGATCATCCCCTGCATCGGATCAAGTGCTGGAGGTCCTCTACTTCTGAGAACTTCTGCACCTGATCCCTCCTTGGTCGGGGCTTTGGACGCAGCTGCTCCTCTGCTGGGACTGCTTTCCCTACTGAATCTGGGCTGGTTGGGCGCACCTGCTGCCTTGGGTATCTGCGACGTTTTCAGAGGCGGAGGCATGGTTTTGGGTGACATGCTGACGGGAACCATCTGGCTGGATGCTTGGGGAGCGTTTACTGATTCTGCAGAAGCAGGAGAGAGTCTTGCTCCAGAGGACAGAGCTGGCATACTATGGCTGCTGGAAGTATTCTGGCTGGTTCCGGACATGGTGACGGCTGGTTCGGTCTTGCGAGATTTGGCTATAGAAAATGATCACTATGCCCCCACGGTGGGCGCCATACTGTTTTGGTAAAAATTTACCGACTATTGATTTAATTTAGTGAGTGATAATGAGTAATCTACTACCAACGATGATGTGAATAAAACGAATTCTACGAACGTATGAATGACGAATAAAAAGATTGACACGCAAGGTTTTGGTGACGCGGAAAACCCGATGTGGGAACAACCGCGGGGGGAGTCGGAATCCCACCAATTTGGCACTATAATCGAGAGAATATTATGCAAGTAAGAAAATACAATGATTATTTTTCTACTGAAGTGTTGCTATGTGATTGATGAAAGCATGGGAGTATGAGCGTTGGAGTGCGGGATGATGAGATGCCCTCCTGAGTGCTTTTCCCCTTCTTTTATAGTGCTTGCTTGCTAGGGTTTTGATCCTCAACTTCCTCTCAGATTCTGCTCTTGATTTTCTTCTTCTGTTTCCTAAAAATAAGGAGGTAGTTACTTGACTTAGTCCCTCCCACTTTTGCGTAAAACTTCAAACACAAGTGTGTTTTCTTGCTTGATTAAGCTGACGGTCCCCACACTTTACATGTCATTAATCGAGTAAACATCACTAGAAGGACCTCAACTATCATAAAATGTAGCTATAAGGACCTCATCTTTTATTGTGTGGTTTTAAGGACCTCAAATCATTATTTTGACCATAATACCCTTGTGCATAGACATGTACTTATTTTGTAGCGTTAGTTAGTAGGTAGATTTTAGTCGGATCAGACAGATTTATCAGATTAAATAACAAATTGAAGAAATAACTTGTAAATTTACGTAAATAAATACATGCTGATTATTTTCAAACTAAATTACCAAAATATTATCACGAGTCCTAAAAAAGTGGCACTATTATTTTATACAAAAGCTGTATAAGATCGTTTTACACTAATTTATTATAAGATTATTTCAAGACATAAAAAATGCGAGCTTATTTTTTCGTACCTATGATAGTAATGACACTTTGTTAACTCGATTTGGTTCAAATACATGATCATTTAATTGGATTGTAAGTAGACAACTTTGTTAACTCCATTTGGTCAAACCTGGGTTCTACGTAACCGGGCAAATCAACCTGATCCAAATGATCCGACTGGAAAAGCTGACCCAAGACCCGAAATTAACCCGAGCTGTAGAACCCAAATACAACCTAAAACCTGAATTAACCCGACCTGACCCAAACTTAACCCGAGTTTTCCTAGACCCGTATCTGACCCGACCGAAAGCCACCTGACTCGAAATCACCCAACCCGAAACCACCTAACCCGAAAGTAACCCGATTTAAATGATCCAAAGTAGCTAATTTAAAGTCACATTAAATTGAAGTCACATTATTTTAATGATTTTTTTTAATCATTTATTTTTCATAGTTGAATTTGTAAATTATTGAATAGTTGAGACTTCAAAAAACAAATGAAAAAGTTGAAAACTTCGTATTCTCCAACAGATTCAATTGCAGCACATTTGTTAGCTCCCTTTAATTTTTTACAACACAAAAATTTGAGTTTAATTAAAATGAACGGCGATTTAACCCCTGAATTTAACGGAAGTAAAGGAATAGAAAAAAATTGGTTTGTATTTAAAAAACAAGAAGGTACAAAATGACCCAACTCGAGCTAAAGCGAGTTGAAAAATGAGCTGACCTAAAATAACCCGATCCGCTTAATTATTGACCCGGAAATAATCCAACACGAAATTTGTGCGTTCAGACTAAAATCTACCTATGAACACTAGAAACTAAGTACATGTGTATACACAAGGGTATTTTGGTAAAAATAATGAATTGAGGTCCTTAAAGCCACGCAATGTAAATTGAGGTCCTTATAGCTATATTTAGTGATAGTTTAGGTCCTTTTAGTGATGTTTACTCGTCATTAATCCCTTTACCTTTTCTTCGGCCAACAGAAAGGTGCCACGTCACAGGTAGGGATGGCAACGGGCCGGATCTGGACGGGGTCCAATAGGATCCAGATCCAGATCCGCATGTTCCACACTAGATCCATATCCTATCCATATCCGACGGGTCTAATTATTTAAGATCCAGATCCATATCCAACGGGTCCGGATTGGATCTGGATCCCATGCGGGTCTAAGTTATGAGCCAAACTAAAAATTTAAAAAGCAAAATGATAAAATTAAAAAGTTAATACACCAGTAGCAATTTCAATAGCCAAGTACGTAAACATTACTAGCATTCACAACCCCTAATTACAATGTCTATATAGCTCATTACCAAAATAAAATAAAATAAAGTCATATGATGCAAAAGAAGAACGTCTGGTGTGAAGAGGATGAACAACTATTATGTGAAGTGAATGAAAGATTCAAGGCAGACGTTAGATGTAGGGCGAGGGTATAGAAATTAAGAGTTCGTAAAGTCATTATGCTGAATTGTTTTTTTTTTTTTTTGAATGTATGAATTAAAGAAGTCAGTAAGGTGATTAGGTGAGTAAACAAGAAAAAACAATTTTTTTTTAATTGAAAACGGATCCGCGAATCGGGTCCGGGTCCAAGTGATGAGATCCATATTCATATCCGCTTTATAATTAATGGATCCATATCCGACCCGTATCCAACGGGTCCCAAAAAATAGAATCCATATCCGATTTATGAGGGTCGGATCTTGCGGATCCAAAGCGGATCCTAAATTTATTGCCATCCCTAATCACAGGTGATAAAAATATAATTTTTGTCCCTAACAATATTCATTTGAAATTTGATATAGGTTTAGTTTGACAGAAAAGGTGTGTATGTGTCAATGTTTGTACACGTATCAATTTGATATAGGTTTAGTTTGGGCATATATGAACCGCAGTCGGCAGGTCGAAGAACTCCAAATAGTATAGTCATGTGAAATTCAAATGGCTATTTAAAGGTGTGTTTTTGACAGAAAAGTCAAAGTGAGCAACCTATTAAAAGAGAGAGCGAGGAGTACGGAGTAGTAGACTATTACTATACGTCTATACTACACAGGAGAAATGTGGGCCGCGTAAGTTGTTCAGGTATTCTTCGACATTTCACTTCTGCAGGGAAACAGTACACCTACGAAGTGAAATAGATAGGAAACAAGCATTTATCAAAAAAGACAAACGTCTGAGAATGATTGTTCTTACAGTGTTTTCTCATGCCCTTTTCCTAGAGATTCTTGACCGTCATAATGGTTTCGGATTGGGTTATTTTTAGGTTGGGTCAGTTATGAGTCAATAAAGCTTGGATAATGTTTAGATCGGATCGGGTTAATTTGAGTTTCGAGTCACATTTAAATGACTTAGTTCGGGTCAATTTCAGGTCTCAAGCACGGACGTAGCTACCTTATGGCCAAATTAGGCCATGGCCCGGGTAAAATATATAAAATATTCCAGTAATACATAAGGCAAGATGCAGTGATTGTATAGTGGTTAAACTGTAGCTATACTATCTTCACCACTTCGGTTTGATTCCCCTTCCAAGCATATTTTATTTATTTGTTTGTTCACCGACATTATTGATAAACCCTTTTAACCTCAGAACTTTTTACAAACTTTCTCATTGTTTGGGCCATGAATATTTTTTTTTTTTATATTCTCTTGTGGATCCTAAGATAAAGAATCGATTTAATTGACCATTAATTAAAAATATAATTACTTTAGAACGATAATCAAAATATAAAATACTACACTCATCGTCGTTTGAGCGTCTAAACTAAATTATGAAGCTTCATGAGTAACATTTAAAATTCGGCCCCACCTCGTATTCTATTCTCGTTACGTCCCTGGTCTCAAGTAAGCTTTTTCAAGTCGGGTCAATCGGGCCGGGTTGCTTTTGCCAAGTGTAACTATGGTCAATGAAGCAAGAATTAAACACGGATCATGTATATTTCGCATATGGAGAATATGAATAACAAATTTGACTAAGTTTTACCTTCGACAGAGTATCCGATCCAAATATTACCGTATGGTGCTATTAATGATAAAACTTTTGATTTCATGTAATTTGCTGATATTTCCATCTTAAGAAATATTTTGTGATCAAATTTAGGATTGGGCCAGATGTGGTCAAAACAAGGATCATTTAACGTGTTTTGTCAAATATCTATTTTTTAGTTATTATTCTAATACCTTTAATAAGCTACCTCTTTCCTTTTGGCACAAGGATTAAGGGGGTAATATGGATCACTCAAACAAACTACCCCATATACTATTAAATTTGGACCACACAAAACTTCCCAAATAGAGAAGATAACCTTAATAATCCGAAAAAGGGAAATAGAGAATTTTAATGAGAATAAGAGGGAGTAGTCAAATATTTCCTGATAAAATTACTTTCATGGATGAAATGGAGAAGATTCAGTGGTCAGGGTAGGCTAGGCTATGACTGATTGCCTATTTTCTGTGATAAGTGTAATGGGATGAACCTTTCAAGTGAGTAATGCAGGATGCAAGGTGATAATATGAACACAGGGAAAAGACATGTGAGGAAGGTATGGATGCCAAAAGTTATTGTATCTACAAAGGGTGAGCCTGTAAAACAACCTATCCTAACTGAAAACCCTAAGGTTCAACCTTCTATTAACAAGGTGAAGCAGACAATGAAATGTGAGGAGCCTACTCAACGGGTTACACCTCCTGTACCTCATCTATGGTTAATGGTGAACAATCATTACTTAGAAGAACCTTTGCTAGGATGATGAGGCTTGATGTTCCAGGAAGCAGGTTATTGTAACACCCCATACTCCAAGGTGCCTTACCAAGACCACCCTAAAACATGGAGATACTATCATCTCGGTTACCCGAGGTATAGTAATCAAAAGAGACCATCAAGAAACGTACTTTAAGTAATAAAAGTTTAATGTGCGTACAACATATTCAAAACTGAAATGTCAAATTCAATGTCTCAAACTGAAAATCTACTAAGTAAAATTGTGTTAACAAAACACAGCGGAAGACTAAGACTCTAACACGTCGTGACTCCATCTCCAGCTAGATCCCGCGCGTATCCAAGAAATACCTGCTAATCAATTGCTCACCATCCCCGAATGGATCACCACAGTTTTCAAAACATTTAAACGGGGACAGTTACTGCATAAACAAGATAAGCCAATAACAACAGCCAATTACACAATCACATTCCTCCAACACCATCTCATCACCAATCATCTGACTACACACTAAAGTGTGTAGATCTGCCAGAATATCCATCGCAACAGATATTTCACACCGCTAGTGGGGACTACAGCCGTACCACCTAAGCCCCGCTCAAAACCATAGAGCGAATAACCCATGTCCATTAATGTGCACATCCCCTTCTGTGGACACGGGGGGCCCACGGGGGCGCTTGGGAAACAAGCGTTTGCATTTGTGGAGTCGCCACCAATTTTCATGGGAAATTGAAACCGTTCGAATACCTCGCGTCATGTCTAGACACAAAGTAGTGACACAAACACTAAGAACTCGTTACACTTAGCATTCTATGTCTAGAATGACTCTCGTGGATGCCAATGAACACGGATGTTCATAGAGATCTGGAGTAAGGAGTCAGGGTACGTATTAGGAAGCCCTTTTACTGAACACCTAATCCCGCCCGCCTCGATAGCGGCCTTTACTAATGATTAGGGAAATCGTTTATACTGTATATGTTGTCGATTATATGCATGCAATGCAACATCCACAGATTAATCCTAGCATGTGAAAATTAACTAAGTCGGTGAACATGTAATTAGCAAACAATTATGTCGAAGTAGGGTTTAGAATTAATTACATGTGAAAACAAGTAAATAATCATCCAATACAATAAATAAATAAATGCAATAATTAAAAGTTACAATAATTACAATGAACTAATTGATTTACGTCAAAAATATATTTAAGACGTATAATTTGAGAAAAACAAGAGAAAATGAATTAGGAAAATACGGACATATTAAGAGTGATATTACGATTAATAGTCAATAAATACGTAAACTAATGAATTAAGTCAAAGCAAGAACGGAAGTTTAGAGACAGAACTCAACCCGGAACAGGCACATCAATGCTACGTCTCTTGGAAGAGGCGCAGTGGTCACTGCGTCTGTTCCTGAGATGAGTTCTGGCTGTGAAGTCAGAACTGCGAATTGTTAATGTTCGTTGGTGTGTTTAATGGTTGATTATGGATATTTGACTCGGATGAAAGTAATTTAACGCATTATTTACATAGGAAATCGTCATAAAAGCCATAAAAACGAAATAAAACGAAATAGAACGAATTAAAATGGATTAAAACTAATTACAAATTAATTAGGGTTATTTATGGAGACGGAAACGAATTAGACAAACGTGATAAACTGATGGAAGCATATACAAAAGTCGAATTCCAGAGACTTGATATGAACAAATCGAATCTCCAAAATCCGGGTTTGATTTAATGACGAAAACCCGCAAATATTGATTATAAGGGTTTTAGGTCGGAATTAAAGCGTAATATTTACTATGAATATGTGTTAAAGTTATTATATACGAATAAAAGAGGAGAAAATAAGAAAACAAAGGAAAAGGGAATGGCTTAACAGAGAGGCGAGGAAGAAGAAGAAAAGCAGGAACTGCGGCAGCCTCTGGAAGAGGCGCAGCAGTTGCTGCATTTCTTCTCGACGTCTGCCTACTGTTAATTCGTAAAAACAGTTTAACAAAAGGTTTTAGAAACCAGTTTTAAGTATACTTTTGATGTAAATCTTATATTAGTTAGTACAAAAATAAAATACAATAATGAAAGATGGGATTTACACCCTCAGACTTACATGTTTGACGAAACGAGATTAATTAAGTTAACGTTTGGTGATTGCTCGACTCGAATGTATGAAGAAAGTGCCCTCGTAAGAGGATTTAGATTAAATTGATTGATTAATTGAGGTGTAGTTGGTCAAATTGGTCGGTCATGCAACGTGACTGGTACTCAGAAGGATCCGAGCTTACGTGGTCGATTGATCAAGCACGTAGACGTCAATAAGCTTAGAGCACGGTCTTAGAAAGCAAAGGGAGACGAGAAGGGCGGACACTCGCGTGAGAAATATGAGGAACGAAGGTCCCTATTCATATTAATTCCACGGAGGAATTATGGATGACTTAAACTTTAGAAACAAATCTCGAAAAGATATGAAAATACGCAGAAAAGAGCTGGGGAAGATGAGCAGCAACAACTGCGATTCTTGGAAGAGGCGCAGCAGGTGCTGCGTCTTTTCCCCAGAGGTTTCCTCATGCGGAAGAAAGATTTCTGCGTTTCCTTTATGGAATTGCGGTAAATCTCTTCTTCCTTATTCCCTAAAATAAGATTTTTGGGATATATTTTGCCAAAAGATATAAAAATAAATTATGGAATAAATATCTGGAATATTCTAGGACATTCCGACTCGGCATTTTAAACGGTTTATTTAGAAAATGAATCGGTTTTTGACCCGGACTCCAAATGAACTCTAATCACTGTCAAAACGACCGTAATGGCGTGTAGATGACGACCAAGGCGTAGACACAAGTACTTGAGCTATCATTTGACGATAAACTTACGAACTGTCATAAATCGTTCCGCGTACCAAACATGCGGCCCAATCATCACCGGGTGTTTGGCGGGAGGTGCAGAAATGAGGTATCTACAGAGCCCCCACTTTGACTGAGGCTTGGATAAGGCGAAAGTCAAAGTATAACCATCAGGTCAATCGAAGATTACAGCCTGACGACTATGGCGACGCGAGGCGGCTCAAGGGGTTTGAGCCAAAGACCTGTCGTCGGGAAAATTTTAGAGTCTGTCGACTATCGGGGAGGGTCGTTTAAAGTCCATTAGACTACGTAAGGAAGCTTGCCAGCCATAAGAAGAAACCATACCTGAGACACCCCTGGGTGAAACGAGACTGAAAGCGCTTCGACAAAACTCGTTGGTCTGAGGATAACTTGATGTCTAAAGGCATTAGGGGTTACAGGGATTCTGAAGGTTACTTGAAAGTTGTCTGAAAGGATAATTTGAAACGAATAATATTGAGAACAGCAGGACTTCGGTAGAAACTACTGAGGGAATCTGCTTGCGTCGGCTTCAAGTGAACTCTCGTCGGGGAATATATTGATGATTCTTGTCTTTGATTGGATCGTTTCTGTGAATCTGCTGGTGTCTGCTTCCAAACAAACTCCATCTCTCGAGAAGTACAATCGGTTGTCATGGACTCTCGGTGGATGAAAAGGGCGAAATCCGCTCGTTGCTGCAAGCGAAGTCTTGATGAAATACTGCGACGGTTCACAGTCTGCTTGAAGATAAGATAATAAACTGCGACAGTTCACAGTCTGCTCAAACATACGGGTCCGGACAAAAAATAAATGTCCAATAGACCAAATATATGATATATGGTGTTGGAGAAGAGCCGCACAAAAGACGGGCCCACAAATAACGAACTTATAACGAACTTTTGAAAATTGAGTTGGAGGGAAGCTGGGAAAGAGGCGCAGCAGATGCTGCGTCCTTTCCTGAGATCATCCCTGTTGATGTCTTTTTTTTTATTTGTAACCTCACAAGTGCACGAGGGTGTCGCGAGTATGTGAGGGTCGAACCCAAGAGACGATATCTATGGCACTAGGATTGGTTATTTAACTACTAGTTTAATTCAACTAAAAAGGAATTGAGCGATTTAATTAACTAAAGAGAATTAATATACAAGAAAAATTAGACAAATGCTATGGATGGTGATTAACAATAATTAAGAGACTAGGATATCGGGTTCACTCATATGGTTAAGGGAAGACATGCATAGGATGATAAATTCGAAAGCAAAAGCATAGAAAAGACCCTATCTCTCGATATGAGACTAATCCCTAAGTTAAGATCGATTAAGCCCTCACCTAAGCAAATCAACTAAAATTTTATCATGCTAATCCTATTTACTAGCCAAGTTCTCACTTAACAAACAAAGATAGACAGTGAAAGCACTTAAATCCTCATTTAAGCATTAACACAAACACCTAGCATGCATAATAAAATTGAAATGCTTAAACTCAAGAATCATAATCATTCTATGCTATAATCTACCCTCATGAATCCATATGAGATACCCCTCCATCCTAGTAGGGCACTACTCACACATAGTTGCGATAACAAACACAAAAGATGGATGCGTTGACATGTCACAAACAAGAGGAGACATAATATGAAGATGGATTAACTAAATAACTTGAATATGTAAACAATTGAAAGATAAACAACATTAAGAAAGAGATTATACAAATAATGAAGACAAAGTTGCAATCTTTGATTAAATGGAAGAACAATCTTCACCAATCTCCAATTTACAACCCAACACTAAATGTAAACAATCCAACAATACTATTTCTAAACTAAAATAACAAGTAACTAAAGATTGATTAAGGAAAGATTGAAGTTTTGATTAAGGGTTTGCATAATATTAAGGTAGTAATATCAGGTCTAGGGTATTGTGTACAAATGAATAAGGGAGGGAGTATTTATAGGTTGCACAACAATTAGGGTGAAATTACAAATTGGCTTCAAAATGCGGAGGTGTACTCCTAGCCGGTGGGTCGGCTGCCGTTGCCTAGCCCGGCTGGGAGTTCTCTGGAAGAAATTTGCGATTTCAAAGTTATCAGGTGTGCTCAGCCGGGGGGGCCGGCTGCTGGTGCTTGGCCGACTGGGAGTACATTGACTTCTTCTTTTCTCCGTTGACTTCTTAGCCTCACCTTGCACTCCCAGCTGGCTGCCGATGCGTAGCCCGGCTAAGAGTTCTCTGTAACTTTCCTTGATTCTTCCTTTCCTCTTGTTCTCCCAGCCGGCTGCCGGTGGCTTGACCGGCTGGGAGCCCGCTGTAACTTCATCCTAATTTGCCTTGTTGTATACCTTTGGGGAGTCCCAGCCGGCTGCCGGCCTACCGGCTGGGGGTACAACTCAGCTCTTCTTCCTCCTTCTTCCACACTTAGTCTATCAAACCGTCTTCTTGCTCCAATTCCTCCATTCCCGCCTCAATTCCTGCAAGGGAGGCACGATGTCATAGTCAAGGGAATCGGGGCATAAAATGCAAGGAAGGGCATATAAAACCGACTCAAATTGAGTTGGAAAGTATGAAAATAGAGGAGGAAGATGGTGCAAATGAATCCTATATCAAACCTCCCCACACTTGAACATTAATCGTCCTCGAGTAAGTCCAAAATCAATGCACAAGACACTACTATAATAAGTGACAAGAGTGCATGCACAATAAAAGCATCACTTAATTATTCTACTACATAACCGATCGAGTATTAGCGCACTCAACGCCCTTTCAAGTCACGTAGTTGTGCTTATGAGGTAAAGCACGACTCATGAGGCAAGTGGGGTATTTCAAGAAAAATGTGATGCATTCAATCATATAAGCACAAAAGCAAGTAGTAGAATGCACCTAGCAAAAAAATGGTCCACTTATTCATCTAAGTGGCCGAATTTTCAGCTTCAAAACATAGTCTCGGTCGGGAAATACCGTCTTAGAGTCTCAATGGAGGTGCCAACCCCCTAGGCATGGCCTAGGCAACCCTAATGTGTCAAACAAAGCTCAAGAAACGGATTATAGAGCGGGAAAAGGGGAAACAAGGACTAGACCTCCGAGAATTACAAGGCCGACAGAAGATTTAACCAAAAGACCCATGACTAAGGGGACCTAAGTCAACGACATCCTCACGGTTTTCACTCATCTCTCATTAGAATTCGGGGTGTTTTTGTACATAAAGGAAACAAAACACTCTCCTAATCCGATTCGTGAGAACGTGCTCGCAATCTAATGTGTAAGACCGTCCTATGTCCAAATGAGATGCAAAATGTAACAATGCACAAATCATGAAGTAAGGGTTGTAACGTGGCTAGGGACTAGGACGAAACGGGTTTGGTGCAAGCACCGTTTGGACATGTGGAGTTCAAATCAAGAATTATCGACACATCACATCCCATTTCTTATTGCAACACATGAGACACGTCTATGCCCTAACATAGAATTGACAACCAATCACTATGCAAAAATTGCATAAACCCAACTAAAATTGGAAAATTTTGAAAATACTCCTCTTATTTCAACAAATGAGCAACGTTTACACCCTAACAAGAACCCGGTATCCCAAATCTTGCAAAAACTGTGTAAACCCGACTCACTTTGGAAAAACATCAATTTGCCCCTGTATTTAGCAACGGCTTTTTCTACCCCTTTAAATGATGAGGAGGGATGTTGCTTGCCTTTTTCTTATTCTAGAACAATTATTTATAATCACAACTTCTCTTTTTTGCATTTTTTCAAAACTTTTTCACTTTTCTTGTTTTTCATTTCAACATTAATACCTCTTATTTATATACAATGCCAAATGCATGCCAAATTTCGACCCGAGTAGACATGTACATATCCACCATTACGACCCAAATCACCTCCTACGACACCACTACAAAACCGACCAATTCTTGATCAAGGAAGGGTGGTTATGGAATGTAGCTATTTTAGTGGGTTTGCCAAATGAAAAGGTTAAGGCTCAAACGGGGTGAATCAAAAAGGGAAATAATGAAAGGGAAAAAACAAGGCAATTAGGCTATGTGAGGTTCATATGCATGTGAAAACAAATCTTATTTCATAACTTGTGCACAAAAAATGAAATGCAAATCACGGTCTAAGGACGGACTGACACACTTATGCGTCTAGACATAGCACGTCCCGCAAGGAGACCTACTCACAATCCCAAATGAGGGTTGGGCATGAATGTACCAACCCTAGGAAGCTCTAATCCTCACATCTGAGTAGCTAGGTCGAGACTAAGATCTAGCCTACGGTCAATGGTCTCACAGGGTGGCCTAGACTCGTTAGTCGGGTCCCATATTTACCATGGCTAACCTATGGACACGGGTGCAAGCCATGAGGAGGGGGAAGGCACGATTGAGACAAAAGTCATCCTTGGGGTATATACTTCCCTCCCTTGATCACTTTAAGCAAAACATTATATACAAACTGAGTGCAAAAAGAAGGAAACGTGACATATATACATGTGACAATGCATGCAAGAAATGAAAATAACATATAGGAGACGTGCAACAAATTTTGACTAAACCTAGCAGCATATCAACACCAACAATCCAAAAGTTTCTCAAAGGAACATCCAAGGCACAAATCCCATTCTCCGTCAAATATACAAAATATATAAAGAAAGAACGGTAAGGGAGTAAGAGATTAGGATGAGTTTACCAAGCGGTCTTCTAGCTCCTTTTTGCCTCGAATGGTCAATGTCTATGCCAAAGGTTAGCCACCAAATAAACATATTTATACAATGCAATATTTTTGTGATTTTTGAAGGTTTTTCTATTTTTTTGAATTTTTTGAATTTTTCGTTTTCCAAATTTACAAATTATTAACAAAAATATAAATTATTTACAAATATATACTCCCTCCATACCACACCAATGGTAACATGGACCCACTTTTTGTGAGGAGAAAAGTGGGTCCATGTTACCATTGGTGTGGTATGGAGGGAGTACGAAGTAGATATTTCTCTCCCCACACTTAAAAATTACATCGTCCTAGATGGAACGAAATGTAGGGAGGAAATGGAAAAGGAAATAACATATGTTTGTATGTTTGTAATTTTTTCAAAATAAAAACTTGTTTTTTGTATTTTTGGTTTTTTTTTTTCAAAATTAAAAGCATGTTTTTGATTTTTTTTTTGGGCCTCCTCCCTACACTTACTATATACAATACCCAGTGACGGGGGAAGTGTGGGTGGGAGGCAAGAGTAATGAAAAGGAACGTGTTTTGTATTTTGTTGATTTTTTTTTTGAAAATAAAAGACATGTTTTTGTGATTTTTTCTGAATATAAGGAATCTCCTCCCCACACTTATCTATGTACATAGTGTATGGAGGAGATTCGGACTTTAAGGTCGGTGTCATCACCTTCTTCATTATCATCATCTTCATCATTGCCGGCTCCAAACTCGGACGCACGGATGAAATCATCCGCATTCATCGGCATGTCCGAGCCGAATTCCCCCGTCTTCGTCGTCATATCAATGAACACCCCCGTGTTCCCTCCCGAGTCACTAGTGCCTCCCTCACCAAAGATGGAAGGGGCACCCCCAAACCACCTAGTGTCATGTCCCTCCCCATGGGTGGAAGGTAGGGTCGGAAAGACCGGGGCAATATAGTAATCGGGACGCAAATTGATGTTACCATAAAGAAAGGTCCCGTCTTCCGGATGCCCACCATCCGGATCTAGGTAGTAGGAGGGGTGAAAGTTGGAGGGATGCTTGTAATGGCGCCTCATATAGTCGTCATAGACCAGAAATTGACCAAGAGAGTGGTAATAATAAATATGGTCCATTCGTTGTTGAAGACCGAGCCGCTCACTAGCGGCGGTTGCCATACAAATCTTCATGTCCTCCATGAAAGCGATGAGGTCGTTGTGGAGGGGAGGTGGTTGTTGTGGTTGGTGACTAGAGGACCTTTCCCCTTGTTGGAAAGGACCAGCAATGAAAGGAGAGGTAGGCATAGCATAACGCAAAGTAGGTCTTGCGGGTATGGGAAGGCGCTCACGCGCGTAGAGAAGGTTTGGATTTTGTTGTTGGGCGGCGGTAGGATCTTCGAGATCTTCAATCTCAAGCAAATAATGTGGTGAATTTGGCACCACCTTCATCTTATTGGGGTTGGGGAGTGGAATCGAATTTCTATCCACCCCGCTCACTCGTATTTGCCAATACTTTTGATGGTCATTGGGGTTGGTCTTTATCCAATTAAGGGAGTATTGGACGTAATCTTTTGTCAACATTGTCTCCCCAATGATATAACGCATCCCATTCAAGTTTAGCTTCCGGATGAGTCGCTTGGAAAGGTGGGTCATGAGTCCATCCACCACAATTTGAGATGATTAGCCCGGAGAGTTGCTTAGGCGGTGAAGGTGTAGGGCCAAATGGTGAGCAATGTCAATTTTGAAGGTGGTGGGGTTGGAACAAAGGTAAGACCCGAGAATTTCCAGCTCCTCCATTCGGAAGTTGTGGTTCTCTTCGCGGCCAAAAATAGTCCACTCCATGTACCGGTGCCAAACTCTAATGGCGGCATTGTGGACCGTGTTAGCCGCTCTTTTAAAGCGAGGATTATCGTCAAGACCGGTGATAGCCTTCCATAAAGCCCCATGATCAAAATATTCGAGAGCTTTGCGAGGAGGGCTTGGGTCTAACCCAAAATGAGCGGCAAAAGTCGGTAAGGTCAAGGAGTAATCCTTATTCATCAACCGGAAATGCAGAAAGGCGACTTTTTGGTTTTGGTGGTGCCTGTCAATTCTAAGTGAGCTCAAAAATTCCCAAGTGAGACGGGAATAAATTTTCTCATGGATATCATACATATACTTCATACCAATACCCGCAAATAAATCATGGGTCACTCGGTCTAACCCTAGCTCTCCCATAGATTGTCTATCAATAAAACGAGTTGGGGTAAGGGGGCGTTGTTTGAAAAGCACGAATTTACCTTTCATTTTGACGGAAGAGAACTTGAGATCCGGGAATGCCGGATCGGGACTTTTGTCGGATTCCGCGGCCGCCACCATCTCGGCTTGTTGTAAAGCCAAATCCCCCTTTCTAACTCTCTTTTTGGGTGCCATTGATGTTTTTGAGAGAGGGTTAATGGAGGGAATAAGGGTTGTGGTGGTTTGTTGGTGTTTGATTGGTGGTTGGAGGTGTTGGATGGTGATTAGGGGAAGAAGGTATGAAGTTTAGAGGGAGAAGGGAGGAAGTATCGTGTGAAATAAATGAGGGATGTTGGTGTTTTTTTTCGTCTTTGGATGTATCAGAGTACTCCCAACCGGTCTGAAGACCGGCTGCCGGTGCCCCGGCTGGGAATACATGCTTAATTTCGAAAATTTTAAAAACTTAAAGGGAACTCCCAGCCGGTCCAGGGACCGGCTGCCGGTACCCCAGCTGGGAGTACACCCTCCTCTTCAATTCCTTACAAATGCTTTCCCAGCCGGTGGGCCGGCTGCCGGCCTGCCGGCTGGGAGTTCTCCCTTTCTATTTTTCGCAAATTTTTCCTCAATAAGGTACTCCCAGCCGGTGGACCGGCTGCCGGCCTACCGGCTTGCATCCCGTCTTCTTCCCTTTTTACCAACTTTCCTTGTACATGCACTCCCAGCCGGTGGACCGGCTACCGGCCGGCTGGGAGACACCTCCTCTTCAATTCTCAAATTTTTCAACAAATTTTCCAGGAACTTCCCAGCCGGTCACAGGACCGGCTGCCGGTACCCCGGCTGGGAATACACTCACCCTTATTTCCTCCAAATTTATTCTCAAAGTTACAGCTAACTCCCAGCCGGTCAGAAGACTAGCTGCCGGTACCCCGGTTGGGAGTTCCCTTACTCTCATTTTCTCCAATATGCCCCTAGTTTCACTTCTCATCATCAATTGGCCTCGGTTGCGTGTTTTCATCTTTCAAAGCCGACGCATCAAGTCGGGAAAAGGCCAATTGATGGCCATACACTTGTTCTTCATCAAATTCCCAAATCCTTCAAGATGACAACCCGTCATCAACCAAATTGTCAAGTACAATTGATACAAAATTCTCATTTACCTATCTACATGCATGCTATGTACAATTGGTGGTTCTTGTGGAACTCTACCAAACCATTCAAGCTTAAGATTACTCATCTCCCAAGGATGGGGGGCTCTTCCAAATCAATTTCATTTCGGGTCTCGATGGGTTGACCCTCATAAAAGAACTTCACTCGGTGTCCATTCACTTTGAAGCATTCTCCTTTGCGATTCTTCAATCAAATGATCCATATGGAAACACGGTCACTACTTCAAAGGGTCCCGACCATCAGGACCTCAACTTCTCGGGAAATAGTTGAAACCGGGAGTTAAAGAGTAGTACCTTGTCTCCCACAACGATTTCCTTTCTTGTAATCTTCGAGTCATGCCATTGCTTGGTCCTCTCCTTGTAAAGTTTAGCATTTTCATAGGCATCCATTCTCAACTCATCAAGTTCATTAAGTTGAAGGAACCGCTTGTTCCCCGCGACATCCAAATCATAGTTGAGCTCCTTAAGAGCCCATCTTGCTTTGTCCTCCAACTCAAGAGGTAAATGGCAAGACTTGCCATAAACCAATCAGTAAGGAGTAGTGTCGATTGGGGTCTTGTATGCGGTTCTTAGAGCCCACAACACATCATTGAGCTTAGCACTCCAATCTTTCCTAGACTTGTTCACCACCCGCTCCAAAATAGCCTTGATTTGTCGATTCGATACTTCCACTTGCCCATTGGTTGGGGGGTGGTATGCAAGAGCTACCTTGTGGGGCTCATGGGTAGAATGAAATAAAAGGGAACTGCCTCTCCTAACATGTGTCACCATCCACAGACCGAATGCATACAGGTATTAAGAAGACTAGACTCATGCTTATGCAAATTGATATTACATGCCTTACAGAGAGTACTACTCACATCCAAATGAAACTGGTCATGAATGTCACCAGTTTATAAAGCTCTAACCTCAGAATGTAATGTAGCTTGCCGATATGTGAGTCAAGTCTATTCGTTCAGATAAAAGAGAAACAAAAACTCGTAGATCATGCACATAATCATGCCAACTATATGTCAAGAAAATGCAAGGCTAAGGTAAAGATTCAATGTAGCGTCAAAGTTCAAACGTTCCGACTCAAATTAAACGTGAATTTTTTTGAAATTTATGTGATTTTTGAATTAAAAACGACAATGCATGCGAAAATAAATAAATGTGCGAACGAAAATGCAAGAAAATATGCAGACACAGGTATAGATGCATACCTCCCCAAACCAAACCGTACAATGCCCTCATTGTACCAAAAATAGGGAAAGAAATGCAAACTAAGGAGAGAAGGATAAGTGGAGTCGGAAGACTTACAAAACGTCATGAAGAGGGACCTCCCCAAACCGACCATGAACATGGGAGGTCAAAGGAAGTAAAGCAGTAGCTCAACAGACGAAAAGTGGCAGCTGGAAGACGAAACTACTAGATCGAGTGATTTGGAATAGCTCGATCGAGTGATTTGGTATCAGAAGGACTCGATCGAGCAAAATTATTACTCGATCGAGTGGACGTGATTATGCAGCTTGTCGATCGAGTACTTTAACTACTCGATCGAGTGAATATCATCTCAAAAGTGCTCGATCGAGTAGAAAAACTACTCGATCGAGTGAATACACCTGCAAAACACGCATAAAAAACAAGGAGAATACATAGGGTGCGTAAAACAGCGTCTAAAGTTCAACAAAAAGCTAAAGGAAAAGAAATAGTTCAACAAAAATACAACAAAACAGTCCGGGTTGCCTCCCGGAGAGCGCAGGTTTAAGAGGTCCCGCACGACCTTTCTGACATCAATTAACTGGCGCGTCAAGCTCGTCGAAGTACAGGACTTCAACACGATTATCTGCTTCATTTGCCTCATGATAATGCTTCACATATTGCCCATTCACCTTGAACCGATTTCCCTCGGGACCTTCTAGCTCAACGGATCCATATCTAGTAACAGCTGTCACCGTATAAGGATTACTCCACCTGGACTTCAGCTTGCCAGGAAATAATCGCAGTCGGGCATTAAACAGCAGCACCTTTTGCCCAATATGAAACTCCCGAGGTAGAATTCTTTTGTCATGCCATCTCTTCGTCTTTTCTTTATAAATGCGCGAGCTATCATAGGCATTAAGCCTAAATTCTTCCAACTCATCTAGCTGCAAAAGACGATTCTGACCACACAACTTAGGATCAAAGTGAAGCTCACGAATTGCCCACCAAGCCTTACATTCCAACTCAACAGGTAAGTTACATGATTTCCCATAAACTAACCTATAAGGTGATGCACCAATTGGTGTCTTAAAGGCAGTTCTGTAGGCCCATAATGTGTCTTCTAATTTAAGACTCCAGTCCTTCCGTGATTTAGAAACTACCTTAGACAAGATCTCTTTCAACTCGCGATTAGAGACCTCAACCTGACCACTAGTTTGGGGATGATACCCCAAACCACGCCGGTGTTGGACACCAACTTTAGACAGAATGGAAGTTAGTTTCTTTTCTTTAAAGTGCATTCCCCCATCACTAATGACGACCCTAGGGACACCAAATCGGGGAAATATGACCTTTTTAAACATTTTTATCACGGTCTTGGCATCACAATGAGGTGAGGCAATTGCCTCAACCCATTTCGACACATAATCTATAGCCACTAAAATGTACCTATTACCTTTACTAGACGGGAACGGTCCTTGGAAATCAATGCCCCAGACATCGAAAACCTCAACCTCTAAGATACCATTTTGTGGCATCTCATGTCTCTTTGAAATGTTCCGTGATCGTTGACAGGCATCACAAGCTGAAACAAAAGACTTAGCATCAGCAAACAAAGAAGGCCAGTAAAAACCAGACTGGAGTACCTTAGCCACGGTGCGCGATGGACCGTGGTGACCACCATAGGAAGAGGACTGACAGCCTTCCAGGACTACTTTCGTCTCCCACTGCGGAATACACCATCTGTAGAGACCGTCTGCACATTCCTTAAATAAATAAGGATCGTCCCAAAAATACTGCTTAGCGTTATACGGAAAACGCTTCCTCTGCTGATGAGAAAGGTTAGGCGGCAGCTTGCCACTGACAACGTAGTTAGCTATATCTGCATACCAAGGCTCTTGGTTAACAATAGACGATAATACAGCAAATAAAGTATCGTTAGGGAAAGAGTCATCAATAGGTAAAGAATCTTCCCCTTCTTGTCGCATCAGTCGCGACAGATGATCAGCTACAACGTTCTCAGCTCCTTTCTTATCTTTAATCTACAAATCAAACTCCTGGAGAAGGAGTATCCATCTCAATAACTGTGGTTTAGCCTCCTTCTTAGCAAGGAGATGCCTCAAAGCTGCACGGTCAAGTAAAAAAAGAACTTACCCAATCAAATAAGAACGAAATTTCTCTAAGGCATAAACTACGGCTAGCGGCTCTTTTGATGGTAGTGTACTTCACTTGAGCCTCATTCAGAGTTCGGCTCGTATAGTAGATTGCATTTAAAGCTTTGTCTTTCCGTTGGCCTAGCACCGCTCCTAGTGCATAGTCACTGGCATCACACATTATCTCAAACGGCAAGTCCCAATCGGGAGGCTGTATGATCGGCGCAGAGACTAAAGCCTGCTTTAACCTGTGGAAAGCAGAAAGACACTCATCAGTAAATACAAAAGGGGCATCCTTAAGTAGCAGCTGTGTAAGTGGTTTAGCAATTTTCGAGAAATCCTTGATAAACCGGCGATAGAAGCCGGCGTGGCCAAGGAAACTCCTCACCCCCTTAACATTAACAGGAGGTGGTAATTGCTGAATCAGTTCCACCTTTGCTTTATCGACTTCTATTCCCCTATCAGAAACTAAGTGCCCTAAGATAACTCCCTCGTTGACCATGAAATGACACTTCTCCCAGTTAAGCACGAGATTAACCTCAATGCGTACGCAACACTTTATCAAGGTTAGATAGACAGTTAGAAAAATCACTTCCATAAACACTGAAATCGTCCATGAAAACTTCCATAATAGACTCAATATACTCTGAAAATATCCCCATCATGCACCTTTGGAAGGTGGCAGGGGCATTACATAAACCAAAAGGCATCCTGCGATAAGCAAACACGCCTTGAGGACAAGTAAATATAGTCTTAGCTTGATCGTCTGGGTGAATAGGGATCTGAAAGAACCCTGAATACCCGTCTAAATAGCAGAAAAACTTATGAGAAGCTAACCTTTCTACCATTTGATCAATAAAAGAAAGGAGAAAGTGATCTTTCTTTGTGCCGGCATTCAGCTGTCTGTAATCTATACATATCCGCCAACCAGTCACTACTCGAGTGGGTATTAACTCATTCTTATCATTCTTAACCACGGTAGTCCCTCCTTTCTTCGGGACCACCTGCACTGGACTCACCCATTTAGAATGACCAACAGAATAGATAATACCTGCGTCGAGAAGCTTCATTACCTCAGCCATCACAACATCTTGCATCTTCTGGTTTACCCGGCGCTGACCCTGTCTGCAAGGTTTGTGATCTTCCTCCAGCTCTATCCTGTGCATACAAATATCGGGACTAATCCCCTTGATATCGTCCAAAGAATAACCCAAAGCTTTCCTATTTTTCTTAAGCACAGCTAACAAAGAAGTCAGCTGATCATTATCAAGCTTAGCACTAACGATGACTGGATATCGCTCAGTATCATCTAAGAAAGCATATTTTAGATGAGAGGGGAGAGGCTTACGCTCTGGCACCTTTACCTCAATGGAGCAAAGAGTACTGATCATCTGTTCCACTTGCTCTCCCTCAGCGTCGGTGAGTTCACGCTCATCTAAATCATCTTTAAGCAAATCCAACACAAAGATCATCGTCATCCGGGTTATCTGCACACTCATCCAAAAGCATAAGAGCTTCTAATGGGTCCTTCATAAAAGAACCCGACCAGAAGTCATAAATAGACTCGTCAATAATATCAACCGAATAACAAGTATCCTCTATCATTGGCCGAGCCAAAGTGTTAGGCAGGCTAAAAGTGATCGCGCCATCCCCTACTGCAAGAGTCAAACGCCCTTGTTTGACATCAAAAATGGCCCCAACTGTACAAAGGAACGGTCTTCCTAAGATAATTGGGGTCCGGGTGTCCTCAGCTATGTCCAAAACAATGAAATCGACTGGTATAAAGAACTTGCCTATTTTCACAGGCACGTCCTCCAAGACACCCAAGGGTCTCCTAAAAGATCTATCAGCCATCTGTAGGGTAATGTTAGTCAATTTAAGATGACCCATATTCAATTTCTTGCAGACAGATAGGGGCATGACGCTGACGCTGGCTCCTAAATCACAAAGAGCCTTATCAATAACTAAATTGCCTATAACACATGTAATTGAGAAGCTACCCGGGTCTTTCATTTTAGGTGGAGCCTTATTTAAAAGTAAATTACTAGACTCTTCCATAAATGAAACCGTCTCAAATTCACTTAGCTTTCTCTTACGCGTCACAATATCTTTCATAAATTTAGCGTAAGTAGGTACCTGGGTAACAAGTTCGATAAAAGGGACAGTTACCTGGAGGTTCTTCACAACGTCCACAAACTTACCGTACTGTCGCTCGACCTTTGCGTCTTTCAGACGACTTGGAAAGGGTACTCTGGTAGCAATGAGTGAACCCGCGACTTTCTCTTTACCTTTATCAGTGCGTGACGTCTCCACAACAGGGGAAGATGACACAGTAGCGGAATTAGATATCAAAATAGGATCTTCGCTGCTTCTGGTACTCGATCGAGTACTTTCCTCACTCGATCGAGTGGTTTCATGTTGGAGTTTACTCGATCGACCATTTTCTTCACTCGATCGAGTGATATCTTTTTCAGGCTTGCTCGATCGATCACTTTGTTCACTCGATCGAGTGATTTCTCCAACTATTTCACTCGATCAAGTAGGAATATCACTCGATCGAGCATCTGTAAATTGAGCACTACTCGATCGACCACAATTATCATTCGATCGAGTGATGGGTTAGATTATTTCACTCGATCGAGTAGAATTTTCACTCGATCGAGTGTCTGGACAACACACAGCAAGGATTTCGTCCAAAAACTCATCCAAATCATCTTCCGGGGTATTATCAGCTGTCAAAACCCCGTCTTCTGGTACTTTTGGCCCCTCATGAGTAAGTCCACCTTGGAGATTCGTAGCATTAACTGGATCGCATGTCGGTAGAAGGTTAGCTTGGTCTTTCGCGAGTGTTAACTGCGCGACTTGTTCCTTCAACTCCACTATAACAGTTTCATTCTTGCTACATTTCTCCCCAAACTGTTGTGTTAAGTTCAGCATCAAGGATTTCAGTTCTGCAATTTCCTTGTTTGTAGATGGAGAGACCGGCTGCGGTGCCGGCGTAGAAAGAGTAGAAACATTCTTCATTTCCTCGTATAATTTAGAAAAAGGGACTCCTTGCTTGTATTTCTGATAAGTAAGGACGCGCTCTATACTTCCCAGACAATCAATAGGGTTATGCCCTTCCATGCCACATCTACCACATAATTCCACATGCTCAGTAATTGAACAAACCTGTGCACTCTCACCCATAGCTTCCGTAATCTCCACATTACCTAGACTTTTGCTAGGACTTTCCACTGCAGCTGTTACCAACTCGTTAACTTGCTCACTACCGTGGGGATTTCCATATTCTGCAACATGGATAGCCATCTCTTTAAGACGCCACACTTGGTCATCTTCCACATTTTTAGTGAATCTCCCCTTAGCTACACTATCAAGAATAGCTCTTTGGTTTCGATATAGTCCGTTGTAAAACTGAGTACAAAGAAACCAACGCTTGAAACTGTGGTGGGGCACAGAACGGACGAGCTTCTTGAACCTCGCCCACGCCCCATCCAAATCTTCAGTAGGCAATTGCTCAAAAGAAGTAATCTGAGGTCTCAAGGCATTGATGCGCTGCGGTGGGAAATATCGCCTGTAAAAGGCCAAAGCAAGAGAACTCCAGTCGGTTACACCGGCTGCCTCCCTATCTAGATCCCTCAACCATTCCCGGGCGTCATCAGCTAAAGAAAAGGGAAAAAGATCTCCCTTCGCTTTGTCCTGTGTCACCTCAGCAGCAAGAGGAATGGTAGAGCAATACTCTGTAAACAGCTCTATATGCCTGCATGGATCTTCTTCAGGTACCCACCTAAAGAGATTTCTCTCGACCAGCTGTATGTAAGATGGGTGGATTCCAAAGGTTCCCGACTCAGTAGTGGGTAATAGGAAACCTTTTGGAAGCGAAACCACATTAGGCTCTGAATGGCTGTCTATATTAGGCATCCCGACAAATAGAATTTACAAAGCAAAGTAGGTGCGACGATGTTCTCTTATAGAACAGATAACCTGCAAAACTAATCAAAAACTTCGCAATAATGAGATCAGTCTCAAGGAATAAATTCCTTGAGACGAGAGACAAACTTAAATAAAGCAACAAAATTGTGCCACCTCCCCGGCAACGGCGCCAAAATTTGACAGGGCAGTCGTATACCTATAAAAAATAACCAACTGGCTCTAACTAATATAGCTAGGGAAGTCGGGTCGATCTTCACAGGGAGATGGGAAAATGTCAGCTTTGTCTAAGTTCGTCACGGTAACCAAATTGGGGGTTTTAATTGGGTTGTTCTAAACTAATGAGAATGAGAGAGAGAAAAAGCAGAGAAAAAAGATTAACCAGATAAGAAAAACAGCTAAGACAGACGGTTCACCATGATTATTTAGTCAAGTAATCTAAATCTCAGGTCAATGCAAGTATGGTCTGAGGAGCAGTGAATATCTCCTTCCGGTCTCAATTCGCCCTAAAGCGCGGATAGCTTAGCTTCCACCCTCACTACAGTGCCCTAATGTTCGCTACGAGTCTCACCCTTTCCAACCTTTCGGTCCAGGTCAAAGTTTACTATGATAAAAATGTCTAATTGCGTCGACTCAATTAGACAGATACAATTAACTGCAGCGATTAACAACAAAGACTACACAAGCATTAACCTAATATGGCAACTACTATTCCTTCATAATCATGGATCGCCTAGCCTTAGCAAGAGGGAATTAGCTATGCATCACCATTGAATTAACAACAATAACATATAAATGATAGGAATTAAACATGATAATAAAAATAGGATGGAAACAAATAAGCAATTGCAAAATAAAGGAAGACGGGAAATAAAAGCACTAATTGTGTTAAGAATAAGAACAAGAATTAAAAGGGAATAATAATACCGAATACAAGTTCGAATCCGAGTAGCAAAAGAGTAGAAGGAAGGTAAAATGAACAAGCAGTAGAAGTTTTTCCAGTAAAAAGTGAATGAGGAAGAGTTACGCAGTCTACTGTATTTTGTAGTATGCGAAAATCCTCCTCTAAACCTAATCCATAGCTTAATTACAAAAGCCCATACGAAAATAGGCGGAAAAACTCTATTACAGGCAAAACCACTCGATCGAGTGGAAATGAACCACTCGATCGAGTAACTAAGCGACAAACCCCTCGATCGAGTGGAAATAAACCACTCGATCGAGTAACTCCTTTTTTTGCCTACTTGGTTGAATACTGGGACTGCTCGATCGAGTAACCTTCAGTATACAAAGCATTCGATCGACTAGAAAAGTAGTCGATCGAGCTATCTTGGTACGTTTAGGCACTAGACACCTTCCGAAACCAGCTCACGCGTCTTCAAAGTGATAGATTCCAAGCTCCGGCTCTTTGTTCTCCATAAATGCATGCAAATGGGGCGAGTTTAGGCTCGATTTATCTCCTCTTTGGTTTATTCCTGCAATTTACATAAAACGAACCAAAGTAGAATATTCGGGGGCATTTGTAGCTAGATGCCACGTAAATAGTACAGAAATGCGTGTAAAAATGAGGTAAAAACCTTATATAAAATACACGCATCAAAATGTGACCCACCATCACTTATAACGGCTCGGGGCACTCCAAAGTGGGGGAAAATGTAGTCTTTGAATAACTTGGTCACTACCTTTGAATCATTAGTAGGGGCGGCGATTGCTTCTGTAATACTCCGTATTTATATGTCTTGGGGTACTCTATCGAGTAGCCCTTACTCTGTCGAGTAAGGGCAAGTTGCGAAATAAAATAGTTTCTGACCTGTTGGGTACTCGATCGAGTAGCTGGGGTACTCGATCGAGTAAGGGGGTACTCGATCGAGTACCTTGGGTACTCGATCGAGTGTCCGGTTTACGGGGTGTTTTTCGCGGGTTTTGTTAATTATGCGATTAAGGTATTTAAACATAATCGTCTTTGTTTTAAAACACTTTTACCAAAACCTAAAACCTGTTTAAGAGAGAAAGCAGTCAGTTCTTCTTCCTAATCGCATCCTTAACAATTCCCGGAGTTCAGACGGTCGGTTCTTGCTGTTTTTCGTGTCGTTGGATTCCTTGCGTCGAGGGTAAGCTTTTAACATAGTTTTTATAATGTTTTGTTAAGATTGTTTAAACCCTAACTTAGGAATTGGGGGTTTTGGTGTGTAGTTTGTGATGTGTAGTCTTTATGTGCTGTATGATAGGAGGAGAATTCGTAGAGGAGCCGTTTTGATACAGCTGTAGATACCGTCTGCGTGTTGTGCTTTCCAGGTAGGATTTCCTACTCAGTATTAGTCCCATAATGGGATATTGGTGATGTGTTGTAGTTAGTTGTTTGATATGATGATTGTGATTGTGATTGTGATTGTGCTTGGTTGTCTATGGCTCTCGAGATGCGTTCTCGGCTGAGTGGGGTCACTTGCGGGAGTGACTTCACGCCCTAGTTTCGCCCTTCGTCGAACCCGCCACGGAAGGGGATGTGCACATTAATGGACAAGGTTATCGCTCGTACGATGAGCGGGGCTTAGGTGGGAACGGCTGCGGTCCCCCATCGGTGTGGGGGTCCAGTGGACGATCAAGTATTGAGATGATGGGAGTTGGTGTGTGTGTGTGTGTGTGATCAAAATTTGTCTATGTATCTTGTTATTGTTATCTATATTGATTGTGTGATTAGTATGCGACCCGGTGTTGTTTTGTAAACTGCGGTGATCCATTCGGGGATGGTGAGCAGATATTGAACAGTATAGAGATGAGTACTGGGATAGTTTGGGATGGCCACGACATGACGATAGAGTCTTCCGTTGTAGTTTAGCATTTATTTATATTTCGATTGAGAAAGATAGTTTGGAATAATGTATTGTACTTTCAGTTTGGTTTCGAGGATTGTACTTATTCATTAAACTACTTATAATAAATGTTGTTTCTGTTTTGTCTATTTGATTATCATACCTCGGGCGACCGAGATGGTGATGTCTTCATACCCGAGTGGTCCTGGTAAGGCACTTGGAGTATGGGGGTGTTACAAATGGTATCAGAGAGACGATCCTGAAACCTGTAACCAATGAACGTAATGAACATAGGGAGTCAATTAAAATGAACCCGGGGTAAAAGTTGTAGGAGCTAGTGCAAAGGCTTGGGAGACGTCCTAAAGTCGCGGGGGTCGCCCTACAACTTTGAACCGGTCACATGGGAAAGTGTTTGTCGAGTCATATGTGTGCTTGGTTAACTTGTTAACAATGTGATGAAGTGTGTGATTGTCGGATGTTGGAGGAGAAGTTGAGAATGTGAAAGAAAAATAATATATGTGTAGACTTGATGATTGGAATAACATGTTGGATGTTTACAATGTGGCTTTAATGGCATGATGAATTGATCTTGTTGATAGTAGAGTAGATGCGTAGCATATCTATTATGATATCATGTGGTTTTATAAAGTTTAGCATGTTGGCATGTGACGTAATATACGGGTAGCTCTTACGTATTAGTGGTACTCGATCGAGTGAGACTGACTCGATCGGGTGGGTTTTTGGCGATTTTGAGGCCAGAATCGAGTTTTGGGGCACTCGATCGAGTAACTAGGGGTATTCGATCGAGTAGGGGGTCACTCGATCGAGTAGCCTAGATACTCGATCGAGTGGGTTGGAGATCAGAAGGCCTGTTTGGTTCTGGAGTTTGGGTACTCGATCGAGTACATGGGGGCACTCGATCGAGTAGCCCGTTACTCGATCGAGTGGGTTTGGATACTCGATCGAGTAGATTCTGGGCAGCGTGTTTTCGTGTTTTGAAGTTTAGTACGTATGTTCATATCTACCCCTTTTCTTATATATGTATAGTTTCAAGATGCCGCCCAAGAGAAATGCTTTGTACGCGAGAGCAGAGCTTATGACCACGGATGACATCGTTAAGATGTTGGAGCACCAGGATGCTCTTACTGAGACCCTGAAGAGAGTGAATGAGGACAAGGATAAGAGTAAGGAGAAGGAGGTTGACCATGCTAAAGTCAGCCTCTATATTGCGAGGTTTAACCCGAAGGAGTACAAGGGAGTTGAGGAGCCTAACCTTCTGATAGTTGGCCGAGGGAGATGGAGAACATACTAGATTTAGTTCATTCGTCCGATGAGATGAGAGTGGATCAGCTGCATTCTATCCGAGGGAGGCGGTGGCAAGTGGTGGGATTCAGTGAAAGTTAGTGCCAAGGAGATATATACCAACCAAGGGTTACCTGCTATACCTTTGGAGGAGTTTCGTAGGGCTGTGAGGAAGGAGTTCGTACCAGAACATGTGAGGAGTAAGTTGAGAGAGGAGTTCGACAAGTTTAAGATGATCGCCGAGATGTCGTGGTCGAGTACTACAGGCAGTTCAATGAGAAATCTAGATATCCGAGGATATGGGTTTGAGTGAGGAGAATCGGCTTTGAGGTTTGAGAGAGGGCTAACCACGAAAATTATGGATAAGTTACCCGTGGGAGTCCTTACTGATGTAAAGGAAGCGTATGAGAGGGCTGGGAGAGCTGAGAGACTAGTGGAGATGGCTCAGGAGAGGTCAGGTGGAGAGAAGAGGAAGTCTGAGAGCGAGGGTGGTGGCCAATCTAATTTCAAGAAAGGCAACCACAATCAATCTAAGGGGTTTTCTTCTGGGTCTGGGTTTAGTGCTGGGGCTTCCTTTGGGCGAGGCCGTGGGAGTGCGAGTAATAGCTGGGGAGTGACCTGCTTTGGTTGTGGTGGCGTAGGCCACAAGAGACATGAGTGCACGAGTGCACCGGGATCTTTCGAGAGACGCGTGAGCTTCGCGAGCAAAGACCGGCGGGATCATGGCCAAACCGGGGAAGTCGAGTTACAGAGTGGAGGCAACCGCAACGGCGGTAATTCTTATCCGAAGACACCGATGAACAACAACAACAACAATCAAGGGTCGGGTGCTAAGCCGACCGCATCGGCCAAGATCTTGTCCGAGGGAGGTGGGCGGAAGACCGATGGCAAGTTATTCATGATGGAGAAGAAAGCAGCTGAGGAAGATGCGCATGTTATCACCGGTACATTTCTTGTTAATGGTGTTCCTACCTTTGTTTTGTTTGATTCGGGGGCTTCTCAGTCGTTTGTGTCTTCGAGTCATGTAAAACAGTTGGGTTTGAGAGTATATGAGTCTGTTAGGGAGCAAGTTTTCATACCTTCGGGTGAGTCTGTATCGTGTGGGAGGTTGTTTAGAGATGTATCTTTGATAATTGGGCAAGTCGATTTTCCTGTAGACTTGCTAGAGTTTCCTTTTAATGGTTTTGAGATGATAGTTGGGATGGATTGGTTAGGAAAGTATAAGGCTAAGATAGACTGTCATCAAAAGAAAGTGTCCCTAAGAGGTCCTAAGGGTGTTAGTGTGTCTTATCGTGGGTTTCTAGTCAAACCCAAAGTTAAGTTGATTCAATTGTTACCTTGAAGTCGTATACGAGGAAGGGATGTCCGTTGATTTTGTGCCATGTGAGAGATGACCGGATAGAGAGCCCGACGATTGACGAGATACCGGTGGTGGGAGAGTTTGCGAGATGTTTTTCGGAGGAGATTAGGGGTTGCCACCGAAGAGGGAGATAGATTTCACCGTAGAGTTGAAGCCAGGGACGGGGCCAATCTCTAAGGCACTGTACCGTATGGGTCCTAAGGAGATGGAGGAACTTAGGAAGCAGTTGGATGATTTGATAGAGAAGGGATACATTAGACCAAGTGTATCGCCTTGGGGAAGCACCGAAGAATGTTGCTGAGGTGAGAAGTTTCTTGGGTTTAGCTGGATACTACAGACGGTTCGTGAAAGATTTCTCCAAGATAGCTAGACCGATGACAGCGTTGATGAGGAAAGAGAACAGGTTTCGTTTGGATGAGAGTTGTGAGACGGCGTTCCAAACATTAAAGGAGCGTTTGAGCACGGCTCCGTCCTCGCATTACTGAAGGGAGCGAGAATTTCGAGGTTTATACGAGATGCCTCGAAGAATGGGTTGGGATGTGTGTTGATGCAGAATGGTAAAGTGATTGCCTATGCTTCTAGGCGATTGAAGCCTTATGAGGAGAACTACCCTACTCATGATCCGGAGTTGGGTGCGGTGGTGTTTGCTCTCAAGATTTGGAGGCATTACCTTTATGGAGCAATCTTTAAGGTATTTTCTGACCACAAGAGTCTTAAGTACATCTTCACGCAGAAGGAGTTGAACATGAGACAGAGGAGGTGGATGGAGTTGATTGGCGACTACGACATGGAAATCATCTACCATGAAGGGAAGGCCAACGTTGTAGCTGATGCTTTGAGTAGGAAGAGTGTACATTCCCTGTGTACAGCTCTATCTTTGATGAGGCTGAGGGATGAGGTAGCAAGCTTTGGGATTCATATGATGCAGAAAGAAGATGCTGTGGGCGATATGACAGTACATATGGAGTTTTATGATGATATTCGGGATAAGCAGACTTTGGATCCTAAAATAGTGGAGTGGAGAGCTGGAGTAGAGAAAGGGACAGAGTCCCGCTTTTCTATTCATACAGATGGTAGCTTGAGGTTTGATGGTAGATGGTATGTTCCTAACGATGAGGAGTTGAAAAAGACGATCATGACAGAAGCACATTGCACACCATATTCAGTTCATCCAGGTGGAGACAAGCTATACAAGGATTTGAAGAAAACGTTTTGGTGGCCTGGGATGAAGAAAGAGACAGCTGAGTTCGTGTCCCGTTGTTTGACATGCCAAAGAGTTAAAGGGGAACAGAGAAGACCACAAGGTAAGATTCAGTCTTTAGAGGTGCCTGAGTGGAAGTGGGAATCCATTTCCATGGATTTCATTGTGGGTTTGCCGAAGAGTCAACAAGGTAACAACATGATTTGGGTGATAGTGGATCGTCTGACCAAGTCAGTTCACTTTGTTCCAATGAAAGATACATGGACTAAGGCACAATTGGCTATGGCCTATCGAAAGAACGTGCTTAAGTTACATGGAGTCCCTAAGGACATAGTGTCTGACAGAGATGCGAGGTTTATATCGAGGTTTTCGAAGGAGTTGTAGGAATCGTTGGGAACAGCTTTGAAGATGAGTACAACATTTCATCCTGCGACAGATGGGCAGACTGAGAGAACAATCAAGACTCTTGAGGATATGTTGCGAGCTTGTGTGATGGATTTTGGTGGTAGCCGGGAGCAGAGGTTGGACTTGATAGAGTTTTCTTACAACAAATGGCTATCACACCAAAGTATAGGTATGGCACCGTTTGAAGCTTTGTATGGGAGGAGGTGTAGGAGTCCAATCTGTTGGGACGATAGTCCGAGGCAAAGTGGTTTTAGGACCAGAGATGGTGCATGAGATGGTGGAACAGATTAAGATGATCAGGGAACGGATGAGGGCAGCCCAGGATCGACAAAAGAGTTATGCAGATCTACATCGTCGGGACATAGAGTTTCAAGTTGGGGACAAGGTTCTTCTGAAAATGTCTCCGATGCGTGGAGTTATGAGATTTGGGAAGAAAGGCAAGCTAAGTCAGAAGTTTATAGGGCCTTATGAGATCTTAGAGCGAGTTGGGGAAGTGGCTTATCGTTTGGCTTTACCGGCTGCGTTGGAGAGAGTGCATAATGTGTTTCATGTATCGCAGCTGCGGAAGTATGTGAGTGACCCGTCACATGTGTTGGAGGCAGAGAGCTTAGAGCTAGATGAGTCTTTATCATATCTTGAGGTGCCTAAGCAGATTCTAGACCGAAAGGTTAGAAAGACTAGGAGTGGTGAGACAGTTTTGCTTAAGATCCTTTGGTCTAACCACGAGACTGAGGAAGCTACATGGGAGGCGGAGGATATCATGAAAGAGCGTTACTCTTTCCTTTTTGATCAGGTATGTATGGTTACGGGGACGTAACCTTGTTTCTTTTAGGGGGGTAGGAGATGATCGCGAGAGTTTTTTTTAAGAGTTATATATACACCTTTTATATGTTGTGTCGGTATGTTTGTCGGGATAGGTTGGGGTTAGTATCATGTTTTACGTTGTGTTTTGTTTGACCTTCGAGTCGGGAGGCTTATGGGAGTACCTTTGTTTAGTGGTGGTTTGAACTTCGGGGACGAAGTTCCTTTTAAGGAGGGAAGACTGTAATACTCCGTATTTATATGTCTTGGGGTACTCTATCGAGTAGCCCTTACTCTGTCGAGTAAGGGCAAGTTGCGAAATAAAATAGTTTCTGACCTGTTGGGTACTCGATCGAGTAGCTGGGGTACTCGATCGAGTAATGGGGTACTCGATCGAGTACCTTGGGTACTCGATCGAGTACCTTGGGTACTCGATCGAGTGTCCGGTTTACGGGGTGTTTTTCGCGGGTTTTGTTAATTATGCGATTAAGGTATTTAAACATAATCGTCTTTGTTTTAAAACACTTTTACCAAAACCTAAAACCTGTTTAAGAGAGAAAGCAGTCTGTTCTTCTTCCTAATCGCATCCTTAACAATTCCCGGAGTTCAGACGGTCGGTTGTTGCTGTTTTTCGTGTCGTTGGATTCCTTGCGTCGAGGGTAAGCTTTTAACATAGTTTTTATAATGTTTTGTTAAGATTGTTTAAACTTTAACTTAGGAATTGGGGGTTTTGGTGTGTAGTTTGTGATGTGTAGTCTTTATGTGTTGTATGATAGGAGGAGAATTCGTAGAGGAGCCGTTTTGATACAGCTGTAGATACCGTCTGCGTGTTGTGCTTTCCGGTAGGATTTCTACTCGTATTAGTCCCATAATGGGATATTGGTGATGTCTTTGTAGTTAGTTGTTTGATATGATGATTGTGATTGTGATTGTGATTGTGCTTGGTTGTCTATGGCTCTCGAGATGCGTTCTCGGCTGAGTGGGGTCACTTGCGGGAGTGACTTCACGCCCTAGTTTCGCCCTTCGTGGAACCCGCCACGGAAGGGGATGTGCACATTAATGGACAGGGTTATCGCTCGTACGATGAGCGGGGCTTAGGTGGGAACGGCTGCGGTCCCCCATCGCGGTGGCGGGTCCAGTGGGGATCAAGATTGAGATGATGGGAGTTGTGTGTGTGTGTGTGTGTGTGTGATTCAAATTGTCTGTGTATCTTGTTATTGTTATCTACATTGATTGTGTGATTACTATCGACCCGGTGTTGTTTTGTAAACCTGCGGTGATCCATTCGGGGATGGTGAGCAGATATTGAACAGGTATAGAGATGAGTACTGGGATAGCTGGGATGGCCACGACATGACGATAGAGTCTTCCGCTGTAGTTTAGCATTTATTTATATTTCAGTTGAGAACAGATAGTTTGGAATAATGTATTGTACTTTTAGTTTGGTTTCGAGGATTGTACTTATTCATTAAACTACTTATAATAAATGTTGTTTCTGTTTTGTCTATTTGATTATCATACCTCGGGCGACCGAGATGGTGATGTCTTCATACCCGAGTGGTCCTGGTAAGGCACTTGGAGTATGGGGGTGTTACAGCTTCAATCCATTTGGACACATAATCCACCGCAACCAAGATGTATTGGTTGCCAAATGATGAAGGCAACGGTCCCATGAAATCCACGCCCCATACATCGAAGAGCTCCACTTCCAAAATGTTGTTCAAAGGCATTTCATCTCTTCTTCCAATATTTCCTCTCCTTTGGCATGAGTCACAAGAGTGAACCATGGCATAGGCATCTTTGAAAAGAGAGGGCCAATAAAATCCACAATGAAGAACCCGAGCTTGGGTTCTAGAGGTGGAAAAATGCCCTTCATAAGTGGTAGCATGACAAGCTTAGAGGATAGTTCGACCTTCTTCTTGGGTGACGCATCTTCGATAGATCCCATCATTGCATCTTCTAAATAGGAAATGATATTCCCATACATATCTCCTAGACTCATATCTCAAGTTCTTCCTAGCTTGGTTGTCAAGTTATTCCGGGATAAAGTTAGAGCTCAAATAGTTAGCTATATCCGCATACCAAGGGTCAGAGTGTGTGATAGCTAAGATAGAGTCATCGAGTAACCACTCATCAATGGGGATTCCGTCATCAACATCCCCTCGGGATTCTCTAGTCAATCTTGACAAATGGTCCGTAACAAGGTTCTCGGACCCCGGCTTATCCTTGATTATGACATCGAATTCTTGTAGTAGCAAAACCCAACGAATTAGTCTTGGCTTGGCGTCCTTTTTGACCATGAGTTGCTTGATAGCGGTGTGATCCATGTAAACAATGACCATTGAACAAAGAAGATATGGCCGAAATTTTTCAAAAGCATACACCACTGCCAACATTTCCTTTTCCATGGTGGTGTAGTTACATTGAGTGTTGTCCAAAGTCTTGCTCACATAGGCGATCACGTGAAGCTTCTTATCATGTCTTTGGCCCAAGACCGCCCCTAAGGCGAAATCACTCGCATCACACATGAGCTCAAAGGGGAGATCCCAATTTAGAGGTTGCACATTTGGTGCCGAGACTAGAGCTTGCTTGAGCCTACAAAAGCTCTCCATACAACTTTCATCAAATACAAAGGGAGTGTCTTTGGCTAGAAGTGAGGTGAGGGGTTTAGCGATTTTTGCGAAATCCTTTATAAACCTTCTATAAAAACCCGCATGACACAAGAAGCTCCTCACACCCTTGACATTGGTGGGTGGGAAAAGTTTCTCAATCACCTCTATTATGGCCTTATCCACTTGGATCCCTCTAGTTAAAACAACACGACCAAGAACCAGTCCCTCGTGTACCATGAAATGGCATTTTTCCCAATTCAACTTAAGGTTGTATTGGATGCAAGTTTGGAGCACTTGGGAGAGGTTCTCTAAACAATCATCAAAGGAGTTGCCATGGACACTAAAGTCGTCCATGAACACCTCTATCGGTTTCTCAATGTATTTAGAAAAGATGGACATCATTGCTCTTTGAAATGTCCCGGGAGCATTGCATAATCCGAATGGCATTCTTCGATATGCGAAGACACCATAAGGACAAGTGAAAGTAATTTTTGCTTGATCATCCGGGTGGATGGAAATTCGGAAGAACCCGGAATAACCGTCAAGAAAGCAAAAATACTCATGATTAGCAAGTCTCTCGAGCATTTGATCAATAAAAGGCAATGGAAAGTGATATTTGATTGAGGCGGAATTGAGCATTCGGTAATCAATGCACATTCTCCATCCCGTGACCGGTCGGGTGGAGATGAGTTCACCGTCCTCATTCTCAACCACGGTCATACCGCCCTTTTTGGGGACAATCTGAACCGGGCTGACCCAATCGCTTTCCGAGTTGGAGTATTTAATTCTGGCCTCAAGCAATTAATCAACTTCCTTCCTTACCACTTCCTTCAACTTCTCATTCAACCTCCTCATTGGTTGAGCGGAAGGAGTGAATTTATCTTCGAGTTTGATGCGGTGCATGCAAACTCGAGGATCAATTCCCGTGAGATCATCAAGACTATACCCAATGGCTTTCTTGTTTTCATTGAGAACATCTAAAAGTTTTTCTTTTTGAGAAGCCGTTAGGTTAGCATTAGTGATGACGGGGAAGGCTTTTGCCTCATCTAGATAAGCATATTCAAGGGAGGGCGACAAGGGTTTGAGGTCTACCTTTGGAGGGTTCTTACCCTCAACTTCATCAAGAATGGGTGGCAAAGCCTCGTAGTCTTATTCCAAATGCTCCCCTGAACATTTATCCTTTGCATCTTCAATCACTTCCTCTAACATGTCCACAGAATAGACACTCTCAAACATTGGTTTTGACACGGCCCTGGTCAAAGGGAATTCAACAACATTCCCTCCCACCTTGAAGGTGAGTTTCCCCTCCTTGACACTAATATTGACATCTCCAGTTGCTAAGAAAGGTCTTCCTATGATGATTGGTGTTTGTTTATCCTCCAGAATATCAAGTATAACGAAATCCGCCGGGATATAGAAGTTGCCAACCTTGACCGGCACATCCTCAATCACACCCATCGGTCTTTGTACCGATCTATCCGCAAGTTGTAATGTCATGGAGGTGGAAATCATGTCATGTAGCCCAACTTTCTTTCCAATGGGAAGAGGCAAGATGCTAACACTTGCATCAAGATCACAAAGTGCCCTCTTAATGCTCACATTACCCACTGTGCACGGGATGGAAAAACTACCCGGATCTTGTAGTTTCTCTGGCATGGGATTGAGTAAAATTGCACTACATTCTCCTCTTAGAGGGACTACACTATCTCCTCCAATGCTTCTTTTCTTGGTCAAAACATCCTTCAAGAATTTTTTGTAGAGCACCATTTGTGTCACTACCTCGGTGAAAGGCAATGAAACCTCAAGCTTTTTCAACATATCCATGAATTTGGAGAACTTCCTCTCCTCATTCATGGCTCTACTTCTATTAGGAAATGGGATTGGAGGGTTAATGGTCTTCTTGGGAGATGAGGCTTGCTTGGTGTTAGCCTCCTCACTTGCTTCTTCACCTTTCTCTTGGTTTCTTTCAACCACTCTTTTTTGGTCTCTTTCAACCACTATCTCTTCCAACACAAAGTTGTCATCATCTTCAACATAGTCGCCCAATTTCCCTTTCTTGGTATGGTCAACCCGACTTGATGGTGAGAGAGGTGGACTCTCCTCACCATCTCTCATCACATCTCTCTTTCTCTTAGCTTCATAGTCCTTGTAGGGGTCCTCCAAGTCTTTCTCACTCCTCAAGGTCACCACATATGCTTGTTGATGTGGTGGTGGTCCATCTCTAGGATGGTTGACTTGAGGAGGCAATGAGTGAGGAACCCTTTGAGAAGAAGAAGGGTTTTGGCTTGCCATGTATGAATCAAATATCTTTTGATGTGCTTGGACATTTGATAATTCGGTCTTCAAAGCTTTGAATGGATTATCCACTTTGGCATCCATGTCCCTTAGCAATTTCTCAAGGGAAGAGTTGGAATTGAGTGGTTCTATGTATTGTTGATTTTGTGAAGGTTGGTTGAAATTTTGTTGTTGTTGATACCCTTGTTGTTGGTATCCTTGTTATTGGTTGAATGGTTGATGAGGTGGTTGGTTTGAGTAGTAGCCATGTTGTTGGTATGGAGGATTTTGCTTTGGTTGCGGTAATTGTCTCTTTGATGGGGTGGGATGTAGTTTGGACTGTCATGGTGTCTTTGGACTCGGTAGTTAGAGCTTTGGCCTTGGCTTTGGTGGTATGGCCGAGAGTGGTCGGGTTTGGGTGGAGGCATATATTGAGGTTGTTGATATTTGGGATCCAACGGTTGTCCCGCATATGAAAGCTTCGGGTCTTGATTAGGAAAGGCACGGTAAAGGGTCTCGTGACGTTGGTAGGAGACCCTAGGTACACCTTGCCCTTGGAGAGCAAAACACTCTTGTGGTTGGTCATCTTCCGGTATGGATGAACAATACTCAATGGTATGCCCCACACCGCCACAATAATCACAAAACATTTGAGGAGGATAGTGCATAGGTGGAGACCTTGGTTCTTGGACATAATAGACCTTGGAGTGACTAGGTCCACCCTCATTAGCACGCTTCGATTCCCCTTGCTTCTTTGCCAATTTGAATTCCTCAAATTCCTTTGTCAAGGTATCCAATTTTGCCTTATACTCCATCTCTATCTTGGAAGGTCCTTTACTTTTGTAGTCCACATCTCTAGCATAACTACTCTCCATCTCGGAAATGTTTTGAATCATTTCCGTGTTTTGAGCGTTGTTCATTCCATAAAAATTTCCACCCGACGCCGCCACGATCATGTCCCGGAACCTTTGCTCAAGAGTTTGGAAAAAGGTTTGGGCGGTCATCCATTTCGGGATACCATGGCGTGGACAAGATGCTAGGAGGTCTCTAAAACGTTCCCAAGCTTCACTTAGAGTTTCCATTGGCTTTTGTTTTGAATGTTTGAATCTCATGGCGAATCCTTGCGGTTTTAGAAGGCGGATAGAACTTGTTGATAAAGGCCTTGGATAGAGCTTCCCAAATAGTGAACGTTCGCGGCTCATGGGAATTTAACCATTTATTAGCGTTATCCTGTAAAGTGATGGGGAAGAGCATCAAGAGCATTTTCTCCTCCGTCACACCATTATGCTTGATGGAACCCGCTTTCTCCTTGAAGGATGTAAGATGTTGGTGTGCATCTTCATTCTTCATTCCATAAAAAGTATCTTGTTGCATGTAGTTGATTACATGATGCCGGAGTTCAAATGTATTGGGAGCAAGGGCTCCATAGTTGATAGCCGAACATGCACGGTTGGGGTCCGGTCTATTGTAGTAGCCCATGGGTTGGTCCGCCATGTCGTCGTTTGTGAGATCGTTTCTTGGAGAGTCGGTTTCGTTGGTATGGTTAGAATGTAGTGAGTGTATTGGTGAATTTTGTGGTAAGTCGATGGGAGAGTTTTGTGGTGGAGAGTTTTGTGGAATGTGAAGGGGTGATAGGGTGGAGGAAGAGGGTGGTTGGTTTAGGTTATCTATTATGGAATTTTGGTTGATTGGTGGGTTAAAAATGGGTGGAGATCCTCGAATTGCCGAAAGAGCTAATCTTCTTCTTGCCCGTAATGTCTTCTCGATGTCGTGATCAAGTGGGAAAAGAGGTCCGATGTAGCACCCATTCATGCACTTAACAAAAGATCAAATAGTCCTATTGTAAAAGTTGCACTAGGACAAAGGGGAAAGTAAACAAGCAACAAAATAAGAGAACTAAGCCTAGATGTAAACAAACAATCCTATCCAATGTTACCGTCCCCGGCAACGGCGCCAAAAACTTGATGCCTTTTTTTTATTTGTAACCTCACAAGTGCACGAGGGTGTCGCGAGTATGTAAGGGTCGAACCCAAGAGACGATATCTATGGAACTAGGATTGGTTATTTAACTACTAGTTTAATTCAACTAAAAAGGAATTGAGTGATTTAATTAACTAAAGAGAATTACTAAACAAGAAAAATTAGACAAATGCTATGGATGGTGATTAACAATAATTAAAAGACTAGGATATCGGGTTCACTCATATGGTTAAGGGAAGACATGCATAGGATGATAAATTCGAAAGCAAAAGCATAGAAAAGACCCTATCTCTCGATATGAGACTAATCCCTAAGTTAAGATCGATTAAGCCCTCACCTAATCAACTCAACTACAATTTTATCATGCTAATCCAATTTACTAGTCAAGTTCTCACTTAACAAGCAAAGATAGATAGTGAAAGCACTTAAATCCTCATTCAAGCATTAACACAAACACCTAGCATGCATAATAAAATTGAAATGCATAAACTCAAGAATAATAATCATTCTACGCTATAATCTACCTTCATGAATCCATATGAGATCCCCCTTCATCCTAGTAGGGCACTACTCACACATAGTTGCGATAACAAACACAAAAGATGGATGCTTTGACATGTAACAAACAAGAGGAGGCATAATATGAAGATGGATTAACTAAATAACTTGAATATGTAAACAATTGAAAGATAAACAACAATAAGGAAGAGATTATACCAATAATGAAGAAAAAGTTGCAATCTTTGATTAAATGGAAGAACAATCTTCACCAATTTCCAATTTACAACCCAACACTAAATGTAAACAATCCAACAATACTATTTCTAAACTAAAATAACAAGTAACTAATGATTGATTAAGGAAAGATTGAAGTTTTGATTAAGGGTTTGCATAAGATTAAGGTAGTAATCTCAGATCTAGGGTATTGTGTACAAATGATTAAGGGAAGGGGTATTTATAGGTTGCACAACAATAAGGGTAAAATTACAAATGGGCTTCAAAATGCGGAGGTGTACTCCCAGCCGGTGGGCCGGCTGCCGGTGCCTAGCCCGGCAGGGAGTTCTCTGGAAGAAATTTGTGATTTCAAAGTTATCAGTGTGCTCGTAGGGGGGCGGCTGCCCGTGCTTGGCCGGCTGGGAGTACATTAACTTCTTCTTTTCTTCGTTGAATTCTTAGCCTCACCTTGCACTCCTAGCCGGTGGGCTGGCTATCGGTGCCTAGCCCGGCTGGGAGTTCTCTGTAACTTTCCTTGATTCTTCCTTTCCTCTTGTTCTCCCAGCCGGGTAGCCGGCTGCCGGTGGCTTGACCGGCTGGGTGTTCGCTGTAACTTCATCCTAATTAGCCTTGTTGTATACCTTGGGGAGTCCCAGCCGGCTGGCCGGCTACCGGCCTACCGGCTGGGGGTATAACTCAGCTCTTTTTCCTCCTTCTTCCACACTTAGTCTATCAAACCGTCTTCTTGCTCCAATTCCTCCATTCCCGCCTCAATTCCTGCAAGGGAGGCACGATGTCATAGTCTAGGGAATCGGGGCATAAAATGCAAAGAAGGGCATATAAAACCGACTCAAATTGAATCGTAAAGTATGAAAATAGAGTAGGAAGATGGTGTAAATGAATCCTATATCACCTGTCTGAGTAAAAACTCGCAAAAACACGTGTTTCATTCATAATTAACAAAACACATTTTCTTCTTAAACTCTCTCAAATTCCAACCAAAATCCGTCAAAATTTGATCAAATAATTCCATTAATCATGACTAATCAAGGTATGTGTCTCATTCTTGCTTTAATATTTGTATTTGCTTGATTTTTGATCAAAAAAATTAGGGTTTTTAACCCAATTATTTCGAAAATTTGGGGTTTTCCCCCAAATGGATTTGCCTTATAAAATTGACATTAGAAATGGATAATTGGCAATGTTAGTAAAATAACCATGTATTCGTCTTGAATTTTTGTGAGGTATTGAGCATTTGAGCGAGATTGAGACGGTTTCTCAGCTGTTTCGAAAATCGTTTCGAAAATGGCCTTAGGATTGCCCATTTTTGATGAAATTTGATTTTCATAATCCTTGTGTAATGGGTAAACTTCCTACCATGTCGGATTTTTGATTTGTGACGACTTTTTCAGGACACTTTTCGAGGGCATAATCGCCATTATAGCGAAATGCTGCCGAATTTTTGACTCAAACCCATGACTAGGCTTAGACTTAGACTTGAGTTGACCCAATTTATCACATGAGTGGTCGGGTTTCGAAATAAATGGCCAAAGATGGCGAGAAAAGGCCGTTTTCGGGGATTGGAAGGCTTGAAACAACCCTCACCGAGGCTTGTCGTCATCTGACGTGGCCTAAATTACTCTAATTTTACAGGTGACGTTGCTCCTACGTCGAGGAGGGCTCCCATGGACATAGATGTCGACTTCGACCCATCTCTCGTTCTTGAGGAGGTAGCCGAGGAGGTTTTCGAGGAGGTTGCCGAGGAGGTCCCGAGGCGGGCCAACGTCGGACGAGGTGGTCGCTAGCTAGCGGGGGCACCTGAGTGGGCTGAGAAATGGGATGGTCGACATCTCATTTGGGCAGCGGAGAGCCACCTGTCTTACAGGATGGCGAGGAGTTTGGTAAATTTCGAACTTGACATTTCCTTATCACCTTTCCTTATTCACTTGTCGTTTCATTTCTCTTTTTCTTTGTGCTAAAGATAGCTTTGCGTCGAATGGATACAGGAGGCCAGGAACATGAGATCCTTTTCCGGTTATACGACAATGATGGAGGCCTACGAGAGACTGGCGGAGGAGGAGAAGGCCATCATCGAGTTGGGAGCCTTCAGAGCTTTGGTAGGAGCGTGGAGATCAAGGAGAGGAAGATTCGGGCTAACCTTTGCCTGATTCGAGCTTTCCTCGATCGGTACTGGAATATGACCTCGACCTTTCACATGCCTTTCGGGGAGGTCGGGGTCACTCTGGAGGTCTACGGCATGATTTCTGGTTTGTCGTGTGGAGAGGAGGCTGTGGTGTGGTCGTTGACGGCCATGAGAGTGGACTCGGCCGAGGCGAGGAGGCTAATCGGCTGGAACCTGGCAGCGGGTGCTGCCACCATTCCTGGGTTGGTGCCGAGTACTTATGTTAGGGACTACTTTGCGGGTAGGACCTCGGCGATGGTGATGATGGATGGGAGGAAGGTGGTTCCTTCTTCTTGTACGGCAGAGCATAGGGCTCGTCTGTGGCTCTGGTGGTTCTTGTCTTCACTTTACCTCGGAGACAAGAGGGAGAGGCTGTCGACGAAGCTTCTACCGTTCCTTTCTGACTTGAGTGACCTGGGTCGGTGGGACTGGGTCACTCCTGGCTTTGCTATCCTCACTCGCTACATGAGCACCATGGTTCGTCCTGAGCTGATGGAGAAGGGGACTTCTTCTACTACTGTCGGTCCTGGACTGTTGTTGGAGGTATGAACCTTTATTGTGTATCATGAATGAACATTACTTCTTTATTGCTATCGAATTGTGAAAGATCATTATTGATTATCTTGTTTTGCAGGCGTGGGTGTACTCCTACTTTCCGGGCTTTGCGCCCAAGAGGACGGAGCCTGAGCCGAGGGCTTACCCGGTCGTGAGGGACTGGGTAGTGTGCCGTAGGAAGAGCCAGTGTTCTTTTTACGATGTTTGTCGATGCGGCGTGAATGCCCTGAAGTTGAGCGACGTAAGTATCTTCAACTACCTTTCTTCATTGTTATCTTCATTTAGGAGCAATCATAGGAATGACTCCCCTTTCCCGTTTAGAGCCGATCATAGGAATAACCTTTCGTTTACTTGTTTTAGTGGGTGCCCAGACCTTAGGTGGACTACCCCGATGCTCTGGCCTTTGTGGCTGAGGTCCTTCAACCCTGGAGCTCAAGCCGGCTGCTGCTGAGGATGTCCATTAGACCAATGTGGTACCTGGGCGAACGTTTGACTCATTAGTGCTCTCGTGATACTTTCACGGTTCTCGTCGGTCCTCCTCGGACGATGTTTAGGGAGCCTTCGAACGCTGAGAGAGAGGCTGACTTGGCGGACGTTGGTGGTGACGCTCTTCTTCTTCCTGGTGAGGAGTACTCTCTGTGTTTCGTCAGAGGCTGGCGTACTGGCCGATCGTGGTAAGTATTTTTCCTTCCTTTTTTGAATTGATTTGATAAACTGACGAATGATCGTCGAATAAAGAATTCATTTGAACTTTGCAGGAGATCGAGGTGGCAGGCGTCGAGCCCCCAACGTACCCAGAGACCCTTGAGTACACCGACGCGGCGGGGATGACGACGATCTACGAGATCCGTGACATCGGTTAGGAGGTGACGGATGCTGGTCTGGAGGAGTGGAAGCACTTAGTGAGGAGGGTAAGCCCCCAGCTTCGGCTGTCTTTTGCTATTTTCATTGCATAAGAATGCATTCGTGTACTATTGAAAACCTTTTGTTTATTGAACTGCAGGTGGCGCCGTCTCAGCATGTTGTGTTGTGGAGGGTGGCCAACCGGCTGCGGGCCACGGCCATCGAGGCACTTGCGGGTGGCCGAGGACGACAGGTATGAACCTCTCATTTTCTTTATTTTGAATTTCGTTGCAATTTCTCGCGTTTGTTTGAAATGGTTGAATGAATGAGGCATTTCTTTATCACTTGCAGAGGGAGCGAGACCTGGAGCGTGAGCTGGCGCAGTCCCAGGAGGAGACAGCTCGCCTGTTGAGGGAGTTGGAGGTCAGGGACGCTGAGATCGCCGCCCTCGAGGCGACCATAGCCGAGTTGAGTGGGGACCAGGAGTAGCTGCTTTTCCCTTTCTTTTGCTGTCGATTGTCTTGTATATACTTGTACATTTTGGACCTCATTTTGTATTTTCGGACGTGTTTTGGGCGAAAGCCCCCAGTTTGATGTACATATTGCATTTTTGGTTGTATATATGACGGCCTGAGTGCCTTTGCTGATGGGTTGTATGTTGTTCCTGCAGGTTAGTTTAGAAAACAGGTTTGGTAGATGACGGTTTTATGCCGTCATGCTGCCGAAATTTACACAGAATTTAGACGCATAACACATAATATACACGTGACTTAAATTAGCGCAAAATGAGAAAAAAGCAAAAAAAGTGCCCGTGGATGAGCAAAATGACCTGAAAATGTGAAAAATTACCCAGAAATGAGCGAAAATGACAAAAGTGCCCAAAAAGGGGCAAAAATGACCGGACGGTAGGGAGGGCTACCCCCTAAAAAAACGTAAAAAGAAATGTATAAGTTTGAAATAAAATGTGAAGTGAGGAGTGAAATGATTCCTCTAAAAAGGAAAATAAAATGAAATGGGTAAGTGTGCTCGTTTAGCGAGAATGTCGATGTTGTCTCGAAAAGCGTGCCCGGAAAATTAAGAAACATAAAATTTGGTAATTTGACGGAATTACCAAAATAATAACCTATAGGAATAGGAAATTATGGCCAAAATAAATTAGGAAAGATCCAAAGCTGAAAATCACGGAAATCAGCCTGGGAAAGATGCGCAGCAAGAGCTGCGCCATTTCCCCAGCTGGTCAGTTAGGAAACAACTTTTAGTATAAATAGAGACGTCGGGGAAGCTTTTATTCTTATAATTCCTCCATCTTTCTTCCGTCAATCTTATATAAAAAAACTCTCCTATCTTCAAAAAATTTCAAGATTATGGGTGCCTTTGAAAACCGTCTCAAGGAGTGGACGAACGAGTTCACAAATGTTGAGAAACATGACATGGGTGCTTTTAATTTGGGATCGATCTTGAGTCTCAAATTGGTGAAAATTGTGAAACCTTTCTTGGATGCTTGTCTTGAATATTGGGATCCTAATTTCCACGTATTCGCCTTTCCTGGAGGCGATATTTGTCCTTTCCCGGAGAAAATAGCTGCTATTGGAGGATGGGATCCAGAAAATGCTCCCGCTTTGCCTTTTAGCTCTTAAGGGTATAAGGGTAAATTTAGAGACTTGTTTGGACTGACTAAGACTGAGGTTGACCGTCTTGTGACTTCAAAAGGAGTTCGTATGCTTGACTTCATTGACCGATTCATAAACAGAGAAGACCCTTCTATTTCTTATGTTGCGAGACGCAGGGCGTTCGGGTTTTGTCTACTTCACTGTTATGTCCTTCAAGGGCATGTTGACAAGGAGATGAGAGGGGATCCTCGTTTCTTGAGCTTAGTGGAACAAATGGAGCTGCTCAAGAGCCCATCATGCCTTTGTTTAGGAGAGATCATTCTGGGGCTGGACAACAGAAAAGCGCCAACCGCGAGCTTCCTTATCTGGGAAGTCCTATTATTTTGCAGGTAAGAACCCGCTTTCCTTTTTTTGTATACATGTGCCAACCGTTTGTTTCTGGTTTTGTTTTTTTTTTCTTTCTTTTTTTCGGGGTTTTTTTTTTTTGGCCATATGGGCATTAATTCCCGTCTTCTTTGCAGGTTTGTCTTATGGAGCGTCTGCGATTGATCGAGCCCCAGTTAATGTGCCAGGATCCCATGCTCAGTCAATTGCGATGAGAACCAGGCTCTACTTGGTGGACTTCACTCGGCTTTGCAACTATTAGGAGAACAAGTTAAGGAAAGAAGGGCGTCCCTTTATCTGATGGAATGTGCCATGGTGGCATCTCAGGTCAGTCACCGGAGTTTCATCTTTAGATCCGACTCGGTCAGTTCGCATCCCTGGCTTGGAATTCATGATTTGCATTTTCCCGGAGAGATTGATGAGGCAAGTGGACCTTAAGCGGAAGATCCCTAAGCTTGACATTGTTCCTCAGACTGCATTAGCACATACTACAGAGATTCGTCGAGAGTGGGCCCTCAAGTGGGCTCGGAGGAACATGTGGTTCATACTTTCTCCTATTGGCTCCTTATGGGAATCTGATTCATACTTGCAATGGAGGAAAGCTGGCACTCCTTAAGAGCGTGAGAAATTGATGAAGCATGAGCCTATTGACTACAAGATTCGCGAAATAGAAAAGGAGAACCACAAATACTTGACTAAAGAGGAGGAAGAGGCCGGATTCCGAGCCGTTCATCCGTCGAAGAAACCAAAGACTGATCCTGCCGCAGAGATGGTGGATCGAAATGATAAGGATAGACCGCGAGAGAGACCTTTGGTGACTAGGTCAAAGATAGCACAAGAGCGTCCGGCTCGTGGTCGAGACAAGAAGTACGATAGAAATGACAAAGGCAAAGGAAAGATGGAAGAGTAGCCTTAGTCGTAGTACTATTTATTATTATTATTACTTGTAATAAATGGCGGGATTTTTAGAATCCTAGCCTAGCATTTATTTTTCAGCATTTTATATTATGGGGCATATTACTATTATTTATGGAACAAATGAATAAAAGATTTACTAGTTATGAAACTATTGTGATTTTCCTTTTATTATTCTTGTCGAATTTCAAATGCAAATGCAAATGTTCTTCTATTTACATTTAAAATAATGGGTTGTATCCTGTAAAGGATTGCCTACGTATTCATTTTAAAAAAATGAAATCAAACCCATGTGCTTAGTTCGAGTAAATGTAAAAGAATAATTGTCTAAGCAAGAGCTTGTAGTGAACTAGAAAATAAGCATGAGCTTTACTTACTCTTAAAATACAACTCAATTTATTTGATGATATGAGGATGACGAAATGTCATGCAAGAGCAAATTGACATGAGCTTTACTTCAGCGGGCCAAGGGCCATTTTATTTCGTGTCGCAAGAGCGGCACGTAGGTGTTACGCGAGGTGCGTTTCTTGTCATACACTAGGCATAATACCGTTTCAGTTGGTCGAGGTTAGTTGGGTTAGCAAATTTATTCCCGTCTAGGTCTGTAATCCTAACCGCACCCCCCGAGAGTATGGACTTAACTAAGAATGGTCCGGCCCGGTTGGGTTTAAATTTTCCACGTGGATCGACAGGTAGTAGAGCTCTGACTGATTTGAGGACTAAGTCTCCTTCTTTGATGTTTCTGGGCTTAACCCGTTTATTGAAGGCTCGTTTGATACGTGTCTGATATGTTTGCACATTATGCAATGCGCGCAACCTTCGTTCATCCAAGAGGATGAGTTCTTCATATCTGTCTCTTTTCCAACCAGCTTTTGGAATTTGACTTTCAAGCAGAATGCGTAAGGACGGGATTTCTAGTTCAACTGGTTGTACAGCTTCCATGCCATATGTCAAGTAGAAAGGAGTAGCCCAGTGGGTGTCCTAACTGATGTGCGATAACCCCATAGTGCGAATGGTATCTTGTTGGGCCAATCGCGATAATTGTCGATCATTTTCTTGAGGATAGTGACGACATTCTTGTTAGCCGCCTCTACCGCGCCATTAGTTTGAGGTCTGTATGGCGAGGAATGGTGGTGTTTGATCTTGTATTTAGCTATTAATTGCTCAGTCTCAGCCTTGAAATGTCATCCATTGTCACTGATGATCTCATGTGGGCAACTATATCGACAGATGATATTGGTTTGTATGAACTTTGCCACATTTTTGGCTGTGAGACTAGTGTAGGATGCCGCCTCGACCCATTTAGTAAAATAGTCAATAGCTACCAAAATGAAACTGTGGCCTCCTATTTCGGCTAGAGTGATTTTCCCGATGATATCGATTCCCCAAGCAGAAAATGGCCAAGGAGATGTCATGGTGTAGAGTAGTGAAGGGGGAACATGTTGCACATTCCCGAAAATTTGGCAGTTATGGCAATGTCTGACATACTTGATGCAATCCGACTCCATCATGGTCCAGTAATATCCTAGACGCGTGATTTTCTTTGCCATCATGGGTCCACTCATGTGAGGGTCACATTCTCCATCATGAACTTCTTCCAACACTTTTTGTGCCCGTGAATGATCAAGACAGCGCAAGACTACACCAAGAGGCGTTCTTTTGTACAATTCTCCTTGCATGAGGAGGTATTGAGAGGCTAGTAGGTGTATGGCGCGTTTTCCCCTCTTATCCATATCTGATGGCTATGTACCATTGAGCTTGAAGTTTAGAACGGCTTGAAACCAAGGTTCCCCTGGATTTTCTTCCTCATCTGTAATCTGGTGCACATAGGCTGGTTCTGACCATCGTTCAATGCATAAAGGCATTTATACCATGTCATCTGGCATATTAATCAAAGATACAAGTTTTGCAAGAGCGTCTGCAAATTGATTCTCTTCGCGAGGTAAGTGTAGATAAGTGACCTGGTCAAAGAATTGGGAAACTTGATCTATCCTAGGCTGATAGGGTTCTAGACTTTCACTTCGAATTTTCCAAGATCCACTAATTTGGTTGATGATCAAGGATGAGTCTCGGTGAACTCGAAGATTCTTGATGCCTAAACTTACTGCCACTTGTAGCCCGATGAGGCAAGCTTCATATTCTGCTGCGTTATTTGTCACCTCGAAGTCGAGTTTAACAAAGACTGGTGTATGCTCACCTTCAGGAGAAATGAGCAACACTCCTATTCCAAATCCTCTTAGATTCGATGCTCCATCAAAATAAAGATCCCAAGAGTCTACATTAGTTTGTAGTATGTCCTCGTCTGGAAATGACCACGTGTCTACTACTTGGGTGTCGTTAATGGGATTATCTGTGAAGAACTCGGCGACGGCTCGCCCCTTTATAACCTTCAGAGGTACATACTTGAGATCGAACTCTGAGAGCATTAAGGTCCATCTCGTCAAGCGTCCGTTGAGAACGGGTTTCTCGAAGAGGTATTTGACAGGATCTATTTTAGAATACACCTTAACAGAGTAGCTAAGTATGTAGTGGCGTAGCTTCTTTATTGCCCACATATGAGCGAGGCATATTTTTCGAGAGGTGTGTACTTGCACTCATACTCCAAGAACTTCTTACTAAGGTTATAGATAGCTCTTTCTTCTTTTCCTACAGTTTGTGCGAGTATAGCCCCCATGGTTGTTTCGGTCACTATGAGATATAAACCAAGAGGTTGATCTCGCTTAGGAAGCATGAAAACTGGTGGCTTGGCTAATATTTCCTTAATTCTGTCAAATGCTTTTTGGCAATCGTCATCCCATATGGTGTGATCTGTTTTCTTGAGCTTTTTGAAAATGGGTTCGCAGATCATAGTAAGCTTCGATATGAATCGGCTTATATATTGCACCTTGCCTAGAAATCCTCTAACCTCCTTCTCTGTTTGAGGTTGTGGCATTTCGATTAAAGCTTTAATCTTGAATGGATCAATTTCTATTCCTCTTTGACTGACGACATATCCCAGAAGTTTGCCTGACGTTACCCCGAATGCACATTTCTGGGGATTGAGCCTCATGTTGTACTTTCGTAACCTTAGGAAGAATTTACGAAGGTTGTCAATGTGCCCCTTCCTATCCTTGTTCTTGACAATCATATCATTAACGTACACTTCTACTTCTTTATGCATCATGTCATATAGCAATGTTGTCGCAGTTCGTTGATATGTAGTTCCGGCATTGATTAGCCCGAATGGCATAACAGTATAGCAATAGGTGCCCCATTGAGTGATGAAGGTTGTCTTATGCATGTCTTCTATGGCCATTATGATCTGATTATTCTCTGTATACCCATCCATGAAAGACAACAGTGCGTGGTCTGTTGTATTGTCTACCAATATGTCGATGTGTGGTAGAGGGAAATCGTCCTTGGGACTTGCTTTGTTTAAGTCTCTGAAATCAACACAAACTCGGATTCGCCCATCCTTTTTGGGTACGGGTACTATGTTAGCCACCCAGTCTGAATACTCGGAAACTCTGATGAACCCGGCTTTGAATTCTTTATCGACTTCCTATTTGATTTTAAGAGCCCATTCGGTCCTCATTCGACGAACTTCTGCTTTACGGGTTTGAAACCTGGTTTGATTGGAATTCTGTGTTCTGCAATATCCTTGTCGATCCCTGGCATGTCTTTGTAGGACTAAGCGAAAACGTCCTTGAACTCGTGTTGGAGGTCTATGAAGTCGGCACTTTCAGTTGGGTTTAAGGTTGTTCCTATCCTAAGTTCTTGGGGTTCTAGTTCGGTTCCTACGTTGATGGGTTCGGTGTTCTCTATAACTGGCGCCCCTTCCCCCTCTTGTAATATTTCTTTAACAATGTAGGGAGGTAATTCGATTGAGTCTGGGTCAGGATCATCCTCATTATCATCGTAAATAGAATTGCATTCAGAATAACACAAAGAGTAAGCAGAATCTGATTTATTCATATTAAATTTTAAAAAGAGTTGAAACAAAGAAGAACTATGTTCAGTAGACAGTGGCGGTAAAGGGATAGCTGCGGGGACATTTCTCAGGCTAATGTTATTACTTGATGCTAAGCTAGGAGAAACAAGGGAATTGGGAGTGACGATAGGAGGAGACTCTCTAGAGACTTCTCTAGACTCAGACTCTGATTCCAACTCTGACTCTGACTCGAATTCGTTGTCTTCAGGTTCTCCCTTGAACATCTCTCATTCTCCTGTGGTGACCTTGAAGAGCTTTCCTTGGTTATTAGTCCACTTGATAGACTTTCTCCATCCTTTCTGCTGATTTGAATTGGCTTCGGTGATCAATGCGGTGGGTTTGAAGTGGTCATCTTGAAGTATCATGGTAACGATCTCGTCATGTGCGGCTCTAACGAATCGGTCCTCTCCAAACAGAAGGCTAACAGCTTGTTCGTCTAAACAAGGTGTTTGACGAGTTTTGACGGTAGGAACCGTTTCTGGAGGAATGAAGTAGCAATCGTGGAAGACCTTGATTCCGGCTAGTTGCATTCCTTCGTAGTGCCAAGGTTCGGGAAACCCGTGGAAGTATTCTTGACTCCCCTCTCTGACGAAATATCCATTTAGGGTAGGGAGGTAAGATCGCATTTGGATTCCTTGGTTCTTACGATTCTGAAATTGAGTGAGCTTTTCCAAAGCTTCTTCTTTCGTCGGTTTGTACTCTAATCCTAGTGGTATCCTTTGAGAGTTTCCTTCTTTGTAAGGTGTAAAGGTATTCTTCTTGGTAGGATTCAATGGCATTCCCGGGAAGTATCCCTGAGACTTGAGTATGTGGTTGACCACTAAATTGGAGTATAGGTTGAAGTATAAAGGTGCCAATTCTCTCTCTACGAGGTTTATGCTCTGGAAGCCTCCAAGCTCATATACTGGATCTGTGACTACTTGGTTGCTTGACAGTTTCTCTATTACAGCCTTGATGGGTGACGAAGTGATCGTCACTACTTTGCCATCTAGTGCGATCTTGATTTTCTGGTGCAAGGTGGATGTTACTGCTTTGGAAGCATGAATCCAAGGCCTTCCCAGAAGTATGTTGAATGATGCTTCGATATCCACTATTTGAAAGTTAACCTTTCACTCAATAGGCCCTGTGGCTATGGTGAGGTTGACTAGTCCTACCACTTTACGCCGTGTTCCATCGTATGCTCGAACACCTTGGTTAGTAGGAGTCCAATATGATTCTTTCATGCCCAATTTGTACGCCGTTTTCAATGGTATGACATTGACTGCAGAGCCATCATCTACTAATGTCATTGGCACGTTTTTCTTTAAGCATATGACGGTAATGAACAAAGCTAGGTTATGACTGGCGCCGAAGGGAGGCAAATCCTCATCTGAGAAAGTAACTGGGTTACTTAGCTTAGTTGAATCTTGGAAGACCAAGTTGACTACGTCTTCAGGCGTAGAGTTGTGCGCTACGTTCAATTTAGCCAAGGCTTGCGGTAAAGCTTGGCGATGAGGAAATGAACTTGCCACTAGTTGCCAGACTGAAAGATCAACCTTTGTCTTCTGTAGTTACTTTAGCAAGTGGTCAGTAGATGTATCTTCGCCATCAGTTGGGGTGATGACATTGGTGTTAGTAACTGGACCATTAGTTATAGGACCGTTTTGAGAAACATTTTGATATGGACGCCGTGAACGAGTAAGGTGGTCTATATCTTGATCTTTGCTAGCTTTGACTATATCCTTACTAACCTTGACGAGATAGTGTTCAGTGAGGTATTCATCTTCTTCGTCATCGGCCCATACTCCGTTGATGATGGTAATCTCTCTTATTATGACGATCTCGGCTTCTAAAGTGATTATTTCGTCGACTAGACTGTCAACTACGGCGACTACCTCTTGCATTGTGGAATTTTGAGACAAATTTAGTGGCACGCACTCCTTGGGTATGGTGCTTGGATTGCGGAGGGATGCTACTACATCTTCCAGTTCTGAAACTTGTCTACTTACACTCTTTGCCCATGTAATAAAATCGGTGATGGTAGGAGAAATGGTGGAGTAACACCCCTCATCTTCTAATGCATGAATCTCGTCTTCGATTGGAGAAACGAGGTGTGAACAATCCAAGGTGGATTCTTCATTTGTAATCATTAGAACTCCAAGAGGATTCTGAGTATTGTTAGGCTTACCTCCAGGAGGTATAGGTAAGCGACCATCTTCGATCATGTCCTGAAAGACATGTTTTAGCTTGAAGAATTTCTCCGTATCGTGTCCCTTACCTCTATGATATTCGCAGTATGCATTGTTGTCCAAGAACTTGGACTTATTTTCTGGGTCAGGTGTAGGTCCTATGGGTTGGAGCTTACCCTGTTTCATTAATCTCTTTAGAGCATTGGAGTATGTATCGGCAATGTTCGTGAACTTCCTTTGTGGGTTATTCTTCTTTGATGATTCGAGAAGGTTAACTTCATCAGTCTTGCTAGTAGAGCCATAAGAACGACTCGTTGAGCCTTGATATCCATGACCTACCGTTTTGGACAAAAGCCCTTTACGGATGTCATCTTCAATTCTCGTCCCTAGCACGGTTAGATCTTTGAAGGTCTTTATCTTTTGGTACCTCAAGTGGTTTGCATATATGGGTCTCAAGTTATCCACGAATTTCTCTACAAGGGTAGCTTCATCTGGACGTTCAACTAATAGTGTGCTAGTCTTCCTCCACCTACTTAGGAAGTCGGTGAAGCCTTCTTTTTCATTTTGGGTAAGAAGCTCTAGAGTGTGCATGTTGACTTGGATTTCAGCATTATCCGCGTATTGTTTAGTGAATTCAATTGCGGCGTCATCTCAAGTGGCAATCTTCTTATGCTCCAAAGAATAGAACCATTGCTTAGGAATGGTGTCGAGAGATGAAGGAAAGATCCTTAAGAACATCTCAGGTTTGATGCCTTTGATAGACATGTAGTCTTTGAAAGCACGAATGTGATTCAAAGGGTTTTCATGCCCCTTGAATTTCGGGATATCAGTCATGTTGAAGTTGGTTGGGAATTGAGCATTCATGGCCTCATACTTGCGATTATTCTCCCTGTAGATGTCATCTCCCTTAAGGTACATTAGTTGCTCCTCCAAGTATTGGAGTCGCTTTTCAGCTTCAGTTAGACCTATTGGAGGGTTGGTTTCTTGTTGTCCAACGAAGGGTGGAAGGTTATCATGCACAACTTCGCTAGGAATATCGTCTTCTGCAGGAGGGAGTCTAGTTTATATAGCAACAATTCGGCTTTCAATAGCGTTGAGGCGATCATAGGCTTGGTCTTGGCTTCTTTGGAGACGAGCGAGCGCAGCTAGGATTTGTTCATTACCATTTAGGGGTTGACCACTAGCACTTATGGTACTAGTTTCAGGCATCTTGGAAACTGGATAAGAGATTGACGACGAATCAAAACACGATCGACCATTCTAGCTCACTTACTCAAAGAAAAGACTCGACTTGTGAAGTGGGAGTGTGCCACTTGTGTTAGGTGGGGTTTGAAAGTGACAAAGGTTTGAAATGTTTGTCCTAGACAACTGTAGTGTAGTTGTAGGAGTGCTGACTCGAAGGTTTTGAAATGGGTTTTGAGGCCCGAATTTTGGCTGGATATTTGGACAGAGTTTTGACTCATTTTGCGCTAATTTAGGCCATTTTCGAAAGTGTTTACATTTTAAAAAGGTTTTTTGATTTTACAAAATTCGTCATGGTTTTGTTTACAAAATCACATATGATACAAGCATTATAACGGTATTCTGAGTGCATTTAGAAGGGTTTTGGCTTAAAAGGGTGGGTTGCCATACCGAGCAATCAAACCCTGGTCTGTGGAGAGGTCTGCGCCAAACATGAGTAAGGCCGGTTCCTAATCCATTTCCTCGAGTAGTGAAAGCCCTTAATACAAACATGCATAAGCATCACGGTATGGTCGACGTCAATCGCTATCCATCCTTAGGCCCATATAAGAATTTGGACCGTCCAGACGGGACGATTGGTCGAATGGGTTGGGCTGGGCCTAGGAAGGCCGAATAAAATGACCTAAGAAGGTCGAGTAATGAAAAACGACAATTGTCTCATATAAACTATTCCCTAACCTTGTTCAAGTTTCACCCTTGGCAACACGTAAGTGTATTACTCCCCAGCGGAGTCACCAAACTGTGGACACGGGAGGCCCACGAGGGCGCTTGGGAAACAAGCGTTTGCATTTGTGGAGTCGCCACCAATTTTTATAGGAAATTGGAACCATTCGAATACCCCGCGTCATGTCAAGACACAAAGTAGTGACATGAACACTAAGAACTCGTTACCTTTAGCATTCTATGTCTAGAATGATTCTCGTGCATGCTAATAATGAACACGGATGTTCACAGAGATCTGGAGTTAGGGGTGCGGGTACGTATTAGGAAGTCATTTTACTGAACACCTAATCCCGCCCGCCTCGATAGCGGCCTTTATTAATGATTAGGGAAATCATTTATACTCGCTATGTTGTCGATTATATGCATGCAATGCAACATCCACGGATTAATCCTAGCATGTGAAAATTAACAAAGTCGGTGAACATGTAATTAGCAAATAATTATGTCGAAGTAGGGTTTAGAATTAATTACATGTGAAAACAAGTAAATAATTATCCAATACAATAAATAAATGCAATAATTAAAAGTTATAATAATTACAATGAATTAATTGATTTACGTCAAAAATATATTTAAGACGGATAATTTGAGAAAATCAAGAGAAAATGAATTAGGAATATACGGACAGATTAGGAGTGATATTACGATTAATAGTCAATTAATACTTAAACTAATGAATTAAGTCAAAGCATGAACGGAAATTCAGAGACAGAACTCAACCCGGAACAGGCGCAGCACTGCTGCGTCTCTTGGAAGAGGCGCAGTGGTCACTGCGTCTGTTCCTGAGGTGAGTTCTGGCTGTGAAGTCAGAACTGCGAATTGTTAATGTTCGTTGGTGTGTTTAATGGTTGATTATGGATATTTGACTCGGATAAAAGTGATTTAACGCATTATTTACATAGGAAATCGTCATAAAAGCGATAAAAACGAATTAAAACGAATTAGAACGAATTAAAACGGATTAAAACTAATTAGAAATTAATTACAAATTAATTAGGGTTATTTATGAAGACGGAAACGAATTAGACAAACGTGATAAACTGATGGAAGCATATACAAAAGTCGAATTCCAGAGACTTGATATGAACAAATCGAATCTCCAAAATCCGGGTTTGATTTAATGACGAAAACCCGCAAATATTGATTATAAGGGATTTAGGTCGGAATTAAAGCGTAATATTTATTATGAATATGTGTTAAAGTTATTATATACGAATAAAAGAGGAGAAAATAAGAAAACAAAGAAAAAGGGAACGGATTAACAGAGAGGCGAGGAAGAAGAAGAAAAGCAGGAACTGCGGCAGCCTCTGCAAGAGGCGCAGCAGATGCTGCGACTCTTCGAAGAGGCGCAGCAGTTGCTGCGTTTCTTCTCGACGTCTGCCTACTGTTAATTCGTAAAAACAGCTTAACAAAAGGGTTTTAGAAATCGGTTTTCAGTATACTTTTGACGTAAATCTTACATTAGTTAGTACAAAAATAAAATACAATAATGAAAGATGGGATTTACACCCTCAGACTTACATGTTTGACGAAACGAGATTAACTAAGTTAATGTTTAGTGATTTCTCGACTCGAATGTATGAAGAAAGTGCCCTCGTAAGAGGATTTAGATTAAATTGATTGATTAATTGAGGTGTAGTTGGTCAAATTGGTCGGTCATGCAACGTGGCTGGTACTCAGAAGGATCCGAGCTTACGTGGTCGATTGATCAAGCACGTAGACGTCAATAAGCTTAGAGCACGGTCTTAGAATACAAAGGGAGAAGAGAAGGGCGGACACTCGCGTGAGAAATATGAGGAACGAAGGTCCCTATTTATACTAATCACATGGAGGAATTATGGAATGACTCAAACTTTGGAAACAAATCTCGAAAAGATCTGAAAATACGCAGAAAAGAGCTGGCGAAGAGGCGTAGCAGCTACTACGATTCTTGGAAGAGGCGCAGCAGGTTCTGCGTCTTTTCCCCAGAGGTTTCCTCTTGCGGAAGAAAGATTTCCGCGTTTCCTTTATGGAATTGCGGTAGATCTCGACTTCTTTATTCCCTAAAATAAGATTTTCAGGATATATTTTGCCAAAATATGTAAAATTAAATTATGGAATAAATATCTAGAATATTCTAGGACATTCCGACTCGGCATTTTAAACGGTTTATTTAGAAAATGAAGCGGTTTTTGACCCGGACTCCAAATGAACTCTAATCACTGTCAAAACGGCCGTAATGGCGCGTAGATGACGACCAAGGGGTAGACACAAGTATTTGAGCTATCACATGACGATAAACTTACGAACTGTCATAAATCGTTCTGCGTACCAAACATGCGGCCCAATCATCACCGGGTATTTGGCGGGAGGTGCAGAAATTATGTATCTACACCTTCTGACGGGAACCACAATGAGAAAATCAAGGGCGTGAAGCCACTCCCGCAAGTGACTCCCCTCAACTGAGGGCGCACCTCGCGAACCACAGACAAAAAATAACCAATCCACAATTCCAATACATTATGCCAATTCCAAAGTACGATAACAATAATCATGTCAATCAACCAACCATGCCAACTTATAATATTTACGCAATCAACTGAGTAGGGAAACCCTACTTGAAACGGAATCACCAACAATCAACCAAATGCAGCGGATCAAAAACCTTCTTCTACGAAATCACCTCCTATAATCAATAATCACATAATTACAATCTACACATAATACTCCTAATTCCCCTAAATTACCCATTTAGGGTTTAATCAACTTTAACTACTTGACATAAAAATAATATAGGAATCTTACCCACAAGGCGATGATCACAAAGATGTGATGAACTCAAAAATCCGACAACCGTAGCCCTTGATTTGATAGCAAAGAGTGAAGAGGAAGAACGTCGTTGTTTTTCTTTTGTGAAAAGTATAAGAAAAAAGTAAAAAGTAAAAAGGAGCTGCCGAATAATTTTAAATACCTCTTCACGCATTACTATCAAACCCGGCCGAAAATCCGTAAAATCTGACTTACTCGATCGAGTAACTAACATACTCGATCGAGCACCCTCTAATCGATCGATTTGCCCATACTCGATCGAGTAATTACAAAGCAGAACACTGTCCAGAACGCAAACCAAGATTTACTCGACAGAGTAAGTTCTACTCGATAGACTACCCAGCAGCTCAATATCTGAGGTGTTACAGTCTTCCCTCCTTACAAATGAACTTCGTCCCCGAAGTTCAAACCCATACTAAAAAAAACTCACTATACTCAACTATAACGTAATGACATAACTATACCTTAAAACATTTGGTTTATGTATACATTTGGTTTGAGTGAGACAGAGATCGGTGGGAGTGGGGGTGACTTCAACGCCTAGAAAGTATGACGATAGGAAGCCCAGATGGGCCAGATCCTTCAAAGAAAACTGTTGAGAAAAGGAGGTGAGAAAATGTGAAAGATAAGTCGATCGAGGCCCGGTGATGATGATGTCGTCAACATAGGCCATAGGATAAATTTGATGTATTTTTGTTAAAAAGAAATAGAGAAGGGTCATATAAAGATTGCGAGAAAATATAGGAAAGGATATACGAATTTAATTCCATATGCCAAGCTTGAGAAGCTTGTTTTAAAACATAAATTACCTTAGAAAGTTTACAAACACGATGAGGAAAAGAATTATTAATGATAGTTAACATACCTTGAAGGAACGCATTGGTGATGTTGAGTTGCTTAAGGGACCAACCACAGACAAGTGTCAGGGATAGAATAAGGCGCATTGTGACATGTGAGCTTTATATTTATTGATGGAATTATTCGGGTTATACTTGATGCGAAAAACCCACTTGCAACCAATGACTTTTTAGGAGGGGTTGGAGGAATGAGGGTCCCGATTTGGTCTTTGTGAAGTAATAACAGTGTGATACTGGAGGAAATAGTAATGGGAGCCTTCTTCTCGTCCTCAATTGTTGGAGACGGAAAATGATGAGTTACGTCCAAGAACTTGAACAGATCATAAACGAATAGAAGATCTTGAATTTGGCGAGATCATGATCGATAAGTCAAGGGAGTTAGCTCGATCACAATAGCGAAACTAACAACTATAAATGGTTTTGACGGTTTGAATTAATATGATAGATAATAGCTCGCTCTTATACCGTGTAAAAAGTGCATAAGAAAAGGGTTAATTGTATTGACTGAATTACTTGGTATAAATACAACTTAGGGCTCGCTTGGAATGGGAGTAATTATTAAGGGAGTAATAGAGCTTAAATGAACTAGAAAATGGAGAAAAGTGATGGAGGTTGGAGATAGATATGGAGGAAGATAGTGTAATAGTTTATCCATTAAGGGGGGTAATAATTACCCACCTCCCCCCTCAAGTAATGCATTACCTCCATATGTAGGTAATAATTCCTCCCTCACCACCTCTTTCCACCCTCCACAACCACCACAAACCACCAATCTCCTTTCATTTCTTCTTATTTTAGCCTATATTACTCCCTTAATAATTACTCTCATTCCAAGCGAGCCCTTAGGAATGCAAACTAACTTACTAACAAGATTTACACTATTCTAAATTATAGGATACTACTAACTAGCTAGAAAATTACCATGAGATTACAAGATAATTAATAAGAATAAGAAAATAAGATAATATACATACATAATAATATCTATGATTAGTATTATCTTCAATATAATTAACCGGAAAATGATACAGTTACACTCGGTTTATAGTATCTTTATACTTTACCATAATAATGAAACATGTGGCAGGATCTTTATTTCAATTTAAAAGGAAAACTTATGAGTGAAAATCAAGATTGAGAGGAAATATAAAAATAAAAATTATGGAGGTAAACTCTCCTTCAAAATAATCAGTATTTTATTTTCTTTTGAAAATTAGTTGTTGTATTATAATCATTTAATTAATTAATAAAAATAAGTTATTATTTTCATCAATCAGTTAACTAGGGTTCATAGTTAATTGTAATTATTAATCAGTTTTTGGTTTGGTGGTGGTGGACTATCGATGAGGTGAAGGTTGGCAGGGGGAGAGAGTCTAGTGGGGAGGGGTAAAGTGGGTGGTTGGCGGCGGCGTGTGTAACACCCCGGCCCAAACCTAAGGTTGAGAGCTGTCACTCACGGTAGCTTGTCAGGCTGTATACATAACCCACAGATCAACACGGGTCCTTTCCAGAGCATTTTGTTCTCACTCATGCGCATCTTAAGAACCTTCCCAGGAGGTCACCCATCCCAAGACTACTCTTAGTCAAGCACGCTTAACTATGAAGTTCTTTTGCATGGATAACCAGACAAGAAAGTGCCCTTTGTTGATATGAGTAGTAATTTCAATCCTTTTAAACATTAGTCAGATTTTAAGTCTATCAATGGATCTCTTCAAAGGGGAACTTGACACGACTGTCACAACCCTAACAAAAATAAAACCAACTGGCTCTACTAATGCAACAGAGGTAAGTCGGGTATCGTATCCACAGGGAGGCGGTCACTATCTACTCGTTATTTAGTCTGTCTAAGGTCACAAGATGGGTGTTTGAATTGATTTCTAAACTAATAAAGGCAAGGGATAAAAATGAGATTAAGCAGATAAAGAGAAATATGTCAGGATGTCGGTTCACCACGGTATTACGAAAATCAACTAAAGGTGAGGTCCTTCGGTCTGATGTGAGAAGGGTAAAGGAAAGGTCCTTTCGGTCCGTTATCCGCCCTAAATTACAACTAGCTTAGCTTTCACCCTCACTAGTGTAGTCTATTGCCCATAACAGGTCTATTCATTCCAAGCTTTCGATTTAGGTCTGAATTTAACCAAGTTAACTAATTCAGTTGCATGCATTCAACTAAATGATCACAATAATATTGCTAATGAAACAATTATCACCACAAAACTTTCTAAGCCAACTATCGCATCATCGCTATACTACCATGGTTCCCCTAATCCTAGCATTAAAGGACTAGCTACACATGATAACTAGTAAAACAGTAACGAAAGAATAAGCAAGGACAAACATAATAAAAGATATAAGCAAAAGAGAGGAAAGATTAAATAGAAAGAGAGTAAGAGAAAGATTACATAAGCGAGATCCAAAAAGTAGAGGAACAAAGTAACGATGAACAGTAAATAGTTTTTCTGGTGAAAAAAGTTGATCCCTAAACCTAATGACGTCTCTCCTATTTATAGTAGATATATTTATTAAACCTAAGACACGATATTAATATAAAAATCCTGCGTCCATAGAAAAGCACTCGATCGAGCACTTTCATATCACTCGATCGAACAAATCCAAGCTAAAACCTCTCGATCGAGTACTTTTGTTAGTCGATCGAGGATCTCCAATTAAGCACCTCTCGATCGAGTAGATTAACCTCTCGATCGAGTATATTGGGTGGTCGATTGAGTAGATTAACCTCTCGATCGAGCAATGTTCAGCGAGTAATTCCTGCTTTGCGCATTGAATTTCAAACGACCGTCATTTCTTCGTTATTTGGGAAAACAGAGCGTTTTCAGTGGCGTTGGAAAGCTAACAGGACAAGCTTTCATCTATAGTTAGAATCACTTGTAAATAAGTTGTAGAACTCGAGATATATCTCTTCAAAATAGGCACTAGTAATTTGAAACTCGTCTTTTGCTCGCCTAGCTACCTTACTTCTATGCGCATCGCAAGATTGTAGTCTCCAAGCTCCGACTCAACTCATCTCCTAATTGCATGCATAGGGACATGTTTTAGGCTTGATTATGCACCTCTCCAGTTCATACCTGCAAATAATACAAGACAAACCAAAGTAGACTATTAGGGGGACATTTGTAGCTAAACACTACTAAATATGCATATAAATGCGTGCAAATACGGTACAAAAAGTACATATAAAATGCACGCATCAGAACCCACCTGAATAACGTCTTCGGTTCAGTAGAGTATTACAACGTGTGGTGGCGTGAGAGGCTGACAAAGTGTGTAGATACAAGTTCGCAGAGGGAGGGCTTGAGCAAGTTGTTGGTTCGGCGCCAAATTGGCGGGGAACAAACAAGTGGTGTCTCAGGTCATAAGGTAAGGGTATGGAGTCGTCGGTGCTTCGGCGGTGGCGGGTAGGTGGCTGTCGGTGGGTGATTGTACTTGTGTTGCAATTTTTTGTCCTTTTATTCTTATGTATGTAGTACATAAGTACGGTGGTAAGGCAGGAACAAATCTGTAGATACCTCATTTCTGCACCTCCCGCCAAACACCCACTGATGATTGGGTCGCATGTTTAGCATATGTCGCGATTTTATGACGTTTCTTAAAATAGGTTAATAAAAGGTAACTCATACACTTGTGTCTACCCCATGGTTGTCATCTAGGTGTCATTACGGTCTTTTTGGCAGTAATTAGAGTTCATTTGGAGTCCGGGTCAAAAACCGTCAAATCCCGAGTCAAAAAGCAATGTGCTTGTCTACCTAAGGTTAGGATGTCATAAAATGTTATGGTATATCTCATTTTGAGTCTCATGTCACTTCTTTGGGCTAAACTTAAGTTTACATTACAAAATGTGCATTTCATTTAGCTAAAATGACAACCTGACCTTTAGGCCCGTTTTACGAGATTATAACGACTTTTTTGGGTCGGCCTATTTCACAGAAAGTTCTAGATCTTTCTTTTAGCTTTTCAACGCCACCGAAATTACCATATTACGAGTCTTTTAGAGAAAGTTATGCCTAAAATACGACAGACTACCAACCGCGCTTTCTTGCGCAGGAGGAAACCGCTGGGGAAAGGACGCAGTAAGTGTTGCGCCTCTTCTAAGGGACGCAGCACCTGCTGCGCCTTTTCTCCAGGCTTTCTTTTTGTCCAAGTTTCCGTGTTTGAACTAAAACGGTTGTTTCCAGATCTTTCTTTGCTATTTCTTTTCCTAAACCCTTATTCCGTGATTAGTATAAATAGAGGCCTTTGCCTCACATATTTTTCACGCGAGTGTCCGCCTTGCTTTCTCTTCTCCCTTTGCATTCTAAGACCGCGCTCTAAGCTTTCGACGCCTACGTGCTTGATCAATCGACCACGTAAGCTCAGATCATTTTGTGTACCAGTCACGTTTGCATGACCGGCCAATTTGACCACTACACCATAATCGATAATTCAATTTATTTTAAATCCTTTTTCAAGAGCACTTTCATATTTGCATTAAAGTTCGAGTCGAGTTACCACTAAAAAATCGATTTAGTTAAATCTCGCGATGCTAACATGTAAGTCTGAGGGTGTAAAATCCCATCTTAATTCTGTATTTATTTTCAGTATTATAATTAATGTAAGGATTTATGTCATAAGCATGCTCAAAACCGTCTTTTAAAATCACCTTTTAAAACCTTTTAACGGAAATAACACAGATCTGACGTGGGGAAGAATCGCATCAAATGATGCGCCTTCTGGAAAGGGCGCAGCATCTGCTGCGCCTCTTCCAGGGGTTGCTCTCAGTTGCTGCACTTCTTCTTCTTCCTCGGATTTTTGTTCCTTTCGGCTTTTATTTTTCTTTCTTCGTTCTTTCCCTTATTTCACCTAATAATTTTCAAATTAGTTTTTTTATGAATCCTTTTCAATAATTTTCGACTTAAATCCCTTATAATTAATATTTGCAGATTTTCGTCACAAATTCAAACCCGGATTTTAGAGACCGATTTATCCGTATCAAGTCCCTTGAATTCGTCTTTGTACATATTCCTCTTCATTTTTCATATTTTTTTTCTTTTATTTTCAACCGTCTTTAAATCAAGTTTTGTATATAAATCAATTCCGGCATCGTATCAATGAACCATATTAAACCGTTGTACTCTCACTTTTAATTCGTTTTATAACAATATTAGCATGTATGTAATCTCTTAATCACTTCAATTTGAGTTCTAATATCAATAATCGGCCTTAAATTTACTAACGAACATTAACAAACCACGAGTATGACTTTCACAGTCAGAATCCAGCTGGAGAACAGACGCAGGAAGTGCTGCACCTCTTCTAAGGGATGCGGCAGATGCTGCGCCTGTTCTGAGATGGCTTATGTCCCTGAATTCTTTCTCGGTTTGACTTAGTGTTTCTAATTATGATTTTAATCGACTATTATTCTTATTATCACTATAATTCGACATATTTTCCATATAATTCATATTTTCCATATTTTCTATTTTATTTTTATTTCCTTTTTTTATTTCCTTTTTTTTATCTTCCTAATTTTCCTTATTTCATTTATTCTTTTCTTTTATCTCTAAAACTCTTTTGGGCATGTTTATGACGTAAATTCAAGTTTATCAATTGTAATTTATTTCTTTATTTCATATTCGTCTTGTATGATTTATTTACTTTGTTCTCACATGTAATCAATCTAAACCCTAACTCGACATTATTAAGTGCTAATTATTTGTTCACCGACATAGTTTAATTCACGTGCTAGGATTAATCTATTGTTTGTTGCATTGCATGCATATAACCGACAACATATCAAATATGAATGATTTCCCTAATCATTAGTTGAGGCCGCTATCGAGGCGGGCGGGATTAGGTGTTCAGTAAAAGGACTTCCTAATATGTACCCTCGCCCCTTACTCCATATCTCTGTGAACATCCGTGTTCATTGGCATCCACGAGAGTCATTCTAGACATAGAATGCTAAGGGTAACGAGTTCTTAGTGTTCATGTCACTACTTTGTGTCTTGACATGACACGAGGTATTCGAACGGTTCCAATTTCCCATAAAAATTGGTGGCGACTCCACAAATGCAAACGCTTGTTTCCAAGCGCCCCTGTGGCCCATGTGAAGGAAATGTAGATTCATGTACATAATAACATACTCTTATATGTCTAAATAATTTGTCATAAAATTAATTACGGATCTTATGCATGCAAACAATAAAATAAATAGAGGAGAAATCATGTCCTTACATGGTAAATTTCGGCTATTAGGGCACAAAAGAGATCACCTTTCTCTTTTGTTCTTGAGCTTATTCCAATGGAAGAATGAAGATCTAAGTGTAAGATCTCTCCCTATGTATTATACCCAAGGCTCCTCTTAATTAAATTAATATTACAAATACTAGTTATAATATTAATCAAGGTAGAAAAATGGAACCAAAATATTTATAAACTCTTATACTATTTCGGTTTTTAGAGAGATAAAAGGGAGGATTTTAATTCTCTCTAAAACTATGTTTTTGGATGATGAGTAGAATGAATTAATCTCTAACACATTTTAGAGTAATAGGTAAAATAAAAATGAAAAACCAATGATGGTTTTTCACATCAAAAACCGGGTGGTAGGGGGGGCTTTTGGGTGAGCCAATGCATGAAATGGTTTGTCTTCACAATGCACCATAGACTTACATGGCTACTAAAGCAAAACAATCATTGTGTTTAGCTACTAATTAAACAATTAATTAGCTTAACATCCCCTCCTATTTTCGGCACCTTTAGCTAATATGGATTCCATATTAATTTTGTCAATTGTCAATATGTTACATGTCATATGTCACATATATTTGTTATGTATTTTTAACATATTAAAATCAACGTATTAATAAAAATACGTCACATACAAAAATCGACTTAGTAATTTCATAATTACTTGTGCCAAAAATTTTACCAATTTATAAATCACAACAGATTGTATTTATAACAATTCATTCAACTTTAATTGTTACATTAAACAATTTATTTCATCCGAGTAATTATACAATTTAATTACTCAGACCGTATCTTATTTAATCACATTTCAATATGATACGTAAATTTTACTTCCAAAATCGTCCGTCAATTTTCAAGTAATTTAATTAACTCGTAACATTATACGATTAATTAAATAATCAATTAAGAGGGTTGCCCTTTAGGTATGACCTAGGGGATCAACTGATCACCACCGTCACACGACAATAATGTCAAACTCTAGTAAGCCAATCATTACCGATATATGTTGACCGGTTGACATGAACAAAATTACTTCCCAATTGTATTCATTTTAATGAGACTTAAACATGTGATCATCATGATCAATGATCGTGATCGCATTATTGTCGGAGGACACATATTCCAACAATCTCCCACTTGTCCTCGACAAGTGTGCGTCACCAATTCTCTTGTCCTATTACTATCTCCCACTCAATGCAAGGTGTCTTTCAGGTCGTACTTGCAAGTGATCATATCGAGAGTGGTTTCCTCGATCTGGAGAATAACTGATTGACCGGATTTATCCACTCTGGATACCTTCCGAGCGTGGCCACGCATTTCCAGTTCATTACTCCTCGAGTGGCCCTGAGATATTGTTATAACCCTGACTAGGGGTGGACAATTCCTATCGCACTCATTCCCTTCGACTAGCCACAGCCATCATAACCCAAAATATGCCCATTAGACCCCATTTACGAAGGTCGTAGTAACACAAATCAAAGTTAATCTGAAACTGTGCCATCTTAGGCGAATAGTCTTTAGTCAAAAGAATCGACTCATTTTGAATACTATAGCAGCTCTCGCCACGACCAGGCTATATAAATTTGCCAGAACTCTATAAGCGGTCAGAAGGCCCGGCAAAATGTTCCTAACACTCTGCCTATGTGATCGACTAGTCATCTCACATGACTCTATGGCATTTGAACTTGCCATCAATCGCCTCACACTCTAGTCACTTCGAGACGTCACCTCATATAAGTAACTATGGGCAAAAACAATGTTAATCCATGTTCACTTTAACGGGGTTCAATTGTCTCTACAACCCGTTTGGATATAACAATGTACAAAGTGAGTTAATAATAACTCAAACGATAAATGTTGACATCACACTTGGGTAGTCAATATCACATTACAACCTTGTGATGTTTATCATAAGTGTAAACACTTATCGATTGCAATAGAAGTTTAACATCCCATGTGTCCATGTGTTCAAACTTCTTACACTTGCAATTTCCTTCACATTCATGTTCTCATAGCATGAATCTTACCAAGTACACATTAAGGTTCTTGACCTTGGTTTTGGTTCTTTAACTTGAAAGAACTTTCTCATCGCTCATCTCATAACGAACGAATTTGCGATGAATAATATAACTTGTACCGATCAAGTATTCCATCCACACACAATGCACTAGGTATATGTTTTGTAGAATCTTGTAACAATTGACAAGATTATTAGCTTAGTACTTCTCACAAGTGCTAGCTTTATTAGGAAAGATCGTTTTGAATAACCTCTTACTTAACCAAGCATCTTTCCAAAACTTCTCATTTCTCTTTTCTGGGCTTGAAAGATTTGGGATTCTCATAAATCCTCATATGTGTTCGGATTTTCTACAATATGTGCAACCTCTTGACACACAATAGAACATTCCGTCAAACACTGAAATCGTTCATCGGATTCTACTTGAGAATTCATGACGTTTCTATTTTGGCTCACCAAGTCTATCATCATGCTCTTATGCATATGATTTATGATTGGACATGTACATGATTATTCTAATGGCGGAAACATTTGTTACTAATAATCATGAGATCAACCGTTCATAGGTTCAATGAACTACCATGACTGCTAATGGTAATCCCATTTTCATTCATACGAATAACCTACGCGTATGTTGATGTGATGCGTATCTCTTAATACTAATCCAATCATCCCTGATGTAATTGGATTCATCATTGTCCATTTTCATCCAGAATTGAAAACTCAAAAGCTTCTTTATGAAAGAAGGTATTAGCTCGTCATTCTTTAATGAGTAATGGGTTTTATACATTCAAGGATGATAGCTCCCACTAAATTCCATGTCTTCACATGAGAATATCCTAACTCCCACTCAATTCAACATATTTCGAAATTGACTTCTCAATCAAAATTTGTCAAGAATATAAATATAAATTGCCTTGCCAAGTTACTAGGATAAAACCATATATGTTCCCATCATATCCTTTCAAAATGCCTATTTTGAAGTGGTCTCATCTTAACCTTACGGAAAGAGATTTTAAGTCTCTAACACACTCATGTCATAATGATGTGTAGCAATGTCATTATTCAAATACAAATAATATTTAGAATAGGTCCTTCGGAATACCCTTTCGGAAGGAGGTTTAACCATTTCATAGGGAGGTTAAACAATGACATTTGCGGTTAAAACGTTGGCTATTGAAGATATCGGAATATCAATCTTTGCAACTCAATCATAACTAGTATGTCACTATGATTCATTTAGGCTCTTAAGTAAAACTCATGATTGAAACTATTTGTCAAATGATTCATAACCTTAGTCAAAAGCTTGTTAAGACTTTACATTAGTCATTATTCTTCCAAAACTTCTTTTGGTCTCCTCGTGTAGTTATCTTGAGAATAAACTCTTATGATTACTTCACTTGGTCTCTTAAGTCATATAGAACTAACTTGAGACTCGACATACTATGTAAATAGATATACCTTTATTCAAATCATTCTCTCTTGCGTAGATCTTCATTTACACAAGTGCACAATTTCATGTTGCCTTGTGTCCTCATTTTTCTCCCACTCTATCTTTAGAATGAATACACTAAGCATTCAAAGATAGCATATGAGACACAAATTAATGATGTTGAAGTATAAGGAGGACTACCTCATAGGTTGACTAATTGTTATTGATTTCATATGTGTACTTGGTGGTTGACATACTTTTAAGAGAGTTCATAGACTCAAAATCACTTTATAAATGATCATACACAAGCCTTAAGCATGTGGACATATAATGAAACCCGTCATTATAATTGTCTATTGGATCACTTTTAAGTGAATAATCTTATGTTTCAAAACGCAAGCATTTAAAGATGAAATTTTAGAACATAAAGGATAAATGATAAAACGGGTGACTTGGGTTGCAAACCAAGTCACCATTATCCAAAATACAACTCATTATCCAAAATACCTTTCCATGTCAAACACGGAAACTTAAAGTTCTAAAATCCAAAACATTACTTAAAATAAGACAATGAAAAACAAAGCTCCATAATAGCTATCCTTAGCTTCTTCATGGTTTCTTATGCTTGCTTTTCTTTTCCTTTGTCTTTGCTTGGTGGAGGCCCTATTTACAATAAAAGGGAGATACATTATCACAACTTTGCATCATAATACCATAGTTGAATTAGAAACATAAAAGAAGGTTAGTCATTTACCTCTTTGGAGTGATCTTTCCAGCTTTGATATCACCAAGGTATTTGGAACAATTTCTTTTCCAATGTCCCATGCCATTACAATAATGGCACTTATCAAGAGGACCCTTCTTGACTTTGGAGGTGCTAGCTTCACAAGACTTAGCTTTGGTGAATGTGGGAGCTTGCTTCTTGCCCTTTCTCCCATTCTTCTTGAACTTCCCCTTGCTCTTAGTGCTTATGTTAAGCACATCTTTGGGAGGGTTCACATTTAACCCCATGTCCCTCTCGGCTTGCACAAGTAGCTTGTGCAACTCCTCAAGAGACACATCCTTGTCTTGCATATTGAAATTCACCCGGAATTGCACATATGCCTTGACTTTAGACAAGGAGTGTAGAATCCTATCTACGATGAGTTCTTTGGGGATTTCAACCTTTTGAATCTTCAAGGTCTCGACAAGCTCCATGAGTTTGAGCACATGAGGGCTAACCTTTTGGCCCTCTTTGAAGTCGAGATCAAAGAATGCCGCGGCCGCCTCATATTGGACGATCCGCGGGGTTTGTGAAAACATGGTCACAAGTTTGGAGTAAATCTCATTAGCATTGCCCATTTTGAAGGCTCTCCTTTGGAGTTCCGCCTCCATCGCAAATATTAAGACATTTTTCATTGCGGCGGACTCCTTTTGGTAAGCCTCATAGGCTTCCCTAGTGGCCGCGGTGGACCTAGTGGTGGGCTCGGGTGGAGAGGCCTCGGTAAGGTAACGAAGCTTGTCATCACCTTCGGCGGCTAATTTGAGTTGGGCATCCCACTCGGAGAAATTTGACCCATTCTTTTCAAGTTTACATCGATCCATGAAGGATCGGAGCCAAGATGAAGTAGCGAGTGGTGTAGCATTAGGAGTTGGTGTTGCCATTTGTTATGAATAAGAAGTGGTCTACAAAACAAAATATAAGGAGTAAAACAATTGTCGTTTTAATAATACTCGTAAAAATGTATGATTTAAACAAGTTTTAAGCATTTTTCTAGTGACCTCTACCCAACTAGATAAATGATTCCAAGACCCAAATTCATATCGACTTAGGCACGGGGTAGCCGATGCAACCTTTATCAATATAACTCGGTGGATTAACCTTTTAATCGATTCTACTTTTAGAACTCTTGGTCGATAAAATTACTCTAATGTTTATCTATAGCCCAAAACACATCAACAAGGGCACGGGGTAGCCGATGCAACCCTTATCAATTACTTTTGTTGAGTTCAATCCAAATTTCGAATAAATGTGTCCATTATCCAAACCCACATCAACTTGGGCACGGGGTAGCCGATACATCCCTTATCAACATGAATTCGGTGGATTAGACATTTATCACCCACTTCCCCTACGTAACAAGGTTTGTACCCCGGGGTAGCCGAGTGCACTCCCTCGCGAAATAGGTTTTCATGGTTTCTACTATTTGGTAATGCTATGTCTCAATTAATTGTTTTAGCGAGAGGTCATGTCAATTTATTATCTATCACGTTTTAAGTGAACTAAAGCGGTGAACTACGATAATTTGAATTGACACGGTCGATAAACTCGATGAAAGACAATGCATGTTTAGTTATGGCGATTTAGCGATGCATGTGACATAAAATAAAATGCAAGCATAAAGATAAATAAATCCTAGTATGGCCTTTCCTAAAATAGAAAAACTATTAATCTATTACATATTCGGAAACCAACTCCATTGGTCCCTTGAACTTCGGTTGTGGCACACATCTCGAGGTAACACCGTCTTTATGTATCGCCATTCTTGAAGAAATCCGTCTTTTGGAAACTCCGGAATGAATAAAATTACATAATAAATTACATAATTTCCTATTATACATTTGTAACTAAAATAAAATAAATCTATTAAGTATTACAAAACGGTGATACGAGATCACAATAAAAATTACAACCGAATTGATATTCCCATACATTTCGGGAAATACCAATTAAAATCTAAGGCCATACTAAGTAAAATTACATAATTCAAAATTACATAAATTAAAATTATGACAATCATAAAGAAAAATGCAGCATTATAATATGTATGAACATGCTCAATTTTTATGCTAAATCGCCTTTTAATTAGCCAATATCGTATATTACTCGGTTTTTACGGATTTGCGTGATTTCAACATTTTATAATCACAAAAATACATAAATTCATATTTATGCATAAGTTAATTACCCTAACCTCTTAGGACTCAAAATATAGTCTTCACTAATAATTTGACCATAATTAACTTTTTATTTATAAAATTGTTCATAAAAGGACCAAAATTACAAAAATAAGCCATTAAACTTCAAATAAATCGAAAAATTTCAAATAAATTCAAAATTTGAAATTTAAATTCATGAACATTCTGGAAAAATTCCATGATACTCATAATGTTCAAAATCTTAGGTTAAAAATTTCGAAATTTTTCCGGAAAAACAATGTTGCGGTTTATCGATATTTAATAAAATAATCATAAAAACATGGAAAAATTATTTTCATTAACTTTTCAATTTTAGATCTGAAAAATATAATAAAATGCAACATTAGACGTTTTTTCCTAAGTCATAGATTATGTTTTATTAATTTTCAACTAATAATGTCACTATTTATGCCATTTTTCTTCAAAAATTCATAAATCATGCTAAAAGACTTCTTTATAGCCAATTATTTTACACACATCTTTTAAAATTGCATGTGACAACATATTAATTTTCTATGACCAGATTCGAAATTTAACTCATATTAACCTATTTTTCTCTTAAATCCGAATTTAATAGTGAAAAATCCATTTTTCGAGCATAACAAGTGCAAAAATTATGAAAATTTACAGGTTATCTCAAAATAATATATGTAACAACATATCCAAAAACCAACTTAAAATTCGAAGTATAGCTAATTTTCGACCAAAAATGACATTTTTACTCATAAAATCACATTTAAATGTCATTATTATTAAATATGAACAATAAAAATCCGAAAAATTAACCAAAAAATCCTAAAACACTTTAGGACCAGAAATATTAACATGCATGTAATTATTTCGTGATATATCATAATAACACAAATTTTACAAGTTTTATTTTGTTATTCATATAACTCGGAAAAACTTTTAACCAATTTGCATGCAAACAACCGTGGCGCTCTGATACCAATTGAAGGAAATGTAGATTCATGTACATAATAACATACTCTTATATGTCTAAATAATTTGTCATAAAATTAATTACGGATCTTATGCATGCAAACAATAAAATAAATAGAGGAGAAATCATGTCCTTACATGGTAAATTTCGGCTATTAGGGCACAAAAGAGATCACCTTTCTCTTTTGTTCTTGAGCTTATTCCAATGGAAGAATGAAGATCTAAGTGTAAGATCTCTCCCTATGTATTATACCCAAGGCTCCTCTTAATTAAATTAATATTACAAATACTAGTTATAATATTAATCAAGGTAGAAAAATGGAACCAAAATATTTATAAACTCTTATACTATTTCGGTTTTTAGAGAGATAAAAGGGAGGATTTTAATTCTCTCTAAAACTATGTTTTTGGATGATGAGTAGAATGAATTAATCTCTAACACATTTTAGAGTAATAGGTAAAATAAAAATGAAAAACCAATGATGGTTTTTCACATCAAAAACCGGGTGGTAGGGGGGGCTTTTGGGTGAGCCAATGCATGAAATGGTTTGTCTTCACAATGCACCATAGACTTACATGGCTACTAAAGCAAAACAATCATTGTGTTTAGCTACTAATTAAACAATTAATTAGCTTAACATCCCCTCCTATTTTCGGCACCTTTAGCTAATATGGATTCCATATTAATTTTGTCAATTGTCAATATGTTACATGTCATATGTCACATATATTTGTTATGTATTTTTAACATATTAAAATCAACGTATTAATAAAAATACGTCACATACAAAAATCGACTTAGTAATTTCATAATTACTTGTGCCAAAAATTTTACCAATTTATAAATCACAACAGATTGTATTTATAACAATTCATTCAACTTTAATTGTTACATTAAACAATTTATTTCATCCGAGTAATTATACAATTTAATTACTCAGACCGTATCTTATTTAATCACATTTCAATATGATACGTAAATTTTACTTCCAAAATCGTCCGTCAATTTTCAAATAATTTAATTAACTCGTAACATTATACGATTAATTAAATAATCAATTAAGAGGGTTGCCCTTTAGGTATGACCTAGGGGTCAATCGATCACCACCGTCACACGACAAGTAATGTCAAACTCTAGTAAGCCAATCATTACCGATATATGTTGACCAGGTTTGACAAATAACAAAATTACTTCCCAATTGTATTCATTTTAATGAGACTTAAACATGTGATCATCATGATCAACAGTCGTGATCGCATTATTGTCGGAGGACACATATTCCAACACCATGTCCACAGTTTGGCGACTCCGCTGGGGAGAATACACTTACGTGTTTCCAAGGGTGAAACATGAATAAGGTTAGGGAATAGTTTATATGAGACAGTTGTCGGTTTTCATTACTCGACCTTCTTAGGTCGTTTTATTCGGCCTTCTTAGGCCCAACCTAACCCATTCGACCAATCGTCCCGTCTGGACGGTCCAAATTCTTATCTGGACCTAAAGATGGATAGCGATTGACGTCAACCATACCATGATGCTTACTCATGTTTGTATCAAGGGCTTTCACTACTCGAGGAAATGGACTAGGGACCGACCTTACTCTTGTTTGGCACGGACCTCTCCACAGACCAGGGTTTGATTGCTTGGTATGGCAACCCACCTTTTTAAGCCAAAACCCTTTAAATGCATTCAACATACTGTTATAATGCCTGTATATATGTTTGTATAAATACGTGATCACCATTTTTTTAAACAAAACCATGACGAAATTTTGTAAAATAAAAATCCTTTTCAAAATGTAAACATTTTCAAAACAGCGTAAAATAAGCCGAAACTTTGTCCAAATATCGAGTCAAACTTCGGGCCTAATACCTATTTCAAAACTAGTACAAAAATAACAAAACAGTCCAAAAAAAACGTAAAAAAAAAGTCCGAAACAAAAAACGTTTTTAAACCAAAATATTTTCAAACCATGTCAATTGGGCTAAGTTAGAGTCAAAATTCAAACCGACAATGTCCTAGTTGAAACTCCATCGAGTCACAAACCTGTCTTCCTTTACATTTTGGGTATTTTCAAATTCAAGTCAAGTCCTAAGGCGTCACGCCGTCATTTTGGACCCCCCTGCCCCAATTCAGTTAGGATCTAAATATTTTTGACACCTCGAGTCACACGTTCCGAGGCTCAACACACGAGTCTCAATAGGCCTCACATTTGAGTCTAAACTGCAGCAGTCTTCTTAACACCTATAAGCAGACCTCGAGTCTAAAATCAACATGTGTCATCAATCCCGTCAATAAGGTCAATCATGTAAGGTTCACTCTGTCAAAGTCAACACTCGAGTCTAAATTTAAAGTCAAGCACCGTGAATTCAAAACACTAGAAGTCGCTCACGACATTTCACGAATTCACAAGTCAAGTCAAGATTTGTCGTCTTATCCTCGTGATTACTTGTCCCTTCCTGTGTTCATTGCTTATTGCCTTAGTATGCGTGATCCCATGTCGAATCGAGTTGTAATGCGCATCATTTCTGTCGAGTAGGAATCCAGCAAGTTCCGTCAGTCAGCAAGGTCACGAAGCAGTTCAAGCCACAATCACCGTGTCTCTCCAAGATGTTTATGCCATGGTCCTACGAGTTCAAGCTACAGTGGAAAATTTGAGCATTCGCGTCCTCACCCTTGAAAATGGGACGGTGGAAAAGAACACGCCACCTAGAGAAACCTCTAGTCTAGGTCGTCCAAAGCTTACCTCTGGCAATAACTGTCGTCCTAGAAAGTCGAAGACAACCGAAAGGAAACCTGGGAGGCATCAAAGGGTGCTTACCGATTTAGGCATGTCTTATGCCGATGCTTTGAAGAGACTCTCTGTCCAAGGCAAGCTACATCCAATAGGGCCGACTCCGGATCCACCTTTAGAGAAACAGGTGAACCTCTGGAAGGTCGACAAATATTGCCTATATCACCAAGGTAGAGGCCATGATATTGAAGAGTGTTTTCTCTTGAAACACACCATACAAGATATGATCGAAGAAGTCAAGCTTCCAGTGCCACCTTCTGTCGAGCGATCCAAGAAAATCGACCCTCTTGGGTCTAATATCATTAAACATGACGAAGAATCATCTCTAGACTGTTCTCATCTCCTCAATCCTCGTGATGATGAAGAGATCAACATGCTCGAAGACGACGATATCCAAAGTGGAATGCTCATGCTTTCCATTGCCTTCAATAATAAATTTTCCAAGTTAGAAGGAGCCATTGATAATCTAAACTCTCGGCTTTCCAACATAGAGAACCAGCTTGCTGAAATGGGTAAGAAACTTGAGGCCCAACCCCTCAAGATGAAAAGTGTTCAGACAAACCCTCAACCTGACAGTCCTAAAGCAACAAACGAGCCACTTATCTTTAGTTCTTCTAATCCAAGCATCAAAATCAACAAAGTCAACCTCATGGAGCCTTTGTCAAAGAACTCTCCAAGGTCATTCACAAGTCTAGGCATACCGTATGCCCTAACCTTAAACAAATTATCCTCTCTAGGTCTTCTTCAACCAATAGGGCCTACCCCAGATCCGGAAAACAAGTCTAAGTTTTGGGATGGCAATCGTATTGTCAATACCATAGAGAAAGGGGGCATGACACCGAGAATTGCTACAAACTAAAGAATATCATCCAGGATAATATCGAGAACGACAAGTACCATGTATCAACCATTGCTCAAGCTGACATTAAGTGTGATAGGGCTAAACTCATGGAAGCCCCACCCAGAATACCAGGACGGGCTCCTAGAGCATTCGCTAACCTTGGCATCACCTATACGGCAGCGCTACAAATGTTAGTATCACAGGGCAAATTACACCTAATCGGTCCAACTCCAGACCCTGAAAACATACTACCTAGATGGAACAGTAATGCATATTGTCGATATCATCGTGGTAGGGGACATGATACAGAAGCATAATTTTGTTTGAAGTATATGATCCAAGATATGATTGAAAGTGGGAAGTTGTCCCTCTCAACCTTTAGCCCACAAGGCAACTTAGGCAATCCTCATGGATATACCACTTATCAAGAAACTCTTCTTGATTGTTATCCTTCCAGTGTTCCTAATGATGAGGACGAGGTGCTCAAATGGGTGAATGCTCAAAGCCAGATGTCGAAGCCAGTTGCTGGAAGAGTAGATGTTCAAGCGTGGGTCCATGATTACGAGTCTAGATCTAAGATCGAGTCAAAGTCCGGGTCCGAATCCGAGTCTTAGGCTTTCTTTCCCCAATTGTTCTAGTATCTTTCTTCGTGTCCATTTCTAGTGACAACCTGGGGGCTGTCCCACGAGTCATGTGTCTTCTCGAGTCTATGTTATATACATTCATTATTCATTTCAATAAAAGTACAATTTTCAATCCACATATTCTATCATATCTCTTCCTTTACCCTTTTCCTGTGACAACAAGAATTGATTTGAGACATTTTAAAACAAATAACGAGCAACGCATGACAGTCGATGTAAGTGCACTTAGTTGATGTTCCATTCCAAGTTGTAGAGGATCCGAAACTCCGTGTTATTTTCTTGCCTATTCCATGTCTGGCAATAGAAACCTTGCCATAACCCTAGTTTAGTACGAGCCTATCTCAAGAGATTCTAGGACGAATCCAGACCATCTCCCTTGTTAACGATCCATGACGGAAGGCAAACCCATTCCCCACAATAAACCACCCTTGTTTACTAAAGACCAACCCGTTTCATACCAAAGGTGCTAGTCTGACCCAAATCCATGATAGCAAGAAAATCCAAGACGATACAAGCCATGATCAAAGACAGAGGCTCAATCCAGAGAAACTAGTGTCAATATCGAAGGCTGCAGTTATGCCCGTAATCCAAGACAAAAGATTCAAAAGAAGAAGGCTCAATCAAGCAAGTCAATGTCAATATCCAAAGTCAAAGTTATATTCAAAAACCTGAATCAAAAATCTGAGCAAAAGCCGAGATATATTCCAGACCAAGAATCTGAGTCTGAATCAAGAACGAGTATGAAATCAAATGCTAAACGGAATAACGCTGAAGTCTATATAGAATCAAGTTACAGTATAGAATTAGGACATCGATGAAGATGGTCAGCTAGCACCTTCACTTAGCCTTTCACACATCACACCCTAAGTCCTTCTCGAGACCGTTACTGGGAGATAGTTAGGAATTTTGAGAATCCTCTCAAGCTCGTCGAGTATACCTACCCTTTAGAGCCAAGACATGGAAACTTGATCCCGCATCAATTAACCTACCTTTATGTGCTCAGGCTACATCAAACCAAGAGACTCCATTTCCAAGCCATATTACAAGCCATAATCCCATCGAGCCTCAACTCCACAAAATCAAAGCTCCAAAGATTTGTTCATTAAAGACTCTTACTTCCGAGCTCCACATTCCAAATATCCAATCCAGTTTCACCTTGACCCAGACACGGAGTCTTCAAATACTTTGCTACCTAGGACGGGACATACTCAATTCATCCTTAGGGTCCACTTTTAGGTGTGCTCATATGACAAGAAAATTTTTACAAAATTAGTTATACCTCTTTGGTCTATGATCAGAGGGAGTTATCTCAAATCGATTCTTCGAGTCACCAAAGGAATATACTCTCCTGACCCCTGCAGTTTAAGGTCATAACAACATAGCTTAGGCACACACCTGAACTACGAGCATGGTTTGATTTCACCTTTCAGTTGGATACGTAGGTTGTCCTTTATCACACAAGAAGGATAAAACCACAACACCCAAATAAAATTAAGCAAACCTCAGAACTACGATCTAGTTTGATTTCACTTCACGTGAATACGTAGGCAGTCCTCAAGGATACAACCATCCCAACTTTCAACCTCAATTATCACCTATCAACCTCAATTATCAACCATCCCAATTAACAACTTTCAACCACCTCAATTATCAACCATCCCAATTTTCAACCTTCCAACCTCAATTAACATCCCTTCCACAACCAAATTTTCCTCTTTACTTGGGGCTTCTTCTTGTCGCCCAGTCTTCTTTTTTTACCAAATTCCAGAGTCACATTCTCATCATGGGGGCTTCTCTTCTGAGATGCCACCCTTCCTTTACTCCTCTCTCATTTGAGTCAAGCTAGTACTCGGTCCAGGCGATGATGAGGTCTTAGATCGATTCTCGAAATTATCGTGCCTCAAGAAGGATATCTTTTATAGCAAGACAAGGTCAAAAGACGTCCAAGTAGACCGCTGACCATGGCTCATGCCTTTCATTTATATGCCTTCATCATTGTCTCAATTATTCTACCTTTTGGAACTGATACGCATTGTCACCCACACTTGGCTAGGGGTTGCGCATACTTAGGCAAAGTCTGTCAAATTCATCCCCCTCGCGTCAAATCCAAGTTAATATTGCGTCAGTCTATCGTCTTGCATCCTAGTGAGTCGATGTCATGTCAAGTCCTGTGACTAAAGCCCATTGAATGTGCATAACACATTACAAACAACAATTTTTCTTTGAGCAAGTTTTAAATAACATTTATAAAGAGACAAATTTTGGAAAACCTGTGTGCTTCCTCATTTGAGGTCCATGTGCTAATTGTTTATGTGCTTATATTCTATGTGCTAATTGCCTATTAGATTGCGTTCTTGTGTGGCTACTAACCATGCAGGTAAGTATCAGAAGCAGTGCTCGCTCAAACTGGGGGCTTCGCTCAAGTATACATTCTTCCCATGACGATCAAGATGTTCCTAAATAGTCAATATATTCCCCAGCGAGAGTTCATGACAGCCAATTGCACTTCTCGAGAGACGGAGTTTGTTTGAAAGCAGATACAAGCAGATTTCCTAGAAATAATTCAATCCAGACAGAGTCATTCCCCAGCAAGAGTTCGCTTGAGACCGACGCAAGCAGATTCAACCTCAAGTTTTTGCCAGAGTTCGCTTGAGACCAATGCAAGCAGATTCCCCAGCAGTTTCTACCGACGTCCTGCTACCCTCAATATTATTGTTTCCTCACGGAGTTCGGCAAAGGTGTCGTTCTCCAGAAGTTCCCAAACCAACGCCTCCTTCCTTAGGTTCGTAAACCCAAAGTTAGGATTCATACCCTTTGATTCTTAAATCCCAAAATAGATTCCCTTAGATTCGTAAACCTGAAAGCTCTCATACCAAATGTCCTTAGGTTCATAAACCCATAAATCCTTTTGAAGTTCCCATACCATAGAAAGCTTGGATGCATGTGTCCGAAACCAAAATTAATATCCCAATAAATCCTAGGCTAACCCTTAGGATCCCATCTCCTTTTAGGTTCATAAACAAGTTTCTTATGTTCATACACCCTTAGGATCCCATCTTCTTTTAGGTTCATAAGCCTGTCCTTTTAGGTTCATATACCCATCTTCATACACCTAGTTCTTTAGGTTCTCAAACTCCCCTAGAGTTCGTACACTTCTACCCTTAGGATCATAATCCTTTAGGATCACCTTTTCTTAGAGTTCCTAAACCCAAACCTTGGTTACCCCTTAGGTTGAACTTATATTTGGCCTCCTTCCCGTCGATGTTTTCCTTTAGGGCCCCACACCCTAGCACAATCCTCACATATCTTTTAGGTCTTATCCTCAGCTCCTACGCACCTCCGGAAACATCTCGAGAACGAAGTCTCAGGTATGATTTCTTCTAATGGCTGGAGAGCTTCCTTACGTAGTCTAATGGACTTTAAACGACCCTCCCCGGAAGCCGACAGACTCTAAAATGTTCCCGACGATAGGTCATTGGCTCAGACCCCTTAAGCCGCCTCGCGTCGCCATAGTCGTCAGGTTGTAATCTTCGATTGACCTGTAAGCTATACTTTGGCTTTCGATTTGTCCAAGCCTTAGTCAAAGTGGGGTCTCTGTAGATACCTCATTTCTGCACCTCCCGCCAAACACCCACTAATGATTGGGCCGTATGTTTAGCATATGTCGCGATTTTATGACGTTTCTTAAAATAGGTTAATAAAAGGTAACTCATACACTTGTGTCTACCCCATGGTTGTCATCTAGGTGTCATTACGGTCTTTTTGGCAGTAATTAGAGTTCATTTGGAGTCCGGGTCAAAAATCGTCAAATCCCGAGTCAAAAAGCAATGTGCTTGTCTACCTAAGGTTAGGATGTCATAAAATGTTATGGTATATCTCATTTTGAGTCTCATGTCACTTCTTTGGGCTAAACTTAAGTTTACATTACAAAATGTGCATTTCATTTAGCTAAAATGACAACCTAACCTTTAGGCCCGTTTTACGAGATTATAACGACTTTTTTGGGTCGGCCTATTTCACAGAAAGTTCTAGATCTTTCTTTTAGCTTTTCAACGCCACCAAAATTACCTTATTATGAGTCTTTTAGAGAAAGTTATGCCTAAAATACGACAGACTGTCAAACGCGCTTTCTTGCGCAGGAGGAAACCGCTGGGGAAAGGACGCAGTAAGTGCTGCGCCTCTTCTAAGGGACGCAGCACCTCCTGCGCCTTTTTTCCAGGCTTTCTTTTTGTCCAAGTTTCCGTGTTTCAACTAAGTCGGTTGTTTTCGGATCTTTCTTTGCTATTTCTTTTCCTAAACCCTTATTCCGTGATTAGTATAAATAGAGGCCTTTGCCTCACATATTTTTCACGCGAGTGTCCGCCTTGCTTTCTCTTCTCCCTTTGCATTCTAAGACCGCGCTCTAAGCTTTCGACGCCTACGTGCTTGATCAATCGACCACGTAAGCTCAGATCATTTTGAGTACCAGTCACGTTTGCATGACCGACCAATTTGACCACTACACCATAATCGATAATGCAATTTATTTTAAATCCTTTTTCAGGGGCACTTTCATATTTGCATTAAAGTTCGAGTCGAGTTACCACTAAAAAACCGATTTAGTTAAATCTCGCGATGCTAACATGTAAGTCTGAGGGTGTAAAATCTCATCTTAATTCTATATTTATTTTCTGTATTATAATTAATGTAAGGATTTATGTCATAAGCATGCTCAAAACCGTCTTTTAAAATCACCTTTTAAAACCTTTTAACGGAAATAACACAGATCTGACGTGGGGAAGAATCGCATCAACTGATGCGTCTTCTGGAAAGGGCGCAGCATCTGTTGCGCCTCTTCCAGGGGCTGCTCTCAGTTGCTGCACTTCTTCTTCTTCCTCGGATTTTTGTTACTTTCGTCTTTTATTTTTCTTTCTTCGTTCTTTCCCTTATTTCACCTAATAATTTTCAAATTAGTTTTTTTATGAATCCTTTTCAATAATTTTCGATTTAAATCCCTTATAATTAATATTTGCGGGTTTTCGTCACAAATTCAAACCCGTATTTTAGAGACTCGATTTATCCGTATCAAGTCCCTTGAATTCGTCTTTGTACATATTTCTCTTTATTTTTCATATTTTATTTTCTTTTATCTTCAACCGTCTTTAATTGAAGTTTTGTATATTAATCAAATCCGGCATCGTATCAATACTAACCATATTAAACCGTTGTTTTCTCACTTTTAATTCGTTTTATAACAATATTAGCATGTATGTAATCTCTTAATCACTTCAATTCGAGTTCTAATATCAATAATCGGCCTTAAATTTACTAACGAACATTAACAAACCACGAGTATGACTTTCACAGTCAGAATCCAGCTGGAGAACTGACGCAAGAAGTGATGCGCCTCTTCTAAGAGATGCGGCAGATGTTGCGCCTGTTCTGAGATGGCTTATGTCCTTGAATTCTTTCTCGTTTTGACGTAGGATTTCTAATTATGATTTTAATCGAATATTATTCTTATTATCACTATAATTCGACATATTTTCCATATAATTTGTTGTGAAATAAAGACAAGAGAAATTTTGAGAGAAAAGAGAGAAAGAAAAGAGAGAGACGGAACTATCTTATCATTCCATTATGAAGGTATATATATACAATACAATGGGAAAGAGTTTCCATAAGATAATATATTCTAGAGTATTCTAAGATATGGACATCCATATAATATCTTCATTAATAATATTTCATAACATAATTCATATTTTCCATATTTTCTATTTTATTTTTATTTCCTTTTTTTTATCTTCCTAATTTTCCTTATTTCATTTATTCTATTCTTTTATTTCTAAAACTCTTTTAGGCATGTTTATGACGTAAATTCAAGTTTATCAATTATAATTTATTTCTTTATTTCATATTCGTCTTGTATGATTTATTTACTTTGTTCTCACATGTAATCAATCTAAACCCTAATTCGACATTAATAAGTGTTAATTATTTATTCACCGACATAGTTTAATATACCTTATCCTAGCCGAGAGTCAAAACATTAGTAATAGTGTATAAAAGATTCAATATACCGAGTATAATCGTACAGCAAGACTCTCTTGTGACGGGTCAAATAATACCCATATGGGTAGATAAGACAAAACAGATTACTACTGTTTAGGCACTCTGCTTTTGTCTTATCTAACACACATAGATAGTACTTAATCCATCGCAACCTTGCGACGGATATGCCCGTCACAGATGAGAATTTGTGATAATGGTAACCTTTTCATCGGTTCGTTTTTCTTAAGATCATTGCTTTTGGTCTGAAATAAGACGGGTAACATGTCATCATTTTACAATAAAATGTTGTTATTTTTTGATAACATGTTATCATTATTGTTCACATTATTGTTAGGGTAAAAAATGACACCTCTAGTCATAACATTTTGTGAATTAATTGGTTACATTTTCTTAAAAAATAACAACATTTTATCCGTCTGACAAATAAGACTAAAAGTGTCCGTCTGAAACAAGAATTTGTGCCTTTTCATTGAGGAACCTAACTCGCCTGCATGTGGAAGAAATAGAATCTGATTAGATGGTAATAGAAGCTCATGAAACAAAAATGCATACAATTGGTCTCCCTTGTGACGGGTTACCATTTGTGACGGATATTTTGTGAGATAAAATGGTAACAAAATGGGTTAGTGGAGAAAGGGGACCACATGAATAGTGTTGCAGAGAGAGAAAAAGTGGGTACATTATGAGGTAAAATGATATCCGTCTTCAGCTTGTGACGGATATGTCATGTCTTCAATGAGAATTTGTGAAATGCATATCGACAACTTCTTCAATAAGTAATAATTGTGGCTGCTTAAACAGGCTAAAGCACATTGGCTATGTTACCATCAACCAAGAATAAACCACTAAGATCAATAACAATAATACAAGGAATACAATAAACAATAGAGTATATAGGCTAAACCTTTCAAACTTGCCAAACAATCGACCCCATTTCATGTCCCTTCAACACTAGGTCCCTACCTCATTTTAGACGTTGATATGTGAAATCCCTAAAACACTATTTTCTTCACCTTTCTTTTTACCCTTTACTCTTCCTACCGATCTTACTTAAGATAAAGTTATCAGTTTCAAATTTAAAATGAGTCAAATATCATATTACATGGATATATAGGATAAATGTTTTGTCTTTCTTTAAACATTCTACTTTTATCTTATTTATCCACATGTGTATATTTGACCTGTCTTACGCTTAAAATTGATATGATCGTTTTATATGAGAATTTGCCTTACTCTTCCTCTAAACACTCTACCATAAACCCCTTTTCTCTTTATATTCATTAATCCAATCAATTTTACATTATTAGTAGTTACCCTAGCAAGGTGGGTAATTTAACAACCCCACAACCCTCTCTCGGTCCGCCATTGCAAAAATATATTTCTATAAGATCGAAACTCCATTATTATTATTATTATTATTATTATTATTATTATTATCTCAAAAACTCAATGTTTTGATGATATTAAACAATGGAAGGATCATCGTCATCATCGTCGCCACATCATCACCAATACGAACAATCATACGCATCTCCGACACAGTCATCATCAGCAACACCAAGCAGGTATGAATCCCAAAAGAGAAGGGATTGGAACACATTTGGACAATACCTAAAAAACCAACACCCACCAGTACCACTATCTCATTGCACAACAAATCATGTATTGACCTTCCTACGTTACTTAGACCAGTTTGGGAAGACCAAAGTGCACCTACATGGGTGCATGTTCTATGGACAGCCTGAGCCACCTGCACCATGTGCTTGTCCTCTTAGGCAGGCTTGGGGTAGCCTTGATGCTCTCATTGGCCGTCTTCGGGCTGCCTATGAGGAGAATGGTGGGTCCCCTGAGACTAACCCTTTTGCTGGGACCGCCATTCGGGTTTACTTGAGAGAGGTTAGGGAGTGCCAGGCTAAGGCTAGGGGAATTCCTTATAAGAAGAAAAAGAAAGGTACTGGTGGTCGAGGTGGTGCCAATGGTGATAGCGGTGGCGGTAGCGGTAGCAGTGGTGGTGCTAGTGGAAGTAGTGGTGGTGGTGGTGGTGGTGGTGGTGGTGGTGGTGACATTTATTATGATGGTTCTATTCCTCATGGATCTTCTATGATGATGAGGTTTTCTTAGCTTCTTGCTCAACAAGCTTGTTTGCTATTACTACTAGGTATTTCTCTTCTTTGCATTTTTTTCTTAGTTTTTTTTAAAGATTTAATTAGGTTTGTTTGTATGAAATGAATCAAGTGTGAACATGTGATTGAATGAATAATCAATTATTGATTTTTTTTTTTTTTTGTTGATCATTTTTTTTTGTTGATCATCGTCTATCATATTAATATCATGAATTCGATAATTTTGTCGAGATATACTCTATTAAACAATATTAATTAATATCATGATCCAATACTTCTAATCCCACTCTGATGTAATTTTGAATTCGAGATAAAGGCATGTTCTATGCTGAAAATCGGTATTATTTCCGATCTTATTAATCATAAGGAGACAATAAATCACGGATTAATAGACCAATAATAATATACGATCATCTTAATTTTTTTTGTTAAAAGGGAGTTTAAATTAAATTATAGGGTAACCAAGAGTACAAATAATAGGCGAAATTCATGGTGGGGGTTAAGGGGAAAGCTCGATACAAGCTATTAAGTCCAAATTATTACAAATTACCGAATGTAAATTCAACAAATAAAGGAGCTTTATTCCAAATAAAGTTTCCGTGATTAGATCCACAATCTTAAACGGGAGCAAGCTAAGAGCATCGGCCACGACATTGACACACCTAGGCTGCAATGCAAAATAATGTTAATTGAGTGGCCAAAAGCATATGGAAAACCTCCTCACTGGAAATAGCATTGACGGTAACGAGATAATCAATGTAATCGCCAAAACTTCAATTATATACCCTTCAAGCAACCCATATAGGTCGGTATTCTTGTTTTCCAAAACACAAAACAAAGTATATAAACATTTTGAAGAGTGAAGGGATTGTTCATTTAATTAATACGGAGTACTAACTTGAAGATACTCGATCAAGGAGTTATCTTAGAACCCTAAAATTACCGAAAATAGTACTTGTATGACAGAGAAATCAATTAGAGTTTTTTGTCACATTACCATTACTTCTATATGTCATATATTGTCTACTTACATTTATGGTCAAAGTGTCCTTTGCTAGCTACTTTTGTTAACTGTCACCCACAACAAATAGGTGGATTCAAGTCTAAGAGACAAGATATATACATTATCGAACCAGGACATTTATTCCATAATCAGGTGGTGAATTAGGAGTTTTCATTCATCAAAGCGTATTGTTTGTAACGGACACTATCCGACAGAAGCTTATGATGAATAGTGTCTCTCTCACAATAAGTTAAGTGGAAGGCTAAATGGGAGGGAAATGGAGCACCCATGAATAGTGTCACTTGCATATTGTGAGAGAGGTAATATCCGTCTTAAGCTTGTGAGAGATAGTGTCCGTCTTCAATGAGAATTTGTGTTCATTAGAAAGGGCAGAAATTTCCAACCCAGAAAAATTAGTAATAGCATGCCATATCAAAAAAATAGATGAAAATCTAAGAATCTTAGTTAAAAAATTCAAATTTTTAATTGTTCAAGGGGGTAAAATCGTTCTTATTAACCATAGCTCTATTAATGGAAACATTTAAGCTTGCATAGATGGTAAATTCGCTTCATGACCTGAATAACTGAATTTAATTCTCCCTAACAACATATTCGATCACCCTTTTGACCCTCTTAAGAACACAAAACTGTCACTACCATAAACCATCGAAGCGTCTCATGAACTATCAAACACATTCTTGTAGGTCTTCATGATGATTTACATTTCCCCCCCAAAATGTTGAATAGTTTACATACATAACCTAATCAAATTGAAGGACAAATATAACAATTCCTCGTTGGTGAAATAGAACTTTTAAATTTAGAATGAAATGGTTTTAGATATTAATCAAGCACAAATATTTACCTCACGTGTAAAACGTACACTGTGTAGTACGTCGTTCCTATTTCTAGCATTTCTAGTCTCTCAAATTTGGCCGTGTTTTTGGTTTCTTTCCACAAGATCTTTGGCCTTTTTAAGATACTACAAGATTTTTTGCCCCACCAATGACCAATTGTCTTGGACATAAACTATATCAAAGCAATCACATGATTTTATGCTTAGTTATTTGTCTTCTTATTTCACCTGTAGTTAGTGCCGTCTTAAACAAGAATTTGTGTTTCACCCCCTTGTATACATTTAAGATTTTCCAACTATTTATTGAATTCGTACATAAACTTTTTCTGTACCATCTTTAGTAAAGTATGTGCCCGTATAATCTACAGAGTAATTTGCATTGACCTTTGCATAAATCCATTTTTGAGAATATTTTCTAACAACCTATTTCACGTAATACTATTGTAAGTTGTAACTAGGATCGATATAATAAAAGTTAAGCCATTGATGTATTTTAAACTAAAAACCTAAAGATCAATTAACCAGACCGTAATGAAATTGATTTAGTGTTGACATTTTCAACATACTATTAATGTTCAGTTGTTCACACATTTATTTACATGGTACCATGTTATGGCTAACATAAACATTCACAATAACATACAAAAATAGAAAGACTAGACCTATATTATCACCAATTTTGTATGGGACAATTTTACAAAAAAAAAAATTATTATGAGACTTCACACATAAGAGGTACTTATTTTTCTTAATTCAATTCATTGTTTTTCCTTTTCCTCTTTGTTATTTTCTTTAGTTCGTTATTTTTCCCTTTTTTCTTATTCTTAAGTTTTTAGTTCATTATTATTATTATTCTAAGTTGTTTTTCACATTAGACGGTTTCTTAGGTTGACATACACTATTCCCTAAATTTTCAATGTGTTTACGTAGCTCTCAGTATTGAGATGTAAAACACAAACTACGTTTTCCTATTGATGAACTTTTATAACGCACTCCCATTTGTTGCCTAGACATTATGCTAAGAAAGTATCAGATTTCAGTAATCGATGACAAACATTTGCAAACTTAAAAATTTCTATGTTGGAAAAAAGAGCTTCTAGGAATTTAAAACACAAACTTAAAGTATCTTATGATGGCAGTGGCGGCTCTAGGAATTTAACAAAGGGGGTGCGAAAATTTTACAAATTAAAAGACTTTTAGTCCATAGCAGTGAAAGCAATATTAATATAACAAAATTTCATATGTTTCTCATCGTCTTTTTTGAATGATTTTTTAATACGAGAGTATCAGGCCGACGCAAAATTAAAATAGGGAGAAAATACTCAATATATACCAAACAAATTGTTTTTTTGATAATTTTTAATAATGATTGACATATTTATCAAGAATTTGATAACTATAATTAATACTACTTGTTATATAAGGGAGAAAATATTTATTAGGCTTATTTTGTACTATAATAAATGAAAACTAATTAAAAAAAAGGAGAAATAGTAGGTTCTAGAAGTCGAACACACGACCTCTAGTGTAGCAGACATGCTTCTTAACCACTGAACCAAGCCAACAACAATAAACTATATTGCACTGCAATTTATTTATTTCAGACTTAGGGAGTTCAGTGGCTATGTCCTCATTATACTCGCACTAGAAATCTTATTGACACTCAATATAACACAATAATGAGATGTGCATGTGAGTTTGAGGATATAAGACTTGCATAACTTTGTTCTTCTTTTATAGTTAATGTCAAGCTACACACCTAATAAGTACATGAAACTGTCATAGGGATTTTATATGATAAATGAAAAGAAAGTTTCTTTAAGTTGAAACTTCATTGTGATCATATGTTCCTTATGAAACGTATCACTCCATAATGGAGAGATTAATTTCTGATAATCTCCACCCAAACAATTATGGAGGTAATATTAAACTTATACTTTTCCCACCTAATGCGATCGTTCACCATTCAAGTTTGTTCCCACGGTTAAGGCTTCATTCATCGTTTTTTTGGCGCACATTCTTACCTAAACGAAACACCCTTACCTAAACGAAACACCCTTACTTGTCTTGTTAGACGGACTACTTAATTTTCACACATTTAAGCAAGTCAGCACCTTCACCTTATGTGCTCTTGAATCACCTTTTGCCTCCAAGCCACCATCTTTACTCCCATGGCGCTTCATATAAGGCGCACTATGCATAGGTTTTTTATCCTGCAACAAATCTCGTGAAACCACTATTTTCTTCAGACTCAATAAAAGTCTTAAAAACAGTAAGATATTATTATCTTATTCTTAAGACTCGGCTGAGTCTCTTATTTTCACCACTTTATCTCTCAGACTTAACTCATTCTCTCTTACTTTCAACTAAAACATACAAAACCAATATTTTATACACATCAACACTATTCACGGGTCTCAAATCCAAGACTCAATCTAAGACTCACAAGAAAATAACGTACATTATCAAAGTCCTTGAGAAATCTCACCCTTATATACGTTCTCTTAAGACCTACGTTAAATTCAGTCTTAGGGGCTTGTTTCAAGTCATAAATCACTTTAGTTAGTTTATAACGTGATGAGAATTGGTAGAGTCTAATAAAGCCTACTTTTGCGATGAGGTGAACTTTGAACTTTAATAAAATTTCGCCAAAGACCTATTTAAAACCTATGACATTATAAGCAGGGCTAGAGATTATTATTGAATATAAAAGTGGAAGAAGAGTTATTTAATATGGAGTTTAAGGTAGGTTTTTGTTTAGCTTTTTCTTTGGTTCGGTTATTACTCAATATAATTTTTGTTTAAACTTCATTACTAATATAACATTTAATGAAAAAGAGTATGATTATGTTTTATTTTTTCTATTATTTAATGGTCACTTAAAAATATAATTATTTGAATTAAGTATTCTTTATACGAATGTATGATTTCTACCAAAACTGAGGCTAAATTATATGTGAAAAATCTTTTAAACGAGGTATATTGATCTTACCAAGAAAGTTTGTACTACATATTTCAATTAATGCGGTATATACTTATAAAATCAGTGCGTCTTGCTTCAGACAGGCCTTTTTGGTGTGAAATAATAAGACGGGATTTTGTAACCATTTTACAGTTAAATGTGACCATTATTGAAAAACCAGTTACCATAAGCTGTAACATTGCCTATACCATTGTGGTTACATTTAACTATAAAATGGTCACATATGCTCGTCTGAAAAATAAGACGACAAGTGTTCGTCTGAAACAAGAATTTGTGTTATAAGATATATTTGAACATAAACATTTACAAAATATCTAAACAATATCAATAACCTTAAACAAACAAAAAAACGGATTTGTAAAGCAGTCTTTATTTGCATTTAGAGTTTTATACCTCAATCTATATTTTCACATTAGTCTAAAACCGTAGATGTGCAATGTACACGCGAATGAATTTAATTTGTAATTTTTATTAGAAATAGAAATATCAGCTCAATTAGGGTAAATTGATAAACACTACCAATTTTAATTCTCTTTTTCATAATCAATACTAACATAATCAATAATTAATAATCAGTATCAAAATATTAACTTTTTTTATGATAAGTACCACGTCGTTTTCTTACTTTACTTGTTTTTTCTACTTTAAAGGTGCTTTCATCTAAGAATGAGATTTTTGAAGTGGTTGAGTGGAGATTTGTACTTGAATAATGGCTTTTTGGAGTTTTTTTATTAGGTTAAGAAGAGATTTTCAGACGACTTAGTACATATCGTAGAAAAAAGTTAAACTTTTGGTACTAATTATTGATTATGTTGGTATTGATTATGAAAAAGGTCCATACATTAATATTGTTTATCAATTAACCCTTTCAATTATATAAATATAAATAAAGTTAGACTATCATGGAATGTTTTACTTTGATGTCTATGAATTATTATCAACCGAAATCTATTAGATAAATTGCAATAGATTCAATACTATTAAACGATGCATTTAAAGAAAATAAATTAATGAGTTGACAATAATAAAAGAAAAACTAAATCTAATAGAAAAATAATTAAAAGTGTTAATCCATACCTAGCTCTAACACCTAATTGAGAATTAAGTTGAAACCAAACTTAAAATGGGAATAACATTATTTATTGTCCAAATTTATTATAAAGATTCAACTTTTTATCAATAAAAGTCTAGTATATTCATTTAATAAATTTACTCCATATTGTTAGTAAGACACCTTATTTTAGATGTCCGCACAAGGCCTGGACTTTTATTAAGATGCTTTTGCTTTACGCTAATAGCGGCCAAATTTAATACTCGCTCTTATTCACTATATTCTTCCCCTTTCCTTTTTGCACAAGAAATAAGAAAGTGATTTTGGACCACACAGAACACACTACCCCACATGTAATTTAATTTGGATCACACAAATCAACCCAAAAAATGAAATAGGGAAGAAAACCCGAATAATCCGAATATGTAAATAGGGAAGAAAATGGTGAATAGGAGGGAGTATTTGTAACCCTAAATTATTTATATTCAAAATAAATTGCCAGGATTTTGTTATGAATGATTTGATCATCAAATCTACGTGTAACGTGATACACATAGGGTAAGAAATTCGTAGCCAGCTACACCGGTGATTTTAAAAATTATCACATTTTGGACAAATTAAAAAATCTCTCGATTAATATTTACTTAGCTTACTTTAGAATGACAACTCTCTAGTTCATCAAAATTATTTCAGGCTCCAATGATTTTAATTAAGAATATAATGTAATGTTACAAAGCTCATTTTTCTTCTATGCAGTAATAGCAATGCAAAAGCCCCGCAATCGGAGGAATTGTATTTGATACTCAAGAATCGCAGATTTTTATTTGCGTTATTACATATATGAATATAAGATGTATTGCAATATCTCCGTGGCTAGCGACAAATTTAAGGTTGAGAAAATGATGTTTAAGTTCTATTACTACCGCATCTATCTGATCAGTTAGAGAGTGTGTTGGTGGATAAGCTAGATTATCACCAACATTATTAGTTTATTATGTTTTTACTCGTGTTCCCTCATATATTATTACTTATGAAGAGTCTTTGTTATTTGAATTACATATTCTACATAGTCTAAGTATCATCACAGAGCTCATCAACTTAGATATGTAGTATGTAGCTAAAGTTCGTCTTCAATGTAGTGATATATACACTAAGTTTCTATAGTAATTAATTCTTGGTTACATTCGGTGTATCATGTCATTATACACAAAACAAATGAGGACATTGGATTTGAGGTAAAAGTTATTAACCCAAAATTTAAATAAAATAAAAATGAAGACTTGTAATTGGTTTGTTTTATCACACATAGTTGTACCTAAGATATATTTCTGTCTAATAATACAAAATGAATCCACCAAAGGGCAAATCAAGGTTTCCATACTTACCTAATTCGTAGTATATATGCCTCTAATCATATATGAACACATAACATGTTTCATAAACATTTACCACGCCATCATAAATATGAATTTTAACAAAAAGAATGTCAATACATGTGAATCAACTCGTGATTCGCTTGAGTTCTAGCAGATTAGATAACCCATGTTGTAGACACCGTGTCTATAAACTACTACAAATAAGGGCAAAAACAAAAGAAAAATTACAACGATATATCACTTTTTTGTTGTCATATCAGCAAAGGACATTGGTTTTAATAGAGCCATAGTTCATATGTTAGGCGGCAATACTAACGTCAAACATTGTCAAAATATTTAACAATAATTATACAAAAAAAAGCATTGTTATCTATATTTTTACAACGACACCTTATTTAACTGTTTTCGAAATTTGGCAACGGTTTTGAATAAATACATTATCATACATATTTTACAAAGGCTTCTTATAACACCTTTTTAAATGTTCTACAACGATTTTGGAAAGAGCCATTATCATATACTCTCTACATTTTTCTGTTTTCTTCTTATTTTCAACATATATGAGGAGTATTTTAGTGAAATGGGAAGTAAACAGAAAAATGGAGGGAGTATTATACAACAACTTTTATTTTTATAAACCATTGTCATATTTTATTACTGTTTCATTTGACACGCCACACAACCAATGCATGAAAATAGACAGAATTTCAATAGTAGCGTGAATTATCATTCAGAATTTCCATAATGCAGTAGCATGCATTATTATTCAAAGAATTATTAACTATCGTGCGTGATACTATTCATAAATTTTGTTTTAATGTAATGTATGGTTGATATTTCAAGTCACACACTAGCTATTGATCGCATGATACTCACGGGATGCCTAATGACTTTTAGTTCATGCTATTTGCATAAGTTTTCAAATAAGTTGTTAATGCTAATATTGTGGTGTACGCCTTAAGTCTTTACTAAGAAACCACTATATAAAGCGATAGTTTAATACTAATTGATCATCGGCATTTGTTTTAAAAATGCAAATGATCATCGGCATATGGTGTACTTCAACACACAATTGAACCACAAAAGTATTAATATAGTAAAACATCACTGAAATTACATACGGAGTAATGTCCAGTCAATTGTACAACATTAATTTATCATCACTAAAAGTATAGTTTTATTAGCATAAATTTACAATAAATACCCTAATATATTATTTTTATAATCACTTTACAATCTTATAAGCCCTCCCTCTTGCTACTCATCATTATCATAACTCGCATAAAAATAAATAATACATGTTATTACATTATGTCGTCTTCATCATCCTTCGCAACGATACCCCAATCGGTAACACGCAACATATATCTCATTCCATCACATCTATAATTCGTAACCTTACTATTAAAAAATAATCATAGTAAGACGGTGTCTAGGAGCTTAACGTAGTTCATTGACATGCTCTGTAATAACGTGTATACTAATGTTGAATAGGTTCACCCGACGTGGACTCATAACCGTGCGTTTCTTGGCCGGTTACGCCATCATCGAGTTTTATGAGAAACGCTTCAAGAAAAAAAAAACTTCAAGCAAGGTATTAGTCATGTGACATACGGAAATATCAATTTTATTCTGAGGACATGATAGTTATGTACACGTTGGGCCGTACTTATGGCTTGCAGCTATTCACGATGTTCATCTGCCGAGGGTGTATCCGCACGATCTTAGTACCGTACCTTTATTTTGGGACGACGAACAACTGCCTCGTTTTGATTCCGAATATGAAGTTTATATTGTAAACTTGTAGATCAAGTTTATGATGATTACCCATATACTCCATAATTGACTCTAATTAGTGTTAAAACGACCAAAATTAAACACACAATAGAAGCCATGTATCTAGAGTATTTTTAGAGCAGCTTTTAAAACTGACTTATGGATTGTCGTTCTTTTTATACTTACCATATGTTACAATCAAATCATCATTGATGACTTTCATAAGGTATCAGGGATAAAATTAGACACATATTCATTCTCCCTGGATAAACCTATGGTATTAAGATCGTGCGGATACACCCGGAACTTTCCAGAGCTTATTCCACAACCATTTCTCAATTCCTAGTTCGATTGCTTCGCCACATTCATTACTTCCCTCGCCAATAACTTGTAAGCCATCTTAACCGAATAAAGGCCATCCCTTTCTACCCCAATACCATATATCTGGACCTCGATTAAGACTAATGCAAATATTAGGAACTCTCTCACGCTCAAACGGTAAAAGTAATTGATTATTAGTGTGTAACTCGAATGGAAAAGGTTTAATCAGATTACATACATTAAGAATTCGTCATAAGTTGGATTAAAACAAATTAAGACGAGTTTTACAGCGGTTTAAACAATTTATGATGTCGGATTACAAAAGACGAAGCTTTGAATGAAACTAAAGGAGGTGAAGATTAAAATTAACACTGGAAAACAAAGTAAACGTATGTACGAAGACGAATTCAAACGACTCGATACGGAGAAATCGAATCCTTTAAATCCGGGTTTGAATAAATGACGAAAACCCGCAAATATTGATTATTAGGGATTTATGTCGAAAATGATTTGATTAAGACTAAGTAATAAAAATTAATTTGAAAATTATTAGACGAAATAAGAAGAAAAGAACGAAGAAAGAAGATAAAAGACGAAAGAAGCGAAAATCCGAGGAAGAAGATGAAGTGCAGCAACTGATGGCAGCTTGTGGAAGAGGCGCAACTAATACTGCAACCTTTCCAGATGGCGCATCAGTTGATGAGATTCTTCTCCACGTCATATCTATGTTGTTTCCGTAAAAAAGGTTTTAAAAAAGGGTTTTTGAAGAAGGTTTTGAGCGTGCTTATAACATAAATTCTTACCAAAATTATAATATAGAAATAAAACAAGATTAAAGTGGGATTTTACACCCTCAGACTTACATGTTATCGTCGCGAGATTTAACTAAATCGGTTTTTAGTGGTAACTCGACTCGGTTTATGCAAATATGAAAGTGCCCTTGAAAAAGAATTTTAAAAGATTTATTTATTGATTGGGTAGTGTGGTCAAATTGGCCGGTTTATGCAAATGTGACTGGTACTCAGAATGATCTGGGCTTACGTGGTCGCATAGAGCAACCACGTAGGCGTCGAAAAGCAAGAGCGCGGTCTTAGAATTCAAAGGGAAAAGAGAAGGGCAGACACTCGCATGAAAAATATGTGAGGCGCAGCAGATGTTGCAACCCTTAGAAGAGGCGTGCCACCTTGTGCGTCCTTTCTCAGGTAGTTTCCTTCTGCGCAAGAAAGCGCGTTTGACATTCTGTCGTATATTAAGCATATATTTCTCTATGAGACTCGGATTAAGGTGACTTTTGTGGAGTTAGAAATCTAAGAGAATGATCTAGAACTTTCTGTGGAATAGGCCAAACCCAAAAAAGTCGTTGTTACCTCATAAATTAGGCCTAAAGGTCGGGTTGTTATTTTGCAGTGTAAACTTAAGTTTAGCCTAAAGAAGTGAGATGGGACTCAAAATGAGATGTACTCCTAAAATTTTATGACATCCTAACCTTAGGTAGACAATCACATTGTTTTTTGACTTGGGATTTGCGGTTTCGGGATTACAAAGGACGGTTTTGACCCGGACTCCGATTTGACCCTAATTACTACCAAAACGATCGTAATGACACCTAGATGACAACAAAGAGGTAGAAACAAGTGTACGAGTTACCTTTTATTAACCGATTTACAAAACATCATAAAATCGCAACATATGCTAAACATGCGACCCTATCATCACTGGGTGTTTAGCGGGAGTTGCAGAAATGAGGTATCTACATCATATGGGCGGAAATCACCGTATGGTTCACCATAGACATTTTAAAACACAAGGTTAGCTTTAACAATAAAAATGTTCATAAATGATCTACCACTATGCTAAACTATATGAATATGCAACTGAAAACCAATAACAAGGAAACACCCAACTCAAGCGTCCACCTCCAACACTCTAGTGCCAGGAACACGCCCACAACACCGAATCGCCCCTAGGTACACGGAACACGTCCGTGGTATCGGGCCCGAGACCGACTCTGATCCTCTGCCAGATGTCGTGTCTTAACCACACGAGTCCCTCCAAACTCAAGTCCTCAATGTGCACATCACTCTTGGAGTGGGAAGCTCCAAGAGGCGACTCAAGCGCAAGACGGTCTCTCAACTGTCTTACGTCTCCTCTATCACCATGTCTCACAACCAATACTAAATCCAACCAATTTGCAAGAATCAATGACGCATAGAAGGATAATTACAAACAAGTAATATGTTTTTCACATGTACAATCCATGATATATAACAAATGTTCAATTCATCAACAACTCACCCTTTGTACCAATGTCTCATAAACATGTTATAATGCAATTTATTACCAATATAAGACTTACAATGCTTATCCAACTCTCTAAATGTATGAATATTGCCAAATATTATCATACCGACAAACCCTAACTACCATATTCCATGTTATAATGTAAGTACCATGTTATTAATGCTAATTAATGCACAAACAAACATCTATATTATTAAAGCTAAGTAGGAAAACTCTACCTCTTGCTAGTCTTCAAATAATCAACCAACCAAGCTTGAAAGGCTCCTCAAAGAAGTCTCTTCCTACACAATTTATGACTACTATTACTACTAATGACTATAACAATAATACTAACAATATTAATTAACCAATAATTACCCCATTAATTTAGTCATAACCCTAATTAATTAGTCATAAACCTAATTAATTATAATATCATACACTAGAGGTAATAAGGTCTACAAAATAAGAAGAGAGGAGAAAGTTTAAGGATGAACTTACAATGCTAGTAAAAGAGCAAGAATAAGAAAATGAAAGATGAATCTTCAATTGTGTGAGCTAGATTTTGGAAGATAAGGCGTCTTGTGTTTTTAGAGGTTTTAGAGAGTGGGAGGGTAAGGTGAGGGTGGCTAAAGAGAAGGGAATCTGAAAAGATACGGGCTGGATAGTGATAGGCCACCTACCAAGCCTCGTGTAAAAAGCTGGACAACGACGGGTCACTCGATCGAGTGCCTGATTCACTCGGTCAAGTGAACAGCCACTTCGACTGACTTTGTTTCATTAACTTCCAGCCACTTTCCCGGTTCCACTCGCTCGAGTACAGCCTTATAAAGTACGAGGTATTACAAGAGTATCGCTTGTGGAGTTCCCCTACAACAACAGTTACCAAGCTAGAGTCAGATGGCTTTGTTTGAGGCACTTTATGGAAGGAAGTATCGTAGTCCTTTGTGTTCGGACGATTCTAGTGAGGAAATTTTTCTTGGTACGGAGTTGGTTCAAGAATCGATTGAGCAAGTAACAATGATCGTGAGAGGCTTAAGGCAGCCCTGGATCCACAGAAGATGTATGAATATTTACGGCGTATGCCGATTGAGTTCGTGGTTGGCGATAGGTTTTCTTTAAGGTTTCGCCGATGAAAGGTGTCAAGATATTTGGGATTAAGGGAAAGCTTAGTCCTAAGTACATTGGACCATATGAGGTGCTCTAGATTTGGTGAAGTGGCCTATAGGCTGGCTTTACCTCTGAATTTGTCGAAGGTTCACGATGTTTTCCATGTGTCGCAGTTGCGTTGTTATCGCAGTGATCCTTCACATGTCCAACAAGCTGATGTGATCGAAGTTGAGCGTAACCTGACTTATGAGGAACGACCTGTTCGTATTTTGGAACGTCAGGAGAGAAGGTTAAGGAATAAGGTTGTACCCTTGGTTCGTGTTCTATGGAGGAGTCAGAAGTTCGAGCAAGAGACTTGGGAAACCGAAACGTCCATGCGAGAGAAGCATCAGCATCTTTTCGAGTGAGGTAGTTCTCTTATCAAGTTTCGAGGACGAAACTTCTTTTTAAGAGGTTGGATTGTAATACCCCTAATTTCCGTTTAATATTTCTTTAATTTTATGTTCCCATATTTCTTTTCCGGGAAAATATCCTTCTTTATTTTATCGCTGGTCTAGCTCGAAATTCGGTGAAAACCCACTTTGCCTATGGGTTTCGCGTGTGATAGTAGTAGATGGGTGAGTTTTAGGCCTAGGCTTGGAGTTTACCCATGATTTTTTATATGTAAGAAGGGAAATCAAACCCCTTGCTTTTTTTTCTCATATTTCCATAAAACCCTAAACCTAATATATTCCTCCCAGTCTCCTCCCTTTGTGTCGCACGCTTTTTAGGACCTAGGGGGTTTGTGCTGCTTTCTCTTTTTCGATTCTTCATCGTTCATCGTGCCTAGATCGATCTTGTTCCTTAGATTTATCGATCTTCTTCGTAAACTTTGTTTTCTACGCGTTGTTTTTATAGTTTTTATATCGATTATTGTTTTAATTGGGATCGTTTTTCCTTTGGCACGTGTGATGACTCGTGAAGGCGTGGAGGTTGCACCTGGAGAAGACATCTATGTCGTTGACGAAGATCTTTAGGATTATTTGCTTAAAAAGGTAACTAGGTGTTTCTCTTTTAATTATGTGTATGCCAATTGATGTGATTTGCATGATTTAATGATTGATTTGTATAAATGGTACTTGTTAGATTGTTTATTATCATGATTAATTATGCTTCATATGTTTATATATGTTTTAATGCCTTAATTGCTTGTCGTGTAATATTTATGCGTTAAAATGGGTGTCTTGTACGCGGCTAGGGTTCACGAGTGAAACCCTAGAGGCGGTTTCACCGTGCGGCCAAGAGTGGTACGTAGGGTTAGATTTGAAGTTAGTATAACCTTGATAATATGACTCAAAGTTATAGCTGAAGTTAGTACAAGTTTACGTTATGACTCATGTTATGGTTGTTTGAGGTATAACCTTGGGAATATGAATCAAGGTTATAGTTGAAGCTACTATAACTTTGGATTACGAGTTCAGGTTATAGATGAAACTAACGTAACCTTGAGATTATGGCTCAAGGTTATGGTTGAAATTGGTATAAATTTGAGTTTTGAGTCAAGGTTATGGTTGAGGTTACTATAACTTTGATCGGTGATACTTGTTTCATATGTTATGTGATGTTCAGTTGATATTATATAACGCTATGTTTGCATATGTCGTTGGTTACCTTTGTTCATATGATAACTAGGACAGTCAGTTATACCATCCTATGAGTTGAGTCGTGATGTTGTTCACGCATGTTGGTACAGTCGGTTATACTATGCATTTGTTTGTTGTCTAGTTTGAATAGATTACTATAGTTTTGGCTATGTGCTATCAGAATTAACCAAAGCCACCCTTCGGGGATTTATTTGGTCTATGTTCGGGATTGGGAAAAGGCAGTGATTATACGCTATGTTCCCCGATTGTCGTTCAGTGTACAGTTATTGCATCGAGGGTCTGGCCATGTCTTAGACATATAGGCAGTGATTATACGATAAACATAGTACCTTGGAGGCAGTAGTTATACGCTCCGCACCGATGGAGGCAGTGGTTATACGCTCCGTCAGCTAGAGGCAGTGGTTATACACTCTAATAAGTTAGAGGCAGTGGTTATACGATCTAACGGGAGTTCGTTCTATTCGCTATGCTTTGTTGCTAGCTTTGTGCCTTCTGTTGCTGTGGATCATGTGTAACCATATTCACTATGCTTTGATGCTAGCATTGTGCCTTAAGTTGTTATGGGACGTGTGCTACTTTGGTTGTAAGTGTACATGGTCTAGTGGTTGCATATGGTCTAGGTTTGCATGATTTCGTCCGTCTAAGGTTGGTAAAGTTATGACGGGTTGTGTGGCGTTTTTATGAGTATAGATTATCTCACTTGTTTACTTGTTTTGCATTTCAATTGTTAATGATTGTTAGTTATATTCAATTTTTTTGAACATGATTGGGAGAGCATCTAGTTACTCCCGACTGATTGTCAACCCCCTCATTCACGGGTTGATCAGGTTGAATGCTCGTTGCTGTTTAAATGATAATGTTGGGATGCATCGAGAAGCGAGGCGAATAATAAACTAGGATTTTGTTTCTAGTTCAAGTGAGATACACTTAATAATGTATTAGTTTGGTTTTGGGATTTAGTAGCGAACCGGATTGGTCAGGTATTTCCGCTCCGCCACCCTGACCCTTTTATCATTGTTATGCTCTGATAAATCGTTTATTATACGTTTTTCCTTTGTTTTATAATTCGGGTTGTTACAACCGTAAATAGTAAATCAATAAACCAAGCAACAAAGATGAATGTAGTTTAGAGCTCCAAACTTAAGAATTGACATGGTAGTGTAAAGTAGAGATGAAATGAGGGTGAAGAATAAGGTGCTTGCTATCCAAGATGCTTTTAGGATTAATCACACTAATGCTCCTGAGATTGAGGGTGCTTTTCTAGCTTATTACAAGGAGTTGCTTGGTACTAGAACTTCTGTAACTAGGGTTCACTTCCCAACTGTCAGACAAGGGAGAACTATTACTGCTGAGCATGCTGAGAGATTACTACTTCCTATTACTGACAGTGAGATTAAGGAAGCCCTCTTTTCTATACCTACAAATAAATCCCCAGGGCCTGATGGCTACACTAGTCAGTTTTCAGGGATGCATTTGAGGTAATTGGGCCTGATATTTGTCATGCTGTGAAGGAGGTTTTTGCTACTGGTAAGATTCTGAAGCAGATTAACTCTACGGTTATTACTTTGATACCCAAGAAAAATAGACCTACCAGTGTGGGTGATTTTAAACCTATAGCATGCTGTAACGTACTTTATAAGTGCATTACAAAGCTTCTATACAATAGATTGGTTGGTGTGTTGCCTGATATTATAAGTGATAACCAAAGTGCTTTCATCAAAGGGAGGGATATTGTGGACAACATACTCATTTGTCAAGACCTAGTGAGATTGTATAATAGAAGGGCCTGCTCACCTAGAAGTATGATGAAGGTAGACCTTAGGAAAGCCTATGACTCCATTGAGTGGGCTTTCATTGAGGATATGTTAAGAGCTTTGAAATTTCCTATACATTTCATAGGTCTTATCATGGAGTGTGTCTCTACCCCTACTTTCACCTTGTCAATCAATGGGAGTAGCTTTGGATACTTTGAAGGAAAAAGGGGGATAAGGCAGGGTGATCCAATGTCACCTTTGCTTTTTTGTGATATGTATGGAATACTTTACATGCATTCTTAACGTAGTAACCCAGAGAAGTGACTTCAGCTTCCACCCATTATGCAGATCTCTTAAGCTTTGTCATTTATGCTTTGCTGATGACTTGATTCTTATTAGTAGAGGGGACATTGATTCTATCTCTGTTATTCTTAGAGCCTTTGCTACTTTCTCTCAAGCGTCTGGGTTAAAAATGAATAATGATAAATCTGAGATATATTGCAATGGCATGACATTTAAGGTGGTACAGGCTATAGTGTTGATGACTGGGTTTCAGATAAGCCATTTCCCTTTTAGATATCTAGGGATCCCTATCGGCTATAAGAGGATCTCAATAGGGAACTGTTCCAAGCTTGTTGAGAAAATGGTGTCTGCTATTAAAGGTTGGGGACTAGGAAGCTCAATTATGCAGGGAGGATGGTTCTAGTGAAGTCTGTTCTGTCTCAATTACACTCCTACTGGGCTAGAATATTTGTGATTCCCAAGGGGATCATCCAAAAAAATATGAACATTTTTAGGAATTACCTGTGGGAGGGTAGTGATGGTTACCATAAAGCTCCACCAGTGTCTTGGGAGAGCATTTGTATGGATAAAAAAGCAGGTGGCCTGGGAATTGTCAATAGCCAGGTTTGGAACATGGCCTTAATAGGGAAATATACTTGGTGGGTTGCTTGTAAGGCTAACCACTTATGGATTTGATGGGTTAACCACATCTATATCAAGCAGAGAGACTGGTTTGAATATCAGCCTACTGATAACACCAGTTGGACTTGGAGACAGATCTGTAAGGTGAGAGAGAGACTGAAGGAGGGGTATGTGAATGGAGCATGGGGTACTAATAATCATTTACACAACTGCTTCAGGGTATAATTGGCTGGTGGGGGAGCAAGGTACAGTGACATGACATGTAGTGATCTGGAATAGAATTGCATTACCTAAACATAATTTCATTGCGTGGCTATATGCTAGGGGGAGGTTAATGACTAAGGACATGCTTCTGAAATTTGGAGTTGTTCACGATGGGGTGTGTGATCTGTGTGGGAGCAATGCTGAAACAAGGGATCATCTTTCCTTTGTTTTCCCTTTCAGCTACAAATGTCTCCAGTTACTTGGGGATTGGCTTGAATTTAGGTTTCCAGCTCAGGATACTATTGAATGGTGCAGAAAACTTCGAGTCAGATCTCTAATGCAAAAGCAGGTGATAATGGCAGCTGTATTGGCTTTGATGTACCAGGTCTGGTGGAGCCGTAATGTGTGCAGAGTGGACATGGTGGTAGGCCAACCTCGGGTAGTTGTGGCTTTGGTTCAACAGTTTGTCAGGAATGCAGGAAGCAGGAAACTTTGGACTACTAAACATCGTGTGAATGAGGCGTGGAGTACTAGGATTGGCATTAGTCTCAATACTTCAGCTTAGTTTGTGTGTTTTCAATTTTAGTGGTCAGTCAGAAATTATGAGTTGTAAAAGCTAGGAGATGTACTTCAATGATTATTTTTAATATATGAATTAACATTTCACCAAAAAAAAGAGATGAAATGAGGGATCAATAGTAGGATATGGGGGATTGATAAAGGGGAAAATGGAAGATGGTAATGGGAAAAATGGGTGCTAGAGAGGAAATGAACGAGATTTACTGTATGAGAAAGAAACTGTAAATGAAAAGGACGGATGAAAGAGGGGCCAGGGGAGATATAGTGCTTACACTGTATTTGGCAAAGATGATAATAGCGCTCATAAATTTCCTTCTTTTCCAGCGGCCCGTCTCTTCATCTCCCCGTCCATGGCATGTAAAACATCAGCAAATAAAAGCACAGTGAGGCAACAAGATTAAAAGACTACGCATTCAACTTTCACACTTCTCGGATGGTCAATAGATACCTACATGTTATTCTCCCTTCTCCTGCTTAACTTTGAATTCCTGTCGATTCATCTCAGCCACAACATGTTCCTAGATACATTTGTAGCATAAAACTGAATTAAGCTACTTTGAACCAGAGCATCAATTCAGTAGCAAAATAACCAGTATGACATAAAGTCGGATAACAATGTTCTCCGTTGAGATCTAAGCTAAGCTATTGATCAAAAAGTAGATTCATATACCAAGGTATACATGGTATATAGTAGGAGGTAAGGCATAAAGCAGTAGTTTATGTAACGTACCACACAACTTCTCTCTAGTAAAGCAGCGATATTTACAAAAATAACTATATTAAAATTTCGAAACATTTGGGTTCAGTCATTTTGACCTAAAGTCGAAAAACTAATGACGGGCTATTAGAACTGGAGATTATAAAATATGAGAAACAGCTATTTGTTTGAAATGTAATGTTATCAGATGCCTTTAGAAATTTAAGTATATGAAGAGACCTTTGTCCTGTAAAGTCAATGACTTTCATCTTCACTACTCGACCAAGAAAAGGGGCTCCGCGTATTGTAAGGAGTAAAAGGTGTGAATAGACCTATTCCAAAGTTCCATAAGAAGAGGTGGGTGATATTTAAATTTTCCCTAGCACCACCATTGCCTTTGTTCCCCTCTTCCCTTTCAGTTCATCAAATACACACTAAAATATTGAATAGGAAAAAAATAACACTATCAATGATAAGACTACACAAACCAAGAATTGCCTGTGCTTGATGCAACTCTTTTATACAAGCCCTCTGTGGTCCGAGACGTATAATATTATAGCTCATGTTTCAAAGTTCATCTTGTTGGAGCTAGTGTCCTCCACAGTTAGTGTGATAACGTGTATAAATCTCTTATAGGTTCACAGGATATACTTAGTATTTTATCAGTTGATTAACGTTTACTAATAACGGTTGGCTTGCTAGAAGTTTGACGTTATTATCATACTGATGGCGGTGATCAACTGGTCCCTAAAAGTCACACCTAAAGGATGTGTTTGAGAGATGTGATTATATGAAACTATAATCACATTGATGTCTTATATGACTAAAAGGTTAGTCCATGTATTTGACTAAAAGGTTAGTCAATGTGATGATGAGTCGATTATTTAATACAATTAAATAATATCAATTTGAGACGCAATTAATTGTTAATTCGTAAATTGAATATAAACAGTTATATTTAATTATTGTATATAATGTTAGCTTAAACGAATTAAGATGTTAATTCGTAATTAAACATAAACGGTTATATTTAATTAGCAAATTATAAATGTGAGATATTTATAGTTAATGTATATATTATACGATATTGTCATAATAAATGATGACGGACCGGTATTAAGTGTGTGGACTTATTAATACGTGACGACATAAATGACAATTGATAATTATACACATTTTATACAAATATGATAACAACCTAAAATAAGAAGATTTTCTTCTTATTTTTTTGGGTTGTTACACGGTTCAAAGAAAGGAGAAAAATAAGAAAAAATCTTCCTCTCTTTTCTCCTCTTGTTACACGGTTATAAGGAGAGAGCGGGGGATTATTTTACTTACTTAATTTTTCCCAAAAAAAATTCTCATCACAAAACCCTAAATATTATTTAGGAATTAGGGTTCCTTTTCTAGCAAAAAAGGGGCATTTCTCGGAGCATTTTGGGTGCAACGATTAGGAGAATATCGATCTCGATATTTGTTCTTAGGCCAAATTGCTAGGACTGAAGGTTAATTCTAATCTCTATTCTTTTGTTTATACAATTCGTTTATGACTAGCAATTTCATATTTCATAATTTTGTTATAATCCGAAATTTTCTTGATGAAATATACCGAGATTTCCTACAAGTGGTATCAGAGCATAGGCCACGAAATTATTTTATATGATTTTCATAAATGGATTGAAACGAAAAAAAAAACGAAATTTTTTTTTTTCGGCCGTAGCATTTTTGTTTTTGCCGAGAGTTTTTTTGTTTTGTTTTGTTTCCATTTTGATTTATTGATATTGTTGTTTTAATATGTTAAGATGATAATATGATAAATTTGTAGATATTTTGATTTAATAAGAATTAAATTGAAATGTAAATGGAAATTGTTTTGCTTTATGATGTTCATTTCTTTTGCTATATAGTTTTGGCATACATGATCTTAAATTGTTGTTTAAGAATCATGATTCATTAAATTTAATAATGTTGAAATCAATTGTGATGAATCAAATTTTCAGATAATCGATTTAATCATAATTTAGATATTCATTTTAAGAGGTTAAATTGAATCATCTAGTTTGGATCTATATTTAAATTAAACATTGATGATTACGCCAATCTTGTTATACTAGCAACTTTAAACAAATTGTTCTAATAAAAGGGGTTGTTTTTCTCGAAAAAGAGATTAAGAAAAAAAAAACCTGTTTTTCCTTTTCTTAGGGCATGAATGCCGAGAGCAATTAAGAAAAAAAAAAAAAAAACTGTTTTTCGGGTTTTTAGGGCTAAATGTCGAGAAGAAAAAAAAATTCGGTTTTTGTTTATTTTGGCCAATAATTATTATACATAAAATCTATAATGTATGATTGTTTGTTGTGAAAAAGGTTCACAAATTTTAGATACCCAATTATTTTAAAGTGTTTTAAAATAATGTTAGATTAATTCATATTACAAGTTAATGTGTATTAAGATTGGAATTATTGTGAGTAATTGAGGAATTGTCACATAATTTTGATCATTTTAAAATAGGTGATTTGGATAAATTACTCTACATAATTAAGGAATTATGTCTTGAATGGTTAATTTATAGTTGATGCATTTTATTTATTTGAATGAATTGTTGAATGGTTTATTTACGTATTTTTGCAATCGGTTGTAATTTTGTATTACCTAGTGTGGCATTAGTTGATTATGTTTTCGTAATGATGGAAACATAGTCTTGATGTAATTTTGAGATCTCGAATCTCCTTTGGTTTTCTTTAGTATTATGTTTTTGGAAATTAGAATGTAAATAGGTTTATTTTGTAATTTTTATTGTAATTTTGAGAAGACTAAAGATGGAGATTGGATTGCTCACTCCCGCTACATGGACCAAGATGGAACATCAAGACAAGCTTCTCGGGTCCTAGGAAGGATTCCAAAGTTGTATTTATGTTCATTTTGGTAGATAGGCCACACTAGGACTTTATTTTTGTTTTACGTTTTTCCATTCTTACTGCTTTTCTTCGCATGATAGTTAGTGCATCATATTCCGCCTAAACCAAACCACCTACTTATATGCATGAAAATTGACTCATATAGTTTGAATGTTAGTTATCATGGACATAAAGATGTCACACTATTTTAAGCCATCATCTTAGTTTATTCATTCTCGCATGCTAGATATTAGTTCACTTAAAATGAATTAAAATAAAGTTGATGGGATCTTCCTCTAAAACTAAAATTGAGACTAGTCTTTATAGGCCTAACAACTATGAATCCCTTCTTCGTCGGTAGGCATATAGGACCTTACTCTCCATATGACCCCTTCTACGTTGGGTAAGTAGTTTGTGTTGACTTATTTTACCTCAACATTATAAATCCGAAGAGTTTCTCATGATTATGATGGACTATAGATAGAATTTACAGAAATTTATCAACCAAGAATTCTAATAGTAGAATTAGCCAAGAGGTTGGCTTATCAATTTACAGATAATTGAGTCTTGGGATCATTTATATAATTCTTGAGGGAGTTCAATTGTATAAATGCTTGAGTCTTCGCATTATATCAGTTTTGCATTAGACTTAAATCATAACGATGAGTATGCTTATTATATTTTTCTTCTTCTTTTCGCAGTGTAGAATTCGTTTTATATTGATAATACTGCTTACAACAAATGGCTGGAAATAATGATATCCCTATGCCAAGTGCCACACTTGCACGCAAGCCCTGGCTCAAAACTTTCATGGACCACATGAATCAGTCCACACGATTGAAGAATGACGAGTCCAACTTTGCGGACTGGGGGGGCATCATTACGGAATGCTGCTATAGCTGACGGTAAGATCAAGTACTTGACTGAGCCAATACCGCCAAACCCAGGCCCCAATGCAAGAGCTAACGAGTCACTTGCTTATAGTGACTTCGTCATGGAAGCTGGTGCGATAAAGAACGTACTCATTTTTGCAATGGAAACCAATTTACAAAGACGCTTCATTGCCCAAGGTGCAAACAAGATTTTCACCACGCTCACTAATGAGTTCTCAAAAGCACCGAGAATCGTTACTTATGAGCATGCCTGTCGCTTCTTTGAGGCGAAACTCCAGAAGGGCCAACCGGTTAGCCCACACATTATTGACATGATTGAGAATGTCGAGAAACTAGAGGCACTTGATTGCAAAATAAGTGAGAGCATAGTCATTGACCGTATGCTTCATTCACTTCATGATGGTTTTGCCCTTTTCAGGGCAAATTATTACATGAATGACATGAAGAAAAGTCCTCATGAGCTACACTCGCTTCTCGTACAGACCGAGAAGGATATGAAATTGAGTGGGAGCATGAAGCAAGATGTTCTCATGATTTCCAACAAGAATAAGGGTAAGGGCAAAGCTCACGGCGACCTAACTGTAGGAAAGCCAAAGTTTAAGAAGTCAGGAAATGGTAAGAGTGGGCCTGGTGAGACTAGTGGCTCACAAGGCAAGGCAAAGAGCAAGGGCGGTGACGTTGAGTGCCACCATTGTCACAAGACTAGGCATTGGAGGAGGAACTGTCCCGTGTACCGTGAAGACATAAAAGCAGGCCGCGTCACTCCTGTTGGTATGTCATCTTATATTCATATGATTGAGATTAACCATGCAAGTTTCGGAACTTGGGTACTTGATACTGGTTGTGGTTCTCATCTGTGTAATCATTTGCAGGGCCTAAAAAACATCACACCTCTCGCAAAGGATGATGTGGACCTACGAGTGGGGAATGGAGCAAGAGTTGCTGCAGTTTCAATGGGAACATACGTAATCCAGCTCCCGAGTGGTTTTGAGTTATATTTATATAACTGTTACTATGTACCTAGTTTATCTAAGAATATTATTTCTGTTTCCGTACTTGATAAAGACGGTTTTTCATTTTCAATAAAGGACAATAGCTGTATTTTCTCTTTTAATGAAATGTATTATGGCAAAGCAGATTCCATGAATGGAATTTATATCTTAGATCAAACCACATATATATTACATGTGAATAATAAGAAATTAAAGGTTGGTGACAAAGATTAAACTTATCTATGGCATTGTCGAATGGGACACATAAATGAAAAACGTGTAAAGAAACTCATTGAGAATGGGATTATCCCCACATTTGATTTCTCATCATTTGGCACGTGTGAATCATGTCTTATCGGCAAAATGACTCGAATTTCCTTCAAAGGTATTGGAATGCGTGCTAATGACCTATTAGGACTCATACATATTGATGTATGTGGACCTATGTCAATCACCGCAAGAGACGGCTATAGATATTTTATCACTTTCACGGATGATTTGAGTAGATACGGATATGTCTACTTAATGAAGCATAAAAGTGAGTCTTTTGAAAAATTCAAGGAGTACCAGAATAAGGTTGAGAACCAACTGGGAAGAAAGGTTAAAGCACTTCGTTCAGATCGTGGTGGCGAATATCTTTCAAATGAGTTTGATCAACACCTTAAAGACTGTGGAATAGTTTTACAGTTGACTCCACCTGGAACACCTCAATTAAATGGTGTGTCCGAACGGAGAAATCGAACACTACTTTATATGGTTCGATCCATGATGAGTCACACAGTAGTACCTGATTCATTATGGGGTTTTTCTCTTTTGTCAGCTGCTCTTATACTTAACCGAAGTCCGTCTAAAGCTGTCGACAAGACTCCGTATGAGATATGGAAGGGAACGGTCCCTAACTTGTCCTTTATTCGGGTTTGGGGCTGCGAGGCTTATGTCAAGTGGAGACACGAGGATAAGCTTGGCCCGCGATCGGCCAAGACATACTTTATTGGTTATCCAAAAGGAATGTTTGGTCATTACTTCTATTCGCCTACCGAACATCGAGTTTTTGTTGCGGCTAGTGCAAAGTTCTTAGAAAAAGAATTTCTCGAGAACAAGTCAAGTAAGAGAACTTTCGAGCTGTCGGAGATTCAAGAACCAACAACCGAGGAACAGATGGAGGAACATGTTCCTTCAACTAATGATACGGTTAACATTCCTCAGGAACCTAGGAGGTCGGGTAGAGTCTCTAATCCTCCAGACAGATACTTTGGTATGGTCGAGGAAAATGACGTTTTGCTCCCAGAGAGTAATGAACCCGCTATCTATAAAGGTGCCATGACCTGTTCCAACTCTAAGCTATGGCTTGAAGCCATGAAATCCGAGATGGACTCCATGTATGAGAATGACGTATGGCATCTTGTTGATTTACCTAACAAGGTACGACCTCTTCAGTGCAAATGGCTTTACAAAATAAAGCATTCTGTAGACGGGCAACCAGATACCTATAAGGCACGACTAGTGGCAAAAGGTTTCACTCAAGTGCACGGATTGCATTATGATGAAATTTTTGCACCCGTAGTTATGTTGCGTTCCATTCGGATAATCTTAGCGATTGCCGCTTTTCATGACAATGAAATTTGGCAGATGGATGTGAAAATCGCCTTCTTAAACGGTTATTTGGAGGAGGAATTGTATATGGTACAACCCGAAGGTTTCAAAGATCCTGAAAATCCTAAGAAAATGTGCAAGCTTAAACGTTCCATTTATGGACTTAAGTAAGCTTCTCAGAGTTGGAATCATCGTTTCGACCAGGTGATAAAAGAGTATGGTTTCACTCGATCGGTCGAGGAACCATGTTTATATATCAAGTCGAGTGGGAGCAAGATTGTTTTCTTGATATTGTATGTCGATGACATACTCTTGATTGGGAATGACATTCCTCTCTTATCTTCGGTAAAAGGATGGTTGAAGAACCATTTCCAGATGAAAGATCTGGGTGAGGCACAACGCATATTGGGAATCCGTATCTATCGAGATAGATCACGACGGATGTTATCACTGAGTCAGGAGTCTTATTTAGATTAGATTCTTGAAAGGTTCAGCATGACCAACTCCAAGAAGGGGAACCTTCCAATGACTTCTGGGATGCATTTGAGCAAGTCTCAGTCACCCACGACACCGGAAGGGGTTGAACGCATAAGTCTCGTTCCTTATGCATCAGCCATAGGATCAATCATGTATGCCATGATATGCACACGTCCAGACGTGGCATATGCATTGAGTATGACAAGTCGGTACCAAAACAATCCAGGTGAAACACACTGGATGGCTGTTAAAAACATCCTTAAGTACCTACGGAGAACTAAGGATTGGGCATTGACTTATGGAGGAGATACTAAGCTATGTGCAATCGGTTACGCAGATGCTAGCTTTCAAACGGATCGAGATGATTCGAAATCTCAGTCTGGATTCGTTTTTACTCTTAATGGTCTTTGCGGTCGGTTTGGAAAAGTTCCAAACAGGAAGTTGTAGCAGATTCTATTATCGAACTGAGTACTATGCCGCTCGAAGCGTGAAAGGAAGTTATATGGATGCGTCAATTCTTACAAGGACTAGCCATAGTTCCTAGTTCGAATGACCCAATCACCATCTATTATGACAATAGAGGTGCCATCTTTCAGGCCAAGGAGCCTAAGTCTAGCAACAAGTCTAGACATCTACATCAGAAGGCTCACCTGATCCGTGATTACGTGGAGCAAGAGGAGATAGTGATTGACAAGATTGCTTCGGATGACAATATCGCGGATCCTCTCACTAAACCATTGAAATATGATAAGCATGAAGGGCACGTTATTTCCATGGGAATTAAACGTGTTCCTGAGTTGTAGTAGTTGATTATGGATTCGATACATTTTCCTTTTCATATGCTATTTATAATTTCATCGTATTATTTCACATTTTGTTTTTCATGTGGATTGTACGAAAACATTGAACGCCACAAAGTGAACTGAGTTACATTATATTTGTTTTGGTTCGTAATCGCCTACATGAGCTGATAACTCTGGCTATTATATTGTGAAGATGATTGATGGTGGGTTCAACGAGCCATAAGTCAAACGGTTGGCTGATCGATCACAGATGCGAGTTATAACGATACCTCGTAGGACATTGTGACAACGTAATGGAGTCCTAAATGTTTAAAAACATTCGGTGCCAGGTCGTGGATTGGACGTCCATTGTGTTCCTAGAGTCGATTCTTTTGACTATCGACTGTCTCTTGATATTAAGGCAGTTTTTGGGTGACTTTGGTTTCTTTCTCATGGTCGATCGTAAGGAGAGGCTAAGCGATTTTCACTTTGGCTCATTTCATACTTGTGCTTGTATCTGCAGGATTCGAGTTGAAGAAAATATCCAACCTTTATCAGGTTTAGTCATTTCTCAGGGCCACTCGAGGAGTTGTAACTGAAATGCATGGCCATGCTCGAATGATGATTCGTTTATCAGTTAAGTTACTCTATAGTCGGGAAAACCACTCTTGATATTGATCACTTGTAAAATACGACCTTTGTGAATACAGATTTTGCAAATTGTTTTACATTGAGTGGGAGAAATTAAGGATATGAGAATCGGTTATCGCACATACACTTGTGAGGACAAGTGGGAGATTGTTGGAGCTAGTGTCCTCCACAGTTAGTGTGATAACGTGTATAAATCTCTTATAGGTTCACAGGATATACTTAGTATTTTATCAGTTGATTAACGTTTACTAATAACGGTTGGCTTGCTAGAAGTTTGACGTTATTATCATACTGATGGCGGTGATCAACTGGTCCCTAAAAGTCACACCTAAAGGATGTGTTTGAGAGATGTGATTATACGAAACTATAATCACATTGATGCCTTATATGAATAAAAGGTTAGTCCATGTATTTGACTAAAAGGTTAGTCAATGTGATGATGAGTCGATTATTTAATACAATTAAATAATATCAGCTGAGACGAATTAATTGTTAATTTGTAAATTGAATATAAACAGTTATATTTAATTATTGTATATAATGTTAGCTTAAACGAATTAAGATGTTAATTCGTAATTAAACATAAACGATTATATTTAATTAACAAATTATAAATATGAGATATTTATAGTTAATGTATATATTATACGATATTGTCATAATAAATGATGACGGACCGGTATTAAGTGTGTGGACTTATTAATACGTGACGACATAAATGACAATTGATAATTATACACATTTTATACAAATATGATAACAACCTAAAATAAGAAGATTTTCTTCTTATTTTTTTGGGTTGTTACACGGTTCAAACAAAGGAGAATAATAAGAAAAAATCTTCCTCTCTTTTCTCCTCTTGTTACACGGTTATAAGGAGAGAGAGAGGGATTATTTTACTTACTTGATTTTTCCCAAAAAAAACTATCATCACAAAACCCTAAATATTATTTAGGAATTAGGGTTCCTTTTCTAGCAAAAAGGGGGCATTTCTCGGAGCATTTTGGGTGCAATGATTAAGAGAATATCGATCTTGATATTTGTTCTTAGGCCAAATTGTTAGGACTGAAGGTTAATTCTAATCTCTATTCTTTTGTTTATACAATTCGTTTATGACTAGCAATTTCATATTTCATAATTTCGTTATAATCCGAAATTTTCTTGATGAAATATACCGATATTTCCTACACATCTTCATTTAAAGAGACACCTTTAAAGCTAATACAAGCAATGTGACTTAAGCTATGAGTTAGTAAACCAAAACTACAAGCATACCAGATCTGGTATGGTGCCAAAACATTCCCCTTCAGCACAGACATCTTCATTGCACATGCCGACATTATGCAGATTGGTATGGAGGTAGAGGTTGATGTCATAGAAGAAACATTCTGCCAAATGTAGATACCTCATTTATGCACCTCCCGCAAATCACCCGGTGATGATTGAGCCGCATGTTTGGTACACGGAACGATTTATGACAGTTCGTAAGTTTATCGTCAAGTGATAGCTCAAATACTTGTGTCTACCCCTTGGTCGTCATCTACGTGCCATTACGGTCGTTCTGACAGTAATTAGAGTTCATTTGGAGTCCGGGTCAAAAACCGTCTTCATTTTCTAATAAGCCGTTTAAAATGTCGAGTCGGAATGTTCTGGAATATTCCGGATATTTCTATTCCATAATTTTAATCTTTTCATCATTTGGCAAAATATATCCCGAAATCATATTTTAAACAATAAGGAAGTTGAGATCTACCGCAATTCCATAACAGAAACGCGGAAAATCTTTCTTCCGCAGAAGGAAACCTACAGGGGGGAAAGGACGCAAAGACTGTTGCGCCTCTTCCAAGGGTCGCAGTGGTTGATGCGCCTCTTCCCCAGCTCTTTTCTGCGTATTTTAAGATCTTTTCGAGATTTGTTTCCAAAGTTTTACCGTAACCCTAATTCCTCCGTGTGATAAGTATAAATAGGGACCTTCGTTCCTCATATTTCTCACGCGAGTGTCCGCCCTTCTCTTCTCCATTTGCACTCTAAGACCGCGCTCTTTGCTTATTGACGTCTACGTGCTTGAACTTTCGACCACGTAAGCTCGGATCCTTCTGAGTACCAGTCTCGTTTTGCATGACCGACCAATTTGACAAACTCCACTCAATTAATCAAATCAATTTAATTTAATTCCTCTTACAAGGGCACTTTCATCATACATTCGAGTTGAGCAATCACTAGTCGTTAACTTAGTTAATCTCGTTTCCTCAAACATGTAAGTCTGAGGGTGTAAATCCCATCTTTCATTATTGTATTTTATTTTTGTACTAACTAATGTAAGATAGACGTCGAAAAGAAACGCAGCAACTGCTGCGCCTCTTCCTGAGGCTGCCGCAGTTACTGCCTCTCTTCTTCTTTCTTTGTTCTTTGTTGATTCGTCTCTTTTGTTTCTTTTTTTCTTATTTTCTTCATATTTCCACTCGCATAATTATAATTTTTAATTCATAATAGTTTGTCACCCTTTAAATATCCGACTTCAATCCCACTAATCAATATTTGCGGGGTTTCGTCATTAAAATCAAACTCGGGTTTTAGAGATTCGATTTGTTCATATCAAGTCTCTGGAATTCGCCTTTTGTATATCTTTTATCTGTTTAACATAGCAAACCTAATTAATTTGTATTAATAAACTTAATTTGTGATTAGTCTATAATTCACTTTAATTCGTTCTAATTAATTTAAGATCGTTCTTTATCGCTTTTATGACCAATTCACATGTAACTAATCCGTTAAATCACTTCTACTCGAGTCGAACATTAAATATCGATCATTAAATTCACAAACGAATATTAACAATATGCAGTTCCGGCTTCACAGCCAGAACTCACCTCAGGAACAGACGCAGTGACCACTGCGCTCCTCTTCCAAGAGACGCAGCACTGCTGCGCCTGTTCCGGGGTGATTTCTGTCCCGGAACTTCCGTTTCTACTTTGACCTAGTTTGTTAGTTTTGTGTATTAATCGTAATATCACCACTAATCTGTCTGTTTTCTAACCTTAATTATTTTCCTTTTCTTTTCTAAAATTATCCGTTTTAAATGTATTTTCGACGTAAATCATTGAACCATTGTAATTATTGTAATTTTTTATTATTGTTTTTTTTATTTTTATTTATTGTACTCTTTATTATCGTTTGTTTGCTCTCACATGTAATCAACCTTAAATCCCTACTTCGACCTAATAAGTGATAAATTATATGTTCACCGACTTAGTTAATTCTCACATGCTAGGATTAATCTATTGGATGTTGCATTGCATGCATATAATCGACAACATATCAAGTATAGATGATTTCCCTAATCATTAGTAGAGTCCGCTATCGAGGCGGGCAGGATTAGGTGTTCGATCAAAAGAGCTTCTTAATACGTACCCTCACCCCTTACTCCAGATCTCTTTGAAAATCCGTGTTCATTGGCATCCACGAGAGTCATTCTAGACATAGAATACTAAGGGTAACGAGTTCTTAGTGTCTATGTCATTACTTTGTGTCTTGACATGACACGAAGTATTCGAACGGTTTCCAATTTTCCACAATAAATTGGTGGCGACTCCACAAATGCAAACGCTTGTTTTCCCAAGCGCCCCCGTGGGCCCCCTGTGTCCACACCAAACAGGGGATAATTGAATCAAATTAGCTCTAGGAAAGATGAAAACAGCAGATCTGGAGTACCAAAAGTGATAATTCAAGGAAATTATGATGAATTCTCGGCAAGCTCAAGACATATGTTCTTGAAAAATACAGTCAACTACTCAGTAAAAAACAGCTAAGCGAGATTACTACCTATTAATCACCCACCATTGGTAATCGTCCCCCTCCTCCTTCCTTTTCTATGGCGCCCTTGGAACTACAAGTTAGTCATGCTGTTAAAACTCGGCTTGACCGGATCTTTGAATCTGTTAAAGTAAATCATACTACATGTTATCTCAATTTTTAAAACTTTAAATACCATGACCAAATTTAAAGCGACTTTACATAACAAAGATAATCTAAAGTTAAGGAATTTGAAAGATGGCAAAAACCGAAGGCTCCAGAAATAAGATGATACAATCTTTGGGATCCTCCTAAAACGGAACTACGTGTTATTCCAAGTTCTTTGAAAGAAACTTACAACATCGCGGGAAGGGTAAGCATAAAGTTATACAGTCGGAAAAAAATTAAGCACTGCTAACCATGCTCATCAGATAAATGGTACTCGACACAAATTGTATTTATTCAGATAAACCTCACTCAATACTCCAACGAGTCCAAACCCAACATTAAATCACCTCAAAGAGCAAAATTTTCAACATAATAGTTAAAACTAATGTGCCCCAAATGTACCTCTTACATAATTAAGTTCACCTTACAGAAAAATTTCCAAAATTATATTAATTGCACCCTGAAAAATCTAAACTTGGATTTAGGAAAAAAGCAGAAAGACTAAAACTTCGATAAAATTATGGGTTATAAAATAGGATTGATCATCAATGACTTGGGAAAAGATGAAGTAAATATAAAAGGACCAGGACAAGTTAGAGAGATAATGATAATAGTAATAATAAAACTTAAATCTAGGATCAATCTCAAAGAAAACAGTTAATAACAAGTCATGTTTATCATAATGGTAATTTACTTAATAATAAAGTGCCCGGAGTTAGACATAAGGGATGAGATAAACTCAACCCAAACGTAATTCATGAATTACATAAATCTACGAAAATATGATATTGGCCGGTGATGTTGATCGTTCCTAGTTAACAAAAGCTAAATATGCATAGGGATTGTACGGAAAATCTATAAAAATCAACATGCGCAGTAAGGACAAAAAAATGAAAATAAATCTCACGCAAGGGCAATGTTAAATAGGTGAATCAAAATCGAATCAAACGAGGACGAATCAAATATTTTCAACACTGCAAAATACAATTTGGGAAAGATTAGCATTTGAATTAAAACATTTAAGTATCAGTCATAGCTCCAAACAACCAATGCCGACTACAGCCTCAGGCTTATGTCCACAACACCTTACCCAGGAAATAACGTAACAAACCCAGAAATCAAAGCTCAAAATAATAAACAACAAGCAACATAAAATCTAACTAAACTCATTATTAACTTACATAATGATTACTGAGGCTGAAGAGGCTAAACAACGGTTACTCCGTACTCAATGAGACAACCAGGTACAATGAGCAGTGAGCTAAGTGTAAAACAGTAAAAGGCATGCTTTGAAGATCAAGTAAAAACCGACCTTCCATGAGAATTTTTGACTCGTGCAATTCAATATTATCAGTTTGAAAGCAGGAGTTCCATAGCTTGCTACTGCCCTATTTACCCTTGCCACTATTGCATTTACATCTCCAAGGTCTATAACATCACACTGAGCAAAACAAAATCAAGTTAGATTCCTAGAAACCGAGATTCTAATGAAAAGCGAATCAAAATTGCAGGGTACTACGTTGTAAAAACTGCAGGGCACTCGCTCAATCAAATTCGCCTACTAAGTCAGCAGTAATTAATGCAATGGAATTAGCACATGTGCCTTGGCGCAGCTGACGGGCTCGCCAATCAATCTATGGTAACAAACCTGGAACACAACCCAACCACCACAAAAAAAAAAAAAAAAAAAAAAAAAAAAAAAAAAAAAAAAAAAACTGAATTGCACAAAGAACATCCAAATAAAACTAAAGTTGAAATAAAAAAACCTAGAATTTGCACTAAACGAACAAAAACCCCTTAAATTGAGTAAGACAAACTGAATTACCTGACAATAGGAGAGTGTTATGGGGTTTTAGATGTGGCCTCTTCAAGTTCAACAGATTATGTTTGCGGGTAGACACGAATCACAACCTGCACATCACAATCAAACACCAAAAAAATCTCGTTTTAATCATAATCACCATCATAGGTCCACTTCAATCAAACCGTAGATACAGTTCAATCATCATCAATATCATAATTTCTAAATTAAGGGCCAGATAAAAGTATATAACCTAGCGCTGAAGCGTAGAAAGAAATTGCGATCAATTTTAAGGTGATGGTGGTGAAGAGCGGAGCAAGCCAATGCAGTTGTAAGAGAGAGAGAGAGAGAGAGAGAGAGAGAGAGAGAGAGAGAGAGAGAGAGAGAGAGAGAGAGAGAGAGAGGGGGAAACGGAAGACAAAGCCGCGACTGAAAGTGAAGGCATGAAGTAGGTTGGAAAGATGTAAAGTAAGAATATAAGGATAAGATTAAGAGTGAGAGATCAAGGGTGGAGGTTTGAAAGGGACTATTCATAGCTACAGTGCAGGGCATTGTAAACTTTTATAAGTGTAAGGATTGAGGGACAAATAAAAGTATATAACCTGGGCTGGAGCGTAGAAAGAAATGACGAACAATTTTGAGGTGATGGCGGTGAATAATAGAGCAGAGCAGTTGTATAAGAGGGGGAGAGCAGCAGGCAGAGAATGAAAGGGAAAACGGAAGACAAAGCTGCGACTGAAAGTTGATGCGATTAAAGTCGATGGCTCATTGCATTTGCATGGTTACTGGATTCGGGTTTGCGTAATCCGAATAAGTTATTTCTAGCTTATCTTAATTTGGTTAATAAATGGATTTTAATCCTATCTAGCCGTAGCTTTAATTGGATAATTTATGTGTTAGTAATTACCTAGTTTTATGGGTTTTATTAGCTAAGTTAAGTCAGTCTCTTGGCTTGCTTGTAAGCCTCAAACGTTTGTTTGTTTGGCTATATAAGGCCAACTTTTGGATTCAAAATATTAATCAGTAATCAAAAATCATAAGAAAATCACAAACTTGCTTGCTAGCAAATTTATCTCGTTTTTATTCAAGTGCGTCTTTGAATATTAACTTGTTCGATCTCAATAGGTCTTGAGTTCGTTCACCATTGATAAGTTATAGGTCTAACTTGTCAAATATCGCTTCCGCATTTTAAATTCGTATCATAAGTGGTATCAGAGCTTCGGCTCTTGATTTTCCATAATCGAGACGGTCCTAGGCGTGTCAAAGTCAACTTTTTAGTTGAATTTCCGATTGCGATTGGAGTTCAAAAGTTAAACTTGAACAGGTAGTTCGAGGGTTAATCGGTTTTGTATCTCAGGAGCACGATTCGAGTATGTTTTATTCAAGGTGTTACCCCAAAAAAAAAAATTAAAAAAAAAAATTATTACTGTTCACGGGGTACTATTCATCCGAGGAAAAAATGTTAGGTGTATTCTCGTTTAAAGGCATCTATGAACAACATGTTGAGTTTGATCCAAGATTACCTCCTATCTTTGACGAGTATGGTGATGAGGAAGCAGTGATTTCTGGTTTCAAAGCACCGTGTGATTCGTTTAGTTGTGGGTATGAGTTCGATCTAAATCCCCTTGTCTACAAGAGCACAATTGGGTCTATTAAATTTCAAGATCAATCTGATTCTTATTTGGTTGATTTTGAAATAGAAAAGGATGCTGCAACTATGAAGGATTCCTCTTGTTTGCATTATTTGTTCAAGGATGAGATTTATAGTAAGCTATCAAGACTTGTGCATGGAGGGAGGAGGAGTGGAAGGCACAAAATGGTGTTTGGTATTCTTTTTGTTTGTGTGCATGGAGTGTTCATATTTGATCCCGGAGGAGTTCGATTACATGAATTGAGGACAATTCCTTTCCAAGGGGAAGGGGATGATGCGATTAAAGTCGATGGCGCGTTGCATTTGCATGGTTACTGGAGTCGGGTTTGCGTAATCCGAATAAGTTATTTCTAGCTTATCTTAATTTGGTTAATAAATGGATTTTAATCCTATCTAGCTGTAGCTTTAATTGGGTAATTTATGTGTTAGTAATTACCTAGTTTTATGGGTTTTATTAGCTAAGTTAAGTCCGTCTCTTGACTTGCTTGTAAGCCTCAAACGTTTATTTGTTTGGCTATATAAGGCCAACTTTTGGCTTCAAAATATTAATCAGTAATCAAAAGTCATAAGAAAATCACAAACTTGCTTGCTAGCAAATTTATCTCGTTTTTATTCAAGTGCGTCTTTGAATATTAACTTGTTCGATCTCAATAGGTCTTGAGTTCGTTCACCATTGATAAGTTATAGGTCTAACTTGTCAAATATCGCTTCCGCATTTTAAATTCGTATCAAAAGTGAAGGCATGAAGTAGGTTAGAAAGATGTAAAGTAAGAATGTAAGGATGGGATTGAGAGTAGGTTATACTTTTGTAAGTATAAGTATTGTTTGTCTTTCATACCTAGACCTGGCAAAACAGGTCAACAGGTCGGGTCGGGTCGGGTCGGGTCAGGCCAGTTCGAGTCGAGTTGGGCGCGGGTCTCTCATTGATTTCGGGTTGATTCGGATCGGGACGGGTCATTTCGGGTTTCGAGTTTGTTTCGGGTTTCTTGCTCGGGTCCGTTTCGGGTTAAGCGGGTCGGGTTATTTCGGGTCAGGTCATAAAAGAGAAATAGCCATTCCAAGTCTTTTCGGTTCAATTAGAGATATTTTTTCGGGTTTGATGGTTTCGGATCGTGTCATTTTCGGGTCGGGTCAGTTACAGGTTAAGGAAGCTCGAGTCATGTTCGGGTTTTCGGGTCACATTTGGGTGATGTAGTTTGGGTCAACCTCGGGTCTCGGGCCAGCCTTTTCGGGTCGAGTCAATCGGGTTGAGTTGCTTTTGTCAGGTCTAATTGAGATTGAGAGATAAGGGTGGAGGTTTGGAAGGGACTATTCATAACTACAGTGCAGGATATTGTAATTTTTTTGTAAACTTTTGTAAGTACAATTGGTCTCCCTTGTGATGGGTTACCATTTGTGACGGATATTTTGTGAGATAAAATGGTAACAAAATGGGTTAGTGGAGAAAGGGGACCACATGAATAGTGTTGCAGAGAGAGAAAAAGTGGGTACATTGTGAGGTAAAATGGTATCCGTCTTCAGCTTGTGACGGATATGTCATGTCTTCAATGAGAATTTGTGTTGTAAGTATAAGTATTGTTTGTCTTTCATACCTATTATGCTAGAAAGAGAAATAATATTTATATTTATAATTTTTCCTTTTGCATAGAACGTGAATTGGTAATTTGGTGTAAATTTGAAGGTAGTAATTTGTCAACTATATTCAATAATTGGGCTTCTACACCATACAACCCGAATCCAAATAAATTCACCGTTTAAAAAAGTTGACCAAAAAAAAAAAAAAAAAAAAAGTTATAAAAAGAAATAATCGTTTGGTGTCTTCCTCTCTGACACTCTCTCTCTCTCTCTCTAATCATCAAATTGGGAAGACGCAGCCATGTCGCCGGCAACACCGCGAATAACCTTGGGCGAAAGCGCAAAACAACAAAATCAAGCACCGCAATCATACCGTGAAGACTGCTGGTCGGCGGAAGAAACACATGCGCTGATGGAGGCATGGGGGTCCCTCCACCTCTCCCTCAACCGCGGCAGCCTCCGTCAACACCAGTGGTCTTATGTATCGGCCGCCGTCAACGAATCAAACCAGCAGCATCACCGCCGACAACGCACCGACGCCCAGTGTAAGAACCGCATCGACACCCTTAAGAAGAGGTTCAAAGTGGAGAAGGCGAAAGCCAGCAGCGACAGCGATTACGTCTCGGCATGGGCGTTCTTCTCGCGGCTCGACTACCTCATCGGCGGCGAGGAACCTGTGAGGGAGACGCCGGTGGTGGAAACTCCGTCGGCGGTGTTGAGTAGGTTCCCGGTGAGGAGACGGTCGGCCCTGCCGAAGCGGCCGGCGAGATGGTTGACGGAGGATAAGGAGTCGGAAGAGGGAGCGTCTGTTAGTAGCGGCGGGCGGAGGGAGAGAAGCAAGAGCGATGATGATGATGATGATGATGATGATGATGATGATGATGGTGAGGGAGGGTGGAGAACGTTGGCCGGTGCGATAAGGAGGTTGGGTGAGGTTTACGAGAGAGTAGAGTCGATGAAACAAGAGAAAGTGATTGAATTAGAGATGCATAGGATGCAATTTACTAAGGATTTGGAGTATCAGAGGATCCGTTTATTGATGGATACTCATCTTCAGCTTCTTTCTCGCTTTAAACGCTCTAAGCTTCATCATTCTCCTTCTTCTCGTCTCGGTTAGGACTTCTCCTTTTATCTCTTTTTTTTTTTTTTTTTTTTTTTTTTTTTTATGTATCTTTTATTGTTTTGATGATTACCGTGGAATATAATGATTTTAGGTGCTTACTAACTAATTTTTAGGCTAGTTTGTCAGACCACATGTTCTTACTGATTTACCACTAGTAGTAATAGCAGACTGTGTGTATGTTATTCAGTAATTGTGTATTCTTTTTGATATGGTAAGTAGCTATTGTGTCTCTAGGGGATATTAGGTTGCCATAACTATAGGCGGTCAACCTCATTCGGGGATGATATAGTGTCTTGCCTGCTTGTAGAGACACATAATTTTCCCTGGAACCATTTTCAACATCACCCATGCGGCATGCCACCCTCTCACAGATCACAAATCACAAATCACATCTTTTCTTGCAAGGCAGTCCTAGCTACATACGAGTTTATGTAAAATAGAGTTTTACACACTATTAGTGTAAAACGGCCATACAAGTAACTAATTACTCACTAAGTTATATATTATGGAGTATTTCACGAGTGGGATGGTATTTGAAAGTTGCCATCAGATGTAATATTTTCATTTCAGGTTTTAACACATTTTCTTACTTGTTGCAGACGGTTACTTGTAGCTGGTGTCTTCTAACTTTACAAGGAGAAGGAGACGAATTTGTTGGTTTGTTAATATTTCATGTCAGACCCAGCCGCTGCATTTCCATGCATCATCACTGTCTTTGGCGGTCAACCCCAAATATCAGTCAAATTTTAGGACGAAATCCTAGGTTATGCAACCTGTGAATCATGTTGGAAATCTTTTGTTCTTAGTACTAGTTCTTTTGGTTTCAAAGACCACTTAATTTATTACTCAGTCCTATACAACTCCGTCAGCATCTTTAGGTTGGCGCTTGGCTTTCTGTAGTTCAAAGTTGATAACAAGCAAATTTCTGTTTTTAGCTTTTACTTCAAGGATGGCCTCAACTGGCTATTGTGGACCATGTACAGTTTCATTTTTGAATGATGCATAGAAGATCATTCTGGTTCTTATATTTACTACCTTTTACAATGGAAGGGTAATTCTAAATCTCGTGTCTGTGACGTATATTCAATGTCTTGCAGCTCGGTGGATGCAATGTGTTTGATATTTCAATGATACCCTAGTGCCTTAGAAGCTCAGTGTATGATTGATGGTCTAAACTGTTCATAATTTGGTCGACTGGCTACCTATACTGTGCAGGCTAGACCAACCTGAAAGATTGCTCTTGCTCCTGGTTTCAGAAATGCCAACGATGTGATCCATGTCCGTTGATGATAATTTTTTTAATAGTATTCCCTCCGTTTCAATCGTTTGTTTAATTAAATGGGAACAATGATTTGAACCGAGGAAGTATTTAAAAGGATTCAAGGGAAAGCTCTTAATCCCCCCTTTAGACTTGGTAAACGGGTCATTCGATTTGGTTTTGGATCTGATTTTAATAGGGTTGAACTTAGTTTCGATTTCAGTTTGATTTCCATGGAGTTCATTCAGCTTGCCGCTTCAAACGATTAGCGCTATTACGAGCCGGGTACAGTTCTGGTTAGGTCAATATCAGTTTATTCTTTAGTCGAGAGTCAAAAGTTGGTTGTCTTAATGTTCGTTATACTTTTCAGTTTGAATGTAATAATTCGAAATATTATTAATAAATAAAGAACTAATTAAAAAAATTACTAAAATGGGTGGTTTTAAATGAGAAAATAAATATTTTTAATACCCAATCGGTTTAGTTCCATTCAAATGTATTCAAATTTAGGTATCATTCAGTTATATTGAATTTAGTTTTGATTTCGGTTTGATTTGGATTGAATCGGGTTTCGACTATAACTCCTGCAACTCATATCGGTTTAGGTATATTCGATGAGTTTTTTGAATCGATTTTATTTTGCCATGTCTACCCCTCTTACACCTAGACCTGGCAAAATGGGTCAGACCCGAATGACCCGACTCGAAAAGGCTGACCCGATACCCGAAAATGACCCGGACTTGCTTGACTCGAATACGACCCGAAATCCGTATTGACCCAACCGACACCCGACCCGAACATTGTCTGACCCAATGTTGACCCGACCCAAGGTGACCCAACCCGAAAATACCCGACTCATAATTGACCCGATCTCAAATGACTTGAAGTGACCCGAAATGACTAGTACTAAGTCATATTAATATTATATATATCAAAATAAAGTTTCATTAGTTACAACTGTACCTAATAAATAGTTAAATTTGCAAAATAATACTTCCTATGTCCCGGTCATTTGTTGTCCTTTTCCATATTGGGGTGTCTCAACCATTTGTTATCCTTTCTATTTTAAGAATGAACTTGATGAGCAATTCCATCATTCACACTCAATTTGTTCCATTTGTCATTTAGTAATTGACTCCTTTTTTTTTCTTGGTCTTTGTGCCAAAACCAAAGAACAATTGACCGGGACAAATGGAGTATTTCTTAATCAAAATAATACTAACTTAGGTGCTTAGCCATTAACTCAAAAGCAACCCGACCCAAAATGACTCATACCCGAAAATGACCGACCCAAAATAACCCGACAACAAGTCACCCGAAATTGACCCGAAACCAGAAAGTTAACCGACCCGACCCGAAATGTGTGACAGACCCAAAATGACCCGACCCAAACTAACTCGGCCCGTATCCGACCCGAGTGACCCGTTTTGCCAGATCTAACTCTAGTTACACCTATCTTATACTCCCTCTGTCTCTAAATAAGGTTTACTTTTTTTTTATTTTAGGTTGTCTTACAATAAGGTTCATCATTTACTTTATTCCTTTTTTGTCTGTTTTTGTGGTTCCCATAATTTGACAAATCTTAATTCTTGTGTTATTTAAGGAGTGACTCTTATTTGCAGACAAAGGGAGTAACAATTCCTTTGCAAACAAGTTACTGAATACCCTTTTGAACCATTTTCTATAACCAACATAGTTGGAGGGGTTAAATGTAGAGTGGGTAAGTCTGATCCGACTTGATAGAACCCGAAAATATTGTTAACCAAAATTGGCCGGACCTAATGACGACTAATAACCCGATACGACTCGATATGAACCTGACTCTATGTTGACCATATTAAATTGATGACCCGACGATTAATAAAACTCAATATGACCAAAATGAGAGCGATTTAATGCGTAGTTTGATACATTTTACTTAATAATGAAGTACATATACCATATAATGGTTGAAAAAACAATTTTAAAGGTTAAAAATTTAAGTAATGCAATAAAATAACTAGATCCGGCAATGACCCAGCCCGATACATCATTTGACCCAAAATGATCCACCCGATAACAACCCGACCCGCACCGACTCATTCCTAAAGAGTAGGCTGACCCGATATGACTTGAATTCGATATGACCCAACCCGACCCGACTGACCCGATGATTGCCACCTCTAGTTGGATGTGCATTTTGTAAATGGTTTTACAGGTTTTGGATAATCTTCTTAGACTTATTGCCTGTCAGGCGAAACTATGTGAAATAAAGATGGTTCATTTTGTTTATTAGGTAGTAATGGTGTTTACTGTTTTCCTTGAATCTATTGCATTATTTCTGATCTAGTACATTAGGCGCAGGATGCTACTCATATTTCAATTAGATTCATGAAAGAAACTGAAAATCATTTTTGTATCCAGATATTTTTTATGAAATAAAACCCTGCAGGGGTGCAGCTGTGCCAATAAACAAAACTATGAAATCAACAAGAACCTGTACAAAATCAGAATGCAGTTTGCTAACAAAGTTGAAGAGTGATAAGACGGTCAGATTTCTGAGTTCTTTCCCACATCAGGTAATGCTTCCTCTATTGCTTGGGCAAATGTAGCAATTTTGTAGCTGAAGAATCCTACAAGCATTGGAATCAATTCCAGGTGCATCAGTCCGTATTGAGGAACTCCGATTCTGCACCAACAAGGGAGAATGTGGTCATCCATGCATAAATACCAAAAATGATTAATACGATTTTGTTTAAATGAAACAGAAAATCTGTAAATACACGATTTTTTATGCTGATTTGAGTTGACAGTTGGTAGCAAATATCGAGAAAAAGAATACCTACCCTATATAAACTACATATCAAAACACCTTTAAATCCCAAAAATTCACAATAGCCACTACCCTTGATAATCGAACACCAGCTCCACTCCCTTCTGCCACTTCCCATTAGAGATGGAAGTGGGCCGGCTGAGGCACCGTGCTTTTCCCCAAAACAGGCACAGCACGGGTACATTGGGCTGTTTAGTAGGTCGTGCTGTGCCTGAAGTTTCAATTTCATGGCCTTGGCACTGCACAAGGCACGGTGGGCTGGGACGGGGACATGCTTAGCCATCAACAAGCCTTGGCGTGCCAACTACTTGGTAAATAATAAAGTTTGGTTTCTGTTTCCATTGTGCATTTTTTTGTGGATTTTGGATTTCTGGGTGTGCCAAGCTTTTTTTAATGTTTTTGTTTCGTGCCTAATGGTCCAGCCCACCATGCTGTCAGTGGCCGTGCCATGTTGGGCTTAGGCACAGTGATTTTCCTATATAAAGGCATTGGCAAGGCACGCCATGCCATACCGTGGTAGGCCGTGACAATCCCGTGTCGTGCTAAAATGGGTCATGGGCCATGCTAACCCAACGGCCCACTTACCCACTTCCATCTCTACTGCCTACGAGAATTTATCAAGAAAATTACAAGTGTGCTCCCCTCACCATATCACACCCTCATCTATGTCCCTCCTTGATTCTTCACCATCTCGTACCATCAGCCACTAGCCCTAACCTCAACAACAGGCCACCAACTTACTCCCTGCGGCCACTGCCCAGCCCACTCCTGAACCTATTCAAGTTTATCAAGAAATTTACAAGTGTGCTTTTGTAAACATCTGGTTGATTAAATACTTACTCATTCCACCGATTATAAATCATGACCAACGCCACTGGAACCAATAACCTTGGCTGGTTAGCTGCCCCCCTGCATTATCAATGACACCATCACCGAAATGAATACACAATTTGGAAATAGGAGGTGAAGAAGTGAGACCAAGTTTAAGAGTCATACTATCTACTTTTTCAACTTTCTCACCACAAAAACTTATTAAATACTACAGTGTATATTTGCTCTTGCTCTGATTATTTTACATCCACAACATTTCACACCTCCGATACAAGTGTAAGCAAGACATTATCAATCCCCTCACCATTATGCTCAATATATACACATTTAAAGTTTTCAAAAGTTACGACAGATTTTCCCACACATAAAAGCTGTGATGAGCCATTAGACCGTGCATGAACAATAGGTGAAACAGAAATTAGAACGAAAATATAATAAATCATGAAATCAGAAGAATGGCACGCACTTCATTACTCTCGTAGCTCCAGTTGATGCCATAGAGTCGATGCTGTTGCCTAGCATTCGTATGTAAGCTAGTGATCCGAGAAACCCAGCACCAAAACTGAATGCAACAAAGAGCATATCATTGACCTTGGAGAAGTTGAAGGAAAATTATATATAAGACAACAACATGACCTTAGTGCCTCAAAGGTTCCCGCCATGTAAGGGGGAAAGATGTACGCAATCTTACCAATATGTTTAAAATGCAAAAAGGTTGTTTCCAAATGACCCAAGAAGGTTGCATAGTAAAATGTATCTACACTTTGCGACATCATGAAACATGAAGCATATGGTTTAAGAGTCATTTTTCTTTACTCCACGACGTCTTTTTAGCCCAGTAGGAAATGTAAACAAACCTTCAAGCTAAAATATCACCTATATGAAATAGAATTAAATGAATGTAATAAGACAACAACATGACACGTTTGAGGCATTTTGCACAGTAAACAAACAATAAACACATATACCAGAATTCATATTGACATAATGCCAAAATATCTGCTAAGCTTCTAGAGTATTACTCATTCACTGGTTGACAAAGGAAAGTATTTGTATGCTACGGCAGGAGCAGAAATGGCTTTGGAATGTTGTAGCGCAATATAAAAGTCGAAAATAGGAACTATCTTCGACTTGTCAGTGAATGATAGCACTAGAGTATCTTGTCCTCAACCAAAGGTTACTCTGGCCACTTTTTTAAGTATCGGAATCCTTGTTAATTAATCCTCTATGCATCTGAGGTAAGTTTGATACTAAAAGAAGATAGGGAAAACGTGATACACGGAATAGCTATATCTTTGATTCTGAAGACGCCGCCAATAATTCCAGAAAACCCATAAAGTCGATGCCAAGTGACACAGAAAATAAAGAACAAATCATAGAACATGCTACCTGAGCGCAATTTCAGGAGTATATGAAATATAAGCTGAAACAAAACCAACGCTGCCTATCCCCACAGTTAACAACTGCAATTTGTTCTTAAGCTGCAGATGAAAATAAATATTTTCAATTAATAGCTCAATTTTGTATAGTTGTTTTCTCAATAAAAATGGAAGAGAAAGAACATTTTAAGATTTAAGACTTCCCATCAGTGGTAATCTTTTTCACCTTATAATATTGCTCCCTTGACTGAGCAGCTAAAACTTCTGGATCTCCACGAGGCTTCTTTGTCTCACGGAGCATAACATCCTACGTCAAAAAATTTTAATTTATTAAAAGAAAATAATTCCATACCAATATACCATCTACAGCCAACATTTCAGACAAAAAAAAAAACAAAAAAAAAAAAATAGTTCCACCACATAGCAATGCCCTTGCAAAATCACAAAATCTCATTTGTGACGGCACGTATCCGTCATTTTGGAGTGACGGATACCATTTTCTCTCACAAATGACCCAAATAGAGGAGAGAGGGAAGTACATGGGGGTGCCCCCACCTTGTCCCCCCTATTCGTTTTGTGAGTGGCATGCTATGTTACTCCGACACTTCACTTAATTGTCGTGTTGCGTGTCAGACACGTGTCGGTGTCCGACACGACATGACACTTCGACACTTCAATTTAGACCACAAAACAGGAAAATTCACCCCAAATAGCCGTGTCCGACACGCCGACACGTGTCGGACACCGACACGTGTCGGCGTGTCTGAGTAACACAGGTGGCATGACCCGTCACTTGCTCCGACCCGTCTTGAGCAAGACTAACTGAAAATCCCATTATTTTACCTATGTACGAACAAACTAAGAAACTTTCCGAACAAAAATATATTTATAAATGGATCTTCATGTAATCCATGTCATAACTCATAACTTTTACCAGTTTGTATGGAACAAAAATATCAGACTTACACTGCCTCCAGTTGCGGCCTTGGTAGCTCTATCCCATTTCTCTTGTTCGCGTTTTGTAGGAGCCAGTTTCCATCTTCGCCTAGGAATTTCTTTTTTCTGTAACGGATTTTGAAGCAGTATGCTCAACAAATAAATGAAAAATGCAAATGTCACCTAGTTTATCTAGTAAGATCATTGAGTAAGGAAATATTCGGAAAAGAGAAAAAGAAAGGTCCTCATGGCCTGTGTTCGAAACTCCATCAGCATCAAAACTTCCCTTGTGCCTCGCTTTACAGCAAAAAGAAAAACAAATTATCGGATATAATGATAAAGATCAATTGGCGTACCTCTACTGCTTTAGCATTAAGCTGTTCTGCTGGTTTAGGAGTGGGTTTTAGTGAAGCGCTCAGATCGACTTCCAAACTAGCATTATTGACAAAAATATCATTGCTGACTACACTAACAGAATAAAGATGGATATTAAACTAAAGGTTGACATGCGATAAGACTATACCTGTCAAGACTCATGGCTCTATTCAGGTTAAGGAATCCAGAAGGCTCCTGCTAAATGTCAGTTGGGGTGTTAGTATTGTACCAATAAAACGCAGCAAAAGAACTATGTAAAGCAGCAATGACAAGAGCAGAAGAAGATCAATAATAGCTACACATATATCAAACATAGAAAGGAAAAAAAAAATTGAGAATCCTTATTTAGTCTCAGCATATAATGAAATGGATATGAGAGGACGAGTACAGATTGATCATTTGATTTTATGTTAGATCATTGAGGAATATGCAACCTACTACATGAATAAGAAAAAAAGGAAATCACGATTTGAAAAATCAAAATAGCGTTAACAAAGTTGCAAAAAATGTGGAGAGGTCATTTGTAGCCTTGTACGTCTTTGGTCTTTGGTCTTTGGTCTTTGGTCATCTTGCTTACATTCATCTGTCATGAGGAACGGGCACGAAGAGGTCATTTGTAGCCTTTTCCGTCTTTGTTCATAAGAGATGATATCCTTCTGGCCCCTCCCCAAGGCCCCATTGACATCCCAGCCTCAAGAAAATACATATATACTATTAATTGATCTCTAAATTCGCTTTCAGATATCAGCCACAAATACAACCACCAATATCCAAAGTAACAATAGCGAAAAAACACCATATTCAAGTCAAAGTAGCTCAAAAACAAATTACAAATGGCTTAGAGGAAGCAAAAGCAAGCTTACATCTAACCCCAAAACCTAAAATCATTTATATGATTATGCTATGCAATCGTCAACGAATGCCAAACAGCATTACTTTGATAAAACTCCTATATGGAAAGTAGAAAATCAGATTATACTAGGAGCAAACACAGGCGGCACGCTTCCGAGTTCCGACCCAATAAAACTCTCTTTGCTTACTTATTAACATTCTAAAGCTAAACAAGAATGATCAGAGGAATACATCCTTGGTTATTATGACTCAATTTTCATCATCTTCCTCGAAACTAAAAACTGGCAGATGATCATCATGATCAACAGCAAAGAAGGGCTTCCGTCCAACCAACTGTGAGACTCGTTTTGCTGCCCCCGAGTCACGTGGACTTTCATTGATTGCCCGCAATACCCTTATCTTAAGATACTCTTTACCAGCCTGCTGCTCTTGCTCAAAATTCAGAGCCTGACAAACAACTTCAGTATCCGGGTTTTCACCTCCATCATCCATACTAAAGAATGATTTCTTCCCAACCAATTGGGACACCCTTTTAGCTGGACCTGAATCTCTAGGACTCTCCATTACACAACGATTAGTCTTTATCCTCGGAACAGCTTCAAGAACATCCCACCGCTTTTTGACCTTACTATCATCAGTCCCTGGTTGTTGGTCAGCACCATCAGATTTAGAAACCAAAGAAACGCGTTTCTTCTCAGACCTCTTACCCTCATCCTCATTCTCAGGCCATGATCTTTTCCTAAGCTCTTTCAATGCCGAACTCCCCCCACTAGTAATCTGATTATACCTACTAGGAACCACTCTACCAGACTTGAACGGTTTCTTAACAGCCCCGGATTTATCCCCATCTTTAACAAAAAGTTTCTTGGGTTGAATAGACGACAAGACTCCATCTTGTTTCTTAACAGACCTATTAATCCCTATTGCAGTAGCAGCCTTATTGGGGATCAGATTCTGATTCTGAGGCTTGGTAATTGTCTTAGACCGCGATTTAGGACTAAGACTCATTGTTTTACCCCTCTCTTTAGTGACTCGCAACTCATCAATATCCTGAAGTTTCCAATAACAAGACTTTCTCCTACTCGCAGATGAGTGCACCGGAGTAATCTCAGCAGGTCCAAGACTAATACCCCTTCTCATTCCTCTCATAATCTCAGCCGGTCCTAGACTCACCCCCCTCCGATTCGGAGTCTTCACATTCTTTAGTTCTTCATCCGACCCTCTAACCCCTCTCTTAGTCGGTTCCATAATCTTGGGCTTCTTCTTTATCAGTTCAGCATTCCTCTTGGCCTTTTCGAGACGTAAGGACTCTAATCTAGTAGACAACCTAGTAATCTCCTTCTCGATCTCCTGAATCTCGAAATCCAAATTCCTTTCCTCAAGAACCCCAGTTTTGTTGGCAACATTAGTAATCATCTTGAGGGGTTTAGAATTGGGGGAAACTGCTGAATCAACCAAAGAAGGGGTTAAGTTTTCTTTGGAACAATCCGACTCAAAAGATCGATTATTATTATTATTATTATTATTATTGATATGAGACCAAGAAGAGTTGAGCGTGGTTGAAGTATCGGAAATTCCGGCATTATCAAAAGCAGCATTATCCCAAACTTGTATATCTCTGAAATTCATTTTTAATTTTGAATTTCTGGGTAGTAATCGGAATTGAATTAGAATTGAAATGAAGTAAAAAAGAGAGATTGTTGTGTTTGATTGTATTTTTTTGAATTGAATTGAGTTTGTGATTGTGGGAAGTGAAGAAGAGTATAATGAAGGAAGAATATGTAACCGTTGGAAGGAGAAATAAAAACGTTAAATAAGCACGCTCCTTGGGAAAGTATTGGCCGTTGGATCAAGAACGGCTACTCTCTACATACGCTCCAATTATTATTTTGGAATTTTTATTTTATTTTAATGGGACCAGCTAATATGGCTAACACTACATATGACAAAGCCCAATTAAAATGTCCAACAACGACGATGTTATAAGGGAATAAAGGGACTTTTGGCCTTTTGGGTCACATAATATCATGCACTCACCAAACTACTTTACAGCCAAAAATATCGGCCCCAAAATCACCCTAACTTTTTTTTTTTTTTTTTTTTTTTTTTTTTTTTTTTTAACAAGGGAACCCGCAGGCAGCGGCCGCAGTCTTTGGTGCACACAGGTGATAACCTTCAAACCACACATACCAGGTAAGCCACCCGAGAATGATAGATTCGAGTTTAGCTAAAAGGCATAGAGTCATAGACCATACCATAAATATTCCACAAAATTGCTCTTGAAGAGACTTGAACCTAAGACCCTTGCAAATTACACCCAAATAATAGTTTTAGGTCCATTTCGGTCTAAGACCAACCGAACCGATTATTTCGGGTTCGGTCCGGTCCAAATAAAGTTTTAGTTTCGGTCGTCTTCGATCCACCAAATTTTTAGTCTCGGTCTTCGATTCGAACCGGTTTGCGCCGGTCTGGTCTTGGACATATGCTCACCCTTAGATTAGATGTATCTCGATTTGTAGATAATGAAAAAAAATACAAATAAATAAATATTTATTTTATTTTATTAATAGGTTTAGAGTCTTTTTCTAACAATAATTTTGAAAAGAAAAAATATTAGCATTTTTTATATGGATGTAACGTAATTGTCAAATTGGGCTCCAATTAGAATTGAACGATCCCAAACCAAGACCAAGTCCTTGTACTCTTTATTTCATTTTTCAACCCCACCATCATACCAATGTCCATTCCTCCACCACCACCCTTCTCACCTCACCATCCACTGTCGCCAAGCCAACCATATGTAGTCTGTCACCACCACAACCACCTCTAATATCCCCCTCTCCACCGACATCAAAACCGCCACCACATAAAAACACAATTAAATTAACGGTTTTTTCCCATGGTACCCTCGAACTTTGGCAGATTACACATGGTACCCCTCATTTTAAGTTTCTACATATGGTACCCCTGTGTTTACCTTTTTCTTTCCCAAAATACCCTTCACCAAACTTCCGTCATCACTTCGTTACTCCTTTGTCTAATGACCCCATTTTTTGTTATTTAATACACTAATTTCCATCATCTAATACATTAATCCTAATTTTATACCATAAACTAACTTTAATATCTAAATTCTCAACCCACCCATTATCATTTATCTCATCTTCTTCACCATCACCCCAAAAAGTCTCCTCTTACACCCATCACCAGACCAACCGCCGCCATCATTATTCAACGATGACGGATTGGCGTTGTTAGGGAGAAATTAAACTCACCATCGATTTCCGCACTCAAATTTATTAATTGAATGCCACCTACCTCACACCTCCGACACCGCCGTCGACGAAAAATGACATGGCAACAACGACGATAACGAACTGTTCCACCGCCTCCACATAACCACCATCTCTGGAACCCGCCATTACCAGAATCCCGCACTACCTCAAAAATCCCCAAAATCCTCCGATCAGCCGCCACCCCCTTCTACCCCTCACTAAACCACCATAACCCTCGTCACCCCACCATCACAATCGCAACCTCTCCCCTCACTGACCCTCAACCACCAAAAGACCGCAACACCAAAGTTAATAGGCGCGACCGCCAACCTTAAGAAGCAATAAGAGCAGGGGCGCATCTGGGTTGACCGTACGCCGACCCTATGCAGTGGCGGTGGGTTCCGTTGATTGAGAAACATGGATGATGGCGATTATGGTGGGTTTCGATGATGGAGAGCATATGAATGATGATGAATTGATAATAGAGGGTATGGTGGTCGGTGAAATAGGATTAATGAATTAAATAACAAAAAAATGGGGTCATTAGTAAAAAGAGTAACGGAGTGATGACGGAAATTTGGGAAAGGGTATTTTGGGAAAGAAAAAGGTAAACACAGGGGTACCATATGTAGAAACTTAAAATGAAGGGTACCATGTGTAATCTGCCAAAGTTCGAGGGTACCATGGGAAATATCCGTTAAATTAATAATAAGTATGAACTCAGTAAGTGATTTAGCTAACAACACAATCCTATAAACTTGAAAGTTATTCATAACATTAATAGATACTTCTTCTATTCCATTAATTTCTTTACGTTTAATTTTTGTACAAATATTAAAGAGCGGTCAAAACAAGTGAAGTAGGGAGCCATTTGGTAATGAAAAGACTTTATTACCCCCAACATAAGTGGGGTAGGAAGGGTATCATAGTCATATAGAATAATTGTAAGTGACTAAAAATATAAACGTAAAGAATCTGTTAGGGTGCAAACTCATGTCTCACATCGGTAGAATAAAGATAGAAGATTATCTTTATAAGTATACAGAGAAGATAATAGTATGAGGCCTTTTGGGAAGGAACCCAAGAGTAAATCCGTGAGGACTTGGCCCAAAGCGGACAATATTGTACTATTATGAGCCGTGGACACAGATGCAACAGAGGCCCAATAGAAGAAAATTCACTCTTCCACATAACAAGTGGTATCAGAGCCCAAGGTTAAACTTGGGCTTAGGCCCCGTCAAATGGTGGAGCTTGGAGAGCGGGACGGATAGCATTTGCGAGTCATGGACGCATGGGCTCGATCAGCCTGTTTGCAAAGCTCCGGTCCATGGGAGGTACGTTCGGGAAGCATAGAGCCAAGATTTCAAGGTGGCGTACACTATAAGGCGTGGAACTCATATACCTCAAGGAGAGCTAATATGTTCGCGAGAAGCGACATGGGTCTCACAATGGTTAGACGATAGGCTGTCCACGAGAAGATTGTCAGCGACCCGGCGAGGTGGGCTGAGGCTTAGTGGAGGCAACATTGGTCTCATAGTGGTGAGAGGGCAGACCATCTAAGAAAAGATCGTCAGCGACCACGGGAGGGAGGCAGAGGCAGACTGAGGCTTAGTGGAGGCAACATTGGTCTCACGGTGGTGAGACGGCAGGTCATCCAGGAGAAGACCGTCAGCGACCTGCGATCTGATGTGGTGGGCTGAGGCTTAATGGAGGCAACAAAAAGCGCGCGGTCCATGGTAAGTTCGAAAGCGGTCCGGTGTGTGGCGCACAGAGGCAGTGGATTCGGACTTAGTCGAGTGTTATATTGGATATAGAGGAGTTTGGTACGAAAGTGTAGCAGAGTCCCATGAAGGACACTAGGCCCCTGAGGAGACACGTGGTGTATCGGTTCAGGGAAGGTTAAGTCTTGGTGATGCTAACGGTGTCTAGAAAGTTGGAGCTGTAGGGTGTGTGAAGTTGAAGTTGAAGTTTTCTATGGAGGTCACCATCTTGGTTTGAGGGGATGATTTGTTAGGCTGCAAACTCATGTCCCACATCGGTAGAATAAAGATGGAAGATCATCTTTCTAAGTGTCCAGAGAAGATAATAGTATAGTACAAGCCTTTTGGGAAGGAGCCAAAGAATAAATCGGTGAGGACTTGGCCCAAAGCTGACAATATCGTATTATTATGAACAGTGGACACAAATGCAGTAAAGGCCCAACAAAAGGATATTCAAGACTTGAATGGAACTGAAGAGGTAAGAAAAACCACTGTTCATCATGATTGGTTAGAAAACGCCCAAATTTTGATTAGTTAATTGATAAATGAATGGGGAAGATGAAGAATGGTATTGAGAAGTTAGAAACAAGGAGTGACATTGGAGTATTTTATTCGGGGATACAAATTGAAATAAGAATGAAACTTAGGGTTGGAAGTAGAAGAGAAGTGGTAGTGTCGTGGTACTTGTAATTAATAGATGGAATTATAGAGAGTGTGATAGCCATGGATAGGAAGAACTCGTAATCGAAGTTGGTGATCGTCCATGATCAATTTGGACTTGTAGTTGTTCCACGCGGAGATCATTATGTCCTTCCTTCTTGAGCCGCAATGTCCTCGTCCATTGCTCCCATATTAAAGAAGGAACCACCACTACATAGTGGTATGTAGGTTGTTATTATGATTGTGTCGCAGTGGTGGCGGTGTGGTAATTGGGCAAGTGGTGCGGCTCGAATTAGTTGCTGCAATGGTTTAAGGCCAGATGATGCAAATGAACATGGGTGGGGGAATCTGAGAGAATTAAATTAAATTAAATATATCTAAAGTAGAATTAATGGCTGATTATTAGTTAAGAAAGATGAAGCAGTAAAAGGTGATAGTTTACCTGGACAGGTGGAGAGACAACTTCAGCAGTAGCAGTAGCAGTAGCAGCAGCAGTAGTAGTAGTATCCTCCATATCTTGAACCAACTTCTGTAAGCGCGGCATAAAATCATTATTCCAAATAAGTTCAGAAGACGTAACGGGATCCTCTTTTTCACCACCCCAATACTTACGGAGTTTCGTGCTTGTAGGTGGGCCCCCGTATTCACCCGGAGCCACACCCGTCGACCATTTCATTGGCTTTTTATCTGGTAGGATTATCTTTGTAGGCATCATCGGCTGCCTTGATGGATCTTGTGAATTCATTTTTATTTGTTTCATTGTTGCTGTTACGGAGCTTAACATTGCCATTTCTATTTCTTTATGTTGGAGGGAGATTGAGGATGTCAACTTGCGGAAAACTGTTTATGTGGACCATAAATTTCATGATAAATACGGAGTATATCTCTAATGTGGGAGTGGGACGCAGGGGTTTTTTCATCATTTCATGCTCATCTTCTATTTACTAAATAAATAGTCGAAACTCCAACTTTTTTCGCTTAAAATATACAAAGTATTTCCTAAAATAGTGCGTGATATTTTTAGCATATACTATAGGTATGAATATAATAGGTTATAAATGGATATAATCTTTTATATTTAAATATTTATCACATTCAATATTTCACATTATGCACTAATTTATCTCTGATAAAAAAAAATTCATTTTTTTAAAGAACTTTATGATAAAAATTCGTTGACTTTTTATGATAAAAAGTTGCTGTTAAAAAAATGTTATTAGTAAATATTTGTTAAAAATTCATTGACTTTTTTTATGATAAAAAGTTACGGCTAAAAAATATGTTATTAGTAAATATTTGTAAATTAACATCATTAATTTCTCAGTAAAAAAAAAAACAAAAAAAAGCTTTCAGAAAAATACTCATTTCATTACTTACAATTTTAATTTTTATTTCTCTAATGAAAATATAATAAAAAGCTATAAACCAGAAAAATAAATGAAACTCTATATATACCGTGCATACATTGCACATGACATTCAATAATTTGTACTGACATTCAATAATTGCACGTGACATTGCACGGGGTCTATACTAGTTTCCTAATAGCTTGTTATTCTCCACTTGTTGGAAATTCCATATCTATCAAAATCAATGTTTTTTTAATTTGTACTCTATATTTTAAATTTGATGATAATAAAATATAATATACGGAAAATTTTAGTAGTTACTGATTTTTTGTTTTGCCAGACGTAAAAATATGCTATTACTAACGGATTACTTTGTCATGCATCAAAACTCAAAAGTATGTTGATACGATAGATTGGACACGAATTTCAACATCCACAACGTCAACGTCAACAAATTACTAAATAACGGTGACGGTATGTAATAAACTTCCTAATTTGCCCCTCTTAAGTCCTAACCCAAACATTTCAATAATTTTTATTGACAAACAATTTAAAAAACAAATCGATTGAATAATAAACAATTGAAAAATCTTAGATTTGATCCACAGAATCGAAAAACGTTAAACTAATCGACGGAGAATGAATCGCTATTTTCCTAATATCAAAACAATGATTTACTCACTGAAACAACGTTAAACTAATTGACGTAAAATAAATCGATTTTAAATAAATCAAACGTCGAATTATTAATCATTACAATGTAACTAATCGACGTAAAACGAAATCAACGTCAAACATATCGATATTAAGTAACTCTCAGCTTTAAACGGTCATAACTTACGTTCAAGACTTGATATGGAAGTAATTACAAGTGGAGGTGATAGCTTATCCTTTTATAATTCTAATGGTAGGTCATACGCGTAAAACAAAAAAAAAAAAAAAAAAACGAGGGAGATATGGCCATTTTACGAAAATGCGATGGTCAAGAAAACTTTGGACGTGAAACATACAGGTTTGGACGTGTATGGTCCATCCGAAATTCCACAAGTGATATAATGATTTCTCCTTGAAGATATAGAGAAGAGTAGAAATATAATCATACAATCTTCTAAACAAAAAATTAGTTGTTACACTGTTCTTTCAGTTCGCTATCATCCAGAGTCCCACTACCTTGGTTGATTCATCTCATCAGCCAGTGGCATTCACATTTCAGAAGCTCTCGTGCATGGAATATGAGACACTATACCAACACCTTGGTTCATTCATCTCCGCATTACACGCTGGCGTTCTCGTTTACGGAAACGATCAAGCATCAGTTCATCGGTTGCAGCTAGTCTTCTCCCAGAAGGATCTCCGGGATTGTCACCAGGTCTTGATCCCACTCCATTATCCTCCACACCTCCATCCTTGAATAGTTCAGGATGCTCTGAAAGAACACCAAACAGAGAAAGTCTTGAACGACATGGTCCAACATGTGAATGTTGGTGAGACCAACTCATATCCTTAAATTAAGTCACAAATACTCATACAAGACTGTAGTCATATGAGAATAAAAAGAGGTTATTTTTGAGTTAGTGCGTTAATGGTTTAACTAGTTTAGATCCCGCGCAATAAATGCGCGGTATGCCGGTATTTATAGAGTTTTATTTTTGTGTTACTTAATCATGCTAAATTAACACGTCATTAGTTTTTCATATTTTATGTCATTATATTTTGATATGAGAAAAAAAAAATGAACTGTAAAATTATTCCAAGAAAATTGAGTAAAATTGAACTGTAAAATAATAGTGGTATCTCATTAATGTAATTGTCCATTTTCCTCGTTATTGTATTTTGTTTCGAGAAAAAAAAAATTAAACTGAAAATTAATTCAAGAAAATTGAGTAATGTGCTTAAATGTATTTTTTTATACCAAAAACTAATGAATCCAATTTATAAATTCTCTCAATTTTTTTTATCATGAAAGTAATCAAAACGATTTATAGTTTTGTTTATACATATTACATAGTATGAGTCAAGTAATTCTCAAATAATAACATCAGTAAAAAATTTAATATTTAATATTTTTATATTATTTATATTTTAATTTAAATATTATAGTTTAGCGTTTAGTAAAAATTATATAATTTGATGAAAAGATTAATTTTAATGAAAATAATTATATAATGAAATATATTATAATTATTAATTTTCTTATTTACTAGTAAATACTAAATACAAATAAATTATCAATGGTTTCCTTATTTAAAAAGATGCTTTTTGGAGGGAAAATTTGTGAGTTCACCTATTCATTTAGTAGATAGGGGATTGTACATTGAATGGGTTGATCTTAAGTGTGAGGTTTTGCCACGGAAAAAGGTTTATGCACCGCAAATATTAACGTTAATAATGGGGAAGTGATTGAAAATCAAAAGGCATTCTTTAGCATAAATAGTACTCAGATTCGAAGTCTACTCTTTTGTATTATGGGCATATGTTCAAATTTCATTATGGTCAGTATTTTAGCATGTTAGGGAAAATAAAATAAAAATGAAATAGTTGACATGCGCCCGAGCCGCCCGTCAACATTTTAGCACTAATTCTCCTCCAAAAAAAACCAACTTTTTGCACTGACTGATGCAATTGACAAATGACAAGAATCTAGATAGAAGTATTAACAAGAAGGGTAAAATGCAATAATTAACCATAACCCTTTCTCTCATTCCATCTCCCAAGTATTCCCAGACATATATTGAACATTAAGGGTGTGTTTGGATAGCAAAAGTGGAGGGAAAGGGAGGGGAGGGAGAAGGAGGGAAGAGAAAGGGATGTAAGGGAAGGGGAGGGAGAATGGAGGAGGTCATTTTCCCTCCAAATCTTGCCTTTGTTGGAGAGGAAATAATTTGGCTTGGAGGGGGGAAGTGGAGGGATTCATTTTCCCTCCCCTCAAAATCCCTCCACCTCCATTTTGCTAACCAAACAAAAGATTTATCATCCCTTCCTTTCCCTCCCCTCTCCTTCCCTCCAAATCCTCCTATCCAAACAGACCCTAAATTCTAGAAATTGACAGTTTGAAAATTGAAACGGTAATGACAAAATAGAGTCAGCAAGTAAACAAACCTCTCCGAAGTTTTTCAGCATAATCTTTTCCGCGTTGGAAGTAGTCAGCATTATGACTATATGAACTGCCGGATTCGGTCTTTGACCGTCCTGTCAATCTCTTTTCCTGTAGAAGCTTCTTGGCCGCTTCTGTTTCCTCAATATTTTTTAACTTGTATCTGCAAACCAGATAAAGAACGCATAATGTAAAATGAAAATAATCAGCCATTCTTGTGCAGAAGAACAAAATAGTAAATAAAAAACTGTGTTCTCATACTCGATTGGGAGTTGAATTTCAGCAATCCCTGTGGTCCATTGTGTAGAGCTTTCTTCTGAGTTTTTTTTCGTTACCTAAATTTAGCAATTCAGCATCAAGAAATTAATAAGAACAACAAGTACTTTAATCAGCTCCACTAAGTTGTCAACGTGAACATACAGGTACAACACAATTTTATCAACTGGAAAGTAGACCATTTATTCAGGGTCATAGCATGGACACATGGATACAGCTCATGGTTCAGTCTCAACAACAAGACATATTATCGTAGTCTGAAAACTCTGCATCAAAAGCAATATTGAAATATTATGCAGGTTATAGTCTTTGTGGTTTGTGGGAAGCAATCCTCTCAGATAAATAATTCTAAAGAACGGCAACCAGGCTTATTCACAATGTCATTAGCAAGTGGCAAAATATCTTTCAATAATCTAAAGATTCAGAAAGCGACAAAATGAGCATCATTTGCATACAATTGGAACTATTTAAAATCATGTGAACAAGACTAGAATCAGCAAATGTATTAGCCTATGTGGCGTAAAAGGATGGAAATGGACATGGCACACCAACGTAACACATGAGAGAGTAGGAATCTGTGGCAGCAGTCCTTTTTATGTACCACCAACAACATAGAGCTTCACAACATCAACCATACCCTAACTCTCTCTGCTCTTCCCTCCCTCCCTCCTTCCTAACTTTTTGAAGATCGCTTTAGCCTGAATATCAGAGGATTTAGTTGAAGTGACATGAGCGAAACGACATAGGTCTGTAATCTCTTAGGAGTGCGCTCGTAGAGGGTCTTCTTCCATTATCATGGCCAGATGGGTCTATCAAGTATTCCTGCATCAACCAACCTAATGTTTTATGTCTTTGAGATTTTAAGTATCTGACATATGTCCAAAGAATGACCAAGATTGTCCGTCAGCTATGGCCAGTGTGTGCTGACATGGACATGACACGGATATATGAGCCTAAGAAGAGTTTCTGTGCTTCAAATCATCAAGAAAACAAGGAGAAGTTGATTCTTCCATAACTCACAATGATGTAAGAGAATTATTTCTAGAAAATGAACCACGATGACTGGCAATAAATAGATCCCACTTAAGGAGACACCCACTCTGAAGAGGGTTTTGCAGGGACTTTCAGCCCTGAATAGCACTAGGGTGTAGACTGTAGAGTAATTGCCGGAGTCATACATCTGACAAGCAACACACTACAATGTCACTACTCACTAGTAATGACTAACGCTAAAGTTGTTGTTGAAACTGTGGTTGGGTCATAATAAAAGATAAACAGCTCAAGTATGAGAGTGATAGTGAAAAATTCATAACAAAGCAATAGGGTTGGGACATGGGGCTGTCAGCCGACATAAAGTCAAGACCCAAAGCCTTGGAGAGAGAGCAGGCCCAAGTGTGGTGGGAAAAAGAAAGATGGTATAGTAGTAGTACAGTAAAAATAGGAAAACACAAGTATCACTAATAAACTAGAAAATATAGAGCTCGGCATGCCTTTCGAGGTTACTTGTATTGAGAAAAGAGAAACTATTTTTCTAATAGTGACCATGGTCAAGGGAAATCACTAATAACAATGACCTAATAACTAATCAGGCGTTAGCATATATCAAGCTACCAACCCACTCATTCCTAATGTAGGCAGTTATCAAGACCAATAGTCTTTGTCAAGGCCTTTATGCAGGAAAGCAACAATGCCAAAGTTGAAACTTCATCAATCACTAAAAGGATAAGCTATCCAATCCACCAGAAGTATTAATGAGCATCGCCGGCTCCTATTTTCCTAAATCACTTATCACATAGGACTTGCAAAGGCTCCTCCCTCCTCCACACTCCGTAAGGATGTGCAATTTCAATATTTTCATAGAAAGCAATGAATGCAACCTTTACAGCATAGAATAGAAACAGTGATGAAATTATCCCAACAAGAGAAGTGAAAAGCCTTATTCAAAGAGGGGACATATGAATGACGAATATGCACGTAACAAGATGTTCTACACTTAGCTAATAGATATAGATGCAGAAAGGAAGCAGACTTACTTTCAGATGTTCAGGTATTTTATATAACTCATCTTCGGCATCTGTAAATTTACTCTCTGCTTGTTCCGTAGTATTATCATTCTTGCCTCGTTTCTTCGCAAGCTCCTGTTCAATAAACTTCAACCTGTCAAATTGAGGGTTAAACTCAGAAAGCATAAACTAAAGAGGCCAAAAGATCTTAGGCGAGCAAGTATGGATCAGAAATGAGAGTAATATAAAAGAGTCGGAGAAACTAGAAAAGAGAGGAAGCTAGTTACATATTTGGATCTTCAACCATGACTGCAGTTTCTTGTGCAAATGTGTCCTGCAACACCAACTCTTCTTTGTCCCCATCCACCACACCTTTATCGCCAATCTTAGCAATGACACTTGAAGACTGACTTACGGGGTTAGTTGCAGGGATTCCAGATTTCCTTCCCCTTTGCTTTTGAAGCAATTTCACTTCCTCTAACACCAACCTGCTCAAATACAAGGTCAGAAGTTAACATCAGATCCCTGTCTACCAATAGTAAACTGCAAAGATAGACTAAAAACTAAGAGGTCAAACCTTGTTTCCTCATCATCTGACGCATTGTCGCCAGATGTTTCTTCATCATCAATCTTTCTTTTCCTGAAGTTTTTCGGCATGCTTTTCCAGAACTTTAAAGAAAAATAAAGCACACAATAGCAGCACCCTTGACAAGAAAAAATAGGTTACTGTGAGTATCAGCGATGAAGACCACCAGGAAATCAACTGAAAACAACTAAGACGCAATTAATTCAATTAAATCAACTGCCCCGGCTATTCGCAGCGGGATTATCAGGCTAGAAACTTATTTAACCAAATTATCTTCCCATTTTGGGCAATTGAATTGACTTCCTCCAGGATTGCATATCCAGAGCTGTTGAATTTTAAGGCTAAATTTCTACACTACCTACCCATCACAAAATGCTTAATTTGATTATAATTAACCTAACAAAAATAGTATTAATTTAACATAAGAAACAAAAAAGCAGACAAAAGAAAGAAAGATTAACATACCAGAATAACTCAAGAACTGAAGTAAAAGGCAATAAAATCTGGAGAATTTGATGAATGACAACAGTTGAGCAGAAGATGTAAGAGTAATTACTACTACCACTGCAGAAGAGATGGAAAGAGAAACTCCGTTGAGGCTTACTTTAGAAGCCCAGACCCAAGTCCGATAGACGGTCTCTAAGAGCACAAATATTATCCTACAACCGGTTGTATAAGAGCTACGTACAACCGCGTCAAAGTTATCGAGTTCTCACAAAAAGTTGTTGAGTTATTTTACAAGTTATTGAGCTATTTTACGAAGTTATTGAGCTTAATAATTATTCTGTTAAACTCAACAACTTTATATCATAACTCGATAATTTTGTTAATAGAGCTCGACAACTTTGCAACAAAGCTCCACAAAACTGAATAAGTTGTATATACAACCGGTTGTATAATCCATTAACTCCTCTAAGAGGGGGTAATGATGAGCGTGGTTTAAACAGGTTGGTACGTATCAACTTCGGATAGTGTCAGCTAATTAACGGGTTTGGGTCTATTGCAGTTTATATCGAGTTATCGTGGGGTTAGGTCATTATGAGGTGACAAGTTATAAGTCGGTTTGAATTCGTCTAATTCACTACTAGACATGTTATCAACATATGTTTTAGGGTTATTTTCTTTTATGGACATGATTTTTTTGCCCAACGTATCTATTGTCAATAGGGTTATTTTCTTTTATGGACATGATTTTTTTGCCCAACGTATCTATCGTCAATAGGTTTTTCGTTTATCTTAACGATTCAAGAAGATAAATTCCTAATTACTAATAATATCATGCTTTACCTTTTTTAATTGACGAAATTTGCAAATATTACACCCGTTGTGACTAAACTTGACTCATAAATGCACATATATATATATAAATTGTTTTACTATGAAGTTATCGATCCAAATTAATTAATTATGTAATGTATAAAATATCGTAATTGCTCTTTTGTTGACGTTTTACACTTTGACAGACATTTTGCCATAAATTTTCCATCATTTACCCTTATTGTAATTAGGGTTGAGCAAAAAATCCGATTATCCAAATTGATCCGATATTCGATCTGAATTTGATCCGAATTTTTGGATATCCGATCCGAAAGTTAAGTTTGATTTGGATATTTGATCCGGAATCTTTGGTTTTGGTTTGGATATGGATATTAGAATTAAAACATTTGGATATCCGATCTGATCCGAAACTATATTTTTCTAGTATAATTTCGAGAAAATAAAATTTTATTTGATACAACAACTTAATTAATGTTTTAAATATTAGAGAAATATCTAAGTGGTACTTAAATTTTATGTCGAGAACATTGGAGTAAGAATACTAAAGAAAATCATCATATAAGACTATGAATATAATCGTGTTTCAAACTTAATTTTAAAGTAAATTCAAAATTATGGATATCCGGTGGATATCCGCATCCAATCCGATATTTTGGATAGCTTAACATTGTATATCCGAAACATTTGGTTTGGATATTGGATATCTAATTTCAAGATTTTTAATATGGATATCCGATCCGAACTAGCACTGTAACACCCCCATATACCAGGGAGCCTTAACAAGACCTTCCTTAGCATATAAAGGCGTTACCATCTCGGTTGCCCGAGGAAAGCAATCATCAAAAGTCGATAAAAGAACATTTATAGTTTATTACAAGTGATTAAACCAAAACTACTTATACAAAATATACAACTCAACATCCTTATGTGAACTATCCTTGACGTAACTCGTGAAAGACCCATCTCTGCCAAGACTCTAGCTAACTTCCAAGACATCACCTGTAAGACTGACTGCTCACCATAAGGGATCACGGCAGACACAACAGAAACAAACAAGAAGACAAACCACACAGGGTCAGTAACTGAAGAAAGACACAACAACAACAGCCAACACACTACAGACACAACCAAGCATACACACAAGCCACAACCACTCCAACCAATCACCATCACCGACTGTCCACTGGACCAGCCCTGCCAGTGGGGGACCGCAGCCGTACCCACTAAATCCCCGCTCATCATACCGAGCGATAACCCTGTCCCATTAATATGCACATCCCCTCCCGTGACGGGTTCCACGGAGGGCGAAACTAGGGCGTGAAGCCACTCCCGCAAGTGACTCCACTCAGCCAGGGACGCGCCCCGAATATCACAGAAAGTTATACAACAACAATCAACAATATAAACCAACAACCGTCACAATCACCAGCAACCAATATCACAATCAATCCAATCATACCGACGCCACACACAACACAACAAACGACACACTAGACAACCGACATAAACTGAGTAAGCGAACCTACCTTTAGCCAACCGCAGCGATTCCTCGTTCAATCACATGACGTCAACCAAGCAAGCAATACCTCTATACAAACAGTACAAACGCCTATTACTATCACCACAACCCTACAAGAAACAACAACGACAAAGATGACGATGATGACATACCTACGCATAGCATAACGGCGTCAAGACCGCTACCCGACTCAAGCAACCTATCCCCAAGGCACAAGCATCCTCAAAGGCTCCCATGGAAGGAATTATGGTGAAGGAAATGAGAAAAGGCAACATCTAGGTCTGAAGGAAGGAGGCGGAAATGATTTGCGATTCTATCAAAACACGATTATAAACCCTCGTTGTAAAGACGCTACTCGATCAAGTAACTAACTTACTCGATCGAGTGACCTCTACTCGATCGAGTGCTCCAGCTACTCGATCGAGTAGCCTCGACTAGATCGAGTACCACTTTACCAAAGCTCATCCTGACACAAGACATCTCCTGTACGGTTTCCCGAGGACTAAGACATAACACCAAGGTCGGTCAACGTCGGTCAACGGGTCCCTAAAAGGACGGGTATTACAGTCTTCCCCCCTTAAAAAGAACTTTGTCCCCGAAGTTCGGCTCATCCTCTCCTGAACCACACGACAAAGAACTAAAGTCAACACCACCGTTTACTCGACCCAAGTCAAAAATACTGTTTAGAAATATTATCCCACTACGTATGTCTATCAAACATCATCATCGTCAACCACTTAACACACATCACACACTCAACCTCAACAACTACTAACTTCCTTTTTAAGCTACTAAACACATATCATACACCAATACAATCAACTCGATTATCACTTATACTACTACATCGAATTACTCAGACATGTACCAACACGATTGCGAGACTGTACTTTCATTCATCACCGGTCAACAACTACCACTTACCAAAACACACAACCCGACTGATTTGTCACAAGTTCACCACGACACATGTGTCATTATACTCAATTACCCTGACCTTACAACACGATTCCGCTAAAATCATTAAAGTTTCAAGTCATCACTTTTAAAATATCACCGAAACAAAGTATACAACCTGCTATACCATTCGACAATTGTTATAAATCCTTACTCAAATGTACTACAACCACTATGGAGCTACCAAAACATACATATGACACTATAAAACACACATATGAAACTATTGAAGCAATTATTCACATACTTAAAAATTGCCACAAAATACCGCAAAATTGTTATAGTTACATCATTTTTCTTTTGCGACATTACTCTTCCCCTCTAAAAAGGAACTTCGTCCCCGAAGTTCACCATCCAACCACTTCTCTATTCCTCACCCGATACAGACGACATTACTTTGACATTACTCATAAACCACCAAACAACATTGATTCACGCTCATAAGACCTACTCCTTGACATTACTTACGTACAATTCATACCACATAAACCACAGATATCACGTAACATAGCGCGGATATATTGGTACAATTAATAGTAAATTCAACAATTATTGTAAAACTACCTTTCTGAACAATTGGCAATATCATAATTATAGCATTTGATTAAACCACGACAGATGGTACCCGCATGAAGGTTACAAGGTAATACAAATACCGTTAAAACTGCGTGCAGTGATCAACATCGATACCCGACTCATGACAGAACAACACTTTATTGACATTACTTAACCAATACTCGCAAGTCATAGACATATATATGCAAATATGAACTTAAACAACATCACTTGCATGCCAAGTCCCCGTAACAATATGTTTTATTGTCCCGACGCACCTACCTCGCATAGAATTTTACTCATGCCCAACCACAAGTTAAAATAAGACGATCGGTGAAGCCGAAACATGTCACTAAGCACCAACAATCATGAATAATATAAAGGCAATCAAAAATAGAAGGATTCAAACAATTTAAACATCGAAATGTGCCTGTAACAGTGACACTCGATCGAGTTGGTGAGGCACTCAATCGAGCTGGCCCTACTCGATCGAGTCTCTTAGCTACTCGATCGAGTAGCCCGAGATCAGAATACCCCTCCAATTGCCACACTTGCAGCTACTCGATCGAGTGAGGGGCACTCGATCGAGTTGCCACAAGTCCCAAAATTCCCTAAGCTCCAAACATGAGATATATAATCACATAAATACGGGTCGGGATGCTAACCCGACCCACAAATCCTGTAAAACAAGTCCAGAAATATGCAAGTACGGCCTTATGGCCGTCGATACAAACCAAGTCCAAAAGTACCAGCCGAAAACAAACTAATATCCATCATAAACTACGAACATAAAACAAGGAAATGGAGTATCATCACTCATGCTGCTGCTGCTCAACCATCACACCATCCTCATCACCACCACCACCCGAAGTGCCTGCTCTTGATGCACCAAGACCCGCATCACCACCGACTCCAATATCTGGTCTCACGTACCAAGGGGTCAGACCACCGTAGGGGTACGCCTGAGGCTCTCCCCAAGTAGACATGTCCACCCCATAAGAGTGGAAAACCCCGCTGCTATCCCCGACTCCCCTCCACCAAACCGGATGAGGTCCTGAGGTCCCAATACCCTGAACATACGCCATCTCATGCAAGTTCTGGATTGTCAAGATAGAAGACACTCTCTCGGCCAGGTAGCTCTCATGCATCTTCGGGGTATCAAACGAAGGGTAACCAGGGAACGGGTACTGTGGTGGTACTGGCTGCTGTGGCTGTGTCTCAGCCACTCTCTCCCTCACTCTGCGTGGTCCCCTTCCCAACCTAGGTTGTTCCTCCTCAGCTCTCTCGTTCTCCCCCTTCCTCGGCTCGGGAATAACCTGTAGGATGTCCGGGTCAATGAGGTACGTCTGCCTCACAGGGCGCCCCTCCTCCTCCTCATCCTCGTCATAGTCGACAGACACCACTGCCGCGGGTAAAGGCTCTATCACTGGAAGATGCTCCGGGACTGGTATCCGCATCCAACCCATACCCAACACCCTTCATGCTAAACTCCCATCCGCCAAAGTTCTCAACCATTTCTGGTCGAGAAAGTAATGACGGTCTAAGGTAGGTACTGTGGTGGTCAAGGGAGTATAGGCCGAGGAAGCCACGGAGGATGTCAACCTCTCTGCTAAACGTGTGGTAATGGCACCACAACTCAGGAATCTAGTGTCAGACGAGGCCATCAAAGCTAGACTGGCACACACCATGGCAGGGGCACTAAAGATCACTCTCTGAGACCGCTCGGGGTTAAGGTACGCCATCAACAACATCAACTCATGTGAGTTCAACTTACTCACATCCTTTTGTGGACGCGGGCCCACGGGGGCGCTTGGGAGGGAGAACAAGCGTTTGCATTTGTGGAGTCGCCACCAATTTATTGTGGAAAATTGGAAACCGTTCGAATACCTCGTGCCATGTCAAGACACAAAGTAGTGACATGAGCACCAAGAACTCGTTACCCTTAGCATTCTATGTCTAGAATGACTCTCGTGGATGCCAATGAACACGGATGTTCACAGAGATCTGGAGTAAGGGGTGAGGGTACGTATTAGGAAGCTCTTTTGATCGAACACCTAATCCCGCCCGCCTCGATAGCGGCCTCTACTAATGATTAGGGAAGTTAACTATACTCGATATATTGTCGATTATATGCATGCAATGCAACATCCAACGTTTTAATCCTAGCATGTGAGAATTAGACTAAGTCGGTGAACAATTAATTTAGCAAACAATTAGGCCGAAGTAGGAATTTAAGTTCAATTACATGTGAAGGCATACAAATGGTACAATAAAAGAAATACAATAATGCAATACAAAATTACAATAATTACATCAGAATCAATGATTTATGTCGAAAATACTTTTAAAACGGATAATTTGAGAAAGAATGAATAAACGAATTAACGAACAGGAATTATGCGATAATACGATTAATAGTTAATTACATACGTAAACTAATTAAACTAGGTCAAGGCAGAACGGAAGTTCAGAGACAGAAATCAATTTGGAACAGGCGCAGTAGAGCTGCGCCCTCTGGAAGAGGCACAGCAGTTGCTGCGTCTGTTCCAAGGCTGAGTTCTGGCTGTGAAGCCGGAACTGCAAATCGTTAATATTCTTGGGTGAATTTAATGATTGATTATGATATTCGACTCGGATGAAAGTGATTTAATACATTAATTACATGCGAATGAGTCATAAGAACGATAAAACATCGATGAAACGAATGTAGATGAATTAATTACATGAATGAAAGATGATTAGTGACATGGGTGAACTAAATAGGTTAAATATGACGAATTAATGAAGAACTAATGACGGATAAATAGATGGGAATTTATCAAAGATCGAATTCCAGAGACTCAATATGAAAGAATCGAATCACTACAACCCGGATTGATTTTAATGACGAAAAACCCGCAAATATTGGTTATAAGGGATTTAAGTCGGGATTTAATGATGAATTAAATACTAATGATGATAAATAATATGTTAAATTGTTATGTTTAAATCGTTATATCAAAGAATCGAAGAACGAATGAAAACAAAATAAAAACAAACGAATTAACACAAGACGAAGGAAGAAGAAAGGAAGCAGGAACTGCGGCAGCCTCACGAAGAGGCGCAGCAGGTGCTGCGTCCCTTAGAAGAGGCGCAGCGGTTGCTGCGTCCTTTCTCGACGTCTGTCTTCTGATAATCCGTAAAAAGGGTTTTAAACATGGTTTTATAAATCGGCTTTAAGAATACTTTCGATATAAATCTTACATTAATGATACAAAAGTAAATAACAATAAATAAAGAAGGATTTACACCCTTAGACTTACATGTTTGAAGAAACAAGATGAACTAAGTTTATGTTTAGCGATGCTCGACTCGAATGTAGCGAAAATGCCCTCGTAAGAGGAAAACAATTAAGATTAATTAAGTTGATTATGGTGGAGTTGGTCACATTGGTCGGTCATGCAAACGAGGCTGGTACTCAGAAGGATCCGAGCTTACGTGGTCGAAAGTTCAAGCATGTAGACGCCAAAAAGTAAGAACGTGGTCTAGAATGCAAAGGGAGAAGAGAAGGGCGGACACTCGCGTGAGAAATATGAGGAGCGAAGACTCCTATTTATACTAATCACGTGAAGGAATTAGGGTTTTCGGAGAAACTTTGGAAGTGAATCTCAAAAAGATATGAAAAGATACGAAAAATACGCAGAAAAGGACTTGGGAAGAGGCGCAGCAGTCACTGCGTCCCTTGGAAGAGGCGCAACACCTGCTGCGTCTGTTCCCAGGTGGTTTCCTCCTGCGGAAGAAAGATTTCCGTGTTTAATTTATGGAATAACGGATTAATTTTATTTTACTTAATATTTTGTATGAATATTACGGGAAATCCTTTACCAAAGATTAAAAGATTGTGAAATATGGAATAGAAATATCCGGAACATTCCAGAACATTCTGACTCGGGTTTTAGCGGTTATCAGAAAATGAAGACGGTTTTAGGCCCGGACTCCAAATGTACTCTAATTACTGTCAAAACGACCGTATCGGCGCGTAGATGACAATTAAGAGGTAGACATCAGTGTTTGAGCAATCACTTAACGATAAATTTATGAACTGTCACAAATCGTTCCGCGTACCAAACATGCGGCCCAATCATCACCGGGTGGTTTGTGGGAGGTGCAGAAATGAGGTATCTACAGAGCCCCCACTTTGGCTGAGGTTTGGACAAGGCGAAAGTCAAAGTATAGCCATCAGGTCAATCGAAGATTACAACCTGACGACTATGGCGACGCGAGGCGGTTCAAGGGGTCTGAACCAAGGACCTGTCGTCGGGAACATTTTAGAGTCTGTCGACTATCGGGGAGGGTCGTTTAAAGTCTATTAGACTATGTAAGGAGGCTCGCCAGCCATAAGAAGAGACCATACCTGAGACTTCTTTCTCGAGATGTTTCCAGAGGTGCATAGGAGCTAAGGGTAAGCGTAGGAGCTAAGGGATAAGCTTAAGAGCTAAAGGATAAGACCTAAAAGATAAGTAAGGATTGTGCTAGGGTGTGGGATCCCAAAGGAAAGCATCAATGGGAAGGAGGCCCAGATATAATTTCAACCTGAGGGGTAACTAAGGCTTGAGTGTAAGAACTCTACCGGTCTGGGAACTTCTGGAGAACGACACCTTTATCGCACTCCGTGGGGAAACAAGAAATATCGTGAGTAGCAGGACACAGGCGGGAACTGCTGGGAGAAATCTGCTTGGGTCGTCTTCAAACAAACTTCAGAAGAACTTGAGAAGGACGATTCTATGTCGTTAACTCTCGTTGGGGAAACCTTATCAGGAACTTATCTCCATGTCTCGAGAGGGATTGTCTATCCGCTTACTCTCGCTGGGGGAATAAAATGAAGGCGTATCGAAACACCTGTCGGGGAATACCTGCTCGTTGTGACAAGCAAAGGCTTGGAAGCGATAAATAATGTATGATAGTCTATAGTTGGCTTAGAAACGCGGGTCTGAACGAAGAATAATCGTCAAACGGACCAAAAAAGATAAAATGGCATCGGGGAAGAGGCGCACCAAATATGGGCCCATTAATAACGAACTCATAACGAATTTTTGAAAATTCGTATGAAGGAAAGCTGAGGAAGAGGCGCAGAAAGAGCTGCGTCTCTTTGAAGAGGCGCAACACCTACTGCGTCTATTCCTGGAGGTGTCTTTCCTGCGTAAAAACGCGATGAAACAGGGGTTTCATTTCATTATTTCGAAACACAAAATCATCAATTTCTCTCTCAAATTTCGACCATTTCCGCCAAAATTTGATCCAAAACCTTGCATCCGCCATGACTAATCGAGGTATGTATATCATTCTTGCATTAATCTTCTATAATGGACGAACTGGATCGACAAAATTTAGGGTTTTCAACCCTAAAATGTCGAAAATTTGGGGCTTTCCCCCCAAATGATCTTGCCTTGTAAAAGGTTAATTGGTAGTATAAGGATCATAACCATGTATTTGTTTCGAATTTTCGCTGAGTTTTGGGCATTTGAGTGAAATTGAGACGGTTTCACAGCTAGACCGTAAATTGCTTCGAAAATGGCCTTAGGATTGCCCATTTGCGATGAAACTTGATATTTGGAATCCTTGGATGATGGGTAAATTTACTACCATCTCAGAATTTTGGTTTGTGACGGCTTTTTCAGGACACTTTTCTAGGGCATAATCGCCGTTTATAACGAAATGTTGTCGAAATTTCGACTCGAACCCATGACTAGGCTTCAACTTAGGCTTGACTTAACCCAAATTACCACATGAGTGATCGGGTTTGTGGGAATATGGCCAAAGATGGCGAGAAAAGAGCGACTTCGGGGCTTCTAAAACTCGAAAATCCCCTAATCAAGGTTCGTCGTCACTTGACGCGTCCTAAAATTACTTTAACGTTGCAGGTGACGAGGCTTCTACTTTTGGGAGAGCTCCCATGGACATAGACACAGCCGTTGACGCTTCTCGTGCTCTCGAGGAGGCTTTCAGTGCTGTTAGGGCAGCTGCTGAGGTTGATGAGGAGGAGGTTCCTGAGGAGGAGGAGGAGGAGGCCCCGAGACGGGCCAATGTTGGGCGAGGCGGTCGTCAGCTGAGGGGATCACCTGCGTGGGCTGAGACCTGGGACAGCAGGCACTTGCTTTGGGCTGCGGAGGGTCACCTGTCCTATAGGACGGTGAAGAGCTTGTTAATCTTGAATTCATTACCCATCACTTACCTTCTTTCATTTCATTTGCTCATCTCTTTTCCAATTTCATACAAACTAAAGATAGCTTTTGTTTCAAATCACAAAAGGAGGCCGGGAACATCAGATCGTTCTCGGGCTACACGACAGCGATGGAGTGCTACGAGAGGCTGTCGGCGGAGGAGCGAGCCATGATCGAGCGGGGGGCATTCGGCGCCCTGGTGCAGGCTTGGAGGGATATCGCGAAGAGGAAGCTGCGGGCTAACCTCAGCCTGGTCCGCGCTTTCTTGGACCGATTCTGGGATACGACTTCCACTTTTCACATGCCTTTTGGTGAGGTGGGAGTCACGTTGGAGGACAACGGCATGATCTCTGGTCTGCCGTGTGGGACTGAGGTGGTGGAGTGGCCGGAGACTACCATGAGGGTGGACTCGGCCGAGGCTAGGAGGTTGATCGGCTGGAACTTGGCGCCGAAGGATGTTACAGTGCCTGGTTTGGTGCCAAGTTCTTATGTCCGAGACTACTTTACGGGGAAGACCCCGGCGCGGGTGGTGATTGACGGGAGGGAGACGGCTCCTCCTCCCTGTACAGCTGAGCAGAGGGCCCGCTTTTGGCTTTGGTGGTTTCTGTCTTCGATCTACCTCGGAGACAAGGGAGAGAGGCTGTCGACGAAGCTTCTTCCCTTCCTTTCTGACCTGAGCTCCCTGGGACGTTGGGACTGGGTCACCGCTGGTTTTGTGGTCCTCATCCGCTTCATGAGGGCCATGGTTCGTCCGGAGTTGATGGAGTAGGGGACTTCTCCTGGTGCTGTCGGCCCTGGACTACAGTTGGAGGTATGAACCTCATCACTTCTTTTCTTTATCGAATCACGAAAGATCGTTATTGACCATCTTGCTTCATAGGCGTGGGTGTACTCCTACTTTCCGAGCCTCTCGCCCAAGAGGACGGAGCCGCTGGAGAAGGCCTATCCCGTTGTGAGGGATTGGGTGATGTGTCGCACGAGGAGCAAGCGTTCCTCTCACGGTGTCTACCGGCAGGACATGAACGCTCTTCAGCTGGACAGCGTGAGCATCTCACTTATATTCGTTTTGCTTCTTTATTACTTTTTAACCGATCATAGGAATGATTTCTTGCTCGTCTTTTCCCAGTGGGTGCCCAGGCCTTGGGCGGAGTACGCTGGCACTCCTCCTTTTGTGGCTGAGGTCCTTCGACCTAGGAGCTCGAGCCGGTTGCTGCTGAGGACGTCGATGGGTCCTGTGTGGTATCTGGGCGAGCGCTTGGCTCGTCAGTGCTTTCAGGATGTCTTGACTGTTCCCATCGATCCTCATAGGACGATGTTTAGGGAGCCTTCTAAGGCTGAGAGGGAGACTGACTTGTTTGGCGTCGATGGCGACGCCCTCCTTCTTCTTGGTGAGGACTACTCGGCGTTCCTCTACGGGAGGTTGGCGTATTGGCCGGTTGTGGTAAGTATTTACTCTCCTTATGACCATTTCGAAAGCATGATGAATGATCATCGATTAATGGAAATCCCTTGTCTTTGCAGGAGGTTGAGGCGGCGGGCATTGAGCCCCCAGAATACCCAGAGACCCTCGAGTACACTGACGCGACCGGGAGGACGACGATCTCCGAGCTGCGTGACTTTGACGTGGCTGTGACGGATGCTGGCTTGGACGATTGGCAGCATCTGATTCGGAGGGTGAGCCTCTAATTTGTATGATTTTTGTGTAAGAACACATTTTATTGAACTTATCCAATTATTGAGAACTTCTTTTTGAAAATGCAGGTTGCGCCGTCCCGGTTTGTGGCATTATGGAGGGTAGCCAACCGGCTGCGAGCTACTGCCGTCGAGGCACTTGTCAGCGGTCGAGGTCGTCAGGTATGAACCTTTCGTCTACTTCATTTTCTAATTTTCTAACTTTTCTTATGATTGCTTGAAGTGATTGACATGAGCCAATTTTGTTGTTTGCAGAGGGAGCGTGAGCTGGAGCGAGAGCTGACCCAGTCTCGGGAGGAAACAGCTCGTTTGCTGAGGGAGCTCGAGGTTCGTGACGCCGAGGTTGCTGCTCTCGAGGCGAGAGTTGTGGAGTTAGGCGGCGAGCGGCAGTAGTTTTGTTTTGTTGTTGTCTGTATCTTGCACATTTGTACATTTTAGGACCCACATTTTGGACATTTTGGATTTTGCTTGGGGCTCGAGCCCCCAGTTTGTTGTACATGTCCCTCTTTTGGTTGTATATGATGGGCTGAGTGCCTTCTTTCTTTGGGTTGTGTTGCTTGTACCTGCAGGTTAGCTTTGAACAGGTTTGGTAGATGACGGTTTACGCCGTCATGCTGCCGAAATTTACATAGAAATTCACGTAAAACACACATTTGTATATACGGCCTAAATTGCCGGAAATGACCGGACGGTAGGGAGGGTTACCCCCCAAAAAAATGAAAAAATAGAAATCTATAAGTTAGAAATGTAATGTAGGACGGGGGTGGAGTGATTCCCCAAAAAAGAAATAAATAAAAGAAATATATAAGTTTGAAATAAATTGCATTAAATTGGAGAAATGATTCCCCGAAAAAAGAAAAATAGAAAGAAATATATAAGTGTGCTAAAATGACGAAAATGCTGATATTGCCTCGAAATGCGTGCCCGCGGAATTAGGAAACATGGACTACGGTAATTGACGTGTTTACCAAAATAATAACCCGTATGAATAGGAAATTATATGCCAAGGAATTTAGGAAAGATCCAACGCGGAAAATCACAGAGACATTGCTGAGGAAGAGGCGCAGCAGGAGCTGCGTCCCTTTGAAGAGGCGCAGCAGGTGCTGCGCCTGTTCCCCCTGTGTATCCGTCCTGGCGGATTTTAGGAAACAGATTTTAGTATAAATAGAAACGTCGATAGAGGTTTTATTCACACAATTCTTCCGTCTCTTCCTTCGTCTTATTACATAAAATTCTCAAAATAATCATTCATCATGAATACTTTAGAGATTCGTCTAAAAGAGTGGACCAACGAGTTTTCCAACGTGGAGGAACACGACATGGGTGCTTATAATCTTGGATCATTGTTGAGTTTGAAGCTTATCAAGGTGGTCAAACCATTCCTAGATGCTTGTCTTGATAATTGGGACCCGAATTATCACGTTTTTGCCTTCCCTGGAGGTGACATTTGCCCATTTCCTGAAGAAATTGCTGCGATTGGTGGGTGGGATCCAAAACACTTGCCTGCTATTCCTTCTACTTCACAAGGGTATAAGAACAAATTTAGGGACTTGCTTGGGTTGACAAGAATTGAGGTGGACCGTTTAGTGACCTCGAAAGGAGTGTGAATGTTGGACTTTATTGACCGATTCATTAACAAGGACGACCCCACCATCTCTTATGTTGCTAGGTGAAGGGCATTCGGATTTTGCTTGTTACATGTATATGTCCTTCAAGGGCATGTTGATGAGGATTTGAGAGGTGATCCCCGTCTCCTGGGCCTAGTTGAGCAAATGGGCTGCGCAGAGCTCACTGTTTATGTTTAGGAGAGATCCTATTGGGTTTGGATAACAGGAAAGCCAATCGTGACCTACCTTATTTGGGAAGTCCCGTTATTTTGCAAGTAAAAGAACACTTTTCTCTTTCTTTTTTTTTTCGTTTCTTCTTTTTTTTTTTTTTCGTTTCTTTTTTGTTTCGTTTTTTTTAATACCCGCTTTTGGTAGGTCTGGCTTATTGAACGTCTTCGATTGATCGAGCTCCCAGTTCATGTTCCTTCTTATCATGCTCGCTCAATTGCAATGAGGACCAGGCTTTACATGGTGGACTTCACTCGAGTGGGCAATTACTGGGAAAACAAATTGAAGAGTGATGATGGCCCCTTGATTAGATGGGTTGTACCATGGTGGCATCTCAAATCTGTCACTGGAGTATCTTCCTTGGATCCTACCCGATCTGTGTGCATTCCTGGCTTGGAATTCATGGTATGCATCTTCCCGGAGAGGCTGATGAGACAGGTTGGACTGAAGCAGACAATCCCGAAGCTTGACACTGTCCCGCAGACTGTCGTGGCGCTTACTACTGAGAGCCGAAGGGAGTGGGCCATTAAATGGGCTCAAAGAAACGTGTGGTTCTTGAACTCTTCTGTTAGTGTCTTATGGGTGTCGGACTCCTATCTGCGGTGGAGGAAAGCTACTACTCCGGAGGAGCGTGAGATATTGAGGAAGCGCGAGCCCGTTGACTACAAGGTGCGCGAGGTGGAAAAGGAGAAAGAGAAGCATCTGACTGAGGGAGAGGAGGAAGCCGGGTTTCGAGTTGTTCATCCTTTGAAGAAACCGAAGACCTCTCATGTCATGGACAAAGTGATTGACAAGATGGGAAGGCTAGGCCTCGAGAAAGACCGTTGGTAATTAGGTCCGAAGTGGCGCAAGAGCATCCGGCTCGAGGTCGAGACAAGAAATATGACAAAAATGACAAGGGCAAAGGGAAAATGAAGGAATAGCCCTAGTCCTTATTATTATTTATTATTATTATTGTAATAAGAAAGTGGGGTTTTAGAATCCTAGCCTATTTTTTTTATTGTTATTTTTTGTTTATCATTATTATTATTATGTAACGTATTGATAATATTATTAGAAATGAATGAAATAAAGGAGGTTAATTGGTTATGAAACCGTTGTGATTTTCTATTTATTATGCTTGTCGAATTCCAAATGCAACTGCAAATGTCCTTCTATTTACATTTTGAAGTTAATGGGTTGTATCCTGTGAAGGATTGCCTACGTATTCATTAAAAAAAATGAAATCAAACCCTTGCGCGTAGTTCGAGTAAATGTAAAAGAATAATTGTTCTAAGCAAGAGCTTGTAATGAACTTAGAAGATAAGCATGAGCTTTTTACTTACTCTTAAGGTGCAATTTAGTTTATTTGACGATATGAGGATGAAAAATTGTCAAAATGCAAGAGCAGAGTGACATTAGCTTATTTCAGCTTGGCCAGGGGCCGTTTATTTTAGTGCCACAAGAGCGACACGTGAGGTTACGCGAGGCGCGTTTTTGTTCCTATTCTAGGCATAATACCGCTTTAGTTGGTCAAGGTTTGTCGGGTTGGAAAATTCATTCCCATCTAGGTCTGTGATTCTAACCGCACCCCCTGAAAGTATGGACTTGACTAGAAATGGCCCGGCCCAATTAGGTTTGAATTTTCCCCGTGGATCGACAAGTAAAAGAGCTCTAACCGACTTGAGTACTAAGTCTCCTTCCTTGATGTTCCTTGGCTTGACCCTTTTGTTGAAGGCTCGTTTGATACGTGCTTGATATGTTTGGACATTATGTAATGCGCGTAGCCTACGTTCATCCAGGAGGATGAGTTCTTCATATCTATCTCTCTTCCAATCGGCTTCTGGGATTTGACTTTCGAGTAAGATACACAATGATGGTATTTCTAACTCGACTGGCTGTACAGCTTCCATGCCATAGGTCAAATAGAAAGGGGTAGCCCCAGTGGGCGTCCTAACAGATGTGCGATATACCCACAAAGCAAAGGGTATTTTGCTTGGACAATCCCGATAGTTGTCAATCATTTTCTTGAGAATTGTGACGACGTTCTTGTTTGCCGCCTCTACCGCGCCATTAGTCTGTGGTCTATATGGCGAAGAGTGGTGATGCCTAATTTTGTACTTGGCTAGCAATTGCTCAGTCTCGGCTTGGAAATGTGATCCATTATCACTAATAATCTCATGTGGGCAACCGTATCGACAGATGATGTTGTTTTGTATGAACTTTGCTACATTTTTAGCCGTGAGACTAGTGTAGGAAGCCGCTTCTACCCATTTGGTGAAATAGTCATTTGCCACGAGGATGAAACAGTGACCTCCTGTTCCGGCTGGAGTTATATTCCCGATTATATCAATTCCCCAGGCAGAAAATGGCCAAGGAGATGTCATCGTATAGAGCAATGAAGGAGGGACATGCTGTACATTCCCGAAGATTTGGCAGTTGTGGCAATGTCTTACATATTTGATGCAATCGGATTCCATTGTGGTCCAATAATACCCCAAACGTGTGATTTTCTTTGCCATCATGGGCCCACTCATGTGAGGACCGCATTCTCCATCATGAACTTCTTCCATCACTTTCCGCGCCTGTGAATGATCAAGGCAACGTAGGATTACACCAAGAGGTGTTCTTTTGTATAACTCTCCTTGCATGAGAACGTATTGGGAAGCTAGTAGGCGTATAGCACATTGTCCCCTTTTGTCCATATCTTGTGGATAGGTACCGTTGAGCTTGAAGTTTAGGATTGCTTGGAACCAAGGTTCCTCTGTGATTTCCTCTTCATCGGTGATTTGGTGGACATAAGCTGGCTCTGATCGTCGTTCGATACATAAAGGCATTTCCACCATGTCATCTGGCATATTAATCAAAGATGCAAGTTTTGCAAGAGCATCTGCAAATTGATTTTCTTCCCGAGGTAGGTGTAGATAGGTCACATGATCAAAGAATTGGGCAACTTGGTCTTATTCTGGCTTGATAAGGTGCTAGGCTTTCGCTTCGGATTTTCCAAGATCCCGTAACTTGATTGATGATCAGGGACGAATTCTCATGCACTCGGAGGTTTTTAATGCCTAAGCTCACTGCCGCTTGTAGTCCAATGAGACAAGCTTCGTATTCTGCAATGTTATTTGTCACCTCGAAGTCGAGTTTGACAGAGATTGGTGTATGCTCGCCTTCAGGAGAAATGAGCAACACTCCTATTCCAAATCCTCTTAAGTTTGATGCTCCATCAAAGTAAAGGTCCCAGGAGTCTACACCGGTTTGGAGTATATTCTCGTCTGGAAATGACCAAGTATCTATTGTTTGTGCATCATTGATGGGATTTTCTGCAAAGAATTCGGCAACGGCGCGCCCTTTTATAACTTTCAGGGGCACGTATTTGAGATCGAACTCCGAGAGCATCAAAGTCCAACTTGCTAGTCGTCCGTTGAGGACGGGTTTCTCGAAGAGGTATTTAACAGGATCCATTTTGGAGTATATTTTGACGGAGTAGCTAAGCATGTAATGACGTAGCTTCTTCGTTGCCCACATAAGAGCGAGGCATGTCTTTTCGTGTTGTGAGTATTTGCACTCGTACTCCAAGAACTTCTTACTAAGGTAGTAGATAGCCCTTTCTTCCTTTCCTACGGTTTGAGCTAGCATGGTGCCCAAGAGGTTGATCTCGTTGAGGTGGCATGAGCACGGGTGGTTTATCTAATATCTCCTTGATTCGGTCGAATGCCTTCTGACAGTCATCATCCCACATGGTGTGATCTGTTTTCTTGAGCTTTTTGAAGATAGGTTCACAGATCATGGTGAGTTTCGATATGAATCGACTTATATATTGCACTTTTCCCAGGAATCCTCTGACTTCTTTTTCCATTTGAGGTTGTGGCATTTCGATCAGAGCTTTGATCTTGGAAGGGTCTATTTCTATACCTCGTTGGCTAACGACGTATCCCAGGAGTTTGCCAGATGTTACTCCGAATGCGCGCTTTTGAGGATTGAGCCTCATGTTGTACTTTCGTAGCCTTGAGAAAAATTTGCGAAGGTTCGCAATATGCCCCTCTCTATCCTTGGACTTGACATGTAGCTCCGGCGTTGATTAACCCAAACGGCATGACCGTATAGCATTTGGTTCCTCATTGAGTGACAAAGGCGGTCTTATGCATGTCTTCTATGGCCATCTTGATTTGGTTGTAACCTGCGTACCCATCCATGGAGGACAGTAACGCGTGATCTGCGGTATTGTCCACCAATATGTCGATATGTGGTAGAGGAAAGTCATCTTTAGGACTTGCTTTGTTTAAGTCTCTAAAATCAACACAAACACGGATTCTCTCATCCTTTTTGGGTACGGGTACTATGTTGGCTACCCAGTCAGAGTACTCGGAAACTTTGATGAACCCGGCTTTGAATTGTTTATCGACTTCTTCCTTAATCTTGAGAGCCCATTCTATTCTCATTCGACGAAGCCTTTGTTTCACGGGCTTGAAACCTGGCTTAATTGAGATTCTATGTTCTGCGATATCCCTGTCGATCCCTGGCATGTCTTTGTAGGACCAAGCGAAAACGTCTTTGAACTCGTGTAGGAGGTCTATGAAACTGGCCCTTTCGGTGGGGCTCAGGGTTGTCCCTATCCTAAGTTCTTGGGGTTCTAGTTCGGTTCCTACATTGATGGGTTCGGTGTTCTCTATTACTTATCCCCCTTCCCCCTCTTGTAGTATTTCCTTGGCTATGTAGGGAGGTATCTCAATTGAGTCTGGGTCTGGGTCTGGGTCATCCTCAGTATCATCGTAAACAGATTTTTTTTTTTGGTGAAATGTGAGAGTATATATATATCAAAGGACAAAAAATATCAAATTTACAACTGGCAAAACTATAAAAAGTATTAACAGAAGCCGTTAATACTCAAATAGCTCAAGCAAACCAACATGTATGCAAAGAAACTCAGCCTATCCAGACTGCTGCCCAACAATAGAGTGTACACACCCCCATTTATTAAGCCAATCTCGGTCTCCTCTCTGCATATTCCTACCAACCATGCTCCTGATTATATGCTTAGCTTCCTTTACCATACGTTCAGCAAGGGTAGCTGGCCTTATCAACACTCCATTCATTCGTGCATTGTTCCTCTGCTGCCAGATATAGTAGCAGCAAGCAGACCATATCATAGCATGAGCCTGAGATTTCACTCCCATTCTCCCTGTAACATTCATATTGACATCAATTTTGAACCCGCACCAGGTTTCTATACACTGCAGCAGCTGTCTACTGTAGTTACAGTTAAAGAACAGATGCTCCACAGTTTCATCAGCATCTTCACAAATGCAGCAAGTCTTCTCCTGACAGTATCCAATTCTATGCAGCTTTTCTCTGACATTCAGACCCTTATTCATATAGAGCCAGGTAATAATGGCATGTTTTGCTATATTCCATTTGTTCCAAACTGCAATAGACCAGTCTTTCTTAGGTTGTGAATGTCTAAGCCATTCATAACCCTGCCTAACTGTGTAACCAGTTATGTCATGCGTCCATTGACTGTCTATATATGCACTCTTCATCAATTCTTTCACTTTGCAAATTTGTTTCCAAGCCCAAGCAGCATCAGCAGATGGTTTATAGTTATGCCAGTCCCCATTTTTCAGATAAATTTGGTTGATCCATCTGATCCAGAGCCTGTCAGCCTTCCCATAAATCCAGTCCACTAATTTAGCTATAATAGCTACATTCCAGGTTTCTGCCTTTTTGATCCCTAGGCCTCCCTCCTCCTTTGGTAGAGTAACTGTGTCCCAAGCAATCAAGGGTACCCTATGGTAGTCAGAGCTCCTATCCCAAAGGAAATTTCTACATATAGCTTCAATTCTTTTGATCACAGCTTTAGGGATAAGGAATATACCAGCCCAATATGAATAAAGAGTATTCAAGACTGAGTTGATAAGCACAATTCTCCTTGCATAGGATAACTTTTTTGCCCCCAAAATTCGAATTCTATTGACCATCTTCTCAGTCAGTTGCATTCTTTTTTGGTGAGTTTCCCAGCCTGTATAGGTACTCCAAGATATCTGAAAGGCATGCTACCCTCAACAAACCCAGTAACTTGCTGGATGTCATTTTTAAGCTCTTGTGTAACTCCATTGAAGTACACTTCTGATTTAGTATTATTCATGACCAATCCAGAAGCCTTAGAGAATGAGGAAAAAGCTCTAATCATCAGCATAATAGAGTGAGTATTGCCCTTACAAAACATTAGTAAGTCATCTGCAAACATTAAGTGATTCAACTTGATGCCTTTGCATAGAGGGTGGTATTGGAAAGGCCATCTGGCAGTAGCATAGTTTATCATTCTAGTGAGGTACTCCATGCACATTGTGAATATAAGAGGAGATATAGGGTCTCCTTGTCTGAGTCTTCTCTTACCTTTGAAGTATCCAAAAGAACTACCATTTAGACATAGGGAGAAAGATGTAGATTGCACACAAGCCATGACCCTTTGAGTAAAATTTTCAGGGAATTCCATTTTCTGAAATAATTGCTCCACAAAACCCCACTCAACAGTGTCACATCGTAAACAGAATTGCATTCAAGATAACACAAAGAGTAAGCAGAACCTGATTTATTCATATTAAAGTTTAAGAATAGTTGAAACAAAGAAGCCATCTGATCTGTGGTCAGCGGCGGTAAAGGGACAGTTGTTGGGACATTTCCCGAACTACTGTTACTATTTGAGGCTAAGCTGGGAGATACTAAGGGAATGGGGATGACGACAGAAGGAGATTCCTTAGTGACTTCTCTAGACTCCGACTCTGACTCCGACTCTGACTCTGACTCGAATTCATCGTCTTCTGGTTCTCCTTTGAACATCTCTCCTTCTCCAGTGGTGAGCTTGAAGATTCTTCCTTGATTGTTGGTCCACTTGATTGATTTTCTCCATCCTTTCTCCTGGTTCGTGTTTGTTTCTGTGATTAACACGGTAGGGTTGAAGTGGTTGTCTTGAAGTATCATGGTAATGATCTCATCCTGCGCGGCTCTAACAAATCGATCTTCTCCAAATAGTAGACTAACAGCTTGTTCGTCTAAGCAAGGTGCTCGACGTGCTTTGACGGTAGGAACCGTTTTTGGAGGAATGAAGTAGCAATCGTGAAAGATCTCGTTTCCGGCTAGCTTCCTTCCGAGGTAGTGCCAAGGTTCGGGAAATCCGTGAAAGAGTTCTTGACTTCCTTCCCTAACAAATTATCCATTTAGGGTAGGGAGATATGGTCGCATTTGGACTCCTACGTGCTTACGGCTTTGAACTTGAGCGAGCATCTCGAGAACTTCCTCTTTAGTGGGTTTGTATCCTAGTCCAAGTGGTATTCTTTTTTAGTTGCCTTCCTTGTAGGGTGCGAAGGTGTTTCTTCGGGCAGGGTTCAAAGGTATTCCCGGGAAGTATCCCTGGGATTTGAGTATGTGGTTGACCACCAAGTTGGAGTGGGGATCGTAGTATACGGGTGCCAACTCGCTTTCTATGACACTTATGCTTTGAAAGCCCCCAAGTTCATATACTGGATCTGTAAGGACTTGATTATTTGACTTCTTTTCGATTATTGCCTTGATGGGCGATGAAGTGATCGTCACCACTTTGCCATTTAGTGGGATTTTGATCTTTTGGTGAAGGGTGGATGTTACTGCTTTGGAAGCGTGAATCCAAGGTCTTCCCATAAGTATGTTGAAGGAAGCTTCAATGTCCACTATTTGGAAGTTAACCTTTCGCTCAATCGGCCCTGTGGCTATGGTTAGGTTAACGAGTCCTACTACCTTTCGTCATGTACCATCATATGCACGGACACCTTGATTGGTAGGGGTCCAATACGACTCTTTCATGCCTAGTTTGTATGCCGTTTTTAGGGGTATGACGTTGACCGCGGATCCATCATCCACCAAGGTCATTGGCACGTTCTTCTTTAAGAAAATGACAGTGATGTAAAGAGCCAAGTTATGACTAGCGCCAAAGGGCGGCAAATCTTCATTTGAGAAAGTAATAGGATTACTTAGCTTCGGTGATTCTTGGAAGACCAAATTGACTACATCGTCGGGTGTGGAGTCATGTGCTACATTTAATTTGGCCAAAGCTTGCAGTAAAGCTTGGCGATGTGGGAATGAGCTTGCTACTAATTTCCAGACTGAAAGATCAGCCTTTGTCTTTTCTAATTGCTTGAGCAAATGATCAGTAGAGTCATCTTCGTGTTATCATTTGGTGTGATAACGTTGGTTGGACCATTTTGAGTAGTACTTTGATATGGACGCCCCGAACGAGTTAGGTGGTCCACATCTTGGTCTTCACCATTTTGGACTATTTCCTTGACTAGGGAGTGTTCAATGAGATACTCGTCTTCATCATCATCGGCCCATACTGTAGCTAGTTCCCTCATTCTCATGATCTCGTCCTCTAATTGTGTGATTTGGTCGACTAGTTTATCAACCACGACGACTATTTCTTGCATAGTAGCATTTTGGGAAAAGATTAATGGCGCATGTTCTTTAGGTGTCGCGTTGGGGTCATGTAAAGTTGTCACCACATTTTCCAATTCCGAAAATTGCCTATCCACACTCCTTGCCCATGCGATGAAGTCAGTAATGGTAGGGGAGATGGTAGAGTAGAACCCTTCATTCTCGATCGCGTGGATCTCATCTTCGATTGGAGAAATGAGGTGTGAACAATCTAAGGTAGATTCTTCACTTGTGATCACTAGAATTCCAAGAGGATTCTGAGTGTTGATGGGCTTACCTCCCGGCGATATTGGTAGTCGACCATCCTCAATCATGTCTTGAAGCACATTCTTCAATTTGTAGCATTTTTCGGTGTCATGCCTCTTACCCCTATGATATTCGCAGTATGAGTTCTCGTCCCAGAACTTGGATTTCTTTTCCGGTTCGGGTGTAGGGCCTATGGGTTGGAGTTTGCCTTGTTTCATTAATCTTTTTAGAGCATTGGAATAAGTGTCCCATAGATTTGTAAATTTCCTTGGTGGGGTACTCTTCTTGGATGGCTCGAGGAGGTTAACTTCATCGGTCTTGCTAGTGGAGCCGTAAGAACGAATTGTTGAGCCTTGATATCCTCGGCCTACCGTTTTGGACAAGAGCCCTTTACGGATGTCATCTTCGATCCTCGTTCCTAGTACGGTTAAGTCTTTGAAAGTTTTGATGTTTTGGTATCTCAAATGATTAGCATAGATGGGCTTTAGGCTGTCCACGAATTTCTCCACGAGGGTAGCCTCATCCGGGCATTCAACTAGTTGGGTACTAGTCTTCCTCCACCTACTTAGGAAGTCGGTGAAACCTTCTTTGTCATTTTGGGTAAGAACCTCTAAAGTGCGCATGTTAACTTGGATCTCAACATTATCCGCGTATTGCTTAGCAAATTCGATCGCGGCATCTTCCCAAGTAGCGATCTTCTTATGTTCTAGAGAGTAGAACCATTGCTTTGGGATGGTGTCAAGAGATGAAGGAAAGATCCTTAAGAACATCTCGGGTTTGATGCCTTTGATAGACATGTAGTCCTTGAAAGCACGGATGTGATTCAAAGGGTTTTCGTGCCCCTTAAACCTAGGGATATCCGTCATGTTGAAGTTGGTTGGCAACTTGGAACTCACGGCCTCATACTTGCGATTATTCTCCCTATAAATGTCATCCCCTTTAAGATACATCAATTGCTCCTCTAAGTATTGGAGTCATTTCTCAGCTGCAGTCATACCCATGGGAGGGTTTTCGTCCCTGAAGTCATTCACGAAGTCATCAACGATTTCACTTTCCCGAGGAGGCAACCTCGTTTCTACGGCATAGATCCGGCCTTCGATGGTGTCAAGGCGATCATACACTTGGTCTTGAGTAACTTGGAGCTGAGCTAGCGCGGTTAGGATTCGATCATTACCATCCTGGAGTTGATTGAAGTTCACATCGCTTGTTTCAGGCATCTTGGAAACTGGATAAGAGATCGACGACGAATCAAAACACGATCGACCATTCTAACACACTTACTAAGAAATGTTTTGACTCGTGAAGTGGGTGTGTGCCACTTGTGTCAGTGAGGTTTTGAAGAAATGACAAAGTTTGAAAAATGTTGGTCCTAGTCAACTTTAGTGTAGTTGTAGGAGTGGACTCGAAGTGAGGTTTTGAAATGGGCTTGGGCCCTAAATTTGACTCGACAAATGGGCAAAGTTTTGACTCGGTTTTACGCTAATCATTGGCCTTTTTTTCGAAATTTACACTTTAAAAGGATTTTGATTTTACAAAAATCGTCATGGTTTCGTTTAGAAATGGTGATCACGTAAGGTACAAACATTTATACAAGCATTATAACGGGATGCTGAGTGCATTTAAAAGGTTTTGGTTTAAAGGGTGGGTTGCCATACCGAACGATCAAACCCGAAGTCTGTGGATAGACTCTACCAAACAAGAGTAAGGCCGATTCCTAGTCCATTTCTTCAAGTAGTGAAAGTCCTTGATACAAACAAGAGTAAGTACCATGGTATGGATAACGTCAATCGCTATCCATCCTTAGGCCCAAATAAGAATTAGGACCGTTTAGACGGGACGATTGGTCGGATGGATTGGGTTGGGCCTAGGAAGGCCGAATGAAACGATCTAGGAAGACCGAGTTATGAAAACCGACAATTGTCTTGTACAAACTATTCCCTAACCTTGTTCAACTTTCACCCTTGGCTACACGTAAGTGTATTATCCCCAGCGGAGTCGCCAAACTATGGACGCGGGCCCACGGGGGCGCTTGGGAGGGACAAAAAGCGTTTGCATTTGTGGAGTCGCCACCAATTTATTGTGGAAAATTGGAAACCGTTCGAATACCTCGTGCCATGTCAAGACACAAAGTAATGACATGAACACCAAGAACTCGTTACCCTTAGCATTCTATGTCTAGAATGACTCTCGTGGATGCCAATGAACACGGATGTTCACAGAGATCTGGAGTAAGGGGTGAGGGTACGTATTAGGAAGCTCTTTTGATCGAAAACCTAATCCCGCCCGCCTCGATAGCGGCCTCTACTAATTATTAGGGAAGTTATCTATACTCGATATATTATCGATTATATGCATGCAATGCAACATCCAACGTTTTAATCCTAGCATGTGAGAATTAGACTAAGTCGGTGAACAATTAATTTAGCAAACAATTAGGCCGAAGTAGGAATTTAAGTTCAATTACATGTGAAGGCATACAAATGGTACAATAAAAGAAATACAATAATGCAATAAAAAATTACAATAATTACATCGGATTCGATGATTTATGTCGAAAATACTTTCAAAACGGATAATTTGAGAAAGAATGAATAAACGAATTAACGAACAGGAATTAGGCGATAATACGATTAATAGTTAATTACATACGTAAACTAATTAAACTAGGTCAAGGCAGAACGGAAGTTCAGAGACAGAAATCAACCTGGAAGAGGCGCAGCAGAGCTGCGCCCTCTGGAAGAGGCGCAGCAGTTGCTGCGTCTGTTCCAAGGCTGAGTTCTGGCTGTGAAGCCGGAACTCCAAATCGTTAATATTCTTGGGTGAATTTAATGATTGATTATGATATTCGACTCGGATGAAAGTGATTTAATACATTAATTACATGCGAATGAGTCATAAGAACGATAAAACATCGATGAAACGAATGTAGATGAATTAATTACATGAATGAAAGATTGATTAGTGACATGGGTGAACTAAATAAGTTAAATATGACGAATTAATGAAGAACTAATGATGGATAAACAGATGGGAATATATCAAAGATCGAACTCCAGAGACTCAATATGAAAGAATCGAATCACTACAACCCGGATTGATTTTAATGACGAAAAACCCGCAAATATTGGTTATAAGGGATTTAAGTCGGGATTTAATGATGAATTAAATACTAATGATGATAAATAATATGTTAAATTGTTATGTTTAAATCGTTATATCAAAGAATCGAAGAACGAATGAAAACAAAATAAAAACAAACGAATTAACACAAGACGAAGAAAGGAGAAAGAAAGCAGGAACTGCGGCAGCCTCACGAAGAGGCGTAGCAGGTGCTGCGTCCCTTAGAAGAGGCACAACGGTTGCTACGTCCTTTCTCGACGTCTGTCTTCTGATAATCCGTAAAAAGGGTTTTAAACATGGTTTTATAAATCGGCTTTAAGAATACTTTCGACATAAATCTTGCATTAATGATACAAAAGTAAATAACAATAAATAAAGAAGGATTTACACCCTCAGAGTTACATGTTTGACGAAACAAGATGAACTAAGTTTATGTTTAGCGATGCTCGACTCGAATGTAGCGAAAGTGCCCTCGTAAGAGGAAAACGATTAAGATTAATTAAGTTGATTATGGTGGAATTGGTCAAATTGGTCGGTCATGCAAACGAGGCTGGTACTGAGAAGGATCCGAGCTTACGTGATCGAAAGTTCAAGCACGTAGACGCCAAAAAGAAAGAACGTGGTCTAGAATGCAAAGAGAGAAGAGAAGGGCGGACACTCGCGTGAGAAAAATGAGGAGCGAAGACTCCTATTTATACTAATCACTTGAAGGAATTAGGGTTTTCGGAGAAACTTTGGAAGTGAATCTCGAAAAGATATGAAAAGATACGAAAAATACGCAGAAAAGGACTTGGGAAGAGGCGTAGCAGTCACTGCGTCCCTTGGAAGAGGCGCAGCACCTGCTGCGTTTGTTCCTAGGTGGTTTCCTCCTGCGGAAGATAGATTTACGTGTTTAATTTATGGAATAACGGATTAATCTTATTTTCCTTAATATTTTTTATGAATATTACGGGAAATCCTTTAGCAAATATTAAAAGATTGTGAAATATGGAATAGAAATATCCGGAACATTCCAGAACATTTTGACTCGGGTTTTAGCGTTTATCAGAAAATGAAGACGGTTTTAGGCCCGGACTCCAAATGTACTCTAATTACTGTCAAAACGACCGTATCAGCGCGTAGATGACAATTAAGAGGTAGACATCAGTGTTTGAGCAATCACTTGACGATAAACTTATGAACTGTCACAAATCGTTCCGCGTACCAAACATACGGCCCAATCATCACCGGGTGGTTTGCGGGAGGTGCGGAAATGAGGTATCTACACTTTTCTCTCGTAAAGAAGACATGTTAAAGCACGAAGGAAAATCTTCAAAGTGACATGTTGAAGATCATTAATCAACATGTTACTTGAAGTAGGAGCTGGTTTCCCAGTAAGACAAGGCATAAGACTACTAACCCCACACTCCGATGGTATGTCCCGAAGAGCTCCCTTGGCGGGTTTAGCAAGGCCAAGGTGAGAAGCAAACAAGTCCGTGGTCAAGACAAAGCTGGTGTTCATGAGGCAGAACTCCACAGTTTGTTCCACCGCCTCTTATTTAAACGAGCTCATGAACTCAAGAGTCAAAAAGGCATAGGAGTGCTTACGGAGGTGGTACAACCCAGTCATCGCCAAGGTCTCAAAAATATGTGTAACGTCGGTCTCAATCCCCAAGTCAGTCAGAAGGGTCGTATCTATACAGCGGGTGGGTCTCATCTTATGGCCCTGCAAAGCCACAAACCTCTTCCTTTGTGCGAAATCCGCAAAGACTACAGACGGGTATTTCGGCACGGCCGGGACTACAGGGCCACTTCCATCTCCCACTTTGGGCTCGGAAGCCCTCCCTCTCTTACTTTGTCTGGTTCCCACGGTTGCTCTCGGCATCTGTTTTCAAAATATGGCTTAAACATACCTCCACATATATACTTGAAAACATGTAAAACATTCATGTATGTTCATAGAAAAGAGCAACTAAGTACACACTATCACCAACAATCCAAAATTATAAGTGAAATTTCTCAATTCTTGTCATCAGACGATCTCTACGGCTGTAAAAATTTTGACATATTGAGCATGAATTAACATTACTACTACTACTTTTAGAACTCAAACTTTCAAAACATCTTCATATACAAACCAATTTCACAACAACATGAGACGAATTTCAATTTGGGGCACTTTTAAGATGGAGTTTTAAGGCAATTGTTTGAGTGAAAATCACAAAAATCAACCCTAAACATGATATGTATGACATAGATTACTCAATTTTCCCCCTTTTACACCCAAAAGACAACCAAAAATTAATTTAAAATCTCAAACCCTAGAATTTTCGGGTCATATAAACATATAATTTTAATTCGATTTTTGCATAGTCAACCACAATAATCATCAAAAGAAAGCATCTAGATCATATTGCAACAATTAGAGACAAGAATTAACTCATATAAATCGATTTTTCAACAATCACCAACATCCTACATGCTTCTAATTAATTAAAACATCAAAATAGGGTGAACATTCATACTGTTAGGCCTGGAAATCCGCAAACCTCCCTGATCATTGTCTTACCTTAGCCTGATTATCAGGGTGCCAGGATGTCAGGCTGTCAGGACACATGAAGACAGGCGCCAGGCCATGGAGAGGACAACGGTCAAAATATCAGGACGATATTAAACCATGAAATCACATTACAAGAGGAATACATACGCAACATTAAATAGGAAGATCTCGCAATTAAAGCAACAATTAAGGACGTAATATTGAGAATTATTGCGGGCAATTAAGGAAAATATTCCGCATTAATACCAAGGTCAAGCAGCCGTTCAACTAGTGACTATATAAAGAATGTTTGGGAATCATTTGAAGGACGACAACACAAGACAAGATATAGCATACAATATTCTTATACAACTCTTAGATAATTGCGTTCCATTGTGCTAAATACGTAATACAATAGTGAAATTCTCTCCTGGCTTGATGCCCGTGGTTTTTTCCCGTTTAAGGGTTTTCCACGTACAAAATTCTTTGTCCTTTTATTGTTATATTTATCGTATTTACATCTCCGTATTCCACCTTGACGACCTGACCTACGGACTGACTAGAGCTAGTTAACCCTACCTAAATTTACTACGACCTGATTTAGCCTTGCGCAAAATCCACGCAAAATAATTGGCGCCCACCGTGGGGTATCTAGCTCTTTAAACCCTTTTTTCTTATCCTACAAAAATTCAAAAATCATACAAAAATGGCCCAGCCCACCGTTGAAGAACGGTTGAACGCAACCCTTCAACAAATCGCTAAGTTGGAAAGCTTAAACGAAAAAGTGGCCCAAACTGAGGCAAAAATCCTGCAATTAAGAGAGTCTGAGTCAGCTCTGAAGCAAAAATTGGAAAAAACCCAAGGAGCAGGCTCTAGATTCCAGCCAGGAACCCCATTTGCATCAATTATCAAAAACATTGATTTCTCCAGTTTTGGGAGCCCAGGTGGTTCTAAATTCATCAATATTGACGATGATGGTGAGCCAAAGAATGACAATGAAAAACCTAATGAATCTGCAGCAGCCATCATGATGGCAGTAGTCCAGGAAATCAAGAAACTCAATGAAAAATTCGACAAGATACCCGGTGAACCTGCCAGCCTGGAAGATGCTGCCCCTGACAGTTATACTGATTCGCCTTTCATAGACGAAATAGAAAAGGTAGATTTACCCAAGAAGTTTGTAGTCCCATCCATGAAAATATATGATGGAACCACGGATCCACAAAACCATGTGGCCCTCTACAAACAAAAAATGCTGACTGCATCTATTCCCAGTGAATTCAGACAAGTTTGTATGTGTAAGGGATTTAGAACAACCCTAACCGGCCCTGCTCTACAATGGTACATCAACCTGCCAACTGGGAGCATCCATTCCTTCGCCAACCTGATCAACAACTTCAACCAGCAGTTTGCGAGTAGCAGGGAGTTGGAGAAGCGATCCAGTGATCTTTACCGGATTACACAAAAGCCTGATGAAACTCTCAGGACATTCCTTGCAAGATTCAACAAAGAAAAAGTATTTATTCCCAGGTGTGACGTTGGAACAACGGTGGAGGCATTCAGGCAGGGATTGCTACCACACAGTGACTTATACAACGAGCTCACTAAGTATCTCTGCCACACCTTCGAAGATGTCCAGGCAAGACTCTTGCTTTTATCAGGCTAGAAGAGGACAAGAGATACAAGCTTGGATCATCCAGTGGACCAAAGGACTATGAAAAAAGCAATAGGAAGAGCAACAAAGGACCCAACTACAGACTTACCCTATATTCCAGGCCAGACCATTCAGAAGTCAACCTGGCACATGAATATCAAGGTAAGGCTAAAGTTTTTCCACCTATTTCCGAGCATAACTTCAGTGTTAATATTGCAGGATCGATCCAAAGGCTTGACAACATGGGGCCAGTAGTCAGATGGCCCAGGAAGACGGAAAATCCCAACCCTAGAAGGGACAATTTCAAATGGTGCGAATTCCACATGGACATTGGACACACGACGGATGACTGTTTCACCTTAAGGAAGGAAGTGGCTTATCTGCTGAAAACTGGATACTTAAAAGACCTGATCAAGACGAAAGGCATGAATGCGGATCAGGGCAAGGAAAGTCAGGAGCATAAGCAGGATCGCAACCTCCCTCCACCACCTCCAATATACGAAGTAAAATTCATATATGGTGGATCAGAAATCTGCGGCCTGACCAGTTCAGCAGCAAAAAAGATAGCCAGGATGCCAAGGACAGTATCATCCTGCAAGCCGGATCATATCCCAACAATCACTTTCAATGATTGTGACCTGGTGGACATCCCTGATGTTCATCATGATGGCCTGGTAATTTCTATGCAGATTGGAACCGCCACAGTAAGAAGGATTTTGGTAGATGGAGGCAGCTCAGTAAACTTGATCATGCTTGACGTACTGAAAGCCATGAAAATCAATGAGGACCAAATCACCAAAAAATCCAGCGTTTTGGTAGGATTCAGTGGAGAAACCAAAAGCACTCTAGGAGAAATCCACCTCCCAACCTATGTTGAAGGAGTCTCATCCTATAAGAAATTTGGAGTCCTTGATTGCATGTCGCCTTACAACGCAATCTTGGGCAGACTCTGGATTCATAATGTCAAAGCTATGCCATCAACCTATCACCAGTGTATCAAGATACCAACATCCTGGGGCATAGCCACAATCAAAGGGGATCACAAGACAGCCCAGGAATGCTACACAACAGCCTTGAAACCCTCCAAGGCAGGTAAGTCCCTTGCATAACAATTACAGTACCCTATCAGGAGCACTTATGTAGCACCTCCCAAAATGGAAACAGATCAGGTAGTTCTAGACCCTGAGTACCCTGACAGGTATGTTTTAGTAGGATCTGAAGCCCCAGATAGCGTTAGGCCCGAACTGGTAAAGTTTCATAAAAATAAATCATCTTGGTTTGCTTGGTCACATTTTGATATGACTGGAATTAGTGCTGATATAATTACACATAAACTCAATGTTGACCCATCTTTTAAGCCTGTACAACAGAAAAGAGAAAATTTGCAGCTGAAAGAAATGCCATAATCAACGAAGAAGTGGAAAAACTCTTGGATATGGGAATGATCAGGGAAGTAATGTACCCTGAATGGCTGGCTAACGTTGTTGTTGTGCAGAAAAAGAATGGAAAATGGAGAGTCTGCGTAGAATACACTGACCTGAACAAAGCCTGTCCCAAGGATCCATTTCCTTTGCCACATATTGACGCCATGGTAGACGCCACGGCAGGCCATGAGATGCTGACATTCATGGATGCTTCCAGTGGATTCAATCAAATAAAAATGCACCTTGCTGACCAGGAGAGTACTGCATTCATTATAGACCGAGGCATATATTGCTACACTGCCATGCCTTTCAGCCTGAAGAATGCAAGGGCAACGTACCAGCGCCTGGTCAACATGATGTTTAAAGACCAAATAGGTGATATCATGGGAGTTTACATAGACGACATGGTGGTAAAATCCAAAAATGCAGAAGATCATGTGAAGCATTTAGAAGTAGCATTCGAAATATTGGAGAAATACAACATGAAGCTTAACCCTGCAAAATGTCACTTTAGAGTCTCTGCAGGAAAGTTCCTGGGATACATGGTCACGAAGAGAGGCTAGAAGCCAGCCCTAAACAGATAAAAGCTATCCTGGAATTACAGTCACCCAAATATGTCAAAGATATCCAAAAATTGACAGGCCGGGAAGCTGCCCTGAACCGTTTCATATCAAGATCCTCTGAAAGGTGCAAAACATTTTACAACCTCCTCAGAAAAAATAAACAATTTCAGTGGACGGATGAACATGAGACAGCCTTTCAAGATTTAAAATCCTACCTATCATCTCCACCCTTACTGGCTAAACCAGAGAAGGGAGAACCCCTGTCAGTATACTTATCCGTCACTGACACAGCAGTCAGTGCAGTCCTAGTAAAAGAACAGGATGGTCAACAACACCCGGTTTATTATGTAAGTAAAAGCTCTTTGGATCTTTGAGATGAGGTATGGATTACTTGAGAAATATGTTTTAGCTTTGATTATGTCGTGTACTAAATTACGACCTTACTTTGAAATCCATCCCATTATAGTCAGGAATAACTTACCAATAAAATATGTCCTACGTAAGCCTGAATTATCACGCAGGATGGCCAAACGGTCAGTTCAAATTAGCACATACGATATCTCTTTTGAACCCAGGGCAACGATCAAATTGCAGGCCCTAGCAAACTTTGTAGCTGACTTTAGCCCTAACCTAGAACCCGACCTGAAAAAAGAAGTCAACCAATTAGAAAATAAAACCCCAGACCAAGAATGGACTTTGTTCACAGATGGGGCATCCAACGCCAGGGGAACAGGGTTAGGATTAGTGCTTAAATCACCTCAGGGAGATATGATAGCATAGGCTATAAGCTGTGAGTTCAAAGCTACAAACAATGAAGCGGAATATGAAGCTCTGATAGCAGGCTTAAAGGTATGTCTAAACCTCGGTGTTCAAAAGCTAAAGGTAAAAACTGATTCACTTCTAATTGCTAATCAAATAAAGGGAATTTATACGGCTAAGGATGCAAAAATGATTTCGTATTTAGAATATGCAAAAAGCCTTGCTGTAACACCCCACGGTAATTGAAGAGGTCAAGTGATAGGCTTAAATGACTAGTGCTTAAAGGGATTGAAAGTACTACTCATATCAACAAAGTGCACTTTCTTTTATGGTCATCCATGCGAAAGAACTCCAAAAGTTAAGCGTGCTTGGCTGGGAGTAGTCTTAGGATGGGTGACCTCCTGGGAAGGTTTCCGGGATGCGCATGAGTGAGGACAAAATACGCTGTAAAGGACCCGTGTTGATCTGTGGGCCATGTACACAGCCTGGTGAGCTATCATAAGTAACCGCTCCCGACCGGGTTTGGGTCGGGGTGTTACAAGTGGTATCAGAGCAACCCTGCGACCGTGTGGTGATTGGAGGCAGTTGTTATACGCTCCTGGAGGCAGTGGTTATACGCTCCATTGTGATCACACACCTAGCGGGGGAGGATTCTGGGTTAGCGGTTATGCTCCCAGGCGCAACGAGGACGTTGCGTTCTTCAAGTAGGGGTGACTGTAACACCCCACGGTAATTGAAGAGGTCAAGTGATAGGCTTAAATGACTAGTGCTTAAAGGGATTGAAAGTACTACTCATATCAACAAAGTGCACTTTCTTTTATGGTCATCCATGCGAAAGAACTCCAAAAGTTAAGCGTGCTTGGCTGGGAGTAGTCTTAGGATGGGTGACCTCCTGGGAAGGTTTCCGGGATGCGCATGAGTGAGGACAAAATACGCTGTAAAGGACCCGTGTTGATCTGTGGGCCATGTACACAGCCTGGTGAGCTATCATAAGTAACCGCTCCCGACCCGGTTTGGGTCGGGGTGTTACACTTGCCAATAAATTTGCTTTATTTGATATAGATCAAATATCAAGAGACCTAAACACACAGGCTGATGCTCTAGCCAGCCTGGGTTCAAATTTTACCCCTACGGGTTTTGATAAAATACCAATTGTTCATTTATTAGAGCCAACCATCAGTAAGTCTGAACAAGTCAACCCTGTCAATCAGGACGGTAACTCTTGGACTAAACCCTATTATGATTGGTTTCCCTAAGGAATACTGCCTCAGGGGACACACGAAGCAAGGGCTTTTAAAATTAGAGCTTCAACTTATGCTATTATCAATAACACATTATTTAAGAGATCGCAGGCCGGACCATACCTGAGATGCTTGGAGCCTGACGAAGCTAAACTTATAATTCAAGAAATACACGATGGACACTGTGGTAACCAAAAAGGAGGAAAAAGCCTGGCGAGTAAAGTACTCAGGACAGGCTATTACTAGCCTACACTGAGGACTGATTGCCTGGAGTATTCTTCAAAATGCGAAGCCTGCCAAGTCCATGCACCAATTATATATCAGCCATCTGAGCTCCTTCATTCAATTTCTGCACCTTGGCCATTCATGAAGTGGGGCATGGGTATTGTAGGAAAGCTGCCCGTAGCTCCAGGACAAAAAGTATTCATGTTGACTATGACTGATTACTTCTCCAAATGGATCGAGGCTAACTCTTTCAGGCAAGTAACTGAAAAGAAGTAATATCCTTCATCAGAACAAATATTATTTATAGATATGGAATCCCATCAGAAATAATATGTGATAATGGAACCCAATTTGTGAGGAAAAAGACCCAAGCATTTGGCCAAGAATGGAACATCAACCTGGTAACATCTACCCCTGGATACCCAAAAGCTAACGGTCAGGATGAATCCAGCAATAAGGTAGTCATAAGTTGCCTAAAGAAGAAGCTAAAAAGAAGACGAGGCAGATGGGCTGAAGAAATTCCACTAGTATTATGGACAGACCGGACAACCCTAAAGACATCAACATGCCAAACACCCTATTCCTTGGTGTATGGTTGTGAAGCTGTCATTCCTGCAGAAATCAGGGTGCCAACATCAAGATACAGCCTGAATAATGTTGAAGCAAACAAAGACCTGATACAAGATAACCTGACCCTGACAGAAGAGCTAAGAGACGCTGCCAAAATCAAGATGGCATCATACCAACAAGCAGTAGCCAGGACTTACAATAAAAATGTTAGAATTCGAGTCTTCAGGGAAGGAGACCTTGTCCTACGAAAAGTTTTTCCAAATAAGAAAGAAAAATCAGCAGGCAAGCTGGGCCCCACACGGGAAGGTCCTTACTTAATTGACTCAATTGTCGGACAAGGGCCATACAGGCTTCATACATTAGAAGGAGAAATGATCCTAAGATCCTGGAATGTAACCCATTTAAAATTATTCCATATGTAAAACCCAGATCAGGCCACAATCAGGTACAAACTCATATCTTTACTCAACCTGATGTGCTACCTGAAAAATTACGTGTTTTATATGCTATATATGCAACTCATATCTATATATTTAACTAAACCAATTTCTCTTACTTTTTGAAATCCTGAACAATTATACATGATAAATGTTTATATGCATAAATATTCAGGATTGAGGGCTACTCTACTATATATCGAAATCTGAAAACAAAACTTTGCACTTAATTGTGCCTAACAAGTTGGTAACCATCACCGGATACAGTAAATGTCAGGACCAATCAGGCATGAAATAATTGTGTGACCTGACTAGGTTTACTGCAAATGATTACAAACGGCTGGACGCAGCAAGACGGGGAAGGGTGTGCCATCCGACCATTTAGTCTAAAAGCCCTCCTGTCAGGCCGAATACCAAGCCCTCCAGTCAGGCAGGGGACATAAGCCCTCCTGACAGGCCGATTTTCCCACCCCTTCAACCACTATGGCAAAAACTATATTTGGTTGAATTACTCACGACAATTTAAATAACAGGACAAATTAAAAATACTCTACAGGTTAACCAAACAAATATTTTGACAGGTCCAAAAGGATTGGAAAAGCAAAAGCCACAGGTTCAAACAAAGTCAAATAAGCAAAACCAGCCAAAGAAGGCCACTACGATTATATTAATAAAACCCTTACCCCCTGGGGCAAAGGTACCAAAATATTCATAAAGGCCAAGGATAGTCTCCCTGAACTGAATAGAGACAGAAAAAAATAAAATTGTTTGTCCAGGGACATCCCCCCTGTATGGGTCAAATACCAACTAGGAAAAAAGAAAATTAATGCTTCTCCTTGGAAACAACACCAGCACTCCCACTCTTAGCCGGATCAGCATCAACATCTTACTCCCCTGGAGAGTCAACCTCCTGTTCATTTTCCATGTTATGCAGGTCAGGATACTTCGAAGCAGCAAAAGCCATTTCAGTTTCAGAGTTCCAATTTGCCCTGGCCTCAACAGGCTCTAACATAGCAGCAACCTTCCCCTTAATATAGAAATAAAGGGAAGCATCATCAAGCTTAAACTCTAAATCATCCCTCTTCTGGGTGAGCTCTTCATTCCTGTCTAAAGCCTCCTACAAGAGTCGCTTACTTGAATCTGCCTCAGCCTTAGCAGCATCCTTCTCAGCCTGCACCCTCACCAAGTCAGCAGCCTTAGCAGCTAGATCAGCCCGTATAAAGTCTAGTTCAGATTTCAGCCTATCATAATCTGATCTCATCAGGTCAATCCTGGCTACCAAAGAAGTAGCCTGATAGGCATTATGGAGACAGGCCGCAGCGCCCTAACCAAAAACAGAAAGAATAATATGAATATTATACCCCAATAATAAAAATATCCAAACAAAACACACAAAATACACGTAACGATAAAAATAGCGTACCTCCCTCACAGCAGCCAAGGCACCTGCCAAAAGGCTGACTGAGTGATCCACTAAAGCAACCGCCTGGGTAGCAGTCTCAACAGGGTCAAGGGTGAGCATGACATCTGACTTGGAAGCAGCATAATCCCTGATCTTCACCCTAGCAGCTTCCATGTTATCCACCCTGGATTTCACTTCCTTTACTGGGGCAGATACATCAACATCTTCAATTTTTCTTTTTTGGGCTGCTGAACTTGTTTCAGTAGAAGCAGTAGGAACGGTAGTGACCTTGGAAGCATTAGGTAGCTCTGTTAAATAAATAACGGGCTCAACATCTCCGCTTTCCTGAGAGCCTTCCTCCTTGATCTTAGCCAACCTAGCTGAGAGGTCAGCCATACCAAATCTGGCAAGACGAGCAGACGATCTGGTAGCTACAACACAAAACACTACATTAGCAATATAAACTAAACATCACCAAAAAGCCAGAGTAAGAAGAAAAAAGGAAATAAGATAGACTTATCGCTCAAGTGGAAGCACTAATGACCCTTGAAGGTTTAGCCACCCTGGCAGTACCATCAGCCTTCAGACAACGAGGAAGATGGCCAGCCCTGCAACAAAGAGGCCAAGACCTCTCCAAAGGAGGAATAGCAAGGAAAGCAGAAATATTTGCAGTGGGATACTCAGTTTCAGTAATCCAATCATCAACTGCACACATAAGAGGTATGATTCATTATAAATTTCATTTTATTTTTTACTAACGAATAAAACATGCAGGATAAAAGAAAAGTTAAAAAACTCACTAGCAACACAAGCTTCATAATTTAGATATGCCAGATCAGGACCCACATAATTGGTCCTGACAAACATGTATCCAGCAGCCCAGTTCTTGTCATGGCCACTATCCAGATTACTCAGAAGGGGAATAGTAAAAGCCCTGACCTTAAAACTTATACGGCCAGGACTATTGGTTTTGACAGCATAGCAGGCTTTCAGATCACCAAGAGAAAATGAGATATTGTGCTTTTTACAGAGGTGCTCAACAGAACAAACCACCTTCCACACCATGGGCATCAACTGATAAGAAGGAACACCAATTTCCTTAATAATCTCAACCATAAGAGGGGAAAAGGGAAGCTTAGAACCTGCCCTGAAGGCCCAGTCATGAATACAGAACCAACCAGAACATGCCCAGTCAGCCCTGATAGGAGAATTCTCAGGGATCAAGACTTCAGAATCAGCAGGAATGATCCCCTTATCCTTCAGTACCTTTTCAAACTCAGGCTTCAAACGATTTGGGAGAGACTGGTCATCTTTCAAGGCCTTCGTGGGCTTAAATTGGAAATCACCGTGAAAAATTGAGATCATCTCCAGAGGAGAATCACTTGGATTATCAACCACAGAAGGTTGAGCAACAAAAGATGAAGGCAAATTTTCAGAAGAGGTTTTCTCAGGATTTTGGGGAGGTAGAATCCCAGGAGTCACCACCTTAGTAGATTTCTTTTTTCGTAGCCATTGTTGAAAGATTACAAAAATTAATTGAAGATTAAAAAACTGAAAGTTAAGGAAGATTGAAGAAGAAGATTATTAAGAGAGAGCAAAGCAGATTTTTCTGATGAAGATCAACTTAATGAAGTAAAGGAGTATTTAAAGCAGATAAAATTAGGGTTTCAACCACAAGTTGGATGGATAATCATTGAAGAGGTTGCAGTAAAAATACACGCTTCATGAACTGAGCAGAATAGCCGTTACAGGAGCTGATTAGGCACAATCCAACCGTTGGGTAATTTTCCAAAGATTGAAGTTATCTCCTTAATTTTTGTCCTGACACATCGAAAATAAGAAGATAAGGGCCAATTGTTAGGCCTGGAAATCTGCAGACCTCCCTGATCATTGTCTTACCTTAGCCTGATTATCAGGGTGCCAGGATGTCAGGCTGTCAGGACACATGAAGACAGGTGCCAGACCATGGAGAGGACAACGGTCAAAATATCGGGACGATATTAGACCAGGAAATCACATTACAAGAGGAATACATACGCAGCATTAAATAGAAAGATCTCGCAATTAAAGCAGCAATTAAGGACGTAATATTGAGAATTATTGCGGACAATTAAGGAAAATATTCCGCATTAATACCAAGATCAAGCAGCCGTTCAACTAGTGATTATATAAAGAATGTTTGGGAATCATTTGAAGGACGACAACACAAGACAAGATATAGCATACAATATTCTTATACAACTCTTAGATAATTGCGTTCCATTGTGCTAAATACGTAATACAATAATGAAATCCTCTCCTGGCTTGGTGCCCGTGGTTTTTTCCCATTTAAGAGTTTTCCACGTACAAAATTCTTTGTCCTTTTATTGTTATATTTATCGTATTTACATCTCCATATTCCACCTTGACGACCTTACCTACGGACTAACTAGAGCTAGTTAACCCTACCTAAATCTACTACGACCTGATTTAGCCTTGCACAAAATCCACACAAAACAAATACCTTGATCGATTAGCAAGTAGAAAGAACGAATTTAGGCAAAGAAATCACCATGTTCAAGCACCACAATCAACAAAATCAAAGAGTTTTGAGAGAGATTAGAGGTTAGGGTTTGCGAAATAGTGGAAAGAATAAGAAGAATGAACAAAAGAAAAGGGTTTATGAACCCGCAATTCCTCGGGTACTATAGCACTTACTCGATCGAGTAAGTATGTTACTCGATAGAGTGGCCTCCACTCGATCGAGTTGTAGCTACTCGGTCGAGTTTTAGTAGGAAATTGCAACTTTCTCAACGTTATAGCTTCCTAACTAGATCGAATGAGGTCTACTCGGTCTAGTAGGCACTCATACTCGGTCAAGTAAGGCTAGATACAAGGTCGAAAATATGTATAAGATTAACTAAAGAATCCTGCAAAATAGCAACACATATCGATTCCAAAAGTGAATTCGGATATCGGCACTGGTTAATATATTCAATCACATCGTATTACTACTACACAAATACAACGCATCAATCTAACAAATACATTACCTCATTCAACTCGTTATCTTCATACTATAACAATTATTTTGCAACCAATGGACTACCTTTTTAACTTCAACATAAATACCTCTAACATATTTTCTTTACCTCTAACCACACCATCGTGACCTTAACAAGACAATTCCTAAGCATGCATTTGTAACTTTGATATTATAACTATTAATCACATCACTCTAGGCATTCACCTATCATTCAACTTTTCATTTTCATACTATATTCATAATTACACAACCAAGTGACCAAACTTTCAATCTTCTCAAGCACACTCTTCACATTTTTCGTCTACTCATAAGCATACAATCGTGACTTCAACAATTAACTTCTAGTCATATTGCTTTAACCATACATCTAAAAATTATCACACACTAGTTTGGTTACTCAACTGAATCACACTACACGCGGAAACATTCAATCATTCATCTACTACATAGACTCCACTACTATCTTGATGACAATCACATCAACTTTACAACTTACATACTAAACATCACCATTACTACCACATACAAGACTCATAAGCTTCTATAACAATTACTAATACCATCCATTTAGAACAAACACTACTATCATCACATGCCACACACACTAGCGCATATTGCAAACGATTCACCATCTCTATTCAACCACAAGATTTGACAGTTCTCACCACACAGATGCTAGCATTAACATAACTTTATTACACACTTTTCTACCGTAACCATAGACTATATAAGGCACATAATTCCCGACTCCCTACTCCCTTAACCAGTGACTGGCTTAAGCATAATAGGGCCATGATTTTGAAATGAGGGCGCCTACTCACCCAAAATCTAGCATCAGCTGGGGCTCCCAATATACATACACCAGGTTCATTTTATTAGACTCACTACATTCATTTATTACAGCTTCTAAAATCTTCGCTCTGATACCACTTTGTAACACCCCCATATACCAGGGAGCCTTAACCAGACCTTCCCTAGCATATAAAGGCGTTACCATCTCGGTTGCCCGAGGAAAGCAATCATCAAAAGTCGATAAAAGAACATTTATATTTTATTACAAGTGATTAAACCAAAACTACTGATACAAAAGATACAACTCAACATCCTTATGTGAACTATCCTTGACGTAACTCGTGAAAGATCCATCCCTGCCAAGACTCCAGCTAACTTCCAAGACATCACCTGTAAGACTGACTGCTCACCATAAGGGATCACGGCAGACACAACAGAAACAAACAAGAAGACAAACCACACAAGGCCAGTAACTGAAGAAAGACACAACAACAACAACAACAACCAACACACTACAGACACAACCAAGAACACACACAAGCCACAACCACTCCAACCAATCACCATCACCGAGTGTCCACTGGACCGGTCCTGGCAGTGGGGGACCGCAGCCGTACCCACTAAATACCCGCTCATCATACCGAGCGATAACCCTGTACCGTTAATGTGCACATCCCCTCCCGTGGCGGGTTCCACGGAGGGCGAAACTAGGGCGTAAAACCACTCCCGCAAGTGACGCCACTCAGCCAGGGACGCGCCCCGAATATCACAGACAGTTATACAACAAGAATCAACAATATAAACCAACAACCATCACAATCACCAGCAACCAATATCACAATCAATCCAATCATACCGACGCCACACACAACACAACAAACGACACACTAGACAACCGAAAGAAACTGAGTAGGCGAACCTACCTTTAGCCAACCGCAGCGATTCCTCGTTCAATCACATGACGTCAACCAAGCAACCAATACCCCTATACAAATGGTACAAATGCCTACTATTATCACCACAACCCTACAAGAAACAACAACGACAAAGATGACGATGATGACATACCTACGCATAGCATAACGGCGTCAAGACCGCTACCCGATTCAAGCAACCTATCCCCAAGGCACAAGCATCTTCAAAGGCTCCCATAGAAGGAATTATGGTGAAGGAAATGATGAAAGGCGACATCTAGGTCTGAAGGAAGGAGGCGAAAATGATTTGCGATTCTATCAAAACACGATTATAAACCCTCGATGTAAAGACGCTACTCGATCGAGTAACTAACTTACTCGATCGAGTGCTCCAGCTACTCGATCGAGTAGCCTCGACTAGATCGAGTACCACTTTACCAAAGCTCATCCAGACACAAGACATCTCCTGTACGGTTTCCCGAGGACTAAGTCATAACACCAAGATCGGTCAACGTCGGTCAACGGGTCCCTAAAAGGACGGGTATTACAAGCACTTTGGATCGGATATCCGATCCGTACTCTGCCCTAATTGTAATGAACAAAAATTAACAAATTCTCTCTTTTTTTATCTCTATTATTAATCAAATCTAAATCAAATTACCAAATTAATAATCTTAATTCTAATAATCAAATAATATTTCTTACTTCATTAATTGCTTTACTTTTCGTATCAAATTAAGATGTAAATAATCTTGTAATGATTAAATTAGGGTTTATGGGCAAGGGGTGGCTAAGATGGCAGGAGAGGGGGCTGGTGGTGGTTGTGGGAAGGTCGTTTGGTCGGCGGAGGCGTCAGAGGTAGAGCTGGCCAGTTTGACCCGGCTCGTGTGACCCGACTCGAACCCGAGCAAACCCGATAGAACAGAACCTGAGAAATTTGCGACCCGAAACCGGCCCAACCCGACTTGATGATGACCCGTGACCCAGCACGACTCGATAATCAGTGACACGAACCCGACCCGACCCGACCCGACCCGATTTCGACCCGATTAAATTGATGAACCGACAATTATTAAGCTTAATATTGATCAAAATAAAAGTGATTTAGTATTTCGAAGGATACGTTTGACTTAATAATGAAGTAACTAAACCAATAAATGGTTAAAAACTAAATTTAATGGTCAAAATTGAAATAATGCGGTAAAGTAACTGAATCCAATAATGTCTCGACCCAAACTCGACCTGAACCGAACCCGGCTTAATTCGAAAGGGTAGGCTGACCCGACCCAAACCTGACCCGATTGACACCTCTAGTACTACTCGGAGGTAAGCGAGGCGAGCGTGCAAGGGGTGGGGTTAAGCGTGTGCAAGGGGTTTGAGACGTTGGTTGTGTCCAGCAAGAGGGGGCGGGGGAGGAGGGTCTGTGGTGGCCGTGTCGAGCAAGGGGACGGGAGACTGAGATGGTCGACAATGGAGGCCTAAGGTGCTCGACTGATATATTTTGGGTGTGCGCAGGGAGAAGAGGGAGCGGTAGTGGGGCATGCAGTGAGGTGGGCAACACCGGTCAAGGGAGGAGAGGGAAGGGGTGATGGTGGGCGGCAAGAAGAGGTGAAGAGGAGCAGTGGCAGGGTTGTGGTTGGGTGTAGTTGGGAGGTGGTAGAATGTAAAAGGGAGAATTGAATAAAGTTAGAAAAATTGAAATTTGGGAGTTGAAATAATGAAAAGGAAAAATTGGTCATTTATGTCCACGGTTGAATAAATTATGTCCATGAAATAATATCCCATTATTATTATTATTATTATTATTATTATTATTATTATTATTATTATTATTATTATTATTATTATTATTATTATTATTATTATTATTATTATTATTATTATTATTATTATTATTATTATTCTTAGTAGTAGTAGTAGTAGTAGTAGTAGTAGTAGTAGTAGTAGTAGTAGTAGTAGTAGGATAAATTGATAACTTATACGTACTATAACACACTTTTCAAATTTTATACCTAAGATAATTTTGTTTTAAAATTTATACCAAAAATCTTCGTTTTTTTCACACTCGATACCAAATCTTACGAATGAACCATTTTACCCTTACTAATTACAATCTACCACCCTTTTGTTCACCACATTAACCCATCTCCACCTTATTAACCCATTCACCCCCACATCCATCACAAACACCCTATCAGCATCATCCACCTCCACCCCGCCGGCACCACGTCACCACCGTGCTCGGGCTACTACCACAAGTGTCGTACTCGTGGTGTCGCTCCTCTCATGTCCTCTTAATGATGTCCTTCGCAGCGTCAATACTTATCCCATCAAACCCCAAACCCTGACCACCACTTACGCAAGAAACCTTCCCCTATTTATGAAAATCCTTCCAATACACTAATAAATACAATATTCAATGTTTTTCTGAGTGATGAAGGAGGTTTAGGTGGGTGTTGTAGGGAGATTGTGAATTAGTTGCAGGTCTTTAATTGGGTGGCACTAGGAGAACATGTCGGTGGGAGGGCACTTGCCGACTTATGATGGTAACCTAACACCAGTGGTGGTGGGGTGGTTGGGTGTGTGGTGTGTAAGATTATGAGAGAGGTTAAAAATGGATATTGTAGGAATATAGTGGAGTTGAGTTAATTAGTAAGGGTAAGACTATCAATTTAGGTAATGTTTGGATACTCGGAATTGATTTCATTTTCATGATTTCAATTGTAGAAATCAAAATGTTTGAATTCAATTCCAAATCCAATTCCAAAAATTCGTTTGGAGATGACATGGAATTCGATTCTGGATTTCAATTTCTCATTGGCGTTTGGGAACTCATGGAATTGGAATTAGAATTGGAATTGGGCGGGTCACGTATGGGTCGAAGTCACCAAATTTTTTTTTTTGAGTTTTTTATTAGGAAAAAATATATCTTGTGTCGGAAAATATTTGCGATTAAAAAAAATCATAAATAAAAAAAATTGCGATGAAACTTGCATCACAAAAAACCGTAATCAAGTAGTGATGGAATTGAAATGACTACTATATGGTAGGAATTTGAAAGTGCCAAATTTTAACTAAGATGAAATTGATAGGGAATTGAGTCCAATTCCAATTCCAATTCCAAATTCTAGGGGCTCCCAAATGCTTGAATTGTCTCAATTCCGGAATTCAAATCCAATTCTAGGTTCCCAAACACACCATTAGGTCATTTTTTGAGATTTGGTATTAAGTGGAACAAAATAGGATTTTTGGTATCTCCCCCTTATATAAAAATGTGCAAGGGGGAGTTAAGGGTGTGTTTTTTAGCAAAAAAAAAAATGTGGGATGAATAGTTGAATTTTTTTTGTCTTCTTGTGGCTTGGACTAGGTAATTGGGCCTTACTATGAACAGTTGAACTCCCACAATGAACAGTCCAACTTTTACTCTTTTTCATTCATCGATCTCACATACTTACTTTGCATCTCTGCCCTTCATCCCTCCTCTCACTCTTACCACATATTCTCAGTTCTCACCACTCTCATCCGCTCCGCTCATTTCGTTTCTCTCTTGAGTTCTCCCTCCCCACTTTCAAAGGTATTCTCCCTGCTGAAGATTCCTTGGTTTTGTTGATAGTTGTGGTTTTTGGTTCGTTTCCAAGCGATATTCCCATCTTTACCGCCTTTTTGGGCCATGTTATTTGGTACCGGAAGTTGGGGTTTTTGTAACTGCTTGGTATATTTGGGATTCTTTATTAATTAATTAAACCTGGAATTGTTTTTATTTTAAATTGTTTGATTTTTCCAGATTGATTCTTATGGTTGGAATTGCGGTTGTTGTGCAGGTTTTTAAGAGAATGGGATAAAGTTTCGGGCTGTAAAACCGTCACATGTTCTTTGCGGGCTGTGGAGTGAACGCTTCTGTTGACTTTAGAATTCAGGTTTGATTTACCCGTGCCTTTATTTCGCTAGCGATCTTGTTGATCAAGTTCAAGGGCGATCTTGTACATCTTTTCCGTCCCTTATTTTCCGTCATTTCTGTGTTTAGGTCTCCACTCTTTCATATCTTTAGTGATCATATGTTATTGAAATTCGGAGCAAGCTGGTCTCATGATAGTTTTATCATGGGATCATCTTGCATGGGACCAATGGTGACCTAACTTAGTTTAGCCAATCACATATTATTCATAGATTTGTGCATGTTTTAACCAATTTTTTTGAGTTGTAAACTGCTTATTTAATGAAGAACTCTCCACATCAATAAAACTAATAAAACTAAATCATACAAATTCCTGCTCCATTGAATTTGACTTCATCACAAACCCATGCCATCAACTAAGGCTTTACAATAGCTTAAAAAATTCTAGATACCTTTGTCATTCCTGATCCTTCATGCTTTATTACTCTATCTCAGTTAAAAAGTTGTCTAATAATCAAAATATAAATCAAGGCAAACTCGCTTCAGACCAACACAGAACAAGTACCATCACTTGCTCATTACTACTACTAAACCTAATCTGAATGACTTCCTCATTTTGAATATGCTATTATAGCTCCCTGTACAGCACAAACTGTGGTGCATTCACAACCTTTAGCCTTTTAAACAAATTTAGGGTTTTCATTTAACAATTAACATTCAGACATGAAATTTCAATTTCAGGGATGGGTTACATTGCAATTGAGTCGTGATTCAGGTTATTGAAGAGGATACATGTCTGCCAGGTCTGTCATGGGATTTCTATCTGATGTATATGCTACTGCTGCCGACGAAGTTGGAAAAATACAGTTGATTGCAGACGAAATGGTAGGTTATGGGTGTTGTTTATCTGTTTGCAGTATTCAGTTTTTTATTTTGTTGTTTATGTTATTAATGTCTGTCTTTATTTCAGATGCAAGGTACTGTTTTTTATCTTTCTGAGGAAATTGCTAAAGAGCTCCTGAAGAAAGAATTGCCACCAGGGAACACTCTGTTGAAGATCTCTAAGGTGTATATTTTATCTCTTGACACGTAATGTAAGTCAATTATGCCCAACTTCTCTTTTTAATATGATAAGAACTCGGCTTCTTTCTTTAGTTTCTAATGACATCCACAACTGTACTGTTATGCTAGCTCCTTTCCAACTCTTGCCATTGTCGCATCATATCACTTAATCTATTTAAAGACCAATCGTTAATAATAAAGGGCCTGCTCATACACAAGGTCTCGAGGAGTGGTCATGAAGAGTTTCTCTTTCACAAGACGCATATATAAGGCCATAACGGTCAGTTGATGTTAGAACCAATCATTGTGGATGTTGTTGATACTCTGTTTCCTCACTCTTGATGTGATATTACTTGCAGTTGCCTGCCTTGCAAGATGATGCGCCTCCAAGTGACAATTATGAAATATTTTCTAACAGAGGACGTGGTTCTCATGGAGGCATGTTTCAGGAGGAGGATCACGCACTTCCCGAGGGTGGGGTAGGAGTCAGGACTCTGATTTTGTGGACGGTGGCAGTGATTCATTTAGACGAGGTGGTCGCAGCCCAAGGCCTAGCACCAACAGGTGGTCCTCAGGCTCAAGCTCTAGAAGCAGTAGTGATGATTGGTTAATTGGCGGTGGGCGATCATGTAGATCATCTCCCATGGGAAGTAGGAGGGACGGATAAGCTTTCTTATTCTTGATTTTATATATACCTCGCAAACAGCCATTCAGGTGTATGCTTATTAAGTCATTTGGGTAATTGGATTGGGTTATTTCAATGTGTCCTAATGGATTATCGTCATATTGTGTTCTAATCATGCTGATTTTGATGATGCTAAGCCTATGTTTATGCGTCCTCCCTTTTTTTGGCTATCTATTTTGAACTTTGGCATGGTCATTAGTTTCAGTGCAACTATATTGTCAGAGTGTGACTTGATGTGCGTCTATATCATTGTTATCAACTTCTTTTTACTTTACTTTATGTGCTACTCATGTGGTAATTTTCATTATTTGTAATTATTATCATGTTTTATATCAACTCCTTTTCTATTTGACCTATTGTCATTTTTCTTCATGAGTTCATTGTTTCAAGAGAGGTGCATCTCTTGAGCAAGAATGTGAAGATGTTGGTGGTGAAGTTCTGCTAGAAAATGAGGACGACGATGGTTGTTTAGCTGCGTAGGGGAAACCTAAAGGTTTGTTATTGTTATTAGTTATCTATATGGGTGCTTGACTTAATTGGTTATTTTAGAAATTTAGATAATAGAACTGTCTCACGGTGTGAGACCGTCTTAAGCTATAATTTGTGACAGTGAAATAACAATTAAGTCAACAATTTGACGATTTGGTCTCTTATCCTTTTGTGTCTATAATATTAATTAACTTTAGAAATTAGTATTTGATTGCTTATTTTATCATGATGATTATTGATTTTTCAATGGCATAATTCGTTAATTGTTCATCACTTTTGGTCAGGATCATCATCTAGCTCATTAAACATCATGTTGGGTGTGTTTCCCATATGTTGCTACTATAACTCTCTCATCCTACTGTGTAGATTTCCTTCAAATTTCGTATCTTTATTCGGTTGTAGTCACGTACTTGAATGTTAATAACTTGACATAGGTTAGATTAATTATGTTGGTAGATACTTCGTGTCTCATTTATGAGGTGAGACGGAAAAAAGTATGGTTTTGTTTTGTTGTTATAAGAATTGACTTTGTTTGTTTGTTAAGTTTAATAGGCTGGAGAAGGAGTAAAGCCGAAAGCATACCCTTTAGCTGATGCTCAATTGACAATAACGATTTTGGATCTTGCTCAGCAACCTTCCCATTTCAAGCAACTCAAAAAGGGTGTTAATGAAGGTAATTAGCATCTTTAATACATACTCCCTCCTAGTCTCTATTTTCTTCCCTTTGTTTGTGGGCACGGGTATTAAGGCGATGAATAAAATAAGAGTAAAAGAGTTGAGTTGGGTTTGGTGATAAGAAAGAGATATGAATAATTAGAAGTTAAATAATGAATTGTGGGGCCAAAATATTAAGGAAACTAATAAAATATGGGTAAAAGAGTTGGGTGGGGTTTGATGATAGGAGAGAGAAATGAATAAAATAAGAGTAAAAGTTTCCAAAATAAGAAAGGGGAAGAAAACCTGAATAATTCGTTTAAGGAAATAGGGAAGAAAATAGTGAATAGGAGGGAGTATTTAACTGATTATTTTTTGTTTCCAACTTCCAGTAAATGTTGGTTCTTTGTTTTGCCTCGAATTAGCAAAATCTGTTAGAAGGTTTGATGTATCTGACAAAGAAAATGGCGCGTATTAATGGTTTTTATAATGATGTAGCAACTAAGTTTTACAGAGGTATTGCCGAGTTTGTGGTCATGGCTGCTGATACTGAGCCTTTAGAGATCTTCGTCACCTTTCCTTGCTTGCTGAAGACAAGGTACTTTTCGATCCGTGTTATTGTTACGGAAGGTGTAAAGGTTTCCGTTGGTTGATGTTTATGGGAATGTAAACTCTTTACCATCAAGCGTATGCATTCTGGATAAGGCGAGAGTGGCACTTGACACAGCAGATATATCATCAAGGAAACGGTTGACAAAGGAAATGGAAGACGAGTACGAGGCGGTGCCTTCGGGTCATAATGGGTTATTAGTAGCTGCAGCTTGTGCTAGGTGCTTTTTATATGGACTAAAGTAAGACATTAGCCTTATTTCTTGTTGTTTTGCTACGTAGCTATCCTGATTTATGTCTCTGATCTTGTTATTAACCTCTGATTTTATGTTAATATCTGTTTAGTGATTGTATTTGTTTTGTTGATTTTACGTAGTGATTTGATTTGAGAAATGGCGAGTAGAATGAAAGAAGATGAGAAAATCGACTATTCTACGAGATCTTCTTAAGCAACCCGGAAATTTCAAAGGTATAAACTGCCACGTTCTGGTATTTGTTCTCTCTTCTCTCATAAAAGCTCTCATAAAAGCATTTTTCAAGAACCGCCATGGGAAAGTCTTCCTAGAAAGCGGACACCAAAAATTGAATTTTCTCCAACTTCTCTGCTTATGTTTGGCTGGGTTTCATCTGATTTTGGTTGGATAAGCAGTAAAGTTTCTATCTTTTATCTTATTTTATATTGTTTATGTTATTGTTTTTTATTGTGGTTTGATGCTGCTCTTGTTCTTGTTATCCTACCTATAAAAAAAAGGGAAACTTTGAATCGTTGTAACTGTATTCACATGAAATGGTTGTGCTGTTCAAATGATGTTTTGTTGATGCAGATGTTATGCTAGCTTGGCCAGTGAAGTCATTGCGGTGTGCTACTCATGATCTCAGCTCAAAGCCTGTCAGCACTCAGCATCACAAACTGTATTCACGATTCCCTTTATCATAATAAAAATGATGTTATTCCGTCTCATGGAATCAAAAGTTGTAGGTATGCTTACTTTGGTATCAGTTGAAATATATTTTGCAAACCACTGATATGGCCTTATCGTTGTACAAAGGTCTCGTGGGTAGAAGAGTTTTTATTTGAATTTATGATATTAGTATACAAAAACGTAAACTCGAATAAACCTTTTTAAACTTAAGTTATTTTGCAGACCACTGATATGGCCTTATGTTATGCGTCAACAAGGAGCTGGTCAGGCTGTAGGATCACATATTCCCCAATCCCATGTTGGCCATTTTCATTCAGTACCGGCAATGACATCTTTTCACCAGTGGTAGAACCAACAGGTAAAACAATAGACGCATATACAGGGTATAGAAGGCAATAACCAGGGCATAAAAGGTACAAGAGAACCATGGATGCTCATCCCTATGCTTCGAAAGATCCAAGTCTACTGGGATTTGTCCCGAGTCCTTTTTCTTCAACTACAATTTCATTTGTTTTTGCGGTTGCCATAATCATTGTTGTCTCCCTGGCATGAATTAAGCAGCTAGCTTCTCAGGATGATTGTAGCGCCACTAGACTTTCAATATGCAAAGAGTTATTTTTAGAATGGTCTAAGGTTACATTGAATGTTGACTATTGGATAATGGAAATCTAACAAGAGACCAATTTATACAACCAAAAATATTAATCATATATAAACCAAAATGGTCATTAAGACTACTCGAATAGGGGGACATTTAATTTGAAGTCAAACAACAATTCAATTAAAGTTATAACAAATAGTTTAGGCAACAATCTCGTATTTAGATTAAAATACGCTTTTTATTATGGTAGTTGATAGGTTAAATACGGTTAGAACTTTGACTCGTTGCTGTTTAGTGGGGAGAAGAGGGTAGGAGGAACCTGAAAAAAAAATCTTATATACTTACTCATATATATATATATTTTTCTAGTCAATATGTCACGTCCTCTTGTAGTCATATCAAGCTTGACGAATTCTAAGAAATAAATGAATGATAAGGAGAGGAAGGATGAAGGAGTCACTTTATAAGGAAGGAAGAGGTGGCGGCAAGGACGATGGAGTGAAGTCTCAGGTGCGTGTGGTGATTGAAGTTGTCTTGTGGGGACACGGTAGCTAAAATAGTAGAGAGAGAGAGAGAGAGAGAGAGAGAGAGAGAGGTTGGTATTTATGGAGTAATAACCAAGTAGTCGGACAAGAGTATTAAATTTTTAATGACCAGGCAACAATTAGATGAACTTATTAGGAGGTAAGACAAAGAAAAGAGAAAGGCAGAGTATGTAAGAGCAATCTAGGCATTCTATAGGCCTATGTGATTGGGTGGGGGGAGGAGAACTAAGAAGAGGAGGGTGGGGAAGGGTAAGGGCAAGGGAGGGAGGAAGATATGGAAATGGAAATGAAAGGGTGATGAAGGAGAGGTTAAAGAGAAAAGTAATATGGAAAAAGGAATTGGAATAAGAAGGAGAGGAAGAGAAAGAACCTACGTCAAAGTGTAAGAGAAGGGGGAGGAGGAGTAGAGGAAGAGCACGACAAAGAGAAGGGGAAGAAGAAAGAATGGGATGAGGAGGATAAGGAGTAGCGCGGGGGAGGAGAGATAAGGAAATAGAGTGAAGGGGTGGAAGAGGTTACGGAGGAAGAGGAATAGAAAGAGAAAAGGGAATTAGGAGAGAAAGGGGAAAAGGAGGAGATGAAAAGGGAAAGAGGGGGAGTAAAGGGAGAGGATGACAAGGAGAAAGAGAGAAACAAATGGGAGGAGGAGGAGAAGGACGAGGATAGGGGTGGGGAAGGCAGGGTAAGGAAAGGAGAAGAAGGAGTATGAAAGATTGATTAGGCTAATTTGATGAACCTATCAGATGGTCGAAAATTAAATTAAATTAGCTTTACTATAAAAGGGTGATGTGTTTGAGGTTATAAATGATGATAAAAGCGATAATGATGATGGTGGGGAGGTAGATAATGACGATGATGATGATGAGGAAAGGAGAATGATTATGATGACGAAGGTGGCAGTGTTTGTTCATTAACCTACATTTTAAGTGAGAATGTTTAGAACTTACTATTAGAGTTATGTAATAGTTTGAACCGAGCCAGATACACTACAAAAAAAACGTCTCGATGCGACGGACACGCTGCGACGGAATAATAATCCGTAGCAAATTTAAACCTGCGACGGACACTGCGACGGGCCTCATAATCTGCGACGGACTTGCGACGGACTTTCCTTGCAGCCTATTTTCCCATACCGCCAAATTTTCTGACATGGCGGGAAGGTCTGCGACGGAATTTCCGTCGCTATATTAAAATAATATTAAATTCTGCGACGGAAATTCCGTCGCTGCATTAAAATAATATTTTTCCTGCGACGGAATATCCGTCGCAGACTTTCTAAAGTGTCCAGCTGTACACCTCTAAACACGCTGGAAAAATTATATTTTTTTATTCCTGCGACGGAAATTCCGTCGCAGAATTTATTATTATTTTAATTTTGCGACGGAAAATCCGTCGCAGAAATTCTTTATACGGGCTGCAGCGTAATCCTTCTTCTTCATTATCACTCTTCAATTATTTCGTCTCCCTCAAAAACTCCGTCTCCCTCAAAAACTCCCACCGCCACTCCCACCACCACCACTCCGACCACCACCATACTTCCCAATTCACTCCTATTTCTCCTTTCCCTTTTCCCTTTTCCCCTTTCTTCTTCCTTCCCCTTTCTTCTCCTTTCCCCTTTCTCTTTTTTTTTTCTGCCGCCGTTGTTCCGCCGCCGCCGCAAGGTTCCTGCCGCCGCCGCTCCCTTCCTTTGTCTCCTTCTCTTAATTAATATAAGGTTTGTTTAATTAATTTTACTTTTGATTAATTAGGGTTTATGGTTATTGTTTTGATTAATTATGATTAGTTTAGGATGCTTAGTATTATTAGGATTGTTTAGTTTAGTTGAAAGCCAATTTAGGATATTTAGTATTGTTTAGTTTAGTTGAAAGCCAATTTAGGATGTTTAGGATTGTTAAGTTTAGTGAAATTTAGTTAAAAGCCAATTTAGGATGTCTAAATCAATTTTATAATGCTTAATTATGTTTTAGGAAATTATATTTTTGGTTTGCATGAAGTGAGCTAAGTATTTCAAAGCTCTTTTAAATCGATTATAGTTGATGGTAGTGAAATTTTGATGTAAATAATTAAATAAAATGAGGCTACTCGACATTGAAGCAATTTTGAATTCATCTATTGCTCATAATAATAGAGAAAAAATTTCATAAAAATGTTAAGAGTAGTTAATTTAGTTTAGTTAAAAGCCAATTTATGATATTTAAACCAATTTTAGGATGCTTACTCTACTTTTGCTTAGTTTTATAAGGTTTATTAGTAATTATTAAGTTTGTTTTGATAAGTTGTGTTTTTTTGTGTCATGTTTATTTTTTTTACAAATATTAATTCATCTTATGCTTGTGTTGTGATTGTTAATATATTTATGACCTAGTACCGTTCAGGATTACACATTAGGTGTAATTCTTGAATAGTCCCCGTTTTGGGATTGTCTTTGAATCTTTTATGCCATTTAGGTGGTAAATACTCATTTTTTTTTATTGTTATGAGACAAAATTTGGTTGACATTTCCTTTAATGTTCTCCGAATACATACGTAGAGTGAGAATTCATTCTAAATAATGTATTTGGAGAACTGTAAGGAAGTCTTTGCCGAATTTTTGTCTCATTACAATCAAGAAAAAAATTGGGTATTTACTAATGGTATGAAAGATTCAAAGATGGGTTTAGGTTGGAGAGATAAGGACCCCAATACTGAAAGTATTTTTTCGCAGGTTGTGGTTGTGGTGGTTGTTGTTGTTGTTGTTGTTGTTGTTGTTGTTGTTGTATGAAAAATTCAAAGATAAGTTTATGAATGCCGAGGGATATGGTAGAGGATGCGTTGCGCGATAGCATTGATCAAATTAGGGAAGAAGCTCTTAATGCCGAGGTGGTTGATGAATCTCCAAATCCCAATGTATTAGCCTTTTTTCAAATGTTAAAACGCCGAGCAACCCGTCTACGAGGGATGTCGACTCTCATTGCTACGATCGGTACGCAAGGCTTGTCGCTCGAAATGTGAACACAACTTAGCCCATAAATGTGTAGATGGTTTCACGTCACTCATGGGAGACCTTCTTCCTCAAGATCATATTTTGATGCGTAACTTCTATGAAACCAAAACTGTTCTCAAAGCTCTTCAACTTCCTCATGAAAAGATAGATGCATGTTTTAATGGATGTATGCTTTTTTGGATGGACGACGCTCTTCTCGACAAGTGTAGAAAATGTGGTAGAGCTAGGTACAAAAGTGCAAAGAATGCAAATGGCAAAGGGGTCCCCGAAAATTTCTTAAATTATTTCCCAATAGGGCCACGTTTGCAACGAATTTATGCCACAAAAAACCTCGCGGAACAAATGCGTTGGCATTATGAAAACCCCCGAGTTAGTGGGACAATGTCTCATCCAAGTGACAGTGAGGCGTGGAAACATTTTGATCATCTTCATCCTTCTTTTGCATCCGAGCCTCGGAATGTTAGACTTGGACTTTGCACCGATGGTTTCTCGGCTTTTGGGCCATTCGGGAACACATATTCATGCTGGCCGGTGATGCTTACACCTTACAATTTACCACCTTGGCTATGCATGAAAAGACAAATTATGTTCTTAACATTAATTATTCCTGGACCAAAGAGTCCCAAACAAAACCTTGATGTCTATTTACAGCCTCTAAATCACGAGTTGAAGCAATTGTGGGACACGGGATTGTTTACATATGACGTGTCTAGGAAACAAAACTTCGACTTAAGAGCCGCACTCCTATGGACGATCAACGACTTTCCTGCTTATGGCATGTTATCTGGTTGGTCAACTACTGGTGAGAATGCATGTCCATGTTGTACGAAAAAAGAGACTAAATCGACTTGGCTTCAGCATAGCAGAAAATGGAGTTGGTTTGATTGTCATAGACAATATTTAGACACTGATCATACTTTTCGCAAGGATAAAGTCCACTTTCGAAAAGGAAGAATAGAGAACGATGTTCTTTGGAACGAGGTTATCGGGCGAACAAGTGTGGGAATGTGTGAAAGATTTACCAAAAATCGTGGATGCATCTGACCATGAATTGAGAACGGTTAAAGCGAAACGAATTGGGTGGTGGAAACAAAGTATTTTTTGGGAGCTTCCATATTGGAGCACACTACTAATTCAACATAACCTTGATGTCATGCATATTGAGAAAAAAATTTTCGAACAACTAATTCACACGGTGATGGATAGAAAAGACAAGACAACCTTGAACCCAACTATACAAAAAGACATCTTACAACTTTGTTCAAGGTCGCGAAAGGTGGATTGATCGTTTTGAAAAAGAGCGAGAAGAAAGTCTTGTGTGATTGGATATGTAATTTAAAGTTTCCAGACGGCTATGCTTCAGATTTGAGAAGATGTGTCGATATGAATGAGTTGAAGCTACATGGCTTGAAAAGCCATGACTGTCATGTGTTTATGGAGCGTTTACTGCCGGTTGCTTTAAGGCACCTTCTCCCTAAAAATGAGTGGAATGCCATAACTGAGATTAGTCAATTTTTCAGAGACTTGTGCACTTCATCAGTACAAATTGAAAAAATAACAAGTCTCGAGAAAAATATTGTCGAGATAATCTGCAAATTGGAAAAAATACTTCCACCTTCATTTTTTAACTCAATGGAACATCTGCCAATTCATTTGCCATATGAAGTGAAAGTGGGTGGTCCTGTGCAATATAGGTGGATGTATCCTTTTGAGAGGTAATATCAATATCTTTTACGAAGCCTTCTAAGGTTATTACTTAATTTCATTCATTCTTAACCAATTTTTTAGTAGGTTCTTGAATCATCTGAAAAAAAAAATTGGAAATAAAGCTCGTGTTCAAGAGTCATTATGCAACGCATATTTGCTTGAAGAAATAGCAAATTTTTGTTCTTTTTACTTTGAAGATCATATAGACACAAAGGCAAAAGACCTTGACATAGGTCAGAAAAAGGCGAAGTATTCTACCTTGCCCGAACTATTTCAAGATCATGAGGGCACTACTTCTGGAAAATGTCGTGAAAGATTTTTGGAAGATAACGAATATGAACGTGCACACCTCTATGTTTTATCTAATTGTGATTCTGATGAGTTGAAACGTATGGAAAGGTAGGTGAAAAAAATTTTAATTTTAAACGTTGTTTCAAGTAAAACATGCAAAAATTAATTCAAATCTTAATTCGGCATTTTTGAATAGGTTGTTTGAGGATTACATCAAAAGAGAATATCCTGAGGTTTCTATGGCCGAGGATATTTGGAATAAATTTGAAACAAAATTCCCTAACTGGCTTAGAGGTCAAGTAAGTAAATAATATATATTCTATAATGCTTATTTAAATTATATTATTATTTGGTAAATAATTTAAAAGATCCAGTTGTAGTTGCCTTAGCAAATGGACCTTCAAAAAAAGTAAGAACATGGAAGCGTTATTCCATCAATGGATACAAATTTCGAGCTTTCATAGATGGGAAAGATTTGGAAAAGTCTACAATTAACAATGGAGTGTGTGTGAGTTCGACTGAAGGAGCTGACTACTATGGAACCCTAAATGAAGTTGTTGAGTTGTCTTATACTGGCGAGAAAAACCCTTACAACGTTATTTTATTCAAATGTAATTGGATAGATAACTCAGAAAGAGGAATGCAAGTACATAAGGAATATAAACTTGTGGATGTTAATCGGAGCAAAAAATTTCCAAAATATGACCCATTTGTATTAGCATATCAAGTGGAACAAGTTTGCTATGCTCCTTATCCAAACATGAAAAGAGATAAAGATCAGTGGTCAGCAGTATTTAAAATAAAGGCAAGATCACAAGTGGATGCTCCTACTGATGAATCTATCTTTCAAGAAGATGTTGATAATGGTGATACATCATTGACAATAATTGAAATAGAGGATGAGAATGAAAATGTGGAGGAGGAACAAGAAGAAACTCAAGGAGATGAAACGCAAGTACAGAATGATGATATGCAAGAGGAGGAAGATGAGGAAGAGTTAGGAGAGGAGGCTTTGAAGAAGTATTTAGAAGAACATGATGATGAGGATTTTTTAGAATCGCTTTTTGAAAGCAACGAAAACACTAATTTAAGTGATGATGATGATGATGATGTCTAGGATTTATATTAGTTGTAGATGTTTTGTACCCTTTCTTTCAATCTTATTACTTTGTTGGTACTATTAGTTGTAGATGTCGTATGGCTTAATTTAATGAAATCTAGTTTGTTTTCATTCAATCTTACTTTGCCAATTTCTTATTTGGTAGCTATTATTTGATTATTTGATTTCTTACTTTGCCAATTTCTTATTTTGTTGCTATTATTTGAAGCTTTGATTTCTTACTTTGCCAATTTCTTTTTTTGTTGCTATTATTTGATTATTTGATTTCTTTCTTTCCCAATTTCTTACTTTGCTAATTTGTTATTTGGTTGCTATTATTTGATTTCTAACAATATTGAAGAATTTAGTTGGTTTCTATGGCGTCGAGGAGACGAAGACATGGTAGTAATAGTAATGCAGAAACCAAGGACGGGGAAACGAGAATGAAGAAATACAAAGCAGATTGACAAAATTCCTCTTGATTCTCTTGAGCAAGAAGGCGTTTGGTAAGTATGTTATTTTTTCGTAATTAATTATTTTTATAACGATTTATATATATATATATATATATATATATATATATATATATATATATATATATATATATATATATATATTATCTTCTCATTCTTTTTTTCAGTTGAGAATGAAAAAGTTGTGAACTTGATATCGGATACTATTGGATGCAACTACAAAGAACATGCTCCTAATTGGAAATCGGCGTCATCTACTCTAAAGAAGGATTGGTGGAATTGGTTTGAGGTACTAGCAATTGTCATTTAATTTAATACTAGGTATTTTATTCATTTATTTTATATTTATTTACAATAAAGTTTATTTTCTAACTTTATTTTTTATTGAACAGTGGCGTGTTAGTTACGATCCCCGTGACAAGGCAAGGGTTAAGAAGGCTTGGGAAGATGCCATGAAGACCCGTTTACGGCAAATGATTTATCGAGCTTATCATAAGGAAGAGCATGAAAAGCCGGATTGGATTAGTGTTGACTTGCACCGTCAATTGAGGAATAGACCACTTGAAGATCCTAGTTTCACGGGAAGATCGGAGCAGAATTCGGCCAACCGTAGGTCGGGAAGTGACGAGAAAGGGAAGGCGTTGGCTACTCACGTAATGGGTCGAAAAAACACTTTGCAATATATGGACTCAATGGTAATTTCTTCACTTTTTTTTTTTAACTTAGTACCTTTTTTTTCTTTAACTTTATTTAAAGTTACTAATTATATTTAACAAGTATCAAAATTGCAGATTGATAAAGATGGGAAAGGAGATATTCCGTCCGCTTTGCAAGTGTTGGAGAAGACAAGGAAGCATAGCACAAAAGGATGGTTATCCAAAAAAACGGGTCAACTCTTCGTAAGTTACTAAAATTATTTAATTTTTAACTCATTTTTTCAATCATGATTATTTAGTAGATGGTATCTAATCTTTCGTTTTTTATTGATATAGGGTAAAATCATCTCAAAGAAAACTGAGCTTCAGAGTCAAGGGGTCGAGAACATCGATGATAATGAGATTTATATTGAAGAACATGGAGGATTTGATAAGAAAGGTAGAGTACTTTGCGCGGGAAATGCAGCACCACAAATTTGGGAGCACCACCGCCGCTCGACTGGTAACCTCTTTTCTACTCCTCATACTCCGGGTTTTGTTGGGAGAGTCGCAAAAGACAATGCCCGACTTAAGCAAGTCGAGGCCGAACAATCTCAAAGGCTTGCGGCAATAGAGGAGTTCTTGAGCCAACAAGGTTTTACCACTCAAACTTGTAACCCCGGAGGTCCATCTCAAACTAGAAATGACTTTGATGATGATGGCGGCGACAATGCTAGGCCTACTCCTACTCCCACTCCCATGTATTGATGTAGTTGTTTTTTGATTAGTAGTTATCATTCCTACCCCGTAGTTTATGGACTTATTTGGCTTTCTTTGTTGAACAATTATTGTACTAAACGGTTGTAAACCTTTTATTTTAAGTTAATGCGAAGACGTTGTTTGGGAATCTCGTCTTGAACGAGTTGTGAATTTGTCAATTGCTGGATTTTCTGTATATTTGTAGGACACCGGGAGTAATGTAATTGCTTTCAAAGCAATTTGGGCGCTGGAAAAGCGCTGTAAACCAACTGGGCATTTAATCCCTGCGACGGAATTAGGGACGGAAAATCCGTCGCAAGGTTTGACTTTCATGTTGACTTTGGGGACACGTGTCCCATATGAACAGTGATCTGCGACGGATTTTCCGTCGCAGATTTTGACTTCCTGTTTGACTTTAGTGACCACGTGGCCTATTTGAACAGTGATCTGCGACGGATTTTCCGTCGCAGAGTTTGACATCCTGTTTGACTTTAGTGACCACGTGGCCTTCAATGAACAGTGATATGCGACGGATTTTCCGTCGCAAGTCACTATTTTGCGACGCACTGATCCGTCGCAGGTATTTAGCAGCGACGGAATTCTCGTCGCAAAACCAAAATTTGCGACGAAATAGAGCGACGGATTAAATCCGTCGCAATTCCGTCGCAAGATCTATTTTTGCGACGGGATTGGCATATTTGCGACGGAGTTTTCCGTCGCTATGGAACCTTTTTTTTGTAGTGATATATGTGTTTTGTTTACTGTATTTCCAAGCACATACCACTAATGCTTGTGTATTCCATGTAATTTTGTTCTTAAATAGTTAACCATCCAAGCAAAAGGCGTAGTTTTTTTTTCCTGATATTCACTGATGTAAGACTATCACAAGTTTTAACGTGTTTGAGTAAATTTGCAGCGGAATAAATTTTTATGTGTTTTTGTGTTTAAATTGGAACGAAAAAATAAAGGGATATGAAACGAATTGCTCTCCTTCCTCGCAAGAAATTCGGGACAACTCACAACTAGAACTCAACCTCGCAAGACTGAATGTGTATTATCTCACCCTCGCGAGAATGAAATAATGAATCTAATAACTCGCAAGCAATTAGAACTAACAAGAAACTCTTGTATTAATCTCTCAACTTGAATGAATAAAACTGAATACAATGACCCTTATTTATAGTGAAATAGATGACATAGAGACCTCTAAGGACTTCCTAATTCAGGCGTGTAAGCCTTTCCTTAAACTGACTCAAAGAACTTTCCTAAACTCGATCTCAAGAGAATTGACAAATTGCCTTATTACAACTTTTTTAGGATTAGGAAATAAACAACTACCTTAAATTTATTAACTAAAATAAAATAAGGACATATAATAAAATATCAGTTATAGAGACCGACATAGTCTCCTTGAGATGCGTGCCCAACAGCTCACTTAACCGTGTTCATCATCACGCCATCCTCGTTCCTCCATGTTATCATATTTACTAAACTCGAGCCCATTTTGAAACCTTTGGAAATGTGAGTTACATTTCGGGAAATTAAGACTTAATTTTCATTTAACTCCAATGCTCCCGTATCATTCTCCCCTTCTTTTTGAGAATTTGACCTCTAATTGTCGTCTTCAAGATACGGTGATAGATCTCCGTCATTAAATGTGGCATTTAACCCTCCATATTCGCTTGGTAAGTCCAGCTTGTATGCATTCGACCCATATCACTCTAACACTTTGAATGGTCCATCGGCTCTTGGCATCAACTTATTCTTCCTCTCGGACGGAAACTTTTCTTTCCTTAAGTGTAACCAAACAAGATCACCAACTTTGAAAATGGGTTGTCTTCGATTCTTGTCTGCTTTCTCCTTGTATTTAGCATTAGCCTTCTCGATTTGAGCTCATACCTGTTCACAAGTGCGAAGAAAAGTAGTTTGCCTCTCTTTAGCCTCAAAACTCAAGACATCTTTCTTTGGTATAGGAACCAAATCGATAGGTAGATACGGATTGATTCCATATACAATCTCAAATGGTGCTCGACCCGTAGTAATTGATGGGGTTCGATTATAGGCAAACTCGGCAAGAGCTAATTTGATATCCCAATCTTTCGTGCTCTTACTCACTAGACCTCTCAATAAGCTCCCAAGTGTCCGATTAGTCACCTCGGTCTGCCCATCGGTTTGGGGATGATGGGACGTACTAAACAACAACTTCGTACCAACCAATCTCCACAATGTCTTCCAAAACTAGCTCAAGAACTTAACATCTCGATCCGATACAATGGTAAGAGGAATACCATGTAATCTCACAATCTCCTTATAATAAAGTTCAGCAACTTTTGTAGCATCATCGGTTTTATGACACGGAATAAAATGAGCCATCTTTGAGAATCGATCCATAACGACCATAATCGAATCCTTTCCACGTTGAGTTCTAGGTAAACCAAGTATGAAGTCCATACTTACCTCGTTCCATGGCTGCGTAGGTATTGGTAAGGGCATGTATAACCCTTTGGTGAATGAACTCTTCGCCTTTTGACACATCACGCGCTTAGCCACAATATTTTGTACATCGTTGATCATCTTAGGCTAATAAAAGTGTTCACTTACAATATCATAAGTCTTGTTGACACCGAAATGACTAGCAATAACTCCTCCATCCGCCTCTCGAACTAAGAGTTCCTGAATCGACCCTTGAGGTATGCACAATCGATTCCCTTTAAACAAGTATCCATCTTGAACCGTAAATAACCTCGTAGGTTTAATAAGCTCCTTAGCAAAGTTAGGATCCTCTTTGTACAACTCCTTGATATGTTCAAACCTGAGCAGCCTCGCATCAAACTCAACCAACAACACATGTCTTCTTGAAAGCACATCAGCCACTACATTCGAGATTCCCGTCTTATATTTCGATGAAAAAGTAAAAGATTGTAAAAACTCCACCCATTTAGCATGTCTTGGATTCAAATTTTGCTGCCCACGGATATGTTTTAAAGCTTCGTGATCCGAATGCAACACAAATGGCTTAGGTCGCAAATAATGACTCCAATGATCTAAAGCTCGCATTATCGCATACAACTCCTTATCGTAAGTCGAATAGTTCAACCTTGCACCACCCAACTTCTCGCTAAAGTAAGCAATGGGGCATTTCTCCTGCACTAGTACGGCATCAATATCAATACTGCTTGCATTGCACTCAAGTTTGAACAACTTATTAAAATTTGGAAGTGCTAAACAGATCCGGAACATAGCTTACTTTTTACCTCCTCAAACGCCTTTTGTGCACTCGTAGTCCACACAAACTCTCCCGTTTTTGTCAATTCCGTTATAGGAGCCATGATTGAACAGAAACCTTGAATAAAACGTCTATAAAATGAAGCTAGGTCATGAAAACTTCGTACCTCCGTAGTAGATTTAGGAATAGGCCACGCTTGAATAACTTTTATTTTTGACGAATCCATGCTCACTCCATCTTTTCCCACAATGTAACCAAGGAATGTTACACTAGGAACCATGAATGTACACTTCTCGAGCTTACCAAATAACTTCTATTTCCTCAACATCTCGAATATAACACGAAAGTGTTGCTTGTGCTCCTCCTCATTCTTGCTATAAACCAGAATGTCATCAAGATAAACAACCACAAATTTGTTAAGAAACGGTCTCAGCACCTCATTCATGAGTCTCATAAATGAACTAGGTGCATTGCATAATCCGAAAGGCATCATGAGCCATTCGTATAGCCCTTGCTTCGTTTTGAATGTGGTATTACACTCATCTCCTTCTCGAATCCTCATTTGATGATATCCACTTCTTAAATCCAGTTTTGAGAACACACACGAACGAGTAAGCTCATCTAAAATATCATCGAGCCTAGGCATAGGAAAACGGTATTTGATTGTGATATTATTCACCGCTCTACTATAGATACACATTCGCCAAGTCCCATATTTCTTAGGCACCAATAAAGCCGGCACAGCACACAGACTCAAGCTTTCTTGTACATAGCCTCAATCAATCAACTCTTGCACTTGTCTTTGCAACTCCTTTACTTCTTCGGGATTGCATCTATAAGCGGGCTTATTAGGTAAAGAAGCTCCTGGAATTAAATCAATTTGATGCTCAATGCCCCGTTTTGGTGGTAGCCTATTCGGTAATTCATCGGGAAATACGTCACCAAACTTATCCAACTCTTGCACGGCTGCCTTGTTGCTATCTTCACTCACCAATTCACGCACCAACATCACATAAGTCGGATCTTCATGAGTCAATGCATCCTCAATCTCGCTTGCTTCTAAAAATAAGCTCCCTTTAACACTCGGCTTTTTCTTCTTACTTGATGATAAAGGATTAAGATGATACTTTGCCTATCCTTTAGTCACAATGTAAACATTACTCCTGCTTTCGTGTTCAACTTTTCGATCGAATTGCCATGGTCGTCCCAAAAGGATATGAAAAGCACTCAGTGGTATCACATCACACCACACCTCATCCTCATATGGCCCCAATTTGAATGAAATTAAATATTGTTTCTTCACTTGGATTCCATTGTTTCCATCAAGCCAATGCAATTTATAAGGTTTAGAGTGATTTCGACTTGATAATTTCAGTTTATCGACCAAATCCCTCGACATCACATTACTATAAGATCCACTATCAATAATAAGGTTGTAAAGTTGATTTTATACCTTATACTGAGTGTGAAAAATCTGCTCTCTTTGCTTATCTTTGACCATAGTAGCCTCGGCATGTAGATTACGAATCACTAATGCTTCCTTCCCTCCGTCACTATAAGGATCAATCACATGAACCTCCTCTTCCTCTTCTTCACTTGCTGCCTCCTCCGTCTCTTTCTCACGTTCAGGTAGTATAAAGTTTGGAATCATATCACATAATTCACTGATACGAATATGATACGGGTCGGTCATTAAATTGTTAGTTAAAAACCAAAAATTGTTTCAATTGTATCGTTTTATTAACGTTCGATTGTTCTTTGAATTGACGCGTTCGATTCACCCTTGTTATTGTTTGACGCGTTTTCAAACTTTAACCCGATTCGTATTCAATAGGTCTTAAATACAATCACCATTGACGTAGCTATAGGTCTAGTTACGGCAAATATCTTTATTTATGTTATTCCGCTGCGTTAATTCGCATCATTTGGTATCAGAGCCAAGGCTCTTGATGACCTCACTTCAAGAGTCAAGACGATCCAAAGGGGGGAATTTTTAATCCCGATTTGCCTCCTGTCTTTGATGTTTACGATGATGGGACACCACCCATTATGGGGCGACTCAGTGTGCGCAACCAGGCCGTGCCATTACAACGCAACAACGAACCAGGAGCAGAGGAGAGCCGCGGCCCGAGGGTAGTTCGAAGGGCTTCCATGACAGGGTACGCAGAACATGGTCACTCGTCACAATGCCGAGAAGAGGTTGAAGGCATTGGAGAAAAGGGTGAGGCGTTTAGAGACACTCCTCAACGAGATAGCGATCTCAAGTTTGTTCTTAAGTGGGTTAAGAGCGAAAATCCCTTTGATAATGATATACAAGCCATGTTAGATGTTGGGTGTCATATATGCGATGGCCACCATTTAGCGCAAGATTGTCCATCGAATTGGTTGATTGCGTCACCAATAGACTGGGACAAATAATGGAGGGAGTCCGAAGCTTAGCCACACCCGCCTTGGATTGGGTTGAATCCATATGTCAAAAGGAGTAATGAAGATGGGGTTTTCCATTTCTCCCAGCTGCAGCCTGTCCAAGAGAACTGCCGAGGAGGGTGGCTCGTCTCTGGTCTCGACACTAATGACCCGCACCCCCCGACTTCCGCCTTCAGGGGTGTTTCCAAGTCCAGCGTTACAGGGACATACAATCAAAGCTCCATTGTCGGAGGGAAGCAAGCAGAGGCAACGACAAGGGTCGAGAAATGTAGGGCAAAAGTTAAGTATCGACTTATTAAAACCGGAAGCATGAAATTCGTCCTTAAAAGGGTTAATCCGGAACGCCGAGTTGTCAACCATTATTACAACCCGAACACCAATTGGGTTGGTTTGAATCCATATTCAAGGAGAAACAGGGGCGGGACAACAATTTTTTGGGTAAGTCGAGTCGAGTCTGTTGGAAGTAATAGGGTCGACTCAAGTGAAGAGGATAGCACGAGCACAACCCGTCGTTACAAACAAGTCAAGCAAGTGGTATACAGGCAAGGGAGTCCGCAGGAATTGAGGACAATTCCTTTCTAAGGGAGAGGGTATGATACGAATATGATACGGGTCGGTCATTAAATTGTTAGTTAATTAACACGTTTAAATTATTGGTTTGATACCATTTAAATTCATACTTATTATTTGCTCTTAGAAGACCTTTAGTATGCTAGATTTAAGGAGTCATTATGGGTCTTTAATTTGGGTCATCATTGTTTTAATTTAGCTGTTACAATTAGCATTTAGGCGTTGAATTGCCTTGCCAATTCAACTATTTAAGGGCTTTCATTTTGTATTGGTCAAGAGACAAGAATTTTATAAAGAAAATCGACTTTTGTTTGTGTTAAACAAATTTCATCGGGTTGTTGCGATAACTCAAAAATAGTGGTTATTTAGGACGCGTTTCCTATCTATCGCTCGATTGGAACCAATAGTTCTTGGTTAGCCAATCCCGTTCATCGAATTATAGGTCTAATTCGGTGTCTGCTTATCCTTGCTACTCTTTATTTGCGTATTTTACGATAATGGAACCTCAAGTTCATAAAACGAACAGTCACTCCGACTGTTTCAGCCAAACAAACCCGCTTCCGCATTTCATTTCGCATCATTCACCGATTGTTAGGACACGTTTTTGTGGGCATTCGTTAGCAATATGTCCATAAACTTGGCATTTGAAATAACGCCTCAATGAATTCCCCTTGTTCTCAACGACACCACGCTTAGCTTTGTCCTTGACTTCCTCCTTTTGAATCTCCTTAGGCTTGCTTTGTGGTGGTTTGGAATAATAACTCGAGCTAGAACTAGAACCTGCTCCTTTCGAATAAGCATAGTGTAACACCTGCGAATTTTCCATTTTGACATTTATAATTTAATTAACCATTCTACTGTCTTATTTATATATTAAATTATTTAATTTCATTTTTAAACATGATTTTTATAAATGTTATATTTTTAAAGCTTAGCTTATACAAAAAATAAATATTTTGGTCGGATAATAATAATAATAATAATAATAATAATAATAATAATAATAATAATAATAATAATAATAATAATAATAATAATAATAATAATAATAATAATAATAATAATAATAATAATAATAATAATAATAATAATAATAATAATAATAATAATAATAATAATAATAATAATAATAATAATAATAATAATAATAATAATAATAATAATAATAATAATAATAATAATAATAATAATAATAATAATATTTCCCGTCTTGAGTTGTAGTGGACCTGGGACGTAAATTCTAGTGTATATCGACTCAATTTTACATTTTGGGCCTAGTATGACTATTTGGCTCACCTGCTACTATTTCCTCCTCATAAGGATCATGAAGGAAACCCTAACTACACCTTCCTCCTCAATTTTTCAGCACACCATACTCAACAAACACCATTTTTACACCTTTCTCTTACAAATCTTCAAAACACCATAACTTGCTCAATTCTTATCCAAATCAAGTGATTTTCGCGTCTATCTCTTCCTCTCATCGCCCTCCATCTTTCTAGGTAATAAAGGAACCGACTTTCCTCCATAAATGGGGCTGTCGACCCATTTTATACATGGTACCTAGTCTTAATTTGTGTTTTCTTATGTTTAGGAGAAAGAATAGTTAACCCGGAAGTGGATTCTTGAAAGGTAGACGGGTCTATTATGGATTTAAGTGCAAAAAGGTAACGGTGATGGGTTACTCGACTTTTATATTAAAATTGTGTGATTTATGTAGTATTATACTCATATGAATGTTAAAATTAGTATCTTTCATGATTTGTGCTAATTGGATGTTGAATAATATGCTTGTATGTAAATTCTCACATTTTTAGATGAAAGTTTCATGTTTTATCATTTAGATCCGTAATTATTGAATACCGTCTCAAGTATGTTGTTTCTCCGAGTTAGAATCATGCTAGGACACGTAAATACTTGTTGTGAAACGATTTTGACTGGTTTTAAAGTGTTTGGGAGTCGATTTTGGACTGTCCGAGTACTGTGTACTCCCAGCCGGTTTCCCGGCAGCTGGTACACCACCCGGCTGGGAGTGCACTGTAAGTATTTGGCCAATTTTATTGAGTATGTACTCCCAGCCGGTGGCCCGGCAGCCGATACACCACCCGGCTTGGAGATCGCTGTAACTTTAAAGCAATTTTTAAGGAGTGTGTACTCCCAGCCGGTGGCCCGGCAGCCGGTGCTCCACCCGGCTGGGAGTTCTCTGTAAGTTTTTGTGATTTTTAAATATGGGTGTGTACTCCCAGTTGGTGGCCCGGCAGCCGGTGGCCCACCCGGCTGGGAGAGCGCTGTAAGTCTTTTGGGATTTCAAGATATTGGTATGTTGCCCCAGCCGGTGGCCCGGCCGGCGGTACCCCTCCCGACTGGGAGTCCCCTGTTTGCTCCTTTTCACTTGCAACCTCTAATAATCAATGATTTATGCATGTATCTTCTTCTTTATTGGTAATTGGTCAATTTAAGACTTATTTACGTTATGATCATGCAAACTATTGTTGTCCTCATTTTTTACTCAAGTGTGACGTTTTACATTGTCTGACTACTTAACATTCCTTATTTACCCTTTCGGACCTTTGGTTACGGACTGTGTGCCATGTTTCCGGATTGGGTTATCCTATCGCCTCTTCGGACCTTTGGTTACGGACTGTGTGCCATGTTTCCGATTCGGGGTTACTCGACCTTTGGTTACGGACTGTGTGCCATGTTTCGAGTCTTGGATGCGGATAGGTCACCGCATGTCGAATTGGGTGACGCCCATCCCAAGAGTCTGGATCCAGGTTTAGACTAGGACAGTATTATTATCGTCGTCCTACCAGGAGGTTGGAGTCTAGGTGTTTGTCTTGTGAGTGAAAGAAATGTAGATTCATATACATACTAACATACTCATATATGTCTAAATTAATTTGTCATAAAATTAAAACGGATTTTATGCATGCAAACAATAATAAAATAGAGGAGAAATCATGTCCTTACATTGGTGATTTTCGGTTATGAGGGCACAAAAGAGATCACCTTTCTCTTTTGATCTTGAGCTTTCCCTTATGGATGAACAAGATCTAAGTATAAGATCTCTCCCTAAGCTTTATACCCAAGGCTTTCTCTTAATTAAGATTAATATTATAAGAACTAGTATAATATAAATCTAGAAGAAAATTGAACCAAAAATATTATTTAACACTTGAATATTTTCGGTTTTTAGGAGGGAGAAGTAGAGAGCTTTTTTATCTCTCTAAAAATACTAATTTTGGATGATATGAATGAATGAATTCACTAACATATTTTAGTGTAATATTAGGTAAAATTAGATGAAAAACCAATGATGGTTTTTGTCATCAAAAACCGGGTGGAGGGGGGCTTTATGGGTGAGCCAATGCATGAAATTGTTGCTCTTAACAATGTTCATAGGCTTGCATGGCTAGACCATTAGGTAATCATTATGTTTACTTAATAAATTAATCAACACAATATTAACCTAATACCCCACTAATTTCGGTATAATCATAATATGGAGTCCATATTATTTTTGTCAATTTCTCAATATGTAACATGTCATATGTAACATAAATTTGTTATGTAATTTTTAACATATTAAAAATCAACGTATTAATAAAAATACGTCACATACAAAAATCGACTTAGTAATTTCATAATTACTTGTGCCAAAATATTTTACCATTTATAAATCACAACAGATTGTATTTATAACAATTCATTCAAATTTAATTGTTACATTAAACAATTTATTTCATCCGAGTAATTATACAATTTAATTACTCAGACCGTATCTCATTTAATCACATTTCAATTTGATACGTAAATTTTACTTCCAAAATCGTCCGTCAATTTTCAAGTAATTTAATTAACTCGCAACGTTATACGATTAATTAAATAATCAATTAAGAGTATTGCCCTTTAGGTATGACCTAGGGGGTCAACTGATCACCACCGTCACACGACAGTAATGTCAAACTCTAGTCAGCCAATCATTACCGATATATGTTGACCAGTTGACAGTAAAAATACTTCCCAATTGTATTCTTTAAAATGAGATTTAATAATGATATTTAAATCATATGATCGCACTATTGTTGAGGACACATTTTCCAACAATCTCCCACTTGTCCTCGACAAGTGTGCGTCACCAATTCTCTTGTCCTATTACTATCTCCCACTCAATGTAAGGTGTCTTTCAGGTCGTACTTGCAAGTGATCATATCGAGAGTGGTTTCCTCGATCTGGAGAATAACTGATTGACCGGACTTATCTATCATAGATACTTTCCGAGCGTGGCCACGCATTTCCAGTTCATTACTCCTCGAGTGGCCCTGAGATATTGTTATAACCCTGACTAGGGGTGGACAATTCCTATCGCACTCATTCCCTTCTACTAGCCACAGCCATCATAACCCAAAATATGCCCATTTGACCCCATTTACGAAGGTCGTAGTAACACAAATCAAAGTTAATCTGAAACTGTGCCATCTTAGGCGAATAGTCTTTAGTCAAAATAATCGACTCATCCGAATACTATAGTAGCTCTCGCCACGACCAGGCTATATAAATTTGCCAGAACTCTATAAGCGGTCATAAGGCCCGACAAAATGTTCCTAACAGTCTGCCTATGTGATCGACTAGTCATCTCATATGATTCTATGGCACTTGAACTTGCCATCAATCGCCTCACACTCTAGTCACTTCGAGACGTCACCTCATACAAGCGACCATGGGCAAATACTATGTTAATCCGTGTTCACTTTAACGGGGTTCAATTGTCTCTACAACCCGTTTGGATGTAACAAAGTATAAATTAAAGATAAAAGACAAATGTGATTATGAACATGAACAAAAACAACACTTTTATTTCATTTCAAAATCTAACAAAAACTTGGTACACGTTTAAGCCCCATGGACGTAACATGCCCATCATGCTTAGCCTGCGATAAAGGCTTGGTGAGCGGATCGGCTATGTTGTCATCCGTCCCAACCTTACAAATCGCAATTTCCTTTCTTTCAATGAAATCTCTTATTACATGATATTTTCTAAGTACATGTCTAGATCTATTACTAGACTTCGGCTCCTTAGCTTGGAAGATCGTCCCACTATTATCACAATAGAGAGTGATGGGATCATTGGCGGTAGGTTACAGCTTCCTTGAAGCTTCTCCAGCTTACGGCACCACCATTGAGCATGAAAACAAAACCAGCTTGTGATTTCATGTCATCTCTATCTGTTTGAAAACTTGAGTCCGTGTATCCATTAACACGCAACTCAGTGTCTCCTCCAAACACAAGGATAGAGTCCTTAGTTCTTCTCAAGTACTTAAGGATGTTCTTGACAACAATCCAGTGACTCTCACCTGGATTTCCTTGATATCTACTCGTCATGCTCAAGGCATACGAGACATCAGGACGTGTGCATATCATGGCATACATGATTGATCCAACAGCGGAAGCGTAAGGGATCAACTTCATGCGTTCAACATCATGGGGTTCGGAGGGACATTGAGTCTTGCTCAATATCGTTCTGGTTACCATAGGTACCAAACCCCTTTTGGATTTGTCCATGCTGAATCGTCGAAGAATCTTATCAATATAAGACTCTTGACTTAGTGCCAATATCCTCTTGGATCTATCTCTATAGATCCGGATACCTAATATGCGTTGTGCCTCTCCTAAATCCTTCATTTGGAAGTGGTTACCTAACCACTTCTTACGAGTAAGACAACATTGGAATATCATTTCCAATGAGTAGTATGTCATCGACATACAAGATTAGGAACACAACATTGCTCCCACTAAATTTCATGTATAAACATGGTTCCTCAACATTTCGAGTGAAACCATTTTCCTTTATCACATCATTGAATCGATGATTCCAACTTCTTGATGCTTGCTTAAGACCATAAATGGATCTCTTAAGCTTGCACACTTTGTTAGGATTCTTAGAATCAACAAAACCTTCGGGTTGTATCATGTACACCTCCTCTTCTAAATGCCCATTTAGAAAAGCGGTTTTGACATCCATTTGCCAAATTTCATAATCATGAAATGCGGCGATCGCTAACAAAATCCGTATGGATCTTAGCATGGCTACGGGGCGAAGGTCTCATCATAATGGAGACCTTGGACTTGGGTAAATCCTTTTGCCACTAGCCTAGCTTTGTAGACATCGTCATGTCCTTCTATGCCATTTTTGACCTTGAATATCCATTTGCATTGGAGGGTCTTGCCCCTTTAGGCAAATCTACCAAGTCCCAAACTTGGTTTTCAAGCATAGAATCCATTTCGGACTTCATGGCTTCAAGCCATAAGGTGGAATTAGGACTAGAGATTGCGGCCTTGTAGGTGGCGGGCTCGTCACTTTTCATAAGCAACACATCGAGTGTTCCATCTTCCTCGATAAGTCCCACATATCGATCGGGATGGCGAATTACTCGGCCCGTCCTTCTTAGTGGAGGAGGTACAACCGCGTTGGACGACGAAGGAACATCTTCTTGCGTCTCTACCTCGGTTTGTGGCTCTTGAACTTCGTCAAGTTCAAAATTTCTCCCACTCTGTCTTTTAGAAATAAATTGTCTTTCTAAGAAGACAGCCTCGCAAGACACAAACACTTTGTTATCTTGAGGTTTGTAGAAGTAATAACCTCGAGAGGTCAAAGGATAGCCTACAAAGATGCATTTTTTGGATCTTGGGGCAAGCTTATTGTCGGGTTTAGTCTTGACGTAAGCATCACATCCCCAAATCTTCATATAGGATATATTTGGGATCTTACCCATCCACATCTCACATGGAGTCTTTTCGGTGGACTTTGTGGGACTATTGTTCAAAGATCGAATTGCGGTTTGTATCGCAAATCCCCAAAACGAGTTCGGTAACTCGGTTTGACTCATCATGGATCGAACCATATCTAGTAGGGTTCGATTCCTCCTTTCGGCAACACCATTGAGTTGTGGTGTTCCAGGTGGAGTAAGTTGTGATATAATACCACGACCTTTTAAGTGTGAATCAAATTCAAGGCTAAGGTATTCTCCACCACGATCGGATCGTAGTGCCTTAATCCTTTTGTTCAATTGGTTCTCTACTTCGTTTTGAAATTCCTTGAATTTCTCAAACGCTTCACTCTTATGTTTCATCAAATAGATATACCCATATCTACTTAAATCATCGGTGAAGGTTATGAAGTAGTCATTATTACCACGAGCGGTGATAGTCATTGGTCCACATACATCGGTGTGTATGAGTCCCAATAGCTCACTAGCTCGTGTCCCTTTACCACTAAAAGGATTACGAGTCATTTTGCCAAGTAGGCAATATTCGCATGTACCATATGATTGATAATCAAATGGTGTAATCACATTAGTCGAAATTAATCTTTTGATGCGATTCTCGTTTATGTGACCTAATCGACAATGCCAAATGAACGCTTCACTTGGGTCACTTGTTTTGAGTTTCTTTGATTGTATGTTATAAATATCATTAATTGGATTTGAGGTCTCTAAAATGTAAATGTCATTGATGGAAGTAGCTTGGCCAATAACCAAATCATTCCTAGAAATAGAGCAACGATTGTTCTTAATGACAAAACAAAAACCGTCCACGTCTAGCATGGCGATTGAAATAATGTTTTTAGAGAGTGTAGGTACATAAAAACAATTATGCAAATACAACTCAAATCCATTTGGCAAAGCTAAAACATAAGTTTCCTTGGATTCGGCCGCTACCCGAGCTCCATTTCCAAGGCGTAGATCCACATCTCCCTTGCTAAGCCTCTCCACATCTCTTAAACCCTGTAAATGATTACAAAGGTGAGAACCACAACCGGTATCTAGTACCCATGTCGTAGTGGAAGTATAATTTATATCAATAACATAAATTTCTTTAGGAATTGTACCTTTTGGAGCAATGAGTCCTTCCCTTATATTTCGCAAATACATGGGACAATTCCTAAGCCAATGTCCCATGCCATAGCAATAATGGCACTCATCATTAACTTGCTTGAAGTTTTTGATTTTCTTTCCTTTCTTCTTGAACCTCTTGCCCTTTGAAGCAAGAACTTGATTGCTAGAGCTCCCACTAGCTTTGGCATCCTTATCTTCCAGAGATAAAGACCCTATAGATCGTAGGAGGTAGTCTTCCTGAGACGGACTCACACGAGGTCTAGTAGAAGTGGGTGGTTTAGAAGAGGTGATGAAGTTAAGGTTTCCATCCGAACCTATCCCGAAATGAAGTTCTCTAGTTGTATCGAAATTATTGTTGGAGCATACGTCGTCAAGAACATGGTGATATGACTCAATAGTTATTGGTGCGGTAGCATTTGTTGGATTCATTGTAATGCACTACAAATGTGGAGGAAAGGAAATATTAACATTTGTCTTTTTAAATCATACTTGCAAATTTAACAAGATATGAACATTTATATAGTGACCTCTACCCAACTATAATAAATGATTCCAAGACCCAAATTCATATTAACTTGAGCACGGTGTGGCCGATGAAACCCTTATCAATATAACTCGGTGGATTAACGCTTTAATCGATTCTACTTCTAGAACTCTTGGTCGATAATATTACATTAACATTTATCTATAGCCCAAAACACATTCAACAAGGGGACGGTGTGGCCGATAAAACCCTTATCGAAAAACTTTTGTTGAGTTCAATCCAAATTTCGAATAAATGTGTCCATGATCCAAACCCACATTAACTTGGGCACGGTGTGGCCGATGAAACCCTCATCAACATGAATTCGGTGGATAGACATTTATCACCCACTTCCCCTACGTAACAAGGTTTGTACCCCGGTGTGGCCGAGTGCACTCCCTCACGAAATAGGTTTTCATGGTTTCTACTCTTTGGTAAGGCTATGTCTCAATTAATTGTTTTAGCGAGAGGTCATGTCAAATTATTATCTATCACGTTTTAAGTGAACTAAAGCGGTGAACTACGATAATTATATTTGACACGGTCGATAAACTCGATGAGACAATGCATGTTTAGTTATGGCGATTTAGCGATGCATGTGACATAAAATAAAATGCAAGCATAAAGATAAATAAATCCTAGTATGGCCTTTCCTAAAATAGAAAAACTATTTAACTATTACATATTCGGAAACCAACTCCATTGGTCCCTTGAACTTCGGTTGTGGCACGCATCTCGAGGTAACACGTCTTTATGTATCGTCATTCTTGAAGAAATCCGTCTTTTGGAACTCCGGAATGAATAAAATTACATAATAAATTACATAATTTCCTATTATAAATTTGTAACTAAAATAAAATAAATCTATTAAATTACAAAACGGTGATACGAGATCACAATAAAAATTACAACCGAATCGATATTCCCATACATTTCGGGAAATACCAATTAAAATCTAAGGTCATACTAAGTAAAATTACATAATTCAAAAATTACATAAATTAAAATTATGACAATCATAAAGAAAATGCAGCATTATATTATGTATGAACATGCTCAATTTTATGCTAAATCGCCTTTAATTAGCCAATATCGTATATTACTCGGTTTTTACGGATTTGCGTGATTTCAACATTTTATAATCACAAAAATGCATAAACTCATATTTATGCATAAGTTAATTACCCTAACCTCTTAGGACTCAAAATTTAGTCTTCACTAATAATTTGACCATAATTAACCCATATTTTATAAAATTGTTCATAAATGGACCAAAAATTACAAAATAAGCTATTAAACTTCAAATAAATCACAAAATTTCAAATAAATTCAAAATTTGAAATTTAAACTCATGAACATTCTGTAAAATTTCCATGACACTCATAATGTTCAAAATCTTAGGTTAAAAATTTCGAAAATTTACCCGAAAAACAATGTTGCGGTTTATTGATTTTTAATAAAATAATCATAAAAAACATGGAAAAATTATTTTCATTAACTTTTCAATTTTAGATCTGAAAAAGATAATAAAATGCAACATTACACGTTTTTCATAAGTCATAGATTATGTTTTATTAATTTTCCACTAATAATGTCACTATTTATGCTATTTTTCTTCGAAAATCCATAAATCATGAAAAAAGACTTCTTTATAGCCAATTATTTTACACACATCTTGTAAAATTGCATGTGACAACATATTAATTTTCTATGACCAGATTCGAAATTTAACTCATATTAACCTATTTTTCACTTAAATCCGAATTTAATAATGAAAAATTCATTTTTCGAGCATAACAAATCCAAAAATTATGAAAATTTACAGGTTATCTCAAAATAATATGTGTCACAACATATCCAAAAATCAATGAAAAATTCGAAGTATAGCTATTTTTAGACCAAAAATGACATTTTTACTCATAAAATCACATTTAAATGCCATTATTGTAAATTATGAACAATAAAAATCCGAAAAATTAACCAAAATATCCTAAAATATTTTAGGACCAGAAATATTAACATGCATGGATTAATTTCGTGATATCTCATAATAACACAAATTTTACAAGTTTTATTTGTTATTCTTATAACTCGGAAAAACTTTTAACCGATTTGCATGCAAACAACCGTGGCTCTGATACCGATTGAAAGAAATGTAGATTCATATACATACTAACATACTCATATATGTCTAAATTAATTTGTCATAAAATTAAAACGGATTTTATGCATGCAAACAATAATAAAATAGAGGAGAAATCATGTCCTTACATTGGTGATTTTCGGTTATGAGGGCACAAAAGAGATCACCTTTCTCTTTTGATCTTGAGCTTTCCCTTATGGATGAACAAGATCTAAGTATAAGATCTCTCCCTAAGCTTTATACCCAAGGCTTTCTCTTAATTAAGATTAATATTATAAGAACTAGTATAATATAAATCTAGAAGAAAATTGAACCAAAAATATTATTTAACACTTGAAAATTTTTCGGTTTTTTGGAGGGAGAAGTAGAGAGCTTTTTTATCTCTCTAATAATACTAATTTTGGATGATATGAATGAATGAATTCACTAACACATTTTAGTGTAATATTAGGTAAAATTAGATGAAAAACCAATGATGGTTTTTGTCATCAAAAACCGGGTGGAGGGGGGCTTTATGGGTGAGCCAATGCATGAAATTGTTGCTCTTAACAATGTTCATAGGCTTGCATGGCTAGACCATTAGGTAATCATTATGTTTACTTAATAAATTAATCAACACAATATTAACCTAATACCCCACTAATTTCGGTATAATCATAATATGGAGTCCATATTATTTTTGTCAATTTCTCAATACGTAACATGTCATATGTAACATAAATTTGTTATGTAATTTTTAACATATTAAAAATCAACGTATTAATAAAAATACGTCACATACAAAAATCGACTTAGTAATTTCATAATTACTTGTGCCAAAATATTTTACCATTTATAAATCACAACAGATTGTATTTATAACAATTCATTCAAATTTAATTGTTACATTAAACAATTTATTTCATCCGAGTAATTATACAATTTAATTACTCAGACCGTATCTCATTTAATCACATTTCAATTTGATACGTAAATTTTACTTCCAAAATCGTCCGTCAATTTTCAAGTAATTTAATTAACTTGCAATGTTATACGATTAATTAAATAATCAATTAAGAGTGTTGCCCTTTAGGTATGACCTAGGGGGTCAACTGATCACCACCGTCACACGACAGTAATGTCAAACTCTAGTCAGCCAATCATTATGAATATATGTTGACCAGTTGACAGTAAAAATACTTCCCAATTGTATTCTTTAAAATGAGATTTAATAATGATATTTAAATCATATGATCGCACTATTGTTGAGGACACATTTCCCAACAGTGAGTCCATACTACGTAAATGTCCTGCTTGATTATGGTCATTGGCGTGTCCTTATATACGAGAGTTCACGTCTTCTATAATTGTTTGTGAGAGTCTTGGTCCTATCGGATACTAGTGGTGAGATGCAAGCCTCTAGTTGCGATATGATCGCCGGGATCGATGTTCCCATCCGTTCTTATGGTGAGATGCAAGCCATAAGTATGGATGCGACATTAGTAGCCACGTCTCGTGCTATGGTTGTCGAGAGGTTTTCAAAGTAATGGCTATGGTTTCCATTCATGTATTTTCTATTTAATTGATCCGTTAATTACCTTCTTCGTATGATTCGATGCCTAATCTCATATCCATGTTTTGTTCCCTTGAATGCATGTTTAATATAATGCACCATGCCTAACTCATTATGAATGTACTATGCCTATCTCATTATGATTATCGTTTATATTCCCTTGTTCATTATTATTCAAGTATGATGTATGATCAATATGTTTAATTAAGTTATTGCTTACTTGTATTTTGACATATTGTGGCTGGGAGAACCCTGAGTTACTCCCCACTGACTGTGGCGTTCATGTTTACATGAATGACAGGTTTGTGATGCTGATTATGGGGAAGACGTGTGAGTAGCGAGAATGTTGACCCTTGGACCTTAGTTATCATTTTCTTAGACTCACCTATCTTTAGACTTGTGCTTATTCGTGGGATATCTTTTCTCCAACACATTTTGTTTTAATTGTAAATCTTAATTATCTTACTTTTCATTTTCGTTTGATCACTTATGGTGGGTTTCACACTTTAAACTTTTAAAGGTTTTAAAAATCTCGTATTTTTCGCTTACATTTAATAGTTCTTTTGATGCCTCATCGAGGGGTGTCACACATAGGGTCTCCTTGCTTTGTCATGTTTCTCAAACTTTAGAGCTAATCTACAAACATCATCAAATCCTTCGTAATTTTGGATTTCAACTGGTGTTGCAAGTGAAGGTGTTAAGCCCCTAATAAATCTCGCCACTCTAAGCTCTTCTTTCTCATCAAGATCACAAAGAATCGACATCCTCTCAAACTACTTAATATAATCAGTCACGGATAGGCCTTCTTGTGATAAAGATTGTAGCTTTAGATAATTCTCTTGTTCATAATCTCTTGGCACAAATCGTTTCATTAAGTGCTTCTTCAATTTCTTCCAAGAATCAATTTTAGGTTTTCCAGCCTTCTTTCTTTGTTTCTTTAAATTTTCATACCATAAAGAAGCATATTTAGTAAGTTTAAGAATAGCTACCTTGAATTGCTTATTGTCCTCGTAGTCCTTGTATTCGAAAACCCGTTCTGTTTGTCGGATCCAATCCATGAACTTCTCCGGGTCCATATCACCATTAAACTCTGGGATATCAAGCTTCAAACCACGATCATCATCATTCTTGTCTTTCGTCTTTCCCTTTGGACGTGGTTCATCTACCTCTGACTCGGAATGGCTATCCTCATCGCCCTTCTGTTTCTCTTTGTTCTTTAACATGGCAGCAATATTCTTTAGAACGTAGGACTTCTTAGCCATCTCGTGCTTTAGTTCTTCATGCCCTTCTTGCCAAGTCTTTGGACCGTTATCTCCCTTGCTAGAATCAGCATTGTCTGATCTCGTCGTCTCCCAAGATTAATTTGTTAAGCAACAAACTAATAACGTGGCTCTGGTAACCAATTTGATGTAAAACTATCACAAGTTTTAACGTGTTTGAGTAAATTTGCAGCGGAATAAATTTTTATGTGTTTTGTGTTTAAATTGGAACGAAAAAATAAAGGGATATGAAGCGAATTGCTCTCCTTCCTGGCAAGAAATTCGGGACAACTCACAACTAGCACTCAACCTCGCAAGACTGAATGTGTATTATCTCACCCTCGCGAGAACGAAATAATGAATCTAATAACTCGCAAACAATTAGAACTAACAAGAAACTCTTGTATTAATCTCTCAACTTGAATGAATAAAACTGAATACAATGACCCTTATTTATAGTGAAATAGATGACATAGAGACCTCTAAGGACTTCCTAATTCAGGTGTGTAAGCCTTTCCTTAAACTGACTCAAAGAACTTTCCTAAACTCGATCTCAAGAGAATTGACAAATTGCCTTATTACAACTTTTTTAGGATTAGGAAATAAACAACTACCTTAAATTTATTAACTAAAATAAAATAAGGACATATAATAAAATATCAGTTATAGAGACCGACATAGTCTCCTTGAGATACGTGCCCAACAGCTCACTTAACCGTGTCCATCATCACGCCATCCTCGTTCCTCCATGTTATCATATTTACTAAACTCGAGCCCATTTTGAAACCTTTGGAAATGTGAGTTACATTTTGAGAAATTAAGACTTCATTTTCATTTAACTCCAATGCTCCCGCATCATTCACGCTCTCAACAAAGCTAAATAATTTTTTTATGTAATCGAATCAACCATCAAAACCATAAAACATCAATAGTTTCATTGTGAGTGCCACTCAATATGTACGTATAATCGGACAAAAAAAAACGATAATATACACATAAAACGTAAACAATTAGAATATCTTGGCAATTTATCCTTATAAATTGCTAAGTACAGTATAAGTTATTGATTTATCCTTATTATTATTATTATTATTATTATTATTATTATTATTATTATTATTATTATTATTATTTTATTATGAAGGATGCGCGCAGCTTTCATTAAAAGAAAAATAAAAGTTTACATAAAATTGGTGGGGAGCCGAGAGACAATCTGGGCTCCCACACCCTTAGCAATAGCAAGGCTAAGTCTAGTAAAAATGTAAGCGGCCACCCGAGCCCCCGCATCCTGAGATACCGAGAATTTCTGGATCCGCTTGAGCAAGGCAACAACATCCGAACCCAGCTCCCCAAGTGAAGAGAAAGAGAAAGGAAGGAAACCATAACCCGCTACCGCGCACAAATCCACATACTTAGCACACTTTCGCTGAGCAGCATCAACGACAACCCGGCCAGGCACAAAATCCGTCATCTCAGTCTGAGTCAAAGGAGAAGAACCTGTCAAGTCAACGCACACATCACGCCCTCTGTTCCAAGAATAAAGCAATAAATCCGCAGGACGAAGAGAGCCACCATGTCCATCAACCAAACCGATATCAACCTCATTTCCCGCAGTAATACCAGATCTATAGCAGATGTCGAAAAGAGTGTCCCGGACAAGGTTATGCCGATGTTTAACGCCCACGATGCCGAGACAAGAAATAGCGTGGTCCCCAAAAACATCCTCAGCAAAAACCCGAGAGCAAGCCGGACAGGGCCTAGATACCGTGAATAACGGAACACCCAGACGATACCCCAGCACACTACGGTAAGTCCTCCCGTTCATAGTCTGACCCAACCCCGAGATAGGAACCGCACGTAACCAATCAGAGGAGTGAGAACCTGCCGAGATCGCCATAAAGCAAGGCGTGGTGTCAAAAGAAAATGACTACGAGGCAAAGAAGAACGTCGCGAAATAAATATCTGCCAATTTCTTCATAAGTTTAGGGGCAGCAATTTCACTAGGGTTACCTAAAATACCAGATCCTGTAGTCGAAGTAAACACCTGCGCGGCATCATCAAAAGCAGGGCCAGCAACTACAATACCAGAAGGGCCGAGGAGCTTAGCCTGCAAACCAGCAGACTGCAAACGGGACGCAATAAAAGCATAAAATAAAACATCTCCCGCCGCATAGACACCAAGTCCACCAAGCTGAAAAGGGAATGTATCAAGGCGCCACTGCCAAACTCCAAAACCCGGCCTAGACGCGGTGATAATACGTTCCAAGCTAGAACGAAGAGCGGCATCAAAAGGAAGATAGAGAGACCCAAAAACACTAGGGGAGCAAGTACGAAGTGAGAAGTAGAGCTTGGAAAAACCAGTACAAGCTCGAAGAAGCAACTCACATTGCGGGTCCTCAATCCTCGCAACCAAATCCATTAGCTCAATGGTCTTGGTTACTCTCTTCGCCACAATCTCACTGCTAAAACCAGAACAAGCACTGACAGGTCCACCCAAAACTGTAACACCACGCAATGGCCGAGAAATAGAAGGGGGGAAAACCCCAGGAAGTCGACTCCGAGGATCCTCAACTGGCCAAAAGACCTCCGTCTTGGAGATATTAAGATGCAATCCAAAACGAAGGCCATCCACCATAATCAAATCCAAGACCTTCCCCACCTCCAAAGTATCACCCACGATGGTGTCATCATCTAAGTGCCACACCTGCAAAGTGAGGTCAAAAGTGTCCCGGATATTGCAAACTAATGGATGCAAAACCAAAGCGAAAAGCAAAGGGCCCAACGGATCACCCTGCTGAACACCCTGACAAGACCACAAGCAGTGCTCCCCATAAAAAAGGCGGGCCGGGCTGGAATAACAAAACTCCACCCAACGAGAGAGAGCCGGGCAACGACGGCGGACCTCCTGAAGCATGGTCGAACGATCAACAAGGTTGAACGCATTCTGGAAATCAACCAGCAACATAGAAAGCCCCACCTGAGTCCCCCGAGCCTCAATGAGCCGGTTCAAGGCATGCAAGATAGCCTCTCCTCCACCGGACACACCCACCCCGAACTGAAGACCATCAAAATAAGAAGATAAAGACGGACCAACCAAAGAAGCACCAACCTTAGAGACAAGCCGTCTCCAGACCGTACCAATAGCAATAGGACGAACTCCACCACCCGGTTTAACGAGTGGCGTGAAAGGGGCGCTGGCAATGTACTCACCCAGAGGAAGAGGACACCGGCCCTCAAGAAAAAGATTTTTTTTGGGAAAATGTAAGTATTATATTAATCATAACCCAACCAATTGATTAACTAGGGAGATAGCCCTTAGTTAATTACACCATTACAAATTTGTTCTAACCATACTTTGACTTTACTATTACTACCTATTACATTTCGAAGTCTCAAACTCATTACTATCCCCCTCTGCACCTGCCCAACGAGTACATTGGGTAATAACAAAACATTCTCTACACGACTCCTATTCCTGGCATGCCATATCTCATACATTAGATAGGCCATACTTGCAGCAAGCACTTGCCTAACCAATAGAGATCTATTCCTACACTTGAGAAACCACTTCATCACACCTTGCACTGGGATGCAAATCTGCATCCAACTCTCAAATAGAGCTAGACATTTCCTGCTGTAATCACAGGAGAAAAACAAGTGATCATGGCACTCCTCCACTTGCCCACATAACCAGCAAAAGTTGCAGTGAAGAAACCCCATCTTCATCATCCTGTCCTGAGTAAGTAGACGCTGCTGTACAGCTAACCATATGAAGAAACCATGCTTTGGAGCCATGATCCTATTACTAACCCAAGGATACCATGGCACATCTGCTCCTTTCTGTTCCAACCAATGATAACCCATACTCACAGTGTAAGCTATACCTGTACTCCTCCACTGCTCGTTATAAAGAAACGGTTTGAGGATGTTTTTGACACCACATAGTCTGCGCCAAGCCTAGCTTGCTCCACTAGAGGGTTCATAATGCTGTCATTCCTGATTTTTCATATAAATGGCATGAATCCATTTCACCCACAGGTGGTCAGACTTCTGTTCAATCCACCAGACATACTTCCCAAGGGAAGCTATGTTCCAGTGATGTAAATTTTTCAGACCCAATCCTCCTTTCTTTTTGGGTTTGCAAATATTACTCCAAGCCACAAGGGCAGGACTCCCCTTGCAATCTGTACCATGCCACAAGAACTTTCTACACATAGCATCAATTTTATCCAACACAGTTTTTGGTAAGATAAAAATCCGTGCCCAGTAGTTGTGTAAAGTACTCAACACAACCTTAACAAGTACCACTCTCCCAGCATAAGACAATTTCCTGGTCCCCAACCTAGCAATCCTCTCAGTAATTTTATCAACCAAGCATTGGCAATCCAGCACTCCCAATCTCTTAGGGATGATGTTAACCCCAAGATATCTGAAAGGTAAGACTCCTCTTTTCATACCTGTAGCCTGAGCAATTGCTTGAACAATGGAATCAGGTATCCCATTGCAATAAAAGTTGGACTTCCCAGCACTCATCTTCAAACCAGAGGTTGCAGAGAACAAATCAAAGGCCCTGATCATGATGCTAACTGACTGAATGTCACCTCTGCTAAACATCAGAAGATCATCCGCAAAACAGAGGTGAGTGAGATTAATCTTGGAACAAAGAGAATGATGTTTAAACCCCTTAAACTGAGGTAAGAGTTGCATCAGCCTACTCAGATACTCCAGACATATGGTGAAGAGCAAGGGAGAAAGGGGGTCCCCCTGTCTAAGGCCTCTCCTACCCTTAAAGAAGCCAAAAACTTCACCATTCAAAGCCAAGGAATAAGAAGGAGAGGTGACACACTCCATTATCAATTTAATGCAATTAGTTGGGAAATGTAATCCCTCAAGCATCTCATGAAGGAATTGCCACTCAATAGAGTCATACGCCTTCTGCAAATCAATCTTCATCATTAATCTTGGGGAGCAAGCTTTCCTATTATACAGTTTGATCAGATCCTGGCAAATTAGGATGTTGCCAACAATATCTCTTCCCTTAACAAAAGCACTTTGGGCGGGATTAATAATAGCAGGAAGAATATGACAAAGCCTAGCACAAATGACTTTGGCAAGGCACTTGTACACTGTGTTACAACAGGCAATAGGCCTGAACTGTAGCACAGTGGTAGGCAGCTCCACCTTTGGAATGAGAGTCAAGATAGTGTTGTTAGACTCTTTTAGAACATTCCCAGTCTCATATGCATTCCTTACTGCCTTACATACTTCAGGACCAACTATATGCCAGCTATCCTTGAAAAATTGGCTACTATAGCCATCAGGCCCTGGTGCCTTGGTGCCTGGGATTGAAAACATAGCAGCCTTAACCTCCTCATCAGTCACTGGAGCACTCAACAAATCCCTCTGGTCATCATTCAAGCACTTCCCAGATTTTATAACTCCAGATTTCACATGCTTAACCTCAGTAGATGTACCTAATAAACACTTATAGAACTGTTCAAAAGCCATTTTGATGTCTTCAGGTGTATTGCATATCTTACCATGCGCATCAGTAATTTGATACACCCTATTCATTGACCTCCTCCTTTTGATACTTGAGTGAAAGAATGAAGTGTTAGAATCCCCATCTTTTACCCAACTTTCTTTGGCTTTCTGAGCTAGATACATCTCCTTAGCCTTCCTCAAACCCATCAGATCCTGGGCACAAGCTCGCTCAGCTTTACATAACTCAGAATTAAGGGGATCACCCCTTAATTGTTCCTGATAGTTCTGAAGAGCAATTTCAGTGACATGAGTTAAATTCTCAATGTCACTAAATTGCTCTCTATTCAACTCCTGCAACCTGTGCTTCAAACCTTTGAGTTTTTTGGTGACCCTAAACATAGGAGAGCCATCAATATCTTCCTGCCATCCAGTTTGCACTACCTCATCAAAATTATCAGCAAGTGCCCACATATTGAAGTACTTGAAAGGTGACTTTTCAAGAAAAAAATTAACCACCCTAATAATAGAAGTGATCAAATCGTCAGAGATAGCCACATCAGCGCCACTCAAACAGTCCATAAGGTGCTGGGCACGAACACCATCCCGCCCACAAGAAGTACCGCGTGGGAAGCTCCGAATCATATCCAAAACCACCGCCGAAGAGGCAACCAGAGGATGATGATCCCCAGACAAAGGAGACAATGAAGGAGGTGGTGCGACAGGATGCTTCTCACGCAAGGCCACAAGAGTGGCATCGAAATAGGGGGCGACCCCAGAGGAAGAAAGCACCCAGAGGATTATTATTATTATTATTATTATTATTATTATTATTATTATTATACCATGCTTTTCCAACATCATCTTACATAAAATCTACGTATGTTTGAGCCTTATTGAATGTCCGGCGGTTTCAGATGAAGATTCATCTCATCCGATGAGCCTTATTGAATGTCCGGCGGTTTCAGATGAAGATTCATCTCATGTGACCCCATAGCATTTGGGAATAAAGTTTCGTTGGTGAGTCACACAAGTTACGCGTCTCAGGTGTGATGAATTCTCAAGCAAGTACGCAACTGCTTCAATTTGACAAATGCTATATTCAACTCCAGTAACAATTTTAACTTTGGTTTTATCCAAAAACTCCGGTGGTCAAAGATTTTTATTAATTATTTCCTCTGGAACACCAGCAGAACAAGGCACATATGTATGAAACTAATAGAAAAACTGCAAAATATTACATCGTCCAGATAACAAGTTAAACAAGAACTGCTCTCGCAAATACTCGGAACACTAAACCGTTTTAAAAAGAGAAAAATAAAAAGTACTCTCCTGCTTAAACAAGAAAGACAACAAGCTAAGCATACAATGATATAAAGAGGAGATTCCACTCTCAATTGATCAATCCGACTTTGTGAGCTCTAATTTCAAGCCTGGCGTAACTCAGGGCGGACGAAATCAGCATCAGCAGTCACAGAGATATCTACGGAAGGCCTGAGCTGGGCGCAAACTCCAATGGCCTCGTGAACAGGATCCGAAAAGAAGTTGCTGATCAAATCTTGGTTGATTGGAGCATTGTTATCAACTGCTACTAGAGCTTGTTGGTTTAGGATGTAATCGAATCGTGGGGCCCATTTCCTTGAACCAAGTCTGGCAGTGGTTGAACAGTTATCAACCATGAAGGAGACGCCACGGGCATGCATGAATGGGTTTAACGAATCAACAGCCTCAATCAAGCTCTCATTGATGATCTCTGAGTAGGAGTGGCCCTTCTTCCTCAGGATCTCTATCTGTTAACATAATCAAATTTGCATATTAATTTGCTAAATATGGAGCTGATCAAACAAATTACTCACGTGGGACGTTCTTTATTTTGGACAAAATACGGGGCAGCCTTGTGAAAAGATTATCATGAGAATCACTCTTAGTGGATAGTTAATTCTTAAAACAGGTAGAGTTTTTGATTAAATAGCTTGGTCTAACATTGTTTTACTATGAGACCGTCGCTCGTGAGACTAAGAGAATGAAAGTTTACTATCCCTTGTAAGCTAATTACTTTGACGAAAGACCATAGAGTCTTTCAAATTCCGGAGAGTCGATTTCTAAAAAAAGTAACAAAAGAGTATGCTTGAATAGTTGAAATAACGAGAAACCAATAACTTTACCTGGGACATCATGAGGGCAACATAGACTCCAGCAGTGAAAGGATTCAATGGGCCCAAATCACCAGCTGGTCTCACCGCTCTCACTCGCTCACCCACCTTCCACATTCGGGTTTGATCAATTTTCCCCATTGGGAAAGCAGGAAGACCTTCTTTCTCCTGAAAAAGAAAAGTCATTTGACACTATTTAAGAACCAAGACACATGATATTTCTAGGTGAAGCAGAAGACACTACAAAATATCATGGCTTGAAACAGAACTACACTAATTCTGTTTCAATTTTCAAACATATTAAACTTTTTGCCCACCGCTTTCCTAAGAGGCAGTTTAGCAGAAGCCTTTTTTGTGAGACCACTTTATCACCGGTTCATATGTTCAATCTCACTCTTATCAATATTCTTGGCCTTCTCTGTGAGGCAGTCTCACAGGTGGCAACTGAAGATTGAAGAGTTGGCCTTCAATTGCTTCAAATAAAAAAATAATCTACGAAAAAAAGTGCTACAGAGTAACTGATGAAGATGTCATACTTGAAAGCGGCGGCCTGCCAAAACAACACTTCTGATCTCACTTCCACTCGCAACATCTTCATAGCACTCATACAATATCTCCATGCAAGGATAATAAGAGGCACTGTATGCAGCCTCAAATTCCTTTTTCCCATCTTCTGACAGAGAATTGTACAAGGCAAGCATTCCCTGACAAAATCAACACATGCTATACATCAACAATGGAAGACACATATTTCAGATAAATACCAAGTATTACCAACACCTCAATTTTTTGTCCATTTCGACTTTATTGGTCAACCTCTATCTACTTTCTCCAAGTGAATGTAGAGATGCAGCACAAAATTTGTCATGTTCGATTTATCAAAGCTTCTCGTGTTACAGTTTTTGAAAAGTAGAACATATTTGTGAGAAAATATTAGTCAAAGTTGATATTATTTGTCCAGCGAAGTCACATGGGAACACTGTAAACAGTATGGAAGGATACAGTTTAAGATTTCAGTAAAAAAAGATACCTTAGTTGAGATGGTCTTTGATATGACACCGGTAACACATTCAACAGTGTTCTTGTAAGCGTCTTCTTCGCTCATTCCATTTTCAGTGAATCTTCTGAACAAGCACTCCACGAGGCCATGAACAGCCCCAAGTAAGATACCTATACATGAAAGCAAGCACTATAAGGACTCTTTATCTCCTACAATTCCACAAGCTTGGGGTAAAATTAGGGAAAGTAACACCTACCTCGTTCCCCAAAGATATCACTCTTGTACTCTTGCTCAAGAGTTGTGGCAAATGAGAAAGGCGACCCAAGAGCAACAGACCAGCCAAGTGCCACATCAGCAGCCCTACCATCAACATCCTACATACACACACCAAGAGAGGGAGAAAATGGCCTTTAGAGACATACATGGAGTTCATCAGACGCGATCACCACATAAAAGCACACAAGGAGACTATTATTGACAAATTAAAAGAGGTATACTACTTTCACACTTCATTTTAGTTGTGTGTCATGTGGTCAACACTCTTGACACATATGTTTCACACACGCAACACGCTTACTTTGTGAAAAAGAAAAATGTTTTCCGCCTAAATGAATGTCAAAAGTATCTTATTTAACAATAGCAGCATGACAAGACAATTTGACACTTCAATTAGGCCACAAACACAAATATTGTTCACCAGGTAACTGGGTGACACTTTGACACTGTCGTATCCGACAATGGCAGACAAATCAATGTATCATAAATGGAGATAAACCTGGTGGACAGCAAAGCTAGAGTTTATTCCAGCACCATTGATCTCTTTGCCCTGCACATACAACCTCCTTACAGAAGGGCCCATTCCCTTGGGGCAAACAGCAACCACACTGATGTGCTTGGGAAAATCTTGACCGATTGATTGCAGATGTCCCAAGAGAAACCCATGAGACAATCCAAGGATGCTGTTTGGTTTCATGTGAGAAAACACCTTTTCATAGTTGTCAGCCTGACAATGATAAAGCCAAATCAAAGACAGTTAGACAGAATGAAGACAAGAGAAAAGAAACTTGGATGAATTACATGAATAAAGACACAACTATCATGGACCAAACACAGAACTATCCAAGGATGTCGAAAGAGGATGTGAATTCACAAGCAAAAGAAAAAAAGAGAGTTTATTCTACAAGTCTAAAAGAGATTTCATCCAAAAAAACCAATAGGTTTGGGTGGAGTAACTTCTGATTTATCAAAAGATGAACTTGCTCCTCTTTCATCAAGGTAATAGACTCAAATATGACAGTGAGTGGAGCTCTTGAACAAAAGAAAGCATCCAAGGACAAAAGGTAAGAAGGCAAAAGCGCAGACACAAACCTGAGCAGAATCAGAAATAAGCAACATCACAAGATCACTCTCAGCAATAGTTTCCCACATCTCACCCAAAGTCCCACTCTCTTCAGTAAACCCAGCAGCACGAGCTTCAGCAAATGAACGAGAGCCTTTGCGGAGACCAATCTGTAGCATAAAAGGTCAAAACCAAAAAATAAAGCCAGTATTTGAAGGGAAAAAACACATACAAGGAAGCTATACCAAAAGAAGAGATGTAGAGTTTTAAATAACCTTGACAACAATATCCGATTTTGCCTCTGCCAAAGACTCCTTCAAGTTTTGAGCTTGGGCTGGTGCCTGCAAACAAAAATGTGACTAGTTAAAAAAACAGGGAGACTAAAGCTGATAGTTAAGCTCCCATATCTAGAGAAATTTCCATGGCCAGTTCAAAAGATATCTTTACTGCAAAAATTCCACAACTCACAAATGCCACGAGGACTTAGCGAATGGATTTCAAAGCAGGCATATAAAGATCGAAAGAAGACGATAGGTGATGAGCTACAAGTAAATCTAAGACAGTCTCAAGACCAATAGCATATTAGTGAAGATAGTCAAATGATCAACAACCAAAAGGCCAATACTCCAATAGCATATTAGTGAAGAAAGCTTCGGCATTAGAAGGGGTCATTTCATTTTTCCCCCATTTCAGCGACATTCTATTGTCTTATGCAAGATATATTTAAATAAACTGCAAAACCTTTCAAAAATTGTAAGGTAACCAACTTCTCTTGTGTAGAGTCATAAGAAGAAAAAACAAAACAATGTAAAATCCAAACCGTCGAATCCACTAGTTTCTATTAGTGTAACAACAAAAACTAGGCCATTCCATATTCGCGTATACAAAAACTAGCAGCACTGCTTCTAGTGTGTGCATATAATTTTGTTGTACAATCTCTCTTACAACAGCTTACCTTGAGGATTCAAGTTCAGCTCAGCTACGAAAACAAAAATAATATGGTCAAACAAAAGAAGGATGACAATTTGTTCTACACAAGAAACACATAAAGGAACCATCTTTACAACAAATATGATGGTCGAACGTCTACAACTCTCATGCATAGGACAAACATCCATATAGGTCACAATCATTTGTTTACCTTTTTTATTCATTCTTTGTGAGCGATATTTTAATCAAAGGTAAACAAATGATTAGAATCAAGGGAATATATGGAGAGGATAATGAAGTGAACAAAGCATAAGGGTAAAATGTAAATGAAAGGCGTGATTATTACCTGAGAACCCCAACCGATAACGCCGATCTTCTTAATCCCCTTGAAAGCTTCAGGCAACAAATGAAACAAATCCCTTCCTCCTCGAACAATGTACTGCCAATTCAAACATAAAATTAACTAAATAAAATGTTGAAGAAATAACCATTTTACGCAAACTCTTGTGTAAGACCGTCTTACAATAAAAGGGAAAACAAAAAAAAAAAACCTCGTCATGGCCAGCAAGATTAATCTTCTCCTTGGTGAAAACAGAGGTATCAAAGTCAAGGGTGACTGAAGGTTTATCAATGGCGGGTACAGAAACCATCATGTGTGCTGAAAGAGAAGATCCGCCGCTATTTTTAATGCTTGGAGATTTGACTGAAAATGCGGCGGGGTTTAAAAATCCTAGATTCAAAGAAGAGGGTTTAAGGGTTGATTTAAGAGAAGCTTTAACGATGGATGAAGGTGATGGTGTGGAGAGAGAAAATGAAGTAGCGGCCGCCATTGATGAAGACGATGATGTGTAGGGTTTAGTGAGAGACAGATAAATGAGATAATGGTGGGTGGCGCTTTGAGGAAATGAAAGGGGGATTTATGGACTCACCACTTTCCGGATTTTGTCTACTTCCTTATTTTTTTATTAGTAGAATCCAACGTGAGGTTTGTACGATTTTATGCTCTTGATTTTGTGACTACAAAGAGGGATTGGCAATGGTAGTGAGTGTCTCGGGATAGGATTTATACTATACATATTTTATAGGGTTATTAGTTCTTTTGCCCGTAAAATTTTTGGGACATATTTTAATTTTATTGTATGCTTTGCGATATTAAGAAATTTTCTAAGATAGAAGGTTGTTTTCAATGTGGATCGTGTATTTATTCTTATTCAGCGTAATGTGCATGTATTTTTGTCAGAAATAGGCTCAAATGGATCTTATTTACGCGGGATATTTTTGGGTTTTATTTAGCTGACAAATGTTGCAAATTACGATATTGCGTGGTTGTTTATCACTTTATTTTATGTATGTAGTTGTTTTGCTTGTTGCATAACACTATCTCAACAAATTAATCAACAATCAAGCGCAACTATCAAAGTCAACTGACTTCTAAACACAATATGAGTAGAACTTGTAATTCATATAACTGATTACTTCGGTTCTGGCTTATATGTTGTTCGCCTTGATAAATTCACATTTTAAATCAAGAGAATTAGACCAAAAAAATCAACACACTATAAAATATGGAGTTTATTATAATCGCTTAAGGTGATTGTAACTGAGGTGCTCGCGTAATGCCACTTACGGAAGCGTTAGAGTTTAACTCGATTTTTTAGGAGAAAATTATATATGGATTTGATTCATTTTTGGATTTTTTTTCGTTATTAAAACCCCTATTATTCTATTATTCTCATTTGACTTTTGTAAGCCAATGGTATCATCTTTGCTCAATGACTAAATGATATTTTTATTAGCCCAACTTTATCAAAATGATGATATTATAATAAGAAGTATTAAGCACAGATATGAGATATATACTTATATTTTTTTAGTTTGGAGATAACGATGATATTTAAGAATTAATTTACTATTCTTCGCTCATTTTTTCTTAACGTTGTAACGTTTAATTATATAAAAACAATTTAAATGAGAAGGGCGTAATAGATAAATCATCGATATCCATGCAACATCTATATAATAATAATATAAAAAGGGTGTTAACGAGACGAGCCCGAGCTTGGCCTTGCTCGGCTTGTGCTCATAATGTAAAACTTGAGTTCGAGCCGATCTCAAACTTACCCGAGTTTGAAAAAATTGTGCTCGTTATCAAGCTTGCGAGCTTTAATGCGAGCTCGAGCCTATATATAATTGTTGAATTGTCGTTTTTTTTCTCTCGATATGTTCAATAACAAGGCTCAAAAGTTTTATATATAAATATTGGAAAATCAATAAGACATTTTTTATATGTGTGATACAAATATATAATCATGACAAAATATTTTTATAAAATATGAGTAATATCTCATCTAATTACACAAGTTCGAGCCTGTAGATACCTCATTTCTGCACCTCCCGCAAGCCACCTGGTGATGATTGGGCCGCATGTTTGGTACACGGAACGATTTATGACAATTCGTAAGTTTATCGTCAAGTGATAGCTCAAATACTTGTGTCTACCCATTGGTCGTCATCTACGCGCCGTTACGGTCGTTTTGACAGTAATTAGAGTACATTTGGAGTCCGGGTCAAAAAAACCGTCTTCATTTTCTAATAAACCGTTTAAAATGCCGAGTCGGAATGTTCTAGAATATTCCGGATATTTCTATTCCATATTTTAATCTTTTAATCTTTTGGCAAAATATATCCCGAAATTATATTTTAAACAATAAGGAAGTTGAGATCTACCGCAATTCCATAACAGAAACGCGGAAAATCTTTTTTCCGCAGGAGGAAACTCCTGGGGAAAGGACGCAGCACCTGTTGCTCCTCTTCCAAGAGCCGCAGTGGCTGCTGCGCCTCTTCCCCAGCTCTTTTCTGTGTATTTTAAGATCTTTTCGAGATTTGTTTCCAAAGTTTTACCGAAACCCTAATTCCTCCGTGTGATTAGTATAAATAGGGACCTTCGTTCCTCATATTTCTCACGCGAGTGTTCGCCCTTCTCTTCTCCCTTTGCATTCTAAGACCGTGCTCTTTGCTTATTGGCGTCTACGTGCTTGAACTTTCGACCACGTAAGCTCGGATCCTTCTGAGTACCAGCCTCGTTTTGCATGACCGACCAATTTGACCAACTCCACTCAATCAACTTAATCAATTTAATTTAATTCCTCTTAAGAGGGCACTTTCGTCATACATTCGAATCGAGCAATCACTAATCGTTAACTTAGTCAATCTCGTTTCGTCAAACATGTAAGTCTGAGGGTGTAAATCCCATGTTTTATTATTGTATAAATTGTTGTAAGGTTTATGTCGAAAGCATGTTTAAAACCGATTTATAAAACCCTTTTATCAAACCTATTTTTACGGATTAACAGAAGACAGACGTCGAGAAGAAACGCAACAATTGTTGCGCCTCTTCGAAGAGTCGCAGCATCTACTGCGCTTCTTCCTGAGGCTGCCGCAGTTCCTGCTTTTCTTCTTCTTCTTCCTCGCCTATATGTTAATTCGTCTTCTTTCGTTCTTCTTTCTTATTTTCTTCTTTTTCATTCGTATGTAATAATTATAATCATGACATGTACAATTATCATCTTTAAATCCCGACTTAAATCCCTTATAATCATTATTTGCGGGTTTTCGTCATTAAAATCAAACCCGGATTTTGGAGATTCGATTCATTCAAATCAAATCTCTACGATTCGACTTTTGTATATTTTCATCAGTTTGTCGCGTCTCACATTCGTTTTCGTCTTAGTAATTTGACCTAAATTAGTTGTAATTAATCTCTTATTAACCTTGAATTCACTCATAATTAGTTTATAATTCGTTCTAATTAATTTAAGTTTGTTCTTTATTGCTTTTATGACCAATTAAATCACTTCTACTTGAGTCGAGTATCAATAATCGATCATTAAATTCACCAATGAACATTAACGATATGCAGTTCCGGCTTCACAGCCAGAACTCACCTCAGGAACAGACGCAGTGACCACTGCGCCTCTTCCAAGGGAGGTAGCTCTGCTGCGCCTGTTCCTGGGTGATTTCTGTCCCTGAACTTCCGTTTCTGCTTTGACCTAGTTTATTAGTTTTATGTATTAATCAACTATTAATTGTAATATCACCATTAATCTGTCCGTTTTCTAACCCTTAATTATTTTTCCTTTTCTTTTTTTCAAATTATCCGTTTTAAACGTATTTTCGACGTAAATCATCAAATCATTGTAATTATTGTAATTTTAATTATCGTATTTCATTTATTATACTCTTTATTGTATCGTTTGTTTGCTTTCAAATGTAATCAACCTTAAATCCTTACTTCGACATTAATGAGTGCTAAATTACGTGTTCACCGACATAGTTTAATTCTCACATGTTAGGATTAATCTGTTGTTTGTTGCATTGCATGCATATAATCGACAACATATCAAGTATAGATGATTTTCCCTAATCATTAGTAGGGGCCGCTATCAAGGTGGGCGGGATTAGGTGTTCGATCAAAAGAGCTTCCTAATACGTATCCTCACCCCTTACTCTAGATCTCTGTGAACATCTGTGTTCATTGGCATCCATGAGAGTCATTCTAGACATAGAATGCTAAGGGTAACGAGTTCTTAGTGTCTATGTCATTACTTTGTGTCTTGACATGACACGAAGTATTCGAACGGTTTCCAATTTTCCACAATAAATTGGTGGCGACTCCACAAATGCAAACATTTGTTTTCCCAAGTGCCCACGTGGGCCCCCGTGTCCACAGTTTGGCGACTCCGCTGGGGAGTAATACACTTACGTGTTGTCAAGGGTAAAACTTGAACAAGGTTAGGGAATAGTTTATATGAGACAGTTGTCGATTTTCATTACTCGATCTTCCTAGATCGTTTTATTCGGCCTTCCTAGGCCCAATCCAACTCATTCGACCAATCGTCCTGTCTGGACGGTCCAAATTCTTATCTGGGCCTAAGGATGGATAGCGATTGACGTCAACCATACCACGATGCTTACTCCTGTTTGTATCAAGGGCCTTCACTACTCGAGGGAATGGACTAGGAACCGGCCTTACTCTTGTTTGGCGCGGACCTCTCCACAGACCAGGGTTTGATTGCTTGGTATGGCAACCCACCTTTTTAAGCCAAAACCCTTTAAATGCACTCAGCATACCGTTATAAGGCCTGTTTGAATGCTTGTATCATATATGATCACCATTTTCTAAACAAAACCATGACGCATTTTGTAAAATCAAAACCTCTTTCAAAATGTAAATATTTTCGATAAATGGCCTAAATTAGTGCAAAACGAGTCGAAACTCTGTCCAAACATCGAGTTAAAAGTCGGGCCTCAAAAGTCCATTTCAAAACCTCACTTCGAGTCAACACTCATACAACTACACTATATTTGATTAGGACAAACATTTCAAAACTTTGTCAATTTCAAACCTCACTTGACACAAGTGGCGCACTCCCACTTCACTATTTGAGTCTTTTCTTTGAGTAAGTGTGCCAGAGTGGTCGATCATGTTTTGATTCGTCGTCAATCTTTTATCCAGTTTCCAAGATGTCTGGAACGTGTCACGCAAGTGTCAATGGACAACCCCAAAATGGTAATGATCAAATCTTAGCTGCGCTCGCTCGTCTCCAAACAAGCTAAGAACAAGCTTATGAACGCCTTAATGCTATTGAAAACCGGATTGTTGCGGTAGAAACTAGGCTACCTCCTGCAGAAGATGAAATTCCTAATGAAGTTGTGAATGACAACCTTCCACCCTATGTTAGACAAACAGAAGTCAACCTTCCAGTAGGTCTTACTGAAGCTGAGAAGCGACTCCAATACTTGGAGGAGCAATTAATGTAACTCAAAGGAGACGATATCTATAGGGAAAACAATAGCAAGTATGAGGCCGTGAGTGCCAAATTGCCAACCAACTTCAACATGACCGATATCCCAAAGTTCAAGGGACATGAAAACCCTTTGGAACCCATTCGTGCTTTCAAAGACTACATGTCTATCAAAGGCATCAAACCCGAGATGTTCTTAAGGATCTTTCCTTCATCTCTCGACACCATTCCTAAGCAATGGTTCTATTCCCTAGAGCACAAGAAGATTGCCACCTGGGATGACGCCGCAATCGAGTTCGCTAAGCAATACGCGGATAACGTTGAAATCCAAGTCAATATGCGCACTTTAGAGGTTCTTACCCAAAATGAGAAAGAAGGCTTCACCGACCTCCTAAGTAGGTGGAGGAAGACTAATACACAACTTGTCAAGCGTCCGGATGAAGCTACCCTTGTGGAAAAGTTCGTGGATAATTTAAGGCCCATTTATGCAAATCACTTGAGATACCAAAACATTAAGGGGTCGTTTGGTTCGCAACGGGAAAATACAATACCCAGGAAGTTCTAATTACTATGCTATTCTAATTCATGTGAATTTGAAAAAGTTGTTTGGTTGCATGTGGGAACTCCAATTCCATAGGAACTTCCACTTACCTAGGGAGGGCTAGGTAAGCAACTTCCTCCATTATGGAGGAATTAGAGTTCCTAGGAAGTTCCAATTCACATGAATTGGAGCAACCAAACAACTAGTTATTTTCACACTTCCCATGAATTACAATTCATGTGTTTTTGATGGGCAACCAAACAAGTCCTAAGACCTTCAAAGACTTAACTGTGCTAGGGACAAGAATTGAGGATGACATCCGTAAAGAACTCTTGTCCAAAATGGTAGGTCGTGGATATCAAGGCTCAACAAGTCGTTCTTATGGCTCTACTAGCAAGACTGATGAGGTTAACCTTCTTGAATCATCGAAGAAGAATAACCCCCAAAGGAAGTTCACGAACATTGGTGACACGTACTCCAACGCTTTGAAGAGGTTAATGAAACAAGGTAAGCTCCAACCCATAGGGCCTACACCTGATCCAGAAAAGAAGTCCAAGTTCTGGGATGAAATTCATACTACGAATATCATAGAGGTAAAGGACACGATACAGAGAAGTGTTACAAACTATTACATGTCCTTCAAGATATGATCGAAGACGGTCGCCTACCCATACCTCCTGGAGGTAAGCCTAACAATACTCAGAATCCTCTTGGAGTTCTGATGATTACAAATGAAGAATCTACCTTAGATTGTTCGCACCTCATTTCTTCAATCGAAGATGAGATCCATGCATTAGAAGATGAAGGGAGTTATTCCACCATTTCTCCTACCATCACCGACTCCATTGCATGGGCAAAGAGTGTGAATAGACAAGTCTCAGAACTAGAAAATGTAGTGGCATCCATACGCAATCCAAGCACTACACTTAAGGAAAGTACGCTACTAAATCTTTCCCTAAATTCTACAATACAAGAAGTGATAACTGTGGTTGATAACCTAATCGATCAAATAATCCTCTTAGAAGCCGCAATCACCAGGTTGAGAGAGCTTGCTACTGTCAACGGAATATGGGCCGATGACGATGAGGATGAATACCTCACTAAGTACTACCTAGTCAAGATTAGTGAGGACATAGTCAAAAATGGTGAAGACCAAGATATAGACCACCTTACTCGTTCAGGACGTCCGTATCAAAATGTCTCTCAGAATAGTCCCATAGCTAATGGTCCAGTTACTAACACCAACGTCGTCACACCAAACGATGGCGAAGATACGTCTACTGAACACTTGCTAAAGCAATTACAAAAGACAAAGGATGATCTTTCAGTCTGGCAACTAGTTGCAAGTTCATTCCCTCATCGCCAAGCTTTGCTGCAAGCCTTGGCTAAATTAAACGTGGCACACAATGCTACACCTGATGACGTCGTCAACTTGGTCTTCCAAGATTCAACTAAGCTAAGTAACCCAATTACTTTCTCGGGTGAGGATTTGCCACCTTTCGGTGCTAGTCATAACCTGGCTCTATACATTACTGTCATTTGTTTAAAGAAGAATGTGTCAATGACTTTGGTAGATGATGGCTCTACGGTCAACGTCATACCATTAAAAACAGCATATAAATTGGGCATGAAAGAGTCGGATTGGACCCCTACTAACCAAGGTGTTCGCGCATACGACGGTACTCGACGTAAAGTGATAGGACTAGTCGACCTCACCATAGGCACGGGGCCGATTTGAGCGAAAGGTTAACTTTCAAATAGTGGATATCGAAGCATCATTCAACATACTTCTGGGAAGGCCTTGGATTCACGCTTCCAAAGTGGTAACATCCACCCTCCACCAGAAAATCAAGATTCCACTAGATGGCAAAGTAGTGACGATCAATTCGTCACCTATTAAGGCAGTGATAGAAAAGATGACAAGCAACCAAGTAGTTACGGATCCAGTATACGAGCTTGGGGGCTTCTATAGCATAAACCTTGTAGAAAGTGAACTGGCACCCTTGTACTTCAATCCATATTCCAATCTAGTGGTCAACCACATACTTAAGTCTCAGGGATACTTCCCGGGGATGCCCTTGAATCCTTTCCGAAGAAATACCTTTGCACCTTACAAAGAAGGAAACTTTCAAAGGATACCATTAGGATTGGGATACAAACCCACGAAAGAAGAAGCTCTAGAGATGCTCACACAGTTCCAAAACCGTAAGAACGTGAGAATCCAAATACGACCCTACCTCCCTACCCTAAATGGATACTTCGTTAGAGAAGGGAGTCAAGAATACTTTCATGGGTTCCCCGAACCTTGGCACTACAAAGGAAAGCAACTAGCTGGAATCGAGATCTTTCACGATTTCTACTTCATTCCTTCATAAATGGTTCCTACCGTCAAGACTCGTCAAGCACCTTGCTTAGACGAACAGGCCGTTAGCCTTCTATTTGGAGAAGATCGATTTGTTAGAGCTGCGCAGGACGAGATCATTACCATGATACTTCAAGACGACCATTTTAACCCTGCCGCGTTAATCACCGAAACCAGTTCAAATCAGCAAAAAGGATGGAGAAAATCGATCAAATGGACAAAAAACCAAGGAATACTATTCAAGCTCACCACTGGAGAAGGAGAGATGTTCAATGGAGAACCAGAAAACCACGAATTCGAGTTAGAGTCGGAATCAGAGTCGGAGTCTAGAGAAGTCCCTAGAGAGTCTCCTCCTGTCGTCACTCCCAATCCCCTTGTTTCTCCTAGCATAGTATTGAGTAGTAACAGTAGTTTGGGAAATGTCCCAATAGTTGTCTCTTTGCCGCCACTGACTACTGAACAGATGGCTTCTTTGTTTCAACCCTTTTCAAAATTTAATATGAATAAATCATATTCTGCTTACTCTTTGTGTTATTCTGAATGCAATTCTATTTACGATGATAATGAGGATGACCCAGACCCAGATTCCATCGAACTACCTCCCTACATAGCTAAAGAAATATTACAAGAGGGGGAAGGGGCACCAGTTATAGAGAACACTGAACCTATCAACGTAGGAACCGAATTAGAACCCCAAGAACTTAAGATAGGGACAACCTTGAGCCCAACCGAAAGGGCTAGTTTCATAGACCTCCTGCACGAGTTCAAAGACGTTTTTGCTTGGTCCTACAAAGACATGTCAGAGATCGACAGGGATATTGCAGAACACAAAATTCCAATCAAACCAGGTTTCAAATCTGTAAAACAGAAGCTTCGTTGAATAAGGACAGAATGGACTCTTAAGATCAAAGAAGAAGTCGATAAACAATTCAAAGCCGGGTTCATCAAAGTTTCCGAGTATTCAGACTGGGTAGCCAACATAGTACCCGTACCCAAAAAAGATGGGAGAATCCGTGTTTGTGTTGATTTCAGATACTTGAACAAAGCGAGTCCCAAGGATGACTTTTCTCTACCACGTATCGACATATTGGTGGACAATACGGCAGATTACGCGTTGTTGTCCTTCATGGATGAGTACACAGGATATAATCAGATCAAGATGGCCTAGAAGACATGCATAAGACCGCTTTTTTTACTCAATGGGGCACCTATTACTACACTGTTATGCCATTCGGATTAATCAATGCTGGAGCTACATATCAACACATTGCGACCACGCTCCTACATGACATGATGCATAAAGAAGTAGAGGTGTACATAGACGATATGATTGTCAAGTCCAGGGATAGAGGTGGGTCAGGGGTAATATCCGTATAAAACCCATAAATTGAAGGATTATAACGCAAAATTTATACGTGATTAATAGTCATAAACGAAAAATACAATGAAACGATAAAGATTAAGTAATAACCTCCGGTCCTAGTGCAATTGTTACATCTTCAACATATTGCAATAATTATCGGTTAAAATTACAACATGTGAAGAACGATTGAAAACAAGAGATCGAATGATCTAACAAAAATGTGTGGCACGCAAATCGATGCAAAAATCAGAAAAACAGGCCAAGAGGCCGCACGGTTCTTCCAAAAAAAAATTTTCGAGACAAAAATTTGTGTCACACGAAATTTTATGCAATCATTTTGATAGATCTCTAACATATTGCAATGAATATCGATTACAAAACAATATGCAAAGATCAAAATGAAAACAAAACAAACAATTACCAATACCGTGTATACTTGACACGGTTCCCAAGACAAGAAAAACGCAGCATAAAAAAAAATTTTGCCGAGTGCAAAACAGGCTGCCGCACGGTTTTCCAAGCATAAAAAAAATCGTTTCAAAAATCGTTTGATGAAAATCACATAGAAAAATTTACGTGGCCTCGCTCTGATACCACTTCAGGGGTAATATCCGTATAAAACCCATAAATTGAAGGATTATAACGCAAAATTTATACGTGATTAATAGTCATAAACGAAAAATACAATGAAACGATAAAGATTAAGTAATAACCTCCGGTCCTAGTGCAATTCGGCAATGAGAGATCAAAGTAGATCTCCTCCTAATTGTTGCACCCAAGATCGTCTGAGAAATGCCCTTGTGCTAGAAGGAATCCTCTAATTGCTTTGCAATATCGAGAGGATTGTTTTGTGAGGTTTTGTTGGATGAGAGATCCGAATTTTGAGAGGCACTTTTCTCAAAACCCTAAATTTTTAGCAAATGAATGATTAGGTTACAAGTGAGGAGAGAGCTCTCCTTTTGTCTCCTCTCATTCGGCCAAAACCGAGACCATCAAGGGGAAGTGGGCTTCCACTTCCTCTTGGTTTTAACTCGTGGTCCGGTTCGTTAAATTCTAAATGTATATGATGCGGTTTCATTATAAACTGTCATCGGTTATCGGATATTAAAGCATCAACTAATACCACGGATTAGTTGAATCATTAATACATGTCCGACAAAGACAATATCGTATAATTGATTCATCCAATATACATTAATCAAATATAAATCGCTTATATTTAATTTTACGAATTAACCGCTTAATTCGCCTTAGCCATTTTTATTTAATCCGTATTAAATAAAATATCTCAACATCACATTTTGACTTATTATTAGTCAAATAACTCGGACTAACTGGTTAGTCAATTTTGGCATCTACATGACAGTATTTTCATACCGTCACATCTCTCAAACGTATCCTATAGGTGTGACTTTTAGGGACCAGTTGATCACCGCCATCTGTATGACAATAACGTCAAACTTATCTAGCAAGTCAACCGTTATTGATAAACGTGGATCAACTGATAATAATACCAAAAGTATGCCCTTTGATCCTTTTAGAGATTTATAAGTCCTTGCACTAACTGTAAAGGACACCAGCCCCAACAGTGGGCACATTGACAAACTTCGCAAATTCTTCCTAAGACTACGAAAGTACAACATCAGACTCAATCCTCAGAAATGCGCTTTGGGGTAACATCAGGCAAGCTTCTGGGATATGTCGTCAGTCAACGATGAATAGAGATCGACCCTTCCAAAATCAGAGCTCTAATCGAAATGCCACAACCTGAGACAGAAAAGGAAGTTAGAGGATTTTTAGGCAAGGTGCAATATATAAGTCGATTCATATCGAAACTTACCATGATCTGTGAACCCATTTTCAAAAAACTAAAGAAAACAAATCACACCATATGGGATGACGACTGTCAAAAGGCGTTTGACAAAATCAAGGAGATACTGGCCAAACCACCAGTGCTCATGCCTCCTCAACGAGATCAACCTCTTGGTTTATATCTCATGATGGCCAAAAAATGACCATGGGGCTATGCTAGCACAAACCGTCGGAAAAGAAGAGAGAGCTATCTACTACCTTAGTAAGAAGTTCTTGGAATATGAATGCAAATACACACCACTCGAAAAGACATGACTCTCTCTTATGTGGGCCACAAAGAAGCTACGCCATTACATGCTTAGCTACTCCGTCAAGGTGTACTCCAAAATGGATCCTGTCAAATATCTCTTCGAAAAACCCGTTCTCAATGGACGCTTGGCAAGATGGACCTTAATGCTCTCAGAGTTCGACCTCAAATACGTACCTCTAAAGGTTATAAAAGGGCGCGTCGTCACCGAGTTCTTCGCAGATAATCCCACCAACGACACCCAAGCAGTAGACACATGGTCATTTGTTTACACCCATTTCTTATCGCTTGCTTATTTATCTTTGCATTTAGACTTAGATATAATTCAATCAAAACCCCTCAATCTTAGACTAAAATTAAGACAATTAGAACTCCCTGCCTCCCTGCGGATCGACCCTTACTACCGCTTGCCAGTTGTAGTTTGGAAATTATAAATATTATTTTTGATACTCACATCGACAGGTATCACTCTCCTCCTCAGCACCCTCCTCCTCGGCAGCCTGCTCAGCAAACGCCTCCTCTAACACCTCCTCAAAAGTAAGAGAAGGGTCGAAGTCAGTATCCACGTCCATGGAAGCCCTCCCTGATGTAGAAGCCATGTCACCTACTAAATTAGAGTAAATTGGGCCACGTCAAGTGACGGCAAGCCTCAGTCAAGGTGTTTTCAAGCTCCAAGAATGGCTTTTCTCGCCATCTTTGGCCATTTCTTTTGAAACCCGACCACTTATGTGTTAAAATGGGTGAAGTCAAGTCTAAATTCGAGCCTAGTCATGGGTTTGAGTCGAAATTTCGGCAACATTTCGCTATAACGGCAATTATGCCCTAGAAAAATATCCTGAAAAAGCCGTCACAAATCAAAAATCCGAGATGGTAGGAAGTTTACCCATCATACAAGGATTCCAAATACCAAATTTCAACACAAATGGGCATTCCTAAGGCCATTTTCGAAGCAATTTACGAAACAGTTGAAAAATCGTCTCAATTCTACTCAAATGCTCAATACTCAATGAAAATTCGAAAAGAACACATGGTTATGTTCCTTACACTACCAATTATCCATTTCTAATGTCAATTTCACAAGGCAAATTCATTTGGGGGAAAAGCCACAAATTTTCGACATATTAGGATTGAAAACCCTAATTTTCTCGGCTCAAATTAAGCAAAATGCGGATGTTTAAGCAAGAATGAGACACATACCTCGATTAGTCATAATAAATGCAAGATTTTGATCAAGTTTTGGCAGAATGTCGACGGAATTTGAAAGAGTTTTAAAGGATTTTGTGTTTTATTATTATGAATAAACACGGGTTTAGTCGAGCTTTTACTCAGACAGGGACGAACCCAGGAAAAGACGCAGCAGGTGTTGCGCCTCTTCCAAGAGTCGCAGCTCTTGCTGCGCCTCTTCCTCAGCTTCCCTCCAATTCAATTTTCGAAAATTCGTTACGAGTTCGTTATTCGTGGGCCCATCTCTGCTGCGCCTCTTCTCCAACACCATATATCATATATTTGGTCCATTTGATATTTATTCTTCATCCGGACCCGTATTTTCGAGCAGACTGTGAATTATCATAGTACTTTATCAAGACTTCGCTTGCAACAACGAGCAAGTTTTCTCCGACGGTGTTTCGACACGCCTCAATTATTTTCCCAGCGAGAGTTCATGACAGCCGATTGTACCTCTCAAGATATGGAGTTTGCTTAAGACCGACGCGAGCAGATTCCCCCAGCAGTTTCTACCGACGTCCTGCTGCCTTCAATGTTATGTTAAGTTTTGGTCCTTCCAGATATTCTCATACCAACTACCTCGTAGGTTCCCAAACTACCTATCTTCCAGCACCTAGCCTTCACCGATAGGATCACACTCCTTGAAATCGCCTTTTTCCGGGTTCATACGCCCAAAACCTTAGTTACCCTTAGGCCACCTTCTCGCCGATGTTTTCCTTTAGGGTCCCACTCCCCTAGCACAACCTTTATATATCCTTTAGGTCCTAGCCTTAGCTCTTACGCTTACCCATAGCTCCTACGCGCCTCCGGAAACATCTCGGGAAAGAAGTCTCAGGTATGGTCTCTTCTTATGGCTGACGAGCCTCCTTAAATAGTCTAATGGACTTTAAACGACCCTCCCCGATAATCGACAGACCCTAAAATGTTCCCGACGATAGGTCCTTGGCTCAGACCCCTTGATCCACCTCGCGTCGCCATAGTCGTCAGGTTGTAATCTTCGATTGACCTGATGACTATACTTTGACTTTCGCCTTGTCTAAGCCTCAGTCAAAGTGGGGGCTCTGTAGATACACATTTCTGCACCTCCCGCAAGCCACCCGGTAATGATTGGGCCGCATGTTTGGTACACGGAACGATTTATGACAATTCGTAAGTTTATCATCAAGTGATAGCTCAAATACTTGTGTCTACCCTTGGTCATCATCTACGCGCCGTTACGGTCGTTTTGACAGTAATTAGAGTACATTTGGAGTCCGGGTAAAAAAAACCGTCTTCATTTTCTAATAAACCGTTTAAAATGCCGAGTCGGAATGTTCTGGAATATTCCAGATATTTCTATTTCATATTTTAATATTTTAATCCTTTGGCAAAATATATCCCGAAATTATATTTTAAACAATAAGGAAGTCGAGATCTACCGCAATTCAATAACAGAAACGCGAAAAATCTTTTTTCCGCAGGAGGAAACTCCTGGGGAAAGGACGCAGCACCTGCTGCGCCTCTTCCAAGAGCCGCAGTGGCTGCTGCGCCTCTTCCCCATCTCTTTTCTGCATATTTTAAGATCTTTTCGGGATTTGTTTCCAAAGTTTTACCGAAACCCTAATTCCTCTGTGTGATTAGTGATACGTGCCTAATGTATAGTCTTTTTGGCCTATTTCAGCACGTATTTCTATGCATTTCTATACTGTTTTTATAGTATTTTGCCCCGAATTGGCTACTTTGGTGTATTTTGTCCTTTTTGTAGGAATAATCGCGGAAGTAGCGGAACCATACTCCTTTTCGTCCTTTTTGCATGCATTTAGAGGAGACGGGATTGTCCCAGAGTGAGATACTGCACTTGAAAGCATCATGGCACGCACTACGAGGCACTTGGGTGAAGACGTGAGCTGAATTGAAGATACAAGTGCTCGATCGAGTTGTTTGCTATTCGATCGAGTGGTTTCTAGACTCCCTGATGCTCGATCGAGCTGCCCTTCAGTCGATCGAGTAAGCTGCATTTGACCAAGTCCTCGATCGAGTACCCTGCTGGTCGATCGAGGGACTTCTGCTGAGATGTTGGTCGATCGAGTGGTTTAATCCACTCGATCGAGAGGTTTTTGACATTATGGGCTTTAATCAGTCCGTGTTTTATTTATTTCCGCATAAACACTTTGTGGTTTGGCTATTTAACCTATGATTTACTAGGTTATTAGTCATTCTTTTATCATCTCTTTTACTCTCTAAGTTTTCACATTAGAAAACCACTGTTACTTCCTACGTTGCTTTGAACTTTCTCTACTGTTACTTTCATTTTTGGATTGCTTCACTCGGATTACGAGTTCTTTACGCCGGAATTTGCTTGGATTGTAATTCCCTCTCTTCTTTCAATAATAATTAACCTTTCGTTACATTAATTTCTTGTTGCCCTTATTTATTCTTCTGCCCTAGTTTATTTATTATTGAATTTTATTATTGTTCCGTTATGTCTTCTGCTTTGGGAACTTGTTTCTTTGTTAGATTAATTACGAATATGAGTAGCTAAACCCTTTCATGTTGGGATTAGGGGATCTGCGGTAGAAAAATGACGACGTAGTGAATGAATTAGATGAACCGATAAGAGACTCTGTCACTATAGCAATTTAACTGTAATTCTCGACCTAGTTGAGTGCACGCTTCTATGTCACCCATTAATCTGGCTAAATTTGATCCTGGATCGAAAGATTGGACTAAATAGGCTGCTATAATAAATAGACTACCCTAATGAGGACGAAAGTTAAGTTAGTGGTATTTTAGGGTGGGAAGTGGACCGAAAGGACCTTCTAATATCCGTCTCGCATTAGTTAAATGCCCGAGTCATTTCTTTGTTGAGTTGTTGAACTACCGTAGTGAACCGAATTCCCGACATGTCCCCCTCTTATTGATAGTTTTAATTCATTTTCCTGCTTTACTGCTCTCTGCTTATTTCTCTTTCCCTTCAACTCCGTAGTTTAGAAACCAAAATTTAATCAACACCAATTGTTACCATAGAATTAGAAATAGATAGCTGTAGTTGCATTACCTCCCTGTGGATTCGATACTCGACTGCCTCTACTACATTTTAGTTGAGACCGTTAGGTTTTATTTTTGACAGGTACGCGACAGACGTGTCAAATTTTGGCGCCGTTGCCGGGGAGGCAATTGTTCAATTTACTAGCTGTTTTATTTTTAATTCTTCTTTTAGTTTAAGGAACATCGTTCCTTAGACTATTCTCATATCTTGTCTGTAGTTTCTTCTTATGCGCAGGTCGCAAGGTGGTCCACTACTACCTTTTGATCCCGAGATTGAGAGATCTCTGCACGTAAAAAGGAGACTATTTCAAGAACAACAGGCAGAGGAAGAGCCTAGTTCTCGTGGTAGTTTTTACGAGAACGAGCTTTTGGAAGACAATCCACCGTCTTCTCCAGTTTCCAATTCATCACTTGAATCTATAACTTTCCCTGATTTTCCCGAAATGGCTGAGGAAGCAACCATTGCTAGTCACTCCGAGCCCACGGCTGACAACCTCTATAAAGGGTTCGAACTGCCGGGAGATGCTAGGAAGTTCGAGCCCAAGCCTGCATACATCAATATGGTCGAGAAAAATCGGTTCGGGGGAGGCGAATCGAGGACGCAGCTCAAAGATATGGAAACTTTCATTGATTATCGCTGCTCCATACCTCCTCCCCTTTGGCGTGACGGTGATCGATCAAAGAAACTATGTTCATCTTCTCACTCGCGATCTTTGCAAGGGAGTGGTATAGGGATTTGGACCGAGCTGCTCACGGCATAACAGATTGGAATTCGCTAGCATTGGCGTTTTATAAGAAGTATTTCTCTGCTTCGAGAACCATCGCCATTAGAGCTCAGATAACAAGTTTCAAACAAGGGCCCGACGAGAACTTCTACGAGGCATGGCTTCGATTTAAGAAACTGGTGCGGACCATACCGCATCATGGTTTCGAAAAGTGGAGCTTGTGTAACCATTTTTACAATGGTTTATATGATGATCAGAGGGCTATATTAGATGCTGCAGCCAATGGTCGATTTGCTGACAACTTGGGAGCAACCAAGGGATGGAAAATCATAGATGATTTAGCCACTCACGCTGGCTGAATATGGGAATTCAAGAGGAAACCAAAGGAGAGCCGCTGAATCCTCTTGATGAGCCGCATTAGAAGCCCTTACCGCGAGGTTCGACAAGTATGAACTAGGGGGAGCTCTCAAGGGAGGGATGTACCAGGTTAATGCTATGACAGACGGTCCTTTCGTGCATGCGAGGTGTGGGGTAGATGGACATGTTTCGATTATTGTCCTAGTCCTTATGAGCAATGTCTTTGCCTTCCAACATTACAGGCAAAACAACACTCATTACGAGCCGAATATCCACCCCAATTTGAGGTGGAGTAACCAGAACGTACTCAACCCCACCGCTCCTCCGAATCAAGCAGAAGAAAGCCGTATATTCCACCCCATAAGACTCAACAAGGCTATCAGAAGCCTCCGTCTTTTAACCCTCCTAACCACGGTTCATCTTCAAGTGGGGTGAGTGAAATGGGCGAGTTAAAGTCTATGATGCAAGCCATTACAAAGCAGCTTCATGCGAGTGATCAACAAAGAAGCACAAGTGATCAACAGAGAGACGCGTCCATAAAGGCACTTGAGACTCAAGTTGCCCAACTCGCCGCGAATCAATCCTCGAGGAAGCCGGGTCATTTACCGACTCAAAATGAGAAGAACCCAAATGAGACGGTACATTTGATAGAGTTGAGAAGCGGTCTTTCTTACGAGGGACCGGAAGTACAGAAATCGACCGAGGAAGTCGGCGATGATGAACAAGTGTTCGTTAAGAGAAAATGACCCACGACACGGGAGTTACTCGATCGATCAAGTCCGATGCTCGATCGAGTGGAAATGGTAAAGAATCGGTCGATCGAGTAGAGTTCCGCTCGATCGAGTGAAAGCGAAGATGAGGTTGGTCGATCGAGTGGTAAGTTTGCTCGATCGATCGACGCCTGATGAAGAAAGCGCTCGATCGAGTGAGCACATTGCTCGATCGAGTGATACTGATGACGGGAAGCTTATTCGAGAGCCTGCTAGTGCTCGTTTAAGCGAGGAATTACCAGAAAGGCCTCGTTCGAGAGGTAAGAAGCGTCCAAAGGATACTGAACTTGCTCCGGAAGACACTTTGGAAGCGAGAAACAAGGGGCTCGAGATTCCAATTACGGTTCCCTTCCCGAGGCGGCTGCAGAATACCAAGATTAATCAACAATTTGGCAAATTTGTTGAACTCTTGAAAAGCTTGGAAGTTTCCGTGTCGTTCACTGAATTGCTGACCAAGGTACCCTCTTATTTACGATTTATGAAAGAGATTTTAGCACGTAAGAGGACTATAAATGATAATGAGACCGTAGCTTTGGTCGAGGTGGGGTCGGCCCTATTTCAAAATAAGCTACCTCCTAAGCAATCGACCCGGGTAGTTTTTCGATCCCTTGTCACATAGGTATGCAATTGATTGATAATGCGCTATGCGATTTAGGCGCTAGCGTAAGTGTTTTACCTTTGTCTCTAGCTAAGAGACTTGGTGTGACAAAGCTGAGTTGCACCAACATGACTGTCCAGATGGCCGACCGTAGTCTATCACGGCCACTAGGTGTGTGAAGACGTACTGTTCGGATCGGAAGTTCTTTATTCCCGTTGATTTTGTCGTCTTAGATATCCCCGAAGATGTGCACACCCCTATCATTTTAGGGAGACCATTTTTGTCCACTGCCCGTGCAGTAATAGACGTCGGGGGGAAGACTTTGACCTTTCAGGTAGGGGACGAGGAGCTGACTTTTCATCAGTCCAAGTTCCGGAGGGCTCCCATGCAAGCTCAGCCTTGCAATTCCCTCTCTTCTGTCGACCCTATTATTGACACTCCAGATGGAAATTTGGAGAATATTGCTGTTATTGCTAACCCTCCGCCTCATACTGAGAGCAAAAAGGAGGAAAATTCGTCTGTTTTCCTTACTGCAGGTACAAACGAAGGCAAGAAAGGAGCTGTCAAGGGACGTGGTGCAGCCATTATCAATCAAACTGGAGCCAAGGATGCCAAAGAAGATGACAGAGGGGCGAGAACGAAGGCAGTTCGAACCTACATAGATTGGAACTATGTTCCTCCTCCTCTTGCAAACAGTAATTCAAGCTCATGGAAATCAAAGGGGACGGTCAGTATCGCTGAAGTGACATCCTCCAGTCAGAAGCCCACGAAGGGGCTACTGAAAGCTAATGGGAATTAAACGGGGAAATGCCCCGTGTAACAAATTGTAATAGATATTTGTTTGAATTTCTTTTGAATTTCTTTATTACATTTTTAATTAGGACAATTAGTTTAGACAATCCTTTAGCTTAGACTGAGACTATAGACTGTGTTTTATGCGTTTTTGGTATTTTGGGATGTGTTTGGTTATGTTTTACGCAGGTTTGGGGAAGATTCACGCAATTCGAGGAAGAAGGGACGAAATTCAAAGAGTCCACACGAGGAAGTCCTCGATCGAGTACTTTTTGTACTCGATCGAGTGAAAAATGGGTCGATCGAGCCGTCTGGCTACTCGATCGAGGAAGGCCACAGAGGAAATGATCGATCGAGAGGGTTCTTACTCGATCGAGCAAAGGGGACAGCAAAAGCCCTCGATCGAGTAATTAAAATCACTCGATCGAGTGAAATGAACAGTGGACGGGAGTTTTCTATACTTAACTCCTTATTTCAGTTTTCATTTCTATTTTTATCCCTAATTTCTCCTAACACCTTCCTAATTGCGATTTCCATCTCCCCCCAAATCCCCATTTCTTGCCCAAAATTATCAAATCCATCACCTACATTCTATTGCTAGCTAATTAATCTTCAATAACCCCTTATTTCCCCCCTCTTTTGTGCTCGTTTTCGCGGTTTTTAAAGGGGATTAGGGTTTGCGGTTTTTCAATCGAAAATCCGCCTTGGTTGATTGTTTTTTTTTTTGAAGTTTAATTGCTTATTGTAGGTTAATCATCATCAAGTAAGTGTTCCTTTCATACTCTTTGCATTTTCTCTTCATTTAATTAGAATTTCTTGAGGTGATTTGAATTAGGGTTCGAAAATCCATGTCTAGTCGATTTTATTTCGATTTAATTGTGTTTATATACCCTTAAATAGCTTGTTGATGATCTTCTCGCAATTCCTCACTATTTTTGCATGTTAAATTCGAATTTTGCGCGAGATTCCGCGATTAGGGTTCCTGTGAGTCGAAATTTATCGACTGTCTGACGGTTTTTCTGTTTCCTTGCTTGCTTAACTTGAGTTCTCGCTTACTTATATGTTGTTGTTAATCGCGTTACCGTCCCCTATCGCCATTACTTGATGTGAATTATTGGGAAATCCCGTGCTGTGAGTAGAAATCTTCGACTGCTAGGAGTCATACATGCTCCCATATTTGGTTTTCATGCTGTATTAGCCCTTTTGCAGTCACTATTTTATCATATTATCACCACTCACATCTTTGTATTTGAAGTCTTGAGGAATTGTTGGGCTTTGCTTCTTCGTACGTCGATTTTTTCGACTAATAGGGCCATTCTTTTTCTTTGTCACATCTTTGGTTAACGCTTCATTTTAGCCACGGTTAGCGACCACCTTCTCTTATCATGCCCTTTGATACTTTGCGGGATGGATACTAGTTCTACGCCCCTCTGCGAGTTCATCCTCCAGTCCATCCGTGACCGAGCGGTGGTCTCTGCTTTGTCGCCACTAGCTCCGCCTTGGTCACCACCTGCAGCACGGTTCTACTCGTCTCACCGCAGGGACAATTTACGCCGGCTCGGTAGGGAGCTCGATTCGAGTTACACCGGCCACTACTCCTACCAGGCCTTTCTCTGCTAGAGTGCGGATTCACGCCCGTTTCCCGTAGCCCGGTATCGCCACCGAGGCCACATCGTGAGCTAGCCGATTAGCCATCACCTCCAGCCCTTCCGAGGTTTCTGCATTGGGAGAGGGCGCTCTCACACCTTTACCGAAGATGCCCACGGTACGTTTCACTTCAGAGGCTCACCGGAAACGGTTAGCCACTTTACTTCGTTGCCCTTTATCCCCCACCCGTTTCCTTGCGCGGACTGACCTAGAGACCTTAGGCATTTATGAGGAGGTCTGTAGTTTGTTGAACGGGACGGGTATGTCGGGTCTGATCACCATGCAGGAGGCTACTATTCGTACCTCTACTTACGAGTTTTTTAGCTCCTACTCTTTTGACACCGACTCTTACCAGGCTGACCACTCCAGTTCCTGCATTCACTTTCGACTCCGCAATGAGGAGCACCACTGGACCTTGGCCAGGTTTGGGCAGGTTTTGGGACTAGTTAGTGACGGTCCCACCGCCCCACCTCGAGACCTCCTTTAGCCACTTTGGGCTGCGCTTACTCACACCCCCTTCGAGGCACGGAAGGGAGCTCATGTTCACTTACCTGCGCCCCGTTACTACTTGCGTTTGTTAGGAGAGACCATTTTTGGGCGCCCTGAGCCCAATAACGTGACCAACACTGAGCTAGCGATTCTCGCGGGGTACCTCAACATTGACTACGGTACCCCGTTTGTTCTAAACATTGCCTATCTGGTAGCTCAAAGCATTGGAACGGAATTGGGACTCGGTCAAGACCGTTGTTAATCTGCGGCGGGGTGGTGACTAGGATTGCCCGCCACCTTTACCCCACTGAGCCCGGACTCACTGCACCTGATGAGATGGCTCACCTTGACCTGGATGCCATGGCTGACTTCGCCTGGTTCCCAAAGGCGAAGGGGAGCGCGAGGACGTGGTAGATCTGTGGTTCCACGTCTGTTACCTTGCCGTGCTCTACCCTTCCCCCACTTTTACCGCTCTCATCTGCTGCTGAGGGAGCGAGGCCACCTCCACCTACCTACCACCTTACCTTCACCCCTCCTTCTTCTTCTAAGAAGAGGAAGCGGGAGGCCGGAGCATCTTCTAGCTCTCGAGGCTCGACTCGAGCCCAGCCGGACCGACACCCACGCCTCGGCCCTACACCCACACGAGACTCCTACGCCCGCACCTCCACTTGACCCTCCTTCGGTTCGGTTTTCCGGCCAATTTTGTTTGCCCTCCTGTCTTAGAGCGCCCGAGGTCATGGACCAAGGGCGTCGTGATGCCGTGCTTTCGGATATGTGCAGGTACATTACCGAGATGAGACGGATATGGCTTTGGTCGTATTTCCGCTCTACGAGTTCCACATCCGAGCCCGGCGACCGATTCCGGAGGGGTGGCCGCATCCTTCCTTTCTACCGGTACCCGGCGGACGGTACCCTCCACTACCTTCGACTCGGAGGAGGAGCCGGAGGAGACAGCGGTAGCACGAGAGGTGCGGTTACGGGCGGAGAGCGGCGGCACAAGCCGAGCCGCCAGAGAGGAGGAGAGTGACCTCCGTTCGCACCCGGTCCGGAGGATCACCTGGAGATGACGACTAGAGGTCCCCCTTGTTTGTTCTTTGGTTTGGGGAGACTGTTTTGTTGAGTCGGAGTACCTAGGAGACGGCGGTGCCGACGACGAGTAGCTACTGGTCTACTCACTTCCCGATTTTCGGTTTGGTTTGGGAAGTTCGTGTCTTGTATGTTCTCTTACTCTTTTTATTTCGTCTCCTTTATTTTTCTTTTATTGGTTGTATACTCCCATCCCCCATTTTTATTTGGTGTATCTTTGGAGGACAACGAGGGCGTTGTCCGTTTTGGTTTGGGGAGGGTATTGCATCCTTTTGAGTCTGCATCTGCATTTGTTTTGCATTCACGTTTAATTTTTCAGTTTGCATTTGTTGTTTATTTTCAAAAAAATCAAAAACCAAAAAAATTAGAAAATGTTAAAATTCAAAAAAAAAAATTTCACGTTTATTTTTGCATTTAGGTTGAGTCGGAACGGTAGATTCCCGTGATGAAATTGCACTATAACTTGTCAACTCACTTGAGCCTTGCACTTTATTGATGGTTTTTAGCTTTGTCATACGCATAGTCTACGAATTTCTGTTCAAATAATAGCTGACTGTTAGACTTGACCTGATAAATTGGCAAACTACTTAAAAATTCTGAGTTTTAGAGCCATAACTGGTGCCATTCATGACCAGTTCATTAGGAATTTTGAGAGTAGTACTCCTTGCATAGCATGTTCATCTTATTTGCACATTTATGACATTCAATTTCTCGTCAAATGCACATATTCGGGTTGGTGGTTGGTGTCATATGCAGGGAGGGTCTTGCAAATTCCCCTTTCTTTACATCTTTCACCCATTTAGCTCCACATTGACCAAAACTTGCCTTTTTGACCCATTAGCTACATTCCAAACAAGCCTGCCTAGTCAAGCTAGTTAGTCTGTCCTTTTGTGGTATGTTTTCCGTTGCAGTTTGGTCCGTAATTCCCGTTTGGAGTTGGTGTTTGTATTAAGGAAGGAGGAAGAAGAAAAAAAAAAAGTATTGAGAAAGAAAAAAAAAGAAACGTGAAAAGAAAAAAAAAGAAAAGAAAATGAAAAGAAAAAAAAATGATGAGATTCACGTACAAAAAGAAAGAAAAAATTGTGAAAAAGTTGTACCCTCTTGTCAGAGTTGGGAAGATGTTTGAGGATGTACAATTGAAAAAAGGGTTGTTTGTTCCAGTTAGTATCTTCAGACGGTGTTTAAAAAAGGGAACTTTGTGACCGTCTAGCTCCTCCACTCTTATTCTATATTTTTGAGGAGATTGTGCTTTCAGTCTAGTGAGTTTTGTGCCAAGTGAAGGGCACCTGTGTTTAGTCTTTCAGACAGTTGAGATCCGGATGGTTTATTATGGTCCTGTTAGGAACTAGCTTGACGCTTTTGCCTCCACATTTCCATAACTTGTTTTGCCTTTTCTCACCTGAACCTCACTATTCCCATACTATTTGCAATCCTCGGCTGTGACGGACATTATTGGTTGGAATGTGTGCATTAGTACTTGAATTGTCTTTCATTTTTGTTGCATGCATGCTATGTAGGTCGCAGTTAGGTGAGTGACTGTTTTCTCTTTCTCTATTATACATATACTTTCACCCTTTGCTTCATGAGAGAAGAGTGACCACGTGAGAGTCCGATTTTGTTGGTCTTGCAAGGTCGATAGGTCAGCTTTATTTCTGAACAGCCTATAATTCGTTTGCGTATTGACTGCCTAGCTTTAACTATTGATTTCTGTTGCATTAAATCGGTTCAAGTGGACAAGTTAAGCTAGCTCTGAGTTATCATTTCCGTTCCATTAGTTTAGTTTTGAGTTTACTCGAGGGCGAGTAAAGGTTTGGTTTGGGGAGATTTGATACGTGCCTAATGTATAGTCTTTTTGGCCTATTTCAAAGACGTATTTCTATGCATTTCTATTTGTTTTTATAGTATTTTGCCCCGAATTGGCTACTTTGGTGTATTTTGTCCTTTTTGTAAGAATAATCGCGGAAGTAGCGGAACCATACTCCTTTTCGTCCTTTTTGCATGCATTTAGAGGAGACGGGATTGTCCCAGAGTGAGATACTGCACTTGAAAGCATCATGGCACGCACTACGAGGCACTTGGGTGAAGACGTGAGCTGAATTGAAGATACAAGTGCTCGATCGAGTTGTTTGCTGTTCGATCGAGTGGTTTCTAGACTCCCTGATGCTCGATCGAGCTGCCCTTCAGTCGATCGAGTAAGCTGCATTTGACCAAGTCCTCGATCGAGTACCCTGCTGGTCGATCGAGGGACTTCTGCTGAGATGTTGGTCGATCGAGTGGTTTAATCCACTCGATCGAGAGGTTTTCGACATTATGGGCTTTAATCAGTCCGTGTTTTATTTATTTCCGCATAAACACTTTGTGGTTTGGCTATTTAACCTATGATTTACTAGGTTATTAGTCATTCTTTTATCATCTCTTTTACTCTCTAAGTTTTCACATTAGAAAACCACTGTTACTTCCTACGTTGCTTTGAACTTTCACTACTGTTACTTTCATTTTTGGATTGCTTCACTCGGATTACGAGTTCTTTACGCCGGAATTTGCTTGGATTGTAATTCCCTCTCTTCTTTCAATAATAATTAACCTTTCGTTACATTAATTTCTTGTTGCCCTTATTTATTCTTCTGCCCTAGTTTATTTATTATTGAATTTTATTATTGTTCCGTTATGTCTTCTGCTGGGAACTTGTTTGCTGTTAGATTAATTACGAATATGAGTAGCTAAACCCTTTCATGTTGGGATTAGGGGATCTGCGGTAGAAAAATGACGACGTAGTGAATGAATTAGATGAACCAATAAGAGACTCTGTCACTATAGCAATTTAACTGTAATTCTCGACCTAGTTGAGTGCACGCTTCTATGTCACCCATTAATCTGGCTAAATTTGATCCTGGATCGAAAGATTGGACTAAATAGGCCTGCTATAAACAGTAGACTACCCTAATGAGGACGAAAGTTAAGTTAGTGGTATTTTAGGGTGGGAAGTGGACCGAAAGGACCTTCTAATATCCGTCTCGCATTAGTTCGTCTGAGTCATTTACTGTTGAGTTGTTGAACTACCGTAGTGAACCGAATTCCCGACATGTCCCCCTCTTATTGATAGTTTTAATTCATTTTCCTGCTTTACTGCTCTCTGCTTATTTCTCTTTCCCTTCAACTCCGTAGTTTAGAAACCAAAATTTAATCAACACCAATTGTTACCATAGAATTAGAAATAGATAGCTGTAGTTGCATTACCTCCCTGTGGATTCGATACTCGACTGCCTCTACTACATTTTAGTTGAGACCGTTAGGTTTTATTTTTGACAGGTACGCGACAGACGTGTCAATTAGTATAAATAGGGACCTTCGTTCCTCATATTTCTCAAGCGAGTGTCCACTCTTCTCTTATCCCTTTGCATTCTAAGACCGTGCTCTTTGCTTATTGGCGTCTACGTGCTTGAACTTTCGACAACGTAAGCTCGGATCCTTCTGAGTACCAGCCTTGTTTTGCATGGCCGACCAATTTGACCAACTCCAGTCAATCAACTTAATCAATTAAATTTAATTCCTCTTACGAGGGCACTTTCGTCATACATTCAAGTCGAGCAATCACTAATTGTTAACTTAGTCAATCTCGTTTCGTCAAACATGTAAGTCTGAGGGTGTAAATCCCATGTTTTATTATTGTATAAATTGTTGTAAGGTTTACGTCGAAAGCATGTTTAAAACCGATTTATAAAACCCTCTTATCAAACCTATTTTTACGGATTAACAGAAGACAGACGTCGAGAAGAAACGCAATAATTGTTGCGCCTCTTCAAAGAGTCGCAGCATCTACTGCGCTTCTTCCTGAGGCTGCCGCAGTTCCTGCTTTTCTTCTTCTTCTTCCTCGCCTTTATGTTAATTCGTCTTCTTTCGTTCTTCTTTCTTATTTTCTTCTTTTTCATTCGTATGTAATAATTATATTCATGACATGTACAATTATCATCTTTAAATCCCGACTTAAATCCCTTATAATCAATATTTGCGGGTTTTCGTCATTAAAATCAAACCCGGATTTTGGAGATTTGATTCATTCATATCAAATCTCTACGATTCGACTTTTGTATATTTTCATCAGTTTGTCGCGTCTCACATTCGTTTTCGTCTTAGTAATTTGACCTAAATTAGTTGTAATTAATCTCTTATTAACCTTTAATTCACTCATAATTAGTCTATAATTCGTTCTAATTAATTTAAGTTTGTTCTTTATTGCTTTTATGACCAATTAAATCACTTCTACTTGAGTCGAGTATCAATAATCGATCATTAAATTCATCAATGAACATTAACGATATGCAGTTCCGGCTTCACAGCCAGAACTCACCTCAGGAACAGACGCAGTGACCACTGCGCCTCTTCCAAGGGAGGCAGCTCTGCTGCGCCTGTTCCTGGGTGATTTCTGTCCCTGAACTTCCGTTTCTGCTTTGACCTAGTTTATTAGTTTTACGTATTAATCAACTATTAATTGTAATATCACCATTAATCTGTCCGTTTGCTAACCCTTAATTATTTTTCCTTTTCTTTTCTCAAATTATCCGTTTTAAACGTACTTTCGACGTAAATCATCATATCACTGTAATTATTGTAATTTTAATTATCGTATTTCATTTATTATACTCTTTATTATATCGTTTCTTTGCTTTCACATGTAATCAACCTTAAATCCTTACTTCGACATTAATGAGTGCTAAATTACGTGTTCACCGACATAGTTTAATTCTCACATGCTAGGATTGATCTGTTGTTTGTTGCATTGCATGCATATAATCGACAACATATCAAGTATAGATGATTTTCCCTAATCATTAGTAGAGGCCGCTATCGAGGCGGGCGGGATTAGGTGTTCGATCAAAAAAGCTTCCTAATACGTACCCTCACCCCTTACTCCAGATCTCTGTGAACATCCTTGTTCATTGGCATCTACGAGAGTCATTCTAGACATAGAATGCTAAGGGTAACGAGTTCTTAGTGTCTATGTCATTACTTTTTGTCTTGACATGATGCGAAGTATTTGAACGATTTCCAATTTTCCACAATAAATTGGTGGCGACTCCACAAATGCAAACGCTTGTTTTTCCAAGCGCCCCCATGGCCCCCTTTGTCCACAGAGCCGCTCACGAGCTTTTCGAGCCGAGCCAGCGTTTGCTTGGCTTGACTCATTAAGCTCTCGAGCCGAGCCCAAGCCGAGCTCACAGGAGTCGAGATCGAGTTGCTCGCGAGCTGTCTTATCTCATTAACAGCCCTAGTGACGATATTAGAATCTCTTAGAAGCTAGCCTTATGGGGTAGTTTTGGTTTAATTCTTTAATTAATAGATAATAACTAGGTTTGTGACCAGTGAAATTCACGGGTTTATCTGTTTTAGTTTTGATATTTTTATCGTATTGTTAATATTTGTTCGAGCAATTAGTTGTTGATCCATTTAAAAATATACAGTCTTGAAATACATAGAAATTAGTTAATTAATACCTTATTTCTTTGACAACTTTGGTTTATTTTTTTAAATCAAATTCTGCAAATGACAATTTGGTAGCTACTAATTTTGAGAAACTTGACAACGGAGCAATGTAAAAGACGACTCATTATATATACGTGTGTTTTACTCCGCAATATAATAAAGTGAGTTTTTTAAATATTAAAAGTTGAAACCATCCGTATATCATAAATTCCGTATGGAAAAATCTTCAATGACGCCTTATAAGGTTGTAAACTCAATACCTCAGTATAGTCATCTCCAAATTATTTCCTGACCTCCCCATTAACCCTCCCATAGAAATATCTTTAAAGTCTTATCACCACGTGCATGCTTCAAATATTATTTACATCCGAAAAACATTTATTATATCGATAGAAAAATATTAGATACGATTCAACGGTATGGTCGGTATCTACTTCATGTATTACGAATTAAATTTTCATTTAAATTGCTCAATAATCTAAAAAACTATATTCCCTAAATTCGAATTCCAAAAAGTTCATAAAATCTTTTAAGTTCCTTATTACTATTTCAAGAATTTGATCCATCTCTTGTTATACTTATGTCCACGATCCTATATAAAAATAAAAATAGTATTAAAGACTATAAAATAATTTATTCCGGTTTTGAAAAAAAAAACACATAAACTTAAAAATATACGGATTAGAATTTAGAAACCATACTATTTAATATTTATCTGAAGGTTCACTTTCGCTTTCTTTTAGTATGCTTTCTTTTAGTACATGCCTTGATAATAGTTCATATGAAATGAAAAAGAAAAATATATGTTAGAGATGATTATACTCATGAATACAAAAATACAAATTCAAATAGTTTGATCGGGAAAGCATAATAGTAAAATTACACAACAATATACGCTTAATAACAAATTTAAAGAAATATTAAAAGATCTTCATTTTGAGATCAACGATCATTTTATAATGGTTAAAAAAGCATAAACCACTTAAAAAAGTAAAGTAAATTTTATAGAAAAACAATCAAAAGGTGGGAGTTGGAGAAAAGTTAAATTGGAAGAGGAAATGACATAATTAAAATGATTAATTATTGTCATGATGGTTCAAAAAGTAAATTGTGAAATTTTAAAGATTTTTCATTCAATTATTTGTACTTATTTATTTACCATTAATTATGAGAGTAGTTTTTTTTTAATTTTTTTTTAGGAAATTATGAGAGTAAGTTTTATGTATTATTCTTGTTTTGACAAAAAAACACATAAACTTAAAAACATACGATACAAAGTAGAATTTAGAAATCATACTATTCAATATTTAACCGAAGGTTCACTTTCACTTCCTTTTATTACATGCCTTGCTAATAGTTCATATAAAATGAAAAAGAAAAATATATGTTAGAGATGATTATACTCGTTAATACAAAAATACAAATTCAAATAGGTTGATCAAGAAAGTATAATAGTAAAATTACACCACAATATACGTTTAATAACAAATTAAAAGAAATATTATAAGAATTCTATTTTGAGATCAACAATCATCCATTACTTATTAGTTTATAGCTTTCGTTTTTTTACCTTTAATTTTACCTCAGTTTCGTGCCTTCTGTATTTCTTCCCTCTTCAGATTACCCACGTGATGGTTTGTCTTATCTATATTCACATACGTTTCATGGTACTTTAAAGTTATATAAAAAATACATTGACTAAAAGATAAAACATCAACTTGGCAAAAACTTGACAAACGAATCAAAACATTGTCACATGTAAGTCATTTAAATTAAACCAACTGGAAAACATGAATTCAAATATAAAGCAAACGATTCATAAAATCAACAACATAACAAATTAAAATATACTTTATTGGACACAGTAGCAACAACAACAACAACAACAACAACAACAACAACAACAACAACAACAACAACAACAACAACAACAACAACAACAACAACAATACTCCACAATAATACTCGACAATAATACTCAATATAATCAATATAATCAAATAAATAAATTAAACCATAAAATATAATCCACAACTTAGAAACTCATGACAAATGGGCATATTTTAAATAAATAAAGTGAATAGAAACTATTATAAGTATTGTAGGTTTTATAGTCATTACACAACCATAAATTCCCATATTTTAATTTAATTTTAAATTTATTTTATGGTATTATTAAATTAGATAATTGATTGCCGAGGACCTCAAGAGATGAATTTAATAGGACAAAATGTTTATGAAAATTATGGGTGTTGAGTGTGATATCCCCATATACCAAGGTGCCTTACCAGGACCACCCTAGCATGAGAGACCGTCACCATCTCGGTTGCCCGAGGTTAGTATATCAAAGTAACCAATCCAAAACACGATTATTAAAGTATAAATAATTAATGGTTACATCAATACTATATAATAATTTCAGAAACAAAGGGACTTCAATGTAATTAAAGAAAGTTATACAAATTAGTTATACTATATAGTTTTAAATCACTAGCACCGTGTGATGGACCCGATTAAGGGATCTCAATACAAATATTATATAGTCTGAGTTAAAATTAAATTATATAGAAGCCTGATAATTTTCCTAAACATTTGTAAGAGACAAAAACATGGTCAATTTACATAAAATAAATTAATTAATTAAGATGGTCAATTTTCTTAAAATAAAATAATTAATTAAGATGGTCAATTTCAAGGAGACTAGAAGAAAGAAGATGCTTGGTAATTTTCCTAAATATTTACAAAAGACTAGAAGATGGTCAATTTCCTTCAAATAAAATAATTAATTAGTATAAACATGCACACTTATGGTATTAATTATTATCATCATAAAATTATATATTAAATTTAAAATCTATGCAATTTTATTAAAAATTATAGTTTATTAGATGTATAGAGATATTAATTATTTAACATACAAAAATATAATATAAGTATGTTATAAATAATTCAAGTTAGATTCCATAATATATAATATTGCATAATTCTTTCGATTTGATTTAATGCATATATATATGTGATATATTTATATAAATATATAATCCTCTTAAAACTGCATGCCTAAGTAGTAAAAATAATTTTTTCTGTAAAGAAAAGAATTGTAGTAACATTGGATATAGTTATATGATAGTAATCACTCATTTGAATAGTAAAAGTAACAATATTATTAGTGAGATTTGTGAAAGTGGTAGAAACAACAACGAGAGTAGTGAAATAATCAATATTAATGCGGCAATAGTGGAAGTAACAATAATTACGGCGGGAGTACTGAAATTATCAATATTAATGTTGCATTAGTGACAGTAACAATAATTACGGCGGTAGTAGTGAAAGTAACAATGATTACGAGCAAGTAGTGAAATGTTATTACTATTGTTTCATTAATAAAAGTAAAATATTAATCGCGGGAGTATTGAATTTGTCTCAAAATTTATTTCAATGTAATTTTAGGATATGTCATAGAAAAATATATTAATGATAAATTTATGGGTTATGCAACTTTAACTAATTTTATTTAATGAAAAAAATAATGTTAAGTAGAGGTAGCCCAGGCGAAGCCGGGCACCAATACTAGTGTTCCAAAATCCAAAAACCAAAGTAATTGTTACTACGTTCAACAACTAAAACTGAATGCTAAAACTCTTGACATCAGAAGCTAGACTTAAAGTGATGACATCACATCTCCTCCCCGTAGCTAAAGACAACCATCACCTGTCACAAACTGCTGACCATCCCCGAATGGATCACCACAATTTTTAAAACAATTAAACGAGGTCAGTTCAATGCATAATCAAAATAAGACAAAGTACGATAAAGATAAACAGCTGATCTTCATCCACCTCCAACTCCCGATCTCACATAGTAACTGACTACACACTAAAGTGTGTAGCCCTGCCAGATTATCCATCGCAACAGATAATCCTCACAGCCAGTGGGGGATCGCAGCAATCCCCACCTAAGCCCCGCTCATCAACGAGCGATAACCCTGTTCATTAATGTGCACATCCCCTTCTGTGGCGGGTTCCACAAAGGGCGAAATTAGGGCGTGAAGCCACTCCCGCAAGTGACTTCACTCAAGTGAGGACGCACCTCGCGAACATCATCATCAACCATCACAACACCAACACCAACTCCAATACACCATAACAATCAGCAGGTAATCAATCGTACAACAATACAAACATAATCTTATAACAATTAAACAGTAAACCGAGTAGGGAAACCTTACCTTTTCGCAATCCAAGCACACACAAGCAATCAATTATGATCCTTCACATATCCATCAGCTACATAACATAATTATGTATAATTACCACCTACTCAATCAATTAATCATGCACATAACCTAGACTCATCATAACTTAATAGGAATATCAATTTAAAGAACAAACACGACTTTTCCTAATTTTCCAGCACATGACAGACTCGGTATAAAATGCATAACTAATTCCAAAAAAATCTAATTGATGCAAGACCAATTGGATTGGAACCCCATGAGTCTTATCTACAAATTTTATCTAACGTATTTTTCTCAAATTCCAAACTTATCAAGGGTTTTCAGACTGATTTTCAAAAGCTGACAGAATCCATCGCATAAAAAGTATTGATTCATAAAACGAGTTTAAAACATCATTTTTTAGTAATTCCAAATCCTATTGTCATCTAGACTCTACAAATATGATGTATGAAAAAGCCCCAAAACTGAATCGACATATAAATTGGGGTTTCAAATCATTTTCCATAACCAAATTAGATTCGCGGAGTTTTCAGCGACATGTTCATAAATAATCACCTAGGACAAACCATAAAGAATCTGACTACGAAATTTGATATGCATAAACTAGACTTCAAATAAATAGTACTCTGTTTTCAAACTTTTCGAAGACGAAGAACTTAAAATAGTATAAACAATTGAATGAAATTGACTTACAAACAGGGAAATCGAATTAGGTTGAAATCGGTGAGAAATCTTCAATCAAATGAAAGGCTCGACAATTCCTCTTCCTCTCCCTCTATCAAGGTTTAGAAATGGTTTTTAGAGATGTTAAAATGAACTAGAAATGACTTAAGCCTTATAAACAAAACCCTTGGTCAAAACATAAATGAAAACGTCAAACTTGCTAAACCGGTTTACTCGGTCAAGTGCACTCGGCCGAGTAACACATACTCGACCGAGTACCAACTAAGTACCCGACCGAGTACTCCAACTAAAATACGGAGTATTACAGTCTTCCCTCCTTAAAAAGAACTTCGTCCCCAAAGTTCGCACCAACTACAACCAACAACACCTAGCATCACATATAATTAGTACAATATAACTCATACCCATAATATAACTCATATGCATAACTAGTAAGATCTATGCTAACTCATATAAACTTGAGTAAACTCGGGTTGTCACATTTCATCCCCTCTAAAAGAAGGTTACGTCCCCGTAACCTAACTCATATAAAACCACACAAGCCACGCAATATCACGGTCCTTCCTCACAAACACAATTCATAATAAAATATATAAACAACATATGCAACTATACAATTCTAAATAAAACATATAAACAACATATGCAACTATAGTTTGACCACACACGGAAACTATCATTCAATATAATAAAGATGTTACCGCATTGTTTGAAGTAGTAATTACTAATGGAAATCCAAATAACCACATAGAAAAACATAGTATCACATTACATCTCCCTAACAACAAACTTCGTCCCGAAGTTTCTTATTCATCCCATATACCTACAGACCCCGGGGTTTCGTGATGCAGCACCAACATCTTTAACGATATAACAAACCACAAACCACCACATAAGGTCAATATTTGTGCTCATTTGTCATATTTAACTCGTTCCTAGGAGATTGTAAATCATCAAATCATGTCAAATTTCAGTAACAACTCGTAAAGCCCTAGTTCAGACCAAAGCTCACTTAGCCAACTAATACCAAAAGGACAAGACCAACCACCATAAACAACTTTCACTCATAACTCGATACTAGACAACCAGCACCACGTGACGTATTATAAACTAATAACCTCATCTCAAAATCTCATGCCATACACAGTGTTAAGCCCTTGGAGACCATCATAATTCGCCAATCGTTGTCGACCACATGTACGAGTGCTATACATATACTAACAACTTACTAAGTATGTTATCGACAATATAAAATAAAATAACGGTTTATGCACATATACTCGAACAGTAAACATGTGCAATAACACAACCTTTAATTACATATCAATGTTATTACTAGTTCAGATAACCGAACATGCTTGACATATTATATTACTAATCATGCTTTCCGACAGAGTTACCAATTTCATTGCAATTATAAAAAATGCACAAGGGATGTAACCAACAAAAGCCATCTCATCGTTACTCATGCTCATTACTATCATTAAGCTGTACATTCATAGTATAAGTTGTTAATTCTCGCTATTACGCACAAATTTGTATCCACATTAGTACTACTTGACAAATAAATTAAAATATGTATATGAATCAATTATACATGTATAACCCGTGATTCCACATCATGCTCAAACTCGGTACCCACACATATTTAAATCATTACTACGCACTTGTTTACAAGCACAGTACATACTAGGACAATCATCATTTGTATCGTGATTAATAACATGTTCCATGTCAACTCATGTGGATCATAATTTTTTTTTTAAAAAAATGTGCACACTTCAACACCAATATATTACCATCAATTAACTATCATTCAGCTGCTCACGTCATCACACAAGCCATCTATTTACACCGTCAATCATATATTGTCATATCGCTAGACATGCTAGACTAATTTCATGCAAATAAATCACTTAATACTTCCGTTTCAACATATTAGCTTCTTATTTGTATATCTACCCCAGTTTACATGATAATTAATAACATCATTAACTCATCGTACATTATTCATGGACTATTATACGACTTACCTCATCCTACAACGATTCATTCAACACATATTATGTTTTATCCCATATTCATGCCGATAATATACGCAACCACCATGTAACATATTTGACTCAATCAGACTCGTTAGCTTAGGTAACCACAATTTACTTGCACCTAATCACACTTGTTACTATTTATAATATGTGCAACAATCAATCCACTTAATCAACCTAGCTATCATTCATGTTCATGCTATTTGCAGACATCGTCATGTAATAAGTGGCATATAAGACACGACACCCCCAATCTTTCAATGTTATCACTTATTCCACATAGGCTTATAGGTTAAACTACTTCTCATATCACCTAAACATGTTGCCAAAACATAGAAACTAAGACTTCGAAATTCATAGTGTAACCTTTATTAGAAACTTGTCATCAAACACACATTCACAGGCACTATAAAGCATGCTATAACTTCCAGAATCACCAATAAATAACATTTTAACGAATACACGAGTTTTTATACTTTTTAGAAAATACAGGGAGTCACGGAAGGGGGAGAGTTGAAATTAGGTCCAAAGCATAAATAATCAATTTATAAGGATTTTCCCAAACCGACGGGTCAAAACAGGTTGTTATCAGCAATTTGTCGCGTTTTAAGGTCAACTTGCAAAAATCATAATTCATTAATGACACATCTATATCAAGTGAGGTTTATAAATCTGGAAACTTCTACGAGTCTACTAATTAGGGGAGTTGGAATCACTCAAAAATCATATATACATATAAAATGGCAAATTTTACAAATTGGTTGGTCGAAATTAGCACTGTGCAGTAACATTCTGACCACTGCTCACTAAAATATATGTTTTTTTAATCCGTAACTCGTATAGACATGAAACCAGTGGCAAATGAAAACCAACACACGATACTAACACATATAAAAATTTAGTTAATATATCTTAACCACGTATAAAATAGCAGCCAAAAAAATTAAGAGGCGGAATCTGAGAAATAAACCATCTTTCAGTCTTTATTCTTTGCAATCCTTTATGCTAATGTACTTGTCTTCCCCAGGAACTTAACCAAGCATTTATAAAATTAAACACAAAGTAACAAACTTAACATCACGTATTACAATTGGTCATAAGATTTGGTCACATAAAACAAACTCGGTCGAGTATGAACGTCACTCGGTCGAGTATGCCTATTACTCGGCCGAGTGATCACAACCAGTAGCTACTGCTACGTATACACCAACCAACACTCGGTCAAGTACCTGGTTACTCGGCCGAGTACCCGCCCTCCTCGGTCGAGTCATGCCAAAAAAAATGAGCTGCAACTATCGTAAACATACTTAAACATGTTTTCTATCAAGATATATACATATGTGCCACTGCCCTTTTGAAAGCCATGTATAAAACAGGTAACATGCTCTACATATTTCATGCTCAATATCTATCATATACGAATTCACAATTCACTCTTCATATATTACCATATTCCAACACTTTCACCATTCATCCAACAACTTCACAAGATTCAAGTTATAGGCATCACACACACATAACTCAAACATACAACAATTTCCCCCCCATGTGACCGACTTGAGATCGTAAGGGCCTTAATGCGACTTCGGGACATCTCCCAAGTCTTTACGGTAGCTCCAAACAACTCTCCCCGGGTTCATTTTATTTAGACTCCCTATATTCATTGGGTTCATTGGTTTTAGGTTCCAGAATCGTCGCTCTGATACCACTTTGTGACACCCCCACATACCAAGGTGCCTTACCAGGACCACCCTAGCATGAGAGACCGCCACCATCTCGGTTGCCCGAGGTTAGTATATCAAAGTTATCAATCCAAAACACGATTATTAAATATTAAATAATTAATGGTTACATGTTCCAAAATCCAAAAACCAAAGTAACTGTTACTAACGTTCAACAACTAAAACTAAATGCTAAAACTCTTGACAGCGGAAGCTAGACTCAATGTGATGAGATCCCATCTCGTCCCCGTAGCTAAAGACAACCATCACCTGTCACAAACTGCTGACCATCCCCGAATGGATCACCACAATTTTTAAAACAATTAAACGGGGTCAGTTCACTGCATAATCGAAATAAGACAAAGTACGATAAAGATAAACAGCTGATCATCATCCACCTCCAACTCCCGATCTCACATAGTAACTGACTACACACTAAAGTGTGTAGCCCTGCCATATTATCCATCGCAACAGATAATCCTCACCACTAGTAAGGGACCGCAGCCAATCCCCACTTAATCCTCGCTCATCAACGAGCGATAACGCTGTAATGTGCACATCCCCTTCTGTAGCGGGTTCCACAGAGGGCGAAACTAGGGCATGAAGCCACTCCCGCAAGTGATTCCACTCAGCCGAGGGCGCACCTCGCGAACATCATCATCAACCATCACAACACCAACACCAACTCCAATACACCATAACAATCAGCAGGTAATCAATCGTACAACAATACAAACATAATCTTATAACAATTAAACAGTAAACCGAGTAGGGAAACCTTACCTTTTCGCAATCCAAGCACACACAAGCAATCAATTATGATCCTTCACATATCCATCACTTACATAACATAATTATGTATAATTACCACCTACTTAATCAATTAATCATGCACATAACCTAGACTCATCATAACTTAATAGGAATATCAACTTAAAGAACAAACATGACTTTTCCTGATTTTCCAGCACATGACAGACTCGGTATAAAATACATAACTAATTCCAGAAAAATCTAATCGATGCAAGGCCAATTGGATTGGAACCCCATGAGTCTTATATACAAATCCTATATAAAGTATTTTTCTCAAATTCCAAATTTATCAAGGGTTTTCAGACTGATTTTCAAAAGCTGACAGAATCCGTCGCATAAAAAGTATTGATTCATAAAACGAGTTTAAAACATCATTTTTCGGTAATTCCAAATCCTATTATCATCTAGACTCTACAAATATGATGTATGAAGAAGTCTCAAAACTGAATCGACATATATATTAGGGTTTCAAATCATTTTCCACAACCAAATCAGATTCACGGACTTTTCAGCGACATGTTCATAAATAAATCACCTAGGACAAACCATAAAGAATCTGACTACGAAATTTGATATGCATAAACTAGACTTCAAATATATAGGACTTTGTTTTCAAACTTTTCGAAGACTAAGAATTTAAAACAGTATAAACAATTGAATGAAATCGACTTACAAACATGGAAATCGAATTAGGTTGAAATCGGTGAGAAATCTTCAATCAAATGAAAGGCTCGACAATTCCTCTTCCTCTCCCTCTCTCAAGGTTTAGAAATGTTTTTTAGAGATGTTAAAATAAACTAGAAATGACTTAAGCCTTATAAACAAAACCCTTGGTCAAAACATAAAAGAAACCGTCAAACTTGCTAAACCGGTTTACTCGGTCAAGTGCACTCGGCCGAGTAACACATACTCGACCGAGTACCAACTAAGTACTCGATCGAGTACTCCAACTAAAATACGGAGTATTACATTGAGTAATATAATGAGTTTTAATAAAATTATTAACATATTATATTACAAAAATTAATTAAATAGAAAAAACTTTTAATTAATTTGGTGTGTGTTAAGTATTATCAAGAGTTTTAATCAATTTATTACCATGTTTAATTAAAAATAAAAATTAAATAGGAAAATGTTAATAATGGTGGGTGTTCATTAATATGAAGAGGTTTAATTAATTTATTAGCAGGTTTTATTACAAAATTTTTAAAAACAATGAATTAAATAGGAAATTGTTAATAATGGTGAGTGTTTAGTAATATGAAGAGGTTTATTAAATCCTTAAGATATTTTATTACAAAAATTTCAATTAAAATTTCAATTTTAATTATAAATTATGAAATTTATTAACATGTTTTATTACAAAAATTTCAATTAAAATGTCAATATTAATTATAAATTATGAAATTTGATGTAAATTTGTAAGGGTTATATAAAGTTTGGAAGACAATATATTTAATATACAAAATTAATTTAAGAATAATGATAATATCCTTTCATATTATAGATATAAGTGAATTAAATTAATTTATAGATAAATGATTTAAATTAATGTCATGTAATAATAAATTGATAATCCATGTCTCATTAATTCGCCATGTCACATTAAAAATATGCAATATCACATTTAAATATGCCACGTCACATTAAATTTTAACCTAGGTGGCTTTTTGGATCCTACGTGGCTTTGTCTAGGTGACGTTTATTTGTCATTTTAGGGTAGCCTTTTAATTATATTTTATAGATTTATTAAATGACAATTATTCGTCTTTGCCTAGGCTCTTCAAATGTCTAGGCGACTATGAAATTACCAATAGTTTATTTGTTTTCCTTTACATTAAAAACACTATCCTCAAACTTACAATTGAAATAATGGGTGAGTTAAGGCATTAGCGAACCAAAAAGTCACTGAAAGGTGGCGTTCAACATGCATGTAATATCTATCTATAAAATAATATAAAAAGCCAAACTGAGCAGCTATCTATCAGCCACGTGGCAGCGCAACTATCAATCGGTGAGTGTTTTCGAAAATACACTAAAACAACCTAGGTTGACTACAAACTTCATTCAACGACCCATAGAACTTCAACTGTTATATATCTTACGATGCTTAACCTACCGAGTCTCTGTTAGAATTGTGCCCCAGAGCAATCGTTAGTTATGTAAAATTTTGAACGTATTTCATACGATGTAATTATTAATGGTGATTAATAATTAGATGGCTTTTTCTTATTATCTTATTGAGGTATTAATACGAATAATACGATGATAAGTCCTTGATTAAATTGGTATACTTGACATCATAATGGAGATTATGATAATGAGAGTCGAGTATTATAGAGTTTAGTCTAAAAGTGTTCTTGGTCGTGTGATTATCAGAATGGGACTATGATAAACCGGATAGACCAATATATTGATAACGGTACTCATAAGATGAGTATTAATGGATCTCATTCATTAAGTTATAATATAGATAATGCATATGGAGATATGATTATTGAACTGACCAACAGTAAGATTTCCCAAATGGTTATTATTACCTATGCACTGTCAATGTGGAAATTCTCTTAAGGAATAGTTGTATATTTTATCCTTTAACCTGAGATCATCATTGTAGTTAATAGGCTACTTATTGTACTTAGATACCGGACACCTAGTGTGTAAAAATGCTAGTTGAATGGTCATTGGGTATAATTAAGTACCTATGTAATTAGTGATGAGTCAAGATGGAATCCGTCAACTCAGGGTAATGAGTTTGACTCTATGTTGTCATTAATCTTATTGTTCATATAAAGACCTTGGCCAGGGCATACAAATGTTTTAAGAAAGGAGTTTCTTAAAGTCATTCTTGACCGATAATGATTGACATGTAACATAGTGGTCGTCTCGTGGGGTTTGACATTCAAACCATACCCTAGGACGATCCGGAGTTGGAACGACGAAGGGAAATAAATACAGTGTCCTTTACTAGGTTCGAGTACAGTGAAGTACAGTGAATATGTATTCATGATATCCGGCCGTCGGGGAGCGTCGTTAGACGCCAACCTCGATTAATAATTAATGAGATTAAATATTACCGGTTTAGCGATGAACCTATGTGGTCACACATTTACGGTTGATATTTAATGTTACGGTTATTTAATTTATTGTGAGATATTAAATTAAATGATCAAGATGACAAATTTTTATATTGTCCGCTAACACGGAATATAGTTAATATCGGAAAGACGTTTATATGTGAGACGGACCAGAACTATTGCTTTGGCTTTTAAGGAAACATGCTGATCAATTAACCATGCATGACACCATGCTTATGATTGCTAGTTAGCTATGTGCCTTTCCATTAATCAATCCTTAGCTTTTAAGAAAATGATTCATCAAAGCTATCCTTAAGTTTAAGCCTTAATGGCTAAGAAACGCTGCCTATAAATACCAAGGCATATGGGTAGTTTTTAAGATATAACGAGAACAAGTTCCGATCCCGTCTTACTCTCGTATATACGCAAAAGTGAGAAAGTGTTTCTCTATTATCCGAGGTCGTCTTAAGGGTTGAGAACGTAAGTATATCTACGAGTGTGGATACACTAGAGACTCCGTATTTTCGGGGTTGAACCAATTTACTATCTACACATAAAGTATGTGTCCCTTTACCCAGTTTTTTACAAGTTTTTAAATGCAATAGGTCTCACAAGGACCGCATTTCTGTCTTCTGCTGCTACATGTGATGTACCGTGGTCCCTTCAGTCTCCTCATTTTCCTAACGTACCATGTCTTTCTAATTTCCCCGCTTCGTCAATATTTTATATATGCCAAAACCCTAGCCTTTGTCAATAGACTTATGAGCTATAAACGCTATCGCTTATGGAAACTCAACCTCAAATATATTAATCATCCTGGTTGTCCCTTAGAACTAGCAAGATTTTTTAGTTTTGTTTTCGTTTTATCCCTCTATTTTGTTCATTGTTGCAATGTTTGTTGGTGTTTGTACCCATTATAATTGTGTTTAGGAGTTACTAAATCCTTGTCTTTTCCTATGGCCATAAAACAGGCGCTCTTTGATGTTTTTGTTAGGTATTTGGCAAAGTTGAAGGCTTCAAAGTATTTTTACGATTATCATCATCAACAAGGTAACTTATAATTCAATCTACCTTTTAAGTTCTTTGTATGTTTAATGGCGGGAATAAAAGTTTGTTGTCCAATTGTTCATGGCGGTTCATTCCGTGTTTGCGTAAGAAGTTTATTTTATGAATGTTAGTTCTTGATTATTATGTCTTTTAGCAATAATATTTATAAGAGTGCTTCTAAAATTAGGAATGTGTGATTGTTCTTCAATTATAATAGAGTTTCTTTTTCAAATGGTTTAAAAACACGAGAGTGGCATTCATAGTTCAGACCCTTAAAACTGATTGCATCCTTTTAGCACTATTTCTCTTCTAAGAGGATGTTCTCTTCAATGTGGAACCAATTTGGACATCCTCTTTGAAAGAGGAAGAGGAAGACTTACTCTATTTTTAGAGGAAGTTAATCATAGGCCCTTGTGCCCATTCTCACATAAAGTTAGAGCATGTGGATTATAATTTATTTTTATAAATTTATCAACTATTATAAAAATAATCATAATATAAAAGAGGAAGAAGAGAGGGTTCTCTTTGATGTGGGGAAAAAATGGAAGAAAAATTAGAAGAAAGATGGTGATAGTGGAAAATGAGGTGTCAAAAAGATAGAGAGAAAAAGAGTAAATAATAGGAAGAGGAGATACTCTTCAATGTGCATGCTCTAAGCGAGATAATGACGGTTCAAGTAAACTTAAATTCGCAAATAAAACGTTTTCACAAATAAGCAAGAATGGCATTCATTGTGTATTAAAGTTATGGTGTGTCGCGAATCATGAGGATAACTAACAATAAATTACTATGTCTTTTTGTTTTACAGTTCAAGAGCTTGAGTGAAAGTACCATTTCTATCGTTTTTTTTTCACAGTTTGTTAAAATAAGCATCAAATATTAATGATGTACCTAGTGGACCATGATTGATTTGGAGATACCGATTGCAAAACTTTAGATGACAAACTGTTGGAGGTAAATGTTACTCCCTCCGTCTCATTTATTTGTTTGTAAGGGGTATTTTAGTCAAAGATAAATATATTATTGGGACAGAGGGAGCATTCTCTTTTATCTCCTTGGTACTAAATCCGTAACTGAATTAAAGTATCCTTATCACTTAGTTAAAACTTTATTTTGCTATGAGATGAATACGTCAAATGTGAAAGCGCAAATCGTAGCTCCAAATGATAAGTTAGAGAGAGAATGCTGAAATTTAGAGAGAGAGACGATTTAAGGGAAATTGTGATTTGATTGCAATGGCTCGTCAAAAACGTAATTCTCCAAAATCTAGTAGATTAATTAGATTAGTAACTCATAATAATTCACAAAATTCACAAAAATCACAGAATAATAATAATACTCCACATAGTAATCCAAGCGGTTCTCGATTTTAACTTCTGGAGCAAAGAATTGATGTTCCTCAAGTTGATATTCAGCTTGATGATCACGTCCATGAGGATGATGGTGGAATCAGGTCGTATAATCTCAGTACTAATATGGCGTCAATTGAGGAGGAGGATTCTGATGTTGGGAGTGATTGGTAGGAGGTATCTGATCATTCTCGTCCTGACTCTGCTGCATCTGATAGGGTAAGTCTGCTTCAATTGACTAGTGATGATATTGATCCTGAGTTAGAGTTTTGGCCGACTGCTGTCTATTGTTACGTTCTTGGTGCTAATCCGCCCTTCAAGGTCATAGATGGGTTTGTGAAACGATTCCGTGGTTATACTGAGTGTGATAAGATTTCCTTTCATTCTAATGGTATTTTCCTAGTCCGTTTCAAAATAGAAGCAATGAAATTGAGGGTTTTACAGTCTGGGCCTGTTTTCTTTGACAACAAACTTGTTGGTATTAAGAAATGGACCCCGACGGCTAAGCTTGTGAGGGAGGCGGTGGATAAGGTGCCTATTTGGATTAGATTTTATGGGCTCCCTCTGAAATTCTGGGATAATACCCTGATGAAGATTGCGGGGTTGGTGGGTTCTCCTGTTCGTTGTGATAGTAATACACATCTGTGGATACCTCATTTCTGCACCTCCCGCAAACCACCCGGTGATGATTGGGCCGCATGTTTGGTACGCGGAATGATTTATGACAGTTCGTAAGTTTATCATCAAGTGATTGCTCAAACACTGATGTCTACTTCTTAATTGTCATCTACGCGCCGATACGGTCGTTTTGATAGTAATTAGAGTACATTTGGAGTCCGGGCCTAAAACCGTCTTCATTTTCTGATAACCGCTAAAACCCGAGTCAAAATGTTCTGGAATGTTCCGGATATTTCTATTCCATATTTCACAATCTTTTAATCTTTGGTAAAGGATTTCCCGTAATATTCATACAAAATATTAAAGAAAATAAGATTAATCCGTTATTCCATAAATTAAACACGGAAATCTTTCTTCCGCAGGAGGAAACCACCTGGGAACAGACGCAGCAGGTGCTGCGCCTCTTCCAAGGGACGCAGTGACTGCTACGCCTCTTCCCAAGTCCTTTTCTGCGTATTTTTCGTATCTTTTCATATCTTTTCGAGATTCACTTCCAAAGTTTCTCCGAAAACTCTAATTCTTTCACGTGATTAGTATAAATAGGAGTCTTCGCTCCTCATATTTCTCACGCGAGTGTCCGCCCTTCTCTTCTCCCTTTGCATTCTAAACCACGTTCTTACTTATTGGTGTCTACGTGCTTGAACTTTCGACCACGTAAGCTCGGATCCTTCTGAGTACCAGCCTCGTTTGCATGACCGACCAATTTGACCAACTCCACCATAATCAACTTAATTAATCTTAATCGTTTTCCTCTTACGAGGGCACTTTCGTTACATTCGAGTCGAGCATCACTAAAACATAAACTTAGTTCATCTCGTTTCATCAAACATGTAAGTCTGAGGGTGTAAATCCTTCTTTATTTATTGTTATTTACCTTTTTGTAATCATCATGTAAGATTTACGTCGAAAGTACTTCTTAAAGCCGATTTGTAAAACCATGTTTAAAACCCTTTTTACGGATTATCAGAGGACAGACGTCGAGAAATGACGCAGCAACTGCTACGCCTCTTCGAAGGGACGCAGCACCTGCTGCGCCTCTTCGTGAGGCTGCCGCAGTTCCTGCTTCCTTTTTTCTTCCTTCGTCTTTTGGATAATTCGATTGTTTTGTTTCGTTATCAATTGATCATTGTTTCTTTAACACGATAATTTTAAGTATAATAACTTTAACATATTATTTATCATCATTAGTATTTAATTCGTCATTAAATCCCGACTTAAATCCCTTATAACCAATATTTGCGGGTTTTCGTCATTAAAATCAATCCGGGTTGTAGAGATTCGATTCATTCATATCGAGTTTCTGGAATTCGATCTTTGGTATATTTCCATCTGTTTATCCGTCATTAGTTCTTCATTAATTCGTTATATTTAACCTATTTAGTTCACCCATGTCACTAATCAATCTTTCATTCATGTAATAGTTCGTTTACATTCGTTTCATCCATGTTTTATCGTTCTTATGACTCATTCACATGTAATTAATGTATTAAATCACTTTCATCCGAGTTAAATATCATAATCAATCATTAAATTCACCCAACAATATTAACGATTTGCAGTTCCGGCTTCACAGCCAGAACTCAGCCTTGGAACAGACGCAGCAACTGCTGCGCCTCTTCCAGAGGGCGCAGCTCTGCTGCGCCTGTTCCAGGTTGACTTCTGTCTCTGAACTTCCGTTCTGCCTTGACCTAGTTTAATTAGTTTGCGTACTTAATTAACTATTATTCGTATTATCGCCTAATTCTTGTTCGTTAATTCGTTTGTTTATTCTTTCTCAAATTATCCGTTTTGAAAGTATTTTCGACATAAATCAATGAATGCAATGTAATTATTGTATTTTTCTATTGTATTTATTGTATTTCTTTTATTGTACCACTTGTATGCCTTCACATGTAATTGAGCTTAAATTCCTACTTCGACCTAATTGTTTGCTAAATTAATTGTTCACTGACTTAGTCTAATTCTCACATGTTAGGATTAAAACTTGGATGTTGCATTGCATGCATATAATCGACAATACATCGAGTATAGACAATTTCCCTAATCATTAGTAGAGTCCGCTATCGAGGCGGGCGGGATTAGGTTTTCGATCAAAAGAGCTTCCTAATACGTACCCTCACCCCTTACTCCAGATCTCTGTGAACATCCGTGTTCATTGGCATCCACGAGAGTCATTCTAGACATAGAATGCTAAGGGTAACGAGTTCTTGGTGTTCATGTCACTACTTTGTGTCTTGACATGGCACGAGGTATTCGAACGGTTTCCAATTTTCCACAATAAATTGGTGGCAAATCCACAAATGCAAACGCTTGTTCTCCCTACCAGGCGCCCCCGTGGGCCCGCGTCCACAGTTTGGCGCCTCCGCTGGGGATAATACACTTACGTGTAGCTAAGGGTGAAACTTGAACAAGGTTAGGGAATAGTTTGTACAAGACAATTGTCTGTTTTCATAACTCGGTCTTCCTAGATCATTCACTCAGCCTTCCTAGGCCCAACCCAACCTATCCGACCAATCGTCCTGCCTAAACGGTCCTAATTCTTATTTGGGCCTAAGGATGGATAGCGATTGACGTCATCCATACCATGGTACTTACTCTTGTTTGTATTAAGGACTTTCACTACTTGAGGAAATGGACTAGGAATCGGCCTTACTCTTGTTTGGTACGAGCCTCTCCACAGACTTCGGGTTTGATCGTTCGGTATGGCAACCCACCATTTATACCAAAACCTTTTAAATGCACTCAGCATCCCGTTATAATGCTTATATAAATGTTTGTACCTTATGTGATCACCATTTCTAAACGAAACCATGACGATTTTTGTAAAATCAAAATCCTTTTAAAATGTAAATTTCGAAAAAAAGGCCAATGATTAGCATAAAACCGAGTCAAAACTCCGTCCATTTGTCGAGTCAAATTTCGGGCCCAAGCCCATTTCAAAAACTCACTTCGAGTCCACTCCTACAACTACACTAAAGTTGACTAGGACCAACATTTTTCAAATCTTGTCATTTCTTCAAAAGCTCACTGACACAAGTGGCATACACCCATTTCACGAGTCAAAACATTTCTTTCTTAGTAAGTGTGTTAGAATGGTCGATCGTGTTTTGATTCGTCGCCGATCTCTTATCCAGTTTCCAAGATGCCTGAAACAAGCGACGTGAACTTCAATCAACTCCAAGATGGTAGTGATCGAATCCTAACCGCGCTAGCTCAGCTCCAAGTTACTCAAGACCAAGCGTATGATCGCCTTGACACCATCGAGGGCCGGATCTATACCGTAGAAACGAGGTTGCCTCCTCGGGAAAGTGAAATCGTTGATGACTTCAGGGACGAAAACCCTCTCATGGGTATGACTGCAGCTGAGAAACGACTCCAATACTTAGAGGAGCAATTGATGTATCTTAAAGGGGATGACATTTATAGGGAGAATAATCGCAAGTATGAGGCCGTGAGTTCCAAGTTGCCAACCAACTTCAACATGACGGATATCCCTAAATTCAAGGGGCATGAAAACCCTTTGAATCACATCCGTGCCTTCAAGGATTACATGTCTATCAAAGGCATCAAACCCGAGATGTTCTCAAGGATCTTTCCTTCGTCTCTTGACACCATCCCAAAGCAATGGTTCTACTCTCTAGAACATAAGAAGATCGCTACTTGGGAAGACGCCGCGATTGAGTTTGCTAAGCAATATGCGGATAATGCTGAGATCCAAGTTAACATGCGCACTTTAGAGGTTCTTACCCAAAATGACAAAGAAGGTTTCACCGACTTCCTAAGTAGGTGGAGGAAGACTAGTACCCAACTAGTTGAACGCCCGGATGAGGCTACCCTTGTGGAGAAATTCGTGGACAACCTAAAGCCCATCTATGCAAATCATTTGAGATACCAAAACATCAAAACTTTCAAAGACTTAACCGTACTAGGAACGAGGATCGAAGATGACATCCGTAAAGGGCTCTTGTCCAAAACGGTAGGCCGAGGATATCAAGGCTCAATAAGTCGTTCTTACGGCTCCGCTAGCAAGACCGATGAAGTTAACCTCCTCGAGCCATCCAAGAAGAGTACCCCACCAAGGAAATTTATAAATCTTGGGGACACTTATTCCAATACTCTAAAAAGGTTAATGAAACAAGGCAAACTCCAACCCATAGGCCCTACGCCCGAACCTGAAAAGAAATCCAAGTTCTGGGACGAGAACTCATACTGCGAATATCATAGGGGTAAGGGGCATGACATGGAAAAATGTTACAAATTGAAAAATGTGTTTTAAGACATGATTGAGGATGGTCGACTACCAATACCGCCGGGAGGTAAGCCCAACAACACTCAGAATCCTCTTGGAATTCTAGTGATCACAAGTGAAGAATCTACCTTAGATTGTTCACACCTCATTTCTCCAGTCGAAGATGAGATCCACGCGATCGAGAATGAAGGGTTCTACTCTACCATTTCCCCTACCATTACCGACTTCATCGCATGGGCAAGGAGTGTGGATAGGCAAGTTTCGAAATTGGAAAACGTGGTGACAACCTTACATGACCCCAACGCGACACCTAAAGAACATGCGCCACTAATCTTTTCCCAAAATGCTACTATGCAAGAAATAGTCGTCATGGTTGATAAACTAGTTGACCAAATCACACAATTAGAGGACGATATCATGAGAATGAGGGAACTAGCTACAATCAATGGAGTATGGGCCGATGATGATGAAGACGAGTATCTCATTGAACACTCCCTAGTCAAGGAAATAGTCCAAAATGGTGAATACCAAGATGTGGACCACCTAACTCGTTCGGGACATCCATATCAAAGTACTACTCAAAATGGTCCAACCAACGTTATCACACCAAATGATAACGAAGATGACTCTACTGATCATTTGCTCAAGCAATTACAGAAAACAAAGGCTGATCTTTCAGTCTGGCAATTAGTAGCAAGCTCATTCCCACATCGCCAAGCTTTACTGCAAGCTTTGGCCAAACTAAATATAGCACATAACTCCACACCCGACGATGTTGTCAACTTGGTCTTCCAAGAATCACCGAAGCCAAGTAATCCTATTACTTTCTCAGATGAAGATTTGCCGCCCTTTGGCGCTAGTCATAACTTGGCTCTTTACATCACTGTCATTTGCTTAAAGAAGAATGTGCCAATGACCTTGGTGGATGATGGCTCCGCGGTCAACGCCATACCCCTGAAAATGGCATACAAACTAGGCATGAAAGAGTCGGATTGGACCCCTACCAATCAAGGTGTTCGCGCATATGATGGTACACGACGAAAGGTAGTAGGACTCGTTAACCTAACCATAGCCACGGGGCCAATTGAGCGAAAGGTTAACTTCTAAATAGTGGACATTGAAGCTTCCTTCAACATACTTCTGGGAAGACCTTGGATTCACGCTTCCAAAGCGGTAACATCCACCCTTCACCAAAAGATCAAAATTCCACTAAATGGCAAAGTGGTGACGATCACTTCGTCGCCCACCAAGGCTATAATCGAAAAGAAGTCAAATAATCAAGTCCTTGCGGATCCAGTGTATGAACTTGGGGGCTTTCAAAGCATAAGTGCCATAGAAAGCGAGTTGGCACCCCTATACTACGATCCCTACTCCAACTTAGTGGTCAACCACATACTCAAATCCCAGGGATACTTCCCGGGAATGCTTTTGAACCCTGCCCGAAGAAACACCTTCGCACCCTACAAGGAAGGCAACTAAAAAAGAATACCACTTGGACTAGGATACAAACCCACTAAAGAGGAAGTTCTCGAGATGCTCGCCCAAGTTCAAAGCCGTAAGCACGTAGGAGTCCAAATGCGACCATATCTCCCTACCCTAAATGGATACTTTTTTAGGGAAGGAAGTCAAGAACTCTTTCACGGATTTCCCGAACCTTGACACTACCTCGGAAGGAAGCTAGCCGGAATCGAGATCTTTCACGATTGCTACTTCATTCCTGCAGAAACGGTTCCTACCGTCAAAGCACGTCGAGCACCTTGCTTAGACGAACAAGCTGTTAGTCTACTGTTTGGAGAAGATAGATTTGTTAGAGCCGCGCAGGATGAGATCATTACCATGATACTTCAAGACAACCACTTCAACCCTACCGCGTTAATCACAGAAACAAACGCGAACCAGCAGAAAGGATGGAGAAAATCAATCAAGTGGACCAAAAATCAAGGAAGACTCTTCAAACTCACCACTGGAGAAGGAGAGATGTTCAAAGGAGAACCAGAAGACGATGAATTCGAGTCAGAGTCAGAGTCGGAGTCAGAGTTGGAGTCTAGAGAAGTCACTAAGGAATCTCCTCCTGTCGTCGTCCCCATTCCCTTTGTTTCTCCTAGCTTAGACTCAAATAGTAACAGTAGTTCATGAAATGTCCCAACAACTGTCCCTTTACCGCCGCTGACCACAGATCAGATGGCTTCTTTGTTTCAACTTTTCTCAAACTTTAATATGAATAAATCAGGTTCTGCTTACTCTTTGTGTTATCTTGAATGTAATTGCCATTTACGATGATACCGAGGATGACCCACCGGACTCAATTGAGATACCTCCCTACATAGCCAAGGAAATACTACAAGAGGGGGAAGGGGGACCAGTAATAGAGAACACCGAACCCATCAATGTAAGAACCGAACTAGAACCCCAAGAACTTAGGATAAGGACAACCCTGAGCCCCACCGAAAGGGCCAGTTTCATAGACCTCCTACACGAGTTTAAAGACGTTTTCGCTTGGTCCTACAAAGACATGCCAAGGATCGACAGGGATATCGCCGAACATAGAATCCTAATTAAGCCAGGTTTCAAGCCCGTGAAACAAAAGCTTCGTCGAATAAGAACAGAATGGGCTCTCAAGATTAAGGAAGAAGTCGATAAGCAATTCAAAGCCGGGTTCATCAAAGTTTCCGAGTACTTTGACTGGGTAGCCAACATAGTACTCGTACCCAAAAAGGATGGGAGAATCCGTGTTTGTGTTGATTTTAGAGACTTAAACAAAGCAAGTCCTAAAGATGACTTTCCTTTACCACATATCGACATATTGGTGGATAATACCGCAGATCACGCGTTACTATCCTTCATGGATGGGTACGCGGGTTATAATCAAATCAAGATGGCCATAGAAGACATGCATAAGACCGCCTTTGTCACTCAATAGGGAACCTATTGCTATACGGTTATGCCGTTTGGGTTAATCAACGCCGGAGCTACATATCAACGCACCGCAACTACACTCCTACATGACATGATGCATAAAGAAGTTAAGGTATACGTAGAAGACATGATTGTCAAATCCAAGGATAGAGAGGGGCATATTGCGAACCTTCACAAATTTTTCTCAAGGCTACGAAAGTACAACATGAGGTTCAATCCTCAAAAGTGCGCATTCGGAGTAACATCTGGCAAACTCCTGGGATACGTCGTTAGCCAAAGAGGTATAGAAATAGACCCTTCCAAGATCAAAGCTCTGATCGAAATGCCACAACCTCAAACAGAAAAAGAAGTCAGTGGATTCCTGGGAAAAGTGCAATATATGAGTCGATTCATATCGAAACTCACCATGATCTGTGAACCTATCTTCAAAAAGCTCAAGAAAACAGATCACACCATGTGGGATGATGACTGTCAGAAGGCATTCGACCGAATCAAGGAGATATTAGCTAAACCACCCATGCTCATGCCACCTCAACGAGATCAACCTCTTGGTTTATATCTCACAGTAACCGAAACAGCCATGGGCGCCATGCTAGCTCAAACCGTAGGAAAGGAAGAAAGGGCTATCTACTACCTCAGTTAGAAGTTCTTGGAGTACGAGTGCAAATCTTCACAACTCGAAAAGACATGCCTCGCTCTTGTGTGTGCAACGAAGAAGCTACGTCATTACATGCTTAGCTACTCCGTTAAAATATACTCCAAAATGGATCCTGTCAAATACCTCTTCGAGAAACCCGTCCTCAACGGACGACTAGCAAGATGGACCTTGATGCTCTCAGAGTTCGATTTCAAATACGTGCCCCTGAAGGTTATAAAAGGGCGCGCCGTTGCCGAATTCTTTGCAGAAAATCCCATCAATGATGCACAAACTATAGATACTTGGTCATTTCCAGACGAGGATATACTCCAAACCGATGTAGACTCCTGGGACCTTTACTTCGATGGAGCATCAAACTTAAGAGGATTTGGAATAGGAGTGTTGCTCATTTCTCCTGAATGCGAGCATACACCGATCTCTGTAAAACTCGACTTCGAGGTGACAAATAACGCTGCAGAATACGAAGCCTGTCTCATTGGACTACATGCGGCAGTGAGCTTAGGCATTAAAAACTTCCGAGTGCATGGGGATTCGTCCCTCATCATCAATCAAGTTACGGGATATTGGAAAATCCGAAGCGAAAGCCTAGCACCTTATCAAGCCAGAATAGACTAAGTTGCCCATTTCTTTGATCACGTGACCTACCTACACCTACCTCGGGAAGAAAATCAATTTGCAGATGTTCTTGCAAAACTTGCATCTTTGATTAATATGCCAGATGACATGGTGGATATGCCTTTATGTATCGAACGACGATCAGAGCCAGCTTATGTCCACCAAATCACCGATGAAGAGGAAATCACAGAGGAACCTTGGTTCCAAGCAATCCTAAATTTCAAGCTCAACGGTACCTATCCGCCGGATATGGATAAAAGGGGACAACATGCTATACGCCTACTAGCTTCCCAATACGTTCTCATGCAAGGAGAGTTATACAAAAGAGCACCTCTTGGTGTAGTCCTACGTTGCCTTGATCATTCATAGGCGCGGAAAGTGATGGAAGAAGTTCATGATGGAGAATGCAGTCCACACATGAGTGGGCCCATGATGGCAAAGAAAATCACACGTTTGGGGTATTATTGAACCACAATGGAATCCGATTGCATCAAATATGTAAGACATTGCCACAACTGCCAAATCTTCGGGAATGTACAACATGTCCCTCCTTCATTACTCTATACGATGATATTTCCTTGGCCATTTTCGGCCTGGGGAATTGATAGAATCGGGAAGATAACTCCAGCCGGAACAGGAGGTCACTGTTTCATCCTCGTGGCAATTGACTATTTCACCAAATGGGTAGAAGCAGCTTCCTACACCAGTGTCACGGCCAAGAACTTGGCAAAGTTCATACAAAACAACATCATCTGTCGATACGGTTGCCCACATGAGATCATTAGTGACAATGGATCATATTTCCAAGCCGAGACTGAGCAATTGCTAGCCAAGTACAAAATTAGGCATCACCACTCTTCGCCATATAGACCACAGAATAATGGCGCGGTAGAGGCGGCAAACAAGAACGTTGTCACAATTCTCAAGAAAATGATTGACAACTATCGAGATTGGCCAAGCAAAATACCCTTTGCTGTGTGGGGATATCGCACATCTGTTAGGACGCCCACTGGGGCCACCCCTTCCTATTTGACCTACGACATGGAAGCTGTACAGCCAGTCGAGTTAGAAATACCATCATTGTGTATCTTACTCGAAAGTCAAATCCCGGAAGCCGATTGGAAGAGAAATAGATACGAAGAACTCATCCTCCTGGATGAACGTAGGCTACGCGCATTACATAATGTCCAAACATATCAAGCACGTATCAAACGAGCCTTCAACAAAAGGGTCAAACTAAGGAACATCAAGGAAGGAGACTTCGTACTCAAGTCGGTTAGAGCTCTTTTACCTGTCGATCCACGGGGAAAATTCAAAACTAATTGGGCCGGACCATTTCTAGTCAAGTCCATACTTCCAGGGGGTGCGGTTAGAATCACAGACCTAGATGGGAATGAATTTTCCAACCCGACAAACCTTGACCAACTAAAGCGTTATTATGCCTAGAATAGGAACAAAAACGCGCCTCGCGTAACCTCACGTGTCGCTCTGTGGCACTAAAATAAACGGCCCCTGGCCAAGCTGAAATAAGCTAATGTCACTTTGCTCTTGCATTTTGACAATTTGTTATCCTCATATCGTCAAATAAACTAAATTGCACCTTAAGAGTAAGTAAAAAGCTCATGCTTATTTTCTAAGTTCATTACAAGCTCTTGCTTAGAACAATTATTCTTTTACATTTACTCGAACTACGCGCAAGGGTTTGATTTCAGTTTTTAATGAATACGTAGGCAATCCTTCACAGGATACAACCCATTAATTTCAAAATGTAAATAGAAGGACATTTGCAGTTGCATTTGGAATTCGACAAGAATAATAAATAGAAAATCATAACGGTTTCATAACCATTTAACCTCTTTTATTTCATTCATTTTCTAATAATATTAATAATACGTTACATAATAATAATAATAATGCTAAAGAAAAAGAATAAAATAGGCTAGGATTCTAAAAACCCCACCTTCTTATTACAATAATAATAATAAATAATAATAAAGACTGGGGCGATTCCTCCATCTTCCCTTTGCCCTTGTCATTTTTGTCATATTTCTTGTCACGACCTCGAGTCGGACGCTCCTACGCCACTTCGGACCTAATCACCAACGGTCTTTCTCGAGGCCTAGCCTTCCCATTCTTGTCAATCACTTTGTCCACGACAGGAGAGGTCTTCGGTTTCTTCGAAGGATGAACAACTCGAAACCCGGCTTCCTCCTCTCCCTCAGTCAGATGCTTCTCTTTCTCCTTTTCCTCCCCGCGCACCTTGTAGTCAACGGGCTTGCGCTTCCTCAATCTCTCACGCTCCTCCGGAGTAGTAGCTTTCCTCCACCACAGATAGGAGTCCGACATCCATAAGGCACTAACAGAAGAGTTCAAGAACCACACGTTTATTTGAGCCCATTTAATAGCCCACTCCCTTCAGCTCTCAGTAGTAAGCGCCACGGCAGTTTGCGGGACAGAGTCAAGCTTCGGGATTGTCCGCTTCAGTCCAACCTGTCTCATCAGCCTTTCCGGGAAGATGCATACCATGAATTCCAAGTCAGGAATGCGCACAGATCAGGTAGGATCCAAGGAAGATACTTCAGTGACAGATTTGAGATGCCACCATGGTACAACCCATCTAATCAAGGGGCCATCATCACTCTTCAATTTGTTTTGCCAGTAATTGCACACTCGAGTGAAGTCCACCATGTAAAGCCCGGTCCTCATTGCAATTGAGCGAGCATGATAAGAAGGAATATGAACTGGGGGCTCGATCAATCGAAGACGCTCCATAAGTCAGACCTACCAAAAGCGGGTATTAGAAAAAAAAAAGAAGAAACGAAAAAAAAAAGAAAAAAAACGAAAAAAAAAGAAACGAGAAAGAAAAAAGAAGAGAAAAGTGTTCTTTTACCTACAAAATAACGGGACTTTCCGAATAAGGTAGGTCACGATTGGCTTTCCTGTTATCCAAACCCAATAGGATCTCTCCTAAACATAAACAGGCTCCATTTGCTCAACTAGGCCCAGGAGACGGGGATCACCTCTCAAATCCTCATCAACATCCCCTTGAAGGACATATACATGTAACAAGCAAAATCCGAATGCCCTTCGCCTAGCAACATAAGAGATGGTAGGGTCGGCCTTGTTAATGAATCGGTCAATAAAATCCAACATTCGCACTCCTTTCGAGGTCACTAAACGGTCCACCTCAATTCTTGTCAACCCAAGCAAGTCCCTAAATTTGTTCTTATACCCTTGTGAGGTAGAAGGAATAGCAGACAAGTGTTCTGGGTCCCACCCACCGATCGCAGCAATTTCTTCAGGAAATGGGCAAATGTCACCTCCAGGGAAGGCAAAAACGTGATAATTCGGGTCCCAATAATCAAGACAAGCATCTAGGAATGGTTTGACCACCTTGGTAAGCTTCAAACTCAACAATGATCCAAGATTATAAGCACCCATGTCGTGTTTCTCCACGTTGGAAAACTCGTTGGTCCACTCTTTCAGACGAATCTCTAAAGTATTCATGATGAATGATTATTTTGAGAATTTTATGTAATAAGACGAAGGAAGAGACGGAAGAATTGTGTGAATAAAACCTCTATCAACGTTTCTATTTATACTAAAATCTGTTTCCTAAAATCCGCCAGGACGGATACACCGGGGAACAGGCGCAGCACCTGCTGTACCTCTTCAAAGGGACGCAGCTCCTGCTGCGCCTCTTCCTCAGCAACGTTTCTGTGAATTTTCGCGTTGGATCTTTCCTAAATTCCTTGGCAAATAATTTCCTATTCATACGGGTTATTATTTTGGTAAATACGCCAAAATTACCATAGTCCATGTTTCCTAATTCCGCGGGCATGCATTTCGAGGCAATATCAGCATTTTCGTCATTTTAGCACACTTATATATTCCTTTCTATTTTTCTTTTTTCGGGGAATCATTTCTCCAATTTAATGCAATTTATTTCAAACTTATATATTTCTTTTTTGGGGAATCACTCCACCCCCGTCCCACATTACATTTCTAACTTATAGATTTCTATTTTTTCATTTTTTTGGGGGTAACCCTCCCTACCGTCCGGTCATTTCCGGCATTTTTTTTGCATTTTTTGCATTTTTGCATTTTTTTTTGCACTTTTGAGTCATTCGTTATGCGCTAATTTAAGCCGTATATACAAATGTGTGTTTTACGTGAATTACTATGTAAATTTCGGCAGCATGACAACGTAAACCGTCATCTACCAAACCTGTTCAAAGCTAACCTGCAGGTACAAGCAACACAACCCAGCAGCAAAGGCACTTAGGCCATCATATACAACCAAAAGAGGGACATATACAACAAACTGGGGGCTCGAGCCCCAAGCAAAATCCAAAATGTCCAAAATGTGGGTCCTAAAATATACAAATGTGCAAGATACAGCCAACAACAAACAAACAACAAAACAAAACTAATGCCCGCCGCCTCAACCTCCTGCAAAGAAAAAGGATTGCCATCAAATCGATGATCATTCATCATGCTTTCAAAATGGTCATAAGGAGAGTAAATACTTACCACAACCGGCCAGTACGCCGACCTCCCGTAGAGGAACGCCGAGTAGTCCTCACCAGGAAGCAGAAGGGCGTTACCACCAACGCCAGCCAAGTCAGTCTCCCTCTCAACCTCAGAAGGCTCCCTAAACATCGTCCTAGGAGGATCGATGGGAACCGTCAAGACATCCCGAGAGCACTGACGAGCCAAACGCTCGCCCAAGTACCACACAGGACCCATCGACGTCCTCAGCAGCAACCGGCTCGAGCTCCTAGGTCGAAGGACCTCAGCCACAAAAGGAGGAGTGCCAGCGTTCTCCGCCCAAGGCCTGGGCACCCACTGGGAAAAGACGAACAAGAAATCATTCTTATGATCGGTTAAAAAGTAATAAAGAAGCAAAACGAATATAAGTGAGATGCTCACGCTGTCCAGCTGAAGAGCGTTAACGTCCCGCCGCTAGACACCGTGAGAGGAACGCTTGCTCCTCGTGCGACACATCACCCAATCCCTCACAACGGGATAGGCCTTCTCCAGCGGCTCCGTCCTCTTGGGCGAGAGGCTCGGAAAGTAGGAGTACACCCACGCCTGTGAAGCAAGATAGTCAATAACGATCTTTCGTAATTCGATAAGGAAAAGAAGTGATTATTAGTCCAAATGAAGGTTCATACCTCCAACAAGTAGTCCGGGGCCAAAGCACCAGGAGAAGTCCCCTTCTCCATCAACTCCGGACGAACCATGGCCCTCATGAAGCGGATGAGGACCGCAAAACCAGCAGTGACCCAGTCCCAACGTCCCAGGGAGCTCAGGTTAGAAAGAAAGGGAAGGAGCTTCGTCGACAACCTCTCTCCCTTGTCTCCGAGGTAGATCGAAGACAAAAACCACCAAAGCCACAAGCGGGCCCTCTGCTCAGCTGTACAAGGAGGAGGAGCCATCTCCCTCCCGTCAATCACCACCAGCGCCGGGGTCTTCCCCACAAAGTAGTCTCGGACATAAGAACTAGGCACCAAACCAGGCACTGTAACGGCCTTCGGCGCCAAGTTCCAGCCGATCAAGATCCTAGCCTCGGCCGAGTCCACCCTCATGGCAGTCTCCGGCCACTCCACCGCCTCATTCCCGCACGACAGACCAGAAATCATGCCGTAGTCCTCCAGCGTGACTCCCACCTTACCAAAAGGCATGTGAAAAGTGGAAGTCGTATCCCAGAATCGGTCCAAGAAAGTGCGGACCAGGCTAAGGTTAGCCCGCAGCTTCCTCTTCGCGATATCCCTCCAAGCCTGCACCAGGGCGCCGAATGCTCCCCGCTCGATCATGGCTCGCTCCTCCGCCGACAGCCTCTCGTAGCACTCTATCGCCGTCGTGTAGCCCGAGAACGATCTGATGTTCCCGGCCTCCTATTGTGATTTGAAACAAAAGCTATCTTTAGTTTGTATGAAATTGGAAAAGAGATGAGCAAATAAAATGAAAGAAGATGAGTGATGAGTAATGAATTCAAGATTACCAAGCTCTTCACCGTCCTATAGGACAGGTGACCCTCCGCAGCCCAAAGCAAGTGCCTGCTGTCCCAGGTCTCAGCCCACACGGATGTTCCCCTCAGCTGACGACCGCCTCGCCCAACGTTGGCCCGCCTCGGGGCCTCCTCCTCCTCCTCCTCCTCCTCCTCCTCCTCAAGGACCTCGTCCTCAGCAACCTCACCGGCTGCCCCAATAGCAGTGAAAGCCTCCTCGAGAGCACGAGAAGCATCAACGGCTGTGTATATATCCATGGGAGCTCTCCCAGAAGTAGAAGCCTCATCACCTGCAACGTTAATGTAATTTTAGGCCGCGTCAAGTGACGACAAGCCTTGATTAGAGGATTTTCGAGTTTTAGAAGCCCCGAAGTCACTCTTTTCTCGCCATCTTTGGCCATATTCCCACAAACCCGATCACTCATGTGGTAATTTGGGTTACGTCAAGCCTAAGTTGAAGCCTAGTCATGGGTTCGAGTCGAAATTTCGACAGCATTTCGTTATAACGGCGATTATGCCCTAGAAAAGTGTCCTGAAAAAGCCGTGACAAACCAAAATAACGAGATGGTAGGAAGTTTACCCATCATCCAAGGATTCCAAATATCAAGTTCCATCGCAAATGGGCAATCCTAAGGCCATTTTCGAAGAAATCTACGGTTTAGCTCTGAAACCGTGTCAATTTCACTCAAATGTCCAAAACTCAACGAAAATTCGAAACAAATACATGGTTATGATCCTTATACTACCATTTAGCCATTTACAAGGTCAATTTTACAAGGCAAGATCATTTAGGGGAAAAGCCCCAAATTTTCGACATTTTAGGGTTAAAAACCCTAAATTTTGTCGATCCAATTCGTCCATTATAGAAGATTAATGCAAGAATGATATACATACCTCGATTAGTCATGGAAGATGCAAGCTTTTGGATCAAATTTTGGCGGAAATGGTCGAGATTTGAGAGAGAAATTGATGATTTTGTGTTTCGAAATAATGAAATGAAACACCTCTTTTTACTCGCGTTTTTACGCAGGAGAGACACCTCCAGGAATAGACGCAGCAGGCGCTGCGCCTCTTCCAAGAGACGCAGCTCTTGCTGCGCCTCTTCCTCGGCTTCCCTTCATATGAATTTTTAAAAATTCGTTATGAGTTCGTTATTTGTGGGCCCATCTTTGGTGCGCCTCTTCCCCGATGCCATTTTATCTTTTTTGGTCCGTTTGACGATTATTCTTCGTTCAGACCCGCGTTTCTAAGCCGACTGCAGGCTATCATACATTATTTACTGCTTCCAAGACTTTTCTTGTCACAACGAGTAAATATTCTTTGACAGGTATTTCGACACGCCTTCATTATATTTCCCCAGCGAGAGTAAGCGGATAGACAATCCCACTCGAGACATGGAGATAAGTTCCTGATAAGGTTTCCCCAACGAGAGTTCACGATATACAATCGTCCTTCTCAAGTTCTTCTGAAGTTTGTTTGAAGACGACCCAAGAAGATTTCTCCCAGCAGTTCCCGCCTGTGTCCTGCTACTCACAATATTTCTTGTTTCCCCGCGGAGTGCGATAAAGGTCTCGTTCTCCAGAAGTTCCCAGACCGGCAGAGTTCTTACACTCAAGCCTTAGTTACCCCTCAGGTTGAAATTGTATTTTTGGCCTCCTTTCCGTTGATACTTTCCTTTGGGATCCCACACCCTAGCACAATACTTATTAATCATTTAGGTCTTATCCTTTAGCTCTTACGCTTACCCTTAGCTCCTACGCTTACCCCTTAGCTCCTATGCACCTCTGGAAGCGTCTCGAGAAAGAAGTCTCAGGTATGGTTTCTTCTTATGGCTGGCGAGCCTCCTTACGTAGTCTAGTGGACTTTAAACGACCCTCCCCGATAGTCGACAGACTCTAAAATGTTCCCGACGACAGGTCCTTCGTTCAGACCCCTTGAACCACCTCGCGTCGCCATAGTCGTCAGGTTGTAATCTTCGATTGACCTGATGGCTATACTTTGACTTTCGCCTTGTCCAAGCCTCAGTCAAAGTAGGGGCTCTGTGGATACCTCATTTCTGCACCTCCCGCAAACCACCCGGTGATGATTGGGCCACATGTTTGGTACGCGGAACGATTTGTGACAGTTCGTAAGTTTATCGTCAAGTGATTGCTAAAACACTGATGTGTACCTCTTAATTGTCATCTACGCGCCGATACGGTCGTTTTGACAGTAATTAGAGTACATTTGGAGTCCGGGCCTAAAACCGTCTTCATTTTCTGATAACCGCTAAAACCCGAGTCAGAATGTTCTGGAATGTTCCGGATATTTCTATTCCATATTTCACAATCTTTTAATCTTTGGTAAAGGATTTCCGTAATATTCACACAAAATATTAAGGAAAATAAGATTAATCCGTTATTCCATAAATTAAACACGGAAATCTTTCTTCCGCAGAGGAAACCACTGGGAAACGCGCAGCAGTCTGCGCCTCTTCCAAGGGACGCATGATCGCCGCGCCTCTTCCCAAGTCCTTTTCGCGTATTTTTTCGTATCTTTTCATATCTTTTCGAGATTCACTTCCAAAGTTTCTCCGAAAACCCTAATTCCTTCACGTGATTAGTATAAATAGGAGTCTTCGCTCCTCATATTTCTCACGCGAGTGTCCGCCCTTCTCTTCTCCCTTTGCATTCTAGACCACGTTCTTACTTTTTGGCGTCTACGTGCTTGAACTTTCGACCACGTATGCTCGGATCCTTCTGAGTACCAACCTCGTTGCATGACCGACCAATTTGACCAACTCCACCATAATCAACTTATTTAATCTTAATCGTTTTCCTCTTATGAGGGCACTTTCGTTACATTCGAGTCGAGCATCGCTAAAACATAAACTTAGTTCATCTCGTTTCGTCAAACATGTAAGTCTGAGGGTGTAAATCCTTCTTTATTGATTGTTATTTACCTTTTTGTAATCATCATGTAAGATTTATGTCGAAAGTACTTCTTAAAGCCGATTTGTAAAACCATGTTTAAAACCCTTTTTACGGATTATCAGAGGACAGACGTCGAGAAAGGACGCAGCAACTACTGTGCCTCTTCGAAGGGACGCAGCACCTGCTGCGCCTTTTCGTGAGGCTGCTGCAGTTCCTGCTTCCTTTCTTCTTCCTTCGTCTTTTGGATAATTCGATTGTTTTGTTTCGTTATCAATTGTTCATTGTTTCTTTAACACGATAATTTTAATTATAATAACTTTAACATATTATTTATCATCATTAGTATTTAATTCGTCATTAAATCCCGACTTAAATCCCTTATAACCAATATTTGCGGGTTTTCGTCATTAAAATCAATCCGGGTTGTAGAGATTCGATTCATTCATATCGAGTTTCTGGAATTCGATCTTTGGTATATTTCCATGTATTTATCCGTCATTAGTTCTTCATTAATTCGTTATATTTAACCTATTTAGTTCACCCATGTCACTAATCAATCTTTCATTCATGTAATAGTTCGTTTACATTCGTTTCATCCATGTTTTATCGTTCTTATGACTCATTCACATGTAATTAATGTATTAAATCACTTTCATCCGAGTCAAATATCATAATCAATCATTAAATTCACCCAAGAATATTAACGATTTGCAGTTCCGGCTTCACAGCCAGAACTCAGCCTTGGAACAGACGCAGCAACTGCTGCGCCTCTTCCAGAAGGCGCAGCTCTGCTGCGCCTGTTCCAGGTTGACTTCTGTCTCTGAACTTCTGTTTTGCCTTGACTTAGTTTAATTAGTTTGCGTACTTAATTAACTATTATTCGTATTATTGCCTAATTCCTGTTCGTTAATTCGTTTGTTTATTCTTTCTCAAATTATCCGTTTTGAAAGTATTTTCGACATAAATCAATGAATCCAATGTAATTATTGTATTTTTCTATTGTATTTATTGTATTTCTTTTATTGTACCACTTGTATGCCTTCACATGTAATTGAGCTTAAATTCCTACTTCGACCTAATTGTTTGCTAAATTAATTGTTCACCGACTTAGTCTAATTCTCACATGTTAGGATTAAAACATGGATATTGCATTGCATGCATATAATCGACAATACATCGAGTATAGAAAATTTCCCTAATCATTAGTAGAGGCCGCTATCGAGGCAGGCGGGATTAGGTGTTCGATCAAAAGAGCTTCCTAATACGTACCCTCATCCCTTACTCCAGATCTCTGTGAAAATCCGTGTTCATTGGCATCCACGAGAGTCATTCTAGACATAGAATGTTATGGGTAACGAGTTGTTGGTGTTCATGTCACTACTTTGTGTCTTGACATGACACGAGGTATTCGAACGGTTTCCAATTTTCCACAATAAATTGGTGGCGACTCCACAAATGCAAACGCTTGTTCTCCCTCCCAAGCGCCGCCGTGGGCCCACGCCCATAACATCTTAAAACCTTTATTGGTCATGCCAGGGTGATGGTAGAGGTTAAAATAGGTGTGGACTTACCTGATGTGATTGAATTTACTGATGAATTGGATGTCACTCATAGGCAGATTGTGCATTATGAGTGGAGACCAGTGATCTGTACTGAGTGTAAAGGTGTTGGACATGTGATGAGAGATTGTAGGAACAAGCTACAAAATGGTCAGACTAAGGTCAGGAAAGTATGGGTCCCTAAGGTGAGGGTTCACCAGCCTCAGCCTGCTGAGGATCTTGCTCCTCCTACACCCCTGAGGCTACCAGAACTTTGGCAGTCCAAACTAGATCTGGCATTGCTCCTTCACGTGGTTTGGTCACTCCCATTCCAGTGTCCTTCACTCCCTTCTGACATGCTAGAGTCCTTACCAAAATTACTAGGCAGGGGTGTTGTCTTTGGCAGTGGGAGGAGAACTTTTATGGAGGTCCTTGAACATTCTGTCCATTATAGGAAGGTGTTTGAGGAGAACATAGATACTGCTCAACCTTGCCTTGAAAATGGGTAGCATCGATTTTTGGAATGTTAGGGGTATGAATAGTGTACATAAACAGAAAGACATTAGGTGGTTTTTGCATACTAATAATATTGGTATTTTTAGTTTATTAGAAACTAGGGTAAGGAGTGAGTCTATTAATAAGGTTCATCAAGGTTTAGGAATACAGTGGGCTATGATAAATAATAATGACTGTCATGAGGGTGGAAGAATTTGGATTATTTAGGATGCAGGTAATTATAATGTGGAGATTCTGAGTTGTGAGGCTCAAGTTATCAACACTAAAGTTACTTTTTTGCCTACTGGTGCTGTTTGGTGGATGTCAGTGGTTTATGACTTTAATAGAGTGGCAGAGAGGGTTCCTTTATGGCTATCTCTTCAGCATATGCATACTGTGGTTAATAGTCCCTGGGTTGTGATGGGGGACTTTAATAATGTCCTTGCAATGAATGAGAGAATAGGGTCAATGGTGACTAATGCAGAAATGACGGACTTCCAAGCCTGTGTGGACTACTGTGGTTTAGGGGATATTCCTGCTCAAGGTGCATCTTTCACCTGGAATAACAAGCATGAAGTGGGGGATATGGTGTTCAGTAGGATTAATAAGACCATGGTGAATGATGAATGGTTACTACAGTTCCCTGAGACTGCTACTGTGTTCCATCCTGAGGGTTTATTTGATCATTGCTCGTGCTCTATAACTCTTTGGTCAGTAGTGGAGAGGAAGATAGGAAGTTTCAAATATTTTAACATGTGGGCCAAGGATTCTGATTTTATTCCCACTTTTCAAAGGGTGTGGGATACTCATATCCCTGGGGTTAAAATGTTTCAAGTTGTTAAGAAGTTAAAAGCATTGAAACAACCTTTGAAATAATTGAATGCTACTGCATATGCTAATATAGAAACCACTGCTAAAGTGGCACAACTTCATCTGAAGAATGCTTAAACGAGATTACATTCTGATCCTACCAATCGTCAATTCCAGCAGGAGGAAAAGGAAGCTGCTCTTTTATTCAGAGAAAGGAATGATGCCATGAGAAGTTTTTTTAGCCAGAAAGCTAAGTCCCAATGGTTGGATGATGGAGATGAGAATACTCATTACTTTTACAGTATCATAAAAGCAAGGAGACTTCAGAATAGAATTCTGTGTATACAGGATATGGGTGGACATTCTCATACTGAGGCAGAAGGGATTGAGGATGCTTTTGTGTCCTACTACAAAGATTTATTGGGTTCCAGTAAAAAGGTGGCCAAAGTGCATAGAGACACTGTTAGAAAAGGCAGAGTTCTATCCGGTGACCAATGCCATCAGCTTGTAGTTCCTATTACAGCTTGTGAGATTAAAAAGGCTCTGAACTCTATCCCTGCTAATAAAGCCCCATGCCCTGAAGGGTATTCTTCCCAATTCTTTAAAGATTCCTTTATGGTGGCGGGGGATGACCTCATTGCAGCTGTTCAGGAGTTTTTTATCAGTAGGAGATTGCTTAAGCAGGTTAACTCTATAACCCTTACTCTGATTCCTAAGAAGAGTAGGCCACTTTGTGTGGCTGACTTTAGGCCTATTGCATGTTGTAATGTGGTCTATAAAGTTATTTCAAAGGTACTTTATACTAGGATTGCAGATGTTCTCCCTAGTTTAGTGAGTGATAACCAGAGTGCTTTCATAAAGGGGAGGGATATAGTGGACAACATTTTGATTTGCCATGACTTGGTGAGATTATATAAAAGGAAGTCATGCTCTCCTAGGTTCATCATGAAGATTGACCTAAAGAAAGCATATAACTCAATTGAATGGTCTTTCATTGAACAGATGATGGAGGCTCTGGGGTTCCCTATTCAACTAATTCAATGGGTAATGGAATGTATAACCACTCCTTGGTACTCACTCTCTTTGAATAGGTCCACTTTTGGTTATTTTCAAGGGAAGAGAAGCATTAGACATGGGGATCCTATGTCCCTTTTTATCTTTACTCTCTGTATGGAATACCTAAGTAGAATACTGACAGCTATAAATCCTACTGTTGATTTCAACTATCATCCCCTGTGTAGACCTTTGCAGTTGACCCATCTGTGCTTTGCACAAGGGAGATAGACACTCTATTCTTGTGTTGTTGAGGTCATTTGCTACTTTTTCAGCTGCTTCTGGCCTGGTTATGAATTATGACAAATCTGATATTTATTTTAATGGAATGGATTCTGGGGATATTGATTATGTGTTGAGAGTTTCTGGTTTTAAGGAAGGGTCCTTCCCTTTTAAATATCTTGGAATTCCTATCTCTTAAAAAAAATGGCCATTGGGGATTGTACCAATTTAATTGAGAAAGTAGTCGAGAGAATAAGAGGATGGGGGGCTAGGAAGCTCAGTTATGCAGGTAGACTGGTCCTAGTAAAAGCAGTGCTCACTCAATTACATTCATTCTGGGCCAGGATATTTTTCATTCCTGTCACGGTTATTGATAGGATTGAACAAATCTGCATGAACTATTTGTGGTCTGGATCAGAGGGGTACCATAAAACTGCTTCTGTTGCTTGGGCTAAAATTTGAAAGGATAAGAAAGCAGGTGGCCTTGGCATTGTAAATTGCAGGTTATGGAACCTAGCAATGCTGGGTAAATACACTTGATGGTTAGCTAGTAAGGCTGATCATCTTTGGATAAGATGGGTGAGTCACATCTATATCAAAGGGCAGAACTGGTTTCAGTATATACCTTCTGTGAACACTAGTTGGACATGGAGGAAGATTTGTCAAGTAAAGGAGCAGCTGAAAAATGGTTATAGTAATGGAATTTGGCAGACTAACCATGGTGAGTATACTGTTTCACAGGGATACAAATGGTTGTTAGGTCCTCAAACTAAGGTGACCTGGTGGCCATTAATATAGAACAAAGTTAATTACCCAAAACATTCCTTTATTGGGTGGTTAGCCATTCAGAACAAGCTACTAACCAAAGACAGGATGCTCAGGTTTGAAGTGGTTCAAGATGGGAAATGTGAGCTGTGTCTTGACTAGATAGAAGATCATCATCATTTGTTATATACTTGTCCTTTCAGTGCTCAGTGTTAGGTCATTTTGAAATCCTGGTTGGGTGTACCGTTCCATACTGCTGAAGTCTTGGACTGGATAGTACATTGGAGGTGAAGATCTCTGATGAAGGAGCAAATCATCTTTACTGTAGTACTGGCGTTGGTTTATCACATCTGGTCTAGACGTAATATTTACAGGCTAGAATGCGGAATTCAGAGACCAGAAAGACTTATAGAAATGGTGAAGCAAGAAGTTCAAGTTAAATGAAATAGTTATCAATGGATTTTGAAATGTCAGGAAAATGTATGGTTGCCTAGTTTTGTTAAGAGATGAGCTGTTAGGGCAGCATGCTGCAAATTGATGTAATGGTGATTATGTACTCTATTTCTATAATTATTAATCGAAATTCATATTTCACCAAAAAAAGAAAGCGCAAATCGTTGTCGACCAAATAAGTACTAAAATCTATAGGAATATATTATACTGGCCATGGTCTTAAGGTTCATTTCACTCAAAGAGAAATAAGGATAGGCAAAAGAGCCAGCCAAGTAGCCAACACACACAATGGTGAAAAGCTTCCACAAACAGTTATCTAAATGATTCGATAAATAACTGGGAGTTCTTTGATCGAGATGGTTAGTTTGGCTCTCAAGGAAAGAGGGGAATAGTCAAAACAAAAATTACATGAATTTTTGAGCCTATATAAATGTAATGCAAGAACTTTATTTTCACATACTCGTGTACAAGAATATTGATTACATTATGTGTGTGGACAATCCAGATGAATACCCATTTGAACAAGCATTATTGCGCTGTTTCATTTTGTAGTGAACTTGATGTTATTGAATGGAGTTTAGAAACCGTTTGAATATTCTTCGTGTGATGTACATCTAGATGACGTCGACGGTAAGATCACGATGCCTATTGTATTATTGTTTGGTCGACTTTCCTACGCGGCTCTATACGGATTAATTCAAATAGTTGTTTAAAAGCGCGCGCATTTGTGTAAATGAGTTTGCTTCTATAGAAACTTTTAGGTGGATACTCCATTCACACAGTGTTTTGTGTGTGCAGGCTGATCTAAACCTGAAGGCTTTATTTTCCAAAAAGTGTGGGCAAGCGTAATTATTCTTACGTTGTGTAAGTTATGGATTTGGTTTTAGTGCTTCAAGTTGTAATAATAATCTATTCTTAGCCATAGATAAGATAGTTTAAATTTCCAATCTTCTATTTTCTTCTTTTAGTGCGTATCATTTGTTTAGACACGAAACACGAATACGATCATCATTAGCCTATCCAATCAATTGTTATATGGAAAATGATAAAGAAAATATTGCATTGTAGCTTATTTACAGTTGACATTATGTAAACTGACACAACAATCCTTAAAAACCTGTGAATTAATATAATAATGTTATATTTCTACTTTAATTTTTATAGCCTTTTGATTAATCCCTCATTGCTCATAATCTCCCTACTACTAAAAGAATAAAAGTTATCTAAAATTTTCCCGCTCAACTGAAATTATCTATGATTGGTCCTCACTCCTCACACTATATCATAATTAAATCATATTAATTATATACCATACATACTACTAATTTTTAATTTGTAAACACACATTAATGAGATATTTTTTTTTCTTATACATGTGTCATTGCATTAATAATACGTATGAGACAAAATATGCTGCACAATTTTATTGTATAATTAAGTCATTACTTAAGATTATTCTTTTGGTAAACGTAATCGTATAATAATATACTCCCTAATGTATAAAATTAGGTTCAGTTAAAACATCAATCTTATTTGGTATTAAAATTATCAAATATTCTCTCTTGGTATACCGCTTAAGCATGTTACCGAAATAATATTTAACGTCTTTCTATATTAGTATCTAAAAAGCCGCGCATTTGCGTGAGATCTACACTAGTTTGTCTATTAATTTGCCATGTTGTTACTCTCCCTTAAAATCCACACATAATTTCCTTCTAAAAAGATGGATTTTAAGCTCCTACACCTCCGTGGCTCCGTAAGCCACATTGCTGGAGCACTTTAGAGATAAATTCTTTAAACGATTATCATCTCCATATTTTATGATATGTTGGATTTTTTTGCCTTAATTTCTTGATTTTAATGTAATTTATCTAAGCGAATAACATCGATATCAAACTCGAAGTAATTCTTAACATCGGCAAACATACAATAAAATAAAAACGTCCCGTGAATTTCACAGGCAAAAGCACTAGTTTTGATCTTTAAAATCTCACTAAATACAAGATATCAAATTAAAGTTATGTAATATCATAATTCTTTCCATCCTTTAATACGAATAATTTCATACTAAAACGTTTGTCTACAGTCTACCTAACTAGAAATCAAGAGAGATTTTGCTCAAAATCATAGCGACGAACGATTTTGATTTCAATTGTCGAAGTTCGGTATTCAGATATACAGAGTACGACTTTGCATTTCCTCTTATGTTTTTAATTTTTTCCTCGTCTTTATTTTTTTTATGTAACTCAGGCCTTCAGTCTTGAATTCTTGATAATAACGTAGAAAGGTAAATGGCCGGTCACTTGGCCATGGAACTATTTCCCATTCCTTAAATGCTCCACACCCTCGCAAAGCGTTTGTAAATATCACTTGGGGCGTTCATGAGTCTCTTGATCACTTTCTTAAAACACTTACTCCCCCGTCGCAAAATTTGTTATCTTTGATTAAAAAATATCCCTCGAATATAGAAACGGTAAACAAATGATTGAGACGGAGGGATTTGTGAATTTTTTAAACGGTAGTTGTTTGTGCATTTCTAGAGTGAGTTTGTGTTCATATTTAATTAGATACACTTATTAAGTGATATATATAACACCCGCCATTTTTCTAATTTAATTTGTAATCGTATTTTATTTCCGATTACGATTTCACTTGTATGACTCGGAATTTATTCCCAAGTAGTTCATTTTTTTTTCTTCCTTTAAATTCTTGAAGTATTTTGTATCACGAATATTATTTTGTTCTCGAGATTTATTGTTAATTGTAATTATTTCAGCTTCGTTTTATTTGTTCATTTAATTCGTATTATAATTCTATTCTGAGTTAATTCATTGGATTTTGGAATTTACTACTTTTGAACTCCTTTATTCTTATTACTTTCTAATCTCATATATTTTATCTTTATTAATGAGATTTAATTTTATTCCTTAATCTATGGTTTTGATTTAATATTTTAATTAAGAGTAAATTATCAATTACACCCACGCTTAATCCACTTTTTTACATTTACTCCCACGTCAATTTTTTTTTAAATTACACCCAAATTAATAGCTCAGGTTATAATTTGCACCAAAGGCCATTTTCAGGTGAAAAAATTAATAAAATGACGATTTTGCCCCTGCATTTATTTTCTTCTTCATGCTTCTCTTTCATCTTCTCAATAACCATCATTTCATTGCTCCCTCTGCATCACCATGGTGAAACCTCCAATTAACAACTGACATGTCTCGCACACCACCTGCACTTAACCAAGCAAGCTCGGAATGAAACCCGAGTTTAATTCGGTCCAGAACAACCATCAACACTAGCAGCACCAAGCACGACCTTTCACCATTTTCTGCCACCACAAGCCCAATTCACCATTGCAACCAGAGCCCGCTTCGAACACCGTCTGACCACCACAAGAGCAGCCTCAACCGAGCTACAAACAAACAAAACCCTTTAAACTTCCTCGTCCCCTTATCAATCCCAAGTGGTCTCCTCAATCTCCCCAAATTTCATAAAGTACCCGTTAACTTCTTCGGGTCCAATTTCGCCAACACATTGCTCACATAAATCTTCCTTTGTGTATACTTCCTCTATTTCGAATTGATGAGGGATAAATTAAATTGGGGATTTGGGGACTTTCTCTATTTCGAATTGATGAGGGATAAATTAAATTGGGGATTTGGGGAAGATGAGGGAGAAATTAAATTGGGGAGGATGAGGGTGAAATATTGGTGCTAGCAATTCGAAAGCCGACTCAAGTTTGAAGATCGTAAAGCAGTAAACCATGGATGATGTTTTAAGAAAGTTAATGTATTCTTGATCTGACCGATTCTTCTGAGCATATGAATGAGTATGAAGGGGAAAAAACAAACTGACAAGTAAGAAGAAGGAAGGGAGGGCAAAAATGTCCTAGAATCAATTTTCTAACCCAGAAAATTTGAATTTTGAAGGAAAAGTGGCCGGATTCCGATATTGGGTGCAATTTGTAAACTGAGCTATTAACTTGGGTGTAATTTAATAAAAACAAATTGACGTGGGAGTAAATGTAAAAATGTGTATTTGACGTAGGTGTAATTGATAATTTACTCTTTAATTAATTCCGTTTTAAGTCGATTTTCAGTCCAATTTCTTCTTGAACCGACCTTTTATCTACATGACGTTTTACTATAAACATTTTTAAAAACCGGCGTTAGCTCCAATTAATATTTGGACCGTGTGTTTGTTTTTCTAAAACAAGTTATTTATTAAACTTGTTTTTTTCTTAAACTTTAAGGATATTAATCTTATCCCAGCTTTTATTATTTTTTCAAGTCTTAAATTTTGAGAAGATGATTGTCTATAACCACCTCATTTTGACTGGTAATTAGTGAACTTTTTAAGGGTTTAATTGTTACACCTTTTACTTTTTCAATCTCGTGATTGTGTTTAACCACCTCATTTTGACTGGTTATTAGTGAGCTTTTTAAGGGTTTAATTGTTACACCTTTTACTTTTTCAATCCCTCTAAAACTCTCTAATTAGTTTACATTCATTAGGTCATTTAATGTTCCCAAAATAAGAAAACAATCTCTAAAGTCCTTGTGTTGAGCTGTGACATTCAACAAGGCAAACACCATCGATTCTTCATCAATTCTCATTAATTCTTGATCTAATTTCTCTCATTAATCATCTAATTCTAAGGGTAATTTAATTACTCTTATTAAACTTATGTTAGTTTGTTTTAAATTAATTATCATATGGTTTATTCATATGATCTATATGTTTTTTTAGGGTTCAAGAGGATCCATGTGAAGACTAATATTATATTGATTCGGATCCGGAATAAGGTAAGTTCGACGTTACTCGGTATCACACGATTTACTTGTTGTAGTTGCATGTATTATAAAGTTTTTAATATTTTATGGTGATTTATACTAATATATAATTTTAGAAATTATTGAAACGATGGTGAACTGTTTTAATTATATTTAAAATACTAAATCATAATATTAAATCTCAAAATTTTAATATGTGTCCTAGACACTGTATATAGAGGTGTGTGTAAAATTTTAGGTCTTGAAACCTTAATTTCGATTTTATAATCATTTTATAAGTTTTGGTGAAAACCGTTGTAAAATCTGTCAAATTTGTCACTCTGATTGTAAAATTCATTTCGTGTGTTTATATTTTTCAAACCCGAAAACTTAAAAAAAAAGACTCCTGTTTATTTTAAGTCAATAATATCTCTAAAAAATTTCATAATTTTCCAATTTATGGTTTGTTCATAATAAATTATTTATGAACAGTTCGCCTAAACTACAAATCTGTCATCAGTCAAAAGAATAATTCGTAAACTAACTTTCCCTTATGATGCAGTGTCTAATATTTTTTTTAGATAAACTTTGGAATGTATAGTTATGTTTAGAATTTTACTTTGCCTTAAAATGTTTACTTAAAGTCTTTTTATGAACTGAAACATTATTGGTGTCGATTTATGACAACTTTTTGAAATGATTTTTAGACCCCTGTTTCTTTCGTTTTATGAAGTTGATTATAAAATGAAAGTTGTAGCTAAGTGCTACTGAAAACCAATAAAATTGACCTTGTGTCATTTTAATTTTTCTGTATTTAATTATGAATTTTACATTACTGCTGTCCTGTTTTTAAAATCTGATTTTAAGAGTTTGTCTCGTTAAGGCCCAATAATATATATCTTACTAAAGTACATTAAATCTTTGGCTTATTCTAAGTTTTAGTACAATAACTTTACTAATTCGTAACCTTGAATTTATTTTATACTTTTGAAAGTGAAGTCTAAGCTTCCTGTTTTGAAGAAATAAAAGTGTAATTCACTTAAGAACTTTTGAAATAATATACTTTAAATAAGAGACTATCTTTGAGATTTTTAAGTTTGGAATAATTAAAGTAAAGGCAAAGAATAATGAACTAAAGCATACAGGTTCTTATAGAGCTATATGATTGGGTATCCTGCGGGCGGTACAAATTGTCGTAGAGTCATGTACATGTACTTAGACTAGGACTTCGCACTGCGTGGTAAGACGTATCCTATTATAGCTTGTTGTCTAGTGAGTCGAGTTGGAGTTGTTCACCTTTGCTTGACACTGAGTTCCCGAAACTAGTGTAAGATGCTACGGTGTCAAGGAGTATAGCTAAAGTGAAAATCTAGCCTGAATTATATTATTTCCATTCTGTCATTTGAGTAATTTTGCTTTTAAGCATGCAACACGTTTATTTTAAGCGTGATTTTGGTAATTTATTTTTCGTTACATATGTTTTGATATTTCAATCTATTTTTGAGATATTATTGCTGCTGTAACATTTATATCATGTGATATGGCTGAGAGAACGTCGAGTTACTCCCCACTGATTATGGTTGCTATGTTTATAACATGATAGGTGTTAGCTTTGCTGGGATTTCTGTGTGAGCTAGCGAGTAGTTTGCAGATCATACTCTGTTTTTCTGCTTTCTTTTATGGTTTTAGTCTTGAACACTTTTGGAGGTTTTCTTTATTTTCGCCCTTTTTATAAAAGTGGCATTTGTTTAGACTTAACCTTTTTAATTTTATCCTTGAGAATTTTATACATTCTCAATTCATAATAGTTAGAACTTTTATCTTTGTGTATTTAATCCCATTCGACAGTGTTTCTGTCACTGTTTTGCACTAGATTTTATAGGGGATTACAATATAAGCTATTCATCGAATCGTTACAACATGTAAAATTATATGTTTTGATTTTATTGTTTGACGGCCGACGGGACATACTTCTTATATTTGCAGAGGCGATATCTTTACGGCGGAACTTCAAATTGGGAAAGACGTTAATTTTTTATATATAAGTTGATGGTTGAGGATTTTGTTGTCATACTATGGTCAAGATCGTTCCAGTTTAAGCGTTACATATCTAGCAACTAGTGATACGTACAAGATCCATTCCCAGAACAATTAAATAGCAAGACTCACAATTCTGATTTAATTATCGATGTGTGTCCCTTTAGGGATTTGGAAGAGTAGTAGCGAAATAGCTAATGTAAAACTTGTTTGCGAAGCCAGCAAGTCTTAAAAATTAAGATTACTTTGTAAGCTGATTGTTGATGTATTAACTCCTTTGAAGATTATTGGCTTACCGTTAACGCATTTGCGATTGACGAAGCAAATAAATATGTATTTTTTTACTCAGTATTTCTTAATTACTTCAATTTTTTTTTTTTTTTTTTTTTTTTTTTTTTTTTTTTTTGCGGTAAAACCCCCTAAGGGATTAAATCATATCATTAACATCGTGGAAAATAGCATCAATAATGTTTTGAGGGGCGTTATCAGACCAAGTACGTTTCCCCTCCAACCACAGACTCGAATGAGCTAGCAAATGTGCCACCCGATTCGACTCCTGTCTAACAAAAGAAAACTCAAGCGAATTAAAATTACTTCAATTTTGGTAAACAAAAGTTCTACCATGTACGTGGGATTTACTTTGTAAGTCCGTATTACTCTTTTGTTTTTGTTTACAATATGTCTTTTCATATCAACTAGTTTTAAACCCGTGCAAATTGCATGGGATTGCTGTTTTAAATTTTGTTATTATTAAAAGTGTAAAAAATAATGATTTTTTTATCAATTTAATATTTTAGTTTTGTATTGTAATTTCATATACAATCAGCAAGTTTGTACATTGTAAACATATAGCAATAATATTTCAAATAAATATAAACTGTGCAATTATTTATGTACATATTATTTCAAATAACAGTATTTAAATATAGAGTTATTTCACAAGAATAATCCAACCTATACCTCCCCTTCTCATATTAATCCAAACCATTGTTTAACTCAGAATAATCTGAACTATAGCCTCATTTTTCTTGTATTGAACTAGTGCAATTTTTGACCTGCAAGAACAAGTAATATAATAGGTCAAGGGGGTCGTGGGTCCCATTCTTCATCTTCTTCCTTATTCTATTCTACTTTGTTCTATTCTTAACCCAAAAATTATTTTTTTCTCCCCATTTACTGCCACCACCGCCATACACTTTCTCCCTTAGCCTATACTCCCACCACCATCATTCATATGAACAAACTCCATTAATTTCCTAATTCTCCATTAATAATAATAGCACCATATGTATCAAACAAAGTAACAATGCTTTAACACAATTAAACTCTAATCCACAGTCTCTTTTAACACCCAAAACACAATTTACCAAACCCATAAACATTTTCCCAAACCCAATAAATACCAAAATATGTCTTCATTATTGATTATCATAATAATTTGTACCATCTTCACCACAACAACTTCTAAATTCATCTTTATCTTCTTCAAATACTACAACCACTACATGAATATCACTAATTTGTTGATCTACCATTTTTGCAATAGTAATTAAACTACTAAAAAAAAAATGCCGACTTGGGAAAAATACCAATGGAAAATACCGACTGCTACATGTCCATCACTAATTTCATGTCGAATTCAAATCTGCCGTTTTTCGTTTGTTAATTCTTGTTTTTGATTGATTTTGCTAGTATTGTTGTTACTGTTGTTGTTAGGTTGTGGCGGAGATATGTTGAGGAGCAAGGAACATGAGATGACGGGATTGGTGATGGACGGTGGTGTGGGAGTTATTGTTTTTGGTGTTGTTGATTAATTGATTGGAGGGATGAAGAGGTGAAGTTAGACGGTGAGTGTGTTGTTTTTTTTTTTTTTTTTTTTTTTTTTTTTTTTTTAAAGGTGACCTGATTAACAGGTAGTTGGTCATTGAGTGCATTATAAGAAAAGGAGGTTAATAGTATGACTTATTCTGAGTTAAACAATGGTTTGGATTAATATGAGAAGGGGAGGTATAGGTTGGATTATTCTTGTGAAATAACCCTTAAATATAAATGATTCTGTAAAAATATACTTAATCGAATAATACAATTTATTTCACAATTTTCTTGTTTTGAAATTTCATTAAACATGTACACCATCATATATGTATAACGAAACTGTATCGGATATATTTGCATACCGCTACAACATATAAACCTATGGATCCGGGATATTCATTTTGGACATATATTGATATATGTATAATAATTCGAACGTGGTCGATATACTTTATCTCAATAACAACTATATTTATTATTTGTATTTGGTTGAACCGTGTACGCTAACTCACTCCGTTTGTCCAGGATCAAAGGCATGTAAATCTTGACCCGTGGCCCAATTGCCCAAACCCGAGATGACCCGTTATTTTAAGGTCGAAAATGACCCGACCCGTTGGTCAAATTTAAATAAAATTTTTTATATAAATATTAATATTTATAAAACGTTATTGAAATATAAGTACTTGTACAAAAATAATTATTTTAGTAGTTTAAGTTCAAAATATAATTTTAAAAACAAGTTTACATAACTTTTATATCATTTAATAATAATAAAATAATTTAATTTTTATAAATTCTTTAATTTAAGAACGATCAAAAATAAAATAAATATTAATAATAAATATGACTTAACTTTTTAATAAATGGGAAAATAAAACTTTCAAATACTTTTTCCTAACTCGTTATATGACCCTAAAACCCGTATCATTCGACCCGATCCCTATTCCAACTTGACTTGTATGACCAATCCGATACCTGACCTGCCTGACTCGTTTGACATGTCAAACTCCATACGTATTTTGTGAGATCCTCGTATAACTTAGTTGCATGAATTGACCACAAATCTAAATAAATCATCTAAAATAGCCTACAAATATATCCACTTTATAGTTAAAATGATTCAGTATTGCTCACTTAGATATATGAGGACAAAAGAATAATATTTAGGAAATAACTTAGTTGCCGTGATGGCTGCTGCTGGTAGGAGTGGTGCTGGCTGGCTTGGTCTCCTGGATCAGGTCTCAGAGTTGTTGTGGCCTGACTCTTGTTGCAGTGGCTTGGCTCCTGAAGGCCATAGCTGGTCTATTTTTGGCTGTTATCAGAATTGTGTTGACCCTGGTCATCAGCTCCTACTACAACTTCTCTCACTGCCTCTTCTCCTCCATGACGCGTATCGTTGCCTTCCACCCCTAATTGCTAATGTCACTCGGATTATTATGAAACGATATGTTGTGTGAATGTCGGGTCCCCTGTGGCGGCGAACCAAAGACGACGAACCGAGGGTCGGAGGGTGGATGGTAGTCGGACTGAGCTGCTGCTCCAACGGACTTCAGATGAGGTTGAGGCTGTGGATTGGAGGAGGGATAATGATGATGATGATTGTTTTATTGTTAAGGATGGCATTTGGTACCTGTTCATCGAATTGTAATTTTAATCTTTGTCTTACCTGTTGATTGGAGGAGGGAGAATGAGGATAGTTATTTTTTTTGTTGAGGATTCCGGGAGGATTTGGGTCTTGTTGGGTTGTTGTCTGCGTAAGTGTAGATTCTAGGCTTGTCTGGTTGTATTCGGTTGTTGGTGTTGTGGTGGTTTGTGTAGGGTGATGAGTAGGAATTTAGCCGTCTTTTCCTACTATCAAAATAATTTATACTTCGATAAAAAGGTAGTATCTATCGGGTATCGAACTCGAGGATGGTGTGGGTTTCTACTCAATTCGTTCTAGGTCTATTTTAGTCGAACAATAAAAGGAATTGAAGCTTATGAAACTAATTTAAGCAACTAAAACGATGATAAAGGTAAGGGTGTAAACGATTTATATTAAAGCTAGGGTATTCGGGTTCCTCTAAATGGGTAAAGATAAATAAGGGTAAATAACCGGGTATGGGTAGTGGTTAACCTAGGTAAGAGACCCAATATCTTGGTCTCCCTAAAGATAGACACGCAACTTTCATTAAGTATCCAATCTCAACTTAATCAAGCTATCAAAACACCCTACAAACTTTCATTTATAGAGAAGTTAAGCAAACAATGAAGAAAGGTGTGAGCTTTCACTCACACAATTCCACAAACACCTTATGTGCATGAATAAGAAAGCTAACATTCTACCCAAAACCCAATTATTAGTCACCCAAATTATACCATTAATTTCCACTTAGGATCACCCTAAACCCTAGGGGTCACTATTCACTTATCATGCTTAAGCAAATGTAAACAAGTGATGAGAAGCAAGTAAACATGGTGGTAAACATGATAACAAATTGAAACAACAACAAAGATATAATAAGAAATGTAAACTATTGAAACAATTGATAAACAAACTTAACAAGAGAAGAAATTATCCCAATATAGAAGAAAGGTTGAGTCTTGTATTATTAATGGAAGAAATCTTTCAAACTTCTTCAATTACAACCCAAATACTCAAGAGTAAACTAATGAAACTAAGTAGATCTATATTAATTAAGCAGATAATTAAGGTTTGATTAAGGAAAGATTAATACTTTGCTTAGGAATCTTGCATAAAATTAGAGAGAATTCTATATCTAGGGTAATGTGTACAAATGATTAAGGGAGGGGGTATATATATAGTTTACACCGAAATTAGTTTGGAAATTACAAGGAAGGTTAAAATGCGGAAAAGAAGTCCCAACCAGTGGACCGGCTGGGAGATCTCTGTAAGAAATTGAGGGGAAAATGTCATCAGGTCTGCTTGGCCGGTGGACCGGCTGGGCGTCCTCTCGACTTTTCCTCCCTTCCTTTGCAGGCCGGCTTCCGGTGGCTTGCGCGGCTGGGAGTTCTCTGTAAGTTGTCCATTTTCTTCCTTCTACTTGTGCTCCCAGCCGGCTGGCCGGTTGCCGGTGGCCTGCCCGGCTGGGGGTTCGCTGTAACTTCCTTCCATTTCTTCTTTGGCTAAGTGTTGGGGGAGTCCCAACTGGCTGACCGGCTGCCGGCCTACCTGCTGGGAACTCTTCTTAGCTTTCCTTCCTCCTTTCTTCCTCCTTGCTTTGACTCGAATCTCTTTCTTTCTCGCTTCCTTCATCCAATTCCGGCTCATTCATACACAAATGAGTAAAATAGTGAAAGTGCAGGATCAAGGGCACAAAATAGCGAGATAAGGCTCGTGGAACGCCTCTAAATGAGCCAAAAAGCAAGGAAATAAAGGGGAAAATGGTACGAAATTGGCACGCATCAACTTCCCCATACTTAAGACTTACTCGTCCCCGAGTAAGTAACCTAAACAGTATCAAGACCCCTATTAACACTAACCATTTTGCACACTTTATTCATAATAGCCGAATTGGGATTAGCTTTACCCGGAGCCCTTTTAACTCGCAATTTGACACTTCATGAGGGGAAGTGCCCTATTGTAAGGCAAGTGAGGTCTTGCTACAAATTTTTTGATTCAAAATGGTGCTTAACCACCAAATAGAGCATGAAAATGAACCATTCAAAATGCATATACACTTGCCTCATTCAAGTGGGTTTTCTTCAAAAACGGGACAAGTAGGGTCGATAGTGGAAGATGTTGACTCAAGGTCTTACCTGGTTGTCAACTCCCTAATTCTATCTCGAGTAACTAACATAGACAACATAAATGCCTAAGAAACAAATTCTAGGCGGGAAAGTGGGAGTACGTAGCTATACTCCCAAGATTGATACGACAAACTCAAGATTCGACTCCATATCAAGTCTTTGACCAAAAAGGGACCTAAGTTCGACTCTCACGGGTTTCACTAGTCTCAAATAAAAGAACAGGGTGATTTTTTTGTGACAAAAAGTAACCAAAAACACTCTTCCTATCTCAACTTGTGAAGTATGCCCGCAATCTAATATGGTACGCTATCCAATAACTGCAAGAGAATATGTCAAATGATGCTCATGCACGAGACAACCAGGTTGTAATGGGGCTCGGGTTTGGAGAAAAGGGATCGGTGTAAGCACCATTTTATGACATGTGAGGCTATCGGTTGAGTAGTTATCACATCTAACCAAATCACTAAAACCCTACCATGCAAATGAAATCTTCTTCAAAACTTGGCAAGGATTGCCATTTCCAAAAATTAGTCAACACTTTCAAAAACAACATTCATTTTGCAAATTACCAACCCTTTATTCGACATAAAAATAGTAAATTCTTTTCTTTTTTCTTTTTCACTTCATTTTCCTCGTTTTCTATTTGTTTTTCTTCTCTTCATTTATTATCTTTTACTTGTAACCTCCTCAATAAATGCAAAAGTTGGCCAAGAATTAAGCCTCATTTCTCTTTGTAACATTTATGACCGTTCACTTCAAATGAAATCAAATCTCCTACCCATTTATACTCCTCAAAACAATCACAAAGATCAACTAGTCAACAAGTGTAATGCCCCGTAATTTAATAAGTATTTATAAAATAATTTATGTAATTTGAATAATTAATTTAAAGACATTTATATTAATAATTGCAAATAAGACGGTAACTAATACTCCCTCCATACCAGACCAATGGTAACACTTACCTAATACGGCCGTACCACACCAATGGTAACATTCCTTATTTGACCCACAACATTACCAAGTTATCCTTATACCCTTTTGGTATTTACACAAAATGCCATTACATACCCCACCTATCAACCCACAATTAAACCCACAATTACATACCCCCACCTATTGTTTTCCCTCTTTACCCCTGCTTTTACCCTCTTTTCTTAAAAACCCCATTTTTTTTACCATGTTACCATTGGTCTGGTATGGAGGGAGTAATAAAATAATGGACGAGTCAGGAAGACGTGTTGGACCGAGTATTTAAAGTAAAATAATAATAATAATAATAATAATAATAATAATAATAATAATAGTAACAGTAATTGCAATAATACTAATAGTAATTGTATTTCCTAATAGTAATAATAATAGTATATAACATAGTTTCCTAAATACTGCTCTATATGACCTACCTTATCACTATAAATAGATGATATGACCTAATTAGAGACCTTATTCACCCATAAAATTCATAATCTCACAATAGAGAGAGAGGGAGATTTACAAGGGAGAAAAGAGAAGAACACAGCTTGTATTATCGTCTCAAGGTAAGACCGTCTTATAACTTAATGTATTGATTTTATAACCTTTATAACTCGCTTTCTAGACTACCGTAAGAATAGTCGTGACCTTGACCATGACCGTGGACCACCAGAGAGTAGCCAGAACCCACTGTTGACTACCAGGGACCTTGGTAAAGGGGCTTTCAGGCGGGTTTATGGGTGGTTGTTGCATACGATTTAACATACGTTTTCACCCTTGTTTGTGACTTGGACAGACTTGGACCTGGGCAGGTGGACCCGTGGTGGTTGGTCGGCCGTCGGGGATGCGTTAGGGTGGTTAAAGGTGGTGGGTTGTGGGGTGGTTGCCGGAGTTGTCGCATGTTTGGTTGTTTGTTGGTGTTTGTCATGAACTCGTGTGTTAGAACCCTCACGACTTGGCTAGACCTGACCGTGGTGTGGTGGCGCTTCTTATGGGACCACCGTGGTGGCTGCTAGTGGCGTATGGTGGTGGTGCTAGTTGCTTGTGTCATGTGTATAGTTGTTGTTGATGTCGATGGTGTCGGTTGGCTAGGGCTGTTTCGTGGCCATGTGTAGAGGTGTTGATGGCAGTGGTTAGGATTGGCTGAACCCATGGTCATGGGTGGTTGATGTGGTGGTGAAAAAGGGTAGTGGTGGTCGTGAATAGTGCTATAAACGTGAGTTGTATAAGTTGCGTCGCTCTTGTATGTAGGTTGTTGTTGCGGGTTAGGGCAAGCGTTTAGGGTGGCTCGTGAGAAGGTTGGTCTGGGCTGGTTGTGCCGTGGAAGGTGGGGAGTGTGGCGGTGGCTAGGTGGTGCTTAGGAGTCAGGATTTTGGGGTGGTTGTTGTGGGTGTTGTTGTGGGTGTGTGTTAGTATGGGTTTCTTTTGTTGTGAAAATTATTTTACACGTGACCATATTATTATTATTATTATTATTATTATTATTATTATTATTATTATTATTATTATTATTATTATTATTATTATTATTATTATTATTATTATTATTATTATTATTATTATTATTATTATTATTATTATTATTATTATTATTATTATTATTATTATTATTATTATTATTATTATTATTATTATTATTATTATTATTATTATTATTATTATTATTATTATTATTATTATTATTATTATTATTATTATTATTATTATTATTATTATTATTATTATTATTATTATTATTATTATTATTATTATTATTATTCTTATTATTATTATTATTATTATTATTATTATTATTATTATTATTATTTTATTATTATTATTATTATTATTATTATTATTATTATTATTATTATTATTATTATTATTATTATTATTATTATTATTATTATTATTATTGTTATTATTATTATTATTATTGTTATTATTATATTGTAGGAGTTGTTAGACGGGTTTGGTTGATGGTCGAGTTTGGTTTTATTTTGAGACGGGTTTATAAATATTAATTCACGTAATAATATTATTTATAATGATTAATGAATAATTAGTTATATAAATAGTAATTTTTTTTATAATTAGTCTAACTATTTTATATAATTAGATTGTTAGTAATTGTATACGATTATTATATTTGTTGGGTGACGGTTATGTTAAAAGAATTATTTAAATCGGACTTAAACTGCGTTAATTGGATTGGCTTGCCAGGTAGGGATAAATTCTACTCAACTCTCGTTTGTTATTGTACGATTTGGTGAATGGAATATATTTGAATTGTTTACGTATTGATATTATTGATATTGTTGGAAGGGATAAATTATTTTATATTGTGATGTAATTAATATTGTTGTGGACGTGTATTTATGACGAGGTGAGTTTAATTGCTATCGTTGATTGTGAATGTGGAAATTGTGATAAGCTGTGCTACAGTCAGATGTACGTTGTTGAGGGAGTTTATACTTTGGGTGATGGTAATATGTACGTTGTGAGGGAGGGGTACTATTACATAATGGCGGTACGTTGTTAAGGGAAGGGTACCAAGGTAATGTGAGCATGTTGTTAAGGGAGGTGTGCTAAGTCATGAGAAGGAGCACATTGTTAAGGGAGTAGTGCAATGTGAATGGAATTTGAATTGCCTTTCGTATGTTCTTGTTGTTAGTATTTATTCCTACTCAACCTCGTGGTTAACTGAGTATTCGTGAACACCTGTGATGAACCATAATTGGGAGCAGATTTGACAGGTACTAAAGATTAGCTGACTTGGGAGCTATGAGATGCGTGATGACTTGGCCAGTCTACCTAGAAGTCTAGACCACGTAGATTATTAGATCACTTTATTTATTTCCACTACGAGTTGTACTTTAATTTATATTAAGTTTTAGTTGGTTAATTTGTAATAAACATGTAATCGCTAAAATTTTATTTAAAGTACTTTGGTGAGTTGGACTTTGTTATTCACTACCTTGGGAAACTGAGATGGTAACAGTCCTATTTATTTAAGAATGTCTTGATAAAGGCTATTAGATAAATGGGGGTGTTATAAAGTGGTATCAGAACAAAACGATCCTCAGGCCTAACCAATGAATATAATAATGAATTTAGGACGTGTCTAATAAAATGAACTCGGGTAGAAACTATTAGGAGCCCTTTTGGCTTAGGATGAGAAGGTACCCTCACTCCGAACTCCGGCCCTTCCAGTTTTGAACCGGTTACCTTGAGAGATAATTAAGCGTAGGGTAATTTAAAATGAATGTTGTTTATTTTCTTAGGAGTCATTGTTGCCTTGGATGTATATTGTTTTCGTTTATAACTGATGTTACGGGATGTAACCTCGATTTTAAGGAGAGTGGAATGGATGAAATAAGGATTTGGTGTTGAATTGTTTTGATCATGAGCATGAAAGTAATTGTCGAATTGGTATTGATTATGTGATTGGATGATTATAGTAGTATCATGTCTAGCGATATGCGGTTATGTGAATCCCGAAACCATGCTATTTACAATATTGTGCAATGAATAAACTTGTGATAGGGATATTATAGAATAGATGCCTAGTCATGTGTGTGAAGTATGATGACTAAGTTGTGTTAATACAAGTATAGGAGGGTGTTAATGAGGGCTTGTGACCTAGTAAAAAGGAAGGTAGAAGCTGAACCTTATTTGTCAGATTTTACCCCTATTTATTTAGTCGCCGTTTGACCTCTGTTTATCGTCTAAGGTTGAAATTTTTTATGAGTGGTAACCCAGTGAGTTAGGGTTTCCAATGTAGTTGGTCTCATGTTTAAAAGTTTTACGGTTTGGGAGAAATAAATATTTTGGTGGACAATGGTCAGAATATTCCTGTACAGTTATGTTTTTGACAAACAATTTTGTAAAATTTCTCATTTAATGCGTACTTATATTTTTGCTTAATTCCAACTCCAATATTTAAAAGATTCAAATATATTTTCAAATTGATAAGGCACGTTGCAAGATAAATTTTTGACAATTAATAGTGATTTTTACAAGTTGACCCAAGTTTTTGACAAATTGCTGATCAGTTTCTGTTTCGACCCACTGAATTGTAAAAATCTTTATAAAATGATCATTCGAGATTTGGGCTTAATACTTTTTTTCATGTTTTGAAAACTCTTTATATTTTCTGGAAAGTATAAAAACTCAATGTAGAATGTAACGGTTATTTAATGGTGATTTTTGAAATTTACAGCTTGACATTGATTTCCGAAAATGCGAGTTTTACCAAAAGTTTAATATATATGTTTTATCAATGTTTAACCTATGATAGTTGGGAGGTGGGAGTGATGATAGGAGGACCTAAAGAGGGGTAGGAAAGGATACAATTGACCACACCTTGTTTTGTAGGTATAGAATATTTAAAAATGTTAAGCCATCTTTCCTCGGGTAGAAACTTATGTCGTCTTGTTTTACTTTTATAGAATCACGTCTCCAAAGAGATCTACACCTACACCCTCTACTATGTCCCAAGAGGATAGTGATCGTTTGATATCTATGAATGAGGCTTTGACTACGGCTCTGAAGGCTAAGGGGTCAGTTCAGGATCCAACAAAGCTGAGTGCTAGTATCGCAAGGCACAACCCGACGAAATATGACGAATTAGGTGAACCATATTTACTTGGGGATTGTCATAGGGAGTTTGACAACCTTTTTGAGTTGCTAGGATGTCCTGCGGAATTGCAAGTAGATCAAGATGCTTACTATTTGAGGGGAGAAGCTGGTTTGTGGTGGAAGCGTAGTAAGGAGGTCAGAAGGGAAGCTTGGAGGGAGAGTGATGAATCTTTTCTTACTTGGAGGGGTTTTAAGGAGACTATGAGGGCTGCATTTGTACCAGAGCATATTAGGAGTAAAATGAGGGCTGAATTTGATTCTTTCAAGATGACTGATGAAATGACTATGGAGAGCTATCACAATAGGTTTATGGAATTGGCAGAATATGTGTCTGATTTGAACTTCAGTGAGGAGATGCTAGCATTAAGGTTTGAACAGGGGTTGACAACAACTATTAAGAAGAGGCTTGTAGCTGGTCAGCCAAGTAGTAGCAAGTAGCATGGATGATGTTTATCAAAGAGCTGGGCATGCGGAGAGGATTGCTGATATGTTGCAAGAGGAGAGGAAGGTGAAGGGGGAAAAGAGGAAGACTGAGACACCAAGTGAGGGAGTCGGGGGTAGCAAGAAGCAAAACAGTACTCAACTTAAACAATTCTCAGTTGGAGGATCTAGTTATGGGGGTGGAGTGAGCTTGGGTGGTGGTAATTGGGGTCAGCACTCTGGTGCAATCTTTGGGTGGAGATGTTACAATTGTAACAGGTTAGGTCATCGAGCTTTTGAGTGCAGAAGTGCACCCATGAACGATAATAGAGGGGGTAATCAAGGAAGCTATCGAACTCCAGCACCAAGTATTGGGAGCAATAGGTATCCGGGACAATGGAGTACCCAGAGGAGTTATAACAATAGGCAAGGCAATGGGAGTAATCGGAGTAATGGTTGAAAGCCATTTGGAACAGCTAGTACAGTGTAATATTCCGTATTTAACAATTATATAATAATAATAGTAGTAATAATAATAATAAGTTGTAATGATAATAATAATAATATGTAATACTGTGGACGTGGGCCCACCTGTGATGCCCAGCCGATCTGTGGGCATGGCACCGGTCTTTTGAAAGCCACGCTCGGCAGCGTAAAAATGCTTTCGACCGGATCGTTTTTAGATCGGTCGGTTTCATCTCGACAAGGTTCTCGAAACGATGCAAGAGATGTTCAGAGTCGCCACCAAGCGTTTGTGGGATGCTTGGAACCCGTTCGAATCCACTTTATACCTAGGTCAACCAAGGCAAAAAGCGGTGTTTGACATAGGTACTAAAGATAAGGAGTCGTCCCTTTTCAGCATCCTATCTCTAGAATGACTCTCGTTCGCCCTGGATAAGGTCGTCCACTATCCAAAGTTTTTGAGTAAGAGGTGAAGGTACTTATTGGGAAGCCCTTTAATCGGACACCCAATCTCGCCCACGATAGCGGCCTCTACTGATCGATCTTGGTTGGTTTAATGCAAAAGTTGATAAAACGGGTAAATGCATGAATGCGCATCCACAAGTTTAAACCTAAAATGTGAGCTTTCTATGTCGGTTGTTTATCCAAATATCAAGTAATTGATGTCAAGTTGGATTTATTGTTGATTTGCATGCAAGATGGAAATTAAACATCCATTTACCGAGTTAGGTTCATGGTGCATCACGTGATCCATTTAACTTAGAAAGGCGTTTTGCAAATATAATGTAAAAGGGGCAGGCTTGCCATCTGATCCATCCTGTATTCAGGTTAACTGAAGTCGGGATCGTCCAAGATAAGTGCTGGAGAAGAAGCAGGACCTGTATCAGGCAGCCTATTGAGGCGCGAGCCGTCAGGCGATGCAAGTAGGCCTGTTCTGGTTTGAAAATTGGAAAACAGTTGGCCTGTTTAGGCGCGGGGCAGGAAACGATCCAAGGGGACGTCTTCTGACCATTTAAAATCGTTTGTAAAACGGTTTGTAAGGGGGGTGTTTGAACCCGTCTTTGTTTGAAAAGGTCGTTTAGACCGCTTTTATGCCAATATGAAGAACGGGACTTGAATAATCATGATTATGTTGACGATAGTCGACGTCGGATTTGGTTTTACAAGCTTGACATGAATAATTTTGAAAAATGATTATGAACTAATTGTTTTAAGTTCATTTGTTTATAATTAGTCAATGTTTATCATCGTACTCGGGTTAAAAACCGACATGGTATATGGAACCAAGGATGACTTTGCATTTATGACTAATATGTTGTTTTTGAAATGTAAAGAAATGAAATAAAAGGTTTTAAAATATTAAAAACCGACATGGTATATGGAACCAAGGATGACTTTGCATTTGTGACTAATATGTTGTTTTTGAAATATAAAGAAACAAAATAAAAGGTTTTAAAATACCTTTTAAAATGTAATTAACCAAATATTATCACCGAAACACGGATTCAACTGTCATGGTATGAGGAACCAAGGGTAAAAATGTTTTATGATTAAAAAGTTTATCATAAAAATGATTTGAAATGGTAAAAAACCGGTTTGAAAATGGAAAGAACGATGATAAGGCTAAAGTCGTATCACCTTAATCAAAGTAAACCTAAATTACTACTAACTAATAGCTAGCGGTAAGAAGGGTCGAATCCACAGAGAGGCGAGGTAATTATTCTAGTTTGTCAACATTCAAGTCTGTCTTTAAGTAACCAACTTTATGGGGGTTTTTATTGATTGATTTATAGCAACTAATAACAATGTAAATGAAGATGAATAACAATAATATTAAAGAGTCTAGGATCGGGTTCACTAGGTAGTCATCAAAGGGTAAGGTTTAATTCATTGATTGAGCAATTTATATTGTTGAAAGTCATATGATCGGTCGATTCTAATATGTCTTTTTAGATCTAACTTAACATGTAATCGCTATTATTAAGTTGATCTAATTCAATTATCTTGGCCTACACTAGTCTTAACCCTGTCGGTGATAATCCTAGTTCATGCAAGACTAATTAATCAATTATGATCAGTAATTAATCAACTAGATTTAAGACGATAATTAAACAACAATCAAAAGGCTATTTAACAATCAATTCATAAGTAAACCCCTTTTCTAACAACCTAGATTCCCCTTCTCCCTAGATTAAAGATTTAGATACTCATGTTAAAGGGAAGAACAATAATAGCAATGATAAAGAGAAACATAATTAAAAGCATAAAAGGTGAATAAGTAATTGAATTATAATTATTGAAGAAAGATTAGATCAATACCGTTGATACGTGCAATTTTTATAGACTTTTTAGCCTCTTATTGCACGCATTTCTATGCCATTCTCATTGCTTTGTATTGCAAAATGCCCCGAATTGGCTACTTTGGTTTATTTTGTCTTAATTGCAGAAATGGACCTTAAAGTAGTGGAATCGCGCCTTTTTCGTCCTTCTTAGCATGCATTTTGAGGAGATGGAGATTTTAGAGCAGAAGTCGTACCTCGGGAAGCGTGAAGGAAGTCCTTGGAAAGCTAACCAAACGAAGTCAAGGTTGTTTTTCAGTGGAAGACACTCGATCGAGAGCCTTTATAGGTCGATCGAGTAGTTTGACAGATGCAGGTGTTCGATCGAGTGGTTTCTGAACTCGATCAAAGTAGGCTAATTTAGAAGTGTTCGATCGAGAGCCCCAGTTGATCGATCGAAAGGGTTTTCTACAGAATCACTCGATCGAAAAGAATAAAAGGGTTCGATTGAGTGACTAGCTATTATATACGGGTTTCTTAATCCGTGTTAGGTTTATTTTTATGTTAATAATGACTTCCCTATATAAAGGAAGTCGAGATTAGGTCATAATTACGTTTGGCAACTCATACTTTACTCTAAATCTCTGTTACTTTTCTAATTACTGCTGCTACTCTGTTCTTTACTCCAGATTCGCTCTTTTGTAATCTTTCTTTACCCTTAGTCTCAATCTAACTTATTGCTTGCTTTTAATTATTGCTCTACTTTGTCTTTTGTCCTTTAATTCTTATTGTTATCATTGTTAGTGTGTGCTTCATCTTATTAATCTATTTATTATGTCTCTTATTAGCGCATTCATCGTTATTGTTGTTAAATCTGATAGCATGAGTAGCTAAATCCTTTTATGTTAGGATTAGGGGAGCCATGGTAGTATTGTAACGATGCTGTGAATAGGCTAGATGATTGATTGTGAGAACCTGTGACCATAGCAATATAACGGTAATATGTTTAGTTGAGTGCACGCTTCTAAACGACTTTAGTCAGGTTAAGTTTGCTCCTAGATCGGAGGATTGGAATGAACAGACCTGCTATGAACAGTAGACTACCCTAATGAGGACGGAAGTTAAGTTAGTTGTAATCTAGGGTGGATAGCGGACCGGAAGGACCTTTCCCTTGCCCTTCTCATAGTAGATTGTCTAGACTATTTATGACTGAGTTAGTGAAATGCCTTGGTGAACCGAAATCCTGACATACCTCTTCTTATATGATCAATCTTAGCTTTTTGTCGCCTTTATTGCTCTCCACTTTATTTCTCTTGCTTTATATCTCCAGTAGTTTAGAAAACAAATTTAAAACCCCCCAATTGTGACCCGACAGATGTGCTTAGCAGATAGATACTTAGCCTTCCTGTGGAGATCGACCCTACTTACCGCTAGCTTCTGTTAGTTGTACTTAGGTATTTATTTTTGGTACCTAACGATGGTATCAAATTTTGCCGCCGTTGCCTGGGAGGCAATTGCCTATTTGTCTGTTTTTTGTTTCATTTGTCTCTCTCAGTCTCTGGGAATTTTTATTTCTTGAGACAGTTCTTATTTATTTCTCCAGTGCTGTTTATGCCTAGGTCTATCAGGTCAGAGTTAGTTCAAGCTGATCCTGAACCAGAAAGGACCTTTCATTATAGACAGAGACTACAGAGAGAGATTCAAAAGGAAGCCTTGAGTACTTTTGAACCCGAGCTAGAACACTTTCTGTTTGTAGAAGACCCGTCTTGTGAAGAAGACAATTCTATTTCTGCCGTAAGTCTAGTGAAGATGCCTAATATCGCGAGTCACTCAGAGCCCACAACTGCCTGAATCCCTAAAGGTTTCAAACTTGCGACTGAGGATGGGAATACATTTGACATTCAGCCTTCCTACATCAATCTGGTCGAATGGAACCTGTACCGAGGTGTGGCGGGTGAAGATCCGCGTAAGCAAATGAAAGTTTTCACAGACTGTTGCTCAACCATTCCCGCTACTAAGGGAGTGACCCAGGACAAGATTAAGGAGGTCCTATTTCCTTTATCTTTGACCGATGGAGCCCGTGAATAGCTCACAGATCTTGACAGAACCGCGGCTGGGATCACCAACTGGGAGACCCTGGCCCTTGCCTTTTACAAAAGGTATTTTCCTCCACAACGAACTAATCAGCTAAGAGAAAAAATTACAAGTTTCAAGCAAGCACCAGATGAGAACTTCTATGAAGCTTGGTGCCGGTTTAAGAAGTTGGTGCGGTCTCTTCCTCATCATGGTTTTGATCAGTGGTTCTTGTGCAACCAGTTCTATAATGGGTTGTATGACGACCACCGTGCTATTTTGGACGCCTCATCAAATGGGCGATTTCAGAAGAATAATGATGATGACAAGGGATGGGGAATTATAGAGAAGATGGCTACCCATTGAGCTGAGTATGGGAACTCGAGAGATGGTATTCGGACAGTTAATTCTGTTGATAATTCAGTTGTAGCTCAGCTGGAAGCCATGAATGCCCGTTTTGATAAGTTGGAGTTGCATAATGCTGGTGATCAACAGACGGTTCACTTGTTAACTAGACAAGAAACCGTTTCATGTGAGAGGTGCGGTAGTAATGACGGTCACACTGCTGTTGACTGTCTAACTGAGAAGGAGCAAGTTCTTGCCTTTTAGCAATATAGGCAAGGAGGTTCCTATTATAACAATCAGAGTGGAGTCCATCCTAATTTGAGATGGACTAGTCAGAATGTGTTGAATCCTACACCTCCACCGCAGCAACACCATCCATATGTTCCTCCTCACAAAGCTCAACAAGGCTTTCAAAAGCCTCCACTTTTCTACCGCCGCAACAAGGAGCTTCTTCTAGTGGTATAAGTGAGATGACTGAGTTGAAGTCAATGATATAATAGTTGACTATCCAATTGCAAAAGAGTGAACAACAAAAAGATGTGGCAATCAAGTCACTCGAGTCTCAGATAGCTCAACTTACCACTAACCAATCTTTAAAGAAGCCAGGCCATTTACCATCTCAACCTGACAAGAATCAACATGAGACGGTAAATCTGATAAATTTTCGAAGTGGTCTTTCATATGACGAATCCAAAATGTCAACTGATGAAGACATATCAGACCCGGAAAATACTGTTGCAGGGCGTGAACAATCGTCATTGGGCGAATCTATGCTGAATCCAAGGAAAATACTCGATCGACTCATTTATGGTGGTCGATCGAGTAGAAATGCTGGGAATATTACTCGATCGAGTGAAGTTAATGTTCGATCGAGTAAGGCTGATTATGAAGAACTCGATCGAGTAGAGGATAGTCCTCGATTGAGGGAAATTGCTGAGGAAAATGCTCGATCGAGAGGAAAAAGGAATCGATCGAATAGAAATGATGAAGATCGTGTTGAGACGTTGGTAGAAAGAAATTAAGGCTTGGAAATTCCTATCACGGTTCCATTTCCGAAGCGATTGCAGAACAAGAAGGCCGAACAACAGTTCAGAAAATTTGCTGATATTTTAAAGAGCCTTCATGTCAATGTTCCATTCGCCGAAATGCTTACCCAGATACCCTCTTACATGAAATTTATGAAAGAAATATTAACGCGTAAGAGGCATATTACTGATCATGAAATGGTAGCTTTGACTAAAGTAGGGTCCGCCTTAGTTCAGAATAAGACACCACCCAAACAATCAGACCCGGGTAGCTTTTCGATTCCGTGCCATATAGGAACCCACTTAATTGACAATGCGCTATGTGACTTAGGAGCTAGCGTAAGTGTCTTACGATTGTCTCTCGCTAAGAGACTAGGTTTGACCAAATTTAATTGCACCAATATGACTGTTCAAATGGCCGACCGTAGTATATCATGACCCTTAGGTGTCTTAGAGGACATACCTGTGAAAATCGGGAGATTCTTTATTCCCGTTGATTTTGTGGTCTTAGATATACCCGAAGACTCTTATACTCCTATTATTTTAGGGCGACCATTTCTTTTTACTGCTCGCGCGGTAATTGATGTTGGCGGGAAGACCCTTACTTTCCAGGTAGGAGATGGGGAGCTGACATTTTATCAGTCCAAAGCTCGTAGGGCCCCTACGCAAGTTCAACCTTGCAATGCCTTACCCTCTATAGACCCAGACTTAGACTCTCTAGCTGAAAATATTGAATATTGTGCTGCTATAGTGACACCTCCGCCTCAGATTGAGAGCAAAAAGGAGGACCATTCTGTTGTTTTCCTTGCTGCAGGTACACACAGAGTGGATACTAGAGATGCTGTCGGTCATGGTGCAGTGCAAGTCAAGTTAAGTGATGGGAATGCTGCAAGTGATGATGCCAATAAGAGTGTCAGAGGGAAGAAGAAAGTGAAGGCGTATGTAGACGCGAACTATTCTTCTTCTATCAGTTCAAGTTCAAGCTCATGGCAATCCAAGAGGACGGTCCGCGATGCTGAAGGGACCTCCTCCAGTCAGAAGCCCTCTTTTAGACTGTTAGACAATAACGTAGTTAGTTTTAGAATAAAACCACATATAGACTGCGTATTTTGTGAATTTGGTATTTTCGAGAAGCATTTCTACGTGTTTTCATGCAGGTTTGAGGAAGATTTATTGCATTGGGACGCGTGCGAAAGGAAAACAACTCGATCGAGAAATTTTTGTACTCGATCGAGAGGAATGCCCAGGTAAAATGTTCGATCGAGCAGTTTAAAGCTCTCGATCGAATTGACTAAAAATAAGAGTTCTCGATCGAGAGGCATTTTACTCGATCGAAAAGAATGCAGGAAGAAGGTCTCGATCGAGTGGTTTCAAATCACTCGATCGAGTGACTATGCTCTACTTACACGCAGGGAGTATTCTTTTCCTCTTCTATTTTCATTTTATTTCTTCTTCTCCCCTTATTTTTGTGATAAAACCTCCTAAAAATCCCCAAATCCTCTATTGTTCTTCCCCATTGCCAATTTCAAACACCCACATTACATTCCTTGCTTGTATTTAGACAAAGGCCCTCACCCTTCACCTTCAAATTCGTCTTGTTTGCGGTTTAATTGGAGAATTAGGGTTTGCTTGAGTCGGGTCAAAATCCGATTAATTCTTGCGTTTTTGTTGATTATTTTGCATCTCCTTGTGGGTATTTGTCAAGTAAGTTCTTTCCCCTTTGTTTCTTGTTGATTAATTGCTTATTTTTGACCTAATTAAGGGCTAGGGTTTTGAAAATTTTTGAAAATTTGGGGAAAATCGTGTTTTAATGGCTTAATTGACTGATTAAGGACTTATTTGATTGATTAGGATGGATAGTAACACCATGTCCTCTACTAGTTCTAATGTTACCCCATCCCTTTATGAGACGGTGGTCCCTGCTGCTGTCACCGTCACTAGCCCTGCTACTGTTTCTGCTGCCACCACCGCAGCCACTGTCCCTTCCTCGGAGAGGCCCAATTTGATTAAGCTAGTGTTGATGATGCCTTAAGACAAATTAATCTCATTGTTATTTAATTGTGTGCCTCTTAAATTTAACCATGTAGCATGAAGCTCCAATTGTCAATTCAAGGTTATCAAGAATGTCATCATGAAGATCAAAGATGAAGATTGTCATTAGTGCTAAAGTCATGTGTTGTAAGGTAATCGCTTAACACGAATTTACGTTTAGGTGCAAAAACTACAGTTCAGTCAACTGTTAATTAAGGCTCATCTTTGAAAGAAATATTTCGAAACTATTTGAATCTTTGTTAAAATGCTTTCAATGTTCACAAATGTTTTCTGGAAATAATTTGAAGTCTTTTAAAGAAAATAAAGCTTTCAATGTCTTGCTAAGGAGTTTGCTTGCACAATAAGACACTTACTGTAAATGGGTTATTTGCTTTTACATTTATGGAAATGTTTATGGTTCCCATAATTAAACACAACCATTTATGCTTGTTTCTTGTTGAAAAACCCAACCTATTTTTGTGTGTGTGCACAATCTGATTTCTTGCAATCTTAGGCACCGATTTCTTGAGGAAGAATACTCGGTTGCTTGGTGAAGAATTCGGTTGGCTTGTGCATGTTGCCCAAGCAAATTACTTACATTATTTTATTCACTTATGCTTATGAGTGTAAGATATTTTAATGTGTAAAGTATACTACATGGACATTATAAATAGCTTGCCTAATTCATTTTTATAAGTGTGCAATAACGAGTTTAAAACTGAAAAAGACTTAAGCTTTCAATCGAGTAAATTAACTTTGCAAAACCGTTTTTCATTTCAAAATCTTTGAATCATTTTGCAAGTTTGTTTATCTATCTTTTGAGTCTTTTATTGAGTTATTGTATTGCACCTAGTCGTTTAGTCGTGTTCAAGGATCCCGTGTTTTTTCTTAAACTTTATCTCCTCCATTCAATTGAGTGAACAACATTGAGATACGTGGAGTCTTGTAACAACCGGGTAGAACCAAACAAGTCTTAAGATAGAGTTATCCTTAAGCATGAAGTCTTCTAAGCGGAGTAGCTTTTGAGCATGAAGTCTTTCGGCGGAGTAGCCCAAAGCAAAAGCCTTATTGCGGAGTAGCTTTAAGCAAGGAGTCTTTCGGCGGAGTAGCCCAAAGCAAAAGTCTTGGAAGCGGAGTAGCTTTTAAGCTTTAGCAACCGGAGTAGGTTGGGGAGTTATTTTATTATTCGGGGTGGTCTTAGTTTGTATGAGTTTACTTCTGAGACGTTTAATAAAATAGCCTGGACGTAGGTCGCGGAGTAGTGACCGAACCAGTTTTAAAAACATCGTTTGTCATGTCTATTTCGTTTTATTTCCGCTGCACATTCTACTCACGTTTTTATCTACAGAATCAACTGTTGAGTACACTGTAACTTCTGCTTGCTGAATCGTTGTTGAATACTTCTAACTCTCTAGTTCTAAGTATCGACTTCTCCTTTCATCTAAGCATTGTTTAAAGTGTTTAAGAGTTTTTAAAGAAGCTTTCATTAAGCTTAAATTTTAAATATACACCTAATTCACCCCTCCCCCTCTTAGGTGCTCTCGCCCGTGACTCTTCAATTGGTATCAGAGCCTTGTGCTCTTGATAGCTGGTTAATTACTAGAGAGTTGATCCTATAATCATGGACGAGAAACATACTAAGTACCTTATCTTCAAAGGGGGTAACTACTTGGTGGAAGCACCGTATGGAACACTACGTCAAAAGTATGGATTATGAGTGTTGTGTCATTATTCAAAAGGGTCCCCTTGCTATAACGGTTACTGACTCTGATGGGAACAGTGTGGTAAAAAGTGAGGAAAGTTATGTCGAGGCTGACTATCGTAAAGTCGAGAAAAATTCTAAAGCCATGTCCATTCTTCAATATGGCATCGGTGAACAAGATATCAATCGCATCTCCGGATGTACCTCGGCTAAAGAGATTTGGGACACCTTAAACCTTGCATATGAAGGAACGTCTCAAGTCAAGAAGCATCGTATTGACCTTCTCATGCAACAATATGAGATGTTCAATATGATGAAAGATGAGTCAATCAATGGTCTTTCTTCTCGCTTTTCTAGTATTGTTAATGAACTTAAGGGTCTAGGTAGAGAGTTTGAATCCGAGGATATAGTCCGAAAGATCCTTTGTAGCCTAAGTTATAAATGGCAACCGAAGGTGACGGCTATTGAGGAGGCTAAAGATCTGTCCAAATTGTCCCTCAATGAGCTAATGGGTTCACTCATGGCACACGAGTTAAGTCTCGCAAAGCGCTCGGGTGAAAGTTCCAAAGCTAGAGGTTTCGCTCTCAAATCAACCTCAAGTGATGAGGAAGAATATGGAGATGACGAACAAGCTATGTACTCACGTAACATGGCGGATATGATCAATAGTCACAATCCTAAGAAGTTCAACAATACTAATAGAAAACGTTTTCAAAAGAAGAGATCTTATTCCACGGTGGCTTGTTTCAAATGTGGTGAGAAAGGTCACCTTATAAAAGATTTCCCCAAGTGGAATGAGTTCAAATCTAGATAAAAACGAGATTTTGTAAAGAAAAATTTTAAGCATAAAGTCATGTCTGCAATATGGGGTGTATCTGATTCCGATGAGGATGAAGTCCTTGAGGAAGAATTAGATGCCAAAGTTTGCATGACAACTCGTCTTGATCTTGACAGACCCAAGTCTTCAAAGAAAGAATCCGCACTCTGCCTTATGGCTCATTCCGACGACTCCAGCGATGACTCCGACACCGAGGTAATGAATCTCAAGAACAAGGTGAGAACTCTTTCTAAAGATAAGCTTTGTTTGATGTTTGACGACGTACTTGACAAGAGTCTAGCTAAAAACGATAAACTCTATGACTTGCAAACTCAAATTGAGGAAATTGCTGAAGAAAATGTTGGTTTTAGAGAGTGTCTAGACGAGAAAAAAGAAAGTAACATCATTCCATCACTCAGAAAAGAAATTGAGGAAAGAAAACCTTGCTCTCACGAATATTGCTAGCTCGTCAAAATCAACAGTTGCCTCAACTGTTGCTTTTGATGTTGAAAACGAAAACGAGTCTTTGATTATTCAAGTTGATATTTTGACTAAAGAACGAGACTCACTGCTAGCTGACCTTACCTCGTGTCGACATGATAATAAGCAACTTGAACAAATTGCTATGTTGCTTAGTGATGAATGTGTCATGCTAAATCCGCTTTCGACAAAGTAGGCAAACTAAATCTTGACCATCTTGCTAAAATTGAAACATTGACCAAAGAGTTGCATAATGCTAAAGCGTTTTACAGGAAATGGGAAGGTAGCCAAAACATTTTAGACTCTCTCATAAATCAGTCCCAAAGATCTGAAGAGAAAGCTGGACTTGGTTTCAAAAGTAACAGTTCAGTGAACTGTAACTTCCGAAACCAGGAACCAAGCAAGACTGATTTTCGAAGGAGAAAATATGCAGGCCTTCCTGAGTATATTGTTTGCAACTTTTGTGGTAAGACAGGTCATGAATTTAATGGTTGTCCTAACAGACTAAACGACTTAAACAAGAACATCAAGGTTACTAAAAAGGAGTGGGTTCGCAAAGATTTGATTAACAATTCAACTCACAAAAAGGGATCTAAATTCGTTTGGATTCCTAATCTAACCTCTTGATTTCTTATAGGCATTCGTGAGAGGCAGCAGCAATTGGTACTTGGACAGTAGATGTTCACGTCATATAACGGGAAGTAGAAACCAATTTCTCTCACTAGAAGCCTACAATGGTGGCACCGTGACGTTTGGTGACAATAAGAAAGGTGAAATTATTGCAATCGAAAAGGTTGGTAAGTCATCATCACAATGTGTCAACAAAGTGTTGCTTGTCAAAGGTTTGAAGCATAATCTCCTTAGCATATCTCAATTGTGTGATAATGGTAATATTGTTGAATTTTGTGCTAGTGAATGTCGTGTCTTAGATGGTAATACAAGGGAAGTTGTTCTAGAAGGAAAATGTGTTAAAGATGTTTACTTGACTAATCTTTTTGCATTGTCTAGTCGTACCATGTCTTGTATGAGTGCTTTAAAAAAGAACGACCCATGGCTTTGGCATAAGAGATTAGGTCACGTAAATGCTAGAACATTGAACACCCTTAAGCGACTTGACTTAGTCGACGACATTCCTAACATAAAATTCGACTTTAATTGTTTGTGTGATGATTGTGCTAAGGGAAAGAAGTTCGTTAGTACATCTAAACCTCTTGAGTTACTTCATATTGATCTATGTGGTCCAATGCGTGTTAGAAGTAAAGGAGGTAGTTGTTTCTTATGTGTGATTGTTGATGATTTTTCACGATTTGTTTGGCTTCTCTACTTGAGTTCTAAAAATGAAGTATTTGATGAATTTTTAATTTGGTTGAAAAAGGTCCGAAACAAGTTTGATAAAAAAACTCATATCTTTGAGATCCGACCATGGAACCGAATTTGAAAATTCCTCATTTATTACTTATTGTGATGAGCACGGTATTAGCCATAACTTTTCCGTGCATGCTACATCTCAACAAAATGGGGTTGTAGAGCGTATGAACCGTACACTTGAAAACATGGCTAGGACTATGCTCATTAGTAGTAAGTTACCAAAGAATTTTTGGGCCGAAGCCGTCAACACATCATGTCACATTTATAACCGTGTTATGATCCGAAAAATGCTTAACAAAACACCCTACGAGTTTCTTAAAGGAAGAAAGCCTAATTTATCCTATTTCAAATGTTTTGGAAGCAAATGTTTTGTTCACAACAATGGAAAGGATAATTTGGGTAAATTCGATGCTCGTAGTGATGAGGCCGTATTTGGGTTATTCGGATCGTAGCAAGGCTTATAAAGTGTATAATAAACGAACCATGAAAATGGAGGAAAGTGTGCATGTCATATTTGATGAGTCTAGTTTTTTTCATTCTAATACACAGGAAGAGGATGATGAAGATGATGAGGACAATGAGCTTGGAATGATCCGACATGACATGGATGATGTACACGAGGAGAACGAACAAGAGGAGCTGAATCAACAGTCGGATCAACTGTTGATTGAAGGAACTGACCAAGAGACAGGGGGAACAGAACCACTTGAACCACAAAATGAGGCTACGACATCCAGGGGGAATGAGGGTACACTTGAACAAAACGAACAAACAGAAATAAACCCTCAAACACAAAATGAACCAGAACCAACAGTTGAGCGAACTGTTGAGTCAGAACCCCAAGAAGCCTCACCATCCTTAATCGTACCAAAGAAGTGGAAACACCAAAAATCTCACCCCCTTTCTAACTTGAATTCGGGAAGGAAAACAAGATCATCCCTCAATGATTTATTTGTATCTCATGCGTTCCTCTCACAAATTGAACCGACGAACATCACCATGGCACTTAAAGATCCGAGTTGGGTGATGGAAATGCAAGAGGAACTTAATCAATTAAAAAGGAATGAGGTATGGCATCTTGTCCCTAGACCTACTGGTTGTACCGTGATTGGTATCAAATGGGTCTTTCGCAATAAGCTAGATGATTCGAGCAATATCGTAAGGAATAAAGCTAGACTAATGGTGCAAGGATTTAAACAACAAGAAGGCATTGATTATAATGAAACCTTCGCACAAGTAGCTAGGCTTGAAGCCATACGTATGCTCATAGCTTTTGTAGCTCACAAAGGCATCAAACTTTTTCAAATGGATGTCAAAACGGCTTTTCTAAAGGGTTATTTAGAAGAAGAGGTCTTTATGGAGCAACCACCGGGTTTTATGAACAATGAATTTCCAAACCATGTTTTTAAATTGGACAAGGCGCATTATGGTTTAAAACAGGCTCCAAGAGCTTGTTATGATCGCTTGTCAAAATTTCTTTTGGAAAATGGTTTTGTGCGTGGATCGGTTGATAAGACATTGTTCATAAAGTCATAGTGTGGTGAACTGTTGATTGTACAGATTTATGTCGATGACATAATATTTGGTGCAACGAATGAACTCCTTTATTTGTACTTTTCGGAACTAATGAAATCTGAGTTTGAGATGAGTATGATGGGAGAACTAGGGTTCTTCCTTGGGCTTCAAATCAAGCAAACTCAAGATGGTGTGATGATTCATCAACAAAAGTACATAAAGGAGATGCTATGTAAGTTCGGTATGACTAATTCTAAACCTTTCTCTACACTTATGGTTTCGTCCACAAAGCTTGACAAAGATGAGAATGGTAAGAAAGTTGATGAAACGATGTATCGAGGTATGATCGGTTCATTACTTTATTTAACCGCTAGTCGACCGGATATTTTATATAGTGTATGTCTATGTGCTCGTTTCCAAGCTAGTCCTAGAGAATCGCATTTTATTGCCGTAAAACGTATTCTTAGGTACTTGGTTGGTACGTCTAATTTGTATCTTTGGTATCCCTCACATTGTCCTTTTGCTCTTTTAGGATACTCGGATGCAGATTATGCCGGAAACGTTGTTGATCGAAAGAGTACATCCGGGATGGCTACTTTCTTAGGTCCGTGTTTGATCTCATGGGCATCTAAGAATCAAAACACCGTTGCTCTTTCCACCGCTGAAAGCGAGTACGTAAGTGCCGCATTGTGTTGCGCGCAAGTTCTTTGGGTTCGACAACAACTAAGGAACTATGGTATTATCTTTGATTCAACTCCAATTTTGTGTGATAATACTAGTGCCATTAATATTTCAAAGAACCCTATACAACACTCAAGGACTAAGCATATTGACATAAGACATCATTTTTTACGTGATCATGTGGAAAAAGGTCAAATTCGTCTTAAATTTTGTAGAACGGAAGATCAAATAGCCGACATTTTTACAAAACCGCTTGAAAGAGAACAAATCGTAAAACTTCGGTTGGAAATTGGTTTGTTGGATTCCGCGTAAAATTTTATGATGACTTGCCCTCGATGATTGACTAGAGTAGATGTTTACATGTTTTTATAAGTGATTATGTGTTAATATTACTCAATGAATTAGATGATTAATTTGCATGTAAATCCAATGGGTAAAGATATTATTCACATGGAGCCACTAAACCATCTTCTAACCATCAAATCTCACTTTACCCATTACCCACGTCCTTAGCCGCCTAAACCCACACCTAACCGGCTACACCCACCTTCCTCTCAACCAATCAAATAAAAAAGCCAAACACTATTCATCCACCGCATTTACTACCTATATGATTTTTCAACTCTTAAATGATGACCTCCTTTCTCATTTTCAATTATTTCAAAAAATTACATCTTCCCCAAATATTCTCCAAAACCGTCCTACACATCCCTCTATCAACTGTCACTTTTACTTTCACTATAAAAATCATGCCTCCAAAATCAACCAAACCGAAAACATTGAAGGAAATTCGAGACTCCTACAAGCCAAAAATTGTATCGGTTGAACCACAAATCGAAAGTCTTGGATCAAAAACTATCCAAACTCAAAAACCACCAAAGAAACCTAGAGTCTTTGTACCAAACACCCCAATGACAAGAAAGAAATAAGTTGCTATTCGTCCTAAAACAGCGGCCGAAGCCAGGAGATTCTTAAGTCGGGTTTTCAATCAAAAATTCGATTTGAATATGCCGCATGCAACCGAAAACGAGGGTGAAGAAGGAAGCTCACGGGTTATTGGTGATGTTGATGATGATGGAAATCCAATCATTCAAAAAGTTGAGGAAGTTGATGTTGGTGTTGGTGTTGGTGTTGGTAAGGAGAGTGAAATTGAAAAGGAGATTATTGATGAGAATGTCGAAAAGGAAGGAGAGAAAAACAGTGAGGAAAAGAAAAATGAAAGTGAAGAGGAGAATGAGAAACACAATGAAAAAGAAAACGAAAAGAGTGTTGAAAAATCAATTGAAAAAGGCGAGGAAAAAGAAAAGAGTGTTGAGAAAAGTGTGGAGGAATCGGTTGAGAAAAGTAATGGGAAATCGAAATAGAAATCAAAATCAAAATCGAAATCGAAGGAAATTGTTGGTAGTGATGAGAAGTTGAAGGATATGGTTGGTAATAAAAGGCAAAAAAAGAAAGGCAAAACCGTGAGTGAGGCAACGGTTGTGGAAACGGAAATTGATATATAGAAATTGAATGCCGTCTTCAATGATGACGATTTGTTCAAAGAGAAAACCGTTCCCAAACCGAGTGGCAAAGCAAAGAGAGTGTCCACTCGGGTTACCTCAAGGAAAAGAAAAGTGGAGGATATGGTAAAGGAAGTTGATGATGAATTGAATAGTGCTATGATTGCTATTGAGCAACCTCTTGATGAGAACAAGTCCAAGGCACTCGAGATTCTTCATGGGTATCGCTTTCCTAAGGAAATCTTTGATTGTTGCAAGCATGTCATTCAAGGAAACTTTAAGTCGGGCCGTCGCTATGAACTCGAATAGTATGATTCGTTCCCGGCTTTTAAATTCTTTAAAGATGCAATTCATGCACAAAAGTGGGAGAGTCTTCTTAATCTCTATAACCGAGTTTACTTAGCAGAGATTGTTCAATTCTATACTATGGTCGAACTTGTTGAAATGGTTCACGGGTTGGTTGAAGAAGACGTGGAAGATTGATCTCTTGTTCAAAACCGTGCCTAGCCGTATGTCGTACCAAGCCTTTTGCTATAACCATGCCTAATTCCTAATCAAAACTAAAGCCTTTCTAATCCCTTTTTACCTTGGCTTTATGTTTGTGATATCTTGCTAATATTGGTTATGTTGTTAGTTGTTGAACAATTTATTTTGTATAACTCTAATCCTTATTTAGACTATGTGTTCTTCCTACTTGATGATGTCAAGAGGGGGAAGTTGTTTAAAATTGCAGGTGGTGATTCAATGACTCTTAGGCTTGCGTATACCGTAACTATGTTAACTTGGCGATTAAATGTTCTACTTAGGCTAACGAAAAATTTGACTAATTTTCATTGACCATGTATTTATGCATCTTATTTTGATCATGTTTTGACTTGTTAACCTTGACCATGGATTAAGGGGAAATTTCACACACTTAATTTTATTTGTCCTGCCATCATCAAAGGGGGAAATTGAAGAGACCCAATTTTATTAAGCTAGTGTTGATGATGCCTTAAGACAAATTAATCTCATTGTTATTTAATTCTGTGCCTCTTAAGTTTAACCATGTAGCATGAAGCTCCAATTGTCAATTCAAGGTTATCAAGAATATCATCATGAAGATCAAAGATGAAGATTGTCATTAGTGCTAAAGTCATGTATTGTAAGGTGATCGCTTAACACGAATTTACGTTTAGGTGCAAAAACAACAGTTCAGTCAACTGTTAATTAAGGCTCGTCTTTGAAAGAAATATTTCGAAAATATTTGAATCTTTGTTAAAATGCTTTCAATGTTCACAAATGTTTTCTGGAAATATTTTGAAGTCTTTTAAAGAAAATAAAGCTTTCAATGTCTTGCTAAGGAGTTTGCTTGCACAATAAGACACTTACTATAAATGGGTTGTTTGCTTCTACATTTATGGAAATGTTTATGGTTCCTATAAACACAACCACTTATGCTTGTTTCTTGTTGAAAAACCCAGCCTATTTTTGTGTGTGTGCACAATCTGATTTCTTGCAATCTTAGGCACCGATTTCTTGAGGAAGAATACTCGGTTGCTTGGAGAAGAATTCGGTTGGCTTGTGCATGTTGCCCAAGCAAACTACTTACATTATATTATTCACTTGTGCTTATGAGTGTAAGATATTTTAATGTGTAAATTATACTGCTTGGACATTATAAATAGCTTGCCTAATTCATTTTTACAAGTGTGCAATAACGAGTTTAAAACTGAAAAAGACTTAAGCTTTCAATCGAGTAAATTAACTTTGCAAAACTGTTTTTCATTTCAAAATCTTTGAATCATTTTGCAAGTTTGTTTATCTATCATTTGAGTCTTTTATTGAGTTATTGTATTGCACCTAGTCGTTTAGTCGTGTTCAAGGATCCCGTGTTTTGTACTTAAACTTTATCTCCTCCGTTCAATTGAGTGAACAACATTGAGATAAGTGGAGTCTTGTAACAACCGGGTAGAACCAAACAAGTCTTAGGATAGGGTTATCCTTAAGCATGAAGTCTTCGAAGCGGAGTAGCTTTTGAGCATGAAGTCTTTTGGCGGAGTAACCCAAAGCAAAAGCCTTATTGCGGAGTAGCTTTAAGCAAGGAGTCTTTCAGCGGAGTAGCCCAAAGCAAAAGTCTTGGAAGCGGAGTAGCTTTTAAGCATTAGCAACCAGAGTAGGTTGGGGAGTTGTTTTATCATTCGGGGTGGTCTTAGTTTGTATGAGTTTACTTTTGAGACATTTAATAAAACAGCTCTGGACGTAGGTCGCGGAGTAGTGATCGAACCAGTTTTAAAAACATCGTTTGTTGTGTCTATTTCGTTTTATTTTCGATGCACACTCTACTCACGTTTTTATCTACATAATCAACTGTTGAGTACACTGTAACTTCTGCTTGCTGAATTGTTGTTGAATACTTCTAACTCTCTAATTCTAAGTATCGACTTCTCCTTTCATCTAAGCATTGTTTAAAGTATTTAAGAGTTTTTAAAGAATCTTTCATTAAGCTTAAATTTTAAATAGACACCTAATTCACCCCCTCCCCCTCTTAGGTGCTCTCGCCCGTGACTCTTCAGTGATGACCCCTGCTGCGTCGTCACCGTATGTCATTGTAGCTCCCTCTTTTGCACTTGTTCCCAGTCGGCCAGTCACAGGTCGAACCCCTGGACTGCCTACTGCTGCCTACAGCTGGACGCGTTGCTGCCACGTTCCGAGAAAACGATTCCTTGGACCCGCTTCCAGACTTTCCTGAGGTACGTTTCATGAACTCGCTTCATCGTAAACGTTTTAAAAGTTTAATGCGTTGTGACATCATTTGTACTAAGTTTTTATGTAAGACCACACTTGGGAGACTAGGGATTTACGAGCCCGTTGCTGAGTTGTTGAACGGGACGGGGATGACCGGGTTGACCACAATGCATGCACTAACCTACGAGCAGCTGACCCTTGAGTTTTTTTAGCTCTTTTACCTTCTCGGCTGGTGCATATGACACTGACCCGGGGAGGTCTTGTGTCTCCTTTAGGCTGTTTAACCGGACCACTTCTTAAACCTTAGCTGAGTTTGGGAGGCGGTTAGGTTTGTCTTCTCATGGCCATCAGGACCCTCCTCGGAAGGTCATGCGCTTACTTTGGCCTACCTTGGCACAGACTCCCTTTGAGCAGCGTAGGGTGGCTCACATTCACCTTCCCCCGGCCCGTTACTTTTTGCGTCTCCTTGGTGGGACAATTTTTGGCCGTAAAGTGCCTAACAACATTAACAATGTTGAGTTGTCGATTTTGGGGGGCTATTAAACATTGATAGCGCTGGCCCCTTTGTTTTTAACATTGCTTACTTGACAGCTCAGCATTTTAATGCTGTCGGGCAGAAGACGACGGGCACGATTACCTGTGGAGGCATAGCCTTCTACCTCGCCCGTGGTCTGCCACACTTAGATAAGGAAGCTGACTTAGATGTTAACGCCTTGCAGGTGATGTTTTGGTTAGCTAAGGATCAGCGGAGTTGGAAGATATGTGGTTCTGACTCCGTGACCTTATCGTTTCCCGACCTACCCCGTCTTACACCTTTCACCACTGTGACGGGTAGGTTGCCTCCACCCCTTTCTTCTTACCACCTTACACTCGCTCCTCCCACTACTTCCACTCCTAAGAAGCGGAAGAGACCTGAGACTTGAGAGGGGTCCACACCGACTACGCCTGGGCAGTCTTCCACGCCCACGCCTACACCGACCCCTATCCCTACTCCTTCTGTTACACAGCCGGTTCTGCCGGCTAACTTTGTTCCTCCTCCACCCTTTGAGGCGCCCGAGGTTATGGACCAAAGGCGTTGTGATGCTTTGCTCCTTGACATGTGCAGGAGACAGGCTCGTATGGAGCATGACCAGGCACTTGCCTTGTTTCCTCTTTACGAGTACCACATGAGGAGAGGACGTCCCGTTCCTGAGGGATGGCCACATCCTTCTTTCTACCGGTTCCCGGCGGAGGGGTACCTGCAGCCAGAGAGCGAGGCGGACACAGCTGAGCAGGGGGAGAGAGCTCGAGCCGACGAGAGGAGGAGACGGGTGCAGGAGCGAGATCCTGACTACACGGTGGTGGGTGAGGAGGAGGAGGAGAAGGAGCCTGTTGACGAGTAGCTGCTGGTCTACTCACTTCCCCAGTTTTCTGGCTGGTTTGGGGAAGTTCGTATATTTTGTATGTATTTATGCTCTTTTATTTATTTTTCATCTCCTTATTTATTTATTGTATTCATTCATTTATTGGTTGTTTTATACCGTTCCCGTATATATACTGCTGGTGTATGCTGGAGGACAACGAGGGCGTTGTCCGTTTTGGTTTGGGGAGGGTATTGCATCCTTTGAGTCTGCATTTGCATTTGTTTTGCATTCACGTTTACTTTTCTGCTTGCATTTGTATTTTATTTCAAAAAATAATAAAAATCACAAAAAAATAGAACATTTCGAAAAAATTCAAAAAACTTCACGTTTCATTTTGCATATAGGTTTAGTCGGAATGGTAGATTTCCATGATGATTTTGCACTTTAACTTGTCATTTCACTTAAGCCTTGCATCTAATTGGCAGTTATTAGCTTAGTCATGCGCATAGTCTAAGAGTTAATGTTAAAATATAGCTGATCATATAGACTTGACCTGAAAAAATTTGGCAAACTACTTTATAATTTCTAAGTTATTAGAGCCATATAACTGGTGTCATTCATGACGAGTTTATGTAGGAATTTGAGAGTAGTACTCCTTGCATAACATGTTCATCAATTTGCACTTTTATGAAATTCGATTGCTTTTTACTTGTATACATTCGGGTTTGTGGCCGGTGTCACATGCAAGGAGGTGCTTGCAAATTTCCCCTTTCTTTTATTTTCACCCTTTTAACTCCACATTAGCCAAACTTAGCCTTTTGACCCATTAACTACACCCAAATTAAGCCTGCCTGTCAAGCTAGTTTAGTGTACTTTTTGTGGTATATATCTCATTGTTGCGAGTTGGTTTGTTCCTATTCATATGGAGTTGGTAGAAAAGAAAGAAACGTGGGCAGGAAAATGAGAAAAGCATGGAAAAAAAACGTGTGAAAACAGAAAAAGAAAGGAAGAAAAGAAAAAAAAAAAGAAAGTTGGAAAATGAAAAAGAAAGACCGTTTAAAAATGGGAAGTTTGTGACGGTCTTACTCCTATGTTTTATTCTATATCATTTGAGGAGTTGTTGTTGTGTTTGGTTAGTGAGTTTTGCGCCAAAGAAGGGCGTATGTGCTTTATTTTCTAATCAGCTGAGAATTGGATGGTCTTGTATGGACTTGTTTAGGTGCTAGCTTGACACTCTACCTCCACATATCCCATAATCATTTTGCCTTTTCTTATCTGTAGCCTCACTTTCCCATAACTATTTGTAAGCCCTCGGCTGTGACGGACATTGTTGGTTGGAATGTATGTATGGTGATTAGAATCGTCTGTCATTTTTATTGCATGCATATTATGTGGGTCGCAGTTTAGGTGAGTGACTGTTTTTCCTCCTCTTCTCTTACACATTTACATTCACCCTTTGCTTCATGAGAGAAGAGTGACCCGTGAGAGTCCGATTTTAAAGGTCTTGCAAGGTTGACAGGTCAACTTATTTATAGACATCATACAATTCGTTTGTGCTTGACTGTTGTAGCTATAACTGTTAGTTTTGATTGCATTAAATGGTTTAAGTGGACAAGTTATAGCTAGCTCTGAGTTTTCATTTCCATTCCATTAGTTTTCATTTAGTTTACTCGAGGATGAGTAAAGGTTCGGTTTGGGGAGATTTGATACGTGCAATTTTTATAGACTTTTTAGCCTCTTATTGCACGCATTTCTATGCCATTTTCATTGCTTTGTATTGCAAAATGCCCCGAATTGGCTACTTTGGGTTGTTTTGTCTTAATTGCAGAAATGGACCTTAAAGTAGTGGAATCGCGCCTTTTCCATCCTTCTTAGCATGCATTTTGAGGAGATGGAGATTTTAGAGCAGAAGTCGTACCTCGGGAAGCATGAAGGAAGTCCTTGGAAAGCTAACCAAACGAAGTCAAGGCTGTTTTTCAGTGGAAGACACTCGATCGAGAGCCTTTATAGGTCTATCCAGTAGTTTGGCAGATGCAGGTGTTCGATCGAGTGGTTTCTGAACTCGATCGAAGTGGGCTAATTTGGAAGTGTTCGATCGAGATCCCCAGTTGCTCGATCAAAAGGTTTTTCTGGAGAATCACTCGATCGAGAAGAATAAAAGGGTTCGATCGAGTGACCAGCTGTTATATACGGGTTTCTTAATCCGTGTTAGGTCTATTTTTATGTTAATAATGACTTCCCTATATAAAGGAAGTCGAGATTAGGTCATAATTACGTTTGGTCATTCATACTTTACTCTAAATCTCTGTTACTCTTCTAATTACTGCTGCTACTCTGTTCTTTACTCCAGATTCACTCTTTTGTAATCTTTCTTTACCCTTAATCTTAATCTAATTCATTGATTGCTTTTAATTATTGCTCTACTTTGTCTTTTGTCCTTTAATTCTTATTGTTATCATTGTTAGTGTGTGCTTCATCTTCTTCATCTATTTATCATGTCTTTTATTAGCGCATTCATCGTTATTGTTGTTAAATCTGGTAGCATGAGTAGCTAAATCCTTTTATGTTAGGATTAGGGGAGCCATGGTAGTAATGTGACGATGCTGTGAATAGGCTAGATGATTGATTGTGAGAACCTGTGACCATAGCAATATAACTGTAATATGTTTAGTTGAGTGCACGCTTCTAAACGACTTTAGTCAGGTTAAATTTGCTCCTAGATCGGAGGATTGGAATGAACAGAACTGCTATGAACAATAGACTACCCTAATGAGGACAAAAGTTAAGTTAGTTGTAATCTAGGGTGGATAGCGGACCGGAAGGACCTTTCCCTTGCCCTTCTCACAGTAGATTGTCTAGACTATTTATGACTGAGTTAGTGAACTGCCTTGGTGAACCGAAATCCTGACATACCTCTTCTTATATGATCAATCTTAGCTTTTTCTCGCCTTTATTGCTCTCCACTTTATTTCTCTTGCTTTATATCTTCAGTAGTTTAGAAAACAAATTTAAAACCCCCAAATTGTGACCCGACAGACGTGCTTAGCAGATAGATACTTAGCCTCCCTGTGGAGATCGACCCTACTTACCGCTAGCTTCTGTTAGTTGTACTTAGGTATTTATTTTTGGTACCTAACGACGGTATCAACCGTAATTAAAGGCAGTAGATCCGAATGCTAAATTAATATAAACTAATCTAAAATATTCTAAGAGTGTTTTAGAGTAGCTATACTAAACCTACGGAAAATAAAGCATAAATAAACTAGGGTACGATATTAGGTATTTATAATAAAACATAACCGACTTAAGGAAATTTGCGGAAACTATTGGAAAATTTGGTTCCTCGATCGAGCCTTGGGCTACTCGATCGAGTCACCACTTCTTCGATCGAGCCCATGTTCAGTTGATCGAGGAATCACTCTGTTTTCTGCTCCTTTCTTCGTGTTGTCTTCTTAACTTCTCTTCCTTCATTCTTATGGATTCCCGTGCCATGCTCCGTGTATTCCTTCATGCCCACTCCGCGATGCCCATTTCATTCCTTTGCTCCTCAAATGCATCATTCCTGCATTAAACATCAAATGGCGGAAGTATCATCGTTCTAACATAAAAGGCATGTAAATGATATAATTTAGCACGAAAACCGTATCAAAAGCAATTAAGGGGAGTCATAAATATGTATATAATTATGACTCATCAAACTCCCCCTAACCATCTCTTTGCTTGTCCTCAAGCAAAGCAACACACAATACAAAAGGCAATCATATAAATGGCGAATAAACAACTCAGAGTTAATGTTGATGCATACAAATCCCAAGTTATACTTATTGTAACAAAGCAATGACCAAAGTGTACCAATAAAACAAATACAAAGGTACGGGAAATAGAAAACGTAGCTCAAGTCTCATGTTACCGTACTATAGACAAATGCCAAATACTTTTCGATCTTGCAAGACAATTTAGTGGGATTCTCGCGGATTTCACTCATGCACTCATAAGGGGTGAGATATATGTAAAGATAGAAAGTAGTAGAAACACTCACTCAACTTATGAAACATGCATGCAATCTAATGTGATAGAGATTTCCCCAACTAATATGCAATCACCAAATGTAGACAAAAGTACATGTATCAAGGACAATAAGGGTGGCAAATGGGTTAAAAGGATACGAATGGTTTGTGCCAAGGCACGTTATGGACTTGTGGAGCTAAGACGGTAGTCGCAACGCTAAACCAAAACCAATCCTATGACAATAAATACAAAGGAACCCAACTTAGAGAAATGATCTTAACTTTACAACACATGAGAGTGAATGAAGTACTCTCCAAATATGAATTAGACTCTTTCGACCATCCTTTTGATCCTTGACAAAACCAAATGAAGCAATCAATTTCTTTTTTTTTCTCTTTCAATTCTTTTTTCCGATTTTTTCTTTCTTTTCTGTTTCTTTTTCTTTTGCTTCATATATTTTCTTTTTCCAACACAAGGATACAACACAATTGCTAAATAATTCTACTACACCCACAATTGACAATAATAGTCCCAATCCCAACCATAGTAGTAAAATAGACATGATAAATAAGCAACTGCGACTGTCCCGAAAAGGTAGACAAATTCTTGGATTGTAGCTATTAGAAGTAGGATATGAAATGGCTACAAGGGTTCAAACGGGCTAACAAAAAGGTTAATTTGTAAGGCTTATTTGAATGGTAAGAATCGCCTATCCACATGTACTTAGTCAAATGAAAGCAATAAAAGTATCAAGAAATCAATGTCACACTTGTGCAGTTTGATATTACATATTCCACAAGGAGAAACCACACTCAAGCCTAATTAACAAATGAAACCAGTTTATTGATGTTCCTGGCCTAGGAAGCTCTATAGACCTCAAAATTTAAGTAGTTTACCAACATAATTTTGTGAAATCTAATTAGCATAAGGCATGTCAATACGGTTAAGACTTGAATTATGAGGTTATTTTCATAAATAATGGGTAAAAACAAAGTACATGGACAACTATGTGGGATTCAAATGCAAAAACAATGCAATTTAACATCATTGTTAATTAATTCACCAAGACTTGACTCAAAACAAAGGAAAAACACTTTTCGTATTTTGTAAAATTTTTAATTTTTATGGATTTTGGATATAAAAGCACACAATAATATGTAAAGCACACAACATAAGATTTTGTATATAAAAGCACACAACAATAAGTAAAGCACACAACATAAATAAAGACTCCTCCCAAACCTAAATGTCACAGTGTCCTCATTGTGACGCCTACAGCATAGCAATCACATACAAATCCAACAACCTAAAGGACACTACTAACAAGAAGAATGGAAAAGAAATAGATAATACAGTAAAAGAAGGTTCAAGGGAAGAGAATACCAGGTAAGAGCGAAGAATTCCCCCAAACCAGTTGCAAAAATAGGGAAAAATATCAACCGCGCAAATCCTATCATCGTTTGGCTACGCACGAAACCCAAAAAGAAAGGGTACTCGATCGAGCCCTATGACACTCAATCGAAGAACCATCTGGCGAGTACCAATTCTGCATTTAAAATAAATGCGCACACAAATCACAATCAATACAACTTAAAGCGCGTAACAGTAAATCAAAAAGTAGCGCATGTGCTACACACAAGCATAAGTAACACCAATTAATAGTCCAAGAGAAAATAAATGACAAATAAAGTTCTTGCTCATCAAACTCAAAGTCTAATGTAAAATATGAGCAATGTTCATTTCTTCCAGTCATCATCACTTGGTAGGAAGTAGGGCATTTCATCCGTCATAGGAGCTTCATCAAAAACTTTGACTGGCTCCTCTTTGAAAATCTCGGCCTCCAAAGCATCCAACTCGACTTCTATGTCAACACTCGCATTACAACTATAAACCATCTCAGGAGGAGGTTCATCTCCATATATCAATTTCTCTATTTCATTTACTTCCTTGCTCCATGGATATGACGCAATAGCAGAGGCGTCAGGTGGATTCCTGTCAAAATATAAAGCAAGGTAATCGTCAAAAGTAGAATCAAGAGCATTAATCATATGACAAGAAGCCTTTAAATCAAGAGGACGTGATGCTTTATCAAGACCAAAAGTGATAGTATCATCGCCAATGTTGAACATAAGACTCCTATGTCTAACATCTATAACCGCCCCTGCAATATGCAAGAATGGTCGTCCTAGAATAATAGGAACACGAGAATCTTCAGATATATCTATCACTACAAAGTCGACTGGAATGAAAAATTTTCCTATCTTAATTGGCACATCCTCTAAGATACCCATAGGGTGCTTAATAGACCTGTCAGCCAATTGTATAGTCATGTTAGTACATTTAAGCTTAGTCATGTTTAATTGGTTGCAAATTTTATATGGCATGACACTGACGCTTGCTCCTAAATCACATAAAGCATTGTCAATAGATAAAGGGCGTATAGTACAAGGAATAGAAAAACTCCCTGGATCCTTAAGCTTAGGTGTAGAATTGTCTTGTAATGTGGCATAGCATTCATGAGTTAACGCGACAGTCTCCACTTCATCAAAAGACCGCTTCTTTGACAAAATTTCTCTTAAAAACTTAGCATAAGCCGACACTTGAGTTACCAATTCAGTAAATGGCACTGTCACTTGAAGATTATTTACTACCTCCATGAACCTCCCAAATTGTTGTTCAAGCTTGGATTTCTGAAATCTTTGGGGAAAAGGTAGTTGAATTTTGATTGGCTCGGCTTCTTTTGCATTAGAAGTACTTTTGGAAACAATTTCGTCAGTTACAGGAGTGCCTCGATCGAGTCCAGTGGTTACTCGATCGAGTTCAGGAGTGACTCGATCGAGCCTAGGTTGTACTCAATCGAGGAACCTACTTTTGTCCAATGACATAGCTGAAACATGGGAAAAATCATCCATTAGGGGGATGCCTCGATCGAGCATATGGTGTACTCGATTGAGCCTATGGTGTACTCGATCGAGCAGCTTGGTTCCTCGATTAAGCTTAGTTGGGCTCGATCTAGGATCGTCTGCAGTTCTCACTTTTTCGGTTTTTTCTTATCCCGTGTTTTATCTTTGCTTAATTCTTTCTCGTCATCACTCAATTCCAAGTTACCCTATCCCTTAGGATGTATATAGGGAACCACATATTCATTAATGGTCATGTCCGGACCGTGATAAGAAGTACCACTCCTCAAAGAAATAGCGTTAACTATTGCTTATGTGCTTGTTTACCTTAAGGAGGAAGACCAGACTATTTTGAAGGATTTTGAGCCGCCATTTGAGCAACTTGAGTATCCAACATCTTGTTATGAGCCGCAAGTTCGGAGTTTTGAGCCTGATACCCGTCGTTGCGAGTACCAAAAATTAGATTTATAATTTCCTATTAAGACTAACCTAGGCTAGTGGTAACAGGGTCGAACCACAAGGAGGCGAATGTAATTTCTATTTGTCTAATTTAGTCTAAGGTAACGAAAGTGGGGGTTGAATTGATTTGGTCTATACTAATAGCAATAAAAGACAATAAACTAAATAAACGGATAAAACAGATAAAAGAAGGGGGTACTAGGATGGTCGGTTCACTATAGTTTCAAAAGTTTGCAACAAACTAAGTCGGTCTAAATCAAACACATGAGGCTGGAAACAAGAGGTCCTCTCGATCCACTCTTAACAGATAGCATCTTTCGATCTCGCTATAAGTCCCTAATATCACTAATACTGACTCTCGTCCTGAAAAGTGATTTTTAATCTAAACTTTACCTATCTTTCGATCTCAGCATAGTTTAGTCATTTTAATTGGTGATCTAACAACTGTCCCTATCTCTCGATCTAATGGGTCAGTCGTATCCTAAACATTCAACTAGTCGTGTGCAATCGATTCGTCGAATAAAGAATTAAAACAATTAAAACAAAAGTAAAACCCCACGAGGTCAGTCGATCGACCAAGTATGTCAGTCGATTGACTGACACGCGATTCAGTCCGCACTATTCTACGCCGCCTACATTATAATTCCCTTACATCCTAGCACGAATAATTTAGCTACTCATACTAAGAATGATAACAACAATAAGATTCATCATTAAATCTACGGAATTCATGATTAAGACGATTGAGCAAATAGACAACATAAAACAATAATATCGGTTTTGGGAAACTAGCTAGCAATTTCTATACTATCAATGCGATAAAGATAAACTGAAATATAACAGAAGGAATACCGAAATTTCAGAGGAATGATTAAAAGCTCGAACGAAAATCCTTTGCAAAACAATATTTTCGAACCCTAATTATTGATAAACTAAACTGAATGTAAAACTAGGTAAATTTCTGGATGCAAATCTCTGGAAACTAGGTTACGTTATATAGCAAATATACGTAACACTTATTATCAAAACCTAAACACAATGGGCTTCAAGTTCCTCGATCTTTTAATTCTCGTCTGAAGCAGCGATGTGGTCGATCGACTAAGCAGGGCGGTCGATCGATCGACTAGCGATGTCTGAGCTTCGAGCCGTGAGTTGGTCGATCGACTGAAGGTAGTGGTCGATCGACTGCTCTAGCTGCTACTTGACTTCTATGATCTCGTGGATTTGTCTTTCGGGCCTTGAAATGCGCACTAAGCTCGTTCCTTAAGTGAATACTCCACGTCAAAATGCAATGCATGATACTCGGGGACGGATTTAGCTCAATTTCCGTTGAATTCTTCACATTTCTACAATAATGTACAAAAACACGAAAGTAGACGGAAATAGGGAGAATAATAGGTTAAACTACTAAAATGAGCTCTAAAATGCGTGTAAAATGAGGTATAAAACATCATATAAAAGACACGCATCAAACTTCCCCAAACCAAACCCTTGCTTGTCCCTAAGCAAGAACTAGACTCGATCCTAAAACCTAATGGAACGAGTTCAATCTCAGAGCGAATTACAACATGTAAAGCCTAAACCAATTTAATGCAATAACTAAAAATCAATTAGTAATGCGAATCATGCAAACGAGTTATAAGGTCGTTAAAAACTGCTAAACCGTCAACCATAGAGACTTATCAAATCGGACTCTCACGGGTCGCTCAAATAACTCATAAGCACAGGTGAATATATAAGAGGATAGAAAGAATTCATTTTTGTAGAGACTCTCACCTAACTACGACCTATGAGAACATGCTTGCAGTATAATATGAAAGTAATCTCTATGACCGTACATATGCATTCCAACCAACAAATGACCATGACACATGCCGAGGTATATATGTGGATATGTGAGGTATGGGTAAGAAGAGGCAAAACATTTATGGAAAAGTGGAGGTACAGGTGATCAAGCTAGTACCCAAACGGAACCATATGGCAACATCCTTCTTCTTGCTCAAAATCAAACGAAACGGTGCTATAGCAAGCACAAATCTCACAATCTCCAGGTATAAAAGTAATCAACTAACTCCCCATAAGATACTAATGCAACATGGGAGCAAAAATCGCCAAAAGATAAGGATTATGAACTATGCGAATTGATTTCTTTTTTCTTTCGAACCTCAGTCGATCGGCCAGAATTGGCAGTCGATCGACTGCTATGAACAGTACAGAACTCTCTTTTTTCATTTTTTTCGAATCATTTTTTTTTCTTTTTGTTTTTTTTTTCTTTCCTCCTTCATTTCATCTTCCCAACAAAATCTCAAATAAGAGCAAATGCTACCAAAAACTAAGTAACAATCCCAAGAACATAGACTACTAGCTTGACAAAGGACAGGCTAAATGTAGGATGTAGTAAATAGGACAAAAAGGATATTTTTGGCAGTGTGGAGTTCATGGGTAAAATGAATAAAGGGAAACCTCTACCACATGTGTCGACAGACCACAAACCGAATGCATATAGGTATTAAGTAGATTAAGTTCATATTTATGCACATTTATGTAACATGCCTCATAAGGAGTACTACTCACATCCTAGATAAACTGGTCATAGATGTCACCAGTTATAGGCTCTAAATCTTAGAAATATGATGTAGCTTGCCAAAATTCTAAGTCAAGTCTCAAGTTTAGCAAACAGTTAACGAAAACTCGTAGGTATGCACTTATATGATTCTACTAATAACATGTTAATCAAGCAAGGCTTAGGCAAAACAGGTGCAAATGCAATGTCATCATTGAAATATTACCGTTCCGACACGACCTATATGCTAAAATAAACATGCAATTTTTGAAATTTTTGAAATTTTTGAATTTTTGGTATACATATATAAAATGAATTAAACAATGCAAAACAGAATGTAAACGTGAATACAAGCAAATGATATGCGACGCAAAACCCTTCCCCAAACCAAATTGCACAATGTCCCCATTGTGCAAAATCATGTAATGAAGAAAAGAGAAACGGGAATTTGCGAGAAAATGAAATAAATAAAATATGAAGTAAAGACTTAGAAACTCACAAGACTTTAAGCGCAGCAAAGGAAACCTCCCCAAACCAGCGTGAGCTAGGAGGTTTCAGTAGCCAGCAGTGCTACTAATAAGTACCTGAAAAGACAAACAAAGTACCACGCATAAATCGAGAAAGCAATGATGAAGCGGTATTATGTGCAAAATTGAGAAAAATCGAAGAAATAAACAAAATGACGGAAGATAAAGTGGAGTAGAAAACTCCCTTAATTCTGCAAATCGACCAAACATAGCAGGAGAGAGGTCATGAACAAGTACAGCAGTGCAGGGCGGTCGATCGACCACATAGCCCGGTCGATCGACTAGGGTGAAAGGAACAGTAGCTCCTGGAAACTGCAACGCAGTCGATCGACCAATGTTGTCAGTCGATCGACTGAAGATACTGCTGTAACTTCTTATCAGGGGCGGCTATGGGCCGGTTCAGGCTAAGCCCAGGAACTGGGCCTCCAATTTTTTTGGGCCTCCAAAATGCTTGTTTACAGAATAAATAGATATTAACCTATGATATTATTAGCAAAAATAGAGTGGTGTAGTGGTTCAATCATTGTATATATGCCAAGTGGTCCGTATTCGATTCCCATTGTGCTCACTTTTTTTTCCCCTTTTAAAATATCGACAACATCTTAACATATTTTGGGGGCCTCCGTTTTGTTCGTGCACATGGCCTCCAAATTAGTTGAGACGCCCCTGCTTCTTATTTCTTCGTATTTGCTCAATTACTTGAGCTAATGAGGTCTAAAAAGCTGCAAATGCACAATAATACGCGCCCAAAATTGCGCAAAACCCAAAGTAAAGTCTAAAGTACTTAAAAATCCTAAGCAACAAAAATAAATGCGAAGTTTCGTGCACAGAAAAGCAATAAAAAGTGTCTAACAAAAGCAAATAAAATGTTTGTAAAACATGTGATCAACTAGTAGTTGATCAAGAACGGCCACAGAATGGCCCACTTGGTCGGCTTCTGGCTACTAGAGGTAGCCTCAACGGTGCTTATCTTATCAGCTGCACCCTTCTTAGCTTCTACGTCCGCCGAACTCAACGGATCAACAACTTCATCATCTCCCCAGTCAATGATCTCCTCGGACACGTCAGAATCTAAATCGGACTCTCTCACTTTGACCGACTCGTCATCAACTTCCTCATCAGTGCCATAGCTAAGGCAACCAAGACCTCCTCTTTGAATGATCGGTTCCCTCACAGCTGGAGCAACATGTGGCTCTAGCTTCCCCAAACCAGCTCCTGCAATATCAGAAATAGACAAATCTTCCTCCAATTTGCTCCCAATCTGGGGCGGAGGGGTTATGACAGGAATAAGAGTAGAGACAGGCATATCAGGAAGCACAAAGTATGATTTCTTTTCAGAAACCGTATTACAGGTGACTGGCCACATAGGGTCCTTCTTCCTAGTTTGTTTGGCGAAGACAATAGAATAATTCCCCACTTTGAAGGTCGGGGTCCCGTAACCAACATCAATAATCGCACCAAAGCGGTGTGCGAGAAATGGCCTACCTAGAATGATAGGTATGTGGGCATCCTCAAGCATATCTAGGACTACAAAGTCTACGGGGAAGAAAAACTTCCCTATTTGCACGGGGATGTCTTCTAGACGCCTATAGGTGGACCGCAGATCGGTCGACCATCCGAAGCTGTCATGTCCGTGATCGCAAACCTAGTCAATTTTAGCTTCCTAGCAAGACTTAAGGGCATGACGCTAATGCTAGCTCCTAGGTCACATAATGCCTTCTCAATAGAGAAGATACCTATATCACAAGGAACGGAAAAGCTACCCGGGTCTTCTAGCTTGTGAGGTGCAGTGTGAGTCAAGTAAGAGCAAGTTTCCTCAGTTAGTGCAACAGTATGCACGGTTTCAAGTGACCTCTTTTTAGAAAGCAATTGCTTCATGAACTTCATATAAGCGGGCACTTGATTCACTAACTCAAGGAAAGGCACTTGTACGTTAAGACTAGGAACAACATTTTCAAATTTACTGAAAGATACCTGTTCCTTTGTCGGCACTAGTCTCTCTAGATACGGGGCTGTAAGAAGCAGCTTAGCCCTTTCCTCTAAATCACGCATGCCGGCATCCCTGGACTTAGGCTGAAAGTCCACCACCTTCTCTTTATCGAAGCTTGAACCCTCTTCAGACCGTCTCAAATGTGAGCCATTGACCGACATTGGGTCGAACTTCGGAATTGGGACGGACCCATCAGCACTCGGGTCTTGCCCCAATACTTTCAGAGTTGTCGTACCCCGAAACGGTCTCTCAAATTATTGGGCATTGGAGGACGAAATTTCTAAATATCAGCAGTGGCCTCAGTCGATCGACCACCTTGCTCAGTCGATCGACTGAGATCTACAGTTCCAGAAGCTCCTGTAACCCGCACTTCAGTCGATCGACCGGGTATATCAGTCGATCGACTGATATACCTGGTAGACGCCTTTTTCTTTGTATTACTCGTTACAGCTTTGTTCTGACTCGGTTTCGCCTCATCTTTTGCAGTGGCATCCTCGAACATATCAGGCCCCTCCAGGGTAGACCCACTCCTAAAAGTTATGGCATTTAGGGTCTATTTCTGGTCAGTTTGAGTCGGTAAGTGTCCCGGAGCTCGAGTGGTACTCTTGCTAGCCAACTGAGCAATTTGGCTTTCTAAAAGTTTCATTCCAGCCTCTCTAGCTTGGGACTCCTTTTGCAACATATTCTTCAACTCAGCAAACTCGGAATTTTGAGATTGTTCTTTCTTTGCGGCACATAGGGAGGTTTTTGATATTGTTGTTGCTTATGATGAGGGGGTACATAGGCTTGCTGCTGCTGCTGCTGCTGCTGCTGCGGAGGTGGAGTTGGATTTAGGACATTCTGGCTACTCCACCTCAAGTTGGGATGAACATTAGGCTCATAGTAGGTGTTTGTCTGCCTATAGTGTTGAAATGCAGCACAAGACTCGAAAGGACTGGGACAATTCTCTGAGACATGTCCCTCAGCTCCACACCTTCTGCAGACGAAGGGACCGTCTGACACAGCATTTACTTGGTAAATACCTCCTTTTGAAGCTCCTCCCAGTTCATACTTGTCAAATCTCGCAGTGAGAGCTTCAAGTGCAGCTACTGAAGGAGTTTCAAAGACACCCCTCCTTTGATTCCCCGGAATTCCCATACTCGACCTTGTGGGTGGCTAAGTCATCGATGATCTTCCACCCCTTAGTCTCTCCCATATTTTCAAGATATCGGCCATTGGCATGACATCCAAAATAGCCCTCGATCGTCATACGACCCGTTGTAGAAGCGATTGCAAAGACTCCATTTTTCGAACCCATGGTGCGGTATGGTTCGCACCAGCTTCTTGACACGAACCCATGCTTCATGAAAATTCTCATCCGGCCCTTGTTTAAAGCTCGTGATCTGAGCTCTAATGGCGTTAGTCTTCGAGGCAGAGAAGTACTTTTTGTAAAATGCCAGGGCTAAGGAATTCCAGTCGGTGATCCCATGAGCGGCTCGGTCCAGATCTCCATACCACTCCCTTGCATCGTCACGGAGTGAGAATATAAACATGGTCTCCTTTATCTGGTCCTGGGTCACACGGTCGGCGGGGTATAGAGCGCGATGAATCGATAAATATCTCCATATGCTTGTTTGCATCTTCATTTGCAGCTCCCCCGAATCAGTTCCTCTCAACTAGGTTGATATAGGAAGGCTTTGGTTCGAATTTCCTATCAGCTCCAGGTAATTCGAATCCCTTGTAAAGATTTTCTAATTTTTGTCGGCTCAGAATGACTTGCTATAGTTGCTTCTTCAGCCATGACTGGAATTTCTGGAGATGTGACTGTCTCAGCTGAAGAAATAGAAGCAGGAGATGTGGGTGGATCTTCCTCGAACAGAGCGTTCTCGTAGTAGCTTGACAGAGTACTCAGCTCTTCCTCTGTCGGTAATACCCTTTGTGATCGTCTCAACTCGCGCAAGGATTTCTCAAACTCAGGATTGAACGGTACTAGTTCACCACCCTGTGACCTGCGCATAAGAAGAAACTACAAAAAGAATATAAGAGAAGTTTAAGGAACGGTACTAGTTCACCACCCTTAAACTAAGAAAGACTAAATAAAAACAACTAAAAATTAGAACAATTGCCTCCCCGACAACGGTGCCAAATTTGATACCCGTCGTTGTGAGTACCAAAAATAAGATTTATAATTTCCTATTAAGACTAACCTAGGCTAGTGGTAACAGGATCGAACCACAAGGAGGCGAATGTAATTTCTAATTGTCTAATTTAGTCTAAGGTAACGAAAGTGGGGGTTGAATTGATTTGGTCTATACTAATAGCAATAAAAGACAATAAACTAAATAAACGGATAAAACAGATAAAAGAAGGGGGTACTAGGTTGGTCGGTTCACTATTGTTTCGGCGGCAGCAAACTGAGTCGGTCTAAATCAAACACATGAGGCGGGAAACAAGAGGTCCTCTCGGTCCACTCTTAACAGATAGCATCTTTCAATCTCGCTATGAGTCCCTAATATCACTAATACTGACTCTCGTCCTGAAAAGTGATTTTTAATCTAAACTTTACCTATCTTTCGATCTCAGCATAGTTTAGTCATTTTAATTGGTGATCTAACAACTGTCCCTATCTCTCGATCTAATGGGTCAGTCGTATCCTAAACATTCAACTAGTCGTGTGCCCTCGATTCGTCGAATAAAGAATTAAAACAATTAAAACGAAAGTAAAACCCCACGAGGTCAGTCGATCGACCAAGTATGTCAGTCGATCGACTGACACGCGATTCAGTCCGCACTATTCTACGCCGCCTACACTATAATTCCCCTACATCCTAGCACGAATAATTTAGCTCCTCATACTAAGAAGGATAACAACAATAAGATTCATCATTAAATCTACGGAATTTATGATTAAGACGATTGAGCAAATAGACAACATAAAACAATAATATCGGTTTTGGGAAACTAGCTAGCAATTTCTATACTATCAATGCGATAAAGATAAACTGAAATAGAACAGAAGGAATACCGAAATTGTAGAGGAATGATTAAAAGCTCGAACAAAAATCCTTTGCAAAACAATATTTCCGAACCCTAATTATTGATAAACTAAACTGAATGTAAAACTAGGTAAATTTCTGGATGAAAATCTCTGGAAATTTGGTTACGTTATATAGCAAATATACGTAACACTTATTATCAAAACCTAAACACAATGGGCTTCAAGTTCCTCGATCTTTTAATTCTCTCAAAGCGGCGATGATGTGGTCGATCGACTAAGCGGGCGGTTGATCGGTGACTAGCGATGTCTGATAGAGCTTCATTGCCGTGAGTTGGTCGATCGACTGAAGGTAGTGGTCGATCGACTGCTCTAGCTGGTACTTGACTTCTATGATCTCGTGGATTTGTCTTTCAGGCCTTGAAATGCGCACCAAGCTCGTTCCTTAAGTGAATACTCCACGTCAAAATGCAATGCAGGATACTCGGGGACGGATTTAGCTCAATTTCCGTTGAATTCTTCACATTTCTACAATAATGTACAAAAACACGAAACTAGATGGAAATAGGGAGAATAATAGGTTAAACTACTAAAATGAGCTCTAAAATGCGTGTAAAAGGAGGTATAAAACATCATATAAAAGACACGCATCAGAGCCCTTTGATTTTGTTGCATTAACAAAGTTTGTTGTAAGAGAGCTCGCAAATCTTCCATCTCTTAATTTGGAGCTTGAGGAAGAGGTTGAATTTGTTGAAAGCCTCCTTGATTTTGCCGAACAAAATTCCCTTGTGGTTGGTTACCACGATTTGGAGGAATAATATAAGCACCTTGCCGCGGAGGGGCTTGAGCATAAGCATTCTGACTCCTTTCAGGGAAGAAGTTAGAATATGGAGTACCTTGCTTGAAATATTGAAAAGCATGAACTTGCTCAATGGTACTCATACACTTTGCCGCAGTGTGGCCATCTATCCCACATCTCTCGCAGGATACTTCTTGTTGAACCATGTGAACCATCTCTTGCTTATTACCCAAAGACTGAGTAGTCTTTAACTCGGCTATTTGAGCCGTTAAGGCCTCCAGCTGCTCCGCAATAGCATTGTCTGAACCACTTCCTCTCTTACTTCCTCTGGGGTTACCATACTCAGTTGTGTGAGTAGCTATCTGATCAATCATCTTCCAAGCATTACCATCATTAGTATTATCTTGGAATTTCCCATTAGCAGTTGAATCAAGCAAGGCTCTATGATCATCACACAACCCGTTATAAAACTCGTTGCAAAGGAACCAAATCTCAAAACCATGGTGAGGGATGGGCCGAACTATCGCTTGAAACGAACCCAAGCTTCATTAAAATCCTCAGTATGACCTTGCTTAAAACTTGTAATTTGACTTCTCAGTGCATTAGTTTTCTGTGGTGGAAAATACCTCTTGTAGAATACAAGAGCCAATGAAGTCCAGTTGGTAATTGCGTCGGTCTCTAGATCTAAGTCCGTAACCACTCAGCTGCATCATATATCAATGAGAAAGGAAATAACGTCTGTTTCACCTGATCTTGAATCACCCCGGCTGTCAAAGGAATAGATCAGCAGTATGTAACAAATTTATCCATGTGCTTTGCGGGGTCTTCTCCTGCTTTTCCTCCAAATAAATTCCCCTCAACTAGGCTTATGTAAGAAGGCTTGATCTCAAAAGTCCCTTTATCAGTGGTAGGGATCTTGAAGCCTTTAGGAATAGAGTCAACCGTGGGTTCAGAGTGACTGGATAATGTCGGCATCTTTGGTGTTGTAGGAGTAACTGGTGAAGAAATAAGAGTGTCTTCTTCTAAGGATGAATCTTCTACAAAAGTATACCGTACGTTGTGAACTGTACTCAAGTCTTCCACTTGACTTACTTCTCTTTGAAATTTTCGTCTGTAGCGAAAAGTCTTTTCTGGCTCGGGATCAAAAGGTATAATCTCTAATCTGTTAGACCCGGGCATACACGAAAACAACAAGAAAAGATAAAACTGTCTCAAGGAACTGATGCTCCTTGAGACAAAAGAGACAAAAATAAACAAAAACAACTAGAAAAATTGTTGCCTCCCCGGCAACGGCGCCAAATTTGATAATGCTAAAGTCGTATCACCTTAATCAAAGTAAACCTAAATTACTACTAACTAATAGCTAGCGGTAAGAAGGGTCAAATCCACAGAGAGGCGAGGTAATTATTCTTGTTTGTCAATATTCAAGCCTGTCTTTAAGTAACCAAATTTATGGGGGTTTTGATTGATTGATTTGTAGCAACTAATAACAATCTAAATAAAGATGAATAACAATAATATTAAAGAGTCTAGGGATCGGGTTCACTAGGTAGTCATCAAAGGGTAAGGTTTAATTCATTGATTGATCAATTTATATTGTTGAAAGTCATACGATCGGTCGATTATAATATGTCTTTTTAGATCTAACTTAACATGCAATCGCTATTATTAAGTCGGTCTAATTCAATTGTCGTGGCCTATACTAGTCTTAACCCTGTCGGTGATAATCCTAGTTCATGCAAGAGTAATTAATCAATTATGATCAGTAATTAATCAAATAGATTTAAGACGATAAATTAAACAACAATCAAAAGGCAATTTAACAATCAATTCATAAGTAAACCCATTTTCTAACAACCTAGATTCCCCTTCTCCCTAGATTAAAGATTTAGCTACTCATGTTAAAGGGAAGAACAATAATATCAATGATAATGATAAATATAATTAAAAGCATAAAAGGTGAATAAGTAATTGAATTATAATTATTGAAGAAAGATTAGAACAATACCGTAATTAAAGGCAATAGATCCGAATGCTAAATTAATGTAAACTAATCTAAAATATTGTAAGAGAGTTTTAGAGTAGCTATACCAAACCTACGGAAAATAAAGCGTAAATAAACTAGAGTACAATATTAGGTATTTATAATAAAACATAACCGACTTAAGGAAATTTGCGGAAACTATTGGAAACTTTGGTTCCTCGATCTAGCCTTGGGTTACTCGATCGAGTCACCACTTCCTCAATCGAGCCCATGCTCAGTTGATCGAGGAATCACTCTGTTTTCTGCTCATTTCTTCGTGTTGTCTTCTTAACTTCTCTTCCTTCATTCTTATGGATTCCCGTGCCATGCTTCGTGTATTCCTTCATGCCCACCCCGCGATGCCCATTTCATTCCTTTGCTCCTCAAATGCATCATTCCTGCATTAAACATCAAATGACGGAAGTATCATCGTTCTAACATAAAAGGCATGTAAATGATATAATTTAGCACAAAAACCGTATCAAAAGCAATTAAGAGGAGGCATAAATATGTATAAAATTATGACTCATCAAATGAACTCAAACACGTTTGAGTTCTGACCAGAACACCTCATTGAGGCACGAGGCACCTAGTGGTGTTTAGGGCCTTCTGTTTCGGTCAAAACTCGGTTTTGGCTCATTCGATCCGTACTTTGGACCATGTTATGCATGTTTTAGCATGTTAAGGTCATAAAACAGATAAAAGACATGAAAGAAGAGGATTTTTACAACCTCATACTTTCATGCTAAGCTTGAGACGAGAAATCGACGAAAGTGTAACAACTTGTTTGGTCGGAAAAATCGGTAGAAAACAGTTTTAGCAATGTAGTGAGTGTTTTGTTTAATTTGGTGAGCGTGTTCTTGGTCGAGATGGTCGGTCAAGTGATTTAATGCACGATAACGGTACCAAACAATGTGTATGGCTTGTATCTTCGATCGGTAGGTCAAAAATACGTGTCGGTTTGTGACTTAAGAAGTTGAGTCGAGAATTTTAAGGGAGAAATGAGGGGGCGGACACTCGCGTACCTTCAAATGGTGGTATTTGAGGGGTATTTATAGAAAAATGGGTGGTTGTGTGCGTTTTGAGCGACGTGGCCGCATGGGCTACTCGAAGAGGCGCGGGTCTTCGAGCTGTCTTGTCACTATCACACAATTGAAATCATGATTTGTTCTATCTTAGGTTTTAGATGACATGAATTGTACTTGACCATTCAAGTATACCGGGTATACTTAACATGGAAGTTTTGAGAAGTTTGTTTTTTGTGTTTGACTCGATTTGACTCATAGTTGGAGTCGGGATTTGAATTTTTGAGTCGGTTTTTGGTCCGGTGTCGGTTTTGACTCTAGTTTGTGTCATTGCGACCCCGTCGTCGTGTATTAACCACCCCAGGTACGTTTGAAAAGTTTTGAAATGTCTTGTTTTCGAAATCATTTTAATTTTTCCGACGTATAGTTATACAAAACTGTCGATTAAACGCTGCGATTCCTAAGCATGTTGTAGTCCGATAATCATCGGGTGTTTGTTGGAGACTCGACAGATACTTGGTATCTAGAAATACGATACATGTATAATATACGTATACTATACCCATTTTATATACTCACACCTCACCTTATACACCCTTATCCATCCATCAACCCTATCCAAACACAATCTCACCATATCCACCAATTTTAGAGACAAAAGAGAGAAAGAGAGATGAGAAGAAAAAGGGAGATTTTATCCCTCTGCCTCGAGTTCATAAGGTAAAATTGTCTCACTAGTTTAATTATTATTTAATTTATACCGTGACCCGCCTCAACCTTGACCCGCCGTAAAATCGCCGTTGACCACCCTATTGACCGTGTAAATTGGGGGTTTAACCGAGTCTATAGGCTGTTAATTGTGCTGTTTTTATACCGTCTTAAGACGGATTTTTGACCACCAAAATGGGACTGACTTGGGGCGGCATTGGATGAGGTTATTGTGGGTAGTGAGGGGACCTTAGTGGTAGCCGTTGATGGTGGAATGGGTGGCTGTGGTGGTCGGATTTAGGCGTTAAAGGGGGAGGCACGGGTTGTTGTTGTTGTTTACTGGTGTTGCGTCGTGGTGGCGAAATCACCAGCATGGTGGTCGAGGGTTGGGTCCACCGTGGTCAGGGGGGACCACGGTGGTGGCAGGCAGCTGTGGCGGTGGAGGAGTGTCGTGGTGGTGTTATTGTAGTTGTTGCGGGTTGTTATTGTTGATGCCGTTAGTTGTTGTTGGTTGGGGCTGCTGCTGGCCGTGGCCCACCGTGGCTGGTGGTGGTGTCCACGGTGGTGGCAGTGGTTGATCTTGAGTCGAGTTCGGGTAGTGTATAAGACGGGTTTTATTTAGTTAATTAGTTCGTATATAATTTAATTAGATTAGAATAGTTAGTAATTTATCGTATTTAATTATCTTGTTTAGGAGACGATTTTGTTAGACGGATTTATGAGACGGATCTTGATGTATCGAGTAGCTTATGGAGATTTGCTAAAAGGCAGGTTAATCCTACTCAGTTCAATATTGTGTTTAATTGTTAAATGAGTTGTTTGTCATTTAATTACGTTGATAGAATCTGTAATTGGCATGTGATACGGTATCTTGCATATTTGTGTTATTTTACATGTTGGAGGACTTGATTGGTTATTTGTTGTATGGAGACGGAAGGCGGTTAGGAGATCGTCTTCCGCATGAGTCGCCTCTTGGAGTTTCCCGCTCCAAGAGGGATGTGCACATTAATGACTTGAGTTTGGAAGGACGCATGTGGTGAGGCACGACGTCTGGCAGGGCATCCGAGTCGCTCTTGGGTCTGGTACCACCGACGTGTTCGGAGTACCTTGTGTGAGTGTGGTGTCGTGGACGTGATCCTGGCACCAGTGGTTGGGGTACGTCTGGGCGTGTCCCGGTATCGGCGTGACGGTCGGGTAATTTTGTGTCATTCATATCATGGTCATTTTGATGACTCATGCACTTGAGTCGTGTCACACTTTATTTATCGTTACTGACGTTGTCTGTCTGTGTAATTGTCACCTATCTTTGGGTGGCCTGTGTTGATCCATATGATATTCTTTGGTCATATGGGGAGGAGGTTAAGTACAGGTTTGCTCGTTGACGTGATCGGGATTCGGGCCGCGCTACGGACTTTGGAGTTGAGTACATAGTCACTAGGTAGATGACATAGTCATAGACGAGTTGTATTTCATTTATTCATTAGTTTATGTTTGTAATAACTAAACTTGTTATTTATTTAAAGAAGTTTCTTAATTGTAATTCCGATTTCACTACCTCGGGAAACCGAGACAGTAACATTTCCTAATTACCTTGGTGTGGACATGGGCCCACGGGGGCGCTTGGGAAACAAGCGTTTGCATTTGTGGAGTCGCCACCAATTTTTATGGGAAATTGGAACCGTTCGAATACCTCGTGTCATATCAAGACACAAAGTAGTGACATGAACACCAAGAACTCGTTACCCTTAGCATTCTATGTCTAGAATGACTCTCGTGGATGCCAATGAACACGGATGTTCACAGAGATCTGGAGTAAGGCGTGAGGGTACGTATTAGGAAGCTCTTTTGATTGAACACCTAATCCCGCCCGCCTCGATAGCGGCCTCTACTAATGATTAGGGAAAATCGTCTATACTCGATATATCGTCGATTATATGAATGCAATGTAACATCCAAGTTTTGATCCTAGCATGTGAAGATTAAATAAGTCGGTGAACAATTAATTTAACAAACAATTGGGTCAAAGTTGGGATTTAAGGTTCAATTACATGTGAAAACATACAAATGATACAAAATACAATGATAAATACAATAAAGGAAAATTACAATAATAATAATTACAATAATTACATCGGGATTAGCGATTTATGTCGAAAATACTTCTAAAATGGATAATTTAAGAAAAAGAATAAAGGAATGAATCAACGAACAAATCATTAGGCGATAATACGGTTAATAGTTAATTATACGTAAACTAATTAATCAGGTCAAGGCAGAACGGAAGTTCAGAGACAGAAGTCAACCTGGAACAGGCGCAGCATGACTGCGCCCTTTGGAAGAGCGCAGCGATTCTTTGCGTCTGTTTCCAAGGGTGAGTTCTCGCCGTGAAGCCGAAGCGCAAATCGTTAATATTAATTGATGATTTTAAGGATTGATTATGATAGCTAACTCGGATAGAAGTGATTTAATTCATTAATTACATATGAATGAGTCATAAAGGCAGTAAAACATGGATGAAACGAATGTGAACGAATTAATTACATGGATGAAAGATTGATTAGTGACATGGGTGAACTAAATAGATTAAACATGATGAATTAATGACGAACTAATGACGAATATGACAATAGACAGATGGAAATATATCAAAGATCGAATTCCAAAAACTCAATATGAATGAATCGAATCTCTACAACCCGGATTGATTTTAATGACGAAAACCCGCAAATATTGGATTATAAGGGATTTAAATCGAATTTAGTGATTAAACTATATGCGTTAATGAATGATAAATAGTGTACATGTGAAATTATTATGCTATTATATCAAAGAATTGACGAACAAGACGAAAACAAAACAAAAGAAAATGAATTTACAGAGGACGAAGGAAGAAGAAAGGAAGCAGGAACTGCGGCAGCCTCACGAAGAGGCGCGGTAGGTACTGCGCTCCTTCGAAGAGGCGCAGCAGTTGCTGCGTCCTTTCTCGACGGTTATTTTCTAGTAATCCGTAAAAAGGGTTTTAAACATGGTTTTATAAATCGATTTTAATAAGTATTTTCGACATAAATCTTACATTAATGATACAAAAAGTAAATAACAATAAATAAAATAGAGATTTACACCCTCAGACTTACATGTTTGACGAAACGAGATGAACTAAGTTTATGATTAGCGATGCTCGACTCGAATGTAACGAAAGTGCCCTCGTAGGAGGAAAACGATTAAGATTAATTAAGTTGATTAGTTGTGGAGTTGGTCAAATTGGTCGGTCATGCAAACGAGGTTGGTACTCAGAAGGATCCGAGCTTACGTGGTCGAATGTTCAAGCACGTAGACGCCAAAAAGTAAAAACGTGGTCTAGAATGCAAAGGGAGAAGAGAAGGGCGGACACTCGCGTGATAAATATGAGGAGCGAAGGCTCTTATTTATACTAATCACGTGAAAGCATAGGGTTTTCGGAGAGACTTTGGAAGTGAATCTCGAAAAGATATGAAAAAGATACGAAAAATACGCAGAAAAGGACCTGGGAAGAGGCGCAACATGCACTGCGTCCCTTGGAAGAGGCGCAACACCTGCTGCGTCTATTCCCAGGTGGTTTCCTCCTGCGGAAGAAAGATTTCCGTGTTTAGTTTATGAAATAACGGAATAATCTTATTTTCCTTAATATTTTGTATGAATATTACGGGAAATTGTTACCAAAGATTAAAAGATTGTGAAATATTTATAAAATATGAAATAGAAATATCCGGAACATTCCAGAATATTCTGACTCGGGATTTTAACAGTTATCAGAAAATGAAGATGGTTTTAGGCCCGGACTCCAAATGTACTCTAATTACTGTCAAAACGACCGTATCAGCGCGTAGATGACAACTAAGAGGTAGACATAAATGTTTGAGCAATCACTTGACGATAAACTTACAAACTGTCACAAATCATTTCGCGTACCAAACATGCCGCCCAATCATCACCGGGTGGTTTGCGGGAGGTGCAGAAATGAGGTATCTACAGAGCCCCCACTTTGAGTGAGGGTTGGACAAGGCGAAAGTCAAAGTATAGCCATCAGGTAAATGGAAGATTACAACCTGACGACTATGGCGACGCGAGGCGGCTCAAGAGGTCTGAGCCAAGGACCTGTCGTCGGGAATATTTTAGAGTCTGTCGACTATCGGGGAGGGTCGTTTAAAGTCCATTAGACTACGTAAGGAGGCTCGCCAGCCATAAGAAGAGACCATACCTGAGACTTCTTCTCGAGATGCTTCTGGAGGTGCATAGGAGCTAAGGGTAAGCGTAGGAGCTAAGGGTAAGACCTAAAAGTTACGTAAGGATTTGTGCTAGGGTGTGGGGCCCTAAAGGAAAGCATCAACGGGAAGGAGGCCCGAATACAATTTCAAACTAAGGGGTAACTAAGGCTTGAGTGTAGGAACTCTACTGGTTTGGGAACTTCTGGAGAACGACACCTTTATCGCACTCCGCGGGGAAACAAGAAATGTTGTGAGTAGCAGGACACAGGCGGGAACTGCTGGGAGAAATCTGCTTGGGTCGTCTTCAAACAAACTTCGAAGAAAATTGAAAGGGACGATTGTATGTCGTGAACTTTCGTGTTGGGAAACCTTATCAGGAACTTATCTCCATATCTCAAGAGGGATTGTCGATCCGCTTACTCTCACTGGGGGAATATATTAAAGGCGTGTCGAAACACCTGTGAAGGAATACCTGCTCGTTGTGACAAGCAAAGTCTTGGAAGCGATAAATAACATAAAATAGTCTGTTGTTGGCTTGGAAATGCGGGCCTGAACGAAGAATAATCGTCAAATGGACCAAAAAGATAAAATGGCATCGGGGAAGAGGCGCACCAAAGATGGGCCCACAAATAACGAACTCATAACGAATTTTTGAAAACTCGTATGGAGGGAAGCTAAGGAAGAGGCGTAGCAAGAGCTGCGTCTCTTGGAAGAGGCGCAGCGCCTGCTGCGTCTGTTCCTGAGTGTGTCTTTTCTGCGTAAAAACACGAAAAAACAGAGGCTCATTTCATTTTTTCGAAATACAAATTATCAATTTCTCTCTCAAATCTTAACCATTTCTGCCAAAATTTGATCTAAAAGCTCGCATTCACCATGACTAATCGAGGTATGTATATCATTCTTGCATTAATCTTCTATAATGGATGAATTTGATCGACAAAATTAGGGTTTCCAACCCTAAAATGTCGAAAATTTGGGGCTTTTCCCCCAAATGATTTTGCCTTGAAAAATTGATTTTAGAAATGGCTAATTGGTAGTATAAGGATCATAACCATGTATTTGTTTCGAATTTTCGTTGAGTTTTGAGCATTTGAGTGAAATTGAGACGGTTTCATAGCTAAACCGTAAATTGCTTCGAAAATGGCCTTAGGATTGCCCATTTGCGATGAAACTTGATATTTGGAATACTTGGATGATGGGTAAACTTCCTACCATCTCGAAATTTTGGTTTGTGACGGCTTTTTCAGGACACTTTTCTAGGGCATAATCGCCGTTATAACGAAATGCTGCCGAAATTTCGACTTGAACCCATGACTAGGCTTCAACTTAGGCTTGACTTGACCCAAAATTACCACATGAGTGATCGGGTTTGTGGGAATATTGCCAAAGATTGCGAGAAAAAAGCGATTTCAGGGCTTCCGAAAGCTCGAAAATCCCTAATCGAGGCTCGTCGTCACTTGACGCGGCCTAAATTTACTTTAACGTTGCAGGTGACGAGGCTTCTACTTATGGGAGAGCTCCCATGGAGATAGACACTGCTGTTGACCCTTCTCGTGCGATCGAGGAGGCTTTGGAGGAGGCTTTCACCGCTGCGGGGATGGCTGCTGAGGACGAAGTCCAGGAGGAGGAGGCTGCCGAGGAAGAGGAGGCCCCGAGGCGGGCCAACGTTGGGCGAGGAGGTCTTCAGCTGAGGGGAGCATCTGCGTGGGCTGAGACCTGGGACAGCAGGCACTTGCTTTGGGCTGCGGAGGGTCACCTGTCCTATAGGACGGTGAAGAGCTTGGTAATCCTGAATTCATTACTCATCACTCATCTTCTTTCATCTCATTTGCTCATATCTCTTCCAAATTTATTCAAACTAAAGATAGCTTTTGTTTTAAATCACAATAGGAGGCCGGGAATATCAGATCGTTCTCGGGCTACACGACGGCGATGGAGTGCTACGAGAGGCTGTCGGCGGAGGAGCGCGCCATGATCGAGCAGGGAGCGTTTGGTGCCTTGGTGCAGGCTTGGAGGGATATCGCGAAGAGGAAGATGCGGGATAACCTTAGTCTGGTCCGCGCTTTCTTGGACCGATTCTGGGACACGACTTCCACTTTTCACATGCCTTTTGGTGACGTGGGAGTCCCGTTGGAGGACTACGGCATGATCTCTGGTCTGCCGTGTGGGACTGAGGTGGTGGAGTGGCCGGAGACTGCCATGAGGGTGGACTCGGCCGAGGCTAGGAGGTTGATCGGCTGGAACTTGTCGCCGAGGGCTTTTACAGTGCCTGGTTTGGTGCCTAGTTCTTATGTCTGAGACTACTTTGCGGGGAAGACCCCGGCGCTGGTGGTGATTGACGGGAGAGAGACGGCTCCTCCTCCCTGTACAGCTGAGTAGAGGGCCCGCTTGTGGCATTGGGGGTTTCTGTCTTTGATCTACCTCGGAGACAAGGGAGAGAGGCTGTCGACGAAGCTTCTTCCCTTCCTTTCTGACCTGAGCTCCCTAGGACGTTGGGACTGGGTCATTGCTGGTTTTGCGGTCCTCATCCGCTTCATGAGGGCCATGGTTCGTCCAGAGTTGATGGAGAAGGGGACTTCTTCTGGTGCTGTCGGCCGTGGACTACTGTTGGAGGTATGAACCTTCATTTAGACTGAGATCATTTCCTTTCCTTATCAAATTACGAAAGATTGTTTATTGACTATCTTGCTTCACAGGCGTGGGTGTACTCTTACTTTCCGAGCCTCTCGCCCAAGAGGACGGAGCCGCTGGAGAAGGCCTATCCCGTCGTGAGGGATTGGGTGATGTGTCGCACGAGGAGCAAGCGTTCCTCTCACGGTGTCTACCGGCGGGACGTGAACGCTCTTCAGCTGGACAGCGTGAGCATCTCACTTATATTTGTTTTGCTTCTTTATCACTTTTCAACCGATCATAAGAATGATTCCTTGTTTGTCTTTTCTTAGTGGGTGCCCAGGCCTGGGGCGGAGTACGCTGGCGCGCCTCCTTTTGTGGCTGAGGTCCTTCGACCTAGGAGCTCGAGCCGGCTGCTATTGAGGACGTCGATGGGTCCTGTGTGGTTCTTGGGCGAGCGCTTGGCTCGTCAGTGCTCTCAGGATGTTTTGACGGTTTCCATCGATCCTCCTAGTACGATGTTCAGGGAGTCTTCTGAGGTTGAGAGGGAGGCTGACTGGGCTGGCGTTGGTGGTGACGCCCTTCTTCTTTCTGGTGAGGACTACTCGGCGTTTCTCTACGGGAGGTTGGCGTCCTGGCCGGTTGTGGTAAGCATTTTACTCTCCTTTATTTTTTCTGATTTTGAGAATACGATGAAAGATCATCGATTAATGAGAAACATTTGAATTTGCAGGAGGTCGAGGCGGCGGGCATCGAGCCCCCAGAGTACCCCGAGACCCTCGAGTACACTGACGCGACCGAGAGGACGACGATCTCCGAGCTGCGTGACTTAGACGTGGATGTGACGGATGCTGGCCTGGATGATTGGCAGCATCTGGTTCGGAAGGTGAGCCTCTAATTTGCACGATTTTTGTGTAAGAAAACATTTGATTGAACTTATCTAATTATTGAGAACTTCTTTTTGAAAATGCAGGTTGCGCCATCCCGGTTTGTGGCGTTATAGAGGGTAGCCAACCGGCTGCGAGCTACTGCCGTCAAGGCACTTGTCGGCGGTCGAGGTCGTCAGGTATGAACCTTTCGTTTATATCTTTTCTTCCTAATTTTGATTTTTCAATTTTCTTTTAATTACTTGAAATGATTGACATGAGCCAATTTTGTTGCTTGCAGAGGAGGAGTAAGCTGGAGAGAGAGTTGGCCCAGTCTCGGGAGGAGACAGCTCGCTTGTTGAGGGAGCTCGAGGTTCGTGACGCCGAGGTTGCTGCTCTCGAGGCGAGAGTTGTGGAGTTAGAGGGCGACCGACAGTAGTCTCGTTTTGTTGTTGTTTGTATCTTGCACCTTTGTACATTTTAGGACCTACATTTTTGGACATTTTGGATTTTTGCTTGGGGCTCGAGCCCCCAGTTTGTTGTACATTTCCTTTTTTGACTGTATATGATGGCCTGAGTGCCTTTGCTGATGGGTTGTGTTGCTTGTACCTGCAGGTTAGCTTTGAACAGGTTTGGTAGATGACGGTTTATGCCGTCATGCTTCCGAAGTTTACATAGAAATTAAATAGAACGTACATTTGTATATACATATGGCCTAAATTAGCGCAAAACGAATGACTCAAAGGTGCGAAAAAAATGCAAAAGAAAGTGCCAAAAAATGCAAAAAATTTACCGGAAATGCTCGGACGGTAGGGAGGGTTACCCCCAAAAAAAATGAAAAAAATAGAGATCTATAAGTTAGAAATGTAATGTAGGACGGGAGTGAATTGTTTAAATAAAAGGAATAAATAAAAGAAATATATATAAGTTTTGAAATAAATTAAAATGAAAATGATTTCCTACAATGACAATATACAAGTGTGCTAAAATGACGAAAATGCTGATATTGCCTCGAAATGCGTGCCCGCGAATTTAGGAAACACGAATTATGGCAATTTTGACGTGTTGACCAAAACAATAACCCGTAGGAATAGGAAATTATTCGCTAAGGTATTTAGGAAAGATCCAACGCGGAAAATCACAGAAACATTGCTGAGAAAGAGGCGCAGCATGAGCTGCGTCCCTTTGAAGAGGCGCAGCAGGTGCTGCGCCTGTTCCCAGGTGTCTCCGTTCTGGTAGATTTTAGGAAACAGATTTTAGTATAAATAGAGACGTCGATAGAGCTTTTACTCACACAATTCTTCCGTCTCTTGTTCGTCTTATTACATAAAATTCTCAATATAATCACTCATCATGAATACTTTGGAGATTCGTCTAAAAGAGTGGACCAACGAGTTTTCCAACATGGAGAAGCACGATATGGGTGCTTATAATCTTGGATCTTTGTTGAGCTTGAAGCTTATCAAGGTTGTCAAACCATTCCTAGATGCTTGCCTTGATTATTGGGACCCGAAGTATCATGTTTTTGCATTCCCCGGAGGTGACATTTGCCCATTTCCTGAAGCAATTGCTGCGATCGGTGGGTGGGACCCAGAACACTTGCCTGCTATTCCTTCTACTTCACAAGGGTATAAGAACAAATTTAAAGACTTGCTTGGGTTGACTAGAATTGAGGTGGACCGTTTAGTGACCTCAAAAGGAGTGCGAATGTTGGACTTTATTGACCGATTCATTAACAGGGCCGACCCCACCATTTCTTATGTTGCTAGGCGAAGAGCATTTGGATTTTGCTTGTTGCATGTATATGTCCTTCAAGGGCATGTTGATGAAGACTTGAGAGGTGATCCCCGTCTCCTGGGCCTAGTTGAGCAAATGGAGCTGCGCAGGAGCCCAGCCTGTTTATGTTTAGGAGAGATCCTATTGGGTTTGGATAACAGGATAGCCAATCGTGACCTACCGTATTTGGGAAGTCCCGTTATTTTGCAGGTAAAAGAACGCTTTTTCTCTTCTTTTCGTTTTTTTTTTTCGTTTTTTTTTTCTTTTTTTTTCGTTCTAATACCCGCTTTTGGTAGGTCTGGCTTATGGAGCGTCTTCGATTGATCGAGCCCCCAGTTCATGTTCCTTCTTATCACGCTCGTTCGATTGCAATGAGGACCAGGCTTTACATGGTGGACTTCACTCGAGTCTGCAATTATTGGGAGAATAAATTGAAGAGTGAAGATGGCCCCTTGATTAGGTGGATTGTACCATGGTGGCATCTCAAATCTGTCACTGGAGTATCTTCCTTGGATCCTACCCGATCTGTGCACATTCCTGGCTTGGAATTCATGGTATGCATCTTCCCGGAGAGGCTGATGAGACAGGTTGGACTAAAGCAGACAATCCCGAAGTTTGACACTGTCCCGCAGACTGCTGTGGCGCTTACTACTGAGAGTCGAAGGGAGTGGGCCATTAAATGGGCTCAAAGAAATGTATGGTTCATGAACTCTTCTGTTAGTGCCTTATGGGTGTCGGACTCCTACCAGCGATGGAGGAAAGCTACTACTCCGGAGGAGCGCGAGAGATTGAGGAAGCGCGAGCCCGTTGACTACAAGGTGCGCGAGGTGGAGAAGGAGAAAGAGAAGCATCTGACTGAGGGAGAGGAAGAAGCCGGGTTTCGAGTTGTTCATCCTTCGAAGAAACCAAAGACCTCTCCTGCCGTGGACAAAGTGATTGATAAGAATGGGAAGGCTAGACCGCGAGAAAGACCGTTGGTGATTAGGTCCGAAGTGGCGCAAGAGCGTCCGGCTCGGGGTCGTGACAAGAAATATGACAAGAATGACAAGGGCAAAGGGAAGATGGAGGAATAGCCCAAGTCTTTATTATTATTTACTATTATTATTATTATTGTAATAAGGAGGTGGGTTTTTTAGAATCCTAGCCTATTTTTTATTTTTATTTGGCATTATTATTATGTAACGTATTATTATTATTATTAGGAATGAATGGAATAAAGGAGGTTAATTGGTTATAAAACCGTTGTCATCTTCTATTTATTATTCTTGTCGAATTCCAAATGCAATTGCAAATATCCTTCTATTTATATTTTTAAATTAGTGGGTTGTATCCCGTGAAGGATTGCCTACGTATTGATTTAAAAATGAAATCAAACCCTTGCGCGTAGTTCGAGTAAATTTAAAAGAATAATTGTTCTAAGCAAGAGCTTGTAATGAACTTAGAAGATAAGCATGAGTTTTTTACTTACTCTAGAGGTGCAAATTTAGTTTATTTGATGATATAAGGATGACAATTTGTCAAAGTGCAAGAGCAGAGTGACATTGGCTTATTTCAGCTTGGCCAGGGGCCGTTTATTTAGTGCCACAAGAGCGACACGTGAGGTTACGCGAGGCGCGTTTTTGTTCCTATTCTAGGCATAATACCGTTTTAGTTGGTCAAGGTTTGTTGGGTTGGCAAATTCATTCCCATCTAGGTCTGTGATTCTAACCGCACCCCCTGGAAGTATGGACTTGACTAGAAATGGTCCGGCCCAATTAGGTTTAAATTTTCCCCGTGGATCGACAGGTAAAAGAGCTCAAACCGACTTGAGTACTAAGTCTCCTTCCTTGATGTTCCTTGGCTTGACCCTTTTGTTGAAGGCTCGTTTGATACGTGCTTGATAGGTTTGGACATTATGTAAGGCGCGTAGCCTACGTTCATCTAGGAGGATGAGTTCTTCATATCTATCCCTCTTCCAATCGGCTTCCGGGATTTGACTTTCGAGTAAGATACGCAATGATGGTATTTCTAACTCGACTGGTTGTACAGCCTTCCATGCCGTATGTCAAATAGAAAGGGGTGGCCCAGTGGGCGTCCTAACAGATGTGCGATATCCCCACAAAGCAAAGGGTATTTTGCTTGGCCAATCTCGATAGTTATCAATCATTTTCTTGAGGATTGTGACAACGTTCTTGTTTGCCGCCTCTACCGCGCCATTAGTTTGTGGTCTATATGGTGAAGAGTGGTGATGCCTAATTTTGTACTTGGCTAGCAATTGCTCAGTCTCAGCTTGGAAATGTGATACATTATCGCTAATGATCTCATGTGGGCAACCGTATCGACAAATGATGTTGTTTTATATGAACTTTGCCACGTTTTTAGCCGTGAGACTAGTGTAGGAAGCTGCTTCTACCCATTTGGTGAAATAGTCGATTGCAACTAGGATGAAACAGTGACCTCCTGTTCCGGCTGGGGTTATCTTCCCTATTATGTCAATTCCCCAGGCAGAAAATGGCCAAGGAGATGTCATTGTATAGAGCAATGAAGGAGGGACATCTTTGTACATTCCGAAGATTTGGCGATTGTGGCAATGTCTTACATATTTGATGCAATCGGATTCCATTGTGGTCCAATAATACCCCAAACGTGTGATTTTCTTTGCCATCATGGGCCCACTCATGTGAGGACCGCATTCTCCATCATGGACTTCTTCCATCACTTTCCGCGCCTGTGAATGATCAAGGCAACGTAGGATTACACCAAGAGGTGTTCTTTTGCATAATTATCCTTGCATGAGAACGTATTGGGAAGCTAGTAGGCGTATAGCACGTTGTCCCCTTTTGTCTATATCCTGTGGATAGGTACCGTTGAGCTTGAAATTTAGGATTGCTTGGAACCATGGTTCTTCTGCGATTTCCTCTTCATCGGTGATTTGGTGGACAGAAGCTGGCTCCGACCGTCGTTCGATGCATAAAGGCATTTCCACCATGTCATCTGGCATATTAATCAAAGATGCAAGTTTTGCAAGAGCATCTGCAAATTGATTTTCTTCCCAAGGTAGGTGTAGATAGGTCACGTGATCAAAGAATTGGGCAACTTGGTCTATCCTGGCTTGATAAGGTGCTAGGCTTTCACTCCGGATTTTCCAAGATCCCGTAACTTGATTGATGATCAGGGATGAATCCCCATGTACTCGGAGGTTTTTAATGCCTAAGCTCACTGCCGCTTGTAGTCCAATGAGACAAGCTTCGTATTCTGCAGCATTATTTGTCACCTCGAAGTCGAGTTTGACAGAGATTGGTGTATGCTCGCCTTCAGGAGAAATAAGAAACACACCTATTCCAAATCATTTTAAGTTTGATGCTTCATCAAAGTAAAGGTCTTAGGAGTCTACATCGGTTTGGAGTATATCCTCGTCTGGAAATGACCAAGTATCTATTGTTTGTGCGTCATTGATGGGATTTTCTGCAAAGAATTCGGCAACGGCGCGCCCTTTTATGACTTTTAGAGGCACGTATTTGAGATCGAACTCTGAGAGCATCAAAGTCCATCTTGCTAGGCGTCCGTTGAGGACGGGTTTCTCAAAGAGATATTTGACTGGATCCATTTTGGAGTATATCTTGACGGAGTAGCTAAGCATGTAGTGGCGTAGCTTCTTCGTTGCCCACACAAGAGCGAGGCATGTCTTTTCGAGTTGTGAGTATTTGCACTCGTATTCCAAGAACTTCTTACTAAGGTAGTAAATAGCCCTTTCTTCCTTTCCTACGGTTTGAGCTAGCATGGCGCCCATGGCTGTTTCGGTTACTGTGAGATACAAACCAAGAGGTTGGTCTCGTTGAGGTGGCATGAGCACTGGTGGTTTAGCTAATATCTCCTTGATTCGGTCGAATGCCTTCTCACAGTCATCATCCCACATGGTGTGATCCGTTTTCTTGAGCTTCTTGAAGATAGGTTCACAAATCATGGTGAGTTTCGATATGAATCGACTTATATATTGTACTTTTACCAGAAATCCTCTGACTTCTTTTTCTGTTTGAGGTTGTGGCATCTCGATTAGAGCCTTGATCTTGGAAGGGTCTATTTCTATACCTCGTTGGCTAACGACGTATCCCAAGAGTTTGCCAGATGTTACTCCGAATGCGCACTTCTGAGGATTGAGTCTCATGTTGTACTTTGCGAAAAATTTGCGAAGGTTCGCAATATGCCCTTCTCTATCCTTGGACTTGAAAATCATGTCGTCTACGTATACCTCAACTTCTTTGTGCGTCATGTCATGCAGGAGTGTAGTGTCGGTGCGTTGATATGTAGCTCCGGCGTTGATTAACCCAAACGGCATGACCGTATAGCAATAGGTTCCCCATTGAGTGACAAAGGCGGTCTTATGCATGTCTTCTATGGCCATTTTGATTTGGTTATAACCCGCGTACCCATCCATGAAGGATAGTAATGCGTGGTCTGCGGTATTGTCCACCAATATGTCGATATGTGGAAGAGGGAAGTCATCTTTAGGACTTGCTTTGTTTAAGTCTCTAAAATCAACACAAACACGGATTCTCCCGTCCTTTTTGGGTACAGGTACTATGTTGGCTACCCAGTCAGAGTACTCGGAAACTTTGATGAACCCGGCTTTGAATTTCTTATCGACTTCTTCCTTAATCTTGAGAGCCCATTCTGTTCTCATTCGACGAAGCTTCTGTTTCACGGGCTTGAAACCTGGCTTAATTGGGATTCTATGTTCGGCGATATCCCTGTCGATCCCTGGCATGTCCTTATAGGACCAAGCGAAAACGTATTTGAACTCGTGTAGAAGGTCTATGAAACTGGCCCTTTCGGTGGGGTTCATGGTAGTTCCTATCCTAAGTTCTTGGGGTTCTAGTTCGGTTTCTACATTGATGGGTTCGGTGTTCTCTATTACTGGTCCCCCTTCTCCCTCTTGTAATATTTCTTTGGCTATGTAGGGAGGTATCTCAATTGAGTCTTGGTCTGGGTCATCCTCAGTATCATCGTAAACAGAATTGCACTCAAGATAACACAAAGAGTAAGCAGAACCTGATTTATTCATATTAAAGTTTGAGAACAGTTGAAACAAAGACGCCATCTGATCTGTGGTCAGTGGCGGTAAAGGGACAGTTGTTGGGACATTTCCTGAACTACTGTTACTATTTGAGGCTAAGCTAGGAGAAACAAAGGGAAAGAGGTGACGACAGGAGGAGACTCCTTAGTGACTTCTCTAGATTCCGACTCTAACTCTGACTCGAACTCATCGTCTTCTGGTTCTCCTTTGAACATCTCTCCTTCTCCAGTGGTGAGCTTGAAGAGTCTTTCTTGATTGTTAGTCCACTTGATTGATTTTCTCCATCCTTTCTGCTGGTTTGCGTTTGTTTCTGTGATTAACGCGGTAGGGTTGAAGTGGTCGTCTTGAAGTATCATGGTAATGATCTCATCCTGCGCGGCTCTAACAAATCAATCTTCTCCAAATAGTAGACTAACAGCTTGTTCGTCCAAGTAAGGTGCTTGACGAGCTTTGACGGTAGGAACCGTTTCTGGAGGAATGAAGTAGCAATCGTGAAAGATCTCGATTCCGGCTAGCTTCCTTTCGAGATAGTGCCAAGGTTCGAGAAATCCGTGAAAGAGTTCTAAACTTCCTTCCTTAACAAAGTATCCATTTAGGGTAGGGAGATAGGGTCGCATTTGGACTCCTACGTACTTACGGTTTTGAACTTGAGCGAGCATCTCGAGAACTTCCTCTTTAGTGGGTTTGTACCCTAGTCCAAGTGGTATTCTTTTTGAGTTGCCTTCCTTGTAGGGTGCAAAGGTGTTTCTTCGGATAGGGTTCAAAGGCATTCCAGGGAAGTATCCCTGGGAATTGAGTATGTGGTTGACCACCAAGTTTGAGTAGGGATCGTAGTATGGGGGTGCTAATTCACTTTCTATGACACTTATGCTTTGAAAGCCCCCAAGTTCATATACTGGATCCGCAAGGACTTGATTATTCGACTTCTTTTCGATTATCGCCTTGATGGGTGACGAAGTGATCGTCACCACTTTGCCATTTAATGGGATCTTGATCTTTTGGTGAAGAGTGGATATTACCGCTTTGGAAGCGTGAATCCAAGGTCTTCCCAGAAGTATGTTGAAGGAAGCTTCAATGTCCACTATGTGGAAGTTAACCTTTCGCTCAATTGGCCCTGTGGCTATGGTTAGGTTAACGAGTCCTACGACCTTTCGGCGTGTACCATTATATGCGCGAACACCTTGATTGGTGGGGGTCCAATCCGACTTTTTCATGCCTAATTTGTATGCCGTTTTCAGGGGTATAACGTTGACCGCGGAGCCATCATCTACCAAGGTCATTGGCACATTCTTCTTTAAGCAAATGACAGTGATGTAAAGAGCCAAGTTGTGACTAGCGCCAAAGGGTGGCAAATCTTCATCTGAGAAAGTAATAGGATTACTTAGCTTCGGTGATTCTTGGAAGACCAAGTTGAGTACATCTTCGGGTGTAGAATTATGTGCTACATTTAGTTTGGCCAAAGCTTGCAGTAAAGCTTGGCGATGTGGGAATGAGCTTGCTACTAATTTCCAGACTGAAAGATCGGCCTTTGTCTTCTGTAATTGCTTGAGCAAATGATCAGTAGGGTCATCTTCATTATCATTTGGTGTGACAACGTTGGTTGGACCATTTTGAGTAGTATTTTGATATGGACGCCCCGAACGAGTTAGGTGGTCCACATCTTGGTCTTCACCATTTTGGACTATTTCCTTGACTAGGGAGTGTTCAATGAGATACTCGTCTTCATCATCATCGGCCCATACTCCATTGACCATAGCTAGTTCCCTCATTCTCATGATCTCTTCCTCTAATTGTGTGATTTGGTTAACTAGTTTATCAACCACGGCGACTATTTCTTGCATAGTAGCATTTTGAGAGAAGATTAGTGGCGCATGTTCTTTAGGTGTTGCGTTAGGGTTGTGTAAACTTGTCACCACATTTTCCAATTCCGAAACATGCCTATCCACACTCCTTGCCCATGCGATGAAGTCGGCGATGGTAGGGGAAATGGTAGAGTAGAATCATTCATTCTCGATTGCGTTGATTTCATTTTCAACTGGAGAAATAAGGTGTGAACAATCTAAGGTAGATTCTTCACTTGTGATCACTAGAATTCCAAGAGGATTCTGAGTGTTGTTGGGCTTACCTCCCGGCGGTATTGGTAGTCGACCATCCTCAATCATGTCTTGAAGCACATTTTTCAATTTGTAGCATTTTTCTGTGTCATGCCCCTTACCCCCATGATATTCGCAGTATGAGTTCTCGTCCCAGAACTTGGACTTCTTTTCAGGTTCGGGCGTAGGTCCTATGGGTTGGAGTTTGCCTTGTTTTATTAGCCTTTTTAGAGCATTGTAGTAAGTCTCCCCAAGGTTTGTGAATTTCCTTGGTGGGTTACTCTTCTTCGATGGCTCGAGAAGGTTAACCTCATCGGTCTTGCTAGTGGAGCCGTAAGAACGACTTGTTGAGCCTTGATATCCTTGACCTACCGTTTTGGACAAGAGCCCTTTACGGGTGTCATCTTCAATTCTCGTCCCTAGTACGGGCGTTCAACTAGTTGGGTACTAGTCTTCCTCCACCTACTTAGGAAGTCGGTGAAACCTTCTTTGTCATTTTGGGTAAGAACCTCTAGAGTGCGCATGTTAACTTGGATTTCAGCATTATCCGCATATTGCTTAGCAAACTCGATCGCGGCATCTTCCCAAGTAGCGATCTTCTTGTGTTATAGAGAGTAGAACCATTGCTTTGGGATGGTGTCAAGAGATGAAGGAAAGATCCTTAAGAACATCTCGGGTTTGGTGCCTTTGATAGACATGTAATCCTTGAAGGCACGGATATGGTTCAAAGGGTTTTCATGCCCCTTAAATTTAAAGATATCCGTCATGTTGAAGTTGGTTGGCAACTTGGAACTTACGGCGTCATACTTGCGATTATTCTCCATATGATTGTCATCCCCTTTAAGATACATCAATTGCTCCTCTAAGTATTGGAGTCTTTTCTCAGCTGCAGTCATTCCCATGGGAGGGTTTTCGTCCCTGAAGTCATTCACGAAGTCATCAACGACTTCACTTTCTCGAGGAGGAAACCTCGCTTATACGGTATAGATCCGGCCCTCGATGGTGTCAAGGCGATCATACACTTGGTCTTGGGTAACTTGGATTTGAGCTAGCGCAGTTAAGATTCGATCATTACCATCTTGGAGTTGATTGAAGTTCACGTCACTTGTTTCAGGCATCTTAGAAACTGGATAAGAGATCGATGACGAATCAAAACACGATCGACCATTCTAGCACACTTACTAAGAAAGAAAATGTTTTGACTCGTGAAGTGGGTGTGTGCCACTTGTGTCAGTGAGCTTTGAAGAAATGACAAGGTTTGAAAAATGTTGGTCCTAGTCAACTTTAGTGTAGTTGTAGGAGTGGACTCGAAGTGAGGTTTTGAAATGGGCTTGGGCCCGAAATTTGACTTGACAAATGGACAGAGTTTCGACTCGTTTTTGCGCTAATCATTGGCCTTTTTCGAAATTTACATTCTAAAAGGGATTTTGATTTTAAAAAAATTGTCATAGTTTAAAGGGTTTTGGTTTAAAGGGTGAGTTGCCATACCGAACAATCAAACCCGAAGTCTGTGGTGAGACTCGTACCAAACAAGAGTAAGGTCGATTCCTAGTCCATTTCCTCAAGTAGTGAAAGTCCTTGATACAAACAAGAGTAAGTACCATGGTATGGATGACGTCAATCGCTATCCATCCTTAGGCCCAAATAAGAATTAGGACCGTTTAGACGGGACGATTGGTCGGATGGGTTGGGTTGGGCCTAGGAAGGCCGAATAAAACTATCTAGGAAGACCGAGTTATGAAAACCGACAATTGTCTTGTACAAACTATTCCCTAACCTTGTTCAAGTTTCACCCTTTTGGCTACACGTAAGTGTTGGAGCTGGTGTCCTCCACAAATTAGTGTGATAACATTTGTAAATCTCTTACAGGTTCACAAGGGTATACTTCGTATATTTAATCAGTTGATTAACGTTTACCTAATAACGGTTGGCTTGCTAGAAAGTTTGACGTTATTATCATACAGATGGCGGTGATCAACTGGTCCCTAAAGGTCACACCTATAGGACGTATTTGAGAAATGTGGTTATAGAAATATAATTACATTAATGCCCAAAATGACTAAAAAGTTAGTCAATGTGTTGATGAGATAATTATTTAATGAAAATTAAATAATATTAAGTTGAGACGAATTAACTGTCAATTCGTAAATTAAATATAATAAGTTATATTTAATTAAATATATATAAGGTAAGTTTGGACGAATTAATCTGTTAATTCGTAATTAAATATAATCAGTTGTATTTAATATCAACAAGTTGAATGTGTCATAGTGGTAATAGTGAGGGTACACAAGCCAAGAGGTCATGGGTTCGATCCTCACTACATGACAATTTAACACACTTTATATATTTTTGGAAAGACCAAAAATAAGGAAATTTTTATTCCTTATTTCGGTCCATATTGGCCGAAAATTAGGAGAGGAATATCTTTCCTAATTAATTTGGTAATTCGGTCTATATAAGAGAAAAGGGGAGAATTATTTCAAACCTAATGCTTTTTCTTGACCTAGCCTCTCTTTCTCATCACAAGCACACAAAGACAATAAAATTTTACAGAAAAGTTTAGATTGATTTCTAGCATAATCAAAGGGTATATCTCAGATCGTCTTGGGTGCAACTAATAGGCGAATATCAATTTTGATATTGTTCTTAGGCCAATTTTGCTAGGACCCGAGGTTAATTCTAAATCCTTTTACTTATGTTTATGTATTTTATTTTATGACCTTAGATCATCTTTATTATATCGTTATAATCCTTCATATTAAAGGGAAGTATACAGATTATTTCCCACAAGTGGTATCAGAGCAATAGGCTACGATTTTAATTTTGATGATTTTCATAAAATTTATATGTAAACGATAGGATTTTCGAGAAAAAAAAATTAGGGTTTCGAGTTTTTTTTGGATCGAAATTTTTTTATGCCGTTTTTTTGTGCCGTTTTTTTTTTCTGTTTGATGATAGTTTTTCCATTCTATTTTTCATATTATAGTTTATAATCAGTTAAAATTATCATATGAAGAATTGGTAGTTTTTGATTTAATACAGATTATGTTAAAATCAAATGGAATCGTCATGTTTATGATTAAAAGATTGTTTTTGCTATATAGTTTTTGGCATATAAATTAATCATGTTTATTATTTCATATGCTAATCATGTTCTAGTAGCAAAGGTAAACAATTGATCATCAAATCTTGTTTTAGGGCATAATTGCCGCAAAAAGAAAAGAAAAAAAAGGAGGCCGTTTTTAGGGTTTACCGAAAAAAAAAATTTATGTTAATTTTATTTATGGTAAACCGAGAAGAAAAAAAAAGTAATAAAAAAAAGTAGGAAAGTTTTTTTTTGCCTTTTGCCGAAAAAATATAGAGAACGTTTTTTTTGGAAAGTTTTTTTTCCCTTGTTTTCCTATTTACCGAATTAGAATAGGAAAGGAGTTGTTTTTTTATTTCAGCCGTGACAAAATAAAAATTTTTTTTTTTTTCGTTTTTTGGCCGAGACAAAATTAGAGAATTGGATTTTATTTTTCTTTATTTTGGCCAATTAGTTATTGTGAATCGGTTCACAATTTAAAGATACCGAGTTATTTTAAAGCAGTTTAAAATTTTGACGGATAGAATTCATATTACAAGTTTAATATGGATTGAAATGAAATTAATTTGATTAAATTGCGGAATTGTCACTTAATTTAATTAAATAGGTGGTTTGGATAAATTAATCAACATAATTAATTTATTGTATTATGTATGTTTAATTTTTTTAGTTGATGCTTTTAATTATGTTGAATGAATCGAATGAATGATTTTATTTACGTATTTAATTTTGCAATCGGTTGTAATTTGTAATACTTAGTGTGGCCTTAGTCAATTATGTTTTCGTAATGAAGGAAACATAATTTTTATGTAAATATGAGATCTCGAATCTCCTTTATTTTAGTTTTGGGTTTTGAAATTAGAATGTAATTAATAGGTCAATTATGTAATTTTAATTATTGTAATTTCAAAGAAGACTAAAGATGAAGATTCAAGCTCACTCCCGCTACATGGATCAAGATGGAACATCAAGACAAGCTTCTCGGGTCCAAGGATGGATTCCAAACTTGTATTTATTGTTCATTTTGATAGGATAGGCCACACTAGGACTTTTCTTGTTTTTTTTTACGTTTTTCATTTTATTGCTTTTCATTCACATGCTAGTAATTGCATCATATTCCGCCTAAAACCAAACCACCTACTACTAAAATGCATGAAAATTGACTCATATAGGTTGTATGTTAGTTTTCTTGGACATGCAGATGTCACTGTCTTTAAGCCATCACCTTAGTTTAAATCATTCTCGCATGCTAGTTTATAGTTCACTTAAAATGAATTAAAAAGTTGATGGGATCTTCCTCTAAAACGGAAATTGAGATTAGTCTTTATAAGGGCAAACATCTCTAAGTCCCTTCTTCGTCGGTAGGCCTAATATGACCCCTTCTACGTTGGGTAAGTAGTTGTGTTGACTTAGTTTACCTCAACATCATAGTCCGAAGAGTTTCTCGTGATTATGATGGACTAAAGATAGAATTTACAGAAATTTATCGACCAGGAATTCTAACGGTAGAATTAGCTAACAGGTTAGCTTATCAATTTACAGAGAATTGAGTCTTGGGGTCATTTATATAATTCTTGAGGGAGGTCAATTGTATAAATGTTTTGAGTCTTCGCGTTATGACATTAGTTCATTAGACTTCAAATAAAAACGATGCATGCTTATTATTTTATTCTTCTTTCGCAGTGTAGAACACGTTTATTATCAATAATAGTGTTACAACAAATGGCTGGAAATAACGCAATCCCAATGCCTAGTTCCACACTAGATCGTTCATCCTGGCTAAAAGTGTTCATGGACCAAATGAATCAGTCCACGCGACTGAAGAATAATGATGGGTCCAACTTTGCGGACTGGGAGGCGGCACTACGGAATGCTGCCATTCCGACGGTAAGCTCGGGTATTTAATCGAGCCAATACCGGTCAACCAGGCCCAAATGCAGGAGTCAACGAGTCACTCGCTTATAGTGACTTCGTTATGGAAGCGGGTGCGATAAAGAACGTACTCATCTTTGCAATGGAAACCAATTTACAGAGACGCTTCATTGCCCAAAGTGCAAACAAGATTTTCACTACGCTCACTAACGAGTTCTCAAAAGCACCGAGAATCATTACATATGAGCATACCTGTCGCTTCTTTGATGCGAAACTCCAGAAGGGCCAACCAGTTAGCCCACACATTCTTCACATGATTGAGAATGTCGAGAAGCTGGAGACACTGAATTGTAGAATCACTGAGAGCATTGTCATTGACCGAATGCTTCATTCTCTTCACGATGGTTTTGCCCTTTTCAGGGCGAACTACTACATGAATGACTTGAAAAAGAGTCCTCATGAGCTACACTCCCTTCTCGTACAGACCGAGAAGGATATGAAATTGAGTGGGAGCATGAAGCAGGATGTTCTCACGATTCACAACAAGAGTAAAGATAAGGGCAAGGCTCATGGCGACCTAGCTGTAGGTAAGCCAAAGTTTAAGAAGCCAGGAAACGGTAAGAGTGCGCCTGGTGAGACTAGTGGCTCACAGGGCAAGACAAAGAGCAAGGGCGGTGACATAGAGTGCCACCATTGTCACAAGACTGGACATTGGAGGAGGAACTGTCCCGTCTACCGTGAGGACATCAAAGCAGGCCGTGTCGCTCCTGTTGGTATGTCATCTTATATTCATATGATTGAGATTAACCATGAAAGTTTCGGAACTTGGGTACTTGATACTGGTTGTGGTTCTCATCTGTGTAATCATTTGCAGGGCCTAAAGAACATCATACCTCTCGGAAAAGGTGATGTGGACCTGCGAGTCGGGAATGGAGCACGAGTTGCTGCTGCCTCGAAGGGAACATATGTAATCCAACTCCCTAGTGGTTTTGAGTTATCTTTAAATAACTGTTGCTATGTACCCAGTTTATCTAAGAACATTATTTCTATTTCCGTACTTGCTAAAGACGGTTTTACATTTTCAATAAAGGATAATAGTTGTATTTTCTCTTTTAATGAAATGATTTATGGCAAAGCAGTTTCCATAAATGGAATTTATATCTTAGATCAAACCATAGAAGTATTACACATGAATAATAAGAAATTAAAGGTTGGTGACAAAGATCAAACCTATCTATGGCATTGTCGAATGGGACACAAAATGAGAAACGCGTAAAGAAACTCGTCGATAATGGGACTATTCCCTCATTCGGATTTTCTGCATATGGCACGTGTGAATCATGTCTCATTTGCAAAATGACTCGAATTTCCTTCAAAGGTGTTGGAATGCGCGCTAGTGACCTATTAGGACTCATACATACGGACGTATGTGGACCTATGTCAATTACCGCTAGAGATGGCTATAGATATTTTATCACTTTCACGGACGATTTGAGTAGATACGGATATGTCTACTTAATGAAGCATAAAAGTGAGTCCTTTAAGAAATTCAAGGAATACCAGAATAGGGTACAGAACCAACTGGGTAGAAAGATTAAAGCACTCCGTTCAGATCGTGGTGGCGAATATCTTTCAAATGAGTTTGATCAACACCGAAAGATCGTGGAATTGCTCTACGATTAACTCCACGTGGAACACCTCAATTAAATGGTGTGTCCGAACGGAGAAATCGAACCTTACTTGATATGGTTCGATCCATGATGAGTCACAAGAGTGCACGATTCATTATGGGGTTATGCTCTTTGTCACCGCTCTTATACTTAACCGAAGTTCGTCTAAAGCTGTCGACAAGACTCCATATGAAATGTGGAAGGGAACGGTACCTAACTTGTCCTTTATTCGGGTTTGGGGTTGCGAGGCTTATGTCAAGTGGAGACACGAGGATAAGCTTGGCCCGCGATCGGTCAAGACATACTTTATAGGTTATCCAAAAGGAACATTTGGTCATTACTTCTATTCGCCAACCGAACATCGAGTTTTTGTTGCGGCTAGTGCGACGTTCTTAGAGAAAGAATTTCTCGAGAACAAGTCGAGTAATAGAACCTTCGAGCTGTCGGAGATTCCAGAACCAACAACCGAGGAACAGATGGAGGAAGCTGTACCTCCAACTGATGATACGGTTAATATTCCTGAGGAACCTAGGAGGTCGGGTAGAGACTCTCATCCTCCGGACAGATACATTGGTATGGTCGACGAGAATGATGTTTTACTTCTAGAAAGTAATGAACCCGCAACCTATAAAGGTGCTATGGCCTGTTCCGACTCAAAGCTATGGCTCGAAGCCATGCAATCCGAGATGGACTCCATGTATGAGAATAACGTATGGGATCTAGTTGATTTGCCTAATAAGGTAAAACCTCTACAGTGCAAATGGCTTTACAAAATAAAGCGTTCTGTAGACGCGCAACCAGATATCTATAAGGCACGACTTGTGGCAAAAGGTTTCACTCAAGTGCAAGGATTGCATTATGATGATATTTTTGCACCTGTAGTCATGCTACGTTCCATTCGGATAGTCTTAGCGATTGCCGCATTTCATGATTATGAGATTTGGCAAATAGATGTGAAAACCGCCTTCTTAAACGGTTATTTGGAGGAAGAGTTGTACATGGTGCAAACCGAAGGTTTCATAGATCCTAAACATCCTAAGAAAGTATGCAAGCTTAAGCGTTCCATTTATGGACTTAAGCAAGCTTCTCGGAGTTGGAATCATCGTTTCGACCAAGTGATAAAAGAGTATGGTTTCACTCGATCGGTCGAAGAACCATGCTTATATATCAAGTCGAGTGGGAGCAAGATTGTATTCTTGATATTGTATGTCGATGACATACTCCTGATTGGGAATGACATTCCTCTCCTATCTTTGGTTAAAGAATGGTTGAAGAACCATTTCCAGATGAAAGATCTTGGTGAGGCACAGCGTATTTTGGGAATCCAGATGCAGTTGAGCAAGTCTCAGCCACCCACGACGCCTGAAGTTATTGAGCGCATGAGTCGTGTTCCTTATGCTTCTGCAATAGGATCGATCATGTATGCCATGATATGCACACGTCCAGACGTGGCATATGCATTGAGTATGACGAGTCGGTACCAAAAGACTCCAGCTGAAACACACTGGATAGCAGTCAAAAATATCCTCAAGTACCTACGGAGGACTAAGGATTGGGTATTGACTTATGGAGGCGATACTAAGCTATGCGCAACCGGTTACGCAGATGCTAGCTTCCAAACGGATCGAGATGATTCAAAATCTCAGTCCGAGTTCGTCTTAACTCTTAATGGTGCTGCGGTCAGCTGGAAGAGTTCCAAACAGAGTGTTGTAGCAGATTCTACTACTGAATCCGAGTTCTATGCCGCTTCGGAGGCAGCAAAGGAAGCGATATGGGTGCGTCAATTCTTACAAGGGCTTTCGGTAGTTCCTAGTTCGAATGGCCCGATCACCATCTATTGTGACAATAGAGGTGCCATCTTCCAGGATAAGGAGCCAAAGTCTAGCAACAAATCTAGACATGTACTTCGGAAGGCTCACCTAATCCGTGATTACGTGGAGCAACAAGAGATAGTGATTGACAAGATTGCGACGGATGATAACATCGCAGATCCTCTCACCAAACCGTTGAATTATGATAAGCATGTAGGGCATGTTAATTCCATGGGAATTAAACATGTTCCTAAGTTGTAGTACTTGATTATGGATTTGATACATTATCTTTTTTCATATATTATTTATAACTTCATCGTTTTATATATATAATATTTTGTTTTTCATGTGGATTGTACTGACAACATTGAACGCCACAAAGTGAACTGAATTACATTATATTTGTTTTTGTCCGTAATCGCCAATGTGAGCTGATAACTCCGGCTATTATATTGTGCAGTCGATTGATGGTGGGTTCAACGAGCCATAAGTTAAACGGTTGACTAATCGATCACAGATACGAGATTATGACGATACCTCGTAGGACAAGTTTTTGTGACAACGTAATGGAGTCCTAAATGTTTAAAAACATTCGGTGCCAGGTCGTGGATAGGACATTCATTGTGTACCTAGAGTCGATTCTTTTGACTATCAACCGTCTCTTGAGATTAAGGCAGTCTTTGGGTGACTTTGGTTTCTTTCTCACGGTCTACCGTAACTGGGGCCAAGTAGATTTTTTCTGGGTCATTTCATACTGTGCTTACGTCTGCAGGATTCGAGTTGAGGAAAATATCCATCCCTTATCAAGTATAGTTATTTCTCAGGGCCACTCGAGGAGTTGTAACTGAAATGCATGGCCATGCTCGAATGTTGATTCGTTTATCAGTTAAGTTACTCTCTAGTTGGGAAAACCACTCTTGATACTGATCGCTTGTAAAATACGACCTTTGTGAATTCGGATTTGCAAATTGTTTTACATTGAGTGGGAGAAATTTTAAAGGATATGAGAATCGGTTATCGCACATACACTTGTGAGGAAAACGTCCGAAAAAACCTGCAACGGAACTACCAAGCAAGGGCGAAAACCATGAAAGCCAGTTGCTAAGAAAAAGGTAGAACCATAAGAGGCATGCAAGTTGAGGGTGCGTAGCAGCTCGAGCGAGGGGAGAGGCATGCACGTGAGTGGGAGTTTGTTGGAGCTGGTGTCCTCCACAAATTAGTGTGATAACATTTGTAAATCTCTTACAGGTTCACAAGGGTATACTTCGTATATTTAATCAGTTGATTAACGTTTAACTAATAACGGTTGGCTTGCTAGAAAGTTTGACGTTATTATCATACAGATGGCGGTGATCAACTGGTCCCTAAAGGTCACACCTATAGGACGTATTTGAGAAATGTGGTTATAGAAATATAATTACATTAATGCCCAAAATGACTAAAAAGTTAGTCAATGTGTTGATGAGATAATTATTTAATGAAAATTAAATAATATTAAGTTGAGACGAATTAACTGTCAATTCGTAAATTAAATATAATAAGTTATATTTAATTAAATATATATAAGGTAAGTTTGGACGAATTAATCTGTTAATTCGTAATTAAATATAATCAGTTGTATTTATATCAACAAGTTGAATGTGTCATAGTGGTAATAGTGAGGGTACACAAGCCAAGAGGTCATGGGTTCGATCCTCACTACATGACAATTTAACACACTTTATATATTTTTGGAAAGACCAAAAATAAGGAAATTTTTATTCCTTATTTCGGTCCATATTGGCCGAAAATTAGGAGAGGAATATCTTTCCTAATTAATTTGGTAATTCGGTCTATATAAGAGAAAAGGGGAGAATTATTTCAAACCTAATGCTTTTTCTTGACCTAGCCTCTCTTTCTCATCACAAGAACACAAAGACAATAAAATTTTACAGAAAATTTTAGATTGATTTCTAGCATAATCAAAGGGTATATCTCAGATCGTCTTGGGTGCAACTAATAGGCGAATATCAATTTTGATATTGTTCTTAGGCCAATTTTGCTAGGACCCGAGGTTAATTCTAAATCTTTTTACTTATGTTTATGTATTTTATTTTATGACCTTAGATCATCTTTATTATATCGTTATAATCCTTCATATTAAAGGGAAGTATACAGATTATTTCCCACAGTAAGTGTATTATCCCCAGCGGAGTCGCCAAACTGTGGACATGGGCCCACGGGGGCGCTTGGGAAACAAGCGTTTGCATTTGTGGAGTCGCCACCAATTTTTATGGGAAATTGGAACCGTTCGAATACCTCGTGTCATGTCAAGACACAAAGTAGTGACATGAACACCAAGAACTCGTTACCCTTAGCATTTTATATCTAGAATGACTCTCGTGGATGCCAATGAACAAGGATATTCATAGAGATCTGGAGTAAGGGGTGAGGGTACGTATTTGGAAGCTCTTTTGATCGAACACCTAATCCCGCCCGCCTCGATAGCGGCCTCTACTAATGATTAGGGAAAATCGTCTATGCTCGATATATCGTCGATTATATGCATGCAATGCAACATCCAAGTTTTGATCCTAGCATGTGAAGATTAACTAAGTCGGTGATCAATTAATTTAACAAACAATTGGGTCAAAGTTGGGATTTAAGGTTCAATTACATGTGAAAACATACAAATGATACAAAATACAATGATAAATACAATAAAGGAAAATTACAATAATAATAATTACAATAATTACATCGGGTTTAGCAATTTATGTCGAAAATACTTCTAAAATGGATAATTTAAGAAAAAGAATAAAGGAATGAATCAACGAACAAATCATTAGGCGATAATACGGTTAATAGTTAATTATACGTAAACTAATTAATCAGGTCAAGGCAGAAAGGAAGTTGAGAGCAAGTCAACACTGGAACAGCGCAAGAGATCGCGCCCTTTGGAAGAGGCGCGGCGATTCTTGCGTCTGTTCCAGGGTGAGTTCTCGTGTAGTTGAATCGCAAATCGTTAATATTAATTGATGATTTTAAGGATTGATTATGATAGCTAACTCGGATAGAAGTGATTTAATTCATTAATTACATATGAATGAGTCATAAAGGCAGTAAAACATGGATGAAACGAATGTGAACGAATTAATTACATGGATGAAAGATTGATTAGTGACATGGGTGAACTAAATAGATTAAACATGACGAATTAATGACGAACTAATGACGAATATGACAATAGACAGATGGAAATATAACAAAGATCGAATTCCAGAAACTCAATATGAATGAATCGAATCTCTACAACCCGAATTGATTTTAATGACGAAAACCCGCAAATATTGGATTATAAGGGATTGAAGTCGAATTTAATGATTAAACTATATGCGTTAATGAATGATAAATAGTGTACATGTGAAATTATTATGCTATTATATCAAAGAATTGACGAACAAGACGAAAACAAAACAAAAGAAAACGAATTTACAGAGGACGAAGGAAGAAGAAAGGAAGCAGGAACTGCGGCAGCCTCACGAAGAGGCGCGGCAGGTACTGCGTTCCTTCGAAGAGGCGCAGTAGTTGCTGCGTCCTTCCTCGACGGTTATCTTCTGGTAATCCGTAAAAAGGGTTTTAAACATGGTTTTATAAATCGATTTTAATAAGTATTTTCGACATAAATCTTACATTAATGATACAAAAAGTAAATAACAATAAATAAAAGAGAGATTTATACCCTCAGACTTACATGTTTGACGAAACGAGATGAACTAAGTTTATGATTAGCGATGCTCGACTCGAATGTAACGAAAGTGCCCTCGTAGGAGGAAAACGATTAAGATTAATTAAGTTGATTAGTTGTGGAGTTGGTCAAATTGGTCGGTCATGCAAACGAGGTTGGTACTCAGAAGGATCCGAGCTTACGTGGTCGAATGTTCAAGCACGTAGACGCCAAAAAGTAAGAACGTGGTCTAGAATGCAAAGGGAGAAGAGAAGGGCGGACACTCGCGTGAGAAATATGAGGAGTGAAGGCTCCTATTTATACTAATCACGTGAAGGCATAGGGTTTTCGGAGAGACTTTGGAAGTGAATCTCGAAAAGATATGAAAAAGATACGAAAAATACGCAGAAAAGGACATGGGAAGAGGCGCAGCATGCACTGCGTCCCTTGGAAGAGGTGCAAAGACTGCTGCGTACATTCCAGTGTGGTTTCCTCCTGCGGAAGAAAGATTTCCGTGTTTAGTTTATGGAATAATGGAATAATCTTATTTTCCTTAATATTTTGTATGAATATTACGGGAAATCATTTACCAAAGATTAAAAGATTGTGAAATATTTATAAAATATAGAATAGAAATATCCGGAACATTCCAAAACATTCTGACTCAGGATTTTAACGGTTATCAGAAAATGAAGACGGTTTTAGGCCCGGACTCCAAATATACTTTAATTACTGTCAAAACGACCGTATCGACGCGTAGATGACAACTAAGAAGTAGACATAAATGTTTGAGCAATCACTTGACGATAAACTTACGAACTGTCACAAATCGTTCCGCGTACCAAACATGCGGCCCAATCATCACCGGGTGGTTTGCGGGAGGTGCAGAAATGAGGTTTCTACACTTGGCCGGGTGACACGGCTGTCGCAACCCTATCAAAGATAAACCCGAGGGGTCTCTAACTAATGCAGCTAGGGAAATCGGGGTCGAATCTATAGAGAGGCTATGTTTCTATCTACTTGCTAATCTAAGTCTGTCGGTGTCACAAATGGGGGTTTTGATTGGAAACTAAACTAAAACAATGATGAATAAAGAGTCTAGCAGTAAAAGAAAGAGAGATAATTGCAGCTAAGGACACAGATCAATCACATGTATCAGTGTAAGGGGCAGTGAAAAGGTCCTTCCGGTCCACTATTCACCCTAAAATACTACTAACTTAGCTTCCACCCTCATTAGAGTATCCTAAAGAACTGTAGCCGGTCTCACTCCTTCCAATCTTCCGATCTAGGTCAGAATTTGCCAAAAACAACTAGAACAATTATGCGCATTAACCGTCTAATCGTCATTAAATGCTACTTATAACAACAAAGACATGATACTGACAACAGATATGCAAACCTAATTAGCAACTATCATCAATTCATTGATTCCTGTAAATCCTAGCAAGGGAATTAGCTACTCAAAATAATTATAATGAAATTAACAATAACGATAGCGATAACTAAATTAAACAATGATTAAACTAAAATAATAATTAAACTAATTAAGATAAGAGAGTAAGGAGGGAATAAATAGGAAAACAATTAAGGTAATTCCAAAGTTTAAATTAACTAAAGAGAAAGGAGAGAAAGGAGAAAAGAATTACAAGAATAGATCCGGAATAAGAAGAACAAAGCAACGGAATAAGAAGAACAAAGCAACGTAATAGAGGTTCAAGCAGGGAAAAGTTCTGAACCCTTAAACTAATGAATGTTTTTCTCTTATATAGTAAGAGATTTTATTATCTAATAAAATAATATAGCTAAATATAATAAGTCTCGACATATATCCTGCGCGCTAGACTTGGTTTTGCTCGATCGAGCAACATAAAGTTGGTCGATCGAGTATTTTTTCCTCAAAAGCTCTCGATCGAGCACTAAGGCACTCGATCAAGTACATTAAGAATCAAGGTAGTCGATCGAGAGATTTAAAGTACTCTATCGAACACATAAAGTACTCGATCGAGTGGTTTCAGCGCATAATTCCTGCTTCGCGCACTGAACTTCAAACGGCCGCCATTTCTTTGTTACTTCTCTGAATCAAGCAGTTTTCGTGGCGTTGGAAAGCTAAGAGAATATTCTTTCATCTCCAATTTGAATAACCTGATTATCAGTTGTATACTCGATATATGGCTCTTCAAATTAGGCACTTGTAATGTGAAGCTCTTTCTTTGCTCGCCTAGCTACCTTACTTCTACGCGCATCACAAATTCGTAGCTTCCAAGCTCCGACTCAACTCATCTCCTAAATGCATGCATAGGGACATGTTCTAAGATATATTATGCTCCTGTCCGGTTCATACCTGCAAATAATACAAGACAAACCAAAGTAGACTATTCGGGAGACATTCGTAGCTTAATACTACAAAATATGCATAGAAATGCGTGCAAATACGGTACAAAAGTCTATATAAAATGCACGTATCACCGGGTAAGAAGGGGGTGTTACAAAGTGGTATCAGAGCGACGATTGTGGAACCTAAACCAATGACCCAAAATGAACATAGGTGTGTCTAATAAAATGAATCCGACATGAGTACAATAGGAGGTCGGTTTTGGGTAAGAAGGATCTCTCATTTCAAAACTAGATCCTGGTTATGAGTCAGAAAACGGGAAGTGAAATGTTGCATGATCATGTGTCTTATTATTTTGTTTAGCACTTTACATGAGTTACTTAATCAATCGAAATGTTGTGTGATTACATGTAGTTTTGATCATAGTTAAGTACCTTGCATGATATCGTTATTTATGATGTGGTGTATCTTATCATGTGAAAACGTGCCTATCTTTAGGCGTTTTAATACCGTACATATTTAAACATTATTAGTGCCATAGTTAGAATGTGAGTAGTAATGCTTGTTAGTAGATTAGTCATTAGTATAAAACGATGTCTGTTAGTCGGAAATTGAGAACCATAGAGGGGCAACGAACCGAGTGCGAGCTAGTACCCGACCGAGTACATGTCACTCGACCGAGTGAACCCTATCACTCGACCGAGTAGACTATTTTCCAGAAAGTTGAAACTTTCTGGAAGTGGGTCACTCGACCGAGTGGAGAAGGCACTCGACCGAGTGGACATGCACTCGACCGAGTGGACTCAGCACTCGACCGAGTGCCAATTTCTGGGTTGTGAATTTTGCAAAAATTGCATTATTGCCTTATTTTATTTCTTTATTTATTCATTTAAGATCAATTTGCTTGTAATCATCATTGTTGATTGTTTGTTGCTCGAACTCAAGTTTTTACTCTATTTTAGTCCCTGACTTTGACTAGTTTCACCATGTAAGTGACGTTTTCTTTCCCCGTATCTTTCCAATTTAATTGTGCTTAAATCTACGCTAATTGCTTCAAATTTTGTCATTTAATGGAATGTTTTGTTTGATTCATAATATTAATCTTATTTTTTACATCAATTATGATGCTAAGTATGAAATTTCATGTTGAATTTTACCCAATTTTTTTTATGAACTCGAAAATATAAGTTCTTGAGTCAATAATTTGATTTTATGTTTATTGTTTGGTTGATGGTTTAACAAGGACCAAAACTTGGTTATTATTGCCAACTTTCTCGTACATTTGAAAATTTGTCTGGAAAATTTTGTTGCAAAATTTTTGAAGCTTTAAGGTTCATTCCTAAATTTTGATTTTTCGTGTTTGAAACTTAGTCTAATTAACTAATGAGGCTACTTTCCTTGTTAGCAACAACATGCATCGTCTTGAATCAAGATTTTATTTTCAAAATGTTGCCCAAAATCTTTTGAAATTTCACCTCAAAATGAATAATTTTGATTTTGCTCTCAAATGTGGCTTAATTATCTCTTGGTGCTTAGTTCTTATTAATGAAGTATTGTGTTTGCAACAACCTAGGAGTCTTGCATTTTGTACCCCATTCCTTATCTAGTTAGGTCATAAATATTCACACGTTGTTAATGATGATAGGCATGACCGTAAAATTTTATGACTTTGTTTTAAAGCTGTCTTGACTTGAATGAGTAATAAGACTTCAATTTTGTTAATAATACTATATATTGTTTTGCGCCGATAATTTTGCCTTAAAATTTGCCCAAACCTTGGGGTTTTCATGTGTAAAGCTTGATTTGATGGGGTTAAAAGACCCTAATCTTTGTTAGTAATGTTAAATCTTACTTTACATCTGAGACCTTGTATTAAAATTTCACCCCAAAATTTCGAAATTCTTATGTACATGTCGAAATTTGCATTCGTATATTTAAAACATGACTTAATTGTCTCATAGTGCTTCAATATTTGTTAATGGTGCTATGTGTGGTCTTAAATTAGAAATCCTGTCTCAAATTTTTGAAATTTATACTGTTGATTCCCACATTTTGATTTTTGTGCTTAATACTCGGTTTTATTGTGCCGCAAGCTTACAATTTTGTTAATAATGTGTTGTTTTTCTTATATATAGGTCAATGCTAAGTTTACCTTGGGAATTGTATGGTTTTGATGAGTATAGACGCGTAGACACACGTGGTTGTGAATGAGAGGACATGAGACGGGAGTGAGTTGACGCGCTTATTAGGATAAAGAGAAAAGTGTCAATGATGTGTGATGATCGAATATGGTATCTTGAGAGTTAGGAACGGGAGACATGGGTTACGGTAAGTTGTTCAATTGAAATGTGGAATTAGGTATAGTCATCAAGTTTGAAAATTTGGGAACACTAGGAAGATAGGTAGCCCTAGTAAAGTTTGAATGGGTTAAGGTTATCATGAGAGGCAACCTATAAATAACGAGTGGAGTGCGACCAAGATTGGATATTTAGCGGTTGTTCAAACTCATAGTTAGTGAACTACATTTAAAGGACATGTGAGAGTGACCTTATTTAGTATGATTCGAGTATCTTGGAATAGCATACATTTGGATAAGACTTATGGAATAATGAGGGAATAATTGGAGTACCAAAAGTAAAAGAGAGTGATGACATGAGTTGATAAAAGTTCTTAGAGGATATGAGATTTGACTTGGGGAATGGTATGAATTGAATAAATGGTGACAAATAAATTTTATGAAACCGGAATATGAGAGTCAGGATATGGCATGCAATGCTTGAGGATTCAATCATGTTGTTAAGAGATTTGATCACTTGTGTTACATAGTATGGCCACTTAAGCTAGGTGTGTGTGCATGGTATGTGAAAGTGGTTGTGTCGGACTTCGACCCTAAGAGTTGTAGTATAATTGATGTTTGTGAAATTGCCTCCCAAACGTTAGATAAGCGCCCATGGTGTATTTATCTGGTGGTAGTGCTTAATCGAGTAATGATATCGTTATTAATTCTTGAGAATAATGAGTAGTTAGACCGTGTTCATGAGATAGGAAAGCATGGAAACGAGTTTAAGAATGAAAACTTTCTGCCCAGGTGACACTCAACTGAGTGCACCACACACTCGATCGAGTGACCGCCTACTCTGCTGAGTGGCCGCGTACTTGGCTAAGTGCCCTTCTACACTCGACCGAGTGGTCTGCCTTGACCATTGTTTTGTCAATACTCGACCAAATATAGAGTGTAAGACCTTGTGAATTATTTACGTTTGACCGTATTATGTGGCTTTTTATATCTAAGAGTGAAATTTAAATGAAATTTACTAATTGACATGTGTTAATTGAAGTGATTTTATTGTGTATAAGTAAGATGAAAATGCAAAGTTATGTGTCACATAGTGGTCATTGCATGATAGTGATTGTGGTCTTCCGTATAAGCGGAAGGGGTGATGATGGATGAGAACGGATATGGAAGAACGTGTGTGATCACGTGGTGGATTTGACGCGGTATATATATGCGTGGCATGATGTCCGGAAATGGGAATGTTGAACATTGTCGAGTCACATTACAAGTAATTTTGCATTAATTGATTATTCCATCGAGTCTGCATAATTGGTGTCTTTAATTGCATAGATGTGAAAGTACGAGGATTGACGTGATATAGATATGTAATAATAATCGGGTTATACACCGTGATAAATACGTATGCTTATAACCGACTTGAGTTGTGAGTTAGTTATGGGATTATAGACTGGAATCGTGGGTTAGACCTGGCGCTTGACCTTTGGGAGGCTCGTAGGGGTGCCCGTAGAGAGACTTCTAGAGAGGTTCTTAGATTGGGATTATAGCAATGGCATAACACGATACGATATTTGATAATGGATTTTCAATAGGTAAGAGAGTGCGTTGAACCTGAAACATAGTTATTTGTGGAATTTAGTAACGAACGTATGAGACCGCAGTTTGAGGGTGGATAGTCGAACTTTGGGACGAAGTTCTGTTTTAGGGGGAGTAGATGTAATAATTCAGAAATTTAGGAAAGACAAAGTACTGAATGTGAGAAAGTAGTGAGAATTGAGTGAAGAACTTTGGATGAGTGTGATGTTTAGAAAGAGCATATACGGGTGATAGACAAGTGAAATGCGAGAGAATGCATGAGATTTGTAGAAAGGAGTGAGTGAGGTGAACTTCGGGGATGAAGTTCTTTTATGGGAAAAAGATTGTAATACTCCGTATTTCACAATTATATAATAATAATAATAATAATAATAATAATAATAATAATAATAAGTTGTAATGATAATAATAATAATAATAATAATAATAATAATAATAATAATAATAATAATAATAATAATAATAATAATAATAATAATAATAATAATAATAATAATAATAATAATAATAATAATAATAATAATATGTAATACGATACATGTATAATATACGTATACTATACCCATCTTATATACTCCCACCTCACATTACACACCCTTATCCACCCATCAACCCTATCCAAACAAAATCTCACCATATCCACCAATTTTAGAGAGAAAAGAGAGATGAGAAGAAAGGGAGATTTTGTTCCTCCGCCTCGAATTCGTAAGGTAAGACCGTCTCACTAGTTTAATTATTATTTAATTTATACCGTGACCCGCCTCAACCTTGACCCGCCGTAAAACCGTCGTCGACCACTTTGTTGACTGTGTAAATTGGGGGTTGACCGAGTCTATAGGGTGTTTATTGTGATGTTTTTATACCGTCTTAAGACGGATTTTTTACCACCAAAATGGGACTGACTTGGGGCGGCATTGGGCGGAGATTGTTGTGGGTAGTGAGGGGACCTTAGTAGTGGCTATGGGTGTTGGAATGGGTGGCTGTGGTGGTCGGATTTAGGCATCAAAAGGGGGAGGCACGGGTGGTGGAGGAGTGTCGTGGTGGTGTTTTTGTAGTTGTTGCGGGTTGTTATTGTTGATGCCGTTAGTTGTTGTTGTTGGTTGGGGCTGCTGCCGGCCGTGGCCCACGGTGGCTGGTGGTGGTGGTTGATCTTGAGTCGGGTTTGGGTAGTGTATAAGATGGGTTTCTATTTAGTTAATTAATTCGTATATAATTTAATTAGATTAGATTAGTTAGTAATTTATCGTATTTAATTATCTTGTTTAGGAGACGGTTTTGTAAGACGGATTTATGAGACGGATCCTGGTGTATCGAGTAGCTTACGGAGATTCGCTAAAAGGTAGGTTTATCCTACTCAGTTCGATAATTTGTTTAATTATTAAATGAGTCGTTTGTCATTTAATTACGTTAAATGAATCTGTAATTGGCATGTGATACAGTATCTTGCATATTTGTGTTATTTTACATGTTGGACGACTTGATTGGTTATTTATTGTTGTGGATACGAAAGGCGGTTGAGAGTGTAATACCCGTCCTTTTAGAGACCCGTTGACTGACCTTAGACACCTATCTAGACCTTCGGGAACCTTACGAGTTAACCTTGTGACGTAGTAACCCTTTTAGTTCTGGTAACTCGATCTAGCGGAGTATACTCGATCGACTAGCTTAGTCACTCGATCGAGTAGAGGCCACTCGATCGAGTAAGTTGGTTACTGGATCGAGTAACGGGAGTTCAACGGGGAAATATAAATCGTGATATCGTGAAACCCAAATCATTTCTTCATCTTTTCTCCTAAACCTAAATGCCGTCATATCACTTCTCCTTCACCTTGATTCACCTTTTTGGAGCATTTGAGAGTGGACACACCATGGGGATGGAAAGCATGAGTCGGGTAGCGGTCTTGACGACGGAGTGCTATGTATATGTATGTTGTCATCATCATCATCGTCTTCCTTGGTTTCGTTTGTGATTGCGGTAATAGTAATAGATGGCCATGCTGTTTGTTATAGGTGGTTATGGTGGTTGTTTGTCGTCTTATGGTCGTGTGCGGAATCGCTGCGGTTGCTAGAGGTAGGTTCTCCTACTCAATACTATTGGTTTTCTAGTGTGTCGGTTGTAGTGCTTGGTTGTGTTTGATGTTCTGATTGGTTGCGTTTGGTTATTGTTGTCTGTCTGTGATTCGCGAGGCGTGTCCTCGGGTGAGTGGAGTCACTTGCGGGAGTGGCTTCACGCCCTTGATTTGCCCTCTATGGAACCCGCCACAGAGGGGATGTGCACATTAAGGAACATGGGTTACCGCTCGGAATAGATGAGCGGGGATTTGATGGGTATGGCTGCGGTCCCCCACTTGCGGCGTGGATTACCGGTTGCGATTGGTAATCTGGCAGGACTGGACCTTCGGGCAGTCAGAGGAGTGTGAGTGATTGGAGACGGTGTTGTGTATATGTTTGTCGTGTCTGTTTTGTGTGATCCTTCAGTTACTGACCTTGTGTGGTGTTGTGTGTTTTCTTCTTGTATTGTTTTTGCCGTGATGCACTATGGTGAGCAGTCGTTCTTTGCAGGTTGATATCTGGATCATAGCTGGGTGCTTGGAGGGACGAGTCTACCACGAGTCATGGCAGAGATTGTCTCACATAGTTGATAGATGTTATGAGTTGTACCCTTTTATTTTGTTTAATAACATGTATTTAAATATAATAGTTCTTTTATCGGCGTTTGATTATTATTGTTCCTCGGACAACCGAGATGGTAACGCCCGTATCTGCTGGGGAAGGTCTTGTTAGGGCTCCTCGGTAGATGGGGGTGTTACAAAGTGGTATCAGAGCAACGATTTTGGAACCTGTAAATAATGAGCCTAATGAACATAGTGAGCCTAATAAAATGAACCTGGTGTATGTATGTTGGGAGCCCCGGCAGTTGCTTGATTTTGGGTGAGAAGGCGCCCTCATTTCAAAATCCTGGCCCCAATATGCTTAAGCCAGTCACTTCGTATGGGAAATTGAGTAGAGAATTGTTTGTGTATAGTTGTGTGTGGTTCGTAAAATAGATATGATGTGTTTGAGTCTGTGGTAATGTCTAGTGCGTGCAAGTGGTAGCGATAGATCGTGTAAGTGTTGCGAAACGTTGGAAGTGTGTGTGTATACGGTGGGAGTAGTGTATGTGTTAATAGTTGCATACGAGCATCTGATAATGTGATGATGATAATGGGTTGTGAAACTTTATATGTGTTTTAGTTAGTATAGATCGACATGTAATGCAGGGAAATTTAATGGATGCATGTTGTTGCGTGCTCTTATGAATAGGTGTAGTTATGTAAGATATCTGGTGATTGTTGGACTGTTGTGATATGTTAAAACTTTGAGAAAACATGAGTAGTAATTGGTAGCTATATTGCCAAATAGAATGCTTAATATAGTGCAATCACATGTTGAACGATTGAATTTGCATATGCGTAAGTGAACGTAGAATAATGTGTTGATTGTATATATGTTCGTGTGAGTGGAAGCCAGTCGTAATTGAATTGTTTTGTACAATGTTCGATATAGGATGAAGTAATATATGCAATGTTCGGATGAGGTAATTGGGTTGCATTTGAGTTAGTATTAATGGATCTTAATTGGGTGAAATAAACAGTGACGAGTTCCAAATACACCTTGGACTCGGAACGAGTTGTTGTTTTCCAGGAACCTATAGCCAAACTCGTAACTTTTAACTTTGTTCCTAACCTTATTCGACCGAGTACGAGTACCTACACGACCGAGTAGACCTTACTCGATCTAGTTGTGGGGTTATTAGATCGAAACCGTTGGGACTGCCAGCGAAAACTCGATCGAGTAGCTATAACTCGATCGAGTAGAGGCCACTCGATCAAGTACCCGACTTACTCGATTGAGTAAGTGCTACAGTACCCGTATTATATCGGGATTTCTATGCTACCTCTAATTCATTCTTTCTTTTATTTCTTCACACTTCAAACCCCAATTCTCTCAAATCGTCTTTTCTCTCATAAATCTTGGTGAAGTTTGTGCTTAATTTCCTTGTAACCTTCTTGTTAATTCGTTCAATCCCTTTGCATATCATTCAAGTTAAGAATGCTACTCTTTCTCTTTGTTTTAATAAACTAGAAACATATAAAAGTGTTAGTTTTTCTAAAAACTTCGATTTATACTCATGGATTTTTGTTTATAGTTGTTGTATTTTGGTAAAATTGCTTTAGTTTGTTGATTATTGATGTTAGAAGTTGCAAAATCAAACCAATTTGAGAGTGTTTATGGACCGAAATTTCTAGGGTTTGGGTTACAAATTGAATTTTTCTTTGTCTTTTGGGGATGTAAGGGGGAAAATAGAGTATAGTATGTTGTTGGTATCATAATTGGTGTTGATTTTGACTAATTTCACCTAAAATTTCATCTTAAAAGTGCCCCAAACTGAAATTCGCCCCAAATCTTTATGATAAGTACCTTATTGTGGAGCTATTTTGAGGGATTAATACCCCAATTTTTCTCGTTATTGTTAAATTTTTGTGTTTTGAAAGCCTTGAGGCCGTCTTTTATGAATTATGGGAGTAATATGTTTGGGAAATTGTTGGTTGTTTTGTGAAAACTACTTAAAAAAATTTTTTTTTTTCTCTACCCATGAGTATACTTTGAAAAGTTCATTTTGTTTAAAGTGAGTATCCGTTTTGTGTGCCTAAAAACATGTTGAAACAGATGCCAAGAGCTGCTGGTGTGACTCGTCAGAGTAAGAGGGGAAGGGATTCCGAGCCTGACGTTGGAGAAGGGAGTTAGGGACCTACTGTCCCACCGGTCCCTGAGTATCCTAGCATTGTCTTTGCTAACTTTGAGCAAAGGGATGCCTTTGTTGAGTTGCAAAAACGCCGGATGAAGCCTACTCGATGTATAGACACCACCATCCTTGAGGACCTGAAAATAGAGACGGACGTGAGGCATATCTTTGAAACCTTGGGTTTGACGGGTTTGTATCTTCTTAGGAAGCACTCCTACCCTTTCTTGACTTTGGATTTTATGAGCTCATTTTTTTATGATGCGCTGGCTAAGACCGCACTGTTTCGTCTTATGAACACCAGTTTTCTCTTGTCTATGGACCAGTTTGCTTCTCACCTTGGCCTTGCTCGCCCTAGGAAGGGATTCCTTAGGGACATCCCGACTGAGTGTGGGCTAGTAGTTATATGCCCTATTTCACTAGCAAGTCTGCCCCTACCTCGAGTAACATGATGATTAATGACGTTCAACATGTCACTTTGAAGATCTTCCTTCGTGCTTTGACCTGTCTACTGTACGACCGGAGGGATGTGAGTAAGTTGAACTCACATGAGGTGATGTTGCTGGTTACCTATCTCAACCCCACCCGAGCCCAGAGAGTTTCTTTTAGTGCCCCGACCATAGTTTGTGCTAGCTTGGCCTTGATGGCCACCTCTTCGACCCGGTAGCTGAGTTGTGGTGCTATTGCCACACGGTTAGCTGAGCGGTTGACTACATTTGGGGCCTCTTCGACCCTTACATCTATAGTCCCAGCTGTGCCTACCTTACACCGAGACTACTTCATCGACCTGATATGGTTGAGGACTTTAGAGGGTGGTGGGTTGGCTTGGAGAGTGTGGGGTATGAGCTGGATGAGACTACGTGACCCCGAGCATCTTCCTGTGACTGAGCGTTTGATGACGGCGGTGGTAGCATTGGACTCTGATGACGATGAGGAGGCTCCTACCCGGCATTACTACCTCATTGATGATGGTATTTTGGAGATGATGCCAGAGCCGACCAAGGGGGATCAGGCTAGACTTGTGGATCAGCTGCCTAGAGTAGGGAGAGGTCCGAGACAGGTGAGGGAGAGGGTTGCCGAGACCCAGCCAGTGCAGCCCGTGCCTCCACAGTACCAGTATCCTAGCTATCCTTCGTACTTTAGTCCCGTGATGTAGGTGAGTGACCACACAGAGAAAGTATCCGCCACGTTGATGCTCCGGAACCTCCACAAGATGGCGTATGTGCAGGGCATTAGGACCGCCTCGGCCCAACTGGTGTGGTGGAGAGGTGTCGGGGATGACAGTGGAGTCTTCCACTCCTTTAGCGTGGATCCGACTACATGGGGGGAGCCTAGGAGTTACCCCTTCGGTTTTTTGGCACCATGGCAAGCGGGAGCAAACTCTGGTACAGGAGCTACCACAGGTGAGGCTACAACAGGAGCCGGCACATCCGGAGGAGGAGGTGGGGATGAGGAGATGGAGGAGCCGGGCTTGGAGTAATGTTGTTTCTTGTTGTTGTATATTCGTTTTCATGGATTCTTAGTTGGTGGTTACTTGTTTTATTGGTACTTTGGATATACTTTGGTTTGTACTTGGCCATAAGGCCGTATTTTGTTAGATTCGAACGTTATTATGCAGGTGGATAATGTCGGAGATGAAACTCCGGCGATGGTTATGTCTCCTTGGATGTGGCGTTTATATAGAGTAATTTGGCATGTGGTTACTCGATCGAGTGCCCTTCACTCGGTCGAGTAACTGCGTATGTTGATTGGGATGCTTACTGGACTCGACATACTCGATCGAGTAGCGTCAACTCGATCGAGTTGCTCCTTAGCTCGATCGAGTACCCCTGAATATCGCTTGTTTCGTTATAAATTGTTGATGATCATCATGCATATGTACTTTGTTGATAAAATGTTTCATTGTCATGGCTGGTAATCACGTCGTCATGTTTCAAGTGCAATTTATATAATGTCAGTATGGTTTTCATTATTTCCAACCTTTATGGATGCTTAATAAAAATTGCTTGAAGTACCATGTTAAGCGGTGGTTATAGTTTCTTGTTGCGGTCTTGAGTTTACAACTACTTATGTCAAGTACACATGTTTGGGTAATGTCATTTAACGAGATTCTCGATGTTCATGTATAATAATTGGATGACGGTACATTTTATTTGCTTACTTGTTGTGATTTACATCTAATATAGATTTCAACATGCATACATTTTATCTATGTAATGTCAATAACGTACCATGAGAGTTGTTGATCTTCATGGATGATGAAATTGTTTCGTAATGTCAAGCTTGACTGAGTTATGTTTTCGTGTGATGTTGGTAATTCGTCTTGAAGGTGAACTTCGGGGACGAAGTTCCTTTTAAGAGGGGAAGAGTAATGTCGCATGAGAAAATGACATATTATAACAACCTTATCACATTTCGAGTAATTATTTTGAGTAATTATTTTGACTAATTGTTGGTAATTGTGGTAAATTCAGCGTATTGTTGTATTTCATTTCCGAATTGATTAACCTTTTGTTAAGCAAAGTCTTTAAGTAATTGAATTGTTACATTATTGAGTAATATAAATAATTTAAAGGAATAATATCAATGTTGTGGAACTAATTTAAGATGAACGTTAACTTGCTTGTTGTATAAGTGGTGGATAATTTACTACATTTTGGTGACTAGTAATTAATTGTTGTTGATGATTAAGTGTTGGATGAGTAAACGGAATAGTTGTATCAAGTAGTTAGTGTATATGGTAGGGAATCGTGCAATGATAGAATCCGGTTAGTACGTGGAAGTAACGGCTGTGTTGGTTTATTCTCGTGTATAATATATGTTTGATGACTCGATAGGAAGTCATATTGGATGATGCTTTGCTAAGGTAGATGATGATTGACACGTCTGTCGTGTACCTGTCAAAAATAAACTAACTAAACTAACTATATAGCTAGGGAAGTCAGGTCGATCTCCTCAGGGAGGCAAGATATCTGTAGAAGTCCGTCTATTTGGTCACAAATTGGGGGGGGGGGGGGTTGTTTGAATTGTTTTCTAAACTACGAAGTATAAAGGAAAAGAGAAATAAAGGGAAGAGAAGTAAAGGCAAGAAATAAGGATTAAACTATCAGATAGAGAGGAACATGTCGGGAATTCGGTTCACTACGGTAGTCCAGTGACTCAGCTGTAAATGACTCAGACGAATTAATGCAAGACGGATGTTGAAAGGTCCTTTCGGTCCACTTTCTATCCTAAAATACCACTAACTTAACTTTCATCCTCGTCAGGGTAGTCTACTGTTCATAGCAGGCCTATTTAGTCCAATCTTTCGATCTAGGATTAATTTTAGCCGGATTAAAGAAATAACTCAGAAGCGTGCACTCAACTAAGTCGATAAATACAATTAAATTGCTATGGTGACAGAATCTCACAATTAATTCATCTATTTCATTTACTACATCGTCACATTCCTACCGCAGATCCTCTAATCCCAACATGAAAGGGGTTTAGCTACTCATATCGCTAATTAAACTATTAAAACTAACAGCAGATAAATTACCAGCATTCAACATATTGAAACTATAATTAAATTGCATAAAGTGTAAATTAGGGCAAAGGAATAAATGAAGTAAACAAGAATTTAAAGCAACCAAACGATTAATTATTATTAAGAGAAGAGAAAGGAATTACAATCGAGCGAATCCGGCGTAAAGAACACAAAATCCGAGCAAAGTAAATCCGAGAACAAGGTTACAGAGAAGAGCAAAAGCAACGTAATAAAGTTCTCTGTGTAAATTGCTTAAGATAAAAGATAGATCCTAATGACCTAGTAAAGCGTGCTTAAATAGAAAAGTAAATAAGTTTTGCGAAATAAAACACTCACGGGCTAATTAAAGCCCATAATAGTAGAAACCACTCGATCGAGTGGAATAAAACCACTCGATCGAGCAAAACCTCAGCATAATCTACTCGATCGAGTAACTTCTCTTTCAGCAACTTCTGGATCGAGTAGAAAACTACTCGATCGACCAACATGGGACGTAAAAACCACTCGATCGAGTGGTAAAACTGCTCGATCGAGTCCTTAGTCTTCAAATCAGATCAAGTCCATGCCCGACTGCCTCGTAAACCGTGCCTTGACGCTTCCCAACGCAGTGTCTCACTCTGGAAAATCCCGTCTCCTCCAAATGCATGCAAAAAGGACGAAAAAGGGTACGATTCCACTACTTTCGCGTTTATTTCTACAAAACGGACAAAACGAACCAAAGTAGCCAATTCGGGGCAAAATACTATAAAAACAGTATAAAAATGCATAGAAATACGTGCTGAAATAGGTTAAAAAGACTATAAATTATGCACGTATTAAATCTCCCCAAACTGAACCTTTACTCGTCCTCGAGTAAACTAAAATGCAACTAATGCAACGGAAATGATAACTCAGAGCTAGCTTAACTTGTCTACTTGAACCAATTTAATGCAACAAAAACTAACAGTTATAGCTAAGCAGTCAATATGCAAACGAGTTATAAGCTGTTCAGAAATATAGCCAACCTATCGACCTTGCAAGACCAACAAAATTGGACTCTCTCGTGGTCACTCTTCTCTCATGAAGCAAAGGGTGAATGTTATATGTAAAAGAGAGAAGAAAAGACAGTCACTCACCTAACTGCGACCTACATAGCATGCATGCAACAAAAATGAAAGACAATTCAAGTACTAATGCACACACTCCAACCAATAATGTCCGTCACAGCCGAGGGCTTACAAATAATATGGGAATAGTGAGGTTCAGGTGAGAAAAGGCAAAATAAGTTATGGTAATGTGGAGGTAAAAGCGTCAAGCTAGTTCCTAGTAGGACCATAATAAACCATCTGAATCTCAACTGACTGAAAAACTAAGTACAAATGCCCTTCATTTGGCACACAACTCACTAAACTCAAACACAATCTCCTCAAAAATATAGAATAAGAATGGAGGAGTCAGACGGTCACAAACTTTCCTTTTTTAATACCGGCTAAATGAACCAACTGAAATAAAACAAACTTCTTTTTTTCAAACTTCCTTGTTTTTTTTTTCTTTTGTTTGAAGTTTCCAGCTTTTTCTTCTTCATTTTTTTTTTTTTCATTTTTCATTTTTTTTCTTTTTCTTTTTCTTTCCTTTCTTTCACGTCTTTCTTTTTTTTCTTTTTCAATTCTTTTTTTTTCTTTTCTCCTTCCATAATTTCCACCAACTCCAAACAAAGAAATACGGGTCAAACTGCAGCCGGAAAACCATACCACAAAAGACATACTAACTAGCTTGACTAGGCAGGCTTAGTTTGGAATGTAGCTAATGGGTCAAAAAGGCAAATTTTGGCTTATGTGGAGCTAAATGGGTGAAAAATATAAGGAAAGGGAAAATTGCAAGCACCTCCCTGCATGTGACACCAACCACAAACCCGAATATGTGCATTTGACAAGAAATTTAATGTCATAAAAGTGCAAAAAAGATGAACATGCTATGCAAGGAGTACTACTTGATGCGTGTCTTTTATATGATGTTTTACATCCCATTTTACACGCATTTCAGAGCTCATTTGTGTAGTTTAAGCTGCCATTTCCCCCATTTCCGTCTACTTTCATGTTTTTGTACTTTATTGCAGAAATGTGAAGAATCCAGCGGAAATCGAGCTAAATCCGTCCCCGAGTATCCTACATTGCATTTGACGTGAAGTATTCGCTTAAGGAACGAGCTTGGTGCGCAATTCAAGGCCCAAAAGACAAATCCACGAGATTATAGAAGTCAGTAGTAGCGACTAAAGCGATCGATCGACCACTACCTTGATCGATAGACCAACATGCGGGTTCGAAACTCATCAGACATCGATAGCGATCGATCGACCGGTCATCTCAGTCGATCGACCACCCCGCTACTCAGACGAGAATTAAAAGATCGAGGAAAGCAAGCCCATTATGTTTAGGTTTTGATAATAAGTTGTTACGTATGTTTGCTATATAACGTAACCTAGAACATCAGATAAAGGAAACGAGTTTTGATCCCAGTTTTTATCTAAGTTTCACATTCAGTTTTAGAATATCATAGTTAGGGTTTGGAATATTGGTTGCATCGGATTTTCATTCATACTTCTAATCATTCCGTAACTATTCTTCTGAAATTTTCGGTATTCCTTTTGTTCTACTTTCAGTTCATCTTTATTGCGTTGTTAGATATAGAATTGTTAGTTAGAATCTAAGCCAATTATCGTTTATGTTAATTGTTTGTTCTACTATTTTTAGCATGAATTCAGTAGTCTTTATCGTCAATATTATTGTTATTTCAACCATAGCCATGAGTAGCTAAATCAATTGTGCTAGGATGTAGGGGAATTATAGTGTAGGCGGCAAAGTATTAATTTGGACTGAAATCGCGTGTCAGTCGATCGACTACCATACCTGGTCGATCGACTGACCACGTGAGGTTACCTTTCGTTTTAATTGATTTTAATGTTGTATTTAACGAATCGAATGCATGCGAGCAATTAGATGCTTAATTTATGACTGACCTTTTAGATCGAAAGATAGGGAAAGTTGTTAGATCACCAATTGAAATGACTAAACTGCGCTGAGATTGAAAGATAGGTAAAGTTTAGATTATTAGTCACTTTTCAGGACGAGAGTCAGTATTAGTGATATTAGGGACCTATAGCGAGATCGAAAGATGCTATCTGTTAAGAGTGGACCGAGAGGACCTCTTGTTTCCCGCCTCACATGTGTTCGATTTAGACCTGTTTAGTATGCTGCCGCCGAAACTATAACGAACCGACCATCCTAGTACCTCTTTTTATACTTGATTTCATCCGTTTGCTTAGTTCACTTTATTTTATTGCTCATTAGTTGTAGACCAAATCCAATCAAACCCCCACCTTATTGTTACCTTAGACCGAATTTAAACAACTAGAAATTACGTCTGCCTCTCTGTGGTTCGACCCGACTGCCGCTAGCTATAGTTGTAGTTGGAGTTTATAAATATTATTTTTGACACCTCACGACGGGTATCAAATTTTGCGCCGTTCTTGCCGGGGGAGGCAATTGTTCTAATTTTTAGTTGTTTTTATTTAGTCTTTCTTTTGTTTAAGGGACTTCCGTTCCTTAAACTTTTCTTATATTCTTTTTGTAGTTTCCTCTTATGCGCAGGTCACGGGGTGGTGAACTAGTACCATTAAATCCTGAGATCGAGAAATCCTTGCGCGAGTTGAGACGATCACAAAGGGTATTACCGACAGAGGAAGAGCTGAGTACTCTGTCAAGCTACTACGAGAACGCTCTGTTCGAAGGAGATCCACCTACATCTACTGCTTCAATTTCTTGGTGAGACAGTTACTTCTCCGTAAATCCCAGTCATGGTGAAGAAGCAACCATTGCTAGTCACTCAGAGCCTACAGCTGCGAATCTCTACAAAGTATTCGAACTACCTGGGGAGGCGAGAAAATTCGAGCCAAAGCCTTCCTATATTAACCTTGTTGAGAGGAACCAGTTCGGGGGAGCTGCAAATGAAGATGCAGCCAAGCACATGGAGATTTTTATTGATTATTGTTGCTCTATACCCCCGCCGGCCGGTGTGACCCAAGATCAGATCAAGGAGACCATGTTCATTTTCTCTCTTCGTGACGCTGCAAGAGAGTGGTATAGGGATCTGGACCGAGCCGCCCATGGGATCACCGACTGGAATTCCTTAGCCCTGGCATTCTACAAAAAGTACTTCTCTGCCTCGAAGACGAATGCCATTAGAGCTCAGATCACGAGCTTTAAACAAGGGCCTGATGAAAACTTCCATGAAGCATGGGTCCGTTTCAAGAAACTGGTGCGAACCATACCGCACCATGGGTTCGAAAAATGGAGTCTTTGCAACCAGTTCTACAATGGGCTGTATGACGATCAGAGGGCTATTTTGGATGCTGCAGCCAATGGCCGATTTGCTGAGAACATGGGAGAGACTAAGGGGTGGAAGATCATCGATGATTTGGCCACTCATAAGGCTGATTATGGGAATTCGAGAGGAAACCAGAGGAGAGCTGCTGAATCTTCCTCTGTTGATGCACTAGAAGCTCTCATTGCAAGGTTTAACAAATATGAATTGGGAGGAGCTTCTAAAGGTGGGATGTACTATGTTAACGCTATTTCAGACGGTCCTTTCGTCTGTAGAAGATGTGGAGCTGAGGGGCATGTCTCAGAAAATTGCTCTGTCCCCTTTGAGTCTTGTGCTGCCTTTCAACACTATAGGCAGACAAACACGTACTATGAGTCGAATGTCCACCCCAACATGAGGTGGAGTAGCCAGAATGTCCTAAATCCGACTCAACCTCCACAACAGCAGCAGCAGCAAGCTTATGTGCCCCCTCATCATAAGCAACAACAATACCAAAAGCCTCCCTATGTGCCGCAGCAGCAACAACAATCCCATGGTTCTGATTTTGCTGAGTTTAAGAACTTGCTGCTGAAGGAGTCCCAAGCTAGAGAGGTCGGGATGAAGCTACTAGAGAGCCAAATTTCTCAATTGGCTAGTAAGAGTACCACTCGAGCTCCCGGACACTTAACCACTCAAACTTACCAGAAAGAGACCCTGAATGCCATTACTTTGAGGAGTGGGTCTACCCTGGAGGGGCCTGCTATGGTCGAGGATGCCCCTGAAAAGAATGAGGCGGAACCGAGTCAAAAGAAAGCTTTAACGAAAAATAACAAGAACAAGGCGTCTACGGTGTATATCGGTCGATCGATCGATATACCCGGTCGATCGATCGATATGCGGGTTACTGGAGCTTCGAATCGTACATCATCTCAGTCGATCGACTGAGCAAGGTGGTCGATCGACTGAGCAAGGTGGTCGATCAACTGAGACCCCTGCTGATATTGAGAAATTTCGTCCTTCAATGCCCGATAATTTAAGAGACCATTTGTTCCGGGGTTCGACAACTCCGAAAGTATTGGGGCAAGACCCGAGTGCTGATGGGTCCGTCCCGATTCCGAAGTTCGACCCAATGTCGGTCAATGGCTCACATTTGAGACGGTCTGAGGAGGGTTCAAGCTTGAATATGGAGAAGGTGGTGGACTTTCAGCCTAAGTCCACGGATGCCGGCATGCGAGACTTAGAAGAGAGGGATAAGGTACTTCTCTCAGCCCCGTATCCAGAGAGACTAGTGCCGATAAAGGAACAGGTATCTTTCAATAAATTTGAAAAGGTTATTCGTAGTTTGAATGTACAAGTTCCTTTCCTTGAGTTGGTCAATCAAGTGCCTGCCTACACTAAATTCATGAAACAACTCTTGTCTAAGAAAAAGTCACTTGAAAATGTGCATACTGTCGCATTAACCAAAGAGTCATGCTCTTATTTGTCTCATACTGCACCCCATAAGCTAGAGGACCCGGGTAGCTTTTCTGTTCCTTGCAATATAGGTACCTTCTCTATTGAGAAGGCATTATGTGACTTAGGAGCTAGTATAAGCGTCATGCCTTTGAGCCTAGCTAGGAAGCTCAAATTGACTAGGTTCGCAGTGACAGATATGATAGTACAGATGGCTGACCGATCTGCGGTCCAGCCAATAGGAGTCTTAGAGGACATCCCCGTCCAAATAGGGAAGTTTTTCTTCTCCGTCGACTTCGTTGTACTTGACATGCCTGAGGATGCCCACATTCCCATTATTTTGGGTAGGCCATTTCTGCACACTGCTGGTGCAGTCATAGATGTCGGTCTAGGAACCTTGACTTTTAAAGTGGGCAAGCATTCTATTGTTTTTGCCCAGCCACCTAAGAAAAAGGACCCCATGTGGCCTGTGACTTGTAATACGGTTTCTGACAAGAAATCGTACTTTGTACTTCCTGATTTACCTATCTCTATTCCTGTTGTAACCCCTCCGCCCCAGATTGGGAGCAAATTGGAGGAAGATTTGTCTATTTCTGATATTGCAGGAGCTGGTTTGGGGAAGGAAGAGCTGCAAGTCACTCCAGCCGCAAAAAAGCCAATAGTTTCACGAGGAGGTCTTGGTTGCCTTAGCTATGCCACTGATGAGGAAGTTGATGACGAGTCGGTCAAGGCAAGGGAGTCCGACTTGGACTTTGATGAGCAAGAAGAGGTCATTGACTGGGGAGATGATGAAAGTGTTGATCCGTTGAGCCATACGGACGTGGAAGCTAAGAAGGGTGCAGCTGATAAGATAAGCACCGTTGAGGCTACCTCTAGTAGCCAGAAGCCGACGAAGTGGGCCATTCCGTGGCCGTTATTGATCAACTACTAGTTGATCAAATGTTTTCCAGACTTTTTATTTGCTTTTGTTAAACACTTTTTATTGCTTTTGTGTGCGCGAAACTTCGCATTTTATTTTGCTTGCTTAGGATTTTATGCGTTTTAGACTTTATTTTGGGTTTTGCGCAATTTTGGGCGCGTATTATTGTGCATTTGCAGGTTTTTATATCTCTTTAGCTCAAGTAATTGAGCAAATACGAAGAAATAAGAAGTAAAGAGATTTTCGATCGATCGATCGGCTCGAGTGTCGATCGATCGATCCGCAGTTCCAGGAGCCTCTGTTCCTTTCACCTCGGTCGATCGACTGAGTGATGTGGTCGATCGATCGACCTGCACTGTTGTACCTGTTTACGACCTCTCTCCTGCTATGTTTGGTCGATTTGCGGAATTAAGGGAGTTTTCTACTCCACTTTATCTTCCGTCATTTATTTATTTCTTCTATTTTTCTCAATTATGCACATAATACCGCTTCATTATTGTCTTTCTCGATTTTATGCGTGGTACTTTGTTTGTCTTTTCAGGTACTTATTAGTAGCACTGCTTGCTACTGAAACCTCCTAGCTCACGCTGGTTTGGGGAGGTTTTCTTTGCTGCGCTTAAAATCTTGTAAGTTCCCGATTTCCACCTCATGTCATTTTTATTTGTTTATTTTCCCGCAAATTACCATTTCTCTTTTCTTCATTACATGATTTTGCACAATGGGGACATTGTACGATTTGGTTTGGGGAAGGGTTTTGCGTCGCATATCATTTGCTTGCATTCACGTTTACATTTTGTTTTGCATTGTTTATTTCATTCTTATATTCAAAAAATTCAAAAAAATTTCAAAAAAATTTCAAATAAAATGCACGTTTATTTTAGCATATAGGTCGAGTCGGAACGGTAGTATTTCAAGAATGATATTGCATTTGCATTTGTTTTGCCTAAGCCTTGCTTGATTAACATGTTATTAGTAGAATCGTATAAGTGCATATCCACGAGTTTTCGTTAATTATTTGCTGAACTTGAGACTTGACTTTGAAAATTGGCAAACTACATCATATTTCTGAGATTTATAGCCTATAACTGGTGACATCTATGACCGGTTTATTTAGGAATGTGAGTAGTACTCCTTATAAGATATGTCATATCAATTTGCATAAATATGAACTTAATCTGCTTAATACCTGTATTGCATTCGGTCTGTGGTTAGTTGACACATGTGGTAGAGGTTTCCCCTTATTCGTTTTTGCCCATGAACCCCACACTGCCAAAAATAGCCTTTTTGTCCCATTACTACATCCTACATATAGCCTGTCCTTTGTCAAGCTAGTAGTCCGTGTCCTTGGGGTTGTTACTTAGTTTTTGGTAGTAAATGCTCTTATTGAGATTTAGTTGGGAGAATGAAAAGAAAGGAAGGAAAGAAACAAAGTTGAAAAGAAAAGAAAAGAAGTGAAAAAGAAATTATTCGAAAAAAGAAAGAAAAAGAGGTTTTGTACTGTTGAAGCGGTCGATCGACTGGCATCATAGGTCGATCGACTGAGGTTCGAGAAAAAGAAATCAAATTCGCATAATTCAAATCCTTATCTTTTGGCGATTTTTGCTCCCATGTTTTATTCTTATCTTATGGGGAGTTAGTTGATTACCTTTATACCTGGAGATTGTGAGATTTGTGCTTGCTATAGCACCATTTCATTTGTTTTTGAGCAAGAAGTTGGATGTTGCCATATGGTTCCGTTTCGGTACTAGCTTGATCACCTGTACCTCCACTTTTCCATAAATGTTTTGCCTCTTCTTACCCATACCTCACATATCCACATATATACCTCGGCATGTGTCATGGTCTTTTGTTGGTTGGAATGCGTATGTACGGTTGCAGAGATTGTTTTCATATTATATTGCAGGCATGTTCTTATAGGTCGTAGTTAGGTGAGTGTCACTACAAATGAATTCTTTCTATCTTTACATTTTTCACCTGTGCTTATTTGAGTGATATGAGCGACCCGTGAGAGTTCGATTTGATAAGTCTCTACAGTTGACGGTTCAACATGTTTTGAACGACTCAATAACTCGTGTGCATGATTCGCATTGCTAATTGATTGTTGGTTATTGTATTAAAATGGTTTAGGCTTTACATGTTTTAATTCGCTCTGAGATTGAACTCGTTCCATTAGGTGATTAGATCGAGTCTAGTTCTTGCTTGGGGACAAGCAAGGGTTTGGTTTGGGTAAGTTTGATGCGTGTCTTTTATATGATGTTTTACATCCCATTTTACACGCATTTCAGAGCTCATTTGTGTAGTTTAAGCTGCCATTTCCCCCATTTCCGTCTACTTTCGTGTTTTTGTACTTTATTGCAGAAATGTGAAGAATCCAGCGGAAATCGAGCTAAATCCGTCCCCGAGTATCCTACATTGCATTTGACGTGAAGTATTCGCTTAATGAACGAGCTTGGTGCGCAATTCAAGGCCCAAAAGACAAATCCACGAGATTATAGAAGTCAAGTAGCAGCTAAAGCAGTTGATCGACCACTACCTTCAGTCGATCGACCAACATGCGGGTTCCGAAACATCGACACCGCATAGCGATTGATCGACCGGTCATCTCAGTCGATCGACCACCCCGCTACTCAGACGAGAATTAAAAGATCGAGGAAAGCAAGCCCATTATGTTTAGGTTTTGATAATAAGTTGTTACGTATGTTTGCTATATAACGTAACCTAGAACATCAGATAAAGGAATCGAGTTTTGATCCCAGTTTTTATCTAAGTTTCACATTCAGTTTTAGAATATCATAGTTAGGGTTTGGAATATTGGTTGCATCGGATTTTCATTCATACTTCTAATCATTCCGTTACTATTCTTCTGCAATTTTCGGTATTCCTTCTGTTCTACTTTCAGTTCATCTTTATTGCGTTGTTAGATATAGAATTGTTAGTTAGAATCTAAGCCAATTATCGTTTATGTTAATTGTTTGTTCTACTATTTTTAGCATGAATTCAGTAGTCTTTATCGTCAATATTATTGTTATTTCAACCATAGTCATGAGTAGCTAAATCAATTGTTCTAGGATGTAGGGGAATTATAGCGTAGGCGGCGTAGTATTAATTTGGACTGAAATCGCGTGTCAGTCGATCGACTGCCATACCTGGTCGATCGACTGACCACGTGAGGTTACCTTTCGTTTTAATTGATTTTAATGTTGTATTTAACGAATCGAATGCATGCGACCAGTTAGATGCTTAATTTATGACTGACCCATTAGATCGAAAGATAGGGAAAGTTGTTAGATCACCAATTGAAATGACTAAACTGCGCTGAGATCGAAAGATAGGTAAAGTTTAGATTATTAGTCACTTTTCAGGACGAGAGTCAGTATTAGTGATATTAGGGACCTATAGCGAGATCGAAAGATGCTATCTGTTAAGAGTGGACCGAGAAGACCTCTTGTTTCCCGCCTCACATGTGTTCGATTTGGACCTGTTTAGTATGCTGCCGCCAAAACTATAACGAACCGACCATCCTAGTACCTCTTTTTATACTTGATTTCATCCGTTTGCTTAGTTCACTTTATTTTATTGCTCATTAGTTGTAGACCAAATCCAATCAAACCCCCACCTTATTGTTACCTTAGACCGAATTTAAACAACTAGAAATTACGTCTGCCTCTCTGTGGTTCGACCCGACTGCCGCTAGCTATAGTTGTAGTTGGAGTTTATAAATATTATTTTTGACACCTCACGACGGGTATCACTACTCTCAATTCCTAATGAACTGGTCATGAATGTCACCAGTTATGGGTTCTAAAACTCAGAATTTTTCAAGTAGTTTGTCAATTTATCAAGCCTAGTCTAAACAGTCAGCTATATTTGAACAGAAACTCGTAGACCATGCGTATGACAAAGCTAATAACTATCAATAAAGTGCAAGGCTCAAGTAAAATGACAAGTTATAGTGCATTATCATCATGGAAATCTACCGTTCCGACTCAACCTATATGCAAAAATAAACGTGAATTTTTTGATAACGTGAATTTTTTTATTTTTGAAATTTTCTAAATTTTTTGGATTTTTGATTTTTAATCAAATAAACAAACAATGCAAGCTGAAAAATAAACGTGAATGCAAAACAAATGCAATGCAAATGCAGACTCAAAAGGATGCAATACCCTCCCCAAACCAACACGGATAACGCCCTCGTTGTCCTCCAGCATACACCAGCAGATATATACAGGGGAACGGGAATATACAACCAATAAATAAATAAAAATAATAAATAAAAAGGAGACAGAATAAAAGAGTAAGAAATACATACAAAATGCGAACTTCCCCAAACCAGCCAGAAAATTGGGAAAGTGAGTAGACCAGTAGCTACTCCTCGTCGTCGTCGTCGTCCACCACCGTGTACTCCGGATCTCTCTCCTCCTCTCTCCTCCTCTACTCCTCAGCTCGAGCTCTCTTCACAACCACCTCAGGGTCCTCGTCCTCCTCCCCCTCCTCAGCAGACTCCGGGTACCCCTCAGCTGGGTACCGGGAGAAGGAAGGGTGTGGCCAACCCTCTGGGATCGGGCGGTGTCGCCTCAAGTGGTACTCGTACAGAGGTTGCAAGGCCAGTGCGATGTCCCTCTCCATATGAGCCTGACGCTCTGCAATCTCAAGCAACAAACCGTCACGGTGCCCTTGGTCCATGACCGCGGACGCCACAAAGGGAGGAGGTGGTACGAAAGTAGCCGGTAGGACCGGTTGAGCCTGTGTCTGGTCAGTGGGAGTGGGAGTAGGAGTGGGAGTAGGGGTCGGGATGGGAGTAGCCGTGGAAGGCTGGGTACTCCCTGAAGGTGTGGACCCCTCTCCAGTCTCAAGGCGCCGCTTCTTGGCGGCGGGTGCAGCGGGAGTAGGTCGGAGTGGAAGGTGAAGGTTAGGCAGTGGTGGGAGTCGGGCACCCCTAGCAACAGTAGGCAGGGGCTCTAGACGGGGGAGAGTGTCACAAGGTAAGTCTACAGGCAAGAAACCGTCTATCTTCCATGTCTGGTAGTCTGGGGTCAGCCAATGCTGAGAAAGCATGGCATCCAGACTCAGTAGCCTCTCTCCCTCGAGGTACTACAAGTCACGAGGCCAAACGGGGAAGAAAGAACGGGCAAGGATGGTGGCTATGCCACCGCATGCAATGGTCCCCGTCTCCTTCAGCCCCTGGCTCTGAAGGTACTGGGCGGTCAAGTAGGCTATGTTGAGGGTAAAGGACCCTCACAGTCGATGTTCAGGTAACCGCCCAGGATGGAGAGCTCGGTGTTTGTGATGTTGTTCGGCTCCTTTCGGCCGAAAATAGTGCTCCCCATCAATCTAAGAAAACAACGGACAGGGGGAAGGTGGACCTGTTGGAGCTTTCGCTCCCTAAAAGTGGTCTGGGCCAGGGTCCGCCAAAGCTGACGAAAGACCCTCCTAGGGGGTGTAGTCTCACCCGTAGAGGAGAGGCCAAGTCTCCTACCAAACTCCTCTAAAGTCAACTGAATAGTCCGGTTAAACAACCGGAAAGACACTGAAGAACTAGTGGGGTCAGCATCGTGTGCCCCGGAGGAGAAGGTAAAGGAGCTGAGAAACTCAAAGCTCAGCTTCGGAAAGGTACGGCCGCTCATAGTGATGAGTCTGGCCATCCTCGTGCCCCGTAGTAAAGCACAAACCGACTCATAGATACCGAGTCTCTCAAGTGTCGATTTCTCTAGAAATCGGGAAGGTACAAACACGCAGCCTAGCAGGTGATAAAACTTCTTACGATGTAAAGCGTTAACAAAATGTACCTGCGGATAGTCTGGGTGAGGGTCGAGGGAAGTGTCCCCTCGAACTGTGACTGTGCCAGAAGTAGAAGGAGCAGCAGCTGAAGTACAAGTAGCAGCAGAAGTAGAGGTGACTGGAGCTAGCGTAGAACAGGACTATCTACGACCTCGGCCCCAGCCTCTGGAACCCAAAGCAGAAGCCCGTGCAGTGACGGTGTGAGGAACCAGAGCTGCTCTAAAGGCAGCTGCAGCTGCTGGCGAGTCCACCACAGGTGTGAAAACAGCGGCTGGAGTAGAAGTAGTGGCTGCTGTGGCCAACACTGAAGAAAGACTAGCAGCAGTGCTAGCAGTGGTGGTGGCCGTAACTGTGGTGGCAGCCGAAACTTAGCTAGCAGCAGAGCTAGCTGGAGTGAAAACTGTACCTACAGCTGAAACTAGGAACACTGGGGCTGCGGTACTGACTAAAGTAGGGGCGGTGGCAACAGCAGGGGCCACCATCTCAGACAGGGATGGGCTAGAAGACGAGATGGTGGAAGGTAGTGAGCTAGACTCCATCCGGTAAACAAGGGGCAGGTGACATGATAAGATAACAATGGCTAAACTGTGGCTAAAACAGCAAGAAACCAGCATGTGACAGCATTACAGTCCCCAAACAGTCGAAAAAAATCGACTTCAGCCCAAAAATTTCCAACATTCCTCGAAAAATTTGAATGAAAGCATGGAAACGGTGATAGGGGCGGGACAGCAGGTATTGACAGGAGCAATTAAACAACAACTGAGGTGGATTAAGCATGAAATCATGAAGACTCAGTATGTCAGTCGAAAACCCAGCATGACAGTCGAAAACTTCGTCTGAAAATCACCCATATCGCAAATTTGCATAAAATTCGAATTAACCATGCAATAAACATTGAGGAATGGGGATAGATCATCAAGTAAGACAAGTAAGGGCAAACATAGACAATTAAAATCGAAAAATTCGACTAAACCAACAATTTCGAAACCCTATTCCATCTTACCTCATAAAAATGCAAAAGTAATTGAATTTAAATGCAATGAAGGTAGAGGAATCACTTACTTGATGAGAATAACCTACAAATTGCAATTAATCTTCAATGAACAAAGGGCGATTTTTCGATCTAAAAACCGCGAACCCTAAACCCGCTTTAAAACCGTGTAAAGGAGCACGAATCAAGGAGCAAACAAAGGGCTTTGAAAGATTAATTAACAAGCAACAAATTGTAGGTGACGGATTTGGTGATTGGGCAAGAAAAATGGGGATTTGGGGGATTTTTGGATCGCAATTAGGGAAGAGGGAGATGAAAATTAGGTGAAGAATGAATTAGAAACAAAAAATAAAGAGTTTAAAAGAAAACTCCCTGTGTTCTCTGCGAATTCACTCGATCGAGTGGTTTAAAACTACTCGATCGAGGACTTTGATGCTTCACCTACTCGATCGAGTATAATTCTACTCGGTCGAGAACTCCTCTTTTATGCTTTACTCGATCGACTGAAAAGAAGCATTCGATCGACCATTTTTCACTCGATCGAGCTCTTTTCTTACGTAAGCTCTTTAATTTCGTCATTTCTTCCTTTGGAATGCGTAAAAATTCCCCAAACCTGCATAAAAACACGTGCAAAAGTATCCCTAAATACCAAATACGCATAAGAACAGTCTATAGTCTTAAATTTACGCTAAAAACTGTCTAAAAGCTAATTGTCCTAATTAAAAGCAATAAAAGAAATTCAACGGGAAATTTAAAAATTGTTTTTACAAGGTGTTACACGGGGCATTCCCCGCTCACTTCCCAATGCAATTCAGTAGCCCCTTAGTGGGCTCCTGACTGGAGGACGTCATTTCAGCAACGTTGATTGTCCTCTTCAACTTCCATGAGCTTGAATTTGAATCATTTAATTCTCTAGGAAGGGAATAGTTCACATCCACCTAAGTACGAACTTTCCTCATCCTTGCTCCTCTATCACCGTCTTGAGCATCCTTACTCCCAATTTGATTGACAGTAATTGCACAACACCCTTTGACAACTCCTTCATTGCTTTCATCTGTACCTGCAGCAAGGAAAACAGACGGACTTTCCTCCTTTTTGCTCTCAATCTGAGGCGGAGGGGTAACAATAGCAGCACAATACTCCAAATTTTCATCTGGAGTGTCAGTAATAGGATCAATAGAAGAGAGGGCATTGCAAAGCTGAGCTTGCATGGGAGCCCTCCGGAACTTAGACTGATGAAAAATCAGCTCTTCGTCCCCTACCCGGAAGGTCAAAGTCTTCCCCGACGTCTATAATCGCACGGGCAGTACACAAAAATGGTCTCCCTAAAATAATAGGGGTGTGTGCATCTTCGGGGATGTCTAAGAGAACGAAATCAACAGGAATAAAGAACCTCCCGATCTGAACAGGTATGTCTTCTATTATACCTAGTGGCCGTGATATACTACGGTCGGCCATCTGGACAGTCATGTTGGTGCAACTCAGCTTTGTCAAACCAAGTCTCTTGGCCAGAGATAGCGGTAAGACACTCACGCTAGCGCCTAGATCGCATAGCGCGTTATAAATCAAATAGGTACCGATTTGACACGGAATTGAAAAACTACCCGGGTCTGACTGTTTAGGAGGTAACTTATTTTGAAATAGGGCTAACCCCACCTCAGTCAAACCTACTATCTCATTATCACTAATATTCCTCTTACGCGATAAAATTTCTTTCATAAATTTAAGGTAAGAGGGTACCTTTGTCAGCAACTCGGTGAATGGCACAGTGACTTCTAAGCTTCTCAGAAGTTCGACAAATTTGCTGGATTGTTGATTGGCTTTAGTATTTTGCAGACACCTCGGGAAGGGAACCGTGATGGGTATCTCGAGTCCCTTGTTTCTCTCTTCCAATGTGTCAGCTGGAGCAAGTTCTGTATCCTTTGGACGCTTCTTACCTCTCGAACGAGGTCTTTCCGGTGATTTATCGCTTAATCGAGCACTAGCAGGCTCTCGAATAAGCTTCCCGTCATCAAAACTACTCGATCGACCAATTTGCCCATTAGATCGAGTAGAATCTTCAACAATATCACTCGATCGAGTGGAATTTTTACTCGATCGAACAGTCTGCTTTTCCTGTTCACTCAATCGAGTAGAAAAACCACTCGATCGAGTACTTTGACCATCAAAACTGCTCGATCGACCTCCAGAAACCAGTCGATCAAGCACTTTCTTAGCCGTCATCTCATTTTCTTCGCCAGAACACTGTTCACCATCAGTTATAGCCTTCTTTGGGTCTGATTTTTGCATTTTCGGTCCCTCATATGAACGACCGCTTCTTAGATTGATTAAATTTACCGTCTCATGTGGATTCTTCTCATTTTGAGTCGGTAATTGACCCTGCTTCCTTGTGGATTGATTCGTGGCTAGTTGGGCAACTTGAGTTTCAAGTGCCTTAATGGACGCATCTTTCTGTTGATCACTCAGCTGCCACTGCTTCGTAAAAGCTTGCAACATAGACTTAAGCTCACCAATTTCACTCATCCCACCGGAAGATGATGCACCGTGATTGGGAGGAGCGAAGGAAGGAGGCTTCTGAAAGCCTTGTTGATTCTTATGTGGAGGAATATACGGCTGCTGCTGGTGCGGAGGTGGTGTAGTATTGAGCACATTTTGACTAGTCCACCTCAAATTGGGATGGACTGCCCCTTGGTTGTTGTAATAGGAACCCCCTCCTTGCCTATATTGCTGAAAGGCAAGGACTTGTTCCTTTTCCACAAGACAGCCAACAGCAGTGTGGCCATCATTACTCCCACATCTCTCACATGAAACGGTCTCTCTTCTAGTAAGAACATGGACCGTTTGAGGCTTCCCCAGCAGCTTGTAAATCCAACTTGTCAAATATAGCATTCATGGCCTCCAGTTGAGCTACAACCTGCTTATCAACTGCATGAACTGTTCTTATACTATCCCTCGGGTTACCATACTCGGCACTATGATTCTCCATCTCTTCAATAAGGGCCCATCCCTTATCATCATCAGTATTCTCCTGGAATCTCCCATTAGATGCCGCATCAAGTATGGCTCTGTGGTCATCATACAGCCCATTGTAGAACTGATTAGCAATAAACCATGGGTCATGTGGACAACGCCCGCGGGATCTGCGTCCGCGGGATCCACACTAGGCATTATCGACTCGAGGTTCCTTCGAATCGAATTAAGACAAATTAGAGTCGCCACCAAGTTTTTTGGGAACTTGGAACCGTTCAAGTCAACTTTACACCTTTCACCGAAAAGCATAAAGCCAATCGACTACGAGTGATTAAAGATAAAGACTTGTACCCTATATCACTCGATTTGAATGACTCTCGTAATCCAATGGTATTTAGACGGATCCACAAACCATAGATCTTGAGTAAGGGGTGAGGTTACGTGTTAGGAAGCCCATAAGGACACCTAACCCCGCCCGTCAATAACGGCCTCTACTAAGTCAAGTATCGGATTTCAAACAAGGTCGTAGCTACGGCGATATATGATATGCAAACATCGTTTTAAAACCCTAACATGTGACAACAACTTCTACGTTTTAGATGCAACTAAACTAACTTTGTCAAAGTTGTAAATTAGCATGTGGGTTGATTGATCTAACAACACATAAAACAAAACAAACAAGGCTTAAGGGGAATGGGGAGCCATTGGGATCTACCCTATTACAACCCAGGCATTTCATGCCGACACAACAAGAAATTAAGATACAACTCGATCTAAATACAATTGCTATATACGACACCATACACGACACATGGCCATTCGGCCTAGGGAAACGTGCACAAGGGGGTGGCCCACGGTTTACATAACTCACGGCCTTGGGTCACTCCTCGTAATGCGTGCTTTCGCTTAATCTTATCGAATTAGACATTAGGTCACACACCAAAGCATGCATTAGCATAAATCGGGCCATTTCGCTTTAAACAACATGCGATTTACTACGCTCTTACACGAATTGGAGCACAACTATCTAACCAAATAAGACTAAGGTTTTTGAAGAAGTTTTGACTCAATAAAAGTAAAACAAACCTGAAAATTACAACTCGATGAACAAACTATAAATTACAAGCTACAAAACAACAAAGAATAAACGATATAAAAAAACAAAGCAAGAAAGACGAAGAATACGGCCACCCTCACGGCCAAGCCACGGCCACTCTAGTTCCTAGGCTAGGTTCATTAGTTAGATCAAATAATTGCGAAACGAGTTCGAAAACGGGCTAGAAAACAAGGTAGAAACGACGTTGATCGATTGAGAAGATATCGCGCGAATGTGTATTCTACACGGCCTAAAGGGTCCAACTAGGTCACAATATTACAAGATTAACGCTTACTCATCGAGTGTTAATAGGAAGGTGCTAATCACGCACTCCTATGCTAGCGAGAAATCATGTGAAAAGAGAGATGTATTCAATTAGCTTAGAGAATTGTTAACCGATTTTAATGCTTGTGTCGAAGCACTCAAACATGTCTAATTAGGTTATTAAATCGATCTAATATCGTCTAAATGAGTCATATGTTAACAATCAGAGGTCGAACTAACATGCGAAGGGTCCTAGGGCAGGTCGAATTGAACGAAACAAGCGAGGGGTCAAAAGCGAGGAACAAAGTTAGAATTCGTTTTATTAATGTCCTACCTTGAACACGAGGATATGTAAATGAGAAGGGGAATACGACCGCCCGATGTGGTGGATTTCTTTCCCAACTCAAGTCAGCGCGGGTGTTCATGGTGGTACTTTAACTCATACTCAGACTAAACTAGTTTCATAGTTAACGATATCAAACGACGCAAAACGATAAACAATGTAAAAACGAACAATAAAAAACAAACATAAAAAGAACAAAATAAAAGGGAGAAGAGGAGGATTTGATGCACCCTCAACCTACATGTATCGTTGACACCATCTTGGGTCGTAATCGATCGTAGATTTTATCTCGAGAGGCCGTTGTCGACGAAGGAACAAAGCAACAAACACGTTTTTTGTAAATCTGGACAGCAACTTTCAAACTGCAATTTCTCACTCGTTTCACGGTGAAAATTAGATTTAAAAGATGTTTTGAAAACTAGAAAGATATTAGAACAAATATCTTAAAACAAACCACACTCGTTATGAGTTATTGGGCACGCAAAACGAGCACAAACAGAACTGGACAGACAGGAAAAGCCGCGAAAACAGAGTGTATGACACTCTGTTTTTCGAGGGGATTCGTGTACTCTCAAGGTCAATTTGGCTCGTGAATCTTTGTCTAAGATGTAGATGGATGTTATATGGTTAATTAGGAACAAGAAACTCTAATTTTAATGGAGATTTGAAGGGGAAACGAATGGTATTTCGAGAGAGACACAAACTGTTTCTCAATTTGGATGTCCCGGTTTTGTTGAGAGTTTTGAGAGGCAATTAGGGTTTGTTTTTGGAGATTGATGCTGGTGAGTGACGGTAGTATGTGTGGAGAACTTCCAGCCCTGAACATATGGCATAGGGGAGGTATTTATAGAGGGTTAAAGTAGGGTAAAAGAGAGCAACAAGCAGTCGGGCTCCCTGTTTCGCTGCTGCTGTCCAGCAGCTTTCGTGAGCTCGTGTATGGTTTTGGAGGGGTGTTTCTTGGTGGTTAAGCTAGGGTAATATGGGTAGGATACTAGGGTATGGTTTATGGTTAATGGGCACGGGTTTAAGTGGTGTTTGGAGCGGGTTTGGGGCTTGGTAAAGCTGAACACGGGAAGGGTATGGACTGGTTGTGTGGGCTGTTTGGGACGTGATTTGTGAGGTCTAAGCCAGGGTTTTGTGGTGGGATTTGGCTGGTATTTGAACACGGGTTGGAGGAGAGGGGATTGGGCCGAAAGTGCATCGAAAATCGAGCCCAAATCAAGTAGAAAACGAGCTCAAAATCGCGTGTAAAATCGTCGTAAAAATCGAGTTCTTCAAATACGATTTGTAAAACGATTTAAATTGATTTTTCAAATCAAGTAACTTAAAAAAATGATTTTTCAAATCAAATATCTATTTTATTTTCAATAAAATAACTTAAGAAAATAAATTCGAATTAAAATAATATTAACTTAAATATCATTTAAATTAATAAAATACTTCATCGACGACGTCCATTCTACATCGTAAAACGAGTTCCAAATAATGACAATGACAACTAATGAATACATGTGTCCTATCATCATCGGGTGTTTGTCGGGTTCTCTATAAATTCCAATATCGACTGATACGGGTATCTACAGAGCCCCCACTTTGACTGATGCTTGGACAAGGCGAAAGTCAAAGTATACCCCAGATCCCTCTCGACCTGAGGATTCCGCGGGTCGTTTATAGTCCATTAGACTTGCGTATATAAGCTCGCCAGCCATAAGAAGAGATCATACCTGAAACTTCGTTGGGGATTAACTCTTGCTCCTGTTGCGTCAAATTATCATCGTTGGTCCTCGACCCATAAAATTGCATATATGGTGGATTGAGCCTTATCCTTAGGCACCTACGTATCCGTTTCTGACGGAATCAAACCCGCGTCGTAGCTCGGCAACTGCTGACACTTGCCCAAAGTTTATCATCTGCTGGCAGGTGCCCAAATGGGACGGGACTTTCCGAGGAGGTTGCCGCCGCTTTCATCATTTGTTTTCAGCTAAGGAATTCTTCCATTTCATTCTCTTGTATCGAATTGAATTCTTGGCGGATGCCATCCTTTACATCTTGATAATGGTCTCTGAAGCCAACGGCTTCAGAGCCCCCAGTTTGTGATGGCTCTAAAGTCGAAGACTTTAGAGCCCCCAGTTGAAGCATATCCTGCTATATTTGAAACATAAAAAATGTACAAGCAATAATCATCACATAAGCACATTTGGATCATCAATCTTAAAATTGGATTATTTAAAAGATTGGGTCATCGACCCGAAAATTGAATTTGAAAATTTTGAATAATTGGGCCATCGACCCGAAGTTTGAATCACTTAGAATATTGGGCCATCGACCCGAGGTTTGAAGTTGAAGTGTTGGAATGTTGGGTCGTTGACCTAAAATTAAATTTGAATGATTGGGTCATCGACCCGAAATTTGAACCTGTTAAAAATTTTGAATAATTGGGCCATCGACCCAAATTTTGAATTTGAAATGAATCCCTTGGATGTTGGGCCATCGACCCGAAATTTGAAACGAATCGTTTTGATTTTGAACTTTGAGATTTGAACCTTGACTTGAAATGTACCACTACTTGGATCATCAATCCATAATTCGCAAAAAGTTTTTGAAATTTTGAAATTTTGAAATTTTTGAAATCGAAACTTGATAGGTGAGCAGGAAATACGACTCAGACACTCTTGTATGACCTGTAAACAACGTGGGTGTAGCCCGCTACCGTAAAACAAAAAGGAAAATGAAACCGTAAGTGTGCACGGGTTTTAATTCAATTATTAACTTGTTGGGGGTAGAAATGTAAATAGGCCATTCTGGCGCCCAAAAAACGGCAAATGGGAATCACAAGGTCGTCGGACGTGGAACGAGGATATCGTATGGCATGGGCGTGCTCCCGAGGGCACATGGGAATCAAGATCACTTGACATTGACAAGGTGGATTAAACTCACGGAGCAACAACGTTAGCTTCGCCTAGACACTAAACACAGACTGGTTTTATGAGAACAGTTGGACATCACACATCACTCTTGTTGGGAACATTCTGCCACTCTTCTCCTCGCCTCCTTTCTTTTCAGCGAGTATTCATCATTTCTTGCCACCGCCTTCTTTCTTTTCAGCGGGGTTTTACTATTTTTCTTCCACGCCTTCTTTCTTTTCAGCGGGTTTTTCATATTTTCTGTTCCCAACACAAACCTACATCTATATGACTCGGCATCTTTGCCTAAACCGTTAGATAAAGCTCATTCTGAGACTTGATAACATTCACCTGAACCTATATCCTTATCCTAGCCTACATCGAGTGCTAAGACCGACTCAAACAAAGGTGGCTTCATTTGGACTTGGTTAAGACCCGTAAGAAACTGACAAGATGACAACTTGGATGATGGGTGGATTGAATCCCTTATTCTGAAGGACTGCCTACGTATTCGCGTGGAGCGAAATCAAATCCGACATAGTTCGATCAAGGTGCATAAACGTGGCATTTTGATTGTGTGTACACACTCGAAGGTTTTACCTAAGGTATCATGTCATATCCCATTCTAGCCTGTAAAGTACCGTTAAATCCCGAGTTTGGGGTTAGGTGTAAAAGGCTTGGATCTTTTGGGATGTGGAGCTTGGTAATAACAAGTTGGCATGGTTAACCATCATTCTGAAGGTTTGTTTTGTGGTGCTAAGGCCAAGGGGTATGGCTGCTGATGTGGTTGGAATGGGTGTCTGGGGTTTGATGAACCACGAGTGCAAATGGGTTGAAAAATGATATGGGTTCAAATTTCCATGTCTGGACCCTAAAGGCTGGGTGTAACAACACAAGCGGAATAATTCTCAAAATTCCTGACTATCCCTTTGTAACTGTCTCAGGAAGGACTTAGAGGGTAAAGAGGTTACTACTTAAGCTTTTGGGCTTCGCCCATTGAACTTCAACTATGGGTACTTGACTTGACTTCTGGCTTCCGTAACTTCGACATTCAACCAAAAGCGTTCTGCAATGACTTTAACATCTTTTTTTTTTCTTTTTTCCCTTTTTCTTTCATCACTTTTCTTTTTCATTTTTTTCATTTTTTTCATTTTTCCAATTTTTCTCTTTTTCTCATTTTTTCATTCTTTTTGAAAAAAAAGTCTTCTACTCATTCTCCTAGTCACAAATGGATACACCTTGAAAACATGGCTTCGCCAACTAATTTGGGGTCAGAACGAACAATTCTTTGTTAGAACGGGTTGGTTTCTTCTCTCTTCGAGAGGGGATGATTTTGTGGGGATGGGCTTACCTTCCATCATCGATAGGGAAACCAGGAGCTAGTCCGGGTTCATCATAGAATCATCTAAAGGCTTGTGTTAAGCATTGGTTTTGATGGAGGTTTTCTACCGCCAGACATGGAATAGGTAAAGGAATCAAACACAGGATCCTAGTGTACCTTACATTTTGAAACGAGACATATTTCCACCCCAGGGATGCCTTTGAGTGTGTTGTGCATTTTATCATGTTTTCGGAATGATTGAGGATTGGAAACAAGACATATTTGGAAACAAAACTGCAACCTTTTATTGGAAAGACAAATGCTTAACAGACTCGAAGGAACGATTCCTAGGACACACCCTAGGTCATCGCGGAACAAACGACTCAACTTCAAGAAAAGAAAGTCCTAGACTCGACTCGACTAAGATAAGAAAACAGATCCGACTCATAATTTACAAATATGGTCTTGAGCTTTCCCTTGTTCATCTGTCAACTTAGATGCTCGGCTCTTGTCCTTGATCCCTTTGATGGTCTGCCTCCATCCCGAGGTAGTCCTCTGAGGATCTACGCCAATGATGAAGGTTGGTGAATCGAATTGTCTTTTATTAACTTCGTTAACGAGATGAGTACATTCTAGAGCAAGACTCCCGACTTGAATTTCATTCTTCGGGTTTGGCAAGAATTCAGAGCAATCCACAAATATTTTCCCGATAAACACCCCTTTCAAGTGACATGGGCGGATAAGATGGGAATAATCGACATTGTCTTCAACAGAAACAAAGTTGGCGTGATCGCCAAATGGATTGGTGATGTTATTGGGTTTAACAGTTGGGATCGGGAGTGTTCCATTCTCAATCATGTCTTGGATTTTGTGCTTCAGTCGATAGCACCTTTCAGTATCATGGCCTTTCCCTTGATGAAAGGCACAGTAGGCATTTGGTTTATACCATTTACCTTGTTGGTCAGCGGAAGGGTCCGGAGTCGGACCAATAAGCTTCAGCTTTCCTTGGGCTATGAGCCTTTGGAGAGCGTATGTATAAGTGCATCCGATATCGGTAAATGCCCTTGGTGTTTGGCGCTGCGGATTCTTCGATTTCCCTTCTAAGAGATTGATGGCTTCATCAATATGGGTCGTTGCTGGGGCCTTGGCCTTAGACGATGAGGCCCCTTGGTACCCTTTCGACTTTTCAGCCTCTGCCATTCGGACGTCATCTTCTACCTTTATCCCGATTCTTATCAATTCTATGAAAGAACCAAAATACTGGTATTTCAGAGCATTACGGTAAACAGGTCGTAGATTGTTTACGAACTTATCTACCATTTCAACCTCATCAGGCTTCTTGGCTAATTTCACGCTTTCAGCGCGCCATCTTGCAAGGAATTCAGTAAAGCCTTATTTTTCTTTTTGTGTCATAACCTCTAGCGTTCTTATATTGGTCCGAATCTCGACATTGTCAGCATAGTGCTTACAAAACTCCACTGTGATATCTTCGAAGGTAGGGAAGTTCTTAAGGTCCAGATTATAGAACCACTCCTTCGGGTGTTCATCCAGAGATTGAGCGAAAATTTCAGAGAGCATGTCAGCAGGTACTCCCTTTAATGCTAAGTACCCCTTATAGGCCTTAACATGGTGGACCGGATCTTCTGTGCCCTTAAACTTTGGGATATCAGTGAGTACCATGTTCGTGGGCAACTTATCCTGAATTGGGGCATAGGCCCTAGCATTTTCGTAATGGATGTTCTTCCCCCGGGAGAGTTTCAGACGATCCTCAATGAACTTGAACCGTTTCTCCAGATCTGTCAGAGGTGGGGTAGATGAAGAGGAATCTTCACCCAGCTTGGATTCGATCACATCCATTCTGGCCATTATGAGGTTCACGGCCTCAGTGAGTTTGTTAACAGCATCTTCCATTGCTTGAAGTCGGGTTTTTGGCGGCCTTTCTACAAGAAAACCCCGAACTGAGTCAATATTCAAATGCAAGAGCCCCTGCACACTTTAGGACACGACACCAACTTGACTCAAGCAAAGACTCGACTTAAGACTGACTAACCAAAAGGTTCGACTCACGGTTGGATTTAGACCTCGATTCATTTTAGACTCGACAAAACGACATTACTCAAGCTGTCATAGCTCGATTCTAAACTGGACTCGGTGTGACTAAACCCGTGATTGGACTAACATAGCCCATAGGTTTAAGTGAAACGCCCTAAAATGGCCTAGCTTTGACGTTTCTGTGTACTATCCTGGACCAATTGGGCGACCCACATGACTCGAATCCCAAGAGGTGAGCTTGGGTGACCCAACAGGGTGGTGTTCTAGATACTTAGGACGAAACACGCCTAGCCAAACACGGCCAAGACCCGGACACGACTCGACGCATTTCATGCTTGGTTAAGGTTCGGGAAACATTTTGGATTGAATTTGAAAAAAACGAAAAAATCGATTTGAAAATGAGATTTAAAATGGGCAGCATGCCGGCTATAAAAGTTCATTTTGGGCCGAAAAATCTAGTCCTACTTGGGCAGCATTCCGCGTTTTTAAAACCATGCTATTTTGAAAGTAAGTTGTTCAAAAGTTCGATTTTGAAATTGATATGGTAAACTTGAAAAGACTCGGGAAATTCACCTTGCACATTGTCATTCTCATGTTAAAAGGATGTATGTTCCTAGACATTTCTAAGTCTCGGCAAGTCTTCTACAAGAAGGTCTATGCCCTCCATCCTTTTTGGGTCTAATAGAGCAAGGGCCTTTAGGTAGAGTACCTAGAATAGCATCCCCACCCTCAAGAACCACGACGAGGCGGAGCGGAAGCAAGCAATGTGCAAGCACCTGGCATAGTGGGACGTCGCCCCCCACACGTCACAAAGAAGCGTTGGGACGGCCCGGGAAAGTCCTTAAGGGTTTATGCATGAATCGTAGAACTACGAGTAATGTTTTGCTTTCCAATGCTTTCTTTTCAAGTTTCACCTCGGAGGAAAAGACCCTAGAAACAAAATGTAACTAGTCCTCTTTTCCCCAGCGGAGTCGCCAAACTGTGGACAACGCCCGCGGGATCTGCGTCCGCGGGATCCACACTAGGCATTATCGACTCGAGGTTCCTTCGAATCGAATTAAGACAAATTAGAGTTGCCACCAAGTTTTATGGGAACTTGGAACCGTTCAAGTCAACTTTACACCTTTCATCGAAAAGCATAAAGCCAATCGACTACGATTGATTAAAGATAAAGACTTGTACCCTATATCACTCGATTTGAATGACTCTCGTAATCCAATGGTATTTAGACGGATCCACAAACCATAGATCTTGAGTAAGAGGTGAGGGTACGTGTTAGGAAGCCCATAAGGACACCTAACCCCGCCCGTCAATAACGGCCTTTACTAAGTCAAGTATCGGATTTCAAACAAGGTCGTAGCTACTGCGATATATGATATACAAACATCGTTTTAAAACCCTAACATGTGACAACAATTTCTATGTCGTTTTAGATTCAACTAAACTAACTATGTCAAAGTTGTAATTTAGCATGTGGGTTGATTGATCTAATAACACATAAAACGAAACAAACAAGGCTTAAGGGGAATGGGGGAGCCATTGGGATCTACCCTATTACAACCCAGGCATTTCATGCCGACACAACAAGAAATTAAGATACAACTCGATCTAAATACAATTGCTATATACGACACCATACACGACACATGGCCATTCGGCCTTGGAAAACGTGCTCAAGGAGGTGGCCCACGGTTTACATAACTCACGGTCTTGGTCACTTCTCATAATGCGTGCTTTCACTTAATCTTATCGAATTAGACATTAGGTCACACACCAAAGCATGCATTAGCATAAATCGGCCCATGTCGCTTTAAACAACATGCGATTTACTATGCTCTTACACGAATTGGAGCACAACTATCTAACCAAATGAGACTAAGGTTTTTGAAGAAGTTTTGACTCGATAAAGTAAAACAAACTCAAAAATTACAACTCGATGAACAAACTATAAATTACAAGCTACAAAACAACAAAGAATAAACGATATAAAAAAACGAAGCAAGAAAGACGAAGAATACGGCCACCCTCACGGCCAAGACACGGCCACCCTAGTTCCTACGTTAGGTTCATTAGTTAGATCAAATAAATGCGAAACGAGTCCGAAAACGGGCTAGAAAACAAGGTAGAAACGACGTTGATCGATTGAGAAGATATCGCGCGAATGTGTATTCTATACGGCCTAAAGGGTCCAACTAGGTCACAATATTACAAGATTAACGCTTAATCATTGAGTGTTAATAGGAAGGTGCTAATCACGCACTCCTATGCTAGCGAGAAATCATGTGATAAGAGAGATGTATTCAATTAGATTAGAGAATTGTTAACCGATTTTAATGCTTATGTCGAAGCAACCTAACATGTCTAATTAGGTTATTAAATCGATCTAATATCGTCTAAATGAGTCATATGTTAACAATCAGAGGTCGAACTAACATGCAAAGGGTCCTAGGGCAGGTCGAATTGAACGAAACAAGCGAGGGGTCAAAAGCGAGGAACAAAGTTAGAATTCGTTTTATTAATGTCCTACCTTGAACACGAGGATATGTAAATGAGAAGGGGGATACGACCGACCGATGTGGTGGATTTATTTCCCAACTCAAGTCAACGCGGGTGTTCATGGTGGTACTTTAAGTCATACTCAGACTAAACTAGTTTCATAGTTAACGATATCAAACGACGCAAAACGATAAACAATGTAAAAACGAACAATAAAAAACAAACATAAAAAGAACGAAATAAAAGGGAGAAGAGGAGGATTTGATGCACCTTCAACCTACATGTATCGTTGACACCGTCTTGGGTCGTAATCGATCGTACATTTTATCTCGAGAGGCTGTCGTCGACGAAGGAACAAAGCAACAAACACGTTTTTTGTAAATCTGGACAGCAACTTTCAAACTGCAATTTCTCACTCGTTTCACGGTGAAAATTAGATTTAAAAGATGTTTTGAAAACTAGAAAGAGATTAGAACAAATATATTAAAACAAACCACGCTCGTTATGAGTTATTGGCCACGAAAAACGAGCACAAACATAACTGGACAGACAGGAAAAGCCGCGAAAACAGAGTGTATGACACTCTGCTTTTCGAGGGGATTCGTGTACTCTCAAGGTCAATTTGGCTCGTGAATCTTTGTCTAAGATGTAGATGGATGTTATATGGTTAATTAGGAACAAGAAACTCGAATTTTAATGGAGATTTGAAGGGGAAACGAATGGTATTTCGAGAGAGACACAAACTGTTTCTCAGTTTTGATGTCTCGGTTTTGTCGAGAGTTTTGAGAGGCAATTAGGGTTTGTTTTTGGAGATTGATGCTGGTGAGTGACGGTAGTATGTGTGGAGAACTTCCAGCCCTGAATGTATGGCATAGGGGAGGTATTTATAGAGGGTTAAAGTAGGGTAAACGAGAGCAACAAGCAGTCGGGCTCCCTGTTTCGCTGCTGCTGTCCAGCAGCTTTCGTGAGCTCGTGTAGGGTTTTGGAGGGGTGTTTCTTGGTGGTTAAGCTAGGGTAATATGGGTAGGATACTAGGGTATGGTTTAGGGTTAATGGGCATGGGTTTAAGTGGTGTTTGGAGCGGGTTTGGGGCTTGGTAAAGCTGAACACGGGAAGGGTATGGACTGGTTGTGTGGGCTGTTTGGGACGTGATTTGTGAGGACTAAGCCAGGGTTTTGTGGTGGGATTTGAAAACGGGTTGGAGGAGAGGGGATTGGGCCGAAAGTGCGTCGAAAATCGAGGCCAAATCAAGTAGAAAACGAGCTCAAAATCGCGTGTAAAATCGTCGTAAAAATCGAGTTCTTCAAATACGATTTATAAAACAATTTAAATTGATTTTTCAAATCAAGTAACTTAAAAAAATGATTTTTCAAATCAAATATCTATTTTATTTTCAATAAAATAACTTAAGAAAATAAATTCGATTTAAAATAATATTAACTTAAATATCATTTAAATTAATAAAATACTTCATCGACGACGCCCATTCTACATCGTAAAACGAGTTCCAAATAATGACAATGACAACTAATGAATACATGTGTCCTATCATCATCGGGTGTTTGTCAGGTTCTCTATAAATTCCAATATCGACGGATACGGGTATCTACAGGTCAAAACCATGGTGAGGAATAGACCTCACCAACTTCTTGAATCGTGACCACGCTTCATATAAAGTCTCATCGGGAGCCTGTCTGAAACTGGTAATCTTGGCCCTCAGCAGATTGATGCGTTGTGGAGAGAAATATCTCTTGTAAAAAGCAAGAGCAAGAGACTCCCAATCTGTAACTCTTGCAGCTGTGCGGTCCAAGTCAGTCAGCCACTCCTTGGCTGAGTCAGTCAAAGAGAAAGGAAATAGAACCTCCTTAATCTTGTCTTGAGTTACCCCCTTAGTGGCGGGGATAGTAGAACAATAGTCTGTAAAGACCTCCATGTGCTTCCTCGGGTCTTCACCTGCTACACCTCTATAAAGATTTCTCTCCACCAGATTGATATAGAAAGGACGGATGTCGAATGTATTCCCATCCTCAGTCTGGAGATTGAAACCCTTTGGAAATGAGGTGGCTTTGGGTACTAAATGACTAGAAAGCTTTGGCATCTTTACTGTAGAAATCGGACTGTCTTCTTCGAAAAGAGAGTGATGTAGCTTTGGCTCGAAAGTACTCAAGTCTTCCTTTCGTGATTTTCTCTGCAGACGGAGTCTATGCCTGAATAATCTCTCTGGCTCTGAATCAGCTTAAACTAATTCAAACCTGTCTGACCTGGGCATAAACAACACTGAAAGAAAATGAATAAGAACTGCCTCAAGGAATAAAAATTCCCTGAGACGGATAAAATAAACGAAACAAAAACAGATAGGGCAATTGCCTCCCCGGCAACGACGCCAAAATTTGATACGTCTGTCGTGTACCTGTCAAAAATAAACTAACTAAACTAACTATATAGCTAGGGAAGTCAGGTCGATCTCCTCAGGGAGACAAGATATCTGTAGAAGTCCATCCATTTGGTCACAAATGGGGGGGGGGGGGGGGTGTTGTTTGAATTGTTTTCTAAACTACGAAGTATAAAGGAAAAGAGAAATAAAGGCAAGAGCAGTAAAGGCAAGCAATAAGGATTAAACTATCAGATAGAAAGGAACATGTCGGGAATTCGGTTCACTACGGTAGTCCAGTGACTCAGCTGTAAATGACTCAGACGAATTAATGCAAGACGGATGTTGAAAGGTCCTTTCGGTCCACTTTCTATCCTAAAATACCACTAACTTAACTTTCATCCTCGTCAGGGTAGTCTACTGTTCATAGCAGGCCTATTTAGTCCAATCTTTCGATCTAGGATTAATTTTAGCCAGATTAAAGAAATAACTCAGAAGCGTGCACTCAACTAAGTCGATAAATACAATTAAATTGCTATGGTGACAAAATCTCACAATTAATTCATCTATTTCATTTACTACATCGTCACATTCCTACCGCAGATCCCCTAATCCCAACATGAAAGGGGTTTAGCTACTTATATCGCTAATTAAACTATTAAAACTAACAGCAGATAAATTACCAGCATTCAACATATTGAAACTATAATTAAATTGCATAAAGAGTAAATTAGGGCAAAGGAATAAATGAAGTAAACAAGAATTTAAAGCAACCAAACGATTAATTATTATTAAGAGAAGAGAAAGGAATTACAATCGTGCGAATCCGGCGTAAAGAACACAAAATCCGAGCAAAGTAAATCCGAGAACAAGGTTACAGAGAAGAGCAAAAGCAACGCAATAAAGTTCTCTGTGTAAACTGCTTAAGATAAAAGATAGATCCTAATAACCTAGTAAAGCGTGCTTAAATAGAAAAGTAAATAAGTTTTGCGAAATAAAACACTCACGGGCTAATTAAAGCCCATAATAGTAGAAACCACTCGATCGAGTGGAACAAAAACACTCGATCGAGCAAAACCTCAGCATAATCTACTCGACCGAGTAGCTAGTTACTCGATCGAGTAACTTCTCTTTCAGCAACTTCTGGATCGAGTAGAAAACTACTCGATCGACCAACAGGGGACGTAAAAACCACTCGATCGAGTGGTAAAACTGCTCGATCGAGTCCTTAGTCTTCAAATCAGCTCAAGTCCATGCCCGACTGCCTCGTAAACCGTGCCTTGACACTTCCCAACGCAGTGTCTCACTCTGGAAAATCCCGTCTCCTCCAAATGCATGCAAAAAGGACGAAAAAGGGTACGATTCCACTACTTTCGCGTTTATTTCTACAAAACGGACAAAACGAACCAAAGTAGCCAATTCGGGGCAAAATACTATAAAAACAGTATAAAATTGCATAGAAATACGTGCTGAAATAGGCTAAAAAGACTATATATTATGCATGTATCAATGATGATGATGGGTGGTGGGCGTTCATAGATGGGTGGTATATAAAAACGGTTGTGCTTGTCCTTGTTGGGGTGGGTGGTTATCAGTTGCCTTAGTTTCCTTTTCGTCTTGTGTCGTGGGGGAGGATGAGTTGAACTTCGTGGACGAAGTTCTTTATAATGGGGGAAGACTGTAATACCCGTCCTTTTAGAGACCCGTTGACTGACTTTCGACACCTATCTAGACCTTCGGGAACCTTACGAGTTAGCCTTGTGACGTAGTAACCCTTTTAGTTCTGGTAACTCGATCTAGCGGAGGATACTCGATCGAGTAGCTTAGTCACTCGATCGAGTAACGGGAGTTCAGCGGGGAAATATAAATCGTGATATCGTGAAACCCAAATCATTTCTTCTTCTTTTCTCCTAAACCTAGATGCCGTCATATCACTTCTCCTTTACCTTGATTCACCATTTTGGAGCATTTGAGAGTGGAGACACCATGGGGATGGGAAGCATGAGTCGGGTAGCGGTCTAGAAATGGAGTGCTATGTATAGGTATGTTGTCATCATCATCATCGTCTTCCTTGGTTTCGTTTGTGATTGTGGTAGTAGTAATAGATGGTCATGTTGTTTGTTATAGGTGGTTATTGTTGGAATATGTGTCCTCCGACAATAATGCGATCACAACTGTCGATCATGATGATCACATGTTTAAATCTCATTTTAAGAATACATGTGGGATGCATGTAATATTTTACAGTCAACAGATCCACACATATCGGTAATGATTGGCTGACTAGAGTTTGACATTACTGTCGTGCGACTGTGGTGATCAATTGATCCCCTTAGGTCATACCTATAGGGAAATACTCTTAATTGATTATTTAATTAATCGTATGCCGATACGAGTTAATTAAATTGTTTAAAATTGACGAATGATTTTGTGAGTAAAGTTAACGTGTCTCATTGTAATTAGATTAAATTAGATACGGTCTAAGTAATCGAATTGTTTTATTACTTGGATAAATTATTGTTTACGAAACAATTGAAATTGAAATTGAATGAATAATTTATTATAAATACAAGACGTTGTGATTTATAATTGATAAACCGTTTTGGTACAAGTAATTACGAATTACTAGTCGATTTTGTATATGACATATTTTATGAGTATGTTGATTTTTAATATGTTAAAAATACATTAAAATTTTACATATCAAGTAACATGTCACATATGTCACAATTGACAAATGACAAAAATAAAATGGACCTTCCATTTTATATTAAGTGTACCGAAATGGGAAGGTTAGGGTCTTTAAAATTGTGTTAATTATTTTTAAGTGGAAAACACAATGATAAAACCTTGCTTGTAGCCTTGCATGCCTATTTTTCTTGGGTAGAAAAACAAGCTCATGCATTGGGCACCCTTCCCCCATCACCACCGGTTTTCCAAGAGGAAAAGATAGAGTTTTTCCTCTATCATTCATTCACAACTTTAACTTATATTTTCTAGTGTAAGAAAATATTGATTCTCTCTACAATTTTGAAAACTTAGAGAAATAAAAATCTCTCAAAATCCTTCCTCTCTTGGCCGAAAAAATACAACAGAATAAAATTAATATTTTTTTGTCATATTTTAAGTAAAACTTATATTTTTACTAGTTCATAATTATATAAGTTATTAAGAGATTTCTTTGGGTATATGCTTTTGGGAGAGGTTCTAATTTGAACCTTGTTCATCCATTATAAGGAAGCTCAAGAACTAACAAGAAGGAGATCTTGTTGGTGCCCAAATGGCCGAAAATAAGATGGTGAGAAATCGATTTTTCCATCTCCTTTTATTAAGTTTGCATGCATAAGATCTAGCATTTATTTTATGACTAAATAAATTATTTTATATATGAATATGTAAACATATGAGTTTAATGAATCCAAACAAGCGGTATCAAGAGCGTTAGGTTGTTTGCATGCAAATCGATTTATAGTTTTTCCGAGTTATAAGATTTACATACAAAACTAATTAATTTGGATTTATGAAGATAAACCTAAAAATAACTTTGCCTATTAAAAGTTTCTTGTCCTAAGTGATTTTTAGGACATTTTGGTTTATTTATGGATTTTATTGTTCATTTTATATAATATTGGCATTAAAATATGATTTTTATGATAAAAATGTCATTTTTGGACGAAAAATAGCTAAACTTCGAATTTTTCAGTGGTTTTTGGATATGTTTTCACATATATTAGCTAATGATGGCCTGTAAATTTTCATGTTAAAATAAGTTGTTTTGCTCGAAATATGAATTTTTAAAGTTAAAATCGTATTTAAATGGGTAAATAGGTTAATATGAGTTATATTTCGAATATGGTCATGGCAATTTAGTATGTTGTCACATGAAATTTTACAAGATGTGTGTAAAATATTTGGCTATAATGAAGTCTTTATGCATGATTTAAGAATTTTTGATGAAAAATCACATAAATAGTGACTATAATTAGTAATAATGCCAAAACATACTTCATGACTAAAGGAAAAATGTCACATGTTGCATTTTATCATATATTTCAGATATAAAAGTAAAAAGTTGATGAATATATTTTTCTCATATTTTTATGGTCATATTTGTTAAAACAGATAAACCGCAACATTGTTTTTCTCGGTAAATTTTCGAAAATTTTAACCTAAGTTTTGAACATTATGAGCGTCATGGTATTTTTCCAGAATGTTCATGAGTTTAAATTTCAAATTTCGAAATTATTTGAAATTTTTATAATTTAATTTGAAGTTTATAGCATAATTTTGTATTTTTGGGTCCATTTATGAACAATATTAAGAAATCAAGTTTAATTATTGTCAAAATGTTAGTGGAGACTAATTTTTGAGTCCTAAGATGGTTAGGGTAATTAACTTGTACATAAATATGAATTTATGTAATTATTGTGATTTTAACAAGTTATAATCACGCAAATCCATAAAAACTGATAAATATACGCTATTGGCTCTTAAAAGGCGATTTAGCATAAAATCTAGCATGTTCATACATATTATAATGCTGCATTTTATTTATGATTGTCATATTTTAATTTTATGTAAATTTTGAATTATGTAATTTTACTTAGTATGGCCTTAGTTTTAATTGGTATTACCCGAAATGTATGGGAATATCGATTCGGTTGTAATTATTGTGATCTCGTATCACCGTTTTGTAATTTAATAGATTTATTTTTATTTTAATTACAAATGTATAATATGAAGTTATGTAATTCATTTTGTAATTTAATTATTCCGGAGTTTCTTGAAGACGGTGCCATTCGAGAAGGCGATCCATCAAAGAAAGTGTTGTCTTGAAGTGCGTGCCAAGACCGAAGTTCAAGGAACCAAAGGAGTTGGTTTCTGAATTTTTAATAGTTTATTAGATTTACTATTTTAGGAAGGCCATACTAGGATTTCATTTTTATGCTTTGCATTTTATTTATATGTTGCATGCATCGCTAAATCGCCATAACTAAACATGCATTTTAATCGAGTTTATCGACCGTGTCAGTTACAATTATCGTAGTTCACCGCTTTAGTTCACTTAAAACGTGATAGATAATAAATTGACATGACCTCTCGCTAAAATAAACAATTGAGACTTAGCCTTACCAAAAAGTAGAAACCATGAAAACCTATTTCGTGAGGGAGTGCGCTCGGCCACACCGGGGTACAAACCTTGTTACGTAGGGGAAGTGGGTGATAAATGTCTATCCACCGAATTCATGTTGATAAGGGATGAATCGGATACACCGTGCCCAAGTTAATGTAGATTTGGATCATGGACACATTTATTCGAAATTTGGGTTGAACTCAACAAAAGTATTCTCGACCATTGTCGGATGTGTTTTAGGCTAAAGATAAATATTAATGTAATTTTATCGACCAAGAATTCTAAAAGTAGAATCGATTAAAGAGTTAATCCACCGAGTTATATTGATAAGGGATGAATCGGCTACACCGTGCCCAAGTTAATATGAATTTGGATCTTGGAATCATTTATTATAGTTGGGTAGAGGTCACTATATAAATGCTCATATCTTGTTAAAATTATTTACAAGTATGATTAAAAAGACAAATGTTAATATTTCCTTTTCCTCCATACTTGTAGTTCATTACAATGAATCCATCAAACGCTACTACACCGATAATTATTGAGTCTTGCCACAATGTTTTTGACGACGTTTGCTTCAACAATGATTTCGACACTACTAGAGAACTTCATTTTGGGATAGGTTCGGATGGAAACATAAACTTCATCACTTCTTCTAGACCACCTACTACTACAAGATCTCTTGTGAGCCGGTCTCAGGAAGACCGCCTCATAAAATCTATAGGATCTTTATCTTTGGAAGAGAAAGATGCCAAAACTAGTGGGAGCTCAAGCAATCAAGCTCTTGCTTCTAAGGGCAAAAGGTTCAAGATGAAGGGAAAAAAAGAGAAAAACTTCAAGCAAGTTGAAGATGAATGCCATTATTGCTATGGCACGGGACATTGGCTTAGTAATTGTCCTATATATTTGCGACATATAAGGGAAGGAATCATCGTTCCAAAAGTTAAAATTCCTAAGGAAATTTATGTTATTGATGTAAATTATACTTCCACTACGACATGGGTACTGGATACCGGTTGTGGTTCTCACCTTTTTAATCATTTACAGGGGTTAAGAGACATGAAGAGGCTTAGCAAAGGAGATGTGGATTTACGCCTTGGAAATGGAGCTCGAGTAGCGGCCGAATCCAAGGGGACTTATGTATTAGCTTTGCCTAATGGATTTGAGTTGTATTTACATAATTGTTTTTATGTGCCTACACTTTCTAAAAACATTATTTCTATCGCCATGTTAGACATGGACGGTTTTTGTTTTGTCATTAAAAACAATCGTTGTATTATTTCAAGGAACGACTTGGTTATAGGCCAAGCTCCTTCCATTAATGGCATTTACATTTTAGAAACCTCGAATCCAACTAATGACATCTACAACATTCAATCAAAGAAACTCAAATTAAGTGATCCAAATGAATCGTTCATTTGGCGTTGTCGATTAGGTCACATAAACGAGAATCGCATCAAAAGATTAATTTCGACTAATGTGATTACACCATTTGATTATCAATCATATGGAACATGTGAATATTGCCTTCTTGGGAAGATGACTCGTAATCCTTTTAGCGGTAAAGGAACACGAGCTAGTGAACTATTGGGACTCATACATACCGATGTGTGTGGACCAATGAGTATCACCGCTCGAGGAAATTATGACTACTTCATAACCTTCACCGACGACTTGAGTAGATATGGGTATATCTATTTAATGAAGCATAAGAGTGAAGCTTTTAAGAAATTCAAGGAATTTCAAAATGAAGTAGAGAACCAATTGAACAAAAAGATAAAAGCACTACGATCCGATCGTGGTGGAGAATATCTTAGCCATGAATTCTATTCACACTTGAAAGGTTGTGGCATAATATCACAACTATCTCCACCCGGAACACCACAACTCAATGGTGTTGCCGAAAGGAGAAATCGAACCCTAATTGATATGGTTCGATCATTGATAAGTCAAACTGAGCTACTGAACTCATTTTGGGGATTTGCAATCCAAACCGTAATTAGATCTTTGAATAATAGTCCCACGAAGACAACCGAGAAGACTCCATATGAGATGTGGACGGGAAGGGTTCCTAATATATCCTATATGAAGATTTGGGGATGTGATGCTTACGTCAAGGCAAAGACCGACAACAAGCTTGCCCCAAGATCCGAAAAATTCATCTTTGTAAGTTACCCCGTGACCTCTCGAGGATATTACTTCTACAAACCTCAAGAAAATAAAGTGTTTGTGTCTTGCAAGGCTATCTTCTTAGAAAGAGAATTTATTTCAAAGAGAAAGAGTGGGAGAAATTTTGAACTTGATGAAGTTCAAGAGCCAGAAATCGAGGTAGAGACGCAAGAAGATGTTACTTCGTTATCTAGCGCGGTTGTCCCTCCTCCACTTAGAAGAACGGGCCGAGTTACGCGCCATCCCGATCGATATGTGGGACTTAGCGAAGAAGATGGAACACTCCATGTGTTTCTTTTAGAAAGTGACGAGCCCGCCACCTACAAAGCCTCAATCTCTAGTCCAAATTCCTCCTTATGGCTTGAAGCCATGAAGTCCGAGATGGATTCTATGCATGAAAACCAAGTTTGGCACTTGGTGGATTTGCCTAAAAGGGCAAGACCTCTTCAATGCAAATGGATTTTCAAGGTCAAGAATGGCATAGAAGGATATGATGATGTCTAAAAAGCTAGGCTAGTGGCAAAAGGATTTACCCAAGTCCAAGGTCTTCATTATGATGAAACCTTCGCCCCCGTAGCCATGTTAAGATCCATACGGATTTTGTTAGCAATTGCCGCATTTCATGATTATGAAATATGGCAAATGGATGTCAAAACCGCTTTTCTAAATGGACATTTAGAAGAGGAGGTGTACATGATACAACCCGAAGGTTTTGTTGATTCTAAAAATCCTAACAAAGTATGCAAACTTAAGAGATCCATTTATGGACTTAAGCAAGCATCAAGAAGTTGGAATCATCAATTCGATCATGTGATAAAAGAGAATGGTTTCACTCGAAGTGTTGAGGAACCATGTTTATACATGAAATTTAGTGGGAGCAATGTTGTGTTCCTTATCTTGTATGTCGATGACATACTACTCATTGGAAATGATATTCCGATGTTGTCTTTGGTCAAGAAGTGGTTAGGTAATCACTTCCAAATGAAGGATTTAGGAGAGGCACAACGCATATTAGGTATCCGGATCCATAGAGATAGATCCAAGAGGATATTGGCACTAATTCAAGAATCTTATGTTGATAAGATTGTTCGACGTTTCAGCATGGACAAGTCCAAAAGGGGATTGGTACCTATGGTAAGTGGGACAATATTGAGCAAGTCTCAATCGCCCACCGAACCCCATGATGTTGAACGCATGAAGTTGATCCCTTATGCTTCCGCTGTTGGATCAATCATGTACGCCATGATATGTACACGTCCTGATGTCTCGTATGCCTTGAGCATGATTAGTAGATATCAAGGAAATCCAGGTAAGAGTCACCGGATAGCCGTCAACAACATCCTCAAGTACTTAAGAAGAACTAAGGATTCTATCTTAGTGTTTGGAGGTGACACCGAGCTCCGTATCAATGGTTACACGGACTCAAGTTTCCAAACGGATAGAGATGACATGAAATCACAAGCTGGTTTTGTTTTCATGCTCAATGGTGGTGCTGTTAGCTGGAGAAGGTTCAAGGAAGTTGTGACTGCGGATTCAACAACGGAGGCTGAGTACATTGCAGCATCAAAAGCTGCCAAGGAAACTGTATGGATCAGGCAATTCACGGAAGGTCTAAGAGTAGTACCTACCGCCAATGATCCCATCACTCTCTATTGTGATAATAGTGGGACGATCTTCCAAGCCAAAGATCCAAAGTCTATTAATAGATCTAGACATGTACTTATAAAATATCATGTAATTAGAGATTTCATTGAAAGAAAGGAAATTGCGATATGTAAGGTTGGGATGGATGATAACATAGCTGATCCGCTCACCAAGCCTTTATCGCAGGCTAAGCATGATGGACATGTTGCGTCCATGGGACTTAAACGCATGCCAGTTTTATGTTATATTTTTATATGAAATAAAAGAGTTGTTTTATTTGATCATATGCATAATCACATTTGTCTTTTATTTTTCCATTACTTTGTCATATTCAAATGGGTTGTGGAGACAAGATTGAACCCCATTAAAGTGAACTAAATTGACATAGTAATCGCCCATAGTCACTTGTATGAGGTGACGTCTCAAAGTGACTAGAGTGTGATGCGATTGATGGCAAGTTCAAGTGCCATAGAGTCATATGAGAATGACTAGTCGATCACATAGGCAGACTGTTAGGAACACTTTGTCGGGCTAATGACCGCTTATAGAGTTCTGGCAAATTTATATAGCCTGGTCGTGGCGAGAGCTACTATATTATTCTAATGAGTCGATTCTTTTGACTAAAGACTGTTCGCCTAAGGTGGCACAGTTTTAGATTAACTTTGATTTATGTTACTACGACCTTCGTAAATGGGGTCAAATGGGCATATTTTGGGTTATGATGGCTATGGCTAGTCGAAGGGAATAAGTGCGATAGGAATTGTCCACCCCTTGTCAGGGTTATAACAATATCTCATGGCCACTCGAAGAGTAATGAACTGGAAATGCGTGGCCACGCTCGGAAGGTATCTATGGTAGGTAATTCCGGTCAATCAGTTATTCTCCAGATCGAGGAAACCACTCTCGATATGATCACTTGCAAGTACGACCTGAAAGACACCATGAATTGAGTGGGAGATAGTAATTGGACAAGAGAATTGGTGACGCAAACTTATCGAGGACAAGTGGGAGATTGTTGGAATATGTCTCCTCCGACAATAATGCGATCACAACTGTCGATCATGATGATCACATGTTTAAATCTCATTTTAAGAATACATGTGAGATATAATATTTTACAGTCAACTGGTCCACACATATCGGTAATGATTGGCTAACTAGAGTTTAACATTACTGTCGTGCGACGGTGGTGATCAGTTGATCCCCTTAGGTCATACCTATAGGGTAATACTCTTAATTGATTATTTAATTAATCGTATGCCGATACGAGTTAATTAAATTGCTTAAAATTGACGGATGATTTTGTGAGTAAAGTTAACGTGTCTCATTGTAATTCGATTAAATTAGATACGGTCTAAGTAATCGAATTGTTTTATTACTTGGATAAAATTATTGTTTACGAAACAATTGAAATTGAAATTGAATGAATAATTTATTATAAATACAAGACGTGTTGGTACAAGTAGTTACGAATTACTAGTCGATTTTGTATATGAGTATGTTGATTTTTAATATGTTAAAAATACATTACAATTTCACATATCAAGTAACATGTCACATATGTCACAATTGACAAATGACAAAAATAAAATGGACCTTCCATTTTATATTAAGTGTACCGAAATGGGAGGGTTAGGGTCTTTAAAATTGTGTTAATTATTTTTAAGTGGAAAACACAATGATAAAACCTTGCTTTTAGCCTTGCATGCCTATTTTTCTTGGGTAGAAAAACAAGCTCATGCATTGGGCACCCTTCCCCCATCACCACCGGTTTTCCAAGAGGAAAAGATAGAGTTTTTCCTCTATCATTCATTCACGACTTTAACTTATATTTTCTAGTGTAAGAAAATATTGATTCTCTCTACAATTGTGAAAACTTAGAGAAATAAAAATCTCTCAAATCCTTCCTCTCTTGGCCGAAAAAATACAAAAGAACAAAATAAATATTTTGTGTCATATTTTAAGTAAAACTTATATTTTTACTAGTTCATAATTATATAAGTTATTAAGAGATTTCTTTGGGTATATACTTTTAGGAGAGGTTTTAATTTGAACCTTGTTCATCCATTATAAGGAAGCTCAAGAACTAACAAGAAGGAGATCTTGTTGGTGCCCAAATTGCCGAAAATAAGATGGTGAGAAATCGATTTTTCCATCTCCTTTTATTAAGTTTGCATGCATAAGATCTAGCATTTATTTTATGACTAAATATATTATTTCATATATGAATATGTAAACATATGAGTTTAATGAATCCAAACAGTTATGGTGGTTGCTTGTCGTCTTATGGTGGTTGCTTGTCATCTTATGGTGGTTCCTTGGTTTCGGTTGCTAGAGGTAGGTTCTCCTACTTAGTACTCTTGGTTGTCTAGTGTGTCGTTTGTAGTGCTTGGTTGTGTTTGATGTTCTGATTGGTTGAGTAGATTGGTTGCGTTTGGTTGTTGTTGTTTGTCTGTGGTTTGCGAGGCGTGTCCTCGGCTGAGTAGAGTCACTTGCGGGAATGGCTTCACGCCCTTGATTCGCCCTCTGTGGAACCCGCCACAAAGGGGATGTGCACATTAAGGAACATGGGTTATCGCTCGGAATAGATGAGCGGAGATTTGGTGGGTACGGCTGCGGTCCCCCACTGGCGGCGTGGATTACCGGTTGCGATTGGTAATCTGGCAGGACTGGACCTTCGGGTAGTCAGAGGAGTGTGGGTGATTAGAGACGGTGTTGTGTGTATGTTTGTTGTGTCTGTTTTGTGTGCTCCTTCAGTTACTGACCTTGTGTGGTGTTGTGTGTTTTATTCTTGTGTTGTGTTTGCCGTGATCCACTATGAAAAGCAGTCGGTCTTAGCAGGTTGATATCTGGATCATAGCTGGGTGCTTGGAGGGACGAGTCTACCAAGAGTCATGGCAGGAATAGTCTCACATAGTTGATAGATGTTATGAGTTGTACCCTTTTATTTTGTTTAATAACTTGTAATTAAATGTAATAGTTCTTTTATCAGCGTTTGATTATTACTGTTCCTCGGGCAACCGAGATGGTAACGCCCTTATCTACTGGGAAAGGTCTTATTAAGGCTCCTCGGTAGATGGGGGTGTTAAGGGAGACAGTCTTCCGCTTGAGTCGCCTCTTGGAGTTTCCCGCTCCAAGAGAGATGTGCACATTAATGACTTGAGTTTTGAGGGACGCGTGTGGTGAGGCACAACGTCTGACAGGGGACCCAAGTTGTTCTTGGGCCTGGTACCACCGATGTTTTCGGAGTACCTTGTGTGAGTGTGGTGTCGTGGACATATTCCTGTGTAATACCTTGTAGTTTATAAGGCGTTCACTCGACCAAGTAGACCGAGTGGACCGAGTATAACCAATACTAGACTTAGTGGAGTTGTTATAATGTTCGCTTATAGAAGGGTCGTCTTAATACTTTCATAACTAAATACATGATATTGATATGATTCTAATTGGAGGTGATATCTTGTTCTCTTACGATTCCAACGGTAGGTCACACGCCCTAAATGACCAAGAAACGAGTGAGATATGACTATTTTACGAAAACTGGTCATTTCTGAGAACTGTGTCGCACTCGACCAAGTGAAGTTCACCCGACCGAGTGGACCAGAACTCCACTGAGTGAGCGACACTCAACCGAGTGAGTGACACTCGACCGAGTGGACTCGCCACTCGATCGAGTGCCGCTGTTTTCAGAGCACGGGATTTATCCCTTTCTTCCCTAACCCTAAAATCATTTCCACCTTCCTCCTTATCTCTCCAAATTCTCTCCCTTCTCTCTAAAACCCTCACAAACACCATATTAGGGGATTCAAGCTTGGTTTAGTGGATTGCTCACCTTCCTCCTTCTTTCCTCTTGATTTATAAGTTAAGATCTATCCTTTTCTAGTCTTATGAACCCTAACTTTTGGAGGTTTTTAATTGGGTTGATTAATTAGCAATTAGTATGTGTTTATGGGTAATTAGAGGGTAATAATAAGGGGTTTTATATTGTATAATAGATTAGGATGTATTATGATAGTTGTTATGTGATTACTATAGGATGAGACGGTTTTATGAGATGGATTCTTGTTGTCTTGGATTAGCTTATGGAGTATGTTAAAAGGTAGGTTAATCCTACTCGGTTTTAATAATGTGGTGTTTTTTATGTTGTAATTAGTCTCACATAAATTAGGGCATTTGCATTATAACATGTTTAGTGGTTAATTGCATCGTTAAGAGGATGATTATGGTATATTGGGTCATAATTCATGTATTGGCTGTATTTGTGTGTGTGGAGGATATGTTGTTGTCGTTGATTGTTTTGGAGACGTAAGACGGTTGGGAGACCGTCTTATGCTTGAGTCGCCTCTTGGAGCTTCCCACTCCAAGAGGGATGTGCACATTAATGCCTTGAGTTTGGAGGGACGCGTGTGGTTAAGACACGACGTCTGGCAGGGGATCCGGTTGGCTTCCGGACCCGGTACCTCTGTGTGTGGTTGTTGGTATGTCTGGGCATGTCCCGGTACCAGTGTGGTTTTCGGTATGTCGGAGTGTGTCCCGGTATCGTGGTGGTGGTTGTTCGATAGCGGTTTGTTCATGTTATAGTCATATTGCATACTCACACACTTTGAGTCGTGTCACACTTTATTTATTTATTGAAACTGACGTTTGTGTGTCTGTGTAATTGCCACCTATTTCCGGGTGGCCTGTGTCGATTCATATGATATTTCCGATCATATGGGGAGCAAGTTGAGTACAGGTTTTGCTTGATGACATGATCGGGATGTGGACCGCGCCTTGGACTCGGAGTCGAGTAGCATAGATGACGTAGATGGTAGTTGACTTGTAATTTGTATAGTTCACTTTATCCATTTGTTTATGGTTTGTAATCACTAAACTTATTTATTTATAATAAATTTTTCTTGATTGTATCTCCGATTTACTACCTTGGGAAACCGAGAGTAGGTAACATCTCCCAATTACCTTGGCCGGGTAAGAAGGGGGTGTTACATAGATTATTAGATCACTTTATTTATTTCCGCTGTGAGTTGTACTTTAATTTATATTAAGTTTTAGTTGGTTAATTTGTAAAAAACATGTAATCGCTAAAGTTTTATTTAAAGTACTTTGGTGAGTTGGACTTTGTTATTCACTACCTCGGGAAACCGAGAAGGTAACAGTCCTATTTATCTACGAATGTCTTGCTAAAGGCTCTTAGATAAATGAGGGTGTTATAACAAGGGTGAGATGGTTGTGGAATGTAGTTGTTTTGTTGGCAAATGAAATGACAAGGTTAGGCTCAAAATGGGTGAACGAAAGGGAAACATGATCATATGGGTGAAAACTAAGCTTATTTGGCTATGAGGGGCTACTTTATTTGAACAACATTGTCTCAATATGCACATCGACACTTCTACGGTAAGGAATGAGCACCATACTTATGCGTTTATACATAACATACCACGTAAGGAGAACTACTCTCAAGATCTAATCAGGACCAGTTTGACAGACCGGCCATATGGAGGCTCTATCCTCACATTTTAGTTGTTATATCGAACCTAGGTCGGGTCTTAGGCCTAATACGGTCTCAAAATGTGGCTGAAACTTGGTCATTAAGCTAGACTCCCGGGTTTTGAAACAAAACCCTAACATGTGTCATCGAGAGGTACGAGTTATCAAGTGGGAGAAGACACGGGTAAAACGAATTATCATCATTGTCAATATATCCCCTCCACATTTAAACCCTCAATGCAAATATTTATAAACAAGATGCAAAGTGTATGGATGCAAGCTACTCATATTCAGAAACTACGTGGATGCAAGCGTGAACAAGTATATACAAGTCTATTCTAAATGCAAACAAGTCCTATAACTACCACACGTAATCCACACACATCAATTCTTCCCAAAATGGGGCATCCTCAACAACAAAACCCCATCCTCCTCATACATAAATGTAAAAGAAAAAGAACGATAAAGGAGAAAGAAATCGGAAAGAGTATACCAAGCAGGTCTTCAATCTTCTAACATCTCAAATGCGCCCTGGTGCGTCTGTGGATTAGGTTAGACAAACAAATATATACAATACAATATTTTTGAAATTTTTGAAATTTTTCGATTTTTAGTCATTTTTTGAAATTTTTATATCAAATTTACAAATATATATACAAATATAAACAAATATACACAAAGCGGATATTTTCCTCCCCACACTTGAAATTTACATTGTACTCAATGGAGCAAAGTATAGGGAGTGAATGGAAAAAATACGAAAACATATTTTTGTGTTTTTGTAAGTTTTTGGAAATGAAAAACATATTTTTGTTGTTTTTGTAATTTTCTGAAAATTAAATAACATGTTTTTTTTTTGCGCCCTCCTCCCCACACTTATTACATACAATATCCAGTGACGGATGAAGTGTGGATAAGAGGCAAGGGGAAAGAAAAAACATGTTTTGTGAGATTTTTCAATTTTTTGTATTTTTGAATAAAATGCAATGCATACTTTAACTAAATGCATAAATTGAAATACGATGCAAGCTAAACTATATGAATGCAATCCTATATGTGACGTATTTTACAAATATTTGAATCTAATGCAACTATATGACATACGATTCTACATATTTTACTACTAACTAAATGCATACAAAAAGAAATATGAACGGGAGATTTGGATTGAGGGATCATACTTGACATTTGGATTAAAGGGGAGTGAGGATGGCCATCATTATTAGGCCTCCTCGTTTTCGGTGTCCGCACTGTCATCATCATCATCGTTCCCGACGCCAAACTCGGATTCACGGATAAAGTCATCCGTGTTCATGGCCATTGGGCCACCCATATTGAACCCCTCGACGGTTAAGTCAATATCCACTTCACGGCCCGCCCCCGAGCCACTAGCGTCACCTCCCTCACCAAAGATGGAAGCCCCCCCCCCCCCCCCGAACCATCGAGTTTCATGCCCCTCCCCTTGTGTATAAGTCGGGGTAGGGAAGACGGGAGCACTAAAATAGTCCGGGCGCATGTTAATGTCGCCATAGACAAAAGAGCCGTATGTAGGATGCCCACCATCCGGAGCAAGGTAGTAAGAAGGGTGAAGGCTGGAGGGGTGACGGTATTGTCGCCTCATATAATCGTCATAAACCGGGAATTGGCCCACCGATTGGTCAAGATAGAGGCGATCCATTCATTGTTGCAAACCGAGCCTCTCACTTGCGGCCGTTTGCATTCCCAAGTTCATAATCTCCATGAATTCAATGAGTTGAGGTTGGAGCGGGAGTGGTTGTGGTGTTTGGCTTGAGCATGCTTCCCCTTGTTGGAACGATCCGGGGAAGAAAGGAGAGGTAGGCATAGTATACTGCAAAGAAGGTTGTGCGGTAACCGGGCGCTCACGCGCATAGAGGAGGTTGGGGTTTTGGGTTTAGGCGGTGGTAGTGTCTTCATCCGCCTCGATCTCAAGCAAGTAGTGCGGTGAATTTGGCACCACTTTCATCCTATCCGGGGTGGGAAGAGAAATGAAATTTTTATCCACTCCATTCACCCGGATTTGCCAATAAGTTTGCTTGTCTCGGGGATTCCTCTTTATCCAATTAAGGGTATATTGGATGTAATCCTTGGTGAGCATTGAAAAGTTATTTTCAGTCGTTGGCCTATCAAATAAATCCTATTCTCAACTAACTAGTAGCTAGTATTAAGAAAGGGTCGAATCCATAGGGAGGCGAGTTAATTAATCTAGTTTTCTTATATTTAAGTTCGTCTTAAAGGTAACAATTTTATGGGGTTTGCTTGTTTGATTTCTAATAACTAATTGCAATAAAAGTAAATAAGACGAATTCAATAATATTAAAAGGTCTAGGGATTAGGTTCACTAAGTAGTTATTCGGGGTGTGATTTAATTCATTGATAGAGCAACTTATGTCGTTCAAGGTCATATGATCGGTCGATTCTAATATGTCCTTTAGATCTAACTTAACATGCGATTGATATCATTTAGTTAATTCTATTCAGTTATTGTAGCCTTTACTAGTCTTAACCCGATCGGTGAGAATCCTAGTTTGCAACACTAGTTAATTAATCCTGCATAAACTAACCAACTAGATTCATAACAATTAACTGAACAACAACAAAGAAGCCGTTTTAACCATCAATTCATTAATATAATCCCCTTCTAACAACCTAAATCCTCATTCACCCTAGATAATGAAATTAGCTACTCATGATTAAGGGAATCATAACAATAAGATTAATGAACAACATAATTAAAAGCATAATAAGATGAACAAAACAATAATTGAATAAACTAAAACTTTAATTAATAATAACTAAAGAAAGATTAAAGAGTAACGTAATTAAAGAGTACTTAGATCCGAGACAATAATAAATAAACTAAACTAAGAGTTTTCTAGGGTTTTGGAAGTAAAATAAATCATAAATAAACATAGGGTACGAATTGGGTATTTATAGTAGAACATAACCGACTTAAGGAAATTGCGGAAATGTTACCAGCTCAATATATACTTGATCGAGCCTATATGCACTCGATCGAGTACACTACTTCCTTGATCGAGTCTATGTGGGCTTGATCGAGTATCCACTCTGTTTCACCTCTTTTCTTCATGTTGTCTTCTTAACTTCTCTTCCTTTATTCTTCTAGATTCTCGTGCCATGCTTCGTGTATTCCTTCATGCCCACTACGCGATGCCCATTTCATTCATTTGCTTCTCAAATGCATCATTTTTGCATTAAACATCAAATAGCGGAAGTAACAACATTCTAACATAAAAGGCATGTAATTAATATAAATTAGCACGAAAACCATATCAAAAGTAATTAAAGGGAGGCATAAATATGCATATAATTATGACTCATCAAACTCCCCCAAACCATCTCGTTGCTTGTCCTCAAGCAAAGCATCACACATTACATATGGCAATCATACAAATGGCGAATAAAAAACTCAGAGCTAATGTTTATGCACATATAAATCTCAAACTATCCATATTTGTAACAAAGTAATGACCAAGGTGTACCAATACAAAAAATTCAAAGGCACAGGTAATACATCTCAAGTCTCAAGTCAACGTACTATAGACAAATGCCAAATACCTTTCGACCTTGCAAGACAAATTAGTCGGATTCTCGTGAATTCACTCATGCACTCATATGTATGTAAGGATGAGTTATATGTGAAGATAGAAAGAAGTAGAAACACTCACTCAACTTATGAAACATGCATGTGTAGATACCTCATTTCTGCACCTCTCGCAAACCACCCGGTGATGATTGGGCCGCATGTTTGGTACGCGGAACGATTTGTGACAATTCGTAAGATTATCGTCAAGTGATTGCTCAAATATTAATCTCTACCTCTTAGTTGTCATCTACGTGCCGATACGGTCGTTTTGACAGTAATTAGAGTATATTTGGAGTCCGGGCTTAAAACCGTCTCCATTTTCTGATAACCGTTAAATCCCGAGTCAGAATGTTCCGGATATTTCTATTCCATATTTCACAATCTTTATCTTTTGCTAAAAAATTTCCCGTAATATTCACATAAGATATTAAGGAAAACCAAATTATTCCGTCCTACCATAACTTAAACACGGAAATCTTTCTTCCGCAGGAGGAAACAACTTGGGAACAGACGCAGCAGGTGCTGCGCCTCTTCCAAGAGACGCAGTGACTGTTGCGCCTCTTCCCAGGTCCTTTTCTGCGTAATTTTCGTATCTTTTTCATATCTTTCTGAGATTCACTTCCAAAGAATCTCCGAAACCCTAATTCCTTCACGTGATTAGTATAAATAGGAGCCTTCGCTCCTCATATTTCTCACGCGAGTGTCCGCCCTTCTCTTCTCCCTTTGCATTCTAGACCTTTGTTCTTACTTTTTTGCGTCTACGTGCTTGAACATTCGACCACGTAAGCTCGGATCCTTCTGAGTACCAGCCTCGTTTGCATGACCGACCAACTTGACCAACTCCACAATCAATCAACTTAATTAATCTAATCGTTTTCCTCTTACGAGGGCACTTTCTTTGCATTCGCGTCGAGCATCACTAATCGATATCTTAGTCCTTCTCGTTTCGTCAACATGTAAGTCTGAGGGTGTAAATATCTCTCTTTTATTTATTGTATTTTAATTATTGTATCACAATTGTAAGGTTTATGTCGAAAATACCTCGTTAAAACCGATTTCTAAACCATGCTTTAAAACCTCTTTTTTACGGATTTTAAGACTAACGTCGAGAAAGGACGCAAAGAATCGTTGCGCCTCTTGAAGGAGCGCAGCACTGTTGCGCCTCTTCGTGAGGCCGCCAGCATTCTCGCTTCCTTTCTTCTTCCTTCGTCCTCTGTAAACTCGTTCGTTGTTTGCTTTTTATTTGTTTGTTCTTTAATTCTTCGTCATAATAGTCTGATATTTCACATGTATATTGATTATCATTCATTAGCACATAATTCATCATAAATTCGACTTAAATCCCAAGTAATTCAATATTTGCGGGTTTTCGTCATTAAACTCAATTCGGGTTTTAGAGGTTCGATTCATCAATATTGAGTCTCTGGAATTCATCGTTGACATATTTACATCTGTTATTTGTCATATCTATCATATATTCGTCATTAATCCGTTGTATTTAACCTATTTAATTGATTTAGTTTGTTAATTTGTTAATAATTCTCATTAATCTTATATTAATTCATTTAATTCCGTTTCATCCATGTTTTACTGTTTTCATGACCATTCATCACATGTAAATAACCTACTAATCACTTTCATCCGAGTAATTAATTTAATCAATCATTAAATTCACCAACGAGTATTAACAACACGCAATTCAAACTATGACTGAAAGTCAGGAACAGACGCAGCGTCTGCTGCGCCTATTCCAAAGGACGCAGCTCTGCTGCGCCTGTTCCAGGTTGAATTCTGTCCCTGAACTCCGTTGTTGCCTTGACCTAGTTTAATTAGTTTACATTTAATTAACTATTATTCGTATTATCACCTTCTGATTTGTTCGTAACTTTATTCATTTATTCTTTTTCTCAAATTATCCGTTTTAAAGGTATTTTCGACATAAATCGCCTAATCCAATGTAATAATTGTAATTTTCATTATTGTAATTTTCTTTTGTTGTATTTATCATTACTTCTTGTGTCATTTGTATGTTCTCACATGCAATCAACTTAAATTCCTACTTCGACCCAATTTTATGATTTAAATTACTTGTTCCACCGACTTAGTCTAATTCTTCACATACTAGGATTAAAACTTGGATGTTGCATTGCATGCATACAATCGACGATATATCGAGTACGAATAACTTCCCTAATCATTAGTAGAGGCCGCTATCGAGGCGGGCGGGATTAGGTGTTCGATCAAAAGAGCTTCCTAATACGTACCCTCACCCCTTACTCCAGATCTCTGTGAACATCCGTGTTCATTGGCATCCACGAGAGTCATTCTAGACATAGAATGCTAAGGGTAACGATTGCTTAGTGTTTATGTCACTACTTTATGTCTTGACATGACACGAGGTATTCGAACGGTTCCAATTTCCCATAAAAATTGGTGGCGACTCCATACAAAATGCAAACGCTTGTTTCTATTCTCTCCCAAGGGCCCCCGCTGTCCACAGTTTGGCGACTCCGCTGGGGATAATACACTTACGTGTAGCAATGGTGAAACTTGAACAAGGTTAGGGAATAGTTTGTATAAGACAATTGTCGGTTTTCATAACTCGGTCTTCCTAGATCGTTTCACTCAGCCTTCCTAGGCCCAACCCAACCAATTCGACCAATCGTGCCGTCTAAACGGTCCTAATTCTTATTTGGGCCTAAGGATGGATAGCGATTGACGTCATCCATACCATGGTACTTACTCTTGTTTGTATCAAGGGCCTTCACTACTTGAGGAAATGGACTAGGAATCGGCCTTACTCTTTTTTGGTACGAGCCTCTCCACAGACTTCGGGTTTGATGGTTCGGTATGGCAACCCACCCTTTAAACCAAAACCCTTTTAAATGCACTCAGCATCCCGTTATAATGCTTGTATAAATGTTTGTACCTTGCGTGATCACCATTTCTAAACAAAATCATAACGATTTTTCAAAAATCAAAACCCTTTTCTTAATCAAAATTTCGAAATAGGCCTTCAATTAGCGCAAAATCCAGTCAAAACTCTGTCCGTTTGTCGTGTCAAAATTTGGGCCACAAAGCCCATTTCAAAACATCACTTTGAGTCCACTCCTACAACTACACTATAGTTGACTAGGGCGCACATTTTCAAAAACCTTGTCTTTCTTCAAAGCTCACTCAACACAAGTGGCACACACCCACTTCACGAGTCAAAACATTTCTTCTTTTAGCAAGTGTGTTAGAATGGTCGATCGTGTTTTGATTCGTCGCCGATCTCTTATCCAGTTTTCAAGATGCCTGGATCCAGCGAAACAAACCTCCACCAACTTCAAGATGGTAATGATCGAATCCTAGCCGCGCTAGCCCAAATGCAAGTTACCCAAGACCAAGTCTATGACCGCCTTGAGCTCATCGAGGGCCGTATCTATGTCGTAGAGGGAAGGTTGCCCCCTCATGAAAGTGAAGTACTAGGTGACTCCGATAATGAATCCAAGGATGAAAATCCTCTCATGGGGATGACTGTAGCTGAGAAAAGACTCCAATACTTAGAGGAGCAATTGATGTACCTTTAGGGGGATGACATTTATAGGGAGAACAATCGCAAGTATGAGGCCGTCAATTCCAAATTGCCAACCAACTTCAATATGACGGATATCCCTAAATTCAAGGGACACGAGAACCCTTTGAACCACATCCGTGCCTTCAAAGATTATATGTCTATCAAAGGCATCAAACCCGAGATGTTCTTAAGGATCTTTCCTTCATCTCTTGACACCATCCCGAAGCAATGGTTCTACTCCTTAGATCACAAGAAGGTCGCTACTTGGGAAGATGCCGCAATCGAGTTTTCTAAACAATATGCGGATAATGCCGAGATCCAAGTAAACATGCGTACTCTAGAGGTTCTTACCCAAAATGACAAAGAAGGATTCACCGACTTCCTAAGTAGGTGGAGGAAGACTAGTACCCAACTGGTTGAACGCCCGGATGAGGCTACCCTTGTGGAGAAGTTTGTGGATAATCTCAAACCCATCTATGCCAATCATTTGAGGTACCAAAACATCAAAACTTTTAAGGACTTGACCGTACTAGGGACAAGGATTGAAGATGACATCCGTAAAGGACTCTTGTCCAAAACGGTAGGTCGAGGATATCAAGGTTCAGCAAATCGTTCATACGGCTCTACTAGGAAAACCGATGAAGTTAACCTTCTCGAGCCATCCAAGAAAAGTACCCCACCAAGGAAATTCACAAATCTTGGGGACACGTACTCCAACGCTCTAAAAAGGTTAATGAAGCAAGGCAAACTCCAACCCATTGGACCTACTCCCGAACCCGAAAGGAAGTCCAAATTCTGGGACGAGAACTCGTACTGTGAATACCATAGGGGCAAGGGGCACGACACAGAAAAATGCTACAAGTTGAAAAACGTGCTTCAAGACATGATTGAAGATGGTCGATTGCCAATACCACCGGGAGGTAAACCCAACAACACTCAGAATCCTCTTGGAGTTCTAGTGATTACAAGTGATTAATCTACCTTAGATTGCTCACACCTTATTTCTCCAATCGAAAATGAAGTCTACGCAATCGAGAATGAAGGGTTCTACTCTACTATCTCCCCTACCATTTCCGACTTCATCATATGGGCAAGGAGTGTAGATGGGCAAGTTTGGGAATTAGAAAATATGGTGACAACTTTACGCGATCCCAACGCAACACCCAAAGAACATGTGCCACTAATCTTCTCTCAAAATGCTACTATGCAAGAAGCAGTCACCGTGGTTGATAAACTAGTTGACCAAATCATACGACTGGAAGATGAAATCATGAGAATGAGAGAGCTAACTGCAATCAATGGAGTTTGGGCCGACGATGATGAGGACGAGTATCTCATTAAAAACTCCCTAGTCAAAGAAATAGTCCAAAATGGTGAAGACCAAGATGTAGACCACCTAACTCGCTCGGGTCGTCCATATCAAAGCACTACTCAAAACGGTCCAACCAACGTTGTCACACCAAATGATAACGAAGAGGAGTTCACTGACCATTTGCTCAAGCAATTATAGAAGACGAAGGCTGATCTTTCAGTCTGGCAATTAGTAGCAAGCTCATTCCCACATCGCCAAGCTTTACTGCAAGCTTTGGCCAAACAAAATGTAGCACATAACTCGACGCCCGAAGATGTAGTCAACTTGGTCTTCCAAGAATCACCAAAGCTAAGTAATCCTATTACTTTCTCAGACGAAGATTTGCCACCTTTTGGCGCCAGTCACAATTTAGCTCTTTACATCACTGTCATTTGTCTAAAGAAGAACGTGTCAATGACCTTGGTAGATGATGGCTCCGCGGTCAACGTCATACCCCTCAAAACGGCATACAAGTTAGGCATTAAAGAGTCGGATTGGACCCCTACCAATCAAGGTGTGCGTGCATACGATGGTACACGACGAAAGGTGGTAGGACTTGTTAACCTAACCATAACCACAGGGCCAATTGAACGAAAGGTTAACTTCCAAATAGTGGACATTGAAGCTTCCTTCAACATACTTCTGGGAAGGCCGTGGATTCACGCTTCCAAAACGGTAACATCCACCCTTCATCAAAAGATCAAGATCCCACTAAATGGCAAGGTAGTGACGATCACTTCGTCACCCATCAAGGCAATAATCGAAAAACAGTCGAACAATCAAGTCCTTGCAGATCCCGTATACGAACTTGGAGGCTTCCAAAGTGTAAGCGTCATAAAAAGTGAGTTGGCACCCTTATACTATGATCCCTACTCCAACTTGGTGGTCAACCACATGCTCAAAACCCAGGGATACTTCCCTGGAATGCCTTTGAACCCTACTCGAAGAAACACATTTGCACCATACAAGGAAGGCAACTAAAAAAGGATACCACTTGGACTAGGGTACAAACCCACTAAAGAAGAGGTTCTCGAAATGCTTGCCCAAGTCCAAAACCGCAAGCATGTAGGAGTCCAAATGAGACCCTACCTCCCCACTTTAAATGGGTACTTTGTTCAAGAAGGAAGTCTAGAACTCTTTCACGGATTTCCCGAGCCTTGGCATTATCTCGAGAGGAAGCTAGCAGGAATCGAGATCTTTCACGATTTCTACTTTATCCCTCCAGAAACGGTTCCTACCGTCAAAACCCGTCAAGCACCTTGCTTAGACGAACAAGTCGTTAGCCTATTGTTTGGAGAAGATCGATTTGTCAGGGCCGCGCAGGATGAGATCATTACCATGATACTTCAAGACGATCGCTTCAACCCCACCGCGTTAATCACAGAAACCAACGCAAAACAGCTGAAAGGATGGAGAAAATCGATCAAGTGGACCAACAATCAAGGAAGACTCTTCAAGCGCACCACTGGAGAAGGAGAGATGTTCAAAGGAGAACCAGAAGACGATGAGTTCGAGTCGGAGTCGGAGTCAGAGTCAGAGTCTAGAGAAGTCATTAGAGAGTCTCCTCCTGTCGTCATCCCTACTCCCTTTATTTCTCCTAGCTTAGCCTCGAGTAGTCACAATAGTTCGGGAAATGCCCCAACCATTGTCCCTTTGCCGCCACTAACCATGGATCAGTTGGCTTCTTTGTTTCAACTATACTCAAATTTTAATATGAATAATTCAGGTTCTGCTTACTCTTTGTGTTATCTTGAGTGCAATTTTGTTTACGATGATACTGAGGATGACCAAGACCCAGACTCAATCGAAATACCTCCTTACATAGCCAAAGAAATACTACAGGAAGGGTAAGGGGGACCAGTAATAGAAGAAACCGAACCCATCAATGTAGGAACCGAACTAGAACCCCAAGAACTTAGGATAGGAACTACCTTGAGCTCTACCGAAAAGGCCGATTTCATAAACCTCCTAAACGAATTCAAAGACGTTTTCGCTTGGTCCTACAAAGACATGCCAGGGATCGACAGGGATATCGCTGAACATAGAATTTCGATTAAGCCAGGATTCAAACCTGTGAAACAGAAGCTTCGACGAATGAGGACAGAATGGGCTCTCAAGATTAAAGAAGAAGTTGACAAACAATTCAAAGCCGGGTTCATCAAAGTTTCCGAGTATTCTGACTGGGTAGCCAACATAGTACCTGTGCCCAAAAAGGATGGGAGAATCCGTGTTTGTGTTGACTTTATGGACTTAAACAAAGCAAGTCCAAAAGATGACTTCCCTCTACCTCACAACGACATATTGGTGGACAACACTGCTGACCACGCGTTACTATCCTTTATGGATGGATATGCGGGTTATAATCAAATCAAAATGGCCATGGAAGATATGCATAAGACCGCCTTCGTCACTCAATGGGGAACCTATTGTTATACGGTCATGCCGTTTGGATTGATCAACGCCGGAGCTACATATCAACGCACCGCAACTACACTCTTACATAACATGATGCACAAAGAAGTTGAGGTATACGTAGATGACATGATTGTCAAATCCAAGGAAAGAGAGGGGCATATTACGAACCTTTGCAAGTTCTTCGCAAGGCTACGAAAGTACAACATGAGGCTCAATCCTCAGAAATGCACATTCGGGGTAACATCTGGCAAACTCCTGGGATACGTCGTTAGTCAAAGAGGTATAGAAATAGATCCTTTCAAAATCAAAGCTCTGATCGAAATGCCACAACCTCAAACAGAAAAAGAAGTCAGAGGATTCCTGGGAAAGGTGTAGAATATAAGTCGATTCATATCGAAACTTACAATGATTTGTGAGCCTATCTTCAAGAAACTCAAGAAAACAGACCACACCATGTGGGACGACGATTGTCAGAAGGCGTTTGACTGAATAAAAGAGATATTGGCTAAACCACCAGTGCTCATGCCACCACAACGAGATCAACCTCTTGGTTTATATCTCACGAAGAATCAAAAAGCTTGACCATGGGTGCCATCTTTGGCTCAAACAGTAGGAAGTGAAGAAAAAGCTATCTACTACCTTAGTAAGAAGTTCCTGGAGTATGAGTGCAAATATTCACAACTCGAAAAGACATGCCTCGCTCTTGTGTGGGCAACGAAGAAGCTACGCCATTACATGCTTAGCTACTCTGTCAAAATATACTCCAAAATGGATCCAGTCAAATACCTCTTCGAGAAACCCGTCCTCAACGGACACCTAGCAAGATGGACCCTGATGCTCTCAGAATTCGACCTCAAATACGTGCCACTGAAAGTTATTAAAGGGCGCGCCGTCGCCGAGTTCTTCGCAGAAAATCCCATCAATGACGCACAAACGGTAGACACTTGGTCATTTCCAGACGAGGATATACTCCAAACTGATGTAGATTCCTGGGACCTTTACTTTGATGGAGCATCAAACTTGAGAGGATTTGGAATAGGAGTGTTGCTCATTTCTCCTGAAGGCGAGCATACACCAATTGCTGTCAAACTCGACTTCGAGGTGACAAACAACGCTGCAGAATACGAAGCTTGTCTCATTGGACTACAAGTGGCAGTGAGCCTAGGCATTAAAAAACCTCCGAGTACATGGGGATTCATCAGTAATCATCAACCAAGTTACAAGATCTTGGAAAATTCGAAGCGAAAGCCTCGCACCTTATCAGGCCAGAATAGACCAAGTCGCTCAATTCTTTGATCACGTAACCTACCTACACCTACCCCGGGAAGAAAATCAATTTGCAGACGCTCTTGCGAAACTCGCATCTTTGATTAATATGCCAGATCGCATGGTGGAAATGCCTTTGTGCATCGAACGACGGTCAGAGCCGGCTTATGTCCACCAAATCACCGATGAAGAAGAGATCGCGCAGGAACCCTGGTTCCAAGCAATCCTGAATTTTAAGCTCAATGGTACCTATCCACCCGATATGGACAAGAGGGGACAACGTGCTATACGCCTACTCGCTTCCCAATACGTCTCATGCAAGGAGAAGTATACAAAAGAACACCTCTTGGTGTAATCCTACGTTGCCTTAATCATTCACAGGCGCGAAAGGTGATGGAAGAGGTCCACGACGGAGAATGCGGTCCTCACATGAGTGGGCCCATGATGGCAAAGAAAATCACACGTTTGGGGTATTATTGGACCACAATGGAATCCGATTGCATCAAATATGTAAGACATTGCCACAATTGCCAAATCTTCGGGAATGTACAACATGTCCCTCCTTCATTGCTCTATATAATGACGTCTCCCTGGCCATTTTCTGCATGGGGAATTGACATAATCGGGAAGATAACCCCGGCCGGAACGGGAGGTCACTGTTTCATTCTAGTAGCAATTGACTATTTCACCAAATGGGTAGAAGCGGCTTCCTACACTAGTCTTACAGCTAAAAATGTGGCAAAGTTCATACAAAACAACATCATCTGTCGATATGGTTGCCCACATGAGATCATTAGCGATAACGGATCACATTTCCAAGCTGAGACTGGGCAATTGCTAGCCAAATACAAGATTAGGCATCCCCACTCTTCGCCCTATAGACCACAGACTAACGGCGCGGTAGAGGCGGCAAACAAGAATGTTGTTACGATTCTCAAGAAAATGATTGACAGCTATAGAGATTGGCCAAGCAAGATACCCTTTGCTTTGTGGGGGTATCGTACATCTATTAGGACGCCCACTGGGGCTACCCCTTTCTATTTGACCTACGGTATGGAAGCTGTACAACCAGTCGAGCTAGAGATACCATCCTTGCGTATTTTACTAGAAAGTCAAATCCCGGAAGCCGATTGGAAGAGGGATAGATACGAAGAACTCATCCTCCTGGATGAACGTAGGTTACGCACCTTGCATAATGTCTAAACATATCAAGCACGTATCAAACGAGCTTTCAACAAAAGGGTTAGGCCAAGAAACATCAAAGAAGGAGACTTAGTGCTCAATCGGTTAGAGCTCTTCTACCTGTTGACCCACGGGGAAAATTCAAACCTAATTGGGCCGGACCATTTTTAGTCAAATCCATACTCCCAGGGGGTGCGGTTAGAATCACAGACCTAGATGGGAATGAGTTTTCGAACCCAACAAACCTTGACCAACTAAAACGGTACTATGCCTAGAATAGGAACAAAAACGCGCCTCGCGTAACCCCACGTGTCGCTCTTGTGGCACTAAATAAACGCCCCCGGCCAAGTGAAATAAGCTAATGTCTTTGTGCTCTTGCATTTTGACAAATTTGTCATCCTCATATCATCAAATAAACTAAATTTGCACCTTCAGAGAAAGCAAAAAGCTCATGCTTATTTTCTAAGTTCATTACAAGCTCTTGCTTAGAACAATTATTCTTTTACATTTACCCGAACTACGCGCAAGGGTTTGATTTCATTTTTTTAAGTGAATACGTAGGCAATCCCTCACAGGATTCAACCCGTTATATCTAAAATGTAAATAGAAGGACATTTGCATTGCATTTGGAACTCGACAAGAATAATAAATAGAAAATCACAACGGTTTCATAACCACTTAACCTTTTTTTATTTCATCCATTTTCTAATAATAATAGTAAGCGGCATAATAAAAATAGAATAGGCTAGGATTCTAAAAACCCCACCTTTTATTACAACAATAAATAATAATAATAATCAAATAATAAATAAAGACTCGGGCTATTCCTCCATCTTCCCCTTGCCCTTGTCATTCTTGTCATATTTCTTGTCACGACCTCGAGCCGGACGCTCTTGCGCCACTTCAGACCTAATCACCAACGGTCTTTCTCGAGGCCTAGACTTTTCATTCTTGCTAATCACCATTTCCGCGACAGGAGTAGTCTTTGGTTTCTTCGAAGGATGAACAACTTGAAACCCGGCTTCTTCTTCTCCCTCTGTCAGATGCTTCTCTTTCTCTTTCTCTACCTCACGCACCTTGTAGTCAACGGGCTCGCGCTTCCTCAATCTCTCGTGCTCTTCCGGAGTAGTAGCCTTTCTCCATCGCAGATAAGAATCCGACACCCACAAGGCATTAGCGGAGAAATTCAAGAACCACATGTTTCTTTGAGCCCATTTAATGGCCCACTCTCTTCGGCTCTCTGTAGTAAGCGACATAGCAGTCTGCGGGACGGTATCAAGTTTCGGGATCGTCTGTTTCAGCCCAACTTATCTCATCAGCCTTTCCGGGAAGATGCACACCATAAACTCCAATCCAGGAATGCGCACGGACCTAGTGGGATCCAAAGAAGACACTCCAGTGACGGATTTGAGGTGCCACCACGGTACGACCCACCTAATCAACGGGCCATCATCGCTCTTCAGTTTGTTCTTCCAGTAATCACGGACCCGAGTGAAGTCCACCATATACAACCTCGTCCTCATCGCAATCGAGCGGGCATGATATGAAAGAACATGAACTGGGGGCTCGATCAATCGGAGCCGTTCCATAAGCCAAACCTACCAAAAGCGGGTATTTAAAAAAAAAAACGAAAACGAAAAACAAAAGAAGAAAATGTCTTTTACCTGCAGAATGACGGGGCTTCCCAAATACGGTAGATCACGGTTGGATTTCCTATTATCCAAGCCCAAAAGAATTTCTCCTAAGCATAAGCAAGCTGGGCTCCTGCGCAGCTCTATTTGCTCAACAAGGCCCAGAAGACGGGGATCACCTCTCAAGTCTTCATCAACATGCCCTTGGAAGACATACACGTGCAACAAGCAAAAGCCAAATGCTCTCCGCCTAGCAACATGAGAAACGGTGGGGTCGGCCCTGTTGACGAATCGATCTATGAAGTCCAGCATCCTCACGCCTTTCAAAGTCACTAGACGGTCCACCTCAAGTCTAGTCAACCCAAGCAAGTCTCTAAATTTGTTCTTGTACCCTGGCGAAGTAGAAGGAATGGCAGGCAAGTGTTCAGGATCCCACCCACCAATAGCAGCAATTTCTTCAGGAAATGGGCAAATATCACCTCCAGGGAACGCAAAAACATGGTAATTTGGGTCCCAATAGTCAAGACAAGCATCCAAGAACGGTTTAACAACCTTGATGAGTTTTAAACTCAACAAAGACCCGAAATTATAAGCACCCATATCATGTTTCTCCATGTTCGAAAATTCGTTGGTCCATTCCTTCAAACGAATCTCCAAAGTATTCATGATGAAAAGATTATTTTGAGAATTTTGTGTAATTAGGCGAAGAAGAGACGGAAGAATTAAGTGAATAAAAGCTCCATAGACGTTTCTATTTATACTAATTTCTGTTTCCAAAAATCTGTCAGAACAGAACACCTTAGGAACAGGCGCAGCACCTGATGCGCCTCTTCAAAGGGACGCAGCTCATGCTGCGCCTCTTCCTCAGCTTCCCTTCTGTGATTTTCCGCGTTGAATCTTTCCTAATTCCATGATGAATAATTTCCTATTCATACGGGTTATTATTTTGGTAAATACGTGAATATTACCATATTTCAGGTTTCCTAATTTCGCGGGCACGCATTTCGAGGCGACATCGACATTTTCGCCATTTTACCACACTCGCACATTCTCATTTTAGGAAATAATTTTAATTCATCATTTTAGGAAATAATTTTCGTTTTAATTCATTTTACATTTCTCATTTAATTCATTTATTTTAGAAAATAATTTTCGATTTACCGATTTTCAACATTTATATATTAATTTCAATTTCTTAATTTCATTTCTACATTTCTAACTTATAGATTTCTGTTTTTTTTTCTTTTTTTAGGGGTAACCCTCCCTACCGCCCGGTCATTTCCGGCAAATTTTTTGCATTTTTTTGCATTTTTGCATCTTTCGAGTCACTCGTTTTGCGCTAATTGAGGCCATATGTATATACAAATGTTTTGCGTGATTTTTATGTAAATTTCGGCAGCATGACGGCGTAAACCGTCATCTACCAAACCTGTTCAAAGCTAACCTACAGATACAAGCAACACAACCCAGCAGCAAAGGCTCTCAAGCCATCCTATATACACCAAACAAGGGAAATGTACAACAAACTGGGGGCTCTCGCCCCAAACAAAGTCCAAAAATGTCCAAAATCAATGTGCAAGTCTACAAAAGCTACACAAAACTACTGCTGGTCGCCCTCCAGCTCTGCAACTATTAGCGCAAGAACGGCAATCTCGGCGTCCCGAACCTCGAGCTCCCTCAACAAGCGAGCTGTCTCCTCCCGAGACTGGGTCAACTCTCGCTCCAGCTCGCGGTCACCCTGTAAACAACAAAATTGGCTCATGTCAATCGTCTCAAGCAAAGTTGGAAAATCAAAATTCAAAAATGGAATAGGCATAAGGTTCATACCTGACGACCTCAACCGCCGACAAGTGCCTCCACAACGCCACAAACCGAGACGGCGCAACCTGCATTTCCAAAAAGAAATTCTCAACAATCGAACAAACTCAATCAAATGTGTTCTTACACAGAAGTTATGCAAATTTAGAGGATTTACCCTCCGAATCGATCGCCAATCGTCCAGGCCGTGATCCGTCACAGCTACGTCAAAGTCACGCAGCTCGGAGATCGTCGTCCTCTCGGTCGCGTCAGTGTACTCGAGGGTCTCGGGGTACTCTGGGGGCTCGATGCCCGCCGCCTCGACCTCCTGCAAAGTCAAATATTTCTCGTTAATTGGTGATCTTTTATCATAGTTCTCAAAAGGAAATCAAATCAAGAGGAAGAGTAAAAGATGCTCACCACTACCGGCCAGTACGCCAACCTCCCGTAGAGGAACGCCGAGTAGTCCTCGCTAGGAAGAAGGAGGGCGTCACCACTGGCACCAGCCAAGTCCGCCTCCCTCTCTGCCTCAGAAGGCTCCCTGAACATCGTCCTGGGAGGATCGACGGGAACCGTCAACACGTCCCGAGAGCACTGACGAGCCAAGCGCTAGCCCAAGTACCGCACATGACCCATCGACGTCCTCAACAGCAGTCGGCTCGAGCTCCTAGGTCAAAGGACCTCAGCCACAAAAGGAGGCGTGTCAGCGTACTCCGCCCAAGGCCTGGGCACCCACTGGGACAAGATAAGCAAAGGATCATTCCTATGACCAATTAAAAGGCAATATAAGAAGCAAATGAATATAAGTAAGATACTTACGTTGTTCAGCTGAAGAGCGTTCACATCCCGCCGGTAGACACCGTGAGAAGAACGCTTGCTCTTCGTCCGACACATCACCCAATCCCTCACCAAGGGATAGGCCTTCTCCAGCGGCTCCGTCCTCTTGGACGCAAGGCCCGGGAAGTAGGAGTACACCCACGCCTGCAAAGCAATATAGTTAATGACGATCTTTCGTAATTTGATAAGAAAAGGAATTGATTTCGGTCTAAAGGAAGGTTCATACCTCCGGCGAGTAGTCCGGTCCGTCAAAGACGGAGAAGTCCCCTTCTCCATCAACTCCGGACGAACCATGGCCCTCATGAAGCGGATGAGGACCACAAAACCAGTGATGACCGGTCCCAACACCTTAGGGAACTCGGGTCGAAAGGAAGGGAAGAAGCTTCGTCGATGACCTCTCGCCCTTGTTTCCGAGGTAAATCGAAGACGAAACCACCGGGGCCACAAACGAGCCCTCTCTCGTCACCAGACAGGAGGAGGAGCTGTCTCCCTCCCGTCAATCGTCACCAGCGCCGGGATCTTTCCCGCGAAGTAGTCTCGAATGTAGGAGCTGGGCACCAAACCCGGTACTATGACAGCCTTCGGCGATAAGTTCCAGCCGATCAACCTCCTCGCCTCGGCCGAGTCTACCCTCATAGCAGTCTCCGGCCACTCCACCTCCTCAGACCCACACGGCAGACCAGAAATCATGCCGTAGTCCTCCAGAGTGACTCCCACCTCACCGAAAGGCATGTGAAACGTGGAAGTCGTATCCCAGAATCGGTCCAAGAAAGCGCGGACCAGGCTAAGGTTAGCCCGCAGCTTCCTCTTCGCGATATCCCTCTAGGCCTGCACCAAAGGACCGAACGCTCCGCGCTCGATCATGGCCCGCTCCTCTGCCGACAGCCGCTCGTAGTGCTCCATCGCTGTCGTGTAGCCCGAGAACGACCTGATGTTCCCGGCCTCCTATTGTGATTTGAAACAAAAGCTATCTTTAGTTTTGGAATGAAATTTGAAAGAGATGTGAACAAATGAATGAAAGAGGATGAGTAATGAGTAGTGAATTCCTATTTACCAAGCTCTTCACCGTCCTGTAGGACAGGTGACCCTCTGCAGCCCACAGCAGGTGCCTACTCTCCCAAGCCTCAGCCCACGTAGGAGCTCCTCTCAGCTGACGACCTCCTCGCCCAACGTTGGCCCGTCTCGGGGCCTCCTCCTCCTCGACAGCCTCCTCCTCGTGGACCTCGTCCCCAGCAGCCATCACCGCGGCGGTGAAGGCCTGCTCTAAAGCCTCCAAAACAGTAGCAACGTCTATCTTCATGGGAGCTCTCCCAGAAGTAGAAGCTACATCACTTGCAATATTAACGCAAATTTAGGCCGCGTCACGTGACGACAAGCCTTGGTTAAGGGATTTTCGAGCCTTCGGAAGCCCTGAAATCACTCTTTTCTCGCCATCTTTGGCCACATTCTCACCAACCTGATCGCTCATGTGGTAATTTGGGTCAAGTCAAGCCTAATGTGAAGCCAAGTTCCGGGTTCGAGTCGAAATTTCGGCAGCATTTCGTTATAACGACGATTATGCCCTAGAAAAGTGTCCTGAAAAAGCCGTCACAAACCCAAATTCCGAGATGGTAGAAAGTTTACCCATCATTCAAGGATCCCAAATTTCAAGTTTCATCGCAAATGGGCAGTCCTAAGGTTATTTTCGAAGCAATTTACGATTTAGCTGTGAAACCATCTCAAAATTCACTCAAAGGCTCAAAACTCAACAAAAATTCAAGACAAATACATGGTTATGTTCCTAATATTACCAATTATCCGTTTCTAATGTCAATTTGACAAGGCAAATGCATTTGGGGGAAAACCCCCAAATTTTCGATCAATTGGGTCATAAACCCTAATTTTTTCGACTCAAAATTGAGCAAATATAGACGATTAATGCAAGAATGAGACACATACCTCGATTAGTCATGATTAATGCAAGCTTTTGGATCAAACCTCGGCGGAAATGGTGAAGATTTGAGAGAGAATATGTGAAATTGTGTTTCGAAATAATAATGAACATAAGCCTCTGATTATCGCGTTTTTACGCAGGAGAAACACTTTGGGGAATAGACGCAGCAGGCGCTGTGCCTCTTCCAAGAGACGCAGCTCTTGCTGCGCCTGTTCCTTATGTTCCCTCCATATTGATTTTCAAAAATTCGTTATGAGTTCGTTAGTTGTGGGCCCATCTTTGGTGCGCCTCTTCCCCAATGCTATTTTATCCTTTTGGTCCGTTTGACGATTTTCTTTCATTCCGGCCCGCATTTCCAAGCCAGCAGCAGACTGTTGCATATTATTTATTTCTTCCAAGACCTTTTGCTTGTCACAATGAGCATTTATTCCTTCACAGAATTCGACACGCCTTCATTATGTTTCCCGACGAGAGTAAGCGGATACACTTTCCCTCTCATGACATGAAGAATAATTCCCAATCATGTCTCCAAATGAGAGTAAGCGGACATCTTGTCCCTCTCAAGACATGAAGATTAACATCTACCTAAGCATATTTCTCCTCGGCAGTTCCCTTTGTGTCCCTGCTACTCGCAATTATTTCTCGAAGACTACCCAAGCAGCCTTCTTTCAGCAGTTCCCGCCTGTGTCCTGCTACTCACCTTATTTAGTCCTTACGCCTGATCTTCGCTCAGCAGCTCCCATATACCTCCGGAAACATCTCGAGAAAGAAGTCTCATGTATGATCTCTTCTTATGGTTGGCGAGCCTCCTTACGTAGTCTAATGGACTTTAAACGACCCTCCCCGATAGTCGACAGACTCTAAAATGTTCCCGACGACAGGTCCTTGGCTCAGACCCCTTGAGCTGCCTCGCGTCGCCATAGTCGTCAGGTTGTAATCTTCGATTGACCTGATGGCTATACTTTGACTTTCGCCTTGTCCAAGCCTCAGTCAAAGTGGGGGCTCTGTAGATACCTCATTTCTGCACCTCTCGCAAACCACCCGGTGATGATTGGGCCGCATGTTTGGTACGCGGAACGATTTGTGACAATTCATAAAATTATCGTCAAGTGATTGCTCAAATATTAATGTCTACCTCTTAGTTGTCATCTACGTGCCGATACGGTCGTTTTGACAGTAATTAGAGTACATTTGGAGTCCGGGGCTAAAACCGTCTCCATTTTCTGATAACCGTTAAATTCCGAGTCAGAATGTTCTGTAATGTTCCGGATATTTCTATTCCATATTTCACAATCTTTATCTTTTGGTAAACAATTTTCCGTAATATTCACATAAGATATTAAGGAAAACCGAATTATTCCGTCCTACCATAACTTAAACACGGAAATCTTTCTTCCGCAGGAGGAAACCACTTGGGAACAGACGCAGTAGGTGATGCGCCTCTTCCAAGAGACGCAGTGACTGCTGCGCCTCTTCCCAGGTCCTTTTCTGCGTAATTTTCGTATCTTTTTCATATCTTTCCGAGATTCACTTCCAAAGAGTCTCCGAAACCCTAATTCCTTCACGTGATTAGTATAAATAGGAGCCTTCGCTCCTCATATTTCTCACGCGAGTGTCCGCCCTTCTCTTTGTCCCTTTGCATTCTAGACCTTTGTTCTTACTTTTTGGCGTCTACGTGCTTGAACATTCGACCACGTAAGCTCGGATCCTTCTGAGTACCAGCCTCGTTTACATGACCGACCAACTTGACCAACTCCACAATCAATCAACTTAATTAATCTAATCGTTTTCCTCTTACGAGGGCACTTTCTTTGCATTCGCGTCGAGCATCACTAATCGATATCTTAGTCCTTCTCGTTTCGTCAACATGTAAGTCTGAGGGTGTAAATATCTCTCTTTTATTTATTGTATTTTAATTATTGTATCACAATTGTAAGGTTTATGTCAAAAATACCTCGTTAAAACCGATTTCTAAACAATGCTTTAAAACCTCTTTTTTACGGATTTCCAGAAGACTAACCGTCGAGAAAGGACGCAGCAACTGCTGCGCCTCTTCGAAGGAGCGCAGTACCTACTGCGCTTCTTCATGAGGCCGCGCAGATTCTCGCTTCCTTTCTTCTTCCTTAAATCCTCGTAAACTCGTTCGTTGTTTGCTTTTTATTTGTTTGTTCTTTAATTCTTCGTCATAATAGTCTGATATTTCACATGTATATTGATTATCATTCATTAGCACATAATTCATCATAAATTCCACTTAAACCCCAAGTAATTCAATATTTGCGGGTTTTCGTCATTAAACTCAATTCGGGTTTTAGAGGTTCGATTTATCAATATTGAGTCTCTGGAATTCATCGTTGACATATTTACATCTGTTATTTGTCATATCTATCATATATTCGTCATTAATCCATTGTATTTAACCTAATTAATAGATTTAGTTTGTTAATTTGTTAATAATTCTCATTAATCTTATATTAATTCATTTAATTCCGTTTCATCCATGTTTTACTGTTTTCATGACCATTCATCACATGTAAATAACCTACTAATCACTTTCATCCGAGTAAATAATTTAATCAATCATTAAATTCACCAACGAGTATTAACAACACGCAATTCCAGCTTCACAGCCAGAATTCAGGTCAGGAACAGACGCAACGTCTGCTGCGCCTATTCCAAAGGACGCAGCTCTGTTGCGCCTGTTCCGGGTTGAATTCTGTCCCTGAACTCCGTTGTTGCCTTGACCTAGTTTAATTAGTTTACATTTAATTAACTATTATTCGTATTATCACCTTCTGATTTGTTCGTAACTTTATTCTTTTATTCTTTTTCTCAAATTATCCGTTTTAAAGGTATTTTCGACATAAATCGCCTAATCCAATGTAATTATTGTAATTTTCATTATTGTAATTTTCTTTTGTTGTATTTATCATTACTTCTTGTGTCATTTGTATGTTCTCACATGCAATCAACTTAAATTCCTACTTCGACCCAATTGTATGATTTAAATTACTTGTTCCACCGACTTAGTCTAATTCTTCACATGCTAGGATTAAAAATTGGATGTTGCATTGCATGCATACAATCGACGATATATCGAGTACGAATAACTTCCCTAATCATTAGTAGAGGCCGCTATCGAGGCGGGCGGGATTAGGTGTTCGATCAAAAGAGCTTCCTAATACGTACCCTCACCCCTTACTCCAGATCTCTGTGAACATCCGTGTTCATTGGCATCCACGAGAGTCATTCTAGACATAGAATGCTAAGGGTAACGATTGCTTAGAGTTCATGTCACTACTTTGTGTCTTGACATAACACGAGGTATTCGAACGGTTCCAATTTCCCATGAAAATTGGTGGCGACTCCATACAAAATGCAAACGCTTGTTTCTCTTCTCTCCCAAGCGCCCCCGTGGGCCCCCGCTGTCCACAGCATGCAATCTAGTGTGATAGAGATTTCCCCAACTAGTATGCATCCAATATGTAAAAGTACATGTATCAAGGACAATAAGGGTGGCAAATGGGTTAAAGGGATAGAAATGGTTTGTGCCAAGGCACTTTATGGATATGTGGAGCTAAGATGGTAGTCGCAACGCTAAACCAAAACCAATTATAGACAAAATAAGAATGAATAAAACCCAACTAGTGAAATCGTCTCAGCTTTACAACACATGAGAGCTTATGAAATACTCCCCAAATATGCATTAGACTCTAGTAAACATCCTTTCAATCCGTGACAAAACCAAAACGAAGCAATAAATTTCTTTTCTTTTCTTCTTTTTTCCTTTTCAATTCTTTTTTTTTTCTTTTTCGATTTTTTCTTTCTTTTTTTTCTTTTGCTTCATATTTTTCTTTTTCCAACACAAGGATACAACACAATTGCTAATAAGTACTTTGCTATACCCACATGACAATAAGTCCCAACCCAAGCATAATAGCAAAGTAGACATGAAAAATAAGCAATTGCGACTGTCCCGATAAGGTAGGCAAGTTCTTGGAATGTAGCTTCATAGGATGTAATTTAAAGTTGGCTATAAGGGTTCAAACGGGCTAAAAAAAAGGTAATTTAAGGCTTATTTGAACGGTAAGAACCGCCTATCCACATGTACTTAGTCAAATGAAAGCAATAAAACTATCAAGAAATCAATGTCACACTTATGCATTAGATATTACACATTCCACAAGAAGAAACCATACTCAAGCCTAATTAACAAATGAGACCAGTTTATTGTTGTTCCTGGCTTAGGAAACTCTATAGACCTCAGAATTTAAGTAGTTTACCAACATAATTTTGTCAAATCTAATTAGCATAAGGCATGTCAAATACGGTCATGACTTGAATTATGAGCTTTGTTTTCATAAATAACGGGTCAAAACTTAGTTCATGGACAACGATATTGGGATTCTAATGCAAAAACAATGTAATTTAACATCATTGTTATTTAATTCACCAAGACTCGACCTAAAACAAAGTAAAACCATGTTTTTGTATATTGAAAGTTTTTAATTTTTATGAATTTTTTTGGTATAAATGCACACAGCATAATTAAAAACTCCTCCCCCAAACCTAAATGTCACAGTATCCTCAATGTGACGCCTACAGCATAGCAATGACACAAAAATTTCCAGCAACCTAAAGGACACATCTAACAAAAGGAATAAAAAAGAAATAAAGATAATACAATAAAAGTATATACAAGGGAAGAGCATACCGCGTAAGAGCGTATGAGTTCCCCCAAACCAGTTGCAAAAATAGGGGAAAATAACCAACCGTGCAATTCCATAATCATCTGGCTACGTTTCTAACCCAAAAGGCAAGGGTACTCGATCGCGCCTAGTTGCACTCGATTGAGTACTCATCTAGCGAGACGATTTCCTGCATTTAAAACAAATGCCCATCCAAGGAACAATCAATACAACTTAAAGCACACAATAGTAAATCAAAAAGTAGCGCATGTGCTACACAAAGACATACGTAGCACCAATAAATAATCTAAGCAAAGAAAATAAGCAATGAATAAAGTTCTGACTCATCAAACTCAAAGTCTAATAGAAAATATGAGCAAGTATGTTCATCGCTCTTCAATTCATCATCATTTGGAAGGAGATGGGGCTCTTCATCCATTGTAGGAGCTTCATCAAAAACTTTGACAGGCTCCTCTTCGAAAATCTCGACCCCCAAGGCATCCAGCTCAACTTCTATGTCAACATCATCATCAAAGCTATAAACTAGCTCAGGATAAGGCTCATCTCCATAAATCAACTTCCCTATTTCATCTACTTCCTTGCTCAATGATCCTGAAGCAATAGCAGGGGAGTCAGATTTATTCTTGTCCAAACATAAAGTAAAAGAATCATGAATAGGTGGATCAACAACATGAAGCATATAACAAGGAGCTACTGGATGTGGATGCTTTAAAGCATTATCAAGAACAAATTTAATAGTGTCATGCCCAACCCTTAGTGTCAAACTACCATCCCTAACATCTATGAGTGCTCTGGCAGTGTGAAGGAACGGTCTACCTAGAATAATAGGGACTTGAGAGTCCTCAGCCATATCCATAAAGATAAAGTCAACTGGAATGAAATACTTCCATAGTCTAACTAGCACATCCTCTAAGACACCCATAAACTTCTTTAAAGTTCTATCAGCCATTTGTAAGGTCATATTAGTAACATGTAGTTGACCCATATTTAACTTTTTGCATATAGAATACGGCATGACACTAACAGCAGCCCCTAAATCGCAAAGGGCTTTATCAATAGCTATACTACCAATATGACATGGAATAGAAAAACTCCTTATATCCTTTAACTTTGGTGGTGAGTTATCTTGTAATGCGGCCGCGCACTCCTGAGTGAATGCTATTGTCTCAACTTCATCGAAAGACCGCTTCTTGGACAAGATTTCTTTCAGAAACTTAGCATACGTCGGCACTTGAGTGAACAATTCAGTAAATGGCACACTTACTTGAAGATTCTACACTACCTCTATGAACCTCTCGAACTGTTGTTCAAGCTTAGATTTCTGCAATCGTTGAGGAAACGGTAGTTGAATTTTAATTAGCTCGGCTTCTTTTGCTTTAGAAGTAGCCTTGGAAACATTATCGTCAGTTACAGGGTGTACTCGATCGAGTCTAGTGGTCACTCGATCGAGGATCCTATTTTCTTCCAATGTCGTAGCTAAAACACGCGAAAATTTCAACTCGGGGGGGGGGGGTAGTGCCTCGATCGAGCCCGTGTTGTACTCGATCGAGTACGGTGGTTCCTCGATCAATCCTGTTGGGGCTCGATCGAGTACTCATCTCCTTCCTCCATTTTTCGTCTTTTTGCTTATCACGTGTTTGATCCTTGCTAAATTCTTTCTCATCATCACTCAACTCGAGATTACCCAATCCCTTAGGATGCATATAAGGGACTTCCTCTTCGTCAATAGGAACATCCGGACTTTGATAAGTAGTACCGCTTCTTAAACAAATAGCATTAACTTGCTCATGTGCTTTCTTACCTTGAGAAGGAAGATTTTCGGACTGTATTGAAGGATTTTGAGCCGTTATTTGAGCAACTTGAGTATCCAACATCTTGTTGTGAGCTATTAGTTCGGAAATCTGAGCCATTTGATTTTGGTGAATCATCAAACTTTGTTGCAATAGAGCCTTCATCTCTGCTGGTCGGACTCACTTGGAGCTTAGTTTTCGGTTCCTTGTCGTTAGGAGCACCTAGACCAAAACAATATTTATAACTTCACAAATAACTCTACTATTAGTAAAGAGGCAACTAAAGGTCGAATCCCAAGGGACGGGTATTGATGTAGGATTTTCGATTGCAAGTAGCGGTGTCTAGGGGTGTCACGATTTGAGTTGAGATAAGAAGATCACTAAACTAAATAGCGATAAAAGTAAACAAGAAAAATGATTAAAATGAGATGTAAACAATTGATTGAAGGCACTAGGGTGTCATGGGTTCATAGGGGATTCATGGGATTTGATCATACAAACATATTCTCAAATTATAAGCAAGCAATTATTGTTGTGATAGGATCGAGTTGGTTTATATCTTACAATCCTAGGAAGGTTTGGGTCCCAGAGCTGAATCGATTAGATTGTACAACACCTACAAGTCGACTTAATCCTCCCTACTCAACTATATGCATGGTCTAATGAGACTCGAATTGGTTTATGTCTTACAAATCTCATTGAAAAGGTAAGTGATGGGTAAAAAATGCAAGGATTCATAGGCTCGCATTTCATCAAACATAACATGTGCATAAGTTGAGATCACAACAAGCAAGCAAATAAATTATGAAAACATATTAAATTAAGCATGAATCATCCCTCATGTTAGTTTCCCCTAATTACCCATTAACCCTAGTTAAGGAAACTACTCACTCATTATCAAGTTTAACATGTTAACAAGGTTGTCAATCATATTAACAAAGCAAAACATGATGAATAAATGAAGATGATTAACAATAATTAAAAAGGGATTAAGAGAATTATACCTAATCATGATTCCAAAATAATAATGCAAAGAATAATAGAAGTACTTGATGATTGATGAAAGGTTGTCAATCTCCCAATAAACCCAAATAATCTTCAATTACCCAAAATAAAAGATGAACAAAAGAGAAATTATGGAAATGAGATTTGTATTAATATTTGATTAGAAGTTGATTATAAGATTAAAGAGAGATTAGAATAATATAAACTACATTAAAGATTGATAAGAAGATGATGATAAATCTAATTAGACTAATGGGGTATTTATAGTGGGGATTAGGTGCACAAATTAGGGTTTACTGAGGGCTTAAATGACGATTAAGTCCTTGAGGAATCGCTCCTCTCAGAAAGATGCGGGTCTACTTTTTTCTAGTCTTCCAAAAATATGTGCATCTTCAATGGAGGGAAGAAGAGGACGTGTTGTTCTGTAACACAATCCGAGCGTCCAAGGGTCGGGACGGGCGGATTCTCAGGTGGCTGGACGAGCGGCCTTCAAGCTTGGACAAGCATCCTGGGAAGCTGCTGGACGGGCGTCTGGGCGGCTTGGATGAGCGTCCTTGGAGGCTGCTGCACGGGCGTCCCGAGTGGTGGGACTAGCGGATCCTGGCTCAGCTTCCTTTTCTTCTTTTCTTCTTCCAACAATCCTCCGGGATTTTGTCGGGGATGCAAGGATCTTCTTCATCATTGCCCATCTACTACATTATGTACAAAGGCCTTCTAGTCTTGTCTTCACTTTGATTCTTGGTCATTGAATTTAATCAATTTAGCTCTATTTTGCCATGAAAATGCAAGGTTTGCACTCCTTTCCTACCAAGGAAACAAAACCTCAAAGAATATGCAAAACAATGACTGATATCCCTGCTACTGGTGCATTCTTTACTTGGAATAATAAGCAGGATGCTGAGCATAGGAAGTACAGCAGGCTTGATAGGTTTTTAATCAATCAATGGGTGGAGAGATTCCCTGATATGGCTGCACATTTTCACCCTGAGGGATTGCTGGACCATACACCCTGTGTGGTTAGTAATATGAAATCGAACAATGGCAAAGCTAGAAGCTTTAAATACTTCAATATGCGGAGTAGTGCTCCTGCCTTTCTATCAATTGTGCAAGAAGTATGGGAAAGACCAGTGTTAGGGACAAAAATGTTCTGCCTGACTAAGAAATTGAAGGAGTTAAAATACAAGCTCAAAGCTCTTAATAAAGAGTGCTTTTCTGATATTGAGAATCAGACTAGTCAAGCTGCACACTTACTAGCTGAAATTCAAGTACAGATTGCTGCTAACGATCAAAATGCTGAGCTTATTGAAAAGGAAGTGACTCTCATGACTGAACTTAGAAATTTGACTAAAGCCGGGGATAGTTTCCTTCAACAGAAATCAAAAGTCCAGTGGATGGAAGAGGGAGATGCCAATACAGCTTACTTCCATTGTGCTATTAAGAAGAGATGTTTGAGAAATAGGGTTATCAATATTGCAGATAAGGAAGGACAGCTTTGTACTGACACTAATACCATTCAGAATGCTTTCTTAGATTACTATGAAGATCTGCTTGGTAAGAAGAGTCTAACTGAGGAAGTCAAATCTGTTGTATTGGCTAAGGGTAAAGTGTGCAGTCCAGAGCATATCGCAATTCTTACAAGTACTGTCACATATGAGGAGGTTAAACAGACAGTTTTTTCTATTCCTCAGGATAAAGCTCCAGGACCTGACGGCTATTCTAGTGGATTCTTCAAGGATACATGGGACTTGATTGGGAAGGATATTTATGCAGTTGTTGTAGATTTCTTTAATACAGGCCAGTTGCTCAAACAGATCAATACCACTAATATTACCCTTATCCCTAAGTGTGATAGGCTTACTTCTGTTAAGCAATTTAGACCTATTGCTTGCTGTAATATGCTTTACAAAGTTATATCCAAGCTTCTATGCAACAGATTGGCTCCTGTATTACCTGACCTTATTCATAACAACCAAGGAGCCTTTATCCAGAGAAGGTCAATTATTGAGAATGTGTTAATATGTCAGGATATTGTGCATATGTATGCTAGAAGCCATGTGTGTAATACTCCGTATTTACAAGTCTTGGGGTACTCTATCGAGTAGGCCTTACTCTGTCGAGTAAGGGTAAGTTGCGTTTTAGAAAAGTTTCTGACCTGTAGGGTACTCTATCAAGTAGCCTTAGGTACTCGATAGAGTAAGGGGGTACTCTATCAAGTAGCCTTAGAGTAAGGGGTACTCTATCAAGTAGCCTTAGGTACTCGATAGAGTAAGGGGGTACTCTATCGAGTAGCCTTAGGTACTCGATAGAGTAAGGGGGTACTCGATCGAGTAGCCTTGGGTACTCGATCGAGTAGCCGGTTTTACGGGGAGTTTTCTCGGGTTTTGTTAATTATGCGATTAAGGTTTATAAGCTTTGTCGTCATTATTCTAAATCACTTTTGCAAAACCTAAATTACTGTTTAAGAGAGAAAGCAAGCAAGTTCTTCATTCTAATCGCATAATTAGCAATCCCCGGAGTCTGGAAGGTCAGTTCGCGTCGTTGGTTATACCGTTGAATTCCTTGCGTCGAGGGTAAGATCTATGTACCCTTTTTATTGTCTTTCCTTTGATTTGGTTAAACCCTAATTTAGAGATTTGGGGGTTTATGTGTAGTATGTGATTTGGTAGCCTCTATATGTTGTATGATAGGAGGAGGGTTCATAGAGGAAGCTTTTTGACTCAGCAGTAGAGACCGTCTGATTGTGTGCTTACCAGGTAGGATTTCCTACTCAGTATTAGTCCCATAATGGGATGATTGTTGATGTGTTGAGATTGATTGATTAATATCGTAGTTGCATTGTGACGGTTGTGATTGTGATTGTGATTGTGATTGGTTGTCTCTGGTTCTCGAGATGATTCTCGGCTGAGTGGAGTCACTTGCGGGAGTGGCTTCACGCCCTAGTTTCGCCCTTCGTGGAACCCGCCACGGAAGGAGATGTGCACATTAATGGACAGGGTTATCGCTCACTATGTGGAGCGGGGATTTGGTGGGTACGGCTGCGGTCCCCCCATGGCGGGGTGGGTCCAAAGTGGACGAGTTGGTGATTGAGATTGTTGGGATTGGTGTGGTGTGTGTGTGTGTGTGTGTGTGTGTGGTTAAGTCGTCTGCATTTATCTTATTGTTGATATATTGAATTGTGTGATTAATCGACCCGTTTAAATGTTTTAAAAGCGTGGTGATCCATTCGGGGGTGGTGAGCGATTATTGAGCAGGTATGATATGATGCGTATGGGATAGCTGGGATGAGTCATCACATGGCGTTTAGAAGTCTTCATTTGTGTCGACGGTTTCTTATAGCTTTGATAGTTTTAGCGATGAGAAATGCGAGAATGTTGTATTTCAGTTTATTAGTTTTGGTTTTGAACATGTAATCACTTAAACTATTTACTTTTAAATATGTTTCTTTATTGTCTTATGAATATCATTGTCTCGGGTAACCGAGATGGTGACATCCTTATACCCGAGTGGTCCTGGTAAGGCACTTGGAGTATGGGGGTGTTACAAATGGTATCAGAGCGACGATCCTGAAACCTGTAACCAATGAATCTAATGAACCTAGGGAGTCTAATTAAAATGATCCCGGGGTAAAGGTTGTAGGAGCTAATGCAAAGACTCGGGAGACGTCCAAAAGTCGCGAACTCGCCCTACAATTTTGAACCGGTCACCATGGGATATGTGTCGGGATCGTTATGTGCTTATTGTGTGCTTTGTGTATCTATGTAGTAGTATGTTGTATGAATTGATGGATGCATGCATGTGGAGGATGGGGGATCTGAGTTGAAAGATGATGATGACGTGAATTGTATGATGGTTGATTGTAAAGCATGAAAGTATAATGATTGATACATGTAATTTGGCATGTTATAATTATGTAAGGAAAAGTGTTCTGTTTATATATATATAAAGCGATGCGTAAGTATACATGTTGTTGTTGTCGTTTTGAGTAAGAGTACAGAAAGTTGGGAGTGTGAATTGAACATGTGTTGGGTGAATATGTTGAACGAATGTGGTGGATAAATATGTGGCATGATGGATGAATTAGTGGAAAAAGATGAATAATCGTTGTATGATAATATGATTTATGATTAAGCATGTTATATAATGAAAGTTATTTTATAATGTTGTTATGCTAGTAACATGTGAATAGGGGACTTGATGTCATGTATTTGTGATTTTGTTTACGAAAAGTGATAGAATAAAAGCACGTGGGAAGCCATGATTGGCAAGTTAAATGAATTATGTGCATGATAAATGTTATTGTTTGGCTTTTGGTAGGTCGTAACATGTGGTTAGGGATAGTGGTTTTACAAGTATTGAGTCGCTTTTATTCGCTTTGTTGATGTTTAAGTTGTTTGAAAGAGAAAATCGAATAGTTATGTCGTCTGATTAAAGGAAAGTTGTCTTTAAACTGTTATAACTTGAGATGCATAAATGATTTTAATGTGATTCCAATTGGATGTGATAGCTTGTTCTTTTACGATTCTAACGATATGTCACACGCGCAAAACGACCAAGTAATGAGTGAGTTATGACTGTTTTACGAAAACTGGACAGAGATGAGAATTGGGGTACTCGATCGAGTAGCCTTGGTACTCGATCGAGTAAGGGGGAACTCGATAGAGTACGTTAGTTACTCGATCGAGTAGCCCTGGTGATTTGTTTTACGTGCTTCTGATCTTCACCTACTCGATCGAGTAAGTCCCTTACTCGATCGAGTGGCCTGTACTCGATCTAGTGACTCCTGTTTTGGGTCATATGCTTATCTTTTGACATTCGTTGCATATTATGTTTAATTCAAAGGTATTATTTTGCTTATTTATGCACCGTTTTACATGTATGTTGATCCTGATGCGTAAGTTACCCAATCTTATGAGGTAAAGAGTGGCACCTATGATGAGTATGAGTTCGGTGGGGAGAACATGATTTATATGTGTTGTGATAGGTAGAGGAAAAAGAAAAGGAAGATTGGTAAGGCTTAATTGAGGCATATAGCATGTTGTGCGAGACGAGATGAGTGACATGGTTGTGTGTTGGGTAATGTAAATGTAAGTGAATGTGGGCAAGGCATGATGTAAGTTTAAGGAACGTGAGAATGAAAAGATTGAAAGAAAGGATGTGGATAGTAGCAACCTGAGATGTATAATGAATTATGGAGGGAGATGGTTAGAAATAGTGTTGAGTAAGAATATATGTAATGAAAGGTCGTTTTAGAGGAATTGAGAAGAGTGGTATATAGTGAACTTAATGGAGATATGTCGCGACGTGGATTTGCAGATAGTGACTGAGTTTAGAAATTTGTGTTATCGAGAGACGAAACTAATGTGTGATTTCCTTGGGCAATTAACGGTATAAAAAGAATTTTGATTTCTAGAGATGTAAAAAGGGAGATGTAATTGTTTGAACTTTAAACGTTGATTTTTATGGACAAATTAGTGATAAGTGTGAGTGAGTGCAGTGATGAGAGAGGACCCATGGTAAGGAAGAGTGAGATAATATCGATAAGAAATAATGAGATTTGAGTTTTGGAGCGGTAAAAGGTAATTGGAGCACTGAAGAGTTAGGTAGAAGGGATAAAGAGTTGAATGGTTAATGGATTTTGTCAAGTGTAAAAGAAAAGAATGAGGGGAGTAAAACTAGGAAAATGTTGACCGGAGTTAAGTGACATAAAAGTAAGGAATCGTCGAGATGTATGATACTATCAAGAGTAAGTAAGTTAATGCTTATACAGAAGTTTCAGGACAACATGATTAATCATGAGTTTCGGGGAATTAAGGGAGTAAGAAGTTGGTAGAATATCTGCATGATATGAGATTTTGAGTAGAGAGTTAGATAATGACACAATTAAGGATAGTATTGGGAAGAATGTTGAGGTAGTGTTGTTGATGGATTTGATGTTCGTTATTTGGGATGCTAACCACAGATAGGAAAGAAATCGTGATGTTTAGAGATGAGTGTAAGAGGTTTGATGCCCGGACAGTGGTAGTGTTATGGTTTGTGACTAGTGATTAAGGGTGACGGTATATTAGAAAAGCAGTAATTCTAAAGAGATTGATTTTGTAGGGACAAGATTGATAAGTATGGTTGTGAAAGAGTATAAGATGTGGTTATATGAGGCGGTTGTTAGTAGTTGAGTATTAATGGTGTGGCTACATTTGGCAGAGGGTGATGGATATGCGAAGGGGAGACTATGTTATGAGGTGTATACGAGTTAAGCTCGGGTGAGAGGTAACTTTTATCAGGTGGTAACTTACGTGATCTGGATTGACTGGTTGGATGTGATTATGGGTCTATGTCATATATAAATGTTTGTGTGAGGTTCTGACCTCACAAAAAAAAAAAAAAAAAATGGTATGGTGTTATAATTATAAAGTTGTTATCTGAATTTTCTGTAATACATGTTGGATACGAGAACGTAATGGAATAATGTTTAAAAAGGTAATAATTTGACTGTTTTGGCATGACTAGTTATGCTTGTCTGTATTCATGGTACATGTCAATCTGTGATATGGTAAGGGGATGATATTCACGAGGTAATTATCTGTTTAATTCATAAAATATGTTGTGTTATGATTTAGTAAAGCGGATTTGAGTAAGTTTTTCTTGACTGAGAAATTATTCCGAGTCAGTATTTATGGGAGTTGTATGCAGTTGTGATGACTATCGATGTGGTTGTTGTGCCTCGGGTGGTGATCCGGGCACGGTACATAGTGCTGTGATGCGGGTATTTTCGCACTGCGGTGTGGCTGTTGGTGGCGGTGTTGTGATGCCGTCACCGGTTGTGGTGGAGTAGGTGGGATGATTATGATTCGAGTTTCGAAAGTACATACCAGTCATACATAGATTGTTGTTTTGTTTGATGTTGCTTCCTGTGAGTTTCAGTTTGTACAGATAGACATTTATTTTGTTATTAATATTTCTTACCAGGTTAAGTTGGGAATGAGGGTAGCATATGATATGAAATAGAGTGGTATATGTTTTCGCTGTTGTCATGGTATAGTGATATTCTGTTGATGGGACACGGTTGTGAGAGGTTATTACAGTAATTTTGATCTTGTTCTAGATAAGGCTTTAGTGGACATGGTAATGGCAAGTGATTCGTAGAACATGTGTGGTAATGATCTGATATATGCAGGTGGTTCATAATCCTTTGTTGAGACAGTGAGTGTAGGGCGTTGAGTAATTAGTGTCGTGTTAAGTTATGTATGAGGCTTGCGGTAATAAAAGAAAGGAACTTGAGGATCTAGTGTGAGTGTACGTAACAAGTGTGGATCGTGAGTTATGCTTTTGGCGGTAAGAGTTTTATGTAGTTTATATAGAGAGGTGTGTCATGTTGCGGTAATAGGGAACAAGTGAAGTTTTGGGTTAAATTAAGGATTTTGTGGTATAGGTTAGGTGGTGTGACGAGAGAAGTGAAGTATGAGAGTTGTTTAAGTAAGTGAGCCTTGGGTAGGTGCATGGCGAGTGTTTAGATTATAGGTGGTTATCTTTGACATGCGATGGTGATGAGGATTATGAAAAGATATATCTAGGATTTAGTATTAGTGAGTTACGAGGACGTAACATTTATCTTAAGAGGAGTAGGAGGCGATAAAAGAGAGTTTCATGGTGGTGCATGTTGTAATATATTTGGAAGTAGAGTGTTAGCGTAGCGTAAAGGAGGGATTTGTTTTGTGGATAATACTTATAAATGGCCATGACCGTGCTTGTAGTAGTGTGATGCTTCGGAGTATGAGAATATTTTATATAATGTTGACAGTTGGAGGATGATGTTATGAGTCTGAGTAAACTTCGAGGACGAAGTTCCTTTTAAGGGTGGTAGAATGTAACATTCCGTTTGATGTCTATGAGTGTCTTGATTTTGGATTTGATAGTGGATGATATTATGGAGCTAGCAGTGTTAGTGGATGGTGGTTGGTTATGTATGAAGTTGGTGTCGTGAGAGATATATATGTGGTGGATACGATATCGTGAGTCATGTTAAGGAAGTAAACATAGTTGGTGGAGTGGGTGTTAAGAGTTCATGTTTTATGTTTGGTCGAGTTTTTGAGTTATTAGTTATGTTGTTGTGTCTTGGTCGAGTTAGTATGGTTGTTTTTAGAGTATGGGTTGAACATCGGGGACGAAGTTCTTTTAAAGGAGGGAAGACTGTAATACTCCGTATTTATAAGTCTTGGGGTACTCTATCGAGTAGGCCTTACTCTGTCGAGTAAGGGTAAGTTGCGTTTTAGAAACGTTTCTGACCTGTAGGGTACTCTATCAAGTAGCCTTAGGTACTCGATAGAGTAAGGGGGTACTCTATCAAATAGCCTTAGAGTAAGGGGGTACTCTATCAAGTAGCCTTAGGTACTCGATAGAGTAAGGGGATACTCTATCGAGTAGCCTTAGGTACTCGATAGAGTAAGGGGGTACTCGATCGAGTAGCCTTGGGTACTCGATCGAGTAGCCGGTTTTACGGGGAGTTTTCTCGGGTTTTGTTAATTATGCGATTAAGGTATATAAGCTTTGTCGTCATTATTCTAAATCACTTTTGCAAAACCTAAATTACTGTTTAAGAGAGAAAGCAAGCAAGTTCTTCATTCTAATCGCATAATTAGCAATCCCCGGAGTCTGGAAGGTCAGTTCGCGTCGTTGGTTATACCGTTGAATTCCTTGCGTCGAGGGTAAGATCTATGTACCCTTTTTATTGTCTTTCCTTTGATTTGGTTAAACCCTAATTTAGAGATTTGGAGGTTTATGTGTAGTATGTGATTTGGTAGCCTCTATATGTTGTATGATAGGAGGAGGGTTCATAGAGGAAGCTTTTTGACTCAGCAGTAGAGACCGTCTGATTGTGTGCTTACCAGGTAGGATTTCCTACTCAGTATTAGTCCCATAATGGGATGATTGTTGATGTGTTGAGATTGATTGTTTAATATCGTAGTTGCATTGTGACGGTTGTGATTGTGATTGTGATTGTGATTGTGATTGTGATTGGTTGTCTCTGGTTCTCGAGATGATTCTCGGCTGAGTGGAGTCACTTGCGGGAGTGGCTTCACGCCCTAGTTTCGCCCTTCGTGGAACCCGCCACGGAAGGAGATGTGCACATTAATGGACAGGGTTATCGCTCACTATGTGGAGCGGGGATTTGGTGGGTGCGGCTGCGGTCCCCCCGCGTGGTGGTCCGGTGGACGATCGGTGATTGAGATTGTTGGGATTGGTGTGGTTGTGTGTGTGTGTGTGTGTGACGGTTAAGCTGTCTGTTTATCTTATTGTTGATATATTGACTTGTGTGATTAGTACTGACCCCGTTTAAATGTTTTAAAAACTGTGGTGATCCATTCGGGGGTGGTGAGCAGTTATTGAGCAGGTATGATATGACGTGTATGGGATAGCTGGGATGAGTCATCACACGGCGTTAGAAGTCTTCATTTGTGTCGACGGTGTCTTATAGCTTTGATAGTTTTAGCAGTAGACCGTCTGAGAATGTTGTATTTCAGTTTATTAGTTTTGGTTTTGAACATGTAATCACTTAAACTATTTACTTTTAAATATGTTTCTTTATTGTCTTATGAATATCATTGTCTCGGGTAACCGAGATGGTGACATCCTTATACCCGAGTGGTCCTGGTAAGGCACTTGGAGTATGGGGGTGTTACAATGTGTCTACTAGATGTCTCTTCAAAATTGATCTCCAGAAAGCTTATGACACTGTTGAATGGGACTTTGTGGAGCAACTTCTTTCTGGTCTCAACTTCCCTAGTCACTTCACAAAGCTGGTCATGGCCTGCGTTAGATCCACCTCTTTTACTCTGGTTCTGAATGGCAACAACTTTGGATACTTCAGAGGGCAAAGAGGAATTAGACAGGGTGATCCAATCTCCCCTCTAATATTCACTATTTGCATGGAGTACTTGACTAGACTAATTGCATTTGCTACAGAGAGATGGCCTTTCCATTATCATCCCCTCTGCAAAAACTTAAAGTTCACCCATCTTATGTTTGCAGATGATCTCCTCATGTTCTGTAAAGGGGATGCTCCCTCAATAATGCTCCTTATGAAGGCCTTCACCTCATTCTCTAATGCTTCTGGTTTGAGAATGAATAATACAAAATCTTAAATCTTTTTCAGTGGTATGGTACCTGAGCTACAAACTTATGTATTAAGAGTCACTGGATTTCAGGAGGGCACAATGCCCTTCAGATATTTAGGGGTTCCAATACAACCAGGTAAATTGAGCAAGAAAGACTGCAGTTGCTTGACTGAAAAAATTATTGGCAGGATTAGAGGTTTGGGTGCCAAAAAACTTTCTTATGCTGGCAGAATTACTCTCATCAATTCAGTGCTAAATACTCTCCATAGCTACTGGGCTACTATGTTCTTGATTCCCAAGTCAGTGATAAGGAGAATATAAGCTATTTGCAGAAATTATCTTTTGGATGGGAGCCCTGATTACCACGGAGTCCTATTAGTGTCTTGGGATAAGGCTACTATGCCCAAGGATGCTGGTGGCCTTGGTATTAAGGAAGTGGAGACTTGGAATTGGGCAGTTATAGGGAAGCTGGTGAATTGGGTGTACAACAAAGCTGACAGGTTATGGATAAGGTGGATAAGCAATGTTTATCTGAAAACTCAGGACTGGCACTCATATTCTCCCCCTGCAAATTCTCCTTGGACTTGGAAAAATATATGCAAGATTAAGGATAAACTGAAGGAGGGATTTATTGAGAATTGATGGTTGCCTAAGAAAGGTTACACACTCAAGAATGGATATAGATGGCTCTGTAATCAACAACCTAAGTTGGATTGGTGTTCTCTGGTATGGAACAGCTGGAACATACCCAAACACTCAATCATTACCTGGCTTATAATCCAAGAGGGGTTAAATGTTAAAACCAGGCTATTCCAGTTTGGCTTCTGTGAGGACAATCTATGCTTAATCTGTGGGGAGTTACCTGAAACGATAGCTCATCTTTTCTATGATTGTATCTACATTTGCGAGAATCGGGAAGCTCTTCTTTGTCTGGTCGGGGAGATCATTTCCTAGTCTTACTGAGCTTCAGAATGGTAGGAAAAACAGTATGCAATGGAAAGCAATGACTATGTTGTTCAATGTCTATCTCTACACTATCTGGCACCAGAGAAACAATACAAGACTTCAGCTATCAGTTTTGAGACCTGAACTTGTAGCAGCTCAAATTGAGGATATTGTAGGAAGGAGAGGGTGTAGTAAAGCTGGCCATGGAGTGTATCACAGAACCAATGGCTGGTTAAGTTGCTTTGAATTGTAATGTTTCAGCTAATAAAAAGGACTAAAGATAGTAAATGACCCAAATATGCACTAAAAAGCATAGGAACGAGGCTAATTCGGGGACTAAATATGCTCAAATATTGATCACATCAAATATCCCCAAACCGAACCTTTGCTCGTCCTGAGTAAAGAGGTGACAAAACTAGGACCCTTATTTAAACTAACCTACTAGCGTAGCCGATATGAGACAATTAGCGGGTCTCACTCCGCCCCTTCAACTCACAACAAGACAACCATGAGGTAGGATGCCTTCTTGCAAGGCAAGGTGGGTCCTACCAAAATGGCGACACATCCAAGCATTAAAGCACATAAAATCAAGTAATGGATGCATCTACAAAAGAATAGCCACTTTCCTCATCTAAGTGGCGGAAATTATCTAAAGGGGAAGCAATTCAAGGGTACACACTCATTCATAGATATGGTTTCTTCAAACTACTAAGCCTAGAAGGATACCAATAAATCACCTCCAAGTTGTGTCAAGCTAGAGTACCTTTGTCCTTAATTGTTAAATGTTTTTGTCAAGAGTAGACTCCCTATGATGTTAGAAACACTGGAGGATCGCGGAATTCCCCTTCTTGCCTAGACAAGAAAAAGGGTCGTCCCCTCTCTACCATGCACAAAATTGGATACGATGGAACAAGGGATCAATAGTAATTGAGTTTCATGTGGGAGTTTGATTTTGTTGTTGTTTTTCCCGCCACGTTCTTGGGGCATTTGACATTTGAGAACACTTTCTTTTTGCCATTTCTTTTTGTTGTTTGGCATTTCAATACTTGACAATTTTTCAACTTTTTGCATTTTCTTTTGAACATTTTCAAAGTCACCCCATATGTAGTGAGGGTGCTTATATTTGAAGCATAGGAGTTTTCATTTTTGTTATTCCTCTTTTCTTTTGATGCAATTGCAAACTTTTTTTCTTTTCTTTTCATTTCTTGAACTCAAATTTTGAACAATTTTTGTTTTGTGCCCATTCTCTTTGATGACAAAATGTATGGTAGAACATGGATGAATGATGGTTGCATGATTTCAAGGGTCACCTTGGAATAAATGGTAGCCAAGGAGTTATCACACTACAAGGTACTGTTGACTAGGCCTTAATCCATGGGTCAAAGGATACTAGTATGACACATCCTAGGGTGTTTTAAAAGTATTCTAACAAGCAAAGTCTTGAGAAGAAAAAACATCTACTAGGGCCTATATACACTTATCAAGCTTCCCAAGTAGATGGTTTCACAAAATTTTTCTAACATGCAAACTACATGTCGTGATGCAACTAACATTTATACATCCTAATGCATATGCTTCTACCAACTAATATGCCAAATAATCTAAATGCAATCCAAAATTCACATTGTTTTTACCGCATCAATCAAAATAAAGCCACATAGTCATTAACATAAAGAGGAAAAGGGAGATTGGAAAGATCATACCATGCGGTCTTCAATATCCTCATGTCTCGGATGTGGCATAGTCGATCAATGTGAAAGAGGATGAACAAACACAATATATACAAAACAATATATACAAGTCTACACTAAAAAGGAATAAACATGTTTTTGATTTTTCAATTTTTTGGATTTTTCGAAATTTTTGATTTTTTTTGGATTTTGAATAAAAGTCAAGTTAGAATTTCCCATCCCCACACTAGTATGGGTATTGTCCTCAATGGCCAATACGATAGGAAATTATTCAATGAATATGCATGATTTCTAAACTAAATGCAAATTATACTAAGCTACACTACATGATGCACGTGTTTTTGTTATGACGAAGAGCATAATTTAAATTAGCTCCCAATGCATATGCATGGACTTCCCCAAACCAAAATAGACATTATTTCTAATGTCTTGAATTTCGGGGGAGTTTATGCACATGGAATGCAATGCATGAAACTAAAGATTGTCATTTTGGATTTTACAAGTTGGGAACAAAGATAAAGAACACCTTAATGAAGCCAAGGTTTTAGTCCTCCAATGTTGCTAGGAATCCACAAAATAAATGATCAAGATAAAATAAAAACAAGGGAAGTAGACAAACCATAATGGAGGTGTAAGAATCTAGGAGCCTCCAAAGTTTGCTAATCTTCACCCATCGTATCATCATCATCAACATCCTCCTCTCTTGAGGTATCATCAACTTCCATTGATGTGGAATCGTGTCCACTCTCACTTTCACTTGCTTGTTCTTCCTCACTTTCCTCTTCCTCTTCTTGAGCTTCTTCTTCTTGAACCTCTTCTTCTTGAACCTCTTCTTCTTGAACACCACCCTCTTCAACAACCATCTCCTCTCCACCCGGTCTTCCACCACTAGAGGTGCTAGGAAAGAAAACTTCCCTATCCGCCCAACTAGGCAAAGGACATGATGGATCAAGAAGTCCTTGCCTAGCTAGATGTAGGAGGGGCGGATATTGGGCCTTGTAAGCATCCACTCTATCATTATAGGCTTGTTTGTGCATTTCCCTCATGAGTAGAGTCATGTAATCATTTCCCACTTCGACATCCTTGGGTTTGAACTCGTGATACTCAAATGGGTAGGGTGGTGTGATAATGGAGGAGGAGGGCTTGTCAATTTCGCCTCTTTATTGTTGAATGATATACTCGGTCTCTTCGGAGACTGGGAGAAGGTAGTTCGGTCGGTGAACATTCAATCGGCAAATTTTGGAAGGCAAGGTGAAAGATCTAGCTTCATTGGTTAACCACCCATATTTGTCGTTAAGAGTGTCGTGCTTGACCCACTTGAACTTGTGAATCATGGTGTCTATATCAACAAGATGGCCTCCTTTAACCGACACATAGGTGTTGTTTTTGTTGAAATCCCGGTTAAAATGCTTAGCCAAATGGGTAACTAGTCCTCCATTTACAATAAAGGCGGTGTCTTCTTTGCCACAATCGACATTAAGCCATCGTTCAACCAAAAGTCTTAGAGCATCATATGGCTTTGTAAATTCCCTTCCTATGTTCAAGGCCGACTCAAGAAGAACACAATCGAGCTTGGTAAGATGATTAGTGCCATTTCTTGCTATCAAAGTATTCCCAATGACCTTATGTCATACTCTAATGCCCGGATGGTGGACTAATAGAGCACGACAATCATGAAAGCACACGAATTTCTTTCCGGAAATTGCCTCCCAAAGAGGAGCGGGGTCATACTTGATAGGAGTCTTAGTATATTTCGGGTTATCACTAAGGCCTAATATCTTACCCAATTCGCCATAAGTTATGCGTCTATCAACATTTTCAAGATGAAACTCGATGTTGGTTCGAGTCTCCACCCTTGTGACTTTCAAACAACAACAACAACAGAGCCTTAATCCCAAAATGATTTGGGGTCGGCTGACATGAATCATCCTTTCGAACCGTCCATGGGCGAACGCATGCCTCAAAATGCGAATAAAAAAAGGGAAGATGAAAAACAAAAAGGAAGAACGAAAATGTAATGGAAAGTCAAGGTAAACTTAGGGGTTTTAAAAACGAATTCCGTCTTTCTTTTATAAAAACTTAAAATTTAAATCGAGAGAAAAGATTAAAACGATTTTTAAAAACCGAAATAGAGTTAAAGATCTGGAATGAACCAGGTAAAATCTATAAGAAAGTGGTTGGTGAAAAAGTGTAATAAAGGAGAGAAAAATAAATAATTTAATTTCTTTAAATTAAATAAGAAACACTAAATCTGTCAAAAAACATCAAATATTAAAAATCCACATGTATCCTTTCCCGCAATTGTGCCCTCTCCGTCACCATACTCTCCTCAAGCCCCAGAACTCTCATATCGTGCTCTATCACTCTCAACCATGTCTGTCTCGGTCTTCCTCTGCCTCTAGGGACCTTTTCTATTCTCCAAGTCTCCAGCCTCCTAACCGGTGCGTCCATAGGTCTCCTTCTCACATGGCCAAACCATCTTAGTCGGTTTTCCATCATCTTGTCCTCTATTGGCGCCACTTTTACCTTTTCCCTAATCAGCTCATTCCTTAACCGATCTTCCTTGTATGTCCGCACATCTACCTCAACATGCGCATCTCCGCCACACTCATCTTTTGAATGTGACAATGTTTCACGGCCCAACACTCGGAGTCGTAAAGTAGGGCAGGCCTAATTGTCGTGCGATAAAATTTTCCCTTTAATCTTTGGGGCATATCTTTATCGCACAGAAACCCTGAAGCACTCTTCCATTTCAACCATCCCACTTTAATTTTGTGGGCCACATCTCCGTCTAACTCCCCATCTTATTGAATAATAGACCCTTGTGACTTTCAAAGAACTTAAAAATTCCAAGGTGAGGGAGGGGTATGTCAATTCCTTCATTGTAAACAATTTACCCAATCCCATAGACTCAAAGAAGGTTTTGGTTTGTTCAAGAACACCCAATTTTGACAATGCATCTTCACAAATAAACTTAGTAGGCATGATGGTTTTCTTAGAAAAGAGAATGAATTTCTCCCTATGAGAGTCGGAAGTGAAAGTTACCTCCGGATAATTGGATAATTGCTCAATGACCGGAGTTGTTGATGTTGTAGCTTCCATAGGGGGGCCTTGTTGAACCTCCAATCTTGCCTCATGAACTACCAATGCCTTTGACAATTGTTTTGCTTGAAGAGCTTGTTGCCTTTTTTAAAGTGTCTTCTTTGGGGGTGCCTTGTTACCTCCTTTAGTTCTTGCCATTCTCCTTTGCTTGATTACACCAATGAAAGATTGAAATCTCCAATTTTTAGTTATGCCCAAATCGATTTAGGATGAATGAATGTTGCTTGGTATCCTAAAAAAAATCGACTCAAAAGTTGAAGACTTTGGTGTTTGAATCAATTGTTGTTGCAAAAGGAGTGATTAATTTTTGTTGTGAGGAAGTTTGGATTTGATTTTGTTGAATTTGGTTGAGGAAATTTGATTTTTGTTGATGGAGAGGATGAGGGTTTTTTGGGTTTTGGGTAGTGTTTGAATGTAGAAGAAATGAGAATAAATGAGGGAAGAGAGTCAAAAAGACCCGTTATATTTGAAAACGCAACAGAGGACGAGCGGACCATGCATCGGGACGGGCTGATTCTTCAATGTTTAACCCAGGAAAAGACGCCACAGGACGAGCGTCTTGCTTCTAAGACCAGCGGATTTTTCCTGGAGGGACGAGAGTCTTTCTTGAGGGATGCTCGGATTCTTTTACAGATAAATCCCCAGCTTTTTGCTACTAAAAAAATGAGCGTCTTTTGTGAAGGACGGCCGTCCAGAATGAGACGAGCGGATTCTCAGCTGAGACGCTCGGATTCTCTTACAGACCAGTTTTTTTGTATTCTTCAGCTCTACCATACGAGCGTCTGGTGACTTTGGACACTCGGGTTCTTCAGGACGAGCGGATTATCCGATTGGACGCTCGGATTCCTCCTTGATCACACGGATTCAGGTCCATCCGTTGGTACTTCGTGACCCGTGTCATTTTCATTCTTCAATTCTCGTGTTCTTCATTGTAGGGGCACTACAAAGGCATGAATAGCCTAGGCAATTGCTATCCCCACACTAAGGTAAAGCACTACACATCAATAAAATCATAAGTCCCTCCCTCACTTCTCTCAAAATGATGAATATCTTGATCAAGGCACAAAAATATAAATCCAAAAATGACAAAAATGCAATGTAAAAATTGAAATGCAAGTTAGGGAGTTAGAATATTTACAAATGGTGGTTTAGGGAGGACTCCACCAAACTCTCATCCAATGTGAGATGTCAAGGGGGTATGTTCAAGGTATTGTTGATGTTACTCAACACCTTGAAGAAGTAGTCAAAAGCTTGCTCATTATCATGATAAAGATCCTCAATAGATCTTTGCACTTGTTGTTCTAATTAATGGTCTTGATTAATAGCATTACCAATATAGGGATTGAATATCCCTTCGAACTCATCATCCCAAAGACCGCAAACTTCGTCTACTTGATCATTAAAAATTTCTTGAGTTGATAGAGACAACTCTCCTTCTTTCTTGTCTTGGCCAATAAGGCCATCCTCTTCATTATTGGATTTGGGTAAGCTTTTCAAGCTCTCTTTGTTGCTATTCCCTTCCTCTTTTGATGGAGCATCATCAACTTTCTTTTCCCATTGAAATTTCGACTTCTTTCTATCATCCTTCCGGCTATAGTGATCAACCATAAAGCATGGTTCATGCAAACGGGGAGCTCTTATGGTCTTGTCAAGATTAAAAGTTATGGTCTCATCTCTCACTTCTAGAGTAAGCTCTCCGTGCTTCACATCTATCACCACACCCGCGGTGTGCAAGAAAGGTCTTCCTAGGATGATCGGAATATTGGAGTCTTCTTCCATGTCAACAATGACAAAGTCCACCGGGATGAAGAATTTGCCAATTCTCACGGGAACATCTTCCCATATCCCTAACGGTGTCTTCGTTGTTCTATCGGCCATTTGGAGTGTGATGTTGGTACATTTAAGCTCTCCCATCCCTAGCCTTTTATTAACCGAATACGGCATAACACTCACACTTGCTCCTAGATCACACAAAGCCTTGTTGATCTTTGTGTCGCCAATGGTATAAGGTATTATGAGAAGCTTCCCGGATCTTTAAGTTTCGAAGGTAAATTCCCTTGAAGGATTGCACTACTAACCTTAGTGAAGGCGATAGTTTCAAGTTTCTGGATTGACTTCTTTTTCGTAAGGATGTCCTTCATGTACTTTGCATAGGCCGGCACGTGATTGATTAATTCCGTGAAAGGAATCGAGACTTCTAAATTATTCAAAATTTCCATGAATTTTCCAAGTTTGTCATCAAACTTGGGCTTAGCTTGACGACTCGGGAATGGAAGTCTAATCACAATGGGCTCCTTCTCCTTGGCCTTTTCTTCACTTTTCTTGGAAACTTCTTGATTTGTTGGTTCTCCTTCCTTAGAGTTTTGCACAACTTCTTCTTTGTCACTAGCTTCCACAACTTCATCCTCAACTTGCTTCTTTGGCCCTTCATATCTCGTACCACTCCTCAAGTGGATGGCACTAACCGTTTCATGTCTTGGGGGATTACTTTGAGGTGGTAATTGCCCCTTTTGTCTTTGAGAGCTTGAAGATGCTAGTTGGGTCAATTGAGTTTCCAACATTTTTGTGTGGGCTAGGATGTTGTTGATGGTGATGTCTTTTGCTTGGCTATCTTTTTGCATTTGAGTGAAAAACTCTTGTTGATTCTTTTGCATTTGGAGGACCGCTTTTTGAACATCAAAACCTTGGTCATTTTGTTGATTGTATGGAGTTTGATTTTGATAACCTTGGTTTTGGTTGAAAAAGGGTCTTTGGTTTTTGTTTCTCATGGGAGGTGGGGTGTACGTTGGTTGAGGGTTTTGAACATTTTGGCTTTTGTATGATAGATTTGGGTGGAATTTGGTGTTTTCATTGTAATAGTTGGAATAAGGGATACCACTTTTGTATGCTTGAAAAGCATTCACTTATTCATTTGTTCCCCTACATTCACTTTGGTCATGTCCCAAAGTTCCACAATTCTCACATATCCCACTTGGGATTGATGAAGATGCTACCATGGCATTAACATAATGCTTCGGTGATTTTGAGGCTTCTTCAAGTTTAGCCATAGCCTTCTCAAACTTCAAGTTGATGGTATCAATATGAGCACTACGTTGAGCACTCAATTGAGTAATAGAGTCCACTTCATGCTTTCCTCCTCTAGTAGCCTTGCGAGGTCTACTATATTGTGAATTATGGACAGCCATTTCCTCAATTTTGTTCCAAGTTTGATTGTCGTCAACTTCGGTGAACATACCATTTGATCCCATGTTGAGAATGTTTCTTGAGTCTTCATAAAGACCATTCCAAAATTTTTGTACCAAGAACCACTCGCTAAGTCCATGATGAGGACATGAGCGACAAATTCCTTTGAATCACTCCCAAGCTTCATACAAAGATTCTTCATCCCTTTGCTTAAAACCCGTAATTTGAGCTCTTAGCATGTTAGTCTTTTCCGGAGGGTAGAATTTTTTGTAGAAAGTTAGAGCCAACTTCTTCCAAGAGTCAATTCCAAGAGTGGCCTTATCAAGGCTCTTCAACCATTGTTTTGCGGTACCAATTAGAGAAAAGGGAAATAAGACCCATCGAATTTGGTCTTGAGTTACACCGGTTTGTGAAATCGCATCACAATAGTCACAAAAAGTTTCCATATGGGAATGAGGGTCTTCACTAGGCATCCCCCCAAATTGGCTTCTTTCGACTAATTGGATAAATGCGAATTTTGCAATGAAATTTCCGGTTAAGTGTTGTGGTGTGGGAGTACCATTGGGTAGGTTCTCCTCGGTTGGTACGGAATGTGATGAAAACTTAGGCATTGTGGGTTGATTGTGTGATTAACTTTGTGTTGGGTTCTCCTCACCTTCTCTTGGAAAAGGGTTGATGAACTCAATAGTATTTGGTTGAATATCTACAACCTCACAAATACCTCTCAAAGTATTTCTAGCAAGTCTTCTATTGGTTGTCAAAGTCCTTTCAATCTCGTGATCAATGGGTAACAAGTTACCTTGTGATCTTCTAGACATGCAAAATATCAAACAACTTGAAAACAATTAGAACAAACCTTGAGGAGTTTTACTTCCTCAAGGCAAAGAAAGACACAACTAATAACAATATAAGAAAATCAAATCAAGTTAACACCGTCCTCGGCAACGGCGCCGTTTTTGGTCGGACTCACTTGGGGCTTAGTTTTCGGTTGCTTGTCGTTAGGAGCACCTAGACCAAAACAATATTTATAACTTCACAAATAACTCTACTATTAGTAAAGAGGCAAGTAAATGTCGGATCCCAAGGGACGGGTATTGATGTAGGATTTTCGATTGCAAGTAGCGGTGTCTAAGGGTGTCACGATTTGGGTTGAGATAAGAAGATCACTAAACTAAATAGCGATAAAAGTAAACAAGAAAAATGATTAAAATGAGATGTAAACAATTGATTGAAGGCACTAGGGTGTCATGGATTCATAGGGAATTCATGGGATTTGATCATACAAACATATTCTCAAATTATAAGCAAGCAATTATTGTTGTGATAGGATCGAGTTGGTTTATATCTTACAATCCTAGGAAGGTTTGGGTCCCGGAGCCGAATCGATTAGATTTTACAACACCTACAAGTCGACTTAATCCTCCCTACTCAACTATATGCATGGTCTAATGAGACTTGAGTTGGTTTATGTCTTACAAGTCTCATTGAAAAGGTAAGTGATGGGTAAAAAATGTAAGGATTCATAGGCTCGCATTTCATCAAACATAACATGTGCATAAGTTGAGATCACAACAACCAAGCAAATAAATTATGAAAACATATTAAATTAAGCATGAATCATCCCCCATGTTGGTTTCCCCTAATTACCCATTAACCCTAGTTAAGGAAACTACTCACTCATCATTATCAAGTTTAACTTGTTAACAAGGTTGTCAATCATATTAATAAAGGATGAATAAATGAAGATGATTAACAATAATTAAAAAGGGATTAAGAGAATTATACCTAATGATGATTCCAAAATAATAATGCAAAGAATAATAGAAGTACTTTATGATTGATGAAAGGTTGTCAATCTCCCAATAAACCCAAATAATCTTCAATTACCCAAAATAAAAGATGAACAAAAGAGAAATTAAGGAAATGAGATTTGTATTAATATTTGATTTGAAGTTGATTACAAGATTAAAGAGAGATTAGAATAATATAAACTACACAAAAGATTGATAAGAAGATGATGATAAATCTAATTAGACTAATGGGCTATTTATAGTGGGGATTAGGTGCACAAATTAGGGTTTACTAAGGGCTTAAATGACGATTAAGTCCTTGAGGAATCGCTCCTCTCAGAAAAGATGCGGGTCTCCTTTTTGCTAGTCTTCCAAAAATATGTGCATCTTCAATGGAGGGAAGAAGACGACGTGTTGTCCTGTAACACAATCCGAGCGTCCAAGGGTTGGGACGGGCGGATTCTCAGGTGACTGGACGAGTGGCCTTCAAGCTTGGACGAGCGTCCTGGGAAGCTTCTGGGCGGATTGGACGAGCGTCCTGAGAGGCTGCTGGACGGGCGTCCCGAGTGGTGGGATGAGCGGATCCGGCTCAGCTTCCTTTTCTTCTTTTCTTCTTCCAACAATCCTCCGGAATTTTGTCGGGGATACAAGGATCTTCTTCATCATTGTCCATCTACTACATTATAGACAAAGGCCTTCTAGTCTTGTCTTCACTTTGATGTTTGGTCATTGAATTTAATCAATTTAGCTCTATTTTGACATGAAAATGCAAGGTTTGTACTCCTTTCCTACCAAGGAAACAAAACCTCAAAGAATATGCAAAACAAAGGACTAAAGATAGTAAATGACCCAAATATGCACTAAAAAGCATAGGAATGAGGCTAATTCGGGGACTAAATATGCTCAAATATTGATCACATCATCTGCCATCTCATTAATTGGAGCTTGAGGAGGAGGTTGCATCTGTTGAAAACCTCCTTGATTTTCTCGAACAAAATTCCCTTGTGGTTGATTACCACGATTTGGAGGAATGACATAAGCATTCTACGGCAGGGCTTGAGAAAATACATTCTGACTCCTTTTAGGGAAGAAGTTAGAATAGAGAGTACCTTGCTTGAAAGACTGGAAAGCATGGAATTGTTCAATGGTACTCATACACTTGGCCGCAGTGTGGCCATTTATCCTACATCTCTCACAGGCCACCTCTTGTTGAACCATATGAACCATCTCTTGCTTATTACCCAAAGACTGGGATGTCTTTAATTCAGCTATTTGAGCCGTTAAGGTCTCCAGCTGTGCCGCAATAACATTGTCTGAACCACTTCCTCTCTTGCTACCTCTGGGGTTACCATACTTAGCAGTGTGAGTAGCTATCTGACCAATCAACTTCCAATCATTACCGTCATTAGTATTATCCTGGAATCTCCCATTGGCAGCGGAATCAAGCAAAGCTTTATGATTGTCATACAACCCATTGTAAAACTGGTTATAAAGGAACCAAATTTGGAAGCCATGATGAGGGACGGATCAAACTAGCCTTTTGAAACAAACCCGGGCCTCATTAAAATCTTCGTTAGGACCTTGTTTAAAACTCTTAATCTGGCTTCTAAGAGCATTAGTCTTCTGCGGTGGAAAATACCTCTTGTAGAATGCAAGAGCTAGTGAAGTCCAGTTAGTGATTGCGTCGGTCTCCATATCCAAGTCACGTAACCATTCTGCTGCATCATCTCTCAGAGAGAAAGGAAAAAGAGTCCGTTTGATTTGATCTTGAGTCACCCCAGCAGTCAAAGGAATAGAACAACAATATGTGACAAATTTCTCCATGTGCTTGGCAGGGTCCTTTCCAGCTTTTCCTCCAAACAGATTTCGCTCTACCAGGCTTATATAAGACGGTTTGATCTTAAAGGTCCCTTTATCAGTAGTAGGAAGCTTAAAACCTTTAGGAATAGAATCAATGGTGGGTTTGGAATGACTTCCCAAGGTCGGCATCTTTAATGTTGTAGGAGTAACGGGTACAGAAATAAGTGTGTCCTCTTCAAAGGATGAATCTTCTGCGAAATCAAACCGCTCGTAGTCAAGTGTACTCAAGTCTTCCACCTGACTTACTTCTCTTTGAAATTTTTGTCGACAGCGAAAAGTCTTTTCTGGCTCGGGATCAAAAGATACAATCTCTGACCTGTCAGACCTGGGCATACACGAAAACAACAATAAAATATCAAACTGTCTCAAGGAACTGATGCTCCCTGAGACAAAAGGCAAAAATAAACAAAAACAAACAGAAAAATTGTTTCCCCCCCCCCCCGGCAACGACGACAAATTTGATAAGGTTATTTTCAGTCGTTAGCCTGTCAAAATAAATCATATTCTCAACTAACTAGTAGCTAGCAGTAAGAAAGGGTCGAATCCACAGGGAGGCGAGTTAATTAATCTAGTTTGCTTATATTTAAGTTCGTCTTAAAGGTAACAATTTTATGGGGTTTGTTTGTTTGATTGCTAATAACTAATTGCAATAAAAGTAAATAAGACGAATTCAATAATATTAAAAGGTCTAGGGATTAGGTTCACTAAGTAGTTATTCGGGGTGTGATTTAATTCATTGATAGAGAAACTTAGGTCGTTCAAGGTCATATGATCGATCGATCTTAATATTTCCTTTAGATCTAACTTAACATGCGATTGCTATCATTAAGTTAATTATATCCAGTTATTGTAGCCTTTACTAGTCTTAACCCGATCGGTGAGAATCCTAGTTTGCAACACTAGTTAATTAATCCTGCAGAAACTAACTAACTAAATTCATAACAATTAACTGAACAACAACAAAGAAGTTGTTTTAAACATCAATTCATTAATATAATCCCCTTCTAACAACCTAAATCCCCATTCACCCTAGATAATGAAATTAGCTACTCATGATAAAGGGAATAACAACAATAAGATTAATGAACAATATAATTAAAAGCATAATAAGATGAACAAAACAATAATTGAATAAACTAGAATTTGAATTAATAATAACTAAAGAAAGATTAAAGAGTACTTAGATTCGAGACAATAATAAATAAACTAAACTAAGAGTTTTCTAGGGTTTTGGAAGTAAAATAAATCGTAAATAAACATAGGGTACGAATTGGGTATTTATAGTAGAACATAACCGACTTAAGGAAATTGCGGAAAAGTTGCCAGCTCAATATGTACTCGATCGAGCCTATGTGCACTCGATCGAGTACACTAGTTCCTCGATCGAGTCTATGTGGGCTTGATCGAGTATCCACTCTGCTTCAGCTCTTTTCTTCATGTTGTCTTCTTAACTTCTCTTCCTTTATTCTTCTAGATTCCCGTGCCATGCTTCGTGTATTCCTTCATGCCCACTCCGCGATGCCCATTTCATTCATTTGCTTCTCAAACGCATCATTTCTGCAATAAACATCAAATAACGGAAGTAACAACATTCTAACATAAAAGGCATGTAATTAATATAAATTAGCACGAAAACCGTATCAAAAGTAATTAAGGGGGGGCATAAATATGCATATAACTATGACTCATCAAGCATAGTCTCCCCGGTGATAAAATTCATGCCATTCAAATTGAGCTTTCGGATTAGGCATTTTGGAAGGTGGGTGATGAGGCCACCCACGACAATTGGGGTCGATTGCCCCGGAGAATTGCTTAAACGGTGAAGGTGGAGGGCCATATGGTGAGCCACGTCAATTTTGAAGGTGGTAGAGTTGGAGCAAAGGTAAGAGCCGAGAATTTCCAACTCCTCCGTTCGGAAGTGGTGATTTTCATCACGGCCAAAAACAGTCCACCCCATGTACCTATGCCAAATTTGGATGGCGGCATTTGACAAGTATTTTCCGCTCTCTTCACCCTCGGGTTGTCATCAAGGCCGGCAAGGGCCTTCCAAAGTAGTCCATGATCAAAACTTTCAGGAGCTTTATGAGGTGGGCTCAGGTCTAGCCTAAAGTGCTTAACAAAGGTCGGTAAGGTCAATGAAAAGTCTTTGTTCATAAGACGGAAATGCAAGAACACGACCTTTTGATTTTGTCGATGTTTGTCTATCCTTAAGGAGCTAAGGAATTACCAAGTGAGACGCGAATAAGTCTTCTCATGTATATCATACATGAACTTCATACCAACTCCCTCAAACAAATCATGGGTGACACGGTCTAACTCTAGGTCTTGCATAGATTGGCGATCAATAAATTGATTCGAGTGGAGGGGGCGTTGTTTGAATAATACAAACTTACCTTTCATGGTGATGGAACTGAATTGGAGGTCCGGGAATGTCGGATCCGGACTCATGTCACTAGCAGCGGCCGCCAAAAGTTTGGCTTGTTGAAGAGCCAAATCCCCCTTGCGGACTTTCTTTTTTGGTGCCATGGTTGATTTTGTGAGAGGGTTAAGGAAATGGAGGGAGTTGGTGGTTGATTGGTGGTGGAATAGTGGTGTTTGGGGTGATTTGAGGGAGAAAGGGTTGTTTTAAAGAGGGAGTGTCGTGTGAATGAATGAAGACTTTGGGTGATTTTTGTGTGTTTTAAAACCCGTCAGTGTACTCCCCGCCGGTCCAAGGACCGGCCGCCTGTGCCCTGGCTGGGATTATGATTTATTTCAGAATTTTTCCAAAAAGGTCAGAGAACTCCCAGTCGGTCCAAGGACCGGCCGCCGTTGCCCCGGCTGGGAGTACGCCTCAAATCTCATTCTCTCTCAAATGCTTACCAGTTGTCGGCCTGCTGGCAGGGAGCTACACTTCCTCATATTTCCTCTCTTTTCCTCAAAGGGGTGGTCCCAGCCGGTGGACCGGCTGCCGGCCTACTGGCTCACACCTCCTTCCACGTCATTTCCCCCAATTTCCCAATAGTTGCACTCCCAGCCGGCAGACCGGTTGCCGGCCGGCCGGCTAGGAGTTCCTTCTCAATAATCCTCAAAAATTGCATTGAAATAGTCATAAACTTCTCAGTCGGTCCATGCACCGGTGGCCGGTGGGTAGGATGGGATTACATGCCTTCGTGTTTTCTTCATTTCTCTTCATTTTGAAAAACCTCTTCTTCAATAGGCCTTAAATTGCGTGTTTTTCTCTTTCTTAGCCGACTCATCAAGTCGGGATTCGGCCAATTGAAGGTTGTGCCTTTGTTCTACATTGATCCCCGATTTTCCTCACAATGACATCCCGTCATCAATCCAATTTGCCAAGTAGAAAAGTACCAAATTCCCATTACCTATCTAGATGCATGCTATATACAAATGGTGGTTCTTGTGGAACTCTACCAAACCTATTCATGGTTCAAGAACTTTTAACTTGTCTCCTCCTCGGGAAAGGGTTCCCCGAGGTAGAGTTCTTCAATAGGACCTTTGTCATCGCCTTTGTAGTAACGCTTGAATCATTGACCGTTGACTTTGAAGGTTCCTCCTTCTTCACTCAAAAGTTCAAAGGCGCTGTAAGGAGATATGTCCATCACTTTGAAAGGTCCCGACCACCTTGATCGAACTTGCCCGGGAACACTTTCACTTTAGAATTGAAAAGGAGAACAAGGTCTCCTACACCGATATCTTTCTTCACAATTTTGGTGTCGTGCCATTTCTTCGCTTGATCTTGTAAATTTTGGAGCTTTCATAAGCTTCCAATCTCAATTCTTCTAGTTCATTCATTTGAAAGAATCGAACCTCTCCGGCGGCATCAAAATCAAAATTCATCTCTTTAAGAGCCCACAAAGCCTTATGTTCCAATTCAACGGGCATATGACAAGGTTTGTAATAGACAAGCTTGTAGGGCGTGGTTCCCAATGGTGTTTTGTATGTCGTTCGAAGAGCCCATAAGACATTCGACAATTTTTGTGAGCAATCTTTTCGATTCTTGTTTGTCACCTTTTCGAGAATTGCCTTGATTTTTCGGTTAGACACTTCCACATGCCCACTTGTTTGTGGGTGGTAGGCAAGGGAGGTCTTATGCCTCACTCCATGATTTTTCAACAATCACTTGAACGTGCCTTTCCGGAAATGGGAGCCACCATCACTTATCACAACTCGTGGAGTTCCGAACCGGGGGAAGATTGTGCCTTTGAACATCTTCATCACAACCTTGGAGTCATTGGTTGGTGATGCAACCGCCTCTATCCACTTCAAAACATAGTCCACGGCGACCAAAATGTATTCATTGTCGCATGAGTTGGGAAATGGTCCCATGAAGTCTATACCCCAACAACCGAATAACTCAATTTCAAGGATGTTGTTAAGGGGCATCTCATTCCTTTTACCGATGTTACCGGTCTGTTGACACGCATCACATGATTTCACCAAGTAGTGGATGTCCTTGAACATGGAGGGCCAATAGAATCCACCTTGGAGGATCTTGGCAATGGTTCTTGAGGTGGCCAAGTGTCCCTCGTAGGCCGAATTGTGTACTCGATCAAAGATATCCATCCCCTCTTCTCTAGACACACATCTCCGGAACATCCTATCCCAACACTTATGAAACAAGTGGGGATCATTCCAAAAATATCTCTTGGCATCATGCCTCAATTTCCTCCTCTCTCTTGAGTCAAGCTCATCCGGGATAAACCCTTTCACCAAGTAATTAGCAAGGTCCGCGAACCAATGTAGTTATGGTGTTTACTCCCATAAGACTATCTTCTCTTAGCCATTCATTTATTGGTCCACTTTCATCTTGAATTCCGTGATCTTCAACGGTTAACCGAGATAAGTGGTCGGCCACAACGTTCTCGGTTCTCGCCTTGTCCTAGATTTCCATGTCAAACTCTTGAAACAATAAAACCCACCTCAAGAGCCGTGGCTTGGCATCCTTCTTCACCATGAGTTGTCTCAAGGCGGTGTGATCGGTGTAAACCACCACCTTAGAGCCAACTAAATATTGCCGGAATTTCTCAATAGCATGCACAATGGCTAACATCTTCTTCTCCATTGTAGAATAATTGCATTGGGCTTGGTCAAGAGTTTCGCTAGTGTAGTAGATGACATGGGTGTTTTTGTCAACTACTTGGCCTAAAACCGCTCCCACCGCAAAATCCGATGCATCACACATAATCTCGAATGGAAGATTCCAATCCGGAGCCCAAATTATAGGAGCCGTAACCAAAGCTTGATTCAACCTATGGAATGACTCAAGACAAAGTTCATTAAACTCAAATGGCACATCTTTGAGGAGAAGTGAGGTCAATGGTTTTGCTATCTTTGAAAAATCCTTGATGAATCGCCTATAAAATACGGCATGGCCAAGAAAACTTCTCACCCCCTTCACATTTGAGGGAGGTGATAAATTCTCTATGACCGCCACTTTGGCTCCATAAACCTCAATGCCCCTCTTGGAGATAATGTGACCGAGCACAATCCCTTCTTCCACCATGAAATGGCATTTTTCCCAATTTAAAACTAGATTGTGCTCTTCACATCTCTTCAAAACATTTTTTCAAATTAACAAGTCCATGGTCAAAGGAGTCTCCATGGACACTAAAGTCGTCTATGAAGATTTCCGTGCTCTTTTCAAGAAAATATGAGAAAATGGCCATCATGCACCTTTGAAAGGTGCCGGGTGCAATACACAACCCAAACGGCATTCTCCGGTAAGCATAAACTCCAATGGGGCATTAAATGTTGTTTTCTCTTGGTCTTCTGGATGGATTGGGATTTGGAAATATCCGGAGTATCCATCAAGAAAACAATAGTAAGCATACCCATCTAGCCTTTCTAACATTTGATCGATGGAGGGGATGGGGAAGTGGTCCTTAAGTGTGGCGGTATTTATTTTTCTATAATCAATACACATCGCCCACCCGGTCACCGGACGAGTAGGCATGTGAGTCCCATCCTCTTGGTCCACCATAGTGACCCCACCTTTTTTGGGCACTACATGGACATGACTCACCCACTTACTATCCATGATTTGGTAAATAATCCCCGCTTCTAGCAATTTCAAAACCTCATTTTTCACCACTTCGGCCATTTTGGGGTTTATCCTACATAGACCTTCAACCTTAGGTTGACTTCCCTCCTCTAACACGATCCTATACATGCACAAGTTTGGACTTAGTCCCTTGATATCATTAATGCTATACCCTAGTTAGCTTTCAAGACTTTCAAAAGTTTTTGTTCTTGAGCCTCACTAAGTTTGGCATTGATTATCACGGGATAAGACTCTCCGTCACAAATAAAGGCATACTTGAGTGAGGGAGGTAAAGGTTTGAGTGGTACCTTTGGAGGGAGAAGTCCCTCCACTTTTTTCAAAAGCTCATCATCAACCTCATGATCTTCCTTCATTTCCTCATCATGTAGGGAGATTTGGAAGGCTTCTTCCCTTTTCGACTCTTCCCGAGCCACCGATACAACTACTTCATCAACAACTTCTATAGTACATGCTCTTTCAACTTTAGGGCCTTTCATCAAATTTGGAAGATTAAATTCGACCTTGTCACCCTCAATCCGGAAGGTTAGCCACCCATTTATCACATCAATAAGTACTCCTCCGGTAGCCAAGAATGCCCTACCTAGGATAATTGTAACACCCCATACACCAAGGTGCTTACTAAGACCACCTAATTCATGGAAATACTACCATCTCGGTTACCCGAGGCAATGTATATCAAATTGACCATAAAGAAACGTACTTAATTAAATAAATGAGTTTAAGTGATTACAACATCAAATCCCAAAAACTGATAAATGAAATACAAATGTTCCAAAACCAAAACCAACTAAATAAAAACGAGTTCAAGGACACAGCGGAAGACTCTAGTGACACGTAATGACTCCATCCCAGCTATCCCTCGCACAAGCCATCTCATACCTGCTCAATAACTGCTCACCATCCCTGAATGGATCACCACAGTTTTTAAAACATTTAAACGGGGTCAGTTACTGATTACATAAAACAAGATACATAAGATACAATGCACAGATCACCCAACTCCGTCATATCTCCACACACATGACTACACACTAAAGTGTGTAGTCCTACCAGAATACCCATCGCAACAGATATTCCACACCACCAGTGGGGGACCACAGCCGTATCCACAAAATCCCCATCATATATTCCGAGCAAAAACCTATGTTCCTTAATGTGCACATCCCCTTCTATGGCGGGTTGCACAGAGGGCAAATCAAGGGGGTGAAGTCACTTCCACAAGTGACTCCACTCAGCCGAGGACACGCCTCGCGAACCACAGATAAACACAACCAATTATACAACAACACCAATACAATACCAATACGTTAAAAGATCAACAATAAACACAACCATCACCAAACAACTGAAGGTGCGTAGAGGCTCGTTTTGAGGGCGCGTTTTGAGGCTTGCCAGAAATTAAAGGTGCGTAGAGGCTCGCCAGCCATTGATGGTCGAATGATCGACTGTGGGAAATAGCCTGAAACATTGGGCTTATTTCAAGACATTCTCCGGTAATGACTTCCAACCAGGTTGACGTTGATAGGTTCGGCTAGGGAGCAATGAACTCCAACTTACTGCGGGTCTTAAATAAACTCTGTGGGGATAAATCATCTAAGCAAGGCTCTCTGGAAAACCATTTAGAGAGAGCGCTGCATCGAGATCATGATTGATGTTGTGAGGATATTTGAAAGACCTGTGTGACTTCCATTTAAAAATCGCCACTCGCTGAGGAGTTAGAAACTTCTCAGGACTCGCTGGTGATATGAGTTGCCGCTCATTGGGAGGTAGCGTATGCCATGTAATCGATCCCTCGGACTTGACGGGTCGGCGTTTGTTGGGAAGAACCTGGTACTCAGTTGGTGTACATTTGTCTTCTCAAGATTATCTGCATGGTTAGTGACCACACAAATCCGCAGTCGCATAGACAAGCATGTAGCATGCAAGCGTATAAGAACATAAGCATGTAAGTAATTAGCACGTAATATCCCGCGTGAGGGGAGATTGGAGTTTTGAAAGTTGTGAAGCTTAATATGGAGTCTTGTTGCTCATATATCCGTGATTTGATAGATTGGAGATACGTGACCGTTGCGACATTGACTTACACGGACGCATACTGACAGACTGAGAAACAGGCGGTCGTAAACGTGATGCAAAATCAGTATCGACACGACACGGGGGTGACTCTGATAGACTTTGCACATGTAAGTGCAACTCCTAGCCAAGAAAGGGTGACAACACCCATCAGATCTTTGGATTAGAAGGTCTGCTCAACTGGGGAACACGAATTGATTATCTTCTCCAGACATCTTTGCAACTATTTGCTCGTTTGAGATCTTTCCCTGAGGTATGATGATTCGGAGAGCGGAACCAAGACCTTGTCATTGTCCGAACCGAGCAATAGACTATGGGCGGTTTATTTTAAACTATACTTGAGACTCAAAAGATATTTGCGGATAAAGGACGGGTTGCATCTCGAAAGAGAAGCTCCCAGACTGGGAAGATGGGAATTTGGCAAAAAGAGGAATGGGCGACGTCTTAACGAAGAAGCCCCCAATATAAGATTAATTTTTTCAGCCGGGTGGGCCGCTTTTGAGGATTGATGCTGATGGTTGAGATTGAAAGGGGTATGCGGTTGTGTCCTTGTTGGGGGACTGCCTACGTATTCGCGTGTTTGCGAAATCAAACCAGATCGTAGTTTTGAGCTGGTTATTGAGGATTGAAAATTGGAAATGTTGTGAAATGCGTGTGCGGTTGTGTCCTTGTTGGGGGACTACCTACGTATTTGCGAAATCAAACCAGACCGTAGTTCTGAGTGTGTGTTGATAATTGATTTTGAGGTATATGGTTGTGTCCTTGAAAGACTGCCTACGTATTCACGTGGTGTGAAATCAAACCAGATCGTAGTTCTGTGTGTGGGTTGATAATTGATTTTTAGGTGTATGGTTGTGTCCTTGAAGGACTGCCTATGTATTCATGTGATGTGAAATCAAACCAGATCGTAGTTCTGAGTGTGTGTTGATAATTGATTTTGAGGTGTATGGTTGTGTCCTTGAAGAAATGCCTACGTATTCACATGAAGTGAAATCAAAGCAGATCGAAGTTCTGAGTGTGGGTTGATAATTGATTTTGAGGTGTATGGTTGTGTCCTTGAAGGAATGCCTACGTATTCAAGTGGTGTGAAATCAAACCAGATCGTAGTTCTGCGTGTGTGTTGATAATTGATTTTGAGGTGTATGGTTGTGTTCTTAAAGGACTGCCTACGTATTCACGTGAAGTGAAATTAAACCAGATCGTAGTTCTGAGTATGTGTGTGCCTAAGCTAAATATTAGGACCTTAAAGTGTGAGGGTCATGACGGTAAATGCCGTTTGGTGACTCGAAAATTGATTTGAGAGAATTCCTCTTTGATCAAGAATCGAAGAGGTCTAATTTGTGAAAATGATCCTTATCATGTGAGCACAGTAAAAAGTGAACCCTAAGGGTAGATTGGGTATGTCCCGTTCTCAGTAGCAAAATATTCAAGGACTCCGTATCTAGGTCAGTGTGAAAATGGCTTCGACATTATGGAATGTGGAGCTTGGTAATAAGATGTTTGTTTGACAGATAAAAATCTGGAGCTTAGGGTCACGACGGTAAATTCCGTTTGGTGACTCGAAGGTTGATTGGAGAGAATTCCCTCTTGATCATGAATCGAAGAGGCATAGTTTGTGAAAATGTTTCTTGTTACGTGAGCACACTAAAAAGTGGACTCTAAGAAAGAAATGTACATGTACCGTTATGGGGAGAAATATTTTTTGAAGACTCTGTATCTGGGTCTTGTATCTGTGGTGTTTAGGCCGATGGGTTACGGCTTGTAATGTGGTGCGGAATGGGGTCTCAGCCTTGATGTGGCCTGAGCACGAACTGGTTAGTATACAATGTGGGATCTGAATCCCATGTCTGGACCTTAAAGGTTAAGGTGTGATATTACGAGCTTGAGGGGAATTCTCAAAATCCTAGATAGGTCACCCTATAGCAGTCTCTACAAGGACTTAGGGGTGAAGCGATGTTGGTTGAGATTTTGGTGTTTGGTGTTTTGGAATCATCGGTCCGAAATTTGGTTTGTTGGACTCATTGGTCCTGGGTTTTATGTTTGAAAAGTGACAGTTTTTAATTCCGTCGTTTGAAATTTGGGAAATTAGCGAATTTGAATTTTCTTATTTCATTTTTTTTGTTTGAAAAGGACGGTTTTTAATTCCGTCATTTGGAGTTGTGAGAAAATAACGAATTTTGAATTCCGCTATTTCATTTTCTTGAAAAGTGACAGTTTTTAATTCCGTCATTTGAAAATGTGGGAAAATAACGAATTTGAATTTCGCTATTTCGTTTTTTTGTTTGAAAAGGACGGTTTTTAATTCCGTCGTTTGGAATTGTGAGAAAATAATTAATTTTGAATTCCGTTATTTCATTTTCTTAAAAAGTGACGATGTTTAATTCCGTCATTTGAAATTGTGGGAAAATAACGAATTTTCAATTCCGTTATTTCATTTTCTTGAAAAAATGACGGTTTTTAATTCCGTCGTTGGAAATTTGTGAATATAGCGAATTTGAATTTCGCTATTTCATTTTTGTTTGAAAAGGACGGTTTTTTAATTCCGTCGTTTGGAATTGCGAAAAAATAAGGAATTTTGAATTCCGTTATTTTATTTTCTTGAAAAAGGACGGTTTTTAATTCCGTCATTTGAAATTGTGGGAAAATAACGAAGTTGAATTTCGCTATTTCATTTTTTTTGAAAAGTGATGGTTTTTAAATCCGTCATTTGACGATTTTTAATTCCGTCATTTGAAATTGTGGGAAAATAACGAATTTGAATTTCGCTATTTCGTTTTTTTTGTTTGAAAAGGACGGTTTTTAATTCCGTCGTTTGGAATTGTGAGAAAATAATGAATTTTGAATTACGGATTTTCATTTTCTTAAAAAGTGACGATGTTTAATTCCGTCATTTGAAATTGTGGGAAAATAACGAATTTTGAGTTCCGCTATTTCATTTTCTTGAAAAAATGACGGTTTTTAATTCCGTCGTTGGAAATTTGTGAATATAGCGAATTTGAATTTCGCTATTTCATTTTTGTTTGAAAAGGACGGTTTTTTTGTTCCGTCGTTTGGAATTGTGAAAAAATAACGAATTTTGAATTCCGTTATTTTATTTTCTTGAAAAAGGACGGTTTTTAATTTCGTCATTTGAAATTGTGGGAAAATAACAAAGTTGAATTTCGCTATTTCATTTTTTTTGAAAAGTGATGGTTTTTAAATCCGTCATTTGACGATTTTTAATACCGTCATTTGAAATTGTGGGAAAATAACGAATTTGAATTTCGCTATTTCCTTTTTTGTTCGGAAAGGACGGTTTTTAATTCCGTCGTTTGGAATTGTGAGAAAATAACGAATATTGAATTCTGTTATTTTATTTTCTTGAAAAGTGACGGTTGTTAATTCTGTCATTTCAAATTGTGGGAAAATAACGAATTTGAATTTCGCTATTTAGTTTTTTGTTTTGGCTTTCGCTTTGGCTTTGGTTGTTGTTTTTTTTGCTTTGGCTTTTCCTTTGGTTTTAGCTTTTGGTTTGGCTTGGATCTATTGATTCTTTGTTGTCCTCCGTTCGAGGAAGGTAAAGGTGCAGATGGGGATGTACCCGTTGGTGAGAGGTTGATACTTCGTGATGGGATGTTTTTGGTGGGGAATGGGCTTGCCTTCCGTCATTGATCATCAACAAGGAGATGTTCTGGTTTGTTATTTAGGTTCGTCGTAGAATCCCTTTGATAAAAGCTCGTTCTAAATTGGTGCTAATGAAAGGTTTCTATTAACAGACATGGAATAGGTAAAGAAAATGGACGCGGAGTTTCAAGTCCTCAGCTTACTCGGTACGGAACGTCACTCGAGTGTACGCACATTGAGTCGGAATGTGTTTGTTTTAAATCAATTCTCAATTCAATTCTGGTCATCAACGGGAACTGGTAAAGGAAGAGAGAAGAATATATGTGAAAGTTATGCTTTTATTTAGATAAATAAGAGATTAGCACAGACTCGATGAATACGTGTGACTCATGGGGACAACCCCCAGTTTGTCATTTAGGAATAAAAAGACAGACACTAGGATAGATATGAGAAAGCCTAAGACTCGGACTCGAACTCGGACTCGAACTCGGACTCAATTGTAGATACGGACTCCTATTTATCACTTTCCTCCTCGAAGGTCTCCTTCGCAGCATCCAGCGGCTTGAATGTTTTGTCTTGAGCATTGATTCACTTGAGCACTTCACTCTCGTTGTTCGGGACAATATGAGGACAATAGTCCTTGAGGCTTTCATCTCCTTGCAGAATGAGATGTTCATTAGGGTTGTTTTCATCACTTAGTTGGCCTAGGGATGAACCTATCTGTTCTTGGTTGTCGATCATATCTTGAATAGAATGTTTCAGTTTGAAGCATGTTTCAGTATTGTGACCTCTTCCTTGATGATATTGGCAATAGGCACTATCGTCCCAGAAATGGGTTTTGCTGCATTCAGGCGGGTCTGGAGTGGGCCCGATTGGTTGTAGCTTCCCTTCAGTAATGTGCCTTTGAAGGGCTGCGGAATAAGTTGTGTCAAGATTAGTGAATATCCTTTGCGAATGTTCAACCTTACTGTTTGACTTGGGACATCCAAGAGGATTGTCTTCACTGCAAGGTACGACTATGATTTTGCCAACTTCAATCATATCTTGAATGGCATGCTTGAGTTTGAAATAAGTTTCGGTGTCATGGTCCTTGCCTTGATGGTATTGGCAATAAGCATTACCATCCCAGAATCGGGTTCTTTTGTGTTCAGGTTTGTTGATGCGATCCCGCTAAGTGTTCACAAATGAAGATGTGGTCGTTGGTCACGGTCGAATCAAAACACAATTTATAGCTTAACAAGCAACTCTACAATTAGTAAAGAGGCAAGTAAAGGTCGGATCCCAAGGGACGGGAGTTGAAATGAGATTTCTATTGTAACTAGTGGTGTCTAAGGGGTGTCACAAATTGGGCTGATGTAGAAGGTTACTAAACTAGAATAACAATGAAAATAAACAAGCAAGATGAATAAAAAGGGGGTGTAAACAATTGATTAAAGGCACTAGGGTGTCATGGGATCATAGGGGAATCATGGGATATGATCATACAAACATGTTCTCAAATTATAAGCAAGCAATTATTGTTGTGATGGATTGAGTTGGGTTATATCTTACAATCCTAGGAAAGTTTGGGTCCCGGAGCCGAATCGATTAGATTGTACAACACCTACAAGTCGACTTAATCTTCCCTACTCAACAACATGCATGGTCTAATGAGACTCAAGTTGGGTTATGTCTTACAAGTCTCATTGAAAAGATAGGAGATGATAGTAAATGCAAGGATTCATAGGCTTAGCATTTCATCAAATATAACATGTGCATGAGTTGAGATCAAAACAAGCAAGCAAAAAACATGAAAGCATATTAATTTAAGCATGAATCATTCCCCATGTTGGTTTCCCCTAGTCACCCATTAACCCTAGCTAAGAGACTACTCACTCATTATCATGTTGATCATGCTAGCAAGGTTGTCAATCATACTAACAATATGAAACATGATGAATAAATGAAAGTAATTAACAATAATTAAAAAGGGATTAAGAGATTATACCTACTAATGATTCCAATAATAAAGCAAGAATAATAGAAGTACTTGAATGCTAGATTGAGAGGTTGTCAATCTCCCAATAATAACCCAAATAATCTTCAATTACCCAAAATAAAGGATGAACAAAAGAGAGATTAAAGAACTAAAACTTGGATTAAAACTTGATTAATACTTGATTACAATATTGAAGAGAGATTTGATTGATATTAACTACACTAATTATTGATAAGAAGAACATGCTCCTCTAATTAGCCTAATGGGGTATTTATAGTGAAAATTAGGGAGGATGCATTAGGGTTAACTAAGGGCTAAACTAGTAATTACACTTTTTAAGTTGAGCAAGGAGGACCCGGTATTTTCTGAGAGAAGGGCTTCTCTTTTCGTAGCTTGAAGAATACAATCCGTGCTGTGAAGAAATCCGGGCGGAATAAGGTTGGGACGGCCGGATTTGGGCGGTGGAATCCGAGCGGATTCTGAGGAATCCGGACGGATTGTTGAGGGGGAATCCGAGCGGATTCTGGCGTGGGACGCTCGGATTGTGCAGAGGCTGGACGGGCGGATTGTTGACAATCCGCTCGGATTGTCAGTCAGCATAGTAACTTCTTCTTTTATTCCCTTTTCTTCATAAATTCCTTGGGGATTTCCTTAGGGACTCAAGGATCTTTCCTCAACATTGCTCTTCTACTATGATATGTAAAAAGGCCTTCTAATTTTGTCTCTCCTTGATGCTTGGTCATTGAATTCGATCAATTTAGTCTCGTTTTGCCATGAAAATGCAAGATTCTTACTCCTTTCCTACCAAGGGATCAAAATCTCAAAGAATATGCAAAACAAAGAACTAAAGATAAGAAATGACCCAAATAAGCACTAAAAAGCATGGAAACAAGGCTAATTCGGGGGCTAAATATGCGCCAATTATGGTCACATCAAATATCCCCAAACTGAACCTTTGCTCGTCCCGAGTAAAGAGGTGACAAAGACTAGGACCAATACTAACCTATCCTAATAATATAGCCGATATGAGACAATTAGCGGGTGTCACTCCGCCCCTTCAAATCACAACAAGACAACCATGAGGTAGGATGTCTTCTTGCAAGGCAAGGTGGGTCTTGCCAAAATGGCGACACATCCAAACATTAAGCACACAAAAACACATAATGGATGCATCTACAAAAAGAATAGCCACTCCCTCATCAAGTGGCGGAAATTATCTACAAGGGAAGCAATTCAAGGGTACACAATCCTTCATAGATGCAATTTGTTCAAACTACTAAGCCTGGAAGGATACCAATAAATCACCTCCAAGTTGTGTCAAGCTAGGGTACCTTTGTCCTCAATCGTTAAATGCTTTTATCAAGAGTAGACTCCCTATGGTGTTAGAAACACTGGAGGATCGCGGAATTCCCCCTCTTGCCTAGACAAGAAGAAGGGTCGTCCCCTCTCTACCATGCACAAAAATGAATATGATGAATAAAGATATCATTAGATAATTGAGTTTCATTTTTGGGAGTTTGCTTTTGTTTTTGTTTTTCCCCCCAATTTCTTGTGGCATTTGACATTTGAGAACACTTTCTTTGCCATTTCTTTTTGATTTTTGGCATTTCAATACTTGACAACTTTTTTGCATTTCTTTTGAACATTTTCAAAGTCACCCCAATTAGTAACGAGGGTGCCTTGTATTTGAAGCTTAGGAGTTCTATTTTTGCTCCTCTTTTCATTTGATGCATTTTTGCAAACTTTCTTTCACTTTTCATTTCATTGAACTCAAATTGATTTCTTTTTGTGCCCATTCCCTTTTGTTGACAAAATGTATGGTAGAACATGGATGATGGATGTATGGGTGCATGGTTTCAAGGGTCACCTTGGAATAAACGGTAGCCAAGAAGTTATCACACCACAAGGTACTCTCGACTAGGCCTTAAACCATGGGTCAAAGGATACTAGCATGACACATCCTAGGGTGTTTCACAAGCATTCTAACAAGCAAAGTCTTAAGAAGAAAAAGCATCTACTAGGGCCTATATACACTTGTCAAGCTTCCCAAGTAGACGGTTTCGCAAAATTTTTCTAACATGCAACTACATGCCATGATGCAACTAACATATATATATCCTAATGCAAATGATTCTACAAACTAATATGACATATAAACTAAATACAAGTCCTAGATTCACATTGTTATACCGCATCAATAAAAATAAAGCCACATAGTCATTAACATAAAGAGGAAAAAGGAGATTGGAAAGATCATACCATGCGGTCTTCAATATCCTCATGTCTCGGATGTGGCGTAGTCGATCAATGTGAACAAGGATAGACAAGCATAATATATACAATAATATATATAAGACTACACTACAAAGGAAAAGAACATGTTTTTGGATTTTTCAATTTTTTCAATTTTTATGATTTTTGAGATTTTTCAATTTTTATGGGTTTTTGAATAAGAGTTAAATGTTAGAATTCCCATCCCCACACTAATATGGGCATTGTCCTCAATGGCCAAAATGATGGAAATTATGCAAAGATGATGCATGATTTCTATACTAAATGCAATCTACACTAAGCTACACTACATGATGCATGGTTTTTGTTATGACGGAGAGGATAATTTAGATTACCTCCCGTTGCGTATGCATTAACTTCCCCAAACCGAGTGAGACACTATTGCTAATGTCAAAGGATGGGTATAGTTCATGCACACACTATGCTATGCATGAAACTAGTTTGTCATTTTGGATTTTACAAATGGGAACAATAGAATAAGAACACCTCAATGGTACCGAGGTGTGAGTCCTTTGATGGGGCTAGGACTATTCCAACAATGATCAAAATTAAATAAAATACAAAGAGATATAGACAAACCATGGGAGTGTAGGAGTCTCCAAGGCTTGCTAGTCTTCCATCATGCTATCATCATCACCACTTCCCTCATGAGAAGTGGTCACATTGCCACTTTCCTTGTCATTTGCTTCTTCACTTTCTTCCTCAATATTATCATCAACTTCTTCATCATTTCCAACAACCTCATTGTCTCCCACCACGTCCCTAGATGCACCCGGAAATAAGACTTCTCTATCCGCCCAACTAGGCAAAGGACAAGATGGATCAAGAAGTCCTTGCCTAGCTAGATGTAGGAGGGGTGGATATTGAGCCAAATACGCATTTTTCCGATCTTCATGGGCTTGTTTGTGCATTGCTTGCATGAGAAGAGTCACATAGTCTTTCCCAATTTCAATTCCTTCCGACTTGAACTCTTCATACTCAAAGGGGTAAGGTGGTATGACAATGGAAGAGGAGGGGGTTTCAAGATCACCCTTTTGTTGTTGAATGATATACTCGGCTTCTTCGGAAAGGGGAAGTAGATAATTGGTCCGGTGGACACTTAGGCGACAAATCTTCGAGGGCAAGGTGAACGATCTAGCTTCACTAGTTAGCCATCCATACTTAGTGTCAAGGGGGTTATGGGCAACCCACTTGAACTTGTGAATCATAATATGCATATCAATAAGATGGCCACCTTCCTTTGCTTTTTACTTCTTATCCTTATTGAAATTAGGATCAAAGTGCTTAGCTAGGACCGTGACTAGGCCGCCATTGACAATAACGGTCGTGCCCTTCTTCCCACTATCAACATTGAGCCATCTATCAACCAATAGCCTCAAAGAATTGTAAGGCTTGGTGTGAATTCTTCCGATATTCAAAGCCGATTCAAGGAGAATAAAATCGAGTCTTGTGAAATGATTGGTGTCTTTCCTAGCAATTATGGTATTTCCCACAACCTTGTGCCATACTCTTATGCCCGGATGATGGACCAAAAGAGCACGACATGCATGAAAATCCTCAAATTTCTTCCCGGAGATTGCCTCCCAAAGAGGCTCGGGGTCATACTTTCCATAATGCTTAAGATAACTCGATTCATCACTAAGACCCAAAATTTCACCTAAGTCCGTAAAGGTAATGCGTCTACTAACATTAGCTAGACGAAACTCGAGATTTTCCCTATTCTCAACTTTGGTGACTTTCAAAGAACTTAAAAATTCCAAGACAAGGGAGGGGTATGTCAATTCCTTTGTTTCAAACAATTTCTTCAACCCCATAGCTTTGAAAAAGGTTTTTGTTTGTTCAAGAACACCCAATTTTTCCAAGGCATCTTTACATATGAATTTGGTGGATTGAATAGATTTCATAGCAAACTTGACAAAGGTATTTCTATGGGTATCGGAAATAAAAGTTACCTCCGGAAAATGCAAAAGTTGATTAATTACCGGAGTAGAAGATGTTGATGGTCCCATAGAAGGTTGTTGTTGTTGTTGCACTTCCAAGTTTGGTGTTGCCACCACCATAGCCAAAACTTTCTTTGTTTGAAGAGCCTTTTGCCTTTGTGAGAGTGCCTTAGCCTTTGGTGCCTTTGTTGCCTTTGTTGCTCCCTTAGTCCTTGCCATTGATGAGCTTAACCAAGAAAAGAGTGAAAAATCTTCAATTTGTAGTATGCCCAAATCGATTTGAAGGTGAAAGGCTTTGCCTTTATGAAAACAAAAATCGATTCAAAGGTTGAAGATTTTGTTCTTGGTTTTGATTTTTGTTGAAGAAGGAGTGATTAATTTGTTGTTGGAAGGATGGTTTGATTTGATTTTGGTGAATGTTGTTGAGGGTTTTTGTTTTTATGATGGAGAGGATGAGGGTTTTGATGTTGTGGGTAGTGTTTATGAATGAATGAATGAATGAATGAAGGTGGGAGGGGTTATAAAGAGGCCGAAAATTTCAAAACTGCAGGGGCAATCCGTGCGGATTAGGCTCAATCCGTGCGGATTCTGCTTCTTCTACCTTTGCAAAAACTCGCCTAAAGACGGGCGGATTTGGTACAATCCGCTCGGATTTCTTGAACACGGACGGGCGGATTTCTTCAAAGACGGACGGATTTTGCCCGAGAGAAATTTGCTTGTTTTCCTCATTTGCAAAAAGACGGGCGTCTTTCTCACAAGACGGATGGATTCTTCAGGACGGGCGGATTTTCAGAAATCCGCTCGGATTCTTTAATGATCAAGAAAATTTCAAAATTCAGCTCGATTCAAGACGGGCGTCTTTTCGCGGGACGCTCGGATTGCATAAGACGGGCGGATTCTTGGGAATCCGCTCGGATTCTTCCCCTATGTACACGGATTCGATTTCACCCGTGCACACAGCGCATTCCCTTTATCATTCTTCCATTCTTTCTTTCAAGTCTTGTGTTCTTCATTGTGGGGGCACTACTAAGGCATGGATAGCCTAGGCAATTGCCATCCCCACACTAAGGTAAAGCACTACACATCAATTGAAATTGTTAGTCCCTCCCTCACTTCTCTCTTACATGACAATTATTTTGATCAAAGTAAATAAAAATCCAAAGATGACAAAAATGCAATACAAGAATTGAAATGTAAGTTAGGGAGTTAGAAATATTTACAAGTGGTGGTTTAGGGAGGACTCCACCAAACTCTCATTCTCGATGAGATGTCAAGGGGGCATGTTCAAGGTGTTGTTGATGTTGCTCAACACCTTGAAGAAGTAATCAAAAGCTTGTTCATTATTATGGTAGAGGTCCTCAATAGACCGTGGCCCTTGTTGTTGATCATGATCGATGGCATGTCCAATGTAGGGATTAAAAATCCCTTCAAATTCGTCGTCCCAAAGACCACAAACTTCATTGAGTTGATCATTGAAAATCTCTTGCTTAGATGGAGACAACTCTCCCAATTTCTTCTCTTGGCCAATGAGGTCATCCTCTTCTTCCTTGGTTGATTTTGATGAGCTTTGCAAGCTCTCCTTGTTACTATTCACTTGCTCTTTGAATGGAGCATCTTCAATTTTCTTCCTCCATTGGAGTTCCGATTTCTTCCTTTCATCTTTTCGGCTATAATGATCAATCATGAAACATGGCTCATGCAACGAGGAGCTCTCATAGTCTTGTCAAGATTGAAAGTTATGCTTTCATCTCCCACTTCTAGAGTGAGCTCTCCATGTTTCACATCAATTACCGCACCGGCGGTGTGTAGGAAAGGTCTTCCTAGGATGATTGGAATGTTGGAATCTTCCTCCATATCAACAATGACAAAGTCCACCGGGATGAAAAACTTCCCAATTCGCACGGGGACATCTTCCCATATCCCTAACGGTGTCTTCGTCGATCTATCGGCCATTTGGAGTGTGATGTTGGTGCATTTAAGCTCTCCCATCCCCAACCTTTTACTTACCGAGTATGGCATGACACTCACACTAGCCCCTAGATCACATAAGGCTTTGTTGATCGTCGTGTCGCCAATGGTACACGGTATTGAGAAGCTTCCCGGATCCTTTAGCTTTGGAGGTGAACTCCCTTGAAGTATTGCACTACTCACCTTAGTGAAGGCGATAGTCTCAAGTTTCCGGATTGACTTCTTCTTTGTGAGGATATCTTTCATGTACTTCGCATAGGCCGGAACGTGATTGATTAATTCCGTGAAAGGAATTGAGACTTCTAAATTCTTCACAATTTCCATGAATTTTCCAAGTTGATCATCAAATTTGGGCTTGGCTTGACTACTTGGAAAAGGAAGTCTAATCACAATGGGCTCCTTCTCTTTGGCCTTGTCTTCATTTTTCTTTGAACTTTCTTCTTTTGATGATTCTCCATCTTTGGAGTTTTGCACAATTTCTTCCTTTTCACTAGCTTCCACAACTTCATCCTCAACTTGCTTCTTTGGTGCTTCATACCTTGTACCACTTCTCAAGTGAATGGCACTAACCGTTTCATGTCTAGGGGGATTACTTTGAGGTGGTAATTGCCCCTTTTGTCTTTGTGAGCTTGAAGATCCTAGTTGAGTCAATTGTGTTTCCAACATCTTGGTGTGAGCTAGAATGTTGTTGATGGTGGTTTCTTTTGCTTGGCTATCTTTTTGCATTTGGGTGAAAAATTCTTGTTGATTCTTTTGCATTTGGAGGACCGCTTTTTGGACATCAAAACCTTGGTCATTTTGGTGATTGTATGGATTTTGATTTTGGTAACCTTGGTTTTGATTGTAAAAGGGTCTTTGATTTTGGTTTCTCATGGGTGGTGGAGTGTATGTTGTTTGAGGGTTTTGAACATTTTGGCTTTTGTATGAGAGATTTGGATGGAACTTGGTATTTTCATTGTAAAAATTTGAATAAGGGGTACCCCTTTTATATGCTTGGAAAGCATTCACTTGTTCGGTTGTTCCCCTACACTCACTAGGGTCATGACCCAAAGTTCCACAATTCTCACATATCCCACTTGGGATTGATGAGGATGTCGTCATGGCATTGACATGATGCTTCGATGATTTTGAGTTTTCCTCAAGTCTAGCCATAGCTTGTTCAAACTTCAAGTTGATTGTGTCAATGTGAGCACTAAGTTGAGCACCCAATTGAGTAACGGAGTCCACTTCATACTTTCTTCCTCTAGTAGCCTTGCGAGGCCTACTATATTGTGAATTGTGGATTGCCATCTCTTCAATTTTGCTCCAAGTTTGGTTGTCATCAACCTCGGTGAACATCCCATTCGATCCCATATTGAGAATGTTCCTAGAATCTTCATATAAACCATTCCAAAATTGTTGTACCAAAAACCATTCGCTAAGTCCATGGTGAGGACATGAGCGACAAATTCCCTTGAACCGCTCCCAAGCTTCATACAAAGACTCTTCATCCCTTTGCTTAAAACCCGTAATTTGAGCTCTTAGCATGTTGGTCTTTTCCGGTGGGTAGAATTTTTTGTAGAAAGCTAGAGCCAACTTCTTCCAAGAATCTATTCCAAGGGTGGCCTTATCAAGGCCCTTCAACCATTGCTTTGCGGTGCCGATTAAGGAAAAAGGAAATAAGACCCATCTAATTTGGTCTTGAGTCACGCCCGTTTGAGAGATAGCATCACAATAATCGCAAAAGGTTTCCATATGAGAATGAGGATCCTCACTAGGCATCCCCCCAAATTGGCTCCTCTCAACTAGTTGGATGAAGGCGGACTTGGCAATAAAATTTCCGGTGAGATGTTGCGGTGTAGGAGTACCATTTGGTAGATTCTCCTCGGTGGGTAGTGGAGTGTGACGAGAATTTTGGCATTGTAGGTGGATTTTGTGGGGTATTGTGTAATGGGTTTTCTTCTCCTTCTATTGCAAAAGGATTGACAAACTCACTAGTGGGTTGAACAACTTCACCAACACCTCTTAAATTCCTCCTAACAAGTCTCCTATTGTTCGTCAAGGTTCTTTCGATTTCACGGTCAAAAGGTAACAAATCACTTTGTAACCTTCTAGACATGCAAAATATCAAACAACTCAAAAACAATTAGAACAAACCTTGAGGATTTTTACTTCCTCAAGGTGAAGAAAGACACAACTAATAACAATAAAAAGAAATCTAAGTCAAACAAACACCGTCCCCGGCAACGGCGCCATTTTTGATGCGATCCTGCTAAGTGTTCACAAATTAAGATGTGGTCGTTGGTCACGGTCGAATCAAAACACAATTTATAGCTTAACAAGCAACTCTACAATTAGTAAAGAGGCAAGTAAAGGTCGGATCCCAAGGGACGGGAGTTGAAATGAGATTTCTATTGTAACTAGTGGTGTCTAAGGGGTGTCACAAATTGGGTTGATGTAGAAGGTTACTAAACTAGAATAACAATGAAAATAAACAAGCAAGATGAATAAAAAGGGGGTGTAAACAATTGATTAAAGGCACTAGGGTGTCATGGGATCATAAGGGAATCATGGGATATGATCATACAAACATGTTCTCAAATTATAAGCAAGCAATTATTGTTGTGATGGATTAAGTTGGGTTATATCTTACAATCCTAGGAAAGTTTGGGTCCCGGAGCCGAATCGATTAGATTGTACAACACCTACAAGTCGACTTAATCTTCCCTACTCAACAACATGCATGGTCTAATGAGACTCGAGTTGGGTTATGTCTTACAAGTCTCATTGAAAAGATAGGAGATGATAGTAAATGCAAGGATTCATAGGCTTAGCATTTCATCAAATATAACATGTGCATGAGTTGAGATCAAAACAAGCAAGCAAATAAAACATGAAAGCATATTAATTTAAGCATGAATCATTCCCCATGTTGGTTTCCCCTAGTCACCCATTAACCCTAGCTAAGAGACTACTCACTCATTATCATGTTGATCATGCTAGCAAGGTTGTCAATCATACTAACAATATGAAACATGATGAATAAATGAAAGTAATTAACAATAATTAAAAAGGGATTAAGAGATTATACCTACTAATGATTCCAATAATAAAGCAAGAATAATAGAAGTACTTGAATGCTAGATTGAGAGGTTGTCAATCTCCCAATAATAACCCAAATAATCTTCAATTACCCAAAATAAAGGATGAACAAAAGAGAGATTAAAGAACTAAAACTTGGATTAAAACTTGATTAATACTTGATTACAATATTGAAGAGAGATTTGATTGATATTAACTACACTAATTATTGATAAGAAGAACATGCTCCTCTAATTAGCCTAATGGGGTATTTATAGTGAAAATTAGGGAGGATGCATTAGGGTTAACTAAGGGCTAAACTAGTAATTACACTTTTTAAGTTGAGCAAGGAGGACCCGGTATTTTCTGAGAGAAGGGCTTCTCTTTTCGTAGCTTGAAGAAGACAATCCGTGCTATGAAGAAATCCGGGCGGAATAAGGTCGGGACGGCCAGATTTGGGCGGTGGAATCCGAGCGGATTCTGAGGAATCCGGACGGATTGTTGAGGGGGAATCCGAGCGGATTCTGGAGTGGGACGCTCGGATTGTGCAGAGGCCGGACGGGCGGATTGTTGACAATCCGCTCGGATTGTCGATCAAAGATAGTAACTTCTTCTTTTCTTCCCTTTTCTTCATAAATTCCTTGGGGATTTCCTTGGAGACTCAAGGATCTTTCCTCAACATTGCTCTTCTACTATGATATGTACAAAGGCCTTCTAATCTTGTCTCTCCTTGATGCTTGGTCATTGAATTCGATCAATTTAGTCTCGTTTTGCCATGAAAATGCAAGATTCTTACTCCTTTCCTACCAAGGGATCAAAATCTCAAAGAATATGCAAAACAAAGAACTAAAGATAAGAAATGACCCAAATAAGCACTAAAAAGCATGGAAACAAGGCTAATTCGGGGGCTAAATATGCGCCAATTATGGTCACATCATTTGTCCGGAGTCGGACCAATGGGTTGCAGCATTCCTTCTGAAGCAAGTATCTCCAGAGCGGTGTCGTATGATATTCCCAGATCTGTGAATATCCTTTGATGTTTTCCCATGGTTCCAACATTGGCGTTTTTTGGGATGTTTTTGTGAGTTTTGTTTTTGTTTTTGTCAATCCTGGGCGGAAACAGGATTTGGTCATTGTCTATGGAAAGTTTTCGGGAAGTTGCTTGGTATTTTGAACGGCGATTTGGTGACGCAATTTCATGTTCTTTGTTGGTGAGTTCACGGGTGTGCGAACCATTAGATGACTCCTCATTTTCAACAGCTGTTGGTTGGTGAATGGAGGGTTGGTCTTCTCTTTGGCGGTTAGGTTCATTTTCCGTATTACCCAACCTTTTCTCCAAATTTGATACACGAGTGTTCAAATCATTGATAGCCACTTGCAGCTTTGAGAATATGTTGTTGATGGCGACGGAGAGCATCATTATAGCGCTTTGTATGCCATCCTCATCAATTGCATGAATTTTCTCATCGTCAGGAGAGATGAGGTGAGAGCAGTCTAGGAAAGATTTCTGACTGTGTTCAATAGGGTTTTCGGGATGGGTTTTTTTGGTCGTTTGTTGAGGGAGGTAGTGGTAATTTTCCCTTTCCGATCATATCATTGTTGACACCTTTTAGGGGAATACACATTTCAGTGTCATGTTCGCGACCATGGTGATATTGACAAAATAGTTTTCCGTCCCATCTACGTACTCGCTTGTTTGGTAGAGGGTCTGGAGTTGGACCAATCGATTTGAGATTTCCTTTGGAGATTAGCCTTTCCAAGGTTGTGGCACAAGGTATACCCAAATCAGGGAAGGACCCATGAGGTCGTCTTGTTTTGGGTGGTGGAGCACCTAAGGAATTGGCTTCAGTGGTTTTGGCAGCCTTCCAACTAGGGTTGGTTTTGTCGTTGGTAAGTAGTCGGCTTTCAAGGAGCTTAACCCTTTGCTCGATATCAGAAGGAGGGAAATTCTCGGTTATCATTTTGTCTTCAACTTGGGAGAGACGAGTGCTCAAGTTTTCCACGGTAGCTAAGAGTCGAAGGACCATGCTGATTTCGGCAGAAGTCATGGCGGATACAGATTGATCGGTTTCTTAAGTTCCTGGTTAGCGATTGATGGCACCCAAGGCATTCCTAATTGACATAACGATAGGCGTTATAACTTGTCTTGGCAAGGAATTGCACAAACAAAGGCAAGTACGACACATATGTACAAAAGGCAGTCACTACAAGAAAAACAGCTTTGGGCAACAAAAAATCTTGTCGCACAAAGCGCGTATTTCGTCGCCCAATCATTTATGCGACGAAAACCAAGTCGTCGTGGGTTCGACGCCCATTGTAGCTTGTGCAACGACATTGTTGTTCGTCGCCCATGGTTTACTTTGTGCAACAAATTGATATTGTTGCCCCATTAACAGTATGTGCAACAAAGGACGAGCTTGGCGCCCAAATATGTAGCATGTGCAACGACCTGTTTTGTTGCCCCTTCCTATATGTGCAATGACAACAAGTTTTGTTGCCCTTCCTCAACTACTTTGTGCAACAAAACATTTCATTGCACAATACTTGTTTTGTGCAACAAAATGATGATTTTGTTGCAATAATATCACTTGCCCCCATTCATGCATTTGTCTAGTTATAACAATATCCTATGAAACTCTAGCTAATTCATTTCGGCAAATAAACAATTTGCTTTTTAATACATAGTTCATCCACCTCAAAGAGTAAAGTTAATACATACAATACGCTTCTTAAATACATAGTTCATCCACCTCAAAGAAGTTTAATAAGTCCCAAAAATAAAACCTTAAGGAGCTAAAGCATTTACATCTAAGGCTTCGGCAAAAAGAATTTCGTGCTTCGGTGATAAACCATAAAAGGAGCTTCAAGTGTCAATACAACTTCCAACATTCCATTTGCCCAAAAATCTATGAAGCGTTTGTGGAACCACATTTAGCGCTACCTCCTGTATATTAAGACATAAGATATTACATAATAAAGAAAAGTTTGATTGACATAATTATAAGAACGGGTACGGGTACTATACATGGAGCACTGGGACAATGCCTAATTATAGAGTCAGAATGCAACTCGAATGCAGTGGATAGATAACGGTCTAATTACTCCCTCCTATTCCCGATAATCCTCCCTATTCATGGGTGGCACGAAAATTAAGGGTGTTGGAATTAAATAAGTTAAAGTATTGTGGTGGGGTGAGATAATTGGAAAGAGGGAAGGTATTGTGGGGATGAAGTGATTAAAATAAGTATTGTTGTGGGGTAAGGTGATTAAAATAAGATAAAGTAGGTGTATTGTAGGGTATTGTTGTGGGGTGAGTTGATTAAAATAAGTATAAAACTTTACTAAATAAGGAAAGAGGGAAGATATTGTGAATAGATGAAAAAGGAAATAAGGAAGGTTATGTAGAATAGGAGGGAGTATAATCTAGTAAACACGCTTCATGTGAAAGTGAATCATATCGAATACAACTCCCTAGCAACACTTAACCAAGAACAAAGAACAGCAACTGAGCATAACAATTTTCCAACAAAAGTAGATCTGAACACATAGAAGAAAAGCAAAAAGAGCTTAAATTAAAAGAAAGATAGCATATCATAAAAATGATAGATTTGCATTACTTGAAAATTAAGCAAACCTTAATCATTCATAATTATTTTGTGTGATTTGAAATAAACACACATGTGAGAAAATTAAGACAATATCAACCTCTTCAAGCAGAAAATTTGTGATCTATCTAATAGTTATATATGACCAATCTTTGTCATGTTTCACATCATTTGCATTACCTGGCCGTACGTTATTTTGTGTTACCACATTATCATTATCTAAACATTCATCGCCATCTTGCACAATTTTACCTGAATGCAAGAGGATGTGCAGCACAAGAACATAAGTGAATCAAGCACACTCTAAATAGCTCAAAAATATCACCTTTATACTATATGGCAGAACCTAATTTTATAGCATCATATTAAGACATGGTGAAAATGTCAAAAACTGAACATTGAAATTTTTTCCAAACTGTAGTGAAAAGTCGAGAAATAGAATACGATCGTCAATAAATAGCTTGCCTTTTACCAAGGAAGTGACTTGCAATAACAGATAAATCAAAGGAAAATATAGGGAATCAAGCACACTATATAAATTAAACTCCATTCATCTCATTCATTTGTTTACCTTTTTATATTCTTTGGTAAGAGTATTTAAATTATAGGTAAACAAATGAGTGAGACGGAAGGAGAATACATGTTAATGTTCTTATGAGAGCAATGAATAAACAATTAGTCTTGCTGAAGACGGGTCGGAGCAAGTGACGGGTAATGTCACTCACAAAACGGATAGGGGGGACAAGGTGGGGTACCCCCATGTGCTTCCCTCTCTCCTCTATTTGGGTCATTTGTGAGAGAAAATGGTATCCGTCACTCTAAAGTGACGGATACATGCCGTCTTCAATGAGATTTTGTGATGAATAAAAAGGATGGCATTTCCAAAACACATTAGTTAAACTAGAACTAAAAGACCACAACGTTTAGCTTTTTGACGGCTTCATATGCAATAATGTCGGTCTCTTATAAGACAGTCTCTCATGTGAGACAAATACCTCATTAGTTATACGTTTAATTTGTTAGTCTCACATGTAAGACCGTCTCAAACTCAAAGTCAGAGGTCTTGCAGAGGAATGGGAGCCCAAATTTTCCCCAATTTCCTGTCAACCTCGGTCTAACAGAGAACAAAATGCTCTAATTTCTAACCTTTTGTTGTAAGTTTAACCATCAATTAGACCTTAAAACGCCACGCACTGAAGTTAAATAACAAATTAATCAATACTTGAATAGTAACCACAAGCCCTATATCACAAACATGAATCCAAATCAGCAATTTCCCTATTCAATCTGCACAAAATCTTTACGAAAATCTTATAATCACAACTACTCCAAAAATAGTGGCAATTCCAGTCAATAAAAAGAACCACCACCTAGATGCAAAGTTTAGCAAATTGTGATAATAATGAATTTTCATAACAAAAAACAAAAGATTAAACATTTATACTAACACTAAATAAAAAAAATGAATTTTGAATACTTATATAACAAGATTAGATCAGCAGCAACTCCGAAGAGGCCGAAAAGGGTGTCGTCTTCATCGTAAGACCGAAGACAATGGTTTTTAGTTGTATTGAAAAGTATAACAATTACCCATAAGAACTCATATAGAACTCAACTTCCATCAACTAGTAAATTCTTGATGGAATCAAGTTGTGAAAACAAATAAACTTTACTTAATAAAAGAAAGGCACAAATTTGACCCAAAAAACCCTAAATTAGAGCCGAAGATTTGGGCTACATCAATTAATAAAACGATAAAAGAAGAGACCTGCAGTAGATGCTTTTGTGGCCGACGATCTGTGATTGGTTGCGTGATTGATGGCCGGTGATCTATGATCGGAGACACTGACTTCTCTTTAATTTTTGTGGTTGAGGGGTGAGTGGGTGACTCATCGACTTGTATTTTTGTGGTTGAAAGTGAGGGTTATCTACCGGTTCCGGAGATCGAGTAGTAGTATCGGTGTTTAGCATCACCTGTGAAACCCGAATTTAAATGATAGAAGTAACAAATACTGAGTAGTTGAAAATCGAAAGAGGAAAAGAGATGACAATGAGTAATAGAAAGAAGACATACAAAATCAAGAGCAGAAATGGGAGAAGTAGAGAAGGGATTAAACGGAGGTTGATTGTGGAGACAAGAGTGATTAAGAGTTTAGGGTTTTGTTACTCTTTTATGTTTATTCCAGAATTTTCAACATTTGGGGGAAAAATATTGCGCCTTATTTTTGCGCCTAATTTATTTGTAAGGGCAACAATGGGCTGTGATTTGTGGCCCATACATACAGTAATGGGCAACAAAAGCAATTATTTGACGCCCAATAAAATGTTTGGGCTACAAAATTTGTGTTTGTTGCACAAAGCATGCAATTGTGCGACGAAAATGAGTTTGTCGCCCATATTACCATTAATGTGCGACGAGAAAATAATTTGTTGCCTATACCAAACCCTTTTGTCGCCCAAAATCATTTTTCTTGTAGTGAGTTTTGTTGTGGAGACGCGACGGTGTGACTAGATTATGAGTTCATCAAAGATCGTGAGTGACCTCTTGTGTTTGAACTATTGGTGCATGACTTTGAACTTAGACTCGAGCGTCAACTTTGGCATAGTGATGCCTAGACAGATAACTTCTGACATGACTTAGAGGTTTGTCGCGATGGAGTGACATCGTTGGACAAGACGAGTATACAGGCTTGACCTTTGACCCGTAATGTAGGGGAACGACGGGTTTAATACCCGTGAGGTTTTGACTCTACTAATGTCATTGAAGATGTCTCGACAATTAGGCGACACGACCTAGACCAGAAGGCAGGTACTAACTTCGGCGGAGACTCGACATTATCTAAACGACTTGACTCGCCTTGAGCCTGAATTGGAAAGGTGGACTAATATGTTCGATGTCATTATTTAAAAAGGATTTTCGAAAATAGAAATTTTCAAAAAGGCGCAGTATGCTTAGGGCTTTCTTTCGAAAAAGGTTGAGTTCATTTTTGGAAGACGGGTTTGAAATAATCGGGGGTTGCAACGGCTTAGGAAACACTACGTGGTTTCAAAGACGGGTTTCGAAATTTAGAATCATGGATTTGAAAATCGAGAATTGAAGAAGTCGGAATCATCACAATGGCCATGAAAACGGTTAAATTTGTTTTCAAGGAATTTGAAAATGGGTTGAAAATTTGAGAACGGTTAAATTTCTTTTCAACCGATTTGAAATTGGAGAATTTGAAAACGGTTAAGTTTGTTTTTAAGATTTGAAAATGGGATGGAAATTTGAAAACGGTTAAATTTATTTTCAAAGATTTGAAATTGGATTGAAAATTTAAATACGGTTAAATTGGTTTTCAAAAAACTTGATTTTGAATTGAAATTTGAAAATGGTTGAATATGTTTTCAAATGGTTTGAAATTGGATTTGAAATCTGAAAATGGTTAAATTGTTTTTCAAACATTTGATTTTGAATTGAAATTTGAAAACGGTTAAATTTGTTTTCAAATAGTTTGAAACTTGATTTGAAATCTGAAAACGATTAAATTGGTTTTCAAAGATTTGATTTTGAATTGAAATTTGAAAATGGTTAAATTTGTTTTCAAAGATTTGATTTTGAATTGAAATTTGAAACGGTTAAATTTGTTTTCAAATGATTGAGTTTTGATTTTAAATCTGAAAACGGTTAAATTGGTTTTCAAAAAGGGAATTTCAGAAAAAACTTTGGAAATTAAAATCGTCACTATGACAGCTTGGACAATGGTCAAATTCGTTTCCCAAACGCGATTTGAATTTTGGAAAATTGCAATGGTTGAAATCGTCATTACGACGGTTTAAAAAAACGTTCCTGTTTGAAAATTGATTTCGAATTTTGAAAATTCGAGGGTAGAATTCGTCATTACCATGGCGTAAAAGGGCGCTTTGAGAATGCAACCGTAGGCGAGGACTGAGGTATAAAACGGCCATTACGACGACGTAAAAGGGTATTTTGAAGTGGTTTGTGAAAACCAAGGTTTGAAATCGTCATTACAACGGCATGAAAAGGTTTGCGTTTGAAATGGTTATAAAAACCGGATTTTTAAATGGCCATTATAACGGTATAAAAAGGTGCTTTGAAACGGTTGTAAAAACCGGGCTTGAAAATCGTCATTACGATGGCCTACAAAGGTGCTTTTGAAACGGTGTTGAAAAACCGGGTTTGAAAATCGTCATTACGACGGCCTAAAAAAGGTTTGTTTTTGTAACGGTCGGTAAAAGACCGAGTTTTCAAACGGCCATTATAACGGCGGGAAAAAGTGCTTTTGAAATTATTGTAAAAAACCGGTTTGAAAATCGTCATTACGACGGCATAAAAGAGTATGCAACGGTCGGCGAAACACCGAGGTTTAAAACGGTCATTATAACGGCGTGAAAAGGCGTTTTAAGAGGTTGGAAATGACACGGAAGGACTTATGATTACATATCACATAAGCACTCACAATTCATTATATTATGCATAATGCGGACACGGGTTTTGGCTTAATATGGGTGGTTTCACACCAAGCGATCAATCCCGATTTTCGAGAGGGATACCAATCCAAACAAAATGTGTAAGAAGGGTGCCCTAGCCTTGTGCACGAAGGAAATGAATGCTCTTTGACGAAACAAAAATGTGTAATGTCAATGGTATGCTTGACGCAATCGGGATTCGAAACGCGGGGATGAGAAAACTCACGCCGACGAGATGAGCCAATTGGTCGATAAAGGTTAGGTTGTGGGATCGGACAAGGTACCCAACTTATGACTGTAATATCAATTAATGCACTTTAACCACGACCTTGTTCGAGTTTCACCTCTAAGGATCACAAAGACACAAGTGTCCTAGTCCTCCCCAGCGAAGTCGCCAATCTATGGACATAGGCCACCTACCAATCTGTGGACATGGGCCACCTACCAGTCTGTAGTCACGAGCCACCTGCACGCCAACCCAATCAGTGGTCATACAGCGGTCTTTTGAAAGCCACGCTCGGCGACGTAAAAATGCTTTCGACCGGATCGTTTTAGATCGGTACGTTTCGTCTCGGTCAATGTCTCGAAACGATGCAGAGATGTTCGGAGTCACCACCAAGTAATTATGAGATGCCTGGAACCCGTTCGAAATCCACTTTATACCTAGGTTAATCAGGGCAAAAAGCGGTGCTTGCCAGAGGTACTAAAGATAAGGACTCGTCTCGCTTTAGCATCTTATCGCTAGAATGACTCTCGCACGCCCTGGATAAGGCCATCCACTATCCAAAGGTTCTGAGTAAGGGGTGAGGGTACGTATTGGGAAGCTCTTTAATCGAACACCCAATCCCGCCCATGTTAGTGGCATCTACTGATCGATCGTGGTTTATTAAGTACAAAAGTTGATAAAACAATTTAAATGCATGAGCTCATCCAAAAGCTAAACCTATCATGTGAGAATTTTCTAAGTCGGTTTGTTTATCCAAATATCAAGAAAATGATGTCGAGTTGGATTTAGGTTGATTTGCATGTGAAAACGAAAATTAAACATCCATTTACCAAATTCGGGTTATGGTGCTTAACACGGTCCATTTATTTGAAAAAGTATGTTTAAAGGATAAAGTATAAAATGCAAACTCGTCAATCTAATCTGTCACGTATTCGGGTTAACCGTAATCGGGATTGTCATAGACAAGTACCAAAACGAGACAGAACAGTGCCAGGCAACCCCATTAGGGCACGAGCCTATTGGCGAGGGAACAAGGCCTTTCCAGGTTTTGAAAGGTGGAAATAGGCAGACTCTTGGGGCGCGAGCCATGAGGCAAGCCAAGAGGTGCCTCCTGGTTTTTAAAAAGGTTGTTTAAAACTGTATTTGTGTTTAAATGATTTGCAAGTATGATTTGCATGACTCGGAATAATTACTATTATGTTAGTAATATTCGTTGTTGGATTTGAAAGTTTCAAAAGCATAGTTTACAAATAAAAATGTAAAATATGTGTGGTTAACCATTTTATCACCGTACTCGAATTAAATCCACATGGTATTTTTTCCAACCAAGGGTGACATGCAATACCGCCAAGATAAAGATGAAAATAAATTGAAATAAAAGTGAAAGGAAAATGTTTGATTTGAACTAAATATGTTAAGTTCATTTATTTGTAATAAGTCAAGTTTGTCATCGTACTCGGATTAAACCGACATGGTATAAAGAACCAAAGATGATTATGAATTATGACTAATATGCCTGCAAATTTAAATAAATGTGAAAAATGGTAAATAAAAGAAAAGAGTATTAGAATACCCTTTAAAATGTAATTAACCAAATAATATCATCGGGTCACGGAATAAACCGTCATGGTATATGGAACCAAGGATGATTTCGGTAATGGTCAAAATATTTGTCATAAAAATGAACTAAAATGGTAAAAACCGTTATAGAAAAGAAGTGAAAATAAAAGAAAGTGTTTAAGGAAGATGAACTCAAACACGTTTGAGTCTGACCCGAGAAGCCACAAGAGGCGCGAGCCTCTTTACATAGCAAAGAGCTTCTGTCTCAGGCCAAAACTCGGTTTTGGCTCATCTAACCTATATTTGAATCGTATTATGCATTGTTCATGCTTATAAACTCATAAACTCATGCTTATAAACTCGTATTATACATTGTTCATTTACACCCTCAAACTTACGTATTAAGATGTTTGCGAGGTAGACCATTTTAGAGACGGTTTTCTCGTATGCGACTACTCACGATCAAAGAAGTTTAAAAGAGTGCCTTAAAAAAGGATTTTGTTTTGAAAATGTGTTGAAAATATGTTGCTGAAAAACATATTGATTGATATTGAGTTGGTCGAATGGGTCGGTCGAATGCACGGCGACGGTACCAAACAAATGTGTAAGGCTTGTGTTTTCGATCGGTAGGTCGAAAACACGTGTCGATTTTTTTACTTAAGAAGTCGAGTATAGAAGTTTAAGGGAGATGTGATGGGGCGGACTCTCGCGTATAGATTGTGGTGTGTGAAGGTGGGTATTTATAGATAAATGTGGGGTGGTAGGTCGGTTGAGTTTGCTTGGAGGCTAAGGAGGACGCCTAAAGAGGCGTGAGCCACCTAGTGATACAAAGGGGTGTACTGTCCTTTTCAATTTGAACGTGGCCTTTGCTCTATCCATCGTTTGGTTGGTTTGATTTGTGGTAATCAAATAAGATGTCGTGTAACAAAATGGGCATCTAATAAAATGATTTTGGGTGTTACTTGAGGTAGGTATTTTGTGTTTGACTCGGGTTTCATCCGTGTTGAGTCAGGATTTGAATTTTGACTCGGTTTTTTGGCCCGGTGTCAGTTTTGACTCTAATTAGTGTCATTTTAATGCAAACGGCATGATAAAGACATTCATGGCATTATTTTCGACATTCGAGACTCGGGTTGACTCGGGTTGACTTAGATTAACTCGGGTTGCGGGTTTCTAAGCCGGTTTTGGGTCCGAAGACAGTTTTAACTCTAAAAAGTGTTATTTTAATGCAAATGAAGTTGGAAAACCATCTCATGTATAACCAATCCACGCATTAAACCGTCTTATGTATAGCCAATCCACGCACGCATATCAAAAACATGTTGTAGTCCGATCATCGTCGAGTGTTTTTTGGAAGGTGCGGATACTGGGTATCTACACTTGGTGAGAAGGTCAAGCTCGGCATTTGTCACGGCATTTGCATTAGAAGTGGTTTCCTTGGGATATCGGCCATTTCTCCTAAGCACAAGGATTCTGCATCCTCTTGTTGGAAAGTGTGGATCTCGTTTCGAAGCATGGCGGTCTTGGATGATGGGTAGTACTTGGCCAAGAATGCCTTGGCTAAGGCGTCCAATGTCGTGAATTTGTTAGGAGAGTGAACATTCAACCACCGGTCCGCCTTATTCGTTAATGAGAATGAGAACAATATCATCCTTAGGGTGTCTTCGGATACCCTGTCCTTTTTCATCATACCAACCTTGTTTTTAAATTTCCTTAGTTGAGCATGAGCATCCTCTTCGATATGAGCCCCGAAATACTTTTTCTATCAACCCAACTTGAGAGGGATGCATCTCAAAATTATTGGGAGCCAAAGTTGATGGGGTTACAAGCATCATTATGGTTTGGACGGTTATGGTCACATAAAGCCATTGATGGTGGTGGATTTGGTATATGAGGGGGTGGTGATTGAGGTGGAGATGGAATTTGGAGGTCGTGAAATGGATTTTCTATTGGAGGCTCAATTGTGTTGTTTGGTTGTAGTTGGGTTGTGGTTTCAATGATTGGTTATGTGGGTGAGTTTGCTTGGTCTATGGTTGCTTGAGGATAATTCCTAACCCTTGCAATGGTCCTTGTCCTTAAGGTTCGAAAGAGCCTCTCGGGGTCGGAGTTAAAAAGCAAAGCTTGATGGTTCCTCTTAGGCATGCACTCTATAAACCATTATTCTCCTAGTGCTTTTACACACTAGGGGAGGGAAAAAATCACACACTCTACAATGAAGCACACAAATACTAAAGCAAACAAGCAAGTGAACTAAGATTAAAGCTAAGACCTTTAACAAACTAAATATAACCTAACGCCATCCCCGGCAACAGTGCCATTTGATGAGTAGGAATTTAGTCGTCTTTTCCTACTATCAAAATAATTTATAAACTCCGATAAAAAGGTAGTATCTATCGGGTATCGAACTCGAGGATGGTGTGGATTTATACTCAATTCGTTCTAGGTCAATTTTAGTGGAACAATAAGAGGAATTGAAGCTTATGAAACTAATTTAAGCAACTAAAACGATGATAAAGCTAAGGGTGTAAACGATTTATATTAAAGCTAGGGTATTCGGGTTCCCTTAAGTGGGTAAAAGTAAACAAGCGTAAATAACCGGGTATGGATAATGGTTAACCTAGGTAAGAGACCCAATATCTTGGTCTCCCTAAAGATAGACACACAAATTTCATTAAGTATCCAATATCAACTTAATCAAGCTATCAAAACACCCTACAAACTTTCATTTATAGAGAAATTAAGCAAACAATGAAAAAAGGTGTGAGCTTTCACTCACATAATTCCACAAACACCTTATGTGCATGAATAAGAAAGCTAACATTCTATCCAAAACCCAATTATTAATCACCCAAATTATACCATTAATTTCTACTTAGGATCCCCCTAAACCATAGGGGTCACTACTCACATATCATGCTTAAGAAACTATAAACAAATGATGAGAAACAAGTAAACATGGTGGTAAACATGATAACAATTTGAAACAACAACAATGATATAATAAGAAATGTAAACTATTGAAACAATTGATAAATAAACTTAACAAGAGAAGAAATTATACCAATATAGAAGAAAGGTTGAGTCTTGTATTAATAATGAAAGAAATCTTTCAAACTTCATCAATTACAACCCAAATACTCAAGAGTAAACTAATGAAACTAAGTATATCTATATTAATTAAGTAGATAATTAAGGTTTGATAAAGGAAAAATTAATACTTTGCTTAGGAATCTTGCATAAAATTAGAGAGAATTCTAGATCTAGGGTAATGAGTACAAATGATTAAGGGAGGGGGTATATAAATAGTTTACACCAAAATTAGGTTGGAAATTACAAGGAAGGGTAAAATGCGGAAAGGAAGTCCCAGTCGGTGGACCGGCCGCCGGTGGTCTGACCGGTTGGGAGTTCTCTGTAATAAATTGAGGGGGAAATGTCATCAGGTGTGCTTGGCCGGTGGATCGGCTGCCGGTGGTCCACCGGCTAGGAGTGCTCTTGACTTTTCCTCCATTCCTTTGAGTTATATGCTTCTAACTGCACTCTTACCCGGTTGGCTGGCTGCCGATGGCTTGCCCGACTGGGAGTTCTCTGTAAGTTGGCCATTTTATTCCTTCTACTTGTGCTCCGAGCCGGCTGTCGGTGGCCTGCCCGGCTGGGAGTTCTCTGTAACTTCCTTCCATTTCTTCTTTGGCTAAGTGTTGGGGGAGTCCCAGCCGGCTAACCGGCCTACCGGCTAGGAACTCTTCTCAGATTTCCCTCCTCTTTTCTTCCTCCTTGCTTTGACTCAAATCTCTTTCTTTCTCGCTTCCTTCATCCAATTCCGGCTCATTCCTACAAAAATGAGTAAAATAGTGTAAGTACGGGATCAAGGGCACAAAATAGCGAGATAAGGCTCGTGGATCGCCTCTAAATGAGCCAAAAAGCAAGGAAGTAATGGGGAATATGGTACGAAATTGGCACACATCATAGGGTCATCTGTAACACCCCTATATACCAAGGTACCTTACCAAGGACCACCCTAGCATATAAAGGTGCTACCATCTCGATTACCCGAGGCAAGTATATCAACAGTGACCATCAAAGACCAATTATTATAGTATAAAGTTTAACTGATTACAAGTCTCCAAATCCAAACCAAAGTATAAGCAAAAGTAAGCCAACTACAACTCCTAAAGTATCTAAAAACTCGTGAAAGCGGAAGCTAAGACTCTAGGTGATGACACTCCCATCCTTGATCCCGTTGCTAGCATAAGCTCATCACCTGTCAATATCTTCTCACCATCCCCGAATGGATCACCACGGTTTTATAAAACATAACGGGGTCAGTTCACTGAATAATCAAGATAAGAAAGCACAGATAAACCCAATACAATCCAATCCAATTACAAGACCGTCCTCCAAACTCCATTCGTATCCAGTAACCAACTACACACCTAATTGTGTAGCCCTGCCAAGTTACCCATCGTAACAGGTAACCCTCACCGCCAGTGAGGGACCGCTGTCTTGCCCAGCTAAGCTCCGCTTATCGCAACGAGCAAATAACCCATGTCCATTAATGTGCACATTACCCTTGTGACGCGAACCACAAGGGGCGAATCAAGGGCAAAACCCTAAAAGACAAACATAACCAATTAACAAAGTACTAGTGACTTATCGACAAAACTGATATGGAAGAGACAAATGAAAGACTCACGATCGATCATTTTACTTTGAGAGTGATTAGGGTGATTAAAGAGAGATGAACGTCGTTATGTTTTGTAAAAGTGATTTGTGAACTATTCAAACGTAATTTATAATCTCTAATCACCTCAATCAAAACCGCGGAAATTAATCCCGTCGGACCGGATACTCGGCTGAGTACGCCTTACTCGGCCGAGTATGTCACTACTCGGCCGAGTGTTCCTGGGCAGTAGTCTGACCATAAAACACACGACACCCTACTCGGCCGAGTTCCTTCTATTCGGCTGAGTAACTAGACTCAGAAAACCGTGGTATTACAGTCTTCCCTCCTTAAAACGAACTTCGTCCCCGAAGTTCATGTTATACCCAAAACAAAAGTAACACCAACCGCTCAATGGCAACAACTACTACTCAAAGGTGCTAACAACATAACCACTTCAACCTCAAACTAACTCAAAACATGCATGAGACCATCTCATACTTCCCTTAAAAGACAACGGTTACGTCCCCGTAACCAAACATACCTGATCAAAAAGGTGAGGAAAGCGCTCTCTCATAGACTCCTCCGGTTCCCAAGTGACCTCTTCCACATTGTGATTAAACCATAGCACTTTAAGTAAGATGGTCTCGCCATTTTGTGTCTTGCGCACCTTACGGTCTAAGATCTCCTTAGGAACCTCTGCATAAGTTAGACTCATCTAACTCAATGTTCTGAAGCTCAAGCACATATGACGGATCACTCACGTACTTCCGGAGTTGTGATACATGTAACACATTATGAACCTGATCCAGCGATGGTGATAAAGCTAGCCGATATGCTACTTCGCCTATCCGGTCTAAAATCTCATAAGGACTGATGAACTTCTGACTTAACTTCCCTCGCTTGCTAAACCTCATCACTCATCGCATAGGTGACACTTTCAAGAAAACCTTGTCACCTACTGTAACACTCCAACTATCCGGCCAAGATAATTGGAGCGTTACCATCTCGGTTTCCCGAGGTAGTGTTTCAAAACTTCAATAAAAGAACGTTTTATATATAAATATAATGTTTAGTGAATTACATAAACCTAATCAAATGAATAAAAGTACAACTCAAGACAACTATACTCTCTAGCCAACTATACTCGTCTCGTGACTCATCAAGCTCGTCCCGTCTCCCACGTGCTATCCAAACAACCTGTACTTAAACTGATCCCCATATAACCAAAGAATATCATAGGGATCGATACAGGCCACCCCAGAGATAGGTGACAATTACACAGACACACAAACGTCAATAACGATAAATAAAGTATAATACGACTCAAGTGCGTGAGTCAACAACATGACCATGATATGAATGACACACAATTATCCAACCGTCACGCCGGTACCGGGACACGCCTAGACGTACCCACAACCACTGGTGCCAGGAACACGTCCACGACACCACACTCACACAAGGTACTCCGAACACGTCGGTGGTAACGGGACCAAGAACGACTCGGTCCTCTGCCAGACATCGTGCCTCACCCACACGCGTCCCTCCAAAACTCAAGTCATTAATGTGCACATCCCTCTTGGAGCGGGAGAGTCCAAAAGGCAACTCAATTGGTAGACGGTCTCCCAACCGCCTTCCGTCTCCACAACAAAAAAAATAACCAATCATGCCCTCCGACATATAAAATAACACAAATATGCAAGATACCGTATCACATGCCAATTACAGACTCATCCAATGCAATTAAATGACAAACGACTCATTTAACAATTAAACACATTATCGAACTGAGTACGATAAACCTACCTTTTAGCAATCCCGTCAAATAAGCAAGCAAACCGATATAAATGCGCTCCTTCATAAAATCGGCACCTAATCACTATAATTAAATATAATTACTAACTAATCTAATTAAATAAAATACGAATTGCTAATTAATCTGATTACTAATATAATTAAATAACTAATTATAATTAAATTCAAATCCCGACTCCCCACTACCCACCACCTATTACCGCCACCGTGGCCACCACCACCAGCCACGGCAGCCGACAACAACAATAACAACAACTACACCAACATCAACAAAATCAACCACACACGACACAAACACCACCACCACAGTCGCCACCGGCCAAGGCCGGCCACGCCAACCACCATCGTGGCCTCCCCTAACCACGGTGGGTCCAGGAGTAGCAATAGCGACGACATCAACCACCAACAACAGCCGCAACATCTACCACACGACCCATAAACAATGACAACACCCAACCCGTGTACCCCATTTTGACGCCTATTTTCGACCACGATAGCCCCCTATCCCACCACCTACGACCGCCACTCCACTCTCCACATATCCCACGACAACCTCCACCCAATACCACCCCAAGTCCGTCACGATTGGTGGGTTAAAACCTCATCTTAAGACGGTCACACAACAACACTACAATCCTAGATCTAGTTCGGTCAAACTCATTTTTGGGTGGTTAAAGGTGGTCAAACGAGGGTCAAAGGCAGTCCTAAGGTGAGTCGGGATCAAGGCGGGTCTATAGTATAATTTGATTAAGGTATAACTAGTGTAAGGCGGTCTTACCTTGCGTCTCAAGGCGGAGCGACGGAATCCTTCTCTTTTCTGCTAATCTCTCTTCTCTCTTTTCTCTCTATACATTTGTGGTGGAAAATATGATGAAGTGAAGGGGGTAAGGTGGATGTGGATAGGGTGATGAGGGAAATATGGAGGAAATCTAAAATGTGAAGGAATAGGATAAGGCTCACTCATACGTGGTTCTAAGCGGCAGCGATCCGATCCACCCGGCCGAGTGAGATGTTCACTCGGTCGAGTGAAACTCCACTCGATCGAGTGAACCACTCACTCGGTCGAGCGATATCTCACGGAACAAGGCCTAAAATTCCCAAATTCTACTCGGTCGAGTAACCTTCCTAGTCGGACAAGTGACTTCCACTCGACCGAGTACCAAGTCGAGTGAACTCAAAAGTTCGGGTTATTACAATCTTTCCTCCTTAAAAAGAACTTCGTCCCCGAAGTTCACCTCACTCTCTCCTTTCCTCAAATCTCATGCATTCTCTCTCACCTCACATGTCTATCAACCTTATACGCTCTTTCTAAACATCACACTCATCCCAAAGTTCTTCACTCAATTCTCACTACTTTCTCACATTCTGTACTTTCTCTTTCCTAAATTTCCAAATTATTACACCTACTCCCCCTAAAAGAGAACTTCATCCCGAAGTTCGACTATCAAACCCTAAACTGGGGGCTCATACGCTCGTTATCAAATTCTACAAATGACTATGTTTCAGGTTGAACACACTCTCTTACCTATTGCAAATCCATTATCAAATCTCGTATCGTCTTATGCCATTGCTATAATCCCAATATAGAAACCTCTCTAGAAGTCTCTCTACGGGTACCCCTACGAGCCTCCCAAAGGTCAAGTGTCAGGTCTAACCCACGGTTCGAAACTCTAATATCATAGATAACTTCTAACTCGTGTCGGTTATATTAATACGTATTTATCACGGGGTATAACTCGATTATTACTACGTATCTGTATCACGTCAATCCTCATACATTAACATGTATGCACATCAAAACACCAACTATACGGACTCTAGGAAACAATCAACTAATGCAAAATTCTTATAATGTGACTCAACCATATTCCACATTCCCATTTTCGGATATCGTGCCACGCATATATCGCGTCAAATCCACCACATGATCACACATGTGTTTCCATATCTATTCCCATTCATCATTAATACTTCCGCTTATACGGAAGACCACATTCACTATCATGTAATGACCACTAGGTGAAACATAACTTGCATTTTCATCTTACTTGTACACAACAAAATAAAATCATCTCAATAAACACGCATCAAACAAGGTTATCACATCATTCTTGTCATCCAATTATACATTTCAATTAACAACTTTCATTTGAATTTCACTCTTAAATAGGAAAACTACCCAATATGGTCAAACATAAATAATTCGCAAAATATCACCCATGTAAGGTCCACATGTTTATCCAATACAAGTCAACTAATATAAACCGCGATATAAGGGTATACACCCAATATTTAGGTCAAGTATGAACAAAACAAGGGTCAAAGCAGACCACTCAGTCGAGTATAGGCGGCCACTCGGCTGAGGAGGTGGCCACCCGGTCGAGTGCGTGGTGCACTCAGTCGAGTGTCACCTGAGTAGAAGGTATTTGCTCTCAAACTTGCTTCCAAGCTTTCCTATTTCATCACACAAATGCTAATAGACGAACTCTTGGCCCTAAGGCCATTATTCTACCTCCTCAAATGGACACTACAATGAGATCACGATGTACACTACGGGCGCTTCACTCGATGATTGGGAGGCAACTTTACAAACAACATCTATACTATCACCGCTAGGCCAAAATCTCACCAACTACTCTCACTCGTCGTGCATGCATACTTAAATTAAACGGTTATCCTATATAACATCAATGATCAACTAGCTTAACAACACCATTTAACCCACATGCATTACATATTTCGCTCTCAGACTTACACCCATAATCAACTTGGTGATGCTACATCTACAACTTTATCTCACGAAATACATTTCCCGAAAAAACTCAACTTTCACAAGGTAACCTCATCTCTTGTCTAAGAAAATATCATCCCCTGAAAACCAACGTTGATATACTAATATGATCATCAATTACCATATCACACATGTACACTAACTTTCAAATAGTTTCGTCATTCATTTCTTACTACGACCTTTACTAGACATATTGCACCCTCAATTCTCCTTCATCACCACAAATTCAATCTAATTCTCACTTATATTCCTATTTCATAACTTCTTGTCACCATCTTTTAATTTTCATCACTCCTTGAATTCAATGTACTTATTCCCACAATATTACTTAACCATCATTCAAGGTTTAAACCAATAGTACTATTCATTCCATGACTTACCACTCATAACATTATACATGTACCTCTCTACTTGACTCAAATCCACATCACTTACTCAATTTTACCTCAATTCCAATAAACACTTGTTTCCCATTCATAACCCTCAAGATGCCATACTCACTCATCGCACATTATTAGCATTTTGCTCCTTATCCTAATGATCTCGCCGATTCACTCCCGTCTCACATCCCCTCAACCACAAGTCTATATGTCCTCACTTATCAAAATCATACAATCCGTAAGGTAAGGTAAGCGTTGACCCATGCATAAACAAAACAATACATTATCAACAAAATTGCAACACTACGAAGCAAGGAAACCTTATTTAAATATGAAAATGTAAAATTTAATCATATACCCTATGGTAAAAAAAAAAATTGGCAAAATTGTAAGATGAGATTCTCGAATTAAGGCAATACATCATATTGTTAACGAGATTGGAGTCTTATTACTCAATTAAATCCGGAAAACTTTAAAATAAGTTTTTCAAATTGGAAGATCATACCTAGCATCATCAGACAACATTTAGACCAACACAATATTACATCAACAAAGACTAAGCACCAAGAAATAATTAGGTCACATTTGAAGGCAGGGATCCAAATTATTCATTTTGAGATAAATTTCAAAATATTTACGCAACGTTTCAAAATGAAATCTTGATTCATGATGATACATGTCGTTACTACCAAGGATAGTAGCCTCCTTGGTTAATTAAACTAAGTTTCAAACGCAAACAAATCAAAGTTTAAGAATGAACCTTAAAGTTTCAAAATTTTCAAGATAAAGTTTCAAATGTACGACAAAATTAGCAATAACAACCAAACTTTGGTCCTTGCTAAACCATTAACCAAGCAATAAATACAAAATCAAATTATTGACTCAAGAACATATACTTTCGATTTCATAAAAAAAAATGGGTAAAAATTCAACATGAAAACTTCATATTTGACATCATAAATGACGAAAAAGGTGATTAATATCATTAATCAAGCAAAACATGCCATTAATTGGCAAAATTTGAAGGGATTAGCAAAGGTTTAAACAAAATCAAGTTGTGAAAATAAGAGGAAAGAAAACGTCACATACATGTTGAAATCATAAGGGACTAAAATAGGGTAGAAACTTGAATTCGAGCAACAACCAATCAACAGTGACGTTTACAAGAAAATTACTTTAATTGAAGGAACAAAGAGATAAAATAAGGAAATAATCAAATTTTAGCGAAATTCACAACCCGAAGAGTGGCACTCGGCCAAGTGCTGAGTCCACTCGGTTTAGTGTATGTCCAGTCGGTCGAGTGCCTACTCCACTCGATCGAGTGACTCACTTCCAGAAATTTCTGTAAAATGGTCCACTAGGTCGAGTGCTAGGGTTCACTCGGTCGAGTGACTGGTACTCGACCGAGTACTAGCTCGCACTCGGTTCGATGCCCCTCTATGGTTTGCAATTCCCGACTCACAAACAATATATTTATACTAACGACTAATCTACTAACAATCATTACTAATCACATTCTAACATGTAATAACCATTCATCAAAACACATTATATATATGACTACTTACATCCAATTTTCACACGATAGATGCACCACATCATAAATAACGATATCATGCAAAACCTATCGACTTTTTATAGTAAACAAGTAATCACGCCACATTTCACATATCATCATGCATCGAATGGACCCATATATAAGGGAGGGAACTAAACTATGACCACAACTATATGTAATCAAACAACATTTCATTTCAGTAAATAAATCATGCAAGATGCTAAGCAAAATTCATATCACGCATACAATCATGCAACATGTCACTTCGCGTTTCCAGACTCATAACCACCCACGTAGTGACGACCCGAAATAATAGGATCTAGTTTTGAGGTGAGAGATCCTACTTACCCAAAACTGACCTCCTATTGCACTCAAGTCGGGTTCGTTTTATTAGACACTCCTAGATTCATTTTAGTTCATTGGTTTAGGTTCCAAAATCGTCGCTCTGATACCACTTTGTAACAGCCCAACTATCCGGCCAAGATAATTGGCCATCTTGGTTTCCCAAGGTAGTGTTTCAAAACTTCAATAAAAGAACATTTTATAAATAAATATAATGTTTAGTGAATTACATAAACATAAAGAAATGAATAAAAGTACAACTCAAGACAACAATACTCTCTAGCCAACTATACTCATCTCGTGACTCATCAAGCTCGTCCCATCTCCCACGTGCTATCCAAACAACCTGTATTTAACCTGCTCCCCATATGACCAAAGAATATCATATGGATCGACACAGCCCACCCCAGAGATAAGTGACAATTACACAGACACACAAACGTCAGTAACGATAAATAAAGTGTGACACGACTCAAGTGCATGAGTCAACAACATGGCCATGATATGAATGACACACAATTATCCAACCGTCACGCCGGTACCAGGACACGCCCAGACGTACCCACAACCACTGGTGTCGGGAACACGTCCACGACACCACACTCACACAAGGTACTCTGAACACATCGGTGGTACCTGGCCCAAGAGCGATTCGGGTCCCATGCCAGACGTCGTGCCTCACCCACATGCGTCCCTCTAAAACTCAAGTCATTAATGTGCACTTCCTTCTTGGAGCGGGAAACTCCAAGAGGCGACTCAAGCGGAAGACGGTCTCCTAACCGCCTTCTGTCTCCACAACAACAAAATAACCAATCATGCCCTCCGATATATAAAATAACACAAATATGCAAGATACCGTATCACATGCCAATTACAAACTCATTCAATGCAATTAAATGACAAATGACTCATTTAACAATTAAACACATTATCGAACTGAGTAGGATAAACCTACCTTTTAGCAATCCCCTCAAATAAGCAAGCAAACCGATATAAATGCGCTCCTCCATAAAATCGGCACCTAATTACGATAATTAAGTATAACTACTAACTAATCGAATTAAATAAAATATGAATTGCTAATTAATCTAATTACTAATATAATTAAATAACTAATTATAATTAAATTCAAATCCCGACTCCCCACTACCCGCCAGCTATTACCGCCACCGTGGCCAGCACCACCAGCCACCACGGCAGCCGACAACAACAATAACAACAACTACACCAACATCAACAATAACAACCACACATGACACAAACACAACCACCACAGCCACCACCAACGTGGCCTCCCCTGACCACGGTGGGTCCAGGAGTAGCAATGGCGATGACAATAATTGCCAATAACAACAGTCGCAACATCCACCACACGACCCACAAACAATTACAACACTCAACCCGTGTACCCCCTTTTGACGCCTATTTCCGACCACAACAGCCCCCTATCCCAACACCTACGACCGCCACTCCACTCTGCACACATCCCATGACAACCTCCACCCAATACCACCCCAAGTTCATCATGAATGGTGGGTTAAAAACTTGTTTTAAGACGGTCACACAACAACACTACAATCCAAGATCTAGTTCGGTCAAACTCGTTTTTGGTTGGTCAAAGGTGGTCCTAAGGTGAGTCGGGGTCAAGAGGGGTCTATGGTATAATTTAATTAAGGTATAATTAGTGTAAGACGGTCTTACCTCACGTCTCAAGGCGGAGTGATGGAATCCTTCTCTTTTCTTCTAATCTCTCTTCTCTCTTTTTTCTCTATACATTTGTGGTGGAAAATATGGTGAAGTGAAGAGGATAAGGTGGATGTGGATAGGGTGATGAGGTAAATATGGAGGAAATATAAAAAGTGAAGGAAGAGGATAAGGCTCACTCATACGTGGTTCTAAGCGGTGGCGACCCGATCCACTCGGCCGAGTGAGATGCTCACTCGGTCGAGTGAAACTCCACTCGTTCAAGTGACAGCTGACAGAACAAGTCCTAACATTCCAAAATTCTACTCGGTCGAGTAACCTTCCTAGTCAGTCGAGTGACTTCCACTCGACCGAGTACTAAGTTGAGTGAACTCAAAAGTCCGGGTTATTACACCTACCGCAAACTCAATGTCCCTACGATACAAGTCTGCGTAACTCTTTTGCCTATCTTGTGCTACTTTCTTCTTCTGGCGAATCAGGTGTACCTGCTCAATCATGTCTTGCACCATCTTTGGCCCCAAAACCACAGCCTTAGCACTATCATCCCAACTCACCGGACTCCTGCACTTCTTGCCATAGAAAGCCTCAAAAGATTACATCCTAATGCTAGAGTGATAGCTGTTGTTGTATGAAAACTCGATCAAGTCCAGCCTATCTTCCTAACTTTCACCAAATTCCATAGTGCAAGCTCGTAACATGTCCTCTAGAGTCTTGATAGTCCTTTCAGTCTGACCATCTGTCACATGATGAAATGCTGTACTCATCTTTAAGGTAGTTCCCATCAATTCCTGCAACTCTTGCCAAAACTATGATATTAGCGTCGCATCTCGATCAAACACTATATCCTTTGGTACCCCATATAACCGAATCACATGCTCCCTGTACCCCAAAGCTAGCTGAATCTTATTCCAAGTATCTTTCATTGGGGTAAAGTGAGCTCACTTTGTTAAACGGTCGACGATAACCCAAATCATGTTGTTACCTTGCTGAGTCCTTGGTAACCCCACTATGAAGTCCATAGATATTGACTTCCATTTCCATTCCGGCACCTCAAGTGACTGAATCTTACCTTGTGGTCTCCGTTGTTCTCCCTTTACCCTTTGACAAGTTAATCACCAAGCCACGAACTCAGCAACATCTTTCTTCATATTAGGCCACCAAAACGTCTTCTTTAAATCCTTATAAAGCTTGTCACCACCCGGATGTACTGAGTAAGGAGTGTAATAAGCCTCCGTCATGATCAACTTCTTCAAGTCCACGTCACTAGGTATGCACCATCTCCCATCAAAACGAACATTCCCATCTGTGTGGATAGAAAACCTCAAAACTGTGCCACTCTCAGCCCTTGACTTCCACTCTTGAATCTTTGGATCAAGTTCTTGTTTCCTCTTTATGTCATCATACAAATCCGGCTTTATAGTCAAGTCACCGATGGCATCTCCCTTTCGAATCATATGGACCCCTATCTTAGTCATCTCACCTCTCAGCTTTATCAAAGGCATAGCAGTGCACAACGAATGCACACTTTTTCTACTCAAAGCATCTGTCACTACATTAGCCTTCCCCTCATGATAGATGATCTCCATATCGTAGTCTCCAATCAACTCCATCCATCGCCTCTAGCACATGTTCAACTCTTTCTGTATATAAATGTACTTCAAGCTCTTATGATCCAAAAACACTTTAAGGGTCGCCTCATAGCAATAGTACCTCCAAATCTTTAGAGCAAAAACCATTGTACCCAATTCCAAATCGTGAGTAGGATAGTTCTCCTCGTACGGCTTCAGCTGCCTAGAAGCATAGGCAATAACTTTCCCATTCTGCATCAAGACACAGCCTAAACCATTCTTTGAATCATCGGTATATACCTCAAAATTCGCACTTCCCTCGGGTAGGGCTAGAATAGGAGATATGGTCAAACGCTCCTTCAAGGTTTAGAACGTCATTTCACAACTCTCATCCCAACGAAATCTGGTCTCTTTCCTCATCAAAGCTGTCATAGGCCTAGCGATCTTAGAGAAGTCTTTCACAAATCTCCTGTAGTATCCAGTTAAACCCAAGAAACTCCAAATTTCAGCAACATTCTTCGGTGCTTCCCAGTTTGACACTGCCTCAATCTTACTAGGATCCACATATACTCCATCGTTCGAGATTACATGGCCCAGAAAAGCCACTTTCTCCAACCAGAACTCGCACTTAGATAGATTAGCATACAACTGATTATCTTGTAGGGTCTGCAGTACTAACCTCAGGTGCTCCTGCTTAGTCTTAGAGTAGACCAAGATGTCATCAATAAAGACGACCAAAAACCTATCCAAGAACGGACTTAAGATCCGATTCATAAGATCCATGAATACCGCTAGTGCATTAGTTAACCCAAAAGGCATCACCACATACTCATAGTGACCATACTGGTATCGTCCTAATTTAGGACGATTTAGCCCCCTATTATTCTCTTATTTTAACTCGACTTTGTGTGCTTTTATGATTAAATAGCTCATTTTATTATCGTAATTAGTAATTTAATTATATTTATTATAAATAATTATTATACTCGTAGAATTGGTACTACTTTTTGTTATATTGATTTGTAGGTCTGACTTGGGTTAGGGGTTAATAATAAATAGGTGGGTGTGACTTGGGTTGGGGTTAATAATAATAATGACTATAAATAAATCATAGAAGAGCAATATAAAATAAAGAAACAAATTACAATAAATAATTACAATTGAATGGATAATTTGAATTTAAGTCATAAATATACTCAAAAAGGATTTGAAAAGAAAATAAAATAGAAAAGAAAATTAAAATATGAAAATATGTCGAATTATAAGTGATAATAAGAATAATAGTTGATTAGAAACCTAATTAGAAAGCATCGTCAAAACGAGAATATGTTCAGAGGCAGAAACCTGCCCAGAACAGGCGCTACAACTGGTGTGTCCTCTGGAAGAGGCGCATCACCTGTTGCGGCTGTTCTAGAGCTGGGTGCTGACTGTGAAAGTCAGACCTGTGGTTAGTTAATGTTCGTTAGTTGTTTTACTTCGATTATTAGCATACGACTCAAGTAAAAGTGATTTAATTAGATTATATGCATCTAAGATCGTCATAAAGTGAAAGAAAATGAATTAAAATGACGGTTAACGAGTTACGGTTATTTACGATGTCAAAATTGATTTATACAAAACTCGAATTTTAAGACGGTTGAAAGCAAAAAGAACAAAGTCCAAAAAAGTAAGGAAGAAAAATATACAAAAGACGAATTCCAGGGACTTGATATGGATAAATCGAGTCTCTAAAATCCGGATTTGAATTTGTGACGAAAACCCGCAAATATTAGTTACAAGGGATTTAAGTCAGAAAAATTATTGAAAAGGATTTATTGAAATAATTTGGAAACTGAAACTATAAAAGATTTGAAGAAATAAAGAAGAAAAAAGAAAAGACAAGAAGATAAAAACAAACAGTGGCACGAGGAAGAAGAAGAAGAAGAAGAACAGCAACTGATAAGCAGCCCCTGGAAGAGGCGCAACAGATGCTGCAACTATTCCAGAAGGCGCATCAGTTGATGCGTTTCTTCTCGACGTCATATCGCTGCTGTTTTTATCAAAAACATTTGAAACTTGACTTTTGAAAACGGTTTGAGCATATTTATGATATAAAATCATACATTAATTATAATACAGAAATAAAATGCATAAAATTGGGATTTTACACCCTTAGACTTACATGTATGTTTGACGAAACAACATTGACTAAGTTGTCGTTAGTGATTGATCGACTCGATGTATGAAAGAAAGTGCCCTTAAAAAAGGATTTAAAACAAATTGATTAGATTGATTGAGTGGAGTTGGTCAAATTGACCGGTCTATGCAAACATGACTGGTACTCAGAATTATTTGAACTTACATGGTCGTGTAGAGCAAGCACGTAGGCGTGAAAAAGCAAGAGCGCGGTCTTAGAATGCAAAGGGACAAGAGAAGGGCAGATACTCGCGTGAGAAATATGTGAGGCGAAGGCCTCTATTTATACTAATCACGTGAACGAATTTAAGAAAAAGTAGGATTAGGAAAAAAATACGGGAGAAATCTGAAAGCTGGAAAAAAACTAGCTCAGGAAGAGGCGCAGCAGGAACTGCGACCTTTCCAAGAGGCGCAGCTCCTACTGCGTTTTCTCTTGGGTGGTTTCCTCCTCAGCAAGAAAGATTTCCACAGTTTTTAATCGGATTAGGGAAGATGTATGCTTCCTTATTCCGCAAGGAAGATATTTCCGTGATGAAAGATAAAATTTATAAATAATACTCCAGAAAAATCTAGAACATTTCGACTCGGTTTTTAAACGGTTTTAGAAAATGGAAGCGATTTTTGACCCGGACTCCAAATGTACTCTAATTACGGTCAAAACGACCGTATCGGCGCGTGGATAACGATCATGAGGTTGAATCTACTGTTTGAGTTATCACGTGTCAACAAATTTACAAAATGTCATAAATCGCTCCGCGTGATTAAACACGCAGCCCAATCATCACTGGGTGGTTGGCGGGAGGTGCAGAAACGAGGTGTCTACAGAGCCCCCACTTTGACTGAGGCTTGAACAAGGCAAAAGTCAAAGTACAGCCCTCAGGTCAATCGAATATTACAACCTGAAGACTATGGCGAAGCGAGGCGGCTCAGGGGGTCTGAGCCAAGGACATGTCGTCGGGACCATTTTAGAATTTATCGACTATCGGAGAGGATCATTTAAAGTCCATTAGACTATGTGAGAAAGCTCACCAGCCATAAGAAGAAACCATACCTGGGCCTTCTTAGGGACGGAACATCTAATATCGGCAGCAGAACGTATAGAAGAAACCGCTGGGACACATGAAAGAATTTCTGAGAACCGTCGGGAACGAAGGCATGGTTTTCTGAGGACCACCAGGAGAAAATAATCAATCTTTATAGCAGGCAGGACTTTTCGAGAACGGCTGAGAATAAAGCAGGATTTTCCGAGAACTGCCGAAGAAACTTGACTTAGTAGAAGGCGAGACTTTCTGAGAACCGCTGAAAAAACTTGACTTTGTTGTAGAAGGTATGACTTTCTGAGAACCACTGAGAAAAACTTGGTTGAAAGCGAGACTTTCTGAGAAACGCTGAGAAAAGGCAGGGCTTTTCGAGAACTGCCGATAATAATCAATTTAGGTCGAAGGTGGGTCTTTCTGAGAACCGTCGAAAGGTAATCTGTTTTGAGAAATATATGGGTTGTATAGCGACAAATAACTCTCACTGGGGAATAAAGTACTGCAACCTGTTGAGGAAAATGTAGACTGACTGGGTGAAGAAATACACCCGTAGGAAATAAACGGAGTAAAATAACCCTAGTAGGCTAGCACTAGAGGAAATATCCAAAGGTGGGAAAATATTGGGCCTTTCGTAACGAATTGAGGGCAAAAGCTGTTGTGAAATGGGCTGGAGAAGAAGCGCACCAGGAATGTGGATTGGGGAAGAGGCGCAGCAAACACTGCGTTTTCTCCCTAGCTTGTCCATACCTGAGTAAAAAAGAACTGAGATGCGAGTTCTATTTCATTTAAACAATCCTTTCTTCTTCAATTAACATTAGAAAATGGCTCGAAAATGGTCTTTAACTAGTCGGTTTTTTGATAAAACTTGATGTTTGCAACCCTAGGATGATGGGTAAACTTGTTATCATATATTGATAGTGTGGCCTGCGATGGCTATGAGAGTGGATTCAGCTGAGGCTAGGGGTTTTATCGGCCTGAACATGGCCAAGGCTGCAGCTAGGGTACTCGGCCTAATTCCGAGCTTTTACGTCAAGGATTACTTTGACGGGAAGACTCCGGCGAGGGTGCAGATGACTGTAGGTGGTAGTATGGTGCCTCCTCCATCGTGTACATCTGAGCAGCGAGCCCGCCTGTGGCTCTGGTAGTTTCTGTCTTCGATTTACTTCGAAGACAAGGGGGAGTGGTTGTCGACAAAGCTTCTTCCTTTTCTTTCTGACTTGAGTAGCCTAGGTCGTCTGGACTGGTTTACTCCTAGCTTTGTGGTCCTTACACGGTACATGAGGGCCATGGTTCGTCTTGAGCTGATGGAGAAGGGGACTTCTCCTGCCACTGTTGGTCCAGGTCTCATTTTGGAGGTATGAACCTTCATTTAATTCTCTTTTATTGGATAAATTTAGAAATGATAGATCGCTTTATAAATGAAAGATCATTTAAAAAAGAAACGAATAGGAAATGAAAGATCATTTGAAACAAATTTGAATAGGAATTGAATGATAATGAAAGATCATTTTGAAATGAGAGACATATGCTTTGAAGAATTGAAGTGAATTAAACGATAGATCATTTTGAAAATGAATTTTCGGGAAATTTTGAATCGAATAAAGAATTATTTTGAATATTCCTGAAAAAATGAATGATCAGTTTTCTTTTAGTCATGGGTGTACTCGTACTTCCTCAGCTTTGCTCCTACGAGGGCTGCGGATGTAGCGAGGGAGTACCCCGTGGTTAGAGACTGGATCATGTATCGGTGGAAGAGCCAGCGGTCTTCTTATCACACCTGTAGGAGGGGTGTCAATGTTATGCAGCTTGACAATGTAAGCACTTTTCTTACTTTAGATTTTATTTGTTTTTCTTGATTAGTAGTGATCATTGGAATGACCCGTGGTATCTATTTTAGTGGGTGCCGAGACCCTGGGAGGACTGTGCTGGTGCTCCAGCTTTCGTAGACGGTGTTCTTCTACCTAAGAGTTCGAGTAGGCTGCTCCTGACCACGCCCATGGGACTTGTGTGGTACCTGGGTGAGTGGTTGGCTCGACAGTGCCTCTGTGACGTCTTTGTGGTTCCCATCGATCCTCCACGGACGATGTTTAGGGAGCCTTCCAAGGCTGAGAGAACAACTGACTTGACAGGAGCGAGTGGTGACGCTCTTTTCCTTCCGAAGCTTGAGTACTCGGAGTTCGTGCGGAGGAGCCTGGCGTACTGGTCGATCGTGGTGAGTATACTTATTCCTTTGGTTGTTTAAAAAGGAAATGATGAATTCTTTTGAATATAGCTTGGAAATGACGAACTTGGTTTGACAGGAGATCGAGGTGGCTGGCATCGAGCCCCCAGCTTTTCCCGAGACGCTGGAGTACCCGGGCCCAGCTGGTACGACGGTGTCTATGGAAATTTTGTGCTTCCCTGAGGTGGTAACAGAAGCTGGACTCGACGAGTGGGAGCACATCGTGAGAAGGGTAAACCCCCGGTTTAGATTTGTCTTATCTTTCTTGAAATGATCGCGTAAGAACATGATATTATTCCTTGTTAGAATTGCAGGTGGCGCCATCGAGGCATGTGGAGCTGGGGAGGTTGGCCAACCGGCCGCGAGCGACGGCTGTGGAGGCTCTTTCAGGTGGCCCGAGTCAGCAGGTATATATGAACCTCCCTTTATTTTCTAATATGCATTTGAACTATTTTCGGAGTACTTGCCCTTCTTTGCTTTGTTTGATGTTACTTATCAATATTTTCTTCCTTTTAGGTGGAGCGCGAGTTGGAGGAGTCAGGCGAGGAGATGGCCTGCCTGTCGAGGGAGCTGGAGGTTCGAGATGCTGACATCGCCATTCTCGAGGCGATGGTGGCAGAGTTGAGAGGTCATCTGACTGATCATCGTAGTTAGACTTGTATTTTTGTACATTTTGCTTCGCTTTCGGGCATGAACTCGAATTTTGTTGTATATATGAACATTTTGTTGTGTATATACGATGGCCTATGAGCCATTTGCTGTTGTTAGGTGTAAAATATATCGTACCTACAGGTTAGCTTGGAAACAGGTTTGGTATATTGACGGTTACGCCGTCATGCTGCCAAAATTCACGTAGAAATTTGCAAACAGAAACACATGTAGCAACGCAAAAAAATGGCCTAAACAGCACAAAATGCAACTTGATTAAGTCGAAAACAGCGTAGAAATGAAGGAAATGTAGAAAAAGAAAAAAAAAAGTGTCCCATAATGAGCAAAAATGTCTCGACGCGCGACGGACAACAGGAGTGCTTCCCCCTAAAAAAAGAAATGGAAGTGGAAAAGAGTAAGTGTAAAAATGCAGTAAAATAATAAAAAGGTGGGGAGCGAATGACCCCCCCCCCCCCCAACAAAAAGTAAGTGTGCTTGTGACGAAATGCGAAGTGATGATATCGTCTCGAGAAACAAACCCGTGTTGGAATCGGATTCCTCGACGAAACAAGAGTAAAAATTTGGTAAGGAAAAAAACTTCTGAATATACCAAATACAACCCTTATAGGAATAGGAAGGAATAGCTATAACAGAAATAGGAAAGATCCTTGCGGAATTAGCAGGAAACATGGCCGGGGAAGGAGCGCAGCAAGAGCTGTGGTGCTTTCAAAGGGCGCAGATGTTATTGCGTTATTTCCTGACTTGGTCTCTTCCGGAACAAAATTAGGAAAGGCCGAATAGTATAAATAGAGGCCTCGGGTTAGCTTCTATTCTCATGATTCTATACTCCTTAACTCATCAAATATAATAATTTCTCTCAAAAAGAAAAATCACTTCCAAAAAAATGGATACTTTTGAATCTCGACTCAAGGAATGGACCAATGAGTTTTCGAACATGGAAAAGCATGACATGAGCATTTTTGGATCGATCATCAGTTTTAAACAAGTGAAAGTGTGTGGACACAACCACCCGCGCCGTGCGGACCCGCGCGTTGGTTTCGAGGCGGCAACACTTCTCCCACGGAACTCCGACGCGAGGCCAAAGCACGTCATGGGCCGTTACCATTTAAAAGGCATTGAAACCGGTGAAAGATTTGACAAACCTGCATTTGTGGAGTCGCCACCAATTTTTATGGAAAATTGGAACCATTCGAATACTTTGCGTCATGTCGAGACACAAAGTAGTGACAGGAACACTAACAAATCCGTTACCCTTAGCATTCTATGTCTAGAATGACTCTCGTGATGCCAATGAACACAGATGTTCACAGAGATCTTGAGTAAGGGGTGATGGTACGTATTAGAAAGCTCGTTTATTTTAACACCTAATCCCGCCCGCCTTGATAGCGACCTCTACTAATGATCAGGGAAATTGTTTATACTCGATATGTCGTCAATTGTATGCATGCTATGCGACATCCAAAGATTAATCCTAGCATGTGAGAATTTGGACTAAGTCGGTGAACAAACAATTTAGCAATCAATTAAGTCGAATTTGGAATTAGATTCATTACATGTGGATATTGTAGAGAAATAAATCGTACAAAATAAATATGAAAATACAATAAATAAATTACAATGGATTAACTTGAATTTACGTCATAAACATGCTCAAAAGAGTTTCGGAAAGAAATAAAAGAGATAAAAGAAATAAGGAAATTAATTGAATCAGTAAATTAGATAAATAAGGAAATTGGAAAAAAAATAAGGAAATTAAAAGAAATATGAAATAAAATAAATTAGAAAAATAAAGAAATAAAAAATAAAATGGAAAATATTGAAAATATGGAAAATATGAATTATATGGAAAATATGAATTATGGAAAATATGTCGAATTATGGTGATAATATGAATACAAATCCTACGTCAAAACGAGAAAGAGTACAGAGACAGTAACCAACCCAGAACAGACGCAACAACAATTGCATCCTCTGGAAGAGGCGCATCACTTGTTGCGGCTGTTCTAGAGCTGGGCTCTGACAGTGAAAGTCAGACCCGCAGTTAGTTAATGTTCGTTAGTTGTTTTGCTTCGATTATTAGCATATGACTCAAGTAAAAGTTATTTAATTAGATTATATGCATCTAAGATCGTCATAAAGTGAAATAAAATGAATTAAAACGACGGTTAATGAGTTACGATAATTTACGATGTCGGAATTGATTTATACAAAACTCGAATTTTAAGACGGTTGAAGCCAAAAAGAACAAAGTCTGAAAAGTAAGGAAGAAATATATACAAAAGATGAATTTCAGGGACTTGATATGGATAAATCGAGTCTCTAAAATCCGGATTTGAATTTGTGACGAAAACCCGCAAATATTAGTTACAAGGGATTTAAGTCAGAAAAATTATTGAAAAGGATTTAATGAAATAATTTGGAAACTGAAACTATAAAAGATTTGAAGAAATAAATAAGAAAAAAGAAAAGACGAGAAGATAAAAACAAACAGTGGCACGAGGAAGAAGAAGAGCAACAACTGATAAGCAGCTCCTGGAAGAGGCGCAGCAGATGCTGCGACTATTCCAGAAGGCGCTTCAGTTGATACGTTTCTTCTTGACGTCATATCGCTGCGGTTTTTATCAAAACGGTTTGAAACTTGACTTTTAAAAACGGTTTGAGCATATTTATGATATAAAATCTTACATTAATTATAATACGGAAATAAAATGCATAAAATTGGGATTTTACACCCTCATACTTACATGTTTGACGAAACGAGATTGACTAAATTGTCGTTAGTGATTGCTCGACTCGATGTATGAAAGAAAGTACCCTTAAAAAGGGATTTGAAACAAATTGATTAGATTGATTGAGTGGAGTTGGCCAAATTGGTCAGTCTATGCAAACGTGACTGGTACTCTGAATGATTTGAGCTTACATGGTCGCGTAGAGCAAGCATGTAGGCGTCGAAAAGCAAGAGCGTGGTCTTAGAATGTAAAGGGAGAAGAGAAGGACAGATACTCGCGTGAGGAATATGTGAGGTGAAGGCCTCTATTTATACTAATCACGTGAAGGAATTTAAGAAAAAGTAGGATTATGAAAGAAATCCGGAAGAAATCTGGAAACTGGAAAAAAACTAGCCCAGGAAGAGGCGCAGCAGGAACTGCGACCTTTCCAAGAGGCGCAGCTCTTGCTGCGTTTTCTCTTGGGTGGTTTCCTACTCAGCAAGAAAGATTTCCGCGGTTTTTAATTGGAATTAGGGAAGATATATGCTTCCTTATTCCGCAAGGAAGATATTTCCGTGATAAAAGATACAATTTAGAAATAATACTCCAGAAAAATCTAGAATATTCCGACTCGGTTTTAAAACGGTTTTAGAAAATGGAAGCGGTTTTTGACCCGGACTCCAAATGTACTCTAATTAATGTCAAAACGACCGTATCGGCGTGTAGATGCCGACTATGAGGTTGACTCGACTGTTTGAGTTATCACGTGTCGACGAACTTACGAAATGTCATAAATTGCTCCAAGTGATTATACATGCGGCCCTACCATCACTGGGTGGTTGGCGGGAGGTGCAGAAACGAGGTGTCTACAGTGTTGTTTCGCCTTGGTTATGTAAAATTGCTTTTTTTTTTTAAAAAAAAAAATGAGTTTACACAAGTTATTTTTCGGAAAAAATTGAGTTGTTTGGCCATACTTTTGTAAAAAAAATATTTTTTTTTAATAAATATTTATGTTTGGTCTAATTACTTTTTTAGGCTTTTTAGACACTAGAGTGAAAAGTAGAAGTAGAAGTAACAATTTCCTACTTCTACTTTTAGGGGTTAGTTATCAACTTTTGGCTTTTTAAAAATACTTTTAGGCCCTGTTTAGTAAACAGGAGATTAATGTCAGCATAAGCAGATTGTAAAAGCATATTATAAATGACAGATTTTGTCAAAAGGTTTGACTAGCATATTACAATTAGCATAAATAATTTGAGTGTTTGGTAATTGACAGATTAATATTAGTAGATTGTTAGTTTTCTTTGTAAAATGAAGTAAACTTTCCTATTTTACAATATGCTAGAGTAAGCAGTATATTGTAAAACAACATATTGACCTCAAATATGTTGTTTCAATATGTTGTTTACCAAACACTAAAATTAGCATATTGATTGGTCATACATGCTAAAACCCTTGAATATGCTAAAAATCGGCCAATATGTTGTTTACCAAACATCGCCTTAATCCTCCCTAATTTATAGTGTTTTGCCTAGTTTTACTATTTCAATTGCAAAAGCACTTTTAAAGCTAGGTCAAACACCACCTTAGATTCATAAGATATGTGTAACACCTCGGTCCAAACCCTGGGTCGGCAGCGGTTACTCATGGTAGCTCGTCAGGGTGTGTATATAGCCCACGGATCAACATGAGTCCTTTCCAGCGTATTTTGGCCTCACTCATGCGCATCCCGGGAATCTTCCCATTAGGTCACTCATCCTAAGACTACTCCCAACCAAACACGCTTAACTGTGGAGTTTCTTTGCATGGCAAATCAGAAAAGAAAGTTCATTTTGTTGATGTGAACCGTACTTTCAATCCCTTTAAGCACTAGTCAGATTTTAAGCCTATCAATGGACCTCTTCAAGGGGTTACCCCACCCGAATAACGTCTTCGGTTCAGTGGAGTATTACTGATGCCTGTCGTTGTGTGCACAAAAAATAATATTTATAATTCCAAACTACTACTAGCAAGCGGTAGTAAGGGTCGATCCGCAGGGAGGTAGGGAGATAATAGTTGCTTTTAATTTTAGTCTGAGGGTAACAATGAGGGGGATTTTGATATGAATAATAGCTAAACTAAATGCAAGTAAAATAAAAAGACAATAAGAAAAATAAGCAATGAAAATAAACGATGTGAACAAGTAATAAAAAGGAGCTAGGATGGTCGGGTCACTACAGCTACGATGGCACAAAAGTCTAGGTATGTCTCGAAATACAGTCGTGGGTGATGGGTATGACAAGTACTCTCAATCCAAGTCAACTAATAGCCCCTCTCGGTCTATGCTATTAGTCCCTAGGTGTCACTAATACTAACTTTCGTTCTTGACTAGTGATCCTAATGCCTAAATTACATTATCTTTCGATCTAGCAATTTAGCCGTCTTGATTCGTTAATCTAAGTCCTTCCCTATCTTTCGATCTACGGGTTGGTCAAAACTAAGCATCTAACAAGTCTCCGCTAGGTCTCATTGATAGATATTGCACTTGACGATTCAAACGAAGCAAATTAGACACGAAGGTGGTCGATCGACCAGCTACCCCAGTCGATCGACCAACCGACTCAGTCGACCGACCAGATAAGCCAGTCGATCGACCAAGACCTAATCCGAGGGTAACCTATTCTAGTGCCATCTACGCTAATTTCGCCTACATCCTAGCAATGGTGATTTAGCTAGACATAATAACGATAATAACAACAATGAAATTCGTAAAAACTATAAAGGAAGACATGATCGAATAATTATAGCAATAATAACGCATAAACTAATCTAGGGTTCAAGGGTTCTAAACTAGCAATTTCTAAACTATAAACAAAGTAAATAAACTGAAGTAAGGAACAAGAATTACCGAAAATAAAAGAGGAATGAATAGATCCGTAATAAGAACTTTATTGATAGCTAAAATATGAATTGAATGTGAATGAAACCTAAAGTAACGTAGTATGAAAAACTAGATTAAACTAAGCTAATGAATGATGATTAATGAATAAGAAGGGGTTACGTTATATAGGAATGTCACGTAAAACCCTTATTCCTAAACCTAATTACAATGGGCTTCCTCGTCTTTTAAATTTCGCATCAGATCGTGGGGTGGTCGTTCGACCAATGAGACCAGTCGATCGACCATAGGCGCTGTACAGTAATGCATTCTGACGAATTCTGCAGCACGCACCGATCTTAAAATAGCTGCCATTTCTTCGTTACTTGGTCAAATCAGGCGTTCTACGCGGCGTTGGAAAGCTAAGAGGATAAGCTTTCATCTCTAATTGGAATCACTCAATTATCAGATCTAGAACTCGAGATATAGCCATTTTAAGCAGCCTACAATGTCGAGAAGCACTTCTTCCCTTGTTTAAGCTTTGCAACTTGTACGCAACCATGCTTTTGCTATCTTTTAGGCCTTGAAACGCGCACCAAGTTTTTTCCTCGAGCATTCTCCTTATGTCCAATCCTAAGCTAAGCGCTCCGGGACAGATCTGGTCCATTTTCCACCGAATTCTTCACATTCCTACAAAATCGCACGAAAAGGAAGAAATACACGAAATAAGGGAAATAGTAGCATAAACTACTCAATTGAGCTCTGAAATGCGTGTAAAATGAGGTGCAAAGCATCGTATATTAGACACGCATCAAACTTCCCCAAACCAAACCCTTGCTTGTCCCTAAGCAAGAACTAGACTCGATCCTAAAACCTAGTGGAACGATTTCTCAGAGCGAAATGCAACATGTAAAGCCTAAACCAATTTAATGCTACAAATCAACAATCAATTAGCAATATGAATCATGCAACGAGTTATGTAGTCGTTAAAAACTGCTGAACCGTCAACTATAGAGACTTAGCATTATGGACTCTCACGGGTCGCTCATATCACACATAAGCACAGGTGAATGTATGTAAAAGATAGAAAGAAGTAAATTTTGTAATGACACTCACCTAACTACGACCTATAAGAACATGCCTACAATCTAATATGAAAATAATCTCTACAACCGTACATATGCATTCCAACCAACAAATGACCATGGCACATACAGAGGTAAATATGGATATGTGAGGTAATGGGTAAGAAGAGGCTAAAATGAATTTGGAATAGAGGAGTTAAAGCCAAGCTAGTAACTACAGGAACCAAATTATAACAACATCCAACTTCTTGCTCAAGATTAATCAATACAAAACGGTGCTAATGATTAGCACTAATCTCACAATCTCCAATAATAATCAACTCCCCATATGATAATAATAAAGCATGGGAGCAAAAATCACCATTTTAACAAAGACTTTGAATTATGCGATTTTGATTTTTTTCTTTCTTTTCTTTCTTCTTTTCTACTTGCTTTTCATCATTTTTTTTCTTCATTTTTTTCTTTTCTTTCCTCCTTTCCAACATTTCACCAACCTTCTCATAAAGAGCAATACAACCAAAAAGCAATAAACACATTCCCAAAACTACCAATACTAGCTCGGATAGGGTAGGCTAAATAATGGTATGTTGCTTATGGGACAAAAGGCAATCTGGCTATGTGAGGCTTATGGGTAAAATGAGAAAAGGGAACCTCTACCACATGTGTCAACAAACCACAAACCGAATGCATACGGGTATTAAGTAGATCAAGTTCATATTTATGCAAATTAATGTAACATGTCTTATAAGGAGTAACTACTCAAAAATCCTAAATGAACTGGTCATGAATGTCACCAGTTATAAGCTCTAAACCTCAGAATATATATAAGTAGTTTGCCAAAATTTAAGTCAAGTCTCAAGTCTAGCAAGATATTTAACGAAAACTCGAATATGCATATGTGATTCTACTAATAACATGTCAATTAGCAAGGCTTAGGCATAAACAGATGCAAATGCAATGTCATCATTGAAATACTACCGTTCCGACTCAACCTACATGCTAAAATAAACGTGCATTTTTTGAAATTTTTGAAATTTTTCAATTTTTTTTGGTATTTTGGTCTATATGGAGAAATTAAATAACAATGCAAACAGAATAATTAAACGTGAATGCAAAAACAAATAAATGCTATGCAATGCAAAACCCTTCCCCAAACCAAATCACACAATGTTCCCATTGTGCAAAATCATGTATAAGAAGCGAAAAAAAGGAAATGAGAATTTGCATTTAAAGAACTACAACTAAATAAGACATAAGAGAAAAAGATGTCGGGAACTCACAAGACTTCATGCGCGAACGGAAACCTCCCCAAACCAGCGCGAGCTAGGAGGTTTCGGTAGCCAGCAGTGCTACCATAAGATACGTGAAAGACAGAAAAGCAAACATCATTCGGAAATAAAAGAATTTGGGCGGGAAAAATGTGCATGGAATTTAAAGTAGAAGAAAACGAGAATCAAGTGTAGCGGCCTTGGTGGTCGACCGACTGATGGGACAGGTCGACCGACCAACTACTCAGCGAATAGTGCTTCTGGAAATCTGCAACCCGGTCGATCGACCAATGGAACCGGTCGACCGACCATTGCACCTGATGCAGCAGTCTTGTTTTCTTCGAAATAACTCAATAGATTGAATTATCATGGTCTACAAACCTGCAAACGCACAATATTACGCGCCCAAAATTCGCGCAAACCCAATAAAAACAGTCTATAGTCTTAAAAATCCTAAAGTAAACCAAATAAAATACGTAGTCTCGCAAACTTAAAGCGGGAAATAGTCTAAAAAAATGCAATAAAAAGAATTGTCTTAAAACTCAAGCAATAAAATGTGAAAGTGTTTATCCGCGAAAACTGCGGGATAACTCCGACCATGGCCTTTGGCTAGATGCGATCGCCTCGGCAATACTAATCTCAAAGAGATGGAGACCACCCATCTCCATCATCTAGGCAACTCAATGGATCATCGCAGACTACGGCCTCCCATGCTCTAGTATCGTCCGGCTCATCGAACTCCAGATCATACTCCATGCCTCGCTCTGACTTCTTCAAAGCTGAAAAATCAGGTGGCTCTTTCTTCCCCAAACCAGCTCCTGAAATAGTCAAAACAACAAAATCTTCCTCCATCTTGCTCCCAATCTGGGGCGGAGGTGTTAGAGCAGTAATAAGGGTAGGAATAAAGGGTGGGACATCATCAATATTCACATAATGTACCTCATCTTCTGATTTCTGGAGCCGCTCAGGAAATGGAAGCTTTATTGACAACTCGACTCGCTCCTCTACTTCCTTCTTTGAAACATCCTTTGAATTAAGGACCTTATCCTTATCAACTCTCGGAAGTGACTTCATAGCTCTTGAAATGAACGACCCGTCAATAATTCGGGCTGAAGTATCACGCAAATCAACAACATCAAACTTGCGCATGTTCAAAATCCTCGTCACATTATCATTAGTTGTGGTGTCATGCAAATCAAGTGACGGATTTTCATCTGTGCAGGCATACTGGTCGGTCGACCAGTTGTGTTGGTCGGTCGACCATTGGAGCTTGGATCAGAAAGTTCCTGACTGTCAAAGTGTGCAGTATCATCAGGTAGGTTGGTCGATCGACCATGGGATACAGTCGGTCGACCATGAGTACTGGGAACGTGATCTTTTTCCGCATCAGAAACTTTAATAAGCTTCTCCATATTTCCCGAATCCTCTCCTTGCTTCACGGGTCCATCATAAGAAAGGCCACTTCGGAGATTAATGGCATTAATGGTCTCGATAGGCACCTCAAATTTACTTGGCGAGTTAGCAACTTGATTAGCTACGAAGATAGCTATTTGGCTTTCAATTTTCACCATATGAGCCATAAGAGCTTGGACTACCGTTCTCAATTCCGCAATCTCATTGGTGCTATGAACCAAAGCATTCTGCTCTGAATTTTCTTGCTTCAATTGTGCCACCTCAAGCTTTTCAGATTGAGCATTAACAGAAGCCTCAAGTGCCGCAACAGTACTCATCTCTACACTTGCTTTCACGATTTGTCTACTCTCTCCTTGTCGATTTTACATTCTGAGCTTCAAATTGTGCTATAATTCTGGAGACGTTGGACATCTTGGTGGAAGAATCAAAGGTACTCAAGCCTTCCCTTTGATGTTCTCCTTCCAAAATCCTGCTTAGATAGGACCTGAAAGACCTATAAAAAACAAAACTAAAGGAAAAAGATGAGAACTGCCTCAAGGAATAAATCCCTTGAGGCTGAAGACAGACTAAAATAAAAACAACTAAAACTAGCGCTGCCTCCCCGGCAACGGTGCCAAAATTTGATGCATGTCCTTGTGTGTACCAAAAATAATATTTATAATTCCAAACTACTACTAGCAAGCGGTAGTAAGGGTCGATCCGCATGGAGGTAGGGAGATAATAGTTGCTTTCAATTTTAGTCTGAGGGTAACAAAGAGGGGGATTTTGATATGAATAATAGCTAAACTAAATGCAAGTAAAATAAAAAGACAATAAGAAAAATAAGCAATGAAAATAAACGATGTGAACAAGTAATAAAAAGGAGCTAGGATGGTCGGGTCACTACAGCTACGATGGCACAAAAGTCTAGGTAAGTCTCGAAATACAGTCGTGGGTGATGGGTATGACAAGTCCTCTCGATCCAAGTCAACTAATAGCCCCTCTCGGTCTATGCTATTAGTCCCTAGGTGTCACTAATACTAACTTTCGTTCTTGACTAGTGATCCTAATGCCTAAATTACATTATCTTTCGATCTAGCAATTTAGCCGTCTTAATTCGTTAATCTAAGTCCTTCCCTATCTTTTGATCTACGGGTTGGTCAAAACTAAGCATCTAACAAGTCTCCGCTAGGTCTCAGATATTGCACTTGACGATTCAAACGAAGCAAATCAGACACGAAGGTGGTCGATCGACCAACTACCCCAGTCGATCGACCAACCGACTCAGTCGACCGACCAGATAAGCCAGTTGGTCGACCAAGCCCTAATCCGAGGGTAACCTATTCTAGTGCCATCTACGCTAAGTTCGCCTACATCCTAACAATGGTGATTTAGCTAGACATAATAACGATAATAACAACAATGGAATTCGTAAAAACTATAAAGGAAAACATGATCGAATAATTATAGCAATAATAACGCATAAACTAATCTAGGGTTCAAGGGTTCTAAACTAGCAATTTCTAAACTATAAACAAAGTAAATAAACTGAAGTAAGGAACAAGAATTACCGAAAATAAAAGAGGAATGAATAGATCCGTAATAAGAACTTTATTGATAACTAAAATATGAATTGAATGTGAATGAAAACTAAAGTAACGTAGTATGAAAAACTAGATTAAACTAAGCTAATGAATGATGATTAATGAATAGGAAGGGTTTACGTTATATAGGAATGTCACGTAAAACCCTTATTCCTAAACCTAATTACAATGGGCTTCCTCGTCTTTTAAATTGCGCATCAGATCGTGGGGTGGTCGATCGACCAATGAGACCAGTCGATCGACCACAGGCGCTGTACAGTAATGCATTCTGACGAATTCTGCAGCGCGCACCGATCTTAAAACAGCTGCCATTTCTTCGTTACTTGGTCAAATCAGGCGTTCTACGTGGCGTTAGAAAGCTAAGAGGATAAGCTTTCACCTACAATTGGAATCACTTGATTATCAGATCTATAACTCTAGATATAGCCATTTTAAGAAGCCTGCAATGTCGAGAAGCACTTCTTCGCTTGTTTAAGCTTTGCAACTTGTACGCAACCATGCTTTTGCTATCTTTTAGGCCTTGAAATGCGCACCAAGTTTGTTCCTCGATCATTCTCCTTATGTCCAATCCTAAGCTAAGCGCTCCGGGACAGATCTGGTCCATTTTCCACCGAATTCTTCACATTCCTACAAAATCACACGAAAAGGAAGAAATACCCGAAACAAGGGAAATAGTAGCATAAACTACTCAATTGAGCTCTGAAATGCGTGTGAAATGAGGTAAAAACATCGTATATTAGACACGCATCAATTACAGTATGGGTAGGATCTGAGTCTTAAATGGGTCCGCTCTTTTTCAAAAAAATTCGTTAATTTCTTCATCCTCTAAAAGTACTTTCACTATTAAAATTACATAAAACGCATTAGAATGTTTAATATAATTATAGATATAAAAATAAGTTGATATTTTTCATGATAAAGTAATAAATTACCTCGTAAGTGATTATTTGTACGATGAAAAAGTTATTTGGTTTTTCTCGAATATGTAAATTATGTTGTAAATTCGTTAATGATTATAAAATAAGAAAACTGACAAAAGAGAGTTGAATAAAAGATAGTAAAACATGACTTCTGTAAACGTTAGCTATTCTTATATATCTAAAAATTTAAAAATAAAATAAAAAATATGGGTCTGGGTAGGATCTGGATTTTAGTGAGAAGATCCACATCCATATCCACGTAAATTTTTCTAGATCCATATCCAACCGATATCCATTGGATCCATAAAAATGAGATCTATATCCGCCCCATCAGGGTTTGATCCAGCTGATATGGGTAGGGTCCCAGATCCACTGCCACCCCTAGCAACTAGTATAGTTCGCAAATGCACGGTATTTTTAGATGGTGATATTATAAATTATACTCCCTCCTAGTCTTGATAACCTTCCCTATTCAAGGTTGGCACAAGATTTCAGGGTTTGACTTAAATAAGCAAGTATTATTGTGGGGTGAGGTGATTGACCAAAAATTCTCCAAGGGAGGTTTTGAACGCATGCCACAACGAAACTAAAGAACATCTGATGACGTCTTCAACCTTCGGTTCACGTAATTACCTGGACGAGATACCAATGCTCCTCTAATAGGAGTTGGTCATGCAGATCTGGTCCTTCCGACCACTCCTTCCATATGCAGTAAAGGCAATGTTGTACAACGTCAGGAACATACCTGGCCTGACTATGCATGGGAGCTGGCTGCCTCCGACCATTGGTCGGACGTACTGGATGGAATACATCAATCTGCCACGTGTGCACCCATACTCGTATACATACATGTTTTATATACATAACATTGCTCTTCGGAGATAAGAATCATTTCTTTACTCTCTAAGCTATTTCACTTTATCTCTCTACTATTGGTCGACACGAATAATTCCTACAAGAAATTCGGTTGGCGCCATGGAGATGCATAACCTAACTAAGTGTGGAAGGGGCTTTCCTCGCAAATCCCCCAAGACTAGGTTTGTTGTTCCTTTCCAGTAGAATCAATGAAAGCGAGAGCAAAGGAAGGACAACACGTCTGCATACTCAATTCAGATCCAGCATCTAGTCTTTCATTCATCTAATTAGTTAAATCTCATGTATTTTTACTCAATTATAACTATCACATGTAAAATAAATAGACAAAAAATATCAATCCACTAAAAAAGACGTTTTACAATAAATTATTAGGAGTTCTCACCCTCAAACCAAAAAAAAAGGAAAAATTACGAATAACTACCACATTTTTTTTTTACAAATTACCACCACGTATTTGCGTTTTTACACATAACACTCAAACTTCAATGTATATTTCCCAATCACCGTCGTATATTCATCCGAATATGGTTTTTCTTATTTTCCGACTTATTAAGTGACGATTTACATAAAATTGTAAGGCTACCCTCATTGAGTGGGGATTCTCTGTCCCAATGTGTGTGCCACTCCAATCATCTTCTAACACATCAACAAATTTATATAATTATTGTAATATTTTATTTTGCAACAAGTAATGTGTCAAGAGGTGAATGGAGTGGCACACACAATGTGACACAAAAGTGGGACAAAAGATCCTTACTGACCCTCATTGCTTACACAAACATAACACACATTTCAGATTAGAAACATGTTAACACGTTAGAAACACCAAAATTTATATGATTAAGTTAGGGTTATCTTTTTAGGCTAAATTATTGTTTGAAATGGGGATGAGATTATAAATTTGGGGATTTAGGGTTAGAGAATGAAATTTATACGAGGGTAGCCTGAAATGTATTGAATCAATATGTTATGTTGGTGTAAGCAATGAGGATAGTCTTGGAATTTCATGTAAATCGTCACTTAGTAAGTGAGGAAATAAGAAAAACGACACTCGGAGTACAAATATGGTGGTGATTAGGAAATTTATATTGAAGTTTGAGCGTTATTTATAAAAACGCAAATACGTGGGTCATAATTTGTAAAAAAACATAAATACTTGTATATTTTTCAAATAAAAAACAATAAATTATTTTGAGAGTGAGGGTGTCGTAGGAGAAATAGGATTAATCTCGGTCTGCCCACCACTTTATATCCCGTTTTTGTTCAATTTGTTTCTACTGAATTTCGTATTCTACAAATACAATTGCAATTCTGGGCACTTTCCTGTTAAGCATGTGAGTTGTTCTGCAACCTCAGCTTCATCACTTCTCATTAATTAATCTTGTTTTAGTTTTATTCAGTTTCTTTTCCTGGGTTTTGCTGTGGTTTAAGGGTTTTTACTTTTATTCTCCTGAATTTCCATGTATGACTCGTGTTTATTGAAATCAATTCTATATCATGAATTTCATAAATTTATCGTAAAACGGGATCTTTTGGTAATCACTTTTAAGTTTTACCCACCAATTAGAGTGTATTTGAATCCGTTTTACAATTATATTGAGGTAAAACAGCCTTACACAAGACCTACCCATGGTTATACTCTCTCTAGTCTGTCTCTCCTCTTCTTAAATTGTAGTATTTGTTGCTTGATTGAGATATTTGGTCAAAAGATAGAAACTTTTTCGACAATTTTATAAACCCGAATACCTCATAATTGATACTAGCAACTAGTAGTAGTTCGGAAAGTAGTACGGAGTACATAAATCTGCAATTCCAGCTTCCAGAGTTATGAATTTGTTGTAACATTGTTTCTAGAGCTTGTTATTATTCTTCTACTCTCTATTCTTATTGTTGATCGCAATTCGCCTGAAAACTGCTGTGACTTTGTGATACAACCCTCGTGATGATGCTATATTGCTATTAGTGTTACCCTATTACTTGCTAGACTCATTGATGCACTAGCCAAAATGCCCACGCTACCTAAGATATGATTTTTCTATGGAGGACATTAACGAGGCATACTATTTCGCAATTTTATTTTTTACTCCAAGTTGTTTTATTTTACCCTTCTTTTTTATTTATTATACCTAGCTTTTAGTTCTTTACAATCATAATCAAGTTTATGGTATCATTACACAGATAATTTTATTTTTGGAAATAAAAAATTGTTTGGAAAATTGTACGCCTCGTGTGCATGGTGTGCCTTGCACCTTATTGCCAGAAGCCTTTATTGCCTCAGCATGCTTCGCTCCTTTTAAACTAAGCGCATTACTGGGATTCTTCTCGTAGGGATACAATATTGGATGGTTAAATTTCCTTACATTTTATAGGTTGAATAAATTGTGTGTTTCAGTTTGGGGTGTTTTGTTTTGTCGCAAATATCTGTTTGATGTTATGTGTATGCATTACTATGCATCTCAGTCTCTAATGGTTGTCTAATATCATCATCAATCAGCATTGATTTACAAGAGGTTAACAAATAGTTTTTTTTTTCTTGCAGATAAAGGTGGTTCTCCCTTCAAAGTCAGTCAATCAAGGATAAGCGTAAACCAAAAACTTGATACATCTGTGAGGGGGCTTATGGCCACTATGGATGTCAAGAACGTATCTTGGGTTGAGCATATGCGTCAAAAGTTTGAGGCTTTGTATGTGGAAGTGGACGAGACTATCTATGAGGTATCTGATATAACACTTTCATTTTCCTTTGATGTTTAAAAGTATACATCCTTTGAACTTACGGAAATCTCTTGGCTGGATGTACTATATTAGTTACAAACCAACATTAATATTTTTACCTCTCATTTAAGAGAATAATATTTAGGAATATGACTTAACATAAGGGGTTTTCAAGATGGACCAGTTATTGTTTTCTTTCCGCCTATCCATCTTTGAATAGTTTGCTTTTCAGGAGCTGATGTTTTGTTTTTAGTTATTATAATTTCATGGTACTGGATACTGTCAAAGAAAGTTGGCTTATAGAACTATATGTGCATCTTGTATCGTAAATTCGTAATGTAGTAGGTGCGGGTGCATTATACAACACAATTTTCATTACGGGCATCTGAAAACAGTCTGTTTTTTTAACACGAGGCTAAGGCTGCATATGTCAATCCCCTCTTAACCTGCCACAATTGGGGGCCACTGAGGCACTGTATTAATGTTGTTGTTTTAATACAGGATACAGTCAAATATGTTGGAGATCACATGCGGACTGTTGGAGATCACGTGGCGACTGTTGGAGAAACGGTCAAGAATTTCTGCTCAGAAGTTATGCAGGATTTGCGTGCTTCATCTTCAGTAGATTCAGCAGAAGAAAAATACGCCCTTCTGACTGGGGCTCATAATGGTGACGTTTTAGCCTGTAAAAATAAAAAACTAGATAATGAGAATGAATCTATTGATGATACATCTGAACAAATGGGCAAAGAAACTGATGGTTCTGCTGCATCAAATAAGTGTACTGCTGAGAATTCTCAAGGCCAGTTTGCTGACTCTGTCACAAATCAATCCACTACTGTCGAAAACTACTTAAACAATTGGCAAGAGTTTGATTTTCCGCTAAAGTCACTCTTTGATCTGTCCCTTCAAGATTCTGTGAAGGACTTCACTTCCAGCAACTCTCAGAATGAAACAGATGAATCCCTATGTGGGTGTAAGGACATCGCTGCTATTGAACCTGCTGCTGTAAGAGTGAGTAAAAGGAATGAAAATGAAGTGGAGATCTCTAGGGATATAGAGGAAGGATTTCCGGTTGCTAGTGTTGTAAAACAAAGTCAAACTAAAAAGACCCCTATTGGGGATATATCTACAGTTTTATATGGTAAGCATCTAAATATCTTCCTATTTTAAATAATCGTTTACTTGCATCAAGATTCAAGTCACATACCTGGACTACTTGCACGGGGTTATCAAATGATGTTGGAACATAACACGATGCATGGGCGGAGCTATTATGCCGGAAGGGATAACGCCTCAAATCCTGAAAATCTGAAATATTGGGAGGGAAATAAAATTTGCCATGCAATTCTTGTTAATGATAAAAAAGTTAGGACATGCCCGGTGGACCAATAGGATTGGCCAGTTAAGATAGTTATAGATACAAAACAGTGACCAAAATTTGGGCATCTCCTCCCCTTATTAGCAAGTGACTGACTAGTTACTAGAATTGCTGAAGATAACTAGGTTTAAAATTTATGAAGTTAAGACAAAGATGTAGCTAAAAGTGAACGAAGTCTCTCATTGGTGTTAGCCAGATTTGCATTGCTGACTTTGTGGTTTTGTGATGTAGTTTATGCTTTTTTTTTTTTTTGGGTGCAGACTCAGTATTTGCAGTGAAAGCTGATGTGGATACTATCAGCGTTGATAATGTGGGGAATGTTGTGGAAGCTGGCAATGAATTCACTGTGTTTAACCCAGGTACTCACCAATAATAGCTTATGTCTTACTCCCTCCATTCAACTCCACTTTGCAACTTTCTATTTTGCGCACTATTCACAAGCGGACATTCAACTTCAATTTTCTCTCGATACATAAGTGAAAATATATTCCTGTGGGATCTTATTTGATTCGTCTCTAAGAGTACATTAAAAATATCTAACTTTTATAATTTTTGCAAATACGCAGCTAATGATATTTATCGTGTAAAAGCTGCGTTGGCAAACGTGATAAAAGAAACTTGTAAAGCGGAGTTGAATGGAGGGAGTATTCTCTTGTGTTGCTGAGGAAGAATTAATTTGGCATTTGTATGGCCTGCCAAATAGGGCCTATATTCACAATTAAACTCATGATGTACTGGTTGTGATAGGAAAATTAGTTTTAACTGTCTTTCCTTTACTAGTTCAAGTTCTTAGCCGGTGGATAGGAAAGGCAAAAGGAAAGAGACAACTAAGTGTCATGACTTTCAATTGTCATGACTAGCTTGATAAAGGAAAGAGAAGGAGGTGCATGGCTCACAATTGTCTTTATAGGCTGTTTAGTGCAAAACCTTCAATCCATGCGTCATCCTCTCCTTCAACGCTCTTATTAGCACCTTTATTTATGCTAACATGTTGCACACTTTGGCATATGATTTAACGGCTATGTTCCTTTCCGTGGTCTAGGACGGTTGGTCAATTTTCTGTCTAATGGTTGGAGAGAGTGTGTATTGTTGCAGTTAGGAATAATGTGAGTCTAGTGTCTACTGACTGCTAGGTAGAGTTAGGAATAGCAGTTTTTAATCTTCGGGAATAAGTTTAGGTCCTTAAATGAAAAAGGAGTGGTGGTTTAGGTTCTTTTCTTGGGTTAATTCTCCTTTCTTAGTACAAGGTACTTTGAAACAAATATTCAGCTCTCAACTCCTATTGTGCATAGTGGATTTACTTCGTAATATTTAGATCAGTGATTTTGCCAAGTTGAGGGGTCATAACTCATAAGCATGTTCTTTTTATTACCCTAGATGTGATTTAATAGAATTGTGATTCAACACTATTCAGTGTTTCAGATTATGTGCATTTGAGGTTGATATTTACAGTTTAAAAGGGTTTTCAGGTATCTCATGTTAATCGGGTTGGTTTTTCAGTTTTGGGATTGGTTCTTTTTTTGGGGGGGGGGGGGGGTGAAATCCTTGACGTCTGCCAAATCCTGGTTCTCTTGAAGGCAATTGCAGTAAAACTTGACTATCCCTACAACCAAATGCTATCCATATTTTTACTTATATAGGAGTACGAAGTTAAGACGCTGTTAGCACTTAGGGATTTATGAAGTCGTGGATTAATAAACAATAATTCCATGGTTTCACTTTCACTTTCACACAAATTGTTACTTCAATCAAGTACGGACTACGGAGTAATAATATTCTGATGACACTATTGCTTTGTTACAATATATCTGGATTGATAGTAGATTTACACTAATTGATTCGTATAATATCATCAAGTTCTTGGCTTGCTCATGAAATTAGAACTGCAGCTGCAAATTTGCAAGGGGGTTCAAAGCTTGAAGAATCTTGTATCTTGGTAGAGAAAGATGACCAATTTTCTAAATCAACTCTTGAAAACATGCCGAAATCTTACAAGGTATTCCCATTTCTAACTTTAGAGAAAAAAAAAAAAGTTCGAGCTTTGATTAAACAAAAATCTTAATTTCCAAATATACTTGTTTGAATCATTGATTAAACAAAAGTATAATACTGTAAACAATGACATCCTTGATTCATGCAGAAGAAGATCAAAGAGGCGTTTTTCCCCAGGAGATGGTCTAAAAGCAAGAGAGATCAATTGTCTGCTTCCATGGGCTCTACACAAATCGAGATTTCAAATACATCCAAGTCTTTCGAATCAGAGTGGGAGCTTATCTAGGTTTGTGATACCTATTTATCGGGAATGATCATTGTTAATAAGAGCGAGTAGCTTAGTTTTTACTACAAAGGCGCCCGCCCCCTCTCAGAAGGAGAATGGTGGCGTTCTCGTCAATAATTATGAGTTGAACAATGTATATGTACTGCTTTATTGAGGGGAGTTTTATATATTTGGATGGAAATCCAAGTACGAAAAGCCAGATTCATTCAATAACGTACGAGATTATTACATATGCAAAAGGGCCAAGTTTGAGGTCTCTGCTGTCAGTCTTCAATGTTGAAATGTTGTTGATGTTTTCTTACAATCTAAAACTTTAGATCTTTAGATCTATGATTGGGAGCTGACCTAGTTTAACCAGAGGAACCCAAGTGGATTCGGACTAGACTTGATGGTGGCGTTCTAATACTCCGTATACATTTTCGTAGTTGCCTTAGGTCGCTAACGCCAGGGGCTATGGACACAAAATATCTACTGAAAACTTCAGAGTTATTCAATTTTGATCTACATAACCACTATTGACTACATGTCAGTATGTAACCCTTGACAACCCTCGCTGCTACAATGAGTCTATTGTCTCAATTCTCCGCGCATACAAGATGCAACCGCAAAATACATAAAGAGTGTTTTCAGATTTACATACAACCACCTATTCCAAGTATCTGGGAAGACGCCAGTGACCAATCAGGATTACTTGAACGTTCCATTTCCAGCCCTTATACAGTGATGGATGTGCATCTCTTGTATAGGAAAACAACCCTCGATGATGGTGATCAACGATTAGGTTGTGTTGCACTGTAGTAACATTGCTCCATTTTGTGCCCGGGTTAAACACGTCAAAAATTAACTTGAGATTATTTGACGGCGGAGGGCTGAGGCCAAGAATAGACAATCAGATACTATTATCCGAGAAATACAATTCCAAGGGCAAAAAGCATACTGGACTAGAGGTTGTTTAGCTTATACTACAAACCTACAAAAACAATTGTTCTTTATACAACTCACATATACAAACCAGTTATCCATGCATAGCAATTAGCATGGGGGAACAAGGTGGAAGTAAGTTCTCTGTTTACAAGGTCACGATAGTACTCGAAAGGATTACAGATAAGCTAAGGTATTTATCATCAAAGCTATGTTAGCATAGTTGCTCTGTGAATATGAAGCCACTTCTTGTATTCTACACAAAATCCCGACAATGGAATTACCACAAGTTATACATATATGACTAGCACTGAGTAATCACTATACAACACTTCTTAGAAGATAAACACAAACAGAGTGCAGTACACAGGAAACATGTTGATAGGCTACGAAACAAATATTGTTGCATGTTCCGGGTTTGATTGCGAGCAAAGTCCTCCAACCGAATCATCCATACTCAATTTGCAAAGTAGGTTACTAGAGCATTGAATATATGAAACTAGTGGCGCTTTACGATTCTAGTCCGTATCCCAACTCCAATCGGACACTGAGCACGCAACAGTGAAAAAAAAGAAAAAACGGTACTTGATGCCAAAATTAAGAGCATGAAATTCCCTTATTCTTCTTCTTCTTCTTCTTCTTCTTCTTAAAAGGAAGCTCTATGTTGCGCAAAGATTTATTATTGCATCGGAGTAAAACCAAGCTGGGAACATAAACGCTCATGGAATCAGGTTCTAGTACAGGCAAAACTTTGTTTTCAATTTTATCATTTTTGCAGTCCCATGAAATCCAATTTCCAGCAGATGTTGCCACTGCAGTTTTACCATCTCCAGTAATCAGCGCACCTTTAATCATGCCCACATTATCGCCAAGATAGACATTAATTAATCTCCTCCAGGATTTTGGATTCCCATATTCCATCATCACCCATACGTTGCTGCCGGAATCTTTATAATTATTTTCCAAGACGTTGCCACCAGAATCTGTGCATGATACAGCAAGCTTATCCTCAACCTTTCTAACCGACATTAGGACAGCAAACGAATGTGGGGTCACAGTTATAGGCAGATGAAGATCACTGAACACGCCATTAGCTAAATCAAAAGTCAGAATAGTTTTGAAAATGGAAGCCCTCTCAGGTTTCCTCGTACAAATCCAATGAATAGCACCATTCAGATAAACACCACTACTCTCAAGGATAAACTTGCCACCTTCAATTGAAGTATGATCAGTTGTCAAGCCACTCTTGCTTAGGCTACAAACATCCGTATGAAGGTAGGTTGTGTTTGACTCCTCTATCCAATAATAACAAATCCTAACCACCTTATAGTCATGTGAAACAACATCAAACCCAAAACCAAAAGTATATTGTAGAAATCTTGAGTTCACACTCCTGAACTGTTTCTTATTGAAAGTTGGCACTTTGAGTGGCAAAGCAAGGGCTTTTCTGATTGAAGGGTTCCACAAAACCAGAGGGCTCGGAAATTTTGAGAAATAATTAAACAAGCTAATCACCCCATGGCAACAACCTACAATTACACCCATATTGTTCATTGGGGAATTAACTTCAGTCCATTCGTCTATTGGTTTATGAAGTGAATGCATGAAAAATTGAGAGTCAATCTTAAAAAGAGCTGATCTGGAATCTTTGGTGCTTGGATTAGATTGACAAGATAAATGGGTTGCAACAAAAGTTGGGCTTGTGATGAGGTAGTACCAGGATTTGGATACACACATGAAACGAAGCAAGGATTTCACAGGCAAGTATTTCAAGATTTCTACGATCAATTCTTGTGGAAAATCGTATTTCATTTGTCTAGCCATTTTTCTGTAGTACAAATGGAGAGGTGAATAAGGTATATTCGCTTCGTTATTTAGACCTGCCTTACCCATGGAAAACCAACTCAAATGCAGAATTCAGAGTTTCAATTTTATCACCCAATCTTGAACGATACCCCAGCACAACAACAACGTTACCCCCAGCACCTCAACAACAGTTCTCGCAAATCACGAGAAGATAAGGACTGTCTCCAGATGACCCAATGTAAAAATTGAGCCAGAATTGAATCGTGTAACAATTACTTACAACCAAGCCTGAATCAGAAAGAGAAGATTATGAACTCAATACATAGCTAAGCAAACCAGTTGCTGTAACAGATTATAACAATGCATCAACACCAAAGTTTACAGCTTGAATTACAATGACATCTTATGAAATTACCATCAAAATTCTCCATTAATACCACAAAAATATGCAAAAATAACTGCTTCTCTCGTGTCGAAAAACTCGAAAATCAAATTCAAACATTAACCCCAAATCATACTTGGGGATTAATTACAGTTGAAATGAATAGCTAATTAAACTCAGCTTAAGAGAAAAATTATACTTGGGATTCATGTTATTAAATCAAGAAGAATACAGCAAAGTTGGAAAGTTACAATTCACAAAGTAAAGAAAGTGAAATTAAGAATGAAAGTAGAAATGATGAATCACCTGGTTGATGAAACAATCAATCCATCGAGTTGTTTGTGCAAGGGAAGTCCCAATTACAAAACAAGTTGGATGATAAAGTTGTATAAGATCTGATCTGATTTCTCTAAAACGAAGCAATGGAGACAAATATGGTTAGTGTTTTGGATCCAACTAAACGGCTAAACCCTATACCCAGCTCTAGCTAGCGAGTCTGACTCAATCAGAGTGATCGGCCCAAATTGACCCCGATTGAACCCGAGAATATTGCAACCCGAAATTGGCGCGACTCGATGACGACCCATAACCCCCCGATATTCAGTGACATGAACCGAAACCCGATCCGAACCCTATCTTAACCCAACCCAAGTTTTGACCTGATCCAAACAAAGAGGCATTGTTAACTTAAGCAGAGTTTATAGCTCCATGTAATGCTGCTAAGGAAGCGGTTTGGATTGAAAAGTTCTTAACTGAACTTGATGTAGTTCTTTCAGCGAAGGAAGATGTTCTTTTATTGTACATCGCCGCTATTGCACAGACCAAGGAACCAAGGTCACACCAACGATCTAAGCATGTACTGCGAATGTTTCAGTTGACTAAAGAAATTATTGAACATGGAGAAGTTCATGTAACACCCTCATCTACCAAAGAGTCTTACCAAGGCCTGTCTGTGGACATGGGTCACCTACACGCCAGCCCGTGGACATGCAGCAGTCGGAAAGCCACGCTCGGTGACGTAGAAATGCTTTCGACCGGATCGCTTTAGATCGATTTGTTTCGTCTCGGTGAACGTCTCGAAATGATGCTAGAGATGTTCAGAGTCACCACCAAGCAATTATGGAGTGCTTGGACACCGTTCGAGGACAATGTCCATACTAAGTGTGGGGATGAGAAGTTCTAACATTTAACATTCTAACATCTAACCCTTATTTCAAAAAAAATGATAAAAAATTTAAAAAATTCAAAAACATGTTCTTTCCCTTGTAGTGTAGAATTGTATATACTAGTTTGAATGGCCGTGCGTTGCAACGGGGTAATTAACTTATTTATAATGCAAAAAAAAAATGTTATAAGAGTTTAGTGTTTACATTCTATGTCTAATGATTTGCTTACATATTATTAAAATATCTCTTTCAAAAAAAAATAAAAGATTAATATATACGTGGGTTAACTCTTATTTATAATCATATAATCACCCCACCTTATACTAATCTTTACATGTGGGACAATTCTACTATTTATAAGTAAATTACTCACCAAACTTGGATTATTTTTCTGATGTGGGACAATTCTACTATTTATACGTAGTATATATTCATCAAACCTGCATTGTTTGTTAATGTGGGACAAATAACATACTCAGAATTACACCATCTTTTTGCACTTAGTTCAACATCCAACCAGGTCCCGAATATCGAATACGGACAAATGCTACTCATTATATCTAATAGTTATACTTAAATTTAATAATATGATCAAGTACTCTCCATTAATATTTGTACGTTGTTTTTCTTCAATTTTTTTTATCATAATTGAGATACGGAAATTTCCTGTGGTACCCCTTAATTTTGTCAGATTTCCCATGTTACCCCTACTTTTAAGAATCTGCCTATGGTACCCTTGAGGTTCCGTTATTTTGCCCATGGTACCCCTAATGTAAAGGTTGTTAAATAAACGATAAGTTTGATGGCATGGCAATAAAATAACAACTAAAAAATAATACCCCCTTTATTGTTTTATTGGTACAAATATCTCTCTCTTTTAAATGAAAACTAGGTAGTATCCCGCGCTTCGCGCGGCCTGTTTTAAAATTTTATTATTATAATTGAAGAAAAATAACATAATTTATATATGACCTTTAATATTTTTAACTATAATAAAAATAAATCAATAATGTTTATAAATTATTTTATGACTGATCAAATATCATATTAATTAAAATAAAATTTATTCGAATAATACAACAATCAACATTAAGTTCTCAATTTATATCATTTCACTATACGTTATGTTCTAAATCAATTAATATTTGTTCAAAATATTGTGAATATAATTTTATACTTCCTCCCATTCACAATAAACCTCCCATTTCATTTTGGCACAAATATTAAGGAAACACACTACCCCACCATATAATTAAATTTGGACCACACAAATACACTACCCCACCATACAATTAAATTTGGACCACACAAACACTTACCAAAAAAGGAAATAGGGAGGTTATTGTGAATAGACGGAAAAGGAAATAGGGAGGTTTATTGTGAATAGGAGGGAGTATAATTTTTAGTTTTTTATGTATAACGTGTGATATTTATGTATCAAACCTATAGAGTTCAAACTCAACTTATTCAAATGTTTTCATTGTGTCTTACACGTGTTATGTGTCAAACATATCTATAAGAATTGCACCTTTTGTATTTTTCAACAACTATATATAAATGATGTTTAAGAGTTTATCTGTAAATAAAATAGGTTAAACTTTCTTAAATAATATTTTTTGAGGTTTAACTTCAAAGTATTTAGAAGATGACATATAATATATTTAGACTCTTAATGTGTGTCCTTAGGGCACACGTTAGAAAAACCCTTAGCTAAAAGTAATATTTAGCTAGTCATGATTAATATTTATACTCGACGTATACATATTTTAATTGAATATATTAAAGAAACACATAACGTTTTTTCTACTTTTTCATGTCGTTTATAATACTATATTATTTTATCATCATTACTTTTGTTTTGATTATTAAATGTACTCGCGATCACTGTGTACATACATACTCGTTATCACACTATTTAAACCTATCAAAATCTCAAATATATTCAGTTTTTCGCAATATTCTTTTTTCATTCCCACTTAAAACTTACTCCCTCCAATTTCCTATTATCTTTCCTCTTTCCTTTTTCACACAAGTTTGATTATCTTCTCTCTTTCTTTTTTTGGTAAGTTTCATTCATTTTTTTTATTAATTTCTCTCTCCTAAAAAATCAACAACTCTCATTACTTTATCTATTCTTTATTCATCATTCATTCTTTATTATTTCCTCTCACCTATAAATTTCACAACTTACAATACTTTATTCTACTTTATTCCTTCTTTCTTCCCCTTTCTTATTTTTTGTGCCCAAAAGAAAGGGGAAGATATAAGGAAATAGGAGGGAGTATGTTTTAGTAGTTTTTTTAAGTTATGTTTTTAAGAAATACAATGACTCTTCCAAATATATTTTTCTTAAGATTTAATAGTTTAAGTTTTATAACTTTCTCAAAATGTCTTTTTACGTAAACATAAAACATTATGAGACACTCATTTTAATCATCTCTACAAATAAAAATATTTCAATAAATATAATGAAAATTATACTCAATTTGAAACATTTTTCGCAATGAACGTAATTATTCACGTTTTAGAATTTATATCAAAATAATTTTTTAATAAATTTAGGATCAAATCACCATAATTATTTAATTTAATTTTATAATAAAATTTATTAAATTACAATATATTTTGCTGAGATTTATACAGCATTTATTATGTTTATATTTAATGTTCAGCTGTAATTAATACTTGTATTTAATGCTGGGTTGACACGTGGCGCATCCATAACGTTTCAACCCAGTTTTATATATATATATAAGATTTAATTAACTATATCATTATAATATTGGAAATTTCTCATGGTAACCTTGAACTTTGATAGATTACAAATGGTACCCTTAATTTTAAGTTTCTACAAATGGTACCCATGTGTTCACCTTTTTCTTTCCCAGAATACCATTTGACAACTTCCGTCATAACACCATTACTCCTATGACTTGTGATGCTTTTTTCTTTTTTATCTATTACACAAACACTTCATCATCTAATTCCTAAATCCATATTTTATTTGATAAACTAACATTTAATACCTAAATAACAAAACACAGATAGAATGGCATGCTCAATCACTCATCTAGTTACTCATAGGAGTAACGACGTTATGAAAAATGTAAACACAAGGGTATTATATGTAGAAACTTAAAATTAGGGGTATTATGTGTAATCTACCAAAATTCGAGGGTAACATGAAAAATTTCCGTTATAATATTGACCATTTTATCGCTATTTATCCCATCTAAAAAAATGTTACAACTTTAAAATTTTAACATTTAATTCAAGATTATATTTAAAGTCGCTTATATAATAAGTATACTTTGAGAGATTTAATATATTTGGGGTGATACCTAAGTTCCAAGGATAAATCCTATTTATAATCATGGGATCACCCCACCTTATGATAATCTTCTGATGTGGGACAATTCAACTATTTATATGTAGTATATATTTATCACACCTACGTTAATTTTCAATGTGAGACGAATAACATATTTAAAAGTACACCATATTTTTTGAACCTAATTCGACATCCAACCCGATTTAATAATAAGCAAATACTATATTATCTATTAATATTCATACGTTTGTTTTCTATTTTTTTTTATCATAATTAAAATATGTGCAAATGATATGAACCTATACTCTAATGATAGAATTTTTTTAACACAATTCTAATTATAATATTTAAACGTAGTATTTACAACACGTACATTATTTTTCAATGTGGGACATATAAAATCTATAGGTAGAAAATATAATGTTATAAACTTTTAAGAGCTCTCCAAGTACTTAAGAGACTCAAAAGATTTTGAGTTGATGTCCAAGTTCCAAGGATGCCTCCTATTTATAATCATAGAATCACCCACTTTATGCTATATTTCGATGTGGGAAAATTCTATTTTTTATATGTAGTATGTTTGTCACACCTATATTATTTTTCAATGTGGGACATATAACATACTATGAAATACACCATCTTTAATATGTGCAAATTATATGAAATCTATATATACTCTAATGATAACATTTCTTACCGTGAATCTAATAATATTATTTTCATAATTTTTTTACCGACATTATTTTGCCAAATGAAATGTAAAAGTTTTTATATAAAAACTAGAAATATCACTTGAATATAAAATAAGAAATACAGAGTATATATTATTGTAGATACCTCATTTCTGCACCTCCCGCAAGCCACCCGGTGATGATTGGGCCGCATGTTTGGTACACGGAACGATTTGTGACAGTTCGTAAGTTTATCGTCAAGTGATCGCTCAAACACTTATGTTTACCTCTTAATTGTCATCTACGTGCCGATACGGTCGTTTTGGCAGTAATTAGAGTACATTTGGAGTCCGGGTCAAAAAAACCGTCTTCATTTTCTAAAACCGAGTCAGAATGTTCTGGAATGTTCCGGATATTTTTATTCCATATTTTACAATCTTTTAATCTTTGGCAAATAATTTCTCGTAATATTCACACAAAATATTAAGGAAAACAAGATTAATCTGTTATTCCATAACCAAAACACGGAAATCTTTCTTCCGCAGGAGGAAACCACTTGGGAAAGGACGCAGCAGGTGCTGCGCCTCTTCCAAGAGACGCAGTGCCTGCTGCGCCTCTTCCCAAGTCCTTTTCTGCGTATTTTTTTCGTATATTTTCATATCTTTTCGAGATTCACTTCCAAAGTTTCTCCGAAAACCCTAATTTCCTCTGCGTGATTAGTATAAATAGAGACCTCCGGTCTCACATATTTCTCACGCGAGTGTCCGCCCTTCTCTTCTCCCTTTGCATTTTAGACCACGTTCTTACTTTTTGGCGTCTACGTGCTTGAACATTCGACCACGTAAGCTCGGATCCTTCTGAGTACCAGTCTCGTTTTGCATGACCGACCAATTTGACCAACTCCACCATAATCAACTTTAATCAATCTGTTTATTTCCTCTTACGAGGGCACTTTCGTCTACATTCGAGTCGAGCATCACTAAACGTATACTTAGTTCATCTCGTTTCGTCAAACATGTAAGTCTGAGGGTGTATAATCCCTATTTTATTTATTGTTCTTTATTTATTGTAATCACAATTGTAAGATTTATGTCGAAAGTATTTCTAAAACCGATTTATAAAACCATGCTTTAAATCCTTTTTTACGAATTACCAAAAGATGACCGTCGAGAAAGGACGCAGCAACTGCTGCGCCTCTTCGAAGGGACGCAGTACCTGCTGCGCCTCTTCGTGAGGCAGCCGCAGTTCCTACTTTCTTTCTTCTTCCTTCGTCTTTTGTCAATTCGTCTCTTTTAGTTCGTTTGTTCTTTGATTCTTTGACATAATAATTTAAGCATAATAATCTGACATATCATTAATAAATCTTTGGAAATTAATTCATCTTTTAATTCCCGACTTAAATCCCAAGTAATTCATATTTGCGGGTTTTCGTCATCAAATCAAGTTCGGGTTTTAGAGATTCGATTTACCCATATTGAATTTCTGGAATTCATCTTTGGTATATTTTCATTTGTTATTCATCGTCACCATCATTAATTCGTCTTTAATAACTTGCTTAACTTAATTTAACCCAATTAGTTTGTTAATTTGTAATTAATAATTAATAATCCTTTTAATCTTGTAAATAATTCATCCTAATCGGTTTCATCCATGTTTATTGCTTTTATGACCCTTATTCATATGTAAATAACCTGCTAATCACTTTCATCTGAGTCAATTATTTATAATCAATCATTAAATTCACCAACGAATATTAACGAATTGCAATTCCGGCTTCACAGCTAGAACTGAGCCAAGGAACGGACGCAGCAAGTGCTGCGCCACTTCCAAGGGACGCAGCTCTGCTGCGCCTATTCCTGGTTGATTTCTGTCTCTGAACTCCAGTGTTGCTTTGCCTTGTTTATTAATTACGTATTAATTAACTATTATTCGTATTATCATCCTAATTTCTGTTTGTTAATTTACTTATTCTCTCTTTCCTAAGATTATCCGTTTTAAATGTACTTTCGACATAAATCAATTTAATCCAATGTAGTTATTGTAATTTTCTTCATTGTATTTTTACTGTATTTCTTTTATCGTATTGCTTGTATGCTCTCACATGTAATCGATCTTAAACCCTACTTCGACTCAATTGTATGTTAAATTACGTGTTCACCGACTTAGTTAATTCTCACATGCTAGGATTAATTTAATGGATGTTGCATTGCATGCATATAATCGACAATATATCGAGTATATACAATTTTCCCTAATCATTGGTAGAGGCCGCTATCGAGGCGGGCGGGATTATGTGTTCGATCAAAAGAACTTCCTAATACGTACCCTCACCCCTTACTCCAGATCTCTGTGAACATCCGTGTTCATTGGCATCCACGAGAGTCATTCTAGACATAGAATGCTAAGGGTAACGAGTTCTTGGTGTTCATGTCACTACTTTGTGTCTTGACATGGCACGAGGTATTCGAACGGTTTCCAATTTTCCACAATAAATTGGTGGCGACTCTACAAATGCAAACGCTTGTTCCCAAGCACCCCCATGGGCCCATTTTCACAGTTTGGCGACTCCGCTGGGGATAATACACTTACGTGTAGCCAAAAGGGTGAAACTTGAACAAGGTTAGGGAATAGTTTGTACAAGACAATTGTCGGTTTTCATAACTTGGTCTTCCTAGATCGTTTCATTCGGCCTTCCTAGGCCCAACCCAACCCATTCGACCAATCGTAAACGGTCCTAATTCTTATTTGGGCCTAAGGATGGATAGTGATTGACGTCATCCATACCATGGTACTTACTCTTGTTTGTATCAAGGACTTTCACTACTTGAGGAAATGGACTAGGAATCGTCCTTACTCCTGTTTGGTACGAGCCTCTCCACAGACTTTGGGTTTGATTGTTCGGTATGGCAACCCACCCTTTAAACCAAAACCCTTTTAAATGCACTTAGCATCCCGTTATAATGCATGTATAAATGCTTGTTCCATACGTGATCACCATTTCTAAAACAAACCATGACGATTTTTTTGTAAAATCAAAATCCTTCTTCAAAATGTAAAATTTTCATAAACTTGGGCCTAATATTAGCGCAAAATCAGTCGAAACTCTGTCCAATTGTCAAGTCAAAATTCGGGCGTCAAAACCCATTTCAAAACCTCACTTCGAGTCCACTCCTACAACTACACTAAAGTTGACTAGGACCGACATTTTTCAAACTTTGCCATTTCCTCAAAACTCACTTGACACAAGTGGCACACTCCCACTTCACGAGTCAAAACATTTCTTTTCGAGTAAATGTGCTAAAATGGTCGATCGTGTTTTGATTCGTCGTCGATCTCTTATTCAGTTTCCAAGATGCCTGAAACAAGCGACGTGAACTTCAACCAACTCCAGAATGGTAATGATCAAATCGTAGCCGCGCTAGCTCGTCTCCAAGTTACTCAAGACCAAGTGTATGATCGCCTTGACACCATTGAGGGCCGAATATATGCCGTGGAAACAAGGATGCCTCCTCGAGAAAGTGAAATGTCTGACGAATTTGTGAACAACTTCGGGGACGAAAACCCTCCCATAGGTATGACTGCAGCTGAGAAACGACTCCAATACTTGGAGGAACAATTGATGTATCTCAAAGGGGATGACATTTATAGGGAGAACAATCGCAAATATGAGGCTGTGAGTTCCAAGTTGCCAACCAACTTCAACATGACGGATATCCCTAAATTCAAGGGGCATGAAAACCCTTTGAACCATATCCGTGCCTTCAAGGATTACATGTACGAGATGTTATTAAGGATCTTTCCTTCATCTCTTGACACCATCCCAAAGCAATGGTTCTATTTGCTAGAGCACAATAAAATCGCTACCTGGGATGATGCCGCAATCGAGTTTGATAAACAATATGCGGATAATGCTGAAATCCAAGTCAACATGCGCACTTCAGAGGTTCTTACCCAAAATGACAAAGAAGGTTTCACCGACTTCCTAAATCGGTGGAGGAAGACTAGTACTCAACTTATTGAACGTTCGGATGAAGCCACCCTCGTGGAGAAATTCGTAGACAACCTAAATCCCATCTATGCAAATCATTTGACGTATCAAAACATCAAGACCTTCAAAGATTTAACCGTACTAGGGACGAGGATCGAAGATGACATCCGTAAAGGGCTCTTGTCCAAAACGATAGGTCGTGGATATCAAGGCTCAACAAGTCGTTCTTACGACTCTACTAGCAAAACTGATGAAGTTAACCTCCTCGAGCCATCTAAGAAGAGTAACCCTCCAAGGAAATTCACAAATTTAGGGGACACATATTCCAACGCTCTGAAAAGGTTGATGAAGCTGGGTAAATTTCAACCCATAGGCCCTACACCCGAACCAGAAAAGAAATCCAAGTTTTGGAATGAGAATTCGTACTGCGAATACCATAGAGGTAAGGGACATGATACAGAAAAATGCTACAAACTGAAAAATGTACTTCAAAATATGATTGAAGACGGTCGCCTACCAATACCACCTGGAGGTAAGCCTAACAACACTCAGAATCCTCTTGGAATTCTAGTGATTACAAGTGAGGAATCTACCATAGATTGTTCACACCTCATTTCTCCAGTCGAAAATGAAGTTCATGCAATAGAAAATGAAGGGAACTACTCCACCATTTCTCCAACCATCACTGATTTCATCGCATGGGTAAAAAGTGTGGATAGGCAAGTCGTGGAACTAGAGAGTGCAGTGGCAACCCTACGTGATCCCAACGCCACACCTAAAGAATGTGCACCACTAGTCTTCTCTCAAAACACCACAATGAAAGAAGTAGTAGCCATGGTAGATGAACTAGTCGACCAAATTATCCAATTAGAGGCTGAAATCATGAGAATGAGGGAACTTGTTACTGTCAATAGAATATGGGCCGATGATGATGAAGACGATTATCTCACTGAACACTACTTAGTCAAAGTCAGTGAGGAAATAGTCCAAAATTGTGAAGATCAAGATGTAGACCACCTCACTCGTTCGGGGCGCCCATACCAAAACACTTATCAAAATGGTCCCATAGCGAACGGTCCAACCAATGTGGTCATACCAAATGATAATGAAGAAGGCTCTACCGACCATTTGCTAAAGCAACTACAGAAGACAAAGGCTGATCTTTCAGTCTGGCAGCTAGTGGCAAGCTCATTCCCACATCGCCAAGCTTTACTGCAAGCCTTGGTTAAAATAAATGTGGCACATAACTCTACACCCGACGACGTGGTCAACTTGGTCTTCCAAGAATCACCAAAGCTAAGTAATCCTATTATTTTCTCGGACGAGGATTTGTCACCCTTCGGTGCTAATAATAATTTGGCTCTTTATATCACCGTCATCTGCTTAAAGAAGAATGTGCCAATGACTCTGGTAGATGATGGCTCTGCAGTCAATGTCATACCCTTGAAAACGGCATACAAATTAGGCATGAAAGAATCGGATTGGACTCCTACCAACAAAGGTGTTCGCGCATATGATGGTACACGACAAAAGGTAGTAGGACTTGTTGACCTAACCATAGCCACATGGCCGATTGAGCGAAGGGTCAACTTCCAAATAGTGGATATTGAGGCATCCTTTAACATACTTCTGGGAAGACCCTGGATTCACGCTTCCAAAGAGGTAACATCCACGCTCCACCAGAAAATCAAAATCCCACTAAATGGTAAGGTGGTGACGATCACTTCGTCGCCCATCAAGGCAGTAATCGAAAGAAAGTCAAGTAATCAAGTCCTTACTGATCCAGTACATGAACTTGGGGGCTTCCATATCATAAATGTCATAGAAAGTGAGTTGGCACCCTTATACTTCAATCCCTACTCTAACTTAGTGGTCAACCACATACTCAAAACCCAGGGATACTTCCCGGGAATGCCTTTGAATCCTATCCGAAGAAACACCTTTGCACCCTATAAGGAGGGTAACTCACAAAGAATACCCCTTGGACTAGGATATAAACCCACTAAAAAGGAAGTTCTCGAGATGCTCGCTCAAGTTCAAAACCGTAAGAACGTGGGAATCCAAATGCAACCCTACCTCCCTACCCTAAATGGATACTTCGTTAGGGAAGGAAGTCAAGATATATTCCACGGATTTCCTGAGCCTTGGCACTATATCGAAAGGAAGCTAGCCGGAATCAAGATCTTTCACGATTGCTACTTCATTCCTCCAGAAACAGTTCCTACCGTCAAGATTCGTCAAGCACCTTGCCTAGACGAACAAGCCGTGAGTCTACTATTTGGAGAAGATCGATTTGTTAGAGCCGCGCAGGATGAGATCATTACCATGATACTTCAAGACGATCACTTCAACCCTACCGCGTTAATCACATAAACCAACACCGATCAGCAGAAAGGATGCAGAAGATCGATCAAGTAGACAAACAATCAAGGAAGACTCTTCAAGCTCACTACTGGAAAAGAAGAGATGTTCAAAGGAGAACCAGAAGACGATGAATTCGAGTCAGATTCAGAGTCGGAGTCTAGAGAAGTTCCTAGATAATATCCTCCTGTCGTCATTCCCACTCCCCTCGTTTCTCCTAACTTGGTGTCAAATAGCAACAGTAGTTCGGGAAATGTCCCAACCGCTATCCCTTTTACCGCCACTGACTACATATCAGATGGCTTTCTTATTTCAACTTTTCTCAAATCTTAATATGAATAAATCAGGTTCTGCTTACTCTTCGTGTTATCTTGAATGCAATTCTGTTTACGATGATGATGAGGATGACCCAGACCCAGACTCAATCGAAATACCTCCCTACATAGCCAAAGAAATATTACAAGAGGGAGAAGGGGGACCAGTGATAGAGAATACTGAACCCATCAACGTAGGAACTGAACTAGAACCCCAAGAACTTAGGATAGGGACAACCTTGAGCCCCACCGAAAGGGCCAATTTTATAGACCTCCTACACGAGTTCAAAGACGTTTTTGCTTGGTCCTACAAAGATATGCCAGGGATCGACAGGGACATCGCAGAGCATAGAATCCCAATCAAACCAGGTTTCAAACCCGTGAAACAGAAGCTTCGTCGAATGAGGACAGAATGGGATCTCAAGATCAAAGAAGAAGTCGATAAGCAATTCAAAGCCGGGTTGATCAAAGTTTCCGAGTACTCAGAATGGGTAGCTAACATAGTACCCGTACCAAAAAAGGATAGGAGAATCCGTGTGTGTGTTGACTTTAGAGACTTAAACAAAACAAGTCTTAAGGATGACTTTCCTCTACCACATATCGACATATTAGTGGATAATACGGCGGATCACGCGTTCCTATCCTTCATGGATGGATACGCAGGATGTAACAAGATCAAGATGGCCTTAGAAGACATGCATAAGACCGCCTTTGTCACTGAATGGGGAACCTATTGCTACACGGTTATGCCATTTGGGTTAATCAACGCCGGAGCTACATATCAACGCACCGCAACTATGCTCTTACATGACATGATGCATAAAGAAGTTGAGGTATACGTAGATGACATGATTGTCAAGTCCAAGGAAAGAGAGGGACACATTGCGAACCTTCGCAAATTCTTCTCAAGGCTACAGAAGTACAACATGAGGCTCAATCCTCAGAAATGCGCATTCGGAATAACATCTGGCAAACTCCTGGGATACGTTGTTAGCCAACGAGGTATAGAAATAGACCCTTCAAAGATCAAAGCTCTAATCGAAATGCCACAACCTCAAACAGAGAAAGAAGTTAGAGGATTCCTAGGCAAGGTGCAATACATAAGTCGATTCATATCGAAACTCACCATGATCTGTGAACCTATCTTCAAAAAGTTAAAGGAAACAGATCACACCATGTGGGATGATGACTGTCAGAAGGCTTTCAATTGAATCAAGGAAATACTAGCCAAACCGCCAGTGCTCATGCCACCTCAACGAGATCAACCTCTTGGTTTATATCTCATGGTAACTGAAACGGTTATGGGCGCCATGCTAGCTCAAACTGTAGGAAAAGAAGAAATAGCCATCTACTACCCTAGTAAGAAGTTCTTGGAGTACGAGTGCAAATACACACCACTCGAGAAGACATGCCTCGCTCTTGTGTGGGCAACGAAGAAGTTACGCCATTACATGCTTAGCTACTCCGTCAAAATATTATCCCAAATGGATCCTGTCAAATACCTCTTCGAGAAACAAGTTCTCAATGGACGTTTAGCAAGATGGACTTTGATACTCTCAGAGTTCGATCTCAAGTATGTTCCTTTGAAAGTTATAAAAGGGCGCGCCGTTGCCGAATTCTTCGCAGAAAATCCCATCAATGATACTGTAATACCCGCCCTTTTAGGGACCCTTTGACCAGCGTTGACTGATCTTGGGAGCGGGAATAGTTCTTAGAAGTGCGTGCCAAAGCTATCTTGGGTTACGAGTTATGGGTGGTACTCGACAGAGTAGAGGCTACTCGATCGAGTAGCGTGGTTACTCGATCGAGTAGGGGGTCACTCGATCGAGTATGTGTGGTACTCGATCGAGTATCGGGTTTTCAGCGAGGGTTTTTAATCGCGTTTTGTTAAATCCGCAAATCATTTCCGCCTCATTCCTTCTATCCTTTAGTCGCCTCTTTCCCTTCCCTTCACCATAAAACCTCCATGGAAGCCCTTTTGAAGGTTCTTGTGCCTTAGGAGAGCATAGCTTTAGTCGGGTAGCGGTCTTTTGCCGGGTTTCTCCTTGTAGGTATGTTGTCATCATCATCCGTATCCTTGTCTTTACAGTTAGGGTTTGCTTGGTAGTAATAGATGTTGGTGTTGTGGTTATAGGCTTTGCTTGATTGCTGGATATGTCATATGTTGGCATGGATTGGTTGCAGTTTCTTAAAGGTAGGTTCGCCTACTCAGTTTCTGTAGATGGTCTAGTGTGTCGGTTGTTGATGTTGTATTGTGAATTGCTGATTGTTTGTCTCTGGTTCTCGAGATGCGTTCTCGGCTGAGTGGAGTCACTTGCGGGAGTGGCTTCACGCCCTAGTTTCGCCCTCCGTGGAACCCGCCACGGGAGGGGATGTGCACATTAATGGGACAGGGTTATCGCTTGGTATGATGAGCGGGGATTTGGTGGGTACGGCTGCGGTCCCCCACTTGCAGGGCTGGTCCAGTGGACAGTCGGTGGCGGAGATTGATTGGAGTGGGTGTGATTGTGTGTGTGACTGTTTATATTGTATTGTATTGTTCGATGTTGTTGGCTTTGTTGTGTCTTATCTCAGTACTGACCTTGTGTGGTTGTCTTGTTGTCTTATGTGTCTGTCGTGATCCCTTATGGTGAGCAGTCTGTCTTAGCAGGTGTTGATATCGTTGATAGCTGGAGTCCGGGCAGGGATGAGTCTTCACGAGATTTGATAGTTATAGCGAGTAGTCTTTGAGTTGTATCTTTTATATCGTCAGTTGGTTTTAAATCACTTGTAATATGACATAATAGTTCTTTTATCGACATTTGATTATTACTGTCCTCGGGCAACCGAGATGGTAATGCCCTTATATGCTAAGGAAGGCCTAGTTAAGGCTCCTCTGGATATGGGGGTGTTACAGATACACAAACGATAGACACCTGGTCGTTTCCGGATGAGGATATACTCCAAACAGATGTAGACTTCTGGGACCTCTATTTTGATGGAGCATCGAATTTAAGAGGATTTGGAATATGAGTGTTGCTCATTTCTCCTGAAGGCGAGCATACACCAATCTCTGTCAAACTCGACTTCGAGGTGACAAATAACGACTATCGAGAATCTGGCTTTGTCTCATTGGATTGCAAGCGGCAGTAAGTTTAGGCATCAAGAATCTACGAGTACATGGGGATTTATCTTTGATAATCAATCAAATTACGGGATCTTGGAAAATCCGAAGCGAAAGCTTAGCACCTTATCAAGCCAGAATAGACCAAGTTGCCCAATTTTTCGATCAAGTGACCTACCTACATCTACCTCGAGAAGAAAATCAATTTGTAGATGCTCTTGCAAAACTTGCATCTTTGATTAATATGCCGGATAGCATGGTAGAAATGCCTTTATGCATCGAAAGACGATCAGAGCCAGCTTATGTGCACCAAATCACCGATGAAGAGGAAATTACGGAGGAACCTTGGTTCCAAGCAATCCTAAACTTCAAGCTCAATGACACCTATCCACCAGAAATGGACAAAAGGGGACAACGCGTTATCCGCTTCCTAGCTTCCCAATACGTTCTCATGTAAGGAGAGCTATACAAAAGAACACCTCTTGGTGTAATCCTACGTTGTCTTGATCATTCACAGGCACGGAAAGTGATGGAAGAAGTCCATGATGGAGAATGTGGCCCTCACATGAGTGGACCCATGATGGCAAAGAAAATCACACGTTTAGGGTATTATTGGACCACGATGGAATCTGATTGCATCAAATATGTAAGACATTTCCATAATTGCCAAATCTTCGGGAATGTGCAACATATTCCTCCTTCATTGCTTTACACCATGGCTATTTTCTGCATGGAGAATTGACATCATCGGCAAGATCACTCCTGCCGGAACAGGAGGTCACTGTTTCATCCTAGTAGCAATCGATTATTTCACCAAGTGGGTAGAAGCGGCTTCCTACACCAGTCTTACAGCCAAGAACGTGGCAAAGTTCATACAAACCAACATTATATGTCGATATGGTTGCCCACATGAGATCATCAGTGACAATGGGTCACATTTTCAAGCTGAGACTGAACAATTGCTAGCCAAGTACAAAATCAAGCATCACCACTCCTCGCCATATAGACTACAAACCAATGGCGCGGTAGAGGCAACAAACAAAAATGTCGTCACGATTCTCAAGAAAATGATTGACAACTATAGAGATTGGCTAATCAAGATACCCTTTGCTCTATGGGGATACCGCACGTCTGTTAGGATGCCCACTGGGGCTACTCCTTTCTATTTGACCTACGGCATGGAAGCCGTACAACCAGTCGAGCTAGAAATACCATCCTTGCGTATTTTACTCGAAAGCCAAATCCGAGAAGCCGAGTGGAAGAGGGATAGATATTAAGAACTCATCCTCCTGGATGAACGAAGGTTACATGGATTACACAATGTGCAAACATATCAGGCTCGTATCAAACGAGCCTTCAACAAAAGGGTTAAGCCAAGGAACATTAAGGAAGGAGACCTGGTCCTCAAGTCAATTAGGGCTCTTTTACCTGTCGATCCATGAGGAAAATTCAAACCCAATTGGGCCAGGCCATTCCTAGTCAAGTCCATACTTCCAGGGGGTGCGGTTAGGATCACAGGCCTAGATGGAAACGAATTTTCCAACCCGACAAACCTTGACCAACTGAAACGTTACTATGCCTAGAATAGGAGCAAAATACGCGCCTCGTGTCGCTCTTGTGGCACGAAATAAACGGCCCCTGGCCAAGCTGAATTAAGCTAATGTCATCTTGCTCTTGCACTTTGACAATTTGTCATCCTCATATCATCAAATAAACTAAATAGCATTTTAGGAGTAAGCAAAGCTCATGCTTATTTTCTAAGTTCATTACAAGCTCTTGCTTAGAACAATTATTCTTTTACATTTACTCGAACTACGCGCAATGGTTTGATTTCATTTTTTTAAATGAATACGTAGGCAATCCTTCACGGGATACAACCCATTTAATTGTCTTAAATGTAAATAGAAGGACATTTGCGAATGCATTTGAAATTCGACAAGAATAATGCAAAGAAAATCATAACGGTTTCATAACCAATTAACCTTTTTTCATTCCTAATAATAGTATGTTACATAATAAAAGTAAATAGGCTAGGATTCTAAAAACCCCACCTTCTTATTACAATAATAATCATAATAGATAATAATAAAGACTCAGGCTACTCTTCCATTTTCCCTTTGCGTTTGTCATTTCTATCATACTTCTTGTCCCGACCTCGAGCTGGACGCTCTTGCGTCACTTCCGACCTAATCACCAATAGTCTCTCTCGTGGTCTTGCTTTGCCATTTTTGTCAACCACCATCTCGACGGCAGGAGAAGTCTTCGGTTTCTTCGAAGGATGAACAACTCGAAACCCGGCTTCTTCCTCTCCCTCGGTCAGATGCTTCTCCTTCTCCTTTTCCACCTCGCGAACCTTGTATTCAACAGGTTCTCGCTTCCTTAATCTCTCACGCTCCTCCGGAGTAGCAACTTTCCTCCACCGCAGATAGGAATCTGACACCCATAGAGCACTGACAGAAGAATTCAAGAACCAAATGTTCCTCTGAGCCCATTTGATGGCCCATTCTCTTCGACTCTCAGTAGTAAGCGCCACGGTAGTCCGCGGGACAGTGTCAAGCTTCGGGATCATCTGCTTCAATCCAACCTGCCTCATCAACCTCTCCGGGGAGATGCATATCATAAACTCTAGGCCGGGAATGCGAACAGACCGGGTAGGATCCAAGGAAGATACTCCAGTGATAGATTTGAGATGCCACCATGGTACGATCCATATAATTAAGGGGCCATCTTCACTCTTCAATTTGTTTTCCCAGTAATTGCAAACGCGAGTGAAGTCCACCATGTAAAGCCTGGTCCTCATTGCAATTGAGCGAGCATGATAAGCAAGGACATTAACTGGGGGCTCGATCAATCGAAGACGCTCCATAAGCCAGACCTACCAAAAGCAGGTATTAGAAACGAAAAAAAAACGAAGAAAAAAAAATCGAAAAAAAAAAGAAGAAGAAGAAGAAGAAGAAAAAAGAGAAAAAGAGTTCTTTTAGCTGCAAAATAATGAGACTTCCCAAGTAAGGAAGGTCGCGATTGGCTTTCCTGTTATCTAAACCCAATAGGATCTCTCCTAAACACAGACAAGCTGGGCTCCTGCGCAGCTCCATTTGCTCAATCAAACTCAAGAGACGAGGGTCGCCTCTCATATCCTCATCCACATGCCCTTGAAGGACATATACATGTAATAGGCAAAATCCGAATGCCCTTCACCTCACAACATAAGAGACAGTGGGATCAGCCCTATTGATGAATCGATCGATGAAATCCAACATTCGCACTCCTTTAGAAGTCACATGACGGTCAACATCAACTCTTGCCAATCCAAGCAAGTCTCTAAACTTTTCTTATACCCTTGAGAAGTGGAGGGAATAGCAGGCAAATGTTCCGGGTCCCAACCACCAATCGCAGCAATTTCCTCGGGAAATGGGCAAATATCGCCTCCAGGGAAGGCAAATACGTGATAATTCGGTTCCCAATAATCAAGACAATCATCTAGAAATGGTTTGACTACCTTGATCAACTTCAAGCTCAAAAGCGATCCAAAATTATAAGCACCCATGTCGTGTTTCTCCACATCAGAGAACTCATTTGTCCATTCTTTTAGACAAATTTCAAGAGTATTCATGATGTATCCTTATTTTGGGAGCTTTGTGTAATAAGACGAAGAAAGACGGAAGAATTATGTGAATAAAACCTCCCTCGATGTCTCTATTTATACTAAAAGTTGTTTCCTAAAATCCGTCAGGACCGATGCAGTGGGGAACAGGCGCAGCAGGTGCTGCGCCTCTTCGAAGGGACGCAGCTCTTGCTGCGCCTCTTCCTCAGCCTTCTTTCTGTGATTTTCCGCGTTGGATCTTTCCTAAATTCCTCAACGAATAATTTCCTATTCATACGGGTTATTATTTTGGTAAATACGTCAGGTTGCCATATTTCGTGTTTCCTAATTGCATGAGCATGCATTTCGAGACGATATCGACATTTTCGTGATTTTAGCACACTTATGCATTTATTTTTTAATTTTCTTTTTTTGGGGAATCATTTCACCAATTTAATTTAATTTATTCATTTTTCAAATCTATACCTTTTTTTAAAATTTCTATTCATTTTCAAACTTATACATTTCTTTTTAATTTTCTTTTCGGGGAATCATTTCACTCTCCTTCCACATTACGTTTCAAACTTATATTTTTTTTTCTTTTTTTCTTTTTTTAGAGGGTAACCCTCCTTACCGCCCGGTCATTTCCGACCAAATTTTTGCATTTTTATTTCCGGCCAATTTTGTTTTGCATTTTCGAGTCATCGATTTGTGCTAATTCAGGCCATGTGTACACATGTATATTCTATGTGACTTCTATATAAATTTCGGCAGCATGACGGCGCAAACCGTCATCTACCAAACCTGTTCAAAGCTAACCTGCAGGTACAAACAAAACAACCCAGCAGCAAAGGCACTCAAGCCATCATATATACAAGCAAGAAAGTACATGTACACCAAACTGGGGGCTCGAGCCCCAAAACAAAATCCAAATGTCCAAAATGTGGGTCCTAAAATGTACAAAATACAGCCAAAAAAAACCAAAAGCAATAAAAAAGCTACTGCTGGTCACCGTCTAGCTCAGCAACTCTCGCCTCAAGAGCAGCAACCTCGGCGTCGCGGACCTCGAGCTCCCTCAGCAGGCGAGCCGTCTCCTCCCGGGACTGGGCAAGCTCTCGCTCCAGCTCACGCTCCCTCTGCAAACAACAAGAATAGGCTCATGATAAATCATTTCAAACATAAGGAAGATTAGAAAATTCAAAAATGAAGTAAACGGAAGGTTCATACCTGACGTCCTCGGCCGCCAACAGGTGCCTCGACGGCAGTAGCCCGCAACCGGTTGGCTACCCTCCACAAAGCCACAAACCGGGATGACGCAACCTGCATTTTAAGAAACAAAAAAAATTCTTAACGATTGGACAAACTCGAGCAAATGTGTCCTTACACAAAATTATACAAGTTAGAAGACTCACCCTCCGAATCAGATGCTGCCACTCGTCCAAGCCAGCATCTCTCACCGCCACGTCAAAGTCACGTAGCTCAGAGATCGTCGTCATCCCCGTCGCGTCAGTGTACTCAAGGGTCTCGGGGTACTCTGGGGGCTCGATGCCCGCCGCCTCGACCTCCTGCAAGATCAGGTGATTTCCATTAACCGATAATCGTTCATCGTAGAGGAACGCCGAGTAGTCCTCACCAGGAAGAAGGAGGGCGTCACCACCGATGCCAGCCAGGTCAGCCTCCTTCTCAGGCTCAGAAGGCTCCCTAAACATTGTACGAGGAGGATCGATGGGAACCGTCAAGACGTCCCGAGAGAAATGACGAGCCAAACGCTCACCCAAGTACCACACAGGACCCATCGACGTCCTCAGCAGCAGCCGACTCGAGCTCCTAGGTCGAAGGACCTTAGCCACGAAAGGAGGAGCGCCAGCGTACTCCTCCCAGGGCCTGGGCACCCACTAGAAAAGCAAATGAAGGGTCATTCTTATGGTCAGTTCTAAAAGTAAAAGAAGGAAGACAAATAAATGCTAGGTGAAATACTCACGCCGTCCAGCTGAAGAGCATTCACCTCCCGCCGACAGGCGTCGTGGAAGGAACGCCGACTCCTCGTGCGACACATCACCTAATCCCTCACAACGGGATAGGCCTTCTCCACCGGCTCCGTCCTCTTGGGCGCGAGGCCCGAAAAGTAGGAGTACACCCACGCCTGTAAAACAAGATAATCAACAACGATCTTTCGTGATTCGATAAGAAAAGGAAATGATCTTTCATGAAATGAAGTGAAGGTTCATACCTCCAACAGCAGTCCAGGGCCGACAGCAGCAGGAGAAGTCCCTTTCTCCATCAACTCCGGATGAACCATGGCCCTCATGAAGCAGATGAGGACCGCAAAACCAGCAGTGATCCAGTCCCAACGGCCTAGGGAGCTCAGGTCAGAAAGAAAGGGAAGGAGCTTCGTCGAAAGCCTATCTCCCTTGTCTCCGAGGTAGATCGAAGATAAAAACCACCAGAGCCACAAACGGACCCTCTGCTCTGCAGTGCAGGGAGGAGGAGCCATCTCCCTCCCCTCGATAAGCACCGACGCTGGGGTCTTCCCCGCGAAGTAGTCCCGAACGTAAGAACTAGGCACCAAGCCAGGTACCGCAGCCGCCTTCGGCGCCAAGTTCCAGCCGATCAACCTCCTAGCCTCCGCCGAATCAACCCTCATGGATGTCTCCGGCCACTCCACCACCTCAGTCCCACACGGTAGACCAGAAATCATGCCGTAGTCCTCTAACGTGACCCCCACCTCACCAAAAGTCATGTGAAACGTGGATGTCGTGTCCCAAAACCGGTCCAAGAAAGCTCGGACGGGACTGAGGTTAGCCCGAAGCTTCCTCCTCGTGATATCCCTCCAAGCCTGCACCAGGGCACCGAATGCTCCCCGCTCGATCATTGCTCGCTCCTCGGCCGACAGCCTCTCGTAGCACCCCATCGCCGTCGTGTAGCCCGAGATCGATCTGATGTTCCCGACCTCCTATATTGATTTGAAACAAAAGCTATCTTTAGCTCAGATGAAGAAGAAAAGGAAGGGCAAATAGAAATGAAAGAAGATGAATAAAGAGTGAGGAATTCGATTTACCTAGCTCTTCACCGTCCTGTAGGACAGGTGACCCTCCACAGCCCAAAGTAGATGCCTAATGTCCCAGGTCTCAGCCCACGCAGGTGATCCCCTCATCTGGAGACCACCCCGTCCAACGTTGGCCCGTCTCGGGGCCTCCTCGTCCTCAACAACCTCCTCCTCTAGGACCTCATCCTCAGTAGCCGTCACCGCAGCGGCGAAAGCCTCCTCCAACGCCTCCTCAAGCACCTGATAAGGGTCAACAGCAGTGTCCACATCCATGGGATCTCTCCCAGATGTAGAAGTCTCATCACCTGCAACATTAATATAAATTTAGCCCGCGTCAAGTGACGACAAGCCTTGATTAGAAGGTTTTCGAGTTTTCGGAGCTCCGAAATCGCTCTCTTCTCGCCATCCTTGGCAATTTTTCCCACAAACCCGTCTGCTCATGTGGTAATTTGGGTCAAGTTAAGCCTAAGTTGAAGCCTAGTCATGGGTTCGAGTCGAAATTTCGACAGCATTTCGTTATAACGGCGATTATGCCCTAGAAAGCGCCTTGAAAAGCCGTCACCAATCAAAATTCCGAGATGGTAGGAAGTTTACCCATCATACAAGGAGTCCAAATATCAAGTTTCATCACAAATGGGCAATCCTAAGGCTATTTTCGAAACGATTTACGGTTTAGCTGTGAAACCGTCTCAATTTCACTCAAATGCTCAAAACTCAACGAAAACTCGAAACAAATACATGGTTATGATCCTTATATTACCAATTAGTCATTTACCAAGTCAATTTTGCAAGGCAAAATCGTTTGGGGGAAAAGCCCCAAATTTTCGACTAATTAGGGTCGAAAACCCTAATTTTGTCGATCCCATTCGATCAAATACGGAAGATAAATGCAAGATTAGTACACAAACCTTGATTAGTCATGGCAAATGCAAGCTTTTGGATCAAATTTTGACGAAAATGGTTGGAATTTGAGAGAGAATTTGAGAATTTGTGTTTCGAATAAATGAAATAAACCCTCTGTTTCATCGGGTTTTTACGCAGGAAAGACACGTCCAGGAATAGACGCAGCAAGTGTTGCACCTCTTCCAAGGGACGTACCTCTTGCTGAGCCTCTTCCTTAGCTTCCCTTCATACGAATTTTCAAAAATTCGTTATGAGTTCGATATTTCGTGGGCCCATCTTTGGTGCGCATCTTCCTTGATGCCATATCACATATTTGATCCGTTTGACGTATATTCTTCGCCCGGACCCGCATTTTCAAGCCAAGTGCAAACTGTCATATATTATTTTTATCCAAGACCTAGCTTGTCACAAGGAGCCTTCCTTCTTTGACAGGTGCTTCGACACGCCTTTATTATGTTTCCCCAGCGAGAGTACACGGATAGACATTCCCTCTCAAGACATGGAGATCAGTTCCCCATTATGTTCCCCCAGCGAGAGTTCACGACCGACAGTCATTCTCTCTCGAGACATGATGATTAGGCCGCATGTTTGGTACGCGGAACGATTTGTGACAGTTTATAAGTTTATCATCAAGTGATCGCTCAAACACTTATGTTTACCACTTAATTGTCATATACGTGCAGATACGACCGTTTTGGCAGTAATTAGAGTACATTTGGAGTCCGGGTCAAAAAACCGTCTTCATTTTCTAAAACCGAGTCAGAATGTTCTGGAATGTTCCGGATATTTCTATTCCATATTTTACAATCTTTTAATCTTTGGCAAATAATTTCCCGTAATATTCACACAAAATATTAAGGAAAACAAGATTAATCCGTTATTCCATAACCAAAACACGGAAATCTTTCTTCCGCAGGAGGAAACCACTTGGGAAAGGACGCAGCAGGTGCAACGCCTCTTCCAAGAGACGCAGTGCCTGCTGCGCCTCTTCCCAAGTCCTTTTCTGCGTATTTTTTCGTATCTTTTCATATCTTTTCGAGATTCACTTCCAAAGTTTCTCCGAAAACCCTAACTTCCTCCCCGTGATTAGTAAAAATAGAGACCTCCGGTCTCACATATTTCTCACGCGAGTGTCCGCCCTTCTCTTCTCCCTTTGCATTCTAGACCACGTTCTTACTTTTTGGCGTCTACGTGCTTGAACATTCGACCACGTAAGCTCGGATCCTTCTGAGTACCAGTCTCGTTTTGCATGACCGACCAATTTGACCAACTCCACCATAATCAACTTTAATCAATCTGTTTATTTCCTCTTACGAGGGTACTTTCGTCTACATTCGAGTCGAGCATCACTAAACGTATACTTAGTTCATCTCGTTTCGTCAAACATGTAAGTCTGAGGGTGTATAATCCCTATTTTATTTATTGTTCTTTATTTATTGTAATCACAATTGTAAGGTTTATGTCGAAAGTATTTCTAAAACCGATTTATAAAACCATGCTTTAAATCCTTTTTTGCGAATTACTAGAAGATGACCGTCGAGAAAGGATGCAGCAACTGCTGCGCCTCTTCGAAGGGACGCAGTACCTGCTGCGCCTCTTCGTGAGGTTGCCGCAGTTCCTGCTTCCTTCCTTCTTCCTTCGTCTTTTGTCAATTCGTCTCTTTTAGTTCGTTTGTTCTTTGATTCTTTGACATAATAATTTAAGCATAATAATCTGACATATCATTAATAAATCTTTAGAAATTAATTCATCTTTTAAATCTCGACTTAAATCCCAAGTAATTCATATTTGCGGGTTTTCGTCATCAAATCAAGTTCGGGTTTTAGAGATTCGATTTACCCATATTGAATTTCTGGAATTCATCTTTGGTATATTTTCATCTGTTATTCATCGCCACCATCATTAATTCGTCTTTAATAACTTGCTTAACTTAATTTAACCCAATTAGTTTGTTAATTTGTAATTAATAATCCTTTTAATCTTGTAAATAATTCATCCTAATCGGTTTCATCCATGTTTATTGCTTTTATGACCCTTATTCACATGTAAATAACCTGCTAATCACTTTCATCTGAGTCAATTATTCATAATCAAGCATTAAATTCACCAACGAATATTAACGAATTGTAATTCCGGCTTCACAGCCAGAACTGAGCCAAGGAACGGACGCAACAAGTGCTGCACCTCTTCCAATGGACGCAGCTCTGCTGCGCCTGTTCCAGGTTGATTTCTGTCTCTGAACTCCCGTGTTGCTTTGACCTTGTTTATTAATTACGTATTAATTAACTATTATTCGTATTATCACCCTAATTTCTGGTTATTAATTTACTTATTCTCTCTTTTCTAAAATTATCCGTTTTAAATGCACTTTCGACATAAATCAATTTAATCCAATGTAATTATTGTAATTTTCTTCATTGTATTTTTACTGTATTTCTTTTATCGTATTGCTTGTATGCTCTCTCATGTAATCGATCTTAAACCCTACTTCGACTCAATTGTATGTTAAATTACGTGTTTACCGACTTAGTTAATTCTCACATGCTAGGATTAATTTAATGGATGTTGCATTGCATGCATATAATCGACAATATATCGAGTATAGATGATTTTCCCTAATCATTAGTAGAGGCGGCTATCGAGGCGGGCGGGATCAGGTGTTCGATCAAAAGAACTTCCTAATACGTATCCTCACCCCTTACTCCAGATCTCTGTGAACATCCGTGTTCATTGGCATCCACGAGAGTCATTCTAGACATAGAATGCTAAGGGTAACGAGTTCTTGGTGTTCATGTCACTACATTGTGTCTTGACATGGCACGAGGTATTCGAACGGTTTCCAATTTTCTACAATAAATTAGTGGCGACTCCACAAATACAAACGCTTGTTCCCAAGCGCCCCCGTGGGCCCATGTCCACAATTATAATAACTAAAAGATTTTCCAAATTAGGTTAGAAATCATTATTGTAGAGATAGTAATACAAACTCTTTTAAGAGCTCTCTCTGACAATACTTCAGAGAATCAAAAGATTTTGGGTTATGATTTATATTTATAATCATAAGATCACCCTGCCTTATGGTAATCTTCCGATGTTGGACAATTCAAATATTTATACATTGTATATTCATCACACTTACATTACTTTTCAATGTAGGACAAATAACATACTAAGTACACCATTTTTTTTCGCACCTACTTTGACATCAAACTGATTTAGTAATAAGAAAATACAATACAATCTCCACTCAAATGATAGCATTTTTTTGTCACAATCTAATTATATAATTTCATACTGTAGATACCCAGTATCTGCTGAGACTCCAACAAACACCCGATGATTATCGGACTACAACATGTTTTGGAATCGCGGTGTTTGATCAACAGTTTGTGTACAACGTTACGTCGGAAAACTTAAAACGATTTCGAAAATAAAGCATTTCAAAACTTTTCAAAATTACCTGGAGTGTTTAATGCACGACGACGGGGTCGCAATGACACTAACTAGAGTCAAAACTGACACCGGACTAAAAACCGACTCAAAAATTCAAATCCCGACTCTAACAACGAGTCAAACCGAGTCAACCACCAAAAACAAAACATTTCAAACCTTCTACCTTAAGTTTTCCCGGATTTATGTTTGGTCAAGTACCAAACATATGACTACAAAACCTAGGATAGAACAAGTCATGATTGCTTTTGTGTGAAAGCGACAACACACCTCGAAGACCCGCGACGTGGCTCGCGCCTCTTTGAGCAGCCCAGGTGGCCACGTCGCTCAAAACTCATACAACCACTCATTTCCCTATAAATACCCCTCAAATGCCCCCCATTTGAGATTTACGCGAGTGTCCGCCTCCTCTTTTCTCCCTTAAAATTCTCGACTCGACTTCTTAAGTCACAATCCGACGCGTATTTACGACCTACCGATCGTAAATACAAGCCTTACACATTGTTTGGTACCGTCATCGTGCATTAAATCACTTGACCGACCACTTCGATCACTACACCGTCACTAATATTAAAACACTCTTTTTACTTACCAAAACGGTTTTAAACCGAGTCTTTTCCGACCAAACGAGTTGTTACACTTACGTCGGTCACTCGCCATAACCAAACATGTAAGTATGAGGGTGTAAAAATCCTCTTTTATCACGTTTTCATTTGTTTCATGACTATAACATGCTAAAACGTGCATAACATGAACCAAAACATGAGATAAACGAGCCAAAACTGATTTTTGGTCTGAGACAGAAGCCCCTTGGTTCGCCGGCTTGCCCGCGCCTAAATGGGGTGTCCAGATCAGAGATAAACCGTGTTTGTTCTCGTCTTTCCTCTTTAATTCATTTTCATATTTGTAATCGGTTTTTACCATTTCAAATATTTTCAAACCCCTTCCTTTTTATTTTATTTCATTTGTTTTAACCATAAAATATTTTTCACCCTTGGTTCCTCATACCATGACGGTTAAATCCGTGTTTCGGTGATAATATTTGGTTAATGACATTTAAAAGGTATTTAACACCTTTTTATTTCATTTCTTTACATTTTGGAATTTCATCATTTCTTTACATTTTCAAAATAAATATATTAGTCACCATCACAAAGTCATCCTTGGTTCTACATACCATGCCGGATTTTAACCCGGGTACGATGATGAGTATCGACTAATTATATTCAAATGAACTTAAAACAATTAGTTCATAATCATTTTCAAAACTATTCATGTCAAGTTTGTCAAAGTCGAACCCGACACCGAATATTATCACAATAATGATGATTATTCGAGTCTAGTTCTTCAAATCAACAAATGCGGTATAAACGATCCTTTCAAACCAAATCGGGTTCAAATACCCGTTTCTCAATACGTTTTATAACGTTTTCAAAAGGCTAGAACACGGCATATAATCGTAGGCTGACCCGCGCCTCAAGCATGCCTTTTCTTTCTCATTTTCAGAACCAGGGGAGGCCCCTTTACACCGCCGGCTGGCTCGCGTCTCATGTAGCCGTTTGGTACAGGGCTTGTTCCTTTTCCAGCATTAGTCTAGGACGATCCCGACTCCGGTTAGCCCAGATATAGGACAGATCAGATGACTATTTGTTTATTCAAAATCGCATTTGCAAAATGATTTACTAAGACAAATGGATCACGTTATGCACCCTAAACCTAATACGGTAAATGGATGTTTAATTTCCGTCTTGCATGCAAATCAATCATTAATCCAACTCGACATCTTATACTTGATACTTTGATTAAATCAACCGACTTAGAAAGCTCTCACATGTTAGGTTCAAATTATTGGATGCGCATTCATGCATTTAAACCGTTTTATCAACTTTTGCATTCAACCAACCAAGATCGATCAGTAGAGGCGCTCGCATGGCGGGATTGGGTGTCTGATTAAAGGGCTTTCCAATACATACCTTCACCTCTTACTCAGAAACTTTGGATAGTGGACGACCTTATCCAGGGCGTACGAGAGTCATTCTAGAGATAGGATGCTAAAGAGGGACGATTTCCTTATCTTTAGTACCTATGTCAAACGCTGCTTTGTGCTTCGATTTGACCGAGGTATAAAGTGGAATTCAAACGGGTTCCAAGCATCCCACAAATGCTTGGAGGCGACTCCGAACATATCTAATCATTTCGAGACCCTTACCAAGACGAAACCGACCGATCTAAAGCGATCCAGTCGAAAGCATTTTTACGCCGTCGAGCGTGGCTTTCAAAAAGACTGATGTACGTCCACAGATTGGCTAGGCTTGCATGTGGCCCATGTCCACACATACGATACTTTTTTGTCAAATGAAATATAAAGTTTTTATATCAAAATTATAAACATCACTTTAATATAATATAGAAAATGTATATATATGAGACAGTTCTATTATTTATACATAATATATTCATCACACCTACATTATTTTTCAATGTGGGACATATAACATACTAAAAAGTACATATCTTTTATATAAAAAAAACTTGGGTTAATACCTAAGTTTCAAGGATGCCTCCTATTTATATTTATAAAATCACTCTATCATATACTATTCTTTCGATTTGAGATACATAATTTAATTATTTAGACGTAGTATGTTCATCATGCCTACATTATTTTTTAATGTGAAAGATATAACATAACAATAAGCACATGTCTCTTCTTAAAAAGCCACTATTATATACATATTATTTTTCTTTGAAGGTAAAACCACTTAGTCTCGATCATTAGATAGAGATCTCTATATCGTACATATAATGACTCATTAACGCTCTATTACTGCATTCAAAAGACAACCATTAGTAAAATCTTTAATTTTTTCCTGTGTCATTAGTAAAACCTTTAGTTTTGTATTTTTTGTATTTTCTTGTTCATGTTCTGAACTCTTTCCCGGGTAGTTCCCAACAATTTCCACTTTATTTTTTATATCATATCGTAGATAATGATAGAAAATCTTAAGAGCTCTTTAAAACAATATTTATGAGACTCAAAATTTTTTGGGTGGATACATAAGTTCCAAATATACCTCCTATTTATAATCATAGGATCACATCACCTTATAGCTTATACTAATCTTTCGATGTGGAACAATTCTACTATTTATATGTAGTATATTCACCACACCTACGTTATTTTCCAATGTGAGACAAAACATATTACAAACTACACAATTTTACATACTAACAAGTTTTAATATGTGTAAATAATATGAAATCTATACTCTAATGATAGCATTTTTTACCACGAAGCTAATTATATTATTTTAATATTTTTTTTAACGATACTTTTTTGCCAAGTGAAATGTAAAAGTTTAATATAAAAATTGGAAATATCACTTGAATATAATTTGGGAAATATATATTATAATAATTAAAAGATTCTCCACTTTATTTTTTACATCAAAAATTATTATTTATGATACTTTCCTAAATTAATTTTTGATGATGTGGACGCTCTTAGATCGCTCGAAAAAACTCTCTTTTATATATATAGAGATTTTATGATGATTAATAATTAATACCATTAGTGTGCATGTTTATACTAATTAATTATTTTATTTTAAGGAAATTGACCATCTTCTAGTCTTCTATAAATATTTAGAAAAATTACCAAGCATCTTCTTTCTTTTAGTATCCTTGAAATTAACCATCAAACTTCTATATAATTTAATTTTAACCCAAACTATATAATATTTGCATTGAGATCCCTTAATTGGGTCCATCACACGGTGCTAGTGATTTAAAACTATATAGTATAATTAATTTGTATAATTTTCTTTAATTACATTGAAGTCTCTTGGTTTCTGGATTTAATATATAACTAGTATTGGTGCCCGGCTTCGCCCGGGCTACCTCTACTTACCATTAATTTTTTTTTCATTAAATAAAATTAGTTAAAGTTGCATAACCCATAAATTTATCATTAATATATTTTTCTATTTTTATCTTAAAATTACGGTGAAATAAATTTTGAGACAAATTCAATACTCCCGCTATTAATATTTTACTCTTGTTAATGAAACAATAGTAATAACATTTCACTACTTGCCCGTAATCATTGTTACTTTCACTACTCCCGCCGTAATTATTCTTACTGTCACTACTGCCGCATTAATATTGATAATTTCACTACTCCCGCCGTAATTATTGTTACTTTCACTATTGCTGCATTAATATTGATTATTTCACTACTCCCGTTGTTGTTTCTACCAATGAGTGATTACTATCATATAACTATATCCAATGTTACTAAAATTCTTTTCTTTAAAGACGAAATTACTTTTACTACTTAGGCATGCAATTTTAAGAGAATTATATATTTATATAAATATATTACATATATGCATTAAATCAAATCGAAAGAATTATGCAATATTATATATTATGGAATCTAACTTGAAATATTTATAACCTACTTATATTATATTTTTGTATGTTAAATAATTAACATCTCTATATATCTAATAGACTATAAAGTTCAATAAAATTGCATAGATTTTAAATTTAATATATAATTTTATGATGATAATAATTAATACCATAAGTGTGCATGTTTATACTAATTAATTATTTTATTTTAAGGAAATTGACCATCTTCTATAAATATTTAGGAAAATTACCAAGCATGTTTTTTCTTTTAGTCTCCTTGAAATTGACCATCTTAATTAATTATTTTATTTCAAGGAAATTGACCATCTTAATTAACTATTTTATTTTAAGGAAATTGACCATATTTTAGGGTGTGTTTGGATAGCAAAGTGGATGGAAAGGGAGGGGAGGGGGAAGGAGGGAAGGGAAGGGAAGGGAAGGGGAGAGAAGGGAGGGGGAATGGAGTGTGGTTGTTTGTATATAATTTCTCTCTAAATCTTGTCTATTGTGAAAAGATTTTTATTAGGCTTGGAGGAGGAAAATTGGATCTCTCCAAATCTCTCCCCCTCCATTTCCCTCCACCCTCATTTGCTATCCAAACAAAGGATTTTAAATCCCCTACTCTCCCTCCCTTTCTTTTCCCTCCAAATCTCTCAATCCAAACACACCCTTAGTCTCTTACAAATGTTTAGGAAAATTACCAAGTTTCTATATAATTTAATTTTAACCCAAACTATATAATATTTGCATTGAGATCCCTTAATCGGGTCCATCACACGGTGCTAGTGATTTAAAACTATATAGTATAATTAATTTGTATAACTTTCTTTAATTACATTGAAGTCCCTTGGTTTCTGGATTTAATATATGGTATTGATATTTATTTATTTGTTTGTCACTCTTATCACATTGGGCCGACTACGCCACATTCGAGGCATGAAGGAAATAGAAGACCACATGGTATGATCTTTCCAAATCTACTTCCTCCTTTTATATGTTAAAGATAACGCGGCTATATTTTGATTGATGCGGTACAAACCTTTGTGTTATTAAGAGTTTGCATTTGACAGAAGCATATGCATTAGAGTTGTATATATGTTAGTTGTATCATGGCATCTAGTTGCATATTAGAAAAATTTCGTGAAAATGCCTATTTGGGAAGCTTGACAAGTGTATATAAGTCATTTGTAGATAATTTTTCTCCTTGAAACTTTGTTTGCTAGAATACCCTCAAGACACCGTAGGATGTGTCATACTAGTATCCTTTGACCCATGGACTAAGGACTAATCAAGAGTGCCTTATGGTATGATGAACTCCTTGGCTATCGTTTATTCCAAGGTGACCCTTGATGCCATGCAACCGTCCTTACACTTCTATCATCATATTTTGTCAAACAAAAAGAGAATGAACACAAAAATGTCAAATTGAGTTCAAGCTATCAATGACTAAAGAGTTTGCAAATTGCATCAATGAAATAAGGAACAAAAATGGACTCCTATGCTTATAATAGAAGTACTCTTGCTACAAGTGGAGTTACTTTCAAAATGTTCAAAGAAATGCAAAAGTTGAAAATGCCAAACATCAAAAAATGGCATAATGTTCCTAATCGTCAAATGCTACAAAAATGGAGGGAAAATAAACCCAAAAAGCAAAACACCATCATGAAACTCATGAACTTTGAAACCCTCTTATCCATTGCTGATCCTATTTTATTGCATGGTGGAGAGGGGACGACCCTTCTTCTTGTCTAGGCAAGAGGGGGAATTTCGCGATCCAACAGTGTTTTCTAACACCATAGGGACTTGGCTCTTGACAAAAATATTTAGCAATTGTGGACAAAGGTAACCTAGTTTAACACAACTTGGAGGTGACTTGTTTGTATCCTCTTGGGCTTAGTAACTAGAAGAACTAATATCTATGGTAAAGTGTGTGCCCTTGAATTGCTTCCCTTGTAGGTGATTTCCGCCACATAGATGAGGAAAGTGGCTATTCTTTTTGCAGATGCATCCTTTACTTGTTCTTGTGTGCTTAAGTGTTAGGATGCATTGCCATTTTGGCAAACCCCATCTTGCCTTACAAGAAGGCATCTTACCACATAGGTGTCTTGTTGTGAGTTAGGGGTAGAGTGAGACCCACTAATTATCTCACATCGGCTAATAGTATTAATAGAGGTCATAGTTTAGTCACTTCTTTACTCGGGACGCGCAAAGGTTCAATTTTGGGATATTTGATGTGACTCATATTTTGTAATACCTGTCCTTTTAGAGACCCGTTGACCGACGTTGACTGATCTTAGACACCTATCTTGACCCTAGGAAACCTTACGAGTGATGAATTGTGACGATGTGAGTCTTTGTGTACTTGTTACTCGTTCTAGCTGTGGCTACTCGATCGAGTAACTTGGGAGCTCGATCGAGTAGAGGTCACTCGATCGAGTAAGTTGGTTACTCGATCGAGTAATGGGTTTGCAGAGGGGAATTTATAAATCGTCAATCGTGAAATCCCAAATCATTTCCCTACCTTCTTCCTAAACCTAGATGTTGTCACCTCCTTTATCCTCCACCATAATCCCTTTTCCTTGAGGCCTTTAAGGATGCTTACACCATGGGGATTAGATGCTTGAGTCGGGTAGCGATCTTGATGCCGGATTGCTTTGTATAGGTATGTTATCGTCATCATCGTCATCGTTGTTTTCAGTTAGGTTTGTAGTGGTAGTAATAGATGGTTGTAATGATTGTACAAGTGGTTTTCATGGTTGATTGGTATCTTGTGATCGGACGCGGGATCGCCGTGGTTTGCTAAAGGTAGGTTCGCCTACTCAGTACTGTTGATTGTCTATAGAGTCTGTTGATGTTGTTTGGTTGGTTTAGTGTCAGTATTGTTGATTGGCTGTGGTAGTTGGGTAGTCTTGTGTTGGATTGATAATTGTTGTTTGATCAGCTGGTTGTGGTTGTTTGTCTGTGCTTCTCGAGGTGCGCCCTAGGCTGAGTGGAGTCACTTGCGGGAGTGGCTTCACGCCCTTGGTTCGCCCTCCGTGGAACCCGCCACGGGAGGGGATGTGCACATTAAGGAACATAGGTTTATCACTCGGATAGATGAGCGGGGCTTAGGTGGGAACGTCTGCGGTCCCCCACTGGCAGGACTGGACCTTCGGGCAGTCAGACGTGTGGTTGGTTGGAGGAGATGTGGTGTGTGTGTGTGTTGTTGCACTTGTGTTGTGTCTGCTTGTGTGTATTTGTTACCTCAGTTGCTAACCTTGTGTGGTTTTGTTGTGTTGTCTATTTCTGTTGTGTCTGTCGTGATCCACTATGGTGAGCAGTCAGTCTTAGCAGGTTGATTGTGGATCTGAGCTGGGCGCTTGGAGGGATAAGTCTGTCATAAGTCTTGGTAGATATAGCTTCACATAGTTGATAGTAGTTCTGAGTTGTATCTTTTATAACGTTAGTTGTTTGTAATTCACTTGTAATATAATATAAACGTTCTTTTATCGACATTTGATTATTACTGTCCTCGGGCAACCAAGATGGTAACGTCCTTATATGCTAGGGAAGGTCTTGTTAAGGCTCCTTGGTATATGGGGGTGTTACAAAGTGGTATAAAAGCGACGCTTTTGGAACCTGGAACAAATGAGCCTAATGAACGTAGTTAGTCTAATAAAATGAACTTGGTGTATGTGTGTTGGGAGCCCCAGCTGATGCTTGATTTTGGGTGAGTAGGCGCCCTCATTTCAAAATCATGGCCCCATTACGCTTAAGCCAGTCACCGGTTATGGGAATATCGAGTCGGGAATTATGTGCCTAGTGTGTATAACGGTTAAGTTAGATATAACTGTGATAGAGTCTCTGTTAATGTTTAGTACGTGTAATTGTGATGATGAACTGCGTGGGGTTATGGTTGAGTACAAGTGTGGGTGAATGTGGTAGAAATGGTGAAGTGTCAGTGATACCCGTCGTGAGGTGTCAAAAATAAGATTTATAATTTCCAACTACAACTATAGCTAGTGGCAGTCGGGTCGAACCACAGGGAGACAGATGTAAATTCTAGTTGATTTAAATTCAGTCTAAAGTAACAATTGTGGGGGTTGATTTGATTTGGTCTAAAGCTAAGAGTAAAAACAGTAAACTAAAAAGATGGCTTAAACAGATAAGGAAGGGGTACTAGGATGGTCGGTTCATTAAAGCTTCGGCGGCAGCATACTAAACAGGTCTAAATCGAACACAAGTGAGGCGGGAAACAAGAGGTCCTCTCGGTCCACTCTTAACAGATAGCATCTTTCGATCTCGCTATAGGTATCTAATATCACTAATACTGACTCTCATCCTGAAAAGTGACTAACGGTCTAAACTATACCTATCTTTCGATCTCAGCACAGTTTAGTCATTTTAATTGGTGGTCAAATAACTTACCCTATCTTTCGATCTAATGGGTCAGTCATAAATTAAGCATCTAACTAGTCGCATGCATTCGATTCGTTAAATACAACATTAAAATTAATTAAAACGAAGGGTAACCTCACGAGGTCAGTCGATCGACCGAGAATGTCAGTCGATCGACTGACGCGCGAATTCAGTCCGTGTTCAATAGTTTGCCGCCTACGCTAAAATTCGCCTACATCCTAGCACAAATAATCTAGCTACTCATGCTAAGGGTAAAAAAAATAATATCAACGATAAGAATTACTGAATTCATGCTTGAAACGATAAAGTAAACAATTAACATAAACGATAAGATTGGTTGCGGGAATCTAACTATCAATTCTACACTAATGATGAAATAAAGCAATAAACTGTAATTGGGGCAGATGAATACCGAATTCGCAGAGGAAAGATTAGTTAATAAGAACCAAGGATCCAATGCTCAACAATAATCCAAACCCTAATGAATAAAATAAAGAACTGTTTGTAAAACTCAATGTAAAACTACTGAATAAAGCTTGATGATAAACTGAATGAATTTCTGAAATAAAAACTAGATGCCTAACTCCATGTTTCTAGGTTACGTTATATAGCAATTAACGTAACTTCTTATTTCCTAAACCTAGCATCATGGGCTTGCGCTTCCTCGATCTTTTAATTCTAAATGCGGAATAGCGAGTTGGGTCGATCGATCGATAGATGGTCGATCGATCGGTCTTGACAAACAAAAGTAGCTTCTGGAACCCGATGGTTGGTCGATCGACTGATGGAGGTGGTCGATCGACTGATTAAGCTGCTACTAGACTTCTATAAACTCGTGGACTTGTCTTTTGGGCCTTGAATTGCGCACCAAGCTCGTTCCTCAGGTGAATGCTTCACGTCATATGCAATGCGAGATACTCGGGGATGGATTTGGCTCGATCTCCGTTGGATTCTTCACATTTCTGCAATAATGTACAAAATACGGAAGTAGACGGAAATAGGGCGAAATACAGCATAAACTACATGAATGAGCTCTGAAATGCGTGTAAAATGGGATGTAAAACATCATATAAAAGACACGCATCAAACTTCCCCAAACCAAACCCTTGCTTGTCCCCAAGCAAGAACTAGACTCGATCTAATGACCTAATGGAACGAGTTCAATCTCAGAGCGAACTGCAACATGTGAAGCCTAAACCATTTTAATGCTTTAACCAACAATCAATTAGCAATTCGAGTCGTGCAAACGAGTTATGGAGTCGTTAAAAACATGCTGAACCGTCAACTACAGAGACTTATCAAATTGGACTCTCACGGGTCGCTCAAATCACTCAATAAGTACAGGTGAAAATATGTAAGACAGAAAGAAATAAATGTAATGACACTCACCTAACTACGACCCATAAGAACATGCCTGCAATCTAATATGAAAGTGATCTCTACAACCGTACATACGCATTCCAACCGACAAGAGACCATGACATATGCCGAGGTATGAATATGGAAATGTGAGGTATGGGTAAGAAGAGGCAAAACGTTTTATGGTAAAGTGGAGGTACAGGTGATCAAGCTAGTACCAAAACGGAACCAAATGGCAACATCCAACTTCTTGCTCATAATCAAACGAAACGGTGCTATAGCAAGCACAAATCTCACAATTTCCAGAGATACAAGTAATCAACTAACTCCCCATAAAATATGAATAAAACATGGGAGCAAAAATCGCCAAAAGATAAAGATTGAATTATGCGAATTGATTTTCTCTTTTCTTCTCGAACCTCGGTCGATCGACCTATAAGGGCAGTCGATCGACTTCTATGAACAGTACAGAACTCTTTTTTTCTTTTTCGAATCATTTTTTCATCTTTTTTTTTTCTTTTTCTATTTCTTTCTTTCCTCCTTCATTTCATCTTCCCAATATTATCTCAAACATGAGCATATGCTACCAAAAATGAGTAACAACCCCAAGAACACAGACTACTAGCTTGACAAGGGACAGGCTGAATGTAGGATGTAGTAAATGGGACAAAAAGGGATATTTTTGGCAGTGTGGAGTTTATGGGCAAAAATGAGAAAAGGGAAACCTCTACCACATGTGTCAACTAACCACAGACCGAATGCGTACAGGTATTAAGCAGATTAAGTTCATATTTATGCACATTGATATGACATGTCTCATAAGGAGTACTACTCACATTCCTAAATAAACTGGTCATAGATGTCACCAGTTGTAGGCTCTAAATCTTAGAATATATAAGTAGTTTGCCAGTTTTCTAAGTCAAGTCTAAAGTTCAGTAAATAATTAACGAAAACTCGTAGATATGCATATATGATTCTACTAATAGCATGTCAATTAGCAAGGCTTAGGCAAAAACAGATGCAAATGCAATGTCATCATGTAAATACTACCGGTTCGACTCAACCTATATGCTAAAATAAACGTGCATTTTATGGAAATTTTTGAAATTTTTCAATTTTTTGATGTTTTTGCATTATATAAAATGAAATGAACAATGCAAGACAGAATGTAAACGTGAATGCAAGCAAATGATATGCGACGCAAAACTCTTCCCCAAACCAAATCACACAATGTCCCCATTGTGCAAAATCATGTAATGAAAGAAAAGAGAAATGGGAATTTGCGGGGAAATAAAATAAATAAGACATGAAGTGAAAATCGGGAACTTACAAGACTTTAAGCGCAGCAAAGGAAACCTCCCCAAACCAGCGTGAGCTAGGAGGTTTCAGTAGCCAGCAGTGCTACCAATAAATACCTGAAAAGACAAACAATATCACGCATAAAACCGAGAAAACAATTTTGAAGCGGTAAAATTGTGCACAAATGAGACAATAGAAGAAATAAAGAAATGGACGGAAGATAAAGTGGAGTAGAAAACTCCACTAAGTCCGCATATCGACCAAACACAGCAGGGGAAAGGTCGTGAACAGGTACAACAGCGTCTGTGGTCGATCGACCAAAAGGCGCAGTCGATCGACCAGATGAGCAGGAACAAAAGCTCCTGGAAAGTGCAACTCAGTCGATCGACCAGGATGGCCAGTCGATCGACTGAGAATACTGCTGTACTCCTTATTTATTCGTATTTGCTCAATAACTTGAGCTAATGGGGTCTAAAAACCTGCAAGTGCACAATAATACGCGCCCAAAATTGCGCAAAACCAAGAATAAAGTCTAAAGTACTTAAAAATCCTAAACAAACAAAATAAAATGCGAAGTTTTCGCGCACACAAAAGAAATAAAAATTGTCTTAACAAAAGCAAATAAAATGAAGTTTATAAAGAGCTCGATCAACTAATAGTTGATCAAGAAGGACCACGGTATGGCCCACTTCGTCGGCTTCTGGCTACTAGAGGTAGCCTCAATGGTGCTTATCTGAGCGGCTGCACCCTTCCTAGCTTCCACGTCCGTATGGCTCAACGGATCAACACTCTCATCATCTCCCCAGTCAAGGATCTCGTCGGGCTTGTCAGAATCCAAATCAGACTCTCTGGCTTTGACTGACTCATCATCAACTATCTCATCAATTCCATAGCTCAGGCAACCAAGACCTCCTCTTTGAATGATAGGCTTTGTCGCAGCTAGAGTGACCTGCAGCTCTTCCTTCCCCAAACCAGCTCCTGCAACATCTAAAACAACGGGTTCTTCCTCCTTTTTGCTCCCAATCGGGGCGGAGGGGTTAGCACGGGAGTAGTAATAGAGACGGGTAAGTCGGGAAGCACAAAGTACGATTTCTTTTCAGAAACCGTATTACAAGTTACAGGCCACATGGGGTCCTTTTTCTTAGCCGGCTGGGCAAAGACAATGGAATGCTTGCCTACCTTGAAAGTCAAGGTTCCTAGACCGACATCTATGACTGCACCAGCAGTGTGCAGAAATGGCCTACCCAAAATAATGGGTATATGAGCATCCTCAGGCATGTCAAGTACAACAAAGTCAACAGGGAAGAAAAACTTCCCTATTTGGACAGGGATGTCCTCTAAGACTCATATGGGTTGGACCACAGATCGGTCAGCCATCTGAACTGTCATGTCTGTCACTGCGAACCTAGTCAATTTGAGCTTCCTAGCTAGACTCAAAGGCATGACGCTTATACTAGCTCCTAGGTCACATAATGCCTTCTCAATAGAGAAGGTACCTATATTGCAAGGAACAGAAAAGCTACCCGGGTCCTCTAGCTTATGGGGTGCAGTGTGAGACAAGTAGGAGCAAGACTCTTTAGTTAATGCAACAGTGTGAACATGTTCAAGCGACTTTTTCTTTGACAATAGCTGTTTCATAAATTTAGTGTATGCTGGCACTTGGTTAACTAACTCAAGGAAGGGTACCTGAACATTCAAGCTACGAATAACTTTCTCAAACTTATTGAAAGATACTGTTCCTTTTCGGCACTAGTCTCTCCGGATATGGGGCTGTAAGAAGTACCTTAGCCCTCTCCTCTAAGTTGCGCATGCCGGCATCCGTGGACTTAGGCTGGAAGTCCACTGCTTTTTCCTTGTTGAAGCTTGAACCCTCCTCAGACCGTCTCAAATGTGAGCCATTGACCGTCATTGGGTCAAACTTCAGAACCGGGACGGACCCATCAGCACTCGGGTCTGGTCCTAACACCTTCGGAGTTGTCGTGCCCCGAAACAAATGGTCCCTCAAGTTATCGGGCATCGGAGGACGAAAAATCTCGCTATCAGCAGTAACCTTGGTCGATCGACCACTGTCCTCAGTCGATCGACCGTTGTGCATAGTTCCAGAAGCTCCTGTAACCCGTGTATCAGTCGATCGACCGGGTGTATCAGTCGATCGACTGATATACCTGGTAGACGCCTGTTTCTTTGATTTATTCGTTGAAGCTTTCTTTTGACTTATTTCCGGCTCATCTTTTTCAACAGTGTCCTCGACCATGGCAGGACCCTTAAGGGTGGACCCACTCCTCAAAGTGATGGCATTTAAGGTCTCCTTTTGGTCAGTTTGGGTCGGCAAGTGTCCGGGAGCTTGAGTGTTACTTTTGCTAGCCAATTGAGCAATTTGGCTCTCTAGTAGCTTCATCCCGGCCTCTCTTGCTTGGGACTCTTTTAACAACAAGTTCTTGAGCTCGGAAAATTCAGAATTCTGCGATTGTTGCTGCTGCGGCACATAGGGAGGTTTCTGATATTGTTGTTGCTTTTGATGAGGGGGTACATAAGGTTGCTGCTGCGGCGGAGCTTGAGTTGGGTTCAGGACATTTTGGCTCCTCCAACTCAAGTTTGGATGGGTATTCGGCTCATAGTAGGTGTTGGTTTGCCTATAGTGTTGAAAGGCAGCACAAGACTCAAAGGGACTAGGGCAGTTCTTCGAAACGTGTCCCTCAGCTCCACACCTTTCACAAGACGAAAGGACCGTCGACACAAAGCATTTACTCGGTACATCCCACCTTTAGAAGCTCCTCCCAGTTCATACTTGTCAAATCTCGCGAGAAGAGCTTCGAGCGCAAAGAACAGAGAGGAAGATTCAGCAGACTCTCTCCTCGGTTCCCTCTGGAATTACCATACTCGGCCTTGTGGGTAGCTAGATCGTCAATGATCTTCCACCCCTTGGTAGCCCCCAAGTTCTCAGCAAATCGGCCATTGGTCGCATGACATCCAAAATGGCCCTACGATCGTCGTACTGACCCATTATAGAAATGATTGCACAAGCTCCATTTTTCGAACCCATTGTGCGGTATGGTTCGCACTGACTTCTTAAATCGGACCCATGCCTCGTGGAAGTTCTCATCTGGCCCTTGTTTGAAACTTGTGATTTGGGCTCTAATAGCAATCGTCTTAGAAGCAGAAAAGTACTTCTTGTAGAATGCCAATGCTAAGGAATTCCAATCAGTAATCCCATGAACGGCTCGGTCCAGATCTCTATACCACTCCCTTGCAACATCACGAAGGAGAAGATAAACATGGTCTCCTTGATCTGGTCTTGGGTCACGCCGGTGGGTGGGGGTATGGAACAACGATGAGTCAATAAAGGTCTCCATATGCTTAGCTGCATCTTCATTTTGCGGCTCCCCGAATCGGTTTCTCTCAACCATGTTAATGTATGAAGGCTTTGGTTCGAACTTCCTGGCATCTCCGGATAATTCGAACCCCTTATATAAATTTTCAATTTGTCGGCTCAGAATGACTAGCTATACTCGTTTCCTCGGCCATGACTGGAATTTCTGGAGAAGTAACTGTCTCGGCTGAAGAAGTGGAAACGGGTGAAGAATGTGGGTCTTCTTCGAACAGGTCGTTCTCGTAATAGCTTGACAGAGTACTCAGCTCTTCCTCTGTCGGTAATACCCTTTGTGTTCGTCTCAACTCGCGCAAAGATTTCTCTATCTCAGGATCAAATGGTACTAGTTTACCACCCTGTGACCTGCGCATAAGAAGAAACTACAAAAAGAATATAAGAAAAGTTTAAGGAACAGAAGTCCCTTAAACTAAGAAAGACTAAAAATAAAACAACTAAAATTAGAACTATTGCCTCCCCGGCAACGGCGCCAAAATTTGATACCCATCGTGAGGTGTCAAAAATAAGATTTATAATTTCCAACTACAACTATAGCTAGTGGCAGTCGGGTCGAACCACAGGGAGGCGGGAAACAAGAGGTCCTCTCGGTCCACTCTTAACAGATAGCATCTTTCGATCTCGCTATAGGTCCCTAATATCACTAATACTGACTCTCATCCTGAAAAGTGACTAACGGTCTAAACTATACCTATCTTTCGATCTCAGCACAGTTTAGTCATTTTAATTGGTGGTCAAATAACTTACCCTATCTTTCGATCTAATGGGTCAGTCATAAATTAAGCATCTAACTAGTCGCATGCATTCGATTCGTTAAATACAACATTAAAATTAATTAAAACGAAGGGTAACCTCACGAGGTCAGTCGATCGACCGAGAATGTCAGTCGATCGACTGACGCGCGAATTCAGTCCGTGTTCAATAGTTTGCCGCCTACGCTAAAATTCGCCTACATCCTAGCACAAATAATCTAGCTACTCATGCTAAGGGTAAAAACAATAATATCAACGATAAGAATTACTGAATTCATGCTTGAAACGATAAAGTAAACAATTAACATAAACGATAAGATTGGTTGCGGGAATCTAACTATCAATTCTACACTAATGATGAAATAAAGCAATAAACTGTAATTGGGGCAGATGAATACCGAATTCGCAGAGGAAAGATTAGTTAATAAGAACCAAGGATCCAATGCTCAACAATAATCCAAACCCTAATGAATAAAATAAAGAACTGTTTGTAAAACTCAATGTAAAACTACTGAATAAAGCTTGATGATAAACTGAATGAATTTCTGAAATAAAAACTAGATGCCTAACTCCATGTTTCTAGGTTACGTTATATAGCAATTAACGTAACTTCTTATTTCCTAAACCTAACATCATGGGCTTGCGCTTCCTCAGCCTTTTAATTCTCATCTGGAATAGCAGTTGGGTCGATCGACTGATAGGACTGGTCGATCGACTGATAGGACTGGTCGATCGACTGGTCTTCAGCAAACAGTAGCTTCTGGAACCCGATGGTTGGTCGATCGACTGATGGAGGTGGTCGATCGACTGATTAAGCTGCTACTAGACTTCTATAAACTCGTGGACTTGTCTTTTGGGCCTTGAATTGCGCACCAAGCTCGTTCCTCAGGTGAATGCTTCACGTCATATGCAATGCGAGATACTCGGGGACGGATTTGGCTCGATCTCCGCTGGATTCTTCACATTTCTGCAATAATGTACAAAATACGGAAGTAGACGGAAATAGGGCGAAATGCAGCATAAACTACATGAATGAGCTCTGAAATGCGTGTAAAATGGGATGTAAAACATCATATAAAAGACACGCATCAGTCAGTAGTGTATGATAATGTTGGGTGATGTGGTGGTAATGATGCTTTCTAAGTCTTTCTATGCGTATTAGTTTATAAAGGAATTGTGAGTCTAGCATGTGCTGATGATAGTAAGTAGTAAGTTTTGAACTAGTTGTAATGTTTGTCAAGTAGTGATTGGAAATTATGATGGATGAATTGTTGGGTACATTTGTGTTATGGCATATTTAAGTCGAATGATTTACTTGATAACTTGTTGTGACATATGATGGTTTATTATTAGATGAATGCTTAGAATAGTGTGAGTATAAGCTGAATTGTTGAATTTGCAAAAGCATGATTAGAAGTGAGATAATGTGTTGCGTATATGCATGAATAAGTTAATGGTATGGTAAACCGTTTTGCGTAGTGATTGATAAAGAATGAAGTAATATGTGTTATGTTTGGATGAAATAGTTGAGTTACATTTGCGTAGTAATAAAGTGTCGTGTGAATATAATAATTTGTGACGATTTCCAAATCCAATTGGAACCGACACGAGTTGTTGTTTTGCAGGATTCGTCAACTAAACTCGTAACTTTTGACCTTGTTCTTAATCTTGCTCGACCGAGTACGTGTGCCTACTCCATCGAGTAGACCTCATTCGATCTAGTTGAGGAGTTATAAGATCGAAATAGCTGAAACTGCCAGCAGAAACTCGATCGAGTAGCTCCAACTCGATCGAGTAGAGGCCACTCGATCGAGTGCCTTACTTAGCTTACTCGATCGAGTAAGTGAAAAATACACGGGTAAAAGACGGGAACCTTATACCCTTTTCTATCTTCTTTTCTTCTTATTTTTTTTCATACCTAAACCCTAAATCCTCCATATCTCTCTACTTATTCTCAAAACTTGTGTTTTGGTGTTTGATTTCTTGGTGTTCATCTTGTTTAATTCATCCTTTTGCTTGCTAATCATTCAAAGTAAGAATGTTCATCTTTTTCTACATTTTTAATTGATTAGAAACATGTAGGTTGTTGGAATTTTTATGAAAATTCAATTTATATACATGAAATCTTGCTTGTAGTTGTTGTAACATGATTTAATTACTTTAATTTGTTGATTGTTGATGCTAGAAGTAGAAAAATCGAATCAATTTAGGGGTTTGTAAGTACCGAACTTTCTAGGGTTTTGGGATTCAAATTGATTTTTGGTTGTCTTTTGCATATGAAAGGTGGGAAATTAAGTAATGTATGTTATGGGTATCATGCTTAGTGTTGATTTTGATGAATTTTGCTCAAAATTTTGCCTTAAAACTCCGTCTTAAAAGTGCCCCAAACTGAAATTCGTCCCACATTCTTTGTGAAATTTGTCTATTTGTGAAACTATTTTGAAAGTTTAATCCTTAAAAATTGTAGTTGGGTTGTTAATTGATGTTATAATTGTCATAATTTGACAGCTGTAGAGACCGTCTGATGCGAACTTGAGAGTTGTATTGTAACACCCCCTCATACCAAGGTATCTTACCAGGACTACCCTCGCATGAAAGGCTGTTACCATCTCGGTTGCCCGCGGTTAGTATATATTAAAAGCAACAGTCCAAACACATTTATTAAAGTACGAGAGTTATAAAAGTTACATGGTCTCAGAATCCAATAAAAGTAATATCCAAAAACTAGCAACTACAAAAATGACAGCTAAGACTCGTGACAGTGGTAACTACTCCTGCGTGGTGACTCTCCCATGACTTCTCCCAAGCTCATCAAGTGCATCACCTTTCATAATATGCTCACCATCCCCGAATGGATCACCACAGATTTTACAAAACACAACGGGGTCAGTTACTGTATAATTAAAATAAGACAAGCTTAGAAAGTAATCAACTGATCATCCTCCATCCCCAGTCTCCCGATCTCACACAGTAACCGGCTACACACCGAAGTGTGTAGCTCTACCAGATTACCCATCGCAACAGGTAATCCTCGCCGCCAGTGGGGGACTGCAGCTAATCCCCACCTAAATCCCGCTCATCAAAGAGCGGTAACCCTGTCCCTTAATGTGCACATCCCCTCCCGTGACGGGTTCCACGGAGGGCGAACTAGGGTGTGAAGCCACTCCCGTAAGTGACTCCACCACAATCATCACGACACCAACACCATCACGACATCAACACCACACTATCACTCCAACGATGATCGACAGATAAACAAACGTACACAATACAACATAATCTCAAATCAATTAAACAGGAACTGAGTAGGGAAACCCTACCTTTTCGCAATCCGCTATGCTGCAATCAATCATACAATATGCATAACAAATACAACATCGTCGCCTACAACAATGATAATCAACAATCAAACACACATATGATGACCAAACCCTAAACCCCCAAATTAACCCAAACTAGGGTTTGTTAACTTATAAGAACGATAATAGATCAATAAGGATAAGACACTTACTATAATGATTGACACGGAATAAGATGCTAGAGCCCACAATCGACGACCTTTTCCTTGGAATTGATGAAGATGATTAGAGGAGAATGAAACGTGGTTTATGTTTTGGAAGAAATGGCTTTAGAAACTGACGAACGATTATATATAAACTCTAATCATTTTAAACCGCAGAAATAACACCCGTCGGACCGGATACTCGGCCGAGTATAGAGTATACTTGGTCGCGTATTCCACATACTCGGCCGAGTATTCCTGGACAGAAAGCTGTCCAGAAACACACGACACACCTACTCGGCCGAGTAAGCCATATTCGGCCGAGTAGCAGACTTAGGAAAACTGTGTTATTACAGTCTTCCCTCCTTAAAAAGAACTTCGTCCCCGAAGTTCAAACCCAACCCATGAAACATGAACACCTAACGCTAACTCCACCAACCAAGCTTACTTCTACAACACGGCTCACGATATCGTCTCAACTACATCATAGCCTCTCGATACTAACTCCATAATACCATCGAATAACCATAACATAAGTGTTGCCAACTCCGTCTCACTTCTATAATGCTCACTAGCAACTCAAAACCAAGACAATCCACCAAACAAGATCAACCATCAAAACGGAATGTTACATTCTACCACCCTTAAAACGAACTTCATCCTCGAAGTTTACTCACAATCGTAAACATCATACTACTACAAGCATTGCCATTACCTGTAATAAACCAACCCCAACACAAATCCATCCTTTACTCTAGACCAACACCTAAACTTCCAATTATACTATAACATGTACAACCATCAAACTCTCTTTGTCACATCCTACTCCTCTTAAAATAAATGTTACGTCCTCGTAACTCACTAGTACTAGATCCTTAACTATATATCCTCATCACTACCGCATGTCAACGATATCCGCCTATAGCCTCGACACCTACTACATCTATTCCTATATCTAAGGCTCTCTTACTCTAGTTGTTCTCATACCTCAATTCATTTGGCAGACCACATAACCTATACCACAAATGACATACTTCTTTATACATGCACTTATTATCTCCACAATCATAACTCATGATCCATGATTATTACACACACTCACATTAGCTTCTCAAGTTCATCTCCTTTATTACCACAAAACTCACCCTTAACTTGACATGATGCTAAGTCCTAAAACTCCGTACTCGCTTTCCCAAGAAAAGGTGCTAAACCACATGTAGTTCCAGTTTAATACCACACATGCTCCACAATTCTCTTGCCACAACTATGTCCATCAATGCCTCATCTAAAACAAGATCAAAAGTACTCCAATAACCCCTCACAACGGTGTCCCATTAACAGAATATTACTATACCATGACAACAACAGAACCATACCCAACTCTCTTTCATATCATACTCTATTCTCACTCCCATGCCGACACTGGTAAGAAAACTTGGGGAACAAAACAACGGTCTATATGCCCCGACCGACACTGACAGGAAGTAGCAGTAAACAAACAACAATCTATGACAACACGAAAATACTCTTATTACAACACGAATTACCGTGCCCAGATCGCCACTCGAGGCACAACAACCATATCGATAGCCATCACAACTCTTACAATCTCATAACACTGACTGAGTACCACATCCTTGACCCGAAGACTTTCTTAAAACCGCTCTACTAGATCACGACGCAACATAATAAACGGAATCACAGATACCGACCTTCTGAATATTATCCAAACCATGACTCATGAGGTCAGAACCTCACACAAACATTTACACATATCATGGACCCATAATCGAATGTAACTAGCCAATCCTGATTACGTAAGTTACCACTTGATAATGAATATCTCCCATCCGGACTTAACTCAGGTGCCCTTCATAACATATCCTCTCATACACACAATTATCACCACCCGGTGAACGTAGTCATATCATTAGTACCCAACTTCCAGCGAACACCTCATATATCCACATCTTATACTTCCTCACAACCATACATACTACTCAGTCTCCAAAAAATCAACCTCGTTAGAACAACTAACTTCCCTAAAGTAACATCATCCTCAACAACTAGTGTCAACAATACAACACCACTATCCTTCATGTGACCGCTCTCTTACTATCAAGTCTTTATATAACGAACATCAAGTCCATCAACAAAATTTACCTCTACATTCTTTCTAATTCCATCCTAAATTGTATCGTCATTTAACTCTCCACCAAAATCTCATACCGTGCACGCACTCTGCCAGCTTCTTACTCCCTTAATACCTCGAAACTCGCGGCTAACATTTCGTCCTGACTCCTATATAACTGTTAACTCACAGTCTCTCATGATGCTATCTTGCCTTTCCATGATTCCTTATTTTCATGTCCCATAACTTTGATCTACAATTCCCAATTTACTTCCATCCAATAATACCAATTAATAATTCACCTCCTTCCTTCTTCTATCTAACCCTTTAGTACTCCGATTACCTCTTTATTATCCCACAACTCGAATTCCATTAATTCATATAAATATCTTCTCACTCTTCTTTATCATTGAGCCTCTCTCATCATACTACTCACTCACACTTGTCACCACCAAGTCTCCACAACTAACGGTTACCCTTTAATTAGTTGTATCTCCCTTTCATATCCCTAGAAAACCAACCATTCACCTCATATGTTAATTACCCAAAGAATTACACACTAGGCTCACCTCTTGATAATCCAAATTCCCAAACTCGGCCATTATCTACTCATCGCGGCATAACTCGATCTCACTATACACCATTCGTTTCTATCCCTTTATAACGACCTTTCATTACATATATCCTTAACCAACACAATTCTAACCGTCTCCCTCCATAAACTCTTACATATCCCAATTTAACACTATCCGCATCCCTCATATCAACCTTTGCATTCTCACATTTCTTTACACTTATATCACTCTTGACCATAAACACTTACTTTTATATTACTCAACACACGACTATATCACTCACCATATCTCACAAAACATGTTCCTTACCTCGATTAGCTCATCATTCCTCCCTTTCCTTTTTCCACTATCCCTCACAACCACATTAACACATGTCTTCCTTATCCAACACATGTCCCTCACAAGCCGGCATTCTCCCTGTCATAGCCTTTGGTAACTTACGTATCAAGACCGTCACATATATAAAAGAACGCTTTAAGACCCAAAGCATACATATGTACATACCCTACGATTCAAAACAATGTAAGAACATAGCCACCGACTCGAAACAAAGGTAAGAACATAGCCACCGACTCAAAATGGCCGCCCACTAAGGTACTCGGTCGAGTACATGGCATACTAGGCCGAGTACAGGATACTCGGTCGAGTAGTGAGACTACTCGGCCGAGTTCACGACTCCAGAAGCTAAACAGGATTATCACAGAGAGATTACTTGGCCGAATATGGAATACTCGGTCGAGTATGAAAGATACTCGGCCGAGTATGGACTACTCGGTCGAGTATCGGCACAGTTCTCAGCAACGTCCAGTTTTCGTAAAACAGTCATATCTCACTCGTTACTTGGTCATTCTGGGCGTGTGACCTATCGTTAGAATCGTAAAAGGACACGCTATCACCTCCAATTGGAATAACAGCAATATCATTTCTAGAAATATACTTATAACAGTTTTAAGACAATCCTTCCATAATCGGTCTTTATAGAAATCAATTTTTCTTAACAAAACAACTTGAACATGAATAAAACAAACAATAACGACCCAATACTTTAAGAAAACAGTACATAGATGGACCTTTATCATACCCACATGCAAATTAAACACGATATTCATGTATATAGATGGATGACCTTAATCACATGCTACTACCAACAAACCAAACATCAGCATCATCATGATCATATACGCTTGTACCACTACCCTTTTGAAAGCCACATAATACACACTTAACATGCCAATATATTCCATGCTCAAAGTTTAACATCAATAAATTTCCGATACATCTTTCAACTACTATCACGTTCCACTTCCTTCGTCATTTCATTCAACCATGCACAATACTCATGCCACAAGTACTTCACACACATGACTCGACACACAACAGTTCCCCCCCCCCCCCTCTCCCATGTGACCGGCTTGAGATCGTAAGGGCCGTAATGCGACTTCGGGACGTCTCCCAAGTCTTTGCGGTAGCTCCAAACAACTCTCCCCGAGTTCATTTTATTTAGACTCCCTAAGTTCATTGGGTTCATTTGTTTTAGGTGCCAGAATCGTCGGCTATGATACCACTTTGTAACACCCACTCATACCAAGGTACCTTACCAGGACTACCATCGCGTTAAAGGCTGTTACCATCTCGGTTGCCCGAGGTTAGTATATATCAAAAGCAACAGTTTAAACACATTTATTAAAGTACGAGAGTTATAAAAGTTACATGGCCTCAGAATCCAACAAAAGTAATATCCAAAAACTAGCAACTACAAAAATGACAACTAAGACTCGTGACAAAGGTAACTACTCCTGCGTGGTGACTCTCTCATGACTGCCCCCAAGCTCATCAAGTGCATCACCTGTCATAATATGCTCACCATCCCCGAATGGATCACCACAGATTTTACAAAACACAATGGGGTCAGTTACTGTATAATCAAAATAATACAAGCGTAGAAAATAACCAGCTGATCATCCTCCATCCCAGTCTCCCGATCTCACACAGCAACCTACTACACACCGAAGTGTGTAGCCCTGCCAGATTACCCATCGCAACAGGTAATCCTCGCCGCCAGTGGGGGACCGCAGCCAATCCCCACCTAAATCCCGCTCATCAACGAGCGATAACCTTGTCCCTTAATGTGCACATCCCCTCCCGTGACGGGTTCCATGGAGGGCGAACTAGGGTGTGAAGCCACTCCCGCAAGTGACTCCACCACAATCATCACGAAACCAACACCATCACGACACCAACACCACACCATCACTCCAACGATGATTAGCAGATAAACAAACGTACACAATACAACATAATCTCAAATCAATTAAACAGGAACTGAGTAGGGAAACCCTACCTTTTCGCAATCCGCTATACTGCAATCAATCATACAATATGCATAACAAATACCACATCATCACCTACAACAATGATAATCAACAATCAACACACATATGATGACCAAACCCTAAACCCCCAAATTAACCCAAACTAGGGTTTGTTAACTTATAAGAACGACAATAGATCAATAAGGATAAGACACTTACTACAACGATTGACACGGAATAAGATGCTAGAACCCACAATCGACGACCTTTGCCATGGAATTGATGAAGATGATTAGAGGAGAATGAAACGTAGTTTATGTTTTGGAAGAAATGGCTTTAGAAACTGACGAACGATTATATATAAACTCTAATCATTTTAATCAAAACTGCAGAAATAACACCCGTCGGACCGGATACTCGGTCCAATATAGAGTATACTTGGCCGAGTACTCTGTACTCGGTCGAGTATTCCACATACTCGGCCGAGTATTCCTGGGCAGAAAACTGTCCAGAAACACACAACATACCTACTCGGCCGAGTAAGCCATATTCGGCCGAGTAGCAGACTTAGGAAAACTGTGGTATTACATGTATACTTGAAATTTTTGGATTGTTTGGTGAAAGTGTATACATAGTAGCTATTTTTCCATGTCTATACATGAAAGTTTATATGTTTTCAAGTAAGTGTTTGTTTGTATCTCTAAAATATGTGTTGAAAACAGATGCCGAGACCAACTGTTAGAACTCGTCAAAGTAAAAGGGGGAGGACTTCTAAGCCTGAGGTAGGTGAGGAGAGTGGGGGACCTATGGTCCCACCAGTGCCAGAGTACCCTTATGTTGTCTTTGCTGATTTTAAGCAAAGAGATGCTTTCGTTGCTTTACAGAGACGTCGTTTAAAACCCACCCGTTGCATTGATACTACCATCTTGACTGACCTAGGGGTTGAGACTGATATGAGACACATCTTTGAGTCTTTGAGTATGACCGGGTTGTATCGTCTTAGGAAACACTCATATGCTTTTCTGACCTTGGTGTTCATGAGTTCCTTTCGTTATGATGCGGTGGAAAAGACGGTCGAGTTCCGTCTCATGAACACTAGCTTCTTTCTGACCATGGACATGTTTTCCACCCACCTCGGCCTTGCTAGACCAGAGAAGGGGGGCCCTTAGGGACATCCCGACTGAGTGTGGAGCCAGTAGCCTCATGCTTTGCTTTACCGGCAAGCCACCTCCCACCTCTAGTAACATGCTGATTAATGACGTGCAACACATCACTTTGAAGATCTTTCTTCGCGCTTTGACCTGTTTACTTTATGATCGGAAAGATGTGAGTAAGATTAACTCACACGAGGTGATGTTGCTTACGGCTTACCTTAACCCCACCCGAGCCCCGAGAGTCTCTTTCAGTGTCCCGGCCATAGTGTGTGCTAGCTTAGCCTTGATGGCCTCGTCTGACACCCGTTTCTTGAGTTGTGGTGCCATTGCCACACGGTTGGCAGAGCGGTTGACCACTTTTGAGGCCTCCTCGGCCTATACACCTTTGACCCCGATGGTACCTACCTTGGACCGTGAGTACTTTCTCGACACGAAGTGGTTGAGGACTTTGGAGGGTGGTGGGTTAGCGTGGAGAGTTTGGGGGATGAGTTGGATGAGGATACCCGACCCTGAGCACCTTCCCGTGACCGAGGCTTTACCGGCGGCAGTGGTGGCAGCCGATTCTGATGATGAGGAGGAGGTTCCTGATAGGCAGTTTTACCTCATCGATGATGACATTTTGGAGGTGATGCCTGAGCCGATGAAGAGGGATCAGGCTAGACCTGAGGATAGGCAGCCTAGAGTGGGGAGAGGACCGCGACGGGTGAGAGAGAGGATGGCTGAGACCCAGCCAGAGGAGCCTGTGCCTCCACAGTTTCAGTTTCCCAGCTACCCTTCCTTCTTCAGCCCTGAGATGAGAGTGAGTGAGCTCACGGAGAGAGTGTCTGCTACCTTGACGCTCCGGAACCTCCATGAGATGGCATATGTTCAGGGCATCGGGACCGAGGCAGCTCAGCCGGTGTGGTGGAGAGGCGTTGGGGATGACAGCGGAGTCTTCCATTCCTTTGGCGTGGAGCAGTCTACTTGGGGAGAGCCTCCGAGTTACCTCTACGGTTGCCTGGCACCATGGCGAGTGGGAGCGGATTCTGGCGTTGGTGGCATTCCGAGAGAGGGTCCAGTTGGAGCAGGCACGTCCGGAGGCGGTGGTGGAGATGAGATAATGGATGAGTAGGTGGAGTGATGATACTCCTTTTATTTCTATCTTGTTACATGGATTTGTAGTCGTTGATACTTTTATTAGACTTTGGTGTGTATTTTGGCCATAAGGCCGCATTTTGGATGCTTTTCGGACTTTTATGCGGGATGTTGGTGTCGGGAATACGTTTCCGACTCATATATTTGTTGCCTTGGACTTGAAAAATGACAAATTAAGGAATTTTGACATGTGGCTACTCGATCGAGTGCCCCTCGCTCGATCTAGTAACTGCAGGGGTGACATTCTGGTTGCATTCTGATCTCGACATACTCGATCGAGTGCCTGGTAAACTCGATCGAGTAAGGTCAACTCGATCGAGTGTCTTCCAAGCTCGATCGAGTGCCTCTGTTTGGTGCTTATTTCGTTTAAACATTTATTTGTATCTTCAAGTTAATAGTTTTTGTGATAGTGTTTCGTATTATGGGTGCATTATATCATTGTTCCGTCTCAGCGGTGGTTATATTGTTATGCATAGTCGTACGATTTAAACAATTTCGGTGATGTTTATATAATTTTACATGCTAAATCACTTGTCTCAGGTAACGTCTATAATGGTTATAATCCTCGTTGTATGATTTATATGGTTGTACAAGAAAGTAATTGATGTCATGGTTGATAGCTGATGATAGAATGCCTAATTGTGTGGTTCATGTTGCCAATAGTTTCATATATATGAGTCTTATGTATATAATGTCAAGGAAGTGTCGTAGTTAACATGAGTCAAAATGCATAATATGGTTCGTTCGTAATGTCTATATGGAATAATATTTTATCGACTTGTGCATTCGTAGAATTGTGCTGTTAGTGAACTTCGGGGACGAAGTTCCTTTTAAGAGGGGAAGAGTAATGTCGCGTGGGAAATGACGTAATTATTGCAATTTTACACTTATTGTATGACAATTTCGAAGTATTTAAAATGGTTGTTTGGTAATTTGTAATGGTTATTGTATAATTGAGTAGCAGTTTGTAATTGTTGAATAGAATAGCATGTTGTTGTATCTTGTTTCCAAGTCATTGTTCACTATGTTGTCATGAAAATTGGATGTTAGTAGCATGGTAGAGTCGTTGTTAGTAGAGTTGTGTTGTATGGTTGAGTAATAGAGATGAATTAAAAGAATTAATCTGAACAAGTGGAATGAATGAGATGTTGTTGCCTATCTGTTATAGAATTGTTGCTTTTGGGTTCTTTGTAAATGGTAGTTGATGGCAAGTAATCGTTAGAGGAATAGTATGGCAGTTGTAGTGGTCTACATTTGAGTAGTAACAGGAGATGGGTGCAAGTAGTAGTCGAGTCGGCTGTTCTTGTGTACAATGTGTATTTGTGATTCAATAGGAAGTCGGTGATTTGATAGAAGGTTGTGTTGTGTAATATGTGCTAAGGTAGATGATGATGATGGTTGATGAACATTCATAGCGAGATGGTATTTCTAAACGGTTGTGTGTTGACCTGTGTCGGACGAACAATGGTAGTTGCCTTAGTTTCTTTGACCTGATGTTCTGGGAGAGGATGAGTCGAGCTTCGGGGACGAAGTTCTTTTTAAGGGTGGAAGACTGTAATACCCGTCCTTTAGGGAACCGTTGACCGACATTGACTAATCTTAGACACCTATCTTGACCCTAGGAAACCTTATGAGTGATGACTTGTGACAATGTGAGTCTTTGTGTGCTTGTTACTCGATCTAGCTGAGACTACTCGATCTAACTGAGGCTAATCGATCGAGTAACTTGGGAGCTCGATCGAGTAGAGGTCACTCGATCGAGTAAGTTGGTTACTCGATCGAGTAACGGGTTTGCAGCGGGGAATTTATAAATCGTCAATCGTGAAATCCCAAATCATTTCCCTACCTTCTTCCTAAACCTAGATGTCGTCACCTCCGACTACTACAAAATAAGCCAAAGAAACCAGTTAAAAATAGCCAAAGAAACCGGTTTATAACCGATCTCTAGCTCATAGGTGTCTTAGCCTAAGAGACCGGTTATTTTAACCGGTTTCTTTGATCATTTTAAAGAGACTAGTTGTGTGCAAAAACCAATCTCTTTGATTATTTCAAAGAAACCGGCTTGGTGCATAAACCAGTCTCTTTGATTATTTCAAAGAGACCAGTTACTGGCCAAAACCAATTTCTTTGATCTAATCTTTGAAACCAGTTATGGAATATAGCCAGTCTCTTGGGTTTTTCTTTAAACAAAAAAAAAATAAAAATAAAAATATCCATTCAATAAATTAAGACATGGATAATTTTAACGGATAATTCACGCGGTACCCTTAAAGTTGGTCACTTTGCACAAAATACCCAAATTTTTGATCCGAAAAACTTAAAGAAGTCATAACTCGTGTTTACGAACTCAGAAAGTGAAGATTTTTTTTTTCAAATCAATCATCTTTCCGAGTACTACGATTTGAAAAAAAAAGTTTGACGAGTTTGGAGCTCGTGACTAGGAGATATGCTCATTCAAAGTTTGTTCGGTCGAAAAAAACTTTGACGCACAATAACTCCTAGTAGCGGAATCCAAATGCGACAATTTTTTTTTTCAAATTGTAGTTCTCGGAAAGATGAGCAATTTGGGAAAAAAAATCGTCACTTTTGGAACTCGTAAACACGATTTATGACCTCTTTAAGATTTCCGGATCAAAAATTTGGGTATTTCGTGCAAAGTGGCAAACCTTAGGGGTACCACGTGAATTATCCGTAATTTTAATAAAAAATTAGAATTTAGATTACATCATCACTATAAATAAACATATAAAAATCAGGAAGTCTTATAACTTTCTGGAATATCATACAAATTCATATGAATTGATATACATTTATTAAAAAGAATATATCTAACAAAATAACAAGTCTATGATTTAACTGTCGTCAGATCTAATCTTTACCCAACTGAATGCTTCCACGAAAATATAACCTACCCCTGCACTACATCAGTGTCACTCATCTGCACTGGTGCGCTTAGCCCCTTGAAAAGATCAATGCCCTCCTTTCCCTTACTCGAATTATTTTCTTAAAATATCTCGCTGCTACCAGTCTCGAAACCTTTTACTTCCTTCTCTTCAAATATCGAATCTCTTAGCAAATTGTATAATGTGTACAAGATACGAGATAAGTATACATAACACACATGCGCACACAAAAGATACGTGGTTTATAGCCTTTACTCGGAAGAAAAGGATAAGCAATAAGAAAACATGTAATACATTCACGCAAAAGACTACTTGATTTATAGCATCACTCAGACAAAAATCTAATTAAATCACATCTTACTATAAAAGTCCAGGACTTTCTCCAAAAAACTAATGCTTAAGGTAAAGAGAAAACGACTGCAGTTATCCCATATAAAGGCTACCACCCAATAGGAAAGCGAGGAATTGAATGTTTTTAGTCGAAAATTCCGAATTTCCCCCGTCAACTTGTGAGCATAGTTCATCTAGTATTAACAAGAAGTACTATGTTAATACTAGATGAAGTCAACTTGTGGGCATAGTTCCACCAGCAAGTTGAGAATTGTTTCCTTGTAACATATAGTGAACCTACAGACGTTTTTACTTCTGAAAGAAAAAGGGTTTGCATCTAAGTGTAAAAGCTCGCCCATTCCGTATGCCAAGAACACTATCAAGAGCTTTTTATCCACTTTTACTTCCACACTGACAAAACAACAACAGACAGAGCAGATCGCACAAAGAAATTCCCATGTTACATAAAAATAACAAATAAATTATTTCGAAATGTGAGTGATGACAGTAACACCAACCTGGCTAAGTTGTTTAGATCAATGCCACCAAGCGTTAGATTCACTTCACGTTCTTTCTGAGGAGCAGCACTCTGAAAAGTGAAAAGGTTAGCATATACCATAACGTCTATTTTACTGCCACTACCACTAGCTATTTCTAACATCTAACCAGCTTGCTAGTATAACATATAAGAGAGCGACTTTGTCCCTATATTGTTAGAATCATTGGCACACAACTGTTAAATTTTTGAGCTCTAGGACCAAAGTCTAAAACATGAAGGGAGACTATACCCTGCAACACGTGAAGATGTATTTACACTAGAGGAGCACACTCACAGGATCACTTCTAAAGAAGACCAGGATTTAAGAGTTGGAATAAACCATACTTTCTTCCGCGATGTCCAATCGGTTCCTGGATTTAAACAGATTTAAACAATAAATGACGATGACAATATAAATAAACTCTGATATGGCTGATCATTTTCATGCTCAAACATTTTTAAACTCATACTCATGCTTAAACTAATGGTTATACTTTCTTTCACCAAATAAAGATGGAGATTTAATATATGGTCAATAATTTTTTTTAATAATGAGATGTCTATTGCACTGCTTGCATACCCAACATGTTCAGTGGCATCAGCCTGATAGGCCAGAGTAAATAACAATAACAAATTCAGCGCCGATACAAGAAATGGTCACTACTTACAGGTGCGTTCTGCATTGATCCCATCCTGAAATCTTCTAAGCTCGGCTTCCCTTCCCCAACTTTCATCTATCAGCCTAAATTACGAAAAATAGTAGAGAGCTTAGAGCGCCAAAAACAAAGAGCGCTGCGGGCTACACAATTGAAAGCACGTGAAACTAACTTTACTTTATGCTCTCAAAATTGGTAAAATTGAGTTTTAATAGCCATTGCTACTCTAGGTGACTTAAAGTAACAAGACAGCAAGAGCTAGGAAGGATATAGGAGTAAGAACGAGGACTAGTATACTAGTGTATGACTAACGAGGGAGGGAGATGGCATAAGGTCCATTGTACTGTATACTGTCGGGAGGTCGTTCCCTCGCTAAGTCAGATAAAAGACGCTACGCATTAGATTAAAAGAGGAATGCATTCACTCTGTAAGGCACTAGAAATGATGAATTCACAAGTTTATGTCTATCTATATTGCAATTAATTAATTACTGACCAATTTCAACTTTCAACATTCATTTAGGGTGTGTTTGGATTGAGTGATTTGGAGGGAAAAGAAAGGGAGGGAGAGTAGGGGATTTAAAATTCTTTGTTTGGATAGCAAACAAGGGTGGAGGGAAATGGAGGGGGAGGGATTTGGAAATTGTATCCAAACACCCACATCCCATTTTCCCTCCCCTTCCCTTACCTCCCTTTCTCTTCCCTCCTTCCCCCTCATCTTCCTTTCCCTCCACTTTTGCTATCCAAACACACCCTTAGGGTGTGTTTGGATTGAAGGAATTGGAGAGAAAAGAAAGGGAGGGAGAGTAGGGGATTGCAAATCTCTTGTTTGGATAGTAAATGAGGGTGGAGGGGGAGAGATTTGGAGGAATTCATTTTCCCTCCTTTCTCTTCCCTCTTTCCCCCTCCCCTCCCTTTCCCTCCACTTTTACTATCCAAACACACCCTTAGGGTCTGTTTGGATAGGAGGATTTGGAGGGAAGGAGAGGGGAGGGAAAGGCAGGGATGATAAATCTTTTGTTTGGTTAGCAAAATGGAGGTGGAGGGATTTTGAGGGGAGGGAAAATGAATCCTTCCACTTCCCCCCTCCAAGCCAAATTATTTCCTCTCCAACAAAGTCAAGATTTGGAGGGAAAATGACCTCCTCCATTCTCCCTCCCCTTCCCTTACATCCCTTTCTCTTCCCTCCTTCTCCCTCCCCTCCCTTTCCCTGCACTTTTGCTATCCAAACACACCCTTAATGAAACAACCTGATAACCTAATGCCTTGAATGGAGGAAACACAACTTACAAACAATATTATGAAGGATGTTGGGAGTACTGGACTATATATGGAGGATGTTAGTGTATTGCAGGTTCGAACTTGTAAATACACTGTGTGTGTTGTTATCAGACTATGCTGATTTTGATACTTTAATTATTATGTTCATTTAAATACATTTAGAATACTTGTGGCAGTAAGAGTGCAAGAAAAACGGCCATGCAAATTCCTTGACACAGGCTAAATGATACTCCCTCCGTCCCGGTCATTTGTTGTCCTTTCGTTTTGGCACAAAGACCAAGGAAGGAGGAGAGGGCCAATAGCTAAATGACAAGTGGAACAAATTGAGTGTGAAAGATAAAATTACTCATCAAGTTCATTCTTAAAATAGAAAGGACAACAAATGATTAAGACACCCAAAAATGGAAAAGGACAACAAATGACCGGGACGGAGGGAGTATAATGAAAGGTAATCAACAGGCTGCCAAACACCATATCTCGCCGCTTTATTCCTCTCTATAAATAGATTAGAATTCTCGACACATTCTACATACACCTCACTGAACGAAGCACACATCGGCCATGAAAAACTGTAAAAAAAAACACAGCAACAATGAACAAATAGCGTACATGGCTAAGGTAGCTAGTATTCATAATTCAGTCGCGGAATGGTGCGAGTATTAGCATACACTATCCGGAATTCTCCGGTTCTACCATAATACAAAAATCAAATTTCATACAAGTTGCAACACATGAGTGCATTTGACAAATAGATCATTTGACAAATAGATCTAATTCACCGGTTCTGCCATAATATCTAATCAGCGATGTTTACTAATTTGATATGTCCATCTAATTCTCAACATACCCCATAAATGACCAAATTTATGGAGCTGTTATAAAATTGGAATTAACCAGACTTTAAGAGCATTTGACAAATAGATCTAATTCACCCAACTCTAAATAAAATTAAACAAGAACTGCTAAAGATTTAAAGGAATTAATTAAAATCGAATAAAATTAATACCTAGGACTAACGATAGACGGGCTGAAGATCTCATCGTTGTTGTTGGAAGAACAATGGCTCGGAAGTGGAGTCGTGGTGATGAGGGACGTCAGAACTGGCGACGTCGCGGTGGTGGTGGGTGGTTGAGCGAGGGAATAGAGAAAATCGACTGTGAGCATTTGTTATTTTAAAATGGTTTGTGGGTTGGGGTGCTTATTGGAGAAACACAAATAACATTATACCTCCAGTGGTAAAATAGCATCATACAACCAAGTTATATCTTATTGAGCTTATGTGTAATTTTATTGAGCTTTTTTAAAGTTAATTTTTTTATGTTTAAGTGGGTGAATTCAGAAATTTAATGGTATAACTCGACTTCTTTAAAACAAAACTCGAAAACTTTATTATATAGCTCGGATTAGAAAGATACTATTTCAAGACAACCTGTTGGTTGTAGGATCTATTAACTGTTGGAGAAACGCCTCCAATTATATCAAAACTAGATTTAATGCCCGTGTAATGCACGGGCCACTTGTATTATTCTGTCTTTAAAGCACCATTGATTGTCAAGTTATAAAAAAATCATCACAAATGTCAACTCCCGCCTACTAAGAGACTCGATGCAAACGCCAACTTCAAGTTAACTAAATTATTCATCCTAATACACATCTAATTCACTAAAAGTACTTGAATAGTTAAGACTAATTCTACAAAATATTACAGGTTTACTAATAATGATTAGTAAAAGTGAATTTCAACTAAGTTTTTCAGTGAAATGTACTTAGGTGCGTAATTTGGTCATCTCAAAGTCATAATAATTATTATGACTTTGAGATGACCAAATTAGTGCGTTTCACTGAAAAACTTAGTTGAAATTCACTTTTACTAATCATTATTAGTAAACCTGTATGATTTCCTAACTTTTACTCGTCACTCTATATTCGAGAGTATGATTTCCATTTGATCATGTAGATGTACATTCTGGTTCAACAGAACATATTATGTTTGCACAACTCTAGCTTAACAATCTCTATGCTCTTATTATTAGTATATAATATGATTTTAATAACTCATTAACTTGTTATAACTTGAATTAGAGTATTAACACGGGTTGAATTGCCTACAAACACATATGTTAACATTATATTATAATTACAATCACAAATGTCGTTATTAATTTATTATAACAATTACACGTACTATGCACTCCTTCCTGGTTAAGGATTAACAGATTGATATGCAATGCGTGCAACTGTTACCAATTCTAATTCTAATGCACAACAAACACCGATTATTTTTGTATTATACTAACTTATGATCACTTTACGTTAAGTATATACTTAGTATTACCCACCTTTTTTATTTGACTCTTAGAATTTCATAAATAATGGAGTCTCTCTTGTCGCTCGAAAGTAATTCATAGAAGATGGACTCTTTATAATCGCTCGAAAAAACCCTTATATTGTGGGACGGTCTTATTTTATATAAAGAGAACTCATTTTTATCAACAAATGAACTGTTAATTTACAAAAGTGGTCCATCTTCCCTAAGACCGTCTTATTTTATAACTTGTGATTTGACAAAACTGGTGTATTATAATGTTAAAAATAAAATCTTTTGAGGTTTTATACCCTATTCATATACTCCGTCTATTTGTTCGACATGGAAGTGAGAAATTAGTACCTATTTTATTGTGAAATAAAGATTCTCGGGTATATTCTGCCGTTATTTGATGTACTCTTGGCTTTGAATTTTCTCTATGCCCAAGTGATTGACAGCATCTTAAACTACAATCTCAAATTTATACTCTGGCCACTCTAGATATGCAAATTATAATATTGTGTGAAAATAAGTGTGTGGCTATATTCTGTGACAGAAGGGAAACAGATTAACAGCAAAGGAAGACGACTGCATGAACCAAAAAGCGTGAGACTGCGAATGTATAAAACGATAATGCAAAGTCTTTTCCTGCAAAATAATCGATCACGAAACGAATCGTCATACACATTTACATAATATGAATAGACATTGATAATTAAGGAAATCGATATAGTACTCATTATTTAAATACGTTGAACACCAATGTAGGGAGTATGTCGCTAAGAGTTTATCATAAAAAGATCACATCATATATACCATTACCTACCTCATTATTCTTAATACGAATTACACAGTAACAATCAAATGCAACTGGAGCAAACATGACGCGAGTCCGTCGTAGTTATAACCTACAATAAGAAAAAATTACTATTAGGAACTTGTCGTTAAAAAAAAAAAGCTACATAAGAACATGATGGTAAACTAAATCAAAAAGATACTCTAAAGAATTAAAACACTCATATGATATGATGTACGTAGTTTCTTAATATAATAATAAAAAAACACCCGTATAATTTATATCAACCTAGACAATTATGTGTACTATATATAATGAGTATGTTGTAGCCTGGTAGGTCTCTAGAATAGAATATTGATGGCTTTTGTAATTTGATCTCTTAAATGCATTAGAAGTTAAAACACGATCAAATACTGCAATCGTAATTTAATATAATTAACATATTTTAAAATAAATAGGTAGTTATAAAAACTTGGACTCTCTATAATCGCTCGAAAAAAGCTTCCTTTATTAATATAGATAGATACTAGGTAGAATCCCGTACTTTGCACTGTTTATAAATGCTAACTATATACGCCTATTTGTTTTTATGGAAATATAAGTGAAGGGTTTGTTTTTATTTTATCTTTCCAAGTAAGCTTTTTTTTTTATCGTCTAGAAAAAATAATTAGTACTCCCTCCTTTCATCTTTTATCTTCTCATTTAAATAAAATACTCCTCACATATATTAAAGAAGTATGAAGATAAAAGATGAATGAAGGGAGTATTTTTTAGATTCACTATTTCTACTGATGTTAAGGGTAATTTTATCGGATTTATATAGCTAATAAATACTCTCTTTGTTCCGGTTATTTGTTTGTCCATTCCATTTTGGGTGTCCCAGTCAATTGTTTATCTTTCTATTTTGGAAATGCCTTTGATTGATAATTAGTCTTCCACACTCAATTTGGTCCACTTGTCGTCTAATAATTAGGCATCTTCCTATTTTCTTGGTCTTGTGCCACAATCAAAGCCAAACAAATGACCGGAACGAAGGGAGTAACAGTGTATTTATTGACATATTGTGTGTATAATACTATAATTGTATTTCATAGGTTAGACAATATGTCACCAGCCATTTCACAACATTCAAACCCATCTTACCAATTTAACTGTTTACATGAGTAAACTTCTTAATTTTTTTGAAATTCAATTGAAAGCGAAAAATGACATGTTTTGAAAAGAGCTATTGAAATTTCAACATATAACACACTATTTTGTGACTTGTTTGAAATTTACGGTGGACAAATGAACGTCTTAAAAGAATGTGTAGTATACAATTACTAATTGTAGAACTATAGAAACATTACTATATAGTGGTAACACTCTTAAAATTATCAATATCATATTATATAGAAGATTTTGTCTTCTTGGTTTAGATAAGACTCAAACCAAAATGACCCAACTTTATTCGTAATCTCATTTCTTTCATTTAAGATCAATAAGCATAACGTAAAAAAAAAATCGGTGTATAAAACTTTTGGGCACAAATGCTAGCTAGTATGTCACCACCTCGATTGTTTTTACACCATTTCATCAAACTGTTTTGAATTTTTTCATCACTTTTGGCGCTTATTATACAAAATCGTTAGTCATCTATTACTTCTTTTATTCATCCAATCCATTGGATTTTTCACACTAAAAAATAATGCATAATTAAACTAACGTTGTATTTCTAAGAGAGAGTGATAATTTGATAATTTGACCTTTATTCTATAATATAACACAAATTTTAGATTCAGACACACTGTCTCAACCGGTTAGAGAGTCCTTTTCTATACACCTCATTCATTTAATGCTAATAATAAAAGAGTGATTTTTATATACCTTATTATAGTGAGACCGTCTCACATAATGATTTCCGCTACTATAAGCAATTTAAAACATCTAGTATCAATAATTCACTTATTGGTTCTAATTCTTAAAGCACATCACCATATATGTGTGATTCGACTTTTCCATATATGTAGTATGAATGTATGATATACAGTACTGATGAAGATGTGCTTCAAAAATAATATAAGGTACTACGATATCTCGTATCACTCAATAACTAACGAATCAAAATGCACGTATCTCATCTAAATCATGTATTATTATTTGTTTTTCGTGGGAAGTATGACCGATTCCAACTTTCTCATCGGAATCAAGGATTATATTATGGATAAAAAATACCACTTATCACCTGCAACGTGGCATTATTCTACTGGCAGAAAGAGTGGCAAGGGGATGGCAACGTGGCACGCGGTAATTGGTAGAAGAAGGGAGAGAGGGATCGCTGAGGTGGCATATTGTGGACCATGGGATCAAAAAGCAACAAACACAATGTGGACCAAGGAGGAAATTCACGTGCACATAAGAGAAGGAACTCAGTCAACAAACAAACCCCTATTTTTTAGAGGGTTGACCTGGTATTTAGCAACAGACGCAGAGGCAGCCGCAAAAACCCTAGTTCTGATTCCAGCACCTCAAGGCACTCGAAATTCAACCCAAGCAACTCGACAGTTCACAAAAATCCCGTCTACACTTGGCGATAATTCACTAGCTAAAAATAATCTTGTATTTCCTTACTTGGGCATTTACTCTCGATTATAGTGAAAATTTGGTGGGATTCCGACTCCCCTCGCGGTTGTTCCCACACCGGGTTTTTCGCGTCACCAAAAATCCTCCGTGTCATTTTCTTTCATTTCGTCTTTTCTTCGTTCATTGTCATTATTGCATCCAAACCGTAATTGGCATTAGATTAATCACTATCACTCACCAATTAAATTAATAATTCGATAAATTTTTACCAAAACAATTTGGCGCCCACCGTGGGGCATAATGATCATTTTCTATAGCCAAACCTCGCAAAATCGAACCAGCCGTCACAATATCTGGAACCAGCCTGAATCCTTCCAGCAGCCAAAGCATGTCAGCCCTGTCTTCTGGAGCAGGACTTACTTCTGCGTCCGCAGGATCAGTCAGCGCACCCCCAGCATCCAGCCAGACGGTCCCTGTCAGCATGTCGACCAGAGCCATTCCCCAGCCTCAGAAGCCACCGCAGATTCCAAAGGCAGCAGGTGCATCCAGTCAGTCCAAATCCAATAGGGAAAGCAGCCCCAGCAGAGGTGAAGCTGTATCCAGAAGCCAGACCCAGGAAGGCTCAGGCGCAGAAGTTCTCCGAAGCAGAGGATCTCCAACGCTTGATCCAATGCATGTGATGATTTAGAGGATGGACACTCTGTGTCGGGCCGTTGAGGATCTAAGGAAGGACAACCAGAACCTGATTGCTGAGATCGTGACAGTAGTCCAGCCCAAACCAGCATCAGCACCAGAGGCTCCGTTCAGAACCAGCGGTGGAGGATCGGGTCGATCAATTCCATCGGAACTAGTCACCAGACTGGACCTTACAGGAGTAGCACCCAGCAAACCAATTGAGCCCAGAGGATTGGGATGCCTATCATTTGATAATCCACCCAGTCTGCAGCAGACAACAGGTAATGCTTTGTTTAGCACCCCATCAGGATCTGACCTTCCACCTCTTTCAGGTACCCCCGCGCACCAGACATCAGGATGGAAATCCGGACCTGTCATCAATGCAACAATTCTATCCTACAACCAGTACACCAGTGGAGCCTGGATCGGAGGATTACAGCAGACACCAGGATGGCAGCCTGGATCCATAATCAGTGCAACACCAGTAACCAGTCATCCAGCACCAGGCCAATTTTCTGGAGCGCCTTGGCTAGGAGGTACACCGGCTGGTTCTTTTCCGCCTATTTCTAACCCTCTTGCAGGAGCAGGTAATTCGCTAGAGCAGCAATACCAGGAGCTGAGAGAACTAATGTATAAGATACCAGGCGTAGCCCGTCCGTTGGAGAAAGTAGCCAGAGACAGCTACGCAGACTCACCTTTCGTGGATGACATAGCCCTAATCGGTGTCCCTAAAGGATGTGTGCCTCCAGCCATGACGCTCTATGACGGAACCACAGACCCACTTGACCATATCAACCACTACAAGCAGAAAATGATGGTGATAACTGCAACTGGATCTCTAAAGGAAGCTTGTATGTGCAAGGGATTCGGATCAACCCTGTCAGGAGCAGCCCTGCAGTGGTTCGTCGGCCTGCCGAACAAGAGCATATCCAGCTTCGCCGACCTAGTCAATACCTTCAACCAGCAGTTCGCCAGCAGCAGAAAGCCGGAGAAGCAGACACGTGACCTCTACCGGATAGTGCAAGGGTTCGAGGAGTCCACCCGTGATTACGTAAACAGGTTCAACAAGGAGAAGGTGGCTATCCCGAGATGTGATATAGCAACCGCTATACAAGCCTTCCGCCGAGGACTGCACCAGGATTCAGATCTTTACAAGGATCTGACGAAGCACCCTTGCACCACCTTTTAGGAAGTACAGACAAAGGCAATTGCTATCATGAAATTGGAGGAAGACTCTGCACCAATTAGAGGCATCTATGATTCAGACCCAGTATCCAGGAAAGCTCCAGTAGAAAAGAGGAGTGAAAGACCCAAACCCTACAGCAGGAGCGTGAATAGAGTTTCTGGAAATTCTGAAGGAAAGAGCGAAGCAGATCTGCCTCCGAAAGTAAGTGAGTATGGTTTTACTACCAATCTTGCAGGACTATTCAAAACCTTGAAGGAGCTGGGACGCAGAGTCAGATGGCCAAAACTTCCAGAAGGAACCCCAGCAGCAGAAAGGACACAGGCAAGAAGTGTGAGTTCCACGGCAGCAACACCCACAATACCGATGAATGTCACTCCCTCAAAAAGGAAGTCAAATTCCACTATGATCAAGGAAACCCGGATCACCTCCTACCCAGAAACGCAACCAGAGTAAACTTAACAGATCAGGTTCTGCCATCTCCTCCTCCTCAATGCACTAGAACTGTGAATGTTATTACAGGTGGATCGGAGCTGTGTGGGCTGACATATTCAAAGAAGAAAGAGGCATGCGACGTAACTAAAGGAGACAGACCAGAAAGCTCCTGCAGGATTAACCGCCAGAATCTGCCGTCAGTCACCTTTGACGAAACAGACGCAGGGTCTGCTCCAGAACAGCACCACAATGCCCTAATCATCACGCTTCCCATAGGAAATTGCGAAGTGAGAAAGATCCTGGTGGATACCGGAAGCTCCGTCAACTTGATCATGTTAGAGACACTTAAAGGCATGAGATTCACTGAGAAAGATCTAGCAAAGAAGGCGGTCCCCTTGGTTGGTTTCAGTGGCGAAACAAAGCACTCCCTAGGAGAAATCGTCATCCCAACCTACGCCAGAGGTGTAAACAAGCAGGTAAGGTATCTGGTTATTGACGGACCCTCTACTTACAATGTGATCCTTGGCAGGACCTAGATCCACGAGATGAATGCAATTCCATCAACGTACCACCAGTGCCTGAAGTTTCCAACAACTTGGGGGGTGCAAGAGATACGTGGGGACCAGGAAGAAGCTAAGGATTGCTATAAGGTGGCTCTAATGTCAACAACAGCTCGCCCGCATAGCAATTACAGAGCCAGCACATCCAGGACGAGTACATTGAGCCTCGGCGAAATTTAATCGGACGAAGTCATCCCGGACGCTTATTTGCATCCGTAACGAATCGTGCTCATTGGATCTGAATGTATAGGTAACATTCGTGAGGAACTCGTTCGATTATTGAGAACTAACATAGACTGCTTTGCTTGGTCACATGATGATATGATAGGGATAGACCTAAGTGTGATAACTCACAAGCTAAGTGTGGATCCAAGCTATAAACCTGTACAGCAGAAAAGAAGAAAATTTGCTTCTGAAAGGAACCAGGTCATAAACAAAGAAGTAGACAACCTGCTCGCTGCAGGAAAAATTCGAGAAGTAAAATATCCAGAATGGTTGTCTAATGTGGTGGTGGTTCCGAAGAAGAATGGCAAGTGGAGGGTCTGCGTCGATTTCACAGATTTAAATAAAGCTTGCCCAAAGGATCCATTTCCACTACCATACATAGATGCCATGGTGGATGCCACTGCAGGGCACGAGATGCTGACATTCCTGGATGCCAAGAGCGGATATAACCAGATAAAGATGCACCCCAGTGACCAGGAAAAGACAGCATTTAGATCCGAGCGAGATATCTACTGTTATAATGTCATGCCTTTTGGACTGAAAAATGCAGGATCTACCTATAAGAGGCTGGTAAACATGATCTTCAAAAAGCAAATAGGCCAAACTATGGAAGTATACATAGACGATATTGTCGTCAAATCGAAGCAGGCTTCGCAACATCACCAGCACCTGGCAGAAACTTTCAATACCCTCAGAAAATACCAAATGAAGCCGAATCCTACAAAGTGCACCTTTGGAGTATCCAGTGGAAAATGTTTGGGGTATATGGTGACCCAGAGGGGGATAGAGGCCAGCACCGAACAAATCAAAGCAATTTTGCAGCTGGAGTCACCGCATAAACCAAAAGACGTCCAGCGTCTAACTGGAAGAGTGGCAGCCCTAAACAGATTCATCTCCAGATCCTCGGACAGATGCAGGCTGTTTTATGATTTACTTAGAAAAAGCCAAAGATTTGAGTGGACGGATGACCATGAGAAAGCATTTCAGGAGCTGAAACGTTATCTCAGCACCCCACCACTCCTGTCGAAGCCATAGCCAGGAGAACCACTATTCCTGTACCCGTCAGTCACAGAAGCAGCAGTCAGTGCAGTACTAGTACAAGAACATGAAGGATCACAGCATCCAGTATATTACATAGTAAGTCTCTGCTTCCAGCAGAGACCAGGTACACGTCACTAGAAAAACTTGTCTTTGCACTAGTTACTGCATCCCATAAATTGCGTCCCTACTTCGAGTCTCATACAATTTCTGTGATAACTAATTATCCTCTTAAAACTATCATGAGGAAACCAGAATTGTCAGGAAGGATGGCTAAATGGTCCGTGCACTTGAGCGGTTACGATTTGAAGTTTGAACCTCGTACGACCATAAAATCTCAGGTTCTGGCAGATTTTGTATCTGACTTCTGCCCAGCTCTCCAGACCCAGGCAGAACAGGACATTCTGAGTCTGGAAGAAGATAAAGGGGAACAAGTATGTGAGCTACATGTGGACGGAGCCTCCAATGCCAAAGGAACAGGAGTAGGACTGGTCCACAAGTCACCCCAGGGAGATCTCATAGTCCAGGCCGTGCGATGTGAATTCAAGGCCACAAACAACGAAGCAGAATATGAGGTATTGATCCTGGGTCTGAAGCTGGCTCTGGATCTGAAAATCAGACACCTCCAGGTTTGCAGTGATTCTAAGCTTATCGTTAACCATGTTAATGACTGTTATGAGGCAAGGCATCCCTGGATGATGGCATACCTAGACGTAGCAAAGGAGCTGAAAATCAGATTTGCCACGTTCAACATCAAGCAAATCCCCAGGGACCAGAATGCATAAGCAGACGCACTAGCCACCCTGGGGGCAACCTTCAAAGCAGGAACCATCTCCACAATACCAATTGTCCACGTGCTGGAGTCAGCAACACTAAAATCTCAGCAGGAAGCAGAAGTGGTGTGCAGCACCAGCAGTGAAGAAAATACTCTAGACTGGAGGAAACCATACCTGGACTGGCTGCAGAATGATATCCTGCCAGCAGAAAAAAAGGAGGTAAGGAGCTTCAGAATGAGAGCATCCAAATTCACACTAATTGATGGTGTTCTGTTCAAGAAATCCCTTGCTGGACCCTACCTCAGATGCCTGGATCGGGAAGAGTCTCAGGCTGTTTTGCATGCTCTCCACAGTGGAGAATGTGGAAACCATGCAGGGGGCAGGAGCCTGTCCAACAAGGCACTGAGGCAGGGATACTTCTGGCCCACAATGCGCAAAGATGCCATGAAATTCGCAAAAAGATGTGACGCTTGTCATAGGCATGCCCACGTTAGCCACCAGCCAGCAGATCCTCTGCACCAGGTTATCTCACCATGGCCCTTCATGAAGTGGGGAATGGACATCGTGGGACCACTACCCAGAGCACCAGGAAACAAACTCTATATGCTCGCCATGACGGACTACTTCTCCAAATGGATAGAAGCAGAATCATCCTCCCAGGTTACAGAAACCCAGGTGATATCTTTCATCAAACGCAATATCATATGCAGGTTTGGCATTCCATATGAGATTATATGTGATAATGGGTCCCAATTCATTGGAAATAAGACAGAAGCTTTTTGTGCTAGGTGGAATATCTCATTGCAGAAATCTACTCCTAGGAACCCCGGTCCAATGGATGTTTGAATCCAAAGAATAAGATTATCGTCGAAAACTTGAAAAAGAAGCTGGAAGAGATTGGGGGCAAATGGGCAGAAGAGCTACCTCTGGTTCTCTGGGCTAACAGAACCACACCCAAGGTTACAACGGGACAAACTCCCTTCATCCTGGTGTTCGGAGCAGAAGCAGTCATTCCATCCGAAGTTAGGGTCCCAACCCACATATATGGATGCATAACAGAAGATCAGAATCAGGTGGAAATGGCAAGCGATCTGGACACGATAGACGAACTCGTAACCGGCGCCCGGATCGGATGGCTTTATACGAGACAGGCATGATCGTGGCTAGAAGCTATAACAAGAATGTAAAAGTAAGAACCCCGGGTAGGAGATCCGGTCCGAGGAAAGTCTTCCGAATACGAAGAACCAAAGAAGGGGAAAATTCGCCTACAATCGGGAGGGGCCATACCAAGTAGAAAGCACAGTTGGAAATGGAGCCTACCGACTCATGACTATGGAAGGGCAAATGGTTCCCAGATCCTGGAATATCACCCACTTGAAAAAGTTTTTCACTTAAGTCACCAGCATGGTAAGCAACTGGGTACTCAGCCTACCAGATACAGCTCAGCCAGGTTCTAGATATTGCTTTAAATATTTTCTGGCTCTAAATATTTTTCTGCCTCTAAATATTTTTCTGGCTCTAAATATATTTCTATATCTAAATATTTTTCTGTCTCTAAACATTTTTCTGGATCCGAATATTTTCTGACTCTGAATATTTTTCTGGTTCTAAATGTTATTTCTGAATTTAACATTTCTGGTTCTGAAACAACCTTATTTGTATTTTAATTCTAGTAAATTTTAAGTTACAAAACCACTTTGAATGTTTTAAGTATAGATTCCCTTTTTATTTCTTTCAAATGGCCAAGTGAATAAAATGCAAACTAATCTGGCAGAGTCTGTATTCATTACAGAAGGCGTGTGTCCGTGGCTAAGCACGTACAACCGGGACAACCAACCTCCCACGATGCATTAGCACCCACGCAAGCCTGGCTCCTCTGGACGAGTGGGCATACTAGACCCCTTAGCCAGCAATCAAACAGCGATGGCCAAACAAACGACGTGCATGCACAAATCAAAGCACCAGAAACGGTACGACACAAATATATATCCAGCAGAAAATACTTAAGCAAAATATGTCTGGCACCAGAACCAGACCAAAATACATCAAACTGTCCAAAATGAAACTAAAATGTTACGCCCCGCAGGGCCAAAAACTAACTAAACATGGCAAAAGTCTTTCAGACGCAGAAAAAAGCTAATCTATGTCAATATGATCCACAGCCTAAGAAGCAGCTGCCTGAGTATCGGGAGCAGGAGAATTCACCTGTTCCTCAGCACCTAGATCATCAGTAGAAGCAGCACCAGCTCCCACCAAGCCAGCCAGCAGATCCAGGTTCAGGCCATCAGGGAAATCTGCAGCAAGCCTCTCCTCTTCAGCTCCTAAGTCCCAAGCCGAATGCTCTCCATTCTGGAACACCTTTATGCACTTAATCTTTGTCTCCAGAGCAGCATAGGAAAGAGAGTTCGCCAAAGTCTCCCCGAGTTCAGCATTCTTCTTTTTCAATTCCTGCACCTCGGAAGCCTTCTCCTCCAGAATCTGAGAAACACGAGCCTCGGCATCAGAAGCACGTTTCTCAACTTCTAAGGCACGTTTCTCAGCATCAGCAGCACGCCTCACAGCATCAGTAACATTCTTCTCAGCACCTGAAATCCGCCCTTCAGCATCAGAAAGATTACTTTGCAGCTTCTGCTTGTGAGTAGCCTCCTCTAGCAACAGACTCTGGGACTTGTCCAGTTCAGCTTGGATTTTAAGTTTGCTCTCCTCAGCAGCTTTCGTCTGCTTCTGAAACTCAATATTCTCTGCTTCTAAGAGAGGTACCTTCTCCTGCAGATACAGAGCCATATGGAAAGACTGCCACGCTAGAACAAAGTGTCAAAAAAAAAAAAACAGTTGAAGCAGTCAGTGTCCATTTACCTCAAAGGAGTGCTCAGCTGCACGATCCACCAAGCCATGTAAAGCTCTGTTGTCCAACGCAGAACTGGGAGCAGGAAACAGTAGATGGCTCATTAAGCCCAGGTTACGGGCAGATTTAGCCTTGCCAAAGTCATCTGGAAGTGTGAAGGCAACAACCCCAGTAGCAGGAACATATTTGGAAGCAGGAGCGACTCGAAGGTGAATGGCTCCGGATCCGGGATCGAAGCAGAGGCAGACATGGCAGGGCCAGAAGCAGGAGTAGGTCTGGGAATAGGAGGATCCCCCGAAGCAGACAGCCCATGCCCAGGAATTGGAGGTCTCACAGCTAGAGGAGTGGCTTCAATAGGAGTCTGCTCCTTAGCCTGACCCGCAGCAGCAGATCTCCTCTTAGGACGAGGTCCAAAACCAGGGGCAGGGGTGGACTTCCTCTTCTCAGCAGGCTTGGGGGCAACCTCAACCCGTTTCTTTTCTCTCAGAGCCAGAACGTCATCCAGCGAAATTTTGGATTTTGCAGAACCTAGAAGTAGAAACGATCAAATCAGAACCAGAAAAGTATTATATCACCAGAACAAGGAAAAAGGGACAAAATAGCATACCAGTTGACATTGATTCACATACTTCCACTTCTCCTACTTCTTCTTCAAGTTCTTCCTCTTTTGAAGCAGCTCCAGATGCAGAATTCTGAACCAGATTGGTGAAAGTCCCGCGTTCCTCCGGAGGCCCAAAAAGCTTAGTCAAAGATGCGACTGTGGGATTTATCTGTATGCATCCCTTTAAATTTAAGGACTAAAACGAATTTATCATGATGAAAGCATGTCTTAAATTAAATTGCATAAACAAAAGGGGGTAAAGAGATGACGAAATAACCTTCGGTCCTAGCTTATATGGCCTATGAACAATATCGCAATGATATTCTCTTATCAGTTGCACCCAAGATGATATGAGATATGCACTTGTTCTTTTGCTAGAATCGATCCCCAAATCAATAGATTAATTTTAGGTTTTTTAGTGTTTTTCCGATGAGAGGAGGCAAGAATTGGGAAAAAGAATATTAGGTCAGAAAAATTCTCCCTTCTCCTCTTCTTATAACCGAAAAAGAGAAGTCCATAGGGAGATTTCTCATCTCCTAATTTCGGCCCATATATCGAGATAATAAGGAGTTTTAATTCCTTATTTTCGGTTTCCAAAAATGTATAAAATGTGTTAAATATAAATTGTCATCTAGTGAGGATCGATCCCACAACCTCTTGGTTTGAGTACCCTCACTATTACCACTATGACACATTCATCTTGTTGATTAAATATAACTGATTACATTTAAGTACGAATTAACATATTAATTCGTCCAAGCTAACATTACATACATTTAATTAAATATAACTTATTATATTCAATTTATTTACGAATTGATTAATTGTCTCAACTAATATTATTTAATCTTCATTAAATAATTGTCTCATCAACACATTGACTAACCGTTTAGTCATATAAGGCATCAATGTGATTACATTTCCATAACCACATCTCTCAAACACATCCTATAGGTGTGACCTTTAGGGACCAGTTGATCACCGCCATCTGTATGATAATAACGTCAAACTTTCTAGCAAGCCAACCGTTATTAGGTAATCATTAATCAAGCGATAAAATACGAAGTATACCCTTGTGAACTGTAAGAGATTTACAAATGTTATCACACTAATTTGTGGAGGACACAAGCTCCAACAAACTCTCACTTGTCCTCACAAGTGTATGTGCGATAACCGATTCTCATATCCTAAAATTTCTCCCACTCAATGTAAAACAATTTGCAAATCCGTATTCACAAAGATCGTATTTTACAAGCGATCATTATCAAGAGTGGTTTCCCCGACTAGAGAGTAACTTAACTGATAAACGAATCAACATTCGAGCATGGCCATGCATTTTGATTACTACTCCTCGAGTGGCCCCGAGAAATAACTATACCGATAAAGGTTGGATATTTTCCTCAACTCGAATCCTGCAGATGTAAGCACAATATAAAATGACCCAGAAAAAATCTACTTAGCCTCCGATTCGGCAGACCGTGAGAAAGAAACCAAAGTCACCCAAAAACTGCCTTAATCTCAAGAGACAGTCGATAGTCAAAAGAATCGACTCTAGGAACACAATGGATGTCCTATCCACGACCTGGCACCGAATGTTTTTAAACATTTAGGACTCCATTACGTTGTCACAAAAATTTGTCCTACGAGGTATCGTTATAATCTCGCATTTGTGATCGATCAGTCAACAGTTTGACTTATGGCTCGTTGAACCCACCATCAATCGACTGCACAATATAATAGCCAGAGTTATCAGCTCTTGTAGGCGATTACAGACCAAAACAAAATATAATGTAATTCAGTTCACTTTGTGGCGTTCAAAGTTGTCAGTACAATCCACATGAAAAACAAAATATTATATTAATACGATGAAGTTATAAATAGTATATGAAAAAAGATAATGTATCAAATTCATAATCAACTATTACAACTCAGGAACACGTTTAATTCTCATGGAAATAACGTGCCCTCCATGCTTATCATACTTCAATGGCTCAGTAGTAGAATCTGTGATGTGACCATTATTTGCGCACATTTAGTCCCCTAATTGAGCCTATTTTGCATACTATTATAGCATTTCATGGCCATTTTATCCGTCAAAACCTTCCTATTTGCTTTTCTATCGCATTTCATATGTTTTGTAGAAAAGGAGATAATAAGGCGGAAATTCCCGTCTTTCGTGCATATTTGGAAGCTTATTGATGATATTAGATGGACTAGTATGAAGAGGAGGCCCATATTTCGCTCGGGACGGGCGTATTCCTGGACAGGAAACTTTTCCTTTCTACGTGAACCACAATCCGAGCGTCTTCTCCCAAATCCGCCCGGATTGCATCTCCCGAATCCGCCCGTCTTCTCCCAAATCCGCCCGGATTGCATTTTCAGAATCCGCCCGGATTCAACTGAATCCGCCCGGATTCCCTCACAGCACAATTTCGTCTTCTTCAAGCTTCAAAGAAAGACGCCCTTCCTTCGAAAAATACCGGCTCCTCCCTGCTCAATTTAAAAAGTGTAATTACTAGTTTAGCCCTTAGTTAACCCTAATGCATCCACCTAATTTCCACTATAAATACCCCATTTGTAATAATCAAATCAAAAAAGTTTTATTAGAGATCCTTTTAGCTAGAAAATCCTTCTTTAGATTAGATTAGGAGTAGATTAGAATAGATTACTCTTTAATCTTTCCACAAATCTCACATTAATCTCTCCTTAATTATTGTTCAAGTTTATTATTCAAGTTTATTATTGGGTAATTGAAGATTATTGGGTTTATTGGGAGATTGACAACCTTCCATCAATCATCAAGTTCTTCTATTATTCTTGCTTTATTATTTGGATCATCTTAAGTTGGTATAATTCCTTTACTCTTTAATCTTTATTGTTCATTTCTTCATTCTATTATCATGTTTATACTTGTTGTGATGATTGACACCATTAATGACATGTTTCTCATGATAATGAGTGAGTAGTTTCTTTAGCTAGGATTAATGGGTAATTAAGGGAAACCAACATGGGATTGATTCATGCTTAATCTAATATGTTCACATGATCAAATTGCTTGCTTGTTGTGATGTCAACTTTATGCACATGTTATGTTTGATGAAATGCCAAGCCTATGAATCCTTGCATTTACAACCATCTCTTATCTACTCAACTTGACTTGTAAGACATAAACCAACTCGAGTCTTGTAGACCATGCATAGAAGTTGAATAGGAGGAAAGTAAGTCGACTTGTAGGTGTTGTACAATCTAATCGATTCGGCTCCGGGACCCAACCCTTCCTATGAACCGTAAGACATAAACCAACTCGGTTTCTCCATAACATTAATTGCTTGCAACCTTGTAAACATGTTTGTATGATCAACACCATGAATCCCCTATGACCCCATGATATCCTAGCACTTTTAATCATTTGTTTACATCTTTCCTTTTATTGTTTGCTTTACTTTATTGTTTGCATTAGTCTAGACACAACTACAAACCCAACCAAATTGTGACACTAGCATAAATTGAGATAGATAGACTTAGAACCCAAAGCACACCGTCCCATGGATCGACCTCGACTTACCGCTAACTAGTTGTTTGTTGAGTATTATAAATGTGTTTGATTGGTTGTGACCCGACGACATCGCTCCACATCAAAATGGCGCCGTTGTCGGGGATGGTGCTATGTGATTAAGTTCTTACTTGTTTGTCTATTTTGATTTTGCTCTCACCTTGAGGAACTTGTTCCTCAAGGATTGTTTTTACCATTTTCTTGTAGTTTTCTTGTTTGTAGTTGTTTCTTTATCTTGGCTATAATGATGACTCAAGACTTGACATATGGAGTATGTGTTGGATCTTTTGAGTATGACTATGGGTATGGGGAGTTTGAGGAGCAAGTCAACACAAACCTACCTTACACCTCATACAATGAAAATCCTAACTACTACCCCCACGTTTCCCACCAAAACCACCACACCCAATATCAACAACAACCACCCACCCAAAACTCACTTTTCAATCAATTCCAAATGCCATAATACAACCACTCTCACACCCACCCACAACATGAATATGAGCCAAACTTTGACATTCAAAATGTGGTTCTCCAAATGATGGGAGACCAAGAAAACTTCTTCAAACAAGTGCTAGAGGAGAGCCAAAATAGAGACAATGTTCTCCAAAGCATTGTTACCTATGGTGAGGAGCTGGCAATTCGAATTGCCCAAATAGAGGAAACCCAAGAAACCACCCAACCAAACACTCCCCACCAATCCTTGAGCATTGAACATGAATGTGAATTTGAGGCAATGATCTTTGATGAAGAAGATATGAAGTGGGAAGAGCCAATCTCCTTGAGCTCTTGTGAGTATGAGAGTATGGTATTTGATGATGAAGACATGAGGTTGAGTAAGTCAAATACTCTTAGCCTTTGTGAGTATGAGGGTGTGACCTTTGATGTGAATGTTGAGATGGTGGAGGAAGAATTAATGAAGAGGAGTGAAGCCCCCATCTATGATTCATATGGAGATAGTGATGATGACAAGCCTATTGAAGAAGCTTATGCACCATATGTGTCTTGCAATGAAGAAGAGGAGTGGAGTTGTGAGATTGCCTTACTTGAGGAGCCCATCCTTGAGAATTTTGAGGTATGCTTCCATGAAGAAGATGAATTCCTTTTCCCCATTTCCCATGAAGACTACTTGGCCCCTACCATGGAGCCAATGATTGTTGGAGAGGATATGGTGGACCTTCTTCAAAAGGTCAAGGCATCATACAAAAGCTACTTGGTGGCAAAGCTCAAAGAGAAACTTGCACGTGAAGCTACTTGTGGAAATTTGGCACCCACAATGCCCACTTCCAAGGAACTCGGTCATCAAGGTCATAAGGATTCTCCTTTTACTCATGAATGATTGATAAATTCAAATGCTATCATCATCACCGAAAGCGAAAGAGAAGGTGGCAAGTGGAAATCTCCGGATGAAAATAAGCCATACTTCATACCTAGTGTTGACAAGAATCATGGGCCTATTGGTTTGAAGCATCGTGAATATTCAAGTGCCAAGAAGGGAAAGAAAACAAGAATGAATGACAAAGTCCCTTGGCCAAGCTTCGTCTTGAAGTTAAGCAAACCATACTTGTGCTTATTTGAAGCTTGTTCACAAGCTTTTGATCTTCTATTCAGAGCCTTGAGCTCTATGGACAAGAATTTCTACAATTTTAACTAGTTTGGTGGAGTCCTCCCTCAAACCACCATTTGTAAGATATCCTTTCCTTTAACTTTGCATTACATTTACACTTGCATTTGGTTATATACATATACATTTAGCTTGCATTTGTATTATATCTCATATTGCATTTGCATTAATGAGTTCATATAGTATAGTTTGTATTGTAATATATCTCACATAATTCATGTAGATAGTTGCATATAGACTAGAATTCATGCATAATCACTAATGACCAATCCTATTCTTTTCTACACTAGAAATAGTGTTTAAATCGGTTTGGGGAGGTTTGATCATAGGTGACCATAGGTTAATAGAAATCATACATCATATAGTTTAGATTGCATTCATTTGTTATATATGTCATATAGAATTGCATTTAGTTAGAGCATGCATTCATTCATATCATATCATTGCATTTGTACTTTATTTCCAAAAAAAAATCAAAAATTCAAAAACATGTATTTCCTTTTTATCCCTACTCCTACATGTACATTGAGGACAATGTCCAAAATAAAGTGGGGGATGGGAATTTATATTCTAAAAATGCATAAAAATTGAAAAATTTCGAAAAATCACAAAAATATGTCTTTTAATTTCATAAAAACAAAAACCATAAAAATTTGAAAAATTGAAAAATACAAAAACAAGTTCATTTCCTTTGTAGTGTAGACTTGTATATATTGTTTTTTATATATTGTGTTTGTTCATCCTTTTTCACATTGATTGACTACGCCACATCCGAGACATGAGGATATTGAAGACCGCATGGTATGATCTTTCCAATCTCCTTTTTCCTCTTTATGTTAATGACTATGTGGCTTTATTTTGATTGATGCGGTATAACAATGTGAACTTAGGACTTGCATTTAGTTTATATGTCATATTAGTTGGTAGAATCATATGCATTAGGATGTTTATATGCTAGTTGCATCATGTCATGTAGTTGCATGTTAGAAAAATTTTGCGAAACCGTCTACTTGGGAAGCTTGACAAATGTATATAGGCCCTAGTAGATGCTTTTTCTTCTTAAGACGTTGCTTGTTAGAATACTTGTAAAACACCCTAGGATGTGTCATGCTAGTATCCTTTGACCCATGGATTAAGGCCTAGTCAAGAGTACCTTGTGGTGTGATAACTCTTTGGCTACCGTTTATTCCAAGGTGACCCTTGAAACCATGCATCCATCATCCATGTTCTACCACATTTTTGTCATCAAAGGGAATGGGCACAAAAAGAAATCAATATGAGTTCAATGAAATGAAAAGTGAAAGAAAGTTTGCAAAAATGCATCAAATGAAAAGAGGAGCAAAAATAGACTCCTAAAGCTTCAAAAATAAGGCACCCTCCCTACATATGGGGTGACTTTGAAAATGTTCAAAAAGAAATGCAAAGAAAAGTTGAAAGTTGTCAAGTGTTGAAATGCCAAAAATCAAAAAGAAATGGCAAGAAAGTGTTCTCAAATGTTATATACCACAAGAAATTGGGGGGAAAAACAAAAATGAAAGCAAACTCCCAAAGTGAAACTCAAATATCTATCGATCCCTTTATCCACCGTATCCATTTTTGTGCATGGTAGAGAGGGGACGACCCTTCTTCTTGTCTAGGCAAGAGGGGGAATTCCGCGATCCTCCAGTGTTTCTAACACCATAGGGAGTCTATTCTTGACAAAAGCATTTAACGATTGAGGACAAAGGTACCCTAGCTTGACACAATTTGGAGGTGATTTATTGGTATCCTTCTAGGCTTACTAGTTTGAAGAAATTGCATCTATGAAGGAGTGTGTACCCTTGAATTGCTTCCCTTGTAGATAATTTCCGCCACTTAGATGAGGAAAGTGGCTATTCTTTTGTAGATGCATCCATTACTTGATTTTGTGTGCTTAATGTTTGGATGTGTCGCCATTTTGGCAAGACCCACCTTGCCTTGCAAGAAGGCATCCTACCTCATGGTTGTCTTGTTGTGAGTTGCAGGGGCGGAGTGAGACCCGCTAATTGTCTCATATCGGTTATGTTATTAGGTTAGTTTAAATAAAGGTCTAGTTTTAGTCACCTCTTTACTCGGGACGAGTAAAGGTTCGGTTTGGGGATATTTGATGTGACCATTATTTGCGCACATTTAGTCCCCTAATTGAGCCTATTTTGCATACTATTATAGCATTTCATGGCCATTTTATCCGTCAAAACCTTCCTATTTGCTTTTCTATCGCATTTCATATGTTTTGTAGAAAAGGAGATAATAAGGCGGAAATTCCCGTCTTTCGTGCATATTTGGAAGCTTATTGATGATATTAGATGGACTAGTATGAAAAGAAAGCAAGAATGATGACCAAAGATGTAGGAATAAAGTGTATGTAGAAGGATCAAAGGGTTAAAAGTAAGAATGACGAGAGGGAAGGCATTACAAGAAGAAATCGCTCAAAAACCGAACCAAGGGTTGCTCCTTTGGCTCTGAAAATATGCTAGATGGAACGGCATCGAAAAATCAAGTGATCTAGGCTTTTGAATCACTCCAATAGGAGTCCGGATGAGAAAATAACGTTCGTTTTACAATCCTAGCTCAAGATACAGCTCAACCCGCTCGGGTCAAATTCAACCCGCTCGGGTTGAAGCCCAGGACGCCCATATTTCGCTCGGGACGGGCGTATTCCTGGACAGGAAACTTTTCCTTTCTACGTGAACCACAATCCGAGCGTCTTCTCCCAAATCCGCCCGGATTGCATCTCCCGAATCCGCCCGTCTTCTCCCAAATCCGCCCGGATTGCATTTTCAGAATCCGCCCGGATTCAACTGAATCCGCCCGGATTCCCTCACAGCACAATTTCGTCTTCTTCAAGCTTCAAAGAAAGATGCCCTTCCTTCGAAAAATACCGGCTCCTCCCTGCTCAATTTAAAAAGTGTAATTACTAGTTTAGCCCTTAGTTAACCCTAATGCATCCACCTAATTTCCACTATAAATACCCCATTTGTAATAATCAAATCAAAAAGTTTTATTAGAGATCCTTTTAGCTAGAAAATCCTTCTTTAGATTAGATTAGGAGTAGATTAGAATAGATTACTCTTTAATCTTTCCACAAATCTCACATTAATCTCTCCTTAATTATTGTTCAAGTTTATTATTCAAGTTTATTATTGGGTAATTGAAGATTATTGGGTTTATTGGGAGATTGACAACCTTCCATCAATCATCAAGTTCTTCTATTATTCTTGCTTTATTATTTGGATCATCTTAAGTTGGTATAATTCCTTTACTCTTTAATCTTTATTGTTCATTTCTTCATTCTATTATCATGTTTATACTTGTTGTGATGATTGACACCATTAATGACATGTTTCCCATGATAATGAGTGAGTAGTTTCTTTAGCTAGGATTAATGGGTAATTAAGGGAAACCAACATGGGATTGATTCATGCTTAATCTAATATGTTCACATGATCAAATTGCTTGCTTGTTGTGATGTCAACTTTATGCACATGTTATGTTTGATGAAATGCCAAGCCTATGAATCCTTGCATTTACAACCATCTCTTATCTACTCAACTTGACTTGTAAGACATAAACCAACTCGAGTCTTGTTAGACCATGCATAGAAGTTGAATAGGAGGAAAGTAAGTCGACTTGTAGGTGTTGTACAATCTAATCGATTCGGCTCCGGGACCCAACCCTTCCTATGAACCGTAAGACATAAACCAACTCGGTTTCTCCATAACATTAATTGCTTGCAACCTTGTAAACATGTTTGTATGATCAACACCATGAATCCCCTATGACCCCATGATATCCTAGCACTTTTAATCATTTGTTTACATCTTTCCTTTTATTGTTTGCTTTACTTTATTGTTTGCATTAGTCTAGACACAACTACAAACCCAACCAAATTGTGACACTAGCATAAATTGAGATAGATAGACTTAGAACCCAAAGCACACCGTCCCATGGATCGACCTCGACTTACCGCTAACTAGTTGTTTGTTGAGTATTATAAATGTGTTTGATTGGTTGTGACCCGACGACATCGCTCCACATCAATCTGCTACAACTTCCTGTTTGGAACTATTCTAGCTGACCGCAGCACCATTAAGAGTAAGAACGAATCTAGGCTGAGATTTCTAATCATCGCGATCCGTTTGGAAGCTAGCATCTGCGTAACCGGTTGCGCATAGCTTAGTATATCCTCCACAAGTCAATACCCAATCCTTAGTCCTCCGTAGGTACATAGATTCTTTTGGTACCGACTCGTCATACTCAATGCATATGACACGTCTGGACGTGTGCATATCATGGCATACATGATTGATCCTATAGCTGATGCATAAGGAACACGACTCATGCGCTCAACCCCTTCAGGCGCCGTGGGTGACTGAGACTTGCTCAACTGCATCCCAGACGTCATTGGAAGGTTCCCCTTCTTAGAGTTGGTCATGCTGAACTTCTCAAGAATCTTATCCAAATAAGACTCCTAACTAAGTGATAACGTCCGTCGTGCTCTATCTCGGTAGATACGGATTCCCAAAATGCGCTGTGCCTCACCCAGATCTTTCATCTGGAAATGGTTTTTCAACCATTCTTTAACCGAAGATAGGAGAGGAATGTCATTCCCAATCAAGAGTATGTCATCGACATACAATATCAAGAATACAATCTTGCTCCCACTCGACTTGATATATAAGCATGGTTCTTCGACCGATCGAGTGAAACCATACTCTTTTATCACCTGGTCGAAACGATGATTCTAACTCCGAGAAGCTTGCTTAATTCCATAAATGGAACGCTTAAGCTTGCATACTTTCTTAGGATGTTCAGGATCTATGAAACCTTCGGGTTGCACCATGTACAACTCTTCCTCCAAATAACCATTTAAGAAGGCGATTTTCACATCCATTTGCCAAATTTCATAATCATGAAAAGCGGCAATCGCTAAGATTATCCGAATAGAACGTAACATGACTACAGGTGCAAAGATCTCATCATAATGCAATCCGTGCACTTGAGTGAAACCTTTTGCCACTAGTCGTGCCTTATAGGTATCTGGTTGCGCGTCTACTGAACGCTTTATTTTGTAAAGCCACTTGCACTGTAGAGGTTTTACCTTATTAGGTAAATCAACTAGATCCCATACGTCATTCTCATACATGGAGTCCATCTCAGATTGCATGGCTTCGAGCCATAGCTTTGAGTCGGAACAGGCCATAGCACCTTTATAGGTAGCGGGTTCATTACTCTCTAGGAGGAAAACGTCATTCTCCTCGACCATACCAATGTATCTGTCCGGAGGATGAGAGACTCTACCCGACCTCCTAGGTTCCTCGGGAATATTAACCGTGTCATCAGTTGGAGGAACAACTTCCTCCATCCGTTCCTCGGTTGTTGGTTCTGGAATCTCTGACAGCTCGAAGGTTCTATTACTCGTCTTGTTCTCGAGAAATTATTTCTCTAAGAACGTTGCACTAGCCGCAACAAAAACTCGATGTTCGGTAGGCGAATAGAAGTAATGACCAAATGTTCCTTTTGGATAACCTATAAAGTATGTTTTGACCGATCGTGGGCCGAGCTTATCCTCGTGTCTCCACTTGACATAAGCCTCGCATCCCCAAACCCGAATAAAGGACAAGTTAAGGACCGTTCCCTTCCACATTTCATATGGAGTTTTGTCGACAGCTTCAGTCGAACTTCGGTTAAGTATAAGAGCAGCTGACAAAAGAGCAAAACCCAATAATGAATCAGGCACTACCGTGTGACTCATCATGGATCGAACCAAATCAAGTAAGGGTCGATTTCTCCGTTCGGACACACCATTTAATTGAGGTGTTCCAGGTGGAGTTAACTGTAGAACGATTCCACAGTCTTTAAGGTGTTGATCAAACTCATTTGAAAGATATTCGCCACCCCGATCTGAACGAAGTGCTTTAACCTTTCTACCCAGTTGGTTCTCAACCCTGTTCTGGTATTCCTTGAATTTCTCAAAGGACTCACTTTTATGCTTCATTAAGTAGACATACCCGTATCTACTCAAATCGTCCATGAAAGTGATAAAATATCTATAGCCATCTCTAGCGGTAATTGACATAGGTCCACAAACATCAGTATGTATGAGTCCTAATAGGTCACTAGCGCGCATTCCAACACCTTTGAAGGAAATTCGAGTCATTTTGCCAATGAGACATGATTCACACGTGCCATATGTAGAAAAATCGAATGCGGGAATAGTCCCATTATCGACGAGTTTCTTTACGCGTTTCTCATTTATGTGTCCCATTCGACAATGCCATAGATAGGTTTGATCTTTGTCACCAACCTTTAATTTCTTATTATTCATGTGTAATACTTCCGTGGTTTGATCTAAGATGTAAATTCCATTCATGAAAACTGCTTTGCCATAAATCATTTCATTGAAAGAGAAAATACAGCTATTATCCTTTATTGAAAATGCAAAACCGTCTTTAGCAAGTACGGAAACAGAAATAATGTTCTTAGACAAACTGGGTACATAGTAACAGTTATTTAAAAATAACTCAAAACCACTAGGGAGTTAGATTACATATGTTCCCTTCGAGACAACAGCAACTCGTGCTCCATTCCCGACTCGCAGGTCCACATCACCTTTTTCGAGAGGTATGATATTCTTTAGGCCCTGCAAATGATTACACAGATGAGAACCACAACCAGTATCAAGTACCCAAGTTCCGAAACTTGCATGGTTAATCTCAATCATATGAATATAAGATGACATACCAACAAGAACGACGCGGCCTGCTTTGATGTCCTCACGGTAGACGGGATAGTTCCTCCTCCAATGTCCAGACTTGTGACAATGGTGGCACTCAATGTCACCGCCCTTGATCTTTGCCTTGCCCTGTGAGCCACTAGTCTCACCGGGCTCACTCTTACCGTTTCATGGCTTTTTAAACTTTGGCTTACCTACAGCTAGGTCGCCATGAGCCTTGCCCTTACCTTTACCCTTGTTGGAAATCGTGAGAACATCCTGCTTCATGCTCCCACTCAATTTCATATCCTTCTTGGTCTGTACGAGAAGGGAGTGTAGCTCATGAGGACTCTTTTTCAAGTCATTCATGTAGTAGTTCGCCCTGAAAAGGGCAAAACCATCATGAAGAGAATGAAGCATTCGGTCAATGACAATGCTCTCACTGATTTTGCAATCAAGTGCCTCCAACTTCTCGACATTCTCAATCATGTTAAGAATATGTGGGCTAGCCGGTTGGCCCTTTTGGAGTTTCGCATCAAAGAAGCGACAGGTATGCTCATAAGTAACGATCCTTGGTGCTTTTGAGAACTCGTTAGTGAACGTGGTGAAAATCTTGTTCGCACCTTGGGCAATGAAGCGTCTCTGCAAATTGGTTTCCATTGCAAAGATGAGTACGTTCTTTATCGCACCCGCTTCCATAACGAAATCACTATAAGCAAGTGACTCGTTAACTCCCGCATTAAGGCCTGGGTTTACCGGTATTGGCTCAATTAAGTACTTGAGCTTACCGTCAACAATGGCAGCATTCCGTAGTGCTGCCTCCCAGTCCGCAAAGTTGGACCCGTCATTTTTCAGACGTGTGAACTGATTCATCTGGTCCATGAATATTTTCAGCCAGGACTCGCGTCCAAGTGTGGCACTAGGCATTTGGATTGCGTTATTGCCAGACATTTTGTTGTAATAGTATTATCAAAATAAACGTGTTCTACACTGCGAGAAGAAGAATAAAAATAATAAGCATGTGCATCGTTTATATTTTTAAGTCTAATGAACTACTGTCATAACGCGAAGACTCAAAACATTTATACAATTGACCTCCCTCAAGAATTATATTAATGACCCCAAGACTCAATTCTCTGTAAATTGATAAGCTAACCTCTTAGCTAATTCTACCGTTAGAATTCTTGGTCGATAAATTTCTGTAAATTCTATCTTTAGTCCATCATAATCACGAGAAACTCTTCGGACTATGATGTTGGGGTAAACTAAGTCAACACAACTACTTACCCAACGTAGAAGGGGTCATATTATGCCTACCGACGAAGAAGGAATTCATAGTTGTTTGCCCTTATAAAGACTAATCTCAATTTCCGTTTTAGAGGAAGATCCCAGCAACTTTATTTTAATTCATTTTAAGTGAACTAATATCTAGCATGCGTAAATGATTAAACTAAGATGATGGCCTTATAATCATGTGACATCTGTATGTCTATGAAAACTAACATACAACCTATATGTGTCAATTTTCATGCATTTTAGTAGGTGGTTTGGTTTTAGGCTGAATATGATGCATAAACTAACATGTGAATGAAAAGCAATAAGAATGGTAAAACGTAAAAAATAAGGGGGCGTTTGGTACGGGAAAGGGTAAGAGAATGAAATCAAGAAAGGGTAAGAGATGGAAATGAATGGGATCACCCATATTATACTTGGGTGTTTGGTTGACAATTAGAGGGAAAGGGAATTAAAAGCCAACATCCACCACCTCCACCACCATTACCCACCACCTGCCATCATTATCTACACCGACACCACCACAAGTAGCGGCGTCGACGATCTTCCTCACGGTACCCCACGGCGAACCTAATCACCGCGCCTCACGCCCTCAACAAACACCACAATCCCGACCCCAAACACCTTATTCATTCTAAAAAATCCACCACAACCCTTCGAAAACCCCTCCCCCACCCCTTAAAACACCAGATCTGGTGTGGCCGGCGTCGGGCGGTTGCAGTGGTGTGGCCGAGGAAGGTGTTGGTGGTTGTTGGTGGGGTGGGAGAGTTACTGAAGGTGTTGGTGTGGTGTTTAGTGATTGAGGATATGGGGTAGCGTGGACAGGCGACGTCGCTGGTGGTTGTTGTGTCGGCGTCGCTGGTGGTGGTTGTGTCGGTGTGGTGGGTGTAGGTTGTAGGTTGTAGGTGACATTGGTTGACGGTGTGAGAGGCTGTGGTGGGTGTTGGTGGGAGTGGTGGAAATAGGGAGTAGGAGGAAGAAGGGATTATGGGGTTATGGGCTTACCCAAGGGGGGGAGGGGTATGGATGAGAATGGTTTTGGGGGTAAGGGGGGGTATGGGTTACCCTTTCTTTTTGTCAAACAAACAACAACAAAAGGAATCAACCATTTTTATTCTCTTTCCCTTTCCTTATTCCCCCCAACCAAACGCCCCCTAAAGTCCTAGTGTGGCCTATCCTATCAAAATGAACATAAGTACAAATTTGGAATCCATCCTTGGACCCGAGAAGCTTGTCTTGATGTTCCATCTTGATCCATGTAGCGGGAGTGAGCTCCAATCTCCATCTTTAGTCTTCTTTGAAAAATTACAATAAATAAATTTACATAATAAACCTATTTATTACATTCTAATTTCAAAACCCAAAAACTAAAGAATAATAAAGGAGATTCGAGATCTCAAATTACATTAAAAATTATGTTCCCATCATTACGAAAACATAATTTGACTAAGGCCACACTAGGTATTACAAATTACAACCGATTGCGAAAATACGTAAATAAAACCATTCAACGATTCATTCTGTTGGAATATGTGTCCTCCGACAATAATGCGATCACGACTGTTGATCATGATGATCACATGTTTAAATCTCATTATAAAGAATACAATTGGGAAGTAATATTGTTACTGTCAACTGGTCAACATATATCGGTAATGATTGGCTGACTAGAGTTTGACATTACTGTCGTGCAACGGTGGTGATCAGTTGACCCCCTAGGTCATACCTATAGGGCAACACTCTTAATTGATTATTTAATTAATCGTATAATGTTACGAGTTAATTAAATTACTTGAAAATTGACGAACGATTTTGGAAGTAAAATTTACGTATCGAATTGAAATGTGATTAAATGAGATACGGTCTGAGTAATCGAATCGTATCATTACTCGGATGAAATTATTGTTTACAGAAACAATTAAATTTGAATGAATTATTATAAATACGATTTATAATTGGTAAAATATTTTGGCACAAGTAATTATGAAATTACTAAGTCGATTTTTGTATGTGACGTATTTTTATTAATACGTTGATTTTAATATGTTAAAATACATAACAAATTTATGTGACATGTGACATGTGACATATTGACAATTGACAAAAATAATATGGAATCCATATTAACTAAAGTGCCGAAAATGGAGGAGTATTAGGCTTAATATTGTGTTTATATTATAAGTGGTAAACATAATGATTAAAAGCAAGAGTAGCCATGCAACCCTATTAAACCTTGTGAAGACAAATGTGGGCATGCATTGGCTCCTCAAAACACCTCCTCCCACCCGGTTTTCCAAGAAAGAAAGGCAAAGGTTTTGTCTTATATTTTTTATATACACTACTTTGATTTAGTTAGTGTATTATTCATTCAACCATTATCCAAAAATTAAGATTTCTAGAGAGATAAAAAGCTCTCTTATTCTTCTCCATAATACCGAAATTATTAAGTGTTCATAATAATTTTGGGTCAATTTTCTACTAGATTAATATTATACTAGTACTTATAATATTAATTTGAATTAAGAGAAAGCCTTGAGTATTAAGCTTAGGGAGAGATCCTATACTTGGATCTTGGTTCTTCCATAAGGGAAAGCTCAAGAACAAGAGAGAAAGGTGATCTCTCTTGTGCCCATTAAACCGAAATCACCAATGTAAGGACATGATTTCTCCTCTATTTTATCATTTGTTTGCATGCATAAGTTCCATATTTAATTTATGACAAATTAATTTATACATATATGAGTATGTAAGTATGTATATAGATCTACATTTCCTTCAATCGGTATCAAGAGCCATGGTTGTTTGCATGCAAATCGGTTAAAAGTTTTTCCGAGTTATAAGAATAACAAATAAAACTTGTAAAATTTGTGTTATTATGATATATCACGAAATTAATTCATGCATGTTAATATTTCTGGTCCTAAAATGTTTTAGGGTATTTTGGTTAATTTTACGGATTTTTATTGTTCATATAATACAATAATGGCATTTAAATATGATTTTATGAGTAAAAATGTCATTTTCGGTCTAAAATTAGCTATACTTCGAATTTTCAGTTGATTTTTGGATATGTTGTCACATATATCATTTTGAGATAACTTGTAAATTTTCATAATTTTTGGACTTGTTATGCTCGAAAATTGGATTTTTCATTATTAAATTCGGATGTAGGTTAAATATAGGTTAATATGAGTTAAATTTCGAATCTGGTCATAGAAATTTAATATGTTGTCACATGCAATTTTACAAGATGTGTATAAAATAATTGGCTATAAAGAAGTCTTTTTGCATGATTTATAAATTTTTGAAGAAAAATAGCATAAATAGTGACATTATTAGTGTAAAATTAATAAAACATAATCTATGACTTAGGAAAAACGTCTAATGTTGCATTTTATTATCTTTTTCAGATCTAAAATTGAAAAGTTAATGAATATAATTTTTCCATGTTTTTATGATTATTTTATTAAAAATCGATAAACCGCAACATTGTTTTTCCGGAAAAATTTCGAAATTTTTAACCTAAGATTTTGAACATTATGAGTGTCATGGTATTTTTCCAGAATGTTCATGAGTTTAAATTTCAAATTTTGAATTTATTTGAAATTTTGTGATTTATTTGAAGTTTATAGCTTATTTTTGTAAGTTTTGGTCCATTTATGAACAATTTTATAAAATATGGGTTAATTATGGTCAAATTATTAGTGAAGACTAAATTTTGAGTCCTAAGAGGTTAGGGTAATTAACTTATGCATAAATATGAATTTATGTATTTTTGTGATTGTAAAATGTTGAAATCACGCAAATCCGTAAAAACCGAGTAGTATACGATATTGGCTATTTAAAGGCGATTTAGCATAAAATTGAGCATGTTCATACATATTATAATGCTGCATTTTTCTTTATGATTGTCATAATTTTAATTTATGTAATTTTTGAATTATGTAATTTTACTTAGTATGGCCTTAGTTTTAATTGGTATTTCCCGAAATGTATGGGAATATCGATTCGGTTGTAATTTTATTGTGATCTCGTATCACCGTTTTGTAATTTAATAGATTTATTTTATTTTAGTTAAAATGTATAATAGGAAATTATGTAATTTATTATGTAATTTTATTTATTCCGGAGTTCCCAAAGACGGATTTCTTCAAGAATGGCGATACATAAAGACGGTGTTACCTCGAGATGCGTGCCACAACCGAAGTTCAAGGGACCAATGGAGTTGGTTTCCGAATATGTAATAGTTAAATAGTTTTTCTATTTTAGGAAAGGCCATACTAGGATTTATTTATTTTTATGCTTGCATTTTATTTTATGTCACATGCATCGCTAAATCGCCATAACTAAACATGCATCATCTTTTATCGAGTTTATCGACCGTGTCAATTAGAATTATCGTAGTTCACCGCTTTAGTTCACTTAAAACGTGATAGATAATAAATTGACATGACCTCTCGCTAAAACAATTAATTGAGACATAGCCTTACCAAATAGTAGAAACCATGAAAACCTATTTCGTGAGGGAGTGCACTCGGCCACACCGGGGTACAAACCTTGTTACGTAGGGGAAGTGGGTGATAAATTTCTATCCACCGAAATCATGTTGATGAGGGTTTCATCGGCCACACCGTGCCTAAATTAATATGGGTTTGGATCATGGACACATTTATTCGAAATTTGGATTGAACTCAACAAAAGTTTTTCGATAAGGGTTTTATCGGCCACACCGTCCCCTTGTTGAATGTGTTTTGGGCTATAGATAAATGTTAATGTAATATTATCGACCAAGAGTTCTAAAAGTAGAATCGATTAAAACGTTAATCCACCGAGTTATATTGATGAGGGTTTCATCGGCCACACCGTGCCCAAGTTAATATGAATTTGGGTCTTGGAATCATTTATCTAGTTGGGTAGAGGTCACTAGAAAAATGCATAAAAACTTGTTTAAATCATACATTTTTACGAGTATTATTATTAAAACGACAATTGTTTTACTCCTTATATTTTGTTTTGTAGACCACTTCTTTTTCATAACAAATGGCAACACCAACACCAACTCCTAACGCCACACCTCTCGCTAGTTCGTCATGGCTCCGATCCTTTATGGATCGATGTAAACTTGAAAAGAATGGGTCAAATTTCTCCGAAGGTCCACCGCGGCCACTAGGGAAGCATATGAGGCTTACCAAAAGGAGTCCGCTGCAATGAAAAATGTCTTGAGTATTTGCGATGGAGGCGGACCTCCAAAGGAGAGCCTTTAAAATGGGCAATGCTAATGAGATTTACTCCAAACTTGTGACCATGTTTTCACAAACTCCGCGGATCGTCCAATACGAGGCGGCCGCGGCATTCTTTGATCTCGACTTCAAAGAGGGCCAAAAGGTTAGCCCTCATGTGCTCAAACTATTGGAGCTTGTCGAGACCTTGAAAATTCAAAAGGTTGAAATCCCCAAAGAACTCATCGTAGATAGGATTCTACACTCCTTGTCCAAAGTCAAGGCATATGTGCAATTCCGGGTGAATTTCAACATGCAAGACAAGGATGTGTCTCTTGAAGAGTTGCACAAGTTACTTGTGCAAGCCGAGAGGGACATGGGGTTAAATGTGAACCCTCCCAAGGATGTGCTTAACATAAGCACTAAGAGTAAGGGGAAGTTCAAGAAGAATGGGAGAAAGGGCAAGAAGCAAGCTCCCACATTCACCAAAGCTAAGACTGTGAAGCTAGCACCTCAAAAGTCAAGAAGGGTCCTCTTGATAAATGCCATTATTGTAATGGCATGGGACATTGGAAAAGAAATTGTTCCAAATACCTTGGTGATATCAAAGCTGGAAAGATCACTCCAGTAGGTAAATGACTAACCTTCTTTTATGTTTCTAATTCAACTATGGTATTATGATGCAAAGTTGTGATAATGTATCTCCCTTTTTATTGTAAATAGGGCCTCCACCAAGCAAAGACAAGGGAAAGGAAAAGCAAGCATAAGAAACCATCAAGAAGCTAGGGATAGCTTTTATGGAGCTTTGCTTTTCATTGTCTTATTTTAAGTTATGTTTTGGATTTTAGAACTTTAAGTTTCCGTGTTTGACATGGAAAAGTATTTTGGATAATGGTTTGTATTTTGGATAACGGTGACTTGGTTTGCAACCCAAGTCACCCGTTTTATCATTTATCCTTTTATGTTCTAAAATTCATCTTTAAATGCTTGCACCATGAAACATAAGATTATTCACTTAAAGTGATCTAATAGACAAATATAATGACGGGTTTCATTATATGTCCACATGCTTAAGGCGTGTGTATGATCATTTATAAAGTGATTTTGAGTCTATGAACTCTCTTAAAGGAATGTCAATCACCAAGTACGCATATGAAATCAATAACTATTAGTCTATCTATGAGATAGTTCTCCTTATACTTCAACATCATTAATTTGTGTCTCATAGGCTATCTTTGAATCTATAGTGTATTTATTCTAAAGATAGAGTGGGAGAAAAATGAGGACACAACACACAAGGCAAGATAAAATTGTGTACTTGTGTATATGAAGATCTACGCAAGAGAGAATGATTTGAATGAAGGTATATCTATTTACATAGTGTGCCGAATAGATGAGATCTATTGTCTCAAGTTAGTTCTATATGACTAAAGAGACCAAGTGAAATAATCATAAGAGTATATTCTCAAGATAACTACACGAGGAGACCAAAAGAAAGTTTTGGAAGAAAAATGACTAATGAAAAGTCTTAACAAGTTTTTGACTAAGTTTATGAAACATATGACCAATAGTTTCAACCTTGAGATTTACTTAAGAGCCTAAATGAATCAAAGTAACATACTAGTTATGATCGAGTTGCAAAGATTGATATACCGATATCTTCAATGACCAAAGTTTTAACCACGCAAATGTCATTGCTTAACCTCACTATGAAATGGTTAAACCTCCTTCCAAAAGGGTATTTGCGAAGGACGTATTCTAGACATTGTTTATATTTGAATAATGACATTACTACACATCATTATGACATGAGTGTGTTGGAGATTTAAAATCTCTTTCCGTAAGGTTAAAATGAGACCACTTCAAAATAGGTATTTTGAAAGAATATGATGGGAACATATATGGTTTTATCCTAATAACTTGGCAATGCAATTTATATTTCAATTCTTGATAAATTTCGATTGAGAAGTCAATTTCGAAGTGTGTAGAATTGAGTGGGAGTTAGGAAATTCTCATGTGAAGACATGGAATTTAGTGGGAGCTATCATCCTTTGAATGTTTACAACTCATCACTCACTAAGGAATGACGAGCTAATATCTTATTCACAAAGAAGTATTTGAGTTTTCAATTCTGGATGAACATGGACTATGATGAATCCAATTACATTGAAAGATATTGGATTTGTATTAAGATATACTCATTGTATCAACATACACATAGGTTATTCATATGAATGAAAATGGGATTACCATTAGCAGTCATGGTAGTTCATTGAACCTAAAAACGGTTGATTTCATGATTATTAGCAACTAATGTTTCCGCCATTAGAATAATCATGTACATGTCCAATTATGAATCATATGCATAAGAGCATGATGATTGATTGGTGAGCCATAATAGAAACGTCATGAATTCTCAAGTAGAATCCGATGAGCGATTTCAGTATTTGACAGAATGTTCCATTGTGTGTCAAGAGGTTGCACATATTATAGAAAATCTGAGCACATATGAGGATTTATGAGAATCCCAATTCTTTCAAGCCTAGAAAGAGAAATGAGAAGTTTTGGAAAGATGCTTGGTTTAATAAGAGGTTATTCAAAAATAATCTTTCCTAGTTAAGCTAGGACTTGTGAGAAGTGCTAAGCTAATAATCTTGTCAATTGTTACAAGATTCTACAAAACATATACCTAGTGCATTGTGTGTGGATGGAATACTTGATCAGTACAAGTTATATCATTCATCACAAATTCGTTCGTTATGTGATAGTCGATAAGAAAGTTCTTTCAAGTTAAAGAACCGAAACCAAGGTCGGGAACCTTGATGTGTACTTGGTAAGATTCATGCTATGAGAGAGAACATGAATGTAAAGGAAATTGCAAGTGTAAGAAGTTTGAACACATGGACACATGGGATGTTAAACTTCTATTGCAATCAAGAAGTGTTTACACTGACGATATACATCACAAGGTTGTAATATGATATTGACTACCCGAGTGTGATGTCGACATTTGTCGTTTGAGTTATTATTAACTCACCTTGCACTTTGTTATATCCAAACGGGTTGTAGAGACAATTGAACCCCGTTAAAGTGAACATGGATTAACATTGTATTTGCCCATAGTTACTTGTATGAGGTGACGTCTCGAAGTGACTAGAGTGTGATGCGATTGATGGCAAGTTCAAGTGCCATAGAGTCATGTGAGATGACTAGTCGATCACATAGGCAGACTGTTAGGAACTTTTTGTCGGGCCTAATGACCGCTTATAGAGTTATGGCAAATTTATATAGCCTGGTCGTGGCGAGAGCTACTATAGTATTCAAATGAGTCGATTCTTTTGACTAAAGACTATTAGCCTAAGATGGCACAGTTTCAGATTAACTTTGATTTGTGTTACTACGACCTTCGTAAATGGGGTCAAATGGGCATATTTTGAGTTATGATGGCTGTGGCTAGTCAAAGGGAATGAGTGCGATAGGAATTGTCCACCCCTAGTCAGGGTTATAACAATATCTCAGGGCCACTCGAGGAGTAATGAACTGGAAATGCGTGGCCACGCTCGGAAAGTATCTATGATAGATAAGTCCGGTCAATCAGTTATTCTCCAGATCGAGGAAACCACTCTCGATATGATCACTTGCAAGTACGACCTGAAAGACACCTTGCATTGAGTGGGAGATAGTAATAGGACAAGAGGATTGGTGACGCACACTTGTCGAGAACAAGTGGGAGATTGTTGGAATATGTGTCCTCCGACAATAATGCGATCACGACTGTTCATGATAATCACATATTTAAATCTCATTATAAAGAATACAATTGAGAAGTAATATTGTTACTGTCAACTGGTCAACATATATCGGTAATGATTGGCTAACTAGAGTTTGACATTACTGTCGTGCGACGGTGGTGATCAGTTGACCCCCTAGGTCATACCTATAGGGAAACACTCTTAATTGATTATTTAATTAATCGTATAATGTTACGAGTTAATTAAATTACTTGAAAATTGACGGACGATTTTGGAAGTAAAATTTACGTATCGAATTGAAATGTGATTAAATGAGATACGGTCTGAGTAATCGAATCGTATCATTACTCGGATGAAATTATTGTTTACAGAAACAATTAAATTTGAATGAATTATTATAAATACGATTTATAATTGGTAAAATATTTTGGCACAAGTAATTATGAAATTACTAAGTCGATTTTTGTATGTGACGTATTTTTATTAATACGTTGATTTTAATATGTTAAAATACATAACAAATTTATGTGACATGTGACATGTGACATATTGACAATTGACAAAAATAATATGGAATCCATATTAACTAAAGTGCCGAAAATGGAGGAGTATTAGGCTTAATATTGTGTTTATATTATAAGTGGTAAACATAATGATTAAAAGCAAGAGTAGCCATGCAACCCTATTAAACCTTGTGAAGACAAATGTGGGCATGCATTGGCTCCCCAAAACACCTCCTCCCACCCGGTTTTCCAAGAAAGAAAGGCAAAGGTTTTGTCTTATATTTTTGATATACACTACTTTGATTTAGTTAGTGTATTATTCATTCAACCATTATCCAAAAATTAAGATTTCTAGAGAGATAAAAAGCTCTCTTATTCTTCTCCATAATACCGAAATTATTAAGTGTTCATAATAATTTTGGGTCAATTTTCTACTAGATTAATATTATACTAGTACTTATAATATTAATTTGAATTAAGAGAAAGCCTTGGGTATTAAGCTTAGGGAGAGATCCTATACTTGGATCTTGGTTCTTCCATAAGGGAAAGCTCAAGAACAAGAGAGAAAGGTGATCTCTCTTGTGCCCATTAAACCGAAATCACCAATGTAAGGACATGATTTCTCCTCTATTTTATCATTTGTTTGCATGCATAAGTTCCATATTTAATTTATGACAAATTAATTTATACATATATAAGTATGTAAGTATGTATATAGATCTACATTTCCTTCACATTCAACTAAAATCAAATGCATCAACTAAAAAAAATTAAACATACAAGACATAATTCTTTAATTATGATGATTAATTTTATCCAAACCACCTATTTAAATTAACTGATTAAGTGACAATTCCTCAATTAATCACATTAATTTAAAACTTAATTCATATGAAACTTGTAATATGAATTTAATCCATCAATATTTTAAACTGCTTTAAAATAATTAGGTATCTTTAAATTGTGAACCGTTTTACAATAACTGATTGGCCAAAAACAATTTTTTTTTTTTTTTATAAAAGTTCTCGGCATGACCAAGGAAAAACAAAACAAGCCTTTTTTTTTCTCGGCAATAACAGCAAAAACAAAAAAAAAAAAACAGCCCGTTTCATATTTTATACGCGGTTTTATCTGTAAAAACCGAAACAAGAAAAAATTTCTTTTTTTTTATTTGTCCCCTGTGAACAGTAACACGTGAACAGTAACAAGAAAAAAAACTTTCTTTTCTCGGATGCTTTTCAAATCGGCATAATGCCCTAATTGCAAAAACATAAAGATGAACAAAAATCGTTTATAGATGCTATTAGAACGAGATTAGCATATGAATTAATGAAACATGATTAATTTATATGCCAAAACTATATAGCAAAAACAAATTTTTATATCATCAACATGACTATTCAATTTTACAATTTAACTTAATCTGCATTAAATCAAAAACTATCAATTTATCATATGTTTATATTAACTGATTAAACAACAATATGAAAAAATCGAAATGGAAATAATCATCAACAACAAAACCCAAAAAATCAGAAAAAATAAACGGCAAAAAAAATTTTTTTTACACGGCAAATTTTTTTTCAGCCGCACGCCTTTTTTCTCTTATTTTCGAAACCCTAATGTTGTTTGCATCCAATTTTTATGAAGATCATCAAAATTAAAATTCGTGGCCTTGGCTCTGATACCACTTGTGTGATTTATCTGTATGCATCCCTTTAAATTTAAGGACTATAACGAATTTATCATGATGAAAGCATGTCATAAATTAAATTGCATAAACAAAAGGGGGTAAAGAGATGACGAAATAACCTTTGGTCCTAGCTTATATGGCCTATGAACAATATCGCAATGATATTCTCCTATCAGTTGCACCCAAGATGATATGAGATATGCACTTGTTCTTTTGCTAGAATCGATCCCCAAATCAATAGATTAATTTTAGGTTTTTTTGTGTTTTTCCGTTGAGAGGAGGCAAGAATTGGGAAAACGAATATTAGGTCAGAAAAATTCTCCCTTCTCCTCTTCTTATAACCGAAAAAGAGAAGTCCATAGGGAGATTTCCCATCTCCTAATTTCGGCCCATATACCGAGATAATAAGGAGTTTTAATTCCTTATTTTCGGTTTCCAAAAATGTATAAAATGTGTTAAATATAAATTGTCATCTAGTGAGGATCGATCCCACAACCTCTTGGTTTGAGTACCCTCACTATTACCACTATGACACATTCATCTTGTTGATTAAATATAACTGATTACATTTAAGTACGAATTAGCATATTAATTCGTCCAAGCTAACATTACATACATTTAATTAAATATAACTTATTATATTCAATTTACTTAATTGTGATTAATTGTCTCAACTAATATTATTTAATCTTCATTAAATAATTGTCTCATCAACACATTGACTAACTGTTTAGTCATATAAGGCATCAATGTGATTACATTTCCATAACCACATCTCTCAAACACATCCTATAGGTGTGACCTTTAGGGACCAGTTGATCACCGCCATCTGTATGATAATAACGTCAAACTTTCTAGCAAGCCAACCGTTATTAGGTAATCGTTAATCAACTGATAAAATACAAAGTATACCCTTGTGAACCTGTAAGAGATTTACAAATGTTATCACACTAATTTGTGGAGGACACAAGCTCCAACAGCGACCTCGTCGGAAGATGGAATCAGATGATGCAAACCTACGCAAGAAGCCAAGTAAGGAAATATAAGTGTCAAAATAAAAAGTTACCAAGTGAGGGCATGTGTTGGGCCCAAAATTATCCTGCCTCACCTGATACAGGCCAGGCAACAGCCAAAGATAAGTTCCAAGCAAAAGACATCTGAAACTAGGCATTTATTCAATACGGATAGGCACCAAGCAGGAGTTGATACAAGACAGGCGATAATCAACCAAAGCAACCTGGGAGGAAAATGACTCAGGCACAACAGGCACAACAGGCAAAGACTAGTCAATTAACATATGTCCCCTACAAACAAGGAAGACCAATTCAAGAAGAAAAGATATGAAAGATAGTCAAAGGCGACAGTTGAAGAGATGACAACCACCTCCAGGTAAATAGGGCACATTCTCTATTTACCAGGAAACTCTAAACGGCATAAAGAAAGACGGAGAAATCAAGTATAAATAGAAGAGAAGACAAAATCAGAAGGATCATCGCATATACCCTCATTCTTACTTACACTTTTGTATTCTTAAGCAATATATTCGCCTGTCACGCCTGATATAACAATACTCTGTCAGGCTGCCTAAAATCATAGTAACAATCACTCCTGGCTTGGTGCCCGTGGTTTTTTCCCTTATTCCCAGGGTTTTTCCACGTATAAAATCTTTGTGTCTTTATTTATTAGTTGTTATTTCATTTAATAATACTAGTCAGGCGAGTTGTTTGAGTTAGATCACCCTACTTATAAATCCCTGGCGGGATATCCTAGATCAGTGAAATCCATGCCAAAACAATTGGCGCCCACCGTAGGGCATCTAGCTCAAAAACAATCAAAATCCATAACCTAACACCACAAAAACTTGAAAGATGGCAGGAGATAGCATTGAGCAACAACTGGCTGCCGCCAAACAACAGTTGTTGGAAATGGAACAATTGAAACAAAAAATGGCCCAGCCAAGCGAAGTTGCAAAATTGAAAGAGTCGAATCCAACCTAAAACTAAAGCGGGAGAGAAAGCTTCAGGATCAAAGTGAAAGTTCACTGGCACACCATTCTCCTCAATCATCAGGAATATTGATTTCTCCAATATTGGCACTCCTACTCCACCAAAGTCGAAGACAGGAGAAGAAACAGACTCAGAAGAACTCCAAAATGAAGAGAACTCACCAGATCAAACCAATACAGCCATTATGATGGCTATGCTCCAGGAAATCCAAAAACTCCATGACAGATTTGATAAAATCCCAGGAGTTCCTACCCCAATTGAAGAAGCAAATCCAGAGAGCTATGCTGATTCACCCTTTGTGGATGAAATAGCAAAAATAGACCTGCCAAAGAAATTTGTGGTTCCCTCAATGAGAATCTATGATGGGACCACAGATCCACAAAACCATGTTGCCTACTACAAGCAAAGGAGGATCGGCAAAAGCATCAATTCCCGATGAACTACGTCAAGTCCGCATGTGTAAGGGATTTGGAACAACCCCGAACGGACACTCGCCCCGCAATGGTACATAAACCGCCAAATGGAAGCATCAAGTCCTTTCACGACCTGGTCAATTCTTTCAATCATCGGTTTGCCAAACAGCAGGAACTAGAAAAGAGATCCAGTGACCTATACAGATTAAACAAAAGCCTGGAGAATCAATCGATCCTACATGAGAAGATTCAACAAAGAAAAAGTTTCAATCCCCAGATGTGATGTTGGAACAGTTGTGGAAGCTTTCAAAGAAGGGTTACCCCCGGGACGGTGACTTCTATGACGCAATGACCATGAAACCCTGTCATACCTTCGAAGATGTCCAGGCATTAGCCATAGGCTATATCAGGTTGGAAGAAGACAAAGGCTACAAGGCAGACAATGCTGACAACAACTCAGGATATGACAAAGTCAAAAGAAAAAGTTCTAACCATAGAGGAAGCAGTTCCAGGCCATCTCCTTACACAAGACCTGACAGATCAGAAGTCAACTACGCACATGAACAACGAGGTAACTCCTATACTTATCCACCTATCCAAGAATATAACTTCTCTGTTGACATTGCAGGGCTGATCAAAAGACTTGACCACATGGGAGACATTGTCAAGTGGCCAAAGAAGTTAGACAACCCCAACCCAAGGAAGGATACCACCAAGTGGTGTGAATTTCACATGGATATAGGGCACACAACAGAAGAATGCCTGGGACTACGCAGACAAGTGGTTTACCTGTTAAAGAAAGGATATCTGAAAGACCTGATGCCAACAAAGAGCAGGGAAGATGATGGAACAAGAAGGAACACAGAAAGGCAACAACGTGATTTGCCTCCTGCACCACCCATCTATGAAGTCAAATTCATCAATGGAGGATCGAAATTTGTGGCCCGACCAGCTCGGTGCAAAGAAAATTGCCAGGGAGTCAAAAATGAAATCTCCTTTTAAACCTAGCAATTTACCTCAAATTACTTTTGACGACACTGATATGCAGGGCATTCCAGACATTCACCATGATAGCTTGGTCATCACCATGCAAATAGGAACTGCACGTGTCATGAGAATCCTGGTAGATGGAGGTAGTTCAGTAAACCTGATCATGCTTGACGTCCTTAAAGCAATGAAGATTGATGAAAGCCAAATCAAAAATAAATCTAATGTCCTGGTAGGATTCAGTGGAGAAACAAGGAACACATTGGGAGAAATACACCTGCCCACATATATGGAAGGAGTATCTTCATATGAAAGATTCGGAGTCCTGGACTGCCTGTCATCCTACAATGCCATATTAGGAAGACCATGGATCCACAACGTAAGGGCCATACCCTCCACCTATCACCAGTGCATCAAGATACCAACAGAATGGGGAGTAGCAACCATAAAAGGTGAACAAAAATCTGCCCGGGAATGCTATCCGAGTCACTAAAGCCTTCCAAGGCGAGGTAAGTCTCTCGCCTAGCAATTACGAAAGTACCTGTCAGGACAACTCATGTGGCGAAACCAAAATGGAAACCGATCAAGTAATCTTAGACCCGAGTATCCCGACAGGCATGTACTGGTAGGATCTGATGTCCCTGATAACATCAGACCAGAATTAGTAAATTTTCTTAAAAGTAAATCTTCATGTTTTGCCTGGTCACATTTTACATGACCGATATAGATGCCAATATTATTACGCATAAACTAAATATAGATGAGTCTTATAAGCCTGTCCAGCAGAAAAGAAGAAAGTTTGCCGCTGAAAGAAATGCCATCATTAATGAAGAAGTGGACAAACTATTGGACATGGGAATGATAAGAGAAGTCATGTACCCTGACTGGCTAGCCAACGTAGTGGTGGTACAAAAGAAAAATGGCAAGTGGAGGGTTTGTGTAGATTTTACGGACCTCAATAAAGCCTGCCCAAAAGACCCATTTCCACTCCCACACATAGACGCAATGGTGGATGCTACAGCAGGGCATGAACTCCTGACATTCATGGATGCCTCGAGTGGATTCAACCAAATCAAGATGCACCCATCTGATCAGGAACATACCGCATTTATCACAGAAAGAGGCATATACTGCTACACAGCAATGCCCTTTGGCCTGAAAAATGCAGGGGCAACATACCAATGCCTGGTCAATACAATGTTTAAAGACCAAATAGGAGACACAATGGAAGTCTATATTGATGACATGGTAGTCAAATCAAAGAAGGCTGAAGATCAAGTCAGGGACTTGGAGACAGCCTTTAAGATCCTGGAAGAATTTAATATGAAGCTTAACCCATCCAAATGCCATTTTGGAGTCTCTTCAGGCAAATTCCTAGGTTACATGGTGACCAAAAGAGGAATAGAAGCCAACCCAGAACAAATAAAAGCCATACTAGAACTTGAATCTCCCAAGTCAGTCAAAGATATTAAAAAACTGACAGGACGAGTTGCAGCCCTGAATAGATTCATTTTCAGATCATCAGTAAGGTGCAAGGCATTCTACGACCTACTCAGGAAGAACAAGGCATTCAAATGGTTGCCTGAACACGAGACAGCCTTCCAGGAGCTCAAAACATACCTGACTACACCTCCACTACTTGCCAAACCAGACAGAGGAGAACCCCTGACGGTCTACCTATCTGTCACAGAAACAGCAGTAAGTGGAGACCTGGCCAAAGAAATTGATGGCCAACAACATCCAGTTTACTATGTAAGTAAGAGTCTTCTAGACGCAGAAACCAGGTATGGCTTACTTGAAAAATATGTACTTGCTTTAGTAATGTCCTGCACTAAACTTCGACCTTATTTTGAGAGTCACCCAATCATTGTAAGAACCAACCTGCCTATCAAATCTGTCCTGAGAAAGCCTGAGTTGTCAGGCAGAATGGCAAAATGGTCAGTACAAATTAGCACCTATGATATAACCTTTGAACCCAGGACGGCAATTAAATCTCAGGCATTAGCAGACTTTGTGGCTGAATTCAGTCCTACCCTAGAACCAGACCTCATAAAAGAGGTCAATCACCTTGACACCCATAAGACAGACCAGGAATAGACTCTCCATGTAGATGGGGCAACAAATATAAAAGGCACTGGCCTTGTACTAGTCCTAAAATCACCATAGGGAGACCTAATTGCACAGGCTATTAGTTGTGAATTCAAAGCCACAAATAATGAAGCTGAATATGAAGCCCTGATTGCTGGACTAAAGGTATGTATAGAACTCGGTGTAGCAAACCTCAAGGTAAAAACTGACTCTCTCTTAATTTCCAACTAAGTCAAAGGAGTATATGCTGCAAAAGATTCAAAAATGATACTCTATTTGGAATATGTCAAAAACCTTTGCAAAAAATTCAAAACCTTTGACATTGACTAAATACCAAGGGATTTAAATACCCAGGCAGATGCCCTAGCCAGCCTGGGATCAAACTTCAGCCCTGCTGTGTTTGACAAAATACCCATCGTCCACCTGTTGGAACCAACCATAGAAAGGCCTGAACAAATTTATCCTATCCAGGAAGACACAACCTTCTGGACTAAACCCTACTATGATTGGTTCTTACAGGGAATACTCCCTACAAATAAAAACAAAGCAAGGGCCCTGAAAATCAAAGCCTCCACTTATACCATTATAAATAACACTTTGTTTAAAAAGTCTCAGGCTGGACCTTACTTACGTTGCCTGGAACCAAATGAAGCCAGCCAGGTCATAGAAGACATACATGATGGATACTGCGGAAATCATAAAGGTGGAAGAAGCCTGGCAAGCAAAATTCTCGGGAGGCTATTTCAGCCAACCCCGAGAGCCGATCGCATAGCATATAGCTCAAAATGTGAAGCCTGCCAAATCCACTCCCCTTATATCCATCAACCATCAGAGCTACTACATTCCATCTCAGCTCCCTGGCCATTCATGAAATGGAGCATGGACATAGTAGGCAAGCTACCTCAGGCACCTGGACAAAAAGTCTTCATGCTAGCAATGACTGACTACTTTTCCAAATGGATAGAGGCAGACTCTTACAGGCAAGTCAAAGAAAAGGATGTCATATCATTCACCAAAAGGAATATCATATGCAGATATGGAATACCTTCAAAAATAGTTTGTGACAACGATACACAATTTGTGGGAAAGAGAACAGCAAACTTCTGTGCACAATGGAATATCAACCTAGTTACATCTACACCAGGCTACCCAAAAGCCAACGGCCAGGCAGAATCAAGCAACAAAATAGTAATCAGCTGCCTAAAGAAAAAGCTGAAAAGGAGAAAAGGAAGATGGGCAGAAGAGCTCCCCTTAGTCCTGTGGGCTGACAGGACCACACCCAAAACAGCCACATGCCAGACACCATATTCCCTGGTCTATGGCTGTGAAGAAATTCATGTGCCAACCACCAGAAGCAGCTTGAACACCATATAAGAGAACAAGCCCCTACTGCAAGATAACCTGCTCGTAACAGAAGAACTAAGGGATGCAGCCAAGGTCAGGATAGCCTCCTACCAACAGGCAGTAGCCAGAAGTTACAACAAAAATGTCAACATCAGAGTATTCAAAGAGGAAGACCTAGTCCTAAGAAAAGTCTTCCCCAACACCAGAGAAAAGAACGCATGCAAACTAGCCCCTACATGGGAAGGCCCGTACCTAATTGATTCAATAGTAGGACAAGGAGCTTACAGGCTACAAACTTTGGAAGGAGAAATGATCCCCAGATCCTGGAACATTTCCCACTTAAAACTATTTCATATTTGAGAAGCAGGTAAAACTACCTACCCTATATACATGTCAATAGACCCTCCTGCTATGTGCTAAACTGCTTGCCTGTTGTTCTTAGCTTTATCTAAAACTTTATTCCAATCCTGAAAACTTGTTTTACACCTTCTTTTCACTTGTTATATGCTACATTTTAGGCTTAAATAAATGTTCAGGATTGAGGGCCACTCCACCCAACCTGAATAACATTTCTAAAATGCTCTAATTTGGCACCTGCCTGCCTGCTCTAAAAACTAAACTGAGCTCAGTACATAAAAAGGCAAATACAATGGTGGAATAGACCAGAGTACTTGTCAAAATAAGCCCTCCTAACAGGCTGAGAGCCATAAGCCCTCCTGAACGGCAACCACCCTCATTTTAAAGCCCTCCTAATAGGCAAATAGAGCCACCATTCCTCATAAACACAGGAATGAGGGCCATAAGCCCTCCTGACAGGCATTACCCTAACAGAAAAATGCTACATGAATGTACAGGCACTATTTGGTTCAGCACAGCAAGAAAATCAAGAGAAGAAAGGATATATATATTAATACCTACCCAGGAATATACCCTTCCCAGGCAGGAAGAACAACTGTTTACCCAAAAACCAACAAAAACAAGTTCTAAACTGTTTGCTCAGGGAACATCCTCCCCCTGAATAGGCCAAAACAACACAAAATCCCACAAAAATAAATAAAAAAACAAACTAGCCCGCCTTGGAAGCAGTAGCAGAGCCAATTCCCTCATCAGCAGCCTCCTCTTTTTCATCTCCCTCTCCTTCAGCATCACTATTCTTCCCTTTGGATGGTGGAGAATCCACTTCTTCGTCAGCATGTAATTTACAAAGCTCAGGATAAGTGGTATTGAGATCAGCCAACTCCTGATCAGGATTCCAAAAAGGCCTGACTTCAACAGGCTCCTTCATGGCATCCACACGACCCTTGCCAAAGAAATACAATGCAGCATATTTGTACCTGGCCTGAACCTCATCCCTCTCTATGGCCAATTCTTCATTCACCTTCAACTGCTCTTGCATAGCCTGCTTTTCAGCCTTTAATTCTTCCTGGGCAATATCAAATTTGGCTTGAAGAGCTTTCAGAGCATCCTGAGCATATTTCAGCTTAGAAGACTCCACCAGCAACCAAGCCTTCCCTGCCTCATTATCCTCCTTTAAAGAATGATTCTCAGCCTTAGACACCTCCAACTCAGCCTTAAACTTCTCAGCATCTTTTTTCAATATTTGTACCTCCCAGTCCAGGGTATTTTTTAGGCCGTGGACTGATTCCAGTTGACAGGCACTCCTCAGCATATCATTGACATTCTAACGAAAAAGAAATGCCTATCTAAGCCACAAAAAAAACACACATAAATATCCATAATAAACAAACCAAAAACAAAGAATATATACCTCCTGAAGCATGGTAATCAGGTTGGCAGCATAGTGCCTGGAACGGTACATAGCAGCCAAAGTACGGGCAGAAGCATCCTCTGCCTGATACTTGAAGTAGGGATCATCAACCACAAAAGCCTGAGCCTGAATTTGTTCCTTGGCAAACTGGACCTCGTCCATACGAGCCCTTACCCCCCTGACCTCATGAACCCCTCCCGAAGACTCATCCACTCTCTTCCTCTTCTCAGGACGGTCACTCTCATCCACAACCTTCTCAGGCGATGCCAACTGAACCCCCTGCACAGGTTCCTGAATTTGAACAGCACTATCACTTCCTGTAGCCTCACTGCTCTTTGACTTCTCCCCTGTAATTTGAGAGACCCCTGCCTTCACCAGAGACAGACCAAAGCTAGCAATCCTGGCAGAAGCCCTGGTAGCTGCACGACGAGTTTCTAAATCAGCAATATAAGCATGTGTCCAATACAAGAAACAGAATGACAAAGGAAAGCAAAAGAACTTACTCCCTGACGAAGACGCCCCTGGAACCTTAGTGCTTTTCACAGGCTTATATGTACTCAACTTGGCCTTCTTAAAACGAGGCATAGAAGCTTGCCCCAGACAGGCAGGCCACGCCCTCTCCTCTTCAGGCAACGCCATAAACGCTGATATCCGGTCAGCCGACCCCTCGGCATCAGGATCATTCACCCAATCATTTACTAAAAGAAAGCATGGGCAAAGTAAGTAAACTCTCCAAAATATATTATTGCCAAACCAAAAATAATGCAGGAAAGAAAGTTACCTCCTTCAACGGCTGGATAATTGAGATAGTCCAGATCAGGGGCAATTGAATCAGTCTTGATAAACATATAAGTCTGAGCCCATCCTTTATAATCCCCTGAATCAAAATTGGTAATCATATGAGCCATCTTCGACCTGACTCGAAAATTAAACCTTCCAGTAGAATGACTCTTCAGGTGATAGACATTCTTGAAGTCATCCAAGGTAATTGATCCGGTCGATGTCGTCACTCATCCAATCAAACACATTTATAATACTCAACAAACAACTAGTTAGCGGTAAGTCGAGGTCGATCCATGGGACGGTGTGCTTTGGGTTCTAAGTCTATCTATCTCAATTTATGCTAGTGTCACAATTGATGGGGTTTGTAGTTGTGTCTAGACTAATGCAAGCAATAAAGTAAAGCAAACAATAAAAGGAAAGATGTAAACAAATGATTAAAAGTGCTAGGATATCATGGGGTCATAGGGGATTCATGGTGTTGATCATACAAACATGTTTACAAAGTTGCAAGCAATTAATATTGTGGAGGAACCGAGTTGGGTTATATCTTACGGTTCTTAGGAAGAGTTGGGTCCTGGAGCCGAATCGATTAGATTGTACAACACCTACAAGTCGACTTACTTTCCTCCTAATCAACTTCTATGCATGGTCTAACAAGACTCGAGTTGATTTATATCTTACGAGTCAAGTTGAGTAGATAAGAGACGGTAAAAATGCAAGGATTCATAGGCTTAGCATTTCATCAAACATAACATGTGCATAAAGTTGACATCACAACAAGCAAGCAATTTAATCATGTGAACATATTAGATTAAGCATGAATCAATCCCATGTTGGTTTCCCCTAATTACCCACTAATCCTAGCTAAAGAAACTACTCACTCATTATCATGGGAAACATGTCATTAATGGTGTCAATCATCACAACAAGTATAAACATGATAATAGAATGAGGAAATAAACAATAAAGATTAAAGGGTAAAGGAATTATACCAAACTTGAGGTGATCCAAATAATAAAGCAAGAATAAAAGAAGAAACTTGATTGATTGATGAAGGGTTGTCAATCCTCCAATAACCCAATAATCTTCAATTACCCAATAATAAACTTGAATGATAAACTTGAACAACGATTAAGAAGAGATTAATGTGTAATTTGTGGAATGATTAAAGAGTAATCTATTCTAATCTACTCCTAATCTAATCTAAAGAAGGATTTTCTACCCAAAAACAACATGCTTGATTAATTACAAAGATGGGGTATTTATAGTGGAAATTAGGTGGGATGCATTAGGTTAACTAAGGGCTAAACTAGTAATTACACTTTTTTAAGTTGGGCAAGGAGACTCCGGTATTTCTTGAGGGAAGGGCGTCTTTCTTTGACGCTTGAAGAAGACGAAAATGCGCTGGGTTCGAATCCGGGCGGATTAAGGTGAATCCGGGCGGATTCTGAAAATGCAATCCGGGCGGATTTGGGAGAATCCGGGCGGATTTGGGAGATGCAATCCGGGCGGATTTGAGAGAATCCGCTCGGATTGTGGTTCACGTAGCAAGGGAAAGTTTCCTGTCCAGGAATCCGCTCGTCCCGAGCGAAATATGGGCGTCCTGGGCTTCAACCCGAGCGGGTTGAATTTGACCCGAGCGGGTTGAGCTGTATCTTGAGCTCGGATTGTAAAACGGACGTTATTTTCTCATCCGGACTCCTATTGGAGTGATTCAAAAGCCTAGATCACTTGATTTTTCGATGCCGTTCCATCTAGCATACTTTCAGAGCCAAAGGAGCAACCCTTGGATCGGTTTTCGAGCGATTTCTTCTTGTAATGCCTTCCCTCTCGTCATTCTTATTTTTAACCTTTTGATCCTTCTATATACACTTTATTCCTACGTCTTTGGTCATCATTCTTTCCTCCTATTCATACTAGTCCATCTAATATCATCAATAAGCTTCCAAATATGCACGAAAGACGGGAATTTCCGCCTTATTATCTCCTTTTCTACAAAACATATGAAATGCGATAGAAAAGCAAATAGGAAGGTTTTGACGGATAAAATGGCCATAGAATGTTATAATAGTATGCAAAATAGGCTCAATTAGGGGACTAAATGTGCGCTAATTATGGTCACATCAGTAATAACCAACTTGTGTTTAGAACACAAGTGCTCAACAGAATGGACAATTTTCCAGACCATCGGCATGAGTTGAAATGGGGGAACCCTGATAGCCCTAATCACCTCAGTCATGAAAGGAGAAAGGGGAAGCTGACAACCACCCCTGAACGCCCACTCAAAGATACAGAACCAGCCTGGACTACTCCAGTTAGCCCTGATTGGACCGCTTTCAGGAATCCAAACCTCGGTCCCATGAGGAATAAGGCCCCTGCCCTTTATATAATGCTCAAAAGCTGGTTTCAACTGATTAGCTTCATGAAAAGAAGCCGCCAAAGCCCTATTAGGAGAATATTCAACCCCCTTATAAGACATGGACATAATCTCTGGGGCAGCAACAACCTCCACCACATCATCCTCAGGGATGATATCAGAGACCTTCTCAACCTCGGCAGAAACCATTTCAACTTCAACAGGAACTTCTTCAGCCTCAGCAGGAGCCTTGGAAGTTGTTGTCCTTCTCCTACCGCCAGCCATATATTATTTTTCTGGAAAATGAATTTTTGCAAAGAGAGAAATTTTTAGAAAGAGAAAGAAGAAAATTAGGAGATTGGAATGTGAAGACAATCACGACAAAGGAAGGATATTTATAGCCGCAAATCCAAAACGGCTAGAAAAGCAAGTGGTAGAGACTAATCATGACTCTCCTAGGGTTTTGTGAACCTACCTTAATAATGGCAAATAGCCGTTACTAGAAGCCGAATCAAACACTAATTCTAATCCGATAAAAATTCCCTGCAAAATCCATTGCGTGGCCCAAGTTTTTATCTCCTTATTCCTGGCCAGACCCAAAAATGGAATAAGCAGATAAGGGGCAATTGTTGGGCCCAAAATTATCCTGCCTGACCTGATACAGGCCAGGCAACAGCCAAAGATAAGTTCCAAGCAAAAGACATCTGAAACCAGGCATTTATTCAATACGGATAGGCACCAAGTAGGAGTTGATACAAGACAGGCGATAATCAACCAAAGCAACCTGGGAGAAAAATGACTCAGGCACAACAGGCACAACAGGCAAAGACTAGGCAATTAACATATGTCCCCTACAAACAAGGAAGACCAATTCAAGAAAAAAAGATATGAAAGATAGTCAAAGGCGACAGTTGAAGAGATGACAACCACCTCCGGGTAAATAGGGCACATTCCCTATTTACCAGGAAACCTTAAACGGCATAAAGAAAGATGGAGAAATCAAGTATAAATAGAAGAGAAGACAAAATCAGAAGGATCATCACATATACCCTCATTCTTACTTACACTTTTGTATTCTTAAGCAATATATTCGCCTGTCACGCCTGATATAACAATACTCTGTCAGGCTGCCTAAAATCATAGTAACAATCACTCCTGGCTTGGTGCCCGTGGTTTTTCCCTTATTCCCAGGGTTTTTCCACGTATAAAATCTTTGTGTCTTTATTTATTAGTTGTTATTTCATTTAATAATACTAGTCAGGCGAGTTGTTTGAGTTAGATCACCCTACTTATAAATCCCTGGTAGGATATCCTAGATCAGTGAAATCCCTGCCAAAACAGCATGTAAGTATCGCGAGTAGACCGCCAGGTGCTGACGATGTAATCAGTGGGAGGAGGAAGTGTATCAATTTTCACGAAGATAAAACGAGAAAACCACTTGCTATCATCAGGTTTCACGGGGAAGATAATGCAACTTTTTTCACCGTCTCGCACCCGAATGGTCACCTGGCCCCGACTAAGGGACCTGATCGAGAACAGATGTGCAAGATCTGAAAGATTAATGTCATAGCTGATGCGTGTCGTTCAACACCAAAAATAAATGCCAACAAGCCTACACTATAAATAGCTAGGGAAGTCGGGTCGAATCCACAGAGAGGCTTTTCTATTAACTGTAGTCTAATATGTCGGTCACAAACTGGGGGTTTTGAATTTGATGTTCTAACTACTAAAGTTTAAGGGAAAGAGAAAATAAGGGTATAAAAGAAATTGAGGAGAAAAAGTAAGTAAACTATCAGATAAAGAGAGATATGCCAGGATTTCGGTCTGCCGTGTTCTACACACTATCGGAATAACTAGGTCGGTAAGTTTATTAGTAGGAAGGGCTAGGTTATCTCCTTTCGGTCTCAAACCCGACTATACCTTTCGGTCTAAAGTCGCCCTAAGGTCATCCTACTTGACTTTCGCCCTCATAGGAGTCAATTATCAGAACTAAGCAAGTTTACCCTTCCAATCTTTCGATCTAGGTCGGGGGTTAACTAAACAGACGGTCTCCTGCGTGCACTCATTCAACCGAACTACAAATAAATTGCTTAAACCTGATTCCTACCGCATAACTACCTTAGTAGTCGTCCTAACATGCTTCTAACACGGTTTCCCTCATCCCGGCATATAAAGAAATTAGCTACGCATGCTAATTATATTAACTAACATAACTAATGACGAAATGCTAACGGAAAACATGATGTAACAATAGTACAAAGCAATGACGAGATTAGGACAGGAATAAATAATGAAACTAAAAGAGCAAATATAAAACATAAACAAGAGAAGAGAAGAGATTAAAGGAAAGAATTATACTATAATAGCGAATCCGGCGTAAAGAACAACCAAATCCAAGATCATAAAATTCCAAGCAGTGAACAGTAAAAAGCAGTAAAAATGTATGTGGAAAAATGAATGATAGGTGAAAGATAATAACCTAGCAACTCGTCTAATATTTTTTATAACAAAACTCACGAGTTGTTTTATTAACCTACGGGCTTTAATAGCCCACGTAAAGGAGAACCTCTCGATCGAGAGGTTAAGGCTCTCGATCGAGCATAGGGCAGCTCGATCGAGGGCTTGACAGTTCGATCGAGCACAGGGCAGCTCGATCGAAGGCTTGTGTTCCTCTGTGTTCTCGATCGACAACCAAATGTGGTCGATCGAGATCTTCAGTCACTTCCCAGCTTCCGTAGTATTTCTGACTTGCTTAATTTGGTTAACTTTCGTCTTCACGCTTTCCCATGCACGAGTCCTTCGTCTTCTTTTCCGTCCATCTTCCAAAAATGCTATCTCGAGGCCACTAAAGGTTGGTTTCCGCTACAAATCTGCAAAATAGCAATAAACGCACAAAGTAGCCTATTCGGGGTATAAAGTGACATAATATCACTCAAATACATAGAAATGCGTGCCAAAAGAGACCGTAAAAGTCTATATAATATGCACGCATCAAACTTCCCCAAACCAAACCTTTGCTTGTCCTCAAGCAAACTAAATGCAACTAAGGACCTAATGGAATGGAGTAATTTTCAGAGCTAACTACTAGTCAATGCCAAACCGCTTTAATGCACAAAATCAACTACTGCCAAGCTCAAAGTAAGTGAACAAATTTATGCATATCATGGAATTACATTGGATGTTCGACCTTGCAAGACTCATAAATTTGGACTCTCCCGGTTCACTCTTCTCTCAGCAAAGAAAATGGTAAGTAAGAAAATGTGTGCAGAGAAAGAAGAAATTGCAGACTCTCACCTAGACTGCGACCAACACAACATGTAACGCTAACTAACATGAGTGATGATTCAATCACCGTACACACGCAAAACCACCGTTCAAGGACTATCACGTGCCGAACAATTGCATAATATGGATATGTGAGGCTCAATTGGTAAGAAGGGGCAAAGACAAATATGGAAATGTGAAGGTAAAATAGCCGAGCTAGGACCTAACCAAGACCATAATAAAATATATCCCACTCTTCCAATCATAGAAATAACTCAATGCCTTATAATTTGGCATATACAACACAAGAATCCATAATGAAAGTACCTCGTAAAGTATAAATGAGCACGAGGGGTATAAAATATATTTCTTTCTTTCCAGCCATTTTCTCTTCTTTTTTTCTTTTTTTTCTTCTCCACGTTTTTTTTTCTTTTCTTTGGCTGATTTTTTTTTCTTTTTCTTTTTCTTTTTCTTTTTCTTTTTCTTTTCTCATTAATATACACTCCAAAATAAGATATACGAGCCAAAATCCGATACATAGCAATATATTCCACAAAACTACTAACTAGCTCAGCAAAGGTAGGCTAAATATAGGTTGTAGTTTCAGGGCAACTGGCAGATTTGGCTAATGTGGAGCTCATGGGATAAAATGAGAAAAGGGAAAATGCAATAGTTCTCGGAACACGTAATACCGACCACAACCCATGCGTGCGGGCAAAAAGAAATCAAGACTCATATACATGCGATACAATGAAGTGTGGGGAGTAACTACTCTCAATTCCTATGAAAACTGGTCATGAATGTCACCAGTTATGGCTCTAAATCTCAGAATATATAGGTAGTTTGCCAAAATTACGAGTCAAGTCTAATAATCCGTAGTAATTTCCACAACAAAATTTGAGAAATCACTTTTAATTCTTGCTAAGCATCTGTGAAAAGGCAAGGAATGGCATATTTGACCAATAGCGCAATGTCATCATTAAAGAACTCCAATCCGACTCAACTATATGCAAAAGTAAACGTGATATATTATATTTTTCTGTTTTTCTTTTTTTTTATTTTTTTTTTTGAAGTTTGTATGAAAAGCAAAAGCATAAAGCAGTAAACGTGAATGCAAAACAAAATGCAAATGCAGACGCAAAAGGATGCATATACCCTCCCCAAACCAAAACAGACAATGTCCTCATTGTCTTCACAACTAACTAACAGCAGCAAAATGGGAGATGGGCTACGCAAACCTAATACATGCTCCTAAAATACAAAAATAAATACAAAGATGGAAAAAGAAAGGAAGACGGTACTCACAAGACGGCTTCCCCAAACCAGCAACAAACTAGGGGAACCTCTAATTGAGGTCTCCAGCTACATCCTCCGCACCTGGCGTAAATGGGGGGTCCCTCTCCTCCTCTCTGGCAGCTCGCCATGCCGCCTGCTCAGCCCGCAACCGCAACTCTCGCGCTACCGGTGTCTCCTCCACCTCGTCCTCTGAGTCAGAAGGGAGTGGAGGGTACCCACCCTCTGGGTATCGGTAGAAAGAGGGATGCGGCCACCCCTCTGGAATCGGTCGCCGTGCTCGGATGTGGAACTCGTAGATCGGGAAATAGGCAAGAGCCTGATCCCGTCTCATCTCGGAAAGGTACCTGCACATATCCAGAAGCAAGGCATCACGACGCCCTTGGTCCATGACCTCGGGCGCCACTAAAGCAGGAGGGCAAACAAAATTGGCCGGCATGGCCGATCCAGAAGGAGTGGGGGTAGGTGAAGGCGTGGGCGTCGGTGTCGGTCCAGCCTGAGTCTGAGTCTGAGTCTGAGAGCAAGAAGGGGCTCCGGCCTCCCGCTTCCTCTTCTTGGAAGAGGAGGAAGTAGGGGTGAAGGTAAGGTGGTAGGTGGGTGGAGGTGGCCTCGCTCCCTCAGCAGCAGTCGGGGGCGGTAAAAGTGGAGGAAGGGTAGGGCACGGTAAGGTAACAGACGTGGAACCACAAATCTTCCACGTCCTCATGCCCTTATTCTTAGGGAACCAGGCAAAGTCAACCATGGCAGCCAAGTCAAGGTAAGTGTAATACCCCGTATTTTTTATATAATATAATTAATTAAACGGATATTATTTTATATTAATTATTATACATTTTATATTACAGATATGTCGGAAAATAGTTGAGTCGATAATTACATTAATCTATCGTAAGTTAATTAAGACGGGTTTATAAGAGATACGAACTGTGAACTGACCCATTTAAGTTGGCCCAATATATGTTCAGCCCATTAACCCTAAACCCCTATAACCCTAACCCTAATATGTACCCTAACCCTAATAGTAACCTACCCAAAAACAGCCTCCCTCATTCCGCCTCCCTCAACCCGCCTCCCTCCTTCATCCACACCAATCATCACGAATCTGCATAGAGAGAGAGAAAGAGTGGCAGTGGGTGGTTGGCGGCACTGCAAGGAAGAGACAGGGATTAGTGTCGACGGCCGTGGGTGGCCCTGGTGGCAGTTGTGGTGGCGTAAAAAGGTAAGAGTCAATCCCTTCCCTCTGTTTTTATCTTTATGTCGAGTTACTGGTGGTTATTTCGTGTCTTATAGGGATGTTGATGGTGGTGGTTGACGGGGTATATGGGTAGTGGGGTGTGTGGCGAGTGACGTGGTGGCTGTAGTGGTGGTTGTAGGCGGCTAGGGTGGCAGGGGTAGGCAGAATCGATTAAGAGGACAAAACAGTATTGGTTACGGTTTTCAGGGGGGTTTGAATGCTAGGTTTTGGGGTGGCGCCACCGTGGACTCGGGGGAGGTCGAACCGGCGGCGCCACGTCACCTGGGTAAGGTGTTTGGCGGCGAGCAGAACCATGGTGGTTTTACAGGGGTTTGGTGAGTGTTGCGGTGGTGGTGAGTCGAGGAAATGGAGTGTTTGGTGAGCCGTGGTGGTGAACCAGGCCAAATGGCGGCCGTGGCTGGACTCGCCGGCGACGGTCGACCCTAGTGGGGGTGGTCGCTGGTGGCTGGGTCAAGTTTGGGGTTGGGTCTGGTGGTTGACACGGTGGTGAGGTGGTGCGTGGGGGTGCGTGAGTGAGTGTGAAGGAACGGTGGTCGATGTCGAGTTGTTTTAGTTTTGAATCGGGTTTTGGTCATAGTGTAATCGCTAGAACTCGTTAATTTATCTTATTCTTAATTAATTAATGTAAGTTCCGAGTCTTTTAAATAAATTATTCAAATTAATTCCCGAGTTAATTAATATAATTAGAGACGGGTTTGAGTCGGGATTGTTGAGTTGTCCAATGTTTGATTCGGGTTTTCTTAATCATATAATTCGTTTAATTATCATATTGGTTATCCAATTTAATTCCCGAACCAGTTCAATAATTCAAGTCGGATTTTGAGTCGGGTTTGTTAAAAGGGAAAAGTTACTATATCGGGAAAGTTTCCATTTTAAGAAATTCTACTTTAATAACTTTCTATTTTGGGAAATTGGGGAGATACTAATCGGGTTATTTTAGTTATCAAGTGGGGCATAAGTTGGTGTCGGGATTATATTTCGGGAAAGCTTCTATTTTGGGAAATTACTATATTTAGTAGTTAGTATTTATAATTATTATAATTGTCTTAGGTGACGGATTCGTGAAGGATCGATAGTCAAATTCGTTGCTTTGTGTTCTGGACTGCTCGAACTGCTTAATTGGATTGCTGGCACTTTGAGGTAGGGAAATACACTTGTCCTATTATCGTCGTTGTTGAATTGTGTTGACTTGATTCCTGGTTGTTGATTTACGTTACCATTTATATTCGGAAATGTGATTGACTGATTTGACCGTATTGAGTATGATATCACAACATCGGGTAATTGGCATGACTTTATGATTTATCAGTTCAGTGATTTATATACATATTGCATTGCATTAATTACTGTTGAGCATTTCATATGCATTGGAGTTGGAGGAGGATGTGGTGGTGACGATGTTGAGATACGATGTGATGTTGTGATAAGGCCCGGGCGGGTTCTGCAGACTTGCCCTCGTGTCCTCCTCGGTGATTGAAGTGGGCAGATCGGCTTCGGTCGATATATAGTCTACCGGGGATCGGTATGGTCAGGCGTTCGGGGTATGAGATGTGTGTGATGGGTTGAGATGGAGATGGAGGTGGCGGAGTATCATGCATATCATATTTTATTGTTTATTGTTTTCCTTACTCAACCTCGTGGTTGACCCTGTGTATTCGTGAACACCTGTGATGAACCGTTTTATGGGGAGCAGACTTGACGGGTTTAAGAGATAGGACGGGAGCTTGATGGGTGTGAGACACTGGATCAGACGACCTAGTAGCTAGATCATCATCTAGAAGACTTCACTTTTATTTACGTCAGTTTTTGTAATTTAATTTAAAAGGAGAATTTGTAATAATTAAGTTAAAATATTATATAAATTGCCTTGGAGTTTAATTTGTTATTCACTACCTCGGGAAACCGAGATGGTAACACCGTCATTTATCTGAGGAGTCCTAGTTCAGGCCCTTAAATAAATGGGGGTGTTACAAGTGGTATCAGAGCGAACGATCCTCAGGCCTAAACCAATGAGTCTAATGAACATAGGATGTGTCTAATTAAAAAGAACCCCGGGATAGAACTGTTAGGAGCACACTAAGGTAAGGTATGAGTTAGGGGCCCCCTCACACCGAACCAGCGGCCCTCTCAGTTTGACCCGGAAACCCTGAGTGTATATGAGAGAAAGGGTAGCAAAGTGGCTTGAGGTAGAGCATGAAATTCCCACATCGTTGTCTAAGTGTTAACTGATTGATACATTGATTATTGCAGTATAACGCTACGGTAAGTAATTTGTATGAATGATGTGTTGGTAGTACTACTATATTTAGTAACATGCGGTTATGTGATCCCAAAGCCATGCTAGTATAGTATTTTGATAGTAATTAGAAACACTATTGAGTTGCACGTTTATAGTCATAGCAAACGTGATTAGATGTACGGAGTAGACCGAGACACGAAGGGATTCTATGGGATAGATGATTACGTAAGTACAGTGTGATATTTAGGTTAGGATGGGTTAGTATCGATAGTATAGTTGTAAGAATTGGGACATAGAAAATGAATGGCATAGTGCTAAAACTCGTTTAGTTGATGTTACTCTTTAAATGACCTTACTGCCATTTCTCTTTTGTTTGTTGCCTATGGATGAAAATTTTATGAGAGATAGTCTTGAGAGTTAGTGATCGTTTGGCGTTTGTTTCACGCTTATAGGATATACAGACTAGGAGTAATAAATATTTTAAGTGAGTTGTGGTTAGGAGGTTCCTGTGCAGTGACGGTTGACCAACAGTTTTGTAAAAATCCTCATTTAAATGGTATTAATAATTTTTGCATAATTACAACTCCATCGATCAAAAGAGTCGCATATGTTTTCAAAATTAATAAGCCACGAAAATCTTGATGTTTCCATATTAAATAATAAGTTTTGCGAACTGACCCAAGTTTTGGACCAATAGCTGTCACATGTTTGTTTGGACCAACTAAGTTGTAAAATTCTTTAAAAATGGAATTCTTATGCCTTAAACCTAATTCTTTTTCCCTGTGTTTTGAACTCACCATGTTTTTAAAAAAAAAAAAAAAAAAAAAAAAAAAATATGAATCAAGTTTTAATCGAACGGTTATTTGTTCGTGGTCTTTGGAGATTACGACGTGAATCAAAACATTTAAAATGTGCGTTTATGTTGAATTTTCATACGATTGTTTGATTAAATTAAGAGCCTCAGTAAGGTGAATTTATAATGTTTTATATGACGATAGTAACACGCATGTTCAGTAGTTATGTATCTTAACAAGTGATAAAGTTAAAACTTAGTTGATAACATTGTTGGCATGATAGTATGAGTAAAATTGAATAGTTTAAATTGATTCTTAATCAATGGTGAAATATTTTAAACGAGCCCAGTTGTTTGCATATTTTATATATGGTTGGCATGCTGTAATATCTCTGGTATGTTCATAACGTTTGCATAGTGGTCGGATATATAAAAATATAAAACTATATTGTCGTATCTTGGTAAAGTTGATGGCGCTAAAAGTTAATTTGATTCTTTTAATATACTCGCATGAATATTTACAATAATTATGTTTAAAAGTTTACACATGGATGGTAGTAATGATTGTGTCTAAATGGTAACACATGTAGGATACATCTAAGTCCTAATGCCTTTCATATGAGTTGTGTGCCCATCGTTATATTTATTACCGTCATCGCATGAAATTATGTCAGTTGGACCTACACCTATAACATGATAATAAACAGTGTCGTTATTCCTTATTGAATATGTTCGTTATTACAATGTCATAAAATGCTAAAGTGAGTCTTGCAAATGTATGGGTGTGATATAAAGGAAACTAGTGGATATAACACGACAATTGGCATACCTATATTCTCGAGTCGTTACTACCGATTATATTATAATAAAGATTGTTATGATAACTATGTTGACAATTATAATAAGATAACCCTTTGATGATTCACATGATATGCATTGGTTTAAATGATAAGTCATTATAGTTACATTTAATTGAGCCTACGAGTTGCCTAATTATTCAATCATGCCAATCAGAGAAGTTGTTCAAGTTGCAAATCTTTTATCATAACCAGTGTTCTACAAAGTATATGATGGCAAATATATGTTTAGACTATTTATACAATATCTCTTGTTTTGCTGAAAATGAATTATACTAAGTTGCTGGGCACAATTGAATGATATGGTTGCTAAAATGTGAAACATAGGTGCGATATGGAAGTAATGTTGTCGTTGTCATTGATCATATGTAGTTACTTTTATTGGAAAACATGTTTTCAGAAATGATATCGTGCAAACAATTTTTATAATTTAAAATATGAATTATGAGTATGTTGTTGATTGCTTAACTTCATCGACCTAATTCGTGACCTAAACCAGTGAGTGAGTAAATGGTTGTATGGACATGTCAATAAGATCCTGTGATTGTGATAGATAGTAGTGGTAGATCTATTTCCGTGATATGTTTACAAATGTGAGAAGTTCTTAAATTGTTTTGTTGATTTTGCTCTCGCTCGTTCATAGTCTATAATTGCTCATCAAATTTGTTTAGTTGTGAAACCGTGTAAACCATGATTCCTTCTTGTTGTTCTTTTAGTTTGATGTTGTGTTTTTAAGTTACGCATGAGCTAGTGATAAATGTTACGTGTTGACAATCAGTTAATTCCTTAATAAAACCTTGTTCCGACCTTAATGTTGATGCGCAATCTCTTATCATGTATTCTTTCCTGTCACGTGTGATTGATAATGATTTTGTTGCATAGGTATATGAAAGTTTGAAAAGAGGTTACGAGGACGTAACCATGTTTCTAGTCGAGTAGGATTGTAAAATCTTAATGTTTATATTGCACTTGGTTGTAGATTGCAGTTTTGACCGAGTTGATGTTTCGCTGTGAGGTTACCTATGCAAATAGATCCTATATGTTTTGTTCCTACTTCTGTAGTTGGCTGATGTGTAAAAAGAGAGTGTAGTTAAACTACTGGTAATGAGTTATGAGTTGGCCTATGAGCCGAGTGATGATTACGGGAGTTATGTTTACGATCCAGGGTGACCATGATTATTGAGTTACTTGAGTTTGAGATCGGAAATTAGATGGAAGATGACGGTGTTCTCAGATGATTATTTAGTTGTTATACATTTGTGTTCTCAGGTAGTTATTAGTTGTAGTTAGCTGGGTTAAGTGAAGATTAGTTAAACTTCGGGACGAAGTTTATTTTTAGGAGGGCAGAATGTAACATTTCGTGTCTGTTATGTTTAACTGATGTGTCAAAAGTGTGTGCTAAAGATATAGGAAATGCGTGACGTCTGTAAGTACGATATACAATACCCTTCTGTTGTTTGGGTATGGGAGCGAACTTCGGGACGAAGTTCATTTTAAGGGGGGAAGATTGTAATACCCCGTATTTTTTATATAATATAATTAATTAAACGGATATTATTTTATATTAATTATTATACATTTTATATTACAGATATGTCGGAAAATAGTTGAGTCGATAATTACATTAATCTATCGTAAGTTAATTAAGACGGGTTTATAAGAGATACGAACTGTGAACTGACCCATTTAAGTTGGCCCAATATATGTTCAGCCCATTAACCCTAAACCCCTATAACCCTAACCCTAATATGTACCCTAACCCTAATAGTAACCTACCCAAAAACAGCCTCCCTCATTCCGCCTCCCTCAACCCGCCTCCCTCCTTCATCCACACCAATCATCACGAATCCGCATAGAGAGAGAGAAAGAGTGGCAGTGGGTGGTTGGCGGCACTGCAAGGAAGAGACAGGGATTAGTGTCGACGGCCGTGGGTGGCCCTGGTGGCGGTTGTGGTGGCGTAAAAAGGTAAGAGTCAATCCCTTCCCTCTGTTTTTATCTTTCTGTCGAGTTACTGGTGGTTATTTCGTGTCTTATAGGGATGTTGATGGTGGTGGTTGACGGGGTATATGGGTAGTGGGGTGTGTGGCGAGTGACGTGGTGGCTGTAGTGGTGGTTGTAGGCGGCTAGGGTGGCGGGGGTAGGCGAGAATCGATTAAGAGGACAAAACAGTATTGGTTACGGTTTTTGGGGGTTTGAATGCTAGGTTTTGGGGTGGCGCCACCGTGGACTCGGGGAGGTCGACCGGCGGCGCCACGTCACCGGGTAAGGTGTTTGGCGGCGAGCGAGAACCATGGTGGTTTTACGGGGGTTTGGTGAGTGTTGCGGTGGTGGTGAGTCGAGGAAATGGAGTGTTTGGTGAGCCGTGGTGGTGAACCAGGCCAAATGGCGGCCGTGGCTGGACTCGCCGGCGACGGTCGACCCTAGTGGGGGTGGTCGCTGGTGGCTGGGTCAAGTTTGGGGTTGGGTCTGGTGGTTGACACGGTGGTGAGGTGGTGCGTGGGGGTGCGTGAGTGAGTGTGAAGGAACGGTGGTCGATGTCGAGTTGTTTTAGTTTTGAATCGGGTTTTGGTCATAGTGTAATCGCTAGAACTCGTTAATTTATCTTATTCTTAATTAATTAATGTAAGTTCCGAGTCTTTTAAATAAATTATTCAAATTAATTCCCGAGTTAATTAATATAATTAGAGACGGGTTTGAGTCGGGATTGTTGAGTTGTCCAATGTTTGATTCGGGTTTTCTTAATCATATAATTCGTTTAATTATCATATTGGTTATCCAATTTAATTCCCGAACCAGTTCAATAATTCAAGTCGGATTTTGAGTCGGGTTTGTTAAAAGGGAAAAGTTACTATATCGGGAAAGTTTCCATTTTAAGAAATTCTACTTTAATAACTTTCTATTTTGGGAAATTGGGTCAGATACTAATCGGGTTATTTTAGTTATCAGTGGGGCATAAGTTGGTGTCGGGATTATATTTCGGGAAAGCTTCTATTTTGGGAAATTACTATATTTAGTAGTTAGTATTTATAATTATTATAATTGTCTTAGGTGACGGATTCGTGAAGGATCGATAGTCAAATTCGTTGCTTTGTGTTCTGGACTGCTCGAACTGCTTAATTGGATTGCTGGCACTTTGAGGTAGGGAAATACACTTGTCCTATTATCGTCGTTGTTGAATTGTGTTGACTTGATTCCTGGTTGTTGATTTACGTTACCATTTATATTCGGAAATGTGATTGACTGATTTGACCGTATTGAGTATGATATCACAACATCGGGTAATTGGCATGACTTTATGATTTATCAGTTCAGTGATTTATATACATATTGCATTGCATTAATTACTGTTGAGCATTTCATATGCATTGGAGTTGGAGGAGGATGTGGTGGTGACGATGTTGAGATACGATGTGATGTTGTGATAAGGCCCAGGCGGGTTCTCGCGGCAGACTTGCCCTGGTGTCCTCTCACTGTTGAGTCGCAGATCGGCTTGGTCGATATATAGTCTACCGGGGATCGGTATGGCTGGGCGTTCCGGGGTATGAGATGTGTGTGATGGGTTGAGATGGAGATGGAGGTGGCGGAGTATCATGCATATCATATTTTATTGTTTATTGTTTTCCCTACTCAACCTCGTGGTTGACCCTGTGTATTCGTGAACACCTGTGATGAACCGTTTTATGGGGAGCAGACTTGACAGGTTAAGAGATAGGACGGGAGCTTGATGGGCGTGAGACACTGGATCAGACGACCTAGTAGCTAGATCATCATCTAGAAGACTTCACTTTTATTTACGTCAGTTTTTGTAATTTAATTTAAAAGGAGAATTTGTAATAATTAAGTTAAAATATTATATAAATTGCCTTGGAGTTTAATTTGTTATTCACTACCTCGGGAAACCGAGATGGTAACACCGTCATTTATCTGAGGAGTCCTAGTTCAGGCCCTTAAATAAATGGGGGTGTTACAGTAAGCCTGCTTATGAGGCGCGGTAAGTCCAGGCTCAGAGGGGTAAAGATGGCGGGCTATCCTAGTCACTAACCCGCCACATACAACATAGGTCTTGACCTTCTTCCCAATTCCGTTCCAATGCTGAGCTACCAAGTAAGCAATGTTTAGAACAAACGGGGTACCGTAGTCAATGTTGAGGTACCCCGCGAGAATCGCTAGCTCAGTGTTGGTCACGTTATTGGGCTCAGGTCGCCCAAAGATGGTCTCTCCCATAAGTCGCAAGAAGTAACGGGGAGCAGGTAAGTGTACGTGGGCTCCTCTATGCGCGGGGTAAGGGGTGTGAGAAAGTGCAGCCCAAAGCGGCTAAAGGATATCCCGAGGCGGCTCGATGGGGCCGTCACTAACGAGGCCTAGAACCTCCCCAAACCTGGCCAAAGTCCAATGGTGCGACTCATTGCGGAGTCGGAAGTGAATGCAAGGACTAGAGTGGTTGGAAGCGTAAGAGTCGGTGTCAAAAGAGTAGGAGCTGAAAAACTCGTATGTAGGGATACGAATAGCAGCTTCCTGCAAGGTAATCAGACCCGACATACCCATCCCATTCAACAAACTACAGACCTCCTCATAAATTCCTAAGGTCTCAAGGTCAGTCCGCGCAATGAAACGGGTGGAGGAGAGAGGGCAACGAAGTAAAGCGGATAACCGAGTTCGGTGATCCGTGGAAGCAAAACGTACCGTGGGCAACTCCGGTAAAGGAGTAAGAGTGGCCTCTCTCATAACAACAGCCCCAGAAGAGCTGGAAGTAATGGCTAGCTGGCTAGCCGGCTGACTCGGCCTAGGTGGCAGCATACCAGGCGTCGGGAATCGAGGCGTGACTCCTCTGTCTAGCATAAAGAAGGGCCTGGCAGGGGCAAAAACAACACGGGTCGCCTCTCCCACAGCCTTGGCCTTTGTGACCTCGGTGGCAGCTGTGGGTTTCTCCGTCACTGGAACGGAAGCAGCAGCCGAAGCTGCAGTGGTGGTAACCACCGGAGTAACAACTCAAACAGAAGAAACGGCCGTCTATGCAGTAGCAGCGGCCTCAGGTACGGTCTCAGTGACGGGGATTTCTTTACTGGAATCCATAACTACAATAGCATCAAGACTAATAATTCAATTGGAAAATTCGTCCTAAACAACCACATAAACCCTAAATCGCAAAAAGGGAATGGGGATTGTAATTAATTGAAAGGAAAGAGTAAGGTCGAACTTACTTGATGCTAGAACACCCACAAAAGCTTAATTAATCAAAACAATAAGCACAAATTCGAAAAAATCGAATTGATAAACCCTAAAAACCCAAAAACTCTAATTAATCGAAAAAGACGGGGTTTGGGAGAGGGCTTTTGATTAATTTGGGATGGTAATTATATGGGTAATTTATTGTAGAAGGATTATGGGCAAGAAAAATCAAATTTGCAAGGTAATTGATCAATTGAAAAATGCAGGAGTGAAGAAATTGGGGTCGAGTAAATAAAGAGGACGATCGAGAAAAGAACTCTCTTTATATACCCGTGGAGCTTCTCGATCGAGATACAGGTCTCTCGATCGAGAGCTTTAGCTCTCAGATCCTCTCGATCGAGTTAATTCATGCCTCTCGATCGAGAGGTGGCTGTCCCTTGACCTTCCTCTTACTCGATCGAGATTGGATTCCCTCGATCGAGCTCTTTTTCTTCAAAAATCCTCTCGATCGAGATATGACTCCCTCGATCGAGCTCTTTTCCTGCTAGCACGCATATTAATGTATCATCTTTTGAGTGCGGCTTTCTGTACCTGTAAAATTTGACAGTAAAAATATCCCCAGAATACCAGCAAGTTGTCTACAGTCCACAATTGTCTTCTACGCTAAAAAAATGTCTATAGTCTAAGTGTCTAACGCAATTTAAAGAAGATTAAAAACAATAAAAGGAATTCAAAAATCTATTGTCTATTACAATTTGCACGGGGTTGCAAACCCGGCTAAAGCTCAATTAAGTCCTTCAGGCCTCTTCTAGGCCTCTGGCTAACGGAGTTACCCTCAGCTGCGGTAACTTCCAACTTCCTTCTCCAAACATAAGTACCACTTTCCGACGAATGTCCCAACTTTATTTCTTCCGCCAGAATGCGTGTCACATTGCCACCATCGCCCTTTCCCATTCCAACATTGGAGCTCATTTCGCCTTGGTCAAGCGCCAAAGCTCCCCATCCAGGTCCTGTACAAGTAACAACAATAGCACGGTCCTCCTTATCGCCCTCATTCCGAGGCGGAGGTGTAAGTGCAGCAGGTAGAGTAACAACACGTGAGGGCTCAACACCAACAACGGGGATGGAAGGTGACTCAATCATGGGTGGCGTAACAACACCAACCGCAGGAATAGCATGACACTCCAAAACACGCATAGAACCCCTATGAGTAGCGGGTTTAGCGAAAACCAATTCCTCACCACCGGCATTAAACGTAAGAGTGCGCATCCCGACATCTATAACCGCTTGCGCAGTGTGCAAGAATGGTCTTCCCAAAATAATTGGGGTGTGATTATCTTCGGGTATGTCTAACACGACAAAATCAACAGGAATAAGAAATCTTCCTATTTGCACAGGAATATCTTGTAGCACTCCTAGAGGTCATGACAAGGTCCGATCAGCCATCTGGACCGTCATGTTGGTGCAATGGAATTTAGTGAATCCTAGCCGTTTGGCCAGAGACAAGGGTAACACGCTAACACTTTCTCCTAAATCACACAACGCATTATCAATTAATTGAACTCCAATGTGACACGGTATCGAAAAACTACCAGGGTCGGCAAGCTTAGGTGGGGTACTATTTTGGAGGTGCGTAGAACACCCCTCCGTCAGAGCTACTGTCTCAACATCATCTATGGTCCTTTTACGCGTTAATACTTCTCGCATAAATTTTAAATATGAAGGTACCTTTTTTAGCAGCTCGATAAACGGAACACTTACGTTCAATCCTCGCACAAGTTCACCGAAACGCACGAACTCTGGTTCCGTCTTCTTGACCCTCTTTAGGCGCCCTGGATATGGAGCATCTGCAATAGGAGCTCCGTTATGCGTGTCACGAATCAAAGCGTTATTAATCATACGTTTGCTCAATGGTCTCGATCGACCATTTTCATCGTTAGAACCTCTCGATCGACCACAACTCTCACTCGATCGAGAGACTTCACCAGCAACAGTGCTCGATCGAGCTATAGTAGCCTCTCGATCGAGCTCCATCTCTCCATTTCCTCTCGATCGAGGAACAGGAACCTCTCGATCGAGAGCTGTCATATTATCAGCAGCAGTAGCATTGGAATTCGTGCCTGAAACATCAGTACCAACAATATCAGCATCAGAATAAGTCAGTCCGCTCCTTAATGTTATCATGTTCAGCGTTTCTTTTCTCTTTTCAGATTGAGAAGGCAGCTGTCCGGGTTGCCTCGTGGATTGATTTGCGGCGACTTGAGCTATTTGGGACTCAAGCAATTTGATAGTAGCATTGGTTGCTTGGTCCGACCTACTCAGTTGTGTAGCAAGAGCTTGAATCATGGATTTCAGCTCTCCCACTTCTGAAATTCCTCCAGATGAAGAACTTCCTTGCTGCGGATTTGGAAATTGCGGTGGCTTTTGATAACTTTGCTTATGAGGTGGCACATACGCTTGTTGCTACGGTGGAGGAGTAGGATTAAGGACATTTTGGCTCGACCATCACAGATTTGGATGGATATAACCCGAATTATACCCTTGACGGTACTGTTGGAAAGAAAAGACTTGCTCCCTATTAGCAAAACAGTCAATAGCAACGTGCCCCAGCTCACCGCATCTCTCACAAAGATTTGTATCGTCTTTCTTCAGCATGTGAACCGTTTGTTGACTCTCTGGAGACTGCATCTCCGATCGGTTAAACCTAGCATTAATCTTATCGAACTTAGCATCCATATCTTCACATTCGATATTAGCTATTGTCCGTGTACCACTCCGCGGATTCCCATATTCTGCTGTGTGATTAGCCATTTCCTCAATAAGCTTCCAGCCCTTATCATCATCAACCTCGAGCTGGAATCTCCCGTTGGCAGCAGCATCTAAAATAGCTCTATGATCATCATACAACCCATTATAAAATTGGTTGCACAAAAACCACTGTTGGAATCCATGATGGGGTACCGATCGTATAGCTTTCTTAAAGCGGCACCATGCTTCAAACAGATTTTCAGAACCCGTTTGCTTGAAATTAGTAATCTGGGCCCTCAATGCATTGGTCCTCTGCGGAGGAAAGTACTTATTATAGAAGGCCAGAGCTAAAGTAGTCCAATACGTGATACCCGCTGCTTCTCTATCCAAGTCCGTCAACCATTCCCTTGCATTATCGGTCAGAGAGAAAGGAAAGAGAACTTCCTTTATCTTGTCTTGGGTCACTCCCTTGGATGTAGGGATGGATGAACAATTGTAACACCCCCATACTCCGAGTGCCTTACCAGGACCACTCAGGTATGGAGACATCACCATCTCGGTTGCCCGAGGTATGATAATCAAACAACAGCGATAAAGAAACAACATTTATTATTAATAGTTTAATGAATGAAAACAATCCTTGAAACCAAACTGAAAGCAAGATACATTATTCCAAACTGTCTACTCAAACTGAAACATAAATAAATGCTAAGCTACAGCGGAAGACTCTATCGTCATGTCGTGGCCATCCCGGCCTATCCCCGTATCATCTCTATACCGCTCAATATCTCGCTCACCATCCCGAATGGATCACCGCAGTTTACAAAACAACACCGGTCGTACTAATCACACAATCAAAACAGATAACAATAATAAGACAAACAGACAAATTTGAACCGCCACACACACACGCACACATCCAACCAACCGTCTCAATCATCGATCGTCCTTTGGACCAGCCCCGCGATGGGGGACCGCAGCCGTTCCCACCTAAGCCCCGCTCATCGTACGAGCGATAACCCTGTCCATTAATGTGCACATCCCCTTTCGTGGCGGGTTCCACTAAGGGCGAAACTAGGGCGTGAGATCACTCCCGCAAGTGACCCCACTCAGCCGAGAACGCATCTCGAGAACCATCAACAACACAACCACAATCACAAACACAAGTACAACCATCAAATCAATTAACTAACTACAGCACATCACCAATATCCCATTATGGGACTAATACTGAGTAGGAAATCCTACCTGGAAAGCACACACGCAGACGGTATCTACAGCTGTCTCAAAACGCCTCTTCTATGAACTCTCCTCCTAACATATAACACACGGATACTACTATTCAAACACCATTCATAAAACCCCCAATTACTAAATTAGGGTTTCACTAATCTTAACCAAAACGTTATAAAAATTATGCTAGAAGCTTACCCTCGACGCAAGGAATCCAACGACACAAACTATGATGCAAACCGACCGTCTGAATTCCGGGAATTGTCAAGAACGCGATTAGGAAGAAGACAAGTTGCTTTCTCTCTTAAGCAGATTTTAGGTTTTGTAAAAAGTGATTTAGAATAAAGACGAATTGATTTAAATACCTTAATCGCGTAATTAACAAAACCCGAGAAAAACCCCGATAAATGGGACACTCGATCGAGTACCCAAGGTACTCGATCGAGTATTTCCTTACTCGATCGAGTGCCCTGACTACTCGATCGAGTGCCCAACAGTCGAAACTATTTTATTCTCGCGACATACCCTTACTCGACAGAGTAAGGGCTACTCGATAGAGTACCCCCAAGACCATAAATACGGAGTATTACAGTCTTCCCTCCTTAAAAGGAACTTCGTCCCCGAAGTTCAAACCACTACCAAACCAAGGTACTCCCATAAGCTTCCCGACTCGAAGGTCAACTTAAACACAACGTAAAACCTGTTACTAACCCAACTTATCCCGACCAACATACCGACACAACATATATAAAAGGGTGTAAAAACTCTTAAAAACTCTCGCGATCATCTCCTACCCCCCTAAAAGAAATAAGGTTACGTCCTCGTAACCATACATACCTGATCAAAAAGGAAAGGGTAACGCTCTTTCATGATATCCTCCGCCTCCCATGTAGCTTCCTCAGTCTCATGGTTAGACCAAAGGATCTTAAGCAACACTGTCTCACCACCCCCGGTCTTTCTAACTTTTCGGTCTAGGATCCGCTTAGGTACCTCAAGGTATGATAAAGACTCATCAAGCTCCAAGCTCTCTGCCTCCAACACATGTGACGGGTCACTCACATACTTCCGCAGCTGCGATACATGAAACACATTATGCACTCTCTCCAACGCAGCCGGTAAAGCCAAGCGATACGCCACTTCCCCAACTCGCTCTAAGATCTCATAAGGCCCTATAAACTTCCGACTTAGCTTGCCTTTCTTCCCAAATCTCATAACCCCGCGCATAGGAGACACTTTCGAAAGAACCTTGTCCCCAACCTGAAACTCTATGTCACGACGATGTAGATCTGCATAACTCTTTCGTCGATCCCGAGCCGCTCTCATCCGTTCCCCGATCATCTTAACTGTTCCACCATCTCATGTACCATCTCTCGGTCCTAAAACCATCGCCTCAAGACTATCGTCCCAACAGATTGGACTCCTACACCTCCTCCCATACAAAGCCTCAAACGGTGCCATACCTATCTTTGGTGTGATAGCTGTTGTTGTAAGAAAACTCTATCAAGTCCAACCTCTCGCTCCCGGCCTACCACCGAAATCCATCACACAAGCTCGCAACATATCTTCCAAGGTCTTGATTGTCCTCTCGTCGCCCATCCGTCGCAGGATGAAATGTCTTTGTACTCATCTTCAAAGCTGTTCCCAACGATTCCTGCAACTCCTTCCAAAACCTTGATATAAACCTCGCATCTCTGTCAGACACTATGTCCTTAGGGACTCCATGTAACTTAAGCACGTTCTTTCGATAGGCCATAGCCAATTGTGCCTTAGTCCATGTATCTTTCATTGGAACAAAGTGAGCTGACTTGGTCAGACGATCTACTATCACCCAAATCATATTGTTACCTTGTTGACTCTTAGGTAAACCCACAATGAAATCCATGGAAATGGATTCCCACTTCCACTCGGGCACCTCCAAAGACTGAACCTTACCTTGTGGTCTTCTCTGTTCCCCCTTTACTCTCTGGCATGTCAAACAACGGGACACAAACTCACTGTCTCTTTCTTCATCCTGTGCCACCAAAACGTTTTCTTCAAATCTTTGTAAAGCTTGTCTCCACCGGATGAATCGAATATGGTGTGCAATGCGCTTCTGTCATGATTATCCTTTTCAACTCCTCGTCATTAGGCACACACCACCTACCATCAAACCTCAAACTACCATCTGTATGGATGGAAAACCGGGACACTGTCCCTTTCTCTACTCCAGCTCTCCACTCCACTATCTTAGGATCCAAAGCCTGTTTACCTCGAATATCATCATAAAACTCCATATGTACTGTCATATCACCCATGGCATCTCCTTTCTGCAACATATGAATCCCAAAGCTCGCTACCTCATCCCTCAGCCTCATCAAAGATAGAGCTGTACACAAAGAATGTACACTCTTCCTACTCAAAGCATCAGCTACAACATTGGCCTTTCCTTCATGGTAGATGATTTCCATGTCGTAATCACCAATCAGCTCCATCCACCTCCTCTGTCTCATGTTCAACTCCTTCTGCGTGAAGATGTACTTGAGACTCTTGTGATCAGAAAATACCTTAAAGATTGCTCCATAAAGGTAGTGCCTCCAAATCTTGAGAGCAAACACCACTGCACCCAACTCCAGGTCATGAGTAGGGTAATTCTCCTCATAAGGCTTCAACTGCCTAGAAGCATAGGCGATCACTTTACCATTCTGCATCAACACACATCCCAACCCATTCTTCGAGGCATCTGTATAAACCTCGAAATTCTCGCTTCCTTCAGGCAATGCTAGGACAGGAGCTGTGGTCAAACGCTCCTTTAATGTTTGGAACGCCTTCTCACAACTCTCATCCCAACGAAACCTGTTCTCTTTCCTCATCAACGCCGTCATCGGTCTAGCTATCTTGGAGAAATCTTTCACGAACCGTAGTATCCAGCCTAAACCCAAGAAACTCCTTACCTCAAGAACATTCTTCGGTGCTTCCCACCTTGTCACCGCCTCAATCTTCGCCGGATCCTGCTACCCCATCTTTAGAGATTACATGCCCCTTAAAAGCAACTTTCTCCAACCAAAACTCACACTTGGACAACTTAGCATACAACTCATGATCTCTCAACGCGTCGCAACACGATCCTCGATGCTCCTCATGCTCCTCCTTAGTCTTTGAGTAGACTAAGATATCATCGATAAACACCACCACGAATCGGTCCAAGAACGTCTAAAGATCCTATTCATCAAATCCATAAACACCGCCGGCGCATTGACAACCCAAACGGCATCACCACATACTCATAATGGCCATACCTCGACGTGAAGGCTGTCTTCGGTATGTCCACATCTCTAATCTTCACCTGATGGTACCCGGACCTCAAATCGATCTTAGAAAAGACCGTTGCACCACTCAACTGATCAAACAGGTCATCTATCCTTGGCAAAGGATACTTGTTCTTTATCGTCACACGGTTCAGCTCCCGGTAATCTATGCATAGCCTCAAAGTTCCATCCTTCTTCTTCACAAACAGAATCGGTGCTCCCAAGGCGATACACTTGGTCTAATGTATCCCTTCTCTATCAAATCATCCAACCGCTTCCTAAGCTCCTCCATCTCCTTAGGACCCATACGGCACGGTGCCTTAGAGATTGGCCCCGTCCCTGGCTTCAACTCAACGGTGAAATCTATCTCCCTCTTCGGTGGCAACCCCGGAATCTCCTCTGGAAAGACATCTGCATACTCTCCCACCACTGGTATCTCCTCAACTGCCGGGCTCTCTATCCGATCATCTCTCACATGGCACAAAATCAGAGGACATCCCTTCCTCAGATACGACTTCAAAGTGACAGCTGCAATCAACTTAACTTTGGGTTTGACTAGAAACCCACGGTAAGACACACTAACACCCTTAGGACCTCTTAGGGACACTTTCTTTTGATGACAGTCTATCTTGGCTTTGTACTTTCCTAACCAATCCATCCCAACTATCATCTCAAAACCATTAAAAGGAAACTCTAGCAAGTCTACAGGGAAATCGACTTGCCCAACTATCAAAGATACATCTCTAAACAACCTCCCACACGATACGAGACTCACACGAAGGTATGAAAACTTGCTCCCTAACAGACTCATATACCCTCAAACCCAACCGCTTTACATGACTCGAAGACACAAACGATCGAGAAGCCCCGAATCAAACAAAACAAACGTAGGAGCGCCATTAACAAGAAATGTACCGGTGATAACGTGCTCATCCTCCTCACCGCCTTCTTGTCCATCATGAACAAACTTGCCACTTGTCTTCTCGCCCACCTCCCCGGACAGAGATCTTGGGCCGATGCGGTCGGCTTAGCACCCGACCCTTGATTGTTGTTGTTGTTCATCGGTGTCTTCGCATAAGAATTACCGCCGTTGCGGTTGCCTCCACTGGTAGCTCGACCTCCACGGTTTGGCCATGATCCCGCCGGTCCGTTGCTCGCGAAGCTCGCGCAAGTCTCCGGAAAGATCCCGGTGCACTTGTGCACTCATGTCTCTTGTGGCCTACACCACCACATCCAAAGCAGTCACTCCCATTTGTTGCTCACACTTCCACGACCTCTCCCAAAGGAAGTTCCAGTGCGAACCCGGACCTTAAGAAAACCCCTTAGGCGATTGTGGTTGCCTTTCTTGAAATTAGATTGGCCACCACCCTCGCTCTCCGACTTCCTCTTCTCTCCACCTAACCTCTCCTTAGCCATCTCCACTAGCCTCTCGGCTCTCCGACCCCCTCTCATATGCTTCCTTCACATCGTAAGGACTCCCACGGGTAACTTATCCATAATTGTCGTGGTTAGCCCTCTCTCAAACCTCAAAGCAAGATTCTCCTCACTCAAACCCATGTCCTCAAAGATATCTGGATTTCTCATTACCGCCCGTAGTACTCACCACGACATTTGGCCGTCATCTTAAACTTGTCGAACTCCTCCCTCAACTTACTCCTCACATGTTCGGCACGAACTCCTTCCTCACGACCCCTACGAAACTCCTCCCAAGGTATAGCGGGTAACCCCTGGTTGGTATATATCTCCTTGGCACTCACTTTCACTGAATCCCACCACTTGCCAGTTTGCCTCCCTCGGATAGAATGCGGCTGATCCACTCTCATCTCATCGGGACAGCCGAACTAAATCTAGTATGTTCTCCATCTCCCTCACCAACTATCAAGGTGATTAGGCTCCTCAACCCCTTGTACTCCTTCGGGTTAAACCTCGCGATATAGAGGCCGACTTTAGCATGGTCAACCTCTTTCTCCTTACCCTTATCCTTGTCCTCGTTCACTCTCTTGGGGTCTCCGTAAGAGCGTCTTGGTGTTCCAACATCTTAACGATGTCATCCGTAGTCATAAGCTCGGCTCTCGCGTACAAGGCATTTCTCTTTGGCGGCATCTTGAAGCTATAGAAGAAAGGGGTAAACATAAACACGCGTACTAAACCTCAAAACACGAACACGCGTTGCCCAAAGACCTACTCGATCGAGTATCCGGACCCACTCGATCGAGTAACGGGCTACTCGATCGAGTGCCCCTATGTACTCGATCGAGTACCGAACTCCGAACTAAACAGCCTTCGATCTCTAACCCACTCGATCGAGTATCTAGGCTACTCGATCGAGTGACCCCCTACTCGATCGAGTACCCCTAGTTACTCGATCGAGTGCCCCAAAACTCGATTCTACGGTCTCAAATTCGCAAAAAATCTACCCGATCGAGTCGGTCTCACTCGATCAAGTACCCCCAATACGTAAGAGCTACCCGCATGTTACTTCGTATGCTAACATGCCAAACTTTATAAATCCACATTATATTCTAACAAATAGGCTACGTATCTATTCTACTAATCAACAAAATCAACTCATCATGTTATTAAAGCCACATTATAAACATCCAACATGTTATCATCTCATTAACATGTTCCACATATCATTCTCTTTCACATGCTCAACTTCCTATTTCAACACCAAACAATCAACACACTTCATCACTTTGCTGCACAAGTTAAACAATCACACAGACAACTCAACAAATACGTTCCCATGTGACCGGTTCAAAGTTGTAGGGCGACCCCGCGACTTTAGGACGTCTCCCAAGCCTTTGCACTAGCTCCTACCACTTTTACCCCGGGTTCATTTTAATTGACTCCCTATGTTCATTAAGTTCATTGGTTACAGGTTTCAGGATCGTCGCTCTGATACCATTTGTAACACCCCCATACTCCAAGTGCCTTACCGGGACCACTCAGGTATGAAGACATTACCATCTCGGTTACCCGAGGTATGATAATCAAACAACAAACGATAAAGAAACAACATTTATTATTAATAGTTTAATGAATGAAAACAATCCTTGAAACCAAATCGAAAGCAAGATACATTATTCCAAATGTCTACTCAAATCGAAACATAAATAAATGCTAAGCTACAGCGGAAGACTCTATCGTCATGTCGTGGCCATCCCAGCTATCCCCGTATCATCTCTATACCTGCTCAATATCTGCTCACCATCCCCGAATGGATCACCGCAGGTTTACAAAACAACACCGGGGTCAGTACTAATCACACAATCAAAACAGATAACAATAATAAGACAAAAGACAAATTTGAACCGCCACACACACACGCACACATCCAACCAACCGTCTCAATCATCGATCGTCCACTTTGGACCACCCGCCGCTGGGGGACCGCAGCCGTTCCCACCTAAGCCCCGCTCATCGTACGAGCGATAACCCCGTCCATTAATGTGCACATCCCCTTTCGTGGCGGGTTCCACTAAGGGCGAAACTAGGGCGTGAGATCACTCCCGCAAGTGACCCCACTCAGCCGAGAACGCATCTCGAGAACCATCAACAACACAACCACAATCACAAACACAAGTACAACCATCAAATCAATTAACTAACTACAAAGACATCACCAATATCCCATTATGGGACTAATACCGAGTAGGAAATCCTACCTGGAAAGCACACACGCAGACGGTATCTCTGTTTGTCTCAAAACGCCTCTTCTATGAACTCTCCTCCTAACATATAACACACGGATACTACTATTCAAACACCATTCATAAAACCCCCAATTACTAAATTAGGGTTTCACTAATCTTAACCAAAACGTTATAAAAATTATGCTAGAAGCTTACCCTCGACGCAAGGAATCCAACGACACAAACTATGATGCAAACCGACCGTCTGAATTCCGGGAATTGTCAAGAACGCGATTAGGAAGAAGACAAGTTGCTTTCTCTCTTAAGCAGATTTTAGGTTTTGTAAAAAGTGATTTAGAATAAAGACGAATTGATTTAAATACCTTAATCGCGTAATTAACAAAACCCGAGAAAAACCCCGATAACCTAGGACACTCGATCGAGTACCCAAGGTACTCGATCGAGTACCCCCCTACTCGATCGAGTGCCCCAGCTACTCGATCGAGTGCCCAACAGGTCAGAAACTATTTTATTCTGCGACATACCCTTACTCGACAGAGTAAGGGCTACTCGATAGAGTACCCCCAAGACCATAAATACGGAGTATTACAACAATAATCAGCAAATCTTTCCATATGTTTCCTAGGATCCTCACCTGGGACCCCCCGATATAAATTCCGTTCGACCAAGTTGATGTAGGATGGCCGAATGTCAAAGGTATTGCCATCCTCATCGGTAGACAATTTGAACCCCTTCGGAATATAGTCAGCAGTAGGCTCCGAATGACTCGCGATATTAGGCATTTTGACTGGGATAATAGTCTCACGAATAGAAGTTTCCTCAATAACCGAACTGTCGGAAGTACTCAAGACTTACTCCCGACGAACTCTTTCTAACTCCCTCTTTCTGCGTAAAAAGGATCTTTCGGGTTCAGGATCAGCCTCAACTAATTCACCCTTACGAGACCTGCGCATACACAGCTAAAAGGAAATAAATAAGAACAACCATAAGAAAATAAAATTCCTTAAGACAAGACAGAAATAAACAACACAGATAATAATAATCGTCTCCCCGGCAACGGCGCCAAAATTTGATGCGTGTCGTTCAACACCAAAAATAAATGCCAACAAGCCTACACTATAAATAGCTAGGGAAGTCGAGTCGAATCCACAGAGAGGCTTTTCTATTAACTGTAGTCTAATCTGTCGGTCACAAACTGGGGGGTTTGAATTTGATGTTCTAACTACTAAAGTTTAAGGGAAAGAGAAAATAAGGGTATAAAAGAAATTGAGGAGAAAAAGTAAGTAAACTATCAGATAAAGAGAGATATGCCAGGATTTCGGTCTGCCGTGTTCTACACACTATCGGAATAACTAGGTCGGTAAGTTTATTAGTAGGAAGGGCTACGTTATCTCCTTTCGGTCTCAAACCCGACTATACCTTTCGGTCTAAAGTCGCCCTAAGGTCATCCTACTTGACTTTCGCCCTCATAGGAGTCAATTATCAGAACCAAGCAAGTCTACCCTTCCAATCTTTCGATCTAGGTCGGGGGTTAACTAAACAGACGGTCTCCTGCGTGCACTCATTCAACCGAACTACAAATAAATTGCTTAAACCTGATTCCTACCGCATAACTACCTTAGTAGTCGTCCTAACATGCTTCTAACACGGTTTCCCTCATCCCTGCATATAAAGAAATTAGCTACGCATGCTAATTATATTAACTAACATAACTAATGACGAAATGCTAACGGAAAACATGATGTAACAATAGTACAAAGCAATGACGAGATTAGGACAGGAATAAATAATGAAACTAAAAGAGCAAATATAAAACATAAACAAGAGAAGAGATTAAAGGAAAGAATTCCAAGCAGTGAACAGTAAAAAGCAGTAAAAATGTATGTGGAAAAATGAATGATAGGTGAAAGATAATAACCTAGCAACTCGTCTAATAGTTTTTATAACAAAACTCACGAGTTGTTTTATTAACCTACGGGCTTTAATAGCCCACGTAAAGGAGAACCTCTCGATCGAGAGGTTAAGGCTCTCGATCGAGCACAGGGCAGCTCGATCGAGCACAGGGCAGCTCGATCGAGGGCTTGACAGTTCGATCGAGCACAGGGCAGCTCGATCGAAGGTTTGTGTTCCTCTGTGTTCTCGATCGACAACCAAATGTGGTCGATCGAGATCTTCAGTCACTTCCCAGCTTCCGTAGTATTTCTGACTTGCTTAATTTGGTTAACTTTCGTCTTCACGCTTTCCCATGCACGAGTCATTCGTCTTCTTTTCCGTCCATCTTCCAGAAATGCTATCTCGAGGCCACTAAAGGTTGGTTTCCGCTACAAATCTGTAAAATAGCAATAAACGCACAAAGTAGCCTATTCGGGGTATAAAGTGACATAATATCACTCAAATACATAGAAATGCGTGCCAAAAGAGACCGTAAAAGTCTATATAATATGCACGCATCAATAGCCATAGGGGCTATTCATAGCATGCACTGCAAGCAGAGTTCGCCAAGTATACGGAGCAACTTGACAGATAGCCAAGCTATTCAGATTCAGAAATTCCTGGACCAGAGGAGGAAACGGGAACCTCAGGCCCAGGCGGAATGCATGTTCATACAAACATATCCACCCCTCCCTCACAAAATCAGCTTTCTGACCAGGAACGGGTATGTGAAACACCACTTGGTTGGAAAAACCGAAGGTTTCCTTGATGTAAGCCAGATCCTCCATGGTGAAATCAGAATCACATGAGTGTTTCAAAGAAAGAACACCGCCAGAAGGGAACGGATTGACCGGCGCTGGAATCTCCGTGACAGAGGTCGAGGAGGCAGTTTGATGTGACATGGTAAAGTGGAAAAGGAAGCAAAGAAAGGAAAAAGAACGAGGAAGGAGACGATGTACCTGAGTGATGGCCGGGAAAGGGAGAGGTGTATGGATTAAAGGGAGGTTAGAGAGAGAGAAGAAGTAATGAGAGGAATAGGAAAGGAGGGAGGTTACCGAGGGGGTTAAATAAAGAGGGGGGTTGGGAGTAATGAGGAGTTATGGTGAGGAGAGAGTTCTTGGGGAAGTGGGAAAGTGGCGGCAGGTTATCATGAGTGGGGAGTTATAGTCATCAGATATAACTGCCCAACTCCGTCAGTTCTCCGCATCGCAACATAAATTCCCACCTGAAAATATTTGAGACGGAAATTTGGGGGCAATTGTTATGGATAAAAAATACTACTTATCACCTGCAACGTGGCATTATTCTACTGGCAGAAAGAGTGGCAAGGGGATGGCAACGTGGCACGCGGTAATTGGTAGAAGAGGGGAGAGAGGGATCGCTGAGGTGACATATTGTGGACCATGGGATCAAAAAGCAACAAACACAATGTGGACCAAGGAGGAAATTCACGTGCACATAAGAGAAGGAATTCAGTCAACAAACAAACCCTTATTTTTTAGAGGGTTGACCTGGTATTTAGCAACAAACGCAGAGGCAGCCGCAAAAACCCTAGTTCTGATTCCAGCACCTATATAAGGACGAAGAGAGCAACACTCAAGGCACTCGAAATTCAACCCAAGCAACTCGACAGTTCACAAAAATCCCATATACACTTGGCGATAATTCACTAGCTAAAAATAATCTTGTATTTCCTTACTTGGGCATTTACTCTCGATTATAGTACAAATTTGGTGGGATTCCGACTCCCCCCACGGTTGTTCCCACACCGGGTTTTCCGCGTCACCAAAAATCCTCCGTGTCATTTTCTTTCATTTAGTCTTTTCTTCGTTCATTGTCATTATTGCATCCAAACCGTAATTGGCATTAGATTAATCACTATCACTCACCAATTAAATTAATAATTCGGTAAATTTTTACCAAAACAGATTACACATCTGCGGCCCATTTAGTAGCCATTTTGCCAGTAGCGTAGTCGGGTTTGATGTTGAATAGATCAGCTTGATTAATGATACTCAAATAGACATGTACAAAATGATGGTATGATTCAAGACATAGTAAGTTTATAGATGTTAGTGGCTATGGTGAATGCTCGATTTCATTTGACACTTTTTGGAATTTTTTTGAAAATAAATAAGGAGAAAGAGAAGATGTGAGTGTGTGACTCAAATCTGATCATAGAAAATAAATATATAGGGTATATTATGTGTGTGGAGAGAAGGTAGTCAATGAAAATAAATGGATTACATTCTCATAATGAGTATCAGTCTTTCAAATGAAACATTGGGAAACTGCGTATTAAACATAGTTTTTTTGACATTACTTTGGAACATTGGACATAGTAGCATTATACTCCGTACAAATTATACTTGGTGGATACATTGTGAATGTGCATAATAATACAACTCATTTCTAGTCAATTAATCATTTCCAAAGTACATGATACCTGTCGATGTGAGTATCAAAAATAATATTTATAATTTTCCAAACTACAACTAGCAAGTGGTAGCAAGGGTCGATCCACAGGGAGGTAGGGAGATAATAGTTGCTTTATATTTCAGTCTATCGGTAACAGTGAGGGGGGTTTTGATGTGAATTATAACTAAAACTAATAACATAAACTAAATAAATAAATAAAAGTTGCAAAAGATGTAAACAATGATGAAAGAAATGCTAAGACGGTCGGTTCACTATAGCTGCGATGGCACATAAACCTAGGTAAGTCCGAAATACAGTCGTGTAGGATGGGTAAAACAAGTCCTCTCGGTCCAAGTTAACTAGTAGCTCCTTTCGGCCTATGCTACCAGTCCCTAAGTCTCACTAATACTAGCTCTCGCCCCGATTAGTGATTCCTAAAGCCTAAATTACATCATCTCTCGATCTCAGCAATTTAGTCGTCTTAATTCGTTAATTATTGCCCATCCCTATCTCTCGATCTACGGGTTGGTCAAAACTAAGCATCTAACAAGTCTCCTCTCGGTCTCATTGTTAAATATTGCACTTATCGAATTATACGGTGCTAATCAGACACGAAGTCAGTCGATCGACCAGCTACCATAGTCGATCGACTAACCGGCTCAGTCGATCGACCAGTTAAGCCAGTCGATCGACCAAGCCCTAATGCGAGTTCACCTATTCTACTGCCATCTACGCCATAGATCCCCTACATCTTAGCAAGGGGTGTTTAGCTAGACATATTGGCGACAATAATAACAGTAAAATTTATAAACAAAGCAAATGATTTCATAATTAAATTAACTAAACAAATAATTAACATGAAACGATAAATTGGCTTTGGGATCCTATCTAGCAATTCTAAACTACGGAAGAATTAAAGCAATGAAATTTAACAAAGAAACAGAAGAATACCGTATGAAGAACTGAAGAGGAAAGAAACAAAGCTTAATGCGAAAAGTAAATTTTATTGACGAAAACTAAACTAACTAATGAATGATGGCTCTCTCAAGCAGCAGGTAAAGTTACGTTATATAGGGAAATAACGTAACCTATTCCTAAACCTAATTACAATGGGCTTTGTCGCGTCTTTTTAATTTCCGCATCAGCTCGTGGAGTGGTCGATCGACCACTGAGGCCAGTCGATCGACCAAGATGCGCTGTACAGAAGCTTCTGACAATTCCTACAGCGCGCACCGATCTTAAAACAGCTGCCATTTCTTCTTTACTTGGTCAAATCAGGCGTTCTACATGGCGTTGGAAATCTAAGAGGATAAGCTTTCACCTCCAATTAGAATTACTCGATTATAAGTTCTAGAACTCGAGATATAGCCATTTTAAGCAGCCTGCAATGTCGAGAAGCACTTCTTCGCTTGTTTAAGCTTTGCAACTTGTACGCAACCATGCTTTTGCTATCTTTTAGGCCTTGAAACGCGCACCAAGTTCATCTCTCGAGTCAATACCTCATGTCAAATCCTATGCTAAACACTCGGTAACGGATTCGGCTCATTTTCCACTGGATTCTTCACATTTCTGCAATATTATACAAAAACACGAAAGTAGACGGAAATAGGGAAAATAGTAGCATAAACTACATAATTGAGCTCTGAAATGCGTGTAAAATAGGGTGTAAAACATCATATAAATGACACGCATCAGTACATATTAATTTGTGAACATACTATTTTGAAGTACTCTACTTTTTTATTTATAACAATTATTTTTTTCCATGCCACGTGTCACATCCACACTTTCTCAACCCAATTATATATATATATATATATATATATATATATATATATATATATATATATATATATATATATATATATATATATATATATATATATATATATATATATATATATATATATAGAGAGAGAGAGAGAGAGAGAGAGAGAGAGAGAGAGAGAGCAAAGTTCTCCTAAGTCCTTCATATCTTTTGAGTCCCTAAGTCTTCATACGGGCCTTTGGATGAAAGAGATGGAGGGAGGAGATTAGATCTCAATAGATGGTCACAATTCATTTTCCTCTAATTAGCTCTTCATTTCAATTAAGGAACTCACTAATCAGCCATCCCTCATAATCATTTATCCCACCTACAAACTTCTCTTTCTCTCTCTCTCTATCACACATACACTCATTTTACTCTCATCAACAAAACCAAAACAATAAAAACCAATCAAACAAAAAACCAAATCTGAGAAAATTCAAAAAAAAACTCCCTCGCCATTCACTAATCTGCCCCACAACCCTCCCCCGTCCCCTGACACGACCACCGTGCCGGCCACTCACGGCCCCCGACCACCAACCACAACAAACATAGCCTGAAAACCCCACCATCACCTCTTTCAATCGTCTCCCACCATTCGAACACCAGCACCAACCCCTTCATTAGAACACTGCCACTCACCACCGACCTCACCATTCGAACACCACCACCATCCTCTGAACCACTTCACTACTCTCCCTCTGAACACCATCGACGGCAGCCCAGATTTTTCCGATCTTGGTTTTCGATCGATTTTTTTGGGCATCATCTTGTTTTTTCATTTCATATTTCGTTTTTATTGATTTCGTCTCTCATTGGTTTTTGTGGTTTTTTTTTTTTGTTTTTGTGTTTTTCGTCTCTCATTGATTTCGTCTCCGACCTCCTCTGGGCATCATCTTGGTTTTTTCATTTCATATTTCGTTTTTATTTATTTTTTTCAGATTTGGTTTTACTTTTTCAGATTTGGTTTTAATTTTTTGGGCATCATCTTGATTTTTTTCATATTTGGTTTTCATTTCATCTTGTTTTCATTTTTTATTTCAACAAATCTTGTTTATTTCATTGTTATTATTAAAATCTCATTGCATATTATTTCGGTTTTTTTCATTGTTATTATTAAAACCGTTTAGATCTTGTTTATTTCATTGTTATTACTAAAATCTCATCCACCATTAAAATCTTGTTTATTTCAGGTTTTTTCTTTCTCATTTTTTTTCTTTCGGTTTTTATTATTTTAGGTCTAGTATGGTTGGTGTTTATTTTTATTTTTTTGATTTTTGTAATTACATATTATTTTGTGCTAAAATTATAGATCTTGTTTTCAAAAAAAAAAATTGCACAACCTTCAAATATTAAAGTTACACTTTTTTTTTGTTAAAATTACACTTATCGTCATTAAAGTTACATTTTTTTCTGTTACAATTACACTTTTTCCTATTAAAGTTACAATTACACTTTTTTTGGTTAAAAATACACTTTTTCCTGTTAAAATACACTTTTTTTTATTACAATTACACTTATTTCTGTTACAATTACACTTTTTTTTGTTACAATTACACTTTTTTCTATTAAAATTACACTTTTTCCTGTTAAAATTACACTTATTTTGTTGTTAAAATTACACTTTTTTCTGTTAAAATTACACTTTTGTTTGTTAAAATTACACTTTTTCCTATTAAAATTACACTTATCTCTATTAATGACTAAAGTTACACTCTTGGACTAAAGTTAGACAGGCTAATTTGGACTATTTGGACAATTTGGACTAACAGAAATGATTTATTTGGATTTTTTGGGTGGTAGGTGGATGGTGAGTGAGAAAAAGATGAGTAAATGATTTATTTGGATTTTTTGGGTTTTTTATTTGTTTGGTTTTTTGGGTTTTTTTTTCTTGGTTTTTTTGGAGAGAATATGGAGAAGTGAGATATAGAGAGAGAATGAGGAGATGTGATAATGAGTTGATGAATGAAAGATGAGGAGGATTAATGTAGTTAATGAGAAAATTAGAGGAAGATGGCAAAATTAGAGCATTAACCTTAATTTTTTTGTTCTCATCTTAGCCCTCCATTTCCAAGATCCAATGGCCCATAATGGGACTTATGGATTCGCATGTAAGAGGAGGACTCACTTGATCTTATTACTATATATATATATATATATATATATATATATATATATATATATATATATATATATATATATATATATATATATATATATATATATATATATGTATATATAAGATATGACACCGGTTTGATTTTAATACGGTTTCTTAAATAGTATACGAAACCGGTTTTTTCTTAAAACCGGTTTTTTATATCAAAGAAACTAGTTAGAAAATTCACCCGTCTCTTATATATGGTCTCTTTGAACATTTTTGTATCCTTTATCCTCCACCATAATCCCTTTTCCTTGAGGCCTTTAAGGATGCTTACACCATGGGGATGGATGCTTGAGTCGGGTAGCGGTCTTGAGGCCGGATTTTTTTTACAGGTATGTTATCGTCATCATTGTTTTCAGTTAGGTTTGTAGTGGTAGTAATCTATGGTTGTAATGATTGTATAAGTGGTTTTCATGGTTGATTGGTATCTTGTGATCGGACGCGGGATCGCTGCGGTTTGCTAAAGGTAGGTTCACCTACTCAGTACTGTTGATTATCTAGAGAGTCTGTTCATGTTGTTTAGTTGGTTTAGTGTCAGTATTTTTGATTGATTGTGGTAGTTGGGTAGTCTTGTGTTGGATTGATAATTGTTGTTTGATCAGCTGGTTGTGGTTGTTTGTTTGTGCTTCTCGAGGTGCGCCCTCGGCTGAGTGGAGTCACTTGCGGGAGTGGCTTCACGCCCTTGGTTCGCCCTCCGTGGAACCCGCCACGGGAGGGGATGTGCATATTAAGGAACATGGGTTTATCGCTCGGATAGATGAGCGGGGCTTAGGTGGGAACGGCTGTGGTCCCCCACTGGCAGGACTGGACCTTCGGGCAGTCAGACGTGTGGTTGGTTGGAGGAGATGTGGTGTGTGTGTGTGTGTGTGTTGTTGCACTTGTGTTGTGTTTGCTTGTGTGTATTTGTTACCTCAGTTGCTAACCTTGTGTGGTTTTGTTGTGTTGTCTGTTTCTGTTGTGTCTGCCGTCATCCACTATGGTGAGCAGTCAGTCTTAGCAGGTTGATTGTGGATCTGAGCTGGGCGCTTGGAGGGATGAGTCTTTCACGAGTCCTGGCAGATATAGTTTCACATAGTTGATAGTAGTTCTGAGTTGTATCTTTTATAACGTTAGTTGTTTATAATTCACTTGTAATATAATATAAACGTTCTTTTATCGACATTTGATTATTACTGTCCTTGGGCAACCGAGATGGTAACGCCCTTATATGCTAGGGAATGTCTTGTTAAGGCTCCTTGGTATATGGGGGTGTTACATATTTACACACATTTAGTCCCCGAACTAGCCTCGTTCCTATGCTTTCTTGCATGCATTAGGGTCGTTTCTTATCTTTAGCTTCCTACTTTGCATATTTTTTGAGGTTTTGTGTCCTTGGTAGGAGAGGAATGCTAACCTTGCATACATGGAGCAAAATGGAGCTAAATGGATCGCATCTAACGACCAAGCAACAAAGAGGAGACCAGTACTAAAGACCTAAGATCAATAAAACAAGTATTTAGGCAATGATGAAGGACCCCCAAGGCTCATCAACGATCCCCACGGATCATGAGGCAGGAAATTGAAGAAGAAGAAGCCACACTGGCCTATGAGACGGGCGTCCCAAGCACGGCCCGAGCGTCCTGAAGAGCAAGACGAGCGTCCCAAGACTATGCCCGAGCGTCCCACAAGCAGGATGGGCAAATATCTTTACAGCATGGCCGCATGGGCGTCCAACAGGGGCAAGTCGAGCTAATAGGCTATCGCACACCTATGCAAAGATATTATTTATACCCTAGCAAAACAAATGAATGTAGTACGTAGGGGTCGAACCCAAAGGAGACGGGAGTTATTAATAAATTGTTATGGATTGAATTTTACCTTGGTAGATTATCAATTGATTGATTGGATTGAAGTGATAAAACAAAAATAAATAAAATGTCTAGGGAGGTCGGGTCACACATGCTAATTATGTAATTGCTCATGTCAAGTTAGGAAGTTGATTTTACGATAAATGTTTAGGTTTAAAGACACCCACCTTACGATATTAGTGTCAACCATAGACCGGGTCCTAGAGAAACTCTCGTCCATGACTAGGTCGTCCTACTACACATGCTTAATCTAATTCAATTCCATGCCTCTCGACTTTTAGAACGAATGAACAAACTTAATCAATGAATAAGGCCTTTAAACAAAGATTAAACATTAAGGTGCAAGCATGTGATAGAAACAATTAGACAATATTAACTTATCCTCATTTTGACATTTACATACTCCCTCCGTACCACACCAAAGGTAACGTAGGGAAAATTGGAGTATTTAAGAAAAAGTGGAAAAAGTAAGGGTAAAGAGGGAAAAAATAGGTGGGGTATGTAATTGTGGGTTTAATTCTGGGTTGGTAAGTGGGGTATGTAATGGCATTTTGTGTAAATATCAAATAGGTATAAGGATAACTTGGTAATGTTGTGAGCCAAATAAGGAATGTTACCTTTGGTGTGGTACGTCCGTTTATAGTAAGTGTTACCTTTGGTCTGGTACGGAGGAAGCATTACTTAAACATGCATGACTCCCCTTACTCCTTAGACAAATGCAACTACTCTAACATGGTGGAAATGTAAATTAAACTAATGATAAATGAAATGGCAAACATAATGAAAATATGAATAAGAAATTATCTTGCAATTGGAAATGGAAATGGAAATGGAAGAACAATACTTGTAATATAAATAACTTGTAAATGTAAATTGTTTTATAACTTGTAATGTAAATAGGAAATGTAAATAACATAAAGTAAATCTAAACTAAACTAAACTAAGAGCTAACCTAAACTAACTACTAAAATTAGAGAGAATTTCTATGTAAAAGTGTGTAGAAAGATGGTGTGTCAAAGTGTTGAAGTCTACACCCTTTATATAGGAAATGAGGGGTGAAACTTAGAATAAATACAAGGGGTCAACCCCAAATATTTTCTCTTAATTGCTTGATTAATTACCAAATGAATCTTAAGTGAGCCACTAATTCCGTCTTAATTCACTTGGTTAAATGTGATATTAGCATCCAAAGCTTCACTAAGCATCCAAAGTTTCCACCTTAATTGGACTTCAAATCTTGGGTTTGACTTTGCATAAGACCTTATTTGAGATTTCTCATTTTAATCCATATCTTTATGTATGCAAATCCATGTAACATCTCTTGGTTGGTCCATCATGCTCTTCTATTTAGCCCTGCTTCTAGTGTTTGTAAAATATGTAGAATTATGCTCCTAAAAGCTCAAATACAAACAAAATATGACAAACCATGCAAATACAACTAGAATGCAATATTAACTCAATAACACTAAGATTAGTGCAAATTAGCATGTAAAATAGAGCTAAAATATGGGGTTAGAGTGTATATAAAATGGACTTATCACGAGCGTCTCCTTAAGGTACTTGCAAGGAGTTAATCTTCATCTTAGGGACTTAATCGTCATTTAAGCCCTTAGTTGCTCTAATACTTGTACTTAGTATAAAAACCCCATTATATTAGGAGATTAATCATCAAGTTTTAGTAGAGTTTATTATCAAGTTGTAATTAAGTTCTATTAATATTAATCAAGTTTTATTACACAAATTCAATCTTAATCACATCTTAATCTTAGATTAATCATTCAAGTGTTCTTAGATTTAGTTGGGTAATTTGAAGACTATTTGTGTTTATTGGAGAATTGAGCTTCATCATTCATCAAGTTTTCTTCTATTATTCTTTGCTTACTATTTGGATAATCATAAGTTGGTACAATTCCTTTTACCCTTTGTTTAATTATTATTTATTGTTTTACTCATCCATCATGTTTAGACTTGTTAAGGTGATTGACACCCTTATTAGCATGTTTTTCATGATCATGAGTGAGTAGTCTCCTAATTAGGGTTAATGGGGGATTAAGAGAATTAATCACGCGGTAGATCTTTACTTAATAAGTTCATATGATTGCTTGCTTATTGTAGTTTTAACTTATGCACATGTTATGCTTGACGAAATGCTTGATTGACAACCTAGCATGATTGTCTTATCCATTCAACAAGACTTGTAACTAAACTAACTCAAGGCTTATTAGACCATGCATATAGTTGAATAGGAAGAAATTACGTTGACTTGTAGGTGTTGTAAAGTCTTAACCGACTCAGTTCTGAGACCCAAATCTTCATAGGAATTGTAAGATATAAACTAACTCGATTCTACTACAACAATAAATTGCTTGCATCTATGAAACTTGTTTTTTATGATCTCATCATGATTCCCTTATGAACCCATGACACCCTAATGCCTTAACCAATTATTTAAAAACCCCATCTATTTGTCTTGCTTTACTTTCATTTGTTTACATTTCCTTTGTTAAGTAGTTTAGATTGCACACCTCAAACTCAACCCAAATTGTGACACCCTAAGACATAACTTTCTACAATCGATAACTTAGTCCAATATTCGTCCCTTGGGATCCGACCTTTACTTACCACTTTACTAAGAGTAGTTTGTTGAGATTATAAATAGTGTTTGATAGGGAGAATATACGGCGTTCCAAACCCTCATAAAAAAGAGAGGAGGAGGATCTCTGTGTATGCTCTAAGGGAAGAGGAGGGTTTCATAGACTATAGACCAGTGATATAATTAACGCACTTAACTTTACAAAAATAAATAAATAATGTGTAACCTATGTAGATGTGTTTTTACAGGTGATACCTCCACCATTGGCGGTATACTCTGACTCTGCAAACCACAATAAATTACAAATAACCACCACGTATTTGCGTATTTTTAAAAATTACCACCATGTATTTGCATTTTTACAAATAACACCCAAACTTTCATGTAGATTCGTTTTTCTTATTTTTCGACTCATTAATTAACGATTTATTTTTAATACCCATATTACCCTTACAGATTACTCCCATCCAACACATCCCTGTCTCATATGATCCTAAATCCTTTATTTTCCCCAATTAATTCCCAAAACCCTAAAATCACTCCCTTTTTCAATCCACCTTTCAATCTTTTATTCCACTTACTCACCCACAAGTCCACAGCTACCACCACCACATCACTATCCCACCACTATCCCCGGAATCCCTACCATCCCAGAAATACTTGCAATTGCCATTACCACTCATCACATTTTTTCCAGTTTTAATTTAATCGCCTCTATCTTCTGTTCTTCCGTAACTTCAATCTATTTGCATCAATTCATGTTCTTAAAGCAATTCCCCAATTTATTTCTCAGTTCTCAGCTCAAAGTTTTTCGGGATTTCAATTTAGATAATTCCCTAAAAAATGGGTGAAATTTTTGATATTTCAATGGAGATTTGTTATCATTAGACGCGAAATTGTTACAGCTTTGAGAAAATTCTTCGTTTGCACTAAAACCAATATTATACCTTACACAAGAACTTTTTGAACAATGCTTTCTCATCCTAATACCATTCGTCTGGTATTTTCGATGTTTAGTGTTCTAATTGTTTGTTTACCACGCCAAACTCACTTCGAGCCACCCTGCCTTATCCGTTGTTATACTCCTTGTTTCCGAATCAACCATCTCAGGTCTTCGTGGTCTTTATGTTGTATTTCGAAGGTCGTGTTTTCATAGGGTTGTGCACTTGTGCTGTGGGTTGGATGAAATTCGGTGGTAAGGGTTTTAGGTTTGGTGGGTCATGATGGTTGTGGGGTTATTGCGGTAATGTTTCGTCGGTAGTGATCGATTTTGGTGGCGGTTGTCGGCTATGTGGGGGTGTTGGCGGAGGTGGTGCTAGTGGCGGGCGAGTGAATAAGCGTGAAAGCTGGAAAGGTGGATGAATGGTTGAGGTTGATTTTGGGAGTAGGGAGATAGGGACTCGGGAATTAATGTAGGGAAAGAGTAATATGGGTATTAAACATAAATCGTTAATTAACGAGTCGGAAAATAAGAAAAACGAGTCTCTGGGAAGATACACGGTGGTGATTGGAGAGTATATACATGAAAGTTTGGGTGTTATTTGTAAAAATGCAAATAAATGGTGATAATTTGTAAAAATACGCAAATACGTTGTGATTATTTGTAATTTTTTCCTATATAAAACCCTTTGAATACTAGTCAGGTGTAATCATATCATATATTATATTAAAGCAACAACCGCAAGCCCCGTTGATCGCCACGTGTCACAACCCCTTGAAATGTCACGTGTCATTTTCTATTTAAAAAAAATATATATAAGATTTGCAATCATATCACGGGATACATTTGGTAGGTACAAAATCGGAAAATCCTATAACAAATGTGATATACATTGGAATTTGATATTAAATTGGCTTGATTTCATTCCATTAATAACTGCGTCATTTTAGGTGGAAAATACTTCACCTAGGTCATTTAAAATAATTCATAATTGAAATATAGATTTAGTATTCGTGTAATAATCTTAACAATAATAGAAGATTGCAATCTTAATAGTAAATATCTTAACCATAGTAGCCAACAATAATGAAGACAAAAAATTATATCTATAAAATACTATTAAAAGCCTAAACTAAAATGGCTCATAAAGTTCACGTCATCAAAGCCACGTGTGATTGAAAAATGCCACGTCTGATTAATGGATTGCCACATTTGTTTTATGAATGACACGGTTGCACTAAATGGCCAGCACATCACCAATTATCAATTTCATCACTCTTCTATAAAATCCTATAAAAGGGTAAATTAAGCAACTATCATTACCACGTGTCCATAGAATAAACAATCACAAGAAGCTGATTTCTCACATAGAAGTTAAAACAAAATCAATTAAAGCGTTAAACATGAGTGGAAATTTGACTATTTTTTTTCCATATTAGCAAGTCTATTAAATGCAATACCATAAATTTCTCATTAATTTTGGAAAATTGAAACGCCACCTATTCAACCTCTTCAATACCCATAAATGCCCAATTTAAAACGATTTATTAACAAATAATTAAGTGTCCTACTTAAATTTCCTTGATTAATTTCACACTCAATTACTCCACGAGTTCGATGATCTTTTACCTTCTCCGATCTGAATCCCTCGACTAATCTTATGTAAAAACTGAATTTTCATTTTTCAGCAAATTTGCTAAAATTTTACAGAAAACTAACTAATTCATTGCTATTTTATCAGGTTATTCACGCTCATAATTGTAGATTGGAAACAAAGAAATGGCTTGCTTTTTCTTCATCATCTTCTGTGAGCATAATTTGATTTTCGTTTCCCTAAATTTCCTCCTTTTGCTTTTTATTTGGTTAATTTACTCTTTTGAATTTTGATGTAAGCCTTGCTTTTTTTTCATATGTTTCTTTTTTATTTGATTTTGGATTCCCTTCTTTCAAAATTTTATTTTGTTATTTCGCCTTTTGTTTGTCTTATAGGTTTGGATAGATTGGTGCTCAGAGATTAGAGCTAAGAGCAAGAGCAAGGTTGTTATGTATTGACCAGAATTCGTTATTTCCATTTTCAACTTTTTATAGACTTTCTCTCCCACATTTTTAGATTTTAGGTTAAAATTTTACTCCGTAGCCTCAGCTTTACTCAAGCTTCTAATTTGTCTTTTATTTTAGTTATTGTTTGATTCCATTGTACATACTCGAAGGAAAATAGTTTGTTTGTTAGATATCGATTCTTATTAATCAACTGAAAGATATCACGGTATTTGTTTTTCCTTCCCCACTACATTTACACGCTTGGGTGTACTGAGTACTTCGTATTACCTAATAACTAAAGAGACAGGGGTAAATTGTTTTCCATTTACTTGATATGAATTGGGTCAATTATTTTGGGGACGAGCATAAATGAATAATATAAGTAATTTAGTTTTTTTTCTCTAACAAATCACACTTAGTATTCTCCCTGTTACTCTGTACTACTCTCTTCTATGTAAGAGCATTGAGATTTGTATAACTCATTAATAGAGTCAGGTTATACCACAAGATACAACTAAGACAACTAACCACAATGATTTTAAAAGAGGGTTGTGTTTGTGTACATTTCTCAATTCGTATATCAAAATTGTGGGCTTAATGGTGTTGACTTTCGTTTTTGCAAGGTAGATTCCCATGCATTTTATTCCATTTTTTTTATTCAAACAAAGGGGTAACCATAGTATTTTTTGTCTTGCAGATGTTATGTTACGAGTGTATGTGGTAAACACAATTTCATTGATAACTATTTAGCCTGTAGAGAGTATTCTTCGATGAGAGATTGACGCAATATATGATATCCTTTGCGAATTGTATGCGGAGTAGGCGGGACTTTTTTAACTATAGTAGGAAAAAGTTTCACAATTGTAATTTATTTATTTTTTTATGATAATGTGACTTTTCAACTGTTTCTTTTATATTTTGAAAACTCTCATCTGTTTTTCTCAATTGTTTTTACACGTTTATGCTACTTGGAAGCAGGGACGTAGCCAGGATTAAATCATAGGTGGGGCCGAATTTTAAAAATTTCTCCATAACTTTTTTATGGTTGTTTACATGCACGTCTTTAGAGCAAAACATTATTTGTGAATATAAGTTTATGAACGAAAATTCTACACATACAATAAAATGGTTAACATCAAACGCTTAATTGCTTAAACATAGAGTAAAAATGTATTGATGAAATATTTTTGTCAACATTTTGAAATGTTCAACTAAATGTTACATAGGGCTATAAGTGTGTTTATTTTTAGGTTATCAGTTAATTTTTTTTTACTCTCTTATCATATTATACATATTAGAATAGACGAGAGAGAAAAAAAATTTAAAGGTCCAAACAACGAATGGGCTCTCATAAGCCCAAAGAGTAAGAAAATTTATCAAACGTTGGAAAAAAAATTTGTTACTTCCTAGAAGACTCGAACCCAGGCTGTGCAAATAATAGGGTAAGAACTTCACCACTACGCCAATGCAACTACTAATCTTATAAGTTACTCAAAATAATTAAATAACTACCCGGGCCAGGGCCCAGTCTGGCCCTAAGGTAGCTACGTCATTGCTTGGAAGGCATTTTTTGACATGTATATTATATTCTTTGAAAGATTTTTTAATGACAAATCTAAATATTTTAGTTTTATGTTCTAATATTTTTTTTACAACTTATTTATGGTCAAAGTTTAATAACTTTAACCCTAAAAATAAAGGTTGGAAGAACGCTAAAGATGGCAGGGAGTATGATTGTATCATTGTATGTGATAGAAACAAAATTATTGATGACGACATGGAACTATGCATTAACCAAACTTCAATAAGGGAGATGCATAGGAGCTACGATATTTTTGCTACTTGTATAAATTGGATTTGCAACAATGGACTCGACGATGGTACAAACAATTTCGCAATTGTAATTCATTTATTTTATGATGGTAAGACTTTAAGGCTAATTTGAGTGAAAAAATTTAGCTCATACTATGTATTTGTATATTATGCAGCCAAGTATAAATGTCATAAAAAAACCGAATGTATATAACACAACATTAATAAGTCCGCGAATTTCGCGGGCAACAAAACTAGTTGTAATCTTAACAATCTTAACAATAAGCATGGTTTGTGATTTGTTAAGGTTCTTTGTGTTTTAATGCATATAATAAACACAAATTCTTAAGAGAAACACTGGGTAATTCATGTCAAATTATAGATGATAAAATTTTTTTTTTTTTTTGCGTATGTGTGGTATGAGTTATCTACAACATTATTTCAAAAACTATTCAATCTTACGGTTTCGTTTTCGAGTTTGTAATCGATTACATCAATTGCGCTTATACATTATGTTCTTGTGAACGAAGTGAAATTTTATGTCAAGTGTTGAAATTATAAAAATCTCAGCAAAAAGATATCTCCATATGGTTGCTTTATGTGTTTATAATCAACTTGGCGTTTTATGTACATTTGTTATACGTATTATTTGATGCTTTCTCAATTCTCTTAATTTTGAAACAATCTTACATTTTATTTCCATTGTTGTATTTTATTTTGGCAGATCTGAGCTCAAAGTTTCAAATGGAAGAGTATAACATCTATATCCCCAGGTAATACAAAGACAATGTTAAGTTTTATGGCGGGTATGAGCTCGGACCAGTTTTAGGATCATCTGACATGTTGCTTGACTATCACTTAACAAATATGAAGATCATGTAGAAGACAACAAGTGATAAGGCTAAAGTCGTATCACCTTAATCAAAATAAATCCTATACTACTACTAACAAAATAGCTAGCGGTAAGTCAGGGTCGAATCCACAGGGAGGCGGTGATTATCTAGTTTGTTTATATTTAATTTCGTCTTAAGGTAACCAATTTTGGGGGTTTGATTGTTTGTATGCTAAGCAACTAATTGCAAGTAAATAAAAGATGAATAACAATAATATTAAAAGGTCTAGGGATCGGGTTCACTAGGTCGTCGTCAAAGGGTAGAATTTAATTCATTGATTGAGCAATGTATATTGTTGAAAGTCATATGATCGGTCGATTCAATATTTCTTTTAGATCTAATTTAACATGCGGTCGCTATCATTAAATTATCTCTATTCAATTATCGTGGCCTATACTAGTCTTAACCCGGTCGGTGATAATCCTAGTTTATGCAAGACTAATTAATCAATTCGATCAAGTAATTAACTAATTAGAAGTAGTACGATAATCAAACAACAATTAAGAGCAATTTAACAATCAATTCATAATAATCCCTTTTCTAACAACCTAGATCCCCTTTCACCCTAGATAAGAGATTTAGCTACGCATAATAGAAAGAAGAACAACAATAACATTAATAAGAAACATGATTGCAAGCATAAAAGATGAACAATGAAATAAATGACTAATAATAAAGGAAAGATTAAAAACAATACCGTAAATAGCTAGATCCGGAAGTAAGAACAATAAATAAACTAAACTAAGTATTTTAGAGAATTTTCTAAGGTAGCTATATTAAACCTACTGAAAATAAAGCATAAAATAACTTAGGGTACGAGTTTTGGTATTTATAGCAATACATAACCGACTTAAGGAAAGTTGCGGGAATTATAAAACTGGAAGGTTCCTCGATCGAGCCAAGGGTGACTCGATCGAGGCACCAAAGTTCAAGAACACCCAACTCTCGACATTGCGAAATTTAGTTGATTAGGTTGGTTCCTCGATCGAGTCGAGAGTGACTCGATCGATCATGAAGTTCCTCGATCGAGCCAAGGTTGACTCGATCGAGGCACCAATTTCCTGCTTCGCGCACTGAACTTCAAACGGCCGCCATTTCTTCGTTACTTGTCATAAACAAGCGATTTTCGCAGCGTTGGAAAGCTAAGAGGATAGGCTTTCACATCCAATTGGAATCACTTGAAAATATGTTGTAGAACTCAAGATATGGCTCTTCAAAGTAGACACTTGTAATAAGAAGCTCTTTTCTTCGTGTTTTCTTCTTAACTTCTCTTCCTTCATTCTTATGGATTCTCGTGCCATGCTTTGTGTATCCCTTCATGCTCACTCCGCGATGCCCATTTCATTCCTTTGCTCCTCAAATGCATCATTCCTGCATTAAATATCAAAAGGCGGAAGTATCGACATTCTAACATAAAAGGCATGTAAATGATATAAACTAGCACGAAAACCGTATCAAAAGTAATTAAGGGGAGGCATAAATATGTATATAATTATGACTCATCAAACTCCCCCAAACCATCTCTTTGCTTGTCCTCAAGCAAAGCAACACACAATACAAATGGCAATCATACAAATGGCGAATAAACGACTCAGAGCTAATGTTTAATGCACATACAAATCCCAAGCTATCCATATCTGTAACAAAGTAATGACTAAAGTGTACCAATAAAACAAATTCAAAGGTACGGGAAATAGAAAACGTAGCTCAAGTTTCAAGTCACCATACTATAGACAAATGCCAAATACCTTTCGATCTTGCAAGACAAATTAGTCGGATTCTCGCGGATTCACTCATGCACTCATAAGTATGTAAGGGTGAGTTATGTGTGAAGATAGAAAGAAGTAGAAACACTCACTCGACTTATAAAACATGCATGCAATCTAATGTGATAGGGATTTCCCCAACTAATATGCAATCATCATATGTAGACAAAAGTACATGTATCAAGGACAACAAGGGTGGCAAATGGGTTAAAGGAATAGAAGTGGTTTGTGCCAAAGCACGTTATGGATATGTGGAGCTAAGACGGTAGTCGCAGCGCTAACTAAAACAAAAACCAAATCTTTGATAATAAATGAACCCAACTTAGAGAAATGATCTCAACTTTACAACATATGAGAGCTAATAAATTATTCTCCAACTATGCATTAGACTCTAACAACCATCCTTTTGATCCTTGACAAAACCAAATGAAGCAATCTCTTTTCTTTTCTTTTTTCAATTCTCTTTTCTTTCGATTTTTTTCTTTTTTTTCTTTTTCGATTTTTCTTTCTTTCTTTTCTTTTGCTTCATATTTTTCTCTTTCCAATACAAGGATACAACACAATTGCCAAAAGTATTTTTCTATACCCACAGGACAACAATAAGTCCCAAGCCAACCATAATAGCAAAATAATTATGATAAACAAGCAACGACGACTGTCCCGAAAAGGTAGGCAAATTCTGGATTGTAGCTCATAAGATGTAATTAATATTGGCTACAAGGGTTCAAACGGGCTAACAAAAGGATAATATAAGGCTTATTTGAACGATAAGAACCGCATTTCCACATGTACTTAGTCAAATGAAAGCAATAAAAGTATCAAGAAATCAATGTCACACTTATGCAGTTTGATATTACACATTCCACAAGGAGAAACCACACTCAAGCCTAATTGACAATGAGACCAGTTTATTGATGTTCCTGGCCTAGGAAGCTCTATAAACCTCAGAATTTAAGTAGTTTACCAACATAATTGTGTCAAATCTAATCAATATAAGGCATGTCAATATGGTTAAGACTTGAATTATGAGCTTTGTTTTCATGGCAAACGAGTCAAAACAATGTACATGAACAACTATTTGGGATTCAAATGCAAAAACAATGCAAATTAACATCATTGTTATTAAATTCACCAAGACTCGACTCAAAATAAAGGAAAAGACATGTTTTTGTATTTTGAATTTTTTTAATTTTTATGGATTTTTTATATAAATGCACACAACATAAATAAAAAGCACACAACATAATAAAAGACCCTCCCCCAAACCTAAATGTCACGGTGTCCTCATTGTGACGCCTACAGCATAGCAATCACACAAAAATCCAGCAACCTAAAGGACACAACTAACAAAAGGAATGGAAAAGAAATAGATAATACAATCAAAGAAGGTACAAGGGAAGAGAATACCGGGTAAGAGCAAAGAAATTCCCCCAAACCAGCTGCAAAACAGGGGAAAATAATCATCCACGCAATTCCTATCATCGTCTGGCTATGAATAAACCCAAAACGTGGTGACTCGATCGAGCCCCATGCCACTCGATCGAGGCACCTGTTGCCGTCCTCTTCCTTTCTTTATATATCAATTACCCGCAATTGGGAACAATCAAAACAGCTCAAAGCTTTTAAGAGTCGATCATAAATCTGCGCATGTGCTACACAAAAGCATAAGTAGCACCAAGATATAACAGGAGCATATATAATCAATGTTAAAGACCGTCTCGGCATATCAAATATTTGATGACAATTATAGCAAAACCGCATCAAATTGTTAGTCCAACCAAAAGAGTATGGAGTATGAAAGCACAAAGTAGAGGTCATACGAGGTAATTTATCACTCACTACACCAGTAATCCTCATGAAATTATCGTCAACAATTACCTCTTGGTCAGGAGGTCTACCACTCCTAATATCAGAATCAGTGGCAAAAGAATATACTACCTCTACCAGGCTAGGAGTATTCATGGACTCATATGCCTTCTCATTCCCTATGTTGATAGGCTCTATCCCATATATTTCAGTCTCTAAAGCATCCAACTCAGCTTTCCAAATGGAAGATTCACCTGCACATGTCTCAAAACATATCAAAGCATCTGAAGGGTCCTTAGTAGGGGGCCCTTGTGCAGAGTATTCATTAATATCACCAGAAACATCAAGATATGCATTCTGCACAGGTTTAATAAAATGAACCTCACTAGACTCAAAATTAGAATCAAATTCAACAACTGAAGGGGAAGTATCCAAATAAAGAGTCAGCATATCATCACATGAGTCCCATTTAACCTCAAGATCTTCGAATCGCGCATCATCACTCTCCTGATCCCAAGACTCATCACAAAAGGGGTAATCTAAGGGGTCTATCAAGTCTTCCTCATGTGACTCACTGTCTGTAAAATCGTCATAGAGGGGTTCTAGTTTGTCGTCAAAGAAGGGGTTATCAACTGAGCAAATGGTCTCATCCTCTATGTTTCCCTCAATATCCTTTTCATTCTTTAAAACGGTTTCTATGGTCTCACCCACACCCTCATCCATGTATGGCTGAAATGAAAAAGTGGGTTTAATGCATTCAATAGCAAGCCATTCAAAGAAAGAAAGGACATCTTCAATATTCTTACCACCAAAATCTCCCATACCTATGGAGTCAATATAGGCTTGGGTTTGTCTGTTCATACCTTTTATGATGGTAAGGCACATAGTAAGTCGTGGAATTTTGGCCTCGTAATTATGGGAATGAATCCAATCATTCCATCTATGCATGTAATCATAGAAGTTTTCATCTTCACCCTGTATAAAATCGATGGAAAACATTAGAACGGTCTCAAGGAACTGATGTTCCTTGAGACAAAAGACAAAAATAAACAGAAACAAATAGAACAATTGTTGCCTCCCCGGCAACGGTGCCAAATTTGATAAGGCTAAAGTCGTATCACCTTAATCAAAATAAATCCTATACTACTACTAACAAAATAGCTTGCGGTAAGTCAGGGTCGAATCCACAGGGAGGCGGTGATTATCTAGTTTGTTTATATTTAATTTCGTCTTAAGGTAACCAATTTTGGGGGTTTGATTGTTTGTATGCTAAGCAACTAATTGCAAGTAAATAAAAGATGAATAACAATAATATTAAAAGGTCTAGGGATCGGGTTCACTAGGTCGTCGTCAAAGGGTAGAATTTAATTCATTGATTGAGCAATGTATATTGTTGAAAGTCATATGATCGGTCGATTCAATATTTCTTTTAGATCTAATTTAACATGCGGTCGCTATCATTAAATTATCTCTATTCAATTATCGTGGCCTATACTAGTCTTAACCCGGTCGGTGATAATCCTAGTTTATGCAAGACTAATTAATCAATTCTGATCAGTAATTAACTAATTAGAAGTAGTACGATAATCAAACAACAATTAAGAGCAATTTAACAATCAATTCATAATAATCCCTTTTCTAACAACCTAGATCCTCTTTCACCCTAGATAAGAGATTTAGCTACGCATAATAGAAAGAAGAACAACAATAACATTAATAAGAAACATGATTGCAAGCATAAAAGATGAACAATGAAATAAATGACTAATAATAAAGGAAAGATTAAGAACAATACCGTAAATAGCTAGATCCGGAAGTAAGAAGAATAAATAAACTAAACTAAGTATTTTAGAGAATTTTCTAAGGTAGCTATATTAAACCTACTGAAAATAAAGCATAAAATAACTTAGGGTACGAGTTTTGGTATTTATAACAATACATAACCGACTTAAGGAAAGTTGCGGGAATTATAAAACTGGAAGGTTCCTCGATCGAGCCAAGGGTGACTCGATCGAGGCACCAAAGTTCAAGAACACCCAACTCTCGATATTGCGAAATTTAGTTGATTAGGTTGGTTCCTCGATCGAGTCGAGAGTGACTCGATCGAGCATGAAGTTCCTCGATCGAGCCAAGGTTGACTCGATCGAGGCACCAATTTCCTACTTCGCGCACTGAACTTCAAACGGCCGCCATTTCTTCGTTACTTGTCAGAAACAAGCGATTTTCGCAGCGTTGGAAAGCTAAGAGGATAGGCTTTCACCTCCAATTGGAATCACTTGAAAATATATTGTAGAACTCAAGATATGGCTCTTCAAAGTAGACACTTGTAATAAGAAGCTCTTTTCTTCGTGTTTTCTTCTTAACTTCTCTTCCTTCATTCTTATGGATTCTCGTGCCATGCTTCGTGTATCCCTTCATGCTCACTCCGCGATGCCCATTTCATTCCTTTGCTCCTCAAATGCATCATTCCTGCATTAAACATCAAAAGGCGGAAGTATCGACATTCTAACATAAAAGGCATGTAAATGATATAAACTAGCACGAAAACCGTATCAAAAGTAATTAAGGGGAGGCATAAATATGTATATAATTATGACTCATCAACAAGCCAATTTGGGAATGGAGATGTCACATGGAGACTAGGTTATGTTGGATTAATATCAGGTTCTGTTAAGTTCAGAGAATTTACGTCGATCCTTAATGTCATCCTATCATTACTTGGTGACAAGTTAGGTCGAGGATCATGTATGGTAATTACTGGGTAATCAACATATATTTTATTATAAGAGATCGAGTTTGAATCAACAGTTTCATGTCATTTAAAATTTTAGTGAATTTTTTTTAGTTTTAAGCCAAAACTTAGACGAATATCAATTTGGTCTTCTTTGGCCCCTTATTTATTAGGCTATCACGGTTATTGGATTAACTTTGGGTTGGGACGAGCCGGCCGGTTATGATTCACCCAACTTTTTCTCTACCATTGTGTCGGTTTTGGGTAGTGTTAGATCAGTGGGTATGGAAATTGCTTTGAGGCGTGACAGAAAGCACTTTTTGTAAAGTAATATTTTCCCCCACTAGATTGCTGTAGAGTTATGGCAAATTTACTTCTTAAGGATACAACAAGGCACTCGGAAATCGCAGACATCAATTCTGAGAATTGGACAATCGGTTAGTACGGGTATTTGTATAGAGGTTATAAAGGGTTGTTTGGTTGCATATAGGAAATTGTATTGCCTAGGAAGTCATAAAACACGTGAATTTGGAATTCATGTGAATTGCAAAAAAATGTTTGGTTGTCATGGAGGAAGTGCAATTCATGTAGGCATTCTAACTTACCTAGGGGAGCCTAGGTAAGCAACTTCCTCCATTGTGGAGGAATTGGAATTCATGGGAACTTCCAATTTATGTGAATTTGGGTAACCAAACAAAATACCCATTTTGCAATTTACATGAATTTAAGTTCCTGCATTGTTTAGTAGGTAACCAAACAACCCCTTAGAGTATTCACACGTACAACAATTGCGTTGGGTTCTTGGTCTCCTTTAAATTATAACATCTCTATTTTAAAAATTACTGGGATTTATGTAATTTAACGGATTTTTTGAAAGAAATATCCTCTCTTCATCTCGGTTATTTATTTACCTTTAGTTTTGGCACAAAGACCGATGGGAAGAGACCATTTGTAGGTAGTGTTATTGAGTGATAAGTGGACAATCGGTTATGTAAATAATCAAATTAGCTTTCAAAAATATTCTCAATATACAAAGGTAAATAAATGAATGAAATACCCACAAATGAAATAGGTAATAAATGATTGGGATGGATTGAATATGTTTTTAAGTGGATCCCATCTTCTCATAAATTGTGAATACCGGATCTCTTATCAACAATAACCCTACTAAGTGTGAATGTATGGGATAAACAAACAATAAAATTACTCCAAAATAATTCAATTGAATGCGAGAGCACATTAATCATTCGCAAATACATAATACAAATTACATAAGCTAAGACATCATTAGGAAATCATCCAAGATAATTAATCAATAAAATAACACTACAAGAAAAACTAAAACAGGCGACCGAAATTTGGCGACTGATAAACAGATTAGCGACTGAAATCAGTCGCTAATTTGGCGACTGATTTCAAGGTAGTCGCCAATTTGGCGACTGAAATTCAGACGCCAAAATGAAATTCAGTCGCCAATTTTTTTAATAGAAGCAGGCTCCTCTTCTCTCCTACTTTACTCTTTCGAAACAAAAAAAAAAGGAAGAAGCAACGACAGGCGACACGAGCGACGAACAATGACACAACCACACTTCCACCGCCATTTCCACTCTCTTTAATTAGGTTAGTTTTTTTTGTTTAATTTCAGTTTAATTAATTTAATTTGTTAGATTAATTTGTAGTTAGTTTGATTAATTTGTGGTTAGTTTGTTAGATTTATTTGTAGTTAATATGTTAGATTAATTTGTAGTTAGATTTAGTTTAATTTGTGTTTGATTTAAAAGGGAATGATTAAGGGGGTTTGTGTTTAGGTTAGGGTTCTGGGTTGGGGGTTGGTCGGTCGTGGGTGGGCCGTGGTGGGCCGTGAGTGGGGTGGGTCGTGGGGTGGCCTTGGGTGGGTCGTGGGTGGTGTTTGGTGTTCGGTAGCTAAGTGAAACCGTCTCATTATCATTAGTATTAAGCTAAGTGGAACTGTCTTAATTAATATTATTATTATTATTATTATTACTAAGTTAAGTGAAACCGTCTTATTATTATTAATATTAAGCTAAGTGAAACCGTCTTTTGCATTAATGGAATTAGCTAAGTGGAACCGTCTTTTGGATTAAGAGAAATTAGCTATTAGCTAAGTGGAACCTTCTTTAGGACTTGATTTTGATAAATTTAGTTTGATAATTCATGTAATTGATGAACTGAGGTTGAATAACCCTGTTTTTTTTTGTTTTTCTTTTCTCCTTTCAGGGTTGTCACCGCGCTGCTGAGCACCACCGTCCGCGGTAGTTGTTGCTTCTTGTTTTCTTTTCATTTTTGCTTTTACTTGATTAGGTAACCTCCTCTTACCAGTTACCTTTTAAATTTACTAATTTTAGTTCAAATTATGCTACGGACTCTAGGATAGAAACCTTTATTATGTTGTTGAATTGTGCTATTGATTGACTTAATTAATTTAGTACCAAGTGTTGTTGTTTATCTTAAACTTTAAATTAGTGTTAGTTTGATTTGATGTTGACTTAGTACCCATTCAAGAATTACTCATTAGGAGTAATTCTTGAATAGTCCCCATTTGGGACTGTCTTTGTACGTTTCAAGTTATTTAGGTAGTAAACATGTACTTGTGATTTATTAATGAGGAATGAGTTTGGTGGCGATCCCTTTAATGTTCTCCGAATACATGTATATGTGAAGTAATTAGTTATTCTACATTGATGTGTATTTGGAGAACTGGAGAAAATTGTTGCCGAATTTTTTTCTCATTAATAAATTACAAGTGTGTTTGCTAGTGACTTGAAACTTACATTGACGGGTTTAGGTTGGAGTGATAAGGACCCCATTCGAAAATGGATTACTTATTGACAATATTTATACATTGTTTTCATATGTTTATTGTATAATGTGGAGTATAATGTTTAAATTTTGTATGTAATATTATTGTTATTTTTTAAAAATATTTAAATTATTGTGGGGTCTTCTTTAAATTAAAATGAAGAGATTGGAACGTTCATGGATGTATGAAGGAAGATTAGACCATTCCAATAAGAAAAGACGTCCTACCGCTAGATTTATAAAGGGTGTTAGCGAGTTTATTGAATTTGCTAAACAACAAGATGAATATGACTTGGTAGACAAAAAAACTTAGGTGTCCTTGTGCCAAATGCAAAAACCTGAAATACCAGCTTGACATTGTAGTAGAAGAACATCTCATTATAAACGGGTTTAAGCCAAATTATTACAATTGGATTTCACATGGAGAAGCATATTCTCCAATTCATGAACAAGCTCACACAACAAATACAAAATGATGAGAACCCATATAGAGAGATGGTTGTTGATGCTATGGATTCCACTATTTTTAATAGTGATGACCATACAACCATTTGTGAAGAACAACCGCCACACCCACAAGCAAAAGCCTTTCTTGACATGTTAAAAGCCTCAGAAAAACCCTTGTATGAAGGAAGCAGAATGACATTGTTACAAGCCGCTTCTAGGCTAGTTACCTTGAAATGTGAGTTTAATTTACCATTTGTTGCTGTTGATGGCATTGGCATTGCCTCGTTCCTTGAGGAATCTTTCCCCGATGATAATATCATGACCCGAAGTTTCTACACTACCAAAAAAGTAGTTAAAGATCTTCAGTTACCGCATGAAAAGATTGATGCATGTCCTGAATGATGTATGCTATTTTGGAAAGATGATGCTTTGCTTGACAAATGCAAAGATTGTGGGGCGGATAGATATGAGACAAGTGAAAGAGATACAGTTTTGGTGTTGAAAAAAGGCAAGGGTAATAAGAGGACCAAAAAGAGTAAGAAACCAATAGCATGTAACCAATTGTTTTACTTTCCTCTCGCTCCAATACTTCAAAGAATCTATGCCACCAAAAACATTGCCGAACAAATGAGATGGCACAAAGAAAATCCACGTGCTCCGGGGAAGATGTGTCATCCTAGTAATGGGGAAGAATGGAAACGATTTGATCAGATGTATCCTGAATTTGTCAAAGAGCCTCGCAATGTACGACTTGGCTTGTGTACGGATGGATTTGATCCTTTCGGTAATTTTGGGAGGAAGTATTCTTGTTGGCCCGTTATGGTCACACCATACAACTTACCACCATGGTTATGTATGAAAAGACCATTTATCTTCTTGTCACTTATTGTTCCCGGACCAAAAAGCCCGAAACGTAATTTGTATGTTTATTTACAACCATTGGTGGAGGAGTTGAAATATTTGTGGGAAGTTGGGGTTGAAACTTATGATGTGTCTAAAAAACAAAATTTTCAACTTAAAGCTTCCCTTTTGTGGATAATAAATTATTTTCCCGCCTATGGTTTGCTATCTGGGTGGTCTACACAAGGACAAAAAACATGTCCTTGTTGCATGGGAGAAAGTAAAGCATTTTGGCTTCCCAATAGCAAGAAAATAAGCTGGTTTGATTGTCATAGATGCTAATTACGAGAGGGAAATCCACATAGGAGGAACAAGAAAGCTTTCAGAAAAGGTAAAGAGGTGCTTGATGCCCCTCCGAAACAAGTGATTGGGGATGAGATATTGAAGACGGTATGTGATTTACCATCCCTGTTGATGGTACCGAAGAAGAATTTAAAGGGAAGAAAAACGGTTGGTTTAAAAGAAGCATTCTTTGGGACCTTCCTTATTGGAAGACAATGTTGATAAGACATAATTTAGATGTAATGCACATAGAAAAGAATTTCTTTGAGCAACTAATTGACATGATCATGGATGTAGAAGGTGAAAAATGTGATAGCATTGCTTCTAGAAAAGATTTGCAGAAATTTTGTCATCGTCCCAAATTACACATTCGCGGCGACGGGTCTAAGCCAACATCCATTTTCACTCTCGACAAAGCTAAGAGAAAGGTATTGTGTGAGTGGTTACAAAATTTGAAGTTTCCTGATGGGTATGCATCAGATTTTAGTAGATGTGTTGATCTTAGGAAGCTGAAGTTACAAGGCTTGAAAAGTCATGATTGTCATGTATTCATGCAGCGATTATTACCCGTTGCTTTGAAACAGCTCGTGCCGACAAACGTTTGGAATGCAGTTGTTGAGATTAGTCAATTCTTCCGAGATTTATGTGCCTCTTCAATATGTGTTGATGACATGATTAAATGCGGAAGAGCAAATACCACAGATATTGTGTAAGCTTGAAATGATCTTTCCTCCTGCATTTTTTAACTCCATGGAGCATCTACCGGTTCATTGCCATATGAAGCCAAAGTTGGGGGACCCGTCCAATATAGGTGGGTGTATTCATTTGAAAGGTAATTAAGATAATCTAGCTACTTTTAAATTAAAATTAATAATAATAACTAATCTATTTATTATATGTTAACTTTATTATTAATAAAACTCATCATTAACTTTTATAGGTTTCTTAATCATTTGAAGAAAAAAATTGGTAATAAAGCTAGGGTGGAAGGTTCTATATGCAATGCTTATTTAACGGAAGAGATTGCAAAATTTTGTTCTCTACTTTGAAAAACATATAGAAACCAAAGCAAAAAAACTTGAATGTTGAGAAACCGGATGAAATAGACGGAAGTTTACCCAAATTTTTCCAAACTCAAGATGATAAAGGGTGTTCATCAAAGGGGCAAACAAGATATTTGGATGATAAGGAGTACAATCGTGCCCACCTTTACGTGCTATCTAATTGTGACTTCTTGAAGTCATACGAAACACAGTTTGTTAATGATTTCATTGAGAGGAATCCTAATATAAGTAAGGATGATGTTTGGGACAAACATGAGGACCAATTTCCAACATGGTTTCAGAAACATGTAATTGAGTTGAATATTCAAGATGATTTGATAAGAAGTTTGGCGTTTGGTCCTTCAAGAATGGTAAGAACGTGGAATCGATACTCGGTTAATGGGTTTAATTTTCAAACATTCAACCACGATAAAGGTAAGGCTAGGTGCAATTGGGAGGTTACTATTTCTTCTCTTGATGACAACGAATAATATGGTATAGTTGAAGATATCTTTGAAATTAGTTATAATGGACGTGACGGAGCTTATAAAACTGTCTTATTCAAGGTTGACTGGAAGGATAATTATGTGGCTGGAATGAGTGTACATGAACAATACAAGCTTGTAGAAGTGAATCGTACTAGAACATACTCTAAGTATGATCCATTTATACTTGCACATCAGGCTCATCAAGTGTATTTTGCTACTTATTCAAGTACAACAAATGATAGAAATCAAAATGCGTGGTGTGTAATCTTTAAGACAAAGGCACGGTCACAAGTTGATACAACTTTTTTCCAAGAAGAAAACATTTCAAATGAAACACTTTTGTCTCCACCCGATGAAATCAACTATGAGTATGAGAATAAAGATGGTGAAGACATGGAAGAGGAAGAATACTATGATGTGGAAGAGAGACTGTCGGGGGAGGATGAGGAGGAGGAGGAGGAGGAGGAGGAGGAGGAGGAGGAGAGGAGGGAAGAATATGAGGAGAGGAGGTGAGGAGGAGAAGGGAGGAGGAGAAAAGGAGGAGGAGGGACGAGGGGTTTGGAGATGAAGATGATGATGATGATGATGATGATGACGAGGATGAGGAGAACGACGACGACGACGATGATGAGTATGATTAAATTGGTATAATTTTGCATTCCTCAAGAGTAAATAATTAAAATTTAGAAATCCGTACAATTTTCATTTATCATTATTTGTGTCAATTTTTATTTGTATTACTGCAGATGGCTGGAGCAGGTCGAGGTAGGAAGCGTGGAGGCGGCTCAAGTTCTGGACAGAGTACGCGTGAGGAGGAGGAGGAGTTTGTGCGTGAGGATCCGATGCAGACAGACGGTGACGGTGACGGTGACGGTGACGGTGATGAGGATCAGGCTGACGCTACCGACGAGGCAGTACAGGTGCAAGATACTGTACACTTCGGATCATCGGATGATACTTGAGCCGGCGGGATTATGGTAAGTCTTATTCTTTATTAGTCTATTATTATTATTTTTTTTTTGTAAAATAATAATTGTTTCTAATTTTACATGTTCAAAATAAATGCAGGTTTATGGACGATTGCCTGATACGAGGTGTAACGAAAAGCACGAAGACTAATTTCGTGGGTCCAATTCCTACATCGTGGACACAAGATTCTAATGCACAAAAAGAGGCACGGTTCAATAACTTTTGGGTATATATTTTCCGTAGTTCTTTGTTTTAGAAACAAAATAATTAATTTTGATAAATTTTTTAAGAACCAAGTTAGACTTTTATTTTATACTGATATGCAATTTTGTCGCCTTTTTTTTTGTAGCAAACATTTGCTTGTGAATCGTCTCAAGAAATGAATGTCCGTCATAGGTACAATGAAGTCGGTACTCGAAGATATCGGGACGTGATCTGGAAGACGGTCAGGCGCCCGAAGGAGCTTGACAACATGAAAGGTATTTAATTAATTAACTTGTTTTGTTATTTGTATTAATTAGCATATACTCTCTTATATTATAAATAATATCAGTAACTTATTAGTTATGATTTCATATGTGTAATTGCAGGTGAGAAGTATGAAGGCTTAATAAAGCATACCAAAAATGAAGCTTTTCAGAAAAAGTCTAAGCAAGCATCCCTCAACAAAAAAGGAGGAAAGATAGATGCCGTGGTCGAGCCTACTCATTACGGGAAATCCCGATCGTTCTGGGATCGTATATTGGGTGTAAGTTTGTCTATTATTTCACACTTTTTTTGGTTTTCAACATGTTTATTTTATGTTAGATTTTTTGTTGATTTTCTAACATGTATGTTTTTTTTTTTTCATTCAGAAAGGAAAGAAGAAGTCAAAGCCGGTTACGACGGTACCGAAACTGTTTGTGGACACGCATTCCAGGGTTGACCACAAAGGGATTAGAAGTTGGACTAAGCCAAAAGATAAGGAATTATATGTAAGTTTTCCCTAACACTTAATTTTTGTTAATTTACTCTTTTTTAATGTCTTATATATTTTGGTTACCATATTAACTTACTACCATTTGTTTAATATTGTAGGATGCATTTGAACATGCAAAAGTCACCAATCCAGAAAAGGCGGATAATGACATATGGTTTGAGTTGGTGAATGACTTCAAGAAAGGGCATGCGTATGGTACAGGAAGTTCAACACCGGTTTTCTATGAGAACACGCGTAGGAGATCGATTTCAACAATTCCCAGCAACACGTATCAACCGGGAGTTGTTAGTCAACTTCAAGCTCAAGTAAGAGAGCGTGATGAACGTGAAAGAAAACGTGATGAAGAATTCCGCCAAATGAAGGAAAAAACTGGCAATGTTTGAGACTTGGTGGCAAGGTTGTAACCCCGAACCTAGACCCGACTACGATCCTTTTGATCCGCATGGTCCACAAGGGGGGAGTGGAGCCGGTGTTGGCTTCCAAGTAGTTAAGTAAGTTTAATTTAGCATGTAATAAGACTTGAACTTTAGAATATGTTAGCTTGTAAAACTTTCATTTTCAATATATGAAATGAAGTTTGGGAAAATGTGTGGTGTTGGGTTGAAATTTGAAATGTATGGTGTTGTGTGTGTTGAAGTTTGGGATGTATGGCGTTGTGGAACTTCAGTTTGTATGTAGGTTGTAAATATTTGGCTAGCAATGAAAACGAAAAAAACCACCAAAACAATCAATGGCTTTGGCGACTGAAAAGGCATTTAGCGACTGAATTTCAGTCGCCAATTTGGCGACTACCCTGAAATCAGTCGCCAAATTTGCCTCAGTGATATTGGCCTAGTCACCCAAATTTGGCGACTAAAAGTCAATTTAGCGACTAAAATTCAGTCGCTAATTTGGCGACTACCTGGTGTCGGTCGCCAAATTGGCGACTACCATTTCAGTCGCTATTTTTATCATTTGGCGACTGATATGTCAGTCGCCAAATTTGGCGACCGACATTAGTCGCCAAAATTAGAAAAGGCGACTAATGTCTGCGACTGAAATTAGTCGCTAAATTGATTTTAGCGACTGATTGTAGTCGCCAAAATCGATCGCCTGTTTTATTTCTTTTTGTAGTGTAATAAGGTGACAGTTTGGTCCAAGTAGTGTCCAACAATAGTAAAACTCTCTTTTCTTTTTTGATGTCGAAGATAACCAGAAAAGAGAAAATGTATAATATCGTGAATAATACAATAAACATGGTAATAGAGTTACACATTTTATGTCCAACTAATTACTCCGTAGATGATTTTGTTTATACTATATTAAAACACAAATTGGGTGTTTTATAATAGGTACATTGTATAGGATGAGTATGTTATATGGGAGAATGAGTGCTTTTTGAGAACGAAATTGGAGGAATCACAATCTAAAGGTTATGCGATTAGTTACCAAAATATATTTTTCATTTTATCGGAAAATAATGTTAGAACATGTCAACAGGTCGGGTCACACCTAAATGGTCTTTGCCCCCTCACATCAAAGACATTCATAAAAATAGAAAGATAAACAATTGACATAAACACTCTAAAATGAAATGGACAAATTAAACAAATGACCGGGACAAAGGGAGTATCAGATAAGGAGTTCCTTATCCATTGTTTTACACAATTCGGGTTAAGATCAAGCTTGGATCCTGAATTTAGGTGTCGGGTAGGGTTATTCGGATCAGGTCAATTTTGACAAGTTTAAGTTACCTCAACCTACTTGGACTACTTGCCAACCATATATATGTACTGTGTAGGATTCGAAAAACTCAAGGGTATTATGTAGAAATAACCATAAAAAGAACTGCAAAGCATGTAAATCCATAAACAAATATTTAAATATATAAGACGGGTTGAACATGTCGGGATAAACACGGGTCATATGAGACAATTCAAGCTGAGTCGAGCAGTCATATGAACTTTGATGTGTTGGAAGACAATCGTTTGTTAAGTGCATTTAATAAGAAAGATTTTTTGAGGGTTTTAAACTTTGTTCCCGTGGTGAATGGTAGCTCAAAAATGGGCTTTACATCGTATGATTCATATATATATAATATTCACCTCAAAGAGTTTTTTTTTTGGGCTGATATACAAGAAGATAAAATGAGCGTGATGCACATCATGTATGCTTTTAGGGCATGCTAGTTTTTAATGACACATAAATGAGTTTTTTAACATATAAAATATGAAAATTACAATTAATATAAATATTATTTATCATGCAATTTTGAAGATCGCCCGTGCGGGCACGGGTTCAAAAGCTTTTTTTTTTTTTTAAAGGTATAAGGGTTCAAAAGATAGTTTAATTTAATAGCATTTGATCCTCAGTTAACCTATAAGAGAGTGCCACGTAACAAATAAACAAGTATCAAATCTTAATCCCAGCAAACACGCAACTCCGTAATCCGTATCCGTAAGAAGTATTAAAAGAGAAGAAGAAGAAGCCAAAAACCCATCACACTCTTTTTCACTAATCTCTCTCTCTCTCTCCAAATTTGTCGTCATTAATCTCTCCAACGTCTTTTCACTCAGGTACCTCTTTCTTTTTCCGTCACTTGCTTATTTTCTCCTGATTTCATCTTCATATTCACCATCATCTCCTCCAATCAATTGAATTCGGAGTTACTCCTATTTGTTTAGGGTTCTTCATATTCATCCTGATTATACTTTAATTGTTGCACTTCTATTATATTGCGTTGACTTTAGTTTTGAATTTCTGACTATTTAAACGACTCTGATTTCTGGATATTACTCCATTCCTCCGCCCGTTGGTCATTTGTTTACCCTTGTTTTTTTCGCACAAAAATCTAAGGAAAGGGGAGGTATCATTTGTAGTGTTTGTTAGTGGATGACAAGTCGACCATAATGGACGTGTATGATCGATCAAATTACCCATTAAAACTTAAATGAGCGAGACACCTTAAAATGAATTAGGAAAGTAATTGACCGAGAGTGAGGGAGTATTACCTTTGGTTTTGGCACAAGTATTAAGGAGATGGAAGGGAACCACTTGTGATTAGTGTTATTGAATGTAAAGTGGATCATGATTCATGATAGGTATGGATGATCAAATCATATATACATAAAAAACACTCCTAATATAGAAAGGTAAACAAATGAATGAGACACCACAAAGTGGTAAAGGTAAACAAATGACTGGGACGGAGCGAGTACTTCTATACTTATTATTGGATAAAAATAACAGTTCTATATCACCTTCATTGTTTATCTGGTTCAGTTAGATTGACGAAACATGATCTTTCCCTGATTAGACATCTTTGGATTTAAATATATCTAATGTTATTCAGTGGCTATATGGTTTGCAGGATGGCCACTATATTTCCGACCGTTACTCTCTCTTTCCTACTTCTGCTCCTCGTATCGCCTCTAGGATTATCTGCATCAGATGATGGCTTGTTCAGAGTTGATTTGAAAAAGAAGAAGCTCGACCAACTCAACCGTTTTTCATCCCAGTACAGTTCTGGCGAGAAGTCACTATTGTTGGGAAGTGATGCTGAAACTGATATTGTTGCGCTCAAGAATTTTATGGGAGCTCAATACTTTGGTGAGATTGGAGTTGGCACTCCTCCACAGAAGTTTACTGTTATATTTGACACAGGAAGCTCCAATCTCTGGGTCCCATCCTCCAAATGTTATCTTTCTGTGAGTACTAAAACTATTCACTGTAATCGGATTCATGTCAAAACTTAAGATCATTATATAATGTTTTCATGTTTGGTTGCTGATACATCTGTCACCTAATGCCATGTAGATTGCTTGCCTACTACACCACAAGTACAATGCCAGGCGATCTACCTCTTACTGTAAAAATGGTTTGTCCCTGCTCCTTGATTCTTGAAATGAGCTTCTACTCCTGATTTTTACTGTCTTTCCTGTCTTCGATAGTGAAATAACTTCTTACTGTGGTAGTCGGCCTTTTTTTACTGTACATGTCAATATCAACTGTGTTGTGCGGGTGAAAAAACCACTGGACACATACCTGATGAGTGATGATTTGGTAATGTTATTAGTAGTTAGTACGGTTCTGTAGATTGGTAATGTTGTTATGGATGGAAAAGCCAAACACAACCGGAACTGGCTGATACTGGCCTATGAAACCCGAAATTCCATCAAAGGCGAATTTGGGTCTGGCCTGATTGCGAAACGATAACGGTTTAAACCATGTTTGACACCATTCAAACTTGAACCAAGATGACGAGTAAGTCTGCGAGTCTCTGAGTCTGTGACATGGCTCAATTATTGACCATAAAAGAAATGAAGCTTGATTATGGGTCAGTTGATGTTGACAGTGGATTTAACTTAATAACTTTCACCAACAACAAAATAATTCAACCAAATGATAGCCCGGGCATGAAATTATCGATCCAAGTAGATGAGTTCTAATGAATCCGGTAATAACTTGATGGCAAAGTGGCTGAACCCAAACCCGATTTAACCAGGCTTGCCAGAGGTCAATAAGAGCTAGTTCACACACTAGGTTTCATATCTTTACGGATAGTATCTGAATTAAGTATATTGATAATATGACTTTTGATCCTGAATGTAATAGTACACGTTTCTTCTGTAGGTTACTCGTTTTTAGATAAAAAGCTTATCTATAGCTTCCGTAGTTCCCTAGACCAATTCAACATTGTTTCTTCATTCCTCTTATTGAAGTCTCGGTGACCTTTCTACAATTTTGCTGTTGCCTGCATATATATGCGGTTTGAAGACATGTGATAGATCTTGCCGTTGTAATGAACAGCTGTGTAGTACATTGCAAAAACTTTCAGATAAAATTCATATAACTGAAATTGCACCGATACCAAATTAGAGGGAACGGCCAAGTGCCAACATTGTTTCGCTGAAGTTACTACGTGAACTGCAGATATGTAATAGGACATTAAATAGGACTAATAAATATAGAGCTAACTAGAATGGATAGTTATTCTGTCTAGGGATGTTGCTTTTACTTTCTTGCTAAAGAGGCACGGTTTGGGAGATACAATTTTCAGGGTTCTTATAGCTTAGTGAATTATGTTGCTTCTTCCAGTCTTCTGTGTATTTAAAGTCTTTCTTATGCGATAAAATTCGGTGACATTACATCGCCAATTTTTATTGTTGGTTGTTCCAAATGATGGGGACATGTCAGCTGCTTGTGGACGGCACCACATTGTCTTTTTGCTATATGACATCAATTGTAAAACATTGAAATTGTTATGTTGCTTGGCATGCCGTGTGATCTGAGAAGATTTTGGTTCCCTCTTTATGATCCAAACTTAGTCTATAAATCACCTATTTTGGAATCTGTGTGCTTGAGATACTTAATTCCATCCCAAACAAAAGCGGTGGATGATTTTGCTACAAGTGAGCCCTTCATTTAGTCTTTTATTGGACCATTTACTTGATGCAGGGAAAAAGGCGGAGATTCATTATGGCACAGGGTCCATTTCAGGGTACTTCAGTCAAGATCATGTTACACTAGGTGACCTTGTTGTTGAGAATCAGGTAGTCATAACTCATAAATAGATTAGATGACTGCTATTTTCCGCTGCTGTCAGAATCTTACAGTGCTCTGGCATTGGTGACCAGGATTTTATCGAAGCAACAAGAGAGCCGAGTATTACATTCGTGGCTGCAAAATTCGATGGCATACTTGGGCTTGGATTTCAAGAAATCTCTGTTGGTAAAGCAGTTCCAGTCTGGTAAGCTAGTTGTTCCTGTTTCCTTGGGACCTTTTTACAAGGTCTTCCTGTCATTGGAATGTCTTGGATATTCTAGCAATGCCCCCTGTGTTCTTTGAAAAATGATATTATTGCTAGATAAATATGTAATAAAAGTTTTGTTTTGTCTAGGTACAATATGGTGAAACAAGGTCTTGTGAAAGAGCCTGTTTTTTCCTTCTGGCTTAACCGTAATGTTGATGAGGAATTAGGTGGTGAAATTGTTTTTGGTGGGGTAGACCCAGATCATTACAAGGGGAATCACACATGGGTTCCTGTGTCTCATAAAGGTTATTGGCAGGTAGCTCTTCTTACCAGCATACGGATAATACAATAGTTACATTGTAGTTTAATTCAATTTGAGCTTTACAATATTTTTTTATGTGAACAATGCAGTTTGATGTGGAAGATGTCTTAGTTAATGGCCAAACAACTGGTATGCTATGGTTTAGAAGTGGCTCATTGCTAATATCGTACTTTTTAGCTTTTTATGCACTGCTCAAGTGCTCATTTGTGCTGTTTGCTAAAGTTAGCTCATTTAAAACATAATGACGTTTCAGGCTTCTGTGCTGGGGGATGCTCTGCCATAGCTGATTCTGGGACTTCTTTGTTGGCTGGCCCTACGGTACATCCTTTTTCTTAATGGGCAAGATTTTATGTGTGTATTTGTGGTCATCAATATGACTGCTAGAACATGAAAACGGGCCTGGGCTTTACCCAAACGGAAGAGAGACAGACCACTTGCCAAACATAAGGGAAGTTCCATCCTAAAACCAATTGGCAATAGTAGTCCTCACATGTGGGTTATATTTAACAATGACTTGCTCTTCTTTTCCTGCCACTTCCATTTTCTCCTTTCCTGAAGTTCTAATAATTATTTTGTTTCTTTTTTGAGTAACATTCTTGGTTTTAATTGCGTCTGTCTCATGACGAATTTGACATTGGTGATGTTTTTTGATTGACCATTCGCTGTACATGCCTACAACAATGATATGCTAGTTTTTTGCCAAGATTTATTCAGCTCCCGGTGAAGTATATGCATCTAATCGCTTCTGTGCCGTGAATTTGCACCTGTTTGAAATTGGGTGTGCGCAAGTTGCATTAATTCTTGCCCGTAAGATTTTTTTTTGGTATAGATCGAGAGCCTTGTGAAAAAAGAAGGCATAGTAGATACTAATATTTGTATGCAAGAATAACAACCAAGCCTTGATTCCAAATAAATCTTGGGTTAGCTGACGTGAACTTTCTTTGGGGGTTATAGGAACAAGACTAGTGGGCCATTAATAAGAGAAATATCTTTTGTATATTTTCTTCAGTTAATTCATTATTTTCCTCTTTTCCTTACTTTATTTTAAAAACTCCCACCCCCTTTTTTTTTTTTTTTTCCAAAACTCCCACCTATTCTAAACATTTCTTCCAAACTCCCATCAAAAGCCCGTCACCAAAATAATAGACATATTTTCATTGATATCAATCATGAATGCTTTTTCCCTTTTATTAAAAGTTACCTATGGACAAAGATACAGATATTTCATGATTCATAATTATTGACAATTTATTATTTTGATTGCTATAGGCTGTGGTTGCTCAAATTAATCATGTTATTGGCGCCACTGGGGTTGCAAGTATGGAATGCAAGACTGTTGTCTCACAATATGGGGAGCAAATCCTGGCATTGCTTCAGTCAGAGGTATGTTCCCATAGTCTGCTGCTTCCTTTTGTATGTGTCAATGTCTTTCTAGTATTTTATAGGTTCAAGTGATGTACTCAGTAATCAGTACTATTATAGCCTTTCTTAGAGTTTTTGTGTTACACCACAACATAACGCTGTTGAGGGATCTTATGTAGGTTCAACCACAAAAGATTTGTTCCCAAATTGGTCTTTGCTCCTTTGATGGAAAGCAAGGTGTCAGGTAAGCTTTGTGTTCTATTTTGTAACTTGCTGTCAAAGATTTTTTTATGATGTAGCATTGTAGCCTTTGTACATCTATTTTATGAAGTATAGAAATGAGTTTGATATGGTTGTATAATTTCTATGTAGTATGGGTATAGAAAGTGTGGTTGATATGAATGCTGGCAAGTCGTCTGGTGGATTCCATGATGCTATGTGCACTGCTTGTGAGATGTCAGTGGTTTGGATGAAAAACCAGCTGAAACAAAATGAGACAGTTGAGCGCATTTTTGATTATGCCAATGAGGTGAACTGCCTAAACTTTATTAGTGGCTCATAATTTTTTAAATTTTTTTTTTTTAATTGTGAGCTTATGCATGTAGTTGTAATTGCAGCTATGTGATCGACTTCCTAGTCCAATGGGACAATCAGCTGTTGACTGTAACAGTCTTTCTTCATTGCCACCAATTTCCTTCACCATAGCTGGAAAGACTTTTGTTCTTGAACCTGAGCATGTAAGTGAAAGAAGTTCTACATTATACTCCCTGTCGGGATGATAGTTTTTTACTCTTTGAAATTCGGGAGTATAGTTTTTTACTCTTTGAAATTATATTTTTGAAATATTGGCGAAGTCAACTTTTCTGTGTTCAAGAAAAGTATGTCACTTTTTTGATTGTCTGAAGGTTATCTATAGAGAACATGTGGGGGTAAATCGATATATGCGAGTATGCAACCTTCATAGAGAGTCTATTTTTGGATGATACAGTGAAAATTGAGTCCGAACATTGCATTCTACTTGAAGAAAACAAGCGTGCATCCAGTTGAGATTTTAGTGAACCATTTTTCTTATTTAAGCGTAATCCAAAACCAAAGAATATTGACCCTTATTATGATTTGAAATGGGAGAATAATATTGCCATTTTAAAACTTCTAGAAAGTGATGATCTTTTTTGGGAAAAAGCTTGATGGAAAATTATTCTTTTGGAAGAGCTAGTAAAATATCAAGTTACTCCATTATTATCTAATCTTGCTCATCATCACTTTCTATTGTGGCTTGACTGGCTTCCATCGGGTAATTGTAGAAAAATGCTGAAACACACCAAAGATTTTGAGCTGTTAAATGACCCTAAAGCATTCATGTTCTCTGCGTGCTTGAATGTAACTCATGATGATTGCTTCATAAAGTTTACCCATGTCATTCTTCATGCCCTTTCTGTTTCTTTGCACTTGTCTTCTTTCTCTGTTTAATAACTCTGAAATGCTGTTATCTCTTTACAGTACATTCTCAAAGTGGGTGAGGGAGACGCTGCACAGTGCATCAGTGGATTCTCAGCTTTAGACGTGCCCCCTCCTCGTGGACCCCTCTGGTAAATCTCTACCCATCGGCTTTTTTCGTAGCTTTCTTTCCTTGGGTTTTGTTGTTGAGGGTACAATACAAACCTTGATTGAGACTTAACATGTGCTTCTATTGTTGCTCTATTTATCTTCTGGTTTTCTGGTTATTTAAACTTTAAAGTTGATTGAGCTTCTCAAAATCAATGGTAAATCTACCCTTTAGTATTAAGGGTTTTCTAACACCACAAAGAAATTGATCTTTGTGCATTAAGGGTTGTGTACATCAGACCCCTCTTACCTTGCAATTTGCGGGAACCCACGAGGCACTGGGGTAATATTTTTGTATTACCTGTGATCCACTGGGACAACAGATTTGAACAGTTTTTTGTCCAATCCCATTGTCACTATATAGACCTTTAGTTTTTAAAATAGTCATCAGGACACAATTCATTGTCTACTTCATATGGACCTGTTGAGAATAAGAAACCTGTTTTCATGTTGCGGTTTTTCAATAATTTTGATTTTGGGCCATCGTTGTTTGTGGCGCAGGATTTTGGGAGACATATTCATGGGCCGATATCACACAGTGTTCGACTATGGAAATCTTAGAGTTGGATTTGCAGAAGCTGCTTAAATGACTGATAAGAAGCTCTAATCTTACTCAATGTTATATTGTCACTGTGGTTTGGTACTTGGTAGTATGGTATATTAACTTAACCTTGTAAAGGATAATGGATTGTACCTTTGAAAGAACTCGAGAAAAGGAACTCTTTTTATGACTTTTCATCTATTTATTTTTACTGGTACTAAAAAATGAACTATTCAATGTTAGAGCTCCAGAGACCGTGTTATAAGTACTAGACCTGGCAAATCGGGTCAACGGGTCGGGTTTGGGTCGGGCCAGTTTGCGTTGAGTCATTTCGGGTTTCTAAAATATTCGGGTTAATTCGGGTCGGGTCGGGTTGAGTCATTTCGGGTTTACGGGTCTGTTTCGGGTTTGTTGTTCGGGTTGTTTCGACTCAAGCGGATCGGGTCATTTCGGGTCGGGTCATTGATTAAGAAGGAAAAAGGCATTTCAAGTCTTTTGGGGCAAATTAAAGTTATGTTTTGTAGGGTTATTTTCGGGTTGGGTAGTTTTGGGTTGGGTCATTTCGAGTCGGGTTAATACGGGTCTATGAAAGCTCGGGTCATTTTCGGGTTGGGTCGGGTTAATTCGGGTTTTAGTTGTCATTCGGGTGCGGCCGTTCGGGTTAATTTCGGGTCTCGGATTAGCCTTTTTGGATCGGGTTAATCGGGTCGGGTTGATTTTGCCAGGTCTAGTTATAACCATACAACTCAATTGAATTTGGGTTCTACAAATTAACAAAGAGGTAGGTGTTAAGAGGTGGTGGTCACCATCATACGAGGGAGGCCTTTAAAGAGCTCATCGGAGAAGGTTCACAAAATTGGCAAGAATAGGGTGGAATTGTTTTTAAACAAAATGGTTCCTCTCCATTTCTTCTCTCCATTTTCTCTCACTGAACATTACTATATTATATATTCCAATTTCATTTTTTTACCGTTTGATTTCCAAATAAATTTATAACCATCTGATCGATCTCAGATTTAATCCCGACCCTTGATAAGTAATTGATCTCCATTTCTTTTTGAGAAATGGAGAGGTTTCTTGCTCGTTTTTAAAGTGGTAGTTGGACAGTTAATGCGTGGTTTTTTCGTATATCAAGGAAGAAATGAGGTTGTGGAAATAGAATTAAATTTGAAGTAAACTAGATGTCACCTCCGACCTTAACTTAGCCGTTAGACCATTCCCAAGCAAGGTCAATTGCTTGGTCATGACCTTGCTTGGTCATGGTTAGTGAGTTAATTAAGGTAGTTAATTGGTGACCAAATGGGATAATTTGTGACCAAAGGTCAATTTGTGACCTTACTTGAATAAAATTGACCAACTTTGTGACCTCCTATGTGTCTAAATTTGATTGGTGCAACAATTGATAGATAATAAAAATATTACATTTTCAATGATTGAGGATGTTGTAAAATGTATAATGATTGGGTTGATGACCTAGGTCGCGACCTTCTGCTTGGGAGGGTGAAAATGAGTTAAGGTTAATAAGGTGGGATTAAGAGTAAAATCGGGTCGTGACCTAGTTAGCGTGACCTTTGCTTGGGGATGGTCTTAGGAGCACTCTGCCTTAAAACAAGAATTTTTTAAATGTGTCAAAAATACCATTTGAAATGTTTAAAATAATGTCGTCGTCACGAGAAATAACAACTTTGGCATTGTTCAAATTTATAAAATGATCCTAAATGATTTTATAAGTGATTTGATAAATCTACGGAGTAAAGTTGATAAAATAAGGCGATCTTATACCGTAAAATAATCCATTTTTATTGCTGAGAAATGATCTGTTCTTTTATAGTATGCACAGATTCTCATTATAGACAGATGAAAAAATAGTATAATTTTCCTAGGTTTTGCACTACTTTTGCCAACTTTTGTGGAGGAATTACAACCACCAAGAGTGCAGCGTTTGTATACATACTAGAGTTCCTTGACGGCATGATTGCTACATACTCAACCTACTTTGAGTATACTCGTAGTAGTAATTACGGGTGTTCTATGATGGACACCTCTCCTTAGATCAAAAACTAAACATGGAAGTCCGAGACTCCTCGAATGCGTCATTTCGTCCGCTGCTTCATTGGGTACTAGAGTTTGTATTTGATTCATGGGAAAAGCAGGTTAAATTAAGAGAACCCATTTGTTATTCATCACAATTCCAAAATTCATACCGACGGATCATATTGTATTTCTCTTTTATTGGCTTATAAATGAAAAAACGAACCCGGATGATGAAAAATAATTACAATGAAATTAATTTAGAGTAAATTAGGTTACTATCAAATAAATTAGGTTACTATCAATTTAATTTAGGCGAATTTAACAAAAATAACCCAACCTTTGATAAGTCTTCCAAAAATAACCCAACTTTTTAACTTGAACATTAATAATCCAACCTTTGCATTTTTGTCACAAAAATATCCCAAAACCTCACCTACACAATTTTTTTACCAAATATTGAGAAAGGATATTTTGTAAAATAATTTTATAAATCTTTAAAGTCTATTTTGTGATTATAAATACAAAAAAATTGATAACAAAAAATCTGGAAAAAATAAATTCCTTAATTAAACAATGAAAAATTCATTAATAAGACAAATATATAATTTTTTGAAAAGAAATAAGATAGATTTTAAATTAGTAGAAATACTTATGAGAGAGAGAATTTTTTTTAATAAACCCCCAATTTTGAGGAATCCAAAAAATTTTAAAACCATATAATTTACGTCTTTTAGGATTTGGGTGTTGATTTTCGCAGTACATTTTTTACTCAATACAGTACACATTTTCCCATTTTACCCCTCTCATTTTCTTACTTCATCTCTTTTCCTCTCCTTTCCTCTCTTTTCCACTTAGTGTACTGCATCAAACAAAAAATCTACTACATTCAGGTAACCACCAAGGACAATTAGCAATTGAATTCATGTGGGTTATTATCACCATAGGAGTAAATCAATGGTCATAACATGTTCTAAGTTCTAACAATTATCATTGTGGGCAAATATCATTAACAATAACGCTACGGTAATTGGCAATTGAATTTCTGGATTTCATTTATACAATGTAACATTGTAACTGATGCGTCTAGGCTGCCCATTGTGCTGCTTATTCTTCGCCGTCCCCCACTCACACCACTAATCCACCACCACTCAACAACCAATCTCCCAAATTGATGATTTACAATTATCCACAAACCCTAAATTAACCCAAAGTAGTAAAAATAACATAAAGGAAAAACATAATTTGATCCATGATTGTACAATTAATAAATTAAATACATATTTTATGTTCAAATTATCATCCGTAATTGAAAAAATATGATTAACTTACGATGTGATTTATTGGTAATTGAGAGAATTAGGTTTAGAGAGATTTTAACATAAGGGTATACAAATGGAAAATATTAAACAAAGAGTACTGAGTTGAGTAAAAAATGTACTGCGAAAATAAATTACGTAAGATTTTTGTAACATAAAAGCAAATGTTGATTATTCTTGTTAAAATCAAAAGGTTAATACTTGACAAACGTTTGGTTATTTTTGTTAAATTAGCTTTTAATTTATTTAGAGTTTTGTTAATTTAGATATTGAATAACAAAATTACATATCTACCCTTAAACCTTTGGGGCAAAACCGAAATTTTTTATTTTATTTTCTTATTTTTATTTTATTATGGTGGCGCCGAAATTTAGTGCCACCGGATGACGCCCTATCGCTATCATTCATCTATAGTGAGACTAATTGTACAGTATGATGCCGTCCCACATAATAATTACCGTATATATAAGTAAGAAATAATAGTGCGTCTTGCTGCAGACGGGCCTTTTTGGTCTGAAATAATAAAACGAGATTTTGTAACCATTTTAAGTTAATTGTGACCACTATTGAAAAACCGGTTACCATAAGCTGTAACACTGCTTATACCATTGTAGTTACATTTAACTATAAAATGGTCACATATACCCATCTGAAAAATAAGACGAAAAGTGTTCGTATGAAACCAGAATTTCTGAAGGAAGAAAAAGACCCAGCTAAAACCCCACGCTCTATCAGGCTCACAAGTGACACCTATAAGTTATAGGCAAAAAAAACCAATAGAAGCACAATTCTTGGCTTTTTGTTGTTTGTTGAACATAGTGTCCAAATGAGTAGGCTTCTATTAAAAACCCTCTTCTTCAACTCTCTGTTTCTATTAACAATTCCAATTGCACTACTACAAATTGCAGCAGAACCCTTATTCTACCCAGTTGAAGGAAATGACCCTTTAAATCTAACCTCTAATTCTAGAGAAGTAGCAGAATTTACAAGTAAATGCAACATTTTTCAAGGAAAATGGGTATTTGATCCTTCTTACCCTCTTTATGATTCTTCAAGCTGCCCATTTATTGCCTCGGAATTCAACTGTCAAAGCAGACCTGATAAATATTATCAGAAATTTAGGTGGCAGCCCTTTTACTGTAATTTACCCAGGTACATTTTCTGTAAATATATGCATCTTTTAGTTTTATTTTTATGCTCCCTTCCGACGGCGGAGTCAAGTTTTTAAGTCAGAGGTAAAAGAGTAATATTACAAGGGGAGCTCGAAAATTTTCGAATTTTTCTAACGTCAGCGGGGATGAGCGCCCCTGCTAGCCCCCCTCGCTCCACCACTGTTGCTCCCTTCGTCTCTGTTATTTGTTTACCTTTTTTTTATTTTTTTTAAAAAGTATTTTAATTAAAGTTAAATAAATAAATGAGACGAAAGTGTAAAATTTGAATTATTTTAATTAGTGAAGTGAAATAGTAAGATAGATAAAATGCAGGTTTAATGGGTTGTATTTTCTGAGGAAATGGAGGGGAAAAAAGATAATGTTTGTAGGAGATTCATTGAGTATGAACCAATGGGAGTCCTTGGCTTGTATGATTCATTCTTGGGTTCCTAATTCTAAGACTTCATTCATTAGGGAAGGTGTTCTTACTTCTCTTACTTTTCAGGTAATCTTTTCTTATTTTTGCTTTACTTTCAACTTATTGTTTCATCTGTCTCAATTGTTTGTGTACCCTCAATTAAAAAATCTCTTAAAAAAAGGGAAAAATGCATTGCAAATTTGCAATAGTTTGAAAGACAATTTTATGGGTTTGTGCCTGGTCATTGTTGGGTCGAGTACTCAGTGTTATTATTGGGTAATATGTAGGTCGGGTTCGGTACGAGTAGTTAAGAAGGATCTACGGTGGACAATAGGTCCAGATTCGTCCTTCACAATCGATATTGCACTGTTCTTTGTAACTCATTTGTTGTATAAATGACGATTAGTTCGAAGGAGTACGTACATACCCCAATCAATGCCTTGTTTTCTACTTAATTGAAGAATGGTAAATAATCCGTTGGATTTATGGAATAAAATAATATAACGCCGAATTGTTAAAAGGAAATCATGAAACTTGTCTCATCATACAGAAAATCAATCACACTTATATTTCATATGCAATCTTTTTCAAAATTTCTAGTGGGGTAACAAGCATTCAATCGTGCAGCTGGGCCACCCATTCATTGCCTTTAATCCTTTAATGCTCTCATTTTCTTAGTTCTGTTTCAAACTTTTGAATTTATATAATCATATCTGCATTTTTCCTTGATTATTATTATGCATAGTTAGCGCTGGCAAAAGCGAATTAGACTCCATAAGTCTTGCGAAAGACGAGTAACATTTCATCACAAGTTGAAAATGGAGTAAAATGTGACTATTTAACACGAAAATGTAACTATTTTTGATAAAAAAAGTTACCAGAATAACTTTCTAACTTATACGGAGTATCAGTTTGTCATTAAAATGATCATATTTTCGTCTTAAATGGGTCACATTTGGCCCGTCTGAAGCAGTTCAGCTTGTCATGAAAACCTATAGGCACCAATTAGTAATCTCAACTGCGGCCGGGTGGGGATGGGCGAGGCCCCTAGCCCCCTAGCTTGAACTCAATTTAACTAAAAACTTGGAAATGTCAAATGTGTATTGATTGTAATGTTATAAACAATACTTGTATGTAACATTATTAAACTTAAAACTCAATTCTTTAATAAAGAAAATCATCATCATGAGAATTGAGAAATTGATTGTAAAAGATATAAGGACGTAACAAGGTGACATACTCATTAATTTTTGCTTGGGATTGAATGGACCACGAAATATGGGAGTGATGTAGAGAATTGAATATAATGACCAAAAATATACTTCGTAGTAAAGAAGAATCACGTGTAATATCTCAGGTTTCACCTAAACATATGTCAGTACTTCACTATTCTACTACGGAATACGGATGCAGATTATTGGTAGTCTTAAACAAAACTCACCCAAGACTATCAAAGTTTATTGGTAAATTGTTTTGAATCGTGAATTGAACTTGGGCAGGGTCTGACCTTACAACCGTCTTTCTGAGTTTCATATACATGAGTTACGAATGTATTATGTTTGGATTTTCATTCTGTACATGGAATAAATATTTGGGAAATGTATGGAATGGTCAGGAATATGGAGTAACACTGATGTTATATCGGACACCATATCTAGTCGATCTTGTGAATGACAAGGTTGGGCGTGTATTGAAGATTGATTCCATTAGAAATGGTAACGCTTGGAAAGGAATGGATATGTTGGTTTTCAATTCTTGGCATTGGTGGACTCACACCGGTCGAAACCAGCCGTAAGTTTATTTTTTTAAGCCATTTTAAGTTAAAGACGGTTTTAAATAAGAAATGGTGCATCGTTTTAGATGGCAGAAAGAGATTCCTCCTAATCATGTAGCTTTCCCAGAAATTCTACAAAGTAATAATGACATGCAAGTGAGAGAGTATAGGACAACAAAATTGACAAATGATGGTAAATTGATTTTGATAAAGTTAAGGCAATGAATCTGACAGGAAATTGTGGCGCAGGTGGGACTATATCCAAGATGGAAACAAATTGTATAAAGATATGAATCGTATGATTGCATATTATAAAGGACTAACTACTTGGGCTAGATGGATCAATTACAACGTCAATCCTGCTCAAACTAAAGTCTTCTTTGTCGGCATTTCCCCTTCACACTATGTGTAAGTTTTTATAACTAGTAAAGACTAAAGACGGGTGAAGTTATTATTTCATAGATATTGACAAAAAATGCACAGGGGAAGCGATTGGAACGAACCGAGCAGTACATGCTCAAGCGAGACAGAGCCATTCTCAGGGACGAGGTACCCGGGTGGTATGCCATTAGCTTGGGTGGTAGTGGAGAGAGTATTGAGAAGGATGAAGAAACCAGTATACTGGGTTGATATAACAATGCTATCAGAGTACAGGAAAGATGCACATCCATCAGTATATAGTGGCTTACAGAAGGGCAAAGATTGTAGTCATTGGTGTTTGCCTGGTTTGCCTGATACTTGGAACCTACTTCTCTATACTGCCCTTTTCGGTTGATCATTTCTATTTCCTTCTTTCAAACCAATCTCTCCAGACTCGCTTTTGATGTGGCTAATTGTAATTTTCATTCATTTCAACAAAACATGATCTCATCTCACATTTAGTAGTTTGTTTTGTTTTGACAACAAATACCAAACTAGGTTAGAATTTATTGAATTGGATCAAATTATTGTGGGATTCTTTTTAAAAACTTTTAGTATGCTCATCACTCATCAGTTGGTTCAGTTTTTATATTAGTATTCGAAGCTCTAAACATAACCAAGGTCTCTATGATAAAATGAGTAAATTTTCGACTCCCATTTTTAAACCATTAGAGTCCAAGGACATCATCAATCCCAACCAGAACCAGTAACCAAATCCGATAGCCTTCACTGAAATTTTCATTCTATATTCGAAAATACACGTCTATTGCTAACCTGGACCAAAAAGGACCCTAGCTAGTAATGATCCAAACCCATGATGGCGTTTCCTGCTGCGACTTCGACAAATATCAGAGTCAAATGAACCAAAGTTTGCCAAGTTTTGGTACATCATTCTGTAAATCATGTACTTCCCAAAAATTTGTACAGATTATTTTTTTTTTTTTTTTTTTTTTTTTTTTTTTTTTGTAAGGTCGTCTTCATTTCTATTCTTAATTTTGATTCTCCATGAGGTTTGCAAAATAGTATGCATCTCGCTTGTAAATTTCTTTACCAGAGAGCAGTCACAGACTAAAACCCACAAAATCAGTAACTTTGACAACATTATTATTTTAGTGTCTTGAGAACTCCTGAAAGGGCAACAGGGATTATTCCAGCCACAAACTTATGATCGAAAACATGACGAAGATGAATTAGAAGCAAGTACCAATATAAGGTACAGCACATTTGTATATGCATATATTTTTCATTGCAAAACTAGCTATGTGCCATTTCCTATCGTACATACATCTACCAAACCTACAAAGGAGAATCCCAGTTTAAACTAATGGTCTTCCTAGTGAAATCCAAAACATTATCCGCCTACTGTCCTAGGGGATGTTATCAAACGTTGATCACTTGATATGGAAGCATAGGTCGACGCTCAAAAGACGACGACCATATGACTTTCGTAAGTCATGTTCTAAAACCGTGTGTCAATATTTAATAATCATAATTTACATCACGTAGGACCGGTGCTGGAACTAGCATTTTCAGTTTCCATGGCAATAACATGGGCGAGCCTGTCGTATACCTGCCAATGATTATGAACTGATGATCATCATTTCAGGTAAAAAGAAGAATACAGTGCATGAACTTATGTGTATACAAAAGCGGCCTAACAAACCTCCGAAAGCTGCTCTTTGCAATGAGTATCGACACTTGCTGGATCATACCTACAAATTACCGTATATGTTACTCCTAAGGGATCGCTTGGAATGGGAGTAATTATTAAGAGAGTAATAGAGGCTAAAATAAGAAGAAATGGAAGGGAGATTGGTGGTTTGTGGTGGTTGTGGAGGGTGGAAAGAGGTGGTGAGAGAGGAATTATTACCTCCATATGGAGGTAATGCATTACTTGAGGGGAGAGGTGGGTAATTATTACCTCCTTAATGGATAGACTATTACACTATCTTTCTCCATTTCTATCTCCAACCTATTTAAGAGATTTTGAGTTTAGATGCACTAAGTAAATGAAACAAAAGAACAAATTTTCCATGTGTCAATATTTTTATTTTTTGTTTAGTTTTACTGAAACGGTTTGTTTGGTTCGGTTTAAGTGGTTTTCTAAAATAGCGAACTGTAACCGAACCGTTTCCATGTCAAATTTAATGGTTCGGTTCACCGAGCCTAAAAATGCACGGTTTTTCTATTCTTTTGGTTCGGTTATTGCGGTTCGGTTTGTTTTGAACACCACTAATCTTAACAACACAAAATGACTATTTCTGGATGGATCACAACCTTATTCCAGTACTTTCACGGCCCTTACCTGTGGTGCCGACGCCGTAAATACCAAGCTAAATACCATTCAGAATGGATAAGTTCATAAGTTGCTTACCAATGACGGGGTAGTCCAGCCTCATCTCGTGCTGAATGATTGAAAGGCCCTTTCAATACCAGATCATACTCCTTTAGTAAGTCTGCATTATGATAACATGCATTATAGAAAGATAATTGTATATGCAACATGACCTATTTTACCTGAAACTTGGTAAAGGGTGTCGGATAACAAATAAAGATACCTTACCCGAATGTTGGACTTGTCATGCCCGAAATTTCGTAACGGGGACTGTCCCGAATTGAAGATACGGTGACGCCGTGATGGGATCACATTTCAAAGCCAAAATTAATTTCAAATCCGAAATATTTTTAGTTACATTGAAGTCCCTTGGTTTCCGGATTATATATATAGTATTGATAGGAGCATAATAGGAGAAATGTTCAATTGTCCATATCCTCAAGTGTGGTGTCCGACAAGGGTAAGGCCCTAAAGTGAAGAGTCCAAGTAACATACATGCATATGCTCCTGAAATTGTGAATAACCAGGTCAATACCATTACCTTTGAAAGTTGAGCAAGGGACACGACCCATCTTTTGACATACTGAAAAGAACCAGTAGACTCCAACAGCAACATGTGCAATTTCCTCCTCCGATATCCTAGACACGATTTCTGATGTCCGTTTATCTCCAAAACCCATCATCTTCTTAACTAGCCTTGGTCCTGCATCAAGTCCCCTGGCCTCCTACGTACACAATAGGAAACAAGGGTTAGTGAAGGCTGATAAAGATGTGGCATATTTATAGCCTAATACAAGATTAAAACTATAGGAGTTACATCAACAAAAATGAGAGAAAAAAAATCAACATAGAGCTCCTTGCTAATGTAGGAAGATAGACTATCATCATTTTTAAAAGAAAAACGCAATTGAGTCATTAATTTGTCGAAGAAGTGATATTACATTAATATACAGGAAGCTGAAGTGAAAATGAGGAGGATTTTGAGACCATCTTCACTAAACATGACAGTTAAATATATGAGCATGTAACCAAAACCAAAGAGAAAATAAGTGAGATGAGAACCGTCAAAGGTTAGAAGAAAGGGAGATATTAAGCAGAACTTCTTAATACTCAATCTCTACAGAGTTGCTAAGAGCTTGTCATAAAGAGAGTGCGAGTCTTAACTTTCTCCACCTGAAATCTTTACTGTCTATGAATAGATTTCCTACTTCCCTTACTGGGTTGTCCATGAATAACCTCCCGATTTCTTTCTCAGGATGCATAAAAAACACCCTTCTTGGAATTTAATGTTACCAGTAAGAGTCTTTACAGAGTACACAAGAGAAACGGAAACCGAACTGTAAGGGACATGGCCCATGGGACCCAGGGGTCTTGTGCAGAAAATTCAGACATCAAGCCGATACGATGAAAGTATATGTTCTCAAGCAAGATCAAGAACGTGCATCTTAATAAACAATAACATGGGAAAACAGCATTGAAGACGAGAGAACCTGGACAAGTGGAATTGTTGCCAAACGTGCAGCTACATTGTCAGATGACTTTTCGCACTCTCTCCACAGTAAATTATGAGCCGGCATGTCTCCATAGCTGCTCACAGGGAGAATGGAAAATCAAAAGGCAAATGTAAAATCCATGACTTGAATTAACAGTTGCAAAAAAATTCGATCAAGTCAAAGAAGACACGGTGAGTAGTCAGCACCTAAATCCAAGCTCTGACAACCTCTGTGAGCACCAAGCGAAATGACGACTCTCGTCATCAGCAACATGCGCAAAATCAGCAAAGAAACCCTCACCAAGAATGTCCAAGTAGGGAGAAAAGCGGACAACGGTGTCCCAGGCCAAGTCAATAGCATTAAGTTCCACATGAGCTAAATTATGAAGCAGATAAGCATTGAGAGGCAAGCCAGAGTCTTTAACAGCTGGGATTTCTCTTGGAGAAACCTTCATTTAAAAACACGGGTAACGCGAATATATGAGTCAGTATAAAGGAAAACAACCAATTAGGAATAATAGTTAGACTCCATCAGCCTGATGATCTGTACTACTACTAACTCAAATAAAGATAATTTCAGGAGGGATCAAGAATATGATATAAAGTTTTCGCCTTCCTTCATTTGGACTCAACTGGCAACATAATTCAGAATGATAAAAGAAAGGTTGCCCTAAATTTTCTAATGCTTATCAAATTAAGGTGGCATGAGCCAGCTATTGAGTCATTTGTTTAACTTTGGTTTTGGCAGAAAGACCAAGGAAAAGGGAGGGGACCATTTGTGGTGGTTGTTAACTTGTTACTCCTTAGTTGATGACAAGTGGACCATAATGGAGGTGTATGATCAAATTACCCATAAAAAACAACCTTGATAATATAGAAATGTAAACAAATGAATGAGACACCTAGGGAACAAGGTAAACAAATGTTCGGGATGGAGGGAGTATCCAGTATTGCTACGTTCCTAATAGCCAAACTATTAAAGAAGGGTATGTAATACATAAGTTCCAATAATTCCTGAACAAACATCTATTGATTGGATATGGATAGAATAAAACATACAAGGTTCGGCTTAGTGGGGCGGGCGGGGCGAGACGGGGGGTCGAAAACCCCAATTGGGAGGTCCCCAGAGCGCCATTTGGAGTAAGCAAAGTGAGAAAGTTGTGATTTAGAAAGAGGATCAGAAGTAGAAAGCACCAAAGCAGCAAGTTGGGACAAAGATGAACAAGACCCAATTGAGATTTGAAGATGTTGAGGGTTTAATGGAGGTTGTGGACCAATTGGGCCCCATATCCGATTGTGATCAATTGGGTTGGATCTCCATTGTTGGAGGCCTGACCATTGCTTGTATTGTGAAGAAGAAGAAGAAGAAGAAGATGTGGTGGAGGAACTGAAGGGTTTGAAGATGTGTTTGGGGATAGAAAGATTAGGGGATTTGAGTTTGGCGGGGTTTAGCATTCTTCTCTTACTCAAATGTTCATACTACTTCAGACTTCACACACACTAGACAAGTACCGCAACAACGGAAGATACTCAAGGGTAGACTGTCAAACGGGCCAATCGGGTCAGACCAGTTCCGATCGGGTTATTTCGAGTTTGTCAAATTTTCGGTTAGATCGGGTCGGGTCATTTTGGGTTACAGACCTGTTTTGGGTTTGTTTGTTTCGAGACAAGCGGGTCGGGTCATCTTCAGATCAATGGTTAAGAGAGAAAAAGCAATTTTAAGTCTTTTTGAGTCAATTAAAGTTATGTTTTGTTGGTTTATTTTCGGGTTGAGTGGTTTTAGATGGGGTCATTTTTTGGGTCGGATTTGTTACGGGTCGAGAAAGCTCGGGTCATTTTCGGGCCGAGTCGAATTAATTCGGGTTTCGGGTCACATTCAGGTGCTATAGTTCGGGTCAATTTTGGGTCTCAAGTCCGCCTTTTCGGGTCGAGTTAATTTTGCCAGGTCTACTCAAGGGGACGTTTGGTTTAATGTTTAGGAATGAAATGAAAAGGAATAAGGGCACTAGTAATAAAGGTTCATTAAAGATTTATAGGATGATTTGTCCGCTATTTTAGAGGCTCTTTATTGTTAGACATAAGTGTTAAGGTTCATTGATGAGAGCGGTTATAATATTTTATACAAGTTTGTGTTTTTGATTGTGCGGTATGGTGGGTTCTATGAAATAAATTTTTATGAGGTTTGTATATTAGTGTGTAGAGATTTGTTGTTCAAGAGATTTGTACTTTGAGTGATGTGACGTAGAACAAATTCATTTGAGTTTGTCTATTACTACACTAGTGCCATAAGTATAACACCCTTTATTTTTATTACTCCATCCTTTAAGTAATTCGAATTTAATCTCTCATATTCTCTCTTATTTCCCAGAACAAATTTCCTTGTTTTTTTACTTGCTATAACAGGTGAAAAATGACGTGGCCACTAATTTTATAGGAATAATCTATCATATGGGTGACCTGCTTAAATTAATCCATCCTTTAATCTCTCCTATAACCATCATGCATTTTTTACCACCCAATCACCATTACGTTCGGCGGTTGAAGCGACGGTGGCGGAAGAGCCTTCTTATGATGAGAATTGAGTTGAGAATGTTGGGAATGAGAATAGGAATTTGGAGAATATTGCGTCTCCGGAGAAGGTAGCTAAAGGATTATTGTTGTTGTTGTCGTCGTCGTCTTGGTTTGGTGGTGGCGTTGTGGTGGTTGTTGTGGTGGGGTCTTTGAAGGTGGGGAGTTTTTGGAGAGGTGATCAAAGAGGGTGATGTTGTTGTTGTTGCATTGTTGCTGCAATAATGACATTTTAGTTTTGATTTGAGTTTTGATTGTTTTGGATTGATTTTACATATCCAGTTTGTTATGCAGGTTAGGACGATTTAGTTGCAGGGTTGTGTTGCCCATTGATAAGGTTGGAATTGAGAGAAGAAAAGAAAAGAGGACAAGAGAATGGAGAGAGTCGGCGTCGGAAGAGTGACCGCATGAGGAGTATTAATAGTTCAGATTATTATGAGATTAAGTATAATTTTTTTTTTGACAGCGGTAAAGAAAGAGTTTTACATTCTAGTGGTACGGTTCACTAAACCGTACCTATAAACTACAACATAAAACACTAATGAACTAGTACGAACATAAGCTAAAACAAGGTACGGGTTGCATCGGTTAACAACATCGTGTTGATGGCGTATGACGTAAGTCTGAACACGCTCTTCGAAAACAATATCTACCACATTCTCAAAAGGATGAGCAGCGCTGGCCAAAGGAAAACACCCATGCTTGTTTGTCTTGATTGATGGAGCCTCGGAAAAATACCTGCAACAAGACCCAAAAAAAGGTCTCGGAGATTCATCTCCTTGGCTTTGAAAATCTTCCTCATAAAACCAACGAGCCTCCACACACTCATTTTTACTCATCTTAAACGATACAACCTCAGAGAAATACCTGCAACAAGACCTAAAAGAGCGTCTCGGAGATTCATCTCCTCGGTTGTGGTACACATCATCTGGAAACCAACAAGCCCCTTGACCCAACGAAAGAGAACAAAGTGCACTTACGCCCCAAGGACGTAGAAAGGAAAGGTGGAAAACAGACCACAAAAATCTGTCTCCAAAGGAGAGCAAACTCCTACACTTTGGAACACACCCCCCGTTGACCAGAACCTCGTAGCCAAGAAAATCGAGTAAAAAGGTAGATAACAAAGGGAGAAACCACTTGAACATCCCCCTAACCAAAACAAACTCAGAGGACCAAAGTAAGTTGGGCTCAACACAGACCCGATGCAAAGTACCCTTCATCCTAATTAACCCGGTGGTAAGGGGACAGGACACCCAAGACCAACAAGAGCTTATTATTTGAAAAAGCAAAAAACACACTAAGACGAAAAAACACATTAGTCAAAGGAGACACCACCGCAACCGACACAACCAAAGGACCGGACTCCACCCTACCAAGCACGCCTCCACCGACTGACACCCACAGCTTTACTCCAAAAAAAAACGAACCCCACAGCCCATCTATGAGAAGCACGGCAGACCCAACAAAAAACGAACCCCGAAAAAAAAAGCTAAGACTCCAAATTCCACAACGAACCCCCCAGGACCATCGGCTACATGCTACAAAACCAACCCAGCCAACAACACAAACCGACAAACCGAAACCGGACAAGGGACGATCAGTGGGGAAAGGGGCGAGGGGAAGGGGGAAACACCAAAAACGTCCCAGGGCCACCACCACAAACCAAGAGAACACCAAAACGACAACCAGACCAATACCAGACACCGAAAAGTCGACACCAATCGTGACGGACCAAACCAGACCCATAGAAAAGACGGTAACATTCAAGGACATAGAAAAAGGCGAACAACCTTGATTGGCCAGCATGTCCTTCGATGACAGGACAGGAAAACGGAGGAACGGAACGACCTCAGCGCAACCACACCAACAACAAACCGGTCTACCGGACGAACAAGACGGAACACACAAACCGACACCACAAGGAGGAGTGAAAGCAAGCTCAGATCGGAACCCAGTGGAGGCGTATCGCCGGAAATAGGTTCAAGGAGGAACCCATTTCCGGCGATAGAGAGGAGGGAGCACGGGAGGATGTGTGTGGTTGGGGGTGGCGGCGGCTTAATCAGAAAATTAGGGTTTTTGTTGTTTTGTTTTTAGAGAGGGATGAGAGGTGTTTTTAGAGAGAGGTTCTCCGTGTGTTCGAGGTATTATAATTGGGAGTATAATTGGGAGTATTATAAGTAGGTGTTTATTAACCCTTAAAAACATAAGGTAACCTGTTGTTTAGGTTGCCGATCACTCTAGTGTGTTCTCGGAAGGAAAGGGGGATAAGAGGGATTAAATTCGGATTACTGAAGGGATGGAGTAATTTAAGCAGACCACCCATAAGATGGATTATTCCTATAAAATAACCTTATTTTTATTAGCTTATTTATGTAATTTATCCTTAGTACGAAATATTTTATAAGAGAAATTTGAAATTTCCATCTAACCTCCTTTTTAGCCTTCAAAACAATTATTGTTTCGATTTTTCATCATCGCGTAATTCTAATCCCGCTTCGTATTTTGGCCCGTAATTCCTCATCCGGACTCCGATTAAGGCAAAATAAAAACCTAAATTTATTATTTTTTCAAGCCCAACGGAATGGTAATGTCATGCTCGGTTGGTGTTAAAGGCCTTTATAAATTCATAATATCCATTGTACACCCCAAGCTACTCCTATAATTGCTCTTATAAACAAATAAATAAGAAAAATTTTTGGGTACACTTGGTGTACAAGATTATCGTACACCCTAACCAATGATAAACCTTTAATTATATTTCACATAGATTTTGCTTTATTATTTATGTAGAATTTGAGTAGTTCTAATAATCGTATTGACTAAGGTGTACATGACGTGGTATCCCTGGTGTATTCAAGAATCTTTCAATAAATAAAGATACTCCTCCATTATTTGTGGAAGTAGCTGGTCTTGACTCTATTGTTACCACAAGTCATCCATTATTATGAAGGGTATAAGTCCTTATCAGTTCTTAGTCTTCTTACACACTTGTGCCTTGTATATGCTCTTCCTTTATGGGTGAATAAAGATGTACCCTTTCTTCTAAGAAAAAAATGGGCGGGGTCTTAGTTAAGGTGACCCTTACTTAGGATGGTCTAAACTCTAAAGTGTTTCAATTATCACAAATTCTTAAGTATCCGTCTATAATGAAAGACGGGCCAAATATAATACCACTTTTTTAATAGGACAAACAATAAGTGGGGTGGTGATGGCAAAAAATGTCACCACTTTCATTATATTTGACTCGTTTATAACAATAGACGGATATACCCGTCTATAGCAAGACTAATTGTTCAATTATTTGTTTACCCTCCTTTTTGGGACAGTTTTAAAAGAGTAATTTGTTCACCCATTCTTATTTTGATTTACTTGTCATCTAATAACACTAGTTATAGATAGTCCTTTCTTATTTCTTTGTTTTTTCTTATGTCAAAGTAAAGATAAACAAATAATTTGATATGGATGACGTAATTTTATGCACCTAATTAGAGATAAACGTACATTCGTTTAGAAAAAGTAGCGACATATCAAAATTGTACTCCTCAATCCATTTTCTAAAGACTTTTATTTTCGTATATGCTAAATCCTACACATTAATTTACTTAATCCTACATATTTTGCCTCTTTTTTCCCATATACCGACCCTTCACTTTAAAAAAAAAAATTAAAGAATACAAAATAACTAAAAAAAAATTAAAAAATCCCCAAATGCCCCAAATCCCAACCCCGACAACTCTCTACCCACCCTAGCGCCGACCAACTCCACCACTACCGTGCCGTCTACCCCTATATCCGCCGTCAATTCAAGCTCTTCCCCGCTCATCACCCACGACCACCATCACCTCAACCCCTTAACCGTCGCCGTCTACCCAACCCCTTACTGTCGTCGTTGACCTTCCTCTAAATCATCGTCGGTTTTCTGGTGGGGCGGCTTGAGTGGCGGCGTCCTAGTGTAGGGAAGGGTTGAGTGCGTCGTCCTTGTGCAGGGAAGGGTTGTGGCGGTGTACGCTTCCACGGAGGGTAGTGCCATACGGGTCGGTGCGGACATGGGTATGAGGAAAGGTAGTCGCCGACGCTAGAGGGTGGTGAGGGAGGATGCCGGAGCAGGGACTGTGGTGGGAGAGTCTGCCTGTGCAATTGATTTATTAGGGTAACAGTTCTCTTGTTTCTCTCTCTGGTTTCACTCTTGCTAGGGGTTGAGAAATGAGAAGGATATATTCGGAACAAGGGGGAAAAGTGTGCGGGATTAAGCAAAATGATGTGCGGGATTTAGCACGTCCCTTTATTTTTAGGCTATTCATTTGTAATTTTTTTTTTGGTGACGAGGGAACCCGCCGCAGTTACTATTTTTGATGCGCACTGGGTAAATCCTCAAGTGTACGTAATAGCCTGCAAACCACGTATTCAGGTAAGCCACTCGCGGATGACAGATTCAAAATCTATTAGGCGCATAGACTCATTTGTGAACTTTTAACTTTTGAATCTTTCCTCATTTATCTTTCATTTGTAAGCATCATGATATTTGATCCCAACTTAACTTCCAACTTACATTTTGGACCGTACATGATAAATCATCTTATATTTTGTGCCAAATGATTGAATGATTATGAACAATAAAACTGGACAGAGGGCCTTTATTGGAACGTTTTTATCATAACAAGATTCTTATATATTATCATTACAGTATACATGACTTATTGTTGAAAAGATGAATTAATACCATTAATCAAATGACTATTAAAATGCGATAGATGAGTAATACACTATTACATAATTCTCCATAATCAAATAAAAGAACGTCGTGACTTCTTGATCACTTTCTACATTATATATGCATGCATGCTACTATTTTCGTATGAAACTAAGACCGATCAAATGTAAACATTTTACGATAAAATCTAAAATATTTTCTGATAAAATGTTACCACCAATTTTATATTAAAAAATAACCATTTTAGTTATAGAGTATAACATTTTATCATTAAATGGATACTTTCTAGTAAAAAATGTTGACATTTTTTTGTCTTAGTCTTAAGATAAGCTAAGACGGTTTTAAGGAAGTCCAACTCTAAGTAAATGTTAGAAATGATTAATGATGGTGAGCATCAGGGCCACCAGGGATAAACCTATTTGGATCAATTCTACCTCTTATTGAATCTTCTCCGCCGCTTTCAAACATTTCTTGTAAACATCTCACCTTTAAACGTAACTCGGCGATTGCTCGTTCTGAGTCGAAGTGTTGATCGTCGTCGAGTTCAAGTGTTAATGGTCTACTATATGACGACCTTGTCAACATTATTAGTAGTAGGACAATAACTACCAAAAACTTCAAACCCGCCATTATTATTGCACTTGCACTCTACTATTTCCTCTATTAATCTTGTAATTTCCTTACGTTTAATTTAGTTGAATTGTAGAATGAATATATATAGTCTTACAACATATTCCCTCCTTTTATAGTAACGTTTTCATCATTCTTTATTTTTTTGACAATTCTAAAGAGCTGGCATTCTCGTCATACATTTTGTACGTATGTATGTACTAGCTAGTATATGATTATAGTATAAATTTCCAAAGGACAGTATAGAAGAAGGACCTTTGATTTGAAAATGCCTAAACTTTTACATACTTTACTAGCTAGTTTTAATTAACACCTGATTGTATTTGTTTATCCAAACAACAAGTAAAGATAAACAAATAAATAAGACACTCAGAAATAAAATATGTAAACAAATGACTGAGACTAATAATGGAGCATTATATCTATATGCAGCTAAATGCCTAAATAGTCCAATAACCCATTTGTTTTGGACGTACGGAGCGTAACTTGAGGTTTCATGTCCTATCCCTTCTACTTGATGGACCCGTTTTTAGTTTAAAACGGATATACCCATCCGAAACAAGAATTTAAATATCGGTAAATGGGTTAGATAAATAACTCATCAAGATATATAACACAAATGGAGGGGCTCTGAGAGGTCAAAATAAAGTTAAAGCCGGTCACAAACAAGACATTCCTGTATGAGTCATAATAGTACGGATAAAGGTCGGTGTGATTAATAAAAATGTTGGCCACACTAACAAAATATAAGCTTATCAAACTCCTGAAAGGACACTCACTTTAATTTCATGGCGACTTGCACAACTCGATCTCTCACGTTTTGTTGGAGTTGCCATGTTCATCCTAACATGTTTAAAGTTTTAAAATAGGTTTCGGCGTTAAAGATCATGCTACAAAACAAAACATTAACAGATCACTCACTGTCATAGTGACTGTATAACGTATTTCCATTAAGGTTTTGGCTTTGATTACGTAAGTAGAGTCAAACTTAATGATAAACATAAGAACTAGAATTGTTGATGTATTTGAAAAGGCGGCGTAATCACTTATGGATCCTTTAGTATGTCAATATAATAAAACATTGCACATTCTATGAAATGTATTGGCAAAGCTCAAGAGGACGTAATGACTTATGGATTCTAAAGGATTGTTGAATGTTGAATTCATGTATTTGAAAAGGTAGCGTTAGATTGCACTTTTTTTTTTTTTTTTTTTTTTTTTTTTTTTTTTTGTAAAATAACTTCAGAGTTAAGTACTTAAGCGTGCTTGGTTAGTAGTAGTCTTAGGATGGGTGACTTCGTGAGAAGGTTTTCGGGATGCACATGAGTGAGAACAAAATGCGCTGGAAAGGACCTATGTTGATTTGTGGGCCATATATACATAATCTGTCGAGCTACCATAAGTGACCGCTAATTGTTCTCCTATTATATTTAAACAATCTTACTCATATCTTAATCTCTTTTTATGAGACAGAATTCAAGATATATGAAGAAACCCAAGCTAGGAGATGAAGATGTATACAACAGTAGACGAAGACTTGAAGATCAACTATGAAGATATGAAGACATAGAAGAATTATATGAATATGTATGAAAGAGTAATAGAAAGATTATAGAACTATATTGATTGAATTGTAACTGTGAATATTATTATTCATCAAAGAAGTAATTTACAATGATATGAGATGTTGGTATTTATAACAACTTCTCTAACTGATATTGATGGGGCATATTCTGCACTCGCTGACCGAGTCAACATATTGAGCAAGGTCAAAGATCAAGAGACAGCAAGTCAACATGTTAGACCGCCTAACCGACGCAGCCTGTCGGCCGGTCACTTGGGTCTCGGTGGCAACCGCCAACCGGGAGACATATATCCGCGTACTCATATCCAAGACCCCTCGGCATGGAGTCAACGGGGCCCGCCGGCCTGCCATGGGTCCCTCGGCCGAGGGTAGAACAGACTTTCCACCTGCTACGCCACTTGGCCCACTTGGCCACTACGTGACAAAAGGTGAAAGTCTATAAATACTCTTCAACCCTCATTGAGGAAAGGATCCACATTCTAACCTAAAAACTCACTATTCATCTGGTATAAACTTCCTTATCTCTCTACAATATAATTTGTCAAGTAACATACAACTTAATCCCTTTAAGTTCACTGACTTGAGCGTCGGAGTGAGTACGCTCGGTGCAAAGCCGAGCCCTCAGTTTGTTCATTGTTTCAGGAGAGACCGAGAGGAAGAGTCAAGGCAAGGAAAGACATCCATTCACCAAGCTTGCGTGGTAAACAGTACTGCTCTGGAATTACACCCGGAACAATTGGCGCCGTCTGTGGGGATAGATACTAGAAGCTAGTCAAATCCCTTACAAAAAAAAAAAAACACAAAACCCACCCAACAAGCTAAGAAGATGTCAAAACAACCAGAGATGGTGCTTGTGGAAACTGAATTCTACCAAGATGACACACTCCACAACTCTGAAATCGGGCAGTCCCCCACCGGCCGTATCACTGATACGACGAACGGGATGCCAAAGGAACAAGATACACCGCTGCCCACCGACCAAATCACTGTCATGGGACATGTGGTTGATGCAGCTAAACTAAAGCTGCTCCTGGACCTAATGGGTAGCACGCCGACTCATACTGTCACGACGACAAGAGCGGCGCACCCCCACAGGAGACCAGGGCCCAAAAAGTGACTCCGAAAAACTTGAACGGAGCATTGGAGGAAGCTGACCAGGTCAAGACGCCGGGGGAGCCCAGAGTGCGTGGTAGACACGAGTCCTTCCCGCACTCGCGGGAGGACGAGTGTCGCCGCAAAGACCGACGAGGCCGCCCCGCAGAGGAGTGAAAGAAGTCCGACTCACCGAGTCGGAGAAGAAGCCCGACTCACCGAGTCGGAGAAGAAGCCCTTCCACCACCACGGGGAGAGGAGCCAGGACTAAGGATGCGAGGAGCCGATCGCCGCATGTCATTCGACACGTGGTCGACTGACCCCTCAACCCCTATGTCCTAGAGGTCCCGGTGCCGACTAAGCTAAAGTTGCCGCCCATATCGTACAAAGGAGAAAGCGACCCAACCGACCATGCCGAGGCTTTCGAGTCTTACATGTCGGTATGGGAGCGACTGATGAGGTTTGGTGTCGAGTCTTCCCAACGACCCCGCATGGGATGGCACAAAGTTGGTACAAGGGGCTACCCAATGGGTCGATATCTTTGTTATGGCGACCTAAGGGACATATTTTTGGCCCAAGATATTCTTGCAATAAGAGAAGGGCCGTCGAGACATCGGATCTCCAGACTATCAAACAGGAGGGAGGCGAGTCTCTCCGAAGTTATGTGAAGAGGTTCGACGCCAAGGTTCAGCAGATTCGTGAGTGAAGCAGCGAACCGGCGGCCTTCGATCGATGAAAGGCCTCCCGAGAGGAGACTTAAAAACGAGCTCATCAAGTGCGGAGGCTCGAACCTAGACTCCGCCGGGGAAGATGGCGACCAAGCCATAAAGGTGGAGCACTATCACAAAACCGGGTAGGCCCCGGCGAGGCCGGGCACTCGAGAGAGTAAGAGCCGCCGGGAGGACAACCCGGATGAAGGACGCCGTGACAATAATAGGTCACGGTCGGACAAGTCCGCCAGAAATGAGAACTCGGCGGGCGCCGGGGAGTTCGGGACCGTACTACCAAAAGCGGTACAATGGTCACACCCCCATGGTCGTATCTGCCGCCAAGGTCTTCTCCCGAGCAAGAACGAGGGTCGAAGTGGGAAAGGCCTCCCAAGGCGAGGGGGACGGTGACACGAGCCGATCGTGAGTACCACGGCCACACCGGTCACTTAACGGACAATCGCCGGCATCGAAGAATGCCATTGAAGAGCCGATCGGAAGGGGAGCCTCAAAGCAAATATGTTGCCGGAGGCCAAAAGACTAATACGGCTCAAATAAAAAGTCCGTCTTTGAACGGATAGGAGTAATCCATGTTGTCATCGGGGACAACGAGAACGGTGGGTCCGCTCATGGGCACAAACGGCACCTGAACGAGCTATATCAGGCCATCAACTTTGTGCCCAAAACAACGATCCCCGCTTCCAACATCCCCGATATGACTATTGGGAAGAAGGACTACGAGGGAGTCATCGCCCCGCACAGCGACCCACTTGTAGTCCACTTGGACATAGCCAACCACCTGGTCAAGAGGTGCCCGATTGACACGGCGCCTACACAAACATTATGTTCGGGAGTGCTTTCTCAATCTCGGTCTCGAAGATTGAGGACTTGAGCCCCCGCACCAATCCATTGTACGATTTTTTCCGGGGCCGGCTACTGGTACCCCAGGGGTCAATCGGGACCGCCGGTGATGTTCGGCGAGGGGAATTCGGCTAAGAATGTCCTATCTGAGTTCGTGGTCATTGACGGCTCGTCCGCCTACAACGTCCTCATAGGCCGAGTCACTCTGAGCGAGGCCGATGCAGTAATGTCCATCCGGGCCCTGACACTGATGTATATCTCGGACCGGGGAAGCGCATAAGCTCGTCTCAAAGGACGAAAAAGACGAAGTAGTCAACGTCCGGATATCCGCGGAGGGTGCAACATGCAATCCCTCAAAGTGGCGAAGAAGTCGAAGAAGGGGAAAAGCCCATCCTTACAACGGGAGAGGGCGACCTCATGGATGCCACTTTGTCGGCATGGTCGAAGGAGCGAGACCGAAGAAGTGGAAATTGACCCGGGCGCACCGTAATCGTCGGTGTCAACCTGGAGCCAAAATTCAGGGCCGCTCTCCTAGACTGCTGAGGAAGAACAAAGACGTCTTCGCTTACTCAGCAGCCGAGATGCCAGGCGTGAGCCGGGAGGTAATTGTTCACAAGCTGAACGTACTCTCCACCGCTCGCCCTGTCAAGCAGAAGATGAGGAACTCCTCAGCCGAGAAGGATGAGGCCATCAAAGTCGAGGTAGATAAATTACTAGCGGCGGGCTTTATCATGCCTTGTACTTATCCTGAGTGGTTAGCTAATGTTGTAATGGTGAAGAAATCATTAGGGGCGTGGAGGATGTGTGTAGATTTTACCAATCTTAATAAAGCGTGCCCCAAAGATTGCTATCCCTTGCCTCGAATAGATAGTTTAATCGACGCCACGGCGGCAGCTACACAATCCGAGCCTGCCGGACGCCTTCTCAGGGTATCATCAGGTATTCATGGCCGAAGAAGACATGCCTAAATGCGCATTCATCACCGGTAACGGCACATACATGTATAAAATGATGCCGTCCGGTTTGAAGAACGCCGGCGCAACTTACACAAGACTGGTGGACAAAGTGTTCCAAAATCAGAAAGGGCGAAACATTGAGGTTTACGTCGACGATGCTATTGTAAAAAGCAAATCTGACAGCGAGTACTTAGACGATTTACACGAGACATTTTGTTCACTGAGGAAATACAAGATGAAACTTAACCCAATGAAATGCAACTTCGGTGTCCGATCAGGTAAGTTCCTCGGCGTGCTTGTCAGCGCCAGGGGAATTGATGCCAATCCAGAAAAAGTCCAAGCACACTTTGGACTGCGGAGCCGAGGAATCGAAAAGAGGTTATGATGTTGACCGGGAGGATGGCGGCTCTCGCCCGTTTCATATCTCGGTCAGCCGACAAGAGCACCCCATTCTTCAAAGTGTTGAAGGGAAATAAAGACTTCAGTTGGGGGGAGGAACAGAGCACAGCTTTCAGGCAACTGAAAGCTCATCTTCAAACTCTCCCAACCCTGTCCAGGCCGATGCTGGGGGAGACGCTATATCTATACATAGCATTTACCTCGGCCACGGTCAGTGCCGTGATCATCAGAGAAGAAGACAAACACCAACACCCAATCTACTTCGTCAGCCATACATTGTTGCCCGCCGAAAGAAACTACCCACTGATTGAAAAAGCAGCCTTTGCTGTCGTCGTTGCCGCAAGGAAACTGAAACCTTACTTCGATGCACATCCCGTGACGGTCTTAACCGACCAACCATTGGAGAAAGCATTGGAAAAATTTGAGCAATCCGGCAGGCTCATCAAATGGGCAGTAGAGCTATCCGGCTTCGGCATTCAATACAAGCCGAGGCCCTCGATAAAGGGACAGGCACTTGCAGATTTCCTGGCCGAGTGCACATATCAAGAAGAGCAAAACCCCGGAGTATGGGAAGTATACACCGACGGGTCCTCCACGGCGAACAGCTCAGGAGCCGGCATCCTTATCATCAGCCCAAACGGGGACGAGTTTGAGTACGCCTTGAAATTTACCTTCTCGGCCTCAAACAACGAATCCTAATACGAGGCGGTGATAACCGGAGTCGAGCTAGCTAGAGCTGCCGGGGCGGAACACATCATTTTGAAAATAGATTCACTTTTAGTGGCTAATCAAATCAGAGGAGAGTACGAGACTCGAGACGACGGGATGGTAAGATACCTGGAAAGGGTAAGAGCTGACACTTCAAAATTGAAATCTTTCCAGATACAATGCATTCCCAGGTCTGAGAACAACCGAGCCGACGCTCTCTCAAAGCTTGCCAGTTCAACCATCAAGAATGTCAGTCGAACCGTGCTGGTGGACATCAGGAATGCCAAAAGCATTACTGAGACCGTCGGCATGGTGGGCGACATAGAGGCCGAGACAACTTGGATGACTCCGATAATGAAGTACAAACTGATGAATGAGTTACCGGAGGACCGCAGTCTCTCACAGAAGATAAAAAGGATCGCAGCAAGGTACTTGGTGTTTAAAGAAGAATTATACAGGAGGTCCGTGATAAGGCCACTCTTGAAATGTGTCGGCCCAGCTGACGTGGAGCTAATACTGACAGAAATTTACGAAGGCATCTGTGGTCATCACATGGGGGCAAGAACACTAGCCCACAAAGCTCTCCGAGCCGGCTACTTCTGGCCCACCATGCTTGAGGATTCCTTTTGCACAGTGGGGAATGGATCTACTAGGGCCATTTCCAACGGCATCCGGAGGAAGAAAGTACTTGATTGTCGCCGTTGACTACTTCACCAAATGGGTGGAAGCTGTCGCGGTACCTGCCAAAACCACGACGGCCGTAAGAAAGGTGATCTGGGAAAATGTCATAACTCGTTTTGGGTTACCCCAAGTCATGGTATTTGACCACGGCCGAGAGTTTTGGAGTGACACAATAATGAACTGGTTGGAAGAACTTGGTATCAAATTTGCATACTCCTCCGTCTACCACCCACAGAGCAACGGACAGGCGGAGGCAACCAATAAAACAATCCTCAACGGTTTGAAGAAGAAAGTTGAAGACCTAAAGGGAAGATGGGCCGATGAACTACCCGGCGTCCTGTGGTCCCTTCGAACCACAGAGAAAGAAGCAACGGGGTACAGTCCATTACACTTAGTCTACGGGTCCGAAGCAGTCCTGCCAATTGAAGCAACGGTGCCGACATTCAGAACGGCCACCTTTAACCCGGTTGAAAATGAGGAAGGTCTGAGAACCTCCCTAGACCTGGTCGAAGAAAGCCGAGATACAAAGACGCCTCAACTTGGCAAAGTATACCAAAACCGAATGAGAAGAGCCTACAACCGAAGAGTCCACAAAAGGGACTTAAAAGTAGGGGATCTAGTCCTAAGAAAGTCGGCCGCCACCAACAAAGGAAACATTCATGGTAAATTGACGGCCAACTGGGAGGGTCCTTACAAAGTGGTTGAAGAAATGAGGCCGGGTACATACCGGCTGACAGATATGGAGGGTGTGCCTTTGATGAGCCATTGGAACACTGACAACCTCAGGAAATACTTTGTATAGCGGCGGAGGTGTCCGAAAACTGTTGTTGGCTCCCCAACGCGTGTTTATATCTATTGAAAAATCATCCAAGTTTTCCATCAAAGTGTTTATTCCCCCCGTAGTCATATCGAGGTAGACGCCACGGTGCAGGCCGGGCAGTCACCCCAAGAAGTAGACACCACGGCAGTCACTACCAGCGCAGTTGATACTCGCGAAAGCGAACAACATGCCTTAGGAACGTATAAGTATAGTTGAGACACAATTCTAGCCGCCTCGGCCAACCGAAGGCCTGGCAGAGGAAGCGATCAATATGTCTACAGATACGAACGCTGTCGAGCCGTAACCTCTAGCCGCCTCGGCCAACCGAAGGCCTGGCAGGGGACACAACGGTCGATACGCTAACATGTTCACAGCGGCGGTTGGGAAGCGCAAATCGGACGCCTCGGCCAGACCGAGAGTGAAAGAGGAAGCGACCAACATGCCAACATGTTTTAAAAAAAAAAACGTTAAACACAGTTGAGATACACATTCTAACTGCCTCGGCCAGGCCGAAGGTAAAAACGAAAAAAGCGCTCAATTAATAACGTAAGAAGACAAGTGAAGGATTGTGATCAAAGCCCTGGCCAAGCCGAGGGCCAATAAACAAGCTTTATTGAAAACGATTACAAGTAAGGAGAATACAGACGACGGCCGTCCCCATAGGGATAAGCCAAAACACAACCTACCAAAGTTTAACAAAAAACAAGGAAAAGAAGAACAAAAGGTTACAGACATATCATTTGAAGCGCCAAAAGATGGCAGGGAGGAAAGGCTTAATAATTGGCCCCTGATGCGTGTCTTTTATATGATGTTTTGCACCCTATTTTACACGCATTTCAGAGCTCATTTATGTAGTTTATGCTACATTTTCCCCTATTTCCGTCTACTTTCGTGTTTTTGTGCTTTATTGCAGAAATGTGAAGAATCCAGCGGAAATTGAGCTAAATCCATCCCCGAGTACCTTGCATTGCATTTGACATGAAGTACTTACACAAGGAACGAGCTTGGTGCGCGTTTCAAGGCCTAAAGTTAGCAAAAGCATGGGTGCATACGAGTTTAACAAGCAAAGAAGCACTTCACGATATTGCAGCCTGCTTCAGATGGCAATATCTAGAGTTCCAAAGCTGATAATCGAGTGATTCCAATTGGAGGTGAAAGCTTATCCTCTTAGCTTTCCAACGCCGTGTAGAACGCCTGATTTGACCAAGTAACGAAGAAATGGCAGCTGTTTTAAGATAAGTGCGCGCTGCAGGAATCGTCAGAATGCAATTCTGTACAGCATCCTTGGTCGATCGACTGACCTACATGGTCGATCGACCAACTCACGGGCTCCAGAAGCTACTGTACACTGCTAGTCAGTCGATCGACTGCCCTGCTTAGTCGATCGACCACATCGCTACTTCAGACGAGAATTAAAAGATCGAGGAACTTAAAGCCCATTGTGTTTAGGTTTTGGAATAATAGTTACGTATATTTCCTATATAACGTAACCTAGTTGACAGAGACGATCATCTAGTTTTTACCTCGCTTTACATTCAATTTAGTTTTTATCCAATAATTAGGGTTTGGGATATTATTTTCGCATTGGATTTTCGTTGTGCTTTCAATCATTCCGTTACAATCCTTCTGCAATTTCGGTATTCACCTACTCTTATTCCAGTTCATCTTTATTGCATTTGATAGTTTAGAAATTGCTAGTTAGTTTCCCGAGACCGTAATCATCGTTTTATGTTAATCGTTTGTTTTATTATTTCAAGCATGAATCCTTCTGTTAATTTCATTAATTTTATTGTCGTTATCGTTCTTAGCATGAGTAGCTAATTTATTCGTGCTAGGATGTAGGGGAATTATAGTGTAGGCGGCGTAGAATAGTGCGGACTGAATCGCGTGTCAGTCGATCGACTGACATACTTGGTCGATCGACTGACCTCGTGGGGTTTTACTTTCATTTTAATTGTTTTAATTCTTTGTTCGACGAATCGAGTGCACATGACTAGTTGAATGTTTAGGATATGACTGACCCATTAGATCGAGAGATAAGGACAGTTGTTAGATCACCAATTACAATGACTAAACTATGCTGAGATCGAAAGATAGGTAAAGTTTAGACCGTTAGTCACTTTTCAGGACGAAAGTTGGTATTAGTGATATTAGGGACTCATAGCGAGATCGAAAGATGCTATTTGTTAAGAGTGGACCGAGAGGACCTCTTCATTTCCCGCCTCATGTGTTTGATTTAGACCTGTATAGTATGCTGCCGCCGAAACTATAGTGAACCGACCATCCTAGTACCCCTTATTTTATCTGTTTTATCCGTTTATTTAGTTTATTGTCTTTTATTGCTATTAGTATAGACCAAATCAATTCAACCCCCACATTCGTTACCTTAGACTAGAATTAGACAATTATTAATTACATTCGCCTCCTTGTGGTTCGACCCTGTTACCACTAGCCTAGGTTAGTTTTAATAGGAAATTATAAATCTTATTTTTGGTACTCACAACGACGGGTATCAAATTTTGGCGCCGTTGCCGGGGAGGCAATTGTTCTAATTTTTGGTTGTCTTTATTTTAGTCTATTTTTCGCCTCAAGGGAAGACTGAGTACCTTGAGGCAGTTCTTATCTTATCCTTTAGTGTTGTTTATTTAAGTACTTGGGAGAGTCCACTCATGTTCCATTCTTGGGAGCAGCGGTGGAGATTTGTGGGAGATGTGGCGCCGAGGGGCATGCTTACGTTATGTCTTTGAGCAGAGATATGGACCAAGTCTATGCTTATCGGCATTATAAACAAGATCATTATGCGCCGCCACATCCGTGCTATCAGCAAGGCTTCCAAGAGCCTTCATATTCTTTTGCACCACCTCAGCAAGACCCTCTTCCTTCTGAAGAGAGTGCGGAATTGAAGTCTACGATGGAGATGCTTAAACTCCAAATACAAGAAATGGCTGAACAGAGAGAAGCTTCTTTCAAAAGACTTGAGCTTCTCTTGGCTCAAGTAGCTGCCGAGCAAAATGATGATATGTATGACTCGGAGGATGATGAAGCGTCAATTGAAGACTTCAATGCTGTGCCACATGAAGAATTCGATCAAGCAGATTTGTGTGGTCGAACGATTGACATTGCAGAAGGGAGAGCGGTCGATCGACTGGAACCAGTGGTCGATCGACCAGTTATGTTGGAGGAGGAAACTACTCGATCGAGTAGTGACGCTGTTCGATCGACCCCTGCAGCCTTAGGAATTGTTAAATCGTCACCAACGCCTATTCCGGATGACGATGAGAAGGTAAATGAAGACCACTCCTATCCGATTAGAGGTAATTCCACTCCTTTAGTCGATTATGTATACCTTCTTACTCTTCGTTGAACCATTTTTTTTGTAGAATTGACGCCTCCGTCCCAGTTTGGGAACAAATTGGAGGAACATCGCTTTGTTTCTCTTTCTACAGGTCTTGGCAAGTTCAAAGACCCCGGAGGTGAGTTGGGTGTTCCTAGCTCGAAGTCTGGAACTGCTCGGAGATATGATCCAGGAGGAGGTCTTGATAAGGATATGCCATCTAAGAAGAAGCTGTGCGCTGAGGTGAAAGATTGGGATCCGGATGCTGCGAGACGTTGTTGTTCTTCCGTTGCCTTGTTGTGGAGGTCGGGATTAGATTTGACAGTTGCTGAAGCCACTGCGTTCAGTCAGAAGCCTAGTAGTGGGCCAGTGATTTGTGCTTTTTGATAATCGAAAAATGGGTCGAGCTGGGACCGTCTAATCTAGCGCTACCGGGAGGCAACCCGGAGTTTGAAACATTTCGTTTAATTTGGTTTTGGAATATTTAGCTTTATTTGTTTTTGTGTGCTCTAATAATTAGCTATACTTTAGTCGGATACTTTGGGTTTTGCGCAATTTTTGGGCGCGTTATTATGTGAATTTGCAGGTTACAAGACCATATTAGCTTATCTTATTGAGCTAATTCGAAGAAATCAGAAAGTTACAGCAGTTTTCCCAGTCGATCGACTGCCTTCCATGGTCGATCGACTGAGTTGCGCATCTCAGGAGTTTCTGTTCCTGTTCACTTTGGTCGATCGACTGCTAGCTATGGTCGATCGACCACTGCCGCTTCTTTTGCACTGTTCACGAGCTTTCCCCCTTTGTCCGGGTCGTTTTTGGGATTGAGGGAGTTTTCTACTCTATTTTATTTCCCGACTCATTTCTGATTTCTTCCATTTTCGTAACTTTGCACATAATTACCGCTTCAATATTGTTTTCTCGGTTTTATATGTGGTATTTTTTGTCTTTCAGGTACTTATTGGTAGCACTGCTAGCTACAGAAATCTCCTAGCTTATGCTGGTTTGGGGAGGTTTCCTTTTGCTGCGCTTAAAGTCTTGTGAGTCTCCTTGTCTTCACTTTATGTCTTGTTTACTTATTTTCTCGCAAATTCCCGTTTCTCTTTTATTTCATTACATGATTTTGCACAATGGGGACATTGTGTGATTTGGTTTGGGGAAGGGTTTTGCGTCGCATTTGCATAAGTTTTATTGCATTTCTGTTTCACGTTTATATTTTTGTCTTGCATTGTTTATTGCATTGTTTATTTCATTTCATCCATATATACAAAATTCAAAAAAATTGAAAAATTTCAAAAATTTCAAATAAAATTGCACGTTTATTTTAGCATATAGGTCGAGTCGGAACGGTAGTATTTCAAGGATGATATTGCATTTTGCACCTGTTTTGCCTGAGCCTTGCTTGATTAACATGTTATTAGTAGAATCGTATAAATGCATATCTACGAGTTTTCGTTAATTATTTGCTGGACCTTAGACTTGACTTAGAATTTTGGCAAGCTACATCATATTTCTGAGATTTAGAGCTTATAACTGGTGTCATTCATGACCAGTTTATCTAGGATGTGAGTAGTTACTCCTTATAAGACATGTTACATCAACTTGCATAAATATGAACTTAATCTGCTTAATACCTATATGCATTCGGTTTGTGGTCTGTCGACACATGTGGTAGAGGTTTCCCTTTATTCATTTTGCCCATAAGCTCCACACTGCCAAAAATATCCTTTTTGTCCTATTTACTACATCATACATTTAGCCTGTCCTTTGTCAAGCTAGTAGTCTATGTTCTTGGGATTGTTACGTAGTTTTTGGTAGCATTTGCTCTTATTTGAGATTTTGTTGGGAAGATGAAATGAAGGAGGAAAGAGAGAAACAAAAGAAAAAGAAAGAAAAAGATGAAAAAAGAAAAAAAAAAGAGAGAGAGTTCTGTACTGTTCAAAGCAGTCGATCGACTGGCATAATTGGTCGATCGACTGGATGGTCCGAGAAGAGAAGAAAATCAATTCGCATAATTCAATCTTTTATCTTATGGCGATTTTTGCTCCCATGTTGCATCTTTATCTTATGGGAGTTAGTTGATTACTTTTATACTGGAAATTGTGAAATTTGTGCTTGCTTTAGCACCGTTTCGTTTGATTATGAGCAAGAAGTTGGATGTTGCCTTATGGTTCCGTTTTGGTACTAGCTTGATCACCTGTACCTCCACTTTTCCATAAATGTTTTGCCTCTTCTTACCCATACCTCACATATCCGCATATATACCTCGACATGTGTCATGGTCATTAGTTTGGTTGGAATGCATATGTACGGTTGTAGAGATCATTTTCATATTAGATTGCAAGCATGTTCTTATAGGTCGTAGTTAGGTGAGAGTCTTTACAAAATGAATTCTTTCTATCCTCTTATATATTCACCTGTGCTTATGAGTGATATGAGCGACCCGTGAGAGTCCGATTTGATAAGTCTCTATAGTTGTCAGTTCGTCAGTTTTTAACGACTTCATAATTCGTTTGCATGATTCACTTTACTAATTGATTGTTGGTTGTTGCATTAAAATGGTTTAGGCTTTACATGTTGCAATTCGCTCTGAGATTGAACTCGTTCCATTAGGTTATTAGATCGAGTCTTGTTCTTGCTTGGGGACAAGCAAGGGTTTGGTTTGGGGAAGTTTGATGCGTGTCTTTTATATGATGTTTTGCACCCTATTTTACACGCATTTTAGAGCTCATTTATGTAGTTTATGCTACATTTTCCCCTATTTCCGTCTACTTTCGTGTTTTTGTGCTTTATTGCAGAAATGTGAAGAATCCAGCGGAAATTGAGCTAAATCCGTCCCGAGTACCTTGCATTGCATTTGACATGAAGTACTTACACAAGGAACGAGCTTGGTGCGCGTTTCAAGGCCTAAAGTTAGCAAAAGCATGGGTGCATACGAGTTTAACAAGCAAAGAAGCACTTCACGATATTGCAGCCTGCTTCAGATGGCAATATCTAGAGTTCCAGAGCTGATAATCGAGTGATTCCAATTGGAGGTGAAATCTTATCCTCTTAGCTTTCCAACGCCGTGTAGAACGCCTGATTTGACCAAGTAACGAAGAAATGGCAGCTGTTTTAAGATAAGTGCGCGCTGCAGGAATCGTCAGAATGCAATTCTGTACAGCATCCGTGGTCGATCGACTGACCTACATGGTCGATCGACCAACTCACGGGCTCCAGAAGCTACTGTACACTGCTAGTCAGTCGATCGACTGCCCTGCTTAGTCGATCGACCACATCGCTGCTTCAGACGAGAATTAAAAGATCGAGGAATTTAAAGCCCATTGTGTTTAGGTTTTGGAATAATAGTTACGTATATTTCCTATATAACGTAACCTAGTTGACAGAGACGATCATCTAGTTTATACCTCGCTTTACATTCAGTTTAGTTTTTATCAAATAATTAGGGTTTGGGATATTATTTTCGCATTGGATTTTCGTTGTGCTTTCAATCATTCCGTTACAATCCTTCTGCAATTTCGGTATTCACCTACTCTTATTCCAGTTCATCTTTATTGCATTTGATAGTTTAGAAATTGCTAGTTAGTTTCCCGAGACCGTAATCATCGTTTTATGTTAATCGTTTGTTTTATTATTTCAAGCATGAATCCTACATTAATTTCATTAATTTTATTGTCGTTATCGTTCTTAGCATGAGTAGCTAATTTATTCGTGCTAGGATGTAGGGGAATTATAGTGTAGGCGGCATAGAATAGTGCGGATGAATCGCGTGTGTCGATCGATCGATCGACATACTTGGTCGATCGCCCGACCTCGTGGGGTTTTACTTTCGTTTTAATTGTTTTAATTCTTTGTTCGACGAATCGAGTGCACACGACTAGTTGAATGTTTAGGATATGACTGACCCATTAGATCGAGAGATAGGGACAGTTGTTAGATCACCAATTAAAATGACTAAACTATGCTGAGATCGAAAGATAGGTAAAGTTTAGACCGTTAGTCACTTTTCAGGACGAAAGTTGGTATTAGTGATATTAGGGACTCATAGCGAGATCGAAAGATGCTATTTGTTAAGAGTGGACCGAGAGGACCTCTTCATTTCCCGCCTCATGTGTTTGATTTAGACCTGTATAGTATGCTGCCGCCGAAACTATAGTGAACCGACCATCATAGTACCCCTTATTTTATCTGTTTTATCCGTTTATTTAGTTTATTGTCTTTTATTGCTATTAGTATAGACCAAATCAATTCAACCCCCACATTCGTTACCTTAGACTAGAATTAGACAATTATTAATTACATTCGCCTCAGCTGCCCTCATTCTCTCAGCCTCCTCCTTGGCCGCCTTCGCCTTCTCAGCATGGGCCGCCTTCTCCGCGGCCTCCTCTTCCTCCTTCTTCACCCTTGCCTCCTCAGCGGCCTTCGCCTCCGCGGCCTTCTCCTTAGCTTCAAGCTTGTCATCAAGCAGCTCGTCAAATTTTTGCCGCGGAAATGAGCCATCAAGAAAGAGCTCCCCTATCACTTCCCTGGCGGCTTCTTCGGCTAGGTCCCGGTATTGGGCGCACATGTTAGGAAGAATCTTGCTTTGGAGCGTCTCAATGTCCAACTCCCTCTGGGCGATGATAGGCTTCTTATTCTGAAGCGCCTTCCCCTGGGCCTTAAACATGGACCTCCATTCCTCCCTCTTCTTAGCATTGAAGTCGGCGACGGCCTGAAGCTTGTCACGCTCCTCCAGCAGCTTAGCGGCTTCAGCCCCCGCAGCCTCAACCTTAGCTCTCTCAGCAAGGACCGCCTTTTCAGCGTCCTCCCTAAGTTTTCGCTCAGCACGGACCGCCTTTTCAGCCCCAGCCTTGGCCCTCTCAGCTTCCTTCTTCGCAGCATCGAGCTCAAGCTTGAGCCGATCAAGCTGTGGGGCAACTTCAGCCATGACCTTTTCTTGCTCCATAATATGAGCACCGGCCACCTCAGCCCACTTCGACAGCATCCTGGACAAACTCAGGCCCTCCGACCTAATCTGGGCGGGAGTAGGCTTCGGGAAGGAGGAGACGACGGTGGCATCTTTACCACCTGCCTGCGCAGGTCGCTTCTCAAGACGCCGTTCAACAGTGTGTCCGGTAGACGGCGGCGGTTGATCTACAAAAAATTAAATCAAAGCATCCATGTCAACATTCATGGACATACCAGAGAGCCCTGTCATCAGGAACGCCTAATGAACCGGCTAAGTCTGAGCCCCAGGATAGATCTGTACCAGGCTTGGCCTTCTTGGCCGGAGGACCCATTTCTTTGCCGGCCTCGGTAGCAGTAGAAGCAGTAGCAGCGGCAACAATAGTCTCTTTCCTCTAACAGAAGAGAGGAGATTCCACTGCCAAGGTGACCTCCTCCTCGGTAATATCAACGATCTCCACCGTCTCCTTTTGGACTGAAGTGATGGGAGGTGGAACTGATGTTGACGCCGTCGCCGCCGAAGACTTTTTTTTTCGCGTTCGGCGCGGTATGTTACCAGCAACCTTCGCCTGGGCCGCCGTCGTATCTAGGCCCTTCAACTGCTGGTCCATAAGGTCGTTTGGCGCCGGTCTGCGATCACGCGTATCGGCCTTCGGATGCCTCTCAACAACGTTCTTGTCTTTGTCAAGTCCCATCTTCAAGAGGATTTCCTCAGACAGATCCGGGCCAAAACGGTCTGTAAAAGAAACGAAGCAAGAGTTAAACAAAAGAAATAAATCAATGTTAAAAAAAAAAACAGAAACATTAAAAGCAGAGATGAGCCTCACACCGACCCCACTCACCCTGTGCTAGGGCCGGTATGAGGCCGACGTGGCAGAGCGGCTCGTCTTGAAGAATGATCTGCGTCGGGGGCATCCATCCCTTCGGCGACCCATCTTTCTCAGTCTCAAACAACTTCATCGCCCGCCGTTCGTCCGGATTAAGAGGGACCTTCAAGGCGTCCATCTTAAGCTTGCCCCGGGAGACATACTTCTCACGCTCCCCTTTGCTCTCGCACCGCAAATTGACTTGGTGCTGGAAGGACCGAGGCAGTGGATAATCCCCTGGAACCTCAACATATACCCACCGTTTCTTCCAGTCCTTGCAGGAAGTGAGCTTGGGGACGGTGAGATAACCTGGCTCGGTCTGTACGCTATACCACCCTGGCCACCGGCGACGTTCAGTCGAAGGTGATGAAGCCGGCGGAATAGGTTCACCGTTGGAATCTCCCCCTAGAACCGGCATAGCCACACAAAACCAATGATCGTCCTAACGGCCAACGGATGCAGCTGTGCCACAGCGACGTTTATGGCTTCAATAATGTTAGCAACGTATACATTGAGAGGAAACCGGAGCCCATACTCCAGGTGTCTCATGTACACGCCGATACAACCCGGAGGAGGGCAACAGACGGCCTGACCCTCTCTAGGAATAACAATCTTATACTCCCTGCCGAAGGAAAAATGATGTTCGAAGAAGTCAGGACCAGAACAACTGGCAAATTTGTGGGTCCAAGCACGGTCAGGGCCGATCTTACAGGCGTCGCCGTGATCCATGACGTACGGTCTCTCGTCATCAGAATGAGCCCTTTCCTCATCATCACCGTCATCATCAACATCATCATCATCCTCCCAATCCTCCAGAACTTTTGGATCAACTTCAGGAGAAGGAGACCTAGGGCCCCCAGACCTTATCGGGATGGCGGCCAGTGCCTCCTCCTCATCAAAGCGCGACGGGGAACCCCCCGGCGCAGGATTACTAGGTCCGGCATCAGCAGAAGACATGTTCACAACAAAAAAACTTAAACAATTAAAAAGTTGGAAAATTTCTTTGTTTACCTTGGGAAGAGTGTTACGCCGAGTAACGCTTCGAAGACTAGAGAGAAGTTTCTTCAAAGAAAATTAAGCAAGAAGAAGAAATTTTTTTGAGAAAATGAATTTGGAAGGCCAAATTCAGGGGCTAACTCTCCTATTTATAGGGCAAAGCCCACTCAATCCGACCAATCAGGGCAAAGCCCATGAAGCGTCAACCAATCAACAACGAGACACATGTCAAGCATGCAGCCACGGAATGTCAATCGTCACAACAGTTACCAATCTTCTTTGACACGCTACTTGGCAGAATGCCAATCGACGTATCTTCTTCAACACGCTCCTTATCCACTTGCCAAACGGCCAGCTGATCCACCAAGCTTGGCAGCACCGGCCGGGGACATTCAAAGCATCCGGCACTCTCAACCTTGGACCCGCCGGCCAGCGACATCTTCTTTTCCACATTTGATGTCCATTGCTGTAGATACCCGTATCCGTCGATATTGGAATTTATAGAGAACCCGACAAACACCCGATGATGATAGGACACATGTATTCTTTAGTTGTCATCGTCATTATTTGGAGCTCGTTTTACGAGGTAGAATGGGCGTCGTCGATGAAGTATTTTATTAATTTAAATGATATTTAAATTAATGCTTTTTTAGTGAGTTCATTTTATTAATTTAAATGATATTTAAATTAAAGCTTTTTAAAGTGATTTCAATTTAATTTATTTTATTTTGAATTTTATTTTCCCAAGTTTATTTTATTGAAAATAAAATAAATATTTGGTTTGAAAAATCATTTTATGAGTATATTTGATTTGAAAAGTCATTTATTTTAATTTACTAATTGATTTGAAAAATCGATTTTAAAAGCGAAGAAAACTCGTTTTTTAAACATGTTTTGAGCTCGATTTTAGCTCGGTTTTTGGGCCCGTTTTCTTTGCGAATTGGCACGAATCTCGAGTACACTAACCCACCTAGACCAATACCCATCCACCCTTGTTCGAACCCCCCATACCACAGCCCAAATTCTCATCCCAAACAGGCCACAAGCAGCCCGCAAAACACCAATGCAGTCCCCTGTTTTTGCGTGTCAATTCGCGAGCCCAAACCCGCTCCAAACACTACCAAGACCCGTACCCATTAACCCTAACCCATACCCTAGTATCCTACCCATATTATCCTAGCTTAATCACCAAGAAAACCCCCAAAACGAACCCTAGAAACCCCCCTCAAAGCTGCTGGACAGCAGCTATGTTCAGCTAGCCCGATTTGCCTCCCCTCTCTTTTAACCTATTTTAACTCCTTATAAATACCACCCCTTCACCATACATTCATTCCTCTAAGTCCTCCATACATCCAAGCATCACATACAAGCTTTAAACCTCAGAAACAAACCCTAAACATCCTTCAAAAACCCTAAGCAAAACCGACACACAAACTGAAACTGTTTGTGTGTCCCCTTCGAAAACCCTTTCGTTCCTCCATCAAACCTTCATAAAAATTCGAGTTTCTTGTTCCTAATTAACCACATAACATCCATCTACACATTAGAAAAAGAATTACGAGCCAAATTGCCCTTGAGAGTACACGAAATCCCTCGAAAAACAGAGTGAAATAACACTCTGTTTTCGCGGTTTCTTCTTGTCTGTCCAGTTCTGTTTGTGCTCGTTTTTCGTGCCCAATAACACAAAACGAGCAGGGGTTGCTTTAAGATCCTTGTTCTCCTCTCTTTCTAGTTTCCAAAACATCTTTTAAATCGAATTTTCGTCGTGAAACGAGGGAGATATCACTGTTTTAAAATCGCTGTCCAGAAACTTTCCAAAACGCGTGTTTGCTTTGTTCTTCGTCGACGACGGCCTCTCGAGATAAAATCTACCATCGATTACGACCCAAGACGGTGTCAACGATATATGTAGGTTGAGGGTGCATCAAATCCCTTTCTCTTTCCTCTTTTTATTTCGTTTTCTTATGCTTTTTTTATTGTCTTTTTTGTTTTTTTTTCGTTTGTTTATCGATTGTTTTAAATTAACTATGAAACTAGTTAGTCTGAGTATGAGTTAAAGTACCACCATGAACACCCGCGTTGACTTGAGATGGGAAAAGAAACCGCTACATCAGTCGGTCGTACACCCCCGTCTCATTTACATATCCTCGTGTTCAAGGTAGGGCATAAATAAAACAATTGTCTAACTTCGTTCTTCGCTTTCGACCCCCTTTTGTTTCGGCCAAATCGACATACCCTAGGACCCGTTGTATGTTAGTCTAACCTCTGATTGTTAACCTATGACATATTTAGATAACTTTAAATTAATTTAATAACCTAATTAGACACGATAGGTGGCTTCGACGTAAGTTATAAAATCAATCGACGATTCTGTAAATAATTGAATGCATCTCTCTCTTTCACCTAATTTCTCGCTAGTATAAGAGTGCGTGATTAGCACCTTCTTATTGACACTCGATGAGTTAAATTAATTAGCGAATTTGACCTAATTAGACCCTTTAGGCCGTGTAGAATGCACCCTTGCGCGACAATCAATCAACATCGTTTTTAACTCGTTTTCTAACTTGTTTCCTATCTCTTTTCGCAATCATTCGATCTAACCAATGAATCTAACTCAGGAACTAGGTTGACCTTATCTTGGCCGTTGGTTTGGGCCGTGGCTTTAGGCCGTGGGGTTAGCCACGTCTTTCTTTGTCTCGCTTTATTTCTTACCTTTCGTTCTTTGTCGTTTGTTAGCTTGTAATTTATCGTTTGTTTATCGAGTTGTAATTTTCAAGTTTGTTTTACTTCTTTTGAGTCAAAACCTCTTCAAAAACCTTGGTCTTGTTTGGTTAGACGGTTGTTCCCCAATGCTTGTAGGAGCGTAGTAAACCGCATGTTGTTTAAAGCAACATGGCCCGGTTTATGCTAATGCATGCTTTGGTGCGTAGCCCTATGTCTAATTCGATGAGATTAAGCGCGAGCACGCATTACGAGGAGTGACCCAAGGACCGTGGGTCATGTGAGCCGTGGGCCACCCCTCATGTGCACGGTTTTCAAGGCCAAATGGCCGTGTGTTTTGTGTCGTGTACGGTTGTATGTAGCAATTGTATTTAGATCGAGTTGTATCTTTAATTTATTGTTGTGTCGGCATGAAATGCCTGGTTTGTAATAGGTAGATCCCAACGGCTCCCCCATTCCCCCTAAGCCTTGTTTGCTTTTGTTTGTATGTTGTTAGATCAATCAACCCACATGCTAAATTACAACTTTGACAAAGTTAGTTTAGTTGCATCTAAAACGACATAGAAATTGTTGTCACATGATAGGGTTAAAACAACGTTTGCATATCATACATCGCAGTAGCTATGACCTTGTTTGAAATCCGACACTTGACTTAGTAGAGGCCGTTATTGACGGGCGGGGTTGGGTGTCCTTATGGGCTTCCCAACACGTACCCTCACCCCTTACTCAAGATCTATGGTTTGTGGATCCGTCTAAATACCATTGGATTACGAGAGTCATTCAAATCGAGTGATATAGGGTACAAGTCTTTATCTTTAATCACTCGTAGTCGATTGGCTTTATGCTTTTCGATGAAAGGTGTAAAGTTGACTTGAACGGTTCCAAGTTCCCAAAAAACTTGGTGGCGACTCTAATTGGTCTTAATTCGATTCGAAAGAACCTCGAGTCGATTATGCCGGGTGTGGATCCCTCGGACGCAGTTCCCGAGGGCCTTGTCCACGATTTGGCGACTCACTGGGGAAAAGAGGACTAGTTACACTTTGTGTTTCTAGGGTCTTTTCCTCCGAGGTGAAACTTGAAAAGAAAGTGTTGGAAAGTAAAACATTACTCATAGTGCTACGATTCATGCATAAACCCTTAAGGATTTACCCGGGCCGTCCCAGCGTTTCTTCGTGATGCGTGGGGGGCGACGTCCCACTATGCCAGGAAGCTGCACATTGCTCGCTTCCACTTCGCCTCGCGTGGTTCTTGATGGTGGGGACGATCTTCTAGGTACTTTACCTTAAGACACCTTGCTGTATAAGACCGCAAAAGGATGGAGGGCATAGACCTTCTCGTAGAAGACTTGCCGAGACTTAGAGATGTCTAGGAGCATACATCCTTATAACATGAGAATGACAATGTGCAATTTGTTTTCCCAAGTCTTTTTTTCGAAAATTCCCATGTCCTTTTCAAAACCGAACTTTCGAACAACTTACTTTCAAAATAAGCATGGTTTTAAAAACGCGGAATGCTGCCCAAATAGGACTAGAAATTTCGGCCCAAAATGAGCTTTTATAGCCGGCATGCTGCCCATTTCAAATCTCATTTTCAAATCAATCCTTCATTTTTTCAAAATCAATCTAAAATGTTTCTCGGACCTCAACCAAGCATGAAATGCGTCGAGTCGTGTCCGGGTCCTGGCCGTGTTAGGCTAGGCGTTTTTTTTCATTCCAAGAGTCTAGAACACGACCTTGTTGGGTCACCCAAGCTCACCTCTTGGGCTTTGAGTCATGTTGGTCGACCTTTTGGTCTAGGGTAGCCCACAAAAGATGTCCAAGCTAGGCCTTAGGGACGTTTCACACGAACCCATGGGCTATGTTAGCCCAATCACGGGTTTAGTCATACCAAGTCCAGTTTAGAACCGAGTTATGACCGTTTGAGTCATGTCGTTTTGTCGAGTCTAAAACGAACCAATGTCTAAATCAAACCATGAGTCGAACCCTTGTTTAATCAATCTCAAGTCGAGTCTTTGTTTGGGTCAAGTTGGGGTCGTGTCCTTAAGTGTGCAGGGGCTCTTACTTTAAATATTGACTCAGTACGGGGTTTTCTTGTAGAAAGGCCGCCAAAAACCCGACGTCAAGCAATGGAAGATGCTGTTAACAAGCTTACTGAGGCCGTGAACCTCATGATGACCCGAATGGACGCAATCGAATCTAAGCCGGGGAAGATTCCCCTCCACCTCGACCGATCCGGAGAAACGGTTCAAGTTCATCAAGACCGTTTGAAACTCTCCCAGGGGAAGAACATTCACTATGAGAATGCTAGGGCCTATGCCCCAGTTCAGGATAAGTTGCCCACGAACATGGTACTCACTGACATCCCAAAGTTCAAAGGCACCGAAGATCCAGTCCACCATGTTAAGGCCTATAAAGGGTACTTAGCACTTGAAGGGAGTACCGCCGACATGCTCTCTCGAAATTTTTGCCCAATCTTTGGATGAACACCGAAGGCGTGGTTCTATAATCTTGACCTTAAGAACTTCCCCACTTTCGAAGATATTACGGTGGAGTTCGTAAGCACTATCGATAATGTCGAGATTCAAACCAACATAAGGACTTTGGAGGTAATGACACAGAAGGAAAAAGAAGGCTTTACTGAATTCCTTGCAAGATGGCGCGCTGAAAGCGTGAAGTTAGCCAAGAAGCTGTGAAGTTGAAATGGTAGATAAGTTCGTAAAGAATCTACGACCTATTTACCGCAATGCTCGAAATACGAATTTTGGCTCTTTCAAAGAATTGATAAGAATCGGGATAAAGGTAGAAGATGATATCATAAGGGCAGAGGCTGAAAAGCCGAAAGGGTACCAAGGGGCCTCATCGTCTAAGGCCAAGGCCCCAACAACGACCCATATTGATGAAGCCATCAATCTCTTAGAAGGGCGATCGAAGAAGTCGAAGCGCCAAACACCTAGGGCATTCACCGATATCGGATGCACTTATACATACGCTCTCCAAAGGCTCATAGCCCAAGGAAAGTTGAAGCCTATTGGTCCAACTCCGGACCCTCCCACTGAACAACAAGGTAAATGGTATAAACCAAATGCCTACTGTGCCTTTCATCAAGGGAAGGGACACGATACTGAAAGGTGCTATCGACTGAAGCACGAAATCCAAGACATGATTGAGAATGGAACACTCCCAATCCCAACTGTTAAACCCAATAACATCACCAATCCATTTGGCGATCACGCCAACTTTGTTTCTGTCGAAGACAATGTCGATTATTCCCATCTTATACGCCCATGTCACTTGAAAGGGGTGTTCATCGGGAAAATATTTGTGGATTGCTCTGAATTCTTGCCAAACCCGAAGAATGAAATTCAAGTCGGGAGTCTTGTTCTAGAATGTACTCCTCTCATTAACGAAGTTAATAAAAGAGAATTCGATTCACCAACCTTCATCACTGGCGTAGATCCTCAGAGGACTACCTCGGGATGGAGGCCAACCATCAAAGGGATCAAGGACAAGAGCCGAGCATCTAAGCTGATAGCTGAACAAGAGAAAGCTCAAGACCAGATTTGAAAATTATGAGTCGGGATCTGTTTTCTTATCTTAGTCGAGTCGAGTCTAGGACTTTCTTTTCTTGAAGTTGAGTCGTTTGTCCCGCGATGACCTAGGGTGTGTCCTAGGAATCGTTCTGTCGAGTCTGTTAAGCATTTGTCTTTCCAATAAAAAGTTGCAGTTTCAATTCCAAATATCTCTTGTTTTCAATCCTCAATCATTCCGAAATATGATAAAACGCACAACACACTCAAAGGCATCCCTGGGGTAGAAATATGTCCCGTTTCAAAATGGAAGGTACACTAGGATCTCGTGTCTGTGCCCTTTACCTATTCCATGTCTGGTGGTAGAAAACCTCCATCTGAACCAATGTTTGTGACAAGCTTTTAGATGATTCTATGATGAACCCGGACTAGCTCCTGGTTTCCCTATCGATGATGGAAGGCAAGCCCATCCCCACAAAATCATCCCATCTCGAAGAGAGAAGATATCAACCCGTTCTAACAAGGAATTGTTAGTTCTTACCCAAATTAGTTGGCGAAGCCCAGTTTTCAAGGTGTATCCATTTATGACTAAGAGAATGAATAGAAGATCATTTTCAAAGAGAGAAAAAGAAAGATGAAAAAGAATGAAAAAATGAGAAAAAGAGAAAAATTGGAAAAATGAAAAAAAACAAAAGAAAAAAATTGAAAAAAGATGAAAGGAAAAGAAAAAAAGAAAAAAAAAAAGGATGTTGAAGTTATGGCAAAAGGTTTTTGGTTGAATGTCGAAGTTACGGAAGCCACAAGTCAAATCAAGTACCCATAGTTTAAGTTCATTGGGCGAAGCCCAAAAAGCTTAAGTAGTAACCTCTTTACCCCTAAGTCCTTCCTGAGACAGCTACAAGGGGATAGTCGGGAATTTTGAGAATCATTCCGCTTGTGCTGTTACACCCAACCTTTAGGGACCAGATATGGAGATTTGAACCCACATTATTTTCCAACCCATTTGCACTCGGGTTTCATCAAACCTGAGACACCATTTCCAACCACGTTATAAGCCATAGCCCTTGGCCTTAACACCACAAAATGAACCTTCAGAATGATGGTTTACCTTTCAAACCTTTTTTTTACCAAGCTCCACATCCCAAAAGATCCAAGCCTTTTACACCTAACCCCAAACACGGGATTTAACGGTGCCTTACAGGCTAGAATGGGATACGACACGATACTTTAGGTGAAACCTTCGAGTGTGTACACACAATCAAAATGCCACGTTTATGCACCTTGATCGAACTACGTCGGATTTGATTTCGCTCCGCGCGAATACGTAGGCAGTCCTTCTGAGTAAGGGATTCAATCCACTCATCAACCAAGTTGTCATCTTGTCGGTTTCTTACGGGTCTTAACCAAGTCCAAATGAAGCCACCTTTGTTTGAGTCGGTCTTAGCACTCGATGTAGGCTAGGATAAGGATATAGGTTCAGATGAGTAATGTCAAGTCTTGGAATGAGCTTTATCTAACGGTGTAGGCAAAGATGTTGAGTCACATAGATGTGGGTTTGTGTTGGGAACAGAAAATATGAAAAACCCGCTGAAAAAAAAAAGGCGTGGAAGAAAAATAGTAAGAGCCCGCTGAAAAGAAAGAAGGCGGTGGCAAGAAATGATGAATACTCGCTGAAAAGAAAGGAGGCGAGGAGAAGAGTGGCAGAATGTTCCCAACAAGAGTGAGGTGTGATGTCCAACAGTTCTCATAAAATCAGTCTGTGTTTAGTGTCTGGGCGAAGCCAACATTGTTGCTCCATGAGTTTAATCCACCCTGTCAATGCCAAGTGATCTTGATTCCCATGTGCCCTCGGGAGCACGCCCATGTCATTCAATATATCCGTCCCAAGTCTGACGACCTTGTGATTCCCGTTTGCCGTTTTTTGGGCGCCAGAATGGCCAATTTACATTTCTACCCCCAACAAGTCAATAATTGAATTAAAGCCCGTGCACACTTAGGGTTTTATTTTCCTTTTTGTTTTACGGTAGCGGGCTACGCCCACGTTTGTTTACGGGTCATACAGAGTGTCTGAGTCGTATTTCCTGCTCACCCGTCAAGGTTCGATATCAAAATGCCAAAGATTTCAGAATTCCGAAATTTTAAAAACTTTTTGCGAATTATGGATAGATGATCCAAATAGTGGTGCATTTCAAGTCAAGGTTCAAATCTCAAAGTTCAAAATCAAATTTTGGGTCGACGACCCAACATCCAAATGATTCGTTTCAAATTCAAATTTCGGGTCGATGGCCCAACATCATAAGTGATGTCAAATTCAAAATTTGGGGCGATGACCCAATTATTCAAAATCTTCAACAGGTTCAAACTTCGGGTCGATGACCCAGTCTTTCAAATTCAATTTCGGGTCGATGACCCAACATTCCAAGTGATGTCAAATTCAAAATTCGGGTCGATGACCCAATTATTCAAAATTTTCAAATTCAATTTTCGGGTCGATGACCCAGTATTTCAAATGATCCGATTTTAAGATCGATGATCCAAATGTGCTTATGTGATGATTATTGCTAGTACGTTTTTGTGTTTCAAATATAGCAGGATATGCTTCAACTGGGGGCTCTAAAGTCTTGGACTTTAGAGCCATTACAAACTGGGGGCTCTGAAGCCGTTGGCTTCAGAGACCATTATCAAGATGAAAAGGATGACATCCACTCAGAATTCAATTCAATACGAGAGTATGAAACGGAAGAATTCCGTAGCTGAAAGCAAATGATGAAAGCGGCGGCAACCTCCTTGGAAAGTCCCGTCCTATTCGGACAAGCGCCAGCAGATGATAAATTTTGGGCAAATGTCGCGAGATGATGAATTTTGGACATACGCCAAACAGATGATAAACTTTGGGCATGTGTCGTAGATTCCGAACTACGACGCGGGTTTGATTCCGTCAGATACGGATACGTAGGCGCCTAAGGATAAGGCTCAATCCACCATATATGCAATTTTATGGGTCGACGACCAACAACGATAATTCGACGCAACAGAAGCAAGAGTTAATCCCCAACGAAGTTTCAGGTATGATCTCTTCTTATGGTCAAGTAGCTTATATACGCAAGTCTAATGGACTATAAACGACCGAAGAATCCTCGGTCGAAAGGGACTGGGGTATACTTTGACTTTCGCCTTGTCCAAGCCTCAGTCAAAGTGGGGGCTCTGTAGATACCCGTATCCGTCGATATTGGAATTTATAGAGAACCCGACAAACACCCGATGATGATAGGACACATGTATTCTTTAGTTGTCATCGTCATTATTTGGAGCTCGTTTTACGAGGTAGAATGGGCGTCGTCGATGAAGTATTTTATTAATTTAAATGATATTTAAATTAATGCTTTTTTAGTGAGTTCATTTTATTAATTTAAATGATATTTAAATTAAAGCTTTTTAAAGTGATTTCAATTTAATTTATTTTATTTTGAATTTTATTTTCCCAAGTTTATTTTATTGAAAATAAAATAAATATTTGGTTTGAAAAATCATTTTATGAGTATATTTGATTTGAAAAGTCATTTATTTTAATTTACTAATTGATTTGAAAAATCGATTTTAAAAGCGAAGAAAACTCGTTTTTTAAACATGTTTTGAGCTCGATTTTAGCTCGGTTTTTGGGCCCGTTTTCTTTGCGAATTGGCACGAATCTCGAGTACACTAACCCACCTAGACCAATACCCATCCACCCTTGTTCGAACCCCCCATACCACAGCCCAAATTCTCATCCCAAACAGGCCACAAGCAGCCCGCAAAACACCAATGCAGTCCCCTGTTTTTGCGTGTCAATTCGCGAGCCCAAACCCGCTCCAAACACTACCAAGACCCGTACCCATTAACCCTAACCCATACCCTAGTATCCTACCCATATTATCCTAGCTTAATCACCAAGAAAACCCCCAAAACGAACCCTAGAAACCCCCCTCAAAGCTGCTGGACAGCAGCTATGTTCAGCTAGCCCGATTTGCCTCCCCTCTCTTTTAACCTATTTTAACTCCTTATAAATACCACCCCTTCACCATACATTCATTCCTCTAAGTCCTCCATACATCCAAGCATCACATACAAGCTTTAAACCTCAGAAACAAACCCTAAACATCCTTCAAAAACCCTAAGCAAAACCGACACACAAACTGAAACTGTTTGTGTGTCCCCTTCGAAAACCCTTTCGTTCCTCCATCAAACCTTCATAAAAATTCGAGTTTCTTGTTCCTAATTAACCACATAACATCCATCTACACATTAGAAAAAGAATTACGAGCCAAATTGCCCTTGAGAGTACACGAAATCCCTCGAAAAACAGAGTGAAATAACACTCTGTTTTCGCGGTTTCTTCTTGTCTGTCCAGTTCTGTTTGTGCTCGTTTTTCGTGCCCAATAACACAAAACGAGCAGGGGTTGCTTTAAGATCCTTGTTCTCCTCTCTTTCTAGTTTTCAAAACATCTTTTAAATCGAATTTTCGTCGTGAAACGAGGGAGATATCACTGTTTTAAAATCGCTGTCCAGAAACTTTCCAAAACGCGTGTTTGCTTTGTTCTTCGTCGACGACGGCCTCTCGAGATAAAATCTACCATCGATTACGACCCAAGACGGTGTCAACGATATATGTAGGTTGAGGGTGCATCAAATCCCTTTCTCTTTCCTCTTTTTATTTCGTTTTCTTATGCTTTTTTTTATTGTCTTTTTTTGTTTGTTTTTTCGTTTGTTTATCGATTGTTTTAAATTAACTATGAAACTAGTTAGTCTGAGTATGAGTTAAAGTACCACCATGAACACCCGCGTTGACTTGAGATGGGAAAAGAAACCGCTACATCAGTCGGTCGTACACCCCCGTCTCATTTACATATCCTCGTGTTCAAGGTAGGGCATAAATAAAACAATTGTCTAACTTCGTTCTTCGCTTTCGACCCCCTTTTGTTTCGGCCAAATCGACATACCCTAGGACCCGTTGTATGTTAGTCTAACCTCTGATTGTTAACCTATGACATATTTAGATAACTTTAAATTAATTTAATAACCTAATTAGACACGATAGGTGGCTTCGACGTAAGTTATAAAATCAATCGACGATTCTGTAAATAATTGAATGCATCTCTCTCTTTCACCTAATTTCTCGCTAGTATAAGAGTGCGTGATTAACACCTTCTTATTGACACTCGATGAGTTAAATTAATTAGCGAATTTGACCTAATTAGACCCTTTAGGCCGTGTAGAATGCACCCTTGCGCGACAATCAATCAACATCGTTTTTAACTCGTTTTCTAACTTGTTTCCTATCTCTTTTCGCAATCATTCGATCTAACCAATGAATCTAACTCAGGAACTAGGTTGACCTTATCTTGGCTGTTGGTTTGGGCCGTGGCTTTAGGCCGTGGGGTTAGCCACGTCTTTCTTTGTCTCGCTTTATTTCTTACCTTTCGTTCTTTGTCGTTTGTTAGCTTGTAATTTATCGTTTGTTTATCGAGTTGTAATTTTCAAGTTTGTTTTACTTCTTTTGAGTCAAAACCTCTTCAAAAACCTTGGTCTTGTTTGGTTAGACGGTTGTTCCCCAATGCTTGTAGGAGCGTAGTAAACCGCATGTTGTTTAAAGCAACATGGCCCGGTTTATGCTAATGCATGCTTTGGTGCGTAGCCCTATGTCTAATTCGATGAGATTAAGCGCGAGCACGCATTACGAGGAGTGACCCAAGGACCGTGGGTCATGTGAGCCGTGGGCCACCCCTCATGTGCACGGTTTTCAAGGCCAAATGGCCGTGTGTTTTGTGTCGTGTACGGTTGTATGTAGCAATTGTATTTAGATCGAGTTGTATCTTTAATTTATTGTTGTGTCGGCATGAAATGCCTGGTTTGTAATAGGTAGATCCCAACGGCTCCCCCATTCCCCCTAAGCCTTGTTTGCTTTTGTTTGTATGTTGTTAGATCAATCAACCCACATGCTAAATTACAACTTTGACAAAGTTAGTTTAGTTGCATCTAAAACGACATAGAAATTGTTGTCACATGATAGGGTTAAAACAACGTTTGCATATCATACATCGCAGTAGCTATGACCTTGTTTGAAATCCGACACTTGACTTAGTAGAGGCCGTTATTGACGGGCGGGGTTGGGTGTCCTTATGGGCTTCCCAACACGTACCCTCACCCCTTACTCAAGATCTATGGTTTGTGGATCCGTCTAAATACCATTGGATTACGAGAGTCATTCAAATCGAGTGATATAGGGTACAAGTCTTTATCTTTAATCACTCGTAGTCGATTGGCTTTATGCTTTTCGATGAAAGGTGTAAAGTTGACTTGAACGGTTCCAAGTTCCCAAAAAACTTGGTGGCGACTCTAATTGGTCTTAATTCGATTCGAAAGAACCTCGAGTCGATTATGCCGGGTGTGGATCCCTCGGAGGCAGTTCCCGAGGGCCTTGTCCACAATTGCACATCCATGCGGAGGGGGGATATGGTACGGTACGGCCAGGAACAAGCCGAGGAAGAAGAAGCAGGGGAAGAAATCTACACTTGCGCAGAATACGCTCAACACTCATCGAAGGTCCATACCACGGCATAGACTACGCTGGGGTAAATTGATGGGGCATATTCTGCACTCGCTGACCGAGTCAACATATTGAGCAAGGTCAAAGATCAAGAGACAGCAAGTCAACATGTTAGACCGCCTAACCGACGCAGCCTGTCGGTCGGTCACTTGGGTCTCGGCTGGGCAACCGCCAGCCGGGAGACATATCCGCGTACTCATATCCAAGACCCCTCGGCATGGAGTCAACATGGCCCGCCGGCCTGCCATGGGTCCCTCGGCCGAGGGTAGAACAGACTTTCCACCTGCCACGCCACCACTTGGCCCACTTGGCCACTACGTGACAAAAGATGAAAGTCTATAAATACTCTTCAACCCTCATTGAGAAAAGGATCCACATTCTAACCTAAAAACTCACTATTCATCTGGTATAAACTTCCTTATCTCTCTACAATATACTTTGTCAAGTAACATACAACTTAATCCCTTTAAGTTCACTGACTTGAGCGTCGGAGTGAGTACGCTCGGTGCAAAGCCGAGCCCTCAGTTTGTTCATTGTTTCAGGAGAGACCGAGAGGAAGAGTCAAGGCAAGGAAAGACATCCATTCACCAAGCTTGCGTGGTAAACAGTACTGCTCTGGAATTACACCCGGAACAGATATAACAACCAACTAACTATGATTAACACTAATAAACCATAGTTAGCTTAACTAACTTTTTAACTAACTTCATATACCCAATATTCCCTCCTTAAGCTGGACTGTCTTGAAAAATCAGACCAAGCTTAGAAGAGAGAAATTTGTGCTGATCAGACCCTAAGGGTTTAGTCATTATATGTTTACAAGTTGAAGACCTGTTCTGACATCACTACTACAAATCCAGGCAACTACAACGCCTCTTTAACAACGCTTATTCACGAAAATTATCATAGACGTTGTCGAACGTATGGCGCGAATTTTACTAAAATTAATTAATTACAACGGTTATGGTTATATAACCGTTGCTATAAGTTTTAACAACGGGTCAAACATGCACAACCGTTGTTAATAATTTGACGCAAAATTGGCGCAAAGTTAGTGAAAACTAATCACAACGGTTATTTTTTAAACCCGTTGTTAAAACCTTTTAACAACGGTTTTTGTTTAACAACCGTTGTCAATACTTTCCATACTACAAACCACACAAACACAGATCAGCTACAGCCACAAAACACAAACCTTAACACAAACACAAACACAAACACAGACAAACACAAACACAAACACAAACACAAACACAAACACAAACACAAACACAAACACAAACACAAACACAAACACAAACACAAACACAAACACAAACACAAACACAAACACAAACACAAACACAAACACAAACACAAACACAAACACACACTTTCTCATCGTCTCTTTCTCTCTTTCTCATCGTCGCTTTATCATCTCATCGCCGTCACTGTTGGTTTCATCGTCTCTTACTTTCTCTAATTATCAGGTAAATCTCGCCGTCACTGTTGATTTCATCGTCATTATTTTCTTTTTCTAATTATTTTATGGGATATTCTACGGTGTACCCTCGAGTTTTTAGGTTTTCTATGTTGTACCCCTACATTTTTGAAATTCTATGGTGTACCCCTGAACTCTATACAGTAGTCTATACCATGGCCTTATTTAACGTCTTTGCTAACTTAGTTTCTTAATTGACCTATTAAATCGTCTATTTAATATTCCAATTACTCGATAACATACCCATTTACTTATTTTTTCGCCGAATTATCCATTAACCCACCAAACAGTTTACGAATCTAACTAAAAGTTCATCAAATATCCATTATCGTGTCATGAATCATAACAGATGTTTTTAATAGTAGTTTGTGCTTATTAAAAGTGATTTGTGATGTTTCTCATATAGGATGGTGACACAACGAGGTTGTTTGATAGTGATAAAGCCAAAGTACGATTGTTTGATAGTGATAAAGTTAATAGAAAGTTAAACGAGGTCATGAGGGAGAAATAAGTAAGAAGTTTAGGGGTACAATGTAGAATATAAAAAAAAGGAGGGGTACAACATAGAAACTCGAAAAACTCAAGGGTATATCCCTTATTTTATTTGCATGATCTTAATTAGCTAGTAAAACAAATTAAATAAAATAAAATAAAGAAGAAGCAAGATGATAGAGAGGAATGCATGATAAACTTAATTAATATATATATATATATATATATATATATATATATATATATATATATATATATATATATATATATATATATATATATATATATACATAAATTAAAAAAAGAATTACATTGATAAAAATGCAATTCTTATATTTTCATAGAGAGTCTTATTCTCTTCTATGATATCCATCCTCTCCTCCTAAGCTATTTGGAGGTTTCGTTCAGCAGTTGCTATATCGTCATATAGCTGCAACAACTGCTGCTCCGTCAAGCCATTTTTTTGGCGTCCTTGAGTGCGGATCGAGCATCCACAAGGTAGCTCCTGAAACTGCCCTCAATGTGGAGCAACCGGCGGATGAAACTGTTGTTGTTCTCGATCATAGTAAGAGTCTTAAGGATGGTATCATTCATTTTGTTGATGAAGTTTGAAGTTTGTTTGAAAGATTAATTAGGGTTTAGAGTTTGTTTTAGCAGTTAGGGTTTGGAGATAGTGAGATAATGGAATGGTGGTTGAGATAATGCATGTATTTATACTAAGTAATGTGTCGTTTGAGTTGTTTTTTAATTAATATATGTTTAGGAAGTTGTGCCATAATCATCATCATATCTCTCTCTGCTGTTTCAAATCTTATTATAACCCTTCTCATTCCATATATTGTCCATTCATATGCACAGGGATGACAGTAATAATGCATGCATCAGAATTATAACGGGCCGTAATTATGCATGCATCTAGTAATATTTAATTTTTTTTTTTTTTAAAAACAAACAACAACGGTTATTGAGAAACAACCCGTTGTCTTTAGTTATAACAAAGGTTTTTTATATTACAACCGTTGTTATAACTTTCCCACCAAAATTGAGTCACACTTTCCACAACGGGTTTTTATACTTAAAACCGTTGTTAATAGTTTTAACAACGGGTTCCTTAAGAAAACCAACCGTTGTTAAAACCTTTTACAACAAACGCTTTAACAACGTCCGCTTTTTTATATAACAACGGTTTTTAACCGTTGTTATAGCCTGTATCTGTAGTAGTGCATGCTTGGTGATCAGAAACCCTTGTTCTTGTTTATCTCTAACAAAGTGACAGTCAATGCTCAAATGCTTCGTACCGTCCTTTCGTGGAAGACTGGATTATCTGAAATGTGTAAAGCTGCTTTATTGTCGCAATAAAGACTGATAGGATTAGAGACCTGCACACCCAAATCCTTTAATAAAGGGATGGTGATAGGGCGCCACCCGGTGCTGCCGAATCTCGGCGCCACCATAATTAAAGAAAAATAAAAATAGTAAAATAAAATGTTAATTTCGCTTTTGCGCCAAAGTTGTAAGGGTAGACAAGTAATTTTATATCTATTCAATATTATCGATCTATTCAATTAAAATTAAAATAAAACAATAACTAAATTAGTTTTGTATCTAGTCAACTAAGTATGTGATTACATACATTTCTTCATCAATTTATTGTGTTCTTTATTTACGTAGTACTTAACTCTTCATCATCTATAGGATTCCTTCTTCATCTAGAAGCCGAAAATACAATACACAATAACTGATTTCTTTTTATTTAATTTCTCCAACACATGACTCAAATACGAACTCTAGTATCCAATGAATGCATACGAGTTTCATGTCTAGTTTTGAGGGAGTGTGCCCATAGAAGAACACCAGATAATACGAGATTCAGTACTAATTTCAAATTTGAAGTGTTTGAACACTGAGAATCTCATATTCACATATGGCGTGAGAACTCTAGACCTCTAGTATCCATTGTTCACTGTGTTGCAATCTTGCGCATGAATCAAGTACTTGTTACTCAGTATATGCTTCTTCACGCAGTGCATAGTGTATATAACGAATGCAATCTTGTTTGTTGTAAAATTCCTCCTAAAAAAGTGGCAATACTCAAGTAAAATTCAATTGTTTTTATTTATTTATTTACTATTAACAATAATTAGTTATGTAGTTTTAAGTACCTAAACTACCCTTTTTTACAAATTAGTTTGAAATTTAAATCTTGTAGGTGGGAAATGAAAATAGCTATATAATTTACTATAATATCCCCGGTGGCGCCTAATTTGAGTACCACCCGGTGGCACCATCTCATTTTCCTTAATAAAGCTACTAACCAAACCAATTCATAAGTGGCGTAGGATAAGCTCCTGTATTCGGATTCAGCAGAACTCTTGCTGACAGTAGCCTGCTTCTTAGTCTTCCAAGACACTAAGGACTGGCCAAGCAACACACAATAACCACTCAGGGACTTAGAAGAGAAAGCACACTGTCCCCAGTCTGCATCACTGAATGCAACGACCTGTAAATCAGACTGTTTCTTGTAAAATAACCCTGCATTGATGGTACCTTTCAAATACTTAACCACATGTAAAGCAGCCTGCATATGAGGAATTCTAGGCTGGCTAACAAACTAACTCAAATGTTGAATGTTGTAAGATAAATCAGGCCTAGACATGTTGAGATATAACAGTCTTCCAATGAGTCTTCTATACTATTCTGGATTATCCAAAATCTCTCCTTGATCAACAGAAAGTTTCAACCCTTGTTGCATTAGGAACTTTGCTGATGAGCAATTCTCCATTTGAAGATCTTTCAAGATATCCATAATATATTTTCTTTGATTTATTATCAAACCATCAGAATTCCTAGATATTTCTAATCCAAGAAAATACCTAAGTGTACCCAAATCCTTTATTGAATAGGCATTATAATTATTTCTTTACCCTTTGAATCTCAGGTTTAGAAGTTCCTGTGAGCAAAACATCATCTACATAAACCAGAGCAACAGTAAATGAGTTATCCTCTGTATTAGTTTTTGTGAAAAGTGAGTAATCCTGCCTGGACTAGATATAGCCTAGATTTTGTAGAAATCTGTTAATTCTTTATTCCACTGTCTAGAAGCCTGTTTCAGTCCATACAAAGATCTTTTGAGCTTGCAAACCAAGCCTTGTCCTACATCAAACCCCTCTGGTGGCTTCATGTAGACCTCCTCATCCAAAAAACCCTGAAGAAAGGCATTGTTGATGTCTAGTTGAAACAATGGCTATTCTCTAGCTGCAGCCAAGGCAAGTAATGCTCTCACTGTTGTAAACTTTGCAACAGGTGAGAAAGTATGCTTATAATCCTTATCCTTGATTTGATTAAAACCTTTAGCTACAAGCCTTGCTTTAAACCTTTCTACTGAGCCATCAGGTTTGTACTTAATCTTATATATACACCCATTTTAACCCTATTGCCTTATGACCACTGGGTAAAGGAACAACTTTCCATGTTTGATTCTCCTCCAAGGCACTGATTTCCTTAGACATGACTTCAATCCACCTTGGATTCTGCTGTGCTTGCTTAAAAGTATAAGGTTCATGCTCTTTTATGACATTGAACATTGAGCTAATAAAATCTGGATGCCAATCTGATAATGCATTCAAAACCTTTGTCTAAAATGCAGAAGCTTGAACAATATTTGCAACAGGTTGCTGTCCAGATAAACTGTATTGAGACCCCTTCAGTCTAGATGTAAGCTGAGTAGGTCTTGAGGATCTTCTGATAGTAGTACTAGTCCCAGATTGTTGAGAATCAGTATGTTGCCCAACATTGCCATGGATAGATGACTGATCACGAGATGACTGATCACTGAGTTCTTGTTCAATATGCTCAGAATGAACAACAACTTCAGGATGTATGATAAGAGTAGTGGTGGCAGGATTTACAAGATCACTTGAAGTAATATTGAGATCTTCATAAGGATAATCTTTATAAAAAAGAAATATCTGTTCTTGAAAGGTAACATCTCTACTAACAAATATTTTATGCAATTTCAAATCATATAACCTGTAGCCCTTCTGGTTATGAGGATAACCAATAAAAATACATTCGCTAGCGCTACATACTCCCAAACTTATTAGTGAAAGTTAGGGGCATAGTAGCATAACATAAGCACCCAAACACTTTTAGATTATCATACACTGGCACAGACTTAAACAACAACTCATATGGAGTTTTATTTTGAATCAGGGGTGTTGGCATCGAGTTAATAAGATATGTGGCTGTCAATAGACAGTCACCCTAGAACTTAATAGGGAGATTGACATGAAACTTAAGAGCTCTAGCTGTCTCTAGCAAATGTCTATGCTTCCTCTCCACCCTACCATTTTGTTGGGGTGTACCCACTACACTAGTTTGGTGTAAAATACCCTTTTCTTTAAATAGAGCTCCACAATGTTACTGCAAGAACTCTGTGCCATTATCAGACCTAATGGTCTTAATTTGACCATCAAAATGATTTAAAATGTAAGCAAAGAAATCTTTAATCAAGCCATAAACTTGATCCTTATGCTGAAATAAGATAGTCCATGTGTTTCTATAAAAATCATTCAAAATGGTTAAGAAATACTTAGCACTAGACATAGAAGGTGTCCTATAAGGACCCCAAACATCCATATGAACTAACTCAAAATAAGTAGAAGCTCTGTGTGTGCTCAAAGAAAAAGGCAACCTATGATGTTTAGCCAAAACACATGACTTACAATGAAAAGAAGAGCTTTTTATTACATGACTGAAATCAGATACAAGTTTTAACTTCTCAACAGACATATGATCCAATCTAGCATGGAAAAGATCTACAAGTTTAGAATCAGAAACAGAACTAACAACAATATGTAAAAACCTAATGTCCTTATCTTTGGATAAGAATTTATTCATTACAAGCTTTTTAAGAGTATTAACTAGATTATCTATGTTATTAACATGATCTAATTTTCTGTGAAACCTATAGAGATCACCAGTCCTTCTTTCCTTAGCCATAATAACATCATTTGTAAGGTCCTGAAACACACAATCATGAATAAAAACATAATAGTCATGTTATGATGATCAAGCAACTTGCTGATTGATAATAAATTCTGTTTAAAATCAGAAATTTAAAACTCATGAAACAGTTTTATTTTATCAGTTAGCAGTACAGTTCCCATTTTATAAACAAGTTTAATGCTACCATCAGGTAATCCTACTCTGATGGGTCTTTTAAAAACATGTATATCAAACAAAAGATTCACATTATAGGTCATATGATCAGATGCCCTAGTGTCCACAATCCAATTAGATAAAAAACCAAAATTATTTGCAGTTAAAGCAAAAGAAGAAGGATACATCATACCTGCAAAGTTGGCAGAGGATAAACCAGCTGGTTGTTGTTCAGAAATCCTTTTAAGGACCTGATCAACAATAGAAGTAACAAGACCATCCGGAACTTCAGAAGAAATACCATTGAATGCACCAGATGTGTTGTTAAGGATAACACTTCTAGTATGTTCAGTTGTATCAAAAAAAGAATCCTCTAAAGGAGATTCAGAAATGACATCCGCAGTATTTGCTCCTCTTTTAGGTGGATTATCCTTGTTATAAACAATTTCTCCTCGCCCTTATCTTTGTCACCAGGAAAACCTCTGATCAGGAAGCAGTTTGCTGGATTATGGCTTGTCTTGTTGCAATGTGGACACTTAGTCAACCCAAAACATGTGGCCCTTGTATGTCCATTTTTATTACAATGACCACAATGTTTAACAGTTGAGGGACCAGCATCACCAGACTTCTTGGATTCATATTGCCTGTAGATTGCATATGCATTAGCATCTGTCAGAACATAAATAATATTTGTGATTTGTTTTTGTCGCTCAATTTTCTGCAGCAGTGTTAACACCTTATTGATTGAGGGTAAAAGATCAAGTGATAAAATCTGAGTTCTGTCCCATCATAACTATTATTCAAATTCATCAGGAATTGAATAATCTTTGCATTATTTTCTCTGTCTATCATCTTCTTGATCAGAGTTCAAGAACAAAGTGAAACTTTTCCACAAGTACATGAAGGTAGTGGATCAAGGGAATCAAGTGTCTCCCAAAGATTCTTCATCTTGCTGTAATATTAAACAAGGGAAAGATTTTCCTGAGAAACTGCTCTCAAATCCTTAGTCAGCTGATAAACTTCCAAAGCATTAGATTGCCCAAATCTTTCAATTAATTCGTTCCATAACTCCTTAGACGATGTAACAAACTTTAAGTTCTCCTTAAGATTCTTATCTAAGGAATTAGAAATCCAATGCATGACCATAAAATCACATCTCTTCCACTGTTTATGACGCTTATCAGTAGAAAGAGGACATGAACATGATCCATCAATCATACCATCTTTGTTCTTGGCAGCTAATGCCATAAGAACTTCTCTCTTCCACCCCAAAAAATCATGACCCTAAAAAAGAAAGGACGATAAAGTTGCTGAAGGTTGGCCAGAAGTAAAAAGATAAAGGAGATCATCATAATTATCGAAAGGTGAAGAATTCTCAGACGTATCAGGATCATGCATGTTTGATTGATGTAATAGAAAGAATAGAAGCAAGAATTATATGAATAAATGAAGGAAAAATACGGAAGCGATTTTGAAATACCTCTATTTCTTGTGATAATCAGGCAAGAAACAGATAGAAATTTCCAGAATTAAGTACCAATTTATACTGATACCTTGAAGAAACCCAAGCTAGGAGATGAAGATGTATATAACAGTAGACGAAGACTTGAAGATCAACTATGAAGATATGAAGACATAGAAGAATTATATGAATATGTATGAAAGAGTAATAGAAAGATTATAGAACTATATTGATTGAATTGTAACTGTGAATATTATTATTCATCAAAGAAGTAATTTACAATTATATGAGATGTTGGTATTTATAACAACTTCTCTAATTGATATAACAACCAACTAACTATGATTAACACTAATAAACCATAGTTAGCTTAACTAACTTTTTAACTAACTTCATATATCCAATAATATATAATTCATACACTTGAATAAGATTATAAAATGGGTGCGTCGTGCATTTTTTGTCATAAATAACCAAACTTTCCTTTCTTATTTGCTCAAAACAATAGTCACATTTACACTTGTTTATACCTAATGAGAATTGTATAATATGGAGAATATATTGATATCGTTGTATTGTATTGCTGTGCCTCTTTACAATATGTACTTTCCTATTTATAATACATCGAGGATCTCATATATACGGAAAGAATAATATAAGGACTATAATATCTTCACTAATAGGGAAGGAAAGATTTTGGCCTTGATTGTGTGTGCTGGCTAACAACTCTTTGTAAACGACTCTATTACCCCCTCAAGTTGGAGCGTGGAAGGTCAAAAGGCCCAGCTTGGAGAGAAGATTGTCAAATGACGTACGTCCTAGCGCTTTCGTGAAAATATCCGCTAGTTTGTCCTTTGTGTGAACGTAGCTTGTAGATATAATGCCCTTTAAAATCCCGTCCAGGACAAAATGACAGTCAATTTCAATATGCTTGGTGTGTTTATGGAATACCGGATTTCGTGCAATATGAAGAGCGGATTGACTGTCGCTGATTAGGCGAATAGATTGCTTGTGGGGAATGCCGAGGAACTGAAGGAGACCTTTGAGCCATTTGAGCTCATAGGTCGTATATGCCATGGCGCGGTACTCGGATTCAGCGGAAGAGCGAGACACGATTGTTTGCTTTTTAGTTTTCCATGAGATAGGTGATGGTCCCGAGAACATAAGGTAGGCGGAAAGTGATCGGCGCGTGTTGGGGCAGCTGCCATAATCAGCGTCGAAATAGGCTTGTAGTTGAAGATCGTTGTTCGAGTGGAGGAGTATGCCTTGGCCAGGAGAACTCTTAATGTATCGGACTACTTGAAGAGCAGCCTTCCAATGATCAAGTCGAGCGGAGTGCATAAATTGAGCCAAGGTATGGATTGAGTAGGTGAGCTCCGGGCGGGTGATTGTGAGGTAGACCAATCGGCCCACTAACCGTCGATAAGGTTGCGTGTCTTTAAGGGGCTCAGTAGTAGAGGTAGCAAGGCGATGATTGGGTTCCATTGGGACTGATGCCGGTTTGGACCCAATGAGGCCTGCTTCGGCGAGGATATCCAAGGCGTATTTTCGTTGTGAGATAAAAATCCCTGTAACACCCCCATTTATTCGGGAGCCTTTAGCTAGACATTCCCAAATAAATAGAACTGTTACCATCTCGGTTTCCCGAGGTAGTAGATAACAAAGTACAACAATACCAAAGTACTTTAAATTAAAACTTTAGTGAATACACGTTTATTACAATTTAACTAACTAAAACTTAATATGAAATACAATACAACTCGCAGCGGAAATTAAATAAGTGATATAACTATATATGTGATCTAGACTTCATCTACGGTTCCAAGTTTGGCTCTCACCCCAATGCTCCCAAGTCAACTAATCTTTGGTACCTGTCAAATCTGCTCCCCATAAAACGGTTCACCGCAGGTGTTCACGAATACACAGTCAACCGCGAGGTTGAGTAGGAATAAATACTAACAACAAAAACATACGATAACAATCCAATTTCCTTCTTACATTGCACACCCCCCTGACAATGTGCTCCATCACTTTACTTAGCACACCTCCCTTAACAACGTGCTCACATTACTTTGGTACCCCTCCCTTAACAACGTACCGCCAACATGTAACAGTACCCCTCCCTCACAACGTACATATTACCATCATCCCAGTGTACAAACTCCCTCAACAACGTACAACTGACTGTCGCACAGCTTTTTATAATAATCACATTCCAACCAACGGTAGAAAATTCAAATCACCTCATCAATACTATTAATATTAGCCAACACAAATCAATATAATTCACCCTCCGAACAACTATGATATGATCAATCAATATATGCAACATAATTCTCCCTTCCAACAATTACGATAATATCAGCCAACACAATTCACATACGATCAATTCACTTTAACGTAAGTAATCCACCATACCAAACATAGATAATTAAAAGTCGAGTTGAGTAGGATTATCCCTACCTGGCAAGAAAGCACTCCAATTACGCAATCCAATAATTAAAGCTCACAAATCCGATTATAAACTCTTCACAATTTCCGTCACCTATATAATAATAACAATTACAACAATTATAATTACTAACTTTACTTATTTATTTATTTACTCCTTTTACTTATTTATTTATTCTTCTTATTATATTAATTATTCAAATTAATGATTTATTATAATTATTAAAGGTTTATGATAACTAAAAACCCGATTCAATTACGAACCCGACTCACCCGAACTAATTAAACAATTCAAAACCCGCTCACAAAACAAACACACACCCCACTATACACCGTGTACACCGTGCTCAACCTCCCCCTCATAACCACCCTCCAAACCGACACCACACACCACCACAGCCACCAACCTACCTCGCCACCCCTAGCCTGCAACCCCACGCATCCAACTTGCCCCTAACCACCAGCTAAACAACCACCAACAACCCTAAAAAACACTCCCTAATCCCCCGACATCAACAACACTCACCTGACACCCCCATAAAACCCGTCCCAAAACCACCACCTAACACCACCTTCACCGCCACCTACAACCACTAATCAACTAACCCATCTACCCTCGACAAAAGCCACCGTAAACCACCCCAACCTAGACCTCCTACAACCACTAAAAACCCCCTCGAAACAGCCTGCCCAAAACACGAGTTACTCCCCTGTTTTCGCCACCACCGCCACAAACCGCCACCTGCCACCATACCACCACCACCAATATGACCGACCACCTTCCCTCATCACAACTCCTCTATACCCAGGTCAAGTCGAGGTCAATTAGGGGTTCAATTACTCATTCTAATCACCCACAACCAAACCCGTATAACCCCCTGACCAGCCACCTTTAGCCGCCCTAAACACCACCCTACCACGGTCAATGACGGTCAACAATGGTCAGGTTAGAAACTTGGCAGTCCAATGTCGCTATAGGTCCAATTCCCGAGTCCTATGGTGGTCTATATAAGTCATACTATCGATCCAAAGATGCTTGCATGAAAAGAATATAAATCGATTTAAGATGAATAATTACCTCGATTTGATTAATTGATTTATGTTAATTCCTTCTTCTTCCGTCTCCTAAAGCTCCTTCTTTTAATTTGTGAATTATTTCTCAGATTTAAGGTGGTATTTATAGTGTAAGATTTAGAGAATACGAGGCCAATTAGGAAACTATGTAACTTTCCTTATTCTAATTAGTATAGGAATTGTCATTATAATTATATCATTATTATTATCACATATTATTAACCTTACCATAACTAGGATTTCCTCATATAATACTTACTAATTTATTATTGCCATAACTTTATTTTTATTATTATAATTATAATTACCTTTATATATATTATTATTTCCTTATTATATTATTATATATTTTTCGATATAAATCCCGATTACACTAATACCAATTTAATAAATTCAGCCCATATAATAATAGCACACGACCCAAAGCACAAATATTAGCCAAACCCAATTCCCGACTTGAATTATTAATTTATTATTTAATTAACGTCTTACTTGTATTTATTATTAGAAATGTCATTTAATTACTCATTAAATTACATAAATTATTCTTATAAATTATTATTAAAATACGGAGTATTACAGTCTTCCCCCCTTAAAATGAACTTCGTCCCGAAGTTCGCCCACAACTACCACCACATCATTTATAAACATTCCTACAACTAAGCATCATGCAACACCATCATCCATATACGATTATTATCCATACCAATCGCATCAAAAGGTATCACAACAACAATTCAAAACATTCGTAGTATTACATTCCTTCCGCCTAAAATTAAACTTCGTCCTCGAAGTTCGGAATATCAACAATAGGAACAACCAAATCATTGATGTAATGCCACAAAATTAGGAATACATATTGTAACACAAGACAATTATTATTTCAAATATAATTCCAAGTAATGATTAAATGAATAACAAAATCTTTGATTTACTTCTATATAGCAAAACAAATCACATAAGATACTCGAACTAAACTTTATTTAAACTTCAACTTCTTACTTAACTATTGGCGAATACATTGCCAAGATAAATAATAAACTATCACAAAAGATACGCATAGCTGTTTAATTAATCTTTTCTTCATAATGATATCTAACTTAGACATGGATGCATTTAATGTGAACATATATATAGGCTTAAGGAAACACATTCCGCATATCACTAGACAAGTTATTCTACTTCACATAATTAACAACATCAAAATATCAATGTGCAAGAGATAAGAAACAAAACTTTATACTTTTCAAGACTAAGAAAACATGTTACGACTTCTAAAAATTATAAATAAATAATAACTTAATTACTTCTCGAGAACTTATACTTTTAGGAAATGCAGAGAGTTAGTAAACTATGAGAAAAAGAATTAAGCCAAAAATTCAAGGGTCAATTTATAATGCATTTTACAAGCTACTTGGTCGAAACAGAAATTTTACAGCAACTTGTCAGAAACTTAGGTCAACTTGTAAAAATCACCATAAATTGTCAAAATATTTTCTTAAAACGTGTCTTACCAATTTAGAAACATACATGAGTCTATTAAACAATGGAGTTGGAATTATAATAAATAATTTCGTAGTTTTTAAATGATAATTTTTACAAAAACATGGCCCGAAAACATTACTGTACAGGAATATTTCGACTACTGTCCACTAAAATATTTATTTCTCCTAAACCGTATATTATTTGAACATGGGACCAGTGGCATATGAAAGCTAACTCATAAAGCTATTATCATAAAATTTGCTTATGAGAATTTTAAACAGGTAGTAAATGGCAGCTAAAACAATAAAGAGTAAAATTCCGGGAAATCAACTAAAATTACGTTCTTCACAATTTCACACAATTCCCTTAATACTTCACATGTTAATCACACATGTCAACATATTTATCTCATAATCACATGTATATATCAATGCTTAAAACCATATCACATCCCCTCTCCCTAAAGGCAAGGTTACGGCCCCGTAACCGCATTACTCAATGAAACAATATTCAAACAAGGCAACCAAAACTCTTAAGGCAAATAAACGGTTTTTCATTTTAGATTACCCCACACTCTCAAATATTCTCTCAGGGTTACCGGTTCAAAACTGAAAGGGCCGGAAGTTTGGTGTGAGGGGCCCTACTCATCCCAAGCCTTAAATGGGCTCCTAACAGTTTCTACCCGGGTTCATTTTATTAGACACATCCTATGTTCATTATTGTTCATTAGTTAGGCCTAAGGATCGTTTTGCTCTGATACCACTTTGTAACACCCCCATTTATTCGGGAGCCTTTAGCTAGACATTCCCAAATAAATAGAACTGTTACCATCTAGGTTTCCCGAGGTAGTAGATAACAAAGTACAACAATACCAAAGTACTTTAAATTAAAACTTTAGTGAATACACGTTTATTACAATTTAACTAACTAAAACTTAATATGAAATACAATACAACTCGCAGCGGAAATTAAATAAGTGATATAACTATATATGTGATCTAGACTTCATCTACGGTTCCAAGTTTGGCTCTCACCCCAATGCTCCCAAGTCAACTAATCTTTGGTACCTGTCAAATCTGCTCCCCATAAAACGGTTCACCGCAGGTGTTCACGAATACACAGTCAACCGCGAGGTTGAGTAGGAATAAATACTAACAACAAAAACATACGATAACAATCTAATTTCCTTCTTACATTGCACACCCCCCTGACAATGTGCTCCATCACTTTACTTAGCACACCTCCCTTAACAACGTGCTCACATTACTTTGGTACCCCTCCCTTAACAACGTACCGCCAACATGTAACAGTACCCCTCCCTCACAACGTACATATTACCATCATCCCAGTGTACAAACTCCCTCAACAACGTACAACTGACTGTCGCACAGCTTTTTATAATAATCACATTCCAACCAACGGTAGAAAAGTCAAATCACCTCATCAATACTATTAATATTAGCCAACACAAATCAATATAATTCACCCTCCGAACAACTATGATATGATCAATCAATATATGCAACATAATTCTCCCTTCCAATAATTACGATAATATCAGCCAACACAATTCACATACGATCAATTCACTTTAATGTAAGTAATCCACCATACCAAACATAGATAACTAAAAGTCGAGTTGAGTAGGATTATCCCTACCTGGCAAGAAAGCACTCCAATTACGCAATCCAATAATTAAAGCTCACAAATCCGATTATAAACTCTTCACAATTTCCGTCACCTATATAATAATAACAATTACAACAATTATAATTACTAACTTTACTTATTTATTTATTTACTCCTTTTACTTATTTATTTATTCTTCTTATTATATTAATTATTCAAATTAATGATTTATTATAATTATTAAAGGTTTATGATAACTAAAAACCCGATTCAATTACGAACCCGACTCACCCGAACTAATTAAACAATTCAAAACCCGCTCACAAAACAAACACACACCCCACTATACACCGTGTACACCGTGCTCAACCTCCCCCTCATAACCACCCTCCAAACCGACACCACACACCACCACAGCCACCAACCTACCTCGCCACCCCTAGCCTGCAACCCCACGCATCCAACTTGCCCCTAACCACCAGCTAAACAACCACCAACAACCCTAAAAAACACTCCCTAATCCCCCGACATCAACAACACTCACCTGACACCCCCATAAAACCCGTCCCAAAACCACCACCTAACACCACCTTCACCGCCACCTACAACCACTAATCAACTCACCCATCTACCCTCGACAAAAGCCACCGTAAACCACCCCAACCCAGACCTCCTACAACCACTAAAAACCCCCTCGAAACAGCCTGCCCAAAACACGAGTTACTCCCCTGTTTTCGCCACCACCGCCACAAACCGCCACCTGCCACCATACCACCACCACCAATATGACCGACCACCTTCCCTCATCACAACTCCTCTATACTTAGGTCAAGTCGAGGTCAATTAGGGGTTCAATTACTCATTCTAATCACACACAACCAAACCCGTATAACCCCCTGACCAGCCACCTTTAGCCGCCCTAAACACCACCCTACCACGGTCAATGACGGTCAACAATGGTCAGGTTAGAAACTTGGCAGTCCAATGTCGCTATAGGTCCAATTCCCGACTCCTATGGTGGTCTATATAAGTACTATCGATCCAAAGATGCTTGTATGAAAAGAATATAAATCGATTTAAGATGAATAATTACCTCGAGTTGATTAATTAATTTATGTTAATTCCTTCTTCTTCCGTCTCCTAAAGCTCCTTCTTTTAATTTGTGAATTATTTCTCAGATTTAAGGTGGTATTTATAGTGTAAGATTTAGAGAATACGAGGCCAATTAGGAAACTATGTAACTTTCCTTATTCTAATTAGTATAGGAATTGTCATTATAATTATATCATTATTATTATCACATATTATTAACCTTACCATAACTAGAATTTCCTCATATAATACTTACTAATTTATTATTGCCATAACTTTATTTTTATTATTATAATTATAATTACCTTTATATATCATTATTTCCTTATTATATTATTATAAATTTTCCGATATAAATCCCGATTACACTAATACTAATTTAATAAATTCGGCCCATATAATAATAGCACACGGCCCAAAGCACAAATATTAGCCAAACCCAATTCCCGACTTGAATTATTAATTTATTATTTAATTAACGTCTTACTTGTATTTATTATTAGAAATGTCATTTAATTACTCATTAAATTACATAAATTATTCTTATAAATTATTATTAAAATACGGAGTATTACAATCCCGGACTTATTTTGTGCAACCTCGAGACCCAAGAAATTTTTTAGAGGGCCTAAATCTTTCATATGAAAGCACGAACTTAGGTACCCTTTGAATTGGGTAATCACTTATGTGTTGTTTCCACAAATGATGAGGTCGTCTACGTAGACGAGAACGTGAATTTCTGTAGTGGCCGTGGTCATAGAGAAAAGAGAATGGTCGTAGGGACAATGCTTGAAACCATAAGTGATCAAAGCGGAAGGAAGTTTGGCATACCAGCAATGTGGAGCCTGTCGAAGACCATATAAAGATTTCCGGAGACGGAACATTTCCCATTTATGTTGGAATGAAATCCCGGTGGTGGCTTCATATAAACCTCTTCATGGAGCTCGCTATGAAAAAAGCATTATGGACGTCCATTTGGTGGAGGTCCCAATTTTTGGTGGCGGCAATGGCGAGAAGAGTTCGAACGGTGACTAGTTTCACGCTAGGAGCAAATATTTCATTGTAGTCGACCCCTTTGATTTGTCGATTTCCCATAACTACTAGTCGAGCTTTGTAGCGTTCGATAGTGCCATCGGCGTTATATTTAATTTTGTAATCCCACTTCGATCCGATAGCTTTTTATTTGGCGGAAGGTGCTTGAGGGTCCATGTATTACTGTTTTTGAGGGCCTCAATCTCAAGCTTCATCGCGTTGCGCCATTCTTGTACCTGCATGGCATCTTTAAAATGACTAGGCTCGTGATTTTTAGTCATGGCCGACAAAAATATGCGATGTGTAGGAGAAAACTTATTATAGTCGATAAAGTGGGAGATTGGGTATTTTGTATCTCGAGTTGATGATTGGGCAGCGAGTATATGCGTCGAGGGGCGTATAGGGGGTCAAACAAAACCGGTGAGTCGAGAGTTCGAAAATTTTTGTGCGGAGGCCTTTACTCATGACAGGTGTGGCATCGTTGGCTGAGGTGGTCGAACAAAAGTAATGATTATTAAGGAATATAGTTATATAAACGACATGAAAACTAGAAAACAAATTACATTTTCCCTTAATATATTCAATTAAATGTGTATGCCTAAAGTATAAAATATTGATTATGACTGAATAAATACTCCCTCCGTTCCGGTCATTTGTTGATTATGACTTCCATGGTTTCCACCACTCGCCACACCCATGCTTGGTTTATTGATGGTAATGACGATAATTCATGCTTTCCTACACTCATTACCAATTTAGTTGCGACTATGCTTCCTTTTTGTTTTTCTTTTAGTCTGACGATTCGTTAACTAAGGTCTAGGATTACTTTTATCGGGGTGTTGAATTTAGTTTGTTAAGATGCTCAATAGAAGTCTAGCTGTTGATTGTTAGTGCTGATTAGTAATGTTTGTTCTTTCAGATTGCTAGCTGAAGGTTGCAGGGCCGTCTGGGAATTTCTAGGGGCCATGTACGAAAATTTAAAATTCGGCCCCTTCAAAAATACGAAATAGTTATAAATACAATTTATGCTAAAAATGGTCTTTTCTGTAAACCAAATTTTGTTTTGTAAATATGATTGAGATGATGTTGAAGTTTAACTACTCCGTATTTACTCAAATTCTTGTAACTTTAGTTCATGCTATAAATTAAAAGAAATAATTTCGAAAATATTAAAAACAAATAGTCCTAGGATATTTGGATTGATAGAATTTATATATCGCACGATGGAGTTCACAAAGGAATAAGTAAAGACATTATTATGTACTGGTGATAGCTATGCCGCGAACAGAAAAATCGACTTAGATCTTTTGTTTGGCTCTTTAGTATAGCAATAGGGATTTAGGGGCCCCAAAAATCCCGGGGCCCTGTTCAGCTACACCACTTGAACACCCTTAAAGACGGCCCTGGAAGGTTGTCATCTAGACGAGAGAAGCAATTAGAGATCAATCACTCACGGATAACTTAAATTTAGTAATGCAACTGCTTATTGAACATTTTAGAGTTTTGGTTGAATGCGATTAACTAGATGAGACATCCATTTATATATATATATATATATATATATATATATATATATATAGAAATTGAATCATGTGAGGGTGAGGCGGCTGAACCATTTACTCACCATTGGATCTAATTTTCAGATGCACCAGATATGTGACACGTGTCCCCCATATATACTCCCCAACTAACACACTTCCCTCATTTACAATCTCACTTCTTCTCATTTATTTCTCTCTCTTCCTTCACAGCTACTTTTCCGCCATTATCACCATTACCACCGAGCTTCTACAAGCTCATCTATTCCGCCATTTCCCTTCATCCTCAATCATTTACTCCGTCATATTTTCTCCGTCTTCGCCATTCACTCCGTCTTCGCCATTCACTCCGTCTTCGCCATTCGCTGAACTCCGTCACATTTGTTCCGCTATTGAAGTCGATTTCTCCTTTTCTTCGTATGTTCATTTCCGTTTCTTTACTAAATTTATTTAATTAGTTTAATTACTCAGTTTTCTCTTATTTTTCTATTTTCCTTCACTCGACTTCGTTTGATTTCTATGCATTTCGTTTCTGCTCGATTATGCTCGCAATTTGATTGAAACTTTCTCTTATTTTTCTATTTTCCATTTCTTTACTAAATTATTGTTGTTATTATGCAGGTTTTGATCGCTTTGTGAGCATAATCGAACACAGTAGGAACGCATAAAATCAATTGCAGTCGATTTCTCCGCTTTTTCGTATGTTCCTTTCTATTTCAAACTTGTGAAACCAGTAGCTTATTTTGTGAATCTAGGAGGTAAATTTGTGAAACCAGTAGCTTATTGTTATATTATCTTCAAACTTGGACTTAATGTTTGTCATCTGTTTGTTAAGATTTCGTTTACCTGCTTTTGTGAAACCTAGAACTTATTTTGTGAATCTAGGAGGTAAATTTGTGAAACCAGTAGCTTATTGTTATATTATCTCCAAATCAGTAAATTTGGCTGCGTGTTGCATTTTGTCTTCTGCTGTTGTTGTTGTTGCTTGAGTTCTCATTGAATAAGGTATGAGATTATTCAAATGTTTGCATATATTACAGAGGTTTGTATAAATTACACTAGCTACTTTGTGTCTTCTGCTGTTGTTGCTTGAGTGTCAATTGAATAAGGTCTGCGATTACAAAGAAGTAGAGAAACAAATTAAGAAGAAAAGAGCAAAATAGATGATTTTAACCACTTATAATGACCAAGTTTCACAAAACAAGCTCTTAGATTCACTGAATAGGGTCTGAGATTCACAAAACAGGGTCTGTAAATTCACTAAATAAAGAAATGAACAAAACAGATGATTTTAACCACTTATAATGACCAAGTTTCACAAAACAAGCCTTTAGATTCACTGAACAAGGTCTGAGATTCACCAAACAAGGTCTGAGAATCTAAACCTTTTTATTTTCCCGGCTTTTGTGCTTCCTAGATCTAATTTTGTGACCCTCCTTCACCTTTGTTTATTTTCTCAGCTTGTTAGTCCAACTACCTAGGAATTTGTGTTTTGTATTTTCACATTTCTTTTGTTTAACTAATATTTGTATTTCACTTGTTTCATAGACAAGTATGACAACTTGGTGCAATGGTTGTGTTGTTAATCTTCTTGACGAAGATCAAGTGTCATTTCGCGCACTTTATGTCACTAAAAAACAAACAGCTATGGATTTCTCTTTTTCGCCGTTAAAGGAAGTTATAGTGCCTGGCCGTAACTATCAAGCATGTCATTCTGTTTTTAATAATCAAGATCTTATGCAAAAAATCTTCTCTAAAATTAATCATTACGAAGATAAAGCACATATGGCGCTCGTATGTCGAAATTGGGCTCAACTATTTCTGATACACAAAAGTGCACCTGAGGTCACCTTGGCATATTGGCTTTCTGTAGACATAAATGATATGAATGGTGTTCGGACTATTCATAGGGGTCCTAGAATAGTCTTTCAAACATGCAAATGTTTCATGACGGAGGATATGATTGCCAAATTCTTACTGCATTATCACTAAGCAAAAATTTCATCTCAGAGTACTCATCTAAATGCTCTTGATGATGTTGCACGCAGTGCAGTTAATGAGTCATTGCATGTTTTAGCTACGCCGAGTGAAGAACGAGATATAACTATTGCCATTGCTGCTGACTTGCTAGTCACTCGTAGAGATATATCTTTTCTTGACTTACCTTTGATGTTGTAGCCTAGAGTTGTCCCTTGTTTGTAATGTACTATCTGTGTAACTAGGGCTTTGCACTTTAAGGTTTTAACTTTGCCCTTTTGTTATTTTGTATAATTTCGTAGTAGTGTCAACCTTCTGTATAATTATGTACGTCTTAGTTTAACATTTTGGATAACATAAATTATCATGTAATCTTGTACTTTGTTTTAAATATTTGCATGGATCACTTTTCTATGTATAATGCAATGTTCTTTACTTCTGATTTTCCATTTAATTTTGTATTTGTTTTCTTACATATTCTTCCATGCACTTATAATGACTAACTTATTTTGTGACGTTATTTTGTGAATTGTGGAACTTCTTTTGTGAATCTTGCAACTTATTATGTGAATCCTGGAACTTATTTTGTGAATCCTAGAACTTATTTTGTGAACTTATTTTGTGAATCTTAGACCTTGTTTAGTGAATCCGAGACCTTGTTTAGTGAATTTTTCTGCTTCTTTCTTACCTATTATCACTTAAATTCAGTTAATTGACCATAGCTTATTGTTATAATGTAATGTTCTTTAACAACTTATAATGACCAAGTTTCACAAAACAAGCCATTAGATTCACTGAATAAGGCCTGAGATTCACAAAACAAGGTCTGTGAATTCACCAAATAAAGGTATGAGCAAAATATGATTTTAACCACTTATAATGACCAAGTTTCACAAAACAAGCCCTTAGATTCACCGAATAAGGTTTGAGATTCACAAAACAAGGTCTGTGAATTCACCAAATAAAGGTATGAGCAAAATAGATGATTTAAACCACTTATAATGACCAAGTTTCAGAAAACAAGCCCTTAGATTCACTGAACAAGGTCTGAGATTCACAAAACAAGGTCTGAGAATCTAAACCTTACTGACCAAATTTCTTTATTTTGTGAACTTATTTCCCTTGCTTTGTGAATAATAGGCTTTACTGAGTTGTAGGAAGCAAGCCAAGCCAGGATGAAGCGACGTGTTGAGGACGATCAAGCTCTTGAACCACTCTCTGAAACCTTTGAACCACTCTCTGAGCCACCTACAAAAAAGACAAGAATTTACAAAGACAGACTGCCTGTGTTGAGGACTCGAATGTCTCCTGCTGGGCTTTACAACTTTCTCAACAATAAGGAGAATCCACCATCAGATAAGCAGATTGAAGTTATACAAGAAATGGGATTTGGTTCTCTATTGCATCTTAAAACAGATGTTGTTCCGGTCACTGGCGCGATGGCTAGTTTCAAATTATGACCCCTTTACAGGATCGTTGTGTGATGGGAAACTCCTTGTTTTAGAGGAAGATATCCATCTGTGCCTGGGATTGCTAATGGGTCCAAACATTGTCGAAGAAGCAAAAATTGGAGATAAGTGCCCTTCTTATGTGTCTGTTTTGGAGGAGTTCACAAGTCAATACAAAGGTAGTTCTATTGAGCTCAAACACATTATGCAAAAGCTCTCTACACAAAGAGATGGTGGAGATGATTTCAAACGCACTTTCATCATTTATATCTTCAATGCTCTTTTAGGCGGTGTTGTAGGCAATCAGGCAAGTTTGAGACTTCTTAAAAGTTTGGTAAACACTGAGTTGATCTCCGAATTCAACTGGTGCAATTTTATCAAACGTAAATTGGCTTCCCAAGTTGAGTCTTGGCAAAAGGAGGAGTGGAAGACCAAAAAGCTGAAAGAAAATTGGTTTGGTGGACCTATTATGGTCTTGGTTTTTATTTATCTAGACCGATGTGTCTTCAAAGCACGCCTTGTTATTCGGCAGTTTCCAACGCTCTCAACTTGGACTAAAGAAGCTATATCCCAGAGACTTAAGGAAGAAGTGAATGACAAAAATTCGGACAATAAAACTTTCGGCAAGGGTTCTATTGAGCCTTCACTGGTCATCACTCAGCATAAGGCACATGCACTTTTGCCTACTATTGAGTTTAGGCAGTCTTCAAAGCCACCGAGTGTACCTTTGCCTACTATTGAGTTTAGGCAGTCTTCAAAGCGAACAAGTGAACAACAACATTCTGAAGATGAAGAACCTTCTGATCCTCATACTGAGTTTATTAATAAACTTGCACTTTCCGCAAATGTTGATCCTCTTCTACCTAATAATTCAGGTAGTACTACTGAGTTTGTTAATAAACTTGCAGTTTCCGCAAAGGTCATGGCTCAAGCTTTCATGGAGTACAAATCTCTTGCTAGCCAAGCTCTGAGCAAACTACCTTCCTCAGCAACAGTTTCTAAACTAGTTGCAGCTCTAGATGGTTTGGCAGATGGTTTTAGGTTATCTCAAGAAGACAATAATGAGGAGGGTAATGTAAAGGAGAGTGTGGAGGGTAATAGTGGGGATAATCTAGCTGAATTGTTGGAGGCATTGGACGTGATGGGTGAAGCTTTGCAACCAATACAGTCACGTCGTTCACCATCAAAACCAGAATGCCAAATCATACCACTTGGTGAACCTTCAACGTCTTGTATTCAAACTGATGAACAACCTGATCATCTTTTATCTCCCTCTCATAATACTGCTATTGATGATTTCCCTCCCGTCAATGATGATATCCCTCCCGTCAATGATGAACAACCTGACCATTCTGAGCCCACAGTGGTAGCGGATGATCATCATAATCAAGAACGGTGGGTTGAGTACAATAGGAGGAGAACAAGTGAAAGAGATATGCAAACAAGTTCCAGTGCTATTGATGATGTCCCTTCCGTCAATGAGCCCACTCACCCCACTGTGACTGTTCTAGCTACTCCTGCGACTTCTACTCCTCCTCCTCCTCCTCCTGTGGTAGGGAACAGTGATCCTCCTTCTACACCATCTGCCAGTAAGGAGTTGAGGGCGTGCAATCAAATTATTACATGTTCTGAGAACAGTGAGCCCACTCACCCCATCGTTACTGTTCTAGCTACTCCCGCGACTTCTACTCCTCCTCCTATGGTAGGGAACAATGATCCTCCTTCTACACCAATTGTTTCCGGCCTCGATAAACCATCTGCCAGTAAGGAGTTGAGGGCGTGCGATCAAGAGAACCTATCCAGAGAAATAGTACAAAATGATGCACTAGAATGGCCTCAATAAACTGACACAGAATTGCTGAATTTTGTTCGAAAGAAATCAAAGAAAACTCAACAGTAATGTCATATTTTTGCTTTGATTTTTTGATTTTTTTTATTGTAATAAATATATCTACTAATTGAATTTTATCAATAATGAAGTGAGGTTATGGTGTCCACTCCGTGGATGGAAGTTAAAAGAGATGTTTTGCATAGCCTTGGACCGAAAGGCCTTATTATGGATCAGGTAAGTAACCCCTGGGTATTATTTTCCTTTTCTTCCCCATGTTTTCATTTTGTTCAGGTCACTCGATGTGTATGTTTCCTAACAAATTTAATTTTGTAGGTCATTGATATATTTGGAATTAAGTGCACACTCAGTAGAAGAAATTTACTCTACTTGCCAACAACAATATTTGTCAGTCTCAAATCCTTTATATGTTGATATTCAAGTTTTTTTGCGTTCTTAAAGTTGCTTTGTTTCTAAAATTGCCTTCTTGTGACTTGTAGGGTCTTCATCGAGAAAACAACCCTGTTATTTGGGGTCCATACATACAGGACAGTTACACTCCAGTTGATGGTAGCCATATCGATAAGGTCAGATATTTGTGATGTTTATTTTACTTGTTTGTAGGTCATTGATATGTTTGGAACTTGTTTTGTGAATCTTGGAGCTTATTTTGTGAATCTTAGAGCTTATTTTGTGAATCTTGGAGTTTATTTTTGTGAATCCTGGACCTTATTTTGTGAACTTATTTTGTGAATTCTGGACCTTATTTTGTGAATCCTGGACCTTATTTTGTGAATCCTGGACCTTATTTTGTGAATCTTGGAGCTTATTTTTTGAACTTATTTGTTACGTTATTTTGTGAATCTTTGACGTTATTTTGTGAATCCTGGACCTTATTTTATGAACTTATTTTATGTATCCTTGACCTTATTTGTGAACTTATTTTGTGAATCCTTGACGTTATTTTATGAATCTAGGAGCTTATTTTGTGAATCTTGTCTTGGAGCTTATTTTGTGAATCTTGGAACTTATTTTGTGAACTTATTTTGTGAACTTATTTGTGAATCCTGGAACTTAATTCGTGAATCCTGGACTTTGTTTTGTGAATTCTGCATCTTATTTTGTGAACTCCTTGACCTTAGTTTGTGAACTTGTTTTGTGAATCCTTGACCTTATTTTGTGAATCCTGGACCTTATTTTCCTTATTATAGCATTAATCTCTTGGTTTGTCTTGTACATTTACTATCTCAGGTTTTTATCCCTTCTATAGTAACACGCTGCCGCAGCATTGGTGGGCTTGTGTCTGTGATATAAAGCAGGGAAAAAATTTCATCCTTGACTCATGCGTGGCTGTTAATGTGGATCCTGACAACAAGCATATCAAAGAGCTTGTATGATTTTTTTTTTCCAAAATATTGTTATTGCCTTTTCTTTTAAAAGTATACTCCAAAATATATTTTGATCTTATTATTGCCTTTTCTTTTTCAGATACATCATGTTTCATCTATTTTGGGAGAGCCATATAAATCTTTTCAGTTCATGCACACGAACGAATTTGTCAATCTCGAAGTCCCTCAACAAACAACAAGGTATGTAAGCATGTATCTTTTTCCTTTTGTTAACAGATCAATAGTTATTATTTTGAGCTTGTTGATTTTAAACCATTTACTGTTTTTTTTTTTGTCTAGCAGATGATTGTGGAGTTTTTTGTTGAAGTGGTTGAGTGCCTTGGACGATGATAGTTTATAGACCAAAAGTGAATATTTTGAGGTAAGTTCATTAGTATACGAAAATAAAGGCTTATCTTGTGAATCTCAGACATTGTTCAGTGAATCTTAGAGCTTTTTTTGTGAAACTTGGTCATTATAAGTGGTTTAAAATCAACAAGCTCTAAGATTCACTGAACAAGCTCTGAGATTCACTGAACAAGGTTTGAGAATCACAAAACAAGGTTTGATATTCACCAAATAAAGATAGGTTGGTTGTCTATATACTTCATTAATATATGTCGCTCTTTGCAGAAATTGACACAATATCGAAAATCGATCATATTGGAACTACTTAGATGGGATAAAAATACTAAAAAGGTACACTTCATTGTCTTAAAACTGATGTGAAGTTCATTTCTTCATAACTTTGGCGAATATTTCGTAAATAAGTCGATTGTACTTGTTTTTGGTTGTATACGTGTTTAATTAAAGAAGACAATTGTCCGTGAAGTCATAATATGCAAAAGTGGGTCGAGGCTCCTGTAAATATTGTTGCCTTCATCAACTCTTGTAAAGATATTTGATAGTTGTAAAGTCGTAATAATTTTTCAGGGTCACTTATGTGACTTATGTAGCTAATTTGACATTGAGTTGAGCAATTTGAGCTAATTTGACATTGACATTGCGTTGAGAAAAAGTGGGCCGAGGCTCTTGTAAAGATTGTTGCCTTCATCGACTCTTGTAAAGATATTTGATAGTTGTAAAGTAGATGATTTTAAACCACGACCAAGTTTGACATTGACATTGACATTGAGTTGAGCAAAAGGTCTGAGATTCACAAGATAAGGTCTGAGATTCACAAAATTAAGAGAAAATAGATGATTTTAAACCACGGCCAAGTTTCACAGAACAAGCCCTAAGATTCACTGAATAAGGTATGAGATTCACAAGATAAGGTCTGAGATTCACAAAATTAAGAGCAAAATAGATGATTTTAAACCATGACCAAGTTTCACAGAACAAGCCCTAAGATTCACTGAACAAGGTCTGAGATTCACAAGATAAGGTCTGAGATTCACAAAATTAAGAGCAAAATAGATGATTTTAAACCACGACCAAGTTTCACAGAACAAGCCCTAAGATTCACTGAACAAGGTCTGAGATTCACAAGATAAGGTATGAGATTCACAAAATTAAGAACAAAATAGATGATTTTAAACCACGACCAAGTTTCACAGAACAAGCCCTAAGATTCAATGAACATGGTCTGAGATTCACAAGATTTACTGAACAAGGTCTGAAATGATAAAAACGCTTGATGCTGGATTCAGAACCAAGTTTCACAATTTTACGTTCCAGTTTCACAAAATAAGGTCCAGGATTCACAGGATTCACAACATTGACAAAAATAAAACGAGCTTTAAAACTTGTCTTCTTCAATCGTCATCTCTATTCTCGTTGCTTAAGAATACTCCATTACATTGACAAAAATAAAACGAGCTTAAAACTTGTCTTCTTCAATCATCATCTCTATTCTCGTTGCTTAAGAATACTCCATTACATCATTCTTCATTCTCGACCTCTTCCTCTTCTTCCTCTTCTTCCGATGTGTCTCCCTATGTGAAGAATCAAACCTTTATTAGTTAATTTTTTTTAGAAAAAAAAAGAATTAGTAGACAATAGTAGTTGCGTTTTCAAGCAATACTAAAATGGAAAGACAATAGTAGAATTATACATACTTGATTCTCAGGAGGATATATGCTCTGCAAACTCATTTGGACAATTTCTTTTATCGTGGTGTGACATGCGTTTACACTTAGCACACAACCTTTTCGGTTTTTTGCCTTCATAATTGCCTTATTTTTGCTGCTCACCATCCTTTTACCACTACCTTTGTTTCTAGAGACTTTAGGTGGTAAGATCTTGATTTCTTTTGGAGCCTTGCAGTTGAGAAGGGCCTCCAATTCTTGTTCTTTGGTCAAAGGCTTTGGGTTTGGCTCCAACTTCTCTCGGAATTCTTTTATTAGCTTGGCAAACTCTCTCATATCTGACTCTTCTTCTTTTCTTTTATGCATACCAACAGTTGCGTAAATCTCAGAACACACCCGAGACATTCCAAATTTACTATTACCAGTAAGATCATTGTTTTCCAGTAGATTTCCATTCAAATCATAAACCGGGTTTCTGAGTGCATTCTTACTCCACCTACGCAAAATGTATTTCTCAGGAATTTCCTTAAACTTTCCCGAGCAAATCCAAATGATGTGGTTGCATAAGATACCTTTCCTTTCAAATAATTTACATGCAATACGTGTGGGAAATATCGGTATATATCATCAAGAAAATTTCGGATTATAACGAAATTATGAAATATGAAATTGCTAGTCATAAACGAATTGCATAAACAAAAGAATAGAGATTTAGAATTAACCTTTGGTCCTAGCAATTTGGCCTAAGAACAAATATCGAAATCAATATTCTCCTAATTGTTGCACCCAAAATGCTTTGAGAAATGCCTCTCCTTTTGCTAGAATGAGATCCCTAATTTCTAATGATTTTAGGGTTTTTGTGATGTGAGAAAATTAGGTAAAAAAGAAGTAAGGAAAAATGATCCTATTCCTCCTCTTAAAACCGTCCAAGGAGAGTAAAATGGGAAGATTTTATTCTTCCTATTTTTCTCTCTTTGACCGAGTGATCAAGCAACCAAATAAGGAGGAAAATCTCCTTATTTTAGGTTGTTATCAAAAGTGTATAAAATGTGTATTATTTTTATCAATTGTCAATTATGTCAACATGTATTTAATAAGTCCACAAACAACAGTTTGTAGTCGATTTATTAATACCGGTCTGTCAATCATTTATTATGACAATGTCGTATAATATATACTTTAACTATAAATATCACATATTTATAATTTGCTAATTAAATATAACTGGTTACGTTTAATTACGAATTAACATCTTAATTCGTTCAAGCTAACATTATATACATTAATTAAATATAACAGTTTATATTCAATTTCCGAATTAACAATTAATTCGTCTCAGCTGATATTATTTAATTGTATTAAATAATCGACTCATTATCACATTGACTAACCTTTTAGTCAAATACATGGACTAACCATTTAGTCATATAAGGCATCAATGTGATTACATTTTCATATAATCACATCTCTCAAACACATCCTTTAGGTGTGACTTTTAGGGACCAGTTGATCACCGCCATCAGTATGATAATAACGTCAAACTTCTAACAAGCCAACCGTTATTAAGTAAACGTTAATCAACTGATAAAATACTAACTATACCCTTGTGAACCTGTAAGAGATTTATATACGTTATCACACTAACTGTGGAGGACACTAGCTCCAACAATCTCCCACTTGTCCTCATAAGTGTATGTGCGATAACCGATTCTCATATCCTAAAATTTCTCCCACTCAATGTAAAACAATTTGCAAAGTCCGTATTCACAAAGGTCGTATTTTACAAGTGATCAATATCAAGAGTGGTTTTCCCGACTAGAGAGTAACTTAACTGATAAACGAATCATCATTCGAGCATGGCCATGCATTTCAGTTACAACTTCTCGAGTGGCCCTGAGAAATAACTAAACCTGATAAAGGTTGGATATTTTCTTCAACTCGAATCTTGCAGATATAAGCACAGTATGAAATGACCCAGTAAAAATCTGCTTTGCCTCCTGTTACGGTCGACCATGAGAAAGGAACCAAAGTCACCCAAAAACTGCCTTAATCTCAAGAGACAGTCGATAGTCAAAAGAATCGACTCTAGGAACACAATGGACGTCCAATCCACGACCTGGCACCGAATGTTTTTAAACATTTAGGACTCCATTACGTTGTCACAATGTCCTACGAGGTATCGTTATAACTCGTATTTGTGATCGATCAGCCAACTTTTTGACTTATGACTCGTTGAACCCACCATCAATCAACTTCACAATATAATAGCCAGAGTTATCAGCTCATGTAGGCGATTACAGACCAAAACAAATATAATGTAATTCAGTTCACTTTGTGGCGTTCATTGTTGTCGTACAATCCACATGAAAAACAAAATATGAAATAATACGATGAAGTTATAAATAGCATATGGAAAAAGAAAATGTATCGAATCCATTAGCAACTTGTACAACTTAGGAACATGTTTAATTCCCATGGAAATAACGTGCCCTTCATGCTTATCATATTTCAATGGTTTAGTGAGAGGGTCCGCGATGTTGTCATCCGAAGCAATCTTTCTAATCACTATCTCCTCTTGCTCCACGTAATCACGGATCAGGTGAGCCTTCCGATGTACATGTCTAGACTTGTTGCTAGACTTAGGCTCCTTAGCCTGGAAGATGGCACCTCTATTGTCACAATAGATAGTGATTGGGTCATTCGAACTAGGAACTATGGTTAGTCCTTGTAAGAATTGACGCATCCATATAGCTTCCGCTCGCTTTACAGGCGACATAGTACTCGGATTCAGTAGTAGAATCTGCTACAACATCCTGTTTGGAACTCTTCCAGCTGACCGCAGCACCATTAAGAGTAAAGACGAATCCAGATTGAGATTTCGAATCATCTCGATCCGTTTGGAAGCTAGCATCTGCGTAACCGATTGCACATAGCTTAATATCTCCTCCATAAGTCAATACCCAATCCTTAGTCCTCTGTAGGTACTTAAGGATATTTTTAACAGCTATCCAGTGTGTTTCACCTGGATTGCCATGGTACCGACTCCTCATACTCAATGCATATGCCATGTCTGGACGTGTGCATATCATGGCATACATGATTGATCCAATGGCTGATGCATAAGGAACACGACTCATGCGCTCGACCCCTTCAGGTGTCTGGGGTGACTGAGACTTGCTCAAATGCATCTCATACGTCATTGGAAGGTTCCCCTTCTTGGAGTTGGTCATGCTGAACCTTTCAAGAATCTTATCTAAATAAGACTCCTGACTCAGTGATAACATCCGTCGTGATCTATCTCGATAGATACGGATTCCCAATATGCGTTGTGCCTCACCTGGATCTTTCATCTGGAAATGGTTCTTCAACCATCCTTTTACCGAAGATAAGAGAGGAATGTCATTCCCAATCAAGAGTATGTCATCGACATACAATATCAAGAAAACAATCTTGCTCCCACTCGACTTGACATATAAGCATGGTTCCTCGACCGGTCGAGTGAAACCATACTCTTTTATCACCTGGTCGAAACGATGATTCCAACTCCGAGAAGCTTGCTTAAATCCATAAATGGAACGTTTAAGCTTGCACACTTTCTTAGGATTTTCAGGATCTATGAAACCTTCGGGTTGCACCATGTACAACTCTTCCTCCAAATAACCGTTTAAGAAGGCGGTTTTCATATCCATTTGCCAAATTTCATAGTCATGAAAAGCGGCAATCACTAAGATTATCCGAATGGAACGCAACATAACTACGGGTGCAAAAATTTCATCATAATGCAATCCGTGCACTTGAGTGAAACCTTTTGCCACTAGTCGTGCTTTATAGGTATCTGGTTGCCCGTCTACAGAATGATTTATTTTGTAAAGCCATTTGCACTGAAGAGGTCGTACCTTGTTAGGTAAATCAACAAGATCCCATACGTCATTCTCATACATGAAGTCCATCTCGGATTGCATGGCTTCAAGCCATAGCTTAGAGTCAGAACAGGTCATGGCACCTTTATAGGTAGCGGGTTCTTTACTCTCTGGGAGCAAAACGTCATTCTCCTCGACCATACCAATGTATCTGTCTGGAGGATTAGAGACTCTACCCGACCCCCTAGGTTGCTGAGGAATATTAACCGTATCATTAGTTGAAGGAACATCTTCCTCCAACCGTTCCTCGGTAGTTGGTTCTTGAACCTCCGATAGCTCGAAGGTTCTATTACTTGACTTGTTCTCGAGAAATTCTTTCTCTAAGAACTTTGCACTAGCCGCAACAAAAACTCGATGTTCGGTAGGCGAATAGAAGTAATGACCAAACATTCCTTTTGGATAACCAATAAAGTATGTCTTGACCGATCGCGGGCCGAGCTTATCCTTGTGTCTCCACTTGAAATAAGCCTCGCAGCCCCAAACCCGAATAAAGGACAAGTTAGGGACCGTTCCCTTCCACATTTCATATGGAGTCTTGTCGACAACTTTAGACGGACTTCGGTTAAGTATAAGAGCAGCTGACAAAAGAGCAAAACCCCATAATGAATCAGGTACTACCGTGTGACTCATCATGGATCGAACCATATCAAGTAGTGTTCGATTTCTCCATTCGGACACACCATTTAATTGAGGTGTTCCAGGTGGAGTTAACTGTAAAACTATTCCACAGTCTTTAAGGTGTTGACCAAACTCATTTGAAAGATATTCGCCACCCCGATCTGAACGGAGTGCTTTAACCTTTCTTCCCAGTTGGTTCTCAATCTTATTCTGGTATTCCTTGAATTTTTCAAAAGACTCATTTTTATGCTTCATTAAGTAGACATATCCGTATCTACTCAAATCATCCGTGAAAGTGATAAAATATCTATAGCCGTCTCTTGCGGTGATTGACATAGGTCCACATACATCAGTATGTATGAGTCCTAATAGGTCATTAGCGCGCATTCCAACACCTTTGAAGGAAATTCGAGTCATTTTGCCGATAAGACATGATTCACACGTGTCAAATGATGAGAAATCAAATGTGGAGATAGTTCCACTCTCAATGAGTTTCTTCACACGTTTTTCATTTATGTGTCCCATTCGACAATGCCATAGATAAGTTTGATCTTTGTCACTAACCTTTAATTTCTTATTATTCACATGTAATATTTCTGTGGTTTGATCTAAGATATAAATTCCATTCATGGAAACGGCTTTGCCATAAACCATTTCATTAAAAGAGAAAATACAGCTATTGTCCTTTATTGAAAATGAAAAACCGTCTTTATCAAGTACGGAAACAGAAATAATATTCTTAGATAAACTGGGTACATAGTAACAGTTATATAAATATAACTCAAAACCACTCGGGAGCTGGATTACATATGTTCCCATTGAGACTGCAGCAACTCGTGCTCTATTCCCAACTCGCAGGTCCACATCAGCCTTTGCAAGGGGTTTGATGTTTTTTAGGCCCTGCAAATGATTACACAGATGAGAACCACAACCAGTATCAAGTACCCAAGTTCCGAAACTTGCATGGTTAATCTCAATCATATGAATATAAGATGACATACCAACAGGAGTGACGCGGCCTACTTTTATGTCCTCACGGTATACGGGACAGTTCCTCCTCCAATGCCTAGTCTTGTGACAATGGTGGCACTCAACGTTACCGTCCTTGCTCTTTGCCTTGCCTTGTGAGCCACTAGTCTCACTAGGCCCACTCTTACCATTTCCTGACTTCTTAAACTTTGGCTTTCCTACAGTTAGGTCACCGTGAGCTTTGCCCTTACCCTTATTCTTGTTGGAAATCATGAGAACATCTTGCTTCATGCTCCCACTCAATTTCATACCCTTCTTGGTCTGTACGAGAAGTGAGTATAGCTCATGAGGACTTTTCTTCATGTCATTCATGTAGTAATTTGCCCTGAAGAGGGCAAAACCATCATGAAGTGAATGAAGCATACGGTCAATGACTATGCTCTCACTGATTTTGCAATCAAGTGCCTCCAGTTTCTCGACATTCTCAATCATGTTAAGAATGTGTGGGCTAACCGATTGGCCCTTCTGGAGTTTCGCATCAAAGAAGCGACAGGTATGCTCATAAGTAACGATTCTCGGTGCTTTTGAGAACTCATTAGTGAGTGTGGTGAAAATCTTGTTTGCACCTTGGGCAATGAAGCGTCTTTGCAAATTTGTTTCCATTGCAAAAATGAGTACGTTCTTTATCGCACCCGCTTCCATGACGAAGTCACTATAAGCAAGTGACTCGTTAGCTCTTGCATTGGGGCCTGGGTTTGGTGGGATTGGCTTAGTTAAGTATTTGAGCTTACCGTCAGCAATGGCAGCATTCCGTAATGATGCCTCCCAGTCCGCAAAATTGGACCCATCATTCTTCAGTCGTGTGGACTGATTCATGTGGTCCATGAAAGTTTTAAGCCAGGACTCGCGTGCAAGTGTGGCACTTGGCATAGGGATTTCGTTATTTCCAGTCATTTGTTGTAAGCAGTATTATCAATATAAAACGAATTCTACACTGCGAAAAGAAGAATAAAAACATAATAAGCATACTCATCGTTATGATTTAAGTCTAATGCAAAACTGTTATAAGCGAAGACTCAAGCATTTATACAATTGACCTCCCTCAAGAATTATATAAATGATCCCAAGACTCAATTATCTGTAAATTGATAAGCCAACCTCTTGGCTAATTCTATTGTTAGAATTCTTGGTTGATAAATTTCTGTAAATTCTATCTTTAGTCCATCATAATCACGAGAAACTCTTCAGATTATAATGTTGAGGTAAAATAAGTCAACACAAAATACTTACCCAACGTAGAAGGGGTCACATGGAGAGTAAGGTCCTATATGCCTACCGACGAAGAAGGGATTCATAGTTGTTTGCCCTTATAAAGACTAGTCTCAATTTTAGTTATAGAGGAAGATCCCATCAACTTTATTTTAATTCATTTTAAGTGAACTAATATCTAGCATGCGAGAATGAATAAACTAAGATGATGGCTTAAAATTGTGTGACATCTTTATGTCCATGATAACTAACAATCAATCTATATGAGTCAATTTTCATGCATATAAGTAGGTGGTTTGGTTTAGGCGGAATATGATGCACTAATTATCATGCGTAGAAAAGCAACGAGAATGGAAAAACGTAAAATAAAAAACAAAGTCCTAGTGTGGCCTATCTACCAAAATGAACATAAATACAACTTTGGAATCCTTCCTAGGACCCGAGAAGCTTGTCTTGATGTTCCATCTTGGTCCATGTAGCGGGAGTGAGCAATCCAATCTCCATCTTTAGTCTTCTCAAAATTACAATAAAATTACAAAATAAACCTATTTACATTCTAATTTCAAAAACATAATACTAAAGAAAACCAAAAGGAGATTCGAGATCTCAAATTACATCAAGACTATGTTTCCATCATTACGAAAACATAATCAACTAAGGCCACACTAGATAATACAAAATTACAACCGATTGCAAAAATACGTAAATAAACCATTCAACTAAATAAAATGCATCAACTATAAATTAACTATTCAAGACATAATTCCTTAATTATGTAGAGTAATTTATCCAAACCACCTATTTTATAATTATCAAAATTATGTGACAATTCCTCAATTACTCACAATAATTCCAATCTTAATTCACATTAACCTATAATATGAATTAATCTAACATTATTTTAAACCTCTTTAAAATAATTTGGGTATCTCAAATTTGTGAACCTTTTCACAACAAACAATCATACATTATATATTTAATGTATAAAGATAATTGGCCAAAACAAATTTTTTGTTTTAAAATGCTCTCGGCATTGCTCAAAAAAACAAAAAAAATAGTTTTTTTTTTTTTTTTAATACCCTCGGCATTCCAATCCTAAAAACAAAAACAGTTTTTTTTTTTATATATATATATATATATATCTTGCGGCATTTTGCCCTAAATACAAAAAAACAGTTTTTTTTTCTTTTTTAAAAACTCACGGCATTCAGCCGTTTTTTTTTCTTTCTTTTCTCAAAATTTTTTTTTTATGTGAACAAAATGTTTAATGTTGCTAATATAACAAGAGTGGCATAATCATCATCTTTTAATTTAACCTCTTAAAATGAATATCTAAATTATGATTAAATCGATTATCCGAATATTTGATTCATCACAATTGACTTGAACTTTATAAATTAACTTGTATGCCAAAATTATATATCAAAAATAAATTATCAACAATGAAAACTATTTTCATTTACATTTCAATTTAATTTTAATTAAATCAAAACATCTACAAATTTATCATATTATCATCTTAACATATTAAAACAACAATATCAATAAATCAAATGGAAACAAAACATCAAAAACCAAAAAAAAAACCCTCGGCAAAAAAAATTGAAACGGCCGAACCTATTTTTTTTTTCTCAAAATTTTTGTTTGAATTCATTTATGAAAATCATATAAAATAATTTCGTGGCCTATGCTCTGATAGCACTTGTGGGAAATATAGGTATATATCATCAAGAAAATTTCGGATTATAACGAAATTATGAAATATAAAATTGCTAGTCATAAACGAATTGCATAAACAAAAGAATAGAGATTTAGAATTAACCTTTGGTCCTAGCAATTTGGCCTAAGAACAAATATCGAGATCGATATTCTCCTAATTGTTGCACCCAAAATGCTTTGAGAAATGCCTCTCCTTTTGCTAGAATGAGATCCCCAATTTCTAATGGTTTTAGGGTTTTTGTGATGTGAGAAAATTAGGTCAAAAAGAAGTAAGGAAAAATGATCCTATTCCTCCTCTTAAAACCGTCCAAGGAGAGTAAAATGGGAAGATTTTATTCTTCCTATTTTTCTCTCTTTGACCGAGTGATCAAGCAACCAAATAAGGAGGAAAATCTCCTTATTTTAGGTTGTTATAAAAAATGTATAAAATGTGTATTATTTTTATCAATTGTCAATTATGTCAACGCGTATTTAATAAGTCCACAAACAACAGTTTGTAGTCGATTTATTAATACCGGGCTGTCAATCATTTATTATGACAATGTCGTATAATATATACTTTAACTATAAATATTGCATATTTATAATTTGCTAATTAAATATATCTGGTTACGTTTAATTACGAATTAACATCTTAATTCGTTCAAGCTAACATTATATACATTAATTAAATATAACAGTTTATATTCAATTTCCGAATTAACAATTAATTCGTCTCAGCTGATATTATTTAATTGTATTAAATAATCGACTCATCATCACATTGACTAACCTTTTAGTCAAATACATGGACTAACCATTTAGTCATATAAGGCATCAATGTGATTACATTTTCATATAATCACATCTCTCAAACACATCCTTTAGGTGTGACTTTTAGGGACCAGTTGATCACCGCCATCAATATGATAATAACGTCAAACTTCTAGCAAGCCAACCGTTATTAAGTAAACGTTAATAAACTGATAAAATACTAAGTATACCCTTGTGAACCTATAAGAGATTTATATACGTTATCACACTAACTGTGGAGGACACTAGCTCCAACACAACGGACATCCATTGTTCTCCTATTGTACTCAACTGCATATCTCTTTCGCTTGTTCGCGTCCTCAACAATTGAAACTTCAAAATTAGTTACTGGATCTGGTGGGGTGTATCCACAAACACTACACGCATTTACCGAAAATTTAAACTCCTCTTAGAAGTCAAAGAACACTTCATGTGTATAAACCTTCACTGCATGGGCCTTCCAGTTTGACCCGAATAGGGTTTCAGGCATTGAGTTGTGGCTCTATGCTTCAAGAAGCTTTAGATTGTGCCTTTGTTGGTCCATGGCACTCTCAAATCTCATCCAAAATTCTACGAGAGTCCCATATTTATTTTCAAATCTCTTGAAGAAGCTATTCGAACTCTTTGATCTTTGTATGGTTTTTAAAATGTTGCCCATCGGCACATTCCTGAAATAAGCGGGTATCCACTGATCTCGTTCCGCAAACTTGTCAGTCAACCATTTATTTTCTTCTAACGAAAACTCGCTAATGACCTTAGCCTAATTCTCTTCAAATTCCTCAGGCTCCAAGTCCTCGCTCCAGACAACATTGTTCAGACGACTTAAGAAATCAGTCTCTTTGCAAATTGTGCACCCAACCTTGTCTGTTACTTTCTTCATAATGTGCCACATGCAAAAGCGATGTCTTGCTTTTTTGAACACGGCTGCAAGTCACAAAATCCACATTATCTATTGTCAGAGATCTTTGGTCACAAATCAAGCTCTAAGATTCACTAAACAAGGTCTCACATTCACAAGATCAGAGAAATAACAAAATAGGCAATTTCAACAACTTATGACCAAGTTTAAGAATATTAGCTTTGTGTTTCACATAACAAGCCCAAAGATTCACTAAACAAGGTCTGAGATTCAAAAGATAAGGTCTGAGATTCACAAAATTAAGAGCAAAATAGATGATTTTAAACCACGACTAAGTTTCACATAACAAGCCCTGAGATTCACTGAACAAGGTCTGAGATTCACAAGATAACGTCTGAGATTCACAAAATTAAGAGCAAAATAGATGATTTTAAACCACGACCAAGTTTCACATAACAAGCCCTAAGATTCACTGAACAAGGTCTGACATTCACAAGATAAGATCCGAGATTCACAAAATTAAGAGCAAAATAGATGATTTTAAACCACGACCAAGTTTCACATAACAAGCCCAAAGATTCACTGAACATGGTATGAGATTCACAAGATAAGGTATGAGATTCACAAAATTAAGAGCAAAATAGATGATTTTAAACCACGACCAAGTTTCACATAACAAGCCCAAAGATTCACTGAACAAGGTCTGAGATTCACAAGATAAGGTCTGAGATTCTCAAGATAAGGTCTGAGATTCACAAAACAAGGTCTCAGATTCACAAGATAAGAGAAATAACAAAATAGGCAATTTCAACAACTTATGACCAAGTTTAAGAATATTAGCTTTGTGTTTCACAAATCAAGATCTAAGTTTCACAAAACACGCTCTATGATTCACAAAATAAACTTCAAGATTCACGAATAATGTTCCTAGATTCACCAAATAAATAACCAGTTTCACAAAAGTAAGATATTCCAAACACATCTGGAACTGCATTTATTATTCCGGCATCTTGGTCACTGATGATGTAATTGGGTTCTTTGCCACCCATTGCTTTCATGAACTGCTGAAATGCCCAAATAAATGAGTCATCGTCTTCATGATCTAAAAGCACACATCCAAAAGTTATTGACTTTTTGTGATTGCCAATGCCAGTGAAAGATGTAAATTTCATGTTATATTTGTTCGTTCCATAGGTTGGATCGAATGAAATAGCATCACCAAACAATGCGTAACATCTGATGGAATCCGCATTTGTCCAAAAAATTCTTGTCAAAGCACTGTCAGCATCTGTTTCATATGAAAATACCAACCCTTTTGTTTCTCGGAGGATTTCTAAACGAGAGATGAACATATGTCCATCCTTGCCATTAAGTAGACACTTTACTTCCCTTTGGAAATTCTTGAACTGCGTAAGAGTAGCTCCAACATTTTCGAAACCCTCTGCTTGTTCCTTGCATAATTTGTTTGTTAAACTAGCCCCGACATTCAATCTCGAATTTTGGATAATCAATTTCTTATGATATTCGTTCAGTTGATTTATATTAACATCAAGTTTCTCAAATTCCCTATTTTTGACAGGCGTCACTAGGTGATTGTGACCCTCACGGAATTGTTAAATCTTGTACATCTTTTCATGGAACATGAATTTTATCATTGGTTCACAACCCCACCTTTTAATTCTAGTTATTCTTGTACCACTTTGCTTATTGGAACTCTCAGCTTCACCTGCACCAGCACCTCCACCTCCACCCTTTTTCGTACTGGTTTTAGCAGTTTTTGTTTTTCTATTTGCACTTATTGTACCAGCTTTTGTTTTGTCACCAGTTTCAACGGTTGTTATTTTTGCATCAGCTTTGGGAGGACGATTTTTCCTGTTATTAAAACATTGACGATGACAAACCATGCATTTTGTTCGAATAATACCATCTTTAAACCTCTTAGTTGAAGACTTCCTTTCTTCAAACTTACAAGCAATAGCATAAATTTTATAGAACAACATTGCTGACTCTAAGTCCACAAATGTTTTGCCAAGCACGGGTGTAAACTTCTCTTCAATCCTACTTATCCATTGCTCAGTGCCACCCGGTGTGTAAGTTACCAAAATAGTAGGTGTGGAAATAGTTGGCATTGTAGGGGTTGTTAAGACAGCAGTAGAACCCTCACCATCCTGACCAGAACCAACATTAGAGCAACGAACCTCACCACAACTGACACGAGGCGTCACACTACACTGTGAGTTGTTGTTGACATTTGAATCAATACCTAAGAAGATAAAAGGTTCACAAAGTCACATATCACATTCACAAAACAAGGTTTAAGATTCACTAAATAAGGTCTGTGATTCACAAATAAAGTCTGAGGATATTATCTGAGCAAGGAAGAGAGCAGAATAGGTCATTCCTAAAGGGTTCACAAAAAGAGCTCTAGGATTCACAAACACAAGGACTGAGATTCACAAGTTCACTTTTTGGTTCAGATTATTAGTTCAGTTTTTAATCTTACCCAGGTTGTATATATTAGTTATTAAGTTTCACAAAATAACCTTCTAGTTTCACAAACTACGGTCTCTGCTTCACACAAAAAGAAATAAATAAATTGCATCAGTAACGTTTAACAACATAGATTCACAAAATAAGGCCCAAGATTCACTAAATAAAGGCTGAGATTCACCAAATAAAGTCCGAGATTCACTAAATAAAGTATCAGATTATTAGTTCAAATAATTTAAAAAAAATTTGGTGAAGATTTTTAAGTTTTATTTAATTATCACACTATCATCATTTGCTTAGATTCACTGAGTAAGGTCTGAGATTCACAAAATAAGGTCTAAGATTCACAAAATAAGTAAAAGAGCAGCAAAGTTGATTCTAACTACTTATGATGACCAAGTTTCACAAAACAAGCTCTAAGATTCACTAAACTAGGTCTGAGATTCACAAAATAAGGTCTGAGATTCACCAAACAGCAAAATCCACTCAATTCATAAACTCGTACAGTAACAATTCAACCAACTCTTACAGTCACACAATTAGGTCCTAAGATTCACAAATTCAACTCAATTCATAAACTAAACCTTGCAAAAAAACTGAAATACAATATCGATCCATATATTCCATAATAATCGAGCATAAATTTTGACAAATGCAAATTGAATCAGAAAACATGAGATTTTACAAAAATTACATAAAAAACGATATACCTGATTCAATAACACTATTATCATCAGTCATTGTGATATCTACAATCTCCATAGCAATTAGAGCTGCAAAATCGTCAAAAACAATTTAGTAAGTAGTACGAAATCGCGAGAAAAAGGAAATCGCTCAAAATATTGGTCAAATTCGAACGTTCTATTTACAAAATCGTTCAATTTGATCAAATTCGAACCTGATATCATGAATTTATGAGTGAATTGACAGAATTGTATGAATATACTCAATTTTGATCAAAATTATGAAATTACCTGGAAATTAATCGATTTTTCTTCTGAAAATACTTGAATCAACGTTGTTGAATGTTGTTTTGATGAAATCCACGAACAATCGATGAACAAATTTATGAGCTTTGCTGAAGAATTTCAGTTGAACGAACGAGAGCTTGCTTGTTGAAGAATTTTCAGGAAAATAATTTTGTTTTTATATTTTAGAGAGATAGTGTGTAATTGGGCTATTGTATGATTTAATATTTTAGTGAGAGAAAGTATTTTGGGCTAAATGAAAAGATTTGGAATTACCCCTCAATTTTAAGCCCAATGAATAATAGGAAGTTAGTCCATAAATGAAGGATTAATGAAGGAATTTGGTGAGGCCGGCCGCCTCGCCATAATTAACGGCCTCACCGGATTCGGCCACTCTCTCTCTCAGAGAGAGAGAGAGAGAGAGAAAGAGAGAGAGAAGGGATCATGTAAGTCCTATATATATATATATATATATATATATATATATATATATATATATATATATATATATTAAGTCCATAAGTCTTATAGAGAGCCATTGGATTGAGGGAAATGAAGGGATGCGATGAACTCACCCAAAGGTGATTAAAAGCCTAATAAACACTACTCACTAATCCACCTAATTAATCACTAATTTACTATATATTTGTTTTCCACCCACCCATTTCTCTCTCATCTCACACATTTCACTCTTCTGTTCTCTCAAAACCTCAATAAAAAAAACCCAAATAAATAAAAAACCCAAAAAATCCAAATAAATAAAAAAAACCCAAAAAATCCAAATAAATAAAAAACCCAAAAAATCAAAAATCCAAACAAATCAAAACCTCTCTTCCTTATACACCACCACCCCACCCGACACCACCACTCCACCACCCCACCCGACACCGCCACCCACCACCCACCTCCACCACCGCCGTCGATAAATTCTATAAACTCGTTTTTTTTTTTCTTTTTTCATCAGATTTTGTGTTAAATTTGTTGTTTGGGGTCGGTTTATTTTATTTGTTAATTTTTGTTGATTTTTGTTGTTAGTTATTCTTTTCAAATCTCTTCTTGTTATACATTTTTTTTTAAATTTCGGGTTTTAAATATTGTTTTTTTTGGTGATATACTTTTTTTCATCTAAGATCTACTAAAATATTTTTCATAAAATTTGTGGTTTTAATCTTAGTTATATAAAAATTCTTATAATTTGTCATTTTAATCTTATATTTCACATTTTTATATAAAAATGATATAAAATGACTAAAGTTACACAGTTATGGGCAAAAGTTATACTGTTATGGACTAAAGTTATACAAGAATGGACTAAAGTTATATAAAAATTGCCTAAAGTTATACTGTTATGGACTAAAGTTATACAAAAATGGACTAAAGTTATACAAAAATTGCCTAAAGTTATACAAATATGGGCTGAAGTTATACAAATAAGGACTAAAATTATATAAAAACTGACTAAGTTATACAAATATGGACTAAAGTTATACAGATAAGGACTAAAGTTATACAAAAATGGACTAACGTTATACAAAAATGGACCAAAGTTATACAAATTTCTACATTAGGAATGTGTTGAACTTCTACTCAATGAATGTATAACTCTAGTAACGATATGAATAACTTCTACTCAACGAATGTATAACTCCAGTAGAAATGTGTGTAATTTCAATGACTTTAGTCAATTTTTGTATAACTTAAGTCAATTTTTGTATAACTTTAGCCCATTTTTGTATAACTTTAGCCCTTATTTATATAACTTTAGTCCTTATTTGTATAACTTTAGTCAGTTTTTGTATAACGTTAGTCCTTATTTGTATAACTTTAGTCAGTTTTTGTATAACTTTAGTCAGTTTTTGTATAACTTTATTCCTTATTTGTATAACTTCAGTCATTTTTTGTACAACTTTAGTCCAAATTTGTGTAACTTTAGTCCAAAATTGTATAACTTTAGTCAATTTTTGTATAACTTTAGTCAATTTTTGTATAACTTTAGTCAATTTTTGTATAACTTTAGCCCATTTTTGTATAACTTTAGCCCTTATTTATATAACTTTAGTCCTTATTTGTATAACTTTAGTCAGTTTTTGTATAACTTTATTCCTTATTTGTATAACTTCAGTCATTTTTTGTATAACTTTAGTCCAAATTTGTATAACTTTAATTCAAAATTGTATACCTTTCGGAATATAAATTCAGATTTGAACCAACACACAAGAAGATGATATTAAAGTTAGACATATTGCCAGTGATGTTACACATTATAAATTGTGAACAAAAAAAACCAATAAGTCAAAAAAGTACAATAAAAAACTCAATAACAATGATAAAAAAATTAACCAATAAGTAAAAAAAAAAAAAATAACGAAAAAAAAAAACAAAAACAAAAAAAACCAAAACCAAACCAAACAAAAAAAACAAACAAAACAAACTTGAATGGTTGTATAACTTTAGATGTTAATAGTGTAATTTTAATGTAAGAAGGGTATAACTTTAGTCATAAATAGTATAACTTTAATGTTTTAAGGGTATAACTTTAGTCGTAAATGGTATAACTTTAATGTTTTAAGGGTATAACTTTACTCGTAAATAGTATAACTTTAATGTTTTAAGGGTATAATTTTAGTCGTAAATAGTGAACTTTTATAAAAAACAAAAAACAAAAACAAAAACAAGTCAAAAATAAACCAAAATAAAAAACAAACCTTAACTGAAAAACAAAAAAAAAGAAAATAAAACAGAAAAAACAAAAAATTAGATCTAAAAGAAACCAACAAAAAATTAGATCTAAAAGAAACAACAAAAAATTGAAACCAACAAACCTGAAAAATTAAAATTAACAAATCTAAAAATCAATATATATGAAAACAAAAAATAGATATAGAAAAACTAGATCTAAAAGAAAACAAAAAAAATCAGAAAAAAAGAAGGCGTGGTGCGAGGCTGTCGATGGCGGGTGTTAGAGACAAAGGAGGGGATGGTACGAGGCTGTCGTGGTTTGGTGGCTGTTGGTTTATGGTGAACGGCGGTGGGAGAGGTATGGGGGTCGTGTCCGTGGTTGTCACGGTCTGAAAAAAAAATTATGGGAGAAGAGCGTAGCGGTGGCAGGTTCGGTGTCGAAGGAGAAAAGGCTGGAAGTTGGTGGTGGTGGTAGATCCGGAACTTGGAAGGTTGGTGGCGGCGTAGGGCTGGAAGTTGGTGGTCAGTGGTGGTAGTGGACTAGTGGTGGCCAGTTTTGGTGAAAGGGGAGTAAAGGTGGGAGGGAGGTTGGGGATGACGGAGGAGGTGACGCCGCTGTGGTGCTCTGGTGTGGTGGCTGTGGACTGTGGTGGTCTGGTGAGGAGTGGTGACGAAGGTGGTGGGCGCGAATGGTGGTGCGGTGGTTAGCGAAAAGGAGAGGGAGAGGTTGTGTTTTTTGTTGTTTTGGTTTTTATTTGTTTTTTTTAGTTTTTTATCATTTGTTTTTTTTTTTTTTTTGAGAGAATGAGGGGATGAGAGAATTGTGATTAGGAAGAAAAATGAGAGAGAAAGAGTGAATGGGAGAAGTGAGAGAGGATGAGTGAATGAGGAAATGAGTCGGGAGATTAGAATGGGAAAGAGTTATACAGATTAGGAAGAGTTATACATGATTAGGGAGGGAGATTAGGGAGGTTCATTTGTCACCCTTGAATGAGATGAAATCTCATCCCTCCATCCCCTTCATCCAAAGGTCCTTATAAGGACTTAGGGACTCATAAGTTGTAAGGGACTTACTAGAACCCTTCTCTCTCTCTATATATATATATATAGATTTAGGATCCGGTGAGAACGATCACTCGGTGAGAACATACTAATACACTACCCCAATTATTTACACGCTGCCACTTATTAACAACAATCAAAATCCTAAATTAATATTCCTTAGCTTATCCCCCCGATCCACCACCACCGCCACCACCAGCAAACATTCCGACCAGCCACCGCTGACCACAACCATCAACAAACATTCCGACCAGCCACCTCCGACCACCACCACCATCATCAGACGCCGGTTATTGCGTGACCACCATCCCACGGTCGTTCCCTTTGCGACACAACTCCTCCCCGGTTCTCTTTCTCTTCTCCATCTCCATCTCCACTCCGGTCACCGACACACTCACCCTAATCATCATTAACTGTCGTTGTCGGCCGCTGCCGATAGTTACCTCCAGCGAAGTCGGCAAACCGTCGGCAAACATCCTCGATGCTGGCGCACCTCCGACACTATCCTAATTACATCCATTATCCTCTCTCTTACTCTAAGTTCTGGTGCATTTTATCTCGTCTAGTGAGGTTGACGGTGTCGTCGAAGGTGGTTGTAGTGTCAAGGGCATCGACATTCAGGTTGTGTACGATTATATGCCAGCGAGAAAATGTGTAATTGGAAATTCGTGTGTACATCAGTACATCTTGTGTGTAAATCATTATGCGATTTTTGTACAAATCTTTATCTATCGCATTTACAGGTATGCATTTTCTCACATGGGTGATCCTCTCCTAATTGGGTAGTTTGATTGGCTAGTGTAATTGGTTAGTTTAATGGGTTAGTGTCATTATCGATATAATGAATTAGTTAGATAATTAAGGGTGTATTTGTTTTCTAGATACATTAAAACTATTATTAGATACATTAATTTTACTATTAGATACATTAATTATAAGTGGAAAAAAATGTATCTTCATCGATAGAAAATGTACCTACAACTTAGTTAAAAAACGTACCTATAATAGTCCAAAGTATATCTGAGATTTAGTAAAAAAAAAACAAGTGTATTTTGACATATATTTCAATGTATCTCGTTGAGAACACATTAGATAAATTAAAATACGGAGCATATGTTATATACACTTTTGTTTTGCCAAATCTTAGATTAACTTTGTGATATTTTAGTTCACATTTTACATAAATTGTAGGTACGTTTTATAATAAAGCAGATACATGTTTTTCCATCCTAGGTACACTTTCGCCTAAATAAAATTATACCTAAAATATATTAAGAGGTGCACTAAATATATTAGTAGAAACGCATAATACATATTATGCATTGAAAAATATAGCAATAATGATATAAAATCAATGTAAATTGGTATAAAAAAGGAAAAGACGTAAGACTGAGAACAATGTAGACATATGAAGCATTAGAATCATTTGATTTTAGCCAATTAAATGAATTAACAAACATTGACTCACGATCTAGAAATTGAAACTTGACTAATCACAAAAATCAATTATGAACTCAAAATACACTAAATCACATAAATAGGCACACCAAATTTCGACCAACATTTCATTATCAAGCTGCTCAATCTACCCCTGCATTTCCGGCTTTCCAGGCCACCAAATTGAGCCACCACGGATCCGCCAACAACCACCCACGCCCAGATCTACTAGCACCAGTAACCAGCGGTGTTAGAACACATTTGGTTGATGATGTCAAGTTTCATTTGTTATTTAATTGTTTGTCTCTTAGTTAAATTGTTTAGCAAAATTGAAGCTATTGATGATCAATCAAAGAGTCCACAAGCTAATCAAAGTAACAAGATGATCAAAATGAAAGCAAGACAAGAAAGCCCATTGCCTAGAATGAATGTTGTAAAGAGGTAGTTAAACATATCCTCTTTAAGCATAAGTGATTGCAAAACCATGCAACAGTTCTGTGGATTGTTGCACATTAAAGGTTTCGGTACTAACGTATGGAGAATTTTCGGAAAAATTCACAAGTGTTTAAAATCTTTCAAAAGGTTTTATTGTTTTCTAAAGGATACCATTTTTCCAAATCTGAAGAACAATTGAGAACAAAAAGGATATTCTTCCAAGCCAAATTAAAGATGCCAATCCTATTAATGCAAGTGGATTTTCATGCTAAAAATGGGTCTTTTGCTTTTTACATTTTGGGCGAAATTGTGAGTTCCCATAAATTTTATGGGAAACACTCTTTGCTTTGGAAAAATGCAGCTGCCTTGAGCCTTGCAACCTGATTGTTTCTCTTTATTTTTAAATGATAAACAACTTACAAACCCATGGATATTAGAGTGTAGAAGTGTTAAAGATCCTTCTCTTACACACTTCTCCCTTCTATAAATACCCATCTCATTTATCATTTATTGCTAAGACTTTTCAGAACACTCATTGTAAAACATTTGCAAAATCATTTCAGCATTTTAAGCTTTGTTCTTCAAATATTGCAAAACCGTTTTCTGTTTTCAAAAGTCTTCACTTGTTTTTCAAAGCTCTAAAATCTCCAAGTATCAGTTCGCTTCACTGTTGCATAAAGAATATGTTCAATGATTCTCGTGTTTAGGTCTTAATTGTAATCTCCATGTTCTTAAGTGAACCACTGAGATTCTGACTCTGTAAACCGTTGAGATAGAACTTTAAGTCTTGAAGCGGAGTAGCTTTGAGCAAGGGAAAGTCTTGAAGCGGAGTAGCTTCAAGCAACTGCAACCGGAGTAGGTTGGCGAGTTATTTTCATTGTAAGGGGTTTAGTTAAGTTTGAGTAAATTTCTAAACAAGCAATAAAATAACGGTTGGATGTAGGCTCCGGAGTAGGATCTGAACCAATTTTTAAAACATCGTCTTGTTTGTTTATTTACTTTTACATTCATTTATCCTTTGCATTTTTATCTACCTATCTCGTTGCCAGTGTTGTGCAACAGTTCATCATACTGTTGCATAGACCTGCTGTACCATTTGTGAACTTACAATCCATTAAGTTTCTCAAACTCGTACCTAATAGATCTTGCTTGTGTTAGTCATTAACCAAGCAAACGAGAAATTTTTTAAAAGGTACACCTAATTCACCCCCTCCCCCTCTTAGGTGTTTATCGTTCTTAACTCTTCAATTGGTATCAGAGCCTCGTGCTCTTGATATTGGTTAAAACCAAAGAGTTGATCCTATAGTTATGGACGATTCAAAACATACTAAGTTTCCCATCTTTAAGAGGGAAAACTATGCTTGGTGGAAACACCGCATGGAGCACTCTTCCACGGTACTGTTTTCATCCACTTCAGGGCAGGGAGTACTTAAAACATATACCATTTCAGAGTCGTCTATAAGAAGTGCATCGTCTTCTGCCATCTTCTGAAATCAACACCTTCAAACTTTTCCAATTTGTTAACTTTCATTGTCATCTCCTTTCCATTCGTCATCTTGACAAATTTCGGAATTATTCTATTAGATTGTTAGATTTTGAGTATGTACGAAAAAGGAATTAACAATAAAACTGCACCGAATCGACTCCGCTTTCCTAATAGAATAATTTGACCCTTAACAGTGCCTGGGTATAATCGAACTTTCTACTGAGATAAGACGGTGCCCTCTGATTTTTAGCACAAAAATCAGAGACATAATATAGAAAATATTTTGTGTAGAATGTTAAACGTTCTTTTGATGCAGCAGAAGATTATGATTTTCTGTAAATTTTCTTCTCATCCTTATTCTATTTATATAGAAAGGATTGGGTGTCAGGGAAACAGGGGGATGCATTTGTGAAGGGTTGTAACTCTTCACAAATTAAGATTAAAAGCATTTAAATTACGCGGAATTTAATTACTGCCAAAATTTCGGGGCCGTTGCCCCCAAACCCCCATCGGGGACCACGTTGCGTCCCTGAACCCCTAAACCAGGGCGCTTCGTCCCTGGATCCAAAATCGCTGACCGGGCAGCGAGACCCCCGTCATAGTTATTCGAACGAAAACTATTCCGCAATCCCGTAAATAATTATACGAGCATACACTCCATACTTCCCGAACTCGTATTATATTATTTAGAAATTACCCATCAGTGAACCGATCTTAATTACGCCAAATGAACCGGTAATTACTCTTAAATCACCAACAGATCATTCATGTCTTATAAGTCGAATCTTCAAGTAGAATGTGGAGCTTCGAGTTAACTTGACCTTATTAAGCAAATATTATTGGATGTTGAGCTTCGAGTTATGTGAAGCATTTTACAATACAAACTTTGAATTTTGAACTATGGGGTAAGAGTGTCAAGTTATGCTAGTGCGTCTAACACCATCGAATATTGAGAATCATACATTTGTAGTCTTTTCCGACTTTCTAAACCGCAAGATGTGGATTTATTTATCATTTAACTCCCTTTTGATCTTTTATTCATCTCCATTTTTTGAACGTGAGAATCAAAGAACGATCTTATATGTTATACTCTTGATGTTATTCAGCTTTTTAATGGTATCTTCAAGTAAGCATAATTTACTTTTGTTAGTTTCCTAAGTTCTATATTTGAGATATCCCTTGCATATTGTAACCTGGTAGATCAAGTTGTTTATCTGTTGCGCTCTTCCCTTAAGGTCAGTAAGTTTTTGTAAGATGTGAGTCTGTAATTCTACTAAGCTCTGCACAACCACATGATTTTCATCCAAAACATCAGTTCCTTTTACTTCCTTTAATCAAAAGTATGATCCGTAGTTCTAGTGGCATTCATGAAATCGTGGGTCATTGATACACCCATTGTCTCGATATAATATTCTCAGTTTTCAATATATGTGGGGAAATTTTGAAAATAAGAAGATTAAAGTAACAGAAAGGGAGTATTTTAGACAACTTTTTCGGCTCTCTGAGCGGGATATTGTTGGTGTTTGTTGATGACTTGGAATGATGATGCTACAGATTGTTTGGGTCCAACACTCATACAACCTCTTTTTTTTTTAATCCCCAGCTCTGTCTAACCTTAGAAGGGCAAAATCACTCATTTTTATGAGTTCAACTGGTCAAGTCTGATAACAGTGTCTCATATCTGCTAATTCAACATCCACTTCATCTCCACAAAGTGCTTTTCTTAGTCAATAAGAAAGTGAGAGAGTTTGTTACTATGGCAGTATGGTGTATGACATTGAAGCGATCTCCGCCTGGCGTCCCCTATGTAGTGCCCTGAACCTAATTTAGTACCATGTTTAGATTTGATGGTTTCTTAAGTTTGGTCAATCCATTCCTGCAGTGCTGAAAAAGCGCCACACTGGAATTTAAGCGTCATTATACGATTTTACCTGGGTTATTCTATCCTATAATTCATTACTACCTCACTCTTTATATCGTAAAAAGTTTGAATGCTCCTGTTTGAGGTGTTAGTAATACTTCCGTCAAATAGCCTTTCCTTAATGTCATTGTAATCTTTATTTTCCTTATTTGTATACTTTCCAATCTTTATAATTACCTTAGTTTATTTGATAGGTTTAAGGTAAATATTCTTAGCTAGCTTTCTTGTGATTCAATACATTGTAATAGTATATAAGGACATGATTGTATTCATTGAAAATTATCAATAATAATTAACCTTCTTCAAAACCTTACATGGTACCAATCGCCTTCCGATCCACATAAAATTCAACCGTCCTTTGTCCAACCTTCGCTATGTCGAGCAACACCATCAAAAACATCCACGAACCGAGTGTTCTACTCTACCTTGTCAATCTATCTATGGTTGACAAACTCACTCCGTTAACGTTCATGCAATGGCAAGATCAAGTTGCATCGTTCCTCACCGGTTACGACCTACTTAAATACCTCGACGGAACCCACCCATGCCCACCCGACACCATCTCCGCTCCCACAGACACAGACAAATTCGCCGTCACCACCAACCCTGCGTTTCACACTTGGAAACGTCAAGACCAACTTATCAAAGGTGCCCTCCTTGGTACCTTAACACCCGAAACCCATGCCCTTGTTATGCGTGCACCAACCTCCCATGATGTATGGACCGTTATCACCAACACCTATGCAAAATCCACCCGTGGCCACATACGACAAGTCAAAGACCGTCTCAAATCCATCACCAAAGAATCAACCCAATCCATCACCGACTATATGCACTCCATAAAGTCTTGTACCGACAAACTCGCAATCTTAGGCAAGCCAATGGATAACGAGGATATCATTGCTGAAATTATTCGTGGCTTAGACTATGAAACCTACAAACCAATTATCGATGCCATTAACGCGCGTGATGACCCAATTTCCTTCGACACCCTCCATGAAAAACTCATCAACTTTGACCTCACTCAAAAGAACCTCACCCAACCCACTCCTTTTCCCACTTCCGCCCATCCTGCCCAAACCCAAGATGCTCAACAAGCCTACGCTGTTCGAGTCCACAACCGTCCCTACGCTCCCAATCATAATCGTGCCTCAACCTCCACTACCCCACCTCCTTCAACGGATAACTACACCCCTGCCCCGTTCAAAGGCAAGTGCCAATATTGTCGCGCCATAGGCCATGTCATATCCAGCTGTTACAAGTTCAAACGCGACTATCCCGATGTGGTTTTTCCACCATCCTCTGCCTTCCCACCTCGTCAAAACCGTTAGTCACCCTAAGCTCACACAGCCACCACGCATCCCAACTCACCCGCTGCCTCTCGCCCCTGGCTTGTTGATAGTGGTGCTACCCATCACATTACTAATAATCTCGAAAACCTTGCCCTACACGCACCGTATGATGGCAGTGATGAACTCGTTATTGGCGATGGGTGTGCCTTGTCTATCTCGCATAGGTTCGTTTCATGTCTCACTCTCATCCACCTCTAATTTAGCTTTTACAAACGTTTTATTTGTTTCCGCAATTTCTCGTAATATTTTGTCTGTTTCCCAAATTTGCCTTGATAACCATGCTTATTTCGAAGTTTCACAAATTCTTTTTCTATAAAGGACTCTCAAACACATCGGATTCTAATAAGCGGACCGTCTAATGGTGGAGTCTATGAATGGCACCCTCCTCACCCGATCGGTTACACTAGCCGTCTCTCCAAAGACTATGGTTGGCATCATCGTCTTGGACACCCTTCGGCAAAAATATTACGTTATTTAATTTCAAAGTTTTCTATTTCCATTCCTAGTTCATTAGTGGATTTTTGTAACTCTTGTCATATACACAAGAGCCACAAGTTAGAATTTTCTACTTCTACGATACAATCTAAAGCACCATTGAATTTGATTTTTACCGATGTATGGTCATCTCCTGTTGTTTCCTATGATAATTTCAAATATTATATTCTCTTTGTTGATCATTTTACAAAGTATATTTGGCTATATCCGTTGAAATTAAAAACCGATGCTACCACCGTTTTTGTTCGATTTCAAAAACTAGTTGAAAAGTTTTTTAAACGACCAATTTTGCAAATTTTCTCTGATAATGGAGGAGAGTACATTAAAATGGCTCATACACTTAATAACGATGGCATCACGCATCTTACAACCCCTCCTCACACCCCTAAATTAAACGGGTATGCCGAACGTCGACACCGTCACATGTCGAAACCGGTATGTCTCTCCTAACTCATGCTCGTTTATCCGCAACGTTTTGGACACATGCTTTTTCCACCGCTGTGTACCTCATAAACAGATTACCCACCCTCACATTTACAAACTCATCTCCCTACTCTACCCTATTCGGTACCCAACCCAATTACGCAAAACTTCGAAGCTTCGGGTGCCTTTTTTACCCGTGGCTCCGACCATATACGTCTCATAAATTAGAACCACGATCCAAACCTTGTGTCTTTGTCGGATACTCGCCCACCCAAAGCGCCTTTTATTGCCTTGACCCGACATCCCACAAAATTTTTGTGTCTCGACATGTCAAATTTGTCGAATCCTATTTTCCCTACCCTGACCTTGTTCGTGACCACGCAACCTCCACTACACCGCCTGTATCCACTTCCCCCTGGTTCTATGAACCCGTCCCTACCCTCTCCGCTGCCCCCACCTCAACCTCTCCATCTCCACCACCCAATACCACCCCTCCTACCACTCCTCGACAGCCCCCGAGCACACCCACCTCCCCTGTTTCCCAATCCCCAACTTCCCCTGATCCACAACCTATCTTGACCCACTGCAACCACACCTGGTCCTGCCACCACGCCACCACCTCCACCACCACCACCTCCACCACCCCCACATGTTACCACTCGCCTATCCAACAACATTCGTAAACCAAACCCCAAATATGCCAAGACTGCCACGCTGCTCCCTCCTTCCCGTCTTCCAAACACCACGAAGCAAGCTTTGGTTGACCCGTTATGGCGTGATGCACTGATCTCTGAATTCAATGCCTTGTAAAAGAACGAAATATGGACACTTGTTCCCTCTAACCCGACCTATAATGTAATTGGTTGTAAATGGATTTATCGAATCAAATATAAACCCGACAACAAGATTGACAAATATAAAGCTCGACTTGTTGGAAAAGGATTTCATCAACGACCTGGTATTGATTATTTCGAGACCTTTAGTCCGGTCGTCAAACCTGCCACGGTACGTACACTGTTGTCTATCGCTCTCACTAAGGGTTGGTGTCTTCACCAACTCGACATTAACAACGCTTTCCTACATGGCACTCTATCTGATGACGTTTATATGGCACAACCACCGGGATTCACTGATCCTGAACACCCCACTTATGTATGTAAGCTCACCAAAGCTATATACGGTCTTAAACAGGCTCCACGTGCCTGGTACACGACACTCAAGCAACACCTTATTGGCCTCAGTTTTGTGGCTTCCCTTGCTGACCCGTCACGGTATTTATACACGACACCGTCGCACACCATCTATTTGTTAGTCTATGTTGATGATATTATCATCACTGGCTCCAATTAGTCTCATGTGTCTTCCTTTATCGAGTCCCTTGCCACACATTTCTCATTAAAAGACTTAGGCGCATTATCGTATTTTTTAGGAGTCGAGGTCACCCCCAACCCTGCTGGTCTTCTTTTGACACAATCTAAATATATCCATGACTTATTGCACAACCATCACATGATCGAGTCCAAACCGGCTAGCACACCTCTAGCTGTAAATCCTCCTCTTCATCTTGATGGGAGTCCTGCCATTACCAATCCCACCGACTATCGGGCTATACTTGGTAGACTACAATATCTCTCTTTTACTCGTCCCGACATTGCATTTGCTGTAAACAAATTGGCTCAGTTTATGCAGCATCCCACCGAGCTCCATTGGAGTGCTCTTAAGCGATTACTTCGTTACTTAAATGGCACGTCACATGTTGGTTTACAACTTTATCGTTCATCACCTTCTCGTCTTCATGCCTATTGTGATGCTGACTTTGCTGGGAACCGCGATTCTTTTGTTTCTACGACTGGCTTCGTCACTTATCTTGGTCGCAATGCTATATCTTGGGCGTCCAAGAAACAGCGCGCTTTAGCGTGATCTTCTACTGAGGCCGAATTCCGGGCTGTAGCTACCACTTCCGCTGAGCTTACTTGGTTACATTCTCTACTTACTGAACTTCGTGTTCCATTTTCTACACCACCGGTTATCTATTGTGATAATCTTAGTGCTACTCATTACTCTGCTAATCCCGTTTTTCATTCTCGAATGAAACATTTGGCTCTTGCATTTCATTTTGTCCGTGAGCAAGTACAACAAGGTAAACTTCGTGCTCAACATATTTCTGGGAATGATCAACTCGCCGATGCTCTTACAAAACCGTTGCCCCGTCCTCGTTTCGAGTCTCTGTTGTCCAAGATCGGTCTTTCCTTTGGGTCGTCCGTCGTGTGGGGGCGTGTTAGTAATACTTCCATTAAATAACCTTTCTTTAATGTCATTGTAATCTTTATTTTCCTTATTTGTATACTTTCCAATCTTTGTAATTACCTTAGTTTATTTGATAGGTTTAAGGTAAATATTCTTAGCTAGCTTTCTAGTGATTCAATACATTGTAATAGTATATAAGGACATGATTGTATTCATTGAAAATTATCAATAATAATTAACCTTCTTCAAAACCTTACATGAGGTACCCGAATTGAAGACAAGTAATAAGGCAGCGGAAGCAGGAACATGATGCAATGCAACCTTTTTCAAACGTGTGAGGATATCAATGTATTCAAAAAGTATACATTTGTTTTCATCAACAACGAAGTGTAAATTTGTGTTTTTTCTCTTTTGGTATACTGCAGAGTACTGAATTGGAAGTAGCGTTGTTGATGCCGCTCCTCAACATTTTGACGATGTTCTATAATCTGGTTTTCTTATCTTGTGTATTGTCCACTCATAAGTCTTACAGACGTTCTTGTAGATGTAGTGTCAAGCAACTCTGAGTTTATACTGTTCATTGGTCCCTTGCTAAACCGATACTATTACTCTGGATTGATGGCAATAGGTATTGTTGCTAATTTTAGTGCATCTGAGTTTGTTGATTTCAGTGAATGTATGTACTAAGTCGATTTAGTTGAGGTGAATTCTGTCAAGAATATTGCATAATATTATTTTATCCTATTGTTATTTAGTTATTATCTCCTCCTTATTTCTCTCCATAATAAGTACCTAGTCAATCCTCTAATTATGCTAACATATCTTTGTAATCTTTGAACGTATCTTTATATTGTGGCCAATGCTTCTAGGTTAGGGTTTATAGCTGCATATACATGTACTATATATATCTTGTATTCATGCATTGTTAATATATACAATAATTATTCAATCATTCATATTCTCACATGGTATCATGAATTATTGATCCTTTACCTCGCTTCCCTCGTCCTCTCTGATTTTCCGTCCTCACGACAACATGAGCAAAGAACTCACGATCCCCAACAAAGACGACCCGACAAATCAGCTTACCTTGCTCAACTTCAACAATTGCATTCAACTCAAAGACGCTCAAACATATCGACAATGGGAATTCCAAATTCGCTCCATTTTTAATGGTCTCGATTTGTTTCCGTACTTGGAAGGCAGCCTCCCTCCACCTCCCTCCACCTCCGTCAACCATCACTGTCAACCCTGTTCCACCCGACACCAAAGTCACCACATCCCCCAACCCAGCCTACTCCACATGGTATCGTCAAGATCAACTCCTCATTGGAGCTCTTACCGGTACCCTCACTTCCAGTGTCGCCTCCCTTATCATTGATGCCAAGACCTCTCACGAGGCTTGGAAAATTCTCACCCGTACCTATGCTAACCCTTCTCGAGGGCATATCTTTCAACTCAAAGATTGCCTCGAGTCTATTTCCCACACCGATCAGTCCATCACCGACTATGTGCACGCTATTAAATCGTGCACAGACGACCTTAAATAATTAGGCAAACCCGTCGACCCCGAAGACATTACTGACAAAATTCTTCGTGATCTGAACCCCGACCTTTACAAACCGATTATGGATGCTGTTCGCGCTCGTGATTCTCCCATCTCATTTGATGATCTTCACGAGAAACTCATCCAACACGAATTATCTCTTAAACAAACAAAAACCGTTGCCACCACCACCTTTAATCCGTCTGCTCACCCTGCCTATTCTCGCAACAACAATTACACCAACAACAACAATCGTCAACCATATCAACCCCATCAACCCTACACCCCCTACCCCCAACTCCGATGCCAATACTAAGCCTGCCACTAAGCCCAACCCGTACAAAGGCTGATGTGATTACTGCGATACAGTCGGTCACGTTGCCTCCGACTGCCCCGACTTTAAGAAAGACTACCCGCATGTTGTTTTCCCCACCCGAAATCGCCAAAATCGATCCACCCCTCAAGCCAACACAGCCACCTATCAACCCGCATCCTCACCCAAACCTTGGCTCGTTGACACTGGCGCTTCCCACCACATCACAAATGACGTCAACACCCTCGCTCTCCACTTTGCCTATGAAGGACCCGATGATTTAATCATCGGTGACGACTCTTCTCTTCCTATATCGCACATAGGTTCATTCTCGCTCACTACTCCCTTCTCTACTCTCTCCTTTACTAATGTTCTTTATGTTCCTACTATTTCTCGTAACTTGTTTTCTGTTTCTCAATTTTGTTCCGATAATAATGCTATTGCAACTTTCTCACACAACTCTTTCTCTATAAAGGCAATCTCGACGGGAGTGGTTCTTCTGCAAGGCCGCCTCAATGATGGGACATACGAATGGTGTCCTGCTTCGATCCACGCACACCCCACTGTCACCACCTCCTCTCCGCATTGGTATCACAATCTTGGTCACCCGAATGATGCCACATTAAAGCTTTTAAATTCGCAATTTCAATTCCGTATTTCTCATTTTCCGTCATGTACTCCATACTTAATGAATAAAAGTCACAAGCTTCCGTTTCATACGTCTACTCTTACCTCTACTGCCCCCCTCGAACTCATATACTCTGATGTATGGACGACTCCACTCTTATCTCGTGATTCTTTCAAATACTATCTGATATTTATTGATCACTTTACTCATTACATATGGCTTTACCCAATTAAAAATAAATCCGACACTATCACTGTTTTTAATCGCTTCAAAGCTATTGTCGAAAAATTCTTTAATTTACCAATTAAACAATTTTATTCGGATAATGGAGGTGAGTTTACTAAATTAACTACTTCTTTACTCGACAACGGTGTATCTCATCTCACCTCTCCGCCTCACACACCCGAACACAACGGTTTCGCGGAACGAAGACATCGTCATATCGTCGAAACCGGATTATCTCTCCTCACTCACGCTAATATGCCTACATCCTACTGGTTTCACGCATTCACTACTGCAGTCTATCTAATAAACCGCCTCCCGTCCACCACACTCCAAAACGAATCCCCCTACCTTCGTTTATTTCATCAACATCCGAATTATAATAAACTACGAAATTTCGGGTGTCTCTGTTTCCGTTGGCTCCGTCCCTACGCCCAACACAAACTAAACACTCGTTCCACTCCCTGTATTTTTATAGGTTACTCCAATACACAGTCAGCTTATTTGTGTCTTGACCTGGCCACCAGTCGCATCTATACCTCGCGTCATGTCCGTTTTGTTGAGAATGAATTCCCCTTCTCTACTCTGTCTTCCACCCAATCGTCCCCTGCCATTGAGTCCAACACATGGTGCACTTTATCTATTCCTCTTCTAACTCCTTGTATCAACCCCTCCACTGCCCCTGAACCACCAAAAACGCAGCCATAACCGCCACCTGACTCCCCTCCCTCTCCTACTTCCCCGTCCTCTACTGCAAACTTCCACGACCCTCCCATAATCCCTACCACGAGCCCTTCCTCTCCTCGTGCCTTTCCGTCCCCACCACCGCCACCACCCCCACCCCCACCTCCACCCCCTCACCATGCCACCCACCTCTCTCACAACATCCGTAAACCCAACCCACGATACGCCAAAGTAGCTGTCACCCAACCTTCCACACGCACCCATCTAACACCCAACACCGTCAACATGCGCTAGTTGACCCCTAGTGGAGGTCTGCCATGATTGCGGAACACGAGGCATTACTATGGAATGAAACTTGGATTCTTGTTCCCAAAACATCGGCCCAAAATATTGTTGGTTGTAAGTGGGTTTTTCGAGTCAAATATAATCCCGATGGTACGCTTAAACAACACAAAGCACGGCTCGTAGCTAAAGGTTTTCATTAACGACCCAGCATCGATTATTCGGAGACCTTTAGTCCCGTCATCAAACCCACAACAATCAGGCTCCTTCTTTCTCTCGCTGTCAACCAAAACTGGTCCATTCATCAAATCGATATAAATAATGCTTTCTTTCAAGGTACTCTCTCCGACACCGTTTACATGGCTCAACCGCCTGGCTTTATCGATCCCATGAAGCCTGATCATGTTTGCAAACTGGTCAAAGCAATCTATGGACTGAAACAAGCGCCTCGCGCTTAGTATGTCGAACTACGCACCTATCTTCTTCAATATGGTTTTTCCAACTCTGTATCTGAATCGTCCTTATTTATTTATAAACGTGCTTCAGTCCATCTCTTTGTATTGGTTTATGTCGATGACATTATCATCACAGGTTCTAGTACGTCTGAAATTCAACGATTTATCACCACTATCTCTAACCGGTTCTCTCTAAAAGATCTTGGTCCACTTTCGTACTTTCTCGGGATTGAGGTCACTCTTACTGCCTCGGGTCTTCATCTGAATCAGTCCAAGTACCTCTCCGACCTTCTCACTCGTTATGACATGGCTGAAGCTCGCTCAGTTTCTACCCCGATGTCCAATGAAGTCGCTCTTATTAAACAACCAGATAAGCCCATTGAAGACGAGTCCACCTATCGTGCCATTGTTGGTAGTCTTCAATACTTGTCCTTAACTCGACCCGACATTGCATATTCTACGAATAGACTTGCTCAGTTTATCACGCATCCCATGAAAGATCATTGGGTTGCGTTGAAGCGTCTTCTTTGCTTTCTTAATGGTACCCTACATCATGGTATTCAACTCCACCGTTCCAGTCCCCTCTGTTTACACGCATTCTGTGACGCTTATTTGGGTGGTGACACCAACGACTATGCCTCTACGACAGGTTATATAGTCTACCTTGGTCGTAATCCCGTGTCTTGGTCATCCAATAAACAGCGTGCTGTCCCTCGTTCCTCAACCGAAGCTGAATTTCGCGCTGTCGCGGATACCACTGCCGAGGTCTTATGGCTTCGTTCCCTCTTGGCTGAGCTCGACATTTCTATCTCTAAGCCACCAGCTCTATATTGCGACAACCTTGGTGCTACACATTACTCCGTAAACCCGATTTTTCATTCCCGTATGAAACACCTTGCCTTGTCTTTTCATTTCGTGTATGAACAAGTTCAACGTGGTACTATTCGAGTTCAACACATTTCGGATGACGATCAGCTAGCCAATGTTCTAACCAAGCCTCTTGCAAAGGCCCGCTTTCACTTGTTAACTTCCAAGATTGGCCTTACTCTTCGACCGTCCATCTTGCGGGAGCGTGTCAAGAATATTGCATAATATTATTTTATCTTATTGTTATTTAGTTATTATCTCCTCCTTATTTCTCTCCATAATAAGTACCTAGTCAATCCTCTAATTATGCTAACATATCTTTGTAATCTTTGAACGTATCTTTGTATTGTGGCAAATGCTTCTAGGTTAGGGTTTATAGCTGCATATACATGTACTATATATATCTTGTATTCATGCCTTGTTAATATATACAATAATTATTCAATCATTCATATTCTCACAAATGCAATAAGATTAGATCAATATTGTCCTTAATTTGTTTTCCAGATGAGATGGAGTGAAAGGAGACGTAGGGGTAGAACTTGGATTGCGCGCCAGCCTAGCATAATCCAGGCCAGACACCACAATTTTCCAATGTAGCTTGTCTGGCACGTTCGGTTGCGTGTCGGGTTCGGTAACGGATATTTGAATATCTATGAGGTACAACGACATGGTACGACCAATCTCAAACCACAAATACTATCCTACAACCAGTTGTATAGTAGTATTGTACAACCGCCCCAAACATGTTGAGTTATTTTACAAGTTATTGAGCTATTTTATGAAGTTATTGAGCTTAATAATTATTTTGTTAAGCTCAATAACTTTGTATCATAACTCAATAATAATTTTGTTAGTAGTGATCGATAACTTTATAACAAAGCTCAACTACATTAAATAAGTTGTATATACAACCAGTTGTATAATACATTAACTAATCTCAAACAACCCGGTATATTAATAGACATCCTTTTTTTTTTAATAAAAGCAACTATCACAATTATTATAAACATCTTATTTAAATTTTAAAGTAGAAAAGCCAAAAATAAAAATCCAAATAGAACTAAAAATAAAAATTAAATTCTTTATTACAAAAACCGTCAAGTACCACTTAAATTTACCTTCTCAGCTAACGTGTAATTACAAACCAATCTTTTCAAAACTTTAACTATTTACATGGAGTTATGCTATTTCATGGACATGATTTACTCAATTATGGACATGGTTTACTAATTTGTCCCTACCATTTTACACAATGACCCTTCTTTCTCAATGTTCTCATTCTAATTGTTACCCCACCTTTTAGCCACCATCCACCATCAACACCAAATCACCACCCAACCACCTTCACCACCGCCCCTCCCCTACCCTACTCCCTTCTTTCTCAATGTTCTCATTCTAATTGTTACCCCACCTTTTAGCCACCATTAGAGCTGGCAAAAGCTAACCCGACCCGCCCGAAAAACGACTCGATACAATCCGAAAATTGAGTGACCCGAAACCGAACCGATCCGACCCAACCCGACCCGATAACCGATAACATCCTTATTTTTTCCAACCCAAACCCGACCTGAATCGATCCGACCCGACCCGTGACCCGATATTGACTCAACCCGATAGATGACCCGATAATGAATTAGCTTAATAATGGTGTAGATAATACCAAATTGACATTAATATTAATTATTTTCACTTAAAATTATAATTATAATACCTAGACGTTGTTTAAACATAAATTTAAACATCTAAAGCTAAATACATAAGAGAAAATATATGCTTATAATCTGACCCGATATTGACCCGACCCGAGTTGCCACCCGCTGATGACCCGACCCGAAGATGACCCGACATGAACCGTAACCGACCCGACCCGCCGCTAACCCGTCACAAACCGAACCCGATATGACCCGACCCGCTTTGACCTGATCCGTAACCGACCCGAGTGACCCGATTGCCACCTCTAGCCACCATCCACCACCAACACCAAATCACCACCCAACCACCTTCCCCACCGCCCCTCCCCTACCCTACTCACCGCCTCGACCCACCCTTCTAGACGCGCTGCCCCTAACCTGCTGTCCGCTTAGAAAAACATTGATAAAAAAAAGTTCCAACCGCCACCATCGGCCCCTTGCATGCCAGCCAACCTCCGCCGACCAAACAACCTTCCAACCGCCACCACCGCCCTCTACACCTGCAATCTCTTCCTCATAAACCCTAATTTTACAAATTCTAATTTTATCTAATCCTAATTTAATCATTACATGATTATTTACAATTTGATACAAAGAAGTAAGTAATGAATGAATAAGAATCAATACTTGATTGTGACAATTAAGATTAAAATTCATTAATTTGATGGAGATTTGATTAATTTGAGAGACAGAAAAAGAGAGAATTTGTTGTTTGTTGTTCAATAGAAGAAGGGTAAGGTGTGGAAAAATTATGACAAAAGGTCCATGAAAGAGTAAAACTCGGTACATAAAGAACAATTACGTTTAAATGTGAGTAAGATAAAAAGTTTTTTTTTCTTTACTTCTTGAAGTATTTGAAATAATGTTCCAAATTAGTTAAGAAAAAAAGTTGATCAAAATAAATTCCTAATCATATACTATTTCTTTAATGCAATAGCCAATCTTGCTGACATGGCATCTCACATTTTAAGCTCGGTCTAACGTGTCAGCTTATTAGAGTAACTACAAAATAATCTTCTAATTTTGTTTCAATGGAAATGGAAAGGAAAAAACGGTAGAATATGCCACATGAATATATGGAATATTCCATTTCCATTTCTCATATTATTCTCTAATGCTAAAATTACGGAGATTTTTTCCAAAATACAAAACTAATCCTAGATTTCTTAGTACTTTTTTCTAGGGAAATATTTTTTTTTGACAAATGTTGGAACCATGGAAATAAGTGAGATTTTCATTTTCATATTATAAATTGGTAAATTTACTAATTACGAATATGGCAACGCAATTATCTTTTCCATTTTCATATTCGTAGTATAATAATTTACCCTAAAATAATAAGAGGGTTTTGCGCGCTAAAATACCGCTCAATTAGTTCTCAATAATCTGCCAAAAAAAAAACACACTATATATTTCCTGTGTTACATACAGCTCCAATCAAGTTCGTCAATTACTAAATGACAAGTGGAACAAATTGAGTGTGAATGATCAAATTGTTCATTAAGTTCATTCTTAAAATAGAAACTAGTGTAGATCCCGCGCATTTGCGTGGTAAATATAGACCTTTTAATTTTTAGTGTATTAGTTATAGATTTTAGATTTATATCTCGCGGGTTTTTATATAAAATAACTAATATTAAAATTAATCAAAAGAATTGAATAATTCCATGAATTGTGTTTTTTATGAAAATATTTTAACTACATCAAATTTAAAAAGAAAAACTTTTTTCGTCACGAAGTTAATAATAGGAGATACAATTTTTATGTATAGATTATTTTAAATGGAAAATTTGTTTAATAAATGAAAATCTAATTTGTTTCCATATATAAGTTTGAACACTTTGGAGGGAAAACTTTAGATAAGTTGTATTCTCTTAGTATATAGGAGGATTTATACTTTTAAAATTTGCACCTCATTAATATTTATCAGTTCGCTCCATTGTATTTTGATATGAAACAAAAAAATTGAAATGGAAAATTAATCAAAAATTTTATTTAAGTTGTGAATTTTTTTTAGTGAATGTTTTTTGTCACGAAGCTAATAGTAAGCATGTGTCAAATTATTATCTACGGTAATAATAATTATTATTACTGAAAAATTTAGCAACTTATACTTTATAATTTAATATCAATTTTTTTTTTATTTTAATGAAAAAATCATAATTATGAATTTATCTAAAAAATTAGAGTTTATTTATAAGAATATATTCATTCAAAAGATAATAATGTAATGAAAGAAAATTTTATTTATTACCTTATTTAGCTAGATGCTTTTTGGAGGGAAAACTAAGAGAATTTTTATTCTCTTAGTAGTAGGGGGGATGACAACAATTGACCGAGACACCACAAAATGGAAAAGGATAACAAAAGGCTGGGACAGAGGGAGTATGTATATATTATGTATAGAGCATTTCTTTATATGTTTATATGTATCTCCATCTTTAAGTAAATTAAAATAAATTTAAGTTTTTAACCCAACTTTTGGACTTTTAATTGAATAAGTCTTCCAACACGCGGTAAGACCATTTTACATATTTTAAACAATGCTGCTATGGATAATTACATATGTACATAAATTATGAATGAAAAAAATTGGTGGCACTTATTATGAAAATAGTAATTAAATTAACGTGTCTGTTTGGCGGCAATCAAAATATTCTAAAAGGACTAGAAAAACGCGTAAAATGATATAAAAGAGTGGTTTCTCACTAATATAGCGAGATACTGCCGTTGCTTTTCTGCACGAGATTCACGTCAAAGTCAAGTGTTTATGTTAAACTTTTAGTATATTGAAGTATAAGAGTTACAGTTTGACATCAACTAGATAGAAGGTAAACTAAACTCTTAATAAACTCTTAATATGGAGTTCAATATTTTCACCCAATAAAATAATATTTTATTGATTAAGTTTGGATCATGCTAGCGGACACAACATTTTATAGCAAAAATTATAGCTATAATTAAAACTAAATAAAAAATTATTATACCTTAATTATGATTAGCTTATTGATTTACAATTGTAAAAACAGACCCGTAAATTTCACCGGTTTAAAACTAGTATCTTTATAATTTGTGTTATTAATATAAGTAAGGGTCAAATATGGGTTCGACTATAGGTTTAATAGATGTTATTTTGACTTTATATCAAATTTATCTATAATCATGTTGGGTCATTTGGTTCATAAAAGAACTATAATTTCAAGGAAGTAGAATTTTCTCAAGATTATGTATTTCACATGAATTAGGATAAAATTGTTTGGTTGCGATAAGGGAAGTAAATTCTATCGGAATTCTCACTTATCTAGGGGGTCTAGGTAAGTAAGGCCCTGTTTGGCAAAACTACCTGAAAAGGTAGCTGAAAATTGAAAAGCTAACTGAAAAGGTAACTGATAAGGTAGCTGAAAATTAGGAGTTGATAAGGTAACTGATTATATAAAAATGTGTTTGTCAAATTAGCTGAAAAGGTAGCTGATTTTGGTCAAATGACGTAAAAGGATATGAAAAATATTTAATATTATAGAATAAAAGGGTAAAAAATGGAAAATAAGTCATTTCAGGTACCTGATTTCTTAAATGCTACCTGAGGTAGCATTTCATTTCAGGTACCTTATTTGACCAAATAAGCTACTTGCCAAACACTTGCAAAAAAATCAGGTAGCTGAAATTTTGGTCAAATAAGCTACTTTGGTCAAATAAGCTACCTGAAGCGTCGTGCCAAACGGAGCTTAACTTCCTTCAGTATGGAGGAATTGAAGTTCATATGAAACTTAAATGTATGGGATTTTGGGTAACAAATAACCTACCTATTTTGCAAATCCCATGAGTTCAATTTCACGTGTTTTTGTAAAAGGTAACCAAACGACTAAATATTTATGTCGACTTTTTTTCGAACAGATAGTCGATCCGTATTATTTTGATCAATTTGCAGGGTTTAAATACATTTTCATTTGTAAGAGTCAAGGCCAAAATACTTAAAAAAAAATAATTTATGGCTTTTTATTATGTATTTCTTGAATACTATTTTGTAGTAATATTTTAATTATAAAAATTATCTATGATTTTTAAATCGAAATAATTAATAACATTAATGTTAATTATCAATATTATATTAATTTTCCATACTTAATTACCAAATTAACCCTCTTATAAAACCAACACCATTAACACCGACCTCAATCTCACCCTTCCCCCAACCCAGTCTCTTCCCACCACGAAACCCCAATCTTCATTTTTTTTTTTTGAGAAGAAAACCCGAGGGCTTACTTTAATAACGACAAATCAAACAATACAGCTTCGTTCGCGGACGGAGGTAGAGTATCCGACCACTCCATTCTACCAGTAGTTCTAGGATAAATATGAACTAAAGTGTGAGCAACAATATTGTTCACACGACTAGAAAAAGACCAAATAACAGAATTAACCGAAACACAAAGTAACAAAATCTCCTCAATAACTAACATAAAACAACTTCGACCAGTTAACTTCTTCTTAAGCGCTTCAACAACCTGTAAACAATCGCTCTCGATCACCACGCTCATGAAGCCCTTTCGCAATGCTTCCTTTAGCCCTTCGAGAACAGCGACTGCTTCCGCAACATGTGGCTCCCAAACATGGTCCTGCGCGATGGAAACACCCCACAAAACTTCGCCCATCTCACCTCGACAATTCAGTCCTAGACTCACTCCCTCATCCTCCTTCACCCTGGCATCTACGTTAACTTTAACGAACCCCCTAGGAGCAGGAGCCCAACCCCTCGGCCTACCAGACCCCGAACCCGTCTCCTTCCCCATTCGTCCCCTGCTCACCTCATACGCATTCCCTTCAATCTCGGCCACCACATTACCCACTCGCCTAATCACCACCCAAGGGTCGACCTCCCTGCTTTCGAATATAACTTTATTCCGATGTTCCCACAAGGCTCAGCAACCCACCATAAACACACTATGCTCCCTCACCCCGAGCTCCCTCCATCTTTCCTCCACCCAGTCACGAATACTACCCACTCCTTCCCCCTCCTCACCCTCCAACCCGAGCCCCTCCCACACTTTCTGAGCAACCCAGCAATATTTAAACAAATGCAAGCTTGACTCAAAGTAAGAATTACAAAAAGAGCAAAAAGAATTGTCACCTCGAACTCGAGTTACAATGTTCGCTCTTATTTCTAATGCTTCGCTACACAGTTGCCAGAAGAACAGTTTTACTCAGGGCCAAACCGGGACTTGCCAAAGCCGCTTCCATAGCCACATCTCCCTGCTCCAGTCAGAAGCACCGCTCATTTCCACGCCATCCCTCCCAGCGAGAAGCTTATAGGCTGATTTCACAGAGTACACCTCGTCTTTTTCCATTCGCCAATACCATATATCACTAGGACGATGTTGGCTCAATCGGATATTAGCGATACGGTCCTTCTCAAAGGGCAAAAAAAGGCTCGAAAGTCGCTCCACATCCCAGCTAGTACTCTCGGTCATCAGCTCCGACACCAACATATCCTCGTTCCCATTAAAGCACGGTGAGATTACCCGTCCAGTATGAGTCCCTGGCAACCACGCGTCACGCCAAACCCTTGTCGATCTGTCGTGCCCAATCCTACTCCGCATACCTCTATCCAAGACCATCCTCGCTTCAACCAATCGTCGCCATATATAGCTCGGATTGTATCCCAGGTTAGCCGTCATAAAAACGCCATTTGGATAGTATCTAGCCCGCATGACTTGCTCCCACAAGCTGCCAATCGCCGTGGTTAACCTCCAAGCTTGCTTACCAAGGAGAGCGAGGTTAAACAGTTTAAAATCACGGAACCCCATTCCCCCCATGCCCTTAGGTTGGCATAGCTTTTTCCACGCGACCCAACTTATTCCTCGTTTTCTTTCCTCATGGTTCCACCAGAAGCGAGACATCATCGAACGGAGCTCATCACAGAAATTAGTAGGAATTTTAAACACACTCATAACGTAGGTAAGGAGTGAATTGGCCACAACCTTTAGAAGAACCTCCTTACCAGCCCTAGACAAGATTTTCCCGCGCCATTCCTGAAGCCGTTTACTGAGCTTGTCCCGAATAATATCCGTGAGAACTTTTTTTGAACGGCCCACCACCGTAGGGAGTCCTAGATAACGGTGTTGCTCCTCAACCTCAACAATCCCCAGCCTACTAGCAATTCAACTCCTCCTATCCCTCGGCACCCCTTTGCTAAAAGAGACAGTAGTTTTATCAAGATTGACCAGCTGACCCGACGCCTGCTCATAGCTTCTTAGAATATTTGATACAACATCCGCTTCCTCCCCTGTAGCTTTCACACAAAAAAAGGCTATCCTCGGCAAATAACAGATGAGAAATAGAAGGTGCACCCGTCGAAATACGCACACCATATAAGGACCATGTCTCCGTCGCTCGCCGCATTTGATGGGATAGAACTTCAACAGACAATATAAAGAGATACGGAGAAATTGGGTCACCTTGTCTCAGCCCTCTCGATGGCCTAAATTCTTTAGACGGGTTCCCGTTAATTAGAACGGAAAAGGACACTGTCATCACGCACGCCATCACTCTTGCTATCCACCCTCTGTTAAAACTGAAAGCAAAAAGTACACGCTGCAAGAAACTCCACTCCACGCGGTCATACGCCTTTGCCATATCTAATTTGATAGCCATAGACCCATCTGCCCCCTTCGAATTCTTCATGTAGTGAAAGATCTCAAATGCAATCATAATGTTATCAGTAATGGCCCTTTCCAGAGTGAAAGCACTTTGATTAACTGAGACGATATCTCCCAAGAATTGCTTCAACCTATTTGCCAAAACCTTCGAGACTAATTTATAAACCACATTGCAAAGGCTAATAGGTCGAAAATCACGAATTTTATACGGAGCTTTCTTCTTTGGGATCAGAATAATATTAGTTTTATTAATATCCCTCAGACATAGCTCGCCACGAAGAATGGCAAGGATCGTGCTAAGGACATTCGGCCCAATTTTGCTCCAGTAAGATTGGTAAAAAAGAACATTAATTCCGTCTGGACCCGGGCCCTTAAGTGGGTGCATTTGGTTAAGCACTTCAACAACCTCGTCTTCGCAATAATCACGTTGCAGCAGCTCGTTCATGGGGTCCGTCACTCTCCTGTCTAGACCCTGAAGTATAGCCCCGCCATTAGTCGGGTTTGACGACGAAAATAGCTCTTCAAAATAATTATTCGCCACAACTCCGACATCTTCATCCCCCTTACGAGTAACACCCTTATCATCAATCAGCTGCGCTATATAATTTTTCCTTTTCCGCTCTCCAGCCCGCATGTGGAAGAATTTAGTGGTCCTGTCCCCGTCTCTCAACCATAGAGCTCTTGAGCGTTGTCGCCAATATTGTTCTTCTTGTCTACGCAAATTAGAGATCTCCGCCACAAGCTTTATCCGTCGAAGCACACTATCCTCATCCCTACCCCCCTCATTGAGCCTTCCCAGCTGCTTTCTTTTACGATCAATGTTCCGCCCAATCCTGCTAATGCTCGTTTTCCTCCACGCCTGCAATTCCCGCATACACTCTCTCAGCACCTTGACCAAATCCTCCCTCCCCCTTTCGACACCACGCTCTACAGCTTCTTCACAACCCTCCGAACCCACCCATATTTGCTCAAACTTGAAGGGCCGAGTCTTTACTTCTCTCTGCATTTTATGGTTCAGCACCAATTTGATAGGAGCATGGTCCGACCACTCCCGGTTGAGGTAAAACAGCTTTGCGTAAGGAAACAAGTCTGACCACCGAACCGAGCACAAGGCTCTATCAAGCATAGACTGTCTGTTCAACTCACCAGCTTGCCCATTATCATAACAGAAATTATACCCTTCCCACTGTACATCACGAAGCCCACACTCATCCACTGCAGCTCGAAAGTTATTCATTTGCCACTGAGGTCCACTACCTCCCTTCATCTCAGTAGAAAAAAGAATTTCGTTGAAATCGCCAATGCACAGCCACGGTAGAGCTGACTGCCTACCTAGAACACGCAACAGTTCCCAAGAAAGGTGTCGGTCAGTTACAGCCGGCCACCCATAAAACCCTGTAATTATCCACTCTCCCTCCGTCCCTCGAACCATAAAGTCCATGTGATGAACGGATGATGACTGAAAAACACAATCTACCTCCTTCCTCCACACGAAAGACAAACCACCCGAACGACCAACACTAACAACATCGATGCCAAAGTAACCTTCCATACTCTCACGCACCTTCCTCATTTCACGACCACACAATTTTGTTTCAGATAGGAAAAGTATGGCCGGGGCCTCCCTCCGTACAAGTTCACGGAGTGCACTCCTTGAGTCGGGGTTGCCCAAGCCCCGACAGTTAATACTTAGGATATTCATTGGGGCCGGCGGGGTTGAGCTTCGTCAACCGCCGCCTCAGGTATTAAGACGCCCCCGTCTAAACAGTTTCTAGGTCTTTTGTGCACTCCCACGCCATCACCATCATCTCTGCTCCGTTTCCCCCATCAGTTAGAACCACTCTCGTCATTGAAGTAGCCAACGTCCCATTTCCCTCACCTCGTGCCTGCTTCTTCCATTTCCTGCCCTGGCCATGTCCCCCCTTCCCAGCCACACCTTCAAATACCCCTGCCTCCACTGAAATAACAACACCGTCCCCTCCCCCTTCATCCATCTCGAAGCAAAAATCTCATGTATTACATGCCATACCTCCATCACCCTTACCAACCAGCACCTCTTTCCCCATACTCTCCGCTTCCCTACTCACCTCTGTTGCATAACTGACATTCTCCACCTCCCCCCCACCCTCCTCCCTTACATCCCTCCCCTGCACAGCCATAGCCTTTATCCTCACATCAAGTACCATCTGTTCCTCGCCTCCACCTGATTTATCCGACCCTTCCTTGCTAGTCTTCTTAATGTGCAAATCCAGAGCAATAGACTGAAGTTTAGTAATCATAGAGTTGACAACATCTTCAGTATCTTGCAATTTCACGGCTTCAAAACTCGCCCTTAGGTCCCTAGCAGTTTTCCCTGAACCTTCCTTGACCGTTTTCACGACTTTCCATGGTGACGCACGCTACCACTCCCCATATTTCAACTCCTCATCATCATAAGGACCGTCATCGCAATCTTTCTCACCATAGCCTATTAGACCACAGCCGTAGCAAAAAATAAGGAGCCGTTCATATTTGACATCGAAATTTATCATCTTACCCCCCTTCATTTGAATAGGGATAGTCGCTTTCAAGGGTTTACGAACATCATGCAAAATCCGTATACGAATGGCCCTATCTAGTTCCACAATCGGTCCAAACTCGACATCAATGAAAGAACCCAACATATCGCCAAGACGTTTTGCATTCGACATGCTCGTTCGACCCAATAGAGGAAGGTCATATACCCTTGCCCATATAGGAAAATGGAAGAGTGGGTCATCAGTAAGCTTACCATCATTATTGGGTTCATTGAAGCACCAAAGGAATTTGTCGAAGTGCCAAGGTTGTCCCTCCAAAACCCTAGCCTTGTCTCGTGCCGTTTCGAATCGAAAGATGAATATCTTGTCCTTCGCATCCACCACATTCCCCAATATCGATTTGGTAGGGTTCCAAAGATTGATCATCATAGCGATGACAGCCTTCACGTTAACTGCCCTAGAAGACCATAGTTTCCCGACCAGAAGAAGATCGTTTGTACCCTCAGTTGCTCCTCCATCATCGTCCCAAACAAACGTATCATCCTCCAACCCCATCGGCTCTTTCCCATCCCGGTGTTGGCCCACCATAATACTGTTCTTCAGCACCTGCAAACGTGAAACAAACAACAACAAAGAAACGAAAAAAAGCAAGAAAACAATCCCACGATCACTCGTGAGAAGAGCCTCGAGAGGAGAAAATTCGAAGAAATTAAGACGGAACCCTAGGAAACCCTAGACAAGAGTTTTTTCTGTTTTCTTAATTGTTTATCTTTAATTTATTTATAAAATTATAATCTTCTTTATTAAAAGAACAACCACAAAGCCTATGTGTTGCTTTGTGGTTTAATCTTCTTCTTTTTTTTTTTAATTTAAGGCCCCACCATATTACCCCATGATCTCCATCATCTTTTATATAGGGAATTAAGATTTTTTTTTCACTTTGTACAACAATAAAGCTGAACAATTATTAAGCAAATATGTGACTATTGTAAATTACCTATTAACATAAATAAAATAGGAATTAAGAACCTATATTAAAAATAACATAATCAACAAATGAAATAATACAATCCATGGAGTACAAATTTATTATATATACGTATTAAACTAAAAAAAAAACACAAATACACTATCATCTCCATTGTTATGATTTCATCAAAAAGTCACTAAACATATTACTTCAAATTTGGATTTTAAAATACTAGTATGAAAAAAAATCAATATTATCGCCAAACTATTATGCACACAGTAATCTGATTGAAAAAAAAAAAGACTTTCAAAGATTACACAATTTAAATAAACATATACAAAATTCATGCATCAAATCTGAACATAATAAGCTAACAAAAAAAACGTACAAAAGCAATTGTACTATGCTTAGACCTGGAATTTAGATAAAATAGAATACCTGACTAATCAATAAAAAAAATAATGAAAATAAAAGAGAGCTACACCAATAAATACACTGAAATAAACACACGTGAAGGGTTGAGATCCATAATTTGCATGGGTTTGCCATTGTTATAAGTGAGTTTTCAACGATTGAAATGTGTATATATGGTTTGTGCAGTGAGGTTAGAAAGACGACAGTGTAAATGGGAGATGAGAGATGGAAAATGGATCAATGGGTGAGTGTAAATGAGAGATTAATTGTGACGGCAATCTAATAGTAATAGGATTAGGATTAAAATAGAAGAAGAATAGGTTAATATGTGGTAAAATGACGGGCTGGGCCGACCATATTCGGGGCATGTTAATATCATTAACAAACAGAAAATTAAAGCTTAATTATAATTTGAGTTTTGTATATTAAACTTTACACGAATAATAAAAAGTTTAATCACAATTTTCATCAAATAACAAGCTAAATTATCATATATTTTCCCGAAAAACAAACCAAATTCACGGGTTCTTTTGTATACGAGATGTACGACCCAATCTACATAAAGACATGTCTAAATATAATACTATTTGTTTGCAGCAAAGAGTAATCCAACAACTATATATATGTTTATAAACAAATCAATCATAAAATTGTTATCTCAAGTTCTTATTTAAAACGGGTATATTCATGTTAAATTTAAGACGAGTCACGTTATTTGAATACAACAGAAGCATAATGAATAGCGAAAACTAACATATTTATTTTATATACACAAGTGGGATGATACTTGCCCATTTTAATATTAAGACGGATAATCCACCTTACGTGAGACAACTGAATAAATTTATGATTAAACCAACCAGTAGCAAATAAGTCCAAATGCGAATGTTTATGTTCATTTAACTTTTAGTTTTTTTTTTTTTTTTTTTTTAGTTTTTTTTTTTATGTGAGCTGCAAAAATAAAAAATTGATATAATATTTTATTTAGTTAGTCTATTTTAAGACATATATATCCATCTTGAAATTAAAAACGGGTCAAATAGCATCTCACTTGCATAAATAAGCCGTTACTTTATAGCAGCGCACTTGCATAAATAGGCTATTACTGTATATCGCACAATAATCGTATTGTTTTTTTTTTATTTGGCTAATTTAGGGGAATGATAGTAATTTTTGAATTATTTTAATTGTTCATTTAGGTAGGGTGAATATGAATGATTATTTAAACAATTCTTTTAAATTATTATATATTTATACGATAATGTCAAAAATTTGAATATTTTACAATTTAACTAAACCGTCTTGAACGTGCACGGGTCAAAATTTTCTTTTGGACCCGTTTGACTCATTAACAATCCTTACTAAATGAAAAATATGTCAAAATATTCTTTTTAAAATCATCTAAATAACAAGACAAAATGATAACTCTAAATTAACTAACGAAGGGACATATAGTACTACAACAACTCCTCTACCAATTGACCCAAACATAATGTATCGTTTGCTCTAATTGTAAATGAATTTTATAATTCAATTCTAAGTTTCAAATATGACTTTTATAACTCAATATCTACATTTGCAATTTAAAATTGTACAACAAAAAGTAGAGTGATTTATTGCTTTATTTTAAAACATTATTTCTAAACATAGTTATTTTAGAAAAGTATAATTAGATAGTATAAAACTTAATCTTAGATATTTTACATCTTTTTATAAATCTATAATTAAAAGAAAATTGAAATAGCGTACCCGTGCAATTTGCACGAGTTTAAAACTAGTCTCAGAAGTAAATAAGAAGCCAAAGACATTCTCAAACTCTTGATAGTTCTCAAACCTCTTTTAAAATGAAGCCATGACTTGATCAATAATGAATAAGACTTGATCAATAATGAATAAAAAAAAGGGTTATTTAATGACTATAATTCAAACTAAGTCTCCCCTTCCCAATTTAATCCACACTATACATTATCCCATATTAATCTGTACTTTGCTATCATTTACTCCCTTCATTCAACTTCATATTACTAGTTTCTCTTTTGTACACTATTCAGAGGTGAACATTTAATGTCGATTTTCTCTCGATATATAAGCGAAAATATATTCATGTAAGATCTTATTTGATTCGTCGTTAGAAGCACATTAAGAATATTTAACTTTTATATTTTTGGGTTATTTTATATGAATAATCCAAACTATTGGTCATATTCTCATAATAATCCGAATTTTAATTTAACTAGGAATAAACCATATTATTGCACTCATTCACTCTGCATTGACACCAATTTTGACCTATAAAAATAGGTAAATCATCCGGTGATCAACCTTTTTTCCTTATTTTATTTATTTTTTATTTACCTCCTCCCTCCTTCATCACCAACCACAAATCCACCACCACTCCCTCCAGTATCCTCAATTCAGCCAACCACCATAACCCTTTATCACCAACCACCAGCCCATTACCACTCGAATAACCTTCTTCGTCATCAACCAATTTTTTAGGGTTTTTCGCTCAAAATCCTTAAATTTCCCCCTTATTCTTCCAATTTTTTCTATTTGCTTTAATCTTTCAGGTCATTCTTCGTCAATGGAGGACGAAGAGGATGTCACAATGAATTCTCCTTCAGTACAACAACAACAACAACAATCGCTATAAACCAAACTTGTATACGAATTACAGTTAAACGGCGCCGTAGATTCGCCGGAGATTTATGGTTTGTTTGGTATTTTTGTGGGCAGTAAATAAGGCTTTTGAGAAAATAGCAAGCTATAAATTAATGGTCAATTTGATATTCTTTTATATACGTAAAAGGTGCTTGCTAAGACTTTTCTACTAATGAATTGGACAAGGTAGTACTATTGTTATTGGCAACTCATCATAAAGGAACTAGCAAGCTATTGATTAGTTCCATGGCTAGTATTGATTCTATTTGATCTTATTCTAACTCGGGAGGGTCAGTCGTTTATGAGAGTGTGATGTTGATGGTAGACTGTTGGCAGCAGCTTGGTGTGGTTTTTTGATGGAGGAGTAAAAGGGTGAAGAGGATAAAGCAATTGTTGATCAGATAAAAAAAATGTTTTTTTTTTTCGTTTAAATGATTTTTAGAATTTTGTTTTTTTTATTAAGGTGTGACTTGGTGAATAGGTAGCAGGTTACTGAATGCATTTTGAGAAGACTAAGTTAATAGTATAGTTTATTTCAAGATTAAATAAAGTTGGGATTATTATAAGAAGACCACACATAGGTTTGGATTATTATAAGAAGATCACACATAGTTGGCATTTTTTGCAAATATGACCGCGTAAAACATGCGCTGACAAACGTGAAAAAGCAAACTTGTAATGTGGAGTTGAATGGAGGGAGTAACTTATTTCAGTCCAGCCCTTATATCTACCGGTTGTAACCGATTAACCCTTTATATTGGCAGGTTACCTTCCTTCTTCTTGTACTTATCTGCTTCTTTCTTTTTTCATTCACCTTCCTTCTTTATTCATTTTTCCTTCTTCCTTCTTCAACGTTAATTTTTTTTCCTCCAATCATATTTTTCAGATTTCCCCAAAACTTAAAAAGAAGGAGCCATTACAATAACACCGGTTTCTGACTTAGTGTTTGATTTTATCGGTTTTTTTGGTTGGATTTTGGTATGAGGGAGCCATCACCATAACACCAGTCCACTTTTTTTTTTTTTCGACAAAAGTAAACCATTATATTAAAGGAAATAAAACAGAAAACAGAAGAGTCTGAAACCAAAACAACTACAACAGTAAACTATCCAGTAGCTAAACTAACCGACCAGTTACGTCGGGAACGAAGAAAAGTGCGAATTCCAGACAGTGAATTACGCACATCGATTGGAACTGGCTTTTGAGATGCCAGAACTGAAGATAATTTTGGTGATGAAACAATAAAAGCAATGTCAGTAAACGAAACACCCTGAGTCTTCATAACCTGGTGCAATGCATGAGAGTGCGCCGCGAAAAGAGAGGAAGCACGCAAGAAGAAGATCTTAGGTAAGCAAGAGTTAGATACAACAGTAGCCACATATCCATTCTGAAAGGAACTCCTGCAAATAGAGATCTTGTAAGAGATCGTAGCACGCGAAATTGTTGGATACATACCTGCCATATTGGAAAATCGTCGTGATTGAAACTCTTCAAGACGGAGAGAAGATAAACTTAAATGGGACTGGTGCAAGGTTTCTGCCAGACGAAGTATACGTACAGGCTCAAGAGTAGCATTGTCAAAAACAATGGAATTCCGAGTGAGCCAAATGGAGCGTAAGACACAAAAGAAGTACAGTAAATCATCAAACCCTGTTGAAGAAGAACGATGAAGATACAGGAGATGATCAGCCAGCCACTTAATGAATGAAACATTTGAATTAGCCATAGATCTAATTCCAAGCAACGAAGCCCTCCAGACATGCTGGATTACATCACATGAACGAAACAGATGTTCAGGAGTCTCCGTACCCGTCTGACATAACGGACATGAAGTACCAATGCTTAAACCTCGATGGGCTAGAACAGTCTTTGTTGGGATAATGTGATGAGCAAGGCGCCAAATAAAAAGAGGAAATTTCTTTGAAAACGGAACTAGCCAAAGCAATTTCCATGGGAAGGCATATAAATGTCGTGGGCGTGGCAAAAGCTTAGGTAGAAGATATTTGTAACCCAATTGAATATTATACGCACCATCCTCAGTGTATTTCCAATACAGATAATCATCAATTTCAATTTGAGGTGGTTCCATAGCCAAAATGGCCTTAGCAGTGGAAGCATCGAAAACCCGAAAGATAAGAGGTGTCCTCCATGAGCCATTTTCAAAAATCAAATCAGAAAGTGTAAGAGAAAGATGACTCGGGTCCTGCCGAACACCTGGGCACTATCCTTGTACCCATGGACTCGTTCGAATATTAATAGAATGACCATTACCAACCTTCCATGCCATGGCATCAGAGCAGCGTGCTGCAACTTTACAAAGCCCTTGCCATACAAACGATGGCTGTGAAACCCTGGATTTAGGATTAGGAATAGGGAAATCTTTTTGATACTTGGGTGTGAGATATTTGGCAAGAATACCAGTAGGTTGATGATGAATGCGCCAAAAATTCTTCAAGAGATAAGCCTGACTGAGAATAGTCACTGATTTGATACCAAGACCTCCCAAATCCTGTGGTGTATGTAAGTGTGGCTGAGAGAGCCAATGAATTGATCTTTGAGAAGAATTTTTACTCCACCAGAAGGCCGCAATTAAGGAGTCAAGTTTTTTAGAGACTGAAAGCGGTAGAGGAACAGCAGCAAGAATATGGACCAGCGAACCAATTAAGATAGAGTTAATGATAACCAACTTGCTAGGCTGCGATAAATGAAGAGATGCCCATGACGAAATACGTGTAGTAATCTTATCAAGGAGGTCATGAAAAGCATTCTTCTTACACTTAGGAAGATCCACCGGAACACCCAAGTAAGTTCCAAAGGAATCAGCAATTCTCATACGCAAAATAGATGTCATGTGGGACTTGAAATCATCTGGCGAATTCGGACTAAATTTAATAAAAGACTTTTGAAGATTAAGCATTTGACCTGAGGCAGCTTCAAAATCATGGAAAATATCTCGAATAGACTCAAAAGAAGCCGGCGTTGCCTTACAGCAGATAAAAGCGTCATCAGCATAAAACAAGTGCGAAAGAGGTGGAGCATACCGAGAAATCTTAAGGCCAAAAAGTTGATGCCGGGACTCGGCTGCCTGAAGTTGACGAGAAAGAATTTCCATACACATGATAAATAAATAGGGTGATAGAGGATCCCCTTGGCGTAATCCACAAGAAGGATGGAAAGAAGGGGAAGGTTCGCCATTTATCATGATACTATATTTCACAGTGGAGATGCATTCCCAAATGAGATTCCGCCAGGAAATTGGAAAACCGAAGAAGTCCAAGGCTGACATTAGAAAATTCTAGGATACACGATCAAAAGCCTTATGCATGTCTAGCTTGATTACAGAGTAACAGTTTGTTCCATGTTTAGCTTTGTTAACATAGTGCATTATCTCATGAGCAATAAGGCATCCATCAGACATGAGACGACCAGGGACAAAAGCTTGCTGAGATTCAGAAATAATGGAAGGAATTACCAGCCTGAGACGGTTAGCCATACACTTGGAAGCCAAACGATAGATGACATTGCATAGACTAATCGGTCGAAATTGCGAGACACACTCCGGTTTATCAGTTTTTGGTATTAGAACAATGATGGTATTGTTCCTCTCCTTTAGCATGACGCCTGAATTAAGAAACCGAAGAACTGCCGAGGTCACTAAATGGCCTATCTGTGGCCAAAAAGTGTGGAAAAAAAGAGGTGTAATGCCATCCGGTCCCGGGGATTTTGATGCATCCATACCACGGAGAGCATTCATAACCTCAGATTCCTTGAAAGACTCTTGCAAAATCGAACATTCAGTGGATCCTAACCGGGAAGAAGATAAACCCGCAAAACAAGATTGTAGAGAGTCCACCCGAGAGGCAGGATCCAAAGTGGTAGTAGAGGTTAGCAAAAGCTTGAAGTAATTAACAATCTCATCAGTAATATCGCTGGGGGACTCCAACCATACATTATCAGCAGATCGAAGGGTAATGATACGATGTTTTGTTGATCGCTGTTTTACTCGGTTATAAAGAAAGCGTGTAGGAAACCCATCTAAAATCTCACTCTTGATCTTGGATCGTTGAACCCAGTATTGTCTCTAATTTCGAAGCAAATGTAAGCGAGAAGAGCGAAGTTGTATAAACTCAGACGCAGAATTGTTGTCCACTATATGGGTAGCAGTTAAATCCAAATCAGCTTCTATTTCCGATCAGTTAATCCCGTGAGATATACGATGATTGATTACCCATTGGAGGATTGCCCGTCGAGCTGTGGCAAGTTTACGGGAAACTACAAACATCGCAGAACCAAAGAAAGGGGTTGCCCAGACTTGTAAAACCAAATCACGGACCTCAGGATAAGACAAGCACCAGTTATCAATACGATACGGTCTTTTACATGGTTTAGAATCCGGACATAATGTAAGGATTATAGGAGCATGATCCGAGACAAGAATAGGAAGATGTAAAATTGAAGTAGACGGGAAAAAAGCAAACCAATCCTGAGTAGCATAAGCACGGTCCAAACGTTCCATTATAAAATTACCATCAAACTGACTATTCATCCAAGTAAACCGGGGTCCAAAAAAAGGAACATCCATAAGACTATTCCTAATTTTCCAAGACGTGAAATCACCTTGACGCCGAATGGAATTTGAACCGCCAAACTTATCAGCAAACAATTCAACCTGATTGAAATCGCCTAAGAGAAGTAAAGGAGAAAGATTCAAAACCTTAGAAGTAATACGATCCCATAAAGATTGGCGATATTCAAGCCGAGCTTCACCATATATAAAAATAATATATATTACATTATTTGTACAAGGAGCCATAGGGATTACTAATTTACATAATATAAAGTGAGGTTCCATATATAAGGTTGTTAAAAGTAGAGAGGTATCCCATCGCAAAAGGAGGCCGCCACTACGTCCAACTGAATCAACACCGCAACAATTAGGCAGACCAAGATGAGAAGTCTTATACGAAGCCGAGTCAAAGGTAGTCATAGTTTCTTGAAGAAACAAAATAGACGGATGATATTGGTGGACACTTCTATGTAGAAAAGGAATTGTAGGATCATCCGTCGATCCTAGCCCCCTACAATTCCAACAAAAGATCTTCATGGGTAAACGGGTGGCGAATTATGGTCCGCCACCAGACCGAAAACAGGAACCACCGCATCACCTCTGGACAAAGAAAAAGGAACAAGCGTTAGTAATGGTCCGTCCTAAAATATAAAAGGACCATCTTGTTCCATTCTCGGTTTCTTTGACACAGGGTCATCTAGAACCGATGAAGGAGAGCAAGAAAAAGGCCGTTTAGGACGCAAAACAGAAGCAGAGCACGGTGACCTAAAAAGGAAAGGCTCAGCAGATAAGGAACCCAACAGTAACTCAACTGGCATTGGTTCATAGTCCATATCTACAGCCAAATCCATATAACTCGTTTTGCGAGTGTGCTTAAAACGAGTTCGGCTGTAAAAGTTAAAACCAAGCCCTACCTTTCTTTTAAAAACAAATTTCACCGACCGTCCAAGAGAGTCCAAAGCAATATGACGAGTATTAGAGGAACTAGCAGGGGGACGAAAAAGGCAACTAACATCCAGAGAGCGAGGAGGAGTGGATGGTTCAGCAAGCCCAAGTTCAAGAGTTGCATCCACCTCCTCTTCAGGCACACTCATGCGAAAAGCCGGGGATACCTCCCTAAAACGAGCAGGTACACCACCATGTGATGGACCTCCCACCTCGAACGAGGAAAGGCCACCACGAGAATGGCCCGGCACATGAAAAGGAGAACCAACAGGCGAAAAAAGACCCGGCACAACAGAACCACGAATCACAGGGAAATGTTCAAGCAAGACCTCACGAGACTCGTCCTCATGGACACAAGACTCAGGAGGATAATGAAAATCCATGCCATTATCATCATCATCTGAGGATGATGACGAAAAAGGAAACACCGGTGATCCTCCACCAGAATCCATAAGAACAGGGTCCGCAGAAGAAAGCGTATGAACATCCGAATTTAAAAAGTGGATACGAGGAGGAAGACCAAAAATTTCAGGAGTATAAAAAGACGACCCAGGAGGGCCGTGTAACACTTCCAGTCCACGAGCAGCAAGCTCATTTAAACGGGCTTGAATACCACGAGCACCAAGAACTTTACCAGATGGACAAAAGGAAACACGATGGCCCAAAAGACCACAAGTTTTGCAGAATCGGAAAACTCCTTCGTAGGAGAAACCAATCCAAAGATGCTCTCTATCAGTAAGAGAAAGATAACAACCAGGAATCAGTGGTTTGGAAAGGTCCACCCAAACCTTAACCCGGACAAAACTCCGAGGTGGAAGCAGCGACGGGTATGACTCCTCTTCACAAATATCTCCCACATGGGAGAGAAGAAAAGCAGCAACTGATGTGTTCAGTAACTGAAGAGGAAGATGGTGTACCCGTATCCAAAGGGGAACAACATGAAAGAGCAAGTTATCAGGAACAGTGGAAGGTGAAACCGAACGAAAAACAAACAAACTTCCTTCAATGTTCACAGTTTGTCGCAGACGGAAATAGGCTAAATCAACAGCTGAAGAAAACTCGAAAATGTAATAAGGCTTCATAGCACGAATTGTAACAGAGCCTTGCAGATGCCAGTGTTTAGAAATTTGATCGTATATACGGAACACATCCAAAAAGCGTTGATCAAGAATTTTGGCAATTAGAGCTTTCGAAAAATCAACACCAGTGAAATCCGCACAAAGATATAAAGGCAGTTTAAGACCCACACCAGATCGACAAAGGTTAGATTTAGAGGAAGAAGCCATGTTGGAGTAAAACAGAGGTAAGAAACAGAGGCACGAAAGAGTAAGGGTTTGAACAGGGGGAGCTTTAGATGGTGGCAAAGGCGAATTTAACAGTGTAGGGGAGACAAGATGTAGGTGAGGTGTCAAATAAAGGGCTGCATGACTGCCAACTCAACAAATTAGGGGAAGTTAGGCAAAATTAGGCGGCGAGGAGGAAAGTGGAGGCTATGGTGGAAGGGTTAGGCAAGGAAGGAAGGGAGGCGGCAAAGCTAGGGTAGGAAACTCTATTTTTAGAGGAAACTCTATTTTTAGAGGAAACTCTATTTTTAGAGAAAAACGTTGATCTTGATTATTCAAGAATCTTTGGTGAGCTTCATTGTGTTGGAGACTCGGTATAACCGGATATGTCTTACACCAGTCCACTTAAACCAACACCCAATTCAACAAATTCACCATATACATAATCAACTCAAAACACACGCAAATGTATCAAAATTAATTACTCCAACACAAAGTAAAATCTCAATCTCTAACACACATAGCAAGATGCAATTCACGTCTACATTGAAGCTTAGCCCATGCTCTCTCCCTAATATTCATTCAAGATAATGTGACTTGAACAAAGAACAAAAACCAGAAAATTAAGTGAGATTAATGGGGAAAAAAAATAGAGAAATGGGTTTTGGAGAAGAAGAGATGAATATGAAATTAAAAATGGAAGGTATAGGTTAGGTCGCTAGCGATCGGTGACTCTAATGGCAGTGTTATTAATTGAATCTTGAGGAGAGTTGATTTGGTGTTAGGGAATTGGAGAGGATGATTTTGGGTATTGATAAACAGTTAGTCTTGCTGAAGACGGGTCGGAGCAAGTGACGGGTAATATCACTCACAAAACGGATAGGGGACAAGTGGGGGAACCCCCATGTGCTTCCCTCTCTCCTCTATTTGGGTCATTTGTGAGAGGAAGTGGTATCCGTCACTCCAAAGTGACGGATACGTGCCGTCTTCAATGAGATTTTGTGATTGATAAACTACATTAAAGATTGCAGGTACTCCATTAAAACGACATTCTTCTACTCTTTCATTTGGTGGTATTAATGAAGGTACTGATTTGGTGTTGGGGAAATAGAGGGGAGTACTTAATAAATTCAAAATCCGTGTTTATGAGTAGGAAAAGAAGTTTAGATTAAAGGTTGATCTGTTTAACAAGTTACCTTTGCAAAGTAGCAAAATAAGATAAATGATAGTAAAGAACGGATTAATATGAGATAATGTATAGTTTGGATTAAATGGGGGAAGAGAAGACTTAGTTTGGATTATTGTCACTAAATAACCCTAAAAAACAAGGGTGTTATTCTCATTGTACACATTTTATTCATTATAGTACGCTTTTAACCATTTTAACCCTCTCATTTTTTCCTTCACTTTCACTATATCGAAAACCTCTCTCCTCTCCTATCTTTCTCTATCCCCCTCACCTACCACCGCCAACCATCACGCATCACCAACCACAGTCCTCTACTCCCCACTACTGCGAATCACCGGTCCCTCCCTGGTGAACCCTTACCATCGCCCAATACTATCCGCAGCCGTCAACGACTCACCCACAACTAATCAGCATGATGGTATGGATCACAATTAATAAGCAAGCTAATGGTGACCTAAGGGCCTTGCGGTGATTAATTGTAATACCCCGCATTTATAAAGACTAGACTCGACCAAGTAGACGATTCACTCAGCCGAGTGGAGCCCTACTCGACCGAGTGAAGGACCGAGTGCCACTGGACAGTATTCTGGAAGCCTGTAAAGTTGGTCACTCGACCGAGTGACCATCCACTCGACCGAGTGGAGCTACCACTCGATCGAGTGGACCGGCCACTCGACCGAGTGCCGGTCGAGTGCGGATTATACGAGAAATTGTTGGTGAGATGTCGCTTTCGAAACCTTATCATCTCAGATTTCCCACACAAAACCCTTCTCCAACACTATTCACATCACTCTCTAAACTCCTCCATTATCTCTCTAAATTCCTCACCAACAAACTCTCTCAAAACCCTAATTCTCTAGAGGAGATTCTTACCTCCCTTGTTCTTTCAATTGGTTGTAAGTTGATCTATACCTCTTCTTCCCTTTATTCTTGTCTTAACAATCTTATTTAGTTAGTAGATTTCTCTATACTTGTTAGGTTGTATGAATTAAAGGGGATGTTTAAGGAGGATTTAATTAGTATGGTTATTATAATAGATTGTGGTATTGATTGTAGCAATTAATATGTGTAGGGAGCTTCATTGAGGATCATTTCTAGTGAGTAGCTTGTGGGTTGGTGAAGATAAGCTTGAGGTACAGTTTTTCCTACTTAGCTATGGTGATATTAGTGTTTAATTGTACATTCATTATCACTAATTGCATATGTCTCATGATAGTTGCATTATAACATGTTTTGGTAATTAGGATTTATCACATAAGATGATTTCATGATATTTAGGTTAAGATGAAGATAATAAATTGTCATAAAAATGATTATATTGAATGCTCACATGTTAAAGAGTAATTAAATGATGAGAAATGAATTAATGAAGAGGTGAGCATGGTTATACTTGTTTTGATGATGTGGTTGCATAGTTGTGTTGTTTGGACTTGTTAGCTTATTCTTGGTAGTTGGACATTGGAGGATGTTGGAGGATCTTTGGTTCCAATTTTGGAGACGGAAGGCGGTTGGAAAACCGTCTTCCGCTCAAGTCACCCTTGGAGCTTCCCACTCCAAGGGGGATGTGCACATTTAGTACTTGGATTACGGAGGGACTCATGTGGTAAGACACGACGTCTGGCAGGGGACTCGAGTCGCACTTGGGCCCGGTACCACGGACGTGTTTCGAGTACCTTTTGTGTGTTAGTGACGTCGTGGACGTGTCCCGGTCACCGGTTGTGTGGATGTGTGTTGGAGGGTGATTTATTATCTCTCATTGGGTCTTGTTGGTTTCACCTTGCATTGTCACATGTTAGGTAAGTTTAGTTAGCATGCATTGAACATTTATATCATTAAGCTAACACTTGAGTTTTAATGATCTGTGGTGAATCCTATGGTGATTTCCGCCCATATGAGGAGCAGTGTTGACAGGTTAGCATGATTCATTCGAGGGCTTGGGAGCGGTCTTCACTTGTCGTCATCACTTGGGTCTATTTTATTTTTTGACTATTAAACTCCTACTTTTCGATATGGTTGTATAACTATCGGGATGGTATTTATATACCACAACTTGTAAACGTTTAACTATAACTTATCTATTGCATGATGTTGAGCTTGGAACTTCTTTACTCGCTTGTCGCACTACAAAACTTGGGACACCAAGTCTTGTGATGCCTCCATGTGTAATACTACGGATTTTATTAAGCTAAGTACTCGACCGAGTAGAGCCTACTCGGCCGAGTAGTGCTAAATGTATTTTCTGTTTAGCTTCTGCCGAGGAATACTCGGCCGAGTATGATGAATACTCGACCGAGTAGAGGATACTCGGCCGAGTATACTCTATACTCGACCGAGTATCCGGTCTGGCGAGTAATATTTCAGCAGTTTGATTCGGAAGTAATTAGAACGATCTATATTTCGTTAAGCAGTTTCCTAAACATAATTTACAAAACCTAATCATCGTACGACGCTCTAATCACTCCGAATCTCTCCTCTGTGTGTGTGTGTGGATAATCGTAGCAATCGCATTCGATTCTTTATTCCTCCGTCGGTAAGTCCTTATCCCCATGTTTGTTGATGATTATTCTAGGGTTTGTCTTTGATTATGAATTTGGGGGAAATAGGGTTTTGCATATAGTGTTTGCGTTATGTGATTGTTGATTATCATTGTTGTAGGTGACGATGTAGTATTTGTTATGCATATTGTATGATTGATTGCAGCATAGCGGATTGCGAAAAGGTAGGGTTTCTCCTACTTACTACTGTTAATTGATTGAGATTGCATATGTTTTATAATTGTTGTTATCTGCTGATCATCGGAGGTTGGGTGTTGTGGTGACGGTGTTGGTGTGGTTGTGTTATGACGGTTGTGGTGTTGAGACAGCTGTGATGCTGTGTGTGTGATTGTGGTGGAGTCACTTGCGGGAGTGGCTTCACACCCTAGTTCGCCCTCCATGGAACCCGTCACGGGAGGGGATGTGCACATTAAGGGATAGGGATTGTTAGTCGCTCGTTGATAAGCTGGACTAGGTGGGGATGGGCTGCGATCACCCACTGGCGGCGAGGATTACCTATTGCGATGGGTAATCTGGCAGGGCTACACACTTCGGTGTGTAGTCGGTTACTGTGTGAGATCGGGAGATCGGGGATGGAGGATGATCAGCCGATTACATTGTTTGTTTGTCTTGATTTGATTGAACGGTACTGACCTCGTTGTTATTGTTTTGTAAAACCTGCGGTGATCCATTCGGGGATGGTGAGCAGAATATGACAGGTAATGCAGATGTTTAGCTATGGGACAGTCATGGAGAGTCATCACTCGAGTCTAGCTTCCGCCGTCAAGAGACTTAGCTTGCATTCCTTGTAGTTGTTAGACCTTTCACAATATACTTTGGTTTGGTTTTGGAAACTTGTAATCACTAACTCTTTATACTTTAATAAAGGTTGTTTGGAATTGGCAACTTTGATATACTAACCTCGGGAAACCGAGATGGTAACAACCTTTCATGCTAGGGTAGTCCTTGGTAAGGTACCTTGGTATGAGGGGGTGTTACACCATGTGTTGGGATGGCCTAAAGGAAATGGTCCCGACTTATGGGGGTGTTATATTAATGATCTTCATCAATCATGGACGTTTGTTAACTTATTATGATCAAATGCAATTGAATTCGTTAACATTGAAACAATGAACAAAATTTGATAGAGAAAATACTAGGTTGTCGTAATATCTAGAATTAACTACCAAATTAACAATTTATAAAGCCAAACTCAATTCTACACTATGCAATTAAAAATAGTAGTATAGCATAAGTAAGGATCGAACCCAAGAGAAGGTCTAACAACTAAAACTTGAATGGTAAACTACTTAAGACACTAAGTAAGACTCTACTACTAATTAAGACCCTAATGACGATTTAAACTTAACAAAAGGAACTAATCACAAACAATGGATATTAAAAATGTTCAACTAGTAAGAAACATCGATGGAAAAGGCATGGGTTTGGAGACAAACATGGAAATTGAGTAAAAATGGAGATTTTCTTATTGAGACAAGTCAACAAACAACTTGTATGCAAGATTCAATATAAAGGAGAAAACTTGGTGTAACTTGGTCAAACACTACTCCTTAAGCTACAAAGGCACCCCTTTTCTTCCTTCAATAACTACCTTATACTACTTTCATAAGAGAGTAAGAATTTCCTTCCTAAGCTAGAAGAAAACAATTCTACTCATGTATTTTCCCAAATGAAAACCACACAAAGGATAGCACATAAGAGCATTAAGAACAAAACCAAATGAAAGAGCTAGGATTAACTTGTAAGAGCTTAAACCAACTAACCCAAGACTAACTTTCAAACCTTTCTCATAAAGTTACAAATTTTACAACAAATTCATAACAAAACAAGTTTGCTTCATATATTTCTAGAGATGTAAACACAAGGCTAGAGATTGCAATAGTTAGATGAATAGCATGTAAGGTTAATTACTCCCAACACACAAACATCAAACATAAACAAGTAAACAAAAAGAAATGAAATAATTATTGAAGAAAGATTAAGGAGTTCTTACAAAGCTTAAAGGAAGTAGAGGATTCCAAATTACACCAAGTAAAAAGGTCTAGCCTTCTATAACCATAGATGAATCAAAGGTTAATGGAAAGATTGACATCAAAATCCAACTAAAGATTATAACTTTCACCCAAATATTAAGTCTTTCCCTCATACAAATTTTTGAGATTATTCAATCTTAAGGTAGTAATCTAGGTCTTCAAAACATGAACTATATATAGGGGTGCACTCCCGTCTAGGCTAAACATGGTTTTGGGCTTCCACGAAAATGATTAAGGACGGATGATTCATGCTTTAAGGCCGTGGAGGACGCAGGCTGCGTCATCCACTGCAGGCCTGCGTTATACGGCGTAGGCTACGTAAACAGATGCAGGCTGCATCCTGGACTGATCTCCGCTCCAAAATTGCTCTTTCTTTTCACGATCCTTTCATCACTTGGACTCCATGCTTTTCACCAAAGGGTGTAAACTCCTATATTGGTTCGTGTGTAGCCGTCTTCACTTGATTGCTTGCTTACGAGTGTGGCTAGAGGCTGTTGCTCGAGATTTCGAACTCTCCTCTCAAAATAATGCTCCACACATGCAATTAAACTCATTAATCATGACAAACAATGGGACGGGAAGACTAACTCATTATTCCGAAAAAAGGAGCCTTAAGTTAAACAAACTAGGCCTTATTGACTCGACACTTTTGAATCTACCAAACTCCCCCACACTTGGACTTTTGCTCATCCTGAGTAAAACTCAAGGAATTCACTTGGCCAAGTCCATAGGTGAGTATAGGGGTGAATGATTACTCTTCCCTTTCCACATCCTTCTTATGTCTCCTTCAAACACAATCCACCGATTAAATGAAAATCTAGACTCAAGGTTTTTTGACACTCGCTCTTCCCTCACTCTCCCGCCTTATATATCCCTCATACAAAGACATGACACACCACCAACTCCGACTCATTCCAAATCCACCCTTCGTATATCTCCCAACAAGGTAGTATTGGTCACCCTTGCCTTATCAAAAGGCAATAGCAAAGCGACCTCTCAATCCTCCCACCACACACAACTCATCACCACTTATAACACCCCCTTATCACTCCATACAATGAGAATTGTGCTACTTGGTTGGCCAAACTCCTTCAAGCATCAACAACCCAAGTAGCCAAATCAAAAATCCACCAATTTGGGACAAGTTTTTGTGACTCAAAAGAAATTAAATCCTAGACCTAACCTCCTTCCAAGACCCTCCTTATCACTCATTTCTTATCCCTCCATCTTTTTGGTGTTACATTTTTCAATTTTTTTGTTGTTTAAAATCCCTCATTTTGCTTAAGGTGCCCTTTCGGGTTTTCATCTTAACTTTTTCTTACCTCTCATGGTGGCTCGCAACTCGTTTCTTTATTTTGCCCGGAATTCCCTTTCGGGTTTTCATTCCGTCCTCGACCACCTTCCCAATGTTGCCTTAGGTGCCCACCTTTGTGGCTTTTCACCTAGCCGGGATTTTTTTTTCTTTTTTTGAAATGCATCAAAAACCGAGTATAAACATATATTACAATCATCTCACTCCCCCACACTTGGACCACACATTGTCCTCAATGTGGAGGAGTACCATCACCTTCTCAAGCTTAGTTGTTGAAGAAACCCGAGCCTTCCCCTTGCTCATATGTCCCTTGATTTCTTCTCCTCCTCTCCCTTGCTTCTCTCACTCTCCTTGCCCTCTCAAAGCCTTCATCAACTTGTTTCTCACTAATGGTGGGTTGGTAGTTGGGATCATTAAGGTGGAGGGTCATGCCAAAGAGGCCTCGGATGAGGCCGAAGGAATCTTCTTGTGTTTGGACATCTTGGTATGAGTCCTAAATGTATTGGTGTTACGGTGCCTTTTATTTTGCACCCCAAATTGGTGGCTCACTTGCTCTCTCCACTCATTTTGAGCCTTCCGCAAGGCTTGATTATCTTCCCATTGCTTAGCTTGTTGTTGTTGCCAAGAATGGGATTCCTCTTGTCTTTTTGCTATCCCTTCAAGCATCCTCATTTGAGCCAATTCGGCTTCATCTCCTAACCGCTTATGATCATCAAAAGCATTCTTGAATTATTCCAAGCTCTCCAACCTTGGCCCATATTGTTCTTGCCAAGTGTAGGAGCTCTCAACCCTCCCACTAATAGCTTGTAAAGTCCCCCGGGTGTCCTCAAAGTACTTGAACATTTGATGTTGCCAAGGTTCCATGGTAGGAGTGGTGGAACCTCCGGCTTCATGCATAGGAGTGTCGTGCACAAAAGTGGAGTGCACACCCGGTTGTTGGAAACTAGGCCCTTCCATTCTTTCTATCTCCCTTTCTTCCTCTTGTCTCTCACTTTCCCTCTCCCTTCTTGGTCTTACTTCACGTTGCCTAGACACACTCCTCCTTGGCCCTCCTTGTTGCTATTATTCAATATCGGGATCCCGGCGGCAATAGAAGTGGTGAACCGTGGGTCCTCTAGGAAGAGGCGTAAGAGGAGGCAACCGAAGATAAGACAAACCATGATTTCCTAGACAATGACCCAAAAGTGGCGCCGTAGGAAGAATTCTAAGCATATTGCATTCTTGAAGGGTGAATTCTTTGTAATAACAAACTCCCCTAGCTTCATTGGCCGCTTGACTTTCGGGAATTTGCCAATGGAAATGATGGACGAAGAAGGTCACAAGTCCACCACAATGAATATTTCCACCCGATTGCTTTAATTTGTGATGCAAGCATGAATCCATGAACAATTTGACCCAATCCGGAATGCCTACTCCCTCGGGGAGCATAGTCTACAAATAAACCTTTACCGCCTCACTCACCTTGGTTGGCTCTCCAACGACCGTGAATAGGGTGATAAGAAAATGGGCAAGTATGCGGAGGGTTGAGTTTGTTAGGGCGGAGATTTTATCGTCCTTGGTGGTAAAGGTTTTATCGGTGGGTGCGTTCCAAAAGTCCTCGGCGGTTCGCTTTCTAGACATGATTGGCTCGGTATTTTTGGTTATCTTTAGGATTTCCCTTACTTATGAGAGGGTGCACTCGTACCACTTTTGATGGATTCTAAATTAATAGGAATGCTCGCCACTCTCATCCATATCAAGTTCGGTCAATGTGGTTAGGAACTCGTAGGTGTAGGATCGGTACGTTATGTTCTACGTATCATTATGGAGGTAGGCCTCTAATCCCACCTTAGTAAGTAAAGGGAAGGTGGTGTCATAGAGGCCGATCTTTTTCAATGTGGCCGGGCACAAGAATTTGGTTGTGACGACATTTTGTGGTTTAGGGGCAAAGAATTTGTTGCAAATTTTCAATTGGGCGGCGCTCATGCCCTCATGTCCCATAAAAACTTCCTCAACATCCGAATTCGATGCTTCAACCGCTCTCTTCTTCGAATTTCCCTTCCCACCAAACAACCTTGCGATCCTTGGGGCCATCCTACACTTTCTTGCAAGATAAAAACAAAGCAACTACCACTCAAAACAGTTTTTCACTCAATAAGGCAAACCAACAAACACTTGGTGTGCACCACTTTGCAACTTCTCAAAAATTTGTGTTTGATGATTTCCTCCACCTTGAATTTTTTTTTCCACAACAAGTATATGATCCTAACAACAACAAAGAAAACGAAACAAGGAGTCCTAAAACTCTTAATTTCGACCTAAAACAAGTATGTAAAAACAAAGAGGGGAGAGTATGGTTATACCTTCCCGGTTTCCACACAAAACTTGCTGAAAGTTGTTGAATAAACCTTGCAAAACCCGTCTAGAACCTTAAAATCCCAAGTGAAGCCTTGATTTTGATGATTCTTGAGTTGGGGTTCTTGATTGATTTGGGCATGGGAGGTATTTGATGGTGGTAATCACAAAATTGAGGGGTTTGTGATAAGGAGGGAGGATTAAAGGTGATGATTTGTGGGGATTTTGATGAGAGTTGGGGGATTTTTAAGGGGTTTTGATAGAGTTGAAGATAAGGGGAATCCGGAAATATGAAGGAGGTGTTATATTTTTGGTGTTTTGAGGATTGACGGGGACACTATTCAGTCTGGGACGCAGGCTGCGTCAATTGACGCAGGCCTGCGTTGTACGACGCAGGCTGTGTCATATGAGGCAGGCTGCGTTCTAGACTACCAGGGGGCTCCAAATTTGATTTTTGATTCTTGTTTTCTTTGGGTGTAAAGAGCATCCCCCACACTTAAGTCGTCCTTCATACTTCACAAATTTCGAGTTGACCCTTTTTATCGCGTTTCCCCATGCAAAACTCGTCTATCAAACCTCCACACGAGCATTAGTAACTTCCAAGTATTTGATGCAATTAATTTTTAATAAGGAATGAAATGACATGAATTTAAATGACATGAATTTAAATTCTATCTATAAAAGCGGTAAATTATGCTAAAGAGAGTGTATTTACAAAGGTTGCCGTATTTTTAACGTCGATGGCCTGACTTAGTGCTTCATTTGTTCATACTTGATAAATTGGGTCTTCCAAAGTGACTTCTTCCACCATTTGTGGTTCCATTCCTTCATGATATTCCTTGACACATTGTCCATTCACTTTTATTATCTTTCCCGTGCTTGGGTTTTCAACATCCACTGCTCCATGAGAATGGACTTTCCTCACAATGTACGGTTTGAGCCATCTTGACCTTAGCTTTTCGGAGAACAACTTGAGGCTATTTTGGAAGACAAGAACTTTGCTACCATCCTTGAAATCCCTACGACTCATCATCCGGTCATGCCATATTCTTGCTTTCTCCTTGTATATGGCGGCATTGTCGTAGGAGTCAAGACGGATTTGCTCAATCTCTTGAAGTTGAAGCTTTCTATGGAGGCCCGCATCATCTATGCTTTGATTGAAAGACTTGATTGCCCAATAGGCCTTATGCTCCACTTCCAAGGGAAGGTGGCATGCCTTGCCATAGATGAGCCGGTACAGAGACATACCAATCGGGGTCTTGTAGGCGGTGCGATACGCCCAAAGAGCGTCTTTCAACCTTTGACTCCAATCTTTTCTATCGGGGTTCACCGTTTTTTCTAAGATACCCTTGATCTCCCGATTAGACACCTCCGCTTGCCCAATTTTTTGAGGGTGGTAAGCGGTGGAGGCTTTATGTAGGACCCCGTACTTCTTGAGTAACCCCTCCATAATCCGGTTGCAAAAGTGAGTGCCTCAGTCACTTATCAACGCCCTTGGATAACCAAACCTTGAGAAAATGTGGCTTTGAACAAAACTTGAAACCGTTCTTGCATCATCATTCCGGGTTGGTATGGCCTCAACCCATTTCGAGACATAGTCTACCGCCAATAGTATATAGAGATAACCATCCTATTTGGAGAAGGGTCTCATAAAGTCTATTCCCCACACATCAAAGACCTCCAAGTAGAGCATGGGTTTTTGAGGCATTTCATTCCTCCTTGATATGTTTCCAACCCGTTGGCACTTATCACAAGTCTTTGTGAAAATGTGGGCATCTTTGAAAATCTTTGGCCAATAGAACCCGTTTTCAAGAATTTTTCTGGCCGTTCTTTGAGGTCCAAAGTGACCTCGGCAAGCATATTCATGGTAATGTTTGAGAATAGGTGGTATCTCCACATCCGACACACATCGGCAGATAACTTGGTCTTGACACATCTTCCATAGATAGGGATCATCCCATATGTAAAACCGAGCATCGGCTTTAAGCTTGTTCCTTTGACTTGATGACAAAGAAGTAGGGAACTTCTTAGTCACCATGTAATTCATCAAGTTGGCATACCATGGCTCCGTCATCCTCAAAGAATAAAGAGATTCATGAGGCAAACTTCCATCAACCACTCCCATTCTTTGCCTTTGTTGATCATCAAGTATTAGACGACTAAGGTGATCGGCCACTACATTTGCCAACCCCTTCTTCTCCCTTATTTCAATGTCGAATTCACTTAATAGGAGAACACACCTCATAAGCCTCGGTTTAGTGTCTTTCTTGTTCACAAGTTGAGTGATGGATTTGTAGTCGGTATAGACAATCACTTTGACTCCTAATAAGTACGATCGAAACTTCTCAAGAGCATATTCTACCGCTAAGAATTCCTTCTCGGTTTTTAGTGTAATTCCTTTGTGCATCGTTGAGGAGGGAGGAGGCAGATTGAATGACATAAGAAGCTTTGTCCTATTTTTGCCCCAACACGGCTCCAATGGCAAAATCGATCGCATCCGTCATGATTTCAAATGACCGATCCCATTTTGGTGCTTGAATGATCGAGGCCGATATGAGGCTTTCCTTTAACAAGTCAAATGCTTCCCTTGAATCATTATCAAACACGAACTCCACATCCTTGTGCAAGATTTTGCACAAGGGGTTAGCGATCTTGGAAATGTCCTTAATAAACCTCCGATAGAAACCCGTGTGTCCTAAGAACGACCTCACGTCTCGAGTATTAGATGGATACGGCAAGGTCTTAATCACATCCATCTTTGCCGTATCCACCTCAATCCCTCTTTTCGACACTATATGCCCTAGCACGATGCCACTACTCACCATTAAATGACACTTTTCAGAATTTAGTATGAGGTAGAGTCTATACACCGTGTTAGGACCATAGCGAGGTGGTCTAGACACGACTCAAAGGAGTCTCCATGGATGGTGAAGTCATCCATGAAGACTTCCAAAATACGCTCCACATAGTCCGAGAAAATGCTCATCATGCAATGTTGGAAAGTTCCGGGAGCGTTGCACAATCCAAAGGGCATACAACAGTAAGCATAAGTGCCAAATGGGTAAGTAAAAGTTGTCTTGGATTGGTCCTCCGGGTGAATGGGGATTTGAAAATACCCGAAGTACCCGTCCAAAAAGCAATAATACTCTTTTCCACCTAACCTCTCTAGCATTTGGTCTAGAAAGGGTAGGGGAAAATGGTTCTTCAAAATGACTTGGTTGAGACGGCGATAATCAATACATACCCTCCATCCCGTTTGTAAATGGGTGGGAATCAATGCCCCTTGGGTATTCTTAATTACCGTCACCCTGCCCTTTTTTGGTACAACTTGAGATGGACTTACCCATTGGGAGTCACTAATGGGATAGATGATTCCCATTTGGAGTAGCTTGATGACTTCCTCTTTCACCACCTCCATCATGGATGGATTAAGTCTCCTTTGAGATTGTCTCACGGGCTTAGCTTCTTTCTCCAACCGAATATTATGCATGCAAGTACTTGGACTTATCCTCTTGTGTGGACATAGCCACCTACATGCCAAGCCAATCTGCGGAGGTATAGCGGTCTTTTGAAATCCACGCTCGGCGGCATAAAAATGTTTTCGACCGGATCGTTTTAGATCGGTCGGTTTCGTCTCGGCAAGGGTCTCGAAACGATGCAAGAGAGGTTCGGAGTCGCCATAAAGCATTTGTGGGATGTTTGGAACCCATTCGAATCCACTTTATACCTAGATCAACCAAGGCAAAAAGCGGTGTTTGACATAGGTACTAAAGATAAGGAATCGTCCCTCTTTAGCATCCTATCTCTAGAATGACTCTCGCACGCTCTGGATAAGGTCGTCCACTATCCAAAGCTTCTGAGTAAGAGGTGAAGGTATGTATTGGGAAGCCCTTTAATCGGACACCCAATCCCACCCGTGGTAGCGGCCTCTACTGATCGATCTTGGCCGGTTAAATGCAAAAATTGATAAAACGGGTAAATGCATGAATGCGCACCCACTAGTTTCAACCTAACATGTGAGCTTTCTATGTCGGTTATTTTAATCCAAGTATCAATTATTTGATGTCAAGTTGGATTTATTGTTGATTTGCATGCAAGACGGATATTAAACATTCATTTACCGAATTAGGTTTATGGTGCATAACGTGATCCATTTGTCTTGGTAAGGTGTTTTGCAAATGTGATGTAAAATGGGCAGATTTGTCATCTGATCCGTCCTGTATTCTGTTTAACCGAAGTCGAGATCATCCTGGACAAATGCTGGAATAGTAACAGATCCTGCATCAGGCAGCCATAAGAGGCGCGAGCCTACTGGCGATGCAAGTGGGTCTGCCCGGTTTGAAAATGGAAAATAAGTGGCCTGTTTAGGCGCGGGTCAACAGACGATGAAAGACGTCTTCTGACCATTGAAAAGATTTATAAAATGTATTGAAAAATGGGTGTTTAAACCCATCTCGGTTTGAAAAGGCCGTTTAGGCCGCTTTTGTGTTGATTTGAAGAACGTGTCTTGAATAATCGTCATTGTTTTGACAATATTCGATGTCGGGTTCGGTTTTGCAAGCTTGACATGAATAGTTTTGAAAGTGACTATGAACTAATTGTTTTAAGTTCATTTGTTTGTAATTAGTCAATGTTCATCATCGCACTCGGGTTAAAATCCGACATGGTATATAGAACCAAGGATGATTTCGTGTTGGTGACTAATACATTTGTTTTGAAAATGTAAAGAAATGAGAAAGGCTTTAAAATACCCATCAAAATGTAAAGAAATGAAATAAAAGGTTTTAAAATACCTTTTATAATGTAATTAACCAAATATTATCACCGAAACACGGATTAAACCATCATGGTATTAAGAACCAATGATGATTAATGTTTCATGGTTAAAAACTTGTCATAAAAATGGTTTGAAATATTTGAAATGGTAAAAACCAATTACAAATATGAAATAAAAGTAAAAGAGAGGAAGAGACTAAACACGGTTTGGACATAAGGTTAGGGGGTGCTTTATGCGCGAGCCTACTTGCTACCTAAGTAGCCCCTGCGTCAACCAAAAATCCGGTTTTGGCTCATTCATCCCATGTTTGGACCATGTTATGCATGATTTAGCATGTTATAGTCATGAAACAAATGAAAAATATGATAGAAGAAGATTTATACACCCTCATACTTACATGCTACGCTTGAGACGACAAACCGACGAAAGTGTATAAACTTGTTTGGCCGGAAAACTCGGTTTGAAAACTCTGTTAGCAAGTAAAAGAGTATTTTTTTTAAGTTTAGTGATGGTGTAGTGGTCGAGATGGTCGGTCAAGTGATTTAATGCATGATGACGGTACCAAACAATGTGTAAGACTTGTGTTTACGATTGGTAGGTCATAAACACGTGTCGGTTGGTTACTTGAGAAGTCGAGTCTAGAATTTTAAGGGAGAAATGAGGGGGCGGACACTCGCGTAACTCTCAAATGGTGGTAATTGAGGGGTATTTATAGAAAAATGGGTGGTTGTGTGTGTTTTGAGCGACGTGGCCGCATTTGCTGCTCAAAGAGGCGCGATCCATTTCGCGCGTCTTCGGTTGTCTTGTCGCTATCACACAAGTGTAATCATGATTTGTTCTATCCTAGGATTTGGAAGAACTTGATTTGTACTTGGGCATTGAGGATTCCGAGAAATATTAACATTGAAGCATTTGAAAGTTTGTTTTTTGTGTTTGACTCGTTGTTGGAGTCGGGATTTTAATTTTGAGTCGGTTTTTGCTCCGGTGTCGGTTTTGACTCTAATTAGTGTCATTGCAACCCCATCATCATGCATTAAACACTCTAGGTACTTTTGAAATGTTTTGAATGTTGTTTTCGAAATCGTTTTAAGTTTTTCGAAGTATAGTTGTGCACAAACTGTCGATCAAACGCTGCGATTCCTAAACATGTTGTAGTCCAATAATCATTGGGTGTTTGTTGGAGTCTCAAAAGATACTGGGTATCTACAGAGCCCCCACTTTGTCCGAGGCTTGGACATGGCAAAAGTCAAAGTAGAGCCCCTAGGTCAATCGAAGATTACAACCTGGAGACCGCAGCGATGTCGAGGCGGCTCGACAGGATTCGGGCCAAGGACCTGCCGTCGGGAAGGGTGACGCTAAGGCGACTCGAGGGTACGAGCCAAGGACCTATCGTCGGGAACATTTTAGAGTCTGTCGACTGTCTGTGCGGGTCGTTTAAAGTCCGTTAGACTACATACAAAGGCTCGCCAGCCATCAGAAGGAGTCATACCTGAGGCATCTTCGAGATATGTCCTTGGGTTGCTTCTTATTTGCGGACAAAGGCTCGCCAGCTGTGTTGCATATATGAAGGGGGTCACCAGCCACGGTACGTATATGAAAGGGGCTCACCAGCCGCGGTGTGTATATGAAAGGGGCTCGCCAGCCGCGATGCGTATGTGAAAGGGGCTTGCCAGCCGCGCTCCGGATATTAGAGGGGCTCGCCAGCCGCGGTGCGCATATGAAAGGGGCTCGCCAGCCGCGTGCATTTTAAGGCTCGCCAGCCATGTTGAATGTGCGTTGTAAGGCTTGCCAGCCATGTTGAAGGTCGATTGATCGACCGTGGAAATAGCCGCGTTGGGTGGGCTTATTTTGAGAAGTCGTTCGAATTAGTGGGCTCCGTGAGGAAGCCTCCGATATCCTGTTGGGGATTTCTGTGTTTGTACTGAACGTTTGTGGTGCCGGAAAGGGACGGGTTTGTGAGCCTAGCCCCCGTGGTCGACGGTGATTTTGAATCTCGAAGAGAGATCGCGGTTTTTATTACCGTTGGTTTTGTAGGAAAGGGACAGATGCGTGCTCTGTCGTTTGATGTGTGTTTGGGGAGGACGACTTTAGTTTCATCTTCCCACGATTTGAAAAATTTGTGGGAATAGAGGGTTTGATTCATGCTATATTTTTTTACAGATGGGGGCTTTTAATGCCGCCATCAAAATTTTGAAAAACAGCGAATTTGAGTTCTACTATTGGTGTTTGAATCAACGGTTTTTATTGCCGTCGTTGAAATTTGAAGAAATAGTGAATTTTGAATTTCACTATTATTGTTCTTGAAATGACGGTTTTTATTGCTGTCGTTGAAATTTGTAGAAATAGTGAATTTTGAATTTCACTATTATTATTTTTGAAATGACGGTTTCTATTGCCGCCGTTCAAATTTGAAGAAATAGTGAATTTTGAATTTTACTATTATTGTTTTTAAAATGACGATTTTTACTGCCGTCGTTGACATTTGAAGAAATAGTGAATTTTGAATATTACTATTATTGTTTTGGAAATGACGGTTTTTATTGCCGTCGTTGACATTTGAAGAAATAGTGAGTTGCCGTCATTGAAATTTGAAAAAATAATGAATTTTGAATTTCACTATTATTGTTTTTGAAATGACGGTTTTTATTGCCGTCGTTGAAATTTGAAGAAATAGTGAATTTTTAATTTCACCATTATTGTTTTTGAAATGACGGATTTTATTGCTGTAATACTACGGTTTTATGTGTCTATGGGTACTCTATCGAGTGGGGCTTACTCTGTCGAGTAAGTAGTTTTTGACGCAAAACAGTAGACTGCCTGTACGGTACTCGATCGAGTAAGTTGGGGACTCGATCGAGTAAGGGCCACTCGATCGAGTAAGTCACTTACTCGATCGAGTAAGTGTGTTTTACGGGCTGAGTTTGATGGGTTTTGTTAATAATGCGATATTAATATAAAAGGATTTGTCGTTATTTCTTAAACACCTTTTCAACATTCTAAACATTTCAAGAGACGATTAGAGGTTACGTGCTTTGCTTCTCTCGCATTATTGACAAATCCCTAAGCTAAGTTCGTCGGATCAACTTGTTCTTTACACCGTTGTGATCATTGTGTCAGAGGTAAGTTCCTTGTATAATTTATATTGTGTTTTGTTGAGTTTCTTTAAAACCCTAATGGGGTATTGTTGGGGGTTTTTGGGTGATTTGTATGGTTGTGGTGGTAATTGTATGTATGTATGTTTTAGGAGGAGGATTCATAGAGGAGACTTTTTGACTAGCTGCTAGATCGTCTATTGGTGATTGCTTTTTCAGGTAGGGTTTCCCTACTCAGTATTGGTTACATAGTATTGTTGGTGATTGTTGTTGTATCTCTTATTGATGTTGGATTTGTTTTGGTGTTTGTTGATAGTATATTGTTGATTGGTTGTATAACTGTCTGTGATCTTCGGGGTGCGTCCCTGGCTGAGTGGAGTCACTTGCGGGAGTGGCTTCATGCCGTTGATTCGCCCCTTGTGGTTCCCGTCATAAAGGGGATGTGCAAATTAATGAACATAGGTTTATCGCTTGGAGGAGATGAGCAGGGCTTAGGTGGGAACCGCTGCGGCCCCCCACTGGCGGCGAAGAGTACATGTTGCGATGAGTATTCTGGCAGGGCTACACACTTTAGTGTGTAGTCAGATGTGTGGTGATGTGACGGAGTTTGGGGATTGTTTGACTGTATTATCGTTTTGTTGCAGCTATGTATTTTATGTAATCAGTACTGACCCCGTTTAAATGTTTTAAAAACTGTGGTGATCCATTCGGGGATGGTGAGCAGTTATTGAGCAGGTATGAGACGATGCGTATGGGTTAGCTGGGAAGAGTCACCACGTTGCTGTTTTAGAAGTCTTCCGTGTTGGAGCTTGTGTCCTCCACAAATTAGTGTGATAACATTTGTAAATCTCTTAGAGGTTCACAAGGATATACTTCGTATATTAAATCAGTTGATTAACGATTACCTAATAACGGTTGCCTTGCTAAAAGGTTTGACGTTATTATCATACAGATGGCGGTGATCAACTGGTCCCTAAAGGTCACACCTATAGGATGTGTTTGAGAGATGTGGTTATAGAAATATAATCACATTGATGCCTTATATGACTAAACAGTTAGTCAATGTGTTGATGAGACAATTATTTAATGAAGATTAAATAATATTAGTTGAGACGAATTAACTGTCAATTCGTAAATTGAATATAATAAGTTATATTTAATTAAATGTATGTAATGTTAGCTTGGACGAATTAATCTGTTAATTCGTAATTAAATGTAATCGGTTATATTTAATATCAACAAGATGAATGTGTCATAGTGGTAATAGTGAGGGTACTTAAACCAAGAGGTCATGGGTTCGATCCTCACTAGATGACAATTTATATTTAACACATTTTATACATTTTTGGAATAACCGAAAATAAGGAAATTATACTCCTTATTAATTTCGGTATATGGGCCGAAAATTTGGAAGTAAAATATCTACCCTATTACACCTTATAGTCGGTTTTATAAGGGTATGGTAGATCATTATTTTTCTAACCTAATTTTAACCTAGTTTTGCTCATCATTTCTCTCATCAGAAAATCACACAAAAACCCTAATTTTTACAGAAAATTGGGGATCTCATTCTAGCAATTTTGAGGGGTATTTCTCGGAGCATCTTGGGTGCAACTGATAGGAGAATATCATTGTGATATTTTTCATAGGCCGAATTAGCTAGGACCGAAGGTTATTTCTAATTCTCTTTACCCTTTTGTTTATGTAATTTAATTTTATGACTAGCATTCATCATGATATATTCGTTATAGTTCTTAAATTCAAAGGGATGCATACAGATAAATCCCACAAGTGGTATCAGAGCCAAGGCCACGAATTTTATTTTGATGATTTTCATAAAATGAATTGTACAAAGGGTTTATGAATCGAAAAAAAAAAAACTACACGGCTGGAATTTTTTTATTTTATGCCGATTGAATTTTTTTTTATGCAGCCGGTTTGTTCTTGTTTTTGATGCGATATTTCCATTTTTATTTTTCATATTGTTGTTTTAATCAGTTAAAATTATCATATGAAGAATTGGTAGATTTTGATTTAATGAAGATTAAGTTAAAATATGACTGGGATCGTCATGTTGATGATATAAAAATTTGTTTTTGCTATATAGTTTTGGCATATACATTAATCATGTTTTATTAATTCATATGCTAATCTCGTTCTAATAGCATCTATAAACGATTTTTGTTCATCTTAATGTTTTTGCAATTAGGGCATTTTGCCGCAAAAGAAAAAAAAGGAGGCAATTAGGGTTTGCCTAGAGCTCTTAAGAAAAAAGGGTTTCTGTTTTTTTTTTGTTTTTTTGGGTTTGCCGGAAAAAAATAAATAAATTTTCTGTTTTTTTTGGGCTCAAACCGTGAAGAAAAAAAAAGAAAAAAAAAACGTTTTTCACTTCGGTTTTTGCAGAATTGCCGAGTGAGAAATTTTTTTTTTGCTTTTCTGTTTTCATTTCAGCCGAGCAAGAATTATAAAATTTTTTTTTCTTTTATTTTTTTATGTTTTGCCGAGACATATAAAAAAAAGGGATTTTGTCTTTGTTTGTTTTGACCTATTAATTATTGTGAAGCGGTTCATAATTAAAAGATACCTAATTATTTTAAAGCAGTTTAAAATATTGATGGATTAAATTCATATTACAAGTTTAATATGAATTAAGATTAAATTAATGTGATTAATTGAGGAATTATCAATTAATTTGTTAATTTAAATAGGTGGTTTGGATAAATTAATCAACATAATTAAGGAATTTTGTCATGTATGTTTAATTTATTTTTAGTTGATGCATTTTATTTTTGTTGAATGAATCGTTGAATGAATTTATTTACGTATTTTTTTGCAATCGGTTGTAATTTGTAATACTTAGTGTGGCCTTAGTCAACTTATGTTTTTGTAATGAAGGAAACATGATTTTTATGTAATTATGAGATCTCGAATCTCCTTTATTTTTCTTTAGTTTTGGGTTTTGAAATTAGAATGTAATAAATAGGTTTATCATGTAAATTTATTTATTGTAAGTTTCAAAGAAGACTAAAGATGGAGATTGGAGCTCACTCCCGCTACTTGGATCAAGATGGAACATCAAGACAAGCTTCTCGGGTCCAAGGATGGATTCCAAACTTGTATTTAATGTTCATTTTGATAGGATAGACCACACTAGGACTTTTTATTGTTTTTACATTTTTCATCCCTATTGATTTTCATTCACATGATAGATTATGCATCATATTCCGCCTAAAACCAGACCACCTACTACTAAAATGCATGAAAATTGACACATATAGGTTGTATGTTAGTTTTCATAGACATACAAATGTCACATGTTTATTAAGCCATCATCTTAGTTTAATCATTCACGCATGCTAGATATTAGTTCACTTAAAAATGAATTAAAATAAAGTTGATGAGATCTTCCTCTAAAACGGAAATTGAGATTAGTCTTTATAAGGGCAAACAACTATGAATCCCTTCTTCGTCGGTAGGCATAATATGACCCCTTCTACGTTGGGTAAGTAGTTTGTGTTGACTTAGTTTATCTCAACATTATAGTCCGAAGAGTTTCTCGTGATTATGATGGACTAAAGATAGAATTTACAGAAATTTATCGACCAAGAATTCGAACGGTAGAATTAGCTAAAAGGTTAGCTTATCAATTTACAGATAATTTAGTCTTGGGATCATTTATAATTCTTGAGGAAGATCAATTGTATAAATGTTTTGAGTCTTCGCGTTATGACATTAGATCATTAGACTTAAATTAAAATCGATGCACATGCTTATAATTTATTCTTCTTTTCGCAGTGTAGAACACGTTTATTTTAGCGTTACAACAAAATGTCTGGAAATAACGCAATCCAAATGCCTAGTGCCACACTTGGACGCGAGTCCTGGCTGAAAATATTCATGGACCAAATGAATCAGTTCACACGTCTGAAAAACGACGGGTCCAACTTTGCGGATGGGAGGCAAAGACTACGGAATCTTTGCCATTGCCGACGGTAAGCTCAGGTACTTAACTGAACCAATACCGATAAACCCAGGCCCCAATGCAGGAGTCAACGAGTTACTCGCTTATAGTGACTTCGTTATGGAAGCGGGTGCGATAAAGAACATACTCATCTTTGCAATGGAAACCAATTTGCAGAGACGCTTCATTGCCCAAGGTGCGAACAAGATTTTCACCACGCTCACTAACGAGTTCTCAAAAGCACCGAGAATCGTTACATATGAGCATACCTGTCGCTTCTTTGATGCGAAACTCCAGAAGGGCCAACCGGTTAGCCCACACATTCTTCACATGATTGAGAATGTCGAGAAGCTGGAGGCTCTTGATTGCAAAATCAGTGAGAGCATTGTCATTGACCGAATGCTTCATTCTCTTCATGATGGTTTTGCCCTTTTTAGGGCGAACTACTACATGAATGACTTGAAAAAGAGTCCTCATGAGCTACACTCCCTTCTCGTACAGATCGAGAAGGATATGAAATTGAATGGGAGCATGAAGCAGGATGTTCTCATGATTTCCAACAAGGGTAAAGGTAAGGGCAAGGCTCATGGCGACCTAGCTGTAGGTAAGCCAAAGTTTAAAAAGCCAGGAAACGGTAAGAGTGGGCCTGGTGAGACTAGTGGCTCACATGGCAAGGCAAAGATCAAGGGCGGTGACATAGAGTGCCACCATTGTCACAAGACTGGACATTGGAGGAGGAACTGTCCCGTCTACCGTGAGGACATCAAAGCAGGCCGCGTCGTTCCTGTTGGTATGTCATCTTATATTCATATGATTGAGATTAACCATGCAAGTTTCGGAACTTGGGTACTTGATACTGGTTATGGTTCTCATCTGTGTAATTATTTGCATGACCTAAAGAACATCATACCTCTCGAAAAGAGTGATCTGGACCTGCGAGTCGGGAATGGAGCACGAGTTGCTGCAGTCTCGAAGGGAACATATATAATCCAACTCCCTAGTGGTTTTGAGTTATTTTTATAACTGTTACTATGTAACCAGTTTATCTAAGAATATTATTTCTATTTCCGTACTCAAGATAGACGGTTTTGCATTTTCAATAAAGGATAATAGCTGTATTTTCTTTTTAATGAAATGATTTATGGCAAAGCAGTTTCCATGAATGGAATTTACATCTTAGATCAAACCACGGAAGTATTACACATGAATAATAAGAAATTAAAGGTTGGTGACAAAGATCAAACCTATCTATGGCATTGTCGAATGGGACACACAAATGAGAAACGCGTAAAGAAACTCATCGATAATAGGACTATTCCCGCATTCGAATTTTCCGCATATGGCACGTGTGAATCATGTCTCATTGGCAAAATGACTCGAATTTCCTTCAAATGTGTTGGAATGCGCACTAGTGACCTATTAGGACTCATACATACTGATGTTTGTGGACCTATGTCAATTACCGCTAGAGATGGCTATAGATATTTTATCACTTTCACGGACGATTTGAGTAGATACAGATATGTCTACTTAATGAAGCATAAAAGTGAGTCCTTTGAGAAATTCAAGGAATACCATAACAGGGTTGAGAACCAACTGGGTAGAAAGGTTAAATCACTCCGTTCAGATCGGGGTGGCGAATATCTTTCAAATGAGTTTGATCAACACCTTCAACATTGTGGAATCGTTCTACAGTTAACTCCACCTGGAACACCTCAATTAAATGGTGTGTCCGAACGGAGAAATCGAACCTTACTTGATATGGTTCGATCCATGATGAGTCACACGGTAGTGCCTGATTCATTATGGGGTTTTGCTCTTTGTCATTTTGCTCTTATACTTAACCGAAATCCGACTAAAGCTGTCGACAAGACTCCATATGAAATGTGGAAGGGAACGGTACCTAACTTGTCCTTTATTCGGGTTTGGGGCTGCGAGGCTTATGTCAAGTGGAGACACGAGGATAAGCTCGGCCCGCGATCGGTCAAGACATACTTTATAGGTTATCCAAAAGGAACATTTGGTCATTACTTCTATTCGCCTACCGAATATCGAGTTTTTGTTGTGTGGCTAGTGCGACGTTCTTAGAGAAAGAATTCCTCGAGAATAAGATGAGTAATAGATCCTTCGAGCTGTCGGAGATTCCAGAACCAACAACCGAGGAACAGATGGAGGAAGTTGTTCCTCCAACTGTTGATACGGTTAATATTCCTGAGGAACCTAGGAGGTCGGGTAGAGTCTCTCATCCTCCGGACAGATACATTGGTATGGTCGAGAAGAATGACGTTTTACTCCTAGAGAGTAATGAACCCGCTACCTATAAAGGTGCTGTGGAATGTTCCGACTCAAAGCTATGGCTCGAAGCCATGCAATCCGAGATGGACTCCATGTATAAGAATGATGTATGGGATCTAGTTGATTTACCTAATAAGGTAAAACCTCTACAGTGCAAGTGGCTTTACAAAATAAAGCGTTCTGTAGACGCGCAACCAGATACCTATAATGCACGACTAGTGGCAAAAGGTTTCACTCAAGTGCACGGATTGCATTATGATGATATTTTTGCACCTGTAGTCATGCTACGTTCCATTCGGATAATCTTAGCGATTGCCGCTTTTCATGATTATGAAATTTGGCAAATGGATGTGAAAACCGCCTTCTTAAACGGTTATTTGGAGGAAGAGTTGTACATGATGCAACCCGAAGGTTTCATAGATCCTGAACATCCTAAGAAAGTATGCAAGCTTAAGCGTTCCATTTATGGACTTAAGCAAGCTTCTCGGAGTTGGAATCATTGTTTCGACCAGGAGATAAAAGAGTATGGTTTCACTCGATCGGTCGAGGAACCATGCTTATATATCAAGTCGAGTGGGAGCAAGATTGTATTCTTGATATTGTATGTTGATGACATACTCTTGATTGGGAATGACATCCCTCTCCTATCTTCGGTTAAAGAATGGTTGAAGAACCATTTCCAGATGAAAGATCTGGGTGAGGCACAACGCATTTTGGGAATCCGTATCTACCGAGATAGATCACGACGGACGTTATCACTTAGTCAGGAGTCTTATTTGGATAAGATTCTTGAGAAGTTCAGCATGACCAACTCCAAGAAGGGGAACCTTCCAATGACGTCTGGGATGCAGTTGAGCAAGTCTCAGTCACCCACGACGCCTGAAGGGATTGAGCGCATGAGTCGTGTTCCTTATGCATATGCAATAGGATCAATAATGTATGCCATGATATGCACACGTCCAGACGTGGCATATGCATTGAGTATGACGAGTCGGTACCAAAAGAATCCATGTACCTACGGAGGACTAAGGATTGGGTATTGACTTATGGAGGAGATACTAAGCTATGCACAATCGGTTACGCAGATGCTAGCTTCCAAACGGATCGAGATGATTAGAAATCTCAGTCTAGATTTGTTCTTACTCTTAATGGTCTTTCGGTCGGTGGAATAGTTCCAACAGGAAGTTGTAGCAGATTCTACTCCGAGCCATTGAAGTATGATAAGCATGGAGGGCACGTTATTTCCATGAGAATTAAACGTGTTCCTGAGTTGTAATAGTTGATTATGAATTTGATACATTATCTTTTTCATATACTATTTATAACTTCATCGTATTAATATAATATTTTGTTTTTCATATGGATTGTACTGACAACATTGAACGCCACAAAGTGAACTGAATTACATTATATTTGTTTGGTCCGTAATCGCCCATGTGAGCTGATAACTCCGGCTATTATTTTGTGCAGTCGATTGATGGTGGGTTCAACGAGCCATAAGTCAAACTGTTGACTGATCGATCACAAATGCGAGATTATAACGATACCTCGTAGGGCAAATTTTTGTGACAACGTAATAGAGTCTTAAATGTTTAAAAACATTCTGTGCAAGGTCGTGGATAGGACATCCATTGTGTTCCTAGAGTCGATTCTTTTGACTATCGACTGTCTCTTAAGATTAAGGCAGTTTTTGGGTGACTTTGGTTTCTTTCTCACGGTCTGTGCAGAATCGGAGGCTAAGTAGTTTTTTTTTGGGTCATTTCACACTGTGCTTACATCTGCAGGATTCGAGTTGAGGAAAATATCCAACCCTTATCAGGTATAGTTATTTCTCAGGGCCACTCGAGGAGTTGTAACTGAAATGCATGGCCATGCTCGAATGTTGATTCGTTTATCAGTTAAGTTACTCTCTAGTCGGGGAATCACTCTTGATGATGATCGCTTGTATAATACGACCTTTGTGAATACGGATTTGCAAATTGTTTTACATTGAGTGGGAGAAATTTTAGGATATGAGAATCGGTTATCGCACATACACTTGTGAGGACAAGTGGGAGTTTGTTGGAGCTTGTGTCCTCCGCAAATTAGTGTGATAACATTTGTAAATCTCTTACAGGTTCACAAGGGTATACTTCGTATATTTAATCAGTTGATTAACGATTACCTAATAACGGTTGTCTTGCTAGAAAGTTTGACTTTATTATCATACAGATGGCGGTGATCAACTGGTCCCTAAAGGTCACACCTATAGGATGTGTTTGAGAGATGTGGTTATAGAAATATAATCACATTGATGCCTTATATGACTAAACAGTTAGTCAATGTGTTGATGAGACAATTATTTAATGAAGATTAAATAATATTAGTTGAGACGAATTAACTGTCAATTCGTAAATTGAATATAATAAGTTATATTTAATTAAATGTATGTAATGTTAGCTTGAACGAATTAATCTGTTAATTCGTAATTAAATGTAATCGGTTATATTTAATATCAACAAGATGAATGTGTCATAGTGGTAATAGTGAGGGTACTCAAACCAAGAGGTCATGGGTTCGATCCTCACTAGATGACAATTTATATTTAACACATTTTATACATTTTTGGAATAACCGAAAATAAGGAAATTATACTCCTTATTAATTTCGGAATATGGGCCGAAAATTTGGAAGGAAAATATCTACCCTATTACACCTTATACTCGGTTTTATAAGGGTATGGTAGATCATTATTTTTCTAACCTAATTTTAACCTAGTTTTGCTCATCAGAAAATCACACAAAAACCCTAATATTTACAGAAAATTGGGGATCTCATTCTAGCAATTTTGAGGGGTATTTCTCGGAGCATCTTGGGTGCAACTGATAGGAGAATATCATTGTGATATTGTTCATAGGCCGAATTAGCTAGGACCGAAGGTTATTTCTAATTCTCTTTACCCTTTTGTTTATGTAATTTAATTTTATGACTTGCATTCATCATGATATATTCGTTATAGTCCTTAAATTCAAAGGGATGCTTACAGATAATCCCACATTCCGCTATGTCGAACACTCTCTTGTTGTTTAGTAGTTTGACAGTTTGAGAACCTTTGTATTTCTTTTATCAGTTTTGGATTTGAGTTGTATCACTTAAACTTTATTACTATTTAAGTACGTTTCGTCATTGTCCATTTGATTATCATTGCCCAGGGTAACCGAGATGGTAGCATTCTTATACCTTAAGTGGTCCTGGTAAGGCACTTGGAGTATGTGGGTGTTAAAATTGCCGTCGTTGAAAATTGGTAGTTTGTGTAGGAAATTGGGCCAAAGCCCAGAATTTCGCTGAACAAAGCAAGGGGAACACCCTTTGAGGCGCGAGCCTATTTGAGAAGGAAGGGAGCTTCCCTATTTTTGTAGAAAAGACGCGAGAATGGGAAGATCCCCTTTCTAACTTCGTCTTCCTCAAACACGCGACAAAAAAACCAGAAAAATTGCCATTTTGGGTCTTCTTTCTTGCTTGCCTTCGTGTCATTGCTAATATGTCATCTCAAGGTATGTAAATCCTCTTGAATCCATTTGTTTTTGTTTGTCTTTTTGTTTATTGAATTAGGGCGGAACCCTAAACCCTCAAAAATCGAATTGGGCGTTTTTGATTAAGCCATTTTTGAGTGAAATTGATGATTGGATTAGTTTATAAACCTGTTTAGGAGTATAGGGGTGCTTTTAGTTTGCATTTTGGTCCCCGTTCCCGGTCCTTATGCTTGGAAAACGTGAATGAGACGGTAAAACCGTCTTATTTCACAATGAAAAGTTTGTTTGCTTGAGTTGTGTGCCCCACTGGGTTGTATTATATTGTAGTCGGGAAAGACCGTGTTTGCAACATTGAACCTTCGTTGGGGTATTGTGGGCAAAATTGGAATTTTTGCCTTTGAAGCGGTCTTATGTCTCTCAAAATGAGCGTCATTTTGAGCTCGAATTGAGTCAGTCTGTTTTGAAATGGACCTTATTGGTAATTTAGGTCGCTTTGAGACGTGATAAAAATCACGTTATTTTGTTGTGGTTGTTTTTTGAAATTTTGACCTGTTTACGCTCGAATCGGGGCAAAACTGCCTTTTTCGAGTCGTGGAAGATGCCCCATGTGTCGGGAATATATTTTTGGTTGTTGGCGGACCTTGTGTGGGTCTTGAGGTGCCATTTTGTTGTTGTTGTTTTGACTCGTCTTTTGCTTGAAAAGAAGGGCGAGTCTTTTTTTGTGCGGTTCTTGTGGATTGTTTTGTTTGTTTGGGTTTGGGCGGGATTGCCCTTGTTTTGTTTTGCAGGTTTTTTTTTTGGATTTGTCCATTTTGTGCCGTCATAATGCCGAAATTTCGGCTGATGTTTTTTGTTTGTCCTTTAATTGTCGGGGAGTGTTCGGGGTCTACCGGGTCCATTGCTGAGACGTTAGAGGACGGGGATGATCATGGAGGGAGAGAGGCGACTGTTTTTTGTTACAGGCTTGGTTGTGTTTCTCCCTGGTGGCCTTTGCCCAGCCTTTGACTGTACATCGGTCATTGGCTGTTGTTTGTAGAGGTTGGATGTCTGATGAGTGGGGTTCAAGACGGGTGCATTATCCCACGCTGATGTCTTCCATCGTTGTTGAGTTCTAATGATTGGGGTTCAACATCGGGGTAGCGTCCGATGTCATGGCTCCTTTTTGTCGCCGAATTCTGATGATTGGAGGTCAACGTCGAGATGATGAGTTGAGTTACGATCCCTGATGCGACCATAATTGGCGCATATTTAGCCCCCGAATTACCATTGTTTCTATGCTTTTTAGTGCCTATTTGGGTCATTTCTTATCTTTAGATCTTTGTTTTGCATATTCTTTGAGATTTTGATCCCTTGGTAGGAAAGGAGTAAGAATCTTGCATTTTCATGGCAAAACGAGGCTAAATGGATCGTATTCAATGACCAAGCATCAAAGAGAGACAAGACTAGAAGGCCTTTGTACATAGCTAAGTAGAAGATCAATGTTGAGAAAGGATCCTTGAGTCCCCAAGGAAATCCCCAAGGATTCTATGAAGAAAAGGGAAGAAAAGAAGAAGGAATGACGCTGTAGAAGAATCCGAACGGATCATCCATGATCGTCCGTCCGCCCGACTCAATCCGAGCGTCCTTACCCCAGGATCCGCTCGGATCCCCAGGCCCAATCCGAGCGTCTTACGCCTCCATCCGCTCGGATCGTCCATGCCCCATCCGTCCGTCTCGACCTCCATCCGCTCGGATCACGGTACAGCATGGTTTCGTCCTTCAAGTTACAAAATGGAGACGCCCTTCTCTCATTGAATACCGGAGTCTCCTTGCTCAACTTAAAAAGTGTAATTACTAGTTTAACCCTTAGTTAACCCTAATGCATCCTCCCTAATTTTCACTATAAATACCCCATTAGTCTAATTAGAGGAGCATGTTCTTCTTATCAATAATTAGTGTAGTTAATATCAATAAAATCTCTCTTCAATATTGTAATCAAATATTAATCAAGTTTTAATCCAAGTTTTAGTTCCTTAATCTCTCTCTTGTTCTTACTTTATTTTGGGTAATTGAAGATTATTTGGGTTATTATTGGGAGATTGACAACCTCTCAATCTAGGATTCAAGTACTTCTATTATTCTTGCTTTATTATTGGAATCATTAGTAGGTATAATCTCTTAATCCCTTTTTAATTATTGCTAATTACTTTCATTTATTCATCATGTTTCATTATGTTAGTATGATTGACAACCTTTCTAGCATGATCAATATGATAATGAGTGAGTAGTCTCTTAGCTAGGGTTTAATGGGTGATTAGGGAAACCAACATGGGGAATGATTCATGCTTAAATTAATATGCTTTCATATCTTATTTGCTTGCTTGTTTTGATCTTAATACATGCACATGTTATGTTTGATGAAATGCTAAGCCTATGAATCCTTGCATTTATTATCATCTACTATCTCTTCAACTTGACTTGTAAGACATAACCCAACTCGAGTCTTGTTAGACCATGCATGCATTGAGTAGGAAAGATTAAGTCGACTTGTAGGTGTTGTACAATCTATGTGATTCGGCTCCGGGACCCAAACTTTCCTAGGATCGTAAGATATAACCCAACTCGATCCATCACAACAATAATTGCTTGCTTATAATTTGAGAACATGTTTGTATGATCATATCCCATGAATCCCCTATGAACCCATGACACCCTAGTGCTTTTAATCAATTGTTTACACCCTTATTTCATTTACCTTGTTAGCTTATTTTCATTGCTATTTTAGTTTAGTAACCTTCTACATCAACCCAACTTGTGACACCCCTAGACACCCCTAGTAGCAATAGAAATCTTCGTTTTCAATACCCGTCCCTTGGGATCCGACCTTTACTTACCCCTTTACTAATTGTAGAGTTGTTTGTGAAGTATAAATTGTGTTTTGTATCGACCATTGACCAACGACCACATATGCTTAATTGTGAACACCAAATGGCATCGATCAAAAATGGCGCCGTTGCCGGGGACGGTGTTTAATTGATTTTAGATTTCTTTTGTTACTTTTAGTTGTGTCTTTTTCACCTTGGGGAAGTAAAACTCCTCAAGGAATGTTCTAATTGTTTTCTAGTTGTTTGATATTTTGCTTGTCTAGAAGGTTACAAAGAGATTTGTTACCTTTTGACCGTGAAATCGAAAGAACCTTGACGAATAATAGGAGACTTGTTAGGAGGAATTTGGGAGGTGTTGGTGAAATTGTTCAACCCACTAGTGAGTTTGTCAATCCTTTCGCAATAGAAGGAGAAGAGAACCCATTAAACAATACCACACAAAATCCACCTACAATGCCTAAATTCTCGTCACACTCTATACCCACCGAGGAGGATCTACCAAATGGTACTCCTACCCCACAACATCTTACCGGAAATTTTATTGCCAAGTCCGCCTTCATCCAACTAGTTGAGAGAAGCCAATTCGGGGGAATGCCTAGTGAGGACCCTCATTCTCATATGGAAACATTTTGTGATTATTGTGAAGCTATCTCTCAAACGGGCGTGACTCAAGACCAAATAAGATGGGTCTTATTTCCTTTTTCGTTAATCGGCACCGCAAAGCAATGGTTGAAGGGCCTTGATAAGGCCACCCTTGGAATAGATTCTTGGAAGAAGTTAGCTCTCGCTTTCTACAAAAAATTTTACCCACCGGAGAAGACCAATATGCTAAGAGCTCAAATCACGAGTTTTAAGCAAAGGGATGAAGAGTCTTTGTATGAAGCTTGGGAGCGGTTCAAAGGTGTTTGTCGCTCATGTCCTCACCACGGACTTAGCGAATGGTTTTTAGTGCAACAATTTTGGAATGGTTTATATGAAGATTCAAGGAACATCCTCAATATGGGATCTAATGGAATGTTCACCGAAGTTGATGACAATCAAACATGGAACAAGATTGAGGAAATGGCGGTCCATAATTCGCAATATAGTAGGCCTCGCAAGGCTACTAGAGGAGGAAAGTATGAAGTGGACACCGTTACTCAATTGGGTGCTCAACTTAGTGCTCACATTGACACAATCAACTTGAAATTTGAACAAGCTATGGCTAGGCTTGAGGAAAACTCAAAATCATCAAAGCATCATGTCAATGCCATGACGGCATCCTCATCAATCCCAAGCGGGATATGTGAGAATTGTGGAACCTTGGGCCATGACTCAAGTGAATGTAGGGGAACAACCGAACAAGTCAATGCTTTCCAAGCTTACAAAAGTGGCACCCCTTATTCAAATTTTTACAATGAAAACACCAAGTTCCACCCAAATCTCTCATACAAGAGCCAAAATGTCCAAAACCCTCAAACTACATACACTCCACCACCCATGAGAAATCAAAATCAAAGACCCTTTTTCAATCAAAACCAAGGCTACCAAAATCAAAATCCATACAATCACCACAATGACCAAAGTTTTGATGTCCAAAAAGCGGTCCTTCAAATGCAAAAAAATCAACAAGAATTCTTCACCCAAATGCAAAAGGATAGCCAAGCAAAGGATACCACCATCAACAACATTTTAGCTCACACCAAGATGTTGGAAACACAATTGACCCAACTAGCATCTTCAAGCTCATCAAGACAAAAGGGGCAATTACCACCTCAAGGTAATCCCCCTAGACATGAAACGGTTAGTGCCATTCACTTGAGAAGTGGTACAAGATATGAAGCCCCGAAGAAGCAAGTTGAGAATGAAGTTGTGAGAGCTAGTGAGAATGAAGTTGTGGTGGAAGGTCCCAAAGAAGGGGAATCATCAAAAGAAGAAAGTTCAAAGAAAAATGAAGACAAAACCAAAGAAAAGGAGCCCATTGTGATTAGACTTCCTTTTCCAAGTCGTCAAGCCAAGCCCAAATTTGATGATCAACTTGGAAAGTTCATGGAAATTGTAAAGAACCTAGAAGTCTCAATTCCTTTTACGGAATTAATCAATCACGTTCCGGCCTATGCGAAGTACATGAAGGATATTCTCACAAAGAAGAAGTCAATCCGGAAACTTGAGACTATCGCCTTCACTAAGGTGAGTAGTGCAATTCTTCAAGGGAGTTCACCTCCAAAGTTAAAGGATCCGGGAAGCTTCTCAATACCGTGTACCATTGGCGACACAACGATCAACAAAGCCTTGTGTGATCTAGGGGCTAGTGTGAGTGTCATGCCGTACTCGGTGAGTAAAAGGTTGGGAATGGGAGAGCTCAAATGTACCAACATCACTCTTCAAATGGCCGATAGATCGACGAAGACACCGCTAGGGATATGGGAAGATGTCCCCGTGCGAATTGGGAAGTTTTTCATTCCGGTAGACTTTGTCATTGTTGATATGGAGGAAGATTCCAACATTCCAATCATCTTAGGAAGACCTTTCCTACACACCGCGGGTGCGGTAATTGATGTGAAACATGGAGAGCTCACTCTAGAGGTAGGAGATGAAAGCATAACTTTTAATCTTGACAAGACCATGAGAGCTCCTCGTTTGCATGAGCCATGTTTCATGATTGATCATTATAGCCGCAAAGATGAAAAGAAGAAATCGGAACTCCAATGGAAGAAGAAAGTTGAAGATACTCCATTCAAAGAGCAAGTGAATTGTGAAAAGGAGAGCTTGCAAAGCTCATCAAAATCAACCAAGGAAGAAGAAGATGGCCTCATTGGCCAAACGAAGAAATTGGGAGAGTTGTCTCCATCCAAGCAAGAGATTTTCAATGATCAACTCAATGAAGTTTGTGGTCTTTGGGACGACGAATTTGAAGGGATCTTTAATCCCTACATTGGGCATGCCATCGATCATGATCAACAACAAGAGCCACGGTCTATTGAGGACCTCTACCACAACAATGAACAAGCTTTTAATTACTTCTTCGAGGTGTTGAGCAACATCAACAACACCTTGAACATGCCTCCTTGACATCTCATCAAGAATGAGAGTTTGGTGGAGTCCTCCCTAAACCACCACTTGTAAATATTTCTAACTCCCTAACTTACATTTAATTTTTGCATTGCATTTTTGTCATTTTTGGATTTTATTTACCTTGATCAAAATAATTGTCATGAAAAGAGAGAAGTGAGGGAGGGACTAATGATTTTAATTGATGTGTAGTGATTTACCTTAGTGTGGGGATGGCAATTGCCTAGGCTATTCATGCCTTAGTAGTGCCCCCACAATGAAGAACACAAGATTTGAAAGAAAGAAAGAAAGAATGTTAAGGAATGGGTTTGCGCAAGGATCCGTGTAATCGAGGAAGAATCCGAGCGGATTCCTGACAATCCGCCCGTCTGCAGAGGATCCGAGCGTCCAGCTGAGGAGACGCCCGTCTTGGGCTGTGCAAATATTGAAGAATTCCTGTCTGTTAAGGAATCCGAGCGGATTTTCGGAAAGACGCCCGTCTCCCCAGGATCCGTCCGTCTCTCGGTAAAATCCGCCCGTCTTGAAGTGAAGAAAAACAAGAAAAATCTCTCGGATGAGAATCCGTCCGGATTTTCCCAAGAGACGCCCGTCCCTCAATAAAAATCCGAGCGGATTTCCCGGGGAGACGCCCGTCTTTAGGCGGGATTTTTAAAATTTGAAGCTTGAAAATCCGAGCGGATTGCGCCTAATCCGCACGGATCGTGCCTGCATCCTCGAGATTTTCGTTTTCTTTAAATACCCCCCCCCACCTTCATTCATTCATTCATTCATTCATAAACACTACTCATAACACCAAAACCCTCATCCTCTCCATCTCAAACACAAAAACCCTCAACAAAATCACCAAAACAAAATCAAATCATCCTTCAAACATCAAATTAATCACTCCATCTTCAAGAAAAATCAAAACCAAGCACAAAATCTTCACCCTTTGAGTCGATTTTTGCTCTCATAAAGGCAAAGCCTTTCACTTTCAAAATCGATTTGGGCATTCTACAAATTGAAGATTTTTGATTCTCTACTTGGTTTGTTCATCAAATGGCAAGAACAAAGGGAGCAACAAAGGCACCAAAAGCAAAGGCTCTCTCTCAAAGGCAAAAAGCTCTACAAACAAAGAAAGCTTTGGCAATGGTGGTGTCAACACCAAGCTTGGTAGTGGAACAACCTCAGCAAATTTCTATGGAAGCATCACCTTCTACTCCGGTAATTAATCAACTCTTGCATTATCCGGAGGTAACTTTCATCTCCGATGACCATAGAAATTCATTTGTCAAGTTTGCTATGAAACAAATTCAATCCACCAAGTTCATATGTGAAAAAACCTTAGAGAAGCTAGGTGTCCTTGAACAAACAAGAGTCTTTTTCAATGCCATGGGTTTGAAGAAATTGTTTGAAATGAAAGAAGTAACATACCCCTCCCTTGTTTTGGAATTCTTAAGTTCTTTAAAAGTGACAAAGGTTGAGAATAGAGAAAATATTGAGTTTCGTCTAGCTAACACTAGTAGACGCATTTCCTTTCCGGAATTGGGTGCAATTTTGGGTCTTAGCGATGCACATAAATTCTATAAGCAATATGGTAAGTACGATCCCGCGCCTCTTTGGGAGGCAATCTCCGGGAAGAAATATGAAGATTTTCATGCTTGTCGTGCTCTCTTGGTCCATCATCCGGGCATAAGAGTTTGGCACAAAGTTGTGGGAAATACCATAATTGCTAGAAGAGACACCAATCATTTCACGGGGCTCGATTTTATTCTCCTTGAATCAACCTTGAATATTGGAAGAATTCACACCAAGCCTTACAATTGTTTGAGGCTATTGGTTGATAGATGGCTTCATGTAGATAGTGGGAAGAAGGGTCAAACCGTAATTGTTAATGGCGGCCTTGTCACGGTTCTAGCCAAGCACTTTGATCCTAATTTCAATAAGGATAACAAGTACAAGGCTAAGGATGGTGGCCATCTTATTGATATGTCCACCTTGATTAACAAGTTTAAGTGGGTTGCTCACAATCCCCTTGATACCAAGTATGGGTGGCTTACTAGTGAGGCTCGTTCATTCACTTTACCCGCAAAGATTTGCCGTCTTAGTGTCCACCGGACCAACTATTTACTTCCCCTATCCAAAGAAGCCGAGTACATCATTCAACAACAAAAGGGTGATCATGAAACTCCCTCCTCTTCCATTGTTGTACCACCTTACCCCTATGATTATGAAGAGTTCAAACCGCAAGGAGTTGAAATTGGAAAAGATTATGTCACTCTTCTAATGCAAGCCATGCACAAGCAAGCTTATGAAGATCGGAAAAATGCTTATTTGGCTCAATATCCTCCCCTCCTACATCTAGCTAGGCAAGGACTCCTTGATCCATCTTGTCCTTTGCCTAGTTGGGCGGATAGAGAAGCCTTATTTCCGGGTGCATCAAGGGATGTGGTGGAAGGCAATGAGGTTGTTGGAAATGATGAGGAGATTGATGATAACATTGAAGAAGCAAGTGGAGATGAAGAAAGGGATGGTGAAGATGGTGAAGATGGTGAAGATGATGATGAGGAAAGCAATGAAGAAAGTGCCAAGGAAAGTGGCAATGAGACCACTTCTCATGAGGGAAGTGATGGTGATAGTAGCATGATGGAAGACTAGCCTTGGAGATTCCTACTCTCCCACGGTTTGTCTATATCTCTTTATACTTTATTTTCATTTTGATCATTGTTGGTTTAGTCCTAGCAACATCAAAGGACTCACACCTCGGTTCCATTGAGGTGTTCTTTATTGTTCCCATCTTTGAAAATCCAAAATGACAATCTAGTCTCATGCATAGCATAGTGTGTGCATGAACTCCCCCATGCTTTGACATTAGCAATAGTGTCTTACTTGGTTTGGGGAAGTTAATGCATACGCAACGGGAGGTAATTTAAATTATCCTCTCCGTCATAACAAAAACCATGCATCATGTAGTATAGCTTAGTGTAGAATTGCATTTAGCATAGAAATCATGCATCATCTTTGCATAATTTCCATCATTTTGGCCATTGAGGACAATGCCCATATTAGTGTGGGGATGGGAATTCTAACACTTAACTTTTATCCAAAAACCATAAAAATTGAAAAATTTCAAAAACCGTAAAAATTTAAAAATTGAAAAATCCAAAAACAAGTTCATTTCCCTTGTATATATTGTCTTGTGTATATTGTGTTTGTTTCATCCTTGTTCACTTTGATTGACTACGCCACATCCGAGACATGAGGATATTGAAGACCGCATGGTATGATCTTTCCAATCTCCTTTTTCCTCTTTATGTTAATGACTATGTGGCTTTATTTTGATTAATGCGGTAAAACAATGTGAACTTAGGACTTGCATTTAGTTTATATGTCATACTAGTTGGTAGAATCATATGCATTAGGATGTTTATATGTTAGTTGCATCATGGCATGTAGTTGCATGTTAGAAAATTTTGCGAAACCGTCTATTTGGGAAGCTTGACAAGTGTATATAGGCCCTAGTAGATGCTTTTTATTCTTAAGACTTTGCTTGTTAGAATACTTGTAAAACACCCTAGGATGTGTCATGCTAGTATCCTTTGACCCATGGATTAAGGCCTAGTCAAGAGTACCTTGTGGTGTGATAACTCCTTGGCTACCGTTTATTCCAAGGTGACCCTTGAAACCATGCATACTTCTATCATTCATCCATGTTCTACCACATTTTTGTCATCAAAGGGAATGGGCACAAAAACAAAAAGAAATCAATTTGAGTTCAAAGAAATGAAAAGAAAAGAAAAAGTTTGCAAAAATGCATCAAATGAAAAGAGGAGCAAAAATAGAACTCCTAAAGCTTCAAATACAAGGCACCCTCGTTACTAATTGGGGTGACTTTGAAAATGTTCAAAAGAAAATGCAAAAAAAGTTGTCAAGTATTGAAATGCCAAAAATCAAAAAGAAATGGCAAAAAGAAAGTGTTCTCAAATGTCAAATGCCAATGAAATTGGGGGGAAAAACAAAAACAAAAGCAAACTCCCAAAATGAAACTCAAATATCTATTGATCCCTTTATCCATCGTATCCATTTTTGTGCATGGTAGAGAGGGGACGACCCTTCTTCTTGTCTAGGCAAGAGGGGGAATTCCGCGATCCTCCAGTGTTTCTAACACCATAGGGAGTATATTCTTGACAAAAGCATTTAGCGATTGAGGACAAAGGTACCCTAGCTTGACACATTTTGGAGGTGATTTATTGGTATCCTTCTAGGCTTAGTAGTTTGAACAAATTGCATCTATGAAGGATTGTGTACCCTTGAATTGCTTCCCTTGTAGATAATTTCCGCCACTTAGATGAGGAAAGTGGCTATTCTTTTGTAGATGCATCCATTACTTGATTTTGTGTGCTTTAATGTTTGGATGTGTCGCCATTTTGGCAAGACCCACCTTGCCTTGCAAGAAGGCATCCTACCTCATGGTTGTCTTGTTGTGAGTTGAAGGGGCGGAGTGAGACCCGCTAATTGTCTCATATCGGCTATTATTATTAGGTTAGGTTAGTATTGGTCCTAGTCTTTGTCACCTCTTTACTCGGGACGAGCAAAGGTTCGGTTTGGGGATATTTGATGCGACCATAATTGGCGCATATTTAGCCCCCGAATTACCATTGTTTCTATGCTTTTTAGTGCCTATTTGGGTCATTTCTTATCTTTAGATCTTTGTTTTGCATATTCTTTGAGATTTTGATCCCTTGGTAGGAAAGGAGTAAGAATCTTGCATTTTCATGGCAAAACGAGGCTAAATGGATCGTATTCAATGACCAAGCATCAAAGAGAGACAAGACTAGAAGGCCTTTGTACATAGCTAAGTAGAAGATCAATGTTGAGAAAGGATCCTTGAGTCCCCAAGGAAATCCCCAAGGATTCTATGAAGAAAAGGGAAGAAAAGAAGAAGGAATGACGCTGTAGAAGAATCCGAACGGATCATCCATGATCCGTCCGTCCGCCCCGCCCACTCAATCGAGCGTCCTTACCCAGGATCCGCTCGGATCCCCAGGCCCAATCCGAGCGTCTTCGCCTCCATCCGCTCGGATCGTCCATGCCCCATCCGTCCGTCTCGACCTCCATCCGCTCGGATCACGGTGACAAAGCATGGTTTCGTCCTTCAAGTTACAAAATGGAGACGCCCTTCTCTCATTGAATACCGGAGTCTCCTTGCTCAACTTAAAAAGTGTAATTACTAGTTTAACCCTTAGTTAACCCTAATGCATCCTCCCTAATTTTCACTATAAATACCCCATTAGTCTAATTAGAGGAGCATGTTCTTCTTATCAATAATTAGTGTAGTTAATATCAATAAAATCTCTCTTCAATATTGTAATCAAATATTAATCAAGTTTTAATCCAAGTTTTAGTTCCTTAATCTCTCTCTTGTTCTTACTTTATTTTGGGTAATTGAAGATTATTTGGGTTATTATTGGGAGATTGACAACCTCTCAATCTAGGATTCAAGTACTTCTATTATTCTTGCTTTATTATTGGAATCATTAGTAGGTATAATCTCTTAATCCCTTTTTAATTATTGCTAATTACTTTCATTTATTCATCATGTTTCATTATGTTAGTATGATTGACAACCTTTCTAGCATGATCAATATGATAATGAGTGAGTAGTCTCTTAGCTAGGGTTTAATGGGTGATTAGGGGAAACCAACATGGGGATGATTCATGCTTAAATCAATATGCTTTCATATCTCATTTGCTTGCTTGTTTTGATCTTAATACATGCACATGTTATGTTTGATGAAATGCTAAGCCTATGAATCCTTGCATTTATTATCATCTACTATCTCTTCAACTTGACTTGTAAGACATAACCCAACTCGAGTCTTGTTAGACCATGCATGCATTGAGTAGGAAAGATTAAGTCGACTTGTAGGTGTTGTACAATCTATGTGATTCGGCTCCGGGACCCAAACTTTCCTAGGATCGTAAGATATAACCCAACTCGATCCATCACAACAATAATTGCTTGCTTATAATTTGAGAACATGTTTGTATGATCATATCCCATGAATCCCCTATGAACCCATGACACCCTAGTGCTTTTAATCAATTGTTTACACCCTTATTTCATTTACCTTGTTAGCTTATTTTCATTGCTATTTTAGTTTAGTAACCTTCTACATCAACCCAACTTGTGACACCCCTAGACACCCCTAGTAGCAATAGAAATCTTCGTTTTCAATACCCGTCCCTTGGGATCCGACCTTTACTTACCCCTTTACTAATTGTAGAGTTGTTTGTGAAGTATAAATTGTGTTTTGTATCGACCATTGACCAACGACCACATATGCTTAATTGTGAACACCAAATGGCATCGATCAATCCCCGACTGTCGTGTCATCCAAAATCTGCCAGGCATCATTTTCCTTTTTGTCGTGGAGCAGGTATGAGGTATTACCGTCATGGTAACCACCTCTGCTTCCGCCGTTACTCCTTTTCTTTTTTCATCAGAGGGATAAGGAGTGCTTAGTTCGATAGGTGGCAGGTAGCCCCTAGTTCATTGTTTTAGGCTAGTGTCTGTATGTTAAATGTCTGTACCGGATCCTGTTTGTATGGTCAGTCATTTGTATCAAACGTATGTCGATGTATTTTGCGTGAGGCGGTTTGTATATATGTGTTTTTGGATTGTGGTTTATTTGTGATTTTGGCTTTTTTTTCGTGTTGTGTTTCGGAGAAGCGCTGTCGGCTGTTAGTTCCCCCTTGCTTCGTACTAGTACTAGTCCCTGCATTGTTAGTGTAGAAAACAGGCAACAGGTAGCACGTACGCACAAATGTAAACACGTAAAAGCATTTGATTAAAACAAAAATTAACCACGATGACTCGAAGTTAAAATTGAAATTTGAATTGATATTTTGAAAATTCCACGACAGGTCGTCACGTTTGGATTCTTCAAAAAGAAATTGATTTGAAATTTCAAGCAATTAACTCGTATCTTGAATTAAATTGCATCAAATTTTGTTGAAAATGGATTTGTAACTCGAAAAATTAAAACTCAAACCGTCAGGGGTGAATTTTTTTTTAAAAAAGAGATTTTTACGAGTGTATTTGATTTTTGTGAGATCAAGACGCGTATTTGTAAGAGCTTGAATTTTTGAAGAAAACTGACGTCATGTTATCAATTTTCGATTTTTGTGGAAAATGCGAAAAAGCGAAAAATTTCGGAATTTCGACTGACATGGAAACGATCCGTCGCGGATCGCGGGGACTAGCCCTTCCCCCTTTTTTTTAAAAAAGAGAAAAACCCGTATGTTTAAAGCTGCGTCATGGAAACCGTGTCGGATTTCGTAAAACGCGAGAACAAGGAAATCTGAGTGTGAGAAAACACAAAACATCCTGGACAGGCTCGAAGAGGCGCGAGCCCTGTGGCGAGAAGTTTGAGGTGTCATAAAGAAACACAACTTGAAAGGAACAATTCAAGGCGGGAATCCTGAGGAACAGCCCAAAGAGGCGCGAGTACACTGGCGATAGAAGGGAGCTTCCCCTTTTTTCGGAATAAAGGCGCTGAATGTTTTGTATAAATAGGGACGTTTGTGCTTCATTGTTTCATCATCCGAAACACGAAAAAAATCTCTACAAAAACCTTTCTTCTTCTTCCACAAAATTATTCATGGATGCTTTCGAGAATAGGTTGCGGCATTGGTGTCGGGATTTGTCACCTCCCGAGAAATATCAACTCGTTGTCATGGGAGTTGGTCAATTGTTGGTGCTTCGGCAAGTCAAGGTGAAATCCTCGTTTATTGAAGCATGCTCTCGGTTTTTGGATTCGAAACATCATGTTTTCGTTTTCCCGAAAGGCATTTGTCCTCTTGTCGAAGAAGTAGGTGCCATTGGTGGGTGGCCGGGTTGCCTTCCGGTGCTTCCCCCGACTCGGTTGTGTTATAAGTAGAAATTCCATTCAATGTTGGGTTTGTCGACAAGTCAAGTCAACTTTCTCCTCGCTACTCATGGTGTGGATATGTTGGCTCTTATCAACATTTTCTAAAACCGGTTGGATGCCAATGTCTCGGAGGTGGCTAGGAGGAGGGCTCTTGCCTTTTTCCTAGTGCATTTATACCTCTTTGTTGATGCCTTGAAGAAGGAGGGGTCAAAATGCTATGGTAGTATGACCCTTGTGCATGTGGTTGAGCAAATGGAGCATGGTAGAGATCCATCATGGTTGGTGCTTGGCGAGATCGTCCAAGCTTTGGAAAAGATGGGCTCGTGTGGAGAAGCTCCCTCGTTTAGGTCTCCAAGGATTCTCCAAGTGTGGCTATTTGAGAGGCTAAGGTATGTAGAGTCTCCGACCGATTCTTCTTCTTACTCCTTCCGTCACCTTACTATGAGGAAGAAATTGTACTCGGATAGTTTTGTATCCACCGAGGGCTATTGGACCTCGAGATTGGTGGAGGAGGTTGGTCCCCACATCCGGTGGGTGGTGCCATGGTGGCACTTGAGGTCCTTCACATGGTTGCCCGCTCCGGTTGCTATTTCTCGTTCTTTGATGGTGGTAAGTTTGAAGGTTGCTTCCTTCATTTATCCCGTAAGGCTTATGAGGCAAATGGGGTGTCAACAAAAGGTGCCCGCTCAAGATACTCTCGTCCAAGAGAGCATTTTTTGAAACTCCGAGCTTGTGGAGGTCTTCGAAAGGTGGTGGGCCACGCGGCCGCTTTGGGAGGTACCAAACCCCGTTGCCACGACATGGGTGACTCCCGCTTATGTCAAGTGGTGAAGAGCTCAAAACTTGGAGGAAAGGTCCAAATCAGGTAAGGACGAGGTTGTTGATTTGAAGTATAGAGAGGTTGGCAAGGCCAACCGTGCCTTATTTGACGACTTTGTCGATGGAGCTATCCCGGATGTGATGAGACCACCAAAGAGGAGAAGATCGGGTCCCAAAGAGGTAGTGGGCCGCATGTGGGCTTGTCTTGGACCGAGTATGGGGTCATGCAAGAGACCGGAGGCCATCGCCGTTGTAGATCCGTTCCGAAGAGGAAGTTCATGCTAGGCGGGCCAACAAGAAGAACAAGGGGAAGATGTACCCTAAGGGAAAAGGAAAAGGTAGAATGGAAGAATGAAGACCTCCATTACCTACTATATTATTATGTTGTATTAGTGTTTTGATTTTTAGTATGTTCTACTAGCTATGTTTTGTGTGTTTTATGCTAGTTTTACTATGTGAGGTGTCTTAGTCGACATCTTAGCTTTGACAAGTTTTAGACTTGCCGAGCTTTATTTGTTGTTGAATTTGTAATCCTTCTCATTATTAATTAAATAAGAGGATTGCTTGTGTCAAAGGAGTTGTGAACGTTTGTTTCTTCCATCCATTTTGTAAAGGCAATTCAGCTTGAATTATCCTAAATATTGCACTTGTGAAATGGGATTTTTGTGGAAAGGGAGAAAGGCTTCTTTCTGTATTTTTGTGGGAAAGGGAATGTTGTTCCCTCTCTGTTTTTTGAGTTGGTATGGGTGATTGATTTTTGATCATGGGGATGTTTTTTTTTTTTTTTTTGATTATGGGGATGTTTTTTTTTATTATGGGGATGGTTGTATCCTTCTTGTGTAAGAAAGGACTGCCTACGTATCCACCTGAAGAGGTGAAATCAAACCATGTTCGTAGTTCGGTATTTTTTTTGTAGATTTATTTGGGTTTTGTGGTTGTATCTGAAGGAAAAGTAGATCTATATACTTGACATATTCATATATGTTATATTTTAATTTGTCATAAAATTAATTAAATGATCTTATGCATGCAAACAAATGAACAATATAAAGAAAGAATCTTCATCTTACATTGGAATATTGGTTAATATGGGCACAAGAGAGATCTCCTTTCTCTCTTGTTCTTGTGCTTTCCTTAGTGGAAGAACTAAGATCCAAGTATAGGATCTCTCCCAAGGATTTATACCCAAAGCTCACTCTTAATTAAATTAATATTATAAATACTAGTACAATATTAATCTTGTAGAAAATTGACCCAAAATAATTTGGTTTTCAACTCCCAAAACCGGTTAGGAGAAGAGAAGAGGAAGGTGAAATATTTTTATCTCTCTAAAAATATTTTGGTGAATGAATAATGAATATTCCAACAACAAAATGTTATGTATTGATAATGAATAATATAAAGCAAAAACCATTTGTTTTTCCTTGAGGAAAAACCGGACAAGAGGAGGGGAGGGGAGCCAATGCATGCTCTTATTTGTCTTCACAATGAACAATAGGTATGCATGGCTAGATTAGTAGGTAATCATCATGCCCTCCACTAATATAATCAACATAATATTAGCTTAATCTTCCTCTATTTTTCGGCACATATAGATAATATGGATTCCATATTATTTTTGTCAATTTGTCAATATGTCACATGTCACATGTCACATAAAATTGCTATGTATTTTTAACATATTAAAAATCAACGTATTAATAAAAATACGTCATATACAAAAATCGACTTAGTAATTCGTAATTACTTGTACCAAAAATATTTTACCAATTATAAATCACAACAATTTGTATTTATAATAATTCATTCAATTTCAATTGTTTCCTTAAACAATAATTTCATCTGAGTAAAGATACAATTCAATTACTCAGACCGTATCTTATTTTAATCAAATTTCAATGAGACACGTAAATTTTACTTCCAAAATCCTCCGTCAATTTCAAATAATTTAATTAACTCGTAACGTTATACGATTAATTAAATGATCAATTAAGAGTGTTGCCTTATAGGTATGACCTAGGGGATCAACTGATCACCACCGTCGTACGACAGTAATGTCAAACTCTAGTCAACCAATAATTACCGATATATGTTGATCTGTTGACAGTAAATATTACTTCTCAATTGTATTCTTTATAATGAGACTTAAACATGTGATCATCATGATCAACAGTCGTGATCGCATTATTGTCGGAGAACACATATTCCAACAATCTCCCACTTGTCCTCGACAAGTGTGCGTCACCAATTCTCTTATCCTATTACTATCTCCCACTCAATGCAAGGTGTCTTTCAGGTCGTACTTGCAAGTGATCATATCGAGAGTGGTTTCCTCGATCTAGAGAATAACTGATTGACCGGATTTATCCACCATGGATACATTCCGAGCGTGGCCACGCATTTCCAGTTCATTAATCCTCGAGTGGCCCTGAGATATTTTTATCACCCTGACTAGGGGTGGACAATTCCTATCGCACTCATTCCCTTCAACTAGCCACAGCCATCATAACCCAAAATATGCCCATTTGACCCCATTTACGAAGGTCGTAGTAACACAAATCAAAGTTAATCAAATCGTGCCATCTTAGGCGAATAGTCTTTAGTCAAAAGAATCGACTCATTTGAATACTATAGCAGCTCTCGCCACGACCAGGCTATATAAATTTTCCAGAACTCTATAAGCGGTCATTAGGCCCGACAAAATGTTCCTAACAGTCTGCCTATGTGATCGACTAGTCATCTCACATGACTCTATGGCACTTGAACTTGCCATCAATCGCATCACACTCTAGTCACTTCGAGACGTCACCTCATACAAGTGACTATGGGCAAATACAATGTTAATCCATGTTCACTTTAACGGGGTTCAATTGTCTCTACAACCCGTTTGGATATAACAATGTATAAGGTGAGTTAATAATAACTCAAACGACAAATGTCGACATCACACTCGGGTAGTCAATACCATATTACAACCTTGTGATGCATATCGTAAGTGTAAACACTTAATGATTTCAATAGAAGTTTAACATGCCATGTGTCCAAGTGTTCAAAATTCTTAACCGTATTATCCTTTATATTCATGTTATCACTCATAGCATGAACCTTACCAAGTACACATCAAGGTTCCCGACCTTGGTTTCGGTTCTTTGTCTTGAAAGAACTTCCTTATCGATTATCACATAACGAACGAATTTGTGGTGAATGATATAACTTGTACTGATCAAGTACTCTATCCACACACAATGCACTAGGTACATGTTTTGCAGAGTCTTGCAACAATTTGTCAAGATGATCAGCCTATCACTTCTTACAAGTCCTAGCATAGTTAGGAAAGATTAGTTTTTGAGTAACTTCTTATTCAACTAAGTATCTTTCCAAAATTCTTATTTCTCCTTTTGACTTGAAAAGTTTAGGATTTTCATAAATCTTTACGTGTGTTCGGATTTTCTATAATATGTGCAACCTCTTAACACATAATAGAGTATTCTGTCAAACACTGAAATCGTTCATCGGATTCTCCTCGAGAATTCATGACGTTTCTTGTATGGCTTGCCAATGAATCATCATGCTCTCATGCAAATGATTCACTATTGGACATGTGCGTGATTATTCTAATGGCGGAAACATTAGTTACTAATAATCATGAGATCAACCGTTCATAGGTTCAATGAACGACCATGACTGCTAATGGCAATTCCATTTTCATCTACATGAATAACCTATGTGTATGTTGATACGATGTGTATTTCTTAATACTAATCCAATATCTCTTGATGTAATTGGATTCATCATAGTCCATATTCATTCAGAATTGAAAACTCAAATACTTCTTTGAAAGAAGATATTAGCTCGTCATTCCTAATGAGTGATGAGTTGTAAACATTCAAAGGACGATAGCTCCCACTAAATTCCATGTCTTCACATGATAATTTCTACACTCCCACTTAATTCCACATGTTTCGAAATTGATTACTTAATCGAAAACATTTCAAAATTGGAATGTATGATGCTTTGCAAGGTTATAAGATGAAGCCATATATGTTCCCATCATATCCTTTCAAAATTCCTGTTTCGAAGAGGTCTCATCTTAACCTTATGGAAAGATATTTCAATCTCTAACTCGATCATGTCATAATGATTCGTAGCAATGTCGTTGTTTAAATATAAGTAATATCTAATACACGTCCTTCAAAATATCCCTTTTAGAAGGAGGTTTAACCAATTCATTTTCATAATGAGGTTAAGTAATGACATCTGCGTGGTTTAAAACTTTGGCTATTGAAGATATCGGTATATCAATCCTTGCAACCTCTAGTCATAAATATCGCTTATTACTAGGATGTTACATTGATTCATTTAGGCTCTTAAGTAAATATCAAGGTTGAAACTATTGGTCAAAATTTTCATAAACTAGTCAAAACTCTTGTTAAGACTTGACATTAGTCATTTTTCTTCCAAAACTTTCTTTTGGTCTCCTCGTGTAGTTATCTTGAGAACATACTCTTATGATTACTTCACTTGGTCTCTATAGTCATATATAATTTACTTGAGACCATAGATCTCATCTATTGGGTATACTATCTGAATAGATATACCCTTCATTCAAATCATTCTACCTTGCGTAGATCTCATTTACACAAGTACACAATATATCTTGCCTCGTGTGTTGTGTCCTCATTTTTCTCCCACTCTATCTTTAGAATAAATACACTAGAGATTCAAAGATAGCATATGAGACACAAATAATGAATTTGAAGTATAAGGAGAACTATCTCATAGGTTGACTAATAGTTTTAGATTGCGTAAGTGTACTTGGTGATTGACATTCTTTTGATAGAGTTCATAGACTCAAAATCAGTTTATAAATGATCATACACAAGCCTTAAGCATGTGGACATATAATGAAACCCGTCATTATATTTGTCTATTAGATCACTTTAAGTTATATGTTTCTAAGAGTAAGCATTTAAACACGAATTTTAGAACAAAGGATAAAATGATAAAACGGGTGACTTGGGTTGCAAACCAAGTCACCATTATCCAAAATACAACAAATTATCTAAAATACCTTCCCATGTCAAACACGGAAACTTAAGGTTCTAAAATCCAAAACATGAATAAAATAAGACAATAAAAAGTAAAGCTCCATGAAAGCTATTCCTAGCTTCTTGATGGTATCTTATGCTTGCTTTTGTTTTCCCTTGTCTTTGCTTGGTGGAGGCCCTATTTACAATAAAAAGGGAGATACATTATCACAACTTTGTATCACAATACCATAGTTGAATTAGAAACATAAAAGAAAGGATAGTCATTTACCTACTGGAGTGATCTTTCCAGCCTTAATATCACCAAGGTATTTGGAACAATTTCTTTTCCAATGTCCCATACCATTACAATAATGGCATTTATCAAGAGGACCCTTCTTGATTTTTGAAGTGCTAGCTTCAGAAGTCCTAGCTTTGGTGAAAGTGGGAGCTTGCTTCTTACCCTTCCTCCCATTCTTCTTGAACTTCTCCTTACTCTTAGTGCTTATGTTAAGCACATCCTTGGGCGGGTTCACATTTAACCCCATGTCCCTTTCGGCTTGCACAAGTAACTTGTGCAATTCTTCAAGAGACACATCCTTGTCTTGCATGTTAAAATTCACCCGGAATTGAACATACGCTTTGACTTTGGACAAGGAGTGTAGAATCCTATCTACAATAAGTTCTTTGGGGATTTCAACCTTTTGAATTTTCAAGGTCTCGACAAGCTCCATAAGTTTGAGCACATGAGGGCTAACCTTTTGGCCCTTGATGCGGTCGTTTCTACACCAAAAATAAAATACCTAGATTACTGCTAACGAAGTCAGCGGCAAGTAGGGTCGATCTCCACAGGGAGGCTAAGTTGCTATCTATCTGTCTAATTTGGTCTGTCAGGGTGTCACAGAATTTGGGGGATTTGAATTGATTTAACTATACTGATGATTGAGGGAAGGGAAATGAATAAACAGTAGGAGAAAGAAGTATGCTAAGAGTCGGTCCACCGTGGCAGCTATCAGATCTATTATATCAGGAATATTAAGGCGATTAGACTATTGATAAGAAGAGCTATGGTCGTCACCTTTCGGTCCTTAAACCGCCCTAGAGTGTAAACAGCTTAACTTTCGCCCTCACTGCAATACCCTATTGTAATTAAGCAAGTCTTCCCTCCCAATCTTTCGATCTAGGTCGGGGTTAACTAGAATTATTGGTCTCCTGTATGTCACTCATTCGACCGGATAACAATTAAATTGCCTAATACAATTCCTATCGCAGGTCTAATCTATTTAATACAATTAAAGCATGCTACCACGGCTTCCCTAATCCTAACATACTAGGGGAAATTAGCTACTCATGGGAATGGGGGAAACAAGAATAAAATAAATAACAACAATAAACATTAAAAGGGAAGAAGAAAAGGGAAGAAGAATTACTGGATTAAGGGATCCGGAAGAAAATAAAAAGTAACAGTGTTACGTAACAAGGGAAAGAAAAGGGAGAATTAGAGTGTCTCCCGATAAGAAGAGATGATTCACTAATGACGTCCTAACTCCTATTTATAAGAAAATAGGAGTAGGATTAAACCTAATGACGGAATTGAACAAAAAAAACCCAACCCGTAGCAAAGTACACTCGATCGAGTAGAGAAAGTACTCGATCGAGCAAACTCAGCCAGGAAACAGCTCGATCGACTAAGGTAACTGTTCGATCGAGTAAGGGCATAAAGAAACTGGTCGATCGACTTAGGCTAGAGCTCGATCGACTGATTATTCAACCTAAAGCCACTCGATCGACTAGAATAGCACTTGATCGAGTGATAATTGACTTCAGCAGCTACAATTCTCGTTAATTTGACTTTGACTTGTCCTTTTAGCTCCCGAAACACCTTCACGCATCCCAAGACAGCTATAATTCCCGCTCCAAATCGTCTCTTCCTCCAAATGCAAGCTAAATGGACGGCAAATGGCTTGATTTCACCACTTTTGGGTTCATTCCTGCAAATAAGACAAAATAACCCAAAGTAGCATATTCGGGGCATTTCGTAGCATAAAACTACGATAAAAGCATAGGAATACGTGCATAAAATAGGCTAAAAAGACTATATAAAATGCACGTATCAAATCTCCCCAAACCAAACCTTTACTCGTCCCCGAGTAAACTCAAAACTATACGCTAATGGAACGGAAAAAGATAACTCAGAGCTAGCTACAAATGCCCACTTAAGCCAATTTAATGCAAGCAAACTAACACTTATAGCTAAACAGTCAAATGCAAACGAGTTATAAGATGTTTATAAATAAAGCTGAACCGTCGACCTTGCAAGACCTTTAATGATGGACTCTCACGGGTCACTCTTTCTCTCATGAAGCAAAGGGCAAGCATAAATATGTAAGAGAGGAAGAAAAATATAGTCGCTCACCTAAACTACGACCCACATAAACATGCATGCAGCTAATATGATAGACAATTCTAACTACCGTACACACATTCCAACCAAACAAGGTCTGTCATCACGGTAGAGGGCTTACAAAAATATGGTAAAGTGAGGCAATGGGTAAGAAAAGGCAAAACATTTATGGGAATGTGGAGGTATAGGTGATCAAGCTAGTACCTAAACAAAACCATATATCAACATCCGATTCTTAAGCAATTATGGGATTAAGCACATGCCTTTCATTTGGCATAAAACTCACCAAACCAAACCAAACATACTCCTCAAATAATGTAAGATAGAACATAGGAGTAGAAACCGTCAACTAACAACATCTTTTTTTTTCTTTTCGATTTTTTTTTCTATTTTTTTTTTCATTTTTCATTTCTTTCGGTTTCTTTTTTTTTTTTCAACTTTTCGAATTCTTTTTTTCCTTCTTTTTTTTTTTTTCGTCTTATTTTCGTCATCCTCCCTTTCTTCATAGATACCAACTCCGAATCAACAGAATATGCGCCAACATTTGATACAATGGAATATATACCGCAAAACAACAATCTAAACTAGCTTGACAAGGCAGGCTAAATTTGGATGTAGCTAAAGGGTCAACTGGCAAATTTGGCTAATGTGGAGTTAAATGGGTAAAAATGAAAGAAAGGAAAATGTAAGCACCTCCCTGCATGTGACACCAACCACTAACCCGAATGTATGACGGCAAAAAGCAATTGAATTTCATATATGTGCAAATTAATGATACATGATATGCAAGGAGTATACTACTCACAATCCTACATGAAACCGGTCATAAATGACACCAGTTTATAAGGCTCTAATCCTTAGAATATATAAGTATGTTGCCAAAATTTCAGGTCAAGTCTATTCGTTCAGCTAAATTTAAACATTAACTCGTAGATATGCAAAAGACAAAGCTAATAAGATTAATAGTTTAATGCAAGGCTTAAGCAAAAAGACAAATATAGAGCAATTTCATCATTGAAATCTACCGTTCCGACTCAACCTATATGCTAAAATAAACGTGAAATTTTTTGAATTTTAACAATTTTTCAATTTTTATGAGAATTTTATGCATTTAAGCAAAAATAAACAACAATGCAAACATAAATAAAACGTGATAACATAAATGCATTAAAAACAATATGCAGACACAAATATGGATGCATAACCTCCCCAAACCAAACCGTACAATGCCCTCATTGTACCAAAACATGGAAAGGAAATGCAAACTAAGGAGAAAGAGAGTAAAAGCGGAAAACTCACAAAATAGCGCGAATAAGGGGACCTCCCCAAACCGACCATGAAATGGGAGGTTGCTAAGGCCCGGAAAACCGTCTCAGGAAGCTAATCCAAGTTAAATACACTCGATATACGTCCAACAGTGGTCGATCGAGTGAATGGGCAACCAAAAAACAGCTCGATCGAAAAGACACTTAGATCGATCGAGCGGTTTCTTAATCTGCAGGTGGTCGATCGAGTACAACTTCACTCGATCGAGTGAATATAGCAGCGAAAGTGCTCGATCGAGTAGAATGACTACTCGATCGAGTGATTCTCGGTGTAATTCCTGCAAAACGCAATTAAAACAGCCCGCAAACTAACAAAATCAAGCTTACTGAGATAGTCTATGGTATAAAACCATTTATTATAACTGAAATGAATTAAAATGCAAAAAATAAAATCGCCGGGTTGCCTCCCGGGTAGCGCTAACTTGATCAGTCCCGGCTCGACCTTCTTTTTCTTCGAGCCTTCTAATTAATCACGATCAAAAAAGCTTGACTCAAAGCGCGCGACATCAAATCATAAACTGCGCATGTGCTACACAAAACAGTAAGTAGCACCAGAGTGGAATAACAAAATAGGAAATAAGAATGTTTAACTTTTTAAGCCGAACAAATTTCCTATGGGCGCTCCTAAATTTATCCACAAAATAAAGGAGCGCGGGAGCAATCGTCAATACATTATGGGTTGAATTCAAATTAGCGATTTTGAGATGACATGTACGGTGAAAATCAGTTAAATTATATGTCCACATGGGAGGGGGTAAAGCATTAAAAGGACATGCATGAATCAGACGAGGTAACATACAAACAATAATAAAATTACCGTTTACTACCTCGTTGGTTGGTTGCTCTTAACCATGGAATCACCGATAAAAGAATGTGATACCTCATCCGTGCTAGGAGCAACTACCGTCTCAATCGCTTCTTCATCTACCTCCTCGTGGAATCGCCCGTAAATCGCAGACTTCAAGTGTATCCGACTATTTTGTGAATAGGGGAGGTTCACCGTAATCCTCATCATCGTCAAACTCGTCATCCAATATGAACCCAAGTGACGAATAAAAGCTCCCATCAATGGCCAATTCAGTCAATCGAGCAAATTGCTCACTCGATCGACCAAGTTCCTTCCGGACCTCACTCGATCGAGTAACAAAATCACTCGATCGAACATCATCCTCCTGCAATTCACTCGATCGAGTAAGAAGACTACTCGATCGAGGACTGTCTTCTGGAAACTCACTCGATCGACTATTAAAGGTCACTCGATCGAGTGATTCTTCCTGTACAGCGCTGGTATCCTTGCATGCATTCTGGAAATACGATAGAAAATCTTCATCCGAAATATAGAAGTCATTTTCAGCATCGGACAACGCGGGTTCTTCATGGGAAAAACCGCTCTTGGTCAAGCACACCTCTTTTGATTTCCGTTCATCCAACCCAGCTGTTAACCGAGCAATTTCGGACTGTAACTCAGCAATTTCGGTGACTTGAGCACCCACATGTCTACCAAATTCCAGAATTAAGGATTTCAGCTCCGCGGTTTCTTTTTTCTCTACATCACGAGGATCTTGTTGCGGTGGCCATTGATGGGGTGGATGTGGCGGCACAACTACGGCTGCATTGTGCTCAGCAGGACCACATCCCCAAGACTTCTTCCTTTCCCAACTAGCAGGTCTCTCAGCTTGGGCTTCAAACTGAGCAATCAGTTGGGAGACAGATGTCATCTTGGCAAGAGGGATCGAAGGTACTCAAGCCTTCCCTTCGATAATCTCCCTCAATAGCCTGTCTAACAAACCTGTAAGCCTATCAAAACAGCACTAAAAGAGAAAGATGAGAACAGCCTCAAGGTACTTAGTCTTCCCTTGAGGCGAAAAGACAAACAAAAGAAAACAGATAAAAAGCGTCGCCTCCCCGGCAACGGCGCCAAAATTTGATGCGGTCGTTTCTACACCAAAAATAAAATACCTAGATTACTGCTAACGAAGTCAGCGGCAAGTAGGGTCGATCTCCACAGGGAGGCTAAGTTGCTATCTATCTGTCTAATTTGGTCTGTCAGGGTGTCACAGAAACTGGGGGATTTGAATTGATTTAACTATACTGATGATTGAGGGAAGGGAAATGAATAAACAGTAGGAGAAAGAAGTATGCTAAGAGTCGGTCCACCGTGGCAGCTATCAGATCTATTATATCAGGAATATTAAGGCGATTAGACTATTGATAAGAAGAGCTATGGTCGTCACCTTTCGGTCCTTAAACCGCCCTAGAGTGTAAACAGCTTAACTTTCGCCCTCACTGCAATACCCTATTGTAATTAAGCAAGTCTTCCCTCCCAATCTTTCGATCTAGGTCGGGGTTAACTAGAATTATTGGTCTCCTGTATGTCACTCATTCGACCGGATAACAATTAAATTGCCTAATACAATTCCTATCGCAGGTCTAATCTATTTAATACAATTAAAGCATGCTACCACGGCTTCCCTAATCCTAACATACTAGGGGAAATTAGCTACTCATGGGAATGGGGGAAACAAGAATAAAATAAATAACAACAATAAACATTAAAAGGGAAGAAGAAAAGGGAAGAAGAATTACTGGATTAAGGGATCCGGAAGAAAATAAAAAGTAACAGTGTTACGTAACAAGGGAAAGAAAAGGGAGAATTAGAGTGTCTCCCGATAAGAAGAGATGATTCACTAATGACGTCCTAACTCCTATTTATAAGAAAATAGGAGTAGGATTAAACCTAATGACGGAATTGAACAAAAAAAACCCAACCCGTAGCAAAGTACACTCGATCGAGTAGAGAAAGTACTCGATCGAGCAAACTCAGCCAGGAAACAGCTCGATCGACTAAGGTAACTGTTCGATCGAGTAAGGGCATAAAGAAACTGGTCGATCGACTTAGGCTAGAGCTCGATCGACTGATTATTCAACCTAAAGCCACTCGATCGACTAGAATAGCACTTGATCGAGTGATAATTGACTTCAGCAGCTACAATTCTCGTTAATTTGACTTTGACTTGTCCTTTTAGCTCCCGAAACACCTTCACGCATCCCAAGACAGCTATAATTCCCGCTCCAAATCGTCTCTTCCTCCAAATGCAAGCTAAATGGACGGCAAATGGCTTGATTTCACCACTTTTGGGTTCATTCCTGCAAATAAGACAAAATAACCCAAAGTAGCATATTCGGGGCATTTCGTAGCATAAAACTACGATAAAAGCATAGGAATACGTGCATAAAATAGGCTAAAAAGACTATATAAAATGCACGTATCAGCCCTCTTTGAAGTCGAGATCAAAGAATGCCGCGGCCGCCTCATATTGGACGATCCGCGGAGTTTGTGAAGACATTGTCACAAGCTTGGAGTAAATCTCATTAGCATTGCCCATTTTAAAGGCTCTCCTTTGGAGATCCGCCTCCATCGCAAATATCAAGACATTTTTCATTGCGGCGGACTCCTTTTGGTAAGCCTCATATGCTTCCCTAGTGGCGGCGGTCGACCTAGTATTAGGTTCGGGTGGAGAGGCCTCGGTAAGGTAACGAAGCTTTTCGTCACCTTGGGCGGCTAATTTGAGTTGGGCATCCCAATCGGAGAAATTTGACCCATTCTTTTCAAGTTTACATCGATCCATGAAGGATCGGAGCCATGATGAATTAGCGAGAGGCGTGGCAATAGGGGTTGGTGTTGCCATTTGTTATGATAAAAAGAAGTGGTCTACAAAACAAAATAGAAGGAATAAAACAAATGTCGTTTTAAAATACTACTCGTAAAAATGTATAATTTAAACAAGTTTTATGAATTTTTCTAGTGACCTCTACCCAACTAGATAAATGATTCCAAGACCCAAATTCATATCGACTTAGGCACGGTAGGGCCGATTCATCCTTTATCAATATAACTCGGTGGATTAACGTTTAATCGATTCTACTTTTAGAACTCTTGGTCGATAAAATTACTCTAATGTTTATCTATAGCCCGGAACACATGCGACTACGGTCACGAATACTTCCGTTGATCTCAATCCAAATTTCGAATAAATGTGTCCATGATCCAAATCCACATCAACTCGGGCACGGTAGGGACGATTCATCCCTTATCAACATGAATTCGGTGGATAGACATTTATCACCCACTTCCCCTACGTAACAAGTTTTGTACCTCGGTAGGGCCGAGTGCACTCCCTCGCGAAATAGGTTTTCATGGTTTCTACTATTTGGTAAGGCTATGTCTCAATTGATTGTTTTAGCGAGAGGTCATGTCAATTTATTATCTATCACGTTTTAAGTGAACTAAAGCGGTGAACTACGATAATTGTAATTGACACGGTCGATGAACTCGATTAGATGATGATGCATGTTTTAGTTATGGCGATTTAGCGATGCATGTGACATATAAATAAAATGCAAAACATAAAAATAAATCCTAGTATGGCCTTCCTAAAATAGAAAAGCTATTTAACTATTACATATTCGGAAACCAACTCCATTGGTCCCTTGAACTTCGGTTGTGGAACGCATGTCGAGGTAACACCGTCTTTATGTATCGCCATCTTGAAGAAATCCGTCTTTGGGAACTCCGAAATGAATAAAATTACATAATTTCCTATTATACATTTGTAACTAAAATAAAATAAATCTATTAAATTACAAAACGGTGATACGAGATCACAATAAAATTACAACCGAATCGATATTCCCATACATTTCGGGAAATACCAATTAAAAACTAAGGCCATACTAAGTAAAAATTACATAATTCAAAAACAATTACATAAATTAAAATAATGACAATCATAAAGAAAATGCAGCATTATAATATGTATGAGCATGCCCAATTTTATGCTAAATCGCCTTTAATTAGCCAATATCGTATATTACTCGGTTTTTACGGATTTGCGTGATTTCAACATTTTATAATCACAAAAATTACATAAATTCATATTTATGCATACGTTAATTACCCTAACCTCTTAGGACTCAAAATTTAGTCTTCACTAATTATTTGACCATAATTAACTCATATTTCTAAAATTTGTTCATTAATGGACTTAAAAATATAAAAATAAGCTATAAACTTCAAATAAATCACAAAATTTCAAATAAATTCAAAATTTGAAATTTAAACTTATGAACATTCTGAAAAAAATACCATGACACTTGATACGTGCATTTTATATAGTCTTTTTAGCCTATTTTATGCACGTATTTCTATGCTTTTATCGTAGTTTTATGCTACGAAATGCCCCGAATATGCTACTTTGTTGTATTTTGTCTTATTTGCAGGAATGAGCCAGAAAGTAGCGAAATCAAGTCATTTACCGTCTATTTTGCATGCATTTGGAGAAAGAGTAGATTTGGAGCGGGAATTATAGCTGTCTTGGGATGCGTGAAGGTGTTTCGGGAGCTAAAAGGACAAGTCAAAGTCAAATTAACGAGAATTGTAGCTGCTGAAGTCAATTATCACTCGATCAAGTGCTATTCTAGTCGATCGAGTGGCTTTAGGTTGAATAATCAGTCGATCGAGCCCTATTTCAGTCGATCGACCAGTTTCTTTGATAGCCTTACTCGATCGAGCAACCTTCTTGGTCGATCGAGCTGTTTCCTGGCTGAGTTTGCTCGATCGAGTACTTTCTCTACTCGATCGAGTGTACTTTACTACGGGTTGGGCTTTTTAGTCTAATTTTCCGTCATTAGGTTTAATCCTACCCCTAATTTCTTATAAATAGGAGTTAGGATGTCATTTGTATCCATCTCTTCTTATCCGGAGACACTCTAATTCTCCCTTTTCTTTCCCTTGTTACGTTACACTGTTACTTTGTTCTCTTTTCCAGATCATTAATCCGGTATTAATTCTTCCTCTTATTTCTTTCTCTTATTTTCTTCTTTAATTATTGTCATGTTTATTGTTATTTCTTTATCTCTCGTTTCTCCTTTTATCATGAGTAGCTAATTTCCCCTAGTATGTTAGGATTAGGGAAGCCGTGGTAGCGATGCTTTAACTGTATTAAATAGATTAGTCTTGCGATAGAATTGTATTAGGCAATTTAATTGTTATCAGGTCGAATGAGTGACATACAGGAGACCAATAATTTTAGTTAACCCCGACCTAGATCGAAAGATTGGAAGGGAAGGCTTGCTTAATTACAATAGGGTATTGCAGTGAGGGCGAAAGTTAAGTGTTTTACACTCTAGGGCGGTAAGGACCGAAAGGTGACGACCATAGCTCTTCTTATCAATAGTCTAATCGCCTTAATATTCCCGATATAATAGATCGATAGCGCCACGGTGGACCGACTCTTAGCATACTTCTTTCTTTTACTGTTAATTCTTTTCCTTTGCTTTAATCATTAGTATAGTTAAATCAATTCAAATCCCCCAGTTTCTGTGATACCCTGACAGACCAAATTAGACAGATAGATAGCAACTTAGCCTCCCTGTGGAGATCGACCCTACTTGCCGCTGACTTCGTTAGCAGTAATCTAGGTATTTTATTTTTGGTGTAGAAACGACCGCATCAAATTTTGGCGCCGTTGCCGGGGAGGCGACGCTTTTTATCTGTTTTATTTTTGTTTGTCTTTTCGCCTCAAGGGAAGACTAAGTACCTTGAGGTTGTTCTTATCTTTTTCTTTAGCATTGTTTTGATAGGCCTACAGGTTTATTAGACAGCACGAGGGAGATTATCGAAGGGAAGGCTGAGTACCTTCGATCCCTCTTGCCAAGATGACATCTCGTCTCCCGACCGATTGCTCAGTTTGAAGCCCAGGCTGAGAAACCTGCTAGTTGGGAAAGGAGGAAATCTTGGGGATGTGGTCCTGCTGAGCACAATGCAGCCGTAGTTGTGCCGCCACATCCACCTCATCAATGGCCCCGCAACAAGATCCTCGTGATGTAGAGAAAAAAGAAACCGCGGAGCTGAAATCCTTAATTCTGGAATTTGGTAGACATGTGGGTGCTCAAGTCACCGAAATTGCTTTGAGTTACTGATCGAAATTGCTCGGTTAACGGTGGGTTGAATGACCGGCAACCGAGAAGAGGTGTGCTTGACCGAGAGTGGTTTTTCCCATGAAGAACCCGCGTTGTCCGATCTTGAAAATGACTTCTATATTTCGGATGAAGATTTTCTATCGTATTTCCAGAATGCATGCAAGGATACGGTATGACGGGAAGAATCACTCGATCGAGTGACCTTTAATGGTCGATCGAGTGAATTTCGAAAGACAGTCCTCGATCGAGTAGTCTTCTTACTCGATCGAGTGAATTGCAGGAGGATGATGTTCGATCGAGTGATTTTGTTACTCGATCGAGTGAGGTGCGGAAGGAACTTGGTCGATCGAGTGAGCAATTTGCTCGATTGACTGAATTGGCCATTGATGGGAGCTTTTATTCGTCACTTGGGTTCATATTGGATGACGAGTTTGACGATGATGAGGATTACGGTGAACCTCCCTATTCACAAATGAGTCGGATACACTTGAAGCTGCGATTTACGGGGCAGATTCCACTGAGGAGGTAGATGAAGAAGCAGTTGAGACAGTAGTTGCTCCTAGCACGGATGAGGTGTCACATTCTTTTCTCAGTGATTCCATGGTTAAGAGCAACCAACCTGAGGTAGTAAACGGTAATTTTATTATTGTTTGTATGTTACCTCGTCTGATTCATGCATGTCCTTTTAATGCTTTACCCCCTCCCATGCGGACATATAATTTAACTGATTTTCACCGTACATGTCATCTCAAAATCGCTAATTCGAATTCAACCCATAATGTATTGACGATTGCTCCCGCGCTCCTTTATTTTGTGGATAAATTTAGGAGCGCCCATAGGAAATTTGTTCGGCTTAAAGAGTTAAACATTTTTATTTCCTATTTTGTTATTCCACTCTGGTGCTACTTACTGTTTTGTGTAGCACATGCGCAGCTATTTGACAGGTTGCTGCGCGCTTTGAGCTGTTTTGATCGTGATTAATTATAGAGGCTCGAAGAAAAAGAAGGTCGAGCTGGGACCTGACTGAAGCTAGCGCTACCCGGGAGGCAACCCGGCGATTTTATTTTTGTTTTTATTTCATTTCAGTTGTAATAAATGGTTTTTGAACCATAGACTTTATCAGTTGCTTGTCTAGTTAGTTTACGGGCTGTTTTCCATTGTGTTTTTGCGGTACACGCGAGATCCACTCGATCGAGTAGTTTCTCTACTCGATCGAGTACCTTTGTCGATGAATCCATCGATCGAGTGAAGATGTTACTCGATCGACCGCTGCTGCAGAATCGAAACCACTCGATCGACCTAGTTTCCATTCGATCGAGCAGTTTTTGAGCGCCCATTCATTCGATCGACCACTGTTGGACGGCCATCGAGTGTTTTTGACTTGGATTAGCTTCTTGAGACGGTTTTCCGGGCCTTAGCAACCTCCCATTTCATGGTCGGTTTGGGGAGGTCCCCTTATTCGCGCGTTTGTGAGTTTTCTGCACTTACTCTCTCTTTTTCCTTTAGTTTGCATTTCCTTTCCATGTTTGGGTACAATGGGGGCATTGTACGGTTTGGTTTGGGGAGGTTATGCATTCATATCTGTGTCTGCATCTTGTTTTTATTGCATTTCAGTTATCACGTTTAATTTATGTTTGCATTGTTGTTTATTTTTGTTAAAAATATAAAACTCAATAAAAATTTGAAAAATTGTTAAAATTCAAAAAATTTTCACGTTTATTTTAGCATATAGGTTGAGTCGGAACGGTAGATTTCCATGATGATATTGCACTACATTTGTCTTTTTGCTTAAGCCTTGCATTAAACTATTATCTTTTAGCTTTGTCTTTTGCATAATCTACGAGTTAATGTTTAATTTAGCTGAACGAATAGACTTGACCTGAAATTTTGGCAACCTACTTATAATTTCTAAGGATTTAGAGCCTTATAAACTGGTGTCATTCATGACCAGTTTCATGTAGGATTGTGAGTAGTTACTCCTTGCATAACATGTATCATTAATTTGCACATATATGAAATTCAATTGCTTTTTGCCGTCATACATTCGGGTTAGTGGTTGGTGTCACATGCAGGGAGGTGCTTACATTTTCCCCTTCTTTCATTTTTACCCATAAACTCCACATTAGCCAAATTTGCCAGTTGACCCCTAACTACATTCCAAATTTAGCCTGCCCTGTCAAGCTAGTTTAGATTGTTCTGCGGTATATTGTCTATTGTATCAAATGTTGGCGCGTATTCTATTGATTCGGAGTTGGTATTTTATGAAGAAAGGAGGTTGATGAAAAAGACGTGGAAAAAGAAAAAAGAAATGAAAAATCAAAAAAAAAATGATGTGAAAAGAAGAGAATCGAAAGAAAGAAAAAATAGAAAAAGAAAAAGATGTTGTCTGGTTGACGGTTTCTGCTCCTATGTTCTATCCGACATTATTTGAGGAGTGAGTTCAGTTTGGTTTGGTGAGTTTTATGCCAAATGAAGGGCATGTGCTTATTCCATAATTGCTTAAGAATTGGATGTTGATATATGGTTCTGTTTAGGTACTAGCTTGATCACCTATACCTCCACATTCCCATAATATGTTTTGCCTTTTCTTACCCATTTCCTCACTTTACCATATTTTTGTAAGCCCTCGGCTGTGACAGGACCTCGTTTGGTTGGAATGTGTGTACGGTAGTTAGAATTGTCTATCATATTAGTTGCATGCATGCTATGTAGGTCGTAGTTTAGGTGAGCGACTATCTCTTTTTCTCTCTTACATATATGTTCACCCTTTGCTTCATGAGAGAAAGAGTGACCGTGAGAGTCCATCATTAAAGGTCTTGCAAGGTCGACGGTTCAGCTTTATTTATAACATCTTATAACTCGTTTGCATTTGACTGTTTAGCTATAAGTGTTAGTTTGTTTGCATTAAATTGGCTTAAGTGGGCATTTGTAGCTAGCTCTGAGTTATTTTTCCGTTCCATTAGTGCATAGTTTTGAGTTTACTCGGGGACGAGTAAAAGTTTGGTTTGGGGAGATTTGATACGTGCATTTTATATAGTCTTTTTAGCCTATTTTATGCACGTATTTCTATGCTTTTATCGTAGTTTTATGCTACGAAATGCCCCGAATATGCTACTTTGTTGTATTTTGTCTTATTTGCAGGAATGAGCCAGAAAGTAGCGAAATCAAGTCATTTACCGTCTATTTTGCATGCATTTGGAGAAAGAGTAGATTTGGAGCGGGAATTATAGCTGTCTTGGGATGCGTGAAGGTGTTTCGGGAGCTAAAAGGACAAGTCAAAGTCAAATTAACGAGAATTGTAGCTGCTGAAGTCAATTATCACTCGATCAAGTGCTATTCTAGTCGATCGAGTGGCTTTAGGTTGAATAATCAGTCGATCGAGCCCTATTTCAGTCGATCGACCAGTTTCTTTGATAGCCTTACTCGATCGAGCAACCTTCTTGGTCGATCGAGCTGTTTCCTGGCTGAGTTTGCTCGATCGAGTACTTTCTCTACTCGATCGAGTGTACTTTACTACGGGTTGGGCTTTTTAGTCTAATTTTCCGTCATTAGGTTTAATCCTACCCCTAATTTCTTATAAATAGGAGTTAGGATGTCATTTGTATCCATCTCTTCTTATCCGGAGACACTCTAATTCTCCCTTTTCTTTCCCTTGTTACGTTACACTGTTACTTTGTTCTCTTTTCCAGATCATTAATCCGGTATTAATTCTTCCTCTTATTTCTTTCTCTTATTTTCTTCTTTAATTATTGTCATGTTTATTGTTATTTCTTTATCTCTCGTTTCTCCTTTTATCATGAGTAGCTAATTTCCCCTAGTATGTTAGGATTAGGGAAGCCGTGGTAGCGATGCTTTAACTGTATTAAATAGATTAGTCTTGCGATAGAATTGTATTAGGCAATTTAATTGTTATCAGGTCGAATGAGTGACATACAGGAGACCAATAATTTTAGTTAACCCCGACCTAGATCGAAAGATTGGAAGGGAAGGCTTGCTTAATTACAATAGGGTATTGCAGTGAGGGCGAAAGTTAAGCTGTTTACACTCTAGGGCGGTTTAAGGACCGAAAGGTGACGACCATAGCTCTTCTTATCAATAGTCTAATCGCCTTAATATTCCTGATATAATAGATCTGATAGCTGCCACGGTGGACCGACTCTTAGCATACTTCTTTCTTTTACTGTTAATTCTTTTCCTTTGCTTTAATCATTAGTATAGTTAAATCAATTCAAATCCCCCAGTTTCTGTGATACCCTGACAGACCAAATTAGACAGATAGATAGCAACTTAGCCTCCCTGTGGAGATCGACCCTACTTGCCGCTGACTTCGTTAGCAGTAATCTAGGTATTTTATTTTTGGTGTAGAAACGACCGCATCAACACTCATAATGTTCAAAAACGTAGGTTAAAAATTTCGAAATTTATCCGGAAAAACAATGTTGTGGTTTATCGGTTTTAACTAAATAATCATAAAAACATGTGAAAAATATATACATCAACTTTTCAATTTTAGATCTAAAAAAGATAATAAAATGCAACATATAATGTTTTTCCTTAGTCATAGAGTATGTTTTATTAATATTTCACTAATTAAGTCACTATTCATGCCATTTTTCTTCAAAAATCCATAAATCATGCAAAAAGACTTCAATATAGCCCATTATTTTACACACATCTTGTAAAATTGCATGTGACAACATACTAAATTTCTATGACCAGATTCGAAATTTATCTCATATTAACCTATTTTTCACTTAAATCTGATTTTAATAATGAAAAATCCATTTTTCGAGTATATGAAGTCCAAAAATTATGAAAATTTACAGGTCATCTCAAAATAATATATGTGACAACATATCCAAAAATCACTGGAAGATTTGAAGTTTAGCTAATTTTAGTCCAAAAATGACATTTTTACTCAAAAAATCATATTTTAATGCCATTATTGTATAATATGAACAATAAAAATCCGTAAATTAACCAAAATATCCTAAAACATTTTAGGACCAGAAATTTTAACATGCATGATGATTTTCGTGATATATCATAATAACACAAATTATACAAGTTTTATATGTTAATCTTTATAACTCGGAAAAACTTTTAACCGATTTGCATGCAAACAACCATGGCTCTTTATACCGATTGAAGGAAAAGTAGATCTATATACTTGACATATTCATATATGTTATATTTTAATTTGTCATAAAATTAATTAAATGATCTTATGCATGCAAACAAATGAACAATATAAAGAAAGATTCTTCATCTTACATTGGAATATTGGTTAATATGGGCACAAGAGAGATCTCCTTTCTCTCATGTTCTTGTGCTTTCCTTAGTGGAAGAACTAAGATCCAAGTATAGGATCTCTCCCAAGGATTTATACCCAAAGCTCACTCTTAATTAAATTAATATTATAAATACTAGTACAATATTAATCTTGTAGAAAATTGACCCAAAATAATTTGGTTTTCAACTCCCAAAACCGGTTAGGAGAAGAGAAGAGGAAGGTGAAATATTTTTATCTCTCTAAAAATATTTTGGTGAATGAATAATGAATATTCCAACAACAAAATGTTATGTATTGATAATGAATAATATAAGGCAAAAACCATTTGTTTTTCCTTGAGGAAAAACCGGACAAGAGGAGGGGAGGGGAGCCAATGCATGCTCTTATTTGTCTTCACAATGAACAATAGGTATGCATGGCTAGATTAGTAGGTAATCATCATGCCCTCCAATAATATAATCAACATAATATTAGCTTAATCTTCCTCTATTTTTCGGCACATATAGATAATATGGATTCCATATTATTTTTGTCAATTTGTCAATATGTCACATGTCACATGTCACATAAAATTGCTATGTATTTTTAACATATTAAAAATCAACGTATTAATAAAAATACGTCATATACAAAATCGACTTAGTAATTCGTAATTACTTGTACCAAAAATATTTTACCAATTATAAATCACAACAATTTGTATTTATAATAATTCATTCAATTTCAATTGTTTCCTTAAACAATAATTTCATCTGAGTAAAGATACAATTCAATTACTCGACCGTATCTTATTTTAATCAAATTTCAATGAGACACGTAAATTTTACTTCCAAAATCCTCCGTCAATTTCAAATAATTTAATTAACTCGTAACGTTATACGATTAATTAAATGATCAATTAAGAGTGTTGCCTTATAGGTATGACCTAGGGGATCAACTGATCACCACCGTAAATGCGACACAGTAATGTCAAACTCTAGTCAGCCAATCATTACCGATATATGTTGATCAGTTGACAGTAAATATTACTTCCCAATTGTATTCTTTATAATGAGACTTAAACATATGATCATCATGATCAACAGTCGTGATCGCATTATTGTCGGAGGACACATATTCCAACAGTATCCTTCTTTTATAAGAAAGGATTGCCTACGTATCCACCTGAAGAGGTAAAATCAAACCATGTTCGTAGTTCGGGTTTTTTTTGTTTGAGTGCAAATGGATGTTGCCTTTGACAGATCAAAGGGCATTCGAAACGGGCAAGGTGCCGAAACTTAGCCTCGATAAAACATGCAATTTCAAATCAGAACGCGTTGAGGGACTTGACTTGAAAGGGACAAGGTGGACGCTAGTTGTAAAACTAGGGTGAGGTTGTTGGTTGCTGTTTTAGCAAGAATTTGCACAAGGTAAATGTCCTACCAGGGAAGATTTAGTAAGGTAATCTAACTCAATGTTAATCGCCCGACTTGCTTTGATGATGCTGCCCTTATGCCTGTCGTGGTATCTTTTCAGGCTAGGCTTGTCAGTTAACTTACCCTGTGTTTCCCTCCTGCTTGATGCCTGACCAGGCGTTCTAATTGTCTTGCTTTAGATGTTTTTAGTCAAGGATTGGCCTTGAGTGTTGCCTGACTTATGTCTGATGAGTCAGGGTAATTCTGGGCCCAACAATTGGCCCTTATCTTCTTATTCCTTAATGGATCTGGCTAGGAATAAGGAGATAAAAATTCGGGCCAGGGAAGAAGATGTATAAGATTTTTTACCGGAAAGAGTTTGTGTTTGCTTCAACTTCTATAACGGCTAGTTTACCATAAATGAGGTAGATTCATCAAACCCTAGGAGAGTCATGATTAGGTTTGTCCACTTGCTTTTGCTCGTTTATTTTTGCGGCTATAAATATCTTGTTCCGTCTATCTTTGCCTTCATATTTCCATTCCTCAAACTATTCTTTCTTTCTTTCTTTCTCTAGAATTCTCTTTGCAATTTTGCCTCTTCTAAAAAAAATCAATCTTCAAATTAAAATCCGAAAAATGGCTAGGGGGAGAAGAAAGATAGCAGCATCTAAGGCTCCTGCTGAGGTTGAGAAAACTCATGTAGTTGTTGACGTTCGTGAAGTTATTCCAGAGGATGAGGTTATGGAGATTTCTGCTCCTCCAGAAATATTATCTATGACGCATGGGGGAGTTACTTATGCCCCCGTAAAGGCTTTGTCTGCCTCCTTCTCTGAGGCTAATCAGTTGAAACCTGCTTTCGAGCATTATTTGAAGGGCAGGGGTCTTCTCCCTGCTGAAGCTGATGTTTGGATTCCAGAAGGTGGTCCAGTCAGGGCTAATTGGTGTAGTCCTGGCTGGTTTTGTATTTTTGAGTGGGCGTTCAAGGGAGGCTGTCAACTTCCGCTCTCTTCATTCATGGCTGAGGTTATCAGGGCTGTCAGGGTTCCTCCTTTCCAACTTATGCCAATGGTTTGGAAGATTGTGCATTCTGTTGAGCAATTGTGTGCTAAGCACAAACTGGTCATCACTCTTGATGATTTTAAGAATTTTTATCACCTGAAGAACAACTCTACTGGTCGTTTTAATCTTCGAGTCAGGTCGAAGATGACTCATCTGATTACCAACTTTGATTCAGGGGATGATAAGGAATGGGCGTAGACTTATATGTTCATCAGGGCTGACTCCATTGCCCCTGATCTGGATTATCTTAGTTATCTTGCTGTCGAGGGAGGTAATTTCTTTTTCCTGTACTCAATTTTGGTTAGGGATAATTTGCTTTAATTTGTTAAAAATAGGCTGACTTGATTTGTCCTTGTAGTGGCTGATTGGGCTAATAATCCTGATGCTGAGGGATCGGCTGATCAGATTGTTGCTTTTATGGCGTTGCCTGAGGAGGAGAGAACATGGCCTGCTTGTCTAGGGCAAGCACCTATGCCTCATTTTAAGAAAGCCAAGTTGAGCACCTATAAAGCTGTTAAGGGCGCTAAAGCTTCAGGGGGTTCTTCATCAGGCAGTAAGTTTTATTGCCTTTTGCATTGTGGGTTATTTTGTTTAGACAGATGTTAATATTGCTGATGTAGAGCCTCGTCGTGTAGCTGTTAGGGCTTCTGCCAGGATTGCTAGCTTTGTATTATCCCTGGTGAAGGCAGGCGTTTCTCAAATTATAGGGGAGAAATCCAGGAGTAGTGAGGCTACAGGGAGTGATAGTGTGTTGTAGGTTCAGGAACCTATTCAACAGGCTTAGTTGGTGTCTCTTGTGAAGGTTATGGATGATGAGTCTGGTCGTGCTAAAAAGAGGAAGAGGCCTGATGAGTCTTCAGAGGGGGTTGATGAGATTAGGGTAGTTAGGCCTAGGCTTGATGAGGTCCAATTTGCCAAGGAGCAGATCCAGACTCATTCTTTTTTGGTTGATGATCCTTTTTATAAGTACCAGGCTAAGGAATATTCTGCTCGTGCTTTGGCTGCTATGTATCGTTCCAGGGATTGCGCTACTAACCTAGTTGCTATGTTGCAGGAGGTAATGAGCCTGCCTATCAAATTTGTTTTGGTTATGTGTTTTTTTGTTTTGGTTTGCCTGATTGGTAGTCTTTTTTGTAGAATGTGAATGACATGTTAAGGGGTGCCTGCCAGCTGGAATCTGTAAATGGTGGGATAGTTTGGACTGGGAGATGCAATGCCTGAAGAAGGATGCTGCATCTTTGAAGACAGATTTGGAAGTGGCTAAAACGGAGATTGAGTCTTTGAAGAAGGATAATGAGGCAGGTAAGGCACGGTTGGTGGTTGAGGCGTCAAAGCTGGGTTCTGCTCAGAATGCCCTGAAATCTCTCCAGGCCAAACTTGACACGGTTGAGGAAGAGTTAAAGGCTGAGAAGCAGGTAATGCAAGAGCAACTGAAGGTAAATGAGGAGTTGGCTGCTGAGAGGGACCTGGTGCAGGGTAGATACAAAGATGCTGCTCTTTACTTCTTTGGTAGGGGTCGTGTGGATGCTATGAAGGAGCCCATTGAAGTTAGGCCTTATTGGAATCCCGATCAGGAGATGGCTGACCTTAATGCCACTTATCCCTACCTTTACAAGTTGCATGCTGATGACGAAGTGGACTCTCCCTCGTCCAAGGAAAAGAGCAGTGAAGCTGGTGACGAAGAGGACAACGAGGAGGAGGAGCCTGTTGATGAAGGGATTAGCTATGCTACTGCTTCCAAGGCAGGCTAGTTGTCTTTGGTTTTTAGGGTAGTTGTTTCTTGTTTTGGCCCATCCAGGGGGGGATGTTCTCTGGACAAACAATTTTATTATCTTTGTCAATGTTTTGTCCTACCCAGGAGGGATGTTCCCTGGGCAATATTTTTCGTCTTGATATAATTTGAAGATGTTTTTTCTGGTTCCTTTGAATAGCTTGGTTTGAGTAAGTTGTACATGTAATAATGCATTTCGAAGTATTTTGTTAGAAAGATGCCTGTCAGGAGGGCTTTTGGCCCTCAATCCTTCTTAGAAAATCATGACTTTTTCGCCTGTCAGGAGGGCTTTTTAGTAAGAGGGGTGGTTGCCAGTTAGGGGGGCTTATGGCCCTCAGCCTGTCAGGAGGGCTTTAAAGACAAGTTGTCTGGTCTTTTCCACCATCATTCTTGTCTTTTTATTTTTTGTACTGATCTCAGTTTTTTGTATGTGTTTTTGAGTCAGGCAGGTAGGTGCCAAGTTTTGTGAAGCATTTCTGGGATGTTGTTCAGGTTGGATGGAGTGGCCCTCAATCCTGAACATTTGTTTAAGTCTGCGTGTAATGTACAGTTTATGGAGAAAAGGCGTAAAACAAGTTTTCAGGATTCAACATGATAAGAATTAAATAGGCAGGCATGATAGGGTTTGTAAAAATAAAGTCGGCAGGTATTCAGGCAGGGTAGTAGGCAATAAAAAAACATAGCATATGAAGGTCACATGATTGTACTCGGGGTTTTTTCATGTAAGACGTTAATCAGGCAAGATAAAAAGTAAATGATTTTACCTGATGTGTATCATAGGATATTTGGGTTTAAACATGGAATAGCTTTAGGTGGGAAATGTTCCAAGATCTGGGGATCATTTCTCCGTCCAGGGATTGTAGTCTATAGGCTCCTTGCCCCACTATTGAGTCAATTAGGTAAGGTCCTTCCCATGTAGGAGCTAGCTTGCCAGCATTTTTGTCTTTGGTGTTAGAGAAGACTTTTCGTAGGACCAAATCTCCTTCTTTGAATACCCTGATGTTCACATTTTTGTTGTAGCTTCTGGTTACTGTCTGCTGGTAGAAAGCTATTCTAATCTTGGCTGCATCCCTCAATTCTTCAGTCAAGGTTAGGCTGTCTTGCAATAGTGGCCTGTTTTCCTCTATGGTATTCAGGCTGCTTCTGGTGGTTGGTATGTGGATTTCTACTGGGATTACTGCTTCACAACTATAGACCAGGGAGTAGGGAGTTTGGCCTCTGGATGTTTTAGGTGTAGTTCTGCCAGCCTAGAGGACTAAGGGGAGTTCTTCAGCCCATCTGCCTTTTTTCTTTTTATTTTTTTCTTCAGGCAACTGATTACCACTTTGTTGCTGGATTCTGCTTGACCATTGGCTTTTGGGTAGCCTAGCATGGATGTTACCAGCTTGATATTCCATTGTACACAGAAAGCCATTTTTCTTTTTCCCACGAACTGGGTACCATTGTCACAAACTAGTTCTGAATGTATCCCATATCTACATATGATGTTGCGTTTGATAAATGATATGATATCCTTCTGCTTGACTTTCCTGTATGAGTATGCCTCTATCCATTTTGAAAAATAGTCGGTCATAGCTAGCATAAAGACTATCTGTCCAGGGGCTTGAGGTAGCTTGCCCACAATGTCCATTCCCCATTTCATAAACGGCCAGGGAGCTGAGATGGAATGCAGCAGCTCTAATGGTTGGTGGATGAATGGAGAATGGATTTGGTAGGCTCGCTTTTGGAGTTGTAAGCTATGCAGTCAGCTTTGAGGGTTGGCACTTGGCAAGAAGTAACCTGTCCTTAGAACTTTGCTAGCCAGGCTTCTGCCACCTTTGTGATTTCCACAACATCCATCATGGATGTCTTCTATAACTTGTTTAGCTTCACGAGGTTCCAGGCAACGCAGGTAGGGTCCAGCCTGAGACTTTTTGAACAACATGTTATTGATAATACTATAGGTGGAAGCTTTGATCCTAAGGGCCCTTGCTTCATTCTTATCCTTGGGAAGTGTTCCCTGTAAGAACCAATCATAATACGGTTTGGTCCAAGAATTTGTGTCCTCATTGATGGGACAAGTTTGGTCAGGTTTTTCAATGGTTGGTTCTAGCAGGTGAACAATAGGTAGTTTATCAAACACAGTAGGGCTGAAATTTGATCCCAGGCTGGCTAGGGCATCAGCCTGAGTATTCAAGTCTCTTGGTATTTGGTCAATGTCAAATGAACTAAATTTTTTGCAAAGGTTTTTGACGTAGTCTAAATAGAGGATCATTTTGGAATCCTTTGCAGCATATGTTCCTTTGACTTGATTGGAAATTAAAAGGGAGTCAGTTTTTACCTTGAGATTTGTTACACCAAGTTCTATACATACCTTGAGTCCAGCTATCAGGGCTTCATATTCAACTTCATTGTTTGTTGCTTTGAATTCACAACTAATAGCCTGAGCAATTAGGTCTCTATGTGGTGATTTTAGTACTAGTCCTAGGCCAGTTCCTCTCATGTTTGATGCTCCATCTATAAGTAAAGTCCATTCCTAGCCTGATTTATGAGTGTCTAGATGGTTGACCTCTTTTATGAGGTCCGGTTATAGATTGGGACTGAATTGAGCCACAAAGTCTGCTAATGCCTGAGATTTAATTGTTGTCCTAGGTTCAAAGGTTATATCATAAGTACTTAGTTGTACTGACTATTTTGCCATTCTGCCTGAAAGCTCAAGTTTTCTCAGGACAGATTTGATAGACAGGTTGGTCCTGACAATTATTGGGTGACTTTCAAAGTAGGGTCTAAGTTTAGTGCAGGATATAATTAAAGAAAGTACATATTTTTCAAGTAGACCATACCTTGTTTCTGCATCCAGGAGAATTTTACTTACATAGTAGATAGGGTGTTGTTGGCCTTCAACTTCCCTGGTTAGGACTCCACTTACTGCTGTTTCAGTGACAGATAAGTAAACCGTCAGGGGTTCTCCTTTGTTTGGCTTGGCCAATAATGGAGGAGTAGCTAGGTATTCTTTTAGGTCCTGGAAGGCTGCTTTGTGTTCAGGCAACCATTTGAATGACTTGTTCTTCCTGAGGAGGTCATAGAAGGATCTGCATCTTTCTGATGATCAGGATATGAATCTGTTCAGGGCTGCAACTCTTCCTGTTAATCTTTGGATATCTTTGACTGACTTGGGAGATTCTAATTCCAGGATGGCTTTTATTTGTTCTGGGCTGGCTTCAATCCCTCTCTTTGTCACCATGTATCCAAGGAATTTGACTGAAGAGACTCCAAAATGGTATTTGGAAGGGTTGAGCTTCATATTGAATTCTTCCAGGATCTTGAAGCTACTTCTAAATCTTTTACATGATCCTCAGCCTTTTTTGATTTAACCACCATGTCATCAATATAGACTTCCATCGTATCCCCTATTTGATCTTTGTACATCATGTTGACCAGGCGTTGGTAGGTTGCCCCTGCATTCTTCAGGCCAAAGGGCATTGCTATGTAACAATATATGCCCCTTTCCGTGATGAATGCAGTGTTTTCCTGGTCAGTTGGGTGCATCTTGATTTGGTTGAGCCCACTTGAGGCATCCATAAATGTCAAGAGTTCATGGCCTGTTGTGGCATCTACCATTGTATCTATATGAGGAAGTGGGAACGGGTCTTTTGGGCAGGCTTTGTTTAGGTCTGTGTAGTCTACACAGACTCTCCACTTGCCATTTTTCTTTTGTACCACAACCACATTTGCTAGCCATTCAGGGTACATGACTTCCCTGATCATTCCCATATCTAGCAATTTGTCCACTTCTTCATTAATAATAGAGTTGCGTTCAAGGGCAATCTTCCTTCTTTTCTGTTGCACAGGCTTAAATGATTTGTCAATATTAAGTTTATGGGTAATAATATTGGCATCTATACCAGTCATGTCAAAGTGAAACCAGGCAAAACATGAAGATTTATCTTTAAGAAAACTTACTATTTATGGTCTAATATTGTCAGGGACATCTACCAGTACATGCCTGTCAGGATACTCCGGGTCTAAAATTACTTGATTTGTTTCCATTTTAGTTTCTGCCACATCAGTGCTTCTGACAGGATACTGTAATTTCAAGGCGAGAGACTTACCTGTCTTGGAAGGTTTTAATGATTCAGTGTAACATTCCTGGGCAGACTTTTGTTCACCTTTAATGGTTGCTATTCCCCACTCTGTTGGTATCTTAACACACTGGTGGTAAGTGGAAGGTATACCTCTGACATTGTGGATGCATGGTCTGCCTAGGATGGCATTGTAGGATGACAGGCAATCCAGGACTCCAAATCTCTCATATGAGGAGGCTCCTTCCACGTATGTTGGCAGGTATATCTCTCCTAGAGTGTTTTTTATTTCACCATTGAATCCTACCAGGACATTTGATTTCTTTATGATCTGGCTTTCCTCAATATTCATTGCTTTCAGGACATCGAGCATTATCAGATTGACTGAGCTGCCCCCATCTACTAAGATTCTTAGAACACGTGCAGTTCCTATTTGCATGGTAATGACCAGGCCATCATGATGTACATCAGGGATTCCCTGCATGTCAGTATCATCAAAAGTAATTTGAGGTAAATTTCTGGGTTTAAAAGGAGATTTCATTTTTGACTCCCTGGCTATTTTCTTTGCAGCAAAGCTGGTCAGGCCGCAAATCTCATATCCTCCGTTGATGAATTTGACCTCGTAGATGGGTGGGGCTGGAGGCAGGTCACGTTGTGGTTTCTCCTGATCCTTCCTTGCTCCATTGTCTTCCCTGTTCTTTGATGGCATCAAATCCTTTAGATAGCCTCTTTTAAACAGGTATGCCACTTGCCTGCGTAGTCCTAGACATTCTTCAGTTGTGTGTCCTATGTCCATGTGGAATTCACACCACCTTGTTGTGTCTTTATTTGGGTTGGGGTTGTCTGTCTTCTTTGGCCACTTGACAATGTCTCCCATGTTGTTAAGCCTTTTGATTAATCCTGCAGTGTCAACAGAGAAGTTATATTCTTGAATAGGGGGATAAGTATAGTAATTACCTCGTTGTTAGTGTGCATAGTTGACTTCTGATCTGTCAGGCCTTGTATAAGAGGATGGCCTGGAACTGCGTCCTCTGTGATTGGAGCTTTTCCTTTTGGACTTGTCATATCCTGGGTTGTTGTCAGTGGCATCTGCTTTGAAACCTTTATCCTCTTCTAGCCGGATGTAGCCAAGGGCTAATGCCTGAACGTTTTCAAAGGTCTGGCAAGGCTTCATAGTCATTTCATCATAGAAATCACTATCCAGTTGTAGCCCCTGCCTGAAAGCTTCCACGGCTGTTCCAACATCACATCTTGGGATTGATACTTTTTCTTTGTTGAATCTGGTCATGAATGCGCTGATTGATTCGCCAGGCTTTTGCTTGATCTTGTACAAATCACTAGATCTCTTTTCAAGTTCCCTACTGCTGGCGAATTGGTGGTTGAAGGAGTTTACCAGGTCAGCAAAGGACTTGATGCTTCCATTTTGTAGATTTATATACCATTGTAGGGCAGGCCCATTCAGGGTTGTTCCAAATTCCTTGCACACGCAGACATGTCGTAGTTCACTAGGAATAGATGCTGCCAACATTCTTTGTTTGTAGTAGGTTACATGATTTTGTGGGTCTGTAGTTCCATCATAAATTCTCATTGATGGAACCACAAATTTCTTTGGTAGATCTATCCTTGCTATCTCATCCACAAAGGGCGAGTCAGCATAACTCTCTGGATTTGCTTCCTCAATGGGTGTGGGTACTCCAGGGATCTTCTCAAATCTTTCATGAAGCTTCTTGATTTCCTGGAGCATGGCCATCATGATTGTTGTGTTAGTTTGATCTGGGACAACCTCTTCATTTGGGATTTCTTATGAGTCTGTATCACCTTCTCCAACTCTCTGGATTTTGATGGAGCAGGAGTACCAAAGTTGGAGAAATCTATGTTCCTGATGATTGAAGAGAATGGCGTGCCAGGCTGAATTTTTAATTTTGAGCCCGAGGCTTTGTCTCATAGCCTTTGTTTCAGACTGGATTCCTGATTCCTTTAGTTTCATAACTTCAGCTTCAGCCTGAGCCATCTTCTGTTTTAGCTGTTCCATTTCCAACAATGTTATTGGGCGACAGCCAGTTGTTGTTCAATGCTATCTCCAGTCATTTTTTGTGATTTTTTTGTGTTGTTTTGGTTTTGGGTTTTGATTATTTGAGCTAGATGCCCCACGTTGGGCGCCAATTGTTTTAGCAAGAATTTGCACAAGGTAAATGTCCTGCCATGGAAGATTTAGCAGGGTAATCTAACTCAATGTTAATCGCCTGACTGGTTGAACAGATAAGAAAATGAGTATAAAACAATAACACGAAGATTTTATAGGTGGAAAAACCCCGGGGATAAGGGAAAAAACCACGGGCACCAAGCCATGAGGGATTATTACTATGATTTTGGTCTGCCTGACAGGGGATATATGTGTCAGGCAATATAATGAGTAAGGCTGCTTAACAATAATGGTAATGTTTCTAGTTCAACACAGATGAGTAAAAATGTAAGTGAATAGAAGAGTGAAATTGTGTTTCCCTCTTCCCTTCGTCATTTCTATTTATAGCAGCTTGTTAACGATCTTTTTGGGTTGTTCTTAGGGTTTCCTGGTAAATAGTGCTCGTGCCCTATTTACCCAGAGGTAGTTGTTTGACTTGCACTATATTCCAACCGTTGCCTTTGATTATTTCTTCTATATTTTTCTTTTGGGTGTTTGAATGGGTCTTCCTTGTTTATAAGGAATTGTTTTCACAACCTGACCGTGCTTTTCTTTGTCGCCAGACTTGCTTTGATGATGCTGCCCTTATGCCTGTCGTGGTATCTTTTCAGGCTAGGCTTGTCAGTTAACTTACCCTGTGTTTCCTTCCTACTTAATGCCCGACCAGCCGTATCAATTGTCTTGCTTTAGATGTTTTTAGTCCAGGCTTGGCCTTGAGTGTTGCCTGACTAATGTCTGATGAGTCAGGGTAATTCTTGTTGGAAAATTTGTCCTCAACAATAGTGCGATCACATGATTTAATATCATAATTAAATCTCATATAAAGAATATGTAAGGGTTGATTCATTTATATAGTCAACTGATCAACATTAATCGGTAACGATTGGCTTGCTAGAGTTTGACGTTACTATCGTAGGACGGCGGTGGTCAGTTGATCCCTTAAGGTCACACCTAAAGGATGATGCCCTAATCTGTAAAATTTATTAATTGTATGACGATACAAGTTAATCAATCCCTTAAAATTGAACAATTCATTAGTGAGAGAGAAAATTTATATCTTATTGTAATGGGATTAAATAAGATTTATTTTAGTAATAAAATGCTTTATTACTAAAATTGCTTATTGTTTGAGAAACAATAGAGATAAGAACGAATGGTTATTTATAATTACAAGATGTTGTGATTTATAATTATATGACCCATTTTATTTATGTGATCAAGTATCACTAGTCAATTTGTTGTATGTAATTTAATTAATTTATAAAATGATATTTATGTGATAAATATGCATTTAATTAATTAATAACATGTAATATACTACATGTGACATGTTGTGTGACAAGTGACAAATTGACAAAATAAAATGGTGGTTCATATTATGTGAATGAACCGAAATGGAGGAGGTATTAGTGGGTAGTGGTTATTTTATTTTATGTGATAAAAATAAAATAATGATGCCTATACCTAATAGCCTTACACACATACTCACTTGAGAAGAACAAAAGGTGAAAGAAAAAGACCATGCATGCCTTGGACTACTCCCTCCACCGGTTTTCATATACAAAAGAGGAGAATTTCTCCTTCTTTTGTATCATTCATTTTTCCTATTCACATGCAATATTTACACATGCATTTTTCCTCTCTAATCTGTCATCTTTCTCAAACAACTTGAGAAATGATGATCCAATTTCTTCAATCACATTACTAATATTATTAATGTAATATATGAGTATTAGTAATCAATTTTAAGGTAAACTACTAAACAAATATCTAGCACATATTATTTAGTAGAGATAAGGGATAATCTTGGGTGCAATCAAGAGGAGTGACTTCTATACTTGGAGTCTTTGGAGGATCATCCTAATACTCATAATAGCTCAAGAACAAGTGAAGGTAAGAGACCTTACTTGTGCCCACAAAACCGAAATTAACAATGTAAGGGACATTGTTTTCTTATAAATTTCTTATTTTGTTATGCATGCACTAGATCTAAAGAACAAATAATTAAGAAGTTAATTAGTTCATTATTAGAGGAGTCTAATAAGAGGTACATAAACCTAACAAGTGGTATCAGAGCATAAGGATGTTGTATGCATAATCGGTTATTATTTTTACGAGTTAAAAAGCTAAACATATAAAACGAAAAATTTATGATTTATACGAATAAGCCACAAAATAATTATGCATGTTATATATTCTGATCCTAAAATATTTTTAGGTCATTTTTATGATTTATGGAAATTATAGCTCATTATAATGATTTTTAATGATTTTATGACATTTTTATGAGTAAAATGAACTTTTATTCACTAAAATAAGTTAACCTAGACTACTAGCCGTGGTATTTTAGTATGACCTCAAATGAATATTTTATGTATTGCATGTAAAATATCATATTAATGTGATTAATATTTCATGATTTATGTATTTTTAGTGTAAAAATGGCATAAATGGAGGTTAAATGACTAAAAATGGTTAAACATACTCTCTGACCTTGAAAATTTTATATGACCTCACATGAATATTTTAAAAGTTGTGTGTAAAATCTAGTATTAATTGGATTAATATTGCATGATTTATGATTTTTATAAGATAAAAATGGAGTAAAAGAGGTAAAATGGTTAAAAATAGTTAAATATCGAATTAGGCCATAAGATTTTAATATCTTGTCACATGCATAATTTAGAGAGTGTATATAAATTTCGAGATTAAATAATCTCATTTAGCATGATTTATGAATTTTTAGTGTAAAAATGGCATAAATAGTGACTATTTTAGCATAAATAGGTAAAACGAATTGCATGGTATGAGAAAATTATTTTAGGTTGCATAAATATCCCACTAATTAGATCTAAATTTGTAAAATTGATTGGATTGATTTATGTATACTTTAGATGTTTTATGAGATAAAATCGATAAAATGCAACTATATTTTCTCAAAATTAATTCGAAAATTTTAACCATAATTTTTGACATTATGAGTGTCATGGAAATATTCCAGAATGTTCAAAAATTTAAAATTCAAATTTTGAAACTATTGTAATTTAATTTGGATTTATTTCATATATATTATGATTTTAAGGTCAAATATGAGCATAAAAATTAAATCAAGTTGAATTATTGTCCAAAAATTGAGTGATGACTAATTTTAAGTCCTAAGAGTGTTAGGATAATTAAATTGAACTTAGATGTGATTTAAGTGTTAATTTGTGATTTTAAGAAGTTATTATCACGCATTTCCATAAAACCGGGTTATATAAACGATACAAGTTAAATAGGGCGATTTGGCACATAATTTGGCAAGATAGACACATATTATAATGCTACATATTTCAATTGTTGAATGTCTTTTATTTATATAATTTTGAATTATGTAATTTTATCTTAGTATGGCCTTAGTTTTAATCGATATTACTCGTAAAGAAAGAAAATATTGATTCGGTTGTAATTTAATGTGATATCATATCACTTTTATTTTATTTTACTTGTTTTTCCATTTTACAAATGTATAATAGGAATAGGTTTGTATTTTTATTATTATTTGTAATTATGGAGTATCTTCAAAGACGGTGCCATTCGGAAAGGTGATCCGATGAAGACGGTGTTCTTGGGAGGCGTGCCACTTGAAGATTCAAGGGACCAAAGGAGTTGGTTTCCGAATATGTAATAGATTATTTGATTTTCTATTTTTAGGAAGGCCATACTAGGAATTTTCATTATTGCTTTGCATTTCTTTCAATATGTTACATGCATTGCCAAATCGCCATAACAACACATGCATATCATATCGTGTCATCGACCGTGTCAATTATAATTATCGTAGTTCATCGCTTTAGTTAACTTAAAACGTGATAGATAATAAATTGATACGACCTCTCGCAAATTAATAATTGAGAATTAGCCTTACCAAATAGTAGAAACCATGAATCCCAATTTCATAAGGGAGTTAATCCGGCTTCACCGTAATACAAACCTTGTTACGTTGGGTAAGTGGGTAATAAAATGTTATTACATCGAAATTTGGATTGAGCTCAACTGAAGTATTCGTGACCGTAGTCGCATGTGTTCTGGGCTAAAGATGAAAATTAGAGTAATTTTTATCGACCGAGAGTTCTAGAAGTAGAATCGATTAAGTGGTTAATCCACCGAGTTATATTAATAAGGGATGACTCGGCTCACCGTACCCGTATTAATATGAATTTGGATCTCGGAATCATTTATGATAGTTGGGTAGAGGTCACTACATAAATGCTCAATAACTTGTTTAAATTGATTACAAGTATCATTAAAACGATAAATATTAATTATTTCCTTCATTTCCGTTTTTGTAGTTAATTATACGCAATGAATTCATCTAACACTCCTACACTAATCACCATTGATTCATGGCTCCAATCATTCGATGAAAAATGCTCCAAGTATGACAATGATACGATTAGAGAATTACGCGTTGGCATTGGTCATGATGGAAATTTTTGCTTCTTTACCACCTCCACACCACCCACTCCAATATTAATGCCCACCACTTTGGTAAGAAAATCTTGTGAAGAAAATCTCAGTAAACCAAGGGCATCCTTGTTTGAAGAAACAAGGAGAAATATTAAATTCAGTGGGAGTTCTAGCAAGAGTGTCCTTGCAACTGAAAGGAGTATTGGTATTAATAAAGGAAAGGCAAAGATGGGTGAGAAACCGAAACCTGATAATGAATTGGAAATGGATAGTGGGACTACCAAAACCAAGACCAAGAAGGGTGCCCAATCCTATGAGGAATGTCATTATTGTAATGTCATGGGCCATTTGAAGCGAAATTGCCCCAAGTATTTGGGAGATATCAAAGTTGGACTTATTACTCCAAGTGGGACTTGGAAATGTGGAAAAGCGAAACAAGAGTGATATGAATCTCCGACAAGGAAATGGAGCTAGGGTAGCCGCCACTTCAAGAGGGACTTATGTACTTGTTTTAGCTAAAAGCTTTGAGTTGTAATCTACATAATTTTTATTATGTACCCACTTTGTCTAAAACATTATTTCCATTTCTATGTGAGACATGAAATGATTTATTTTTGTTGAAAATAGACATGGCTGTGAGCCATGTCACTTATCTTAATGATATACGTGTTTTAGACACTTCCAACTCAAGCAAAGATATCTACATAATACGATAAAAAAGACTCAAACAAGTAATCCAGATTTTTTATACATTTGGCTTTTTCGATTAGGTCACATAAATGAGAAACGCATTTAACGCTAGTGTCGACTAAAATTATTGGACCATTTGATTTACAATCATATGAGATATGCGAATCTTGTCTCCTTTGCAAAATGATTTGCGCTTCCTTTAGTGGTAAAGGGACATGAGCAAGTGATTTATTGGGACTAATACATGCCGATGTATGTGTTCTAATGAGCATCACCGCAAGGGGAACTTATGACTACTTCGTCACTTTTACCCGATGATTTAAGTATATATGGGCATATTTACTTCATCAAATATAAAGTGAAGCATTTGAGAAATTTGAAGAATTTTCTAAATGATGTAGAGAAGCAATTGACAAAGTACTAAAAGCATTACGATCCGATCGTAGTGGCAAATATCTAAGTAATAAATTTGATTTATTAAAGATGGATTATGACCTAATGTCACTACCCATAAGATCAAACTAATATGAGTCAGTTTGAGTTGTTGAACTCAATTTTGGGAATTTACAACCCAAAATAAACACGTAATTCTAAACGGATGGTCAACTATGAGATACCTAAAATAGAGAGTCTATTTGACAAATCACATGGATCAGCCACGCATATGACATGAATCAAACTGCCATAATAGAGATGGTATTTTTATGTGCTAACATGTCAATCTAGACAAACTTCCTAATACTCCACCATATATATGTTTGTTACTCACAAAGCTATCTCTTAAGAAAATAGGTGTATTTCTAAGAGATAGAGTGGGAGTAGATTGTAACTAACAAACATGTCTTATAGTTAAAGTGTTACTTTGTGAAAGTAATGGAACTATAATCTATAAAGATAGAGTGGGAATATAGCTCAGTGGGAGTTTAGCACACATGTCTTGTTGTTAAAATGTTGCTTTGTGAAATTAATGGTATTGTCCTAAATCGACTTTGTTACATACGAGTCATAGCATTACAATCGAAAGATAGTTACTCAAAGAGTAGATTTACTTAAAGGCGAGGGTCTCCTTAAGGTAAATAGAGCTTTAGAGTACTCAAATGCATAAGATTGACATAAAGATGTTGATCATGATAAATTATGTTAGGAATTGCCGCATTTCATTTTAATAAAGAATGGCAAAATAAAAAATTCACTTTTATAAAATGGGAATTTAGAGAAGGATGTGTTTGGAACACAAAATCTTAGATGAAGATCTAAGAATCCTAACATATTATGCGTAGCTTTCTTAAGTGATCCTAGAATAGTCTTAAGCAAGCATTAAAGTATTATACTTTTCATTTATGTGATAATAGTGAATGGTTTCATTCACGTGATTGAAGAATCATGATTATACATAAAGTTAAGTGGGAGGTAGAATTGTTTCTCCATGTCACTACTACAAATACAGGCTATAACAACGGTAAAAAACCGTTGTTATATAAAAAAGCGGACGTTGTTAAAGCGTCCGTTGTAAAAGGTTTTAACAACGGTTGGTTTTCTTAAGGAAACCGTTGTTAAAAATATTAACAACGGTTTTAAGTATAAAAACCCGTTGTGGAAAGTGTGACTCAATTTTGGGGGGAAAGTTATAACAACGGGTTTTAATATACAAAACCGTTGTTATAACTAAAGACAACAGATTGTTTGTAAATAACCGTTGGTTGTTTGTTCTTAAAAAATAAAAAAAAATTAAATTAAATATTACTAGATGCATGCAAAATTACGGCCTGTTATAATTCCGATGCATGCATTATTACTGACATCACTGTGCATATGAACGGACAATATGGAATGAGAAGGGTTAGTAATAAGATTTGAAGCACCATTGAGAGATATGATGATGATTATGCATGGCACAACTTCCTAACATATATATTAATTAAAAAACAACTCAACCCACACATTGCTTAGTATAAATACATTGCATTATCTCAACTAACATTTCCATTATCTCAATATATACATCTCCAAACCCTAACTGCTAAAACAAACTCCAAATAAATAACCCTACTTAATCTTTCAAAACAAACTCCAAACTCCAACAAAATGAATGATTTCATCCTTAAGACTCTTACTATGATCGAGAACAACAATAGTTTTATCCGCCGGTTGCTCCATATTGAGGAAAGTTTCAAGAGCTACCTTGCGGATGCTCGATCCGTACTGAAGGACGCCAAAGAAGATGGCTTGACGGAGCAACAGCAGTTGCAGCTATATGACGATATAGCAACTGCTGAACGGAACCTCCAAATAGCCAAGGAGGAGAGGAACGATATGATAGAGGAGAATAAGATCCTCTATGAAAATATAAGAATTGCATTTTTATTAATGTAATTTTTTTTTTAATTTATGTATATATATATATATATATTAATTATGTTTATCTTGCTTCTTCATCTTGCTTCTTCATTGTTTTACTAACTAATTATGCGAACAATATTTAAACAAATAACATAATGGTCGATAAAAACACATACATGCAAAAGAAATAATTAGAAAAAGAAAATAATGACGATGAAACTAACAGTGACGGCGAGATGTACCTGATAAATACAGAACGTAAGAGACGATGAAATCAACAGTGACGGCGAGAAGATAAAGCGACGATGAGAAAGAGAGAAAGAGAGAAAGAGACGATGAGAAAGTGTGTGTTTTGTGTTTGTGTTTGTCTGCTGTGTTTGTGTTTGTGTATTAAGGGTTGTGTTTTATGGCTGCAGCAGACTTGTGTTTGTGTGGTTTATAGTATGGATGGTATTGACAACGGTTATTAAACAACAACCGTTGTCAAATATTTTTTACAACGGTTGTAAAAAACACCCGTTGTCAAATATGTTTTAACAACGGGTTACAAAAGTAACCGTTGTGATTACTTTTCACTAACTTTGCGCAAATTTTGCGCCAAATTATTAACAACGGTTGTGCATGTGTGACCCGTTGTTAAAACTAATAACAACGGTATTTATAACCATACCCGTTGTAATTAAGTTTAGTAAAATTCGCTCCATACATTCTACAACGTCTATTGTGATTTTCGTGAATAATCGTTGTTAAAAGGGCGTTGTAGTTGCCTGGATTTGTAGTAGTGTGTCTAATATGTTGATAACATATTACTTATTAAGAATAATGTACCAATGCTCTCTTCTGTAAAAGAGTGATTGAAGACTTGGAAAAAGGTGCAAAGTATTCTAGATTTTTGAATCTATGAGAGAGAATATTGGCATAGAATTGAGAGTCTTATGAGGATAAGATCTTTTATATCTGTTGTACATCAACAAGGTTGAATAGGCTATTCATGTTGATGGAAGTGGAATTACTATGATGGAGTCATAGTCATTCACTGAACCTATTAAGTTGTTGATCACATGTAATCAATTGCTAATGTTCCCACCATTAGAACGATCATGTATGCCAACAGACGCACATGCCATGATGTGATATATGCCTAGGGCATGATAAGTCAATAATAAGATAATTCCCGTGATATAGCTTGTGAAAGCCTTAAAGAACAATTGAAGACTTGTTCATATGTTTGGATGATAAACTAAGTTAGGTGTTGAAGGGTTGCACAAATTTAGTTTCCAAACTTAAAGGGATTTGTTGAAATCCTAGGATGTCTTATTGACTAAGTAGTAAGAGACTAAAAAGGTGTTTTAGTTTCGCGCATTGCAAAATTCTACAAAAGGAATCTAAGTAAATTGTGATAAAATGGTCAACGTAGGGATTAAGGGTGAATCCCTCTACAAATAACTTTATCACAAGTTATGAGATAACAGTGGGAGCATCTTTCAAGTTAAAGAGTCCAAGTCTAGTAAGAAGACTAGACAAATACTTAGAGATAAATTCAAGTTATTAGAAATAACATTGAATTGAAGGAAATAGCAATTGACAAAGTTGGAATATATGGATATAGGTGTAGATACCTCATTTCTGCACCTCTCGCAAACCACCCGGTGATGATTGGGCCGCATGTTTGCTACGCGGAACGATTTGTGACAGTTCGTAAGTTTATCGTCAAGTGATTGCTCAAACACTCGTGTCTACCTCATGGTCGTCATCTAGGTGTCATTACGGTCGTTTTGGCAGTAATTAGAGTTCATTTGGAGTCCGGGTCGAAAAACCGTCTTCATTTCCTAAAACCGTCAAATCCCGAGTCAAAGCAATGTGCTTGTCTACCTAAGGTTAGGATGTCATAAATGTTGAGATTATATCTCATTTTGAGTCTCATGTCACTTCATTAGGCTAAACTTAAAAGTTTACATTACAAAATGTGCATTTCATTTAGCTAAATGACAACCCGACTTTTAGGCCCATTTTACGAGGTCATAACGACTTTTTTGGGTCAGGCCTATTTCACTGAAAGTTCTAGATCTCTTTCTTAGCTTTCTAATGCCACCGAAATCACCTTAATCCGAGTCTTGTAGAGAAAGTTATACCTAAAATACGACAGACTATCAAACGCGCTTTCTTGCGCAGGAGGAACCCGCTGAGGAAAGGACGCAGCAAGTGCTGCGCCTCTTCCAAGGGACGCAGCTCTGCTGCGCCTTTTCCTCAAGGTTTTCTTTTTGTCCAAGTTTCCGTGTTTAACCTAAGTCGGTTATTTCCGGATCTTTCTCTCCTTTCCTAAACCCTAATTCCGTGATTAGTATAAATAGGAGCCTTCGCTCCTCATATTTCTCACGCGAGTGTCCGCCCTTCTCTTCTCCCTTTGCATTCTAGACCTTTGTTCTTACTTTTTGGCGTCTACGTGCTTGAACATTCGACCACGTAAGCTCGGATCCTTCTGAGTACCAGCCTCGTTTGCATGACCGACCAATTTGACCAACTCCACATCAATCAACTTAATTAATCTAATCGTTTTCCTCTTACGAGGGCACTTTCATATTTGCATTATAGTTCGAGTCGAACATCGCTAATCGATAACTTAGTCCTTCTCGTTTCGTCAAACATGTAAGTCTGAGGGTGTAAATCCTTCTTTTATTTATTGTTATTTATCTTTTTGTATCATCTATTGTAAGGTTTATGTCGAAAACACCTTGTTAAAACCGATTTCTAAAACCCCTTGTTAAAAACCCTTTTTACGGATTTTCAGAAGATAGACCGTCGAGAAAGAACGCAGCAACTGCTGCGCCTTTTCGAAGGAGCACAGTTCCTGCTGCGCCTCTTTGTGAGGCTGCCGCAGTTCCTGCTTCCTTTCTTCTTCCTTCGTCCTCTGTAATTCGTTCAAGTTTTTGTTTGTTCTTCAATTCTTTGACATAATAGCTTATAATCTCACATGTATATTAATCATCATCATTAACATGTTTTATCCATCGTAAATTCGACTTAAATCCCTTATAATCTCATATTTACAGGTTTTCGTCATTAAATTCAATCCGGGTTGTAGAAATTCAATTCGTTCATATTGAGTTTCTATAATTCACCTCTTTGATATATTTTCATCTGTCTTTTGTCATGTTCGTCATTAATTCGTCATTAATTTATCATGTTTAGTTTATTTCATTCACTCATGTCACTAATCAATCATTCGTTCATGTAAATAATTTGTTTGCATCCGTCTCATCCATGTTTTATTGCTTTTATGACTTATTCACATGTAATTAACCTATTAATCACTTCTATCCGAGTAAATATATTAATCAATCCTTAAATTAACCCAATTAACATTAACGATTTGCAGTTCCGGCTTCACAGCCAGAACTCACCCTTGGAACAGACGCAGCAACTGCTACGCCTCTTCTAGAGGGCGCAGTCCTGCTGCGCCTGTTCCAGGTTGAATTCTGTCTCTGAACTCCGTTGTTGCTTAACATAGTTTAATTAGCTTACGTATAATCAACTATTATCCGTATTATCACCTTCTGACTTGTTCGTTAATTCTTTCTTTTATTCTTTTTCTCAAATTATCCGTTTAAAAGGTATTTTCGACATAAATCGCCTAATCCGTTGTAATTATTGTAATTTTCGTTTTCGTAATTTTCTTATTATATTTATCATTATTCCTTGTATCATTTGTATGTTCTCACATGTAATTGAACATTAAATTCTACTTCGACCCAATTGTTTGCTAATTACTTGTTCACCGACTTAGTCTAAATCTTCACATGTTAGGATTAAAACGTTGGATGTTGCATTACATGCATATAATCGACGATATATCAAGTATAGACGATGTCCCTAATCATTAGTAGAGGCCGCTATCGAGGCGGGCGGGATTAGGTGTTCGATCAAAAGAGCTTCCTAATACGTACCCTCACCCTTTACTCCAGATCTCTTTGAACATCCGTGTTCATTGGCATCCACGAGAGTCATTCTAGACATAGAATGCTAAGGCTAACGATTGCTTAGTGTTCATGTCACTACTTTGTGTCTTGACATGACACGAGGTATTCGAACGGTTCCAATTTCCCATAAAAATTGGCGGCGACTCCAACACAAATGCAAACGCTTGTTTCCCAAGCGCCCCCGTGGGCCCCGCTGTCCACAGTTTGGCGACTCCGCTGGGGATAATACACTTACGTGTTGCCAAGGGTGAAACTTGAACAAGGTTAGGGAATAATTTGTACAAGACAATTGTCGGTTTTCATAACCCGGTCTTCCTAGACCGTTTTATTCGGCCTTCCTAGGCCCAACCTAACCCATTCGACCAATCGTCCCGTCTAAACGGTCCTAATTCTTATTTGGGCCTAAGGATGGATAGCGATTGACGTCATCCATACCATGGTACTTACTCTTGTTTGTATCAAGGACTTTCACTACTTGAGGAAATGGACTAGGAATCGGCCTTACTCTTGTTTGGTACGAGCCTCTCCACAGACCCCGGGTTTGATTGTTCGGTATGGCAACCCACCCTTTAAACCAAAACCCTTTTAAATGCACTCAGCATCCCGTTATAATGCTTGTATAAATGTTTGTACCTTACGTGATCACCATTTCTAAACAAAACCATGACGATTCTTGTAAAAATCAAAATCCTTCTTTTAATCAAAATTTCGAAAAAAGGCCATTTGATTAGCGCAAAACCCAGTCGAAACTCTGTCCTTTTGTCAAGTCAAAATCCGGGTCATAAGCCCATTTCAAAACCTCACTTCGAGTCCACTCCTACAAGTACACTATAGTTGACTAGGATACACATTTTCAAAATTTTCGTCCTTTCTTCAAAGCTCACTCAACACAAGTGGCATACACCCACTTCACGAGTCAAAACATTTCTTCTTTTAGCAAGTGTGTTAGAATGGCCGATCGTGCTTTGATTCATCATCGATCTCTTATCCAGTTTTCAAGATGCCTGGATCCAGCGAAACAAACCTCCACCAACTTCAAGATGGTAATGATCGAATCCTAGCCGCGCTAGCCCAAATCCAAGTTACCCAAGACCAAGTCCATGATCGCCTTGAAATCATTGAGGGCTGGATCTATGCCGTAGAGGGGAGGTTGCCTCCTCATGAAAGTGAAGTAATAGGTGACTCCGCGGATGAATCCAGGGATGAAAATCCTCCCATGGAACTAACTGTAGCCGAGAAAAGACTCCAATACTTAAAGGAGCAATTGATGTACCTTAAAGGGGATGACATTTATAGGGAGAATAACCGCAACTACGAGGCCGTCATTTCCAAATTGCCAACCAACTTCAATATGACGGATATCCCTAAATTCAAGGGGCACGAAAACCCTTTGAACCACATCCGTGCCTTCAAGGATTACATGTCTATCATAGGCATCAAACCCGAGATGTTCTTAAGGATCTTTCCTTCATCTCTTGACACCATCCCGAAGCAATGGTTCTACTCCTTAGAACACAAAAAGGTTGCTACTTGGGAAGATGCCGCAATCGAGTTTGCTAAGCAATATGCGGATAATGCCGAGATCCAAGTTAACATGCGCACTCTAGAGGTTCTTACCCAAAATGACAAAGAAGGATTCACCGACTTCCTAAGTAGGTGGAGGTAGACTAGTACCCAACTAGTTGAACGCCCAGATGAGGCTACCCTTGTGGAGAAGTTTGTGGATAATCTCAAACCCATTTATGCCAACCATTTGAGATACCAAAACATCAAAACTTTCAAGTACTTAACCGTACTAGGGACAAGGATTGAAGATGACATCCGTAAAGGGCTCTTGTCCAAAACGGTAGGTCGAGGATATCAAGGCTCAACAAGTCATTCATACGGCTCCACTAGCAAGACCGATGAAGTTAACCTTCTCGAGCCATCCAAGAAAAGTACCCCACCAAGGAAATCCACAAATCTTGGGGACACTTACTCCAACGCTCTAAAAAGGTTAATGAAGCAAGGCAAACTTCAACCCATTGGACCTACTCCAGAACCCGAAAGGAAATCCAAGTTCTGGGACGAGAACTCGTACTATGAATACCATAGGGGCAAGGGGCACGACACAGAAAAATGCTACAAGTTGAAAAATGTGCTTCAAGACATGATTGAAGATGGTCGACTACCAATACCGCCGGGAGATAAACCCAACAACACTCAGAATCCTCTTGGAGTTCTAGTGATTACAAGTAACGAATGTACCTTAGATTGTTCACGCCTCATTTCTCCAACTGAAGACAAAATCCATGCATTCGAAAATGAAGGGTTCTACTCTACTATCTCCCCTACCATTTCCGACTTCATCACATGGGCAAGGAGTGTGGATAGACAAGTTTGGGAATTAGAAAACGTGGTGACAACTTTACGTGATCCCAACGCAACACCCAAGAAGCGTATGCCACTAATCTTCTCTCAAAACGCTACTATGCAAGAAATAGTCGCCGTGGTTGATAAACTAGTCGACCAAATCATACGACTAGAAGATGAAATCATGAGAATGAGGGAACTAGCTACAATCAATAGAGTTTGGGCCGATGACGATGAGGACGAGTACCTCATCGAGAACTCCCTAGTCAAAGAAATAGTCCAAGATGGTGAAAACCAAGATGTGGACCACCTAACTCATTCGGGACGTCCATACCAAAACACTACTCAAAATGGTCCAACCAACGTTATCACACCAAATGACAACGAAGATAACTCCACCGACCATTTGCTCAAACAATTACAGAAGACAAAGGCTGATCTTTCAGTCTGGCAATTAATAGCGAGCTCATTCCCACATCGCCAAGCTTTACTGCAAGCTTTGGCCCAACTAAATGTAGCACATAACTCGACACCCGAAGATGTAGTCAACCTGGTCTTCCAAGAATCACCAAAGCTAAGTAATCCTATTACTTTCTCAGACGAAGATTTGCCACCTTTTGGCGCTAGTCACAATCTAGCTCTTTACATCACTGTAATTTGTCTAAAGAAGAATGTCCCAATGACCTTGGTAGATGATGGCTCCGCGGTCAATGTCATACCCCTCAAAACGGCATACAAATTAGGCATGAAAGAATCGGATTAGACCCCTACCAATCAAGGTGTGCGTGCATATGATGGTACACGACGAAAGGTGGTAGGACTTGTTAACCTAACCATAGCCACATGGCCAATTGAGCGAAAGGTTAACTTCCAAATAGTGGACATCGAAGCTTCCTTCAACATACTCCTAGGAATACCTTGGATTCACGCTTCCAAAGCGGTAACATCCACCCTTCATCAAAAGATCAAGATCCCACTGAATGACAAAGTAGTGACGATCACTTCGTCACCCATCAAGGCAATAATCGAAAAGAAGTCGAACAATCAAGTCCTTGCAGACCCAGTATATGAACTTGGGGGTTTCCAAAGCATAAATGTCATAGAAAGCGAATTGGCACCCTTATACTATGATCCCTACTCCAACTTGGTGGTCAACCACATACTCAAAATCAAGGGATACTTCCCTGGAATGCCTTTGAACCCTACCCGAAGAAACACCTTCGCACCATACAAGGAAGGCAACTCAAAAAGGATACCACTTGGACTAGGGTACAAACCCACTAAAGAAGAGGTTCTCGAAATGCTCGCTCAAGTCCAAAATCGTAAACATGTAGGAGTCCAAATGCGACCCTATCTCCCTACCCTAAATGGGTACTTTGTTGAAGAAGGAAGTCTAGAACTCTTTCACGGATTTCCCGAGCCTTGGCATTATCTCGAGAAGAAGCTAGCCGGAATCGAGATCTTTCACGATTGCTACTTCATCCCTCCAGAAACGGTTCCTACCGTCAAAACCCGTCAAGCACCTTGCTTAGACGAACAAGCTGTTAGTCTATTGTTCGGAGAATATCGATTTGTTAGGGCCGCGCAGGATGAGATCATTACCATGATACTTCAAGACGATCGTTTCAACCCCACCGCGTTAATCACAGAAACCAACGCAAGTCAGCAGAAAGGATGGAGAAAATAAATCAAGTGGACCAACAATCAAGGAAGACTCTTCAAGCTCACCACTGGAGAAGGAGAAATGTTCAAAGGAGAACCAGAAGACGATGAGTTCGAGTCGGAGTCGGAGTCAGAGTCGGAGTCTAGAGAAGTCATTAGAGAGTCTCCTCCTGTCGTCATTCCCATTCCCTCTATTTCTCCTAGCTTAGCCTCGAGTAGTCACAGTAGTTCGGGAAATGTCCCAACCACTGTCCCTTTGCTGCCACTGACCATGGATCAGATGGCTTCTTTGTTTCAACTTTACTCAAACTTTAATATGAATAAATCAGGTTCTGCTTACTCTTTGTGTTATCTTGAGTGCAATTCTGTTTACGATGATACTGAGGATGACCAAGACCCAGACTCGATCGAAATACCTCCCTACGTAGCCAAAGAAATACTACAGGAAGAGGAAGGGGGACCAGTAATAGAGGACACCGAACCCATCAATGTAGGAACCGAACTAGAACCCCAAGAACTTAGGATAGGGACTACCTTGAGCTCTACCGAAAGGGCCGATTTCATAGACCTCCTAAACGAGTTCAAAGACGTTTTTGCTTGGTCCTACAAAGACATGCCAGGGATCGACAGGGATATCGCCGAACATAGAATCCCGATTAAGCCAGGTTTCAAACCTGTAAAACAGAAGCTTCGACGAATGAGAACGGAATGGGCTCTCAAGATTAAAGAAGAAGTTGACAAGCAATTCAAAGCCGGGTTCATCAAAGTTTCCGAGTATTCTGACTGGGTAGCCAACATAGGACCTGTACCCAAAAAGGATGGGAGAATCCATGTTTGTGTTGATTTTAGGGACTTAAACAAAGCCAGTCCTAAAGATGACTTTCCTCTACCACACATCGACATATTGGTGGACAATACTACAGACCACGCATTACTATCCTTCATGGATGGGTACGCGGGTTATAACCAAATCAAGATGGCCATAGAAGACATGCATAAGACCGCCTTTGTCACTCAATGGGGAACCTATTGCTATACGGTCATGCCATTTGGATTGATCAACGCCGGAGCTACATATCAACGCACCGCAACTACACTCTTACATGACATGATGCACAAAGAAGTTGAGGTATACGTAGACGACATGATTGTCAAATCCAAGGATAGAGATGGGCATATTGCGAACCTTCGCAAATTTTTCGCAAGGCTACGAAAATACAACATGAGGCTCAATCCTCAGAAATGCACATTCGGAGTAACATCTGGCAAACTCCTGGGATACGTCGTTAGCCAACGAGGTATAGAAATAGACCCTTCCAAGATCAAGGCTCTGATCGAAATGCCACAACCTCAAACAGAAAAAGAAGTCAGAGGATTCCTGGGAAAAGTGCAATATATAAGTCGATTCATATCGAAACTCACCATGATTTGCGAGCCTATCTTCAAGAAGCTCAAGAAAACAGACCACACCATGTGGGATGATGATTGTCAAAAGGCATTCGACCGCATCAAAGAAATATTGGCTAAACCACCAGTGCTCATGCCACCTCAACGAGATCAACCTCTTGGTTTATATCTCACGAAGAATCGAAGCGACCATGGGTGCCATGCTAGCTCAGACCGTAGGGAGTGAAGAAAGGGCTATCTACTACCGTAGTAAGAAGTTTTTGGAGTACGAGTGCAAATACTCACAACTCGAAAAGACATGCCTCGCTCTTGTGTGGGCGACGAAGAAAGTTACACCATTACATGCTTAGCTAGGGCTGGGCACCGGTCCAAAACCGGACCGGACCGAACCGGAACCGGTTTGGACCGGAACCGGAATCGGCAAAATTCATGGACCGGGATCGGACCGGATTACAAAAATTCCGGTCCGGGATCGGACCGGAAAAATTCCGGTCCAAGACCGGACCGGACCGGTTGGACCGGAATCACCCACTTTTTCAATTTCCGGTCCAAAAATTCCGGTCCATTGGACCGGATTGGACCGGAATAAAAATAAAACTTTAAGAAAAAAATGAAAATAATAATCATTCCGGGCATTCCGGTCCAAACAGGTCCGGACCGGAAAATTCCGGTTCCGGACCGGACCGGACCGGAAACCGGAATCTTGGAAAATGGTGGACCGGAGACCGGACCGGAATTTTTAATTCCAGTTCCGGTCCACTCGATTCCGGTCCGGACCGGTCCATTTTTCCGGTCCGGACCGGATTATGCCCACCCCTATGCTTAGCTACTCCGTCAAAATATATTCCAAAATGGATCCAGTCAAATACCTCTTTGAGAAACCCGTCCTCAACGGACGCCTAGCAAGATGGACTTTGATGCTCTCAGAATTTGACCTCAAATACGTGCCTCTAAAAGTTATAAAAGGGGGCGCGCGTTCGTTTCGAATTCTTCGAGAAAATCCCATCAATGATGCACAAACAATAGACACTTGGTCATTTCTGGACGAGGATATACTCCAAACCGATGTAGACTGGGATCTTTACTTTGATGGGGCATCAAACTTAAGAGGATTTGGAATAGGAGTGTTGCTCATTTCTCCTGAAGGCGAGCACACACCAATCATTTGTCAAACTTGACTTCGAGGTGACAAACAATCTTTGCCGAATACGAAGCTTGTCTCATCGGATTACAAGCGGCAGTGAGCTTAGGCATTAAAAACCTCCGAGTACATGGGGATTCATCACTGATCATCAACCAAGTTACAGGATCTTAGAAAATCCGAAGCGAAAGCCTAACACCATATCAAGCCAGAATAGACCAAGTTGACCAATTCTTTGATCACGTGACATATCTACACCTACCTCGGGAAGAAAATCAATTTGCAGATGCTCTTGCAAAACTTGCATCTTTGATTAATATGCCATATGACATGATGGAAATGCCTTTGTGCATTGAACGACGGTCAGAGCCGGCTTATGTACACCAAATCACCGATGAAGAGGAAATCGCACAGGAACCCTGGTTCCAAGCAATCCTGAATTTCAAGCTCAACGGTACCTATCCACCCGATATGGACAAGAGGGGACAACGTGCTATACGCCTACTAGCTTCCCAATACGTTCTCATGCAAGGAGAGTTATACAAAAGAACACCTCTTGGTGTAATCCTACGTTGCCTTGATCATTCACAGGCACGAAAGGTGATGGAAGAAGTCCACGATGGTGAATGCGGTCCTCACATGAGTGGGCCCATGATGGCAAAGAAAATCATACGTCTGGGGTACTATTGGACCACAATGGAATTTGATTGCATCAAATACATAAGACATTGCCACAATTGCCAAATCTTCGGGAATGTACAACACGTCCCTCATTCATTGCTCTATACAATGACATCTCCTTGGCCATTTTCTGCTTGGGGAATCGATATAATCGGGAAGATAACCCCAGCCGGAACAGGAGGTCACTGTTTCATCCTAGTGGCAATCGACTATTTCACCAAATGGGTAGAAGCGGCTTCCTACACTAGTCTTACGGCTAAAAATGTGGCAAAGTTCATACAAAACAACATCATCTGTCGATACGGTTGCCCACATGAGATCATTAGCGATAATGGATCACATTTCCAAGCTGAGACTGAGCAATTGCTAGCCAAATAAAAGATTAGGCATCACCACTCTTCGCCCTATAGACCACAGACTAATGGCGCGGTAGAGGCAGCAAACAAGAACGTTGTCATAATTCTCCAGAAGATGATTGACAACTATCGAGATTGGCCAAGCAAGATACCCTTTGCTTTATGGGGATATCGTACATCTGTTAGGACGCCCACTGGGGCTACCCCTTTCTATTTGACTTACGGCATGGAAGCTGTACAACCAGTCGAGCTAGAGATACCATCCTTGCGTATTCTACTCGAAAGTCAAATCCCAGAAGCCGATTGAAAGAGGGATAGATATGAAGAACTCATCCTCCTGGATGAACGTAGGCTACGCGCCTTGCATAATTTCCAAACATATCAAGCACGTATCAAACGAGCTTTCAACAAAAGGGTTAGGCCAAAAAACATCAAGGAAGGAGACTTAGTACTTAAATCGGTTAGAGCTCTTCTACCTGTTGACCCACGGGGAAAATTCAAACCTAATTGGGCCGGACCATTTCTAGTCAAATCCATACTTCTAGGGGGTGCGGTTAGAATCACAGACCTAGACGGGAAATAGTTTTCCAACCCGACAAACCTCGACCAATTAAAACGGTACTATGCCTAGAATAGGAACAAAAACGCGTCTCGCGTAACCTCACGTGCCGCTCTTGCGGCACTAAATAAACGGCCCCTGGCCAAGCTGATGTAAGCTAATGTCACTTTGCTCATGCATTCTGACTATTTGTCATCCTCATATCATCAAACAAACTAAATTTGCACCTTCAGAGTAAGCAAAAGCTCATGCTTATTTTCTAAGTTCACTACAAGCTCTTGCTTAGAACAATTATTCTTTTACATTTACTCGAACTACGCGCAAAGGTTTGATTTCATTTTTTTAATGAATACGTAGGCAATCCTTTACAGGATACAACCCATTATTTTTAAAATGTAAATAGAAGGACATTTGCATTGCATTTGGAATTCGACAAGAATAATAAATAGAAAATCACAACGGTTTCATAACCATTTAAACTTTTTTATTTCGTTCATTTTCTAATAGTAATAGTACGCTACATAATAAAAATAGAATAGGCTAGGATTCTAAAAACCCCACCTTTTTATTACAACAATAATAATAATAATAAATAATATATAAAGACTCGGGCTATTCTTCCATCTTCTCTTTGCCCTTGTCATTCTTGTCATGTTTCTTGTCACGACCTTGAGCCGGACGCTCTTGCGCCACTTCGGACCTAATCACCAAAGGTCTTTCTCGAGGCCTAGACTTCCCATTCTTGCCAATCACCATCTCTTCGACAGGAGAGGTCTTCGGTTTCTTCGAAGGATGAACAACTCGAAACCCGGCTTCTTCCTCTCCCTCAGTCAAATGCTTTTCTTTCTCTTTCTCCACCTCGCGCGCCTTGTAGTCAACGGGTTCGCGCTTCCTCAATCTCTCGCGCTCTTCCGGAGTAGTAGCTTTCCTTCATCGCAGATAAGAATTCGACACCCATAAGGCATTAGCAGAAGCGTTCAAGAACCATATATTTCTTTGAGCCCATTTAATGGCCCACTCCCTTCGGCTCTCTGTAGTCAGCGCCACAGCAGTCTGCGAGACAGTGTCGAGCTTCGGGATTGTCTGTTTTAGTCCAACTTGTCTCATTAGCCTTTCCGGGAAGATGCACACCATGAATTCCAAGCCAGGAATGCGCACGGACCGAGTAGGATCCAAAGAAGACACTCCAGTGACAGATTTGAGATGCCACCACGGCACAATCCACCTAATCAACGGGCCATCATCACTCTTCAGTTTGTTCTCCCAATAATTGCAGACTCGGGCGAAGTCTACCATGTAAAGCCTGATCCTCATTGTAATTGAACGAGCATGATAGGAAGGAACATGAACTAGGGGCTCGATCAATCGAAGCCGTTCCATAAGCCAAACCTACTAAAAGCGGGTATTAGACATCAAAAAAAAAAAAAAAAAAAGAAAAAAAAAAAAAAAGAAAACGAAAAAAAAAAAAAAAGAAAGGAAAAGAAAAAAAAAAAAAGAAATGTTCTTTTACCTGCAGAATGACGGGACTTCCCAAATACGGTAGGTCACGGTTGGCTCTCCTATTATCCAAGCCCAAAAGGATTTCTCCTAGACATGAACAAGCTGGGCTCCTACGCAGCTCCATTTGCTCAACAAGGCTCAGAAGACGGGGATCACCTCTCAAGTCTTCATCAACATGCCCTTGGAAGACATACACATGAAACAAGCAAAACCCAAATGCCCTTCGCCTGGAAACATAAGAAACGGTGGGGTCAGCCCTGTTAATAAATTGGTCAATGAAGTCCAACATTCGCACTCCCTTCGAGGTCACTAGACGGTCCACCTCAAGTCTAGTCAACCTAATCAAATCTCTAAATTTGCTCTTGTACCCTTGCGAAGTAGAAGGAATGGCAGGCAAGTGTTCGGGGTCCCACCCACCAATCGCAGCAAGTTCTTCAGGAAATGGGCAAATATCGCCTCCAGGGAACGCAAAAACATGGTAATTCGGGTCCCAATAATCAAGACAAGCATCCAAGAACGGTTTGACAACCTTGATAAGCTTCAAACTCAGCAATGATCGCTCATATCATGTTTCTCTGTGTTGGAAAATTCGTTGGTCCATTCTTTTACGCGAACCTCTAAAGTATTCATGACGAAGGATTTTTTTGAGAATTTTATGTAATAAGACGAAGAAGAGACGGAAGAATTGTGTGAATAAAAGCTCCATCGACGTCTCTATTTATACTAATTTCTGTTTCCAAAAATCCGCCAGAACGGAACAACCTGGGAGCTGCGCCTCTTCAAAGGGACGCAGCTCATGCTGCGCCTCTTCCTCAGCCTAACTTCTGTGATTTTCCGCGTTGGATCTTTCCTAATTCCATAACGAATAATTTCCTATTCCTACGAGTTATTATTTTGGTAAATACGTGGAGGTTACCATATTTCGGGTTTCCTAACTTCCGCGGGCACGCATTTCGAGACGACATCGACATTTTCGTCATTTCACCACACTCGTACAAATTCATTTTAGGAAATAATTCTCATTTGGATATAATTCATTTTAAGAAATAATTCTCATTATAATTCATTTCAAAATTTAAATTTATTTCATTTCTTTTTTTAATCATCTCATTTCTAACTTATAGATTTCTATTTTTTTCTTTTTTTAGGGGGTAACCCTCCTTACCGTCCGGTCATTTCCGGCAAAATTTTTGCATTTTTTGCATTCTTGTGAGTCATTCGCTTTGCGCTAATCATGGCCATATGTATGTTTTGCGTGATTTCTATGTAAATTTCGGCGGCATGACGGCGTAAACCGTCATCTACCAAACCTGTTCAAAGCTAACCTGCAGATACAAGCAGCACAACCCAGCAACAAAGGCACTCAGGCCATCTTATATACAACCAAATAGGGAAATGTACAACAAACTGGGGGCTCGAGCCCCAAACAAAGTCCAGAATGTTCTAAATAAAGGTCCAAAATGTACAAATGTGCAAAATACAGCCAACAAGCAAGCAAAAACTAAACAAGACTACTGTTGGTCGCCCTCCAGCTCCGCAACCCTTGCCGCAAGAGCAGCAATCTTGGCGTCTCGAACCTCGAGCTCCCTCAACAAGCGAGCTGTCTCCTCCCGAGACTGGGTCAACTCTCGCTCCAGCTCGCGGTCCCCCTGTAAACAACAAAATTGGCTCATGTCAATCGTTTCAAGAAAAATTCGAAAATCAAAATTCAAAAATGAAATAGGCGAAAGGTTCATACCTGACGACCTCGACCACCGACTGCGGACTATTATACGTTATTTATCACTTCCAAGACTTTGCTTGTCGCAACGAGCAAGTATTTCTCGACAGGTGTTTCGACACGCCTTCTCTTCGTTATCTTGCCCCCATGCGAGAGTAAACGGATAGACTTTCCCTCTCAAGGCACAGAGATAAAATTCCCGATTATGTTCCCCACACGAGAGTTCACGACTGACATGGAGATCAACGTTGTTTTCTCTCAGCAGTTCCCGCCTGTGTCCTGCTATTCGCAATTATTTTTCGAAGACTACCCAAGCAGTTTTCTCTCAGTAGTTCCCGCCTGTATCCTGCTACTCGCAATTATTTCTCGAAGACTACCTAAGCAGTTTTCTCTCAGCAGTTCCCGCCTGTGTCCTGCTACTCACCTTATTTAGCTCCCACGCTTGACCTTAGCTCCTATAGCTCCTATGCACCTCTGGAAGCGTCTCTCAAGAAGTCTCAGGGATGGTCTCTTCTTATGGCTGGAGAGCCTCCTTACGTAGTTTAATGGACTTTAAACGACCCTCCCCGATAGTCGACAGACTCTAAATGTTTCCGACGACAGGTCCTTGGCTCAGACCCCTTGAATCGCCTCGCGTCGCCATAGTCGTCAGGTTGTAATCTTTGATTGACCTGATGGCTATACTTTGACTTTCGCCTTGTCCAAACCTCAGTCAAAGTGGGGGCTCTGTAGATACCTCAGTTATGCACCTCTCGCAAACCACCCGGTGATGATTGGGCCGCATGTTTGCTACGCGGAACGATTTGTGACAGTTCGTAAGTTTATCGTCAAGTGATTGCTCAAACACTCGTGTCTACCTCATGGTCGTCATCTAGGTGTCATTACGGTCATTTTGGCAGTAATTAGAGTTCATTTGGAGTCCGGGTCGAAAAACCGTCTTCATTTCCTAAAACCGTCAAATCCCGAGTCAAAGCAATGTGCTTGTCTACCTAAGGTTAGGATGTCATAAATGTTGAGATTATATCTCATTTTAAGTCTCATGTCACTTCATTAGGCTAAACTTAAAAGTTTACATTACAAAATGTGCATTTCATTTAGCTAAATGACAACCCGACCTTTAGGCTCATTTTACGAGGTCATAACGACTTTTTTGGGCCAGGCCTATTTCACAAAAAGTTCTAGATCTCTTTCTTAGCTTTCCAACGCCACCGAAATCACCTTAATCCGAGTCTTGTAGAGAATGTTATACCTAAAATACGACAGGCTGTCAAACGCGCTTTCTTGCGTAGGAGGAACCCGCTGAGGAAAGGACGCAGCAAGTGCTGCGCCTCTTCCAAGGGACGCAGCTCTGCTGCGCCTTTTCCTCAAGGTTTTCTTTTTGTCCAAGTTTCCGTGTTTAACCTAAGTCGGTTATTTCCGGATCTTTCTCTCCTTTCCTAAACCCTAATTCCGTGATTAGTACAAATAGGAGCCTTCGCTCCTCATATTTCTCACGCGAGTGTCCGCCCTTCACTTCTCCCTTTGCATTCTAGACCTTGTTTCTTACTTTTTGGCGTCTACGTGCTTGAACATTCGACCACGTAAGTTCGGATCCTTATGAGTACCAGCCTCGTTTGCATGACCGACCAATTTGACCAACTCCACATCAATCAACTTAATTAATCTAATCGTTTTCCTCTTACGAGGGCACTTTCATATTTGCATTATAGTTCGAGTCGAGCATCGCTAATCGATAACTTTGTCCTTCTCGTTTCGTCAAACATGTAAGTCTGAGGGTGAAAATCCTTCTTTTATTTATTGTTATTTATCTTTTTGTATCATCTATGGTAAGGTTTATGTCGAAAACACCTTGTTAAAACCGATTTCTAAAACCCCTTGTTAAAAACCCTTTTTACGGATTTCCAGAAGATAGACCGTCGAGAAAGGACGCACCAACTGCTGCGCCTTTTTGAAGGAGCGCAGTTTCTGCTGCGCCTCTTCGCGAGGCTGCCGCAGTTCCTGCTTCCTTTCTTCTTCCTTCGTCCTCTGTAATTCGTTCAAGTTTTTGTTTGTATTTGTTTGTTCTTCAATTCTTTGACATAATAGCTTATAATCTCACATGTATATTAATCATCATCATTAACATGTTTTATCCATCGTAAATTCGACTTAAATCCCTTATAATCTCATATTTGCGGGTTTTCGTCATTAAATTCAATCCGGGTTGTAGAAATTCAATTCGTTCATATTGAGTTTCTGTAATTCACCTCTTTGATATATTTTCATCTGTCTTTTGTCATGTTCGTCATTAATTCGTCATTAATTTATCATGTTTAGTTTATTTCATTCACTCATGTCACTAATCAATCATTCGTTCATGTAAATAATTTGTTTGCATCCGTCTCATCCCTGTTTTATTGCTTTTATGACTTATTCACATGTAATTAACCTATTAATCACTTCTATCCGAGTAAATATATTAATCAATCCTTAAATTAACCCAATTAACATTAACGATTTGCAGTTCCGGCTTCACAGCCAGAACTCACCTTTGGAACAGCCGCAGCAACTGCTGCGCCTCTTCCAGAGGGCGCAGTCCTGCTACGCCTGTTCCAGGTTGAATTCTGTCTCTGAACTCCGTTGTTGCTTAACATAGTTTAATTAGCTTATGTATAATCAACTATTATCCGTATTATCGCCTTCTGACTTGTTCGTTAATTCTTTCTTTTATTCTTTTTCTCAAATTATCCGTTTAAAAGGTATTTTCGACATAAATCCCCTAATCCGTTGTAATTATTGTAATTTTCGTTTTCGTAATTTTCTTATTATATTTATCATTATTCCTTGTATCATTTGTATGTTCTCACATGTAATTGAACATTAAATCCTACTTCGACCCAATTGTTTGCTAATTACTTGTTCACCGACTTAGTCTAAATCTTCACATGTTAGGATTAAAACGTTGGATGTTGCATTGCATGCATATAATCGACGATATATCAAGTATAGACGATGTCCCTAATCATTAGTAGAGGCCGCTATCGAGGCGGGCGGGATTAGGTGTTCGATCAAAAGAGCTTCCTAATATGTACCCTCACCCCTTACTCCAGATCTCTGTGAACATCCGTGTTCATTGGCATCCACGAGAGTCATTCTAGACATAGAATGCTAAGGGTAACGATTGCTTAGTGTTCATGTCATTACTTTGTGTCTTGACATGACACGAGGTATTCGAACGGTTCCAATTTCCCATAAAAATTGGTGGCGACTCCAACCCAAATGCAAACGCTTGTTTCCTAAGCGCCCCCGTGGGCCCATTGCCCACAATAGGGTATATCCATTTGCCAAGTTTTTATTGCATTTTAACTAGTGTTAATAATACACTAAAGATTATAAGATATGAAGTAGTAATAGTGTATTGACTATTCATATGTGATAATCTCATTTATCGTTTAAGTTTCATTAAACTCACCCGTTACCTTGTCGTATCCGAATGGGTTGTAGAGACAAATTGAACCCCATTAAAGTTGAACAATTCATTAGTGAGAGAGAAAACTTGTATCTTATTGTAATGGGATTAAATAAGATTTATTTTAGTAATAAAATGCTTTATTACTAAAATTGCTTATTGTTTGATAAACAATAGAGATAAGAATGAATGGTTATTTATAATTAGAAGATGTTGTGATTTATAATTATATGACCCATTTTATTTATGTGATCAAGTATCACTAGTCAATTTGTTGTATATAATTTAATTAATTTATAAAATGATATTTATGTGATAAATATGCATTTAATTAATTAATAAAATGTAACATACTAAATGTGACATGTTGTGTGACAAATGACAAATTGACAAAATAAAATGATGGTCCATATTATGTGAATGAACCGAAATGGAGGAGGTATTAGTGGGTAGTGGTTATTTTATTTTATGTGATAAAAATAAAATAATGATACCTATACCTAATAGCCTCACACACCTACTCACTTGAGAAGAACAAAAGGTGAAAGAAAAGACCATGCATGCCTTGGACTACTCCCTCCACCGGTTTTCATATACAAAAGAGGAGAATTTCACCTTCTTTTGTATCATTCATTTTTCCTATTCACATGCAACATTTACACATGCATTTTTCCTCTCTACTCTTTCATCTTTCTCAAAAAACTTGAGAAATGATGATCCAATTTGTTCAATCACATTACTAATATTATTAATGTAATATATGAGTACTAGTAATAAATTTTAAGGTAAACTACTAAACAAATATCTAGCACATATTATTTAGTAGAGATAAGGGATAATCTTGGGTGCAATCAAGAGGAGTGGCTTCTATACTTGGAGTCTTTGGAGGATCATCCTAATACTCATAATAGCTCAAAAATAAGCGAAGGTAGGAGACCTTACTTGTGCCCACAAAATCGAAATTAACAATGTAAGAGACATTGTACGTTTTCTTATAAATCTCTTATTTTGTTATGCATGCACTAGATCTAAAGAACAAATAATTAAGAAGTTAATTAGTTCATTATTAAAGGAGTCTAATAAGAGGTACATAAACCTAACAATTCTGGGCCCAACAGTTGCTAAGGGTCAAGGGTAGTATTTCTTGATTTGGTCTAGGTTGGTCGGGTTTGTAAAATCCTCCCTGTCTAGGTCACTCAGCCTCACTGCGCCCCCGAAATTATTTTCTTGACCAGGTATGGCCTGACCCAATTGGGTTTGAATTTCCCCCTCGGATCGACGGGTAATGGTGCTTGAACCTACTTGAGGACCAAGTCGCGTTCCTTGATGTTCCTGGGTTTAACCTTTTTGTTGAATGCCCGTTGTATACGTCGTTGGTATAGCTGGACGTTGTGCAGGGCATTGAGCCGCCGTTCGTCTAGAAGCGTGAGTTGTTCGAACCTTCGACGGGTCCATTCCGCCTCAGGGACTTGACTTTCCAGTAGGATGCGTAGAGATGGGACCTCTAATTCTACCGGCTGAACCGCCTCCATACTGTATACTAGGTAAAAGGGTGTGGTTCCTGTCGGTGTTCGAATTGAGGTTCGGTATCCCCAGAGCGCGAATGGGAGTTTGCTCGGCCAATCGCGGTAATTATCTTGCATCTTCTTGATAATAGTGACAAGAGTTTTGTTCGCTACCTCTATTGCTCCGTTGGTTTGGGGACGTTAGGGGGATGATCGATGTCGTTTGATCATGTCTTTGTCCAGCAAGGCTTGTGTTTCCGCCCGGAAGTGAGAGCCTTGATCGTTGATGATTTCATGGGGTACCCCATATCTGCAAATGATGTTGTCCTGGATGAACCTGGCCACTTGTTTGGCGGTCAATACTGCATAGGACTGTGCTTCTACCCATTTGGTGAAGTAGTCGATAGCAACGAGGACAAAGAAATGTCCTTTACTGCCTACCGGGTTAACTTTCCCGATGATGTCAATGCCCCAGGTCGAGAAAGGCTAGGGTGATGTCATGGTGTATAAAAGGGATGGTGATATGTGTTGTATGTTGGCAAAGATTTGGCAATTGTGGCAATGTTTGACGTAGTTGCGGCAATCGGCTTCCATGGTGGTCCAGTAGTAACCTAACCGTATGATTTTTCGAGCCAACATCATTGCGCTCATGTGAGGGCCACATTCTCCGTCGTGGACCTCTCCCATGACATTTTTGGCTTTGTGATGGCCAATGCAAAGGAGGAGAATCCCTTGGGGTGTTCTTTTGTATAATTGTTCTCGGTTCATCCCCAATTGTGATGCAAGTAAACGGATGGCTCTTTGTCCTCTTGTATCAGAGTTGAGAGGGAATTCGTTTTTGGTTTTGTAGTTGAGGATGGCTTGGTACCAAGGTTCGACATGGTTTTCCTTGTCGTTGTAGCTTTCACTTCCTCTCACACGCTAACTACGTGTTTCAACCAAATTCCCGCAGGGGCAGGAAGAGGAGTGGGACGAAAGGCTGGTGCGGGCACAGGGGTCCCAACGCTTCTTGTTCCAACCGCTCGAAAGGGTTGCTTCTTATTTCCTGTCTAAAGAAAGGCCTTGTGCCAATTATCCCAATTCTATTTGAAATGTCCTGGTTTTAGCCAATCACGACATGACCGAGCATGAGATTCAGGCCCTGCAAGCCACGAAGCGAGAGCTGCTGCCGTAACCACTCCCTTGGTTGGGGGCTGTGCCGCCCTGCCTTTCGATCGATACACAGTTGAGGCTCCTCCAGCCGGAAAGGTGTGGAACGAGTGAAAGCCCACAAAAAAGGGGGCCAACCCAATCAGAAGGGTTGACGTTCCGGCAAAGTTTTTCCGGCCTTAGAACCTGTGGCTCTGATACCAGATGTTGGGAAAAGGGAGCAGAGCACACAAACACACAGCGGAAAAACTAATACACCAACTTTTCCCCTTTTGTGATGGCGCATATGTGAGCTGGCTCGCTCCTTCTCTCAACACATAGGGGAATCGATGTCATGTCGTCAGGTATGTTGACGAGCGCGACAAGTTTTGCCAGGGATTCTGCAAATTGATTTTCCTCTCGTGGCAAGTGGAAGTAGTCGACTTGGTCGAAGAACTCGGCCTCTTGATTGATTTTTGTTGGGTAGGGTGCAAAGCTGTCGCTTCGGATTTTCCATGACCCGGACACTCGATTGATGATGAGTGATTAATCGCCGTGGACCCTCAGTCTCTTGATGCCGAGGTTTATGGCGGCTTGTAGGCCGATGAGGCATGCTTCATATTCGGCGGCATTGTTGGTGACAGCGAAGTCCAGTTTGACCGAGATTGGAACATGTTCTCCTTCTGGTGATATTAGAAGGATTCCTACCCCAAAGCCTCTCAGATTAGATGCACCATCTAAGTATAGGTCGTATGCGTCGGAGTCGGCACAAAGGATGTCTTCGTCAGGAAGTGACCATGTGTCGGTCGTTAGGTCCTCATTGACGGGATTTTCTGCTAACAAATCGGCGACTGCCCTTCCCTTGATAACCTTGAGGGGCACGAACTTGAGATAAAATTCGGATAGCATGAGTGTCCATCTAGACAGCCTTCCGTTTAGTACGGTTTTTTCGAAGATGTATTTGACCGGGTCCATCGTGAAGTAGATGTGAACCGTGTAGCTGAGTATGTAGTGCCGTAGCTTCTTTGTTGACCATACTAGGGCAAGGCATATCTTTTCCAATTAGGTGTACCTTGTTTCATACTCGATGAACTTTTTGCTGATGTAGTAGATGGCTTGTTCTTCGCCGTCGACTGTTTGTGCTAGCATTGCCCCCATGGCCTTGTCGGTGACAGTCTGGTTTAGGGATAAGGGAATTCCTTGTTAAGGTGGCATGAGGACAGGATGTTTGGACAGGATTTCCTTTATCTTGTCGAAGGCCTTTTGCAGTCGTCGTCCCAATCGGTCTGATCGAAGGCGCGGAGCTTCTTGAAGATTGGTTCACAAATCATGGTGAGTTTAGCTATGAAGCGGCTGATGTATTGAACCTGACCGAGAAATCCTCGGATCTCCTTCTCGTTCTTAGGCCAAGGCATTTGCTGAAGGGCTTCGACTTTGGTTGGATCAATCTCAATGCCTCTTTTGCTTACGACATGTCCCAGAAGCTTTCAGAGGTGACCCCGAATAAACATTTCTGAGGATTTAGTTTCATGTTGTACTTCCGCAGACGAGCGAAGAATTTCCGAAGGGCGCTGATGTGGCCGTCTCGTTCTTTTGATTTGACGATCATGTCATCGACATATACCTCTACCTCCTTCTGCATCATATCATGTAGGAGAGTGGTAGCAGTTCTTTGATAGGTTGATCTGGCGTTGATGAGGCCGAAAGGCATGACCGTGTAGCAGTATGTACCCCACTACGTGGTGAATGCAGTCTTGTGCATGTCTTCCTTAGCCATTTTGATCTAGTTGTACCCAGCATACCCGTCCATGAATGATAGGAGAGCATGCTCGGCGGTATTGTCCGCCAGGATGTCAACATGTGGCAAAGGGAAATAGTCCTTTGGACTTGCTTTGTTCAGATCCATGAAGTCGACGCAAACCGGAATTCTTCCGAATTTTTTGGGTACAGGCACGATATTGGGCACCCAGTCAGAATACTCAGACACTTTGATGAACCCGGCCTTGAACTGTTTATCCACTTCTTCCTTGATTTTCAAGGCCCATTCAGGGCGCATTCGGCGCAACTTTTGCATTACGGGTTTAGCTCCAGGCTTAATGGGTATCCTGTGCTCTGCAATCTCCCTGTCGATCCCAGGCATGTCTCTGTAGGACCAGGTGAATACGTCTATATATTCGTGTAGGAGGTCAATGAAATGTTGCCTTTCCGAGGGGTTAAGGATTGTCCCTATCCTAAGTTCCTGAGGCGTGTTGTCGGTCCCTACGTTAATAGGTTCGGTCTCCTCAATGATAGGGGTCCTAGTTTCCCGTTTGTCAAGTTCTTTGGCTAGGTGTGGTGGGTAGTCACTCAAGTCAAATTCCTCATAGTCGTTCAGAATTGCATTGCAGTTAAATTGAGATGAGTCATAAGCAAACTTAGTGTTCATTTGGTCGACCTGAGCGAAAAGCTCGGATAGGACAGACATCTCGTGGGCAGTCAGAGGTGACACAGAAGAGGAGGTGGCCCCTGGAACAAGCTCCAGGTTGTTACCTTCCATGGGAGTGGGGATGACCCTAGTTGACTCGGCCTCTGAAGCAGCCATAAGTTTGTGATAAAACAGTGGGAATGGGACTCTGACTGGGGCATCAGGAGTGCTAGGAGCTAAGACACACTCTGACTCCGACTCCGACTCAGATTCTTCTTCACTTCCCTCTTTGAACATAGGGCCTTCTCTAGTTGTAATCTTGAGAATGTGGCCTTGACGATCGGTCCACTTGACAGTTTTCCTCCAGCCTTGTGTTGCTTTTTCTGGGTCAGTATCAAAGATTAAGGCGGTGGGGTCAAACTGGTTGTCTTTTAGAGCAATATTGATGATGTCCTCATAGTCGAGGTGTTTGATGTTATCTTCTCCGAAGAGGAGAGTGATAGCTTGTCCGTCGAGGCATGGGGTCGACTCAGATTTAGTTGATGCAGCTTTGGTGTTGTCGGGGATGAAGTAGAAGTCTTGGAAGACTTCTACACCCAGGTGTCTGACCTTGGCCACATAATCATAGATTGGCTCAGGAAAGCCGTGGTAGTATTCGGACTCTCCCTCGGGGACAAAGTATCCATTGAGGGTCAAATGATAAGGACAGAGAATAACTCCGTGCTTCTTGCGCTTCCGTACTTGGAGGTTCATCTCCTGGATGTCTTCATCGGTAGTCTCATAGCCTAGCCCGAAGGGGATGTTGGGGACCATAGCCTGTTTCAAGGGAGGTAAGGTGCTCTTCAGCGGATTGAGGGGTAGACCTGGGAAATAACCCTGGCGCTTCAGAATGCGGTTGATTGTGAGGTTGGCAAACGAGTCACAATCAAAAGGTGTTGATTCGTCGGTTAGGGCATTCACAGCTTGGAACCCCCACATTTCACTGTCGTCCACCTCAATGGCTTGGGAGGCTATTCCCTTTTTCATGACGACTTTGATTGGGGAAGCAGGTATTGTGATCGTCTTCCCGTTGAAAAGGACCCTGATTTTCTGGTGAAGGGTTGATGTAACCGCCTTGACGGTGTGAATCCAGGGGCATCCCAGAAGCATGTTGAAGGAGGCGTTGATGTCGACTACCTGAAAATTGGTTCGTCTTTCCAATGGTCCGGTTGTAACGGTTAAGGTGATAAGTCCCGCAACCTTACGACGAGTGCCTTCATAAGCGCGCACCCCTTGCTTGGTTGGGACCAAATCAGTTTCTTTGATACCCAATTTATGAGCCGTTTTGAGGGGAATGACATTAATCGCGGATCCGTCATCCGCTAGGACCATAGGTACATTCTTTTTGAGGCACTGCAAGGTGATGTATAGGGCCAGGTTATGGTTGGCTCCGAATGGAGGGATATCTTCATCAGAGAAGATGATCGGGTTGCCCAAGTCGAGGACATCCCTTGTCATGTGTGCTACCACTTCTTCAGGAGAGGAGGTAGAGGGAACAATTAGTTTTCCCAAGGCTTGCAGCAGAGCTTGCCGATGCTCGATGAATGTGGCTATCAGTTGCCAAATTGAATTTTCGGCTTTTGCTTTTTGCAGTTGTTTGAGGATCGAATTTTCAGGAGCCTTTGGTTGAGTGTCCACGTCTGGGACAATCTGGTCATTCGTTGTTGGAACGACTATTGAATTGTTCGGGTTTTGATAGGGGCGTCCGGACCGGGTAAGATGACCGATCTCTTTTGCCTGTTTCCCTTTTCCCATAACCACATAGACATCCTCAGCATCGTCCCTCCAGATACCATTGACTTTGTGATCTCGAGGGTACCTCAGAGGGGTATTCCTTGGTCGGTAGTTTTTGCGAGGGAAGTTTTTGTGAGGGTAATTTTTGTGGGGGTGATTATTGTGGGGGTGATTATTGTGGGGGTGATTATTGTGGGGTTGATTATTTTGGGGTTGATGGTTGTGGGGTTGATTGTTGTGAGGTTCATGCCAGAATGGTCACGGGAGCAATCCTTCCTGGTGAGGGTAGCTTCGGGTGTTTGGGTGACCCTCCCTCGTGCGCGGTGCCAGAGGATTAAAAATCAATCGGTGGTAAGCGTCGTCAAGTCAAGTAATCCTTTCCGAGAGGCTGGCTATAGCCTCCTCAACTTGTTGGAACATGGAAAGCAAGGTTCCGGCGCTGAACACAAATACCCCGTCCGAGGCATCCTTCTCCAAGGCATTCACCTCATCCTCAATTGGTAAGATGAGGTGTGAGCAATATAAGGTTTGCTCATCATCGGAGACAACATGGATTCCCAAAGGGTTTGTCTTGTTGTTTGGTTTTGTCGGTGGAGGCAAAGGTAATTCCCCCATTCTTGATCATGTCCTGAATGACGTGTTTGAGCTTAAAACAGGTTTCCGTGTCATGACTTTTCCCTCGATGGTATTGGCAGTAGGCATTAGGATTCCAGAAACGGGTCTTCTTAGTCTCAAACGGATCCGAAGTGGGGCCGATTGGTTGTAATTTCCCTTGGTCCATAAGCCTTTTTAGGGCGCTTGCATAAGTTGACCCTAGGTTGGTGAACACTCTTTGACGGCGCTCAGCTCTTTTCGCGGTTGGCTCGAGGAGGTTGACCTCGTCAATTTTGTTTGTTTGACCATAGGGGTAAGATCCGGTTGATGTAGATCCTTGGTAGCCTCTACCGGTGGTTTTGGCTAGGACACCCTTTCGGAGGTCATCTTCGATGCGGGTTCCAAGGACTTGTAGATCTGAGAACGTCTTGATGTTTTGGTATCTCAGTAAGTTGGCATACACCGGGTGGAGATTGTTGACAAATTTCTCTACCAAAGTCGACTCGCTTGGCTTGCTGACTAATTGAGTGCTTACTCTCCTCCAACGGGTCAGGAATTCTGTGAATCCCTCCCGATCATTTTGAGTGAGGACCTCCAGAGTATGGGTGTTGGCCTGAATCTCGACATTGTCGGCGTATTGCTTAGGAAATTCAACTGCGACCTCATCCTAGGTGGTGAGGTTCTTCGGGTCAAGGGAGTAGTACCATTGGCGAGGGATCGGTTCCAGGGATGATGGAAAGATCCGGGTGAAGAGTTCTTGTTTGACACCTTTTATGGCCATGTAGTCTTTAAAGGCTCGGATGTGATTGAGTGGGTCCTCCACTCCCTTGAATTTGGGCACATCAGTCAATGTAAAGTTGTCGGGTAGTTGATCCCCAACGGGTTCAAATCTTCAGTTGTTCTCGAGATAGATGTTGTTACCCTGGGCTAGGAGTTGTTCCTCCAAGAGTTTGAGCTTTTTCTCAGTTTCAGTCATGGGCGGAGTGTTGTGTTCTCCAGTTTCCTTGTTTTCCAGAGTGTCGATACGGGTCTCGACACGGTCTAGGGTGACCTTGAGAGCAGTGAGTAGGCTGGCTAGCTGGGTAGTTGTGACATCTCTGTTGTTGTCGTTGTTGTTGGACGAAGTTGAAGATGGGGCCATGGTTCTGAGGTAGAAAAATGGCTCACATTACATCTCAATCCGACATGGTCCAAAGACAGAATGCAGACAACACAAAGGACGGAGCAAAGATCAGACTCAACAAGACGAGGATGATCGACTGTGGTACCTCGGTGCTGACTCGATTTATAACGCGACGGTGTTGACCGGACTTTTTGACTTGCGCCCAACGCACTGGTGTGTCGCCGTTGGACGAGTCTTGTGGTGAGACGACTCATAAGTAAAGACCCATAAGTACGCTTGCTTCGACTCGATAGACACGAGGCGGAATTGGAATGGTGGACTGAAACTTCGAAAATAGAGATTTTCAAAAAGATTCGTTTGTCGCTTTATGTACGACTTCCAAAGAATAGGGATCTACGAAAGTCCGTCAGTTGAAGAGTTGTCTTAAGTTTGTTTTTAAAAGACGGTTTGAGTTTGAGTTGGCTCGGAAAATAGTGTATTGTTTCCAGAGACGGTTTTTTTTTTGAAATTCAAAATTGTATGTTTTAAAAATTGAGTTTGGAATGTTTGAAAAGGTCTCGGGGACGGTGTATGGTCCTCGGGATCTTGAAAATGTTTCGAGAAAGGGGTGTGCCTTTCTCGGGTTTTGAAAGAGCCAATGTCGGCGTGAGACGAGTTAAAATCCGTGTCTTAACGCGGCGATTACAACAACGTAAAAAAGTGTTTTGAAATGGTTGTAGAAAACCGAGTTTGAAAGTCGTCATTACGATGGCCTAGAAAGGCGTGTTTGAAGTGGTTGTAGAAAACCGAGTTTGAAAATTGTCATTACAACGGTCTAGAAAGGCGTGTTGAAAGGGTTGTAGAAAACCGAGTTTGAAAATCATCATTATGACGGCCTGGAAAGGCGTGTTGAAAGGGTTGTAGAAAACCGAATTTGAAAATCCTCATTACGACGGCCTAGAAAGGCGTGTTGTTTGAAATGCAACAGTCAGTGAAAGACCGAGGTTTTTAAATGGCCATTATAACGGCGCAAAAGGGTCTTTTTTGAAAGTTTGAAAATGACATGGAAGGACTTATGATCACATAACACATAAGCACTCGCAGTTTCATTATATTATGCATAATGCTGACACGGGTTTTGGCTTAAAGGGTGGGTTACACACCAAGCAATCAAACCCCGATTTTCGAGAGGGATACCAATCCAAACAAAATGTGTAAGGAGGGTGTCCTAGCCTTGTGCACGAAGGTGATGAAAGCTCTTTGACGAAACAGAAATGTGTAACGTCAACGGTATGCTTGACGTAATCAGGATTCGAAACGCGGGGATGAGAAAACTCACGCCGACGAGTCGAGCCAATTGGTCGAAAAGGCTTAGGTTGTAGGCCCGGATAAGGAACCCGAATATGACCGTAATATCAATTAATGCATTTCAACCAAGACCTCGTTCGAGTCTCACCATCTAGGGATCACAAAGACACAAGTGTCCTAGTTATCCCCAACGGAGTCGCCAATCTGTGGACATAGCCACCTAAACGCTAAGCCAATCTGCGGACTTATAGCGGTCTTTTGAAAGCCACGCTCGGTGGCGTAAAAATGTTTTCGACCGGATCATTATAGATCGGTCGGTTTCGTCTCGGCAAGGGTCTCGAAACGATGCAAGAGATGTTCGGAGGCGCCACCAAGCATTTGTGCGATGCTTGGAACCCGTTCGAATCCAATTTATATCTAGGTCAACCAAGGCAAAAAGCGGTGTTTGACATAGGTACTAAAGAAAAGGAATCGTCCCTCTTTAGCATCCTATCTCTAGAATGACTCTCGTACGCCCTGGATAAGGTCGTCCACTATCTAAAGTTTCTGAGTAAGAGGTGAAGGTACGTATTGGGAAGCCCTTTAATCGGACACCCAATCCCGCCCGCGGTTGAGGCCTCTACTGATCGATCTTGGTTGGTTAAATGCAAAAATTGATAAAACGGGTAAATGCATGAATGTGCATCCATTAGTTTGAACCTAACATGTGAGCTTTCTGTGTCGGTTATTTTAATTCAAGTATCAAGTATTTGATGTCAAGTTGGATTTATTGTTGATTTGCATGCAAGACGAAAATTAAACATCCATTTACCGAATTAGGTTTATGGTGCATAATGTGATCCATTTGTCTTGGTAAGGCGTTTTGAAAATGTGATGTAAAATGGGCAGATTTGTCATCTGATCCGTCCTGTATTCGGGTTAACCGATGTCGGGATCATCCTGGAAAAATGCTGGAATAGGAACAGATCCTTCATCAGGCAACCATAAGAGGCGCGAACCTGCTGGCGATGCAAGTGGGTCTGCCCTGGTTTGAAAATGGAAAATAAGTGGCGTGTTTAGGCGTGGGTCAACAGACGATGAAAGACGTCTTCTGACCATTGAAAAGGTTTATAAAATGTATTGAAAAATGGGTGTTTAAACACATCTCGGTTTGAAAAGGCCGTTTAGGCCGCTTTTGCGTTGATTTGAAGAACGAGACTTGAATAATCGTCATTGTTTTGACAATATTCGAAGTCGGGTTCGGTTTTAAAAGCTTGACATGAATAGTTTTGAAAGTGACTATGAACTAATTGTTTTAAGTTCATTTGTTTGTAATTAGTCAATGTTCATCATCGCACTCGGGTTAAAATCTGACATGGTATGTAGAACCAAGGATGATTTCGTGTTGGTGACTAATACATTTGTTTTGAAAATGTAAAGAAATGAGAAAGGCTTTAAAATACCCTTCAAAATGTAAAGAAATGAAATAAAAGGTTTTAAAATACCTTTTATAATGTAATTCACCAAATATTATCACCGAAACACGGATTAAACCGTCATGGTATTAAGAACCAAAGATGATTAATGTTTCATGGTTAAAAACTTGTCATAAAAATGTTTTGAAATATTTGAAATGGTAAAAACCAATTACAAATATGAAATAAAAATAGAAGAGAGGAAGAGACCAAACAAGGTTTGGACTTAAGGTGAGGGGGTGCTTTAGGCGCGAGCCTACTTGCTACGTAAGTAGCCCCTGCCTCAACCAAAAATCCGGTTTTGGCTCATTCATCCCATGTTTGGACTATGTTATGCATGATTTCGCATGTTATAGTCATGAAACAAATGAAAAACATGATAGAAGAAGATTTCTACACCCTCATTCTTATATGCTAGGCTTGAGACGAGAAACCGACGAAAGTGTATCAACTTGTTTGGCCGGAAATCTCGGTTTGAAAACCGTTTTAGCAAGTAAAAGAGTGTTTTTTTTAAGTTTAGTGATGGTGTAGTGGTCGAGATGGTCGGTCAAGTGATTTAATGCACGATGACGGTACTAAAAATCTGTAAGGGAGAAATGAGGGGACGGACACTCGCGTAACTCTCAAATGGTGGCATTTGAGGGGTATTTATAAGAAAATGGGTGGTTGTGTGTGTTTTGAGCGACATGGCCGCATGGGCTGCTCAAATAGGCGCGAGCCATTTCGCGCGTCTTCGGTTGTCTTGTCGCTATCACACCAGTGTAATCATGATTTTTTCTATCCTAGGATTTGGAAGAACTTGATTTGTACTTGACCATTTAGGATTCCAGGAAATCTTAACATGGAAGCATTTGAAAGGTTCGTTTTTTGTATTTGACTCGGTTTGACTCGTTGTTGGTGTCGGGATTTGAATTTTGAGTCGATTTTTGGTCCGGTGTCGGTTTTGACTCTAATTATTATCATTGCGACCCCGTCGTCATGTATTAAACACTCAAGGTACTTTTGAAAAGTTTTGAAATGTTTTGTTTTCGAAATTGTTTTAAGTTTTCCAACGTATAGTTATACACAAAATGTCGATCAAACGCTGCGAGTCCTAAGCATATTGTAGTCCAATAATCATCGGGTGTTTGTTGGAGTCTCAACAGATACTGGGTATCTACACCTTGATATCGGGAATGCTCCACCCAAAAGCTTCCCTATTCTCTTTCAACATGGTCACTAGCCTTTCCTCTTGCTCCTTTTTGAGGTGGTTTGAGATAATCAATGGAAGAGTGTTGTTTTCTCCCACGAAAATATATTTAACGTGATTTGGAAGAGGTTTTGGTTCATGTTTTGGTGGTTTTATGATGGAGGGTAAGGGTCTCTCAAGGTTAGCTTCCAAGGGGAGAAAGGGTGTAAGGAATTTATGCTCTTGATATGTCAAAGTTTCAGCTGAAACCCGAGGAGGACGCAGGCTGCGTGAGGGGACGTAGGCAGCGTCGTTTGACGCAGGCTGCGTTAAATGACGCAGGCAACGTCCTAGGCTGGATCGTGCACTTTTATTTTGTTCTTTGGGTATTTTTTCCCCATATTCAAGCTCTTATTCCTTGTCCAAGTCTTCGAAATACTCCTGCACATCATGAGACAACACTACACGCAAACCTTCTTGTTCAAAATTGTTAGTGAGGGCGACCTCAAGAGGGTCCCTTTGACACAAATTATACACTTTTGAGACAATTGGTTCAATGATCTTCAAGAAATAGCATGAATGTGAATCTAGGTTGTCTCTGTGACACTCCCATATACCCAGGAGCCTTAACAAGACCTTCCCTAGCATATAAGGGCATCACCAGCTCGGTTGCCCGAGGTAAGTAATCATCAAAAGTCGATAAAAGAACATTAAGAATAACTTTACAAGTGATACAACCAAACCACTAAAACAAAAGATACAACTCGTCAAACTGTATAAATTACTTCTGACATTACTCGTGAAGACTCATCCCGTCAAGACTCCATCAACCATCCAAGACAAAACCTGCTAAGACTGACTGCTCACCATAAGGGATCACGGCAGACACAACAGAAACAAACAAAAGACAAACCACACAAGGTCAGTAACTGAAGAGACACACTAACCATTGGCATAATAAAACAGAACAACAACATACACACAAGCCACATCTCCACCAATCAATCACCGTCACCGACTGTCCAATGGACCAACCCTGACAGTGGGGGACCGCAGCCGTACCCACCAAATCCCCGCTCATCATAACCAGCGATAACCCTATCCCATTAATGTGCACATCCCCTCCCGTGGCGGGTTCCACGGAGGGCAAAACTAGGGTGTGAAGCCACTCCCGGAAGTGATTCCACTCAGCGGAGGACGCACCTCGAGAACCAAAAACAATCAATCACAGACAGTTGCACCCCAACAACAATCAATAAAACAACACACACCAACTGATTAACATACACAATCAGCCACACGGTCACAACAACGATACAACAACCGACACACTAGACAACCAACAGAAACTTAGTAGGCGAACCTACCTTTAGCCAAATGCAGCGATTCCTCGATAAACCACATGACATAAACCAAGCAAGCAACCCCTATAAAAACAGCACAAAAGTCCATTACTACTACTACAACCCTACAAGGAACGACAAAGACAAAGACAAAGACAAAGACAAAGACAAAGACAAAGACAAAGACAAAGACGAAGACGATGATGACGACATACCTACGCATCTCACAACGGCGTTAAGACCGCTACCCGACTTAAGCAACTCATCCTCAAGGCTCCCATGGAAGGTATTAGGTGAAGGGAAAGGAGGGAGGCGACATCTAGGTCTAAAGGAAGGAGGCGGAAATGATTTGCGATTATAACAAAACACGATTATAAACCCTCGCTGAAAAGACGCTACTCGATCGAGTAACTAACCTACTCGATCGAGTGGCCCCTACTCGACCAAGTACCCAAGCTACTCAATCGAGTAGCCTCTACTCTATCGAGTACCACCCGTCCTCATACTCTAACAAGACACTAGGCATCCCTGGCACGCATTCCTAAAGACCATCACCTGCTCCCAAAGGTCGGTCAACGTCGGTCAACGGGTCCCTAAAAGGACGGGTATTACAGTCTTCCCCCCTTAAAAAGAACTTCATCCCCGAAGTTCGACTCATCCTCTCCCAAACTACACGACAAGAACCCAAGGTCGACACCCCCGTTCTCCCGACACAGGTCCACTACTCTCTAGAGGCATTATCCCAGTATGTCATCATCATCAAATGTCCAACACACACCACATACACAAGCTTCTGCAAACCACTGCTCGAATTACCAAACTCAGAACATGCACCAACACGACCAACTCGACTAACGATTATACTACTACGCCGAACTCCTCAGACACGCATTAACGCAACTACGAGACAATACTTTCACTGGCCAACTGATGCGGTCGTTTCTACACCAAAAATAAAATACCTAGATTACTGCTAACAGAGGTCAGCGGCAAGTAGGGTCGATCTCCACAGGGAGGCAAAGTTGCTATTTATCTGTCTAATTCGGTCTGTCAGGGTGTCACAGAAATGGGGGGTTTGAATTGATTCAACTAAACTAGAAATTAAGGCAAGGGAAAAGAATTAACAGTAAGAGAAAGAAGTATGCTAAGAGTCGGTCCACCGTGGCAGCTATCAGATCTATTATATCAGGAATATTAAGGCGATTAGACTATTGATAAGAAGAGCTATGGTCGTCACCTTTCGGTCCTTAAACCGCCCTAGAGTGTAAAATGACTTAACTTTCGCCCTCACCGCAATACCCTATTGTAATTAAGCAAGCCTTCCCTTCCAATCTTTCGATCTAGGTCGGGGTTAACTAGAATTATTGGTCTCCTGCATGCATTCATTTGACCGGATAACAATTAAATTGCCTAATACAATTCCTATTGCAGGTCTAATCTATTTAATACAGTTAAAGCATGCTACCACGGCTTCCCTAGTCCTAACATACTACGGGAAATTAGCTACTCATGATAAAATAAGCAAGAACAATAATAAAAGAAGAAATAAGCATTAAAAGTGAATAAGGGAAGAAGAATTACTGAAATTAAGCGATCCGGAAATAAGAGAACAAAGTAACAGTGTTTAAAAGAAGGGAAAAGGAGTAATGTGATCCTTCCCGGATTATTGGATGATTACAAACGACATCCCTAACTCCTATTTATAAGAAATTAGGAGTAGGGTTAAACCTAATTAACGAATTAAAGCTTAAAAGCCCAACCCGTCAGCGAAGCCACTCGATCGACCACTTAAATCACTCGATCGAGTGAACTTGACTCAGAAACAGCTCGATCGACCTAGAACAGTGCTCGATCGAGTAAGGCTATAAAGGAACTGGTCGATCGACTTAGCAAACAGCTCGATCGACTAATTATTGCACCTAGAACCACTCGATCAAGTGAAACTTGACTTCAGCAGCTTATAATTCTCGTTAGTTTGCCTTGACTCGTCCTTTTAGCTCTCGAAACACCTTCGCGCATCCAAAGACAGCAGTTTTTCCCGCTCCAAATCTACTCTTTCTCCAAATGCATGCAAGAAGAGCGGTAAATGGCTTGATTTCGCTACTTTCTGGTTCATTCCTGCAAATAAGACAAAATAACCCAAAGTAGCATATTCGGGGCATTTCGTAGCATAAAACCACGATAAAAGCATAGAAATACGTGCATAAAATAGGCTAGAAAGACTATATAAAATGCACGTATCAAATCTCCCCAAACCAAACCTTTACTCGTCCTCGAGTAAACTCAAAACTATACGCTAATGGAACGGAAAAATAACTCAGAGCTAGCTACAAATGCCCACTTAAGCCAATTTAATGCAAGAAAACCAACACCTATAGCTAGACAGTCAAATGCAAACGAGTTATAAGATGTTTATAAATAAAGCTGAACCGTCGACCTTGCAAGACCTTCAATAATGGACTCTCACGGGTCACTCTTCTCTCATGAAGCAAAGGGTAAGCATATAAATGTAAGAGAGAAAGAAAAATAGTCGCTCACCTAAACTACGACCCACATAACTTGCATGCAACTAATATGATAAACAATTCAACTACCGAACATACATTCCAACCAACAAGGTCCGTCACAGCCGAGGGCTTACAAAAATATGGTAAAGTGAGGCAATGGGTAAGAAAAGGCAAAACATTTATGGGAATGTGGAGGTATAGGTGATCAAGCTAGTACCTAAACAAAACCATATATCAACATCCGATTCCAACTCAATTATGAAATAAACACATGCCCTTACTTGGCATAAAATCTCACCAAACCAAACTGAACTAACTCCTCATATGATATAAGATAGAACATAGGAACAGAAACCGCCTCATAATCAGACATCTCTTTTTTTTTTCGAAATCTTCCTTTTTTTTTTTTTTTTCTTTTTCTATTTCTATTTTTTCTCGGTTTCTCTTTCTTCACATTCCTTTTTTCTGATTTTTTCTTTTTTCATCACGTTTTTTTTTTCTTTTCATCATCCTCCCTTTCTTCATAGATTACCAACTCCGATTCAATAGAATATGCGCCAACATTTGATACAATGAAATATATACCGCAAAACAACAATCTAAACTAGCTTGACAAGGCAGGCTAAATTTGGGTGTAGCTAAAGGGTCAACTGGCAAATTTGGCTAATGTGGAGTTTATGGGTAAAAATGAAAGAAAGGGAATTTGTAAGCACCTCCCTGCATGTGACACCAACCACTAACCCGAATGTATGACGGCAAAAAGCAATTGAATTTCATATATGTGCAAATTAATGATACATGTTATGCAAGGAGTAACTACTCACAATCCTACATGAAACTGGTCATAAATGACACCAGTTTATAAGGCTCTAAATCTTAGAAATTATAAGTAGGTTGCCAAAATTTCAGGTCAAGTCTATTCATTCAGCTAAATTTAAACATAAACTCGTAGATTATGCAAAAGACAAAGCTAAAAGATAACAGTTCAATGCAAGGCTTAAGCAAAAGACAATTGCAGAGCAATATCATCACGGAAATCGACCGTTCCGACTCAACCTATATGCTAAAATAAACCTGAAATTTTTGAAATTTCCAACGATTTTTCAAATTTTTATTGAATTTTTTTTTTTGAATTTTAACGAAAATAAACAACAATGCAAACATAAATTAAATGTGATAACTGAAATGCAATAAAAACAAGATGCAGACACAGATATGGATGCATAACCTCCCCAAACCAAACCGTACAATGCCCCCATTGTACCAAAACATGGAAAGGAAATGCAAACTGAAAGGAGAAAGAGAGAGTAAAAAGCGGAAAACTCACAAAATGCGCGAATAAGGGGACCTCCCCAAACCGACCATGAAATGGGAGGTTGCTAAGGACCGGAAAACTGTCTCAGGAAGCTAATCCAAGTCAAATACACTCGATATCCGTCCAACAGTGGTCGATCGAGTGAGTGGGCATCCAAGAACTGCTCGATCGAATGGTGATGTGGTCGATCGAGTGAGTTTCCTTCTGCAGGTGGTCGATCGAGTGGAGTATCCGCTCGATCGAGAGGATTTGGCAGCACAAGTACTCGATCGAGTACTTCTCATCGTATTTCCTGCAAAAACGCAATGTAAACAGCCCGCAAACCAACAAGACAAGCATACTGAGAAAGTTTTATGGTATAAAAACCATTTATTACAACTGAATTTAAATAAAAAGCAAAATAAAATCTCCGGATTGCCTCCCGGGTAGCGCTAGCTTCAGTCAGGTCCCAGCTCGACCTTCTTTTCTTCGAGCCTCTCTAATTAAATACAATCAAAACAGCTCAAAGCGCGCAGCAACCTGTCAAATAGCTGCGCATGTGCTACACAACAGCATAAGTAGCACCAAAGTGGAATACAGAAATAGGAAAAGAAACTAAACAACCGTTTAAGTCTAACAAATTTCCTATGTGAGCTCCTAAATTTATCCACATAATAAAGGAGCGCGGGAGAAACTGTCAAAATATAGGGGTCCCGATTCAGATTAGCAATTTTGAGATGACATGTACGGTGAGAATTTGCTAATTTAATCGTCCACTTGAGAGGGGGTATAACTTTAAAAGAAATTGCGCAAGTCAAACGAGGCAAAATACTATTAGAACAAACAATAATAAAATTATCGTTTACTACCTCAGATTGGTCGCTCTCAATGGCGGAATCATAGGTAAAAGGGTGTATTACCTCTTCCGTGCTAGGAGCAATTACCGACGACTCAAATTGTTTCTTCATCAACCTCCTCAAAGTGGAATCCATCCCGTAGATCGCAGACTTCAAGTATATCCGACTATTTGTGAATAAGGGAGGTTCACCGTAACCTTCATCATCGTCAAACTCGTCATCCAATATGAACCCAAGTGACGAAGTTAAGCTCCCAATGGCCAACTCAGTCGATCGAGCAAAATACTCACTCGATCGACCAACTTCCTCCCGCATCTCACTCGATCGAGTAGCAAAACCATTCGATCGAGAATCATCCTTCTGCACTTCACTCGATCGAGAAGAGATATTACTCGATCGAGGATTGTCTTTTGGAAATTCACTCGATCGACCATTATTAGTCACTCGATCGAGTGATTCTTCCTGTACAGTGCTGACATCCCCGCATACACTCTGGAAATATGATAGGAAGTCTTCATCCGAAATATAGAAATCATTTTCAGCATCGGACAACGCGGGTTCTTCATGGGAAAAACCACTCTCGGTCAAGCACACCTCTTCTGGTTGCCGATTATCCAACCCAGCTGTTAACCGAGCAATTTCAGACTGCAGCTCAGTGACTTGAGCATCCATGTGTCTATCATATTCTAGAATTAAGGATTTGACTCGCGATTTTTTTTTCTGCACATCACGAGGATCTTGTTGCGGTGGCCATTGATGGGGTGGATGTGGCGGCACAACTACAGCTGCATTGTGCTCAGCAGCACCACATCCCCAAGATTTCTTCCCTTCCCAACTGGCAGGTTTCTCAGCCTGGGCTTCAAACCGAGCAATTAGTTGGGAGACAGATGTCATCTTGGCAAGAGGGATCGAAGGTACTCAAGCCTTCCCTTCGATAATCTCCCTCAGTAGCCTGTTTAACAAACCTGTAGGCCTATCAAAACAACACTAAAAGAGAAAGATGAGAACAGCCTCATGGTACTTAGTCTTCCCTTGAGGTGAAAGGACAAACAAAATAAAACAGATAAAAAGCGTCGCCTCCCCGGCAACGGCGCCAAAATTTGATACGGTCGTTTCTACACCAAAAATAAAATACCTAGATTACTGCTATCAGAGGTCAGCGGCAAGTAGGGTCGATCTCCACAGGGAGGCAAAGTTGCTATTTATCTGTCTAATTCGGTCTGTCAGGGTGTCACAGAAATGGGGGGTTTGAATTGATTCAACTAAACTAGAAATTAAGGCAAGGGAAAAGAATTAACAGTAAGAGAAAGAAGTATGCTAAGAGTCGGTCCACCGTGGCAGCTATCAGATCTATTATATCAGGAATATTAAGGCGATTAGACTATTGATAAGAAGAGCTATGGTCGTCACCTTTCGGTCCTTAAACCGCCCTAGAGTGTAAACAGCTTAACTTTCGCCCTCACTGCAATACCCTATTGTAATTAAGCAAGCCTTCCCTTCCAATCTTTCGATCTAGGTCGGGGTTAACTAGAATTATTGGTCTCCTGCATGCATTCATTTGACCGGATAACAATTAAATTGCCTAATACAATTCCTATTGCAGGTGTAATCTATTTAATACAGTTAAAGCATGCTACCACGGCTTCCCTAGTCCTAACATACTACGGGAAATTAGCTACTCATGATAAAATAAGCAAGAACAATAATAAAAGAAGAAATAAGCATTAAAAGTGAATAAGGGAAGAAGAATTACTGAAATTAAGCGATCCGGAAATAAGAGAACAAAGTAACAGTGTTTAAAAGAAGGGAAAAGGAGTAACGTGATCCTTCCCGGATTATTGGATGATTACAAACGACATCCCTAACTCCTATTTATAAGAAATTAGGAGTAGGGTTAAACCTAATTAACGAATTAAAGCTTAAAAGCCCAACCCGTCAGCGAAGCCACTCGATCGACCACTTAAATCACTCGATCGAGTGAACTTGACTCAGAAACAGCTCGATCGACCTAGAACAGTGCTCGATCGAGTAAGGCTATCAAGGAACTGGTCGATCGACTTAGCAAACAGCTCGATCGACTAATTATTGCACCTAGAACCACTCGATCAAGTGAAACTTGACTTCAGCAGCTTATAATTCTCGTTAGTTTGCCTTGACTCGTCCTTTTAGCTCTCGAAACACCTTTGCGCATCCAAAGACAGCAGTTTTCCCCGCTCCAAATCTACTCTTTCTCCAAATGCATGCAAGAAGAGCGGTAAATGGCTTGATTTCGCTACTTTCTGGTTCATTCCTGCAAATAAGACAAAATAACCCAAAGTAGCATATTCGGGACATTTCGTAGCATAAAACCACGATAAAAGCATAGAAATACGTGCATAAAATAGGCTAGAAAGACTATATAAAATGCACGTATCACCAACAAGTACCACACAAAACATGTCACACAACGATCCTATTACAGATTCACACAATGCATGATTTATAATCGCACAACTCCGCTACTATTCTTGACATCCTTATCACTTTATGACTATCTTCTCATAGTAAATTACTCAACTTTTACTTAAACCTACAAATTACTCATCAAAATTATTAAAACAATTATAGCTTCGTGCTTGAAATATAACAGAGACCATATAAAACATTATAAATATACGGTAAAACATTGCAACATACAGTAAAAATTATTATAATTTCGGCCAACATTACTCTTCCCCTCTAAAACGGAACTTTGTCCCTGAAGTTCACCATCAAACAACTTTTCTGCCACATAACCTGACACATATTGCATCCTGCCGACATTACTCGCTAATCACGCCTATCAATACTTATATACACCTGCTAGTTTATGAGAATGATTATCACAACCAAGAAAGACATGCATGTAATAATTTGTGTATAATGGAATTATGGAAATTCTATGAAATTAATAACGAGTTTTTTCGATAATAAATAAGTTAGGCTTTCTCGTAGACGTTGAGGATGTAAAATGAATGTAATAAAAGAAACCTTTGTGTCACCTCTATTCTCACAAAATGTCTATATAAGTTAAGCACACATCCAAGCATAACTAATAAGTCGACCCAAACACGTTGCTAATCTTCAATACCCATGATAAATATCGAAATATGCAAAAATAAAAGCATCCAAACAATTAAATTTTCGTAAAGTGCCTGTAACAGTGCTACTCGATCGAGTGGGTTGGGCACTCGATCGAGCTGGCTCTACTCGATCGAGTAGCCCGAGATCAGAATACCCCTAACTGCCACACCTGCAGCTACTCGATCGAGTGAGGGGCACTCAGTCGAGTGGCCACAGATCAAAACTACTCATAACTTCCCTAACACAACATATATGCTCACATAATCACTAGTCGGGATGGTAACCCAACTACAAATCCTGCAAAACAAGTCCAGAAAGAGCAAGTACGACCTTATGGCCACCAATACAAACCAAATACGATAAGTACGAAAAGAGAAAGTACCAACCAAAACAAACTAACATCCAACACAACTACAAACATGATAAAAGAAACGGAGTATCACTCCTGCTGCTGCTCCTGCTCATCCATGACATAACCCTCATCTCCACCACCACCCAAGGTGCCTGCTCCTGATGCACCCAAACCCGCATCACCACCGGCTCCAGCATATGGTCTCACTTACTAAGGGGTCAAGCCGCCGTAGGGGTATGACTGAGGTACTCCCCATGTGGACGCATCCACCCCGTAGAAGTGGAAAACCCCGCTATAATCCCCAATTCCCCTCCACCAAACTGGATGCAGTCCCGAGGTCCCAATGCCCTGAGTATAGGCCATCTCATGCATGTTTTGGAGCGTCAAGGTAGAGGACACTCTCTCTGCCAGGTAGCTCTCAAGGGTCTCCGGGATCAAGGTAAGGGTAACAAGGAAACGGGTTCTGTGGTGGTGCTGCCGGCTATGGCTGTGTCTCAGCCATCCTCTCCCGCACTCAGCGTGGCCCTCTCCCTATCTTAGGTCAATCCTCCTCAGCTCTCACTTTCTCCCCCTTCCTCGGCTCAGGCATGACTCGAAGGATCTCTGGGTTGATGAAGTATGTTTGCCTCGCAGGACGCGCCTCATTCTCATCCTCATCAGAATCGGCAGCTACCACTGCCTCGGGTAAAGGCTCCGTCGGTGGGAGATGCTCAGGATCGGGTATCTTCATCCAACTCATGCCCCATACCCTCCACACTAAACTACCATCCTCCAAGGTTCTCAGCCATTTTAGGTCGAGGAAGTAATCTATGTCCATGGTAGGCACCGAGGTGGCCAAAGGAATGTACTCCGAGGAAACCTAAAAATAAGTTAGCTTCTCAGCTAAGCGGGTGGCAATAGCACCGCAACTCAGAAACCTAGTGCCAGAGGAGACCATCAAAGCAAGGCCGGCACACACTATAGCGGGAGCACTAAAGATCACTCTCTCAGTCCGCTCAGGGTTGAGGTACGCTATCAAAAGCAACAGCTCGTGGGAGTTCAACTTGCTCATATCCGATCTCTCATAAAGGAGGCACGACACAACACGTAGAACGATCCTTAAGGTGATATGTTGCACATCATTGATCAACATATTACTAGCAGTGGGAGCTGATTTCCCGGTGATACAGGGCATAAAGCGTCAAACTCCACACTCAGACGGTATGTCACGAAGGGCTCCCTCGACAGGCTTAGCCAAGCCAAGGTGAGAGGCAAACAGGTCCATGGTCAAGACAAAACTGGTGTTCATGAGACGCAACTGCACGGTTTGTTCCACCGGCTCGTATTTAAACGAGCTCATGAACTCGAGGGTCAGGAAAGCATACGAATGCTTCCGTAGACGATATAGCCCGGTAAACCCCAAGGTCTCAAAAATGTGACGGACATCCGTCTCAATACCCAAATCATCTAAGATGGTCGTGTCAACACAACGGGTTGGTCTCATTTTACGGGACTGTAAGGCCACGAATTTGTCCCGTTGGGTGTAGTCTACAAATACCACAGACGGGTATTCAGGAACAGATGAAACTACCGGCCCACTCCCTTCCCCAACTTCTGGCTGGGAGGCCCTACCCCTCTTACTCTGTCTGGTCCCTACTGTTGGTCTCGGCATCTGTTTCAACATACAATTTCAATATACCACCACATATACACTAAAACATATAAAGCATACATGTTTGGTCATGAAATAATCATCGAAGTACACACTATCACCAACAATTCCCAAAATTATAAGTAAAATTTCCAATTCTTATAGCTCAGACGGTCTCTACAGCTGTGAAAATTTTGGCACAATTAACATGAATTAACTCAACCACAACTATTTTTAGAACTCAAATATCCAAAACATATTCATATACCACCCAAATTTGCAATTATATGAGATTAATTTCAGTTTGAGGCACTTTTAAAACGGAGTTTTAAGACAAATTTTAGAGCGAAAATCACAAAAATCAACTCCCCACATGATATATACAACATACATTACTCAATTTTCATCCCTTTACATTTAATAGGCAACCAAAAATCAACTCAATTTACCAAACCCTAAAAATTTCGGTCACACTTACATGCAATTTCAATTTGATTTTTGCATTCTTAACAACAATAATCATTAAGGGAAGCATCTAGATCACATTACAAAAATTAAAGGCAAGTTTTCTCACATATAAATCAACTTTTCAGATTTTTTTTTCTATCACCCTATGTGGCTCTAATTGATTAAAAGCATTGAAATAGAAAGAAAATTCATACCTTTAGCAATTAGGAAGCAAGAAGAACGAAATTAGGCAAGAAAAATCACCAATTGGATTACCACATACACAAGAATTAAAGAGTTTGAGAGGGATTTAGGGATTAGGGTTGGCGAAAATAAGAGGAAGAATAAGAAGAATGAATTAAGAAGGGGTTATGAACCCGCGAAATTGTCCGGTACTGTAGCCTTACTCGATCGAATAAGAGGAAACTCGACCGAATAGCGACTACTAGATCGAGTTTTCGTAGGAAATTCCTATTTCCTCGACGTCATAGCTTCCTAACTAGATCGAATGAGGTCTACTCGGTGTAGTAGGAACTTATACTCGGTCAAGTAAGGTTAGGTACATGATAGGAACTACGAGATTAACTGAATATTCCTGCAAAACAACATCACGTGTCGACTCCAAACCAAGTTCGGAAGTCGTCACAGGTTACCATAATCATTCACATCACACTATTACTACTCAAATGTAACGCCACGGTTTCACCCAACCAAGATACATACCATATAATTCTATAGCGAATATCACACCAAACAATTTATCGCGCTAGTAAATCATTTACGCATACGTTTGACGCATTGTTTCATGTCTAAACCTTTGTCGACAATTTCACTAATGAAGCTTATAACCATATTACTCTAAGCACTGATTTAACATTAAATTTCCATGTATCGTCCGAGTCTACTAGCAACGTAACTATGCCTCCACATAAACAAATTAGTCTACTCAATTAATCATGTCACAAACGGAAGCTTTCAACCATTCATATATCACATTCATTCATTACAATTTTGATAATTATTATCACAAATTCACAACTTTTAACTATCATTATTATTACTATTATAAGATTTGTAAATTCTAATAGGAACTACCAGTACTAACAACTTAAAGCAAATACGACCGTCACCAAACTCCATACATTATTCCAAATTCCTACTCTTTTCACATACAACTCTATTCATGCACCAACTTTCACATTTCCCATTATCATGACACACACACATTAGGTCCATTAGGAACTTTATCATATACGATTTTAACATAACCATTACACACAGGCTAACTTCAATAAAAACTTTTCGACGAATAATTCTAGTATGACCACCATACACATTAGGCACATAATTGCCGACTCAGCATTCCCATACCCAGTGGCTGGCTTAAGCACAATGGGGCCATGATTTTGAAATGAGGGCGCCTACTCACCCAAAATCTAGCATCAGCTAAGGCTCCCAATATATATACACCAGGTTCATTTTATTAGACTCACTATGTTCATTAGGCTCATTTGTTACAGGTTCAAAAATCGCCGCTCTGATACCACTTTGTGACACCCCCATATACCAAGAAGCCTTAACAAGACCTTCCCTAGCATATAATGTAATATCCCAAATATTTTAAGGTTTCAATTACTAATTTATTTATTTTATATTTTAGGTTAAAAAAAAATAAGAATTTTAAAATAAAAATATAAGAGAGCTTTGAAATCGGTTTATCTATTTAATAGGGTTTAACTCTTTATATGTCCATGCGTTATTTTAATCTTTCGCTTTTGGCCGCCTAACCAATTTTCCCTTCTATTCTTTCTAATCTTGCCAAACCCCAGATTCATCATATGACAATATTTATCACACACCCATAATTTAATTTGTATGAACTTCTAGTGCTTCATCGTCTTTATCGTACTATATTGTCACCTTTAATTTATTTTGGGGTTTAGACATTGAGATTTAGCTGTGATCTGTTGCTGCTCGTCAATTTGTCCCTTCGCCTTCTTTAATTCGTTATAAATAAGGTAACACGATTCTACCGATCCTATTACTCTTAATATTGTTCGGGGTTGTATGTATATGTGCAATTATTTGTCAATAGATGATAATATTGATTAATTAATGTTGTGCAATACTATGCGTTCTCTATTAATTCTATATTTTGTTACTCTTAATTTAATTACCTTGTGAGATGGGTTTAGAATTGGTGTATTGAATAACATGAGAGTTGGAATATTGAGAAAGGATAACCTCTGTCAAATGCGGAGTTTGTGTCGTTATAGAATAATACGAATTTGTATATTAATACTCCTAGTTGAGGTAGTACGGATTTGTATAGGAATAAGTACTCTTGGTTGTGAATACACAGTGGAATGGTAAATATGAAAGTGGGCTTTGGTGAATTGTGAAAGTGGAATACTTGTTTTACGAATCCTTGTTATAATATTGCAATTGGTGGTACACACTTTTAACCAAGACTGAGTTTTACGGGAAATTTGCGATAGTATTGTGTTTAAATTGTCGTTTCCTCTGTCCTTGATTCGTGGGTGAGTAGCTTAGAGTCTTGTACTCTAAGTGTTGAGCACGGTTCTTTGAACCTTTGACAATATCGATATTGAAATTGAGATGAATATTGGTTACTGGTTTTGAGTTATTGGGGCCGTTGTGCCGAGTTATGTTTACGGTCCAGAGCGACCATGGCTATTGAGTTATTGAGTTATTTGAGTTTGAAATCGATATTGAGATGGAACTCGTGGGTTGGGCGTGTTGTTTAGTCGGTTTTGATTCGTTTTCTTTATTATTTAAGTTATCGTAGTTAGTTAGTTAATTTAACTCCCGAGTTATTTAAAATAATTAGAGACGGGTTTTGAGTCGGGTTTGTTAAAATGGAAAAGCTGCTATATCGGGAAAGTTTCCATTTAAGGAAACTTTCCATTTTAAGAAGTTTCTATTTTTAGTAACTTTCTATTTTGGGAACGGGAATAGTTTAAGTAATTGTTTATCATTTATTTATCTTTCAGAGGGCGAATTTGTTGTGGAATATTACTGAGCACCCGACTATTTGGCAAAGATCGAGGTAGGGGAATACACTAATTGAGTTCTTACGATTATAAAGAGTTGGCATGTTCGGTGATTATATGACATATCTGATTATCTTATTTATCTTGTTGAGCATTATTGTTTCATACGTTTCATACATTGCATTTGCATCGGAGTTGGAGTTGGAGGAGATGAGATTATTGCCATTAAGGCCCAGGCGGGTTCTGCAGGACTTGCCCTGGTGTCCTCGGCTCTTTAGCCGGTATATCGACGACGGTCGATTGATATAGTCTGCCGGGGATCGGTATGGCTGGGCGTTCCGGGGATGTGTGTGATGGAGTTGAGATTGGAGGATCATATCATTGCATTCTTTATTATATCGTATTACCTACTCAACCTCGCGGTTGACCCTGTGTATTCGTGTACTTTGTGATGATCCATTTTGGGGAGAAGATTGACAGGTTGTTGAGACATACAGAGCTGGCAGGGGAGCGAGCATGGATCACCTGACTTAGAGCTAGCCCATTTTTGTTTCAGTTTAGCTATCAGACTTATTTTCAGTTTTGAGACATGTTCCATTTGAGTTGTAAACATTTATAACTTTCTATTTAAAGTACTGTTTATTTTTCCTTTGTTATCTACTGCCTCGGGTTTCCGAGATGGTAACACCCTTCTTTATCTGAGGAGTCCTAGTCCAGGCCCTTAAATAAATGGGGGTGTTACATATAAGGGCATCACCAGCTCGGCTGCCCGAGGTAAGTAATCATCAAAAGTCGATAAAAGAAAATTTAGAATAACTTTACAAGTGATACAACCAAACTACTAAAACAAAAGATACAACTCGTCAAACTGTATAAATTACTTCTGTCATTACTCGTGAAGACTCATCCCGTCAAGGCTCTAGCAACCATCCAAGACAAAACCTGCTAAGACTGACTGCTCACCATAAATGATCACGGCAGACACAACGAAAACAAACAAAAGACAAACCACACAAGGTCAGTAACTGAAGAGACTCACTAACCACTAGCATAACAAAACAGAACAACAACATACACACAAGCCACATCTCCACCAATCAATCACCATCACCGACTGTCCACTGGACCAGCCCTGCCAGTGGGGGACCGCAGCCGTACCCACCAAATCCCCGCTCATCATACCGAGAGATAACCCTGTCCCATTAATGTGCACATCCCCTCCCGTGGCAGGTTCCATGGAGGGAGAAACTAGGGCGTGAAGCCACTCCCGCAAGTGACTCAACTCAGCCGAGAACGCACCTCGAGAACCAAAGACAAGCAATCACAGACAGCTGCACCACAACGACAACCAATAAAACAGCACACACCAACCGATTAACATACACAATCAGCCACATGGTCACAACAATAATACAACAACCGACACACTAGACAACCAACAGAAACTGAGTAGGCAAACCTATCTTTAGCCAAATGCAGCGATTCCTCAATAAACCACATGACATCAACCAAGCAAGCAACCCTTATACAAACATCATATAAGTCCATTACTACTACTACAACCCTACAAATAACGACAAAGACAAAGACGAAGATGATGATGACGACATACCTATGCATCTCACAACGACGTTAAGACCGCTACCTGACTCAAGCAACTCATCCTCAAGGCACTAGCATCCTCAAAGGCTCCCATGGAAGGTATTTGGTGAAGGGAAAGGAGGGAGGCGACATCTAGGTCTGAAGGAAGGAGGCGGAAATGATTTGCGATTCTAACAAAACACGATTATAAACCCTCGCTGAAAAGATGCTACTCGATCGAGTAACTAACCTACTCGATCGAGTGGCCCCTACTCGACCGAGTACCCAAGCTACTCAATCGAGTAGCCTCTACTCTATCGAGTACCACCCGTCCTCATACTCTAACAAGACACTAGGCATCCCTGGCACGCATTCTGAAAGACCATCACCTGCCCCCAAAGGTCGGTCAACGGATCCCTAAAAGGACGGGTATTACAGTCTCATAGCATTATAGATGTTGTATATGAGTTTCTTTCCGTTAAATTCCATAGTGAAGTTCCTATTAGATACATCAATCTTTGTTTTAGAGGTTTTCATGAAAGGCCTCCCCAAAAGGATCTGAGTGGCTCTCGAGTCGACTTCCATATCAAGAACATAGAAGTCGACCGGGAAAGTTAAGTGGTCTATCTCTACCAACACATCCTCCACCATCCCCTTTAGGTAAATATTTGAGCGATCCACACGTTGGATCACTACGTCGGTTTTGTTCAAAGGTGGAAGTCCTAAGGTCTCATAAAGAGTGTATGGCATGACATTGATTGATTCACCTAGATCAAACATAGTATGAGTGAAACTCTTCTCCCCAATTGAGCATGGTATAGTGAACATCCCCAGATCGCCGCACTTTTTGAGGAGTGATCTTTTAAATATGGCGGAGATATGTTCACTTACCCTTACTTTGTGGGTTCCCTTTCTTGTGTTTCTCATAGGCGTACAAAGTTCCTTGAGAAACTTTGCATACCTCGGGACACCTTTTAAAAGATTGAGTAGGGGAATGTTTACTTCACACTTCCTACAAGTTTCATAGAGATCTTCGTCTCTTTCAAACCTTTTGGAGTGTGTGAGAGCGTGAGGAAAAGGTACCTCCACGTCATTCTCTTTCACTATCTCCTTAATTTGATCATTGGTGTTGTTGTTTGCTTTCTCTCCTTTATCCTTGCTAAAAGGAGTCTTCAATTCTTCTTCACTATCCTTGGGTTTTGAATCCTTTGCCTTCTCAACCACAATCTCTTCTTCCTCTTGTACCTCAATGTTAATGATCCTCTCATTTGACTTTGCCTTTCTCTTCTTCTTCGGGGGAGATTCTAAGGTTCTCCCCTTCCTCAACGTCATGGCACTGGCATTCTCTCTTGGAGGGAATATGGTAGAAGGGATTGAAGTGGAGTTATTTTGGTTGCTCTTGGCAATTTCTTGGGAAATTTGGCCAAGTTGGATCTCAAGGTTCTTCACCCTTACATCGCTTGAGAGCTTGTCTGCATCCATTTTGTCAAACCTCTTGGTTATCTCGGCTTGCCCTTTCACAAGAATCTTTAACATCTCCTTGGTGGATAAATCGTCAACTCCTTGAGAGGAGGAACCCCCTCCTTGAAAATTCTTGTGGTTGCCTTGGTGACCTTGGTTACCTTGATTTCCAAATTGGAAGGATCCTCCTTTTTCTTGTTGAAAATTTTGGTTTCTTTGGTAATTTGGGTTGGGAACTTGTGAATTTTGGTTCCTCAAATGGTTGAATTGCCCATTTTGGAAACTCTTTGAAGTATCCCCTCCTCAACTAAGGTTTGGGTTATCCCTTGACCCGATATTGTAAGTGTTGCCACTTGGATCATATTTGTAGTATCCTCCCCCGGCGGGATTTCAAGAATTATAGTTACTGTTTTGTGTGGATTTTGCGCAAGGCGAAATCAGGCCAGGGTAGATTTAAGTAGGGTTACCTAGCTCTAATTGGTCTATTGGTCAGGTCGTCAGGGTAAAAATGTATGCTATGAATTAAAATAACAATAATAAGACAAATAATTTTGTACGTGGAAAACCCTTGAATGGGAAAAAACCACGGGCACCAAGCTAGGAGAGGATTTCATTATGTAATTGGGAGAATCAGCGTATGATAATGACAATATTAATATTTCTCTAAGTGTGGTATATTTAGACGTATGCTTTCCCTTGTGTAAAAATGAGATATCTTCAATGTCTTCAAAGTATTCCTTATATAGGCTTCAACTTGAACGGCTGCCTGATGCTGAATTAAATGTGGATTATTCTCCTTAATTGACTGTAATAATTGCCAATATTCCTCCCTTAATTACTGCATTTACTGCAAGATCTTTCCATTCAATGCTGCGCATATAATCCTTTTATAATACGCGTTTATGGTCTAATATCGTCCTGATATTTTGACCGTTGTCTTCTCCATGGCCTGGCACCTATCTTCATGTGTCCTGATAGCCTGACAGCCTGGTAGTCTGGTTTAGATGAGATACTAAGCAAGGAGGTTTTGCGGATTTCCAGGCCTACCAATTGCCCCTTATCTCCTTATTTTTAATGTGTCAGGACGGAAATGAGGAGATAACCTTGATCTTGGAAAAATTACCCAACGGTTAAGTTATGCCTAGTCAGTTCCTGTAACGGCTATTTTACTGCAGTTTATGACGCGTGTAGGCTTTACTGCAACTTCCTTAATGATTATCCATCTCTTTTGCGGTTGAAACCCTAATTTACTCCACTATAAATACCCGCTTGCTTCATTGAGTTAAACTTCATCAAAGTAATCTTTCTTATTCTTCTCTTAATAATCTTTCTCTCTCGTTTCCTTAATTCCCAGTTCTTCAATCTTCAATCAATCTTCATAATTCTTTCAACAATGGCCGCAAAAAAGAAGTCCACCAGGGCAGCGACTCCTACAACCCCTCCTTCCCAGAATCGAGAGGGAACTTCTTCTGAAAATTTGCCTACTTCTTCTGTTTCTCAACCTTCCACGATCAGCAAGCCGAGTGATTCTCCATTGGAGATGATCTCAACTTTTCATGGTGACTTTCAATTCAAGCCTACGAAGGCTTTGAAGGATGATCAGTCTCTTGCAAATCATTTGAAGCCTGAGTTTGAGAAGGTGTTGAAGGATAAGGGGATCATCCCTGCTGATGCTGAAGTCTGGATCCTTGAGAATTCTCCTATCAGGGCCGTCTGGGCTTGTCCTGGTTGGTTATGCATTCATGACTGGGCTTTCAAGGCAGGTTGTAAGCTTCCTTTTTCTCCTCTTATGGTTGAGGTTATTAAGGAGATTGACGTTCCATCTTATCAGCTCATGCCTATGGTGTGTAAGGTTGTGTGTTCCATTGATTATCTCTGTAAAAAGCACAATATCTCGTTTTCCCTTGATGATCTGAAGGCTTGTTATGCTGTTAAAACCAATAGTCCTGGCCGTATAAGTTTTAAGGTCAGGGCTTCTACTACTCCTCTTTTGAGCAATCTGGATAGCGGCCATGATAAGGGCTGGGCTGCTGGGTACATGTTTGTCAGGACCAATTATGTGGGTCCTGACCTGGCGTATTTAAATTACGAAGCTTGTGTTGCTGGTGAGTTTCTTTCTTTCATCCTGCATGTCTTACTTGTTAGTAAAAAATGAAATGAAATTCATATTGAATTATACCTTTTATGCACGCATTGATGATCGAGTTCAAACCGAGTATCCTACTGCCAATATTTCTGCTTTCCTCGCTATTCCTCCTTTGGAGAGGTCTTGGCCTCTCTAATTATGGGGTTGGCCATCTTCCTCATTGCTTGAAGGCTGATGGTGCTGCCAGGGTGGCTAAACCTTCTGGGGCTGTTAGTGCCACTACCTTATGCAGTAAGTCTATCTTAATTTATCTCTTCTTTTGGCTTTGGCTTCCTAATAATGTTTGGTTTATATTGCTAATGTAGTGTTTCGTGTTGTAGCAACCAGGTCATATACTCGTCTTGCTAGGTTCAGTATGGCTGACCTTTCAGCCAGGCTGGCTAAGATCAAGGAGGAAGGTTCCTAGGGAAGCGGAGATGCTGAACCTGTTATAGATTTGACTGAACAGTTTGATGATCCCAAGGTCACTGTTGTAACTGCTGCCCCTGCTGAAACAAGTTCAGCAGTCCAAAAAAGGAAAATTGAAGATGTTGACATTTCTGCCCCGGTCAGGGAAGTGAAAGCCAGGGTGGATAATATGGAGGCTGCTAGGGTGAAGATCATGGATTACGCCGCTTCTAGATCAGATGTCATGCTCACCTTTAACCCTGTTGAGACTGCTACTCAGGCGGGGTCTTCAGTGGATCATTCAGTCAGCCTCTTGGCAGATGCCTTGGCTGCTGTAAGGGAGGTAGGCTCGAACAATTTTTATGTGTGTTTTGTTTGGGTAGTTTTTATTATTGGGGTATATTATTCATACTCTTCTTCCTATTTTTGGTCAGGGTGCTGCGACCTGCCTCCATAACGCCTATCATGCTACTTCTTTGGTAGCCAGGATTGATCTGATGAGATCAGATTATGATAAGCTGAAGTCTGAGCTGGATTTTGCACGAGCTGACCTAGCTGCTAAAGCTGCTGACTTGGTGAGGGCGCAAGCTGAGAGAGATGCTGCCAAGGCTGAGGCAGATTCAAGCAAGCGGCTTTTGCAGGAAGCTTTGGACAGAAATGAGGAGCTCACCCAGGAGAGGGATGATCTGGAGTTCAAGCTAGATGATGCTTCCCTCTATTTCTATATTAAGGGAAGGACTGCTGCTATGTCAGAGCCTGTCGAGGGCAGGGGGAAGTGGAACCCTGAAGCTGAGATGACTTTTGCTGCTTCAAATTATCCTGACCTACATAACATGGAAAATGAACAGGAGGTCGATTCTCCAGGGGAGCAGGATGTTGATGCTGATCCGGCTAAGAGTGGGAGTGCTGGTACTGTTTCTAAGGAGAGGCAGTAATTTGATTTAGTTGGTATTTGGCCCATCCACGGGGGATGTCCCAGGACGAACAATTTTTCTTTTTTCTGTCTTTATCCAGGTCAGGGAGACTATCCCTGGCCTTTATGAATATTTTGGTGCCTTTACCCCAGGGGGTAAGGGCTTTATTAATGTAGGCACGGTGGCCTTTTTTGGCTGATTTTGCTTTTGACTTTGCTTGGGTCTGTAAGTTTCATCCTGTTGGGCCTGTTTAGACATCCTGCACATCATTTTTGTTTTATCTTGTTATTTCATGAGTAATTCAACCAAGTATAATTTTTTGCTATAATGGTTGAAGGGGTGGGAAAACCGGCCTGTCAGGAGGGCTTATGTCCCCTGCCTAGCTGGAGGGCTTGGTATTCGGCCTGTCAGGAGGGCATTTAGACTAAGTGTTTGGGAGAGAACACCCTTGCACCTGTCTTGCTGCGTCCAGCCGGTTGTAATCCGTGGCAGTAAACCTAGTCGGGTCAGGCAATTATTTCTTGCCTTATTAGTCCTGACATTTATTGTATCTGGTGGTGGTTACCAACTCGTCAGGCACGGTCAAGTGCAAAATTTTGTTTCAGAAATATATAGTGGAGTAGCCCTCAATCCTGAATATTTATGCATATAATCATTTATCATGTATAATTGTTCAGGATTCAAGAAGCAAACAAGTAGGTTAGTTGAATATATAGATATGAGTTGCATACAAGGCATGTAAAACATGTAGTTCATCAGGTAGCACGTCAGGTTGAGTAGTGACTGAATTTATACCTGATTATAGCCTGATCTGATCTTTACATATGGAATATATTTAAATGGGTTACATTCCAGGATCTGGGAATCATTTCTCCTTCTAGTGTTTGGAGCATGTACGCTCCTTGTCCAACAATTGAGTCAATTAGGTAAGGGCCTTCCCATGTGGGGGCTAGCTTGCCTGCTGATTTTTCTTTTTTATTTGGGAAAACTTTTCGTAAAACGAGGTCTCCTTCTTTGAAGACTCTGATTTTGACATTTTTGTTGTAAGTCCTGGCAACTGCTTGTTGATATGATGCCATCCTGATCTTGCCAGTGTCTCTTAGCTCTTCTGTTAAAACCAGGTTATCCTACATTAGGTCTCTGTTTGCCTCAACGTTATTCAGGCTGTATCTAGATGTTGGTACTCGTACTTCTGCGGGAATGACAGCTTCACAGCCATACACCAGGGAGTAAGGTGTTTGACCTGTTGACGTCTTTGGAGTTGTCCTGTCTGCCCATAGTACTAATGGAAGTACTTCAGCCCATCTGCCTCGTCTTCTCTTTAGCTTCTTTTTTTAGGCAGCTTATGACTACTTTGTTACTTGATTCAGCCTGGCCATTGGCTTTTGGATATCCAGGAGTTGACGTTACCAGGTTGATATTCCATTCTTGGCAAAATGCTTGGGTCTTTTTCCCCACAAATTGAGTTCCATTATCACATACGATTTCTGATGGGACTCCATATCTACAAATGATATTCATCCTGATGAAGGATATTACTTCTTTCTCAGTTACTTGCCTGAAAGAGTTAGCTTCAATCCATTTGGAGAAGTAATCAGCCATAGCCAACATGAATACTTTTTGTCCTGGAGCTACGGGCAGTTTTCCCACAATATCCATGCCCCACTTTATGAACGGCCATGGTGCATAAATTGAATGGAGGAGTTCAGATGGCTGATGTATGATTGGTGCATGAATTTTGCAAGCTTCGCATTTTAAAGAGTATTCCAGGCAGTCAACCCTCAGTGTAGTCCAGTAGTAGTCTGTCCTGAGAACTTTGCTTGTCAGGCTCTTTCCTCCTTTGTGATTTCCACAGTGTCCATTGTGTATTCTTTGAAGTACTAGTTTGGCTTCGTCAGGCTCCAAGCATCTCAGGTAGGGTCTAGCCTGCGATCTCTTGAACAAAGTGTTATTGATGATAGCATAGGTTGAAGCTCTAATTTTAAAGGCCCTTGCCTCATGTCTGCCCTGAGGCAGTACTCCTCGGAGAAACCAATCATAATAGGGTTTAGTCTAAGAGTTATTATCCTGGTTGACAGAATTAACTTGTTCAGGTTTGCTGATGGTTGGCTCTAATAAATGAACAATTGGTATTTTGTCAAAAACTGTAGGGGTAAAATTTGAACCTAGGCTGGCCAAAGCATCAACCTGGGTGTTCAGGTCTCTTGATATTTGATCTATGTCAAATAAAGAAAATTTAGCGGTAAGGGTTTTTGCATATTCTAAATACGAAATCATTTTTGCATCCTTAGCCGTAAAAATTCCCTTTATTTGATTAGCAATTAGGAGTGAATCGGTTTTTACCTTTAGGTTTTGAACACCGAGGTCTAGACATACCTTTAAGCCTGCTATCAGGGCTTCATATTCTGCTTCGTTATTCGTAGCTTTGAACTCACAGCTTACAGCCTGTGCTATCATATCTCCCTGTGGTGATTTGAGTACTAGTCCTAACCCTGTCCTCCTAGTGTTGGATGCCCCATCTATGAATATGGTCTATTCTTGGTCTAGGGTTTTATTTTCTAGTTGGTTGACCTCTTTTATCAGGTCTGGTTCCAGGTTAGGGCTAAAGCCAGCCACAAAGTCTGCTAGGGCCTGCGATTTAATCGCTGCCCTGGGTTCAAAGGAGATGTAGTATGTGCTAATCTGTACTGACCATTTGGCCATCCTGCCTGATAGTTCAGGCTTACGTAGGACAGACTTTATGGGTAAATTGGTCCTGACTATAATGGGGTGAATTTCAAGATAAGGTCTCATATTAGTACATGACATAATTAAAGCTAAAACATATTTTTCAAGCAATCCATACCTCAACTCAGCATCTAGCAGGCTTTTACTTACATAGTAAACTGGATGTTCTTGACCATCCCGTTCTTTCACTAGGACTGCGCTGACTGCTGTGTCGCTGACAGTTAGGTATACTGACAAAGGTTCTCCCTTCTCTGGCTTAGCCAGTAAGGGTGTAGATGATAAGTAGGATTTTTGATCCAGAAAAGCTGTCTCATGTTCATCCGTCCATTGGAACTACTTATTCTTTCTGAGGAGGTTGTAGAATGTTTTGCACCTCTCGGAGGATCTTGATATGAAACGGTTCAGGGCAGCTACCCGGCCTGTCAATTTCTGGATATCCTTGACAGACTTGGGCGACTGCAACTTCGGGATAACCTTTATCTGTTCAGGGCTGGCTTCTATGCCCCCTTTTGTGACCATATATCCAAGGAATTTGCCAGCAGAGACTCCAAAGTGGCATTTTGCAGGGTTTAGCTTCATGTTGTATTTTTCCAATATCTCGAACGCTATTTCGAGATGTTTCACATGATCTTCTGCATTTTTGGATTTCACCACCATTTCGTCTATGTACACCTCCATGATGTCACCTATTTGGTCTTTAAACATCATGTTGACCAGGCGCTGGTACATTGCCCCTGCATTCTTCAGGCCGAAAGGCATGGCAGTGTAACAGTATATGCCTCGGTCTGTAATGAATGCAGTACTCTCCTGGTCAGCAGGGTGCATCTTTGTTTGATTGAATCCACTAGAAGCATCTATGAATGTCAGCATCTCATGGCCTGCTGTGGCGTCTTATGGCATCAATATGTGGCAAGGGAAATGGATCTTTGGGACAGGCTTTGTTCAGGTTAGTGAAGTCTACAAAGACTCTCCACTTTCCATTTTTTTCTGCACAACAACTACGTTAGCCAGCCACTCAAGGTACATTACTTCCCTGATCATTCCCATATCCAAGAGTTTTTCTACGTCCTCGTTAATTATGGTATTTCTTTCAGCTACAAATTTCCGCCTTTTCTGCTATACAGGCTTAAAAGATGGGTCAACATTGAGTTTATATGTAATTATATCAACGCCAATTCCAGTCATATCAAAATGTGACCAAGCAAACCAAGATGATTTAATTTTAAGGAACTTTACCAGTTCAGGCCCGACACTATCTGGTGCGTCAGATCCTACTAAAACATACCTGTCAGGGTACTCAGGGTCTAGGATTACCTGATCTGTTTCCATTCTGAAAGGTGCCACATAAGTGATCCTGACAGGGTACTGTAATTGCTATGCAAGGGACTTACCTGCCTTGGAAGGCTTCAAGGTTGTTGTGTAGCATTCCTGGGCTGTCTTGCGGTCCCCTTTAACTGTGGCTATACCCCAGTCTGTTGTTATCTTGATACACTGGTGATAGGTTCACGGTACGGCTTTGACATTATGAATCCAGGGCCTACCCAAGATCGCGTTGTAGGATGACAGGCAATCATGGACTCCAAATTTCTCATAAGATGAGACTCCTTCCACGTAGGTTGGGAGGTGGATTTCTCCTAGGGTGTTCCTGGTTTCGCCACTGAATCCTACTAGGACACTGGATTTTTTGATGATTTGGTCCTCGTTGATTTTCATGGCTTTCAGTACGTCAAGCATGATCAAGTTCACTGAGCTGCCTCCGTCTACCAGGATCCTTCTTACTGTGGCGGTTCCAATCTGCATAGAGATTACCAGGCCATCATGATGAACATCAGGGATGCCCACCAGGTCACAATCATTGAAAGTGATTGTTGGGATATGATCCGGCTTGCAGGCCTAGGGTGATACGGTCCTTGGTGTCCTGGCTATCTTCTTTGCTGCTGAACTTGTCAGGCCGCAAATTTATGATCCACCAGATATGAATTTTACTTCATAGATTGGTGGTGGTGGAGGGAGGCTACGATCCTGCTTATGCTCCTGATTCTCTTTATCCTGCTTTGCGTTCCTGCCTTTCGTCCTAATCAAGTCTTTCAAGTATCCGGATTTCAGCAGGTAAGCCACTTCTTTCCTCAGGGTGAAACAATCATCCGTGGTGTGTCCAATATCCATGTGGAATTCGTACCATTTAAAATTGTCCCTTATGGGGTTGGGACTTTCTGACTTCCTGGGCCATCTGATAGCTGATCCCATGTTGTCAAGTCTTTGGATTAATCCTGCAATATCAACACTAAAGTTATGTTCGGAAATAGGTGGATAAACTTTAACCTTACCTTGATACTCATGAGCCATGTTAACTTCTAATTGATCTGGCCTGGAATATGGAGTAGGCGTATAGTTGTTTCCTTTATTTCTCTTCCTACTGCTCCTTTCATGATCCTTCGATTTACTGGGTGATCCGAGTTTATAACTTTTATCTTCCTCTAGCCTGATGAAGGCAATAGTCTTGGCCTGAACGTCCTCGAAGGTATGGCAGGGATACTTAGTGAGCTCGCTGTACAAGTCACTATATGGTAGTAACCCCTGCCTGAATGCCTCCACTGCTGTTCCAACGTCACACTTGGGTATAGATACTTTTTCCTTATTGAATCTTGCAAGGAATGTCCTGAGAGTTTCATCAGGCTTCTGTGTAACTCGGTAAAGGTCACTGGATCGTTTCTCCAACTCCCTGCTACTTGCAAACTATTGGTTGAAGCTGTTGATCAGGTTGGCGAAGGAATGGATGTTCCCAGTTGGCAGGTTGATGTACCATTGCAGAGCAGGGCCGGCCAGGGTCGTTCCAAATCCCTTGCACATGCAGACTTGTCTGAAGTTGCTGGGGATAGATGCAGCCAACATTTTTTGTTTATAAAGAGCCACGTGATTTTATGGATCTGTGGTTCCATCATAGACCCTCATGGATGGAACTACAAACTTCTTTGGTAGATCTACTTTTGCTATTTCGTCTATAAAAGGCGAATCAGCATAACTGTCAGGGGCAACTTCTTTCATGCTGGCAGGCACTCGAGGTATCTTATCAAATTTTTCATTGAGTTTTTTGATCTCCTGAACCACTTCCATCATGATGGCTGCTGCAGATTCATCGGGTTTTTCCTTGTCATTATTTGGTTCACCATCACCATCAACATCAATAGATTTAGAACCAATTGGGCTCCCAAAACTGGAAAAATCAATATTTTTGATGATTGATGCAAATGGGGTTCCTAGTTGGAATCTAGAGCCTGCTCCTTGAGTTTTTTCTAATTTTTGTTTCGGGACTGACTCAGATTCTCTTAGTTGCAGGATTTCTGCTTCTGTTTGGGATACCTTTTCTTTCAAGCTTTCCAACTCAGTGATTTGCTGGAGAGCTGCATTCAATTGTTCTTCAACGGTAGGTTGGGACATTTTTGTAGGATTTTTGAGTTTTTGTGAGATGGGAAAAAAGGATTTAAAGAGCTAGATGCCCCACGGTGGGCACCAATTGTTTTGTGTGGATTTTGCGCAAGGCAAAATCAGGTCAGGGTAGATTTAAGTAGGGTTAACTAGCTCTAATCGATCAATTGGTCAGGTCATCAGGGTAAAAATGTATGCTATGAATATAACAAAAATAACAATAATAAGACAAAGAATTTTGTACGTGGAAAACCCTTGAATGGGAAAAACCCACGGGCACCAAGCCAGGAGAGGATTTCACTATGTAGTTGGGAGAATCAGCGTATGATAATGACAATATTAATATTTCTCTAAGTGTGGTATATTTAGACGTATGCTTTCTCTTGTGTAAAAATGAGATATCTCTAATGTCTTCAAAGTATTCCTTACATAGGCTTCAACATGAACGGTTGCCTGATGCTGAATTAAATGTGGATTATTCTCCTTAATTGACTGTAATAATTGCAAATATTCCTCCCTTAATTACTGCATTTACTGCAAGATCTTTCCATTCAATGCTGCGCATATAATCCTTTTATAATACGCGTTTATGGTCTAATATCGTCCTGATATTTTGACCGTTGTCCTCTCCATGGCCTGGCGCCTATCTTCATGTGTCCTGATAGTCTGATAGCCTGACATCCTGACAGCCTGGTAGTCAGGTTTAGATGAGATACTGAGCAGGGAGGTCTGCGGATTTCCAAGCCTAACAGTTACCATGCATCATGGCACTCACATTCTCCTTGATTATCCCTTGTTCTTCCATGATGGGAAAAGACTCCACCGAGTGTGGACCTTGACAATAATTGCACTCGACATTGGATTCTTGTGCTCCACCTTGATTGTTTGCCATTAATTTATCTACCATTTTGGTGAGATCATCCACGGTCTTCTCAAGTTTTTGGGTGGAAGGAGAGGGTGTTTCAATTGAGTGGAGAGTCTTAGACCCTTGGCCCCCTCACCCATAGCTTCTTGTGCTTGCGGCTAACCTCTCTATGATTTCATTTGCTTCCGCCAAGGAGTAGTTGTCAACTCCACCACTCGTAGCGGCATTCACCATTCTTTGGTCTTGTTGAGTAAGACCGTCACAAAAGTTCAGCAATAAGTCATTGTAGATACCCAGTATCTGCACCTCCCAAAAACCACCCGATGATGATTGGGCTGTAACGTGTTTTTGATATGCGTGCGTGGATTGGCTATACATGAGATGGTTTAATGCACTACTTGGATATGAAAAATGATTTCAAAAGTTTTCTAACTTCATTTGCATTAAAATAACACTATTTAGAGTTAAAACCATCTTCGGACCCAAAACCGACTCAGAAACCCGCAACTCGAGTCAACCTGAGTCAACCCGAGTCAACCCAAATCTCTAATGTCAAAAATAACGCCATGAGTGTCTTTATCATGTCATTTTCATTAAAATGACCTTAATTAGAGTCAAAACCGACACCGAGCTAAAAACCAACTCGAAATTCAAATCCCGACTCACAGGGTCAAACCCGAGTCAAAGACACCAAAATCATCTTATTAGATGCTCATATTGTTACAAGACATCCTATTTGATTACCACAAATCAATAATGTATGGAGAATAGGCCACGTCCAAATTGAAAGGGACAATACACCCATTTCCATCACGAGGTAGCTCGCGCCTAAAGCAGATGTCTGCTTAGCCTCCAAGCAAACAAAACCGACCTACCACCCCACATTTCTCTATAAATACCAACCTTCACACACAATAATATTCACGCGAGAGTCCGCCCCCTCCTTCTCCCTTAAACTTCTAGTCCCGACTTTCTAAGTCACAAAATCGACACGTGTTAACGACCTACCGATCGTAAACACAAGCCTTACACATTTTGTTTGGTACCGTCGCCGTGCATTCGACCGACCAATTTGACCAACTCAATTCATCAATCAACATGTTTTAATTAACATATTTTCAATATATTTTGAAAACCAAATCCTTTTTTAAGGCACTCTTTTTAAACTTCTTTGATCGCAAGTAGTCACAACGAGAAAACCGTCTCTAAAGTCGTCTACCACGCAAACATCAAAATACATAAGTTTGAGGGTGTAAATATCTCACTTTAATTCATGTCTTTACTATTTTGTTGAGTTTATAAGCATGAACAATGAATAACACGATTTAAATTTAGGTTAGACAAGCCAAAACCGAATTTTGGCCTGAGACAGAAGCTCCTTGCTATGCATGGATGCTCGCGCCTCCTGTGGGTGTCCAGGTCAAACTCATCCGTGTTTGTTCTCGTCTTTCCTCTTTATTCATTTCTTTTATTTTTACCTCTTTCCTTTTACGGTTTTTACCATTTTAATTCATTTTTATGAGAAATATTTTGACCATTACAAAAATCATCTTTGGTTCCTTATACCATGACGGTTTATTCCGTGACTCGATGATATTATTGGTTAATTACATTTTAATGGGTATTTTAACACCCTTTTCTTTTATTTACCATTTTTCTCATTTATTTACATTTGTAAATATATTAGTCATAATTCATAATCATCTCTGGTTCTTTATACCATGTCAGTTTAATCCGAGTACGATGACAAACTTAACTAATTACAAATAATTGAACTTAACATAATTAGTTCAAATCAAACATTTTCTTTTTACACATTTTATTATAGTTTTCAAACTTGCAAATCCGACAACGAATATTACTAATATAATAGTAATTATTCTGAGTCATACAAATCATACTTGCAAATCATTCATTACAAAAACCGTTTTAAACAACCTTTTTAACAACCAGGAGACGCCCCTTAGGTCGGCTCATGGCTCGCGCCCCAAGGCAGCTCCTGTTTTCATATTTTCAAACCTGCGCAGACCCCTTTACCTCGCTAATAGGCTCGCGCCCCAACGGGGCTGCCTGGCACTGTTCTGCCTCGTTTTTTAGCACTTGTCTAGGACGATCCCGATTACGTTTTATCCGCATACGTGACGGATCAGATTGACGAGTTTGCAATTCATACTTTGTCTTTAAAACACATTTTTTTTAAATAACGGATCGTTGATACCATCGTAGAGTACCAAAGATAATATTTATAGTCCAAACTACTACTATAGCTAGTGGCAGTCAGAGTCGAACCACAAGGAGGCGATGCAATTAATAGTTGTCTAATTTTTAATCTAAAGTAACAATTTTGAGGGGGATTTGATTTGAGTGAAACTATAACTAAAGGCAAAGAAATGCAAAAGTAAACTAAGGAAATAAATAAGCAATGAATGAAAATGTATGAAATAAAATATAAAAAGGACGCTAAGATGGTCGATTCACTGTAGTTTCGGCGGCGGTATCCTAAGTAAGCCTGAGTCAATCATGTGAGACGGAAAAATAAGAAGTCCTCTCGGTCCATTCTTAACCGGTAGCATCTTTCGATCTAGCTACGGGTCCCTAATATCACTAATGCTAACTTTCGTTCTGAAAAGTGATTTAAAAGTCCAAATTAACTTATCTCTCGATCTTATTAATTTAGTCGTCTCAATTAGGTAGTCTATTTCCCTCCCCTATCTTTCGATCTTATCGGGTCGGTCAATCCCTAAGCATTCAACTAGTCGCGTGCACTCGATTCGTCAAATATAGAAATTAAATTAATTAAAACGAAGCAAATCTCACGAGGCCGGTCGATCGACCAAGTAACCCAGTCGATCGACCATGACGCGATTTCAGGTAGACTATTCTAATGCCGCCTACACTACAGATCCCCTACATCCTAGCACGAGGGGTTTAGCTAGTCATGATATTAATAATAACATCAATGGAATTGATAAATAAAACGATAGAATTCAAAATCGAAATGGCTAAATAGATAACTAACATAAATCGATAAATTGGCTTTCGGGAAATTATTCTAGCAATTCTAATCTATGAGTGAATGAAAGCAAAACTGAAATTATGGAACAAAGGAATACCAGTAGAAAGCAGGAAGAAACTTGAAAGCATGAACGAAAATAAGGCAACAAAACCGATTGTATTGAATGATTAAACTTGAATGCAAACCCTAATTATTTCCCTAACTAACTGATAAAGACTTGATGATAAAAGCTTGATTCTTATTCTGAAAACTAAGGTTACGTTATATAGGAATATTACGTAACTCTTATTCCTAAACCTAATTATAATGGGCTTCGGAATTCTCGTTCAATTAACTCATGTCAGAATTAACGGTTTGGTCGATCGACTAAAGCAGCCGGTCGATTGACTGATACGCGCTGAACAGTAGCTTCTGTAACTCGTGCTCTGGTCGATCGACCAGAGGCATCAGTCGATCGACCACTGTAGCTGGTAAACGCTTCTAAAGTCTTCATAAAGTTGTCTTTCAGGCCTCGAAATGCGCACCAAGTTCGTTTCTTGAGTAAATACTTCACGTTAAATGCAATGCTAGGTACTTAGGGACGGATTCGGCTAGATTTCCGCTGGATTCTTCACATTTCTGCAATATAATACAAAAACACGAAAGTAGACGGAAATAGGGAAAATAGTAGCATAAACTACTTAAATGAGCTCTGAAATGCGTGTAAAATGGGGTGTAAAACATCATATAAATGACACGCATCAAACTTCCCCAAACCAAACCTCTGCTTGTCCCCAAGCAAGAACTAGACTCGATCCTAAAACCTAATGGAAGAAGTTCAATCTCAGAGCGAAATACAACTATTAAGCCTAAACCAAGTTAATGCAATAACTAACAATCAACTAGCAATATGAATCATGCAAACGAGTTATGTAGTCGTTAAAAATTGCTGAACCGTCAACTGTAGAGACTTATCATCATGGACTCTCACGGGTCGCTCATATCACACATAAGCACAGGTGAGTATATGTAAAGATAGAAAGCAGTAAATATAAAGACTCTCACCTAACTGCGACCTATAAGAACATGCCTGCAATCTAATATGAAAATGATCTCTACAACCGTACATCTGCATTCCAACCAAACAAATGACCATGACACATGCCGAGGTAAATATGGATATGTGAGGTAATGGGCAGGAAGGGGCTAAGATGAATTGGATAAAAACAGAGTTAAAAGCCAAGCTAGTAACTAAGGGAACCAAATTAATAACAACATCCAACTTCTTGCTCAAGATTTCAATCGACACGGTGCTAATAGTAAGCACAAATATCATAATCTCCATAATTAGTCAACTCCCCAAAAGATACAAATACAGTATGGGAGTAAAAATCGCCATTTAACAAGACTTTGAATTATGCGATTTTGATTTTTTTCTTTTCTCGGGCTTCAGTCGATCGACCAATGAGTCCAGTCGACCGACCATAGATCGAACTTGTTTTTCCCCTTTTTCTTCTTTTTTGTTTTTGTTTTCTTTTTTTTTCAATTCTATTTTTTCTTTCTTTCCTTCCTTTTTCATCTTCCCAACATCATCTCAAAATGAGCATTAGCTACCAAAAACAAAGTAACAATCCCAAGAACATAAACTACTAGCTTGACAAGGGCAGGCTAAGTGTAGGATGTAGTTGACGGGACAAAAAGGCTATTTCTGGCAGTGTGGGGCTTATGGGAAAAATGAACAAAGGGGTGACCTCTTCCACATGTGTCAACTAACCACGAACCCGAATGCATACAGGTATTAAGCAGATTAAGTTCATATTTATGCATATTGATATAACATGTCTCATAAGGAGTAACTACTCGCATCCTAGATGAACTGGTCATGAATGACACCAGTTATAAGGCTCTAAAACTCAGAAAATGATGTAGTTTGCCAAAAATCTAAGTCAAGTCTCAAGATTCAGCGAATAAATTAACGAAAACTCGTAGATATGCAATAAGACTCTACTAATAACATGTCAATTAAGCAAGGCTCAGGCATAAACAAATGAAAATGCAATGTCATCATTGAAATACTACCGTTCCGACTCGACCTACATGCTAAAATAAACATGCATTTTTTGGATTTTTGAAATTTTTCAATTTTTTTTTTTTGAATTTTGTGTATATGTATAGGAAATGAAATAAACAATGCAAGTTGAAATGCAATAAACGTGAAACCGAAATGCAATAGAACATGTGAATGCAATGGAAAACCCTTCCCCAAACCAAATCACACAATGTCCCCATTGTGCAAAATCATGTAATGAAATAAAAGGGAAACGGGAATTTGCGACAAATAATAAGTAAAATTGACATAAAAGAAAGAACTCGGAAACTCACAAGACTTTAAGCGCAGCAAAAAGGAAACCTCCCCAAACCAGCGTGAGCTAGGAGGTTTTAGTAGCTAGCAGTGCTACCATAGGTACCTGAAAAGACAACCAATACCACGCGTAATTTCGAGAAGCCAATTTACGAAACGCAAAATTATGTGCAAAATACGAAAATAGAAGAAAACATAAATGAGTCGGAGAATAAAGTGGAGAAAAGACTCCCTCAACTCCGCAAATCGACCAAACACAACAGGTGAGTGATCGAAAACAGGTACATCAGCGCTGGGCGGTCGATCGACCACATCACCCAGTCGATCGACCAGGGTGACACGAACAGTAGCTTTTGTAACTGTTGCAGTCAGTCGATCGACCAAGATGGCCAGTCGATCGACTGAGAAACCTGTTGTAAGTTCTGATTTCTTCGAATTAGCTCAATAAATTGAGCTAACAAGGTCTATAAACCTGCAAATACACATAATAATGCGCCCAAAATTGCGCAAAACCCAAAGTAACAGACTAAGGTGTTTAAATCCTAAGAAAAATTATTAATGCGAAGTCTCGCGCACACAAACGCGATAAAAAGAGTCTAACAAAAGCAATAAAATGAAAGTTTTTGAAATAGTCTTAATCAACTAATAGCTGATCAAGAATGGCCACGGAATGGCCCACTTGCTTGGCTTCTGGCTACAAGAGATAGCCTCTACAGTGCTCATCTCCTCAGCTGCACTCCTATCAACTTCAACATCCGCAGAACTCAACGGATCAATAGCTTCAACATCTCCCCAATCAATGACTTCATCTTACTCGTCAAAATCCAAATCGGACTCTGTCACTTTGACTGGCTCCTCATCAGGCTCCTCATCTGTGCCATAGCTAAGACATCCTAGACCGCCTCTTTGAACGATTGGCTCCTTCACAGCTGGAGCAACATGCGGCCCTTCCTTCCCCAAACCAGCTCTTGCAACATCCAAAACAGAAAAATCTTCCTCCAGGTTTCTCCCAATGTGGGGCGGAGGTGTTTGTAGATACCCGTATCCGTCGATATTGGAATTTATAGAGAACCCGACAAACACCCGATGATGATAGGACACATGTATTCTTTAGTTGTCATTGTCATTATTTGGAGCTCGTTTTACGATGTAGAATGGACGTCGTCGATGAAGTATTTTTATTAATTTAAATGATTTTTAAATTAAATGTCTTTTTTAAGGTAATTTCAATTTATTTTATTTTATTTTGAATTTATTTTCTTAAGTTTATTTTATTGAAAATAAAATAAATATTTGATTTGAAAAATCATTTTATGAGTATATTTGATTTGAAAAATCATTTATTTTAATGTGTTAATTGATTTGAAAAATCAATTTAAAAATCGAGAAAAACTCGTTTTGAACATGCGTTTTTGAGCTCGATTATAGCTCGGTTTTTGAGCCCGTTTTCTTTACGAGTTGGCACGAATCTCGAGTACACTAACCAACCTAAGCCTCTACCCATCCAACCCAGTTCGAACCCCCTTAACCACGGCCCAAATCCCATCCCAAACACCCCCCAACAGCCCGCAAACACACGAGCAGCCCCCTGTTTTGCGTGCCAAAACCCGAGCCCAGAACCCGCTCCAAATACCACCAAAACCCGTGCCCATTAACCCTAACACATACCCTAATATCTTACCCATATTACCTTACCTTAACCCCCAAGAAAATCCCCCATACGAACCCTAGAAAACCTCCCAAAAGCTGCTGGACAGCAGCTATGCTCAGCCGAGCCCGTCTGCCTCTCCTCCCTTTTACCCTACTTTAACTCCTTATAAATACCACCCCTTCACCATACATTCATGCCTATAAGTTCTCCATACATACAACCGTCACTTACAAGCTTTAAACTCCAGAAACAAACCCTAATTGCCTCTCAAAAACCCTTCACAAAACCGACATCCAAACTGGAACAATTTGTGTGTCCTCTTCGAAAAACAATTCGTTCCTCCTTCAAACCTCCATCAAAATTCGAGTTTCTTGTTCCAAATTAACCATACAACATCCATCTACACATTAGAAAAAGATTTACGAGCCAAATTGCCCTTGAGAGTACACGAATTCCCTCGAAAAACAGAGTGTTATACACTCTGTTTTCGCAGGTTTTCCCTGTCTGTCCAGTTCTGTTTGTGCTCGTTTTTCGTGCCCAATAACTCAAAACGAGCTGGGGTTGCTTTAAGATCCCTGTTCTCCTCTCTTTCTAGTTTTCAAAACATCTTTTAAATCGAAGTTTCGTCGTGAAACGAGGGAGATATCATCGTTTGAAAATCGCTGTCCAGAAAGTTTCCAAAACGCGTGTTTGCTTTGCTCTTCGTCGACGACGGCCTCTCGAGATAAAATCTACCATCGATTATGACCCAAGACGGTGTCAACGATACATGTAGGTTGAGGGTGCATCAGATCCTCTTCTTTTCCCTTTTATTTCGTTTGTTTTATGCTTTTTTTTATTGTCTTGTTTTTGTTTGTTTTTTCGTTTTGTTCATCGATTGTTTAATTAACTATGAAACTAGTTTAGTCCGAGTATGAGTTAAAGTACCACCATGAACACCCGCGTTGACTTGAGATGGGAAAATAAACCGCTACATCAGTCGGTCGTACACCCCCGTCTCATTTACATATCCTCGTGTTCAAGGTAGGGCATTAATAAAACGATTTTAACTTCGTTCTTCGCTTTTGACATCTCCTCTTCTCTCGTGCAATTCGACCCACCTTAGGACCCGTTGCATGTTAGTATGACCTCTGATTGTTAACATATGACTTATTTAGATGACATTAGATCAATTTAATAACCTAATTAGACACTTTAGGGTACATCGACATAGCTTTAAAAATCAACTAACAATTCTGCAACTTAATGAACGCGTCTCTCTTTCACCTAATTTCTCGCTAGTATAAGAGTGCGTGATTAGCACCTTCTTATTAACATTCGATGAGTTAAATTAATTAGCAAACTTGACCTAATTTGACCCCTTTTGAGCCGTGTAGAATACACAATTGCAAGACCTCTTTTCAATCGATCAACGTCGTTTCTAACTTGTTTTCTAATTTGTTCCTAACCCGTTTCGCAATCATCGATCTAACCTAATGAATCTAACCTAAGAATTAGGGTATGCTAGATCGTGTGGGCCGTGTTTGGCCGTGTCCTTTTAGTCCCTTTTCTCGTTTTTTTTCTCATCTTTATCTCGTTATTTCGTATCTTGTAATTACTTTGTTTATCGAGTCGTGTTTGTTAGTTTGGTTGTAATTTTCAAGTTAGTTTTCTTTTATCGAGTCAAAACCTCTTTCAAAAAACCTTAGTCTTGTTTGGTTAGATGGTTGTGCCCCAATGCTTGTAAGAGCGTAGTAAATCGCATGTTGTTTAAAGCAACATGGCCCGATTTATGCTAATGCATGCTTTGGTGTGTGACCCAATGTCTAATTCGATAAGATTAAGCGAAAGCACACATTACGAGGAGTGACCCAAGGCCGTGAGTCATGTAAGCCATGGGCCACCCCTTTGTGCACGTTTTTCTAGGCCGAATGGCCGTGTAATGTGTCATGTACGGTGTTGTATATAGCAATTGTATTTAGATCGAGTTGTATCTTTAATTCCTCGTTGTGTCGGCAAGAAATGCCTGGGTTGTAATAGGGTAGATCCCAACGGCTCCCCCATTCCCATCAAGCCTTGTTTGTTTCGTTTATATGTTGTTAGATCAATCAACCCACATGCTAAATTACAACTTTGACAAAGTTAGTTTAGTTGCATCTAAATCGACATAGAAACTTCACATGTTAGGGTTTTGAAAACGATGTTTGCATATCATATATCGTAGTAGCTATGACCTTGTTTGAACTCCGACACTTGACTTAGTAGAGGCCGTTATTGACGGGCGGGGTTAGGTGTCTTTATGGGCTTCCTAACACGTACCCTCAACCCTTACTCAAGATCTATGGTTTGTGGATCCGTCTAAATACCATTGGATTACGAGAGTCATTCAAATCGAGTGATATAGGGTACAAGTCTTTATCTTTAATCACTCGTAGTCGATGGGCTTTATGCTTTTCGATGAGAGGTGTAAAGTTGACTTGAACGGTTCCAAGTTCCCAAAAAACTTGGTGGCGACTCTAATATGTCTTAATTCGATTCGAAAGAACCTCGAGTCGATTATGCCTAGTGTGGATCCGCGGACGCAGCGATTCCCGAGGGCCTTTTCCACTGATTTGGCGACTCATTTGGGGAAAAGAGGACTAGTTACACTTGTGTTTCTAGGGTCTTTTCCTCCGAGGTGAAACTTGAAAAGAAAGTGTTGGAAAGTAAAACATTACTCATAGTGCTACGATTCATGCATAAACCCTTAAGGACTTGCCCGGGCCTTCCCAGCGTTTCTTCGTGATGCGTGGGGGGCGACGTCCCACTATGCCAGGAAGCTGCACATTGCTCGCTTCCACTTCGCCTCGCGTGGTTCTTGATGGTGGGGACGATCTTCTAGGTACTTTACCTTAAGACACCTTGCTCTATAAGACCGCAAAAGGATGGAGGGCATAGACCTTCTCGTAGAAGACTTGCCGAGACTTAGAGATGTCTAGGAGCATACATCCTTATAACATGAGAATGACAATGTGCAATTTGTTTTCCCAAGTCTTTTTTCGAAAATCCCCATGTCCTTTTCAAAACCGAACTTTTGAACAACTTACTTTCAAAATAGCATGGTTTTAAAAAAACGCGGAACGCTGCCCAAATAGGACTAGAAATTTCGGCCCAAAATGAGCTTTTATAGCCGGCATGCTGTCCATTTCAAGTCTCATTTTCAAATCAACCCTTCCTTTTTTTCAAAATCAATCCAAAATGTTTCTCGAACCTCAACCAAGCATGAAATGCGTCGAGTCGTGTCCGGGTCATAGCCGTGTTAGGCCGGGTGTGTTTTGTTCTAAGAGTCTAGAACACGACCTTGTTGGGTCACCCAAGCTCACCTCTTGGGCTTTGAGTCATGTTGGTCGACCTTTTGGTCTAGGATAGTCCACAAAAAACGTCCAAGCTAGGCCATTTAGGGCGTTTCACCCGAACCTATGGGCTATGTTAGTCCAATCACGGGTTTGGCCACACCGAGTCCGGTTTATAACCGATTTATGACAGTTTGAGTCATGTCGTTTTGTCGAGTCTAAAATGAACCAAGGTCTAGATCCAACCGTGAGTCGAACCTTTGGTTAGTCAATCTCAAGTCGAGTTTTTGTTTGAGTCAAGTTGGGGTCGTGTCCTTAAGTGTGCAGTGGCTCTTACTTTAAATATTGACTCAATACGGGGTTTTCTTGTAGAAAGGCCGCCAAAAACCCGACGTCAAGCAATGGAAGATGCTGTTAACAAGCTCACTGAGGCCGTGAACCTCATGATGACCCGAATGGATGCAATCGAATCTAAGCTGGGTGAAGATTCCCATCCACCTCTGACTGATCTGGAGAAACGGTTCAAGTTCATCGAAGACCCTTTGAAACTCTCCCAGGGGAAGAACATTCACTATGAGAATGCTAGGGCCTATGCCCCGGTGCAGGATAAGTTGCCCACGAACATGGTACTCACTGACATCCCAAAGTTTAAGGGCACAGAAGATCCAGTCCACCATGTTAAGGCCTATAAAGGGTACTTAGCACTGAAGGGAGTGCCTGCTGACATGCTCTCTGAAATTTTTGCTCAATCTCTGGATGAACACCCGAAGGCGTGGTTCTATAATCTTGACCTTAAGAACTTCCCTACTTTCGAAGATATTACGGTGGAGTTCTGTAAGCACTATGCTGACAATGTCGAGATTCAAACCAACATAAGAACATTGGAGGTGATGACACAGAAAGAAAAAGAAGGCTTTACTGAATTCCTTGCAAGATGGCGCGCTGAAAGCGTGAAGTTAGCCAAGAAGCCTGACGAAGTTGAAATGGTAGATAAGTTCGTAAAGAATTTACGACCTATTTACCGCAATGCTCTGAAATGCCAGAATTTTGGCTCTTTTAATGAATTGATAAGAATCGGGATAAAGGTAGAAGATGATGTCATAAGGGCAGAGGCTGAGAAGCCGAAAGGGTACCAAGGGGCCTCATCGTCTAAGGCCAAGGCCCCAGCAACGACCCATATTGATGAAGCCATCAATCTCTTAGAAGGGCAATCGAAGAAGTCGCAGCGCCAAACACCTAGGGCATTCACCGATATCGAATGCACTTATACATACGCTCTCCAAACGCTCATAGCCCAAGGAAAGCTGAAGCCTATTGGTCCGACTCCGGACCCTCCCGCTGATCAACAAGGAAAATGGTATAAACCAAATGCCTACTGTGCCTTTCATCAAGGGAAAGGTCATGATACTGACAGGTGTTATCGACTGAAACACGAAATTCAAGACATGATTGAGAATGGAACACTCCCGATCCCAACTGTTAAACCCAATAACATCACCAATCCATTTGGCGATCACACTAACTTTGTTTCGGTCGAAGACAATGTCGATTACTCCCATCTCATCCGCCCATGTCACTTGAAAGGGGTGTTTATCGGGAAGATATTTGTGGATTTCTCTGAATTCTTGCCAAACCCGAAGAATGAAATTCAAGTCGGGAGTCTTGCTCTAGAATGTACTCCTCTCATTAACGAAGTTAATAAAGGACAATTCGATTCACCAACCTTCATCACTGGCGTAGATCCTCAGAGGACTACCTGAGGATGGAGGCCGACCATCAAAGGGATCAAGGATCAGAGCCGAGCATCTAAGCTGACAGCTGAACAAGAGAAAGCTCATGACCAGATTTGAAATTATGAGTCGGGCACTGTTTTCTTATCTTAGTCGAGTCGAGTCTAGGACTTTCTTTTCTTGAAGTTGAGTCGTTTGTTCCACGATGACCTAGGGTGTGTCCTAGGAATCGTTCCTTCGAGTCTGTTAAGCATGTGTCATTCCAATAAAAGTTCCAGTTTCGTTTCCAAATTTGTCTTATTTCCAATCCTCAATCATTCTGAAAGCATGATAAAATGCACAACACACTCAAAGGCATCCCTGGGGTAGAAATATGTCCTGTTTCAAAATGTAAGGTACACTAGGATCCCGTGTTTGATTCCTTTACCTATTCCATGTCTGGCGGTAGAAAACCTCCATCAGAACCAATGTTTATGACAAGCTTTTAGATGATTTTATGACGAACCCTAACTAGCTCCTTGTTTCCTCTGTCGATGACGGAAGGCAAGCCTTTTCCCCAAAAAAATCATCCCATCTCGAAGAGAGAAGATATCAACCCGTTCTAACAAGGAATTGTTAGTTCTTACCCAAATTAGTTGGTGAAGCCCAGTTTTCAAGGTGTATCCATTTATGACTAAGAGAATGAATAGAAGATCATTTTCAAAGAGGAGAAAAAGGATGAAAAAGAATGAAAAGATGAAAAGATGAAAAAAAGGATAAAAGAAAAGAAAAATGAAAAAAGAAAAGTGATGAAAGAAAGAGAAAAAAAGAAAAAAAGAAAAAAAAGAAAAAAAAAGATGTTGAAGTTATTGCAGAATGCTTTTGGTTGAATGTCGAAGTTACAGAGGCCAGAAGTCAAGTCAAGTACCCATAGTTGAAGTTCAATGGGCGAAGCCCAAAAGAGTAAGTAGTGACCTTTTTACCCCCTAAGTCCTTCCTGAGACAGTTACAAGGGGATAGTCGGTAATTTTGAGAATCATTCCGCTTGTGTTGTTATACCCAGCCTTTAGGGTCCAGATACGGAGATTTGAACCCACACTTGTTTTCCAACCCATTTGCACTCGTGGTTCATCAAACCCGAGACACCCTTTCCAACCACGTTATAAGCCATAACCATTGGCCTTAGCACCACAAAACGAACCTTCAGAATGATGGTTTACCTTGCGAACTTATTTTTACCAAGCTCCACATCCCAAAAAACCGCAACCTTTTGTACCAACCCTAGACACGGGATTTAACGGTACTTTACAGGCAAGAATGGGATATGACATGATACCTTAGGTGAAACCTTCGAGTGTGTACACACAATCAAAATGCCATGTTTATGCACCTTGATCGAACTACGTCGGATTTGATTTCGCTCCACGCGAATACGTAGGCAGTCCTTCAGAATAAGGGATTCAATCCACTCATCAACCAAGTTGTCATCTTGTCGGTTTCTTACGGGTCTTAACCAAGTCCAAATGAAACCACCTTTGTTTGAGTCGGTCTTAGCACTCGATGTAGGCTAGGATAAGGATATAGGTTCAGATGAATAGTATCAAGTCTCAGAATGAGCTTTATCTAACATGATTTAGGCAAAGATCTTGAGTCACATAGATGTGGGTTTGTGTTGGGAACAGAAAATATGAAAAACCCGCTGAAAAGAAAGAAGGCGTGGAAGAAAAAATAGTAAAAGCCCGCTGAAAAGAAAGAAGGCGGTGGCAAGAAATGATGAAACTCGCTGAAAAGAAAGGAGGCGAGGAGAAGAGTGACAAAATGTTCCCAACAAGAGTGATGTGTGATGTCTAAGTGCTTTCATAAGATCAATCTGTGTTTAGTGTCTGGGCGAAGCCAACGTTGTTGCTCCGTGAGTTTAATCCACCTTGTCAATGTCAAGTGATCTTGATTCCCATGTGCCCTCGGGAGCACGCCCATGCCATATGATATCTCCGTCCCAAGTTCGACGACCTTGTGATTCCCATTTGCCATTTTGGCACCGGAACGGCCGATTTACATTTTCTACCCTCGACGAGTCAATATTTGAAATAAAACCCGTGCACACTTGCGGTTTTATTTTCTTTTTTTGTTTTGCGGTAGCGGGCTATGCCCACGTTGTTTGCAAGTCATACAGAGTGTCTGAGTCGTATTTCATGCTCACCCATCAAGGATCGATTTCAAAATTTCGAAATTTCAAAAACTTTTCATGAGTCGTTTCAAATTCAAATTTCGGGTCGATGACCCAGTCTTTCAAATTCAATTTCGAAGGGTCAATGGCCCAACATACCTTCGGGTCGATGACCCAATCATTCAAAATTTTCAAATTCAATTTTCGGGTCGATGACCCAGTATTTCAAAAAATCCAATTTCAAGATCGATGATCCAAATGCGCTTATGTGATGATTATTGCTAGTACGTTTTTGTGTTTCAAATATAGCAGGATATACTTCAACTGGGGGCTCTAAAGTCTTCGACTTTAGAGCCATTGCAAACTGGGGGCTCTGAAGCCGTTGGCTCCAGAGACCATTATCAAGATGTAAAGGATGATATCCACCAAGAATTCAATTCAATACAAGAGTATGGAATGGAAGAATTCCGTAGCTGAAAGCAAATGATGAAAGCGGCGGCAACCTCCTTGGAAAGTCCCGTCCCATTCGGACAAGTGCCAGCAGATGATAAGTTTTGGGCAAGTGTCAACAGATGATGAATTTTGGACAAATGCCAGCAGATGATAAACTTTGGGCATGTGTCAGCAGCTGCCGAACTACGACGCGGGTTTGATTCCGTCAGAAACGGATACGTAGGCGCCTAAGGATAAGGCTCAATCCACCATATATGCAATTTATGACACAATAGAAGCAAGAGTCAATCCCCAACGAAGTTTCAGGTATGATCTCTTCTTATGGCCGGCGAGCTTATGTACGCAAGTCTAATGGACTATAAACGACCCGAAGAATCCTCAGGTCGAAAGGGACCTGATGTATACTTTGACTTTCGCCTTGTCCAAGCCTCAGTCAAAGTGGGGGCTCTGTAGATACCCGTATCCGTCGATATTGGAATTTATAGAAAACCCGACAAACACCTGATGATGATAGGACACATGTATTCTTTAGTTGTCATTGTCATTATTTGGAGCTTGTTTTACGATGTAGAATGGGCGTCGTCGATGAAGTATTTTATTAATTTAAATGATATTTAAATTAATGTTTCTTAAGTGAGTTCATTTTGTTAATTTAAATGATATTTAAATTATGGTTTTTTAGGTAAATTCAATTTATTTTATTTTGAATTTATTTTTCCAAGTTTATTTTATTGAAAATAAAATAAATATTTGATTTGAAAAATCATTTTATGAGTCATTTATTTTAATGGGTTAATTGATTTGAAAAATCGATTTTAAAAGCGAAGAAAACTCGTTTTTAAACATGTTTTTGAGCTCGATTTTAGCTCGGTTTCTGAGCCCGTTTCCTTTATGAATTGGCACGAATCTCGAGTACATTAACCAACCCAAGCCTCTACCCATCCACCCTTGTTCGAACCCCCTATCCACGGCCCAATTTCCATCCCCAAATCGTCCCAAACAGCCCGCAACAAACGAGCAGCCCCCCTGTTTTGGCAGCTCAATCTCGAGCCCAAAACCCGCTCCAAACACTACCAAAACCCGTACCCATTAACCCTAACCCATACCCTAGTATCCTACCCATATTATCCTAGCTTAATCACCAAGAAAACCCCCCTCAAACCCTCACAAAAACCGATGGACAGCAGCCATACGGGATTGAGCCCGATTGCCTCTCCCTCTCTTTTAACCTATTTTAACTCCTTATAAATACCACCCCTTCACCATACATTCATTCCTCTAAGTTCTCCATACATCCAACCATCACCCACAAGCTTTAAACCTCAGAAACAAACCCTAATTGCCTCCCAAAAACCCTAAACAAAACCGACACACAAACTGAAACTGTTTGTGTGTCCTCCTCGAAAAGCAACTCGTTCCTCTATCAAACCTCCATCAAAACTCGAGTTTCTTGTTCCTAATTAACCACATAACATCCATCTACACATTAGACAAAGATTTACGAGCCAAATTGCCCTTGAGAGTACACGAAATCCCTCGAAAATCAGAGTGTTATACACTCTGTTTTCGCGGTTTATTCTTGTCTGTCCAGTTCTGTTTGTGCTCGTTTTTCGTGCCCAATAACCCAAAACGAGCAGGGGTTGCTTTAAGATCCCTGTTCTCCTCTCTTTCTAGTTTTCAAAACATCTTTTAAATCGAATTTTCGTCGTGAAACGAGGGAGATATCATCGTTTGAAAATCGCTGTCCAGAAAGTTTCCAAAACGCGTGTTTGCTTTGCTCTTCGTCGACGACGGCCTCTCGAGATAAAATCTACCATCGATTACGACCCAAGACGGTGTCAACGATACATGTAGGTTGAGGGTGCATCAAATCCTCTTCTTTTCCCTTTTATTTCGTTTGTTTTATGCTTTTTTTTATTGTCTTGTTTTTGTTTGTTTTTTCGTTTTGTTCATCGATTGTTTAATTAACTATGAAACTAGTTTAGTCCGAGTATGAGTTAAAGTACCACCATGAACACCCGCGTTGACTTGAGATGGTAAAATAAACCGCTACATCAGTCGGTCGTACACCCTCGTCTCATTTACATATCCTCGTGTTCAAGGTAGGGCATTAATAAAACGATTTTAACTTCGTTCTTCGCTTTTGACATCTCCTCTTCTCTCGTGCAATTCGACCCACCTTAGGACCCGTTGCATGTTAGTATGACCTGTGATTGTTAACATATGACTTATTTAGATGACATTAGATCAATTTAATAACCTAATTAGACACTTTAGGGTACATCGACATAGCTTTAAAAATCAACTAACAATTCTGCAACTTAATGAACGCATCTCTCTTTCACCTAATTTCTCGCTAGTATAAGAGTGCGTGATTAGCACCTTCTTATTAACATTCGATGAGTTAAATTAATTAGCAAACTTGACCTAATTTTCCCCCCTTTTGAGCCGTGTAGAATACACAATTGCAAGACCTCTTTTCAATCGATCAACGTCGTTTCTAACTTGTTTTCTAATTCGTTCCTAACCCGTTTCGCAATCATCGATCTAACCTAATGAATCTAACCTAAGATTTAGGGTATGCTAGATCGTGTGGGCCGTGTTTGGCCGTGTCCTTGTAGTCCCTTTTCTCGTTTTTTTTCTCATCTTTATCTCGTTATTTCGTATCTTGTAATTACTTTGTTTATCGAGTCGTGTTTGTTAGTTTGGTTGTAATTTTCAAGTTAGTTTTCTTTTATCGAGTCAAATCCTCTTTCAAAAAACCTTAGTCTTGTTTGGTTAGATGGTTGTGCCCCAATGCTTGTAAGAGCGTAGTAAATCGCATGTTGTTTAAAGCAACATGGCCCGATTTATGCTAATGCATGCTTTGGTGTGTGACCCAATGTCTAATTCGATAAGATTAAGCGAAAGCACACATTACGAGGAGTGACCCAAGGCCGTGAGTCATGTAAGCCGTGGGCCACCCCTTTGTGCACGTTTTTCTAGGCCGAATGGCCGTGTAATGTGTCATGTACGGTGTTGTATATAGCAATTGTATTTAGATCGAGTTGTATCTTTAATTCCTCGTTGTGTCGGCAAGAAATGCCTGGGTTGTAATAGGGTAGATCCCAACGGCTCCCCCATTCCCATCAACCCTTGTTTGTTTCGTTTATATGTTGTTAGATCAATCAACCCACTTGCTAAATTACAACTTTGACAAAGTTAGTTTAGTTGCATCTAAATCGACATAGAAACTTCACATGTTAGGGTTTTGAAAACGATGTTTGCATATCATATATCGTAGTAGCTATGACCTTGTTTGAACTCCGACACTTGACTTAGTAGAGGCCGTTATTGACGGGCGGGGTTAGGTGTCCTTATGGGCTTCCTAACACGTACCCTCACCCCTTACTCAAGATCTATGATTTGTGGATCCGTCTAAATACCATTGGATTACGAGAGTCATTCAAATCGAGTGATATAGGGTACAAGTCTTTATCTTTAATCACTCGTAGTCGATGGGCTTTATGCTTTTCGATGAAAGGTGTAAAGTTGACTTGAACGGTTCCAAGTTCCCAAAAAACTTGGTGGCGACTCTAATATGTCTTAATTCGATTCGAAAGAACCTCGAGTCGATTATGCCTAGTGTGGATCCCGCGGACGCAGATCCCGAGGGCCTTGTCCACAGGTACTTTACCTTAAGGCCCTTGCTCTATAAGACCGCAAAAGGATGGAGGGCATAGACCTTCTTGTAGAAGACTTGCCCAGACTTAGAGATGTCTAAGAGCATACATCCTTATAACATGAGAATGACAATGTGCAAGTTGTTTCCCGAGTCTTTTCAAAATTTTCCATATCGATTTCAAAACCGAACTTTTGAACAACTTACTTTCAAAATTAGCATGGTTTTAAAAACGCGGAATGCTGCCCAAATAGGACTAGAAATTTCGGCCAAAACAAGCTTTTATAGCCGGCATGCTGCCCATTTCAAATCTCATTTTTCAAATCGATCATTCGTTTTTTAAAATCAATCCAAAATGCCTCTCGAACCTCAACCAAGCATGAAATGCGTCAAGTCGTGTCCGGGTTATGGCCGTGTTAGGCCGGGTGTGTTTCGTTCTAAGAGTCTAGAACACGACCTTGTTGGGTCACCCAAGCTCACCTCTTGGGCTTTGAGTCATGTTGGTCGACCATTTGGTCTAGGATAGTCCACAGAAACGTCCAAGCTAGGCCATTGTGGAAATTTCATACGAACCTATGGGCTATGTTAGTCCAATCACGGGTTTAGTCACACCGAGTCCAGTTTAGAATCGTGCTATGACAGTTTGAGTCATGTTGTTTTGCCGAGTCTAAAATGAACCAAGGTCTAAATCCAACCGTGAGTCGAACCTTTGGTTAGTCAGTCTCAAGTCGAGTCTTTGTTTGAGTCAAGTTGGGGTCGTGTCCTTAAGTGTGCAGGGGCTCTTACTTTAAATATTGACTCAGTACGGGGTTTTCTCGTAGAAAGGCCGCCAAAAATCCGACGTCAAGCAATGGAAGATGCTGTTAACAAGCTCACTGAGGCCGTGAACCTCATGATGACCCGAATGGATGCAATCGAATCTAAGCTGGGTGAAGATTCCCCTCCACCTCGATCGATCCGGAGAAACGGTTCAAGTTCATCGAAGACCGTTTGAAACTCTCCCAGGGGAAGAACATTCACTATGAGAATGCTAGGGCCTATGCCCCGGTGCAGGATAAGTTGCCCACGAACATGGTACTCACTGACATCCCAAAGTTTAAGGGCACCGAAGATCCAGTCCACCACGTTAAGGCCTATAAAGGGTACTTAGCATGAAGGGAGTACCGCCGACATGCTCTCTCGAAATTTTTGCCCAATCTCCGGGTGAACACCGAAGGCGTGGTTCTATAATCTGGACCTTAAGAACATCCCCACTTTCAAAGATATTACGGTGGAGTTCTGTAAGCACTATGCTGACAATGTCGAGATTCAAACCAACATAAGGACTTTGGAGGTAATGACACAGAGGGAAAAAGAGGGCTTTACTGAATTCCTCGCAAGATGGCGCGCTGAAAGCGTGAAACTAGCCAAGAAGCCTGATGAAGTTGAAATGGTAGATAAGTTCGTAAAGAATCTACGACCTATTTACCGCAATGCTCGAAATACAGAATTTTGGCTCTTTCAAAGAATTGATAAGAATCGGGATAAAGGTAGAAGATGATGTCATAAGGGCAGAGGCTGAAAAGCCGAAAGGGTACCAAGGGGCCTCATCGTCTAAGGCCAAGGCCCCAACAACGACCCATATTAATGAGGCCATCAATCTCTTAGAAGGGCAATCGAAGAAGTCGCAGCGCCAAACACCTAGGGCATTCACCGATATCGGATGCACTTATACATACGCTCTCCAAAGGCTCATAGCCTAAGGAAAGCTGAAGCCTATTGGTCCAACTCCGGACCCTCCCGCTGATCAACAAGGTAAATGGTATAAACCAAATGCCTACTGTGCCTTTCATCAAGGGAAAGGCCATGATATCTTGAAAGGTGCTATCGATCAAGCACGAAATTCAAGACATGATTGAGAGTGGAACACTCCCGATCCCAACTGTTAAACCCAATAACATCACCAATCCATTCGGCGATCACACTAACTTTGTTTCTGTCGAAGACAGTGTCGACTATTCTCATCTTATCCGCCCATGTCACTGGAAAGGAGTGTTTGTGGATTGCTTTGAATTCTTGCCGAACCCGAAGAATGAAATTCAAGTCGGGAGTCTCGCTCTAGAATGTACTCCTCTCGTTAACGAAGTTAATAAAGGACAATTCGATTCATCAACCTTCATCACTGGCGTAGATCCTCAGAGGACTACCTCAGGATGGAGGCAGACCATCAAAGGGATCAAGGACTAGAACCGAGCATCTAAGCTGACAGCTGAACAAGAGAAAGCTCAAGACCAGATTTGAAAATTATGAGTCGGGATATGTTTTCTTATTTTAGTCGAGTCGAGTCTAGGACTTTGTTTTCCTGAATTTGAGTCGTTTGTTCCGCGATGACCTAGGGTGTGTCCTAGGAATCGTTCCTTCGAGTCTTTTAAGCATTTGTCATTCCAATAAAAGTTGCAGTTTTGTTTCCCAATATGTCTTGTTTCCAATCCTCAATCATTCCGAAACATGATAAAATGCACAACACACTCAAAGGCATCCCTGGGGTAGAAATATGTCCCGTTTCAAAATGGAAGGTACACTAGGATCTCGTGTTTGATTCCTTTACCTATTCCATGTCTGGTGGTAGAAAACCTCCATCTGAACCAATGTTTGTGACAAGCTTTTAGATGATTCTATGACAAACCCGGACTAGCTCCTTGTTTCCCCTATCGATGATGGAAGGCAAGCCTTTTCCCCAACAAAATCATCCCATCTCGAAGAGAGAAGATATCAACCCGTTCTAACAAGGAATTGTTAGTTCCTACCCAAATTAATTGGCGAAGCCCAGTTTTCAAGGTGTATCCATTTATGACTAAGAGAATGAATAGAAGATCATTTTCAAAGAGAGAAAAAAAGATGAAAAAGAATGAAAAAATGAGAAAAAGAGAAAAATTGGAAAAATGAAAAAATGAAAAAAATGAAAAAAAAAGAAAAATGAAAAAAAGATGAAAGAAAAAGAAAAAAATAAAAAAAAGATGTTGAGGTTATTACAAAAGGTTTTTGGTTGAATGTCGAAGTTACGGAAGCCAGAATTCAAGTCAAGTACCCATAGTTGAGGTTCAATGGGCGAAGCCCAAAAGTTTAAGTAGTAACCTCTTTACCCCTAAGTCCTTCCTGAGACAGTTACAAGGGGATAGTCGGGAATTTTGAGAATCATTCCGCTTGTGTTGTTATACCTAGCATTTAGGGTCCAGACATGGAAATTTGAACCCACATCATTTTCCAACCCATTTGCACTCGTGGTTCATCAAACCCGAGACACCAATTCCAACCACATCAGCAGCCATAGCCCTTGGCCTTAGCACCACAAAACAAACCTTCAGAATGATGGTTAACCATTCCAACTTGTTATTACCAAGCTCCACATCCCAAAGAACCACAACCTTTTGTACCAACCCTAGACACGGGATTTAACGGTACTTTACAGGCAAGAATGGGATATGACATGATACCTTAGGTGAAACCTTCGAGTGTGTACACACAATCAAAATGCCATGTTTATGCACCATGATCGAACTACGTCGGATTTGATTTCGCTCCACGCGAATACGTAGGCAGACCTTCAGAATAAGGGATTCAATCCACCCATCATCCAAGTTGTCATCTTGTCGGTTTCTTACGGGTCTTAACCAAGTCCAAATGAAGCCACCTTTGTTTGAGTCAGTCTTAGCACTCGATGTAGGCTAGGATAAGGATATAGGTTCAGATGAATAGTATCAAGTCTCAGAATGAGCTTTATCGAATGGTTTAGGCAAAGATGGTGAGTCACATAGATGTGGGTTTGTGTTGGGAATAGAAAATATGAAAAACTCGCTGAAAAGAAAGAAGGCGTGGAAGGAAAAATAGTAAAAGCCCGCTGAAAAGAAAGAAGGCGGTGGCAAGAAATGATGAAACTCGCTGAAAAGAAAGGAGGCGAGGAGAAGAGTGACAGAATGTTCCCAACAAAAGTCATGTGTGATGTCTAAGCGTTCTCATAAAATCAGTCTTTGTTAGTGTCTGGGCGAAGCCAACGTCATTGCTCTGTGAGTTTAATCCACCTTGTCAATGCCAAGTGATCTTGATTCCCATGTGCCCCGGGAGCACGCCCATGTCATACGATATATTCGTCCCAAGTCCGACGACCTTGTGATTCCCGTTTGTGATCTTTTGGCGTCAGAATGGCAAATTTACATTTCTACCCCCAACAAGTCAATAATTGAATTAAAACTCGTGCACACTTGCGGTTTTATTTTCCTTTTTTGTTTTACGGTAGCGGGCTACGCCCACGTGGTTTATGAGTCATACAGAGTGTCTAAGTCGCATTTCATGCTCACCCATCAAGGTTCGATTTCAAAATGCCAGATATTTCAAAATTTCAAAAAACTTTTTGCGCATTATGGATAGATGATCCAAGTCAAGGTTCAAATCTCAAAGTTCAAAATCAAATTTTTGGTCGACGACCCAACACCCAAGGGATTAATTTCAAATTCAAAATTTGGGTCGATAGCCCAATTATTCAAAATTTTCAACATGTTCAAATTTCGGGTCGATGACCCAGTCTTTCAAACTCAAACCTCGGGTCGATGGCCCAACTTTCCAAGTGATGTCAAATTTAAACTTCGGGTCGATGGCCCAATTACTCAAAATTTTCAAATTCAATGTTCAGGCCGATGACCCGATCTTTCAAATAATTCAATTTTAAGATCGATGATCCAAATGTGCTTATGTGATGATTATTGCTAGTACGTTTTTGTGTTTCAAATATAGCAGGATATGCTTCAACTGGGGGCTCTAAAGTCTTCGACTTTAGAGCCATTGCAAACTGGGGGCTGCTCTGAAGTTGTTGGCTTCAGAGACCATTATCAAGATGAAATGGATGACATCCACTCAGAATTCAATTCAATACAAGAGTATGAAATGGAAGAATTCCGTAGCTGAAAGCAAATGATGAGAGTGGCGGCAACCTCCTCGGAAAGTCCCGTCCCATTCGGACAAGCGCCGGCAGATGATAAATTTTGGGCAAATGTCAACAGATGATGAATTTTGGACAAATGCCAGCAGATGATAAACTTTGGGCATGTGGATCCCGCGGACGCAGATCCCGAGGGCCTTGTCCACAGGTACTTTACCTTAAGGCCCTTGCTCTATAAGACCGCAAAAGGATGGAGGGCATAGACCTTCTTGTAGAAGACTTGCCCAGACTTAGAGATGTCTAAGAGCATACATCCTTATAACATGAGAATGACAATGTGCAAGTTGTTTCCCGAGTCTTTTCAAAATTTTCCATATCGATTTCAAAACCTAACTTGTGAACAACTTACTTTCAAAATTAGCATGGTTTTAAAAACGCGGAATGCTGCCCAAATAGGACTAGAAATTTCGGCCAAAACAAGCTTTTATAGCCGGCATGCTGCCCATTTCAAATCTCATTTTTCAAATCGATCATTCGTTTTTTAAAATCAATCCAAAATGCCTCTCGAACCTCAACCAAGCATGAAATGCGTCAAGTCGTGTCCGGGTCATGGCCGTGTTAGGCCGGGTGTGTTTCGTTCTAAGAGTCTAGAACACGACCTTGTTGGGTCACCCAAGCTCACCTCTTGGGCTTTGAGTCATGTTGGTCGACCATTTGGTCTAGGATAGTCCACAGAAACGTCCAAGCTAGGCCATTGTGGAAATTTCATACGAACCTATGGGCTATGTTAGTCCAATCACGGGTTTAGTCACACCGAGTCCAGTTTAGAATCGTGCTATGACAGTTTGAGTCATGTTGTTTTGCCGAGTCTAAAATGAACCAAGGTCTAAATCCAACCGTGAGTCGAACCTTTGGTTAGTCAGTCTCAAGTCGAGTCTTTGTTTGAGTCAAGTTGGGGTCGTGTCCTTAAGTGTGCAGGGGCTCTTACTTTAAATATTGACTCAAGACGGGGTTTTTCGTAGAAAGGCCGCCAAAAATCCGACGTCAAGCAATGGAAGATGCTGTTAACAAGCTCACTGAGGCCGTGAACCTCATGATGACCCGAATGGATGCAATCGAATCTAAGCTGGGTGAAGATTCCCCTCCACCTCTCGATCGATCCGGAGAAACGGTTCAAGTTCATCAAGACCGTTTGAAACTCTCAGGGGAAGAACATTCACTATGAGAATGCTAGGGCCTATGCCCCGGTGCAGGATAAGTTGCCCACGAACATGGTACTCACTGACATCCCAAAGTTTAAGGGCACCGAAGATCCAGTCCACCACGTTAAGGCCTATAAAGGGTACTTAGCACTGAAGGGAGTACCTGTTGACATGCTCTCTGAAATTTTTGCCCAATCTCTGGGTGAACACCCGAAGGCGTGGTTCTATAATCTGGACCTTAAGAACATCCCCACTTTCAAAGATATTACGGTGGAGTTCTGTAAGCACTATGCTGACAATGTCGAGATTCAAACCAACATAAGGACTTTGGAGGTAATGACACAGAGGGAAAAAGAGGGCTTTACTGAATTCCTCGCAAGATGGCGCGCTGAAAGCGTGAAACTAGCCAAGAAGCCTGATGAAGTTGAAATGGTAGATAAGTTCGTAAAGAATCTACGACCTATTTACCGCAATGCTCTGAAATACCAGAATTTTGGCTCTTTCAAAGAATTGATAAGAATCGGGATAAAGGTAGAAGATGATGTCATAATGGCAGAGGCTGAAAAGCCGAAAGGGTACCAAGGGGCCTCATCGTCTAAGGCCAAGGCCCCAACAACGACCCATATTAATGAGGCCATCAATCTCTTAGAAGGGCAATCGAAGAAGTCGCAGCGCCAAACACCTAGGGCATTCACCGATATCGGATGCACTTATACATACGCTCTCCAAAGGCTCATAGCCTAAGGAAAGCTGAAGCCTATTGGTCCAACTCCGGACCCTCCCGCTGATCAACAAGGTAAGTGGTATAAACCAAATGCCTACTGTGCCTTTCATCAAGGGAAAGGCCATGATACTGAAAGGTGCTATCGACTGAAGCACGAAATTCAAGACATGATTGAGAGTGGAACACTCCCGATCCCAACTGTTAAACCCAATAACATCACCAATCCATTCGGCGATCACACTAACTTTGTTTCTGTCGAAGACAGTGTCGACTATTCTCATCTTATCCGCCCATGTCACTGGAAAGGAGTGTTTGTGGATTGCTTTGAATTCTTGCCGAACCCGAAGAATGAAATTCAAGTCGGGAGTCTCGCTCTAGAATGTACTCCTCTCGTTAACGAAGTTAATAAAGGACAATTCGATTCATCAACCTTCATCACTGGCGTAGATCCTCAGAGGACTACCTCAGGATGGAGGCAGACCATCAAAGGGATCAAGGACTAGAACCGAGCATCTAAGCTGACAGCTGAACAAGAGAAAGCTCAAGACCAGATTTGAAAATTATGAGTCGGGATATGTTTTCTTATTTTAGTCGAGTCGAGTCTAGGACTTTGTTTTCCTGAAGTTGAGTCGTTTGTTCCGCGATGACCTAGGGTGTGTCCTAGGAATCGTTCCTTCGAGTCTTTTAAGCATTTGTCATTCCAATAAAAGTTGCAGTTTTGTTTCCCAATATGTCTTGTTTCCAATCCTCAATCATTCCGAAACATGATAAAATGCACAACACACTCAAAGGCATCCCTGGGGTAGAAATATGTCCCGTTTCAAAATGGAAGGTACACTAGGATCTCGTGTTTGATTCCTTTACCTATTCCATGTCTGGTGGTAGAAAACCTCCATCTGAACCAATGTTTGTGACAAGCTTTTAGATGATTCTATGACAAACCCGGACTAGCTCCTTGTTTCCCCTATCGATGATGGAAGGCAAGCCTTTTCCCCAACAAAATCATCCCATCTCGAAGAGAGAAGATATCAACCCGTTCTAACAAGGAATTGTTAGTTCCTACCCAAATTAATTGGCGAAGCCCAGTTTTCAAGGTGTATCCATTTATGACTAAGAGAATGAATAGAAGATCATTTTCAAAGAGAGAAAAAAAGATGAAAAAGAATGAAAAAATAAGAAAAAGAGAAAAATTGGAAAAATGAAAAAATGAAAAAAATGAAAAAAAAAAAGAAAAATGAAAAAAAGATGAAAGAAAAAGAAAAAAATAAAAAAAAGATGTTGAAGTTATTACAAAAGGTTTTTGGCTGAATGTCGAAGTTACGGAAGCCAGAATTCAAGTCAAGTACCCATAGTTGAGGTTCAATGGGCGAAGCCCAAAAGTTTAAGTAGTAACCTCTTTACCCCTAAGTCCTTCCTGAGACAGTTACAAGGGGATAGTCGGGAATTTTGAGAATCATTCCGCTTGTGTTGTTATACCTAGCATTTAGGGTCCAGACATGGAAATTTGAACCCACATCATTTTCCAACCCATTTGCACTCGTGGTTCATCAAACCCGAGACACCAATTCCAACCACATCAGCAGCCATAGCCCTTGGCCTTAGCACCACAAAACAAACCTTCAGAATGATGGTTAACCATTCCAACTTGTTATTACCAAGCTCCACATCCCAAAGAACCACAACCTTTTGTACCAACCCTAGACACGGGATTTAACGGTACTTTACAGGCAAGAATGGGATATGACATGATACCTTAGGTGAAACCTTCGAGTGTGTACACACAATCAAAATGCCATGTTTATGCACCATGATCGAACTACGTCGGATTTGATTTCGCTCCACGCGAATACGTAGGCAGACCTTCAGAATAAGGGATTCAATCCACCCATCATCCAAGTTGTCATCTTGTCGGTTTCTTACGGGTCTTAACCAAGTCCAAATGAAGCCACCTTTGTTTGAGTCAGTCTTAGCACTCGATGTAGGCTAGGATAAGGATATAGGTTCAGATGAATAGTATCAAGTCTCAGAATGAGCTTTATCGAATGGTTTAGGCAAAGATGCTGAGTCACATAGATGTGGGTTTGTGTTGGGAATAGAAAATATGAAAAACTCGCTCAAAAGAAAGAAGGCGTGGAAGGAAAAATAGTAAAAGCCCGCTGAAAAGAAAGAAGGCGGTGGCAAGAAATGATGAAACTCGCTGAAAAGAAAGGAGGCGAGGAGAAGAGTGACAGAATGTTCCCAACAAAAGTCATGTGTGATGTCTAAGCGTTCTCATAAAATCAGTCTTTGTTAGTGTCTGGGCGAAGCCAACGTCATTGCTCTGTGAGTTTAATCCACCTTGTCAATGCCAAGTGATCTTGATTCCCATGTGCCCCCGGGAGCACGCCCATGCCATACGATATATTCGTCCCAAGTCCGACGACCTTGTGATTCCCGTTTGTGATCTTTTGGCGTCAGAATGGCAAATTTACATTTCTACCCCCAACAAGTCAATAATTGAATTAAAACTCGTGCACACTTGCGGTTTTATTTTCCTTTTTTGTTTTACGGTAGCGGGCTACGCCCACGTGGTTTATGAGTCATACAGAGTGTCTAAGTCGCATTTCATGCTCACCCATCAAGGTTCGATTTCAAAATGCCAGATATTTCAAAATTTCAAAAAACTTTTTGCGCATTATGGATAGATGATCCAAGTCAAGGTTCAAATCTCAAAGTTCAAAATCAAATTTTGGGTCGACGACCCAACACCCAAGGGATTAATTTCAAATTCAAAATTTGGGTCGATAGCCCAATTATTCAAAATTTTCAACATGTTCAAATTTCGGGTCGATGACCCAGTCTTTCAAACTCAAACCTCGGGTCGATGGCCCAACTTTCCAAGTGATGTCAAATTTAAACTTCGGGTCGATGGCCCAATTACTCAAAATTTTCAAATTCAATGTTCAGGCCGATGACCCGATCTTTCAAATAATTCAATTTTAAGATCGATGATCCAAATGTGCTTATGTGATGATTATTGCTAGTACGTTTTTGTGTTTCAAATATAGCAGGATATGCTTCAACTGGGGGCTCTAAAGTCTTCGACTTTAGAGCCATTGCAAATCGGGGCTCAAGCCGTTGGCTTCAGAGACCATTATCAAGATGAAATGGATGACATCCACTCAGAATTCAATTCAATACAAGAGTATGAAATGGAAGAATTCCGTAGCTGAAAGCAAATGATGAGAGTGGCGGCAACCTCCTCGGAAAGTCCCGTCCCATTCGGACAAGCGCCGGCAGATGATAAATTTTGGGCAAATGTCAACAGATGATGAATTTTGGACAAATGCCAGCAGATGATAAACTTTGGGCATGTGTCAGCAGTTGCCGAACTACGACGCGGGTTTGATTCCGCCAGAAACGGATACGTAGGCGCCTAAGGATAAGGCTCAATCCACCATATATGCGATTTATGGGTCGATGACCAACGATGATAATTCGACGCAACAGAAGCAAGAGTCAATCCTCAGCGAAGTTTCAGGTATGATCTCTTCTTATGGTTGGCGAGCTTATATACGCAAGTCTAATGGACTATAAACGACCCGCAGAATCCTCAGGTCGAATGGGACCTGGGGTGTACTTTGACTTTCGCCTTGTCCAAGCCTCAGTCAAAGTGGGGGCTCTGTAGATACCCGTATCCGTCGATATTGGAATTTATAGAGAACCCGACAAACACCTGATGATGATAGGACACATGTATTCTTTAGTTGTCATTGTCATTATTTGGAGCTCGTTTTACGATGTAGAATGGGCGTCATCGATGAAGTATTTTTATTAATTTAAATGATTTTTAAATTAAATGTCTTTTTTAAGGTAATTTCAATTTATTTTATTTTATTTTGAATTTATTTTCTTAAGTTTATTTTATTGAAAATAAAATAAATATTTGATTTGAAAAATCATTTTATGAGTATATTTGATTTGAAAAATCATTTATTTTAATGTGTTAATTGATTTGAAAAATCGATTTAAAAATCGAGAAAAACTCGTTTTGAACATGCGTTTTTGAGCTCGATTATAGCTCGGTTTTTGAGCCCGTTTCCTTTACGAGTTGGCACGAATCTCGACTACACTAACCAACCTAAGCCTCTACCCATCCAACCCAGTTCGAACCCCCTTAACCACGGCCCAAATCCCATCCCAAACACCCCCCAACAGCCCGCAAACACACGAGCAGCCCCCCTGTTTTGCGTGCCAAAACCCGAGCCCAAAACCCGCTCCAAATACCACCAAAACCCGTGCCCATTAACCCTAACCGATACCCTAATATCCTACCCATATTACCTTACCTTAACCCCCAAGAAAACCCCCCATACGAACCCTAGAAAACCCCCCAAAAGCTGCTGGACAGCAGCTATGCTCAGCCGAGCCCGTCTGCCTCTCCTCCCTTTTACCCTACTTTAACTCCTTATAAATACCACCCCTTCACCATACATTCATGCCTCTAAGTTCTCCATACATACAACCGTCACTTACAAGCTTTAAACTCTAGAAACAAACCCTAATTGCCTCTCAAAAACCCTTCACAAAACCGACATCCAAACTGGAACAGTTTGTGTGTCCTCTTCGAAAAACAATTCGTTCCTCCTTCAAACCTCCATCAAAATTCGAGTTTCTTGTTCCAAATTAACCATCCAACATTCATCTACACATTAAACAAAGATTTACGAGCCAAATTGCCCTTGAGAGTACAAGAATTCCCTCGAAAAACAGAGTGTTATACACTCTGTTTTCGCGGCTTTTCCTTGTCTGTCCAGTTCTGTTTGTGCTCGTTTTTTGTGCCCAATAACTCAAAACGAGCAGGGATTGTTTTAAGATCTCTGTTCTCCTCTCTTTCTAGTTTTCAAAACATCTTTTAAATCGAATTTTCGCCATGAAACGAGAGAGAAATCGCTGTTTGAAAGTTGCTGTCCAGATTTGCCAAAAACGTGTTGTTTGCTTTGTTTCTTCGTCGACGACGGCCTCTCGAGATAAAATCTACCATCGATTACGACCCAAGACGGTGTCAACGATACATGTAGGTTGACGGTGCATCAAATCCTCCACTTTCTCCCTTTTATTTCGTTTTTTATGTTTGTTTTTTATAGTTTGTTTTTGTTTGTTTATCGTTTTTTTGTTTATCGATTGTTCTAATTAACTACGAAACTAGTTTAGTCCGGGTATGAGTTAAAGTACCACCATGAACACCCGCGTTGACTTGAGATGGGAAAGAAACCGCTACATCAGTCGGTCGTACACCCCCGTCTCATTTACATATCCTCGTGTTCAAGGTAGGGCATTAATAAAACGAATTCTGACTTCGCTCTTCGCTTTTGACCCCTCTCTTCTCTCGTGTGATTCGACCCACCTTAGGACCCGTCACATGTTAGTATGACCTCTGATTGTTAACATATAACTCATTTAGATGACATTAGATCAATTTGATAACCTAATTAGACACATTAGGGTACATCGACGTAGCTTTAAAAATCAACTAACAATTCTGTAACTTAATTGAATGCATCTCTCTCTCTTTCACCTAATTTCTCTCTAGTATAAGAGTGCGTGATTAGCACCTTCTTATTAATACTCGATGAGTTAAATTAATTAGCAAACTTGACCTAATTGGACCCCTTTAGGCCGTATAGAATGCGCGTTGGCAAGGTATCTTTTCAAATCGATCAACGTCGTTTCTAACTCGTTTTCTAACTTGTTTCCTATCCCGTTTCGCAATCATCTATCTAACCTAATGAATCTAACCTAAGGATTAGGGTATGCTAGATCGTGTAGGCCGTGTTTGGCCGTGTCCTTGTAGTCCCTTTTCTCGTTGTTTTCTCATCTTTATCTCGTTATTTCGTATCTTGTAATTACTTTGTTTATCGGGTCGTGTTTGGTAGTTTGTTTGTAATTTTCAAGTTAGTTTTCTCTTATCGAGTCAAAACCTCTTCTAAAAACCTTAGTCCTGTTTGGTTAGATGGTTGTGCCCCAATGCATGTAAGAGCGTAGTAAATCGCATGTTGTTTAAAGCAACATGGCCCGATTTATGCTAATGCATGCTTTGGTGTGTGACCCAATGTCTAATTCGATAAGATTAAGTGAAAGCACACATTACGAGGAGTGACCCAAGGCCGTGAGTCATGTAAGCCGTGGGCCACCCCTTTGTGCACGTTTTTCTAGGTCGAATGGCCGTGTAATGTGTCATGTACGGTTTTGTGTATAGCGTTGTATTTTAGATCGAGTTGTATCTTTAATTTATCGTTGTGTCGGCATGAAATGCCTGGGTTGTAATAGGGTAGATCCCAACGGCTCCCCCATTCCCATCAAGCCTTGTTTGCTTTACATGTTGTTAGATCAATCAACCCACATGCTAAATTACAACTTTGACAAAGTTAGTTTAGTTGCATCTAAATCGACATAGAAACTTCACATGTTAGGGTTTTGAAAACGATGTTTGCATATCATATATCGTAGTAGCTATGACCTTGTTTGAAATCCGATACTTGACTTAGTAGAGGCCGTTATTGACGGGCGGGGTTAGGTGTCCTTATGGGCTTCCTAACACGTACCCTCACCCCTTACTCAAGATCTATGGTTTGTGAATCCGTCTAAATACCATTGGATTATGAGAGTCATTCAAATCGAGTGATATAGGGTACAAGTCTTTATCTTTAATCACTCGTAGTCGATTGGCTTTATGCTTTTCGATGAAAGGTGTAAAGTTGACTTGAACGGTTCCAAGTTCCCATAAAACTTGTTGGCGACTCTAATTTGTCTTAATTCGATTCGAAAGAACCTCGAGTCGATTATGCCTAGTGTGGATCCCGCGGACGCAGTTCCCGAGGGCCTTGTCCACAGTGTTACAACAGGAATAGGCATAGAGGCAGGCATGTCAGAACGCACAAAATAAGATTTCTTTTCAGAAATCACATTACAAGTGACTGGCCACATATGATCTTTCTTCTTAGCTGTCTGGGCAAAGACAATGGAATGTTTCCCTACCTTAAAGGTCAATGTCCCTGAGCCAACATCTATAACTGCACCAGCAATATGCAGAAATGGTCTACCCAAAATGATAGGAATGTGAGCATCCTCGGGCATATCTAACACAACGAAGTCAACAGGGAAAAAGAACTTTCCTATTTGCACGGGAATGTCCTCTAAGACTCCTATAGGCTGGACCACAGATCGATCAGCTATCTGCACTTTCATGTTATTAACTGCAAACCTAGTCAATTTCAACTTCCAAGCAAGACTCAAAGGCATTACACTAATATGGGCTCCTAGTTCACATAATGCCTTCTCAATAGAAAAGGTGCCAATATTACATGGGACTGAAAAGCTACATGGGTCTTCTAGCTTATGAGGTGCAGTATGAGTTAAATAAGAACATGACTCCTCAGTTAGTGCGACAGATTACACAGTATCTAGTGACTTCTTTTTATACAAAAGTTGCTTCATAAATTTCATGTAAGCAGGCACTTGATTAACTAATTCAAGGAAAGGAACTTGCACATTTAAACTACGAATAACATTTTCAAATTTGTTAAATGATACATGTTCCTTTGTCGGCACTAATCTCTCTTGATAGGGGGCTGTAAGACGCAACTTAGCCCTCTCCTCTAGATCTCTCATACCGGCGTCAGTGGACTTAGGCTGAAACTCCACTACCTTCTCCTTGTTGAAGCTCGAGCCTTCTTCAGACTGTCTCAAGAATGAGCCATTACTCGTCATAGGGTCATACTTTGGAGCCGGAATTGACCCATCAGCATTTGGGTCTTGCCTCAATAATTTTGGAGTCGTCGTACCCTGAAACAAGTGGTCCCTCAAGTTATCTGGCATTGGAGGACGAAAAGGTTCAACATCAGCAGCGTTGTCAGTCGATCGACCATGTAGGTCAGTCGATCGACTGACTTCTACAGGACCAGAAGCTGTTTTGTTTTGCGGATTGGTCGATCGACCAGGTGTATCAGTCGATCGACTGATGTACCTGGTAAACGTTTTTTTCTTGCCACTGTTCGTTCCAGCCTTCTTCTTACTTGGTTCCGCCCCATTTTTTTCAGTGACATCTTCGATCATAGCAGGCCCATCAAGGGTAGACCCACTCCTCAAAGTGATAGTATTTAAGGTCTCTTTTTTATCCGGCTGCGACGGTAATTGCCCCAGAGCTCGAGTTGCACTCTTGCTAGCCAGTTGAGCAATTTGACTCTCCAACATTTTTGTAGAAGTCTTTCTAGCTTGAGACTCCTTTTGCAGCAAGCCCGACAGATTTTGAACCATGTTTGTCAACTCAGAAATGTCAGAACCTTGAAATTGCTGCTGCTGAGGTACATAGGGAGGCTTTTGAAACTGTTGTTGCTTATGAGGGGGCACATAACTTTGCTGTTGTTGTTGCTGCTGTGGGAGTAGAGTCACATTTTGGACGTTTTGGCTACTCCACCTCAAGTTTGGATGGACATTCGGCTCAAAATAAGTGTTTGTCTGCCTATAATATTGAAAAGCAGCACAAGACTCATAGGGACTAGGACAAAAATCTGCAACATGTCCTTCTCCTCCACATCTCTTGCAGACAAAAGGACCGTCTGACACAGCATTCACTTGATAGATCCCTCCTTTTGAAGCTCCTCCCAACTCGTACTTATCAAATCTCGCCGTAAGAGCCTCTAATGCAGCTACAGAAGGGGATTCAGCAGCTCTCCTTTGATTTCCTCTAGAATTTCCATGCTCAGCTTTATGGGTGTCCATATCATCAATGATTTTCCACCCCTTAGTTTCTCCAACATTCTCCTGGAATCTGCCATTAGCTGCAGCATCCAGGATAGCCCTCTGATTGTCATAAAGCCCATTATAAAACTGATTGCATAGGCTCCATTGCTCGAACCCATGGTGCGGAATAGTTCGCACCAGCTTCTTGAAACGGACCCATGCGTCATGATAATTCTCATCAGGACCCTGTTTAAAGCTCGTGATCTGAGCTCTAATGGCATTGGTCTTCGGGGCAGAGAAATATTTCTTGTAGAATGCTAAGACCAGCGAATTCCAGTCAGTAATCCCGTTAGCAGCTCGATCCAGATTTCGGTACCATTCCCTTGCAGCATCACGAAGTGAGAATATGAACATCGTCTCCTTCACCTGGTCCTGGGTCACACCTGCTGGTAGGGGTATGGAGCAGCAGTAGTCAATGAATGTCTCCATATGTTTAGCTGCATCTTCATTTGCAGCTCCCCCAAAATTGTTTCTCTCAACCAAATTAATATAAGACGGTTTTGGCTCAATTTTCTGTCCGTCCCTGGTTATGCGAATCCCTTATAGAGATTCTCAGCTATTGGCTCGGAGTGACTGGCTATACTTGCTTCTTCAGCCATGTCTGGAGATCTGACGGTCTCAGCAGAGGAACTAGAAATAGGTGACGAAGGTGGATCCTCCTCAAACAGCTCGTTCTCGTAGTAAGTAGACAGAGTACTCAGCTCTTCCTCTGTTGGCAATACTCTAGATGATCGTCTCAACTCGCGCAAAGTCCTTTCGATCTCAAGATCTAATGGTCTCGGTACACCACCCTGTGACCTGCGCATAAGAGGAAACTACAAGTAGAATATGAGAATAGTTTAAGGAACAGAGGTCCCTTAAACTAAGAGAAAGACTAAAAATAAAACAACTAAAAATTTTAAACAATTGCCTCCCCGGTAACGGCACCAAAATTTGATACCGTCGTAGAGTACCAAAGATAATATTTATAGTCCAAACTACTACTATAGCTAGTGGCAGTCAGGGTCGAACCACAAGGAGGCGATGCAATTAATAGTTGTCTCATTTTTAATCTAAAGTAACAATTTTGAGGGGGATTTGATTTGAGTGAAACTATAACTAAAGGCAAAGAAATTCAAAAGTAAACTAAGCAAATAAATAAGCAATGAATGAAAATGTATGAGATCAAATATAAAAAGGATGCTAAGATGGTCGGTTCACTGTAGTTTCGGCGGCGGTATCCTAAGTAAGTCTGAGTCAATCACGTGAGACGGAAAAATAAGAAGTCCTCTCGGTCCATTCTTAACAGGTAGCATCTTTCGATCTAGCTACGGGTCCCTAATATCACTAATGCTAACTTTCGTCCTGAAAAGTGATTTAAAAGTCTAAACTAACTTATCTCCCGATCTTATTAATTTAGTCGTCTCAATTAGGTAGTCTATTTCCCCCCCCCTATCTTTCGGTCTTATCAGGTCGGTCAATTCCTAAGCATTCAACTAGTCGCGTGCACTCGATTCGTCAAATATAGAAATTAAATTAATTAAAACGAAGCAAATCTCACGAGGCCGGTCGATTGACCAGGTAACCCAGTCGATCGACCATGGCGCGATTTCAGGTATACTATTCTAATGCCGCCTACACTACAGATCCCCTACATCCTAGCACGAGGGGTTTAGCTACTCATGATATTAATAATAACAGCAATGGAATTGATAAATAAAACGATAGAATTCATAATCGAAATGGCTAAATAGATAACTAACATAAATCGATAAATTGGCTTTCGGGAAATTATTCTAGCAATTCTAATCAATGAGTGAATGAAAGCAAAACTGAAATTATGGAACAAAGGAATACCAGTAGAAGGCAGAAAGAAACTTGAAAGCACGAACGAAAATAAGCCAACAAAACCGATTGTATTTAATGATTAAACTTGAATGCAAACCCTAATTATTTCCCTAACTAACTGATAAAGACTTGATGATAAAAGCTTGATTCTTATTCTGAAAACTAAGGTTACGTTATATAGGAATATTATGTAACTCTTATTCCTAAACCTAATTACAATGGGCTTCGGAATTCTCGTTCTATTAACTCACGTCAGAATTAACGGTTTGGTCGATCGATCAAAGCAGCCGGTCGATCGACTGATACGCGCTGAACATTAGCTTCTGTAACTCGTGCTCTGGTCGATCGACCAGAGGCATCAGTCGATCGACCACTGTAGCTGTTAAACGCTTCTAAATTCTTCATAAAGTTGTCTTTCAGGCCTCGAAATGCGCACCAAGTTCGTTTCTCGAGTAAATACTTCACGTTAAATGCAATGCTAGGTACTTAGGGACGGATTCGGCTCGATTTTCGCTGGATTCTTCACATTTCTGCACTATAATACAAAAACACGAAAGTAGACGGAAATAGGGAAAATAGTAGCATAAACTACTTAAATGAGCTATGAAATGCGTGTAAAATGGGGTGTAAAACATCATATAAATGACACGCATCAATCGTGTTAAGCATCATAACCCGAACTTGGTAAATGGATTTTAATTTCCGTTCTCACATGAAAATCAATCTAAATCCAACTTGACATCTTATACTTGATACTTGGATTAAATAAACCGACATAGAAAGCTCTCACATGTTGGGTTAAACTTTTGGATGTGCATTCATGCATTTACACCGTTTTATCAACTTTTGCACTTAAACAACCACGATCGATCAATAGAGGCCGCTAACGCGGGCGGGATTGGGTGTCCGATTAAAGGGCTTCCCAATACGTACCCTCACCCCTTACTCAGAACCTTTGGATAGTGGATGGCCTTATACAGGGCGTACGAGAGTCATTTTAGGCATATAATGCTAAAAGGAGGACGAGTCCTTATCTTTAGTACCTATGTCAAACACCGCTTTTTGCCTTGGTTGACCTAGGTATAAAGCGGATTTGAATGGGTTCCAAGCATCCCACAAATGCTTGGTGACGACTCCGAACATCTCTAATCGTTGCGAGGCCTTTACCGAGACGAAACCGACCGATCTAAAGCGATCCGGTCGAAAGTATTTTTACATCACCGAGCGTGGCTTTCTAGACCGTTACATGTCCACAGATTGGCTTGGCGTGCAGGTGGCCTGTGACCGCAGATCGGTAGGTGGCCCAAATCCGCAGACCGGCCTGTGGCCCACGTCCACAGATTGGCGTCTCCGCTGGGGAGAACTAGGACACTTACGTCTTTGTTATCCTTAGAGGTGAAACTCGAGCGAGGTCGTGGTTAAAGTGCATTAATTGATATTACGGTCATAAGTCGGGTTCCTTGTCCGGGCCCACAACCTAACCCTTTTAGACCAATTGGCTCGTCTCGTCGGCGTGAATTTTCTCATCCCCGCGTTTCGAACCCCGATTGAGTTAAGCATGCCATTGACGTTACACATTTCGGTTTCGTCAAAGAGCTTTCATCACCTTCGAGCACGAGGCTAGGGCACCCTCCTTACACATTTTGTTTGGATTGGTATCCCACTCAAAAATCGGGGTTTGATTTCTTGGTGTGTAACCCACCCTTTTAAGCCAAAACCCGTGTTAGCATAATGCATAATATAATGAACTGTGAGTGCTTATGTGCTACTTGATCACAACTCTTTCCGTGTCATTTCAAACTTTCAAAAGAACATTTTTGCGCCGTTATAATGGCCATTTTAAACCTCGGTCTTTCGCCGACCGTTGCTTTTCAACACGCCTTTCTTGGCCGTCGTAATGACAATTTTTAAACCCGATTTTTATAACCATTTCAACACGCCTTTCTAGGCCGTCGTAATTACGATTTTCTGTGGGATTTATCTGTGTTCATCCCTTTAAATTTAAGGACTATAACGAATATATCATGATGAATGCTAGTCATAAAATTAAATTACAAACAAAAAGCTAAAGAGATGAAGAATCAACCTTCGGTCCTAGCAAATTCGGCCTAAGAACAATATCGCAATGATATTCGCCTATTAGTTGCATCCAAGACGATATGAGAAATGCCCTTAACTTGTTGCTAGAATCGATCCCCCAAATTTTCTGTAAAATTAGGGTTTTGTGTTTTGTTGAGATGAGAGGCAGGAGTAGGTTAGGAAATTAGGTTAAGAAGAATTATCTCCCCTCTCCCTTATAACCGTGTATAAGGAGTAATTAGGGTAGATTTTCTTTCTTCTAATTTTCGGCCGAAATACCGAGACAAGCATATCAATCGATCGACTGACACGCCCGATCGATCGATCATGTAACTGCAACAGGTATATCAGTCGATCGACTGACATACCCGGTCTATCGACCATGTATATAACACATTATTTATAAATTGTCATTTATATTATACCGCATTAATTAATACGGGTCAATAATCATTTATTATGACAATATCGTATAATTTATCATTAGCTGATTAAATATAACCGATTACATTTAATTACGAATTAACATATTAATTCGTCCAAGCTAACATTATATACATTAATTAAATATAACATATTATATTCAATTTACGAATTGACAGTTAATTCGTCTCAGCTAATATTATTTAATCGACATTAAATAATCGTCTAATCAACACATTGACTAACTGTTTAGTCATATAAGGCATCAATGTGATTATATTTTCATACAATCACATTTCTCAAACACATCCTTTAGGTGTGACCTTTAGGGACCAATTGATCATCACCATCTGTATGATAATAACGTCAAACTTTCTAGCAAGCCAACCATTGTTAGGTAATCGTTAATCAACTGATTAAATAAGAAGTATACCCTTGTGAACCTTTAAGAGATTTACAAATGTTATCACACTAATTTGTGGAGGACACAAGCTCCAACAAACTCCCACTTGTCCTCACAAGTGTATGTGCGATAACCGATTCTCATATCCTAAAATTTCTCCCACTCAATGTAAAACAATTTTGAAAATCTGTATTCACAAAGGTCGTATTTTACAAGCGATCTGTATCAAGAGTGGTTTCCCCGACTAGAGAGTAACTTAACTGATAAACGAATCATCATTCGAGCATGGCCATGCATTTCAGTTACAACTCCTCGAGTGGCCCTGAGAAATAACTATACCTGATAAAGGTTGGATATTTTCCTCAACTCGAATCCTGCAGATGTAAGCACAGTATGAAATGACCCAGAAAAAATCTACTTAGCCTCCAGTTACGGCAGACCGTGAGAAAGAAACCAAAGTCACCCAAAAACTGCCTTAATCTCAAGAGACAGTCGATAGTCAAAAGAATCGACTCTAGGAACACAATGGTTGTCCTATCCACGACCTGGCACCGAATATTTTTAAACATTTAGGACTCCATTAGGTTGTCACAAAAATTTGTCCTACGAGGTATCGTTATAATCTCGCATTTGTGATCGATCAGTCAACAGTTTGACTTATGGCTCGTTGAACCCACCATCAATCGACTGCACAATATAATAGCCAGAGTTATCAGCTCTTGTAGGCGATTACGGACCAAAACAAAATATAATGTAATTCAGTTCACTTTGTGGCGTTCAATGTTGTCAGTACAATCCACATGAAAAACAAAATATTATATTAAAACGATGAAGTTATAAATAGTATATGAAAAAGATAATGTATCAAATTCATAATAAACTACTACAACTCAGGAACACATTTAATTCCCATGGAAATAACGTGCCTTTCATGCTTATCAAAATTCAACGGTTTAGTGAGAGGGTCCGCGATGTTATCATCCGTCGCAATCTTGTCATTCACTATCTCTTCTTGCTCCACATAATCACAGATCAGGTGAGCTTTCCGATGTACATGTCTAGATTTGTTGCTAGACTTTGGCTCCTTAGCCTGGAAGATGATACCTCTATTGTCACAATAGATGGTGATCGGGTCATTCGAACTAGGAACTATCGTAAGTCCTTGTAAGAATTGACGCATCCATATCGCTTCCTTTGCTGCTTCCGAAGTGGCATAGTACTCGGATTCAGTGGTAGAATCTGCTACAACACTCTGTTTGGAACTCTTCCAGCTGACCGCAGCACCATTATGAGTGAAGACGAACCCGGACTGAGATTTTGAATCATCTCGATCCGTTTGGAAGCTAGCATCTGCGTAACCGATTGCGCATAGCTTAGTATAGCCTCCATAAGTCAATACCCTATCCTTAGTCCTCCGTAGGTACTTGAGGATATTTTTAACAGCTATCCAGTGTGTTTCACCTGGATTCTTTTGGTACCGACTTGTCATACTCAATGCATATTCCACGTCTGGACGTGTGCATATCATGGTATACATGATTGATCCTATTGCAGATGCATAAGGAACACGACTCATGCGCTCAATCCCTTCAGGCGTCGTGGGTGATTGAGACTTGCTCAACTGCATCCCAGACGTCATTGGAAGGTTCCCCTTCTTGGAGTTGGTCATGCTGAACTTCTCAAGAATCTTATCCAAATAAGACTCCTGACTAAGTGATAACGTCCGTCGTGATCTATCTCGGTAGATACGGATTCCCAAAATGCGCTGTGCCTCGCCCAGATCTTTCATCTGGAAATGGTTCTTCAACCATTATTTAACCGAAGATAGGAGAGGAATGTAATTCCCAATCAGGAGTATGTCATCGACATACAATATCAAGAATACAATCTTGCTCCCACTCGACTTGATATATAAGCATGGTTCTTCTACCAATCGAGTGAAACCATACTCTTTTATCACCTGGTCGAAACGATGATTCCAACTCCGAGAAGTTTGCTTAAGTCCATATATGGAACGCTTAAGCTTGCATACTTTATTAGGATGTTCAGGATCTATGAAACCTTCGGGTTGCACCATGTACAACTCTTCCTCCAAATAACCGTTTAAGAAGGCGGTTTTCACATCCATTTTCCAAATTTCATAATCATGAAAAGCGGCAATCGCTAAGATTATACGAATGGAACGTAGCATGACAACAGGTGCAAAAATCTCATCAAAATGCAATCCGTGCACTTGAGTGAAACCTTTTGCCACTAGTCATGCCTTATAGGTATCTGGTTGCGCGTCTACAGAACGCTTTATCTTGTAAAGCCATTTGCACTGTAGAGGTTTTACCTTATTAGGTAAATCAACTAGATCTCATACGTCATTCTTATACATGGAGTCCATCTCGGATTGCATGGCTTCGAGCCATAACTTTGAGTCGGAACAGGCCATAACACCTTTATAGGTAGCGGGTTTATACTCTCTAGGAGTAAAATGTCATTCTCCTCGCCCATATCAATGTATCTGTCCGGAGGATGAGAGACTCTACCCGACCTCCTAGGTTCCTTAGGAATACTAACCGTATCATTAGTTGGAGGAACAACTTCCTCCATCCGTTCCTCGGTTGTTGGTTCTTGAATCTCCGACAGCTCGAAGGTTCTATTACTTGTCTTGTTCTCGAGAAATTCTTTCTCTAAGAACGTTGCACTAGCCGCAACAAAAACTCGTTGTTCGGTAGGCGAATAGAAGTAATGACCAAATGTTCCTTTTGGGTAACCTATAAAGTATGTCTTGACCGATCGCGGGCCAAGCTTGTCCTCGTGTCTCCACTTGACATAAGCCTCGCAGCCCCAAACCCGAATAAAGGACAAGTTAGGGACCGTTCCCTTCCACATTTCATATGGAGTCTTGTCGACAGCTTTAGTCGGACTTCGGTTAAGTATAAGAGGAGCTGACAAAAGAGCAAAACCCCATAATGAATCAGGCACTACCGTGTGACTCATCATGGATCAAACCATATCAAGTAAGGTTCGATTTCTCCGTTCGGACACACCATTTAATTAAGGTGTTCCAGTTGGAGTTAACTGTAGAACGATTCCACAATCTTTAAGGTGTTGATCAAATTCATTTGAAAGATATTCGTCACCCCGATCTGAACGGAGTGCTTTAACCATTCTACCCAGTTGGTTCTCAACCCTATTCTGGTATTCCTTGAATTTCTCAAAGGACTCACTTTTATGCTTCATTAAGTAGACATATCCGTATCTACTCAAATCGTCCGTGAAAGTGATAAAATATCTATAGCCATATCTAGCGGTAATTGACATAGGTCCACAAACATCAGTATGTATGAGTCCTAATATGTCACTAGCGCGCATTCCAACAACTTTGAAGGAAATTCTAGTCATTTTGCCAATGAGACATAATTCACACGTGCCATATGTAGAAAAATCGAATGCGGGAATAGTCCCATTATCGACGAGTTTCTTCACGCGTTTTTCATTTATGTGTCCCATTCGACAATGCCATAGATAGGTTTGATCTTTGTCACCAACCTTTAATTTCTTATTATTCATGTGTAATACTTCCGTGGTTTGATCTAAGATGTAAATTCCATTCATGGAAACTGCTTTGCCATAAATCATTTCATTGAAAGAGAAAATACAGCTATTATCCTTTATTGAAAATGCAAAACCGTCTTTAGCAAATACGGAAACAGAAATAATCTTCTTAGACAAACTGAGTACATAGTAACAGTTATTTAAAAATAACTCAAAACCACTAGGGAGTTGGATTACATATGTTCCCTTCGAGACAGCAACAACTCGTGCTCCATTCCCGACTCGCAGGTCCACATCACCTTTTTCGAGAGGTATGATGTTCTTTAGGCCCTGCAAATGATTACACAGATGAGAACCACAACCAGTATCAAGTACCCAAGTTCCGAAACTTGCATGGTTAATCTCAATCATATGAATATAAGATGACATACCAACAGGAACGACGCGGCCTGCTTTGATGTCCTCACGGTAGACGGGACAGTTCCTCCTCCAATGTCCAGTCTTGTGACAATGGTGGCACTCAATGTCACCGCCCTTACTCTTTGCCTTGCCCTGTGAGCCACTAGTCTCACCGGGCCCACTCTTACCGTTTCCTGGCTTTTTAAACTTTGGCTTACCTACAGCTAGGTCGCCATGAGCCTTGCCCTTACCTTTACCCTTGTTGGAAATCGTGAGAACATCCTGCTTCATGCTCCCACTCAATTTCATATCCTTCTCGGTTTGTACAAGAAGGGAGTGTAGCTCATGAGGACTCTTTTTCAAGTCATTCATGTAGTAGTTCGCCCTGAAAAGGGCAAAACCATCGTGAAGATAATGAAGCATTCGGTCTATGACAATGCTCTCACTGATTTTACAATCAAGTGCCTCCAGCTTCTCGACATTCTCAATCATGTGAAGAATGTGTGGGCTAACCGGTTGGCTCTTCTTGAGTTTCGCATCAAAGAAGCGACAGGTATGCTCATAAGTAACGATTCTCGGTGCCTTTGAGAACACGTTAGTGAGCGTGGTGAAAATCTTGTTTGCACCCTGAGCAATGAAGCGTCTCTGCAAATTGGTTTCCATTGCAAAGATGAGTATGTTTTTTATCGCACCCGCTTCCATAACGAAGTCACTATAAGCGAGTGACTCGTTGACTCCTGCATTGGGGCCTGGGTTTACCGGTATTGGCTCAGTTAAGTACTTGAGCTTACCGTCGGCAATGGCAGCATTCCGTAGTGCCGCCTCCCAGTCCGCAAAGTTGGACCCGTCGTTTTTCAGACAGGTGAACTGATTCATCTGGTCGATGAATATTTTCAGCCTGGACTCGCGTCCAAGTGTGGCACTAGGCATTTGGATTGCGTTATTTCCAGACATTTTTGTTGTAACAGTAAAATAAACGTGTTCTACACTGCGAAAATAAGAATAAATAATAAGCATGTGCATCGATTTTAATTTAAGTCTAATGAACTAGTGTCATAACGCGAAGACTCAAAACATTTATACAATTGACCTTCCTCAAGAATTATATAAATAATCCCAAGACTCAATTATCTGTAAATTGATAAGGTAACCTTTTAGCTAATTCTACCGTTAGAATTCTTGGTCGATAAATTTCTGTAAATTCTATCTTTAGTCCATCATAATCACGAGAAACTCTTCGGACTATAATGTTGAGATAAACTAAGTCAACACAAACTACTTACCCAACGTAGAATGGGTCATATTATGCCTACCGACGAAGAAGGGATTCATAGTTGTTTGCCCTTATAAAGACTAATCTCAATTTCCGTTTTAGAGGAAGATCCCATCAACTTTATTTTAATTCATTTTAAGTGAACTAATATCTAGCATGCGTGAATGATTAAACTAAGATGATGGCTTAAAAAAACATGTGACATCTGTATGTCTATGAAAACTAACATACAACCTATATGTGTCAATTTTCATGCATTTTAGTAGTAGGTGGTTTGGTTTTAGGCGGAATATGATGCATAAACTATCATGTGAATGAAAAGCAATAGGAATGAAAAACGTAAAAGCAATAATAAAGTCCTAGTGTGGCCTATCCTATCAAAATGAACATTAAATACAAGTTTGGAATCCATCCTTGGACCCGAGAAGCTTGTCTCGATGTTCCATCTTGATCCATGTAGCGGGAGTGAGCTCCAATCTCCATCTTTAGTCTTCTTCGAAAATTACAATAAATAAATTTACATAATAAACCTATTTATTACATTCTAATTTCAAAACCCAAAACTAAAGGAAAAATAAAGGAGATTCGAGATCTCATAATTACAAAAAAAATTATGTTTCCTTCATTACGAAAACATAATTTGATTAAGGCCACACTAAGTATTACAAATTACAACCGATTGCAAAAAAAAAAAAATACGTAAATAAATTCATTCATCGATTCATTCAACAAAAATAAAATGCATCAACTAAAATAAATTAAACATACATGACACAATTCCTTAATTATGTTGATTAATTTATCCAAACCACCTATTTAAATTAAATTAAGTGACAATTCCTTAATTAATCACATTAATTTCAATCTTAATTCATATTAAACTTGTAATATGAATTTAATAAATCAATATTTTAAACTGCTTTAAAATAATTAGGTATCTATTAATTATGAACCGCTTCACAATAATCAATTGGCCAAAATCAAAACAAAAAAAAAAACAAAATCCTTTTTTTTTCTTTTGGTCTCGGCTGAACAAAAATAACAGATTTTTTTTTATTATTATTTTTTATAATTTCAGCACGGCTAGGCTAAAAAAAAAATGAAAACAGCTTTCCTTATTTTTCTTGTTGCTCACGGCAAAAAAAAAATAGCAAAAACCCCTCTTCTTTTTTTTATTTTTCGGCTGGAACAAAAAAAATTAACAGCAGCAGCCACATTTTTTTTTTTAAACGGCATTCATGAACAAAAGCATTCGGCCGAAAAAAAAATAAAAAAACAGCCCTATAATTTTATCTTTTGCGGCAAATATGCCCTAAAACAAAAATTGTAGATGAACTAATTCGTTTATAGTAGCTATTAGCACAAGATTAGCATACAAATTAATGAAACATGATTAACTTATATGCCAAAAACTATATAGCAAAACAAATTATCATCATCAATCAAAACTATTCCATTTACATTTTAATTTAATCCTAATTAAATCAAAACATCTACAAATTTATCATATTATCATCTTAACCGATTAAAACAATCAATATGAAAAATCAAAATGGAATTCAAAGTGACAAAAACCGAAAACAACTCGGTTGAAAAAAAAAAAATTCTCGGCATAAAAAAAAACAACAGCCGATTAATTTTTTTTTTCGAAACCCTAATAATTGTTTACATACAATTTTATGAAAATCATCAAATTAAAATTCGTGGCCTTGGCTCTGATACCACTTGTGGGATTTATCTGTATGCATCCCTTTAATTTTAAGGACTATAACGAATTATAATGATGATGAAACTAGTCATAAAATAAATTGCATAAACAAGATCGTAAAGGATTAAGAATAACCTTCGGTCCTAGCAAATTCGGCCTAAGAACAATATCAAAGTTGATATTCGCCTATCAGTTGAACCCAAGACGATATGAGAAATATCCTTTGATTTTGCTAGAATCGATCCCCAAATCAACAGATTAATTTTAAGTTTTTTTTGTGTTTTTCGGATGAGAGGAGGCAAGGTTGAGTTAGGGCAAAAATTAGATTAGAATGAATTCACCCATCTCACCCTCTTAAACCGTGTATGAGGGTGGATTAGGGTGGATTTTTCATCCTCTAATTTCCGGCCCAATTACCGAAACAATAAGGAGTTTTTAATTCCTTATTTTCGGTTTCCAAAAATGTAAAAATGTGTTAAATATAAATTGTCATCTAGTGAGGATTGAACCCATGACCTCTTGGTTTGAGTACCCTCACTATTACCACTATGACACATTCATCTTGTTGATATTAAATATAACCGATTACATTTAATTACGAATTAACATATTAATTCGTCAAAGCTAACATTACATACATTTAATTAAATATAACTTATTATATTCAATTTACGAATTGACAGTTAATTCGTCTCAACTAATATTATTTAATCTTCATTAAATAATTGTTTCATCAACACATTGACTAACTGTTTAGTCATATAAGGCATCAATGTGATTATATTTCTATAACCACATCTCTCAAACACATCCTATAGGTGTGACCTTTAGGGACTAGTTGATCACCACCATCTGTATGATAATAACTTCAAACTTTCTAGCAAGCCAACCGTTATTAGGTAATCGTTAATCAACTGATTAATATACGAAGTATACCCTTGTGAACCTGTAAGAGATTTACAAATGTTATCACACTAATTTGTGGAGGACACAAGCTCCAACAAAAAATTGGCAAGTTCTTCATCCCGGTGGACTTTGTTATTGTTGACATGGAGGAAGATTCCAACATTCCTATCATCTTAGAAAGACCATTCTTGCACATCGCGGGAGCGGTAATTGATGTGAAACATGGAGAGCTCACACTTGAAGTGGGGGATGAGACAATCACTTTTAATCTTGACAAGACAATGAGAGCTCCCCGACTACATGAGCCATGTTTCAAGATTGATCATTATAACCGAGAAAGTGATAGGAAGAGGTTGGCATCTCAAAGCAAAGATCAAGCTATGGGTAAAGAATCACCACCCATATGGAAGAAGAAAGTGGATAATCCTCAAGATGCTCTATCCGGAGAGCAAGAAAATTCTAACAAGAATGAGAGCTTGAATAGCTCACCACCAATCATGACAAGTAATGAAGAAGGCCTCATCGGCCATGACAACAAGAAAGAGGAGTTGCTCTTATTAACTCATGACATCATTGGGGAGCAAGCTAGTGAAGTATGTGGTCTATGGGATGATGAATTTAAAGGATTAGTCAATCCTTATATTGGTAATGCTATGACTTTAGACCAAGGCTTTGGTGACCATCTTGACTCAAGTCACCACCATGAAGACCACAATGTGAAAAGCTCTATTGACGATCTTTATAATGAAAATGAACAAGCCTTCGACTACTTCTACAAGGTGTTGATCAACATCAACAACACATTGGCTATGCCCCCTTGACATCTCATATAAGAACGAGAGTTTGGTGGAGTCCTCCCTAAACCACCATTTGTAAATATTCTAACCCCTTAACTCGCATTTTACTTCTTGTATTGCATTTTTGTCAATTTTGGATTTACATTTTTATGTTTTGATCAAGATTATCATTATGAGAGAAAGTGAGGGAGGTATTTTGATGTTTCTTGATATGTAGTGTTTGGACTAGTGTGGGGATAGCAATTGCCTAGGCTATCCGAGCCTTCGTAGTGAACCCGCAATGAAGACCAAAGGAATGAAGAAGAAATGACATGGGAAATAAAGAATCTCCGCGGGTGGAACTGAACCCGTGGGTACAGGAGAAGATCCGAGCGTCTCCAGGTAAAGACGCTCGTTTCAGTCTGAAGACGCTCGTCTCAGTGAAAATATGCGCGTCTTGACTGTTTCAAAAATTGAAGTTTCACACTATCTTACAATCCGAGCGTCCCTAGGAGAAGACGCTCGTCTCCTGTTGAAAGACGCTCGTCTCTTGAACAAACCGCGCGTCTCAGCACGGGTTAGAAACTTTAAAGCTGGCTGACTTACAAACCGAGCGTCTTTAAAGGAATCCGCTCGTCTCCTGCTGCTGAAGCCATAACACGGGATTTAAAACCCTTCTACCCCAATTCATTTCATTCTTTCAAAACACAAACACACATTAAAAACCCTCAATCCCCTCATCCATAAAACATAATTTCCTCAACCAAATTCACTCAAATCAAATCCAAACTTCCTCAAAACACAACCAAATTACTCTTTTATCAACAAAAAGCCATTCAAACATCAAAATTCTCAAAAATTGAATCGATTTTCTAGGGTTTTAAGGCAAAATTCGAAAAACCCAAATCGATTAGGGATTCATTGAAGCTTGAGGATACTGGAAGCATTCAAGCAAAACTTTGGTTGTTGATACATTCTTAACAAGGAGAAGAACAATGGCAAGGACTAAAGGTGGAAACAAGGCACTCACAAAATCAAATCTTTCAAAGAGGCAACAAGCTCTTCAAGCCTCAAAGGCTATGGTGGTACAACAAGCAAGAGTGGAAATTCAAGAGGTTCCTACTCCTATGGTGGAAGCTACTACTCTTATTCCGATTATTGAGCAATTACAAGAATATCCGGAGGTAACTTTCACAACCGATTCTCATAGGAAAGCTTTTATATCTCTTGTTAAGAAAATAATTTTGCCCACCAAGTTTATATGTCAAGATGCTTTAGCCAAATTGAGTGTTCTTGGGAGGACCAATAACTTCTTCGTGTCTATGGGGTTGATTACACTATTTGACATGCAAGAATCGACTTACCGCTCCCTTACCATGGAATTTATAAGCTCATTGAAAATCACTAAGGTAGAGGCTCGAAAGAATGTTAAATTCCGCCTAGAAAACAAGGATAGAAATATGTCTTTGGATGAGTTTGGCAAGGTGTTTGGTCTTAACGACCATTCTCCTTATGTGAAGAAGCCCTCAAAATATGACCCCGCCCCTCTATGGAAAGCAATCACCGGAAGAAAATTTGAATCCTTCCATGAGTGTCGTGCCCTTTATGTCCACCATCCGGGTATAAGGGTATGGCATAAGGTTGTAGGAAATACTCTAATTTCAAGGAAGGGCACTAATCATTTCACCAAACTCGACTTCATCTACCTTAAATCAACCATGAATGTCGACAAGAAGTTCACCAATAAATACAATGTACTTCAACTCTTACTTGAAGGTGGCTTACAATTGACCATGGGAAAGAAGGGGCGGCCTTTATAGTGAATGGAGGCTTAGTAACATGTCTATCAAAACACTTCAACCCGGATTTTAACAAAGACAAGACTTACAAGCCGATTAGAGGTGGAAACCTTATTGATTTAGCCACTATGATCAACAAATTGCATTGGGTCAAGAATGATAATCTTGACAATAAATTTGATTGTCTCACCAAAGATGCTAAGTCCTTCATTCTACCGAATAAGATTTGCCGACTCAATGTCCGAAGCCCAAATTATCTTCTCCCACTCTCCGATGAAGCCGAGTTGATTATGCAACAACATAGGGAAACTATTGCCGAGACCTCCTCCTCCTCCATTTTGACTCCACCCTATCCGTTTACCTACAAAGAACTCCGACCCAAAGATGCTGAGGTTCATAACGATTACTTGACCCAATTGATGCAACATATGCATATGGAAGTTTATGAGGACCGGATCAATGCTTACCGGGCCCAATATCCGCCCCTTCTACACTTAGCTAGGCAAGGACTCATTGATCCATCATGTCCTTTGCCTAGTTGGGGGGATAGGGAAGTGTTCTTTCTTAATGCTCCTAGAGATGCTAGCATGGGTGGTGAGGTTACCAAAGAGAAGGAGATTGTTGTTGAGAGTGGGGAAGAAGAAGAAGAGGAAGATGAGGAAGAAGAAATGGAAAGTTCAAGTGATGAAGATGATGGTGAAACCTCCGGGTCCATGGAGGTAGATGACGATAATGATAGTGATGATGTTGATGATGACGATGGAAGTGATGAGATGTCGCCATGAGCGAAAATTGAGGATTAGCAAGCTTTTTGGAGGATGCCACATATCCATTGTGAGTCTCCTACACCTCCTTCAGCTTTTTTCATTTCTCTTGTTTGCAAATATTTTTTATCTTGATCAAGTGTTTGAGTCCTAGAAACACCTAGAGGACTCCAACCTTGGTCTCATTGAGGTGACTTATATTATTCCCACCTTGTACAATCCAAAATGACAATTTAGTTTCATGCATAGCATACTTGTGCATGAACTCCCCCAATTTCTACACTAACATTAGTGTCATATTTGGTTTTGGGAAGTTCAAGCATAATAAATGGGAGTTAATTCAAATTATGCACTGCAACCAAAAAAAAAATCATGTATCATATAGTATAGTCTAGAATGCATTCACTTGTTTATATATGTCATGTAGTTTGCATTTAATGTAGAATTCATGCATTCTCATATAGCTTGCATAATTTCCTATCGTTTTGGCCATTGAAGACAATGTCCATACTAGTGTGGGGATGGGGAATTCTAACTTGACCTTTAAATCAAAAAATGATAAAAATTGAAAAATTTTGAAAAATACAAAAGTATGTTCTTTTGTTCCATAAAATCAAAAACCCTAAGAAATTGAAAAAATCAAAAACATGTTCCTTCCTTTATAGTGTAGTTTTGTATATATTGTATATATATATTTGTTGTTTGTTTGTTTGTCTATCCTTTTTCACATTGATCGACTACGCCACATCCGAGACATGAGGATCATGAAGACCGCATGGTATGATCTTTCCAATCTCCTTTTTCCTCTTTATGTTAATGACTATGTGGCCTTATTTTGATTGATGCGGTATGAAACAATGTGATTATAGGAGTTGCATTTAGATTATTTTGCATACTAGTTAGTAGAAGCATTTGCATTAGGTTGTATATATGATAGTTGCATCATGGCATGTAGTTTCATTTAGGAAAATTTTGTGAAAGCATCTATTTGGGAAGTTTGACAAGTGTATATAAGGCCCTTGTAGATACTTTTTCTTCTTGAGACTTTGCTCATTAGAATATTTGTAAAACACCCTAGGATGTGTCATGCTAGTATCCTTTGACCCATGGATTAAGATCTAGTCAAGAGTACCTTATGGTGTGATAACTCCTTGGCTACCGTTTATTCCAAGGTGACTCTGGAAACCATGCAACCATCTTCCACATTCTACCACATTTTGTCAACAAAAGGGAATGGGCACAGAAATTGTTCAAAATTTGAGTTCAAGCAATGAAAAGAAATGAAAAAGTTTGCAATTTGCATCAAAAGAAAAGAGAAGTACAAAAATAAGAACTCCTAAGCTTCAAATATAAGGCACCCTCGTTACTAATTGGGGTGACTTTGAAAATGCTAAAAAGAAAATGCAAAAAACTAAAAGTTGTCAAATATTGAAATGCCAAACATCAAAAGAAATGGCAAAAAGAAATTGTTCTCAAAAATCTCAAATGGCACAAGAAATTGGGGGAAAAAACAACAACAAAAGCAAACTCCCCCATGAAACTCAAAGTACAAATGATCCCTTTTATCCATCAAATCCATTTTTGTGCATGGTAGAGAGGGGACGACCCTTCTTCTTGTCTAGGCAAGAAGGGGAATTCTGCAATCCTCCAGTGTTTCTAACACCATAGGAAGTATACTCTTGACGAAAGCATTTAACAATTGAGGACAAAGGTAACCTAGCTTGACACAACTTGGAGGTGATTTATTGGTATCCTTATAGGCTTAGTATTTTGAAAAAACCATATCTCTGATGATGGAGTGTGTACCCTTAGATTGCTTCCTTTGTAGATAATTTCCGCCACTTAGATGAGGAAAGTGGCTATTCATTTGTAGATGCATCCATTACTTGTTTTGTGTGCTTAATGATTGGATGTATCGCCATTTTGGCAAGCTCCACCTTGCCTTGCAAGAAGACATCCTACCTCATGATTGTCTTATTGTGAGTTAAAGGGGCGGAGTGAGACCCGCTAATTGTCTCACATCAGCTATATTAGTAGGTTAGTTTAAATAAAGGTCCTAGTTTTAGTCACCTCTTTACTCGGGACGAGCAAAGGTTCGGTTTGGTGATGTTTGATGTGACTCATATTTGAGCACATTTAGTCCCCGAATTAACCTCGTTCCCATGCTTTATAGTGCATAATTGGGTCATTTACTATCTTTAGTTTCCCGTTTTGCATATTCTTTGAGGTTTTATCTCCTTGGTCGGAGAGGATTGCTAACCTCGCATTTACATGGAAAAATAGAGCTAAATTGATCGCATCTAATGACCAAGCATCAAAGAGAAGACCAATAGTAGAGGCCTAAGTAGATAATAAAGTGAATTGGGCAATGATGATCCTTGCATCCCCGAAATGATCCTTGCGGATTGTGGAGGAAGAAAAGAAAAGTAGCTGACTGCCCAGGGATCCGAGCGGATCATACACGATCCGGGCGTCTCCTTTCAACACCATCCGGGCGTCTTTAGGCCAAGACGTGCGGATCTCAGGACAGGGAGCCGAGCGTCTCCCAACCAATCCGCACGGATCGAAGGTCAGGGAGCCCGTGCCACAGCTCAAGACGCACGGATTGTGGCAGGACTAGCAACATGGATATGCTCATTTCCTTCGAGAGGATCATTTGCTCAACTTTTCTTAAGGGTCTTAATAGTCATTTAAGCCTTAGTAACCCTAATCTTTGTACCTAATCTTTAGGATAAATACCCCTTTGTCCTACCTAGATTAGCATGACCTCTTTATGCTCTCTTAATCCAGTTATAATCATCCTTTAATCTAGTAGTAATCTTGTAATCAACTCTTAATCAAGTTTTAATACAATTCTCAATATTAATCTTTCCTTAATTTCTCTATTTGTCTTCATTTATTTTGGGTAATTAGAAGATTATTTGGGTTTATTTGGGAGATTGACAACCTTCCATCAATCGTCAAGTACTTCTATTATTCTTTGCATTATTATTTTGGAATCATCTTCATAGGTATAATCCATTTTGCCCTTGTTTTAATTATTGTTAATTACTTTCATTTATTCATAATGTTTAACCTTGTTAGCTGGATTGACAATCTTGTTAGCATATTGAACTTGACAATGAGTGAGTAGTCTCCTAGCTAGGATTAATGGGGAATTAGGGGAAAGAAACATGGGGAATGATTCATGCTTAATCTAATATGTTTTCATAATTAAATTGCATGCTTGTTGTGATTTCAACTTATGCACATGTTATGTTTGATGAAATACGAGCCTATGAATCCTTGCATTTTTTACCCATCACCTATCTCTTCAATGAGACTTGTAAGCTTATACACCAACTCGAGCCTTATTAGACCACGCATATAGTTGAATAGGAAGGATTAAGTCGACTTGTAGGTGTTGTACAATCTAATCGATTCGGCTCCGGGACCCAAACCTTCTTAGGGATTGCAAGTTTATACACCAACTCGATCCCATCACAACAATAATTGCTTGCTATATAATTGAGAACATGTATGTATGATCAACTCCAATGAAACTCCTATGCACCCATAACACCCTAGTGCTTTTAATCAATTGTTTACATCTCCATTCTATTTACCTTGCTTTGTTTTTATTTTTGATTAGTTTTAGTTGATCTCCTACGTACCTCAACCCCAAATTTGACACCCTAAGACACGACCATTTACAATTGAAAATCCTACATCAATACCCGTCCCTTGGAATCCGACCTTTACTTACCTCTTTGCTAAGAGTAGTTTATGAAGTTATAAATGTTGTTTTGGTTGGTAGCTTTTGACGACGATTTCTCTACCGAACCAGGATTCTATCAAAATATTCAGGATTCCAATGACCATTTATGGCAAACATGGTACACTTTAACCAAACATCCAAAATCCGCCAATTATCTTGTGAATGAGACATAAGAAGGTTATTCCAATGACAAACAAATGTTTAATACATCAAACACAAGTATTAAAAAAAAGGTTTAAAGGCATATCAACAAGGCAAAACAAGAAAGAAGTAACAGACTACCAAACATGAATCCAATGACCATTCAAGGTAAACATGACATATATGGACGAAACTTCTAAAAACGGTCATTAAACATGTAAACGAGACTTAGTCAAAGTGTTCTAATGTTAAACAAGTGTCAACATATCACCCCATATACCTTAGAACAAAGGTCTAGAATATAATCAACAAGATAAAGCGTGAAAAAAGGGTTTATAGATCAACAATGTCAACTTGATGAAGCTGCACGACCAAATTCAACTCGCACGGTCAAGTTTGCACGATCCCTTCATCTCTGAAACAACTTGCATGGTCAACGGTAATGTGCGACTACTTTTCATAAAATGGTCATCATTTATTGGTCGTTTTGAAGGTGACCTATCGTTAGAACCGTAAGAGGATAAGATAACCCCTGGAATTGGAATTACATTAATATCATGTCTATAACTTGAGATATGAGCACTGAAATTTGACCCTTCCCAATCTTGTTATTCCTTTACCAATTTTCATTTTAACTTTAGTATGACTTGTTTAAACATGTGAATGCTTATTCTATTTCCTCAAATGTAACATGTACATATACAATAATGATTCCTATGTCTCCCCAATGCATTAGACAATACCAAACCTCGGTCGATTACAAGATCAGTCCCAACAAACGCAACTTTACTTAAAATCTCACCTACTTCAAAGTGGAGTAAATATCATTAATCTAACATTAAACCTCATGAAGGCATATCCAACTTTTCTGTGTAAGGGTTAACTTCATTCTTCTCGAACTTCCCGGATTCCCTAAACAAAGTTATAACATATTAGAGACATGTTGCACATGAAATGAGCATGCACATGGTTAATTTACATTATTTACATGCCCTATCCATATTTTCCACCGAATAACACTTACAACAAGATAGTTGTAAAAAGCATCCAAACCAACATGAACATGTTGGATATTATCACATGGAACAAGAAGATTATAAGTTAACATGTAAAAGTGGAATCTCAACACAAAATAGTATTAAAGTCTACAACTCTACCCAATTTAATCATTAACATGTAAAGGTTGTATCTTTTAATCAATAATCACTGTTTTAGCAAGATTTTACACAGATGTATTATCTTGCCAGGGAAGTGTTGTGCAGGGTAATCTAACTCAATGAATAATGCCTGACTAGTATATTCAATAAGTAAAGAGTAAATGACTGAAAATAACACAAGGATTTATACGTGAAATACCGTGGGAATAAGGGAAAAAACCACGGGCACCAAGCCAGGAGTGATTTTACTATGGTTGATGTCGGCTGGCTAGATACAAATTTGCCAAGCTAATTATAGTATAAGCGTTTATATGATTAATTGAGTATAAATGTATACAATAGAGTGAGAGTGAGTAAGTAAATGATAATGTCCCTTGTTTCTTCTTTCCTCTTGCTATTTATAATAGACTTCAACGATATCCAAGCGTTAATGTGACCGTTCCTGATTATTAGGCCTTGTGCCCTATTAATCCGGATGAGGGTATTCTCCTTCTAACTGCATTTGCAAACGTTCATCTTGGTTGACCACGTCTCCTCTTTTATGGGCTAGTAGACTAGTTCTTCCATGAAAGTAGGAACCGCCCCTTGTGCTTTGACCGTTGCTTGACGTATACAAGTGGTATCTGATGCATGCTAGATGTACATTTCTTCTGGGCAGGCAAGATATGATGGCATGACCTGCTTTTCCCTCATGGCTGGTGTCTGTATAAATGATAGATACTAAATTCTGGGTTGCCCCTGTCTGGCCTGATGGTTGTTGCCCGACGTTTGTCTTACCAGGCAGGGTAAATCTTGGCTCAACAATTGCCCCTTATCTCCTTACATTCGCTCGTTTTGGCCAGAGGTGACGAGATAAAAAATCGGGCCAGGCAAAATTTAGAGACTTGCTGGAGAAGATTTTAGAGTTTATGTTCTTTTCAACTTCCTAATGGCGACTATATATTTATTGGGGTAGGTTCATCAAACCCTAGGAGAGTTATGATTGAACTCATCCACTTGCATTATCCGTTAGCTTTAATTGCCGCCTATAAATTGATTGAAGCCGTCAATCATTATCTCCCTACTTTCATTTCTCCAAATTTCCAATCTTTCTCTTCTTTTCTCTGATTCCTTTGCAAGACAATTTTTGTTTCTCAAAAATTCAAATTATTCCATAAAATGGCTGGTGGGAGAAGGAGACTGCTGCACCCAAAACTATTGAGGCTGAGCAAAATCCAACAGTAGTTGATGTTCCTGATGTCATTCCTGAGGATGAGGTTATTGAGGTTTCACCTTCTGCGGAATTTTTGGCTATTATGTATAAAGGTGTCAGCTTTGCACCTGTGAAACTATTATCTTCTTCATTTCCTCAGGATAATCAACCCAAACCCTATTTTGAGCATTACTTGAAGGGTAGAGGTCTCCTTCCCAATGAGGCTGAGGTTTGGAATCCAGAAAGTGGCCCAGTCAGTGCCAATTAGTTCTTCCCTAGCTGGTTTTGTATTTTTGAATGGGCGTTCAAGGGAGGTTATAGGCTTCCTTTTACTCCGTTTACGGTTGATATTATAAGGGATATAATGGTTTCTCCTTTCCAACTCATGCCCATGGTGTGGAATATTGTTCAATCTGTTGAGCATCTATATGCCAAGCATAACTTGGTGATTACCGTTGAGGATTTAAAAAATGTTTATCACATGAAGAGCAATACTATTGGACATTTCAATTTTCGCGTCAGGGCGAAGATGGATCACTTGATAACAAATTTTGACTCATGCGATGATAAGGGCTGGGCCATGACCTATATGTTTGTCAGGGCTGATTCTATTGCCCTTGATCTGGACTATCTCAGCTATCCAGCCGTGGAGGGTATTAAGTATTTTCCTGCATACAATTTAGAACATAATGATTTATATGTAAATTCTAATACGAGCTTACTTGTATTGTTTCACAGTGGTTGATTGGGCTTGTAATCCTGATTCTGAACGGTCGGCTGATCGTATTGCAGCCTTCATTGCTCTGCTAGACGAAGAGAGGACTTGGCCTGCTTGCCTTGGCGTGGAGCCTTTGCCTCGTTTTAGGAAGGCTAAGTTGAGTACCTACAAGGCTGCCAAGGCTGCCAAAGGTGCTAAGGCTTCTGGGGCCTCAGCCTCTAGAAGTAAGTTTAGTTTTCCTGTGTTGATTTTCATGTTTGAACATATTTTATTATTGCTGATATAGAGTTTTCTTGTGTAGCTACCAGCCCTTCTGCAAGGATCGCCGGGTTTGGCTTGGCGGAAGTGAAGGAAGGGATTTCTCAAATTATTGGGGAGAAATCTGGAAGTAGTGAGGCCATAGGGAGTGACAGTACTCTCCAGATTCAGGTCCCTACTCATCAGGCTCAACTGGTATCTCTCCCGTAGGCTGTGGGTGACCTTGGTGGGTCTAGGCAGGCTAATAAAAAGAAAAGACAGGAGGAGGTTCCTGAAGGAATTGGGGCTGAGGATGTGAGTGAGGTCAGGGAGGTCAGGGCGAGGCTTGGTGATGTTAAGTTTGCCAAAGAACAGATCCAAGCTTATTCTTTCCTGGTTTATGATCCCTATTCTACCTACTAGGCTGAAGAGTCATCTGCCTAGGCTGTGGCTGCTATGTACCATTCCATGGATTATGTTGCTAATCTGGTTGCTATGCTGCAGGGGGTATAATTCTTTCTTCCTGTTCTTCATTCTGTTCTTAAGTTTTAGCCCTTCTCTTTCTTCCCTGCTTATGATTCTGTGCAGATTGAAAATGATATGTTGAGGGGTGCTTGCGAGTTGAAGTCTTCTAATGCCAAGAATAACGTCCTAGACTGGGAGGTGCAGTGTTTGAAGATGGATATTGGGCCCTGAAGACTGACATGGAAACGCTGAAAGAGGAAAATGAGGCCCTAAAGAAAGAGAACAAGGCAGGCAAAGCAAACTTGGTCGTTGAAGTATCCAAGCTAGGGTTGCTTAGAATGCAGTGAAGTCTGCCCAAGCAAAGCTTGCTACCATTGAGAATGAGCTTAAAGATGAGAAGCAGGCTATACAGAAGCTTCTGAAAGCAAATGAGGAGCTGACTGTTGAGAAGGACACAGTGCAAAGGAGGTATAAGGATGCCGCCCTGTACTTATTTGGCAAAGGTCGGGTTGATACTATGAAGGAGCCTGTTGAAGTCAGGCCATACTGGAACCCTGAGCAGGAGATGGTCGACCTTAATGCTGCCTAACCTGATCTTCACAAACTGCAAGCTGATGATGAGGACAAGAGTGACTCTGGCGAAGATGGAGCTGATGAGGATGAGATAGCTGATGAAGGGATTGGGTCTGTTACTGCCTCCAAGGCAGGTTAAAAGTTTGCTTAGGATAAGTTTTGGCCCATCCAGGGAGAGATGTTCCCTGGACAAACTATGTATATGTTGGTTTGTTTTTGGCCCATCTAGGGGGGGATGTTCCTTAGATTAATTTTATTTTTCGTCTTCTCATGTTGTGGATAAATATGTAATATGAAGCTGGTTGTTTTAATCTTCTTTCTTTTGTACCTGGTTTGCAATTAGTAACTGTGAAGATGATGCCTGTAAGGAGGGCTTATGGCCCTCGGCCTATTGGAGGCTGGTAGCTTTATCCTGTCTGAAGAGCTTTTTGGGAAGGAGGGGGAAGTGTTCTTTCTTAATGCTCCTAGAGATGCTAGCATGGGTGGTGAGGTTACCAAAGAGAAGGAGATTGTTGTTGAGAGTGGGGAAGAAGAAGAAGAGGAAGATGAGGAAGAAGAAATGGAAAGTTCAAGTGATGAAGATGATGGTGAAACCTCCGGGTCCATGGAGGTAGATGACGATAATGATAGTGAGGATGTTGATGATGACGATGGAAGTGATGAGATGTCGCCATGAGCAAAAATTGAGGATTAGTAAGCTTTTTGGAGGATGCCACATATCCAATGTGAGTCTCCTACACCTCCTTTAGCTTTGTTCATTTCTCTTGTTTGCAATTATTTTTTATCTTGATCAAGTGTTTGAGTCCTAGCAACACCTAGAGGACTCCAACCTTGGTCTCATTGAGGTGACTTATATTATTCCCACCTTGTACAATCCAAAATGACAATTTAGTTTCATGCATAGCATACTTGTGCATGAACTCCCCCAATTTCTACACTAACATTAGTGTCATATTTGGTTTGGGGAAGTTCAAGCACAAGAAATGGAAGTTAATTCAAATTATGCACTACAACCAAAAAAAAAAAAATCATGTATCATATAGTATAGTCTAGAATGCATTCACTTGGTTATATATGTCATGTAGTTTGCATTTAATGTAGAATTCATGCATTCTCATATAGCTTGCATAATTTCCTATCGTTTTGGCCATTGAAGACAATGCTCATACTAGTGTGGGGATGGAGAATTCTAACTTGACCTTTAAATAAAAAAATGATAAAAATTGAAAAAATTCGAAAAATACAAAAGTATGTTCTTTTGTTCCATAAAATCAAAAACCCTAAAAAATTGAAAAAATCAAAAACATGTTCCTTCCTTTATAGTGTAGTTTTGTATATATTGTGTATATATTTGTGTATATATATATATATATATATATATATATATATATATATATATATATATATATATATATATATATATATTTATTTGTTTGTTTGTCTATCCTTTTTCACATTGATCGATTACGCCACATCCGAGACATGAGGATCATGAAGACCGCATGGTATGATCTTTCCAATCTCCTTTTTCCTCTTTATGTTAATGAATATGTGGCCTTATTTTGATTGATGCGGTATGAAACAATGTGATTATAGGAGTTGCATTTAGATTATTTTGCATACTAGTTAGTAGAAGCATTTGTATTAGGTTGTATATTTGATAGTTGCATCATGGCATGTAGTTTCATTTAGGAAAATTTTGTGAAAGCATCTATTTGGGAAGTTTGACAAGTGTATATAAGGCCCTTGTAGATACTTTTTCTTCTTGAAACTTTGCTCATTAGAATAATTGTAAAACACCCTAGGATGTGTCATGCTAGTATCCTTTGACCCATGGATTAAGGTCTAGTCAAGAGTACCTTGTTGTGTGATAACTCCTTGGCTACCGTTTATTCCAAGGTGACTCTTGAAACCATGCAACCAACTTCCACATTCTACCACATTTTGTCAACAAAAGGGAATGGGAAAAAAAATTGTTCAAAATTTGAGTTCAAGCAATGAAAAGAAATGAAAAAGTTTGCAATTTGCATCAAAAGAAAAGAGGAGTACAAAAATAAGAACTCCTAAGCTTCAAATATAAGGCACCCTCGTTACTAATTGGGGTGACTTTGAAAATGCTAAAAAGAAAATGCAAAAAAACTGAAAGTTGTCAAATATTAAAATGCCAAACATCAAAAGAAATGGCAAAAAGAAATTGTACTCAAAAATCTCAAATGCCACAAGAAATTGGGGGAGAAAACAACAACAAAAGCAAACTCCCACATGAAACTCAAAGTACAAATGATCCCTTTTATCCATCAAATCCATTTTCTTGCATGGTAGAGAGGGGATGACCCTTCTTCTTGTCTAGGCAAGAAGGGGAATTCTGCAATCCTCCAGTGTTTCTAACACCATAGGGAGTCTACTCTTAACGAAAACATTTAAGAATTGAGGACAAAGGTAACCTACCTTGACACAACTTGGAGGTGATTTATTGGTATCCTTTTAGGCTTAGTATTTTGAAAAAACCATATCACTGATGATGGAGTGTGTACCCTTAAATTGCTTCCTTTGTAGATAATTTCCGCCACTTAGATGAGGAAAGTGGCTATTCTTCTGTAGATGCATCCATTACTTGTTTTGTGTACTTAATGATTGGATGTATCGCCATTTTGGCAAGCCCCACCTTGCCTTGCAAGAAGAACTCCTACCTCATGATTGTCTTATTGTGAGTTGAAGGGGCGGAGTGAGACCCGCTAATTGTCTCACATCGGCTATATTAGTAGGTTAGTTTAAATAAAGGTCCTAGTTTTAGTCACCTCTTTACTCGGGACGAGCAAAGGTTCGGTTTGGTGATGTTTGATGTGACTCATATTTGAGCACATTTAGTCCCCGAATTAACCTCGTTCCCATGCTTTATAGTGCATAATTGGGTCATTTACTATCTTTAGTTTCCCGTTTTGCATATTCTTTGAGGTTTTATCTCCTTGGTAGGAAAAGATTGCTAACCTCGCATTTACATGGAGAAATAGAGATAAATTGATCGCATCTAATGACCAAGCATCAAAGAGAAGACCAATAGTAGAGGCCTAAGTAGATAATAAAGTGAATTTGGCAATGATGATACTTCCATCCCCGAAATGATCCTTGCGGATTGTGGAGGAAGAAAAGAAAAGTAGCTGACTGCCCAGGGATCCGAGCGGATCATACAGGATCCGGGCGTCTCCTTTCAACACCATCCGGGCGTCTTTAGGCCAAGACGTGCGGATCTCAGGACAGGGAGCCGAGCTTCTCCCAACCAATCCGCACGGATCGAAGGTCAGGGAGCCCGTGCCACAGCTCAAGACGCACGGATTGTGGCAGGACTAGCAACACGGATATGCTCATTTCCTTCGAGAGGAGCATTTCCTCAACTTTTCTTAAGGGTCTTAATAGTCATTTAAGCCTTAGTAACCCTAATCTTTGTACCTAATCTTTAGTATAAATACCCCTTTGTACTACCTAGATTAGCATGACCTCTTTATGCTCTCTTAATCCAGTTGTAATCATCCTTTAATGTAGTAGTAATCTTGTAATCAACTCTTAATCAAGTTTTAATAAAATTCTCAATATTAATCTTTCCTTAATTTCTCTATTTGTCTTCATTTATTTTGGGTAATTAGAAGATTATTTGGGTTTATTTGGGAGATTGACAACCTTCCATCAATCGTCAAGTACTTTTATTATTCTTTGCATTATTATTTTGGAATCATCTTCATAGGTATAATCCATTTTGCCCTTGTTTTAATTATTGTTAATTACTTTCATTTATTCATCGTGTTTGGCCTTGTTAGCTGGATTGACAATCTTGTTAGCATATTGAACTTGACAATGAGTGAGTATTCTCCTAGCTAGGATTAATGGGGAATTAGGGAAAATAAACATGGGGAATGATTCATGCTTAATCTAATATGTTTTCATAATTAAATTGCATGCTTGTTGTGATTTCAACTTATGCAAATGTTATGTTTGATGAAATACGAGCCTATGAATCCTTGCATTTTTTACCCATCACCTATCTCTTCAATGAGGCTTGTAAGCTTATACACCAACTCGAGCCTTATTAGACCATGCATATAGTTGAATAGGAAGGATTAAGTCGCCTTGTAGGTGTTGTACAATCTAATCGATTCGGCTCCGGGACCCAAACCTTCTAAGGGATTACAAGCTTATACACCAACTCGATCCCATCACAATAATAATTGCTTGCTATATAATTGAGAACATGTATGTATGATCAACTCCCATGAAACTCCTATGAACCCATAACACCCTAGTGCTTTTAATCAATTGTTTACATCTCCATTCTATTTACCTTGCTTTGTTTTTATTGTTGATTAGTTTTAGTTGATCTCCTACGTACCTCAACCCCAAATTGTGACACCCTAAGACACGACCATTTACAATTGAAAATCCTACATCAATACCCGTCCCTTGGGATCCGACCTTTACTTACCTCTTTCCTAAGAGTAGTTTGTGAAGTTATAAATATTGTTTTGGTTGGTAGCTTTTGACGACGATTTCTATACCGAACCAGGATTCTATCAAAATATTCAGGATTCCAATGACCATTTATGGCAAACATGGTACACTTTAACCAAACATCCAAATCCGCCAATTATCTTGTGAATGAGACATAAGAAGGTTATTCCAATGACAAACAAATGTTTAATACATCAAACACAAGTATTAAAAAAAAGGTTTGAAGGCATATCAACAAGGCAAAACAAGAAAGAAGTAACAGACTACCAAACATGAATCCAATGACCATTCAAGGTAAACATGACATATATGGACGAAACTTCTAAAAACGGTCATTAAACATGTAAACGAGACTTAGTCAAAGTGTTCTAATGTTAAACAAGTGTCAACATACCACCCCATATACCTTAGAACAAAGGTCTAGAACATAATCAACAAGATAAAGCGAGAAAAAAGGGTTTATAGATCAACAATGTCAACTTGATGAAGCTGCACGACCAAATTCAACTCGCACGGTCAAGTTTGCACGATCCCTTCATCTCTGAAGCAACTTGCATGGTCAACGGTAATGTGCGACTACTTTTCATAAAATGGTCATCATTTATTGGTCGTTTGGAAGGTGACCTATCGTTAGAACCATAAGAGGATAAGATAACCCCTGGAATTGGAATTACATTAATATCATGTCTATAACTTGAGATATGAGCACTTAAATTTGACCCTTCCCAAACTTGTTATTCTTTTACCAATTTTCATTTTAACTTTAGTATGACTTGTTTAAACATGTGAATGCTTATTCTATTTCCTCAATGTAACATGTACATATACAATAATGATTCCTAAGTCTCCCCAATGCATTAGACAATACCAAACCTCGATCGATTACAAGATCAGTCCCAACAAACGCAACTTTACTTCAAATCTCACCAACTTAAAAGTGGAGTAAATATCATTAATCTAACATTAAACCTCATGAAGGCATATCCAACTTTTCTGTGTAAGGGTTAACTTCATTCTTCTCGGACTTCCCGGATTCCCTAAACAAAGTTATAACATATGAGAGACATGTTACACATGAAATGAGCATGCACATGATTAATTTACATTATTTACATACCCTATCCATATTTCCCACCGAATAACACTTACAACAAGATAGTTGTAAAAAGCATCCAAACCAACATGAACATGTTGGATATTATAACATGGAACAAGAAGATTATAAGTTAATATGTAAAAGTGGAATCTCAACACAAAATTGTATTAAAGTCTACAACTCTACCCAATTTAATCATTAACATGTAAAGGTTGTATCTTTTAATCAATAATCACTGTTTTAGCAAGATTTTACACAGATGTTTTATCTTGCCAGGGAAGTGTTGTGCAGGGTAATCTAACTCAATGAATAATGCCTGACTAGTATAGTAAATAAGTAAAGAGTAAATGACTAAAAATAACACAAGGATTTATACGTGAAATACCCTGGGAATAAGGGGAAAAACCACGGGCACTAAGCCAGGAGTGATTTTACTATGGTTGATGTCGGCTGGCTAGATACAAATCTGCCAAGCTAATTATAGTATAAGCGTTTATATGATTAATTGAGTATAAATGTATACAATAGAGTGAGAGTGAGTAAGTAAATGATAATGCCCCTTGTTTCTTCTTTCCTCTTGCTATTTATAATAGACTTCAACGATATCCAAGCGTTAATGTGACCGTTCCTGATTATTAGGCCTTGTGCCCTATTAATCCGGATGTGGGTATTCTCCTTCTAACTGCATTTGCAAACGTTCAGCTTGGTTGACCACGTCTCCTCTTTTATGGGCTAGTAGAATAGTTCTTCCATGAAAGTAGGAACCGCCCCTTGTGCTTTGACCGTTGCCTGACGTATACAAGTGGTATCTGATGCATGCTAGATGTACATTTCTTCTGGGCAGGCAAGATATGATGGCATGACCTGCTTTTCCCTCATGGCTGGTGTCTGTATAAATGATAGATACTAAATTCTGGGTTACCCCTGTCTGGCCTGATGGTTGTTGCCCGACGTTTGTCTTACCAGGCAGGGTAAATCTTGGCTCAACAATTGCCCCTTATTTCCTTACTTTCGCTCGTTTTGGCCAGAGGTGAGGAGATAAAAAATCGGGCCAGGCCAAATTTAGAGACTTGCTGGAGAAGATTTTAGAGTTTATGTTCTTTTCAACTTCCTAATGGCGACTATATATTTATTGGGGTAGGTTCATCAAACCCTAGGAGAGTTATGATTGAACTCATCCACTTGCATTATCCGTTAGCTTTAATTGCCGCCTATAAATTGATTGAAGCCGTCAATCATTATCTCCCTACTTTCATTTCTCCAAATTTCCAATCTTTCTCTTCTTTTCTCTGATTCCTTTGCAAGACAATTTTTGTTTCTCAAAAATTCAAATTATTCCATAAAATGGCTGGTGGGAGAAGGAGACTGCTGCACCCAAAACTGTTGAGGCTGAGCAAAATCCAACAGTAGTTGATGTTCCTGATGTCATTCCTGAGGATGAGGTTATTGAGGTTTCACCTTCTGCGGAATTTTTGGCTATTATGTATAAAGCTGTCAGCTTTGCACCTGTGTAACTATTATCTTCTTCATTTCCTCAGGATAATCAACCCAAACCCTATTTTGAGCATTACTTGAAGGGTAGAGGTCTCCTTCCCAATGAGGCTGAGGTTTAGAATCCAGAAAGTGGCCCAGTCAGTGCCAATTAGTTCTTCCCTAGCTGGTTTTGTATTTTTGAATGAGCGTTCAAGGGAGGTTATAGGCTTCCTTTTACTCCGTTTACGGTTGATATTATAAGGGATATAATGGTTTCTCCTTTCCAACTCATGCCCATGGTGTGGAATATTGTTCAATCTATTGAGCATCTATATGCCAAGCATAACTTGGTGATTACCGTTGAGGATTTAAAAAATGTTTATCACCTGAAGAGCAATACTATTGGGCATTTCAATTTTCGCGTCAGGGCGAAGATGGATCACTTGATAACAAATTTTGACTCATGCGATGATAAGGGCTGGGCCATGACCTATATGTTTGTCAGGGCTGATTCTATTGCCCTTGATCTGGACTATCTCAGCTATCCAGCCGTGGAGGGTAAGTATTTCCCTGCATACAATTTAGAACATAATGATTTATATGTAAATTCTAATACGAGCTTACTTGTATTGTTTCACAGTGGTTGATTGGGCTTGTAATCCTGATTCTGAACGGCCGGCTGATCGTATTGCAGCCTTCATGGCTCTGCTAGAGGAAGAGAGGACTTGGCCTGCTTGCCTTGGCGTGGAGCCTTTGCCTCGTTTTAGGAAGGCTAAGCTGAGTACCTACAAGGCTGCCAAAGGTGCTAAGGCTTCTGGGGCCTCAGCCTCTAGAAGTAAGTTTAGTTTTCCTGTGTTGATTTTCATGTTTGAACATATTTTATTATTGCTGATATAGAGTTTTCTTGTGTAGCTACCAGCCCTTCTACAAGGATCGCCGGGTTTGGCTTGGCGGAAGTGAAGGAAGGGATTTCTCAAATTACTGGGGAGAAATCTGGAAGTAGTGAGGCCATAGGGAGTGACAGTACTCTCCAGATTCAGGTCCCTACTCATCAGGCTCAACTGGTATCTCTCCCGTAGGCTGTGGGTGACCTTATTGGGTCCAGGCAGGCTAATAAAAAGAAAAGACAGAAGGAGGTTCCTGAAGGAATTGGGGCTGAGGATGTGAGTGAGGTCAGAGAGGTCAGGGCGAGGCTTGGTGATGTTAAGTTTGCCAAAGAACAGATCCAAGCTTATTCTTTCCTGGTTTATGATCCCTATTCTACCTACTAGGCTGAAGAGTCATCTGCCTAGGCTGTGGCTGTTATGTACCATTCCATGGATTGTGTTGCTAATCTGGTTGCTATGCTGCAGGGGGTATAATTATTTCTTCCTGTTCTTCATTCTGTTCTTATGTTTTAGCCCTTCTCTTTCTTCCCTGCTTATGATTCTGTGCAGATTGAAAATGAGCCCTGAAGACTGACATGGAAGCGCTGAAAGAGGAAAATGAGGCCCTGAAGAAAGAGAACGAGGCAGGCAAAGCAAACTTGGTCGTTGAAGTATCCAAGCTAGGGTTACTTAGAATGCAGTGAAGTCTGCCCAAGCAAAGCTTGCTACCATTGAGAATGAGCTTAAAGATGAGAAGCAGGCTATACAGAAGCTTATGAAAGCAAATGAGGAGCTGACTGTTGAGAAGGACACAGTGCAAAGTAGGTATAAGGATGCCGCCCTGTACTTATTCGGCAAAGGTCGGGTTGATACTATGAAGGAGCCTGTTGAAGTCAGGCCATACTGGAACCCTGAGCAGGAGATGGTCGACCTTAATGCTGCCTAACCTGATCTTCACAAACTGCAAGCTGATGATGAGGACAAGAGTGACTCTGGCGAAGATGGAGCTAATGAGGAAGAGACAGCTGATGAAGGGATTGGGTCTGCTACTGCCTCCAAGGCAGGTTAAAAGTTTGCTTAGGATAAGTTTTGGCCCATCCAGGGGGAGATGTTCCCTGGACAAACTATGTATATGTTGGTTTGTTTTTGGCCCATCTAGGGGGGGGGGGGGGGGGGGATGTTCCTTAGATTAATTTTATTTTTCGTCTTCTCATTTTGTGGATAAATATGTAATATGAAGCTGGTTGTTTTAATCTTCTTTCTTTTGTACCTGGTTTGCAATTAGTAACTGTGAAGATGATGCCTGTAAGGAGGGCTTATGGCCCTCGGCCTATTGGAGGCTGGTAGCTTTATCCTGTCTGAAGAGCTTTTTGGGAAGGAGGGGGAAGTGTTCTTTCTTAATGCTCCTAGAGATGCTAGCATGGGTGGTGAGGTTACCAAAGAGAAGGAGATTGTTGTTGAGAGTGGGGAAGAAGAAGAAGAGGAAGATGAGGAAGAAGAAATGGAAAGTTCAAGTGATGAAGATGATGGTGAAACCTCCGGGTCCATGGTGGTAGATGACGATAATGATAGTGAGGATGTTGATGATGACGATGGAAATGATGAGATGTCGCCATGAGCAAAAATTGAGGATTAGTAAGCTTTTTGGAGGATGCCACATATCCAATGTGAGTCTCCTACACCTCCTTTAGCTTTGTTCATTTCTCTTGTTTGCAATTATTTTTTATCTTGATCAAGTGTTTGAGTCCTGGCAACACCTAGAGGACTCCAACCTTGGTCTCAATGAGGTGACTTATATTATTCCCACCTTGTACAATCCAAAATGACAATTAAGTTTCATGCATAGCATACTTGTGCATGAACTCCCCCAATTTCTACACTAACATTAGTGTCATATTTGGTTTGGGGAAGTTCAAGCACAAGAAATGGAAGTTAATTCAAATTATGCACTGCAACCAAAAAAAAAATCATGTATCATATAGTATAGTCTAGAATGCATTCACTTGTTTATATATGTCATGTAGTTTGCATTTAATGTAGAATTCATGCATTCTCATATAGCTTGCATAATTTCCTATCGTTTTGGCCATTGAAGACAATGCCCATACTAGTGTGGGGATTGGGAATTCTAACTTGACCTTTAAATCAAAAAATGATAAAAATTGAAAAAATTCGAAAAATACAAAAGTATGTTCTTTTGTTCCATAAAATCAAAAACCCTAAAAAATTGAAAAAATCAAAAACATGTTCCTTCCTTTATAGTGTAGTTTTGTATATATTGTATATATATATATATATATATATATATATATATATATATATATATATATATATATATATATATATTTGTTTGTTTGTCTATCCTTTTTCACATTGATCGATTACGCCACATCCGAGACATGAGGATCATGAAGACCGCATGGTATGATCTTTCCAATCTCCTATTTCCTCTTTATGTTAATGACTATGTGGCCTTATTTTGATTGATGCGGTATGAAACAATGTGATTATAGGAGTTGCATTTAGATTATTTTGCATACTAGTTAGTAGAAGCATTTGCATTAGGTTGTATATATGATAGTTGCATCATGGCATGTAGTTTCATTTAGGAAAATTTTGTGAAAGCATCTACTTGGGAAGTTTGACAAGTGTATATAAGGCCCTTGTAGATACTTTTTCTTCTTGAGACTTTGCTCATTAGAATAATTGTAAAACACCCTAGGATGTGTCATGCTAGTATCCTTTGACCCATGGATTAAGGTCTAGTCAAGAGTACCTTGTGGTGTGATAACTCCTTGGCTACCGTTTATTCCAAGGTGACTCTTGAAACCATGCAACCATCTTCCACATTCTACCACATTTTGTCAACAAAAGGGAATGGGCACAAAAATTGTTCAAAATTTGAGTTCAAGCAATGAAAAGAAATGAAAAAGTTTGCAATTTTCATCAAAAGAAAAGAGGAGTACAAAAATAAGAACTCCTAAGCTTCAAATATAAGGCACCCTCGTTACTAATTGGGGTGACTTTGAAAATGCTAAAAAGAAAATGCAAAAAACTGAAAGTTGTCAAATATTAAAATGCCAAACATCAAAAGAAATGGCAAAAAGAAATTGTACTCAAAAATCTCAAATGCCACAAGAAATTGGGGGAAAAAACAACAACAAAAGCAAAATCCCACATGAAACTCAAAGTACAAATGATCCCTTTTATCCATCAAATCCATTTTCTTGCATGGTAGAGAGGGGATGACCCTTCTTCTTGTCTAGGCAAGAAGGGGAATTCTGCAATCCTCCAGTGTTTCTAACACCATAGGGAGTCTACTCTTAACGAAAGCATTTAACAATTAAGGACAAAGGTAACCTACCTTGACACAACTTGGAGGTGATTTGTTGGTATCCTTTTAGGCTTAGTATTTTGAAAAAACCATATCTCTGATGATGGAGTGTGTACCCTTAGATTGCTTCCTTTGTAGATAATTTCCGCCACTTGGATGAGGAAAGTGGCTATTCTTTTGTAGATGCATCCATTACTTGTTTTGTGTACTTAATGATTGGATGTATCGCCATTTTGGCAAGCCCCACCTTGCCTTGCAAGAAGACATCCTACCTCATGATTGTCTTATTGTGAGTTGAAGGGGCGGAGTGAGACCCGCTAATTGTCTCACATCGGTTATATTAGTAGGTTAGTTTAAATAAAGGTCCTAGTTTTAGTCACCTCTTTACTCGGGACGAGCAAAGGTTCGGTTTGGTGATGTTTGATGTGACTCATATTTGAGCACATTTAGTCCCCGAATTAACCCCGTTCCCATGCTTTATAGTGCATAATTGGGTCATTTACTATCTTTAGTTTCCCGTTTTGCATATTCTTTGAGGTTTTATCTCCTTGGTAGGAAAGGATTGCTAACCTCGCATTTACATGGAGAAATAGAGATAAATTGATCGCATCTAATGACCAAGCATCAAAGAGAAGACCAATAGTAGAGGCCTAAGTAGATAATAAAGTGAATTGGGCAATGATGATCCTTCCATCCCCGAAATGATCCTTGCGGATTGTGGAGGAAGAAAAGAAAACTAGCTGACTGCCCAGGGATCCGAGCGGATCATACACGATCCGGGCGTCTCCTTTCAACACCATCCGGGCGTCTTTAGGCCAAGACGTGCGGATCTCAGGACAGGGAGCCGAGCGTTTCCCAACCAATCCGCACGGATCGAAGGTCAGGGAGCCCGTGCCACAGCTCAAGACGCACGGATTGTGGCAGGACTAGCAACACGGATATGCTCATTTCCTTCGAGAGGAGCATTTCCTCAACTTTTCTTAAGGGTCTTAATAGTCATTAAAGCCTTAGTAACCCTAATCTTTGTACCTAATCTTTAGTATAAATACCCCTTTATACTACCTAGATTAGCATGACCTCTTTATGCTCTCTTAATCCAGTAGTAATCATCCTTTAATGTAGTAGTAATCTTGTAATCAACTCTTAATCAAGTTTTAATAAAATTCTCAATATTAATCTTTCCTTAATTTCTCTATTTGTCTTCATTTATTTTGGGTAATTAGAAGATTATTTGGGTTTATTTGGGAGATTGACAACCTTCCATCAATCGTCAAGTACTTCTATTATTCTTTGCATTATTATTTTGGAATCATCTTCATAGGTATAATCCATTTTGCCCTTGTTTTAATTATTGGAAATTACTTTCATTTATTCATCATGTTTGGCCTTGTTAGCTGGATTGACAATCTTGTTAGCATATTGAACTTGACAATGAGTGAGTATTCTCATAGCTAGGATTAATGGGGAATTAGGGGAAACAAACATGGGGAATGATTCATGCTTAATCTAATATGTTTTCATAATTAAATTGCATGCTTGTTGTGATTTCAACTTATGCACATGTTATGTTTGATGAAATACGAGCCTATGAATCCTTGCATTTTTTACCCATCACCTATCTCTTCAATGAGGCTTGTAAGCTTATACACCAACTCGAGCCTTATTAGACCATGCATATAGTTGAATAGGAAGGATAAAGTCGACTTGTAGGTGTTGTACAATCTAATCGATTCGGCTCCGGGACCCAAACCTTCTTAGGGATTGCAAGCTTATACACCAACTCGATCCCATCACAACAATAATTGCTTGCTAAATAATTGAGAACATGTATGTATGATCAACTCCCATGAAACTCCTATGAACCCATAACACCCTAGTTCTTTTAATCAATTGTTTACATCTCCATTCTATTTACCTTGCTTTGTTTTTATTGTTGATTAGTTTTAGTTGATCTCCTACGTACCTCAACCCCAAATTGTGACACCCTAAGACACGACCATTTACAATTGAAAATCCTACATCAATACCCGTCCCTTGGGATCCGACCTTTACTTACCTCTTTCCTAAGAGTAGTTTGTGAAGTTATAAATATTGTTTTGGTTGGTAGCTTTTGACGACGATTTCTATACCAAACCAGGATTCTATCAAAATATTCAGGATTCCAATGACCATTTATGGCAAACATGGTACACTTTAACCAAACATCCAAAATCCGCCAATTATCTTGTGAATGAGACATAAGAAGGTTATTCCAATGACAAACAAATGTTTAATACATCAAACACAAGTATTAAAAAAAAGGTTTGAAGGCATATCAACAAGGCAAAACAAGAAAGAAGTAACAGACTACCAAACATGAATCCAATGACCATTCAAGGTAAACATGACATATATGGACGAAACTTCTAAAAACGGTCATTAAACATGTAAACGAGACTTAGTCAAAGTGTTCTAATGTTAAACAAGTGTCAACATACAACCCCATATACCTTAGAACAAAGGTCTATAACATAATCAACAAGATAAAGGGAGAAAAAAGGTTTTATAGATCAACAATGTCAACTTGATGAAGCTGCACGACCAAATTCAACTCGCACGGCCAAGTTTGCACGATCCCTTCATCTCTGAAGCAACTTGCATGGTCAACGGTAATGTGCGACTACTTTTCATAAAATGGTCATCATTTATTGGTCGTTTGGAAGGTGACCTATCGTTAGAACCGTAAGAGGATAAGATAACCCCTGGAATTGGAATTACATTAATATCATGTCTATAACTTGAGATATGAGCACTTAAATTTGACCCTTCCCAAACTTGTTATTCCTTTACCAATTTTCATTTTAACTTTAGTATGACTTGTTTAAACATGTGAATGCTTATTCTATTTCCTCAAATGTAACATGTACATATACAATAATGATTCCTAAGTCTCCCCAATGCATTAGACAATACCAAACCTCGATCGATTACAAGATCAGTCCCAACAAACGCAACTTTACTTCAAATATCACCAACTTAAAAGTGGAGTAAATATCATTAATCTAACAATAAACCTCATGAAGGCATATCCAACTTTTCTGTGTAAGGGTTAACTTCATTCTTCTCGGACTTCCCGGATTCCCTAAACAAAGTTATAACATATTAGAGACATATTACACATGAAATGAGCATGCACATGATTAATTTACATTATTTACATACACTATCCATATTTTCCACCGAATAACACTTACAACAAGATAGTTGTAAAAAGCATCCAAACCAACATGAACATGTTGGATATTATCACATGGAACAAGAAGATTATCAGTTAACATGTAAAAGTGGAATCTTAACACAAAATTGTATTAAAGTCTACAACTCTACCCAATTTAATCATTAACATGTAAAGGTTGTATCTTTTAATCAATAATCACAGTTTTAGCAAGATTTTACACAGATGTTTTATCTTGCCAGGGAAGTGTTGTGCAGGGTAATCTAACTCAATGAATAATGCCTGACTAGTATAGTAAATAAGTAAAGAGTAAATGACTGAAAATAACACAAGGATTTATACGTGAAATACCCTGGGAATAAGGGGAAAAACCACGGGCACCAAGCCAGGAGTGATTTTACTATGGTTGATGTCGGCTGGCTAGATACAAATCTGCCAAGCTAATTATAGTATAAGCGTTTATATGATTAATTGAGTATAAATGTATACAATAGAGTGAGAGTGAGTAAGTAAATGATAATGTCCCTTGTTTCTTCTTTCCTCTTGCTATTTATAATAGACTTCAACGGTATCCAAGCGTTAATGTGACCGTTCCTGATTATTAGGCCTTGTGCCCTATTAATCCGGATGTGGGTATTCTCCTTCTAACTTCATTTGCAAACGTTCAGCTTGGTTGACCACATCTCCTCTTTTATGGGCTAGTAGAATAGTTCTTCCATGAAAGTAGGAAGCGCCCCTTCTGCTTTGACCATTGCCTGACGTATACAAGTGGTATTTGATGCATGCTAGATGTACATTTCTTCTGGGCAGGCAAGATATGATGGCATTACCTGCTTTTCCCTCATGGCTGGTGTCTGTATAAATGATAGATACTAAATTCTGGGTTGCCCCTGTCTGGCCTGATGGTTGTTGCCCGACGTTTGTCTTACCAGGCAGGGTAAATCTTGGCTCAACAATTGCCCCTTATCTCCTTACTTTCGCTCGTTTTGGCCAGAGGTGAGGAGATAAAAAATCGGGCCAGGCCAAATTTAGAGACTTGCTGGAGAAGATTTTAGAGTTTATGTTCTTTTCAACTTCCTAATGGCGACTATATATTTATTGGGGTAGGTTCATCAAACCCTAGGAGAGTTATGATTGAACTCATCCCCTTGCATTATCCGTTAGCTTTAATTGCCGCCTATAAATTAAATGAAGTCGGCAATCATTATCTCCCTACTTTCATTTCTCCAAATTTCCAATCTTTCTCTTCTTTTCTCTGATTCCTTTGCAAGACAATTTTTGTTTCTCAAAAATTCAAATTATTCCATAAAATGGCTGGTGGGAGAAGGAGACTGTTGCACCCAAAACTGTTGAGGCTGAGCAAAATCCAACAGTAGTTGATGTTCCTGATGTCATTCCTGAGGATGAGGTTATTGAGGTTTCACCTTCGGCGGAATTTTCGGCTATTATGTATAAAGGTGCCAGCTTTGCACCCGTGAAACTATTATCTTCTTCATTTCCTCAGGATAATCAACTCAAACTCTATTTTGAACATTACTTGAAGGGTAGAGGTCTCCTTCCCAATGAGGCTGAGGTTTAGAATCCAGAAGGTGGCCCAGTCAGTGGCAATTAGTTCTTCCCTAGCTGGTTTTGTATTTTTGAATGGGCATTCAAGGGAGGTTATAGGCTTCCTTTTACTCCGTTTACGGTTGATATTATAAGGGATATAATGGTTTCTCCTTTCCAACTCATGCCCATGGTGTGGAATATTGTTCAATCTGTTGAGCATCTATATGCCAAGCATAACTTGGTGATTACCGTTGAGGATTTAAAAAATGTTTATCACCTGAAGAGCAACTATTGGGCATTATAATTTTCGCGTCAGGGCGAAGATGGATCACTTGATAACAAATTTTGACTCATGCGATGATAAGGGCTGGGCCATGACCTATATGTTTGTCATGGCTGATTCTATTGCCCTTGATCTAGACTATCTCAGTTATCCAGCCATGGAGGGTAGTAAGTATTTACCTGCATACAATTTAGAACATAATGATTTATATGTAAATTCTAATACGAGCTTACTTGTATTGTTTCACAGTGGTTGATTGGGCTTGTAATACAGATTCTGAACGGTCGGCTGATCGTATTGCAGCCTTCATGGCTCTGCTAGAGGAAGAGAGGACTTGGCCTGCTTGCCTTGGCGTGGAGCCTTTGCCTCGTTTTAGGAAGGCTAAGATGAGTACCTACAAGGCTGCCAAAGGTGCTAAGGCTTCTGGGGCCTCAGCCTCGGGAAGTAAGTTTAGTTTTCCTGTGTTGATTTTCATGTTTGAACATATTTTATTATTGCTGATATAAAGTTTTCTTGTGTAGCTACCAGCCCTTCTGCAAGGATCGCCGGGTTTGGCTTGGCGGAAGTGAAGGAAGGGATTTCTCAAATTACTGGGGAGAAATATGGAAGTAGTGAGGCCATAGGGAGTGACTGTACTCTCCAAACTCAGGTCCCTACTCATCAGGCTCAACTGGTATCTCTCCCGTAGGCTTTGGGTGACCTTGGTGGGTCCAGGCAGGCCAATAAAAAGAAAACGCAGGAGGAGGTTCCTGAAGGAATTGGGGCTGAGGATGTGAGTGAGGTCAGGGAGGTCAGGGCGAGGCTTGGTGATGTTAAGTTTGCCAAAGAACAGATCCAAGCTTATTCTTTCCTGGTTTATGATCCCTATTTTGACAAGCTTTTTACTGATCTAGAGTGTCCTGCCAGGGATTTATATGTAGGGTGATCTAACTCAAACAACTCACCTGATCGGTATAATTAAGTGCAAAATGAACTAATAAACAATGACACAATGATTTTTATACGTGGAAAAACCCTGGGAATAAGGGAAAAAACCACGGGCACCAAGCCAGGAGTGATTGTTACTATGGTTTTAGATAGCCTGACAGAGTATTGTTATATCAGGCGTGACAGGCGAATATATAGCTTAAGAATACAAAAATATAAGTAAAAGTGAGGGTATCTCCGATTCTCTTTCTCCTCTTCTCTTCTTTTCTATTTATAGCTGATCTCTTCCTCCTTCTTATGCCGTTTAGGGTTTTCTGGTAAATAGGGAATGTGCCCTATTTACCCGGAGGTGGTTGCCTCTTTCTTAGCCATTATTTTGACTGCTTCCTATATTATAGCTTTCTGGAATTGGTCTTCCTTTTTTGTAGGGAACATATATCAACTGCCAATTTGTCGCCTGCAGTGGCCTGGTGCTTTTCCTTTTTAGGCTGCTGGTTATCTTTCGCCTGTCTTTCATCAACTCCTGCTTGGTGCCTATCCGTGTTGAATCAATGCCTGGTTTCAGATGTCTTTTGCCTGGAAGTCGTCCTTGGCTGTTGCCTGGCCTATATCAGGTCAGGCAGGATAATTTAGGGCCCAACAATTGCCCCTTATCTGCTTATTCCATTATTGGGTCTGGCCAGGAATGAGGAGATAAAAATTTGGGCCAGGCAAGTGATTTGTGCAGGGACTTTTTATCGGATTTAGAATTGGTGTTTGGTTCAACTTCTTGTAACGGTTATTTGTCATTAATAGGGTAGGTTCACAAAACCCTAGGAGAGTCATGATTAGTCTCTACCACTTGCTTTTCTAGCCGTTTTAGGATTTGCGGTTATAAATAGCCTTCCTTTGCCGTAATTGTTTCCACATCTCAATCTCCAAATTTCTTCTTTCCCTTTCTAAAAAATTCTCTCTTTGAAAAATTCATCTTCCAGAAAAAATAAGATATGGCTGGTGGCAGGAGAAGGACAGCAGCTTCAAAAGCTCCTGCTGAGGCTGAAAAAGTTCCTGTCGAAGTTGAAATGGTTTCTGCTGAGGTTGAGGGGTGATGCGGTCGTTTCTACACCAAAAATAAATACCTAAAAACAACTAATAGAAGCTAGCAGCAAGTAGGGTCGATCTCCACAGGGAGGCTATTTTGCTAATTATCTGTTTAACTCAGTCTGTCAGGATGTCACAGAAATGGGGGTTTTGAATTGATTGTGAACTAACTAAACTACTGAAACGAAAGGCAAGAGAGGGGAATAAATGAAATTAAAAATAAGAGAAAGGAAGTATGCTAGGAGTCGGTCTACCGTGGCAGCTATCAGATCTTATACTATCAGGAATACTAAGGCGATTAGACTATTGATAAGAAGAGCTATGGTCGTCACCTTTCGGTCCTTAAACCGCCCTAGAGCGTAAACAGCTTAACTTTTGCCCTCACTGCAGTACCCTATTGTAATTAAGCAAGCCTTCCCTTCCAATCTTTCGATCTAGGTCGGGGTTAACTAAATTTATGGTCTCCTGCATGCATTCATTCGACCGGATAACAATTAAATTGCCTAATACAATTCCTATCGCAAGACTAATCTATATAAGTCAATTAAAACATCGCTACCACGGCTTCCCTAATCCTAACATACTACGGGGATTTAGCTAGACATGGAATAAATAAGAACAATAAATAAAGAAGGAGAGGGAACAATAAACATTGAATAAAAAGAGAGAAAGGAGAGAAGAAATTACTGATATAAATGATCCGGAAAATGAGAGCAGAGTAACAGTAACAAGCAGCAGAGAATTAAGAGTTATTAGAGAGGAGAAGCCCCCCCATTATGTCGACCTCCTATCTTATTTATAAGAAAAATAAGATTTATTAACCTAATTGCGGAAAATAAAGCTTAAAAGCCCAACCCGTCAAGGATTGTTGCTCGATCGAGCACTTAAGACTCTCGATCGAGTGATATTCCTTAGCATTCCTCTCGATCGATAACAATTCCTCTTGATCGAAGACTTTTTTCCCTTTAATCACTCGATCGAGAAGAAGTAGCTCTCGATCGAGCAAATGGGATCTCGATCGAACAGAAATAGTTCTCGATCGAGCACTTCTCAGCGCGTAATTCCTGCTTCGCGCACTGAACTTCAAACGGCTGCCATTCCTTCGTTACTTGGACAAATAGGGCGTGGTTGGTGGCGTTGGAAAGCTAAGAGGATAAGCTTTCACCTCCAACTGGAATCACCTTAATAGCTAATGTAGAACTTGATATATGGCTCTTACAAGCAGGAACTAGCAAATTGAAGCACTCTCTTGGCTCGCCTAACTTCCTTACTCCAATCCGCATCTCAAAATAGCTTCATTCCCGCTCCAAATTCACTCTTCCTCCAAATGCATGCTAAAATGATGGTAAAAGGCTTGATTTCACTACTTTTGGGTTCATTCCTGCAAATAAGACAAAACAAACCAAAGTAGCATATTCGGGGCATTTCGTAGCATAAAACCACGATAAAAGCATAGAAATACGTGCATAAAATAGGCTAATAAGACTATATAAAATGCACGTATCAAATCTCCCCAAACCAAACCTTTACTCGTCCCCGAGTAACTAAAATGCAACTAAAGGAACGGAAAAAGATAACTCAGAGCTAGCTACAAATGCCCACTTAAGCCAATTTAATGCAAGCAAACTAACACTTATAGCAAACAGTCAAATGCAAACGAGTTATAGGATGTTTATAAATAAAGCTGAACCGTCGACCTTGCAAGACCTTTAACAATGGACTCTCACGGGTCACTCTTCTCTCATGAAGCAAAGGGTGAACATATACATGTAAGAGAGAAAAAAGAATAGTCGCTCACCTAGACTACGACCCACATAAACATGCATGCAACTATATGATAGACAATTCTAGCTACCGTACACACATTCCAACCAAACAAGGTCCCGTCACAGCTGAGGGCTTACAAAAATATGGTAAAGTGAGGCAATGGGTAGGAAAAGGCAAAACAATTATGGGAATGTGGAGGTATAGGTGATCAAGCTAGTACCTAAACAAAACCATATGAGACATATCCATTTCCAACTCAATTATGAATTAAGCACATGCCCCTTCATTTGGCATAAAATCTCACCAAACCAAACCAAACATACTCCTCAAATAATGTAAGATAGATCATAGGAGCAGAAACCGTCAACCAAACAACATTTTTTTTTGAATTTTTTTTCTTTATTTTCTTTATTTTTCTCTCGGTTTCTTCTTCTTTCTTTTTCGAATTTTTCTTTTTCTTTTTTTTTTTCTCGATTTCCTTTTTTTTTTCAACTTCTCTTTTTTTTCTTCTTTTTTTTTCACGTCTTTTTTTTTCATCATCCTCCTTTTCTTCATAAATTACCAACTCCGAATCAACAGAATACGCGCCAACATTTGATACAATAGACAATATACCGCAGAACAATCTAAACTAGCTTGACAAGGCAGGCTAAATTTGGGATGTAGTTAAGGGTCAACAGGCAAATTTGGCTAATGTGGAGTTTGTGGGTAAAAATGAAAGAAAGGGAAATTGTAAGCACCTCCCTGCATGTGACACCAACCACTAACCCGAATGTATGTAGGCAAAAAGCAATTGAATTTCATATATGTGCAAATTGATGAACATGTTATGCAAGGAGTATACTACTCACAATCCTACATGAAACTGGTCACAAATGACACCAGTTTATACGGCTCTAAATCTTAGAATTTATAAGTAGGTTACCAAAATTTCAGGTCAAGTCTATATGTTCAGCTGAATTAAACATTAACTCGTAGATATGCAATAAGACAAAGCTAAAAGATAACAGTTTAATGCAAGGCTTAAGCAAAAAGACAGTTGCAGTGCAATTTCATCATTGAAATCTACCGTTCCGACTCAACCTATATGCTAAAATAAACGTGATTTTTTTTTTTTTTTTTGAATTTTTATCTATCTGTTCAATTTTTATGGAATTTTTGAATTTTAACAAAAATAAACAACAATGCAAACATAAATTAAACGTGATAATTGAAATGCAATGAAAACAAGATGCAGACACAGATATGGATGCATAACCTCCCCAAACCAAACTGTACAATGCCCCCATTGTACCAAAACATGAAAAGGAAATGCAAACTGAAGGAGAAAGAGAGTAAATGCGGAAAAACTCACAAGATAGCGCGAATAAGGGGACCTCCCCAAACCGCCCATGAAATGGGAGGTTGCTAAGGGCCCGGAAAACCGTCTCAGGAAGCTAATCCAAGTCAATAACACTCGATCAAGAGGGATAGTAGCTGATCGAGTAACATGGGCGTCTAAAACTGCTCGATCGAGTAAAATAGCAGTCGATCGAGTAGTTCCTCATCTTGCAGGTGGTCGATCGAGAGGAAGGTCTGCTCGATCGAAGGGAATTGCCGGCAAAAGTGCTCGATCGAGTACAAAAAATACTCGATCGAGTGATCCGCAGCGTATTCCTGCATAATGCAATGAAAAACAGCCCGCGACTGACAAGACAAGCATACTGAGATAGTCTATGGTATAAAACCATTTATTACAACTGAAAGTAAATAAAAATGCAAAATAAAATCACCGGGTTGCCTCCCGGGTAGCGCTAGCTTAAGTCAGGTCCCAGCTCGACCTTATTTTTCTTCGAGCCTCTATAATTAATCACGATCAAAACAGCTCAAAGCGCGCAGCAACCTGTCAAATAGCTGCGCATGTGCTACACAACAGCATAAGTAGCACCAAAGTGGAATCAAGAAATAGGAAATGAAATTAAACAACCGTTTGAGTCTAACAAATTTCCTGTGTGATCTCCTAAATTTATCCACATAATAAAGGAGCGCGGGAGTAACTGTCAATATATTAGGGTCCCGATTCAGATTAACAGTTTTGAAATGACGAGTACGGTGAAAATTCGTTAAATTATGCGTCCACATATGAGAGGGTGTAGCATTAAAAGAAAGAGCACAAATTAAACGAGGTAATATACTGTTAGAACAAACAATAATGAAATTATCGCTTACTACCTCGGGTTGATCGCTCTCAACGACGGAATCACTGACAAAAAAATGGATTACCTCATCCGTGCTAGGAGCAATTACCGTCTCAGCTGCTTCTTCATCAACCTCCTCAGTGGAATCCATCCCGTAAATCGCAGCTTCAAGTGTATCCGCCTCTGCTGTGAATAAGGGAGGTTCACCGTAACCTTCATCATCGTCAAACTCGTCATCCAATATGAACCCAAGTGACGAATTAAAGCTCCCAATGGCCAATTCAGTCGATCGAGCAGAATAATCACTCGATCGACCACTTTCCTCCCGCATCTCACTCGATCGAGTAACAAAATCACTCGATCGAGAACTATCCTCCTGCATGTCACTCGATCGAGAAGAGATATTACTCGATCGAGGATTTTCTTTCTGTACAGCGCCGCAGATATCCTCGCATACACTCTGGAAATACGATAGAAAGTCGTCATCCAAAATATAGAAATCATTTTCAGCATTGGGCAACGCGGGTTCTTCATGGGAAAAACCGCTCTTGGTCAAGTACACCTCTTCTGGTTGCCGATCATTCAACCCTGCTGTTAACCGAGCAATCTCAGACTGCAACTCGGCAATTTCAGTGACTTGAGCACCCATATATCTACCATATTCTAGAATTAAGGATCTCAGCTCCGCGATTTATTTTTTCTGTATATCACGAGGATCTTATTGCGGTGGCCATTGATGGGGTAGATGTGGCGGCACAACTACAGCTGCATTGTGCTCAGCAGCACCACATCCCCAAGATTTCTTCCTTTCCCAACTAGCAGGTTTCTCAGCTTGGGCTTCAAACTGAGCAATTAGTCGGGAGACAGATGTCATCTTGGCAAGAGGGATCGAAGGTACTCAAGCCTTCCCTTCGATAATCTCCCTCAGTAGCCTGTCTAATAAACCTGTAGGCCTATCAAAACAACACTAAAGAAAAAGATAAGAACAGCCTCAAGGTACTTAGTCTTCCCTTGAGGCGAAAGGACAAACAAAATAAAACAGATAAAAAGCGTCGCCTCCCCGGCAACGGCGCCAAAATTTGATGCGGTCGTTTCTACACCAAAAATAAATACCTAAAAACAACTAACAGAAGCTAGCAGCAAGTAGGGTCGATCTCCACAGGGAGGCTATTTTGCTAATTATCTGTTTAACTCAGTCTGTCAGGATGTCACAGAAATGGGGGTTTTGAATTGATTGTGAACTAACTAAACTACTGAAACTAAAGGCAAGAGAGGGGAATAAAGGAAATTAAAAATAAGAGAAAGGAAGTATGCTAGGAGTCGGTCTACCGTGGCAGCTATCAGATCTTATACTATCAGGAATACTAAGGCGATTAGACTATTGATAAGAAGAGCTATCACTACTACAGATACAGGCTATAACAACTGTCAAAAACCGTTGTTATATAAAAAAGCGGACGTTGTTAAAGCGTCCGTTGTAGAAGGTTTTAACAACGGTTGGTTTACTTAAGGAAACCGTTGTTAAAACTATTAACCACGGTTTTATGTATAAAAACCCGTTGTGGAAAGTGTGACTTAATTTTGGGGGGAAAGTTATAACAACGGGTTTTAATATACAAAACCGTTGTTATAACTAAAGACAACGGGTTGTTTTAAAATAACCGTTGTTGTTTGTTCTTAAAAAATAAAAAAAAAGAAAATTAAATATTACTAGATGCATGCATAATTACGGCGTGTTAGAATTCCGATGCATGCATTATTACTGACATCACTGTACATATGAACGGATAATATGGAATGAGAAGGGTTAGTAATAGGATTTGAAGCAGCATTATTGAGAGATATGATGATGATTATGGCACAACTTCCTAACATATATATTAATTAAAAAGCAATTAACTCAACCCACACATTGCTTAGTATAAATACATTGCATATCTCAACTAACATTTCCATTATCTCATATATTCATCTCCAAACTCTAATCGCTAAAACAAACTCTACTTAATCTTTCAAATCAAACTCAAAAACTCTAAGAAAATGAATGATTTCATCCTTAAGACTCTTACCATGATCGAGAACAACAACAACTTCATCCGCCGGTTCCTCCATATTGAGGAAAGTTTCAGGAGCTACCTTGCGGAAGCTCGATCCGCACTGAAGCACGCCAAAGAAGATGGCTTGACGGAGAAAGAAGCGAGATTGCGGCTATATGACGATATAGCAAGCTGCTGAACGGAACCTCCAAATAGCCAAGGAGGAGAGGACGGATACGATAGAGCGGAATAAGATCCTCTATGAAAATATAAGAATTGCATTTTTACATATGTAATTTTTTTTTTTAATTTATGTATTTATAAATATATATATATATATATATATATATATATATATATATATATATATATATTAATTATGTTTATCTTACTTCTTCATCTTGCTTCTTCATTGTTTTACTTACTAATTATGCGAACAATACTTAAACAAATAACATAATGGTCGATAAAAACACATACATGCAAAAGAAATAAATAGAAAAAGAAAATAATGACGATGAAACTAACGGTGACGGAGATTTACCCGATAAATACGAACGTAATAGACGATGAAATCACGGTGACGGCGAGAAGATAAAGCGACGATGAGAAAGAGAGAAATAGAGAAAGAGAGAAAGAGAGTGTGTATGTGTTTTGTGTTTGTTTGTCTCTTTGTGTTTGTGTTTGTGTTTTTGTATTAAGGGTTGTGTTTTGTGGTGCGCAGCAGACTTGTGTTTGTGTGGTTTATAGTATGGAAGGTATTGACAACGGTTATTAAACAACAACCGTTGTGAAATAAGTTTTAACAACGGTTGTAGAAAACACCCGTTGTTAAATAAGTTTTAACAACGGGTTTCAAAAATAACCGTTGTGATTACTTTTCACTAACTTTGCGCCAATTTTGCGCCAAATTATTAACAACGGTTGTGAATGTGTGACCCGTTGTTAAAACTAATAACAACGGTGTTTATAACAATACCCGTTGTAATTTATTTTAGTAAAATTCGCGCCATACATTCTACAACGTCTATTGTGATTTTCGTGAATAATCGTTGTTAAAGGGGCGTTGTAGTTGCCTGGATTTGTAGTAGTATATGGTCGTCACCTTTCGGTCCTTAAACCGCCCTAGAGCGTAAACAGCTTAACTTTCGCCCTCACTGCAATACCCTATTGTAATTAAGCAAGCCTTCCCTTCCAATCTTTCGATCTAGGTCGGGGTTAACTAAATTTATGGTCTCCTGCATGCATTCATTCGACCGGATAACAATTAAATTGCCTAATACAATTCCTATCGCAAGACTAATCTATATAAGTCAATTAAAACATCGCTACCACGGCTTCCCTAATCCTAACATACTACGGGGATTTAGCTAGACATGGAATAAATAAGAACAATAAATAAAGAAGGAGAGGGAACAATAAACATTGAATAAAAAGAGAGAAAGGAGAGAAGAAATTACTGATATAAATGATCCGGAAAATGAGAGCAAAGTAACAGTAACAAGCAGCAGAGAATTAAGATTTATTAGAGAGGAGAAGCCCCCCCATTATGTCGACCTCCTATCCTATTTATAAGAAAAATAAGATTTATTAACCTAATTGCGGAAAATAAAGCTTAAAAGCCCAGCCCGTCAAGGATTGTTGCTCGATCGAGCACTTAAGACTCTCGATCGAGTGATATTCCTTAGCATTCCTCTCGATCGATAACAATTCCTCTCGATCGAATACTTCTTTCCCTTTAATCACTCGATCGAGAAGAAGTAGCTCTCGATCGAGCAAATGGGATCTCGATCGAACAGAAATAGTTCTCGATCGAGCACTTCTCAGCGCGTAATTCCTGCTTCGCGCACTGAACTTCAAACGGCTACCATTCCTTCGTTACTTGGACAAATAGGGTGTGGTTGGTGGCGTTGGAAAGCTAAGAGGATAATCTTTCACCTCCAACTGGAATAACCTTAATAGCTGTTGTGGAACTCTAGATATGGCTCTTACAAGAAGGAACTAGCAAATTGAAGCACTCTCTTGGCTCGCCTACCTTCCTTACTCCAATGCGCATCTCAAAATAGCTTCATTCCCGCTCCAAATTCACTCTTCCTCCAAATGCATGCTAAAAGGATGGTAAAAGGCTTTATTTCACTACTTTTGGGTTCATTCCTGCAAATAAGACAAAACAAACCAAAGTAGCATATTCGGGGCATTTCGTAGCATAAAACCACGATAAAAGCATAGAAATACGTGCATAAAATAGGCTAATAAGACTATATAAAATGCACGTATCAAGGGGGTCCCTGATATCATCCCTGAGGATGATGTGGTGGAGGTTGTTGCTCCTCCAGAGGTTCTGTCCATGTCTTATAAGGGGGTTGAGTATTCTCCTAATAAGGCTATGGCGGCTTCTTTTCAAGAAGCCAATCAACTAAAACCTGCTTTTGAGCATTATATAAAGGACTGGGGCCTTATTCCTCATGGGGCTGATGTTTGGATTCCTGAGAACGGTCCTGTCAGGGCTAATTGGAGTAGCCCGGGTTGGTTCTGTATTTTTGAGTGGGCGTTCAGGGGTGGCGGTCAGCTTCCCCTTTCTCCTTTTATGACTGAGATGGTTAGGGCTATTAGGGTTCCTCCGTTTCAACTCATACCAATGGTTTGGAAAATTGTCCATTCTATTGAGCATTTATGTTCTAAGCATAAGTTGGTTATTACCCTGGTTGATTTCAAGAATGTTTATCACCTGAAGAGTCATTCTACTGGGAGGTTCAATTTTCGAGTCAGGTCAAAGATGGCTCACCTGATTACCAACTTTGATTCAGAGGATGATAAAGGATGGGCTCAAACTTATATGTTTATCAAGGCTGATTCAATTGCCCCTGACCTGGACTATCTGAATTACCCAGCTGTTGAAGGAGGTAACTTTCTTTCCTGCATTATTTTTGGTTTGGTAATTATATGTTTTGGAGAGTTTACTTACTTTGCCCGTGCTTTCTTTTAGTAAATGATTGGGTGAATAATCCACGATCTTTGAGGGGTGGTGACCGGATAGCGGCGTTTATGGCGTTGCCTGAAGAGGAGAGGGCTTGGCCTGCCTGTCTGGGGCAAGCTTCTATGCCTCGTTTTAAGAAGGCTAAGTTGAGTACGTATAAGCCTGTAAAGAGTACTAAGGTTCCAGGGGCATCTTCGTCAGGGAGTAAGTTCTTTTGCTTATTTTTTGTCATTCTATTTCCTGTATTGGATTCATGCTTATATTGCTGATTTAGAAACTCGTCGTGCAGCTACCAGGGCTTCTGCCAGAATTGCTAGTTTTGGTATGTCTTTGGTGAAGGTAGGGGTCTCCCAGATTACAGAGGAGAAGTCAAAGAGCAGTGAGGCAACGGGAAGTGACAGTGCTGTTCACGTTCAGGAACCTGTGCAGGAGGTTCAGTTGGCATCTCCTGAAAAGATTGTGGATGATAGTGACCGTTCTGAGAAGAGGAAGAGAGTGGATGAGTCTAGGGGAGTTCATGAGGTCAGGGGGATCAGGGCTCGTATGGATGAGGTCCAGTTTGCCAAGGATCAAATTCAGGCTCAGGCTTTTGTGGTTGATGATCCCTATTTCAAGTACCAGGCAGAGGAAGCTTCTGCCCGTGCTTTGGCTGCTATGTATCATTCCAGGGACTATGCTGCCAACCTGATTACCATGCTTCAGGAGGTATATATTGTCTTTGTTTATTGTAGGTTTTTGTGTGTTTTCTTTTTTGTGGCTTAGATAGGCATTTTTCTTTTGTTTTAGAATGTTAATGATGTGCTGAGGAGCGCCTGTCAACTGGAGTCAGTCCATGGTCTAAAAAATGCCTTGGATTGGGAGGTACAAATCTTGAAAAAAGATGCTGATAAGTTTAAAGCTGAGTTGGAGGTATCCAAGGCTGAGAATCATTCTTTGAGGGAGGATAATGAGGCAGGGAAGGCTCGGTTGCTGGTGGAGTCTTCTAAGCTGAAATCTGCTCAGGATGCTCTGAAAGCTCTTCAGGCTAAGTTTGATATTGCTCAGGAAGAGTTGAAGGCTGAAAAGCAGGCTATGCAGGAGCAGTTAAATGTAAATGAAGAATTGGCTGTAGAGAGGGATGAGGTCCAGGCTAGGTATAAAGATGATGCACTGTATTTCTTTGGCAAGGGCCGTGTGGATGTTATGAAAGAGCCTGCTGAAGTCAGGCCTTTTTGGAATCCTGATCAGGAGTTGGCTGATCTCAATACCACTTATCCTGAGCTTTGTAAGTTGCATGCTGACGAGGAAGTGGACTCTCCTCCATCCAAAGGGAAAAATAGTGATCTTTCAAGAGGAGGAGATGAAGAAGAGGAGGCTGCTGATGAGGGGATTGGCTCTGCTACTGTGTCCAAGGCGGGCTAGTTTGATTTTTTCTGTTGTGGAATTTTGTGTTTGTTTTGGCCTATTCAGGGAGGGATGTTCCCTGAACAAATAATTTAGGATTTGTTTTGGTTTTTAATGGCTTTTCCTGGATAAACGGTTTGTTGCCTGGGAAGGGTATATTCCTGGGTAGGTTTTAATATATATATCCTTTCTTCTCTTGATTTTCTTGCTGTGTTTGACTGGAATTTGTACCTGTACATTTATGTGATTTTTTGTTAGAGTAATGCCTGTCAGGAGGGCTTATGGCCCTCATTCCTGTGTTTATTGGGAATGGTGGCTCTATCTGCCTGTCAGGAGGGCTTTTGAGAATGATGGTGGTTACCGGTCAGGAGGGCTTATGGCCCTCAGCCTGTCAGGAGGGCTTCTTTGACAAGTACTATGGTCTATTGCACCTTTGTACTTATCTTTTTATGTACTGAGCTCAGTTTAGTTTTCGGGTCAGGCAGGCAGGTGCCAAATTAGAGCATTTTTAGAAATGCTGTTCAGGTTGGGTGGAGTGGCCCTCAATCCTGAATATTTGTTTAAGCCTAAAGTGTAACATATAATAAGTGAAAAGAAGGCGTAAAACAAGTTTTCAGGATTTAAATTAAAGTTTTTAGGTGAAGCTAAGAATAACAGGCAAGCAACTTTAGCACATAGCAGGAAGTTCTATTGACATGTATATAGGATAGGTAGTTTTACCTGCTTCTCAGATATGAAATAGTTTTAAGTGGGAAATGTTCCAAGATCTGGGGATCATTTCTCCTTCCAAAGTTTGTAGCCTGTAAGCTCCTTGTCCCACTATTGAATCAATTAAGTACGGGCCTTCCCATGTAGGGGCTAGTTTGCCTGCGTTCTTTTCTCTGGTGTTGGGGAAAACTTTCCTTAGTACCAGGTCTTCTTCTTTGAATACTCTGATGTTGACATTTTTGTTGTAACTTCTGGTGACTGCCTGTTGGTAGGCGGCTATCTTGACTTTGGCTGCATCCCTTAGTTCTTCTGTTAAGAGTAGGTTATCCTGTAATAGGGGCATGTTCTCTTCTATTGTGTTTAGGCCGTGCATACGGTAGTTGGCACATGAATTTTCTGCTGGTATTATTCGCTTCATGACCATAGACCAGGGAATATGGTGTCCGGCCGTGGTGTTTTGGGTGTGGTCCTGTCGGCCCATAGGACTAGGGGAGCTCTTCTTCCCATCTTCCTTTTCTTCTTTTCGGCTTTTTCTTGCAATCGATTACTACTTTGTTACTTGATTCGCTTGGCCGTTGGCTTTAGGGTAGCCTGGTGTAGATGTGACTAGATTGATATTCCATTGTGCCTGAAGTTAGTTTGTTCTTATTCCCACAAATTGTGTACCATTGTCACAGACTATTTCTGAAGGTATTCCATATCTACATATGATATTCCTTTTGATAAATGATATGACATCTTTTTCTTTGACTTGCCTGTAAGAGTCCGCCTCTATCCATTTGGAAAAGTAGTCAGTCATTGCTAGCATGAAGAGTTTTTTCCGGGCGCCGAGGAGGTAGCTTGCCTACTATGTCCATGCCCCATTTCATGAATGGCCAGGGGACTGAGATGGAATGTAGTAGCTCCGATGGTTGATGTATATAAGGGGAATGGATTTGACAGGCTTCACATTTTGAGCTATATGCTATGCGATCGGCTCTCGGGGTTGGCGAAGTAGCCTGTCCGAGAATTTTGCTTGCCAGGCTCCTTCCACCTTTATGATTTCAAAGAAGTATCCATCATGTATGTCTTCTATGACTGTGGCTTCATTTGGTTCCGGCAACGTAAGTAAGGTCGACTGAGACTTTTTAAACAAGGTGTTATTTATAATGGTATAAGTGGATGCTTTGATTTTCAGGGCCCTTGCTTCGTTTTTATTTGTAGGGAGTATCCCCTGTAGGAACCAATCATAGTAAGGTTTAGTCCAGGAGGTTGTATCTTCCTGGATAGGGCAAATTTGTTCAGGCCTTTCTATGGTTGGTTCCAACAGGTGGACGATGGGTATTTTGTCAAACACAGCAGGGCTGAAGTTTGATCCCAGGCTGGCTAGGGCATCCGCCTGGGTATTTAAGTCCCTTGGTATTTGGTCAATGTCAAAGGTTTTGAATTTTTTGCAAAGGTTTTTGACATATTCCAAATAGAGTATCATCTTTGAATCTTTTGCAGCATATACTCCTTTGATTTGATTGGAAATTTAGAGAGAGTCAGTTTTTACCTTGAGATTTGCTACACCGAGTTCTATACATACCTTTAATCCAAAGAATCGGGCTTCATATTCAACCTCATTATTCGTGGCTTTGAATTCACAATTAATAGCCTGTGCAATTAGGTCTCCCTGTGGTGACTTTAGGACTAGTCCTAGGCCAGTGCCTTTCATATTTGTTGCCCCATCTACATGGAGAGTCCATTCCTGGTCTGTCTTTTGGGTGTTAAGAAGATTGACCTCTTTTATGAGGTCTGGTTCTAGGGTAGGACCGAATTGACCACGAAGTCTGCTAGTGCCACGAGATTTAATTGCCGTCCGGGTTCAAAGGTTATATCTTAGGTCTTTGATTTGTCTTGACCATTTTGCCATTCGCCACGACAACTCAGGCTTTCTCAGACAGATTTGATAGGCGGGTTGGTTCTTACAATGATTGGGTGACTTTCAAAATAAGGTCGAAGTTTAGTGCAGGACATTACTAAAGCAAGTACATATTTTTCAAGTAGGCCATACCTGGTTTCTGCGTCTAGGAGACTTTTACTTACATAGTAAACTGGATGCTGTTGGCCATCAATTTCTTTGGTCAGGACTCCACTTACTGATGTTTCTGTGACAGATAGGTAGACCGTCAGGGGTTCTCCTTTGTCTGGTTTGGCAAGTAGCGGAGGTGTAGTCAGGTATGTTTTGAGCTCCTGGAAAGCTGACTCGTGTTCAGGCAACCATTTGAATGCTTTGTTCTTCCTGAGTAGGTCATAGAATGCCTTGCACCTTACTGATGATCCGGAAATGAATCTATTCGAGGTCGCAACTCGTCTCCGTCGGTTTTGAATATCTTTGACTGACTTGGGGTATTCCAGTTCTAGTATGGCTCTTATTTGTTCTGGGCTGGCTTCTATTCCTCTTTTGGTCACCATGTACCCTAGGAATTTTCCTGAAGATACTTCAAAATGGCATTTGGATGGGTTAAGTTTCATATTGAATTCTTCCAGGATCTTAAAGGCTGTCTCCAAGTCCCTGACATGATCTTCAGCTTTCTTTGATTTAACAACCATGTCATCAATATAGACTTCCATGGTGTCTCCTATTTGGTCCTTGAACATTGTATTGACCAGGCGTTGGTATGTTGCCCCTGCATTTTTCAGGCCAAAGGGCATTGCTGTGTAGCAGTATATGCCCCTTTCCGTGATAAATGCAGTATGTTCCTGATCAGATGGGTGCATCTTGATTTGATTGAATCCACTTGAGGCATCCATGAATGTCAGGAGTTCATGCCCTACTGTAGCATCCACCATTGCGTCTATGTGTGGGAGCGGAAATGGGTCTTTTGGGCAGGCTTTATTGAGGTCTGTGTAATCTACACAAACTCTCCACTTGCCATTCTTCTTTTGTACCACCACTACGTTGGCTAGCCAGCTAGGGTACATGACTTCTCTTATCATCCCCATGTCCAATAGTTTGTCTACTTCTTCATTAATGATAGCATGTCTTTCAGCGGCAAACTTTCTTCTTTTCTGCTGGACAGGCTTATATGACTCATCAATATTTAGTTTATGTGTAATAATATTGGCATCTATTCCGGTCATATCAAAATGTGACCAGGCAAAACATGAAATTTTACCTTTAAGAAAATTTACTAATTCTGGCCTGATATTATCAGGGACATCAGATCCTACCAGTACGTGCCTGTCAGGGTACTCAGGGTCTAAAATTACTTGATCAGTTTCCATTTTGGTTTTACGCCACATGAGTTGTCTGACGAATCGTAATTGCTACGCGAGGGACTTACCTGTCTTGGAAGGCTTCAGTGACTCAGTATAGCATTCCTGGGCAGATTTTTGTTCACCTTTTATGGTTGCTACTCCCCATTCTGTTGGTATTTTGATGCATTGGTGATAGGTGGAGGGTATGGCCCTTACGTTGTGGATCCATGGTCTTCCAAATATGGCATTGTAGGATGACAGGCAGTCCAGGACTCCGAATCTTTCGTATGAAGATACTCCTTCCACGTATGTGGGCAGGTGTATTTCTCCCAGTGTGTTTCTTGTTTCTCCACTGAATCCCACTAGGACATTAGACTTCTTTATGATTTGGCTTTCATCAATCTTCATTGCTTTAAGGACATCAAGCATGATCAGGTTTACTGAACTGCCTCCATCTACCAGGATTCTCATGACACGTGCAGTCCCTATTTGCATGGTGATGACCAGGCTATCATGGTGGAGGTCTGGAATGCCCTGCATATCAGTGTCGTCAAAAGTAATTTGAGGTAAATTGATAGGTTTAAAAGGAGATTTCATTTTTGACTCCCTGGCAATTTTCTTTGCAGCTGAGCTGGTCAGGCCACAAATTTATGATCCTCCATTGATGAATTTGACTTAATAAATGGGTGGTGCAGGGGGTAAGTCACGTTGTTACCTTTCTGTGTTTTTTCTTGTTCCATCGTCTTCCCTGTTCTTTGTTGGCATCAAGTCTTTCAGGTATCCTTTCTTTAGAAGGTAAGCCACTTGTCTCCGTAATCCCAGGCATTCCTCTGTTGTGTGTCCTATGTCCATGTGAAATTCGCACCACCTGGTGGTGTCCTTCCTTGAGTTGGGGTTGTTTGACTTCTTTGGCCACTTGACAATGTCTCCCATATGGTCAAGTCTCTTGATCAGTCCTGCAATGTCAACAGAGAAGTTATATTCCTAGACAGGAGGATAAGTATAGGAGTTACCTCGTTGTTCATGTGTATAGTTGACTTCGATCGTCGGGTCTCGTGTAGGGAGATGGCTGGAACCGCTTCCTCTGTGGTGAGAGCTTTTTTCGTTGGTTTTGTCATATCCTCGAGTTGTTGTCGCATTATCCGCCTTGTAGCCTTTGTCTTCTTCCAGCTGATATAGCCTATGGCTAATGCTTGGACATCTTCAAAGGTATGACAGGGCTTCATGGTCATTGCATCGTAGAAGTCACCGTCCGGGGGTAGCCCTTGCTCGAAAGCTTCAACGGCTGTTCCAACATCACATCCGGGGATTGAAACCTTTTCTTTGTTGAATCTTGTCATGTAGGATCAGATGGATTCTCCAGGCTTTTGTTTAACCCCTGTACAGTCTTTGGATCTCTTTTCTAGTTCCCTGCTTTGTGGCAAACCGATGATTGAAAGAGTTGACCAGGTGCAAAGGACTTGATGCTTTCATTTGGCAGGTTTATGTACCATTGCGGGCGGTCCGTTCGAGTTGTTCCAAATCCCTTACATACGGACTTGACGTAGTTCATCGGGAATTGATCTTTGCAAAGCATCCTTTGCTTGTAATAGGCAACATGGTTTTGTGGATCCGTGGTTCCATCATAGATTCTCATTGAGGGAATCACAAATTTCTTTGGCAGGTCTATTTTTGCTATTTCATCCACAAAGGGTGAATCAAAGATAGCTCTCTGGATTTGCTTCTTCAATTGGGGTAGGAACTCCTGGAATCTTTTCAAATCTCTCATGAAGTTTTTGGATTTCTTGGAGCATAGCCATCATAATGGCCGTGTTAGTACGATCTGATGAGGTCTCTTCATTTTGGAGTTCTTCTGAGTCCGTTCCTTCTCCTGCTTTGGACTTTGATGAAGTAGGAGTACCAGTATTGGAGAAATCAATGTTCCTTATGATTGAGGAGAATGGTGTGCCAGGATGGACTTTCAACTTTGATCCTGAAGCTTTTTCTCCCATTTGTATTTTTAGGTGGATTCGATTCTTTCAATTTTGCCTTACGCTTCCACTGGATCATTTTTTGTTTCAGTTGTTCCATCTCCAACAATCGTTGTTTGGTGACTAATTGTTGCTCAACGCTATCTCCTGCCATCTTTTCTTAGTTTTTTTTTGTGGTATTTGGTGGTGGGCTTTGATTATTTTTGAGTTAGATGCCCCACGGTGGGCGCCAATTGTTTTGACAGGCTTTTTACTGATCTAGAGTGTCCTGCCAGGGATTTATATGTAGGGTGATCTAACTCAAACAACTCGCCTGATCGGTATAATTAAGTGCAAAATGAACTAATAAACAATGACACAAAGATTTTTATACGTGGAAAAACCCTGGGAATAAGGGAAAAAACCACGGGCACCAAGCCAGGAGTGATTGTTACTATGGTTTTAGATAGCCTGACAGAGTATTGTTATATCAGGCGTGACAGGCAAATATATAGCTTAAGAATACAAAAATATAAGTAAAAGTGAGGGTATCTCTGATTCTCTTTCTCCTCTTCTCTTCTTTTCTATTTATAGCTGATCTCTTCCTCCTTCTTATGCCGTTTAGGGTTTTCTGGTAAATAGGGAATGTGCCCTATTTACCCGGAGGTGGTTGCCTCTTTCTTAGCCGTTGTTTTGACTGCTTCCTATATTATAGCTTTCTGGAATTGGTCTTCCTTTTTTGTAGGGAACATATATCAACTGCCTATTTGTCGCCTGCAGTGGCCTGGTGCTTTTCCTTTTTAATTTTTGGTTATCTTTCGCTTTGTCTTTCATCAACTCCGCTTGGTGCCTATCCGTGTTGAATCAATGCCTGGTTTCAGATGTCTTTTGCCTGGAAGTTGTCCTTGGCTGTTGCCTGGCCTATATCAGGTCAGGCAGGATAATTTAGGGCCCAACAATCCCTATTCTACCTACTAGGCTAAAGAGTCATCTGCCTAGGCTGTGGCTGCTATGTACCATTCCATTGATTGTGTTGCTAATCTGGTTGCTATGCTGCAGGGGGTATGATTATGTCTTCCTGTTCTTCATTCTGTTCTTAAGTTTTAGCCCTGCTCTTTCTTCCCTGCTTATGATTCTGTGTAGATTGAAAATGATATGTTGAGGGGTGCTTGCGAGTTGAAGTGTTCTAATGCCAAGAATAACGTCCTAGACTGGGAGGTGCAGTGTTTGAAGAAGGATATTGGGCCCTGAAGACTGACATGGAAGCGCTGAAAGAGGAAAATGAGGCCCTGAAGAAAGAGAACGAGGCAGGCAAAGCAAAATTGGTCGTTGAAGTATCCAAGATAGGGTTGCTTAGAATGCAGTGAAGTCTGCCCAAGCGAAGCTTGCTACCATTGAGAATAAGATTAAAGATGAGAAGCAGGCTATACAGAAGCTTCTGAAAGCAAATGAGGAGCTGACTGTTGAGAAGGACACAGTGCAAAGTAGGTATAAGGATGCCGCCCTGTACTTATTTGGCAACGGTTGGGTTGATACTATGAAGGAGCCTGTTGTAGTCAGGCCATACTGGAACCCTGAGCAGGAGATGGTCGACCTTAATGCTGCCTAACCTGATCTTCACAAACTGCAAGCTGATGATGAGGACAAGAGTGACTCTGGCGAAGATGGAGCTGATGAGGAAGAGACAACTGATGAAGGGATTGGGTCTGCTACTGCCTCCAAGGCAGGTTAAAAGTTTGCTTAGGATAAGTTTTGGCCCATCCAGGGGGAGATGTTCCCTGGACAAACTATGTATATGTTGGTTGGTTTTTGGCCCATCTAGGGGGGGATGTTCCTTAGATTAATTTTATTTTTCGTCTTCTCATGTTGCTGATAAATATGTAATATGAAGCTGGTTGTTTTAATCTTCTTTCTTTTGTACCTGGTTTGCAATTAGTAACTGTGAAGATGATGCCTGTAAGGAGGGCTTATGGCCCTCGGCCTATTGGAGGCTGGTAGCTTTATCCTGTCTGAAGAGCTTTTTGGGAAGGAGGGGGAAGTCGCCTGTCAGGAGGGCTTATGGCCCTCAACCTGTCAGGAGGGCTTGTGACAAGTAGACCGGATTTTTTTCACCATCTTACTTGTCTTTTGTACTCAGCTCCAGTTTTTATGTAAGTTAGATGTGACAAAAGATTGAGATTTAGTGATCTCTATTATGTCATAATTTGTGAAGCATTTCTGGGATGCTATTCAAGTTGGGTAGAGTGGCCCTCAATCCTGAATATTTGTTTAAGCAGGCAAGTATGTTATGCTAGATAATTGCAAAAAGGCGTAAAACAAGTTCTCAGGATTCAATATATTGATTTAGGAAGTAAAGTGAAGGAATAGTCAGGAAATTCAAGTTATGATAACATCGGACAATTTCAAATAGCAGGAAATCACATAGGAATAACAACATGGATCATTTTATTCATGACAGTTACACATAGAAGCATGCCAGGTAAGAAATGGATTTGATAGCCTTACCTGGTTCAGGCAAAATAAAAGGACTTGTACATGAAATAATTTTAAGTGAGAGACATTCGAGGGTCTAGGAATCATGTCTCCATCCAGGGTCTAAAATCTGTAAGCTCCCTGACCTACTATTGAATCGATCAGGTAAGGCCCTTCCCATGCAGGGGCAGGTTTTCCTACAGTCTTGTCCTTTGTCTTTGGAAATACTTTTTGTAGGACTAGGTCCCCTTTCCTGAATACCCTGATCTGAACATTCTTGTTGTAGCTTTTGGCTGCTGTTTGTTGGTAGGATTCTATTTTGATCCTGGCTGCATCTCTCAGTTTTTCAGCCAAGGTCAGGCTATCCTGCATTAATGGCTTCTTTTCCTCAATATTATTCAGGCTACATCTGGAGGTAGGCACATAAATTTCTGCCGGAATTACTGCCTCACAGATATAGACGAGGGAATAGGGCGTCTGGCCAGTTGATGATATAGGTGTAGTTCTGTCATCCCAGAGGACTAGAGGAAGTTCTTCAGCCCATCTTCCTTTTCTTTGCTTTAGCTTCTTTTTCAGGAAATTAGTCACCACTTTGTTGCTGGACTCGGCCTGACTGTTAGCATTTGGATAGCCTGGTGTGGAGGTCACCAGGTTGATGTTCCACTGTGCACAAAAGACCATTGTTCTCTTTCCCACGAATTGCGTGCCACTGTCACAAACTATTTTTGAGGGGATGCCATAACACTATATAATATTTCTCTTGATAAATGATATGACATCCTTCTCTTAGACTTGCCTGTATGAATCAACTTCTATCCACTTTGAAAAGTAGTTAGTCATAGCCAACATGTAAACTTTTTTCCAGGGGCTTGTGGTAACTTGCCTACAATGTCCATCTCCTACTTCATGAATGGCCAGAGGGCTGAGATTGAAGGTAGAAGTTCAGACGGCTGGTAAATGAATGGTGAGTGAAGCTGGCATGCCTCACATTTTGAGTTGTATGCCAGACAGTCGGCCCTTAAGGTTGGCCAGAAATAGTCTGTCCTTAGGACTTTGCTTCCGAAGCTCATGCCTCCTTTATGATTTCCACAGTATCCGTCATGTATGTCTTCAATGACTTGTTTGGCCTCGTGTGGTTCCAGGCATCGCAGATAAGGTCCAGCCTGAGACTTTTTAAACAATGTGTTATTGATGATAGTATAAGTGGAAGATTTTATTCTAAGGGCTCTTACTTCATGCCCGTCCTGGGGTAATATCCTCTACAGGAACCAATCATACTATGCTTTGGTCTAGGAATTTGTGTCCTCGATGATGGGATAAGTTTGATCAGGCTTGGTAATGGTCGGTTCAAGCAGGTGAACAATGGGTATCTTGTCAAATACAGAAGGGCTGAAATTTGATCCCATGCTGGCTAGGGCATCAACCTGGGTGTTTAAGTCTCTTGGTATTTGGTCAATGTCAAATGATTTGAACTTTGCGCAAAGGTTTTTGACAATATTACAAATATGAAATCATTTTTGAGTCCTTTGCGACATAAGTTCCTTTGACTTGATTTCAAATTAAAAGTGAGTTAGTTTTTACCTTGGGATTTTGCTCACTAAGATTTATACATACATTGTGTCCAGCTATCAGGGCTTCATATTTTGGCTCATTGTTTGTTGTTTTAATTTCATATAGCTGACAGCTGAACTATTATATCCTCCTATGGAGATTTTAGTACTAACCCTAGGCCAGTTCCCTTCATACTAGTTGCCCCATCAACATGTAGGATCCAGTCTAGATCTGATTTTTGGGTGTCTAGTCGGTTGACCACTTTTATGAAGTCTGGTTCTAGGTTGGGACTGAAATCAGCCATAAAGTCTGCTAAGGCCTGAGATTTTATTGTCGTCCTACGTTCAAAGGTGATATCATAAGTACTAAGTTGAACTGACCATTTTGCCATTCTGCCTGATAACTAAGGTTTTTTCAGGACAGATTTAATAGGTAAATTAGTCCGGACTATTATTGGGTGACTCCCAAAGTAAGGTCTGAGTTTTGTGCAGGATACGATTAATGCAAGTACATACTTTTCAAGTAGACCATACCTTACTTCTGCATCCAGGAGGCTTTTACTTACATAATAGACAGGGTGATGTTGGCCTTCAATCTCTTTGACCAGGACTCCACTTACTGCTGTTTCAGTGATTGACAGGTAGACAGTCAGGGGTTCTCCTTCGTTTGGTTTGGCCAATAATGGTGGAGTGCACAAGTAACTTTAATTCCTAGAAGGCTGTTTCATGTTCAGGCATCCACTGGAATGATTTGTTCTTCCTAAGCAAGTTGTAGAATGACTTGCATCTTTCGAATGACCTGGATATGAACCAGTTCAGGGCTACAATTCTTCCTGCCAACCTCTTGAAATCCTTGACTGACTTAGGTGACTCTAGCTCCATGATAGGCTTTATTTGTTCTGGGCTAGCCTCGATTCCTCTCTTTGTCACCATATATCCTAGGAACTTCCCTGATGATAATCCAAAGTGGCATTTGGAGGGGTTGAGTTTTATGTTGAATTCTTCTAGGATTTTGAATGCTACTTGATATGACTCATATTTGAGCACATTTAGTCCCCGAATTAGCCTTGTTCCCATGCTTTCTAGTATATATTAGGGTCATTTCTTATCTTTAGTTTCCCATTTTGCATATTCTTTGAGGTTTTGTGTCCTTGGTAGGAGGATCGCTAACCTTGCATTTATGGAGCAAAATGGAGCTAAATGGATCGCATCTAATGACCAAGCATCGAAGAAGAGACCGACACTACAGGCCTAAGCAAATAAATAAAGTGAAATGGGCAATGATGAAAAGATCCTTGCATCCCCAACACGATCCCCGCGGATTGTTAAGGAGCCAAACAAGAGAAGAACCCTGTGCCACGATCTGAGCGGCTTGGTGGTTCGGTTAAAACTCGTCGTCAAAAGCTACCAACCAAAAGGATATTTATAACTTCACAAACTGCTCTTAGCAAAGAGGTAAGTAAATGTTAGATCCCAAGGGACGGGTATTGATGTAGGATTTTCAATTGCAAGTAACTATGTCTAAGGGTGTCACTAATTGGGTTTGAGATGAGATGTAGTCTAAACTAATCAACAAGATGAATGTAAATTAATGAAAATAAAGTAAAGCAAATAAAGGGGTTTGTAAATAATTGATTAAATGCACTAGTGTGTCATGGGTTCATAGGGGATTCATGGGAGTAGATTATACAAACATGTTCTCAATTAGATGCAAGCACTTATTGTTGTGATGGGATCGAGTTAGTGTATGTCATACAATCTCTAGGAAGATTTGGGTCCCGGTGCCGAGTCCTCTAGACTGTAAACCACCTACAAGTCGACTTAATTCTTCCTATTCAACTCTATGCATGGTCTAATGAGGCTCGAGTTGGTTTAAATCTTACAAGCCTCATTGAAAAGAAAAGGGATGGTAAAAAAATACAAGGATTCATAGGCTCGCATTTCATCAAACATAACATGTGCATAGGTTGAAACCACAACAAGCAAGCAAATTAATTATGAAAACATATTAGATTAAGCATAGATCAATCCCCATGTTTGTTTCCCCTAATTCCCCATTAGCCCTAGCTAGAGAAACTACTCACTCATGATCAAGTTTAGCATGCCAATAAGGTTGTCAATCATACTAACAAAGCAAAACATGATGAATAAAGTAAAGTGATTAACAATATTAAACAAGGGTACAAAGGAATTATAGCTATGGAGATGATCCAAATAATAAAGCAAAGAATAATAGAAGTACTTGATGATTGATGGAAGATTGTCAATCCTCCAAATAAACGCAAATAATCTTCTAATTACCCATATAAAAGGAAGAACAATTGAGAGATTAATGAAAGATTAAGATGTGATTAATGTTGAGAAATATATTACAACTAAATTAAGACTAATTTAAGAGAAGATTAAGAATTGATTAAGCTACTATTAAGAGTTGATTATAACTTGATGATAATCTAGGTGGTACAAAGAGGTATTTATACTAAAATTAAGTACAAGGATTAGGGTTACTAAGTGATTAAATGGCTATTAAGACCCTAAGAAAACTTGAGGAAATGCAACTCCCGAGGGACATGCGCGGATCGCCTTTGCTAGTCCCACCAGGATCCGCTCGTCCTGGCCTGATGCACGGACTGTTCGGTAAGAGGACCCGCTCGTGCTGGAAGTCGGGACGCCCGGATTGTTTTTCTGGCACGCTCAGATGATGCTCAGGGATGCTCGGATCGTGGCTCGGATCCGCTCATCCTGAGCTCGGGCCGCTCGGATCGCTGGACAGAGTTGTCCTCTTGTTTGGCTCCTTAGCAATCCGCAAGGATCGTGTTGGGGATGCAAGGATCTCTTCATCATTGCCCATTTCATGTTATTTATCTATTTAGGCCTCTAGTGTTGGTCTTCTCTTTGATGCTTGGTCATTGGATGCGATCCATTTAGCTCCATTTCGCCTCACAAATGTAAGGTTAGTGACCCTTTCCTACCAAGGACACAAAACCTCAAAGAATATGCAAAATGGGAAACTAAAGATAATAAATGACCCAAATATGTGCTAGAAAGCATGGGAACGAGGTTAATTCGGGGACTAAATGTGCTCAAATATGAGTCACATCACTTGGGCTCAGGACGAGCGTACCAGAGCACGATTCGAGCGTCCGACTGCCACCGAAGCGAATCTTCTTACAAGACAAGCCGTGCTTCGAGGTGAGGACGAGCGGATCCTGGTGGGAGTAGTAAGCATGATCCGCGCATGTCCATCGGGGGTTGCAAATCCTCAAGTTTCTCTTAGGGTCTTAATAGTCATTTAAGCCCTTAGCAACCCTAATCCTTGTAATTAATTTTAGTATAAATACCCCATTGTACTACCTAAATTATCATCAACCCTTAATATCAACCCTTAATCAACTTTCAATATCATCTTAATCCTTTCTTAATTAATTCTTAATTTAGTTGTAATACACTTCTCAATATTAATCACATTATAATCTTTCATTAATCTCTCAATTGTTCTTAGTTTAGTTGGGTAATTAGAAGATTATTGGGGTTTATTGGAGGATTGATAACCTTCCATCAATCATCAAGATTACTTCTATTATTCTTTCCTTTATTATTTGGATCATCTCAATAGGTATAATATCTTTTACCCTTGTTTAATTATTGTTAATCATATCATTTATTCATCATGTTTTGCTTTGTTAGTATGATTGACAACCTTATTAGCATGCTAAACTTGATCATGAGTGAGTATTCCTTTATCTAGGGTTAATGGGGAATTAGGGGAAACAGACATGGGAATTGATCTATGCTTAATCTAATATGTTTCTTAATTAAATTGTTTGCTTGTTGTGATTTCAACCTATGCACATGTTATGTTTGATGAAATGCGAGCCTATGAATCCTTGCATTTTTTACCCATCTCTTATCTTTTCAATTAGGCTTGTTAGACATAAACCAACTCGTGCTTCATTAGACCATTCATAGAGTTAAATAGGAGGAGACTAAGTCGACTTGTAGGTGTTATACATGTCTATACGACTTGGCTCCGGGACCTAAATCTTCCTAAGGATTGTAAGATATACACTAACTCGATCCCATCACAACAATAAGTGCTTGCTTCTATTTGAGAACATGTTTGTATAATCTATTTCCATGAATCCCCTATGAACCCATGACACCCTAGTGCCTTTAATCAATTGTTTACAAACCCCTTAATTGCTTTACTTTGTTTTCATTAATTTACATTCATCTTGTTGATTAGTTTAGATTACATCCCATCTCAACCCAATTTGTGACACTCTAAGACATAGCTACTTGCAATTGAAAATCCTACATCAATACCCATCCCTTGTGATCCGACCTTTACTTACCTCTTTACTAAGAGTAGTTTTTGAAATTATAAATATTGTTTTGGTTGGTAGCTTTTGACGACGAGTATAAATTCCGAACAAAAAATGGCGCCGATTTTGGGGACGGTGCTTAATTGATTTGATTTTCGTTAATTGTTTTTAGTTGTGTCTTTCTTCATCTTGGGGAAGTCAATCTCCTCAAGGTTATTCTAATTGTTTTCTAGTTGTTTGATATTTTGCATGACTAGGAGATCACAAGGTAATTTATTACCTATTGATTTCGAGATTGAATGGACCTTAACCAATAATAGAAGGGTTTCTAGAGGTACTTCAAGAGTTGTAGGTATTGGAGAGATTGTGGACATTCAAACAAATAACATTGAGTTTGTCAACCCTTTTGCAGGAGAAGGAGAGGATAACCCAATTCAAAACCAACCACAAACTCAACCCACAATGCCTAAATTTTCATCACATTCCGTACCAACCGAGGAGAACCTACCAAACGGTACTCCTACACCACCACATTTAACCGGTAATTTCATTGCCAAATCCGCATTCATACAATTAGTTGAGAGAAGTCAATTTGGAGGGATGCCTAGTGAAGACCCTCATTCACATATGAAGACTTTTTGTGACTATTGTGATGCAATTTCTCAAACCGGAGTTACTCAAGACCAAATCCGATGGGTATTATTTCCTTTTTCTTTAATCGGTACCGCAAAGCAATGGTTGAAGAGCCTAGACAAGGCTACCCTTTGTATTGATTCATGGAAAAAGTTAGCACTTGCCTTCTACAAGAAATTCTATCCTCCGGAGAAGACTAATATGTTGAGAGCCCAAATCACCGGGTTCAAGCAAAGGGATGAGGAATCATTATATGAAGCATGGGAGAGATTTAGGGACACTTGTCGTTCTTGTCCACACCATGGACTTAGTGAGTGATTCCTTGTGCAACAATTTTGGAACGGCCTATATGAAGATTCATGCAATGTTCTTAATATGGGATCCAATGGGATGTTTACCAAAGTTTATGACAATCAAACATGGGCCAAAATCGAAGAGATGGCGGTTCATAATTCCCAATATAGTAGGCCTCGAAAGGCCACAAGAGGAGGAAAGCATGAGGTAGATTCCATCACACAATTGGGTGGTCAACTACGTGCTCATATCGACACCATCAATTTGAAGTTTGAGAAGGCCATGGCTAAGCTTGATGAAGCCTCAAAATCACCTAAACAACATGTCAATGCTATGGTGGCATCATCCTCAATTCCAAGTGGAGTATGTGAAAGTTGTGGAACCTTGGGACATGATCAAAATGAATGTAGGGGAACAAATGAACAAGTGAATACTTTCCAAGCATACAAGAATGGCACCCCTTATTCCAACTACTATAATGAGAATACAAAATTTCATCCAAATCTTTCATACAAGAGCCAAAATGTTCAAAACCCCCAACCTACGTACACCCCACCTCTAATGAGAAACCAAGCTCAAAGACCCTTTTTCAACCAAAGCTAAGGTTATCAAAATTAACCTTCTTACAACCAATCAAATGACCAAACCTTTGATGTTCAAAAAGCGCTCCTCCAATTGCAAAAAGATAGCCAAGCTAAAGAAATAACTATCAACAACATTCTTGCCCACACTGAAATGTTAGAGACTCAAATGACTCAATTAGCATCTTCTAGCTCTCAAAGACAGAAGGGGCAATTACCTCTTCAAGGTAACCCACCCACGAGACATGAGACGGTTAGTGCCATCCATTTGAGGAGTGGTACAAGATATGAGGGGCCGAAGAGGCCAATTGATGAAGATATTGTGGATGCTAGTGACAAGCAAAGAGTTGTGGAGAACTCTAAGGAGGTAGATCCTACTTCCAACGAACTTTCAAAGAAGAAGAATGAAGAGAAGGCTAAGGAAAAAGAGCCTATTGTGATTACACTTCCATTCTCAAGTCGCCAAGCTAAGCCTAAGCTTGATGAACAACTTGGAAAGTTCATGGAAATTGTGAAGAACTTAGAAGTCGCAATCCCATTCACGGAATTGATCAATAATGTTCCGGCTTATGCAAAGTACATGAAAATATTCTTACCAAGAATAAATCCGCTTGAGCTGAGACGAATCTGCGCGTCCTGGCACTGGTTTGCAATTTCAGGAAATCCTATAAGAGGATTCGCGCGTCCCGTGAAGAATCCGAGCGTCCCAGGCCTGTAATTAAGCAAAACACGGGACAACCCCTTCCTTCCCAATTCATTTCTATCTTTCAAAAACACAAACACACACCTTTTCTCCCACTTAAACCCTCAATCAACCCATTCAAAAACACCAATTTGTCAACAAAATTCACCACCATCCAAACAAAATTTGCTCAAATATAAGATTAAATAACTCCTTTATCAACAAAAGACCATCTAAATATCAAAATTCCTCACAAATTGAATCAATTTTCTAGGGTTTGGGCAAAAATTCGAAAATCCTAAATTGATTAAGGAATTTATTGAACTTTGAAGAAGCAAGGAACATTCAAGCAAAATCTTAGTTTGTTGATACCAATTTGAGAAGGAGAATACAATGGCAAGGAACAAAGGCAGAATCAAGGCACCCAAGACTCCAAATTTATCATAGAGGCAACAAGCTCTTCTCGCATCTAAGGCTTTGGTAGTGACCCAACCAAGGGTGGAAATCCAAGAAACCGCAACTCCTATTGAGGAAGCTACCACACCTACTCCGGTTATAGAACAGTTGCCAAATTTTACGGAGGTAACTTTCTTAACCGATGCTCATAGCAATGCATTTTTATCCCTTGCCAAAAAGACTATTGTGGCTACCAAGTTTATTTGTCAAGACACTTTAGAATAATTGGGTGTGCTTGAGCGAACTAGAGCATTTTTCGAGTCCATGAGGTTGTTAACCCTCCTTGAAATGGAAGAATTAACTTATCCTTCATTGACCATGGAGTTCATAAGCTCCTTGAAGGTGTATAAGATAGAGACTCGAAATTATGTTGAATTCCGTCTTGAGAACAAGAGTAGAAGCATGACTAAGACCGATTTTGGTAAAGTGTTTGGTCTATTGAAATATTATCATTTTGAGAAAAAGTCTTTGAAGTATGATGCCGCACCCCTTTTGAAAGCTATTATCGGTCGAAAATTTTATTCTTTCCGGGAGTGCCATGCTTTATATGTTCACCATCCGGACATAAGAGTAAGGCACAAGTTTGTGGGCAATACCTTGATTGCTAGAAAAGGCACCAACCACTTCAACGAACTTGATTTTGTCTACCTTGAGTCCTTCATGAATATCAATGGAAAGTTCACCAAAAAGTACAACATTCTTCAACTATTGCTTGATCAGTGGCTTAAGATTGATAATGAGAAAGATGGAGCGGCCTTCATTGTAAACGACAGCTTGGTAACGAGGCTAGCTAAGCACTTTAACCCGAATTTCAACAAAAATAACACCTACAAACCGGTTAAAGGGAACAACCTCCTTGATATGAGCACTATGATCAACAAATTCCATTGGGTCAAGAATGACAATCTTGACAACAAATATGAGTGGCTCATCAAAGAAGCTAAGTCCTTTGTCTTGCCTAGCAAGATTTGCCGTATCTTCGTCCGTAGACCAAACTACCTATTGCCCGTCTCCAACGAAGCCGAAGTGATAATTAAGCAACATAGGGAACCAATTGCAAAGCCCTCCTCCTCCACCATTGTGACTCCACCATATCCCTTTGCCTACCAAGAATTCAAACCAAGTGGCTCTAATGTCATGGTAGGCAACTACTATTTGACCCAATTAATGCAACAAATGCATAAAGAAGCTCACGATGATCGGGTGAATGCCTACCATGCCTAATATCCACCCCTTCTACATCTAACTAGGTAAGGACTTCTTGATCCTTCATGTCCTTTGTCTAGTTGGGCGGATAAGGAGGTATTCTTTCCAAGTGCTTCTCAAGATGCCGAAATGGATAGTCGGGTGGGTAATGGAAAGGAGGTTGTTGTTTTTGAAGACGGGGAAGGTAATGATTCATGCCAAGAAGAAGAAGAGCAAGGTTCAAGTTCCAATGGTGATGATGAGAGTGGTGAATCCTCCTGGTCAATGGAGGTGGATGATGAAGAAGATAATGAAGAAATTGATGATGCAAGTGACGATGATAATGACGACAATGATGCCGGTGATGAGGATGTCGCAATGAGCGACAATTAAGGGTTGACAAGGCTATTTGGAGGATACCACATATGCGGGGTTGATTACTTGACTTCAACCTATTCCATTGTGAGTTTTCTACACCTCCTTTAGCTTTGTCTCTTTATCATGTTTTTAATCTTTATCATGAGTATTTGTTTTGAGTCCTAGCAACATTTAAAGGGCTCCCACCTCGGTTCCATTGAGGTGTCTCATTTATTGTTCCCATTTGAAAATCCAAAATGACAATTAGGATTCATGCATTGCTGTAGACATGGCCCACCTGCAAGCTCACTTCGATCAGTGGACATACATCGGTCTTTTTGAAAGCCACGCTCGGCGGCGTAAAGATGCTTTCGACCGGATCGTTTTAGATCGGTCGGTTTTGTCTCGGTTAGGGTCTCGAAAAGATTAGAGATGTTCGGAGTCGCCACCAAGCATTTGTGGGATGCTTGGAACCCGTTTGAATTCCACTTTATATCTCGGTCAAATCGAAGCACAAAGCAGTGTTTGACATAGGTACTAAAGATAAGGAAATCGTCCCTCTTTAGCATCCTATCTCTAGAATGACTCTCGTACGCCCTGGATAAGGTCGTCCACTATTCAAAGTTTCTGAGTAAGAGGTGAATGAACGTATTAAGTAGCCCTTTAATCAGACACCCAATCCCGCCCGCGTTAGCGGCTTCTACTGATCGATCTTGGTTGGTTGAATGCAAAAGTTGATAAAACGGTTTAAATGCATGAATGCGCATCCAATAATTTAAACCTAACATGTGAGAGCTTTCTAAGTCGGTTGATTTAAGCCAAGTATCAAGTATAAGATGTCGAGTTGGATTAATGGTTGATTTGCATGCAAGACGGAAATTAAACATCCATTTACCGTATTAGGTTTAGGGTGCATAACATGATCCATTTGTCTTAGTAAGGCATTTTGCAAATATGGTTTTGGATAATGAAATAGTCATCTGATCCGTCCTATATACGGGCTAACCGGAGTCGGGATCGTCCTACACTAACGCTGGAAGGGAACATGCCATGTACCAGACGGCCATATGAGGCGCGAGCTAGCCGGCGATATAAGGGCCCTCCCTCTGGTTTTGAAAGTAAGAAATGGAGAGCCTGTTTAGGCGCGATTTAGCCCACGGTTTATGTGTCGTGTTCTGACCTTTTAGAAAACGTTATAAAACGTGTTGAAAATGGGTATTTGAACCCGATTTGATTTGAAGGGGTCGTTTAGACCGCATTTGTTGATTTGAAGAACTTGACTCGAATAATCATCATTATTTTGATAATATTCGGTGTCGGGTTCGATTTGACAAACTTGACATGAATAGTTTTGAAAATGATTATGGACTAATTGTTTTTATGTCTGTTTGAATGTTATTAGTCGATACTCATCATCGTACCCCGGTTAAAATCCGGCATGGTATGTAGAACCAAGGATGACTTTGTGTTGGTGACTAATATGTTTGTTTGAAAATGTAAAGAAATGAAATAAAAGGCTTTAAAATACCTTTTAAATGTCATTAACCAAATATTATCACCGAAACGCGGATTTAACCGTCATGGTATGAGGAACAAAGGGTGAAAAATGCTTTATGGTTAAAACATGTGAAATAAAATAACAATGGTTCGAAAATACTTGAAATGGTGAAACCGATTACAAATATGAAAAATGGGTTAAGGGAAATGACGAGAACAAATACGGTTGATATCTGGTCTGAAACCCCATTTAGGCGCGGGCTAGTTGGCGACCTAAGGGGTTTCTGCCTCAGACCAAAAATCAGTTTTGGCTCGTTTATTCCATTTTTGATTCATGTTATGCATGTTTTAGCATGTTACGATCATGAAACGAATGAAAACATGATAAAAGAGGGTTTTACACCCTCATACTTACATGTTTGGTTATGGCGAGTGACCGACGTAAGTGTAATAATTCGTTTGATCGGAAAAACTCGGTTTAAAACCGTTTTGGTAAGTAAAAAAGAGTGTTTTAAGCTTAGTGATGGTGTAGTGGTCGGTCAAGTGATTTAATGCACGATGACGGTACCAAACAATGTGTAAGGCTCGTGTTTACGATTGGTAGGTCGTAAATACGCGTCGGGTTGTGACTTAAGAAGTCGAGTCGAGAATTTTAAGGGAGAAAGAGGGGGCGGACACTCGCGTAACTCTCAAATGGGTGGCATTTGAGGGGTATTTATAGGAGAATGAGTGGTTGTGTGAGTTTTGAGCGACGTGGCCACTTGGGTCGCTCAAAGAGGCGCAAGCCCCGTCGCGGTTCTTCGAGTTGTGTTGTCACTTTCACAACAAACGCAATCATGATTTGTTCTATCCTAGGTTTTGTAGTCACATGTTTGGTACTTGACCAACATGAATCCGGGAAAACTTAAGGTAGAAGGTTTGGAAAGTTTTGTTTTTGGTGGTTGACTCGGTTTGACTCGTTGTTGGAGTCGGGATTTGAATTTTCGAGTCGGTTTTTGGTGCGGTGTCGGTTTTGACTCTAGTTAGTGTCATTACGACCCCGTTGTCGTGCATTAAACACTCCAGGTATTTTTGAAATGTTTTGAAATGTTTTATTTTCGAAATCGTCTTAAGTTTTCCGACGTAAACTTGTACACAAACTGTCGATCAAACGCCGCGATTCCAAACCATGTTGTAGTCCGATAATCATCGGGTGTTTGTTGGAGTCTCAGCAGATACTAGGTATCTATAGAGCCCCCACTTTGACTGAAGCTTGGACAGGTCGAAAGTCAAAGTAGAGCCCCCAGGTCAATCGAAGATTACAACCTGGAGACCTAAGCCATGACAAGGAAATGTACCCGATGCATCTTCGGGATCTGTCCTTGGACGGGTTGCGGACAAAGGCTCGCCAGCCATGACAAGGAAATATGCCCGAGGCATCTTCGGGATCTGCCCTTGGATGTTTTTGCGGACAAAGGCTCGCCAGCCATGACAAGGAAATGTACCCGAGGCATCTTCGGGATCTGCCCTTGATGTGTTGCGGACAAAGGCTCGCCAGCCACGACAAGGAAATGTACCCGAGCCATCTACGGGATCTGTCCTTGGATGGGTTGCGGACAAAGGCTTGCCAGCCACGACAAGGAAATGTACCCGAGGCATCTTCGGGATCTGCCCTTGATGTGTTGCGGATAAAGGCTCGCCAGCCACGACAAGGAAATGTACCTGAGGCATCTTCGGGATCTGCCCTTGGACGGGTTGCGGACAAAGGCTCGCCAGCCACGACAAGGCGGTCGATTAATGGACCATGGGAATAGCCGCGTCGAATGGGCTTGTTTTGAAAGTAGCGAACTCGTGATGTCACTGTGGGAATAGTGAGTATGGATTTTCACTATCACTGTTTTTGGAATGAGCGGGTTCCGCGAGGAAGCCTCCTGCTGGTATTTGAAAGAATAGTGAATTTGGAATCTTCACCATTCTTCGTTCCTCTTTGAATTTGAAGTGGCGGTTTCGATCGCCATTTGTTTTAATTTTGAAGGAAAATAGCAGATTTGAGTTTGCTATTGCGTTTGAAGTGACGGTTTATATGCCGCCGTTGACATTTGTAAGAAATAGTGAATTTGGATTCTTCACTATTGATTGAAGTGACGGTTTATGTGCCGCCGTTGACATATGTGGTGAAAATAGTGGAATTCAATTTCCAACTATTATCTTGAAAATGACGGTTTTAATTGCCGTCGTTTAAAATTTGGAGAAATAACGGTTTTTGAATTTTCGCTATTTATTATTTTTTGAAGGAAAATAGTGATTTTGATTTCACCAATATTTTGAATTGGCGGTTTTGATCGCCATTTGCTTGAAATTTTCGAAGGAAAATAGTGAATTTAGATTTTCACTATTTGTGTTTTCGTATTTGAGGAAATGACGATTTCCAATATCGTCAATAAAAGCTCGAAGTTTATCACGGAAATTTGGGCTAAAGCCCAAAATTCGCTGAATAGAGCAATGGGAGGCCTGGTTTAGGCGCGAGCCACCTGGCGAACCAAAGGGGCTTCCCTATTTTTCTGTAAAAGACGCGAGGTTGGTCCGCATATCAACCTCATCTCGTCTTCTTCCTTTCGACACAAAAACCCGCAAAAATCGCCATTGAAGGACCTTTGCTAGCTTCCACTCGTGCCATTATCCACAATGTCATCTCAAGGTATGTATTTCCTTTTGAATCCATTTAAATTTGTTGATCCTTAGCTTGAATGGATTAGGGCGAATTTTACCCTAAAAAATCGAATTGGGCGTTTTTGATTGAGCCCATTTCGAGTGAAATTGATGCTTGTATTAGGTTAGAAACCTGTTTAGGAGTATAGGGGTGCTTTTAGTTTGAATTTTGGTCCTCGTTCCCGCTCCCTATGCTCGAAAAACGTGAGTGAGGCGAGAAACCGTCTCATTTCACAATGCCAAGTTTATTTGCTTGGGTAGTGGGTCCCACTAAGTTGCATTGTAGTTGGGAAAACCCGTATTCGCCATTTATGGACCTTCGTTGGGTATCGTGGGCAAAATTGGTTTTTTGCCTTTTGTGACGGTTTTATGTCTGACAAAATAAGCGTCTGTTTGAGCTTGAATTGAGTCAATTTGCCTTGAAATGGACCTCATTGGTAATTTAGGTTACCTTGGGCGTGATGAAATCACGTTTGCCTTTCTGCGGTCGTTTTTGAATTTTTGACCGGTTTGGGCTCAAATTAGCGTATGAGTTGCTTTTTTGAGTCGCAGAAAAATACCCTATTGTGTCGAGAATGTATTTTGGTTTGTAGGCGGACCTTGTATGGGTCTTGAAATGCCGTTTTTGTGGTTTTGACTCATCTTTTGCTTGAAAAGAGGGGCGAGTCGTTTTTGTGTTTGTTCTTTTGTGAACTTTTTTTGGTTGGATTTTGGGCGGGATTGCCCTTGTTTTGCATTGCAGGTTATTTTTTGATTTATCCATTTCATGCCGTCGTACTGCCGAAATTTCGGCTGACGTTTTTTTTTGTTTTTTTTTTTTATCGCAGGGTATCGTTTGGGACCTATGAGGTCCGTCGTTGAGGCTTTGGAGGAGGAAGTCGATCCTGGAGGGGCTGTAGCGACCGAGGAGGTTTCCGTACTCGAGGCGGTGGTGGAGGATGCTTCCGTTGCGCTTACCAGAGCCCACGGCGGCCGAGGTGACGGATGTCGGCATGGAGTGGAGGTTGATTGTTCTGAGGGTGAGTTCCTGACTTGTACACTTTCTCCAATTATACTTTGCCTTACATTGTATTGAAGGACATTTTTGTTTTGTAGGTGACGACTGTTAGTCACCAGGACTTGTGGCGGATGGCCAACTGCTAGAGGGTGCTTGCTGGTGACCTGGCCACGAGGGAAACTCGGCTTTCTCAGGTACGTTTTGTGAGCTGTTTTTGTGTGTTTGGTGTTGTATTTCACGTTTTTAGATCTTGAGGATCTGTTATTGTGTTTTGTAGGGCACTGCGGATCCGGCGGAGCTTGCTCGGGTCCGTGCTGAGTTGGAGGCAGCCAGGTCGACGATCGCGGGCCAGGAGCTGGGGATCATCCGTCAGGACCAGGACTTGAGGCGTCGTGAGGACGAGCTGTGGAGTCGAGACGCGAAGATTGCCTCCGTCAGGGCTCAATTGGCTGCGGCGGAGGAGGTTCGCGTCGTGAGGGAGGAGGAGACGCTGAAGAGTTCTCCGGAGAGGGAGTCTGAGCAGGTGGTGGTGTCTGCGTTGGCGGCGACTCCTAGTGAGACCGGGGGGCGGCCCGATGGGAGACACCGAGTAGTTATTGTAGTTTGATACTATGAAGGAGCTGTTGTAGTCGAGCCCACCGGAACCCCGAGCGGGAGATGGTCGACCTTAATCCGCCTAACCCGATCTTCACAAAGCGCAAGGCGATGATGAGGACAAGAGTGACTGCGGCGAAGATGGAGCGATGAGGAAGAGACAAGCGATGAAGGGATTGGGTGCACTCGCCTCCAAGGCGGGTTAAAAGTTTGCTTAGGATAAGTTTTGGCCCATCCAGGGGGAGATGTTCCCTGGACAAACTATGTATATGTTGGTTGGTTTTTGGCCCATCTAGGGGGGGATGTTCCTTAGATTAATTTTATTTTTCGTCTTCTCATGTTGCTGATAAATATGTAATATGAAGCTGGTTGTTTTAATCTTCTTTCTTTTGTACCTGGTTTTGCAATTAGTAAGCGTGAAGATGATGCCTGTAAGGAGGGCTTATGGCCCTCGGCCTATTGGAATTTGGTAGCTTTATCTGTCTCGAAGAGCTTTTTGGGAAGGAGGGGGAAGTCGCACTGTCGGGAGGGCTTATGGCCCTCAACTTTGTCAGGAGGGCTTGTGACAAGTAGACCGGATTTTTTTCACCATCTTACTTGTCTTTTGTACTCGGCTCCCAGTTTTTATGTAAGTTAGATGTGACAAAAGATTGAGATTTAGTGATCTCTATTATGTCATAATTTGTGAAGCATTTCTGGGATGCTATTCAAGTTGGGTAGAGTGGCCCTCAATCCTGAATATTTGTTTAAGCAGGCAAGTATGTTATGCTAGATAATTGCAAAAAGGCGTAAAACAAGTTCTCAGGATTCAATATAATGATTTAGGAAGTAAAGTGAAGGAATAGTCAGGAAATTCAGGTTATGATAACATCGGACAATTTCAAATAGCAGGAAATCACATAGGAATAACAACATGGATCATTTTATTCATGACAGTTACACATAGAAGCATGCCAGGTAAGAAATGGATTTGATAGCCTTACCTGGTTCAGGCAAAATAAAAGGACTTGTACATGAAATAATTTTAAGTGAGAGACACTCGAGGGTCTAGGAATCATGTCTCCATCCAGGGTCTAAAATCTGTAAGCTCCCTGACCTACTATTGAATCGATCAGGTAAGGCCCTTCCCATGCAGGGGCAGGTTTTCCTACAGTCTTGTCCTTTGTCTTTGGAAATACTTTTTGTAGGACTAGGTCCCCTTTCCTGAATACCCTGATCTGAACATTCTTGTTGTAGCTTTTGGCTGCTGTTTGTTGGTAGGATTCTATTTTGATCCTGGCTGCATCTCTCAGTTTTTCAGCCAAGGTCAGGCTATCCTGCATTAATGGCTTCTTTTCTTCAATATTATTCAGGCTACATCTGGAGGTAGGCACATAAATTTCTGCCGGAATTACTGCCTCACAGATATAGACGAGGGAATAGGGCGTCTGGCCAGTTGATGATATAGGTGTAGTTCTGTCATCCCAGAGGACTAGAGGAAGTTCTTCAGCCCATCTTCCTTTTCTTTGCTTTAGCTTCTTTTTCAGGAAATTAGTCACCACTTTGTTGCTGGACTCGGCCTGACTGTTAGCATTTGGATAGCCTGGTGTGGAGGTCACCAGGTTGATGTTCCACTGTGCACAAAAGACCATTGTTCTCTTTCCCACGAATTGCGTGCCACTGTCACAAACTATTTTTGAGGGGATGCCATAACACTATATAATATTTCTCTTGATAAATGATATGACATCCTTCTCTTAGACTTGCCTGTATGAATCAACTTCTATCCACTTTGAAAAGTAGTTAGTCATAGCCAACATGTAAACTTTTTTCCAGGGGCTTGTGGTAACTTGCCTACAATGTCCATCTCCTACTTCATGAATGGCCAGAGGGCTGAGATTGAAGGTAGAAGTTCAGACGGCTGGTAAATGAATGGTGAGTGAAGCTGGCATGCCTCACATTTTGAGTTGTATGCTAGACAGTCGGCCCTTAAGGTTGGCCAGAAATAGTCTGTCCTTAGGACTTTACTTCCGAAGCTCATGCCTCCTTTATGATTTCCACAGTATCCGTCATGTATGTCTTCAATGACTTGTTTGGCCTCGTGTGGTTCCAGGCATCGCAGATAAGGTCCAGCCTGAGACTTTTTAAACAATGTGTTATTGATGATAGTATAAGTGGAAGATTTTATTCTAAGGGCTCTTACTTCATGCCCGTCCTGGGGTAATATCCTCTACAGGAACCAATCATACTATGCTTTGGTCTAGGAATTTGTGTCCTCGATGATGGGATAAGTTTGATCAGGCTTGGTAATGGTCGGTTCAAGCAGGTGAACAATGGGTATCTTGTCAAATACAGAAGGGCTGAAATTTGATCCCATGCTGGCTAGGGCATCAACCTGGGTGTTTAAGTCTCTTGGTATTTGGTCAATGTCAAATGATTTGAACTTTGCGCAAAGGTTTTTGACAATATTACAAATATGAAATCATTTTTGAGTCCTTTGCGACATAAGTTCCTTTGACTTGATTTCAAATTAAAAGTGAGTTAGTTTTTACCTTGGGATTTTGCTCACTAAGATTTATACATACATTGTGTCCAGCTATCAGGGCTTCATATTTTGGCTCATTGTTTGTTGTTTTAATTTCATAGCTGACAGCCTGAACTATTATATCCTCCTATGGAGATTTTAGTACTAACCCTAGGCCAGTTCCCTTCATACTAGTTGCCCCATCAACATGTAGGATCCAGTCTAGATCTGATTTTTGGGTGTCTAGTCGGTTGACCACTTTTATGAAGTCTGGTTCTAGGTTGGGACTGAAATCAGCCATAAAGTCTGCTAAGGCCTGAGATTTTATTGTCGTCCTACGTTCAAAGGTGATATCATAAGTACTAAGTTGAACTGACCATTTTGCCATTCTGCCTGATAACTAAGGTTTTTTCAGGACAGATTTAATAGGTAAATTAGTCCGGACTATTATTGGGTGACTCCCAAAGTAAGGTCTGAGTTTTGTGCAGGATACGATTAATGCAAGTACATACTTTTCAAGTAGACCATACCTTACTTCTGCATCCAGGAGGCTTTTACTTACATAATAGACAGGGTGATGTTGGCCTTCAATCTCTTTGACCAGGACTCCACTTACTGCTGTTTCAGTGATTGACAGGTAGACAGTCAGGGGTTCTCCTTCGTTTGGTTTGGCCAATAATGGTGGAGTGCACAAGTAACTTTAATTCCTGGAAGGCTGTTTCATGTTCAGGCATCCACTGGAATGATTTGTTCTTCCTAAGCAAGTTGTAGAATGACTTGCATCTTTCGAATGACCTCGATATGAACCAGTTCAGGGCTACAATTCTTCCTGCCAACCTCTTGAAATCCTTGACTGACTTAGGTGACTCTAGCTCCAGGATAGGCTTTATTTGTTCTGGGCTAGCCTCGATTCCTCTCTTTGTCACCATATATCCTAGGAACTTCCCTGATGATAATCCAAAGTGGCATTTGGAGGGGTTGAGTTTTATGTTGAATTCTTCTAGGATTTTGAATGCTACTTGATATGACTCATATTTGAGCACATTTAGTCCCCGAATTAGCCTTGTTCCCATGCTTTCTAGTATATATTAGGGTCATTTCTTATCTTTAGTTTCCCATTTTGCATATTCTTTGAGGTTTTGTGTCCTTGGTAGGGGAGGATCGCTAACTTTGCATTTATGGAGCAAAATGGAGCTAAATGGATCGCATCTAATGACCAAGCATCGAAGAAGAGACCGACACTACAGGCCTAAGCAAATAAATAAAGTGAAATGGGCAATGATGAAAAGATCCTTGCATCCCCAACACGATCCCCGCGGATTGTTAAGGAGCCAAACAAGAGAAGAACCCTGTGCCACGATCTGAGCGGCTTGGTGGTTCGGTTAAAACTCGTCGTCAAAAGCTACCAACCAAAAGGATATTTATAACTTCACAAACTGCTCTTAGCAAAGAGGTAAGTAAATGTTAGATCCCAAGGGACGGGTATTGATGTAGGATTTTCAATTGCAAGTAACTATGTCTAAGGGTGTCACTAATTGGGTTTGAGATGAGATGTAGTCTAAACTAATCAACAAGATGAATGTAAATTAATGAAAATAAAGTAAAGCAAATAAAGGGGTTTGTAAATAATTGATTAAATGCACTAGTGTGTCATGGGTTCATAGGGGATTCATGGGAGTAGATTATACAAACATGTTCTCAATTAGATGCAAGCACTTATTGTTGTGATGGGATCGAGTTAGTGTATGTCATACAATCTCTAGGAAGATTTGGGTCCCGGTGCCGAGTCCTCTAGACTGTAAACCACCTACAAGTCGACTTAATTCTTCCTATTCAACTCTATGCATGGTCTAATGAGGCTCGAGTTGGTTTAAATCTTACAAGCCTCATTGAAAAGAAAAGGGATGGTAAAAAAATACAAGGATTCATAGGCTCGCATTTCATCAAACATAACATGTGCATAGGTTGAAACCACAACAAGCAAGCAAATTAATTATGAAAACATATTAGATTAAGCATAGATCAATCCCCATGTTTGTTTCCCCTAATTCCCCATTAGCCCTAGCTAGAGAAACTACTCACTCATGATCAAGTTTAGCATGCCAATAAGGTTGTCAATCATACTAACAAAGCAAAACATGATGAATAAAGTAAAGTGATTAACAATATTAAACAAGGGTACAAAGGAATTATAGCTATGGAGATGATCCAAATAATAAAGCAAAGAATAATAGAAGTACTTGATGATTGATGGAAGATTGTCAATCCTCCAAATAAACGCAAATAATCTTCTAATTACCCATATAAAAGGAAGAACAATTGAGAGATTAATGAAAGATTAAGATGTGATTAATGTTGAGAAATATATTACAACTAAATTAAGACTAATTTAAGAGAAGATTAAGAATTGATTAAGCTACTATTAAGAGTTGATTATAACTTGATGATAATCTAGGTGGTACAAAGAGGTATTTATACTAAAATTAATTACAAGGATTAGGGTTACTAAGTGATTAAATGGCTATTAAGACCCTAAGAAAACTTGAGGAAATGCAACTCCCGAGGGACATGCGCGGATCGCCTTTGCTAGTCCCACCAGGATCCGCTCGTCCTGGCCTGATGCACGGACTGTTCGGTAAGAGGACCCGCTCGTGCTGGAAGTCGGGACGCCCGGATTGTTTTTCTGGCACGCTCAGATGATGCTCAGGGATGCTCGGATCGTGGCTCGGATCCGCTCATCCTGAGCTCGGGCCGCTCGGATCGCTGGACAGAGTTGTCCTCTTGTTTGGCTCCTTAGCAATCCGCAAGGATCGTGTTGGGGATGCAAGGATCTCTTCATCATTGCCCATTTCATGTTATTTATCTATTTAGGCCTCTAGTGTTGGTCTTCTCTTTGATGCTTGGTCATTGGATGCGATCCATTTAGCTCCATTTCGCCTCACAAATGTAAGGTTAGTGACCCTTTCCTACCAAGGACACAAAACCTCAAAGAATATGCAAAATGGGAAACTAAAGATAATAAATGACCCAAATATGTGCTAGAAAGCATGGGAACGAGGTTAATTCGGGGACTAAATGTGCTCAAATATGAGTCACATCACTTGGGCTCAGGACGAGCGTACCAGAGCACGATTCGAGCGTCCCGACTGCCAGCCGAAGCGAATCTTCTTACAAGACAAGCCGTGCTTCAGGTGAGGACGAGCGGATCCTGGTGGGAGTAGTAAGCATGATCCGCGCATGTCCATCGGGGGTTGCAAATCCTCAAGTTTCTCTTAGGGTCTTAATAGTCATTTAAGCCCTTAGCAACCCTAATCCTTGTAATTAATTTTAGTATAAATACCCCATTGTACTACCTAAATTATCATCAACCCTTAATATCAACCCTTAATCAACTTTCAATATCATCTTAATCCTTTCTTAATTAATTCTTAATTTAGTTGTAATACACTTCTCAATATTAATCACATTATAATCTTTCATTAATCTCTCAATTGTTCTTAGTTTAGTTGGGTAATTAGAAGATTATTGGGGTTTATTGGAGGATTGATAACCTTCCATCAATCATCAAGATTACTTCTATTATTCTTTCCTTTATTATTTGGATCATCTCAATAGGTATAATATCTTTTACCCTTGTTTAATTATTGTTAATCATATCATTTATTCATCATGTTTTGCTTTGTTAGTATGATTGACAACCTTATTAGCATGCTAAACTTGATCATGAGTGAGTATTCCTTTATCTAGGGTTAATGGGGAATTAGGGGAAACAGACATGGGAATTGATCTATGCTTAATCTAATATGTTTCTTAATTAAATTGTTTGCTTGTTGTGATTTCAACCTATGCACATGTTATGTTTGATGAAATGCGAGCCTATGAATCCTTGCATTTTTTACCCATCTCTTATCTTTTCAATTAGGCTTCTTAGACATAAACCAACTCGTGCTTCATTAGACCATTCATAGAGTTAAATAGGAGGAGACTAAGTCGACTTGTAGGTGTTATACATGTCTATACGACTTGGCTCCGGGACCTAAATCTTCCTAAGGATTGTAAGATATACACTAACTCGATCCCATCACAACAATAAGTGCTTGCTTCTATTTGAGAACATGTTTGTATAATCTATTTCCATGAATCCCCTATGAACCCATGACACCCTAGTGCCTTTAATCAATTGTTTACAAACCCCTTAATTGCTTTACTTTGTTTTCATTAATTTACATTCATCTTGTTGATTAGTTTAGATTACATCCCATCTCAACCCAATTTGTGACACTCTAAGACATAGCTACTTGCAATTGAAAATCCTACATCAATACCCGTCCCTTGTGATCCGACCTTTACTTACCTCTTTACTAAGAGTAGTTTTTGAAATTATAAATATTGTTTTGGTTGGTAGCTTTTGACGACGAGTATAAATTCCGAACAAAAAATGGCGCCGTTGCCGGGGACGGTGCTTAATTGATTTGATTTTCGTTAATTGTTTTTAGTTGTGTCTTTCTTCATCTTGGGGAAGTCAATCTCCTCAAGGTTATTCTAATTGTTTTCTAGTTGTTTGATATTTTGCATGACTAGGAGATCACAAGGTAATTTATTACCTATTGATTTCGAGATTGAATGGACCTTAACCAATAATAGAAGGGTTTCTAGAGGTACTTCAAGAGTTGTAGGTATTGGAGAGATTGTGGACATTCAAACAAATAACATTGAGTTTGTCAACCCTTTTGCAGGAGAAGGAGAGGATAACCCAATTCAAAACCAACCACAAACTCAACCCACAATGCCTAAATTTTCATCACATTCCGTACCAACCGAGGAGAACCTACCAAACGGTACTCCTACACCACCACATTTAACCGGTAATTTCATTGCCAAATCCGCATTCATACAATTAGTTGAGAGAAGTCAATTTGGAGGGATGCCTAGTGAAGACCCTCATTCACATATGAAGACTTTTTGTGACTATTGTGATGCAATTTCTCAAACCGGAGTTACTCAAGACCAAATCCGATGGGTATTATTTCCTTTTTCTTTAATCGGTACCGCAAAGCAATGGTTGAAGAGCCTAGACAAGGCTACCCTTTGTATTGATTCATGGAAAAAGTTAGCACTTGCCTTCTACAAGAAATTCTATCCTCCGGAAAAGACTAATATGTTGAGAGCCCAAATCACCGGGTTCAAGCAAAGGGATGAGGAATCATTATATGAAGCATGGGAGAGATTTAGGGACACTTGTCGTTCTTGTCCACACCATGGACTTAGTGAGTGATTCCTTGTGCAACAATTTTGGAACGGCCTATATGAAGATTCATGCAATGTTCTTAATATGGGATCCAATGGGATGTTTACCAAAGTTTATGACAATCAAACATGGGCCAAAATCGAAGAGATGGCGGTTCATAATTCCCAATATAGTAGGCCTCGAAAGGCCACAAGAGGAGGAAAGCATGAGGTAGATTCCATCACACAATTGGGTGCTCAACTACGTGCTCATATCGACACCATCAATTTGAAGTTTGAGAAGGCCATGGCTAAGCTTGATGAAGCCTCAAAATCACCTAAACAACATGTCAATGCTATGGTGGCATCATCCTCAATTCCAAGTGGAGTATGTGAAAGTTGTGGAACCTTGGGACATGATCAAAATGAATGTAGGGGAACAAATGAACAAGTGAATGCTTTCCAAGCATACAAGAATGGCACCCCTTATTCCAACTACTATAATGAGAATACAAAATTTCATCCAAATCTTTCATACAAGAGCCAAAATGTTCAAAACCCCCAACCTACGTACACCCCACCTCTAATGAGAAACCAAGCTCAAAGACCCTTTTTCAACCAAAGCTAAGGTTATCAAAATTAACCTTCTTACAACCAATCAAATGACCAAACCTTTGATGTTCAAAAAGCGCTCCTCCAATTGCAAAAAGATAGCCAAGCTAAAGAAATAACTATCAACAACATTCTTGCCCACACCGAAATGTTAGAGACTCAAATGACTCAATTAGCATCTTCTAGCTCTCAAAGACAGAAGGGGCAATTACCTCTTCAAGGTAACCCACCCACGAGACATGAGACGGTTAGTGCCATCCATTTGAGGAGTGGTACAAGATATGAGGGGCCGAAGAGGCCAATTGATGAAGATATTGTGGATGCTAGTGACAAGCAAAGAGTTGTGGAGAACTCTAAGGAGGTAGATCCTACTTCCAACGAACTTTCAAAGAAGAAGAATGAAGAGAAGGCTAAGGAAAAAGAGCCTATTGTGATTACACTTCCATTCTCAAGTCGCCAAGCTAAGCCTAAGCTTGATGAGCAACTTGGAAAGTTCATGGAAATTGTGAAGAACTTAGAAGTCGCAATCCCATTCACGGAATTGATCAATAATGTTCCGGCTTATGCAAAGTACATGAAAGATATTCTTACCAAGAATAAATCCGCTTGAGCTGAGACGAATCTGCGCGTCCTGGCACTGGTTTGCAATTTCAGGAAATCCTATAAGAGGATTCGCGCGTCCCGTGAAGAATCCGAGCGTCCCAGGCCTGTAATTAAGCAAAACACGGGACAACCCCTTCCTTCCCAATTCATTTCTATCTTTCAAAAACACAAACACACACCTTTTCTCCCACTTAAACCCTCAATCAACCCATTCAAAAACACCAATTTGTCAACAAAATTCACCACCATCCAAACAAAATTTGCTCAAATATAAGATTAAATAACTCCTTTATCAACAAAAGACCATCTAAATATCAAAATTCCTCACAAATTGAATCAATTTTCTAGGGTTTGGGCAAAAATTCGAAAATCCTAAATTGATTAAGGAATTTATTGAACTTTGAAGAAGCAAGGAACATTCAAGCAAAATCTTGGTTTGTTGATACCAATTTGAGAAGGAGAATACAATGGCAAGGAACAAAGGCAGAATCAAGGCACCCAAGACTCCAAATTTATCATAGAGGAAACAAGCTCTTCTCGCATCTAAGGCTTTGGTAGTGACCCAACCAAGGGTGGAAATCCAAGAAACCGCAACTCCTATTGAGGAAGCTACCACACCTACTCCGGTTATAGAACAGTTGCCAAATTTTACGGAGGTAACTTTCTTAACCGATGCTCATAGCAATGCATTTTTATCCCTTGCCAAAAAGACTATTGTGGCTACCAAGTTTATTTGTCAAGACACTTTAGAATAATTGGGTGTGCTTGAGCGAACTAGAGCATTTTTCGAGTCCATGAGGTTGTTAACCCTCCTTGAAATGGAAGAATTAACTTATCCTTCATTGACCATGGAGTTCATAAGCTCCTTGAAGGTGTATAAGATAGAGACTCGAAATTATGTTGAATTCCGTCTTGAGAACAAGAGTAGAAGCATGACTAAGACCGATTTTGGTAAAGTGTTTGGTCTATTGAAATATTATCATTTTGAGAAAAAGCCTTTGAAGTATGATGCCGCACCCCTTTTGAAAGCTATTATCGGTCGAAAATTTTATTCTTTCCGGGAGTGCCATGCTTTATATGTTCACCATCCGGACATAAGAGTAAGGCACAAGTTTGTGGTCAATACCTTGATTGCTAGAAAAGGCACCAACCACTTCACCGAACTTGATTTTGTCTACCTTGAGTCCTTCATGAATATCAATGGAAAGTTCACCAAAAAGTACAACATTCTTCAACTATTGCTTGATCAGTGGCTTAAGATTGATAATGAGAAAGATGGAGCGGCCTTCATTGTAAACGACAGCTTGGTAACGAGGCTAGCTAAGCACTTTAACCCGAATTTCAACAAAAATAACACCTACAAACCGGTTAAAGGGAACAACCTCCTTGATATGAGCACTATGATCAACAAATTCCATTGGGTCAAGAATGACAATCTTGACAACAAATATGAGTGGCTCATCAAAGAAGCTAAGTCCTTTGTCTTGCCTAGCAAGATTTGCCGTATCTTCGTCCGTAGACCAAACTACTACCTATTGCCGTCTCCAACGAAGCCGAAGTGATAATTAAGCAACATAGGGAACCAATTGCAAAGCCCTCCTCCTCCACCATTGTGACTCCACCATATCCCTTTGCCTACCAAGAATTCAAACCAAGTGGCTCTAATGTCATGGTAGGCAACTACTATTTGACCCAATTAATGCAACAAATGCATAAAGAAGCTCACGATGATCGGGTGAATGCCTACCATGCCTAATATCCACCCCTTCTACATCTAACTAGGTAAGGACTTCTTGATCCTTCATGTCCTTTGTCTAGTTGGGCGGATAAGGAGGTATTCTTTCCAAGTGCTTCTCAAGATGCCGAAATGGATAGTCGGGTGGGTAATGGAAAGGAGGTTGTTGTTTTTGAAGACGGGGAAGGTAATGATTCATGCCAAGAAGAAGAAGAGCAAGGTTCAAGTTCCAATGGTGATGATGAGAGTGGTGAATCCTCCTGGTCAATGGAGGTGGATGATGAAGAAGATAATGAAGAAATTGATGATGCAAGTGACGATGATAATGACGACAATGATGCCGGTGATGAGGATGTCGCAATGAGCGACAATTAAGGGTTGACAAGGCTATTTGGAGGATACCACATATGCGGGGTTGATTACTTGACTTCAACCTATTCCATTGTGAGTTTTCTACACCTCCTTTAGCTTTGTCTCTTTATCATGTTTTTAATCTTTATCATGAGTATTTGTTTTGAGTCCTAGCAACATTTAAAGGGCTCCCACCTCGGTTCCATTGAGGTGTCTCATTTATTGTTCCCATTTGAAAATCCAAAATGACAATTAGGATTCATGCATTGCTGTAGACATGGCCCACCTGCAAGCTCACTTCGATCAGTGGACATACATCGGTCTTTTTGAAAGCCACGCTCGGCGGCGTAAAGATGCTTTCGACCGGATCGTTTTAGATCGGTCGGTTTTGTCTCGGTTAGGGTCTCGAAAAGATTAGAGATGTTCGGAGTCGCCACCAAGCATTTGTGGGATGCTTGGAACCCGTTTGAATTCCACTTTATATCTCGGTCAAATCGAAGCACAAAGCAGTGTTTGACATAGGTACTAAAGATAAGGAAATCGTCCCTCTTTAGCATCCTATCTCTAGAATGACTCTCGTACGCCCTGGATAAGGTCGTCCACTATTCAAAGTTTCTGAGTAAGAGGTGAATGAACGTATTAAGTAGCCCTTTAATCAGACACCCAATCCCGCCCGCGTTAGCGGCTTCTACGATCGATCTTGGTTGGTTGAATGCAAAAGTTGATAAAACGGTTTAAATGCATGAATGCGCATCCAATAATTTAAACCTAACATGTGAGAGCTTTCTAAGTCGGTTGATTTAAGCCAAGTATCAAGTATAAGATGTCGAGTTGGATTAATGGTTGATTTGCATGCAAGACGGAAATTAAACATCCATTTACCGTATTAGGTTTAGGGTGCATAACATGATCCATTTGTCTTAGTAAGGCATTTTGCAAATATGGTTTTGGATAATGAAATAGTCATCTGATCCGTCCTATATACGGGCTAACCGGAGTCGGGATCGTCCTACACTAACGCTGGAAGGGAACATGCCATGTACCAGACGGCCATATGAGGCGCGAGCTAGCCGGCGATATAAGGGCCCTCCTCCTGGTTTTGAAAGTAAGAAATGGAGAGCCTGTTTAGGCGCGATTTAGCCCACGGTTTATGTGTCGTGTTGTTCGACCTTTTAGAAAACGTTATAAAACGTGTTGAAAATGGGTATTTGAACCCGATTTGATTTGAAGGGGTCGTTTAGACCGCATTTGTTGATTTGAAGAACTTGACTCGAATAATCATCATTATTTTGATAATATTCGGTGTCGGGTTCGATTTGACAAACTTGACATGAATAGTTTTGAAAATGATTATGGACTAATTGTTTTTATGTCTGTTTGAATGTTATTAGTCGATACTCATCATCGTACCCGGGTTAAAATCCGGCATGGTATGTAGAACCAAGGATGACTTTGTGTTGGTGACTAATATGTTTGTTTGAAAATGTAAAGAAATAAAATAAAAGGCTTTAAAATACCTTTTAAATGTCATTAACCAAATATTATCACCGAAACGCGGATTTAACCGTCATGGTATGAGGAACAAAGGGTGAAAAATGCTTTATGGTTAAAACATGTGAAATAAAATAACAATGGTTCGAAAATACTTGAAATGGTGAAACCGATTACAAATATGAAAAATGGGTTAAGGGAAATGACGAGAACAAATACGGTTGATATCTGGTCTGAAACCCCATTTAGGCGCGGGCTAGTTGGCGACCTAAGGGGTTTCTGCCTCAGACCAAAAATCAGTTTTGGCTCGTTTATTCCATTTTTTGATTCATGTTATGCATGTTTTAGCATGTTATAGTCATGAAACGAATGAAAACATGATAAAAGAGGGTTTTTACACCCTCATACTTACATGTTTGGTTATGGCGAGTGACCGACGTAAGTGTAATAATTCGTTTGATCGGAAAAACTCGGTTTAAAACCGTTTTGGTAAGTAAAAAAGAGTGTTTTAAGCTTAGTGATGGTGTAGTGGTCGGTCAAGTGATTTAATGCACGATGACGGTACCAAACAATGTGTAAGGCTCGTGTTTACGATTGGTAGGTCGTAAATACGCGTCGGGTTGTGACTTAAGAAGTCGAGTCGAGAATTTTAAGGGAGAAAAGAGGGGGCGGATACTCGCGTAACTCTCAAATGGGTGGCATTTGAGGGGTATTTATAGGAGAATGAGTGGTTGTGTGAGTTTTGAGCGACGTGGCCACTTGGGCTGCTCAAAGAGGCGCGAGCCACGTCGCGGTTCTTCGAGTTGTGTTGTCACTTTCACAACAAACGCAATCATGATTTGTTCTATCCTAGGTTTTGTAGTCACATGTTTGGTACTTGACCAACATGAATCCGGGAAAACTTAAGGTAGAAGGTTTGGAAAGTTTTGTTTTTGGTGGTTGACTCGGTTTGACTCGTTGTTGGAGTCGGGATTTGAATTTTCGAGTCGGTTTTTGGTGCGGTGTCGGTTTTGACTCTAGTTAGTGTCATTACGACCCCGTTGTCGTGCATTAAACACTCCAGGTATTTTTGAAATGTTTTGAAATGTTTTATTTTCGAAATCGTCTTAAGTTTTCCGACGTAAACTTGTACACAAACTGTCGATCAAACGCCGCGATTCCAAAACATGTTTTAGTCCGATAATCATCGGGTGTTTGTTGGAGTCTCAGCAGATACTAGGTATCTATAGAGCCCCCACTTTGATCGAAGCTTGGACAGGTCGAAAGTCAGTAGAGCCCCAGTCAATCGAAGATTACAACCTGGAGACCTAAGCCATGACAAGGAAATGTACCCGATGCATCTTCGGGATCTGTCCTTGGACGGGTTGCGGACAAAGGCTCGCCTTGACCATGACAAGGAAATATGCCCGAGGCATCTTCGGGATCTGCCCTTGGATGTTTTTGCGGACAAAGGCTCTTGACCATGACAAGGAAATGTACCCGAGGCATCTTCGGGATCTCGCCCTTGATGTGTTGCGGACAAAGGCTCGCCACCACGACAAGGAAATGTACCCGAGCCATCTACGGGATCTGTCCTTGGATGGGTTGCGGACAAAGGCTTGCCGACCCACGACAAGGAAATGTACCGAGGCATCTTCGGGATCCGCCCTTGATGTGTTGCGGATAAAGGCTCGCCACCACGACAAGGAAATGTACCGAGGCATCTTCGGGATCCGCCCTTGGACGGGTTGCGGACAAAGGCTCGCCGGCCCACGACAAGGCGGTCGATTAATGGACCATGGGAATAGCCGCGTCGAATGGGCTTGTTTTGAAAGTAGCGAACTCGTGATGTCACCTTTGTGGGAATAGTGAGTATGGATTTTCACTATCTTTGTTTTTGGAATGAGCGGGTTCGCGAGGAAGCCTCTATTTGGTATTTGAAAGAATAGTGAATTTGGAATCTTCACCATTCTTCGTTCCTCTTTGAATTTGAAGTGGCGGTTTCGATCGCCATTTGTTTTAATTTTGAAGGAAAATAGCAAATTTGAGTTTGCTATTGCGTTTGAAGTGACGGTTTATATGCCGCCGTTGACATTTGTAAGAAATAGTGAATTTGGATTCTTCACTATTGATTGAAGTGACGGTTTATGTGCCGCCGTTGACATATGTGGTGAAAATAGTGGAATTCAATTTCCAACTATTATCTTGAAAATGACGGTTTTAATTGCCGTCGTTTAAAATTTGGAGAAATAGCGGTTTTTGAATTTTCGCTATTTATTATTTTTTGAAGGAAAATAGTGATTTTGATTTCACCAATATTTTGAATTGGCGGTTTTGATCGCCATTTGCTTGAAATTTTCGAAGGAAAATAGTGAATTTAGATTTTCACTATTTGTGTTTTCGTATTTGAGGAAATGACGATTTCCAATATCGTCAATAAAAGCTCGAAGTTTATCACGGAAATTTGGGCTAAAGCCCAAAATTCGCTGAATAGAGCAATGGGAGGCCTGGTTTAGGCGCGAGCCACCTGGCGAACCAAAGGGGCTTCCTATTTTTTCGTCAAAAGACGCGAGGTTGGTCCGCATATCAACCTCATCTCGTCTTCTTCCTTTCGACACAAAAACCCGCAAAAATCGCCATTGAAGGACCTTTGCTAGCTTCCACTCGTGCCATTATCCACAATGTCATCTCAAGGTATGTATTTCCTTTTGAATCCATTTAAATTTGTTGATCCTTAGCTTGAATGGATTAGGGTAATTTTACCCTAAAAAATCGAATTGGGCGTTTTTGATTGAGCCCATTTCGAGTGAAATTGATGCTTGTATTAGGTTAGAAACCTGTTTAGGAGTATAGGGGTGCTTTTAGTTTGAATTTTGGTCCCCGTTCCCGCTCCCTATGCTCGAAAAACGTGAGTGAGGCGAGAAACCGTCTCATTTCACAATGCCAAGTTTATTTGCTTGGGTAGTGGGTCCCACTAAGTTGCATTGTAGTTGGGAAAACCCGTATTCGCCATTTATGGACCTTCGTTGGGTATCGTGGGCAAAATTGGTTTTTTGCCTTTTGTGACGGATTTTTTATGTCCGACAAAATAAGCGTCTGTTTGAGCTTGAATTGAGTCAATTTGCCTTGAAATGGACCTCATTGGTAATTTAGGTTACCTTGGGCGTGATGAAATCACGTTTGCCTTTCTGCGGTCGTTTTTGAATTTTTGACCGGTTTGGGCTCAAATTAGCGTATGAGTTGCTTTTTTGAGTCGCAGAAAAATACCCTATTGTGTCGAGAATGTATTTTGGTTTGTAGGCGGACCTTGTATGGGTCTTGAAATGCCGTTTTTGTGGTTTTGACTCATCTTTTGCTTGAAAAGAGGGGCGAGTCGTTTTTGTGTTTGTTCTTTTGTGAACTTTTTTTGGTTGGATTTTGGGCGGGATTGCCCTTGTTTTGCATTGCGGGTTATTTTTGATTTATCCATTTCATGCCGTCGTAAATCGCCGAAATTTGGCCGACGTTTTTTTTTTTTTTTTTTTTTTTTATCGCAGGTATCGTTTGGGACCTATGAGGTCCGTCGTTGAGGCTTTGGAGGAGGAAGTCGATCCTGGAGGGGCGTAGCGACGAGGAGGTTTCCGTACTCGAGGCGGTGGTGGAGGATGCTTCCGTTGCGCTTACCAGAGCCCACGGCGGCCGAGGTGACGGATGTCGGCATGGAGTGGAGGTTGATTGTTCTGAGGGTGAGTTCCTGACTTGTACACTTTCTCCAATTATACTTTGCCTTACATTGTATTGAAGGACATTTTTGTTTTGTAGGTGACGACTGTTAGTCACCAGGACTTGTGGCGGATGGCCAACTGCTAGAGGGTGCTTGCTGGTGACCTGGCCACGAGGGAAACTCGGCTTTCTCAGGTACGTTTTGTGAGCTGTTTTTGTGTGTTTGGTGTTGTATTTCACGTTTTTAGATCTTGAGGATCTGTTATTGTGTTTTGTAGGGCACTGCGGATCCGGCGGAGCTTGCTCGGGTCCGTGCTGAGTTGGAGGCAGCCAGGTCGACGATCGCGGGCCAGGAGCTGGGGATCATCTGTCAGGACCAGGACTTGAGGCGTCGTGAGGACGAGCTGTGGAGTCGAGACGCGAAGATTGCCTCCGTCAGGGCTCAATTGGCTGCGGCGGAGGAGGTTCGCGTCGTGAGGGAGGAGGAGACGCTGAAGAGTTCTCCGGAGAGGGAGTCTGAGCAGGTGGTGGTGTCTGCGTTGGCGGCGACTCCTAGTGAGACCAGGACTGGCCCGATGGGAGACACTGAGTAGTTATTGTAGTTTGTCCGTGTCTTGGACTCTTGTCCGTACATATTTACATTTTGCGTGAGGCGGTTTGTATATATGCGTTTTTGGATTGTGGTTCATTTTGTGATTTTTGGCTTTTTTGTGTTGTGTTTCGGAGGATCGCAGTCGGCTGTCGATTCTCCATTTGATGTTTGCACCAGTTCCTGCATCGTTAGTGTAGAAAACAGGCAACAGATAGCACATATACATAAACGCAAACACGTAGAAGCATTTGATTGAAAACACGTAAAACATTTGTTTGAAAATCAAAATTAACCAAGATGACTTGAAGTTAAAATTGACATTTTTAAATGAATTTTGAAAATTTCGTGACAATTCGTCACGTTCGGAATTCAAAAGGAATTGATTTGAAAATTTGAGCAATTAACTCGTGTCGTGAATTAAATTGCGTCGGAATTATTGAAATTGACTCGAAAAATTCGAACTCAAACCGTCAGGAAAGAGTTTTTTAGAAAAGAATTTTTGGGAGTATATTTGATTTTTGATTTTTGAGGTCAAGACTCGAATTTGTGAGTGCTTGAATTTTGGAGGAAAATTGACGTCGTGTTATCAATTTCGATTTTGATAATTGCCGGAAAATTGCGAAAAAGCGAAAAATTTTCAGAATTTCGACTGACATATGGAAACGATCCATCGCGGATCGGGGCGACTAGCCCTTCCCCCCTTAAAAAAAAAGAAAAATCCGTATGTTTAAAGCTGCGTCATGGAAACCGTGTCGGATTTCGTAAAACGCGAAAACAAGGAAATGTGAGTGTGAGGAAACACAAAAATGTCCTGAATTATCCCGAAGAGGCGCGAGCTTCCTGGCGGGAGGTTTGAGGTGTCAGGAGAAAACACAAGTTGAAAGAGACAAGTCAACAGCGGGAATCCTGGGGAAGCCTCAAAGAGGCGCGAGCAGCCTGGCGATGGAATCCGGCTCTCCCCATTTTCTGAAAAATGCGCTGATCATTTTGTATAAATAAGGACGTTTGCACTTCATTGTTTCATCATCCGAAACACAAAAAACATCTCTACAAAACCTCTTCTTCTTCCACAAAAATATTTCATGGATGCTTTTGAGAACGCATTGTGACAATGGTGCCGGGATTTGTCGCCTCCCGATAAGTATCAACTCGTTTGCATGGGAGTTGGTCCATTGTTGGTGCTTCGTCAAGTCAAGGTGCAACCTTCGTTTCTTGAAGCATGTTCTCGGTTTTGGGATTCGAAACACCATGTTTTCGTTTTTCCGAAAGGCAAAATTTGCCCTCTTACCGAAGAAGTTGGAGCCATTGGCGGGTGGCCGGGTTGTGCTCCGGTGCTTTCTCCGACTCGGTTGTGCTACAAGGAGAAATTCCGTTCCATGTTGGGCTTGTCAACAAGCCAAATCAACTTTCTTCTTGCTCCACATGGTGTGGACATGTTGGCTCTTATTAACATCTTTTCAAACCGATTAGATGCTAATGTCTCGGAGGTGCCTAGGAGAAGGGCTCTTGCTTTTTGCCTCGTCCATGTGTACCTCTTTGTTGATGTCTTGAAGAAGGTGGGGCCAAGATGTCATGGTAGCATGACCCTTATCCATGTGATTGAGCAAATGGAGCATGGTAGAGATCCATCATGGTTGGTGCTCGGAGAGATTATCCAAGCTTTGGACAAGGAAGGCTCTTGTGGAGAAGCTCCCTCTTTCGGATCCCCGAGGATCCTTCAAGTGTGGCTATTGGAGAGGCTAAGGTATGTAGAGCCTCTGGTTGATCCTTCTTCTTATTCCTTCCATCACCTTACCATGAGGATGAAGTTGTACCCGGATAGTTTTGCTTCCACCGAGGCCTATTGGGCCGCAAGATTGGCGGAGGAGGGTGGTCCTCATATCCGTTGGGTGGTGCCGTGGTGGCACTTGAGGTCCTTCACGGGGTTGCCCGCTCCGGGTGCTAGTCCTCGTTCTTTGATGGTGGTTTTGAAGGTTGTTTCTTTCATTTATCCCGAAAGGCTCATGAGGCAAATGGGGCGTCAACAAAAGGTGCCCGCTCAAAATACCCTTGTCTTAGAGAATGTTTTCCGGAACTCCGATCTTGTGGAGTTCTTCGAAATATGATGGGCCACTCGGCCGCTTTGGGAGGTACCAAACCCCGTTGCCATGACATGGGTGACTCTCGCTTATGTCAAGTGGTCACGAGCTCCGTCCTTGGAGGAGAGATCCAAATTTCGTAAGGACGAGGTTGTCGATTTGAAGTACCGAGAGGTTAGCAAGGCCAACCGTGCCTTCTTTGAGGAGTATGTTGATGGAGCTACTCCCGATGTGATGAGACCACTGAAGAGGCGGAGTTCCGCCCCCAAGCATATGGTGGGTCGTGCATTGGCTTGTCTTGGGTCGAATATGGGGTCTTGTGCTAGACCGGAGGCCGTCGCCGTCTTAGATCCATTGAGGATCCGTTCCGAGGAGGAAATCCGTGCTAGGCGGGCCGACAAGAAGAACAAAGGGAAGATGTACCCCGAGAGAAAAGGCAAGGGTAGAATGGAAGAGTGAAGACCTCCATTACCCACTTTATTATTATGTTGTATTATTGTTGTAGGTTTTTATTATGTTGTACTAGCTAGTTATTGTGTGCTTTGTGCTAGTTTTACTATGTGAGGTGTTGTAGTTGACACCTTAGCTTTGACAAGTTGTAGACTCCTCGAGCTTTATTTGTTGTTGAAATTGTAATCCCTCCCATTATTAATTAAATAAGAGAATTGCTCGCGTCGAAAATTGTGAACGCTTGTTTCTTCCATCCATTTTGTAAAGGCAATTCGATTTGAATCGTCCTAAACATTTGCCTTCGGGAAATTGGTATTTTTTGGAAAGGGAGAAAGGCTCATTTTTTGTATGTTGGTGGGAAAGGGAATGGTTTTCCCTTTCTCTTTTTTTTGGGATGTTTTTTTTTGTATGTGGGTTTTTTGTATGGGGATGTTCGTTTTTGATTGTGGGAATGGTTGTATCCTTCTTGTGTAAGAAAAGGACTGCCTACGTATTCACCCGAAGAGGTGAAATCAAACCATGATCGTAGTTCGAAATGTTTTGTAAATTTGAATTGGGTTTTGTGGTTGTATCCCTCAGGCGTAAGAGGGACTGCCTACGTATTCACCTGAAGAGGCGAAATCAAACCATGCTCGTAGTTCAAGGGGTTTGTTTAGTGCAAATGGACGTTGCCTTTGACAGATCAAAGGACATTCGAAACGGGCAAGGTGCCGCAGCTTAGACTCGATAACACATGCAATTTCAAATCAGAACACGTTGAGGAACTTGACTTGAAAAGGGTTGAGGTCGTTGCTAGTTGTAAAACTAGGCTTAGGTCGTTGGTGGCTATGGTTCAAGGGTAGTATTTCTTGAGTTGGTCTAGGTTGGTCGAGTTTGTAAAGTCCTCCCCATCTAGGTCACTCAGTCACACTGCGCCCCCCGAAAGTATTTTCTTGACCAGGTATGGCCCGACCCAGTTGGGTTTGAATTTTCACCTCGGATCGACGGGTAATGGTGCTCGAACTGACTTGAGGACCAAGTCGCCCTCCTGGATGTTTCTGGGTTTAACATTGTTGTTGAATGCCCGTTGTATACGTCGTTGGTATAGCTGGACGTTGTACAAGGCGTTAAGTCGCCGTTCGTCTAAAAGAGTGAGTTGTTCGTACCTTCGACGGGTCCATTCCGCCTCAAGGACTTGACTCTCTAGTAGGATGCATAGAGAAGGGACCTCTAACTCTACCGGTTGAATCGCCTCCATACCGTATGCTAGGTAGAAGGGTGTGGCGCCTGTCGGTGTTTGAATGGAGGTTCGGTATCCCTAGAGTGCGAATGGGAGTTTGCTCGGCCAATCGCGGTAGTTGTCTTGCATTTTCTTGATAATGGTGACAAGAGTTTTGTTCGCTGCCTCCACCGCTCCGTTAGTTTGGGGTTGGTAGGGGGATGATCGATGTCGCTTGATCTTGTATTTGCCCAGCAAAGCTTAAGTTTCCGCCCGGAAGTGAGATCCTTGATCACTGATGATTTCATGGGGTACCCCATATCGGCAGATGATGTTGTTTTGAATGAACTTGGCCACTTGTTTGGCGGTCAAGACTGCATATGATTTTGCTTCTACCCATTTGGTAAAGTAGTCGATGGCGACGAGGACGAAGCAATGCCCCTTGGTGCCTATCGGGTTGACTTTCCCGATGGTGTCGATGCCCCAGGTTGAGAAAGGCCAGGGTGATGTCATGGTGTATAAAAGGGATGGTGGTATGTGTTGTATGTTGGCGAAGATTTGGCAATTGTGGCAATGTTTGACGTAGTTACGGCAATCGGCTTCCATGGTGGTCCAGTAGTAACCTAGCCGCATGATTTTCCGTGTGAGCATCATTGCACTCATGTGAGGGCCACATTCTCCGTCGTGAACCTCTCCCATGACTTTTTTGTCTTTGTGATGGTCAATGCAAGGGAGGAGAATTCCTTGGGGTGTACTGTTGTAGAGTTGATTTTGGTTTATCACGAATTGTGATGCAAGTAAACGGACGGATCTTTGTCCTCATTGATCAGAGTTGGGAGGGAATTCATTTTTGGTTTTGTAATTGAGGATGGCTTGGTACCAAGGTTCATCATGGCTTTCCTCGTCGTCGATAATGGCACAAATGTGAGCTGGCTCGCTCCTTCTCTCGACACATAGGGGCATTGATGTCATGTCGTCAGGTATGTTGACGAGCGCGGCAAGTTTTGCCAGGGCATCAGCAAATTGATTTTTCTTTCGTGGCAAGTGGAAGTAGTCGACTTGGTCGAAGAACTCGGCCTCTTGATTGATCTTTGATCGGTAGGGAGCTAAGCTGTTAGATCGGATTTTCCATGATCCAGACACCTGATTGATGATGAGCGAGGAATTGCCGTGGACCCTCAGTCTCTTGATGCCAAGTGTGATGGCTGCTTGTAGGCCGATGAGGCATGCTTCATATTCAGCGGCGTTGTTGGTGACGGCGAAGTCTAGCTTGACCGAGATTGGAACATGTTCTCCCTCTGGTGATATTCGATGGATTCCTACCCCGAAGCCTCTTAGATTAGATGCACCATCAAAGTATAGGTCCCATGCGTCGGAGTCGGCACAAAGGATGTCTTCGTCAAGAAGTGACCATGTGTCGGTCGTTGGATCCTCGTTGACGGGATTTTCTGCTAGGAAATCAGCGACTACTCTTCCCATGATAACCTTGAGGGGTACGAACTTGAGATCAAACTCAGACAGCATCAATGTCCACCTAGACAGCCTTCCGTTTAGTACGGGTTTTTCGAAGATGTATTTAACCGGGTCCATCTTGGAATAGATGTGGACCGTGTGGCTGAGCATGTAATGTACTTAGCTTCTTTCTTGACCATACTAGGGCAAGGCATGTCTTTTCCAGTTGGGTATACCTTGTCTCGTACTCAATGAACTTTTTGCTGATGTAGTAGATGGCTCGCTCTTTGTTGCCAACTGTTTGTGCTAGCATTTGTCCTATGGCTGTGTTGGTAACAGTCAGGCAAAGGGATAGAGGAATCCCCAGTTGAGGTGGCATGAGGACAGGAGGTTTGGGTAGGATTTTCTTTATCCTGTCGAAGGCCTTCTGACAGTCGTCGTCCCAATCGGTGTGATCGGAAGCTCGAAGCTTCTTGAATATTGGTTCACAAATCATAGTGAGCTTGGCAATGAACCGACTGATGTATTGGACCTGACCGAGAAATCCCCGAATCTCCTTCTCGTTCCTAGGCCGAGGCATTTGTTGAAGGGCTTTGATTTTGGTTGGATCAATCTCAATGCCTCTCTTACTGACGACATGTCCCAAGAGTTTTCCGGAGGTGACCCCGAATGCACACTTCTGAGGATTTAGTCTCATGTTATATTTCCGCACACGAACGAAGAATTTCCGGAGGGCACTGATGTGGCCGTCCCGTTCATTTGATTCGACAATCATGTCATCGACATATACCTCTACCTCCTTGTGCATCATATCATGCAGGAGAGTGGTAGCGGTTCTCTAATAGGTTGCTCCGGCGTTGATGAGGCCGAAAGGCATGACCGTGTAGCAATATGTACCCCACTGCGTAGTGAACGCAGTCTTGTGCATGTCTTCTTCAGCCATTTTAATCTGGTTTTACCCAGCATACCCGTCCATGACGGATATGAGAGCATGCTCGGCGGTATTGTCTACAAGAATGTCAACATGTGGCAAGGGGAAGTCGTCCTTTGGACTCGCCTTGTTCAGATCCCTGAAGTCGACGCAAACCCGAATTCTTCCGTCTTTCTTTGGTACCGGCACAATGTTGGCCACCCAATCCGAGTATTCAGACACCTTGATGAACCCAGCCTTGAACTGTTTGTCTACTTCTTCTTTGATTTTTAGGGCCCACTCAGGACGCATCCGGCGTAGTTTCTGCTTCACAAGTTTAGCCCCGGGTTTAATGGGTATTCGGTGCTCCGCAATTTCCCTGTCAATCCCAGGCATCTCTCTGTAAGACCAGGCGAACACGTCCTTGTATTCGTGGAGGAGGTCAACGAACTGCTGTCTTTCCGAGGGGTTCAGGGTTGTCCCTATCCTAAGTTCTTGAGGTGTATTGTCGGCTCCTACGTTAATAGGTTCGGTCTCCTCAATGATGGGGGTTCTGGTTTCCCGTTTGTCAAGTTCTTTGGCTAAGTGAGGTGGGTAGTCACTCAAGTCAAATTCCTCATAGTCATTCAGAATTGCATTGCAGTTAAATTGAGACGAGTCATAAGCAAACTTAGCGTTCATTAAGTTGACACGAGCGAAAAGCTTGGACAGGACAGACATCTCGTGGTCAGTCAGAGGCGACACAACAGAGGAAGTGGCCCCTGGAACAGACTCCAGGTTGTCACCTTTCATGGGAGTGGGGCTGACCCTAGTAGACTCAGCCTCTGAATCAGCCACGACTTTGTTATAAAATAGTGGGAAGGGGACCTTGACTGGGACATCAGGAGTGTTAGGAGTTATGACAGACTCAGACTCAGACTCAGACTCAGACTCAGTCTCTGATCCTCCTTCACTTCCCTCCTTGAACATAGGGCCTTGTCCAGTTGTTATCTTGAGAATGCGGCCCTGGCGATCGGTCCACTTGACGGTCTTCCTCCAGCCCTGGGTGGCTTTCTCCGGGTAAGTATCGAAAATCAAGACGGTTGGATCAAATTGATTGTCTTTCAGGGTGATGTTTATGATGTCCTCATAGTCGAGGTGTTTGATGTTATCTTCCCCAAACAGGAGTGTGACAGCTTGTCCGTCAAGGCATGGTGACGGCTTGGACTCAGTTGATGCAGCTTCGATGTTGTCGGGGATAAAGTAGCAGTCCTAGAAGACTTCCACTCCCGGGTACCTAGCCTTCACCACAGACACATAGATTGGTTCCGGAAAACCGTGGTAGAGCTCGGTCTCTCCCTCAGGGACAAAGTATCCGTTGAGAGTCAGGTGGTAGGGATGGAGGATAACCTCGTGCTTCTTGCGTTTTCGGACTAGGAGGTTCATCTCCTGGATATCTTCGTTGGTAGGCTCGTATCCCAGTCCAAAGGTAATGTTGAGGACCTTAGCCTATTTCAAAGGAGGCAACGGGTCCTTCAGTGGATTGAGCGGCAAACCCGGGAAATAACCCTGACGCATCATAATACGGTTGACCGTGAGGTTGGTGAACGGGTCACAATCAGAGGGCGTCAATTCATCAGTTATGGCGTTCACGGCTTGGAAACCCCACATTTCATTGTCGTCCTCCTCAATGGCTTGGGAGGCTATCCCCTTTCTCATGATTGCCTTGATCGGGGAAGCGGGAATCGTGATCATTTTCCCGTTGAAGGGGACCCTGATTTTCTGGTGGAGAGTTGAGGTGACCGCCTTGACGGCGTGAATCCAGGGACGTCCCAGGAGCATGTTGAAGGACGCGTCGATGTCGACCACTTGAAAACTGGTTGGTCTTTCTAGTGCTCCAGTTGCGACGGTCAAAGTGACTAGCCCAGCGACCTTGCGACGAGTGCCGTCGTAGGTGCGTACTCCTTGATTTGTTGGGATCAAATCAGATTCCTTGATACCCAGCCTGTGGGCAGTTTTGAGAGGAATGACATTCACGGCGGAACCGTTATCTACGAGGACCATGGGTATATTTTTCTGGAGGCATTGTACGGTGATATACAGGGCTAGGTTATGATTGGCTCCGAACGGGGGGATATCCTCGTCGGAGAAGACGACTGGGTTGTTTCGATCAGACGCGTCACTCATCATGTGTGCCACTATTTCTTCTGGGGAAGAGGTGGAGGGCACGGTTAATTTGTGGGAATAATCTGTATACTTCCCTTATTATTAAGGATTATAACGAATTTATAAAGATGATTACTAGTCATAAATGAAAATTACATAAACAAAATAGAGAGATTGTGAAATCAACCTTCGGTCCTAGCAAAATCGGCCTAATAACAATATCGCAATGATATTCACCTATCAGTTGCACCCAAGATGATATAAGATATGCCCTTTTCTTCTTGCTAGAATCGATCCCCAATTTTCTGTAAATTATTTAGGTTTTTGTGTTTTTCTTTGATGAGAGGAGGCTAGGTTAGAATTAGGGTAGTAGAAAAATGATCTCCCTACTCCTCTTATTCTAACCGAAAAAGAGAAGTCCAGGGGAGATATTTTCTCCCTAATTTCGGCCCATATAACCGAAAATAAGAGAGATTAATTTCTCTTTTTTTCGGTTTTTCTACTTACTAAAATAAGGAGATTAAATCTTCTTATTTTGGTAGTATACAAAATGTATAAAATGTATTATTTATAAATTGTCATTTATATAATTCCGTATTAATAAGTCTACACACAACAGCTTGCAGTGGATTTATTAATGCCGGTCTGTGACAATATCGTATAATATATACTTTAATTATAAATAACGCATATTTATAATTAGCTTATTAAATATAACCGATTATATTTAATTACGAATTAACATATTAATTCGTCCAAGCTAACATTATATACATTAATTAAATATAACTTATATATTCAATTTACGAATTGACAGTTAATTCGTCTCAGCTAATATTATTTAATCGGCATTAAATAATCGTCTCATCAACACATTGACTAACTGTTTAGTCATATATGGCATCAATGTGATTAGATATCCATAATCACATCTCTCAAACACATCCTTTAGGTGTGACTTTTAGGGACCAGTTGATTACCGCCATCAGTATGATAATAACGTCAAACTTTCTAGCAAGCCAACCGTTATTAAGTAATCGTTAATCAACTGATAAAATACGAAGTATACCCTTGTGAACCTATAAGAGATTTATAAATATTATCACACTAATTTGTGGAGGACACAAGCTCCAACAAACTCCCACTTATCCTCACAAGTGTATGTGCGATAACCCATTCTCATATCCTAAAATTTCTCCCACTCAATATAAAATAATTTGCAAAATCCGTATTCACAAAGGTCGTATTTTACAAGTGATCTGTATCAAGAGTGGTTTCCCCGACTAGAGAGTAACTTAACTGATAAACGAATCATCATTCGAGCATGGCCATGCATTTCAGTTACTACTCCTCGAGTGGCCCTGAGAAATAACTATACCTGATAAGGGTTGGATATTTTCCTCAACTCGAATCCTGCAGATGTGAGCACAGTATGAAATGACTCAGAAAAAATCTACTTAGTCTCCAGTTACGGCAAACCATGAGAAAGAAACCAAAGTCACCCAAAAACTGCCTTAATCTCAAGAGACAGTCGATTGTCAAAAGAATCGACTCTAGGAACACAATGGATGTCCTATCCACGACCAGACACCGAATGTTTTTAAACATTTAGGACTCCATTACGTTGTCACAAAAAAACATTTGTCCTACGAGGTATCGTTATAATCTCGCATCTGTGATCGATCAGTCAACCGTTTGACTTATGGCTAGTTGAACCCACCATCAATCGACTGCACAATATAATAGCCAGAGTTATCAGGTCATTAAGGCGATTACGGACCAAAACAAATATAATGTAATTCAGTTCACTTTGTGGCGTTCAATGTTGTCGGTACAATCCACATGAAAAACAAAATATTATAAAAACGATGAAGTTATAAATAGTGTATGAAAAAGATAATGTATCAAATCTATAATCAACTACTACAACTCAGGAACACGTTTAATTCCCATGGAAATAACGTGCCCTTCATGCTTATCAAAATTCAACGGTTTAGTGAGAGGATCCGCGATGTTGTCATCCGAAGCTATCTTGTCAATCACTATCTCTCCTTGCTCCACGTAATCACGGATCAGGTGAGCTTTCCGATGTACATGTCTAGATTTGTTGCTAGACTTTGGCTCCTTAGCCTGGAAGATGGCACCTCTATTGTCACAATAGATGGTGATCGGGTCATTCGAACTAGGAACTATCGTAAGTCCTTGTAAGAATTGACGCATCCATATAGCTTCCTTAGCTGCTTCCGAAGCGGCATAGTACTCGAATTCAGTAGTAGAATCTGCTACAACACTCTGTTTGGAACTCTTCCAGCTGACCGCAGCACCATTAAGAGTAAAGACGAACCCGGACTGAGATTTTGAGTCATCTCGATCCGTTTAGAAGCTAGCATCTGCGTAACCGATTGCGTATAGCTTAGTATCGCCTTCATAAGTCAATACCCTATCCTTAGTCCTCTGTAGGTACTTGAGGATGTTTTTAACAGCTATCCAGTGTGTTTCACCTGGATTCGTTTGGTACCGACTCGTCATACTCAATGCATATGCCACGTCTGGACGTGTGCATACCATGGCATACATGATTGATCCTATTACAGATGCATAAGGAACACGACTCATGCGCTCAATTCCTTCAGGCATCGTGGGTGACTCAGACTTGCTCAACTGCATCCCAGCCGTCATTGGAAGGTTCCCCTTCTTGGAGTTGGTCATGCTGAACCTCTTAAGAATCTTATCCAAATAAGACTCATGACTCAGTGATCACGTCCGTCGTGATCTATCTCGGTAGATACGGATTCCCAATATGCGTTGTGCCTCACCCAGATCTTTCATCTGGAAATGGTTCTTCAACCATCCTTTAACCGAAGATAAGAGAGGAATGTCATTCCCAATCAAGAGTATGTCATCGACATACAATATCAAGAAAACAATCTTGCTCCCACTCGACTTGATATATAAGCATGGTTCCTCGACCGATCGAGTGAAACCATACTCTTTTATCACCTGGTTGAAACGATGATTCCAACTCCGAGAAGCTTGCATAAGTCCATAAATGGAACGCTTAAGCTTGCATACTTTCTTAGGATGTTCAGGATCTATGAAACCTTCGGGTTGCACCATGTAGAACTCTTCCTCCAAATAACCGTTTAAGAAGGCGGTTTTTACATCCATTTGCCAAGTTTCATAGTCACGAAAAGCAGTAATCGCTAAGATTATCCGAATGGAACGTAGCATGACTACAGGTGCAAAAATCTCATCATAATGCAATCTGTGCACTTGAGTGAAACCTTTTGCCACTAGTCGTGCCTTATAGGTATCTGGTTGCGCGTCTACAGAATGCTTTATTTTGTAAAGCCATTTGCACTGTAGAGGTTTTACCTTATTAGGTAAACCAACAAGATCCCATACGTCATTCTCATACATGGAGTCCATCTCGGATTGCATGGCTCCAAGCCATAGCTTTGAGTCAGAACAGGCCATAGCACCTTTATAGGTAGCGGGTTCATTACTCTCTAGGAGTAAAACGTCATTTTCCTCGACCATACCAATGTATCTGTCCGGAGGATTAGAGACTCTACTCGACCTCCTAGGTTCCTCAGGAATATTAACCGTATCATCAGTTGGAGGAACTACTTCCTCCATTTGTTCCTCAGTTGTTGGTTCTGTAATCTCCGATGGCTTGAAAGTTATATTACTTGTCTTGTTCTCGAGAAATTCTTTCTCTAAGAACGTCGCACTAGCCGCAACAAAAACTCGATGTTCGGTAGGCGAATAGAAGTAATGACCAAAAGTTCGTTTTGGATAACCTATAAAGTATGTCTTGACCGATCGCTGGCCGAGCTTATCCTCGTGTCTCCACTTGACATAAACCTCGCAGCCCCAAACCCGAATAAAGGACAAGTTGGGGACTGTTCCCCTCCACATTTCATATGGAGTCTTTTCAACAGCTTTAGTCGGACTTCGGTTAAGTATAAGAGCAGCTGACAAAAGTGCAAAACCCCATAATGAATCAGGCACTACCATGTGACTCATCATGGATCGAACCATATCAAGTAAGGTTCGATTTCTCCGTTCGGATACACCATTTAATTGAGGTGTTCCAGGTGGAGTTAACTGCAAAATGATTCCACAGTCTTTAAGATGTTGATCAAACTCATTTGAAAGATATTCGCCACCCCGATCTGAACGGAGTGCTTTAACCTTTCTACCCAGTTGGTTCTCAACCCTGTTCTGGTATTCCTTAAATTTCTCAAAGGACTCACTTTTATGCTTCATTAAGTAGACATATCCGTATCTACTCAACTCGTCCGTGAAAGTGATAAAATATCTATAGCCATCTCTAGCGGTAATTGACATAGGTCCACAAACATCAGTATGTATGAGTCCTAATAGGTCACTAGCGCGCATTCCAACACCTTTGAAGGAAATTTGAGTCATTTTGCCGATGAGACATGATTCACACGTGCCATATGTAGAAAAATCTAATGCGGGAATAGTCCCATTATCGACGAGTTTCTTTACACGTTTTTCATTTATGTGTCCCATTCGACAATGCCATAGATAGGTTTGATCTTTGTCACCAACCTTTAATTTCTTATTATTCACGTGTAATACTTCCGTGGTTTGATCTAAGATGTAAATTCCATTCATGGAAACTGCTTTGCCATAAATCATTTCATTGAAAGATAAAATACAGCTATTATCCTTTTTTAAAAATGAAAAACCGTCTTTATCAAGTACGGAAACTGAAATAATGTTCTTAGACAAACTGGGTACATAGTAACAGTTACTTAAAAATAACTCAAAACCACTAGGGAGTTGGATTACATATGTTCCCTTCGAGACTGCAGCAACTCTAGCTCCATTCCCGACTCGCAGGTCCACATCACCCTTTCCGAGAGGTGTGATGTTTCTTAGGCCCTGCAAATGATTACACAGATGAGAACCACAACCAGTATCAAGTACCCAAGTTCCGAAACTTGCATGGTTAATATAAATCATATGAATATAAGATGACATACCAACAGGAACGACGCGGCCTGATTTTATGTCCTCACGGTACACGGGACAGTTCCTCCTCCAATGTCCAGTCTTGTGACAATGGTGGCACTCAATGTCACCGCCCTTGCTCTTTGCCTTGCCCTGTGAGCCACTAGTCTCACCAGGCCCACTCTTACCATTTCCTGGCTTTTTAAACTTTGGCTTACCTACAGTTAGGTCGTCTGGAGCTTTGCCCTTACCTTTATTCTTGTTGGAAATCGTGAGAACATCCTGCTTCATGCTCCCACTCAATCTCATATCCTTCTCGGTCTGTACGAGAAGTGAGTGTAGCTCATGAGGACTTTTCTTTAAGTCATTCATGTAATAGTTCGGCCTGAAAAGGGCAAAACCATCGGGAAGAGAATGAAGCATTCGGTCAATGACTATGCTCTCACTGATTTTGCAATCAAGTGCCTCCAATTTCTCGACATTCTCAATCATGTTAAGAATGTGTGGGCTAACCGGTTGGCCCTTTTGGAGTTTCGCATCAAAGAAGCGACATGTATGATCATAAGTAACGATTCTCAGTGCTTTTGAGAACTCGTTAGTGAGCGTGGTGAAAATCTTGTTTGCACCTTGGGCAATGAAGCGTCTCTGCAAATTGGTTTCCATTGCAAAGATGAGTACGTTCTTTATCGCACCCGCTTCCATGACGAAATCACTATAAGCAAGTGACTCGTTAACTCCCGCATTGGGGCCTGGGTTTACCGGTATTGGCTCAGTTAAGTACTTGAGCTTACCGTCAGCAATGACAGCATTCCGTAGTGCTCCCTCCCTATCCGCAAAGTTGGACCCACCATTCTTCAGTCGTGTGAACTGATTCATGTTGTCCATAAAAACTTTAAGCCAGGGCTCGCGTCCAAGTGTGGCACTCGGCTTTGGGATTTCGTTATTTCCAACCATTTGTTGTAACAGTATTATCAAAATAAACGTATTCTACACTGCGAAAAGAAGAATAAAAATAATAAGCATATGTATCGTTTTGATTTTAAGTCTTAATGCAAAACTGTTATAAGCGAAGACTCATGCATTTATACAATTGACCTCCCTCAAGAATTATATAAATGATCCCAAGACTCAATTATCCGTAAATTGATAAGCCAACCTTTTGGCTAATTCTAGTATTAGAATTCTTGGTCGATAAATTTCTCTAAATTATATCTTTAGTCCATCATAATCACGAGAAACTCTTCGGACTATAATGTTGAGATAAACTAAGTCAACACAAACTACTTACCCAACGTAGAAGGGGTCATATTATGCCTACCGACAAAGAAGGGATTCATAGTTGTTTGCCCTTATAAAGACTACTCTCAATTTCCGTTTTAGAGAAAGATCCCATCAACTTTATTTTAATTCATTTTAAGTGAACTAATATCTAGCATGCGTGAATGAATAAACTAAGGTCATGTCTTAAACTGAGTGACATCTGTATGTCTATGAAACTAACATACAATCTATATGAGTCAATTTTCATGCATTTTAGTAGGTGGTTTGGTTTTGGGCGAAATATGATGTATAAACTATCATGTGAAAGAAAAGCAATAGGAACGAAAACGTAAAAATAATAAAAGGTCCTAGTGTGGCCTATCTATTAAAATGAACATAAATACAACTTTGGAATCCATCCTTGGGCCCGAGAAGCTTGTCTTGATGTTCCAACTTGATCCATGTAGCGGGAGTGAGCTCCAATCTCCATCTTTAGTCTTCTCAAAAATACAATTTAAAATTACATAATAAACCTATTTACATTCTAATTTCAAAACCGTAATAAATAAAGAAAACCAAACGGAGATACGAGATCTCAAATTACATTAAAAATTATGTTTCCATCATTACGAAAACATAATTTGACTAAGGCCACACTAGGTATTACAAATTACAACCGATTGCAAAAATATGTAAATAAATTCATTCAACGATTCATTCAACAACAAAAAATGCATCAACTAAATAAAAAATTAAACATGCAAGACATATATAATTCTTTAATTATGTAGCTTAATTTCCCAAACCACCTATTTAATTGATCAAATTAAGTGACAATTCCTCAATTACTCACTATAAATTTAATCTTAATTCACATTAAACTTGTAATATGAATTTAATCCAACATTATTTTAAACTTCTTTAAAATAATTAGGTATCTTATGATTGTGAACTTCTTCACAACAATTAATCATACATTATAAATTTAATGTATAATCAAAATTGGCCAAAACAAACAACAACAAAAAATCCTTTTTTTTATGTGGGTCTAGGCAAAAACAGGAAAACAAAAAAAAAACCAGTTTTTTTTTCTTTCTTTGCTCTCGGCTGTAATTTAAAAAAAAAAAAAAAACAAAACATCCCTTATTTTTTTCATTTTGGCAATTCGTCAAAAAAACAGGAAAAAAAATTTCTTTCCTTTTTTTCTTTCTCGGCATTTCAGAAAAAAAACAAACAGAAAAAAAACAGAATTTTTTTTTTCCTTTATGCTCTCGGCAAACCCTAAAAAACCGTCCCGTTTTTGTTCTTTTTTGCGGCAAAAAACTTAGGATGAACAAAATTGTTTATAGTTGCTATTAGAACAAGATTAGCATATGAATTAATGAAACATGATTAACCGTATATGCCAAAAACTATATAGCAAAAACAAATTCTATATCATCAACATGACGATTCCATTTACATTTTAACTTAATCTTCATTAAATCAAACATCTACCAATTCTTCATATAATTATTTTAACCGATTAAAACAACAATATGAAAAATAAAAATGGAAATATAGCATCAAAAACAAGAACAAAACCAGCTGGGAAAAAAATTTTCAATTCGGCATAAAAAAATTTTCAACCGTGTGTTTTTTTTTTTCGATTCAATAACCCTTTGTTTAAATTCATTTTATGAAAATCATCAAAAATAAAATTCGTGGCCTTGGCTCGGATACCACTTGTGGGAATAATCTGTATACTTCCCTTATTATTAAGGATTATAACAAATTTATAAAGATGATTACTAGTCATAAATGAAAATTACATAAACAAAAAAGAGAGATTATGAAATCAACCTTCGGTCCTAGCAAAATCGGCCTAAGAACAATATCGCAATGATATTCACCTATCAGTTGCACCCAAGATGATATGAGATATGCCCTTTTCTTCTTGCTAGAATCGATCCCCAATTTTCTGTAAATTATTTAGGGTTTTGTGTTTTTCTTTGATGAGAGGAGGCCAGGTTAGAATTAAGGTAGTAGAAAAATGATCTCCCTACTCCTCTTATTCTCACCGAAAAAGAGAAGTCCAGGGGAGATATTTTCTCCCTAATTTCGGCCCATAGAACCGAAAATAAGAGAGATTAATTTCTCTTTTTTTTCGATTTTTCTACTTAGTAAAATAAGGAGATTAAATCTTCTTATTTTGGTAGTACACAAAATGTATAAAATGTATTATTTATAAATTGTCATTTATATAATTCCGTATTAATAAGTCTACACACAACAGTTTGCAGTGGATTTATTAATGCCGGTTTGTGACAATATCGTATAATATATACTTTAATTATAAATATCGCATATTTATAATTAGCTTATTAAATATAACCGATTATATTTAATTACGAATTAACATATTAATTCGTCCAAGCTAACATTATATACATTAATTAAATATAACTTATTATATTCAATTTACGAATTAATTGATTAATTCGTCTCAGCTAATATTATTTAATCGGCATTAAATAATCGTCTCATCAACACGTTGACTAACTGTTTAGTCATATATGGCATCAATGTGATTACATATCCATAATCACATCTCTCAAACACATCCTTTAGGTGTGACTTTTAGGGACCAGTTGATTACCGCCATCAGTATGATAATAACGTCAAACTTTCTAGCAAGCTAACCGTTATTAAGTAATCGTTAATCAACTGATAAAATACGAAGTATACCCTTGTGAACCTATAAGAGATTTATAAATGTTATCACACTAATTTATGGAGGACACAAGCTCCAACATAATTTTCCCAAGGCATGTCGATGCTCAAAAGACGTTGCGATCAGTTGCCAAATTGAGATTTCGGCTTTTGCTTTCTGGAGCTGTTTCAGGATTGAGTTCTCGGGGGCCTTTGGTTGAGTGTCCACCTCTAGGACGATTTGGTCATTTGTTGTTGGAACGACCGTTGGATTGTTCGGATTCAGATAAGGACGTCCGGACCGATTGAGATGTCCGATTTCTTTTGCCCGCTTCTCCTTCCCTAGGATGTTATAAACATCCTCAACATCATCTGTCCATATGCCTTTAATTTTGGAGTCTCGAGGATACATTGGAGGGGTATTCCTCGGTGGGTAGTCTTGTGAGGAATACTTTTGTGAGGGTGGTTTTTGTGGGGGTGATTTTTATGGGGGTAGTTATTTTGAGGGTAGTTATTTTGAGGGTGATTTTCGTGGGGTCTATGCCAGAATGGTCGCGGGAGCAATCCATCCTGGGGTGGGTAGTTTTGAATGTTTGGGGAATTCTCCCTCGGATGCGGTGCTGATGGATTGAAGAGGAGTCGACGGTAGGTTTCGTCGAGTCGGGTGATTCTTTCAGAGAGGCTGGCTATAGCCTCCTCAACTTGCTGAAACATAGTGAGCATAATGGCAGCACTAAACACAAACACTCCGTCTGAAGGATCTTTTTCCAAAGCATTTACCTCGTCATCAACTGGCAGGATGAGGTGAGAGCAGTCTAGGGTCGGCTCATCGTCAGAGATGGCGTGAATTCCCAGGGGATTCGTTTTTTTGTTCGGTTTATTTAGTGGGGGTAAAGGCAAATCTCCTTTCTCGATCATGTCTTGAATGAGGTGCTTGAGTTTGAAGCAAGTTTCGGTATCATGCCCTTTCCCTAGATGATACTCACAGTAAGCATTGGGGTTCCAGAACCGGGACTTCTTGGCATCGATCGGATCCGGGGTGGGTCCGATCGGTTGTAACTTCCCCTGGTCCGTGAGTCTTTTCAGGGCACTTGCATAAATCGACCCTATGTTGGTAAACACTCTCTGGGGGCGTTCGGTTTTCTTCGTAGGTGGTTCAACGAGGTTAACCTCATCAATCTTGTTTGTCTGGCCGTAAGGGCGAGATCCGGTTGAGGTGGATCCCTGATAACCTCTGCCAGTGGTCTTTGCTAAGACACCCTTTCGGAGGTCGTCCTCAATGCGCGTCCCCAGAATCTGCAAATCTTGGAAGGTCTTGATGTTCTGATATCTCAGTAGGTTGGCATAAACTGGGCGGAGATTGTTGACAAAACTTTCCACCAGAGTTGATTCACTCGGCTTACTGACCAATTGAGTACTCACCCTCCTCCAATGGGTTAGGAACTCAGTGAACCCTTCCTTGTCGTTCTGGGTTAGCACTTCGAGAGTATGGGTGTTGGCCTGGATCTCGACATTGTCGGCATACTGTTTGGCAAACTTAACTGCGATCTCATCCCAAGTAGTAAGGTTTTTCGGATCAAGGGAGTAGTACCATTGGCGAGGAATCGGCTCCAAAGAGGATGGGAAGATCCGGGTAAAACGTTCATGTTTGACCCCTTTAATGGCCATGTAGTCCGTAAAAGCACGGATATGGTTGAGTGGGTCTTCCACTCCTTTGAACTTAGGCACATCAGTCAGGGTGAAGTTTTCAGGTAACTGGTCCCCAACAGGTTCGAACCTTTGGTTGTTCTCAAGATGGATATTGTTACCCCGGGCTAGGAGCTGCTCTTCCAAGAGCTTCAACCTCTTCTCAGTTTCAGTCAGAGGTGGGGTATTGTGTTCCCTAGTTTCCTTGTTCTCCAGGGCGTCGATACGGGTCTCGATGCGATCCAGGCTGACCTTAAGAGCGGTAAGCAGGCTGGCTAGCTGATCAGTTGTGACATCTCTGTTGTTATCATTGTTGTTGTTGGACGAAGCTGAAGACGGGGCCATGGCTATGAGGCAGAAAAACGGCTCACATTACAACTCAATCCGACACGGTTCCAAGTCTGAACGTAGACAACACAAAGGACGGGACAAAGATCAGACTCATAATGACGGGGCGACCGTGTGTGGTCCCTCAGTGCTGACTCGATTTATGACGTGACGGTGTTTGACCAAACCTTTGACACGAGTCCAACATGACGGCGTGACGCCATTGGATGGGTCTTGTTGTGAGACGACTCATAAGTAAAGACCCATAAGTACGTTTGCTTTGACTCGATAGACACGAGGCGGAATTGGAATGGTGGACTGAAGTTTTCGAAAATAGAAATTTTCATAAAGATTCATTTGTCGCTTTAATGGGCGGCTTCTGAAGATAGAGATCTCCGCAAGTTGATCAGTTGAAAGGGTTGTCTTAAGTTTATGTGCAAAAGACGGTTTGAGTTTGAGTCGGCTCGGAAAACAGTGCATTGTTTCCCAAGACGGTTTTTGAAATTCAAAATTGTATGTTTTGAAAATCGATTTTGAAATGTGTGAAGAGGTCTCGGGGACGGTGCATGGTCCTCGGGATCCCGAAAGTGTCTCGAGAAAAGGGCGTGTGCTTTTCTCGGGTTTTGAAAGAGCCATTGTCGACGCAAAACGGGTTAAAATCCGTGTCTAGACGCGAAGATTATAACGGCGTAAAAAGGTGATTGGAAATGGTTATACAAAATCGGGTTTAAAAATCGTCATTACGACGGCCTAGAAAGGCGTGTTGAAATGGTTATACAAAACCATGTTTGAAAATATTCATTACGACGGCCTAGAAAGGCGTGTTAAAATGGTTATACAAAACCGAGTTTGAAAATCGTCATGACGACGGCGTAGAAAGGCGTGTCATTTGAAATGCAACGGTCGGCGAAAGACCGAGGTTTGAAACGGCCATTATAACGGCGCAGAAAGGTGATTTTGAAAGATTGAAAATAACACGGAAGGACTTATGATCAAGTAGCACATAAGCACTCGCAGTTCATTATATTATGCATTATGCTGACATGGGTTTTGGCTTAAAAGGGTGGGTTACACACCAAGCAATCAAACCCCGATTTGCGAGAGGGATACCAATCCAAACAATATGTGTAAGGAGGGTGCCCTAGCCTCGTGCTCGAAAGTGATGAAAGCTCTTTGACGAAACAGAAATGTGTAACGTCAACAGTATGCTTGACTCAATCGGGATTCGAAACGCGGGGATGAGAAAACTCACGCCGACGAAACGAGCCAATTGGTCGAAAAGGGTTAGGTTGTGGGCCCGGACAAGGAACCCGACGATGACCGTAATATCAATTAATGCATTCTAACCAAGACCTCGTTCGAGTCTCACCATCTAGAGATAACAAAGACGCAAGTGTCCTAGTTTTCCCCAGCGGAGTCGCCAATCTGTTGACATGGCCCACCTGCAAGCCCACTTCGATCTGTGGCTATACAACGGTCTTTTTGAATGCCACGCTCGGCGGCGTAAAGATGCTTTCGACCGGATCATTTTAGATTGGTCGGTTTCGTCTCGGTTAGGGTCTCGAAACGATTAGAGATGTTCAGAGTCGCCACCAAGCATTTGTGGGATGCCTGGAACCAGTTCGAATTCCACTTTATACCTCGGTCAAATCGAAGCAGAAATCAGCGTTTGACATAGGTACTAAAGATAAGGAAATCATCCCTCTTTAGCATCCTATCTCTAGAATGACTCTCGTACGCCCTGGATAAGGTCGTCCACTATCCAAAGATTTTGAGTAAGAGGTGAAGGTACGTATTGGGAAGCCCTTTAATCAGACACCCAATCCCGCCCGCGTTAGCGACTTCTACTGATCGATCTTGGTTGGTTAAATGCAAAAGTTGATAAAACGGTTTAAATGCATGAATGCGCATCCAATAATTTAAACCTAACATGTGAGAGCTTTCTAAGTCGGTTTATTTAATCCAAGTATCAAGTATAAGATGTCCAGTTGGATTAATGGTTGATTTGCATGCAAGACGGAAATTAAACATCCATTTACCGTCTTAGGTTTAGGGTGCATAACATGATCCATTTGTCTTTGTAAGGCATTTTGCAAATATGGTTTAGGATAATCAAATAGTCATCTGATCCGTCTTATATCCGGGCTAACCGGAGTCGGGAGAATTCGGGTTTGCGTACCAAAGAAAGACGGGAGAATTCGGGTTTGCATCGACTTCATGGATCTGAACAAGGCGAGTCCTAAGGACGACTTCTCTTTGCCACATGTTGACATTCTGGTGGACAATACCGCCGAGCACTCCCTCCTATCATTCATGGACGGGTATGCTGGGTACAAGCGGATCAAAATAGCTGAGGAAGACATGCACAAGACTGCATTCACTACACAGTGGGGTACATATTGCTATACGGTCATGCCTTTCGGTCTCATCAATGCCGGAGCAACCTATCAAAGAACCGCTACCACTCTCCTACATGATATTATGCATAAGGAGGTAGAGGTATATGTCGATGAAATGATTGCCAAGTCAAGAGAACGGGAGGGCCACATCAACGCCTTCCCGAATTTATTCGCTCGTCTGCGGAAATATAACATGATACTAAATCCTCGGAAATGTGCATTCGGGGTCACCTCCGGAAAACTCTTGGGACATGTCGTCAGTAAAAGAGGCATTGAGATTGATCCAACCAAAATCAAAGCCCTTCAGCAAATGCCTCGGCCTAAGAATGAGAAGGAGATTCGAGGATTTTTCGGTCAGGTTCAATAGATCAGCCGCTTCATAGACAAGCTCGCCATTATTTGTGAACCGATCTTCAAGAAACATCGCACCTCCGATCACACCGATTGGGATGACGATTGTCAAAAGGCCTTCGACAAAATAAAGGAAATCCTATCCAAGCCTCCTGTCCTCATGCCACCTCAACAAGGGATCCCCTTATCCCTATACCTGACTGTCACCGACACAGCCATGGGAGCAACGCTAGCAGAAACAGTCGACGGCGAAGAACGAGCCATCTACTACACCAGCAAGAAGTTCATTGAGTATGAGATGAGGTACACCCAACTGGAAAAGACATGCCTTGCCCTAGTATGGTCAGCAAAGAAGCTGCGACATTAGATGCTCAGCTACATGGTTCACATCTATTCTAAGATGGACCCGGTCAAATACATCTTCGAAAAACCCGTACTAAACGGAAGGCTGTCTAGATGGACACTCATGCTTTCCGAGTTTGATCTCAATTTCCTGGCGGAGAATCCCATCAACGAGGATCCAACGACAGACAAATGGTCACTTCCTGACGAGGACATCCTTTATGCCGACACCGACGCATGGGACCTATACTTCGATGGTGCATCTAATTTGAGAGGCTTCGGGGTTGGAATCCTTCTGATATCGTCAGAGGGAGAACATGTTCCGATCTCGGTCAAACTAGACTTTGCCGTCACCAACAATGCCGCCGAATATGAAGCATGCCTCGTCGGCCTACAAGCAGCCATAACACTTGGCATCAAGAGACTGAGTGTCCACGGCGATTCCTCACTCATCATCAATCAGGTGTCCGGATCATGGAAAATCCGAAGTGACAGCTTAGCTGCCTACCGAGCGAAAATAAATCAAGAGGCCGAGTTCTTCGACCAAGTCGACTACTTCCGCTTGCCATGAGAGGAAAATCAATTTACTGATGCCCTGGCAAAACTTACCGCGCTCATCAACATACCTGACGACATGACATCGATGCCCCTATGTGTCGAGAGAAAGAGCGAGCTAGCTCACAGCTGTGCCATCAACAACGACGAGGAAAACCATGTCGAACCCTGGCACCAAGCCAACCTCAACTACAAAACAAAAAATGAATTCCCTCCTAACTCTGATCCAAGAGGACAAAGAGCCATCCGTTTACTTGCATCACAATTCGTGATAAACCAAGACCAATTATATAAAGGAACACCCCAAGATCATGTGGTTAGGCTATCGACCATCACAAAGCCAAAAAAGTCATGGGAGAGGTCCACGACGGAAAATGTGGCCCTCACATAAGCGCAATGATGCTGACCCGAAAGATCATGTGGTTAGGCTACTACTGGACCACCATGGAAGCCGATTGTCGTAACTACGTCAAACATTGCCACAATTGCCAAATCTTCGCCAACATACAACACATACCACCATCCCTTTTATACACCATGACATCACACTGACCTTTCTCAACCTGGGGCATCGACATCATCGGAAAAGTCAACCCGATAGGTGCTAAGGGGCATTGCTTTATCCTCGTCGCCATCGATTATTTCACCAAATGGGTAGAAGCGCAGTCATACGCAGTCTTGACCACCAAACAAGTGGCCAAGTTCATCCAAAATAACATCATCTGAAGATATAGGGTACCCCATGAAATAATCAGCGATCAAGGATCTCACTTCCGGGCGGAAACACAAGCCTTGCTGGACAAATAAAAGATCAAACGACATCTATCATCCCCTTATCGTCCCAAAACCAACGGAGCGGTGGAGGAAGCAAACAAAACTCTTGTCACCATTATCAAGAAAATGCAAGACAACTACAGCGATTGGCCGAGCAAATTCCCATTCGCACTCTGGTGATACCGAACCTTCATTTGAACACCGACAGGCGCCTGACCATTCTACCTAGCATACGGTATGGAGGCGGTTCACCCAGTAGTGTTAGAGGTCCCATCTCTACGCATCTTACTGGAGAGTCAAGTTCCTGAGGCGGAACGGACCCGTCGAAGGTACGAACAACTCACACTTCTAGACGAGCGGCGGCTCAATGCCTTGCACAACGTCCAGCTAAACCAACGACGTATACATGGAGCATTCAACAAGAAGGTTAAACCCATGAACATCAAGGAAGGCGACTTGGTCCTCAAGTCGGTTCAAGCATAGTTTCCCGTCGATCCGAGGGGGAAGTTCAAACCCAAGTGGGCCGGGGCATACCTGGTTAAGAAAATACTTTCGAGGGGCGCAGTGAGACTGAGTGACCTAGACGGGGAGGATTTTACAAACCCGACCAACCTAGACCAACTCAAAAAATACTACCCTTAAACCGTAGTAACCAACGACCACTACAAAAAGAAATAAAACAGGCGACTGATTTTGGCGACTAAAATCAGTCGCCAAAATCAATTTAGCGACTGACTTCAGTCGCCGAATTCCAGTCGCACACATTGGTCGCCTAATCTAATTTTAGAGACTAAAGCCGGTCGCCAAATTTGGCGACTGACATATCAGTCACTAAATGGGGAAATTAGCGACAGAAATGGCAGTCGCCAATTTGGCGACCGAAACAGGATAGTCGCCAAATTAGCGACTGATTTTCGGTCGCTAAATGGCTTTTCAGTCGCCAAATTTGGGTGATGTAGCCATTTTAAGTGAGGCTCTTTGGCGACTGATTTGTGGTCGCTAAATTGGAAATCGGTCGCTAAAGTTACTGATTGTTTTGGTGGTTTTTTCCGTTTTCATTGCTAGCCAAATATTTACAACCTGCATACAAACCGAAGTTCCACAACGCCATACATCCCAAACTTCAACACACACAACACCATACATTTCAAATTTCAACCCAACACCACACATTTTCCCAAACTTCATTTCATATATTGAAAATGAAATGTTTACAAGCTAATATATTCTAAAGTTCAAGTCTTAGTACATGCTAAATTAAACTTACTTAACTACTTGGAAGCCAACACCGGATCAACTCCCCCCTTGTGGACCTTGCGGATCAAAAGGATCGTAGTCGGGTCTAGGTCCGGGATTACAACCTTGCCACTAAGTCGATCTCCTACACGTGTTGTCATAGAAAGCCGGTGTTGAACTTACGATCCATACACGTGCCCTTTCTTGAAGCCTTTCACTAATTCAAACCATATGTCATTATCCGCTTTTTCTAGATTGGCGGCTTTTTCATGTTCAAATGCATCCTATAATATTAAACAAATCATTATAAGTTAATATGTTAACCAAAATAAGACATTAAAAAAGTGTAAATTAACAAAAATTAAGTGTTAGGGAAAACTTACATATAATTTCTTTTCTTGGCTTAGTCCAACTCCTAATACCTTTGTGGTCAACCCTGGAATGCGTGTCCAGAAACAGTTTCGGTACCGTCGTAACCGGTTTTGACTTCTTCTTTCCTTTCTGAATGAAAAATTGTGGGATTTATCTGCATGCATCCCTTTAACTTTAAGGATTATAACGAATTTATTGTGATGATAACTAGTCATAAAATAAATTGCATAAACGAAATCGTAAAGGATTAAGAAATCAACCTTCGGTCCTAGAAAATTCGGCCTAAGAACAATATCGCAATGATATTCGCCTATTAGTTGCACCCAATATTTTCCGAGAACTGCCCCTCAAATTGCTAGAATGAGATCCCCAATTTTCTGTAAAATATTTAAGGTTTTGTGTGTGTGAATTTTGATGAGAGAAATGCTGAAAAATTAGGTTAAGAAAATAATCTCCTTCCCCTCTTATTATAACCGAAATAAGAGAAGTCAAAGGGAGATTTTTTCTCTCCTTAATTTCGGAAATTCCAACCGAAAATAAGAGAAGTATATTCCTCGTATTTTTCGGTTTATCCACCTACCAAAATGATGATTAAATCTTCTTATTTTGGTAGTATACAATATGTATATAAAGTGTATAATTATATTGTCATTTATTTAATCCGTATTAATCAGTCTACACACAACAGCTTGCAATCAACTTATTAATGTCGGCCAGTAATAGCTTATTATGACAATATCGTATAATATATACTTTAATTATAAATTTCATATATTTACAATTTGCTAATTAAATATAACCGATTACATTTAATTACGAATTAACATATTAATTCGTCCAAACTAACATTATATACATTAATAAAATATAACTTATTATATTCAATTTACGAATTAACAGTTAATTCGTCTTAGCTAATATTTTTTAATCGGCATTAAATAATCGTCTCATCAACACGTTGACTAACTGTTTAGTCATATAAGGCATCAATGTGATTACATTTCCATAATCACATTTCTCAAACACATCTTTTAGGTGTGACTTTTACGGTCCAGTTGATCACCGCCATCTGTATGATAATAACGTCAAACTTTCTAGGAAGCCAACCGTTATTAGGTAGTGTATGTGCGATAACCGATCCTCATATCCTAAAATTTCTCCCACTCAATGTAAAACAATTTGCAAAATCCGTATTCACAAAGGTCGTATTTTATAAGTGATCTGTATCAAGAGTGGTTTCCCCGACTACAGAGTAACTTAACTGATAAACGAATCATCATTCGAGCATGGCCATGCATTTCAGTTACAACTCCTCGAGTGGCCCTGATAAATAACTATACCTGATAAAGGTTGGATATTTTCCTCAACTCGAATCCTGTAGATGTAAGCACAGTATGAAATGACCCCAGAAAAAATCTACTTAGCCTCCAGTTACGGCAGACCGTGAGAAAGAAACCAAAGTTACCCAAAAACTGCCTTAATCTCAAGAGACAGTAGATAGTCAAAAGAATCGACTCTAGGAACACAATGGATGTCCTATCCACAACCTGGCACCGGATGTTTTTAAACATTTAGGACTCCATTACGTTGTCACAAAAATTTGTCCTACGAGGTATCGTTATAATCTCGCATCTGTGATCGATCAGTCAACCGTTTGACTTATGGCTCGTTGAACCCACCATCAATCGACTGCACAATATAATAGCCAGAGTTATCAGCTCATTGAGGCGATTACGGACCAAACAAATATAATGTAATTCAGTTCACTTTGTGGCGTTCAATGTTGTCAGTACAATCCACATGAAAAACAAAATGTTATAAAAACGATGAAGTTATAAATGGTGTATGAAAAAGATAACGTATCGAATTCATAATCAACTACTATAACTCAGGTACACGTTTAATTCTCATGGAAATAACGTGCCCTCCATGCTTATCATATTTCAATGGCTCAGTAGTAGAATCTGCTACAACATCCTGTTTGGAACTCTTCCATCTGACCGCAGCACCATTAAGAGTGAAGACGCACCATCTGCGTAACCGATTGCGCATAGCTTAGTATCACCTCCATAAGTCAATACCCTATCCTTAGTCCTCCGTAGGTACTGGAGGATGTTTTTCACAGCTATCCAGTGTGTTTCACCTGGATTCTTTTGGTACCGACTCGTCATACTCAATGCATATGTCACGTCTCGACGTGTACATATCATGGCATACATGATTGATCCTATTGCAGATGCATAAAGAACACGACTCATGCGCTCAATCCCTTCAGGCGTCGTGGGTGACTGAGACTTGCTCAACTGCATCCCAGACGTCATTGGAAGGTTCCCCTTATTGGAGTTGGTCATGCTGAACCTCTCAAGAATCTTATCCAAATAAGACTCCTAACTAAGTGATAACGTCCATCGTCATCTATCTCGGTAGATACGTGTGGGGTAATATCCGTATAAAACCCTTTAATTATAGGACTATAACATAAATTGAATATGCGATTTATTGTCATAAACGAAAAACAACAAAGAAACGATAAAGCATAAGAAATAACCTCGGGTCCTTTGAGATGCGGCCTAAGAACAGAAATCAAAGTAGATTTCCTCCTAATCGATACACCCAAGACCGTCTGAGACTATGCCCTTGTGCTAGAAATGTATTCTCTAATTGCCTTGTAATATTGAGAGAATTGTTGTGAATTTTTACGATGTGAGATCTAGAAATTTCAGAGGAAAAATGCCTCCAAAACCCTAATGATTTTGCAAATGAAAAATGATTAGGTTACAAAAGAGAGAGAGCCTCTCTTTTGTTTGCTCCATTCGGCCAAACCGTGAGCCCTCATGGGAAGTGGGCTTCCACTTCCTCTTAATTTTAACTCGTGGTCTGGCTCGAAAAATGCTAAATGTATATGACGCGGTTTCATTATAAATCGTCATCGGTTATCGGTTATTAAAGCATCAACTAATAACACGGATTAGTTGAAATATTAATACATGCCCGACAAAGACAATATTGTATAATTAATTCAATATACATCAATTAAATATAATCGTTTATATTTAATTTACGAATTAACCGCTTAATTCGTCTTAGCCATTATTATTTAATCCGTATTAAATAATCATCTCAACATCGCGTTTGACTAATTATTAGTCAATGACTCCGACTAACTGCTTAGTCAACTTTGGCATCAACATGACTGTATTTTCATACCGTCACATCTCTCAAACGTATCCTATAGGTGTGAATTTTAGGGACCAGTTGATCACCGCCATCTGTATGACAATAACGTCAAACTTATCTAGCAAGCCAACCGTTATTGATAAACGTGGACCAACTAATAATAATACAAAAGTATACCCTTTGATCCTTTTAGAGATTTAAATGTTATTGCACTAACTGTAGAGGACACCAGCCCCAACAAGCTCCCACTTGTTCGTACAAGTGTTTGTGTAATAACGTTATCCGCACTAACTGGAGGACACAGCTCCAACAAACTCCCACTTGTCCGTACAAGTGTATGTGCGATAACCGATTCTCATATTCATTTAAAATTTCTCCCACTCAATGTAAAACAATTTGCAGATCCGGATCCGCAAAGGTCGTATTTTTACAATCGACCAGTATCAAGAGTGGTTTCCCGACTAGAGAGTAACTTAACCGATAAAACGAATTCGTATTCGAGCATGGCCATGCATTTCGATTCTGACTCCTCGAGTGGCCCCGAGAAATATCGAGTACCTGATAAAGGCTGAATATTTCCTTCAACTTGACTCCTTCCGAACTAAGCACAGCATGAAATGACCCAGAAAAAATCTACTTGGCCCCCTGTTACGGATGACCGTGAGAAAGAAACCAAAGTCACCCAAAATCTGCCTTAATCTCAAGAGACATTCGATAGTCAAAAGAATCGACTCTTAGGATCACCATGGAGGTCCTATCCACGACCGGGCACCGAATGTTATAAAACATTTAGGACTCCACGTCGATGTCACAATTGTGTCCTACGAGATATCCGTATAAATCGCCTCTGTGATTGGTCAGTCAACCTTTTGACTTATGGCTCATTGAACCCACCATCAACCAACATCACAAAATAATTGCCAGACTTATCAGCTCACATGGGCATTTAAGGACTAAAATATAATGTTTGTTCAGTTCACTTTGTGGTGTTCAAAATTGTCGTACAAATCCACATGAAAAACAAAATATATAAATATCAAAACGATGATGTCGTATAGAGTACAAAAGAGAATGAATCTAATCCATAAAAGAGTACTACAACTCAGGAACACATTTAATTCCCATGGAATTAACATGCCCTTCATGCTTATCTTGTCGTAATGGTTTAGTGAGAGGATCTGCTTTATCATCTGTAGCAATCTTTTCTATCACTACTTCCTTTTGCTCCACGTAATCTCGGATTAGATGAGCTTTCCGTTGTACATGTCTAGACTTGTTGCTAGACTTAGGCTCCTTAGCTTGGAAGATGGCACCTCTATTGTCGCAATAGATGGTAATCGGGTCATTCGAACTAGGCACTACAGATAGTCCTTGTCAGAATTGACGCATCCATATCGCTTCCTTTGCAGCTTCGACGCGGCATAGTACTCGGACTCGGTCGTAGAATCTTTGTAACACTTTGTTTGGAACTCTTCCGGTGACGGCAGCGCCATTAAGAGTAAAAACGAATCCGGATCGAGATTTTGAGTCATCTCGATCCGTTTGGAAGCTAGCATCTGCGTAACCGGTTGCGCATAGCTTTTGATCGCCTCCATAAGTCAATGGCCAATCTTTAGTCCTCCGTAGGTACTTAAGAATGTTCTTGACAGCCATCCAATGTGATTCACCTGGATGCTGTTGGAATCGACTTGGCATACTCAATGCATATGCCACGTCCGGACGTGTGCATATCATGGCATACATGATTGATCCTATAGCCGAGGCATAAGGAATCCGTGTCATGCGCTCTTTCTCTTCGGTGTCTCGGTGCCTGAGACTTGCTCAAATGCACCCCTGGAGCCATGGGAAGAAACCCCTTTTTGGAGTTAGTCATGCTGAATCTCTCTAGGATCTTGTCTATGTAAGACTCATGACTGAGAGATAACATCCGACGTGATCTATCTCGATAGATACGGATGCCCAAAATTCTTTGTGCCTCAACCAGATCTTTCATCTGGAAATGGTTTTTCAACCATACTTTCACCGAAGTTAAGAGAGGTATATCATTCCCAATCAGGAGTATGTCATCGACATACAATATTAGGAAGACAATCTTGCTCCCACTCGACTTGATATAAAGACATGGTTCCTCGACTGATCGAGTAAATCCATTTTCTTTAATCACTTGGTCGAAGCGATGATTCCAACTCCGAGATGCTTGCGTAAGTCCATAAATGGAACGCTTAAGCTTGCACACTTTCTTAGGATGTTCAGGATCGATGAAACCTTCAGGTTGTACCATGTACAACTCTTCCTCCAAATAACCGTTTAAGAAGGCGGTTTTCACATCCATCTGCCTAATTTCATAGTCATGAAAAGCGGCAATCGCTAAGATAATCCGAATGGAACGCAGCATGACTACGGGTGCAAAAATTTCATCGTAGTGCAAACCTGGCACTTGGGTGAAACCTTTAGCAACTAGTCGTGCTTTATAGATATCTTGTTGACCTTCCACAGAATGCTTTATCTTGTAAAGCCATTTGCATTGAAGGGGACGAACCTTAGCAGGTAAGTCAACAAGATCCTATACGTTGTTCTCATACATAGAGTCCATCTCGGATTGCATGGCCTCAAGCCATAGCTTTGAGTCAGAACTAGTCATGGCACCTTTATAGGTTGCGGGTTCACTACTCGTTAAGAGTAGAAAGTCATCTATGTCATGTTCCTGGACCATACCAATGTATCTGTCCGGAGGAATAGAGACTCTTCCCGACCTCCTAGGTTCCTCAAGAATATTCACCGCAGCCGGGATTGTAGGAATTGGTTCTTCCAATGGTTGCTCGGTATTTGGTTCTGGAACCTCCGACAGCTCGAAGGTTCTATCACTCTTTGCATTCTCGAGAAATTCCTTCTCTAAGAATGTCGCACTAGCCGCAACAAATACACGTTGTTCGGTTGGCGAATAGAAGTAATGACCAAGTGTTCCTTTAGGATAACCTATAAAGTATGTCTTGACCGATCGCGGGCCGAGCTTATCCTCGTGTCTCCACTTGACATAAGCCTCGCAGCCCCAAACCCGTATAAAGGACAAGTTAGGGACCGTTCCCTTCCATAATTCATATGAAGTCTTGTCAACAGCTTTAGACGGACTTCGGTTAAGTATTAGAGCGGTGACGATTTAAGAGCATAACCCCACAATGAGTCAGGCAACATGGTGTGACTCATCATGGATCGAACCATATCAAGTAGAGTTCAATTTCTCCGTTCGGACACACCATTCAACTGAGGTGTTCCAGGTGGAGTTAACTGTAAGGCAATCCCACAGTCTTTAAGGGGTTGATCAAACTCGTGAGAAAGATACTCGCCACCACGATCTGAACGTAGTGTTATAATCTTTCTACCCAAAGAGGTTCGTACCCTATTTCGGTATTCTTTGAATTTCTCAAAGGATTCACTTTTGTGCTTCATTAAGTAGACATAGCCATATCTACATAAATCGTCCGTGAAAGTGATGAAATACCTATAGCCTTCTCGTGCGGTGATTGACATAGGCCCACATACATCCGTATGTATGAGTCCTAATAGGTCAGCAGTGCGCATTCCAACACCTTTGAAGGAAATTCGAGTCATCTTACCGATGAGAGATGATTCACACGTGCCAAATGATTGAAAATCAAAGGCCGAGATAGCTCTATTCTTTATGAGCTGTTTTACTCGTTTCTCATTAATGTGTCCCCATACGGCAGTGCCATAGATACGTTTGATCTTTGTCACCAACCTTTAACTTTTTATTCATTACGTGTAATATTTCGGTGGTCTGATCTAAAACATAAATTCCGTTCATGGAGACTGCCTTGCCATAAATCATATCGTGTAATGAGAAAATGCAAGAATTATTCTCTATTACAAATGAAAAACCAAGTTTTTCAAGTGCAGAAACTGAAATAATGTTTTTCGAAAGACTGGGTACATAATAGCAGTTATATAAAAATAACTCAAATCCGCTAGGAAGCTTGATCACGTATGTTCCCCTTGAGACGGCAGCCACTCGTGCTCCATTCCCAACACACAGGTCCACCTCACCCTTTACGAGGGGTTCGATGTTTCGGAGCCCCTGCACATGATTACACAGATGAGAACCACAACCACTATCTAGTACCCAAGTTCCGTAACTTGCGTGGTTAATCTCAATCATATGAATAAAATTAGAAGAGGAAGAAAACATACCAAAAGGTTTAACACGACCTGCTTTTATGTCCTCATGGTAGACAGGACATGTACGCCTCCAATGCCCAGTCTTGTGGCAGTGATGGCATTCCATGTTTTCGGTCTTGCTCTTTGTCGCGCCTGATGAGTTGCTCGACTCACCAGGCCCACTCTTATCTGATCCCGACTTCTTAAAATTCGGTTTGCCCACCGCTAGGTCTGCCTGAGCTTTGCCCTTACCCTTGCCCTTGTTTGATACAACGAGAACATCCTGTTTCATGCTCCCACTAAACTTCATGTCCTTCTCGGTCTGTACGAGAAGGGAGTGTAGTTCATGTGGGCTTTTCTTCAAATCATTCATATAGTAATTCGCTCTAAAGAGCGCAAAACCATCGTGGAGTGAATGAAGCATGCGGTCAATCACGATGTTCTCGCTGATTTTACAATCAAGCGCCTCCAGTTTCTCGACATTCTCAATCATGCTGAGAATGTGTGGGCTAACTGGTTGGCCCTTCTGGAGTCTCGCATCAAAGAAGCGAGTGGTATGCTCATAGGTCACGATTCTCGGTGCTTTCGAGAATTCCTTAGTGAGCGTGGTGAAAATCTTGTTTGTACCTTGGGCTATGAAGCGTTTCTGCAAATTGGATTTCATTGCAAAAATGAGTACGTTTTTAATCGCACCCGCTTCCATGACGAAGTCGCTATACTTGGAGACCTCGTTAACTCGAGCCGTGGGGCCTGGGGCTGGCGGGAGGGGCTCAGTCAGATACTTGAGCTTCCGTCGCGGTGGCGCGCATTCCGTAATGCCGCCTCCCATTCCGCGAAGTTTGATCCATCATTCTTCAGTCTAGTAGACTGATTCATCTGATTCATGAAGATCCGAAGCCAGGACTCACGGTCCAATGTGGCACTTGGCATTGGGTCATCGATGATGCCAACCATTATGTTATTAGCAGTTTAAAAAACGTGATCTACGCTGAAAAAGAAAGAAAAACAAAAACGAAATAAGCAACTCATCGAGGTGATTTAAGTCTTTTAAAAATTCATTTTAATCGTGTAGACTCATTGCACTTGCATAATTGATCTCCCTCAAGAATAATACAAGTGATCCCAAGACTCAATTTCCGTAAATTGATAAGCCAACTATTTAGCTAGTTCTTCCGTAAGAACTCTTGGTCGATAGATTTCCGTAAATCCTATCTATAGTCCACCATAATCACAGGATCGTACGAGTGACCATAGTGTTGAGATAAAATAAGTCAATCAGTTCCAACTTACCCGACGTAGAAGGGGTCATATTATGCCTACCGACGAAGAAGGGATTCATTGGAGTTTGACCTATAAAGACTATTCTCAATTTTTGGTTATACGAGGAAGATCCCATCAACTTAGTTTTAATTCATTTTAAGTGAACCAATAACTAGCATTACGTGAATGAATTAACTTAGGTGATGGCTTAAAATTGATCGTGTGACATAAGAATGTCAAAGAAAACTAACGCGTGACCTCTATATGAATCAGTTTTCATGCAATTATTAGGTGGTTTGGTTTTTAGGCAGAAAATGATGCAATCTATCGTTACGATAAAATGAATAAAAGAATGCAATATGTAAATAAAAATTCCTAGTGTGGCCTATCCTAGTAAAAAGAACATAATACAACTTTGGAATCCACCGTTGGACCCGAGAACCTTGTCTTGATGTTCCATCTTTGTCCATGCAGCGGGAGTGAGCATCCGATCTCCATCTTTAGTCTTCTCAAAATTACAATTAAAATTTACAAAATATAAACCTATTTACATTCTAAATAAAACTGTAATTACAAAAAAAAAAAAAATGGAGATACGAGATCTCAAAATACAACCAAGACCGTGTTCCATCATTACGGTAACACGTTCTACTAAGGCCACACTAAGTTACAACCGTTTGTAAAATTAAATAAATACGTAATTAAAAGCATTCAAAACAATCAAAATAACGATAAATAAAATGCATCAACTAAAAACAAATTCATTCGTGACATAATTCCGTAATTATGTTAAATTTATCCAAACCACCTTTTAACAATTAAAATTATGTGACCGTGAACAGTACCAAATTTTTTTTTTTTTTATTCATGCTTCTGATGCCGAGAGCACAAGAGAACAAAAACAAAAAAAAATTTGCGGCTCAAAAACCGGGAGCCTCAACAAACAAAACAAAATCGATTTGTTAAAAATCAATTGCAATTTAACCTAATCCGTATAGAATTGAAACTACAATTGATGAATCTTTAACATATTGCTATGAAAATCGATTACAAGAACAATATGCAAAGACCAAATTGAAAAACAAAAGATCGTCTGATCTAGCATGAACCGAGTGGCACGCAATTCTAGGCAAAAAAAACGAAAACAGGCCGAGAACAAACAAGGGCCGCACGGTTTTCAAAAAAAATTGCCGAGACAAAAAAAATTTGTGCCGCACGGAATTTTATGCAAACAAATTTATCGATTCAAATCCGTTTGATGAAAATCACATAGAAAAATTTACGTGGCCTCGCTCTGATACCACTTGTGGGGTAATATCCGTATAAAACCCTTTAATTATAGGACTATAACGTAAATTTAATATGCGATTTATTGTCATAAACGAAAAACAACAAAGAAACGATAAAGCATAAGAAATAACCTCGGGTCCTTTGAGATGCTGCCTAAGAACAGAAATCAAAGTAGATTTCCTCCTAATCGATACACCCAAGACCGTCTGAGACTATGCCCTTGTGCTAGAAATGTATTCTCTAATTGCCTTGCAATATTGAGAGAATTGTTGTGAATTTTTACGATGTGAGATCTAGAAATTTCAGAGGAAAAATGCCTCCAAAACCCTAATGATTTTGCAAATGAAAAATGATTAGGTTACAAAAGAGAGAGAGCCTCTCTTTTGTTTCCTCCATTCTGCCAAACCGTGAGCCCTCATGGGAAGTGGGCTTCCACTTCCTCTTAATTTTAACTCGTGGTCCGGCTCGAAAAATGCTAAATGTATATGACGCGGTTTCATTATAAATCGTCATCGGTTATCGGTTATTAAAGCATCAACTAATAACACGGATTAGTTGAAATATTAATACATGCCCGACAAAGACAATATTGTATAATTAATTCAATATACATCAATTAAATATAATCGTTTATATTTAATTTACGAATTAACCGCTTAATTCGTCTTAGCCATTATTATTTAATCCGTATTAAATAATCATCTCAACATCGCGTTTGACTAATTATTAGTCACTGACTCCGACTAACTGCTTAGTGAACTTTGGCATCAACATGATTGTATTTTCATACCGTCACATCTCTCAAACGTATCCTATAGGTGTGACTTTTAGGGACCAGTTGATCACCGCCATCTGTATGACAATAACGTCAAACTTATCTAGCAAGCCAACCGTTATTGATAAACGTGGACCAACTGATAATAATACAAAAGTATACCCTTTGATCCTTTTAGAGATTTAAATGTTATTGCACTAACTGTAGAGGACACCAGCCCCAACAATACGAATTCCCAATATGCGTTGTGCCTCACCCAGATCTTTCATCTGGAAATGGTTCTTCAACCATCCTTTAACCGAAGATAAGAGAGGAATGTCATTCCCAATCAAGAGTATGTCATCGACATATAATATCAAGAATACAATCTTGCTCCCACTCGACTTGATATATAAGCATGGTTCTTCGACCGATCGAGTGAAACCATACTCTTTTATCACCTGGTCGAAACGATGATTCCAACTCCGAGAAGCTTGCTCAAGTCCATAAATGGAACGCTTAAGCTTGCATACTTTCTTAGGATGTTCAGGATCTATGAAACCTTCGGGTTGTACCATGTACAACTCTTCCTCCAAATAACCGTTTAGGAAGGCGGTTTCCACATCCATTTGCCAAATTTCATAGTCATGAAAAGCGGCAATCGCTAAGATTATCCGAATCGAACGTAGTATGACTACAGGTGCAAAAATCTCATCATAATGCAATCCGTGCACTTGAGTAAAACCTTTTGCCACTAGTCGTGCCTTATAGGTATCTGGTTGCGCGTCTACAGAACGCTTTATTTTGTAAAGCCATTTGCACTGTAGAGGTTTTACCTTATTAGGTAAATCAACAAGATCCCATACGTCATTCTCATACATGGAGTCCATCTCGGATTGCATGGCTTCGAGCCATAGCTTTGAGTCGGAACAGGCCATAGAACCTTAATAAGTAGCGGGTTCATTACTCTCTAGGAGCAAAACATCATTCTCCTCGATCATACCAATGTATCTGTCCGTAGGATTAGAGACTCTACCCGACCTCCTAGGTTCCTCAGGAATATTAACCGTGTCATTAGTTGGAGGAACAACTTCCTCCATCTGTTCCTCGGTTGTTGGTTCTGGAATCTCCGACAGCTCGAAGGTTCTATTACTTGTCTTGTTCTCGAGAAATCCTCTCTAAGAACGTCGCACTAGCCGCAACAAAAACTCGATGTTCGGTAGGCGAATAGAAGTAATGACCAAACGTTCCTTTTGGATAACCTATAAAGTATGTCTTGACCGATCGCGGGCTGAGCTTATCCTCATGTCTCCCCTTAACATAAGCCTCGCAGCCCCAAACCCAAATAAAGGACAAGTTAGGGACCGTTCCCTTCCACATTTCATATGGAGTCTTGTCGATAGCTTTAGTCGGACTTCGGTTAAGTATAAGAGCAACTGACAAAAGAGCAAAACCCCATAATGAATCAGGCACTACCGTGTGACTCATCATGGATCGAACCATATCAAGTAAGGTTCGATTTCTCCGTTTGAACACACCATTTAATTGAGGCGTTCCAGGTGGAGTTAACTGTAAAACGATTCCACAGTCTTTAAGGTGTTGATCAAACTCATTTGAAAGATATTCTCCACTCCGATCTGAACGGAGTGCTTTAACCTTTCTACCCAGTTGGTTCTCAACCTTGTTCTGGTATTCCTTGAATTTCTCAAAGGACTCACTTTTATGCTTCATTAAGTAGACATATCCGTATCTACTCAAATCGTCCGTGAAAGTGATAAAATATCTGTAGCCATCTCTAGCGGTAATTGACATAGGTCCACAAACATCAGTATGTATGAGTCCTAATAGGTCACTAGCGCGCATTCCAACCCCTTTGAAGGAAATTCGAGTCATTTTGCCAATGAGACATGATTCACACGTGCCATATGTGAAGGAAATGTAGATTCATATACATACTAACATACTCATATATGTCTAAACTAATTTGTCATAAAATTAAAACGGATTTTATGCATGCAAACAATATAACAAAAGAGAAGAAATCATATCCTTACATAGATGTTTCGGTTTTATGGGGCACAAAAGAAATCTCCATTTCTTTTGTTCTTGAGCTTTCCTTATGGATGAACAAGATCTAAGTTTAAGATCTCTCCCCAAGCTTTATACCCAAGGCTAACTCTTAATCTAATTAATATTATTTGATCTAGTATAATATTAATCTTATGAAAAATTGAACCAAAATATTTGGTATTTTAGCTCTCAAAACCGGTTGAGAGAAGAGGAGAGGAAGAGAAATTATTTTTATCTCTCTAAAAATAATTATGTTGAGTGAATGAATAATTATCTTACACACACTATTCATATAGTGAAAGATAAAATAAAAATGAAAAAGAACCCTTGTTCTTTCCAAGGGAGAACCGGGTAGGGTGAGGGAATTGGCCTATGCATGGCCTTTGTGCTCTTACACAAAAGGCACTAGGTATGCATGCCTACATTAGATAAATGATGATTAATCCCACTAATCTAAATTAACATAATATGTTAATAATTCCCAATATTTCGGTCCACATTATATTATGGATTCCATATTATTTTTGTCAAATTGTTTATGTATTTTTAACATATTAAAAATCAACGTATTAATAAAAATACGTCATATACAAAATTGACTTAGTAATTCATAATTACTCGTACCAAAATATTTTACCGTTTATAAATCGCATTTATAACAATTCATTCAAATCCAATTGTTTCTTTAAACAATAATTTCATCCGAGTAATAATTTGATTACTCAGACCGTATCTCATTTAATCATATTTCAATTTGATACGTAAATTTTACTTCCAAAATCGTCCGTCAATTTTTCAAGTAATTTAATTAACTCGTAACATTATACGATTAATTAAATGATCAATTAAGAGTATCGCCCTATAGGTATGACCTAGGGGGTCAACTGATCACCACCGTCACACGACAGTAATGTCAAACTCTAGTCAGCCAATCATTACCGATATATGTTGACCAGTTGACAGTAACAAAATTACTTCCCAATTGTATTCATTAAAATGAGATTTTTTAATAATGATATTTAAATCATGTGATCGCACTATTGTTGAGGACACATTTCCCAACAATCTCCCACTTGTCCTCGACAAGTGTGCGTCACCAATTCTCTTGTCCTATTAATATCTCCCACTCAATTCAAGGTGTCTTTCAGGTCGTACTTGCAAGTGATCATATCGAGAGTGGTTTCCTCGATCTGGAGAATAACTGATTGACCGGATTTATCTATCATAGATACCTTCCGAGCGTGGCCACGCATTTCCAGTTCATTACTCCTCGAGTGGCCCTGAGATATTGTTTTAACCCTGACAAGGGGATGAACAATTCCTATCGCACTCATTCCCTTCGACTAGCCACAGCCATCATAACCCAAAATATGCCCATTTGACCCCATTTACGAAGGTCGTAGTAACACAAATCAAAGTTAATCTGAAACTGAGCCATCTTAGGTGAATAGTCTTTAGTCAAAAGAATCGACTCATTTGAATACTATAGTAGCTCTCGCCACGACCAGGCTATATAAATTTGCCAGAACTCTATAAGCGGTCATAAGGCCCGACAAGGTGTTCCTAACAATCTGCCTATGTGATCGACTAGTCATCTCACATGACTTTATGGCACTTGAACTTGCCATCAATCGCATCACAATCTAGTCACTTCGAGACGTCACCTCATACAAGTGACTATGGGCGAATACAATGTTAATCCGTGTTCACTTTAACGGGGTTCAATTGTCACTACAACCCGTTTGGATGTAACAAAGTTTAAAAGGAGTTTTTTAAAGAAAAACTCGAACGACAAATGCGATTATCACATATGAATAGTCAATGCCTGATTACTATTTCATATTCTATAATCTAATTTGATCTTGTATGTAGTTGTTCATTTCAATTCAATTGAAATGACATGACTCATCATGTTTAGCCTTTGAGAAGGCTTTGGTTAGTAGGTTTTATCAACTTCTTGTACCTTACTCAACCTTACTACATATTCGTTTTCCTTTGTAATGTATACATTTGCATCACAAAACTTTCTGAGTACGTGTCGAGATCCAATCAAGACATAGGCCTTCTTAGCCTAAGAATAGCTCCCATTGTTTTCACAGTGTGCGGGACTCATCCTCTTGCACATCTCATGACTGCAAGTGTACTCAATTTCCGTTATAAATATCTCTCATTGTTCTTTATTACCTAGAACGATTCTAGAAAATCTACTTCTTAATTATCATAGCCACAATGGTATCTTAACCATCCTAATGTGTTTTGATTATGGTTTTGTCGGAAACCATGCGCAACCTCAATTGTCAATTGTCACTTGTGTAACACCCTTACACAAAATTGCATCATAAACACTTTGCTTTACTTCCTTAATGCTTCTGCATGCACTTAAGGGTAATCTTTACATACTAGGTAAAGATTACTTAAATTCGATTTTGAAAACAATTCATCCTACTCAAAGTATATGAAGTGTTATACATCATTATTCATTTAATTGATCCGACAGCGGAAGCAAATGGAATCAATCAAATATGTTCAATTTAATTGAACTAGTCATGAATCTTATCAACATAAGACTTCTTACTGACGCTAATATCATGTGGATTTATCTTCATAAATCCGGATATTCAAGATGTATTATAACACTCCAAAAGTCTTAAATCATTCTTAATGATCAATATGTCATCCACATATCAGACTAATTAAAATTTCCGTAACTCCCACTAAACTCCATGTATAAACACAACTTCTCGACTTATCGAGAAAAGTTTTATAACATGATCAAAACATTGATTCTAACTCATTGATGTCCTACTTAAGACCCTCTCTTAAGTTTCACATTAACTTAGGATTGCAAGAATCTACAAAACTCCTGACATGTAGTGAATACATTCCTTCTTTTGAAGAAGTGGGTTTTATATTCACTTGCTGTGCGCATATCTTCATAATGAAACACAATCCCTAAGAAGATCCAAATAGACTTAAGCATTTCAATTAGTGCAAAACCCTTTGCGACCAAGTCTTGCTTTGAAATCTCTCTTTATTAGTGCAAAACCCTTTGTCACTAATCAAGCCTTTTAATTTTGGATTTTCATGGCTCTAAGCCTTGTATTGAGTTGTGACTTAAACACTTTTATGTAGGTCATATGTTCATTACTTTCCAGAAGTAATCAACTTGAATCAAACAATTTCTTTTGTAAGTTATAAGCTCTTTACTTTCTTAAAAGTATCATGAATTCATCATTTTCAACAAGTGACGAATTTAACCTCCTAGGTTTTATAGAAACAACATCTTACACAAAACGTCTCATGTAGCCAAGAAAGACCAGTTTCTTGCGACATAAAATCTTTGTGGCATTCTTTGTGGCTTTTGAATAATTTCTCCCACTCTGTCTTCTAGAAAGACAGCTTCACGAGCCGCAAACCCGTCGTACTCGTGTTAATTTTAAGAGGGAAAAATTGAGCATTTGTTTCTTTGTGAAAACTTACAACCATGGTACCCTTACCATTTCATATCTCATATGATTCGTTTTAGTGGAAAAATAATTTAGACAAAATAATAAAATCCCCAAAAGGATCAAGTAACTCAAAGTAACTTGATCGAAGTCCAAACCTTATCGAATAGCGTTTGAATTCTTATCCAATCATACATTATCCCATAATGCGTGTTAAGAGAGATTAATTTGTGATACTATATCACAATTCATTTGGCTTATATCAAAGTCTTTACTTTGATAATCCCATCACGACTAAATCGCGTTTCCTTGAACTCTTTGAACTTCTTCAAAGATTTCTCTATTTACCTTATTAAGTGAACACATTAGGGTCAACTTAAATCGTTGGTAAAAGAAAATGATCAACCTATTTTGGATCAATGATTTGCAACCTCGATCTCCTTTTCAACCAAAAGGCACGAGACATCTTGCTTTGAATACAAGATACGCATATACCATTAACAATCTAATGGTTTCAAGAGTACTCTTTAACTCTTTGCGTTCATCATTCCAAAATTTTAAGGTTTAATCTTGGGTTACCAATTTTGAGTCTTGCATCATCTTCATGATATATTATTCTAGTTTGGTTTAGAATATAATCACCTTGATAATGGGCTAGCCATACATCAAATCGTGGTGTATGGGGTCACAAAAGTGAAACCTCTTTTGTATCTTAACAAGTTTATATTCTTATTTAGAGTTTATGTACTTAATAGTCACAATTAAGTACAACTCCAAATCTAAAAACTAGATTGAGTACACAATTACTCTATCTCTCGACATTATTGATGCTAGTCGTCATATTCTAATCATCTTTTGTGTCGAAAACAATGATGAAAACCTCCACTGGTTTCTAATATTGACGAAGTAGTACTAGCAAAATTTATGTTTAATCAAATAAACATTTTAAAGAAGAGTGTCCCATTAGATGTCCCACAACTAACTTGTTGATTCCTCAATAATTTGGGGTAGTTTCCTTTCTCGTGTCCAACATTTAAGACAATGAAAACTTTATCGGTCGGGATTGATAGGTTTAGTATCGTCATTCTCAACAACTTTACCTTTAACATTACCTTATATCAATTCCATTATAATCTTTACTTCTTGAACCTCGTTCTCATCTTAACGGTTTAAGAGAATGCTCCCACTCATTTCAATGAGTCTTTACTTAGAGAAGCAAAGTTGAATCTTATGAAGATTACTCTTCAATTTAATCGTTTTAGCCTTAAAACTTTCAATGAAGTGGTTGCGTTATTTTGGTCAATTACGAATTCCTACAAATCTAATTACCAAAACAATTTTATCGCTTCAAGATACTTAATTCAATTAAGTATATGAATAACAATCCATTGCAAGTAGATGTGTTAGTCAAGAATCAAAAACCTGTTTGATAATGAATAACTTTAATCTATACTCTTTACAAGAGATCCTTAGCAATGGTTCATTTGAGGTTTTAGAAGCAAATTCATATTTGTCTTTAGTTACGATATTTTAATGGAGATTTGAATCAAAAACGAAATGATATCGTATATGAATTGTGGTAAAGAAATAGAACAAAATAATAACGGAATAGTGGAAAACTTAACATTTATCGTTTTATTAATACTTGAAAAACAAGTATAGCATTTACATAGTGACCTCTACCCAACTATGATAAATGATTCCAAGACCCAAATTCATATCGATTTAGGCACGGTATGGCCGATGAAATCCTTATCAATATAACTCGGTGGATTAACACTTTAATCGATTCTACTTTTAGAACTCTTGGTCGATAAAAATTACTCTAATATTTATCTATAGCCCGGAACACATGCAACTACGGTCGCGAATACTTCCGTTGAGCTCAATCCAAATTTCGAATAAATGTGTCCATGATCCAAATCCACATCAACTTGGGCACGGTATGGCCGATGAAACCCTCATCAACATGAATTCGGTGGATTGACATTTATCACCCACTTCCCCTACGTAACAAGGTTTGTACCCCGGTAGGGCCGAGTGCACTCCCTCACGAAATAGGTTTTCATGGTTTCTACTTATTTGGTAAGGCTATGTCTCAATTGTTTTGTTTTAGCGAGAGGTCATGTCAATTTATTATCTATCACGTTTTAAGTGAACTAAAGCGGTGAACTACGATAATTCTAATTGACACGGTCGATAAACTCGATAAAATGACAATGCATGTTTAGTTATGGCGATTTAGCGATGCATGTGACATAAAATAAAATGCAAGCATAAAGATAAATAAATCCTAGTATGGCCTTTCCTAAAATAGAAAAACTATTAATCTATTACATATTCGGAAACCAACTCCATTGGTCCCTTGAACTTCGGTTGTGGCACGCATCTCGAGGTAACACCGTCTTTATGTATCGCCATTCTTGAAGAAATCCGTCTCTTGGAACTCCGGAATGAATAAAATTACATAATAAATTACATAATTTCCTATTATACATTTGTAACTAAAATAAAATAAATCTATTAAATTACAAAACGGTGATACGAGATCACAATAAAAATTACAACCGAATCGATATTCCCATACATTTCGGGAAATACCAATTAAAACTAAGGCCATACTAAGTAAAATTACATAATTCAAAATTACATAAATAAAAATTATGACAATCATAAAGAAAATGAAGCATTATAATATGTATGAACATGCTCAATTTTATGCTAAATCGCCTTTAAATTGCCAATATCGTATATTACTCGGTTTTTACGGATTTGCGTGATTTCAACATTTTACAATCACAAAAATGCATAAACTCATATTTATGCATAAGTTAATTACCCTAACCTCTTAGAACTCAAAATATAGTCTCCACTAGTAATTTGACCATAATTAACTTTTATTTACAAAATTGTTCATAATTGGACCAAAATTACAAAAATAAGCTATTAAACTTCAAATAAATCTAAAAATTTCAAATAAATTAAAAATTTGAAATTTAAACTCATGAACATTCTGGAAAAATTCCATGACACTCATAATGTTCAAAAACTTTAGGTTAAAAATTTCGAAAATTTTCCGGAAAAACAATGTTGCGGTTTATCGATTTTAACTAAAATAATCATAAAACATGAGGAAAAATTATTTTTACTAACTTTTCAATTTTAGATCTGAAAAAGATAATAAAATGCAACATTAGACGTTTTTCCTAAGTCATAGATTATGTTTTATTAATTTCTCACTAATAATGTCACTATTTATGCAATTTTTCTTCAAAAATTCATAAATCATGCTAAAAGACTTCTTTATAGCCAATTATTTTACACACATCTTGTAAAATTGCATGTGATAACATATTAATTTTCTATGACCAGATTCGAAATTTAACTCATATTAACCTATTTTTCTCTTAAATCCGAATTTAATAATGAAAAATTCATTTTTCGAGCATAACAAGTCCAAAAATTATGAAAATTTACAGGTTATCTCAAAATAATATATGTAACAACATATCCAAAAACCAACTTAAAATTCGAAGTATAGCTAATTTTCGACCAAAAATGACATTTTTACTCATAAAATCACATTTAAATGCCATTATTGTAAATTATGAACAATAAAAATCCGAAAAATTAACCAAAATATCCTAAAACATTTTAGGACCATAAATATTAACATGCATGTAATAATTTCGTGATATATCATAATAACACAAATTTTACAAGTTTTATTTGTTATTCATATAACTCGGAAAAACTTTTAACCAATTTGCATGCAAACAACCGTGGCTCATGATACCGATTGAAGGAAATGTAGATTCATATACATACTAACATACTCATATATGTCTAAACTAATTTGTCATAAAATTAAAACGGATTTTATGCATGCAAACAATATAACAAAAGAGAAGAAATCATATCCTTACATAGATGTTTCGGTTTTATGGGGCACAAAAGAAATCTCCTTTTCTTTTGTTCTTGAGCTTTCCTTATGGATGAACAAGATCTAAGTTTAAGATCTCTCCCCAAGCTTTATACCCAAGGCTAACTCTTAATCTAATTAATATTATTTGATCTAGTATAATATTAATCTTATGAAAAATTGAACCAAAATATTTGGTATTTTAGCTCTCAAAACCGGTTGAGAGAAGAGGAGAGGAAGAGAAATTATTTTTATCTCTCTAAAAATAATTATGTTGAGTGAATGAATAATTATCTTACACACACTATTCATATAGTGAAAGATAAAATAAAAATGAAAAAGAACCCTTGTTCTTTCCAAGGGAGAACCGGGTAGGGTGGGGGAATTGGCCTATGCATGGCCTTTGTGCTCTTACACAAAAGGCACTAGGTATGCATGCCTACATTAGATAAATGATGATTAATCCCACTAATCTAAATTAACATAATATGTTAATAATTCCCAATATTTCGGTCCACATTATATTATGGATTCCATATTGTTTTTGTCAAATGTCAATATGTCACATGTCATATGTAACATAAATTGTTTATGTATTTTTAACATATTAAAAATCAACGTATTAATAAAAATACGTCATATACAAAATTGACTTAGTAATTCATAATTACTCGTACCAAAATATTTTACCGTTTATAAATCGCATTTATAACAATTCATTCAAATCCAATTGTTTCTTTAAACAATAATTTCATCCGAGTAATAATTTGATTACTCAGACCGTATCTCATTTAATCATATTTCAATTTGATACGTAAATTTTACTTCCAAAATCGTCCGTCAATTTTTCAAGTAATTTAATTAACTCGTAACATTATACGATTAATTAAATGATCAATTAAGAGTATCGCCCTATAGGTATGACCTAGGGGGTCAACTGATCACCACCGTCACACGACAGTAATGTCAAACTCTAGTCAGCCAATCATTACCGATATATGTTGACCAGTTGACAGTAACAAAATTACTTCCCAATTGTATTCATTAAAATGATATTTTTTAATAATGATATTTAAATCATGTGATCGCACTATTGTTGAGGACACATTTCCCAACAATATGTAGAAAATTCGAATGTGGAAATAGTCCCATTATCGACGAGTTTCTTTACACGTTTCTCATTTATGTGTCCCATTCGACAATGCAATAGATAGGTTTGATCTTTGTCACCAACCTTTAATTTCTTATTATTCACGTGTAATATTTCTGTGGTTTGTTCTAAGATGTATATTCCATTTATGGAAACTGCTTTGCCATAAATCATTTCATTGAAAGATAAAATACAGCTATTATCCTTTATTGAAAATGCAAAACCGTCTTTAGCAAGTACGGAAACAGAAATAATGTTCTTAGACAAACTGGGTACATAGTAACAGTTATATAAAAATAACTCAAAACCACTAGGTAGTTGGATTACGTATGTTCCCTTCGAGACTGCAGCAACTCGTGCTCCATTCCCGACTCGCAGGTCCAGATCACCCTTTTCGAGAGGTATGATGTTATTTAGGTCCTGCAAATAATTACACAGATGAGAACCACAACCAGTATCAAGTACCCAAGTTCCGAAACTTGCATGGTTAATCTCAATCATATGAATATAAGATGACATACCAACAGGAACGACGCGGCCTGCTTTAATGTCCTCACGGTACACGGGACAGTTCCTCCTCCAATGTCCAGTCTTGTGACAATGGTGGCACTCAATATCACCGCCCTTTCTCTTTGCCTTGCCCTGTGAGCCACTAGTCTCACCAGGCCCACTCTTACCGTTTCCTGGCTTCTTGAATTTCGGCTTACCTACAGTTAGGTCGCCTGGAGCTTTGCCCTTACCTTTACCCTTGTTGAAAATCGTGAGAACATCCTGCTTCATGCTCCCACTCAATTTCATATCATTCTCGGTCTGTACGAGAAGTGAGTGTAGCTCATGAGGACTTTTATTTAAGTCATTCATGTAGTAGTTCGCCCTAAAAAGAGCAAAACCATCATGAAGAGAATGAAGCATTCGGTCAATGACAATGCTCTCATTGATTTTGCAATCAAGTGCCTCCAATTTCTCGACATTCTCAATCATGTTGAGAATGTGTGGGCAAACCGGTTGGCCCTTTTGGAGTTTCGCATCAAAGAAGCGACAGGTATGCTCATAAGTAACGATTCTCGGTGCTTTTGAGAACTCGTTAGTGAGCGTGGTGAAAATCTTGTTCGCACCTTGGGCAATGAAGCGTCTCTGCAAATTGGTTTCCATTGCAAAGATGAGTACGTTCTTTATCGCACCCGCTTCCATGATAAAATCACTATAAGCAAGTGACTCGTTAACTCCCGCATTGAGCCTGGGTTAACCGGTATTGGCTCAGTAAAGTACTTGAGCTTATCGTCAGCAATGGCAGCATTCCGTAGTGCTACCTCCCAGTCCGCAAAATTGGACCCATCATTCTTCAGTCACGTGTACTGATTCATGTTGTCCATAAAACCTTTCAGCCAGGACTCGCGTCCAAGTGTGGCACTCAGCATTGGGATTTCGTTATTTCCAGCCATTTGTTGTAACAGTATTATCGATATAAAACGTATTCTACACTGCGAAAAGAAGAATAAAATAATAAGCATGCTCATCGTTATGATTTAAGTCTTATGCAATACTGTTATAACGCGAAGACTCATGCATTTATACAATTGATCTTTCTCAAGAATTATATAAATGATCCCAAGACTCAATTATCTGTAAATTGATAAGCCAACCTTTTGACTAATTCTACTATTAGAATTCTTGGTCGATAAATTTCTGTAAATTCTATCTTTAGTCCATCATAATCACGAGAAACTCTTCGGACTATAATGTTGAGATAAACTAAGTCAACACAAACTACTTACGCAATGTAGAAGGGGTCATATTATGCCTACCGACGAAGAAGGGATTCATAGTTATTTGCCCTTATAAAGACTAATCTCAATTTCCGTTTTAGAGGAAGATCCCATCAACTTTATTTTAATTCATTTTAAGTGAACTAATATCTAGCATGCGTGAATGAATAAACTAAGGTGATGGCTTAAAAACATGTGACATCTGTATGTCTATGAAAACTAACATACAACCTATATGTGTCAATTTTCATGCATTTTAGTAGGTGGTTTGGTTTTAGGCGGAAAATGATGCACTAACTAGCATGTGAATGAAAAGCAATAAGAATGGTAAAACGTAAAACAAAATAAAGTCCTAGTGTGGCCTATCCTATTAAAATGAACATAAGTACAACTTTGGAATCCATCCTTGGACCCGAGAAGCTTGTCTTGATGTTCCATCTTGATCCATGTAGCGGGAGTGAGCTCCAATCTCCATCTTTAGTCTTCTCAAAAATTACAATTTAAAATTACATAATAAACCTATTTACATTCTAATTTCAAAACCGTAATAAATAAAGAAAACCAAAACGGAGATACGAGATCTCAAATTACATTAAAAATTATGTTCCCATCATTACGAAAACATAATTTGACTAAGGCCACACTAAGTATTACAAATTACAACCGATTGCAAAAATACGTAAATAAAACCATTCAACGATTCATTCAACTAAAATAAAATGCATCAACTAAAAAAATTAAACATGCAAGACATAATTCTTTAATTATGTAGATTAATTTTATCCAAACCACCTATTTAATTGATCAAATTAAGTGACAATTCCTCAATTAATCACATTAATTTTAATCTTAATTCATATTAATCTTGCAATATGAATTTAATCCATCAATATTTTAAACTGCTTTAAAATAATTAGGTATTTTTATATGTGAACCTTTTCACTACAATTAATCATACATTAAAATGTATAATTATAATTATTGGCCAAAAACAACAAAAAAAAATTTTCTTTAAAATTTTTCTCCGAAAAAAAAAACGAAACAGCCCAATAAAAAGAAAACCTTCTTGCGGTTTTTCAGCAAAAACCGAAAGAAAAAAAACCAAAACTTTTTTTTTTTAATTCTGCTGAACGTGAACAGTAACAGAAACAGAAAAAAAAAAAATTTCTTTCTTTTCTCGGATTCTTATCAAAACGGCATTATGCCCTAAAATTGCAAAAACATGTTGATGAACAAGATCGTTTATAGTTGCTATTAACAAGATTGGCATATTCATCTTATAATTTAAACATGTAAATTTATGAAACATGATTCTAAACAACAATTTAGAACCATTTATGCCAAAAACAATATAGCAAAAAACAATTTATCATCAACAACTAGACGATTTCCATTTACATTATGATTTAATCCTCATTAAACCTAACATCTACAAATTTATCAAATGATTATTTTAACTGATTAAAACAACAATATGAAAAATCAAAATGGAAATAAATCATCAAACAAAGGGAAAAAAAATGGATGAAAAAAAAATATTTCTCGGCCCAAAAAAAACAGCCGAACCCATTTTTTTCTTTTTTTTTTTTTTGAAACCCTAAAATTGTTTGCATCCAATTTTATGAAAATCATCAAAATAAAATTCGTGGCCTTGGCTCTGATACCACTTGTGGGATTTATCTGTATGCATCCCTGAGGCGGAACGGACCCGTCGAAGGTACGAACAACTCACACTTCTAGACGAGTGGCGGCTCAAGTCCTTGCACAACGTCCAGCTATACCAACGACGTATACATGGAGCATTCAACAAGAAGGTTAAACCCAGGAACATCAAGGAAGGCGACTTGGTCCTCAAGTCGGTTCGAGCACAGTTTCCCGTCGATCCGAGGGGGAAGTTCAAACCCAAGTGGGCCGGGGCGTACCTGGTTAAGAAAATACTTTCGGGGGGCGCAGTGAGACTGAGTGACCTAGACGGGGAGGATTTTACAAACCCGACCAACCTAGACCAACTCAAAAAATACTACTCTTGAACCGTAGTAACCAACGACCACTACAAAAAGAAATAAAACAGGCGACTGATTTTGGCGACTAAAATCAGTCGCCAAAATCAATTTAGCGACTGACTTCAGTCGCCGAATTCCAGTCGCACACATTGGTCGCCTAATCTAATTTTAGAGACTAAAGTCGGTCGCCAAGTTTGGCGACTGACATATCAGTCACTAAATGGGGAAATTAGCGACTGAAATGGTAGTCACCAATTTGGCGACCGAAACAGGGTAGTCGCCAAATTAGCGACTGATTTTCGGTCGCTAAATGGCTTTTCAGTCGCCAAATTTGGGTGACGTAGCCATTTTAAGTGAGGCTCTATGGCTACTGATTTGTGGTCGCTAAATTGGAAATCGGTCGCTAAAGTTACTGATTGTTTTGGTGGTTTTTCCGTTTTCATTGCTAGCCAAATATTTACAACCTGCATAAAAACCGAAGTTCCACAACGCCATACATCCCAAACTTCAACACACACAACACCATGCATTTCAAATTTCAACCCAACACCACACATTTTCCCAAACTTCATTTCATATATTGAAAATGAAATGTTTACAAGCAAATATATTCTAAAGTTCAAGTCTTATTACATGCTAAATTAAACTTACTTAACTACTTGGAAGCCAACACCGGCTCAACTCCCCCCTTGTGGACCATGAGGATCAAAAGGATCGTAGTCGGGTCTAGGTCCGGGATTACAACCTTGCCACCAAGTCGATCTTCTACACGTGTTGTCATAGAAAGCCGGTGTTGAACTTACGGTCCATACACGTGCCCTTTCTTGAAGCCTTTCACTAATTCAAACCATATGTCATTATCCGCTTTTTCGGGATTGGTGGCTTTTTCATGTTCAAATGCATCCTATAATATTAAACAAATCAATATAAGTTAATATGTTAAACAAAATAAGACATTAAAAAAGTGTAAATTAACAAAAATTAAGTGTTAGGGAAAACTTACATATAATTTATTTTCTTGGCTTAGTCCAACTCCTAATACCTTTGTGGTCAACCCTGGAATGCGTGTCCAGAAACAGTTCCGGTACCGTCGTAACCGGTTTTGACTTCTTCTTTCCTTTCTGAATGAAAAATTGTGGGATTTATCTGCATGCATCCCTTTAACTTTAAGGATTATAGCGAATTTATTGTGATGATAACTAGTCATAAAATAAATTGCATAAACGAAATCGTAAAGGATTAAAAAATCAACCGTCGGTCCTAGCAAATTCGGCCTAAGAACAATATCGCAATGATATTCGCCTATTAGTTGCACCCAATATGCTCTGAGAAATGCCCCTCAAATTGCTTGAATGAGATCCCCAATTTTCTGTAAAATATTTAGGGTTTTGTGTGTGTGAATTTTGATGAGAGAAATGCTGAAAAATTAGGTTAATAAAATATTCTCCTTCCCCTCTTATTATAACCGAAATAAGAGAAGTCAAAGGGAGATTTGTTCTCTCCTTAATTTCAGAAATTCCAACCGAAAATAAGAGAAGTATATTCCTCTTATTTTTCGGTTTATCCACCTACCAAAATGATGATTAAAACTTCTTATTTTGGTAGTATACAATATGTACATAAAGTGTATAATTATATTGTCATTTATTTATTCCGTATTAATCAGTCTACAGACAACAGCTTGCAGTCAACTTATTAATGCCGGTCAGTAATAGTTTATTATGACAATATCGTATAATATATACTTTAATTATAAATATCACATATTTACAATTTGCTAATTAAATATAACCGATTACATTTAATTACGAATTAACATATTAATTCGTCCAAGCTAACATTATATACATTAATTAAATATAACTTATTATATTCAATTTACGAATTGACAGTTAATTCGTCTTAGCTAATATTATTTAATCGGCATTAAATAATCGTCTCATCAACACGTTGACTAACTGTTTAGTCATATAAGGCATCAATGTGATTACATTTCCATAATCACATTTCTCAAACACATCCTTTAGGTGTGACTTTTAGGGACCAGTTGATCACCACCATCTATATGATAATAACGTCAAACTTTTTAGCAAGTCAACCGTTATTAGTTAATCGTTAATCAATTGATAAAATACGAAGTATACCCTTGTGAACCTGTAAGAGATTTACAAATGTTATCACACTAATTTGTGGAGGACATAAGCTCCAACAAAAAATACATGTTAGAAAATCAACAAAAAATCTAACATAAAATAAACATGTTGAAAACCAAAAAAAGTGTGAAATAATAGACAAACTTACACCCAATACACGATCCCAGAATGATCGGGATCCCCCGTAATGAGTAGGCTCGACCACGACATCTTTCTTTCCTCCTTTTTTTGTTGAGGGATGCTTGTTTAGACCTTTTCTGAAAAGCTTCGGTTTTAGTATGCTTTATTAGGCCTTCAAACTTCTTACCTGCAATTACACATATGAAATCATAACTAATAAGTTACTGATATTATTTATAATATAAGAGAGTATATGCTATCTAATACAAATAACAAAACAAGTTAATTAAATACCTTTTATGTTATCTAGCTCCTTCGGGTGCCTGACCGTCTTCCAGATCACGTCCTGATATCGTCGAGTACTGACTTCATTGTACCTGTTACGGACATTCATTTCTTGAGACTCATCCCAAGCAAATGCTTGCTACAAAAAAAGGCGACAAAATTTCATATCAGTATAAAATAAAAGTCTAACTTGGTTCTTAAAAAATTTATCAGAATTAATTATTTGGTTTCTAAAACAAAGAACTACGGAAAATATATACCCGAAAGTTATTGAACCACGCCTCTTTTTGTGCATTAGAAGCATAAGTCCACGATGTAGGAACTGGACCCACGAAATTAGTCTTCGTGCTTTTCGTTACACCTCGTATCACGCAATCGTCCATAAACCTGTATTTATTTTGAACATGTAAAATTAGAAACAATTATTATTTTACAAAAAAAAAAGATAATAATAATCGTAGACTTACAAAGAATAAGACTTACCATAATCGCGCCGGCTCAAGTATCATCCGATGATCCGCAGTGTACCGTATCTGCACCTGTGGTCCTGCCTCGTCGGTAGCGTCAGGCTGATCCTCGTCAACGTCACCGTCACCGTCTGTCAGCATCGGATCCTCACGCACAAACTCCTCCTCCTCCTCACGCGTACTCTGTCGAGAACCTGAGCCGCCTCCACGCTTCCTACCTCAACCTGCTCTAGCCATCTGCAGTAATACAAATAAAAATTAACACAAATAATGATAAATGAAAATTATACGGACTTCTAAATTTTAATTATTTACTCTTGAGGAATACAAAAGTATACCAATTTCATCATACTCGTCATCGTTTTCTTCCCCATCATCATCATCATCGTCGTCGTCCACCTCATCCTCATCCTCATCATCATCATCATCATCATCATCATCATCATCATCATCATCATCATCATCATCATCATCATCATCATCATCATTATCATAATCATAATCATAATCATCTTCATCTCCAAACCCTCGTCCCTCGTCCTCCTTTTCTCCTCCACCCTTCTCCTCCTCACTTCCTCTTCGCCCCTTCTCTCCTCCTCTTCTTCCCTCCTCTCCTCCTCCCCCTCCTCATCCTCCCCCGACAGTCTCTCTACCACATCATAATATTCTTCCTCTTCCATGTCTTCACCATCTTTATTCTCATGCTCATAGTTGATTTCATCGGGTGGAGACAAAAGTGCTTCATTTGAAACATTTTCTTCTTGGAAAAAAGTTGTATCAACTTGTGACCGTGCCTTTGTCATAAAGATTGCACACCACGCCTTTTGATTTCTATCATTTTTTGTGCTTGGATAAGTAGCAAAATACACTTGAAGAGCCTGATGTGCAAGTATAAATGGATCATACTTAGAGTATGTTCTAGTACGATTCACTTCTACAAGCTTGTATTGTTCATGTACTCTCATTCCAGCCACATAATTATCCTTCCAGTCAACCTTGAATAAGACAGTTTTATAAGCTCGGTCACGTCCATTATAACTAATTTCAAATATATCTTCAACTATACCATAGTATTCGTTGTCATCAAGAGAAGAAATAGTAACCCCCAATTGCACCTAGCCTTACCTTTACCGTGGTTGAATGTTTGAAAATTAAACCCATTAACCGAGTACCGATTCCACGTTCTTACCATTCTTGAAGGACCAAACGCCAAACTTCTTATCAAATCATCTTGAATATTCAACTCAATTATATGTTTTTGAAACCATGTTGGAAATTGGTCCTCATGTTTGTCCTAAACATCATCCTTTCTTATATTAGGATTCCTCTAAATGAAATCATTAACAAACTGTGTTTCGTATGACTCAAGAGGTCACAATTAGATAGCACATAAAGGTGGGCACGATTATACTCCTTATCATCCAAATATCTTGTTTGCCCCTTTGATGAACACCCTTCATCATCTTGAGTTTGAAAAAATTCGGGTAAACTTCCGTCTATTTCATCCGGTTTCTCAACATTCAAGTTTTTTGCTTTGGTTTCTATATGTTTTTCAAAGTAAAGAGAACAAAAGTTTGAAATCTCTTTCGTTAAATAAGCATTGCATATAGAACCTTCCGCCCTAGCTTTATTACCAATTTTTTTATTCAAATGATTAAGAAACCTATAAAAGTTAATGATGAGTTTTATTAATAGTTAATTAATAATAAAGTTAGCATATAATAAATAGATAGTTATTATTATTAATTTTAATTTAAAAGTAGCTAGATTATCTTAATTACCTTTCAAATGGATAAATCCACCTATATTGGACGGGTCCCCCAACTTTGGCTTCATATGGCAAATGAACCGGTAGATGCTCCATGGAGTTAAAAAATGCAGGAGGAAAGATCATTTCAAACTTACACAATATCTGTGGTATTTGCTCTTCCAAACGAATCATGTCATCAACACATATTGAAGAGGCACATAAATCTCGGAAGAATTGACTAATCTCAACAACTACATTCCAAACGTTTGTCGGCATGAGGTGTTTCAAAGCAACATGTAATAATCGCTCCATGAATACATGACAATCATGACTTTTCAAGCCTTGCAACTTCAGCTTCTTAAGATCAACACATCAACTAAAATCTGATGCATACCCATCAGGAAACTTCAAATTTTGTAACCACTCACACAATACATTTCTCTTAGCTTTATCGAGAGTGAAAATGGATGTTGGCTTAAACTCTTCGCCGCGAATGTGTAATTTGGGATGATGACAAACTGTCTGCAAATCTTTTCTAGAAGCAATGCTATCACATTTTTTACCTTCTACATCCATGATCATGTCAATTAGTTGCTCAAAAAAATTCTTTTCAATGTGCATTACATCCAAATTATGTCCTATCAACATTGTCTTCCAATAAGGAAGGTCCCAAAGAATGCTTCTTTTACACCAACCGTTTTTCTGCTTTTTCAATTCTTTAAATTCTTCTTCGGTGCCATCAACAGGGGATGGTAAATCACATAGCGTATTCCATATCTCATCCCCATGCACTCATTTCGGAGGGGCATCAAGCAACTCTTTACCTTTTCTGAAAGCTTCCTTGTTCCTCCTATGTGGATTTCCCTCTCTTAAGAAGCATCTATGACAATCAAACCAGCTTATTTTCTTGCTATTGGGAAGCCAAAATGCTTTACTTTCCCCCATGCAACAAGGACATGCTTTTTGTCCTTGTGTAGACCACCCAGATAGCAAACCATAGGCGGAAAAATCATTTATTGTCCACAAAAGGGAAGCATTAAGTTGAAAATTTTGTTTTTTAGACACATCATAAGTTTCCACCCCAACTTCCCACAAATATTTCAACTCCTCCACCAATGGTTGTAAATAAACATCCAAATTACGTTTTGGGCTTTTTGGTCCGGGAACAATAAGTGACAAGAAGATAAATGGTCTTTTGATACATAACTAAGGTGGTAAGTTGTATGGTGTGACCATAACAGGCCAACAAGAATACTTCCTCCCAAAATTACCGAAAGGATCAAATCCATCCGTACACAAGCCAAGTCGTACATTGCGGGGTTCCTTGGCAAATTCAGGATACATCTGATATAACAACCCGACCCGCCACCGTCGTAACACAACCCCAATAAGATGGGTGTGCACTTTTGGGCCCATTAATTGTCCTCACTTAAGCCCAAAAGCACAAGGCCTTGTTACTAAGTGGTGGGTGAAATCCCTTATAAACATACCACAACCTCCTCAATTCCCCGATGTGGGACAACCTTACTCTCAATAACTTGGGGTGTTACAATCTCCCCCACTTAAAGAACACAACGTCCTCGTTGTTCCTCCAACTTGACCGCAGCCAAGCCCATAATCCTCCCCCGCTAGGTGTGTGACCCGGGTACTCCCGACCACGGGCTCACCACACGGTCGCAGGGTCGCTCTGATACCATTTATAACAACCCGACCCGCCACCATCGTAACACAACCCCAATAAGATGGGTGTGCACTTTTGGGCCCATTAATTGTCCTCACTTAAGCCCAAAAGCACAAGGCCTTGTTACTAAGTGGTGGGTGAAATCCCTTATAAACATATCACAACCTCCTCAATTCCCGGATGTGGGACAACCTTACTCTCAATAACTTGGGGTGTTACATCTGATCAAATCATTTCCATTCTTCCCCATCACTAGGATGACACATCTTCCCCGGAGCACGTGGGTTTTCTTTGTGCCATCTCATTTGTTCGGCAATGTTTTTGGTGCCATAGATTCTTTGAAGTCTTCGAGCGAGAGGAAAGTAAAACAATTGGTTACATGCTATTGGTTTCTTACTCTTTTTGGCCCTCTTACTACCCTTAACTTTTTTCAACACCAAAACTTTATCTCCTTCACTTGTCTCATATCTATCCGCCCCCACAATCTTTGCATTTGTCAAGCAAAGCATCATCTTTCCAAAATAGCATACATCCTTCACGACATGCATCAATCTTTTCATGTGGTAACTGAAGACCTTTAACTACTTTTTTGGTAATGTACAAACTTCGGGTCATGATATTATCATCGGGGAAAGATTCCTCAAGGAACGAGGCAATGCCATCAACAGCAAGAAATGACATATTAAACTCACATTTCAAGGTAACTAGCCTAGAAGCGGCTTGTAACAATGGCATTCTGCTTCCTTCATACAAGGGTTTTTCTGAGGCTTTTAACATGTCCAGAAAGGCTTTTGCTTGTGGGTGTGGCGGTTGTTCTTCACAAATGGTTGTATGGTCATCACTATTAAAAATAGTGGAATCCATAGCATCAACAACCATCTCTCTATGGGTTCTCATCAATTTGTATTTGTTGGGTGTGAGCTTGTTCATGATTTGGAGAATATGCTTCTCCATGTGAAATCCAATTGTAATAATTTAGCTTAAACCCATTTATAATGAGATGTTCTTCTACTACAATGTCAAGCTGGTATTTCAGGTTTTTGCATTTGGCACAAGGACACCTAAGTTTTTTGTCTACCTAGTCATATTCATCTTGTTGTTTAGCAAATTCAATAAACTCGCCAACACCCTTTATAAAAATAGCGGTAGGACGTCTTTTCTTATTGGAATTGTCTAATCTTCCTTCATACATCCATGAACGTTCCAATCTCTTCATTTTAATCTAAAGAAGACCTCATAATAATTTAAACATTTTTTAAAAATAACAATAATATTGTTTAGGTATTTTTACCCAAGTCGATTAGTTAGGGTCAATGTAGTCTTACTCGTTGGTTGGTTGTATGTTTACTCGTATGTCAATAAGTGAATAGAAAAATAAAGTGCGTAATGTAAATCGACACGTAAGATTTGGTGACGCGGAAAACCCAATGTGGGAACAACCGCGGAAGGGACGGTACCCTGCCAAGTATTGCACTATATGAATAGGAGGATGATTACAATTATGGCACAAAGCTAATCCTGCTGGCCCTAGATGTCAGGCCTGCAAGATCTTGGATGAACGTATATTATATGTCGAGATGTGATTGTTAATGTTGATGTGTGAATACGGGTGTGTTCCATGAATCCCTTCTTGATTTGCTCCTTTGGCTATTTATAGAGTAAGAACCCTAGACATGTCCTACCTCGAATATGGAAAGGGAATATAATTTCCATAAGGACTCTTTCCAAAACCGGACTCCCTTCTCAATTCTCCCTGTACTCCCTAACTTCTCCCTAATACCTCTTTCCTTAATCCGGACGCCTTCTACGATGGGCTCCTAATCTTCTTTGAGCCCGTTTCCCCTTCCTCTAACCGCGGGCTTCCTTCCTCCTTATCACTCCGTCCATAGCTTTTATTTTATTAAGTGGGCCTTCTTTATTGTGCTATTTTTAGCCCAAACAAATATTACATAGAAAATTTTCACATTATACTCCACATTATACAATAAACATATGAAAACAATATATAAATATTGTCAATAAGTAATCCATCTTCGAATGGGGTCCTTATCAGTCCAACCTAAACCCGTCAATGTACGTTTCAAGTCACTAACAAACACACTTGTAACGTATTAATGAGGAAAAAATTCGGCAGCAATTCTCTTTAGTTCTCCAAATACACATCAATGTAGAATAAATAATTACTCCACATATACATGTATTCGGAGAACATTAAATGGATCGCCACCAAACTCATTCCTCATGAATAAATCACAAGTACGTGTTTACTACCTAAATGACTTGAAACGTACAAAGACAGTCCGAAAATGGGGACTATTCAAGAATTACTCTAATTCTTGAACGGGTACTAAGTCAACATCAAATCAATCTAACACTAATTTAAAGTTTAAGATAAACAATACTTGGTACTAAATTAATTAAGTCAATCAATAGCACAATTCAAAAACATAATAAAGGTTTCTATCCTAGAGTCCGTAGCATAATTGAACTTAAATTAGTAAATTTAAAAGGTAACTGGTAAGAGGAGGTTACCTAATCAAGTAAAAGCAAAAATGAAAAGAAAACGAGAAGCAACAGCTATGGCGGACGGTGGTGCTCAGCAGCGCGGTGACAACCCTGGAAGGAGAAAAGAAAAACAAAAAAAACAGGGTTATTGAACCTCAATTCATCAATAACATGAATTATCAAACTAAATTTATCAAAATCAAGTCCTAAAGAAGGTTCCACTTAGCTAATAGCTAATTTATCTTAATCCAAAAGACGGTTCCACTTAGTTGATTCCATTAATGCAAAAGACGGTTTCACTTAGCTTAATACTAATAATAATAAGATGGTTTCACTTAGTAATAATAATAATAATATTAAGACGGTTCCACTTAGCTTAATACTAATAATAATGAGACAGTTTCACCAAACACCACTCATTACCCACCCAAGGCCACCCCACGACCCACCCCACCCATGGCCCACCGCCCCCACGACCCACCGCCACCCACGGCCGACCAAACCTCCACCCATAACCCTCAAATTAAACACAAACCCCCTTAATCATTCCCTTTTAATTTAAACACAAATTAAAATAAATCTAACTAGAAATTAATCTAACATACTAACTAGAAATAAATCTAACAAACTAACCACAAATTAATCCAACAAACTACAAATTAATCTAACAAATTAAACTAATTAAACTGAAATTAAACCAAGAAAACAAACCTAATTAAAGAGAGTGATAGAGGTAATGAGGACGGTGGCACGACGGTGGAAGTGGTGGTGTGGTTGTTGGTCGTCGTCGTCGTCGCTGTGTCGCCTTTCCCTCTTTTTGTTTTGTTTTTTTTGTTTCGAAAGAGTAAAGCACGAGAGAGGGAAGCCGGTTTTCTATAAAACAATTTAGCGACCGACTTCAGTCGCCAAATCTGAAGGTCAGTCGCCAAATTAGATTCCCTTTTTAATAAAATCAGTCGCCAAATTAGCGACTGATTTGAGTCGCTAATTTGGAAATCAGTCGCCAATTTGGCGACTACCAATATCAGTCGCCAAATTTCGGTCCCCTGTTTTAGTTTTTCTTGTAGTGGACCTCACCCTAGTTTTACAACTAGCGACCACCTTACCCCTTTCAAGTCAAGTTCCTCAACGTGTTCTGATTTGAAATTGCATGTTTTACTGAGTCTAAGTTACGACACCTTGCCCGTTTCGAATGCCCTTTGATCTGTCAAAGGCAACATCCATTTGCACTCAAACAAAGAACCCCCTGAACTACGAGCATGGTTTGATTTCAACTTTTTAGGTGGATACGTAGGCAATCCTTCTTATACATGAGGGATACAACCACAAAACCCAATCAAAATTTTCAAAATATTTCAAACTACGATCATGGTTTGATTTCACCTCTTTAGGTGGATACGTAGGCAGTCCTTTTGCTACACAGGAAGGATACAACCATCCCCATAAAAAAAAACATTCCCTTATGTTAACCCATATACAAAACATCACCCTTATCCACCTTTCAAAAAAAAAGGAATGGGAAAAACATTCCCTTTCCCACAAAAATACAAAAAAGAAGCCTTTCTCCCTTCGTACAAAAATCCACCTCTCGAGTGCAATGTTTAGGATGACTCAAACTGAATTACCTTTACGAAATGGATGGAAGAAACAAGCGTTCAGAATTTTGCCACAAGCAATCCTCTTATTTAATTAATAATGGGAGGAATTACAAATTCAACAACAAATAAAGCTCGGCAAGTCTACAACTTGTCAAAGCTAAGGTGTGGACTAAAGAACCTCACTTCATAAAACTAGCACAAAACACACAATACATAGCTAGTACAACATAATAAAAACTCACAACACTAATACAACATAATAATAAAATGGGTAATGGAGGTCTTCACTCTTTCATTCTACCCTTGCCTTTTCCCTCGGGGTACATCTTTCACTTGTTCTTCTTGTTGGCCCACCTAGCTTGAAATTCCTCTTCGGAACGGATCCTCAACGGATCTACAACGGCGATGGCCCCCGGTCTCTTGCAAGACCCCATGTTCGGCCCAAAACGAGCCTATACACGGCCCACCATATCTTTGGGACCCGAGCTTCTCCTCTTTGGGGGCCTCATCACATCCGGGCTAGCTCCATCAACATTGTCCTCAAAGAAGGCACGTTTGTCCTTGCCAACCTCTCGATACTTCAAGTCAACAACCTCGTCCTTACGAGATTTGGACCTCTCCTCCAAGGTTGGAGCCCTTGACCACGTCATATAAGCAGGAGTCACTCATGTCATGGCAACGGGGTGCGGTACCTCCCAAAGCGGCCGAGTGGCCCACAATCTTTCAATGACCTCCACAAGCTCGGAGTTCCGGAAAACATTCTCTTGAATAAGGGTATCTTGAGCGGGCACCTTTTGTTGATGCCCCATTTGCCTCATGAGCCTTTCGGGATAAATGAAGGAAGTAACCTTCAAACCCACCACCATCAAAGAACGAGGACTAGCACCCGAAGCGGGCAACCCCGTGAAGGACCTCAAGTGCCACCATGGCACCACCCAACGGATATGAGGACCACCCTCCTCCGCCAATCTCGCGGCCCAATAGGTCTCAGTGGAAGCAAAACTATCCGTGTACAACTTCTTCCTAATGGTAAGGTGACGAAAAGAATAAGAGGAAGAATCAACCGGAGGCTCTACATACCTTAGCCTCTCCAATAGCCACACTTGGAGGATCCTTGGAGATCCAAACGAAGGAGCTTCTCCACAAGAGCCCTTCTTGTCCAAAGCTTGTATGATCTCGCCAAGCACCAACCATGATGGATCTCTACCATGCTCCATTTGCTCAACAACATGCACGAGGGTCATGCTACCATAGCATTTTGGCCCCTCCTTCTTCAAAGCATCCAAGGACAAGGAAAAAGGCAAGAGCCCTTCTCCTAGCCACCTCCGAAACATTGGCATCCAATCGGTTTGAGAAAATGTTGATAAGAGCCAACATATCCACACAATGAGGAGCAAGGAGGAAATTGACTTGGCTCGTTGACAAGCCTAACATTGAACGGAATTTCTCCTTATAACACAACCGAGTTGGAGGAAGCACCAGAACACAACCCGGCCACCCACCAATGGCACCGACTTCTTCGGCAAGAGGACAAATTTCGCCTTTCGGGAAAACGAAAACATGATGTTTCGAATCCCAAAACCGAGAGAATGCTTCAAGAAATGAGGGTTGCACCTTAACTTGACAAATCACCAACAATTGGCCGACTCCCATGCAAACGAGTTAATACTTTTCGGGAGGCGACAAATCCCGGCACCATTGTCGAACGCATTCTCAAAGGCTCCCATGAATATTTTTGGAGGAAGAAGAAAGGTTTTGAAGAGACTTTTTTTGTGTTTCGGATGATGAAACAATGAAGCACAAACATCCCTACTTATACAAAACAATCAGCCCCTTTTTTTCCGAAAAAAGGGGAGGCTGATTTCTATCGCCAAGCTGCTCGGGCCTGTTCTCAGGATTCCCACCTTGAATTGTCCGTTTCAAGTTTTGTTTTCTCCTGACACCTCAAACCTCCCGCTGGAATGCTCGCGCCTCTTCGGGACGGTCCAGGACGTTTTGTGTTTCCTCACACTCACATTTCCTTGTTTTCGCGTTTTACGAAATCCGACACGGTTTCAAGGACGCAACTTTAAACATACGGATTTTTCTTTTTAAGGGGGAAGGGCTAGTCCCCCGATCCGCGACGGATCGTTTCCATGTCAGTCAAAATTCCGAAATTTTTTTCGCTTTTTTGCTCTTTTCCCATAAAAAAAAAAAGAAAATTGATAACACGACATCAGTTTTCCTCAAAATTTCAAGCACTCACAAATCCGAGTCTTGATCTCACAAAAATCAAAAACCAAATACACTCGTAAAAATCTATTTTTAAATCCACCCCTGACGGTTCGAGTTTGAATTTTTTCGAATCACACATCAATTTCAACAATTTTGATGCAATTTAATTTAAGACACGAGTTAATTGCTCAATTTTCAAATAATTTCTTTTTGAGAAGTCCAAATGTGACGACTTGTCGCGGAATTTTCAAAATATCATTTCAAATTTAAATTTTATCTTCGAGTCATCGTGGTTAATTTTTGTTTTCAATCAAATGTTTGTTACGTGTTCCCGTTTATGCATACGTGCTACCTGTTGCCTGTTTTCTGCACTAACGATGCAGGAACTGGTGTGAAGCAAAGAGGGAACTAATAGCCGACAGCGCTCCTCCGAAACACAACACAAAAAAGGCAAAAATCACAAATAATCCACAATCTAAAAACATATATATAAAAACCGCCTCACGCAAAATGTAAATATGTACAAACAAGAGTCCAAGACACGGACAAAACAACTACAACTACTCATCACCTCCCGTCAGACTAGTCTTGGTCTCACGAGGAGTGGCGGGCAAGGCAGACACCACCATCTGCTCAGGCTCCCTCTCCAGAGAACTCTCCAACGTCTCGTATTCCATCGCGACGCGAAGCTCCTCCGCTGCAGCCAACTGAGCCCTGAGAGAGGCAATATGTGCATCTCGGCTCCGCAACGCTTCCTCACAACGCCTCAACTCCTGGTCTCGACTGGTGATCCCAACCCCTGGGCCTCGATCATCGACCTAGCTGCAACCAAATCAGCAACGACCCAAGCGAGCTCCGCCGGATCCGGAGTACCCTGCAAAACAAGATCATTATGATCTAAAAACGTGAAATGCAACACAAAAATACACAAAAACCAAATATAAAAAGTACCTGAGTAAGCCGAGCCTCCCTCGCAGCCAGGTCACCAGCAAGTGTCCTCCACTGGTTAGCCATCCGCCACAAGGCCTGATGACTAGCAGTCGTTACCTACAACCAAGAAGGTCCTTCAATACAACGCAAGGCAAAACATAAATGAGGAAGAATGTTCGGTTCAGGAACTCACCCGCAGAACGCTCAACCTCCACTCGATGCCAACGTCGGTCACCTCAGCGACCGCAGGCTCTGGCAGGTGCAGCTGTAGCTCCTCACCTCCCGGCCCCTGAAAGGTGGTCTCCACCTGGAAAACTGGAGGCTGAGTCCTCATCAACGCATCGACCCCCGGCAATTCGGGTCCACATAGAAGGTAACAAACCCTCCTATCAAAAGAGGCAATGAAGACAAAAGAACAGAGGAAAACATACCTCGATCCGGTACCAGGCAAGCCTCGACAACCGGAAGGTGTCGTAGTCGACCTCCCGCCGCAACAGCTCCTCACCTCCCTGACCGTGAAGGTGCTCCTCAACCTCATCGGGGGTCGACTCCTGGAACAACACCTTAGGCGAATCAACCGGTACCACGAAAGTCTCAGTAAAGCACTGAGGACCTAAACGCTCGCCCAGGTACCAAACCGGCTCGATCGCCGTCTCAAGATACAAACGCTAGGAGCTGCGAGGCCGCAAATGCTCCTTGACAACGGCCTGCACCTCTGTGTAGTGCTCCCAAGGCCACCCAACGAACTGCACTTAAGACAAAACTAATCAGCTAACTGGGGGCTTCCTAAGCTACCTAGTCATCCTATCTCTGTTTATTTCTACAAAATAAGAGGAGTAAGGGAAAACAACTTACGTTAGCAACTCGAAGGGCGTTCACACGACGCCTTAAGTCCTCGTAAGTCGACTTAGTCGAGTTCTTCCGAGACACCGTCCAGGCCCTCACATAAGGGTAGGTCGAAGGGACGCCACCGGTAGTCCCCGGACGCCGGGGGATGAAGTAAGCATACAACCAAGCCTGTAACCAAATACAACAAACACAAATCAGCCAGTCTTTTTAAAAATTGCCAAAATCAAAATCAAAATCAAAATCAAATTCAAAATCAAACTCAAAACTACAAAAACGCTCGTACCTCCAAGATGAGGTCGGGACCAACCAAAGCAGAAGCACTATCATCTCTCACCGCCTCCGGGCGCACCGCAGCGTGCAAGTACCGGGTGAAACTCGCCAAAGCCGGTGTAACCCAGTCAAATTGACCCAGAATGTCGAGGTCAGCAAGGAGAGGAAGCACCTTGGTCGACAAGCGCTCACCCTTGTCACCAAAGTACGTGGCACCCAAGAAGTACCACAACCTAAACCGCGCCTCTTGCGCGTCAGCTCTAGCCTCAGCCTCCAGACTCGCCAATGGTGCCGGAGCATAGCCCGTCACTCTCCCCTTGAAGTGATCCCTGACATATGAGCTCGCGACCAGGTACGGAGTGATGTCAGAAGGCTCGGGCAGAACAATGCCGATCAGACGAGTAACCGTGGGAGAAGACACTATCTCTGGCGTCTCCGAGAACTCAACAGGTGTCCCACCACAGGGGAGGCCAGATATCATAGAAAAATCATCTAAGGTCACACCGACCTCCCCAGACTCCATATAGAATGACAACGTCGTATCCCAGTACCGATCCAACATAGCGCATATCAGACACAGGTTCGTCCTAATCGAAGCCCTGTGAATGTCCCGCCAGGCAGCCACCAACGGCCCAAAAGCCGACCTTTGTATCAACGCTGATACGTGCATTTTATATAGTCTTTTTAGCCTATTTTATGCACGTATTTCTATGCTTTTATCGTGGTTCTATGCTACGAAATGCCCCGAATATGCTACTGTGGTGTATTTTGTCTTAATTGTAGGAATGAACCAGAAAGTAGCGGAATCAAGTCATTTACCGTCCGTTTTGCATGCATTTGGAGGAAGAGATGATTTGGAGCGGGAAATATAGCTGTCTTGGGATGCGTGAAGGTGTTTCGGGAGCTAAAAGGACAAGTCAAAGTCAAATTATTGAGCATGATGAGCTGCTGAAGTCAAGATCCACCTGATCGAGTGATTTATTAATCGATCGAGTGGTTTAGGAGTCAATAATCAGTCGATCGAGCACATTACTTACTCGATCGACCAGTTCCTTTATAGCCTTACTCGATCGAGCACTATTCTAGGTCGATCGAGCAGTTTTTGAGTCAAGTTCACTCGATCGAGTGATTTAGTTAGTCGATCGAGTGGCTATGCTGACGGGTTGGGCTTTTAAGCTCTAATTCCGTCATTAGGTTTAGCAATTCCTATTTTCCTATAAATAGGAAGCTTCAGGAGTCATTTAAACTCTCTCTTTTTCTCTACTTTTCATCTGACACACTGTCAGACATCACTTTTGCTCTATTATCGCTACTGTTCCTGTTCATTTCCGGATCTCTTTAATTCAGTAATTCTTTCTTCCTTCCTCTCTTTTTATTTAATGTTTATTATTCCCTCTCCCTCTTTATTTATTGTTCTTATTAATTCCATGTCTAGCTAATTCCCCTAGTATGTTAGGATTAGGGAAGCCGTGGTAGCGATGTTTTAACTTACTTGAATAGGTTAGACTTGCGATAGGAATTGTATTAGGCAATTTAATTGTTATCCGGTCAAATGAATGCATGCAGGAGACCATAAATTTAGTTAACCCCGACCTAGATCGAAAGATTGGAAGGGAAGGCTTGCTTAATTACAATAGGGTATTGCAGTGAGAGCGAAAGTTAAGCTGTTTACGCTATAGGGCGGTTTAAGGACCGAAAGGTGACGACCATAGCTCTTCTTATCAATAGTTTAATCACCTCAGTATTCCCGATAGTATAAGATCTGATAGCTGCCACGGTGGACCGACTCCTAGCATACTTCCTTCCTCTTACTGTTAATTCTCTTATTCATTTCTCTTCTTTAGCCTTTTTAGTTTAGTCAACACAATCAATTCAACCCACATTTGTGACATCAGACGGATAGAATAGACAAATAGATAGTACACCGCCTCCCTGTGGAGATCGACCCTACTTACCGCTGACTTCTGTTAGTAGTACTTAGGTATTTTATTTTTTACGAAACGACAAGTATCAAATTTTGGCGCCGTTTTTCGGGGAGGCAATCTATTTATTTATTTGTTAAATTTTATCTTTTTTTAGCCTCGGGGATTTTTTCCTTGAGGCCGTTCCGATCTTTTTCCTTGAGTCTTTGTTTTGATAGGCCTTACAGGTACTACCTAGTCGGTTCTAGGTGAAAGACCGTCAAAGGGAAGGCTTGAGTACCTTTGACCCATCACCGATGTCCCATTATATGGAACAAAACGGGTGATCTACTTCGGGAGATGTGGTTCTGCTGAGCACAATGCATCTGTAGTTGTGCCGCCACATCCACCCTATTAATGGCCACCGCAACAAGATCCTCCTGATATACAAGAAGAAGAGATTGTGGAGCTGAAATCCTTACTGCAGATACTTGCATCTCAATTGCAAGATCGTGACCGAGAGAGGTAAGATCATGATAGACACACTTCTTCGCGACTTGAAAAGCTCGAAACTTACATTGCTCAATTAGCAGCTGAGATACAAGAAGAAGAGGTTGCAGAGCTGAGGTCTTTAATGGAGATACTTGCATCTCAAGTGCAGAATTATGATCGAGTGAGGCAAGAGAGTGATAGACGTGCGGATGCTCAAGTCATTGAGCTGGAGTCTAAAATTGCTCAGTTAGCAGCTGAGATGCAAGAAGAAGAGGTATACTTTGCTGAGAGCGGTTTTTCCCTTGAGGAAACCGCGTTGCCCAATGCTGAGGACGACTTCTATGACTCCGACGACGAGTTTCTATCACATTTCACTACCCCACACGAGGATTTCAGCGCTGTACAGGAGGAATCACTCGATCGATTGACTACTATTGGTCGATCGAGTGATTTTCCAGGAGAAACTGCTCGATCGAGTGAAATTGCTGCTCGATCGAGTGGAAATCAGGAGGAAACAGCTCGATCGAATGAAGACTCTACTCGATCGAGTAGTTTGGCCATTGGGAGCTTTAGTTCGTCATTTGGGCTTGATTTCGATGACGATTTTGACGATGACAACGGTTATGGTGAATCACCCTTATTCAAAGCCGAGTTAGATGCGCTTGAGGCTGAGATTTACGGGACGGATTCCACTGAGGGCGACAAAAGGACAGCTGAGTCGGTAATTACTCCTAGCACGGAAGAGGTAATGAATTCTCTTATCTATGATTCCGTCATTAAGAGTGATCAACCTGAGGTAGTAAACGGTAATTTCATTATTGTTGTTAAATTGCCTCGTTTTATTCATGCTTCCTTTTTCAAAGCTATACCCCCTCATATGTGGACGCATAAATTAGCAATTTCTCACCATCCTTGTCATTTTAAAATTGTTAATCTGATTTGGAGCCCTAAATTATTGACAATTGCTCCCGCGGTCCTTTATTTGGTGGATAAATTTAGGAGCGCCCATAGGAAATTTGTTAGACTTAAATATTTACATATTTTTATTTCCTATTCTGTTATTCCACTTTGGTGCTACTTATGCTGTTGTGTAGCACATGCGCAGCTATTTGACAGGTTGTTGTGCGCTTTGAGCTGTTTTGATTGTATTTGATTAGAGAGCTCGAAGAAAAGAAGGTCGAGCTGGGACCTGACTGAAGCTAGCGCTACCCGGGAGGCAACCCGGCGATTTTATTTTGCTTTTTATTTAATTTCAGTTGTAATAAATGGTTTTTTATACCATAGACGATCTCAGTATGCTTGTCTTGTCAGTTGCGGGCTGTTTTTCATTGCATTTTGCAGGAATACGCTGAGGATCACTCGATCGAGTACTTGTTGTACTCGATCGAGCACTTTTGCTGCCAAATCCATTCGATCGAGCATTTCCTCTACTCGATCGACCACCTGCAAAAGGACAACCACTCGATCGACCTAGTTATCTTTCGATCGAGCAGTTTTTGAATGGCCAGTTCACTCGATCAGCTACTATTCCTCTTGATCGAGTGCTATTGACTTGGATTAGCTTCCTGAGACGGTTTTCCGGGCCCTTAGCAACCTCCCATTTCATGGTCGGTTTGGGGAGGTCCCCTTATTCGCGCAATCTTGTGAGTTTTCCGCATTTACTCTCTTTCTCCTTTCAGTTTGCATTTCCTTTCCATGTTTTGGTACAATGGGGGCATTGTACGGTTTGGTTTGGGGAGGTTATGCATCCATAACTGTGCCTGCATATTGTTTTTATTTCATTTCTGTTATTATGTTTAATTTATGTTTGCATCGTTGTTTATTTTCGTTAAAAATCAAAAATCTCATTAAAAAATTGAAAAAAAAAATTGTTAAAATTCAAAAAAATTTCACGTTTATTTTAGCATATAGGTTGAGTCGGAACGGTAGATTTCAATGATGATATTGCACTATAACTGTCTTTTTGCTTAAGCCTTGCATTGAACTGTTATCTTTTAGCTTTGTCTTTTGCATAATCTACGAGTTAATGTTTAATTTCGCTGAACGAATAGACTTGACCTGAAATTTTGGCAACCTACTTATAATTTCTAAGATTTAGAGCCTTATAAACTGGTGTCATTTGTGACCAGTTTCATGTAAGATTGTGAGTAGTTACTCCTTGCATAACATGTTCATCAATTTGCACGTATATGAAATTCAATTGCTTTTTGCCGTCATACATTCGGGTTAGTGGTTGGTGTCACATGCAGGGAGGTGCTTACATTTTCCCTTTCTTTCATTTTTACCCATAAACTCCACATTAGCCAAATTTGCCAGTTGACCCTTAGCTACATTCCAAATTTAGCCTGCCTTGTCAAGCTAGTTTAGATTGTTCTGCGGTATACTGTCTATTGTATCAAGTTTGGCTTGTATCTGTTGTCTTGGAGTTGGTAACTTAAGAAGGAAAGGAGGATGATGGAAAAAAGACGTGAAAAAGAAAAAAAAAAAAAAGTTGAATGAAAAAAAAAAGGAATTCGAAAAAAAAAGAAAAAAATTCGAAAGAAAAGAAAAAAGAAACCGAAAAAAAAAAGAAAAAAAAAAAAGAGAAAAGAAAAAAAAGATGTTGTTTGGTTGACGGTTTCTGCTCCTATGTTCTATCTTTTATCATTTGAGGAGTACGTTTGGTTCGGTTTGGTGAGTTTTGTGCCAAATGAAGGGCATTGTGCTTAATCAATAATTGAGTTTGAAATGGACGTTGTCATATGGTTCTGTTTAGGTACTAGCTTGATCACCTATACCTCCACATTCCCATAAATGTTTTGCCTTTTCTTACCCATTGCCTCACTTTACCATATCTTTGTAAGCCCTCGGCTGTAACAGGACCTTGTTTGGTTGGAATGTGTGAACGGTAGCTAGAATTGTCTATCATATTAGTTGCATGCATGTTTATGTGGGTCGTAGTTTAGGTGAGCAACTATTTCTCTTTCTCTCTTATACATATATGCTTACCCTTTGCTTCATGAGAGAAAGAGTGACCCGTGAGAGTCCATCATTAACGGTCTTGCAAGGTCGACGGTTCAGCTTTATTTATAAACATCTTATAATTCGTTTGCATTTGACTGTCTTGCTTTAAGTGTTAGTTGCTTGCATTAAATTGGCTTAAGTGGGCATTTGTAGCTAGCTCTAAGTTCTTTTTCCGTTCCATTAGCGTATAGTTTTGAGTTTACTCGGGGACGAGTAAAGGTTTGGTTTGGGGAGATTTGATACGTGCATTTTATATAGTCTTTTTAGCCTATTTTATGCACGTATTTCTATGCTTTTATCGTGGTTCTATGCTACGAAATGCCCCGAATATGCTACTGTGGTGTATTTTGTCTTAATTGCAGGAATGAACCAGAAAGTAGCGGAATCAAGTCATTTACCGTCCGTTTTGCATGCATTTGGAGGAAGCGATGATTTGGAGCGGGAAATATAGCTGTCTTGGGATGCGTGAAGGTGTTTCGGGAGCTAAAAGGACAAGTCAAAGACAAATTAACGAGCATGATGAGCTGCTGAAGTCAAGATCCACCTGATCGAGTGATTTATTAGTCGATCGAGTGGTTTAGGAGTCAATAATCAGTCGATCGAGCACATTACTTACTCGATCGACCACTTCCTTTATAGCCTTACTCGATCGAGCACTATTCTAGGTCGATCGAGCAGTTTTTGAGTCAAGTTCACTCGATCGAGTGATTTAGTTAGTCGATCGAGTGGCTATGCTGACGGGTTGGGCTTTTAAGCTCTAATTCCGTCATTAGGTTTAGCAATTCCTATTTTCCTATAAATAGGAAGCTTCAGGAGTCATTTAAACTCTCTGTTTTTCTCTACTTTTCATCTGACACACTGTCAGACATCACTTTTGCTCTATTATCTCATGTTCTGTTCATTTCCGGATCTCTTTAATTGGTAATTCTTTCTTCCTTCCTCTCTTTTTTATTTAATGTTTATTATTCCCTCTCCCTCTTTATTTATTGTTCTTATTAATTCCATGTCTAGCTAATTCCCCTAGTATGTTAGGATTAGGGAAGCCGTGGTAGCGATGTTTTAACTGACTTGAATAGGTTAGACTTGCGATAGGAATTGTATTAGGCAATTTAATTGTTATCCGGTCAAATGAATGCATGCAGGAGACCATAAATTTAGTTAACCCCGACCTAGATCGAAAGATTGGAAGGGAAGGCTTGCTTAATTACAATAGGGTATTGCAGTGAGAGCGAAAGTTAAGTCTACATTTTACGCTCTAGGGCGGTTTAAGGACCGAAAGGTGACGACCATAGCTCTTCTTATCAATAGTTTAATCACCTCAGTATTCCCGATAGTATAAGATCGATAGCGCCACGGTGGACCGACTCTAGCATACTTCCTTCCTCTTTCTTTGTTAATTCTCTTATTCATTTCTCTTCTTTAGCCTTTTTAGTTTAGTCAACACAATCAATTCAACCCACATTTGTGACATCAGACGGATAGAATAGACAAATAGATAGTACACCGCCTCCCTGTGGAGATCGACCCTACTTACCGCTGACTTCTGTTAGTAGTACTTAGGTATTTTATTTTTGGTACGAAACGACAGTATCAAACGCCCTCGTACCGGCTCGGAGAACGTCGTAGAAACCCATATAGGTGGAAAAGCCTGAGAAAGTCCTTATGGTGCCGATCTCCTGAAATAAAAAACAAACAACGTCAGAACACCTATTCCGGTCTGAAATGTCAGAAATGACGAAAGTTTAATCAAGTGACACAACTCACCAGGCCCTCATGCGCACGGTAGGAAATGTGTCTGTCCAGCCGAAGCAACAACTGGCTACCGTCAAAACCCTCGGCCCAAGCAGGTGACGCCCGCAGGTTCAGCCTTCGCGGAGCTGTAACCCGTCTGGTCTCCCAACCCGCGACGTGAACGTCGTCCTCAACCGTCTCCATCCCTTCTGACCACGAGACTCCACGTCACGGATAGGAGGCATCTCAACGACCCTAACGACATTCTGCAACTCCCGCCTTGTCGGCCGTGGAGCCCTCCTCCTAGTAACCCTCGTCCCGGAGGTACCAGCCTGAGACCCTGTCTCAGCTCTCTTAACATGAGCAGCCCCAACAACAGGCTCCTCCCGAGCCCCAGCGGCTCCCTCAGCACCAGCAGCCTCAACAACAGGCCCCTCACGAACCTCAGCGGTTCTCTCAGTCCTAACAGCCTCCTCGGAGGGCTCCTCCTCCTCAGAAGCGTCCTCCACGGTCACGTCAGGCGCACTGGCTGGAGTACTAACTGGTCCGATCCCGAACAGGTCCTCCAAGGTCGCGACAATGGACCTGACGGGTCCCGAGCACTCCCCTACAACCAAAGGCAATCAAAGAACGTCAGCCAAAATTTCGGCATTACGACGGCATAAATTCGACAAATCCAAAAAAGAAAACCTGCAAAGCAGAACAAGGGCAATCCCACCCAAACCCAACCAAACAAAACAATCTACAAAAAAAGCGACTCGCCCTTCTTTTCAAGCAAAAGACGAGTCAAAACAATGACAACCAAAAACGGCACCTCAAGACCCACACAAGGTCCGCCAACAACCCAAAATATATTCCCGATGCAATGGGGTATTTTCTACAACTCAAAGAGGGAATTTCTACGCCGATTTGACACTACAACAAATAAGGTAATTGGCGACCATATAAGGCGACTGAGAACAGTCGCCATTTAGAATAAAGCGACTAAGGCCCGTCGCCCGCACTTCGTAGCAAGGTTTGGTCGCTTTTGGCGACAGGCGTTCGTCGCCAATTTTGGCGACTGAATTTTTTTAAAGCGGGCGACCGAAATTCGTCGCCAAAATTGGCGATCGTCATTAGTCGCCAATTTAGCGATCGCCATTTGTCGCTTTTTAAATATACACGTCATCTCCATATCCTCCAAAATGGCGACGGGTAATGGTCGCCATTTTGGCGACAGAACTTGGTCGCCATTTTGGCGACTGATTTCCGTCGCCAATGGCACTGATTTCCGTCGCCAACGTCCCTAAAATTAATTCATGATCAGAGACTTAGCGACGGAATGCCGTCGCCAAATGCCCAGTGTCCGTCGCCAAAATTACATGTTTTTTTGCCTAAAAATCGTTTTTTACCTAGCCAAATACGTAAAACCTGCAAATAAACCAACACTTCCAGCAGAGAACACATGGGAAGCCAACACAACCAAACTTGATAAAGAAAATCAAGTTCCATACACACAACTACGAGTTCTACGAGTTTGGTCAACTAACATTATCCGGGAATAACTACGAGTTCTACTACATAACTACGAAACAGGGAAACTTGCTCCCGCTCCACTACCACCTCCATGATTAGGATCTCTAGGATCCTTTGGTTGCGGGCGCCACCCAGTGTTGCAATTGGCGAAGAAGGAGTTCATCCGTTCCATTTCCTCCTTCATCCTCCGAATTTCAGCATCTCTCTCGGCATCCCGCCTCTCCCTCTCGGCATCCTGCCTTTCCTTGGCGGCTAATTGAGCTTGGAGCACACTCACGACACTTGGGGTATAAGGTTGTTGTTGGGAGGAAATTGACCCTCTTCTTCTTGTAGGAGGGTAGAAAATCTCCTTTGCCGACCCGGCTCCATACACATCTCCTCTTTGGAACCCCTCAACAAGATCAAACCATAGCTCATTGTCATCAATTTCCGGGTTGTTCTTCCTACGGACAAGGAATTGTTCCTAAAAAATTGATAAAACATTAATGGTTAGAGGTTACTTATCTAAAAATTGATAAAACATATACTTTAAAAAGCTAAGAAATTTTTATTTTTTGACACTTACATATAACTGTTGATCTTTTTCCTTCGCGAAGATCAACTTGCCCTTGCTTGTCTTCTTTGCGTGAGTGTCAACAAAGAGATCAACAATCGTGGGTACCTTACCCTTATTCTTCTTGGTCTTCCGGAAAAAAAACAAGGAAATTGTTACTCAAACATGATAATTAATGAGACTAATTAAATTAGAAGACTATTAAATTAAAAGCTAAGACAAATAACTTACATCTAATACCACACGATCATGAAAAGATTGAGACCCTCCATAATGAGTAGGCTCAACTTCCGCATCCTTATCTCCTCCTTTCATGTTGATCTTGTTCCGGGCCGATGCTTCCTTGAACTCAGGACTGTTCCGGTACTTGGTATATTCCTCATATGACGAACCTGTAATCAATAAAATAACAATTATTAATTAATATATTTTCAAAATATGTAATGAATTTTAACTAATTACGGGTATTAAAAGAAACTAAATACCTTTCATGAAAGATGGCGCCTTCTTCCTCTTAGACACCTTATACATGTTGTCCCTTAGCCTCTTCTTGCCAATGTCATTATACCTTTGCCAAACTAGGCGCTCAAGGTTGGTTGGCCAATAGAACACACGCTACAAAAAGTAAACACATAGATGAGAAACAAATTAATAATAAGGTAAAAAGAATAAATAAATTATATTTAATAATATATATTTTATAAATAGATACCCGGAAGTTGTTGAACCACATCTCCTTATCTTCATCACTAGCGTTACTCCAACAAGTAACGCCGTGTGTCATGTTCTCTTGGGTGCTATTAGTCACACCACGAACAACTGTTTGACTTCTAAACCTGAAATCAAACATGTTAAAAACATAATTATATAGGAAAAAAAAATGTATAATTAACATATGTCTAAAAAAAGTCATTTATTACTAAATAAAAAAATTACAAAATAGAATGAATAAAAAATTACCAAAGACCATTCGGATCAAGGATCATCCTGTTGTCAGTATGTCGGGGTATAGCAACCTCCTCCTCCTCCTCACTCACCTCCGTAGTAGAACGGTCAACGTCCTCCTCCTGCTCTCGGGAGCTACTACCTCCCTCACTATAGCCTCCGCGCTGCCTACTTCCTCCAGGAGCCATGTGTACTACAATTGAATAAAAAGTGTTAGCAAATATTACAAGATAATTATTATAAGATACAAAAAAATAAAACCTAATAAACAAGTATAAAAGACAAAATAAAACGCTAATAATTGTTTCCAAATTTTGATATGTATACTTTTAATACCTTCTCTTACTCATCATCATCATCATCATCCTCATCTTCTTCTTCTTCTTCTTCTTCTTCTTCTTCTTCTTCTTCTTCTTCTTCCTCTTCCTCCTCCTCTTCTTCTTCTTCTTCCCCCTCTTCTATCCCATCCCTCTCCTTATCATTCTCTTCTTCTTCCTCTTCTAACTCCTCATCCGCTTCTATCTCATTTGCATAAATAATTTCATCATGATCAACTGGGGACAAAACTGTTTCTGATACAACCTCTTCTTGGAAAAAAGATGTATCAACATCTGATCGTGCCTTTGTTTTAAAAACGGCCCACCATTGCTTTTGTTGTCTATCATTGCTTGTGCTCGGAAGAGATGCAAAATAAACTTGATGAGCTTGTTGTGCAAGTATAAATGGGTCATATTGAGAGTAGGTTCGAGTATGATTCACTTCCACGAGTTTGTAACGATCATGGACTCTCGTTCGCCTACGGAATTATCCCTCCATTGAATCTTGAATAAGACGGTTTTATAACTCCTATCCCGGCCATTGTAGCACAACTCAAAGATATCCTCTAATATGCCATAATAATCATTGCCATCAAGAGAAGAAATAGTAACGCCGTAGTTGCATTTAGCCTTACTTTTGCCATAGTCAAATGTTTGAAACTTAAACCCATTAATTGAATATCGATTCCACGTCACAACCTTTCGAGAAGGACCCAAAGCCAAGCTTCTTATCACATCATCTTGAATATTTAGCTTACATACATGCTTCCGAAACCAGGCTGGAAATTGATCCTCATGCTTATGCCAAACATCCTCTCTGTTCACATTAGGGTGATCTTTAATGAAATCTGTCACAAATTGAGCTTCATATGGCTCCAAAACCTCACAATTAGATAGCACATAAAGGTGGGCACGGTTATACTCCTTGTCATCCAGAAATCTTGTTCCCCAATCGATGAACACCCTATTTCATCCCGCATTTGGAAACACTTGGGTATACTTGTGTCTAGTTCATCCGCTTCATCAATATTCAAGTATTTTGCTTTGGTCTCAATATGTTTTTCAAAATAAAGAGAGCAAAAATTGGCAATCTCTTCCGTTAGGTAGGCATTGCATATAGAACCTTCCACACGAGCTTTATTACCAATTTTTTTCTTCACATGATTAAGAAACCTTTCGAAAGGATACATCCACCTATATTGGACGGGTCCACCAACTTTAGCTTCATATGGCAAATGGATAGGTAGATGCTCCATCGAATTGAAAAAAGAAGGCGGAAATATCATCTCAAGTTTACACAAAATTTCTGGTATTTGGTCTTCTAAACGACTCATGTCCTCAACTGATATCGTGGAGGAACATAAATCTCTAAAAAATTGACTTATTTTCAGAATCGCATTCCAAATCGTAGTCGGGAGTAAATTTTTAAAAGCCACGGGTAATAAGCGCTCCATGAAAACATGACAATCATGACTTTTCAACCCTTTCAACTTCAGTTCCTTCAAATCAACACAACGGCTCAAATCGGATGCATATCCATCGGAAAACTTCAAGTTTCCTATCCAATCGCACAATACCTTTCTTTGAGCTTTGTCAAGAGTAAATATGGCTTTTGGTTTAGCCCCATCCTTACGAATATGAAGTTTAGGACGATCACAAAATTTCTTCAATTCTATTCTTGAATTAATATCATCACGTGTCTTTCCTTTTACATCCATAATCGTATGAATAAGTAACTCAAAGAAGTTCTTCTCTATGTGCATCACATCCAAATTGTGTCTGATCAACATTGTTTTCCAGTAGGGAAGCTCCCAAAAAATACTTCTTTTAAACCAACCATTTTTTTCTTTTTCAACTCTTTAAACTCTTCTTCAGTCCCATCGACAGTTGTTGGCAAATCACGACGAGCCTCCCATATCTCATCCCCTTGAGTCGAACCGGAGCATTGTCACGCACCTCCTTACCTTTTAAGAAAGATTTCTTGTTCTCTCTATGAATATGTCCATCCGGTAAGAAACATCTATGACAATCAAACCAACTAATTTTTTGGAATTAGGAAGATAAAATGCTTTACTCCTATCCATGCAATAAGGACATGCCTTTCGCCCGGTAGCCATCCCGATAGCATACCATATGCGGGAAAATCATTTATAGTCCATAACAATGAAGCTCTTAGTTGGAAATTTTGCTTCTTCGACACATCAAATGTTTCTACACCAACTTCCCACAAATACTTCAGTTCCTCCAAAGAACGGTTGTAAATAAACATCCAGATGGTTTTTTGGGTTATCAGGACCGGGAATAAGTAAAGAGAGGAAAATAAATTGTCTTTTCAGACAAAGCCAAGGAGGTAAGTTGTACGGCGTGGTCATTACGGGCCAACAGGAGTAGTTTCTACCAAACTGACCAAAAGGGTCAAACCCATCCGTACACAAGCCAAGTCTCACATTGCGAGGTTCCTCGGCAAAATCGGGATATAACCTATCAAAACGCTTCCACTCCTCCCCGTCACTCGGATGACACATCTTTCCTGGTGTACGAGGATTTTCTTTGTGCCATCTCATTTGGTTGGCAAGATTTTTCGTGGCATACATTCTTTGAAGTCTAGGAGCTAATGGAAAATAAATTAATGTGTTTTCTGATATTGGTTTCTTTCTCTTTCCACTCCTTTTATTACCCTTCTTCCCCTTCAAAACAATATTTCCTTCACTTGTCTCATATCTATCCCTTTGACATTTCTTACATTTGTCAAGCAAAGCATCATCTTTCCAAAAAAGCATACATCCTTTAGGACATGCATCAATCTTTTCATGTGGAAGTTGAAGACCTTTGACCACTTTCTTGGTATTATAGAAATTTCGGGTCATAACATTATTATCGGGTATAACATCCTCAACCAACGTAGCAATACTATCAACGGCTTTAAATGGCATATTATACTCACATTTTAAAGAAACTATCCTGGATGCAACTTGTAACAATGTCATTCTACTCCCCTCATATAAGGTTTTTTCGGAAGCACTTAGCATGTCAAAAAAGGCTTTTGCTCTTGGGTTTGGTTGTTCTTCATCAATCATTGGTACACGGTCGTCATTAATGAAATCATTAGACTGAAAGGCATCAAGTACCATTTCTCTATATGGGTTCTCATTTTGTTGGATTTGAGGTTCTTCGGGATAATATTTTTCTCCATGGGAGATCCAATTGTAGTAGTTTGGAAAAAAACCATTTGTAACAAGATGCTCTTCTACTTCAATGTCAAATAAATATTTTAAGTTTTTACATTTAGTACAAGGACACCTAAGTTTATGTTGTTCCAAATCATATGAATCTTGACATCTAGCAAATTCAATAAATCCACGAACTCCCTTTACAAATCTAGCGATAGGACGTTTCTTCTTATCTACTCTTTCTTCGTACATCCAGCTACGTTCAGATCTCTTCATTTTAATCTATAAGCAATATATAGCAAACTAACCATTTTAAATAATAATATTTAATTTCAACAAAAAAAGCAATGGTTATCTCATCCTCCATTTTATGCTAATTTCAAGATTTCAATTGGGTCCTTATCACTCCAACCTAAACCCATCAATGTACGTTTCAAGTCACTAGCAAACACACATTTGTGAATTATTAATGAGAAAAAATTCGGCAAAGACAATTCCCCTTAGTTCTCCAAATACACAATGTGGAAAAGATACATATTCCACATATGTATTCAGAGAACATTGGAGAAATTTGCAACCAAATTCTTTTCTCATTAATAAAATCACAACTATGTGTTTACTACCTAAGTGACTTGAACGTACAAAGACGAGTCCCAAAATGGGGACTATTCAATAATTGCTCCTAATGAGTAATTCTTGAACGGGTACTAGGTCATTATATATTAAACAAGTTGTCAAAATTATAAGGCAAATTTATACAATCCCCTAATCAAATGACATTACTAATTTAACAAATTTATACATCATGCTCATTCCATTCAAGAAAAATGCTAATTAATTTTTTAAAAATGCTAATTAAATCATTCTAACTTAATTAATTTGGTTAATTATACAAGTTGTCAAAAATGCTAATTTCTAACCCTAACTCAAATTAATTAACAAAAATGCTAATTAAATCATTCTAACTTAATTTGGTTAATTATAAGGCAAATTTATACTACCTTCATAAAACTATACTACCTTCAACAATACTACTTCAATATTACTAAAACTAAGCATCACTAATCAAATCACATTACTAATTTAACAAAAACCCCAATTTCTACCTTCTTAAAACTATACTACCTTATACAATCCCCTAATCAAATCACATTACTAATTTAACAAAAACCCCAATTTCTAACCCTAACTCAAATTAATTAACAAAAATGCTAATTAAATTACAACTACATACAATAATAAGCATCACTAATGTATAAATTACAACTAGATACTAAATAAACATCACAACTTAAACAAAATATGAAGGATTGAAGTAATTAAATCGATTTGAGTCGAAAACAAACCTTTATTATAAACAAAGGGTCGGTAGGGATGTAGTGTGCGGATGGCGGCGGCGAGTGGTGGCGTCCGGTGGTTGTAGTTGGTGGTGGCGTCGGATCGTCGGACAAACTGCTGCGTTTTTTTTTTTTTAAGTTGTGATTGAAGTGAATGAAGGGGACGGGGTGAAGAAATTGGCGAAAAAAAAATAAACAGAGGGTTGGCGACCGTTTTTGGTCGCCAAATTGGCGACGGGTTTTGGTCGCCAAAATTGGCGACTGATTTCGGTCGCCAATTTGGATAATATTGCGTCGCCCGTGGATTTCATACGGATTTTTGGATAAAAAGGTATAGTCGCCAAATTGGCGACGGATAGTGGTCGCCCGCTTTTTTTTTCCTGTCGCCAATTTGGCGACTGTAGTATGTCTGTCGCCTTTATCGTGTTTTCTTGTAGTGTTGAGCACGAACAGGTCAAAATATCAAAATACGACCACAACGAGGCAACGTGATTTTACCACATCTCAAAGTGACCTAAACTACCAATAAGGTCCATGTCAAAGCAAACTGACTCAATTCAAGCCTAAACAGACGCTTATTGTGTCAGATATAAGACCGTCACAAAAGGCGGAAATTCCAATTTTGCCCACAATACCCAACAAAGGTCCAAAATGGAAAAAATGGTCTTCCCCGACTACAATGCAACCTAATGGGGCACACAACTAAAGCAAATAAACTTCGTATTGTGAAATGAGACGGTTTCTTCGCCTCACTCACGTTTTTCGAGCATGTAGAACGGAAACGGGGACCAAAATGCAAACTAAAAGCACCCCTATACTCCTAAACAGGTTTCTAACCTAATACAATCATCAATTTCACTCAAAATTGGCTCAATCAAAAACGCCCAATTCCATTTTCGAGGGTATATGATTTCGCCCTAATTCAATCAACGAAAAGACCAGCAAATTCAATTGGATTCAAGAGGAACTACGTACCTTGAGATGACATGTTGATAATGGCAAGAAAATGAGCAAAGAAGTAGGGTCGACAATGGTGGTTTTCGCCTGTTTGTCGCACGTTTGGAGAAGACAAAGTGAGAATGGCGAGCTTCCCATTCTCGCGTCTTTTACAGAAAAAAGGGAAGCTCCCTTCCCTCGCCAACGTGCTCGCGCCTCAATGAGGCTTTCCCCTTGCTTTTTCAGCGGAATTTTTGGCTTTGGCCCAATTTCCCTACATAAACTATCAAACTTCAACAAAGGCGACCAAAACCGCCGTTTCATTTTCATTTCAAAAAATAATAGTGGAAATTCAAATTCACTATTTCTTCAAATTTCAAACGACGGCGATTAAAACCGCCATTTAATTTCAAACAACAATTGTGAAAATTCAAATTCACTATTTCTTCAAACTTCAAACAAACGGCGATTTAAACCGCCATTTCATTTCAAAAAATAATAGTGAAATTCGAAATTCAATATTCCTTCAAAATCCAAACGACGGCGATTAAAACCGCCATTTCATTTCAAACAACAATAGTGAAAATTCAAATTCACTAATTCTTCAAATGTCAACGGCGACAACATAAGCCGTCACTTCAAAAACAATAATAGTTAAATTCAAAATTCGCTATTTCCACGGCGGCGTCACAAGCCCCATCTGTAAAAAACAAGCAGGTAGCGGGATCCAAACTCGCTATCCCCTCAAACATTCAATGCAAACACCGAAATTCCCCAACAGGATGTCGGGGGCTTCCTCGCGAAGCCCGCTATTTCAAAACAAGCCCATCCAACGCGGCTATTTTCACGGTCGATCAATTGACCCTTCATTATGGCTGGCGGGCCTTACAATCGCATATGGCTGGTGAGCCTTACAATGCGCAACGGCTTGCGAGCCCCTTCATATACGCGCAATGGCTCACGAGCCTTACAACGCGCAGCGGCTGGCGAGCCCCTTCATATACGCATTGATGCTTGTCGTTGTGTGCACCAAAAATAATATTTATAAAACCAAACTACTACTATAGCTAGTGGCAGTCAGGGTCGATCCGCAGGGAGGTAGGGAGATTATAGTTGCTTTCAATTTTAGTCAAAGGGTAACAATGAGGGGGATTTTGATATGATTAATAGCTAAACTAAATGCAAGTAAAATAAAAAGACAATAAAAAATAAGCAATGAAAATAAATGATGTGAACAAATACTAAAAAGGAGCTAGGATGGTCGGGTCACTACAAATACGATGGCACATAAGTCTAGGTAAGTTTCGAAAAACAGTCGTGTGTGATGGGTATGACATGTCCTCTCAGTCCAAGTCAACTAATAGCCCCTCTCGGTCTATGCTATAAGTCCCTAGGTGTCACTAATACTAACTTTCGTTCCTGACTAGTGATCCTAATGCCTAAATTACATTATCTTTCAATCTAGCAATTTAGCCGTCTTAATTCGTTAATCTAAGTCCTTCCCTATCTTTTGATCTACGGGTTGGTCAAAACTAAGCATCTAACAAGTCTCCGCTAGGTCTCATTGATAGATATTGCACTTAACGATTTTAAACGAAGCAAATCAGACATGAAGGTGGTCGATCGACCAGCTACCCCAGTCGATCGACCAACCGACTCAGTCGACCGACCAGATAAGCCAGTCGGTCGACCAAGCCCTAATCCGTGGGTAACCTATTCTAATGCCATCTACGCTATAGATCCCCTACATCCTAGCAAGGGTGATTTAGCTACACATACTAACAATGATAACAACAATATAATTTGCGATTAAAGGAATATAAATCATAATTAAACTAGAAGAACAATTAAATTGCATAAAACGTAAATGACGGTTTCGGGATATCTACACTAGCAATTCTAAACTAAAAGGCAAATAAAGTGAACTGTAAATTAAAAGGGAATAATGCCAAAATAGCAAAGCAGAAGAAGATCCGAAGCAAAGCTTTATTGAGAAATAAAGTATGAAGGACAATCTAACGTATTGAATAATTGATTGTAAGCTAATGATAATCTAATAGGAACTGAATGATGAATACAGGATATGAGGTTACGTTATAAAGAGTTTCACGTAACCTATATCTAAAAACCTAATTATAATGGGCTTTTACTAATCTTTTAATTTCCGTCTAACAGCTATGGTGGTCATGGGGTGGTCGATCGACCACTGAAACCAGTCGATCGACCAAGGGTGTTGTACAGTAATGCATTCTAACGAATTCTGCAACGCGCATCGATCTTAAAATAGCTGCCATTTCTTCGTTACTTGGTCAAATCAGGCGTTCTATGCGGCGTTGGAAATAAAAGAGGATAAGCTTTCACCTTCAATTGGAATCACTTGATTATCAGATTGAGAACTCGAGATATAGCCATTTTAAGCAGCCTGCAATGTCGAGAAGAAGCACTTCTTCACTTGTTTAAGCTTTGCAACTTGTACGCAACCATGCTTTTGCTATCTTTTAGGCCTTGAAACGCACACCAAGTTTGTTCCTCGAGCATTCTCCTTATGTCCAATCCTAAGCTAAGCGCTCTGGGACAGATTTGGTCCATTTTCCACCGAATTCTTCACATTCCTACAAAATCACACGAAAAAGAAGAAATACACGAAAAAAGGGAAATAGTAGCATAAACTACTCAATTGAGCTCTGAAATGTGTGTGAAATGAGGTGAAAAACATCATATATTAGACACGCATCATGCATAATGGCTGGCGAGCCTTACAACGCGCAGCGGCTGGCGAGCCCCTTCATAAACGTACAAAAGCTGGCGAGCCTTACAACACGCAGCAGCTGGCGAGCCCCTTCATATACGCACAATGGCTGGTGAGCCTTATAACGCACAGCGGCTGGCGAGCCGCTTCATATACGCACAATGGGTGGCGAGCCTTACAACGCGCAGCGGCTGGCAAGCCCTACAACGCGCAGCGGCTGGCGAGCCCCGTCATATACGCACAATGGCTGGCGAGCCTTACAACGCGCAGCGGCTGGCGAGTCCTTTCATACACGCACAACAGCTGGCGAGCCTTTGTCCGCAAACAATACAAATCGAGGACGTATCCCGAAGATGCCTCGGGTATGACTCCTCCACACAGCTGGCGAGCCTTTATCCGCAAACAAGACAAAACTCAAGGTCATATCCCGAAGATACCTCAGGTATGACTACTTCTTATGGCTGGCGAGCCTTTATACGTAGTCTAACGGACTTTAAACGACCCGTACGGACAGTCGACAAACTCTAAACTGTTCCCGACGATAATTCCTTGGCTCGTACCCTCGAGTCGCCTTGGTGTCATCCTTCCCAACGGCAGGTCCTTAGTCTGAATCCTTTCGTGCCGCCTTGACGTAGCTTGGGTCTCCAGGTTGTAATCTTCGATTGACCTGCGGGCTCTACTTTGACTTTTGCCCTGTCCAAGCCTCAGTCAAAGTGGGGGCTCTGTAGATACCCAGTATCTGCTCAGATTCCAACAAACACCCGATGATATTGGATTACAACATGCTTAGGAATCGCAATGCTTGATCGACAGTTTGTGTACAACTTTACGTCGGAAAACTTAAAACGATTTCGAAAATAAAACATTTAAAAACTTTTCAAAAGTACCTGGAGTGTTTAATGCATGACGATGGGGTCGCAATGACACTAACTAGAGTCAAAACCGACACCGGACCAAAAACTGACTCAAAATTCAAATCCCGACTCCAACAACAAGTCAAACCGGGTCAAACACGAAAAACAAAACCATTCAAATGCTTCTATGTTAAGATTTCCCGGAATCTTACATAGTTAAGTACCACACATGTTCATCCAAATCCTAGGGTAGAACAAATCATGATTGCATTTATGTGAAAGCAACAAGACACCTCGAAGACATGCTACATAGCTCGCGCCTCGTTGAGCAGCCCAGGAGGCCACGCCGCTCAAAACTCACATAACCACTCATTTTCCTATAAATACCCCTCAAATGCAACCATTTGAGAGTTACGCGAGTGTCCGCCCCCTCACATCTCCCTTAAAATTCTCGACTCGACTTCCTAAGTCACAATCCGACACGTGTTTACGACCTACCGATCGTAAACACAAGCCATAGAGATTGTTTGGTACCGTCATCGTGCATTAAACCACTTGACCGACCATCTCGACCACTACACCATCACTAAACTTAACAAAACACTCTTTTTACTTACCAAAACGGTTTTATACCGAGTTTTCCGACCAAACGAGTTGATACACTTACGTCGATTTCTCACCATAAGCCTAGCATGTAAGTATGAGGGTGTAAAACTCTTCTTTTATAATGTTTTCATTTGTTTTATGACTATAACATGCTAAATCATGCATAGCATGGTCCAAAACATGGGAAGAATGAGCCAAAACCAGACTTTTGGTTGAGGCTGAGGCTACTTACGTAGCAGATAGGCTCGCGCCTAAAGGATCCTGCCCAGCCTTAAGTCCAAACCATATTAGGTCTCTTCATCTCTTTATTTTCATATTTGTAAACGGTTTTTACCATTTCAAATATTTTCAAACCATTTTTACAAGCATTAACCATAAAACATTTTTCACCAAGGTTCCTAATACCATGACGGTTTAATCCGTGTTTCGGTGATAATATTTGGTTAATTACATTTAAAAGGTATTTTAAAGCCTTCTATTTCATTTATTTACATTTTGAAGGGTATTTTAAAGCCTTTAATCATTTCTTTACATTTTCAAAATAAATGTATTAGTCATCAACACAAAGTCATCCTAGGTTCCATATACCATGTCAGATTTTAACCCGAGTACGATGATGAATATTGACTAATTATATTCAAATGAACTTAAAACAATTAGTTCATAATCATTTTCAAAACTATTCATGTCAAGCTTGCAAAGTCAAACCCGACATCGAATATCGTCAAAACATTTACGATTATTCAAGTCTCGTTCTTCAAATCAATATAGTACACGGCCTTTTCAAACCAAAACGGGTCCAAATACACATTTTTCAACACGTTTTACAAACGTTTTTCAATGGTCAGAATGCGTCTTCCATCGTTGACTGACCCACGCCTAAACAGGCCATTCCTTTTTCTGTTTTCAAACCAGGGGCGACCCTCTTGCATCGCCAATAGGCTCGCGCCTCTTCTGGCTGCCTGATGTAGAGTCTGTTCGCCTTTCCAGCATCAGTCTAGGACGATCCCGACTCCGACTAACCCGGATATAGGATGGATCAGATGACTAATTTTCTCATTCAAAAGTCGTATTTGCAAAACGTCTTACTAAGACAAATGGATCACGTTATGCACCATAAACCTAACTCGGTAAATGCGTGTTTAATTTCCGTCTTGCATGCAAATCAACATTAAATCTAACTTCACATCTTATACTTGATACTTGGATTAAATCAACCGACATATAAAGCTCTCATATGTTAGGTTTAAACCAATGGATGCACATTCATACATTTGAACCGTTTTATCAACTTTTGCATTCAACCAACCAAGATCGATCAGTAAAGGCCGCTACCGCGGGCGGGATTGGGTGTCTGATTAAAAGGGCTTCCGAATACGTACCTTCACATCTTACTCAGAAACTTTGGATAGTGGACGACCTTATCCAGGGCGTACGAGAGTCATTCTAGAGATAAGATGCTAAAGAGGGACGATTCCTTATCTTTAGTACCTATGTCAAACACTGTTTTGTGCATCGTTTGACCGAGGTATAAAGTGGATTCGAACGGGTTCCAAGCATCCCACAAATGCTTGGTGGTGACTTCGAACATCTTTAATCATTTCGAGACCCTTGCCGAGACGAAACCGCCCGATCTAAAACGATCCGGTCGAAAGCATTTTTACGCCTCCGAGCGTGGCTTTCAAAAGACCGCTATACGTCCAACAGATCGGCTTAGTGTGTAGGTGGCCATGTCCACAATACCCGTCCCTTGTGATCCGACCTTTACTTACCTCTTTACTAAGAGTAGGTTGTGAAGTTATAAATATTGTTTTGGTTGGTAGCTTTTGACGACGAGATTTAACCGAACCACTACTTCCAGGTCCTTCACATGATCCTCAGCCTTTATTGATTTGACCACCATATCACCAATGTAGACTTCCATTATGTCACCAATTTGATCTTTGAACATCATATTTAGCAGACGTTGATAGGTTACCCCTGTGTATATACCGAGTATCTGTGGAGTCTCCAACAAACACCGGATGATTATCGGACTACAACATGCTTAGGAATCGAGGCGTTTGATCGATAGTTCGTGTACAACTTTACGTCGGAAAACATAAAAAGATTTCAAAAATAAAACAATTCAAAACCTTTTAAAAGTACCTGAAGTGTTTAATGCATGATGACGGGGTCTCAATGACACTACCTAGAGTAAAAACCGACACCGGATCAAAAACCGACTCAAAATTCAAATCCTGACTCCAACAACGAGTCAAACCGAGTCAAACACAAAAAACAAACTATTCAAATGCTTCCATGTTAAGATTTCCCGGAATCATACATGGTCAAGTACAAATCAAGTTCTTGTAAATCCTAGGATAGAACAAATCATGACTTCCTCGTGTGATAGTGACAAGACACCTCGAAGACGTGCGACGTGGCTCGCGCCTCTTTGAGCAGCCCATGCGGCCTTGTCGCTCAAAACTCACACAACCACCCATTTTCCTATAAATACCCCTAAAATGCCACCATTAGAGAGTTACGCGAGTGTCTGCCCCTTCTTTCTCCCTTAAATTTCTAGACTCAACTTCTCAAGTCACAATCCGACACGTGTTTACGACCTACCGATCGTAAACACAAGCCTTACACATTGTTTGGTACTGTCATCGTGCATTAAATCACTTGACCGACCATCTCGACCACTACACCATCACTAAACTTAACAAAACACTCTTTTACTTACTAAAACGATTTTTAAACTGAGTTTTCCGGCCAAACAAGTTGATACACTTTCGTCGGTTTCTCGCCACAAGCCTAGCATGTAAGTATGAGGGTGTAAAAAACGTCTTTTAACATGTTTTCAAATGTTTCATGGCTTTAACATGCTAAATCATGCATAACATGGTCCAAAACATGGGAAGAATGAGCCAAAACCGGATTTTTTGTTGAGGAAGAGGCTACTTACGTAGCATACAGGCTCACGCCTAAAGCAGCCAGCCCAACCTTAAATCCAAACCGTGTTTAGTCTCTTTATCTCCTTTATTTTTATTTTATATTTGGAATCGGTTTTTATCATTTCAAGTATTTTCAAACCTTTTTTTATGACAAGTTTTTAACTATAAAACATTTCTCACCCCTGGTTCCTAATACCATAACGGTTTTATCCGTGTTTCGGTGGTAATATTTGGTTACTTACATTTCAAAAGGTATTTTAAAACCTTTTATTTCATTTATTTACATTTTAAAGGGCATTTTAAAGCCTTTCATCATTTCTTTTCATTTTCAAAGTAAATGTATTAGTCATGAACACAAAGTCGTCCTTGGTTCTACATACAATGTCGGATTTTAACCCGAGAACGATGATGAACATTGACTAATTACAAATAAATGAACTTAAAACAATTAGGTCATAATTACTTTCAAAACTATTCATGTCAAGCTTGCAAAATCGAACCCGACATCAAAAATATTGTCAAAATAATGACGATTATTTAAGTCTTGTTCTTCAAATCAACACAAAAGCGGCCTCAACGGTCTTTTCAAACCAAGACGGATTTAAATTCCCATTTTTCAATACATTTTATAAACCCTTTTCAATGGTCAGAAGACGTTTTCCATCGTCTATTGACCCGCGCCTAAACAGGCCACTTATTTTTCTATTTTCAAACCAGGGGAAACCCCTTTGCATCGCCAACAGGCTCGCGCCTCTTATGGTGGTCTGATGCAGACCAGGGCAGACCCATTTGCATCGCCAACAGGCCTACGCCTCTTCTGGCTGCCTGATGTAGGGTCTGTTCCCCTTCTAGCATTTGTCTAGGACGATCCCAACTTCGGTTAACTCGAATACAGGACGGATCACATGACGAATCTGCCCATTCAACATCATAGTTGCAAAATGCCTTATTAAGACAAATGGATCACGTTATGCACCATAAACCTAATTCGGTAAATGGATGTTTAATTTCCGTCTTGCATGCAAATCAACGTTAAATCCAACTCGACATCTTATACTTGATACTTGGATTAAACAAACCGACATAGAAAGCTCACATGTTAGGTTAAACTTTTGGATGCGCATTCATGCATTTAAACCGTTTTACAAACTTTTTCATTTTACCAACCAAGATCGATCATTAGAGGCCGCTACCGCGGGCGGGATTGGGTGTCTGATTAAAGGGCTTCCCAATATGTACCTTCACCTCTTACTCAGAAACTTTGGATAGTGGACGACCTTATCCAGGGCGTACGAGAGTCATTCTAGGCATAGAATGCTAAAGAGGGACAAGTCCTTATCTTTAGTACCTATGTCAAACCCTTCTTTGTGCTTCGTTTGACCGAGGTATAAAGTGGATTCGAACGGGTTCAAGGCATCCCACAAATTCTTGGTGGCGACTCCGAACATCTCTTGCATCGTTTCGAGACCCTTTCCGAGACGAAACCGACCTATCTAAAATGATCCGGTCGAAAGCATTCTTACGCCGCCGAGCGTGGCTTTCAAAAAGACTGCTGCCGATGTCCATAGATTGGCTTGTCTTGCAGGTGGCTATGTCCATAGATTGGCGGCTTCGCTGCGGAAAACTAGGACACTTGTGTCTTTGTGATCCCTAGATGGTGAGACTCAAACATTCAGGGTCATGTTCCTTGTCCAGGCCCATAACCTAACCCTTTTCGACCAATTGGCTCGTCCCGTCGGCGTGAGTTTTCTCATCCCCGCGTTTCGAATCTCGATTGAGTCAAGCATAACGTTGACGATACACATTTCTGTTTCGTCAAAGAGCTTTCATCACCTTCGAGCACGAGGCTAGGGCACCCTCCTTACACATTTTGTTTGGGTTGGTATCCCTCTCGAAAATCGGGGTTTGATTGCTTGGTGTGTAACCCTCCCTTTAAGCCAAAACCCGTGTCAGCATTATGCATAATATAAATGAAACTGCGAGTGCTTATGTGTTATGTGATCATAAGTCCTTTCATGTCATTTTAAAAACACCTTTTTGCGCCATTATAATGGCCATTTCAAACCTCGGTCTTTCGCCAACCATTGCATTTCAAATAACACGCCTTTCTAGGCCGTCGTAATGACAATTTTCAAACCCGGTTTTCTATAACCATTTCAATACGCCTTTCTAGGCCGTCGTAATGATGATTTTCAAACCCGGTTTTTCTATAGCCATTTCAACACGCCTTTCTAGGCCGTCGTAATGACGATCTTTCAAACTCGGTTTTCTACAACCATTTCAAAACACCTTTTTACGCCATTATAATCGCCGCGTCAAGACACGGATTTTAACTCGTCTCGCGCCGACAATGGCTCTTTCAAAACCCGAGAAAAGCACACACCCTTTTCTTACGACATTTTCGAGATCCCGAGGACCATACACCGTCCCCGAGACCTTTTCAAACATTTCAAAACTCGATTTTCAAAACATACAATTTTAAATTTCAAAAACCGTCTCTGGAAACAACACATTGTTTTCCGAGCCGATTCAAACTCAAACCGTCTTTTGAAAACAAACTTAAGACAACCCTTCAACTGACCGACTTTTGGAGATCCCTATTCTTCGTAAGCCGTCCATTAAGCGACAAACGAACCTTTTTTGAAAATCTCTATTTTCAAAAACTTCAGTCCACCATTCCAATTCCGCCTCGTGTCAATTGAGTTGAAGCAAACGTACTTATGGGTCTTTACTTATGAGTCGTCTCACCACGAGACTTGTCCAATGGCGTCACGCCACTACGTTGGATGCGAGTCAAAGTACGATCAACACCGTCACATCATAAAACGAGTCAGCACCGAGGCACCACGCACGGTCATCCTTGTCTTGTTGAGTCCGATCTTTGTTCCGTCCTTCGTGTTGTCTGTGTTAAGTCTTTGAACCGTGTCGGATTGAGTTGTAATGTGAGCCGTTTTTTTGTCTCAGAACTATGGCCCCATCTTCAACTTCGTCCATCAACAATAATGACAACATAGATGTTACAACTGCCAGTTAGCCAGTCTACTCACTGCTCTTAAGGTCACCCTGGACCGTGTCGAGACCCATATCGACACCCTGGAAAACAAGGAAACTGGAGAACAGAACACTCCGCCTTTGACTGAAACTGAGAAAAGGCTCAAACTCTTGGAAAAACAACTCCTAGCCCGGGGTAACAACACCCACCTTGAGAACAATCGGAGATTCGAACCCGTTGGGGATCAACTACCTGACAACTTTACCTTGAACGATGTGCGCAAATGTAAGGGAGTGGAGGACCCACTCAATCACATTCGAGCCTTCAAGGACTACATGGTCATAAAAGGGGTCAAACAGGAACTCTTCACCCGGATCTTTCCATCATCCTTGGAACCGATCCCTCGCCAATGGTACTACTCCCTTGACCCGAAGAATCTCACTACCTGGGATGAGGTTGCAGTTTAATTTACCAAGCAATATGCTGACAATGTCGAGATTCAAGCCAACACCCATAATCTTGAGGTCCTGACTCAAAACGATAAGGTGGGATTCACGGAATTCCTAACCCGTTGGAGGAGAGTAAGTACTCAATTGGTCAGCAAGCCAAGCGAGTCAACTTTGGTGGAGAAATTTGTCAACAATCTCCGCCCGGTATATGCCAACTTACTGAGATACCAAATAATTAAGACATTCCAGGATCTACAAATCCTTGCAACCCGCATTGAAGACGACCTCCGAAAAGTTGTCCTAGCCAAAACCACCGGTAGAGGCTACCAGGGATCTACATAAACCGGATCTCGCCCTTATGGACAAACGAACAAAATTGACGAGGTGAACCTCCTCGAGCCAACCGCAAAAAGAGCTAAGCGCCCTCAAAGAATGTTCACCAACCTAGGGTCAACTTATGCAAGCGCCCTAAAAAGGCTCATGGACCAAGAGAAATTACAACCGATCGGACCCACGTCGGATCCGTCTGATTCTAAGAAATCCCATTTCTAGAACCCTAATGCCTACTGCCAGTACCACCAAGGGAAAGGTCATGACACGGACACCTGTTTTATGCTCAAACACGTCATTCAGGACATGGTCGAGAAAGGGGAATTACCTTTGCCTCCACCAACAAACCAAACAATAAAACGAACCCTTTGGGAATCCATGCTATCTCCGGTGACGTGCCAACTTTGGACTGCTCACATCTCATCTTACCAGTTGGTGACGAGGTGAATTCCTTGGAGAAGGATGCCTCAGATGGGGTATTCGTGTTCAACCCCGCAACCATGCTTGCTATGTTCCAACAGGTTGAGGAGGCTATAGCCAGTATCTTTGAGAGGATTACTCGACTTGACGATGCCTACTGACGATTGATTTTAAATCCTCCAACACCGCGCCTGAGGGAGGGTCCCCCAAGCACCTAAAACTACCCTCTCCCGGAAGGATTGCCCCCGCGACCATTCTGGCATACACCCCACAACAATCAACCACACAAAAATTACCCTCACAAAAATTATCCTCAAAAAAATTTACCTCACAAAAACTACCCACCGAGGAATACCCCTCCAAGGTACCCTCGAGATCCCAAAGTCAATGGTATCTGGAGAGATGACGCTGAGGACGTTAATGTGGTCCCGAGAAAAGAGAAACATACAAAAGAGATCGGTCATCTTTCCCGGTCCGGACGCGCCTATCAAAACCCGAACAATTCAACGGTCGTTCCAACGACGAATGACCAAGTTGTCCCAGACGTGGACACTCAACCAAAGGCTCCCGAGAATTCGATCCTCAAACAACTTCAAAAAGCAAAAGGTGAAATCTCAATTTGGCAACTAATCGCTACATCCTTAGAGCATCGGCAAGCTCTACTGCAAGCCTTGGGAAAACTGACTGTGCCCTCTACCTCCTCCTCTGAAGAAGTGGTGGCACACATGACAAGGGATGTCCCTGACCTGAACAACCCGGTCATCTTCTCTGATGATGATATCCCTCCCTTCGGAGTCAACCATAACCTAGACCTATACATCACCGTGTAGTACCTCAAAAAGAATGTCCCTATGGTTCTTGTGGATGACAGATCTGCGGTTAATGTCATTCCCCTCAAAATAGCTCACAAACTGGGTATCAAAGAAACTGACTTGGTCTCAATAAATCAAGGAGTACGCGCTTACGACGGCACTCGTCGTAAGGTTGCGGGGCTTATCACCGTAACCGTTGCAACCGGACCTTTGAAGGCAAACTAGTTTTCAGGTAGTCGATATCGACGCCTCCTTCAACATGCTTCTGGGGCGCCCCTGGAATCACGCCGTTAAGGAAGTTACCTCAACGCTCCATCAGAAAATCAGGGTCCCCTTCAACGGGAAGATGATCATAATACCCGCTTCCCCGATCAAAGCCGTCATGAAAAAGGGGTTAGCCTCCCAAGCCGTTGAGGAGGACGATAGTGAGATGTGGGGATTCCAAGCTGTGAATGCCCTAACCGATGAATCAACACCCTTTGATTGTGACCCGTTTGCCAACCTCACGGTCAACCACATTCTAATGCACCAGGGTTATTTCCCGGGTTTACCCCTCAATCCACTGAAGAACACCTTACCTCCCTTGAAACAGACTAAGGTCCCCAACATCCCCTTCGGGCTAGGCTATGAACCTACCGATGAAGACATCCAGGAGATGAACCTCCTAATACGGAAGCGCAAGAAGCACGGAGTTATCCTTGGTCCCTTTCATTTGACCCTTAATGGATACTTCGTCCCCGAAGGAGAGTCCGAACTCTACCATGGCTTTCCTGAGCCGATCTATGACTCTGTGACTAAGGTCAGGCACCCGGGTGTAGAAGTCTTCTAAGAATGCTACTTCATCTACGACAACACCGAAGCTGTATTAACCAAGTCGGAATGGACCCCATGCCTCGACGGACAAGCTGTCACTCTCCTCTTCGGAGAAGATAAGATTAAGCACATCAACTATGAGGACATCATCAACATTGCTCTAAAGGACAACCAGTTTGACCCCACCGCCTTAATCTCTGATACTGGCCCAGAGAAAACTACACAGGGCTGGAGGAAAACTGTCAAGTGGATCGATCGTCAAGGCTGCATTCTGAAGATTACAACTGGAGAAGGCCCCATGTTCAAAGAGGGAAGTGAAGAAGAATCTGAGTCTGAGTCGGAGTTAGAGTCTGTCCCAGTCAGAGTCCCAGTCAGAGTCCCCATCCCACTGTTTTATTACAAACTTGTGGCTGCTTCAGAGGCCGAGTCAACTAGGATCATCCGCACTCCCACGGAAGGTGATAACCTGGAGCTTGTTCCAAGGGCCACCTTCTCTGCTGAGTCGCCTTTGACTGCCCATGAGATGTCTGTCCTATTTGAGCTTTTTGCTCGAGTCAACTTAATGAACGCTAAGTTTGTTTATGACTCGTCTCAATTTAACTGCAATGCAACTCTGAATGACTATGAGGAATTTGACTTGAGTGACTACCCACCTCACCTAGCCAAAGAACTTGACAAATGGGAAACTAGGACCCCCATCATTGAGGAAACTGAACCTATTAACATAGCTACCGACAACAAACCTCAAGAACTTAGGATAGGGACAACCCTTGACCCCTCGGAAAGACAACAGTTCATTGACCTCCTCCACGAATACAAGGACGTATTCGCCTGGTCCTACAGAGATATGCCTGGGATCGACAGGGAGATTGTAGAGCACTGAATACCCATTAAGCCCGGAGCTAAGCCCGTGAAGCAAAAACTGCGCCGAATGCGCCCTGAATGGGGTTTGAAAATCAAAGAAGAAGTGGATAAACAGTTCAAGGCCGGGTTCATCAAGGTTTCTGAATACTCTGACTGGGTGGCCAACATCGTGCCTTTACCGAAGAAAGGCGCGAGAATTCGGGTTTGCGTCGACTTCAAGGATCTGAACAAAGCAAGTCCAAAGGACGACTTCCCTTTGCCACATGTAGACATCATGGTTGACAATACCGCCGAGCATGCTCTCCTATCATTCATGGACGGGTATGCTGGGTACAACCAGATCAAAATGGCTGAGGAAGACATGCACAAGACTGCATTCACTACACAGTGGGGTACATTTTACTACACTGTCATACCCTTCGGCCTCATCAACGCCGGAGCAACCTATCAAAGAACCGCTACCACACTCCTACATGATATGATGCACAAGGAGGTAGAGGTATATGTCGATGACATGATCATCAAATCGAGAGAACGAGACGGCCACATTAGCGCCCTCCAAAAGTTATTCGCTCGTCTTCGAAAATATAACATGAGACTAAATCCTCAAAAGTGTGCATTCGAGGTCACCCCCGGAAAGCTCTTGGGACACGTCGTCAGCAAAAGAGGCATTTAAATTGATCCAACCAAAATCAATGCCCTTCAACAAATAGCTTGGCCTAAGAAAGAGAAGGAGATTCGGGGATTTCTCGGTCAAGTTCAGTACATTACCCGCTTCATAGCCAAACTCACCAAGATTTGTGAACCATTCTTCAAGAAGCTTCGCGCCTCCGATCACACCGATTGGGACAACGACTGTCAAAAGGCCTTCGACATGATAAAGGAAATCCTATCCAAGCCTCCTGTCCTCATGCCACCTCAATAAGGTATTCCCTTATCCTTGTACCTGACTGTCACTGACACAGCAATGGGAGCAATGCTAGCGCAAACAGTCGACGGCGAAGAACGAGCCATCTACTACATCAGCAAAAAGTTCATCGAGTATGAGACAAGGTACACCCAACTGGAAAAGACATGCCTTGCCCTAGTATGGTCAACAAAGAAGTTGCGGCACTACATGCTCAGCTACGCGGTTCACAACTCCAAGATCAACCCGGTCAAATACATCTTCGAAAAACCCGTACTAAACGGAAGGCTGTCTAGATGGACACTCATGCTATCCGAATTTGATCTTAAGTTCTTACCCCTCAAGGTTATCAAGGGAAGGATAGTCGCCGATTTCCTAGCAGAAAATCCCTTCAATGAGAATCCAACGACCGACACATGGTCACTTCCTGACGAAGACATCCTTTGCGCCGACTCCGTTTCATGGGATCTATACTTCGATGGTGCATCAAATCTGAGAGTTCTCAGGGTGGGAGTCCTTTTAATATCACCAGAGGGAGAACATGTTGCGATCTCAGTCAAGCTAGACTTCGTCGTCACCAACAATGCCGCCGAATACGAAGATTGCCTCATCGGCCTACAAGCAGCCATAACACTTGGCATCAAGAGACTCAGGGTCCATGGCGATTTCTCACTCATCATCAATCACTTGTCCGGATCATGGAAAATTCGAAGCGACAGCTTAGTTCCCTACCGAGCAAAAATCAATTAAGAGGCCGAGTTCTTCGACCAAGTCGACTACTTCCACTTGCCACAAGAGGAATATCAATTTGTTGATGCCCTCACAAAACTTGTCGCGCTCGTCAACATACCTAACGATATGACATGGATGCCCCTATGTGTTGAGAAAAGGAGCGAGCTAGCCCATATCTGTACCATCATCGATGACAAGGAAAGCCATGATGAACCTTGGTACCAAGCCATCAACTACAAAACCAAAAACGAATTCCGTCCTAGCTCTGATCAAAGAGGACAAAGAGCCATCCGTTTACTTGCATCACAATTTGTGATAAACCAAGAACAATTATACAAAAGAACACCCCACGGGATTCTCCTCCTTTGCATTGACCATGACAAAGCCAAAAAAAGTCATGGCAGAGGTCCATCACGGAGAATGCGGCCCTCACATGAGCGCAATGATGCAAACCCGAAAAATCATGCGGTTAGGCTACTATTGGACCACCAAATCTACAATTGCCAAATCTTCGCCAACATACAACACATACCACCATCCCTGTTATACACCATAACATCACCCTGGCCTTTCTCGACATGGGGCATCGACATCATCGGGAAAGTCAACCCGATAGGCATCAAAGGGCATTATTTCGTCCTCGCCGCCATCGACTACTTCACCAAAAAGGTGGAAGCGCAGTCCTATGCAGTCTTGACCGCCAAATAAGTGGCTAAGTTCATCCAGGACAACTTCATCTGCAGATATGGGGTACCCTATGAAATCATCAGCGATCAAGGCTCTCACTTCCGGGCGGAAACACAAGCGTTGCTGGACAAATACAAGATCAACGACATCGATCATCCCCCTAGCATCCCCAAACCAACGGAGCGGTGGAGGCAGCAAACAAAACTCTTGTCACCATCGTCAAGAAAATGCAAGATAATTACCGCGATTGGCCGAGCAAACTCCCATTCGCACTCTGGGGATATCGGACCTCCGTTCAAACATCGACAGACGCCACGCCCTTCTACCTATCATACTGGAAAGTCAAGTTCCTGAGGCGGAGTGGACCCGTCGAAGGTTCGAACAACTCATGCTTCTACACGAACGGCGGCTCAACGCCTTGCACAATGTCCAGCTATACCAACGATGTATACAATGGGCATTCAACAAAAAAGGTTAAACCAAAGAACATCAAAGAAGGCGACTTGTTCCTCAAGTCGGTTCGAGCACCGTACCCGTCGATCCGAGAGGGAAATTCAAACCCAGTTGGGTCGGGCCATACCTGGTCAAGAAAATACTTTCGGGGGGCGCAGTGAGACTGAGTGACCTAGATGGGGAGGAATTTAAAAACCCAACCAACCTAGACCAACTCAAGAAATACTACCCTTGAACCTTAGCGACCAGCAACCTCACCCTAGTTTTACAACTAGCGACCACCTTAACCCTTTCAAGTTAGGTTCCTCAACGCGTTCTGATTTGAAATTGCATGTTTTATCGAGTCTAAGTTGCGGCGCCTTGCCCGTTTCGAATGCCCTTTGATCTGTCAAAGGCAACATCCATTTGCACTCAAACAAAAAACCTGAACTACGAGCATGGTTTGATTTCACCTCTTCAGGTGGATACGTAGGCCGTCCTTTCTTATAAAGGAGGGATACAACCACAAAACTTAAATAAATTTACAAAACATTTCAAAATACGATCATGGTTTGATTTCACCTCTTCAGGTGGATACGTAGGCAGTCCTTTCTTACACAAGAAGGATACAACCATCCCCATTAAAAAAAAACAACATTCCCTTATGTTTTCCTACATACAAAACATCACCCACATCAATTTAAAAAAAAAAGAAAGGAAAAACATTCCCTTTCCCACAAAACACAAAGAAGAAGACTTTCTCCCTTCCTATAAAACCCCATTTCCCGAGTGCAATGTTTAAGATAATTCAAGCCGAATTGTCTTTACAAAATGGATGGTAGACGCCTCACATAGTAAAACTAGGACAAAACACACAAGACATAGCTAGTACAACATAATAAAAACTCACAACACTAATACAACATAATAATAAAATGGGTAATGGAGGTCTTCATCCTTCCATTCTACCCTTGCCTTTTCCCTCGGGGTACCTCTTCCCCTTCTTATTCTTGTTGGCCCGCCTAGCATGAACTTCTTCTTTGGAACGGATCCTCAATGGATCTACAATGGCGACGGCCTCCGGTCTCTTGCACAACCCCATATTCGGTCCAAAGCGAGCCCATACATCGCCCACTACATCTTTGGGACCCGAGCTTCTCCTCTTTGGTGGCCTCATCACATCCGGGCTAGCTCCATCAACAAAGACCTCAGAGAAGGCATAGTTGGCCTTGCCAACCTCTCTATACTTCAAGTCAACCACCTTATCCTTACGAGACATGGACCTCTCCTCCAAGGTTTGAGCTCTTGACCACTTGACATAAGCAGGAGTCACCCATGTCGTGGCAACGGGGTTTGGTACCTCCCAAAGCGGCCGAGTGGCACACCATCTTTCGAATACTTCCATAAGCTTGGAGTTCTGAAAAACACTCTCTTGGACAAGAGTGTCTTGAGCCGGCACCTCTTGTTGACGCCCCATTTGCCTCATGAGCCTCTCGGGATAAATGAAGGAAGCAACTTTCAAAGCCACCACCATCAAAGAACGAGAACTATCAACCGGAGCGGGCTACACCGTGAAGGACCTCAAGTGCCACCATGGCACCACCCACCGGATATGAGGACCACCCTCCTCCACCAATCTTGAGGTCCAATAGGCCTCGGTGGATGCAAAACAATCCGAATACAACTTCTTCCTCATAGTAAGGTGACGGAAGGAATAAGAAGAAAAATCGGCCGGAGGCTCTACATACCTTAGCCTCTCCAATAGCCACACTTGGAGGATCCTTGGAGATCCAAACGAGGGAGCTTCCCCACAAGAGCCATTCTTGTCCAAGGCTTGGATGATCTCGCCAAGCACCAACCATGATAGATCCCTACCATGCTTCATTTTCTCAACCACAAGTACAAGGGTCATGCTACCATAGCATTTTGGCCCCTCTTTCTTCAAAGCATCAACAAAGAGGTATGCATGGACAAGGCAAAAGGCAAGAGCCCTTCTCCTAGCCACCTCCGAAACATTGACATCCAACCGGTTTGAGAAAATGTTGATAAGAGCCAACATATCCACACCATGAGGAGCAAGGAGAAAGTTGACTTGACTTGTTCACAAACCCAACATCGAACGGAACTTCTCCTTATAACACAACCGACTCAGGGGAAGCACCGGAACACAACTCGGCCTCCCACCAATGGCTTCTACATCTTCGGCAAGAGGACAAATTTGGCCTTTCGAGAAAACGAAAACATGGTGTTTCGAATCCCAAAACTGAGAGCATGTTTCAAGAAACGAGAATTGCACATTGACTTGACGAAGGACCAAAAATTGACCAACTACCATACAAATGAGTTGATACTTCTCGGGAGGAGACAAGTCCCGACACCATTGTCGCAACACATTCTCAAAAGCATCCATGAATAATTTTGTGGAAGAAGAAGAAAGGTTTTTTGTAGAGATGTTTTTCGTGTTTCAGATGATGAAAAAATGAAGCACAAACGTCCCTATTTATAACAAAACAATCAACGTTTGTTTTTCCGAAAAAAGGGGAAGCTGACTTCTATCGCCAGCTGACTTCTAACACCTCAAACCTCTCGCCGCAAGGCTCGCGTCTCTTCGGGCCTATCCAGGATGTTTTGTGTTTCCTCACACTCACATTTCCTTGTTTTTGCGTTTTACGAAATCCGACACGGTTTCCATGACGCAACTTAAATCATACGGATTTTTCCTTTTTATAGAGGGGAAGGGCTAGTCACCCCGATCCGCGATGGATCGTTTCCATGTCAGTCGAAATTCCGAAAAAAATTTCTCTTTTTCGCATTTTCCACAAAAACCGAAAATTGGTAAATACGACCTTAGTTTTCTTCAAAATTTCAAGCTCTCACAAATCCGATTCTTGATCTAACAAAAATCAAATCAAATACACTCGCAATAAATATATTTTTAAAATCACCCGTGGTGGTTTTGAGTTTGAATTTTTCGAGTTACAAATAAATTTCAACAAAGTTCGATGCAATTTAATTCAAGACACGAGTTAATTGCTCAATTTTCAAATCAATTGTTTTTTAGAAGTCCAAACGTGATGGCTCATCGCGGAATTTTCAAAATATCATTTTAAATTGCAATTTTAACTTCGAGTCATCGTGGTTAATTTTGTTTTCAATCAAATGCTTTTTACGTGTTGAGGTTTATGCGTATATGCTACCTATTGCCTGTTTTCTACACTAATGATGCAGGAACTAGTGCAAAGCAAAGGGGAACTAACAGCCGACAGCGCTTCTCCGAAACACAACACGAAAAGCCATAAATCACAAATAAACCAAAATCCAAAAACATATATATACAAACCGCCTCACGCAAAATACATCGACACACGTTTGGTACAAACGACTGACCATACAAACAGGATCTAGTACAAACATCTATCATACAGACACTGGCCTAAAACAACAAACTGGGGGCTATTTGCCACCTACCGAACTAAGCACTCCCTATCCTTCCAATCGGAAAAGAAAAGGAGAAACACGGGAAACAGAGGAGTAACAACGGAAGCAGATGTGGTTACCATGACGGTAATACCTCGTTCCTACTCCATGACAGAAAGGAAAATGATGCCTGGCAGATTTTGGATGACATGATAATCGGGGATCGTAACTCAGCCCGTCATCCCGACGTTGACCTCCAATGGTGTTGAACCCCAATCGTAAGAATTCAAGAACGATCAAAGACGACAACGTCGGATAACGCACCCGTCTTAAACCCCACTCATCAGACATCCAAACCTCTGCAGTCGATAGCCGACGATCGATGCCCGACCATTGGCCGGGAAAAGGCCACCAGGGAGAAACACAACCAAGCTTGTAAGAAAAAACAGTCGTCTCCTCCTCCTCCAGGGTCATCCTCGTCCTCCGAAGTCTCAACAATGGACCCAGCAGGTCCCGAACACTCCCCTGCAATCAAAGAACGTCAGCCAAAATATCGGCATTACGACGGCACAAAACGGACAAATCCAAAAAAAAAATGCAAAAAAAAAAAAACAAGGGCAATCCCGCCCGAACCCAACAAAACAAAACAATCCACAAAAACCGGACAAAAAACGACTCGCCCTTCTTATCAAGCAAAAGACGAGTCAAAGAAACAACAACAACAAAAACGGCACCTCGAGACCCACACAAGGTCTGCCAAAAACCAAAAAGTGTTCCCAACACAATGGGGTATTTTCCACCGCACAAAAAGGCGATTTTGCCCCAATTCGAGCACAAACAGGTCAAAATTTCAAAATACGACCACAACAAAACAACGTGATTTTTATCACGTCTTAAAGCGACCTAAACTACCAATAAGGTCTATTTCACAGCAGACTGGCTCAATTTGAGATCAAACAGATGCTTATTTTGTCAGACATAAGACCGTCGCAAAAGGCAAAAATTCCAATTTTGCCCACAATACCCCGACAAAGGTTCAAACTGGCAAACACGGTCTACCCCGACTACAATACAAACTAGTAGGGCACACAACTCAAGCAAACAAACTTGACATTGTGAAATGAGACGGTTTCCTCGTCTTATTCACGTTTTTCAAGCATAAGGAGCGGGAACAGGGACTAAAATGCAAATTAAAAGCACCCCTATACTCCTAAACAGGTTTCTAACCTAATGCAATCATCAATTCACTCGAAATTCGCTCAATCGAAAACGCCCAAATCGATTTTGAGGGTATAAAATTTCGCCCTATTTCAATCACCAAAAAGAGAAACAAAAACAAATGGATTCAAAAGGATTTACATACCAAAAGATGACATATCGACAATGGCGCGAACTCAAGCAAACGAGAGTCCCAACAATGGCGATGTTTTCTAGTTTGTCGCGTGTTTGTGAGGAAGACGAAGTGATGAATGGGGAGCTTCCCATTCTCGCGTCTTTTTACAGAAAAATAGGGAAGCTCCCTTCCTTCGCAGCTCTGCTCGCGCCTCAATGAGGCGCTCCCTGACTCATTCAGCGAAATTTTGGGCTTTGGCCCAATTTCCCTCACCAATCGTCAAATTTCAACGACGACAATTAAAACCGTCATTTCAAAACAATAATAGTAAAATTCAAAATTCACTATTTCATCAAATTTCAACGACGACAATTAAAACCGTCATTTCAAAAAATAATAGTAAAATTCAAAATTCACTATTTCTTCAAATTTCAACGACAGCAATTAAAACCGTCATCTCAAAAACAATAATAGTGAAATTCAAAATTCACTATTTCATCAAATTTCGACGACGACAATTAAAACCGTCATTTCAAAAAATAATAGTGAAATTCAAAATTCACTATTTCTACAAATTTCAACGACGTCAATTAAAACCGTCATCTCAAAAACAATAATAGTGAAATTCAAAATTCACTATTTCTTCAAGTTTCAACGACGGCAATTAAAACCGTCATTTCAAAACAATAATAGTGATATTCAAAATTCAATGTTTCCTCAAATTTCAGGCAACGGCAATCTCTCCTCGAGATTCAAAAATCGCTGTCGACCCTGGGAGATAGGCTCACCAACCTATCCCTTTCCGGCACCATAAACAAACACCGAGGTTCCCCAACCGGATATCGGAGGTTTCCTCACGAAGCCCGCTAATTCAAACAAACTTCCTGAAACAAGCCCATCAAACGCGGCTATTTCCATGGTCGATCAATCGACCCTTCAACATGGCTGGTGGGCATTACAAACGCACATGGCTGGCGGGCTTACAAACGCACATGGCTGGCGGGCCTTACAAATTCACGTGGCTGGCGAGCCTTATAATGCACTGCGGCTGGCGAGCCCCTTCATATACGCATCGCGGCTGGCGAGCCCCTTCATATACGCAACGCGGCTGGCGAGCCCCTTCATATACGCACCATAATTGGCGAGCCTTTGTCTGCAAACAAGATACGACTCAAGGACGTATCCCGAAGATGCTTGGGGTATGACTCCTTATCACAGCTGGCCAGGCTTTGTCCGCAAACAAGGTACGACTCAAGGACATATCCCGAAGATGCCTCGGGTATGACTCCTTCTTATGGTTGGCGAGCCTTTGTACGTAGTCTAACGGACTTTAAACGACCCGCTGGACAGTCGACAGACTCTAAAATGTTCCTGACGACAGGTCCTAGACTCGTACCCTCGAGTCCCTTTGGTGTCCCCCTTACCGACGACAGGTCCTTGGCCCGAATCCTTTCGGGCCGCCTCGACGTCTCTTGGGTCTCCAGGTTGTAATCCTCGATTGACCTAGGGGCTCTGCTTTGACTTTCGCCCTTTCCAAGCCTCAGTCAAAGTGGGGGCTCTGTAGATACCCAGTATCTGTTGAGTCTCCAACAAACACCCGATGATTATCGGACTACAACATGCTTAGGAATCACGACGTTTGATCGACAATTTTTGTATAACTTACGTCGGAAAACTTTAAATGATTTCGAAAATAAAACATTTCAAACCTTTTAAAAGTACCTGGAGTGTTTAATGCATGACGACAGGGTCGCAATGACACTAACTAGAGTCAAAACCGAAACCGGATCAAAAACCAACTCAAATTTCAAATCCCGAATCCAACAACGAGTTAAATCGAGTCAAACACAAAAAACAAACCATTCAAATGCTTCCATGTTAAGATTTCCCGGAATCATACATGGTCAAGTACAAATCAAGTTCTTCAAAATCCTAGGATAGAATAAATCATGGCTTCCTCCAGTGATAGTGACAAGACACCTCAAAGACGTGCGACGTGGCTTCCGCGTCTTTGAGCAGCCCATGCGGCCACATCGCTCAAAACTCACACAACCACCCATTTTCCTATAAATACCCCTCAAATGCAACCATTTGAGAGTTACGCGTGTGTCCGCCCCCTCTTTCTCCCTTAAAACTCTAGACTCGACTTCTCAAGTCACAATCTGACACGTGTTTACGACCTACCGATCGTAAACACAAGCCTTACATATTGTTTGATACCGTCATCGTGCATTAAATAACTTGACCGACCATCTCGACCACTACACCATCACTAAACTTAACAAAACACTCTTTTACTTACTAAAACGGTTTTTAAACCGAGTTTTCCGGCCAAACAAGTTGATACACATTCGTCGGTTTCTCGCCACAAGCCTAGCATGTAAGTATGAGGGTGTAAAAATCTTCTTTTATCATGTTTTCATATGTTTCATGTCTATAACATGCTAAATCATGCATAACATGGTCCAAAATATTGGAAGAATGAGCCAACACTGATTTTTGGTTGAGGCAGAGGCTACTTACGTAGCATACAGGCTCGCGCCTAAAGCAGCCTGCCTAACCTTAAATCCAAACCGTTTGCAATCGGTTTTTACCATTTCAAGTATTTTCAATACCTTTTTTATGACAAGTTTTTAACCATAAAAAATTTCTCACCCTAGATTCCTAATACCATGACGGTTGAATCCGTGTTTCGGTAATAATATTTGGTTAACTACATTTCAAATGGTATTTTAAAACCTTTTATTTCATTTATTTATATTTTGAAGGGCATTTTAAAGCCTTTCATCATTTCTTTACATTTTCAAAGTAAATGTATTAGTCATCAACACAAACTCATCCCTGGTTCTACATACCATGTCGGATTTTGACCCAAGTACGATGATGAACATTGACTAATTACAAATAAATGAACTTAAAACAATTAGTTCATAATTACTTTCAAAACTATTCATGTGAAGCTTGCAAAATCAAATCCGACATCGAATATTGTCAAAATAATGACGATTATTTAAGTCACGTTCTTCAAATCAACATAAAAGCGGCATCAACGGTCTTTTCAAACCAAGACGGGTTTATATACCCATTTTTCAATACATTTTATAAACCCTTTTCAATGGTCAGAAGATGTTTTCCATCGTCTGTTGACCCGCGCCTAAACAGGCCACTTATTTTTCTATTTTCAAACCAGGGGAAACCTCTTTGCATTGCCAACAGGCTCGCGCCTTTTATGGTGGTCTGATGCAGACCAGGGCAGACCAATTTGTATCGCCAACGGGCTCGCGCCTCTTCTGGCTGACTGATGCAGGGTCTGTTCCACATCCAGCATTTGTCCAGGACGATCCCGACTTCGGTTAACCCGAATACAGGATGGATTAGATGACGAATCTGCCCATTCAACATCATATTTGCAAAACGCCTTGCTAAGACAAATGGATCACGTTATGCACCATAAACCTAATTCGGTAAATGGATGTTTAATTTCCGTCTTGTATGCAAATCAACGTTAAATCCAACTCGACATCTTATACTTGATACTTGGATTAAACAAACCGACATAGAAAGCTCACATGTTAGGTTATACTTTTGGATGCGCATTAATGCATTTAAATCGTTTTATCAACTTTTTCATTTAACCAACCAAGATCGATCAGTAGAGGCCGCTACCGCGGGCGGGATTGGATGTCTGATTAAAGGGCTTCCCAATACGTACCTTCACCTCTTACTAAGAAACTTTGGATAGTGGACGACCTTATCCAGGGCATACGAGAGTCATTCTAGGCATAGAATGCTAAATAGGGACGAGTCCTTATCTTTAGTACCTATGCCAAACCCTACTTTGTGCTTCGTTTGACCGAGGTATAAAGTGGATTCGAACGGGTTCCAGGCATCCCACAAATGCTTGGTGACGACTCCGAACATTTCTTGCATCATTTCGAGACCCTGCCGAGACGAAACCGACCGATCTAAAACGATCCGGTCGAAAGCATTCTTACGCCGCCGAGCGTGGCTTTCAAAAAGAACGATGCATGTCCATTGATTGGCTTAGTGTGCAGGTGGCTATGTCCACACCCTACATTCTTCAGGCCAAAGGGCATTGCAGTGGAGCAATATATGCCTCTTTTCGTGATGAATACAGTGTTCTTTTGATCAGTTGGGTGCATTTTGATTGGGTTGTATCCACTGGAGGCATCCATGAATGTTAGCAATTCATGTCCAGCTGTAGCATCCACCATTGTTTCAATTGGAGGGAGTGAGAAGGGATATTTTGGACAGGTTTTGTTTAGGTCTGTGTAGTCTACAGAGACTCTCCATTTGCCATTTTTCTTTTGTATCACAACCATATTGGCGAGCCATTCAAGGTACATTACTACCCTGATCGTTCCTATGTCCAGGAGTTTGTCCACCTCTTCATTAATGATTGCATTGCGTTCAGGGGCAAACTTCCTCCTTTTCTACTGTACAAGCTTGAAAGAAGTATCAATATTGAGCTTATGGATAATCACATTAGCATCTATGCCAGTTATATCAAAATATGACCACGCAAAACATGTAGATTTACTTTTAAGAAAGCTTACCTGTTCTGGCCTGACATTATCAGGGATATCAGATCCTACCAGTACATACCTGTCAAGATACTTAGGTTCTAGGATTACCTTATCTGTTTCCATTTGAGTCTGTGCCATATAAGTGTTCCTGACCGGGTAATGTAATTGCTAAGCGAGTGACTTACCTGCCTTGGAAGGTTTTAATGATTATGTATAGCATTCCCGGGCGGAATTTTGTTCACCTTTGATTGTAGCTATTCCCTATTCCGTTGGAATTTTGATACACTGGTTGTAGTTTTAAGGAATAGCTCTGACATTATGGATCCAAGGCCTACCCAAGATTGCGTTGTAGGGTGATAGGCAGTCTAGGAAGCCAAATCTTTCATATGATGAGACTCCTTCAACGTAGGTTAGCAGGTAGATTTCTCCCAGGGTGTTCCTGGTTTCACCACTGAATCCTACTAGGACATTTGACTTTTTTATAATATGATCTTCATCAATCTTCATGGCTTTCAGGACATCGAGCATGATCAGGTTGACTGAGCTTCCACCATCTACTAGAATCCTTAGGACACGAGCAGTGCCAATTTGCATGGTGATGACCAGGCCATCGTGACATAAAACTAAAATTCCCTGCATATCAGTTGTCGTCAAAAGTAAATTGAGATAAATTTATAGGTTTAAAAGGAGATTTCATTTTTGACTCCCTGGCTATTTTCTTTGCAGCTGAGCTAGTCAGGCCACAAATCTCATATCCTCCATTAATGAATTTGACATCATAGATTTGTGGTGCTGGTGGCAGGTCACATTTTGGCCTTTCCTGATCCTTCCTCGGTCCGTTGTTATCCCTGTTCTTTGATCGCATTAGATCCTTCACGTAGCCTTTTTTTAAGAGGTAAGCCACTTGTCTCCATAGGCCCAAACATTCCTCTGTGGTGTGTCCTATGTCCATGTGAAATTCACACCATCTAGTTGTATGTTTCCTGGAGTTGGGGTTATTCGTCTTTTTTGGCCACTTGACATTGTTTCCCATGTTGCCAAGCCTCTTGATAAGTCCTGCAGTATCAACGGAGAAGTTATATTCCTGAATAGGCGGGTAAGTATAGGAGTTATCTCGTTGCTCATGAGCATAGTTGACTTATAATCTGTCAGGTTTAGTATAATGAGATGGCCTGGAGATGCCTCCTCTGTGATTGGAACTTTTTCTACTAGACCTTTTGTAGCTTACAACGCTGGTTGTGGTTTCTGCTTTGAAGCTCTTATCCTCTTCTAGCCTGATATAGCCAAGTGCCTTTGCCTGAAGGTCTTCAAAGGTATGGCAAGGGTTCACGGTCAGCTCATCGTAGAAATCACTATGCAGTGGTAGTCCTTGCTTGAAGGCCTCCACAGCTGTTCCAACGTCACATATAGGGATTAACACTTTCTCCTTATTGAACCTGGGCAGGAATGCCCTGATTGTGTCATCTGGTTTTTACTTGATCCGGTACAATCACTGGATCTTTTCTCAAGCTCCCTGCTGCTGGCAAACTGATGGTTGAATGCATTTATCAGATCTGCAAAGGATCTGATGCTTACATTTGGCAGGTTTATGTACCATTGCAGGGCAGGCCCGGTAAAGGTTGTTCTAAAGCCTTTGCACATGCATATTTGTCATAGTTTACTGGGTATTGATGCCGGCCAACATCCTTTGCTTATAGTAGGCTACATGGTTTTGTGGATCTGCAGTTCCATCATAGGTCCTCATTGATGGTACTGCAAACTTTTTTGGCAGATCTACTCAGGCTATCTCGTTCACGAAGGGAAAGTCAGCATAGCTTTCAGGATTGGCCTCTTCTATGCTGGCAGGTACTCCAGGAATCTTCTCAAATTTCTCATGAAGCTTTTGGATATCTTGGACCATTGCCATCATTATGGCCACATTTGTCTGATCTGGACCAATTTCTTTATTTAGACTCTCTTCTGAATCAGAATCAAGATCTCCCGCCTTGGTTTTTGATGGGGTTGGAGTACCAAAGTTGGAGAAATCGATATTCCTGATGATAGAGGAGAATGGAGTCCCAGGCTGGATCTTTAGTTTTGAGCCTGAGGCCTTATTCTCCAGTTTTTGTTTCAGAATGGACTCTGACTCCTTCAGTTTTTGGACTTCAGCTTTAGCCTGAGCCATTTTCTATTTATTTGTTCCATTTCCAGTAGTTGTTGCTTGGCGGCAGCCAACTGTTGTTCAACACTGTCTCCAGTCATTTTTTTAAAAGTATTTGGTTTGTTTGAAATTGGATTTTTGTTATTTTTGAGCTAGATGTCCCACGGTGGGGGCCAATTGCTTTAGCAAGATTTTACACGGATGTATTGTCTTGCCAGGGAAGTGTTGTGTAGGGTAATCTAACTCAATGAATAATGCCTGACTAGTATAATAAATAAGTAAAGAGTAATTGACTGAAAATAACACAAGGATTTATACGTGCAAAACCCTGAGAATAAGGGAAAAAACCATGGGCACCAAGCCAGGAGGGATTTTGCTATGGTTGATATTGGCTGGCTAGATACAAATCTGCCAGGCAACTTATAGTGTGAGCGTTTGTATGATTAATTGAGTATAAATGTATACAATAGAGTGAGAGTGAGTAAGTAAGTGATAATGTCCCTTGTTTCTTCTTTCCTCTTGCTATTTATTTTAGACTTCAACGGTCTTCAATCGTTAATGTAACCGTTCCTGATTAATAGGCATTTTGCCCTATTAATCCGGATGTGGGTGTTCTCCTTCTAGCTGCATTTGCACACGTTCAGCTTGGTTGACCACGTCTCCTCTTTTATGGGCTAGTAGAATAGTTCTTCCACGAAAGTAGGAACCTCCCTCTTGTGCTTTGACCGTTGCCTGACGCATACAAATGGTATCTGATGCATGCTGGATGTACATTTCTTCTAGCCAGGCAGTGTTGGAGTATGTGTCCTCAACAATAGTGCGATCACATATTTGAATCTCAAATTAAGAATACGTAAGGGATGATACAATTATAAGTCAACTGATCAACATTAATAAGTAATGATTGGCGAACTAGAGTTTGACATTACTGTCGTTTGACGGTGGTGATCAGTTGAACCCTTAAGGTCACACCTATAGGTTGAGACCCAAATAAATAATTAATTTATTGTATTCGATATGGATTAATTAATCCCTTATTTATATGAGTTGGATTTTGTATCTTATTGTAATGTGATTAAATAAGATTCGATTTAGTGGATTAATATATTAATTTACTAGATTTTGTTGAGGTTTTATAAATATTTTGAGGTAGAGGTAATTAGTTATTTACATTTACAAGAGGTTGTAAATTTAACTAACTAGCTATTATGGGACCCATTATATGTTGATATAATGGTAAAATATTACTCCATAAGTTGAGTGAATATATGTTTATTAATTTGTCACATAATTGTTGTATGATCAAATTAATATTTAATTATGTAAGATAATTAAACATAAGACTATTAAGCATTTGTGGGACAAATATTATAAAAAAAAATGGACCCAAATACACTCAAGTGCACCCTCCAAAGGGTGAGCATGCTTGAGTTTTTGGTTTTGTCATTTTGTTGTTGAAAAGATGCTCCAATATCTTATTTAATTATGTAAGATAATTTGTCATTTTGTTGTTGTTGGAAAGCTGAGAATAATTTTTGTTCTTCTCATTTTTATACTCTACCTTTATCTCTAAATATCATACATGCAAAACCTCAAAAACCACTCAAATACTAATATTTGTCATCTATTACTAGTGTAGTAATATTTGTCATATATTACTTAAGGGAATCTTACTACCAATGTCTAGTTAATATTAGTAGTAAATTTGGGTCAAATCTTGGGTGCAACTAAGAGGAGTGTCTTTATGCTTGAGACTTGAAGATCTTGGAGGATCATCCCATATTATTTGAGCTCAAGAACAAGTGAAGGTAGGAGACCTTACTTGTGCCCATTTTGAACCATTTAACAATGTAAGAATCATTGTTTTTTTTATTTAATTTCTTATTTAGTTTTGCATGCACTATATCCTTAGAACACATATTAATATGTTAATTAGTTCACCATTAGAGATGTCTAATAATAGGTATATGAACCTAACAGGCAGGATATGGTGTCCTGACTTGCTTTTCCCTCCTGGCTGGCGTCTTTATAAATGATAGATACTAAATTCTGGGTTGCCCCAGTCAGGCCTGATGGTTGTTGCCTGAAGTTTGTCTGACCAGGCACGGTAAACCTTAGCTCAACATATATCACTTTCACCCCATTCATTCAACACCAAAATTTCTCTAAAAATCATCCTAAAACGTTATTTTTGTGATTTTTACTTGACCTAAACTTTCCACCTGATTTTTTCGTCTTAAATCTCTCCTAATTAGCAATGTAAGTAGAGCATCCTTCCCCTTGATTTCTCCATCTTAATTTGTTAATATCTACACTAAGGTGCTCAAGATTTGTCAATTAATTTCATGTTTTTACTTAATTCATAGTAGTAAATAGCTTTCTACCCCATTGTTATTACTAAAAATAAATTTTTTATGTCAATTCTATCACCTAAATTGAAGAACACGAAAATGAGTACATGAGCTTGTATGTGGATTTTTGGTGCTTGTTGTTGAGTCTAATTGGACAACAATGGCTTAACCTTTGTTGTTATTGATGGATCTTGTTTAGTATGTGAAATTTTCGTCTTAAAACTGCGTCTTAAATTTTGAAATATAGGTAAGTCATGCGCAATTTTGATTTTTATTGGTAAAAACTTGATTTTATTGCCTTATAAGACTAATATCTTGGTTAGTAATATGGTATGTGGTCTCAAAACGAAACCAATTTCCGTCTTAAAACTTGGGTGAAATTTTCAAATTTCTCTTAAAACACCCATTAACAAAGGTAATTTGTGTTTTACGAAGGGCTTAAGTGTGTTGTTAATGTAACACCCGGCCCAAACCTATGGTCGAGAGCGGTTACTTATGATAGCTCACGAGGCTGTGTACATGACCCACAGACCAACACGGGTCCTTTATAGCGCATTTTGTCCTCACTCATGCGCATCCCAGGAACCTTCCCAGGAGGTCACTCATCCTAATACTACTCCCAGCCAAACACGCTAAACTGTGGAGTTCTGTTGTATGGATGACCATAAAAGAAAGTGCACTTTGTTGATATGAGTAGTACTTTAAATCCCTTTAAGCACTAGTCATTTAACCCTATCACTGGACCTCTTCAATTAACATGGGGTGTTACAGTTAAACTATGAATTTGATGGTTATTGTTACATTAAGAGGTAAACTAAGGAAATTTTTGTCTTAAAATGTGACCGACTCCTCGATAATTTGGTACTACCCATGTCAAAATTTTGATTGTTATACTCACTTCATGTCTTACTTACCCATGATTATCAAAAATCTCAAGTTTTGATGCTTGAGGAACTTCACATCAAAAATTTTCCGTCTTAAAGACTTTAGCGTGTTGGAAATCAGTAATATACTTATCCGGATTTTGGATTTTATTAAGCCAATTATTGCTTTACTCACCTCTTACTAATTTAAATCGAATTGTGATAGCATGTAACCTCTCATGCTAGAATTTTCAATCTTAAAATTTTCAAGGTTTTCAAGATGAATGACCATCAAGTTAGGAGTCTAATATGGTGTTTCGTTGTTGAGATGAGCCTTGGTCGAAAAGTCGGTTATAATTAAGAGTAATACTTTTGATTAAAATTATGCTTGAAGTCATATTTTTAACACAATAATTCCAAATTCCGGAAATTGGTAACCTGAGAAAAATGTTAGTATTGAATTAAGCATAAGGGAACTCTGTTAGAAATTCTTTTAAAATGGTTTTTCATTAAAATGAAGAGTTGGAGAAATTTCCATTCACCTTAACACGAGGAGCACCCGTGGGAGAAACAACTGTCAACCCCAACCCGAACTGGAAGCACCACCCGCCATCACCCTTCCGGGATACCCGGGTATATAGTTTGATAGTGAACCCCCCAAAATACCTTCCTAGCCTATGCTCAAAAGCGTATGAATGCCACTAGGTGTGTGTCGGAGAGTGCCTTGAAAACCTTGGGGATAGAGGTAGAAGTACACGATATTTTTAGCATCCTTGGCATGGAGGGATTATATAGTTTGGCGGAAATAAGCTATCGCAATCTTACCCTCGAATTTTTGAGTTCATTTGCCTACAAAAAAAAAGAGACCATTCCGTGAGTTTCCGGCTTAAGAATACCTCTTTCAATCTGTCTAGTGATGTCTTTGCGAAACGACTAGGCGTAGGGAAGAGGACTACATTTACTCATTACAAGGTGAAAAAGGAAATGAAAGCAACAAAATACATTAATTTTTACACGGGTAACCAACATACCGACGTTAGTGCCATAAAAAAAAATGATATGGAACACCCCGTTTCAAATGTTTTCCTTCGCCTTATGACTAATATCCTTTATGGAAGGAAGCACCCTAATAAACTCAACTCCACGGAAGTATTACTTTTAAGTTCCTACCTCAACCCACGTTATAAAAGACGTTTTTAATTCAGCCCCGTATCCATGGTTAGCTTAGCATTTAAGAAGATTATCAAGTCCGACAAGTGCTCCTTTAAATGCGGCGCCCTAATGACTATATTAGCCAAGAACCTCTTAGATTATGAACCGAGGAATATTGATAGACCTATGAGTGCAGAGGTACCATACTTTGACATTGCCTATATGAAGAGAATGTTTTGGATTCTGGAGAGGAAGGACAATGATGGGTACTCGTGGAGAGTGAACACAGGCTTGTACATGAAACTTCCCGCGTTCAGGTTTGAGATGTTGTTGATCATGAGGTTTGAGAACGGATCACAATCAAAAGGTCGTTGTTCATTGGTTAGGGCATTCACGACTTGGAATCCCCACATTTCGTTGTCGATCTCCTCAGTGACTTTAGAGGCTATCCCCTTTTTCCTAACAGCTTTGATTGGGGTTGCATGAATTGTGACTGTTTTCCCGTTGAAGGGGACCGTAATTTTCTGGCGAAGGGTACATGTGACGGCTTTGGCAGCATCAATCCAAGGGCACCCTAGAAGCATGTTGAATGATGTGTCGATATCGACTACTTGGAAACTAGTTTGTCTCTCCAAGAGTCATGTTGCGATGGTTAGGGTGATAAGTGTTAGGATTCATTAATTCCATTTCTATAAATTTCATACAAATGTGATTATTTAGTCATAAAATAATAACTAGATCTTATGCATGCAAACTAAAAACAAGATTAGAGAAGAAATCGTCAATCTTACTTTGGGATTTCGGATCAAAAGGGCACCAACAAATTCACCTATTTGTTAGTTCTTGAGCTTCCTTATAATGGATGAACAAAGGTTCAAATTAGAACCTCTCCCAAAAGCGTATACCCAAGGTGTTACTCTTAATAATTAATAATATTATGAACTAGTAATATAATTAATCTAGCTTAAAAATTTGACCTAAAATATTATTTTTGTCTCTCTTGTTTCGGTAAGGAGAGGGAGGAATTATAGAGTATTTTCTCTCTTAAACTTCTCTAAGTTTTTATGTGTATAGAATGAATAATAATACACTACATTATAGTGGTGTATATAGGAAGAAATAAGAGTGAAAATCCTTGGCTTCCTCTCTTGTCCAAAACCGGGTGGGGTGGGAATCACAAGGCCAATGCATGGCTATTGCTTCTACCCACAAAATGTAGGCATGTAAGGCTATATAAAAATGTAATCATTGTATTTGATTTTAAATAAAACACAATAAAACCCTACTACTCACCCATTATTTCGGTACACATATATAAAATGGAGTTGTCCATTTTATTTTGTGATTTTGTCAATATGTCACATGTAACATCTTACTCGACATCATATATATAAAATGTATTTTTAACAATTAAAAATCAACATATTAATAAAAATATGTCATATACAAAAATCGACTAGTAATTCGTAATTACTTGTACCAAAACGGTTTATCAATTATAAATCACAACGTCTTGTATTTATAATAAAATATTCATTCAGTTTGAATTGTTTCGTAAACAATAATTTAATCTAAGTAATGAAACAATTTGATTACTTTGACCGTATCTTATTTACTCGAATTACAATAAGACACGTCTGTTATACTCATAAAATCGTCCGTCAATTTTAAGCAATTTAATCAACCCGTATCGACATACGATTAATTAAATAATCAAATAAAAGCGTCACCATTTAGGTATGACCTAAGGGGATCAACTGATCACCACCGTCGCACGACAGTAATGTCTAACTCTAGTCAGCCAATCATTACCGATATGTGTGGACCAGCTGACTGTAAAATATTACTTCCCACATGTATTCTTAAATATGAGATTTAAACATGTGATCATTATGATCGACAGTTGTGATCGCATTATTGTCGGAGGACACTTATTCCAACAATCTCCAACTTGTCCTCGACAAGTGTGCGTCACCAATTCTCTTGTCCTATTATTATCTGCCACTCAATGCAAGGTGTCTTTCGGGTCGTACTTGCAAGAGATCATATCGAGAGTGGTTTCCTCGATCTAGAGAATAAATGATTGAACGGAATTATCTACCATAGATACCTTCCGAGCGTGGCCACGCATTTCCAGTTCATTACTCCTCGAGTGGCCCTGAGATATTGTTTTAACCCTGACAAGGGGTGGACAATTCCTATCGCACTATTCCCTTCGATTAGCCACAGCCATCATAACCCAAAATATGCCCATTTGACCCCATTTACGAAGGTCATAGTAACATAAATCAAAGTTAATCTGAAACTGTGCCACCTTAGGCGAACAGTCTTTAGTCAAATAATTGACTCACTAGAATACTATAGTAGCTCTCGCCACGACCAGGCTATATAAATTTGCCAGAACTCTATATGCGGTCATTAGCCCGACAAAGTGTTCCTAACAGTCTGCCTATGTGATCGACTAGTCATCTCACATGACTCCATGACACTTGAACTTGCCATCAATCGCATCACACTCTAGTCACTTCGAGACATCACCTCATTTAAGTGACTATGAGCGAATACAATGCTAATCCATGTTCATTTTAACGGGGTTCAATTGTCTCTACAACCCGTTTGGATGTAACAAAGTATAAGGTGAGTTAATAATAACTCAAACGACAAATGTGGACATCACATTCGGGTAGTCAATACCATATTACCACCTTGTGATGTATATTGTAAGTGTGTAAACACTAGTCATTTGCAACATGAGTTTAACACACCATGTGTCCATGTGTAAAAACTCTTGAATTGCATTTTCCTTTATTTTCATGTTTGTCTTACATAGCATTAATCTTACCAAGTACGTATCTAGTTTCCCAAACTAGGTTTAGGTTCTTTATTTTGAGAGAACTTTCTTATTGTTTATCACATAACAAACGAATTATGGTGGACAACATAACTTGCACTAATAAAGTGTTCTTCCAACTCATAATGTACCAGGTATATGTTTTGTAGGATCTTGCAACAATTGTCAAGATGATTAGCGTAGCACTTCTCATAAGTCCTAGCAAATTTGAAAATACTAGTTTCGAGTAACTTCTTACTATAACCAAGTATCTTTTCAAACTTCTTATTTCTCCTTTTAGCTTAATTAACTGAGGATTTTCATAAATCCTTACGCGTTTTCGAAACTTTAATATGTGCAACTTCTTGTCACATAACAGAGTGTTCTATCAAACACTAGAACAGATCATTTGTTCTCCTCGAGAATTCATGATGATTCTTATATGGCTTACCAATGACTCATAATGATCTTAAGCATATTATTCATTATAGGACATGTGCATGATTATTCTAATGGCGGAAACATTAGTAATCTTTAATCATGTAATCAACATTCTTAGGTTCAATGAATGACCGTGACTGTTTATGGTAATTCCATTTTCATCTATATGAATAACCTACGTTTCTCGTTGATTTGATGTGCATATCTCAATGCCTATCCAACATCCCATGTTGTGATTGGATTCATCTTAGTCCATTTTCATCCATAATTGAAAACTCAAATACTTCTTTGTGAAAGACAGTACTAGCTCGTCATTCTCAATAAGTAATGAGTTATAAATTTTACAAGATGATTGCTCCCACCAAATTTCATGTCTTCACATGATAATTTCAAACTCCCACTCAATTCCACATGTTTCGTATTTGACTACTCAATCGAAACATTTCAAGAATTGAAATCAATTTTGCTTTGCCATGTTATTAAGATAAAACCATATATGTTTCCAACATATCTTTTCAAAATACCTATTTTGAAAAGGTTTCAATCTTAAACTTATGGAAAGAGATTTTAATCTTTAACTCATTCATTTTTATAATGATGCGTAGCAATGTCAATACTTTAATGTGAAATCCCATTTAATACACGTCCTTCTCAAAATATCCTTTTCTGAAGGAGGTTTAACCATTTCATTTTCATAATGAGGTTAATTAACGACACTAGTGTGGTTAACAATTAACTTAGCTCTTGTAGACATCTCCATATCTTTCTTTGCAACTTTTAATCATAAATCTCATTTATATTCAAGGATGCAACTTTGTTTCATTTAGGCTCTTAAGTAAATATCAATTTTGAAACTCTATTTATATCTAGGTCATAAACTAGCAAAATCTCTTGTTGAGACTTTTCTTTAGTCATTTTCTTTCAAGATGTTTCTTTTGGTCTCCTCGTGTAGTTATCTTAAGAACATATTCTTTCGATTACTTCACTTGGTCTCTTTTGTTATGTAGATCTCATCTATTCATGTATACTATCTATTTTGGTATACAAATCATTCTTTCTTTCGTAGATCTCATTTACTCATGCATACAAATTATTCTTTGTATTCTTTGTGTCTTCATTTTTCTCCCACTCTATCTTTAGAATAAATATACTAGATATTCAAAGATAGCTTATGAGACACAAATAATGATTTTGAAGTAGAAGGAGGACTATCTCATAGATTGACTAATAGATTTGATGAGTGTACTTGGTAACTGACATTCCTTTAGGAGAGTTCATCAACTCAACATCACTTTATAATTGATCATACACAAGTTTCAAGCTTGTGGACATATAATGAATCCTATCATTATAATTGTCTATTGGTTCACTTTAAGTAGATGTTCATATGTTTCTATGTGCAAGCATATAAAGACGAATTTTTAGAACAAACAAATACGATAAAAGGGGTGACTTGGGTTGCAAGCCAAGCCACCAAAATCCAAAATACAACCATTGCTTAAAAGGATCACACATTTTCATGTCGAACACGGAAATCAAAATAGTTCTAAAATCCATAACATTAAAATAAAGACAATAATAAAAGCCAAGCTTCATTGGTAGCTACTCCTAGCTCCTTCATGACTTTTTAAGCTTGCTTCTCTTTTCCCTTGTTTTTGCTTGGAGGAGGCCCTATTTACAATAAAAAGGGGATACATTATCACAACTTGTATCAAAATACCATAGTTGAATTATAAACATAAAAGAAAGGATAGTCATTTACCTACTGAAGTGATCTTTCCAGCTTTGATGTCACCAAGATACTTGGAACAATTCCTCTTCCAATGTCCAACACCATTACAATAATGGCATTTATCAAGAGGACCCTTCTTGGGTTTGGAAGTGCTAGCTTCAGAAGTCCTAGCTTTGGTGTTCATGGGAGCTTCCCTCTTACTCTTTTTCCCATTCTTCTTGAACTTCCCCTTGCTTTTAGTGCTTATATTTAGCACATCCTTAGGTGGGCTAACATTTAGCCCCATGTCTCTTTCGGCTTGCACAAGTAACTTGTGCAACTCCTCAAGAGACACGTCCTTGTCTTGCATATTGAAATTCACCCGGAATTGCACATATGCTTTGACTTTGGATAAGGAGTGAAGAATCCTATCAACAATGAGCTCCTTGGGGATTTCAACCTTTTGAATTTTCAATGTCTCTACTAGCTCCAACAATTTGAGCACGTGAGGGCTAACCTTTTGGCCCTCCTTGAAATCGAGATCAAAGAATGCCGAGGCCGCCTCATATTGGACGATCCTCAGTGTTTGTGAGAACATTGTCACAAGTTTGGAATAAATTTCATAAGCGGTGCCCATTTTGAAAGCTCTCCTTTGGAGATCCGCCTCCATCGCAAAAATTAACACATTTTTAATTGCGGCGGATTCCTTACGGTAAGCTTCATAGGCTTCCCTTGTTGCGGCATTCGACCTAGCATTAGGTTCGGGTGGAGACGCCTCCATAAATTAACGAACCTTATCGTCACCATGGGCGGCTAGCTTGAGTTGGGCATCCCAATCGGAAAAGTTTGACCCATTATTTTCAAGTTTACAACGATCCATGAAGGGTCGAAGCCATGAAACATTAGTGAGAGCGTGAGCGTTGTTGTTTGGTGCGGCCATTTGTTATGAGAAATAAAAGTGGTCTACAAAACAAAAATAGAAGGAATAAAACACTTGTCGTTTTTAAAATAATAATAATACTCGTAAATTTTAATTTAAACAAGTTTTATTGCATTTATCTAGTGACCTCTACCCAACTTTGATAAATGATTCCAACATCCAAATTCATATCAACTTGGGCACGCTTTGGCGATACATCCCTTATCAATATAACTCGGTGGATTAACCCTTTAATCGATTCTACTTTTAGAACTCTTGGTCGATCAAATTACATTAATTTTTATCTTTAGCCCAAAACACATCCAGCTATGGTCGAGAATATTTTTGTTGAGTACAACCCAAATTTCGAATAAATGTGTCCATGATCCAAATTCATATTAACTTGGGCACGCTTTGGCGATACAACCCTCATCAACATGAATTTGGTGGATAGACAGACACTCATCACCCACTTCCCCTATGTAACAAGGTTTGTACCCCGGTTTGGCCGAGCGCCTCCCTCACGAAATAGGTTTTCATGGTTTCTAATTTTTGGTAAGGCTAAGTCTCAATTGTTTATTTAGCGAGAGGTCATGTCAATTTATTATCTATCATGTTTTAAGTGAACTAAAGCGGTGAACTACGATAATTATAATTGACAAGGTCTATAAACTCGATTTAAAATGCATGTTTAGTTATGGCGATTTAGCGATGCATGCAACATATAAATAAAAAGCAAAGCATAAAAATAAAATCCTAGTATGGCCTTCCTAAAATATTAAATCTAATAAACTATTACAAATGCGGAAACCAACTCCTTTGGTCCCTTGAACTTCGGTCTTGGCACGCAAAACGAGGCAACACCCTTTTCTTCGAGAAATCCGGGAATTTACAAAATAAATTACATAATTTCCTATTATACATTTGTAATAAAATTTAAATAACTATTAAATTACAAATTGGTGATACGAGATCACAAAATTACAACCGAATCGATATTCTCATACATTTCGGGTAATATCGACTAAAAACTAAGGCCATACTAAGTAAAATTACATAATTCAAAATTATATAAACCAAAATTATGACAATCATAAATAAAATGCAGCATTTATAATATGTATGAACATGCCAAATTTTAAGCTAAATCGCCTTTAAAGAGCCAATATCGTATATTAATCGGTTTTTACGGATTTGCGTGATTTAACTTATTAAATCACAATATGTTACATAAACTCATATTTATGTTCAAGTTAATTATCCTAACTCACTTAGGACTCAAAATTTAGTCTTCGCTAACACTTTGACAATAATTCAACTTGATTTGATAATATTGTTCATTATGGACTTAAAATTACAATTTTATAACATTAACTTCAAATTAAATCAAAATAATTTCAAATAATATCAAAATTTGAAATTCAAACTTATGAACATTCTGGAAAAATACCATGACTCTCATAATGTTCAAAACTTAGGTTAAATATTTCGAAAAATTATCGAGAAAAACAATGGTGCGGTTTATCGGTTTTAACAAATATGACCATTAAAATATGCGAAAATTTATTTTCATCAAATTTTCACTTTTAGATCTGAAATATATGATAAAATGCAACATGTGACGTTTTTCTTTAGTCATGAAGTATGTTTTAGCACTATAACTAATTATAGTCACTATTTATGTGATTTTCCATCAAAAATTCATAAATCATGCAAAAAGACTTCACTATAGCCAAATATTTTACACACATCTTGTAAAATTGCATATAACAACATACTAAAATTTCATGATTAAATTCGAAATATAACTCATATTAACCTATTTACCCATTTAAATACGAGTTTAACTTATAAAATTCATATTTCGAGCAAAACACCTTATTTTAACATGAAAATTTACAGGCCATCCGTATGTATTACATGTGAAAACATATCCAAAAATCACTGGAAAATTTGAAGCTTAAGTAATTTTCGTCCAAAAATGACATTTATATGTACAAAATCACATTTTTATGTACAAAATCACATTTTTATGTCATAAATTAACAAAATGAACAATATAATCCATAAATGAACCAAAATATCCCAAATACATTTTAAGACCAGAAAATTTAACATGCAAAGTGATTTCGTGATATATCATAATAAACACAAAATTAGAAGTTTTGTTTGTTAATAAGATTAACTCGGAAAAACAATAAACTGATTTGCATGCAAACAACCTAAGGCTTTGATACCACTTGTTAGGATTCATTAATTCCATTTCTATACATTTCATACAAATGTGATTATTTAGTCATAAAATAATAACTAGATCTTATGCATGCAAACTAAAAACAAGATTAGAAAAGAAATCGTCAATCTTACTTTGGGATTTCGGATCAAAAGGGCACCAACAAATTCACCTATTTGTTAGTTCTTGAGCTTCCTTATAATGGATGAACAAAGGTTCAAATTAGAACATCTCCCAAAAGCTTATAACCAAGGTGTTACTCCTCTTAATAATTAATAATATTATGAACTAGTAATATTATTAATCTAGCTTAAAAATTTGACCCAAAATATTATTTTTGTCTCTCTTGTTTCGGTAAGGAGAGGGAGGAATTATAGAGTATTTTCTCTCTTAAACTTCTCTAAGTTTTTATGTGTATAGAATGAATAATAATACACTACATTATAGTGGTGTATATAGGAAGAAATAAGAGTGAAAACCCTTGGCTTCCTCTCTTGTCCAAAACCGCGTGGGGTGGGAATCACAAGGCCAATGCATGGCCATTGCTTCTACCCACAAAATGTAGGCATGTAAAGCTATATAAAAATGTAATCATTGTGTTTGATTTAAAATAAAACACAATAAAACCCTACTACTCACCCATTATTTCGGTACACTTATATAAAATGGAGTAGTCCATTTTATTTTGTGATTTTGTCAATATGTCACATGTAACATATTACATGACATCATATATATAAAATGTATTTTTAACAATTAAAAATAAACATATTTGATGGGGCATATTCTGCACCCGCTGACCAGTCAACATATTGAGCAAGGTCAAAGATATCCACAGCAAGTCAACGGCTTAGACAGCCTAACCGACGCAGCCCGTCGGCCTGTCTCTTGGGTCCCGGCTAGGGCAACTAGCCAGCCGAGGCACACATCCGCGGACTCATATCTAAGACCCCTCGGCGGCGAGTCAACAGGGCCCGCCGGCCTGCCATGGGTCCCTCGGCCGAGGGTAGATCAGTCTTTCCACCTGCTAGCCACTTGGCCACTTGGCCACTACGTGACAAAAGGTGAAAGTCTATAAATACTCCTCAACTCTCATTGAGGAGGGGATCCACAATTTAACCTAAGAATCACTATTCATCTGGTAATATCTTGCTTATCTCTCTACAATATATACTTCGCCAAGTAACAACAACTTATCTCTCCAAGTTTACTGACTTGAGCGTCGGAGTGAGTTCGCTCGGTCCAAAGCCGAGCCCTCAGTTTGTTCATTGTTTCAGGAGACCGCAAGGAGGATTCAACCAAAGACGTCATTCTACAAGCACGGGTGGTAACAAATAACTGCTCTGGAATTACACCCGGAACAGTTGGCGCCGTCTGTGGGGAGAGATACTAGAAGCTAGTCACATTCATTCCTAAACAAAAAAAACACAAAAAAAAAACCCACCCAAAAGGCTAAGAAGATGTCAAAACAACAAGAGGTATTCGTGACTGACGAAACCGAATTCTACCAGGACGATACCGTCCACAATTCTGGAGTTGCGCAGCCCTCCACCGGCCGGGTAATTCAACCGGAGTACGGGATGCCAATAATACCAGATACGCCGCTGCCCGCCAACCAGGTCACCATCATGGGACATGTGGTTGATGCAGCGAAACTGAAGCTACTCCTGGACATAATTGGTAGTACGCCGGCTCACACTGTCACACCGACAAGAGCGGCGGAACCCGTTCGGGGAGACCGGGGCCCGAGAATGTGACTCCAAGAGACTTGAACGGAGCACCGGAGGAAGCGGCCTGTCAAGACGCCGGGGAGCCCGGAATGCTAGTGGTAGACCGAGTCCTTCCCGCACTCGCGGGAGGACGGCGTCGCCGCCGCAAAGACCGACGAGGCATTCCCGCAGGAGTGAAAGAAGTCCGACTCGCCAGAGTCGGAGAAGGAGTCTGACTCACCAGAGTCGGAGAAGAAGCCCGACTCACCAGAGTCGGAGAAGAAGCCCTTCCCGCCACGGGGAGGGGAGCCGGACTAGGGATGTGAGGAGCCGATCGCCGCATGTCGTTCGACACGTGGTCAGACAGCCCCTTAGCGCCTACGTCCTAGATACCCCGCTGCCGACTAAGCTGAAGTTGCCACCCATAGCATACAAAGGAGAGGGCGACCCGACCGACCACACCGAGGCTTTCGAGTCTTACATGTCGGTTTGGGAGCATCCTGATGAGGTTTGGTGCCGAGTCTTCCCAACAACACTGCATGGGATGGCACAAAGTTGGTACAAGGGGCTACCCGATGGGTCGGTATACTGTTACGCCGACCTAAGGGACACGTTTTTAGCCCAATATTCTTGCAAGAAGAGGAGGGTCGTCGAGACATCGGACCTCCTTACTATCAGACAGGAGGGAGGCGAGTCTCTCCGAAGATATGTGAAGAGGTTCGACGCCAAGGTTCAGCAGATTCGTGAGCTGAACAATGAATCGGCGGCCACACGATGAAAGGCCTCCCAAGAGGGGACCTAAAGAATGAGCTCATCAAGTGCGGCGGCTGAACCCGGAGTCCGCCGGGAAGATGGCCGATCAAGCCATAAAAGTGGAGGACTACCACAAAACCCTGGGTAGGCCCAGCGAGGCCGAGCACTCGTAAAGAAAAAGCCGCCGGGAGGACAACCCGGATGAAAGACGCCGTGACAATAATAGGTCACGGTCGACAGTCCGCCAGAAATGAGCTCGGCGGGCGCGGGGAGTTCGGGAACGTACTACCAGAAGCGGTATAGTGATCACACCCCCTGGTCGTATCTGCCGCCGAGGTCTTCGCCCTGAGCAAGAACGAGGGCCAAAAGTGGGAAAGGCCCCCCAAGCCTAAGGGGGACGGTGACACGAGCCAGTACTGTGAGTACCACGGCCACACCGGTCACCTTACTGACAACTGCCGGCACCTAAAAAATGCCATTGAAGAGCTGATCCGGAAGGGGAGCCTCGGCAAGTATGTTGCCAAAGGCCAAAAGACAGATGTCGGCGGCTCAAATAAGAAATCCGTCTTCGAACGGATAGGAGTGATCCATGTTGTCATCGGGGGCAACGAGAACGGTGGGTCCGCTCATGGGCACAAACGGCACCTGAACGAGCTGTATCAGGCCATCAACTTTGTGCCCAAAACAGCGGTCCTCGCTTCCAACATCCCCGACATGACTATTGGGAAGAAGGACTACGAGGGAGTCATCGCCCCTCACAGCGACCCATTTGTAGTCCACTTGGACATATCCAACCACCTGGTCAAGAGGTGCCTGATTGACACAGGCGCCTACACGAACATCATGTTCAGGGAGTGCTTTCTCAACCTCGGTCTGAAGGTTGAAGACCTGAGCCCCTGCACCAATCCGTTGTACAGTTTTTCCGGAGCCGGCCTGGTACCCCTGGGGTCGATCAGACTGCCAGTGATGTTCGGCGAGGGGGATGCGGCAAAGAATGTCCTAGCGGAGTTCGTGGTCATTGACGGCTCGTCCGCCTACAACGTCCTCATAGGCCGAGTCACTCTGAGCGAGGCCGACGCAGTGATGTCCATCCGGTCCCTGACACTAATGTATGTCTCGAACCGGGGGGAAGCGCATAAGCTTGTCTCCAAGGACGAGAAGGACGAGGTGGTTAACACCCAGATATCCGCCAGAGGGTGCAACATGCAATCCCTCAAAGTGGCAAAGAGGTCGGAGAAGGGGAAGAGCCCATCCTTGCAGCAGGAGGGCGATCCGATGGATACCAACGTCGGCATAGTTGAAGGAACCCCGACCGACCAAGAAGAACCGCATCCCGGTATATGGGAAATAACTACTGACGGGTCCTTTACGGCGAACAGCTCTGGAGCCGGCATCCTTATCACCAGCCCAAACGGGGACGTGTTTGAGCACGCCTTGAAATTTACCTTCTCGGCCTCAAACAACGAATTCGAATACGAGGCGGTGGTAAAGGGAGTCGAGTTAGCTAGGGCTGCCGGGGCGGAGCACGTCGTGGTAAAAACATGCTCACTATTGGTGGCCAACCGAATCAGGGGAGAGTATGAGGCTCGAGACGACGGGATGGTAAGATACCTGGAAAGGATAAAAGCCGACACCGCCAAATTGAAGTCCTTCCAGATACAGCACATTCCCAGGTCCGACGCTCTCTCAAGACACACCGGCTGACAGACATGGAGGGTGCACCTTTGATGAGCCATTAGGACATTGACAATCTCGGAAAAATTTTGTATAACGGCGGAGGTGCCCAAGACAACTGTGGGCACCCCGACCCACGTTTTTATCTAATGAAGAATCGTCCAAGTTTTCCATCAAAGTGTTCATTTTCCCCCATAGTCACAATCAAGAAGCGCACGCAACGGCAAATCACCCCAAGAAGTAGACGCTACGGCGATCACCCCAAGAGGTAGACGCCGCGCAGTTAGTCACTCCAAGAGGTAGACCACGGCAGCTAGCCACCATCAAGAAATAGGCGCCACGGCGATCACCCCAAGAAGTAGACGCTACGGCAGTCACCCCAAGAGGTAGACGCCGCAGCAGTCACTCCAAGAGGTAGACGCCACGGCAGTCACCATCAAGAAATAGGCGCCACGGCAGTCACCCCAAGAAGTAGACGCTACGGCAGGTACCCCAGGAGGTAGACGCCGCATCAGTTACTCCAAGAGGTAGACTTCACAACAGTCACTCCAAGAGGTAGACGCCACGGCAGTCACCATCAAGAAATAGGCGCCACGGCAGTCACCCCAAGAAGTAGACGCTACGACAGCCACCCCAAGAGGTAGACGCCGCAGCAGTCACTCCAAGAGGTAGACGCCACGACAGTCACTATAAGGAAGCAGGCGTCGCGGCAGTCACTACCAGCACTGTTGATGCTCGCGAAAGCAATCGAACATGCCTTAGAAACGTTAAACACAGTTGAGATACGCACTCCAGACTGCCTCGGCCAGGCCGAGGCGGAAACAAAAGAAGCGCTCAATTAATAACGTAAGAAGACAACTCAGACGAAGACAGGAAAAGACCTCGGCCAAGCCAGAGGCAAAATAAGCAAACTCTTATTAAAAATGATAACAGGTTACAAGTGAGGAGAATACAGACGACGGCCGTCCCCATAAGGATAAGCCAAAGCACAACCTACCAAAGTTGTACAAAATACAAGGAAAAGAAAAGCAAAAGGTTACAGACATATCATTTGAAGCGCCAAAAAAAGGCAGGGAGGAAGGGCTTAATAATTGGCTCCCGAACAGCTGAAGCTATCCGAGACGCCGGGTGAGCCTGGTGACGACCGCCCGTCTCCCTATGCATGTTGGTGCTTGCCATCAGCAGCGTTAGCAGCGTCATCTTTGATGGGCAACCCGTGTTGTCTCGGCAGTCTCAGCTTTCTCAGCAGCCTCAGCCTCAGCTTTCTTGGCAGCCTCAGCCTCAGCAGCCTCGGCTGCCTTCATCCTCTCGGCTTCCTCCTTGGCCGCCTTACTCTTCTCAGCAAGGGCTGCCTTCTCCGCAGCCACCTCCTCCTCCTTTTTCACCCTTACCGCCTCCTTGGCCTTCTCCTCCGCGGCTTTCTCCTTAGCTTCGAGCTTGTTATCAAACAGCTCGTCAAATTTGTCCCACGGAAAGGAGCCATCAAGAGGGAAGAGCTCCCCAATCACTTCCTGGCGGCTTCTTCGGCCAGTCCCGATTGGGCGCACATGTTAGGGAGGATATCGGTTTGGAGCGTCTCAATGTCCTCCTCCCTTTGGGTGATGATAGCATCCTTGTTCCGAACCACCTTCCCATGGGCCTGAAACAAGCCCCTAAATTCGTCCCTCTGCGTACGGTAAAGGTCGGCGTGCTTCTGAACGAGGTCACGCATCTCCAGCAGCTTAACAGCTTCAGCCGCCGCAGCCACGGCCTTGGCTCTCTCAGTAAGGACCTCCTTTTCAGCGTCCTCCCTGAGTTTTCTCTCTCAAGACGGACGCCTCTTCAGCCTCAGCCTTGGCCCTCTTAGCCTCCTTGTTCGCCGCGTCAAGTTCAAGCCTTAGTCGCTCGAGCTGTGGGGCAGCTTCAGCCATGGTCTTCTCTTGCTCCATAATGTGGGCGCCGGCTAGCTGAGTCCATTTCGCCAGCCTCTTGTATATTCTCGTCCCCTCTGCCACAAGCTCGGTGGGGGAAACCTTCTGGAGTAAGGAGTCAATGGTGACATTTCTATAACCCGCCTTCTCAGGCTGCTTCTCTAATTGCCGTACAGTGAGAACGGCGGCTGCCAGTGGTTGATCTACAAAAAATTCAATCAAATCATCCATATCAACATTCATGGACAAACCAGAGAGCCTGTCATCAGGAACACCCAATGAACCGGTTAAGTCTGAGCCATGGGATAGATCAGTACCAGGCTTGGGCTTCTTGGTCGGAGGGCCCATTTCCTTGCCGCCCTCGGTAGCAGCAGCAGCAGCAGGGGTAGATTTTTTCCTCTTAAGGACAAGGGGAGATCCCTCCGCATCGGAGTCCCCCCCATTGGTGATATCAACGATCACCACCGTCTCCTTCTGGACTGAAGGGAGGGGAGGTGGAACTGATGTCGACGCCGTCGCCGCCGAAGACTTTGTTTTCCGCGTTCGGCGCGGCATGTTACTAGCAACCTTCGCCTGAGCCGCCTCCACATTCAGGCCTTTCAGCTGCTGATCCATGAGATCATTCGGCGACGTCCTGCGATCACGGGCCAGAGCCTTAGGGTGCAAATCAGCAACGGTCTTATCCTTGTGCAGCCCCATTCTCCGGAGGATATCCTCAGACAGGTCCGGTCCGAAGTGGTCTGCAAAGGAAACAAAGCAAGAGTTAAGTAGAAGTAAATCGAAATTCAAGAAACAGAAACATTGAGAGCCAAGATGGGCCTCACACCGACCCCACTCACCCTGTGCTAGGGCCGGTATGAGGCCGACGTGGCAGAGCAGCTCATCCTGAAGAATGATCTGCGTTGGGGGAATCCATCTCTTCGGCACCCCACTCTTGTCCGCCTAAAAAAGCCTCATCGCCAGCCTCTCGTCCTCATTAAGAGGGACCTTGCTGGCGTCCATCTTAAGCTTATTCCGTGTGATCCATTTGTCATGCTCCGCCTTAGTCTCGCACCGCAAATTAACTTCGTCTTTGAAAGGACCGGGCAACAGAGATAGTCATCCAAGCACCTCAACGTACACCCACCGATCTTTCCAGTCTTTGCAAGAAGTAAGCTTATCGACGGAGACGTAACCCGGCTCCATTTGCACGCTGTACCATCCGACGCGACCAGGGAATGACGGTCGAAGGTGATGAAGCCGACGGAATAAATTAACCGTTGGGACCTCCCCCTTGAAGAGACAGAGCCAGACAAAGCCGACTATGGTCCTAATAGCCAACGGGTGCAGTTGGGCAACGACGACATTCATGGCTCTAATGATGGCCATAACATAGTCATTCAGCGGAAACCGGAGCCCGTACTTCAAGTGCCGGATGTATACGCCGGTGCAACCCGGTGGAGGGCAACAAACGGCCTGACCCTCCTCAGGGATAACAATTTTGTATCCCCTGCCAAAGTAGAAATGGCCCTAGAAAAATGTCTCGCCGGAAGAACTGGCGAACTTATGGGTCCAAGCACGGTCAAGGCGGACCTTACAGGCCTCGCCGTGATCCATGATCAACTGCCTCTCAACACCAGAAGGAATCCTTTCCTCACCGTCATCATCAAAGTCTTCATCAGCTTCATCGTCATCCTCCCAACCCTCCAGAACTTTCGGGTCAACTTCGGGAGAAGGCGACCTAGGACCCCCGGACCTTAGCGGGACGGCGGCCAGTGCCTCCTCTTCATCAAGACGCGACGGGGAACCCCCCGGCGCACGGTTACTAGGTCCGGCATCAGCAGAAGACATGGTAGCAACAATTACTTAACAAAATAAGAGAGTGGGAAAAATTTGTTTGTTTACCTTGAAGAAAAGTGCTACGCCGGAGTAATGATTCTGAAAGCTAGAGAGAAGTTTCGTCAAAGAGGGCTAGAAAGAAGAAAATTTTTGAGAAAATGAAATTAGTGGCCAATTTCAGGGATTAACTGCCCTATTTATAAGGGAAAGCCCATGAAGAAGGACCAATTAGGGCACAGCCCATGAAACGTCAGCCAATCAGCAAACAGACACGTGTCAGACATGCAACCACAGAATGTCAATCGTTGCAACAGTTGAACGTCAATCAATGCAACAGTGACCAAGCGTTTTCAACACGCCCCTTCGAATCTCTCTACCCATTCATCTTCCTCAACAAACTCCTAAGTATCTGATCTCCGCCGGCCACATGATCAACCAAGCTTATCACCACCGGCTGGGGGCAATCAAAAGCACACGGCGCTCACAACCTCGGTCTCGGCCAGCACCACTTTCTTTTCCACATCTGATGTCCATTACACATCCATGTGGAGGGGGGATATGGTATGGCCTAAGCAGAGCCATGCCGAGGTAGAAGAAGCCGGGGCAGAAAAATTTCGTCTTACGCAGAATATACGCTCAACATACATCGGAGCCCATACCACGGCATAGACTACGCTGGGGGCAAATTGATGGGGCATATTCTGCACCCGCTGACCAGTCAACATATTGAGCAAGGTCAAAGATATCCACAGCAAGTCAACGGCTTAGACAGCCTAACCGACGCAGCCCGTCGGCCTGTCTCTTGGTTCCCGGCTAGGGCAACTAGCCAGCCGAGGCACACATCCGCGGACTCATATCCAAGACCCCTCGGCGGCGAGTCAACAGGGCCCGCCGGCCTGCCATGGGTCCCTCGGCCGAGGGTAGATCAGTCTTTCCACCTGCTAGCCACTTGGCCACTACGTGACAAAAGGTGAAAGTGTATAAATACTCCTCAACTCTCATTGAGGAGGGGATCCACAATTTAACCTAAGAATCACTATTCATCTGGTAATATCTTCCTTATCTCTCTACAATATATACTTCGCCAAGTAACAACAACTTATCTCTCCAAGTTTACTGACTTGAGCGTCGGAGTGAGTTCGCTCGGTCCAAAGCCGAGCCCTCAGTTTGTTCATTGTTTCAGGAGACCGCAAGGAGGATTCAATCAAAGACGTCATTCTACAAGCACGGGTGGTAACAAATAACTGCTCTGGAATTACACACGGAACAATATTAATAAAAATATGTCATATACAAAAATCAACTAGTAATTCGTAATTACTTGTACCAAAACGGTTTATCAATTATAAATCACAACGTCTTGTATTTATAATAACATATTCATTCAGTTTCAATTGTTTTGTAAACAATAATTTAATCTAAGTAATGAAACAATTTGATTACTTAGACCGTATCTTATTTAATCGAATTATAATAAGACACGTCTCTTATACTCACAAAATCGTCCGTCAATTTTAAGCAATTTAATTGATACGTGCATTTTGTATAGTCTTTTTAGCCTATTTTAGCACGTATTTATATGTACTTTCGTACTATTTATATTGCATTTTGCACCCGAATCGGCTACTTTGGTTCGTTCTGTCCATTTTGGAGAAATGAACGCGAAAGTAGTGGAATCGTACCATTTTTCGTCCTTTTTGCATGCATTTTGAGGAGACGGGATTTTCCGGAGTGAGTTCCTGCATTGGGATGCGTGAAGGCACGGTTTATGAGTCAGTCGGGTACGAGTTTGAGCTGATTTGAAGGAAGAATACTCGATCGAGTGGTTTTATTACTCGATCGAGTGGTTTTATAGCATTGGTTGGTCGATCGAGCACTTTTATACTCGATCAAGAAGAGCTGAAAAGTGAGGTTACTCGATCGAGTAACATTTATGTTCGATCGAGTAGCTTTCTTGTAGTTTTACTCGATCGAGTGGTTCCAGACTACTCGATCGAGTGGGTTTTGATGGCGTGGGCTTTAATTAGCCCGTGAACTTGTTTTAGCTTTTGGACTTAGCATATTTTCTATTTAAGTATACGTCAACTAGGTCATTAGCATCTATTATCTACTTTTCTACGGATTATCAAGTTTTATCATTCATCTTCATAAATAAAGACTGCGTTACTCATTTCTGCTCTACTGTAACTTTTGCTTTGGGATTTTCTCGCTCGGATTTGTTTGTTCTTTACACCGGATTCTTGCAATTGTAATCTATCTCTTTCTCCTTTCTTAATTTTAATCAATCTTTCATTTATTTTAATTATTTGTTTTCTATCTTTTACTTTCTGCCCTAATTACTTTTATGCAATTTAATTATCATTTCATTATGTTTACTGTTGGTTATTTCTCTGTTATTAGTATTAATAGTATTAATATCGATATGAGTAGCTAAATCTGTTTCATGTCGGGATTAGGGGATCTACGGTAGAAATGTGACGATGTAGTAAATAAGTTAGACGAATTAATTGTGAGATTCTGTCACCATAGCAATATAACTGTATTTACCGACTTAGTTGAGTGCACGCTTCTGAGTCACCCTTTTAATCTGGTTAAATTTAATCCTGGATCGGAAGATTGGACTAAATAGACCTGCTATGAACAGTAGACTACCCTGACGAGGACGAAAGTTAAGTTAGTGGTAATTTAGGATAGAAAGTGGACCGGAAGGACCTTTCCATATCCGTCTCGCAGTAATTTATCTATGTTGTTTATAGTTGAGTCATTGGACTACCGTAGTGAACCTAATTCCTGACATGTCGCCTCTTTATTGATAGTTTATCACTCTTTTTCTGCCTTTACTACTCTTCCTTTATTTCTCTTCCTTTGACCCTTTTTAGTTTAGAAATCAAATTTTAAACACCCTCATTTGTGACCAAATAGACGGACTTTTACAGATATCTTGCCTCCCTGAGGAGATCGACCTGACTTCCCTAGCTATATAATTAGTTTAGTTAGTTATTTTTGATAGGTATCAACAAAAAGATGCATCTATCAAGGCACTTGAAACTCAAGTTGCCCAGTTAGCCGCGAACCAGTCCACAAGGAAACCGGGTGATTTACCGTCATAAGCTGACAAAACTCCATATGAGACGGTAAATGTAATTAATTTGAGGAGCGGTCGTTCATATGAGGGACCGGACATGTCGAAATCAGACCCGGGGAAGATAATTATTGCTGATGAACAGTGTTCTGGTGAAGAAAAGGAGCAGACGACAAGGAAAGTAATCGGTCGACTGATTACTGGGGGCTGATCGAGTGAATTTGCTGAAGAAAGGGCTCGATCGAGTAAAAATTCTACTCGATCGAGTGAACAGGGAAAAGATCCTAGTCGATCGAGTGAAATTTCTGGTCGATCGAGTGATTTTGTTGAAGAAACTACTCGATCGAATGGTATTTTTGGTCTATCGAGTAGTGTAGATAAAGAACAGCTCGATCGAGAGCCTGCTAGTGCTCGATCGGGTGAAAAATCGCCTGAAAGATCTCGTTCGAGAGGAAGAAGCGTCCGAAGGATTTGGAGCTTGATCCGGCTGACACGTTGGAAGAGAGGAACAAGGGACTCGAGATACCCATTACGGTGCCCTTCCCGAGGCATTTGCAAAGTACTAAAGCTAATCAACAATTCGGCAAATTTGCCGAACTTTTGAAAAGCTTGCAAGTCACTGTGCCATTCGCCGAACTGCTGACACAGGTACCCTCTTACCTTAAATTTATGAAAAAAACATTATCGCGTAAGAGGCACATTAATGATCATGAGACGGTAGCTTTGACCGAGGTAGGGACGGCCCTAGTTAAGAATAAGTTACCTCCCAAACAGTCAGACCCGGGTAGTTTTTCGATTCCGTGTCATATTGGTACCCATTTGATTGATAACACGTTATGCGATCTTGGCGCTAGCATGAGTGTCTTACCGCTGTCTCTGGCTAAGAGACTTGGTTTGACAAGGTTTAATTGCACAAACATGACTGTTCAGATGGCCGACCGTAGCATATCACGGCCACTAGGTGTCATAGAAGTCGTACCTGTTAAGATCGGGAGGTTCTTTTTTTCCGTTGACTTTGCTGTACTTGACATCCCCGAAGATGCCCATACCCCTATTATTTTAGGGAGACCATTTTTATTCACTGCCCGTGCAGTAATAGACGTCGGGGGCAAGACATTGACTTTTCAGGTTGGGGGGCGAGGAATTGATATTCCATCAGTCTAAGTTCCGGAGGGCTCCCATGCAAGCTCAGCCTTGCAATGCCCTCTCTTCTATTAACCCCCCTATTGACACTCCAAACGAAAATTTGGAGCATTGTGCTGCTATTGTGACCTCTCCGCCTCCGGTTGAGAGCAAAAATGAGGAAAATTCGTCTGTTTTCCTTGCTGCAGGTGCAGATGAAAATAATGCAGGAGCTGTCAAAGGGCTTTGTGCGATTAATGTCAGTCAAAGTAGGAGTGACAATGTTAAAGCCGGTGAAAAAGGAGTAAGGATGAGAAAATTTCGCGCGTATGTGGACGTCAACTATTCTCCTCCTAATGACTCAAATTCAAGCTCGTATAAATTGAAGAGGACGATTAATGTTGCTGAGATGACGTCCTCCAGTCAGAAGCCCTCCGAGGGGCTACTGAATTGCCTTGAGAAGTGAGCGGGGAAATGCCCCGTGTACCAACTTGTATAAACAATTTTTTAAATTTTCCGTCGAACTTTATTTATTGCTTTTAATTAGGACAATTAGAATTTAGACAATTTTTAGCGTAGATTAGAGACAATAGACTGTTACTTTACGTAATTGGTATTTTGGGATGTTTTTGCGAGTGTTTTTATGCAGGTTTGGGGAATATTACGTAAATTGAAAGGAATAATGGCGAATTCAAGAGCTTACACGAGGAAAAGAGCTCGATCGAGTACTTTATGTACTCGATCGAGTGAAATGTGTTCGATCGAGTGGTTCCATATTACTCGATCGACTAAAGCTGAAAAGCGGAGTTCTCGATCGAGAAGATGCAAACAAGAAGCTCTCGATCGAGTAGTTTTAAACCACTCGATCGAGTGATTTGGGAAAAGACACGCAGGGAGTTTTCTTTAACTTCCTTCTTTTTCTTTGTTATTTCATTTTACCCCCAATTTTTCGATAGCCTTCCCTATTTGCGATCAAAATCATCCCCAAATCCTTATATTTCTTGCCCATTTGCCAAATCCGTCACCTACATTCTGTTTATTGTTAGTTAATCGTCATTAGCCCTCTATTTTCCCCTTGATTATTGCCTTTTTACTCGGTCTATTGGGGATATTAGGGTTTGCGATTTTTCGATCATAAAATCGCCATTTCTTCTTGTTTCTTGCCGATTAATTTCTATTCGTACGTTCCTAATCATCAAGTAAGTATTTCCTACACTTCTTTGCGTTTTAATTTCGTTAATTTTTCTTATTATGAAGTGAATTAGGATTAGGGTTCGAAATTCCTTATTTAGTCGAGTTTTTTCGGCTATAGCTGTAATTGTTTGCCCTATTTGTCTTGCTTGATGATCAATTCCCGTACCTCACTGTTTTTACACGTTTAAATTCGAATTTTGCAAGAAATTCGGGATTAGGGCTAATTTTCAGTCGAAATTTTTCGACTGGTTATTGGGTTTTGCTGCTACCACATGCTTAATTTCCCTCTATTGTTGCTTAATTGGCTGCCATGGTTGCCTGTTACTCGCACCTTATCGCTCTTACCTGCTGTATTCGAATTTTTGAGGAAAAAGTTGGGAATTTTTGGGCTGTAGGTCGAATTTTTCGACTGGTTAGGGGAATTTTCATGCCGATTTCATGCTGTTTTCTAGCTGTTTAGCTGCTGTTTTCTTATCAAATTCCCCTGCCCTATTTGTTCAGGATGGATTCTAGCTCGATTCCCTCTTCCAGCTCTGCGGCCATTCCACCCTTATCTCTGTTTGAGACGGTAGTCCCTGCTGTTACTACCGTCCCCGCACCTGCCAGTACCTATGTTTTTCTAGTTTCTATTGCCGGTACTGTGTTTACTGCTGCTAGCCCTGTTTTAGCTGCCACCTCAGTCACAGCCACCACCACTACTAGCACTGCTACTAGTCTTTCTTCCTCAGTGGTGGTCACAGCAGCCACAGCCTCTACTTCAGCCATGGTGAACACACCTGTGGCGGACTCACCCGCAGTCGCAGCTGCTTTACGGGCGGCTCTAGTTCCTCGTACCGTCACTGGACGGTCTTCTACCTCCGGTTCTAGAGGCTGGGGCCGAGGTCGTGGACGTGCTCGTGCTACGCCAGCTTCTAGTACTTCTGCTCCTCCTTCTGCCACGGTCACTGTCCGAGGGGACAACTCCCTCGACTCCCACCCTGAGTACACGCAGGTAATTTTCGTTAATGGTGTACATCGTAAGAGGTTTTATAACTTATTTGGCTGTGAGTTTCTCCCTACCCATTTCTTAGACCGTCCGGCACTTGAGAGGCTCGGTTTGTACGAGCCAGTTTGTAAGCTTTTACGGGGCACGGGGATGGCCGGAATCATCACTATGAGTGGCCACACCTTTCTGGAGCTGAGTCTTGAGTTCCTCATCTCTTTCACCTTCTCCTCCGGGGCACACGACGCTATCCCCACTAGTCTTTCCGTGTCTTTCCGGTTGTTCAACCGGACTTTTTCTATGACATTGGAGGACTTTGGTACCAGACTCGGCCTTTCCTTTACGGGCGCCACTGCTGCCCCTAGGAAGGTCATTCATCAGTCTTGGCGGACCTTAGCCCAGACCACCTTTCCCGAGCGAAAGCTCGCTTAGGTCCACCTTCCCCCTGCCCGTTACTTTCTTAGACTGATGGGGAGCACCATTTTTGGCCGTAGGGAGCCAAACAACATCAACAACAACGAGCTCTCCATCTTAGGTGGTTACCTGAACATTGACTGCGAGGGTCCTTTTACCCTCAACATTGCCTATCTGACCGCCCAGTACTTCCAGGCCCAGAGGGAGAAGGTTATGGGATCTATTGTCTGTGGTGGCATAGCCACCATTCTTGCCCGTTTCCTCTTCCCTATTTGGCCTCGTGACTTTCCGTACCTAGAGGGAGATAGGTACCTTAGCCTAGCGTTTATGCACTCTCAGACCTGACTTACTTCTGACTACCGGACTTGGAAGATAGACGGTTCCTTGTCCGTGGACTTACTTTTCACCACTCTCCCCCGTCTAGCCCCTCTCCCTACTGTCGCACGGGGCGCCCGACTTCCACCTCTACCTGACTACCACCTCCAGGTTCGCCCACCTACTACTTTACCCGCCGCTAGAATGCGGTGTAGACTTGAGACTGAAGAGGGGTCCACACCTTCTGGGAGCAGCCAGCCTTCCACGACCACTCCTATTCCTATTCCGACCCCTACTTCCACTCCTACTCCCGCACCCGCCGACCAGACCCAGACACAGACACAGCCGGTCTTACCGGCTAATTTTGTACATCCACCACCCTTTGAGGCATCCTCGGTCATGGACCAAGGGCGCCGTGACGGTTTGTTAGTTGAGATTGTAGAGAGACAGGCTCGTATGGAGCGGGACTTAGCTTTGACTTTGTTCCCTCTATACGAGTATCACATGAGTCGACACCATCCGATCCCATAGGGTTGGCCACACCCTTCCTTTTACTGGTACCCAGCTGAGGGGTACCCGGAGTCTGCTAGTGAGGAGGACGAGGACGAGGACCCGGCGGCAGAGAGAGCTCGAGCTGAGCAGAGGAGGAGGAGAGAGTAGGAGGTAGACCCGGACTTCACGGCGACGGTGGAGGACGTGCGTGACAGCGACGAGGAGGCTGACGAGTAGCTGCTGGTCTACTCACTTCCCCAGTTTTCTGGCTGGTTTGGGGAAGTTCGTGTTTTGTATGTCCATTACACTCTTTTATTTTTATCTCCTATTTATTTTATTATTTTTTATTCTTTATTGGTTGTATATTCCCGTTCCCCTATATATATCTGCTGGTGTATGCTGGAGGACAACAAGGGCGTTGTCCGTTTTGGTTTGGGGAGGTTATTGCATCCTTTTGAGTCTGCATTTGCATTTGTTTTGTACTCACGTTTATTTATTTCAGCTTGCTTTGTTCATTTATTTCATTAAAAATCAAAAAACCAAAAAACCAAAAAAATTAGAAAATTTCAATAATTCAAAAAATATTCACGTTTATTTTTGCATATAGGTTGAGTCGGAACGGTTGATTTCCGTGATGATATTGCACTATAACTTGTCATTCTACTTGAGCCTTGCACTTCTGTTGATAGTTATTAGCTTTGTCATACGCATAGTCTACGAGTTTTTGTTCAAATATAGTTGACTGTGTAGACTTGACCTGATAAATTGGCAACCTACTTTACAATTTCTGAGGTTTAGAGCCCATAACTGGTGACATTCATGACCAGTTCATTAGGAATTGAGAGTAGTACTCCTTGCATAGCATGTTCATCATTTTTGGACCTTTATGACTTTCGATTTCTTGTCAAATGCAGACATTCGGGTTTGTGGTCGGTGTCACATGCAGTGAGGTGCTTGAAAATTTCCCCTTTTTCTTATATTTTTCACCCATTTAGCTCCACTTAAGCCAAAACTTGCCTTTTTGACCCATTACCTACATCCCATACTGAGCCTGCCTAGTCAAGCTAGTTTAGTATGTCCTTTTGTGGTATGATTTTTCGTCTGCAATTTGGCCCGTATTATTTGATTGGAGTTGGTGAGAATAGAGGAAGGAGAAAAAGAAAAAAAAAGTGAAAAACGTGAAAAGAAGAAAGAAAAAAAATGAAAAAAAAGAAAGAATCACGTGTACAGTGAAAACCAGGAAAGAAGAAAAGTTCAAAAATTTTAAGCTGGTTGATTTTGAGTCTGTCTGTATTCATTTCTATCTTGTGATGGTCTCACTCCTCCGCTTTATTCCATATTTTTGAGGAGATTGTGTATGAGATTAGTGAGTTGTGTGCCAAATGAAGGGCACTTGAGCTTTATTTTCCAGTCAGTTGAGATTCGGACAGTCTTATATGGTCCTGTTAGGAATTAGCTTGACGCTTTTACCTCCACATTACCATAACTTGTTTTGCCTTTTCTGACATAAACCTCACTATTCCCATATCATTTGTAAGCCCTCGGCTGAGACGGACATTATTGGTTGGAGTGTGTGCATTAGTACTTGAATTGTCTTTCATTTTTGTTGCATGCATACTATGTATGTCGCAGTTAGGTGGGTGACTGTTTCTCTTTCTCTCTTTTACATATAACATTCACCCTTTACTTCATTAGAGAAGAGTGACCACGTGAGAGACCGATTTTGTTTGTCTTGCAAGGTCGATAGGTTGGCTATATCTCTGAACAGCTTATAACTCGTTTGCGTATTGACTGCTTAGCTATGACTGTTAATTTCTGTTGCATTAAATTGGCTCAAGTAGACAAGTTAAGCTAGCTCCGAGTTTTCATTTCCGTTCCATTTGTTTCATTTTAGTTTACTCGAGGACGAGTAAAGGTTCGGTTTGGGGAGATTTGATACGTGCATTTTGTATAGTCTTTTTAGCCTATTTTAGCACGTATTTATATGTACTTTCGTACTATTTATATTGCATTTTGTCCCCGAATTGGCTACTTTGGTTCGTTGTGTCCATTTTGTAGAAATGAACGCGAAAGTAGTGGAATCGTACCATTTTTCGTCCTTTTTGCATGCATTTTGAGGAGACGGGATTTTCCGGAGTGAGTTCCTGCATTGGGATGCGTGAAGGCACGGTTTACGATGCAGTCGGGTACGAGTTTGAGCTGATTTAAAGGAAGAATACTCGATAGAGTGGTTTTATTACTCGATCGAGTGGTTTTTATAGCATTGGTTGGTCGATCGAGCACTTTTATACTCGATCAAGAAGAGCTGAAAAGTGAGGTTACTCGATCGAGTAGCTTTCTTGGAGTTTTACTCGATCGAGTGGTTCCAGACTACTCGATCGAGTGGTTTTTGATGGCGTGCGCTTTCCGTGAACTTGTTTTAGCTTTTGGACTTAGCATATTTTCTATTTAAGCATACGTCAACTAGGTCATTAGCATCTATTATCTACTTTTCTACGGATTATCAAGTTTTATAATTCATCTTCAAAAATAAAGACTGCGTTACTCATTTCTTCTCTACTGTAACTTTTGCTTTGGGATTTTCTTGCTCGGATTTTTTTGTTCTTTACGACGGATTCTTGCGATTGTAATCTCTTTCTTCTTTATTAATTTTAATCTTTCTTTCATTTATTTTAATTGTTTGTTTTCTACCTTTTACTTTCTGTCCTAATTACTTTTATGCAATTTAATTATTATTTCATTATGTTTACTGTTGGTTATTTCTCTGTTATTAGTATTGATAGTATTAATAGAGATATGAGTATCTAAATCTGTTTCATGTCGGGATTAGGGGATCTACGGTAGAAATGTGACGATGTAGTAAATAAGTTAGACGAATTAATTGTGAGATTCTGTCACCATAGCAATATAACTGTATTTACCGACTTAGTTGAGTGCACGCTTCTGAGTCACCCTTTTAATCTGGTTAAATTTAATCCTGGATCGGAAGATTGGACTAAATAGACCTGTTATGAACAGTAGACTACCCTGACGAGGACGGAAGTTAAGTTAGTGGTAATTTAGGATAGAAAGTGGACCGGAAGGACCTTTCCATATCCGTCTCGCATTAATTTATCTAAGTTGTTTACAGTTGAACCGAATTCCTGACATGTCCCCTCTTTATTGATAGTTTATCACTATTTTTCTGCCTTTACTGCTCTTCCTTTAATTCTCTTCCTTTGACCCTTTTTAGTTTAGAAATCAAATTTTAAACAACCCCATTTGTGACCAAATAGACGGACTTTTACAGATATCTTGCCTCCCTGAGGAGATCGACCTGACTTCCCTAGCTATATAGTTAGTTTAGTTAGTTATTTTTGATAGGTATACGACAGCCCTGTCATTAATCAACCCGTATCGACATACAATTAATTAAATAATCAATTAAGAGCGTCACCCTTAAGGTATGACCTAAGGGGATCAACTGATCACTGTTTGGGCTAAAAATAGCATAATCAAGAAAGCCCACTTGGTAAAATAAAGATTACAAAGAAGAGATGAGGAGGAAGGGAGCCCGCGGTCAGGAGAAGGGGGAACGGGCTTGAGAAGGATCAAGAGCCCGTCATAAAAGGTGCCCGCGTTAGGGAAAAGAGTGTCAGGGAGAAGTTAGGGAGAAGTTAGGGAGATCGGGGAGAATTGGTAAGGGAATTCGAATTTGGAAAGAAGTCCTTATGGAAATAATATTCCCTTTCCATATTCAAGGTAGGACATATCTAGGGTTCTTACCCTATAAATAGCCAAGGAAGGAAATCAAGAAGGCCATTCACACATCCGTATATTCATTCAAGATCATATCTCAGCAAATAATATACGCTCATTCTGGATCTTGTAGGACTGACGCCTAGGGCCAGCAGGATTAGCTACGCACCACAATTGTAATCATCCTCCAATTCATATAGTCCAACACTTGGCAGGGTACCGTCCCTTCCGCGGTTGTTCCCACATTGGGTTTTCCGCGTCACCAAAATCTTACGTGTCAATTTACATTGCGTACTTTATTTTCCGTTTACTTATTGACATACAAATCATCATACAATCGACCAACGAATATAGACTATATTGACCCTAATTAATCGACTTATGTAAAAAATACCTAAACAGTTTGGCGCCCACCGTGGGGCATTGTGGTCGTCAATCGTTGATATTCTAGATATACAATGGAAAAGCAAGTATCTGAAGCCATGTCAGGGAGCAGGCAGCCATTGCCACCACCATCTTCTACCCAAAGTCCAACATCGACAGTGGCCACGCAGGCTCCCGGACACACCCCAAGAATCATACCAACAACAAAAGCCTCTCTACCTCCCAGGACCCCTGTTGTCTCAGCCCAGACCAGATCAGACAAAGGAACATCAAGCTCAGGCGTCACTCCGCCGCCCAGTCCCACGCAGATTTTGCTCGCCGGCGTGGAAAATCTTCAGAAAGCTATGGAAAACATGAGAGAAGATCAAAGGAGAGCAGATGCTGAGGTAAGAAGGAGAGACAGAGAGCTCTGGGTACAAATTGATCTCCTGAAGCAGCAATCCAGCACTCCAGCGAACAAGACAGGTGAAGGAAGATTTCCTTTGGTAGATCTGACACAAGGAGTAGCAGGCAGCAGGCAGATACCAGCTGAAATAATTATAAGATTGGATTTGGCTACGACACCGTCAGATGGAAGGATAACCCCACGAGGGTTAGGATACCTCACACCAGAAAGCTGGCAGCCAGCCAGCTGCGTAGGGATACAAATATGTGCCCCCCCCCCCCGTCAGCAGTTCTGCAGCAATCGATCGGACACCTGTAGCAGGATCCGAGTCAAACCAGCAAGTCAACTGCCAGTAGGGGACAATCATTGCCACAACCCCCCTGGCAGCCGGAACTTATCAAAATCTTCAAGAGCCAGGATCAGGAGGAATTATGCAGACAGCTGATAGGCGGACCCCAGATTCAGCCAATATAACTAATCAGTAGTACTTGGAACTAAAGGAGATGCTGAGCAGGGTTCCAGGGCTACCACCTGATGTGGACGATGTCGTCACTCATCCAATCAAACACATTTATAATACTCAACAAACAACTAGTTAGCGGTAAGTCGAGGTCGATCCATGGGACGGTGTGCTTTGGGTTCTAAGTCTATCTATCCCAATTTATGCTAGTGTCACAAATTGGTTGGGTTTGTAGTTGTGTTCTAGACTAATAAAAGCAATAAAGTAGGACGAGCAATAAAAGAAACGATGTAAACAAATGATTAAAAGTGCTAGGATATCATGGGGTCATGGGGGATTCATGGTGTTGATCATACAAACATGTTTACAAGGTTGCAAGCAATTAATGTTGTGGAGGAACCGAGTGGGTTTATGTCTTACGGTTGGGTTCCGGAGCCGAATCGATTAGATTGTACAACACCTACAAGTCGACTTACTTTCCTCCTATTCAACTTCTATGCATGGTCTAACAAGACTCGAGTTGGTTTATATCTTACAAGTCAAGTTGAGTAGATAAGAGATGGTAAAAATGCAAGGATTCATAGGTTTAGCATTTCATCAAACATAACATGTGCATAAAGTTGACATCACAACAAGCAAGCAATTTAATCATGTGAACATATTAGATTAAGCATGAATCAATCCCATGTTGGTTTCCCTTAATTACCCACTAATCCTAGCTAAGTAACTACTCACTCATCATCATGGGAAACATGTCATTAATGGTGTCAATCATCACAACAAGTATAAACATGATAATAGAATGAAGAAATGAACAATAAAGATTAAAGAGTAAAGTAATTATACCAAAGTTGAGATGATCCAAATAATAAAACAAAGAATAATAGAAGAAACTTGATTGATTGATGGAAGGTTGTCAATCTCCCAATAATAACCCATTAATCTTCAATTACCCAATAATAAACTTGAACAATAATTAAGGAGAGATTAATGTGTAATTTGTGGAAAGATTGAAGATTAATCTATTCTAATATACTCCTAATCTAATCTAAGAGGAATTTCTAATAAAATTTGATTATATTTTCATAAAACTTGATGATTTGATTATTACAAATGGGGTATTTATAGTGGAAATTAGGTGGATGCATTAGGGTTAACTAAGGGCTAAACTAGTAATTACACTTTTTAAATTGAGCAGGGAGGAGCCGGTATTTTTCGAAGGAAGGGCGTCTTTCTTTGAAGCTTGAAGAAGACGAAATTGTGCTGTGAGGGAATCCGGGCGGATTCAGTTGAATCCGGGCGGATTCTGAAAATGCAATCCGGGCGGATTTGGGAGAAGACGGGCGGATTCGGGAGATGCAATCCGGGCGGATTTGGGAGAAGACGCTCGGATTGTGGTTCCCGTAGCAAGGGATAGTTTCCTGCCCAGGAATACGCCCGTCCCGAGCGAAATATGGGCGTCCTGGGCTTCAACCTGAGCGGGTTGAATTTGACCCGAGCGGGTTGAGCTGTATCTTGAGCTCGGATTGTAAAACAGACGTTATTTCCTCATCCGGACTCCTATTGGAGTGATTCAAAAGCCTAGATCACTTTTTTTTCGACGCCGTTCCATCTAGCATATTTTCAGAGCCAAAGGAGCAACCCTTGGTTCGGTTTTCGAGCGATTTCTTCATGCAATGCCTTCCTTCTCGTCATCCTTGCTTTTTAACCTTATGAGCCTTCTATATACTCTTTATTCCTACATACTTGGCCATCATTCTTGCCTCCTCTTCATACTAGTCCATCCAATATCATCAAAAAGCTTCCAAATAAGCACGAAAGACGGGAATTTCCGCCTTATTATCTCCTTTTCTACAAAACATATGAAATGCGATAGAAAAGCAAATAGGAAGGCTTTGACGGATAAAATGGCCATGAAATGTTATAAAAGTATGCAAAATAGGCTCAATTAGGGGACTAAATATGCGCAAATAATGATCACATCAAATATCCCCAAACCGAACCTTTACTCGTCCCGAGTAAAGAGGTGACTAAAACTAGACCTTTATTTAAACTAACCTAATATCATAGCCGATATGAGACAATTAGCGGGTCTCACTCCGCCCCTTCAACTCACAACAAGACAACCATGAGGTAGGATGCCTTCTTGCAAGGCAAGGTGGGGCTTGCCAAAATGGCGACACATCCAAGCATTAAAGCACACAAAACAAGTAATGGATGCATCTACAAAAGAATAGCCACTTTCCTCATCTAAGTGGCGGAAATTATCTACAAGGGAAGCAATTCAAGGGTACACATTCCTTCATAGATGCAATTTGTTCAAACTACTAAGCCTAGAAGGATACCAATAAATCACCTCCAAATTGTGTCAAGCTAGGGTACATTTGTCCTCAATCGTTAAATTCTTTTGTCAAGAGTAGACTCACTATGGTGTTAGAAATACTGGAGGATCGCGGAATTCCCCCTCTTGCCTAGACAAGAAGAAGGGTCGTCCCCTATCTACCATGCACAAAAATGGATACGATGGATAAAGGGATCGATAGAATTTGAGTTTCTCTTTGGGAGTTTGCTTTTGTTTTTGTTTTTCCCCCCAATTTCTTGTGGCATATAACATTTGAGAACACTTTCTTGCCATTTCTTTTGATTTTTGGCTTTTCAACACTTGACAACTTTCAATTTTTTTGCATTTTCTTTTTGAACATTTTCAAAGTCACCCCATATGTAGTGAGGGTGGCTTATATTTGAAGCTTTAGGAGTTCTATTTTTGCTCCTCTTTTCATTTGATGCATTTTTGCAAACTTTCTTTCACTTTTCATTTCATTGAACTCAAATTGATTTCTTTTTGTGCCCATTCCCTTTGATGACAAAAATGTGGTAGAACATGGATGATGGATGGATGGATGCATGGTTTCAAGGGTCACCTTGGAATAAACGGTAGCCAAGGAGTTATCACACCACACGGTACTCTTGACTAGGCCTTAAGCCATGGGTCAAAGGATACTAGCATGACACATCCTAGGGTGTTTTACAAGTATTCTAACAAGCAAAGTCTTAAGAAGAAAAAGCATCTACTAGGGCCTATATACACTTGTCAAGCTTCCCAAGTAGACGGTTTCGCAAAATTTTTCTAATATGCAAACTACATGCCATGATGCAACTACCATATATACATCCTAATGCAAATGATTCTACCAACTAATATGCCAAATAAACTAAATGCAAGTCCTAAGTTCACATTGTTATACCGCATTAATCAAAATAAAGCCACATAGTCATTAACATAAAGAGGAAAAAGGGGATTGGAAAGATCATACCATGCGGTCTTCAATATTCTCATGTCTCGGATGTGGCGTAGTCAATCAATGTGAACAAGGATAGACAAACATAATATATACAATAATATATACAAGACTACACTAGAAAAGGAAATAAACATGTTTTTGGTTTTTTCAATTTTTCAAATTTTTATGGGTTTTGCTTTATGAAATTAAAAGACATATTTTTGTGATTTTTCGAAATTTTTCAATTTTTATTCATTTTTGGAATATAAATTCCCATCCCCCACTTTATTTTGGACATTGTTCTCAATGTACATGTAGGAGTAGGAATGAAAAAGAAATACATGTTTTTGGATTTTTGATTTTTTTTTTTGAAATAAAGTACAAATGCAATGATATGGTATGAATGAATGCATGCTCTAACTAAATGCAATTCTATATGACATATATAACAAATGAATGCAATCTAAACTATACTATATGATGCATGTTTTCTAGTAAACTATGGTCACCTATGATCAAACCTCCCCAAACCGATTTAAATACTATTTCTAGTGTAGAAAAGGAATAGGTTTGGTCATTAGTGCCTATGCATGAATTCTAGTCTATATGCAACTATCTATATGAATCATGTGGGATAAATACAATGCAAGCTAATCTATATGAACTAAGTAATGTAAATGCAATATGAAATATAATACAAATGCAAGCTAAATGCATATGTAAATAACTAAATGCAAGTAGAAATGTAATGCAAAGTGAAAGGAAAGGATATCTTACAAATGGTGGTTTGAGGGAGGACTCCACCAAACTCATTCCTTGTTACCATGATTATTGATGTTGTCCATGTTGCTTAATGCTCTCAACAACTGGTCAAAGGCTTTTGAATGGGCTTCATGTAGGCATAAATAGGAGATTGGTGATGTCAAAACGTAGTTTACCCATCTTTGCTTGGAATAGAACTTGCCAAACACTCTCCCATTTGTTTTGCCCTTGGCACTTGACTTCTTCCAATGCTTCAAACCAACAAGCACATGATTCTTGTCAATACAATGTATGAAGTATTGCCATATTCATCCGGAGGCTTCCACTCTTTACCATCTCTTTCAAATTCTATGATGATAGAGCATTGATTCATCAATCCTCCAATAGTAGAAGGAGAGTTCTCATTTCTTTGATGAGGGGATAGTTGAAGGATAAGATGTGGAGGAGTCAACTTCTCACCATTGAGGTCATTCATGCTTTCATTATCTTCACTTTCTTCTTGACCCTCTTTAAAACTTGAACCATTTCCAAAGAATAGAGCTTCAATTTCTTCCAAACTATGATCAAAGATGCCAACATCATAGTTTTCCTCTTGACCTATCAACTCCCCAAAGATTGCAACTTCAAATTCATCAACCTCTTCTTTCAAAGTTTTACCTCGACTCCCATAAGTGTCAAGGGAACACACTTCCTCTACATGGGTCATAGAGGGAAATTGTGGTGGGAGGTCCTTCTCATCATCATCATCATCATCATCATAGGTATCCCAAATTGGAGAAGCAAGGCTAGTGTGCGAGCTAGATTCATTAGACAATTTAGACAAAGTGCTTGTCTCATAATTGGCCTTCGACTCACATTCATCATTGCTCTCCACCCCAACTTCATCATGCTTCAATTCATCATCCACTCTTGATCCATAATCAATCAAGCACTCCCCTTCCTCAAAAGTAACATCTTCATATTCACATCTATCATGAATGTTTGTAAAGTTGGGTATAAGTTGGAATATGGGATGTTCAATACTTATGAATTTAGGAGGTGGTGGGGGATTCACAAGAGTAGCTTCATAATGCCATCCAAATTGTTCTTCACCCTCATTATCTTCCCCTTCTTCTTCATTTAACATTTGGGTGGCTTCCATTTGGGCAATTTGATTTGCCAACTTCTCACCATTAATAACAATGTTTTTGAGAACATTGTCCCTAGCTTGGCTCTCTTCTAGCATTTGCGTGAAGAGATTTTGTTGGTCCCTGAACATTTGGAGAACTACACTTTGAATGTCAAGATTATACTCATTCTCTTGTTGTGGGTACATGGGAATTTGGTGGTATGGGTGTTCATTGTAGGATGACATTTCGCATTGATTGTAAAGTGGGTTTTGGGAGGGTGGTTGTTGTGGATGTTGGATGTGGGGGCTTTGGTAAGAAAATTTGGGGTAGTGGTTAGGATTTTCATTGTATGAGTAGTAAGGTAGGTTTGTGTTGACTTGCTACTCAAACTCCCCATACCCATAGTCATACTCAAAAGATCCACCACATACTCCATGTGCCAAGCCTTCGGTCATTATCATAGCTAGGACAAAGATATAACTACAAACAAGGAGACTACAAGAAAACGGTAAAAACAATCCTTGAGGAACAAGTTCCTCAAGGTAAAAGCACAATCAAAATAGACAAACAAGTAAGAACTTAATCACATAGCACCATCCCCGGCAACGGCGCCATTTTGATGTGGACGATGTCGTCAGTCATCCAATCAAACACATTTATAATACTCAACAAACAACTAGTTAGCGATAAGTCGAGGTCGATCCATGGGACGGTGTGCTTTGGGTTCTAAGTCTATCTATCTCAATTTATGCTAGTGTCACAAATTGGTTGGGTTTGTAGTTTTGTTCTAGACTAATAAAAGCAATAAAGTAGGACGAGCAATAAAAGAAAAGATGTAAACAAATGATTAAAAGTGCTAGGATATCATGGGGTCATGGGGGATTCATGGTGTTGATCATACAAACATGTTTACAAGGTTGCAAGCAATTAATGTTGTGGAGGAACCGAGTTGGTTTATGTCTTACGGTTCATAGGAAGGGTTGGGTCCCAGAGCCGAATCGATTAGATTGTACAACACCTACAAGTCGACTTACTTTCCTCCTATTCAACTTCTATGCATGGTCTAACAAGACTCGAGTTGGTTTATATCTTACAAGTCAAGTTGAGTAGATAAGAGATGGTAAAAATGCAAGGATTCATAGGTTTAGCATTTCATCAAACATAACATGTGCATAAAGTTGACATCACAACAAGCAAGCAATTTAATCATGTGAACATATTAGATTAAGCTTGAATCAATCTCATGTTGGTTTCCCTTAATTACCCACTAATCCTAGCTAAGTAACTACTCACTCATCATCATGGGAAACATGTCATTAATGGTGTCAATCATCACAACAAGTATAAACATGATAATAGAATGAAGAAATGAACAATAAAGATTAAAGAGTAAAGTAATTATACCAAAGTTGAGATGATCCAAATAATAAAGCAAAGAATAATAGAAGAAACTTGATTGATTGATGGAAGGTTGTCAATCTCCCAATAATAACCCATTAATCTTCAATTACCCAATAATAAACTTGAATAATAAACTTGAACAATAATTAAGGAGAGATTAATGTGTAATTTGTGGAAAGATTGAAGATTAATCTATTCTAATCTACTCCTAATCTAATCTAAGCGGAATTTCTAATAAAACTTGATTATATTTTCATAAAACTTGATTATTTGATTATTACAAATGGGGTATTTATAGTGGAAATTAGGTGGATGCATTAGGGTTAACTAAGGGCTAAACTAGTAATTACACTTTTTAAATTGAGCAGGAAGGAGCCGGTATTTTTCGAAGGAAGGGCGTCTTTCTTTGAAGCTTGAAGAAGACGAAATTGTGCTGTGAGGGAATCCGGGCGGATTCAGTTGAATCCGGGCGGATTCTGAAAATGCAATCCGGGCGGATTTGGGAGAAGACGGGCGGATTCGGGAGATGCAATCCGGGCGGATTTGGGAGAAGACGCTCGGATTGTGGTTCCCGTAGCAAGGGATAGTTTCCTGTCCAGGAATACACCCGTCCCGAGCGAAATATGGGCGTTCTGGGCTTCAACCCGAGCGGGTTGAATTTGACCCGAGCGGGTTGAGCTGTATCTTGAGCTCGGATTGTAAAACGGACGTTATTTCCTCATCCGGACTCCTATTGGAGTGATTCAAAAGCCTAGATATCTTGTTTTTTCGACGCCGTTCCATCTAGCATATTTTTAGAGCCAAAGGAGCAACCCTTGGTTCGGTTTTCGAGCGATTTCTTCATGCAATGCCTTCCTTCTCGTCATCCTTGCTTTTTAACCTTATGAGCCTTCTATATACTCTTTATTCCTACATACTTGGCCATCATTCTTGCCTCCTCTTCATACTAGTCCATCCAATATCATCAAAAAGCTTCCAAATATGCACGAAAGACGGGAATTTCCGCCTTATTATCTCCTTTTCTACAAAACATATGAAATGCGATAGAAAAGCAAGTAGGAAGGTTTTGACGGATAAAATGGCCATGAAATGTTATAAAAGTATGAAAAATAGGCTCAATTAGAGGACTAAATATGCGCAAATAATGATCACATCACCACCCCCACTCGAGAAAGCAGCTCTAGACAGTTATGCCGACTCACCATTCGTGGACACCATATCCATCACAGCCATGCCAAAGGGATTCACAAACCCAAATATGCCTCTCTTCGACGGCACAACAGACCCCTTTGATCATATCAGCCAGTATAAACAGAAAATGATGACGGTAACAGCCATAGGACAAGTTAAGGAAGCCTGCATGTGCAAAGGATTCGGGTCCACCCTAACAGGACCGGCACTTCGATGGTTTGTAAGCCTGCCCAACAGGTCGATATCTACATTTGCTGAATTGGTAAACGCATTTACTCAACAGTTCGCAAGCAGCAGAAAGCCACAGAAGCACGCAGGAGACCTGTACAGAATCGTCCAGGGGGCAGGAGAGAGCATTGGAGAATACAATACCAGATTTAACAATGAGAAGGTAGCAGTACGAGAGTGTGATATCTCAACAGCAGTAGAAGCCTTCAGAAGAGGCCTCCACCACGACTCTGACCTATACAAGCAGCTGATTATGCATCATTGCCATAGTTTCGAAGCAGTACATGAGAAGGCAACTGCCGCGATCAGACTGGAGGAAGATAGCCTAGCCAGAGCCAGCTTACGGAGCGCGACAAGTATTTCTAGTACTTCAGTCGTGGAGAAATCAGGAAGAAAGCAAACCACCAACAAGAAGGACGAGAGATACAGACCATATGGGAGGGGAGTCAAAAGAATCGAGGAAAACCAGCTACTCCCCACCCTGGCAGAGTATGGATTCACTACAGGTATCAGAGGAATCTTGAAGGCGCTCAGAGAGATGGGAGGTGGAGTCAGGTGGCCCAACCCACCAGTAGGAGAGCAAGCTTGGAGAAAGGATAGCAAGAAGAAGTGGAATAAAACCACTCGATCGAGCAAACTCAGCCAAAAACTGCTCGATCGACCAAGAATAGAGCTCGATCGAGTAAATGCTATTATTGAACTGGTCGATCGAATGACTAAAGTGCTCGATCGACTGTTTATTAGACCTAAAACCACTCGATCGACTAGAAAAACACTCGATCGAGTGGAAACTCACTTCAGTAGCTCATTAATCACGTTAGTTCAGCTTTGACTTGTCATTTTAGCTCCCGAAACACCTTCACGCATCCCAAGACAGCTATAATTCCCGCTCCAAATCCACTCTTCCTCCAAATGCATGCAAAACGGACGGTAAATGGCTTGATTTCACTACTTTATGGTCCATTCCTGCAATTAAGACAAAATACACCAAAGTAGCATATTCGGGGCATTTCGTAGCATAAAACCACGATAAAAGCATAGAAATACGTGCATAAAATAAGCTAATAAGACTATATAAAATGCACGTATCAAATCTCCCCAAACCAAACCTTTACACGTCCTCGAGTAAACTAAAACGCAACTAAAGGAACGGGAAAGATAATCAGAGCTAGCTACAAATGCCACTTAAGCCAATTTAATGCAAACAAACTAACACTTATAGCTAAACAGTCAAATGCAAACGAGTTATAGGGTGTTTATAATAAAGCTGAACCGTCGAGCTTGCAAGACCTTTAAAAATGGACTCTCACGGGTCACTCTTCCCTCATGAAGCAAAGGGTGAACATATATATGCAAGAGAGAAAGACAAATAGTCGCTCACCTAGACTACGACCCACATAAACATGCATGCAACTAATATGATAAACAATTTTAGCTACCGTACATACATTCCAACCAAACAAGGTCCTGTCACAGCCGAAGGCTTACAAAAATATGGTAAGGTGAGGCAATGGGTAAGAAACGGCAAAACATTTATGGGAATGTGGAGGTATAGGTTATCAAGCTAGTACCTAAACAAAACCATATAACAACATCCATTTCCAACTCAATTGTGAAATAAGCACAATGCCCTTCATTTGGCATAAAATCTCACCAAACCCAACTAGAAACACTCCTCAAAAGATATAGATAAAGCATAGGAGCAGAAACTGTCTCATAATCAAACATCTCTTTTTTCAAAATTTTCCTTTCTTTTTCTATTTTTTCGGTTTCTTCTTTTCTTCTTTTTCGAAATTTTTTTTTTCTTTTTCATTTTCGAATTCCTTTTTTTCAACTTTTTTTTTCTTTTCTTTTTCACGTCTTTTTCATCATCCTCCTTTTCCTTATAAGTTACCAACTCCGAATCAATAGATGCAAGCCAAACTTGATACAATAGACAATATACCGCAGAACAATCTAAACTAGCTTGACAAGGCAGGCTAAATTTGGAATGTAGCTAAGGGTCAACAGGCAAATTTGGCTAATGTGGAGTTTAATGGGTAAAAATAAAAGAAAGGGAAATTTGTAAGGACTTCCCTGCATGTGACACCAACCACTAACCCGAATGTATGAAAGTAAAAAGCAATTGAATTTCATATACGTGCAAATTAATGAACATGTTATGCAAGGAGTAACTACTCACAATCCTACATGAAACCGGTCATAAATGACACCAGTTTAAAAGGCTCTAAATCTTAGAATTTCTAAGTAGGTTGCCAAAATTTCAGGTCAAGTCTATTCGTTCAGCTAAATTAAACATTAACTCGTAGATATGCATAAGACAAAACTAAAAAGAATAATAGTTTATTGCAAGGCTTAAGCAAAAAGACAATTATAGAGCAATATCATCATTGAAATCTACCGTTCCGACTCAACCTATATGCTAAAATAAACGTGAAATTTTTGAATTTTTCTAATTTTTATGGGATTTTTTGAATTTTTAACAAAAATAAATAACAATGCAAACATAAATTAAATGTGATAACTGAAATGCAATGAAAACAAAATGCAGACACAGATATGGATGCATAACCTCCCCAAACCAAACCGTACACTGCCCTCATTGTACCAAAACATGGAAAGGAAACGCAAACTAAAAGAGAAGGAGAATAAATGCGGAAAACTTACAAGATACGCGAATAAAGGGACCTCCCCAAACCGACCATGAATATGGGAGGTTGCTAAAAGGCCCGGAAAACCGTCTCGGGAAGCTAATCCAAGTCAAATACACTCGATAGCGGATGAACAGTGGCCGATCGAGTAGAATGGGTATCCAAAACCGCTCGATCGAGGGGAATAGCAGTCGATCGAGTGGTTTCTCTTTTTGCAGGTGGTCGATCGAGTAGAAATTCTACTCGATCGAGTGGATTCATCAGAAAAAGTACTCGATCGAGTAGGAAAACTACTCGATCGATTGATCCTCAGCGTGCTCCTGCAAAACGCAATGAAAAACAGCCTGCAAACTAACTAAACAAGCATACTACAATAGTTTATGGTATAAAAACCATTTATTGCAACTGAAATTAAATAAAAAGCAAAATAAAATCGCCGGGTTGCCTCCCGGGTAGCGCTAGCTTCAGACACGTCCCAGCTCGACCTTCTTCTCATCATCCAACAACACAGATCATTGGCCCACTACTAGGCCTCTGATTGGACGCGGTAGCTTCAGCAATTGTCAAGCGGACATCCGGCCTCCACAGCTTGGCAATGTAAGAACAACAGCTTCCCACAGCATCCGGGTCCCAAACTATTGTCTCATCGCGCAGCTTCTTCCTAGACGGTGTAGCTTTATCAACACCTCCTCCTGGGTCGTCTATCCAGGCAGTTCCGGATTCCAGACTCGGAGCACCCATCTCGCCTATCGGGTCTGTGAACTTGTCAAGACCTGTAAGAAGAGAAACAAAACAATGTCCCTCCAATTCGGTCCCAGAATGGGGTGGAGGTGTTACAACAACAACGACAATATGTGACTCAAAAGACGGCTCAGACGGAATGTCAACGGAGTCTACAAGGGGAATATCAATGCAAGGTATGATAGGTATGGACTCCCTAGGGTCATCGGACTTAGTAAAAACCAAGTCCTCTCCTCCGACCTGAAAGGTAAGTGTCCCTAACCCGACATCAACAATTGCACCAGCAGTGCACAAAAATGGTCGTCCCAAAATAATGGGAACATTGCGGTCTTCGGGTATGTTTAAGACAATGAAATCTGCGGGAATATAGAAATTCCCGATCCTAACAGGTACATCATGTAAAGCTCCTTTGACCCGTACATAAGAGTAATCAGCCAACTGGATAGTCGTTCTAGCGTGCATAAACTTAGTCAGTCTCAATTTCAACGCCAGCGACAAAGGTAAAATGTTGACATTAGAATCGAGGTCACATAAAGCATTATCAAACGAATGGGTCCCTATAGAACACGGAATAGGAAAACGACTTGGGTCAGACATATTAGGGGGGGTCCCATTCCGAAGAAGTGTGCTACACTCTTCAGTCATAGCTACATTCATTATCTTCTCACTAGCATCCCTCTCAGACCAATCAATTTGAGAAATAAAATTAGCATAAGTAGGTACCTGAGTGATCATCTCATCGTAATGAGCAGCGACATTGAAAGCTTTTATGCGGTCCAGAAATTTACGGTGTGGAAGCAACCGTTGTGGATAAGGAACTTGAACAGAATAGGAGTTGACCGTATGTTCCTTTGTATTGTCACTTGGAATAGGCGTTGGTGACGATTTAACAGTTTCCGCAGCTTCTGGGGTTGATCGAGCATGTCTATTAGTCGATCGAACTGTTTCCCCTTCGTCTTCAGTCGATCGAGCAAAATTGTTGCTCGATCGACCACTTTCCTCCTGAATTCCACTCGATCGAGCACTTTCTCATGTAAAATCACTCGATCGACCAATGTTAGTCACTCGATCGAGTGATTCCTCTTGTACAGGGCTTAAATCTTCGCATAAACTCTTGAAGTACGATAGGAATTTGTCATCCGAGTCATAGAAATCATTCTCAACATTGGGTGACACGGGTTCTTCATGAGACGGAATGGTGTCGGTGTTGATATAGTGATTACCACAACCCCAATATTCTTTCCTCTCCCAATTAGTAGATCTTTCAGTTTGAAGCTCAAACTGAGCAATAAGTCGAGAGACGGACGTCATCTTGGCAAAAGCGTCGAAGGTACTCAAGCCTTCCCTTCGACAATCTTTTCTAAAAACTGACTAATAGACCTGTAGACCTATCAAAACAGTGCTGAAGAAAAAGATTAGAACGACCTCAAGGTACTCAGTCTTCCCTTGAGGCGAAAAATAGACAAAATTAAAACAGATAAAGGCGTCGCCTCCCCGGCAACGGCGCCAAAGTTTGATACGATCGTTTTGTACCAAAAATAAATACCTAAGTTACTACTAATAGAAGTCAGCGGTAAGTAGGGTCGATCTCCACAGGGAGGCTAAATTGCTACCTATCTGTTTAATTCGGTCTGTCAGGGTGTCACAGAAATGGGGTTTTGATTGTTGAACTAAACTAATGAAGCTAAGGCAAGAGAGATGAATGTAAGAAATTAACAGAAAGAGAAAGAAATATGCTAGGAGTTGGTCTACCGTGGCAGCTACACTATCGGGTCAACTGGGTCGATTAAACTATTGATAAGAAGAGCTATGGTTGTCACCTTTCGGTCCTTAAACCGCCCTAGGGTCTCCTAACTTAGCTTTCGCCCTAATTAGGTATTACCAATTGTAATTAAGCAAGCCTTCCCTTCCAATATTTCGATCCAGGTCGGGGTTAACTAGATAAATTAGTCTCCTGCATGCATTCATTTGACCTAATAACAATTAAATTGCCTAATACAATTCTTATCGCAAGACTAATCTAATCAAGTCAATTCTATCATATTACTACCACGGCTTCCCTAATCCTAACATACAAAGGGAATTAGCTACGCATAATGAAATAGGAAACAAGAAATAAAGGGAGAACAATAATCATAAGCAAAAATTAAAGAGGAAAAGAAAGGGAAAGAAAGAAATACTGAATTAGATCCGGATGAAAGTAACAGTAGCAAAGTATGATCCAGTTCCAGAGGAAAAAGAGAGAATTTAAATGTCGTCCTAATCTTCCTATTTATAAGAAAATAGGATTTTCTAAACCTAATTAACGGAAGTAAAGCTAAAAAGCCCAGCCCATAGCGAATCCACTCGATCGAGTGGAATAAAACCACTCGATCGAGCAAACTCAGCCAAAAACTGCTCGATCGACCAAGAATAGAGCTCGATCGAGTAAATGCTATTATTGAACTGGTCGATCGAATGACTAAAGTGCTTGATCGACTGTTTATTAGACCTAAAACCACTCGATCGACTAGAAAAACACTCGATCGAGTGGAAACTAACTTCAGCAGCTCATTAATCACGTTAGTTCAGTTTTGACTTGTCCTTTTTGCTCCCGAAACACCTTCACGCATCCCAAGACAGCTATAATTCCCGCTCCAAATCCACTCTTCCTCCAAATGCATGCAAAACGGACGGTAAATGGCTTGATTTCACTACTTTATGGTCCATTCCTGCAATTAAGACAAAATACACCAAAGTAGCATATTCGGGGCATTTCGTAGCATAAAACCACGATAAAAGCATAGAAATACGTGCATAAAATAGGCTAATAAGACTATATAAAATGCACGTATCACAGACCAAGAGAAGACAACATTTATGTCCGAGAGAGGAATATATTGCTACAACGTCATGCCGTTCGGCCTAAAGAACGCAGGCTCCACATATCAAAGGTTGGTTAACCGCATGTTCAAAGAGCAAATAGGAAGAACCATGGAGGTGTACATTAATGACATGGTGGTAAAATCAGAAAAAGCCAAAGATCATATGCGACATCTGGCAGAAACATTCAGCACCCTCAGGGAATACAAGATGAAATTAAACCCATCTAAATGCACCTTCGGGGTATCTTCTGGCAAATTCTTGGGCTATATTGTAACTCAGAGAGGAATAGAAGCCAGCATCGAGCAAATCAAAGCTGTCTTACAGCTGAATCACCTGAGAAACCTAAGGATGTTCAAAGACTAGCTGGAAAGGTAGCAGCCCTGAGCAGGTTCATTTCAAGATCTTCAGACAAATGCAAGCTATTTTACGACGTGCTAAGGAAAAGCCAGAAGTTTGAGTGGACTGCTGAATACGAGCAAGCCTTCAGAGACCTGAAGCACTATCTCAGCAGCCCGCCACTGCTGTCAAAACCAAAGCCAGGTGAACCATTATTCCTATACCTAGCTGTCACAGAAGTAGCAGTAAGTGCTGTCCTGGTCAGAGCGCAAGAAAAGGAGCAGAAGCCAGTATACTACGTAAGCAAGTCTCTACTACCGGCAGAGACCAGGTACACATCCCTTGAAAACTTAGTACTAGCATTGGTAGTAGCATCTCGCAAACTGCGTCCCTATTTTGAGTCACACATCATACATGTTGTGACAAACTACCCGCTAAAAGCTATTATGAGGAAGCCTGAACTGTCAGGAAGAATGTCTAAATGGTCTGTACACCTCAGTGGATACGACATCTAATACGATCCTAGAACAGCAATCAAATCACAGGCACTGGCCGACTTCGTGTCAGACTTCAGTCCAGCCATCCAGAATCCGCGATACATCGAGATCCTCACTCTAGAAGGAAGCAAGCGGCGGTAAGTCCGGCGAGATGCATATCGACGGAGCCTCCAACCAAAAGGGGGCAGGTGTAGGATTAATTCTGCGATCACCACAGGGAGATCTGATAGCACAAGCTGTAAGATGTGAATTCAAGGCAACCAACAATGAAACAGAATACGAGGCCTTGATATTGGGAAAGAAGCTAGCTCTGGAGTTAGGGGTCAGACACCTGCTCATATCCAGTGACTCCCTTTTAATAGTCAACCACGTAAATGATGAGTTTATAGCCAGCGATTCGAAGATGATTGCATACCTAAAAGTAGCAAAGGAATTAAAACAGAAATTCGAAACTTGCAAGCTTAAACAGGTCCCCAGAGATCAAAACGTGGAAGCAGACGCCCTAGCAACCCTGGGGGCAACCTTCAAGCCAACAGAGCTATCTAGTATTCCAATAGCACATATGCTGGAACCTTCCATCCAGAAGGCAGACGAAATAGATAGGGGTGAACTGGAGGAGCCACAAAGAGAAAAGGAAATCCAAGCAGTTATAGAGGAAGGTGAGAGCTCTCGGTCAAACGGGCAGACGCCTGACCAGGTAGCCGATCCAGCAGACGACTGGCGCACACCTTACCTAGAGTGGCTGCGCCATAACAAGCTACCAGATGATAAGAAGGAAGTAAGAGCTTTTAGAATAAAGGCCTCCAGATTCATACTTATTGATGATATATTATTCAGAAAATCGCTAGCAGGCCCCTACCTATGGTGCCTGGACAAGGAAGAAGCACAGACTGTGTTGCATGCTCTCCACAGTGGCGAATGTGGAAACCATGCAGGGGGCAGAAGTCTGGCAAATAAAGCCCTCAGACAGGGATACTATTGGCCTACAATGAAGGCAGATGAATCAGAGTATACACGAAAATGTGACGCCTGCCAGCGCTTAGCACCAATGATACACCAGCCAGCAGAGCCCCTGCACCCTATTATTTTTCCCTGACCATTCATGGCATGAGGCATGGACATAGTAGGCCCTCTACCACGGGCTACAGGAAACAGAACCTGGATGCTAGCAATGACAGATTACTTCTCCAAGTGGATAGAGGCAGAAGCATTCACGGAAGTAAAGGACAAACAGGTCATCTCATTCATAAAACAAAACATCATCTGCATATTTGGTATCCCATCAGAAATCATATGTGACAATGGCTCACAATTCATCTCAAACGATACTGAAGGATACTGTGCTAGGTGGAACATCACCTTAAAAAAGTCAGCACCCAGGACTCCAAAGTCCAATGGATGTTTGAATCCAAAGAATAAAATCATTATGGACAATCTGAGAAGGAGGTTACAGGAGTTAGGAGGAAAGTGGGCAGATGAATTGCCACTAGTGTTGTGGTTAGACAGAACGACACCAAAGATAGCAACAGGTGAAACACCCTTCAGCCTGGTGTTTGGCGCGGAAGCAGTCATTCCATCAGAGGTTCTAGTTCCCACTCACAGGTATGAAAATATGACGAGGGAACTGAACAGTGCAGAGATGACCAGAAGCCTGGACACAATTGACGAGCTGCGAGCAAGCGCAAAAATCCGTCTGGCTGCCTACAAACATTCAGTGGCCAGGAGTTATAACAAGAACGTAAAAATCAAGCTCCTGGAGGTAGGAGACCTGGTTCTCCGAGAGGTGTTCCAGAACACCAAGAATCGAAAAGCAGGCAAATTCGCCTACAAATGGGAAGGACCATACCAGGTAGAAGGAGTTGTTGGCCATGGCGCATACAGACTGATGACTATGGACGGTCAAATCATACAACGCCCATGGAACATACTTTACCTGAAGAGATATTACTTTTAATAATAAGTAGACTCTAGTTTTCAGAATAATATACTATGAGAAGCCAAATCATTTTTAAAGATAAAGTAAAAAATTCGGTAGTAGGCATACTACCAGTTTCACTCTTATTTCAGGTGTCTTTAGTTGTTTTTAAAACTTTAAACTACTATTGGATGGTGTGGTCTAGCAGCGTCCTGGGACCACAATTGCTCTGGTACCCCATGAGATGGCGACAGGTACTTCACATCATTCTGATAGATTTTCTTATTTTCAGGCTTCTCTAAGTACATCACTTTGAATTTCGGTATCTAGGTACTTTGAAAGGATGTCTAGCAGGAATGTCAACTGCCAACGCGGGGTGACAAGGCACATGGCACTCCAACATGCCTAACCTATTTTCTCCACAAGGAGCACCCTCATCAGGCGGACTGTGGAACATACGAAAGGGAGCCTGGCTGACAGCTGAATACGCTTATCCAGCTACCCCTAATACCACCCCCTGGACGTAGCTCGCACTAATCGCACTTAATCAGGGCCCCAGCATGCATGCAAAAACGAACATGGAACGTAGGGATATCTGCGCTACCAGAATCCTGCAGCGTCTCCATCTGGTCCTAGAAAGACGATAAACTTGCCTCAATGATGCCCTGTTGGCATTAAACGAGATGAACACACCTTGCGTCATGAACAAGGTTAAGAAGTCCAAAAACTGCGGCATACGCCTAAATCAGCCATCCGGCTGACACGGCAGCTAGCTTGGTTTGGATCAGTCTTTTCAGATTGACCAGGCTGGTCTAAATCAGCCCCCTAGGTTGACATGGCCAGTCCTCCTTACATTGCGGCATACGCCTAAATCAACTATCAGGCTGACACGGCAGCTAGCTGAGTCATAACGTTATCCTTTTCAGGGTGACAGGACTCGCCTAAATCAATCAAACAGACTAACACGGCATAAACTTCCTAAAACAGGGAAGATAAACAACAAACACACGATATGTAAGCTAAAACCTTGCCAAACTATGACAAGGGGCATTTAAACATATGGCCAAAATACGGCCCCAAGTTTAACCGCCACCCTAGCGGAGCAAACACAAGAACAAGTTTAAAAAACTTACAAAGTCTGCCACCTCTGGGCCAGACTGCCGATAAACATAAAAATTTAATTATCGGTCACATTAATGACCTCCACCTCTGGCATCTCGTCTGCCTGCTGACCCCTCATTTCAGGTACTGCTTCAGCCTGAGCATCCTTAGCCGCCATAGCTCCCTGAGCTCCGTCAGCAGCATCCTGGGACATTTCAGCGTTACCCCCAGCATCCTACTCAGCCAACGCAGGAGAATTCACCTCACCAACTTCAGGCATCAGCACGCTCAAATCAGGTTGGGTGGGGTATAACATCTCCAGCTGCTTCTCCTCTTCCTCTATAGCCTGCTGGGTGGGAGCCTCCTCAAGGGCAGCACGCTTCCCGCTGATCTTCCCCCGCCAGGTGGCATAGGCGACGACGTTAGTGGCCAAGGAGATTAGCTCAGTGATCTTCTCCTCAGACTGCTTCAGAGAGTCAGAAAAAGTGCTGCACATCGCCTGGGTTCGAGCCAGCTGATCAGCCCCCTCCTTCAACTTCTTCTTGGTGACAGCAAGCTCAGTCTTCAGCTCCACCACACGCTCCTTCAGATCAACCCGCTGCTGTGCCAGATCCGCAACAGTCTCCTTCAGCTCCTGATTCTTGGCACTGGTAGCACGGCTGGTCGTCTGCACTATGTTGATCATCTTCCTATTGTAGAGTGCAGACTGTAGGGTCTGGGGCAGAGCAAATCAAGAGTCAGCAAGGAAATCAGGAGGCAGAATCCAGGTAAACAGACAGACAGGCAGATAGAAAGTGAAGGATATTTACCATGAAGGCGTTATGCACGTCGTTTTCAGCCATCTCCTCTGGAGTGAAATCCGAAAACGTTTCCTCAACTGGAGGAAAGAGCAGCTGATCAATCTCCGGCCAGTAGGGCACCTTGTCCACGTTCCCAAAGCCCTATGGGATGTGAGCAATGATGCCTCCACTAGATGAAGCCCGAGGACTGGCAGAAGGAGTAGGCGGATGGCGAGATAACGGATTAACTTCCGAGGGCTTACATGCAGCAGAACTAGAAACTGTGGGAGGAGTCTGAAAAGAGGCAGCCGGAGCACTCCTCTTGGAGGCAGAGGCCACATCAGGGCTGGCAGAAGGTCTCTTTATTTTAGCACTTTGGAGGATAAGTTCCAGTTGATCGACTTTTGAACCTGCAAGCATACACAGTCTCAGACGGCAGAATGCTTAAAACATCAGCAATAACAGCATGCAAATGAGAGTGGCTACAGAAACCTTACCGGAAGACATACTGTGGGCTGATTGAGAAGGATTGGAGGAGGAAGCAGGTGAAAAACCAGGGAGCAGGTCTGGAAACTTTCTCTCAGATTCAGAGATGCAGAACAACATGCTGCAGGCAGGGATCTTGGCACCAATACGGGTAAGGTCACAGGGGCCTGCACGAAGACGATGAAGTAAGCTAGTAAGCAGCAAGATAAAATAATTTAGGTAACAGGAAAGCTACTTACTCGAAGTCAGAATCCATTTCTCAAAAATATAATCGGCAGGAGGCTGGATGGAGTCCTTCCTCACGTAGAAGAAGTCCTCAAACCATTTCTCATCGCGAGATTTTGACACATGTTTGAAGGGAGCCTCTCCACGGCCCCGGAAGGAGAATTGACCCCTGCCCATTGACCTGATGTTGTACATATAGGCCAGATCGCCTAGGGTGACAGATTTGCCAGTACTTTAACCAGCGGCCAAAGAATAGAGAAGAACTCTCCAAATGGTGGCAGAGATTTATGCCATGGCGAAATTGTTGGTGAAGATAAAATCTTGAATAAGTTTAGGGAAAGGGAAACGGAGGCCATATCTAAACGGATATAAGTAGAAGCAAACCCACCATGGACGGAGGGCGTCAGCTTTCTGTCCCGGTTCAGGGATGGCGATATCCACCCCATCACCAAGACCAAGCAGGTTCTTGATTGTCGGAATGTCGGCCGGAGTTAGGACGGAGTCACAATCATGTGGGTGTTTGAAAAGTCCCCGAGAAGGGAAAGTAGGGTCAAGATTACGGTCGGAGAGTGTTGAGGTTGACGAAGACTGCCGAGTTTTACCCATGATGGAGAGAGAAAATGAAGATTAAAAAGAGAGAAGAAGATGGATTACCTGGTGATGGAGACGGGGAGGGGAACCAGTGAAGCCGGTGGAGAATAAAGGGGAAGAAAGATTGAGGGTTTAAGAGAGATGAGTTTTTGAAATAATTTGAAGTGGTTAATGAGAGTGAAGAGGGACGTTGGAGTTATAAAGAGGAGAGAGGAAGTTGGGTGCGGATAAAGAGGAGTAGGGCGGCTGGAAATGATGGGATGCATGGGAAGAAGAGAAAAGACGGCGTAGGGTTTAGCTTTTGGTTACGTAAATTCCATGCTCGATACTTGGAAGCGTACTTCGCAAGAAATTCGGGGCAAACTGTTTGGGCTAAAAATAGCATAATCAAGAAAGCCCACTTGGTAAAATAAAGATTACAAAGAAGAGATGAGGAGGAAGGGAGCCCGCGGTCAGGAGAAGGGGAAACGGGCTTGAGAAGGATCAAGAGCCCGTCATAAAAGGTGCCCGTGTTAGGGAAAAGAGTGTCAGGGAGAAGTTAGGGAGAAGTTAGGGAGATCGGGGAGAATTGGTAAGGGAATTCGGATTTGGAAAGAAATCCTTATGGAAATAATATTCCCTTTCCATATTCAAGGTAGGACATATCTAGGGTTCTTACCTTATAAATAGCCAAGGAAGGAAATCAAGAAGGCCATTCACTCATCCGTATATTCATTCAAGATCATATCTCAGCAAATAATATACGCTCATTCTGGATCTTGCAGGCCTGACGCCTAGGGCCAGCAGGATTAGCTACGCACCACAATTGTAATCATCCTCCAATTCATATAGTGCAAAACTTGGCAGGGTACCGTTCCTTCCGCGGTTGTTCCCACATTGGGTTTTCCGCGTCACCAAAATCTTACTTGTCAATTTACATTACGTACTTTATTTTTCGTTTACTTATCGACATGCAAATCATCATACAATCGACCAACGAATATAGACTACATTGACCCTAATTAATCGACTTAGGTAAAAAAGACCTAAACAATCACCACCGTCGCACTACAGTAATGTCAAACTCTAGTCAGCCAATCATTACCGATATGTGTGGACCAGTTGACTGTAAAATATTACTTCCCACATGTATTCTTAAATATGAGATTTAAACATGTGATCATTATGATCGACAGTTGTGATCGCATTATTGTCGGAGGACACTTATTCCAACAATAAGACCTGCGACCTTTCAGCGAGTACCATCGTATGCGCAAACTCCTTGATTGGTTAGGACTAGACCAGCTTTCTAGATCCCTAGTTTATGAGATGTTTTGAGAGAAATGGTGTTGAGTGGAGATCCGTCATCCACCAAGAACAAGGGTATGCTCTTTTTCAAGCATTGCACGGTGATGTATAGGGCCAAGTTGTGGTTGGCTCCAAAGGAAGGGATATCCTCATCGGAAAAGATGATTGGGTTGTTCAGGTCAGGGACGTCCCTGGTCATATGGGCTATCACTTCTTCCGGTGAGGAGGTGGAAGGCACTTTCAGTTTCCCCAAGGCTTGAAGCAAAGCCCGTCGGTGCTCAAAGGATGTGGGGATTAGTTGCCAGATGGATATCTCGGCCTTGGCCTTCTAGAGTTTCTTGAGAATTGAGTTCTCGGGAATCGTAGGTTGAATGTGAACGTCAGGGCGATTTGTTCATTGATTGATAGCGGATTATTTGTTGTGTTGTTTAGGTTCTGGTAAGGGCGTCCAGACTGAGTAAGGTGATCAATCTCTTTTGTTTGATAGCCCTTTCCGGAGACAATGTAGATATCGTCTACGCCATCTCTCCAAATGCCGTTAATTTCAGGGTCGCGAGTGTACCTTAAAGGGGTATTCCTCGGAGGATAGTTTTTGTGAGGGAAGTTTTTGTGCGGGTAAATTTTGTGAAGGTGATTATTGTGGTTTATGATGTGAGGTGCGTGTTAGAATGGTCACGGAAGTAGTCCATATTGGAATTGGGAGTCTTGGGTGTTCAGGGGACCCTCCCTTAGATGTGGTGCATGTGTTGATGGGCTGAATACTAGTCGGTGGTAAGAATCCTTGAGTCGGGTGATCCTCTCCGTGAGACTAGCTATGGTTTTCTTGGTCTGCTGAAACATGGCAAGCAGAGATGCGGCGCTGAACCTGAACATCCCATCCGGGGTGTCCTTTCCCAAGGCATTTATCTCGTCCTTAATAGGCAAGATGAGATACGAGAAATCCAGAGTTGGTTAATCATCTGAAATGGCGTGAATTCCCAGAAGGTTTGTTTTGTTGTTTGGTTTTGCCGGCGGAGGTATGGGTAGTTTTCTTTTCTTGATCATGTCCTGGATAGTGTGCTTCAGCTAGAAACAAGTTTCTTTGTCGTGGCCCTTGCCTTGGTGATATTGGCAATAGACGTTAGGGTTGCAAAAGCGGGTTTTCTTTGCTTTAGGCGGGTCCGGAGTGGGTCCGATGGGTTGCAGTTTCCCTTGTTCTGTGAGCCTCTTCAAGGCGATAGCGTAGATTGATCCCAAGTTCGTGAATGTCTTCTAGGGACGTTCCGCTTTCTTTGCAGTTAGCTCGAGGAGGTTGACCTCGTCAATCTTGTTTGCTTGACCGTAGGGATGAGATCCAGTTGATGTACACCCTGATAGCCTCTACCCGTGGTTTTGGCCATGACACCCTTGCGTAGGTCATCTTCGATATGGGTCCCAAGGATCTGTAGGTCCTGGAAGGTTTTGATGTTCTGGTACCTTAGCAGGTTGGCAGAAACCGAACGGATATTTTTGACTAATTTCTCCACCAAGGTTGATTTTCTTGGTTTGCTGGCCAATTGGGTGATCACCCTTCTCCAGCGGGTTAGGAATTTGGTGAATCCTTCTTTATCATTGTGGGTTAGGACCTCAAGGATGCGGGTGTTAGCCTGAATTATGACATTGTCAACGTATTTCTTAGCGAATTCAACGACGACTTTGTACCAAGTGGTAATGATCTTTGTGACGAGGGAATAGTACCATTGACGAGAAATTGGTTCCAAGGACGATCGAAAGATCCGGGTAAAGAGCTCTTTTTTTACCCCTTTGATGGACTTTTAATACTTGAAGGCCCGGATGTAATTGAGTTGGTCCTCCAGTCCTTTGAACTTAGGCACATCAGTCAAAGTGAAGTTGTCAGGTAGTTGATCCCCGACGGACTCGAACCTTCGGTTGTTTTCCAGGTGAATGTTGTTCTCACAGGCCAAGTGTGGGGTAATATCCGTATAAGACCCTTTAAATTTAGGATTATAACGTAAATTTAACATGTGAAATATGGTCATAAATGAAATATAATGAAAAACGATTAAGCACAAGAATTAACCTTCGGTCCTATTGCAATTTGGCAATGAGAGATCAAAGTAGACCTCCTCCTAATTGTTGCACCCAAGATCGTCTGAGAATATGCCTTTGTGCTAGAAATGTGTTCTCTAATTGCCTTGCAATATTGAGAGAACTTGATGTGAGTTTTTCGAGATGTGAGATCTAGGTTTCAGAGAGAAATGATCTCCAAAACCCTAATTTTGTCAAAAATGAATTAGGTTTCAAAAGGAGAGAAGGCTCTCCTTTTGTTGCCTCGGTCCGCGGGTCACTAGAGGAGGGAGTGGGCTTTCCACTTTCTCCTCATTTAACTCGTGATCCGTCTCGTCTCGCTAAAATGTATATGACACGGTTTTTATTATAAATCGTCATCGGTTATCGGCTATTAAAATATCAACTAATAACACGGGTTAGTTGAAGTATTAATACATGTCCGACAAAGACGATATTGTATAATTTATTCAATATACATTAATTAAATATAATCGTTTATATTTAATTTACGAATTAACTGTTTAATTCGCCTTAGCCCATTTTATTTAATCCGTATTAAATATAATATCTCAACATCACATTTTGACTAATTACTAGTCAAATAACTCGGACTAACTGGTTAGTCAAAATTGGCATCAACATGACTGTATTTTCATACTGTCACATCTCTCAAACGTATCCTATAGGTGTGACTTTTAGGGACCAGTTGATCACCGCCATCTGTATGAAAATAACGTCAAACTTATCTAGCAAGCCAACCGTTATTGATAAACGTGGATCAACTGATCATAATACCAAAAGTATGCCCTTTGATCCTTTTAGAGATTTATAAGTCCTTGCACTAACTGTTAAGGACACCAGCCCCAACAAGCTCCCACTTGTCCGTACAAGTGTATGTGCAATGACGTTATCCGCACTAACTGGAGGACACAAGCTCCAACAAACTCCCACTTGTCCGTACCAGTGTATGTGCGATAACCGATTCTCATACTCATTTAAAATTTCTCCCACTCAATGTAAAACAATTTGCAGATCCGGATCCGCAAAGGTCGTATTTTACAATCGATCTGTATCAAGAGTGGTTTCCCCGACTAGAGAGTAACTTAACTGATAAAACGAATCCGTATCCGAGCATGGCCATGCATTTCGATTCTGACTCCTCGAGTGGCCATGAGAAATATCGAGTACCTGATAAAGGCTGAATATTTCCTTCAACTCGACTCCTTCCGATCTAAGCACAGCATGAAATGACCCAGAAAAAATCTACTTGGCCCCCTGTTACGGATGACCGTGAGAAAGAAACCAAAGTCACCCAAAATCTGCCGTAGTCTCAAGAGACAGTCGATAGTCAAAAGAATCGACTCTTAGGATCACCATGGAGGTCCTATCCACGACCTGGCATCGAATGTTATAAAACATTTAGGACTCCACGTCGATGTCACAATTGTGTCCTACGAGATATCCGTATAACTCACCTCTATGATTGGTCAGTCAACCGGTTGACTTATGGCTCGTTGAACCCACCATCAACCAACGTCACAAAATAATTGCCAGAGTTATCAGCTCATATGGGCAATTAAGGACCAAAAATATAATGTTTGTTCAGTTCACTTTGTGGTGTTCAAAATTGTCGTACAAATTCCACATGAAAAACAAAATATATAAATATCAAAACGATGATGTCGTATGGAGTACAAAAGAGAATGAATCTAATCCATAAAAAGAGTACTACAACTCAGGAACACGTTTAATTCCCATGGAATTAACATGCCCTTCATGCTTATCTTGTCGTAATGGTTTAGTGAGAGGATCTGCTATGTTATCATCTGTAGCAATCTTTTCTATCACTACTTCCTTTTGCTCCACGTAATCTCGGATTAGATGAGCTTTCCGTTGTACATGTCTAGACTTGTTGCTAGACTTTGGCTCCCTAACTTGGAAGATGGCACCACTATTGTCGCAATAGATGGTGATCGGGTCATTCGAACTAGGCACTACAGATAGTCCATGTAAGAATTGACGCATCCATATCGCTTCCTTTGTAGCTTCAGACGCGGCATAGTACTCGGACTCGTCGTAGAATCTCTTTGAAACAGTTTGTTTGGAACTCTTCCAGTGATGCAAAGCACCATTAAGAGTAAAAACGAATCCAGACTGAGATTTCGAGTCATCACGATCTGTTTGGAAGCTAGCATCTGCGAAACCGGTTGCGCATAGCTTTTGTTCGCCTCCATAAGTCAATGCCCAATCTTTAGTCCTCCGTAGGTACTTAAGAATGTTCTTGACAGCCATCCAATGTGAATCACCTAGATGCTGTTGGAATCGACTTGTCATACTCAATGCATATGCCACATCTGGACGTGTGCATATCATGGCATACATGATTGATCCTATAGCCGAGGCATAAGGAATCCTTGCCATGCGCTCTTTCTCTTCCGGTGTCTCTGGTGCCTGAGACTTGCTCAAATGAACCCCTGGAGCCATAGGAAGAAACCCCTTTTTGGAGTTAGTCATGCTGAATCTCTCTAGGACTTTGTCTATGTAAGACTCCTGACTGAGAGATAACATCCGACGTGATCGATCTCGATAGATACGGATGCCCAAAATTCTTCGTGCCTCACCCAGATCTTTCATCTGGAAATGGTTCTTCAACCATACTTTCACCGAAGTTAAGAGAGGTATGTCATTCCCAATCAGGAGTATGTCGTCAACATACAATATTAGAAAGACAATCTTGCTCCCCCTCGACTTGATATACAGACATGGTTCCTCGACCGATCGAGTAAATCCATTTTCATTTATCACTTGGTCGAAGCGATGATTCCAACTCCTTGATGCTTGATTAAGTCCATAAATGGAACGCTTAAGCTTGCACACTTTCTTAGGATGTTCTGGATCGATGAAACCTTCGGGTTGTACCATGTACAACTCTTCCTCCAAAAAGTCGTTTAAGAAGGCGGTTTTCACGTTCATTTGCCAAATTTCATAGTCATGAAAAGCGGCAATCGCTGAGATAATCCGAATGGAATGCAGCATGACTACGGGTGCAAAAATCTCATCGTAGTGCAAACCTGGCACTTGGGTGAAACCTTTAGCAACTAGTCGTGCTTTGTAGATATCTTGTTGACCTTCCACAGAATGCTTTATCTTGTAAAGCCATTTGCATTGAAGGGGACGAACCTTAGCAGGTAAGTCAACAAGATCCCACACGTTGTTCTCATACATGGAGTCCATCTCGGATTGCATGCCCTCAAGCCATAGCTTTGAGTCAGAACTAGTCATGGCACCTTTATAGGTTGCGGGTTCACTACTCGTTAAGAGTAGAATGTCATCTATGTCATGTTCCTCGACCATACCAATGTATCTGTCCGGAGGAATAGAGACTCTTCCCGACCTCCTAGGTTCCTCAGGAATATTAACCGCAGCCGGGATTGAAGGAATTGGTTCCTCCAATGGTTGCTCGGTATTTGGTTCTTGAACCTCCAATAGCTCGAAGGTTCTATCACTCTTTGCATTCTCGAGAAATTCCTTCTCTAAGAATGTCGCACTAGCCGCATCAAAAACACGTTGTTCGGTTGGCGAATAGAAGTAATGACCAAGTGTTCCTTTAGGATAACCTATAAAGTATGTCTTTACCGATCGCGGGCCGAGCTTATCCTCGTGTCTCCACTTGACATAAGCCTCGCAGCCCCAAACCCGTATAAAGGACAAGTTAGGGACCGTTCCCTTCCATAGTTCATATGGAGTCTTGTCAACAGCTTTAGACGGACTTCGGTTAAGTATTAGAGCAGCTGACAGAAGAGCATAACCCCATAATGAATCAGGTAATACCGTGTGACTCATCATGGATCGAACCATATCAAGTAGTGTTCGATTTCTCCGTTCGGACACACCATTCAACTGAGGTGTTCCAGGTGGAGTTAACTGTAAGGCAATCCCACAGTCTTTGAGGTGTTGATCAAACTCGTGAGAAAGATACTCGCCACCATGATCTGAACGTAGTGTTTTAATCTTTCTACCCAGTAGGTTCTGTACCCTGTTCTGGTATTCTTTGAATTTCTCAAAGGATTCACTTTTGTGCTTCATTAAGTAGACATAGCCATATCTACTTAAATCGTCCGTGAAAGTGATGAAATACCTATAGCCTTCTCGTGCGGTGATTGACATAGGTCCACATACATCCGTGTGTATGAGCCCTAATAGGGTCAGCAAGCGCATTCCAACACCTTTGAAGGAAATCCGAGTCATCTTACCGATGAGACATGATTCACACGTGCCAAATGATTGAAAATCAAAGGCCGAGATAGCTCCATTCTTTATGAGCTGTTTTACGCGTTTCTCATTAATGTGTCCCATGCGGCGATTGCCATAGATACGTTTGATCTTTGTCACCAACCTTTAACTTTTTATTCATTACGTGTAATATTTCATTGTCCGATCTAAAACATAAATTCCATTCATGGAGACCGCCTTGCCATAAATCATATTGTGTAATGAGAAAATGCAAGAATTATTCTCTATTACAAATGAAAAACCAAGTTTGTCAAGTGCGAAAAATGAAATAATGTTTTTAGAAAGATCGGGTACATAATAGCGATTATATAAAAATAACTCAAATCCGCTAGGAAGTGGATCACATATGTTCCCCTCGAGACGGCAACCACTCGTGCTCCATTCCCGACACGCATGTCCACCTCACCCTTTACGAGGGGTTCGATGTTTCGGAGCCCCTGCACATGATTACACAGATGAGAACCACAACCAGTATCTAGTACCCAAGTTCCGTAACTTGCGTGGTTAATCTCAATCATATGAATAAAAGTAGAAGAGGAAGAAAACATACCAACAGGTTTAACGCGACCTGCCTTTATGTCCTCATGGAATACGGGACATGTACGCCTCCAATGCCCAGTCTTGTGGCAATGGTGACACTCCGTGTTACCATCCTTGCTCTTTGTCGCGCCTGATGAGTTGCTCGACTCACCAGGATCACTCTTACCTGATCCCGACTTCTTGAACTTCTCCTTACCTACTGCTAGGTCTGCTTTAGCTTTGCCCTTACCCTTGCCCTTGTTTGACACAACGAGAACATCCTGTTTCATGCTCCCACTGAACTTCATGTCCTTCTCGGTCTGTACGAGAAGGGAGTGCAGTTCATGGGGACTTTTCTTCAAATCATTCATATAGTAATTCGCTCTAAAGAGCGCAAAACCATCGTGGAGTGAATGAAGCATGCGGTCAATAACAATGTTCTCGCTGATCTTACAATCAAGCGTCTCCAGCTTCTCGACATTCTCAATCATGCTGAGAATGTGTGGGCTAACTGGTTGGCCCTTCTGGAGTCTCGCATCAAAGAAGCGAGTGGTATGCTCATAGGTCACGATTCTCGGTGCTTTCGAGAATTCCTTAGTGAGCGTGGTGAAAATCTTGTTTGCACCATGGGCTATGAAGCGTTTCTGCAAATTGGGTTCCATTGCAAAAATGAGTACGTTTTTAATCGCACCCGCTTCCATACAGAAATCGTTAACCTTGGCGATTTCATTAGCTCTATCCGTGGGTCCTGGGTTTGGCGGGATGGGCTCTATTAGATATTTGAGCTTCCCGTCAGCAGCGGCAGCATTCCGTAATGCCGCCTCCCAGTCCGCGAAGTTTGATCCATCATTCTTCAGTCGAGTAGACTGATTCATCTGATTCATGAAGATCCGAAGCCAGGACTCACGGTCCAATGTGGCACTTGGCATTGGGTCGTTAGTTGGACCAGCCATTACGTTATAGCAGTTTAAAAATTCGTGTTCTACACTGAAAAAGAAAGAAAAACAAAAACGAAATAAGCAACTCATCGAGGTGATTTAAGTCTATTTAAAATGTATTTTAACGTGTAGACTCAAGCACTTGCATAATTGATCTTCCTCAAGAATGATACAAGTGATCCCAAGACTCAATTTCCGTAAATTGATAAGCCAACTGTTTAGCTAGTTCTTCCGTAAGAACTCTTGGTCGATAGATTTCTGTAAATCCTATCTATAGTCCACCATGATCACAGGATCGTACGAGTGACCATAGTGTTGAGATAAAATAGGTCAATCGGTTCCAACTTACCCGATGTAGAAGGGGTCATATTATGCCTACCGACGAAGAAGGGACTCATTGGAGTTTGACCTATAAAGACCGTTCTCAATTTTGTTTATACGAGGAAGATCCCATCAACTTAATTTTAATTCATTTTAAGTGAACAAATAACTAGCGTCTGCATGAATGAATTAATTTAGGTGATGGCTTAGCATAGATCGTGTGACATGAGAATGTCAAAGAAAACTAACTCGTGACCTCTATATGTGTCAGTTTTCATGCAATAATTAGGTGGTTTGGTTTTAGGCGGAATATGATGCAAATTATCGTTACGAAAAATAAATAAAAGAATGCAATACGTAAATAAAATTCCTAGTGTGGCCTATCCTAGTAAAAAGAACATAATACAACTTTGGAATCCACCGTTGGACCCGAAAAGCTTGTCTTGATGTTCCATCTTTGACCTTGCAGCGGGAGTGAGCATCCGATCTCCATCTTTGGTCTTCTCAAAATTACAATTAAAATTTACAAAATATAAACCTATTTACATTCTAAATAAAAACTGTAATTACAAATGAAAAATCCCAAAACGGAGATACGACATCTCAAAATACAACCAAGACCGTGTTCCATCATTACGGTAACACGTTCTACTAAGGCCACACTAAGTTACAACCGTTTGTAAAATAAATAAATACGTAATAAAAGCATTCAAAAGCATTCAAAATTAACGATAAATAAAATGCATCAACTAAATCAAATTTATTCGTGACATAATTCCGTAATTATGTTAAATTTATCCAAACCACCTTTTAACGATTAAAATTTATGTGATAAAACCGCTTCTATCAGTTGAATTTTAATCTATTACAATCCGTTACTTTAAATACGCTTTAAAATAACTCAATGGTACGTGTGTGAACCGTTTCACAATCATAGCGAGTGTACAATATCCGTATAAAGTACATATTAAGGCCAAAAGAAAATTTAAAACAAAAAGGATAAATTTTCAAAGCTGCCAGAATAAAAATCCCTCGATCCAGGAACAAAAGTGCTCGATCGAGGAACAAAAGGGCTCGATCGACTGAACTGCTAGTCGATCGAGAGGTATGCTAATCAGAAAGTACTCGATCGACAATACTGGAGGTCGATCGAGGGCTTTTATCAGCAAATCTGCTCGATCGAGTACGAGGACTTCTCGATCGAGCAGTGGGGTTTTGAAAGTGGTCGATCGAGTACAGCAAGGACTCGATCGAGTAAAAACAAGACAGAAAAACCTCTCTATCGATTAAAAACAAGCTCGATCGAGAACAAAAGTTTCTGGAAAAACAAAACCCTCGTGAAAACAGTTTTGTTGAAACAAAACAAACGCAATTTTGATCAAAACCGCATCAAAACAATTTTACAATCTAACAAAACTTGACATATTGTTATAATCTCCGTATAAAATAACAATATGTAAAAGAACAAATCGAAAATAAGATAAATCAACCGTGTAAAAACATGTCACGGTTTCAACAAAAAAAAACGAAACAGCCGTGTATACATGGCACGGTTTTCGAGACAAAACAATCGTTTTATGAAAAATCACAATGAAAATTTACGTGGCCTCGCTCTGATACCACTTGTGGGGTAATATCCGTATAAGACCCTTTAAATTTAGGATTATAACGTAAATTTAACATGTGAAATATGGTCATAAACGAAATATAATGAAAAACGATTAAGCACAAGAATTAACCTTCGGTCCTAGTGCAATTTGGCAATGAGAGATCAAAGTAGACCTCCTCCTAATTGTTGCACCCAAGATCGTCTGAGAATATGCCCTTGTGCTAGAAATGTGTTCTCTAATTGCCTTGCAATATTGAGAGAACTTGATGTGAGTTTTTCGAGATGTGAGATCTAGGTTTCAGAGAGAAATGATCTCCAAAACCCTAATTTTGTCAAAAATGAATTAGGTTTCAAAAGGAGAGAAGGCTCTCCTTTTGTTGCCTCGGTCCGCGGGTCACTAAAGGAGGGAGTGGGCTTTCCACTTTCTCCTCATTTAACTCGTGATCCGTCTCGTCTCGCTAAAATGTATATGACGCGGTTTTTATTATAAATCGTCATCGGTTATCGGCTATTAAAATATCAACTAATAACACGGGTTAGTTGAAGTATTAATACATGTCCGACAAAGACGATATTGTATAATTTATTCAATATACATTAATTAAATATAATCGTTTATATTTAATTTACGAATTAACTGTTTAATTCGCCTTAGCCCATTTTATTTAATCCGTATTAAATATAATATCTCAACATCACATTTTGACTAATTACTAGTCAAATAACTCGGACTAACCGGTTAGTCAAAATTGGCATCAACATGTTTGTATTTTCATCTTGTCACATCTCTCAAACGTATCCTATAGGTGTGACTTTTAGGGACCAGTTGATCACCGCCATCTGTATGACAATAACGTCAAACTTATCTAGCAAGCCAACCGTTATTGATAAACGTGGATCAACTGATAATAATACCAAAAGTATGCCCTTTGATCCTTTTAGAGATTTATAAGTCCTTGCACTAACTGTTAAGGACACCAGCCCCAACACCAAGAGTTGCTCTTCCAAAAGATTAAGCCTTTTCTCAGTTTTGGTTTATGGCAGAGTGTTATCCTCTCCCGTTTCCTTGTTTTCCAGAGTGTTAATACGGGTCTCGACATGGTCCAGAGTGACCTTAAGGGCTGTGCGTTGGTTGGCTAGCTCAGCAGTTGTGAGATCTCTGTATTCATCGTTGTTGTTGTTGGACGAAGCTGAAGATGGTGTCATGGTTCTGAGGAACAAAACAGCTCACGTTACATCCCATTCTGACACGGTTTTTACGACTAAACACAGACATCACAAAGGACGGAAAGACACTTCGGACTCAACGATATGAGGGCAACCGTGTGTGGTGCCTCGGTGCTAACTCGATTAATGGTGCGACGATGTTGACTAGACTTTGACTCGCATTCAATGCGATGGCGTGACGCCACTGAACGATTCTCGAGATGAGATGACTCATAAGTAAAGACCCATAAGTACGTTTGCTTTGACTCGTTAGACACGAGGCGGAATTGGAGTAATAGACGGCTTTCGAAGGGTAGGGATCTTTAAAGAATCGGTCAATTGAAAAGGGTCGTCTTAGGTTTGTTTTCAAAGACGGTTTGAGTTAAAGTTGCGGCGGCTATGAAAACAATGCGTTGTTTCCGAAGACGGGTTTTTTGAAATTCAAAATAGTGTGTTTTGAAAATCGAGATTTCAAAAGGGTTGAAATTGTCATGGTTTCGAGAACGGTGTGTTATGCTCGGGATTCGGAAAGTCCTCGAAAATGGTGTGTAAAAACCGGGTTTCAAAATCGTTATTACGATGGCGTGAAAAGGTGATTTTGTTGAAATGGTTGTAAAAACCGGGTTTCAAAATCGTCATTAGGATGAAATGAAAAAGGTTTGCAATGGTCGACGAAAGACTGAGGTTTGAAATGGCCATTATGACGGCATAAAAAGGTGATCTTGTTGAAATGGTTGTAAAACCATGTTTGAAAATCGTTATTACGACGGCATGAAAAAGGTTTGCAACGGTCGGCGAAAGACCGAGGTTTGAAATGGCCATTATGACGGCGCAAAAAAGGTATTCTTAAAAGTCTGGAAATGACACGGAAGGACTTATGATCACATAGAACATAAGCACTCAGAGCTCATTATTTTATGCATAATGCTGACACGGGTTTTTGGCTTAACAAGGGTGGTTACACACCAAGCGATCAGTCCCGGATTTTCGAGAGGGATGCCAATCCAAACAAACTGTGTAAGGTTGGTGCCCTAGCCTCGTGCAAGTGGGAAGTGAAAGCTCTTCGGCGAAACAAAATGGTGTAACACCAATGGTATGCTTGACGCAATCGGGATTCAAAACACGGGGATGAGAAAACTCACGCGGCAGAACGAGCCAATTAGTCGATAAAGGTTAGATTATGGGCCCGGACAAGGAACCAGACTTATGACCGTAATATCAATTAATACACTTCAACCAAGACCTCGTTCGAGTTTCATCATCTAGGGATCGCAAAAGTTCCCCAGCGGAGTCTCCAATCTGTGGACATAAGCCACCTACACGCTAAGCCAATCTGTGGACGTGCAGCAGTCGGAAAGCCACGCTCAGTGGCGTAGAAATGATTTCGACCGGATCACTTTAGATCGGTCAGTTTCGTCTCGGTGAAGATCTAGAAATGATTCAGAGATGTTCCAAGTCGCCACCAAGCAATTATGAGATTCCTGAAACCATTCCAATCCACTTTGTACCTCGGTCAAACGAAGCAAAAAGCGCTGCTTGACATAGGTACTAAAGATAAGGATTCGTCCCTCTTTACCATCATATCACTAGAATGACTCTCGTTCGCCCTGGATAAGTTCGCCCACCATCCAAAGTTGCTGAGTAAGAGGTGAGGGTACGTATTTGGAAGCTCTTTAATCAAACACCTAATCCCGCCCGCGGTAGCGGCCTCTACTGATCAATCTTGGTTAGTTAAGTGCAAAAGTTGATAAAACGGGTTAAATGCATGAATGCGCATCCACAAGTTTAAACCTAATATTTTAGATTTGCTATGTCGGTTGTTTATCCATGTATCAAGTAATTGATGTCAAGTTGGATTTAATTTTTATTGGCATGCAAGACGGAAATTAAACATCTATTTACCAAGTTAGGTTTGTGGTGCTTAACACGATCCATTTGTCTTAAAAAGTATTTTAAAATGCAAAGTGTAAAATGCAAACTCGTCAATCTGATCCGTCCTGTATTCGGGTTAACCAAAGTCGGTATCGCCCTAGACGAATGCTGGAAATAGGACAGGAGCAGTGCCAGGCAGCCATTCAGGCGCGAGCTTGTTGGCAATGCAAATAGGCCTATCCAGACTTAAAATATAGAAGGAAGGAGCTGCCTTGGGGCGCGAGCCATCAGGCAACCTATAGCGCCTCTTCTGGTTGTTTAAAATGTTTGTGAAATTGTTTGTAAAAGGGAGTTAAAACCCGCTTTTGTTGAAAAGGTCGTTAAGACCATTTTTGTGCTAATATGAAGAACGCGACTCAGAATAATTATCATTGTCTTGATAATATTCGATGTCGGGTTTGGTTTTGTAATCTTGACATGGATAGTTTTGTATAATCGATGTAAAAAAATGTTTGATATAAACTAATTTTTTTAAGTTCATTACTTTGTAATTAAAGTGTAGAAAAATGCTTGATATCAACAAATTATATTAAGTTCATTGCTTTGTAATTAGCCAAAAGTTTATCATTGTACTCGAGTTAAACTGACATGGTATGTAGAACCAAGGATGATTAGTCGTGTATAACTAATATGGTTTTTTGTAAATATAAAAAAATGAAAAGAGGGCTTTAAAATACCCTTTAAAAATGTAATTAACTAAATATTATCACCGAGTCACAGATTAAACCGTCATGGCATGAAGAGCCAAGGGTGAATATAATTCATGGTTAAAAATGCTTGTTATAAAAATGGCTTGAAACATTTAAAATGGTAAAAACCGATTGCAAATAAGAAATGAAATGAAGGAAAGACTAACTCAAACATGTATGAGTTCTGACCTGGGGTGCCATAAGAGGCGAGAGGTACCTAGTTGTGACTAGGAGCTTCCGCCTCAGGTCAAAACTCGATTTGGCTCAATTAATCCGTATTTTGGATCATGTTATGTATGTTTTATCATGTTAAAGTCATAAAAACAGATAAAAAGAACATGAAAGAACAGCATTAATTATACCCTTATATTTACATGCTTGGTTGCTTGACGAGAATTCGACAAAGTGTAAAAACTCATGAGTCGGAAAACTCGATTTAAAACCGTTTTTTGTAAAATATGGAGTGTTGCTTTGCTTTAGTGATGGTGTAATTGGTCTAAGTGGTAAGTCAAGTAATTTAATGCACGATGACAGTACCAAACAATGTGTAAGGCTCGTATTTTCAATCGGTAGGTTGAAAATACGTGTCGTTTGTTTACTCGGGAAGTCGAAGTCTAGAATTTTAAGGGAGAAAACAAGGGGCGGACTCTCGCGTACCTTCAAATGGTGGCATTTGAGGGGTATTTATAGAGGATTTGTGTGGTTTTGCGTTTTGGGCGACGTGGCTGTAAAGCTGCTTGAAGAGGCCTGATCATGTCCGCGGGTCTTCCAATTGTCTTGTCATTATCACGCATTTGGATTTGTGGTTTGTTCTATACTAGGTTTTGTAGGATATGATTGTACTTGACCATCAAGTATCCCGTGTTTACTTAGCATGAATGCATTGTGTGAGAATTATTTTTTGTGTTTGACTCGGTTTGACTCGTTGTTGGAGTCGGGATTTGAATTTTGAGTCGGTTTTTGGTCCGGCGTCGGTTTTGACTCTAGTTAGTGTCATTGCGACCCCGTCCTCGTGCATAAAAGACTCCAGGTATTTTTGAAATGTTGTGAAAATGTTTTCGTTTTCGAAATCATTTTTGAGTTTTCCGACGCGTAGTTATATAAACTGTCCATTAAACGTAGCGATTCCTAACCATGTTGTAGTCCGATAATCATCGGATGTTTGTTGAGGATTCAATAGATACCAGGTATCTACAATTGGGGAAGATTAGTATGGCTAGGCTAGAGGTTTGATTTGTTGTATTGGTCAATCTTGGGTAATGTTGGTTTGTGACCCTTCTCCATCAGCGAAAGTTGGTTAGGTCGGGAATCGGGTACCAGAAATTTGGACTTATTGCTAACCTAGGTTGAGACCGAAAGGGAGAACCATGGGAGTGCGCCTCTAGCTGTGAGTTTGAAAGTGATTTTTGAAAGGAGAAGCGGGATGACTTGGAACATGGTGAGAGCTTAATGACCTTAATTGGTGCTAGAGTGTCTTGTGAAAGTGCTCGTTCTTAGGGTACTCGGGTTTCAAGTTAATGGTGCCAACTCCGAACCCGAGAGGGAGGGAAGTTGGGAGGTCTTATGTTCTAGTCCGAACCTGAGAGGGGGGGGGGGGTTAGGCGGATTAGAGTCATCTCCTCTTTACGTATCACCCCAATAACTAGCTAAAAGAATCATGTTGATAAATCACGAACTATTGTTGGGAATTCGGCTCCTAGGCCTTTTATCTTATTGAATTGATCATTATTACATATACGCTCCCCGTGAATTCGACCCTCAAGAGCTATTACGATACCGTGTGCTTGTGGTATAAAATTACTCATCAGTTACGGGGACATAACCTTATCATTAGGGGGTAAATTATGATAATACTAGCTTTTAAGACCGGGCTATAAGTTCACGTATGATTAAATAGCGTGTTGTGTAAATAATGAGTTAATTAAGACGATAAGTTGAGTTGAGTGGTGTTTAATTGAGGTGTAAAGTTATAATGAGTGATTCGTTGTGTATGGCACTTTGTACGGTATGCGCGAACTTCGAGATTTTAAGGGGGGAAGACTGCAATACCTATCATTTTTGAAGTTTTTGTGACCCTACTGTAGGACTCTCGATCGAGTAGTGTGGTACTCGGTCGAGGAAACCTTTACTTGAATTACTGAGAATGTTTTTAGTTTGACCTGAACCTGGCTTAGGTCACTTGATCGACTTAGCTGAATACTCGACCTAGTGTAGGTGTACTCAATCGATAGAGTTGATCGAGTGTCCTCGCTGTAGAAGCTTACGCGTTGTCTCCTAAAACTCGTCTTTCCTAAATTGTTTCTAATTATATTAATTGATTCATAGACTAACCTAGCTCGATCTTATACCTAAATATATACTATAACTATCAGTCATAATACAATATTGCCAATTACAAACACACAATAAACTCTAAATCATAATTGAGAGAAAGAGAAGAGAAGGGGCGCAGACTTGAGCATTGATTACTGTTTTCATACCAATTTTTGTAAGTTTAACTAGACCTACATCATTAATCATTTGATTATGCTTTAATGTTGACCGTGACCTTTGGCTGACCTTGACCATACGTTGACCTTCGTTGACCAGGCGGTTAATCACGGTTTGACCGTGAGTCATGAAGACTAATTAGGGAATTTTAGGTCAGTTCAGGTGAATGATTCGTCAAGGAACATTACTGATTAAATTACTATTCGTGCTTGTGATGAAATTTGCTAGAAAGGTATAAATTTCCTACTCAATCTGTGTCTAATTCATTATGCAATTGTTATATCGTGATTCTGAGACGGTTTTATGCCATGTTTGGATGAGATTATATCATGTGGTTGAGATATTACATTGTATTTATAGTTATTATGATTATTGCTGGATTGTTATTATTATTATTATTATGATTATTGTTGGGTTGTTATTGTTGTTGTTGTTGTTGTTGTTGTTATTGTTGTTGCTGTTGTTGTTGTTGTTATTGTTGTTGTTGTTGTTGTTGTTGTTGTTGTTGTTGTTGTTGTTGTTGTTGTTGTTGTTGTTGTTGTTGTTGTTGTTGTTGTTGTTGTTGTTGTTGTTGTTGTTGTTGTTGTTGTTGTTGTTGTTGTTGTTGTTGTTGTTGTTGTTGTTGTTGTTGTTGTTGTTGTTGTTGTTGTTGTTATTGCAAAATTATATTGTGACAAGGAATCCGATATGTACAGTAACGAGAGAGTGTACTATCGATGATGTTGCGATACGGTGTCGAGGGAGTGTACCTAGGATATTATGTGGCACGGTGTTCAAGGAGTGTGACTTTGTGATGACACTGGTGGCAGGCATGCGTGGCCGTGTATGTTGATAGTGATGACACGGGTGGAACGTGGGTGAGACGTGACCGTGTATGCACGTGGTATTGTAATGACTGTCATTCATTTCTCAATGTTATCTTTTCAGTAATTGTTTATTTTGTATTGTTTTGTTAATTCCTACTCAACCAATGGTTGGCGTGTGTGTGTCTATGTAAATGTAACCACACTTTTTCTTATGGTTGCCGGTGATGATCCATTTGTTATTTCCATTCACATGAGGAGCAAATTGATATAGCAGGTAAGAAAGATTAACCCGATGCGGGGATGTGTGGCTTGGGGTGTGTGACACAGGAGAACAGATCGAAACCAGATGAATGAGTTTAGCCTGTCATTTAGTAGTTAGTCAGGTTTTATTAAACTTCTGCTAAAGGTTCTTGGATAAATAGGGGTGTTACAGAGAATATTAAGGAAATATGTTTAATTGGATTTAAAAAAAAAAAGATTATATAATTGGAATATCCCATCTATATATGGTCCTCTTAAAATTCTTTTAACTTCCATTAATCCAGGAATATTCCTCGTTAGTGGTACCCTATTTCGAGACTAAACTTGGGTGATTTTTAACCTGATTTCAGCTAAAAGACGTAACACCCCCTTCTTACCCGGCTAAGGTAATGGGAGGATGTTACCATCTCGGTTTCCCGAGGTGATGGTGAATCGGAGTTGCAATTAAGAAACAACTTAAATAAATAACAATTTTAGTGATTTACAAATGATTAAATGATTAATAAATGTGAAGTAGACATTATACAACTCGATTATTATCTAGGATTATTTAACGAGAATACTTTAAACTATTGAGGTCCTTCTCAAATTACTCCAAACTGTGTTTTAACTACTATTATACCCAACTAATTCACCCTTTATCTTTTAGGGGGTGTTTGGTTGGGGGTATTGGAATGGAATGGAATGGATTTGAGTGATTCTAGCGTTTGGTTGGGGCATTTTGGAATGAAGTTAGAATCCTGATGGATTCTAATTCCACCCCAACCCCTTGGAATCCCATACCCACCTTTCCACTCAGGTTTCTAACTCCATTCCCCCCTCCATATAATTTTAGATTGAACCAAACAATAAATAATAGGTATGGGGTTCTAAATCCATCCCCTCATAGTATCTCATTCAATTCCAATCCATTCCGACCTTTTGAACCAAACGACCCCTTAATAGAATTGCCCTTTTATTAACCTGTGGCAGCAGGTAACATTAAGTACGGGTCCCACATTCTTCTTCTTCTTCCCCAGGCCACCATTCTTCTTCCTCCCAAATCTATCCCTGACTTCTTAAAATGCCACTTACCCTCATTTTTTTTCCTAACCTACCATTCACCATTAAACACCATAATTTTTCTTCCCCAAAGAGAAATAAGATATCAGATTAAAACTTGGACCATCAAAAATCCAAATCTGGGCAAGTTCCTTTTATGAAAATGTCACTCTCATCACCATTCTCCACAATTAAAAACGAAAATAGGCAGATTAAAACGAAAATGATTTAAGAATCGCCCAAATTAAAGAGCATTAACTCTCATCAGCACTACAATTAAAACAAAAATACCCAAATCTGGGCAAATTCACTTTGTTGAATTAAATTTCATTACTACACTACATAACCTATCAAAACAAGAGCACCACCACGTCCTTGTTTTCCATTCACAAACATAACAACCGCGTCCAATTCCTCGCTTCAAGCTCGCTAGTTGTACATCGTCACTCTCGCTTCAAAATCTGGACAAATTCCCTTATGTTCAAATCTGGGCAAATTCGTTTGAGAAGAACAAGCAACAAGCATGCATCTTATATGTTAAAATTTGGGCAAAATTTTAAATCCAAAGATTGCAGCTTTTTATTTTGTTTTTGTTAAATCAAAGGAATATCATTATGGTGGGAGTTATTGTTTACTTAAAAATGTGGGAACTTTGTTGGATTTCCTTAAATTTGGGAATGAATAAAGAAGGAATGTTGGAGAAAAATAGATTTGTGCAGCATATCGATGAGATTAAAATGTTAATCTGGGGCTTAAATGTTTGAATAAAAAAAGAAGGAATGTTAATTTGGGGATGACGATGGTTGGGGTGGATAATGATATGATGGATAAAGGTTGATGAGTTGGGGGTAAGTTTGCAAGGAGAAGGTGAGACGGACGTGTAGTATGAGAAGAATGGGTCAATTGTATGGTTTATTGTAAATTAAATTGAAGTATAGCGTATTTTAAGAAGACCATCAATAGTTTAGAGTATTTTTAGTAAATAACCCTATTATCTAAGTCATCTAACTAGGTAGCTCGACTCCAAGTCCAAAACGAGTACCGTCTCCCACGTGACATTAAACCAACTTGTACCTAACCTACTCCCCATATGATCGGAAATATCATATGGAATGACACAAGCCATACCGGAAATAGGTGACAATTACACAAACACACAAACACGTCAGTTTCAATAATAAGACACAACATGATAGACAATATGCAACATGCCAATGATATGAATGAGACAAAATTATACAACCACCACGCCGGTGCCGAGACACGCCGAGACGTACCCACAACCACCGGTGTTAGGGACACACCCACGACACCAAACCTCACAAATAGGTACTCGGAACACGTCCGTGGTACCGGGACCGAGAGCGACTCAGATCCCCTGCCAGATGCCGTTCCTCAACCACACGAGTCCCTCCGTACTCAAGTCATTAATGTGCACATCCCTCTTGGTGTGGGAAGCTCTAAGAAGTGACTCAAGCGTAAGACGGCCTCCCAACCGCCTTACGTCTCCTCAACAACAAGTAGTCAACCGTAATCCATCATGTTCTCCGATATACATGACAAACACGATAAATACAAGATATCACACATTATGCTAATATACCCATTTCACAATGAATATGCATCACTCTTACAAATTGTGTCTCTTTCTCATATATCATGAGTGTCAATCATGCCACATACTCATGTATACCAACAACCACATGTTATAATGAAAATCCAATGACATTATGAAACCAACACTAATGACTCACTATCAAGAACAAGAAATGAAAGTGTAGATACCCAGTATCTATCGAGTCTCCAACAAACACCCGATGATTATCGGATTACAACATGCTTAGGAATCGCAGCATTTGATCGACAGTTTTGTATAACTATACGTCGGAAAACTTAAAACGATTTCGAAAATAAAACATTTCAAAACTCTTGAAAAGTACCTGGAGTGTTTAATGCACGACAACGGAGTTGCAATGACACTAACTAGAGTCAAAACCGACACCGGACCAAAAACCGACTCAAAAATTCAAATCCCGACTCCAACAACGAGTCAAACCGAGTCAAACACAAAAAACAAACTTCTCAAAACTTGCATGTTAAGTATTCCCGGAATACTTGAATGGTCAAGTACAAATCATGTCATCCAAAACATAGGATAGAACAAATCATGATTTCAATTGCGTGATAGTGACAAGACAGGTGGAAGACCCAGGAAATGGCTTGCTCCTCTTCGAGTAGCCAATGCGGCCACGTCGCTCAAAACGCACACAACCACCCATTTTCCTATAAATACCCCTCAAATGCCACCATTTGAAGGTACGCGAGTGCCCGTCCCCTTATTTCTCCCTTAAAATTCTAGACTCGACTTCTTATGTCACAAACCGACACGTGTTTTTGACCTACCGATCGAAAACACAAGCCTTACCTATTGTTTGGTACCGTCATTGTGCATTAAATCACTTGACCGACCATTTCGACCAACTACACCATCACTAAACAAAACACTCTTTTACATTGCTAAAACGGTTTTCAACCGAGTTTTCTAGCCTAACAAATTGATACACTTTCATTGATTTCTCGTCTCAAGCCTAGCATGTAAGTATGAGGGTGTAAAAATCCTCTTCTTTCATGTTTTTCATCTGTTTTATGACTGTAATATGGTAAAACATGCATAACATGGTTCAAATATAGGTTAGATGAGCTAAAATCGGACTTTGGCCGGACAAGGGGCTGCTTGCAGAGCAGAGAGGCTCGCGCCTCAATGCCCTCTCAGGCCTTAATCCAGCCGTGTTTTCTCTCCTTTTTCCTCTTTATTTCATATCCTATTTACAATCGGTTTTTACCATTTCAAATATTTCAAATCATTTTCATGATAAAATTTTAACCATAAGACATTTTCACCCTTGGTTCCTCATACCATGTCGGTTTAGTTCGTGTTTCAGTGATAATATTTGGTTAATTACATTTTAAAGGGTATTTTAAAACCTTTTATTTCATTTCTTTTCATTTCAAAACAAACACCTTAGTCATAAACACAAAGTCATCCTTGGTTCCACATACCATGTCGGTTTAAACCCGAGTACCATGATAAAAATTAACTTATTACAAACAAATGAACTTAATACAATTAGTTCATAATTATTTTTCAAAACTATTCAAGTCAAGCTTGCAAAACTGAACCCGACATCGAATATTGTCAATACAATGACGATTATTCAAGTCTCGCTCCATATATTGATACCAATGCGATCTAAACGACCTTTACAAACCAAGACGGGATCAAACACCCTCTTTCAAAACCTTTTACAAACCTTTTAACAGTCAGAAGATGTCCCTTGGGGAGTCTGATGACTCGCGCCTATTCTCAAGTTTTCAAACCAGGACAGGCCTGCTTGCATCGCCTGATGGCTCGCGCCTCAATATGTTGCCTGATGCAGACCCTGTTTCCTTTCCAGCACTTGTCTAGGACGATCCCGACTTCGGTTAACCCGAATACAGGACGTATCAGATGACAAATCTGCCCCTTTTACATTGTATTTGCAAAATGCCTTTCTAAGACAAATGGATCACGTTATGCACCATAAACTTAACTTGGTAAATGGATGTTTAATTTCTGTCTTGCATATAAATCAACACTAAATCAAAATTGACATCAATTACTTGATATTTGGATAAAAAATCGACATAGAAAGCTTACGTGTTAGGTTCAAAACTTGTGGATGCGCATTCGTGCATTTACCTGTTCTATCAGCTTTTGCATTTAACCAACCAAGATCGATCAGTAGAAGCCGCTACCGTGGGTGGGATTGGGTGTCTGATTTAAGGGCTTCCCAATACGTACCTTCACCTCTTACATAGAAACTTTGGATAGTGGACGACCTTATCCAGGGCGTACGAGAGTCATTCTAGAGATAGGATGTTAAAGAGGGATGACTCCTTATGTTTAGTACCTATGTCAAACACCGCTTTTTGCCTTGGTTGACCTAGGTATTAAGTGGATTCGAACGGGTTCCGAGCATCCCACAAATGCTTAGTGGCGACTCCGAACATCGCTTGCATCGTTTTGAGACCCTTGTCGAGACGAAACCGACCGATCTAAAACGATCCGGTCGAAAGCATTTTTACGCCGCTGAGCGTGGCTTTCAAAAGACCGCTATACGTCCACATATTGGCTTGGCACGTAGGTGGCGTGTCCACAGATTGGCGACTCCGCTGGGAAAACTAAGATACTTGTGTCTTTGTGATCCCTAGATGGTGATACTCGAACGAGGTCTTGGTTGAAATGCATTAATTGATATTACGGTCATAAGTCGGGTTCCTTGTCCGGGTCCACAGCCTAACCTTTTTCGACCAATTGGCTCGTCGGCGTGAGTTTTCTCAACCCCGCGTTTCGAATCTCGATTGAGTCAAGCATACCGTTGACGTTACACATTTCTGTTTTGTCAAAGAGCTTTCATTTCCTTCAAGCATGAGGCTAGGGCACCCTCCTTACACAATTTTTTTTGAATGGTATCCCTCTCGAAAATCGGGGTTTGATCGCTTGGTGTGTAACCCACCCTTTTAAGCCAAAACCCGTGTGAGCATTATGCATAATATAGTAAAACTGCGAGTGCTTATGTGTTATGTGATAATAAGTCCTTCCGTGTCATTTCAAAATTTCAAAAACTCCTTTTGCGCCGTTATAATGGCCATTTCAAACCTCAGTCTTTCGCCGACCGTTGCATTTCGAAAAAAAACACGCCTTTTTAGGCCGTCGTAATGACGATATTCAAACCCGGTTTTCTACAACCATTTCAAAAGCACGCCTTTTTAGGCCGTCATAAAAACGGTTTTCAAACCCGATTTTCTACAACCATCTCAAAAAGCACGCCTTTTTAGGCCGTCATAATGATGATTTTCAAACATGGTTTTTACAAACTGTTTCAAAAACACGTTTTTATGCCGTAATAATCGCCACGTCAAGACACGGATTGTAACCCGTCGCGCGCCGACACAATGGGTCTTTCAAAACCCGAAAAGGGCACACACCCCTTATTTCGAAACTTTTTCAAATCCCGAGGACTGTACACCGTCCCCGAGACCTTTTCAAACCTTTCAAAACTCGATTTTCAAAACATAAAATTTTGAATTTCAAAAGTCGTCTTTGGGAAGGGCACATTGTTTTCTGAGCCGCCGCAACTCGAACTTAAACCGTCTTTTGAAATTAAACTTAAGATATCTTTTCAACTGATCCGACTTTCAAAGATCCCTATTCTTCGGGAGCCGTCCATAAAGCAACAAACGAATCCTTTTGAAAACCTCTATTTTCGAAAACTTCAGATCACCATTCAAATTTTGCCTCATGTCTATCGAGTTGAAGCAAGCGTACTTATGGGTCGTTACATATGAGTCATCTCACCTCGAGACTTGTTCAACGGCGTCACGCCACTACGTTGAACGTTTGTCAAAATCCGGTCAACAGTGTCACATTATAAATCGAGTCAGCACCGAGGCACCACACACGGTTGCCCTCGTCTTGTTGAGTCTATTTTATCTTTCCGTCTCTTGTGTTGTCTGCGTTTAGTCGTTAAACTGTGTCGGATTGGGATGTAACGTGAGCCATTTTCTACCTTAGAGCCATGGCCCCGTCTTCAGCTTCGTCCAACAACAACAATGACAACAGAGATCTCACGACTGCTCAGCAAGCCATCCTACTCACCGCTCTTAAGGTTACCCTGGACCGTGTCGAGACTCGTATCGACACCCTGGAAAATAAGGAAACCGGAGAACCCAACACCCCGCCTTTGACTAAAACAAAGAAGAGGCTCAAGCTCTTAGAAGAACAACTCATAGCCCGTGGTAACAATATCCACCTAGAGAACAATCGAAGATTCGAACCCGTCGGAGATCAACTACCCGATTATTTTACCCTAACTGATGTACCCAAGTTTAAGGGAGTGGAGGACCCGCTCAATCACATTCGAACCTTCAACGATTACATGTCTATCAAGAGGGTCAAACAAGAACTCTCCATCTGGATCTTTCCATCATTCCTGGAACCGATTCCCCGCCAATGTTACTATTTCCTCAACCCCAAGAGCATTACCACTTGGGACAAATTCGCCGTTGAATTTGCCAAACAATACGCCGACAACGTCGAAACCCAAGCCAACACCCGCACTCTTGAGGTCTTGACTCAGAATGATAAAGATGGGTTCACAGAATTCCTAACCCGTTGAAGGAGGCTAAGCACTCAATTGGTCAGTAAGCCGAGTGAACCAACTCTGGTGGAGAAGTTTGTCAACAACCTCCGTCCAGTTTATGCCAACCTGCTAAGATATCAAAACATTAAAACTTTCCAGGACCTACAAATCCTCGGGACCCGCATTAAAGACGATCTCCGCAAGGGTATCCTAGCCAAAACCATTGGTAGAGGCTATCAGGGATCTACATCAACTGGATCTCGCCCCTATGGTCAGACAAACAAAATCGATGAGGTCAACCTCCTCGAACCAACCACGAAGAAAACTGAGTGTCCTCAAAGGGTATCCACAAACTTGGGAACAACCTATGCCAGTGCAGAAAGATCATAGATCCATATTAGACTCTCTAATAAAAATTAAATTATCTCATAATTTATCATTTAGGTGATCTATGTAACATGCATGCTAATATAAAAGCATAAAAATGAAAGTATAAGGAAAAACAATTTCCTTACATTGATTTTGTGGTAAAAAGGGCACAAACTAGTTCACCTTACTAGCTTGTTCTTGAGCTTATAACAAATGGATGATCCTCCTTACTAATCTTCAAAGAGAAGATCTCCTTCAAGATGCACCCAAGAACTTACCCAAAAATAATAAAAAGTATTTAACTAGAACTTATTAATATTATACCCTTGATATTATTTGTAATATTACTAACAAGTCTTAGTAATAAAATTTATTTACTAACAATCTTAGTAAAGATGAATAATTATTTTTAGAGAGATGAATGATTTATGTTCACATGCAAACATACAAAATGATGTAGTGTAGAAATGAACAAAGGATGGAGTGTAAAGGAAGGGAAAGTGGCGGGTGGAATGGAGTGTTGGAGTGGACAAAGTTTGTCTTATATTTTTCATCTTACATCACATGCAAAATCTTATATAAGATAACTTATGGTAGTATACAAATTAAGGTGAAATGTTTATGTGAGTAATCATCCACTAATCTATTTTACACAGTCCACTTACCCATTTATGGGTCCATGTTGGTTCTTATATTTGTCACACAAATACGTGTAATTTTATTTTAAACATCGTTTCATGTTTAAATACTTCCATAATTAATTCTTCCAAATCACTCCGTAAATATACGTGTACCACTACACATATTATTTACGTACTAATATTAATCACATTAATCAATTAGTACAATTTTAGTGAATTAACAATTAATTAACTAAAACCCGTCTCCCAAAATTCATTATTCAATTATCACATAATTAAATAATAACTGTCGTTCCTCGAGTTCGCAACTCGAACTCTCTCTTAAAATAATTGACTAACCTTTTAGTCTACAAATCAAGGGACTAAATAAATTGTATCTCATACAATTAATTAGTTGTCTATTGGGGTTCGTTCCTATAGGTGTGACCGAAAGGGATCAGTTGATCACCGCCGTCTCACGACAATAACGTCAAACTCTAGTCAGCCAACCATTATCGATTTACGTTTTCAACTGACGAGGATCAAATAATTAAATATCTGATGATATTCCATTAATGAGATTTATTATGTTAACGCACTATTGTGGAGGACACTAACTCCAACAATCTCCCACTTGTCCGACACAAGGTGTGCGCTACCAATTCACTTGTCCGTGTTAATCTCCCACTCAATGCTAGGTGTCTTTCAGGTCGCACTTTCACACGGACATATCGCGAGTGGTTTTCTCGATCGGGAGTGTGACTACCTGACCGGAAAAATCTCTCACAGATTACTTCCGAGCGTGGCCACGCATTTGTAGTCATTAACTCCTCGAGTGGCCTTGAGATATAGTTACCTAACATGGGTGGACAATTCCTGTATGCCCTATCTATCCTATTGCACAATACAGCTCACCATGACCTAGTAAATGCCCTTTTGGACTCCTTTCACGGCACGACCTAGGACAAAAACCAAAGTCACTCGGAAACTGCACTTGCTCAGATAATAGTCTCCAGTCAAAAGAATCAACTCATTAGAACATCTTAGAGATCCTCGCCACGACCGGGCGTCTATAATAAAACTAAGGGACTCTCTAAATGGTCATTGTCCGGTAAAGTGTCACACACTCTGCCTATGTAATCGACCAGTCATCACATATGACCTTATGGTGTTGAACAACCATCAATCGACTTACAATCTAGTCACTCCGAGACATCACCTCATTAAGTGACTAGAGACAAAATACAATGTTCATCTTATTCACTTGAATAGTGTTCAACATTGTTCCACAACTTATTCAGATAAACAAGGTATTAAAAATTTAGTCACACTAAATAAAAGATTCATAAAAGAAATGAATGCAAAAACAATGAATGTGATTATCATATATATAATAAGAGATACACTATCCAATTATTACATATCCATAATCTAAAGTAAATCTGGTACTCGTCTCAATCCCATAGCGACGACATGACCATCATTCTTAGCCTTTGATAAAGGCTTGATTAAAGGATCAGCAATATTATCATCTGTCCCAACCTTACAAATGTCAATTTCCTTCCTTTCCATATAATCTCTAATTACATGGTATTTCCTTTCAATGTGTCTAGATTTGTTACTAGACTTAGGCTCTTTGGCTTGAAAAATAGCTCCATTGTTATCACAATATAGAGTGATAGGATCTTTGGCGGAATGGACTACTCCTAGTCCCTCCATGAATTGCCTAATCCAAACAGCTTCCTTCGCAGCCTCAGACGCTGCAAGGTACTCAGCCTCTGTTGTAGAATCCGCAGTAACGCTTTGCTTGAATCTCTTCCAGCAAACAGCTCCTCCATTTAACATAAACACATAGTCGGATTGGGATTTCATGTCATCCTGATCGGTTTGGAAACTTGCGTCCGTGTAACCTCTTACACGCAACTCAGTTTCTCCTCCAAACACTAAGAACGAATCCTTAGTCCTTCTCAAGTACTTAAGGATGTTCTTTACGGTTATCCAATGACTCTTACCAGGCTTGGCTTGATAACGACTTGTCATGCTCAAGGCATACGCAACGTCGGGATGAGTGCAAATCATAGCATACATGATAGACTCAACAGTGGAAGCATAAGGGACGGTCTTCATGTGTTCAATTTCCTTAGGGGTGGAGGGAGACTGTGACTTGCTCAAAGTAATCCCTTGGCCCAAAGGTAGAAATCCAATCTTGGAGTCTTTCATATTGAACCGGTCAAGAACTTTGTCAATATAAGCTTCTTGACTCAATGCTAGTATCCTTTTGGACCTATCCCTATCGATCCGGATACCTAAGATTCGTTGTGCCTCTCCCAAGTCCTTAATTTGGAAGTGTTTCCCTAGCCACTCCTTAACGGAAGTGAGTGATGGAACATCATTCCCAATGAGCAATATGTCATCCACATATAGGACAAGGAATGCAACCTTACTCCCACTAAACCTCATGTATAAACACGGTTCTTCCACACTTCTAGTGAAACCGTATTGTTTAATAACATGATCAAAGCGATGATTCCAACTCCTAGATGCTTGCTTAAGACCATAGATGGACGTTTTAAGCTTACACACCTTCTTATGGTTAGATGTATCCACAAAACCTTCAGGTTGTATCATGTACACCTCTTCTTCTAAAATCTCATTCAAGAAGGCGTTTTTGACATCCATTTGCCAAATCTCATAATCATGAAATGCGGCAACTGCTAAGATTATCCTAATGGACCAAAGCATAGCGACTGGAGCGAAGGTTTCATCATAGTATAAACCATGAACTTAGGTGAAACCTTTTGCCACCAATCTAGCTTTGTAAACATCCACATGTTTATCCACGCCGAGCTTAGTTTTATGTATCCATTTACACTGAAGGGGTCGCACTCTCTCAGACAAATCCACCAAGTCCCATACTTGGTTCTCGTACATGGAATCCATTTCGGACCGCATGGCTTCTTGCCAAAGCGAGGAGTCGGGACTAGACATGGCCGATTTGTAGGTAGTGGGTTCCATCACTTTTAAAAAGTAACAAAACACCATCCTCTTCGATGTTACCAAGGTAGCGATCAGGTGGATTAGAAATCCTACTTGACTTTCTAGGAACAATTACCGTTTCAGAGGAAGAGGGAATGCTATCCTCCACGTTCTCCTCTACCTCATTCTCGGTTTGTGGCTCTCGAACTTCTTCAAGTTCAAATTTTCTCCCACTCTGTCTCCTAGAAATAAACTCCTTTTCTTGGAAGACAGCATCACGAGCCATAAACACTTTGTTCTCGTGTTTATTGTAGAAGTAATAGCCACGTGTTTCCCTTGGATATCCTACAAAAAGACATTTGTCAGACCTGGGTGCAAGCTTATTGTCAGACTTGATCTTGACGTACGCTTCGCAACCCCAAATACGCATGAATGACAAATGAGGGACTTTCCCTGTCCATATCTCATATGGAGTCTTATCGGCCGCTTTAGTCGGGCTTCGATTTAGTGAAAATACTGCATACAAGAGGGCAAAACCCCAAAATGAACTAGGAAGCTCACTTAGACTCATCATAGACCGAACCATATCAAGTAAAGTTCGGTTTCTCCTTTCGGCCACACCATTTAATTGTGGTGTGCCAGGAGGAGTCCATTGTAATACTATACCACAATATTTTAGGTGTGAATCAAATTCAATATTTAAATACTCACCACCACGGTCGGACCAGGGTCTTTATCTTTTTATCCAATTGGTTCTCTACTTAATTTTAGAACTCTTTGAACTTGTCAAAGGCTTCACCCTTGTTCCTCATTAAGTAGACATACCCATATCTACTTAAGTCATCAGTAAAAGTAATGAAGTAGTGAAAACCTCCTCTAGCGGTGATGGTTAATGGTCCACACACATCCGTATGTATAAGAGCCAAAACCTCACTAGCTCGTGTCCCTTTTCCCGCAAAAGGTGCACGAGTCATCTTGCCTAAAAGGCAAGACTCGCATGTACCATAAGATTCGAAACAAAATGGTTTGAGCACTTTTGATGAAGCAAGTCTCTTAATGCGTCTTTCGTTTATGTGGCCTAAACGACAATGCCAAAGGTAGGATTCGTTTGGATCACCCGTTTTGAGCTTTTTAGTTTCCACATGATAAACGTCATTAACATCATTTAAAACATAAATGCCTCCAATTGAAATGGCCTTGCCATAAACCACATCATTAAAAGAAAAAGTACAACACTTGTCCTTAATCATAAAACAAAAGCCTTCCGCGTCTAACGCGGAAATGGAGATGATTTTCTTAGTTAAAGTTGGTACAAAATAACACTTATTTAAATACAACTCTAAACCACTAGCTAAAGTGAGCACATAGGTCCCCATGGAAACGCCGGCTACTCTAGCTCCATTGCCCATGCGTAGATCCACATCACCTTTTGCTAGTGCTTGCACGTCCCTTAAACCCTGCAAATGATTACAAAGGTGAGAGCCACATCCGGTATCAAGTACCCAAGTGGAAGTACAAGCATAATTAACATCTATCGCATAGAGAGAGGAAATCATACCAATAGGCGTCACACGCCCTTCCTTGAGATCCTCCAAGTATTTGGGACAACTCGTCCTATAATGCCCCTTCCCATTACAATGGAAACATTCGGCCTCGGAGAGCTTGACACTTTTTGCCTTGGGATTGCCATTCTCAACGGCATTCCCCTTTCCCTTGTCATTTTTCTTTGAAGATTTCTTGAATTGGGACTTTTCCTTCCCTTTTCCTTTCTTGAATCCAAGGGACATGTTCTTTAACTTCATGGTTAAAACATCTCCTTTTTCACTCCCACTAGCTTCCATATCCCTCTCCGCTTAGGTGAGGAGTGCATGAATTTCATGGTAACTCTTATCCATGTCATTCATGTTGTAGTTTACCCTAAAGTGGGCAAACTTGGTGGGGAGTGAGTGGAGGATACGATCCACCACAAGAGTCTTAGGAATCTTACACCCTAGACGCTCTAGGATGTCAACATATTCGACCATTTTGAGTACATGGGGACCAACCTTTTGGCCCCTCTCAAGCTTAGCTTCAAAGAAGCGTGCCGCCACATCGTATTGACGGACTTTAGGTGTTTGGAAAAACATAGTGATCATACGAGTGAATATCTCGTACGCATTTAAAGAAATGCATGATAGCTTGAGCTTTGGCCACATCGACCATATCAACACATTCTTGATATCATTCGACATCCTCACATGGTCATCATAGGCGGTCCGCACCGCCAATGAAGCCCTTTCACCGGGCTCGATAGGAGGAGCATCAGTCAAGTAAGTGAGCACATTGTCAGACAACGCGGCACTTTTGATGTTGGATTCCCATTCAAGAAAATTACGACCGTCATCTTTTAAGATACATTTGTCCATTACAGACCTTAGCCATGAATCTTTGCCTAGTGAAGTAGTCGATGGAGTTGATGAAGTTGCCATTGCGAATTAAAATGCTACAATAAAAAGGAAAAATTAACATCCATTGTTTTAAAAATTACTTGTAAAAATATGTTTAGCAAGTTTTAGCATTTATATAATGATCTCCCACAAAATTATATAAATGATTCCAAGACCTAAATATTAAACAAAAATGAGCATCGCTTGGGCGAAACATCCTATAATTGTGTAAATTCGGTAAGTCACGTTGACTAATTCTACCTCTAGAACTCTTGGTCGACGAATTTCCTTAAATCCATCTAATAGCCCCGGAACACAAGACCGTCTTATATCCCGTTGAGTCCAACCAATTTTAGCGTGTGATAACCGTTTACCACCCTACTTACCCAAGGTAAAAAGAGAACACCCCGCTTGGGCGAGCGTGGCTCTAATGAACAAGAGATTCATAGGTGTTACTAATTGGTAAGGCTAATCTCAATTTTAGTTATGGGAGAGATCTTGTCAATTTAGTCATAAATTCTTTATAAGTGAATTAATTCGGTGAATATAAATGACGTGAATTGACAATCGAGAAAAAAAAAATGCATGTGAATGGCGATTTTGGCATACGCGAAAATAAAACAAGCAAACATGTAAGCATATGAATAAATCCTAGTAATGCCACCTAGTTAATAAAAACTAGTCTATTACATTTCGGAAACCAACTCCTTGGTCCCTTGCCTCTTCATTCCATAAGTGGCTCTTCCTTGTGGGATTTGGAACACCTTCCAAAAATAGACTCCGTCTCGATGTAATCCGTCTTTTGGAAACGCCGGTAAAAATAACTATTACAATTGAATTACATAGCTATTCCAATTATACATTAATAAATAAAATAAATAAATCTATTAATTAATTGCAAACCAACGATACGAGATCGTATTTAATTACAAACAAATCGATATTCCCATTCATTTCGGGTAATAACGATTAAAATTAAACTAGGTCATACTAGGTACAACAAGATAAATACTTTAAATAAATGACAGTCATTCATTCAACTTAAATAAATATGCTTAAAATGCTGTAAAATGATGCCAAAATCGCCCTATCTATCATTCCTTGGTATCCATTTCGGTTTTTGTGGATTTAATCGATTTTTAACATGTAAAAATCAATAATCAACTCTTAAATCTCATTAAATTCCAAACTAATTGTCCAAACTGTTTTGAACCTCAAAATTAGTCCTCACTAATTTTATGATAAATAATTAGTTTGATTTGGTGATATTTTGCTAATTTAATCGGTAAAATCATAATATTTAAGTAAAAATCCAAAATAATTGAAAAATTACCCAAACAATTGAAGCAAAAATTTTTAGTATTCTGGAACACACCCAAGAACACCAAAATGTCAGAAAAATTGCCCAAACATTCCGGATAAATTTTATGAACAAAAAGATCGATATTTATCGGTTTTTAACCACTAAAACCAATAAACATCAAAACAAAGCGAAAACACATATTAAAAATCACTTTTGACATTTAAATAACATTTTTAAATGTACAAAAATTTATCATGGACAGAATCAAATGTTTCGAAATTATGATTAATTAATTTCCTTTTTATCCACTTTTATCTCATAAAATCAATAAACATGCAAAAAATTCGAACCAACTTTCAACCTTTTGCATACAATCAGTATAAAACATGCATGAAATACCATAAAAACACCATGCACCGAATCAACTTTTAACTATTTTTATTCAATTTTTAACTAAAATACGGCATTTTGACTCAGTTTTCTACCAAAAATCATTAAAAATAGCAAAATAACTTCAAAAATAACCAACCTTAACCACAAACCTTTTAAGATCAGTAGATATGCATGTCCCAAAAATTTTGTGCTAAAACCTCTTCTAACACAATTTTTGAGTTTTTATAAATTATCTCATAATTCATTAAAATGCTTAAAATCAACATGCAAATTACAAGCCTAGGCTCTGATAACACTTGAAAGATCATAGATCCATATTATACTCTCTAATAAAAATTAAATTATCTCATAATTTATCATTTAGGTGATCTATGTAACATGCATGCTAATATAAAAGCATAAAAATGAAAGTATAAGGAAAAATAATTTCCTTACATTGATTTTGTGGTAAAAAGGCACAAACTTGTTCACCTTACTAGCTTGTTCTTGAGCTTATACCAAATGGATGATCCTCCTTACTAATCTTCAAAGAGAAGACCTCCTTCAAGATGCACCCATAAACTTACCCAAAAATAATAACAAGTATTTAACTAGACCTTGTTAATATTATACCCTAGATATTATTTGTAATATTACTAACAAGTCTTAGTAATAAAATTTATTTACTAACAATCTTAGTAAAGATGAATAATTATTTTTAGAGAGATGAATGATTTATGTTCACATGCAAAACATACAAAATGATGTAGTGTAGAAATGAACAAAGGATGGAGTGTAAAGGAAGGGAAAGTGGCGGGTGGAATGGAGTGTTGGAGTGGACAAAGTTTGTCTTATACTTTTCATCTTACATCACATGCAAAATCTTATATAAGATAACTTATGGTAGTATACAAATTAAGGTGAAATGTTTATGTGAGTAATCATCCACTAATCTATTTTACACAGTCCACTTACCCATTTATGGGTCCATGTTGGTTCTTATATTTGTCGCACAAATACGTGTAATTTTATTTTAAACATCGTCTCATGTTTAAATACTTCCATAATTAATTCGTCCAAATCACTCTGTAAATATACGTGTACCACTACACATATTATTTACGTACTAATATTAATCACATTAATCAATTAGTACAATTTTAGTGAATTAATAATTAATTAACTAAAACCCGTCTCCCAAAATTTATTATTCAATTATCACATAATTAAATAATAACTGCCGTTCCTCGAGTTCGCAACTCGAATTCTCTCTTAAAATAATTGACTAACCTTTTAGTCTACAAATCAAGAGACTAAATAAATTGTATCTCATACAATTAATTAGTTGTCTATTGGGGTTCGTTCCTATAGGTGTGACCGAAAGGGGTCGATTGATCACCATTTGTCTCACGACAATAACGTCAAACTCTAGTCAGCCAACCGTTATCGATTTACGTTAATCAACTGACGAGGATCAAATAATTAAATATCTGATGATATTCCATTAATGAGATTTATTATGTTAACGCACTATTGTGGAGGACACTAACTCCAACAAGTGCCCTAAAAAGACTCATGGGCCAAGGGAAACTACAGCCAATCGGGCCCACTCTTGACCCGTCTGAGGCCAGTAAAACTCATTTCTGGAATCCCAATGCCTATTACCAATACCACCTATGTAAAGGTCATGACACAGAGGCCTGCTTTAAACTGAAGCACACCATTCAAGATATGATCAAGAAAGGGGAATTACCCTTACCTCCACCCACCAAACCAAATAACAAAACGAACCCCTTGGAAATCCATGCCATCTTTGATGACGAGCCAACCTTGGATTGCTCACACCTCATCCTACCTATTGATGACGAGGTGAATGCCTTGGATAAGGATACCCCAGACGGGATATTCGTATTCAGCGCCGCAACTATGCTCACCATGTTCCAACAAGTTGAAGAAGCCATAGCCAGTCTCTCAGAGAGGGTTACCCGAATTGAGGACGCCTACCACCGGCTAATTTTCAACCTACCAACACCAACACAACGCCCGAGGGAGGGTCCTCCAAGCACCTAAAACTACTCTCACTACAAAGGATTGCTCTTGCGACCATTCTGGCATGCACCCCACAATAATCGACCCCACAATAATCAACCCCACAAAAACTACCTCTACAAGAACTTACCCTACAAAAACTATCCGTCGAGGAATGCCCTACCAAGGTACCCTCGCGATCCCGAAATCAACGGTATCTGGAGAGATGACACAGAGGATGTCTACATGGTTCTGGGAAAGGGCAAACAAGAAAAAGAGATCAGTTATTTTATCCGGTCCGGACTCCCCTACCAGAATCTGAACAATACAACAGTCGTTTCGACAACAAATGACCAAGTTGTCCCTGACGTGGACACTCAACCCAAGGTTACCAAAAACTCGATCCTTAAACAACTTCAAAAAGCAAAGGCCGAAATTTCAATTTGGCAACTGATTGCTACATCCTTCGAACACCGGCAGGCTTTGCTACAAGCCTTGGGAAAGTTGACAGTTACCTCTACCTCCTCTTCTGATGAAGTGGTAGCACACATGACAAGGGATGTCCCCGACCTAAGAAACCCGGTCATCTTCTCTGACGAAGATATCCCTCCATTCGGAGCCAACCATAACCTGGCTCTGTACATCACGGTACAATGCCTCAAGAAGAATGTGCCTATAGTTCTAGTAGATGACGGATCCGCGGTCAATGTCAATCCCCTCAAGGCGGCTCGCAAATTGGGTATCAAAGAAACTGATTTAGTCCCAACTAACCAAGGATTAGGCGCCTATGACGGCACTCGTCGTAAGGTTACGGGGCTCATCACCTTGATCATTGCAACTGGACCCCTGGAAAGACAAGTCAGTTTTCAGGTGGTTGACATCGACGCCTCTTTCAACATGCTTCTAGGACGCCCCTGGATTCACGCAGTCAAGGCCGTCACCTCAACCCTTCATTAGAAAATCAGGGTCCCTTTCAACCGAAAAATAGTCACAATTCTCGCATCCCCGATCAAGGCAATCATGAAGAATGGAATAGCCTCTCAGGTCATTGAAGAGGACGATAATGAAATGTGGGGATTCCAAGCTGTGAATGCCCTAACCGATAAATCAGCACTCTTTGATTGTGACCCATTCTCCAACCTCACAGTCAATCGCATTCTGATGCGCCAGGGCTATTTTTCGGGCTTACCGCTTAACCCGTTGACTTGCCTCCTATGAAACAGGCCAAGGTCCCTAACATCCCCTTCGGGCTAGGTTATGAGCCTACCGATGAAGACATCCAAGAGATGAACCTCCTAATATGGAAACGCAAAAAGCACGGAGTCATCCTCCGTCCCTACCATTTCAATCTCAACGGATACTTCGTCCCCAAGGGAGAATCCGAGCTCTACAACGGCTTTCCTGAGCCAATCTATGACTCCGTAGCTAAGGTCAAACACCTGGGCGTAGAAGTCTTTTAAGACTGCTACTTCATCCCCGACAACACCAAAGCTGCGTCGACCAAATCTGAGTCGACCCCATGCCTGGACGAACAAGCCGTCAGTCTCCTCTTCAGAGAAGACAATATCAAGCACCTCGGCTATGAGGACATCATCAACATCGCTCTAAATGATAACCAGTTCGATCCCACCGCCTTAATCTCTGATACTGACCTAGAGAAAACTACACAAGGATGGAGGAAAACTGTCAAGTGGACTGATCGCCAAGGCCGCATTCTCAAGGTCACAACTAGAGAAGGCCCTATGTTCAAAGAGGAAAGTGAAGAAGAGTCCGAGTCTGAGTCTGAGTCTGAGTCTGTCTTAGCTCCGCGCACTCCTGATGTCCCAGTCAAGGTCCCCTTTCCACTGTTTTATCACAAACTTGTGGCTGCTTCAGAGGCCAAGTCAACTAAGGTTATCCCCACTCCCAGGGAAGGTAGAAACTTGGAGCTTGTTCTAGGGGCCACCTCCTCTACCGTGTCGCCTCTGAATGCCCATGTGATGTCTGTCCTATCCGAGCTTTTTGCTCAAGTCGACTTAATGAACGCTAAGTTTTCTTATGACTCATCTCAATTTAACTGCAATGCAATTCTAAACGAATATGAGGAATGTGACTACAGTGACTACCCACCTCACCTAGCTAAAGAACTTGACAAACAAGAAAATAGGACACCTATCATTGAGGGGACCAAACTTATTAACGTAGGGACCGATAACACACCTCAAGAACTTAGGATAGGGACCACCCTTGACCCCTCGGAAAGACAGCAGTTCATCAACCTCCTACACGAATACAAGGACGTATTCGCATGGTCTTACAGAGATATGCCTGGGATCGACAGGGAGATTGCAGAACATAGGATACCCACTAAACCCAGAGCTAAGCCCCTGAAACAAAAGTTGCGCCATATACATCCTGAATGGGCCTTGAAAATCAAGGTAGAGGTAGACAAACAGTTCAAAGCCGGATTAATCAAAGTTTCAGAATACTCTGACTGGGTGGCCAACATAGTTCCTGTACCCAAGAAAGACAGGAGAATTTGGGTTTGCGTCGACTTCAGGGACCTAAACAAAGCAAGTCCAAAAGACGACTTCCCTCTGCCACATGTTGACATCCTGGTGGATAACACCGCCGCGCACGCCCTACTATCATTTATGGACGGGTATGCTGGGTACAACCAGATCAAAATGGCTGAGGAAGACATGCACAAGACTGCATTCACTACACAGTGGGGTACATACTGCTACACTGTCATGCCCTTCGGTCTAATCAATGCCGGAGCAACCTACCAAAGAACCGCCACCACACTCCTACACGACATATTGCACAAGGAGCTGGAGGTATATGTCGATGACATGATCGTCAAGTGAAAAGAGTGGGACAGCCACATCTGCGCCCTTCGAAAATTCTTAGCTCGTTTTCGGAAATACAACATGGTACTAATTCCTCAGAAGTGTGCATTCGAGGTTACCTCCGGAAAACTCCTGGGACACGTCGTCATCAAAAGAGGCATCAAAATTGATCCTACCAAAATCAAAGCTCTTCAACAAATGCCTTGGCCTAAGAACGAGAAGGAGATTCGAGCATTTATCGCTCATGTCCAATACAAAAGCCGCTTCATTGCCAAACTCACTATGATTTGTGAACCAATCTTCAAGAAGCTTCGCGCCTCCGATCACACCGATTGGGACGACGACTGTCAAAAGGCCTTCGACAGGATAAAGGAAATCACATCCAAACCTCTTGTCCTCATGCCACCTCAACAAGGAATTCCCTTACTGTGGACACGGAGGGCCCACGAGGTCACTTGGGATAACAAGCGTTTGCATTTGTGGAGTCACCGCCAATTTATTGTGGAAAATTGGAAACCGTTCGAATACTTCGCGTCATGTCAAGACACAAAGTAATGACATAGACACTAAGCACTCGTTACCCTTAGCATTCTATGTCTACAATGACTCTTGTGGATGCCAATGAACACGGATGTTCTAAGAGATCTGGAGTAAGGGGTGAGGGTACGTATTAGGAAGCTCTTTTGATCGAACACCTAATCCCTCCCACCTCGATAGCGGCCTCTACTAATGATTAGGGAAAATCATCTATACTTGATATATTGTCGATTATATGCATACAACGCAACATCCAACAAATTAATCCTAGCATGTGAAGATTAACTAAGTCGGTGAACATGTAGTTGGTCGGTTTGCTTTTAGCTTAGATTTCGGTTACTTGTCGTTAGGAGTACCTAGACCAAAACAATATTTATAATCTTCACAAACAACTCTACTATTAGTAAAGAGGCAATTAAAGGTCGGATCCCAAGGGACGGGTATTGATGTAGGATTTTCGATTGCAAGTAGTGGTGTCTAGGGGTGTCACAATTTGGGTTGAGATAAGAAGATCACTAAACTAAATAACAATAAAACTAAACAAGCAAGATGATTAAAAAGAGGTGTAAACAATTGATTAAAAGCACTAGGGTGTCATGGGTTCATAGGGGATTCATGGGAATTGATCATACAAACATATTCTCAAATTATAAGTAAGCAATTATTGTTGTGATAGGATCGAGGTTGTTTATATCTTACAATCCTAGGAAGGTTTGGGTCCCGGAGCCGAATCGATTAGATTGTACAACACCTACAAGTCGACTTAATCCTCCCTACTCAACTATATGCATGGGCTAATGAGACTCGAGTTGCTTTATGTCTTACAAGTCTCATTGAAAAGGTAAGTAATGGATAAAAAATGCAAGGATTCATAGGCTCGCATTTTATCAAACATAACACGTACATAAGTTGAGATCACAACAAGCAAGCAAATAAATTATGTGAACATATTAGATTAAGCATGAATCATCCTCCATGTTGGTTTCCCCTGATTTCTCATTCACCCTAGTTAAGGAAACTACTCACTCATTATCAAGTTTAACATGTTAACAAGGTTGTCAATCATATCAACAAAGCAAAACATGATGAATAAGTAAAGATTATTAACAATAATTAAAAAGGGATTAAGAGAATTATACCTAATGATGATTCCAAAATAATAAGCAAAGAATAATAGAAGTACTTGATGGATGATTGGAAGGTTGCCAATCCTCCAAATAAACCCAAATAATCTTCAATTACCCCAAATAAAGGATGAACAATAGAGAAATTATGGAAATGAGATTTATATTAATACTTGATTAAAAGTTGATTACAAGATTAAAGAGAGATTAGAATAATATAGACTACACTAAAGATTGATAAGAAGAACATCATAATCTAATTAGTATAATGGGGTATTTATAATGGGGATTAGGTGCACAAATTAGGGTTACTAAGGGCTTAAATGACGATTAAGTCCTTAAGAAAAGTTGAGGAAATGCTCCTCTCGAAGAAATATGTGAGTCTCCTTTTTGCTAGTCTTTCGAAAATATGCGCATCCCGAGTAGAACAAGAAGAAGTCGGGCTGCACTGGAGAAAAATCCGAACGTCCAAAAGGTCGGGACGAGCGAATTGTCCAAGCGGTGGACGAGCGGCCAGGCAGGTGGGACGCTCAGATTCCAGTCCAGTGAGCTTTTTCTTCTTTTCTTCTTTCCTTCTTCCAACAATCCTCCGGGATCCTGTTGGAGATACAAGGATCTTCTTCATCATTGCCCATCTACTACATTATTTACAAAGGTCTTCTAGTCTTGTCTTCACTTTGATGCTTGGTCATTAGATTCGATCAATTTAGCTCTATTTTGCCATAAAAATGCAAGGTTTGCACTCCTCTCCTACTAAGGAAACAAAACCTCAAAGGATATGGATAACAAAGGACTAAAGATAGTAAATGACCCAAATATGCACTAAAAAGCATAGGAACGAGGCTAATTTAGGGACTAAATATGCTCAAATATTGGTCACATCAAATATCCCCAAACCGAACCTTTGCTCGTCCCGAGTAAAGAGGTGACAAAACTAGGACCATTATTTAAACTAACCTACTAATATAGCCTATATGAGACTATTAGCGGGTCTCACTCTGCCCCTTCAACTCACAACAAGACAACCATGAGGTAGGATGTCTTCTTGCAAGGCAAGGTAGGTCTTGCAAAAATGGCGACACATCCAATAATTAAAGCACACAAAATCAAGTAATGGATGCATCTACAAAAGGAATAGCCACTTTCCTCATCTAAGTGGTGTAATTTATCTAAAGGGGAAGCAATTCAAGGGTACACAATCCTTCATAGATATGGTTTCTTCAAACTACTAAGCCTAGAAGGATACCAATAAATCACCTCCAAGTTGTGTCAAGCTAGGGTACCTTTGTCCTCAATCGTTAAATGCTTTTGTCAATAATAGACTCCCTATGGTGTTAGAAACACTGGAGGATCGTGGAATTCCCCCTCTTGCCTAGACAGGAAGAATGGCCGTCCCCTCTCTGCCATGCACAAAAATGGATATGATGGATAAAGGGATCAATAGAATTTGAGTTTTATTTGGGAGTTTGTTTTTGTTGTTGTTTTTCCCCCCAATTTATTGTGGCATTAACATTTTGAGAACATTTCTTTTTGCCATTTCTTTGATGTTTGGTTTTCAATGCTTGACAACTTTCAACTTTTTGCATTTTCTTTTGAACATTTTCAAAGTCACCCCAATTAGTAACGAGGGTGCCTTATATTTGAAGCATAGGAGTTTTTATTTTTGCTACTCCCCTTTTCTTTTGATGCAATTTGCAAACTTTTTAACTTTCAATTTCATTTATTGAACTCAAATTTTTGAACAATTTTTGTGCCCATTCCCTTTGATGACAAAATGTGGTAGAACATGGATGATGGTTGCATGGTTTCAAGGGTCACCTTGGAATAAACGGTAGCCAAGGAGTTATCACACCACAAGGTACTCTTGACTAGGCCTTAATCCATGGGTCAAAGGATACTAGCATGACACATCCTAGGGTGTTTTACAAGTATTCTAACAATCAAAGTCTTAAGAAGAAAAAGCATCTACTAGGGCCTATGTACACTTGTCAACCTTCCCAAATAGACGGTTTCGCAAAATTTTTCTAACATGCAAACTATATGCCATGATGTAACTAACATTTATACATCCTAATGCATATGCTTCTACCAACTAATATGCCAAATAATCTAAATGCAATCCTAAATTCACATTGTTTATACCGCATCAATCAAAATAAAGCCACATAGTCATTAACATAAAGAGGAAAAAGGATATTGGAAAGATCATACCATGCGGTCTTCAATATCCTCATGTCTCGGATGTGGCGTAGTCGATCAATGTGAGAAAGGATGAACAAACACAATATATACATAACAATATATATACAAGACTACACTACAGAGGGAAATGAACTTGTTTTTGGATTTTCAATTTTTCAATTTTTTTTTGTTTTTTCGAAATTTTTTTGATTTTTTTGGATTTTGTATAAAAGTCAAGTTAGAATTTCTCATCCCCACACTAGTATGGGCATTGTCCTCAATGCCCAATACGATAGAAAATTATGCAATGAAAATGCATGATTTTTAAACTAAATGCAAACTACACTAAACTACACTACATGATGCATGTGTTATTGTTATGGCGGAGAGCATAATTTAGATTAGCTCCCATTGCATATGCATGGACTTCCCCAAACCAAAATAGACATTATTTCTAAGGTCAAGAATTTCGGGGGAGTTCATGCACATATAATGCAATGCATGAAACTAAAAATTGTCAGTTTTGATTTTTCAAGTCGGGAACAATAAAAATGAACACCTTAATTATGCCAAGGTGCTAGTCCTCCAATGTTGCTAGGACTCCTCAAAATGATCAAGATAAAATAAAAACAGGAGAAGTAGACAAACCATAAAGGAGGTGTAAGAATGTAGGAGCCTCCAAAAGTTTGCTAGCCCTCACCCATCGTATCATCATTATCATCATCTTCCTCGCTTGAGGCATCATCAACCTCCATAGATGTAGAATCATGTCCACTCTCACTTTCACTTTCTTGTTCTTCCTCACTTTCCTCTTCTTATTGAACTTCTTCTTCTTCTCCTTCTTGGTCACCACTCTCATCAACAACCATTTCCTCTCCACCCGGTCTACCACCACTACAAGTGCTAGGAATGAATACTTCCCTATCCGCCCAACTAGGCAAAGGATAAGATGGATCAAGAAGTCCTTGCCTAGCTAGATGTAGAAGGGGCGGATATTGGGCCTTGTAAGCATCAACTCTATCATTGTAAGCTTGTTTATGCATTTCCCTCATGAGTAGAGTCAAGTAATCATTTCCCGCCTTGGCATCTTTGGGGTTGAACTCGTGGTACTCAAATGGGTAAGGTGGGGTGATAATGGAGGAGGAGGCCTCGCCAATTTCATCCCCTTGGTGTTGAATGATGTACTCGGTCTCTTCGGAGAGTGGGAGAAGGTAGTTCGGTCGATGAACATTCAATCGGCAAATTTTGCTAGGCAAAGTGAAGGATCTAGCTTAATTTGTCAACCACCCAAACTTGTTGTCAAGAGTATTGTTCTTGACCCACTTAAACTTTAGAATCATGGTGGGCAAATCGATAAGATGGCCACCTTTTACCGGTGCATAAGTGTTGTTCTTGTTAAAATCCCAGTTAAAATGCTTAGCCAAATAGGTAACTAGTCCTCCATTGGCAATAAAGGCCGTGCCTTTTTTGCCACAATCAACATTAAGCCATCGATCAACCAAAAGTCGTAAAGCATTGTATATCTTGGTAAATTCTCTCCCAATGTTCAAAGCCGACTCAAGAAGGATAAAATCGAGTTTGGTAAGATGATTTGTGCCATTTCTACCTATCAAAGTATTCCCAATGACCTTATGCCATACTCTAACGCCCGGATGGTGGACTAAGAGAGCACGACAATCATGAAAACGTGTGAATTTCCTTCCGGAAATTGCCATCCAAAGAGGAGCGGGGTCATTTTTGGTAGGAATCTTTGTCAATTTTGCACTATCACTAAGGCCAAATATCTTACCCAATTCGTCATAAGATAAGCATCTATCAACATTTTCAAGACGAAAAACAATAATGGTTCGTGTCTCCACCTTCGTGACTTTCAAAGAGCTCAAAAACTCTAAGGCGAGGGAGGGGTATGTCAATTCTTGCATTGTAAACAGTTTACTTAACCCCATAGACTCGAAAAAGGTTTTAGTTTCTCAAGAACACCCAACTTTGACAATGCATCTTCACAAATAAACTTAGTAGGCATGATGGTTTTCTTAGCAAAGATAATGAATTTCTCCCTATGGGAGTCGGAAGTGAAAATTACCTCCGGATAATCGGATAATTGTTCAATGACCGTAGTTGAAGCAGTAGCTTCCATAGGGGGATTTTGTTCTTAAACCTCCAACCTTGCCTCATGGACTACCAATGCCTTTGAGACTTGTTTTGCTTGAAGAGCTAATTGCCTTTTGGAAAGTGTCTTCTTTTGGGGTGCCTTGTTTCCACCTTTTGTTCTTGCCATTCTCCTTTGCTTAATTTCACCAATGAAAGATTGAAATCTTTGATTTCTAGTAATGCTCAACTCAATTTAGGATGAATGAATGTTGCTTTGTATCCTAAAAATCGACTCAAAACTTGAAGATTTTGGTGTTTGAATCACTTATTGTTGCAAAAGGAGTGATTAATTTTTGTTGTGAGAATGTTTGGATTTTATTTGGTTGAATTTGGTTGAGGGAATTTGTTTTTGTTGATGGAGTGGATGAGGGTTTTGGGGTATTGGGGTTTTGGGATTTTGGGTAGTGTTTGTATTTTGAAGAAATGAGAATGAATGGGAGAGGAGGGTTTAAAAAGACTCGTTAGTTTTGAATCTGCAGAGGGAGACGAGCGGACCAGGGGTGGGGACGCTCGGATTCTTCAAAAAATGGTTCAGAAAAAGACGCCATGGGATGAGCGGACCGCAGGAAAGACGAGATGATTCCTTGATCTGGGATGAGCGACTTTTGCTTAGGATGCTCAGATTCCTTTCCAGGGAGACATCCCAGAATTTGGCAGCAAAAATACGAGCGTCTTTCTTGATGGACGACCGTCCAGACCGAGACGAGCGTCTTTCTGGCTGGGACGCTCGGATTAACAGTCAGACCCAATTTTTAATTTCTGCAGCTTTACCAGACGAGCGTTTGATGGCTTGGACGCTCGGATTTCTTAAGGACAAGCGGATTATCCCTCAGGCCGCTCGGATTCTTCCTTGACCACACGGATTCAGGTCCATCCGTGGGCGCTTCGTAACCTGTATCATTTCATTCTTCAATTCTTATGTTCTTCATTGTAGGGGCACTACAAAGGCATGAATAGCCTAGGTAATTGCTATCCCAACACTAAGTCAAAGCACTACACATCAATAAATTCATAAGTCCCTCCCTCACTTCTCTCAAAATGATGAATATCTTGATTAAGGCACAACAATGTAAATCCAAAAATGACAAAAATGCAATAGAATAATTGAAATGCAAGTTAGGGAGTTAGAATATTTATAAATGCTGGTTTAGGGAGGACTCCACCAAACTCTCATCCAATGTGAGATGTCAAGGAGGCATGTTCATAGTGTTATTGATGTTACACAATACCTTGAAGAAGTAGTCGAAAGCTTGCTCATTATCATGATAAAGATCCTCAATAGATCTTTGCACTTATTGTTCTCCATGATGGTCTTGGGTCATAGCATTACCAATATAGGGATTGAATATCCCGTCAAACTCATCATCCCAAAGACCTCATACTTCGTCTACTTTCTCACTAAAAAAGTCTTGAGTTGATAAAGACAACTCTCCTTCTTTCTTGTCTTGGCCAATGAGGCCTTTCTCTTCACTTGTCATGGGCGAGCTTTCCAAGCTCTCATTGTTGCAATTTCCTTGCTCTTTTGGTGGGGCATCATCCACTTTCTTTCTCCATTGAAATTCCAAATTCTTCCTATCATCCTTCCGGCTATAGTGATCAACCATAAAACATGGCCCATGCAATCGGGGAGCTCTCATGGTCTTGTCAAGATTGAAAGTAATGGTTTCATCTCCCACTTCAAGGATGATCTCTCCATGCTTCACATCGATCACCGCTCCCGCGGTGTGCAAGAAAGGACTTCCTAAGATAATAGGAATGTTGGAGTCTTCTTCCATGTCAACAATAACGAAATCCACCGGGATGAAGAATTTTCCAATTCTCACGGGAACATCTTCCCATACCCCTAAAGGTGTCTTTGTTGATCTATCCGCCATTTAAAGCGTGATGTTGGTGAATTTGAGTTATCCCATTCCTAGCCTCTTGCTAACCGAATATGGCATGACACTAACACTTGTCCCAAGGTCACATAAAGCTTTGTTGAGATTGTAGTGTCACCAATAGTGCATGGAATGGAGAAGCTTCCCGGATCCTTGAGCTTTGGAGGTGAACTCCCTTGAAGGATGGCACTACTCACCGTAGTGAAGGAAATAGTCTCAAGCTTCCGGATTAATTTCTTCTTTGTAAGGATGTCCTTCATGTACTTTGCATAGGCCGGAACGTGATTGATCAATTCCGTGAAAGGAATCGAGACTTCTAAATTCTTCACAATTTCCATTAATTTTCCAAGTTGGTCATCAAACATAGGCTTCGCTTGACGACTCGGGAATGGAAGTCTAATCACAATGGGCTCCTTCTCTTTGTCCTTTTCTTCATTTTTCTTTGAAACTTCTTGATTGGTGGGTTCTTCTTCCCTAGAGTTTTGCACAACTCTTTCCTTGTCACTAGCCTCCACAACTTCATCCTCAACTTGCTTCTTTGGCCCTTCATATCTTGTAACACTCCTCAAGTGGATGGCACTAACCGTTTCATGTCTTGGGGGATTACTTTAAGGTGGTTATTGCCCCTTTTGTCTTTGAGACCTTGAAGATGCTAGTTGGGTCATTTGGGTTTCCAACATTTTTGTGTGAGCTAGGATGTTGTTGATGGTAATGTCTTTTGCTTGGCTATCTTTTTGCATTTGAGTGAAAAATTCTTTTTGATTCTTTTGCATTTGGCGGACCGCTTTTTGAACATCAAAACCTTGGTCATTTTGTTTATTGTATGGAGTTTGATTTTGGTAACCTTGGTTTTGGTTGTAAAAGGGTCTTTGATTTTGGTTTCTCATTGGGGGTGGGGTGTATGTTGGTTGAGGTATTTGAACATTTTGTCTTTTATATGAGAGAGTTGGATGGAATTTGGTGTTTTCATTTTAGTAGTTGGAATAAGGGGTACCACTTTTGTATGCTTGAAAAGCATTCACTTGCTCACTTGTTCCCCTACATTCACTTTGGTCATGTCCCAAATTTCCACAATTCTCACATAATCCATTTGGAATCGATAAAGATGCTACCATGGCATTAACATGTTGCTTTGGTGATTTTGAGGCTTCTTAAAGCTTAGCCATAGCCTTTTCAAACTTCATGTTGATGGTATCAATATGAGCACTAAGTTGAGCACCCAATTGAGTAATAGAGTCTATTTCATACTTTTCTCCTTTAGTAGCTTTACGAGGTCTACTATATTGTGAATTATGGACCGCCATTTCCTCAATCTTGTTCCAAGTTTGATTATCGTCAACTTCGGTGAACATACCGTTTGATCCCATGTTGAGAATGTTTCGGGAGTCTTCATAAAGACCATTCCAAAATTTTTGTACCAAGAACCACTCGCTAAGGCCATGATGAGGACATGAGCGACAAGTTCCTTTGAATCGTTCCCAAGCTTCATACAAAGATTCTTCGTCCCTTTGCTTAAAACCCGTGATTTGGGCTCTTAGCATGTTAGTCTTTTCCGGAGGGTAGAACTTTTTGTAGAAAGCTAGAGCCAACTTCTTCCAAGAGTCAATTCCAAGAGTAGCCTTATCAGGGCTCTTCTACCATTGTTTCGCGGTACGAATTAAAGAAAAAGGAAATAAGACCCATCGAATTTGGTCTTGAGTCACTCCGGTTTGTGAAATCGCATCACAATAGTCACAAAAAGTCTCCATGTGAGAATGAGGGTCTTCACTAGGCATCCCCCCAAATTGGCTTCTTTCGACTAATTGGATAAATGCGGATTTTGCAATAAAATTTCCGGTTAAGTGTTGTGGTGTGGGACTACCATTGGGTAGGTTCTCCTCGGTTGGTACGGAATGTGATGAACCTTAGGCATTGTGGGTTGATTGTGTGATTGATTTTGTGTTGGGTTCTCCTCACCTTCTCTTGCAAAAGGGTTGATGAACTTAATAGTATTTGAATGAATATCTACAACCTCACCAATACCTCTCAAAGTATTTCTAGCAAGTCTTCTATTGGTTGTCAAAGTCCTTTCAATTTCGTGATCAATGGGGAACAAGTTACCTTGTGATCTTCTAGACATGCAAAATATCAAATAACTCGAAAACAATTAGAACAAACCTTGAAGAGTTTTAATTCCCCAAGGCAAAGAAAGACACAACTAATAACAATCAAAGAAAATCAAATCAAGTTAACACCGTCCCCGGCAACGGCGCCATTTTTGGTCGGTCCGCTTTGATCTTAGATTTCGGTTACTTGTCGTTAGGAGTACCTAGACCAAAACAATATTTATAATCTTCACAAACAACTCTACTATTAGTAAAGAGGCAATTAAAGGTCGGATCCCAAGGGACGGGTATTGATGTAGGATTTTCAATTGCAAGTAGTGGTGTCTAGGGGTGTCACAATTTGGGTTGAGATAAGAAGATCACTAAACTAAATAACAATAAAAGTAAACAAGCAAGATGATTAAAAAGAGGTGTATTATTATATGAATGGATAATGAAGAAAAATAAAGAAATCGGAATAAAAAAGACGAATCAAAGAAGAACAAAGGAAGTAGAAGAAAAGTAGAAACAGCGGGAACCTCAGGAAGAGGCGCAGCAGATACTGCGTTTCTTCTCGACGTCTGCCCTCTATTAATCCCAAAGAAAGGGTTTAATAAAAGGTTTTATAAATCGGTTTTAAATATGTTTTCAACGTAAATCTTACAATAATTTATACAATAAAAAGGTACAATAATAAAACATGGGATTTACACCCTCAGACTTGCATGTTTGACGAAACGAGATTGACTAAGTTAACGATTAGTGATTGCTCGACTCGAATGTACGACGAAAGTGCCCTCTTAAGAGGAATTAAGCTAAATTGATTAAGTTGATTGAGTGGAGTTGGTCAAATTGGTCGGTCATGCAAAACGAGGCTGGTAGTCAGAAGGATCCGAGCCTACGTGGTCGAAATTTCAAGCACGTAGATGCCAATAAGCAAAGAGCACGGTCTTAGAATGCAAAGGGAGAAGAGAAGGGCGGACACTCGCGTGAGAAATATGAGGAACGAAGCTCCCTATTTATACTAATGACACGGAGGAATTAGAGTTACGGTAAATCTTTGGAAACAAATATCGAAAAGGTCTTAAAATACGCAGAAAGGAGCTGGGGAAGAGGCGCAACAGCCACTGCGGCTCTTGGAAGAGGCGCAGCAGGTGCTGCGTCCTTTCCCCAGGAGTTTCCTCCTGCGGAAGAAAGATTTTCCGCGTTTCTGTTATGGAATTGCGGTAGATCTCAACTTCCTTATTGTTTAAAATATAATTTCGGTATATATTTTGCCACAAGATTTAAAGATTGAAATATGGAATAGAAATATCCGGAACATTCCAGAACATTTTGACTTGGCATTTTAGACGGTTTATTAGAAAATGAAGACGGTTTTTGACCCGGACTCCAAATGAACTCTAATTACTATCAAAACGACCGTAACGGCGCGTATATGACGACCAAGGGGTAGACACAAGTATTTGAGTTATCACTTGATGATAAACTTACGAATTGTCATAAATCATTCCGTGTACCAAACATGCGGCCCAATCATCACCGGGTGGCTTGCAGGAGGTGCAGAAACGAGGTATCTACAGAGCCCCCACTTTGACTGAGGCTTGGACAAGGCGAAAGTCGAAGTATAGCCATCAGGTCAATCGAAGATTACAACCTGACGACTATAGCGACGTGAGGTGGCTCAAGGGGTCTGAAACAAGAACCTGTCGTCGGGAATATTTTAGAGTCTGTCGACTTCCGGTGGTAAAATCAGAAAAAGCCAAAGATCACATGCGACACCTAGCAGAAACATTCAGCACCCTGAGGGAATACAAAATGAAGCTAAATCCATCTAAATATACCTTCAGGGTATCCTCTAGCAAATTCTTAAGCTACCTTGTAACTCAAAGAGGGATAGAACCTAGCATCGAGCAGATCAAAGCCGTCTTACAACTAGAGTCACTTGAAAAGCCTAAAGATGTTCAAAGACTAGCTGGAAAGGTAGCAGCCTTAAGCAGGTTCATCTCAAGATCTTCAGATAAGTGCAGGCTGTTTTACGACATACTAAGAAAGAGTCAGAAGTTTGAGTGGACTGCGGATCACGAGCAAGCTTTTAGAGAACTGAAACACTACCTCAGTAGCCCACCACTGCTGTCGAAGCTGGAACCAGGAGAACCACTATTCATATACCTGGCCGTCACAGAGGTGGCAGTGAGCGCTGTTCTGGTCAGAGAGCAAGAAAAGGAGCAGAAGCCAGTATACTACGTAAGCAAGTCTCTGCTGCCGGCAGAGACCAGGTACACATCTCTTGAAAAATTAGTACTAGCACAGGTAGTAGCATCTCGCAAGCTGCGCCCCTATTTTGAGTCCCACACCATACATGTTGTGACCAACTACTCGCTGAAATCTATCATGAGGAAGCCTGAACTATCAGGCAGAATGTCGAAGTGGTCAGACTTCAGCCCAGCCATCGAAAACCTGGCAGATGAGGAAATCCTCACCTTAGAGGGGAACAAGGAGGCAGAGGTCTGGCAGATGCATATTGACGGAGCCTCCAACCAAATGGGGGCAGGAGTAAGGTTAATTTTACGGTCACCACGGGGAGACCTTATAGCAGAAGCGGTGAGATGTGAATTCAAGGCAACCAACAATTAAACAGAGTACGAGGCCTTGATATTAGGAATGAAGCTAGCTCTGGAGTTAGGAGTCAGGCACCTGCGAATATACAGTGACTCTCTATTAATAGTCAATCACGTGAATGATGAGTTTATAGCCAAAGATTCGAAAATGATTGCATACTTAAAAGTAGCGAAGGAGTTAAAACAGAAATTCGAAACTTGCAAGCTTAAGTAGATCCCCAGAGATCAGAACGTGGAAGCAGATGCCTTAGCAACTCTGGAGGCAACATTCAAACCAACAAAACTATCCAGCATCCCCATACCACACATGCTAGAACCTTCTATCCAGAAGGCAGATGAAATAGACAAAGGGGAACTGGAGGATCCACGGAACGAAGAAGGAGTCCAGGCAGCTACAGAGGTAGGTGAGGACTCTCAACCAGCCAAACAGGCAGACGACTGGGATTGGCGCACACCCTACCTAGACTGGCTGCATCATAGCAAGCTACCAGATGACAAGAAGTAAGTAAGGGCTTTTAGAGTGAAGGCCTCCAGGTTCATACTTATTGACGATATACTATTCAGGAAATCACTGACTGGCCCCTACTTACGGTGCCTGGACAAGGAAGAGGCGCAGACTGTGTTACATGCTTTCCATAGTGGCGAATGTGGAAACCATGCAGTGGGCAGGAGTCTTGCAAATAAAACCCTCGGGCAGGGATACTTTTGGCCCACAATGAAGGCAGATGCAGCAGAATATGCACGCAAGTGTGACGCCTGCCAGCGCTCAGTACCAATGATCCATCAGCCGGCAGAACCCTTGCACCCTATCATTTCTCCATGGCCATTCATGGCATGGGACATGGATATAGTAGGACCTCTGCCAAGAGCCACAGGAAACAGGACATGGATGATGGCAATGACAGATTACTTCTCAAAGTGGATAGAGGCAGAAGCATTCACAGAAGTAAAGGACAAACAAGTCATTTCGTTTATAAAACGAAACATCATTTGCAGGTTTGGTATCCCATCAGAAATCATATGTGACAATGGCTCACAATTCATCTCCAACGACACCGAGGGATACTGTGCCAGGTGGAACATCACCCTAAAAAGTCAGCACCCAAGACTCCAAAGTCCAACGGGTAAGTTAAGGCCAGCAACAAAATCATCATGGACAATCTGAGAAGGAGGTTACAGGAGTTAGGAGGAAAGTGGGCAGATGAATTGCCACTGGTATTGTGGTCAGATAGAACAACGCCAAAGATAGCAACAGGTCAAACACCCTTCAGCCTGGTGTTTGGCGCAGAAGCAGTCATTCCATTAGAGGTTCTACTTCCCACTCACATGTATGGATGTATGACAGGGGAACTGAACAATGCAGAGATGGTCAGAAGCCTGGACACAGTTGACGAGCTGCGAGCAAGCGCAAAAATACATCTGGCTGCCTACAAGTAGTCAGTGGCCATAAGTTACAACAAGAATCTGAAAGTCAGGCTCCTGGAGGTAGGAGACCTGGTTCTTCGAGAGTTGTTTCAAAACACTAAGAATCGAAAGGCAGGCAAATTCGCCTACAAATGGAAAGGGCCATACCAGGTAGAAGGAGTTGTTGGCCATGGTGCATACAGACTGATGACTATGGACGGTCAAATCATATAACGCCCATGGAACATACTTCACCTAAAGAGATATTACTTTTAATAATAAGTAGATTTTAGCCTTCAGGATGATGTACTATGAAAAGCCAAATTATTTTGAAATTAAAATAAAAATCCGGTAGTAGGCATACTGCCAATTTCACTCTTATTTCTGGTGTCTCTGACTAATTTAAGATTTTAAACTGCTATTAGATGGTGTGGTCTGGCAGCGTCCTGGGACCACAATTTCTCTGGCATCCCATGAGATGGCGTCAGGTACTTCACATCATTCTAATAGATTTTCCTATTTTTAAGCTTCTCTAGGTACATCACTCTGAATCCTAGTGTCTATGGTACGTTGAAAGGGTATCTAGCAGGACTGTCAACTGCCAACGCGGGGTGACAAGGCACATGACACTCCAACATGCCTAACCTATTTTCTCCACAAGGAGATCCCTCACCAGGCAGACTGTGGAACATACGAAAGGGAGCCTGGTTGACAGCTAAACATTCTTACCCAGCTACCCCTGATACCACCCCCTGGACGTAGCTCGCACTAATCACAATTAATCAGGGCCCCAGCATGCATGCACATACATGGAACGTAGGGATCTCGGCGCTACCAGAATCCTGCAGCGTCCCATTGGTCCTAGAATGACGATAAACTTGCCTAAATTACGCCCCTGTTGGCTTTAAACGTGATGAACACACCTTGCGTCATGAACAAGGTTAAGTAGTCCAAAACTGCGGCATACGCCTAAATCAGCCATCAGGCTGACACGGCAGCTAGCTTAGTCTGGATCAACCTCTTCAGGCTGACCAGACTGGTCTAAATTAGCCTCTCAGGTTGACACGGCCACTCCTCCTTACATTGCGGCATATGCCTAAATCGGCCATCAGGCTGAAACGGCAGCTAGCGGAGTCGAAACGTCAACCTCTTCAGGATGACAGGACTCACCTAAATCAGCCAGAAGGCTGACATGGCAACTTCCTAAACTAAGGAATCCTAACAAACAAGCACACAGGATATAAACTAAAACCTTGCCAAACTACGACAAGGGATATTCCCAAAATATGGCCAAAGTACGGCCCCTGAGTTTAACCGCCACCTTGGTGGAACAACCAAAAAGAGTTTAAAAAACTTACAAGCCTGCCACCTCTGGGCCAGACTACCAAAAAAGTCCATTAACATAAAAAAATACTTAATTATCGGTCAATTAATGACCTCCACTTCTGGCACCTCCTCTGCCTGCTGACCCTCTGTTTCAGGTACCGCACCAGCTTGCACACCCTCAGCTGCCATAGCATCCAGACCTCCGTCAGCAGCATCTTGGGGCATTCCAGCATCTCCACCAGCAGCTTGCTCAGCCAGCGCAGGAGAATTCACCTCCCCAACTTCAGGCATCAATGTACTCAAATCAGGTTGGGTGGGGTAGAGCATCTCCAGCTGTCTCTCTTCCTCCTCTATAGATTGCTGGGTGGGAGCCTCCTCAAGAGCAGCACGCATCCCGCTGATATTTCCCCGCCAGGTAGCATAGGCGACAACATTGGTGGCCAGGGAGATCAGCTCACTGATCTTCTCATCAGAACACTTGAGGGAGTCGAGAGAAGGTCCGCACACCTCCCGAGTGCGGGCGGTGATCGCCTCCTTCCTTGACTTCTTCTTGGCGACAGCAAGCTCAGCCTTCAATTCCACCACGCGCTCCTTCAGATCAGATCGTTGCTGTGCCAAGTAGGCAACTGTCCTCTTCAACTTTTGGTTTTTAGCGTTGGTGGCACGACTGGTGGTCTGCACTATGTTGATCATCATCCTATTGTAAAGAGCAGACTGCAGGGTCTGGGGCAAGAAAAGTCAGAAGTCGGCAAGAGAAATCAAAGTTTAAAATTTGGAACAGGTAGAAGATGAAGATTGCTCACCATGAAGGCATTGTGCACATCGTTTTCAGCCATCTCCTCTGGAGAGAATTCTGAGAAAGCCTCTTTCAGAGGAAGGAAAAGTAGCTGGTCGATCTCTGGCCAGTACGGCACCTTATCAACATTCCCAAAACCTTATGGGAAGTGAGTAATAGTGCCTCCACTAGCTGAGGCACGAGGACTGGTAGGAGGAGTAGGGGGATGGTGAGACAATGGGTCAACCTCCAAGGGCTCAGGTCCAGCAGAACCGGAATGCGTAGGAGGAGTCTAGAAGGAGGCATCAGAAGCACTCCTCTTGGAGGCAGATGCCACGTCAGGACTGGCAGAAGATCTCTTTCTTTTTGCGCTTTGGAGGATGATTTCTAAAGCATCAGCTTTTGAACCTGCAAGCAGATATAATCTCAGGCGTCAAGGCAATTAAAGCGTTAGTAAAAGCTGCTTGCAAACTGAAAATTGTAGGAAGCTTACCAGAAGACATACTGTGAGTTGACTGAAGAGGGTTGGAGGAGGAAGTAGGTGAGAAACCAGGAAGAAGGTCAGGGAAGTTTCTCTCGGGTTCAGAGATGCAGAACAACTTGCTGCAGGCAGGGATCTTGGCACCAATGCGAGTCAGGTCACAAGGGCCTGCACGAGGACGATGAAGTAAGATAGTAAGCAACGAGATAAATAAATCAGGTGACAGGGAGGCTACTTACTCGAAGTTATGACCCATTTCTCGAAGATGTAATCAGCAGGCGGCTGGATGGAGTCCTTCCTCAAAAAGAAGAAGTCCTCAAACCATTTCTCATCTTAGGATTTGGATACATGCCTAAAGGGAGCCTCTCCACGGCCCCGGAGTGAGAATTGGCCCCTACCCAGGGACCTCATGTTGTACATATAGGCCAGATCGCCCATGGAGATGGAATTACCTGTGTTTTAACCAGCAGCCAAGAAGTAAAGGAGAACCCTCCATACAGTGGCAGAGATTTGTCCTATGGCAAAATTATTCGTAAAGATGAAGTCTTGGATGAGTTTGGGAAAAGGGAAATAAAGGCCGTATCTAAACGGGTACAGATAAAAACAAACCCATCCAGGACGAAGGGCATCAGCTTTCTGACCCGGCTCAGGGATGACGATATCCACCCCATCACGAAGACCAAGCAAGCCCTTGATCATGGGAATGTCAGCGGGATTCAAGACGGAGTCACAGTCGTGGGGGGTAAGTGAAGAGTCCCCGAGAAGGAAAGACTGGGTCAGGGTTGCGGTCAGTAGGAGCGGAAGTCGATGACGATTGTCGGGTTTTGCCCATGGTGAAGAAAGAGAAAATGGAAATTAAGAAGAAAAAGGGGAAGAATACCTGGTGGAAGAGACGATGGAGAGTGGAACAGTGGAGCCGGGGAGGTGAGAGAAGAGGAAGGTTAAGGGTTTAGAGAGAGGGAGAGTTTTTGGAAATGATTTAAGATTAATGGAAGTGAAAGGTGGAGGTTGAGATTATAAAGGAAGAGAGAGGGAGTAGGGTGCGAGAAAAGAGGAGGTGGGTGGCTGAAATGATGGGGTTGCATGAAAAGGAGTGTAAATGACGGCTTAGGGTTTTAGCATTCGATTACGTAAAATTCCTTGCGCGACACCTCGAAGCGTACTTCACAAGAAATTTGGGGCAAACTGTTTGGGCCAAAAATCATATAATAGGGAAAGGCCCACTTAATAAATAAATGGATCTAATGAGAAGGAGGGAAGCCCACGGTTGGAATAAAGCACGAAGAAGGGGAATGGGCCGGCATGCACGCAGGAGGAGACTGGAGCCCATTGAAGGAGGCGTCTCGAATTAGGAAAGGGGGAGTTAGGGAGAAGTCAGGGAGATCAGGGACAATTGAGGGAGACGACCAAACATGGAAAGAGTTATTATGGAAGTTATATTCCCTTTCCATAATCAAGGTAGGACATGCCTAGGGTTCTTACCCTATAAATAGCCGAGGAAGCAATCAACAGAAGGACATTCATTCACACATCCACATTCTCATCAAGATATCAACTCATTCACATACACATGCCTACATTCATACAGGATCTTACGAGCTCGATACCTCGTGCTAGCGAGAAAAGAATTACGTTTCAATTGTAATCATCCTCCCATTTAAGCATAGTATAATATTTGGCAGGGTACCGTCCCTCTCGCGGTTGTTCCCACATTGGTTTTTCCGCGTCACCAAATCTTACGTGTTAATTTATATTTCGTACTTTATTTCCTTATTTAAACATCATCATACAAACAATCATTCAATTAACCAACGAGTAAGACCACATTGACCCGAATCGATAAATTCGGTAAAAAATACCTAAACACTACGTAAGGAAGCTCGCCAGCCATAAGAAGAGATCATACCTGAGACTTCTTTATTTGAGGGGAAATAAAACATAATATTGAAGGACAGCAGGACGTCGGTAGAAACTGCTGGGGGAAATCTGCTTGCGTCGGTCTCAAGCGAACTCCAGCAAAACTTGAGGTTGAATCTGCTTGCGTCGGTCTCAAGCGAACTCCAGATCTCGAGAATAACAATCGGATGTCATGAACTCTCGCTGGGGAAATAATTGAGGCGTGTCGAAACACCGTCACAGAAAATCCCCTCGTTGTTGCAAGCGAAGTCTTGATAAAGTACTGTGACAATTCACAGTCTACTCGGAAATACGGGTCCGGACGAGGAATAAATATCAAACGGACCAAATATACGATGTATGCTATTGAAGAAGAGGCGAACCAAAGATGGGCCCACAAATAACGAACTTATAACCAATTTTTGAAAATCGAATTGGAGGGAAGCTAAGGAAGAGGCGCAGCAAGAGCTGCGACTCTAGGAAGAGGCGCAGCACCCGCTGCGTCTTTTCCTGGGTTCATCACTGTCTGAGTAAAAACTCGACAGAACCCGTTTAATTCATTATTCAAAAAACACAAAATCTTTCAAAAATCTCTCAAATTCCGTCGACATTCCGCCAAAATTTGATCAAAAGCATGCATTAATTATGACCAATCAAGGTATGTGCCCTATTCTTGCATTAACATCCGTATTTTGCTTGATTTGAGTCGAGAAAATTAGGGTTTTCAACCCAAATAACTCGAAAAGTTGGGGCTTTTCCCCCAAATGAATTTTCCTTGTGAAATTGACATTAGAAATGGATAATTGGTATTGTAAGGAACATAACCATGTGTTCTTTTCGAATTTTCATTGAGTATTAAGCATTTGAGTAGAATTGTGACGGTTTCACAGCTATGTCGTAAATTGCTTTGAAAATGGCCTTAGGGTTGCCCATTGGCAATGAAACTTGATATTTGGAATCCTACCATCTTGTATTTTTGATTTGCGACGGCTTTTTCAGGACACTTTTCTAAAGCATAATCACCGTTATAACGAAATGCTACCGAAATTTCAACTTAAACCCATGATTAGGCTTGAACTTAGACTTGACTTGACCCATTTCCACCAAATGAGCGGTCGGGTTTCGAAAGAAAAGGCCAAAGATGGCGAGAAAAGAGCAATTTTCGGAGCTTGAAAGCTTTAAAATACCTTAACCGAGGATCTCCGTCACTCGAGGCGGCCTAATTCACTCTAATTTTGCAGGTGACGAGGCTTCTACGTCGGGGAGGGCTCCCATGGACATGGATGCTGGCTTCAACCCTTCTCTTACTTTCAAGGAGGTGCTAGAGGCGGCGTTTGCTGGGCAGGCCACCGAGGAGTAGGCTGTTGAGAAGGAGGCTCCGAGGCGGGCCAACGTCGGACGAGCGGTCACCAGCTAGCGAGGGCACCCGAGTAGGCTGAGAAATGGGATGGTCGACATCTCATTTGGGCAGCGGAGAGTCACTTGTCTCTCATCATCTTTCTTTACTCATTTATATATCGTTTTATTCTCTTTCACTTCGGGCAAAAGATAGCTTTGCGTCGAATCGATATAGGAGGCTGGTAACATGAGGTCCTTTTCTGGCTACACGACGATAATGGAGGCTTACGGGAGACTGTCGGATGAGGAGCAGGCCATCATCGAGCTTGGAGCTTTCGGAGCCCGAGTGCGAGCGTGGAGGGAGATCAAGGAAAGGAAGCTTTGGGCTAACCTATGCCTTATTCAAGCCTTCCTTGATCGTTACTGGGACATGACCTCTACCTTTCACATGCCTTTTGGCGAGGTTGGGGTCACGTTGGAGGATTACGGCATGATTTCTGGTCTGCCGAGTGGAGCGGAGGCTGTGGTGTGGCTATCGACGGCCATGAGGGTAGACTCGGCCGAGGCCAGGAGGCTGATCGGCTGGAACCTAGCAGCGAGTGCTGCTACGGTTCCCGGGTTAGTGCCGAGCTCCTACGTCAGGGATTACTTTGCTGGTAAGATCCCGACGGTAGTAACGGTAGATGGGAGAGAGGAGGCTCCTCCTCCTTGTACGGTGATACGGTCGTTTTGTACCAAAAATAAATACCTAAGTTACTACTAACAGAAGTCAGCGGTAAGTAGGGTCGATCTCCATAGGGAGGCTAAATTGCTACCTATCTGTTTAATTCGGTCTGTCAGGGTGTCACAGAAACGGGGGTTTTGATTGTTGAACTAAACTAATGAAGCTAAGGCAAGAGAGATGAATGTAAGAAATTAACAGAAAGAGAAAGAAATATGCTAGGAGTCGGTCTACCGTGGCAGCTACACTATCGGGTCAACTGAGTCGATTAAACTATTGATAAGAAGAGCTATGGTCATCACCTTTCGGTCCTTAAACCGCCCTAGGGTCTCCTAACTTAGCTTTCGCCCTAATTAGGTATTACCTATTGTAATTAAGCATGCCTTCCCTTCCAATCTTTCGATCCAGGTCGGGGTTAACTAGATAAATTGGTCTCCTGCATGCATTCATTTGACCTAATAACAATTAAATTGCCTAATACAATTCTTATCGCAAGACTAATCTAATCAAGTCAATCCTATCATATTACTACCACGGCTTCCCTAATCCTAACATACAAAGGGAATTAGCTACGCATAATGAAATAGGAAACAAGAAATAAAGGGAGAACAATAATCATAAGCATAAATTAAAGAGGAAAAGAAAGGGAAAGAAAGAAATACTGAATTAGATCCGGAAGAAAGTAACAGTAGCAAAGTATGATCCAGTTCCAGAGGAAAAAGAGAGAGTTTAAATGTCGTCCTAATCTTCCTATTTATAAGAAAATAGGATTTGTTAAACCTAATTAACGGAATTAAAGCTAAAAAGCCTAGCCCATAGCGAATCCACTCGATCGAGTGGAATAAAACCACTCGATCGAGCAAACTCAGCCAAAAACTGCTCGATCGACCATGAATAGAGCTCGATCGAGTAAATGCTATTATTGAACTGGTCGATCGAATGACTAAAGTGCTCGATCGACTGTTTATTAGACCTAAAACCACTCGATCGACTAGAAAAACAATCGATCGAGTGGAAACTAACTTCAACAGCTCATTAATCACGTTAGTTCAGCTTTGACTTGTCCTTTTAGCTCCCGAAACACCTTCACGCATCCCAAGACAACTATAATTCCCGCTCCAAATCCACTCTTTCTTCAAATGCATGCAAAACGGACGGTAAATGGCTTGACTTCACTACTTTATGGTCCATTCCTGCAATTAAGACAAAATACACCAAAGTAGCATATTCGGGGCATTTCGTAGCATAAAACCACGATAAAAGCATAGAAATACGTGCATAAAATAGGCTTATAAGACTATATAAAATGCACGTATCAAATCTCCCCAAACCAAACCTTTACTCGTCCTCGAGTAAACTAAAACGCAACTAAAGGAACGGGAAAGATAATCAGAGCTAGCTACAAATGCCACTTAAGCCAATTTAATGCAAACAAACTAACACTTATAGCTAAACAGTCAAATGCAAACGAGTTATAGGGTGTTTATAATAAAGCTGAACCGTCGACCTTGCAAGACCTTTAAAAATGGACTCTCACGGGTCACTCTTCCCTCATGAAGCAAAGGGTGAACATATATATGTAAGAGAGAAAGACAAATAGTCGCTCACCTAGACTACGACCCTCATAAACATGCATGCAACTAATATGATAAACAATTCTAGCTACCGTACATACATTCCAACCAAACAAGGTCCTGTCACAGCCGAAGGCTTACAAAAATATGGTAAGGTGAGGCAATGGGTAAGAAACGGCAAAACATTTATGGGAATGTGGAGGTATAGGTGATCAAGCTAGTACCTAAACAAAACCATATAACAACATCCATTTCCAACTCAATTGTGAAATAAGCACAATGCCCTTCATTTGGCATAAAATCTCACCAAACCGAACTAGAAACACTCCTCAAAAGATATAGATAAAGCATAGGAGCAGAAACTGTCTCATAATCAAACATCTCTTTTTTCAAATTTTTCCTTTCTTTTTCTATTTTTTCTGTTTCTTCTTTTCTTCTTTTTCGAATTTTTTTTGTTTCTTTTTCATTTTCGAATTCCTCTTTTTTTCAACTTTTTTTTTTATTTTCTTTTTCACGTCTTTTTCATCATCCTCCTTTTCTTCATAAGTTACCAACTCCGAATCAATAGATACAAGCCAAACTTGATACAATAGACAATATACCACAGAACAATCTAAACTAGCTTGACAAGGCAGGCTAAATTTCGAATGTAGCTAAAGGTCAACAGGCAAATTTGGCTAATGTGGAGTTTAATGGGTAAAAATGAAAGAAAGGGAAATTTGTAAGCACTTCATTGCATGTGACACCAACCACTAACCCGAATGTATGAAAGTAAAAAGCAATTGAATTTCATATACGTGCAAATTAATGAACATGTTATGCAAGGAGTAACTACGCACAATCCTACATGAAACCGGTCATAAATGACACCAGTTTAAAAGGCTCTAAATCTTAGAATTTATAAGTAGGTTGCCAAAATTTCAGGTCAAGTCTATTCGTTCAGCTAAATTAAACATTAACTCGTAGATATGCATAAGACAAAACTAAAAAGAATAATAGTTTATTGCAAGGCTTAAGCAAAAAGACAATTATAGAGCAATATCATCATTGAAATCTACCGTTCCGACTCAACCTATATGCTAAAATAAACGTGAAATTTTTGAATTTTTGGATTTTTCTGATTTTTATGGAATTTTTTGAATTTTTAACAAAAATAAATAACAATGCAAACATAAATTAAACGTGATAACTGAAATGCAATGAAAATAAAATGCAGACACAGATATGGATGCAAAACCTCCGCAAACCAAACCGTACAATGCCCTCATTGTACCAAAACATGGAAAGGAAACGCAAACTTAAAGAGAAGGAGAATAAATGCGGAAAACTTACAAGATACGCGAATAAAGGGACTTCCCCAAACCGACCATGAATATGGGAGGTTGCTAAAAGGCCCGGAAAACCGTATCGGGAAGCTAATCAAAGTCAAATACACTCGATAACGGATGAACAGTGGCCGATCGAGTAGAATGGGTATCCAAAACCGCTCGATCGAGGGGAATAGCAGTCGATCGAGTGCTTTCTCTTTTTGCAGGTGGTCGATCGAGTAGAAATTCTACTCGATCGAGTGGATTCATCAGAAAAAGTACTCGATCGAGTACGAAAACTACTCGATCGAGTGATCCTCAGCGTGCTCCTGCAAAACGCAATGAAAAACAGCCCGCAAACTAACTAAACAAGCATACTACAATAGTTTATGGTATAAAAACCATTTATTGCAACTGAAATTAAATAAAAAGCAAAATAAAATCGCCGGGTTGCCTTTCGGGTAGCGCTAGCTTCAGACAGGTCGCAGCTCGACCTTCTTCTCATCATCCAACAGCACAGATCATTGGCCCACTACTAGGCCTCTGACTGGACGCGGTAGCTTCAATAATTGTCAAGCGGACATCCGGCCTCCACAGCTTGGCAATGTAAGAACAACAGCTTCCCACAGCATCCGGGTCCCAAACTATTGTCTCATCACGCAGCTTCTTCCTAGACGGTGTAGCTTTATCAACACCTCCTCCTGGGTCGTCTATCCAGGCAGTTACGGATTCCAGACTCGGAGCACTCATCTCGCCTCTCGGGTCTGTGAACTTGTCAAGACCTGTAAGAAGAGAAACAAAACAATGTCCCTCCAAATCGCTCCCAGAATGGGGCGGAGGTGTTACAACAGCAACGACAATATGTGACTCAAAAGACGGCTCAGATGGAATGTCAACGGAGTCTACAAGGGGAATATCAATGCAAGGTATGATAGGTATGGACTCCCTAGAGTCATCGGACTTAGTAAAAACCAAGTCCTCTCCTCCGACCTGAAAGGTAAGTGTCCCTACCCCGACATCAACAATTGCGCCAGCAGTGCACAAAAATGGTCGTCCCAAAATAATGGGAACATTGCGGTCTTCGGGTATGTTTAAGACAATGAAATCTGCGGGAATATAGAAATTCCCGATCCTAACAGGTACGTCATGTAAAGCTCCTTTGACCCGTACATAAGAGTAATCAGCCAACTGGATAGTCGTTCTAGCGCGCATAAACTTAGTCAGTCTCAATTTCAACGCCAGCGACAAAGGTAAAATGTTGACATTAGAATCGAGGTCACATAAAGCATTGTCAAATGAATGGGTCCCTATAGAACACAGAATAGGAAAACGACTTGGGTCAGACATATTAGGGGGGGTCCCATTCCGAAGAAGTGTGCTACACTCTTCAGTCATAGCTACATTCATTATCGTCTCACTAGCATCCCTCTCAGACCAACCAATTTGAGAAATAAAATTAGCATAAGTAGGTACCTGAGTGATCATCTCATCGTAATGAGCAGCGACATTGAAAGCTCGTATGCGGTGCAGAAATTTACGGTGTGGAAGCAACCGTTGTGGATAAGGAACTTGAACAGAATAGGAGTTGACCGTATGTTCCTTTGTATCGTCACTTGGAATAGGCGTTGGTGACGATTTAACAGTTTCCGCAGCTTCTGGGGTTGATCGAGCATGTCTATTAGTCGATCGAAATGTTTCCCCTTCGTCTTCAGTCGATCGAGTAGAATAGTTGCTCGATCGACCACTTTCCTCCTGAATTCCACTCGATCGAGCAGCTTTACTAATCGATCGAGCACTTTTTCCTGTAAAATCACTCGATCGACCAATGTTAGTCACTCGATCGAGTGATTCCTCATGTACAGGGCTTAAATCTTCGCATAAAATCTTGAAGTACGATAGGAATTCGTCATCCGAGTCATAGAAATCATTCTCAACATTGGGTGACACGGGTTCTTCATGAGACGGAATGGTGTCGGTGTTGATATAGTGATTACCACAACCCCAAGATTCTTTCCTCTCCCAATTAGTAGATCTTTCAGTTTGAAGCTCAAACTGAGCAATAAGTCGAGAGACGGACGTCATCTTGGCAAAAGAGTCGAAGGTACTCAAGCCTTCCCTTCGACAATCTTTTCTAAAAACTGACTAATAGACCTGTAGACCTATCAAAACAGCACTGAAGAAAAAGATTAGAACGGCCTCAAGGTACTCAGTCTTCCCTTGAGGCAAAAAACAGACAAAATTAAAACAGATAAAGGCGTTGCCTCCCCGGCAACGGCGCCAAAATTTGATACGGTCGTTTTGTACCAAAAATAAATACCTAAGTTACTACTAACAGAAGTCAGCGGTAAGTAGGGTCGATCTCCACAGGGAGGCTAAATTGCTACCTATCTGTTTAATTCGGTCTGTCAGGGTGTCACAGAAATGGGGGTTTTGATTGTTGAACTAAACTAATGAAGCTAAGGCAAGAGAGATGAATGTAAGAAATTAACAGAAAGAGAAAGAAATATGCTAGGCGTCGGTCTACCGTGGCAGCTACATTATCGGGTCAACTGAGTCTATTAAACTATTGATGAGAAGAGCTATGGTCGTCACCTTTCGGTCCTTAAACCGCCCTAGGTCTCCTAACTTAGCTTTCGCCCTAATTAGGTATTACCTATTGTAATTGAGCAAGCCTTCCCTTCCAATCTTTCGATCCAGGTCGGGGTTAACTAGATAAATTGGTCTCCTGCATGCATTTATTTGACCTAATAACAATTAAATTGCCTAATACAATTCTTATCGCAAGACTAATCTAATCAAGTCAATCCTATCATACTACTACCACGGCTTCCCTAATCCTAACATACAAAGGGAATTAGCTACGCATAATGAAATAGGAAATAAGAAATAAAGGGAGAACAATAATCATAAGCATAAATTAAAGAGGAAAAGAAAGGGAAAGAAAGAAATACTGAATTAGATCCGGAAGAAAGTAACAGTAGCAAAGTATGATCCAGTTCCAGAGGAAAAAGAGAGAGTTTAAATGTCGTCCTAATCTTCCTATTTATAAGAAAATAGGATTTGCTAAACCTAATTAACGGAATTAAAGCTAAAAAGCCAAGCCCATAGCGAATCCACTCGATCGAGTGGAATAAAACCACTCGATCGAGCAAACTAAGCCAAAAACTGCTCGATCGACCAAGAATAGAGCTCGATCGAGTAAATGCTATTATTGAACTGGTCGATCGAATGACTAAAGTGCTCGATCGACTGTTTATTAGACCTAAAACCACTCGATCGACTAGAAAAACACTCGATCGAGTGGATTCGCTCATTAATCACGTTAGTTCAGCTTTGACTTGTCTTCTTAGCTCCCGAAACACCTTCACGCATCCCAAGACAGCTATAATTCCCGCTCCAAATCCACTCTTCCTCCAAATGCATGCAAAACGGACGGTAAATGGCTTGATTTCACTACTTTATGGTCCATTCCTGCAATTAAGACAAAATACACCAAAGTAGCATATTCGGGGCATTTCGTAGCATAAAACCATGATAAAAGCATAGAAATACGTGCATAAAATAGGCTAATAAGACTATATAAAATGCACATATCATACGGCAGAGCAGAGAGCTTGCCTTTGGCTCTGGTGGTTCTTGTCTTCACTCTACCTTGGAGACAAGGGGGAGAGGCTGTCGACGAAGCTTCTTCCCTTCCTTTCTGACTTAAGTGACCTAGGTCGTTGGGACTGGGTCACCCCTGGCTTTGCGGTCGTTACTCGCTACATGAGGGCCATGGTTCATCCCGAGCTGCTAGAGAAGGGGACCTCTCCTGCTACCGTTGGCCCTGGACTGCTGTTGGAGGTATGAACCTTCATTTCATATCATGAAAGATCATTTGTTCTTCTTATCGTACCGTGAGATCGTCATTTATTATCTTGTTTTGTAGGCGTGGGTGTACTCCTACTTCCCGGGCTTTACGCCCAAGAGGACGGAACCTTGGCCGAGGGCTTATCCCGTTATGAGGGATTGGGTGATGTGTCGTAGGAAGAGCCAGCGCTCTTCTTACGATGTCTGTCGACGGGGCGTGAATGCCCTGAAGCTGAGTGACGTGAGTACTTCTTAATCACTTTCCTTCACTTGCTTATTCATTACTCTTTAGAAACGATCATAGGAATGACCTCTTGTTTGCTTATCTCAGTGGGTGCCCAGGCCTTGGGCGGACTACCTTGACGTCCCTCCTTTCGTGGCCGAGGTCCTTCGACCTAGGTGCTCGAGTCGGTTGCTGTTGAGGACGTCGATGGGTCCAGTGTGGTATCTGGGCGAGCGCTTGACTCGTCAGTGCTCTCATGATGCTTTCACGGTTCCCATCGATCCTCCTCGGACGATGTTTAGGGAGCCTTCTAACGCTGAGAGGGAGGCTGACTTGGCGGACGTCGGTGGTGACGCTCTTCTTCTTCCTGGCAAGGATTACTCTGCGTTCATTCGCCGGAGGCTGGTGTACTAGCCGGTCGTGGTAAGTGCTTCATCTTCCCTATTTGAGTTGACTTGATAAAATGATGAATGATCATCAAGTAAAGAATTCATTTGAACTTTGCAGGAAGTTGAGGAGGCGGACGTCGAGCCCCCAGCGTATCCCGAGACCCTTGAGTACACCAACGCGGCAGGGATGATGATGATCTCCGAGCTTCGCAACTTTGGCGAGGCGGTGACAGATGCTGGCCTAGAGGAGTGGCAGCACTTGGTCTGGAGGGTAAGCTTCCGACTCAGTTAGCTTTTTCTGTTGTACAAGAATACACTTATCCATTTTATTGAAAACCTTTGTTTATTGAAATGCAGGTGGCGCCGTCTCGGCACGTGGCATTGTTGAGGGTAGCTAACCGGATGCGGGCTACTGCTATTGAGGCACATGCTGGCGGTCGAGGACGACAGGTATGAACCTTTCATTTACTTCATTTTGAATTTTGCAATTTCCTTGTATTTGAAACGATTGAAATGAGGCATTTCTTTGTCATTTGTAGAGGGAGCGCGACCTGGAGCGTGAGCTGACGCAGTTCCAGGAGGAGACGACTCGCTTGTTGAGGGAGTTAGAGGTCTGAGACTGTAACACCCCCATATACCAAGGAGTCTTGACAAGACCTTCCCTAGCATATAGAGGCGTTACCATCTCGGTTGCCCGAGGAAAGCAATCATCAAAAGTCGATAAAAGAACGTTTATAATAATTTTACAAGTGATTGACCAAGCTACTGATATACATAATACAACTCATCAAATACTATGAAGACTACTCCTGTCATGACTCGTGAAGACTCATCCCGCCAAGACTCCAGCTACCATCCAAAACATCACCTGCTAAGACTGACTGTTCACCATAAGGGATCACGACAGACACAACAGAAGCAAACAAGAAAACAACCACACAAGGTCAGTACTGCGGACAATATAGCAACAACAGAAAACTCACTACAGACACAACAGAACGCACATACAAGCCACAACACTCCAATCAATCACCGTCACCGACTGTCCACTGGACCAGCCCTACCAGTGGGGGACCGCAGCCGTTCCCGCCTAAGCCCCGCTCATTATACTGGGCGATAAACCTGTCCCATTAATGTGCACATCCCCTCCCGTGGCGGGTTCCACGGAGGGCAAAACCAGGGCGTGAAGCCACTCCCGCAAGTGACTTCACTCAGCCGAGGACGCACCTCGAGAACCATAGACAATCACTCACAAACAGCTGCACTACAACAACAACCAAAGAAACAGCACACACCAACCGATTACCATACACAATCAGCCATACTGACACAACAACAATACATGACATCAACCAAGCAAGCAACCCCTATAAAAATCGCATAACAGCCTATTACTACCATCACAATCTTACAAGGAACAACAATGACAAAGATGATGATGATTACATACCTACGCATAACATATCAGCGTTAAGACCGATACCCGACTCAAGCAACTCATCCTCAAGGCACTAGCATCCTCTAAAGCTCCCATGGAAGGAATTATGGTGAAGGGAAAGGAAGGAGGCGACATCTAGGTCCGACGGAAAGCGGTGCAAATGATTTGTGATACTAACAAAACACGATTATAAACCCTCGCTGGAAAGACGCTACTCGATCGACTAACTAACTTACTCGATCGAGTGGCCCCTACTTGATCGAGTACCCAAGCTACTCGATCGAGTAGCCTCTACTATATCGAGTACCACACATCCCCAAAGCCAAACACGACACAAGGCAACTCTTGTACGCATTCCTAAGGGCTATCACATGCCCCCAAGGTCGGCCAATGTTGGTCAACAGGTCCCAAAAAGGACGGGTATTACAGTCTTCCCCCCTTAAAAAGAACTTCGACCTCGAAGTTCAACTCACCCTCCCCCAAACCACATGACAAGAAACCAAGGTTGACATTACCGTTTACTCGTCACAGGTCCACAACACTCTAAAATCATTATCCCACTAAGTCATCATCATCAACCGTCCAGTCACACCACATATTCAAGTCTCTGAAAACCACTACTTGAGTTACCGAACACACCACATGCAACAAAAGATCCTATCACAGATTCAACAATGTGTGATTTATAGTCACATAACGCAAAACTACCGAGGATAACCCCGCTATTGTTCATGACATTTTCTTCTCATTATGACCATCTCTCATTATAATGCGACAATTATTTATCTTTTACTTAAATATACAATTTTCTCAACAAAATTATTAAAACATTTATAAACTCGTACTTGAAGTGTAACAGAGACATTATAAAACATTACAAACATACGATAAAATTGTTATAATTTCGGAGTTTTTCTTTTGCGACATTACTCTTCCCCTCTAAAAAGGAACTTCGTCCCCGAAATTTACCACCAAACAACTTAGTAACTTACCCTGACACATATTGCACTTTATCGACATTACTCACTAATTACGACTAACATTAACTTATACACACCTGCTACTTTATGAGAATGATTATCAACAGCCATGAAGGACATGCAACCTTACTAGGGAAAGTCCATGAAGGAAATAACAAATCTTTTTGGTAACAAATAAATGAGGCTCTCTTGTAGACGTTGAGGAAGTAAAATGAATGCAATAAGAACCAACTAATATTTTTCACAAAACGTCATTTATAAGTCAAGCACGAACCCAAGCATAACTAATAAGTTGACCCAAACATGTTACTAACCTTCAATAACCATGATAAATATTGAAATATACAAAAATAAAAGCATTTAAACAATTTAATTTTCGAAAGATGCCTGTAACAGTGCTACTCGATCGATTGGATTAGGCACTCGATCGAGCTGGCCCTACTTGATCGAGCATCTTAGCTACTCGATCGAGTAGCCTGAGATCAGAATACCCCCTAGCTGCCACACCTACAGCTACTCGATCAAGTGAGGGGCACTCGGTCGAGTGGCCACAGGTCAAAAATTACTCAAAACTTCCCTAACACAATATATGATCGCATAATCACTAATCGGGATGGTAACCCATCCACAAATTCTGTAAACCAAGTCTAGAAAAAGCAAGTACGGCCTTATGGCCACCAATACAAACAAAATATGATAAGTACGAAGCGAAATAAACTAATATCCAATACAACCGACAATCATAACAAAAGGAAAAAGGAGTATCACTCCTGCTGCTCATCCATAACATCATCCTCACCTCCACCACCACCGCCCGAGGTGCTGGCTCCTGATGCACCCAGACCCGCATCACCACCGGCTCCAGCATCTGGTCTCACATACCAAGGGGTCAACCGTCGTAGGGGTATGACTGAGGTGCTCCCCATGTGGACATATCCACCCCGTAGGAGTGGAAAACCCCGTTATAATCCCCGACTCCCCTCCACCAAACTGGATGCGGTCCCGAGGTCCCAATACCCTGAGTATACGCCATCTCATGCATGTTCCGGAGCGTCAAGGTAAAGGACACTCGCTCGGCCAGGTAGCTCTCACGTGTCTCCGGGGTATCGAGAAAAGGGTAACTAGGAAACAGGTACTGTGGTGGTGGTGCCGGCTGTGGCTGTGTCTCGGCCATCCTCTCCGGCACTTGGCGTGGCCCTCTCCCTATCCTAGGTTAATCCTCCTCAGCTCTCACATTCTCCCCCTTCCTCGGCTCAGGCATAACTCAAAGGATTTCCGGGTTGATGAAGTACGTCTGCCTCGCAGGACGTGCACCCTCATCCTCCTCCTCATCAGAATCGGCAGCTACCACTGCCGCGGGTAAAGGCTCCATCGGTGGGAGATGCTCAGGATTGGGTATCTTCATCCAACTCATGGCCCACACTCTCCAATGCTAAACTACCGTACTCCAAAGTTCTCAACCATTTCAGGTCGAGGAAGCAAGCTCTGTCCATGGTAGGTACCGGGGTAGCTAGAGGGGTGTACTCCGAGGAAGCCTCAAAGGAAGTTAGCTTCTCAGCTAAGCGGGTGGCAATAGCACCACAACTCAGGATCCTAGTGCTAGACGAGGCCATCAAGGCAAGGCGTGCACACACTATAGCGGGAGCACTGAAGGTCACTCTCTCAGTCCATTCGGGGTTAAGGTATACCATCAGAAGCATCAACTCATGCGAGTTCAACTTACTCATATCAGACCCCTCGTAGAGGAGACACGACACAGCTCGAAGAAAGATCCTTAAGGTAATATGTTGCACATCATTGATCAACATGTTACTAGTAGTAGGAGCTGATTTCCCGGTGATACAAGGCATAAGGTGGCAAACCCCACACTCAGACTGTATGTCATGAAGGGCTCCCTCGACAGGCTTAGCCAAGCCAAGGTGGAAAGCAAACATGTCCATGGTCAATACAAAGCTGGTGTTCATGAGGCGGAACTGCACAGATTGTTCCACCGGCTCGTATTTAAAAGAGCTCATGAACTCGAGAGTCAGAAAGGCATATGAATGATTTCGTAGGCGATAAAGTCCGGTGAACCCCAAGGTCTCAAAGATGTGTCGGACATCAGTCTCAATACCCAGATCATCCAAGAGGGTCGTGTTAACACAGCGGGTCGGTCTCATCTTACAGGACTGTAAAGCTACAAACTTTTCCCGTTGTGTGAAGTCTGCAAATACCACAGACGGGTACTCGGGTACAGCTGGAACTACCGGTCCACTCCCTTCCCCTATTTCGGGCACAGAAGCCCTACCCCTCTTACTCTGTCTAGTTCATATGTTCAGTCTCGGCATCTGTTGTAACATACAATTTAAATATACCAACACATATGCACCAATACGTACAAAGTACACATATTCGACTATAGAAGAATCATCTAAGTACACACTATCACCAACCATCCCCAATTACAAGTAAAATTCCAAATTTCAGTTATCAGACGGTCTCTACTGCTGTAAGAATTTTGACATATTTAGCATGGATTAATTTAACCATTACAACTTTTAGGACTCAATCTTTCAAAACATATTCATATACCACCCAAGTTCGCAATAACATGAGACGAATTTCAGTTAAGGGCACTTTTAAGACGGAGTTTATGATAAATTTTTGGGTGAAAATCACAAAAATTAACTCCTTACATGATATATACAACATACATTACTCAATTTCCATCCTTTTATATGCAATAGATAAACAAAATCAATTCAATTTCATCAAACCCTAGAATTTCGGTCCATATTACCTTAAATTTTAATCTGATTTTTACATTCTTAACAACAATAATCATCAAATGAAAGCACCTAGATCATATTACAATGATTGGAAGTAAGTTTTAACACATGTAAATCGATTTTTCAACATTTTCTACCATCCTATGTGATTTCAATTAACCAAAAACATTGAAATAGAGTAAGCATTCATACCTTGATCAATTAGGAAATAAAAGAACAAATCTAAGCAAAGAAATCAATAGATTGAGGCACCACAAGTAGCAAACAACAAGAAATTTGAGATGAAAAAGATTTAGGTTTTGCGGAAATGGGAGGAGAAATAAGGAAATAAGAAAAAGAAAGGGTTTTGAACCCGTGAAATTTTTCCGGTACTGTAGCCTTACTCGATTGAGTAAGTAGGGTACTCGATCGAGTGGCCTCTACTCGATCGAGTAAAAAGCTACTCGGTCGAGTTTCCATAGGAAACTCCTACTTTCTCAACGTTATAGCTTCCTAACTAGATCGAGTGAGGTCTACTCGGTCTAGTAGGCACTCAAACTCGGTCAAGCATGTTAGGCACATGGTCGGAATTACGAGATTTACTAAGATTCCTGCAAAACAACAACACGTGTCGATTCCAAACCAAATTCAAAAATCGTCACAGGTTACTATAATCATTCACTGCACCTTATTACCATTCAAATGTAATGCAACGGTTTTACCCAACCATGATATATTTCACTCCATTCTATAGCAACCATCGTACAAAACGATTTACCGTACTATTAAACCATTCACGCATACCATTAACACATTATTTCATGTTTAATCCTTTGTCTATAACTTCACGAATGAAACTTATAATCATATTGCTCTAAGCACTCATTTAACATTAAATTATCATGTATCATCCGAGTCTATTAGCAATGCAACTATGCCTCAGCATAAACAAATTAGTCTACTCAAATTAATCATGTCACAAGCGAAAGCTTTCAACCATTTATATATCACATTCATCCATTACTATTTTGATAACTATCATCACAAATCCACAACTCGTTAACTATCCTTATTATTACTATTATAAGACTTATAAACTCTTATAGAAACTACCATTACTAACAACTTGAAGCAACTACGACCATCACCACATTCCATACACTATCCCGCACTCCTACACTTTCATACATACTTCTATTCGTGTCCAAAGTTTCACATTTCTCATTATCATCACACTCATATTAGCTCTATTAGGAACTTTATCACATATGATTCTAACATAACCATTTCACACATGTTAACTTTAACAGAAACTTTACCACGAACAATTCTAGTATGACCACTATACACATTAGGCACTGATGTGAACATTATTTGCGCACATTTAGTCCCCTAATTGAGCCTATTTTGCATACTATTATAACATTCTATGGCCATTTTATCCGTCAAAACCTTCCTATTTGCTTTTCTATCGCGTTTCATATGTTTTGTAGAAAAGGAGACAATAAGGCTGAAACTCCCGTCTTTCGTGCATATTTGGAAGCTACTTGACGATACTAGATGGACTAGTATGAAGAGGAAGCAAGGACTAAAGATCAATCCCACAAGAATAAAACGGAAGTGAGCAAAAGGGAAGAAGAGAAGAAGTATCATTGCTGAAGAACAATCCGAGCGGATTGTCTCCAATCCGCCCGTCTCCTCACAACACAATCCGAGCGGATTTCCACAAAGACGCTCGGATTGCCTTGCCAGAATCCGCCCGGATTCCGTCGAATCCGCTCGTCTTCCATCAACAGAATCCGTCCGTCCCGACCTTAATCCGCCCGGATTCCAGTTCCCAGCCGCATTTTCGTCTTTCCAAGCTACAAAGAAAGAAGCCCTTCCTTCGAGAAATACCGGCTCCTCCCTGTTCCATTTAAAAAGTGTAATTACTAGTTTAGCCCTTAGTTAACCCTAATGCATCCACCTAATTTCCACTATAAATACCCCATCTTTGTAATTAATCAAGAGTGGGTTTTTAGGAGGAAATCTCTTAGATTAGATTAGGAGTAGATTAGAATAAATTATCATTTAATCTTTCCATAAATTACACATTAATCTCTCCTTAATTATTGTTCAAGTTTATTATTCAAGTTTATTATTGGGTAATTGAAGATTATTGGGTTATTGGAGGATTGACAACCCTTCATCAATCAATCAAATTTCTTCTTTTATTCTTGCTTTATTATTTGGATCACCTCAAGTTTGGTATAATTACTTTACTCTTTAATCTTTATTGTTCATTTCTTCATTCTATTATCATGTTTATACTTGTTGTGATGATTGACACCATTAATGACATGTTTCCCATGATGATGAGTGAGTAGTTACTTAGCTAGGATTAGTGGGTAATTAGGGGCAACCAACATGGGATTGATTCATGCTTAATCTAATATGTTCACATGATTAAATTGCTTGCTTGTTGTGATGTCAACTTTATGCACATGTTATGTTTGATGAAATGCTAAGCCTATGAATCCTTGCATTTTTACCATCTCTTATCTACTCAACTTGACTTGTAAGATATAAACCAACTCGAGTCTTGTTAGACCATGCATAGAAGTTGAATAGGAGGAAAGTAAGTCGACTTGTAGGTGTTGTACAATCTAATCGATTCGGCTCCGGGACCCAACCCTTCCTATGAACTGTAAGACATAAACCAACTCGGTTCCTCCACAACATTAATGGCTTGCATATAATTGTAAACATGTTTGTATGATCAAAACCATGAATCCCCTATGACCCCATGACGTCCTAGCACTTTTAATCATTTGTTTACATCTTTCCTTCTTTTATTACTTGTTTTACCTTATTGCTTGCATTAGTCTAGACACAACTACAAACCCAAACAAATCGTGACACTAGCATAAATTGAGATAGATAGACTTAGAACCCAAAGCACACTGTCCCATTGATCGACCTCGACTTACCGCTAACTAGTTGTTTGTTGAGTATTATAAATGTGTTTGATTGGATGAGTGACGACCTCAACCGGATCAAAATGGCGCCGTTGCCGGGGATGGTGCTATGTGATTAAGTTCTTACTTGTTTGTCTATTTTAATTGTGCTTTCACCTTGAGGAACTTGTTCCTCAAGGATTGTTCTTACCGTTTTTGTGTCGGTTCCATGCTTGTAGTTGTTAACTTGTCTTAACTAGGATGATGACCCAAGACTTAACATATGGAGTATGTGGTAGATTCTTTGAGTATGACTATGGGTATGGGGAGTTCGAAGAGCAAGTCAACACAAACCTACCTTATTACTTGTACAACGAAAATCCTAACCACTACCCCAATTTTTCCCACCAAAATCACCACACCCAATATCAACAACAACCACCCACCCAATACCCATTTCACAATGAACTTCAATTGCCACAATACAACCACTTTCACACCTACCCACAACAAAAAGATGAACCCATTCAAAACATGATTCTCCAAATGATGGGAGATCAACAAAACTTCTTCAACCAAATGCTAGAAGAGAGGCGAAAAGAAGAAAATGTTCTTAAAGATATTGTTATCCAAAGAGAGAAATTGAGGATTCAAATTGCCCAATTAAAAGAATCCCAAGCAATCACTCCCCGCCATTCTTTGGACATTGAGCACAAATGCGAATTTGAAGTAGTAACCTTTGACATGGAAAATGAGAAGTGGGAGGAGCCAAGTTCCTTGAGTTCTTGTGACTATGAAAGTGTTGTGTTCGATGAAGAGGACATGAGGTTGAGCAAACCAAATACTCTTAACTTTTGTGAGTATGAGGGTGTGTCTTTTGGTATGGACGTCGAGGTGTTGGAAAAAGAGTTAAATGAAGCCCACATTTATGATTCATGTGAAGATAGCAACAATGATGATGAACCTAGAGGAGGGACTCACAATATCACCTTGCTTCAGGAGCCTATCCTTGAGACTTTTGAGATACCCTATCATGAAGAAGAACATCCTTCCTTCATCCTTCATGAAGACCACTTGGCACCTATCTTGGAGCCAATGATCATTGAAGAGGATATGATAGACCTTCTTCAAAAGGCCAAAGTTTCTTACAAGAACTACTTGGTGAAAAAGCTCAAAGAGAAAATTGCTCGTGAGGCTACTTGTGAAGATTTTGCACCCGCAATCTCAACTCCTAAGGTATCCAATCATCAAAGTTATGAAAATTCTCCTTCTACCTTGGAAGGATTGAAAAATCAAAATGCTATCATCATCACCAAAATTGAAGAAGAAGTTGGTAAGTGGAAGTCCGTGGATGAAAATGAACCACACTTCATGCTTAGTGTTGACAAGAATCATGGGTTTACCTATTTGAAGCATCGGGAGAGCTCTAACGCTAAGGAGAAGGCAAGGAAAAGAACATTCTACAAGCCTCCTTGGCCAAATTTCATATTCAAATTGAGCAACCCATACTTGTGCTTATTTGGAGCTTGTTCACAAGCTTTTGATCTTTTATTAAGAGCTTTGAGCTCTATGGATAAGAATTTAAAATTGAACTAGTTTGGTGGAGTCCTATCTCAAACCACCATTTGTAAGATATTTCTTGGACCCCTCTACTTTGTATAATATTGTACATTTCCATTTGCATTTAATTTCTTGCATGAGAGAGAAGAAAGAGAGAGAGTCATCTTACATGTTTCATGAGCAAATTTCAGAAAAAGATAAGGAAAAAGAGAAAATCAGTGAAAAGGGGTGTGTTGTTTCACGAAGAAGAAAGAAGAAGAAGGAAAAGAAGCAGGCGACGCCCGGATTCGAGAAAATCCGCCCGACCAAGACCCGCGGAAAAGAAAAAGGCTAAAACTGAAGGAGAATCCGTGCAGATTCGAGCGAATCCGCCCGTCCTGGACAATACGTCCGTCTTCTTCACGGGACGCCCGTCCCCTATGTCGTCCAGAAGCAAGATTTTGAACTGTGTCAAAATCCGTGCGGATTGTCCCGAATCCGCCCGTCCCGACCAAGCCGTGCGTCCTATATACAATCCGCCCGTCTTTCCCCGCTTCTCAGCCAACGAAATTCTCTGTCCTAGAATCCGAGTGGATTCTAGCAAAGACGCCCGTCTTCTTCCTCGACAATCCGCCCGTCCCGACTGAAATCCGCTCGGATTGTCATGTTCCCTCGGATAAAACGGGTTTGATCCAACCTTATCCGTTCGGATTCCCTACTCCTTCTATATAATCACCCCCTTTCTCCCTCATTTCCTCACCTTACCAAACCCTAAAAACACTCATCTCAATCCTCAAAATCACCATCCCATCCTCAAAAACACCCCATCACCAACATCCAAATGGCACCATTGACAAACACCAAAGGAAAGGCCAAGAAATTGGTTGAATCATTCGGGAAGAAGCGCAAGGGATCAACCTCTTCAACACCGCGAGAGGTAGTACTACCAAGGAGCACCCGACCCTTAATGAGGGGAGGCATTGTGTTGGGAAATGTGTCCTCAACAATAGTGCGATCACATGATTTAAATATCATTATTAAAAATCTCATTTTAATGAATACAATTGGGAAGTAATTTTGTTACTGTCAACTGGTCAACATATATCGGTAATGATTGGCTGACTAGAGTTTGACATTACTGTCGTGTGACGGTGGTGATCAGTTGACCCCCTAGGTCATACCTATAGGGCGATACTCTTAATTGATCATTTAATTAATCGTATAATGTTACGAGTTAATTAAATTACTTGAAAAATTGACGGACGATTTTGGAAGTAAAATTTACGTATCAAATTGAAATGTGATTAAATGAGATACGGTCTGAGTAATCGAATTGTATCATTACTCGGATGAAATTATTGTTTAAAGAAACGATTGGATTTGAATGAATTATTATAAATACAATCTGTTGTGATTTATAAATGGTAAAATATTTTGGCACAAGTAATTATGAAATTACTAAGTCAATTTTTGTATGTGACGTATTTTTATTAATACGTTGATTTTTAATATGTTAAAAATACATAACAAATTTATGTCACACATGACATGTGACATATTGACATTTGACAAAAATAATATGGAATCCATATTATCTTAAGTGGACCGAAATATGGAGGGATTATGGTGATTAAATTATGTTTAATAATTTAAGTGGAAACAATATGATGACACCCTACACCTAGCCTTGCATACCTATTCTCTTGGTTAGAGAATCATGCCCATGCATAGGCTAACCAATCCCTCCCCCCACCGGTTTTACCAAGAGCATTTAGGGAGTTTTTCTTCTCTAATTTTATTCATTCATTCACATTTTTATTTCTAGTGTAAGAAACAAAAATTTCCTCTCTACCTTTAATGATAAATTAGAGAAATTATATACTCCAAAATTCCTTCTCCTCTACCCGGTTTTAGGAGATAAAACACCAACCATTTTGGTTCAATTTTTCATAAGATTAATATTATACTAGTATTTGTAATATTAATCAAATTAAGAGAAGCCTTGGGTATAAAGCTTAGGGAGAGATCTTATACTTAGATCTTTGTTCTTCCATAAGGATAAGCTCAAGAACAAGAGAGAAAGGTGATCTCTTTTGTGCCCTCTAAACCGAAATCTACAATGTAAGGACATTATTTCTCTTCTCTTATATTATTGTTTGCATGCATAAAATCCGTTTTAATTTTATGACAAATTAATTAGACATATAAGAGTATGTTAATGTGTATATGAATCTACATTTCCTTCACATTGAACAACTCAACCACTTCCAAGAGGTGCTCTTTCAATCCGACGACCACCGCCAAAAATTTGTCGAGCTACTAGGTAAGAAGTACGAACCTACTCAATTTGTAGACACTAGGGTGTTGGAAATCCTTAAGATAAGGTACCCTACCGAGATGTTCTTTAATGGCCTTGGCATTGGGAAACTTTTCCATGCCCATGAAGAGACTTACCTTAGCCTCACCCTTGAATTCTTGAGTAGCCTTCGCATTATGGCGGATATATACCCACAATAATGTGGGCATGGAGTTTAGGTTATGCAACCTAGACCATGTTCTTTCTCTTGAGGAATTTGCCTATGTTTTCGGTCTTGAAGTACCCACCGACCATACCGAGAAGCCCGATAATTTTGGTGTGGACTTTCTTTGAAAGGCTATCTCCGGGAGGGACTTTACCCATATAAAGCGTTGCTATACCTTTGCCATCCAACATCCGGTGATTCGATTCACCGAACGCTTTGTAGCCGGTTGCATCAATGGGAGGTACGAACAAGATAGGTGTACTCTCATGGACTTAACTTTTCTTTAGTCCTATTTGAATGTTCGAGCGGTGAGGCGTTATAACTTTAACACGCCACTTGAGATACTTACTAGGTTCCATGATTTTGCTCAAGGGACCACCCAACTCAAAACCTTCGTGATGGGAGGTCTAATTACCATTTTGGCTCACCACCTTTATCCCGGGTTCAATACCCGAGGAACCTATACTCCTCTTGAGGGGAGGACTTTGATTGATGAGCACACCATCTTCCACAGTCACCGATGGTGTAATTACACTCGAGATGGGAGTGTGGAGTGGCACACCAAGGGATGCACTTCAATGATCCTTGAAGGATGGAACATACCGGGCATTGACCCAAGATTGAGTCCATACTCTCCTCCACCAACCTACCTCCTTGATATCCAAATTCTTGATAATCTCCCTCAAAGGGAAGAGCCACACCGTCAACCACCTCGTGGAGGGCCGGGAGTACCTATTCGCCCACCTTCCTACGTACCTATCCCGCCATACCCTACCCCTTATACCGAATTTCAACCGGCAATCCCCAATACCCCGGGTATTAATGATTTGATGGAACTCATGAATAGAGTGGACCTTGGGGTGCATAAAGGGAGGGAAGACAACTACTTGGCCCTCTACCCCCAATACTATAACATGGCTCAACAAGGGTATATTGAACCCGATGGTCCTAAGCCCTCTTGGGCACAACCGGAGCTCTTGTTCCCAAATTATGGGGACCAAGCTTGGGGTCGAGGATACGGAGGGCATTCTAGCCAAGGTGGAGGGTACTCGGGTCAAGGAGGAGGATTTGACCAAGGAGGATATTGGGGCCAAGCGCCCGGATATGATCAATCCGGAAGCTCTCATGGTTATGGCTATGATCAAAATGAGGATGACGAGTGAAAGAGGCCTACTTCACCACTTCCATTTGTATGATACCCATCTCTCCCTCTCTCTCTTTTGTATATACATTACATTTTGCATGCATTTGTATTATATTTCATATTGCATTTATATTAGTTTAGTTCATATAGTATAATTGCATTGTAATATATCTCACATAATTCATGTAGATAGTTGCATATAGATTAGAATTCATGCATAGTCACTAATGACCAATCCTATTCTTTTCTACACTAGAGATAGTGTTTAAATCGGTTTGGGGAGGTTTGATCATAAGTGACCATAGTTTAAATCATGCATCATATAGTATAGTTTAGATTGCATTCATTTGTTATATATGTCATATAGAATTGCATTTAGTTAGAGCATGCATTCTTTCATATCATATTATTGCATTTGTACATTATTTCAAAAAAATCAAAAATCCAAAAACATGTATTTCCTTTTATTCCTACTCCTACATGTACATTGAGGACAATGTCCAAAATAAAGTGGGGGATGGGAATTTATATTCCAAAAATACATAAAAATTGAAAATTTTTGAAAAATCACAAAAATATGTCTTTTAATTTCATAAAATCAAAAACCATAAAAATTTGAAAATTGAAAAACCAAAAACAAGTTTATTTCTTTTGTAGTGTAGTCTTGTATATATTATTGTATATATTGTGTTTGTTCATCCTTGTTCACATTGATTGACTACGCCACATCCGAGACATGAGGATATTGAAGACCGCATGGTATGATCTTTCCAATCTCCTTTTTCCTCTTTATGTTAATGACTATGTGGCTTTATTTTGATTGATGCGGTTTAACAATGTGAACTTAGGACTTGCATTTAGTTTATATGACATATTAGTTTGTAGAAACATTTGCATTAAGATGTTTATATGGTAGTTGCATCATGGCATGTAGTTTGCATGTTAGAAACATTTTGCGAAACCGTCTACTTAGGAAGCTTGACAAGTGTATATAGGCCCTAGTAGATGCTTTTTCTTCTTAAGACTTTGCATGTTAGAATACTTGTAAAACACCCTAGGATGTGTCATGCTAGTATCCCTTGACCCATGGATTAAGGCCTAGTCAAGAGTACCTTGTGGTGTGATAACTCCTTGGCTACCGTTTATTCCAAGGTGACCCTTGAAACCATGCATACATCCATCATCCATGTTCTACCACATTTTTGTCACAAAAGGGAATGAGCACAAAAAGAAATCAATGTGAGTTCAATGAAATGAAAAGTGAAAGAAAGTTTGCAAAAATGCATCAAATGAAAAGAGGAGCAAAAATAGAACTCCTAAGCTTCAAATACAAGGCACCCTCGTTACTAATTGGGGTGACTTTGAAAATGTTCACAAGAAAATGCAAAAAGTTGAAAGTTGTCAAGTGTTGAAAAGCCAAAAATAAAAAGAAATGGCAAGAAAGTGTTCTCAAATGTCAAATGCCACAAGAAATTGGGGGGGAAAACAAAAACGAAAGCAAACTCCCAAAGTGAAACTCAAATATCTATTGATCCCTTTATCCATCGTATCCATTTTTGTGCATGGTAGAGAGGGGACGACCCTTCTTCTTGTCTAGGCAAGAGGGGGAATTCCGCGATCCTCCAGTGTTTCTAACACCATAGGGAGTCTACTCTTGACAAAAGCATTTAACGATTGAGGACAAAGGTACCCTAACTTGACACAACTTGGAGATGATTTATTGGTATCCTTCTAGGCTTAGTAGTTTGAAGAAATTGTATCTATGAAGAAGTGTGTACCCTTGAATTGCTTCCCTTCACTACTACAGATACAGGCTATAACAACGGTCAAAAACCGTTGTTATATAAAAAAGCGGACGTTGTTAAAGCGTCCGTTGTAGAAGGTTTTAACAACGGTTGGCTTACTTAAGGAAACCGTTGTTAAAACTATTAACCACGGTTTTAAGTATAAAAACCCGTTGTAGAAAGTGTGACACAATTTTGGGGGGAAAGTTATAACAACGGGTTTTAATATGCAAAACCGTTGTTATAACTAAAGACAACGGGTTGTTATAAAATAACCGTTGTTGTTTGTTCTTAAAAAAAAAAAAAAAAAAAATTAAATATTACTAGATGCATGCATAATTACGGCCTGTTAGAATTCCGATGCATGCATTATTATGACATCCTTTGTACATATGAACGGATAATATGGAATGAGAAGGGTTAGTAATAGGATTTGAAGCAGCATTATTGAGAGATATGATGATGATTATGGCACAACTTCCTAACATATTTATTAATTAAAAAGCAATTAACTCAACCCACACATTGCTTAGTATAAATACATTGCATATCTCAACTAACATTTCCATTATCTCATATATTCATCTCCAAACTCTAACTGTTAAAACAAACTCTACTTAATCTTTCAAATCAAACTCAAAAACTCTAAGAAAATGAATGATTTCATCCTAAAGACTCTTACCATGATCGAGAACAACAACAACTTCATCCGCCGGTTCCTCCATATTGAGGAATGTTTCAGGAGCTACCTTGCGGAAGCTCGATCCGCACTGAAGCACGCCAAAGAAGATGGCTTGACGGAGAGCAGCGATTGCGGCTATATGACGATATAGCAAGCTGGCGAACGGAACCTCCAAATAGCCAAGGAGGAGAGGATGGATACGATAGAGCACAATAAGATCCTCCATGAAAATATAAGAATTGCATTTTTATATATGTAATTTTTTTTTTTAATTTATGTATTTATAAATATATATATATATATATATTAATTATGTTTATCTTACTTCTTCATCTTGCTTCTTCATTGTTTTAGTAACTAATTATGCGAACAATACTTAAACAAATAACATAATGGTCGATAAAAACACATACATGCAAAAGAAATAAATAGAAAAAGAAAATAATGACGATGAAACTAACAAAGACGGCGAGATTTACCTGATAAATACAGAACGTAATAGACGATGAAATCACAGTGACGGCGAGAAGATAAAGCGACGATGAGAAAGAGAGAAATAGAGAAAGAGAGAAAGAGAGTGTGTATGTGTTTTGTGTTTGTTTGTCTGCTGTGTTTGTGTTTGTGTATTAAGGGTTGTGTTTTGTGGCTGCAGCAGACTTCTGTTTGTGTGGTTTATAGTATGGAAAGTATTGACAACGGTTATTAAACAACAACCGTTGTGAAATATGTTTTAACAACGGTTGTAAAAAACACCCGTTGTCAAATATGTTTTAACAACGGGTTTCAAAAGTAACCGTTGTGATTACTTTTCACAAACTTTGCGCCAATTTTGCGCCAAATTATTAACAACGGTTCCGCATGTGTGACCCGTTGTTAAAAATAATAACAACGGTTTTTATAACCATACCCGTTGTAATTGATTTTAGTAAAATTCGCGCCATACATTCTACAACGTCTATTGTGATTTTCGTGAATAATCGTTGTTAAAGGGGCGTTGTAGTTGCCTAAATTTGTAGTAGTGCTTGTAGATAATTTCCGCCACTTAGATGAGAAAAGTGGCTATTTTTTTATAGATGCATCCATTATGTGATTTTGTGTGCTCAATGTTTGGATATGTCGCCATTTTGGCAAGACCCACCTTGCCTTACAAGAAGGCATCCTACATCATGGTTGTCTTGTTGTGAGTTGAAGGGGCGGAGTGAGACCCGCTAATTGTCTCATATCGGTTATGTTATTAGGTTAGTTTAAATAAAGGTCTAGTTTTAGTCACCTCTTTACTCGGGACGAGTAAAGGTTCGGTTTGGGGATATTTGATGTGAACATTATTTGAGCACATTTAGTCCCCTAATTGAGCCTATTTTGCATACTATTATAACATTCTATGGGCATTTTATCCGTCAAAACCTTCCTATTTGCTTTTCTATCGCGTTTCATATGTTTTGTAGAAAAGGAGACAATAAGGCGGAAACTCCCGTCTTTCGTGCAAATTTGGAAGCTACTTGACGATACTAGATGGACTAGTATGAAGAGAAGCAAGGACTAAAGATCAATCCCACAAGAATAAAACGGAAGTGAGCAAAAGGGAAGAAAAGAAGAAGTATCATTGCTGAAGAACAATCCGAGCGGATTGTCTCCAATCCGCCCGTCTCCTCACAACACAATCCGAGCGGATTTCCACAAAGACGCTCGGATTGCCTTGCCAGAATCCGCCCGGATTCCGTCGAATCCGCTCGTCTTCCATCAACAGAATCCGTCCGTCCCGACCTTAATCCGCCCGGATTTCAGGGCAGTGTATTTTCGTCTTCTCCAAGCTACAAAGAAAGAAGCCCTTCCTTCGAGAAATACCGGCTCCTCCCTGTTCCATTTAAAAAGTGTAATTACTAGTTTAGCCCTTAGTTAACCCTAATGCATCCACCTAATTTCCACTATAAATACCCCATCTTTGTAATTAATCAAGAGTGGGTTTTTAGGAGGAAATTCTCTTAGATTAGATTAGGAGTAGATTAGAATAAATTATCATTTAATCTTTCCATAAATTACACATTAATCTCTCCTTAATTATTGGTCAAGTTTATTATTCAAGTTTATTATTGGGTAATTGAAGATTATTGGGTTATTGGAGGATTGACAACCCTTCATCAATCAATCAAGTTTCTTCTTTTATTCTTGCTTTATTATTTGGATCACCTCAAGTTTGGTATAATTACTTTACTCTTTAATCTTTATTGTTCATTTCTTCATTCTATTATCATGTTTATACTTGTTGTGATGATTGACACCATTAATGACATGTTTCCCATGATGATGAGTGAGTAGTTACTTAGCTAGGATTAGTGGGTAATTAGGGGCAACCAACATGGGATTGATTCATGCTTAATCTAATATGTTCACATGATTAAATTGCTTGCTTGTTGTGATGTCAACTTTATGCACATGTTATGTTTGATGAAATGTTAAGCCTATGAATCCTTGCATTTTTACCATCTCTTATCTACTCAACTTGACTTGTAAGATATAAACCAACTCGAGTCTTGTTAGACCATGCATAGAAGTTGAATAGGAGGAAAGTAAGTCGACTTGTAGGTGTTGTACAATCTAATCGATTCGGCTCCGGGACCCAACCCTTCCTATGAACCATAAGACATAAACCAACTCGGTTCCTCCACAACATTAATGGCTTGCATATAATTGTAAACATGTTTGTATGATCAAAACCATGAATCCCCTATGACCCCATGACGTGCTAGCACTTTTAATCATTTGTTTACATCTTTTTTTTTTTATTACTTGTTTTACCTTATTGCTTGCATTAGTCTAGACACAACTACAAACCCAAACAAATCGTGACACTAGCATAAATTGAGATAGATAGACTTAGAACCCAAAGCACACCGTCCCATGGATCGACCTCGACTTACCGCTAACTAGTTGTTTGTTGAGTATTATAAATGTGTTTGATTGGATGAGTGACGACCTCAACCGGATCAGGCACATAATTGCCGACTCAACATTCCCATACCCAGTGACTGGCTTAAGCACAATGGGGCCATGATTTTGAAATGAGGGCGCCTACTCACCCAAAATCTAGCATCAGCTGGGTCTCCCAATATACATACACCAGGTTCATTTTATTAGACTCACTACGTTCATTAAGCTTATTTGTTACAGGTTCTAAAATCGTCGCTCTGATACCACTTTGTAACACCCCCATATACCAAGGAGTCTTGACAAGACCTTCCCTAGCATATAGAGGCGTTACCATCTCGGTTGCCCGAGGAAAGGAATCATCAAAAGTCGATAAAAGAACGCTTATAATAATTTTACAAGTGATTGACCAAGCTACTGATATATATAATACAACTCATCAAATACTATGAAGACTACTCCTGTCATGACTCGTGAAGACTCATCCCGCCAAGACTCCAGCTACCATCCAAAACATCACCTGTTAAGACTGACTGCTCACCATAAGGGATTACGGCAGACACAACAGAAGCAAACAAGAAAACAACCACACAAGGTCAGTACTGCGGATAATATAGCAACAACAGCAAACTCACTACAGACACAACAGAACGCATACACAAGCCACAACACTCCAATCAATCACCGTCACCGACTGTCCACTGGACCAGCCTTGCCAGTGGGGGACCGCAGCCGTTCCCACCTAAGCCCCGCTCATCATACTGAGCGATAACCCTGTCCCATTAACGTGCACATCCCCTCCCGTGGCAGGTTCCACGGAGGGCGAAACTAAGGTTTGAAGCCACTCCCACAAGTGACTCCACTCAGCCGAGGACGCACCTCGAGAACCATAGACAATCACACACAAACAGCTGCACTACAACAACAACCAAAGAAATAGCACACACCAACCGATTACCATACACAATCAGCCATACTGACACAATAACAATACAACGAATTTAAATGAATAACATAGGGTTTTGGAATGTGAGGGGCATGAATAATGTAAATAAGCAGAAGGTTATTAGGAATTTTATTCAGAATAAAGAAGTTGGTCTCTTTGGCTTCTTGAAACTAAAATAAATGGTGGAAATGTAGGAAACGTCTCCCATACTATGTTTGAAAACTGGAGTGTGACTACTAATTGTAGTCTTCATAAGGGAGGAAGGGTTTGGATTATTTGGCAACCGAGTCTCTTTGATGTTATGATTCTTCAGTATGACCCTCAATTTATTCATGCTAAAGTTCATATCAAAGCGACTAATAAGTTCTTTTTCCTTACCATGGTTTATGCGTTTAATGATGGGAATGATAGGGTGGATCTCTGGCAGAAGTTAACTTCTTTTGCCTCTAATTGTCATGGCCCTTGGGCCGTGGCAGGTGATTTCAACACTGTTATTTCCCCTGATTAGAGACTAGGAGGAAACACAAAGCAGGAGGATATGGAGGACTTCATTGACTGCCTGGATATATGTGGCATGTCTGATATTACTGCCACTGGGGCTTTCTTCACCTGGACGAATAAACAAGATGTTGGACATAGGAAATGCAGCAGACTAGACAGATTCCTTATTAATAATGAATGGTTGGCAGTATTTCCTAAAATGGCTGCTCACTTCTATCCTGAGGGCTTGCTGGATCATAATCCCTGTGTTGTTAGCAATATCAACTTGGGTGGCAGGAAGAATAAGAGCTTTAAATACTTCAATATGTGGAGTCTCGCTCCTGATTTTATTGAGAAGATAAAAACTGCCTGGATGGAAGGATTGGAGGGTACAAAAATGTTTGTTCTGGCAAAAAAATTGAAAAATTTGAAGCCTATCTTGAAGGAGTTGAATGGAAGATGCTACTCTGATATAGAGAATCAAGCAGGTGCTGCTGTTTACCAGTTGAATGATATTCAGGAAAAGCTTATGGCAAATGTTGCTGACCCAGAGCTCATCTCCCAGGAACTTAAAGCTGTAGGCAATGTCAGGTTGCTTACTAAGGCCAGAGATAGTTTCCTACAACAAAAAGCTAAGAGCAAATGGTTGGAGGAAGGGGATAGTAATACTGCATTCTTTCATAATGCCATTAAGAAAAGATGCATTAAAAATAAGGTCATTCAAATTGAAGACATTAGTGGCAGAACCTGTACTGATACTGACAGTATTCAGGAAGCCTTCCTTGAATACTATAAATCCCTCCTTGGAAGTAGTAATGCTACTGAGATGGTTCATGCTGCTGTGCTAAGCAAGGGCAGAGCATGTACATCAGACCATGCAGCTATATTAAGCATGCCTGTGACACATGAAGGGATTAAGAAAGTTGTATTCTCTATTCCCAAGGACAAAGCACCAGGTCCAGATGGGTACACCAGTGGGTTCTTCAAAGATGCATGGGAAGTTGTGGGTGTTGATTTATGCATTGCAGTTACTGATTTTTTTTACCACAGGTCAGCTTCTAACCCAAGTAAATGCAACTAATGTTACACTTATTCCAAAGTGTGAGAGGCCAACTTCTGTGAAGCATTTTAGACCCATAGCTTGCTGCAATACTGTATACAAAGTCATATCCAAGCTCCTTTGCAATAGATTAAGTTAGGTTTTGCCTGATATATATAATTCATGATAACCAAGGAGCTTTCATCAAAGGCAGGTCTATTCTTGAAAATGTCCTCATCTGCCAAGACATTGTGCATCTGTATGCTAGGAAGGATGTATCTCCACGTTGTCTTTTCAAAATTGACCTTCAGAAAGCCTATGACACAGTTGAATGGGATTTCATTGAGCAAATGATGACTGGTTTGAAGTTCCCTGAGCATTTTATCCAACTTGTCATGACCTGTGTCAGGTCTCCTACTCTTACACTTTCCTTGAATGGTAATCACTTTGGATATTTCAAAGGGCAGAGGGGACTTAGGCAAGGAGATCCCATATCTCCTTTACTTTTCACTATCTGCATGGAGTACTTGACTAGATTGATTAAGTATGCAACTGATAGGTGGCCATTTCAGTACCACCCCCTTTGCAAAAACCTCAAGCTCACCCATCTCATGTTTGCAGATGACTTGTTGCTATTCTGCAAAGGCAATGCCCCTTCTATTATTCTGCTTATGAAAGCTTTTTCTTCATTCTCAAGAGCATCAGGTCTCACTATGAATAGCTCCAAATCAGAAATTTTTTTCAATGGTATGAATGAGGACCTTAAAGAAGGAATAAAATCAGTGACAGGGTTTCAGGAGGGCAGAATGCGTTTCAAGTATTTGGGTGTGCCAATCCAAACTGGGAGACTGTCCAAGAAAGATTGCTCTGCTCTTACTGAAAAGATGGTAGCCAAAATCAGGGGACTGGGGGCTAAGAAGCTATCCTATTCTGGTAGAGTTATTCTTATCAACTCAGTCCTTAATACACTCCACAATTACTGGGCTCAGCTGTTTATTATTCCTAAAAGTGTCATTAAATGAATAGAGGCCATCTGCAGAAACTATTTATGGGACAGCAGTCCAGATTATCATAGGGTGCCTCTAGTTGCGTGGGAAAAGGTTACCATGACAAAACAGGAAGGAGGGCTTGGCATTAAGAAAGCTGAAGTATGGAACATTGCAACTGTGGGTAAGTTGGTTGATTGGATCTATACAAATTCAGATAGGCTCTGGATCAGATGGGTGCATGATGTTTACTTAAAAGACAAAGACTGGCATGACTATGTCCCTAAATCTGATGCAACATGGGTCTGGAAACAAATCTGCGAAGTCAAGGAAAAATTAAAAGATGGATTTGTGGATGGTGTTTGGCTCTTTCATCCTAAAGGATATTCCATTAGAAGAGGCTATGAATGGCTCAAACCTATCCAAGCTCCTCAACCTTGGCAGTCCATTGTGTGGAACAACTGGAACATTCCCAAGCATTCGCTAATTTCCTGGTTAATGCTACAGGGGGGGATGAATACTAAGGCAAAGCTGCATAATTTTGGATACTGTTCAGATGACAGGTGTATTCTCTGTGAAAGTATGCCTGAAACCATTGATCACTTGTTCTCTAGCTGTGTGTACAGCTGCAAAGTCAAGCAACTTCTTGAGAATTGGATTGGAACAAATCTGCTTACTGTCAGTCATTTGGCTGCAAGTGTTACTAATTCTGTCCAGTGGAAAGCTATGGCCGTTATTCTGAATGCATACCACTATGCTATATGGGCTCAAAGGAACAATGCTCGCGTAAACTACTATCTCCTCAGACCTGAGGGACTAGTGAAACAGATAGAAGAAGCAGTACGGGGAAGGATCAAGCTCAAACTTGGTCACGAGCTAGCTATGGCTAGGATAGATAGTCTGAATTTCTTAGGAATTTAGTCTGCTGTTGAGTTGTTTCTGTGATAAGTGATAGCACTTTAGTAAGTTGTCATATACGCTGTAATTGAAACGGTTTCTTGATATACAATATACATACTCACATTTCACCAAAAAAAAAAAACAATACAACGACCGTTACACTAAACAACCAACAGGAACTGAGTAGGCGAACCTACCTTTAGCCAACTGTAGCAACTCCCTGATCAAACACATGACAACAACCAAGCAAACAACCCCTATACAAATCGCATAACAGCCTATTACTACCATCACAATCCTACAAGGAAGAACAATGACAAAGATGATGATGATGATGACATACCTACGCATAGCATAGTACTTGGCTAGCAATTGTTCAGTCTCAGCCTGGAAATGTGATCCGTTGTCACTGATGATCTCATGTGGGCAACCATATTGACAGATGATATTGGTTTGTATGAACTTTGCCACGTTCTTGGTTGTAAGACTAGTGTAAGATGCTGCCTCTACCCATTTGGTGAAATAGTCGATAGCCACCAAAATGAAACAGTGACCTCCTGTTCCGGCTCGGGTGATCTTCCCGATGATGTCGATTCCACAAGCAGAAAATGGCCAAGGAGATGTCATGGTGTAGAGTAGTGAAGGAGGGACGTGTTGCACATTCCCGAAGATTTGGCAGTTGTGACAATGTTTGACATATTTGATGCAATCGGATTCCATTGTGGTCCAGAAATATCCCAGGCGCGTGATTTTCTTTGCCATCATTGGTCCACTCATGTGAGGGCCACATTATCCATCATGGACTTCTTCCATCACTTTCTGTGCCTGTGAATGATCAAGGCAATGCAAAACCACACCAAGAGGTGTTTTTTTATACAGTTCTCCTTGGATAAGGATGTATTGAGAGGCGACTAGGCGTATAGCACGTTGTCCTCTCTTATCCATATCCAGCAGATAGGTGCCATTGAGATTGAAGTTCAGAATGACTTGAAACCAAGGCTCCCCAAGGTATTCCTCTTCATCTGTGATTTGGTGCACATAGGCTGGTTCTGACCGCCGTTCGATGCATGAAGGCATTTCTACCATTTCGTCTGGCATATTAATCAGAGATTCAAGTTTTGCAAGAGCGACTGCAAACTAATTTTCTTCTCGAGGTAAGTGTAGATAAGTCACTTGATCGAAGAATTGGGCAACTTGGTCTATCCTGGCCTGATAGGGTGCTAGACTTTCACTCCGAAATTTCCAAGATCCCGTAATTTGGTTGCTGATCAAGGATGAATCTCCGTGAACTCGAAGATTCTTGATGCCTAAGCCTACTGCCGCTTGTAGTCCAATGAGGCAAGCTTCATATTCTGCTGCGTTATTTGTCACCTCGAAGTCAAGTTTAACAGAGAGTGGTGTACTCTCACCTTCAGAAGAAATGAACAACACCCTTATTCCAAATCCTCTTAGGTTCGACGCTCCATCAAAATAAAGGTCCCAAGAATCTACATCGGTTTGAAGTATATCTTCATCCGGAAATGACCATGTGTCTATTGCTTGAGCGTCGTTGATGGGATTATCTGCGAAGAACTCAGCGACGGCGCGCCCTTTTATAACCTTCAGAGGTACGTATTTGAGATCGAACTCTGAGAGCATTAAGGTCCATCTTGCCAAGCGTCCGTTGAGAACGGGTTTTTCAAAGAGGTATTTGACAGGATCCATTTTGGAGTACACCTTGACGGAGTAGCTAAGCATGTAATGGCGTAGCTTATTTGTTGCCCACACAAGAGAGAGGCATGTTGACACGTCTGTCGCGTACCTGTCAAAAATAAAACCTAACGGTCTCAACTAAAAATGTAGTAGAGGCAGTCGAGTATCGAATCCTCAGGGAGGTAATGCAACTACAGCTATCTATTTCTAATCCTATGGTAACAATTGGGGTTGATTAAATTTTTGGTTCTAAACTACGGAGTTGAAAGGAAGAGAAATAAGGCAAGAGCAGTAAAGCAGAAAGTGAATTAAACTATCAATAAGAGGGAGACATGTCGGGAATTCGGTTCACTACGGTAGTTTAACAACATAGCAGTAAATGACTCAGACGAACTAATGCGAGACGGATATTAGAAGGTCCTTTCGGTCCACTTCCCACCCTAAAATACCGCTAACTTAACTTTCGTCCTCATTAGGGTAGTCTACTGTTTATAGCAGGCCTATTTAGTCCAATCTTTCGATCCAGGATTAATTGTAGCCAGATTAATGGGTGACATAGAAGCGTGCACTCAACTAGGTCGAGAATTACAGTTATATTGCTATAGTGACAGAGTCTCTTTAATCAATTCGTCTAATTCATTCACTACGTCGTCATTATTCTACCGCAGATCCCCTAATCCCAACATGAAGGGGTTTAGCTACTCATACTCGTAATTAATCTAACAGCAGATAATTTTCCAGCAGAAAGCATAACGAAATAATAAAATTCAATAACAAATAAACTAGGGCAGAAGAACAAATAAGGACAACAAAAAATTAATGCAACGAAAGGTTAATTATTATTGAAAGAAGAAAGGGAATTACAATCCAGCAAATTCCGGCGTAAAGAACTCGAAATCCGAGTGAAGTAATTCCGGAAACGAAAGTAGCAGTAGAGAAGGTTGAAACAACGTAGAAAGTAACAGTGTCTAATGTATAAACTAAGAGAGTAAAAGGAGATGATAAAAAAGTAAAAGATAAAAGGTAGATGACTAATAACCTAGTAAAACGTAGGTTAAATAGCCAAACACATAGTGTTATTGCGGAAATAATTAAAACACGGACTAATTAAAGCCCATAGAGTCGGAACCTCTCGATCGAGTGGTTTTAATCACTCGATCGACCAAGATCTCAGCAGAAACTCCTCGATCGACCAGCAGGGTTCTCGATCGAGGACTTGGTCAAATGCAGCTTACTCAATCGAGTAAGGAGTAGCTCGATCGAGCCTTGGGGAGCTTAGGGACCACTCGATCGTCCAATATACAGCTCGATAGACCACCAAACAGCTCGATAGACCACTTGGGTCTTCAATTCAGCTCACGTCTTCACCCAAATGCCTCGTAATGCGTGCAACGACACTTCTAAGTGCAACATCTCACTCCGGGACAATCCCGTCTCCTCTAAATGCATGCAAAAAGGACGAAAAGGAGTATGGTTCCGCTACTTCCGCGATTATCCCTACAAAAAGGACAAAATACACCAAAGTAGCCAATTCGGGGCAGAATACTATAAAAACAGTATAGAAATGCATAGAAATACGTGCTGAAATAGGCCAAAAAGACTATACATTAGGCACGTATCAAATCTCCCCAAACCAAACCTTTACTCGCCCTCGAGTAAACTCAAAACTAAACTAATGGAACGGAAATGATAACTCAGAGCTAGCTTAACTTGTCTACTTGAACCACTTTAATGCAACAGAAATTAACAGTTAAAGCTAGACAGTCAATACGCAAACGAATTATAAGTCGCATTCGTAAATAAAGTCGACCTATCGACCTTGCAAGACCAACAAAACCGGACTCTCACGTGGTCACTCTTCTCTCATGAAGCAAAGGGCAAATGTTATATGTAAAAGAGAGAAGAAAAGACAGTCACTCGCCTAACTGCGACCTACATAGCATGCATGCAACAAAAATGAAAGACAATTCAAGTACTAATGCACACACTCCAACCAATAATGTCCGTCACAGCCGAGGGCTTACAAATAATATGGGAATAGTGAGGTTCAGGTGAGAAAAGGCAAAACAAGTTATGGAAATGTGGAGGTAAAAGCGTCAAGCTAGTTCCTAACAGGACCATGAAAAACCATCCGGATCTCAACTGTCTGAAAGACTAAACACAGGTGCCCTTCACTTGGCACAAAACTCACTAGACTGAAAGCACAATCTCCTCAAAAAATATAGAATAAGAGTGGAGGAGCTAGACGGTCACAAAGTTCCCTTTTTTAAACACCGTCTGAGACAACTAACTGAAACAACCAACCCTCTTGTCGATTGTACGTCTTCAAACATCTTCTCAACTCTGACAAGAGGGTACAACTTTTCACAATTTTTCTTTCTTTTATTTCACGTGAATCTCATCATTTTTTCATTTTTCTTCTCTTTTTTTTTCTTCTTTCACGTTTCTCTATTTTTTTTCTTTTTCAATACTTTTTTTTTTCTTCCTCCTTCCTTAATACAAACACCAACTCCAAACGGGAATTACGGACCAAACTGCAACGGAAAACATACCACAAAAGGACAGACTAACTAGCTTGACTAGGCAGGCTTAGTTTGGACTGTGGCTAATGGGTCAAAAAGGCAAGTTTTGGTCAATGTGGAGCTAAATGGGTGAAGGATGTAAAGAAAGGGGAATTTGCAAGACCCTCCCTGCATGTGACACCAACCGCAGACCCGAATATGTGCATTTGACGAGAAATTGAATGTCATAAATGTGCAAATGAGACGAACATGCTATGCAAGGAGTACTACTCTCAAAATTCCTAATGAACTGGTCATGAATGGCACCAGTTATGGCTCTAAAACTCAGAATTTTTAAGTAGTTTGCCAATTTATCAGTCAAGTCTAAACGATCACTATTATTTGAAAGAAATTCGTAGACTATGCGTATGACAAAGGTAAAAACCATCAATAAAGTGCAAGGCTCAAGTGAATTGACAAGTTAAGTGCAATTTCATCACGGGAATCTACCGTTCCGACTCAACCTAAATGCAAAAATAAACGTGAAATTTTTTTTTTGAATTTTAACATTTTCTAATTTTTTGGATTTTTTTATTTTTGAAAATAAACAACAAATAAACAACAAATGCAAACTGAAAAATTAAACGTGAATGCAAAACAAATGCAGATGCAGACTCAAAAGGATGCAATACCCTCCCCAAACCAAAACGGACAACGCCCTCGTTGTCCTCCAGCATACACCAGCAGAAAAATGGGGGATGGGAGTATACAACCAATAAAAGAAAAATAAAGGAGATGGAATAGAAAGAGTGAGAGGACATACGAAACACGAACTTCCCCAAACCAGCCAGAAAACTGGGGAAGTGAGTAGACCAGTAGCTACTCGTCGTCGGCACCGCCGTCTCTCAGGTACTCCGACTCAACAAAACGGTCTCCCCAAACCAGCAGCAAACAAGGGGGAGACTCAGTCATCATCTCCATCCTGATCCTCCAGATCGGGTACGAACGGAGGGTCACTCTCCTCCTCTCTGGCAGCTCGGTGTGCCGCTGCTTTCGCCAGAATCGCACCTCTCGTGCTACCGCTGTCTCCTCCGGCTCCGACTCTGAGTCAGAAGGTAGTGGAGGGTACCCGTCCGCTGGGTATCGGTAGAAGAAAGGATGCGGCCACCCCTCTGGAATCGGTCGCCGGGCTCGGATGTGGAACTCGTAGAGCGGGAATACAGCCAAAGCCATATCCCGTCTCATCTCAGTGATGTACCTGCACAGATCCGAAAGCGCGGCGTCACGACGCCCTTGGTCTATGACCTCGGGCGCCTCTAAGACAGGAGGGCAGACAAAATTGGCCGGAAAAACCGAACCAGAAGGAGGTGGAGTGAGTGAAGGTGGAGGTATGGGAGTCTGAGTGGGTGTAGGCTGAGGCGTGGGGGTCGGTCCAGCCTGGGCCTGAGTCTGAGCCTGAGAGCTAGAAGATGCTCCGGCCTCCCGCTTCCTCTTCTTAGAGGAAGAAGGAGGGGTGAAGGTAAGGTGGTAGGTAGGTGGAGGTGGCCTCGCTCCCTCAGCAGCAGATGAGAGCGGTAAAAGTGGGTGAAGGGTAGAGCATGGCAAGGTAACAGACGTGGAACCACAGATCTTCCACGTCCTCGCGCTCCCCTTCGCCTTTGGGAACCAGGTCAAGTCAGCCATCTGATCAGGTGCAGTGAGTCTGGGCTCACTGGGGTAAAGGTGGCGGGCAATCCTAGTCACCAGCCCGCCGCAGACGACTGCGGTCTTGACCCGAGTCCCAATTCCGTTCCAATGCTGAGCTACCAGATAGGCAATGTTTAGAACAAACGGGGTACCGTAGTCAATGTTGAGGTACCTCGCGAGAATCGCTAGCTCAGTGTTGGTCACGTTATTGGGCTCAGGGCGCCCAAAAATGGTCTCTCCTAACAGACGCAAGTAGTAACGGGGCGCAGGTAAGTGAATATGAGCGCCCTTCCGTGCCTGGAAGGGGGTGTGAGAAAGCGCAGCCCAAAGTGGCTGAAGGAGGTCTCGAGGTGGGGCAGTGGGACCGTCACTAACTAGTCCCAAAACCTGCCCAAACTTGGCCAAGGTCTAGTGGTGCGACTCATTGCGGAGTCGAAAGTGAATGCGGGCGGAGTGGTCACTGGTAAGAGTCGGTGTCGAAAGAGTAGGAGCTAAAATACTCGTAAGTAGAGGTACGAATGGTAGCCTCCTGCATGGTAATCAGACCCGACATACCCGTCCCGTTCAACAAACTACAGACCTCCTCATAAATGCCTAAGGTCTCTAGGTCAGTCCGCGCAAGGAAACGGGTGGGGGAGAGAGGGCAACGAAGTAAAGCGGTTAACCGTTTCCGGTGAGCCGCGGAAGTGAAACGTACCGTGGGCATCTTCGGTAGAGGTGTGAGTGCGCTCTCCCCGTAGCAACGACCTCGAAGCGGCTGGAAGTGACGGCTAGCGCGGCTAGCTGCGGGTGTGGCCTCGGTGGCACCATACCAAGCTGCGGGAAGCAGGGGATGAATCCACAGTCCAGCAAAGAGAAAGGCCTGGTAGGAGTAGTGGTAACGGCAGGAACTATAGTGCTTACCAGGGCAGTAGTGGTGACAGCAGGGACCACTGACTCGTTCCCGGACGAGCTGGAGGAGCTGGAGGACGTACTGGTAGAAGGCAAAGAACTCGCGTCCATCCTGCAAAGTATCAAAGGGCACGAATGAGAGAAGATGCTGCTAACCGTGGTTAAAACAACCGCTAACCAACATGTGACAGCAAAAAGGATAGCCCTATTGGTCGAAACAATCAACGTACAGCAATCAAAACCAACAATTCCTCAAAAATTTCGAAGAGCAGCATGTGAGTGGTGATAAAATGATAAAATAAGGACCGCTAAAGACGAATGCAGCATGAAAACCAAATATGGGAGCATGTATGACTCCTAGCAGTCGAAGATCGCTACTCACAGCACGGGATTTCCCAACAATTCACAGCATATAAAGGCGATAGGGGACGGTAACGGCAGTTAACAACAGTGATAAGTAAGCATGGACTGAAGTTAAGCAAGCAAGGCAACAGAAAACCGTCTGACAGTCGACACATTTCGACTCACAGGAACCCTAATCGCAGAAATCGCGCGAAATTCGAATTTAATATGTAGAAACAGGGAGGAATTGCGAAAATATCATCAACAAGCTAATCAAGGGCAAATAAACACAATTTAATCGAATAAATTCGACTAGACAAGGAATTTTCGAACCCTAATTCAATCACCTCAAGAAATTCGAATTAATTAAAGAGAAAATGCAAAGAGTGTGAAAGGAACACTTACTTGATGATGATTATCCTATACAAGCAATTAAACTTCAAATAACAAGCAACAAAGGCGGATTTTTAATCGAAAAACCGCGAAACCCTAATTCCCTTTGAAAACCGTGAAAACAAACACAAAATAAGGGGAAAACAAGGGGCTATTGAAGAATTAAGTGCTAGTGATAGAATGTTGGTGGTGGATTTGATGATTTTGGGCAAAAATGGGGATTTGGGGGAAAATGGAAATCACAATTAGGGGGAGGTTAGACGGAAATTATGGGTGAAATGAAATAAGATTAGGGAAATAAAGAGTTTTAAGAAAGAAAACTCCCGTTGTCCCTGTTCATCTCACTCGATCGAGTGGTTTTAATCACTCGATCGAGGACTTTTGCTGTCCCTTTTGCTCAATCGAGTAACAGTCCTCTCGATCGATCAGTTCCTCTGTGGCCTTCCTCGATCGAGTAGCCAGCAAGCTCGATCGAACCAACTTCCACTCGATCGAGTACAAAAAGTACTCGATCGAGGACTTCCTCGTGTAGACTTCTTTGAATTTCCGTCTTTTCTTCCTTGATTTGCGTGCATCTTCCCCAAACCTGCATAAAACATATCCAAACATATCCCAAATACCAAATACGCAGCAAACACAGTCTATAGTCTCAGTCTAAGCTAAAGAAATGTCTAAACTAATTGTCCTAATTAAAAACATAATAAAGAAATTCAAAAGAAATTCAAACGAAAAATCTATTACAATTTGTTACACGGGGCATTTCCCCGTTTAATTCCCATCAGCTGTCAGTAGCCCCTTCGTGGGCTTCTGACTGGAGGACGTCACTTCAGCGATACTGACCGTCCTCTTTGATTTCCATGAGCTTGAATTCATGTTTGCAAGAGGAGGAGGAACATAGTTCCAATCTATGTAGGTTCGAACTGCCTTCGTTCTCGCCCCTCTGTCATCTTCTTTGGCGTTCTTGGCTCCAGTTTGATTGATAATGGTCGTACCCTGTCCTTTGACAACTCCTTTCTTGCCTTCATCTGTACCTGCAGTAAGGAAAACAGACGAATTTTCCTCCTTTTTGCTCTCAGTATGAGGCGGAGGGTTAGCAATAACAGCAATATTCCCCAAATTTTCATCTGGAGTGTCAATAATAGGGTCAACAGAAGAAAGGGCATTGCAAGGCTGAGCTTGCATGGGAGCCCTCCGGAACTTGGACTGATGAAAAGTCAGCTCCTCGTCCCCTACCTGGAAGGTCAAAGTCTTCCCCGACGTCTATTCGCACGGGCAGTGGACAAAAATGGTCTCCCTAAAATGATAGGGGTGTGCTCATCTTCGGGGATATCTAAGACGACAAAATCAACGGGAATAAAGAACTTCCCGATCTGAACAGGTACGTCTTCTGCTACACCTAGTGGCCGTGATAGACTACGGTCGGCCATCTGGACAGTCATGTTGGTGCAACTCAGCTTTGTCACACCAAGTCTCTTAATTAGCTAGAGACAAAGGTAAAACACTTACGCTAGCGCCTAAATCGCATAGCGCGTTATCAATCAATTGCACACCTATGTGACAAGGGATCGAAAAACTACCCGGGTCTGATTGCTTAGGAGGTAGCTTATTTTGAAATAGGGCTGACCCCACCTCAGTCAAAGCTACGGTTTCATTATCAATTATAGTCCTCTTACGTGCTAAAATTTCTTTCATAAATTTTAAATAAGAGGGTACCTTGGTTAGCAATTCAGTGAACGGCACGGAAACTTCCAAACTCTTCAAAAGCTCAACAAATTTGCCAAACTGTTGATTAATCTTGGTATTCTGCAGCCGCCTCGGGAAGGGAACCGTAATTGGAATCTCGAGTCCCTTGTTTCTCGCCTCCAAAGTGTCTTCCGGAGCAAGTTCGGTGTCCTTTGGGCGCTTCTTACCTCTCGAACGAGGCCTTTCTGGTAATTCCTCGCTTAAACGAGCACTAGCAGGCTCTCGAATAAGCTTCCCGTCATCAATATCACTCGATCGAGCAATGTGCTCACTCGATCGAGCAGTTCCCTTATCAGCTTCAGTCGATCGAGTAAACTTACCACTCGATCGACCAACCTCATCTTCTGCTTCACTCGATCGAGCAGGGACACCACTCGATCGACCAGATTCTTCACCATTTCCACTCGATCGAGCTGTTTCAGCATCAGACTTCAGTCGATCGAGTAACTTTTGTGTCGTGAGTCCTTTTCTCTTAACAGAACACTGTTCATCATCAGCGACAGCTTCCCTCGGGTCTGATTTCTGTACTTCCGGACCTTCATAGGAAAGACCGCTTCTCAACTCTATCAGATGCACCGTCTCATTTGGGTTCTTGTCATTTTGAGTCGGTAGATGACCGGGCTTCCTTGAAGATTGATTTTCAGCCAGTTGGGCAACTTGAGTCTCAAGTGCCTTGAACGCCGTGTCCTTTTGTTGTAATTGCTTTGCAATGGACTGCATCATGGACTTTAACTCACCTATCTCACTCACTCCACTAGATGACGAAGCACCTTGGTTAGGAGGGTTGAAGGACGGAGGCTTCTGATAGCCTTGTTGCTTCTGGTGAGGAGGAATATAAGGCTGCTGCTGCTGATTCGGAGGAGCGGTGGGGTTGAGTACGTTCTGGTTACTCCACCTCAGATTGGGGTGGATATTCGGCTCGTAATGAGTGTTGTTTTGCATGTAATGTTGAAAGGCAGCACATTGGTCATAAGGACTAGGACAATAATCAGCGACATGTCCATCTACCCCGCACCTCGTACAGACGAAAGGACCGTCTGTCATGGCATTAACCTGGTACATCCCTGGCTTGAGAGCTCCCCCTAGTTCGTACTTGTCGAACCTAGCAGTAAGGGCTTCTAATGCGGCCACTGAAGAGGATTCAACGGCTCTCCTTTGGTTTCCCCTTGAATTCCCATATTCAGCCCTATGAGTGGCTAAATCGTCTATGATTTTCCATCCCTTGGTCGCTCCCAAGTTGTCAGCGAATCGACCGTTGGCTGCAGCATCTAATATAGCCCTCTGATCATCATATAAACCATTGTAAAAATGGTTACACAGGCTCCACTTTTCGAAACCGTGATGAGGTATGGTCCGCACCAGTTTCTTAAACCGAAGCCATGCCTCGTGGAAGTTCTCGTCAGGCCCTTGTTTGAAACTTGTTATCTGAGCTCTGATGGCGATGGTTCTCGAAGCAGAGAAGTACTTTTTATAAAACGCCAATGCTAGCGAATTCCAATCTACTATGCCGTGAGCAGCTCGGTCCAAATCCCTATACCACTCCCTTGCAGCATCGCGGAGTGAGAAGATGAACATAGTTTCTTTGATCGATCACCATCACGCCGGTGGGAGGAGGTATGGAGCAGCAGATAATCAATGAAGGTCTCCATATCTTTGAGCTGCGTCTTGATTTGCAGCTCCCGAAACGATTTTTCTCGACCATATTGATATATGCAGGCTTTGGCTCGAACTTCCTAGCGTCTCCAGGCAGTTCGAACCCTTTATAGAGATTGTCAGCCGTGGGCTCGGAGTGACTATCAATGGTTGCTTCCTCAGCCATTTTGGGAAAATCTGGGGAAGTGATAGATTCAAGTGATAAATCGGAAACTGGAGAAGACGGCGGGTTGTCTTCGAAAAGCTCGTTCTCGTAAAAACTGCCGCGAGAACTAGGCTCTTCCTCTGCCTGTTGCTCTTGAAATAGTCTCCTTTTTACGTGCAGAGATCTCTCAATCTCGGGATCAAAAGGTAGTAGTGGACCACCTTGCGACCTGCGCATAAGACGAAACTACAGACAAGATATGAGAATAGTCTAAGGAACGATGTTCCTTAAACTAAAAGAAGAATTAAAAATAAACAGCTAGTAAATTAAACAATTGCCTCCCCAAGACAACGGCGCCAAAATTTGACACGTCTCGCGTGCACTGTCAAAAATAAAACCTAACGGTCTCAACTAAAAATGTAGTAGAGGCAATCGAGTATCGAATCCTCGGGAGGTAATGCAACTACGGACTATCTATTTCTAATCCTATGGTAACAATTGGGGTTGATTAAATTTTTGGTTCTAAACTACGGAGTTGAAAGGAAGAGAAATAAGGCAAGAGCAGTAAAGCAGAAAGTGAATTAAACTATCAATAAGAGGGAGACATGTCGGGAATTCGGTTCACTACGGTAGTTTAACAACATAGCAGTAAATGACTCAGACGAACTAATGCGAGACGGATATTAGAAGGTCCTTTCGGTCCACTTTCCACCCTAAAATACCGCTAACTTAACTTTCGTCCTCATTAGGGTAGTCTACTGTTTATAGCAGGCCTATTTAGTCCAATCTTTCGATCCAGGATTAATTGTAGCCAGATTAATGGGTGACATAGAAGCGTGCACTCAACTAGGTCGAGAATTACAGTTATATTGCTATAGTGACAGAGTCTCTTTAATCAATTTGTCTAATTCATTCACTACGTCGTCATTATTCTACCGCAGATCCCCTAATCCCAACATGAAGGGGTTTAGCTACTCATACTCGTAATTAATCTAACAGCAGATAATTTTCCAGCAGAAAGCATAACGAAATAATAATAAAATTCAATAACAAATAAACTAGGGAAGAAGAACAAATAAGGACAACAAAAAATTAATGCAACGAAAGGTTAATTATTATTGAAAGAAGAAAGGGAATTACAATCCAGCAAATTCCGGCGTAAAGAACTCGAAATCCGAGTGAAGTAATTCCGGAAACGAAAGTAGCAGTAGAGAAGGTTGAAACAACGTAGAAAGTAACAGTGTCTAATGTATAAACTAAGAGAGTAAAAGGAGATGATAAAAAAGTAAAAGATAAAAGGTAGATGACTAATAACCTAGTAAAATGTAGGTTAAATAGCCAAACACATAGTGTTATTGCGGAAATAATTAAAACACGGACTAATTAAAGCCCATAGAGTCGGAACCTCTCGATCGAGTGGTTTTAATCACTCGATCGACCAAGATCTCAGCAGAAACTCCTCGATCGACCAGCAGGGTTCTCGATCGAGGACTTGGTCAAATGCAGCTTACTCGATCGAGTAAGGAGTAGCTCGATCGAGCCTTGGGGAGCTTAGGGACCACTCGATCGTCCACTATACAGCTCGATAGACCACCAAACAGCTCGATAGACCACTTGGGTCTTCAATTCAGCTCACCTCTTCACCCAAATGCCTCGTAATGCATGCAACGACACTTCTAAGTGCAACATCTCACTCCGGGACAATCCCGTCTCCTCTAAATGCATGCAAAAAGGACGAAAAGGAGTATGGTTCCGCTACTTCCGCGATTATCCCTACAAAAAGGACAAAATACACCAAAGTAGCCAATTCGGGGCAGAATACTATAAAAATAGTATAGAAATGCATAGAAATACGTGCTGAAATAGGCCAAAAAGACTATACATTAGGCACGTATCACATGTCTTTTTGAGTGGTGTGTATTTGCATTCATACACCAATAACTTCTTACTAAGGTAGTAGATAGCTCTCTCTTCTTTTCCGACGGTTTGTGCTAACATAGCCCCCATGGCTGTTTCGGTCACTGTGAGATATAAACCAAGAGGTTGATCTTGTTGACGAGGTACGAGCACTGGTGGTTTGGCTAGTATCTCCTTGATTTTGTCGAACGCCTTTTGACAGTCGTCATCCCATATGGTATGATCTGTTTTCTTTAGCTTTTTTAAAATGGGTTCACAGATCATGGTAAATTTCGATATGAATCGACTTATATATTGAACCATGCCTAAAAATCCCCTAACCTCCTTCTCTATCTGAGGTTGTGGCATTTTGACTAGAGATTTGATTTGGGAAGGGTCGATTTATATCCCTCGTTGACTGACGACATATCCTAGAAGCTTGCCTTAAGTCACCCCAAATGCACATTTCTGAGGATTGAGCCTCATGTTGTACTTCCGTAGACTTAAGAAGAATTTGCGAAGGTTATTAATGTACCCCTCTCTATCGTTGGACCTGCCGATCATATCATCTACATACACCTTGAGTTCTTTATGCATCATGTCATATAGAAGCGTGGTTGCAGTGCGTTGATATGTAGCTCCAGCATTGATTAATTCGAACGGCATAACAGTATAGCAATAGGTGCCCGATTGAGTAACAAAGGCGGTCTTATGCATGTCTTCTATGGCCATCTTGATCTGATTATATCCTGTGTACCCGTCCATGAAGGACAACAACGCGTGATCTGCTGTGTTATCTACCAATATGTCGATATGTGGTAGAGGGAAGTCATCCTTGGGACTCGCTTAGTTCAAGTCTCTGAAATCGACACAAACACAGATTCTCCCATCCTTTTTGGGTACGGGTACAATGTTGGCTACCCAGTCTGAGTACTCGGAAACTTTGATGAACCCGGCTTTGATTTGTTTATCGACTTCTTCTTTGATCTTAAGAGCCCATTCTATCCTCATTTGAAGCTTCTGTTTAACAGGTTTGAAACCTAGTTTGATCAGAATTCTGTGTTCGGCATTATCCCTATCGATCCCTGGCATGTCTTTGTAGTACCAAGAAAAAACGTGTTTGAACACGTGTAGGAGGTCTATGAAACTAGCCCTTTCGGTTGGGCTCAAGGTTGTCCCTATCCTAAGTTCTTGGGGTTCTAGTTCAGTTCCTACGTTGATGGGTTCAGTGTTCTCTATAACTCGTGCCCCTTCCCCCTCTTTTAATATTTCTTTGGCTATATAGGGAGGTAGTTCGAATGGGTTTGGGTAATCCTCATTATCATCGTAAACAGAATTGGATTCAGAATAACACAAAGAGTAAGCAGAATCTGATTTATTCATATTAAATTTTGAAAATAATTGAAACAAAGAAGCCATCTGTTCAGTAGTCAGTGGCGGCAAAGGGACAGCTATTGGGACATTTCCCGAACTACTGTTACTACTTGATGCTAAGCTAGGAGAAACAAGGGGTTTGGTAATGGCGACAGGAGGAGACTCTCTAGGAACTTCTCTAGACTCCGACTATGACTCGAATTCGTGGTCTTCTGGTTCTCCTTTGAACATCTCTCCTTCTCCAGTGCTGAGCATGAAGAGTCTTCCTTGGTTTTTCGTCCATTTGATCGACTTTCTCCATCATTTTTGCTGATTCAAACTGGTTTCGGTGATTAGCACGGTAGGGTTGAAGTGGTCATCCTGAAGTATCATGGTAATGATCTCGTCCTACGCGACTCTAACAAATCGATCTTCTCCAAACAGAAGGCTAACGACATGTTCATCTAAGCAAGGAATGAAGTAGCTATCGTGAAAGATCTCGATTCCAGCTAATTGCCTTCCTTTGTAGTGCCAAGGTTCGGGGAACCCATGAAAGTATTCTTGACTCCCTTCGCTGACGAAGTATCCATTTAGGGTAGGGAGGTAAGGTCGCATTTGGATTCCCACATTCTTACGGTTTTGGAATTGTGTGAGCATCTTCAAAGCTTCTTCTTTCGTGGGTTTGTGTCCCAGCAATCCTAATGGTATCCTTTGAGAGTTTCCTTCTTTGTAAGGTGCAAAGGTATTTCTTCGGACAGGATTCAATGACATCCCCGGGAAGTATCCCTGAGATTTGAGTATGTGGTTGACCACTAAATTGGAGTAGGGATTGAAGTACAAGGGTGCCAGTTCACTCTCTACAAGATTTATGCTATGGAAGCCCCCAAGCTCGTATACTGGATCCGTAACTACTTGGTTGCTTGTCATCTTTTCTATCACTACCTTAATAGATGACGGAAGTGATCGTCACTACTTTGCCATCTAGTGGAATCTTGATTTTCTAGTGGAGGGTGGATGTTACCACTTTGGAAGCGTGAATCCAAGGGCTTCCCAGAAGTATGTTGAATGATGCTTCGATGTCCACTATTTAAAAGTTAACCTTTCGCTCAATCGGCCTTGTAGCTATGGTGAGATTGACTAGTCCTACCACTTTACGTCGTGTACCGTCATATGCGTGAACACCTTGATTGGTAGGGGTCCAATCTGACTCTTTCATGCCTATCTTATATGTTGTCTTCAATGGTATGACGATGACTGCAGAACCATCATCCACCAAAGTCATTAGCACATTCTTCTTTAAACAAATGACAGTAATGTATAGAGCCAGGTTGTGACTAGCGCCGAAAGGTGGCAAATCCTCATCCGAGAAAGTAACTGGGTTACTTAGCTTAGTTGAATCTTGGAAGAACAAGTTGACTACGTCATCAGGTGTAGAGTTGTCTGCCACATTTAACTTAGCCAAGGCTTGCAGTAATGCTTGGCGATGAGGGAATGAGCTTGCAACTAGTTTCCAGACTGAAAGATCAACCTTTGTCTTCTGTAGTTGCTTTAGCAAGTTGTCAGTAGATGTATCTTCGCCATCATTTGGCGTGATGATGTTGGTGTTAATAACTGGACCATTAGCTATGGGACCATTTTGAGAAACATTCTGATATGGACGCCCCGAACGAGTAAGGTGGTCTATATCTTGGTCTTCACTATTTTTGACTATGTCCTCATTAATCTGGACTAGGTAGTGCTCGGTGAGGTATTGGTCTTCATCATCATCGGCCCATATTCCGTTGACAGTTCTCTCAACCTTATGATTTCAGCTTCTAAATGGATGATTTGATTGATGAGGCCATCAACCACGATTATTACTTCTTGCATTGTAGAATTTAGAGAGAGGTTTAGTGGCGCACTTTCCTTAGGTGTAGTGCTTGGATTACGGAGGGATGCCACTACATTTTCTAGTTCCGAGACTTGTCTATTCACACTCCTCGCCCATGCAATAAAGTCGGTGATGGTAGGGGAAATGGTGGGGTAGCTCCCTTCATCTTCTAATGCATGGATCTCATCTTCGAATAGAGATATGAGGTGTGAACAATCTAAGGTAGATTCTTCACTTCTAATCATCAGAACTCCAAGAGGATTCTGAGTATTGTTAGGCTTATCTCCAGGTGGTATGGGTAGGCGACCCTCTTCGATCATGTCCTGAATGACATGCTTTAGCTTGTAACATTTCTCCGTATCGTGTCCCTTACCTCTTTGATATTCGCAGTATGAATTTTCGTCCCAGAACATGGACTTCTTTTCTGGATCAGGTGTAGGCCCTATGGGTTGGAGCTTACCCTGTTTCATCAATCTCTTCAAAGCATAGGAGTATGTATCGCCAATGTTTGTGAACTTTTTTTGTGGGTTATTCTTCTTTGATGATTCGAGAAGGTTAACCTCATCAGTCTTGCTAGTAGAGCCGTAGGAACAACTTCTTGAGCCTTAATATCCACGACCTACCGTTTTGAAAAAGAGTCCTTTACGGATGTCATCTTCAATTCTTGTCCCTAGTATAGTTAGATCCTTGAAGGTCTTAATGTTTTGGTACCTCAAGTGGTTTGCATAAATGGGCCTTAAGTTATCCACGAATTTTTGCACAAGGGTAGCTTCATCTGGACGTTCGATAAGTTGGGTACTAGTCTTCCTCCACCTACTTAGGAAGTCGGTGAAACCTTCTTTCTCATTTTGGGTAAGAACCTCTAGAGTGCGCATATTGACTTGGATTTCAGCATTATCCGCGTATTGTTTAATGAACTCGATTACGGTGTCGTCCCAGGTGTCAATATTCTTGTACTCTAGGGAGTAGAACCATTGCTTAGGAATAGTGTCGAGAGATGAAGGAAAGATCCTTAAGAACATCTCGGGTTTGATGGTTTTGATAGACATGTAGTCTTTGAAAACACGAATGTGGTTCAGGGGGTTTTTATGTCCCTTGAACTTCAGGATATCAGTCATGTTGAAGTTGGTTGGTAATTTGGCACTCACGGCCTCATACTTGCGATTGTTCTCCATATAGATATCATCTCCTTTGAGGTACATCAATTTCTCCTCCAAGTATTGGAGTCGTTTCGCAGCTTCAGTAAAACCTACTGGAGGGTTGGTTTCTGGTTGTCCAACATAAGATGGAAGGTTGTCATTCACACATTGGCTAGGAATGTCATCTTCTACAGGAGGTAGTCTAGTTTCTACCGCAACAATTCGATTCTCGATGGCATTAAGGCATTCATAAGTTTGTTCTTGACTTGTTTGGAGACGAGCGAGCGCAGCTAAGATTAGATCATTACCATTCGGTGGTTGTCCATTGACACTTGCGTGACTAGTTCCGGGCATCTTGGAAACTGGATAGGAGATTGACGACGAATCAAAACATGATCGACCATTCTAGCACACTTACTCAAAGAAAAGACTCAAACTGTGAAGTGGGAGTGTGCCACTTGTGTAAGCGAGGTTTGAAAATGACAAAGTTTTGAAATGTTCGTCCTAACCAACTATAGTGTAGTTGTAGGAGTGTTAACTCGAAGTGAGGTTTTGAAATGGGCTTTTTGAGGCCCGACTTTTGACTCGGTATTTGGATAGAGTTTCGACTCATTTTGCGCTAATTTAGGTTTTTTTTCGAAATTATTTACATTTTAATAGAGATTTTTGATTTTACAAAATTCATCATGGTTTTGTTTAGAAAATGGTGATCACATATGATACAAGCATTACAACAGGCATTATAACGGTATGCTGAGTGCATTTAAAAGGATTTTGGTTTAAAGGGTGGGTTGCCATACCGAACAATCAAACCCGGGGTCTGTGGAGAGGCTCGTACCAAAGAGGAGTAAGGCCGATTCCTAGTCCATTCCCTCGAGTAGTGAAAGCCCTCGTGTGCACGGTAAGAGATGTGAGTGTCTAGCCGCAAAAACAACTTGCTACCGTCAAAGCCCTCGGCCCAAGCAGGCGCCGCTCACAGTTCACCCCCCCCCCCCCCCCCCCAGGGGCTGTAACCCGTCTAGCCTCCCAGTTCACGATGAAGACGTCATCCACCTCCGTCTCCACTCTCTGTCTCTTCGCCCCGTGAGACTCCATGGGACAAGGAAAAGGCCTCTCAATGACCCCCGCGACGTTCTGAAGCCTCTGTCTAGGAATCTGAGGACCCCTCCTCACAGTGTTAACCCTCCTCCCAGAGGTACCGGCCTCAGACCCAGTCTGAGCCCTCCCACCACCAACAGCCTCAACAACGGGCTCCTCTCGAGCCCTCGTGGCTTCCTCAGCAGCAACGGCCCCAGCAACGGCCTCCTGACAAGCCTCTGTTGCTCTCTCGGCTCTAATAACCTCCTCAGTGGGCTCCTTCTCGGAAGTGTCCTCTACCACCACCTCGGGCACACTCGCCGGAGTACTAATCGGCCCAGTCCCAAACAAGGCCTCTAAAGCCTCAGCAACGGACCCAAAGGCCCCATAACACTCGCCTACAATCAGGACAAAACAAAACGTCAGCCGAAATTTCGGCATTACGACGGCATAAAATGGACAAAATCCGAAAACAAACCACCTGCAGATGAAAAAACAAAACAACGGCAAACCCGCCCAAACCCATTCAACAAAAACACTTCAAAAAAATCGCACAAAAACGACTCGCCCTTCTTTTCAAGCAAAATACGAGTCAAAACAACGACAAAAATTACAAAAACCACCCAACACCTCAAGGCCCACACCAGGTCCGCCGAATAAACAATAAAAATTCCCGACACAACTGGGTATTTTTTCACAGCTCAAACAAGGCGATTTTACGCCAATTCGGGCAGAAACGAGTCAAAAATTCAAAATACGACCACAACAAAACAACGTGATTTAATCACATCTCAAAGTAACCTAAACTGCCGTTAAGGTCCACTTCAAGACAAACCCGCTCAGTTTGAGCCCAAGCAGACGCTTATTTCAGCAGCATAAGATCGTCTCACAAAGGCAAAAATTCAAATTTTGCCCAGAACGCCCAACGAAGGTTCAATATAGCAAAGATGGTCTTCCCCTACTACAATGCAACCTAGTGGGGCACACAACTCAAGCAAAACGAAAATGGCATTGGAAATAAGACGATTTTCTGTCTCATTCACGTTTTTCGAGCCTAGGGAGCGAGAACGAGGACCAAAATGCAAACTAAAAGCACCCCTATACTCCTAAACAGATTTCTAACCTAATGCAATCATCAATTTCACTCAAAAATGGGCTAAACAAAAACGCCCAAATCGATTTTTCGAAGGGTTAGGGTTTCGCCCTAATTCAATCCACAAAAAGACAAACAAATTCAAATGGATTCAAGAGGATTAACATACCTTGAGATGACATGATGTTTGTAGCACGAAAGCAAGGAAGAAACGCGACCCAAAAATGGCGATTTTTCTTGGAAAAGTCGTGTTTTTGAAGAAGAAGATGAAGAAAATGAGGAGCTTGGCTACCTCGCGTCTTTTTACAGAAAAAGGGGAGACTCCTTCCCTCGCAGGAAGGCTCGCGCCTCTTCGAGGTGTTCCTTGCTTTTCAGCGAAACTTTGGGCTTTGGCCCAGCGTCCACACTATTTTCACAAAATTTCCAATGATGGAATTAAAAACCATCATTTTCTTAAACAAGCACAAGATAGTGAAACTCAAAGTCGCTATTTTAGCAAATTTTCAACGACGGAATTATAAACCGTCATTTTTCAAAAAAAAAAACAAAATAATGAAATTCAAATTCGCTGTTTTCACAAATTTTCAAACGACGGGATTAAAAACCGTCATTTTCTCAAGCAAATACAAAATAGTGAAATTCAAATTCGCTATTTCCACAAATTTCCAACGACGACATTAAAAACCGTCATTTTAAAATCACAAAAACGAAATAGTGAAATCCAAATTCGCTATTTCCACAAATTTCCAAAGACGGCATTAAAAACCGTCATTTTCAAATCACAAAAACGAAATAGTGAAATCCAAATTCGTTGTTTCTTCAAATTTCAAATTTCAAAACAAACGTCCATAAAAACCGTTACCTCACATCGAGATTCAAAAGCACCGTCGACCGCGGGAGTCAGGCTCATAAGTCTATCCCTTTCCGGCACCAAAAACATCCAATATAAACACCGAAATTTCCCAGCAGGATATCGGAGGCTTCCCCACTGAGCCCGCTAAACTCAAACGACCTCTCGAAATAGACCCGTCCAACACGTCTATTTCCCACAGTTGGTCATTCAACCTTCAGAATGGCTGGCGAGCTTCACAACGCACATTCAACATAGCTGGCGAGCCTCACAATGCACATTCAACATGGTTGGCGAGCCTTAAAATGTGCCGCTTTCAATATGGCTAGCGAGCCTCACAACGCACATTCAACATGGCTGGTGAGCCTCACAACGCACACGCAACATGGCTGGCGAGCCTCAAAACGGATCACATTCAACATGGCTGGCGAGCCTCAAAACCTATCACATTCAACATGGCTAGCAAGCCTCACAACGTAACCTCGACACGATTGGCGAGCCCCATCATATCCGTAGCATAGCTGGCGAGCCTTTGCCCGCAAATAAGAAACAACTCAAGGACATATCCCGAAGATGCCTTAGGTATGACTCCTTCTTATGGCTGGCGAGCCTTCGTACGTAGTCTAACGGACTTAAAATGACCCACACGGACAGTCGACAAACTCTAAACTGTTCCCGACGACAGGTCCTTGACTCGTATCCTCGAGTCGCCTTGGCGTCGCCCTTCCCGATGGCAGGTTCTTGGCCCGAATCCTTTCGAGCCGCCTCGACGTCGCTTCGGTCTCCAGGTTGTAATCTTCGATTGACCTAGGGGCTATACTTTGACTTTCGCCCTGTCCAAGCCTTAGTCAAAGTGGGGGCTCTGTAGATACCCAGTATCTGTCGAGTCTCGAACAAACACTCGATGATTATCGGACTACAACATGCGTAGGAATCGCAGCGTTTGATCGACAGTTTTGTATAACTATACGTCGGAAAACTTAAAACGATTTAGAAAATAAAACTTTTTAAAAGTACCTGGAGTGTTTAATGCACGACGACGGGGTCGCAATGACACTAACTAGAGTCAAAACCGACACCGGACCAAAAACCGACTCAAAAATTCAAATCCCGACTCCAACAATGAGTCAAACTGAGTCAAACACAAAAAACAAACTTCTCAAAAATTCCATGTTAAGTATTCCCGAAATACTTGAATGGTCAAGTACAAATCATGTCATCCAAAATATAGGATAGAACAAAACATGATTTCAATTGCGTAATAGTGACAAGACAGCTCAAAGACCCGGGAAATGGCTCGCGCCTCTTCGAGTAGCCCATGCAGCCACGTCGCTCAAAACCCACACAACCACATATTTTCCTATAAATACCCCTCAAATGCCACCATTTGAAGGTACGCGAGTGTCCGCCCCCTTATTTCTTCCTTAAAATTCTAGACTCGACTTCTTAAGTCACAAATCGACACGTGTTTTCGACCTATCGATCGAAAACACAAGCCTTACACATTGTTTGGTACCATCATTGTGCATTAAATCACTTGACCGACCACTTCGACCAACTACACCATCACTAAACTTAACAAAACACTCTTTTACATTGCTAAAATGGTTTTCAACCGAATTTTCCCACCTAACAAGTTGATACACTTTTATCGATTTCTCATCTCAAGCCTAGCATATAAGTATGAGGGTGTAAGAATCCTCTTCTTTCATGTTTTTCATCTGTTTTATGACTATAACATGCTAAAACATGCATAACATGGTTCAAATATAGGTTAGATGAGCCAAAATCGGACTTTGGCCGGAGACAGGGGCTGCTTGCATAGCAGAGAGGCTCGCGCCTCAATGCCCTCTCAGGCCTTAATCCCGCCGTGTTTGCTCTCATCTTTCCTCTTTATTTCATTTCCTATTTACAATCGGTTTTTACCATTTCAAATATTTCAAATCATTTTCATGATAAACTTTTAACCATAAGACATTTTCACCCTTGGTTCCTCATACCATGGCAGTTTAATCCGTGTTTCGGTGATAATATTTGGTTAATTACATTTTAAAGGGTATTTTAAAACCTTTTATTTCATTTCTTTACATTTTAAAATAAACACCTTAGTCATAAACATAAAGTCATTCCTGGTTCCACATACCATGTTGGTTTAAACCCGAGTACGATGATAAAACTTGACTGATTACAAACAAATGAACTTAATACAATTAACTCATAATCATTTTTCAAAACTATTCATGTCAAGCTTGCAAAACTGAACCCGACATGTCAATACAATGATGATTATTCAAGTCTCGTTCCTCATATTGACACCAAAACGGTCTAAACGACCTTTTCAAACCAAGACGGGATCAAACGCCCTCTTTTCAAATCATTTTACAAACATTTTAACAGTCAGAAGACGTCCCTTGGGCATTCTGCTGATGCGCGCCTAAACAGTACAACCATTTTTAAGTTTTCAAACCAGGACAAGCCTGCTTCCATCGCCTAACGGCTCGCTCCTTAATAGGTTGTCTAATGCAGACTCTGTTTCCTTTCCAGCACTTATCTAGGACGGTCCCGATTTCAGTTAACCTGAATACAAGACAGATCATATGACAAATCTGCCCCTTTTACATTGTATTTGCAAAACGCCTTTCTAAGACAAATGGATCACGTTATGCACCATAAACCTAACTCGGTAAATGGATGTTTAATTTCCGTCTTGCATGCCAATCAACAATAAATCCAACTTGACATCAATTACTTGATATTTGGATAAACAAGCGACATAGAAAGCTCACATGTTAGGTTCAAAACTTGTGGATGCGCATTCATGCATTTACCTGTTTTATCAACTTTTGCATTTAACCAACCAAGATCGATTAGTAGAGCCCGCTCCGCGGGCGGGATTGGGTGTCCGATTAAAGGGCTTCCCAATACGTACCTTCACCTTTTACTCAGAAACTTTGGATAGTGGACGACCTTATCCAGGGCGTACGAGAGTCATTCTAGAGATAGGATGCTAAAGTAGGACGACTCCTTATCTTTAGTACCAATGTCAAACACCGCTTTTTACCTTGGTTGACCTAGGTATAAAATGGATTCGAACGGGTTCCAAGCATCTCACAAATGCTTGGTGGCGACTCCGAACATCTCTTGCATCGTTTCGAGACCCTTACCGAGATGAAACCGACCGATCTAAAACGATCCGGTCGAATGCATTTTTACGCCGCCGAGCGTGGCTATCAAAAAACCGCTATGCGTCCACAGATTGGCTTGGCACGTAGGTGGCATGTCCACAGGAAGATAAATCTTCAATTGTGAGGGCTAGATCTTTGTGGATAGTGTTTATGATGTTTAGAGGTGTTTCTAGAGAGTAGAAGGGATAAAGTGAGAGTGTTTTTAGGGGAGGAAATCTGAAAAATAAGGATTAGAAAGTGATAGGCCACCTACCACAATCCCGTGCAAAAGCTGGACAGCGACATGGCACTCGGCCGAGTACCCGGTTCACTCGGTCGAGTGACTTAACATCATAATGTTTCAAAAAGTTACAAGTCTCACTCGGTCGAGTGAGCTCTACTTGGTCGAGTACTCGGTTTACTCTATCGAGTATAAGTCTTTTAAACTATGGGGTATTACAAAAGAAGTAAAGTGGATTCTATTCCATTTCACAAATTTCTAGTTTCTTCTTCATTATCTTATCAACCTGTCATCAACAACCTCACCAATTTCACCATTGTTCATATCACCATCTCAACAATCATCGACGTCTAATTACGGCTTTATCATTTCACCAGCTTCAAGCCCCTTGTTTATCCTCTCATCTTCAACATCACCAACTCACAAACACCAAGCTATTGAATACCAAAACCCCCAAATACCAAGCTATCGAATTTAAAACACCACCGTACAACCCCAAACCGAAAGCAATACGCCTATGCTCAACGCCTTTATGCATGATATGTTTTCTTGCAAAAGGTTATCATTTCATTCATTGAGAAAAGATATTACAGTTTTTGCAAAAATATCCGCTAAAATTAGGGGTGTTCATAAAAAACCGAACCGTAAAAACCGAACCGAAAAACCGCATGTTTTTAAGGTTCGGTTAACCAAACCGTTAGACCACAATCGGTTCGGTGAACCGAACCGTTACACATACACCATTAACGGTTCGGTTTCGGTTCGCTATATAATAACCACGGTGAACCGAACCGAACCGCTTAAGCACACTTTTTTTTTTATTAAAAAATATCTGACTAAAATATAAACCATCACCCTCTCGTATCTCTATCTTTCATTCTCACCACACATTCTAAACTTCAAAAACCCTAAAATCCAATTCCCACACTGGTCTTGCATCGCCGCCTGCTTCTTTCTTTCGACGCCTACTCTAGTCCTCTGCTTCTTCCTCTCGTCGCCTCCTTTTGTCAGATCTCATTCATTCACTTATCTAGACATCAGACCCGTAAGAGTGAAAGTTTTCTCGATTTCGATTCTTGCAACAATTTCAATTCTTGCTCTATTTTCAATTCTTAATTTTGTTGTTTAATTTTAGTTTTTATTTCATTGTTGTAGCTTTAATTTCAACTCATTGTTGTTTTCAGTAATTCCTATATTTTTTTTTTTTTGATGACGAGGGGTTGAGTCCTCCCCCCCCCTCCCCTCGGCCCATGCATTCCCGCACCACCACATGCACTACTACAAATCCAGGCAACTACAACGCCCCTTTAACAACGATTATTCACGAAAATCACAATAGACGTTGTAGAATGTATGGCGCGAATTTTACTAAAATCCATTACAACGGGTATGGTTATAAAAACCGTTGTTATTAGTTTTAACAACGGGTTACACATGCACAACCGTTGTTAATAATTTGGCGCAAAATTGGCGCAAAGTTAGTGAAAAGTAATCACAACGGTTATTTTTGAAACCCGTTGTTAAAACTTATTTAACAACGGGTGTTTTTTACAACCGTTGTTAAAACATATTTCACAACGGTTGTTGTTTAATAACCGTTGTCAATACCTTCCATACTATAAACCACACAAACAGAAGTCTGCTGCAGCCACAAAACACAACCCTTGATACACAAACACAAACACAGCAGACAAACAAACACAAAACACATACACACTCTCTTTCTCTCTTTCTCTATTTCTCTCTTTCTCATCGTCGCTTTATCTTCTCGCCGTCACTGTGATTTCATCGTCTATTACGTTCGTATTTATCGGGTAAATCTCGCCCATCCTTTATTAGTTTCATCGTCATTATTTTCTTTTTCTATTTATTTCTTTTGCATGTATGTGTTTTTATCGACCATTATGTTATTTGTTTAAGTATTGTTCGCATAATTAGTTACTGAAACTTTCCTCAATATGGAGGAACCGGCGGATGAAGTTGTTGTTGTTCTCGATCATGGTAAGAGTCTTTAGGATGAAATCATTCATTTTGTTAGAGTTTTTTGAGTTTGATTTGAAAGATTAAGTAGAGTTTGTTTTAACAGTTAGAGTTTGGAGATGAATATATGAGATAATGGAAATGTTAGTTGAGATATGCAATGTATATATACTAAGCAATGTGTGGGTTGAGTTAATTGCTTTTTAATTAATATATATGTTAGGAAGTTGTGCCATAATAATCATCATCATATCTCTCAATAATCTTTGCTTCAAATCCTATTACTAACCCTTCTCATTCCATATTATCCGTTCATATGTACAAAGTGATGTCGGTAATAATGCATGCATCGAATTCTAACAGTAGTAATTATGCATGCATCTAGTAATATTTAATTTAATTTTTTTTTATTTTTTAAGAACAAACAACAACGGTTATTTTAAAACAACCCGTTGTCTTTAGTTATAACAACGGTTTTGTATATTACAACCCGTTGTTATAACTTTCCCCCCAAAATTGAGTCACACTTTCCACAACGGGTTTTATACATAAAACCGTTGTTAATAGTTTTAACAACGGTTTCGTTAAGTAAACCAACCGTTGTTAAAACCTTCTACAACGGACGCTTTAACAACGTCCGCTTTTTTATATAACAACGGTTTTTGACCGTTGTTATAGCCTGTATCTGTAGTAGTGATGGACCATGTAAGCCACCCCCTTCGGGGGCTGCAGTGGCCAAGTGATCATCGCCCCAACTGGTAGTCGAACTTGGGACCTCTCAACTCTTTCATTTCTGCAAGCTTCAAGGTTTAACCCAGCTACCACTGGACTAACACTACTTGGTTTCCTATTTTCATTGTTGTAGCTTTATTCAATTTATTGTTGTTGTTTTCAGTTTAATGTTGATTTTCATTGTTGAAATCTCGACGTTTCCACAAAAAAGTCGATTCTTGTGCAAAAATTCGATCTCCATTGCTGTTTCCATCGCACAAAAATTCATTCTCACGGTTCACGGTTCACCGTGAAACCGAACCGTTTTGCGAGGTTCACCGAACCGAAATGAACCGTATAAAACAGTTCGGCTTAGGTTCGCCTTGTAGCCGAACAGTATGTACGGTTCACCGTACAAACGGTTCGGTTCGGTGAACCGAACCGCGAAGAAACACCCCTAGCTAAAATACAAAAGTAAGAGGAATTCTATCTACACAAATTATCAAGCATCTCTTGATAATAAGGGCCCTTAGATGCTATCTAGTAAACTAGAAGCATCAAGTTTCTTTTGATTGAAAATCCTAGCATTACTCTCAGTCTAGAGACGATAGATTGCAGCTGTAATTGCAACTTGAAACCAAATAGTCCTCCAATTCTTGCGACTACGTGTGGCAGTTAACCATTCTAACTCTTCTATAACATCTTTGGCTTACCTTTTTACCAGCATCCAAAGTAGCAATCCATACCAGACTTCCATAGAGTAAGGACAGTGAAAAAATAAATGTTGATGATCTTCAGCATCTGCTTCACAAAGACAGCAACGATTTGCCAACTGAAATCCTCTGATCTGCAATTTATCAACTGCAGCTAACCGCTCTTGAATGGCCATTGAAGCTATAATCCTATGACTAGGCATAACTCGAGTGTGAAGAATAACATTAAACCTTGTTGCACATGAGCAACTCTCAAAAAATCATAGATGCTACTAATTTGAAGTTTTTGCCCTACAACTAACCCAAGAGTTCTAGGACAAAAATCATAGATGCTACTAATTAATTGAAATTCATCACTGCTCCAGTTTTGCATGATGTTTTGGCAGAATTAAGCCTTTGATTAAAAAATTAATTAATAGTTTGAACATTGTTGATTTTCTTTGATTAATTTTGTTTGTAAATAGGATCCTTGGACAACTTATTCACTATCACACCAAAACATAATTAATCACCAAACTATTAATTAACGAAAAAGGAAGTGATAGGGTTGGTTTGGTTCACCCATTACTAGTCAAGCCAAATGCACGGTGTTGATAGGGTGCATGGATGTTGTCATCAGAGTGGATGTCGGGTTTTTGTCGGTGACAATGATCGTCGACGAGGAGTGGTTGTTGGCGCGGTGTATGGCTGGTTGAGTTTTTGGTAAGGTGGTGTATTTTGATGACGATAGGTAATTAAGTGAATGAGGGTGAGTGTTGTTAGAACTCGGCTTCGTATCATTAGTAAAGTTTTTTTTTTTTAAAAAAGATGACTTGATTAGCAGGTTGTTGGTTATATAAGTGAGAGAGTGTACTATAAGGAATAGGAAAATGACATAGTTTATTTTAAAATTAAATAAAACTAGTTTTAAACCCGTGCAAAATTGCACGGGTATGTATTTGGGCCGGTATTAATATTTTTGGATATATTTTTTTTCTTGTATTTCTATTCTACTTATCTAGTTGGTCTAAATCAGCGATCTACATAATTAATGTTTAAACTTGTTACAAATACGTGTTCACATGCAATGGTTTAAAAGAAAATAACGTAATCTACTATTGTAAATAAAATTTGCCTACATAAAAAACTTTACATCCCGATAAAAGAAATATAATTTAATAATCAACTTTAACATATGCAAATTATTCTAAAAATTGAAAATTTCATGATAGACTACATTAGTAGTCGTGGTAGAAGTACGCATATCTGAATCACAAATTTCATGATAGACTACATTAGTAGTCGTAATCGAGCAATATGCACTCTATTACCTAAGAGAGTACGTCTTATCACGTGTGCCCCCAGATCAGTCACAATTAGTCTCGTACCATTACGCAACCCACGTGATTGATCAATGTTTCGCAAAAGCATCACCATAGCACCGACCTTCAACCTCAATTGTTGATTCGGGAGTCCGACACATTTTATACTGTTGATGAATTCAGTAGAGTTAATGTCACCGTCACCTGTACCTCTGTCATCACTACACACCTCATCGGAACTTAAATAATTTCTCTCATCCTTTTTAATAAGCGACAAAACATATTCATTTACTGATTCAACAATCTCGTGAGTATGGGCGAGGATTGCCCTTTGCTAGAGATATTCCGGATTTCACAATTGTGCAAGCAGATCCAGATAAGTGACATTTACTAATGTCTTAATAGGATTCGTACACGGTTTTAAGTTGTGGACGGGTTTAGTCTTGATCGATAGTAAATTTGCCATAATTTTTGCTCCAAGTAAATAAATCCTCGGATTTTTTTTTTTAAAAAAAATATATGTTAAATTTTTACAATTGTTTAATTATCGTGTTATATTTTAGAAAAATATTTATTAAAACAATTTTTAATCATTTGTGTGATAATTTTTAAAAATTTGTAAATTTAAATATTTCAACAAATGTCAACATTTATTTGTTTTTTTAGAGATAAAAAAATAAATTTTGCTTGAAACGCTTGTTGAACAGTAAATTTACTCGGTAGCGTATCATTGTCACCTACCATTTTCGGTGTCTTGTAATTTTTTGGTAGTTAAGTTGCCGAGTTTTTTTACTATAAGTAAATACTCCGTCATGATTTTTTTAAAGAATATATCATACTATCTAGTTTAAAAAAATTATGCATGTAATTTATTCGCATTATATGTAATTCACTCCCGTAATTAAATATAATTCCTTCTCGTAATTATGTAATTTTATTGTTATTTTTTTTAAATTATGTAAATCAATAATTTGTAATTAGTTTCATTTATTCCGATTTGTAATTCATTCCGCTTATATGCCATTAATTTCATTTATTCGGAATGTATAAAATTATTTCATAGTATTTGTTCTAAGACGGAATTTTGTCGAGGTTTGTATTGACGGATTCGAAGAAATAAATACTTGCACACTAACGGGTCCCACCATAACCTGAATTTCCAAAAAAAAAAATTAAAAAAAAAAGTTGTATTAATGATGTGGCGCGTCCTGGAATCAGTATTGTCTTCTGAATTAATAAAGATAAGATTAGAGTTAATTTAAGAAAATCATCTAGTCAGTTATGTCACTCCACTTGTAGAAAGATCTAGACAAAATGTAATAATTTGTTTGTATCACAATTACATCCACAATAATTGCCCACTATTATGTTCCAACCCCACTATTTCTTCCATCCACATCCCCTTTAAAACCCTTAAACATGCTCAATTCACAAAACCCTTCTTCCTTTTCCACCCTCTCTCTTGTTTCTTTTTCCCCACTTACCTTTGCAGGAAGGTTGGCAGAACCCTCTTTGGTTTCTCGTGTTGTCTGTTTTTAGAAGAAAACCCCTTCTTTTGAGAAACCAAACTATATTACCTCCTGTCAAACTTACTTAATAAAATCACATAAAATCTCAGTAATTTTTGTTTGCTTCATATTTACTTCTTAGGCTGTTGTGTTCAATTTTTCCTTGTTTTGGGCAGTGGGATCTTAATATATAGAGTTTAATGCAATTGTTTTCTTGGGATCAGCATCATCAACAACAACAACAACAACAACAACAACAAAAATACTGCAGAAGTTTTCAGAAAAACCAGGTTTCACATTTTTGGCTTTATTTTACCTACAAAAAGTTGGTTTTCCTTGTCTTATCTTCATCTACTAGCTAAATTCTGAGCCACCTTTCATTTCCTTCCTCAATTTTCTTTTCCTTGAAAAAAACATCAAAATATTTCAAAAAAAAATATAACCTGGATTTTCAAGGTGAAAGAAATCAGGATTCCCAGCAAGAAGAAATAACAAACCATCATGTAACTATACCAAAACCAAGGGGAAGAATGGGGCTAAAGGCAACAGGAGGAGGAGGAGGAGGAGAAATAGTCCAAGTACAAGGGGGACATATTATCCGGGCAACGGGTAGAAAGGACCGGCACAGCAAGGTGTTCACGGCCAAGGGACCAAGAGACCGGAGGGTTCGACTAGCTGCCCACACCGCCATCCAATTCTACGATGTTCAAGACCGGCTGGGGTATGATAGGCCTAGCAAAGCTGTTGACTGGCTTATCAACAAAGCTAAGGCTTCTATTGATAAGTTGGCTGAGTTACCACCTTGGGACCCTATTGCTTCTCATAATAATAATAATAATAATAATAATAATAATAATAATAATAATAATAATAATAATAGTAATGATATAGGAGTGTCTAATCAAATGTGTTTGGGTGGTGATGGAAATGATAATAATTCAGGGTCATCATCACAATTTTATGTTCCACATTGTGTGGACTCACAATCCTTAGGTGGTAGTATGAAATCTTTTTTCCCTACTAATGACACATCTCATGAAAATAATACTAATAATAATGATAATGCTCTTGATTTCCAAAATTACCCTCATGAGTTGATTTCTAGGGGAACTCACCCTAATCATCAAGATTTGTGTTTGTCACTTCATTCTCTTAATGACCCGGGTGGTGGTGGTGCGTCTGGGCATCATGCTCACCCGGGTCATGACCAAGCCCTTTTTCAAGGAGGGTTTGATGGTGGGTGGGCACATCATCATGATGTGGGTCGATTTACGAGGTTAATGGGTTGGGTGGGCGATAGCGGTGGTAGTAGTGTTGGTGGTGAGGCCAGAGGTGGAATATTGTTTAATACTAATCCTCCCTCATTGATGTCAACACAAGCATTGTTGATGAACCAACAAGGGTCAACAATGCCTATTACTTATTCTCATAATAATCAGCGGGGTACCCTTCAGTCCAGCTACTCTTCCTTAACCCGGGTTTTCGAGGATAATCCGGCTCATAATCATAGTAATAATAGTCATCATGATCAATCGATGTCAGGTATCGGACATGGATCTGATAGTTTGATGGGGTTTTACATTCCATCACAAATTCATGGTGATTTGCATGCTACTGGAGCTTCAATGTCTAATAGGGCTTCCTCATCTTCCTTGTCAACTGATTCAACCCAACAATAGGTAAACCTAACCACATCTTTGTATTTAGTTTGTTAAATAGGGTGTAGTTAATATGATTATACAAATAATAATTACATATGGAGTACATGGTATATTAAATCTCGGTTTAAGACTTGATCTCCAAAATAGTGGTCTATAGCACCCTAAATGCCGCTGATACAACCTCAAAATATGGTCGTGATATCATTTAATTCCTCCATTTTTTGCTATTTGTTTACCTGTTCTCTCTCATTAGTTTACCTTTTTATATTGGGAATATGTTTGTTTGAAGGGTAATTTGATCATACATATACCATATTCTCCATTTGTTTGTCAATAACAACATCTACAAATGTTCCTGCCCTCTCTTCTCCTTGTTTTTTTTTTCTTTTTTGCCAAAACCAAAGATTAACAGATGACCGGAATAGACGGTATGTAAGAATAATCGCCTAGGCAAATACCCTTATATAAAACGGTTCTACACAAGGATTAGTGTATAAAGCAGATAGTTAATACACTCAAACATTCTAAAGTAACTATTTATTAAACCTTTTATTTATTGATTTTACATCTAAAAAGGTTTTAAATGAGACTCTCTCAGTTGGTTATTAGATTGGGATGTGCAATTAATAACATGATTGTATATGTTGTGCGAATACTTTTTTTTGGGCCTCTGTTGTACCTGTGTTCACTGTTTATAATAGTTCGATATTGTCCGATTTGAGCCAAACCCACAGAGATATACTTTTTGACTCTTTCCCAAAATCCTCATACTATTATATTTTTGTAGATACTTGTAAAAATGACCTATCGTTTTTACTCTATCGATGTGGGACATGGATTTAGATCATAACAGTATATATTCAAAGATGTTGATTAATAGTGGTTTAAGGTTATTAACATTGTATGATATTTCAAGGAATTATTCTAAGATTTTGGTATTGTCAGATGAGGACATTTGATGCAAAGCAGAAGAAAAAAGAGAATTGAACAAGTCAAATGCAAACACAAGTATGAGAAGGGAATGTCCGCTTTGATGCAATCATGAAAACCACATTATGTATGCTAGATTCGATTCTCCTACAACAAACAATGCCATATTTTGGTGCTCTTCATGAGTAGTAAACTGGCATCTTTATCATCTATCTAGCTTCAGCAAAATTTTTTTTTAATATAGTATTAAATATTAATAGTCTTGTTTAATTTCAGTTTTTTATGTAACAGAACTGAAATGTCTCCAATTTTGGTGAAACTTTTTGGGGTGTGTTATGATTCAGGCAATGCATTAACTTATGCTCCAAATGATGCATTCTTGTTGTAATCCTCATCATGTATAACACCACTAGCTATTACACTTTTCATGATATTTAGATGTTTTTTTTTCCTTTTTTTTTTTTAAGAAATGTGCTCCATTATTTAACATTATAAACCCGTTTTCGTCTTTTGATAACTCAATGTAAGCCTTTTCACTTTCGATATTATAAATTTCTTCAAACTTATATATTCCATCCGTTTCAATCATTTGTTGTCCTATTCTATTTTCTGATGTCTTATTGAATTGTTGTCATTTATATTTTAGGAATGCATGCATTTGATGAGCAATTTGATGTTTTACACTTAATTTGGTCCATTTATCATTTCATAATTAGCTCTCTCCTCTTTCCTTAATTTTTGTGCCAAAATTATAGGACAACAATTGACCGGAATGGAGGGACTAAATAGGTAACGATAGAATATACGTTTCATAAGTATATTGTGGAAGCCTCTCTTATACAACTAGTTATTTATTATTTATGTTTTTCATATTTATATCTGAGTAATTTAATCAACATAAGAAAATTTGTTGAATGAGACACTAATTTTTTAGGGATGGAGATTGTCATACCCTAATTAAAAAACGACATTACACTATGAGTCTAAAATGTCAAAATGTTATTGGCTAATACGGCAGATGTCGGGACTTTGAAAAAATAAAGAGGCTTCCATTTTCTAAAATATAGCCATGTTTTTTCCAAATTTAAACATATACATTCAGTTCTTTGAAATCATCTTATTATGCCTCTAAACATAATTATTAGTTCCAAAATTATTCAATTTATCGTAATTCCATTTCTTTAACCGTTATATATTTCGGTGTGATAATTTATTTATTGATTAGTAAACAGTGAACGTAGTATATTACTCCCTCCATTCAACTCCATAAGGCTATTATCTCTTTTGCACATTATTCACAAGCGGACATTCAACTTCAATTTTCTCTCGATACACAAGTGAAAATATATTCATGTGAGATCTTATATGATTCGTCTTTAAGAGTACATTAAAAATATCTAATTTTTATAGTTTTTGCAAATACGTAACTAAAGATATTTGCTCAGTAAAAGGCTAAAAGCCGTGTTGACAAACGTGATAAAGCATAATGGCCTTATGGAGTTGAATGAAGGGAGTAATATATAAAAGAGTGACATTTTAGTATACTTAACTTATTTTTATGACTTGACATACTGTCTAAGAATACTTCTGGGTATGTGTATAACATAATAAAACCCAGAACATATTATAGAATTCGAGAAAATGTTATAGAATTCGAGAAAATGTACCGGTTCTATCATTAAATCTCAAACCTAACTTTTTAACAAAAATTTTCTCATTTGACTCATTTCAGACATTTTGAGCTTTTATTTAAGCACAAACATAACTATTTCGATCCCAAAACTTAACCCCACGTTGGCCATTGCCTAAACACGCCGGCGTTGCCATAAAGCTGTCACCTTAAGTACTCGCTTTTGCCTTCGTAGGGGAGTGACCAAATTATGAATAAAAAATTACAAAGCCTGTCATCTCAACTTGCACTTCTATGGACAATAAATGAATAAAGGCAGATCAGTCATTAAAAGAGTCGGCTTTATCTTTAAGAAAGCCCCAAACGAAAGAGACAGCTTCAGCCTATATCCTTGTTTTTTTTTGAAGGGAAGCCTATATCCTTGTTCATTTTAAAGTAGTTTGGAAGCTACTAATTGGCTTGGTTAATAACCGCAGGAAATGTGAACTTTATTTGATAGAAAATAACCTTAATCGAAACGTTGGGTAGGACACTGCCCTAAGTCAGTTAAACATCTATTACGGTGCGCGTGGGTACCTTGGTCACCGACTCCAAAGTTAACGTCTTCCACCTTTGTTGCACTCCAAAAATAGAAGTGGGAAATGTTCTCAATATAATTAGAATATAGAAGGAGAGAAGTACTCCCTCCGTCTCAGTCAATTGTTATCTATTCCTTTTTACACAAAGACAAATGCATGTGACACAAACTAATAAAATAAAGGAACAATTGCCACTTCCATACACTAGCCACTTGTTCAATACTTGCCCAAAATAGAAATAGATAACAAATGAATGATACACCTCAAAATGGAAACAGATAACAATTCACCGGGACGGAGGGAGTATATGTTTATGCACAAATTCTTATTATAGACAGGAAATATCCGTCTATAGTTATAGACTGGCCAAGTATTCACCAACTTTAAGCATAAGACAAGCAACGAGTTCTATGGTGGGGCCCAAAAATGTCAACACTTCAAGCATATTTGACTCGTTATTCACTTTAGACAGATATATCCGTCTATAATGAGAATAATTGATGTTTATGTGATTTTCTTATGTTGTACAAGTGTTGAAGACAAACGATATTTATAGGGGAAATCCGTGTAACAGCTATAAAAGGAGACCATGAAGATTCCTGATTAATGGTCACAAACACGGGAAGATTTGTAATAAATCAGAAATAAAAGCAGTATATTAATGTGTGATTATGTTTAGCAGGCAGAATCTCAATAGCTAGAATCCGAGGAAGATGTTTAGACCTAGAGCAAAAACGTAGCCTCACCACCGTGCACGTGTCAAAAATATGAACCGGACCAAGCCGAGCCGGCAGCGGCGTGCGTGGGAGGACTATAGTCTAGTTAACACTTGATAACACAAATCCATATATAAGGCGATAACTCCCGACTATTCTACCAATGTGGGACAAAGTTATTACACTTAAGTTTAGAGCAACATCCAACTCCAACATTCCCCCCACTTGGTCCAAACTTAAACAAACAGGAAGAAAAAGTAAGAAATTATTAGTTATTATCAGGTGAACATAGTCTTGAACCTGACAATAACATGAATATAAGAACAACTCACTCGAGTAATATAAGACCCCATAAAACCCTGTCTCATAAATTCATTAGAGAATAGCCCACGCCAATTCTCATAGGAAGCGGCCGACACTCCACAATCACGTAGGTGAGTCCATCAAGTGTGTACTATACACACCACTCAAACCTTTAAGGTATGGATTGTTACACCCCCACATACCAAGCAGCCTTAACAAGACCTTCCCCAATAACTAAGGGTGTTACCATCTCGGTTGCTCGAGCTAATGTATATGAAATAGACCATAATAGAACATTTATCAAATGTTTCTTACAGTTTACACAAACATAAAAAAAAGGAATACAACTGCGAATCAACTGAAGGAAACTACTAAGCATAAGTGACAGCGGCAGCTAGCTAGACAGCGTGTGACTCGATCTACTCCATATCCCAAAAGCAAAATATCAACCAACACCTGCTAAACCAACTGCTCACCATCCCCGAATGAATCACCACAGTTTTGAAACCAACAAATTGGGTCACTCAACTGCATAACCAAGATAAGAATACAGAGTTACAATCAATACACAAACACAACCAATCCGACTGCAATATCATTCTCCAACTCCATTACTAGTCAGTAACCGATTGCACGGTTAAATGTGTAGTCCTGCAAGATTACCCATCGCAACAGGTAATCCTCACCGCAAGTGGGGGACCGCAGCCGTTCCCACCTAAGCCCCGCTCATCGCAACGAGCGCACCCAGATCATTAATGTGCACATCCCTCTTGTGATGGGAGCCACAAGAGGCGAACATGGGGTTGGAACCATCTCCCGAACATGGTCCCATCACAACAATACCAATCACAATATTACTCAACCAATCTCAAACCAACGAATCATATCAATCAATCAATCACAAACAATGTCAAATTAATTACGCAATCGACTGAGTAGAGAAACCCTAACTTTTTGCTATTCCGTGAAAGTGCGTCCATCATATAAAGCCAAGCAAGACTCCACATCGAATCCTACAAGTAGCAACCGTATTCTATCACTAAGCTATTCAAGATCTACTAAAAGATAACAACTATTCACAAACTCACCTTGAGATGCAGACCGATGCCGAAGACGACGATAACCTGACTCGATGACTTCATGCATAGCCCGTCTCCCTTCCCGGATTAGTGTTCAAGGCCACCCAAAATGTATAAAGTGAGATGAGAGAATTGGGAGAGAGAGATTAAGTTTAGGAGTGATAAAAGAACCGTCGAAAATGATTTACGTTTAAGTCTCCACGTTTTATAATAACACGCTATCAGACGACGTACTCGGTCGAGTATACACATACTCGGCCGAGTATGTAACACCCGCGAATTTCCCCTTTTGACATTTAAAATTTATTAAACCGCTTCATCACTTTAATTTATATTTTTGAATTATTCGATTTAATTAATTTTATGTCAAACACGATTTTTATGAACGTATTATATAAAAGCTCATTTTTATAAAAATACGTATTATTAAATTATATTCTTGAGGCATAATTTATAAATGTATTTAGATATTTTGATCGGACGATTATGGTGACAGTAGTAATAATAATAATTCCCGTCTCAACATCCGTCTAGCTATAGACCGTCACATTTTACTTTGTACCTGCTTTAATCCGGACCAACCAGAAATCGACAACATGCTCACCTACCCTCTTACACCCTACCTCTAAATATCTCTTTTATATTTTATTATATAATTCTTTTATTATTATTATTATTATTATTATTATTATTATTATTATTATTATTATTATTATTATTATTATTATTATATATATATTATTATATTGTTAATATTATTAATACTTTGTGTGGTTGTGGACTTGTGGTAATACCGTGTCCCACTTCCATCTTCCTCCTCCTTCTTCTTCTTTTGTTCTATCTGCAGCGACATCAGACGAAAACAACAGCAACAACAAACATCCATTTCCGTCACCTTCAACCGCCATTTCCTCTCTTATTTCTCAACTAAACTCCATTATTTTTGTACTATTAGCTTCCTCGTTCCTTCCTCGTTCTTTTAAGGTAAGAAAGTATCAATTTTGTTTAGGTTTCGAAATGGCATCTTAAGTGGCAACTCGGTTTCTTGTCTTAATCGACTTGTTTTCCTCTTTTTAGCTGAAGACTGAAGAAAGGCTCGTGATTTGGACGTTTTTACTCGGGAATTTGAGAGTTAAAGGTAACGGTGATAGGTTACTCGACAATGAGTCGATATTCTCGCCCTCCCTACTCGACCTTTACTGTGTATACTGTAAAGTTTCAATCTTTATGTATTTTCTCAGGAGTTGATTTTGTTAAGTTGTGGTCAGCTTAGTTGGCTATTGGTCGTTCCATGGCTTGTTTAGCACAGTTTTATCGTATTCGAAAACCAAGGGTTGCTTGTTGTTGCTTCGAGGAACTGTGTATATGGCATTACTGATTTTCTAGGTGCACTTTTGGCGGGGTTTTGGACGGGATTTATCGCTGTTTAAGTAGTGCTCTTCCCATCTCGAATGTGTCCTTGTTGTTTGCCTGAAATCGTATATCTGTTAGGCTGTCCGCCCCTGTTTTATCCTCCATTTTACTGTTTTCGTTCTCTGTTTTGGGGACCGTGTGTGTGGATGGTAACGGGCAGTTTGACTGCGGCATGGGGTTTGCTATGCGTGGTAAAGGAGGGTGATTTGTTATGGAAACATTAGTGTATATGTACCCGTCTTAGGCATACTCAGACTCCGTCTTGCTTACTCGTGGAAACCCGTCTTTAAATTGTCTTAAAATGCGGACTTACATACATGGTTATTTATAGGTTGTGGGGACTGGTTATGGTAAGTTATGGACAGTTTCATATGACTCGTTTGAGTTGTGATTGGCTTAGTTTTGGACAGAAATCCCGAGGTTGCTTTATACGTTTCTTATGGCCGCTCATGGCTGCTCGGTGGGGACGGTTTTCATGGTGAGTTTGGGTTGTTGAGGGTGAGGTTGCAATTTAGAGGATATAGTGTTCTCGGTTTATCCATATTATAAAAATGGTGTGAATACCCGTCATTTGCAAGTTATTAAATTTACGTCTCATGCTTATACAAATACATGTACATTAGCTTGTTTTGGTTGTTTGAATTGGTTATTGTTATTGGGTTTTGGGCTCTATGCGAGTAAATAGTTGGACTCCATATGACTAATTTATTGGGTCTTACATGATGAAGTGATTGGGCTTGTTGTATGTCACTTATCGGATTTCATATAAATCTTATGTTGGGCTTCACATGATCATAGTATTAGACTTAATATGTTTCATTTAATGGGTCATATATAGTTTGTGTTTTGGGCTCATAAATGAGTCCCTTGAGTTGGTCACATGTTACTCCGTAAATTCCACTTAACGTAAATTATTCATTATCGCTTGCTATATTTTCCCGGCACGTTAATTTATAAAGTGAAATATATTTATTAATGTAAGCATGAATTATTTATTATTAAATAGTTATTTGTGAAGAGTCATATTCTTAATAATCCCGTCCCTGAGCCTTGGTCCTATCGGACACTAGGGGTGAGCCATAGGCCCTCTAGTTGCGATATGATCGCCGGGACTGATGTTCCCATCCGTACTTATGGTGAGATGCAAGCCATAAGTATGAGTGTGACATTAATAATTCCGTCCCATGTACTTGTTTGTTGTACTTGTTTATTCTATTTAACTGGCATGTATAATTATGAAATGAAATGTTTTATTTATATGTTATAAGCATGAAAAGGTTATTATAAATAATTACTTGTAAGAGTCGTGTTCTTGTAGAAATGCCATATTACCATCGTATATGCTTGACATACATTTTTGCCCTGCTTGTGCTGTTCTGGCAAGCACGGGTTTGACCTACTTGTGCTGTTCTGGAAAGTACGGTTTTGGCCTACTTGTCTTTGTTTCTCGCAAGTACGGCTTTTGGCCACTTGTCTTTGTTTCGGCAAGTGAGTCTTATCTTAGTCTTTCCGCCACTTTCGTGCTGTTCTGGCGATTGGGGTACTCGGTCTCTTTAGTAGTCGAGTCTTGGGTGCGTGCTGTGCTGGCGCACCTCGAATCGGGATGTACACCCGAGAATCTGCAGATTTAGACTAGGACCGTATCATTATCGTAGTCCTACCGGGGAAATTATAGTCTAAGAGTAGTAAATGTCTTGCATTATTGGGATGGTTACTTTGGTCACATGTCCTTGAAATACGTGCTCGTGGCTAAATGGCCGTGTCGGTTTCCTTGTCCTTCTTTTCCATTTATTTATTGTTGCTTATGCCTTACTTGTTCATTCCATCGTTTCTTTTACTCTTGTTGGTTTAAACACATATGATCCCATGTTTAGTTATGATTCTATTCACTCATGTCTTATCTAATATGATTGTTTGTTTATGTTCTTTGTTATGTTCGTTTCGACATATTGTGGCTGGGAGAACCTTGAGTTACTCCCCACTGACTGTGGCGTTCATGTTTACATGAATGACAGGTGGTGAAGATGCTTACGTGGGGAAGACGTGTGGGCTAGCGAGAACTAAACCCTTGGGCCATAGTTGCTAGTTTAGAAACGCCTTATATGTTTATTCGTGGGATATCTTTTCCCCGCTTTCTAAACTTGGGTTGTAATTACCTAAATTTGTCTATTGTTGTATTTGTTTCTTTTCGTTAGTGGCACCCACGTGCTATTCTTTAACTAGTAATTTTTTAAAAGTTTTTAAAATATCACAAATTTCCGCTTTAATTTATTAGTTATATTTTCCGCTTTATCGCGGGGTGTCACAGAGTAAGCCCCACTCGGTTGAGTACCTCAAATACTCGGCCGAGTGGCCTCTGCTAGGTCAAGTATCTAGTTACATTGATCATCTAATATCTACCGTCTCCCTTGTTAAGGCCCTCCCTCGGTCAATAAGTTAGTCAACGGGTCCCTAATAGGGCGGGTATTATAGTCTTCCCCCCATAAACAGGAACTTCGTCCCCGAAGTTCGTCCCACACTTCCAAACGCAACACGACAAAGTAACACAAGGGATCACATAGTATTCATGCGACAAGGAAAGCCACGTAACTTATGCAACACCAAGTAGCGCCAACGTATAAACGACTAGGTTATTATCATTACTTGTCTAACACCACCAGTTATTGTGACACGATTATGACGACCATGAAGCCACTATGTTATCACTATGTGCAAGCCACTAAATCGTTTAGAAACATAACATGTCATACAGTAGTTTAAATAACAACGATTAAAGTTATAAAAATGACAGTTTAAGAATAGAAGTAACTATTTAAAGATGTTTCACGAGTTTTGCAATTCTTTTGCCGCGATGTTATCTACCCCTCTTAAACGGAACTTCGTCCCCGAAATTCACGCCCAACTATAGAAATGAGGTGTGTGTCTATATATATATATACAACAATTACGGAAGCATGTATAAATTTTCTAACAATTATGAGCATGTACAAAATAAAAGTAAGGTAACTATATTCATATAAAGTGGAGATAAAATAACTTGAATTCACCAAAGCTAAGAAAGACGTATACAACATGCAACACCAACGAGCACTATGTGATTATCATGCTTTCATCCACACCAACTCCCATATCACTTCCGTCTTAAATCCAAACCAACCCGATGTACCGTCACCAAAATTCATCATGTAAATACCATACCATACACACATTGATACCAATATTCTTAGGAAAACACGTATAACAAAATTAAACAACTCATTCACGAAACCACGGACTAAGAATCAAAATACGGACCCAAGCCCAGAGTACTCGGTTAAGTACTCGGCCGAGTTTTTGAGGGCAGAACTCGATATTTTGCAACCAAGACTTATGAAATTATAACATTTTCCTGGAAGACGAGTCTTAACCAACTACCAACACAAAGAACCAAGTCTTAACTACATACTAACATGGAAAGCAAATAGAGTGTGGGCCATATGGCCCGGTTACAATCATCCAAACAACCAAATGTCAAGTACGATAAGAAATCCGTCAAAATATCCAACAAACAAAATAATATAAATCAAAATGGAGTTCAAGTGTCCGCATCCTCGTCCATGTCCTCGCCGCCACCGGTGACGGATGTCCCCTACCTCTCGTATGCTCCTGCTGAGTAGCCACCACCGGTCAACCTCCCTGTCCCATCCAACTGGCTACCATAGTTAGATCCCCACGGTCCCGCGAGGCAGCCATGCTCGTAGCTCTCCGAGGCTCTCCATGCGGTGCGGTCCATTCCATAGCTATGGAACACCTCGGTGTCATCTCCCTCCCCTCCCCTCCACCATACCGGTTGAGCAAGATCAGTCCTTGATACCCATCGTTTAGTACCAAAAATAAATACCTAAATCAACTAACAGAAGCCAGTGGAAGTAGGGTCGATCTGCACAGGGAGGCTATTATATCTATCTGCTATCTAAGTCTGTCGTGGTAACAATTGAATGATTTGAATTTGTTTTCTAATAACTAAATGAGATTAAGGCAAGAGGGAAAGAGTTGTAAGAGTACAGAGAAATAAAGATGTGATCAAATAAAGAGAAGTGTGTTAGGAAGTCGGTTCACCATGGCAATTAATCAACTCAGTCATAAATAGCTCAGACGATCTAATGTGAGAAGGGTAAGGGAAAGGTCCTTTCGGTCCGCTATCCGCCCTAGAATACAACTAACTTAACTTTCATCCTCATTAGTGTATTGACTGTAGTCTACTGTTCATAACTGGTCTGTTCATTCCAATCTTTCTATCTAGGTCTGAAGTTAACCAATTTAACTGGTTTAGAAGCGTGCACTCAACTAAGCGATTACAATTATATTGTCATAAAAGAGTTCTCACAATTCAATCATCTAACCTATTTACAACTTCATCTATTCACTACCATGGCTCCCCTAATCCTAACATAGAGAGAATTAGCTACTCATAATATTGATGGAATAAACAACAACGATATAGGAATAAGCAAGAGACATAATATGATGAAGACGACATAACATATACTAGCAACAACAACAACAACAATAAGAGAAAGCAAAGAGGAATTAAATTAAGAGTAAATAGTGAAGTGAGATTACAAGCTTGAGATCCGAAATTAAGAGCAAAGCAACGCAACCAATAGTTTTTACGTAATTAAGAGCATGAAATAGAATGATTAAGAGTGTTCGAGAGTAAGCGAGAGTGTGCTTAAAACCTAATTACGTGTAATACCCCGTATTTTATATAATAAATTAAATGGATATTATATAATAAATTAAACGGATATCATTATATATTAATTATTATCAATTTTATATTGCCAATTAAGCCGGGTAAATTATTGAGTCGATAATTTCATTAAGTTATTTTATTTAACTCGCGTCGTATCGAGCTAAGTTAATTGAGTCGGTTTTATATAGAATTCGAATTGTGAGCTGACCCATTGAGCTGGCCCATTATCTGTTCAGCCCATTTAACCCTAAGCCCATTAACCATAACCCTAAACCTAATTAACCTAAACACTACCCTAACCAACCCGTCTCTCTCAGATCTCACACACCCTCAACCCGCCTCCCTTCTTCATCAGCTTAGATCTCAGTCTTTCACGCAATACGAGAGAGAGAGAGAGAGCATGGGTGGTCACGGTGCAGCAAGGAAGGGCTAGGGGTGGTCGTCGACGTTCTTAGGCGGCCGTGGTGGTTGTTATGGTGGCGGAAAAAGGTAAGGTTCAAAGACCTCCTCCTCTGTTTTGTTTTACGTCGAGATGTTGGTCATGGTTTCGTGTCTTATAGAGGTGTTTATGTTGATTGGTGTCGGGGTAGGGGAAATGGGTGATGAGTGGCGAGTGTAGTGGTGGTGGTTAGGGTGGTCCTAGGTGGTTGTAGGGGCAGAGAAAGGCGGCATCGATGGGGGTGGTCAAACGGGTTATAATATGAGTTTTCAGGCGAGTTTTATGGTTGGGATTTGGGGTGGCGCCACCGTTGACTCGGGGGAGGTCGAAAAGGCGGCGTCACTGTGTCTTGGTTCGTGGGTTGACGGCGAGTGGGGCTGTGGTGGTTGACAGGGTTATGGGTGTAGAGTGCGGTGGTGGTAAAGGAGAGAACAGTGGTACATTTGGGGAGGCACACGGCAGTGAACGGCAGATTGCCAGCCACTGGTTCGACTCGCCCGGCGATCGACCAGGCTGGTGGTGGTCGTGGGTGGTGAGGTCAGAGTGGGTGTTGGGTCATGTGGTTGTCGCGGTGGTGAGGTGGCTTGTGGTGGTGTGTGTGCGCGTGTGAAGGGGTGCGGGCTGTTTTGGTTTTTAAACGGATTTTTCATCATTTAATCGTTATATTTCGTATCGGGTCGTATTCTAAATTAATTAAATTAATTCCCGAACCAGTTAAATAATTAAAGACGGGTTTTGAGTGGGTTTGTTAAAAGAGGAAAGTTACTATATCGGGAAAGTTTCCATTTTGGGAGATTTCTATATTTAGTAGTTAATAATTATAAATATTATAATTGTTTTAGGTGACGGATTCGTGAAGGATCGATAATCAAATGCATTGCTTTGTTTTCTGGACTGCTTTAACTGCTTAATTGGATTTGCTGGCACTTTGAGGTAGGGAAATACACTTGTCCTATTATCATCATTGATCGAATTGTGTTGACTTGATTTCTGGATGTTGACCTATGTTATGATTTATATATATACGGGAAAGTGATTGACTGAATTGATCGTATTGAGTATGATATCACAACATTCAGTAGCTGGCATGATTTCATTCATTTGATATACATATTGTGTTGCATAATTACTGTTGAGCATTTCATATGCATTGGAGTTGGAGGATGGTGTGGTGGTGACGAGGTTGTGATACGATGTGATGTTGTGATAAGGCCCAGGCGGGTTCTGCAGGACTTGCCCTGGTGTCCTCACCGGGTGGCGGATCGACTTCGGTCGATATATAGTCTAGGGGATCGGTATGGTGGGCGTTCGGGGATGTGTGTGATGAGTTGAGATGGAGATGGAGGTGAAGGAGGAGCATGCATATCATATCTTATTGTTTCATTGTTTTCCCTACTCAACCTCGTGGTTGACCCTGTGTATTCGTGAACACTTGTGATGAACCATAATGGGGAGCGATTTGTGGTACTAAAGATTAGCTGACTTGGGAGCTATGGGATGCGTGAGGACTTGGCCAATCTACCTAGAAGTCTAGACCACATAGAAGATTTTATCACTTAATTTATTTTCCGCTGCGAGTTGTATTTATCTTATATTGAGTCTAGTTGGATAATTTGTAATAAACATGTAATCGTTAAGTTTTAATTTAAAGTACTTTGGTATTGTTGTACTTTGTTATTCACTACCTCGGGAAACCGAGATGGTAACAGTCCGGTTTATTAGGGAATGTCTTGCTAAAGGCTCCTTCATAAACCGGGGTGTTACAAAGTGGTATCAGAGCGAACGATCCTCAGGCCTAAACCAATGAACCCAATGAACATAGGAAGAGTCTAAATAAAATGAACCCCGGGATAGAACTGTTAGGAGCACACTAAGGTGAGGTATGAGTTAGGGGCCCCCTCACACCGAACCAGCGGCCCTCTCAGTTTGACCCGGAAACCCTGAGTGTATACGAGAGAAAGGGTAGCAAGGTTGCTTGAGGTTGAGCATGAAATTCCTATATCGTTGCCTAAGTGTTAACTGATTGATACATTGATTATTGCATAATCGAGTTGATGTATACCTTGAGACCCATATATTCTAACAACGCTACGGTAAGTATTTTGTATGAATGATGACGTGAGCATATGATGTTGTGGAAATGAGAAATCAAATTTTCGAGCTCAGGTGAATAATCAATGAAGTGTTGTGGTAGCCGTGAGTATGAAAATAATTGCGAGTCGAGGATAGTTACCTAGTTGGATGTTGAATGATGTGTTAATTGTACTATTATGCCTAGTAATATGCGGTTATGTGATCCCAAAGCCATGCTAGTATAGTATTGTGATAGTAATTAGAAACACTGTTGAATTGCATGTTTTTAGTCATAGCAATCGAGATTTAGATGTAAGGAGTAGATCGAGATGCGAAGGGATTCTACGGGATAGATGTTTACGAAAGTACAGTGATAGATTTGAGTTAGGATGAGTTAGTATCGATAGTATGGTTGTAAGAGTTTGGAACATAGAAGATGAATGACCTAGTACTGAAACACGTTGTTTGATTTTACTTTCGAATTGATCTTACTGCCATTTCTTTTCTGTTTATTGCCCATGGATGAAAATTTTATGAGAGATAGCCTCGTGAGTTAGTGTTCATTTGGCGTTGGTTTCATGCTTATATGATATACGGATTAAGAGTAATAAATATTTTAGTGGGCTGTGGTCAGGAAGTTCCTGTACAGTGATGTTTTGACCAATGATTTTGTAAAAATCCTCATTTAAATTGTATTGATAATTTTTGCATAATTCCAACTCCATCGATCAAAAGAGTCGCATATGTTTGCAAATTAATAAGCCACGAAAAATCTTGATGTTTCAATATTAAATGATATATTTTACAAACTGACCCAAGTTTGGACCAATAGCTGTCACATGTTTGTTTGGACCAACTGAGTTGTAATATTCTTTACAAAATGGAATTCTTGTGCTTTAGACCTAATTCTTTTTCCCCCTGTGTTTTTAACTCACCGTGTTTTATAAAAGTAATATGAATCAAGTTTTAATCGAGCAGTTATTTATTCGTGATTTTTGGAAGTTACAACGTAAACCAAAACATTTAAAATGTGCGTTCTATGTTAGGTTTCCATGCAGTTGTTTGATTAATCCACGAGCCTTAGTAATGTAAATCTATAATGTTTTATATGACAATAGTAGCACGCATGTTCAGTAGTTAGGTATCTTAATCAGTGATAAAATTAAAGTTTAGTCGATAACATTATTGGCATGATAATATGAGTAAAATTGAATAAGCTTATTTAAATTGATTTCTAATCAAGGGTGAAATATGTTATACGAGTCCAGTTGTTTGCATATTTTATATACATTTGGCATGTTGTAATATTTTATATCATATTTGCATAGTGGTCGGATATATATGAATAATAAAACTATATCGTCGTACCTAAGTAAAATTGATGGCGTTAAAAGCTAAGGTGATTGTCCTAATATACTCGCATGAATGTTTATAATAATTATGTTTAAATGTTTACACATGGATGGTAGTAATGATCGTGTCTAAATGTCCACCCATATAGGATGTCATCTGAGTTTAAAGACTTTCATGTGAGTCGGTGTGCCTATAGTATATTTATTACTTACATTGCATTAAATTATTTTAGTTAAACCTAAAACCTATAACATGAAAATAATCAGTGTTGTTAATTCTTAGTGGATATGTTCATCATTATATCGTCATAAAATACTAAAGGGATTCTTGCAATTGTAGGAGCATGATATAAAGGAAATTGTTTGATATAATACGACGATTGGTATAACTAGATTCTCGAGTCATCACTATCAATTATATTTTAATAAAGATTGTTTATGATAAATATATTAGCAATTATAATGGGATAACCCTTCTATGATTCACATGATATGCGTTGGTTTAAATGATAGTCATTATAGTTACGTTTAGTTGAGTAGTGAATATAATCGAGTAAAGAAGTGCAATTAAAATCCACGATGATTGAGGTAATAGTCGTGCATTAATAAAGATAGGACTGAAATGAATAAGATGAACCTGTAAATTACGATATATGAGTCGACACCTAAGCTGGTTTTGTTTAAAGGAATTAAATTAAGTCTATCTGACTTTGAGTTCGTAGTAAGCTGTAAATGGATTCTATGGACGACTCTGTTATAAGATCTATAATTAGGAAAGTTATTCACCGTCCAGTATGAAAGTAAAGGTTTTGAAAATGAAGTTAAATGTTGTCGTTGTCATAGATCATATGTTGTTACTTTTATCGGGAAACATGTTTTCAGAGGTGATATCGTGCAAACAATTTTGATAATTTAAAATATGAATTATGAGTATGTTGGTGATTGCTTAAATTCATCGGCCTAATTCGTGACCTAAACCAGTGAGTGAGTAAAATGGTTGTACGGACATGTCAATGAGATCCTGTGATTGGGAGGGATAGCAGTGGTAGATCTGTTTCTGTGATATGTTTACAAATGTGAGAAGTTTTAAATTGTTTTGTTGATTCTGCTCTCGCTCGTTCATAGTCTATAATTAATCATCAAATTCGTTTAGTTGTGAAACCGTGTAAACCTTGGTCCCTTTCTTGTTGTTCTTTTAGTCTGATGTTGTGTTTTAAGTTAAGCATGAGCTAAGTAATAAATGTTACTTGTTGACAATCAATTAATTCCATAATAAAACCTTGTTTCGACTTTAATGTTAATGCGCAATATCTTATCGTGTGTTCTTTCCTGTTACATGTGGTTGATAGTGATTTTGTTGCATATGTATATGAAAGTGAAAAGAGGTTACGAGGACGTAACCATATTTCTAGTCGGGTAGGATTGTAAAATCTTAATGCTTAATTTGCACTTGTTTGTAGGTTGTAGTTGACCAAGTTGATGTTAGTTGTGGGGTACCTATGCAAATGAGTTTTATACGTTTATTCCTACCTCTGTTAGTTGGTTGACGTGTAAAAGGAGAGTGTGATTAAACTACTGGTAATGTGTTATGAGTTAGCCTATGAGCTGAGTTATGGTTACGGGAGATACGTTGCGGTCCAGTGCGACCATGGTTAATGAGTTTATGTTGAGTTTGAGGTCGGAAATTGAGATGGAAAGAAGATGGTGTTCTCGGGTGATTATATAGTGTTATACATTTGTGTTCGCAGGTAATTATTAGTTGTAGTTAATTGGATTAAGAAATGATGAGTTAAACTTCGGGACGAAGTTTATTTTTAGGAGGGCAGAATGTAACATTCCGTATTTGTTACGTTTAATTGATGAGTCAAAAGTGTGTTAACCGTGTTAAAATTGCGTGACGTCCGTAAGTACGATATACAATACCATTTTGAGGTTTGGGTATGGGAGCGAACTTCGGGGCGAAGTTCATTTTAAGGGGGGAAGACTGTAATACCCCGTATTTTATATAATAAATTAAATGGATATTATATAATAAATTAAACGGATATCATTATATATTAATTATTATCAATTTTATATTGCCAATTAAGCCGGGTAAATTATTGAGTCGATAATTTCATTAAGTTATTTTATTTAACTCGCGTCGTATCGAGCTAAGTTAATTGAGTCGGTTTTATATAGAATTCGAATTGTGAGCTGACCCATTGAGCTGGCCCATTATCTGTTCAGCCCATTTAACCCTAAGCCCATTAACCATAACCCTAAACCTAATTAACCTAAACACTACCCTAACCAACCCGTCTCTCTCAGATCTCACACACCCTCAACCCGCCTCCCTTCTTCATCAGCTTAGATCTCAGTCTTTCACGCAATACGAGAGAGAGAGAGAGAGCATGGGTGGTCACGGTGCAGCAAGGAAGGGCTAGGGGTGGTCGTCGACGTTCTTAGGCGGCCGTGGTGGTTGTTATGGTGGCGGAAAAAGGTAAGGTTCAGCACCTCCTCCTCTGTTTTGTTTTCTGTCGAGATGTTGGTCATGGTTTCGTGTCTTATAGAGGTGTTTATGTTGATTGGTGTCGGGGTAGGGGAAATGGGTGATGAGTGGCGAGTGTAGTGGTGGTGGTTAGGGTGGTCCTAGGTGGTTGTAGGGGCAGAGAAAGGCGGCATCGATGGGGGTGGTCAAACGGGTTATAATATGAGTTTTCAAAGCGAGTTTTATGGTTGGGATTTGGGGTGGCGCCACCGTTGACTCGGGGAGGTCGAAAACGCGGCGCCACCGTGTCTTGGTTCGTGGGTTGACGGCGAGTGGGGCTGTGGTGGTTGACAGGGTTATGGGTGTAGAGTGCGGTGGTGGTAAAGGAGAGAACAGGGCTGTTTGGGGAGGCACGGCAGGTGAACCAGCAGATTTGACATTACTGGTTCGACTCATGGCGGCAATCGACCAGCTGGTGGTGGTCGTGGGTGGTGAGGTCGAGTGGGTGTTGGGTCATGTGGTTGTCGCGGTGGTGAGGTGGCTTGTGGTGGTGTGTGTGCGCGTGTGAAGGGGTGCGGGCTGTTTTGGTTTTTAAACGGATTTTTCATCATTTAATCGTTATATTTCGTATCGGGTCGTATTCTAAATTAATTAAATTAATTCCCGAACCAGTTAAATAATTAAAGACGGGTTTTGAGTGGGTTTGTTAAAAGAGGAAAGTTACTATATCGGGAAAGTTTCCATTTTGGGAGATTTCTATATTTAGTAGTTAATAATTATAAATATTATAATTGTTTTAGGTGACGGATTCGTGAAGGATCGATAATCAAATGCATTGCTTTGTTTTTTCGGATCGCTTTAATCGCTTAATTGGATTTTTGGCACTTTGAGGTAGGGAAATACACTTGTCCTATTATCATCATTGATCGAATTGTGTTGACTTGATTTACGGATGTTGACCTATGTTATGATTTATATATATACGGAAAGTGATTGATTGAATTGATCGTATTGAGTATGATATCACAACATTGATGAGTCGGCATGATTTCATTCATTTGATATACATATTGTGTTGCATAATTATTGTTGAGCATTTCATATGCATTGGAGTTGGAGGATGGTGTGGTGGTGACGAGGTTGTGATACGATGTGATGTTGTGATAAGGCCCGGGCGGGTTCTCGCAGACTTGCCCTGGTGTCCTGTTGCGAGTGGCAGATCGACTTCGGTCGATATATAGTCTACCGGGGATCGGTATGGCTGGGCGTTCCGGGGATGTGTGTGATGAGTTGAGATGGAGATGGAGGTGAAGGAGGAGCATGCATATCATATCTTATTGTTTCATTGTTTTCCCTACTCAACCTCGTGGTTGACCCTGTGTATTCGTGAACACCTGTGATGAACCATAATGGGGAGCAGATTTGACAGGTACTAAAGATTAGCTGACTTGGGAGCTATGGGATGCGTGAGGACTTGGCCAATCTACCTAGAAGTCTAGACCACATAGAAGATTTTATCACTTAATTTATTTTCCGCTGCGAGTTGTATTTATCTTATATTGAGTCTAGTTGGATAATTTGTAATAAACATGTAATCGTTAAGTTTTAATTTAAAGTACTTTGGTATTGTTGTACTTTGTTATTCACTACCTCGGGAAACCGAGATGGTAATAGTCCGGTTTATTAGGGAATGTCTTGCTAAAGGCTCCTTCATAAACCGGGGTGTTACATTACGTCTTCCCATATATAGGGGAGATATTTATTAAATAAACTAAAATAGTAATTAAGATAATCACGGAATAAACTCCCGTGTTAAATAGCAACTTACTCGATCGAAGGATTTGAGATTCCTTGATCGAGCAATATCCCAGCAATTTCTCTCGATCGAACAAGTATGTCCTTCGGTCGAGTAAACTCCAAAAGCATAATTTCGATCGAGTGCAGCAGGGACTCGATCGAGCTTCCTTGACCACCAAAACCTCTTAATCGAACATAAAACCATTCGATCAAGGACTTAGCCACTGAACCAGCTTGACACTTTGTTTGGTTAGCTTCCAAATACTCCTTCACGCTTCCCGAGGCATGGCAATTTTGTTCAAAACCTTCCATCCCCACAAATGCATGCTAAGGGGACTGAATAAGGCACAATTTTACTACTTTCAGGTCCGTTCCTGCAAATGAGGCAAAACAAACCAAAGTAGCCTATTCGGGGCATTTTGCAATACAAAACTAGGAAAACGAAATGAAAATGTGTGTAATAAGAGGCCAAAAAGGACTATCTAAATTGCACGTATCAAATCTCCCCAAACCGAACTTTTACTCGTCCTCGAGTAAACTAAATGCAAACTAATGGAACGGAAACAAAAACTCAGAGCTAGCTATAACTTGTCCACTTAGACCGTTTAATGCAAACAAAACTGACACTTATAGCTATAAAAGTCAAGTGCAAACGAATTGTATGATGTCTATAAATAAGCTGAACTGTCGACCTTGCAAGACCTTTAAAAATGGACTCTGTTAGGCCTGGAAATCCGCAGACCTTCCTGATAAGTATCTCATCTAAACCTGACTGCCAGGCCGTCAGGGTGTCAGGCTATCAGGGCACATGAAGATAGGCGCCAGGCCATGGAGAGGACAACGGTCAAAATATCAGGACGATATTAGACCATAAGCGCGTATTATAGAAAGGATTATATACGCAGCATTGAATGAGAAGATCTCGCAGTAAATGCAGTAATTAAGGGAGAAATATTTAGCCATTATTACAGGCAATAATAGAGAATAATCCGCATTCAATACCATATCAGGCAGCCATTCAAGATTGAAGCTTATATAAGGAACACTTTGAAGACATTGGACTCATCTCGTTCTTACACAAGAAGAAGCATACACTTACATACGCGATACATAGAGAAATATAAGCATTGTTATTGTCATACAATTATTCTCCCAAATTACATAGTGAAATCCTCTCCTAGCTTAGTGCCCATGGTTTTTTCCCATTCAAGGGTTTTCCACGTACAAAATTCTTTGTCTCATTATTGTTGTTGTTATTATATTTACAGCTTTACATCAAGCCTGACGACCTGACTAATAGACCATTTAGAGCTAGTTAACCTTGCATAACTCTACTCTGACCTGATTTCGCCTTGCGCAAAATCCACACAAAATAATTGGCGCCCACCGTGGGGCATATAGCTCTTTAAATCCTTTTTTCTTATCCCACAAAAATTCAAAAATCCTACAAAAATGGCCCAACCCACCGTTGAAGAATGATTAAATGCAGCTCTCCAACAAATCGCTGAGTTGGAAAGCCTGAAAGAAAAAGTAGCCCAAACTGAAGCAGAAATCCTGTAATTAAAAGAATCTGAGTTGGCTCTAAAACAAAAATTAGAAAAAACTCAAGGGACAGGCTCTAGATTCCAACCAGGAACCCCATTTGCATCAATCATTAAAAATATTGATTTTTCCAGTTTTGGGAGCCCAAGTATTCCTAAATCCATTAATATTGATGGTGATGATGAACTAAAAGATGATAAGGAGAAACCTGATGAATCTGCAGCAGCCATCATGATGGTAGTGGTTTAGGAGATCAAGAAACTCAATGAAAAATTCGATAAGATACCTGGAGTACCTGCCAGCATGGAAGAAGCTGCCCCTGACAGTTATGCTAATTCGTCTTTCAGAGACGAAATAGCAAAAGTAGACCTACCAAAGAAGTTCACAGTCTCATCCATGAGGGTCTATGATGGAACCACGGATCCACAAAATCACGTGGCTCTTTACAAGCAGAAAATGCTGGCTGCATCTATTCCCAGCGAATTTAGACAAGTTTGCATGTGCAAGGGATTTGGAACGACCCTGACTGGCCATGCTCTGCAATGGTACATCAACCTGCCAACTAGGAGTATCCATTCCTTTGCCAACCTGATCAACAGTTTCAACCAGCAGTTCGCAAGTAGCAGGGAGTTGGAGAAACGATCCAGTGACCTTTACCGAGTTACACAGAAGCCTGATGAAACTCTCAGGACATTTCTTGCAAGATTCAACAAGGAAAAAGTATCCATACCCAGGTGTGATGTTGGAACAGCAGTGGAGGCATTCAGACAGGGGTTACTACCATATAGTGACTTATACAATGAGCTCACTAAGTATCCCTGCCACACCTTCGAAGATGTTCAGGCCAAGACTCTTGCTTTCATCAGGATAGAAGAAGATAAAAGCTATAAACTTGGATCACCCAGTAGACCAAAGGATCATGAAAGGAGCAGTAGGAAGAGCAACACAGGAAACAACTATAGACTTACTCCATATTCCAGGCCAGATCAGTCAGAAGTTAACCTGGCTCATGAGTATCAAGGTAAGGTTAAAGTTTATCCACCTATTTCCGAACATAACTTCAGTGTTGATATTGTAGGATTAATCCAGAGACTTGACAACATGGGATCGGTGTCGATGGCCCGGGGAAGTCGAAAATCCAAATCCCAGAAGAGACAATTCTAAATGGTGCGAATTTCACATGGATATTGGACACACCACGGATGATTGTTTCACCCTAAGGAAGTGGCCTACCTGCTAAAATCTGGATACTTGAAAGATCTGATCAAGACAAAAGGCAGGAACGCAAACTAGGATAAAGAGAATCAGGAGCATAAGCAGGATCGTAGTCTGTAACACCCGCGAATTTCCCTTTCTGACAGTTAAAATTTATTAAACCGTTTAATTATTTTGTTATATATTTTTGAATTATTTTATTTAATTAATTTTATGTCAAACACGATTTTTATAAACGTATTATATAAAAGCTCTTTTTTTATAAAAATACGTACGATTAAATTATATTTTTAAGGCACAATTTATATAATAATATATGTATACGTATTTTTGGCCGGATAATAATAATGACTGTAATAGTAATAATTCCCGTCTTAAATCCCGTCTAACATTAGACCGTCACATTTTATTTGAGAATCTTATCGTAACACGGACCAATCGTATGTCGACAACACATATCCTATCCACCCCACACTCTACTTTTATATTATTATTATTATAATGATTAGATATTATTAGGATTATGTGTACTCCGTATTTATTTATTGTTGTTGTGTACTCATGATACCGTCCCCACCCTTTTTTTTTATTATTTACTCCCTCACTCCTTCCTTTCTTCTTCCTCTTTTCCCTGTAAAAAACGACAGCAGCAAGCCAACAACAACAAACTCAGTCCACCATTTTCTTTCGATCTCAAAACCCAGATTTCTCCTTTATTTCTCAACCAAACTCCATTATTTTTACACCATTGGCTTCCTCTCTTCTTCCTCCTCATTTCTAGGTAAGAAAGTCTTATTCTTGTTGAATTTTCGAAATGGGCACCTTATTACAAACCCGGTTTTGTGACCCATGTTACTCGTTTTTCTTCCTTTTTAGTTGAAGACTGATGATAGGCTCGTGTTTTGGACGTTTTGCTCTGGAATTTGCGAGGATAAAGGTAACGGGGATAGGTTACTCGACAAATGTCTAAATTTCCGTCTTATTGTTGTTTTATATACTCTTGAGTGATAAAGTTTGGTTCTTTACTCTTTTCTTTCTTGTATGGTAATTTTTCCGTCTCAATTCGATGGTTGAAATGGACTGTTTGGAACGGTTTCGTGGATGTGTTGCAAGGAACTACTTTGGAACCGAACGGGTCATTCTCAGTATCATTTTGTTGTCTGTCTTCCTCTTTATGCAGTTTTACGGAATGTTTACATGGGTTTTTCGAGTATTGTTAGGATGAGGGTTATGGTGGTTATTCGTGTTCTAGTTGCATTTTGTTTCCGTCTCAAACTTGTCTTCCATGCCATCTTAATCGTGACTCGATTTGGACTGTTTTCATGCTCCGTTGGGAGTCGTTTTTGGGTTGCTTGATAGACGGATACGGCGCTGAAGCAGGACTGTCCGTACTCTGTTCTTCTCTTTGTCGTGGGAGGTGGTGTGGTGGCCGTCACGGTCTGGTTGGGTTCCGTTCTAACAACTTTTGCAGGTGTTGTCTCGATGTGATACGGGTTTGGTCACGGTTTTTGTGGTTGTTTTATGGACTGTTTGGCAGTCGTGAAATGGGTGGTCGTGTGGACAGTTTTGGTACCATTTGTAGTGCGGTTTATGTGGCCATTCGGATCAGCTTGGGCAGTCGAAATGGGGGTGTCCAGTTGTGGTCATGGGGTAGGAGTCGTGACATTCCCCTGCCCTCTTGGTTGTTTTTCCTTCACAATTTTTATGAGTATGTATTTTGGGCTCTCTACCTTTTAATTTTTGGGCTCATTACAAGTTAGTACTTGGGCTCACCACATGTTATCTGTTGGACTAGTTCATATGCTTGTTAGGGGGCCATGTTTGTTTGTCTCGTAGTTGGTTTAAATTAATTAAATTCTGCCTCATATTTTATAGTATAACATAATCCGTTAAATATCGTTCATTATATGTATTTGTCTCACATGATCAAATTGTTGGGTTTCACATGATTTAATGGTTGGATTTTACATGAGTAATATGTTGGGTTTAACATGTCTTGTTTGTTGAGCTTAATGTGATTCAATTTTTGGACTCCTCATAATTTGTTTATTGGACTCATAATTGAGTCACTTAAGTTGGTCACATCTTATTGTGTAGATTTCACATAACTTAGATTATTCATTATCACTTATTATATTTTATTTAACCGGCATGATAAATTATAAAATGAAATATTTATTAATATGATACAAGTATGAGATTTTTATTATAAGTAGTTACTTCTAGTGAGTCGTATTCTTGATAATGCCTTGTACTGTCTGTTGTGAGAGTCTTGGTCCTATCGGATACTAGGGGTGAGCTATAAGCCCTCTAGTTGCGATATGATCGTCGGGATTGATGTTCCCATCCGTACTCATGGTGAGATGCAAGCCATGAGTATGAATGTGACATTAACGGTCCCGTGTCATATGATGTTTGCATGATCATTCTTACTCTTATTGTGACTCAAGTGTGACGTTTTACATGGTGTGACGACTTGACTTTCCTTTTTACCCCTTTCGGACCTTTGGTTACGAGTGTGTGCCATGTTTCCGGATTGGGTTATCTTTCCTCTTTCGGACCTTTGGTTACGAGTGTGTGCCATGTTTCCGGATTAGGTTATCTTTCCTCTTTCGGACCTTTGGTTACGAGTGTGTGCCATGTTTCCGGATTAGGATATCCTTCCGCCTTTCTTTGGACCTTTGGTTACGAATGTGTGCCATGTTTCCGATTAGAGGTTACTCGACCTTTGGTTACGAGTGTGTGCCATGTTTCGAGTCTTGGATACGATTGGTATATCGTATGTCGAGTCGGGTGACGTCCATCCCGAGAGTCTGGATCCAGGTTTAGACTAGGACCGTATTATGATCGTCGTCCTACCAGGAGGTTGGAGTCTAGGATGTAGTCTTGTGTGTGGTATCTCGGACATGCTTTAAAGGTAGCCTCTGAGTCGGATACTCCGTCTACACTTGTGCCGGTCTTACACTTGTTGAGTCGGTCAATATGAATTGGTTGACTTGGTTGCTCCATGCCCTTGATTGCATGTTTATTCTAACATATCATGCATATTCTATTAAGAAAGTATTATGCTTGTCTCATCATGATTTTCATTATTTCTTCTTGTCCTTCATTATCTACATCTGATGCATGACTAATATGTTCAATTAAGTGTTTGTTACTTGCATTTCGACATATTGTGGCTGGGAGAACCTTGAGTTACTCCCCACTGACTGTGGCGTTCATGTTTACATGAATGACAGGTGGTGAAGATGCTTACGTGGGGAAGACGTGTGGGCTAGCGAGAACTAAACCCTCGGACCTTAGTTTGCTAGTTAGAAACCCTTTATTTGTTTATTCGTGGGATATCTTTTCCCCGCTTTCTAGACTTGGGTTGTAATAACCTAAATTTGTCTACTATCGTATTTGTTTCAATTCGTTTTTGGCACCCGCGTGTTAATCTTTTCTAGTAATTTAAAAGTTTTAAAAATATCACAAATTCCGCTTTAATTTAGTAGTTATATTTTCCGCTTTATCGCGGGGTGTCACATAGTCTCCCTCCACCACCACCAATATATGAAGTAACATTCATATCTGGCGGTTCAGAGAGTTGTGGCCTGACAAGTTCAGCGGCAAAGAAGATAGCCAGGACACCAAGGACCGTATCACCCTGCAAGCCGGATCATATTCCACCAATCACTTTCAATGATTGTGACCTGGTGGGCATCCCTGATGTTCATCATGATGGCCTGGTAATCTCTATGCAGATTGGAACAGCCACAGTAAGAAGGATCCTGGTAGACGGAGGCAGATCAGTGAACCTGATCATGCTTGACGTACTGAAAGCCATGAAGATCAATGAGGACCAAATCATCAAGAAATCCAGCGTTCTAGAAGGATTCAGTGGCGAAACCAGGAGCACCCTAGGAGAAATCAACCTCGCAACCTACGTGGAAGGAGTCTCATCTTATGAGAAATTTGGAGTCCTTAACTGCCTGTCATCCTAGAACGCTATCTTGGGCAGACCCTGGATTCATAATGTCAAGGCCGTACCGTCAACCTATCACCAGTGCATCAAGATACCAACGGACTGGGGCATAACCACAATCAAAGGGGATCACAAGATAGCCCAGGAATGCTACACAGCAGCCTTGAAGCGTTCCAAGGCAGGTAAGTCCCTGGCATAGCAATTATAGTACCCTGTCAGGAGTACCTATGTGGCACCTCCCAAAATGGAAACAGATCAGGTAATCCTAGACCCTGAGTACCCTGACAGGTATGTTTTAATAGGATCTGACGCACCAGATAGTGTCAGGCCTGAACTGGTGAAGTTCCTTAAAAATAAATCATCCTGGTTTGCTTGGTCACATTTTGATATGACTGGAATTAGCGCTGATATAATTACACATAAAATCAATGTTGACCCATCTTTTAAGCCTGTACAGCAGAAAAGGCGGAAATTTGCAGCTGAAAGAAATACTATTATTAACGAAGAAGTTGAAAAACTCTTAGATATGGGGATGATCAGGGAAGTAATGTACCCTGAGTGGTTGGCTAACGTAGTTGTTGTGCAGAAAAAGAATGGAAAGTGGAGAGTCTGTGTAGACTACACTGACCTGAACAAAGCCTGTCCTAAATATCCATTCCCCCTGCCTCATATTGATGTCATTTTAGACGCCACAGCAGGCCACGGGATGCTGACATTCATGGATGCTTCCAGTGGATTCAATCAAATAAAGATGCACCCTGCTGACCAGGAGAGTACTGCATTCATTACAGACCGAGGCATATACTGTTATACTGCCATGCCTTTAGGCCTAAAGAATGCAGGGGCAACGTACCAGCGTCTGGTCAACATGATGTTTAAAGACCAAATAGGTGACATCATGGAAGTATACATAGACAACATGGTGGTGAAATCCAAAAATGCAGAAGATCATGTGAAACATCTAGAAATAGCATTTGAGATATTGGAAAAATACAACATGAAGCTAAACCCTGCGAAATGCCACTTCGGAGTCTCTGCAGGCAAATTCCTTGGATATATGGTCACAAAAAGAGGCATAGAAGCCAGCCCTGAACAGATAAAGGCTATCCTGGAATTATAGTCACCCAAGTCTGTCAAGAATATCCTCTGAACCGTTTTATATCGAGATCCTCTGAGAGATGTAAAACATTCTATAACCTCCTCAGGAAGAATAAACAGTTCCAATGGACGGATGAACATGAGACAGTTTTTCAGGATCTAAAATCCTACTTATCATCTCCACCCCCATCGGCTAAGCCGAGAGAAGGGAGAGCCTATGTGTCAATATACCTATCTCATCATCGACACAAAGATCAGTGATCCTAGTGAAAGAACGGGACGGTCACAAGAACATCCGTCTACTATGTAAGTAAAAGCCTGCTAGATGCTGAGTTGAGGTATGGACTACTTGAAAAATATGTCTTAGCTTTAATTATGTCATGTACTAAGTTGCGAACTTATTTTGAAAGTCACCCCATTATAGCCAGGACCAATTTACTCATAAAGTCTTTTCTACGTAAGCCTGAACTTTCAGGCAGGATGGCCAAATGGCCAGTACAGATTAGCACATACGACATCTCCTTTGAACCCAGGGCAGCGATCCAATCGTAGGCCCTAGCAGACTTTGTGGCTGACTTTAGCCCTAACCTGGAACCAGACCTGATAAAAGAGGTCAACCAACTAGAAAATAAAACCCACGACCAAGAATGGACCGTATTAATAGATGGGGCATCCAATGCCAGGGGGACAGGGTTGGGACTAGTACTTAAATCGCCCCAGGGAGATATGATAGCACAGGCTGTAAGCTCTGAGTTCAAAGCTACGAACAACGAAGCAGAATATGAAGCCCTGATAGCAGGCTTAAAGGTATGTCTAGACTTCGGTGTTCAAAACCTAAAGGTAAAAACTGATTCACTCCTAATTGCTAATCAAATAAAGGGAATTTATACGGCTAAGGATGCAAAATTGATTTCGTATTTAGAATATGCAAAAAACCTTACCGCTAAATTTGCTTTATTTGACATACATCAAATATCAAGAGATCTGAACACCCAGGTTGATGCTCTGGCCAGCCTAGGTTCAAATTTTACCCCCACTGTTTTCGACAAAATACCAATTGTACACTTATTAGAGCCAGCCATCACTGAACAAGTCAGTCCTGTCAATCAGGACAATAACTCTTGGACTAAACCCTATTATGATTGGTTTCTCCGAGGAATACTGCCTCAGGGTAGATATGAGGCAAGGGCTTTTAAAATTAGAGCTTCAACTTATGCTATCATCAATAACACTCTGTTCAAGAGATCGCAGGCTGGACCTACCTGAGATGCTTGGAGCCTGACGAAGCCAAACTAGTACTTCAAGAAATACACGATGGACATTGTGGCAACCAAAAAGGAGGAAAGAGCCTGGCGAGCAAAGTTCTCAGGACAGGCTACTACTAGCCTACACTGAGAGCCGACTGCCTGGAATACTCTTCAAAATGCGAATCCGTCCAAATTCATGCACCAATCATACATCAGCCATCTGAACTCCTGCATTCAATTTCCGCACCCTGACCATTCATAAAGTGGGGCATGGATATTGTGGGAAAACTGTCCGTAGCTCCAGGGCAAAAAGTATTCATGTTGGCTATGACTGATTACTTCTCCAAATGAATTGAGGCTGACTCTTTTAGGCAAGTAACAGAAAAGGAAGTAATATCCTTCATCAGGATAAACATCATTTGCAGATACGGAGTCTCATCAGAAATAGTATGTGATAATGGAACTCAATTTGTGGGGAAAAGGACCCAAGCATTTTGCCAAGAGTGGAATATCAACCTGATAACATCAACCTCTGGATATCCAAAAGCTAATGGCTAGGATGAATCAAGCAATAAGGTAGTCATAAGTTGCTAAAAAAGAAGCTAAAAAGAAGACGAGGCAGATGGGCTGAAGAACTTCCATTAGTACTATAGACAGACAGGACAACTCCAAAAACTGCAACAGGCCAAACACCTTACTCCCTGGTGTATGGCTGTGAAGTTGTCATTCCTGCAGAAGTACAGGTGCCAACATCAAGATACAGCCTGAACAATGTTGAAGTAAACAAAGACCTAATGCAAGATAACCTGGTCCTAACAGAAGAATTAAGAGACGCTGCCAAGATCAAGATGGCATCATATCAACAAGCAGTCACCAGGACTTACAATAAAAACGTCTAGATCAAAGTCTTTAAATAAGGAGACCTTGTCCTACGCAAGGTATTTCCAAATAGAAAAGAAAAATCAGCAGGCAAACTGGCTCCCACAAAGGCCCTTACTTAATCGATTCAATTGTTGGACAAGGAGCATACAGGCTCCAAATGCTAGAAGAGGAAATGATCCCGAGATCCTGGAATGTAACTCATTTAGAATTATTCCATATGTAAAGATCAGATCAGGCTACAATCAGGTATAAATTCAATCACTACTTAACCTGACATGCTACTTGATGAACTACATGTTTTACATGCCTTGTCTGTAATTTATATCTGTTCAGCTAACCTATTTATTTACTTCTTGAATCCTGAACAATTATACATGATAAAAGATTATATGCATAAATATTCAGGATTGAGGGCTACTTTACTATATATTTCTGAAACAAAAATTCTGCACTTGACTGTGCCTGACGAGTTGGTAACCGCCACCAGATACAGTAAATGTCAGGACCAATCAGGCATGAAATAATTGCCCGACCGACTAGGTTTATCGCCACGGATTTACAACGGGTGGACGCAGCAAGACAGGTGTAAGGGTGTTCTCTCCCAAACACTTAGTCTAAAATGCCCTCTTGACAAGCCGAATACCAAGCCCTCCAGCTAGGCAGGAGACAGAAGCCCTCCTGACAGGCCGGTTTTCCCACCCCTTCAACCATTATAGCAAAAAACTATACTTGGTTGAATTACTCATGAATAACAAAATAAAACAAAAATGACGTGCAGGTTATTGAAACAAAATGTTTGACAGGCCCAACAGGATGAAACTCACAAATCCAAGCAAAGTCTAAAGCAAAATCAGCCAAAAGAAGGCCACCATGCCTATATTAATAAAAACCCTTACCCCCTGGGGCAAAGGCGCCAAAATATTCATAAAGGTCAGGGATAGTCTCCCTGATCCAAAACAGAAAAAGAAAAATATTGTTTGTCCAGGGACATCCCCCTGGATGGGCCAAAATACCAACTAGAAAAGTAAATTACTGCTTCCGCTTAGAAATAGTACCAGCATCAATATCCTGCTCCCTACTCTTAGCCGGATCAGCGTCAACATCCTGCTCCCCTGGAGAGTCGACCTCCTGTTCATTTTCCATATTATGCAGGTCATGATACTTTGAAGCAGCAAAAGCCATCTCAGCTTCAGGGTTCCACTTCGCCCTGGCCTCAACAGGCTCTGACATAGCAGCAGCCCTTCCCTTGATATAAAAGTAGAGGGAAGCATCATCTAGCTTGAACTCAGAGTCATCCCTCTCTTAGGTGAGCTCCTCATTTCTGTCCAAGGCCTCCTGCAACAGCCGCTTGCTTGAATCTGCCTCAACCTTAGCAGCATCTCTCTCAGCCTGCACCCTCACCAATTCAGCAGCTTTAGCAGCCAGGTCGCCTCGTGCAAAATCCAGCTCAAACTTCAGCCTATCATAATCTGATCTCATAAGATCAATCCTGGCTACCAAAGAAGTAGCCTGATTGGCATTATGGAGACAGGTCGCAGCACCCTGACCAAAAACAGAGAAGTATGAGTAATATATCCCAATAATAAAAATTGCTCAAACAAAACACACACAAAAATTGTTCCAGCCTACCTCCCTTACACAAGACCAAAGCACACGCCAAGAGGTCGATGAATGATCCACCAAAAGCAATCGCCGAGTAGCAGTCTCAACAGGGTCGAGGGTGAGCATGACATCTGATCTAGAAGCAGTATAATCCCTGATCTTCACCCTAGCAGCCTCCATATTGTCCACCTTGGCTCTCACTTCCCTGACCGGGGCAGAAATGTCAACATCTTCAATTTTCTTTTTTTGGGCTGCTGAACTTGTTTCAAGAGGGCAAAGCAGCACAACTTGATGACCTTGGCAAAGATCGGGATATTCAGTCAAATCAATAACAGGCTCAGCATCCCCGCTTCCCTGGGAACCTTCTTCCTTGATATTAGCCAGCCTGGCTGAAAAGTCAGCCATACCAAACCTGGCAAGGCGAGTAGATGACCTGGTGTCTACAACATGAAATACTATATTAGCAATATAAACCAAACATTATCAGGAAGCTAAAGTAAAAAGAAAAGAAAGACTAAGATAGACTTACTGCCTGAGGTAGTGGCACTAACTGCCCAGAAGGTTTAGCCGCCCTAGCAGCACCGTCAGCCTTCAAACAGCGAGGAAGGTGACCAACCCCACAACAGAGAGGCCAAGACCTCTTCAAAGGAGGAATAGCAAGGAAAGGAGAAATATTGGGAGTGGGATACTCAGTTTCAGTAACCCAATCATCAACTGCAGACGTGAGAGGTATGACTTATTATAGATTTCATTTTATTTTTCACTAACAAGTAAAACATGCAGGGCAATGAGAGAAACCAAAAAACTCACCAGCAACGCAAGCCTCATGATTTAAATACGCCAAGTCAGGACCCACAGAATTGGTCCTAACAAACATATACCCAGCAGCCCAGCCTTTATCGTGGCCGCTGTCCAGGTTGCTCAAAAGAGGAGTAGTAGAAGCCCTGACCTTAAAACTTATACGGCCAAGACGATTTGTTTTAACGGCATAACAAGCCTTCAAATCGTCAAGAGAAAAAGAAATATTGTGTTTTTTACAGAGATTCTCAATGGAACACACAACCTTCCACACCATAGGCATCAACTGATAAGATGGAACACCGATCTCCTTAATAACCTCAACCATAAGAGGAGAAAAAGGAAGCTTACAACCTGCCCTGAAAGCCCAGTCATGGATACAAAACCAACTAGGACAAGCCCAGTCGGCCTTGATAGGAGAATTCTCAGGGATCCAAACTTCAGCATCAGTAGGGATGATCCCCTTATCCTTCAAAATCTTCTCAAACTCAGGCTTCAAACGATTTGCAACATACTGATCTTCATTTAAAGCCTTCGTAGGCTTGAATTGAAAATCACCATGGAATATTGAGATCATCTCCAATGGAGAATCACTCGGCTTACTGATCGTGGAAGGTGCAACATCAGAAGAAGTAGGCAGATTTTCAGAAGAAATTTCCTCAGGATTCTGAGGAGGAGGGGTTACAGGAACCGCTGCCCTGGTAGACTTCTTTTTCGCAGCCATTATTTGAAAGATTATGAAGAATTGATCGAAGATTGAAGAACTTGGGAATTAAGAGAACTGAAGAGAAGGATTATTAAGAGAGAAATAAGAAGAATTGCTTTGTTGAGTTCAACTTAATGAAGCACGCAGGTATTTATAGTGGAGAAGATTAGGGTTTCAACCGCAAAAGAAGTGGATAATCATTAAGGAAGTTGCAGTAAATCTTACACACGTCATAAACTGCAGTAAAATAGCCGTTACAGGAAACTGACTGAGCATAACTTAACCGTTGGGTAATCTTCCTAAAAATAAAGTTATCTCCTCATTTTTTCGTCCTAGTACACTGCAAATAAGGAGATAAGGGGCAATTGTTAGGCCTGGAAATCCGTAGACCTTTCTGATAAGTATCTCATCTAAACCTGACTGCCAAGCCGTCAGGGTGTTAGGGCACATGAAGATAGGCGCCAGGCCATGGATAGGACAACGGTCAAAATATCAGGACGATATTAGACCATAAGCGAGTATTATAGAAAGGATTATATACGCAGCATTGAATGAGAAGATCTCGCAGTAAATGCAGTAGTTAAGGGAGGAATATTTAGCCATTATTACAGGCAATAATAGAGAATAATCCGCATTCAATACCATATCAGGCAGCCGTTCAAGATTGGAGCTTATATAAGGAACACTTTGAAGACATTGGACTCATCTCGTTCTTACACAAGAAGAAGCATACACTTACATACGCGATACATAGAGAAATATAAGTGATGCGTGTCTAAATATGATGTTTTACATCTCATTTTACACGCATTTCAGAGCTCAATTATGTAGTTTATTCTACTATTTTCCCTATTTCCGTCTACTTTCGTGTTTTTGTATAAAATTGCAGAAATGTGAAGAATCCAACGGAAATCGAGCCGAATCCGTCCCTAAGTACTTAGCATTGCATTTAACATGGAGTAAAGACTCGGGAAGCGAACTTGGTGCACATTTCAAGGACTAAAAGTTGCGAGAGTTTTAGAAGCGGATAACAAGCTACAGTGGTCTATAGACTGACCGACATGGTCTATAGACTGTCAGAATGCTTCTCGACATTGCAGCCATATTCAGATGGCTATATCTAGAGTTCTAGACCTGATAACTGAGTGACTCCAATTGGAGGTGAAATCTTATCCTCTTAGCTTTCCAATGCCGTGTAGAACGCCTGATTTGACCAAGTAACGAAGAAATGGCAGCTGTTTTGAGATCGGTGCGCGCTGCAGGAATTGTCAGAATGCATACTGTACAGCGCCTGTGGTCGATCGACTGGTTCCAGTGGTCGATCGACCACCCCACGAGCTGACGCGCAAATTAAGAGACGAGGAATCCCATTGTAATTAGGTTTAGGAATAAGGGTTTTACGTGACATTCCTATATAACGTAACCCCTTCCTATTCATTAATCATCATTCATTAGCTTAGTAAAATTCAGTTCCTATAATACATTAGTTATTCGTAGTTAGAATTCTCAATAAAGTTTGTGCTTTGCTTTTGGATTCATCTTGTTCCTTTGCTTCGGTAATTCTAATCTTTTAATTCCAGTATTGTTTATTTCGTTTCGTAATATTAATTCTTGCTAGATAGAATCTCAAAGCCCTAGTTATAGTTTTATGCGAGTTTATTCATTCAATATTTCAATTATGCAATTCTTTATGCTTATTATCAAATTAGTTTTCGTTGTTAATTCCATTATGTCTAGCTAAACATCCTTTGCTATGATGTAGGGGATCTATGGCGTAGATGGCATTAGAATAGGCAACTCCGCATTAGGGCTTGGTCGATCGACTGGCTTAACTAGTCGGTCGACTGAGCCAGTTAGTCGATGGACTGGGGTAGCTGGTTGATCGACTGACTTCGTGTCTGATTAGCTCCGTATAATTCGGTAAGTGCAATATTTAACAATGAGACCGAGAGGAGACTTGTTAGATGCTTAGTTTTGACCAACCCGTAGATCGAAAGATAGGGAAGGGCATTAATTAACGAATTGAGACGACTAAATTGCTGAGATCGAGAGATAATGTAATTTAGGCTTTAGGAGTCACTAATTGGGGCAAGAGCTAGCATTAGTGAGACTTAGGGACTAGTAGCATAGGCCGAAAGGAGCTACCAGTTAATAGAGGTGGACAACATGGCGGGCCAGCCCGGCCCGGCCCGGCCCAGCACTGCCTCACGGGCCACACTTTAGCGGCCGGCCAAAGATCGTGCCTAGCTCCCGGCCCGGCCAGTCGGCCCCTACGGGCCGTGCGATGTTGAATTTTTCCATTGACCGGTTTTCAGCCCGTTTTTAAAAAAAAAAAAAAAAAAAAATTTTTTTTTTTTTTTTTGTAAACAAATTTACCAACCCGCCCCTATAGTGCCGTGTCCGGCAGGACCAAAACCAGCCAGCCCGGCCCGGCACCTGGCCGGTCCTCCTTTGTCGTGTGCCGGCCGCTCTATCCCAGCCAGCCCCGCCCTTGGCCGCACCACCGGCCAGCCGGCCCGGCCCAATGTCCACCTCTACCAGTTAACTTGGACCGAGAGGACATGTTTTACCCATCTTACACGACTGTATTTCGGACTTACCTAGGATTATGTGCCATCGCAGCTATAGTGAACCGACCGTCTTAGCATTTCTTTTATCATTGTTTACATATTTTATTATTTCTATTTGCTTATTTAGTTTATATTTCTAGACTTAGATTTAATACATATCAAAACCCCCACAACTGTTACCCTTAAACTAGAATTAATAAAAACTATTATCTCCCTACCTCCCTGCGGATCGACCCTTACTACCGCTTGCTAGTAGTAGTTTGGTTTTATAAATTTTATTTTTGGTGAACACAACGATAGACATCAAATTTTGGCGCCGTTGCCGGGGAGGCAGCGCTAGTTTTAGTTGTTTTTTATTTTAGTCTGTGTTTCGCCTCAAGGGAAGATTGAGTACCTTGAGGCAGTTCTTACCATCTCCTCTAGTATTGTTTTTTTAGGTCCTACAGGTCCTATCTACAGTACTTCAGAAGGGTCCACCCATGTTCCATTCTCAGGAGCTGCGGCGGAGGGGGACACATAGCTGATGCATGCAGGAGCCATGTGGAGAAGATGTTTTTTTTTCATCAATTTAAGCACGACAATGCGTATAATTACGCTCTTACTTCACCGCATCAACCATATGTGCCTCCTTATGTAGCCCCACCACCATCCACTCCGTCACAGCAAGAGTCGAATAATAAAGTTGCAGAGTTGACGAGTCTAGTTCAGCTGCTTATGGTGGAGGTACAGAGAAGTAATACGGCGAATGAGGTCTCAATCACGGAGCTGAAATCTCAATTTGCTACATTAGATAAGAATGCAGCTGAGATACCGAGTCAATTTCACTCTCTGAATCAGCGTATTGAGACCATACATGCAATGACGCTGAGGAGCGGGGCTACTCTTGATAGACCCGAGAAAGCTGCTGAAAAAGGGGAGAAGAAAAAGGGCGAGAAAAAGACGAACAGCAGCGATCACGGTCGATCGACCGCCCTACCCATTCGATCGACTACCCCTCATTCCTCTGAGACACTTTCCGACCTTTCTGTTAATTTTGGAAAAGAAGAAGTCAGTCGATCGACCAACCCCACTGGTCGATCGACCAATGATGCTGCTAATACCGAACCCTTTCGTCCTCCAATGCCAGATAACTTGAGGGACCACTTATTTCGGGGTACGACAACTACGAAATTATTGAGGCAAGACCCAAATGCTGATGGGTCAGTTCCGGTTCCAAGGTATGACCCTTCGACGGTTAATGGTTCATTCCTGAGACGGTCTGAGGAAGGTTCGAGTTACAACAAAGACAAAGTAGTGGATTTTCAGCCTAAGTCCACTGATGCTGGTATGAGAGATCTAGAGAAGAGGGCAAAGCTACTTTTGCAAGCCCCATATCCAGAGAGGCTGGTACCAACGAAGGATGAGGTATATTTTGAAAAATTTAAAAATGTCTTTCATAGTCTTAGTGTGCAAGTACCTTTTCTTGAGTTGGTAAATCAAGTTCCCGCTTATATGAAATTCATGAAGCAGCTTTTAAATAATAAGCGGAAACTTTATAGGGTCGAGTCTGTTAATTTAACTGAAGAATCTAGCTCTTATTTGACTCGCACTGCTCCACACAAGTTAGCTGACCCGGGTAGCTTTTCAGTCCCTTGTAATATTGGTACCTTCTCAATTGAGAAGGCATTATGTGATTTAGGGGCTAGTATTAGTGTCATGCCTTTGAGTCTTGCTAGGAGATTAGGATTGACTAGATTTGCGGTCACTAACATGACAATGCAAATGGCTGATCATTCTGCGGTCTAGCCCGTAGGAGTCCTAGAGGATATTCTTGTGCAAATAGGAAAATTCTTCTTCCCAGTTGATTTTATTGTGTTAGACATACCCGAGGATGCCCATATCCCTATCATTTTGGGTAGACCCTTTCTGCACACTGCTGGTGCAATTATTGATGTTGACTCAGGGACACTGACCTTTAAGGTGGGTAAGCAGTCCATTAGTTTTGGCCAGACTTATAGGAAGAAAGATGCTATGTGTCCTGTGACTTGTAATGCGATTTCTACTCGTAAATCTTATGTTGTAATTACTGACACTCCTCCTTTAATACATGTGCCTGTTCCTGTTGTAACACCTCCGCCCAGATTGGGAGGAATATGGAGGAATATTCTTTTGTTTTGACTATTACAGGAACTGGTTTGGGGAAGAAAGAACCGTGGATCGCTCCAGTTGTGAAGGAGCCCATTGTTCAGAGAGGCGGTTTGGGATGTTTGAGCTATGCAACTGACGAGGAGCCAGATGAGGAGCCTAAGAAGAAGAAGCCGGAGTCGGATCTTGAGTGTGAGGAGCTAGAAGATGATGGCCATGCTTAGGAAGATGCTAGAGATGATCCATTGAGTATTCCAGTCGGAGTAGAGTGGAGTCCAGGTTCTGAGATGAGCACTGCAGAAGCTACTTCATGTAGACAGAAGACTTGGTCAGAGATTTTCCGCAGTTTCCATTGATCTATTCGTTTCATAGACCTTTTAAAGACTATTTTATTGCTTTTAGACTATTTATCGTTTTTCGTGTGCGCGAGACTTCGCTTTATTAAGTTTGCTTAGGATTTATTTTTGCTTTAGACTGTTACTTTGGGTTTTGCGCAATTTTGGGCGCGCTATTATGTGTATTTACAGGTTCATAGACCATATTAGCTCAATTTATTGAGCTAATTCGAAGAAATCAGAAACTTACAGCAGGTATCTCAGTCGATCGACTGGCCTTTGTGGTCGATCGACTGACCGATACAGGAGCTTCTGTTCCTGTCACCCTGGTCGATCGACTGGCTACTATGGTCGATCGACCACTTCCCGCTGCTGTACCTGTTCACGACCATTCCCCTGCTGTGTTTGGTCGATTTGCGGAGTTGAGGGAGTCTTTTCTCCACTTTATTCTCCGATTCATTTCTGTTTTCTTCCGTTTCCTTATTTTGCACATAATTTTGCGTTTCGTAAATTGTTTTCTCGGAATTACGCGCGGTACTTTTGTTTCTTTCCAGGTACTTATTGTAGCACTGCTGGCTACTGAAACCTCCTAGCTCACGCTGGTTTGGGGAGGTTTCCTTTTGCGCTTAAAATCTTGTGAGTTTCCGAGTTCCTCTGCATGTCTTGTTTAGTTAGTTATCGCAACTCCCCATTTCCTTTCGCTTCTTTATACTATGATTTCGCACAATGGGGACATTGTGTGATTTGGTTTGGGGAAGGGTTTTGCGTTGCATCCATTTTGTTTTGCATTCACGTTTAGTTTTTGTCTTGCATTGTTTATTTCATTTCCTATATATATACAGAAAGTCCAAAAAAATTGAAAAATTTCAAAAAAAATCAAAAAATGCACGTTTATTTTAGCATATAGGTCTAGTCAGAACGGTAGTAGTTCAATGATTACATTACATTTTCAGCTGTTTACGCCTGAGCCGTGCTTAATTGACATGTTATTAGTAGAATCACATATGCATGTCTACGAGTTTTTGTTAAAATATTAGCTGAACGAATAGACTTGACTTGAAAATTTTGGCAACCTACTTATAATTTCTAAGGATTAGAGCTCATATAACTGATGTCATTTGTGACCAGTTTCATGTAGGATTGTGAGTAGTTACTCCTTGCATATCATGTATCGTTAATTTGCACATTTATGAAATTCAATTGCTTTTTGCATGCATACATTCGGGTTAGTGGTTGGTGTCACATGCAGGGAGGTGCTTACAATTTCCCCTTTATTTCATTTTACCCATTGAACTCCACATTAGCCAAATTTGCCTGTTGACCCTTAGCTACATCCAAATTTAGCCTGCCTTGTCAAGCTAGTATAATGTATGCTTTTGCGGTATTTTGAGTTGGTAGAAAAGAAAGAAGGAGGATGAAAAGAAAAGAATTGGAAAATGAAAAAAAAAATGTGGAAAAGAAAGAAAGAAAGAAAGAAAAGAAGAAATAAAAAAGTTGAAAAAAATTCAAAAAAAAAGAGAAAAAATGATGAAAGAAAGAAACCGTGAAGGGAAAAGATGTTGTTTGTAGACGGTTTCACTCCTATGCTTTATTTACATTTATTGAGGAGTATTTTCAGTTCGGTTTGGTGAGTTTTGTGCCAAATGAAGGGCGCATGTGCTTAATCCTACAATTGAGTTAGAGATGGATGTTGTCATATGGTTTTGTTTAGGTATTAGCTTGATCACCTATACCTCCACATTCTCATAAATGTTTTGCCTTTTCTTACCCATTGCCTCACTTTACCATATTTGTGTAAGCCCTCGGCTGTGACAGGACCTTGTTTGGTTGGAATGTATGTACGGTAGTTAGAATTGTCTATCATATTAGTTGCATGCATGATTATGTGGGTCGTAGTCTAGGTGAGCTGCTATTTCTCTTCCTCTCTTACATATATATACTTACCCTTTGCTTCATGAGAGAAGAGTGACCCGTGAGAGTCCAATTTTAAAGGTCTTGCAAGGTCGACGGTTCAACTTTATTTTTAACGACTACATAACTCGTTTGCATGATTCATATTACTAATTGATTGTTGATTTTTAGCAATTAACTGGTTTAGGCTTTATAGTTGCATTTCGCTCTGAGATTGAAATAGTTCCAATTAAGTTTTAGGATCGAGTCTAGGTCTTGCTGGGGGACAAGCAAGGGTTTGGTTTGGGGAAGTTTGATGCGTGTCCTAAATATGATGTTTTACATCTCATTTTACACGCATTTCAGAGCTCAATTATGTAGTTTATTCTACTGTTTTCCCTATTTCCGTCTACTTTCGTGTTTTTGTATAAAATTGCAGAAATGTGAAGAATCCAGCGGAAATCGAGCCGAATCCGTCCCTAAGTACTTAGCATTGCATTTGACATGGAGTAAAGACTTGGGAAGCGAACTTGGTGCACATTTCAAGGCCTGAAAGATGTATTTACGAGAGTTTTAGAAGCGGATTACATGCTACAGTGGTCTATAGACTGACCTACATGGTCTATAGACTGTCAGAATGCTTTTCGACATTTTAGCCTTATTCAGATTGCTATATCTCGAGTTATATACCTGATAATCGAGTGATTCTAATTGGAGGTGAAAGCTTATCCTCTTAACTTTCCAACGCCATGTAGAACGCCTTATTTGACCAAGTAACGAAGAAATGGCAGCTGTTTTAAGATCGGTGCGCGCTGCAGGAATTGTCAGAATGCATATTGTACAGCGCCGGTGGTCGATCGACTGGTTCCAGTGGTCGATCGACCACCCCACGATCTGACGCACAAATTAAGAGACGAGGAAGACCATTGTAATTAGGTTTAGGAATAAGGGTTTTACGTGACATTCCTATATAACGTAACCCCTTCCTATTCATTAATCATCATTCATTAGCTTAGTAAAATTCAGTTACTATAATACATTAGTTATTCGTAGTTAGAATTCTCAATAAAGTTTGTGCTTTGCTTTTGGATTCATCTTGTTCCTTTGCTTCGGTAATTCTAATCTTTTAATTCCAGTATTGTTTATTTCATTTCGTAATATTAATTCTTGCTAGATAGAATCCCAAAGCCCTAGTTATAGTTTTATGCGAGTTTATTCATTCAATATTTCAATTATGCAATTCTTTATGCTTATTATCAAATTAGTTTTCGTTGTTAATTCCATTATGTCTAGCTAAACACCCTTTGCTAAGATTTAGGGGATCTATGGCGTAGATGGCATTAGAATAGGCAACTCCACATTAGAGCTTGGTCGATCGACTTGCTTAACTAGTCGGTCGACTGAGCCGGTTAGTCGATCGACTGGGGTAGCTGGTCGATCGACTGACTTCGTGTCTGATTAGCACCGTATAATTCGATAAGTGCAATATTTAACAATGAGACCGAGAGGAGACTTGTTAGATGCTTAGTTTTGACCAACCCGTAGATCGAAAGATAGAGAAGGGCATTAATTAACGAATTGAGACGACTAAATTGCTGAGATTGAGAGATAATGTAATTTAGGCTTTAGGAATCACTAATTGGGGCGAGAGCTAGCATTAGTGAGACTTAGGGACTGGTAGCATAGGCCGAAAGGAGCTACCAGTTAACTTGGACCGAGAGGACATGTTTTACCCATCTTACATGACTGTATTTCGGACTTACCTAGGATTATGTGCCATCGCAGCTATAGTGAACCGACCGTCTTAGCATTTCTTTTATCATTGTTTACATCTTTTATTATTTCTATTTGCTTATTTAGTTTATATTTCTAGACTTAGATTTAATACATATCAAAACACCCACAACTGTTACCCTTAGACTAGAATAAATAACAACTATTATCTCCCTACCTCTCTGCGGATCGACCCTTACTACCGCTTGCTAGTAGTAGTTTGGTTTTATAAATTTTATTTTTGTTGCACACAACGACAGGCATCAATGAGCATCGTTATTGTCATACAATTATTCTCCCAAATTACATAGTGAAATCCTCTCCGGGCTTGGTGCCCGTGGTTTTTTCCCATTCAAGGGTTTTCCACGTACAAAATTCTTTGTCTCATTATTGTTATTTTTATTATATTTACAGCTTTAGATTCAAGCCTGACGACCTGACTAATAGACCATTTAGAGCTAGTTAACCTTGCATAACTCTACCCTGACCGAATTTCGCCTTGCGCAAAGTCCACACAAAACAGACTCTCACGGATCACTCTTCTCTCGTGAAGCAAAGGTTAATCATATGTGTGTAAGAGAGAAGAAAAGTAGACGCTCACTGTTTTGGTAAAAATTTACCGAGTTATTAATCTAATTATGTGAGTGATAGTGATTATTCTTAATGCCAATTGTGGTTAAAATGCAACGACATGAATAACAAAATAAAGACGAAAAAGAATGACGCAAAGGATTTTTGGTGACGCGGAAAACCCGGTGTGGGAACAACCGCGGGGGGAGTCGGAATCCCGCCAACTTTGCACTATAATCGAAGTTTTTGTAAGCAAGTATTGAAATACAAGTGTTATATTGCTCGAAAGATATCGCTAATTTGAGAAGTGAGGTGTTGCTTGAGATAATTGTTGAATGCCCTTTGTACGTTGCTCTCCCTTTGTTTTTATAGCTGACAGAACCAGATTTTAGGATTATCCAACCGTCTCCTGCTTCTGCTCCTGGATACTTGGTCAAAATCCTTAAGAATAGGTGGTTGGTTAGTTGACTTGATAGATATTTCTTTGTTGCTCGTGTGTTATTTCTCTCCCAATATGTGTTTGTTTCTTCTTCTAATCCTACGACCCCTATCATGCCACCTCTGCGATTCCTTTATCCTTTCATCTACCAATAACCGCGTGCCATGTCGTTATCCTTATGCCACACTTTCTTCCAGTAAAAAAGTGCCACGTCACAAGTGATAAAATTTATTTTTTATCCTTAACAATTGCCCCCAAATTTCCGTCTCAAATGACTTTAGGCGGGAATTTCTGTTTGCGATGCGGTGAACTGACAAAGTGTTAGCAGTTGGCTCAATCTGGGTAACTCCCCCACTTTATGTCTCCTCAACCGCCGCTTTTACTTCCCACTCTCCCACAACTCCCTCTTTTATAATAACCCCTCGGTATCCCAACTTCTTTTACCTTTCCCAACTCTTTCCATCATTACTCCCTCTCTCCTAACTTCCCCTCCATTGATTAACAAAATTATTTCTCCTTTTCGGCCGTTACAGGTATTCCGTCTTCTTCCTTGCTTCTTTCTCTTATCTGCTTTCTTTCTTCTTGTTTTTTCTCTTTTCACTTTACCATGTCGCATCAAACTGCCTCCTCGACTTCTGCTGCGGATACTCCGGCGTCGCCTGGCCTTTTCCTCTCCGGCGGTGTGCTTTCTGCCAAGCACTCTTGCGATTCCGACTTCACCCCAGAAGATCTTGCTCATATCAAGAAAACATTTGGCTTTTCCGATGACGTGGTGTTTCATATTCCGACCCCTGCCACAAAAGCCGACTCTGTGAGGGAGGGGTGGATATGTCTTTACGAGTACACTTTTCGTCTGGGTCTGGGGTTTTTCTTTCCTCCCTTAATTCAGGAGTTCTTGAATCTAAATCACTTGGCTATTTGCCAAGTAGTCCGTATACCTGGCGGACGTTGCTTGCTATTGTGGCTATGAATAGCCGTTTTGGTTATGATATCGGCCTCTCAGATCTTGCCCACTTGTTTTCGGTTAGGTCTCTTAGCCGGGGCCAAGTGACCATCCGAGTTCGGGATGGGGAGAAAAGTTGCATTATTTTTCCGGTTAAACCTGATGACAACAAGTGGTTTACCCGTTTTATCTTTGTCAAAGTCGACACCCTTCCTCCTCCGACTGACTACATTGTCAGCGTCTGGCGGTCAACAGACGGTATTTGCATGCCCTTATTCCTGTGTATTTTTCTTTGACGCTTATACTTCCTTACTTAGTGTTTTTTGCAGGTCTGTGCCACTTGCCTCGATCCTCCGACGGAGATGTGTCCCTTTCCAAGCTATTTGGTCCACCCCCTGAGCATAGGACCTTCCTCAATCTGGTTCAGGATTCTGCTTCCGCGGTGAAGGAAACAGCAGCTGATGAAAAAGAACACTGTGAATCAATATCGACTGGTGTGTTGTTCTTCCTTTTTTAAGTTCTGTTTCTGGGTAGTTGATATTTCTGGTTCTGACTTGATCTTTGCTGCTTCCAGGCTCTGCAAAATCTAGAATTTCGCTGGACGATGTCCTGGCTCAGAAAGAAAAGGAGCGGGTCGCGGTTGCCCCCAAGCCTGTTGAGAAGAGAAAATCCACCCCTGCCCCTGGTTCTGGACCTCGCCCTAAGAGAAGATCTGCTGCCGTGGGCCGGGCTAAGGAGCAGTCTCCTATTGAAGCTACTCCTCTAGCTGTGAGGCCTCCACTGCCCGGGCACGGGCAGTCTGCTTCTGAGGATCCTCCGGTTCCCAAACCTACTCCTACTTCCAGCCCCGCCATGTCTGCTTGTGCTTCGATCCCAGCGTCTGGAGCCGTCTCTGCTTCTGGAGCCGTCTCTGCTTCTGGAGCTGCTCCTACTTCCAAACCAACTCCTGCTGCTGGGGTTATCATTCTTACACTTCCGGATGATTTTGGAAGGGCTAAGTCTGCGAGTAACCTGCACCTGATGAACCAGATGTTACTTCCTGCTCCAAGGTCTGCGTTCGACAGTAGTGCCTTGCATGATTTGGTGGATCGTGCAACGGAGCACTCTTTTGAGGTAAACGGATTCTGATTGCTCCAATATATACCTTTTTTTTCTTGACACTCTGCTTTGGTGTGACAGTCCTTCCAGATGGCTCTGTATCTGCGGGAGAAGGTACCTCGTCTTGAAGCAGAGAATGCTATCTTCCAGAAGCAGACGAAAGAAGCCAATGAGGGCGGGCTTAAGATTCAGGCTGATTTGGACAAGACCCAAAGTCTCTTTGTTGGAGGAGGTCGCTCGAAGCGAAGTTGCGGAAACGATCTTCGCTGCTGAAGGGCGGATTTCTGGCGCTGAAAAGAATGCTGATGACGCTGAGAAACGCGCCTTAGAAGCTGAGAGACGTGCCTCTGAGGTTGAGAAGCGTGCTTCTGATGCGGAGGCTCGTGTTTCTAAGATCCAGGAAGAGAAGGCTTCTGATGTGCAGGAGTTAAAAGAGACTTTGGCGAATGCTCTGTCCTATGCTGCTCTGGAGATGAAGATCAAGTGTATAAAGGCGTTCTAGAATGGTGAGCATTCGGCTTGGGACTTAGGAGCTGAAGAGGAGAAACTTGCTGCTGTTTTCCCTGATGGTCTGAACCTGGATGTGCTAGCTGGCTTAGTGGAACCTGGTGTTGCTTCCGCTGGTGATCCAGATGCTGAGGAAGAGGTGAATTCTCCTGCTCCTGACACTCGGGCAGCTGCTTCTGAAGCTGTGTAGCATATTGATATAGATTAGCTTTTTCTGCATCTGAAAGACTGTTATCATGTTTAGCTAGTTTATGGCCCTGCGGGGCGTAACATTTTATTTTGAACAGTTTAATGTGTTTTGGTCTGGTTCTGATACCAGACGTACTTTGTTTTTTGAAACTTAAGTATTTTCTAGTAGATATCTTTTTGTGTCATACCGTTTCTGGTGCTTTGATTTGTGCATGCACGTCGTTTGTTTGGCCATCGCTGTTAGATTGCTGGCTAAGGGGTCTAGTATGCCCACTCGTCCAGAGGAGACAGGCTTGCGTGGGTGCTAATGCATCGCGGGAGGTTGTTGTTCCGGTTGTACGTGCTTAGCCACGGACACACGCCTTCTGTAATGAATACAGACTCTGCCAGATTAGTTTGCATTTTATTCTCTTGGCTTATTTGAGAAAAAATAAAAAGAGTTCTATACTTAAAACATTCAAAGTGGTGTCGCAACTTTAAAATTTGTTAAAATTTAAAATACGAACAGAGCCAGAAATGTTGAATCCAAGAATAACATTTAGAACCAGAAAGCATTCAGAGTCAGAAGATATTCAGATCCAGAAAAATATTTAGGGATAGAAAAGTATTTTAAAAATAGGAAAATATTTAGAGCCAGGAAAATATTTGGAGACATAAAAATACTTAGAGACAGAAAAATATTTAGAGCCAGAAAATATGTAAGGCAATATCTAGAACCTGGTGAGCTGTATCTGGTAGGCTGAGTACTCAGTTGTTGACCATGCTGGTGACTTAAGTGAAATACTTTTTCAAGTGGGTGATATTTCAGGATCTGGGAACCATTTACCCATCCAAAGTCATGAGTCGGTAGGCTCCATTTCCAATTGCGCTCTCTACTTGGTATGGCCTCTCCCAGTTGTAAGCGAATTTTCCTGCTTGCTGGTTCTTGGTATTCTGGAAGACTTTCCTCAGGACCAGATCTCCCACCTGCAGGGTTCTTACTTTTACATTCCTGTTATAGCTTCTAGCGACAGTCTGTCGGTAGGAAGCCATCTTCATTTGGGCGTTGGTTCTGAGTTCATCTATCGTGTCCAGATTGCTTGCCATTTCCACCTCATTCCGATATTCTGTTATGCATCCATATATGTGGGTTGGGACCCTAACTTCGGATGGGATGACTGCTTCTGCTCCGAACACCAGGCTGAAGGGAGTTTGTCCCGTTGCGACCTTTGGTATGGTTCTGTTAGCCAAGAGAACCAGAGGTAGCTCTTCTGCCCACTTGCCCCCAATCTCCTCCAGCTTCTTTTTCAAGTTTTCGATGATAATCTTATTGCTGGATTCAGCTTGTCCGTTGGACTGGGGGTTCCTAAGAGTAAATTTCTGCAGCGAGACATTCCACCTATCACAAAAAGCTTCTGTCTTATTTCCAATGAATTGGGACCCATTATCACATATAATCTCAGATGGAATGCCAAACCTGCATATGATATTGCGTTTAATGAAAGATATCACTTGGGTTTCTGTAACCTGGGAGAATGATTCTGCTTCTAACCATTTGGAGAAGTAGTCCGTCATGGCGAGCATATAGACATTGTTTCCTTATGCTCTGGGTAGTGGTCCCACGATGTCCATTCCCCACTTCATGAAGGGTCATGGCGAGATAACCTGGTGCAGAGGCTCTGCTGGCTGGTGGCTAACGTGGGCGTGCCTCTGACAAGCGTCGCATCTCATTACGAACTCCATGGCATCTTTGCGCATTGTGGGCCAGAAGTATCCCTGCCTCAGTGCCTTGTTGGACAGGCTCCTGCCCCCTGCATGGTTTCCATATTCTCCACTGTGGAGAGCATGCAAAACAACTTGAGACTCTTCCCGATCCAGGCATCTGAGGTAGGGTCCAGCGAGGGATTTCCTGAATAGAAAACCATCAATTAGTATGAATCTGGATGCTCTCATTCTGAAGCTCCTTACCTCCTTTTTATCTACTGGCAAGATATCATTCTGCAGCCAGTCTATGTATGGTTTCCTCCAGTCTGGAGTATTTTCTTCACTGCTGGTGCTGCACACCACTTCTGCTTTCTGCTGATATTTTAATGTTGCTGGCTCCAGCACGTGGACGATTGGTATTGTGGAGATGGTTCCTACTTTGGAGGTTGCTCCCAGGGTGGCTAGTGCGTCTGCTTCTGCATTGTGGTCCCTGGGGATTTGCTTGATGTTGAACGTGACAAATCTGATTTTCAGCTCCTTTGCTACGTCTAGGTATGCCATCATCCTGGGATCCCTTGCCTCATAGCAATCATTAACATGGTTAACTATAAGCTTAGAGTCACTGCAAACCTGAAGGTGTCTGATTTTCAGATCCAGAGCCAGCTTTAGACCCAGGATCAGTGCCTCATATTCTGCTTCGTTGTTTGTGGCTTTGAATTCACATCGTATAGCCTAGACTATGAGATCTTCCTTGGGCTACTTGAGGACTAGTCCTACTCCTGCTCCTTTGGCATTGGAGGCTCCGTCCACATGTAGCTCCCATACTTGTTCCCCTTTATCTTCTTCCAGATTCAGAATGTCCTGTTCTGCCTGGGTCTGGAGTGCTGGGCAGAAGTCAGACACAAAGTCTGCCAGAGCCTGAGACTTTATGGCCGTACGGGGTTCAAACTTCAAATCGTAACCGCTCAAGTGCACGGACCATTTAGCCATTCTTCCTGACAATTCTGGTTTTCTCATGATAGTTTTAAGAGGATAATTAGTTATCACAGAAATTGTATGAGATTCGAAGTAGGGACGCAATTTATGGGATGCAGTAACTAGTGCAAGGACAAGTTTTTCTAGTGACGTGTACCTGGTCTCTGCTAGAAGCAGAGACTTGCGATGTAATATCTTGGATCTTTGTGATCCTTCTGCTCTCGTACTAATCGCACCGATCGTCGCTTCGTGGATCGATGTGTGCAGGAACAATGGCTCTCCGGCTCAGCCGATAGGAGCGGTGGGGTGCTGAGATAATGTTTCAGCTCCTGAAATTCTTTCTCATGATCGTCCGTCCACTCAAATCTTTGGCTTTTTCTGAGTACATCATAAAACAGCCTGCATTTGTCCGAGGACCTGGATATGAACCTGTTTAGGGCCAGCACTCTTCCAGTCAGACGCTGGACGTCTTTTGGTTTCTGTGGTGACTCCAGCTGCAGAATTGCTTTGATTTGTTCGGTGCTAGCCTCTATCCCCCTCTGGGTTACCATATACCCCAGAAATTTTCCACTAGATACTCCGAAGGTACACTTTGTCGGATTCAACTTCATTTGATATTTTCTGAGGGTGTTGAAAGTTTCTGCCAGATGCTGATGGTCCTGTGAGGCCTGCTTTGATTTGACGACCATATCGTCTATGTATACCTCCATAGTTTGGCCTATTTGCTCTTTAAACATCATGTTTACCAACCTCTGATAGGTAGATCCTGCATTTTTCAGTCCAAAAGGCATGACATTATAACAGTAGATACCTCGCTCGGATCTGAATGCTGTCTTTTCCTGGTCACTGGGGTGCATCTTTATCTGGTTATATCCGCTCTAGGCATCCAAGAATGTCAGCATCTCATGCCCTGCATTGGCATCCACCATGGCATCTATGTAAGGTAGTGGAAATAGATCATTTGGGCAAGCTTTATTTAAATCCGTGAAATCGACGCAGACCCTCCGCTTGCCATTCTTCTTCGAAACCCCCACCACATTTGATAACCATTCTGGATACTTTACCTCTCGAATTTTTCCTGCAGCAAGCAGGTTATCTACTTCTTTGTTTATGACCCGGTTCCTTTCAGAAGCAAATTTTCTTCTTTTCTGTTGCACAGGTTTATAGCTTGGATCCACACTTAGCTTATGAGTTATCACACTTGGGTCTATCCCTATCATATCATCATGTGACCAAGCAAAGCAGTCAATGTTAGTTCTGATTAACCGAACAAGTTCTTCACGAATGGTACCTGTACACTCAGATCCAATGAGAACAGTTCGTTCTGAATGCAGCGCGTCCAGGATGACTTCGTCCAGCTCTGCCTGCTGAGGCTCAATGTACTCGTCCTGGATGCGCTGGCTCTGTAATTGCTATGCGGGCGAACCGGTTGTTGACTTCAGAGCCACCTTGTAGCAATCCTTAACTTCTTCCTGGTCCCCACGTATCTCTTGCACCCCCCAAGGTGTTGGAAACTTCAGGCATTGGTGGTACGTTGAGGGAATTGCTTTCATCTCGTGGATCCAGGGCCTGCCAAGGATCACATTGTAAGTAGAGGGTCCGTCAATAACCAGATACCTTACCTGTTTGTTTACACCCCCGGCGTAGGTTGGGATGATGATTTCTCCTAGGGAGTGCTTTATTTCGCCACTGAAACCAACCAAGGGAATCGCCTTTTTTGCTAGATCTTTCTCGGTGAATCCCATGCCTTTGAGTGTCTCCATCATGATCAAGTTGACGGAGCTTCCGGTATCCACCAGGATCTTCCTCACCTCGCAATTTCCTATGGGAAGCATGATGATTAGGGCATCGTGGTGCTGTTGTGGAGCAGACCCTGCGTATATTTCGTCAAAGGTGACTGACGGCAGATTCTAGCGATTAATCCTACAGGAACTTTCTGGTCTGTCTCCTTTAGTTCTGGTTGCGTGCCTCTTAGCTGCTAAATAGGTCAGCCCACACAGCTCCGATCCACCTGTAATAACATTCACAGTTCTAGTGCAATGAGGAGGAGGGGATGGCAGAACCTGATCCGCTGAGTTTACTCTGGTTGTGTTTCTGGGTAGGAGTTGATCCAGGTTTCCTTGGTCATAGTGGAATTTGACTTCCTTTCTGAGGGAGTGGTATTCGTCGGTGTTGTAGGTGTTGTGGGTGTTGCTACCGTGGAACTCACACTTCTTGCCTGTATCCCTGCTGCTGGGGTTTCCTTCTGGAAGTTTTGGCCATCAGACTCTGCGTCCCAGCTCTTTTAGGGCTTTGAATAGCCCTGCAAGATTGGTGGTGAAACCATACTCACTTATTTTTGGAGGCAGGTCTGCTTCGCTCTTTTCTTCAGAATTTTCAGATACTCTATTCACGCTCCTACTGTAGGGTTTGGGTCTTTCACTCTTCTTCTCTACTGGAGCTTTTCTAGATACTGGGTCTGAATCATAAGTGCCTCTTACGGGTGCAGAGTCTTCCTCCAGCCTCATGACAACAATTGTCTTTGATTGTATCTCCTCAAAAGTAGTGCATGGATGCATGGTCAGGTCCTTATATAGCTGTGAATCCTGGTGCAATCCTCGGCGGAAGGCTTGTATAGCGGTTGCTATATCGCACCTCGGAATTGACACTTTCTCCTTGTTGAACCTGTTCAATTAATCACGGGTAGATTCCTCAAACCCTTGCACTATCCGGTAGAGGTCACTGGTCTACTTTTCCGGCTTTCTGCTGCTGGGAAACTGCTGGTTGAAGGCATTGACTAGGTCGGCGAAGCTGGATATGCTCTTGTTCGGCAGGCCGACCAACCACTGCAGGGCTGCTCCTGACAGTGTTGATCTGAATCCCTTGCACATATAAGCTTCCTTTAGAGATCCAGTTGTGGTTATCACCATCATTTTCTGCTTGTAGTGGTTGATATGGTCAAGTGGATCTGTGGTTCCATCATAGAGTGTCATAGTTGGCGGCACACATCCTTTAGGAACATCGACTAGGGCTATGTCGTCCACGAAAGGTGAGTCTGCGTAGCTGTCTCTGGCTGCTTTCTCCAACGGACAGGCCACGCCTGATATCCTATACATCAGTTCCCTCAGCTCCTAGTATTGCTGCTCCAGCGAATTACCTGCTCCTACAAGAGGGTTAGAAACAGGCAGGAAAGAACCAGCAAGTGTACCTCCTAGCCAGGGTGCTCCAGAAAAGTGGCCTGGTGCTGGGTGACTGGTTACTGGTGTTGCACTGATTATGGATCCAGGCTGCCATCCCGGTGTCTGCTGCAATCCTCCGATCCAGGCTCCACTGGTGAACTGGTTGCAGGATGGAATTGCTGTACTGAGGGCAGGTCCAGATTGCCATCCTGATGTCTGGTGTGTGGGAGTACCTAAAAAGGGTGGAAGGTTAGATCCTGACGGGGTGCTAAACAAAGCGTTACCTGTTGTCTGCTGCATACTGGGTGTATTATCAAATGACAGGCATCCCAATCCTCTGGGCTCGATTGGTTCATTGGGTGCTACTCCTGCTAGGTCTAGTCTGGTGACTAGTTCTGATGGAATTGATCGACCCGACCCTCCACCGCTGGTTCCGGTAGGAGCCTCTGGTGTTGATGTTGGTTTGGTCTGGACTGCCGTTACGATCTGAGCAATCAGGTTCTGGTTGTCCTTCCTCAGATCCTCTACGACCCGACGCAGAATGCCCATCCCTGAATCATCACTTGCATCGGATCAAGCGCTGGAGATCCTCTGCTTCGGAGAACTTCTGCGCCTGAGCCTTCTTGGGTCTGGCTTCTGGATACAGCTTCACCTCTCCTGGGGCTGCTTTCCCTACTAGATTTAGACTGACTGGGTGCACCGGCTGCCTTTGGAATATGCGGTGGCTTCTAAGGCTGGGGCATGGCTCTAGTCGACATGCTGACGGGAATTGTCTAGCTGGACGCTGGGATGGATGCACGGCGATCTGCGGATGCGAAGTAAGTCTGCTCCGGAAGACATGGTGACATGCTCATTCTTGGAAGAATTCTGGCTGGTTCCAGACATGGTGACGGCTGGTTCGGTCTTGCGAGGTTTGGCTATAGAAAATGATCACTATGCGCCACGGTGGGCGCCAAACTGTTTTGGTAAAAATTTACCGAGTTATTAATCTAATTATGTGAGTGATAGTGATTATTCTTAATGCCAATTGTGGTTAAAATGCAATGACAGGAATAACAAAATAAAGACGAAAAAGAATGACGCGAAGGATTTTTGGTGACGCGGAAAACCCGGTGTGGGAACAACCGTGGGGGGAGTCGGAATCCCGCCAACTTTGCACTATAATCGAGGTTTTTGTAAGCAAGTAATGAAATACAAGTGTTATATTGCTCGAAAGATATCGCTAATTTGAGAAGTGAGGTGTTGCTTGAAATAATTGTTGAATGCCCTTTGTATTTTGCTCTCCCTTTGTTTTTATAGCTGACAGAACCAGATTTTAGGATTATCCAACCGTCTCCTGCTTCTGCTCCTGGATACTTGGTCAAAATCCTTAAGAATAGGTGGTTGGTTAGTTGACTTGATAGATATTTCTTTGTTGCTCGTGTGTTATTTCTCTCCCAATATGTGTTTGTTTCTTCTTCTAATCCTACGGCCCCTATCATGCCACCTTTGCGATTCCTTTATCCTTTCATCTACCAATAACTGCGTGCCACGTCGTTATCCTTATGCCACACTTTCTTCCAGTAAAAAAGTGCCACGTCACATGTGATAAAATTTATTTTTTATCCCTAGCACTCACCTAGACTACGACCCACATATACTTCCAACTAAAATGATTGACAATTCTAAACGTCATACATACATTCCAACCAACCAATGTCTGTCACAGCCGAGGGCTTACAAAAGTTATGGGAAAGTGAGGCCATGGGTAAGAATAGAAAAAACAAATATGGGATTGTGAGGCAATAGTCAAGCTAGCTACCTAACGGAACCATACTAAGCAAATCCGATTCTTACTCAATTAGACAATTAAGCACAAGTGCCCTTCATTTGGCACAAAAACTCACTAACCAACATAATAACTCCTCAAAAGGTGTAAATAATGCATAGGAGCGAAACCGTCTAATCAAACAACATATTTACTTCTTTCACACGGTTTGTTTTCTCATTTTCCTGCTCACATCTTTTTCTTCATTTTCCAACTCTTTTTTCTTTTTCTTTCTTCCTGTTTTCACATTTTTTCTTTTCTTTTTTTCATTAAACCTCCTTCATTCTCTTTTCTACCAACTCCAGGCAATACAAAATAAACCAAACTCGCATCAAAATACCGAATACCGCAATAACACACTAAACTAGCTTAACAAGCAGGCTTAATTTGGAGTGTAGTTAAGGGTAAAAAAGGCTAAGTTTGGCTAAAATGGAGCTAAATGGGTGAAAATGAAAGAAAGGGAAATTGTAAGCACTTCCGTGCATGTGACACCGACCACTAATTAACCCGAATGTACATAAGCAAGAAGAAATTGAATTTCATACAAGTGCAAATTGATGAACATGTTATGCAATGAGTATACTACTCACAATTCCTACATGAACTGGTCATAAATGACACCAGTTAAACGGCTCTAACACTTAGAAATTTTAAGTAGGTTGCCAATTTTATCAGGTCAAGTCTATATGTTCAGCTTTATTTTTAACATTAACTCGTAGATTATGCACATGACAAAGCGAATAAGATGACATTTGATGCAAGGCTTAAGTGATATGACAAATTATAGTGCAATATCATCACTGAAATCTACCGTTCCGACTCGACCTAAATGCAAAAATAAACGTGAAATATTTTTAAATTTTTTTATTTTTATTTGATTTTTTCATAATTTATTGAAATTAAAAACAATGCAAGCAGAAAATAAACGTGAATGCAAAACAAATGCAAATGCAGACTCAAAGGACGCAATACACTCCCCAAACCAAAACGGACAACGCCCTCGTTGTCCTCCAGCATACACCAGCAGTATAAATAGGAAACGGGAAAAATACAACCAATAAATGAATGAAATAAAAGAAATAAAGGAAATGAAAAATAAATAAAAGCAGAAAATACTTACAAAATAGACGAACTTCCCCAAACCAGCCATAAAACTGGGGAAGTGAGTAGTCCCGTAGCTACTCGCCAGCCTCCTCCTCGTCAACCACCGTGTAGTCGAGGTCACGTTCCTGCTCCCGTCTCCTCCTCTCGTCATCTCTAGCTCTCCCCTCCTGCTCAACTGTGTCCGCCTCTCTCTTCGGTTGTGGTTACCCCTTTGCCTGGTACCGGTAGAAAGAATGGTGTGGCTAGCCGTCTGGAACGGGACGTCCTCTCCTCATGTGGTACTCGTATAGATGGAATAAGGCAAGCGCCTGGTCCCGCGCTATACGAGCCACTCGACTGCACATCTCCAAAAGCAGAGCGTCACGACGCCCTTGGCCCATGACCTCAGACGCCACAAGGGGAGTAGGAGCAAAAAAATTAGCCAGCAGAACCGGCTGGGTAATAGAAGCAGTAGGGATAGGGGTCGGTGTGGGCGTGGGCGTGGGCGTGGACGTGGACGTGGACGTCTGCCCATCCTGACTCGGTGTGGACCCCTCTCAAGTCTCTCTGACAGCAGTGTCAAGTCTCTTCCGCTTCTTAGAAGCGGAAGGAGCAAGTGAAAGGTGGTAAGAAGGTAGAGGTGGAGGTAACCTACCCGACACAGTGGTCAAGAGTAAAAGACGGGGAAGGTCGGAAAAAGGTAAGGTCACGGACTCGGAACAACTAATCTTCCAAGTACCTTGGTCCTTATCTAACCAAAACATGGCCAACATGGCCTGAATATCAATGAATGCGTCCCTATCTACAGGTGTCAGGCCGCGGGGAAAGTCAGTGAAAAGGCTACGATCAATGTGGGATGCTAACCCACCACAGGAAATCGGGCCTTTCACCTTCTGCCCGACAACATTAAAATGTTGAGCTGTGAGGTAAGCAATGTTAAAAATAAAGGGGCCAGCACTATCAATGTTCAATTAGCTCGCTAAAATTGACAGCTCAACGTTGTTAACGTTGTTAGGCTCGTGGCGCCCAAAGATCGTCTTTCCTAAGAGACGGGGGTGGTAACGGGCTGGGGGAAGGTGAACGTAAGCCACCTTCCTCGAGTTAAAGGGAGTCTGTGCAAGAGTCGGCCAAAGTAAAGCAAGGAGCTTCCTAGGAGGCTCCGAGGGACCGTCACTAGTCAAACCTAACTTCCTCCCAAACTCAGCTAAAGTCCAAGTGTAAGTCTGGTTGAATAGTCTAAAAAAATGGAAGAACCCCCTAGGTCAGTCTTATAAGCAGCGGGTGAAAAAGTGAAAGAGCTAAAGAATTCTAAGGTCACTTGCTCATAGGTCAGCTCTATCATGGTGGTCAGACCCATCATCCCAGTCCCGTTTAGTAATTCAGCTACGGGTTCAAAAATCCCCAATTTTTCCAATGAAGACCGGCACAAAAAATGTGTAGAAGTGACGTCACAGTCCATCAAATGCATAAATCTAATACGATGGAGCAGGTTAATAAAACGTACCTGTGGATACTCAGGAAGAGGATCCAGTGACGTGTCTGCTGCGAACCTGGCGGCCATGCGTGTAGCAGCTGTGGAATCCACACCCCTTGCCCGTTCCCGTGAACCTGAGGCAGCGGCAGCAGCAGCGAGACTAGGGACGCGGCCAGAAACCGGTCGAGGTACAAGGGCGGACGTGACTGTTACAGCCGGTGTCAACGCAGCAGGGGTCGACACCGGGATAGGGACAGCAGTGGTAGCCGTAGTAACGACAGCAGTATCAGTAACAACAGGGGTGGTGAAGGTGGTGGCAGCAGGGACCACCATCTCAGAGGTAGACGGAGCAGTAGTAGAACTAGAAGCAGACACAGAACTACTATCCATCCTAACAGTCAAAGTAAGTTCTAATAAAAAAACAAACGATCAAAGTCGAAATTTCCCCCAAATTTCGAAAATCTGAAACCTTAATTGCAAAATTAAAGCCTAAAAATGCAATTAAACAATAAAGAATAGGGAAAAGGACTTACTTGACAAATTACCCAAGAAAAATTAGCAATTAAATCAACACATAAAGCACAAATCAACTGAAAATTGTCGATTTTTTCGAACCCTAAAACCCGCGAAAATCAGCAAGAACACGAAATTTCAAGGGGAAATTAAGGGGTAATGGTCAAAATGATTACAAGGAATGATCTTTGGGTAATTAACATGATAATTAGGGAAAGAAAAAGGGAGATTTGGGGTTGATTTTGGAGTTTTATCGCGAAAAGGGAAGAAGGAAGAAGAAGAAATGAAAATAGATTAAGGAAGTAGAAAACTCCCTCGTGTATTAACAATACAGGTTACTCGATCGAGTGATTTGAAACCACTCGATCGAGAGCTCTCCTCATACTTCTGTTCGATCGAAAGCGTTGGAAATGTTCTATTGAAAGCTTCATTATCCTCCTTGGATTCTACTCGATCGAAAACAGCAGATTGTTCGATCGAGGTCTTTAGCTCCTACAAGACAACTCGATCGAGGAACCCTAAAATTGGACATTTCGATCGAGTATTCTTGTTTACTCGATCGAAGGCTTTACCTGGGCATTCTGCTCGATCGAGTACAAAAAGTACTCGATCGAAGCCTTTTCTTTTGGCACACATCCCAATGGTAGCATATCTTCCCCAAACCTGCATAAAACACAGAAAAATGCTTCCCGAGAATACCAAATTCACAAGAGCAGTCTATATTCGGTTTTATGCTATTTAAAACTAACTATGCTAATGTCTAAAAACAAAATAAAGTGTCTAACAAAACTTGAAATTTCAAATTGTTTTTACAACGGGACATTTCCCGTTTATCTTTCAAAACACTTCAATAGCCCACCGGAGGGCTTATGACTGGAGGAGGTCCCTTCAGCATCGCGGACCGTCTTATTTGATCTCCATGAACTTGAATGAATTGAAGAAGAATAGTTTGCGTCCGCATACGTCTTTACTTTCTTCTTTTCCTTGTTCCAGCCTTTCTCTTTGGCATCTTCTTTGGCATAATTTCCATCAGTGAGCTTGAGTTTCATTGTACCTTTATCGACGGAATCTCCAATGTCCACTCTATTTATACCTCTAACAATAGAAACAACAGAATGGTCCTCCATAATGCTCTCAATCTAAGGCGGAGGTGTCAATATAGCAGCGCATGACTCAATATTATCATTTGGAGAATCTGTGTCTGGGTCTTTAGAGGGTAGTGCATTGCAAGGTTGAACCTGCATAGGGGCCCTACGAACATTGGACTGATAGAAAATCAGCTCCTCGTCACCTATCTAAAAATTAAGAGTCTTTCCCCCGACATCTATCACTGCGCGAGCAGTAAATATGAATGGTCGTCCTAAAATGATAGGAGTGTAAGAATCTTCGGGGATGTCTAAGACTTCAAAGTCAACGGGAATAAATAATTTCTCGATCTTTATAGGTATGTCCTCTAAGACACCTAGGGGCCGTGATAAAGTACAGTCGGCCATCTGCACATTCGTGTTGGTACAATGAAATTTAGTCAAACCAAGTCTCTTAGCGAGAGAAAATGGTAAGACGCTCACACTAGCTCCTAAATCACATAGCGCATTATCAATTAAATGGGTCCCTATATGGCATTGAATAGAAAAGCTACCCGGGTCAGAAAATTTAGGTGGTGACTTATTTTGAATTAGGGCAGTGCCCACTTCAGTCAAAGCCACTGTCTCGTGATCATTAATATGCCTCTTACGAGTTAATATTTCTTTCATAAATTTCATGTAAGAGGGTACCTGGGTTAGCTATGTTGGGGCTGGTGTCCTTTACAGTTAGTGCAAGGACTTATAAATCTCTAAAAGGATCAAAGGGTATACTTTTGTATCATAATCAGTTGGTCCACGTTTATCAATAACGGTTGGCTTGCTAGATAAGTTTGACGTTATTGTCATACAGATGGCGGTGATCAACTGGTCCCTAAAAGTCACACCTATAGGATACGTTTGAGAGATGTGACGGTATGAAAATACAGTCATGTAGATGCCAAATTTGACTAACCAGTTAGTCTGAGTTATTTGACTAATAATTAGTCAAAATGTGATGTTGAGATATTTTATTTAATACGGATTAAATAATAATGGCTAAGGCGAATTAAGCAGTTAATTCGTAAATTGAATATAAGCGTTTTATATTTAATTAAATGTATATTGAATAAATTAATTATACCATATTGTCTTTGTCGGACATGTATTAACAATTCAACTAACCCGTATTATTAGTTGATGCTTTAATTACCGATAACCGATGACAATTTATAATTAAAAAACACGTCGTATACGTTTTAGCAATTTGCGAACCAGACCATGAGCTAAAACTAAAAGGAAGTGGAAGCCCACTTCCCGAGTGAGCCCATGGTTGGTCAATTAAGAGAGAACAAAAGAGAGGTTCTCCTCTCTTTTGTAACCTAATTCATTTTGATAAAAATTTTAGGGTTTTGAGAGACACTTTTCCTCTCTAAACCTAGATCTCTCATCTAAAGAAAAACTCACAAAAATAATCCTCTCAATATTGCAAGGCAATTAGAGGATTCATTCTAGCACAAGGGTATTTCTCAGACGATCTTGGGTGCATCATTTAGGAGGAGATCTCATTTGATCTCTCATTGCCATTTTGCACTAGGACCGAAGGTTAATTCTTGTGTTTTATCATTGTTCATTGTTTTTCGTTTATGACTATAAATCACGTATTAAATTTGCGTTATAATCCTATAATTAAAGGGTTTTATACGGATATTACCCCACAAGTGGTATCAGAGCGAGGCCACGTAAATTTTTCTATGTGATTTTCATCAAACGATTTTTGAATCGATGAATTTTTGTTTAAAAATTGGTGCGGCTGCCTTTTTTTTCCCTCGGCAGATTTTTTTTTATTATTGCGTTTTTTTTTGTGCCTTGGGATCCGTGTCATGTTTACACGGTGATGGTTGTCGTTTGTCTTGCTTTCATTTTGATCTTTGCATATTGTTTTGTAATCGATATTCATTGCAAAATGTTAAAGATCCATCAAAATGTTTGCATAAAATTTCGTGTGGCACAAAATTTTTGTCTCGGCCATTTTTTCCTTGAAAACCGTGTGGCCTTTGATGTTTACGGCCTGTTTTTCTGATTTTTACATAGATTTGCGTGCCACACAATTTTGATAGATCATTCGATCTCTTGTTTTCAATCGTTCTTTACATGTTGTAATTTTAATCGATAATTATTGCAACATGTTAAAGATGTAACAATTGTAGTTTCAATTCTATACGGATTAGATTAAATTGCAATTGGGTTTTATCAAATCGTTTGTTTTGATCTTTGATGCTCACGGTTGATTGAGCCGAGAATTTTTTTTTGTTTTGTTCTTTTGTTTGCTCTCGGCATTTCAGCAAAGAAAAAAAAAAAAAAAAAAAAAAAAAAAAAATTTTACTGGGTACTGTTCACGCCCAACAGTGAAAAAAAAAAAAAAAAAATTTTTCTCTCGGCCCTTTATTGCATAATACGGATTTATGCACTCGCTTGATAGTGAAACGGTTCACCCACGTAAAATAAAATTACTTTAAAACGTTTTAAAGTAACGGATTATCATGAATTAAAATTGAGTTGATGAAGCGGTTTTGTCACATAATTTTAATTGTCTTTGGTGGTTTGGATAAATTTAACATAATTACGGAATTATGTCACGAATAAATTTAATTTAGTTGATGCATTTTATTTATCGTTTTGATTATTTTGAATGCTTTTAATTACGTATTTATTTCTTTTTGCAATCGGTTGTAACTTAGTGTGGCCTTAGTAGAACGTGTTACCGTAATGATGGAACACGGTCTTGGTTGTATTTTGAGATCTCGTATCTCCATTTTTATTTCTTTTGATTACAGTTTTATTTAGAATGTAAATAGGTTTATATTTGTAAATTTTAAATTGTAATTTTGAGAAGACTAAAGATGGAGACCGGATGCTCACTCCCGCTACATGGATCAAGATGGAACATCAAGACAAGCTTCTCGGGTCCAACGGTGGATTCCAAAGTTGTTTTATGTTCTTTTTATTAGGATAGGCCACACTAGGAATTTTTATTTACGTATTGCATTCTTTTATTTATTTTTCATAACGATAATATGCATCATATTCCGCCTAAAAACCAAACCACCTAATTATTGCATGAAAACTGACACATATAGAGGTCACGAGTTAGTTTCTTTGACATTCTCATGTCACATGTTTTTAAGCCATCACCCAAATTAATTCATTCTCGCAGACGCTAGTTATTCGTTCACTTAATATGAATTATAATTTAGTTGATGGGATCTTCCTCGTATAAACAAAAATTGAGAATAGTCTTTATAGGTCAAACTCCAATGAGTCCCTTCTTCGTCGGTAGGCATAATATGACCCCCTCTACGTCGGGTAAGTTGGATCTGATTGACTTATTTTATCTCAACACTATGGTCACTTGTACGATCCTGTGATCATGGTGGACTATAGATAGGATTTACGGAAATCTATCGACCAAGAATTCTTACGGAAGAATTAGCTAAACAGTTGGCTTATCAATTTACAGAAATTGAGTCTTGGGATCACTTGTATTATTCTTGAAGGAGATCAATTATGCAAGTGTCATGAGTCTACACGTTAAAATGAATTTTAAATAGACTTAAATCACCTCGATGAGTTGCTTATTTCGTTTTTGTTTTTCTTTCTTTTTCAGTGTAGAACACGAATTTTTATAACTGCTATAATGAAATGGCTGGTCCTACGAACGACCCAATGCCAAGTGCCACATTGGACCGTGAGTCATGGCTTCGGATCTTCATGAATCAGATGAATCAGTCAACTCGACTGAAGAATGATGGATCAAGCTTCGCGGATTGGGAGGCGGCATTACGGAATGTTGCCGCTGCTGACGGGAAGCTCAAATATCTATTAGAGCCCATCCCGGCAAACCCAGGTCCCACGGCTAGAGCTAATGAAATCGCCAAGTTTAACGATTTCTGTATGGAAGCGGGTGCGATTAAAAACGTACTCATTTTTGCAATGGAACCCAATTTGCAGAAACGCTTCATAGCCCATGGTGCAAACAAGATTTTCACCACGCTCACTAAGGAATTCTCGAAAGCACCGAGAATCGTGACCTATGAGACCACTCGCTTCTTTGATGCGAGACTCCAGAAGGGCCAACCAGTTAGCCCACACATTCTCAGCATGATTGAGAATGTCGAGAAGCTGGAGACCTTTGATTGTAAGATCAGCGAGAACATTGTGATCGACCGCATGCTTCATTCACTCCAAGATGGTTTTGCGCTCTTTAGAGCGAATTACTATATGAATGATTTGAAGAAAAGCCCCCATGAACTGCACTCCCTTCTCGTACAGACCGAGAAGGACATGAAGTCCAGTGGGAGCATGAAACAGGATGTTCTCGTTGTGACAAACAAGGGAAAGGGTAAGGGCAAAGCTCGGGCAAACCTAGCAAAGAGGTAAACCGAAGTTCAAGAAGTCGGGTCCAGGTAAGAGTGGGCCTGGTGAGTCGAGCACCTCATCGGCACGACAAAAGCAAGAATGAAAACATGGAATGCCATCATTGCCACAAGATTGGGCATTGGAGGCGTACATGTCCTGTTTATCATGAGGACTTAAAGGCAGGTCGTGTTAAGCTTTGTTGGTATGTCTTCTTCTTCTTCTACTTTTATTCATATGATTGAGATTAACCACGCAAGTTACGGAACTTGGGTACTTGATACTTGTTGTGGTTCTCATCTGTGTAATCATGTGCGGGGGCTCGAAACATCGAACCCCTCGTAAAGGGTGAGGTGGACTGCGTGTCGGGAATGGAGCACGAGTGGCTGCCGTCTCGAGGGGAACATACGTGATCCGCTTCCTAGCGGATTTGAGTTATTTTTATATAACCGCTATTATGTACCCAGTCTTTCTAAAAACATTATTTCACTTTCTGCACTTGACAAACTTGGTTTTTCATTTGTAATAGAGAATAATACTTGCATTTTCTCTTTACACGATATGATTTATGGCAAGGCGGTCTCCATGAACGGAATTTATGTTTTAGATCGGACCACCGAAATATTACACGTAATGAATAAAAAGTTAAAGGTTGGTGACAAAGATCAAACGTATCTATGGCACCGCTGTATGGGACACATTAATGAGAAACACGTTAAACTCATCAAAAATGGAGCTATCTCGGCCTTTGATTTTCAATCATTTGGCACGTGTGAATCATGTCTCATCGGTAAGATGACTCGGATTTCCTTCAAAGGTGTTGGAATGCGCGCTGCTGACCTATTAGGACTCATACACACGGATGTATGTGGTCCTATGTCAATCACCGCTCGAGAAGGCTATAGGTATTTCATCACTTTCACGGACGATTTAAGTAGATATGGCTATGTCTACTTAATGAAGCACAAAAGTGAATCCTTTGAGAAATTCAAAGAATACCAGAATAGGGTACAGAACCTATTAGGTAGAAAGATTAAAACACTACGTTCAGATCGTGGTGGCGAGTATCTTTCTCATGAGTTTGATCAACACCTAAAGGACTGTGGGATTGCCCTACAGTTAACTCCACCTGGAACACCTCAATTGAATGGTGTGTCCGAACGGAGAAATCGAACACTACTTGATATGGTTCGATCCATGATGAGTCACACCGTGTTGCCTGACTCATTGTGGGGTTATGCTCTTTTGTCAGCCGCTCTAATACTTAACCGAAGTCCGTCTAAAACTGTTGTCAAGACTCCATATGAACTATGGAAGGGAACGGTCCCTAACTTGTCCTTTATACGGGTTTGGGGCTGCGAGGCTTATGTCAAGTGGAGACACGAGGATAAGCTCGGCCTGCGATCGGTCAAGACATACTTTATAGGTTATCCTAAAGGAACACTTGGTCATTACTTCTATTCGCCAACCGAACAACGTGTTTTTGTTGCGGCTAGTGCGACATTCTTAGAGAAGGAATTTCTCGAGAATGCAAAGAGTGATAGAACCTTCGACCTGTCGGAGATTCCAGAACCAAATACCGAGCAACTATTGGAGGAACCAATTCCTTCAATCCTGGCTGCGGTGAATATTCCTGAGGAACCTAGGAGGTCGGGAAGAGTCTCTATTCCTCCAGACAGATACATTGGTATGGTCAAGGAACATGACATAGATGACGTTCTACTCTTAACGAGTAGTGAACCCGCAACCTATAAAGGTTCCATGACTAGTTCTGACTCAAAGCTATGGCTTGAGGCCATGCAATCCGAGATGGACTCCATGTATGAGAACAACGTATGGGATCTTGTTGACTTACCTGCTAAGGTTCGTCCCCTTCAATGCAAATGGCTTTACAAGATAAAGCATTCTGTGGAAGGTCAACAAGATATCTACAAAGCACGACTAGTTGCTAAAGGTTTCACCCAAGTGCCAGGTTTGCACTACGATGAAATTTTCGCACCCGTAGTCATGTTGCGTTCCATTCGGATTATCTTAGCGATTGCCGCTTTTCATGACTATGAAATTTGGCAAATGGACGTGAAAACCGCCTTCTTAAACGGCTTTTTGGAGGAAGAGTTGTACATGGTACAACCCGAAGGTTTCATCGATCCAGAACATCCTAAGAAAGTGTGCAAGCTTAAGCGTTCCATTTATGGACTTAAGCAAGCATCAAGGAGTTGGAATCATCGCTTCGACCAAGTGATAAAAGAAAATGGATTCACTCGATCGGTCGAGGAACCATGTCTATATATCAAGTCGAGTGGGAGCAAGATTGTCTTCCTAATATTGTATGTCGACGACATACTCCTGATTGGGAATGACATACCTCTCTTAACTTCGGTGAAAGTATGGTCGAAAAACCATTTCCAGATGAAAGATCTGGGTGAGGCACAAAGAATTCGGGGCATCCGTATCTATCGAGATAGATCACGACGGATGTTATCTCTCAGTCAGGAGTCTTACATAGACAAAGTCCTAGAGAGATTCCGCATGACTAACTCCAAGAAGGGGTTTCTTCCTATGGCTCCAGGGGTGCATTTGAGCAAGTCTCAGTCACCAGAGACACCGGAAGAGAAAGAGCACATGACACGGATTCCTTATGCCTCGGCTATAGGATCAATCATGTATGCCATGATATGCACACGTCCGGACGTGGCATATGCATTGAGTATGACAAGAAGATTCCAACAGCATCCAGGTGAATCGCATTGGCTGGCTGTCAAGAACATTCTTAAGTACTTACGGAGGACTAAAGATTGGGCATTGACTTATGGAGGCGAACAAAAGCTATGCGCAACCGGTTACGCAGATGCTAGCTTCCAAACGGATCGTGATGACTCGAAATCTCAGTCTGGATTCGTTTTTACTCTTAATGGCGCTGCAATCACTGGAAGAGTTCCAAACAAATGTTAAAGCAGATTCTACGATCGAGTCCGAGTACTATGCCGCGTCTGAAGCTACAAAGGAAGCGATATGGATGCGTCAATTCTTACATGGGCTATCTGTAGTGCCTAGTTCGAATGACCCGATTACCATCTATTGCGACAATAGTGGTGCCATCTTCCAAGCTAAGAGCCTAAGTCTAGCAACAAGTCTAGACATGTACAACGGAAAGCTCATCTAATCCGAGATTACGTGGAGCAAAAGGAAGTAGTGATAAAAAAGATTGCTACAGATGATAACATAGCAGATCCTCTCACTAAACCATTACGACAAGATAAGCATGAAGGGCACGTTAATTCCATGGGAATTAAACGTGTTCCTAAGTTGTAGTACTCTTGTATGGATTAGATTCATTCCCTTATGTACTCTATACGACATCATCGTTTTGATATTTTATATATTTTGTTTTTCATGTGGAATTGTATGACAATTTTCTGAACACCACAAAGTGAACTGAACGAACATTATATTTTTCAGTCCTTAATTGCCCACATGAGTTGATAACTCTGACAATTATTTTGTGACGTTGGTTGATGGTGGGTTCAACGAGCCATAAGTCAACCGGTTGACTGACCAATCACATAGGCGATTTATACGGATATTTCGTAGGACACAATTGTGACATCGACGTGGAGTCCTAAATGTTTTATAACATTCGGTGCCCCGTCGTGGATAGGACTTCCATGGTGATCCTAAGAGTCGATTCTTTTGACTATCGACTGTCTCTTGAGACTAAGGCAGATTTTGGGTGACTTTGGTTTCTTTCTCACGGTCATCCGTAACAGGGGGCCAAGTAGATTTTTTCTGGGTCATTTCATACTGTGCTTAGATCGGAAGGAGTCGAGTTGAAGGAAATATTCAGCCTTTATCAGGTACTCGATATTTCTCGGGGCCACTCGAGGAGTCAGAATCGCCATGCTCGGATACGGATTCGTTTTATCGTTAAGTTACTCTCTAGTCGGGAAACCACTCTAGATACGGATCGATTGTAAAATACGACCTTTGCGGATCCAGATCTGCAAATTGTTTTACATTGAGTGGGAGAAATTTTAAATGGATATGAGAATCGGTTATCGCACATACACTTGTACGGACAAGTGGGAGTTTGTTGGAGCTGTGTCCTCCAGTTAGTGCGGATAACGTCATTGCACATACACTTGTACGGACAAGTGGGACCTTGTTGGGGCTGGTGTCCTTTACAGTTAGTGCAAGGACTTATAAATCTCTAAAAGTATCAAAGGGTATACTTTTGTATCATAATCAGTTGGTCCACGTTTATCAATAACGGTTGGCTTGCTAGATAAGTTTGACGTTATTGTCATACAGATGGCGGTGATCAACTGGTCCCTAAAAGTCACACCTATAGGATACGTTTGAGAGATGTGACGGTATGAAAATACAGTCATGTAGATGCCAAATTTGACTAACCAGTTAGTCTGAGTTATTTGACTAATAATTAGTCAAAATGTGATGTTGAGATATTTTATTTAATACGGATTAAATAATAATGGCTAAGGCGAATTAAGCAGTTAATTCGTAAATTGAATATAAGCGTTTTATATTTAATTAAATGTATATTGAATAAATTAATTATACCATATTGTCTTTGTCGAACATGTATTAACAATTCAACTAACCCGTATTATTAGTTGATGCTTTAATTACCGATAACCGATGACAATTTATAATTAAAAAACACGTCGTATACGTTTTAACAATTTGCGAACCAGACCATGAGCTAAAACTAAAAGGAAGTGGAAGCCCACTTCCCGAGTGAGCCCATGGTTGGCCGGCCAAGAGAGAACAAAAGAGAGGTTCTCCTCTCTTTTGTAACCTAATTCATTTTGATAAAAATTTTAGGGTTTTGAGAGACACTTTTCCTCTCTAAACCTAGATCTCTCATCTAAAGAGAAACTCAAGAAAATAATCCTCTCAATATTGCAAGGCAATTAGAGGATTCATTCTAGCATAAGGGTATTTCTCAGACGATCTTGGGTGCATCATTTAGGAGGAGATCTACTTTGATCTCTCATTGCCATTTTGCACTAGGACCGAAGGTTAATTCTTGTGTTTTATCATTGTTCATTGTTTTTCGTTTATGACTATAAATCACGTATTAAATTTGCGTTATAATCCTATAATTAAAGGGTTTTATACGGATATTACCCCACAAGCTATTCGGCGAAAGGAACATTGACATGAAGGCTCTTTAAAATTTCGGCAAATTTACAGAATTGTTTATCAACCTTTGTGTTCTACAATCGCCTCGGGAATGGGACCGTAATGGGAATAGCTAGTCCTTCATTTCTTTTTGCCAAAGAATCAACATGATCAACATCATTTTTACTCGATCGAGCATGCTTTTCCTTCGATCGAGTAACTTCTTTATCAATTTCACTCGATCGAGTACTATTACCCACTCGATCGAAAGCTCATATTTCAACAGTACTCGATCTAACATCAGAACCATTAGATCGAGTAATTTCCACAGCTTTTCCCCTCGATCGACCACATGAGATCAGTCGATCAAGGACTTTCTTTGGATTCAGCATATTTTCATCAAGGGACGACTGTTCATGTTCAGGAACTGCAACTTCCGGGTCGGATTTATCACTTTCAGATGGCATTATAGGTCCTTCGTAGGAAAGACCACTCCTCAGATTAATTAAATTTACCGTCTCATGATGTTTTTTGTCGGGTTGGGACGGTAAATGGCCCGGTTGCCTTGAAGCTTGGTTGGTAGCGAGTTGAGCAATTTGTGATTCAAGTGACTTAATAGATGCATCTTTTTGTTGGTCACTTTTCTGCAATTGAATAGTCAACGGTTGTATCATTGACTTCAACTCGGCCACATCGCTTATACCACTGGAGGAAGCACCTTGTTGCAGCGGTGGGAAAGATGGAGGCTTTTGAAAGCCTTGTTGAGCTTTATGAGGCGGCACATAAGGTTGTTTCTGCTGCGGTGGAGATGTCGGATTTAGCACATTTTGACTTGTCCATCTCAAGTTAGGATGGACGCCACTTTGATTGTTGTAATAGGAACCTCCTTGCCTGTATTGTTGAAAGGCAAAAACCTGCTCCTTCTCAGCTATACAGTCTACAGTAGTGTGACCATCATTACTAGCACATCTCTCACATGAGACGGTTTCTCGTCTATTCAACAAGTGGACCGTCTGTTGATTTCCAGCAGCTTGCAACTCAAGTTTATTGAATCTGGCATTCATGGCTTCCAGCTGATCCACAACTGCACTATCAACAGAAGAAACCGTTCTAATTCCTCCTCTTGGATTCCCATATTCAGCACAATGGGTAGCCATCTCCTCTATGATACCCCAACCTTTGTCATCATCAATGTTCTTCTAGAACCGACCATTAGATGCAGCATCCAAAATAGCACGGTGGTCGTCGTATAACCCATTATAGAATTGATTGCACAAGAACCACTGATCAAAACCGTGATGAGGAACGGACCGCACAAGTTTCTTGAACTGACCCCACGCCTCGTACAAGTTCTCGTCAGGAGTTTGCTTAAAACTTTTAATCTTTGCCCTCAACTGATTAGTTCTCTGTGGAGGAAAGTACCTTTTATAGAAGGCTAGGTCCAAGGTCTCCCAATTGGTAATCCTAACTGCAACTCTATAAAGATCAGTGAGCCACTCTTGGGCTCCATCAGTCAGAGAGAAAGGAAATAGAACTTCCTTAATATTATCCCGTGTCACTCCCTTAGTAGCGGGAATGGTAGAACAGTAATTAGTGAAGACTTTCATGTGCTTTCGCGGATCCTCACCAGCTACTCCGCGGTACATATTTCTTTCGACCAGATTGATATAAGATGGCCGAATGTCGAATGTACTCCCATCCTCTGTTGCAAGGTTGAAACCTTTAGGGATAGAGGCAGCTGTAGGCTCAGAATGACTCGCGATGTTAGGAATCTTCACAGAATTGGCTGCAGAAATAGAAGTATCTTTTTCAAAAGACTGGTCTTCTCCAAATAAAAAGTGTTCAAGATCGGGTTCAAAAGTACTCAAGACTTCCTTTTGATGATTGTTTCTCAATAGGCATTGTCTATAGCAAAAAGTCCACTCCGGTTCAGGATCAGCTGGTACTAATTCTGACATGTTAGACCTGGACATACACAAAGCTAAGAAAGAAAAATAATAAGAACCACCTCAAGGAATTGAAAATCCCTTGAGACTAAGACAGATAAAAATGAACAGATAAATAGGCTAATTGCCTCCCCGGCAACGACGCCAAAATTTGACACCCGTCGTCTAGTACCAAAAATAAATACCTAAATAAAATAACAGAAGCCAGTGGAAGTAGGGTCGATCTCCACAGGGAGGCTATTATATCTATCTGCTATCTATGTCTGTCATGGTAACAATTGAATGATTTGAATTTGTTTTCTAATAACTAAATAAGATTAAGGCAAGAGGGAAAGAGCAGTAACAGTAAAGAGAAATAAAGATGTGATCAAAGAAAGAGAAGTGTGTTAGGAAGTCGGTTCACCATGGCAATTAATCAACTCAGTCATAAATAGCTCAGACGATCTAATGTGAGAAGGGTAAGGGAAAGGTCCTTTCGGTCCGCTATCCGCCCTAGAATACAACTAACTTAACTTTCATCCTCATTAGTGTAGTCTACTGTTCATAACAGGTCTGTTCATTCCAATCTTTCGATCTAGGTCTGAATTTAACCGATTTAACTGGTTTAGAAGCGTGCACTCAACTAAGCGATTATAATTATATTGTCATAAAACAGTTCTCACAATTCAATCATCTAACCTATTTAGAACTTTGTTGAGCCTAATATTTCACACTACCGTCAGGCTAGAACTCATCCTTAGCAGTACCATTCAGGCTAGTTCAACGTAACAGTCCAGGTGATGCGTGTCTAATATATGATGTTTTGCACCTCATTTCACACGCATTTTAGAGCTCAATGGTGTAGTTTATGCTACTATTTCCCTTGTTTCGTGTATTTCTTCCTTTTCGTGTGATTTTGTAGGAATGTGAAGAATTCGGTGGAAAATGGACCAAATCTGTCCCGGAGCGCTTAGCTTAGGATGCTCGAGGAACAAACTTGGTGCGCGTTTCAAGGCCTAAAAGATAGCAAAAGCATGGTTGCGTACAAGTTGCAAAGCTTAAACAAGCGAAGAAGTGCTTCTCGACATTACAGGCTGCTTAAAATGGCTATATCTAGATTTCTAGATCTGATAATCGAGTGATTCCAATTGGAGGTGAAATCTTATCCTCTTAACTTTCCAACGCCGCATAGAACGCCTGATTTGACCAAGTAACGAAGAAATGGCAGCTGTTTTAAGATCGGTGCGCGCTGCAGAATTCGTCAGAATGCATTACTGTACAGCACCTTTGGTCGATCGACTGGTTTCAGTGGTCGATCGACCACCCCACGACCACCATAGCTGTTAAACGGAAATTAAAAGATTAGTAAAAGCCCATTGTAATTAGGTTTTTAGATATATGTTACGTGAAACTCTTTATAACGTAACCTCATATCCTGTATTCATCATTCAGTTCCTATTAGGTTATCATTAGCTTACAATCAATTATTCAATACGTTAGATTGTTCTTCATACTTTATTTCTCAATAAATCTTTGCTTCGGATCTTCTTCTGCTTTGCTATTTCGGTATTATTCCCTTTTAATTTACAGTTTACTTTATTTGCCTTTTAGTTTAGAATTGCTAGTGTAGATATCCCGAAACCGTCATTTAAGTTTTATGCAATTTAATTGTTCTTCTAGTTTAATTATGAATTCTATTCCTTTAATCGCAAATTATATTGTTGTTATCGTTGTTAGTATGTGTAGCGAAATCACCCTTGCTAGGATGTAGGGGATCTATAGCGTAGATGGCATTAGAATAGGTTACCTTCGAATTAGGGCTTGGTCGACCGACTGGCTTATCTGGTCGGTCGACTAAGTCGGTTGGTCGATCGACTGGGGTAGCTGGTCGATCGACCATCTTCGTGTGTGATTTGCTTTGTTTAAATCGTTAAGTGCAATATCTATCAATGAGACCTAGCGGAGACTTGTTAGATGTTTAGTTTTGACCAACCCGTAGATCAAAAGATAGGGAAGGACTTAGATTAACGAATTAAGACGCCTGAATTGCTAGATCGAAAGATAATGTAATTTAGGCATTAGGATCACTAGTCAGGAACGGAAGTTAGTATTAGTGACACCTAGGGACTAATAGCATAGACCGAGATGGGCTATTAGTTGACTTGGACCGAGAGGACCTGTCATACCCATCACCCACGACTGTTTTTCGAAACTTACCTAGACTTATGTGCCATCGTAGTTGTAGTGACCCGACCATCCTAGCTCCTTTTAGTATTTGTTCACATCATTTATTTTCATTGCTTATTTTTTGTTGTCTTTTTATTTTACTTACATTTAGTTTAGCTATTAATCATATCAAAATCCCCCTCATTGTTACCCTTTGACTAAAATTGAAAGCAACTATAATCTCCCTACCTCCCTGCGGATCGACCCTGACTGCCACTAGCTATAGTAGTAGTTTGGTTTTATAAATATTATTTTTGGTGCACACAACGACAGGCATCAAATTTTGGCGCCGTTGCCGGGGAGGCAGCGCTAGTTTTAGTTGTTTTTATTTTAGTCTATCTTTAGCCTCAAGGGATTTATTCCTTGAGGTAGTTCTCATCTTTTTCCTTTAGTTTTGTTTTTATAGGTCTTTCAGGTCCTATCTAAGCAGGATTTTGGAAGGAAAACATCAAAGGGAAGGCTTGAGTACCTTTGATTCTTCCACCAAGATGTCTAACGTCTCCAGAATTATAGCACAATTTGAAGCTCAGAATGCAAAATCTGACAAGCCGGAGAGTAGACAGTCGCGGAAAGCAAGTGTAGAGATGAGTACTGTTGCGGCACTTGAGGCTTCTGTTAATGCTCAATTTGAAAAGCTTGAGGTGGCACAATTGAAGCAAGAAAATTCAGAGCAGAATGCTTCGGTTCATGGCACCAATGAGATTGCGGAATTGAGAACGGTAGTCCAAGCTCTTATGGCTCATATGGTGAAAATTGAAAGCCAAATAGCTATCTTCGCAGCTAATCAAGTTGCTAACTCACCAAGTAAATTTGAGGTGCCTATCGAGACCATTAATGCCATTAATCTCCAAAGTGGCCTTTCTTATGATGGACCCGTAAAGCAAGGAGAGGATTCGGGAAATATGGAGAAGCTTATTAAAGTTTCTAATGCGGAAAAAGATCACGTTCCCAGTACTCATGGTCGACCGACCGTATCCCATGGTCGATCGACCAACCTACCTGATAATACTGCACACTTTGACAGTCAGGAGCTTTCTGATCCCAGCTCCAATGGTCGACCGACCAATACAACTGGTCGACCGACCAGTATGCCTGCACAGAATCAAAATCCGTCACTTGATTTGCATGACACCACAGCTAATGATAATGTGACGAGGGTTTTGAACATGCTCAAGTTCGATGTTGTTGGTTTGCGTGATACTTCGGCCCGAATTATTGACGGGTCATTCATTTCAAAAGCTATGAAGTCACTTCCGAGAGTTGATAAGGACAAGGTCCTTAATTCAAATGATGTTTCAAAGAAGGAAGTAGAGGAGCGAGCCGAGTTGTCAATAAAGCTTCCATTTCCGAAGCGGCTCCAGAAATCGGAAGATGAGGTACATTATATGAATATTAATGATGTCCCACCTTTTATTTCTACCCTTATTACTGCTCTAACACGTCCGCCCCAGATTGGGAGCAAGATGGAGGAAGATTTTGCTATTTTGACTGTTTCAGGAGCTGGTTTGGGGAAGAAAGAGCCACCTGATTTTCCAGCTTTGAAGAAGTCAGAGCGAGGCATGGAGTATGATCTGCAGTTCGATGAGCCGGACGATACTAGAGCATGGAAGGCTAGAGCTGATGACGATCCATTGAGTTGCCTAGATGACGGAGATGGGTGGTCTCCATCTCCTGAGATTAGTATTGCTGAGGCGACTACATCTAGCCAAAGGCCATGGTCGGAGTTATCCCGCAGTTTCCGCGGATAAACACTTTCACATTTTATTGCTTGAGTTTTATGACAATTCTTTTTATTGCATTTTTTAGACTATTTCCCGCTTTAAGTTTGCGAGACTACGTATTTTATTTGTTTTGCTTAGGATTATTAAGACTATAGACTATTTTTATTGGGTTTGCGTGAATTTTGGGCGCGTATATATTGTGCATTTGCAGGTTTGTAGACCATTATAACTCAATCTATTAAGTTAATTTCGAAGAAAACAAAGCTACTGCATCAGGTGCAATGGTCGGTCGACCGCTGCTATACCCGACTCTCGTTTTCTTCTACTTTAAATTCCATGCACATTTTTCCCGCCCAAATACCATTATTTCCGAATGATGTTTTCTTTTCTGTCTTTCAGGTATCTTATGGTAGCACTGCTAGCTACCGAAACCTCCTAGCTCGAGCTGGTTTGGGGAGGTTTCCGTTTGCGCTTAAATCTTGTGAGTTCCCGACATCTTTTTCTCTTATGTCTTACTTAGTTGTAGTTCTTTAAATGCAAATTCCCATTTCCTTTTTCGCTTCTTATACATGATTTCGCACAATGGGGACATTGTGTGATTTGGTTTGGGGAAAGGTTTTGCGTTGCATTCATTCTGCTTTGCATTCACGTTTATTGCATTGTTATTTCATTTCCCTTATATATACAGAAAATACCAAAAAAAAAACTTGAAAAATTTCAAAAAATTCAACAAATTGCACGTTTATTTTAGCATGTAGGTTGAGTCAGAACGGTAGTATATCCATGATGACACTGCATTTGCACTTGTTTATGCCTAAGCCGTGCTCAATTGACATGTTATCAGTAGAATCATATATGCATAGTCTCCGAGTTTTCGTTAAATATCTTGCTGAACTTGAGACTTGACTTAGATTTTTGGCAAACTACATCATTTTCTGAGGTTTAGAGCTTATAACTGGTGTCATTCATGACCAGTTTATCTAGGATTGTGAGTAGTACTCCTTATGAGACATGTTATATCAATATGCATAAATATGAACTTTATCTGCTTAATACATGTATGCATTCGGTTTGTGGTTTGTTGACACATGTGGAAGAGGTTTCCCTTTATTCATTTTACGCAAAGCCCCACAACAGCCAAAATAGCCGTTTTTGTCCCCATAAGCCACATTCTATAATTAGCCTAGCCTTGCTGAGCTAGTAGGGATAGTCGTTCGGGAATATGTTATTGCATTTTGGTTTTATGTCTCGTGTTGAGAACGTGTTGGTGAAATGATTGAAGGGAAAGAAAGAAAAAAGAAAATAAAGAAAAAGAAAAAAAAAGACAGAAAAAAGAAAAAAAAAAAAAAAAAAGAGTTCGAAAAAAAAGTCAATCGATCGACTGAACCAAGTGGTCGATCGACTGAGTACTGCAGTGGTGAAAGAAGAATTCGAAAAATCACATGTTTCAATTATTATGATTTGGTGATTTTCACTCCCATGTTATCATTTATATTCTTTGGGGAGTTGAATTTTATGGAGGTTGTGAGTTTTGTGCTTCAATTTGGCACCATATTGTATTATTTACATTGAGTATGAAGTTGGGATGTCGTTATAGTTTGGATCTGTAGTTACTAGCTTGGCTTTAACTCCTCATATCCAAATTTATCTTAGGCCCTTCTTACCCATTACCTCATATATCCATATTTACCTCGGCATGTGTCATGGTCATTTGTTTGGTTGGAATGCATATGTACGGTTGTAGAGATTATTTTCATATTAGATTGCAGGCATGTTCTTATAGGTCGTAGTTAGGTGAGTGTCACTACAAAATGAATTCTTTCTATCTTTTACATATATTCACATGTGCTTATGTGTGATATAAGCGACCCGTGAGAGTCCATTATGATAAGTCTCTATAGTTGACGGTTCAACAGTTTTAACGACTACATAACTCGTTTGCATGATTCACATTACTAAGTGATTGTTGATTTGTAGCATTAAATTGGTTTAGGCTTTACTTGTTGCATTTCGCTCTGAGATTGAACTCGTTCCAGTAGATTCTAAGATCGAGTCTAGTTCTTGATTGGGGACAAGCAAGGGTTTGGTTTGGGGAAGTTTGATGCGTGTCTAATATATGATGTTTTGCACCTCAGTCACACGCATTTCAGAGCTCAATTGTGTAGTTTATGCTACTATTTCCTTTGTTTCGTGTATTTCTTCCTTTTCGTGTGATTTTGTAGGAATGTGAAGAATTCGGTGGAAAATGGACCAAATCTGTCCCGGAGCGCTTAGCTTAGGATTGGACATAAGGAGAATGCTCGAGGAACAAATTTGGTGCGCGTTTCAAGGCCTAAAATATAGCAAAAGCATGGTTGCGTACAAGTTGCAAAGCTTAAACAAGCGAAGAAGTGCTTCTCGACATTGCAGGCTGCTTAAAATGGCTATATCTCAAGTTCTATATCTGATAATCCAGTGATTCTAATTGGAGGTGAAAGCTTATCCTCTTATCTTTCCAACGCCCGTAGAACGCCTGTTTTGACCAAGTAACGAAGAAATGGTAGCTGTTTTAAGATCGGTGCGCGCTGCAGAAATCGTCAGAATGCATTACTGTACAACACCCTTGGTCGATCGACTGGTTTCAGTGGTCGATCGACCACCCCACGACCACCATAGCTGTTAGACGGAAATTAAAAGATTAGTAAAAGCCCATTGTAATTAGGTTTTTAGATATAGGTTTCGTGAAACTCTTTATAACGTAACCTCATATCCTGTATTCATCATTCAATTCCTATTAGGTTATCATTAGCTTACAATCAATTATTCAATACGTTAGATTGTTCTTCATACTTTATTTCTCAATAAAGCTTTGCTTCGGATCTTCTTCTGCTTTGCTATTTCGGTATTATTCCCTTTTAATTTACAGTTCACTTTATTTGCCTTTTAGTTTAGAATTGCTAGTGTAGATATCCCGAAACCGTCATTTACGTTTTATGCAATTTAATTGTTCTTCTAGTTTAATTATGAATTATATTCCTTTAATCGCAAATTATATTGTTGTTATCGTTGTTAGTATGTGTAGCTAAATCAACCTTGCTGGGATGTAGGGGATCTATAGCGTAGATGGCATTAGAATAGGTTACCCTCGAATTAGGGCTTGGTCGACCGACTGGCTTATCTGGTCGGTCGACTGAGTCGGTTGGTCGATCGACTGGGGTAGCTGGTCGATCGACCATCTTCGTGTCTGATTTGCTTCGTTTAAATCGTTAAGTGTAATATCTATCAATGAGACCTAGCGGAGACTTGTTAGATGCTTAGTTTTGACCAACCCGTAGATCAAAAGATAGGGAAGGACTTAGATTACTGAATTAAGACGGCTAAATTGCTAGATCGAAAGATAATGTAATTTAGGCATTAGGATCACTAGTCAGGAACGAAAGTTAGTATTAGTGACACCTAGGGACTAATAGCATAGACCGAGAGGGGCTATTAGTTGACTTGGACCAAGAGGACCTGTCATACCCATCACCCACGGCTGTTTTTTGAAACTTACCTAGACTTATGTGCCATCGTAGTTGTAGTGACCCGACCATCCTAGCTCTTTTTTAGTATTTGTTCACATCATTTATTTTCATTGCTTATTTTTTATTGTCTTTTTATTTTACTTGCATTTAGTTTAGCTATTAATCATATCAAAATCCCCCTCATTGTTACCCTTTGACTAAAATTGAAAGCAACTATAATCTCCCTACCTCCCTGCGGATCGACCCTGACTGCCACTAGCTATAGTAGTAGTTTGGTTTTATAAATATTATTTTTGGTGCACACAACGACATGCATCACCAGGCAAGGAGACATGCTTGAAGACAATATCAGATGGACAGGGCATCATACTAAAAATACTGATCAGGTTACAACTCAGGCCAGGCCTTATTATAAGTCAGCACAGTATAACAGTACATCAGCATTGTCAGGGTACAACAGTACAATAGGCATTGTCAGGGTACAACAGACATAGTCAGGCTTGCGTACAAAGCAGTTTAGCCTGACATGCATTGGTACAGGCCAGGAGAGATATGCAGGGATAAAGTGGACGACCAACATAAAATATGGAGAAGATATTTATCTAGAATGTGATGCTAAGTTAATTAGTACTTGTCAATTAAACATTGTCTTAAGTAGTTCCTATTTTTGTAGAAGATTAAGTCTCATCTTTAGAAGCATGAGATAATCACAACAAACCCCTAGCAAAGGGAAGGTGGCAGCACCTAGAAGCAAGGAGCAGTTAATTACAATCAAGGTACGGTTCCTATAAAAGAGGAGCTACTACCTATTCACAAGGGGAAGACCGTTAACAAGATATGAGCCTATAAATAAGAAGGGAAGGAGCTTATTTGACACATCTCATCCCACTCTCATCTACTCAACCTTAGGTAAATACTACAATTAATTAGCATTTGCATCATTGTTCTTATATTACGCAAAATAAATAGTGAAATCCTCTCCTGACTTGGTGCCCGTGGTTTTTTCCCATTCAAGGGTTTTTCCACGTATAAATCATTGCATCATGTCTTCTTTTATTATTCTTTACTTTTAATTTATCTCTTTTTAATTTATAATCAACCCTGCAAAGGTATAACCACAATACCATCATAATAGGATGATACTAGTTAACCTCACCATAATCTACCATGGCCGGAATACCCTGGAATGCCTGGCCGGATTCCAAGCTACGTAAAAAACGGTCAAAACAATTGGCGCCCACCGTGGGGCGACTACTTTATCATTTCTACAAATTATTCACAATATCTTTTTTTCTCCACAACAAGTTTTGAGAGTCTTAAGAAACATCGATAGAAAAATTTCCATTACTCTATACTTCAAACGGACAAAGGTTTAATCCTAGAGAAATATTGTCAAGACAAGCTAGAATCCCTTCCAATGACAATAAGTATAGCATTGCTTAAGAGAATTCGGAATTCAAGTGCAAATTTCTCACTAAAGAAATTCAAAGATAAGTCTTTCTCATATCCCATACAAGTTTCACAAACTCTAAGCAATATATCTTAAAATTTTGGTACTTTGATCTTACAACTAAATTTAAATTTTAGATTTTGTTAATTCTAATAATTTTATGTTCTTAGGAAATTCAACCTTGAACATCAAAATACAAGCCTGGCTGGACAACTTAGCCCTGACCGGAACATGCTTAAAAGTCAGCCCAGAACAGTAGCAGTGCAGCACATACCAGTCTTATCAGGACAGGGAATGCTTAACAACACTATGTAACGCAGTAGCCCAGGAACAAATCATAAGGGTTGTTCTAGCATAATTTCATGCAGGGGAGAAAGTTCTATCAAGAATTATTGGGCAGGGCTACTATGATAGGCTGTCCTTCATTCCCTCTCTTGGCTGATGCCTGATCGTCATCTACTAGCCTGGCTAGAATGCCCTAGCCAAATGTTTCCAAGCTGCACAAAGTCTGGTCAAAATATAATTTATCCTGGCCCAACAAAGATATTCAAATATTTCTACACAGGTAAGTCCTTATCCTTTCTATAACATTTAAATATATATGTCATTGTAGTACAAATTCGAAAATAACTATGGATCAAATATTTTTAAAACAATAACCATCTTATATATGATATTCTTAGTCAGTCCTGATACACTAGTGTTAGTCAAGCCTGACCTGACTGTTTTTGGAGAGAAAATCAGCTTGACCTAACTGTTTTTGGAGAGAAAATCAGCCTGACTTGACTGTTTTGGAAAGATAAATTGGCCTAGCCTGACCGGTCAATCCCGATATGCTTAGATCTATCATCACATTACCTTAATGAATTCTCACACGATTACTCATTCACTTTTTCTTATTATATATCAAGCTTGTCCACCATAGAATTAGAAACTTTGAACCAATAGAATTGTTAGTATTAATGGTTGACAAAACATGGATAATGGAAGACATTATCTATCCTAACCAACTAGTCAACATGGTTGTTATTGAATAATTCATGTGAATCATTTAAAAGCTATTTGTGTTATCCTTGAACGATATTTCAGTCCTGCCAAGTGCAACTCTTTGTACCATGTGGCAAGCTTATAAGTTACAAGGAAACCAAAAAAGGCATATAAGCCTGTCCTGAACAAATTAATGTAAACTGGAGCTCCAATCACCAAAGTCAGTCAGGGGAATCCAAAAGATGGCGCCTGGCAGGAAAAGTCACAGCCCTGGACAGATTCTTATCCAGGCCCTTAGAAACATGTGAAGCCTTATATAACCTCTCTGGAAAGAAAGCACAATGATTCGTGTGAACTTCTAATCATGAGACAATATTCCAAACTATATTTCTACTCCTCTGTTACTCTGGCCAAGCCAGGCAAAAGAAAACCACTATCAGTTTACCCATTCTTGTGACTCAAACAACCGTCAGTACAGTCCTGGTCAGGGAAGATAATGATCAGCAACACCCAGCCTATTATATAAGTAAAAGTCCACTAGACGCGGACATGAGGTATGACTTTCTTGAAAAATATGTTTTAGCTACATTTATGCCATATACTAAGTTTCGTCCCTACTATGAATGTCGCCCCATTATCGTCAGGACTAACCTCTCCACTCAATATGTCCTGAGAAAGCATGAACAATCAGGCAATAAGACGCCAAGTAGTCTGTCCAGCTAAGCGCATATGATGTCACCTTTGATCCCAGGACAACAATCTAATCCCATGCCCTAGCGGACTTTGTGGCTGATTTCAGTCCTAACCTAGAATCAAACTTTAAACCAATTAGACACCTAGACCTCCGGCCAGGGATGAACCATGTTTACATATGGGGCAACCAACATGCAGATGACATGATTAGGTTTAGTACTAAAATCTCCACAAAGGGACATAATAACACATGTTGTAAGCTGTTTATTCAAAGTTACCAAAAATGAAGCTCGATACAAAGCTCTCATAGCAGGGCTCAGGGCTGAACCATACTTGAGATGTCTTGAACCACACAAAGCTAAGCAAGATCTCTAAGGCATACATGATGGATGTTATGTCAACCACAAAGAGGAAGAAGTCTGGCCAACAAAATGCTCATAGCTGACTATTATTGGCCAACGCTGGGGGCCAATTTCCTGGACTACAACACAAAATGTGAAGCTTGACACAAACATGCTCCAATAATCTAACACGATTACTTGTCTCCTTTTTCTTTATCAGTAGGATGTCAGGCTATCCAAGAGCAAAATGCTAGGTAGAATCAAACAACAAAGTGGTTATAAACTATTTGAAAAAGAACCTGATCAGGAAGCATGGTAGATGGGCTAAAGAGGTACCACTAGCCAATGAGCAGATATGATAACTCCAAAAATTCTACCCTGGCGGTCAGTTTCCTTGTTCCCTGGTCTATGGTTTCGAAGTAGTAATCCTCGCAGAGGTATACATACCAACACCAAGATACGGCCTAAACACCATTAAAACAAATGACAAGCCTAACTTTGAAAGAAGAACTAAGAGATGCACACTGTAGCCAAAGTTAACATCCTAACACCACACTGTAGCCAGAAGTTACAACAAGAATGTCAGGAATAAAGTTTTTAAAGACAGAGCACCTTATCTTGCAAAAGGTTTTCCCAAATACTAAAGATATATCATCATGCAAAACTAGCTCTTACATTAGAAGGCTCTTACCCAATTGATTCAATTATTGGACAAGGGACTTACATGCCACAAACATTACAAGGGGACATGATTCCAACATATTGGAATGTCACCCATCCAAAAATGCTCCACGCATAAAGCATAATCATACTCGTAGTAAATTTTATCCTACATGTTCAAGGTAAAAACCCAAAATTACTCATCTGAATGTATCATATGCAATTCGTGAATGATCAATATGCCTTTCCTGGACATGATACATGACAATGTGCATTATTTTCCTGTCTGCCTGTCTGTAAATTCACATGCCCACTATTCTAATAAAAACTGCTTTACTTGAATCCTGAAAAATTGTTTCTGCTCAATATATTCATTTATCAATTTTCTATAATATGCATAAACAAAAGATCAGGATTGAGGGCCACTCCCTTAGCCAGTATAACACTCAATTGTGCCTAAATGTAATTGGTTACCAACACAAACATAATCAAAGCCCTCCAGTCAGGCTAAGGATAATAAGCCCTCCAGCTAGGCAAAAATCCTTTTATACGGGGACGAAGGTGAAAGATCCTGACAACTCGTATAAAGCCCTCCAGACAGGCATAATCAAAGCCCTCTAGTCAGACGAAGGATAATAAGCCCTCTAGCCAGGCAAAAATCCTTTTATATGGGGACGAAGGTGAAAGATCCTGACAACTCGTACAAAGCCCTCCAGACAGGCATAATCAAAGCCCTCCAGCCAGGATGAGGATCATAAGCCCTCCAGACAGGCAAATATCCTTTCAAAAGTACAACTATCGAAAAACAAACAAAAACAAGTGTAACCTTTGCAGCCATTTTTCAAATTTTGCAGGTTATGAAATATACATGATACAAACCGTACAAGATATAAAAAACAAATTCGTCCCCAGGACAGGAACAACATTCATAAACCAACAGAATACGATAAATCTCCCCTGGACATGATAATATTTACTAACCCTTACCCCCTTGGGGCAAAGGCACAAAAGGTTAATTGTTCTACCAAGGACATTCTCCTTGGTTGAGCAAAACACCACAAGAAACTGTTTAACATTTCTGCCAATGACATCCCTCGTGACAGGGTCAAACATTATCACCAATTAGAACTTGTTGCTCGCCTGACCATGCACTAAAATTATTCTTTTCTCATAAAGGACATCAGTCTCTATCGGCTTAGGATCCTAGAGTTGGAATATGTGTCCTCCGACAATAATGCGATCACAACTGTCGATCATGATGATCACATGTTTAAGTCTCATTTTAAGAATACATGTGGGAAGTAATATCTTACTGTCAACTGGTCCACACATATCGGTAATGATTGGCTGACTAGAGTTTGACATTACTGTCGTGCGACGGTGGTGATCAGTTGATCCCCTTAGGTCATACCTAAAGGGTAACACTCTTAATTGAATGTTTAATTGATCGTATGACGATACGAGTTAATTAAATTACTTAAAATTGATAGACGATTTTGGAAGTAATATTTACGTGTCTCATTGTAATTTGATTAAATAAGATACGGTCTAAGTAATCGAATTGTTTTATTACTTAGATGAAATTATTGTTTACGGAAACAATTGAAACGGAATGAATAATTTATTATAAATAGCAGATGTTGTGATTTATAAATTGGTAAACCAGTTTTGGTACAAGTAATTGTGAATTACTATGTTAATTTTTATAAGTGACATATTTTATCAATATGTTGATTTTTAATGGTTAAAAATACATTTTATAAATAAGATGTCATGAAATGTGTCACATGTGACATATTGACAAAATCACAAATAAAATAGACTCATCCATTTTATGTATGTGTACCGAAATGGAGGGAGTATTTAGGATAAAATTGTGTTGATTATTTATAAGTGGAAAACATAATGATAATACCTACATATAGCCTTGCATACATAGCTTTCTCTTGGGAAGAAAAGGTGAGCATGCATTGGGTTATCTCCTCTCCCCATTTTCGGTTTTCCCATAAGAAAAGAGCAAAATATTTTTGCTTATTTTTCACTCAAACACTACATGCAAAAGCTAGTGTGTATTATTCATTTTAATATCATCTAAAATATAGAGTTTTAGAGAGATAAATTACTCCATCTTCTCCCTTCTCTTAACCGAAAATAAGAGACAAAATTCCATATTTTGGGTCAATTTTATTTAGATTAATATTGTTCTAGTATTGATAATATTAATCTTTTAAGAGGTTACTTTGGGTATAATTCCTTGGGAGAGATTCTACTCTTGAATCTTTATTCATCTATTTTAGGAGAGCTCAAGAACAAGTGAGTATGAGAACTCATTTGTGCCCAATAATCCGAAATTATCATTGTAAGGGTTGATGATTTCTTCTCTTTTTAATTTAAGTTTGCATGCATAAGATTTGTAATTTATTTTATGACTAAATAAATTTGAACATATATGAATATGTTGAGTATTATGAGATATAGATTTCTAACAAGCGGTATCATGAGCCTTAGGTTGTTTCACTAGTAGAAAAACCCCCTATCACGACACAGTTATCGTGGCGGTTCTAATAGAAACGACGTGAAAAGCCCAATAAATTGGCGGGAAGGAAATATTTTTGTATATAGGAGGTCTATAATGGCAGTTTAAGTAAGAACCGCCGTGATAACATAAGCTTTTTATGGCGGTTCTAAATAGGAAATGCCACCATAGTTTAATAGTGGCGGTTCTATTAACAAACGACGTTAAGAATGACGTTAAAAGTTAATACAAAGGTATAATTTTTTGGAGTAAAAAACCGCCATGATATGTTTTTATGTCGGTTTCTAACTAAAACCGACGTTAATAGAAAAATTATAAAAACAAAAATACAAACCGCCAAAAAGGCCCAAAACCTTCAGCATAAACACGTATTCATCATTGACCGCCAAAACCCTTCAGGCCCTTCACCATAACATATTCGTAAAGTCGCCGTCTTCTTCAATTCAACCGCCAAAACTTCACATCCCCTTGCAATTTAACTCCAGCAATCGAATACCTGCTACACCGCACAAGCAACGATACAAAGCCAACGCTATCCGCAACAACAAGGTACCATTTTCGAACTCCTCTCTATACTACTAATTACAGTTTCTTCATTTAAATCTTTATCACTATCATCAAATTAATCGTTATTGTATTGTTGTGTTACTGAATTATGAATTATTGAATTATTGAATTATACAAAGTAGCATCTCTATTAGTATAAATGGAATACTTGTTTTAGGTTGGTAAAATATTGTGTTTAAAGTCATATATTTGCTGCCCCTTATTCTTTTTGGTATGAGTCGTTTTTGGGGCTTATTTTGTGTCGAGTTATAGTGTGTTGATAGTGGTTGTTAAAGGGTTCGAAGGGTATGAATCAAGGATGGGTTTCATTACGTTTTAGAGTTGAAATAGAGGCCGATAAGTAGCAGTGAATCCTCTGTTCTAGTCGGTTTCATTAATACAGAATATAGTACAGGTTTAGCGCAACGGTATTTTCCGTCTCACATCCTCCTGCAATCCTGTTGTCGAAGCAGTATATAGCTATTAGGGATCCCCTAACTCCAAGCATTAGTTAATTAAATGTTAATTTCAAACAAAGCCATACTAACCTGCCGAATAAGAAATTATACAATGCAAGAAGCTAGCTCATTAGTTCAAATGAATCCGGCTTAAAAAAACTGCTAAAAATGTATGCAAGCCTAAAAAATACAAAAGCCATACTAACTACCATCTCTTGCATTATCTCATTAGTTCAGCATTTGCACCAATGAAGGAGAAAACGGCAGGTGATGTTGTGAGTAATGTGGGTGAAAGTGCTTGGAATATGAGAGGTGTTGCAAGGGCAAATGGGTCATTACTTAGGTTTATGAAGGAGGAAATACCTGGTGTTACTTCTCCTATGGTTTATGTTGCTATGATGTTTAGTTGGTTTGCTTGGCATCTTGAGGATCATGATTTGCATAGTTTGACTTAGACGGAAATATGAGGTAGTATAGGTATGACTGGCACTTTGGTTATATTAATGGGATATGAGACGATTTTGTATTTGAGTGAAGAGATTAACACTTTTGGCTGGTGAATTGTTGTTTACTTTGTAGGTTTCATGCATGAAATTGCATATATAGTAAATGTGATATATCCATGGCCAGTTGGTGTATTTTAAGATGACATATCCGTCTTAGGATAAAACGGGTGAAATAACACGCCACTTAGATAGCTCACGGGACTAGTTTTTTGCTATTCGCTAGGGATTATGCTTTTGTGTCATCTATCATATTCAGACCATTTTAAGTTTAAAAAAGGATATGCCCTTCTTAAACAAGAATTTCTGATTCATGGCACTATTATGAGATGATTTGGTATTTGATTGAAACCAATTTGGGTGTGTAGGTATGCTTTAGTTACTTTGTCTAGGTTGGGAATTTGCGATCATATGTTATTGTCCTGATTTAGGATAGGCTATGCCCTTTCTATTTCAACATATATCTGCACAAAATACAAAGACTGTATAAACCATACTCCAAGACTGTCTGGAAACATTTGGAACTATGAGTATGAATATATATCTATCCCTAAGAGAACATATTTACCTTCCCTGCTGATACACTGTTAAGAGTTTTAATAAGCTCTATGCGAGTCTCTAGATCGGGCGTTTGGTCTATGTACTGCATTGCCTGCTGTACCATAACTGTCACAGCCTGGTAAGAACAGAGTTGTGCTTTTTTTTTTTTGTTAAATGTAAGAAATCTCATTAAGCACAATAACTATTACAAAGTAAATATTAGCTTTAAAGGATCAAAGCTACAATTATAAAATTACACAGTGATAATTGAGTAGATCCAATTCATTTCTTGCACATAATGAATCGTATTCATCTTCAACCTTGCTTGAACTTTTATCATCCTGAGGATCTGAACAATCAACACAGAAGGTTTCTGCGACACTCCTTCTAGTCTGGCAGTATTACGTTGCTGCCACACTGTGTAGTACACTGCCATTATAGCAAGCATACATACATTCTTCTTGAAAGCTGGCCAATCCCTTCTGCCTATCCAAATAATACCATGCTTTCTTTTTTCGATCTTGAATTTAAGCAAAAAAATAGTGAAGTGAGCTGAATAATTCAATGTACCTTGTATTTCTTTCCTACAATATTTCATCAGTATTGATTTAGAAATATTACCTATCTAAACTTTTTTTTTTTTTTGGTAAAGGTAAATTATATTGATAGAGCACCAAAATACACCAACTATATGAGTCTGATATAAGCATCAGACAAACCAGAAAAACAAAAAAACATAATTATATAAGCTTTTCAATCCATACACGATCTCTCCCAGCCAAATTGCCTTTGAGTTGCTGCTGAACTTTTGTCCTGATTTCATACTGAATCATGGCCACACAAACTTCAGGTCTTTGTAGTTGCATCTCATGCCTGCATCTATTTCTTTGTCTCCACACGTGATAGGTAACAGCATTCAGAATGCTGTTCAGGATCCCTACCTTCAATCTATAAAATCTAGCATTCCTTCTCCAGTCATAGTCTCTGCTGTCCGGTATATCAATTCCAGTCCAGGTTTGAATGCGAGACAGGATTTCTTTACTATACTGGCATTTAAAAAACAGATGCTGGGGTGTTTCCTCCTCATTTCCACATATGCAGCAGAGGTAGTCACTGCTAATATTAAGACGGAATAGCTTGTCCTTGGTGTTAAGGCCCTGATGCTGATACAACCAGGATATCTACGTAGCACAATCTCAATAGCTCGAATTGAAAGCCATCTTAAAGGGACTTAAACATCAAAATTGACACAATCAAAGTGTATAATGACTAAACTTCTAGTCTACTTAACCCAATAAACACATATAAGATCCAAGTTGACAGGAAAAGAAAGATTGAAATTTGCCCAGAAATTACGAAACCCTAGTTTTTGAATTAATATAAAGAAACTCCTACACTATTAAATAATTGTTACTAATTTCACGATATATATGTTTGAATTAATTATAGCATGGATCGAAGTTGGATGTATGGAAAGCGTGATTTTGAGTATCTTGAAAGGCTCCATGAATTTATTACTCAAGCAGTTGAAAGTCAAAGACAACAAGGGGATGATGCACAACTCATGTGCCCGTGTAGCGCATGTAAGAATCGAAAGAAGGTGAATTCTAGAAGTGAAATGCGAGAACATTTGATATTAAAGGGGTTTAAACCAAATTATACTGTGTGGATATGGCACAGAGAGAAAGAGAATGATATTCCTAATTGTCCTAACGCCGTAAATGTTGAGAAACAAGTTGATAATATTATGGTTGATTATGAGGTAATTGGAGAGGATTGTAATAACAATGAGGTTAATGAGCATAGTGATGATAAGGAGTGTGATAATGTTGATCAGATGATGGATGATCTTGAAAAAGATTTTGTTGATTGTCCGGAAATTTTTCAAATTTGGTTCTTTGATTCAAAAAAGCCGTTATTTCCGGGTTGCTCTAAATTTACCCGTCTATCAGCGGTGTTGAAGTTGTACACCTTAAAAGCTGGGAACGGGTGGAACGATAAAAGTTTTACTGCTTTATTGAGACTCTTGTCCGATATGTTGCCGAAAGGTAATGAGCTTCCCACTAACACTTATCGATGTAAGAAAGTGTTGTGTCCCCTCGCTACGAATTACCAAAAAATCCATGCGTGCCCGAGTAACTGCATTTTGTACCGTAAAGACTACAGCGACTTAGATGAGTGCCCACGATGCAAGAAGTCAAGGTATAAGCTTAAAGAAGGTCGTAAAAAAGGTGGTCCGGAAAAGACCTTATGGTATTTATCAATAATACCATGGTTTAAGCGTTTGTTTGCAAATCCGAAAGATGCAGAGTATATGTTATGGCATGACAAAGGGAGGAAGAAAGATGGCAAGTTACGACTTGTCGCCGATGCTCCTCAGTGGAGGACAATCGATAGAGATTTCCCGGAATTTGGTAGTGAACCTAGAAATTTAAGATTAGGGCTTTGCACTGACGGAATTAATCCTTTCGGAACTCTAAGTACCCAACATAGTACTTGGCCAATAATGTTGATAATTTACAATCTCCCTCTTTGGCTCACTACAAAGAGCAAATACATTTTATTGACCATGTTAATATCAGGTCCTAAACAACCGGGTAATGATATTGACGTGTATCTAGAGCCACTGATAGAGGATTTGAAAATGTTGTGGAATGTTGGAGTGGAGGTGTTTGATGCAGCCAGCGGTTCAAAATTTCAAATGCGTGCTATGTTGTACTTCACTATCAATGACTTCCCTGCGTATGGTAACCTCTCGGGTTACAGGCTGAAGACCGATAAGGGGTGTCCTGTATGTGGTGATGACACCGAGTCTGAATGGTTGGAGCACTCTGGGAAACATGTGTACATGTGTCATCGTCGAGGGCTTGACCTGGGCCATGCATATCGTAAGAGGAAGAAGGCATTCTATGGTAAAATTGAACACCGGTCAGCCCCTTTAGTTCTAAGTGGAAAAGAGTATCACGCACGGGCTAAAAACATCCGTACAGAGTTTGGAAAACCGTACAAACCTCCACCAAACGGTGTATATCACACAAAGAAGTCCATATTTTGGGACCTACCTTATTGGGAGCATTTGTCGGTTAGGCATTTTATTGACGTCATGCATGTAGAAAAGAAAGTGTTTGATAGTATTATTGGCACTTTGTTGAATATGCCTAATAAAACTATAGATGGTGTCAAAGCGAGACATGACATGGTTGCTAGGGGTCGTTTCGAAGTAAATCCAATTCAGAAGGGGAAGCGTACCTACTTACCCCCTATTTGCACGACTTTCTCCAGAAATGAGAAGAAGGTGCTGTGTGAATCTTTAAAGGGAGTGAAGGTGCCGCATGGATATTCCTCCAACATAAGTAGCCTTGTTTCAATGAAGGAATTGAAGTTAGTGGGATTGACATCTCATGATTGCCATGTTTTGTTAACCCAACTATTGCCTATAGCTATCCGATCTGTTTTGCTTAAGCATGTCAGACAAGTCATCACAAAGCTTTGTAAATTCTTTAATGCAATAAACGCGAAAGACATTGATCCAGATTCTTTGGATGATTTACAAGCCGATGTTGTTGTGATACTTTGTGAGCTTGAAATGTACTTTCCAATTAGTTTCTTTGACATTTTGGTTCACTTAATTGTTCACCTGGTGAGAGAGATAAAACTTTGTGGACCGGTATTTCAGAGAAGCATGTGGCCGATGGAGCGAGAGATGGGAACCTATAAGAGGCGAATGAACAATCGATATCGTCCTGAAGGCAGTATTATTGAAGCAACGGTTGCTTCTGAGACACTTGGATTATGCCAAGATTATTTTAATAATGTGCAACCTCTTGGACTTCCTACATCTCGACATGAAGGAAGGCTTGAAGGGAAGGGTACTTTAGGAAAAAAATTTCATTACCGTTGATCGTGCTTTATTTGACAAGGCCCATATGTATGTTTTGCAACACATGACGGAGGTGCATCCATATTTAGAGAATCACTTTGCCATATTGAAAAGACAATATCCAAATAAACGTGAAGCTTGGTTAATAAGTGAACAGAATCGATGTTTTGCACAGTGGTTTAAACAAAAGGTAATGACAGAGTTATCAAAGAAAACACCCAAGATTAGTGACAATTTGAGATGGTTAGCAAATGGACCAAAGGCTAACATTTCTTCTTATGAAGGATATGATATCAATGGGTTCTGCTTTTACACAAGTCGTCAAGATCAGAAAAGTACAATGCAGAATAACGGAGTTACAGTTGTTGCATCATCAGTAGAATATGTTGGAAGGGGTAAGCAACCAAAGGATATAACACGATCGTATTACGGGGTAATTTTTGATATATGGGAGCTTGATTATGTGGATTTTTCTGTGCCCTTATTTTGATGTAAATGGGCTGACAGTGAGAAAGGCGTCCAGGTTGATGACATGGGATTTATTTTGGTTGACTTCAATGTTATTAGCCATATTGATGATCCTTTTATACTTGCATCTCAAGCGAAACAAGGTTTCTTTATGGAAGATCCTTTGGACAATAAATGTTCAATTGTCCTTTATGGTAAAAGGCGCATTCTCGGGGTGGATGGTGTTGTTGATGAAGAAGAATACGACCAACTTGATGAACCTTCTCCTATTTCTACAAACTACCAAAATCTGCAAGTAATACATGATGAAACTTATTTGCGTGAAGATCATGACGAGGGAAGATCAGATATTCATGTCATCAATAAATTGCCTGAACAACATAATAAATAGCCTGAACCAGACACTAGTAATCTTTGTCTTCACTGTATCCAGGGCCAGTTTATTACTATGAGGCATTTTTTTTTCGCTAAAATGTAAGCTTTTCATTATAAAACCGCAATTACATGTCAACATGTATTTTCCACATTACAAATTTTCAAGCTCATATTTAAAGAAATTGCATCTTACACAACCATAGGCTATCCTTAGTACTGATAACTCGAGGTTTACATTCAATAAATCTATTCTGAAGCATCCTTTGAATAGTCAGAGCTATAGCCACAGGCCGACTAACTCTTCCTGAGTCTGCTCCATCTTCTGCAGGCTGACTAACTCTTCCATATATTCGGCCTCTTTAACATTATCTACAACTTTTGAGGTCCAGACCCTGAAGAATTCATGTCCACAAGAAACTGATCAAGGTGCGAACTTCTCAAGTCTGACATGGATGGATAGTTGGATAGCTATATGCCTATATCCATTTTGAGCGAATTAGAAGAATATAAACCCTACTGATTTTTCACACTTCCACAGTAGAAATAGTACTTAGCAATTTAGCATGATCATAACTTATAAGCCATAACATTCAGAATGTTAGAATGTTAGTATGTTAGTGTGCAGTAGATCAGTCCCTAGCCAACTACAAATCAATTGCAAAACAGACTCACTGAAATGGCAAGTCTTTATTTTTCCCTAAATAATTCAGAATGTTAGTGTGCAGTAGATCATAACTTATAAGCCACATGTCCTTTATTTTTCCCTGCATCTTTTATCTTGGCTCTCTGTAGCAGTAACAATTGTGCATATATAAACTGAATAGCCATGGTGTCCACTTTCTGTTTTTTAATAAATTTCTATTTATTTCAGGTGCTCGACATGAGTGAAAATGAGATGAGTGAAAATGAGATGAGTGAAAATGAGGTCAATGACTCTGGTTCAGAGCAAAAAACGAGAGGCGTGACAACTGTAAAGAACTTAAAAGAAGTAAATCCAACAGACCTGACTATTGATTTTAATGAGTATGGTCAGCCAGTGGGAGAATACCATGACAAATTTGTCACTGACATCGGAGTTTTAGCTAAAAATATCAAGATCACATACAATGATTGGAGAAAGGTACCATTGGGCGAAAAAGAAACACTTTGGAAAGAAATAAAGGTATAAAAAACAAATAAATTTGATAATTTGAATGTTTAGTTTTTGTCTTACTGAGTTTGGTATGAAATTTATTATCGGTTGGATATTGTTTTTATTTTTCTTGTGTAGATCACATGGAAGATTAAAGATGACACGAATAAAACGGATGTTCTAAAGATTATGTCAAAAGCATGGTTTTCCCATGGGTAAAATGGTACACAACAAACTGTTAACCATGGAGAACGCTCATGTTTGCATCGACAAAGTCATACGCGGGGATGTACCACTTCCGTTGCCATGGATTGGATTCATAATGGTCGGGGATGCACAAGGTAGCTTTGCTCAATGGCCCAAATCATTGATTTTATTAGAAGAAAACGAGGTAAGTACACAAAATTTGTTCTTACTTTCTTCTCTTAAAAATATAGTGAATTTAGGTAGCGTTTGGGAACCCTCATTTCATTTGAATAACCTGATTTGAAATTTGTAATCCAAAACGCTGCTGTGGAGGGCCGCAACTTCACGCATACTTGCACTCAACAGCTTAGTGATCAAACTCCAAACCAATCGTATTGTCGTTGATGATAGTGAAAAAATAGAAAATAGCAGAGGAAGTTTTAAGGGTAGGAAATGTGGGGTTTTGTTTGTCACTTGAAGAGAACAGAGGAGTTCATGATGGTGAAAAATGAGACGCATAGTAACTAGTCAGCACTCAGCAGCTTAATTAGTCATCAAACTAGGTCAGAACTTAACTGAATAATAGAAGTCTGAAACTTTAATGGTGACGGATGGGATTAATTATAAAGCACATGGGTATGAGCGAGAATTGTGAAAAAGAAGGGGTATATGTGAGAAAACATAAAAATTAAAGGGTACACATGAGAAAAAACCATTAAAGTATATACTAATGTGCTAATATTACGTTGTCCATGATTTTTTTTTTCTTATTATTAAGGTCAATTCTAAGACTCGAAAGCCTAAGAGAAAAGAAAACTCCAAGAACACGTCCAAAAACACGGGCGAGTCCCCATATAAAGTTCGAAAGCAAGTAAGTATCATCATTTATTATATAAGTATTTATTAATACTAATTAATCATTATATCGTGGACGAGCTCAATTTAACTTGTTTTTAATTTAAATGCTAAGTCCGTTGAAAAGGCTATGGTAAAAGGTAATAATAAGGCGTCATGTGGTGAAGAACAAGACGACGTTACACCTCTAAGCGTGGAAGAGGTTGGGAAACTAGGATATTATTGTTGTTCTTTTGAAGATAAGTTGTGTTCCTTGTCGAAAAATGCCACATTTGAGATGGTGATAGATGAGTCCGTTTATAATTATAAAAAAGGTAGCGCAAGGAGCTTTTTTACGATTGTCGAGATTAGGCAGATGTTGAGAAATAAATGGCTAAATGTTGTTATGTTTCAAATTTGGGGAAGGTATGTATTATATCTAAAACCTTATATTTTTTCGTATGCTTGGACTTTTTGTACTTGTTCGTTATGTATCATTCTTCGTTCACTCATACTTTCTTTGCTAATATAATCGATGTAGTTTCTTATATCAATATGCTACTGAAAGCGAAGAAACAAAACTAGTAGGATACATGTGTCCGGTGAAACTTTGTGAATATATGCATAGGGGGCGAGAATGTGAAGATTATATTGTTCATGTTTGGAAGATTCAAGATGAAAAGAATTACATCATTGGCGCATTTCACGAGAGGTAATAATTTTATTTGTTTTTAATTTATTACTTTAATAATATAAGATTTATAATTAAGGGTTATTTAATGATAATACTCCAAACTATTAGGGTGTTTCTCAAAGTATTTTGAGAAGCACACCGATATTTTGGAGTATTTTCATTAAATAACCCTATTATTAATAGTAATTCCAACAAATGAACTTATATGTGTAGCAACCATTGGATGTTGATCGTTACATGCTTGGGGTTAAACACTATTTATATTTTGGATTCGGATCGAAAAAATCCAAAGAGATTGGACATAAAAAAAAAGACTCCAAAACGCTTGGTCAATACATTGCATGCAAGGCAGAAGGCGAAATTTCGCTAGAAAGAATAATAAACTCATCATCAAAGATGACATCTTGGTAAGTGAAATATGATCTCCTATATTTTAACAACTAACTTTGAATTATAATTACATTTTATATATTACATAACTAATATCCTATTTTTTCTATAAATTTTAGTGTCCTCAACAACCAAATGATTACGAGTGTGGTTATTATGTTATGAAATGGATGTATAACATAACTTTTTACTTTTCAACTAAAAAGGAGGAAGAATTTGTGAAGGTATATCTCCTTTCCGTTCTTGGTATGATTTATTTATCTAATTGTTGATTTATATTCTTACTAATTGACCTATTTGTTAACTATAGCTTATGGGGGAATCAAGCATGTCAAGTGGCGATATTCATGAGATCAAAGAAGAGTGGGCTACTAAATGTTTAGAGAACTTATCAATTAGTTTATCAACTAAGGCATGTGTTTTTCATACACTTGGATATGCATCTTTGATAATAATGATATTGATGTTATTTTTATGTTGGATGTGATGCGAGATTGATGTAAGTTTGTTGCTGGACGTGTGTTGTTAGGAATACTATAAATGTGGTTACATTTCTTTTGACAGGTCTTATTGTGTTCATATAATATTTGGAATTGTCAAATTTATGGGGAGGTGCTGCTGAAATTTCCGTAGAAAATTAATTATTATTTTTAAAAAAATATAAATAACTTTTACGACGGTTCCTTTAGAAACGACGTGAAAAAATTAAATATTTCGAAAATATTTTGCCTTTAATGGCGGTTCTTCGCCAAACAAACGACGTTATAATTACCTATAATGGCGGTTCTGTAACAACAACCGTCATTTTTTTTACCTTTTACGACGGTTCTATTAAAACAACCGTCGTTGTGCTTATCTATAGTTGTGCAATATGATATTATTTAAATACCTATGGTGGCGGTGTTTCAAATAATAACCGCCACTATATATGAATTACAGTGGCGGTTCTAGTGTAAGAACCGTCGTTTTATCTAAACCTATAATGGCGGTTTTGTTGAAAAACCGTCGCCATAGCTAAGCTATTGTGGCGGTTGTACAACCGCCGTAAAGTCTAAACAACCCCGTGATATACGGCGCACCCAAAATTTATAAAAACCGCCATAAAAAGGCCATTTATGACCGCCACTATAGGGGGTTTTTCTACTAGTGTTTGCATGCAAATCGGTTATAGTTTTTCCGAGTTATACGATTAACAAATAAAACTTATAAATTTGTGTTTATTATGATATATCAGGAAATCAATTATGCATGTTGAACTTTCTGATCCTAAAATGTATTTAGGATATTTTGTTTAATTTATGGATTTTTAATTGTTCATTTTATATAATAATGGCATTAAAATGTGATTTTATGATAAAAATGTCATTTTTGGAATAAAATTAGCTAAACTTTGTTTTTTCCAGTAGATTTTGGATATGTTTTCACATATATTATATTTTGATGACCTTAATTTTTCATAATTTTATGAGGTCTTATGCTCGAAATATGGATTTTTCAATATAAAAATCGAATTTAAATGATAAATAGGTTAATATGAGTAATATTTCGAATCTGGTCATAGAAATTTAGTATGTTATCACATGCAATTTTACAAGATGTGTGTAAAATAATTGGCTATAATGAAGTCTTTATGCATGATTTATGAATTTTTGATGAAAAATAACATAAATAGTGACTTTAATTAGTGAAAAATTGCTAAAACATACTTCATGACTAAGGAAAAACGTCACATGTTGCATTTTATCACCTATTTCAGATCTAAAAGTTAAAAGTTGATAAATATAATTTTTCTCATGTTTTTATGATTATAATTGATAAATCCGATAAACAGCAACATTGTTTTTCCCGATAATTTTCGAATTTTTTAACCTAAGTTTTTGAACATTATGGGTGTCATGGTATTTTTTTCCAGAATGTTCATGAGTTTAAATTTCAAATTTCAAATTTATTTGAAATTTTTGTGATTTATTTGGAGTTTATGGCATTTTATTGTAATTTTGAGTCCATTAATGAACAATTTTAAGAAATATAAGTTAATTATTGTCAATATGTTAGTGGAGACTAATTTTGAGTCCTAAGTTGGTTAGGGTAATTAACTTGGGCATAAATATGATTTTATGTAATTTATTGTGATTTTAAAAGGTTGAATCACGCAAATCCGTAAAAACCGTTTAATATACGATATTAGCTCCTTAAAGGCGATTTAGCATAAAATTGGGCATGCTTTTACATATTATAATGCTGCATTTTATTTATGATTGTCATAATTTTATTTTATGTAATTTTACTTAGTATGGCCTTAGTTTTTAATTGATATTGCCCGAAATGTATGGGAATATCGATTCGGTTGTAATTTATTGTGATCTCGTATCACCGTTTTGTAATTTAATAGATTTATTTTATTTTAATTACAAATGTATAATAGGAAATTATGTAATTTGTTATGTAATTTATTTATTCCGGAGTTCCTTGAAGACGATGCCACTCGAGAAGGCGATCCATTAAAGACGGTGTTACCTCGAGATGCGTGCCAAGACCGAAATTCTAGGGACCAATGGAGTTGGTTTCCGAATTTGTAATAGTTTATTAGATTTACTATTTTAAGAAGGCCATACTAGGATTTATTTTTATGCTTTGCATTTTATTTATATGTTGCATGCATCGCTAAATCGCCATAACTAAAACATGCATTATCATTTAATCTAGTATTTCGACCGTGTCAATTACAATTATCGTAGTTCACCGCTTTAGTTCACTTAAAACGTGATAGATAATAAATTGACATGACCTCTCGCTAAAATAAACAATTGAGACTTAGCCTTACCAAAAAGTAGAAACCATGAAAACCTATTTCACGAGGGAGTGCGCTCGGCCCTACCGGGGTACAAACCTTGTTACGTAGGGGAAGTGGGTGATAAATGTCTATCCACCGAATTCATGTTGATAAGGGATGAATCGGCCCTACCGTGCCCAAGTTGATGTGGATTTGGATCATGGACACATTTATTCGAAATTTGGATTGAGCTCAACGGAAGTATTCGTGACCGTAGTCGCATGTGTTCCGGGCTAAAGATAAATATTAATGTAATGTTATCGACCAAGAGTTCTAAAAGTAGAATCGATTATGTGATACCCCAAATAAAATTATCTTATTTGAGAAAAATAGTGATTCGAAAAGGGAAAGAATTTTTAACTAGTAAAGTCGAAAAAGGTACACAAATGAAATGAATCCGTCCTAGAAGGAGATTTTGACCCAATAAAATTCGGAAGACGTAGTAACCTAGTATAGGTAAGACCCTAGAATAAGAATAAAATAGTTCGATTAGAATCCGACTCAATAATAACTTCACTCGTAAAATTTTTACTAGACCAATCTCAAAGAAAATAACCCGTAAATTAAAATATCTAGATATTTTACAAATTATATTATATAAAAAATGGATTTTTATCACATATTGAAGGTAAAACTAAAATATAGTAAAAAAAACATGTGGTGTCATGCATTTCCACGCAATCGACCTACAAATACATAGGTTGAACTTGGTAAGAATAGTTACCACGTATGAATGCTAGGGGAGGTATAGGGCATACATTAACCGACTTAAAATTACTATAAATAAGGGGCCAAAGTGCCTCAGGTTTCACAAGTACCCAAAAGGAAACAATAGCCTCTATTGAAAACTTAGCGAGCTAACGAAGAATATAAGGTATATTTCCTACCCCTTCATCTTAAATTAATATAATGAGTAAGTATATTATCGTTATAATTACTTAACTGATATTATAATGTACGTGAATTATTATTTATGTGATAAAGTTATGTTATACTTGTATATTTTACGTAATGTGGTTTACGTGAGACATGAATGTGGTACTGTTAGTCTTAATAATTGACGTTATAATGCTCACATGATAATGTAAATGTTAAAATACCACTGCTAAGGTGTACATTTGGCCAATGTACCATCTGGGACATTATTATTGGAAGGGACCGGACCACATTATTATTTTATCCCGTGTACATGGATGTGAGCTCTGAAGTGGGCACGGCAGGGGACTCGGCAATTGGCTCCACCCCGTTATATATATATCGGAATAAAAAGAAAAAAAAAAGAAAAAGAAAAAGGAAAAAGAGTAAAAGAGAAAAAAAATGGTTATCCTGTGTACACGGAGGAGGGCATAGCCTAAGGGAGTCTCGACTCCGTAATGTGGCCCTGTTCAATAATAATGACCCGAGTTATATTAATTTGAGTTGAAGGTTATGGGAAATATACTCAACCGGTGGTTGGTTGACCCTTTATTTTATTAATCTTTTTCAGGTACAGGAAACAGGGAAGGGCATGAGTGAGGTTGACGCAAGAAAATAGAATGAGAATAATGTATCATAATAATATTATCTTATCAATAAGACTGGTTACTAGTTATTCGGTTGTACTAAAGAATAATGTAAGCCTTGTATTTCTCTATATGGGCAAATACGGCGGTAACGCTCTATAATTTCCGCTCCTATTAATAAAATATACCATTTTGTACTCCTGTTGTTACGGGGCGTTACAAAAGTGGTATCAGAGCCAGGTTAAAAAAAAATAAAAAAAAATAAAAAAAAAAATAATAAAAAAAAAAGCGGGTCAATAAAACACAAAAAAAAAAATTGGGAGAGAGATGGGTAGACGCCCTAGGATTAACGGGTAGCTTAGACGATTTTATCTTGCCAACTTATTTGTTTTCTTACGTGGATGCTTATGCTTGATCTAATTATGTGATTACTTGTGTATTGTGTTGATTTAAGATCATGGCAGCACCCTTTCCGAACCCACACGAAATTGCTATGAACCCCAATGACAGAGTGAGCGACCACATAAAACGCCTAAGAGTAGCCATGACAACCTACAACTATGCGTTTCCCCATTTTGGTCTTACTGTTCCGTTCCAAGCACAATGTCTCGTAGAGACGGTACCCAACGTTATTCCATGGACCGGAATCAAGGAAAAATATTCTGATTTAATTGTTAATGGGTTTCCAAACCATGAGAAATATCTATATATTGGAGGGAGACTGAATTGTCTATGGTATCCCACATTTGAAGACATAGCTGCAGAGTTAATTACATTAGAAAGGAACAATGTGATTTACTTATCAGATGCTGACTCCGCAAACGGTGATAATAATGAGAATGGTGATGCCGATGACGAAAGTGATGGTGAAAGTACAGTGTTAGAGTACACACCCGACTCCGGCGAGGATGACAACTGAGATGTTTGCAATGAATGCCAGGATGTAACATATGTAACATATGTAATATAAGTGTGAAAAAAAAGGGGTGTGTGAAATAAATAAGGGTAGAATAACAACTATGATAATGAACTACCCGACCATTCTCGGTATCCCACTAATATAAAGTAGGTGTGATGAAATGTATAATAAGATACTGTAGGATAGGAATGTTGTATGATAAGTTTGATATGATGCATAACTACTATGTAAGTAGTTACTTGAGCCTATGCGGAATTATGTAGAAAGTACCTAACTTTTTTTTCATTCGTACGGTAGGATGTCTAACCCCAAAAGTTCGGAGGTGAATCAACCAATAACCCAAGACCAGTCAGACACCAGAACCCTTGTCGCCATGATAGCTGAAGCTGTGAAAGGAAATAAGTCTAATGGGGAAGATGAGGGTATGAAATATTTTAGGAAAATGGCTAGCTATAACCCAAGAACTTACGACGGAAAAACTGACCCTGTGGTCTTTGAGGATTGGGTAAGGGGTATGGACAAACTTTTTGAGGCTGTAAACTGCCCTGACAAATGGAAGGTCGGATTTGCTGTTTACTACCTGGTCGGCCAAGCTGACCTTTGGTGGGAAACAGTCAAGGAAAAGAAAAATGAGGAAGGTTTTGGATGGGCCGAGTTCAAGGAACTCCTGAGGTCAAAATTTTACCCCGTGTCTCTTAGGAGACAGAAGGAAGAGGAATTTAATAGTTTAAGACAGGGGTCAATGTCTGTTATGGAATATGCAGCGAAATTCATGGAATTGTCTCGATTCGCACCGCACATGGTGGCGACTGAGGAATTGAGAATGAATCGTTTTGAAAGGGGGCTTAATTGGAGCCTTCGTGACAGGTTGTCAACCCATACCTGTTTGAACTACCAAGAGATGTATGACAAGGCTACCAATGCAGAAAGGATAATGAAGGAGCGTGAGGGTGAACAAACCAAACCAAAAAGAAAGTTTGAGGGAGGCGGTGCGTTAGGTCAAAATTATCAGAATAAGCAGCCTAATTTGGCAGGAGGAAGGTTTCCCTCAAACATGTTTCAGGGAAGAAACCAGATGCCCCGATGTGCAAAATGTGGATTAACCAATCACAACACAAACCAATGTAGGTACCCCATCCTGCGATGCTTTGAGTGTGGGAGCCCTGATCATAAAAGGGTAAACTGCCCGATAGCAAGGAGCAAGCCGCCTGGAGTGGGCACCAACACTAACAACAACAACCCCCCTAGGCTTCCCCCAGGGTCGCAAGGAAACATGGTACAAAGACAAGGCCCTGTGCCTGGTCGAGTGTACGTGATGAATGCCTAGGAGGCAGAACATTCAACTGATGTGGTCACGGGTAACATTCTATTTAACTCTACTCCTGTTAGTGTACTGTTTGATACCGGAGCAACTCACTCTTTTATATCACAATCGCTAAGTAAGAAATTGAAATTAGTATCCAGTAACCCGGATTTAGGACTCCTGATAGGATTACCCACCGGAGAAACAACCCCGTGTTCCGTTGTATACAAGGATTGTATCATAACCATAGAAGAAAACCCTTTCCTAGTTGATCTGGTCCAACTTGACCTACACGATTTTGATATCATTCTAGGGATGGATTGGCTTATAGCAAATCATGTTCTTATAGATTGTCATAAGAAAATAGTAACTATTACGAAACCAAACCGGGACAAAATAAATTTTCAGGGGTTGAAAAACAACGAAGTCAATAGGATCATATCCCTTGTTAAAACCTTAAAGTTACTACGACAGGGATGTGAAGGGTTTCTGTGTGAAGTTCACCAAATCCCAGAGTCTGAACCCCGTGTATCTAACATACCTGTTGATACGTGCATTTTATATAGTCTTTTTAGCCTATTTTATGCGCGTATTTCTATGCTTTTATCGTGGTTTTATGCTACGAAATGCCCCGAATATGCTACTTTGGGTTATTTTGTCTTATTTGCAGGAATAGACCGGAAAGTAGCGGAAATCAAGCTAATTACCGTCCGTTTTGCATGCATTTGGAGGAAGAGATGATTTGGAGCGGGAAATATTGCTGTCTTGGGATGCGTGAAGGTGTTCCGGGAGCTAAAAGGACAAGTCAAAGGCAAATTAACGAGAAATACAAGCTGCTGAAGTCAATTATCACTCAATCAAAGACATTCTTGGTCGATCGAGTGGTTTTAGGTTGTATAATAAGTCGATCGAGGGGTTAGATTACTCGATCGACCAGTTCTTTTTGTGCATTACTCGATCGAGGACACTATTAGTCGATCGAGCAGGTTTTAGAGTTAACTTCACTCGATCGAGTGATTTCTCTACTCGATCGAGTGGACTATGCCACGGGTTGGGCTTTTTAGTCTAATTTCCGTCATTAGGTTTAACCTTTACTCCTAATTTCTTATAAATAGGAGTAAGGGTTGTCTTTTGGAAGCATCTCTTCTTATCCGGAGACACTCTAATTCTCCTTTTTCTTCCCCTTGTTACGTTACACTGTTACTTTGTTCTCTTTTCCGGATCATTAATCCGGTATTAATTCTTCCTCTTATTTCTTCTCTTATTTTCTTCTTTAATTATTGTCATGTTTATTGTTATTTCTTTATCTCTCGTTTCTCCTTTTATCATGAGTAGCTAATTTCCCTTAGTATGTTAGGATTAGGGAAGCCGTGGTAGCAATGCTTTAAGCGTATTAAGCAGATTAGACTGCGATAGGAATTGTATTAGGCAATTTAATTGTTATCTGGTCGAATGTATGCATGCAGGAGACCCATAATCCTAGTTAACCCCGACCTAGATCGAAAGATTGGAAGGGAAGGCTTGCTTAGTTACAATAGGGTATTGCAGTGAGGGCGAAAGTTAAGCTGTTTACACTCTAGGGCGGTTTAAGGACCGAAAGGTGACGACCATAGCTCTTCTTATCAATAGTCTAATCGCCTTAATATTCCTGATAAAATAGATCTGATAGCTGCCACGGTGGACCGACTCTTAGCATACTTCTTTCTCTTACTGTTAATTCTTTTCCCTTGCCTTAGTTTCTAGTTTAGCTGAATCAATTCAACCCCATTAGTGACATTTAGACAGATAAATAGACAAATAGATAGTACACCGCCTCCCTGTGGAGATCGACCCTACTTACCGCTGACTTCTGTTAGTAGTACTTAGGTATTTTATTTTTGGTACGAAACGACAGTATCAAATTTTGGCGCCGTTGCCGGGGAGGCAATCTATTTATTTATTTGTTTAATTTTATCTGTTTTTAGCTTCAAGGGATTTATCCCTTGAGGCCGTTTTAATCTTTCGTTTAGTGCTGTTTTGATAGGCCTTACAGGTACTACCTAGACAGTTCTAGGTGAAAGACAGTCAAAGGGAAGGCTTGAGTACCTTTGACCCATCACCGATGTCCCATTATATGGAACAGCAGGTGATCTACTTCGGGAGATGTGGTCCTGCTGAGCACAATGCAGCTGTAGTTGTGCCGCCACATCCACCCTATCAATGGCCGCCGCAACAAGATCCTCCTGATATACAAGAAAAAGAGATTGCGGAGCTGAAATCCTTACTGCAGACACTTGCATCTCAATTGCAAGATCGTGACCGAGAGAGGCAAGATCATGATAGACGCACTTCTTCGCGACTTGGAAAGCTCGAAACTGACATTGCTCAGTTGGCAGCTGAGATACAAGAAGAAGAGGTTGCAGAACTGAGGTCTTTAATGGAGATACTTGCATCTCAAATACAGAATTATGATCGAGTGAGGCAAGAGAGTGATAGACGTGCGGATGCTCAAATCATTGAGCTGAAGTCTAAAATTGCTCAGTTAGCGGCTGAGATGGAAGAAGAAGAGGTATACCTTGCTGAGAGTGGTTTCTCCCTTGAGAAAACCGTGTTACCCAATGCGGAGCATGACCTCTATGACTCGGATGACGAGTTTCTATCATATTTCACTGCCCCACACGAGGATTTCAGCGCTGTACAGGAGGAATCACTCGATCGAGTGACAATTACTAGTCGATCGAGTGATTTTCCAGGAGAAACAGCTCGATCGAGTGAAATTGCTGCTCGATCGAGTGGAATTCAGGAGGAAGTTGGTCGATCGAGTGATTATTCTGCTCGATCGACTGAGTTGGCCATTGGGAGCTTTGGTTCGTCATTCTGGTTTGATTTGGATGACGAGTCTGACGATGATGAAGGTTACGGTGAACCTCCCCTATTCACAGCCGAGTCGGATACACTTGAAGCTGCGATCTACGGGATGGATTCCACTGAGGAGGTTGATGAAGAAGCGGTGAGTCGAATTTGCTCCTAGCACGAGATGAGGTATTACATTCCTTTGTCGGTGATTCCTTCGTTGAGAGCAACCAACTTTGAGGTAGTAAACGGTAATTTTATTATTGTTTGTATATTACCCTCTCGATTCATGCATGTCCTTTTAATGCTTTACCCCCTCCCATGTGGACATATAATTTAACTGATTTTCACCGTACATGTCGTCTCAAAATCGCTAATTTGAATTCAAACCATAATGAATTGACGATTGCTCCCGCGCTCCTTTATTTTGTGGATAAATTTAGGAGCGCCCATAGGAAATTTGTTCGGCTTAAAAAGTTAAACACTTTTATTTCCTATTTTGTTATTCCACTCTGGTGCTACTTACTGTTTTGTGTAGCACATGCGCAGCTATTTGACAGGTTGCTGCGCGCTTTGAGCTGTTTTGATCGTGATTAATTAGAAGGCTCAAAGAAAAGAAGGTCGTAGGGACTGATTGAAGTTAGCGCTACCAGGAGGCAACCAGGAGATTTTATTTTGTTCTTTATTTTATTTCAGTTGTAATAAATGGTTTTATACCATAGACTTTATCAGTTTGCTTGTCTAGTTAGTTTACGGGCTGTTTTTCATTATGTTTTTTGCGGTACACGTTGAGATCCACTCGATCGAGTAGTTTCTCTACTCGATCGAGTACCTTTTGATGAATCCATCGATCGAGTGAAGATGTTACTCGATCGACCCCTCTGAATCGAAACTACTTGATCGACTGGTGCACCATTCGATCGAGCAGTTCTTGGATGCCCACTCACTCGATCGACCACTGTTGGACGGATATCGAGTGATATTGACTTGGATTAGCTTCCTGAGACGGTTTCCGGGCCTTAGCAACCTCCCATTTCATGGTCGGTTTGGGGAGGTCCCCTTATTTCGCGCAATCTTGTGAGTTTTTTCCGCTTTTACTCTTTTCCTCCTTCAGTTTGCATTTCCTTTCCATGTTTTGGTACAATGGGGGCATTGTACGGTTTGGTTTGGGGAGGTTATGCATCCATATCTGTGTCTGCATATTGTTTTTAATGCATTTATGTTATCACGTTTTATTTATGTTTGCATTGTTGTTTATTTTTGTTTAAATGCATAAAATTCTCATAAAAATCAAAAAAATTGTTAAAAATTCAAAAAATTTCACGTTTAATTTAGCATATAGGTTGAGTCGGAACGGTAGATATCAATGATGATATTGCACTGCAACTGTCTTTTTGCTTAAGCCTTGCATTGAACTGTTATCTTTTAGCTTTGTCTTTTGCATAATCTACGAGTTAATGTTTAAATTTAGCTGAACGAATAGACTTGACCTGAAATTTTGGCAACCTACTTATAATTTCTAAGATTTAGAGCCTTATAAACTGGTGTCATTTATGACCGGTTCATGTAGGAATTGAGAGTAGTACTCCTTGCATAGCATGTTCATTATTTTTGCACGTATATGAAATTCAATTGCTTTTGCCGTCATACATTCGGGTTAGTGGTTGGTGTCACATGCAGGGAGGTGCTTACAAATTCCCTTTCTTTCATTTTTACCCATTTAACTCCACATTAGCCAAATTTGCCAGTTGACCTTTAGCTACATCCAAATTTAGCCTGCCTTGTCAAGCTAGTTTAGATTGTTGTTTTGCGGTATATATTTCATTGTATCAAATATTGGCGCGTATTCTATTGAATTGGAGTTGGTAATCTATGAAGGAGAGGAGGATGATGAAAAGAAAAAAACGTGATGAAAAAAAAAAGAAAAAAAGAGAATTCGAAAAATAAAAAGAGAAACCGAAGAAATGAAAAAAATAGAAAAAGAAAAAAAAAGGGGAAAGATGTTTGATTATGAGACGGTTTCTGCTCCTATGTTCTATTTTATATCATTTGAGGAGTGAGTTCAGTTTGGTTTGGTGAGTTTTATGCCAAATGAAGGGCATGTGCTTAATTCATAATTGAGTTGGAATCGGATGTTGATATATGGTTCTGTTTAGGTACTAGCTTGGCCGCCTATACCTCCACATTCCCATAACATGTTTTGCCTTTTCTTACCCATTGCCTCACTTTACCATATTTTTGTAAGCCCTCAGCTGTGACAGGACCTTGTTTGGTTGGAATGTGTGTACGGTAGTTAGAATTGTCTATCATATTAGCTGCATGCATGTTTATGTGGGTCGTAGTTTAGGTGAGCGACTATCTTTCTTTCTCTCTTATACACATATATGTTCGCCCTTTGCTTCATGAGAGAAAGAGTGACCCGTGAGAGTCCACTATTAAAGGTCTTGCAAGGTCGACGGTTCAGCTTTATTTATAAACATCTTACAACTCGTTTGCATTTGACTGTCTTGCTATAAGTGTTTAGTTTGCTTGCATTAAATTGGCTTAAGTGGGCATTTGTAGCTAGCTCTGAGTTATTTTTTCCGTTCCATTAGTGTATAGTTTTGAGTTTACTCGGGGACGAGTAAAGGTTTGGTTTGGGGAGATTTGATACGTGCATTTTATATAGTCTTTTTAGCCTATTTTATGCGCGTATTTCTATGCTTTTATCGTGGTTTTATGCTACGAAATGCCCCGAATATGCTACTTTGGGTTATTTTGTCTTATTTGCAGGAATAGACCGGAAAGTAGCGGAAATCAAGCTAATTACCGTCCGTTTTGCATGCATTTGGAGGAAGAGATGATTTGGAGCGGGAAATATTGCTGTCTTGGGATGCGTGAAGGTGTTCCGGGAGCTAAAAGGACAAGTCAAAGGCAAATTAACGAGAAATACAAGCTGCTGAAGTCAATTATCACTCGATCAAAGACATTCTTGGTCGATCGAGTGGTTTTAGGTTGTATAATAAGTCGATCGAGGGGTTAGATTACTCGATCGACCAGTTCTTTTTGTGCATTACTCGATCGAGGACACTATTAGTCGATCGAGCAGGTTTTAGAGTTAACTTCACTCGATCGAGTGATTTCTCTACTCGATCGAGTGGACTATGCCACGGGTTGGGCTTTTTAGTCTAATTTCCGTCATTAGGTTTAACCTTTACTCCTAATTTCTTATAAATAGGAGTAAGGGTTGTCTTTTGGAAGCATCTCTTCTTATCCGGAGACACTCTAATTCTCCTTTTTCTTCCCCTTGTTACGTTACACTGTTACTTTGTTCTCTTTTCCGGATCATTAATCCGGTATTAATTCTTCCTCTTATTTCTTCTCTTATTTTCTTCTTTAATTATTGTCATGTTTATTGTTATTTCTTTATCTCTCGTTTCTCCTTTTATCATGAGTAGCTAATTTCCCTTAGTATGTTAGGATTAGGGAAGCCGTGGTAGCAATGCTTTAACTGTATTAAACAGATTAGACCTGCGATAGGAATTGTATTAGGCAATTTAATTGTTATCTGGTCGAATGTATGCATGCAGGAGACCCATAATCCTAGTTAACCCCGACCTAGATCGAAAGATTGGAAGGGAAGGCTTGCTTAGTTACAATAGGGTATTGCAGTGAGGGCGAAAGTTAAGCTGTTTACACTCTAGGGCGGTTTAAGGACCGAAAGGTGACGACCATAGCTCTTCTTATCAATAGTCTAATCGCCTTAATATTCCTGATAAAATAGATCTGATAGCTGCCACGGTGGACCGACTCTTAGCATACTTCTTTCTCTTACTGTTAATTCTTTTCCCTTGCCTTAGTTTCTAGTTTAGCTGAATCAATTCAACCCCATTAGTGACATTTAGACAGATAAATAGACAAATAGATAGTACACCGCCTCCCTGTGGAGATCGACCCTACTTACCGCTGACTTCTGTTAGTAGTACTTAGGTATTTTATTTTTGGTACGAAACGACAGTATCACCTGTAGTTAGAGAGGTTGCAGACGTATTCCCAGAAGAAATATCAGGGATGCCCCCACATCGTGAGGTGGATTTTACCATTGAGTTAGTACCCGGTGTAGGACCTATCTCTAAGGCACCTTATAGGATGGCTCCTGCGGAGATGAAGGAACTCAAAGATCAACTTGATGAACTATTAGAGAAAGGGTACATTAGGCCAAGTTCCTCACCATGGGGTGCACCCGTACTCTTTGTGAAAAAGAAGGATGGAAGATTGAGATTGTGCATAGATTATCGTGAACTTAATAAAGTAACCATTAAAAATAAGTATCCTTTACCCCGGATAGATGACTTATTTGACCAATTGCAAGGCTCGACAGTATTCTCCAAAATTGACCTGCGATCAGGATACCACCAATTGAGGATAAAACCCGAAGATATTCCAAAAATAGCCTTTAGGACTCGATATGGGCATTATGAGTTTGTAGTTATGCCTTTTGGTCTTACCAATGCCCCCGCGGTCTTCATGGATCTCATGAATAGAGTCTTCAGGCCATACTTGGACAAATTTGTGGTTGTTTTCATTGATGACATCCTCGTCTATTCCAAAACCAAAGAGGAGCATGGTAAACACCTGAGAATAGTCTTGGAGACGTTGCGGGAGAATAAGCTATATGCTAAGCTGAAGAAATGCGAGTTTTGGTTAGACAAGGTTGTTTTCTTAGGGCACGTTATCTCAGAGAAGGGTGTGCAAGTGGATCCCCAAAAGGTTGAGGCAATTATAAACTAGCCTAAACCCAAAAACGTTACAGAAGTACGTAGCTTCTTGGGATTGGCAGGGTATTATCGCCGCTTTGTGGAGGATTTTTCAAAGATCGCCCAACCACTCACAAACCTTATAAAGAAGAGTACCAAGTTTGAATGGAGTGAGAAATGCGAAAAAGCATTTAGTGAACTTAAGAAACGACTTACCTCGGCACCTGTTCTTACCCTTCCAAATGGCACGGACGGGTTTGAAATTTTCAGCGATGCTTCAAAACAGGGATTGGGTTGTGTTTTAATGCAAAATGGGAAAGTGATTGCCTATGCATCAAGACAACTAAAACCTTACGAGCAAAATTACCCAACCCATGATTTGGAGTTAGCTGCTGTGGTCTTTGCCCTAAAAATTTGGACACACTATCTTTATGGAGTTTCTTGTCGTATCTAGACAGACCACAAGAGTTTGAAATACCTCTTCACCCAAAAGGAGCTTAACATGAGGCAACGCAGGTGGCTTGAGTTTCTCAAGGATTATGAAATAGACATCCAATACCACCCAGGTAAAGCAAACGTGGTTGCGGATGCACTTAGCCGTAAATGACTTACTGTTAACTCGCCTATGGGTGATCAAATCAGCATCCAAGAAGGCAATAAAAATCTGTGTACCGACATGGATGACGGGGTTTGTGTCGGGCAACTAAGAGCCTTAGAGGTGAGACCAAACTTAACGGAGGAAATAAAAGAGACCCAAAAGATGGACCCCCAATTAGAAAAGATTCGGAGGAACGTAGAGATAGGGAAATCCCCTGGGTTCATCATCCAAAATGACGGGTCACTTTGGTTTCAAGATCGGTTGTGTGTACCTAATAATGAAACCCTTAAGAAAAAAATTTTAGAGGAAGCTCACAACACGCGATATTCGATTCATCCAGGGGGGAACAAAATGTACAAGGACCTCTGCAAAATGTTTTGGTGGAATAATATGAAACAGGAGGTTGCCGAATTTGTCGCAAAATGTCTAACCTGTCAACAAGTAAAAATCGAACATCAAAGGCCAGGAGGACTTTTGCAGCCTTTAGATGTTCCCACCTGGAAATGGGAGTCAATAGCAATGGATTTTGTGACAGGACTACCTCCGACAGCCCAGGGAATGAATGAGATATGGGTAATTGTGGACCGATTAACCAAGAGCGCACACTTTTTAGCAACAAAAACAACATGGAACTCAGAAAAATTGGCAAAGAAATACATAAAGGAAATTGTTAGATTACACGGAGTTCCCAAAACCATTGTGTCGGATCGTGACACAAACTTTTTAGCAAAATTTTGGAAAAGCTTTCAAAATGCCCTAGGAACTCATTTGAACTTTAGCACGGCTTTCCATCCACAGACCGATGGACAGACATAGAGAACAATTCAAACCCTAGAGGATTTGTTGAGGGCATGTGTCCTAGAATTTCAGGGGTCTTGGGAACAACATTTGCCCTTGATAGAGTTCTCGTATAATAACAGTTACCATGCTAGCATTGGAATGGCTCCTTTTGAGGCCTTGTATGGGAGAAAATGTAGATCTCCAATATGTTGGAGCGATATTGATGAGTCAAGGATCATTGGACCAGATCTGATTCAAGAGACCACAGATAAGATAAAATTCATACAAGGGAAAATGAGAACTGCTCAGAGTCGTCAAAAGAGTTATGCTGACCCTAAGAGACGACAAGTGGAATTCAAAGTGGGAGATTCGGTTTTCCTCAAGGTATCACCTACAAAGGGGGTTATTAGATTCGGGAAACAGAGAAAATTGAGTCCAAGATATATAGGACCATTTGAGATAGTGGAGCGAGTTGGAGATGTTTCCTATAGATTATCCCTTCCGATAGAACTTTCTAGAATCCATGACGTTTTTCATGTGTCACTCCTAAGAAAGTATATCCCCGACCCGAGTCACGTCATTAACTTACCTCCAGTGCGAGTTAGGGATGACTTAACCTACGAGGAGAAACCGATCAAAATTTTAGATCACAAGGAAAAGGCTCTTCGAAACAAAGTTATTCCACTAGTAAAGGTTTTGTGGTCACATCATGATGACACAGAAGCAACTTGGGAAACGGAACAAGAAATGCGAATCCGATACCCTTATTTGTTCCAATAAGGTAATGATCCAAGTTTCGAGAACGAAACTTATTTTAAGAGGGGTAGAATGTGATACCCCAAATAAAATTATCTTATTTGAGAAAAATAGTGATTCGAAAAGGGAAAGAATTTTTAACTAGTAAAGTCGAAAAAGGTACACAAATGAAATGAATCCGTCCTAGAAGGAGATTTTGACCCAATAAAATTCGGAAGACGTAGTAACCTAGTATAGGTAAGACCCTAGAATAAGAATAAAATAGTTCGATTAGAATCCGACTCAATAATAACTTCACCCGTAAAATTTTTACTAGACCAATCTCAAAGAAAATAACCCGTAAGTTAAAATATCTAGATATTTTACAAATTATATTATATAAAAAATGGATTTTTATCACATGTTGAAGGTAAAACTAAAATATAGTAAAAAAAACATGTGGTGTCATGCATTTCCACGCAATCGACCTACAAATACATAGGTTGAACTTGGTAAGAATAGTTACCACGTATGAATGCTAGGGGAGGTATAGGGCATACATTAACCGACTTAAAATTACTATAAATAAGGGGCCAAAGTGCCTCAGGTTTCACAAGTACCCAAAAGGAAACAATAGCCTCTATTGAAAACTTAGCGAGCTAACGAAGAATATAAGGTATATTTCCTACCCCTTCGTCTTAAGTTAATATAATGAGTAAGTATATTATCGTTATAATTACTTAACTGATATTATAATGTACGTGAATTATTATTTATGTGATAAAGTTATGTTATACTTGTATATTTTACGTAATGTGGTTTACGTGAGATATGAATGTGGTACTGTTTGTCTTAATAATTGACGTTATAATGCTCACATGATAATGTAAATGTTAAAATACCACTGCTAAGGTGTACATTTGGCCAATGTACCATCTGGGACATTATTATTGGAAGGGACCGGACCACATTATTATTTTATCCCGTGTACATGGATGTGAGCTCTGAAGTGGGCTCGGCAGGGGGCTCGGCAATTGGCTCCGCCCCGTTATATATATATCCGGATAAAAAGAAAAAAAAAGAAAAAGAAAAAGAAAAAAGAGTAAAAGAGAAAAAAATGGTTATCCTGTGTACACGGAGGAGGGCATAGCCTAAGGGAGTGTCGACTCCGTAATGTGGCCCTGTTCAATAATAATGACTCGAGTTATATTAATTTGAGTTGAAGGTTATGGGAAATATACTCAACCGGTGGTTGGTTGACCCTTTATTTTATTAATCTTTTTCAGGTACAGGAAACAGGGAAGGGCATGAGTGAGGTTGACGCAAGAAAATAGAATGAGAATAATGTATCATAATAATATTATCTTATCAATAAGACTGGTTACTAGTTATTCGGTTGTACTAAAGAATAATGTAAGCCTTGTATATCTCTGTATGGGGAAATACGGCGGTAACGCTCTGTAATTTCCGCTGCTAATAATAAAATATACCATTTTGTACTCCTGTTGTTACGGGGCGTTACAGATTAAATAGTTAATCCACCGAGTTATATTGATAAGGGATGAATCGGCCCTACCGTGCCCAAGTTAATATGAATTTGGATCTTGGAATCATTTATCATAGTTGGGTAGAGGTCACTATGTAAATGCTTTACTTGTTAAATTATTTACAAGTATTTTTATAACGACAAATGTTTTTGTTTTCCACTATTCCGTTCTCATATTGTTCTATTTCTTTACCACAATTCATATACGATATCATTTCGATTTTTATTCAAATCTCTATTAAAACATCGTAACTAAAGACAAAATTTGAATTTTTCTTCTAAAAACCTCGTATTATCCAATGTAAGGATATCTTGTGAAGAGTATAGATAAAAGTTATTCGTGATTAAAAGGGTTTTTGATTCTTAACTAACATATCTACTTATAATGAATTGTTTCTCATATGCTTAATTGAGTTAAGTACTTTGAAACGTTACATCTTTTTGGTAACTAGATTTGTTTGAAATCAAAATTGACCAAAATACCGCAACCACTTCAATGAAATTTTTAAGACTAAAACAAATTAATTAAAGAGTAGTCTTCATAAAATTCAATTTTGCTTCTCTAAGCAAAGACTCATTGAAATGAGTGGGAGCATTCTCTTAAACAGTTAAGAAAAGGACAAAGTTCAAAGAAGTAAAATTAGAATGGAATTGATACAAGGTAATGTTAAAAGTGAAGTTATTGAGAATAACGATACTAAACCTATCAATCCCGACCGATAAAGTTTCCATTGTCTTAATTGTTGGACGCTAGAAAGAAAACTACCCCAAATTATTGAAGAATCAACAAGTTAGTTGTGGGACATCTAATGGGACCTTCTTCTTTAAATGTTTATTTGATTAACATAAATTTTGCTAGTACTACTTCGTCAATATTAGAAACCAGTGGAGGTTTTCATCATTGTATTCGATACATAAGATGATTATAATATGACGTCTAGCATCAAATAATGTCGAGAGATAAAGTCATTGTGTACTCAATCTAGTTTAGGGTTTATAGTTGTACTTAATTATGACTATTAAGTGCATAAACTCTAAATAAGAATATAAACTTGTTAAGATACAAAAGAGGTTTCACTTTTGTGACCCTATACACCATGATTTGATTTATGGCTAGCCCATTATCAAAGTGATTATATTCTAAACCAAACTAGAATGATATATCATGAAGATGATGCAAGACTCAAATTGGTAACCCAAGATTAAACCTTAGATTCTGGAATGATGAAAGCAAAGAGTAATCGAGTACTCTTGAAACCATTTAATCTTATGGTATATGCGTATCTTGTATTCAAAGCAAGATGTCTCGTGCCTTTTGGTTGAAAAGGAGATCGAGGTTGTAAATCATTGATCCAAAATAGGTTGACCATTTTCTTTTACCAACGATTTAAGTTGACGCTAATGTGTTCACTTAATAAGGTAAATAGAGAAATCTTTGAAGAAGTTCAAAGAGTTCAAGGATTCACGATTTAGTCGTGATGGGATTATCAAAGTAAAGACTTTGATATAAGCCTAATGAAATGTGATATAGTACCACAAGTTAATCACTCTCAACACACATCATAGGATAATGTGTGGTTAGATAAGGAATCAAACGCTATTCGATATGGTTTGGACTTCAATCAAGTTACTTTGAATTACTTGATCCTTTTGGGGATTTTATCATTTTGTCTAAATTAATTTTCCACTTAATCTAAAACGTATCATATGAGATATGAAATGGTAGGGTACCATGTTTGTAAGTTTTCAAAAGAAACAAATGCTCATTTTTCCTTACTATAATCACGAGTACAACGGGATTGTGGCTCGTGAAGCTGTCTTTCTAAAAATACAAGTTTATTTCTACAAGACAGAGTGGGAGAAATATTCAAGAGCCACAAATTGTATTGTGCCAAAGAATGTTATGTCGCAAGAAACTGGTCTTTCTTGGCTACATGAGACGTTTTGTGTAAAACGTTGTTTCTTCAAAACCTAGGAGGTTAAAGTCATCACTTGTTGAAGATGATGAATTAGTGTTACTTTTAGAAAGTAAATAGATTGTAACTTACAAAGAAATCGTTTGATTCAAGTTGATTATTTCTAGAAAGTAATGGACATATGACTCACATGAGAATGTTTAAGTCACAACTCAATACAAGGCTTAGAGCCATGAAAATCCGAAATAAAAGGCTTGATTAGTGTCAAAGGGTTTTTGCACTAATAAAGAGAGATTTCAAAGCTTGATTGGTTGCAAAGGGTTTTGCACTAGTTGAAATGCTTTGCACTAGTTGAAATGCTTAAGTCTATTTGGATCTTCATAAGGATTGTGTTTCATTATGATGATATACATATAGCGAGTGAATCTAAAACCCACTACTTAAATTAGAAGGAATGTATTCAATACATGTCTTGAGTTTTGTAGATTCTTGCCATCCTAAGATAATGAGAAACTTAAGAGAGGGTCTTAAGTAGGACATCAATGAGTTGGAATCAATATTTTGATCATGTGATGAAACTTTTCTCAATAAATTGAGAAGTTATGTTTATACATGAAGATTAGTGGGAGTTACGGAAATTTTAATTAATCTAATATATGGATGACATACTGATCATTGGGAATGATTTAAGACTTTTGGAGTATTATAATACATCATAATATCTGGATTTATGGAGATAAATCCACATGATATTAGCGTCAAATTAGAAGTCTTATGTTGATAAGATTCAAGACTAGTTCAATCAAGTTGAACACATTTGATTGATTCCATTTGCTTCCGCTGCCGAATCAATTAAATAGGAAATGATGTATAACACTTCATATACTTTGAGTATGATGAATTGTTTCAAATTGAATTTAAGTAATAGTTACCAAGTAAGCCATGAAGATTACCCTTAAGTGCTTGCAGAAGCATTAAGGATGTAAAGCAAAGTATTTTGATGCAATTTTGTGTAAGGGTGTTACACAAATGACAATTGACAATTGAGATTGCACATGGTTTCCGACAAAACCATAATCAAAACACATTAGGATGGTTAAGATACCATTGTGGCTATGTTATTTAAGAAATAGATTGTCTAGAATCGTTCTAGGCAATAAAGAACAATGAGAAATATTTACAACGGAAATTGAGTACACTTGCAATAATGGGATGTGCAAGAAGGATGAGTTCCCCACACTGTGAAAACAGTGGGAGCTATTCTAAGGCTAGAGGGCATATGTCTTGATTGGATCTCGACACGTACTCAAAAAGTTTTGTAATGCAAATGTATACATTACAAAGGAAAACGAGTATGTAGTAAGGTTGAGTAAGGTACAAGAAGTTGATAAAACCTACTAACCAAAGCCTTCTCATAGGCTTAACATGATGAGTCATGTCATTTCAATTGAATTGAGATGAACAACTACATACAAGATCTAAATTGGATATGAAGTAGTAATCAAGTATTGACTACTCATATGATAATCACATTTGTCGTTCGAGTTTTTAAAATCTGAAAACTCCTTTTATACTTTGTTACATCTAAACGGGCTGTAGAGACAATATTGAACCCCGTTAAAGTGAACCCGGATTAACATGGTATTCGCCCATAGTCACTTTTATGAGGTGACGTCTCGAAGTGACTAGAGTGTGATGCGATTGATGGCAAGTTCAAATGCCAGAGAGTCATATGAGATGACTAGTCGATGACATAGGCAGACTGTTAGGAACACCTTGTCGGGCCTTATGACCGCTTATAGAGTTCTGGCAAATTTATATAGCCTGGTCGTGGCGAGAGCTACTATAGTATTCTAATGAGTCGATTCTTTTGACTAAAGACTGTTCGCCTAAGATGTCACAGTTTCAGATTAACTTTGATTTGTGTTACTACGACCTTCGTAAATGGGGTCAAATGGGCATATTTTGGGTTATGATGGATGTGGCTAGTCGAAGGGAATGAGTGCAATAGGAATTGTCCACCCCTTGTCAGGGTTATAACAATATCTCAGGGCCACTTGAGGAGTAATGAACTGGAAATGCGTGGCCACGCTCAGAAGGTATCTATGGTAGATAATTCCGGTCAATCAGTTATTCTCCAGATCGAGGAAACCACTGTCGATGTGATCACTTGCAAGTACGACCTGAAAGACACCTTGCATTGAGTGGGAGATAGTAATAGGACAAGAGAATTGGTGATGCACACTTGTCGAGCACAAGTGGGAGATTGTTGGAATATGTGTCCTCCGACAATAATGCGATCACAACTGTCGATCATGATGATCACATGTTTAAGTCTCATTTTAAGAATACATTATGTAATATCTTACTGTCAACTGGTCCACACATATCGGTAATGATTGGCTAACTAGAGTTTGACATTACTGTCGTGCGACGGTGGTGATCAGTTGATCCCCTTAGGTCATACCTAAAGGGTAACACTCTTAATTGAATGTTTAATTGATCGTATGACGATACAAGTTAATTAAATTACTTAAAATTGACGGACGATTTTGGAAGTAATATTTACGTGTCTCATTGTAATTTGATTAAATAAGATACGGTCTAAGTTATCGAATTGTTTTATTACTTAGATGAAATTATTGTTTACGGAAACAATTGAAACGGAATGAATAATTTATTATAAATACAAGATGTTGTGATTTATAAATTGGTAAACCATTTTTGGTACAAGTAATTGTGAATTACTATGTTAATTTTTATAAGTGACATATTTTATCAATATGTTGATTTTTAATGGTTAAAAATACATTTTATAAATAAGATGTCATGAAATGTGTCACATGTGACATATTGACAAAATCACAAATAAAATGGACTCATCCATTTTATGTATGTGTATCGAAATGGAGGGAGTATTTCGGATAAAATTGTGTTGATTATTTATAAGTGGAAAACATAATGATAATACCTACATATAGCCTTGCATACATAGCTTTCTCTTGGGATGAAAAGGTGAGCATGTATTGGGTTATCTCCTCTCCCCATTTTCAGTTTTCCCATAAGAAAAGAGCAAAATATTTTTGCTTATTTTTCACTCAAACACTACATGCAAAAGCTAGTGTGTATTATTCATTTTAATATCATCTAAAATATATAGTTTTAGAGAGATAAATTACTCTATCTTCTCCCTTCTCTTAACCGAAAATAAGAGACAAAATTCCATATTTTGGGTCAATTTTATTTAGATTAATATTGTTCTAGTATTGATAATATTAATCTTTTAAGGGGTTACTTTGGGTATAATTCCTTGGGAGAGATTCTACTCTTGAATCTTTATTCATCTATTTTAGGAGAGCTCAAGAACAAGTGAGTAGGAGAACTCATTTGTGCCCAATAATTCGAAATTATCATTTATGGGTTGATGATTTCTTCTCTTTTTAATTTAAGTTTTCATGCATAAGATTTGTAATTTATTTTATGACTAAATAAATTTGAACATATATGAATATGTTGAGTATTATGAGATATAGATTTCTAACACCTAGGTGTTCACTTTGCTTAACAAGTTATCTACCAAGAATGCCATACGAAATGTACCGCTCACATAATAAAATATCAAGGAAATACAAGATTAATTGAGGAAAACCAACTACGAAGAGTGCTACAAGAATGTTCCAGAACTAATGTCTTCACTCAAAAAGAGGAAACTTCACCTCAACTTCATCCTCAGAATTCTAATAAAAGTGTTGGAATTATTAATCTCATTAATTTACATATTCATATATGTGACAAATTATTTAGTCATAAAATAATTACAAATGTTATGCATGCAAACATAAATAGATGTAAAGAAGAAATCATCAATCCTTACTATGATAGTTTCGGATTTTGGGCACAAGTGAGTTCTCCTACTCACTTGTTCTTGAGCTTCCTAATATTGGATGAACAAGGATTCAAGCTTAGAATCCCTCCCAAAGACTTATACCCAAGATGACCTCTTAATAGACTAATATTATTAGTACTAGAACGATATTAATCTTACTAAAATTGACCCAAAATATTTGTTTGTTCTCTTGTTTATTCGGCCAAGAGAAGGGAAAAATTTTGGAGATTTTTTTTCTCTAATATTTCATAAGATGTAGAGAGAATTAGTGATAATTTCTCACACTAGAAATTATCATATGAAGTAGTGAATGATGGAGAATCTCTTTTGAAAAACCGGTGGGGAGGAGGTGTGGTGAGCCAATGCATGGTGCACATTTTCTTCCCAAGAAAAGTAGGCTTGCATGGCTACAATTAGGTAGCTAATTGTTTTGTTCTCCACTTAAAATAATTAACATAATTTTAAACCCAATTCTCCCTTCATATTTTTCGGCACTTATAAAATGGGAGGTCCATTTTATATTTGTCATTTGTCAATAGTCACATGTTACAAGTCATGTGTAATTGTAATGTATTTTTATCATATTAAAAATCAACGCATTAATAAAATACGTCATATACAAAATCGACTTAGTAATTCATAATTACTTGTACCAAAATGGCTTATCAATTATAAATCACAACGTCTTGTATTTATAATAAATTATTCATTCAGTTTCAATTGTTTCGTAAACAATAATTTTATCTAAGTAATAAAACAATTTGATTACTTAGACCGTATCTTATTTAATCGAATTACAATAAGACATGTCAATTATACTCACAAAATCGTCCGTCAATTTTAAGCAATTTAATTAACCCGTATCGACATAGGATTAATTAAATAATCAATTAAGAGTGTCACCCTTTAGGTATGACCTAAGGGGATCAACTGATCACCACCGTCGCACGACAGTAATGTCAAACTCTAGTCAGCCAATCATTACCAATATGTGTGGACCAGTTGACAGTAAAAAATATTACTTCCCACGTGTATTCTTAAAATGAGATTTAAACATGTGATCATCATGATCGACATTTGTGATCGCATTATTGTCGGAGGACACATATTCCAACAATCTCCCACTTGTCTTCGACAAGTGTGCGTCACCAATTCTCTTGTCCTATTACTATCTCCTCGATCTGGAGAATAACTGATTGACCGGAATTATCTGCCATAGATGCCTTCCGAGCGTGGCCACGCATTTCCTGTTCATTACTCCTTGAGTGGCCTTGAGATATTGTTATAACCCTGACAAGGGGTGGACAATTCCTATCGCACTTATTCCCTTCAACTAGCCACAGCCATCATAACCCAAAATATGCCCATTTGACCCCATTTACGAAGGTCGTAGTAACATAAATCAAAGTTAATCTGAAACTGTGCCACCTTAGGCGAACAATCTTTAGTCAAAAGAATCGACTCATTAGAATACTATAGTAGCTCTCGCCACGACCAGGCTATATAAATTTGCCAGAACTCTATAAGCGGTCATAAGGCCTGACAAAGTGTTCCTAACAGTCTGCCTATGTGATCGACTAGTCATCTCACATGACTCCATGGCACTTGAACTTGCTATCAATCGCATCACACTCTAGTCACTTCGAGACGTCACCTCATACAAGTGACTATGAGCGAATACTATGTTAATCCGTGTTCACTTTAACGGGGTTCAATTGTCACTACAACCCGTTTGGATGTAACAATGTATAAAGAAAAGATAAAAGACAAATGTGATTATGAACATGAACAAAAACAACACTTTTTATTTTATTTCAAAATCTAACACAAACTAGGTACACGTTTAAGACCCATGGACACCATATGTCCATTGTGTTTAGCCTACGATAAAGGCTTGGTGAGCGGATCGGTTATGTTGGCATCCGTCCCAACCTTACATATCGCAATTTTCTTTCTTTCAATGAAATCTTTAATTACATGATATTTTCTAAGTACATGTCTAGATCTATTACTAGACTTTGGCTCCTTAGCTTGGAAGATCATCCCACTATTATCACAATAGAGAGTGATGGGATCATTGGCGAAAGGTACTACTCTTAGACCTTCCGTGAATTGCCTGATCCACACAGTTTCCTTTGCAGCCTTCGATCGCAATGTACTCACCTCCATTGTTGAATCATGATCACTGACTTCCTTGAAGCTTCTCCAGCTAACAGCACCACCATTGAGCATGAAAATGAAACCAGCTTGTGATTTCATGTCATCTCTATCCGTTTGGAAACTTGAGTCCGTATAACCATTAACACGGAGCTCGGTGTCTCCTCCAAACACTAAGATATAATCCTTAGTTCTTCTCAAGTACTTAAGGATGTTCTTGACGGCTATCCAGTGACTCTCACCTGGATTTCCTTGATATCTACTCGTCATGCTCAAGGCATACGAGACATCAGGACGTGTGCATATCATGGCGTACATGATTGATCCAACAACGGAAGCATAAGGGATCAACTTCATGCGTTCAACATCATGGGGTTCGGAGGGCGATTGAGACTTGCTCAATATCGTCCCAGTTACCATAGGTACCAATCCCCTTTTTGATTTGTCCATGCTGAAACGTCGAAGAATCTTATCAACATAAGACTCTTGACTTAGTGCCAATATCCTCTTGGATCTATCTCTATGGATCCGGATACCTAATATGCGTTGTGCCTCTCCTAAATCCTTCATTTTTTGGAAGTGGTTACCTAACCACTTCTAAACAGAAGACAACATTGGAATGTCATTTCCAATGAGTAGTATGTCATCGACATACAAGATTAGGAACACAACATTGCTCCCACTGAATTTCATGTATAAACATGGTTCCTCAACACTTCGAGTGAAACCATTCTCTTTTATCACATGATCGAAACGATGATTCCAACTTCTAGATGCTTGCTTAAGACCATAAATGGATCTCTTAAGTTTGCACACTTTGTTAGGATTTTTAGGATCGACAAAATCTTCGGGTTGTATCATGTACACCTCCTCTTCTAAATGTCCATTTAGAAAAGTGGTTTTGACATCCATTTGCCATATTTCATAATCATGAAATGCGGCAATCGCTAACAAAATCCGTATGAATCTTAGCATGGCTACGGGGGCGAAGGTTTCATCATAATGAAGACCTTGGACTTGGGTAAATCCTTTTGCCACTAGCCTAGCTTTGTAGACATCATCATGTCCTTCTATGCCATTCTTGATCTTGAAAATCCATTTGCATTGAAGAGGTCTTGCCCCTTTAGGCAAATCCACCAAGTTCCAAACTTGGTTTTCATGTATAGAATCCATCTCGGACTTCATGGTTTCAAGCCATAAGGAGGAATTTGGACTAGAGATTGCAGCCTTGTAGGCGGCGGGCTCGTCACTTTCTAAAAGCAACACATCGAGTGTTCCATCTTCTTCGATAAGTCCCACATATCGATCGGGATGGCGAATAACTCGGCCCGTTCTTCTAAGTGGAGGAGGGACAACCGCGTTAGATGACGAAGGAACATCTTCTTGTGTCTCTACTTCGGTTTGTGGCTCTTGAACTTCATCAAGTTCAAAATTTCTCCCACTCTGTCTCTTAGAAATAAATTCTATTTCTAAGAAGACAGCCTCACAAGACACAAACACTTTGTTTTCTTGAGGTTTATAGAAGTAATAACCTCGGGTGTTAGAATAGCCTACAAAGGTGCATTTTTCAGATCGTGGGGCTAGCTTATTGTCATTTTTGGTTTTGACATAAGCATTACATCCCCAAATTTTTATGTAGGATAGATTAGGAACTCTTCCTTTCCATATCTCAAATGGAGTTTTCTCGGTGGCTTTGGTGGGACAATTGTTCAAAGATCTTATTGCGGTTTGAATCGCAAATCCCCAAAACAAGTTCGGTAACTCGGTTTGACTCATCATGGATCGAACCATTTCAAGTAGGATTCGATTTCTCCTTTCGGCAACACCATTGAGTTGTGGTGTTCCGGGTGGAGAAAGTTGTGATATAATACCACAACCTTTCAAGTGTGAATCGAATTCAAGGCTAAGATATTCTCCACCACGATCGGATCGTAGTGCTTTTATCGTTTTGTTCAATTGGTTCTCTACTTCATTTTGAAATTCCTTGAATTTCTCAAAGGCTTCACTCTTATGCTTCATTAAATAGATATACCCATATCTACTCAAGTCATCGGTGAAGGTTATGAAGTAGTCATAATTTCCTCGAGCGGTGATACTCATTGGTCCACACACATCGGTATGTATGAGTCCCAATAATTCACTTGCTCGAGTTCCTTTACCGCTAAAAGGATTACGAGTCATTTTGCCAAGAAGGCTATATGCGCATGTTCCATATGATTGATAATAAAATGGTGTAATCACATTAGTCGAAATTAATCTTTTGATGCGATTCTCGTTTATGTGACCTAATCGACAATGCCAAATGAACGATTCATTTGGATCACTTGATTTGAGTTTCTTTGATTGAATGTTGTAGATGTCATTAGTCGGATTCGAGGTTTCTAAAATGTAAATGTCATTAATGGAAGGAGCTTGGCCTATAACCAAGTCGTTCCTTGAAATAGTACAACGATTGTTTTCAATGACAAAACAAAAACCGTCCATGTCCAACATAGCGATTGAAATAATGTTTTTATAAAGTGTAGGCACATAAAAACAATTATGTAAATACAACTCAAATCCATTAGGCAAAGCTAATACATAAGTTCCCTTGGATTCGGCCGCTACTCGAGCTCCATTTCCAAGGCGTAGATCCACATCTCCTTTGCTAAGCCTCTTCACGTCTTTTAACCCCTGTAAATGATTACAAAGGTGAGAACCACAACCGGTATCCAGTACCCATGTCGTAGTGGAAGTATAATTTACATCAATAACATAAATTTCCTTAGAAATTTTACCTTTTGGAACGATGATTCCTTCCCTTATATTTTGCAAATATACGGGGCAATTCCTAAGCCAATGTCCCATGCCATAGCAATAATGGCACTCATCTTCAACTTGCTTGAAGTTTTTCCCTTTCTTTCCCTTCTTCTTGAACCTTTTGCCCTTAGAAGCAAGAACTTGATTGCTTGAGCTCCTACTAGTTTTGGCATCTTTCTCTTCAAAAGACAAAGATCCTATAGATTTTATGAGGCGGTCTTCCTGAGACCGGCTCACAAGAGATCTTGTAGTAGTAGGAGGTTTAGAAGAAGTGATGAAGTTTATGTTTCCATCCGAACCTATGCCAAAAGAAAGTTCTCTAGTAGTGTCGAAATCATTGTTGAAGTAAACGTCGTCAAAAACATTGTGGCAAGACTCAATAGTTATTGGTGTAGTAGCGTTTGATGGATTCATTGTAATAATGAACTACAAGTATGGAGGAAAAGGAAATATTAACATTTGTCATATTAATCATACTTGTAAATAATTTTAACAAGATATGAGCATTTATATAGTGACCTCTACCCAACTATTATAAATGATTCCAAGACCCAAATTCATATTAACTTAGGCATCGGTAAAGCCGAATACAACCCTTATCAATATAACTCGGTGGATTAACTTTTTAATCGATTCTACTTTTAGAACTCTTGGTCGATAAATTTACATTAATATTTATCTTTAGCCCGAAACACATCCGGCAACCGTCGAGAATACTTTCGTTGAGTTCAACCCAAATTTCGAATAAATGTGTCCATGATCCAAATTTACATCAACTTGGGCTTCGGTAAAGCCGAATACAACCCTCATCTTTATAAATTCGGTGGGTAGACATTTATCACCCACTTCCCCTACGTAGCAAGGTTTGTACCCCGGTAAAGCCGAGTGCACTCCCTCACGAAATAGGTTTTCATGGTTTCTAATTTTTGGTAAGGCTAAGTCTCAATTGTTTATTTTAGCGAGAGGTCATGTCAATTTATTATCTATCACATTTTAAGTGAACTAAAGCGGTGAACTACGATAATTGTAATTGACACGGTCGATAAACTCGATTTGAATGATAATGCATGTTTTAGTTATGGCGATTTAGCGATGCATGCAACATATAAATAAAATGCAAAGCATAAATAAAATCCTAGTATGGCCTTCCTAGAATAGTAAATATAATAAACTATTACAAATTCGGAAACCAACTCCTTTGGTCCCTTGAACTCCGATCTTGGCACGCATTTCAAGGCAACATTTTCTTGATGGATCACCTTCTCGAGTGGCACCTTCTTCAAGGAACTCCGGAATAAATAAATTACATAATAAATTACATAGTTTCCTATTATACATTTGTAATTAAAATAAAATAAATCTATTAAATTACAAAACGGTGATACGAGATCACAATAAATTACAACCGAATCGATATTCCCATACATTTCGGGTAATATCAATTAAAACTAAGGCCATACTAAGTAAAATTACATAATTCAAAAATTACATAAAAATTAAAATATGACAATCATAAATAAAATGAAGCATTATAATATGTATGAACATGCCCAATTTTATGCTAAATCGCCTTTAAAGAGCCAATATCGTATATTAATCGGTTTTTACGGATTTGCGTGATTTGCGTGATTTAACCTTTTAAAAATCACAATAATTACATAAATTCATATTTATGTACAAGTTAATTACCCTAACCAACTTAGGACTCAAAATTAGTCTCCACTAACATTTGACAATAATTAACCTAGATTTCTTAATATTGTTCATAAATGGACCTAAAATACAAAAATATGCCATAAACTTCAAATTAAATCATAAAAAATTTAAAATAATTTTAAAATTTGAAATTTAAACTCATGAACATCCTGAAAAAATACCATGACACTCTTAATGTTCAAAAACTTCGGTTAAAAATTTTGAAAATTTATCGAGAAAAACAATGTTGCGGTTTATCGATTTTAACAATTATCACCATAAAAATATGAGAAAAATTATTTTTATCAACTTTTCACTTTTAGATCTGAAACATATGATAAAATGCAACATGTGACATTTTTCCTTAGTCATGAAGTATGTTTTAGCATTTTTTACTAATTAAAGTCACTATTTATGTGATTTTTCATCAAAAATTCATAAATTATGCATAAAGACTTCATTATAGCCAAATATTTTACACACATCTTGTAAATTTGCATGTGACAACATACTAAATTTCCATGACCAGATTCGAAATATTACTCATATTAACCTATTTACCCATTTAAATACGATTTTAACTTGAAAAATCCATATTTCGAGCAAAACAACTCATTTTATTATGAAACTTTACAGGCCATCATTAGATAAGATATGTGAAAACATATCCAAAAACCACTAAAAAAATCGAAGTTTAGCTATTTTTAGTCCAAAAATGACATTTTTATCATAAAAATCACATTTTAATGTCATTATTATATAAAATGAACAATAAAATCCATAAATAAACCAAAATATCCTAAATACATTTTAGGACCAAAAACTTTAACATGCAAATAAATTTCGTGATATTTCATAATAAACACAAATTTATAAGTTTTGCTTGTTAATCTTATAACTCGGAAAAAACAATAACCGATTTGCATGCAAACAACCTAAGGCTCTTAATAACGCTTGTTGGAATTATTAATCTCATTAATTTACATATTCATATATGTGACAAATTATTTAGTCATAAAATAATTACAAATCTTATGCACGCAAACATAAATAGATGTAAAGAAGAAATCATCAATCATTACTATGATAGTTTCAGATTTTGGGCACAAGTGAGTTCTCCTACTCACTTGTTCTTGAGCTTCCTAATATTGGATGAACAAGGATTCAAGCTTAGAATCCCTCCCAAAGACTTATACCCAAGATGACCTCTTAATAGACTAATATTATTAGTACTAGGACAATATTAATCTTACTAAAATTGACCCAAAATATTTGTTTGTTCTCTTGTTTATTCGGCCAAGAGAAGGGAAAGATTTTGGAGATTTTTATTTCTCTAATATTTCATAAGACGTAGAGAGAATTAGTGATAATTTCTCACACTAGAAATTATCATATGAAGTAGTGAATGATGGAGAAAAACTCTATGTTTTTCTCTTTTGAAAAACCGGTGGGGAGGAGGTGTGGTGAGCCAATGCATGGTGCAAATTTTCTTCCCAAGAAAATTAGGCTTGCATGGCTACAATTAGGTAGCTAATTATTTTGTTCTCCACTTAAAATAATTAACATAATTTCAAACCTAATTCTCCCTTCATATTTTTCGGCACTTATAAAATGGGAGGTCCATTTTATATTTGTCATTTGTCAATTGTCACATGTTACAAGTCATGTGTAATTGTAATGTATTTTTATCACATTAAAAATCAACGCATTAATAAAATACGTCATATACAAAATCGACTTAGTAATTCATAATTACTTGTACCAAAACGGTTTATCAATTATAAATCACAACGTCTTGTATTTATAATAAATTATTCATTCAGTTTCAATTGTTTTGTAAACAATAATTTTATCAAAGTAATAAAACAATTTGATTACTTAGACCGTATCTTATTTAATCGAATTACAATAAGACATGTCAATTATACTCACAAAATCGTCCGTCAATTTTAAGCAATTTAATTAACCCGTATCGACATACGATTAATAAAATAATCAATTAAGAGTGTCACCCTTTAGGTATGACCTAAGGGGATCAACTGATCACCACCGTCGCACGACAGTATTGTCAAACTCTAGTCAGCCAATCATTACCGATATGTGTGGACCAGTTTACAGTAAATTATTACTTACCACGTGTATTCTTAAAATGAGATTTAAACATGTGATCATCATGATCGACAGTTGTGATCGCATTATTGTCGGAGGACACATATTCCAACAAAAAGTCGGGCTCTATATCATCAAGCTATATCTTTCTTGACTTGGCAAAAGTTTCACGAGTGATTCCAATACACTTACAACAAGCAATATATCATCGATTTCTTGATTATTGCCGCCAGGTTTACTCTTTCCTATACCTAATATTTTACTCTCCTGTTTTTCTTTATAATCTCCACCTATCAGGAGCTATCATTCACGTCCAGGACACATAACGCATGACTAATCTAAATTTTGTTTACGACTATCTAAATTCTAGTACAAAAAATATTGCAGGGATATTGATTCATACACACTTGGTAAATACACTTGATCAACATACAAACATTGTCGATATGCACTTTACTCTAATTTTTTCTATCATATAGTGGGGCAAAAATAAGTCCTACCAATTGTATGCAGGTTAGAAATAATCCTTAGATGCGTAAGAAAGCGGTTATTTTTTCATATATGGCCTGACCCAGCGCAGTGAAGAAACAATAAGTCAAGAATATGTACAACTGCATGATCGAGCTTTGTCTATGATTGGAATAAAGTTATCTCCTCATTATTGGCTTGAATCATGAATAATAAGGAGATAAGGGGCAATTGTTGAGCCTGATATTTCACACTACCTTTAGGCTAGAACTCAGCCTCAGCAGTACCGTTTATGCTAGTTCAACGTAACAGTCCAGGCAAGGAGACATGCTAGAAGACTGTATCAGACGGACAAGGCATAATACTAAAAATACTGATCGGGGTACAACTCAGGTCAGGCCTTATTATAAGTCAGCACCGTACAACAGTACAGCAGGCATTGTCAGGGTACAACAGTACAACATGCATTGTCAGGGTACAACATACATAGTCAGGATTGCGTATAAAGCAGTTTAGCCTGACAGGCATTGGTACATGCCAGGAGAGGTATGCAGGGATAAAGTGGACGGCCAACATACAATATGGAGAAGATATTTACCTAGCATGTGATGCTAAGTTTATAACAACCCGACCCACCACGGTCGTAACACAAACCAATAAGATGGGATACGTACCTTTGGGCCCATTACTTGTCCTCACTTAAGCCCAAAAGCACAAGACCTTGTTACTAAGTGGTGGGTGGAATCCCTTATAAACATATCACAGCCTCCTCAATTCCCCGATGTGGGACAACCTTACTCTCAATAACTGGGATGTTACAATCTCCCCCACTTAAAGAACACAACGTCCTCGTTGTGCCTCCCGTTGACCGCAGCCAAGCCAAGAATCCTCCCCCGCTAGGTGTGTGATCCGGGTACTCCCGACCACGGGCTCATCACACGGTCGCAGGGTTGCTCTGATACCATTTATAACAACCTGACCCACCACGGTCGTAACACAACCCAATAATATGGGATACGTACCTTTGGGCCCATTACTTGTCCTCACTTAAGACCAAAAGCACAAGACCTTGTTATTAAGTGGTGGGTGGAATCCCTTATAAACATATCACAACCTCCTCAATTCCCCGATGTGGGACAACCTTACTCTCAATAACTGGGGTGTTACAAAGTTAATTAGCACATGTGAATTAAATTTGGTCTTAAGTAGTTCCTATTTTTGTGGAAGACTAAGTCTCATCTTTAGAAGCATGAGATAATCACAACAAACCCTAGCAAAGGAAAGGTGGCAGCACCTAGAAGCAAGGAGCAGTTAATTACAATCAAGGTACGATTCCTATAAAAGAGGAGCAACTTCCTATTCACAAGGGGAAGAGATCTACGTTTCACACGGCGCACGATTCCAACCGTTGACAAGATATGAGCCTATAAATAAGAAGGGAGGGAGCTCATTTGACACATCTCATCCCACTCTCATCTACTCGACCTTAGGCAAATACTACAATTAATTAGTAATTGCATCATTGTTCTTATATTACGCAAAATACATAGTGAAATCCTCTCCTGGCTTGGCGCCCGTGGTTTTTTCCCATTCAAGGGTTTTTCCACGTATAAATCATTGTGTCATGTCTCCTTTTATTATTCTTTACTTTTAATTTATCTCTTTTTAATTTATAATCAACCATGCAAAGGTACAACCACAATACCATCATAATAGGATGATACTAGTTAACCTCACCATAATCTACCATGGCCGGAATACCCTGGAATGCCTGGCCGGATTCCAGGTTGCGTAAAAAATGACTAAAACAAACTTCATCTATTCACTACCATGTCTCCCCTAATCCTAACATAGAGAGAATTAGCTACTCATAATATTGATGGAATAAACAACAACGATATACGAATAAGCAAGACACATAATATGATGAAGAAGAAATAACATATACTAACAACAACAACAACAACAACAATAAGACAGAAATTAAGAGCGAAGATTAAGAGAAAGCAAAGAGGAATTAAATTAAGAGTAAAAAGTGAAGAGAGATTACAAGATTGAGATCCAGAATTAAGAGCAAAGCAATGCAGCCAATAGTTTTTACGTAATTAAGAGCATGAAATTGAATAATTAATAGATTTCGAGAGTAATCGAGAGTGTGCTTAAAACCTAATTACGTCTTCCCTTATATAGGGGAGATATTTATTAAATAAACTAAAATACTAATTAAGATAATCATGGAATAACTCCCGTGTTAAATAGCGATTTACTCGATCGAAGGATTTGAGATTCCTCGATCGAGCAATATCCCAGCAATTCCTCTCGATCGAACAAGTATGTCCTTCGATCGAGTAAACTCCAAAAGCATCATTTCGATCGAGTGCAGCAGGAACTCGATCGAGCTTCCTTGACCACCAAAACCTCTCGATCGAACAGAAAACCATTCGATCGAGGACTTAGCCACTAAACCAACTTGACACTTCGTTTGGTTAGCTTCCAAATACTCCTTCACGCTTCCTGAGGTATGGCAATTTTGCTTAAAACCTTCCATCCCCACAAATGCATGCTAAGGGGACTGAATAAACTACTTTCAGGTCCGTTCCTTCAAATGAGGCAAAACAAACCAAAGTAGCCTATTCAGGGCATTTTGCAATACAAAACTATGAAACGACATGAAAATGCGTGCAATAAGAGGCCAAAAAGGACTATATAAATTGCACGTATCAGTCCCCACCCCCGCTGATATGCCATCTCATGCATGTTCCTCAACACCAACGTAGTAGATATCCGCTCTGGAAGCTCACTAATCTGCATCCTAGGGTCATGGACCGTAGGATAGGGCGAGTACTGGATTAGGTATAAGGTCGGTGTGGTATATGTTGGTCCAGTCTCCACCTCTCTGGTGATCCTCCATCCGCGATGCTCGCGAGGTTTCGGGATGGTCTCTTGTATCCCCGAAGCAGTGACCGACTCAGGCAAGTCCAAAATGATCCGGGGGTTGATCAAGTAAAACTGGGGCTCAGGGCAGGCTTCTCCACTAATGGGATCATACTATCGTAAATGGTCAATCACTGGCAGGTTCTCCGGATCAGAAAGTCTCATCCACTTGGTCCCCTTTACCCGTCAAAGCTAAGGTCCCGTCATCTAACTTCCTAAGCCACTTAATGTGGCACCAGTAGTGCTCATCCATGGTGGGAGCGGTCTCAAACAAGGCAGCTCCCGACGCCGAAGGAGCTTCAAAGTTGGCCAGTCTCCGGGCTAGGCGGGTCACTATTGCTCCACAACTAAGATAGCTGCTTTTGGAGCGAGCCATAAGTGCCAAACTGGGACACACTACCCCAAGAGCACTGTTGTAGAAGCGCTCCCTCTGGAGAGGGTTAAGGTAGGACACTAAGAGCATTACCTCGTGGGAGTTAAGCTTACTCACATCGTTCTGACCAAACAGCAAACAAGTCATCATCCTCAAAAACATGCAAAGAGACACATGTTGGACATCATTAATCAACATGGCACTTAAGGTAGGGGCGGGTCGGCCGGTAAGATAAGGTAGGAAGTGGGATGCTCCACTCTCATTTGCTACATCACTAATGTATCCCTCCTTCTCGGTCTCTAACCTGAGATGTTCAACAAACTGGTCAAGGGTTAACTCATGGTCAATGTTCAAACGACGAAAACTAACCGCTTTACTTTTCACATCATACTCAAAGGAACTCAGAAACTCAAGGGTGAGGAACGGGCAAGAATTTTTACAAACGTGGTACAACCCGTCCAACCCCAAAATCTCGAATATATGAGATATATCCGATTCCACACCTAAGTCCTTCAAGATCTCCGGGTCAACACAACGGTTCGGCCTCATGGTACGACTCATTAGGGCTAAGAAAGCATCCCGCTGTTTAAAGTTAGCGAAGATTACCGAGGGGTACTCGTTAACTTCAGGGACAAGCAGCTCCTCACTCGATTAGCCTTCTTTGGTCACCACATTAGCGCAAGTCCTCATCTTAGGAGGTGCTCTAGCTTTCAGCATGCTGCAAAAAATACAAATTCAACAAGAATTTTCTGGAAATTATACCATAATAAGTGGGATTTTTCAGTTTATACCCTTTTAAGACTGAGTTTTAAGACGGATTTTTCTATCAAAAGGCATGAAATATCAACTTGGTAGAGCATTACCACTATCAATTGAACCTATATGAGCATCCTAGAAGCAATATAAGTGACCAACAATCAAAATTTTTTGGGGGAAAACCTTAGAAATTTTCGGTACCAAAGTAGAAGTTTTTGAGCTTAGAAACCATCTTTTGCATATGTAAATCAATTACTAGAAGCAATTACTACCAAATCAACACCATACAAACATGAATCTTTGAATTAAAGAGTGAAAAATTTTAGATTTGGGGCACATTTCTCAATTTCTTTGATTAAAAGTAAGAAGTTTTTGAAGATACATTACCTTAATTTGGAATTTGATTTGAACGAACGAAGGCAAGAACAAATCCGATAGCGAAATTAGCACAAATCACCCAAATTTATGTTGAGAGAGAAAGTTTTGAGAAGTTTGTGTGTAAAATAAGAGGTATGAGGGGTGAAATAGAATTAAAAGAAGGTTATAGGGTTTCCGGAAAAGTAGAGCTGAACCGCGAAAAATTGGAGTACTCGGTCGAGTACTGGGCCTACTCGGCCGAGTAGCCTCTACTCGGTCGAGTACTTGGTCTACTCGGTCGAGTACTCAGAATTGGGTTTTTAAATCAGCTACTGACCTGTGAGTGCTCGGCCGAGTGCCTATATAGTCGGTCGAGTGGCTCGTACTCAGCCGAGTACACCGGCACAGTAACGGAAATTGAAGATTTTGTGAATAATTTCCTTGCAAAACAACAAACGTTGTTCGGAGTTCAACTCATTTAGAACTCGTCACACTTAGGCGCTACTTTTATCACACACTAGGCAACGTATCAACTACACACACCTCGACGACTTACTTGCACAACATATATCATATTCGCGTAATTCCCTTACGGAAACCAACCATGTTACATGCACACATAACCTACTCAAGCTTGATTATATCATCAACAATGTGTAAGCAAAATCATACGCATACAAGCCTCTACTCCGTTCATGCATATAATACTAACTCAAGTCATCCATACACCTTATCATATCTTTACATGTTTTATCGTTACTATCTACCGTTACTTCCTCTACTACGATCAAACATTCAAAGCATTCTAATCGACCATACGCAACTCATTCATATATGTAAACACGCATCATCTCTTGCATCCTAGCCACTTCATCTTGACATCAAACACAAACTAGCATCCAAGAAAAACCTCATATCACACAATCAACACACACACACACACACACACACACACACACACACACACACACAACCCCACACGTTTATCCCACGTGAAGTTGATGGCTTAAGCATAATGGGACCGGGATTCTGAGATGAGGGCGCCTTCTCACCTAAAACTTATATAAAAGGGCTCCCAACACATGTACACCAGGTTCATTTTAATTTAAAACCTTACATTAATTTGGTTCATTGATTCAGGTTCCAAAATTGTCGCTCTGATACCAATTTGTAAAATCCCACTTACCAAGAAGCCTTAACAAGACCTTCCCCAATAAGTTAGGGCGTTACCATCTCGGATGCCTAAGGTAATGTATATCAAATAGACCATAATAGAACATTTCAACCAACTAGCTAGACAGCGTGATGACTCGATCTCCTCCATATCCCGCAAGCAACATATCAACCAACACCTACTAAACCAACTGCTCACCATCCCCGAATGGATCACCACAGTTTTGAAAACGACAAACGGGGTCAGTCAACTGCATACCCAAGATAAGAATACAGAGTTACAATCAATACACAAACATAACCAATCCGACTTCAATATCATTCTCCAACTCCATTACTAGTCATTAACCGACTGCATATTTAAATGTGTAGTCCTGCCAAATTACCCATCGCAATAGATAATCCTCACCGCCTGTGGGGGACCGCAGCCATTCCCACCGATGCCCCGCTCATCACAACGAGCGCACCTAGATCATTAATGTGCACATCCCTCTAGTGACGGAAGCCACAAGAGGCGAACATGAGGTTGGAGCCATCTCTCGAACATGGTTCCATCACAACTATGCTAATCATAATAATACTCAACCAATCACAAACCAACGAATCATATTAATCAATCAATCAGAAACAATCTCAAATTAATTACGCAATCGACTGAGTAGGGAAACCCTAGCTTTTTGCTATTCCATGAAAGTGCGTCCATCATATAAAACCAAGCAATACTCCACATCGAATCCTATAAGTAGCAACTGTATTCTATCACTAAGCACTGTATTCTATCACTAAGCTTATTCAAGATCTATTATAAGATAACAACTATTCACAAACTCACATTGAGACGCAGACTGATGCCGACAACGGTGACAACCTGACTCTATGACTTCATGCATAGCCCGTCTCCCTTCTCAGATTAGTGTCCAAGGCCATCAAAGATGTGTACAGTGAGATGAGAAAATTGGGAGAGAGAGGGATATTAGGATTAGGAATGATAAAAGAACCGTCGAAAATGATTTACATTTAAGTCTCCGCGTTTTATAATAACACGCTGTCAGATGAGGTACTCAATCGAGTATAGACATACTCGACCGAGTTCGCCCTACTCGGTCGAGTACGCCCCACTCGGCCGAGTACCTCAAATACTCGGCCGAGTGGCCTCTACTAGGTCAAGTATCAGGTTACATTGATCATCTAATCTCTCCCGTCTCCCTTGCTAAGGCCCTCTCTCGGTCAATAGGTCAGTCAATGGGTCCCTAACAGGGCGGGTATTACATGGACTCATTAAGGACTACTATCTATCGAACCAAACTTTGCACTAAATAACCATGCTAAAAGAGATAAACTGGATATCGTCCTTACTCCTTAAACTGAACAACATACAACCAATGCTCGATGATTTCGTTTAACCACATTGAATCTGGTTAACCAATTTGGTATCCATCGTAGAAGCACGACATAGGTGTGCAGCAGAATCTTATCTTTTTAGCAGTTTCTGAAACTCGTTTCCTGTTCAAGGCCTTTGTCAATGGATCGACAATATTAATTTTTGACCTTACATAATCTAAAGAGATAACACCAAACATATTCAGGTTACAAACAATATTATGCCTTAGGCGTAAATGCCTACTTTTTCCATTATAAGCCTTATTCTTTGCTACATGATGGCAGGTTGCGAATCACAATATAGCGGCACGTATGGCATAGGCTTTGGGCAAAAAGGAATGTCCGCTACTAAACTTATTAACCACTCAGCTTCTCTACCAGCCAATTCGAGACCTATAAATTCTGATTCTATTGTTTATCTCGCAATACACGTTTGCATTTTAGGATGATCTCCAAGATATCACTACTCCTGCTAAAATAAAAACGTAACCACTGGTAAAGTGTATATAAGCTCTCCGAGATTAATCTAGCATGACAATATCCCTCCAAAATTGGAGAATAACAACAATAAAATAATCCGAAGTCAATTGTACCTTTAAGATATCCAAGCAAGTGAACTAATGCACTCTAATGAACATTACCACGATTATGAGTATATCTACTCAATCTCCCAACACAATATGCAATATCAGGACGAGATGAACACATAAGACATATGACACTTCCAAGAATCTTACCATAACCAGCTTGATCTACACTATCAGACAAATTCTTTTTTAAACGTAAGCTAGCATCAAAAGGTGTTCTTGCAAGCTCAATATCAAAATAGCTCAATGTCTTAAAAATTTTCTCCACATAATGAGCCTGACTAAGATAATAACCTTTACTAGTCTTAGAACTCTTAAACCAAGAATGACATCGACCTCACTCATGTCTTTCATTTCAAAAGAAGTTTTAAGTATGCATTTAGTGGAATCAATAACTTCTAATGAAGTCTCAAAGATAAGTAAATCATCAACATAAAGTGTTATAATAACACTAACACTAGCATTAGACTTCTAATAGATACATGTATCAGCATCACTAGTATTAAAACTAAGAGAAACAATCACACAATGGAACTTTTTATATTATTGTTTCGGTGCCTATTTAAGTCCATACAAAGATTTAACAAGTTTAAAAACTTTATGTTCTTGACCAGACACTTTGAAACCATCAGGTTGATCCATATGAATCTCTTCATCCAGATCACCATTTAAAAACGCACTTTTCACATCCATCTGATGTAGAAGCAAGTTATACATGGAAGCAATAACAAACATCACTCTAATGGAAGATATCTTAGTGACCGGGGAATAGGTGTCAAAATAGTCTAAACAAGACTTTTAAGTGAAACCTTTAACCACCATCCTGACCTTTAAATTTACCAATAGTCCCATCAGCTTTGAGTTTCTTCCTAAACACCCATTTACACCCTATAGGTTTATGAGGCAAGTCAACAATCTCCCAAGTATGATTAGACATAATGGACTCAATCTCACTAACCATCGCCTATTTCCCCAAATCAGCATTAATTGATCTCATAGCCTTATCATAGATCTTAGGATCCTCCTCCATGATATATATACATGCCAACAAACTCATCAACTAGATATTTATCATCATCCTCCATGATAAAATCTGGCCCAAATAATTTATCAACTCTAGATCTCTTACTCCTTCTAGGTTCTAATGATTGTTCACTAGATGGGTCAATATGAGGTGAAGAGCTACCATCATTATCCCCATGGCATGAAGCATCAAATGTCAAATGCGGTCAAAAGAAGATTTAAAACGAAATATGTCCTCAAAGAAAACAACATATCTAGATTCAACAATAGTACCATAAAACCCTGAACTCACAACCTTAGTCATAAACCTATAGGCTGCACTTGGAAACATAACACACAAAAATCGAATCAATAGTTTTAGGTCCTTTTTTGCCTCTTTGAAAAGTAGGTAAGCCAACTTTGGCTAAACATCCCCAAATCTCATAACAGGTACATCAAGTTTCTTATGAGGTACACTGTTTAAAACATGACAAGTAGAAACAATAGCTTCCTCCCAAAAAAAAATAGATAACCCAGGAGATAATATCATAGCATTCATCATATCGTTTAAAGTCCTGTTTTTCTTTTCAACTACACCATTTTGTTCGAAGGTATAAGGGGCTGAATACTAATGAACAATACCATTTTTCTAACAATATTCCAAAATAAAATTAGTTTTATATTCTATGCCATGATCAAACCTCAGTCGCTTAATCTTCCTATCAAGTTGGTTTTGAACCTCAGTCTTATAAATTAAAAACATACTTTCAGCTTCACTTTTATTTCTCAACAAATAAACCTTAGTATATCTCGAAGAATCATCCGCAAAGTTTATATAATAACTTTTGCCTCCTTTACTCTCACAACTCTTATAATCAACTAAATCGGTATGAATAAGTTCTAACAATTCAGTTTGCCTATCGGTCACTTCCTTAAAAGTTTTTTTAGAGTGCTTTACTTCCACTCATACTTGACATTTATCCATATCATAAGAAACCAGATTTGGCAACAAATTCATTGTTTTCATGCGTTTTATGGATTTAGTGTTAACATGTCCAAGTCTAGAATGTCAAGTATCAATGGACTCAACGATGTAAGTAAAAGAAGTGGATGCATTCATTTCAACATCAATAATAAATAGATCACCATTACAAAACCTTTGCCAACAAACTAACCATTCTTAGACATGACTAACTTATTAGATTTAAATGTAAGTTTAAGACCAATTTTATTAAGTAAAGTATCAGAAATCATATTTTTACGCGTATCAGGCACATAGAGCACATTGACAAGACCTAAAACTTTGCCATAAGTGAGTTTCAAGTGCACCTTGTCAATGCCGAGAACTGGAACCTTGTTAGAGTTGCCAACATACACGTCCTTTTTCTCATCAACATCCTTGACCTCCGTGTAGAGATACTTGTTGGTGCAAATATGGCGTGTAGCTCCGGTGTCAACAATTAATTCCACCAAGTTTCCAACCAGATTTATCTCAGACACCATTGCAGCAATTATTTAATCAGTTCACTTGAACCCTCGACAACATTTTTGCTTGTGACTTGTTAGATTTATAATTCCAGTACCCACCACGTTGATTATTGTCTTTCTTTTGGAATTTCCGACTTGGTGCATTGTTGTGATTCCCTTGATTTTGTTGTCTTTGTACATATGCTTTCTCGGCATTGCACTTGAAAGCGGGATGGTCAGGCTTGTCACACAACCAATAATTTCTAGTCATTCTCTTGTTTGATTTATCAGAATTTTGTGACTTGTTGTATTGATCATAGCTCCTCTTAATTGTACATGTGTTCCTGTATTCAACAAAAATATATTTAATAGTGTTAGTAGAATTAGTCCAGCCATGATCCTGGCTCCTGGTATCATCCTCTATCTTAATAAGATCAATTAGCTCCTATAATTTCATGTCCTTCTTCTTATGCCTCAAATGTTTCTTATACTTATCCCAACTAGGAGAGAGCAACTTCTCAATAAGAGCATTAGCCTGGATATACTTGCACAACATCATACCTTCACCAAGAATTTCAGAAACCAAATTCTTATACTCATGAATCTGATCCATAATTGGGTTACCTTGAACTATCTTAAATTTTAACCATCTTGCAACAAACATATTTCTTAGTACTAAAATCACCAGACCCATCCTTAGTTTCTAAAACATCCCAAATTTCCTTAGCGATCGTAGTTTTGCAATAGCTATCAAACAGATTATCAGCCATATAGTGTAACATGACACCTGTAACGGTCCTATTGTCATTTGAAGATTTGTTTTCTGGTTTGATAGTTTAAGAAGAACTAGACACTTTAGTGGATTGTGCTTTTTGAAATAGCGCATAATCAATTCCATATTGCTAGAAGTAAAACATGATTTTTCAGACCATCTCCTACAATTTTTCTTATCTAAAAGTTCCATTATCTTACTAAGGTCAGGAACAAATTTGCATGGCATAGTGAAATGGGTAATGGGATTGTTAGGAGTGGTAGTAACAATTTGTTGATTGACATTGGAATTATCATAATTTTCAGTTGGGTTTGTCATTTATAAAAACAGACGAAAACAGTAAACAACGAAGATTAGAAAGTTCGTTAATTGACTTAGATTGTAGGAAATATGAACTTATCTGATAGAAAATAACCTTAATCGAGACGTCCTGTAGGACACTGCCCTAAGTTAGTTAGACCCCCACTACAGTGCTCTTGGGTATCTTGGTCACCGACTAAAGGGTTAACGCCTACTACCTTTGTTGCACTCTAACGAGAAAAGTGGGAACTGTTCTCAATATAATAGAATATAGAAGAAAGAGATGTATATAATTTTTGTGATTTTCTAATGCTGTAAAAGTCTTGAAGATGAACGATATTTATAAGGGAATCCATGTAACAGCTAGAAAAGTAGACCAAGAATCAACCTGACTAATGGTAATAAACACATCAATGAATTGTAATAAATCCGAAATAAAAGTAGGATATTAATGTGTGATTACGTTTAACGGGCAGAGTCCCAATAACTAGAATCCGAGGAAGATGTTTAGACTCGAAGCAAAAACGTAGCACCGCCACCGCGTACGTGTCACGAACACGAAGCCGAGCCGAATGGCAGCAACGTTCGCATGGGGAGACTATAGTCTCTTCTTTATCGTCTAGTTAACACTAGATAACACACTTCCATATATAAGGTGATGACTAATCCCCCACTATTCTACCAATGCGGAACAAAGTTATTATACATAAGTTTGGAGCAACATCCAATTCCTACAATAACATTGACAAATATGGGAATCTTCATTCCCAAGCAATTCTTGATACTGAAAGTTGCTTGATTGTCTTTTACAACGACTTGACCATAAGATGAGGACCTCAACTTTAACTTATTTATCCGTTATAGTCTTCAACTTTTATATTTTATAGTTAAGGATTGAGTACATGAGTCCGTCAAGTTTTCCGTTATTTTCAATGTTTTGTGCTATCTCATGTGCTCATGCCTTATCCTATGTCTTTTCATGTCTATCTTCTCCATTATTGTGTTCGTTGCTATGCAGCCATCAATGGAAACCCGATCTTACCCCATTCAAAAGCTTATTGTATTTACTCTTTACCAACCTAAACTTCATCTATACACTTCGAAATATCAAACTTAATTAAAACATATTGTCGAGTTACTCACTCTTAAGATAGAGCTAACTAAATTAAACTAAATGAGATTTTCTTTACCAAATACAATCTTAACTCATCATGCGAAACCCAAAATTATTGTACAACTAGGTAGTATTCCGTGTTTCGCGCGGCCTATTTGAAAATTTTAAATTAACTTTCTCAACTCTTATTTTCTTAGGTTTAACTTCAATGTTTTAAAATAAAACACATACAATTTTAATTATAACTAATAAGTGATAGTTAGCTATTCATGATAAACATTATATAAATAATTTGTGACTTATCAAAATGATATTAATTAAAATAAATGTATTCGAATAATGCAACAATCAACATTGAGTTCTTAAGTTAGATCATTTCACGATACGTTATGTTCCAAATCCATTAATATTTATTCAAAACGATGTGAAAATAATAATTTGATGCATTTTTCAATTTTTAATGTATAACGTGTGATGTTTATGTATCAAACATATAGGCTCAAAGCTCAACTTATTTGAATTTTTTGGTTATGTATGTCTTACATATGCTATGTGTCAAACAACATATTTATAAGAAATTTACACCTTTTGTTTTTTGAAACAACTATATATAAAATATGGTTAATTTATAAACAATATCAATATAATGACCTTTTTTCATAATCAGTATCAACATAATCAATAATTAGAAATCAGTACCAAAATATTAACTTTTTTCTACAATAGGTATCAAGTCGCCTTAAAACCTCTTGTTAACCTACTTGAAAAAGTCCCAAAAGCCATCATTCAAGTATAAATCTTCACTCGTTATCACATTATTTAAAACCTCTTAAATCTCAAATGTATTTTCATTAAGTTTTTCATAATTTTTTCAAATATCTCACTCGTTATCACATTTTCTTGTCCAATATAATTTTTTCTTTATCAAATCATAAAACTTAAATCTTAGTAGTTATCCTTAAGTTTTTTTTTTTTTAATAAATACAATGACTCTTCCAAATATATTTTCTTGATGAATTTAATGGTCTAAATATTATAACGTTCTCAAAATGTTTTTCCTTAAGTAAATGTAACGCATATCAAAATATTTCCGTAACACCCCAAGAGTTTGAAAGGAAAAGATGTCCCACATCGGGAAAATAAAGAGCTTGTGATATGTATATAAAGGATTTCACTTACCACTTAGCAACAAGGCCTTGTGCTTTTGGGCTTAAGTGAGCACAAATATGAGTCCAAAGGTACACATCCCATGTTATTGGGGTTGTGTTACGACGGTGGTGGGTCGGGTTATTTTAAATGGTATCAGAACAACCCTGCTGATGCGTGTATTTTATATGAGGTTTTTACCTCATTTTTACACACATTTTCGTACTATTTATGTAGCATCTAGCTACAAATACCCTCGAATAGTCTACTTTGGTTTGTCTTGTGTAAATTGCAGGCACGGACCGGAAAGAAGATAAATCGAGCTTAAACTTGTCTCATTTGCATGCATTTGTGGAGAATAAGGAATTGGAGCCTGTAATCTATCACTTTGAAGACGCGTGAGCTGATTTCGGAAGGTGTCAATGTGCCTTACGTGCTAATATAGCTCGATCGACTACTTTTCAGTCGATCAAATGCTTTATTCCTTGAAGTTTCACTCGATCGAGTTGTTTTCATACTCGATCGAGAAGGTTAATATAAGAAGTCCTCGATCGAACGGTTTTTCCATTCGATCGAGAGGAGTTGGTGCTTAGTTCCTCGATCGAGTGGTTTAATTCTACTCGATCGAGAGGTTTTTATCCTGTAATTTTGCTTTTGCCTTATTCCGTATGGGCTTTGTAATTAGGCTTGGTAATTAGGTTAAGTAGTAGGATTTTCGTCTACTTAATCACTGAGTAGACTACGTTACTCCATTTCTCCTCTCACCACTCTACTCTCTTCTACCCTTACTCTAGACTACTACTCGGAATTGAATCTTGTAATTGGTATATTACTCTCTTTTATTTTCTTAATCGTAATCTATTTTATTGCTCTTTATTCCTTCTTTCCCTTATTGCTCTTTGTTATTGCTCTTGTTTAATCTCTCCTATTGCATTATTATGATGATTAATTTCTATTGTTTATGTATGATTATTGTCAATTCGATGATAATGCGTAACTAATTCTCTCTTGCTAAGACTTAGGGAATCCATGATTTTGAAGGAATTGTAAATCGATATACTAGGTTTAATGCTTGTATAGTTTATGTTGTTAATCACTACATTTAATTGTTTCTTTCTAATTGAGTCGACGCAATTAGTCATTTAATCGCAGTAAACCTTGACCTAGACCGGAAGGTTGGAAAGGGTGAGACTTGTAGCAAACATTAGGGCGCGTAGTGAGGGCGGAAGCTAAGCTATTTGTGCTTTAAGGCGAATTGAGACCGAAAGGAGATATTCACTGCCCCATAGACCATACTTGCATTGACCTGAGACCTAGATTGCTTGACTGAATGATCATGGTGAACCGACTGTCTTAGCTAATTTCTCTTAATTTGCTTAATCCTTATTTTCTTACTTTTTTTCTCTTCCTTAATCTCTTAGTTTAGAACAAACAAATTCAAACCCCCAGAAATTGGTTACCGTGACAGACTTAGTTAACGCTGACATTTTCCCATCTCCCTGTGGAGATCGACCCTACTTACTGCTAGCTTCTGTTAGTGTATCTAGATTTATTTTTGGTACCTGACGACGATATCAAATTTTGGCACCGTTGCCGGGGAGGTGGCGCAATTTTGTTGCTTTATTTAAGTTTGTCTCCCGTCTCAAGGAATTTATTATTTGAGACTGATCTCATTTTTTTTTGCAAGTTTTTGATTAGTTTGCAGGATATCTGTTCTAGAAGAGAACATTGTCGAACCTGCTCCAGTCTGTAAATTCTATCTGCCAGGATGCCGAATATAGCCAGCCATTCAGAGCCGACGGTGGATTCCCTTCTAAAAGGTTTTCTATTACCCACTACTGACTCGGGAACCTTTGGAATCCACCCTTCTTACATACAGCTGATCGAGAGAAATCTCTTCAGGGGGTACCTGGAGAAGATCCGTGCAAGCATATAGAGCTATTTTAGGGTACTGCTCCACTATTCCTCTTGTTGCTGGGGTGACACAAGACAGAGTGAAGGGGGTTCTCTTTCCCTTCTCTTTAGCTGATGATGCCCGAGAATGGTTGAGGGATTTAGACAGGGAGGCTACCGGTTTAACCGACTAGAATTCCCTTGCTTTAGCCTTTTGCAGGCGATATTTTCCACCACAGCGCACTAATGCGTTGAGAGCTCAAATTACTGCATTTTTGAAACTACCTACTGAAGACTTGAACGGAGCTTGGACTAGGTTCAATAGGCTCGCTCGTTCCATGCCTCATCATGGTTTCAAGCGCTGGTTCTTGTGTACCCAATTTTACAATGGGTTGCATCCAGACCAGAGGGCTATCCTTGATAATGCAGCTAAAGGGATATTCCTGAAGAATGTAGAGGATGATCAAGGCTGGCATCTTATTGAGGATATGGCCATCCATGTTGCCAAATACGGAAATACCAGAGGAAGTGGGCATGTGAACGAATTGGTAGTGGCTGAGGTGGAGATTCCGGAGATTGTAGAGATTGTGGGTGAGCATGCACAAGTTTGTGCTATTACTGAGCATGAGATAGTATGCGGTAGATGCGGCATGGAGGGGCATGACCCTGTTGGTTGTCTGGCGAGTGTAGAGCGTGTCCTTGCTTATCAAAAATTCAGGCAAGGAGTTCTTTTTTCTCAATTATATTAAGACTTGACGAGTGCTTCTACTTCTTCTACGCCAATGCCACAACCGGATTCCTCTTCTACAAATAGGGAGTTTGCCGAACTGAAATCCTTGGTTTTGAACTTAACGGAACAGCTCGATTAGAAATGCAACAAGGGTAATACCGCTATCGTGGAGTTAAGAGAGCAAGTTGCGCAATTAACACTCGCGCAAAATCAAGTTAATCATTCACCCTCGTGCGATCCAGTCAATGCCATCAATCTCTGAAGTGGCCTTGCTTATGAGGGGCCAAAAATGCCGGAAGACGGGGTTGTGACAACTGCTAATGCCCCGGAGGACGAGTTTGAAGAATCCACGGACGATATCCCTGCTACATATTGTCCAGGCACTCGATCGAATGAAAATTCCCCTCGATCGAGTGAAATATCTTCTTCCACTGCTCGATCGAGTATAATTTATACTCGATCGAGAGATGCCCATTTAACAGATTTTGATCGAGCAACTCATTCCTCTCGATCGAACACTTTGGAAGAAGAAATACCTTGATCGAGTGATTCTGGGCCTCGATCGAGAGAACCTGAAATACAAGAGCTCGATCGAGAGGTTCGAATACCTCAATCGAGTAATTTTTCAAGACAAAACCACTCGATCCAGTGAAGAAAGTGCTCGATCGAGTGCCAGAACCAGCGGAGCTTCAATTTTGACATCTAATTCCGCTACTGTGTCATCTTCCCCTGCTGTGAAGACGTCACGCACTAATAAAGGTAAAGAGAAAGTCGCGGGTCCACTCATTTCTACAAGAGTACTCTTTCCAGGACATCTGAAGGACGCGAAGGTTGAGCGAAAATACGGTAAGTTTGTGGACGTTGTCAAGAATCTCCAGGTAACCGTCCCTTTTACCAAAATTATTACCCAGGTACCCACTTATGCTAAATTCATGAAAGATATTGTGACGCTTAAGAGAGAGCTAAATGAATTTGAGACTGTTGCTTTTATGTAAGAGTCTAGTAATTTACTTTTAAATAAGGCTCCACCTAAAATGAAAGACCCGGGTAGTTTTTCTATTACCTGTATTATAGGCAATGAAGTAATAGATAAGGCTCTTTGTGATTTAGGAGCCAGTGTCAGTGTCATGCCTCTGTCTGTCTATAAGAAATTAAAAATGGGTCACCTTAAAATGACAAATATTACATTACAGATGCCTGATGGATCTGTAAGATGACCCTTGGGTATCTTAGAGGACGTGCCTATGAAAATAGACAAGTTCTTTATACAAGTAGACTTTATTATTTTAGACATAGCTGAGGATACCCGGACCCCAATCATACTAGGAAGACCATTCTTATATACAGCTGGGGCTATTATTGATGTCAAACAAGGGCGTTTGACTCTTGCAGTGGGGAATGACGCGATTACTTTCAGTGTGCCTAGTACTTTGGCTATGCCAATGATAGAGGATACATGTTATTCTGTTGATATAGTCGACGAGTCTGTCTATGACTTCTGGTTGGGTTCTTTTTATAAAGGACCCACTAGAAGCTCTAATGCTTTTGGATGAGTGTGCACTACTACAAATCCAGGCAACTACAACGCCCCTTTAACAACGATTATTCATGAAAATCACAATAGACATTGTAGAATGTATGGCGCGAATTTTACTAAAATGAATTACAACGGGTATGGTTATGAAAACCGTTGTTATAAATTTTAACAACGGGTAACATATGTACAACCGTTGTTAATAATTTGGCACAAAATTGACGAAAAGTTAGTGAAAAGTAATCACAGCGGTTATTTTTGAAACCCGTTGTTAAAACTTATTTGACAATGGGTGTTGTTTTACAACCGTTGTTAAAACTTATTTGACAACAGTTGTTGTTTAATAACCGTTGTCAATACCTTCCATACTATAAACCACACAAACACAAGTCTGCTACAGCCACAAAACACAAACCTTAATACACAAACACAAACACAGCAGACAAACACAAACACAAACACAAACACAAACACAAACACAAACACAAACACAAACACAAACACAAACACAAACACAAACACAAACACAAACACAAACACAAACACAAACACAAACACAAACACAAACACAAACACAAACACAAACACAAACACAAACACAAACACAAACACAAACACAAACACAAACACAAACACAAACACAAACACAAAACACACACTTTCTCTCTTTCTCATCGTCTCTTTCTCTCTTTCACATCGTCGCTTTATCTTCTCGCCGTCACTGTTGATATCATCGTCTAATTATCAGGTAAATCTCGCTGTCACTGTTGGTTTCATCGTCTTTCATCGTCATTATTTTCTTTTTCTAATTATTTCATTTGCATGTGTATGTGTTTTTATCGACCATTATGTTATTTCTTTAAGTATTATTCGCTTAATTAGCTAGTAAAACAAATTAAATAAACTAAAACATAGAAGAAGCAAGATGATAGAGATGAATGCATGATAAACATAATTAATAAAATATATATATATATATATATATATATATATATATATATATATATATATATATATATATATATATATATATATATATAATAAATACATAAATTTAAAAAAAAATTACATTAATAAAAATGCAATTCTTATATTTTCATAGAGGGTCTTATTCTCCTCTATGATATCCATCCTCTCCTCCTTGGCTATTTGGAGGTTTCGTTCAGTGATTGCTATATCGTCATATAGCCGCAATCTTCGCCGCTCGTCAAGCCATCTTCTTTGGCGTCCTTCAAGTATGGATCGAGCATCCGCAAGGTAGCTCCTGAAACTTTCCTCAATGTGGAGCAACCGGCGGATGAAATTGTTGTTGTTCTCGATCATAGTAAGAGTCTTAAGGATGATATCATTCATTTTGTTGGAGTTTGGAGTTTGTTTTGAAAGATTAAGTAGGGTTTATTTGGAGTTTGTTTTAGCAGTTAGAGTTTAGAGATGTATAGTGAGATAATGGAATGTTAGTTGAGATAATGCATGTATTTATACTAAGCAATGTGTGGTTTGAGTTGTTTTTAATTAATATACATGTTAGGAAGTTGTGCCATAATCATCATCATATCTCTCTCTGCTGCTTCAAATCTTATTACTAACCCTTCTCATTCTATATTGTCCGTTCATATGCACAGGGATGGCAGTAATAATGCATGCATCAGAATTATAACGGGCCGTAATTATGCATGCATCTAGTAATATTTAATTTAATTTTTTTTTTATTTTTTAAGAACAAACAACAACGGTTATTTATAAAAAACCCGTTATCTTTAGTTATAACAACGGTTTTGTATATTACAACCCGTTGTTATAACTTTCCCCCCAAAATTGAGTCCCATTTTCCACAACGGGATTTTGTACTTAAAACCGTTGTTAATAGTTTTAACAACGGGTTCCTTAAGAAAACCAACCGTTTTTAAAACCTTTTACAATGGACGCTTTAACAACGTCCGCTTTTTTATATAACAACGGTTTTTAACCGTTGTTATAGCCTGTATCTGTAGTAGTGGTGTAGATAACCCAGATAGCAATGACGCTATGTTGGATTTGCTTGAAGCTGCTTTAGATGAGCGTGAACTTACCGACGCTGAGGGAGAGAAAGTGGAACAGATGATCAGTACCCTTTTCTCCATAGAGGTAAAGGTACCTGAGCGCAAGCCTCTTCCCTCTCATCTAAAATATGCTTTCTTAGACAATATTGAGCAATATCTAGTTATTGTTAGTGCTAAGCTTGATGATGATCAGCTCACTTCTTTGTTAGCTGTGCTTAAGAAAAACAGTAAAGCTATGGGTTATTCTTTGGATTATATAAAGGGGATTAGTCCCGACATTTGTATGCACAGGATAGAGCTGGAGGAAGATCACAAACCTTGCAGAGATGTCAGCGCCGGCTGAACCAAAAGATGCAAGATGTTGTGATGGCTGAGGTGATGAAGCTGCTCGACGCAGGTATTATCTATTCTATTGGTCATTCTAAGTGGGTGAGTCCAATGCAGGTAGTTCCTAAGAAAAGAGGGACTACTGTGGCCAGGAATGACAAAAATGAATTAATACTGAAGAGTCTATCACACCCGAAATACTCGAGAAGGGGGGGGTGAATTGAGTATTTAAAAATTATGCCTACTTTTTATTTTATATCAAGGTAATTAATTACTTAAAGTTTATTGATTAAACTTTAACTAATCAACTAAATGATTATGAACGTAATGAAATGACTAAAATGAAAACGGCAAGGACACACGATATTTGAAGTGGTTCAGCTTCACACGTCGAAACCTACGTCCACTATTCTCGATTAATAATTTTAGTACCTTACTCCGGATTACAAAATTATTAACCCAACTCGTATAGTTAACTCTAACTATAACTCAATTTGAATATCACTAGATATTCGATTTTGACTATCTTAAGCTACTAAGAAAGCACTTGATTGTTCTTCTAGGTGTTCAAACAACTGAACGAGTAAGAAACAATATGAAATACTATTATCTTATGACTTAACCTTAAGAAAGATGAGCAAATTAAAGAGCACGACTTTTCGTAATATTTCCAAAAGCAAAACAATAAAACAATTAAAAATTAAACTCAAATATGTTTTCAAAGATTGTTGTATTTCGAAAAGCTTGTTTTGAATAAAGAATGATCATGTGTATTTATAGTAGAAGAGGGAACTAGGGTTTGCACGAAACCCTAGGATGCCGTGAGATAGGCGGCAAGATGTGCAAGAGATAATTCCTTATCTCTTTCCTAATTTAATCCAAGATATTATAATTTAGGTAAATAAGATAAAAGTGAATCTTATTTGTTTTCTAAAACTATACCTTTAAGATGTTTAGATAAGTAAACAAATCAAATCATATATTATTAAGATAGGAAAATATCTTACTTAAATATAAGCTAGATTTGATTAGATAGGTTACTTATACACAACAACTCACACGCCCCAACGGTTTACAGCCCACGGCCGAAACCCTAGGCCCGTGCTCATCTTGAATAAACATCTCTCTTCTTGGATTAGGGTTAGGTTAAATAAACTAGCAAAACCTAGGTAGCATGACGACCCATAAGTCGTTGTACTAACCAATAGAGATATGCAAGTTATCCATTATAACAACCCATATATAAACTCTACTATAGATACAAATGATTTCGAAATATGTTTAAAGAATTTTAACCTTTGAAAAATGATTTTAAAACTATTAAAATCGTGCTATTAAAATGCTACCTAAAGTTATAGTAGAAACAGCTATAACTTTAAGTTTGGTGACTAAAGTTATAGGTGAAATAGCTATAACTTTAAGTTTGGTGAGTAAGGTTATAGGTGAAATAGCTATAACTTTACCTTCCCAATATTCTTATCTTAAGATACCGTCATTATATAAAGACCTATACTAACTAATCTTCCTGGAGATCTTCAGTGATAGGATCTTCTTTTTTTCTTGAGCTTTGTTAAAGACTTGATCTAGCCTTTTGCTTGAGTGATCATCATACTTGAAACTTGTTACAGTTACTATGACGCTTTAAGAATCTTCAATGTTATAGCTCAAGCTGCTATAACATTACTTGAATGATGCCTCACAAATCTTCAATATTATAGCTAAGAATGCTATAACATTACTTTCTAAACTTGTAATCCTAAGTTAATCTAACAAAGACTAAACAAACGATTACGAGCAAGACTTTATATAAAACGAGGCACACACTTGTCATTATCAAAACTTAATCATATATCTATATGGTCCAACAAATTCCCCCTTTTTGATGATGACAAGTCTCTTACGATTTGTGACTAAGTGTAAGTTTCCCCTCAACGTAATACTATAAAAGTCATAGACAGTTGAACGCAAGAACAATCACTTATATACAAAGTATAGCATCTAAGGACCTTAAGAGATTAAAGGTTCCGACAAGGAGCAAGCTTAGGCAAATACTTAAGTCACAAGAATTTTTTTCCCCCTCTTGACATCATCGAAAAGACGAGAAAAAACATAAAATAACTAGAATAATATAAGTCGAGACAAGTAGTAAACATGTAAAGAAAGATTATAAAACGAGAAAATAATCTACATAAGCATGTCACATAGAAAATAAGTGTGCTACAAACTAAACTAGTCTAATTGCCAATTGGGCCGAATAAGAAACAAGTTATTAAGCCATATGGGCCGAATGAAAAGCAAGCCAAAATGGGCCGAATAAGACAATTATTCAAAATATAAAGTCTAATAAAAGAAAGGCAAGGAAAAAATGATGACGGGTTAAGGGTAGTCACGTTTCACGACATTGGGGTTCACATAACCGGGACGGGTCCTAAACTCAAGAGAGTCAAGACGATCAAAGCATGAACGGACATGGTTAGCTTGTGCCGTGAGACACCTCTCTAAATTAAGCACTTTCAACGACAAGGCTTTAGTAGCCTCGTAAATAACCCGCATATCCTCATGCATAGCCTTCCCTTCACGCCATATTGCCCCACCTTGACTAGCTAAGTTAGCCAAAGATCCAGAGTGACGAACACACTCTTTGGCCGCCCTAGCCGCATCCTTAGTCATAGCATCAACCGGAGCTTCTAACCCATGCAAATAAGACAAGACTTCGCCAAGATCCAAACCCTTCGAACCCGAAGCCCCATTCTTGTCTTGTCCCAAACCCGAGACCAACTCCGCAACCATCTTATTTTGTGCATCCATTTTCTCACAAATACTTGCCATGAACGATTCCAATTTTTGTTCGACAACCGAGACCACATCCGACGATTTCTCCACCACATTCCCTTTTGCCAAAAACACCAAATCGGGTACAATGGCACCCATCTTCATCAATTTAAGATGAGTGTCACACATCTCATCTTTCACCTTTACACCATAGCTAGCTAGAAGTCCCAATTACCCCTTTTTGTTCCAAAAGCCAAGAGACCCACATACCATACGGCAAATCAAAAGTAGTATAAAACTTTTCCTCAGTGACGCAAATACTTGTTTGAACGATTTTATGAAACACAATACGAGGAAGAATAACTTTGGACCCTTCAAGCCACTTAGACATCAACACCATCTCATAACTCGACAATTTATCACAACCACCCCTCCTTGGAACAACCGTGTTCCAAAGGAAATTAAGAAAGAATTTCAATTTTGGAGTAAACGACCCCGCAAGCATGTTACTTGACCCCGTAGCATCAACATCAAAAGACTTCTTAATTTTAAGCTTTTCTTCCTCCGTCACATCTCCCAATTCCGCACTCGGATTTATTTCGATCCCATCATTAGGGACCGAAAACAGAGTACAAAAATCGGCAAGGGAGATTTTGACTTCGGAATCATTCATCACCGCATGCAACACGTTATTTTTGACGGATACGGAAGAGTAAAATTGGATTACCTCAATAGGATACACCAGACCAACAAAGGAACAAACTTTCTTCCATTCTTGAAAATTCAAGAAATCTTTAAAAAATTGTAAAGCTTCAATTTTTCCATACCATTTGTCGGAGTAGGAATGACCACCATGAATACCGTACCGCATAACATAGTTAACACGGGTTCTTTCATCCACGGTGAGTCGAAGCTTATCAAGCCCCGTTGATGTTGCATTCGGCATGTACTCTCGAAGCATTGCCCTTTGATGACCTTCTTGAGTAGCTACAACCTTGGTATCTTCCACCGAATCTTCAAACCCTACGGCCTTCTTTTTCCCTTTATTTAACTTTCGTCTTTTCCCTTCTAAGTTAGGATCAACCCGGTTATGATCGGGGTTAGTTCGTTTTTGGTTTGATGAAGGTGAGGGAGTTTTGAGAGGAACATAGGTTTTGTTGCATGGTGATTTGGAGGACCCGGTCCGAGTTGTGGACCGAGTTGAGGGCGAGTGGAGGCGAGTTGAGGGAGGAGTCATGATGATTATTGGATTTTGGAGGTTGAGTGTGTAGAAAAGTCTAAAGGTAAATCTTTGGGTGTTGTGTGTGATTGTGACGGTAGGAGGTGAGTATTTATGGAAGTAATAAATCAATTATGGTAAAAGAGTTTTAAGGGAAATAGGAAAGTGGAGGTGGCGTGTGGAGGTAGGTAAGTTTTCCCTTTTTTTTATATAATTACCATAAGATAAAACAAGTGGTTAGGGTAGATTGTTAAAAAGATATCATAAGATATGGTAAGATATGGCAAGAGTTATAAAGTTGTGGAGAATTTCGGTTAAGGCAAGAAACTGGAAGCAATTGGTTATGACTGTTGGTTGGTAATAAAACTTAAGATATACATGACTAGAAAATGGAATATTCTCATAATATAATATAACATTTGACATAAATAAACTTGCAACGAAAAATACGGACACAGTCATACAATCTCGTACAATCTAGTCAGTCATATGGAGAATAAAATATTTGTGACAAGTTTAGTTGCCACCAATTAAACCAATTTCCAACCGTAAAATCTCAAAACTTTCTCTAGCCAATGCTTTGGTAAAAATGTCAGCCCATTGTTTTTCTGTACTACAAAATTCCAGTCTTATGTTGCCCTTATCTACATGATCCCATAGAAAATAGTGTCTAATGTCTATATGCTTAGTTCGTGAGTGCTGTGCAGGATTCTTAGATATAATTATGGCACTCGTGTTGTCACATAAAATAGGTATACACCCAACATTAACACCGTAATCACACAGTTGTTGCTTAAGCCATAAAAGTTGAGAACATACCAATCCAGCAGCAATGTATTCGGCTTCAGCTGTAGATAACGCAACGGAATTTTGCTTCTTTGACTCCCACGTGATAATACATGTTCCAACAAACGTGGCTATGCCGGAAGTACTTTTTCTGTCAAGTGAACAACCTGCATAATCTGCATCTGAATACCCTATGAGATCGAAATTACACTCAAGAGGATACCACAAATATAATTTAGATGTACCGATTAAATACTTCAAGATTCTCTTAACTGAAATCATATGCGATTTTTTAGGGCACGATTGGAACCGAGCACATACACATACACTAAACATAATATCGGGACGACTTGCAGTTAAATAAAGAAGTGAGCCAATCATACCTCGATAGGTCGTCTCATCGACAGACTTACCGTTTTCATCCAAAGTCAACTTCTTCTCAGTAACCATAGGAGTTGCCTTAGAGTTAGAATTTTCCATACCGAATTTCTTGATCAGCTCCTTGATATATTTTTGTTGGTGTATCATAATCCCTTCAGGGGTTTGTTGGATTTGGAGTCCAAGGAAGAACTTGAGTTCTCCCATTATGCTCATCTTGAATTCTGAGGTCATTAAATCTGAAAAATACTTGCATAATTGATTATTAGTTGAACCAAAAATAATATCGTCAATGTATATTTGTACAACTAATAGATCGGAATCCTCAGTTTTTAGGAATAGGGTTTTATCGACAGATCCTCTTTTAAAGCCACTTTCAAGAAGATATTTTGACAATCTGTCGTACCACAATCTCGGAGCTTGTTTCAAACCATACAGAGCTTTATTTAATTTGAAAACATGGTCTTGAAACTTACTATCGATAAATCCTGGGGGTTGTTCAACAAAAACCTCCTCATTCAAATAACCATTAAGAAAAGTCGTCTTAACGTCCATTTGAAAAATTTTAATTCCTTTATGAGCAGCAAACGCTATTAATATTCTAATAGCCTCAAGTCTGGCTACAGGAGCGAAGGTCTCATCATAGTCAATTCCTTCTTGTTGATTATACCCTTGTACAACCAATCTAGCTTTATTTCTAACAATAACTCTTGTATCGTCCAGCTTGTTCCTAAAAACCCATCTTGTACCAATAATAGTACGGTCTTTAGGTCTTGGAACCAAATGCCACACTTTGTTCCGTTCGAACTGTTGAAGCTCTTCTTTCATAGCAACGATCCAATCTGGTTCGGCAAGTGCTTCTTTGATGTTTGTTGGCTCAATGGTTGAAAAAAAGGAGTAGAATGAGCAAAAGTTGTTAAGTCGTCTACGAGTTCGAACGCCTTCATTCAAACTTCCTAGGATGGTTTCCATTGGATGGGAATCCTTATATTTCCATTTCTTTGAAACCGGAGGCACATCTTCATCTGAACTAGTTTCATCATCTTCGAATTATCGGGGTTCAGGCCTTGTTCCCCCTGAATCCAAGCCTGGGGTTATTACAGAATCAGTTATAACATTGGACTTAGTTCGTTGATTTGGAGTTGAAGTTATAGTTTCATCAGTTATAACTTTATTCTCTAAATTCTTAGATTGAGAAGAGGTTTTAGTATCATCAACTAAACTCTCAGTTCTCTTTCCTTTATCATTCGAAGGGCTTCTTTGTTCATCATGTGTGCCCTCAATTTCTTTATCTTCCTCATCCAATTCTGGAAGTTCATCCCTGGATAATCGGAAATCAGGTTCGTTCAAATCTTCTTCCACATCCTGTTCAGCTTTGTCAAACATATTATTCTCATCAAAAACAACATGAACACTTTCTTCGATGCATAAGGTTCTTTTATTGAAAACCTTATATGTTTTACTATGATTAGAATAACCGACAAACACCGCTTCGTCACTTCTGGGATCAAATTTGTTTAATCTATTTTTGCCATTATTATGGACAAAACATTTACTCCCGAAGCAACGTAGATGTGATATGTTATGTTTACATCCCCTAAGAAGCTCATAAGGAGTCTTCTTTAGAATGGGTCTAATCAAAGCTCGATTATGAACATAGCATGCAGTACTAATAGCTTCAGCCCAAAAATTTCGAGGTAGGCCACTACACAATAACATTATACGTGCCATATCCTCCAATGTTCTATTCATACGTTCAACAACACCGTTTTGTTGTGGGGTTCGTGGTGCCGAGAAGTTATGCCCAACACCATTCTCCCTGCAATATTCTATAAAAGCTTGGTTATCAAATTCGGTGCCATGATCCGTACGAATGGAAACTAATTTAGATTTATACTTATTTTGGGCAAGCTTCATTAGAACTGCAAATTCTTCGAAAGTCTCATCTTTTGAATTGAGAAAGATTGGCCAAACAAATCTTGAATAGTCATCAACTAGAACGAAGACATACCTGGATCCACCTCTACTTCTTACCTTCATTGGGCCACAAAGGTCCATATGCACGAGTTCTAGTGGTTCCTTTGTACTTACCATTCTCTTGGGTTTGAATGATGATCTCACATGTTTGCATCGGGCACATGAATCACATAATGTTTCTTGATCGAATTTGATTGAAGGAAGTCCTTCAACCAAGTCCCACTTCTTTAGCTTATTCAATGTAGTTGAATTTATTTGAGCCAATCTTTTGTGCCAAAGGCATGGATCATCAGTCGTTACTTTCATGCATGTGAATGAATTAGTAGGAATATTATTTAGATTAATCATATAAACATTCCTTCTACGGTGTCATTCAAGCACAACACTACTTGTTCCTTCAATTATTATTCGACAAGAATCTGAATGAAAGACAACTTTATTTCCTTTGTCGCATAATTGAGAGATACTCAGTAAATTGTGCTTGAGACCACTAACAAGATAAACATCACTAATAGCATGAGAAGAGGATATTCCAACTTTACCAACACCGATGATTTTACCCTTCTTGTTATCACCAAATGTGACCTTACCTCCATCGAAAGGTTCAATCGAAAGAAATAAATTTACATCTCCAGTCATGTGCCTTGAGCATCCACTATCAAGGTACCATAAGTTATTTTCTTTCATCACAACCTGCAAAATAATTAGATACAGTTTTTAGGTACCCAAGCTAAGTTGGGTCCTTTGACGTTAGTCACTCTAAAAACTAGATCTTTTCTAACACAAACCCTTTTTATAACTTTTCGTTTTGGAGGAAAATGGGTTTGTTTAGGAGCCGTCTTAGGTTTAGTTGTGGGTTCCTTATGTCGTGATCTTTCAGGTTGTTTTGGAAGAGCTTTGGTGTTGAAGGGCTCTTTAGGTTTAGGTGCTTGTTTTGATTTTGTAGCCTTTTTGAAATCAAAACTCATATCGTAGAACCAACGATGATCATTGTTGCGTTCTTCACTTGTACTTTGTTTTGATGGGGTACAATCATTATCCTCGAAAATAGTGTCGGATGCTTTAACAAAGCTGATTCCTTTTCTTAAATCCTAAGCATATTTGACACAATTTTCTTGGATATGTCCAGTATGACCACAGTAATTGAAAATCAAATATTCTGTTAAATTTGTATATTTTCTCCTTCTGAAATCTCGTTTGGAAGGGGTTGATTTGCATTTAGAGTGATCTCTACGACCATACCACTCATGTCCTAATCCCATTTTCATGTTATTATCTGATTGCTCAGTCAGGAAATTTAGGACACGTGTGCTACCTTCCCATTTCTCGTGAACTTTTCTAGCATGTAAGAGTAATTCTTGTAAGGACTCTATTTCTTTGTTGCATTTAGAATGGTCTGACTCTACGACCTTGGGAGGATGAGTCTCTTCATAATTTTCACGAAAGTTCTGGAATCTGTCATTGAGAATCCGTACCATCTCAGTATGCGTTCTTTTAGTATTTAATAGATCGGTTTTAGATTCCTTTAATTGCTGAGTTAGAGATTCGATCTCCTTCTTTTGATCTGAGATCACGACCTCTCTAGCCGTAGCCTTGGTCTCAAGAAGCTCTTTGACTTTCCTCAATTCCAATGTTATAGCTTCACTAGCTATAACTTTGGCTTGAAGATGCTTAATGTTGAGTTTCAGATCTGAGGTTATAGCTTCATTAGCTATAACTTTAGACTCAAGAGCCTTCTTCTCGGCATTTGTCATATCTAAAGTTGTAGCTATATTAGCTGTAACTTTAGATTTGAGCTTTTTGACCTTTGGTTTAAGGAGATGATTCTCTTCAGCAATATCGAGAATTTGTTCTTTCAAGTCTCTCAATTCCATTTCTTGTTCGTGACACTTGTCAAGAGATTGCTCAAAATATTCAATTAAAGCATTCTTAGGCAATTTCTTAACACTTTTCTTAAGTTCAAGATAACTTACCTCTTCTTCTTCTTCTTCTGAATCGGAATCTCCTAGGAAGCAGCAGTAGGAGTCCATGCTATCTTTATCATTGTCTGAGAAGAGGTCAAGACTGACGTTGCTTAGACATAGGTTAGCAACTTCTTCTTCTTCTGATGCTTTGTCGTCCTCAGGGTCGAGATCTCCCCAGCATGATGCCATCATCACTTGCTTGAATTCCTTCTTGGTCTTCTCAGGTTTTGCTTTGTCTTTAATTTTCTCCCATGTGGGACAATCCTTAATCATATGACCGGATTCTCCACACTTGAAGCATCCTCTATTAGCAAACGTATTCTTTGACTCAGACGTTTTCTTATTAGAGAACTTATTGTTATTGTTGTTAAACGATTTTGCTTGTTTATTTCTGAAGATGCGTTTGTTGAATCGTTTAGCAAATAACACTGTCTCGTCCTCTATTTCAACATCTTCTTCTTCCTTGGCAGAAGCTTGTAAAGCCATGCTTTTAGTGCTACTGGCCTCGGCCTCATCGTCTTCCAAGACGAGTTCATGAGCCATGAGAGCACCAATAAGTTCAGCATAAGGAAGAGACGTAAGATCTCTTACTTCTTCCATGACCGTGACCTTGGGACGCCATTTCTTGGTTAGACTCCTAAGTACTTTTCTAGCAATATCCTCGGAGTTAAAAGTTTTACCAAGATTTTTGAGCTCATTGACTATAGTAGAAAATCGTGCTGACATGCTATCAAGTGATTCATTCCTTTCCATTCTAAAAAGTTTATATTTTTGAATCAGCAAGTCAATGCGATATTTCCTTACAACCGACGTTCCTTCATAGGCCAATTCAAGACCATCCTATATTTCCTTGGCCGAAGTGCAAGAAGAAAAACGATCAAATTCAGTCGATGTCATGCCGTTTTGTAACAGGCTTATCGCTTTCGAGTTTTTCTCAGCCTTCTTGTAATCAGCCCAACATAGTCTTCTTCCTTTTTCTCATAGGTAGTGCCTTCCGAAGATGCGACCAAAATTTTATGTGGTCCGTTCTTTATAATCGTCAAGCACTCCCAATCATGTCCTTTTATGTAGTGTGTCATCATGTTTTTCCAAAGTCCATAATTCTTCCCATCAAAGACGGGACACTTAAGATACTTGGAATCCATTTCACACGTGTAAGGCAGCGGAATGAAAATAAAATAAAAAGATAAAAAGATAGACGGATCTAGCCTCTTTACGGTTAGGCAATCAAGAGCACGAGGTTCTAATACCAATTGAAGAGTCTATCACACCCGAAATACTTGGGGGGTGGGGGGGGGGGGGTGAATTGAGTATTTAAAAATTATGCCTACTTTTTATTTTATATCAAGGTAATTAATTACTTAAAGTTTATTGATTAAACTTTAACTAATCAACTAAATGATTATGAACGTAATGAAATGACTAAAATGAAAACTGCAAGGACACACGATATTTGAAGTGGTTCAGCTTCACACGTCGAAGCCTACGTCCACTATTCTCGATTAATAATTTTAGTACCTTACTCCGGATTACAAAATTATCAACCCAACTCGTATAGTTAACTCTAACTATAACTCAATTTGAGTATCACTAGATATTCGATTTTGACTATCTTAAGTTACTAAGGAAGCACTTGATTGTTCTTCTAGGTGTTCACACAACTGAACGAGTAAGAAACAATATGAAGTACTATTATCTTATGACGTAACCTTAAGAAAGATAAGCAAATTAAAGAGCACGACTTTTCGTAATATTTCCAAAAGCAAAACAATAAATAATTAAAAATTAAACTCAAATATGTTTTCAAAGATTGTTGTATTTCGAAAAGCTAGTTTTGAATAAGGAATGATCAAGTGTATTCATAGTAGAAGAGAGAACTAGGGTTTGCATGAAACCCTAGGATGCCGTAAAATAGGCGGCAAGATTTTCAAGAGATAATTCCTTATCTCTTTCCTAATTTAATTCAAGATATTATAGTTTAGGTAAATAAGATAAAAGTGAATCTTATTTGTTTTCTAAAACTATACCTTTAAGATATTTAGATAAGTAAACAAATCAAATCATATATTATTAAGATAGGAAAATATCTTACTTAAATATAAGCTAGATTTGATTAGATAGGTTACTTATACACAACAACTCACACGCCCCAACGGTTTACAGCCCACGGCCGAAACCCTAGGCCCGTGCTCATCTTGGATAAACATCTCTCTTCTTGGATTAGGGTTAGGTTAAATAAACTAGCAAACCCTAGGTAGCATGACGACCCATAAGTCGTTTTACGAACCAATAGAGATATGCAAGTTATCCATTATAACAACCCATATATAAACTCTACTATAGATACAAATGATTTCGAAATATGTTTAAAGAATTTAAACCTTTGAAAAATGATTTTAAAACTATTAAAATCATGCTATTAAAATGCTACCTAAAGTTATAGTAGAAACAGCTATAACTTTAACTTTGGTGAGTAAAGTTATAGGTGAAATAGCTATAACTTTAAGTTTGTTGAGTAAGGTTATAAGTGAAATGGCTATAACTTTACCTTCCCAATATTTTTATCTTAAGATACCGTCATTAGATGAAGACCTATACTAACTAATATTCCTGGAGATCTTCAGTGATAGGATCTTCTTTTTATCTTGACCAAAAGCTCTTCATCTTGAGCTTTGTTAAAGACTTGATCTAGCCTTTTGCTTGAGTGATCATCATACTTGAAACTTGTTACAGTTACTATAACGCTTTAAGAATCTTCAATGTTATAGCTCAAGCTGCTATAACATTACTTGAATGATGCCTCACAAATCTTCAATGTTATAACTAAGAATGCTATAACATTACTTGCTAAACTTGTAATCCTAAGTTAATCTAACAAAGACTAAAGAAACGATTACGAGCAAGAGTTTATATAAAACGAGGCACACACTTGTCATTATCAAAACTTAATCATATATCTATATGGTTCAACAAATACCTACGAGAGTAGTAACTGGCTGGTGGATGTGTATAGACTACATACAGCTGAATGTCGCCACCAAGAAAGATCACTTTCCCCTTCCTTTTATTGATCAGATGGTAGAAAGGTTAGCTTCTCATAAGTTTTTCTGCTATTTGGATGGGTACTCAGGGTTCTTTTAGATCCCTATTCACTCAAATGATCAAGCTAAGACGACTTTTATTTGTCCTCAGGGCGTTTTTGCTTTTCGCAGGATGCCTTTTGGTTTATGTAATGCCCCTACTACCTTTCAAAGGTGCATGATGGGAATATTTTTAGAGTACATTGAGTCTATTATGGAAGTTTTCATGGATGATTTCAGTGTTTATGGAAGTGATTTTTCTAACTGTCTGTCTAACCTTGATAAAGTGTTGTAGCGCTACATTGAGGTTAATCTTATGCTTAACTGGGAGAAGTGCCATTTCATGGTCAACGAGGGAGTTGTCTTAGGGCCCTTAGTTTCAGACAGGGGAATAGAAGTTGACAAAGTGTGGACATGGGCCACGTCTCGGTCTGTGGATTTGGGCCACAAGCCAATCTGCGGTGACGGGCCACCTGCACGCCAAGCCAATCTGTGGACGTACATTGGTCTCTTGAAAGCCACGCTCGGCGGCGTAAAAATGATTTCGACCGGATCGCTTTAGATCGGTCGGTTTCGTCTCGGTAAGGGTCTCGAAACGATTAGAGATGTTCGGAGTCGCCACCAAGCATTTGTGGGATACTTGGAACCCGTTCGAATCCACTTTATACCTAGGTCAACCAAGGCAAAAAGCGGTGTTTGACATAGGTACTAAAGATAAGGACTCGTCCCCCTTTTAGCATTTTATGCCTAAAATGAATCTCGTACGCCCTGGATAAGGTCGTTCACTATCCAAAGGTTCTGAGTAAGGGGTGAGGGTACGTATTGGGAAGCCCTTTAATCGGACACCCAATCCCGCCTGCGTTAGCAGCCTCTACTGCTCGATCGTGGTTGTTTAAGTGCAAAAGTTGATAGAACGGTTAAAATGCATGAATGCACATCCAAAAGTCTTAACCTAACATGAGAGCTTTCTAAGTCGGTTTGTTAATCCAAATATCAAGCATAAGATGTCAAGTTGGATTTATGGTTGATTTGCATGTGACAACGGAAATTAAACATCCATAAACCAAATTCGGGGTATGATGCTTAACACGATCCATTTATTGAAAAAGGGTGTCAAATGACAAAGTGTAAAAACGTAAGCTTGTCAATCTGATCTGTCATGTGTTCGGATTAATCGTAATCGGGATCGTCCTAGAAAAGTGCCAAAAACGAGGCAGAACAGTGCCAGGCAGCCCCATTGGGGCACGAGCCTGTTTGCGAGATAAAGGGCTCTGCCTTGGTTTCAAAGTATGAAAACAGGCAGCCACTTAGGGCGCGAACCATGAGGTGACCTAAGGGGGTATCTCCTGGTTCTTGAAAAGGTTATTTAAAACCGTATTTGTGACTAAATAATTTGCAAATGTTGTTTGCATGACTCGGAATAATTACTATTATGTTAGTAATACTCATTGTCGGATTTGCAAGTTTGAAAAGCATAATAAGATGGTAAAAGGAAAATGTTTGATTTGAACTAATTATGTTAAGTTCAATTATTTGTAATTAGTCAAGTTTGTCATCGTACTCGGATTAAACCGACATGGTATAAAGAACCAAGGATGATTATGAATTATGACTAATATGTTTACAAATGTAAGCAAATGAGAAAAATGGTAAATAAAATAAAAGGGTGTTAAAATACCCATTAAAATGTAATTAACCAATTATATCATCGAGTCACGGAATAAACCGTCATGGTATAAAGAACCAAGGATGATTTTTATAATGGCCAAAGTATGTATCATAAAAACGAAATAAAATGGTAAATAAAAGAAAAGGATTTCTTTTCAAAATGTAATTAACCAATTAATATCACCGAGTCACGGATTAAACCGTCATGGTATATGGAACCAATGGTGATTATGATTTATGGTTAAAAAGTTTGTCATAAAAATGGTTTGAAACATTCGAAATGGTAAAAACCGTAAAAGGAAAGAAGTAAAAATGAAAGAAAGTGTTGAAGGAAAGACGAACTCAAACACGTTTGAGTCTGACCTGGGCACCCCATTGAGGCGCGAGCCACGTTGCACATTAAGGGGCTTCTGCCTCAGGCCAAAACTCGGTTTTGGCTCGTCTAACCTATATTTGAATCGTGTTATGCATTGTTCATGCTTATAGACTCATAAAAACAGTAAATACATGAAATAAATTGAGTTGTTTACACCCTCAAACTCACGTGTATAATGTTTGCGACATAGACGACTTTAGAGACAAGTGTTCTCGTAGCGACTACTCACGATCAAGAAGTTTAAAAAGAGTGCCTTAAAAAGGGATTTTGTTTTGGAAATGAGTTGAAAATATGTTAATTAAAACATGTTGATTAATGTTGAGTTGGTCTAATGGGTCGGTCGAATGCACGGCGACGGTACCAAACAATATGTGTAAGGCTTGTGTTTACGATCGGTAGGTCGTAAACACGTGTCGATTTTGTGACTTAGGAAGTCGAGTATAGAAGTTTAAGGGAGAAGGAGGGGGCGGACGCTCGCATGAAGATTATGGTGTATGATGGTGGGTATTTATAGAGAAATGTGGGATGGTAGGTCGGTTGATTTTGCTTGGAGGCTAAGGAGACACCCCATTGAGGCGCGAGCCACCCCGTGACTCAATGGGGCGTGTTGTCCCTTTCAATTTCGACGTGGCCTATTCTCCATCCATTATTGATTTGTGGTAGTCAAATAGGATGTCGTGTAACAATATGGGCATATAATAAGATAATTTTAGGTGTTACTTGAGGTTGGTGTTTTGTGTGCTTGACTCGAGTTTGACCCGTGTGAGTCGGGATTTGAATTTCGAGTCGGTTTTTGGCTCCGTGTCGGTTTTGACTCTAATTAGGGTCATTTTAATGGAAATTACATGATGAAAACATTCATGGCATTATTTTCGACATTCGAGATTTGGTTTGACTCGGTTTGACTCAGGTTGACTCGAGTTGCGGGTTTCTGAGTCGGTTTTGGATCCGAAGACAGTTTTGACTCTAGTTAGAGTCATTTTAATGGAAATGACATGATGAAAACATTCATGGCATTATTTTTGATATTCGAGATTATGGTTGACTCGGGTTGACTCAGGTTGACTCGAGTTGCGGGTTTCTGAGTCGGTTTTGGGTCCGAAGACGATTTTAACTCTAAATATTGTTATTTGAATGCAAATGGAGTTAGAAAACTTTTGAAATCATTTTTCATATTCCAGTAGTGCATTAAACCGTCTCATTTATAGCCAATCCACGCATGCATATCAAAAACACGATATAGTCCGATCATCATCGGGTGGTTTTTGGGAGGTGCAGATACTGGGTATCTACACAAAGCAAAAGTGGAAGTGATTTAGCAATTACCTCCTCCTGTTAACGTTAAAGGAGTGAGGAGTTTTCTGGGTCACGCCGGCTTTTATCGCCGGTTTATCAAGGATTTTTCAAAAATTGCTAAACCACTTACACAACTGCTACTTAAGGATGCCTCTTTTGTATTTACTGATGAGTGTCTTTCTGCTTTTAACAGGTTAAAGCAGGCTTTGGTATCTGCGCCGATCATACCGCCTCCCGACTGGGATTTGCCGTTTGAGATAATGTGTGATGCTAGTGACTATACATTAGGGGCGGTTCTAGGCCAAAGGAAAGACAAAGCTTTAAATGCAATTTACTATGCTAGCCGAACTCTGGATGAGGCTCAAGTGAAGTACACCACTACTAAGAAAGGGCTGCTAGCTGTGGTTTATGCCTTAGAGAAATTTCGTTCTTATTTGATTGGGTCAGAAGTTACTGTTATTACTGACCACGCAGCGCTGAGGAATCTTCTGGCTAAGAACGAAGCTAAACCACGGCTATTGAGATGGATACTCCTTCTTCGGGAGTTTGATTTGCAGATAAAAGATAAGAAAGGAGCTGAGAACGTTGTAGCTAATCATCTATCAAGACTGTCACAGCAAGAGGGAGGAGATTCTTTACCTATTGGTGACTCTTTTCTTGATGATTCTTTGTTTGCTATTTTGTCCTCTATTGTTAACCAAGATCCTTGGTATGCAGATCTAGCTAACTACGTTGTCAGTGGCACGCTGCTGCCTGACCATTCTCATCAGCAGAGGAAGCGTTTTCTGTATAACGCTAAGCAGTACTGCTGGGATGATCCTTATTTGTTTAAGAAATGTGCAGACGGTCTCTACATATGGTGTATTCCGCAGTGGGAGACCAAAGTAACCCTGGAAGGCTGTCACTCATCCTCTTATGGTGATCACCACGGTCCATCACGTATCATGGCTAAGGTACTTCAGTCTGGTTTTTAATGGCCTACTTTGTTTGTTGATGCTAAGGCTTTTGTTTCAGCTTGTGATGCCTGCCAACGATCAGGGAATATTTCAAAGTGACATGAGATGCCACAAAATGGTATCTTGTAGGTTGAGGTTTTTGATGTCTGGGCATTGATTTCGAAGGACCGTTCCCATCTACTAAAGGTAACAAGCATATTTTAGTAGCTGTTGATTATGTGTCTAAGTGGGTGGAGGCAATTGCTTCACCCCATTGTGATGCCAAGACCATGATTAAGATGTTTAAAAAGATCATATTTCCTCGATTTAGTGTCCCTAGGGTCGTCATTAGTGATGGGGGAATGCACTTCAAAGAAAAGAAACTAACTTCCATTCTATCTAAAGTTGGCGTTCAACACCGGCGTGGTTTGGGTTATCATCCCCAAACTAGTGGTCAGGTTGAGGTCTCTAATCGCGAGATTAAAGAGATCTTATCTAAAGAAGTTTCTAAATCACGGAAGGACTGGAGTCTTAAATTAGAAGACACATTATGGGCTTACAGAACTGCCTTTAAGACACCGATTGTTGCATCACCTTATCGGTTATTTTATGGGAAATCATGTCATTTACCTGTTGAATTGGAATGTAAAGCTTGCTGGGCAATTCGTGAACTTAACTTTGATCCTAAGTTGTGTGGTCAGAACCGTCTTTTGCAGGTAGATGAACTGGAGGAGTTTAGGCTCAACGCCTATGATAGCTCATGTATCTGCAAGGAGAAGACGAAGAGATGGCGTGACAAAATAATTTTACCTCGTGAATTTCACGTCGGGCAGAAGGTGTTGCTGTTTAATGCCCGACTGCGATTATTTCCTGGCAAGCTGAAGTCCAGGTGGAGTGGACCTTATACGGTGACAGCTGTCACTAAATTTGGGTCTGTTGAGCTAGAAGGTCCCGAAGGAAATAGGTTCAAGGTGAATGGGCAATATGTGAAGTATTATCACGAAGCAAATGAAGCAGGCAATCGTGTTGAAGTCTTGTACTTCAACGAGCTTGATGCGCCAGTTAATTTAAGCCAGAAAGGTCGTGCGGGACCTCTTAAACCTGCGCTTTCCGGGAGGCAACCCGGACTGTTTTGTTGTACTTTTGTTAAACTCATTTTCTTTTCCTTTATCTGTGTGTTGAACTTTAAACGCCGAACTATGCGTCCCTCGTATTTTTCCATACTTCTTATACGCGTTTTGTAGGTGAAGCAGCTCGATCGAGTAGTTTTTCTACTCGATCGAGTGATTTTGCTAAGATTTCCACTCGATCGAGCAACTGCTATCTTCGATCGAAATGCTGCAAAACCCTTTTCTCTCGATCGAGTAACTTCTCCTCTCGATCGAGGGCTTTTGGCGCCAAATCCTCTCGATCGACCTGTTCTGAGTCATTCGATCGAGCAGTCCCGTGTTCCAGCAGCTATTTTCCGTCCAGTGAGCTGCTGTATGGCTACCTATGACTTCCCATGTTCATGGTCGGTTTGGAGAGGTCCCTCTTCATGACGTCTTGTAAGTTTTCCGACTCTCGCTATCCTTTTCTCCTTAGTTGGCATTTCTTTCCCTATTTTTGGTACAATGAGGACATTGTACGGTTTGGTTTGGGGAGGTATGCATCCATATCTGTGTCTGCATGTTTTCTTGCATTTTCGTTTGCACGTTATTCATTTTCGCATGCGTCGTTGTTTTTAATTCAAAATAATCACATAAAATTCGAAAAAAAATTCACATTTATTTTGAGTCGGAACGTTTGAACTTTGACGCTGCATCAAGTCTTTACCCATGCCTTGCATATTCTTGACATAATGTTGGCATGATAATGTGTATGATCTACGAGTTTTTTTTTCTCGCTTAGCTGAACGAATAGACTTGACTCACGTATCGGCAAGCTACATTACATTCTGAGGTTAGAGCTTTATAAACTGGTGACATTCATGACCGGTTTCATGTAGAATGTGAGTAGTACTCTCTATGAGGCATGTAACATCAATTTGCATAAGCATGAATTTAGTCTTCTTAATACCTGTATGCATTCGGTCTGTGGATGGTGACACATGTTAGGAGAGGCAATTCCCTTTATTTCATTCTACCCATGAGCCTCACATAGCCAAATTGCGTTTTTGTCCTATTAGCTACAATCTACAATTTTGCCTACCTTAGCCAAGCTAGTGATGAGTAGTTGTTTGGGAAGTTTTATTGCGGTTTGGTTATATATCTGATTTCAGAAGTCGGTAGAAGAATTGAAGGGAATGAAAAGGAAAATGCAGTGAAAAGAAATTGATGTGAAAAAGAGAAAAAAAAAAAGAAAAACGATAGAAAAAGAAATATGAAAAAGAAAGAGAAAAAAATCATATGCGGAAAAATGAAATTTTGTATAGATGATTTTTACTCCCATGTTTTATTTGTATTTTATGGGGAGTTGACAAGTTTATGGTGTATTGTGAGTTGAGTGCATCCAGTTTGCACTGTTTTGTATTGATATATATTGAGTATGAAGTTGGGATGTAGTTTCAAAATTTGGATCCGTAGTTGCTAGCCTGGCTATTAACTCCACATTTCCAAATTCATTTTAGCCTCTTCTTACCCATTGCCTCACTTACCCAAATGTAAGTCCTCAGCATGTATCTTGGTAATTAGTTTGGTTGGAATGCATATGTACGGTTGTAGAGACTTTATTCATGTTAAACTCCATGCATGTTCTTATAGGTCGAGTTAGGTGAGTGTCCTTACTTCTTTCTATCTTTCACTTATATACACACCTTGTGCTTAAATTGGAGTGATGAGCGACCCATGAGAGTCCGATATCTTTGAGTCTTGCAAGGTCGACGTTTCAGTAAGTTTGAGACATTGATTTAATTCGTTTGCACTTATCACTTGCCACTTTGTTAGTTGTTGCATTAAACTGGTTTTGGTGGATAATTTATAGCTAATGCGTTGGTCCCGTTCCACTATTTGTTCTGAGTTGCATTCATAGTTTGCTTGGGGATAAGCAAAGGTTTGGTTTGGGGAGATTTGATGCGTGTATTTTATATAAGGTTTTTACCTCATTTTTACACGTATTTTCGTACTATTTATGTAGCATCGAGCTACAAATATCCCCGAATAGTCTACTTTGGTTTGTCTTGTGTAAATTGCAGGCACGGACCGAAAAGAAGATAAATCGAGCCTAAACTTGTCTCATTTGCATGCATTTGTGGAGAATAAGGAATTGGAGCCTGTAATCTATCACTTTGAAGACGCGTGAGCTGATTTCGGAAGTTGTCAAAGTGCCTTACGTGCTAATATAGCTTGATCGACCACTTTTCAGTCGATCGAATGCTTTATCCTTGAAGTTTCACTCGATCGAGTTGTTTTCATACTCGATCGAGAAGGTTAATATAAGAAGTCCTCGATCGAACGGTTTTTCCATTCGATCGAGAGGAGTTGCTGCTTAGTTCCTCGATCGAGTGGTTTAATTATACTCGATCGAGAGGTTTTTATCCTGTATGTGTTTTTGCCTTATTCCGTATTGGCTTTGTAATTAGGCTTGGTAATTAGGTTAAGTAGTAGGATTTTCGTCTACTTAATCACTGAGTAGACTACGTTACTCCATTTCTCCTCTCACCTCTCTACTCTCTTCTACCCTTACTCTAGACTACTACTTGGAATTGAATCTTGTAATTGGTACATTACTCTCTTTTATTTTCTAAATCGTAATCTATTTTATTGCTCTTTATTCCTTCTTTCCCTTATTGCTCTTTGTTATTGCTCTTGTTTAATCTCTCCTATTGCATTATTATGATGATTAATTTCTATTATTTATGTATGATTGTTGTTAATTCGATGATAATGCGTAGCTAATTCTATCTCGCTAAGACTTAGGGAATCCATGATTATGAAGGAATTGTAAATCGATATACTAGGTTTAATGCTTGTATAGTTTATGTTGTTAATCGCTACATTTAATTGTTTCTGTCTAATTGAGTCGGCGCAATTAGTCATTTAATCGCAGTAAACCTTGACCTAGACCGGAAGGTTGGAAAGGGTGAGACTTGTAGCGAACATTAGGGCACGTAGTGAGGGCGGAAGCTAAGCTATTTGTGCTTTAGGGCGAATTGAGACCGGAAGGAGATATTCACTGCCCCATAGACCATACTTGCATTGACCTGAGACCTAGATTGCTTGACTGAATGATCATGTTGAACCGACTGTCTTAGCTAATTTCTCTCTATTTGCTTAATCCTTATTTTCTTACCTTTTCTCTCTTCCTTAATCTCTTAGTTTAGAATAAACAAATTCAAACCCCCAGAAATTGGTTACCGTGACGGACTTAGTTAAGGCTGACATTTTCCCATCTCCCTGTGGAGATCAACCCTACTTACTGATAGCTTCTGATAGTGTATCTAGGTTTATTTTTGGTACCTGACGACGGTATCACCTGCGATCGTGTTGTGAGCCTGTGGTCAGGAGTACTCGGGTCATCCACCTTGCGGGGAAGGATTCTGGGCTTGGCTGCAGTCATGTTCGAGGCTCAACGAGGATGTTGTGTTCTTTAAGTGGGAGAGTTTGTAACACCCCAAGAGTTTGAGAGGAAAAGTTGTCCACATCGGGAAAATAAAGAGTTTGTGATATGTTTATAAAGGATTTCACCCACCACTAAGTAACAACGCCTTGTACTTTTGGTCTTAAGTGAGGACAAATATGGGCCCAAAAGTACACATCCTATCTTATTAGGGGGGTTGTGTTACGACGGTGGCAGGTCGGGTTGTTATAATTTCAATAAATATACTGGAAAGTATGCTCAATTTAAAGCATTTTTCGCAATAAAGGTAATGATTTACATTTTAGAATTTTTATCAAAAATTTTTTTTATATAAATTTAAAATAAATACCCGTAATTTTTATTTGTAATTTTGTAATACATTTATTAAAATCCAGTTAATACTTTGTTGAGCTTTATGTACCATTTATTATATTTATATTTAATATCCAACTGTAATTAATACTTGTATTTAATGCTGAATTGACACATGGCACATCAACAACGCTTCAACCCAGTTTTATATATGTACTAAGTAGTATCACGCGCTTTGCACGGCCTGTTTGAAAATTTTATTATTATAATTGAAGAAAAATAATATAATTCATATATAACATTTAATATCTTTACTTATAAAAAAAATTAACTTTCTCAACTCTTTTTTTCTTAGGTTTAACTTCAATGTTTTAAAATAAAATTTATATAGTTTTAATCAATATATATAACTAAAGGAGGCTTTTTTTTCTAATTATACTATCAGAATTAGAATTAGGAGATAATTAATTGCTTACAATTTTTCCATTATAATTAGGAATATAATTTTCCTATTAGAAATGAGAATTAATTAATTAATTTACAATTTTTCTATTAGGAATAGGAAATAAATTAACAATTTATTAAGGCTTTTTTTCCTAATTATACTATTCGAATTAGGAGATAATAACTATTTAAAATTTTTCTATTATAATTAGGAGTATGATTTTCCTATTAGAAATGAGAATTAATTAATTATTTTACAATTTTATTATTAGAAGCAGGAAATAAATTAATTATCTACAATTTATTAATATTAAAAAATTATTCATTAGTATTTGTTCACTTTGTTATTAAATTAGAAGGAAAACAAACCTTTGATATATTTATAATATCAATTTTATAACAACTTCCGATTAAGAAAATGAGGTATTATGAGGCTAAAAGGCCTTACGCTGAACTGGGTTGTGACAAATGTGCAGGCATAATACGTACTACATGGAATTTACTCATATAAAGAGTAAAATGAAAGCTGAAATATGCCCCCTACGTCTTTTGTTATTGCTAATGTCATATTTAATTATACATAATACGAAGTTTATTTTTCAAATGTCATAAGTATTTCTCTTACTAATTTTAAAGTTAGTTCCCTCACAATACACTTCAACTTTATATTGATAATTTATCATATTATGACAAATGAGTAAATTGTTTTGAAAAACGTTATTGTGCGATTGTTTTACAATTTAAAGTAAAAATGGTACCACGAGTAATAGAATAGATTTTAATGTGGCTTGAAGGTAAATCAGATACATTAAAAAAATTCATGAAAAACACATAAAAAGGTAAGAGTAATTTTTATCTAACATAGTGAAGACCCTCTCTCTCAAGCTTTTCTTCTGACAAATTTACATGCATAAAAACTGTATTATTCAATTATATGGAGCAAACTAATTATTTTTGATGCTATAATTTTTTTTTTTTGTGTAAATTGAGCACATCATCACTATAATTTAGGTAGAGATATGAATTGGGGAAGGGTGAGACATATGCGTCATGCGTAATATGATGCTTTAACCACCTTTAGGCAAAAATAGAAAAAAAATGAAAAAAATTTAAAACTAAAAGGGGGTAACGTACTTGCCAACTCTTCTTTAGTTCTCTACCGCATTAATATTCTCATAAAGTTTATGACATTTATTTTATATTAATAAAAAATGATTATATTGCTTCGTGCAATTTGTGATTTATAACTTTTAGCTAACTTATTTGAACTTGCTTAAATTTATATATTTTAAGTGAAGAATATTAATTATAAATATGATAAAGATAAAGTTTGATCTTTAATTTCCTCAGAGATAAAAAAAATTCAATTTTTATTTTCTTATAATATACTAATGAAATGTCATATTGTAAACCGGGAAATTACACCAAAATCTACTATTTTAATATGTTGATGATCAACACTCAGATAGCACATTTGTTATTTAAATAGTGTAAAAACTCTCAAAATGCTACAAAAAAATGTTCAATCTGTCGTTATTAAACAAAACCTAAGTTTCTGCATTTTTTTTCTCATGTTCAACTTAATATTTACGGGATGTAAAAATGATGAAGTTCAGAAAGTAGCGGTTAGTTTTCTGTTAGTTAGATGGACTTTTCAAGAGAGAGATGAAAGCTTTGCATTTTAGACTTTTTTATGTGTGAACCGAAGGGATTAAGTAGTGGGATAAAGGTTGTTTTGAGTGGGAATGAGGTTGATTGCGACGAGTTGGTTGAATAAAGTTTTTCCTTACTAGATCTAGAAAGGGGATAATAATTATGAGATAATAAAATTTGAAGAAAAAAGGACAATAAAAATGAGATGGAGGTAGTAAGATTTATTTATGCAAAATGAAATAAATAGCAAAGTTCGTGTATATATATATATATATATATATATATATATATATATATATATATATATATATATATATATATATATATATATAATAGTCAAACTTATTCAGTTTACAAACATAATACCCAAACACTTTGTTTGAGTATCTGGAATGGAGGTAGGGAAGGGGACGAGAAAAAGACTAGGAAGGGAAAGAGAGAGAGAGAGAGAGAGAGAGAGAGAGAGAGAGAGAGAGAGAGAGAGAGAGAGAGAGAGAGAGAGAGAGAGAGAGAGAGAGAGAGAGAGAGAGATAAGAGGGAAGATTGCATCTTAAACTTTTCTTTGTTAAAGGAGAAATAAATTGTCTTCAATAAGGGAGACGGGGATCCATATCATCTAGAGTAAAGATTGGTGTTTCATGGAGGTGAATGTGATTTATGACTTCTTAGATGTAAAACGTGGCAGAAAGGTAGTGATAGTGGTAGTGGATTGGAGGTTGTTTAAAGTAGTAAGAACTAATGATAGTGGCTGATGTTTTATTTTGCGGGTAAATTAGTGGGGTGGAGGGAGGATACATTTGTGGAGGGTGATGAGTTTAATGAGGATAGTGATAATAAATAAGGTTATTTATCAGCAAAATATCGCTTGCATTAAAACATATAGGTAACATGAATAATAATAACAAGAAACCTCAAAATATCATACTGATAAACTTAATCTTGACCCCATCAATCCAAATTAAAGTAAAATTTTAATTCTAACAACATTGTCGAGAGCAAGAGTTAGTTTCCATTGGATTGTGGATTTTTCTAGAAGCAGGGGTTTAGTTTTTCACTTGGTTGGATAAATTTGAAAGAAAGTTTCGAATACAAGGATCGATCTTTCAAGGGATGAGATTGTTTTCGATCATGTGTGTAAATAGGGGAAGAAAAATAGGAGTCTGCGTGAAGGATTTTGTTTCAAATGAGAAGATGGAGGGTAAGACTATTGTTATAAAGGGGGTGTCATAAGCAGCCCCAGCCATGTAGTATTGCGTTGGAATTTGGTTCATATTCAAAGGTACATCTATAGTTTGACCGAGAGATATAACATTTAACTACCTGTAAATATTTTTACGTAACTACCATTTGACCCAACAATGATTAAATTATGGTTGTTATTTTATAGAAGGAGATTTGTTACATCATTGAGTTAATTATGCAAAGTAGATATTATTGTTGTCCTTGACCAATTGAAAAACAAACAGGTATTAATGAACAAAATCTAAAAACTCTCAGTCCCAAGTATCATACATATAAACTTCATCTTGGTTTATTTTCCTAAAAAAACAACATTGTCGAGAGCAAGGGTTAGTTTCCATTGGATGGTAATTTTTCTAGAAGTAGGGGTTTAGTTTTTCACTTGGTTGGATAAATTTGAGATAAGTTTCGGATACAAGGATCAATCTTTCAAGGGATGAGATTGTTTTATATCATGTTTGTGAATAGGGAAGAAAAATAGGGGCATGCGTAAAAGATTTTGTTTCAAATGAGAATATGGGGGCCAAGACTATTATTATATATACATATATATGTGTATATATATATATATATATATATATATATATATATATATAGGGGCGGGTTCAGGTACGAACTGCCTTAACGTACGAACCGTACGAACTAGCTTATTTTGACTTTTTTTTTTTTTTCAGATACACTTTATTTTTTTACTACATACACTCCTTATTAGATACATTTTATTACATATGTAAATACAAATTTTTCAACACTAAAATTATAGATGCACTTTTATACTTTTTTAAACTAAAATTTTTACGGATACATTTTATATTTTTTGCGGATACACATGATATTAACACCAGATACACATTTTAATATTTCTGGATACACAAGTTTATACTTCCAGATACGCATCATATTAATACCAGATACACAAGGTTCTACTGTTGGATACACATGTATCTTGTATTAATACCGTGTGTATCTAGGGTGGTATTTTGTGTATCCACCTTTCTACCATACTACCACAGCCTACCACCACCTACCGCCACCAACCCCCACCGCTATCAGCACTGCCCCCACCACCACCACCATCCCCACCACCAGATACACATGTATCCAAAAGCATTGACTTGTGTATCTACAATACTAATAAGTGTATCCAGCCCTCTGACAACCACCACCACCCACCACTGGCCACCACCACACCACTGGCCATCGGCCACCACCATACCACCGCACACCACCCACGCTTGCAGCCTACTGAAGCCAGCATCACCATCAACCACTTTTTGTGTACCTCCATACATCTATCATGACTCCAGGTACACACATCCATTTGTGTACCTCACCATACTCGCTTACGTATCTGGACTAGTTATTTGTGTATCCACCATCTCTACCACTCCGACCACCACCAAAGTCTTCACACCCACTGCCACCACAAAAGTCTTCACACCCACTGCCACCACTAAAGCAGAAGCCATACCCGACCACCAAGACCAACACTAACAGAATCAGAAACCTCGAAATCCGCATGCTTGAAACACACCCAATTCCAGAAATATTAAAACAATATTTTCATACAAATGTAGTGATCTAAGGAATAGATCAATTAAAAATGAATAAGAATTACAAAAAAAAAATGATTGAATTAATGAATTGTGGTAGAATTTCGAGGCAAATAAATCACTCATTTCCTCTTTAAATTCGACATTTGTATTATAGATCGACGACATTAAAAGGCACGACGAAGTTATCGGGAATTTGAGAGCCGAAATTAGGTAAGGCTCGGTTTTTTTCCGTTTCAGAATTCGATCTAAATGTTAGATCTACCAAAAAGGAAGTAAAATTTCAAAATTTATGTATTAAATTTTGTTTGTAATCGGTAGATCTATTCAAATTAACAAGAAATTTCAAAAAAAAAATTATGGAAACGCATTTTTAGTGAGATTTCGAATTAAACTATGATAGTGAGATTAAAGACGGCGAGATGGCGCTGGATTGACTCGCCGGAAAAGTAATGAAGCCCGGAGCTCCGGCACCGTGCGAAGGTGAGCCACGAGAGAAGAAAAAATAAAGGAGATGAGGAAAAGCATCAACGAGAAATGTAGCAAGGAGACGAGGAGAAGCCTTCGCTGGGCGCCGTTGATCGACCTTGTTGTCGGTGGTTCGCCGGCGGCGACAACAGCTGTAGTCGGTGATGATAGAGGATGGAGAGGAGTGATGAAGATAGAGTTTGGGTTTGTGGGAATAGAGTGGAGTGATATGAGAATGAGATGGCATTATTGAATTTATGCGAGTGATGGGGAAGGGAGGTAGTTCTGGACCGTTGATTTCTTCAATCCAATGGTTCCCTATTCAGTTCGTACGGTTCGTAACTTAATTTAGTTCGTACGGGGGGGGGGGGAGGGGGGGTCATAAGCAGCCTTAACCATGTAGTATTATGTCGGAATTTGGTTCACATTCAAACGTACTTTTATAGTTTGACCAGGATACATAACACATTCTAACTACCTCTAAATGTTATTGCATAATTATAATTTGATCCAGCAATGATTAAATTATGGTTGTATTCGAAAGAAGGAATTTGTTGCATCATTGAGTTAATTATGCAGAGTAGATATTATTGTTTTCCTTGACCAATTGAAAAACAAACAGGTATTAATGAACAAAGTCTAAAAACTATCAGTCCAAGTATCATATATATAAACTTCATATTGGTTTTATTTTCCTAAAAAAAACTCTTTTATTCTTATGTCAATATTATGTTAACGGGAATTATTTGTTGGTCATGCGGCATAAATAAAATCTTAGACATGAACGATGTACTATATGTCTATATTCCATTTTATTGTGAAATTTATCAAATATTATTTTAATATCGGCAAGAAAACTAGTTATAACTAATAGTAAGTGATAGTTCGATCTATTCATGATAAACATTATTATATAAATAATTTTGTGACTTATCAAATATCATATTAATTAAAATAAATGTATTTGAAGAATGTAACAATCAACATTAGTTCTTAAGCTAGATCATTTCACGATACGTTATGCTCCAAATCAATTAATATTGGTTCAAAACGATGTTAATATAATTTAATGCATTTTTAAATTTTTAACGCGATATTTATGTATCAAACATATAGAGTCAAAGCTAACTTATTCGAATATTTTGGTAGTATATGTCTTGCAAATGCTATGTGCCAAACAACATATCTATAAAAAATTTGCACCTTTTATTTTTTTAAATAACTACATATAAAATAGCATTAATTAATAAACAAACTAATCAGTACCAAAATATTAACTTTTTTTTACGATAGGGATCAACTCGCATGAAAATCTCATCTTAACCTACTCGAAAAAGTTTAAAAAGCAATTATTCATATACAAATCTCCACTCGTTATCACATTATTTAAAACCTATTAAATCTTAAATGTATTTAATTTATCCAATATAATTTTTTCATTATCACATCATAAAAACTTATCTCCCACTAAGTAGTTATCTTAAGTTTTGTTTTTAATAAACATAATGATTCTTCCAAATATATTTTTCATGATGGATTTAATGGTCTAAGTATTATAACTTTCTCAAAAAAATTTTATTTAAGTAAATATAACGCATTGTGAGACACTCATTTTAATCATTTATACATATCAAAATATTTCAAAAATATAATGGAAAGTATACTCAATTTAAAGTATTTTTCGCAATAAAGTTAATGATTTACATTTTAGGACTTTTATTAAAAAAAATTTTATGAATTTAAAATCAAATCACTGTAATTGTTATATGTAATTTTATAATACATTTATTAATCTCTAATTAACAATTTGCTGAGATTTATGTAGCATTTATTATGTTTATATTTAATGTTCAATTGTAATTAATACTTGTATTTAATACTGGGTTGACACGTGTCGCATCCACAACGCTTCAACTATATATATATATATATATATATATATATATATATATATATATATATATATATATATATATATATATATATATATATATATGTATATATGTATATATATATATATATATATATATATATATATATATATATATATATATATGTATATATATGTATATATATATATATATATATATATATATATATATATATATATATATATATATATATATATAGGGTCGGGATCCGGTGAGAACCACTAATATAATGAGAACCATGAGAACTTCTTATATTACCAATAGATTAGTCACGATTCAACGACTAATCATTCCTGTGTTTACAAAAATCTCAAACGCACGACCTCTCTCTCTCCCCCTCTCTCTCTCTCTCTCGCTGCTTTCCTCAATCACTGCGCGTCTTTGGCTTCGACATAGTCAACAACCATAATTTTCCTCCTTCACCATAATTAATAAAAGGTAAATTTCATGATCAAATCTCTTCAATTTTGTAACCTAGATGATATCATTTTCGTATTATTGTAATTAAACTATGAGTTTATGCCAAATTATTACTTTGATTGATTTTGTTTTAAACCTAATTTGATCTAATGTCAAATTATATTGCTTGATATGCAGTAGATTACATTCATAGACAATAAAATATGAAAATTAGACAATACTCCATTGTTGTTTGCAGTTAATTGTTGTTTGTTGTTATTAGTCCTAATTCTGCCTTAATATGATTTTGACCTAGATTCATTGCAAGGTTGTTTAGTTTTTCCATAATATTATCAACTCTTAGGCTGTATATCTGACTAGAAACGCACAACTTTCTATCTTTATTCATAGAGAAATTTAATCTGTTATTTAGTGTATGTAGTGGTTATTTTGGTGCATCTACTGAGTATTTTTATGCACGTAAGCTTATTTATGTATACATAGTAATGGCAACTCCAGGACATAGCATTCTGGTCATCAAGTAGAGTCTCAAAATAACTTTAATTCTTATTAAACTTCATTCCTAAGACCGACTTCTGAGACGAGGTCTTATGTCAAGATGTTTAGGAGAATCAACCAATATCTTTTCCACTTATACAAGTTTCTTTGTGTTGGCTTTAGGAGAAGAGCACTGGCAAGAACCCTGCTGCTAATATTCAAGCTCTTATTGGGGTAATGTTTTTACCCATTTTCTTGCTTGTTCTATTCATTTCGATTCGCTACATTTGTCCCATCATCGTACATGAATGGATAGAGGATATTGATTTCACTTGCATTATTTCCACATTCATGTTAGCCAATTCAAACTATTTGACTAAGTCTTTGATTTGCCTTATAAATATCGGTGAGTCGTGTATTAGGTGGCAGTAAGCGTGATATCAACCTAGATTCGTGTATTCCTCCTACAACCTTCTCATATAAATTTCTGTTTAAAAAGTGAATTCAGTGTTTTGGTATTGCTCATGGATACATGGAATGTGATCTGTTTTTTTTTTCTTTTAATGTCAAATAGTATTGGAAGTGATCAAGTATTTTAAAACAAATCAAAATGGAATAGTGATTTTGGTGTTCATCTGGGTTCCATCTGTAAAGTGTTTTGATCTAAGGAGGCTTAGCTTTAGTGTCTCTCTCGTCAGATAGCTTTAGTGTTTTGATCTGGGTTCCATCTGTAAATTTCCCCAATCGTTGTGGTGACCACAACCACAAAAGGGTCATTGCCTGGATCTTCGACTATGTCGACATCTTCATCAGACTCATAGAAAGTAATCAATCCGTCATTCCGCGTCTTGTGAGTTTAATTAGCCCGTCTGTCTTTGCATTCTCGAGCACCTTCAGATGATCCATGATAACTCAAAGGGAGGTTTAACTTGGCCATGTTTCAATGGCCCCGACTACAGCCGTGATGAATGGTGCGGTTTATTTAATGATAGTTATAATGACTATGCAAAATCTGTTGGCGAAAGTAGTTGTAGGCTTGTAGCTCCAACTGGCGTTGCTTATTTGTCATTCCGACATATTGAATGTCATTCTCATTTGTTATGGTTTTAGATTGACAGTTTGTGTATATTACTTTTAAAAAAAGCATTGAGGTTGACATCCAAAATTTCCTAAAAGAATAAGAAATGTGTCACTAACTACTGCCGTTCTTCATTTTTCGTGAAAGTTGTGTTTTCTGTATCTCTTTAATGCCGACTTCCTCTGTTTACACTATCAGCACATTTTTCAAAATATGATAGGAGAATATTGAAAAATGTTCAGGAAATGGCTAAACAAGTGAAGTATTACTGTAAATTACGCCCATAAAATTAATAAATAAATATTTATAAATGACAGGAAATGGAGAAGTTGATGAACAATAAATCAGGGACGGGATGGGGAAATCGATTTGGAATGATGCTCCATGATAACTCAAAGGGAGGTTTAACTTGGCCATGTTTCAATGGCCCCGACTACAGCCGTGATGAATGGTGCTTCTTTCCTCCTGTCGTACAACCGATTCAAGGAAGCTAACAAGAAACTTGAATGGAGTTTAAAGAAGGTGATGTCTTTGTTATTTACATTTTAATTATTTCAAAGCCAATTAGCTCAAATGGCAGAGTATTGTGCAATGCACAAGATGTGGGTTCGACTCCCATATTGGCTATGATACTAGTGTTTCTTTTAAATTTATAATGCTAGAGACCGGACCTTGTAAATTTCAATCCTATTTCAAGTAAGGCGTGCACGTATGGTCATATTTCTACATATATGCTCGCCTTTGAATTTCCGATCACTATAAACCTATTACACTGCCTAGGCGTTCTTATTGCACACGCGTGTCTAATTATGGCTTGCTCGACTTTGTCCAAGCATGATTATAGCCCGCTTAATCTTAATTTATAGTATTGTCAATCATGGGATTTGTTATTTAATAGGCTATATGGGATTCGAACCCATACCTTTGTGCAAAATGTGCACATCGCTCTACCATTGAGCTAATAGCCTTTAAAATACAATAAAAAAAGATGAAGTGAGAATGCTAGTATCTTAGTTATTTGTATGATGGATTAGTCTATCAGTCACTACTCACGAGTAAAGTATAACTATTGGCACAAGAAAACGGAATAATTGCGGTGTGCCCAAACACATATTTATTTGCTGGTTGATTGAAATGAAGGCCTTACAATTGCAAGATAAATTGTACAGGCTTGGCATAAGTAGTGATAAGGAATGTGTACTCTGTAGGAATGGAATATAAAGCCATGCCCACCTATTTCAGACCTGTGAATACAGTAAGTAGGCTGCTCATGGATAGAATGGCAAAGGTACTGCACATTCAGGTACCTCAAACTGGAATCATGCAGTGGATAGCTATGAGGAGATGGACCAAATTCAGAAAAAGTATAACCACCATGCATTCATGGCAATGAATTACCATATCTGGCTCTAACGAAATGAAGTCGGAGTGAATGAAAGGGTCAGAAGACCAAAAGGGATCATCATGGATATAATAAAGAGTCTGCAAGCTAAGATAAAAAGAATTCATTTTGGGATTCAGAATGCAGGAATTCAATTAGATAATGTATGCTGGAAATTCATATAAAATGAATGCTCATGTTTGCTATACCACATTAACATAAAAGGTCGGTAAATACATTAAATCTCGTCCACGGTCATTTCCCTTATTTCATGTACATAGAACTTTATTTCGTGCACATAGAACTGTATTTCATGCACATATAATCTTATTTCATGCCCATATAAAATTAACGTTCCTAACCAACAGTAATTAGTATAATAATATAACCAGCTGATGTAACTGAAGAACTTTTTAATGCACATAGAACCTTATTTCATGCACATATAACCTTATTTCATGCACATATAAAATTAACGTCATTTACCAACAGTAATTAGTATCACAATATAAACAACTGACGCTACTGTAAAACTTTTTAATGCACATAGAACCTTATTTCATGCACATAGAACCTTATTTCATGCACATATAAAATTAACGTCCTTTGCCAACAGTAATTAGTATCACAATATAAACAACTGACGCTACTGAAAAACTTTTTAATGCACATAGAACCTTATTTCATGCACATAGTACCTTATTACATGCACATATAACTTAATTTTCCAGGTGAAAAAGTATTCTGTCATTTGATCCTCATCAGTCGGCTGACGAGGATCAAATGACGATCAATCAGTAACAAAAAGAATGTATTCATATGAGCAGGATTAAAGACACAACAACGGTAATTTATAGGACTAAAATGAGGCTTACCGGTCCAATGGCATTGAAGCTAAAAACTTAACTTGATCTAGTGAGGTCACCCAGGATTTTTCTTTTCGGCTACACAAAAAGGTTAATCCTCATCAGTGGTGACGAGAAAGACAATTTAGTCTCTAAACTGATTCCATACCCATATCCTTCAGTGTTTTGTCAGCTACGTGTGTGGCCCCAGAAGGGACGATTAAACTTAACAAAGACGAAATGAGCAAGAAATGGCCAACAATGATGGAAATTAGAGAGGAAGAGATAAACGCACAAGAACTATTTCCATATCAGCCATGGGAATGTTCTTGAAGTGTTTCACATGAATTGCCCTGCTGTCTCCCTTACTCGGCTGTAACCTGCAGAGGCTCTATTTGTAAGAAGTTAAAAGAAACCGGTTTTGAAAAATTTGCGGTATGAGCAAACACTGTCAAAACATTGTGCATTCTATCTAGCAGGATATACTCCATTATTATTATTAACATGTTTAGCATTCCTCATTAGCAATGCACTGAATCAATCAAGATCTTTTGCCCTTTATCAAATAAAAACATTACCCAATGCTTCAAACGATTAGGTCTATGAAGAGGTCAGATGAACAAATGATTTCAATATTAGGAACGTTTATGACTCATAATTATCAATCTGGGGCTAAAAAAGGGTAATAACGACAAGAACATCGAGAAAAAAAAGGAATTACCGGTATAAAATGATGATCCTTTCAAAGGTAGGCTCTTGAATTGTTGTTTTGCTGAACAACTGGCCAAAACTGAGTAAAAACAGATATTCAAAAACTCAAATCATAAGTTCAAACAAGCTCATCTGCTAAGAAAGAAAACGAAAAAAACAATGTCTATGAGCCTGAACAGGATTCAGATCAAGAGGTCCATCTTTAACCTTAGCTTCATATTTTGTATTCGAATCCTTTCGATGTACAAGTCCCGCTCATCCCCTCATCATCTCCCTCCTCTTCATCAATGAAGGTGATCTTTGCAGTCGCTCTCCGTTTATCACATACTTTGATCTTCTCCTTCTTGCAAATAATCTTCTAAGGCTGCATCAAAACATACAGGAAACACAATTTTGGATTAATACACAATAACGTAAGTCATAAAGTAAACTTACGGCAGTAACTTAACTTACCCGGTCAATCTCAAGAAGCCTTGCCAAATACGTGAAATAATAGCATCAATTTTCTAGGTGATAAAGTATTCTGTCATTTGATCCATTCCAAAACCCCGACGAAAGATTATGTACTGCAATAGTGCAATTAACAGAATGCGCAAATGAAATTTAAGAGAAATAAAGGAAGAGTGCTGTATAATGCACGATTCCAACATCAAGTCTCGGACCAAGATTTAACACCATGGTTGGGTGTACACAACCTCGCCACTGTGTCTTTGAAACAAAATGGACGGTTGTTTCTATGACACATGATGATATTTGCATCAAGAACATAAATTACTACCAAAAAAATATTGAAGGGTTTGAGTTATTAACTCGCATCAAGCTTATTCAATTAACTCGCATATAGCATGAACAAATTAGCGTAGAATCGCCATGAATTTGAGCAGCGGATTACCTTAATTTGTAGGAATGAAACTCAGTAATGGCGATTGAATCGGATTAGAGGAACAAAAATCCTATGATGAATGTGTTGAGATTTGAGAAGTGACGGAAATATGATTTGGTTAACGATGATCGGAGAGCACGATCGGAAAGGATGACGGAGAGGGTGATGGTCGAAGAGAGAGAAGGACAGATGAGTGAGGAAGTGAAAATGGGAAAATGAATGAGATTGAAGGGTTTGGGGGTGCGCGTAGGTTTCAAACAAAATAAAGTCTAATGTCGTCCGTAGTATTATTATTAGTAGTAGTGGTTCTCATGGTTCTCATTATACTAGTGGTTCTCATAGGATCCCAAATCTATATATATATATATATATATACATATATATACATATACATATATATACATATATATATATTGGTCGGACTCACTTGGAGCTTAATTTTCGGTTACTTGTCGTTAGGAGCACCTAGACCAAAACAATATTTATAACTTCACAAACAACTCTACTATTAGTAAAGAGGCAAGTAAAATTCGGATCCCAAGGGACGGGTATTGATGTAGGATTTTCGATTGCAAGTAGCGGTGTCTAGGGGTGTCACGATTTGGGTTGAGATAAGAAGATCACTAAACTAAATAGCAATAAAAGTAAACAAGCAAGCTGATTAAAATGAGATGTAAACAATTGATTAACAGCACTAGGGTGTCATGGGGTCATAGGGGATTCAGGGGAATTGATCATACAAACATATTCTCAAATTATAAGCAAGCAATTATTGTTGTGATGGATCGAGTTGGTTTATATCTTACAATCCTAGGAAGGTTTGGGTCCCGGAGCCGAATCGATTAGATTGTACAACACCTACAAGTCGACTTAATCCTCCCTACTCAACTATATGCATGGTCTAATGAGACTCGACTTGGTTTATGTCTTACAAGTCTCATTGAAAAGGTAAGTGATGGTTAAAAAATGCAAGGATTCATAGGCTCGGATTTCATCAAACATAACATGTGCATAAGTTGAGATCACAACAAGCAAGCAAATAGATTATGAAAACATACTAAATTAAGCATGAATCATCCCCCATGTTGGTTTCCCCTAATTACCCATTAACCCTAGTTAAGGAAACTACTCACTCATTATCAAATTTAGCATGTTAACAAGGTTGTCAATCATATTAACAAAGCAAAACATGATGAATAAATGAAGATGATTAACAATAATTAAAAAGGAATTAAGAGAACTATACCTAATAATGATTCCAAAATAAAGCAAAGAATAATAGAAGTACTTGATGAATGATTGGAAGGTTGTCAATCTCCCAATAATAACCCAAATAATTTTCAATTACCCAAAACAAAAGATGAACAAAAGAGAAATTAAGGAAATGAGATTTGTATTAAGACTTGATTAGAAGTTGATTACAAGATTAAGAAGAGATTAGAATGATATAAACTACACTAAAGATTGATAAGAAGAATATGATTAATCTAATTAGACTAATGGGGTATTTATAGTGGGGATTAGGTACACAAATTAGGGTTTACTAAGGGCTTAAATGACGAATAAGTCCTTGAGGAATCGCTCCTCTCAGAAAAAGATGCGTGGTGTGTAGTGGGTCGTGGGTTGTATGGGTGGTGTGTAGTGGGTCGTGGGTTGCGGTGGTTGTAGAAACGGGACCGTGGCGGACATGAGGGAGGAGACAGATGAGGGAGGTCGGGGTGGGGTGGTGGTGGTGGGTGAGGATGAGAGGAGTGATTTATTTTTTGGGTTTTTTGATTTTTTTGGTTTTTAGAGAGAGGAGAGGAATGATAATTGTGTGATATGAGAGAGAAGTGAGTCGAAAATAAATTATATATAGTGAATTAGCGTTTGATTAGTGATGGTAGAGAGGAAAAGTGTTTAATTAGTAATAATCCCCTCCTTTTAGCATTAATCCCTTCTTTTATTCTTTCAATCTAAGCCTTCCATCTCCCTCATCCAAGGGCCCTAAAGAGGACTTATGGACTCAATGATTTTGGGTGGACTCATTTGATCTCATATATATATATATATATATATATATATATATATATATATATATATATATATATATATATATATATATATATATATATATATATATATATATTTAAGATTACAAGTTGGTACAATTCCTTCTATTATTCTTTGCTTATTATTTGGATCATCTTAAATTGGTACAATTCCTTTTATCGATTGCTTAATTATTGTTTATTTCTTTACTCATTCACCATGTTTAGCCTTGTTAATATGATTTACACCCCTATTAGCATGTTTACCATGACCACGAGTGAGTAGTCTCCTAGGTAGAGTTAATGGGGGATTATGGGAATTAATTATACGGTAGATCTTAACTTAATAAGTTTATATGATTGCTTGATTGTTGTAGTTTCAACTTATGCACATGTTATGCTTGATAAAATGCTTGATTGACAACCTAGCATGAATCTCTTATACATTCAACAAGACTTTTAAGACATAAACCAACTCAAGGCTTGTTAGACCATGCATATGGTTGAATAGGAAGATATTAAGTCGACTTGTAGGTGTTGTAAAGTCTTGACCGACTCGGCTCCGAGACCCAAACCTTCCTAGGAGTTGTAAGACATAAACTAACTGGACTCCACTACAACAATAATTTGCTTGCATCTATGAAACTTGTTTATGAGATCTCACCTTGATTCCCTTATGAACCCATGACACCCTAGTGCCTTAATCAATCGTTTACAAACACCATTTATTTACTTGCTTGATTTTGCTTTCATTTCTCTATATTTCATTGTAAGTAGTTTAGATTGCAAACCTCAACGTCAATTCAAATCGTGACACCCTAAGACATAACTCTCTACAACCGATAAATCAATACAATACCCGTCCCTTAGGAACCGACTTTTACATGCCACTCTACTAAGGCTTTGTTTGGCAAAACTACCCGAAAAGGTAGCTGAAACCTGAAAAGGTAGCTGAAAACTGAAAAGTTAACTGAAACCTGAAAAGGTAACTGATAAGGTAGCTGAAAATTAGGAGCTGATAAGGTAACTGATTATATAAAAATGTGTTTGGCAAACTAGCTAAAAAGGTAGCTGATTTTGGTAAAAATGACGTAAAAGGATATGAAAATTATTTAATATTATAGAATAAAGAGGTAAAATATGGAAAATAAGTCATTTCAGGTACCTGATTTCTCAAATGCTAACTGAGGTAGCATTTTATTTCAGGTACCTTATTTGACCAAATAAGCTACTTGCCAAACACTTGCAAAAAAATCAGGTAGCTGAAATTTTGGTCAAATAAGTTACTTTGGTCAAATAAGCTACCTGAAGTGTTGTGCCCAACGGAGCCTAAGAGTAGTTACTTGAGTCTATAAATATTGTTTTGATTGGTAAGCTTAGACGACAAAGTTTAGACCGAATCACAAGTGTAAATCTGAAAAATGAGTGTAACTTTATTAGAGTACAAGTGTTAATATGAAAAATGAGTGTAACTTTAATAAAATTCGAGTTTAACTTTAATAGATTATAAGTGTGAATCTAAAAAATGAGTGTAACTTTAATAAAATACGAGTATATCTTTTATATAATAGAGTACAAGTGTATATCTAAAAAAAAAAAAACCACATCTGAAACCAAAATAGTGTGTAATCAAATCTGAAAAAAAAAAGTATATTCTGAAAAAAAAGGAGAAAGACAAAGTATCTATTTTATAGATCTAAGAATAAAAGTAGATCTAAAAAGTTTAAAAAGACTTTTCGAGTGTATCTATTTTGTAGAATTAATAAGAACAAAACAAAAGTATCTCACAAAATAAAAACGAGATCTAAACAGTATAAAACAAGACGAATTTTAAAAGGACGATATTTGAAAAAATATAAAACATACAAAAAGCCAAAAAAAATAAAAAAAAAACCGAAGAAAACCACAAAACACCACCACCAACCACCTCATTCACCACCACCCAAAACAAAAACCCACCCCTTTACTACCACCACCTCCACGACGGCAGCACCCACCCCACGACAAAAACAATATCAACCAACAACAACCAAACGACACACGTCCACCGCTAAAACTGAGAAAAAAAAAAGAGAAGAAGAAGACCCGGCAGCCGCGACAGGAGGAAGGTGGGAGAAGACGTGGCAGGAGGAAGGCGGGAGAAGACCAATATGGTGGTGCATGGTATAGAAGGAGAAGAGAGTAGATCTGAAAAAAAAATAGGCTTTGGTGGGTAGTGGGTCGTGGGTTGTATGGGTGGTGTGTAGTGGGTCGTGGGCTGCGGTGGTGGTGAAAACGGGGCCGTGGGGGTGGCGGACCGGAGGGAGGAGACAGATGAGGGAGGTCGGGGTGGGGTGGTGGTGGTGGGTGAGGATGAGAGGAGTGATTTATTTTTTTGGTTTTTTGATTTTTTTGGTTTTTAAAGAGAGAAGAGGAATGATAATTGTGTGATATGAGAGAGAAGTGAGTGGAAAATAAATTATATATAGTGAATTAGTGTTTGATTAGTGATGGTAGAGAGGAAAAGTGTTTAATTAGTAATAATCCCCTCCTTTTAGCATTAATCCCTTCTTTTATTCTTTCAATCTAAGCCTTCCATCTCCTTCATCCAAGGGCCCTAAAGAGGACTTATGGACTCAATGATTTTGGGTGGACTCATTTGATCTCATATATATATATATATATATATATATATATATATATATATATATATATATATATATATATATATAGAGTAAGGATCATCAAAGTCCCCTTAGATGAGTTGAGTCCCTAAGTCCCCATCCTACCCATTGGATCTCAAAAGATGGGTGGTTGAGATTAAAACCAAAAAAAGGCCATTAAGAAGATAATTAAACACTTTCTCTAATTCTCACCTTAATTATTCACTAATAATTTACTATATATAACTTTCCTCTCACCCTTCTCTCTCATCTCACACATTTCACTCCCCTCATCTCATCCAAAAACCCAAATAATCCTCTCATCTCTCTCAAACCCAAAAACCAAATAAATCAAAAACCCAAAAACCAAATAAATCAAAAACCCAAAAACCAAATAAATCTCACACTCCTTTCTTCCTCATTCACCACCACCCCACCGGACACTAGCACGCACTACCCACCACCGCCGCCCGCCGGCGGCCGCCGACCACACAACCAAGGCGTTTTTTTTCTTTTTTTTTTTTTGGGTTGATTTTTCTATTTGTTATTTTTTTTGGTCTTTATTTATTCCTCTATGTTATTTTTTTCGTTTTGTTATTTATTTTCTCAAACCTAAAGTTGTCATACATTATTTTTTTTTCAGATTTTCAGTTTTTCAAATCTCCTTTTCTTTTTGTAAGATCCTCATTTTGTTTCTCAAATCTAGTGTTGTTTGGAGTCGGTTTATTTTTATTTGTTAATTTTTGTTGTTTTTTATTTTATTTACGGATAATTCACGTGGTACCCTTAAAGTTTGCCACTTTGCACAAAATACCCAAATTTTTTATCCGGAAAACTTAAATAGGCCAAAACTCGTGTTTACGAACTCAGAAAGTGAATTTTTTTGTTTTCAAATCGATCATCTTTCCAAGAACTATGATTTAAAAAAAAATTGACGAGCTTGGAACTCGTGACCAAGAGATATTGATCACTCAAAGTTTGTTCGCTCGGAAAAACTTTGACGCACAATAACTCCTAGCAACGGATCCAAATGCGACAATTTTTTTTTCCAAATTGTAGTTCTCGGAAAGATAAGCGATTTGGAAAAAAAACGTCACTTTCTAAACTCGTAAACACGAGTTATGACCTCTTTAAGTTTTTCGGATCAAATATTTGGGTATTTCGTGCAAAAGTGGCAAACTTCAAGGGTACCGCGTGAATTATCCGTTTTATTAAAATATACCTCATATATATATATATATATATATATATATATATATATATATATATATATATATATATATATATATATATATATATATATATATATATATATATATATATATATACATATTATTGTCTTGTTATTCATTCTTTTCAAATCTCGTCTTGTTATACTTTTTATTTCTAAGATTTCGGGTTTTTAAATCTCGTTTTTTTTTGAGATACTTTTATTTTGATATTAGATCTATAAAAATAGATTTCATATAATTTGTTGATTTTAATCTTAAGTTACGCCGTTATGAGCAAAAGTTACACCGTCTTGGACTAAAGTTACAGTGGACTAAAACTAAAATTATATGATTGTCTTAAAATTTCATAAATTCCAATGAATTTATAAGAAAGGACTAAAATTACACTATTATGGACTAAAGTTACATTGTCAGTGGACTAAAGTTATACTTAAAAAAATAGTTCCATAAACTCAATATAATGTATAAAATGGATTACACAACTGAAGTTATAATATTAATGACTAAAGTTACACACTTAAAAATATATAAATTACATAAATTCAAATAAATTTATCAAAAAGGACTAAAATTACCCTGGATATATAAAATGGACTATACTACTGAAGTTATAGTATTATTGACTAAAGTTACACTCTTCAAGTTTTAAAGTTATATAATTTTAAGTCAATTTGATATAACTTTAGCATTTGACGACTGTAACTTTAGTCCAAATATATGTAACTTTAGTCCAAATATATGTAACTTTAGTATTTTATATGTGAAACTTTAGTCCAAATTGGAGGAACTTTAGTCCTTTCTCATAAAGTAATTGAAATTTATGTAAGTTTGTCCCACTGTAACTTTAGTTATTTTTTGTATAACTTTAGTCATAAATTGTGTAATTTTAGTCCAAAATCGAGTAACATTAGTCCAAATTTAAATTTCAAACCAACACAATATAAATTCAAATTAATATACCAAATGACTAAAGTGATTTTGAATATATAAATTTGAATGTAACTCCAATATAGAAAATATGTAACTTCAATAAGGATGAATGTAACTTTACCCCCAACTAACATACACCATACTACCACCACTATTTATTTAAAAAAAAAAAAAACTAAGAATGTAATTTAAAACAAAACAAGATCTAAAACTTAAAAAAAATAACATTAAAGATTATGTAACTTTAGTGTTTAAAGGGTATAACTTTAATCATGAATAGTGCAATTTTTAAACTTAAAAAAAAATGACCATATTAGTATAAAAGTTGCACTAATTCATATTTTTATATAAAAATATATAATAAAAACGATTTTTTACATGACGAGATTTGATACAAAATCTGAAAAAATAAAAAGACGATTCTAGAAATAACCAACTCAAATTTGGAAAAAAAAAAGAGCTGAAATTAAAAAAATAAAAAAAAGTGTAAATAAAATACGTAAAAAATAAATAAAAACATCACCAAACCAACAACAAAACAATCGACAAAATAACCAAACGATTTTTGAAAAAAAAAAAGAACAATTGACAACACCACATCGACAACAACCCATCAACCACCAGAGAGCGGCGTGAGGGTGGCAGAGGCAACCGACAACCATGCCCAACAACCAATTGAAGAAAAAAAATACGAAAACTGAAAAAAAAAAAAAACTAAGATCTCAAAAGAGGCCACCACAACCACGACCCACAAAACTTGATTAAAATGAAATCTGAAAAAAAAATCAAAATCAAAATTTAAAATTAAAAATACCAAGATCTAGAAATAGATAGAGGAGGACGAAAAAATTGGTGTGGTGGTGGTGTTTGATGCAGTAGTGGTGGCGGCCGGTTGTGAGTTGTGATGCTCAGATCTGGAAAAAAAGGAGATGAAGGTGGTGGTCGGCTTGGTGAGTGAGGGAGTTTTTGTGGTGGTGGCCGTTATTATGGCCGCCGAGGGTAGTGATGTAGGTGGCCGTGGATATGGCCGCCGAGGAAGGAGTTAGGTGGTGTCGTTGGGCAAGGGGATAATGTGGTGGTGGTGTGTATTGTGGTGGTGCGGTGGTGTGTTCTTATTTTTTTGGGTTTTTTGTTTGGTGGTTGATGGTGAGGAAAAGATTTATTTAGGATTTTTATTTTAAGAAGATGTGAGATGAGAGAAGTGAGCAGGGAGAGAAATGAGGGTGTTAGAATGGGAGGAGATGTGTGTATGAGAAGGGATGAATGATTAGTGAGGATTAATGAGGAGATGGTTGATTTAAGGAGGTAATTGGTTGAGATTCATTTGTGGCCCTTTATTTAGATCTAATCTCAACCCTTCATCCACTCCATCCAAAGGTCCATAAGAGGACTTAGGAACTCAATAGATGGGAGGGACTCATTTGAACCTTACTCTATATATATATATATATATATATATATATATATATATATATATATATATATATATATATATATATATATATATATATATTTAAGATTACAAGTTGGTACAATTCCTTCTATTATTCTTTGCTTATTATTTGGATCATCTTAAATTGGTACAATTCCTTTTATCGCTTGCTTAATTATTGTTTATTGCTTTACTCATTCACCATGTTTAGCCTTGTTAATATGATTTACACACCTATTAGCATGTTTACCATGACCATGAGTGAGTAGTCTCCTAGGTAGAGTTAATGGGGGATTATGGGAATTAATTATAGGGTAGATCTTAACTTAATAAGTTTATATGATTGCTTGCTTGTTGTAGTTTCAACTTATGCACATGTTATGCTTGATAAAATGCTTGATTAACAACCTGGCATAAATCTCTTATCCATTCAACAAGACTTGTAAGACATAAACCCAACTCAAGGCTTGTTAGACCATGCATATGGTTGAATAGGAAGATATTAAGTCGACTTGTAGGTGTTGTAAAGTCTTGACCGACTCGGCTCCGAGACCCAAACCTTTCTAGGAGTTGTAAAACATAAACTAACTGGACTCCACTACAACAATAATTTGCTTGCATCTATGAAATTTGTTTATGAGATCTCACCATGATTCCCTTATAAACACATGACACCCTAGTGCCTTAATCAATCGTTTACAAACACCATTTATTTACTTGCTTTGTTTTCCTTTCATTTCTCTATATTTCATTGTAAGTAGTTTAGATTGGAAACCTAAAACTCAACCCAAATCGTAACACCCTAAGACATAACTCTCTACAACCGATAAATCAATACAATACCCGTCTGTAGAAAATATCGGTATACTTCCTTTATAAATTTTAGGATTATAACGAAATTATAATAATGAAAACTAGTCATAAATGAATTTACATAAACAAAAAGAATGAGATTAAGAATCAACCTTCGGTCCTAGCAAATTAGGCCTAAGAACAATATCAAATTGATATTCTCCTAATTGTTGCACCCAAGATTCTATGAGAAATGCCCCTCAAATTGGTAGAATGAGATCCCTAAAATTGATAATTAAATTTTAGGGTTTTTGTGTTCTTGATGAGAGAATTAGGTCAAAAAGGAATTGGAAGAGAAATGATCTCTTTTTTCTTGTTTTAACCGTGCAAAGGAGGAGTGATTAGGGGAGATATTTTTCTCCTCTTTTTACTCCCTTTGACCGAGTAATCCTAAACAAAATAAGGAGAAAATCTCCTTATTTTTGGTTATTGTCAAAATGGTATAATAATTTGTATAATATTAATTTGTCAATTATGTCGTCATGTATTAAATAAGTCTACACACAACAGCTTGTAGTCGATTTATTAATACCGGTATGTCAACATTTACTATGACAATATCGTATAATATATACATTAACTATAAATATAACATATTTATAATTTGCTTTTTAAATATAACCGTTTATGTTTAATTAGGAATTAACATCTTAATTCGTTTAAGCTAACATTATATACCTTGATTAAATATAACAGGTTATATTCACTTTACGAATTGACAGTTAATTCGTCTCAGCTAATATTATTTAATTGTATTAAATAATCGTCTAATCATCACATTGACTAACTGTTTAGTCAAATACATGAACTAACCATTTAGTCATATAAGGCATCAATGTGAATATATCTTCATACAATCACATCTCTCAAATACATCCTTTAGGTGTGACTTTTAGGGACCAGTTGATCACCGCCATCAGTATGATAATAACGTCAAACTTCTAGCAAGCCAACCTTTATTAAGTAATTGTTAATCAACTGATAAAATACTAAGTATACCCTTGTGATCCTATAAGAGATTTATAAATGTTATCACACTAATTGTGGAGGACACAAGCTCCAACAATCTCCCACTTGTCCTCACAAGTGTATGTGCGATAACCGATTTTCATATCCTAAAATTTTTCCCACTCAATGTAAAACAATTTGCAAAATCTGTATTCACAAAGGTCGTATTTTACAAGTGATCAATATCAAGAGTGGTTTCCCCGACTAGAGAGTAACTTAACTGATAAACGAATCATCATTCGAGCATGGCCATGCATTTCAGTTGCAACTCCTCGAGTGGCCCTGAGAAATAACTAAACCTGATAAAGGTTGGATATTTTCTTCAACTCGAAAACTGCAGATATAAGCACAGTATGAAATGACCCAGTGACAATCTGCTTAGCCTCCTGTTACGGCAGACCATGAGAGAGAAACCAAAGTTACCCAAAAACTGCCTTAATCTCAAGAGACAGTCGATAGTCAAAAGAATCGACTCTAGGAACACAATGGACGTCCAATCCACGACCTGGCACCGAATGTTTTTAAACATTTAGGACTCCATTACGTTGTCACAATATGTCCTACGAGGTATCGTTATAACTCGCATCTGTGATCGATCAGCCAACTGTTTGACTTATGGCTCGTTGAACCCACCATCAATCAACTTCACAAAATAATAGCCAGAGTTATCAGCTCATGTAGGCGATTACGGACCAAAACAAATATAATGTAATTCAGTTCACATTGTGGCGTTCAATGTTGTCGTACAATCCACATGAAAAAACAAAATATGAAATAAAACGATGAAGTTATAAATAGCATATGAAAAAGATAATGTATCGAATCCATAATCAACTACTACAACTCAGGAACACGTTTAATTCCCATGGAAATAACGTGCCCTTTATGCTTATCATAATTTAACGGTTTAGTGAGAGGATCCGCGATGTTATCATCCGAAGCTATCTTGTCAATCACTATCTCCTCTTGCTCCACGTAATCACGGATCAGGTGAGCTTTCCGATGTACATGTTTAGACTTGTTGCTAGACTTTGGCTCCTTAGCGTGGAAGATGGCACCTCTATTGTCACAATAGATGGTGATCGGGTCATTCGAACTAGGAACTATCGTAAGTCCTTGTAATAATTGACGCATCCATATAGCTTCCTTTGCTGCTTCCGAAGCGGCATAGTACTCGGATTCAGCAATAGAATCTGCTACAACTTCCTGTTTGGAACTTTTCCAGCTGACCGCAGCACCATTAAGAGTAAAGACGAACCCGGACTGAGATTTTGAATCATCTCGATCCCTTTGGAAGCTAGCATCTGCGTAACCGATTGCGCATAGCTTAGTATCTCCTTCATAAGTCAATACCCAATCCTTAGTCCTCCGTAGGTACTTTAGGATGTTTTTAACAGCTATCCAGTGTGTTTCACCTGGATTCTTTTGGTACCAACTCGTCCTACTCAATGCATATGCCACGTCGGGACGTGTGCATATCATGGCATACATGATTGATCCTATGGCTGATGCATAAGGAACATGACTCATGTGTTCAACCTTTTCAGGCGTCGTGGGTGATTGAGACTTGCTCAAATGCATCCCAGACGTCATTGGAAGGTTCCCCTTCTTGGAGTTGGTCATGCTGAACCTTTCAAGAATCTTATCTAAATAAGACTCCTGACTCAGTGATAACATCCGTCGTGATCTATCTCGATAGATACGGATTCCCAATATGCGTTGTGCCTCACCCAGATCGTTTATTTGGAAATGGTTCTTCAACCATCCTTTAACCGAAGATAAGGGAGGAATGTCATTCCCAATCAAGAGTATGTCATCAATATACAATATCAAGAAAACAATCTTGCTCCCACTCGACTTGATATATAAGCATGGTTCCTCGACCGATCGAGTGAAACCATACTCTTTTATCACCTGGTCGAAACGATGATTCCAACTCCGAGAAGCTTGCTTAAGTTCATAAATGGAACGCTTAAGCTTGCACACTTTCTTAGGATTTTCAGGATCTATGAAACCTTCGGGTTGTACCATGTACAACTCTTCCTCCAAATAACCGTTTAAGAAGGCGTTTTTCACATCCATTTGCCAAATTTCATAGTCATGAAAAGCGGCAATCGCTAAGATTATCCGAATGGAACGTAGCATAACTACGGGTGCAAAAATTTCATCATAATGCAATCCGTGCACTTGAGTAAAACCTTTTGCCACTAGTCGTGCCTTATAGGTATCTGGTTGCCCGTCTACAGAATGCTTTATTTTGTAAAGCCATTTGCACTGTAGAGGTTTTACCTTATTAGGTAAATCAACAAGATCCCATACTTTATTCTCATACATGGAGTCCATCTCGGATTGCATGGCTTCAAGCCATAGCTTTGAGTCGGAACAGGCCATGGCACCTTTATAGGTAGCGGGTTCATTACTCTCGAGGAGTAAAACGTCATTTTCCTCGACCATACCAATGTATATGTCTGGAGGATTAAAGACTCTACCCGACCACCTAGGTTCCTGAGTAATATTAACCGTATCATCAGTTGGAGGAACAACTTCCTCCATCTGTTCCTTGGTTGTTGGTTCTTGAATCTCCGATACCTCGAAGGTTCTATTACTTGTCTTGTTCTCGAGAAATTCTTTCTCTAAGAACTTTGCACTAGCCGAAACAAAAACTCGATGTTCGGTAGGCGAATAGAAATAATGACCAAACATTCCTTTTGGATAACCAATAAAGTATGTCTTGACCGATCGCGGGCCGAGCTTATCTTCATGTCTCCACTTGACATAAGCCTCGCAGCCCCAAACCCGAATAAAGGACAAGTTAGGGACCGTTCCCTTCCACATTTCATATGTAGTCTTCTCGACAGCTTTAGATGGACTTCGGTTAAGTATAAGAGCAGCTGGCAAAAGAGCAAAGCCCCATAATGAATCAGGTACTACCGTGTGACTCATCATGGATCGAACCATATCAAGTAGTGTTCGATTTCTCCATTCGGACACACCATTTAATTGAGGTGTTCAGTGCGATTAATCGTAAAACGATTCCACAGTCTTTAAGGTGTTGATCAAACTCATTTGAAAGATATTCGCCACCACGATCTGAACGGAGTGCTTTAACCTTTCTTCCTAGTTGGTTCTCAACCTTATTCTGGTATTCCTTGAATTTTTCAAAGGACTCACTTTTATGCTTCATTAAGTAGACATATCCGTATCTACTCAAATCGTCCGTGAAAGTGATAAAATATCTATAGCCATCTCTAGCGGTAATTGACATAGGTCCACATACATCAGTATGTATGAGTTCTAATAGGTCACTAGCGCGCATTCCAACACCTTTGAAGGAAATTCGAGTCATTTTGCCGATGAGACATGATTCACACGTGCCAAATGTAGAAAAATAGAATGCGGGAATAGTCCCCTTCTCGACGAGTTTCTTTACACGTTTTTCATTTATGTGTCCCATTCGAAAATACCATAGATAAGTTTGATCTTTGTCACCAACATTTAATTTCTTATTATTCACGTGTAATATATCCGTGGTTTGATCTAAGATATAAATTCCATTCATGAAAACTGCTTTGTCATAAACCATTTCATTAAAAGAGAAAATACAGCTATTATCCTTTATTGAAAATGAAAAACCGTCTTTATCTAGTACGGAAACAGAAATAATGTTCTTAGATAAACTGGTTACATAGTAATAGTTATATAAATATAAATCAAAACCACTTGGGAGTTGGATTACGTATGTTCCCTTCGAGACTGCAGCAACTCGTGCTCCATTCCCAACTCGCAGGTCCACATCACCCTTTGCGTGAGGTGTGATGTTCTTTAGGCCCTGCAAATGATTACACAGATGAGAACCACAACCAGTATCAAGTACCCAAGTTCCAAAACTTGCATGGTTAATCTCAATCATATGAATATAAGATGACATACCAACAGGAGTGACGCGGCCTGCTTTTATGTCCTCACGGTACACGAGACAGTTCCTCCTTCAATATCCAGACTTGTGACAATGGTGGCACTCAACGTTACCGTTCTTGCTCTTTGCCTTGCCTAGTGAGCTACTAGTCTCACCAGGCCCACTCTTACCGTTTCCTGACTTTTTAAACTTTGGCTTTCCTACAGTTAGGTCGTCGTGAGCCTTGCCCTTACCCTTATTCTTGTTGTTAATCATGAGAACATCTTGCTTCATGCTCCCACTCAATTTCATATCCTTCTCGGTCTGTACGAGACGTGAGTGTAGCTCATGAGGACTTTTCTTCATGTCATTCATGTAGTAATTTGCCCTGAAAAGGGCAAAACCATCATGAAGTGAATGAAGCATACGGTCAATGACTATGCTCTCACTGATTTTGCAATCAAGTGCCTCCAATTTCTCGACATTCTCAATCATGTTAAGAATGTGTGGGCTAACCAGTTGGCCCTTCTGGAGTTTCGCATCAAAGAAGCGACAAGTATGCTCATAAGTAACGATTATCGGTGCTTTTGAGAACTCGTTAGTGAGCGTGGTGAAAATCCTGTTTGCACCTTGGGCAATGAAGCGTCTTTGCAAATTGGTTTCCATTGCAAAAATGAGTATGTTCTTTATCGCACCCGCTTCCATAACGAAGTCACTATAAGCAGCTGTCTCGTTAGCTCTTGCATTGGGGCCTGGGTTTGGCGGTATTGGCTCAGTTAAGTACTTGAGCTTACCGTCAGCAATGACAGCATTCCGCAATGATGCCTCCCAGTCCGCAAAGTTGGACCCGTCATTTTTCAGTCGAGTGAACTGATTCATGTGGTCCATGAAAGCTTTTAGCCAGGACTCGCGTCCAAGTGTGGCACTTGGCATAGGGATTTAGTTATTTCCAGCCATTTGTTCTAACAGTATTATCAATATAAACGAATTCTACACTGCGAAAAGAAGAATAAAATATAATAAGCATACTCATCGTTATGATTTAAGTCTAATCCAATATTGTTATAACGCGAAGACTCAAGCATTTATACAATTGACCTTCCTCAAGAATTATATAAATGATCTCAAGACTCAATTATCTGTAAATTGATAAGCCAACCTTTTGGCTAATTCTACTTTTAGAATTCTTGGTCGATAAATTTCTGTAAATTCTATCAATAGTCCATCATAATCACGAGAAACTCTTCGGATTATAATGTTGAGGTAAACTAAGTCAACACAAACTACTTACCCAACGTAGAAGGGGTCATATGGAGAGTAAGGTCCTATATGCCTACCGACGAAGAATGGATTCATAGTTGTTTGCACTTATAAAGACTAGTCTCAATTTCAGTTTCAGAGGAAGATCCCATCAACTTTATTTTAATTCATTTTAAGTGAACTAATATCTAGCATGCGAGAATGAATAAACTAAGATGATGGCTTATAATTATGTGACATCTGTATGTTTATGAAAACTAACATCCAAACTATATGAGTCAGTTTTCATGCATTTTAGTAGGTGGTTTGGTTTAAGCGGAATATGATGCACTAATTATCATGCGATAAAAAGCAATAAGAATGGAAAAACGTAAAACAAAATAAAGTCCTAGTGTGGTTTATCTACCAAAACGAACATAAATACAACTTTGGAATCCATCCTTGGACCCGAGAAGCTTGTCTTGATGTTCCATCTTGGTCCATGTAGCGGGAGTGAGCAATCAAATCTCCATCTTTAGTCTTCTCAAAATTCCAATTTAAAAATTACATAATAAACCTATTTACATTCTAAATTCAAAACCATAATACTTAAAGAAAACCAAAAGGAGATATGAGATCTCAAAATTACATTAAAATTATGTTTCCATCATTACGAAAACATATTTAACTAAGACCACACTAGGTATTACAAATTACAACCAATTGCAAATATACGTAAATAAACCATTCAACAAAACATACAACTAAATAAAAATGCATCAACTATAAAATTATTCATTCAAGACATAATTCCATAATTATGTAGAGTAATTTATCCAAACCACCTATTTAAATGATCAAATTATGTGACAATTTCTCAATTACTCACAATAATTTTAATCTTAATACATATTAATCTTGTAATATGAATTAATCCAATAATATTTTAAACCTCTTTAAAATAATATGGGTATCTCAAATTTGTGAACCTTTTCACAATAATTATTATTCATCATAGATAATAATAATAATTGGCCAAAATAAACAATTTTTTTTTTATTTGCATACGGCATTCAGCCAAAAAAACAAAATAACAGTTTTTTTTTCTTTGGCTCTCGGCATAATGCAAAAACAGTAATAATTTTTTTTATTACGGCAATTGCCACAAAAACCGAAGGAAAAATAAAAAAAAAATTATTCCACTCGGCATTAAGCCTTAAAAGGCGAAAAAAAAAACAGAATTTTTTTCTTGCTTTCGGCATTCATGCCCTAAAAGAAAAACAAACAATCCTTTTGAAATGAACAAATTTGTTTAATGTTGCTACTAGAACAAAATTGGCATAATCATCAACATATGAATTAATGATACATGATTCTTAAAAAACAATTTAATCTCATGTATGCCAAAAACTATATAGCAAAAACAAATCATCAACAATCAAAACGATTTCCATTTACGTTTTAATTTAATCCTCATTAAATCAAAACATCTACAAATTCATCATATTATCATTTTAACTTATTAAAACAACAATATTAATAAATCAAAATGGAACAAAAACATCAAAAATCAAAAAATTCATCTCGGCTAAAAAAAAAAAAAAATTCACTCCGCAAATTTTTTTTTTATATACTCGGCCGAAATGTTTTTTTTTTCTCAAAAATTTGTTTAATTCATTTATGAAAATCATAAAAAATAATTTCGTGGCCTATGCTCTTATACCACTTGTAGGAAATATCGGTATACTTCCTTTATAAATTTTAGGATTATAACGAAATTATAATAATGAAAACTAGTCATAAACGAATTTACATAAACAAAAAGAATGAGATTAAGAATCAACCTTCGGTCCTAGTAAATTAGGCCTAAGAACAATATCGAATTGATATTTCCCTAATTGTTGCACCCAAGATGCTATGAGAAATGCCCCTCAAATTGCTAGAATGAGATCCCTAAAATTGATAATTAAATTTTAGGGTTTTTGTGTTCTTGATGAGAGAATTAGGTCAAAAAGGAATTGGAAGAGAAATGATCTCTTTTTCCTTGTTTTAACCGTGCAAAGGAGGAGTGATTCTTATTTTTGGTTATTGTCAAAATGGTATAATAATTTGTATAATATTAATTTGTCAATTATGTCGTCATGTATTAAATAAGTCTACACACAACAGCTTGTAGTCGATTTATTAATACCGGTCTGTCAACATTTATTATGACAATATCGTATAATATATACGTTAACTATAAATATAACATATTTATAATTTACTTCTTAAATATAACCGTTTATGTTTAATTACGAATTAACATCTTAATTCGTTTAAGCTAACATTATATACCTTGATTAAATATAACAGGTTATATTCAATTTACGAATTGACAGTTAATTCGTCTCAGCTAATATTATTTAATTGTATTAAATAATCGTCTCATCATCACATTGACTAACTGTTTAGTCAAATACATGAACTAACCTTTTAGTCATATAAGGCATCAATGTGAATATATCTTCATACAATCCCATCTCTCAAACACATCCTTTAGGTGTGACTTTTAGGGACCATTTGATCACCGCCATCAGTATGATAATAACGTCAAACTTCTAGCAAGCCAACCGTTATTAAGTAATCGTTAATCAACTGATAAAATACTAAGTATACCCTTGTGAACCTATAAGAGATTTATAAATGTTATCACACTAATTGTGGAGGACACAAGCTCCAACACCGTCCCTTGGGATTCGACCTTTACATGTCACTCTACTAAGGCACTGTTTGGCAAAACTACCCGAAAAGGTAGGTGAAACCTGAAAAGGTAGCTGAAAACTGAAAAGCTAAGTGAAACCTGAAAAGGTAACTGATAAGGTAGCTGAAAATTAGGAGCTGATAAGGTAACTAATTATATAAAAATGTGTTTGGCAAACTAACTAAAAAGGTAGCTGATTTTGGTTAAAATGACGTAAAAGGATATGAAAATTATTTAATATTATAGAATAAAGGGGTAAAAAATGGAAATAAGTCATTTCAGGTACCTGATTTCTCAAATGCTAACTGAGGTAGCATTTCATTTCAGGTACCTTATTTGACCAAATAAGCTACTTGCCAAACACTTGCAAAAAAATCAGGTAGCTGAAATTTTGGTCAAATAAGCTACTTTGGTCAAATAAGCTACCTGAAGTGTCATGCCAAACGAAGCCTAAGAGTAGTTACTTGAGTCTATAAATATTGTTTTGATTGGTAAGCTTAGACGACAAAGTTTAGACCCAATCACAAGTGTAAATCTGAAAAATGAGTGTAACTTTAATAGAGTACAAGTGTTAATCTGAAAAATGAGTGTAACTTTAATAAAATACGAGTGTAACTTTAATAGAGTATAAGTGTGAATCTAAAAAATGAGTGTAACTTTAATAAAATACGAGTATAACTTTAATATAATATAGTACAAGTGTAAATCTGGAAAAAAAAAACCACATCTGAAACCAAAATAGTGTGTAATCAAATCTGAAAAAAAAAATTATATTCTGAAAAAAAGGAGAAAGACAAAGTACCAATTTTATAGATCTAAGAATAAAAGAAGATCTAAAAAGTTTAAAAACGCTTTTCGAGTGTATCTATTTTGTAGATTTAATAAGAACAAAATAAAAGTATCTCACAAAATAAAAACGAGATCTAAACAATATAAAACAAGACGAATTTTAAAAGGACGATATTTGAAAAAATATAAAACATACAAAAAGCCAAAAAAAATAAAAAAAAACCCCGAAGAAAACCACAAAACACCACCACCAACCACCTCATTCACCACCACCTAAAAAAAACCCACCCCTTTACTACCACCACCTCCACGACGGCAGCCCCCACCCCACGACAAAAACAATATCAACCAACACCAACCAAACGACACACGTCCACCGCTAAAACTGAGAAAAAAAAAGAGAAGAAGACGCGGCAGCCGCGACAGGAGGAAGGTGGGAGAAGACGTGGTAGGAGGAAGGCGGGAGAAGACCAATATGGTGGTATCCACTAGTCCATTACCACCATCGCCACCACTACCACTGCCCCCACCATTACCACACCCGCCACCATTACCAAGGTGACCTGAACTAACACCACTCCACTACCACCACCATCCCATAGATCGACAACACCAGCTACATCATCCCCACTATCGCCACCACCGCAACCACCACCATTGTCCCAACCACCAACGCCGCCGCCACCGCCACTTTCACACATCAGCCACATCAACCACATCAGCTGCTGTCACCACCGCCATTATATGTGTATCTAGTCATATTCATACATGTATCTAGCCGTCTTCTTACAAGTATCCACCACCACATCAGCTGCCGTCACCACCACCTCCGCCCCAACAACCAACTGAACCTACTGCCACCGCCACCATGACCACCACCACTACCATCAGACTCACCATCTATAAGCTCGCCCACACAGCCACCACATACGACACCACCAAAATAAATATGACTCATCCCCACGACTAGCACCAGTCCTTATCCCCGACGACCACTACCACCGTTTTAACCCCACCCCTGTGACCACCACCACCACCTTATCCCCTCACACTGCCCTATACCATTCGAACCAGTCCAATTTCACCACAAAATCATTTTCCACAGCTATATCTACTCGACAAGAAATGGAGTGAGCCTAGATCTAGTCGATTTTTCGAAAGAAACGCAAATGATGGTTGAAGTGGGCTGATAACCTTCTTGACATACCACTATGCAACACTTCCACGACCACCGCCCTTACTCAACCCGATATTCCATCCTAATGACCACCACACAACCCGTCAATTCCTCTCTCAAGAAAGAAACCACTGGCGTTCTTAGTATACCAGGAAAACAATAGACAACATCATTCTCCTTTATCATTAATTAATAAGAACTAATTAAATTTCAGATCTACAGAAAATGAAATACATATTAAAAATTAATTGTGACGACGAAATTATTTGGAAATTTAGCGTTGACATAATGCCCTTCGTCACCAATGTCCGCTCATCGCCGGAAAAGGAGAAGTCGGAAAAGAAATGTAGTATTGACATAATGCCCTCCTAAGACAACCACCACTGACCACTCACCTCACTGCGAAAACCACCACCATTCACCCTCTGACGACCAGCAACAGCGCCACTCACCCCACGACTCATGCTCAAGCGTTTCCCCTCTATCACTCTCCCCACGACTCATCCAGATTCCAGTCATAAAACAACTCCGGCCGATTTTCCAACCACATAGATCTAGAAGTGAGAACGGTCGATGAGAAGTGAGAACGGTCGATGAGAAGTGAGAATGTCAAAATTTAATCGGCAGGGAAGTTGTAGATCTAGAAGAGAGAATGGCAACAAATTAAAGGGGTTGAGGTGAGTGACGGCAGAAGACGTTTATCGAGGATGGTCGTCGGAAACTCAACGGACATTATCCGACGGTGGTAGCAAGAGAATGAATTGAAGATGAGAGATGATGGAAATGAGGAAGTTTGGTTGATTGGGGATTTTCTTGAGATTTGAGTGTGGTAGGTAGGAGTAATGTGCGTATTTAATTTCTTAATCTGACAGCTCATAGTCAGTTCGCACAGTTCGGACCGAACTTTAGGTTCGCATAAGATCCTATATATATATATATATATATATATATATATATATATATATATATATATATATATATATATATATATATATATATATATATATATATATATATATATATATAAGATTACAAGTAATTAATTAACTTAAACAAAAATTTCAACGCGATATCAAATTCTTCGTCGCCTCCCTGTAAAAGTTAAATACTCCCTCGAAAATATTTTCAAATCTCCTTGTGTCTTCCCCATCTATCAAATGCTATTACCTTCGTTTCCAAATTTAAGGTCGAGCTGAGGTTTAAATAAAGAACACAACTTCATTTTATTTTGATTTGACGAAAAATGTATAGGTTTTAAATTCGCTTGGTGAAATTGATTTTAAGATTTGGAGAAGGAGAAGAAGGTGCATGTGTAGGACAACTCCCTTTGACCCGCTCGATTGTTATAATTTAGGTTTTACATGTTTATCGATTGTCATTTTATTTCGTAAATATCTTTAGTTACGTAAGTGTGAAAATTATAAAATTTTGATACTCACAATGTATTCATTAAGACGAATCAATTAAGATCCCTAGTGACTATATTTTATGTTATGTATTGCAATTATTAAAGAATTCTTTTCGATTATAAATAGTGTCCAAAAAACAAATGATAAAAACTGATCGGGACAGTGGCAGTATAATATTTATTGTTATAATGAGTGAGAATAAAAAAAAAGTGTAGGGGAGAAAAAAAATGAACTAATTACAACATGATAGTGAAGGAGAAACAACGTGAACTGAACGGTAAGAGTGACGGAATCAAATATGGGGTGTTTAACTGTATTACAAGGAGTTAAGGTCCTTAAGGAAAACAATGTGAAAGTTCGGGTCCTTATCTTATGGGTAACTCAATTTATAACTATCTATATTTACGTTTTACTTTTCTTTTAAATTTATTTTGTATATATTAGGATAATTTCATGGGAATAATTCAACCTCGGCCTCATTTGCTCATATTAATCTATCCTAATATTTAACTGAGAAAAATTCGAACTTTGGCATCATTTAACTTTTACTGAACTGAATCCCAAAATTACCTGATAGCACCAGTTTTTCAAGACGTCATTATGTGGGCCCATTTCTATCTTTTCTGGTTCCTTCTCCTGCAATTTCTTCATTTTGTTGTTCTTCATTCTCCATTAATATTCAAAATACATTAACACCCAATTAAGTCTCCATTAAACAACCACCACCACCAAACTTATCCCAGAAATACTACCATTACAAGAGCTTTTCTAAATGGCAATGGTAAGATTGACAACATAGTCTCATTAAATATGGTAAAAATGAGAATATATTTGAATATCTCAAGTAAATATGTTGTCAATCTTGCCATATATGGGTTATTAACGTGTGCCCTAAGGGCACACATTAGAAAAATCCTTATTACAAATATTTATTTAAAGCTCTTCATCAACCTTCAATAAAAATGACTCAATCTTAAACCCTAATTTCAATTCACCAACTCAATTCCTCCTCAACCGTGGGAGGACAATGGGAGGAATGATGGCGGTGTATGGGGTGATCAACGGCGACATATTATATTGTTAAGGAGGAAGTGTTATTTTCTATATGGTGAAGCAGAGGGAATAAGTGATGTGTTCGTTGCGCGGAGGGAAAGATGGTGGACCGTAGAGGGAGGGGCGCGGTCGCTGGTGGAGGGTTGACTTGGAAGTTACCGGTGGTGGGCAGTTGACGGCCGGAAAAGAGAGAGCAATATTGGTAAACGTGAAAGGTGATGGTGTTTGATCGCCGGCAGAGGGGTTACAATCGTCGGTGATGTGAGGGAGGAGGGCGACGTCGCCAGTGGTGGGCAGTTCATGGCCGGAGATGGGAGGTCAATTACGGTAGCTGGTAGGAGAAGTCAGGGAAGCTGATTGGTGGTGGGGTTGGTGGAGTTTATAAATGTTATTCTTTTCTTTCCTTTTTTTATTTAAAGAGAGTATCAACCTTTTTTTTTTTAAAGTGTGACCCAATAAACAAATAGTCGGTAAGATAAATGATGTTAAATATGAGATTTTTCTTAGTTAAACGCTAGGATGGATTAATATAAGAAGAGGCGGCTTCGAATAGATTATTCTCATGAAATAACCCTAAAATATAATTGCATTTACTTCTCAAATTTATAAATTTACCATCTTTCACACATTTTGTTGTAAATAATTGTGTTTCGTAATTTATTCATTCAAATGTACATGTAATTTATAGTAGTAAAAACAAAGGTAAAATCTAGAGGCGATTCTCGGGGGTGCAGGGGGTTCACTTGCACCACTGAAAACCCATAATATCATATTTTACGTTTAACTAATAAGTAGTGTTATTAGTGTGATCTAGTGGTTAGATACATGTTTAGTACTAGCGGTAGTGGGTTTGACTACCCTTACAAGCAGTTTTCTATTTTTCTTTTCCATACGAGAGTATAAAATGGGGGACCAATTTGAAGAGAGATAAAAGTATGATAGAGAGAGAAGTGCAAAAAATTAGGGTTCTTTGTTAAGTACAACTAAAAAATACGATAGTAATACTGATATGAATTCACCCATGAGAGGTGTAGATGATGATATTGTTTTGAGGCCTAGTTCGTCGGGGGAAAGAAGTAGTACTGGGGATTCTGTGATACAACCGCTCAATTTGACGAATGAATTGGAGTCGATAGCGGAGGAGATTGATGTGGAAGATGAGGAATGGACCGAATTACTGCACAGAAGATGTTCATCTCCATCATCGGATTCCCCTACTGGTATACTTCAGCTCACTTCTGATGATGTCCTTGTGGGAATAATCTGTATACTTCCCCTTAATTTAGAAGGATTATAACGATTTAAAGAAGATGATCTAAGGTCATAAAATAAAATACATAAACATAAGTAAAAAGATTTAGAATTAACCTCCGGTCCTAGCAAATATGGCCTAAGAACAAAACCAAAGTAGGTATTCGCCTATTGGTTGCACCCAAGACGATCTGAGATATACCCTTTGATTATGCTAGAAATCAATCTAAAATTTTCTGTAAAATTTTATTGTCTTTGTGTTCTTGTGATGAGAAAGAGGAGGCAAGGTCAGAAAAAGTATTAGGTTTGAAATAATTCTCTACCTTTCTTTTTATATAGACCGAAATCCGAAATCAATTAGGAAAGAAATAATACATAATATGTGTTGAATTGTCATCTAGTGTGGATCGAACCCATGACCTCTTGGTATGTGTACCCTCACTATTACCACTATGACACATTCAGCTTGTCGATATTAAATACAACTGATTATATTTAATTACGAATTAACAGATTAATTCGTCCAAGCTAACATTATTTATATTTAATTAAATATAACTTATTATATTTATTTTACGAATTGACAGTTAATTCGTCTCAACTTAATATTATTTAATTTTCATAAAATAATTATCTCATCAACACATTGACTAACTTTTTAGTCATTTTGGGCATCAATGTAATTATATTTCTATAACCACATTTCTCAAATACGTCCTATAGGTGTGACCTTTAGGGACCAGTTGATCACCGCCATCTGTATGATAATAACGTCAAACTTTCTAGCAAGCCAACCGTTATTAGGTAAACGTTAATACTGATTAAATATACGAAGTATACCCTTGTGAACCTGTAAGAGATTTACAAATGTTATCACACTAATTTTTGGAGGACACCAGCTCCAACAAACTCCCACTTGTCCTCACAAGTGTATGTGCGATAACCGATTCTCATATCCTTTAAAATTTCTCCCATTCAATGTAAAACAATTTGCAAATCCGAATTCACAAAGGTCGTATTTTACAAGCGATCAGTATCAAGAGTGGTTTTCCCGACTAGAGAGTAACTTAACTGATAAACGAATCAACATTCCAAAGATGGCCATGCATTTCGATTACAACTCCTCGAGTGGCTCGAGAAATAACTATACCGATAAGGGATGGATATTTTCTTCAACTCGAATCCCTGCAGATGTAAGCACGTATGAAATGACCCAGAAAAAATCTACTTAGCCCCGATTCACGGAGATCGTGAGAAAGAAACCAAAGTCACCCAAAGACTGTCTTAATCTCAAGAGACAGTTGATAGTCAAAAGAATCGACTCTAGGTACACAATGGATGTCCTATCCACGACCTGGCACCGAATGTTATAAAACATTTAGGACTCCATTACGTTGTCACAAATAAAAATTGTCCTACGAGGTATCGTCATAATCTCGTATCTGTGATCGATTAGTCAACTGTTTAACTTATGGCTCGTTGAACCCACCATCAATCGACTGCACAATATAATAGCCGGAGTTATCAGCTCACATTGGCGATTACGGACCAAAACAAATATAATGTAATTCAGTTCACTTTGTGGCGTTCAATGTTGTCAGTACAATCCACATGAAAAACAAAATATTATAAAACCGATGTAGTTATAAATAGTATATGAAAAAGATAACGTATCGAATTCATAATCAACTACTATAACTCAGGTACACGTTTAATTCTCATGGAAATAACGTGTCTTCAATGCTTATCATATTTCAATGGCTCAGTAGTAGAATCTGCTACAACACACTAAGAGTGAAGATGAACCGGACTGAGATCCGTATGGAAGCTACCATCTGCGTAACCGGTTGCGCATAGCTTAGTATCTCCTCCATAAGTCAATACCCAATCCTTAGTCCTCCGTAGGTACCTGGATTCTTTTGGTACCGACTCGTCATACTAAATGCATGTGCTACGACTGGATGTGTGCACATCATGGCATACATGATCTATCCTATTGCAGATGCATAAGGACTACGACTCATGTGTTCAACCCCTTCAGGCGTCATGGGTGACTGAGACTTGCTCAACTGCATCCTAGTCGTCATAGGAAGGTTCTCCTTCTTGGAGTTGGTCATGCTGAACCTCTCAAGAACCTTATCCAAATAAGACTCCTGACTAAGTGATAACGTCCGTCGTGATCTATCTCGGTAGATACGGATTCCCAAAATACGTTGTGCCTCACCCAGATATTTCATCTGGAAATGGTTCTTCAACCATTCTTTAACCGAAGATAGGAGAGTAATGTCATTCCCAATCAAGAGTATGTCATCGACATACAATATCAAGAATACAATCTTGCTCCCACTCGACTTGATATATAGGCATGGTTCTTCGACCGATCGAGTGAAGCCATACTCTTTTATCACTTGGTCGAAACGATGATTCCGACTCCGAGAAGCTTGCTTAAGTCCATAAATGGAACGCTTAAGCTTGCATACTTTCTTAGGATGTTTAGGATCTATGAAACCTTCGGGTTGCACCATGTACAACTCTTCCTCCAAATAACCGTTTAAGAAGGCGGTTTTTACATCCATTTGCCAAATATCATAATCATGAAATACGACAATCGCTAAGATTATCCGAATGGAACGTAGCATGACTACAGGTGCAAAAATCTCATCATAATGCAATCCTTGCACTTGAGTGAAACCTTTTGCCACAAGTCGTGCCTTATAGATATCTGGTTGCGCGTCTACAAAATGCTTTATTTTGTAAAGCCATTTGCATTGTAGAGGTTTTATCTTATTAGGTAAATCAACTAGATCCCATACGTTATTCTCATACATGGAGTCCATCTCGGATTTCATGGCTTCGAGCCATAGCTTTGAGTCGGAACAGGCCATAGCACCTTTATAGGTTGTGGGTTCATTACTTTCTAGAAGTAAAACATCATTCTCCTCGACCATACCAATGTATCTGTCCGGAGGATGAGAGTCTCTACCCGACCTCCTAGGCTCCTCAGGAATATTAACCGTATCATCAGTTGGAGGTACAGCTTCCTCCATCTGTTCCTCGGTTGTTGGTTCTGGAATCTCCGACAGCTCGAAGGTTCTATTACTCGACTTGTTCTCGAGAAATTCTTTCTCTAAGAACGTCGCACTAGCCGCAACAAATACTCGATGTTCGGTAGGCGAATAGAAGTAATGACCAAATGTTCCTTTTGGATAACCTATAAAGTATGTCTTGACCGATCGCGGGCCGAGCTTATCCTCGTGTCTCTACTTGACATAAGCCTCGTAGCCCCAAACCCGAATAAAGGACAAGTTAGGTACGGTTCCCTTCTACATTTCATATGGAGTCTTGTCGACAGCTTTAGACGGACTTCGGTTAAGTATAAGAGCAGCTGACAAAAGAGCATAACCCCATAATGAATCAGGCACTACGGTGTGACTCATCATGGATCGAACCATATCAAGTAAGGTTTGATTTCTCCGTTCGAACACACCATTTAATTGAGGTGTTCCAGGTGGAGTTAACTGTAGAGCGATTCCACAGTCTTTCAGGTGTTGATCAAACTCATTTGAAAGATATTCGCCACTCCGATCTAAACGGAGTGCTTTAATCTTTCTACCCAGTTGGTTCTGTACCCTATTCTGGTATTCCTTGAATTTCTCAAAGGACTCACTTTTATGCTTCATTAAGTAGACATATCCGTATCTACTCAAATCGTCCGTGAAAGTGATAAAATATCTATAGCCATCTCTAGCGGTAATTGACATAGGTCCACATACGTCCGTATGTATGAGTCCTAATAGGTCACTAGCGCGCATTCCAACACCTTTGAAGGAAATTCGAGTCATCTTGCCAATGAGACATGATTCACACGTGCCATATGCAGAAAATCCGAATGAGGGAATAGTCCCATTATCGACGAGTTTCTTTACGCGTTTCTCATTTATGTGTCCCATTCGACAATGCCATAGATAAGTTTGATCTTTGTCATCAACCTTTAATTTCTTATTATTCATGTGTAATACTTCCGTGGTTTGATCTAAGATATAAATTCCATTCATGGAAACTGCTTTGCCATAAATCATTTCATTAAAAGAGAAAATACAACTATTATCCTTTATTGAAAATGTAAAACCGTCTTTAGCAAGTACGGAAACAGAAATAATATTTTTAGATAAACTGGGTACATAGTAACAATTATTTAAAAATAACTCAAAACCACTAGGGAGTTGGATTACATATGTTCCCTTCGAGCGCAAAAGTAGCAACTCGTGCTCCATTCCCGACTCGCAGTCCACATCACCCTTTTCGAGAGGTATGATGTTCTTTAGGCCCCGCAAATGATTACATGAGATGAGAACCACAACCAATATCTAGTACCCAAGTTCGAAACTTGCATGGTTAATCTCAATCATATGAATATAAGATGACATACCAACAGAACGACGCGTCCCGCCTTGATGTCCTCACGGTAGACGGGACAGTTCCTCCTCCAATGTCCAATCTTGTGACAATGGTGGCACTCTATGTCACCGCCCTTGCTCTTTGTCTTGCCCCGTGAGCCACTAGTCTCACCAGGCGCACTCTTACCGTTTCCTGGCTTCTTAAACTTTGGCTTACCTACAGCTAGGTCGCCATGAGCCTTGCCCTTACCTTTACCTTTGTTGTGAATCATGAGAACATCCTACTTCATGCTCCCACTCAATTTCATATCCTTCTCGGTCTGTACGAGAAGGGAGTGTAGCTCATGAGGACTCTTTTTCAAGTCATTCATGTAGTAGTTCGCCCTGAAAAGGGCAAAACCATCGTGAAGAGAATGAAGCATTCAATCAATGACAATGCTCTCACTGATTCTACAATTCAGTGACTCCAGTTTCTCGACATTCTCAATCATGTGAAGAATGTGTGGGCTAACCGTTTGGCCCTTCTGGAGTTTCGCATCAAAGAAGCGACAGGTATGCTCATATGTAACGATTTCGGTGCCTTTTAGAACTCGTTAATGAGCGTGGTGAAAATCTTGTTTGCACCTTGGGCAATGAAGCGTCTCTGCAAATTGGTTTCCATTGCAAAGATGAGTACGTTCTTTATCGCACCCGCTTCCATAACGAAATCACTATAAGCGAGTGACTCGTTGACTCCTGCATTTGGGCCTGGGTTGACCGGTATTGGCTCGATTAAATACCGAGCTTACCGTCAGCGATGTGACATTCCGTAGTGCCGCCTCCCGATCCGCAAAATTGGACCCATCATTCTTGATCGAGTGGGTGATTCATTTGTTCCATGAACATTTTAAGCCAGACGAACGATCTAGTGTGGCACTATGCATTGGGATTGCGTTATTTCCAGCCATTTGTGAATAAAGATAATTGATAATAAGCGTGTTCTACTTTGAAAGAAGAATAAAATAATAAGCATGCATCGTTTTATTTTAAGTCTAATGAACTAATGTCATAACGCGAAGACTCAAAAACATTTATACAATTGGCCTCCCTCAAGAATTATATAAATGACCCCAAGACTCAATTTTCTGTAAATTGATAAGCTAACCTGTTAGCTAATTCTACCGTTAGAATTCTTGGTCGATATATTTCTGTAAGTACTATCTTTAGTCCGTCATAATCACGAGAAACTCTTCGGACTATAATGTTGAGGTAAACTAAGTCAACACAACTACTTACCCAACGTAGAAGGGGTCATATTAGGCCTACCGACGAAGATGGGATTCATAGATGTTTGCCCTTATAAAGACTAATCTCAATTTCCGTTTTAGAGGAAGATCCCATCAACTTTTTAATTCATGTTAAGTGAACTATAATCTAGCATGCGAGAATGATTTAAACTAAGGTGATGGCTTAAAGACTGTGACATCTGCATGTCCATGAAAACTAACATACAATCTATATGAGTCAATTTTCATGCATTTTAGTAGTAGGTGGTTTGATTTTAGGCGGAATATGATGCAATTACTAGCATGTGAATGAAAAGCAATAAAATGAAAAACGTAAAAAAAAAACAGTAAAAGTCCTAGTGTGGCCTATCCTCTCAAAATGAACAATAAATACAAGTTTGGAATCCATCCTTGGACCCGAGAAGCTTGTCTTGATGTTCCATCTTGATCCATGTAGCGGGAGTGAGCTTGAATCTTCATCTTTAGTCTTCTTTGAAATTACAATAATTAAAATTACATAATTGACCTATTAATTACATTCTAATTTCAAAACCCAAAACTAAAATAAAGGAGATTCGAGATCTCATAATTACATAAAAATCATGTTTCCTTCATTACGAAAACATGATTGACTAAGGCCACACTAAGTATTACATTATACAACTGATTGCAAAAATTAAATACGTAAATAAAATTCATTCATTCGAGTCATTCAACATAATTAAAAGCATCAACTAAAATAAATTAAACATACATAATACAATAAATTAATTACGTTGATTAATTTATCCAAACCACCTATTTAAATTAAATTAAGTGACAATTCCGCAATTTAATCACATTAATTCATACATAATCCATATTAAACTTGTAATATGAATTCTATCCGTCAAAATTTTAAACTGCTTTAAAATAACTCGGTATCATTAAATTGTGAACCGATTCACAATAACTAATTGGCCAAATAAAATAACTTCTCTTTTTTTCTTGTTTGGTTTCGGCATAACCAAATAAAAGGAAAAAAATTATTTTTTTTTATTAAAATTCCAGCTGTCGGCTGAAATAGAAAACAGCCAATTTTTTTTTTTTTTGCTTTTCCGGCAATAAAAAAACAAAACCTTTCCCTTCCTTTTTTTTTATGCGGCAAAAGAAGGAAAGAAAACAAAACTTTCCTTTTCCTTTTCTGATTCGGCAAATCAAAAAATCCTAAAAAGGTTTTTTTTTTTTTTTTTTTTTTTTTTTTTTTTTTTTTTTTTTTTTTTTTTTTTTTAAACGGCAAACCCTAAAAATTTTTGAGCCGTAAAAAAAAAAAATCCCTTTTGCGGCAGTAAGCCCTAAAACAAGATTGATGAAGAACAAAGTTTACAGTTGCTAATAGAACATGGTTTAGCAAATGGATTAACAAGCATGATTAATCTTTTATGCTAAAACTATATAGCAAAAACAAATTCTCGTATCAATGACATGATGATACTATATCTATTCTAACTTAATCTGCATTAAATCATAATTCGCCAATTATTCATATGATAATTTTAACCGATTAAAACAAAGATATGATCAAAAGAAATTGGATATAAATCATCAAACAAAAGGGAAAACAAAGCAAAAAAAAAAAAAAAAACAGGCCGTAAAAAATATCTCGGCCAATTTTTTTTTTTTTTTTTTTTTTTACCGAAAAAGAACCCTAATTTATATACTCGAAAATTAGGTTATTAGTTTACATACAATTTTAGGAAAATAATCAAAATTAAAATCGTGGCCTTGCGCTCTAATACCACTTGTGAGAAATAATCTGTATACTTCCCCTTAATTTAGAAGGATTATAACGATTTAAAGAAGATGATCTAAGGTCATAAAATAAAATACATAAACATAAGTAAAAAGATTTAGAATTAACCTCCGGTCCTAGCAAATATGGCCTAAGAACAATACCAAAGTAGGTATTCGCCTATTGGTTGCACCCAAGACGATCTGAGATATACCCTTTGATTATGCTAGAAATCAATCTAAAATTTTCTGTAAAATTTTATTGTCTTTGTGTTCTTGTGATGAGAAAGAAGAGGCAAGGTCAGAAAAAGTATTAGGTTTGAAATAATTCTCTACCTTTCTTTTTATATAGACCGAAATCCGAAATCAATTAGGAAAGAAATAATTCTCCTAATTTTCGGTCACTGTTGACCGAAATAAGGAATAAAAATTTCCTTATTTTTGGTCTTTCCAAAAATATATAATATGTGTTGAATTGTCATCTAGTGAGGATCGAACCCATGACCTCTTGGTATGTGTACCCTCACTATTATCACTATGACACATTCAGCTTGTTGATATTAAATACAACTGATTATATTTAATTATGAATTAACAGATTAATTCGTCCAAGCTAACATTATATATATTTAATTAAATATAACTTATTATATTTATTTTATGAATTGACAGTTAATTCGTCTCAACTTAATATTATTTAATTTTCATTAAATAATTATCTCATCAACACATTGACTAACTTTTTAGTCATTTTGGGCATCAATGTAATTATATTTCTATAACCATATTTCTCAAATACGTCCTATAGGTGTGACCTTTAGGGACCAGTTGATCACCGCCATCTGTATGATAATAACGTCAAAGTTTCTAGCAAGCCAACCGTTATTAGGTAAACGTTAATCAACTGATTAAATATACGAAGTATACCCTTTGTGAACCTGTAAGAGATTTACAAATGTTATCACACTAATTTGTGGAGGACACCAGCTCCAACAGTCCTATCTGAATTAGAGTATTGGTCTACTGCGGTATATTGCTATATTTTGGGAGCTAACTCTCCCTGGAGTGTGTTTGCTGGATTTGTGAAGAGGATCTGGAATGAGGATGTGATAGATAAGATTGCTTTTCAAGCCAATGGAATTTTCCTAGTTAGGTTTAATACTGTGGAGAAAAAGAGGTTAGTATTTCATGTAGGACCACTATTCTTTGATAGTAAGCCTTTGATTATCAAACAATGGACACCTAATGTGAAATTGGTAAAAGAGGACATGGATATGGTGCCAATTTAGATCAGATTGTCTGGTTTGAATTTGAAGTCCTCGGATCCAGCTCTGATGAAGATTGCTGGATTGGTTGGTGAACCTGTAAGGCTAGATGTTAATACAAAGGAGAAAACCTTCTTAGGGTATGCTCGGATTATGGTCAAGGTGAAGATTGGTCAGGCGTTCCTGGAGTTAATCAGATTTCTAGATAAAGTAGACGAGGCTCATCATCAAATCATGCATTATGAATGGAGACAAGTTGTCTGTGGGGATTGCAAAGGTTTGGGCCATCAGACGTGGCACTGCAGGAAAAAGGAGGTAAGACAAGTTAGACAGGAGCAGGTTAAAAGGAAGAAAGTATAGAGGCCTGTAGCCGCAGCCAAATCTGTTGAGCAGAGAGGAGGTGTTAATGTGAGGGTAGAACAGAATCCTGTGGTTCTTCCTACACCTGGACCTACAAGTAGAGGGGTAGTAATGGTGACTCTTGTTTCTCAGTTCAGGGCACCCATTGTTACTCCTGCTCATTCTCAGTTCAGGGTTCTCATTGTTACACCTGCTCTTGGGATTGGAAATAGATTTCTGCACTCTGCAAGTAGAATTCTCACAAGAATAAATAGGCAAGATGGCAGTAGCAGTGGAATAGGCAACAAGAAACCCTTCTTGGAATCTCTCAATACTGCAGTCCAGAATAGTATTGAGAGTGGAGGTAGGAGGGATGATGGCATGAGTGTAGGTGATCGTGGTTAGTCTTGCCTTTTGGAATCTTAGAGGGTGTAATAGCCCTAATAAACAGAGAGACAGTAGATGGTTTCTCAAGAATAATGATATAGGGTTAGTTGGCCATATAGAAACTAGAGTAAGAACTAATGCTATTAATAAAGTCCACCATGGATTAGGAATAAATTGGTCTCTTATTTCTAATAATAGTGCGTATGGAGGAGGAAGAATCTTGGTTATTTTTGGGATGACTATGTGATTCAAGTCACTCTTATCAGGTGTGAAGCTCAGGTTATTCACTGTAAAGTGATATACAGAACTTATGGTATTGCGTAGTGGATGTCCTTTGTTTATGGGTTTAATATAATTGGGGAAAGAGGTCTTTTATGCAGTCTTTAAGATGCATGTATAGTAGAGTACATGGGCATTGGCTAATTTGTGGGGATTTCAACGATGTGTTGGGATTCACTAAAAGGATTGGGCCTATTATCTCTGTAGCTGAGGTAAAGGAATTTAGGGAGTGTGTTGATCATTGTGAAATTGCTGATGCTCCTACTAAAGGGTCTTTCTTTACTTGGAGCAATAAATAGGTGGTGATGGAAGGTTGTTTAGTAGAATAGATAGAGCTCTTGTGAATATGAAATGAATAATGGAGTTCCCTGATATGGTCACTACTTTTCTCCCTGAAGGATTGTTTGATCATAGTCCCCGTGTTATGGATCTTTGGAAGAATAATGCTAGGAAAAGGAATGGGTTCAAGTATTTTAACATGTTGGGAAGGGATAGCAACTTTTTGACCATAGTAAGGAAATTTGGTCTACTAATATCAAAGGAGGTACTATGTTTCAGATTGTAAGAAAACTGAAAGTGTTGAAGAAAGAGTTAAGAGCATTGAATAGAGATGGGTTTGCAAACATAAAGGCTGCTGCCAGGATAGCTAAAGTTAATCTGGAACAGCTGCAGGAAAAAATGCATAGTGATATTGGTAATGCGAATATTCAGGAGCAGGAAAGAGCTGATGCTTTGGTGTACATGGATTTAGACTCAGCAAGAAATGAGTTCTTAGCTCAGAAATCCAAGGTTCAGTGCTTAGAGGAAGGGGATGATAATACTCATTTGTTCCATAGTGCCATCAAATCTAGGAGAATGCAGAATAAGGTACTTGATATTGAGGACATTCATGGATTCCACCATGTTGAGCCTACTGGAATAGAGACAGCCTTTTTGGAGTATTATAAAAAGTTTCTTGGGACAAGTAAAAAGGTAGTGAGAGTGCACTTATCTACTATGAGGAGAGGGAGAACTCTAACTGATCATCACAAAGATACTCTCCTTAAGCCTGTTACTAATTAGGAGATTAAGGAGGCCTTATTCTCAATTCCTGCTTCTAAATTCCTTGGCCTTGATGTTATAATAGCCAGTTCTATTGGGATTATTTTGAGGTTATAGGGGAAGATATGTGTAAGGCAGTGATGGAGGTCTTTGATACTGGTAGGCTTCTTAAGCAAGTGAATTAAACTGTGTTGACATTAATCCCGAAGAAAAACATGCCTATTACAGTCGCTTAGTTTAGGCCAATATCTTGTTGTAATAATGTATTGTATAAATGCATTACCAAGCTTATTTTTAACATAGTGGCTTTACTGCTGCCTAATATTGTTAGTGAGACTCATAGTGCATTTATTAAAGGAAGAGAGATTGTTGACAACATCATCATTTGTCAAGATTGGGTGCGTTTATACAATAAGAAAGCATGTTCACCTAGATGCATGATGAAGGTGGACTTGAGAAAGGCCTATAACTCAATTGAATGGTCCTTCATTGAAGATATCCTGAAAGCTTTGGGGTTCCCTAATAAGATGGTGGGTTTGATAATGGAATGTGTAACTTCTCCTACGTTTTCACTCTCTCTAAATGAAAATGTTTTTGGCTACTTTGAAGGGAGAAGAGGTATTAGGCAGGGGGATCCAATATCCCCACTGTTGTTTATAGTGTGTATGGAGTACTTCACTGGAGTGTTGAATGTGGTTACTCAGAGGAAGGAGTTCAGATTTCACCCTTTATGCAAGCTTCTAAATCTGAGCCACTTGTGTTTTGTTGAAGATTTTCTCTTGTTTAGTAGAGGAGACCCAGATTTTGTTAAAGTGATCCTCAGTGCTTTTGCTACTTTTTTAGTAGCATCAGGGCTGGAGATGAATAGGAAGAAGTCTAAAATTTATTGTAATGGGATCAAGCCAACTAATTTGCAGGGCATCCTCAATATGGCTGGTTTTCAGGTTGGAGCTTTCCTCTTCAAGTATCTTGGTATCCCTATCTCTTATAAGAGACTGGCTATTGTAGAGAAATCAGGGGGGCATGCTTTAATTTTAAGGTTGCCTCATCAAGCCTGATTCCTGGGCTGTTGATCTCAAGCGTGCTAAGTTGCTAGTCAGGAGTCTATGCTAAAAGAACCCTGAAAAGAAGCAAATTCTGCTCCCAAAGTCCTGCTTCCTGAAGCCTCTTCCAGAAGCCTGCTCCTGGAGCCTCTTTCAGGCGCCTGCTCCTGACGCCTGCATTTAGGTCCTAGCCTGACGTCTCTTGGTGGAGTTCTTCTAGGGTTAAAATCCGTCAAGGTTCCTGGTTCTGTACCTGCCAGGCTGCTGATTTCAGGCTCCTAAATCATAATAATTCCTAGGACAACAATGTGTGGTGCATAATAGAAGAGCTCAAGAACGGATGAGATCATGTGGTCCCTCCTTTTGTCCCCTAAAGCTTCTGCGACAATTAAAGGAACATCAACTATCTTATGCAAGCTGCCAAGGACGTCCCTTTCAAGTCATGTGACTAGTTTTAGGATGTTAATTTTACAGCTTGTTGTTTTGTCATGTTATCCTTTTAATTGTAGCCATAAGATGTTGTTTTAGATGAAAGGCCAAGATGTAATGTGAGACCCTATATAAGGAACTCACACCCCCATGCAATATTCAGATTTTGATAAATTAAAAAATTGTGGTGTCAAACACAAAATTTAGGGTTTGCCTAAGGACTGCTCTCGTCCAACCAATAGTAGCGATCCCTTTCTTGGTTGCTAAATTAAGGGAGGTTAACCTGTGCAAGGCTGTGGTTAAGGTCTCCTAATCGGTAGGCCTGGTGGTTATCCTATGCATAGACTATGGATAATCGACCTACGCCTGTTAGTAAGGGTAGTTTAGTTTTGTGCCAGGCTATGAGCTAAGCTAAACCTGATGTCCAACTTAAGATCTAAGCCTTGTGCTAGGTTGTGGCTTAGCTCTTAATCATATCCAGCTTGAATTAGAGAGTAGAAGTTGTAGTTTAGCTCCTCTAATCAAGTAGGTTGTGGATGATACCATGTGGAAACTGTTGGTACCTCGTTCACAATTATATCTTTTATGTTTTCTTAGGTTAGTTTTCGCAAATAAATGCTCTTAATTTTTCTGTTTTTAAAGGATTTGAATAAGGAAGAAATTATTTTTAAACATGCCAACTTTCGTGCACATCCCGTGGCCTGACATTCGTGAGGACCCTCGGGTGTTTACACTGTAAAGTGGTATTAGAGCTCAGGCTCTTGTTTTTCTTAAACCAAGACGATCTTGGAAAAAGTGGTCCTGGATGTGCAAAGGAGTCGCCCTTCAAACCCGTGCATTTCTATGGCTTGTAGGTTCTGGCCTGATGACCTGTTAAGGACACTTGTGCTAGGCTGTAGTGTCTTGGATCAGGCTAGTTAACAAGAGGATCCTAAACCTGTGCTAGGCTGTGGTTTAGAGCCGTCTTATTGTTGCCTTCTTCATCATCTGTATTGCTATTTTTCTAAAATTATTTTGTTCCTTTTGTTCCTTTTCTTTTCGAACAACAAAATTTGTGGACAATTTTTTGTTAACAAGGGGAGAGTTGTAGATATATCAGGGGGGTAGGCTTTTATTTTGAGGTTGCCTTATCAAGCCTGATTCTAGGGCTGTTGATCTCAAGCCTGCTGAGTTTCTAGTTAGGATTCTATGCTAAAAGAACCCTGAAAAGAAGCAAATTCTACTCCCAATGGCTTGTTTCCTGAAGCCTGCTCCTGGAGCCTCTTTCAGGTACCTGCTCCTGACGCCTACATCCAGGTCCTAGCCTGACGTCTCTTGGTGGAGTTCTTCTAGGGTTAAAATCCGTCAGGGTTCTTGGTTTCGTACCTGCCAGGCTGCTGATTTCAGGCTCCTAAATCATAATAATTCCTTGGACAATAATGTGTGGTGCATAATAGAAGAGCTCAAGGACGGATAACATCATGTGGTCCCTCCTTTTGTCCCCTAAAGTTGATGCGACAATTAAAGGAGCATCAACTATCTTATGCAAGCTGCCAAGGACGTCTCTTTCAAGTCATGTGACTAGTTTTAGGATGTTAATTTTACAGCTTGTTGTTTTGTCGTGTTCTCCTTTTAATTGTAGCCATAAGATGTAGTTTTAGATGAAAGGCCAAGACGTAATGTGAGACTTTATATAAAGAACTCACCACCCCATGTAATATTCAGATTTTGATAAATTAAAAAATTGTGGTGTTAAGCACAAAATTTAGGGTTTGCCTAAGGGCTGCTCTCATCTAATCAATAGTGGCGATGCCTTTATTGGTTGCTAGATTAAGGGAAGTTAACCAGTGCAAGGCTGTGGTTAAGCTCTCCTAATCACCAGGACTGGTGGTTATCCTCTGCATAGACTGTGGATAATCGACCTACGTCTGCTAGTAAGGGTAGTTTAGTTCTGTGCCAGGCTGTGAGTTAAGCTAAACCTACTGTCAAGGTTAAGATCTAAGCCTTGTGCTAGGCTGTGTCTTAGCTCTTAATCATATCCAGCTTGAATTAGGGAGTTGAACTTGTAGTTTAGATCTTCTAATCAAGTAGGTTGTGGATGGTACCATGTGGAAATTGTTGGTACCTCATTCACAATCATATCTTTTATATTTTCTTAGGTTAGTTTTCGCAAATAAATCCTCTTAATTTTACTATTTTTAAAGGATTTGAAAAAGGGAGAAATTATTTTTAAACATGCCAACTTTCGTGCACATCCCATGGCCTGACATTCGTGAGGACCCCCGGGTGTTTACACTGCAGCTATTGGTGACTGTTCTAAGCTAGTGGAGAAGATGGTGCTTAAAATTAGAGGATGGGGTGCAAGGAAGATTAGCTATGCTGGAAGGGTGGTTTTAGTTCAGGCTGTCTTGTCTCAGTTACATTCTTATTGGGCTAGAATTTTCATCATTCCTAAGGGAGTGATTACAAGAGTTGTGAACATTTGTAGAAATTATTTATGGGAGGGGGAGGAGAATTATCACAAGGCACCTCTAATATCCTGGCAGAAGGTATGTATGGAAAAGAAGTATGGTGGCTTGGGAATAAGGGATAGTCATCTGTGGAACATTGCTTTAATTGGCAAATATACCTGGTGGGTGGAAAGTAAATCTGACCATTTATGGATTAGATGGGTCAACCATGTTTATATCAAGCATAGAGATTGGTTTGAGTATCAACCATCAGTGAACACTAGCTGGACTTGGCGCAAAATTTGTCAGGTAATGGAGAGGTTGAAGATGGGATATGTGAATGGTAACTGGTTCACTAATAATGGACATTATACAGTTGCAGAAGGATATAAGTAGCTGTTGCAGGATGTGAAGAAAGTAAACTGGTTTCTTGTGGTGTGGAACAGAATTAATATCCCAAAGCACTGTATAATAGGTTGTCTTTTTGCTTGGAGACGCTTATTAACAAAAGATAGGTTGATTCGGTTTGGGATTATTGGTAATGGGGATTGTGACCTGTGCTGTGATGCTACTGAAACAAATGAGCATTTTTTTTTTGACTGTAATTACAGTTAGAATTGTGTTTAGATGTTGGATGACTGGTTGGAGTGCAGGATCCCTTGTCAGGGTACTCTTGAATGGTGCAGGGTATTGAAAATGAAGTTATTGATGAAGAAACAACTGATTATTACTGCTGTCGTGGCCCTGATTTATGATTTGTGGATGGTACGCAATATATGTAGAACTGGTCTGATTCCGTGTCTGCCTGGAGTTGTTGTAAAACAGGTGCAGGACCAGATTAGAAGTAGAGCAAAGTGTAAAATTTGGCAGGTCCAACATAGTATTGATCTAGAGTGGTGTCAACGTATTGGCGCTGCTTAAAATTTATACTAGATATGTAATAAATCTGTCAAGAGTTGTATGAGTGGGTGGTGTACTTCATGCTTAGATTTTAATACAAGATTAGCATTTCACCTAAAAAAAAGAGTATAAAATGGGCCTAATAAAAATATACCCTTTAATACGAAATAGTACCCTTTTGCTTTTATTGACCCTTTAAATTGGATATATGTTTTAATTTATTTTTAGATGTAAAAATACCAAATCTAGCTTTGTTCCAAATTACATTTTATATTTTCAATTCTTTTTGGTTTTATGAATATATTATCATTAAGATATATTCTCTCCCAGTTTTAAGAATTGCCTCTATTTGTTTTAGGTGATGTTTGACTTAGTTTATGTGAAATAACTTTTACTTTCTAGAATGAGTTTTTTCATAAACTATTTTTTAAAAAAGTTGTGGTTGTTTGGCTTAACTTTTGTAAAAGTAGTTTCTTAACAAATTGATGTATTTGGCTTACTACTGCTTTTTAGTTTTTTTTTTTTTTAGTTTCCATAATCCTAAGAGTTTTTGGGAGAAGTACAAGCAGAGCAGAAGCATCAATTTGGTGCTTCTCTGTTTCTAGTTGCTTTTTATTAACTTCTGACTTTTCAAAAGTAGTTTTTTATCTCCCTAAATTATAGTGTTTGGCCCAGCTTCTACTTTTACAATTAGAAAAGCACTTAGAAAGCTTGGCCAAACACCCCCTTAAATAGATAGTACGCAAAAAACTTTAAAATAGGGGGAATAGAGGTAGTAATAAGTATTATCTACTTTTTTTTTATTACGTTTCATTTAGGACCTTCTTTAATTTCAAACTATGAGATTATTTTAAAAAGAACAAAAAAAATAGTATAATTCTTATATTAAATACTTAATCACATTTTAAGGCTAAAATTTTGTTTGTGTTTAAACTCGAATTCGGTTGATTGTGTAACACCCCCATTTAAGCAGAGGCTTTTAACAAGACATTCCCAATTAAATGAAGCTGTCACGATCTCAGTAACCCGAGGCAATGGTAATCAAATAGAACAATCCAAGGTACTTTAATAAAATTACATCATTACTTAAATGGTCTCAAACTGAATGAAATACAAATATCAAACCAACTGTCAAAAGTAAAGGTTACAAATAAACTTATTAGTTAACATAGTCTGACTAATGTTTAAGACAGGTGAGACTCGACTCCGGCTTTGCGTCCCTCGTTCGTCCGTCCCCAAGCACAACATCCCACACAGCTACTAATTTGTACCTGTTAATTAACTGCTCCAAATTCAATTGGAAATTATTGAATGGATCAACACAGGCCACCTCAAAAATAGGTGAAAAATTGATACAAGACACAAAAACGTCAACCACTGGTTGAATATGATATAAACAACATGCAATTTGATAAACACGAAAATGAAATTATAAATATGATGCTGTAATAATCAAAACTCAATCAAGAATGAGTGCCCGGTCTCTTGTCTGGCCAACCGCCACCCCCGTCAGCAAGTATGGCACAACTCGCTTAACACCGTGCAAATACAAAAACATAGCACAACTCCCTTAATACCGTGCTCATCACAATAAGTTACATCTCCCTTAACACCGTACCATTTCATCACACACTGGCACAACTCCCTTAACCCCGTGCCAGGGATACAAACAATACGATATACTCATAAGCATACAATAAAACATAAGAAAACACAAAATAATTAAACTTCAAATAATAAACGATCAACACGATTAAGCCATGTTGTCGATCAACCATTATCGTCAATCGATCGACCTTACCTTCCCTGCCGTACGACCACCTGCTAACTGACAATCGACCACAACATGAATGTCGTTCGACATTTTTGACAGACGCTCAATATTTACGCAACATTCATTCAACAATTCCTTCTAGCATACAACTCAATTGAACATGAACAGATAATAATAACATGGGTGAATAGGATATCCCTACCTTTTAGCAAAGACTCCACAATGACAACATAATCGATTGGCTAGAACCGCTCCTCTATGAATCCACCGCCTAATTTAATACATTAACGTATGATCAACGACAATACAATGAAATAACGGAAACAACAATCAACGTAACTGTTGCCTTAGGTCACGGTTCCATCTAACCCGCCCCCATAGGTGTCACGATCAGATTGCTAAACGGTTTAGAGCGATCCTCCGGCAACAAAATGTAACTAATTGATAAACGCGATATGCTAACAAACCCCGTGAACAACAATCGCTCTGCCAAGTCACAACAATAAGGTTAGGGTACAGTCTCTTACTACAATACGGTCGATGACAACAACAATAAATAGTACATGAATGAAACTTAAGAACTTAAAATGAAGAATAAGTTTGCAAGACAGAAATATGAACAACGAGTGCATCCATTTCCCTTTCTTCTCTCTCGGTCTCTCTCTTTCCCTTGGCAGTTGATGTGTGTTTGAATGTTTGCAAAAGTATTTAGGGTTATGAGTATATATAGTTTTAAGGTAAAATAACTAGTTTAGGAGTTAGGCGGACAAAACATGTCCAACACTGAGACTGACAATAGCTCGATCAACAGATTATAGTAGTTGATCGACTAAAACAACCCAACCTAACGTAGCTCAGCTTCGCACCCTTATCTTCAAATGGCCGTCATTTCTTCGTTACATATCGGAATGTAGCTTGTGACAATGAGTTGGAAAGGTAAGACAATAAGCGTTCACCTCCAATAAGAATCACCTATAACGGAGCTCTACAACTATACATATAACAGTTTGAAGTTAACTCTAATACAAGCGATAATTCCCAACTCACGACCCATATGCTAAAGCACTCCCATAAATCTTTCATAGTCTAAATTATACTATAATGCACACAAAGGGTTTTATAACCTTTAAATATGACGAGTATTATAATCTACCCTCCTTAAAATGAACTTCGTCCCCGAAATTCGCGCGTACTACTAACCACTAAAAACCGACACCATGCACGCCTATCAAAATGCTATCATTACTAAAACATATATACATCAACTACATACACATATTGCTCAACTATATATAGACACACACACACACACACACACACACACACACACACACACACACACACACACACACACACACACACACACACACACACACATCAAATTTAGTAGTATCACATTCTACCTCTCTGAAAAGAGCTTCGTCCCGAAGTTTCCTGTATCTATACCAATGGATTCTATGGTTACGTGGTGTACCACTAATATTTACAACAATATAATAAATACATCCTCTAGTCCATCCGAATGCTACAATAAAACCCATCACGCTTACCAACACTAATAAGACGGCTAAGTAACTTTACTATCGCAATGTGACATCCTACCCCTCTTAAAATAAAGGTTACGTCCGCGTAACCTCAAAGACTATAGAACCTGGGCCAAAGTCCTCAATAATTCTTTCAATTACCACCAACTCGTCTTCATCCTACCCAAATACTCGCCTATACACCCCACTTACCATTCTGTCAACAAAAGGGATATGGCATATCTAAGTTGATGTAACCATAAAAGTATATCTGCCATCAGCCAATTCCTTGTCTAAGACATACTAAGCCATAGTCAACCTGTAACTAAGCCAGTAATCCTTTATACAATTTTGTCGACCCATCGCACCGAAAGCGAAATTGGAAAAACAAAATATATAATACTCATATTATACATCTAACATTATTACCACATAAATATAAGATTATTTATATGAGTCGGTCGAGAGGACGGGTGAGGTCCAAACATCAGAAAAGACGAGGTCGAGAGGGGCAGCGGAGTGTAAAGTAGATTTAGTGAATGGTAATTTGTGGCTTTTATTAACGAGACATGAATTACAGTGCAAATAATTGGAAATACGGAAATCATAAATGGAATTTAAAAATTTAAGAGTAGCATTCGAAGGGTGTCCCAGTCGAGCATGCCACAAGCTGCTGGGAGACGAGCTAATACTGGTGAAGGCGGACGGTATGAGAGGTGGTGGTTGCCATTGGTAGACGCCATCTTGAAACGGTCCTTGGATGAGAATTTCACCCGTCGAGCGATCCTTAAAACAAAAGGAAATAGGTGAGAAATAGGCTATGGCATTATTGTCAACACAAAACTGAGAGACAGATAAAAGGTTTTTAGCAATTATAGGTACAACAAGAACATTATTAAATGAAAGAGAACGAGAGGAAGAAGGAGTAGTGAATGAACCATGGTGTGTGATCGGTAGAGCCAACCCATCACCTATGATGAGGTCATCCGGGCCATCATAGGGGCTATGAAGGGCAAGGTTTTCGAGGTCGTTGGTAATATAATGCGAGGCACCGCTATCAACAAGATAGGCAGAGGTGGAGGGTGTCGAGGTCGTGGCAGTGTGAGCTTGGGGTCGGGTTTGGTTCGGTGGTGGGAAGGAGACCATTGGATAATCGCATTTAAATTTTGGGCAGTCACTAATGATATGGCCAGTTTCGCGACAATATTGACAACGTCCCCTAAAGGGTCTCGGGTTGGTGGTGGCAGCGGGTTGGTTTGTGGATTGGGCTCGGTTGTTGTTGGTGTGTGGTTGGTAGTTGCGGTTGTTGTCGAGGTGTGTGTGGTGGAGTAATTGTTGTAGCGAGGGGTGTTGGTATAGGTGCGAGTGGCGGCATTGGCAGTGGGCGAGAAGGTGGTGTTGGTGGGTTCTCGTTTGACTATGAGTTCGTGTTGAATAAGGTGTTCGTGAAACGCTTCAAAGGAAATTGGGGTGTCTCGAGCACGGATGGCGTCGATGACGGTTTTATATTGTTCTTGAGAAAGGCCGTGAATAATTTGGACGATTATGTCCTCGGCATCCATAGGTTTGCCAAGATGAGCAAGTTGGTTTGTGCACGATTTAATCGCAAGCATGTACTCGGAGATGGTGCCATCACCGAGTGTGATGTGACGAGGACGATCCTTAATTTGAAGGATGTGTCCTCGGGATGGATTAACGTAGGTTAAAGCAAGGGTTTGCCATGCCTCGTGAGAGGTATTAGCATCAAGAATTATGGGTGAGACGGAGTCATTGAGAGTTCCGGCTAGGGCACTTAGGATTAGGTTGTCTTGTTTGAACCACGTAGTGTAAGCAGGGTTGGGAACGGGGTCGGGGTTGGCCTTTGTTTCGGTGGCAGGTGGCGTGACAGTGGTTGGTGGAGGTGGGTTTGTTCCGTTGAGGTAGGAGAATAGGCCATATCCTCGAAGAAGCCGAGTAATTTGATATTGCCAGGCATGATATGTGGATGAAGTGAGTTTGATACAATTGGGAAAGGAAATGGAAATAAGAGGTTTGCTTGGTTCATCAAAGGTAGGGATGATGGAGTTGAGTTGGGTCGACATGGTGATCGCGTAAAGAACAACAAGGATGGTGGGTAGGATCGATAGAGGCGTGATACCATATAAGATATAAGAAGGTTTTGATGAATGATATTGTATATTGATGATTAACATGAGTTACAGTAGGATATATTTATACATTACAATTAGGTTAAAAGCAATAACAAACTAGTATAACTAATGACTATAGATTAGAAAATAGAGATAATTCACATGTGCTTAAATTGACTAAATGCTAAATTGTAGGAGAGGGACTAGGGCTCGGTTGTTTTGAGTTTGTTTGTCCAACAATAAATACTATATCTCAACAAATGAATAACGAATATAATATACAACCTTCAACAATGGTAAAATGCGACGATCGGTAACATTATTTCCATCTCAATGTCAATTCAAACTCATAGGATCAAAATCAATAACCATGGTCACTCTAGACCGAAAAAGGTAACTTCTGCACACAGGCCTCATTACTCGATATAATACGAGTATCCAAATCTCAATATCAATATCATACTGTCAAATGTTCTTTTAAAAGAACCATTCAATATCCAGAATTAAACTCCGAGTTACTCACCCAAAATCGAGGTCAAATAAAACAACATTTTACATACAATAACAAGCCATTGATAAAAGAAATATAAGATAATACCAGACCAATGCGAAACGTTACATTACAACACTTATGATAATATATGTCAATCTTCATATTACGTACATCTAACTGATCTCATATTTGATCTTTGCCATGAGAAAAGTACACCATTATTGCTAACTTTTACGCAAATCCTTTTTATTAGTCACCCATAATTGTACATTATACATCTCTATCAAAACCCATTCAGCATACCGGCTAAGTGGGAAGTCCTTTTTATGCACAAACTGTCCAATTCGAACACACTCGCCTAGAACCAATATCTCTAAACTAACTTACAAAAATCATAATTAAATAACCCTACAACTAGATTTAATGAGATTTACCAATTTAGAAACGCCAAAGTGTTAATTAAAATATAGAGTTGGAAATAAGGAAGAATCATAAGTACTTATTTAATGGTTGATTTTACAAGAATGTGGGTCGAAATCATTACTAAGCAGTGACAACCTGACCACTGCTCACTAAAACATTTATTTTCCTTAAATCATAAATTGTTTAAAAATGAAATCAACGGAAAATGAAAACTAACACACAAGGATATTATATATTAAAAAAATTGTTCATATACTTTAAGTACATATAAAACGACAGCCACTACAAATGATTGTAAAAATAAGAGAAATCAATTAATCATACAATCTTCATAGTTTTCATACACTCTCTACACGATCACATTTTTTTTTGGTGAAATGTAAGATTTCATTAAGCACAAACAAAGGTATTACAACCTACCATTTTCCGTACATACGCACTTTTGTAGAGACACATCCCTACTTACATAATTCAATGCTATCTAACCAGAGTCTAGTACAAGTATCTAGTGTATGGTTCTGGAGCACACTAATCCTCAGCTTTGCACTATTTCTGGCTAATCTCAGAGCAACCGATGGCCTAAGCAAACAATGCTCAACACGAACTCGGTTCTTCTGCATCCAGATCTGATAAAAACAAGACATGAATCCACAAACCAGTATACTCATCCTTGCTTTGGACAATTTCTAGTTCCTCCAAATCCATTGCAAAATATTAGCAGCTGGAATGGAAACTTGACATAACCGTGCCATCTCATTAAGAATGCATCTTCTATAAACACATTGTTCAAACAGATGAAGGTGAGTCTCAGCAGCACTTCCACATAGTAAACAATCCTCATTAGGGCTAATACCTAGAGAAAACAACTTGTTTTTAACCTGCAAAGCTCCCCTGATCATCAACCAGCATATAAACATGTGCTTTGGTACACTCCAGGAGTTCCAAATGAACTTGTGCCACACTACTGGTTGATGCTTTACTCTCAACAACTCATAGCCACTTTTCAGTGAATACCCCTTAGTACCTAACAACCACTGCCCTCTGTTGTAGCCTGAGCACAATTTATCTTTAACCCTACATATAGTTTCCACCCTCAACTCAAGTCACCACAGGGAGAGTAGTCATTCCAAGCTCTTTCCTTTAAATATATTTGGTTAACTCATTTAACCTACGGTTTGTCAGGATTAAAATAGATCCACCACACCAACTTATTCGTGGCATCATTATTCCAAGCAAAACTATCTCGAATTCCAAGTCCATATTCCTGCTTTGGTGAACAAATTTTCTCCCAACTAACTCGAGGAACCCTGATATGATTAGCTGTCCCATCCCATACGTAGTTCCTATATATGGAATTCAACCTGCTCAGAACTCCTTTGGGAATGATGAATATGTTTATCCATTAAGAATATAAAGAAGTAAGGACTGAGTTGACATGCACCATCCTGATTTAATCATAATAATTTCTAGGGCAATAATGTGTGGTGCATAATAGAAGAGCTCTAAGGACGGATGACATCATGTGGTCCTTCCTTTTGTCCCCTAAAGCTGCTGCCACAAATAAAGGAGCATCAACTATCTTATGCAAGCTGCCAAGGACGTCCCTTTCAAGTCATGTGACTAGTTTTAGGATGTTAATTTTATAGCTTGTTGTTTTGTAATGTTCTCCTTTTAATTGTAGCCATAGGATGTAGTTTTAGATGAAAGGCCAAGATGTAATGTGAGACTCTATATAAGGTGTGGGAGTATGTGTCCTCAACAATAGTGCGATCACATTAATAAAACTCCTGATAAGAATACGTAAAGGGATGATTCATTTTTATACATCAACTGATCAACATTAATCGGTAATGATTGGCTGACTAGAGTTTGACATTACTGTCGTTTAACGGTGGTGATCCTTTAAGGTCACACCTAAAGGACAATTCTCTTAATAGATAAAATTAATTAATTGTATGATGATACAGATTAATTAATTCCTTAAAATAGAACAATTCACGAATGTGAGTAAGAATATGAATCTTATTGTAATTCGATTAAATGAGATTCGTTTTAGTAATTAAGATGTTGTATTACTAAAATTTTGTTTATGAAATAATTAAATTAAGAATGAACGGTTAATTATAATTACAATATGTTGTAGATTATATTAACATGGACCATTTTATATACATGTAATTTGGAATTACTAGTCAATTATTGTATATAATTAAATTAATATATGTAATGATATTTAATTGTTAAATATGCATTAATATTATTAATAACATGTTATATGTCACATGTTACACATTATATGACAAAATGACAAAAATAATATGGACTCCATTTTACTATGAAAATCGGTTTCATGGAGGGTATTAGGGAGAAATGGTTAAATTGTTTAATTGAGTGGAAATCATAATGATTACAATTATAACCTATTCTACACTAACAAATTTTGATAAGGACATTTGCATGAGAATTTTTTCATGCATTGGCTCTTCTTTCTCCCCCTCTCACCACCGGTTTTCCCCCTCCCCTTAAAGTAAGAATTGTTCTTATTTTTACAAATTCATTCTTACATAATTTCATAACTTACTCTTCTCTCTTCTTCTCTCTAAAATAAATTTTTAGATAAAGAAAATTAAATTGTTCAAAAATCTTATATTTAGATTACTAGAAGTAGTAATAGAAATAATAATAAGATTAATTTTAAGGTCACTAATTCATATATCTAGTTAATATATTAATTAGTATTAAGGGTTGTCTTGGTACAATTAAAAGGAGGATCTCACATTATTGAGACTAGGAGGATCATCCATATATATTTTAAGCTCAAGAACAAGTAAGAAAGGAGTTCTTACTTGTGCCCTTTAACCGATTTTTCTTATGTAAGGGACATTTTCTTTACTTATTTATTTACATATTGTTATGCATGCATAAGATCATCATATTTAATTAATGAGTAATTAGATATAAAATTTAAAGAGTTTAAATTGAGGGTTAATGAATCTTTCGAATGGTATCAGAGCTTTGGTTGTTGATTTTTGTTGCATGCATAATCGGCTTAGTTTTTCCGCCTAAATTAAAACTTAAAATTTGTGATTTATATGTATAAGCCACGAAATTAGTTTGCATGTCATATATTCTGGTGATAAAATGTATTTAGGTCATTTTGATGATTTATGGTATTTTTAAGCTCATTTTAATGATTTTTAGTAATTTTATTACATTTTATTGATTAAAATGGTGTTTAAAATGCTAAAAATAGTTAAACTTTGTCTCTGACCTTAAATTTTTTATATGACCTCACATGTATATTTTACTTATTATATGTAAAAGTTCGTATAAATGTGATTTATTTTGCATGATTTATAATTTTTATGAGATAAAAATGACATAAATGGAGGTAAAATGGTTAAAATTAGTTAAACTTTGAAACAGGCCATGAAATTTTAATATGTTGTCAAATGCACATTTTACTCACTTTGTGTAAAAGCTTAGATGAACTTAATTCTTTTTGCATGATTTATGAATTTTTAGGTGTAAAAATGACATAAATGGTGACTATTTTAGCATAAATAGCTAAAATAAATTAAATGGCATGAGAAAATTATTTTAGGTTTCATTTTCATCCCACATATCAGATCTAAAGTTGGAACATTGATTAGATTAATCTTCATATGCTTTAGATATTTTATTAGATCAACCCGATAAATTGCAACTATATTTTTCTCGAAATAAATTCGAAAAGTTTAACCTAGATTTTTGACATATGAGTGTCATGGAATTTTTTTAAAATGTTCAAAAATTTAAAATTCAAATTTTGAAATTATTGTAATTAAATTTGGATTTATTTAATAATATGTATGATATTAAGGTAAAAAATGAGCAATCAAGTTGAATTATTGTCAAAAATTGAGTTATGACTAATTTTTGAGTCCTAATAAAAGGTTAGGATAATTAACTTGGTCTAAAATTAGATTTTAGTAATATTTTGTGTAATTTTAATAAGTTAAAATTGCGAATATCCATAAAACCCGTTTATATTTACGATAGAAGTTGAAATAGGGCGATTTGGCACATAATTTGGCATGTTAGATACATATTATAATGATGCATATTTCATTGATGAATGTCATATTTCTTTTATATAATTTTTAATTATGTAATTTTATCTTAGTATGGCCTTAGTTTAATCGATATTACCCGTAATGTAAGGGAATATTGATTCGGTTGTAATTTATTGTGATCTCGTATCACTTTTATTTTATTTTATTAGATTTCATTTTACAAATGTATAATAGGAAGTGCCAAATGAAGATTCAAGGGACCAAAGGAGTTGGTTTCCGAATATGTAATAAAATATAAGATTTTCTATTTTAGGAAAGGCCATACTAGGAAATTTGTTTTCTTTATTTGCTTGCTTTATATGTTTGGATGCATTGCCAAATCGCCATAACTACACATGCATATTTAATCGTTTTATTGACTATTGTCAATTATAATTATCGAGTATTCATCGACTTATTTCACTTAAAGATGATAGATAATAAATCGACAAGACCTCTCACATATTTAAAATTGAGATTAACCTTACCAAATAGTAGGACTCATGAATCCCTTTGACATTTAGGGTAGATTCGGTTCCCCGTGGTACTTTCATTTTTCATTGGGTAAGTGGGGTAATAAAACGTTATTACACGCGAAATTTGGTTGGACTCAACGGGATGTAAAGACTAATCTTATGTTCCGGGGCTAGAGATGGAATTTATGAAATACATCAACTGAGAATTCTATAGTAGAATCAATTAAAGGGTTAATTCACCAAATTTATACAAGTATGGGTTGTATCGGTTTCCTGTGCCCGTGTTTGTATAAAATTGCATCTCGGAATCATTTATATAATTTAGGTGCGAGGTCATTATATAAATGCATATTTTCTTTAAAACCTTGCTAAAATGTTTACAAGTAAAAATGATAAATGTTAATTATTTCCTTCATTTCTTTTTGTAGTCAATTTCGATTAATTTGTGTGGACACGGGGGGCCCACGGGGGCGCTTGGGAAAACAAGCGTTTGCATTTGTGGAGTCCCACCAATTTACTGTGAAAATTGGAAACCGTTCGAATACTTCGCGTCATGTCAAGACACAAAGTAGCGACATAGACACTAAGAACTCGTTATCCTTAGCATTCTAGGTCTAGAATGACTCTCGTGGATGCCAATGAACATGGATGTTCACAGAGATTTGGAGTAAGTGGTGAGGGTACGTATTAGGAAGTCCTTTAAATGAACACCTAATCATGCCCGCCTCGATAGCGGCCTCTACTAATGATTAGGGAAGTTATTCATACTCGATATGATATCGATTATATGCATACAATGCAACAAACAATGTTTTAAACCTAGCATGTTGGAATTAAACTAAGTCGGTGAACAAATAACTAGCACTCATTAAAGTCGAAGTAGGGTTTAGATTAATTACATGTGAAAACAAGTAAACATCCATGATAAAATACAATAAGTAAATAAAGAAATAAATTACAAATATTTAACTGATTTACGTCATAAACATGCTCAAAAGAGTTTTAGAAATAAAAGAAAAGAATAAATTAAATAAGGAAAATTGGAAAAATAAGGAAATTGGAAAATAAGGAAAATTAGAAAATAAGAAAATTTGGAAAACAAGGAAAATTGGAAAATAAAAATAAAGAAATAAAATAGAAAATAGAAAATATGAATTATATGAATTATATGGAAAATATGTCGAATTATGTTGATAATAAGAATAATATTTAATTAAAACCTAGTTAGAAAAGCTATGTCAAAACGAGAAGAGTTCAGAGGCAGAAGCCAACTTAGAACAGGCGCAGCATCAGCTGCATCCTTTGGAAGAGGCGCAGCACTTCCTGCGTCTGTTCTCCAGTTGGATTCTGACTGTGAAAGTCATACTCGTGGGTTGTTAATGTTCGTTAGTAATTTTAAGGTCGATTATTGATATTAGAACTCGAGTTTGAAGTGATTAACATATTACATACATACTAATATTGTTATAAAACGAATTAAAAGTTAGAATACAATGGTTTAGTATGGTTAGTATTGATACGATGTCGGAAACGGGTTTATATACAAACTCTAAGTTAAAGGTGGAAACAAAAGATTAGAATTGGTGAAGAAAACAGATTTAAAACATTTATCAAAGACGAATTCAAGAGACTTGATATGAACAAATCGAGCCTCTTAAACCCAGGTTTGAATAAGATGACGAAAACCCGTAAATAATGATTATAAGGGATTTAAGTCGAAGAATATTATAATTTGAAAAGGATTAATAAAACATGGTTTATATACTGAAAATCACAAGAGAAACGAGGGAACAAGAAAAATAGAAACAGTTGCAGAAGATCGAGGAAGAAGAAGAAGAGCAGAAGCAGCGGCAGTCTCAGGAAGAGGCGCAGCATGTACTGCGACTCTTCGAAGAGGCGCAGCTACTGCTCCGTTTCTTCTCGGCGTTAGATCTCAACTGATTTGTAAATACGGTTTAAAAGATGGTTTTAAAGATGGTTTTGAACATGCTTATGATATAAATTCTTACATTAATTATAATACAGAAAATAAAAACAAAATTAAGATGAGATTTTACGCCCTCGGACTTACATGTTAGTGTCGCGAGATTTAACTAAATCGTTTTTTAGTGGTAACTCGACTCGAACTTTAATGCAAATATGAAAGTGCCCTTGATAAAGGATTTAAAATAAATTGAATTATTGATTATGGTGTAGTGGTCAAATTGGTCGGTCATGCAAAACGAGACTGGTACTCAGAAGAATCTGAGCTTACGTGGTCGAAAGTTCAAGCACGTAGACGTCAATAAGCTTAGAGCACGGTCTTAGAATGCAAAGGGAGAAGAGAAGGGCGGACACTCGCATGAAAAATATGTGAGGCAAAGGCCTCTATTTATACTAATCACACGGAGGAATTATGGTAAGAGTAGGATACGGAAGGAAAGAAAGATCTGGAAACAACCGATCTAGGTTAAAACACGGAAACTTGGACAAAAAGAAAACCTTGAGAAAAGGCGCAGCAGGTGATGCGCTCCTTAGAAGAGGCGCAACACTTGTTACGTACTTTCTCGGGTTGTTTCCTTCTGCGCGAGACAGTCTGTCGTATTTTAGGCATAACTTTCTTTACTAGACTCGGAATAAGGTGATTTTGGTGGAGTTGGAAAGTTAAAAGAAAGATCTAGAACTTTCTGTGAAATAGACCTAACCCAAAAAAGTCGTTATGACCTCGTCAAATGGGCCTAAAGGTCGGGTTGTCATTTTACCTAAATGAAATGCACATTTTGTAATGTAAACTTTAAGTTTAGCCCAAAGAAGTGTAATGGGACTCAAAGTGAGATATACCCATAATATTTTATGACATCCTACCTTAGGTAGACAAGCACATTGCTTTTTGACTCGGGATTTGCCGGTTTTAAGAAATGAAGACGGTTTTTGACCCGGACTCCAAATGTACTCTAATTACTGCCAAAACGACCGTAATGACACCTAGATGACAACCAAGGGATAGACACAAGTGTATGAGTTACATTTTATTTACCGATTTACGAAACGTCATAAAATCGCGACATATGCTAAACATGCGGCCCAATCATCACTGGTGTTTAGCGGGAGGTGCATAAACGAGGTATCTACAGAGCCCCTACTTTGACTGAGGCTTGGACAGGCGAAAGTCAAAGTATCGCCATCAGGTCAATCGAAGATTACAACATGACGACTATGGCGATGCGAGGCGGCTCAAGGGGTCTGAACCAAGGACCTGTCATCGGGAACATTTTAGAGTCTGTTGACTATCGGGGAGGGTCGTTTAAAGTCCATTAGACTACGTAAGGAAGCTCGCCAGCCATAAGAAGAGACCATACCTGAGACTTCTTTCTCAAGATGTTTCCGGAGGTGCGTAGGAGTCGAGGGTAAGACTTAAAAGATATGTAAGGATTGTGCTAGGGTGTGAGGCCCTAAAGGAAAGCATCGATGGGAAGGAGGCCAAATATAAGTTCAACCTAAGGGGTAACCAATGTTTGGGTGTAGGAACTCTAAGAAATGGTGATCCTAAAGGATTATGATCCTAAAGAGAAAAGGTGATCCTAAAGGAATATGATCCTAAAAGGAAAAGATGATCCTAAAGGATTATGATCCTAAGGGTAGAAGTGTATGAACTCTAGGGAGTTTGGGAACCTAAAGAGTTAGGCGTGTGAACTTGGGTGTACGAACCTAAAAGGACGGCTGGTATGGGAACTTAAAGGTTTATGAACCTAAGAGGAATGGGGATCCTAGGGTTAGGTTTAGGAATTACTAGGTTACTAATTCTTGTTTTAAATGCGTGCGGTATGAGCTTTCTGTTGAAAAAGGAAAAGGTATGAGAAATCCAAAAAGATTTATGGGTTTATGAACCTAAGGTCATTGGTGTGGGAGCTTAAAGGTTTATGAACCTAAAGGAAGCCATTTTGGGATCTAATAATCTAGGGGGTAAGAATCCTAACTTTGGGTTTACGAACCTAAGGAAGGAGGCGTTGGTTTGGGAACTTCTGGAGAACGACACCTTTGTCGAACTCCGTGAGGAAACAATGATATTGAGAGTAGAAGGACGTCGGTAGAAACTGCTGGGGAATCTGCTTGCGTCGGTCTCAAGCGAACTCTGGCAAAAAATTGAGGTTGAATCTGCTTGCGTCGGTCTTAAGCAAACTCTTGCTGGGGAATATATTGACGATTAGGAACATCTTGATCGTCATAGGAAGAATGTATACTTGAGCAAAGCCCCCAGTTGGAGCGAGCACTGCTTCTGATACTTACCTGCATGGTTAGTAGCCACGCAAGAATGCAATCTAATAGTCAATTAGCACATAAACATGAGGAAACACATAGGTTTTGCAAAATTTGTTTCTTTATAAAAGTTATTTAAAACTTGCTTAAAGAATTTTATAGTTTGTAATGCGTTATGCATATTCAATGGGCTTTAGTCACAGGACTTGACATGACATCGACTCACTAGGATGCAAGACGATAGACTGACGCAACACTGACTTAGATTTGACGCGACAAAGGGATGACCTTGATAGACTTTGCCTAAGTATGCGCAACCCCTAGCCACGTGTGGGTGACAATACATATCAGTTCCAAAAGGTAGAAGAATGATGGCATATAAAGGCAAGGCATGAGCCATGGATCAGCTGTCTACTTGGACGTCTTTTGATATCGTCTTGCTGTAAAAGAGATCCCTCTTGAGGCACGATAACTTGGAGAATCGATCTAAGACCTTATCATCGCCTGGACCGAGTACTAGCTTGACTCAAATGAGAGAGGAGTAAAGGAAGAGTGGCATCTCGGAAGAGAAGGCCCCAGGATAAAAAGGGTGACTCTGAAATTTGGTAAAAAAGAAGACTGGGCGACAAGAAGGAATCCCCAGTAAAGAGGTAGAAATGAAAATTTGGAAGGTTGAAATGGAAGGGATGGTTGTGAAATGGGTGTCGATAATTGAGGTTGAAGGTTTATGGTTACCGTGGTAATTGAGGTTTGAAGTTGATGGCTGGGATGGTTGTGTCCTTGAGGACTGCCTACGTATTCACGTGAAGTGAAATCAAAGCAGATCGTAGTTCTGGGGTTTGGTTGATTTTATCTGGGTGTTATGGATGTATCCTTTTTGTGTAAGAAAGGACTGCCTACGTATCCACCTGAAGAGGTGAAATCAAACCAGATCGTAGTTCAGGTGTGTGCCTAAGCTTATGTTGTCAGGACCTTAAAGTGCATGGGTCAGGAGAGTATATTCCTTTGTTGACTCGAAGAATCGATTTGAGATAACTCCCTCTGATTATAGACCAAAGAGGTGTAATCAAGTTTGTAAAAATTTCCTTGTCATGTGAGCACACTTAGTGGACCCTAAGGATGATATGGGTATGTCCCGCTCTAGGTAGCAAAGTGTTTGAAGACTCAGTGTCTAGGTTAAGGTGAAACTGGATTGGATATTTGGAATGTGGAGCTCGGAAATAAGAGGCTTTGATGAATAAATCTCTGGAGCTTTATTTTGTGGAGTTAAGGCTTGATGGGGTTATGGCTTGTAATATGGCTTGGAAATGGAGTCTCTTCGCTTGATGTAGCATGAGCACATAAAGTTAGGTTAGAATGACGTGGGTTCAAGTTTCCATGTCTTGGCCCTAAAGGATGGGTATACTCGACGAGCTTTAGAGGATTCTCAAAATTCCTAACCATCTCCCTATAACGGTCTCGAGAAGGACTTAGGGTGTGCGAAAGGTTAAGTGAGGGTGCTAGCTGACCATCTTCATCGATGTCTTGATTCTATATAGAATTCAGCAGCATTCCGTTCAGCATTTGACTTCATACTCGTTCTTGATTCAGACTCAGATTTTTGGTTTGGAATATATCTCGGCTTCTTGCTCAGATTCTTGATTCAGGTTTTTGAAGATAACTTTGACTTTGGATATCGACATTGACTTGCTTGATTGAGCCTTATTCTTTTTTGACTCTTTTGTCTTGGATTAAGGGCATAACTGCGGCCTTGGATATTGATCTTGGTTTCTCTTGATTGAGCCTTTGTCTTTAATCATAGCTCGTATCGTCTTGGATTTGCTTTGGATTTGCTACCATGGATTTGGGTCAGACTAGCACCTTTAGTGTGAAACGGGTTGGTCTTTAGTAACAGGGGTTATTTATTGTGGGGAATGAGCTTGCCTTCCGTCATAGATCGTTAACAAGGGAGATGGTCTGGATTTGTCCTAGAATCTCTTGAGATAGGCTCGTCCTAAACTGGGTATAGCAAGGTTTCTATTGCCAGTCATGAAATAGGTAAAGAAAGTACACGGAGTTTCAGGTCATCTACAACATAGAACGGAACATCATCTAAGTGTACTCACATCGGCTCACCATGCGTTGTTATTCATTTTAAAATGTCCCAAATCAATTCTTGTTGTGTCAGGAAAAGGATAAAGGAAGAGATAGGATAGAATATGTGGAATGAAAAGTGTACTTTTATTGAAATGAATAATGAATGTATATTTAACACAGACTCAAAAAGACATGACTCGTGGGACAGCCCCCAGGTTGTCACTAGAAATGGACACGATGAAAGATACTATAACAATTATGGGATAGAAAGCCTAAGACTCAGACTCAGACTTTGACTTTGACGCGATCTTAGATCCAGACTCGTAATCATCGGCCCGCGCTTGAACATTTTCTTTTCCAGCAATTAGTTTTGGCATCTGACTTTGAGCATTCACCCATTTGAGCACCTCGTCCTCATCATTGGGAACACTGGAAGGATAATAGTCAAGAAAAGTTTCCTGATAAGTATATATCCATGAGGATTTCCTAACTTGCCGTGTGAGTTAAAGGTTGAGAGGGACACCTTCCCACTTTCAATCATATGTTGGATCATATGCTTCAAACAAAAGCATGCTTCTGTATCATGTCCCCTACCACGATGATATTGGCAATATGCATTACTGTTCCACCTAGGTAGTATGTTTTCAGGGTCTGGAGTTGGACCGATTAGGTGTAATTTGCCCTATGATACTAACATTTCTAGCGCTGCCGCATAGGTGATGCCAAGGTTAGCGAATGCTCTAGGAGCCCGTCCTGGTCTTCTGGGTGGGCTTCCATGAGTTTAGCCCTGTCACACTTAATTTCAGCTTGAGCAAAGGTCGATACATGGTACTTGTCGTTCTCGATATTATCGTGGATGATATTCTTTAGTTTGTAGCAATTCTCGGTGTCATGCCTCCTTCCTCTATGGTATTGACAATACGAATTGCCATCCCAAAACTTAGACTTCTTTTCCGAATCTGGGGTAGGCCCCATTGGTTGAAGAAGACCTAGAGAGGATAATTTGTTTAAGGCTAGGGCATACGTTATGCCTAGACTTGTGAATGACCTGGGAGAGTTCTTTGACAAAGGCTCCATGAGGTTGACTTTGATGATTTTGATTCTTGGATTAGAAGAACTAAAGATAAGTGGCTCGTTTGTTGCTTTAGGACTGTCAGGTTGAGGGTTGGTCTGGACACTTTTCATCTTGAGGGGTTGGGCCTGAAGTTTCTTACCCATTTCAGCAAGCTGGTTCTCTATGTTGGAAAGTCGAGAGTTTAGGCTATCAATGGCTCCTTCTAACTTAGAAAATTTATTGTTGAAGGAAATGGAAAGCATGAGCATTCCACTTTGGATATCGTCATCTTCAAGGACATTTATCTCCTCGTCATCACGAGGAGTGAGGAGATGAGAACAGTCTAAAGATGATTCTTCGTCATGTTTAATGATATTAGACCCAAGAGGGTCGATTTTCTTGGATTGCGCGATAGAAGGTGGCTTAGGAAGCTTGCCCTCTTCGATCATATATTAGATGGTGTGTTTCAAGAGAAAACACTCTTCAATATCATGGCCTCTACCTTGGTGATATAAGCAGTATTTGTTGCCCTTCCAGAGGTTCACCTGTTTCTCTAAAGGTGGATCCGGAGTCGGCCCTGTTGGATGTAGCTTGCCTTGGGCAGATAGTCTCTTCAAAGCATCGGCATAAGACATGCCTAAATCGGTAAGCACCCTTTGATGCCTCCCAGGTTTCCTTTCAGCTGTTTTCGGCTTTCTAGGACGATGGTTATTGCAAGAGGTAAGCTTTGGACAACCTAGACTACAGGTTTCTTTAGGTGGTGTGTTCTTTTACACCATCCCATTTTCAAGGGTGAGGACGCGAATGCTCAAATTTGTAGCTTGAACTCGCAGGACCGTGGCATAAATGTCTTGGAGAGACACGGTGATTGTGGCTTGAACTGCTTCGTGACTTTGCTGGCAGACGGAACTTGCTGGATTCCTACTCGATAGAAATGACGCGCATTACAACTCGATTCGACATGGGATCACGCATACTAAGGCAACAAACAAGGAGAGGACAAGTAACCACGAGGGTAAGACGATAGATCTAGACCTGACTTGTGAATTCGTGAAACGTCGTGAGCGACTTCTCGTGTTTGTATTCACGGTGCTTGACTTTTAAATTTAGACTCGAGTGTTGACTTTGACAGAGTGACATTTATATGGTTGACTGGATTGACGGTATTGATGACACGTGTTGACCTGTGTTTTAAGATAGACTTGACTCGAAGTTCGGGTATGTGTGTCCCGAACGTGTCATTAGGGGAATTCGAGAGACGGATTTTGGAATGACTCGACGTGTTAGCCTCGAGTGTGTGAGTCGAGGTGTGGAAATGTTTAGATCCTAACTGAATTGGGGTAGGGGGTCCAAAATGACGGCGTGACGCCTTAGGACTTGGCTTGAATTTGAAAAGACCCAAAATATAAAGGAAGACGGGTTCATGACTCAACGGAGTTTCGACTAGGACATAGTCGGTTTGAATTTTGACTCTAACTTAGCCCAATTTAATTTACATATTTACATTTACTTGGTTGGAAAATATTTTGAATAAAACGATTTTTTTTGGACTTTTTTTTTCGGTTTTTTTTACGAAGTTTTTTTTTTTGGACTTTTGTGTTAGTTTTTGTACTGGTTTTTAAATGGGTATTAGGCCCAAAGTTTGACTCGATATTTGGACAGAGTTTCGGCTTATTTGCACTATTTTGAAAATGTTTACATTTTAAAAAGGATTTTATTTTACAAAATTTCGTCATGGTTTTGTTTGCAAAAATGGTGATCACGTATATGATACAAACATACATATGGACATTATAACGGTATGCTGAGTGCATTTAGAAGAGTTTTGGAGTAAAAGGGTGGGTTGCCATACCGAGAAATCAAACCCGGGTCTGTGGAGAGGTCCGTGCCAAACATGAGTAAGGCCGGTTCCTAGTCCATTTGCTCGAGTAGTGAGAGCCCTTGATACAAACATGAGTAAGCATCATGGTATGGTTGACGTCAATCACTATCCATCCTTAGGCCCAGATAATAATTTGGACCGTCCAGACGGGACGATTGGTCGAATGGGTTGGGCTTTGGAAGGCCGAATAAAACGATCTAAGAAGATCGAGTAATGAAAACCGACAACTATCTCATATAAACTATTCCCTAACCTTGTTCAAGTTTGAGGCTTGGCAACAAGTAAGTGTATTACTCCCCAGCAGAGTCGCCAAACTGTGGACACGGGGGGCCCACAACAGCACTTGGGAAAACAAACGTTTGCATTTGTGGAGTCGCCACCAATTTATTGTGGAAAATTGGAAATCGTTCGAATACTCCGCGTCATGTCAAGACACAAAGTAATGACATAGGCACTAAGAACTCGTTACCCTTAGCATTCTATGTCTAGAATGACTCTCGTGGATGCCAATGAACACGGATGTTCACAGAGATCTGGAGTAAGGGGGAGGGTACATATTAGGAAGTCCTTTTAATGAACACCTAATCCCGCCCGCCTCAATAGCGGCCTCTACTAATGATTAGGGAAGTTATTCATAGTCGATATGTTGTCGATTATATGCATGCAATGCAACAAACAACGTTTTAAACCTAGCATGTGGGAATTAAACTAAGTCGGTGAACAAATAATTAGCACTCATTAATGTCGAAGTGGGGTTTAGATTAATTACATGTGAAAACAAGTAAACATCCATGATAAAATACAATAATTAAATAAAGAAATAAATTATGATTTAACTGATTTACGTCATAAACATGCTCAAAAGAAATAAGGAAAATTAGAAAATTGGAAAAATAAGGAAATTAGAAAATAAGGAAAATAAGAAAATTTGGAAAACAAGGAAAATTGGAAAATAGAAATAAAGAAATAAAATAGAAAATAGAAAATATGGAAAATATGAATTATATGGAAAATATGTCGAATTATGGTGATAATAAGAATAATAGTTAATGAAAACCTAATTAGAAAAGCTATGTCAAAACGAGAAGAGTTCAGAGGCAGAAGCCAACTTCGAACATGTGCAACATCTACTGCGTCCTCTGGAAGAGGTGCAGCACTTCCTGCGTCTGTTCTCCAGTTGGATTCTGACTGTAAAAGTCATACTCGTGGGTTGTTAATGTTCGTTAGTAATTTTAAGGTCGATTATTGATATTAGAACTCGAGTTTGAAGTGATTAACAGATTACATACATACTAATATTGTTATAAAATGAATTAAAAGTGAGAATACAGCGGTTTAATATGGTTAGTATTGATACGATGTCGGAAACGGGTTTATATACAAACTCGAAGTTAAAGGTGGAAACAAAATATTAGAATTGGTGAAGAAAACATATTTAAAACATTTATCAAAGACGAATTAAAGAGACTGGATATGAACAAATCGAGCCTCTTAAACCCGGGTTTGAATAAGATGACAAAAACCCGTAAATATTGATTATAAGGGATTTAAGTTGAAGAATATTATAATTTGAAAAGGATTAATAAAACATGGTTTATATACTGAAAATCACAAGAGAAACGAGAGAACAAGAAAAATAGAAAAAGTTGCAGAAGATCGAGGAAGAAGAAGAAGAGCAGAAGCAGCGGCAGCCTCAGGAAGAGGCGCAGCATGTACTGCGACTCTTCGAAGAGGCGCAGCAGCTGCTGCGTTTCTTCTCGACGTCAGATCTCAACTGATTTGTAAATATGGTTTACAAGATGGTTTTTAAAGATGGTTTTGAACATGCTTATGATATAAATTCTTACATTAATTATAATACAGAAAAAAAAATTAAGATGGGATTTTACACCCTCAGACTTACATGTTAGCGTTGCGAGATTTAACTAAATCGGTTTTTTAGTGGTAACTCGACTCGGACTTTAATGCAAATATGAAAATGCCCTTGAAAAAGGATTTAAAATAAATTGAATTATTGATTATGGTGTAGTGGTCAAATTGGTCGATCATGCAAAACGAGACTGGTACTCAGAAGGATCCGAGCTTACGTGGTCGAATGTTCAAGCACGTAGACGTCAATAAGCTTAGAGCACGGTCTTAGAATGCAAAGGGAGAAGAGAAGGGCGGACACTCGCGTGAAAAATATGTGAGTCAAAGGCCTCTATTTATATTAATCACACGGAGGAATTAAGGTAAGAGTAGGATACGGAAGGAAAGAAAGATCCGGAAACAACCGACCTAGGTTAAAACACGGAAACTTGGACAAAAAGAAAACCTTGAGAAAAGGCACAGCAGGTGATGCGCTCCTTAGAAGAGGCGCAGCACTAGCTGCGTCCTTTCTCGGGTAGTTTCCTTCTGCGCGAGACAACCTGTCGTATTTTAGGCATAATTTTCTCTACAGGACTCGGAATAAGGTGATTTTGGTGGCGTTAGAAAGCTAAAAGAAAGTTCTAGAACTTTCTGTGAAATAGGCCTGACCCAAAAAAGTCGTTATGACCTCGTAAAATGGGCCTAAAGGTCGGGTTATCATTTTAGCTAAATGAAATGCACATTTTGTAATGTAGACTTTATATTTAGCCCAAAGAAGTGGCATGAGACTCAAAGTGAGATATACCCATAATATTTTATGACATCCTAACCTTAGGTAGACAAGCACATTGCTTTTTGACTCGGGATTTGACGATTTTTGACCCGGACTCCAAATGTACTCTAATTACTGCCAAAACGACCGTAATGACACCTAGATGACAACCAAGGGGTAGACACAAGTGTATGAGTTACCTTTTTTTAACCGATTTACGAAACGTCATAAAATCGCGACATATGCTAAACATGCAGCCCAATCATCAGTGGGTGTTTGGCGGGAGGTGCAGAAACGAGGTATCTACAATTTGCAATGACAACTCCGATTTCATCCGCTTCTACTAGTGGAACCGCTCCACCTCTCACCAATGCTTATTGGCTCCGATCCTTCATGGATCGATGTAAACTTGAAAAGAATGGCACTAACTTTGCCGATTGGGATGCGCAACTCCGCTTGGCCGTGGAAGGTGACGACAAGCTTCGTTACCTTACCAAAGCCGCCCCCACTACACCTACTACTAGGTCCACTGCCGCGGCTAGGAAGGCCTATGAAGCTTACCTAAAGGAATCAGTCGCGGTCAAGAATGTCTTGATCTTCTCTATGGATGCCGATCTCCAAAAGAGTGCTATTAAGATAGGCACCGCTTATGAGATCTACACCAAGCTTGTGACCATGTTTTCACATACTCCTAGTATCATCCAATATGAGGCGGCCTCCGCATTCTTTGAGCTCAACATCAAAGAGGGTCAAAAAGTGAGCCCTCATATACTCAAATTGATTGAGCATGTTGAAACGCTCAAATTGCAAAAGGTTGAAATTCCCGAACAACTCGTTATTGACCGAGTTCTCCATTCCTTGAATCGTATCAAAGCATTTGTACACTTTAGGGTAAACTACAATATGCAAAACATAAAAACCTCTCTCTCCATGAATTGCATAACTTGCTTGTGCAAGCCGAGAGAGACATGGGTCTCAATGTGAGTGCGACTAAGGATGTGCTCAATACTAATGAAAAGAGCAAAGGGAAATTCAAGAAAAGCGCTAGAAAGGGTAAGAAACCCACTCCCAACAGTGGGAGCAATTTACAAGTTCAAAAGCCCAAGTCTATGAAGATTTCTAGACGTGTACTCAGAGAAATTCATGACATTAGAAATGACATTGAATAGAAGGAGAAAGCAATTCATATAGTTGGACCAAATGGATACATGGTATATCCACTAACTAAGCTTTTATTACACCTTGATAAGTATAATATATATATATATACACACTTTAGATTATAATACATGAAGTAGTAATATGATATTAACTATTCATATGTGATAATTGCATTTATCGTTTGAGTTTCTTAAAACTCATCTATTACCTTGTTATATCCGAATAGGTTGTTGAGACAACATTGAACCCTATTGAAGTGAACTGGATTAACATAGTAATTGCCCCTGGTCACTCATATGAGGTGACGTCTCTAAGTGACTAGATTGTGAGTCGATTGATGGCAAGTTCAGGTGCCATAGGGTCATAAGAGATGACCAGTCGATCACATAGACAGACTGTAAGAGACACTTTGTCAGGTTGTGACCGCTTATAGAGTTCTGGTAATTCATAAAGCCTGGTCGTGGCAAGAGCTACTATAGTATTCTTTTGAGTCAATTCTTTGACTAAAGATTATTTGCCCAAGTTGGCATAGTTTCTGAGTGACTTTAAATTATGCCCTACGATTTTCGTAAATGAGGTCTAATGGGCATCCTTTGGGTCATGATGTGCTATGGCTAAACAAAAGGAATAGTGCAATAGGAATTGTCCATCCCATTGTCAGGGTTATTTAAAAATCTCAGGGCCACTCGAGGAGTAGTGAACTGAAAATGCGTGGCCACGCTCGGAAGGTATCTACGGTAGATAATTCTGGTCAGACAGCTACTCTCCAGATCGAGGAAACCACTCTTGATATGATCACTTACAAGAACGACCTGCACGACACGTTGCATTGAGTGGGAGATTGTAATAGGACAAGAGAATTGGTGACGCACACTTGTCTCGGACAAGTGGGAGATTGTTGGAGTATGTGTCCTCAACAATAGTGCGATCACATTAATAAAACTCATGATAAGAATACGTAAAGGGATGATTCATTTTTATACATCAACTGATCAACATTAATCGGTAATGATTGGCTGACTAGAGTTTGACATTACTGTCGTTTGATTGTGGTGTTCAGTTGATCCCTTAAGGTCACACCTAAAGGACAATTCCCTTAATAGATAAAATTAATTAATTGTATGATGATACAGATTAATTAATTCCTTAAAATAGAACAATTCACGAATGTGAGTAAGAATATGAATCTTATTATAATTCGATTAAATGAGATTCGTTTTAGTAATTAAGATGTTGTATTACTAAAATTTTGTTTATAAAACAATTAAATTAGGAATGAACGGTTAATTATAATTATAATATGTTGTAGATTATCTTAACATGGACCATTTTTTTTTTGGTGAAATGTGAGAAATTATATATATCCAAAATCAGATAAATACAGTGGGAATCGTATGAAAAACAACCAATAAAAGTTTATCACTCTACAAGGTGCATCCTATTTAGCCAATCTACCTCTGCAATTATCATTTGTGTCTTGTCCCGGCCTCGAACCCTTGATCTCATCTCCTCCATAATATGCTTTGCCACACACTCAGGATGTAGCAGAACACTATCACTCTTGCTCTTATTTCTCTGATGCCATATCTGATACATCGTTCTCATTACCAAGCAGAATGTAATCCCCTTTGGACCACTGTCCGCGTCCTCCGCACGCACCAGTTCAGCACATCCCTCATTGGAAAGTCCCACCCAGCCTGCTTGTTCAACTCCCTGATTGAGAATTACTAGTCAATTATTGCATATAATTAAATTAATATATGTAATAATATTTAATTGTTAAATATGCATTAATATTATTAATAACATGTTATATGTCACTTGTTACACATTATATGACAAAATGACAAATTGACAAAAATAATATGGACTCTATTTTACTATGAAAACCGGTTTCATGGAGGGTATTAGGGAGAAATGGTTAAATTGTTTAATAGAGTGGAAAGCATAATGATTACAATTATAACCTATTCTACACTCTAACAAATTTTGATAAAGACATTTGCATGAGCATTTTTTCATGCATTGGCTCTCCTTTCTCCCCCCTCTCACCACCGGTTTTCCCCCTCCTCTTAAAATAAGAATTGTTCTTACTTTTACAAATTCATTCTTACATAATTTCATAACTTACTCTTCTCTCTTCTTCTCTCTAAAATAAAGTTTTAGATAAAGAAAATTAAATTGTTCAAAAATCTTATATTTAGATTACTAGAAGTAGTAATAGAAATAATAATAAGATTAATTTTAAGGTCACTAATTCATATATCAAGCTAATATACTAATTAGTATTAAGGGTTGTCTTGGTGCAATTAAAAGGAGGATCTCACATTATTGAGACTAGGAGGATCATCCATATATATTTTAAGCTCAAGAACAAGTAAGAAAGGAGTTATTACTTGTGCCCTTTAACCGATTTTTCTTATATAAGGAACATTTTCTTTACTTATTTATTTACATATTATTATGCATGCATAAGATCATCATATTTAATTAATGAGTAATTAGATATAAAATTTAAAGAGTTTATTAACACCAGTGATTTGACGGTTTTTTCAAAGAAACCGGTTTTAAAGTTAACACATTTCTTATCTTTTGATAAGAAACCAGTCTTAAAAAATAAACGGTTTCTTACACTAAGAAATCGGTTTAAGAGTAGAACTGCTTTTTTTATAAATGGTCTCTTAGAGGTTTTTTGTGAGGGTATGATTCAACTGCCTAAGTAATTTTCCTGTCTGGAAAAAGTCTGTGATGGCTTGACAAACAGTTCCCCCCACTATATCCCATGCATCCTTGAAGAAAGCACTAGAATAGCCATCAGGCCCAACTGCCTTATGACTAGGAATAGAAAACAATACCTTCTTGATCTCTTCATCGTTACTGGGGACAACAGCAGGTTATTATGCTCAAGAGTACACACTTTCCCCATTTTGACCACATTAGAACTTAACTTCGGCACATCTTTAGAGGTACCCAAGAGTTTCGTATGAAACTCCAGCAAGGCATCCTGAATCCTGTTTGGTTCCTCACAATCCTGCCCATGTGAATCCTCTACCTTGATCACTTTGTTTCTAACTTGTCTGTCCTTGATAATATTGTGAAAATACTTGGAATTATCATCACCTTTATCCACCCATGTAGCTTTGAATTTTTGCATTAAAAACTCATTACAGGCTTGTTCCAGAAATCTGACACTACTACTGGTTTCCCCCTTCTTGATCAAGTAGGTCAACATTTAGGGGATCATCTCTAAGTTTCTGCTGTATAAACTCAAGATTCATCCTTGCCCTAGCAGTGTTCCTAACAATATCACCAAAATTATCTTTATTCAGCTGCTTCAAAGACCATTTAAGGCATTTCAATTTCTTGACAAGATTGAACATCTTAGATCCAATTCAATCCCTTCTCCAAACTTGACTCACACAAACCTTAAAGTCCTCAGCCTTACTCCACATATTATAATATTTGAAACTCCTCCTTGGCTTCTCAAGGTTACCTTGTGTTTGAACCACACAAGAGGTATGATAAAAAAGTCCTTCAGTTTAAAAATAAGCATAAGTAGAGCCATTATCCTGTAGCCAAGCAGAGTTAACTAAGAATCTATCTAATCGACTAAAGACTCTTGAGGAGGGGTCTTGTTTATTAGACCAGGTATAGAAAGACCTTATAGCAGAGCAGTCAGTGACTCCACAATCATTCACACACATTTGGAAATCATCCATCTCCTGAAAGTGGAATTACCTCCTAACCTTTATAATGGGACCCAGTCTGTATTGAAGTCTCCACAGATAACATAGGGCCCATTAATAGTCCTACTATAAGCACCCAAATCACTCCATAATGCCTTCCTTTCATTCACATAATTGAAAGCATACACCATAGTGCAATAAAACTTATAGCCAGTGCCTAAATCTTTGACCTCCATATGTAAAGCCCGAGCACTATAATGTAGGAAATTTACACTAAACATAGAGAGATTATACAAAACCCATACACGACCACCTTTGTGATAAGAATTATTAGTAGAAAGGCACCAATTAGAACACACCAATTTGATGATGATGTAAGAACCACTTTATAGTACTTTGTTTAGATGGGCTACTTAATCCCCTAATGTTCCAAAATCTGAAATTATACATTACTCACAGGAGGAGGTAATGCACTACCATTTATATTCAACACACCAATTCCAATAGTAGGGGTAGCAGAATTAAGGGATTCAAGGAAAGTATCATTACCAAACTTCTCCGAGCTTTGTCCTTTATCAATCAGCTCCTGCCTACTGAATCATATGATCTTCTTTGCTTGTGTCTGAGCAAGATGATGTTTTCTATTCTTTCCCCATGACACCTGTAATTGGTCAGGCTTCTCAATTGGTGTAATCAAGCCAGTTCAACATGAGTAGGAGTAGAGGCAGACACCATAACAGGAGCCACTGGAATTGGTCTTCCTTGTTGAGTCTTTGGTCTCCACTGCTTCTGCACCTCCTTTGTGCTCTTAATCTTCTGAGTCTGTGGTTGCTTAGGCTTCCTGCACTTAGCAGTCTCATGACCCACTCCCTTATAATGAGTGCAGAGGAGAGGTTTCCACTCAAACTCCACTTTAACAGTTATCACCAGACCATCGTCATCCATAAATTTGACATTCTCAGGGATGACTCTACCAAAAGGTACTTCTACCATTACACGAGCAAACCCTAATCGAGTCTTATCTTTAGTAGAAACATCAGTCTAGACAAACTTACCCAACAACCCTACTATCTTAGGAAGACACTTACCCCAGAATTTCAATGGTAACTGCTCTAACCTAACCCAGACAGGAAGTTCCTTAACATCTTCCTTGACTAACTCAACGTCAGCAATCCATGGACGCACTATCAACGGTTTATTATAAATGAAGTAGTGTCCGTCCTGCAAGACACGATCTTTTGCAGCCCTTGTGCAGAATCTAGCAAGGAAAACTCCATTAAGAAGGAAGGACACATTGTCAATAGGAAGATTTGCCCAAATTCGCTTGATAAACCCATCCACCACCTCCACTGGAGGGTTGGCCCTGAGAATAAAGTAATAAACCGAGTTTTGCCATTACTCAAGTTCATCCTTAACATCCTCAGTAGTAAATCGCAGCAAATCCGATGGTTCCTCTTTAATAACAGTCAATGGAGATTTGCCCTTACGCCTCGTCTGAACAATCCACTCCTGATCCTCCGAGTATATTGAATCCAGATCATAGGGCTGGACACCAACCATTTCATTCACGTTCTTAGTTTTCTGCACATCATCCTCAATAGGTCCTCCAATGACCATGAAATTCCTTATAGATGAAGAAGATGCATAACTTGTTGTTTTATTATTGTGTTTGTTTTGTAAACCAGAGACTAGAGGAGGAAATTGTTCAACATCCGAACAATTGATCGAAATTTTTTAGGATTTTTGATTGAAAAATTTAGGATTTGATCAGTTGAATTTTTAGGGTTTATCAGTATTTTCTATCGCCTTCTCTCTCTATCTCTTTCCTACACGATCACATGTTAACGTAACTACTCCTTCCTAATATATGCTAACACACCAAATATACCTAAGATAACAAATTTCAATACAATTTCTTCAAATAGCATGAAAGCTTACCTTTTATCTCTTATTTTTTTACATTACAAATTCACTTTATTCATTTAACCCCTTTCACCTTGTTAGTCATTGACTTTTATACGAACACTGTAACACCCCGTATTTTATTAAGTTGGATAAAATTCTTTTAATTGCTATTTTGAATTTAATTACATCATTTAACGATTTATATATATATGCTTAGCTAATTAATTAATTTCATCATAATTCGATACGTTAATTTTAATAATCATTAATAAGTTTATTTAAAGTTAGTTCGAGTTTATTGAAGTTAGTTCGAGTTTATTTATTTAATAATTTCCGTTTCTTTACGAGTCCTTATGAAAGTTGTTTTAAGTGAACCCGAGATGGATTTTGGGAACAAAACCGTCCAATTAGCTATTTTGAGCTTATTTCACTAAATTAGCAATTTTTATTAATATCCGTTAGTTTCGTAAAAATCGCTAATAATTCCGATTCAAGCTGATATTGTATTATTTACGTTAACTAGCTGAGTTTATTTTATTTTAACTCATTAAATTTATTTATTATTGATTCCGTTTTTTATTATGAAACTTTTACTTAAATCGGTTAAATTTAACTCAAACGGTTTTAATAACGATCGAAGTTTCTTAACGATTTAAGAAACGACGTATAATAAATAGCAGTGGCAAGTCACGCCTCATTTCTTCATCCCTTCACGTCTTCTTCTTCCCTTCTTTGTTCTTCTTTTCCTTCGTTTTAATTTTGATCTTCAAAATTGATATCTTGTTGTTCGTTTGTCATCCGTTTTCAACTATTTTTGTTCCATAGCGCTCCTTTCGTCGTTCTCGTCAATCCGTTGTAAGTAAAATTCATTTTCGTCATGTATTTTTACAAACCCATTTATATTTTCAGCTTTATTTTTTATAAGACGGTTGTATGTACTAAAATAGACGGTCTTGTAGAAGATTTGTTAGTCATAAATGATTAGTTCAATCGGAAAAAGGTAACAATTATGGATTACTCGATATTACTTGTAAAATATGTTTATTTCGAATGCTGGTTAGTCTGTTTTATAATTAAGACGGTGTATAATTATATATAGGGATCATTATGGATGTTAATTAGTCAGTTGTATAGTTGAGACGGTGTATACTGATATGTGGAGATGATTGAGACGGTGTATACTGACCTCTAGGGATCATTTGGGATGCTAGCTAGTAAGTGGTATATTAAAGACGGTGTATCTTTGACATGTATGGATTGTTTTGGGTGATAATTGGTGTGTTTTATAGTTGAGACGGTGTATCCTGACATGTAGGGATTGTTTTGGACTAATTTGGACTCTGTGTTGGGGCGATTTTTGTAGTCTTTGGTCATTTTGAGTTGCTTTATACTTGTGGATTTCCGCTCTAAAACCGTTTTAAATGCTGACTTAGTTGGCTCAGCTAGGACTGTTTTTAGGCGCGAGAATGGAGTCTTAAGGGGACGATTGGTACTCTGTTTTGGGCAGGGACGAGAGCTGTCATCGTGGGTTTTCACTTTGCATTTGAGGACTGGAGTTGGGGTCGAACTTAGGCATCTTTTGGGCTCTGTTTTGGACTGATTTTTGGGTCAGGTTATGAAGTAGGGTGAAGGGTGGCTATGGGTAGTCGGGTGGTGGTCGTGTCGGACTCCCTGTGGCCTAGCTGTGGCCTGGCCGTGGCCTAGCTAAGTCACGAGTTTGAGGCCATGTGTAGTTGGTGGTTAGGCCGAGTTTGAGGTTGTCATAATAACTTTTGAGCCGTGTCTATAATTTGTTTTGACGCTAGTTTGGTTTATTTAAAATATAATTAAATTAATTTCCGTCTCATATTTTATATAAAGATAATTCGTTAATATCGTCCTTTCACATAATTATTTTAGGTGGCTCATATGTGGTTGAAGATGAAGAGTAATTTTGGGTTTTAGAAGCTTTCTCAAGTTATTACTTGTCTCTTTGCTAGCGTAAGGTAACTATTCCGAGTTACTCGACGAATTAATGTCACATTAGTAGTTAATGTTGTGTTTGTTGTTTGTTAAGTAGTTAGGTGATTGTTAATGTGTTACTTTCGTTTTTCACATGATAGAAATTGGAAATAGCATGAGAGTGATATTGTGATAAATTTTGTGATTTGGGCCAAAGTAGGCCAAGACTCTGAGCTGGGCCAGATTGACCGAACGAGTTTGGTCAAACTAGGTTTAAACCAGTCAGCCTCGATTTGACCGATGACCCGTCGCGGGACTCGGGTCCAGGGTTTGTCTTTGAGGTGAGACTGGATGTTTTACGTTGATGCCTTAATATTTGTGACTATCATTTCACATGTTGGTTGTTGGATGAATTGGTTGCCTTATACTTCAGTCTTCTTGTCTTGTTGCCATTTTAGCTTGTTCTCATGAATTATGAGATTAACGGTTAGCTGGAATTTGGATTATTATTGATAATGGAGATATTGTTGGATTGTCAGCTGAATTGGGTATCCTACTTGTCTTGTGTGGTGTGGGCTAAAGTATTCAAGTGGGACTAGTGGGACTAGGTCCTAGGTGAGTATTTCGGCCTTCATCATAGATAGGTCATTATAGTCTTTGACGAGTGTATGTTCCCGGCTTAATAGCCTTTGTGTTCCTGACTTGGTGGGTTTATATCCAAGTTGGGGCATGACCTCGTTACTTATTTTGAGAGTAAGTGGTCAGCTTAAGTACTAGCCAACCCTTTGGTGGACTCCTTAGGGTACTCACATGGTTTTATACAATTGTGGGTCTTGGGTGCGGTGGTGTGTATCCGCATGTCTAGGTCTCTTGATTTTAGGCTAGGGTTGTGTTGTGTCTTGGCCATGTTTTGATAGAACCTCCGAGCCAAGATACCGGTTCGATTACCTTCCCTACCTCGTGGTATAGACTCGAGATTCTGAGTGACTATTGACGGGACTAAGAACTTATGCCTGTCTTTGACATATTGTCCTTTCTTGTTTGATGATTCTATGAATCATAGAAGGTGAGATGCAAGCCGGCTATGGTTGATAGAGTTTGGATTCCTGGATGTTATGTGATTCACATGATAGTGTAGTATGAGTCGGTCTAGTATTCACATGCTAGGACTATGTGGAGTTATATTGTTGTTCACATGATAAGCACGATTGTCTAGCATCTATATGCTAAGGCATTGTGTGATTCGTATTCATATTCTTATGTTTACATGTTATATTAATTATGACATTTCGTGGCTGGGAGAACTCGGAGTTACTCCCCACTGACTGTGGCTTTCGTATTTGTATAAAATGCGAATGACAGGTAGGTGATGCATATATGGGGTACATGGACGAGCTAGCGAGCAAAGTAACCTTGGGACCTAGATTGGCTTTATTTTATGGTGACCCTTAAACACTTTTTATGTCACATACATTTTAGGGACATATGACTTCCTCTTTACATTTGGTTGTATAATTTGCTATTCGCGACTTTAGCGATGGTTATGTTATGAAACTTCTAGTTAGACCTTGTATGTTTGACACCTTCCAATTTGGATATCTTTATAACAGGTTCAGGTTTTAAAAATTACAGGTTTTTACCCAAATGAACCTATTACAAACATATCCATGCAGTTTTATTCTAGAATTACGTGTTTACTTTTCCGCAATAAATGAGGGTGTCACAGTTGGTATCAGAGCATATTTGCTCCCGACGCACGTTTGTGCACCCCAATATAAATAACTTGACCTTAAAATAATAAACTTGAGAGATGGGTAAGATGGGTAGACTTAGGACCTTATGTTGTAGTCTCTTTGTGTTTGCTCTTTGTTAGGTACTAACCTGTTTGTTGATTGTCATTTGATAATTGTTGCGTTCTTGGATAAATGACCGTGAGCTTATCTATAGCTAATGGAGTTATTATCCTTATTATAAAAAAAAAAATTTTGAACTAAAGGTTTTGAAAATATTTTAATGTTTTTCACTGGTTTTAACGTCAATTAGTGTTAAAGCTTGTTATTGGAGACGTCTGATAATTAGTTTTATCATTTGTTGGTGTAAAAATGTATTTTTATGTCTTTGAATTGGAATATTGATGTTCTTGAGTGATCGCCAAGAGTATCTCCGTTCCATTGAAAGGACACTTATATTTTAAGAAGATTTAGATTTAGTGCCTATTGCTGAGGATTGAAGATTTGTTCAACCTTTGAAGAATGCTTCTACTTCCTTGAAGATGTTTCTCGTTCTTTTTGTATCTCGCCTTATTCTTAATCTCTTGGTGCTTATCCTCCTTCTAAACTCCCTTCTGTTTTACTTTAAAAGCTACGCTTGTACTCCTAACTTGTCCTTTGTTCTTTGCTTATCCTCCCTTAACGCCATTAGATAGTACTCTTTCTTGTGAGGAATGTGGACCTTGGTTGGAAAATTCGACTTTTGAGGAGATTGTTTGTGTCTGACCCTTAACCCTGGCTTTGAGAAGTCGTGATGTTAGAAAGACTTAGGTAAGGTGATGAGACATACTTAGTGATTCTTATACCTAGTTCCTTGACAAAGTAAGTATAATCGATTGGTGGATTCTTTGTGTTAGGAATGAGTTGCCTATGTGATTAAAGTTATAGAACTTGGCTTTGTTGTTTATGTTTGGGATTTGAAAGCTTAGTAGGTTGAGCGTCGTCACCTTAGGAGTAAACATGAGATAAGTTTAGAATATGAATTTGGAAGAAAACCCATTTTTAGATGTTAACAATCCCGTATAGATTGGGAATGTGATTTGGTGTTAGTTGTTCCTTGAGAACTTTGTTGAGAAGTCTTTGTCAATTCATTCTTTGGTTTTTAAAACATTGAGGTTGTGTCGAGTGCTTGAGACAAAGAGATGCTTTTATACTTGAGTGGTAGATTTGATTTAGGGGAAATCCTAATATGTGATAAGATAGGTGGAAGAAGTATCTAACTGATTTATCACCCTTTTACGAGCGTTTATTTTACCTTGACCCTTGTTTGGGATTTGGTCGTTTTGTCATGAAGGTACAATACCCTAATAGGCGTGACCTTGTTAGAGAGAACCTTAAGTTTAGAAAGTGTATGGATTAAGCCTTAAAATCCTCTTTCGTACCATTAATCGTTTTCCTCTCTTTCGTTCATACATTGGTTGGATTTGATTCTTAAGTATAAAAGTTTACTCGTTATTTCCTTGCCTTGAATACCTCCCTAATTCTAATATCTCTTACTGGTTGTTAACTAGTTATCTTTATGATTAGACTCTTTTAGTCTCACACCCTGACATGTTGCTTAAGTTTCCTTGTTGTCTAGTTTTCCTTTCTCCTTGATCATAAGCGTTACCGTTCATACCTCATTTCCTCGCTTCATCTTGCTCCTCCTTTAAGTTTGACACTCGTATCTTATGAAACTCTATCTTTGACATCCTTGTAATTTTGACTTCAATTTCTACCCTATGAAATTCATTATAGCTCTCTTGTTGCTTAAGTTTGAGCTCTCTTAACATACTTTGTTTCTATGCTATCTAAGTTACTTTCCTTTTTGTACAACTTCTAAACTTTCAAGCTACCAGTTTCGATTCATTTTTAAAAGTTTATGTCACTTCTGCAAACCTAACCTATTTTAAAGATTTGAAAATGAAAATTCGATTTAATTCTCTAATTGTTCTTTGAGTATAGACTTCTTTATCATGGTTTTGAGTTGCTAAACCTGAGATTTTTGTAAATTTTATCCAATTTCTATTCACTTTGATCTAATCATGATGCCTTTGTTAAAGTTTAATATTATATTTCAGGAATTTAACTCCCCTTTTAGTTTAAAGGTGAAACCTTTATTTCTATTTTGGCTTTTTGCAAAAGAAAATTTGAGTAGATTACCTTTCTCTTATTTTGATTTTAACGTTGATGGGATGTTAGGACTCGTTATTAAAGGCGTGTAATAACTTGCCCTGCGCTTATCGACGAATGATTTTTATTTTAAATCTGTCTTTGACATGGAAAGTTAGCGCTCTTGTGTGCACGACAAGGGCAATTTCGTCCCATGAATGAGACTTATACATTTGAAAACTTTTCATTAATGTTTCTTAACGTATTTTGATTTTCGATTTATACAAATGATTTGCCTTTGACCTTATCTTGGATTTGGAATGTGATGTTCTTGAATGCGCAACGAGAACACTTCCGTTCCTCTAATGAGAATCTGGTTCTGTCGGAAAATTTTATTTGAAACTTTTGAAAGAATTTTGATTCTTACGATAAGTGACCTTTTAAATGTTTTGGTTACCGATTCCAATTTCAGTTTTATTTTTATAACCTTTCATTTATACTTTCAAGTTTCGAGGACGAAACTTTTTAAAAGATGGGATGATTGTAACACCCCGTATTTTATTAAGTTGGATAAAATTCTTTTAATTGCTATTTTGAATTTAATTACATCATTTAACGATTTATATATATATATATATGCTTAGCTAATTAATTAATTGCATCATAATTCGATACGTTAATTTTAATAATCATTAATAAGTTTATTTAAAGTTAGTTCGAGTTTATTAAAGTTAGTTCGAGTTTATTTATTTAATAATTTCCGTTTCTTTACGAGTCCTTATGAAAGTTGTTTTAAGTGAACCCGAGATGGATTTTGGGAACAAAACCGTCCAATTAGCTATTTTGAGCTTATTTCACTAAATTAGAAATTTTTATTAATATCCGTTAGTTTCGTAAAAATCGCTAATAATTCTGATTCAAGCTGATATTGTATTATTTACGTTAACTAGCTGAGTTTATTTTATTTTAACTCATTAAATTTATTTATTATTGATTCCGTTTTATTACTGAAACTTTTACTTAAATCGGTTAAATTTAACTCGAAACGGTTTTAATAACGATCGAAGTTTCTTAACGACGAAGAAACGTACATATAATAAATAGCAGGCTGGCAGGCTGCTGCCTCATTTCTTCATCCCTTCTCGTCTTCTTCTTCCCTTCTTTGTTCTTCTTTTCCTTCGTTTTAATTTTGATCTTCAAAATTGATCTCGTTACTCGTTTGTCATCCGTTTTCAACTATTTTTGTTCCATAGCGCTCCTTTCGTCGTTCTCGTCAATCCGTTGTAAGTAAAATTCATTTTCGTCATGTATTTTTACAAACCCATTTATATTTTCAGCTTTTTTTTTATAAGACGGTTGTATGTACTAAAATAGACGGTCTTGTAGAAGATTTGTTAGTCATAAATGATTAGTTCAATCGGAAAAAGGTAACAATTATGGATTACTCGATATTACTTGTAAAATATGTTTATTTCGAATGCTGGTTAGTCTGTTTTATAATTAAGACGGTGTATAATTATATATAGGGATCATTATGGATGTTAATTAGTCAGTATTATAGTTGAGACGGTGTATACTGATATGTGGAGATGATTGAGACGGTGTATACTGACCTCTAGGGATCATTTGGGATGCTAGCTAGTAAGTGGTATATTAAAGACGGTGTATGCTGACATGTATGGATTGTTTTGGGTGATAATTGGTGTGTTTTATAGTTGAGACGGTGTATACTGACATGTAGGGATTGTTTTGGACTAATTTGGACTCTGTGTTGGGGCGATTTTTGTAGTCTTTAGGGTCTGTTTTTGAGTTGCTTTATACTTGTGGATTTCCGCTCTAAAACCGTTTTAAATGCTGACTTAGTTGGCTCAGCTAGGACTGTTTTTAGGCGCGAGAATGGAGTCTTAAGGGGACGATTGGTACTCTGTTTTGGGCGGGGACGAGAGAGCCGTCATCGTGGGTTTTCACTTTGCATTTGAGGACTGGAGTTGGGGTCGAACTTAGGCATCTTTTGGGTTCTGTTTTGGACTGATTTTTGGGTCAGGTTATGAAGTAGGGTGAAGGGTGGCTATGGGTAGTCGGGTGGTGGTCGTGTCGGACTCCCTGTGGCCTAGTTGTGGCCTGGTCGTGGCCTAGCTAAGTCACGAGTTTGAGGGCATGTGTAGTTGGTGGTTAGGCCGAGTTTGAGGTTGTCATAATAACTTTTGAGCCGTGTCTATAATTTGTTTTGACGCTAGTTTGGTTTATTTAAAATATAATTAAATTAATTTCCGTCTCATATTTTATATAAAGATAATTCGTTAATATCGTCCTTTCACATAATTATTTTAGGTGGCTCATATGTGGTTGAAGATGAAGAGTAATTTTGGGTTTTAGAAGCTTTCTCAAGTTATTACTTGTCTCTTTGCTAGCGTAAGGTAACTATTCCGAGTTACTCGACGAATTAATGTCACATTAGTAGTTAATGTTGTGTTTGTTGTTTGTTAAGTAGTTAGGTGATTGTTAATGTGTTACTTTCGTTTTTCACATGATAGAAATTGGAAATAGCATGAGAGTGATATTGTGATAAATTTTGTGATTTGGGCCAAAGTAGGCCAAGACTCTGAGCTGGGCCAGATTGACCGAACGAGTTTGGTCAAACTAGGTTTAAACCAGTCAACCTCGATTTGACCGATGACCCGTCGCGGGACTCGGGTCGAGGGTTTGTCTTTGAGGTGAGACTGGATGTTTTACGTTGATGCCTTCATATTTGTGACTATCATTTCACATGTTGGTTGTTGGATGAATTGGTTGCCTTATACTTCAGTCTTCTTGTCTTGTTGCCATTTTAGCTTGTTCTCATGAATTATGAGATTAACGGTTAGCTGGAATTTGGATTATTATTGATAATGGAGATATTGTTGGATTGTCAGCTGAATTGGGTATCCTACTTGTCTTGTGTGGTGTGGGCTAAAGTATTCAAGCTGGGACTAGCTGGGACTAGGTCCTAGGTGAGTATTTCGGCCTTCATCATAGATAGGTCATTACAGTCTTTGACGAGTGTATGTTCACTGCTTAATAGCCTCTGTGTTCCTGACTTGGTGGGTTTACATCCAAGTTGGGGCATGACCTCGTTACTTATTTTGAGAGTAAGTGGTCAGCTTAAGTACTAGCCAACCCTTTGGTGGACTCCTTAGGGTACTCACATGGTTTTATACAATTGTGGGTCTTGGGTGCGGTGGTGTGTATCCGCATGTCTAGGTCTGCGCAGATTTTAGGCTAGGGTTGTGTTGTGTCTTGGCCATGTTTTGATAGAACCTCTGAGCCAAGATACCGGTTCGATTACTTTCCCTACCTCGTGGTATAGACTCGAGTTACAGAGTGACTATTGACGGGACTAAGAACTTATGCCTGTCTTTGATATATTGTCCTTTCTTGTTTGATGATTCTATGAATCATAGAAGGTGAGATGCAAGCCGGCTATGGTTGATAGAGTTTGGATTCCTGGATGTTATGTGATTCACATGATAGTGTAGTATGAGTCGGTCTAGTATTCACATGCTAGGACTATGTGGCGTTATATTGTGTTCACATGATAAGCACGATTGTCTAGCATCTATATGCTAAGGCATTGTGTGATTCGTATTCATATTCTTATGTTTACATGTTATATTAATTATGACATTTCGTGGCTGGGAGAACTCGGAGTTACTCCCCACTGACTGTGGCTTTCGTATTTGTATAAAATGCGAATGACAGGTAGGTGATACATATATGGGGTACATGGACGAGCTAGCGAGCAAAGTAACCTGGGGACCTAGATTGGCTTTATTTTAAGGTGACCCTTAAACACTTTTTATGTCACATACATTTTAGGGACATATGTCTTCCTCTTTACATTTGGTTGTATAATTTGCTATTCGCGACTTTAGCGATGGTTATGTTATGAAACTTCTAGTTAGACCTTGTATGTTTGACACCTTCCAATTTGGATATCTTTATAACAGGTTCAGGTTTTAAAAATTACAGGTTTTTACCCAAATGAACCTATTACAAACATATCCATGCAGTTTTATTCTAGAATTACGTGTTTACTTTTCCGCAATAAATGAGGGTGTCACAAACACCATTATTGTTACTCTTCACTAAATGACCGCTAGTATTAACAATTGACTTACCACATTGTTTCGTAATATTCGTTGAAAGCAATTTAGTCTATTATATATACCTCATGACAACATCTCATCAAAGCATATAATCCACATTGTAATATAAGGACAACTAGGTTGAAAGCCCGTGCATTACACGGGGTAATTAACTTAGTTATAATGAAAAAAAATATTATAAGGCTTTAATTTTTACATTTAATTATTTGTTTATATATGATTACAATATTTATTTCAATGAAAATAGAAGATAAATACATACACACCTACCGTTTATTATTTGTGCGAGAAAAACAAATAAAAAAAAATTTCGCTATTGTAGAGATAAAAATAGAAATTCTAAGAAGAGACCTTTAAGACAATAATTAAGAGACATAAAAGATTTTAGGTTGCTGACACGTAAGTTCAAAGATGACTCATATTTATAATCATAGGAATATAGGATCACCTCAATTTGACTCTTTATACTTTATATATTAACCATATCTATATTTTTTTTTTGATGACGAGGGAGTTGAATCCCCAAATACTTTATATATATACTTTATATATTAACCATATCTATATTATTATTTACTTCAAGCTCTTTTTTGAAATAACTTAATGCTACTACTGTCACTCTTTTACCTAAAGTGGATAGACCTACTTCAGTGTTACAATTTAGACCCATTGCATGTTGTAATGTGGTATACAAATGCATATCTGAATTAATTTGTAAAAGATTAGCTACTATTCTGCCTGAGATTATTGCTACTAATCAAGGAGGTTTCATACAAGTGAGGAGCATAATGGAAAACATTCTTATTTGCCAAGATATAATAAGGCTTTATGGTAGGAGGGCAGTCTCATCAAGATGGTTGATTAAAATAGATTTGCAAAAGGCTTATGACAGCATTGAATGAAGCTTTTTGGAACAGATGCTTATGGCCCTCAAAATTCCTAGTTAATTTAGAGGATAGATTATGCAATGTGTCACTACTGCAAGTTATTCTCTGAATCTAAATGGGAGCACGTTTGGTTTTTTTAAAGCACAAAGAGGTTTGAGACAGGGAGATCCTTTATCCCCTATTTTCTTTACCATCTGCATGGATTACCTCTGTAGATTACTTGCTTACACAACTGAAAGATCTAATTTCAAGTATCACCCCCTATGCAAACTCCTAAAGCTCACCCATCTTATGTTTGCAGATGATCTTCTTTTATTTTGTAAGGGAGATGCCCCTTCTATCATGACAATCCTAAGAACTTTTGCTACTTTCTCTAATTCATCAGGCCTCAAGATGAGTCAGGGTAAGTCAAATGCATATTTAAATGGAGTGAGGGCAAATTTGAAGTCTAAGATTCTGCAAATTTCTGGTTTCAGTGAAGGGACCTTGCCCTTCAAATATTTGGGGGCTCCTATCAAGACTACCAGACTAAATGCACAAGATTGCAGACCTTTAATTGATAAAATTGTGAATAAAATCAGAGGACTGGGTACTAGAAAACTTTCCTATGCAGGTAAGCTAATGCTAGTCAAGGCAGTGCTCAAGACCTTCCATAACTATTGGGCAGCCATGTTTATTCTCCCAGCAGAGGTCATCCAGAGAATTGAAATAATTTGTAGAAACTTCCTATAAGATGGGGGAGTGGACTATCTTAGAACTCCTCTGGTTTCATGGGACAAATGCTGCAAACCCAAACAAAAAGGGGGCTTTGGTTTAAGGAATGACCACATATGGAACAAGGCTGCGGTTGGTAAGCTTGTATGGTGGATTCATGCTAAATCTGACCATCTATGGGTCAAATGGATCAACTATATATACCTTAAAGGCAAATCTTGGCAGGACTACTCCTCATCCAATGACTCTAGTTGGTATTTGTGACACCCTCATTTATTGCGGAAAAGTAAACACGTAATTCTAGAATAAAACTGCATGGATATGTTTGTAATAGGTTCATTTGGGTAAAAACCTATAATTTTTAAAAACCTGAACCTGTTATAAAGATATCCAAATTGGAAGGTGTCAAACATACAAGGTTAAACTAGAAGTTTCACAACATAACCATCGCTAAAGTCGCGAATAGCAAATTATACAACCAAATGTAAAGAGGGAGACATATGTCCCTAAAATGTATGTGACATAAAAAGTGTTTAAGGGTCACAAAATAAAACCAATCTAGGTTCCAAGGTTTCTTTGCTCGCTAGCTCGTCCGTGTACCCCATATATGCATCACCTACCTGTCAATCGCATTTTATACAAATACGAAAGCCACAGTCAGTGGGGAGTAACTCCGAGTTCTCCCAGCCACGAAATGTCATAATTAATATAACATGTAAACATAAGAATATGAATATGAATAACACATAGCCTTAGCATATAGATGCTAGACAATCGTGCTTATCATGTGAACAACAATATAACAACACATAGTCCTAGCATGCGAATACTAGACCGACTCATACTACACTATCATGTGAATAACATAAAATTCAGGAATCCAAACTCTATCAACCATAGCCGGCTTGCATCTCACCTTCTATGATTCATAGAATCATCAAACAAGAAAGGGCAATATATCAAAGACAGGCATAAGTTCTTAGTACGGTCAATAGTCACTCAGAACTCGAGTCTATACCACGAGGTAGGGAAGGTAATCGAACCGGTATCTTGGCTCGAGGTTCTATCAAAACATGGCCAAGACACAACACAACCCTAGCCTAAAATCTGCGCAGACCTAGACATGCGGATACACACCACCGCACCCAAGACCCACAATTGTATAAAACCATGTGAGTACCCTAAGGAGTCCACCAAAGGGTTGGCTAGTACTTAAGCTGACCACTTACTCTCAAAATAAGTAACGAGGTCATGCCCCAACTTGGATATAAACCCACCAAGTCAGGAACACAGAGGCTATTAAGCAGTGAACATACACCCGTAAAAGACTATAATGACCTATCTATGATGAAGGCCGAAATACTCACCTAGGACCTAGTCCCAGCTTGAATACTTTAGCCCACACCACACAAGACAAGTAGGATACCCAATTCAGCTGACAATCCAACAATATCTCCATTATCAATAATAATCCAAATTCCAGCTAACCGTTAATTTCATAATTCATGAGAATAAGCTAAAATGGCAAAGAGGCAACAAGACTGAAGTATAAGGCAGCCAATTCATCCAACAGCCAACATGTGAAATGATAATTACAAATATCAAGACATAACATAAAACTTCCAATAACAACCAATCTCACCTCAAAGACAAACCCTCGACCCGAGTCCCGCGACGGGTCATCGGTCAAATCGAGGCTGACTGGTTTAAACCTAGTTTGACCAAACTCGTTCGGTCAATCTGGGCCAGCTCAGAGTCTTGGCCTACTTTGGCCCAAATTACAAATTTTATCGCAATATTATTCTCATGCTATTTCTAATTTCTATCATGTGAAAAACGAAAGTAACACATTATCAATCACCTAAACACTTAACAAACAACAGGCACAACATTAACTACTAATGTGACATTAATTCGTCGAGTAACTCGGAATAGTTACCTTAAGCTAGAAAAAGTCAAGCAATAATCTTGAAAAAGCTTCTAAAACCCAAAATTACTCTTCATCTTCAACCACATATGAGTCACCTAAAATAATTATGTGAAGGGACGATATTAACGAATTATCGTTATATAAAATATGAGACGGAAATTAATTTAAATCAAAACATGTAAACATAATTATTAGCTATTGTCTTATGTTCATAAACCATTATGACCCTCCCTTTTGACAGGCATACCAAGAAAATTGTCACAACTTTTACGCCCTAGAAATAGTCCCATAAAGCACCATTTTATCCGTCCCAAAACTGAGACCAAACCAGCCTGTCACGGCTCCCAAAACCGAGGCCAAAACAGCCCACACGGCCTCCATTTCGATTTGTCCCAAAAGCGTCTCAAGGTCTGCACAAAACGGTACCAAACAGAGTTCAATCAATCCTAAACCAGTCCTAAACCGAGTCAAAACAGTCCCAAAAATGTCCCAAAGTACCTGCAAAGCGGACTCAAAAACAGTACTAATTTACTGCACAATACCACAACTAAACAAGTTCCCAAATAGCATCCCAAAATGATCCCTACATGTCAGTATACACCGTCTTAAATATACCACTTACTAGCTAGCATCAGAAATGATCCCTAGAGGTCAGTATACACCGTCTCAATCATCTCCACATATCAGTATACACCGTCTCAACTATACAACTGACTAATTAACATCCATAAGGATCCCTATATATAATTATACACCGTCTCAATTATAAACAGACTAACTTGACAAAGATTCGAAATAAACATATTTTACAAGTAATATTTAGTAATCCGTTATCGTTACCTTTTTCCGATCGAACTAGTCCTTCATGACTAACAAATATTCTACCAGACCGTCTATTTTAGTACATACAACCGTCTTATAATAAATAAAGCTGAAAATATAAATGGGTTTGTAAAAATACATGACGAAAATGAATTTTACTTACAACGGATTGACAGAACGATGAAAGCAAAGACTATGGAACGAAAATCATTGATAACGGATGACAAACGGAGGGACCGAATCAATTTAAAAAAATGAAAAGAACGAAAAAGAAGAAAAAGGAAGGGAGAAGAAGAAATGTTGCGTGAGAAATGAGGGAGCAGCCTGCCTGCCTGCTATCTATTATACGTACGTTTCTTCATCGTTAAGAATTCTAGCTAGTTTCTACAAATCGGTTCAAGTTAAATTAAACTGGTTTTAGTAACAATTTCATAAACGACACGTAATCAAAATAAATAAATTTTGTGAGTGAAAATAAAATAAACTCAGCTAGTTAACGTAAATAATACAATATCAGCTTGAATCGGAATTATTAGCGATTTTTACGAAACTAACGAATATTTATAAAAATTGCTAATTTAGTGAAATAAGCTCAAAATAGCTAATTGGACGGTTTTGTTCCCAAATCCATCTCGGGTTCACTTAAGACAACTTTCATAAGGACTCGTAAAGAAACGGAAATTATTAAATAAATAAACTCGAACTAACTTCAATAAACTCGAACTAACTTTAAATAAACTTATTAATGATTATTAAAATTAACGTATCGAATTATGATGAAATTAATTAATTAGCTAAGCATATATATATATATAAATCGTTAAATGATGTAATTAAATTCAAAATAGCAATTAAAAGAATTTTATCCAACTTAATAAAATACGGGGTGTTACAATCACCCCATCTTTTAAAAAGTTTCGTCCTCGAAACTTGGAAGTATAAATGAAAGGTTATAAAAATAAAACTGGAATTGGAATCAGTAACCAAAACATTTAAAAGGTCACTTATCGTAAGAATCAAAATTCTTTCAAGAGCTTCAACTAAAATTTTTACGTCGAACCGATTCTCATCAAAGGAACGGAAGTGTTCTCGTTGCGCATTCAAGAACATCACATTTCAAATCAAAGATAAGGTCAAAAGGCAAATCATTTGTATGAATCAAAAATCAAAATGCTTTCAAAAACATTTGTAGAGAGTTTTCAAAAATATAAGTCTCCTCCATGGAACGAAATTGCCCTTGTCGTGCACACAAGAGCGCTAACTTTCCATGTCAAAGACAGATTTAAAATAAAAATCATTCGCCGATAAGCGCAGGGCAAGTTATTAGACGCCTTTAATAACGAGTCCTAACATCCCATCAACGTTAAAACCAAAAGAAAATGGCAATCCATTCAAATTTTTCTTTCGCAAAAGCCAAAAGAAAATTAAGGGATTCATGGTTAAACTCAAAAAGGAGTCAAGTTCGTGAAAATATAACATTAAATTTGACAAAGAATCATAAACAAATCAAAGTTAGTTAGAATTTGAACAAAATTTAAAAGCAACTCGGGTTTAACAATCAAAATTTAGGATAAAGGAGTGGATGCTCAAAGATCGAAATGGGAACTAAATTAAATTTTCATTTTCAAACTTTTAAAATAGGTAAATTTTGTAGGAGTAACATATTTTTTTAAACAACGAATCGAAAATGATAGTTTGAATTGTTTAGAAATTGTACGAAAAGAAAAGTAACTTAGATAGCATAAAAACAAAGTATGTTAAGAGAGCTCAAACTTAACCAACAAGAGAGCTATAATGACTTTCATAGGGTAAAAATTGAAGTCAAAATTACAAGGATGTCAAAGATAGAGTTTCACAAGATACGAGTGTCAAACTTAAAGGAGGAGCAAGATGAAGTGAGGAAATGAGGTATGAACAGTAACGCTTATGGTCAAGGATAAAGAGAAATTAGACAACAAGGAAACGCCAGACACTCTTATCTCAAACAACAACATCACTCAAAACGGTTCCGAAAACTTCCTAACAACAAAACTCATAACCACATCACTCCCAAGGGTTTCCTTAATCGCTTATGTTACCTCATCCTAATCTATTCCCTGAAACAAGGTACTCCACTATAAATGTGATCTCATCGCTCCAAATCCTCAAACATCCAGAAACAACTTTCACAAGCCTAAGGTCAAGGCTTCCAACAAAGCTATATTCGTATCGAACTAGTGACAACTATGGGTTCCTTAAAAAAAATAAACCTTCAATCAAGAATCCCAATACCAAGCTCTAAACTCCAAGAGAAGGTTCCTCAAATATTCCACAAGGTTCTCATTTCAAAACAAGGTAGTAACATACCAACCCCATAATCTGAAAAATCAATAGGATCTCAAGTTTCTCTATCCTTTTACTTATCAAGGATTCCCAAAAGCGGAACTACACTCAGCTACACTCAGCTACGACATCATCCCATCATCTCAAGTACTCAATGCGACCTCAAGGTCTATACAACTATAGGGTTAACAAATTCTTCTCAATACTAAGTCTCTCTCAACTCAAGAACTCTCAAGAGCCAACTAATACCAAATCACATCACCAATCCATTATGGTCATCAACATCCCAAGGAGTATTCTTTCAAATTTGACATCCTAAAACTTACTTACCATCAAATTCCCAAGAAACAAGGTCTTAATTGTAACAACACTTTATCACCTCAAAGTTCCTAAAACCATAAATTAAAACTATGTTCTTTAACCTAACAATTGGTGTCAACCATACCCCTTTCTAGTTATTAAAACAAGTGCTAAAACTTCCCAATAATGTAGCGTACTCTCACTCTCATACCATACCTCAAGTAGTAATCAATATCACTTACTAAAACCAACTAATAATCCCACCATTAGTTTTTCTCATATGGTCATACACATTATCAAACGCTCATGTCCAAAGTGATTATGGAAGCCAATCACAACTTGACTTACTTAGTCAATCCTATATCCTCAAACCCACCATTTAGTTTCATCCCTTTTAAGTCAAGTACTAAGCACTAGTATCCCAAACATAAACAACAATGCCATGTTCCATAACCTTAGTAACCAATGCAATCACACTTGACACACAAAATCCACCAATCCAACGTACTCACTTTATCAAGGATCTAGGTATAAGAATCACTAAGTATGTCTCATCACCTTACCTAAGTCTTTCTAACATCACAACTTCTCAAAACCGGGGTTATAGGTCAACCAGAAACAACTCCACAAGCCAAATTATCTAACCAAGGTTAACACCCCACAAAAGAAAGAGAACTATCTAAAAGGCGTTAAGGGAGGATTAGCAAGGATGAAAGGACAAGTTGGGAGAATACAAATGTAACTTCCTAGGAAGAAGAAAAGAGAGTTTAGACGAAGGATAGGCACCAAGAGGTAAAGAGTAAGGCAAGATACACAAAGAATAAGGAACATCTTCGAGGAAGAAAAAGCATTCTTCAATACTTGAACAAATCTTCAATATTCAGCAATAGGCACTAAACCTTGATCTTCGTAAAATATAAGTGTCCTTTCAATGGAACGGAGATACTCTTGGTGATCACTCAAGAACATCAATATTCCAATTCAAAGACATAAAAATACATTTTTACACCAACAAATGATAAAACTAATTATCAGACGTCTCCAATAACAAGCTTTAACACTAATTGACGTTAAAACCAGTGAAAAACATTAAAATATTTTCAAAACCTTTAGTTCAAATTTTTTTTTATAATAAGGGTAATAACTCCACTAACTATAGATAAGCTCACGGTCATTAATCCCAGAACGCAACAATTATTAAATGAAAATCAACAAACAGGTTAGTACCTAACAAAGAGCAAACACAAAGAGACTACAACATTAGGTCCTAAGTCTACCCATCTTACCCATCTCTCAAGTTTATTATTTCAAGGTCAAGTTATTTATATTGGGGTGCACAAACGTGCGTCGGGAGCAAATATGTTCGATACCAATCGTGACACCCTCATTTATTGCGGAAAAGTAAACACGTAATTCTAGAATAAAACTGCATGAATATGTTTGTAATAGGTTCATTTGGGTAAAAACCTGTAATTTTTAAAAACCTGAACCTGTTATAAAGATATCCAAATTGGAAGGTGTCAAACATACAAGGTCTAACTAGAAGTTTCACAACATAACCATCGCTAAAGTCGCGAATAGCAAATTATACAACCAAATGTAAAGAGGGAGACATATGTCCCTAAAATGTATGTGACATAAAAAGTGTTTAAGGGTCACAAAATAAAACCAATCTAGGTTCCAAGGTTTCTTTGCTCGCTAGCTCGTCCGTGTACCCCATATATACATCACCTACCTGTCAATCACATTTTATACAAATACGAAAGCCACGGTCGGTGGGGAGTAACTCGAGTTCTCGACCACGAAATGTCATAATTAATATAACATGTAAACATAAGAATATGAATATGAATAACACATAGCCTTAGCATATAGATGCTAGACAATCGTGCTTATCATGTGAACAACAATATAACAACACATAGTCCTAGCATGCGAATACTAGACCGACTCATACTACACTATCATGTGAATCACATAACATTCAGGAATCCAAACTCTATCAACCATAGCCGGCTTGCATCTCACCTTCTATGATTCATAGAATCATCAAACAAGAAAGGGCAATATATCAAAGACAGGCATAAGTTCTTAGTACGGTCAATAGTCACTCTGTAACTCGAGTCTATACCACGAGGTAGGGAAGGTAATCGAACTGGTATCTTGGCTAAGAGGTTCTATCAAAACATGGCCAAGACACAACACAACCCTAGCCTAAAATCTGCGCAGACAAAGACATGCGGATACACACCACCGCACCCAAGACCCACAATTGTATAAAACCATGTGAGTACCCTAAGGAGTCCACCAATGGGTTGGCTAGTACTTAAGCTGACCACTTACCCTCAAAATAAGTAACGAGGTCATGCCCCAACTTGGATATAAACCCACCAAGTCAGGAACACAGAGGCTATTAAGCAGTGAACATACACTCGTCAAAGACTATAATGACCTATCTATGATGAAGGCCGAAATACTCACCTAGGACCTAGTCCCAGCTTGAATACTTTAGCCCACACCACACAAGACAAGTAGGATACCCAATTCAGCTGACAATCCAACAATATCTCCATTATCAATAATAATCCAAATTCCAGCTAATCGTTAATTTCATAATTTATGAGAACAAGCTAAAATGGCAAAGAGGCAACAAGACTGAAGTATAAGGCAGCCAATTCATCCAACAACCAACATGTGAAATGATAATTACAAATATCAAGACATAACATAAAACTTCCAATAACAACCAATCTCACCTCAAAGACAAACCCTCGACCCGAGTCCCGCGACGGGTCATCGGTCAAATCGAGGCTGACTGGTTTAAACCTAGTTTGACCAAACTCGTTCGGTCAATCTGGGCCAGCTCAGAGTCTTGGCCTACTTTAGCCCAAATTACAAATTTTATCGCAATATTATTCTCATGCTATTTCTAATTTCTATCATGTAAAAAATGAAAGTAACACATTATCAATCACCTAAACACTTAACAAACAACAGGCACAACATTAACTACTAATGTGACATTAATTCGTCGAGTAACTCGGAATAGTTACCTTAAGCTAGAAAAAGGCAAGCAATAAACTTGAGAAAGCTTCTAAAATCCAAAATTACTCTTCATCTTCAACCACATATGAGTCACCTAAAATAATTATGTGAAGGGACGATATTAACGAATTATCGTTATATAAAATATGAGATGGAAATTAATTTAAATCAAAACATGTAAACATATTCATTAGCTACTGTCTTATGTTCATAAACCATTATGACCCTCCCTTTTGACAGGCATACCAAGAAAATTGTCACAACTTTTACGCCCTAGAAACAGTCCCATAAAGCACCATTTTATCCGTCCCAAAATCGAGCCCAAACCACTGTCACGGCTCCCAAAACCGAGGCCAAAACAGCCCACACGGCCTCCATTTCGACTGTCCCAAAACTGTCTCAAGGTGCACAAAATGGTACCAAAACAGAGTTCAATCAATCCTAAACCAGTCCTAAACCGAGTCAAAGTCAAAAAAAGTCCCAAAAATGTCCCAAAGTACCTCGCAAAGCTAACTCAAAAACAAGTCCTAATTTCTCGCACAATACCATAACTAAACAAGATCCCAAATAGCATCCCAAAACGATCCCTACATGTCAGTATACACCGTCTTAAATATACCACTTACTAGCTAGCATCCCAAATGATCCCTAGAGGTCAGTATACACCGTCTCAATCATCTCCACATATCAGTATACACCGTCTCAACTATACAACTGACTAATTAACATCCATAAGGATCCCTATATATAATTATACACCGTCTCAATTATAAAACAGACTAACCAGCATTCGAAATAAACATATTTTACAAGTAATATTTAGTAATCCGTTATCGTTACCTTTTTCCGATCGAACTAGTCCTTCATGACTAACAAATATTCTACAGCACCGTCTATTTTAGTACATACAACCGTCTTATAATAAATAAAGCTGAAAATATAAATGGGTTTGTAAAAATACATGACGAAAATGAATTTTACTTACAACGGATTGACAGGAACGATGAAAGCAAAGACTATGGAACGAAAATCATTGATAACGGATGACAAACGGAGTGGCAGAATCAATTTAAAAAAAAAATGAAAAGAACGAAAAAGAAGAAAAAGGAAGGGAGAAGAAGAAATGTTGCGTGAGAAATGAGGGAGCAGCCTGCCTGCCTGCTATCTATTATACGTACGTTTCTTCATCGTTAAGAATTCTAGCTAGTTTCTACAAATCGGTTCAAGTTAAATTAAACTGGTTTTAGTAACAATTTCATAAACGACACGTAATCAAAATAAATAAATTTAGTGAGTGAAAATAAAATAAACTCAGCTAGTTAACGTAAATAATACAATATCAGCTTGAATCGGAATTATTAGCGATTTTTACGAAACTAACGAATATTTATAAAAATTGCTAATTTAGTGAAATAAGCTCAAAATAGCTAATTGGACGGTTTTGTTCCCAAAATCCATCTCGGGTTCACTTAAGACAACTTTCATAAGGACTCGTAAAGAAACGAAAATTATTAAATAAATAAACTCGAACTAACTTCAATAAACTCGAACTAACTTTAAATAAACTTATTAATGATTATTAAAATTAACGTATCGAATTATGATGAAATTAATTAATTAGCTAAGCATATATATATATATATAAATCGTTAAATGATGTAATTAAATTCAAAATAGCAATTAAAAGAATTTTATCCAACTTAATAAAATACGGGGTGTTACAGTATTGGAGAAAAGTCTGCCAAGTTAAAACTGTACATGCAGATGCCTATCTCCAGCAAGAATGGGTGGACCAGAAAGGTCGAGAATATACAGTAAAAAAAGGTTACGAATACCTCAGACTTAAAGGAGACACAATCAACTGGGGATATATCATGCTCTCATGGATATATCATCACAACAGCTTGAATATGAAACAAAAATTACATAAGTTGGGGATTAGTCAGACGGATACATGCTACATCTGTGAAAATGGAACCGAGAATAATGATCATCTTTTCTTTCAATGCGATTATTGCAAGGTTATACTGGAAATCGTAAGTAGCTGGGCCCGGGTACATCTTCCATCCCAGGATCTTTTGGCTTGGAGACTGAACATACAAGGCGCTTCACTCCAGTAGGATTTGATTAATGTTATTATCAATGCTACCATGTATCACATATGGCGATAACGAAATCTGAGTAAGTTTGAACACAAATTACTCACTCCGAAAACAGTGGCGCACGATATCATTGAGGGAACTAAAGACTCGAATGCGAGGAGAAATGACTACCGAAATTGGGAATGGAGATCGTCGCTGGCTGGATTGTTTGATTGACAGGAAACCATGATTGAGTTGGGGGTAAGAAGATGAAGGATCTGAGATAGAGGGATAGTGGTTGTTGGTAGGAAATAGGTTTTATTTCCTTTTGTTGCCCTCTGTGTTGTTTTATGGCCTTCGGCCGTGTTTTGGTTTGGGGACTAGTCCATTCTTTTTGGCTGGGCTAATCTCTTGTATTTGGGAGGCCATTGGAGTTTGAAAAGAATACTACCCACCAGGGAAAGGATATTATTTATACCTTTAAGCAAGGAAGGAAGAAGATAATTCCCACTCCTTAGCCATCAAATAAAAGCCAGAAGAGGTCAATGGGGTGTTGTTTCTTCCATAAGCAACAATGATCAAAGAAATAAAATAAGAACAACCTGTTCTGGTTTTGCTGTCAAACAAATGGTAGAGGATAAAGATTCACCACTTATTTAGAGGTACCAGGATGTCTTTCCTAAGGATCCACCTAGTGGCTTGATACCACGAAGGGGCATTGAGCACCAAATTGACCTTGTACCAAGGTTGTGTTGCAAAACACACCAGCCTAGAGAAGTGATCTAGCTACTACCAAGGAGCTGCATAAGTAATTGATTAACTTATGAGCAAGGGATTTGGGAGGGAATTTGGAGGTTGGACCACATACACTGTTGCGGGAGCTGAGCCACGGGCCAAAACAACACAGATACCAGGTAACAGTCACCTTGACAGTCACGTAGGATCCATCACTAAACAACCAACTTATGAGGTCAATAGGGTCCAAACTAAGTCAAGCCACCAGCTGCCAGCTTGGGCAGCTAATAGTATACAACATTAGATACCCAAAAGTCCTAGACATCCAAGGCTATTTCACCACCCATACACCATTAAAAGCGAATCCAAAACACTTGTAGGAAAGCAGAAAAGCATATAGTAAAATTACCATTTTCGGCTAAACATTTCTAAAAGTTGTCAAGGATCCTTTTATCAAGGTTCCTCCTAATGCAGCAGTGTTTAGGATAAGGTCCAAGAACTCTTAATGAAACTCGTCGTTATTACCCTTGCCAATAACACCAGTTACAAAACCCAACAAAACAGCACAGCCACCCTACAAACTATTTTTTTATCTTTTCTATTTTTTTTAATTTCAGTCGGTTTCCTTTTAATTTTAGTCCTTGTAATTAGGGGTGTTAATGAGACGAGACAGCTCGCGAGCAACTCGAGATCGGCTCGGCAAAAGCTCGGTCAAAGCTCGGCTCGTGTGAGATCGGCTCGAGATCGGACTCGGCTCGAGAGCTTAACGAGTCAAGCCAAGCAAACGCTGGCTCGGCTCGAAAAGCTCGTGAGCGGCTCGAACTTGTGTGATTATATAAGATATTGCTCATATTTTATAAAAATATTTTATCATGATTATATCTTTGTATCACGTATATCAAATGTCTCACTGATTTGTCAAATATTTTACATTTAACCTTCGAGCCTTGTTATTGAAAATATCGGAAGAAAAAAAAATCAAAAAATTAACCATTATATATAGGCTCGATTTGAGCTCGAGTTTGGCTCGAGCTCGCGTTAAAGCTCGCAAGCTTGATATCGAGCACATTTTCTACAAGCTCGGGTAAGCTCGAGATCGGCTCGAGATCGATTTTTAGTTCTTGAGCACAAGCCGAGCAAGGCCAAGCTCGGGCTCGGCTCGGCTCGTTAGCACCCCTACTTGTAATATAGCTATTAATTTGATATTTTTATAAGGTGACTTATGGCACTTGGATGTAGGGTTTTATATGGATTGTAAGTGCATGAAAGGGCCAATATAAGGACCCCCATCCCAGTTGAATTAAGCAGATTATAATGAAAATTTGAAACCTGAGAATTCTCTCAACTAAAACAAACTTTGTGGAAATTTCTGTACTTTGTTACCAGCCCTGGAATTTGATTTTTAATTTCTGTAATCAAATGTTCAAATTTTGTTTGGTGTAATTAAATTAACAAGGGTTTTCCCTGGTTGATTTAAGTTAATTGTTCAATCATTTCAACTTGAATTTTCTGTATTTTCTGTGGGATTTAGTTAGATATTTCATATCTTGCATTTTTGTATTTCCCTGATACTTACAAAATCTAAACATTTCTGTGAAACCTATCAAACCCTGTACTTTACACTGCAAATTGGTTATCAGAGTTTTGGTTGAGAGTCATAGTGAGTTCATTATCCATAACTACACCTAAAAACACAGAAATAACCCAATGAGTGAAGAGAGATTAGCAGGAATTAAAACAAAAGTTGAAGAGCTGATCAGTGTTGTCAATGTTATGGCGAGAGCCTTGAACAACATAATAAATGTCAATCCATAACATAACAGAGGAAAGCTCCCAAGAGGCAGAGGTATAGGAAGAGGACCAGTACCTGATAGAGGTGGAAGAGGTCAACTGTTTGACTGGGATGAGATGTTAGATTTAGCTGAAAGCCATGCTGGAATCACTAAACACACTGACAAGTACTTACAGGTGGAAATTCCTGATTTTTCTTATAGTTTAAATCCTAATGATTTGCTAGAATGGTTAAGGGATATTAAAAGAGTCTTTGAGTATAAGGGATATAGTGATGCTAAGGCTTTTAAAGTTACCATCTTGAAATTAAAGGGTTATGCCTCACTCTGGTACGAGAACTTGAAATTTCGGAGGAATAGGTAAGGAAAGAAACCCATTTAGTCTTGATTCAAACAGAAAAAGTAATTAATGAGTAAGTTTGTTGATAAAGATTATACTCAAGATTTGTTCATTAAATTATTTGAGCTTAGATAAAATGAGAGATCTGTTGAGACTTATTTGAGAGACCTTGACCAACTAACCTTACAGTGTGACATTAATGAGAAACCTCAGCTAAGGATTGCTAGGTTCTTAGAAGGGTTATACACTCGCATTGCTAATATGGTTAGGATACAGCCTTTGTTGTCATTTGACGATGTTGTGAACCTATCTCTAAAAATTGAGAAGATGGGAAAGTCTAAGACTATAGTGCCTAAAACTGCTACTGGGCCTTGACAGTATAGGACTTATCTTGTTGTCAAGATAGAGGAAACACTTAATCAAACACCCCATCATGTAACAGATAAAGGGAAGGGGATTATGGGATAGAAAACCTACCCACCCCTGGTAGAAGACGAGAAAAAATGCTTGCAATGTAAAGTGTATGGCCATTTCAGGAAGGATTTTCTTTATAAGAGAGCCCTGACTGCCATGGAGATAGAGAGTTTGGAGAAGGAAGGCCTAGTGGAGTATGAACAGGACGAGAGTTTGCTAATCGAGGAGATAACTACTGAGGAGGGTCCAAGCAAGGACATTGTTATGGCTCACCATGATACAGGTTATAGCTTAATCCGATGGAGGGTCATGCATTCCCAATAAGCACCATTAGAAAATGACTAGAGGTCACTGATCATCAGAAGCAGGTGTACTATCCAAGGGAGGGTTTGTAATTTGATCATTGATGGAGGGAGCTGTACCAAAGTGGCTTCCATCACCTTGGTCAACAAACTGAACTTTGTTAGCCAAGAGCACCCACGCGCATACAAGCTGAGATGGTTGAACAAGGAGTTGTGGTTAAGGTTGACATATAGGGTTTAGTGTCATTTTGTATTGGGAATGTGTACAAGGATGAGGTGATGTGTGATGAAGTGCCAACGGATAACTGTCACTTACTATTAGGCAGGCCATTGGAGTTTGAAAAGAATACTACCCACCAGGGAAAGGATATTATTTATACCTTTAAGCAAGGCAGGAAGAAGATAATTCCTACTCCTTTGCCACCAAATCAAAGCCAGAAAAGGTCAATAGGGTGTTGTTTCTTCCAGAAGCAAGAATGATCAAAGAAATAAAATAAGAACAACCTGTCCTGGTTTTGCTGTCAAAAATATGGTAGAGGATATGGATTCTGATGTGATCAATATTTGAGCATATTTAGTCCCTGAATTAGCCTCGTTCCTATGTTTTTTAGTGCATATTTGGGTCATTTACTATCTTTAGTCCTTTGTTTTGGATATTCTTTGAGGTTTTGTTTCCTTGGTAGGAGAGGAGTGCAAACCTTGCATTTTCATGGCAAAATAGAGCTAAATTGATCGAATCTAATGACCAAGCATCAAAGAGAAGACAAGACTAGAAGGCCTTTGTACATAATGAAGTAGATGGGCAATGATGAAGAAGATCCTTGCATCCCAGACAAAATCTCGGAGGATTGTTGGAAGAAGACAAGAAGAAAAGAAGAAAAGGAAGCTGAGGCGGAATTCGCTCGTCCCAACCATCGGGAGGCCTGTCCAACAGCTCCCCAGGACGCTCGTCCAAGCCACCCAGCCGCTCGTCCAGCAGCTCCCCAATCCGCTCGTCCCGACCCTTGGACGCTCGTATTCTACTCCAGAGGAACACGTCTTTTTCTTCCTTTCATTTGAGATGCGCATAATTTTGGAAGCCTAGCTAAAAGGAGACCTGCATCTTTTCTTGAGAGGAGCGATTCCTCAAGGACTTAATCGTTATTTAAGCCCTTAGTAACCCTAATTTGTGCACCTAATCCCCACTATAAATACCCCATTAGTCTAATTAGATTATCATGTTCTTCGTATCAATCTTTAGTGTAGTTTATATTATTCTAATCTCTCTTTAATCTTGTAATCAACTTCTAATCAAATATTAATATAAATATCATTTCCTTAATTTCTCTTTTGTTCATCCTTTATTTTGGGTAATTGAAGATTATTTGGGTTTATTGGGAGATTGACAACCTTCCATCAATCATCAAGTACTTATTTATTCTTTGAATTATTATTTTGGAATCATCATTAGGTATAACTATCGTAATCCCTTTTTAATTATTGTTAATCATTTTCATTTATTAGTCATGTTTTGATTTGTTAATATGATTGACAACCTTGTTAACATGTTAAACTTGATAATGAGTGAGTAGTTTCCTTAACTAGGGTTAATGGGTAATTAGGGAAAACTAACATGGGGGATGATTCATGCTTAATTTAATATGTTTTCATAATTTATTTGCTTGCTTGTTGTCATCTCAACTTATGCACATGTTATGTTTGATGAAATACGAGCCTATGAATCCTTGCATTTTTTACCCATCACCTACCTTTTCAATGAGACTTGTAAGACATAAACCAACTCGAGTCTCATTAGACCATGCATATAGCTGAGTGGGGAGGATTAAGTCGACTTGTAGGTGTTGTACAATCTAATCGATTCGACTCCGAGACCCAAACCTTCCTAGGATTGTAAGTTATAAACCAACTCGATCCTATCACAACAATAATTGCTTGCTTATAATTTGAGAACATGTTTGTATGATCAATTCCCATGAGTCCCCTATGAACCCATGGCACCCTAGTGCTTTTAATCAATTGTTTACATCTCATTTTAGTCATCTTGCTTGTTTACTTTAATTTTTATTTATTTTAGTGATCTTCTTATCTCAACCTAAATTATGACAACCCTAGACACCACTACTTGCAATCGAAAATCCTACATCAATACCCGTCCCTTGGGATCCGACCTTTACTTGCCTCTTTACTAATAGTAGAGTTGTTTGTGAAGTTATAAATATTGTTTTGGTCTAGGTGCTCCTAACGACAAGTAACTGAAATCTAAGCTCAAAGCGGACCGACAAAAAATGGCGCCGTTGCCGGGGACGGTGTTAACTTGATTTGATTTTCTTTGATTGTTATTAGTTGTGTCTTTCTTTGCCTTGGAGAAGTAAAACTCCTCAAGGTTTGTTCTAATTGTTTTTGAGTTATTTGATATTTTGCATGTCTAGAAGATCACAAGGTAACTTGTTACCCATTGATCACAAAATTGAAAGGACTTTGACAACCAATATAAGACTTGCTAGAAATAATTTGGGAGGTATTGGTGAGGTTGTAGATATTCAACCAAACACTATTGAGTTCATCAACCCTTTTGCAAGAGAAGGTGAAGAGAACCCAACACAACATCAATCACACAATCAACCCACAATGCCTAACATTCCGTACCAACCGAGGAGAACCTACCCAATGGTACTCCCACACCACAACACTTAAGCGGAAATTTCATTGCAAAATCCGCATTTATCCAATTAGTCGAAAGAAGCCAATTTGGGGGGATGCCTAGTGAAGACCCTCATTCCCACATGAAAACTTTTTGTGACTATTGTGATGCGATTTCACAAACCGGAGTGACTCAAGACCAAATTCGATGGGTCTTATTTCCTTTTTCTCTAATTGGTACCGCGAAACAATGATTGAAATGCCTTGATAAGGCTACTCTTGGAATTGACTCTTGGAAGAAGTTGGCTCTAGCTTTCTACAAAAAATTCTACCCTCCGGAAAAGACTAACATGCAAAGAGGTTAAAATACGGGTTTTAAGCAAAGGGACGAAGAATCTTTGTATGAAGCTTGGGAGCGATTCAAAGGAATTTGTCGCTCATGTCCTCATCATGGACTTAGCGAGTGGTTCTTGGTATAACAATTTTGTAATGGTCTTTATGAAGACTCAAGAAACATTCTCAACATGGGATCAAATGGTATGTTCACCGAAGTTGACGATAATCAAACTTGGAACAAGATTGAGGAAATGGCGGTCCATAATTCATAATATAGTAGACCTCGCAAGGCTACTAGAGGAGGAAAGCATAAAGTGGACTCTATTACTCAATTGGGTGCTCAACTTAGTGCTCATATTGATACCATCAACTTGAAATTCGAGAAGGCTATGGCTAAACTTGAAGAAGCCTCAAAATCACCAAAGTATCATGTTAATGCCATGGTGACATCTTCATCAATTCCAAGTGGGATATGTGAGAATTGTGGAACTTTGGGACATGACCAAAGTGAATGTAGGGGAACAAATGAGCAAGTGAATGCTTTTAAAGCATACAAAAGTGGTACCCCTTATTCCAACTATTACAATGAAAACACCAAATTCCACCCAAATCTCTCATACAAAAGCCAAAATGTTCAAAACCCTCAACTAACATACACCCCACCTCCCATGAGAAACCAAAATCAAAGACCCTTTTACAAGCAAAACCAAGGTTATCAAAATCAAACTCCATACAATCAACAAAATGACCAAGGGTTTGATGTTCAAAAAGCGGTCCTCCAAATGCAAAAGAATCAACAAGAATTTTTCACTCAAATGCAAAAAGATAGCCAAGCAGAAGACATCACCATCAACAACATCCTAACCCACACAAAAATGTTGGAAACTCAAATGACCAAACTAGCATCTTCAAACTCTCAAAGACAAAAGGGGAAATTACCACCTTAAAGTAATCCCCCAAGACATGAAACGGTTAGTGCCATTCACTTGAGGAGTGGTACGAGATATGAAGGACCAAAGAAGCAAGTTGAGGATGAAGTTGTGGAAGCTAGTGACAAGGAAAGAGTTGTGCAAAACTATAGGGAAGAAGAACCCACCAATCAAGAAGTTTCAAAGAAAAGTGAAGAAAAGGCCAAGGAGAAGGAGCCCATTGTGATTAGACTTCAATTCCCGAGTCGTCAAGCTAAGCCTAAGTTTGATGACCAACTTGGAAAATTCATGGAGATTGTGAAGAATTTAGAAGTCTCGATTCCTTTCACGGAATTGATCAATCACATTCTGGCCTATGCAAAGTACATGAAGGACATCCTTACAAACAAGAAATCAATCCGGAAGCTTGAGACTATTGCCTTCACTAAGGTGAGTAGTGCCATCCTTCAAGGGAGCTCACCTACAAAACTCAAGGATCCGGGAAGCTTCTCCATTCCATGCACTATTGGTGACACTACAATCAACAAAGCTTTATGTGACCTTGGGACAAGTGTTAGTGTCATGCCATATTCGGTTAGCAAGAGGCTAGGAATAGGAGAACTCAAATGTACCAACATCACGCTTCAAATGGTGGATAGATCAATATGGGAAGATGTTCCCGTGAGAATTGGAAAATTCTTCATCCCGGTGGATTTTGTTATTGTTGACATGGAAGAAGACTCCAACATTCCTATTATCTTAGGAAGACATTTCTTGTATACCGCGGGAGTGGTGATCGATGTAAAGCATGAAGAACTCACCCTTTAAGTGGGAGATGAAACCATCACTTTCAATCTTGACATGACCATGAGAGCTCCCCGATTGCATGAGCCGTGCTTTATGGTTGATCACTATAGCCGGAAGGATGATAGGAAGAAGTTGGGAGGGAAAAAGAAAGTGGATGATGCTCCATCAAAAGAGCAAAGAAATAGCAACAATGAGAGCTTGAAAATCTCACTCATGACAAGTGAAGAAGATGGCCTCATTGGCCAAGACAAGAAAGAAGGAGAGTTGTCTCTATCAACTCAAGAAATTTTTAATAATCAAGTAGATGAAGTTTGCAGTCTTTGGGATGATGAGTTCGAAGGGATATTCAATCCTTATATTGGTAATGCTTGAATCAAGACCATCACGGAGAACAACAAGTGCAAAAATCTATTAAGGACCTTTATCATGATAATGAGCAAGCTTTCGACTACTTCTTTAAGGTGTTGAGTAACATCAATAAAACCTTGAACATGCCCCCTTGACATCTCACATTGGATGAGAGTTTGGTGGAGTCCTCCCTAAACCACCATTTGTAAATATTCTAACTCCCTAACTTGTATTTCAATTATTGCATTGCATTTTTGGGTTTGTATTTTTGTGCCTTAATCAAGATATTCATCATTTTGAGAGAAGTGAGGGAGGGACTTATGATTTTATTGATGTGTAGTGATTTACCTCAGTGTGGGGATAGCAATTGCCTAGGCTATTCATGCCTTTATAGTGCCCCTATAATGAAGAACAAGAGAATTGAAGAATGATAATGACACGGGTTACAAAGTACCCACGGATGGACCTGAATCCGTGTGGTCAAGGAGGAATCCGAGCGTCCAAATGGACAATCCGCTTGTCCTGAAGAACCCGAGCATCCAAAGTCACCAGACGCTCGTCTGGTAGAGCTGCAGAATACAAAAACTGGTCTGTAAAAGAATACGAGCGTCTCAGGTGAGAATCCCCTCGTCTCATTCTAGACGACCGTCCTTCACAAAAGACGCTCGTGTTTCTAATGGGAAAAATCTGGGATTTTCTCTATAAAGGAATCCGAGCATCCACCCAGAAAGACACTCATCCCTACACAGGAATCCGCTCGTCTTAGAAGCAAGACGCTCGTCCTGTGGCGTCTTTTCCTGAGCCAAACATGGAAGAATTCACCCGTCCCGATGCCTGGTCCGCTCGTCCTCTACTGCGTTTTCAAATATGACGGTTCATTTAAACCCCTTTCTCCCATTCATTCTCATTTCTTCAACATACAAACACTACCCACTACCCAAAAACCCTCATCCTCTCCATCAACAAAATCAAATTCCCTCAACCAAATCAAATCCAAACTTCCTCACAACAAAAATTAATCACTTCTTTTGCAACAACATGTGATTTAAACACCAAAATCTTCAACCTTTGAGTCAATTTTTAGGATACAAAGCAACATTCATTCATTCTAAATCGATTTGGGTATAACTAAAAATTGAAGATTTCAATCTTTCATTGGTGTAATCAAGAAAAGGAGAATGGCAAGAACTAAAGGAGGTAACAAGGCACCCCCAAAGAAGACACTTTCCAAAAGGCAACTAGCTCTTCAAGCAAAACAATTGTCAAAGGCATTGGTAGTCCATGAGGCAAAGTTAGAGGTTCAACAACAAGGTCCCCCTATGGAAGCTACAACATCAACAACTCCGGTCATTGAACAATTATCCAATTATCCGGAGGTAACTTTCACTTCCGACTCTCATAGGGAGAAATTCATTCTCTTTGTAAAGAAAACCATCATGCCTACTAAGTTTATTTGTGAAGATGCATTGTTAAAATTAGGTGTTCTTGAACAAACCAAAACCTTCTTTGAGTCTATGGGATTGGGTAAATTGTTTACAATGAAAGAATTGACATACCCCTCCCTCACCTTGGAATTTTTAAGTTCTTTGAAAGTCACAAGGGTGGAGACTCGAACCAATATCGAGTTTCGCCTTAAAAATGTTGATAGACGCATAACTTATGGCGAATTGGGTAAGATATTAGGCCTTAGTGATAATCCGAAATATACAAAGACTCCTATCAAGTATGACCCCGCTCCTCTTTGGATGGAAATTTCCGAAAAGAAATTCGTGCGCTTTCATGATTGTCGTGCTCTCTTAGTCCATCATCCGGGCATTAGAATATGGCACAATGTCATTGGGAATACTTTGATAGCTAGAAATGGCACATATCATCTTACCAAACTCGATTGTATTCTTCTTGAGTCGGCCTTGAACATTGGGAGGGAATTTACCAAGCTATACAATGCTCTAAGACTTTTGGTTGAACGATGGCTTAATGTCGATTGTGGCAAAGAAGGCGCCGCCTTTATTGTCAATGGAGGACTAGTTACCCATTTGGCTAGGCATTTTAACCGGGATTTCAACAAAAACAACACTTATGTGCCGATTAAACGAGGCCATCTTGTTGATATGGACACCATGATTCACAAGTTCAAGTGGGTTAAGCACGACACTCTTGACGACAAATATGGGTGGTTAACCAATGAAGCTAGATCCTTCACCCAGCCTTCCAAAATTTGCCGATTGAATGTTCACCGACCGAACTACCTTTTCCCACTCTCCGAAGAGACAGAGTATATCATTCAACAACAAAGGGGCAAAATTGTCGAGCCACCCTCCTTCATTATCACCCAATCTTACCCATTTGAATACCAAGAGTTCAAACCCAAGGATGTCGAAGTGGGAAATGATCACTTGACACTACTCATGAAGGAAAGGCACAAGCAAGCTTACAATGATAGAATGGATGCTTACAAGGCCCAATATTCGCCCCTCCTACATCTAGCTAGGCAAGGACTTCTTGATCCGTCTTGTCCTTTGCCTAGTTGGGCGGATAGGGAAGTATTCTTTCCTAGCATTCCTAGTGGTGGTAGACCGGGTGGAGAGGATATGGTTGTTAGAGAGGGTGGTGACCAAGAAGAGGTTCAAGAAGAAGAGGTTCAAGAAGAAGAAGCTGAAGAAGAGGAAGAGGAAAGTGAGGAAGAACAAGCAAGTGAAAGTGAGAGTGGACATGATTCCACATCTATGGAGATTGATGATGCCTCAAGAGATGATGATGATGATGATGATGATACAATGGGTGAGGATTAGCAAACTTTGGAAGCTCCTATATTCTTACACCTCCCTTATGATTTGTCTACTTCTCTATTTTTTATTTTATCTTGATCATTTATTTTGTGGAGTCCTAGCAACATTAGAGGACTAACACCTTGACTTCATTAAGGTGTTCTTTATCTTTGTTCCCGAATTGTAAAATCCAAAATGACAATCTTTAGTTTCATGCATTGCATCCCATGTGCATAAACTCCCCCGAAATTCATGACATTAGGAATATTGTCTATTTTGGTTTGGGGAAGTCCATGCATATGCACCGGGAGCTAATTTAAATTACGCTCTCCGCCATAACAAAAACACATGCATCATGTAGTGTAGTTTGCATTTAGTTTAGAAATCATGCATATTCATTGCATAATTTCCTATCGTATTGGCCATTGAGGACAATGCCCATACTAGTGTGGGGATGGGAAATTCTAACTTGGCTTTTATTCAAAATCCAAAAAATCAAAAATTTCAAAAAATCCAAAAAAAAAATTGAAAAATTGAAAAAATCAAAAACATGTTCGTTCCTTTTTAGTATAGATTTGTATATATTGTGTTTGTTCATCCTTGTTCACATTGATTGACTACGCCACATCCGAGACATGAGGATATTGAAGACCGCATGGTATGATCTTTCCAATCTCATTTTTCCTCTTTATGTTAATGACTATGTGGCTTTATTTTGATTGATGCGGTATAAACAATGTGAATTTAGGATTGCATTTAGATTATTTGGCATATTAGTTGGTAGAAGCACATGCATTAGGATGTATATATGTTAGTTTCATCATGGCATATAGTTGCATTTAGGAAATTTTTTGTGAAACCGTCTATTTGGGAAGCTTGACAAGTGTATATAGGTCCTAGTAGATGCTTTTTCTTCTTAAGACTTTGCTTGTTAGAATATTTGTAAAACACCCTAGGATGTGTCATGCTAGTATCCTTTGACCCATGGATTAAGGCCTAGTCAAGAGTATCTTGTGTTGTGATAACTCTTTGGCTACTGTTTATTCCAAGGTGACCCTTGAAACCATGCAACCATTATTCATCCATGTTCTACCACATATTTTGTCATCAAAGGGAATGGGTACAAAAATTGTTCGAATTTGAGTTCAAGAAATGATATGAAAAGTCAAAAAGTTTGCAAATTGCATCAAAAGAAAAGAGGAGTAACAAAAATAAAAACTCCTATGCTTCAAATATAAGGCACCCTCGTTACTAATTAGGGTGACTTTGAAAATTTTCAAAAGAAGATGCAAAAAAGTTGAAAAGTTGTCAAGTATTGAAAAGCCAAACATCAAAAGAAATGGCAAAAAGAAAGTGTTCTCAAATGTCAAATGCCACAAGAAATTGGGGGAAAAACAACAACAAAAAGCAAACTCCCAAATGAAACTCAATTACTATTGATCTCTTTATCCATCGTATCCATTTTTGTGCATGGTAGAGAGGGGATAACCCTTCTTCTTGTCTAGGCAAGAAGGAGAATTCCGCGATCCTCCAGTGTTTCTAACATCATAGGGAGTCTATTCTTGACAAAAGCATTTAACGATTGAGGACAAAGGTACCCTAACTTGACACAATTTGGAGGTGATTTATTGGTATCCTTCTAGGCTTAGTAGTTTGAAGAAACCATATCTATGAAGGAGTGTGTACCCTTGAATTGCTTCCCCTTTAGATAATTTTCGCCACTTAGATGAGGAAAGTGGCTATTCTTTTGTAGATGCATCCATTACTTGATTTTGTGTGCTTTAATGATTGGATGTGTCGCCATTTTGGCAAGACCCACCTTGCCTTGCAAGAAGGCATCCTACCTCATGGTTGTCTTGTTGTGAGTTGAAGGGGCGGAGTGAAATCTGCTAATTGTCTCATATCGGCTATATTAGTAGGATAGTTTAAATAAGGGTCCTAGTTTTGTCACCTCTTTACTCGGGACGAGCAAAGGTTCGGTTTTGGGATATTTGATGTGATCAATATTTGAGCATATTTAGTCCCCGAATTAGCCTCGTTCCTATGCTTTTTAGTGTATATTTGGGTCACTTACTATCTTTAGTCCTTTATTTTGCATATTCTTTGAGGTTTTGTTTCCTTGGTAGGAGAGGAGTGCAAACCTTGCATTTTATGGGAAAATAGAGCTAAATTGATCGAATCTAATGACCAAGCATCAAAGAGAAGACAAGAATAGAAGGCCTTTGTACATAATGAAGTAGATGGGCAATGATGAAGAAGATCCTTGCATCCCCGACAAAATCCCGGAGGATTGTTGGAAGAAGATAAGAAGAAAAGAAGAAAAGGAATCTAAGGCGGAATCCGCTCATCCTAACCATCGGGACGCCCGTCCAACAGCTCCCCAGGACGCTCGTCCAAGCCACCCAGCCGCTCGTCCAGCAGTACCCAATCCACTCGTCCCGACCCTTGGACGCTCGGATTCTACTACAGAGGAACACGTCCTCTTCTTCCTTTCATTTGAGATGCACATATTTTTGGAAGACTATCTAAAAGGAGACCCGCATCTTTTCTTGAGAGGAGCGATTCCTCAAGGACTTAATCGTCATTTAAGCCCTTAGTAACCCTAATTTGTGCACCTAATCCCCACTATAAATACTCCATTAATCTAATTAGATTATCATGTTCTTCTTATCAATCTTTAGTGTAGTTTATATTATTCTAATCTCTCTTTAATCTTGTAATCAACTTCTAATCAAATATTAATACAAATCTCATTTCCTTAATTTCTCTTTTGTTCATCCTTTATTTTGGGTAATTGAAGATTATTTGGGTTTATTGGAAGATTGACAACCTTCCATCACTCATCAAGTACTTCTTTTATTTTTTGTATTATTGTTTCGGAATCATCATTAGGTATAACTCTCCTAAACCCTTTTTAATTATTATTAATCATTTTCATTTATTCATCATGTTTTGCTTTGTTAATATGATTGACAACCTTGTTAACATGTTAAACTTGATAATGAGTGAGTAGTTTCCTTAACTAGGGTTAATGGGTAATTAGGGGAAACCAACATGGGGGCTGATTCATGCTTAATTTAATATATTTTCATAATTTATTTGCTTGCTTGTTGTGATATCAACTTATGCACTTGTTATGTTTGATGAAATGCGAGCCTATGAATCCTTGCATTTTTTACCCATCACCTACCTTTTCAATGAGACTTGTAAGACATGAACCAACTCGAGTCTCATTAGACCATGCATATAGTTGAGTGGGGAGAATTAAGTCGACTTGTAGGTGTTGTACAATCTAATCGATTCGGGCTCCGGGACCCAAACATTCCTAGGATTGTAAGATATAAACCAACTCGATCCTATCACAACAATAATTGCTTGCTTATAATTTGAGAACATGTTTGTATGATCAATTCCCATGAATCCCCTATGAACCCATGACACCCTAGTGCTTTTAATCAATTGTTGACATCTCATTTTAGTCATCTTGCTTGTTTACTTTAATTGTTATTTAGTTTAGTGATCTTCTTATCTCAACCCAAATTGTGACACCCAAAGACACCACTACTTGCAATCGAAAATCCTACATCAATACCAGTCCCTTGGGATCCGACCTTTAATTGTCTCTTTACTAATAGTAGCGTTGTTTGTGAAGTTATAAATATTGTTTGGGTCTAGGTGCTCCTAACGACAAGTAATCGAAATCTAAGCTCAAAGCGGACCGACCAGATTCTCAGGTATGCATAAAAATTTAACCACTTATTTAGAGGTACCAGGATGTCTTTCCTAAAGATCTACCTAGTGGCTTGATACCACGAAGGGGCATTGAGCACCAAATTGACCTTGTACCAAGGTTGTGTTGCCAAATAGGCCAGCCTAGAGAAGTGATCGAGCTACTACCAAGGAGCTGCGGAAGTAATTGATTAACTTATGAGCAAGGGATTTGCGAGGGAATTTGGAGGTTGGACCATATACACTGTTGCGGGAGCTAAGCCACAGGCCAGAACATCACAGATACCAGGTAATAGTCACCTTGACAGTCACGTAGGATCCATTACTTAAAAACCAACTTATGAGGTCAACAGGGTCCAAACTAAGTCAAGCCACCAGCTGCCAGCTTGGGCAGCTGATAGTATACAATATTAGATACCCAAAAGTCCTAAAGAGCCAAGGCTATTTCACCACCCATACACCATTAAAATCGAATCCAAAACACTTGTAGGAAAGGAGAAAAGCATAAAGTAAAATTACCATTTTCGGCTAAACATTTCTAGAAGTTGTCATGGATCCTTTTGTCAAGGTTCCTCCTAATACAGCAGTGTTTAGGACAAGGTCCAGGAACTCTTAATGAAACTTGTCGTTGTTCCCCTTGCCATTAACACCACTTACACAACCCAACAAAACAGCACAACCGCCCTACAAACTATTTTTTTTATCTTTTCTATTTCTTTTAATTTCAGTCGGTTTTCTTTTAATTTCAGTCCTTGTAATATAGCTTTTAATTTGCTATTTTTATAAGGTGACTTATGGCACTTGGATGTAGGGTTTTTTTATAGATTGTAAGTGCATGAAAGGGCCAATATAAGGACCCCCATCCCAGTTGAATTAAGCAGATTATAATGAAAATTTGAAACCTGAGAATTCTCTCAACTAAAACAAACTTTGTGAAAACCTCTGTAGTTTGTTACCAGCACTGGAATTTGATTTTTAATTTCTGTAATCAAATGTTCAAATTTTGTTTGGTGTAATTAAATTCACATGGGTCTTTTAGGGTTGATTTAAGTTTATTGTTCAATCATTTCAACTTGAATTTTCTGTGTTTTCTATGGGATTCAGTTAGATATTTCATATCTTGCATTTTTATATTTCCCTGATACTTACAAACTCCAAACATTTCTGTGAAACCGATCAAACCCTATACTTTACACTGCAAATTGGTTATCAGAGTTTTGGTTGAGAGTCATAGTGAGTTCATTATCCATAACTACACCTAAAAACACAAAAATAACCCAATGAGTGAAGAGAGATTAGCAGGAATTAAAACAAAAGTTGAAGAGCTGATAGGCCTTGTCAATGTTATGGCGAGAGCCTTGAACAACATAATAAATGTCAATCCATAACATATCAGACTAAGGCTCCCAAGAGGCAGAGGTAGAGGAAGAGGACAAGCACCTGATAGAGGTGGAAGAGGTCAACTGTTTGACTGGGATGAGATGTTAGATTTAGCTGAAAGCCATGCTGGAATCACTTAACACACTGACAAGTACTTACAGGTGGAAATTCCTGACTTTTCTTGTAGTTTAAATCCTAATGACTTGCTAGAATGGTTAAGGGATATTGAAAGAGTCTTTGAGTATAAGGGATACAGTGATGCTAAGGCTTCTAAAGTTACCATCTTGAAATTAAAGGGTTATGCCTCACTCTGGTATGAGAACTTGAAATTTCGGAGGAATAGGTAAGGAAAGAAACCCATTTAGTCTTGATTCAAACAGAAAAAGTAATTAATGAGTAAGTTTGTTGCTAAAGATTATACTCAGGATTTGTTCATTAAATTGTTTGAGCTTAGATAAAATGAGAGATCTGTTGAGACTTATTTGAGAGACCTAGACCAACTAACCTTATAGTGTGACATTAATGAGAAACCTCGGCTAAGGATTGCTAGGTTCTTAGAAGGGTTAGACACTCGCATTGCTAATATGGTTAGGATACCGCCTTTGTTGTCAATAGATGATGTTGTGAACCTATCTCTGAAAATTGGGAAGATGGGAAAGTCTAAGACTATAGTGCCTAAAACTGCTACTGGGCCTTGACAGTCTAAGACTTATCTTGGTGTTATGATGGGGGAAACACTTAATCAAACACCCCAGCATGTAACAGATAAAGGGAAGGGGATTATGGGACAGAAAACCTACCCACCCCTGGTAGAAGACGAGAAAAAATGCTTCCAATGTCAAGTGTATGGCCATTTCAGGAAGGAGTTTCTTTCTAAGAGAGCCCTGACTGCCATGGAGATAGAGAGTTGGGAGACGGAAGGCCTAGTAGAGTATGAACAGGACGAGAGTTTTCTAATCAAGGAGATAACTACTAAGGAGGGTCTAAGCAAGGACATGGTTATGGCTCTCCATGATACATGTCATAGCTTATTCTGATGAAGGGTCATGCATTCCCAATAAGCACCATTAGAAAATGACTAGAGATCACTGATCATCAGAAGCAGGTGTACTATCCAAGGGAGGGTTTGTAATTTGATCATTGCTGGAGGGAGCTGTACCAAAGTGGCTTCCATCACCTTGGTCAACAAACTGAACTTTGTTACCCAAGAGCACCCACGCCCTTACAAGCTGAGATGGTTGAACAAGGAGTTGAGGTTAAGGTTGACATATAGGGTCTAGTGTCATTTTGTATTGGGAATGTGTACAAGGATGAAGTGATGTGTAATGTAGTGCCAATGGATAACTGTCACTTACTATTAGGCAGGCCATTGAAGTTTGAAAAGAATACTACCCACCACGGAAAGGATATTATTTATACCTTTAAGCAAGGCAGGAAGAAGATAATTCCCACTTCTTTGCCACCAAATCATAACTAGAAGACGTCAATGGGGTGTTCTTTCTTCCAGAAGCAAGAATGATCAAAGAAATAAAATGAGAACAACCTGTTCTAGTTTTGCTGTCAAAAAAATGGTAGAGGATAAGGATTCTCAGGTATGTAAAAAAATTTAACCACTTATTTAGAGGTACCAGGATGTCTTTCCTAAGGATCTACCTAGTGGCTTGATACCACGAAGGGGCATTGAGCACCAAATTGACCTTGCACCAAGGTTATGCTGCCAAACAGGTCAGCCTAGAGAAGTGATCTAGCTACTACCAAGGAGCTGCGGAAGTAATTGATTAACTTATGAGCAAGGGATTTGCGAGGGAATTTGGAGGTTGGACCATATACACTTTTGCGGGAGCTGAGCCACGGGCCAGAACATCACAGATACGAGGTAACAGTCACCTTGACAGTCACGTAGGATCCATCACTGAACAACCAACTTATGAGGTCAACAAGGTCCAAACTAAGTCAAGCCACCAGCCGCCAGCTTAGGCAGCTGATAGTATACAATATTAGATACCCAAAAGTCCTAAACAGCCAAGGCTATTTCACCACCCATACACAATTAAAATCGAATCCAAAACACTTGTAGGAAAGCAGAAAAGCATAAAGTAAAATTACCATTTCCGGCTAAACATTTCTAGAAGTTGTCAAGGATCCTTTTGTCAAGGTTCCTCCTAATGCAGCAGTGTTTAGGACAAGGCCTAGGAACTCTTAATAAAACTTGTCGTTATTCCCCTTGCCATTAACATCACTTACACAACCCAACAAAACAACACAACCACCCTACAAACTATTTTTTAATCTTTTCTATTTCTTTTAATTTCAGTCGGTTTCCTTTTAATTTCAGTCCTTGAAATATAGCTGTTAATTTGCTATTTTTATAAGGTGACTTATGGCACTTGGATGTAGGGTTTTTTTATGGATTGTAAGTGCATGAAAGGGCCAATATAAGGACCCCCATCCCAGTTGAATTAAGCAGATTATAATGAAAATATGAAATCCGAGAATTCTCTTAACTAAAACAAACTTTGTGAAAACTTCTGAAGTTTGTTACCAGCACTGGAATTTGATTTTTAATTTCTGTAATCAAATGTTCAAATTTTATTTGGTGTAATTAAATTTACATGGGTATTCTAGGGTTGATTTAAGTTTATTGTTCAATTATTTCAACTTGAATTTTCTGTGTTTTCTATGGGATTCAGTTAGATATTTCATATCAAGCATTTTTGTATTTCCCTGATACTTACAAACTCCAAACATTTCTGTGAAACCGATCAAACCCTGTACTTTACACTGCAAATTGGTTATCAAAGTTTTGGTTGAGAGTCATAGTGAGTTCATTATCCATAACTACACCTAAAAACACAAAAATAACCCAAAGAGTGAAGAGAGATTAGCAGGAATTAAATCAAAAGTTGAAGAGCTGACAGGTCTTTTAAATGTTATGGCCAGAGCCTTGAACAACATAATAAATGTCAATCCATAACATAACAGAGGAAAGCTCCCAAGAGGCAGAGGTAGAGGAAGAGGACCAACACCTGATAGAGGTGGAAGAGGTCAACTGTTTGACTAGGATGAGATGTTAGATTTAGCTGAAAGCCATGCTGGAATCACTAAACACACTGACAAGTACTTACAGGTTTAAATTCCTGACTTTTCTTGTAGTTTAAATCCTAATGATTTGCTAGAATGGTTAAGGGATATTGAAAGAGTCTTTGAGTATAAGGGATACAGTGATGCTAAGGCCTTTAAAGTTACCATCTTGAAATTAAAGGGTTATGCCTCACTCTGGTATGAGAACTTGAAATTTCGGAGGAATAGGTAAGGAAAAAAACCCATTTAGTCTTGATTCAAACAGAAAAAGTAATTAATGAGTAAGTTTGTTGCTAAAGATTATACTCAGGATTTGTTCATTAAATCGTTTGAGCTTAGATAAAATGAGAGATCTGTTGAGACTTATTTGAGAGACCTAGACCAACTAACCTTACAGTGTGACATTAATGAGAAACCTCAGCTAAGGATTGCTAGGTTCTTAGAAGGGTTAGACACTCGCATTGCTAATATGGTTAGGATACAACCTTTGTTGTCATTAGATGATGTTGTGAACCTATCTCTAAAAATTGGGAAGATGGGAAAGTCTAAGACTATAGTGCCTAAAACTGCTACTGGGCCTTGACAGTCTAAGACTTATCTTGGTGTTATGATGGGGGAAACACTTAATCAAACACCCCAGCATGTAACAGATAAAGGGAAGGGGATTATGGGACAGAAAACCTACCCACCCCTGATAGAAGACGAGAAAAAATGCTTCCAATGTCAAGTGTATGGCCATTTCAGGAAGGAGTTTCTTTCTAAGAGAGCTCTGACTGCCATGGAGATAGAGAGTTGGGAGAAGGAAGGCCTGGTAGAGTATGAACAGGACGAGAGTTTTCTAATCAAGGAGATAACTACTAAAGAGGGTCCAAGCAAGGACATGGTTATGGCTCTCCATGATACATGTCATAGCTTAGTCTGATGAAGGGTCATGCATTCCCATTAAGCACCATTAGAAAATGACTAGAGATCACTGATCATCAGAAGCAGGTGTACTATCCAAGGGAGGGTTTGTAATTTGATCATTGCTGGAGGGAGCTGTACTAAAGTGGCTTCCATCACCTTGGTCAACAAACTGAACTTTGTTACCCAAGAGCACCCACGCCCTTACAAGCTGAGATGGTTGAACAAGGAGCTGAGGTTAAGGTTGACATATAGGGTCTAGTGTCATTTTGTATTGGGAATGTGTACAAGGATGAAGTGATGTGTGATGTAGTGCCAATGGATAACTGTCACTTGCTATTAGGTAGGCCATTGGAGTTTGAAAAGAATACTACCCACCACGGAAAGGATATTATTTATACCTTTAAGCAAGGCAGGAAGAAGATAATTCCCACTCCTTTGCCGCCAAATCATAGCTAGAAGACGTCAATGGGGTGTTCTTTCTTCCAGAAGCAAGAATGATCAAAGAAATAAAATAAGAACAACCTGTTCTAGTTTTGCTGTCAAAAAAATAGTCGAGGATAAGGATTCTCAGGTACGTAAAAAAATTTAACCACTTATTTAGAGGTACCAGGATGTCTTTCCTAAGGATCTACCTAGTGGCTTGATACCACGAAGGGGCATTGAGCACCAAATTGACCTTGTACCAAGGTTATGCTGCCAAACAGGTCAGCCTAAAGAAGTGATCTAGCTACTACCAAGGAGCTGCGGAAGTAATTGATTAACTTATGAGCAAGGGATTTGCGAGGGAATTTGGAGGTTGGACCATATACACTTTTGTGGGAGCTGAGCCACGGGCCAAAACATCACAGATACGAGGTAACAATCACCTTGACAGTCACGTAGGATCCATCATTGAACAACCAACTTATGAGGTCAACAAGGTCCAAACTAAGTCAAGCCACCAGCTGCCAGCTTAGGCAGCTGATAGTATACAATATTAGATACCCAAAAGTCCTAAACAGCCAAGGCTATTTCACCACCCATACACCATTAAAATCGAATCCAAAACACTTGTAGGAAAGCAGAAAAGCATAAAGTAAAATTACCATTTCCGGCTAAACATTTCTAGAAGTTGTCAAGGATCCTTTTATCAAGGTTCCTCCTAATGCAGCAGTGTTTAGGACAAGATCCAGGAACTCTTAATGAAACTTGTCGTTATTCCCCTTGCCATTAACACCACTTACACAACCCAACAAAACAACACAACCACCCTACAAACTATTTTTTTATCTTTTCTATTTCTTTTAATTTCAGTCGGTTTCCTTTTAATTTCAGTCCTTGTAATATAGCTGTTAATTTGCTATTTTTATAAGGTGACTTATGGCACTTGGATGTAGGGTTTTTTTATGGATTGTAAGTGCATGAAAGGGCCAATATAAGGACCCTCATCCCAGTTGAATTAAGCAGATTATAATGAAAATATTAAATCCGAGAATTCTCTTAACTAAAACAAACTTTGTGAAAACTTCTGTAGTTTGTTACCAGCACTGGAATTTGATTTTTAATTTCTGTAATCAAATGTTCAAATTTTGTTTGGTGTAATTAAATTTACATGGGTATTCTAGGGTTGATTTAAGTTTATTGTTCAATTATTTCAACTTGAATTTTCTGTGTTTTCTATGGGATTCAGTTAGATATTTCATATCTTGCATTTTTGTATTTCCCTGATACATACAAACTCCAAACATTTCTGTGAAACCGATCAAACCCTGTACTTTACACTGCAAATTGGTTATCAAAGTTTTGGTTGAGAGTCATAGTGAGTTCATTATCCATAACTACACCTAAAAACACAAAAATAACCCAATGAGTGAAGAGAGATTAGCAGGAATTAAATCAAAAGTTGAAGAGCTGACAGGTCTTGTCAATGTTATGGCGAGAGCCTTGAACAACAAAATAAATGTCAATCCATAACATAACAGAGGAAAGCTCCCAAGAGGCAGAGGTAGAGGAAGAGGACCAACACCTGATAGAGGTGGAAGAGGTCAACTGTTTGACTAATATGAGATGTTAGATTTAGCTGAAAGCCATGCTGGAATCACTAAACACACTGACAAGTACTTACAGGTGGAAATTCCTGACTTTTCTTGTAGTTTAAATCCTAATGATTTCCTAGAATGGTTAAGGGATATTGAAAGAGTCTTTGAGTATAAGGGATACAGTGATGCTAAGGCCTTTAAAGTTACCATCTTGAAATTAAAGGGTTATGCCTCACTCTGGTATGAGAACTTGAAATTTCGGAGGAATAGGTAAGGAAAAAAACCCATTTAGTCTTGATTCAAACAGAAAAAGTAATTAATGAGTAAGTTTGTTGCTAAAGATTATACTCAGGATTTGTTCATTAAATTGTTTGAGCTTAGATAAAATGAGAGATCTGTTGAGACTTATTTGAGAGACCTTGACCAACTAACCTTACAGTGTGACATTAATGAGAAACCTCAGCTAAGGATTGCTAGGTTCTTAGAAGGGTTAGACACTCGCATTGCTAATATGGTTAGGATAAAGCCTTTGTTGTCATTTGATGATGTTGTAAACCTATCTCTGAAAATTGGGAAGATGGGAAAGTCTAAGACTATAGTGCCTAAAACTGCTACTGGGCCTTGACAGTCTAAGACTTATCTTGGTGTTATGATGGGGGAAACACTTAATCAAACACCCCAGCATGTAACAGATAAAGGGAAGGGGATTATGGGACAGAAAACCTACCCACCCCTGGTAGAAGACGAGAAAAAATGCTTCAAATGTCAAGTGTATGGCCATTTCAGGAAGGAGTTTCTTTCTAAGAGAGCTCTGACTGCCATGGAGATAGAGAGTTGGGAGAAGGAAGGCCTAGTAGTGTATGAACAGGACGAGAGTTTTCTAATCAAGGAGATAACTACTAAGGAGGGTCCAAGCAAAGACATGGTTATGGCTCTCCATGATACATGTCATAGCTTAGTCTGATGAAGGGTCATGCATTCCCAATAAGCACCATTAGAAAATGACTAGAGAGCACTGATCATCAGAAGCAGGTGTACTATCCAAGGGAGGGTTTGTAATTAGATCATTGCTGGAGGGAGCTGTACCAAAGTGGCTTCCATCCCCTTGGTCAACAAACTGAACTTTGTTACCCAAGAGCACCCACGCCCTTACAAGCTGAGATGGTTGAACAAGGAGCTGAGGTTAAGGTTGACATATAGGGTCTAGTGTCATTTTGTATTGGGAATGTGTACAAGGATGAAGTGATGTGTGATGTAGTGCCAATGGATAACTGTCACTTGCTATTAGGCAGGCCATTGGAGTTTGAAAAGAATACTACCCACCACGGAAAGGATATTATTTATACCTTTAAGCAAGGCAGGAAGAAGATAATTCCCAGTCCTTTGCCACCAAATCATAGCTAGAAGACGTCAATGGGGTGTTCTTTCTTCCAGAAGCAAGAATGATCAAAGAAGTAAAATAAGAACAACCGGTTCTAGTTTTGCTCTCAAAAAAATGGTAGAGGATAAGGATTCTCAGGTATGTATAAAAATTTAACCACTTATTTAGAGGTACCAGGATGTCTTTCCTAAGGATCTACCTAGTGGCTTGATACCACAAAGGGGCATTGAGCACCAAATTGACCTTGTACCAAGGTTATGCTGCCAAACAGGTCAGCCTAGAGAAGTGATCTAGCTACTACCAAGGAGTTGCGGAAGTAATGGATTAACTTATGAGCAAGGGATTTGCAAGGGAATTTCGAGGTTGGAATATATACACTTTTGCGGGAGCTGAGCCACGGGCCAGAACATCACAGATACGAGGTAACTGTCACCTTGACAGTCACGTAGGATCCATCACTGAACAACCAACTTATGAGGTCAACAGGGTCCAAACTAAGTCAAGCCACCAGCTGCCAGCTTGGGCAGCTGATAGTATACAATATTAGATACCCAAAAGTCCTAAACAGCCAAGGCTATTTCATCACCCATACACCATTAAAATCGAATCCAAAACACTTGTAGGAAAGCAGAAAAGCATAAAGTAAAATTACCATTTTCGGCTAAACATTACTAGAAGTTGTCAAGGTTCCTCCTAATGCAGCAGTGTTTAAGACAAGGTCCAGGAACTCTTAATAAAACTTGTCGTTATTCCCCTTGCCATTAACACCGCCTACACCACCTACACAACCCAACAAAACAACACAACCACCCTACAAACTATTTTTTTATCTTTTCTATTTCTTTTAATTTCAGTCGGTTTCCTTTTAATTTTAGTCCTTGTAATATAGCTGTTAATTTGCTATTTTTATAAGGTGACTTATGGCACTTGGATGTAGGGTTTTTTTTATGGATTGTAAGTGCATGAAAGGGCCAATATAAGGACCCCCATCCCAGTTGAATTAAGCAGATTATAATGAAAATTTGAAATCCGAGAATTCTCTCAACTAAAACAAACTTTGTGAAAACTTCTGTAGTTTGTTACCAGCACTGGAATTTGATTTTTAATTTCTGTAATCAAATGTTCAAATTTTGTTTGGTGTAATTAAATTCACGTGGGTATTCTAGGGTTGATTTAAGTTTATTGTTCAATTATTTCAACTTGAATTTTCTGTGTTTTCTATGGGATTCAGTCAGATATTTCATATCTTGCATTTTTGTATTTCCCTGATACCTACAAACTCCAAACATTTCTGTGAAACCGATCAAACCCTGTACTTTACACTGCAAATTGGTTATCAGAATTTTGGTTGAGAGTCATAGTGAGTTCATTATCCATAACTACACCTACAAACACAAAAATAACGCAATGAGTGCAGAGAGATTAGCAGGAATTAAATCAAAAGTTGAAGAGCTGACAGGTCTTGTCAATGTTATGGCGATCGCCTTGAACAACATAATAAATGTCAATCCATAACATAACAGAGGAAGGCTCCCAAGAGGCAGAGGTAGAGGTAGAGGACCAACACCTGATAGAGGTGGAAGAGGTCAACTGTTTGACTAATATGAGATGTTAGATTTAGCTGAAAGCCATGCTGGAATCACTAAACACACTGACAAGTACTTACAGGTGGAAATTCCTGACTTTTTTTGTAGTTTAAATCCTAATGATTTCCTAGAATGGTTAAGGGATATTGAAAGAGTCTTTGAGTATAAGGGATACAGTGATGCTAAGGCCTTTAAAGTTACCATCTTGAAATTAAAGGGTTATGCCTCACTCTGGTATGAGAACTTGAAATTTCGGAGGAATAGGTAAGGAAAAAAACCCATTTAGTCTTGATTCATACAGAAAAAGTAATTAATGAGTAAGTTTGTTGCTAAAGATTATACTCAGGATTTGTTCATTAAATTGTTTGAGCTTAGATAAAATGAGAGATCTGTTGAGACTTATTTGAGAGACCTTGATCAACTAACCTTACAGTGTGACATTAATGAGAAACCTCAGCTAAGGATTGCTAGGTTCTTAGAAGGGTTAGACACTCGCATTGCTAATATGGTTAGGATACAGCCTTTGTTGTCATTTGATGATGTTGTGAACCTATCTCTGAAAATTGGGAAGATGGGAAAGTCTAAGACTATAGTGCCTAATACTTCTACTGGGCCTTGACAGTCTAAGACTTATCTTGGTGTTATGATGGGGGAAACACTTAATCAAAAACCCCAGCATGTAACAGATAAAGGGAAGGGGATTATGGGACAGAAAACCTACCCACCCCTGGTAGAAGACGAGAAAAAATGCTTCCAATGTCAAGTGTATGGCCATTTCAGGAAGGAGTTTCTTTCTATGAGAGCTCTGACTGCCATGTAGATAGGGAGTTGGGAGAAGGAATGCCTAGTAGTGTATGAACAGGACGAGAGTTTTCTAATCAAGGAGATAACTACTAAGGAGGGTCCAAGCAAAGACATGGTTATGGGTCTCCATGATACATGTCATAGCTTAGTCTGATGAAGGGTCATGCATTCCCAATAAGCACCATTAGAAAATGACTAGAGAGCACTGATCATCAGAAACAGGTGTACTATCCAAGGGAGGGTTTGTAATTTGATCATTGCTGGAGGGAGCTGTACCAAAGTGGCTTCCATCACCTTGGTCAACAAACTGAACTTTGTTACCCAAGAGCACCCACGCCCTTACAAGCTGAGATGGTTGAACAAGGAGCTGAGGTTAAGGTTGACATATAGGGTCTAGTGTCATTTTGTATTGGGAATGTGTACAAGGATGAAGTGATGTGTGATGTAGTGCCAATGGATAACTGTCACTTGCTATTAGGCAGGCCATTGGAGTTTGAAAAGAGTACTACCCACCACGGATAGGATATTATTTATACCTTTAAGCAAGGCAGGAAGAAGATAATTCCCAGTCCTTTGCCACCAAATCATAGCTAGAAGACGTCAATGGGGTGTTCTTTCTTCCAGAAGCAAGAATGATCAAAGAAGTAAAATAAGAACAACCTGTTCTAGTTTTGCTCTCAAAAAAATGGTAGAGGATAAGGATTCTCAGGTATGTATAAAAATTTAACCACTTATTTAGAGGTACCAGGATGTCTTTCCTAAGGATCTACCTAGTGGCTTGATACCACAAAGGGGCATTGAGCACCAAATTGACCTTGTACCAAGGTTATGCTGCCAAACAGGTCAGCCAAGAGAAGTGATCTAGCTACTACCAATGAGCTGCGGAAGTAATGGATTAACTTATGAGCAAGGGATTTGCAAGGGAATTTCGAGGTTGGAATATATACACTTTTGCGGGAGCTGAGCCACGGGCCAGAACATCACAGATACGAGGTAACTGTCACCTTGACAGTCACGTAGGATCCATCACTGAACAACCAACTTATGAGGTCAACAGGGTCCAAACTAAGTCAAGCCACCAGCTGCCAGCTTGGGCAGCTGATAGTATACAATATTAGATACCCAAAAGTCCTAAACAGCCAAGGCTATTTCATCACCCATACACCATTAAAATCGAATCCAAAACACTTGTAGGAAAGCAGAAAAGCATAAAGTAAAATTACCATTTTCGGCTAAACATTTCTAGAAGTTGTCAAGGATTCTTTTGTCAAGGTTCCTCCTAATGCAGCAGTGTTTAAGACAAGGTCCAGGAACTCTTAATAAAACTTGTCGTTATTCCCCTTGCCAATAACACCGCCTACACCACCTACACAACCCAACAAAACAACACAACCACCCTACAAACTATTTTTTTATCTTTTCTATTTCTTTTAATTTCAGTCGGTTTCCTTTTAATTTCAGTCCTTGTAATATAGCTGTTAATTTGCTATTTTTATAAGGTGACTTATGGCACTTGGATGTAGGGTTTTTTTATGGATTGTAAGTGCATGAAAGGGCCAATATAAGGACCCCCATCCCAGTTGAATTAAGCAGATTATAATGAAAATTTGAAATCCGAGAATTCTCTCAACTAAAACAAACTTTGTGAAAACTTCTGTAGTTTGTTACCAGCACTGGAATTTGATTTTTAATTTCTGTAATCAAATGTTCAAATTTTGTTTGGTGTAATTAAATTCACGTGGGTATTCTAGGGTTGATTTAAGTTTATTGTTCAATTATTTCAACTTGAATTTTCTGTGTTTTCTATGGGATTCAGTCAGATATTTCATATCTTGCATTTTTGTATTTCCCTGATACCTACAAACTCCAAACATTTCTGTGAAACCGATCAAACCCTGTACTTTACACTGCAAATTGGTTATCAGAATTTTGGTTGAGAGTCATAGTGAGTTCATTATCCATAACTACACCTACAAACACAAAAACAACGCAATGAGTGCAGAGAGATTAGCAGGAATTAAATCAAAAGTTGAAGAGCTGACAGGTCTTGTCAATGTTATGGCGAGAGCCTTGAACAACATAATAAATGTCAATCCATAACATAACAGAGGAAGGCTCCCAAGAGGCAGAGGTAGAGGTAGAGGACCAACACCTGATAGAGGTGGAAGAGGTCAACTGTTTGACTAATATGAGATGTTAGATTTAGCTGAAAGCCATGCTGGAATCACTAAACACACTGACAAGTACTTACAGGTGGAAATTCCTGACTTTTCTTGTAGTTTAAATCCTAATGATTTCCTAGAATGGTTAAGGGATATTGAAAGAGTCTTTGAGTATAAGGGATACAGTGATGCTAAGGCCTTTAAAGTTACCATCTTGAAATTAAAGGGTTATGCCTCACTCTGGTATGAGAACTTGAAATTTCGGAGGAATAGGTAAGGAAAAAAACCCATTTAGTCTTGATTCAAACAGAAAAAGTAATTAATGAGTAAGTTTGTTGCTAAAGATTATACTCAGGATTTGTTCATTAAATTGTTTGAGCTTAGATAAAATGAGAGATCTGTTGAGACTTATTTGAGAGACCTTGACCAACTAACCTTACAGTGTGACATTAATGAGAAACCTCAGCTAAGGATTGCTAGGTTCTTAGAAGGGTTAGACACTCGCATTGCTAATATGGTTGGATACGACCTTTGTTGTCATTTGATGATGTTGTGAACCTATCTCGAAAATTGGGAAGATGGGAAAGTCTAAGACTATAGTGCCTAATACTTCTTTGGGCCTTGACAGTCTAAGACTTATCTTGGTGTTATGATGGGGGAAGCACTTAATCAAAAACCCCAAAGATGTAATGAGATAAAGGGAAGGGGATTATGGGGAAGAAAACCTACCCACCCCTGGTAGAAGACGAGAAAAAATGCTTCCAATGTCAAGTGTATGGCCATTTCAGGTAGGAGTTTCTTTCTAAGAGAGCTCTGACTGCCATGGAGATAGGGAGTTGGGAGAAGGAATGCCTAGTAGTGTATGAACAGGACGAGAGTTTTCTAATTAAGGAGATAACTACTAAGGAGGGTCCAAGCAAAGACATGGTTATGGGTCTCCATGATACATGTCATAGCTTAGTCTGATGAAGGGTCATGCATTCCCAATAAGCACCATTAGAAAATGACTAGAGAGCACTGATCATCAGAAACAGGTGTACTATCCAAGGGAGGGTTTGTAATTTGATCATTGCTGGAGGGAGCTGTACCAAAGTGGCTTCCATCACCTTGGTCAACAAACTGAACTTTGTTACCCAAGAGCACCCACGCCCTTACAAGCTGAGATGGTTGAACAAGGAGCTGAGGTTAAGGTTGACATATAGGGTCTAGTGTCATTTTGTATTGGGAATGTGTACAAGGATGAAGTGATGTGTGATGTAGTGCCAATGGATAACTGTCACTTGCTATTAGGCAGGCCATTGGAGTTTGAAAAGAATACTACCCACCACGGATAGGATATTATTTATACCTTTAAGCAAGGCAGGAAGAAGATAATTCCTAGTCCTTGGCCACCAAATCATAGCTAGAAGACGTCAATGGGGTGTTCTTTCTTCCAAAAGCAAGAATGATCAAAGAAATAAAATAAGAACAACCTGTTCTAGTTTTGCTCTCAAAAAAATGGTAGAGGATAAGGATTCTCAGGTATGTATAAAAATTTAACCACTTATTTAGAGGTACCAGGATGTCTTTCCTAAGGATCTACCTAGTGGCTTGATACCACGAAGGGGCATTGAGCACCAAATTGACCTTGTACCAAGGTTATGCTGCTAAACAGGTCAGCCTAGAGAAGTGATCTAGCTACTACCAAGGAACTGCGGAAGTAATTGATTAACTTATGAGCAAGGGATTTGCGAGGGAATTTGGAGGTTGGAATATATACACTTTTGCGGGAGCTGAGCCACGGGCCAGAACATCACAGATATGAGGTAACAGTCACCTTGATAGTCACGTAGGATCCATCACTGAACAACCAACTTCTGAGGTCAACAGGGTCCAAACAAAGTCAAGCCACCAGCTGCCAGCTTGGGCAGCTGATAGTATACAACATTAGATACCCAAAAGTCCTAGACAGCCAAGGCTATTTCACCCCCCATACACCATTAAAATCGAATCCAAAACACTTGTAGGAAAGCAAAAAAGCGTAAAATAAAATTTCCATTTTTGGCTAAACATTTCTAAAAGTTGTCAAGGTTCCTCCTAATGCAGCAGTGTTTAGGACAAGGTCTAGGAACTCTTAATGAAACTTGTCGTTATTCCCCTTGTCATTAACACCACTTATACAACCCAACAAAACAGCACAACCACCCTACAAACTATTTTTTTTATCTTTTCTATTTCTTTTAATTTTAGTCGGTTTCCTTTTAATTTCAGTCCTTGTAATATGGCTGTTAATTTGCTATTTTTATAAGGTGAGTTATGGCATTTAGATGTAGTGTTTTATGATACGTGCATTTTATATAGTCATTTTAGGCCTTTTCATGCACGTATTTCCATGCTTTTATCGTAGTTTATGCTACGAAATGCCCCGAATATGCTACTTTGGTTTATTTTGTCTTATTTGCAGGAATGAACCAGAAAGTAGTGAAATCAAGCCTTTAACCGTCCGTTTAGCATGCATTTAGAGGAAGAGTGAATTTGGAGCGGGAATGTAGCTATGTTGAGATGCGCAAAGAAGAAAGATAGCTAGGCGAGCAAAGGAAGAACTTCAAATCGCTAGTACCTACTTTGAAGAGCCATATCTCGAGTTCTACAACTGATATTCAAGTAATTCCAATTGTCTATGATAGCTTGTCCTCTTAGCTTTCCATCGCCACTGGAATAGCCCTGTTTGCCCAAGTAACGAATAAATGGCAGCCATTTAAAGCTCAGTGCGCAAAGCAGGAAATTGTTGCTGGAAAGTACTCGATCGAGTACAATTATGTTCGATCGAGTCCTTTTTATACTCGATCGAGTAGTTGCATTTTAGTATTTACTTGATTGAGTAGATTTTCTACTTAATCGAGTGGTTTAAGCTTTAGTTTACTCAATCGAGTGGTTTTAAATCACTCGATCGAGTGGATTCTCTTATGGGCCTGGTCTTTTTAGTTTTATTCCGTCATTAGGTCAAATAAAACCTATTTTCTTATAAATAGGAAGTTAGGACGTCATTTGTAAGCTCTGATTCTTTCCTCTTACTCTGGTTTGGGGGCTTCTCCTCTCTTATTATTCCAATACACTGTTTCTGTTACTTTGTTTCTCTCTTATTCCCGGATTTATTACTGTAACTCTTCTTCTCCCTCTTTCTCCTTAATTTATTTAATGTTTATTATTCTTTTCATTGTTCTTGCTTATTTAATTATGTCTAGCTAATCTCTCGCTAGGATTAGGGTAGTCTATGGAATAATGTTAATTGCTAATTAGGTTTATAGATTCGTCGTTGTTATTTAGTCTATGTTGTTAATCGTTGTTATAACTCTATCCCGCTAGTTGATTCGAAGCAATTAGCCTTTTAATATTGGTAAACCTTGACCCGGACCGAAAGGTTGGAAGGGGTGAGACCCGCAGTGAACAATAGGATGCTTTAGTGAGGGCGAAAGTTAAGCTAATAGCATTTTAGGGCGAATTGAGACCGAAAGGAGATATTCGTTGCCCCTTAGACCGACACATCGACTAATCTGTGACCTTAGCTGCATTTAATTGACATTCATTGATGACCCGACATCCTATTTCCCTTCTCTTATTGTTAATTTCTCTTATCTTTATTCCTCTCGCCTTAGTCTCTTTAGTTTAGTCAAAACAATCAAAACCCCCAATTGTGACATTAGACAGATAGAATAGACAAGTAGATAGTAAACCGCCTCCCCGTGGAGATCGACCCTACTTACCGCTGACTTCTGTTAGTTGTACTTAGGTATTTATTTTTGGTACATAACGACCGTATCAAATTTTGGCGTCGTTGCCGGGGAGGCAACTATTTATTTATTTGTTTAATTATGTCTGTTTTTAGCCTCAGGGGATTTTTCCCTTGAGGTCGTTCTAATCTTTTTCTTTAGTGCTATTTTGATAGGCCTTACAGGTACTACCTAGACAGTTCTAGGTGAAAGATCGTCAAAGGGAAGGCTTGAGTACCTTTGACCCATCACCTATGTCCCATTATATGGCACAGCAGGTGATTTACTAAGGGAAATGTGGTCTTTCGAGCACAATGCGATTTTGTATGGCAGAAAATGACGCGGTCTACGAGTTCAAGCTTTGGGGACGTGTTAGCCATTCCCCTGTAGTTGTGCCGCCACATCCACCCTATCAATGGTAACCGCAACAAGATCCTCCTGATATACAGAAAGAAGAGATTGCGGAGCTGAGATCTTTGTTGGAAACACTTGCATCCAAAAGGCAAGAGAGTGATAGACCTATGGAAGTTCAATTCATTGAGCTGGAGTCACAAATAGCTTAGCTAGCTGCTGAGTCGGATAATAGGCAACCGGAAGAGGTGTACTTTACCGAGGGCGGTTTTCCCATGAAGAAACCGTGTTGCCTAATGTTGAGGATGATTTTTATGACTCAGATTACGAGTTTCTATCATATTTCACTGCCTTACACGAGGATTTCAGCACTGTACAGGGAGAATCACTCGATCGAGTGACTTATATTAGTCGATCGAGTGAATTTCCAGAGAAACTGTTCGATCGAGTAGATCAAAGCACTCGATCGAGTGAAAATCAGGAAGGAAGTGGTCGATCGAGTAACAATTCTACTCGATCGACTGAATTGGCCAGTGAGAGCATTGATTTGTCATGTGGGTTTGTTTTGGATGACGATTTCGACGATAATAATGGATATGGTGAATCTTCCCTATTCAAAGCCGAGTTGGATGCACTTGAGGCTGCGATTTACGGGCTAAAATCCACTGAGGAGGGTGACAAGGAGGCAGCTGAGTCGGTAATTGCTCCTAGCACGGAAGAGGTAATATCTTCCTTTGTCAATGATTCCATCATTGAGAGCGACCAACCCGAGGTAGTAAACGATAATTTTATTATTGTTTGTTTAAATAGTACATTGCCTCATTTGACTTTTGCTTCGCATTCTGATGCTTTACCCTTTCCCAGTTGGTCATTTAATTTAATGATTTTTCACCGTCCTTATCATCACAAAATTGTTAATCTGAAATGGAGCCCTAGATTATCATTAACTGCTCCCGAGCTCCTATATTTTGTGGACAAATTTAGGAGCTCTCATAGGAAGTTTTTTAGACTTAAATGTTTATATACTTTTATTTTCTATTTCTTTATTCCATTATGGTGCTACTTACATTTCTGTGTAGCATATGCGCAGATGTACGGTCTCATGCTGCGCGCTTTGAGCTGTTTTGATTATGACTAATTAGAGAGCCTCGAAGAAAAGAAGGTCGAGCTGGGACCTGCCTGAAGCTAGCGTTACCCGGAAGGCAATCCGAAGATTTAATTTTAATTGTTTTGCAATTTATTTCAGTTTTAGTTGTAATAAATGGTCTTCGTACCATAGACTATATCAGTTAAGCTTGTTTTGTTAGTTTGCAAGCTGTTTTCATTGCATCTTTGCAGGAACATATTGAGGATCACTCGATCGAGTACTTTTTGTACTCGATCGAGAGCTTTTGCTACTATTCTGTTCGATCGAGCACTCTTAATCCACTCGATCGAGCACCTCCAAAGAGAGAACAACTCGATCGACCACTATTCCTCTCGATCGAGCTGTTTTGGACGCCCATTACTTGGATTCGCTTCCTGTGACGATATTTGAGCTGTTTAGCGACCTCCCACGTTGTTGGCTGGTTTGGGGAGGTCCCTTCTTCGCGTATTCTTGTGAGGTTTCCGTATTTACTCTCTTTCTCTTTTAGTTTGCATTTCCTTTCCTAGTCATGTGTTGCAAAATGAGATTCCCGAGCTTGAGCCTAGTCTTTCTTTCGAGGAGAGACCGATTCGTATCTTGGATAAGAAGGAGAAGAAGCTAAGAAGCAAAGTGGTGCCCTTGGTGAAGGTTTTGTGGAAGTGTGGTGATGTAGAAGAAGAGACTTGGGAGCCGGAGGCTTCCATGCGTGCCAAGTACCCTAGTTTGTTTTCTTAAGGTAATACCTTTTCGTTTCAAGTTTCGAGGGCGAAACTTTTTAAAAGGTGGGATGATTGTAACACCCCGCACTTTCTTAATATTTTTAAATAAACTTTTAAGTAACTTTTATTAAATAATTATTATTTAAAGCTTATTTTCATAAAATATAGCCGTAGCCGTGTAACGGTAATAATAGTGTAGATTTTAATAATATTATTCTCCGACTCGAGTTATAGTAGACTTGGGACGAAAATTCTAGTGGATACCGACTCATTTTGAGTTATTGGGCTTAACTTGACTCATGGGCCTTTTTCCCCCCTTTTCTCTACACAAAACCTCAACTAAACCCTCACAACTTCATCTCCCTCACTTGTAATTTCTGAAATTTCCCAACAACCACCCCACCATTGTTGAACCTTCCCTTACTAACCCTAAAACCACCATATCTCACTCAATTCTTCACCAATCTCGTCCCTTTTCGCGCCATTCTCTTCCTTTTCTCATTTCCCTTCTTTCTAAGTAAGAAAGTTGCCATCTTTTTCTCTATTTCGAAATTCTCATCTTACAAGGATGTGGATTCTTGACTTAATACCTTTATGTTTGTGTTTAGGGGAGAACTTGGACAACCCGGAGGAGGATAGCTACATCATTGACGAGTCTTTAGAAGATTGAAGTGCAAAAGGTAACGGTGATGGGTTACTCGACTTTTATGTTAAAAATTGTATGAATTGTGTAGTATTAGACTCACATGAATGTCAAATTTGATGTCTTTCATGCCCTTTGGTGATTTGATGTTGAGTAGAATGCTTGTATGGTAATCCTCACATGCTTAAGGAGTAGTTTTGTGCCTTGTTGAAATATGAGACTTGTCTTAAAGAATTTCTCTCATAATTACATGGTTAAACTTTATTTTAATGATTGATAAACAACCCCATGTGCTAATTACATCTTGAAAGTGGAAATTTTCTGAGTATTCATCATATTAGAGGAGCATGAGATGATTAAATGAAAGATAGTTGAATTTGGAGGACTTTGGAAGTTGTTCATTGTTGTTTTTCGTGTGAGGTGTCCCTGGCGGTGGGTGGGCAGCCGGCCTACCAACCGGCAGCGAGACCATGCCTCCCCGAGTTGAAAAATTAGGAAAATTTAGTATTGCATGACTTTGCCGGTGGACCGGCAGCCGGTCTACCAACCGGCAAAGCGCCCCTTGTGTTTTATTAAGTTCAATGTATGTCCCTGCCGGTGGACCGGCAGCCGGTCTACCAACCGGCAGCGAGGACAAATGCAATTTGGTGTCTTTTATAGCTGGGTGTGTTCCCTGCCGGTGGGCCGGAAGCCGGTCAACCGGCAGAGAACACACAATGAGCCTTTTTGAACTAAAAGGGACTCTAGCTGGTGTTCCCTGCCGGTGGGCCGGCAGCCGGTCTACCGGCAGAACACACGTACTGGTATTTTTACCTTGTTTCATCCATAGCAGGTGTTCCCTGCCGGTGGGCCGGCAGCCGGTCTACCGGCAAAACACACATATCAGCATTTTTATCTTGTTTCACCTTGCAGCAGGTATCCTTTGCCGGTGGGCCGGCAGCCGGTGCCCACACCGGCAGAGTGCACCTAATATTGTTTTACTCCTATGCTTTATGCATGCTTCACATGAATTGTTTACGTTATGTTTGGGTAACCTTTGTTGCTCGTAATTGTGAACCAAGTGTGACTTTTACATTGTGAGACTACTCGACATACCTTATTTATTTGCCCTCGGACATTGGGTCACGGTTAGGTGCCATTGTTTCTGAGTTGGGCTATTTTTCCTTCCGCCTTTTTCGGACCGGGGGTCACGGTTAGGTGACAAGGTTCCGCTTGAGGTTACTCGACTTTCGGGCACTGTTAGGTGTACCATATTTCGAGTCTTGGATACGATTTGGTATCGTTTGTCGAATCGGGTGTCGTCCATCCCGAGAGTCTGGCCAGGTTTAGACTAGGACCGTATTATGATCGTCGTCCTACCAAGAGGTTGGAGTCTAGAGGGTTGTCTTGTTTGAGTCTATACTTTGTAATTTGTCTTACATTTTAGTTGAGTCAATGTTTGACCGTTGGACCCAATTATTCTTCTCACATTTATGCATAACCACTCTTATTGCTTTTTGCATACTAATCATGATTCCCTTGTCTCCGTAAGTATTTATTCTTATACTTGTTTATTTAATTACATTCCTAATTACTTGTATTTTGACATATTGTGGCTGGGAGAACCCTGAGTTACTCCCCACTGACTGTGGCTTTCATATTTATTATGAATGACAGGTTGGTGATGAAGCTTAAGTGGGCAAGACCGTGTGAGCTAGCGAGTTCTTACCTTGGACCTTATTTAGTTATCACATAATAGACTCACCTACTTTTCGAACTTATGTTAATTCGTGGGATATCTTTTCCCCAATAAATAGACTTGTGTTGTAAACTTAAACTTAACTATCTAGACTTATTTATCGTATTGGTGATACCTCGCGTTGGACTTCGTTAGAAGTCTTAAAAGTTTTAAAAATCTCGTGTTTCCGCCACGATTTACTAGTCACATATAGTTACCTCAACGAGGGGTGTCACAGTTCGTATCAGAGCTTATATTGCTCCCGACGCACACACGTGTACCCCAACTTAAAATTCTCACTTGACCTTGAATAATGAATGAGAGATGGGTAGAATTAAGGACCTAAGTTGGTAGCCTTTTTGTGTATGTTTTGTGTTAGGTTCTAACTTGTTTGCTCTTGTGCAAGATGGCATGACCAACCCAAGTGGAAAATGCTATCATGCAAGCCCTCACTCAAGTACTTGCTAATCAACAAAATGCTCAACCCGCTCCCCTTGCACCCGAAGCTAACCGTCAAGGAAGTTATGCTTGGATTGCAAGTCAACTAGCGAGGAACAAGGCTAAGACCTATGGTGGTGAAGTGGATCCCGTTGCTCTCTCGGAGTGGTTTCGTGATATGGAGAAGAACTTCTCTCTCTTTGATGCCCGAGAGGAGGACAAGGTGAGATTAGCCTCTCACTTTCTTGTGAAGGAAGCCGATAGGTGGTGGACTTTGACCGGTCCTACCGCTACTCAAGACCCCAACTTTGATTGGAGCCGCTTCAAGTCACTTGTGGAGACCCGCTTCTACCCTAAGGAGCTCAAACAACAAAGATTGAAGGAATTCATGGATTTCAAGCAAGGGAAGCTATCAATTCAAGCCTACACCGACAAGTTTAATGAACTTGCTCATTATGCCTCCAAGTTCGTGAAAGATGAAGAGGATCGTGTCTACTTCTACAAGAACAAGTTGAATCCTAAGGTGGAAAGCATGGTGAGAAGAAGCTCAACTACCTTTGTGGAAGTTTATGATGATGCCATTTGGGCCGAAAGCTCTTTGAAGGCCATTGAAGAAGATTCCAAAATCCACTCCTCTTCTCATTCTTACCGTTCTAACTTTCATGGCAAGAGACCATTTGTGCCTTCCACTCCAAACTATGCCAACAAGAGGAGGTTTGTACCAAGAGTTCAAGAACCTAGAGGACAAGTTCCCTCACCAACTAATGAACTTGAGAAGGACCGTAAGTGCTACCATTGTAGACAAGCTCTACACCCCGGAGTTGGATGCTATGGCAAGCCCTTGACTTGCTTTCATTGTAAGAAGCCCGGACATCGTGTTGCCGATTGCCCCGAGAAGAAGAATGCTCCTACCCCAAATTCTAAGCCAAGAGGAACTATCTTTGTCATGAGTCGAGCCGAAGCCGCCGCTCATCCCGATATCATTACGGGTATGTTCTCAATTTTTGATCAACCTTGCCTCATTTTATTTGATACCGGCGCATCTTTATCTTTTATATCTTCCAAGTTCTCGGAAAAACTAGCCATTGAGCCTATTCCTAGCGAGGAAACTTCTATATCCTTACCTTCCGGAGAAATGTTCTCTTGTTCCCTCACTTTCTCCGACATTCCTATCTCTATCTCGGGAACCTTATTCCCCGCTAACCTACTTCGTTTTCCCCTTGAGGAATTCGATGTAATTTTGGGTATGGATTGGTTGTCAAAGTATGATGCAAGATTCGAGTGTAGAGACCAAAAGATTCACCTCAAGAGTCCGTTAGGCACTCGCGTATCCTATAAAGGAGTTCGTTCCCAAGAAGGTGTGAAATTGATTTCCGCTTTGAAGTTGATGAGTATGAGGAGGAAAGGTTACCAAATCTTTCTTTGTGTGGTGACTTCGACCTCCCCTTCCTTACCGAAGATCGAAGAAGTGCCCGTGGTTTGTGAGTTTGCCGACGTCTTTCCCGAAGAATTGCCCGGAATTCCTCCCGAACGAGATGTTGAGTTTTCTATCGACCTTGTACCCGGAACCGGACCGATTGCTAAAGCCCCGTACCGTATGGCGCCAACCGAGTTGAAGGAGTTGAGGAAGCAACTTGATGAGATGATTGAGAAGGGATTCATTAGACCTAGTGCCTCGCCTTGGGGTGCTCCCGTTCTCTTTGTGAAGAAGAAAGATGGATCCATGAGACTTTGCATTGACTACCGTGAGCTTAACCGTGTTACCATCAAGAACAAGTATCCTCTAACAAGAATTGAAGATTTGTTTGATCAACTCAAAGGTGCTTCTACTTTCTCCAAGATTGATTTGAGATCCGGTTATCACCAAATCCCCGTTCGTGAGTCCGATATCCCTAAGACCGCCTTTAGCACGAGATATGGACATTTCGAGTTTAAGGTGATGCCCTTTGGTTTAACCAATGCCCCTTCTATCTTCATGGACCAAATGAACCGGACTTTCTGTGAGTTCTTAGACAAGTGTGTTGTGGTCTTCATCGACGATATCCTCATCTTTTCCAAGTCCGAAGAAGAGCATGCCGATCACCTCCGTATCATTTTGGGAATCCTCCGTCGTCAAAAGTGGTTTGCCAAATTCTCCAAATGTGAATTTTGGTTGTCTAAGGTGTCTTTTCTAGGCCATGTGATATCTAAGGATGGTGTCATGGTAGACCCTTTGAAGATTGAAGCCGTGATTGAGTGGAAGAGTCCAACCGATGTTGGTGAGATCCGTAGTTTCTTGGGTTTGGCGGGTTACTACCGTCGCTTTGTGAAAGATTTTTCCAAGCTTGCTAGACCGATGACTCAACTTTTGAAGAAGGAGACCAAGTTTGTGTGGACCGAAGCTTGTGAAAGTGCATTCCAAGAGTTGAAGAAGAGGTTGACTACCGCCCCCGTGTTGACCTTGCCCGAAGATGGAGTTGATTTTGATGTGTTTTGTGATGCTTCTAAGATGGGTTTGGGTTGTGTTCTCATGCAAAATAGAAGAGTTGTTGCCTATGCTTCGCGACAATTGAGAGTTCATGAGGTGAACTATCCCACTCATGATTTGGAGTTAGCCGCCATTGTTCATGCCTTGAAGATGTGGAGACACTACCTCATTGGAGTCCATTGCCGTATCTTTTCCGACCATAAGAGTTTGAGGTATATCTTCACCCAAAAGGATTTGAATATGAGGCAACGACGATGGTTGGAATTGGTGAATGATTACGACATGGAGTTGTTGTATCATGAAGGTAAGGCAAATGTGGTTGCCGATGCCCTTAGTAGGAAGTCTACTCATTCCTTGAGTGTCATTCGTGTGCTCCCCGACGACCTTTGTGCCGAGTTTCGTAAGCTAAGTTTGCAACTTGTGGAGAGTGGTTTTGATTATCTTGGTGCTATGATTGCCGAGCCCGTTCTTCACCGTGAGATCCTTGATGGCCTTGTGAACGATGCTACCTTTAAAAGTTTTCAAGCCAAGCTTCTTGAAGGGAAAGCAAAGGATTGTGAGATTGATGCTAGAGGTTACCTCCGTTACCGAGGACGCATGTACGTACCCGATGCCGTTGACTTGAGGAAGAGAGTTCTAGATGAAGCTCATCTATCCCCTTATTCGATTCACCCCGGAGGAGACAAGATGTATAAAGATTTGAAGCTTCAGTTTTGGTGGCCTAGCATGAAGAATGACATTGTGTCATATGTTGGAAGATGTCTTACTTGTCAACAAGTAAAGATCGAGCATAAGAGACCCGGTGGTTTGCTACAACCATTGGATGTTCCTTTATGGAAGTGGGAGTCCATTTCCATATATTTGTGATGGCCTTGCCTAAGACCGCTGGTGGAAAGGATGCCGTATGGGTTGTTGTGGATAGGTTGACCAAGTGTGCTAGGTTCATTCCTATCAAAGAGACTTGGAGTTTAGACCGTCTTGCTAGTGCTTATGTTGAAGAGATCGTTCGTTACCATGGCGTTCCTAAGGAGATCGTTTCGGATCGTGACCCGAGGTTTTGTTCAAGATTTTGGAAAGCTTTGCAAGATGCTATGGGTAGTAAGTTGTTGATGAGTACCGCTTTTCATGCCGCTACCGATGGACAATCCGAGAGGACAATTCAAACTCTAGAAGACTTGTTGCGTGCTTGTGCCCTTGATTTTCATTCTAGTTGGGAGAAGAGCTTACCTTTGGTGGAATTTTCTTACAACAATAGTTATCATGCTTCTATCAAGATGGCCCCTTATGAAGCCCTTTATGGAAGGAAATGCCGTAGTCCAATTTGTTGGGACCAAGCAAGTGATGTTCGTGATCTAGGACCCGACAAGTTAGCCGAGACGATTGATCAAGTGAAGCTCATCCGCGAAAGAATGAAAGCCGCCCAAGATCGACAGAAATCTTATGCCGATGTTCGCCGTCGACCCTTGGAGTTTGAAGTTGGAGATAAGGTATTCTTGAAAGTGTCCCCGATGAAAGGAGTAAAGAGATTTGGAGTTAAGGGGAAGTTGAGTCCGAAGTACATTGGACCGTATGAAGTGATAAAAAGGATTGGTGCCGTGGCTTATAGATTGGATTTGCCCCCGAGTTTGGGTAAAGTTCATGATGTCTTTCATGTTTCTCAACTTAGGAAGTACATTAGCGACCCTAGTCATGTGTTGCAAAATGAGATTCCCGAGCTTGAGCCTAGTCTTTCTTTCGAGGAGAGACCGATTCGTATCTTGGATAAGAAGGAGAAGAAGCTAAGAAGCAAAGTGGTGCCCTTGGTGAAGGTTTTGTGGAAGTGTGGTGATGTAGAAGAAGAGACTTGGGAGCCGGAGGCTTCCATGCGTGCCAAGTACCCTAGTTTGTTTTCTTAAGGTAATACCTTTTCGTTTCAAGTTTCGAGGGCGAAACTTTTTAAAAGGTGGGATGATTGTAACACCCCGCACTTTCTTAATATTTTTAAATAAACTTTTAAGTAACTTTTATTAAATAATTATTATTTAAAGCTTATTTTCATAAAATATAGCCGTAGCCGTGTAACGGTAATAATAGTGTAGATTTTAATAATATTATTCTCCGACTCGAGTTATAGTAGACTTGGGACGAAAATTCTAGTGGATACCGACTCATTTTGAGTTATTGGGCTTAACTTGACTCATGGGCCTTTTTCCCCCCTTTTCTCTACACAAAACCTCAACTAAACCCTCACAACTTCATCTCCCTCACTTGTAATTTCTGAAATTTCCCAACAACCACCCCACCATTGTTGAACCTTCCCTTACTAACCCTAAAACCACCATATCTCACTCAATTCTTCACCAATCTCGTCCCTTTTCGCGCCATTCTCTTCCTTTTCTCATTTCCCTTCTTTCTAAGTAAGAAAGTTGCCATCTTTTTCTCTATTTCGAAATTCTCATCTTACAAGGATGTGGATTCTTGACTTAATACCTTTATGTTTGTGTTTAGGGGAGAACTTGGACAACCCGGAGGAGGATAGCTACATCATTGACGAGTCTTTAGAAGATTGAAGTGCAAAAGGTAACGGTGATGGGTTACTCGACTTTTATGTTAAAAATTGTATGAATTGTGTAGTATTAGACTCACATGAATGTCAAATTTGATGTCTTTCATGCCCTTTGGTGATTTGATGTTGAGTAGAATGCTTGTATGGTAATCCTCACATGCTTAAGGAGTAGTTTTGTGCCTTGTTGAAATATGAGACTTGTCTTAAAGAATTTCTCTCATAATTACATGGTTAAACTTTATTTTAATGATTGATAAACAACCCCATGTGCTAATTACATCTTGAAAGTGGAAATTTTCTGAGTATTCATCATATTAGAGGAGCATGAGATGATTAAATGAAAGATAGTTGAATTTGGAGGACTTTGGATGTTGTTCATTGTTGTTTTTGTACGGTGGTGTCCCTGCCGGTGGGCCGGCAGCCGGCCTACCAACCGGCAGCGAGACCATGCCTCCCCGAGTTGAAAAATTAGGAAAATTTAGTATTGCATGACTTTGCCGGTGGACCGGCAGCCGGTCTACCAACCGGCAAAGCGCCCCTTGTGTTTTATTAAGTTCAATGTGTGTCCCTGCCGGTGGACCGGCAGCCGGTCTACCAACCGGCAGCGAGGACAAATGCAATTTGGTGTCTTTTATAGCTGGGTGTGTTCCCTGCCGGTGGGCCGGCAGCCGGTCAACCGGCAGAGAACACACAATGAGCCTTTTTGAACTAAAAGGGACTCTAGCTGGTGTTCCCTGCCGGTGGGCCGGCAGCCGGTCTACCGGCAGAACACACGTACTGGTATTTTTACCTTGTTTCATCCATAGCAGGTGTTCCCTGCCGGTGGGTGGCAGAAATGGTCTACCTAAGCAAAACACACATATCAGCATTTTTTATCTTGTTTCACCTTACAGCAGGTATCCTTTGCCGGTGGGCCGGCAGCCGGTGCCCACACCGGCAGAGTGCACCTAATATTGTTTTACTCCTATGCTTTATGCATGCTTCACATGAATTGTTTACGTTATGTTTGGGTAACCTTTGTTGCTCGTAATTGTGAACCAAGTGTGACTTTTACATTGTGAGACTACTCGACATACCTTATTTATTTGCCCTCGGACATTGGGTCACGGTTAGGTGCCATTGTTTCTGAGTTGGGCTATTTTTCCTTCCGCCTTTTTCGGACCGGGGGTCACGGTTAGGTGACAAGGTTCCGCTTGAGGTTACTCGACTTTCGGGCACGGTTAGGTGTACCATATTTCGTGTCTTGGATACGATTTGGTATCGTTTGTCGAATCGGGTGTCGTCCATCTCGAGAGTCTGGCCAGGTTTAGACTAGGACCGTATTATGATCGTCGTCCTACCAAGAGGTTGGAGTCTAGAGGGTTGTCTTGTTTGAGTCTATACTTTGTAATTTGTCTTACATTTGAGTTGAGTCAATGTTTGACCGTTGGACCCAATTATTCTTCTCACATTTATGCATAACCACTCTTATTGCTTTTTGCATACTAATCATGATTCCCTTGTCTCCGTAAGTATTTATTCTTATACTTGTTTATTTAATTACATTCCTAATTACTTGTATTTTGACATATTGTGGCTGGGAGAACCCTGAGTTACTCCCCACTGACTGTGGCTTTCATATTTATTATGAATGACAGGTTGGTGATGAAGCTTAAGTGGGCAAGACCGTGTGAGCTAGCGAGTTCTTACCTTGGACCTTATTTAGTTATCACATAATAGACTCACCTACTTTTCGAACTTATGTTAATTCGTGGGATATCTTTTCCCCAATAAATAGACTTGTGTTGTAAACTTAAACTTAACTATCTAGACTTATTTATCGTATTGGTGATACCTCGCGTTGGACTTCGTTAGAAGTCTTAAAAGTTTTAAAAATCTCGTGTTTCCGCCACGATTTACTAGTCACATATAGTTACCTTAACGAGGGGTGTCATAGATAAAGGGAAAGGGATTATGGGACAGAAAACCTACCCACTCCCGGTAGAAGACGAGAAAAAATGCTTCCAATGTCAAGGGTATGGCCATTTCAGGAAGGATTTTCTTTCTAAGAGAGCCCTGACTGCCATGGAGATAGATAGTGGGAGAAAGAAGGCCTAGTGGAGTATGAACAGGATGAGAGTTTAATAATCAAGGAGATAACTACTAAGGAGGGTCCAAGCAAGGACATGGTTATGGCTTACCCTGATATAGTTCATAGCTTAGTCTGGTGGAGGGTCATACATTCCCCATAAGCACCATTAGAATATGACCAGAGGTCACAGATCATCAGAAGTAGGTGTACAATCTAAGAGAGGGTTTGTAATTTGATCATTGATGGAGGGAGCTGTACCAAAGTGGCTTCCATCACCTTGGTCAACAAACTGAACTTTGTTATCCAAGAGCACCCACGCCCTTACAAGCTGAAATGGTTGAACAAGGAGCTGAGGTTAAGGTTGACATATAGGGTTTAGTGTCATTTTGTATTGGGAATTTGTACAAGGATGAAGTGATGTGTGATGTAGTTCCAATGGATAACTGTCACTTGCTATTAGGCAGGCCATTGGAGTTTGAAAATAATACTACCCACCAGGGAAAGGATATTACTTATACCTTCAAGCAAGGCAGGAAGAAAATAATTCCCACTCCTTTGCCACCAAATCAAAGCCAGAAGAGGTCAATGGAGTGTTGTTTCTTCCAGAAGCAAAAACGACCAAAGAAAGAAAATAAGAACAATCTGTTCTGGTTTTGCTGTCCAAAAAATGGTAGAGGATAAGGATTCTCAGGTGCGTATAAAAACTTAACCACTTATTTAGAGGTACCAGGATGTCTTTCCTAAGGATCTGCCAAGTGGCTTGATACCACGAAGGGGCATTGAGCACCAAATTGACCTTGTACCAAGGTTGTGCTGCCAAACATGCCATCCTAGAGAAGTGATCTAGCTACTACCAAGGAGCTGCAGAAGTAATTAATTAACTTATGAGCAAGGGATTTGCGAGGGAATTTGGAGGTTGGACTATATAAACTTTAGCGGGAGCTGAGCCAGGGCCAGAACATCACAGATACCAGGTAACAGTCACCTTGACAGTCACGTAGGATCCATAACTGAACAACCAACTTATGAGGTCAATAAGGTCCAAACTAAGTCAAGCCGCCAGCTTCCACCTTGGTCAGCTGATAGTATACAACATTAGATACCCAAAAGTCCTACACAACCAAGGCTATTTCCCGACCCATCCACCATTAAAATCGAATCCAAAATTGTTGTAGGAAAGCAGAAAAGTATAAAGTAAAATTACCATTTTCGGGTAAACGTTTCTAAAAGTTGTTAAGGATCCTTTTGTCAAGCTTCCTCCTAATGCAGCAGTGTTTAGGATAAGGTCTAGGAACTCTTAATGAAACTCGTCGTTATTCCCCTTGCCATTAACACCACTTACACAACCCAACAAAACAGCACAGCCACCCTACAAACTATTTTCTATCTTTTCTATTTCTTTTAATTTCAGTCGATTTCCTTTTAATTCCAGTCCTTGTAATATAGCTGTTAATTTGCTGTTTTTGTAAGGTGACTTATGGCACTTGGATGTAGGGTTTTATATGGATTGTAATTGTGTGAAATGGCCAATATGTAACACCCCCACAGGGACGAAGCTATGCCTGGGCTGGATGGGCCATGGCCAGGGCAAGCTTGAAGTGAATAATTAAATATTGAGTAATGAATTAACAAATGATTTGTAAGTGTAATAGTGGTAACTGGTAACATTGTCCTCCTTTAGATAATGCGTTCGATCCAAGAGCAGTGAGTTTTTTTTTTGTTTTTTTTTTAATTCCTTGGCTATTTTACAATTTTATTACTGGTAACATTGTCCTCCTTTAGTCCATCCCATATATTTTCTTAACAGTCATTTTCGTCAACAATTATTTTTTCACAAATACTTTTAAGGACAGTTTGACACAAATTTATTGTACAACGAGTTCTTTAGTCATTATTTTTACTCACTAATAGAGTTGTGCTTGGATCAGTTTTACAATTATTAGTGTAAAATCACCTTACACAAGATTAACTCCGTTGAGTAGATTCTTTTACGATTGTAGACGTCTCACCTTTAATAAATTATTATAAAGTTATTTCACAGGAGAACTTATTTGTTTACCTTTGATTAAAATATCCTGCCTAAGATGGAAGGAGTATATAGTTTCATTATTTAGTTTTACGTTTAATAAAATATTCTAAAAATTATACGCTCCGTACTAATTAATTGTTTACCTGATTAACATATCGCAAAGAATATAAAAAGTAAACTAATGACTAAGAAGGAGGGACTGAGAGAGTATAATTGAAGTATTTAGGTGTATGGTTGATAAAATAAATCTAAAAATAATACTTCATTCGTTCTAATCAATTGTTTAGCTTTAGTTAAAATACATCTCAAAAAATCTATAAAATGTAAATAAATGAATGGGTCGAAGGGAGTAACAAATATGACTATGTTAAATAATGGTGTGAGATCTATGAAAAATTACTTTAGACATCGACGAAATTGATAAAATCGGCCCGGGTCATTATATTGTCCTAGCTTCGTCCCTGCACCCCCATCTACCAAGGAGCCTTAACAAGACCATCCCTAGTAGATAAGGACGTTACCATCTCGGTTGCCCGAGAAACAGTAATAATCAAATGTCGATAAAAGAACAATTACGTTTATTTACAAGTGATTAACCAAAAGGAAAGATACAACTTGTGACAACTACCAACTACGTGATACTATCTCTGCCATGACTCGTCGTAGACTCGTCCCTCCAAGCACCCAGCTATGGTACAAATATCAACCTGTTAAGACCGACTGCTCACCATAGTGGATCACGACAGACACAACACAATAAGAAAACACAACAACACCACACAAGGTCAGTAACTGAAGGATCAAACAAACCAGACACAACAAACATACACACATCACCTTCTCCAATCACCCACACTCCTCTGACTGCCCGAAGGTCCAGTCCTGCTAGATTACCAATCGCAACAAGTAATCCACGCCGCTAGTGGGGGGCCGCAGCCGTACCCACCAAATCCCCGCTTATCTATTCCGATCGATAACCCATGTTCCTTAATGTGCACATCCCCTCCTGTGGCGGGTTCCACAGAGGGAGAATCAAGGGCGTGAAGCATCTCCCGTAAGTGACACCACTCAGCCGAGGACACACCTCGCGAACCACAGACAATTACACAACCAACTAAACAACAACAACACCAACACCATACCAAATACAATCAGATGCTACAACTGACATACTAGATAACTAACATTACTGAGTAGGAAAACCTACCTCTAGCAACCGCAGCGATTCCGCACATGACCATAAGCCGACAAGCAATCACCACAGTCACCTATAACACAGTATGACCATCTATTACTACTGTCACAATCACAAACAAAACAAAGGAAGATGATGATGATGATGATGACAACATACCTATATATATCAATCCGACGTCAAGACCGCTACCCAATTCATGCTTCCCATCCCCATGGTGTTTCTACTCTCAAATGCCCCAAAAGAGTGAATCAAGGTGAAGAAGAAATTATAGACGGCATCTAGGTTTAGGAGAGAAGGGAAGAAATGATTTGGGTTTCACGATATCACGATTTATATTTCCCCGCTGAACTCCCGTTACTCGATCGAGTATCCAACTTACTCGATCAAGTGACTAAGCTACTCGATCGAGTAGCCTCCGCTAGGTCGAGTTACCAGAAAAAAAGGTTTACTACGTCACAAGGTTAACTCGTAAGATTTCCGAAGGTCTAGATAGGTGTCTAAAGTCAGTCAAGGATGGTCAACGGATCCCTAAAAGGACGAGTATTATAGTCTTCCCTCCTTAAAAAGAACTTCGTCCCCGAAGTTCAACTCATCATTCCCCACGACACAAGGTGAAAAGTGAACTAAGGCAACTGACAACCATCCACCCCGACAAGGACAAGCACAACTGTTCGCATATTCCACCCATCCATGTATGCCCACCACCCATCATCATCATCATCATCTACCTTAGCAACACATCATCCAATACGACCTCCTATCGAGTCATCAAACATGCATTATACACGAGAACAAACTAACACAACCGTTACTTCCACCTACTAACCAAGTTTCATACATCACACACGTCATACCCACCTGGTACAACTATTTTATTTACCCATCACACAATTAAGCATCAACAACAATTAATTACTAATCATCAAAATATAGCTAATCATCGGCCAAAGTATACATACAACAACAGATTAATATTCATTTAAACCGTTTCCGTAATATTAATATTATTCCACCCTATAACAATTCAAATTACTACAAATTTCACCTAACATCACATAACCCAACTTTAAAGTAAAATGGAGTACAATAGTACGATTAATTTTGCTAATAGTTACTACAATTACTCAAAACAATTACTCAAAATGTGATCAGTTTGTCGTAATTTGTCATTTTCTCATGCGACATTACTCTTCCCCCTCTAAAAAGGAAATTCGTCCCCGAAATTCACCTTCAAGACGAACTACAAGCATTATACGAAAAGATAACTTTACTCAAACTTGACATTACGAAACAATTTTATCATTTGTGGAAACCAACAACTATCATGGTACCTTATTGACATTACATAGATAAAATGTATGTATGTTGTAATCGATATTAGATGTAAATAACAAGTAAGCAAGTGAGATGTATCGTCGTCCAATTATTATACATGAACACCGAGAAAATCCTTAAGTGACATTACCCACTCATATGTACTCGATACAACTAGTTGTAAACTTAAGACCGCAACAATAAACTATAACCACCGTTTCACCTGGTACTTCAAGCAATTTAATTAAGCATCCATGGGTGAAAGTAATGAAAACCATACTGATATTATATAAAGTGCACTTGAAGCATGACGACATGATTACCAACCATGACAATGAAACATATTATCAACAAGATATACATAGGTTATGCCAACTAATACCTTTAAAAAAATATATACCAATAACAGGGGGTACTCGATCGAGTTAAGAACCAACTCGATCGAGTTAAGGCTACTCGATTGAGTTCAACAGCTACTCGATCGAGTATGTCAAGTTCAATAAGCAATTTAGAATTCCATACGCATGTACTCGACCGAGTTAGGGGCACTCGATCGAGTATCTTTGGGTCAAAATACTTCAAGAAAACTTTGCCATTTGAAGAAACATAACTGTCGCCAGAGTTTTCATCTCCGACACTATCCACCTGCATACTAATGTTCGAAATCCAACAAAATACGGCCTTATGGCCAAGTATAAACCAAAGTATATCCAAAGTACCAACAAAACAAGTAGCAACTGACTAAAAAATCCATGGAACGAAAGTAAACAACAAGAAAAATCACTCTAAACCCGGCCCCTCCATCTCCTCATCTCCGCCTCCTCCTCCAGATGTGCCTGCTCCAGCTGAACCCTCGCCCGTGGTAGCTCCTGTAGCTGAGTCTCCTCTTACTCGCCATGGCGCGAACCAACCGAAAGGATAACTCCGAGGCCCGATCTACTCCAAAGGAGTGGAAGACTCCACTATCATCCTCGACACCCCTCCACCACACTGGTTGGGCCGAGCCGGTCCCAACGCCCTGTACATATGCCATCTCGTGAAGGTTCCGGAGCGTCAACGTGGCGGATACCCTGTTTGTGAGCTCACCCACCTGCATCGCGGGACTAAAGAAAGATGGGTAATTTGGGTACTTTTACTGTGGAGGCACGGGCTGCACAAGCTGAGTCTCACCAACCCTCTCTCTCACCCGTCTAGGACCTCTCCCCACTCTAGGTTGCCGATCCTTAGGTCTAGTCTCGTCTCCCTTGGTCTGCTCAGGCATCACCTCCAAGAGATCATCATCTATGGTAGTACTGCCGGGTAAGGGCAGCATCCTCGTCATCGGAGTCCGATGCAACCACCGCCGCTGTCAAAGGCTCAGTCACAGGGAGGTGTTCAGGCAAATTGTTGAATGATTTGAAAAAGGATTGAATGAACTAACAAGAAGATTACAAGAGGATTAAGCACAAACTTCACCAAGATTTTTGAGAGAAAAGGGAATTTTAGAGAATTAAGGTTTGAAATAAAAAGAAATAAGAAGAGGGAATGAGCCAAAGAGGACATAGAAATCCCGTTATAATACGGGTACTGTAGCACTTACTCAATCGAGTACTCAGGTACTGGATCGAGTGGCCTCTACTCGATCAAGTTGGAGCTACTCAATCGAGTTTTCGCTGGCAGTCCCAACGATTTTGATCTAATAACCCCACAACTAGATCGAGTAAGGTCTACTCGGTCGTGTAGGCACTCGTACTCGGTTGAATAAGGTTAGGAACAAGATCAAAAGTTACGAGTTCGGTTAACGGTTCCTGCAAAACAACAACTCGTTCCGAGTCCAAGGTGTATTTGGAACTCGTCACTGATTATTTCATCCAATTACGATCCATTAATACTAACTCAAATGCAACACAATTATCTCATCCGAACATTGCACATATTACTTCATCCTATATCAAGCATTTTACAAAAATAATTCAACAATGACTTGCTTCAATTCACATGAACACATATATAATAGTATATTATTCTACTCTCACTTACGCATATTCAAATTCAATCGTTCAACATGTGATTACACTACCTTAAGCATTCTAATTGGCAGTATAGCTACTAATTACAACTCATGTTTGCTCAAAGTTTTTAACATACCACAACATATCACAACAATCCGACAACCACAAGATAACTCACATACCATGCCTATTCACAGGAATATGCAACAACATTCATCCACTAAATTCCACAGCATTACATGTCAATTAATACTAACTAAGGCACATGTGAAGGTTCACAACCCATTATCACCGTCACATTATCAGATACTCGTATGTAACTATCAACACACCCACTACTCCCATCATATACACACACACACACACACTTCCAATGATTCTCAACACTTCCACGATTTATCACTAGTACTTGCACGCACCAGACATTACCATAAACTCAAACACACTTTCTATTCTATAAACCACACACAACTATACACACACACAATTCCTGACTCAATTTCCCATACGAAGTGGTTGGCTTAAGCATATTGGGGCCAGGATTTTGAAATGAGGGCGCCTTCTCACCCAAAATCAAGCAACAGCCGGGGCTCCCGGCATATATACACCAGGTTCATTTTATTAGACTAACTACGTTTATTAGGCTCATTAGTTACAGGTTCCAAAATCGTCGCTCTGATATCACTTTGTAACACCCCCATCTACCAAGGAGCCTTAACAAGACCTTTCCCAGTAGATAAGGACGTTACCATCTCGGTTGCCCGAGAAATAGTGATAATCAAATGTCGATAAAAGAACAACTACGTTTATTTACAAGTGATTAACCAAAATAAAAGATAAAACTTTTGACAACTACCAACTACGTGATACTATCTCTGCCATGACTCGTCGTAGACTCGTCCCTCCAATCACCCAGCTATAATTCGGATATCAACCTGCTAAGACCGACTGCTCAGCATAGTGGATCACGGCAGACACAACACAAGAAGAAAACAAAACAACACCACACAAGGTCAGTAACGGAAGGATCACACAAACCAGACACAGCAAACATACACACATCACCTTCTCCAATCACCCACACTCCTCGGATTGCCCGAAGGTCCAGTCCTGCCAGATTACGAATCGCAACCAGTAATCCACGCCGCCAGTGGGGGCCGCAGCCAGACCCACCAAATCGCCGCTCATTTATTCCGAGCGATAACCTATGTTCCTTAATGTGCACATCCCCTCATGTGGCGAGTTCCACAGAGGGCGAATGAAGGGCGTGAAGCCACTCCCGCAAGTGACCCCACTCAGCCGAGGACACGCCTCGCGAACCACAGACAATTACACAACCAACTAAACAACAACAACACCAACACCATACCCAATACAATCAGACGCTACAACCGACATACTAGATAACCAATAGTACTGAGTAGGAAAATCTACCTCTAGCAACCGCAGCGATTCCGCACATGACCTTAGGACGATAAGCAATCACCACAATCACCTATAACAAATAGTATGACCATATGTTACTACTGTCACAATCACAAACAAACCAAGGAAGACGATGATGATGACGACAACATACCCATATATATATATATATATATATATATATATATATATATATATATATATATATATATATATATATATATCAATCAAGCGTCAAGACCGCTACCCGACTCATGCTTCTCATCCTTATGATTTTAAGGAGGTGGTACAGGGAGCGTGGAATTAGACTGTTAATGGGACACTAATGTTCCAGCTGGTTACTATACTGAAAAATCTTAAAAGCTCTCTTAAAGCATTAAATAGTAATGGATTTTCTAATGTGGAGAAATCAGTGGGAGTGGCCAAAGCTTTACTAGATGAACTTCAGATTCAGATGCATCAGAATCCTACTGACCAAACTCTTTTGGCTGCTGAAAGTGAAGCAGCAAAATGATATAGACACTTGTGTAGGATTCAACATAGTTTTCTAAGCCAAAAATCAAAAGTTGATTGGATTAAGTTTGGAGATGAGAATACAAGATTTTTTCATAATCAGATTAGAGCAAGATAAGTCTATAATAGGGTAATGAACATCTATGGTGTTGATGGGCTGCTATATAGTACCTGTAATGACATTGAGGGAGCTTTTCTGGAGTACTACAAGACTCTTTTGGGCATTTCCCTACTTACACATGATGTTCATGTCCCTACTGCAAGGAAGGGTCCTTTGATTACTGGGGAGCATTCTCAGATTCTTTTAGCTGATGTCATTCCTGATGAGATCAAGGAGTGTTTGTTTTCTATCCCTTCCACTAAATCCCCTGGTCCAGATGGGTATTCTAGCCAGTGTTTTCACTCAGGCAAATTACTTAAGGAGCTAAACAATACTACTCTTACACTCATTCTAAAGTGCACTAATCCTACTAGTGTGCTAGAATTTCGCCCTATTGCTTGCTGCAACACAGTGTATAAGGTCTTGGCTAAGGTTATTTGTAAAAGAATGAGTAAGGTTCTTCCTGATGTAGTGAGTCCTAATCAGGGGGGTTTCATTAAGGGGAGGAACATAGTGGAGAATGTCCTTATTTGCCAAGATTTGGTCAGAATGTATAATAGGAAAGTTGCTTCACCTAGATGTCTGTTTAAGATTGATTTAAAAAAAGCGTATGATTCAGTTGGATGGAAATTCTTGCTTCAAATGCTCCAAGCTTTGCAGTTTCCTTAGAGATTTATTGATTTGATAATGCAGTGTGTCACTAATCCCACCTATTCTCTTGCAGTTAATGGTAATCATTTTGGCTTCTTTCATGGAAAGAGGGGTCTAAGGCAAGAGGATCCCCTTTCTCCCTTGTTGTTTACTTTGTGCATGGAATATTTATCTAGGATTTTGGGGGTTGTTTCATAGCAAGATGATTACAGGTTCCATCCTATGTGTGGCCACATTAGATTGAATTATTTTCTATTTGCAGATGATCTCTTACTTTTCTGCAAAGGGGATGCTGTATCTATTATGTGGATTCTTAGGGTTTTCTCTACTTTCTCAGCAGCTTCTAGTTTGAGCATGAATAAGACTAAGTTAGAGATATATTTTAATGTAGTGAATAATGAAACTATGGAGTCTATTCTTCAGGTCTCTGGTTTTCACACGGGTGCATTACCTTTTAAGTATTTGGGAGTCCCTATCTCCTCCAAGAAATTGACTAAGTCTAAGGAGAAAAAGTTGACTGACAGAATAGTGGCAAGGATAAGAGGGTGGGGAACCAGGCACCTTTCTTATGCAGGCAGGGTGGTCTTGGTCAACTCAGTTCTCACTACTCTTCACTCTTATTGGGCCTCTCTTTTTCTGCTTTCCAGTAGACTCATGAATAAGATTAATGCCATTTGCAGAAATTCTCTTTGGAGTGGTACTTCTGAGTTCAAAAAAGTCCCTAATATTAGCTGAAAAATCTGTTGTTTACCTAAGAAGGAAGGAGGGCTTGGCATTCAGGATATTAAAACATGGAATAAGGCTCTCTTAGGGAAATATATGTGGTGGCTTGCTAATAAAAAAGAACACTTATGGGTAAGGTGGGTTAATCATGTCTATATGAAGAATGTTGCTTGGACTGACTACATGGCCCCTGCAGACTACAGTTGGTCATGGAAAAAGATCTCCCATACTATGAGCACGTTTAAGCAAGCCTATAATGGTCATAAATGGTTAAAAAAGATGTTGAGTATTCTGTAGCAGTAGGGTATGATTGGTTGAGAGATGCACATCCTAAGGTTGACCGGAGATTTCTATGTTGGAATTCTCTTAATATTCCAAAATGTTCTTTCATCTGTTGGGAATTTATGTATCAGAGATTGCCTACTAGAGATAGGTTGTTTAGACTGCACCTGCTGACTGATGCACTCTGCCCTGTTTGTCAGATTCATAATGGAAGTGATTCTCATCTGATGTATGAGTGTGATTTTGCTAAAGCCTGCTTGAGTCTGCTGCAGCAGCACCTTTAGATCACACTCAGGTTTCCTGATCTAGTGGCCTGGTATTCAGCTGGAAGAGTTACCAAATTACAAAGGAAGTATACAGGAGCATGTCATGTTGCTTAGATCTATTGGCTATGTAGGGTTCGAAATGAGGCTTGGATGGAACAGTTTGTAAGAAGTCCAAGGATGATCATTAAGCAAATACTTACAGATGTGAAAGCTCGATTCCTGAAGTAGAATGGCAGTACTCTACTGCGTAGGGATGGAGCTTGGTTCCAAAAACTATAGAGTGTTATGTTTAATCTCCTCTTTTATGTTGCCTATTCTTTTGTACATCCTTATAAGTGAACTTGTGAAAACTGCATTATTTTTTGCCCCCCTTTGATGATTAATATACTTAACTTTTCCCAAAAAAAAAAGGTGAAAGAGAAATGATATGCCGGCATCTAGGTTTAGGAGAGAAAGGAAAGAAATGATTTGGGTTTCAAGATACCTCTCTCACAGCAGCCAAGGCACCTGCCAAAAGGTTGACAGCGTGATCTACTGAAGCAACCGCATGAGTAGCAGTCTCAATAGGATCAAGGGTGAGCATAACATCAGATTTGGAAGTGGCATAATCACTAATTTTCACCCTGGCAGCCTCCAAATTATTCACCCTGGCTCGCACCTCCCTGACTAGGGCAGATAAATCAACTTCCTTCACTTCTCTCTTCTGGGCTGTCGAACTTGTTTCAGCAGGAGCAACCGGAGCAGGTGAGACCTTAGGAGTAGCATGCAACTCAGTTAAGTCAATAACAGGCCCAATATCGCCACATCCCTGAGAACCCTCCTCTTTGACCTTGGCCAATCTGGCAGAAAGGTCAGACATGCCAAACATGGCAAGGCGAGTGGATGATCTAGTGGCTATAACACGAGACACTATATTAGCAATAAAGACAAACTTTCATGAAAAGGCCAAAATAGAAAGAAAAACGAAACAAAAATAGAGAACAAAAAGACTTACTGCCTGAAGTAGAAGCACTAACAGCCTTTGAAGGCCTGGGCACTCTTGCAGCACCTTCAGTCTTCAGGCAACGAGGAAGATGACCAGCCCCACAACAGAGAGGCCAAGTCCTCTCCAATTGAGGAATAACAAGGAAAGCAGAGATGATAGTAGTAGGATACTCAATTTCATTAGACCAATCATCAACTACAAAGAAGAGAGGTATAAACCATTTAAATTTATTTACTTTCTTTAAAACTAACGAATAAACATGTAGGATAAAAAAATCCAGGATACTGACCACCGACACAGGCATCATAGTTCAAGTACGCCAGATCAGGACCCACAGAATTGGTCCTGACAAACATATACCCAGCAGCCCAATTCTTGTCATGGCCGCTATCCAGATTGCTAAGAAGAAGAGCGGCTAAAGCCCTGGCCTTGAAATTGATCCGGCCAGGACTATTGGTCCTGACAGCATAGCAGGCCTTCAAGTCCTCCAAAGAGAAGGAAATATTGTGTTTTTTGCAGAGATATTCAACAGAGCATACCACCTTCCACACCATGGGCATCAGTTGGTAGGAAGGCACACCAATTTCTTTAATGACATCCACCATAAGTGGAGAGAAAGGCAGCTTGCAACCAACCCTGAAGCCCCAATCATGGATACAGAACTAGCCGAAACACGACCAGTCTGCCCCAACAGAAGTATTTTACTGGGTTCCAGACTTCGGAATCAGCAAGAATGATTCCCTTATCCTTCAAGACTTTTTCAAATTCGGGTTTCAGACGGTTTGGAAGAGATTGATCATCTTTTAAAGCTTTTGTGGATTTAAATTCGAATTCTTTGTGGAAAATGGGAATCATTTCAAGTGGGGGATTAGTTGATTTTTCAACCACAAGAGGTTGAACAACAGAAGGCCCTGGTAAATTTTCATAATTGGTTTCTTCAGGATTTGACATGAATGGAGTTCTAGGAGACATCACTCCCCTGGAAGATTTCTTTTTTGCAACCATTATTGAAGATTTGTTGAAGATTTATTGAAGATTAAATTCTGGAAATTAAGGGAACTTGAGGATGAGGAGTTTTAGAGAAAATGATCGGATTTTGGTAGAGTTAAAATCAATGAAGTGAAGGCTATTTATACTCCGTAAAATTAGGGTTGTTAACCGCAAGTTGCAAGAGTATTTATTGAAGAATAGCAGTAATCAAACACGCGTCTGTAATCCCCTATAAAATCTAACGCAAAACAGTGGCGGAAACACTGTCGAATGGGATTAAATACACAATGAAAATGCTATGTGAAATAAAAACTTGGATTAATATAAATAACCCTCGGGAGATAAGTTTCCCGAAATGGTAAGTCCCAAAATAGCATTTACTAAATATAATAGGTACAACTCGTCACTTGTATAAAAACAAGGACTTATAAAAACCAACATAAAAATGAAAGGGTTCTAAACATAGCTTAAAAGAAAACAAATAGTAGGTCCCAAATGACCACTTGCTAGCTCTCACTCAGATCCCAGCCACCAATACCTGCCATGTTATAAACATAACAGCCACAATCAGTGGGGAGTAACTCATGCGTTCTCCCAGCCACATTTCATCAAGTTAAAACAAGTAAATGCTAAAAATAACCAAATACTTGAAAACTGAAAACATTAATAAATCTACATATGTTTAAAACATAACTAAATATAAAACCTTTCAAACCAAGCCATAGCTCGAAATATAAACTACCACGTTATCAAAATCTCAACTCTTCTTATGGAAATCAGCTTAGTGTCTTAGTATAGATTTTCACTCGGATCATGCTAATGTACCGTAATACCACTCAACCATGATAGGGCGTCGTCATACTCCGCTGTGCGAGACCCTAGTCTAAGTGTTTGTACATAACTCCCAGGGTGCAACACTCCCAGATGACCACTGACGACAATCATCAGTTCTATAGCGCGACGACTTCCCACGTAGTGCGAGGCCCTAGTCTAAGGTATGTACATATCTCCCGAGGTCCAAGACTCCCGGTACGACCACTAATGCATCACTCCAGGATAACAACAGTTCTATTAGATGATGGCAAAACTAAGCATATCCTAAGTTTATTATTCTAAACCTTATACCTAACTGTTCCATAAGTATTCAACACCACTTCAAAAGTGTTCATTATTCAAATCCTTTAAAGGAAACCTTCCAAGAAAACAACTTCTAAAAAAAGTAACTTTCTATAAATAGAATCTTACTTAGAGTAAATACCTTCTCAAAATAGAAATCTTATGAAAATAGTAATGTGTGATGTTATAAATAATGTCATTTAAAAAGTTATAAAATAAAAGTTATTATCTTATTACCAAATTGGGTAATCCAATTTAAATACTAATCCATTATTTAAAATGATAAAATAATTTTAGTCAAATACTTCTTATAAAACAGGCTCTTAACACATTTTGGAATCATATGAAAAATGACCATAATACCCTTCTTCATAACTTAACTTGAAAACCATTATTTACTCGGTTTAACCAAAACAGTGTTTTATTTTTATAAAATCGATTTTAACTTCAATACTCATGAAACTTAATGTGAGTACTTTTTATAACATCTCTGACCAGCATGTAAAATTTTGTAAAGCGATATGCTCATTTGGTATATGAATCGAATTAAAAACCAGATTATCGTAAAAAAACGCAAGACACCATTTCAATTATTAAAAATAGTTTATTACCAGAACGGTTCCCAAGAAAATTTGTAGCATTCTGGAATTAAACAGAAACACCAAAAATAATTTTCTCAGCAACTAAAAATCGTAAATACTATTTAATAAAATTGTATTCCTAAAACAGCCAGAACTGTATTTTATTTATTAAAAATATAATTTGACCCAAAATAATTTTTAACAAAATTTATATCATTCCATGATGCATTATCAGAGCTAATAGAATAGGTTTTGAAACTTAGAAAAATCAAAAACAAATTAATACCTAATAAACATCAAAACCGCTGAAATATTGTATAAATCATAATAATTACTAATAAGATTAAAAGATCAAAAATTTTATGATCCCAAGTCTTAAACTTTATCATAGGACCAGAATAAAATCATAAAGACGAAATTATACCATGATAAGTAATTTAAAACCCCAGAATAAAATTTGTAACATTCTGGAATGACTGTAGGCTAAGACTACTGGCTCAGCCTCTTGGTACTCTTAGACGTGAGGAGATAGACTGGTGTAAACAGAGGGATTTAATGTAGCAGAAAGGATTTAGTGGTTGTCTTAGAGTTTATTGTGATATTGATGTAATTGAGTGTTTATTCTAGTCCTTATTAGTCAAGGGGATAGTGTAAACAAAAACTTGGATGTATTGGTGTTGTTTAGCCTTGTTTTGGCATGGTAGTAATATTACTTATAATTCCACCAAAAAAAAATCCTAGAAATTGATATATTACTATTATAACAACAACAACATTAAATCTAATAAAAACAATACTAAATATGATAAATTCATAATTATAATAATAATAATAATAATAATAATAATAATAATAATAATAATAATAATAATAATAATAATAATAATAATAATAATAATAATAATAATAATAATAATAATAATAATAATAATAATAATAATAATAATAAAAATAATAAAAATAAAAATAATAAAAATAATAATAATAATAATAATAATAATAATAATAATAATAATAATAATAATAATAATAATAATAATAATAATAATAATACTAATAATAATAATAATAATAATAATAATAATAATAATAATAATAATAATAATAATAATAATAATAATAATAATAATAATAATAATAATAATAATAATAATAATAATAATAATAATAATAATAATAATAATAATAATAATAATAATAATAATAATAATAATAATAATACTAATAATAATAATAATAATAATAATAATAATAATAATAATAATAATAATAATAATAATAATAATAATAATAATAATAATAATAATAAGACTTTCTCTCTCTTGTCGGTTATAGAGAGATTTTTCTCTCTTTTGGAAGACCGCCATTGTTGCTGTTTTCCTCCTCCATGGCTAGAGGGACAGGTCGCCCTCCTAAACCTCGGAACTCTCCGGATTCTCTGTCTCATTCCGCTTCTAATGGTACCATTTTCCCTCCCTCTCATCAATCTTCTGTGGATCGATTAAATCCTCGTAGTTCCCCTACAGTTAATGATGTGATTGTTCGTGTCTTACCTACTGTAATTGGTTCTCCTTCTACTTCTAGTCCTGCTTTATTACGTGCTTCTCCTATTTCTCGTGGTCAAAGTGGGTTAAACCCTAAAAAATCGTGAAAAACAGGGGACGACATGGCCATTTCTTCGGAAATTCAGGCTCCCCCTGCAATTGGCTTGCATACTGCTATACCTCCTCCTGCTGTTGTGTCTAACACTGCTGTTCTTGATAATGTTGTTAATTCTTATGGTAATGGTAAATCTAATGGTAAAAATTGGGCTGAAATTGCCAAAGGTAAACCTAATAAGGGTATGGATCTTTTTACCATGAAGATAGTGCTAAATCCTAGGAAATTGACATTCATGTGGATGAGGTTATTAATGAAGTGGCTAAATGGAAATTTACCCTCATGGGTAATATTTTAGGTGTTAAGCCCTCCCTAAAGCAGGTTACTGAGTTTGTTCAGAAAAGCTGTAACCATGGCCCCTTACCCTTGGTGCAATACTTTAAGAAAGGCTGGTTTAACTTTAAGTTTGATACTGAAGAGGACATGAATGCTGTGCTTAGAAAGGGCCCATCGAAAATAGGATATAACTCCTTAATTCTAAAACAATGGTCTCCCTATTTTTCTTGCATAATGGAGAGTGTTCACTACTACAAAAATCATCATAGACATCCGACATTTTCATTAATAGGCATCGGATTTACAACTGATGCACAGTTGACACATGTATATTCTTTATGCATATACATCAGTCTTAAATCTGATGTCTATTCAAGAATAGACATCAGGTTTAATTTTATCCCATGCCTATTTTATGAATATGCATCAGAGTTTTACTAAAAACCGATGTCTATTGCATAAATAGACATCAGTTTTTAGTAAAGTCTGATGTCTATTGTTCTATTTTTTTTTTAAAAAAAAAAAATTGGCGTACTAGCAAATAACCTGCCTTCCTTTCTAGTTTGCAAAATATTGTATACAACAATTATTATTGTATATATATATACAACCAAACCCATCATCCAGACAAAGTAATGAAGTACATTACATTACTAAACATTCAGAAAATAGGCCGCTCCTAAATAAGGATTCTCGTCAATTTCGTAAGGTGAATATGACATCTACAAAATAATGGTAGTCCATGTACCTAAAGATGTAAGAAAATTACAGCATGATCAGATCATATCATGAAATTCACCTGCTTAGCATAATGGTACATGTATCCAAAAAGTTTAAGCATAATTGATTAACCATCAAGTTAATTAAAGAAATGATCTAAGAGTGGAATAGAAACTCCAAAGCATAATAATAAAAAAAATTATTCTTATTGAGGCAGTAACAATTCCACAAATTTCCAATCGAAAACACAAAGTCGCAAACAACTAGCGTACCAGACTATAACAATGTTGTGAGCTAAACATCTGGGAAGTGGTACCCAAGCTAGAGTATGCCATCAAAGTTGACTGAAGTACGCTCAGATGAAAACGAATCCTCATTTTCTTCCCTGCGCAAAGTATTGGGTACGAGAAAAGAGTAAATAGAAGATTACCACATACATTAAATGGAATGACGACTAAAGTAGACATGAAAAGCTGTGGCATAACAGTTGCTAGCCTTAAATTAGCAAAACATCAACACCTGATCGAACCTGAAAAAAACCAGTCTTTGGCTTCAGCTTCTTTTCAAGCTTATCCCATTTGTACCTAAGGTCCATCAGAGCCATGTTAGAACCCTTGCAGTTAAACAAAAAGCTCGAATACAATACAAGAAATTGTACATAAGCATTACCCTCCAATATCCCCTAAAAGAATGGCATCATCTGATCTCTTTGCTGCAGACAAGGTCCCTTCCGGCAAAGGCACTCCCTATACGATTGATGATGAATCAAAATCGCGTGAAAGTAAGACAGCAGATAATCACATATCTGCATCCCTCAAATACTAAAAATGAAAATTGCATCATATAACTAGTTTTGAAATAGATTTAGAACCATAGCCAAAGTTCCTCATTTCAAACCAATGAACTAGATGTAATAGAATATACCTTATCACATAGGAAGCACTATGACAGCATAGTTCTCGAAAAAATTCCTTCACCAGGAACTCGTCTCACTGGAACGACAGACTGTCCAGATCTTGCAAACAACGTGAAACTTTAATGTTTCAAGATAATATTTGAAATACAAACATTAAATAATGTGGTTTCAAATGCGCACATGTAAAGAAAAACTTTACTTAATTAATCAAACTAACGACGAAAATGCTGTTGAAATGTTAACCATTACCTTGATATTGAAGGAAAAACAGCCACTGAATATAATCCCATAGTTAGCATGACCTGGCTGCCTCAATCAACTAAAGAGAAAATAGATTCAAAATGAAGACATTAGTCAGAACAGTTCAAGTGAACTTCGCAACATACCAGTCGTTATCATTAAGAGGAAAAGGGATATACTGGAATTTTATAAAGTCAACAGAATGCACAATTACTTATAACTATATGGATGGACAAGATAAAAGAGATAACTTAGTGTTTCAATGAAAGTTAATGTTTTCATGGAATGTATATAACAAAATACCACTTGCTACTAACTGGAACTAGAAAGTGAAGGCAACAAAGGGTAAAGTATACAAACAAACAAAAAACTAAAGCTCATGAAATATGACATTTTTATCACTCCCTCACCAATCTCCAACTCCTCTTTTTTTTACCCCTTTTTCAATCACAACCAGACCGAGCTCATTGCAAACCAAGAATACTTGCAGCTCTTATACCACATTTGACATATCTTATAGCATTAGCTTCCCAACCTCCATTATTGCCCAAGTATATTTCAAATATCTCTTATCAACAACTACCCACACAAAGATAAAGCTACCAACATTATACAACGTATGACAACAAAATTCGTAAAGTTAACAACTTAACACCGTATCAAAATAAATAGTAGCATCAGAAAAAGAATACCTTTCTCAAAAGAATCAAATCTAGGGCTGAGTGTCGGCTTTCGCATAGTTTATCTCGACTACTTGGCTGCCACTCACCAAAATAACACAAACCTATCATTAAAATTATACAAATGTTATTCCAAATAATCCAATTCTCACAACGCGAACCACTAGCTACTAAGCAAATGAAACAAGGTCCAACAGCCATAAAACGACGCTCTTGATCTTTGGGTAGTCATGCATCCCGCAAATTTATTTTCATCTACATTTAAACAAGTTCAAATATCGCAGCATACAAAATAACCATGTCACGTTTAGCAGCCTTCGAAGCAAAAACTACAGGTTTGATTCCAAAATTAAAGAATAAGTAGTAGCGAATTGAAATAGAAAATTGAAAATCACAAGACCTTACACTGAAATTGAATAAAAAGAATCCCTAATTTGGACAACCCTAATCTTAAAATCTAATCAATTTAGTTCTAATACATTAAACACAACAATTATAATGTTATATTTATCGATTTAAATAACAACAATAGCATCATACAACACCAAATAGTAAGATTACCCATAAATTTTAACTAATTCAAAATAAATTAGGGATGAGCTGTACCAATTATCAAGGAGGAACCAAGTGGAGGTGGAGCCGAGAGTGGTGGGCGATTCGATGCGATGAAGTCGGATACTGCATGTTCGTCTTGGCAATGGTGGCGGTGGAGCGGAGAGTGGTGGGCTGAGTTGCTGTGGTTTTTGGGATACGAGGAGCGATATGCTGAGTATAGGGTAGGATTGATGGAGTTGGTGGGTAACTGGGTATTGTTAATCTCCTTTATTTCTTTTTGTTTTTTTTTAAAAAAAGCTCTCTTATTTGCGCCGTCTACTAGGAAAAACGCCTCATATGTCTTATTTGCGGCGTTTTTTCTAAAACACGCCTCAAATTAATTTGTATTTATTTAGAAAAAAATAAAATAGTGAACTCTATTTGCTGCTATTTGGAAAAAACGCCTCAAATGATGAGCCGCAAATAAATATTTTTCTACTAGTGCTTCTTACTATTCGATTCATCAAGAATAGCGAACATGGACGAACAACAATAATGAAGGGCGACTCTAGAGGATAACACGCTGGTGGTGGTGGTTAGCACAGGCAGAAAGTGGCGAGGTGGTGGTTGTGGAGGCGGTGGCGGCGGATTTGGAGGATGAGGGAAGAGGAATGGGTGATTTGGAGGATGAGGGAAGAGGAATGGCGGTGAATGATTAATCTATAATGGTTATCGGATTGTTGGGTCATGGGTGTTGATTTAAAGTTATATGTGTAATTAAATGGACATCGGATATTTTAATATCTCATGTCCTTTAAAAACCAATTTAATAGACATCGGTTCTTTAAAATCACTGATGTATATTAAATTGAATAGGCATCTGTTTTTTAAAAATCTCTGATGTCTATATTTATACATCAGTTTTTTTAGAAACTCTGATGTATATTAGGTGATGTCTATTACACTTTTTGTAGTAGTGGTTGCTCTGGTTCCTATTTGGGTCCTATTCCCTTATCTTGACCCCTATATGTGGACTGACTCCATCATAAGCAAAATGGCTAGCAAGATTGGTAAACCCATGTTTTCTGACCTTCATACCACCTATAAGGCCAGACTGTCTTTTGCTAGAGTCACGATTAAGGTTGATATCTCTAAGGATCTTCCTGATCAGATCTTGATTAATGCACCCCTCATAGGACAGTCTACCCAAAGAGTGGTTTATGAGTGGATGCCTTACTATTGTCACACTTGTCACAAACTTGGCCATTTAGATGCTTCCTGTAAATAAAATAAACATGCTACTGCACAACCTCCTGCTACTGCACAACCTCCTATCAGTGCTTCCACTGAATTTACTGAGCACAGGAAAAAACCAGTCAAGCAGGTGTACAAGCCTGTTTAAGCTGCCAAACCTAAAACTGTGCAGCCTGCCAAGGAACATATCCAAGCCCCTCAGGAGGAGGTCCCTACTTTAAGTATGGAGGTTGGCTCAGAATGCACACCTGTGTTAGGTCCCCAAGTTGAGATAGCTGATACCTCAGTCCCTCGGAAGGAGGTCATGACAGGCTCAGAATGCCCACCTGTGTTACCTCATGTGGTGGCAACTGACCCTCCTTCTGTGGAGACTACAACTGCATGCAGTCAGCCTGAGATCCTCCCTACTGAGGATGCTCCTGATTCTGGTCTTGCAGCTGGTATTATAAGCTCTGATAATGGTTCTCTAGTGGTTCTGTCACCCAACAGGTATAATATTCTTTACACTCTCCTTGCTGATGAGTTGGTTGATGGCTCAATAGTGGAGGCTCCACGTGACATTCCTTTATCATGATCATTTCTTCTTGGAATATTAGAGGTTTTAATAAGCTTGAAAAGCACTTAGAGGTTATTACTTTCCTAAAAAACAATAAAATTGACATTCTTGGTCTTTTGGAAACTAGGGTCAAGAAGAATAAATCCACTAGCATTTTGAATACCAAATTTGGAAGATTTAGTCATTTTTGTAACTATAATAGTCATCATAATGATAGAGTATGGTTACTTTGGAACCCCTCCCCCACTAGGGTTACCATCCTTCAGGAAATGCCTAAGTGGTTCACTGTTTGGTTCATCATGTGGTCACTGGTAGGCAATTCCATTTATCAATGGTGTATGAAAGTAATGATCCTGCAAAAAGGATGGGTCTTTGGGATAGTTTGTCCTTTTTAGCCTCCCAAGTTGGTCGTTGGGTTGCCATGGGTCATTTTAATATCATTAGAAGTCCACAGGAGAAGATTGATGGTTCCCCACCTGATATTTCTACTATTTCTGAGTTTAATTCTTGCTTAGATGCTTGTGGTCTGGATGATATGGCTGGTACTAGCCCTGACTTCACATGTTTAATAAGCATGATTTTACTACTCGTATTTACTCTATACTGGACAGAGTTATGGTTAATGCTGATTGGTTCCAGATGTTCCCTCAAACTTCTGCTACCTTCTTAACCCCTGGACTCTTTGATCATTGCCCTGCTATTCTCTCTTTTTCTGGTGATCCTATGCCCAAAAAACGATTCAAGTTTCTTAACTGCTGGATAGATCACCCTGATTACAGGACTATGGTCATGAAGGCTTGGGACATTTCAGTCATTGGCAATTCCATGTTTAAACTAATGGCTAAGCTTAAGAATGTAAAACATTCTCTAAGGAAATTACATTCTAATAGCTAATCTAATCTTGATCAAAGAATTCAGCTTAAGAGAGAGGAGCTAACTGCTTGCTTTCAAAACTTACAGTATGATCCTTTTTCTGAACCTCTTATTTCCATGGAGAAACAACTTTCCCTGGAATTTTGGAAGCTTAAGGATGCTGAGGCTAAAACTTTGATTCAGAGGGCAAAGATCCATAATATCAAGCATGATGATGTTTGCTCTAAATTCTTCTTTGCTAAAATTAAAGAAAGGCAACAGAGTCAATACATCAGTGAAATTCAGGACACTACTGGCACTACTCATAGGGGTGTGCATGAGGTTGGAGAGGCCTTCGTTATATATTACCCGCAGCTTTTGGGCACTTGTACCCCTGTTCAAAGCATTGACCCTTCCATTTTTGCAAATGGCACCTGCTTGGATGAACAGGATGTTGATCTATAGGCTTCACCAGTCACTAGGGAGGAAATTAAACAGGCCCTCTTCTCCATCAACTCCAACAAGAGCCCTAGATTAGATGGCTTCTCTGCAGGAATTTTCAAGTCTGTGTGGGATATAATAGCTGAGGACTACTGCTCTGCTGTTGAGGATTTCTTTAGGACTGGGTTCATGCCCAAGCAAGCTATTGTAACCCTTATTTCTCTCATCCCCAAAAAGAAGGTTGTGCAAACTGTAAAGGACTTCAGGCCTATTTCCTGTTGTTCCATCATCTACAAGACTATTAGTAAAATCTTGACTAATAGACTGCAAGGGGTCATGTCCAAGCTAGTTGGCATTAAGCAGGCTGCGTTCATTAATAACAGAAGTTTACATGAGAATGTCATGCTCACCCAAGGGCTCTTGAAAGGGTATAACAGGAAAAATATCTCTCCTCGATTTATGTTAAAAATTGACATTAGCAAAGCCTTTGATTCCATTCAATGGCCATTTATTCATTGGCCTTAACTTTCCCTCTTCTTTTGTTAAATGGGTAATGGGATGTGTTCGAGGAGTATAGTACACACTCAAGGTAAATGGCTCCAATTATGGCTTTTTCAAGGGCATGAGTGGCGTGAGGCAAGGAGACCCCCTATCCTCTCTCCTTTTTGTTCTCATCATGGAGGTCTTGTCCAGAATGCTTAGAGTCATGCCCAAAGACCACTTATTCTCCTTTCACCCAAAATGTGTAAAAATGCAGCTTACCCATCTTTTTTTCGCTGATGATTTGATGGTATTTACTAGAGGTGACCTCCCTTTTGTTAAAAAAGCTACACAAGTTCTTCTGGAGTTCTCTAAATGGTCTAGTCTCAAGTCTAATTTTGAGAAGAGTGATGCCTATTTTGGTGGCACTTCTTTAGACACAAAGCTCCTAATATTAGCAGCAACTGGTTTAGCTGAGGGTACCTTCCCATTTAAATATTTGGGACTCCCTATCAATCATGCCTGACTTTCTTGTAGTATGTATGAGGGCATATTACTTAAGATTCAGAATCTTGTCACGGAATGTGCCTCAAAGTTCCTTTCCTATGCAGGCAAGCTGCAAGTTATTAACTCTATAGTGTTTGGGATTGGTAATTTCTGGTGCACTAGCCTCCTTCTCCCTAAGAATGTCGCCAACTATATTGCTACGCTTTGCAGACAGAATTTATGGGGTTATACAGAGGGCCAAAGGAAAATGACCCTTAAGAGTTGGACTAGTATATGCACTCCTTGGTCTGAGGGAGGTTTCCATCTCAAAGATCTCCCTACCTGGAATCTTTCTCACATGCTTAAATGGCTATGGGCCATTGATCATGGCAGGGGGTCTGTTTGGGTGGATTGGATCATTAAATACTTTTTGAATTACTGCTCTATAAGGGACATCACTATCTGTGAGTATTAGGCAGAAAGCCTTAGAGGAGTTCTACAAGCCAGGGATCATCTGATCGGTCAAATGGGAGGAGTATAGGGGACAAAATCTCTGCTTACTTCTTGCATCATCAGGAGTTCGTTCTCTGTTGGTAAGGCTTATGAGCTTCTTCATCCGAAACTACCTGCATTGATTGTCTATAAGGCTATTCAGGACAACTGCCTTTTGCCTAGGCATAAGATCATCCTTATGCTTGCTGTTCAACACAAGTTACTCACTGCTGACATGCTATCTAAACGTGGTTTCAGCCTTGCTACCAGGTGCTACCTATGCAAACATCATTGTGAGAGTGCCAGACACTTATTTTTCAAATGTAGTGTTTCAGCCTCTCTTCTCTCTGTTGTTCTCTCTTGGGTGAGTGTACGTACATGTGCATGATAACAACCTTAGCAGCCTTTTGCTCTGATCACATAGAAGGAAACCTCGCTCCCATTGGCGAAACAAATGGATCAAAACCTGCATTGCCACTGTGGTGTACTCCCTTTGGATGGAGCGGAATAAGAGACTTTATGATGGTTCAGAAACTCCTCTTCCCACTCTCATTCAGATGTGTTAATTCATCACTAGTGCCATCTTAATTAGCAAAAATTATAGCTTTGTACATGATAATATCATAGAGGCATTAAACCGTTAGGTTATACCTTGTTTACTCTCTATTGGATAGTGTTTGTAAGAAACTCATGTAATCCTTTGGAAATATATGAGAACTACCATTTCTTGCAAAAAAAAAATATGATAAATTCATAAGTAAAATATATTTTGATATATAATGAAATATCACAAAATTTCGTGACATGAGAACAAAGATTCGAAATATATAAATTAAATATCATAATTTGATTAAAACAACCATAATGATAAAAAACAAGCAACTACTCAACAATAACTAATGAAATGCCGAGTCATGCCCTTAAGAGTTACCTCTTATTCGCGTTCCCAATCGATGAAATACTCGTCCTCGTACGGATCTTGATGATAGCCTCCAAAAACAAATATACATATATGATTAAATCATATACTAATTAAATAAAAACCAAAACTAAATATACGACAATGATTAAGGGCGATAATTACCCTTAGAATATGGATGAACGGATGATGAAGGAAGATCGATCTTAATAAAGAAGCAAGAAGACAAGCACGTACGTATAATTTGAAAATAAAGAAGCAAAAAGGTAGGCACGTACGTAAATTTACGTTCCGAAATACCGCCCGTAGAGGAAGCAGTAGGGCTTGATTTTTTTTTCTATAGAAAAAGGAATAAGAATATATGTAGACAAAGTGAGGAGTGTTTAATAGGAAATGAAATAAGAAATGATAGTATAAATTCTCTTATTTGTCTAACAAAAAAAACAAACCAAATAAAATGATAACAACCAAAATATCTTCTCTATTTTGTTGTAAAAAAAACAATGGTAGAATAATAATAATAATTATACTAAGGATTTCAAATAAAAGAATACAAAGGATAAATTTACTTAAATAATTAACTTGTCTATTAAACAAAAATGCAGTCCATATATCAATGGGGCCAAAATCGATTTACCATTTTTGCTTATAAAAATGTCATTTAAATAAATAAAAATCGGTACAAGAGGAAATCAGACTGAAATAAGATTTAAAACGGCATTAGTTAACGATTTGTACAAAACCGGTAAATATAAGTATTAAAATTTAAATCTTATAAATAAAAATTAAAAAAGTGAGATTAGAAAATTGCGGGTGTTACACGTCACACCCAACCGCTAATAGCCGTTACAGGATTTAATTGGAGACAATTCAACCGTTAAAATTAGTTTTCCAGAGTTTGAAGTTATCTCCTTATTTCTGGTCTGACCCTGCAAAAATAAGGAGATAAGGGGCAATTGTTAGGCCTAGAAAACCACAGATATTTCAGGATGACATTCCACCCTTGCCTGACCATCAGGGTGTCAGGACGTCAGGGTGGAAGAAGACAGGTGCCAGCCATGGAGAGGACAACGGCTAAAATATAAGGACAATATTTGACAAATTCAAAGATAATATTATTGTCAATATTCGGATAATAATTAGAGCATTAATGGAGAAGATTTGGTAATAAAAGACAGCAATTAAGAGAGTAATAAAGCGCAGTAAGGAGCATTAATCCGAGCAATTAAGGAGGAATATTCAGCTTTAAAGTAGAAGATCTGGCAGCAGTTCAGCATGGGCTATATAAGCAGCACTTGAAGATTATTTACACACAACACATACTCTAGCATACAATACTCTCATACAATACTTGAGCTATTTTACGATCATTTGTGCTTATTACTCAATAATATAGTGAAATCCTCTCCTGGCTTGGTGCTCGTGGTTTTTTCCCATTTGAGGGTTTTCTACGTACAAATTCCTTGTCTTATTTTTACTTAATTATCTTGCTTTACTTTTCTTATTTCGTACCCTGCCCTGCATATTTACAGATAAGTTCGAGCTAGTTAACCCTGTCTAGACCTATCCTGACCTGATTTCGCTTTACGCAAAATCCATACAAAATAATCGGCGCCCACCGTGGGGCATCTAGCTCTATAAAATCTTTTTTCCTTATCTCACAAAAATCCAAATAACCTACAAAAATGGCCCGGCCTACCATCGAAGAACAATTGAACGCAGCCCTCTAGCAACTTGCTGAGTTGGAAGGTTTGAAAGACAAGGTAGCCCAAACTGAGGCTGAAATCCTTCACTTAAGAGAATCTGAATCAGCTCTGAGACAAAAATTAGAGAAAACTCAAGGAGCAGGCTCTAGATTCTAGCCAGGAACACCATTTGCATCAATTATCAAAAACATTGATTTCTCCAGCTTTGGGAGTCCAAGTAGCTCTAAATTTATCAATGTTGATCGTGATGGTGAGCCAAATACTAACAATGAAAAACCTGATTAATCTGTAGCAGCCATTATGATGGCAGTAGTCCAAGAGATCAAGAAACTGAATAAAAAATTCAAAAACATACTTGGAGTTACTGCCCCTGACAGTTATGTTGATTCACCTTTTATAGACGGAATAGCCAAAGTGGATCTGCCTAAAAAATTTGTGATTCCGTCTATGAAAATTTATGATAGAACCACAAATCCACAGAATCATGTAGCTCTCTATAAACAGAAAATGTTAGCTGCATCTATCTCTAGTGAATTCACACAAGTCTGCATGTGTAAGGGGTTTGGAACAACTCTGACCGGACCTGCTCTGTAATGGTACATCAACCTGCCAACCAGGAGCATCCATTCTTTTGCCAACCTGATCAACAACTTCAACAGCAGTTTGCAAGCAGGAGGGAGTTGGAGAAGCGGTCCAGTGATCTTTACAAGATTACAGAGAAGCTAGAGGAGACTCTCAGGATATTCCTCGCCAGGTTCAACAAGGAGAAAGTATCCATTCCCAGGTGTGACATTGGAACAGCAGTGGAGGCATTTAGGACATACCTTCAAAGATGTCCAGGACAAGACTCTTGTATATATGCGGCTGGAAGAAGACAAAATCTACAAAGTCGGATCATCCAGTGGATCAAAGGACTATGAAAAGAGCAATAGGAAGAGCAACAAAGGAAACAATTACAGACGTACTCCATATTCCAGGACAGATCATTCGGAAGTTAACCTGGTATATGAGTATCAAGGTAAGGTTAAGGTTTTCCCACCTATTTCTGAACATAACTTCAGTGTTGATATTGCAGGCTTAATCCAAAGACTTGACAACATGGGATCAGTAGTCAGATGGCTTAGGAAGGTGGAAAATCCCAACCCTAGGAGAGACAACTCCAAGTGGTGTGAATTCCACATGGACATTGGGCATACAACGGATGATTGCTTCACCCTGAGGAAAGAAGTGACCTACCTGTTGAAATGCGGATACCTAAAGAACCTGATAAGGACAAAGGGCAGGATTGCAGATCAGAATAAGGAGAACCAGGAGCAAAAACAGGACCGCAACCTTCCTCCACCACCCCCAATTTATGAAGTAAAATTCATATCTGGTGGATCGGAAATTTGTGGCTTGACCAGTTCAGGAGCAAAAAAGATAGCCAAGACGCCAAGGACTACATCACCCTACAAACCGGATCATGTCCCATCAATTACTTTCAGTGATTGTGACTTGGTAGAGATTCCAAGCGTTCATCATGATGGCCTGGTAATTTCAATGCAGATTGGAACTGCTACAGTGAGGAGGATCCTGGTAGATGGAGGTAGCTCGGTGAACCTGATCATGTTTGATGTATTGAAAGCCATGAATATTGGTGAAGAACAAATCACCAAGAAATCCAGCGTTTTGGTAGGGTTCAGTGGAGAAACCAAAAGCACATTGGGAGAAATTCATCTCCCAACTTATGTTGAAGGTGTCTCATCCTACGAGAAATTTGGAGTCCTGTATTACTTGTCATCCTACAATGCAATTCGGGGCAGGCCATGGAACTATAATGTCAAGGTTGTACCATCAACCTATCATCAGTGTATCAAGGTGCCAGGAGACTGGGGCATAGAAACAATCAAAGGAGAACACAAGACAACCCAAGAATGCTATATAGCAGCCTTGAAGCCTTCCAAGGCAGGTAAGTCTCTTGCATAGCAATTACCGTACCCTGTTAGGAGCACTTATATGGCACCATCCAGGATGGAAATAGATCAGATAATCCTAGACCCTGAGTATCCTGACAGGTATGTTCTAGTTGGGTCTGACGCCCCAGATTGTGTCAAGCCAGAACTAGTAAAGTTTCTTAAGAATAAATCATCTTGGTTTGCGTGGTTTCATTTTGATATGACTGGAATTAGTGCTGATGTAATTACACATAAACTTAACATCAATTAATCTTTTAAGCCCGTGTAACAGAAAAGACGAAAATTTGCGCCTGAAAGAAACGCAATAATTAATGAGGAAGTGGAGAAACTTCTGGATATGGGTATGATCAGGGAAGTAATGTACCCTGAATGGTTAGCTAACATGGTTGTTGTGTAGAAAAAGAATGGTAAATGGAGAGTTTGTGTAGATTACACTGACCTGAATAAAACCTGCCCTAAAGATCCTTTTCCCCTACCACACATTGAGGCCATGGTAGATGCCACAGCAGGGCATGAGATGCTGACATTCATGGACGCCTCCAGCTGATTCAATCAAATAAAGATGCACCTTGTTGACCAGGAAAGTACTGCATTCATTACAGACCGGGGGTATATACTGTTACACAGCTATGCCTTTCGGCCTGAAGAATGCAGGGGCAACCTACCAGTGCCTGGTCAACATGATGTTCAAGGATCAAATAGGTGATATCATGGAAGTCTATATAGACTACATGGTAGTAAAATCTAAAAATGCAGAAGACCATGTGAAGCACTTGGAAGTAGCATTTCAAATATTGGAAAGATATAACATGTAACTCAACCTTGCAAAGTGTCATTTTAGAGTCTCTGCAGGTAAGTTCCTTGGATACATGGTGATGAAAAGACGCATAGAAGCCAGCCCTGAACAGATAAAAGCCATCCTGGAACTTCAGTCACCCAAGTCTGTCAAGGATATCCAGAAATTGACAAGCCGGGTAGCTGCCCTGAACCGGTTCATATCAAGATCCTCAAAAAGGTGTAAAACATTTTACAATTTGCTCAGAAAAAATAAACAATTCCATTGGACACCTGAGCACGAAGCAGCCTTTCAAGACTTTAAAATTGTACCTGTCATCTCCACCTTTACTGGCTAAACCAGAAAAGGGAAAACCCCTGTCAGTTTATCTATCCGTCACTGACACAGCAGTAAGCGCAGTCCTTGTAAAGGAACAAGAAGGCCAGCAATACCCTGTCTATTATGTAAGTAAAAGCCTGTTGGATGCTGAAATGAGGTATGGTTTACTTGAAAGATATGTTTTAGCTTTAATTATGTCATGTACTAAGCCACGTCCTTATTTCGAGTGTCACCCTATCATAGTCGGGACCAACCTACCCATAAAATATGTCCTACGTAAGCCTGAATTGTCGGGTAGGATGGCCAAATGGTCAGTCTAGCTCAGTACATATGATATTACCTTTGAACCCAGGGCAGCGATTAAATCACAGGCCTTAGCAAACTTTGTTGCTGATTTCAGCCCTAACCTAAAACCTGACCTAAAAAAAGAAGTTAACCAGTTAGAAAATAAAACCCCAGACCAAGAATGGACTTTGTTCATATATGGAGCATCTAATGCTAGGGGGACATGGTTAGGGTTAGTGCTAAGATCGCCACAGGGGGACGTGATAGCTCAGGCTATAAGTTGTGAATTCAAAGCTACCAATAATGAAGCAGAATATGAACCCCTGATAGCAGGTATAAAGGTATGTCTAGACCTCGGTGTTCAAAATTTAAAGGTAAAAACAGCTTCACTTTTAATTGCTAATCAAATAAAGGGAACTTATGCGGCAACGGATGCAAAAATGATTTCATATTTAGAATTTACTTTATTTGATATAGATCAAATACCAAGAGACCTGAATACCCAGGCTGATGCTTTGGCCAGGTTAGGTTCAAATTTTACCCCCGCAGTTTTTCAAAAACACCGATTGTTCATTTATTAGAGCCAGCTATTAATAAAACTGAACAAGTCAACCCTGTCAATCAAGATAATAATTCTTGGACTAAACCTTATTATGATTGGTTCCTCCAAGGAATATTACCTCAGGGCAGGCATGAAGCGAGGGCTTGGAATACTGCTCAAAATGTGAAGCCTGTCAAATTCATGCACCAATAATACACTTGCCATCTGAACTACTTCACTCAATCTCTGCACCCTGGCCGTTCATGAAGTGGGGCGTGGATATTGTAGGGAAGCTACCTGTAGCTCCGGGACAGAAAGTATTCATGTTAGCCATGACTGACTAATTCTCCAAATGGATCGAGGCTGGTTCTTTCAGGCAAGTAACTGAAAAGGAAGTGATATCTTTTATCAAGACAAATATTATTTGCAGATATGGAGTCCCATCAGAGATAGTGTGTGATAACGGCACCCAATTTGTGGAGAGAAAAACTAAATCATTTTGCCAAGAGTGGAACATCAACCTGGTCACATCCACTCCTGGATATCCAAAAGCTAATGGCCAGGATGAATCAGGCAACAATGTAGTCATAAGCTGCTTAAAGAAGAAATTGAAGAGAAGACGAGGCAGATGGGCTGAAGAACTCCCATTAGTGCTATAGGCAGACATGACAACTCCAAAGACATCAACAGGCCAAATACCCTATTCTTTGGTGTATGGTTGTGAAGCTATCATCCCTGCAGAAGTCCGTGTGCCAACATCAAGATATAGCCTGAACAATGTTTAAGCAAACAGGAGCCTGATGCAAGACAACCTGGTCCTAGAAGAAGAATTAAGAGATGCTGCCAAAATCAGGATGGCATCATATCAACAAGCAGTGGCTAGAACTTACAATAAAAAATGTCAGGATTAGAGTCTTCAAGGAAGGAGACCTTGTCCTACGGAAAGTTTTCCCAAATAAGAAAGAAAAATCAGCAAACAAGCTAGCCCCTACGTGGGAAGGCCCATATTTAATTGACTCAATTGTCGGACAAGGAGCATACAGCCTCCAAACATTATAAGGAGAAATGATCCCAAGATCTTGGAATGTAACTCATTTGAAATTGTCCCATGTATAAATCCTATCCTGGCCTGATTAGGTAAAAATTACATCTTTACTATCAGTGTTTTACCCTGACATGCTACCAGAAAACTTATGTGTCTCACATGTTCTATGTCCAATCCATGTCTACATATGCAACTAACCCAATTTCTCTTATTTAACTTGAATCCTGAATAATTATACATGATAAAATGATTATATGCATAAATATTCAGGATTAAGGGCTACTCTACTGCACATTAGACTTCTTATTTATGTACTTTTTAAAATTTTTACACCCCACTGTGCCTAACGAAGTTGGTAACCATCACCGGATACGATGAATAGCAGGACCAATCAGGCATGAAATAATTGCATGTGCTGATTATTTGCTGCACACATCTACAACCGGTTGGACGCAACGAGATGGTGCAAGGGTGTTTTATCCCAACCATCAGTCTAAATGCCCTCTCGACAGGCCAAGTACCAAGCCCTCATATTAGGCAGGGGACATAAGCCCTCCTGACAGGCCGATTTCCCCACTCCTTCAACCGCTATGGTAAAAGCTATATGTGGTTGAATGGCTTATGTTGGCTTTAATCGCAAGACAGGGACAAAAAACTCAAAAAACAGGTTAACAGATTCAGAAACTTAACAGGTTAACAGGTCTGAAGAAATAAAGCTTACAAGTTTAAGGAAATTTCGGACAAAGGAAAATCAAAAACAGAAGACAATAAGACATCAAGGAATAAATAAAGTGAGCCAAGGAAGGCCACTACCATCATATTTATATAAAGCCTTTACCCCCTGGGGCAAAGGCACCAAAATAATTGTTAAGGCCAGGGATAACCTCCCTGACCAGCCAAACACGGAAAAATAAGAAATTAAAATTGTCATTCCAGGGACATTCCCCCCCCCCCCCTGGATGGGCCAATACCATCAAGAAAAATATAAAATTACTACTCCCCCTTGGAGACAGCATCAGCACTACCATTTTTGGCCTGATCAGCCCCAGCATCCTGTTTCTCATCAGCGTCAACATCTTGCTCCCCTGGAGAATCGACCTCTTTTTCATTACCCATATTATGCAGGTCAGGATACTTAGAAGCAACAAAGGCCATATCAGCTTCAGGGTTCCAATTTACTCTGGCCTCCACAGGCTCCGACATAGCAGCCATTTTCCCCTTGATAAAGAAGTACAAAGAAGCATCATCAAGCTTGAACTCCAAATCATCCCTCTCCAGGGTAAGCTCCTCATTCCTGTCTAGTGCCTCCTACAGAAGCTGCTTACTCGAGATGGCCTCAGTCTTGGTAGCGTCTTTCTCAGCCTGCACCTTTTCCAAGTTAGCAGCCCCTGCAGCCAGATCAGCACGAGCAAAATCCAGTTCAGACTTCAGCTTATCATAATCAGATCTCATAAGATCAATCATGGCCACCAAAGAGGTAGCCTGATAAGCATTGTGGAGACAAGCTGCAGCACCTGAACAGAAATAGAAATAGTATAAATATTATATCATAATAAAGAACCTCAAAAAAATATATATATTACAAAAATTAAAAGCAAATAAAAATACATATGTACCTCTCTCACAGCAGCCAAGGCACCTACCAAAAGGCTGAAGGCGTGATCTACTGAAGCAACCTCCTGAGTAGCAGTCTCAATAGGATCAAGAGTAACAATAAAGTCATATTTGGAAGTGCCATAATCACTAATTTTCACCCTGGCAGCCTCCAAATTATCTACCCTGGCTCGCACCTCCCTGAATGGGGTAGATAAATGAACTTCCTCCACTTTCCTCTTCTGGGCTGCCGAACTTATTTCAGCAGGAGCAACCGGAGCAGGTGAGACCTTGGGAGAAGCAGATAACTCAGTTTAGTCAATAATAGGCCCAGTATCGCCACCTCCCTGAGAACTCTTCTCTTTGACCTTGGCCAACCTGGCAAAAAGGTCAGCCATGCCAAACCTGGCAAGGGGAGTGGATGATCTAGTGGCTATAACACGAGACACTATATTAGCAATAAAGACAGCCTGTCATGAAAAGGCTAAAATAGAAACAAAAATGAAACAAAAATAGAGAACAAAAAGACTTACTGCCTGAAGTAGAAGCACTAACATCCTTTGAAGGCCTGGGCACTCTAGCAGCACCTTCAGTCTTCAGGCAACGAGGAAGATGACCCACCCCACAACAGAGAGGCTAAGTCCTCTCCAATTGAGGAATTGCAAGGAAAGCAGAGATGTTTTCAGTAGGATACTCAATTTCATTAGACCAATCATCAACTACAAACAAGAGAGGTATAAATCATTTAAATTTATTGACTTTCTTTAAAACTAACGAATAAACATGCAGGATAAAGAAATTCAGGATACTCACCACCGACACAGGCATCATATGATATGTAAACACCTACTTCTTACAATAATGGGCAAACTGTAAAGATGTAGGAATGTGATTGACTTCTAAATTTGATTTGTGTCACCAAATGAACTCCTAAATTCATGAAAATTTGCAGTAAATAACTTGGTATCTTTACTAATTTCTGCTGAAATTTGAGGAATTTAGGTGGATCAGAGATATTTTTAATAAATTGCTAAACTTGGACTGGCTGAGGATAGAATAGTTTGACAGTGTGAATGAACTTGTGAAATAAAGGAGACAAATTTGGGATATAATTATCAAACTACCTTCCACAGCAAGCACATGAATCTAACTTACTAATTTAGGATGTTTAACTAAATTAAAACCATAGTTTAACACAGGAATACTTGAGTTAAAACAGACAGCAAAGCCTAAACAATCCACAGCAAGCACAGGAATGTTTATACTTTACTACCAGGTCCTTACTCAACACTCACAGAAAGCACAGAGTGCCAATAAGGCCGACTCTAATCTATGTTCTAAGCACAAGATTAAGAGATTTGAATTGAGAGTAAAACTCAGGTTTTTATTCATAAATTAACTGCTCCCAACAGTCTGATTCAAGGGTCCTTATATAGGCCTTGCTTTTAGGTTAAACATGAAAAGAAAGTTCATCTAAGGGCCAGGATTGTCCCATACATGTGGACAAGAGCCTAAATAATATATTACAACGGGCAAAAGATCATAAATGTAAACTATGATGAAAACAAAATGAAATTGCAGAGGACAGTCAGGTGATAGTGACATCTTTGTTGCCTTTCATGCTTTATTGTGGTTTCTGTTGCTTTTCTGCTCACATGAGGACGAGTGGTCTCCTTTGGCCTTGACTTGGGATCAAGGTGTCATCTTAATTATGGAAATGAAAGCCAAAGAAGCTTTGCACACACCCCTTTCTTGGTTTGTCCAGAAATGGCAATGTTACTTTTTGGAATCTGTCGCTTTCTCCAACTTGTTTTCAATCTGGTTTTTCAATACTTTGCAATGAGAATTAGACCTGGCTCCTTAGGACTTTTTTATGCACACATGAGTTTTCTATCAGCTAGCCATGCTAGCAGCTGATGATTTGCCTTGTACTGATACTTGTGACCCAGCAAAGTGGACTGGTCATTGGCCAAATAGGAGTTATTAATGCTTGTTGTTGCCTGAGTTGCTTGGCCAGGGAATAGTTGATTGCCCTGGGTACCGGCTCCTGCATCAACCCCCCTGGTTGAACATGGCTTGTCCTCAAGCCTGTAATCTCCTCATCTCCTGAATCTTCATAGTATGGACTGAGATAACCCACATTAAAGGTGTCATGCACCCCATAGTCACCTGACTAATAAATCTTGTATGCATTTGGCCCAATCTTTTCAACAACCTCAAACGGACCATTTGATCTTGGTATGAGTTTATTCTTTCTTTTTGTTGGAAATCTTTCCTTCCTTAGATGTATCCATACTAGATGCCCTGGTTCAAATTCTTTCTTCACCTTTGACACCTTAAGATGTTTCTTATACTGCTCATTTGCTCTCTCAATCTGTCTCTTTACTGTCTCATGTAACTTCAGCAATTGCTCAGCTCTTTTCTTAGCATCCATGTTAATTTATTCCCTTGGCACAGAAGATAAATCCAAGGGCATAAGTGGATTAACCCCATAGACTATCTCAAATGGACTGTGTCCAGTAGCAGATGATGGTGCTCTGTTGAATCCAAATTTTGTTGCTGCTAATTTCAGGTCCCAATCCTTCTGAGTTTTGCTAACAAGACACCTTAAAATCCTCCCCAATGTTCTGTTAGTGACTTCAGTTTGGCCATCTGTTTGAGGGTGGTGAGAGGTGCTGAACAAGAACTTGGTTTTAAGCAACTTCCATAGAGTCTTCAAAAAATATCCCATGAATTTTGTATCCCTGTCTGATACAATTATTTTTGGAACCCCATGGAGTCTCACAATTTCCCTTAAGAATATCTCAGCAACACTTGCTGCATCTTCTGTCTTCTTGCAAGCAATAAAGTGAGCCATTTTACTAAACCTGTCCACCACAACCATCACAGAATCCTTCCCTCTTTGTGTCCTTGGCAGGGCCACAATAAATTCCATGTTTATATCCTCTCATGGCTTGCTTGGCACTTGTAAGGGAGCGTATGAACCAGGCTGGAAAGAACTTTTGGATAGCTGGCATTTTGAGCATCTTCTGAGGATAATTTGGACATCACCCATCATTCTTGGCCAATAGAATTAGTCCTGCAATATATCCAAGGTTTTTGGACACCAAAATGCCCTCCTAATCCCCCTGAGTGGACTTCCCTGATTAAGAGATCCCTGTAAGACCCTCTTGGAACACATAACTTGTTGCCCTAGAATAGAAAACCCTCCTGTAACAGATACTTGCTTCCTTGGTTTCTATGCCCTTCATTCTGATTAACCCATTCCTCTGAGAAGTCAGGATCTTCTTTATACATCTCTTTCATAAACTCAAATCCAAGAACCCTGTTGGACATGACTAAAAGCAAGGAGTTCCTTCTGGATAATGCATCTGCTACCACATTTTTCCTGCCTTCCTTGTACTTGTTGGAGAAGGTAAAGGATTGTAAGAATTCTACCCATTTGGCATGTCTGAAATTCAGCTTATGTTGGCGATTGATGTACTTTAACGCCTCATGATCAGAGTGTAGCACAAATGGTTTGGGTTTTAGGTAATGATTCCAATGCATCAAAGCCCTGATGATTGCATAGAACTCTTTATCATATGTGGAATATTTCAGTTTGGCCCCATTTAATTTCTCTCTGAAATATGCCACAGGTTTATGGCTTTGAATCAATACTGCTCTAATTCCCACAACACTAGCATCACATTCCACTTTAAATAACTGGTCAAAATCAAGTAGCTTTAGGATAGGGGTGTCATACATGAGCTGCTTGATTTTTTCAAAGGACTGCTGAGCTTGTTCAGTCCATTGAAACTCCCCTTTTCTCATACACTCAGTGATGGGTACTACAACTATGCTGAAGTTCTTAATAAACCTTCTGTAGAAGGATGCTAACCCATGAAAACTTGTTACTTCAGTGATTGTACTAGGGACTGGCCAAGATTGCATTGCTGCAATTTTCTCTTGGTCAACAGAAATGCCCCTTCGTGATATTGGATACCCTAGAAATGCAACCTCCTTAACCATAAAGGTGCATTTATCTAGCTTGCCATACAGTTTCTGCTCTCTGAGGATCTTAAACACCATTTCAAGATGCTTAAGATGCTCTCCTTTACTGCTGCTATACACCAGTATGTCATCAAATTAGACAACGGCAAATTTACCCACGCATGGCCTCAGCACTTCAGTCATCAATCTCATGAAGGTGCTGGGTGCATTTTGTAAGATTCATTAACCTCTTATTAGACATATCTAATAATTATTTAAATTTAGTTTAGTCATAAACTAACTAGATCTTATGCATGCATAACAAAATGACAAAGTAAAAAGAAATAAATCGACTTACAAACGAGTGCCGCACGGTTATACTAATTGGTCTCCTACCAAATTAGTCTTCGTAAAAATCCGAGTACTCCAAGGATGAACTTAGACCCAATGGTAGGATCTATTCCTCAAGGAATTGTACCAATATAATCACCCTTAAATACATATACTAATTTAGTTACTAGAAATTTAGTATATGTTCCTTTAAAATGACTAATATATTTATGTTACTACTACTAGTAATTAGATCTCAATATTAGTATTTCAATGATGTTTTATTTTCTATCTCAAAACAATTTTTGGAGTATTTTGTTAAGAGATCTAGTAGAAACATTAGGAATGAATTTGTAAATAAGAAAAGCAATTCTTATTTAGTGAAGAGGAGAGAGGCGTCGGGTGCCTTGGGTTACCCAAGGCCAATACATGCTCATTTTTCCTATCAAATGTTCTTCACAAGAAAATGTAGGTTAAGCATGCCTAACCCTAGCATAATTAAGTTGTCTTAAACATTTAAGACAAAAGCACAATTATCCCCCACCCATGGAAAAACCGGTTTCCATATGTAAAATGGGTTTCCATTTTAAGTTTGTGATTTTGTCAATTGTAATTTGTGACATGTGACTAGACATGTGACTATGTAATGCATTTTTAACTTATTAAAAATTATTACATACAAAATAAATCACATACAATAACACAAATAGCAATACATGATTACATATACTTAAAATGGACCATTTAATTATAATTCACAATACCTTGTAATTATAATACATTATTCATTCTATTTATAATTGTTTCAATAAACAATAATAAAGTTTCATTAACAAAACACATTTTTGATTTTAAAGGATTAATTAACTTGTATCATTATACAATTAATTACACTACTACAAATCCAGGTAACCACAACGGCCCTTTAACAACGCTTATTCACGAAAATCACCAAAAGACGTTATAGAATGGATAATATCTTTGCGCGAAAATTTACTAAACTTAATTACAACGGTTATGTGTTGTTAACCGTTGTTATTGGTTTTAACAACGAGTCAAACTTGCAAAACCGTTGTTAATATAAAAACTAATAACAACAGTTTACTCTGTAATACATTATAACCATTGTTAATAATTTGGCGCAAAATTAGTGAAAAGTAATTACAACGGTTATATTAGTACCCGTTGTTATTAGGTTTTAACAACGGTTGTAGATGCAATAACCGTTGTTATTGAAGTTAGTTCTAAAGAACAACAGATCGCTTTATTCTGTTATATGCTACAAAACACAAACACAAGCTAATTAATACTGCTACACAAATATCATCCTCCATTCCTCCCTGATCGTCTCTCTCTGTCTTCATCTCCGTCACTGTTGTCACCGGCTTCTCTCCCTCATCGTGTTTATCAATCAGGTATATATGTTTCTTAGCTTATTATCTATTTCTTATTAAGATTTTCAAGCTATATATAGATATAGGATTGTTCAATTTCCTGGCCTATGAATGTCGATTATTTTTGAATTTGTGAATTTCTTGGGTTATTATCTAATTTGTTGATAATTTAGCTTAATTGATTTCCTGAATTTCGTTTATTTGTTTGCCTATTATTGTATTTTCTGAATTAGTTGCCTATATATTACGAATGTAGAAAAATGACTCGAACATGGATGATTACTGCAAATATGAGTGACCCCAACTATAAGGATGGTTTAGCTGAATTTTATGAATTCATTGCGAACAATTTAAAAGGTTCTTCTAGTATTCCATGTCCTTGGGAAAGATGTGGTAATATTAGGTATATGGTTTTTCCGGACGTTAAAATACACCTAGAAAAGTGGAGATTTAGTCGATCCTATACACGTTGGATTTTTTATGGGGAACCATTAGAGGACGAGAATAGCGTTGAACAAGATGATGTTGAGGTATACGAAAGGCTAACTATGATCCCGAGTTTGCCGAGTTTTTTGAGTTGGAAGAGTTGGAAGCAGACCAGTTGAATGTTGGGTCTATAGATAATGAAGAGAATATTGATGAGTCGAATGCTTTTGAAGATGTAGGTGATGACACTATTAATTGGGATGACCTTAACAACATGTATGAGAAGTTGTGTGAGTCTGAAGCACCTGTGTATCCTGGTTGTAAGTTCACAAAAATGTCGGCTGTGGTGAAGTTGTATAATATCAAGGGGGCAAATGGGGTGAGTGACACGTGTTTCACTAGTTTTTTAGCCTTGATAAAAGAGTTGCTTCCAGATGGTAATGTTCTACCTGTTAAGACATATGAGGCTAAAAAACTAATAAAATGAGTGGGTATGAAATATGAGAAAATACATGTATGTCCAAATGATTGCATATTGTATCGGAAATTATATCAAAACTTAACCAATTGCCCTAAATGTTTGGAGTGGCGTTATAAAGATAAGGAAGGGATCCCGACTAAGGTGTTGTGGTATTTTCCAGTGATACCAAGATTCATAAGGATTTATGCGAATCCCGATGATTCAAAAATGTTAACTTGGCATGAAACTAGAAGAATAAATGATGGAAAGCCAAGACACCCGGCAGATGGTATGCAATGGAAATCGTTCGACGCTAAGTATCCCGAGTTCGGAAATGAACCTAGGAACTTACGTCTAGCGTTGTCCACTGATGGAATGAACCCACACGGAAACATGAGTAGCCAACATAGTACTTGGCCAGTAGTGTTGGCTATTTATAACTTACCTCTATATGTGTGCATGAAAAGAAAGTATTTGATGTTGTCATTGTTAATTTCCGGCCCTAAACAACCTGGAAATGATATAGATGTCTATTTGGAACCTCTTCTAGATGCTTTGCGAATGTTGTGGGATAGTGGAATAGAAGTATTTGATGCATATAAGAACGAAACTTTCAATTTGAGAGCGATGTTATTGTATACAATATCTGACTATCCGGCTTATGGCGACCTTTCTGGGCACACAGTTCACGGGAAAGAGGCTTGTCCATTGTGTGGGGAGGATATCAAGTCTGAATACTTGAAGTCTTCTTATAAGTATGTGTATATGGGAAATAGGAGGTTCTTGTATCATGACCATTGTTATCGCAAGATGCAGAAAGCATTCAATGGAAGACAAGAACTTCGTCAACCTCCTAGAATTTTGAGTGGGCATGAAGTTTATCAGAAATTAAAGCATATTGAGATAGATTATGGGAAGAAGAGCGGCTCTAAATTGTCTACTCGTGGGTATAAGAAAAGATCCATATTTTTTGATAAACTTCCATATTGGCCTGACCTGGAGGTCAGGCATTGCCTCGATTTCATGCACATTAAGAAAAATGACTGATAATATTATCAATACCCTTCTGAATAACGCCGCAGCTAGGGAAGATATGAAAATGATGGGTATTAGGCTAGAGTTGGCACCACAGAAGAGTGGTAATCGTACATTTTTACCGCCAGCAGCTTATACCCTTTCACGGAATGAGAAAAATGAGTTATGTGCATGCTTGAATGGAATTAAAGTGCCACATGGTTATTCATCGAACATCAAAAGCCTAGTGTCGATGCAAGACCTAAAATTCACCGGGTTAAAGTCACATGATTGTCACACTTTGATGCAACAATTACTACCTGTGGCTATTCGTTCCATTTTACCTAAAAAGGTAAGATATGCTATAACTAGATTCCGTCTCTTCTTCCAGTCCATATGCGAGAAAGTCATCGATCCCGATGACGCGGATTCATTGCAGGACCTCGTTGTAACCTCTCTTTGTCAGTTGGAAATGTATTTTCCACCCTCTTTCTTCACTATCATGATTCATCTGACCATTCACTTGGTTAGGGAGATTTTGTACCTTGGGCCCGTATACTTGAGATACCAGTATCCTTTCGAAAGATTGATGAAAGTCTACAAGGACTATACATCTAATCGATATCGTCCGGAAGGTTGTATTGTTGAACGCGCTATTTTAGACGAAGCTCTTTCATATTGTTACGCTCATCTCTTCCCTGAGGAGTGGATGTTCCTAAGAATCATCATAGTGACTGGATGACCGGAAAAGGTATTAGGGGCCGGGTTGAAAAAATTGTGACCCGTGAAATGTTGCATTTAGCACATACGTATGTGCTAAACAACGAAGATGAGGTGCAACCTTATACTCAACAACACAAAGATGAGCTCAAATACGATCACCCAAACAGGACCGAGATGGGGATTGCAAACGAGCATACGAAGACGTTTGGAGAGTGGTTTAGGAATATTGTCTTAAGAGTATACGAATCAAACTAGTGATGACATCTCTCCTAGGTTACTACATCTTGGTTTAGGTCCAAATGCCAGGGTCACCTTTTACAGCAGTTTTGCCATTAATGGATATACTTTTTACACCCGCGAGCAAGATGAGTTGAGCACAATGCAAAATAGTGGTGTGAGTTCTGAATTTGAGGCAATGCACTTTGCCACTTCAAAAGATAAAAAGCCTATTTGGGGAAAATGCCTTTATTATGGTGTTATTCAAGAAATATTGGTATTAGATTACATTGATTTCACAATACCTTTGTTTCGATGTAACTGGGTTAATAACAACATCCATTGTGTCCGAAAGGATAAGATAGGATTTACGTTGGTCAATCTGGGTATGGTTGACAACAATAAGGATGATCCTTTCATAATGGCATCCCAAGCTAAACAAGAGTTCTATGTCACCGATCATATGGATAAGAAGTGGTCTGTTGTACTGTCTATAAGGAGTAGGAGTAGTCCATCCGATAATGGTGATGATTATCAGGATGTCGTTCTTGAGGGAATGGATCACTCTACCACTGTATCTTATTTCGACGATGTTGACACTGATCATGAGGACACTGAAAGCATCTATATGCGTGATGACCATGGTGAAGGTATTTGGGTTAACGAAGAAACTATGACATCCAAGAAACGTCTCCGATCCTGAGATGGTCTATAATGTAAGTTATTAGCTTTTATTTTTATTTTTATTTCTTAAATATATATATCTTCCTTTTAATTCTTTTCCTTTTTTATTTTTTTTTAAATATCTCCACTTAACAGATTTGTATTTAGGAACTGCATATTTAATACAAACGTAAAGCACTGATACTCTCGACGCTACTTATACAACAGTACTGGAAATCTTACATGACCACAGGGTTACACATTACCTTTATTTAAGTTGCCTTTTCATACAGGCCCACGACACTGCTTATGATAGGCGGATACAGACACACACAGTTTGACACTCAACAAATAACACACGACGTTGCTTGGAAGTTTCAGCCACAGACACGGACACATTTTGTAGGGGTTTTAGGGGTACATTGCTTGGAAAACAGCCACAACCTAGTTGTAGGCATCGACGCTTTATGACCTGGCTGACTGCTGCCCATCAAAGATGGTCGCATACGGCACTTGGACATAGTCCACGGTATTCTTCAGAAGCTCGGCATCCTCGTCTCTGGCTACCCAGAGGTATGGTTCAAGTGTTGATCTATTCGGAGCATTCATGTCGTTCCTGCCATGGCCTCTGAGTTGAAACATCATGTCAAGCTTAAATGCTAATTCTGCATGTGCAGGTGATGTTCCAAACTGAATGAGTAGACTCCCTTTGAATCCCCATGGCCCCGATTGTGGCTTAATTTTGCTGACCGAGTAACCCAGCTCAATAAGCTTATTCCTCAAAGGATTAAAGCTTTTGGCAACAAATTTTCCATTGTCTATATCTATGTAGCCTAGGGCATTCATCAGGACACAGTGATATGGACGACTAACATTTTGAGTCATTTTCAGACCAGTAATTTGATGCTTTATTTGTGAGTTGTGCGGAGCTAATGGATACTGAGCTAATGGGATGCCGAGTTTCTAAATTTATAGCAAGTTTTAGATGTGTTGTTGGAGTGTATGTATGTTGTCTTTAGCTTTTGGTAGCTTTAAAAAGCCAATAGAAGCAATGGTCATTGTTAAAGATTCCCAAATTTGCATGGCATGGTAAATCCTGTAGATATGCAGTATATGCATGCTGGTGGTGTTGTCTTATTTTCTTGATCTTATTATTAGATGTGGATGCTGTTGTTGAATTTGCTTATTAATGTTGCAGTATATAGTGCTTTCAACATTAAATTTGTTATCTTTCTTTGTATTATTCTGAGTTTGACCGTAATGCAATTACAGTAATTTTTTTTAAAAAAAAGTGTTAAACAATAACAACGGTTATATTGACATTACCCGTTGTAATTACTTTCAACAACGGTTATATTGACATTACCCGTTGTTATTACTTTCAACAACGGTTATATTGAGATTACCCGTTGTTATGACTTTCAACAACGGCTGTAGTAGTTATACCCGTTGTCATTGCTTTTTTTAGACATATTTCATTTTGGCGTAAATTGGGTGAAAATATATTACAACGGGGCATCTCGTTACAGGTTGGAGTCATGAAATATTATGGGACAACTGCCCCGAAAAAGAAGAAAAGGAAGGCTAAGGCTGAGAAGGCTGACATGGTACCATTTATTCTATTATTTTCATTTAAGTTCACATGTTATTGTTTTAAACAAATTGCTGAAACACTACATTCTTGGCACGCAGGTTCATTTATTGGCATCCGTGATACTAAAGATGAATTCTGGAGGCAAGCCTTCCGAAGAAGAATTGAAGATGATGGAGGATGTCATTAAAGGGAGTAAGGTACAAAAGATTGGTCAAGAGGCCGAGAACACTACTACCTTCGCAATACATGAGAAGGAAGTATCGGTCAACGAGATTCAGAAAGATCAGGTACCTACTGCTTCTGAAGCTGTAACAACTAAAGCCGATAAGGTAAATATATGAATTCCTTATTTTTCTTTTCTTTCTTTTTTTGGGTAAGATCAGGGGTGTGTTCCCTGCCAGCTCTAATGCTATAACTTCTGACGTCGTGCCATTGGTTAATTTTATTAGGTAAATGAGTCTGAAAAGGAGACGCAACTTGAGTTATCCGCCACAGCAGACAATAATCAGAGGATGCAACTTGAGAAGACGGTTGATGGAAAACAGCAGCATACATCCCCATCAAATCAGTTCACAGTTTTCGGCAAGGTATGCATGAAGTCTTTAATTAGTGAAATTTATATGAATTCTATTAAATTTTAGGATATAGTATATAATGTATGTGTATTCTTCCGGCCGTAAACAGGAAGGTAGTTATTCTTGCTGACCCTAAATCCGCGAAACCTGTGCGTGTTGGCCGGGGTCTCGTAGACTTTCCCACCAAATCAGCGGAAACTTTATTGGTACATGGCGAAAAACTTTTGCCGAATCATAGAAAAGTGGAGATAACTCAAGTCTTAGAAGGCCATGAAAAATTTCAACTGCCCGTCCCAGTCCGTGACGACATTACCATTCTTGAAGATGCAGTTGGAAGTTTCATCCAATAGCCTGAATCTCACATCTTCCTGGCTCGTTCGTCTCCGCCTCAACCGAAAGCAGTTGGGGTTAGAAAAAATACCTTTATATGTTAAATTTTTATATGTTAAATGTTTTTATATGTTAAATTTATAAGTTATTTTTTTTTGTAGGGAACTAAAAACACGGATAAGCCGGATAAGCCTAAGTCCCCAAACATGCCAATTACCTCGTCGAAATAACAACTTTATGAGGTGTTTAATTAACTTCTCCATTTTTTTTAAAAACTTCCCTTTATTTATATTTTTTCTGTATTTCTAAAAAGCATGGAAATTTTGTGTAGGGGACAAAAAAGACGGATAAGCCTAAGTCCCCAGACATACCTACTACTGCCTCATCATTGAAAGAGCAGGTTGATGAGGTATTTAGTTAAGTACTCTTTTATTTTTATTACTCCAACTAGGATATGTTACCTTTGAATTTTTTATTATTTTATTTATCTACATGTATAGGCTGGTGGTAGTAGCACAAAAAGAGAAAAGCATTATTTCCCCGCACTGAAAGATGTTAGGAGTATAAACTCCACTAATTTTTCTGGGAGCGAATTCATGCTAAAAGTAAGAACGCTAACGATGATGAAATTGTATTTGGAGGCTAGCCGTCGCATAGAAAACGAGAAATTGATAATTATTTCGCACGATGAGGATATTTTAGGTATTGAACGTGAAGCAATTTTGTCATGGGAGCTGCAAGCCATTTGGGCTGGCCTTGACGAGATTGATGTCCAATACCTATTTGTTTGGATGAAGTAAGTTTCTTAATAAATCATTTCATATTCTAATATTCTGACTAGATAGTCTTTTAAATACCGGAATTAATACCGTAATAATGTAGGTTCTTGAAATTGAGAGTGATCCCCGAGAACAAGATTCCATGTGATCAATACGGATTCCTGTGCCCCTATATTTTATCTATGCATATTGTGTTGATTCCGTACGAAGATCGGGTAGATTATATTTCTCGGGAATTGGCGATAAACAAAAACCTCATATTTGCCCTTTATAATGAAATCGGGTAATAAACAAATTAATATTACGATTCCACCTACAATTGCATTTTCATAACTAATATATGTACTTTGTTAATAATGATGATGTCTCTTGATGTAGGAGTTATTGGGTGCTAGCAGTCATCATGCCGACCAAGAAGAAAGTTTTTCGGTTGGACTCTTTGCATAGAGAACCAAACGAGACCTTTAAGGGCTTGATTATTAAGTAAGTTTATATTACTGATTTATTTATAATAACATTAACTTTCAATTTTTGTTTATAGCAAAAAGCTCATTTTTGCCCCAAAAATATGAGTTTCTGCCTCATTTGTTTTTTATAAAAAAGGGCCTTTGAGAAGAAAAGAGCTAACGAGGATCAACCCACGAAAGATTCTGATGATGGCCCTACTTTTATTACGATAACAGGGGTACGTGCTCAAATACAATACCTTAAGTGCAAAATCTGTCTTTAATAATAATACGTGCGCAAATACAATACCTAAAGTGCAAGATTCTGTTGTGGGCCTTCTCGTCTCTTCGTTTTTTTATGAAATAATAGGTCCCTCTCCAGCCGGATAGCATAGAATGTGGATACTACGTTTGTCGGTTCATGCTGGAGATTATTATGCGAAGATATATCCTTATTCCAGAAAAGGTTAGTAATTTAATAATGTGTTTATTACTTTTTTTAAATTAGAGCTGATGTTGTCTTGTTTGCTGCGATACCATGATGTTGTTATGCTGAATGATGTATGTTGTTACAATAATATCTTGTCTTTGTTTTTTCCGCAGTATGTAATCAACACGCCACAAGTAACTCAGTACAAAGGGCACTAAATAGACGAGGTAAGGGACATGTTAGGCAAATACGTCTTAGAACATTGCAATGAAGTTCACTTTAATGGGGTTCAATAATGTCTCAACAACCCATATGGATGTGACAAAGTAATGTTTAAAATTTAAAAGACAAATGCGATTATCATATATGAGAAATTAAAATAACATTTTATTTTATATCAAATAATCTAGTACAAATTTGGCATATATTTAAGGCCCATGGAAACAACGTGTCCATCGTGTTCAGCCTGCGATAAAGGCTTGGTAAGAGGATCAGCTAAGTTATCATCTGTCCCAACCTTACAAATCGCAATTTCCTTTCTTTCAATAAAATCTCTAATAATATGAAATTTTTTGAGTGCGTGTCTAGATCTATTACTAGACTTGGGCTCTCTAGCTTGGAAGATTGTCCCATTGTTGTCACAATAGAGAGTAATGGGATCCTTAGCGGTAAGAACTACCTTTAGCCCCTCCATGAATTACCTAATCTGCACAGCTTCCTTGGCAGCTTCTTATGCTGCAACGTACTCAGCCTTCGTTGTAGAATCCGTAATCACAGCTTCCTTGAAGCTTCTCCAGCTTACAGCACCACCATTGAGCATGAAAACATACCCACCTTGGGATTTCATGTCATCTCTATCTGTTTGAAAGCTCGAGTCTGTGTAACCCTTAACACATAGCTCGGAGTCTCCTCCAAACGCTAAGATATAATCCTTAGTCCTTCGTAAGTACTTAAGGATGTTCTTAACAGCTATCTAGTGACTTTCACCTGGATTATCTTGATATCTTCTTGTCATGCTGAAAGCATACGAGACATCTGGACTAGTGCATATCATGGCATATATGATTGACCCAACAGCGGAAGCATAGGGAATCAACTTCATGCGTTCAACATCTTCGAGTTCGGTGGGTGATTGAGACTTGCTCAAAATTATCCCACTACCCATAGGAATTAAGCCTCTCTTCGACTGGTTCATGTTGAAGCGTTGAAGAACCTTGTCAATATAAGATTCTTGACTTAATGCCAATATCCTTTTGGGTCTATCTCTATAGATCCGGATACCTAATATGCATTGTGCTTATCTTAAATCCTTCATTTGGAAATGATTTCCCAGCCAGTCTTTGACGGAGGACAACATAGGAATGTCATTTCCAACAAGCAGTATGTCATCCACATACAATATTAGGAACACAACATTGCTCCCACTGAACTTCATGTATAAACATGGTTCCTCAACACTTCGAGTAAAACCATTTTCTTTTATAACATGATTAAATCGATGGTTCCAACTTCTTGATGCTTGCCTAAGACCATAAATGGATCTCTTAAGCTTGCAAACTTTATTAGGATTTTCAGGATCTAAAAAACCTTCAGGTTGCATCATATACACCTCCTCTTCCAAATACCCATTTAGAAAGGCGGTCTTGACATATATTTGCCAAATTTCATAGTCATGAAATGCAGCGATCGCTAACAGAATCAAAATGGATCTAAGCATGGCTACGGGGGCAAAGGTTTCGTCATAGTGAAGACTATGAATTTGGGTAAAACCTTTTGCCACTATCCTTGCCTTGTAGACATCATCATGTCCTTCTATGCCATTCTTTACTTTAAAGATCCATTTGCATTGAAGAGATCTTACTCCTCTAGGAAAATCCACCAAGTTCCAAACTTGATTTTCATGCATAGAAATCATTTCGGATTTCATGGCTTCAAGCCATAAAGCTGAATTGGGACTAGAGATTGCATCTGTGTAGGTGGCGGGCTCGTCATTTTCTAAAAGTAACACATTAACACTCTCATCCTCTTGGATAAGTCCAACATATCTTTCAGGATGTCGAGAGATTCGACCCGACCTCCTTGGTTGAGGGACAATAACAGAATTAGACGACGAAGGAACGTCTTTTTGCATCTCTACTTCGGTTTGTGGCTCTTGAACTTCATCAAGTTCAAAATTTCTCCCACACTGTATTTTAGAAATAAACTCACTTTCTAGGAAGACAGCCTTACTAGACACAAACACTTTGTTTTCATGAGGTTTGTAGAAGTAATAGCCTCGGGAGGTATTGGGGTAACCTACAAAGATGCACTTTTCGGATCGTGAGGCTAGCTTGTTGTCTGTCTTTACCTTGACGTAAGCATCACATCCCAAAATCTTCATATAGGATATATTAGGAACCCTTCCTTTCTATATCTCATATGGAGTCTTTTCGGTTGGTTTTTTCGGACTATTCTTCAATGATTTGATTACGGTTTGGATTACGAATCCCCAAAATGAGTCGGGTAACTCGGTTTGACTTTTCATAGATCGAACCATATCTAGTAGGGTTCGATTTCTCCTCTCGGCAACACCATTAAGTTGTGGTGTACCGGGTGGAGTGAGTTGTGACACAATGCCACAACCTTTCAAGTGTGAATCAAATTCATTACTAAGATACTCTCCACCACGATCGGATCGTAGTGCCTTTATCTTCTTGTTCAATTGGTTTTCTACTTCATTTTGAAATTCTTTAAATTTCTCAAAGGCCTCACTCTTGTATTTCATTAAGTAGATATACCCATATCTACTTAAATCATCGGTGAAGGTAATGAAGTAGTCATAATTACCCCTAGCGGTGATAGTCATTGGTCCACATACATCGGTATGTATAAGGCCTAATAATTCACAAGCTCGTGTCCCTTTACCACTAAAAAGATTACTAGTCATTTTCCTAGGAGGCAAGATTCGCATATACCATATGATTGAAAATCAAATGGTTTAATAACATTAGTTAAAACTAATCTTTTTATGTGATTCTCGTTAATATGACCTAATCGACAATGCCAAATGTACGATTCATTTGGATCACTTGATTTGAGTCTCTTGTATTGTATGTTATAGATGTCTTTACACTGATTTGAATTTTCTAGAACATAAATTCCATTTATAGAAGAGCCTCGGCCTATGACCAAGTCATTTCTAGTTATACAACAATTGTTTTTAATGGCAAAATTAAAGCCCTCTATGTCTAACATAGCAATTGAAATAATGTTCTTAGAAAGAGAAGGTACATAAAAACAATTATGCAAATACAATTCAAGTCCATTTGCCAAAACAAGTACATAAGTTCCCTTGGATGTGACCGCTACTCTAGCTCCATTCCCAAGTCAGAGATCAACATTTCCCTTGCTCAGCTTTTCCACGTTTCTTAGCCCCTGTAAATGATTACAAAGGTGAGAACCACAACCGGTATCTAACAACCACGTTATGGTGGAAGTAAAATTTACATCAATAACATAAATTTCAGAAGGAATTTTACCGAGTGGAATAACAAGTCCATCCCTAATATTTCCCAAATATATGGGGCAATTCCTCATCCAATGTCCCATGCCATGACAATAATGGCATTCATCATCAACTTGGGCTCCTTTGATAGTCCCACTAGCCATTTTGTTCCCATTGTTGAACTTTCTACCTTTCTTCCCCTTCCTTTTGAACCATTTCCCTTTAGTTGCAAGAGCTTGCTTGCTAGGACTCCCACTAGTTTCGGCATTCCTTTCTTCTAAAGATAAGGATACCATAGATTTAGTGAGTCCGAGACACATTAACTAAAGATCTAGTCATAGTAGGAGGTATGGAGGAAGTAATGAAATTAAGGTTTTCGTCGGAACCGATCCCAAAATGAAGCTCTCTAGTAGTATCGAGAATGTTGTTGGAGCAAATATCGTCAAATAAGTTATGACAAGACTCAATGGTAATAGGTGTTGTCGGATTGATAGGATCCATTGATAAACTATGAAATGGAAGTAAAGGAAATATTAACATTTGTCATTTTAATCATACTTGTAAACACTTTAAACAAGTTTTAAGCATTTATATAGTGACCTCTACCCAACTATTATAAATGATCCCGAGATCCAAATTCATATCAATTCGGGCACGGTGAGCCGATTCATCCCTAATCAATATAACTCGGTGGATTAACTCTTTAATCGATTCTACTTATAGAACTCTCGGTCGATAAAATTAATTTAATATTTATCTTTAGCCCGAAACACAAGCGGCTACAGTCGCGAATACTTCCGTTGAGCTCAATCCAAATTTCGATGTAATAACAATTTACTACCCACTTACCCAACGTAACAAGTTTAGTACCTCGGTGAGCCGAGCCTACTTCCTTATGAAATTGAGATTCATGGTCTTACTATTTGGTAAGGCTAATTCTCAATTATTATTTAGTGAGAGGTCTTGTCAATTTATTATCTATCACATTTTAAGTGAACTAAAGCGGTGACTACGATAATTATAATTGACACGGTCGATGACTCGATAAAATATGATATGCATGTGAAGTTATGGCGATTTGGTTATGCATGCAAACATATAAAACAAATGCAAAGCAAAGCAATAAAATCCAAGTATGGCCTTCCTAAAATAGTAAATCTAATAAACTATTTACAAATTCGGAAACCAACTCCTTTGGTCCCTTGAACTTCATTTGGCACGCACTTCAAGGTAACACCGTCTTGGTCGGAACGCCTTTTCGAATAGCACCGTCTTCAAGGATCTCCGAGATAAATAAATTACATAGCTTTTCTACTTTATAATTATAAAAACAAAATAAAAATAAAAATGATACGAGATCACATTAATTACAACCGAATAGATATCCCCATTCATTTCCGGAAATATCAATTAAAAACTAAGGTCATACTAAGTACAAACTACATAATTCAAAATTATATAAAATAAAACATGACATTCATAAAAATGCAGCATTAATATAAGTATGAAACATGCAATGTGATGTGCCAAATCGCCCTATTTATGCTAATATCGTATATTCGGTCCGGTTTTATGGATAATTGTGACTATTAACTTATTAAAATCATACAATATTACATAAATCAAATCTATGTCCAAGTTAATTACCCCAACCTATTTAGGACTCAATAATTTAGTCTTCACTAAATATCTGACAATAATTCAACTTGATATTTTATTATTGCTCTTTAAACACTTTTATTCATAATAATAAAGAAATAATTCCCAATAAGTCATAAAAATTCGAAAATTTCATAATCATAATTTTGTATATTCTGGAAAATTTCCAACATTCTAAAAATTTAATAAAAATTTGCCATTAGAATATATTCAACTTATTTCACAAATAAATCGCATAATACCTTACTTTAACCCTTTAATTCCAAATTAAACTTAAAATTATGTAAAAAAATCAAAATTTAAATTTTGAATATTCTATATAAATTTCTAGAACCTGGAAATGACAAATTTTGAAGCCCAAAAAATGAATCTACAATTATGACTATTTAAAGTTGCTATTTATCAATTTTACAATATAAAAACCAATAAACATCGAAATCAAACGAAATTTGACATGCAACTTTAGATCTGATGTTCATATCATATATACAACTTTGGGAAAAAATTTCGTGCCATAAAATTTATTTTAGGTATTGTTTCTAAAATAGTCACTATTTAAATGATTTTTACATCTAAAAATCATAAATCATGCAAAATAAAACCATTTTACCTCAAAATTTACATACAGTGTGTAACTATTGCATGTGACAACATAATAAAATTTCATGGATAGAAACGAAGTCTAACTAATTTTAATAAAAATACCTCCATTTAATCCATTTTTATCATGTAAAAATCATAAAACATGCAATATAAAACACTTTTATACGAAATCTTACATACAATAAGTAAAATATGTATGTGAGGTCGTGTTAAAATTTCAAGGTCAGAATCATAGTCTAACATATTTTAGAATATAAAAGTCATTTTACCAAATAAAATTTAATAAAAATACTAAAAATAAATTAAAGAGCAATATTAATACCATAAATCATGAAAATGACCTAATATCAATTTAGGACCAGAATGTTAATCATGCAAAAATTTCGTGGTATTTATCCTCATAATTCACAAATTTCTAGTTTTATATGTTAACATTTTAACTCGGAAAAACAATAAACGATTATGCATGCAACAACCATTACTCTGATACCAATTGTAAGATTCATTAACCTCTTATTAGACATATCTAAAAACTATTTAAATTTAGTTTAGTCATAAACTAACTAGATCTTATGCATGCATAACAAAATGACAAAGTAAGAAGAAATCAATCGACTTACAAACGAGTGCCGCGCGGTTATACTAATTGGTCTCCTACCAAATTAGTCTTCGTAAAAATCCGAGTGCTCCAAGGATGAACTTAGACCCAATGGTGGGATCTACTCCTCAAGGAATTGTACCAAGATAATCACCCTTAATACATATACTAATTTAGTTACTAGAAATTTAGTATATGTTCCTTTAAAATGACTAATATAATTATATTACTACTACTAGTAATTAGATCTCAATATTAGTATTTCAATGATGTTTTATTTTCTATCTCAAAATAATTTTTGGAGTATTTTGTTAAGAGATCTAGTAGAAACATTAGGAATGAATTTGTAAATAAGAAAAGCAATTCTTATTTAGTGAAGCGGAGAGAGGGGCCGGGTGCCTTGGGTTACCCAAGGCCAATACATGCTCATTTTTCCTATTAAATATTCTTCACAAGAAAATGTAGGTTAAGTATGCCTAACCCTAGCATAATTAAGTTGTCTTACACATTTAAGACAAAAGCACAATTGTCCCCCACCCATGGAAAAACCGGTTTCCATATGTAAAATGGGATTCCATTTTTAGTTTGTGATTTTGTCAATTGTAATTTGTGACATGTTACTAGACATGTGACTATGTAATGCATTTTTAACTTATTAAAAATTATTTCATACAAAATAAATCACATACAATAACACAAATAGCAATACATGATTACATATACTTAAAATGGACCATTTAATTATAATTCACAATACCTTGTAATTATAATACATTATTCATTCTATTTATAATTGTTTCAATAAACAATAATAAAGTTTCAGTAATAAAACACATTTTCGATTTTAAAGGATTAATTAACTTGTATCATTATACAATTAATTAATTGATCAATTAAGAGTGTTACCCTAGATGTATAACCTTAAGCGATCAACTGATCACCACCGTCATACGACAGTAATGTCAAACTCTAGTCAGTCAACCATTACTGATTAATGTGGATCAGTTGACAATAAAATATTACAGACCCTTATGCATTCTTATTATGAGATTTAAACATGTGATCGCATTATTGTCGAGGACACATCCTCCAATACTATTTGACAGTCCAAATGGCATTACAAGCCACTCATATAGACCATGCTTTGTTTTGAAAGCAGTCTTCCATTCATTCCCTTCCCTAATCCTCACTTGATGGTAACCTTGTCTCAAATCAATTTTAGAAAATATGCTGGCACCACTTATTTCATCAAGCATATCATGTAATCTTGGGATTGGGAACCTATACTTGACTGTAATATTGTTTATGGCTCTGCTATCTTTGCACATTCTCCAGGTGCCATCTTTCTTGGGTACAAGAAGTGCAGGGACTGCACATGGACTAAGAGATTCGCTCACAAATCTCTTTGCCATCAGTTTCTCAATCTGATGTTGTAATTCTTTTATGGTATTTGGATCACATCTGTATGCTGGCTTGTTTGGGAGCACTGATCCAGGAACAAGATCAATGTGGTGCTCAATGCCTCTCAATGGAGGTAACCCACTAGGCAGCTCATCTAGAAATACTTCTTGAAACTTTTGAATCAAAGGAGCAACATCAGTCGGCACAACAGTGCTCTCCCCTTTGTTCACCTCTTTTGATAGCAGCGTCAGAATTAACTGTTCTTGCCTGATCTCCTTAATCATGGCTGCTTCAGCTAAGAACAACACACCATTCACTCCTTCTAGCATGTTAGGATTGCCATAGTCCCTCTGGTTTGGTAGCAACGGGGTCAATATGACCTTCTCGCCTTGATGCCTGAATACATACACATTATCCTTTCCCTGGTGTGGTATTTCTGTCATATTCCCAAGGCCTTCCAAGTAACAAATGGCATGCATCCATGGGTACTACATCACATAGCACTTCATCCTTGTACATTTTTCCAATGGAGAAGGAAATAATACACTGCTTGTCAACTCTCACCCCTGAATCTTTATTCAACCATCTTAACTTGTAAGGGTTTGGGTGTTCCTGTGTTAGTAAGCCTAGCTTGCTAATCATAGTAGTGGAGGCAACATTAGTGCAGCTACCCCCATCAATAATCAGGTTACAAACTCTTCCCTGGACAGTACATCTGCTCCTGAATATCACAGATCTCTGATTAGCTTCTAAGGGAGCTTGCTGAGAGTGCATGACCCTTCAAAGGAACAAGATGTGCCCTGTATCAAGATGAGCAACATTTGGTCTTGGCTAGACTCTTTCTCAGGCTCCACCTCCTCTAATACAAGAGCCTCATCCTCCTCATACTCCACCAAACCTTCCCTTTCCCATTCTGCAACTTCCATTGCAATAAGTGCTCTAGTAGAAGGACAATCCTTCCTGAAATGGCCAAATCCTTGGCATTGGAAGCACTTAATCTTATCTCTGGACATGGGTGGGTTGATTTTGGGGTTCATGGGTGCCTTTCCTTTATCCACAGTGGGTTGGGTGGTCGTTTTGGGTGGTTCATTGATTTTAACACCAGAATAAGGTCTGAAAACAGTCTTTTGTTTAACTACAACTGGTTTGGTCTTCCCCATTTTCTCCACTCTTAGTGACAGGTTAACCACATCATCATAAGACCATAAGGGTTGTATCCTAACCTCTGCAGCAATACTCTTATCAAGACCCTCTAAGAACCTAGCAATTCTTTGTTCAGGTTTTTCATTAATTTCACATTGAAGTGTTAATTGCTCAAATTCCCTTAAATTGGCCTCAACAGTTTTCTCATTTTGTTTGAGGTTGGACAGTTTGATGAACAAATCTTGAGTATAGTCTTTGGTAACAAACTTAGCCAACATTTTCTTTTTAAGCTTGGACCAAGACCTAAGAGGATCCTTACCCTCCCTTAACCTTTGATGCTTAAGATTATCATACCACAGTCAAGCATAACCTTTTAATTTCAAGACTGTAACTTTACAAGCCTTAGCATCATTATAATTCTTATACTCAAAGATTTTCTCAACATCTCTAATCCATTCTAGTAGGTCATCAGGGTTTAAACTACCAGAAAATTCGGGATTTCTACCTTTAGATGCCTGTCTGTTTGCTCAAGATGTCCCTCTTGTGTTCTGTTGCTTTCATCAGAGTCTGGCCTATACTCCTCCTCTTGTTGTTGGTATCTTCTTCCTGCTCCTATGGCAAAGCCTCTCCCTCTACCCCATCCTCTGGCAGGTAGCCTCCTGGGATCTGGGTTTGGGATCCACTCTATGATAGCATGCATAGCATTCATCAGTGTACCCACATTCCTGGACAGATCTCCAATTGTGGCTTCAATGCCAGCAAGCCTCTCTTCACTCATGCTTATTTTTTGTGTTTTTAATGTAGGTAGGTTGATGAACTCACTATTCTCTCAATTCCCACGACAAACACAAGATGGAATTGTGTTTAGCATGGCTCTGATATACCAAATTTGATGTGTAAACACCTACTTCTTACAATAATGGACAAACTGTAAAGATGCAGGAATGTGATTGACTTCTAAATTTGATTTGTGTCACCAAATGGACTCCTAAATTCATGAAAATTTGCAGTCAATAACTATAGTATCTTAACTAATTTCTGCTGAAATTTGAGGAATTTAGGTGGATCAGAGATATTTTTAATAAATTGCTAAACTTGGACTGACTGAGGATAGAACAGTTGGACAGTGTGAATGAAATTGTGAAATAAAGGAGACAAATTTGGGATATAAATATTAAACTACCTTCCACAGCAAGTACATGAAGCTAACTTAATAATTTAGGATGTTTAACTCAACTAAAACCACAGTTTAACACAGGAATACTCGAGTTGAAACAGACAGCAAAGCCTAAACAATCCACAGCAAGCACAGGAATGTTTATACTTTACTACCAGGTCCTTACTCAACACTCACAACAAGCACAGAGTGCCAATAAGCCTGACTCTAATCTATGTTCTAAGCACAAGATTAAGAGATTTGAATTGAGAGTAAAACTCAGGATTTCATTTATAAATTAACTGCTCCCAACAGTCTGATGCAAGGGTCCTTATATAGGCCTTGCTTTTAGGTTAAACATGAAAAGAAAGTTCATCTAAGGGCCAGGACTATCCCATACATGTGGACAAGAGCCTAAATAATATATTACAACGGGCAAAAGATCATAAATGTAAACTAGGATGAAAGTAAAATGAAATTGCAGAGGACAGTCAGGTGACAGTTACATCTTTGTTGCCTTTCATGCTTTACTATGGTTGCTATTGCTTTTTTGCTCATATGAGGACGAGTAGTCTCATTTGGCCTTGACTTGGGACAAGGTGTCATATGAATTATGGAAATGCAAGCCAAAGAAGCTTTGCACACAACCCTTTCTTGGTCTCTCCAGAAATGGCAATGTTACTTTTTGGAGTATGTCCCTTTCTGCAACTTGTTTTCAATCTGGTTTTTCAATACTTTGCAATGAGAATTAGGCCTGGCTCCTTAGGACTTTTTGATGCTCACATAAGTGTTCTATCAGCTGGCCATGGTGGCAGCTGATGATTTGCCTTGTACTGATACTTGTGACCCAGTAAAGTGGACTAGTCATTGGCCAAATAAGAGTTATTGTTGCTTGTTGTTGCCTGAGTTGCTTGGCCAGGGAATAGTTGATTGCCCTGGGTACTGGCTCCTGCATTATCATAGTTTAAGTACGCCAGATCAGGACCCACTGAATTGGTCCTGATAAACATATACCCAGCAGCCCAATTCTTATCATGGCCGCTATCCAGATTGCTAAGAAGAGGAGCGGCTAAAGCCCTAGCCTTGAAATTGATCCGAGCAGGACTATTGGTCCTTACAGCATAGCAGGCCTTTAAGTCCTCTAAAGAGAAGGAAATATTTTGTTTTTTGCAAAGATATTCAACGGAGCATACCACCTTCCACACCATGGGCATCAGTTGGTAGGAAGGCACACCAATTTCTTTAATGACATCCACCATAAGTGGAGAGAAAGGAAGCTTGCAACCAGCCCTGAAGGCCCAATCATGGATACAGAACAAGCCGGGACACGACCAGTCTGCCCTAACAGGAGAATTTTCAGGGATCCAGACTTCGGAATCCGCAGGAATCATTCCCTTATCCTTCAAGACTTTTTAAAATTCGGGTTTCAAACGGTTTGGAAGAGACTGATCATCTTTTAAAGCTTTTGTGGGTTTAAATTCAAATTCTTTGTGGAAAATGAAAATAATTTCAAGAGGGGGATTAGTTTATTTTTCAACCGCAAGAGGTTGAACAACGGAAGGCCCTCGTAAATGTACATAAGTGGTTTCTTCAGGATTTAAAACGAATAGAGTTCCAGGAGACATCACTCCCCTAGAAGATTTCTTTTTTTGCAACCATTATTGAAGATTTGTTGAAGATTTATTGAAGATTAAATTCTGGAAATTAAGGGAGATTGAGAATGAGGATTTTTAGAGAAAATGATCGGATTTTGGTGGAGTTAAAATCAGTGAAGTGAAGACTATTTATACTCGGTAAAATTAGGGTTTTCAACCGTAAGTTGCAAGAGTAATTATCGAAGAATAGCAGTAATCAAACACGCGTCACACCCAACCGCTAATAGCGGTTACAGGATTTAGTTGGAGACAATTCAACCGTTGAAATTAGTTTTCCAGAGTTTGAAGTTATCTCCTTATTTCTGGCCTGACCCAGCAAAAATAAGGAGATAAGGGGCAATTGTTAGGCCTGGAAAACCGCAGATATTTCAGGATGACATTCCGCCCTGACCTGACCATCAGGGTGTCAGGACGTCAGGGTGGAAGAAGACAGGAGCCAGCCATGGAGAGGACAACTGTCAAAATATAAGGACAATATTTGACCAATTCAAAGATAATATTATTGTCAATATTCGGATAATAATTAGAGCATTAATGGAGAAGATTTGGTAATAAAAAACAACAATTAAGAGAGTAATAAAGCGCATTAAGGAGCAATAATCCGAGCAATTAAGGAGGAATATTCAGCATTAAAGTAGAAGATCTGGCAGCCGTTCAGCATACGCTATATAAGCAGCACTTGAAGATTATTTACACACAACACATACTCTAGCATACAATACTCTCATACAATACTTGAGCTTTTTTACGATCATTTGTGCTTATTACTCAATAATATAGTGAAATCCTCTCCTGACTTGGTGCCCGTGGTTTTTTCCCATTTAAGGGTTTTCCACGTACAAATTTCTTGTCTTATTTTTACTTATTTATCTTGCTTTACTTTTCTTATTTCGTACCCTGCCCTGCATATTCACAGATAAGATTGAGCTAGTTAACCTTGCCTAAACCTACCCTGACCTGATTGCGCTTTGCGCAAAATCCATACAAAACAACCATAATCACCTATAACAAACAGTATGACCATCTATTACTACCGTCACAATCATAAACAAAACCAAAGAAGACGATGATGATGATGACAACATGACAACATGACTATATATATCAATCCAGGGTCAAGACCGCTACCCGAATCATGATTTACATCCCCATGGTGTCTCTACTCTCAAATGCCCCAAAAGAGTGAATCAAGGTAAAGGAGAAATGATATGACGGCATCTAGGTTTAGGAGAGAAGGGAAAGAAATGATTTGGGTTTCACGATATTCCGATTTATATTTCCTCGCTGAACTCCCGTTACTCGATCGAGTATCCAACTTACTCGATCGAGTGACTAAGCTACTCGATCGAGTAGCCTCCGCTAGATCGAGTTACCAGAACCAATAGGGTTACTACATTACAAGGTTAACTCGTAAGATTTCCTAAGGTCTAGATAGGTATCTAAGGTCTGTCAATGATGGTCAACAGGTCCCTAAAATGACGGGTATTACACAATATAAGGACCCCCATCCCAGATGAATTAAGCAGATTATAATGAAAATTTGAAACCTGGGAATTCTCTCAACTAAATCAAACTTGTGAAAACTTTTGTAGTTTGTTACCAGGCCTGGAATTTGATTTTTAATTTATTTAATCAAATGTTCAAAGTTTGCTTGGTGTAATTAAATTAACATGTGTCTTCTGTGGGTTATTTAAGTTTATTGTTCAATCATTTCAACTTGAATTTTCTGTGTTTTTTGTGGGATTCAGTTAGATATTTCATATGTTGCATTTTTGTATTTCCCTGATACATACAAACTCCAAACTTTTCTATGAAACCTCTCAAACCCTGGACTTTAAACTGCAAATTGGTTATCAGAGTTTTGGTTGAGAGTCATAGTGAGTTCATTTTCCATAACTACACCTAAAAATAAAAGAAATAACCCAATGAGTGAAGAGAGATATTAGCAGAAATTAAAACAAAAGTTGAAGAGCTGACAGGAGTTGTCAATGTTATGGTGAGAGCCTTGAACAACATAATAAATATCAATCCACAACATAACAGAGGAAGGCCCCCAAGAGGCAGAGGTAGAGGAAGAGGGCCAGCACCTGATAGAGGTGGAAGTGGTCAACTGTTTGACTGGGAAGAGATGTTAGATTCAGCTGAAAGCCATGTTGGAATCACTGAAGACACAAACAAGTACTTACAGGCGGAAATTCCTGACTTTTCTTGTAGTTTAAATCCTTAATAATTTACTATAATGGTTAAGGGATATTGAAAGAGTCTTTGAGTATAAGGGATACAGTGATGCTAAGGCATTTAAAGTTACCATCTTGAAGTTAAAGGATTATGCCTCACTCTGGTATGAGAACTTGAAATTTCGGAGGAATAAATAAGGAAAGGAACCCATTTAGTCTTGATTCAAACAGAAAAAGTAATTAATGAGTAAGTTTGTTACTAAAGATTATACTCAGGATTTGTTCATTAAATTGTTTGAGCTTAGATAAAATGAGAGATCTGTTGAGAATTATTTGAGAGACCTTGACCAGCTAACCTTACAGTGTGACATTAATGAGAAATCTCAGCAAAGGATTGCTAGGTTCTTAGAAGGGTTAGACACTCACATTGCTAATATGGTTAGGATACAACCTTTGTGGTCATTTGATGATGTTGTGAACCTATCGCTGAAAATTTAGAAAATGGGAAAATCTAAGACTATAGTGCCTAAAACTGCTACTGGGCCTTGACAGTCTAGTACTCATCTGGGTGTCAAGATGGGGGAAACACTTAAACAAACACCCCAGCATGTAATAGATAAAGGGAAGGGGATTATGGGGCAGAAAACCTACCCACCCCTAGTAGAAGACGAGAAAAAATGCTTCCAATGTCAAGGGTATGGCCATTTCAGGAAGGATTTTCTTTCTAAGAGAGCCCTGACTGCCATGGCGATAGAGAGTTGGGAGAAGGAAGGCCTAGTGGAGTATGAACAGGATGAGAGTTTGTTAATAGAGAAGATAACTACTGAGGAGGGTCTAAGCAAGGACATGGTTATGGCTCACCCTGATACAGGTCATAGTTTAGTCTGGTGGAGGGTCATGCATTCCCAATAAGCACCATTAGAAGATGACCAGAGGTCACTGATCATCAGAAGCAGATGTACTATCCAAGGGAAGGTTTGTAATTTGATTATTGATGGAGGGAGCTATACCAAAGTTGCTTCCATCACCTTGGTCAACAAACTAAAATTTGTTACCCAAGAGCACCCACGCCCTTACAAGCTGAGTTTGTTGAACAAGGAGTTGAGGTTAAGATTGAAATATAGGGTTTAGTGTCATTTTGTATTGGGAATGTGTACAAAGATGTGGTGATGTGTGATGTAGTGCCAACGGATGAGTGTCACTTGCTATTAGGTAGGCCATTGGAGTTTGAAAAGTATACTACCCACCAGGGAAAGGATATTACTTATACCTTCAAGAAAGGCAGGAAGAAGATAATTTTGACTCCTTTGCCAGCAAATCAAAGACGGAAGAGGTCAATGGGGTGTTGTTTCTTCTAGAAGCAAAAATGATCAAAGAAATAAAGTAAGAACAACCTGTTCTGGTTTTGTTGTCAAAACAAATGGTAGAGGATAAGGATTCTCAGGTGCGTATAAAAATTGAACCACTTATTTAGAGGTACCATGACGTGTTTCCAAAGGAGCTGCCTAGTGACTTGCCACAACTAAGGGGCATTGAGCACCAAAGTGACCTTGTACCAGGTGTTGTACTGCCAAATAGACCAACCTAGAGAAGTGATCTAGCTACTACCAAGAAGTTGCAGAAGCAAATTGACTAACTGATGAGTAAGGGATTTGCGAGGGAATTATGCTATGCTTGCATTGTTGGTGCTTAAGAAGGATGACACATCGAGAATGTTCACTGACAACAGGGATATCAACAACATCACATTCAAATATACATTTTCCATACCTAGGCTGGATTATATGTTAGATGAGCAAATGGTCCCAAGGTCTTTTCTAAAATTGATCTTAGGCAGGATTATCATCAAGTAAGGATCAGGGAAGGTGTTGAATGGAAATCTACCTTCTAAACAAACTATGAACTGTATGAGTGGCTTGTGACGTCACTTGGTTTATCAAATACACTAAGTACATTCATGAGATTGATGATGGAATTATTGAGGCCATGCTTGGTCAAATTTGCTGTGGTTTAGTTTGATGATATTCTAATTTATAGCAGCACAAAAAATTGAGCATCTGAACGACATTGAAGCTATTTTCAGAATCCTAATAGAGTAGAAATTATTTGTTAAATTGGAAAAATGCACCTGTATGACTGAGGAAGTGAAATTTGTGGGATATATTGTTTCAAGAAGGGGAACTTCAGTTGACCATGTTAAAATAGGGGTAATTAAATCATGGCTAATTCATAAGACCACCACTAAAGGAGCGGGGTTCCATGGTTTTGCATTTTTTTATAGGAGATTTACCAAAAGCCTCAGTGTTATTGTTATACTAATTACTGAATGCATGAAAAAGGGATATTTTAGATGGACTGAAGATGCTCAACAGTGATTTAGAATAATCAAGAAATTGTTGTGAGAGGCACCAATACTGAAATTACAAGATTTTAAATGCCTATTTGAGGTGGAGTGTGATGCTAGTGGTGTAGACATTGAAGCCGTGTTGATTCAAAAGCAAAGACATGTGACCTATCTCAATGATAAACTACATGGGGCAAAACTGAACTATTCCACTTATGATAAAGAATTCTATTATTTTTTCAGAGCCCTTATGCATTGGTGTCATTATCTAAAACTCAAACCATTTGTGCTGCACTGAGATCGTGACGTATCGAAGTATATCAGTGTCCAACACAAACTTAACCACAGGCATGCTAAATAGGCTGAGTTCTTACAGTCCTTCACCTTCTAAAGCAAATACAAGGAGGGCAAGCAAAATATTGTGGTTGATGCCCTGTCAAGGAGACATTCTGTATTGACAGTCATGGAACAAAGAGTTCTAAGGTTTGACTTTATGAAGAAATTATACAAAGATGATCCATATTTTTATGAGGATTGTTTGGCTCAGATAGACGGAAACAGAGTTCAGGGAACCAAATACAAACTGCAGCAAGGGTTTTCATTTTATGGTAACAAACTTTGTGTTCCAAGAGGCTTCTAAAGAAATCAGCTCATCGAAGAGGTCTACTCCAGTGGCCTGAGAGGACATTTATTTATTTAAAAAACTCTAGATATATTGCAAGAGCAATTCTACTGACCAAAAATGATGAGAGATGTCCAAATAGTTCTAAGAAGATGTACAGTGTGCCAACAGGCCAAGAGTTCATTCCGGTCAGGGCCATACACAACTTTAACAATACCAGACATGCCTTGGGAGCATGAATTTCATAGTCGCTTTGTCGAGTACACAAAGGCAAATGATTCTGTGATGATGGTGGTTGACAAATTCAAGAAGATGGCTCACTTCATAGCATGCAAGAAGACTGAAAATACTGCAAGTGTTGCTGAACTTTATTTTACAGAAATTTTCAGGTTACATGGGGTCCCTAAAACAATTGTATCTGATAGAGATGTCAAGTTTATGAGCTATTTCTGGAAGACATTATGGAGAATGCTGAATACCAGACTATTATTCAGTATATCACACCACCCTTAGACAGATGGCCAAACAGAGGTCGATCACAAATAAGACACTAGGGAGGATCCTGAGATGCCTTATCAGCAAAGCCGTGGAGGATTAGGATTTCAAACTAGCACAGGCTGAATTTGCTTTCAACATAGGCTCTTCATCTGCAACTGGTCATAGTCCATTTGAGGTGGTTTATGGGGTTATTCCTCTCATGCCCTTAGACCTCTTAAATGTACTAAGAGAAGAACTAGACTATGATGCCAAGAAGAGGGTTGAACAGATACTGAAACACCATGAGAGATTGAAACGGAAAATAAATCATATAAGAAATAGGTCAGGGTTCTAAGGAAAAAGAAGGGGTTTGTGCCAAGGGACTTGGTCTGGATCCATCTTAGGAAATAAAGGTTCCCAGCTAAGAGAAAAAGTAAGCTAATGCCAAGAGCTGAGGGTACACTTGAGTTCATTGAGAGAATTGGCCCAAATGCATACAAGATTGATCTTCCATATGGTTATGGTGTTCATGGAACCTTCAATGGTGTTCATGGAACCTTCAATATGGGAGATCTCATTCCATATTATGGTGACTCAAAGGATATGGATGATGTAGGTTTGAGGTCAAACCCTTTTCAACCAAGGGAGGTTGCAGCAGGAGCTGAGCCACAAGCCACAACATCACAGATACTAGGAAATAGTCACCTTGACGGTCACCCAGGATCTAACACTGAATATCCAACTTATGAGGTCAACAGGGTCTAAACCGGGTGAAGCACCAGCTGCCACCTTGGCCAGCTGATAATGTGCAACATTAGCTACCAAAAAGTCCTAGACAATACAATCAACGCCAGTTCACCACACATCCACCAGAAAAATCGAGTCAAAAACAGTTGCAGAGAAGCATAATGTAAAATTACTATTTTGAGCTAAACATTTCTAAAAGCTGTCAAGGATCCTTTTGTCAAAGTTCCTCCTTATGCAGCAGTGTTGAAGACAAGGTCAAGGAATTCTTAATGAAGCTCTTATTTATTTCCATTGCTATTAACACCAATGCCACAAGCCAACAAAACAGCACAATCACCTTGCAAACTGTTTTTTATCTTTTCTATTTCTTTTAATTAATTACAATTTGTTTCTTATTAATTTCAGTGTTTGTAATATAACTATTAATTTGTTGTTTTTATAAGGTAAATTATGGCCCTTGGATATAGGGTTTTAGATCAATTGTAAGTCTATGAAAGGGCCTATATAAGAATAATCGTGGTCACGTCGTTAACAATCAAATCAAACTTTATTTATAAACTCAACAAACCACTAGTAAAGGAGTAATTAGAGGTCGTATCCCAAGGAACGTTTTATCAAATGGTTATCTAATGTAAGTAGCTATGTCTTTGTGTCACAATTTGGATTTGAGTGTTAGCCAAGCTACAATAAGGAAAATGTAAATAAATGAAGAAGAAGGCAAGTAATTGTAAATAGGGATGTAAACAAATGATTAAAAACACAAGGGTGTCATGGGTTCACGGAGGAAACATGGTATAATCACAATAATGAGTCATACAAACGATTATAGTTGTGTTTGAATCGAGTTGATTTTTGTCTTACAATTCCTAGGGAGACTTAGGTCTCGGAGCCGAGTTGATTTATAGCTTACGACACCTACAATGAGTTAGATCTCCCTATTCAATTATATGCATGGTCTAACAAGCCTTAAGTTGATTTATGTCTTACAAGTCTTGTTGTAAAGGTTAGAGAATCATGCTAGGTTGTCAATCAAGCTTTTCATCAAGCATACCATATACATAAGTTGAACACACAACATACGATCATTCATATGAACTCATTAAGCATAGATATAACCCATGGTTACTCCCCTCATCCCCCGCTAACCCTAGCTAGAAGACTACTCAGACAAAAGCTTAAAATAAAGATTAAGTAAAGAGTAGAGAAATTGTACCAACTTATGATGAACAAAGGAAATTAAAGAATAATAGAAGAAAGCTTTGATTAATAATGGAGAGTTGTTAATTCTCTGATACCAAACCCAGGTAATCTTCAATTATTAAGCTAGATATAAGATTGTTTAAGTAATAATTAAGGAAAGATTAATATGTAATTATGCAAAATAAAGTAGTCTAACTAAGCTAAGCTATGATAATCAGTGATTCTCCTCTTCTAAATACACGAGGTATTTATTTTAAGTACAAGCTTTAGGTTAACTAAGGGATTAAATGACGATGGCCCCTTAAGAAAGTCCTTTGCCTTGCTAGAGCTACTTCAGATCGTACGACCTATTCCTTTCGAGGTCAGTCGTGTCAGTTGGCTCGTGGGAGCTGGGTACGGGCTCGCCCGAGGTCCAGCTGAGCTCTTCGAACCTTAAGTGAGCTCGTCCGAGCTCTCTCCCTTTTCTCTCTTACTTTGGCTTTGCTGATCCTCAGCTCGTGGAAGCTGGTCTTGACTCGTGGGGGTTCCTCTCCATTGCCCGTAAGCTTGCTTTATTAACTAAGGCCTTTACTCTTGGTCTCCTCTTTGACGCTTGTTTATTAGATGCGGTCAATTTCGCTCCGTAATGCTTCATGTAAGCAAGGCTATTGTTCTCCTCCAACCAAAGGCGTCAAACCTCATAGAATTTACATAATAGGAAGTTATAGACAAGAAACGACTCTATAATACTCACATAAAAACATATAAAACGAGGCTAGTTAGGGGACTAAATGTGAGTAAATACGAGTCACATCAAATGACTCTTATCCCAGCTGAATTAAGCAGCTTATTTTGAATGAAAATTTAAAACCTTAAAATTCTCTCAATTTAAACAAATTTGTGAAAACTTTTGTAATTTTTTGCCAGGCCTGGAACTTGATTTATGACTTCTATAATTAAGTGTTCAAAGTTTGTTTGGTGAAATTAAATTAACCTGTGTTTTTTGTGGTTGATTTAAGTTCATTGTTCAGTCATTTCAAATTGTTTCATGTGTTTTCTATAGTATTCAGTTAGAAATTTCATATTCTACATTTCTGTATTTTCCCTGAAACTTATAAACTTCAGACTTTTTTGGGAAACCTATAAATCCCTGGGTTTTACACGACATACACATTATCGGATAACGAACCTTCAAGAAATGTCTTTTTGATTTTAAGTTGATGGAGGGACCATCCTTGTGTAACAACGAGATTGAAAATGAGGCGAACGGTTATCAATTTAATAATAGGACTAAATGGCCTGGATTAATAGTAAGATGTTGGTTTAAATTTTTAGCAATGAATCGAGCTTCATGTTATTTTAGGGATCTACCCGGGTTGTATTTAATTCGGAAAATCCATTTGTATCCAATAACATTTTGAGTTTTGGTTGGACGTACAAGAGTTCAGGTTTGGTTGCGAGTTAGAGCATCGTAATTCATCGAGCATTGCTGCGCGCCATTGCTGGTCAACGAGGACCTATTTTATAGTTCATAATGTCACGTAGAGGGATAATGAGTGAGGTATATAAGCGGATTTACGAGCGGAATCACAATACTTTGGGTTGGTTTGATGATGTTGTGGGAGTGTCATGTAGCAAGTCGATACGAAGATGGTGGCAGGGGGAATAAATGGCCAGTGAGAGGCGTGTGAGTTTCGATAGCAGTCAGGGAAAGTTGAGGGGAGGAGCAAGTGTCAGATAGACGTGGGTGGTAAATGTTGAGATGGCAGAAGAAGAGAAGAGTTCGGTAGAGGGAAATAAGATGGTGCTAGTGGTGAGTACGAGGAGGTTGAGGGTGGTGTATGAAGGGGTCTATTAGGGGGGAGGGGTCAGAAAGTGCTTTGTCGAGGAGTTTCGGTTAGGGGAAGACTGTTGACCCTACGTATTAATGATTATATTTTCAAGATTGTCAAGTGTTTTATTTCTATGTATTATTTATATATTATTTATGCTTTTATGAGCTTGGTATATTTTGTATCGTATAATATTTAAGTATAAAAGCTCGGAATCAAAGGAAGTATAAAGATGGTGGACAAAATCAAAGAAAGACTTAAGAAGTCATCATGAAGTCCAACATTGAAGATTAAGACTATTTGTAATGAGCGATTTTATAACAATGCACAAAGACAAAACAACAATGAGGGTAATGTGACCTCACTTGAGGTCTGTGTAACCTCAACTTGATGTTATTGTGACCCCGCTTAAGGCCGCGAGTTCGCAGTTACCTCGGACCTGCTGTAATCCGAAAATGATTTAATATTTCTAGAATCTTTCAGTTTTTTTTTATTGAAAAGGTTAAAATATCTTGTTTTCAAAATTGGAAGACTAATTAGATTTTGAAATCTATCATCTATATCATTTAGTAAATGATTTCTTATTATCTTGTTTGACAAGACATACGAGAATCTTTTAACAAAAGATGGAAAGAGTCAGTTACCTTATTAAATTAAAATTCCTTATCTATTTAGATACTTATATCCTTACAAACGTCGAAAATATTTTATATTCCTTATTCTAATCTAATCGAAATTTGGACATATTTCGATATCTTTTGGTTATCCTATTTTAATAAAATAAAGAAAAAGTTTTTTGTTTCTTATTTATTCTTGGCCGATTTTAGGAAATAATATCTTCTATTATTTTATGGAAACCGAATCATGGAGTGTTTAAGTGATTAAATCTGAATTTTGAAAGAACCTTTCCACTGCAGATATTGCTCGTGTTTTGATGTTTTTGTTTGCAAAATGTTTTCGAAATTCGAGTGCTTCTAACGTGTGTTTTTTGTGTCAATTTCACATCTTTAAAAGTGCACAGTTTTAATCAATCCTCAATGGAAAATTGAATTTTATTCAATAATTTTAGTGTCGATTGTTATTTAGAATTAAAACACGTAAGCTTAACATCTTACCCACAAGAGAGCTTAACATCACTCACCCCGAAGGCTTAACATCCTTTTTTACATGAGCTTAACAACTTATTGTAGGCTTATTAACATCCTACACATGAGGGCTTAATATCTCTTACCAGCGAGCGCTTAACATCTCTCATTTAGCACGATTAACATTAGTCATGAGGATTAGTTATTTGTACACTAGACCGGATTAGGCACTTGTGATAAATAATTAATAAAAGAAGAGGGTGGATGTAGGCTTTTCAGTTGGAACGAACCACATAAAAATATCGTGTGTTATTTGCCGTAGAAGTTGTCAATTCCTATTGCAGCTTTTGAATCTCTCGTCCTGGCCACTAGTGAGATATCCTGATAAACATTGACAAGACAAGTATGTGCACCCTGATGAGAAAAATAAACACATACATAAATACCCAGTAACAATAAAGCATATAACTGTTTAATCTAGATTCTGCGCATGGCTGAATGAGGTCAGGGTAGAGAGTTACCAGGGTTAACTAGTTCGTTTATCTTGTGTATGGCTACAGGGCAGGCTTAATGAAACGTAAAGAAAAGGAAATAAAGAGAACCAGAGAGAAAACCCTTGAATGGGAAAACCACGGGCACCAAGCCAGGAGAGGTTTCACTATAATATTTGGAGAATAATTGTATCTTAAGCTAAACAATGTATTTTGTTCTAAGTGTTGTAATAGTAAAGCTTGTAATCTTGTCTCGTATGGTAGAATGTATTAGAATGTTCCTTCAAATGATCTTCAGTCTTCTTTATATAGTAATCTTCACATATCCGCATAATCTTCCTCTTTAATGGCATAATATTCTCTCTTAATGATGCCATTAATTATTGTCTTCAATGTGCTTAATTACCCGGATGATTGCTCCATAATAATGACCAAATATTCTCCTTGATTGCTGATTTAATTACCACATTTATATGATCATTATTCCATATAATGCTTGTTGACTTGGTCAAATAATATCTTTGTATTTGACTGTTATCCTCTCCTGCCTGGTGCCAAGCTTGAGCTATTCTGAAGCTTCTATCATGAATGTCAGGTCAGGGCATGATTGTACCTTGAGCATATTGTGGGAATATCAGGCCTAACTATAACTTAGAACAAATATCATAAAAATGATATACCTTCTGTATAACACTAAGAATATTTGCTAACAGGATCACAACATTATCCTTAACGGTAACTATAGCCTTAGTGGAAGTCTCAATAGGATCCATAGACAACATTGAAGAAGAACTGGAGGAAGCAAAATTCTTAATCTTTTTCTTAGCATCCTCCAGATTATCAGTCCTAGCCTTGATCTCTCTGACTTCGGGCACATGAGCTTCCACGTTTGCTTGTTTTCCCTTTGCTTGACCATAAAACAGGTCTCAACAGGAGCAACTTAGACATCAGTTAGGTCAATGAATGTATGCGTAATAGTCACACTACTATATTGAGACTTCTCCTGCTTAATTTTGGCCAACCCGACTTTCAGATAAGCTATGCCAAAACCAACAATTCTGGCAGAAGACTTGGTAGCTCCAAAACAAGATACTACTTCAGTAGTATAAACTATTGTCATAAGACAAAAGATCTAGGAAAAAGAACGCTTACTCCCATGAGGACTAGCCACTGCACCCTTAGTTAGTTTCGGAACCATGAAAGATCCATCCTCTAGCTTCAGAAGGAAATCTCTCCATGCTTGAACAAACAGGCCAGGCTCTCTCCTCAGTCGGGATAGCCGAAAAAGCAACAATCCTACCAAGAGACTCTTGATAAGAAGGATCCAACGGCTAATCATCCCCTACAACACAAAATCTACAAGTATGAACTTTGTCTCTATTTTATACAAATTGAATTTCTGCAGGGAAATAGCCATACTATTCTTACCACCCTTAACAGCCTCATAGTTAAGATATGTCAAGTCTAGACCAACAGAGTTAGTGGGGACATGGGCCACCTACACGCCAAGCTAATCTTTGGACGTGCAGTAGTCGGAAAGCCACGCTCGGTGGCGTAGAAATGCTTTCGACCAGATCGCTTTAGATCGATCAGTTTCGTCTTAGTGAAGGTCTCGAAACGATTCAGAGATGTTCGGAGTCGACACCAAGCAATTATGGGATGCCTGGAAACCGTTCGAATCCGCTTTGTACCTCGGTCAAATGAAGCAAAAAGCGGTGCTTGACATAGGTGGTAAAGATAAGGAATCGTCTCTCTTTAGCATCCTATCGCTAGAATGACTCTTGTTCGCCCTGGATAAGGTCGTCCACTATCCAATGTTTCTGAGTAAGAGGTGAGGGTACGTATTGGGAAGCCCTTTATTCGAACACTCAATCTCGCCCGCGGTAGCGGCCTCTACTGATCGATCTTGGTTGGTTAAGTGGAAAAGTTGATAAAACGGGTTAAATGCATGAATGCACATCCACAAGTTTAAACCAAATATGTGAGATTTGCTATGTCGGTTGTTTATCCAAGTATCAAGTAATTAATGTCGAGTTGGATTTAATGTTGATTTGCATGCAAGACAGAAATTAAACATCCATTTACCAAGTTAGGTTTATGGTGCTTAACACGATCCATTTGTCTTAAAAAAGTGCATTGAAATGCAAAGTGTAAAATGCGAACTCATCAATCTTATCCGTACTATATTCGGGTTAACCGAAGTCGGGATCGTCCTAGACGAGTGCTGGAAATGAAACCGGAGCAGTGCTAGGCTGCCATTGAGGCGCGGGCCACTTGGCGATGCAAGGAAGCCTATCCAGACTTGAAAACTGGAAATCAGATGACCTGTTTAGGCGCGAGCTAGGCGACGACCCAAAGAGGCATCTCTTAGTTGTTAAAAATATTTGTGAAATCATTTGTAAAAGGGTGTTAAAACCCGCTTTTGTTGAAAGGTCGTTAAGACCGTTTTTTGTGCTAATATGAAGAACGGGACTCGGAATAATTATCATTGTCATGATAATATTCAATGTCGGGTTCGGTTTCGCAAGCTTGACATGAATAGTTTTGTAAAAAAGGATGTAAAAATGCTTGTTAAGAACTAATTATATTAAGTTCATTGCTTTGTAATTAAATTGTAAAAACAAAAGTGGTTGATATGAACTAATTATGTTAAGTTCATTAGTTTGTAATTAGCCTAAGTCTATCATCGTGCTCGGGATAAACCGACATGGTATGTAGAATCAAGGATGATTATTTGTATATGACTACTATGGTTTTTTTCAAATATAAACAAATTAAAGGAGGGCTTTAAATACCCTTTAAAAATGTAATTAACCGAATATTATCACCGAGTCACGGATTAAACCGTCATGGCATGAAGAGCCAAGGGTGAATATAATTCATGGTTAAAAATGTTGAGTGTACAAATGGTTTGAAATATTTGAAATGGTAAAAAACCGATTACAAATAAGAAATGAAAATAGATGAAAGATGAACTCAAATGGGCATGTTTGAGTTTTGACCTGGGGTGCCATAATAGGTGCGAGCCACCTAGTTGCGACTAGAGGCTTCTACCTTAGGTCAAAACTCGGTTTTGGCTCAATTAATCCGTATTTTGGATCATGTTATGCATGTTTTAGCATGTTAGAGTCATAAAAACAGATAAAAATAACATGAAAGAAGATGATTAATTACACCGTCATACTTACATGCTAGGTTGCTTGACGAGTAATCGACAAAGTGTAAAAACTCGTGAGTCGGAAAACTCGATTTAAAACCGTTTTTGTAAAATATGAAGTGTTGCTTTGATTTAGTGATGTTGTAGTTGTCGAAGTGGTAAGTCAAGTGATTTAATACACGATGACGGTACCAAACAATGTGTAAGGCTCGTATTTTCATTCGGTAGGTCAAAAATACGTGTCGTTTGTTGACTCGGGAAGTCGAGGTCTAGAATTTTAAGGGAGAAAAGAAGGGGCGGACTCTCACGTACCTTCAAATGGTGGTGTTTCGGGTGGATTCTGCGCAAAGCTGAATCAAGCCAGGGTAGAGTAATTGCAGGGTTAACTAGCTCGACTATCTTGACTAAGACTGTAGGGCAGGATAATATATGCGTAAAGTAAAGTAAATAAATAAGACAATAGATTTTGTACGTGAAAAACCCTTAAATCGGAAAAAACCACGGGCCCCAAGCCAAGAGAGGATTTCACTATGAATTTGGAGTATAATGATAAAATGAGTATAATATAGAGTATTTTGCCTAAATATTGTAATTGTGTTGCTTGTAAGGTGATGGAATGTATCTTTGAATAATCCTTGATGCTCCTTATATAGTAATCTTCAAATGGCTGCATAATCTTCATCATAAAGGCGTATTATTCCCTCTTAATGACGCCATTAATTGCTCTTAATTACCCGGATTATTGTTTAATCATATGACATATTCTTTTCAATAATTACTCTCATAATTGGTGTAATAATGCTGAAATATTCTCCATCATTATTCTTGACTTTGGTCAAATAATATCTTCTTATTTGATTGTTGCATTCTCCTGCCTGGTGCCAGTCTTGAGCTGCCCTGACGTTTCTGTCCTGATCATCAGGCCAGGATAGAAGTGTATCCTGAACATAATGCGGAAATATCAGGCCAAACAATTGCCCCTTATCTTCTCATTGTCGCTGGGTCAGGCCAGGAATGTGAAGATAACTACCACTTAATTAAGTAACTTCTTCAAGATGGTTGAGTTATAAACATTCCAGAAAAAAATGGGTACTTGATTTAAATGCGCCAAGTGTTTAATTTACTGCAACCACTTCAATTACTACGGGCAAGTTGCAGTAAACCCTAGGTATTCACCGCATTATAAATACTTCTTTAACCTTTGCCTCATTCTTCACCAAAACCCGATCAATTTTCTTTAAAGATCTCTAAATTGTTTTTCAATCTTCATCTTCAACCATCGTCCAAACTCCCAGAAATTTCCAGAAATTAACACTATAGTTGTAAAAAGAAAATCCACCAGGGGTGTCGTTGCTCCTGGCACTCCTTACATCTCAAACCCTGAAAATAAGCCTGAATCTTCTGAAAATCCGTCTAGTGTGCATGCCGTGGAGATGGTCTCTATCTTCTACAAGAACTTTGAATTCAAGCCAACAAAAGCGCTTGATGAACAGTCCTCTCTTCCCAATCGTCTCAAACCTGAGTTTGAGAAAATCTTGAAGGAGAAGGGGATCATCCTTGTTGATACTATAGTCTGGATTCCTGAACATTCTCTAGTCAGGGCTGACTGGGCCTATCCTGGTTGGTTCTGTATTCATGATTGGGCTTTCAGGGCTGGTTGTAAGCTGCCTTTCTCTCCCTTGATGATTGAAGTAATTAAGGAAATTGGTATTCCTCTTTACCAGATCATGCCCACGATTTGGAAGGTGGTTCATTCTGTTGAGTTTTTATGCAATAAGCATAAACTGTCTTTTACTCTGGATGATCTGAAAAGCTGTTATCTTCTGAGAACACGCAGTGCTGGCAGGACCAGTTTCAAGGTTACGTCTTCAACTACTCCTCTTTTCAGCAACCTGGATAGTGGTGCTGAGAAGAATTGGGTTGCTGGTTATATGTTTATTAGGACCAACTCGGTTGGGCCTGACCTGGCATATCTTAATTTTGATGCCAGCGTTGATGGTAAGTATCCTGCAACATTTTTTTATCCTGCACATATTCTGTTAGTTCAAAAGAAAGCAGAAAATATTTAACATGATGTACCTTCTTTTGCAGTGGATGATTGGGTGAGCAGTATTGAGTATCCTTCTAAGAGGGTAACTGCCTTTTTTGCCCTTCCTTCTGTGGAGAGGCCGTGGCCATTTTGCTGTGGGGTAGAGCGTTTTTCTCGTTGCCTGAAGATTGAGAGTGTTTCCAAGGCTCCCAAGCTTGTCAAAACAATTGGTGCTTCAACTTCTGGCAGTAAGATTTCTTCTTCCCTGCTTTTCTTTTAGATTGGTAGATTTGTTGTAGCTTGTCTTTATCGCTAATGTAGTGCCTCATATTGTAGCCACTAGATCATCTCCCAGACGTGCCAGGTTTGGTACGGATGATTCAAATGTCAGGCTTGCCCAAGTCAAGGAAGAGGACTCCAGGGTAGTGGTGGTCATACAACTGGGTTTGGTTTCGAGGCTGATAAGCCAATTGACCTGACTGAGACTCCATATGTCCCAGCCATCCCTGCAAGGACTAGCACTGCTGCCAAGAAGAAAAAACAAGAAGAGACTGATATTCCTCCTCATGTCAGAGAAGTTAAGGCTAGGGTAGATAATTTAGATGCTGCTAGGGAGAAGATCTAAGAATTTGCCAATTTCAACTCTCATTTAATAGTGTCAGTAGATCCTATTGAGTCCTTTACTAAGGCTGTTGTTGTGGTGGATCATCCTATTAATCTTGTAACCGATGCTCTTGGCTCTTTGAGGGAGGTATTCAACGTTTTCCTTTGAATTGATTCCTTTCCTTGGATATTTGTTGTGGGTTACCAACGTTCGTTTGGCACGAAATAATTACAGGAAGAAAAACTGATCATGCTATTAATCTTTTAACTGATGCTCTTGGCTCTAGTGTGGGTTACCAACGTTCGTTTGGCACGATAGCGTGCAATAAAAATAAAGAGTACTTAAATAAGAATAAAGCTGTGAAATATAATAGAGTAGCCCTCAATCCTGAAGACTTAATCATGTAATAACAAATCATGTATAATTTTTAAGGATTCAAATATTATATTAGGACATATAAATGACCATATTTAAACATTAAGGTTTCAAATATAAGATTCACATAGAATTTGCATGTTGAACATATAAAGCAGGCAGTCCCAACAGGCAGAACATGCATGGTTGAATATATCAAACAAGTATAAGTAGAATTGAAGATTAACATTGTCAGGAGAAGGTATAGCTGTATTATTCTGAGAATTTATATATGAAACAGTTTAAAATGAGTTATATTTCAGGACCTTGGGATCATTTCTCCCTCTAAGGTTTGTAGCCTGTATGCTCCTTATCCGACGATTGAGTCAATTAAATATGGGCCTTCCCATACAGGGGCTAGCTTGCCTGCTGATTTTTCTTTTTTGTTTGGGAATACTTTTCGTAGGATAAGGTCCCCTTCCCTGAAAACTCTGATTTTGACATTCTTGTTATAACTTCTAGCTACTGTTTGTTGATATGATGTTATCCTGATTTTGGCAGCATCTCTCAACTCTTCTGTTAGGACTAGGCTGTCCTGCATCAGGCTGATGTTTGCCTCTATATTGTTCAGGTTTTATCTCGAAGTTGGCACATGTGTAACACCCTGTCCCAAACCGGGCCGGGAGCGGTTACTTATGACAGCACCAGGCAGTGTACATGGCCCACATATCAACACGAGTCTTTCATAGCGCATTTTGTCCTCACTCATGCGCATCCCGGGAACCTTCCTAGGAGGTCACCCATACTAAGACTACTCCCAGCCAAGCACGCTTAACTGTGGAGTTCTTTTGCATGGATGACCATAAAATAAAGTGCACTTTATTCATATGAGTAGTACTTTCAATCCTTTTAAGCAATAGTCATTAAAGCCTATCACTGGACCTCTTCATTTAATGTGGGGTGTTACAACATGCACTTCTGCAGGAATGACTACTTCACAACCATACATCAAGGAATAGGGTGTTTAGCCTGTTGAAGTCTTTGGATTTGTCTTGTCTGCCCATAGTACCAATGGAAGCTCTTCTGCCCATCTACCTCGTCTACTCTTCAGTTTCTTTTTTAGGAAACTGATGACTACCTTGTTGCTTGACTCATCCTTACTATTTGCTTTTGGGTAGCCAGGGGTTGAAGTTACCAAGTTGATATTCCATTCAGCATAGAAAGTTTTGGTTCTTTTTTCAACAAACTGTGTGCCATTGTCAGAAACTATCTCTGAAGGGACTTCATATCTGCATATGATATTCTTCCTGATGAAGGATATCACTTCCTTCTCAGTAACTTGCCTGAAAGAATCAGCTTCAATCCACTTGGAGAAGTAGTCAGTCATGGCTAACATGAATACTTTCTGGCTTGGAGCTACTGGTAGTTTTCCTAATATGTTTATGCCCCACTTCATAAACGGCCAGGGTGCAGAAATTGAATATAGTAGTTCTGATGGTTGATGGATAATTGGAGCATGTATGTGGCAGGCTTTACATTTTGCACAATAGTCAAGACAGTCAACCCTCAGGGTTGGCCTGTAATAGCCAGTCATGAGTAACTTGCTTGCCAGGCTTCTACCACCTTTATGTTTACCACAGTATCCATCATGTATTTCTTAAAGTACTTTTTTAGCTTCGTCTGGTTCAAGACACCCCAAGTAAGGTCCAGCCTGAGATATTTTAAACAAAGTGTTATTGATGATAGAATAAGTAGAAGCTCTAATTTTAAATGCTCTAGCCTCATGCATGTCCTGAGATAGTATACCTTGCAAGAACTAATCATAATAAGGCTTAGTCCAAGAATCGTTGTCAGTACTACCAGGGTTTACCTGCTCAGGCTTGCTGATTGCAAGTTCAAGTAAATGAACAATGGGTACTTTATTAAAAATGGCAAGGGTAAAATTTGAACCAAGGTTGGCCAAAGCATCAGCCTGTGTATTCAGGTCTCGTGGTATTTGCTCAATATCAAATGAAATGAATTTATTGCAAAGTTTTTTAGCATATTTCAAATATAAAATCATTTTTTTCATCCTTTGTTGTATAAATTCCTTTTATTTGATTGGAAATTAAAAGTGAGTCAATTTTTACATTTAAGTTTTGAACACCAAGGTCTAGACATACCTTAAGTCTTGCTAGGAGGGCTTTACTCAGCCTCATTATTGGTAGCTTTGAATTCACAACTCACAGCCTGGGCTATAGTTGTAATACTCCGTATTTATAAGTCTTGGGGTACTCTATCGAGTAGGCCTTACTCTGTCGAGTAAGGGTAAGTTGCGTTTTAGAATAGTTTCTGACCTGTTGGGTACTCGATCGAGTAGCTGGGGTACTCGATCGAGTAAGGGGGTACTCGATCGAGTGCCTTGGGTACTCGATCGAGTGTCCGGTTTTACGGGGGAGTTTTCTCGGGTTTTGTTAATTACGCGATTAAGGTATTTAAACATATTCGTAATTGTTTTAAATCACTTTTTACAAAACCTAAAACCTGTTTAAGAGAGAAAGCAACTAGTCTTCTTCCTAATCGCGTTCTTGACAATTCCCGGAGTTCAGACGGTCAGTTCGTATCGTAGTTCGCGTCGTTGGATTCCTTGCGTCGAGGGTAAGCTTTTAATATAATTTATATAATGTTTTGTTAAGATTGATGAAACCCTAATTTAGGAATTGGGGGTTTTTATGAGTAGTATTTGAATGGTAGCATCTATGTGTTGTATGGTAGGAGGAGAATTCGTAAGAGGAGCCGTTTTGATACAGCTGTAGATACCGTCTGCGTGTTGTGCTTTCCAGGTAGGATTTCCTACTCAGTATTAGTCCCATAATGGGATATTGGTGATGTGCTGTAGTTAGTTGTTTGATATGATGATTGTGTTTGTGATTGTGATTGTGTGTGGTTTCTTTGGCTCTCGAGATGCGTTCTCGGCTGAGTGGGGTCACTTGCGGGAGTGATCTCACGCCCTAGTTTCGCCCTTCGTGGAACCCGCCACGGAAGGGGATGTGCACATTAATGGACAGGGTTATCGCTCGTACGATGAGCGGGGCTTAGGTGGGAACGGCCTGCGGTCCCCCATCGCGTGGCGGGTCCGGTGGACGTCGATTGAGATGATGGGAGTTGGTGGTGTGTGTGTGTGTGTGTGTGTGTGTGTGACAGTTCAGCTGTCTGTTTGTCTTATTATTGTTATCTATATTGATTGTGTGATTAGTACTGACCCCGTTTAAATGTTTTAAAAACTGTGGTGATCCATTCGGGGTGGTGAGCGATTGTTGAGCGGTATTGAGATGAGTCTTGGGATAGCCGGGATGCCACGACATGATGATAGGAGTCTTCATTTGTAGCCTTAGTTTATTCTACATTTCAGTTAGAACAGTCATTTGAGAATCTTGTATCGTACTTTGGTTTGGTTTTGAGGATTGTATTTATTCATTAAACTACTTATAATAAACGTTGTTTCTGTTTTGTCTATTTGATTATCATACCTCGGGCGACCGAGATGGTGGCGTCTTCATACCTGAGTGGTCCTGGTAAGGCACTCGGAGTATGGGGGTGTTACAATAGTGTTCTCTTGTGGCGATTTTAGCACCAATCATAACCTTCTACCCCTTACATTGGATGCCCCGTCTGTGAACAGGGTCCGCTATTGGTCTAAGGTTTTAATTTCTAGTTGGTTAACTTCCTTAGCTAGGTATGATTCTAGGTTAGGGCTCAAATCAGCCGTAGTCTGTTAAGGCCTGTGATTTGATTGTTGTTCTGGGTTCAAAGGTAATATTATAGGTGCTAAGCTGGACTGGCCATTTGGCCATCCTGCCTGATAGTTGAGGCTTCCGCAGGACAGATTTTATAGGTAGCTTAGTCCTGACTACTATGGGGTGACATTCAAAATAAGGACACAACTTAGCACATGACATGATTAAAGCTAAAACATATTTTTCAAGTAAACCATACCTCATCTCATCATCTAGTAGACTTTTACTTACATAATAGACAGGATGTTGCTGACCTTCCAGTTCTTTTAACAAGACTGCACTTATTGCGGTGTCAGTAACAGAAAGATATACTGACAGAGGCTCTCCCTTTTCTGGCTTGGCCAGTAGAGGTGGAGATAAGAGATATAGTTTTAGATATTGAAAGGCTTCTTCATGTTCAGGAGTCCATTGGAAATGTTTGTTCTTTTTCAGCAGGTTGTAAAATATTTTACACCTTTCAAAAGATCTAGATATAAACCTATTCAGGGCAGCTACCCTGCCTATCAATTTCTGAATGTCCTTAATAGACTTGGGTGACTGTAATTCCAGTATAGCTTTTATCTGTTCAGGGTTAAGTTCTATGCCTCTTTTTGTCACTATGTAGCCTAAGAACTTCCCTGCAGAAACTCCAAAGTGGCATTTTGCAGGGTTGAGTTTCATGTTGTACTTCTCCAGGTTTTGAAATGCTACCTCCAGGTGCTTCACATGATCTTGTGCATTCTTGGACTTCGCCACCATGTCATCAATATAGATGTTTTAGCTAGATTTTACACGGAGGTAAAGTCTTGACAGGGATTTGTTTGCAGGGTAATCTAACTCAAATAATTATGCCTGACTAGTACGATGAATAACTTAAAACAATGAACAATAAAGTGAATGATAGAGATTTGTACGTGGAAAACCTTGGGAATAAGGGAAAAAACCATGGGCACCAAGCCAGGAGGGAGTAATACTATCTTTTAGTGTATCATGACAGGGAATATGTATGTCAGGCTAGAGATAAGATATAAATTCTTAGTAAATATGCTTAGAGTGATTACAATAATAAAATGAGGGTAAGAATGAGTGAATAGTAGATAATCCTTCTCCTTGCTTCCCCTTGCTATTTATAGTAGTTTCATCTTGTTTGCAACGGCTCTCTCACGTTTGTTTTGGACGTTCCTATATAATAGGCCTCGTGCCCTATTTACCCGGAGGTAGGTGCTTGGCTCCAACAACTGCCTGCCGTTACCTTTGCTTAGTCAACTGCTCCACAGCCTTCGTAGATTTTGTTGAATAGGTCTTCCATGAAAGTAGGAACCGTTTCTCTAGATTTTAGCTGTGCTTTGGTTGTTGCCTGACTTGTTCTAGTAGTGCCCAATATACGGTTGGTGAGTTATTCCTTCAGGTCTAGCCTGATTAGATGGCTTGACCTGTCTTTCCCTCCTGGCTGGTACCTGTCTGAGTATGATATACTTTGTGTTGAGTTGCTTTCGTTCAGGCTAGGCTTGTTATTTCTTTGCCTGACATTTGTCTGATTAGGCAGGACAAATCTTGGCCCAACAATAGACTTCCATGGTGTCCCCAATCTGCTGTTTGAACATCATGTTGACCAGGCGTTGGTATATTGCCCCTGCATTCTTTAGACCAAACGGCATGGCAGTGTAACAGTATATGCCTCGGTCAGTAATGAATGTAATACTCTCCTGGTCAGCAGGGTACATCTTTATCTCGTTGAATCCACTTGAAGCATCCATGAATGTGAGCATCACATGCCCTACCATTGCATCTCCCATGGCAATAATGTCTGGAAGAGGGAACGGATCTTTAGGGCAGGCTTTGTTCAGATCAGTGTAATCTATGCACACTCTCCACTTTCCATTCTTTTTCTGCACGACCATTACGTTTTTTAGCCATTCAGGGTACATCACTTCCCTGATCATGCTCATGTCTAGGAGCTTATCCACTTCTTCATTGATAATGGCATTTCTTTCTGGTGCAAAATTTCATCGTTTTTGCTGCACATGCTTGAAAGATGTGTCAATGTTGAGCTTATGAGTAATAACATCAGCACTAATACCAGTCATATCAAAATGAGACCAAGCAAAACAGGAGCACTTATTCTTAGTAAAACTTAATAACTCGGGCCTTACTGAGTTAAGGGCGTCAAAGCCAACAAGAACATGCCTGTCAGGATAGTCAGGATTGAGGATTACCTAATCCATTTCTATCCTGGGTGGTGCTACATATGTTCTTCTGACAGGGTACGGTAATTGCTATGCGAGGGACTTACCTACCTTGGAAGGCTTTAGGACCTCAATATAGTTTTCCTGGGCTGACTTGTGCTCACCTTTGATGCTTGCTACCCCCCAGTCTGTTGGTATTTTGATACATTGATGATAAGTTGAGTGGACAGCTTTGACATTGTGTATCCATGGCCTGCCCATAATGACATTGTAGGAGGATAGGCAGACTAGGACTCCGAATCTCTCATAGGATGCAACGCCTTTAGCATAGGTAGGAAGATAGATTTCTCCCAATGTATTCTTTGTCTCCCCACCAAACCCTACCAAGACACTGGATTTCTTGGTGATTTGATCCTCGTTGATCTTCATAGCTTTGAGTACATCTAGCATGATCAGGTTAACTGAATTGCCCCCGTCTACCAGGATTCTTCTTACATTAGTTGTTCCAACTTACATGGAGATCTCAAGCCATCATGATGTAGGTCAGGGATGCCCACCAAATCGCAGTCACTGAAGGGTGACTAGATTTGAGGAGACCTGGCTATTTGTTTGGCTGCTGAACTGGTCATGCCACAAATCTCTAATCCGCCATTTATGAATTTTACTTCATTGAGTGGAGGTGGTGGAGGGAGATTGCGTTCCTGCTTTTTCTCTTGATTGACCTTGCTGGACTCTTCATTTTTACCTCTTGCTTTGATCAGATCTTTAAGGTACCCAGCCTTTAATAAGTAGGCCACTTCTTTCCTAAGAGTAAATTAATCCTCCGTTATATGCCCTATACCCATGTGAAATTCACACCACATTGTATGGTCCTTCCTTGGATTTGGGTTGTCTGACTTTTTGGGGCATCTGACCACTGGTCCCATGGTGTCCAGTCACTGGATCAAGCCTGCAATGTCAACACAGAAGTTATGTTCTGAGATAAGCGGATGAATTTTAGTCTTACCTTGTTGTTCTTGTGCTAGGTTGACTTTTGACTGATCAGGGCTTGTATATGGACCACTCCTATAGTTATTGCCCCTGCAGGCGCTTCTCCTGTTCGGCTTATCATAGTCTTTTGCATAGCAGGATCCTCCAACTTTGTAGCTTTTGTCTTCCTTTAGCATGATATATGCAAGCGTCTTGGCCTGGACGTCTTCGAAGGAATGACAGGGATACTTGGTCAGTTCCCATAGATATCACTGTTGGGTAGTAATCCCTGCCTGAATGCTTCCACTGCTATTCCAACGTCAGACCTCGGAATTGACACTTTCTCCTTGTTGAATCTGGCAAGGAAGACTCTAAGGGTTTCATATGACTTCTAGGTGATCCTGTACAGGTCAGTAGAATGCTTCTCCAACTCCCTGCTACTTGCGAATTGCTGGTTGAATTTATTGATCAGGTCAGCAAAGGATTTGATACTTCCATTGGCAGGTTGATATAACACTGCAGTGCAGGACCGGTCTGGGTGGTTCCAAATCCTTTGCACATGGAAACCTGCCTAAACTCGATTGGAATGATGCAGCCAACATTTTTTGCTTATAGAAGGCTACATGGTTTTGTGGATATGAGGTCCCATCATAAGTTCTAATGGATGGAATCACGAATTTCTTGGGAAGATCCACTCTAGTTATCTCGTCTATAAAAGGCAAGTCAGCATAGCTTTCTGGGGCAGCCTCCTCCATGCTGGCAGAAACTCTAGGTATTTTTTTGAATTTTTCATTGAGTTTCTTAATTCCTCGGACTATTGCCATCATGACAGTCGCTCCTGTCTCATCAGGGTTTTCTTTGTTATTCTCTAGGATCTCATCGTCATCAACGTTAATCATTTTTTTGGTACCACTTGGACTCCCAAAGCTTGAGAAATCAAAGTGCTTGATAATTGATGAGAATGGGGTTCCTGGCTGGATTTTGGAGCTTGATCCCTTAGATTTCTCTAACTTTTGCTTCAAAGCTGACTCAGACTCTATCAATTGTAAGATTTTAGCCTCAGACAGTGACATTTTCTCTTTCAGGCTCTCCATCTCTGCTATTTTTTGTAGTGCAGCAGTCAATTGTTCTTCCACGGTTGGTTGAGACATTTTTTTGCTAGTTTCTTTGTTTTTTGGATTTTTTTGTGAAAAAGGAAAAAAGATATCAATGAGCTAGATTCCCCCACGGTGGGCGCAATTGTTTTGAGTGGATTCTGCGCATAGCTGAATCAGGTCAGGGTAGAGTAATTGCAGGGTTAACTAGCTCGACTATCTTGACTAAGACTGCAGGGCAGGATATTATATGCGTAAAGTAAAGCAAACACTACTACAAATCCAGGCAACTACAACGCCCCTTTAACAACGATTATTCACGAAAATCACAATAGACGTTGTAGAATGTATGGCGCGAATTTTACTAAAATCAATTACAACGGGTATGGTTATAAAAACCGTTGTTATTCGTTTTAACAACGGGTCACACATGAACAACCGTTGTTAATAATTTAGCGCAAAATTGGCGCAAAGTTAGTGAAAAGTAATCACAACGGTTATTTTTGAAACCCGTTGTTAAAACTTATTTAACAACGGGTGTTTTTTACAACCGTTGTTAAAACATATTTCACAACGGTTGTTGTTTAATAACCGTTGTCAATACCTTCCGTACTCTAAACCACACAAACACAAGTCTGCTGCAGCCAAACACAAACACAAAACACACACTTTCTCATCGTCTCTTTCTCTCTTTCTCATCGTCGCTTTATCTTCTCGCCGTCACTGTTGATTTCATCGTCTCTTTACGTACGTTCTGTAATTATCAGGTTTGTTTCATCGTCATTATTTTATTTTTCTAATTATTTCATTTCCATGTATGTGTTTTTATCGACCATTAGGTTCCGTTCAAAGATCGCTATATATCGTCATATAGCGCATTCTTCTTTCGCTCCGTCAAGCCATCTTCTTTGGCGTCCTTCAGTACGGATCGAGCATAGTAAGAGTCTTAAGGATGATATCATTCATTTTGTTGGAGTTTGGAGTTTGTTTTGAAAGATTAAGGAGAGGGTTAATTTATTTGGAGTTTGTTTTAGCAGTTAGGGTTTGGAGAATATATTGAGATAATGGAAATGCATGTTAGTTGAGATAATGCAATGTATTTATACTAAGCAATGTGTGGGTTGAGTTGTTTTTTAATTAATATATATGTTAGGAAGTTGTGCCATAATCAGCATCATCATATCTCTCAATGCTGCTTCAAATCTTATTACTAACCCTTCTCATTCCTTATTGTCCGTTCATATGCACAAAGTGATGGCGTAATAACTGGATCTTGATGATGACTGATCTATGGAGTTCAAAAAATGGAAGCAAATCAAACAAGCATAACTCAACACTTTCAAAATGATCATTTCATTTAATTTTAAACCAAATACATTACAAAGAATTATCGAAATCAAAAGATGTATAATAAGCCGAGAACAACCCCGGTTAAGCGTAAAAAGCGCTTCTCAACCTCGCCACCAATCACGCCACTGGTATACCGCTAACTTCCGGGTCATTGGCTTCATATTTTTCAATAACAGATTGAATATATGCAAGGACACGACTTGCATGTGGAGATAAGGTTGGAAGAGTACAACTCAACATATCTCTGGTCGCATGACCAAGTTGCGAGTAACAGCCGACGAGGGTATGAAGATGATGATGATGATGAGGCTTTGTTGACAAGCCGGACTGCTTCACGCCTCTTAATCCAATAATTCCGTTGATGTTCAAGGGATGCTTTGATTAATGGGTGTTGATCGGCGAGAACCTTCCCATCATCTTCAATCATTTGTGTAAGCCATTCTTCGTTGTTGATAAAATTAGGGTTCATTGCCATGTTGTTTCAATTTATGAATGTTAGTAAAGGATGCTTTAATATTTATAGCTAGTCACATTTATAAGTTTTTTCAAACCGTTGGTAATTAATTTAAGGGATATTCTGCATGCATCGGAATTCTAACGGGCCGTAATTATACATGCATCTAGTAATATTTAATTTAGTTTTTTTTTTTTTTTAAGAACAAACAACAACGGTTATTTACAAACAACCCGTTGTTATAACTTTCCCCCCAAAATTGAGTCACACTTTCCACAACGGGTTTTTATACTTAAAACCGTTGTTAATATTTTTCACAACGGTTTCCTTAAGAAAACCAACCGTTGTTAAAACCATTTACAACGGACGCTTTAACAACGTCTGTTTTTTTATATAACAACGGTTTTTGACCGTTGTTATAGCCTGTATCTGTAGTAGTGAAATAAAGTAAATAAATAAGACAATAGATTTTGTACGTGGAAAAATATTAAATGGGAAAAAACCACGGGCACCAAGCCAGGAGAGGTTTTCATTATGAATTTGGAGTATAATGATATAATGAGCACAATATAGAGTATTTTGCCTAAGTATTATAATTGTGTTGCTTGTAAGGTGATGGAATGTGTCTTTGAATGATCCTTGATGCTCCATATAGTAATCTTCAAATGGCTGCATAATCTTCATCATAAAGGCATATTATTCCCTCTTAATGATGTCATTAATTGCTCTTAATTACCGGGATTAATGTTTGATCTTTATGACATAATCTTCTACATAATTTCTCTAATAATTGGTGTAATAATGCTGAAACATTCTTCATAATTATTCTTGACTTTGGTCAAATAATATCTTCTTATTTGACCGTTGCTCTCTCCTGCCTGGTGCCGGTCTGGAGCTACCGTGACATTTCTGTCCTGATAGTCAGGCCAGGGTAGAAGTGTATCCTTAACATAATGCGGAAATATCAGGCCGAACAGGTGGCATTTGAGGGGTATTTATAGAGGATTGTGTGGTGGTGTGCGTTTTGAGCGACGTGGCCACATAGGCCGCTTGAAGAGGCGCGAGCATGTCTTCGGGTCTTCGAGTTGTCTTGTAACTATCACGCATTTGGATTTGTGGTTTGTTCTATCCTAGGTTTGGTAGGACATGATTGTTGTACTAGACCATCAAGTATACCATGTATACTTAGCATGGAAGCATTTGTGGGGTTTGCTTTTTGTGCTTGACTCGGTTTAACTCGTCGTTGGGTTCGGGATTTGAATTTTGAGTCGGTTTTTCGTTCGGTGTTGATTTCGACTCTAGTTAGTGTCATTGCGACCCCGTAGTCGTGCATAAAACACTCCAGGTATTTAAAAAAAATTTGAAAATGTTTTCGAAATCATCGTTTGAGTTTTTCGACGCGTAGTTATACAAAATGTCAATCAAACGTAGCGATTCCTAAGCATGTTGTAGTCCGATAATCAGCAGGTGTTTGTTGGGGATTCAATAGACATCGGGTATCTACAGAGCCCCCAATTTGACTGAGGCTTGGACAGAGTGAAACTCAAAGTACAACCCCCAGGTCAATCAAAGATTACAACCTCGAGACCGAAGCAACGTCGAGGCGGCTCAAAAGGATTTGGGCCAAGGACCTGCCGTCGGTAAGGGCGACGTCGAGGCGACTTCTAGATTCGAGTCAAGGACCTTCCGTCGGGAACAGTTTAAAGTTTGTCGATTGCCAGTGCGGGTCGTTTAAAGTCCGTTACACTAAGTATAAAGGCTCGCCAGCGATAGAAAGGAGGCATACCTGAGGCATCTTCGGGATATCTCCTTGAATTGCTTCTTGTTAGCGTGTGGAGGCTCGCCAGCCATCGAAGGTGCGTAGAGACTCGCTAGCCATTGAAGGTGCATAGAGGCTCGTCAGCCATTGAAGGTGCGTAGAGCCTCGCCAGCCATTGAAGGTACGTAGAGGCTCTCCAGCCATAGAAGGTGCGTAGAGGCTCGCCAGCCATAAAAGGTGCGTAGAGGCTCGCCAGCCATTGAAGGTGCATAGAGGCTCGCTAGCGATTGAAGGTGCATAGAGGCTCGCCAGCCATCGAAGGTGCATAGAGGTTCGCCAGCCATTGAAGGTCGAATGATCGACTGCGGGAAATAGCCTGAATCATCGTGCCTACTTCAAGAGGTTGCTTGTTGTTAGTGGACTCCGTGGGGATGGTCTCAGACGTCCTTCTGGGGAATTTTGGTGTTCATAAGGGACGTTCACGGTGTTTGGAAGAGATAAGCCCTTTGCAACTTGGGCCTGTCTCTTGCGGATGACGGCACCTATCATTGCCATTTGCAACTTTGAATTCTGAATGGAGGTAACGGTTTTTTTGCCGTCGTTCGGAGTTTAATAGCGAATTTGAATTTCGCCATTCGCTATTTTGTGTTGAAAAAAGTTTTGTTGTGATAATAGCGAATTTTACTTTCGCCATTTGTTGTTTTTTTTTTTTTTGGAAAATAACGGTTTCTTAAATCCGTTATCTTGGAACTTTGCGATAAATAGCGAGTTTGAATTTCGCTATTTGCTATTTTTGTTTGAAGATAACGGTTTTTAATCCCGTCATCCTGCAATTTTATGAGGAATAGCAAGTTTGAATTTCGCCATTTGCTATTTTTGTTTGAAAATAACGGTTTTTGATTTCGTTATCCTGCAATTTTGTGAGGAGTAGCAAGTTTGAATTTCGCTATTTGTTATTCGTGAGGAAATTACGTTTTTTAATTCCGTCATTTGAAATTTCGTGAAAATAACGAATTTGAAACTCGCCATTTTGCATTTGTGAAGAAAATAACGGTTTTTTATTCCGTCATTTAAAATTTGTAAAAATAGCGAATTTTGAATTTCGCCATTTGCTATTTGTGAAGCAAATAACGGTTTTTAATTCCGTCATTTGAAATTTTGTGAAAATAGCGAATTTGAATTTCGCCATTATGTATTTGTGAAGAAAATAACGGTGTTTAATTCCGTCATTTGAAATTTGATGAAAATAGCGAATTTTGAATTTCGGCATTTACTATTTGTGAAGAAAATGACGATTTTTAATTATGTCATTGCATTTGTGAAAAATAGCAAACTTTGTGTGAATATGGGCCAAAGCCTAAAATTTCGCTAAAACTGGCTGAGTAAACCCAAAGAGGCGCGAGCCCGGGGGGGGGGGGGGGGACATAAGGGGCTTCCTCTTTTCTCCTCAAAAAAAGAAGCGAGAAGCAGCAGCTCCTCATTTCGTCATCTTCTTCGACAAATCACCCACAAGTTCTCAAAAAATCGTCATTTTTTATCTTGTTTCTTGCTTGGATTTGTGATATAATCCCCATGTCATCTCAAGTTATGTAAATCCTCTTGATTCCATTTGAATTTGTTTGCCTTTTTGTTGATTGAATTGGGACGAAACCCTAATTCGATTGAAATCGATTTGGGCGTTTTTTATTTGCCCATTTTCGAGTGAAATTGATGCTTGCATTAGGTTAGAAACCCGTTTAAGAGAATAGGGGTGCTTTTAGTTTCCATTTTGGTCCCCGTTCCCGCCTCCTAGCTGCAAAAAACGCGAATGGGATAAGAAACCGTCTCATTTCTCAATGTTGTGCTTATTTGCTTGAGTCGTGTGCCCCACTAGGTTGCATTGTAGTCGGGGAATACCATATTTGCTATGTTAGACCTTTGTTCTGTGCTAGGGGCAAAATTTCGCAGTTTGCCTTTATCAGGCGGTCTTATGTTGACAAATTAAGCGCCTGTGTTGGCTCAAACTGAGTCATTTTACTTAGAATAGACCTTAACGGTAGTTTAGGTCCTCGTGGGGCATGATCACGTCACGTTGCATTGTTGTGGCCGTAATTTGAATTTTTGACCTGTTTGCGCTCAATTTTGGAGTAAAATTGCCTTTTGAGCTTTGTGAAATGCCCGGTTGTAACGGGGGTGATATTTTTTGCAGACCTTGTGATGGCCCGGGGGTGTTGTGTTGTTTTTTTGCTGTCGCTTTGACTCGTCTTTTACTTGAAAAGAAGAGCGAGTCGTCGTTTTTGTGAATTTTTTGTGCTTGATGGGATTGGGCGGGTTTTCCCTTGCCGTTTTTTGCTTTTGTTTTGTACTTGCAGGTGATTTTTTTTTTGGGATTTTGTCTATTTTGTGCCGTCGTAATGCCGAAATTTTGGTAGACATTGTTTTTGTTATGGTTTCAGGTGAGTTTTCGGGGGCTGTTAGGCCTGCTGGGTCCGAGGCTGAGGCCTTGAAGGAGGAGGAGAGACGGCTGTCATTCTGTCTTCGTCCAGTTGTGTTTCTTCCTTGTGGCCTTTGATCACGCGTTGATCATCGGTCGTTGTCTGCATAGAGTTGGAGGCCTGATGAATAGGGTTCAATATCAGAGCGACGCACTACATTGCGGTTTTCAATCATTACTGAATTCTCATGATTGGGGTTCAACATCGGGGTGGCATCCTATGTTGTGGATCTCACTCATTGCTGAATTCAGATGATTGGACTTCAACATCGGGGCGATGCACTGTGTCATGATTCCTGATCATCATGTCGTCCAAAATCTGCCAGACACTTTTTCCTTTTTTGTTACGGAGTAGGAAAGAGGGGTTATTGTCATGGTAACAACCTCTGCTTCCGCTGTTACTCCCTTTCTTTTCTTGTTAGAAGGATAGGGAGTGCTTTGTTCGGTAGGTGGCGGATAGCCCCCTATTCATTGTTTTAGGCCAGTGTCTGTATGATAAGTATTTGCACTAGATCCTGTTTGTATGGCCAGTCGTTTGTGTCAAATATGTGTTGATGTATTTTGCATGAGGCGGTTTGTATATATGTGTTTTTGGTTTGTAGTTTGTTTGTGCTTGGTGATGGTAAGTGAGTCGTTGTTCACTCAATCAAACACATTTATAATCTCAACAAACGACTAGTTAGTGGTTAAGTCGAGGTCGATCCACGGGACGGTGTGCTTTGGGTTCTAAGTCTATCTATCTCAATTTATGCAAGTGTCACAATTGATTTGGGTTGAAGTTGTGTTCTAAACTACAACAAGGAAATATAAACAAGACAAGTAAATGGAAACAAGGGTGTAAACAAATGATGAACAATACTAGGGAATCATGGGATCATAGGGTGTGAAATAGCATAAATGAATCATGTAGATGCAAGCAATTATTATTGTTGGAATCAATTTAGTGTATCTCTTACAATTTCTAGGGTAAACTTAGGTCTCGGAGCCGAGTCGGACAAGACTTTACAACACCTACAATTCGATTTGGTTTTCCCTATTCATAGTGAGATAACATAAATGAGTCCTAAGAGTAAAGGAATTATACCAACTTAGGATGATCAAATGGAAAACAAAGAATAATAGAAGAGAACTTGGTTGATTGATGAAGAGTTGTCAATTCTCCAATAATAACCCAATAGTCTTCAATTACCCAATAGGAAATCTTGAACAAAAATTAAGGAAGTATTAAAGTGCAATTTGTGGAATGATTAAGATTAATCTATTATAATCTACTCCTAATCTAATCTAAGAAAGTTTTGCCTCCACTAAGAGGGCTTAATCTCCTCTAAATACAAGAGGGATATATATAGTAGTACAAGGATTAGGTTAACTAAGGGCTTAAATGACGATTAGACCCTTTTAAAAGAATATTAGAGCCTTGAAAGTCCCAGGAGGAACCCCACGTCTTGCCTTTGTTTGGATGCTTAATCTGCAGGGAGAGACGCTCGTCTTGTGCTCGGGACGCTGGGGTTGATCATTGAGACGCCCGGTCTGAGCTTAGGACGCTCGGATTATGGGTCAGCATGGTTTCCTCTTCTTTGACTGCCTCAAGATCCGTGGGGATCGTTGAGGGGTCGTGGGGGTCTTCATCATTTCCCCTTTTACTTGATTTATTGGCTTAGGCCTTTAGTGTTAGTCTCCTCTTTGGTGCTTGGTCGTTATATGTTATCAATTTAGCTCCGCTTCACTCTACCTAGTCAAGTTAGTGCTCTTGTCCAACAAATGACACCAAACCTCATAGAATATGTATAAAAGGAGGCTAAAGATAAGAAACGACCCTAATACATACTAAAAAGCATAGTAACTAGGCTAGTTAGGGGACTAAATGTGCGTAAATAGGAGTCACATCACTTGGCCTTTTTTGTGTTGTGTTTCGGAGAAGCACGGTCAACGGCTGATTCCCCATTTGCTTCGGCATTTGCTCCTGCATCGTTAGTGTAGAAAATAGGCAACTTATAGCACATACGCGTACACGTAAACATGCAAAGTATTTGTTGAAAACAAGATAACCACGATGCTCGAAGTTAAAATAGAAATTGTTTGTGTGACACCCCATATACCAAGGAGCCTTAAAAAGACCTTCCATAGCATATAAGGGTGTCACCATCTCGGTTGCCCGAGGACAGTAATAATCAAATGTCGATAAAAGAATAAATAAGTTCCATTACAGTGATCAACAAACTAAGATATACAAAAGGTATAACTCAGACTATTATCAGCTCATAGTAGTCCGAGTTATACCTTTTGTATATCTCAGTTTGTTGATCACTGTAATGTAACTTAATTGTTCTTTTATCGACATTTGATTATTACTGACCTCTGGCAACCGAGATGGTGATGCCCTTATATGTTAGGGAAGGTCTTGTTAAGGCTCCTTGGTATATGGGGGTGTCACAAAGTGGTATCAGAGAGACGATTTTGGATCCTGTAGCAAATGAGCCTAATGAACGAACTGAGTCTAATAAAATGAACCTGGTGTATGTGTATTGGGAGCTCCAGCTGATGCTAGATTTTGGGTGAGTAGGCGCCCTCATTTCAAAATCATGGTACCATTATGCTTAAGCCAGTCACCGAGTATGGGAATGTTGAGTCGGCAATTATGTGCCTAGTGTGGATAATGGTTATGTTAGAAATGTTTGTAATGAAGTATCTGTTATGATTCATTAATATCATAAGTATACATATTCATATATGAATTAATTTATTTAGTCATAAAATAAATACAAGATCTTATGCATGCAAACTTAATAAAAAGATGGAAAAATCGATTTCTCACCATCTTATTTTCGGCCATTTGGGCACCAACAAGATCTCCTTCTTGTTAGTTCTTGAGCTTTCCAACAATGGATGAACAAGGTTCAAATTAGAACCTCTCCCAAAAGCATATACCCAAGTAATACTCTTAATAACCAATATTATTATGAACTAGTAATAATATTAGTCTTACTTAAAATTTGACACAAAAATAATTTGTAATTGCTCTTGAATATTTCGGTCCAAGAGGGGAGTATTTGTGAGTTTTTACTCCCTTATTCTTTCTCAAAGTGTAGAGGAAAATTATGCAATAACAACTAGAGAAATATATCATGTATATTCTCTATCTTATGGAAAGAAAAATAAGAGAAAAACTCTCTTGTTTTCCTTATGGAAAACCGGTGGGCTTGGGTGGAGGGGAGCCAATGCATGATGCTCATTTTCTTCCCAAGAAAATAGGTTTGCATGGCTAATATTAGGTAGGTAATCATTTTGTTTTTAGTCATTTAAAATATAAAAACCCAACCCCACTACTCCCTTCATAAAACCGGTTATCCCGTAAAATGGTAGTCCATTTTATTTTTGTCATTTGTCAATTGTGACATATGTGACATGTTACAAGACATGTTACATTATAATGCCTTTTTAACATATTAAAAATCATCATATTAATTAAATATGTCACATACAAAAATAATTAGTAATTCACAATTACTTGTACCAAAATGGGTCATACAATTATAAACTACAACAACTTGTATTTATAATAAATTATTCATTCTGTTTCAACTGTTTCGTAAACAATATTTTAATCTAAGTAATAAAACAATTCGATTACTTAGACCGTATCTAATTTAATCGAATTACAATAAGACACGTTAACTTTACTCACAAAACCATCCGTCAATTTTAAGCAATTTAATTAACTCGTATCGGCATACGATTAATTAAATAATCAATTAAGAGTATTTCCCTATAGGTATGACCTAAGGGGATCAACTGATCACCACCGTCGCACGACAGTAATGTCAAACTCTAGTCAGCCAATCATTACCGATATGTGTGGACCAGTTGACTGTAAAATATTACATCCCTCTTGTATTCTTAAAATGAAATTTGAACATGTGATCATTATGATCAACAGTTGTGATCGCATTATTGTCGGAGGACACTTATTCCAACAATCTCCCACTTGTCCTCGACAAGTGTGCGTCACCAATTCTCTTGCCCTATTACTATCTCCCACTCAAGGCAAGGTGTCTTTCAGGTCATACTTGCAAGTGATCATATCGAGAGTGGTTTCCTCGATCTGGAGAATAACTGATTGACCGGAATTATCTACCATAGATACCTTCCGAGCGTGGCCACGCATTTCCAGTTCATTACTCATCGAGTGGCCCTGAGATATTGTTTTAACCCTGACAAGGGGTGGACAATTCCTATCGCACTATCCCCTTCGACTAGTCACAGCCATCATAACCCAAAATATGCCCATTTGACCCCATTTACGAAGGTCGTAGTAACATAAATCAAAGTTAATCTGAAACTGTGCCACCTTAGGCGAACAGTCTTTAGTCAAAAGAATCGACTCATTAGAATACTATAGTAGCTCTCGCCACGACCAGGCTATATAAATTTGCCAGAACTCTATAAGCAGTCATCAGCTCGACAAAGTGTTCCTAACAGTCTGCCTATGTGATCGACTAGTCATTCTCATATGACTCTATGGCACTTGAACTTGCCATCAATCGCATCACACTCTAGTCACTTCGAGACGTCACCTCATACAAGTGACTATGGGCGATTACTATGTCAATTTAATCCACTTTAATGGGGTTCAATCTTGTCTCCACAACCCATTTGAATATGAAAGTAATGGAAAAATAAAAGACAAATGTGATTATGCATATGAGCAAATAAAACAACTCTTTTATTTCATATCAAAATCTAACATAAAACGGGCATGCGTTTAAGTCCCATGGACGCAAATGTCCATCATGCTTAGCTTGCGATAAAGGCTTGGTGAGCGGATCAGCTATGTTATCATCCGTCCCAACCTTACATATCACAATTTCCTTTCTTTCAATGAAATCTCTAATTACATGATATTTTCTAAGTACATGTCTAGATCTATTACTAGACTTTGGCTCTTTGGCTTGGAAGATCGACCCACTATTATCACAATAGAGAGTGATGGGATCATTGGCGGTAGGTACTACTCTTAGACCTTCCGTGAATTGCCTGATCCATACAGCTTCCTTGGCAGCTTCTGATACTGCAATATACTCAGCCTCCATTGTTGAATCCGCAGTCACAGCTTCCTTGAAGCTTCTCCAGCTAACAGCACCACCATTAAGCATGAAAACAAAACCAGCTTGTGATTTCATGTCATCTCTATCCGTTTGAAAACTTGAGTCTGTGTAACCATTAACACGGAGCTCGGTGTCTCCTCCAAACACTAAGATAGAATCCTTAGTTCTTCTCAAGTACTTAAGGATGTTCTTGACGGCTATCCAGTGACTCTCACCTGGATTTCCTTGATATCTACTCGTCATGCTCAAGGCATACGAGACATCAGGACGTGTGCATATCATGGCGTACATGATTGATCTAACAGCGGAAGCATAAGGGATCAACTTCATGCGTTCAACATCTTGGGGTTCGGTGGGCGATTGAGACTTGCTCAATATTGTCCCACTTACCATAGGTACCAATCCCCTTTTGGATTTGTCCATGCTGAAACGTCGAAGAATCTTATAAACATAAGATTCTTGACTTAGTGCCAATATCCTCTTGGATCTATCTCTATGGATCCGGATACCTAATATGTGTTGTGCCTCTCCTAAATCCTTCATTTGGAAGTGGTTACCTAACCACTTCTTAATCGAAGACAACATCGAAATGTCATTTCCAATGAGTAGTATGTCATCGACATACAAGATTAGGAACACAACATTGCTCCCACTAAATTTCATGTATAAACATGGTTCCTCAACACTTCGAGTGAAACCATTCTCTTTTATCACATGATCGAATCGATGATTCCAACTTCTTGATGCTTGCTTAAGTCCGTAAATGGATCACTTAAGTTTGCATACTTTGTTAGGATTTTTAGAATCAACAAAACCTTCGGGTTGTATCATGTACAACTCCTCTTCTAAATACCCATTTAGAAAAGCGGTTTTAACATCCATTTGCCATATTTCATACTCATGAAATGCGGCAATCGCTAACAAAATCCGTATGGATCTTAGCATGGCTACGGGGGACGAAGGTTTCATCATAATGAAGACCTTGGACTTGGGTAAATCCTTTTGCCACTAGCCTAGCTTTGTAGACATCATCATGTCCTTCTATGCCATTCTTGACCTTGAAAATCCATTTGCATTGAAGAGGTCTTACCTCTTCAGGCAAATCCACCAAGTTCCAAACTTGGTTTTCATGCATAGAATCCATCTCGGACTTCATGGCTTCAAGCCATAAGGAGGAATTGGGACTAGAGATTGCGGCTTTGTAGGTGGTGGGCTCGTCACTTTCTAAAAGCAACACTTCGAGTGTTCCATCTTCTTCGATAAGTCCTACATATCGATCGGGATGGCGAGAAACTCGGCCCGTTCTTCTAAGTGGAGGAGGGACAACCGCGCTAGACGACGAAGGAACATCTTCTTGCGTCTCTACCTCGGTTTGTTGCTCTTGAACTTCATCAAGTTCAAAATTTCTCCCACTCTGTCTCTTAGAAATAAATTCCCTTTCTAAGAAGACAGCCTCGCAAGACACAAACACTTTGTTCTCTTGAGGTTTATAGAAGTACTAACCTCTTGAGGCGGTAGAATATCCTACAAAGATGCATTTTTCAGATCGTGGGGCTAGCTTGTTGTCTTTTTTAACTTTGACATAAGCATCACAACCCCAAATTATCAAATAGGATAGAACTGGAACTCTTCCTCTCCATATCTCATATGGAGTCTTTTCGGTTGCTTTAGTAGGACTAATGCTCAAAGATTTCATTGCGGTTTGCATCGTAAATCCCCTAAACGAGTTTGGTAGCTCGGTTTGACTCATCATTGATCGAACCATATCAAGTAGGGTTCGATTTCTCCTTTCGGCAACACCATTGAGTTGTGGTGTTCCGGGTGGAGATAGTTGTGATATTATGCCTCAACCTTTCAAGTGTGAATCAAATAAGATATTCTCAAAAGCTTCACTCTTATGCTTCATTAAATAGATATACCCATATCTACTCAAGTCGTCGGTGAAGTTTATGAAGTAGTCATAATTTCCTCGAGCGATGATACTCATTATTGGTCCACACACATCGGTATGTATGAGTCCCAATAGTTCACTAGCTCGTGTTCCTTTACCTCTAAAAGGATTACGAGTCATCTTGCCAAGAAGGCAATATTCGCATGTTCCATATGATTGATAATCAAATGGTGTAATCACATTAGTCGAAATTAATCTTTTGATGCGATTCTCGTTTATGTGACCTAATCGACAATGCCAAATGAACGATTCATTTGGATCACTTGATTTGAGTTGCTTTGATTGAATGTTGTAGATGTCATTAGTTGGATTCGAGGTTTCTAAAATGTAAATGCCATTAATGGAAGGAGCTTGGCCTATAACCAAGTCGTTCCTAGAAATAATACAACGATTGTTTTTAATGACAAAACAAAAACCGTCCATGTCTAACATGGCGTAGAAATAATGTTTTTAGAAAGTGTAGGCACATAAAAACAATTATGTAAATACAACTCAAATCCATTAGGCAAAGCTAATACATAAGTCCCCTTGGATTCGGCCGCTACTCGAGCTTCATTTCCAAGGCGTAGATCCACATCTCATTTGCTAAGCCTCTTCACGTCTCTTAGCCCCTGTAAATGATTGCAAAGGTGAGAACCACAACCGGTATCCATTACCCATGTCGTAGTGGAAGTATAACTTACATTAATAACATAAATTTACTTAGGAATTTTACCTTTTGGAACGATGATTCCTTCCCTTATATTTCACAAATATATAGGACAATTCCTAAGCCAATGTCCCATGCCATAGCAATAATGACACTCATCTTCAACTTGCTTGAAGTTTTTCCCTTTCTTTCCCTTCTTCTTGAAACTTTTGCCCTTAGAAGCAAGAGCTTGATTGCTTGAGCTCCCACTAGTTTTGGCATCTTTCTCTTCCAAAGAAAGATCCTATAGATTTTATGAGGCGGTCTTCCTGAGACCGGCTCACAAGAGATCTTGTAGTAGTAGGTGGTCTAGAAGAAGTGATGAAGTTTATGTTTCCATCCGAACCTATTCCAAAATGAAGTTCTCTAGTAGTGTCGAAATCATTGGTGAAGCAAACGTCGTTAAAAACATTGTGGCAAGACTCAATAGTTATTGGTGTAGTAGCGTTTGATGGATTCATTGTAATGAACTACAAGTATGGAGGAAAAGGAAATATTAACATTTGTCTTTTTAATCATACTTGTAAATAATTTTAACAAGATATGAGCATTTATATAGTGACCTCTACCCAACTATAATAAATGATTCCAAGATCCAAATTCATATTAACTTGGGCACACTTTGGCGATACAACCCTCGTCAATATAACTCGGTGGATTAACTCTTTAATCGATTCTACTTTTAGAGCTCTTGGTCGATAAAATTACATTAATATTTATCTTTAGCCCAAAACACATATGGCTATGGTCGAGAATACTTTTGTTGAGTTCAACCCAAATTTCGAATAAATGTGTCCATGATCCAAATCCACATTAACTTGGGCACGCTTTGGCGATACAACCCTCATCAACATGAATTCGGTGGATAGACATTTATCACCCGCTTCCCCTACGTAACAAGGTTTGTACCCCGGTTTGGCCGAGCGCACTCCCTCACGAAATAGGTTTTCATGGTTTCTACTTTTTGGTAAGGCTAAGTCTCAATTGTTTATTTTTAGCGAGAGGTCATGTCAATTTATTATGTATCACGTTTTAAGTAAGCTAAAGCGGTGAACTACGATAATTGTAATTGACACGGTCGATAAACTCAATTTAAAATGCATGTTTAGTTATGGCGATTTAGCGATGCATGCAACATATAAATAAAATGCAAAGCATAAATAAAATCCTAGTATGGCCTTCCTAAAATAGTAAATCTAATAAACTATTACAAATTCGGAAACCAACTCCTTTGGTCCCTTGATCTTCGGTCTTGGCACGCATCTCGAGGCAACACATTCTTGATGGACCGTCTTCTCGAATGTGTTGGAGCTTGTGTCCTCCACAAATTAGTGTGATAACATTTGTAAATCTCTTACAAGTTCACAAGGGTATACTTCGTATTTTATCAGTGGATTAACGATTACCTAATAACGGTTGGCTTGCTAGAAAGTTTGACGTTATTATCATACAGATGGCGGTGATCAACTGGTCCCTAAAAGTCACACCTAAAGGATGTGTTTGTGAGATGTGATTATGGAAATGTAATCACATTGATGCCTAATATGACTAAACAGTTAGTCAATGAGTTGATGAGATAATTATTTAATGCCGATTAAATAATATTAGTTGAGACGAATTAACTGTTAATTGGTAAATTGAATATAATGTTATATTTAATTAATGTATATAATGTTAGCTTGGACGAACTAATATGTTAATTCGTAATTAAATGTAATCGGTTATATTTAATCAGCAAATGATAATTATACGATATTGTCATAATAATTATTATTGACCCGTATTAATAAATCAACCGCAAGCTGTTGTGTGTAGACTTGTTATTGCGGAATAATATAAATGATAATTTATATTTAATACATTTTATACATTTGGCATACTACCAAAATAAGAAGATTTAATATCCTTATTTTTGGGTAAGTAGAGAAACCGAAAAAAAGAGAAAATAAATTCTCTTATTTCGGTCATATGGGCCGAGATTAGGAGAGAATATATCTCCTTCATTCACTCTTATTTCGGTTACATAAGAGGAGTGTAGAGATCATAATTCTAACCTAATTTTCTAACCTAGCCTCTCATCAGAAAAACACAAAATAACCTAAATTTTTTACAGAAAATTTAGGGATCGATTCTAGCAAGAAGCAAGGGCATATCTGGGATCGATTCTAGCAAGAAGCAAGGGCATATCTCATATCGTCTTGGGTGCAACTGATAGGTGAATATCATTGCGATATTGTTCTTAGGCCGATTTGCTAGGACCGAAGGTTATTTCTAATTCTCTACCTTTTGTTTATGTAATTCATTTTATGACTAGCATTCATCACTATATATTCGTTATAATCCTTAAAGTTAAAGAGATGCATACAGATAAATCCCACAAGTGGTATCAGAGCCAAGGCCACGAATTTTATTTTGATGATTTTCATAAAATTGGATGTAAACAAAATTGGCCTCGAAAAATTAGAGTTTCGGCTGTAAAATTTTTTTTTGCCGTAGCTGTTTTCGATTCACGGTTTGGTCGATCGACCATTACCCCTGGTCGACCGACTGCCTCGTCTGATCGACCGAATTTTTTTCGATTTTGATATTTTTATTTCCATTTGATTCATACATATTGTTGTTTTAATCAGTTAAGATGATAATAAAATGAATTTGTAGATGCTTTGATTTAATTCGAATTAAATTAAATTGTAAATGGAATCGTCATGTTGATGATATAAAATTCGTTTTTGCTATATAGTTTTTGGCATATACGGTTAATCACGTTTCATTAATTCATATGCTAATCGTGTTCTAATAGCAACTATAAACGATTTTCTTCATCTTATTTTTTTTTTGTTTTAGGGCATTTTTTTTTGCCGCAAAAGAAAAAAAAGGGGGCATTAGGGTTCTTGTTTTTTTAACCGTAAAAAAAAAAAAAAAAAAATTTGTTTCGGTTTTTACAGAAAAACCGTGTTTAATGAGAAAAAAACGGGCTGTTTTTTTTTGTTTTTTTGCTGTTTTGCCGGGAAAAAAAAAAACTTGTTTTGTTTTTTTTCCATTATGCCGAGAGCATTTTTGAGAAAACAAAAATTTTCTGTTTTTTTTCTTTGTTGTTTTTTGCCAATATTAATTATACATTACAATTACAATGTATGATTAATTTTTGTGAAACAGTTCACAATTTTAAGATACCTAATTATTTTAAAGCAGTTTAAAATATTGATGGATTAAATTCATATTACAAGTTTAATGTGAATTAAGATTGAAATTAATCTGCTTAATTGAGGAACTGTCACTTAATTTGATCAATTAAATAGGTGGTTTGGATAAAATTAATCTACATAATTAAAGAATTATGTCTTGTATGTTTAATTTTTTTAGTTAATGCATTTTATTTAGTTGAATGAATCGTTGAATGGTTTTATTTACGTATTTTTGCAATCGGTTGTAATTTGTAATACCTAGTGTGGCCTTAGTCAAATTATCTTTTCGTAATGATGGGAACATAATTTTCAATGTAATTTGAGATCTCGTATCCCCGTTTGGTTTTCTTTATTTATTACGGTTTTGAAATTAGAATGTAAATAGGTTTATTATGTAATTTTATATTGTATTTTTTTGGAAGACTAAAGATGGAGATTGGAGCTCACTCCCGCTACATGGATCAAGATGGAACATCAAGACAAGCTTCTCGGGTCCAAGGATGGATTCCAAAGTTGTATTTATGTTCATTTTGATAGGATAGGCCACACTAGGACTTTATTTTGTTTTACGTTTTACCGTTCTTATTGCTTTTCATTCACATGCTAGTTAATGCATCATATTCCGTCTAAAACCAAACCACCTACTAAAATGCATAAAAATTGACACATATAGGTTGTATGTTAGTTTTCATTAACATACAGATGTCACATGTTTATTAAGCCATCACCTTAGTTTATTCATTCACGCATGCTAGATATTAGTTCACTTAAAATGAATTAAAACAAAGTTGATGGGATCTTCCTCTAAAATCGGAAATTGAGACTAGTCTTTATAAGGGCAAACAACTATGAATCCCTTCTTCGTCGGTAGGCATAATATGACCCCTTCTACGTTGGGTAAGTAGTTTGTGTTGACTTAGTTTATCTCAACATTATAGTCCGAAGAGTTTCTCGTGATTATGATGGACTAAAGATAGAATTTACAGAAATTTATCGACCAAGAATTCTAATAGTAGAATTAGCCAAAAGGTTGGCTTATCAATTTACAGATAATTGAGTCTTGGGATCATTTATATAATTCTTGAGGAAGGTCAACTGTATAGATGCATGAGTCTTCGCGTTATAACAGTATTGCATTAGACTTAAATTAAAATCGATGCACATGCTTATTATTTATTCTTCCTTTCGTGATGTAGAACACGTTTATATTATCTTTTGTTACAACAAATGGTGGAAATAACGAAATCCCAATGCCAAGTGCCACACTTGGACGCGAGTCTTGGCTGAAAGTTTTTATGGACAACATGAATCAAGACACGCGATCGAAAAATGATGGGTCCAACTTTGCGGATCGGGAGGCAAGATTACGGAATCTTGCCATTGCGACGGTAAGCTCAAGTACTTAACTGAGCCAATACCGGTAAACCCAGGCCCCAATGCGGGAGTTAACGAGTCACTTGCTTATAGTGATTTCGTTACGGAAGCGTGTGCGATAAAGAACGTACTCATCTTTGCAATGGAAACCAATTTGCAGAGATGCTTCATTGCCCAAGGTGCGAACAAGATTTTCACCACGCTCACTAACGAGTTCTCAAAAGCACCGAGGATCGTTACTTATGAGCATACCTGTCGCTTCTTTGATGCGAAACTCCAAAAGGGCCAACCGGTTAGCCCACACATTCTTAACATGATTGAAAATGTCGAGAAATTGGAGGCACTTGATTGCAAAATCAGTGAGAGCATTGTCATTGACCGAATGCTTCATTCTCTTCACGATGGTTTTGCCCTTTTCAGGGCGAACTACTACATGAATGACTTGAAAAAGAGTCCTCATGAGCTACACTCCCTTCTCGTACAGACCGAGAAGGATATGAAATTGAGTGGGAGCATGAAGCAGGATGTTCTCACGATTTCCAACAAGGGTAAAGGTAAGGGCAAAGCTCCAGGCGACCTAACTGTAGGTAAGCAAAAATTCAAGAAGCCAGGAAACGGTAAGAGTGGGCCTGGTGAGACTAGTGGCTCACAGGGCAAGGCAAAGAGCAAGGGCGGTGACATTGAATGCCACCATTGTCACAAGACTGGACATTGGAGGAGGAACTGTCCCGTGTACCGTGAGGACATAAAAGCAGGCCGCGTCGTTCCTGTTGGTATGTCATCTTATATTCATATGATTGAGATTAACCATGCAAGTTTCGGAACGTGGGTACTTGATACTGGTTGTGGTTCTCATCTGTGTAATCATTTGCAGGGCCTAAGAAACATCACACCTCTCGGAAAGGGTAATGATGTGTGTCTTTCATATGATGTTTTACATCCCATTTTACACGCATTTCAGAGCTCATTCATGTAGTTTATGCTACATTTCTCCCTATTTCCGTCTACTTTCGTGTTTTTGTACATTATTGCAGAAATGTGAAGAATTCAGCGGAAATCGAGCTAAATCCGTCCCCGAGTATCCTGCATTGCATTTGACGTGAAGTATTCGCTTAAGGAACGAGCTTGGTGCGCAATCCAAGGCCCAATAGACAAATCCAAGAGATTATAGAAGTCAAGTAGCAGCTAAAGCAGTCGATCGACCACTACCTTGATCGATCGACCAACCATCGAGTTTCGAGGCTATCAGACATCGCTATTGATCGATCGACCGGTCACTTCAGTCGATCGACCAAAACGCTATTCTAGACGAGAATTAAAAGATCGAGATTTATCAAGCCCATGAGTTATTAGGTTTTGGAATTATGTTACGTATACTTTCTATATAACGTAACCTAGTTCGACAGATACAATCATTCAGAAATTTACCAAGTTTTACATACAGTTCTTTAGAATAATTAGGGTTCGAGATTACTTTCGGTATTGAATACAATTCGCTTTGTCATTCGGCTTTGTTCTTTTCCTTCGCAATTCACACGGTACTCTATGGTTTTATTTTGTTATTTTCGTTCATAGTTGTCGAATTGCTAGATCAGCTCCCAAGCCGAATTGCCGTCTTTTGTTAATTGTTTATTTTACCGTTTTAAGCATGAATTCCGTACTTTTAATCCTTAATATTATTGTTGCCATTAATTTCAGTATGAGTAGCTAATTTATTCGTGCTAGGATGTAGGGGAATTGTAGTGTAGGCGGCAATATAATGAACACGGCCTGAATCGCGTGTGATACTGTCGTTTCGTACCAAAAATAAATATCTAAGTACTACTAACAGAAGTCAGCGGTAAGTAGGGTCGATCTCCACAGGGAGGCGGTTTACTATCTACTTGTCTATTTTATCTGTCTAATGTCACTAGTTGGGGGTTTGATTGATTTGGACTAACTAAACTACTGAAGCTAAAGGCAAGAGAAAAGGGATAAAGGAAATTAACAATAAGAGAAAGGGAATATGCTAGGAATCGGTCGACCGTGGCAGCTATACTATCGTGTATACTGAGACGATTAAACTATTGATAAGAAGAGCTATGGTCGTCACCTTTCGGTCCTTAAACCGCCCTAGAGCGTAAATAGCTTAGCTTTCGCCCTCACTACAATACCCTATTGTAATTAAGCAAGCCTTCCCTTCCAATCTTTCGATCCAGGTCGGGGTTAACTACTTTTATAAATTGGTCTCCTGCATGCATACATTCAACCTAATAACAATTATATTGCCTAATACAATTCTTATCGCAAGGCTAATCTATTCAAGTCAATTATAACATGTTGCTACCACGGCTTCCCTCATCCTAACATACTAAGGGGATTTAGCTAGACATGGAAATAAGGAAAACTAGAGTAAAAGAAATAAGAACAATAAACATTAAATTAAAGAGAGAAGGGAAGAAAGAATTACTAAATTAAAAGATCCGGAAATGAAGAACAAAAGTAACAGTAGCAAAAGTAGCAGTAATAGAAGTGTCAGATCCAAAGGAGAGGAGAAGAGAAAAGAGAGTTTACAATGATGTCCTCACTTCCTATTTATAAGAAAAATAGGATTTATTAACCTAATTGACGGAATTAAAGCTAAAAAGCCCAACCCATCAGCGAAACCACTCGATCGAGTGATTTAAAACCACTCGATCGAGTAACTAAAGCTTAAACCACTCGATCGAGTGAAATAACCACTCGATCGAGTAAATCAAAAAGTGAAACTACTCGATCGAGTAGAAAAAGGACTCGATCGAGCACAATTCTACTCGATCGAGTACTTTCCAGCGACAGTTTCCTGCTTTGCGCACTGAACTTCAAACGGCTGCCATTTCTTCGTTACTTGGGCAAACAGGGTGATTCCGGTGGAATTGGAAGGCTAAAAGGACAAACTTTCATCTCCAATTAGAATCACCTGAATATCTTTTTTAGAACTCGAGATATAGCTCTTCAAAGTAGGCACTAGCAATTTGAAGTTCTTCCTTTGCTCGCCTAGCTATCTTCCTTCTTTGCACATCTCAAGATAGCTACATTCCCGCTCCAAATTCACTCTTCCTCCAAATGCATGCTAAACGGACGGTAAAAGGCTTGTTTTCACTACTTTCCGGTTCATTCCTGCAATTAGGACAAAACAAACCAAAGTAGCATATTCGGGGCATTTCGTAGCATAAAACCACGATAAAAGCATAGAAATACGTGCATAAAATAGGCTAAAAAGACTATATAAAATGCACGTATCAAATCTCCCCAAACCAAACCTTTACTCGTCCCCGAGTAAACTAAAATGCAACTAATGGAACGGAAAAAGATAACTCAAAGCTAGCTACAAATGCCCACTTAAGCCAATTTAATGCAAGCAAACTAACTCTTATAGCAACCAGTCAAATGCAAACGAGTTGTAAGATGTTTATAATAAACCTGAACCGTCGACCTTGCAAGACCTTTAATAATGGACTCTCACGGGTCACTCTTCTCTCATGAAGCAAAGGGTGAACATATATATGTAAAAGAGATAAAGAGGAATAGTCGCTCACCTAGACTACGACCCACATAAACATGCATGCAACTAATATGATAGACAATTCTAGCTACCGTACACACATTCCAACCAAACGAGGTCCTGTCACAGCCGAGGGCTTACAAAAATATGGTAAAGTGAGGCAATGGGTAAGAAAAGGCAAAACATTTACGGGAATGTGGAGGTATAGGCGGCCAAGCTAGTACCTAAACAAAACCATATGACAACATCCATTTCCAACTCAATTATGAAATAAGCACAATGCCCTTCATTTGGCATAAAACTCACCAAACCAAACTGAACTAACTCCTCAAAAGATATAGATAAAGCATAGGAGTGAAACCGACTAACAAACAACATCTTTTTTTTTTCTTTCCTTTCTTCTAATTTTCTTTTTCGGTTTCTTCTTTTTTCTTTTCCGAACTCTTGTTTTTTTTCATTTTTCATCTCTTTTTTTCTTTTTCACGTCCTTTTTTCATCAACCTTTTTCTCAATTCATCCTCCTTTTTTTCTTTTCTACCAACTCCAAATCAACAGAATACGCGCCAAAATTTGATACAATAGACAGTATACCGCAGAACAATCTAAACTAGCTTGACAAGGCAGGCTAAATTTGGAATGTAGCTAAGGGTCAACAGGCAAATTTGGCTAATGTGGAGTTTAATGGGTAAAAATGAAAGAAAGGGAAATTGTAAGCACCTCCCTGCATGTGACACCAACCACTAACCCGAATGTATGAAGGCAAAAAGCAATTGAATTTCATATACGTGCAAATTGATGATACATGTTATGCGAGGAGTAACTACTCACATTCCTACATGAAACTAGTCACAAATGACACCCGTTTATAAGGCTCTAAATCTTAGAAATTATAAGTAGGTTGCCAAAATCTCAGGTCAAGTCTATATGTTCAGCTAAATTTTAACATAAACTCGTAGATATGCAATAAGACAAAGCTAAAAGATAACAGTCTAATGCAAGGCTTTAAGCAAAAAGACACACATAGTGCAATTTCATCATGGAAATCGTCCGTTCCGACTCAACCTATATGCAAAAATAAACATGAATTTTTTTTTGAATTTTAACAATTTTTCAATTTTTATGGAATTTTTGAATTTTTAACAAAAATAAACAACAATGCAAACATAAATTAAACGTGATAACTGAAATGCAATGAAAACAAAATGCAGACACAGATATGGATGCATAACCTCCCCAAACCAAACTGTACGATGCCCCCATTGTACCAAAACATGGAAAGGAAATGCAAACTGAAGGAGAAAGAGAGTAAATACGGAAAAAGAAAAACTCACAAAATGCGCGAATAAAGGGACCTCCCCAAACCGACCATGAACATGGGAGGTTGCTAAAGGCCCAGAAAACCGTCTCAGGAAGCTAATATAAGTCAAATACACTCGATATCCGTCCAACAGTGGTCGATCGAGTGAATGGGCATCCAAAAACTGCTCGATCGGAAGGTATTGTGGTCGATCGAGTAGTTTCAGTTCTGCAGGTGGTCTATCAAGTGGAATATCTGCTCGATCGACAGGAATTGTCAGCAAAGGTGCTCGATCGAGTAGGAAAACTACTTGATCGAGTGATTCTCAGCGTGTTCCCTGCATAACGCAATAAAAACAGCCCGTAAACTAACTAGACAAGCATACTGAGATAGTCTATGGCATAAAAACCATTTATTACAACTGAAATTAAATAAAAAGCAAAGTAAAATCACCGGGTTGCCTCCCGGGTAGCGCTAGCTTCAGTCAGGCCCCAGCTCGACCTTCTTTTCTTCGAGGCTCTATAATTAGTCATAATCAAAACAGCTCAAAGCGCGCAACATTAAATCATAAATCTGCGCATGTGCTACACAAAAATGTAAGTAGCACCACAGTGGAATAAAGAAATAGGAAATAAAAGTATATAAACATTTAAGTCTAACGAATTTCCTATGAGAGCTCCTAAATTTATCCACGAAACATAGGAACTCGGGAGCAATTAATGATAATCTAGGGCTCCATTTCAGATTAACAATTTTGTGATGATAGGGATGGTGAAAAATCATTAAATTGTACGACCTACTAGGAAGGGGCAAAGCATTAGAATGCAAAGCGTAAGTCAAACGAGGCAATTTACTATTTAAACAGACAATAATTGAATTATCGTTCACCACCTCAGGTTGATCGCTCTCAATGACGGAATCGTAGATAAAAGAATTTATTACCTCATCCGCGCTAGGAGTAATTACCAACTCAGCCTCTTTGTCACCCTCCTCAGTAGATTTCATCCCGTAAATCGCAGCCTCAAGTGCATCTAACTCGGCTTTGAATAAGGGAGACTCACTATAACCGTTATCATCATCAAAATCGTCATCTAAATCAAACCTATATGACGAATCAAAGCTCCCAATGGCCAATTCAATCGATCGAGCAGAATAATCACTCGATCGACCAATTTCCTCCTGAATTCCACTCGATCGAGTAGAAATATCACTCGATCGAGCACTTTCTCCTGAAAAATCACTCGATCGACTAATATTAGTCACTCGATCGAGTGATTCCTCTTGTACAGGGCTGAAATCTTCACATAAACTCTGGAAATACGATAGAAATTCGTCATCCGAGATATAGAAATCATTCTCAACATTGGGCAACACGGGTTCTTCATGGGAAAAACCGCTCTTGGTCAAGTACAGCTCTTCTTGTTGCCTACCATCCGACTCAGCTGTTAACTGAGTTATTCCAGACTTGATCTCATCAACGTACGCGAAAAATCGTTTATTATATTCTTGCACTAAGGATTTCAGCTCCGCGATCCCTTCTGTCTGTATATCAGGAGGATCTTGTTGCGGTGGCCATTGATAGGGTGGATGTGGCGGCACAACTACAGCTGCTTGACTAGCTCGTCTACGCTGCTTGAACGCGTAAACTTCGTCATTCTCTGCCAGACAAAAAATTGCATCATGCCCAGCAGCACCACATCTCCCGCAGTAAATCACCGGCTGTCCCATATAATAGTACATTGGTGATGGGTCAAAGGTACTCAAGCCTTCCCTTTGACGATCTTTCACCTAGAACTGTCTAGGTAGAACCAGTAAGGCCTATCAAAACAGCACTCAAGGAAAAAGATTAAACGGCCTCAAGGGAAAAATCCCCTGAGGCTAAAAACAGATAAAATGAAACAAATAAATAAATAGTTTGCCTCCCAAGAACGGCGCCAAAATTTGATATCTTTGTCGTTTCGTACCAAAAATAAATACCTAAGTACTACTAATGAAGTCGGTAAGTAGGGTCGATCTCCACAGGGAGGCGGTTTACTATCTACTTGTCTATTTTATCTATCTAATGTCACTAGTTGGGGGTTTGATTGATTTGGACTAACTAAACTACTGAAGCTAAAGGCAAGAGAAAAGGGATAAAGGAAATTAACAATAAGAGAAAGGGAATATGCTAGGAATCGGTCGACCGTGGCAGCTATATTATCGTGTATACTGAGACGATTAAACTATTGATAAGAAGAGCTATGGTCGTCACCTTTCGGTCCTTAAACCGCCCTAGAGCGTAAATAGCTTAGCTTTCGCCCTCACTACAATACCCTATTGTAATTAAGCAAGCCTTCCCTTCCAATCTTTCGATCCGGTCGGGTTAACTACTTTTATAAATTGGTCTCCTGCATGCATACATTCAACCTAATAACAATTATATTGCCTAATACAATTCTTATCGCAAGGCTAATCTATTCAAGTCAATTATAACATGTTGCTACCACGGCTTCCCTCATCCTAACATACTAAGGGGATTTAGCTAGACATGGAAATAAGGAAAACTAGAGTAAAAGAAATAAGAACAATAAACATTAAATTAAAGAGAGAAGGGAAGAAAGAATTACTAAATTAAAAGATCCGGAAATGAAGAACAAAAGTAACAGTAGCAAAAGTAGCAGTAATAGAAGTGTCAGATCCAAAGGAGAGGAGAAGAGAAAAGAGAGTTTACAATGATGTCCTCACTTCCTATTTATAAGAAAAATAGGATTTATTAACCTAATTGACGGAATTAAAGCTAAAAAGCCCAACCCATCAGCGAAACCACTCGATCGAGTGATTTAAAACCACTCGATCGAGTAACTAAAGCTTAAACCACTCGATCGAGTGAAATAACCACTCGATCGAGTAAATCAAAAAGTGCAACTACTCGATCGAGTAGAAAAAGGACTCGATCGAGCACAATTCTACTCGATCGAGTACTTTCCAGCGACAGTTTCCTGCTTTGCGCACTGAACTTCAAACGGCTGTCATTGCTTCGTTATTTGGGCAAACAGGGTGATTCCGGTGGCATTGGAAAGCTAAAAGGACAAAATTTCATTTCCGATTGGAATCACCTGAATATCTGTTGTATAACTCGAGATATAGCTCTTCAAAGTAGGCACTAGTAATTTGAAGTTCTTCCTTGCTCGCCTAGCTATCTTCCTTCTTTGCGCATCTCAAGATAGCTACATTCCCGCTCCAAATTCACTCTTCCTCCAAATGCATGCTAAACGGACGGTAAAAGGCTTGTTTTCACTACTTTCCGGTTCATTCCTGCAATTAGGACAAAACAAACCAAAGTAGCATATTCGGGGCATTTCGTAGCATAAAACCACGATAAAAGCATAGAAATACGTGCATAAAATAGGCTAAAAAGACTATATAAAATGCACGTATCAGCGTGTCAGTCGATCGACAGCCATACCTGGTCGATCGACTGACTACGTGAGGTTTTATTTTCGTTTTAATTGTTTTAATTCTTTATTCGACGAATCGAGTGCACACGACTAGTTGAATGCTTAATATATGACTGACCCATTAGATCGAGAGATAGGGACAGTTGTTAGATCACCAATTAAAATGACTAAACTATGCTGAGATCGAAAGATAGGTAAAGTTTAGACCGTTAGTCACTTTTCAGGACGAAAGTTAGTATTAGTGATATTAGGGACCTATAGCGAGATCGAAAGATGCTATTTGTTAAGAGTGGACCGAGAGGACCTCTTTATTTCCCACCTCATGTGTTTGATTTAGACCTGTTTAGTATGCTGCCGCCGAAACTATAACGAACCGACCATCCTAGTACCCCTTCTCTATCTATTTTATGTGTTTATTTAGTTTATCATCTTGTATTGCTATTAGTATAGACTAAATCAAATCAACCCCCACTTTCGTTACCTTAGACCGAATTTAAACAACTAGAAATTACGTCTGCCTCTCTGTGGTTCGACCCGACTGCCACTAGCTATAGTTGTAGTTGGAGATTATAAATTTATTTTTGACACCTCACGACGGGTATCAAATTTTGGCGCCGTTGCCAGGGAGGCAATTGTTCTAGTTTTTAGTTGTTTTTATTTAGTCTTTCTTTAGTTTAAGGGACTTCCGTTCCTTAAACTTTTCTTATATTATTTTTGTAGTTTCTTCTTATGCGCAGGTCACAGGGTGGTGAACTAGTACCATTCAATCCTGAGATCGAGAAATCCTTGCGCGAGTTGAGACGATCACAAAGGGTATTACCGACAGAGGAAGAGCTGAGTACTCTGTCAAGCTACTACGAGAACGCTCTATTCGAGGAAAATCCACCTACATCGCCTGCTTCAATTTCTTCAGCTGAGACAGTCACTTCTCCAAAAATTCCAGTCATGGCTGAAGAAGCAACCATTGCCAGTCACTTAGAGCCGACAGCTGCGAATCTCTACAAAGGATTCGAACTTCCTGGGGAGGCGAGAAAATTCGAGCCGAAGCCTTCCTATATTAACCTGGTTGAGAGAAACCAGTTCAGGGCAGCTGCAAATGAAGATGCAGCCAAGCATATGGAGATTTTTATTGATTATTGCTGCTTTATACCCCCGCCGACCGGTGTGACCCAAGACCAGATCAAGGAGACCATGTTCATTTTCTCTCTTCGTGATGCTGCAAGATAGTGGTATAGAGATCTGGACCGAGCCGCTCATGGGATCACCGACTGGAATTCCTTAGCCCTGGCATTTTACAAAAAGTACTTCTCTGCCTCGAAGACTAATGCCATTAGAGCTCAGATCACGAGCTTTAAACAGGGGCCTGATGAGAACTTTCATGAAGCATGGGTCCGTTTCAAGAAACTGGTGCGAACCATACCGCACCATGGGTTCAAAAAATGGAGTCTTTGCAGTCAGTTCTATAACGGGCTGTATGATGACCAGAGGGCTATTTTGGATGCTGCAGCCAATGGCCGATTTGCTGAGAACATGGGAGAGACTAAGGGGTGGAAGATCATTGATGATTTGGCCACTCATAAGGTTGAATATGGGAATTCGAGAGGAAACCAGAGGAGAGCTGCTGAATCTTCCTCTGTTGCTGCACTAGAAGCTCTCACTGCAAGGTTTGACAAATATGAGTTTGGAGGAGCTTCTAAAGGAGGGATGTACCATGTTAATGTTGTTTCAGACGGTCCTTTCATCTGTAGAAGATGTGGAGCTGAGGGGCATGTCTCAGAGAATTGTTCTGTCCCCTTTGAGTCTTGTGCTGCCTTTCAACACTATAGGCAGACAAACACGTACTATGAGCCGAATGTCCACCCCAACTTGAGGTGGAGTAGCCAGAATGTCCTGAATCAGACTCAACCTCCACAACAGCAGCAGCAGCAAGCTTATGTGCCCCCTCACAAACAACCGTATCAAAAACCTCCCTTTGTGCCGCAGCAGCAACAATCCCAAAATTCCGAGTTCACTGAGTTGAAGAACTTATTGCTGAAGGAGTCCCAAGCTAGAGAGGCCGGGATGAAGATGCTAGAGAGCCAAATTGCTCAATTGGCTAGCATGAGTACCACTCGAGCTCCGGGACACTTACCGACTAAAACGGACCAGAAAGAGACCCTAAATACCATAACTTTGAGGAGTGGGTATACCCTGGAGGGGCCTGCTATGGTCGAGGATGATGCTGCAAAAGATGAGGCAAAACCGAGTCAAAACATAGCTGGAACGAGCAAAGGAAAGAAAAAGGCGTCTACCAGGTATATCAGTCGATCGACTGACATACCCGGTCGATCGACTGAAGTGCGGGTTACAGAAGCTTCTGGTCCTGTTCATCTCAGTCGATCGATTGACATCACTGGTCGATCGACTGAGATCGCTGCTGATAGTGAGATTTATCGTCCTCCGATGCCCGACAACTTGAGGGATCATTTGTTTCGGGGCACGACAGTCCCGAAAATATTGGGGAAAGACCCGAGTGCTGATGGGTCAGTCCCGGCTCCGAAGTACGACCCGATGTCGATCAATGGTTCACATTTGAGACGGTCTGAAGAGGGTTCAAGCTTCGACAAGGAGAAAGTAGTGAACTTCCAGCCTAAGTCCACGGATACCGGCATGCGCGATTTAGAGGAGAGGGCTAAGCTACTTCTTACAGTCCCCTACCCGGAAAGACTAGTGCCGACGAAGGAACAGTTATCTTTCAATAAATTTGAAAAAGTTATTCGTAGCTTGAATGTACAAGTGCCTTTCCTTGAGTTAGTTAATCAAGTGCCTGCCTATACTAAATTCATGAAACAACTTTTGTCTAAGAAAAAGTCACTTGAAAATGTGAATACTATCGTATTAACCAAAGAGTCATGCTCTTATTTGTCTCACACTGCACCCCATAAGCCAGAGGACCCGGGTAGCTTTTCTGTTCCTTGCAATATAGGTACCTTCTCTATTGAGAAGGCATTATGTGACTTAGGAGCTAGTATAAGTGTAATGCCTCTGAGTCTTGCTAGGAAGCTCAAATTGACTAGGTTCACAGTGACAAACATGACAGTACAGATGGCTGACCGATCTGCGGTCCAGCCAATAGGAGTCTTAGAGGACATTCCTGTCCAAATAGGGAAGTTTTTCTTCCCCATCGACTTCGTTGTACTTGACATGCCTGAGGATGCCCATATTCCCATTATTTTGGGTAGGCCATTTCTGCACACTGCTGGTGCAGTCATAGATGTCGGTCTAGGAACCTTGACCTTCAAAGTGGGAAAGCATTCTATTGTCTTTGCCCAGCCGGCTAAGAAAAAGGACCCCATGTGGCCTGTGACTTGTAATACGGTTTCTGACAAGAAATCGTACTTTGTGCTTCCTAATATGTCTATCTCTATTCCTGTTGTAACCCCTCCGCCCCAGACTGGGAGCAAATTGGAGGAAGATTTGTCTATTTTCGATATGCGGGAGAGCTGGTTTGGGGAAGGTAGAGCCACATGTTGCTCCGGCTGTGAAGGAGCCGATCATTCAAAGAGGAGGTCTTGGTTGCCTTAGCTATGCCACCGATGAGGAAGTTGATGACGAGCCGGTCAAAGTAACGGAGTCCGACTTGGATTCTGACGAGCTGGAGGAGGTCATTGATTGGGGAGATGAGAATGTTGATCCGTTGAGTTCTGCTGACGTAGAAGTTAAGAAGGGTGCAGCTGATAAGATAAGCACCGTTGAGGCTACCTCTAGTAGCCAGAAGCCGACGAAGTGGGCCATTCCGTGGCCGTTCTTGATCAACTACTAGTTGATCACATGTTTTCCAAACATTTTATTTGCTTTTGTTAGACACTTTTTATTTCTTTTGTGTGCGCGAAACTTCGCATTTTATTTTGCTTGCTTAGGATTTTATACGCTTTAGACTTTACTTTGGGTTTTGCGCAATTTTGGACGCGTATTATTGTGCATTTGCAGGTTTTTAGACCTCATTAGCTCAAGTAATTGAGCAAATACGAAGAAATCTGAAGTACAGCAGTATTTTCAGTCGATCGACTGGGCGATATAGTCGATCGATTGGTCTGCAGTTTCCAGGAGCTATTGTTCCTTTCACCTCGGTCGATCGACTGGGTGATGTGGTCGATCGACCGACCTGCACTGCTGTACCTGTTTACGATCTCTCTCCTGCTATGTTTGGTCGATTTGCGGAATTAAGGGAGTTTTCTACTCCACTTTATCTTTCGTCACCATTTATTTCTTCTATTTTTCTCAATTTTGCACATAATACCGCTTCATCATTGCTTTCTCGATTTTATGCGTGGTATTTTGTTTGCCTTTTCAGGTCCTCATTAGTAGCACTGCTGGCTACTGAAACCTCCAAGCTTACGCTGGTTTGGGGAGGTTTCCTTTGCTGCGCTTAAAGTCTTGTGAGTTTCTAAGTCATTACTTCATGTTTTATTTGTTTATTTTCTCGCAAATTCCCGTTTCTCTTTTCTTCATTACATGATTTTGCACAATGGGGACATTGTGCGATTTGGTTTGGGGAAGGGTTTTGCGTCGCATATCATTTGCTTGCATTCACGTTTACATTTTGTTTTGCATTGTTTATTTCATTTCTCATATATACAAAATTCAAAAAAAAAAAAATTGAAAAATTTCAACAAAATTCAAAAAAATGCACGTTTATCTTAGCATATAGGTCGAGTCGGAACGATAGTATTTCAATGATGACACTGCATTTGCATCTGTTTTCTGCCTAAGCCTTGCTTGATTAACATGTTATTAGTAGAATCGTATATGCACACCTACGAGTTTTCGTTAATTTATTTGCTGAACTTGAGACTTGACTTAGAAAATTGGCAAACTACATCATATTTCTGAGATTTAGAGCCTATAACTGGTGACATCTATGACCGGTTTATTTAGGAATGTGAGTAGTACTCCTTATGAGACATGTCATATCAATGTGCATAAATATGAACTTAATCTGCTTAATACCTGTATGCATTCGGTTTGTGGTTTGTTGACACATGTGGTAGAGGTTTCCCTTTATTCGTTTTGCCCATAAGCTCCACACTGCCAAAAATAGCATTTTTGTCCCATTACTACATCCTACATTTAGCTTGTCCTTTGTCAAGCTAGTAGTCTATGTACTTAGGATTGTTACTTCATTTTTGGTGGCAAATGCTCTTATTGAGATGTTGTTGGGAGAATGAAAAGAAAGGAAAGAAAGAAAAAGAACTGAAAAAAAAAAGAAAAAAAAAAGAAAAAAAAATGATTCGAAAAAAAAAAAAGAAAAAAGAGTTCTGTATTGTTCATAGCAGTCGATCGACTGCCAACTATGGTCGATCGACTGGAGTTCGAAAGAAAAAAGAAAGAATCGATTCGCATAATTCAAACCTTTATCTTTTGGCGATTTTTGCTCCCATGTTGCATTCATATCTTAAGGGGGGTTAGTTGATTACTTTTATACCTGGAAACTGTGATATTTGTGCTTGCTATAGCACCGTTTCATTTGATTTTGAGCAAGAAGTTGGATGTTGCCATATGGTTCTGTTTGGGTACTAGCTTGATCACTTGTACCTCCACTTTTCCATATATGTTTTGCCTCTTCTTACCCATACCTCACATATCCCATATATACCTCGGCATGTGTCATGGTCTTTTGTTGGTTGGAATGCATATGTACGGTCATAGAGATTACTTTCATATTATATTGCAGGCATGTTCTTATAGGTCGTAGTTAGGTGAGAGTCTGTACAAAATAAATTCTTTCTATCCTCTTATATATTCACCTGTGCTTATGAGAGATTTGAGCGGCCCGTGAGAGTCCGATTTGATAAGTCTCTATGGTTGACGGTTCGGCAGTTTTTAACGACTCCATATCTCCTTTGCATGATTCGCATTACTAATTGATTGTTAGTTATTGCATTAAATTGGTTTAGGCTTTACATATTGCATTTCGCTCTGAGCTTGAACTCGTTCCATTAGGTTTTAGGATCGAGTCTAGTTCTTGCTTGGGGACAAGCAAGGGTTTGGTTTGGGGAAGTTTGATGCGTGTCTTTCACATGATGTTTTACATCCCATTTTACACGCATTTCAGAGCTCATTCATGTAGTTTATGCTACATTTCTCCCTATTTCCGTCTACTTTCGTGTTTTTGTACATTATTGCAGAAATGTGAAGAATTCAGCGGAAATCGAGCTAAATCCGTCCCCGAGTATCCTGCATTGCATTTGACGTGAAGTATTCGCTTAAGGAATGAGCTTGGTGCGCAATCCAAGGCCCAATAGACAAATCCACGAGATTATAGAAGTCAAGTAGCAGCTAAAGCAGTCGATCGACCACTACCTTCAGTCGATCGACCAACCATCGGGTTCCAGAGGCTACTCAGACTTTGCTATTGATCGATCGACCGATCACTTCAGTCGATCGACCAAGACGCTATTCCAAACGAGAATTAAAAGATCGAGATTTATCAAGCCCATGAGTTATTAGGTTTTGGAATTATGTTACGTATACTTTCTATATAACGTAACCTAGTTCGACAGATACAATCATTCAGAAATTTACCAAGTTTTACATACAGTTCTTTAGAATAATTAGGGTTCGAGATTACTTTCGGTATTGAATACAATTCTCTTTGTCATTCGGCTTTGTTCTTTTCCTTCGCAATTCACACGGTACTCTCTGGTTTTATTTTGTTATTTTCGGTCATAGTTGTCGAATTGCTAGATCAGCTCCCAAGCCGAATTGCCGTCTTTTGTTAATTGTTTATTTTACCGTTTTACGCATGAATTCCGTAGTTTTAATCCTTAATATTATTGTTGCCTTTAATTTTAGTATGAGTAGCTAATTTATTCATGCTAGGATGTAGGGGAATTGTAGTGTAGGCGGCAATATAATGAACACGGCCTGAATCGCGTGTCAGTTAATCGACTGCCATACCTGGTCGATCGACTGACCACGTGAGGTTTTATTTTCGTTTTAATTGTTATAATTCTTTATTCGACGAATGGAGTGCACACGACTAGTTGAATGCTTAATATATGACTGACCCATTAGATCGAGAGATAGGGACAGTTGTTAGATCACCAATTAAAATGACTAAACTATGCTGAGATCGAAAGATAGGTAAAGTTTAGACCGTTAGTCACTTTTCAGGACAAAAGTTAGTATTAGTGATATTAGGGACCTATAGCGAGATCGAAAGATGCTATTTGTTAAGAGTGGACCGAGAGGACCTCTTTATTTTCCGCCTCATGTGTTTGATTTAGACCTGTTTAGTATGCTGCCGCCGAAACTATAACGAACCGACCATCCTAGTACCCCTTCTCTATCTGTTTTATCTGTTTACTTAGTTTATCATCTTTTATTGCTATTAGTATAGACCATATCAAATCAACCCCCACTTTCGTTACCTTAGACCGAATTTAAACAACTAGAAATTACGTCTGCCTCTCTGTGGTTCGACCCAACTGCCACTAGCTATAGTTGTAGTTGGAGATTATAAATTTATTTTTGACACCTCACGACGGGTATCAGGTGATGTGGACCCGCGAGTCGGGAATGGAGCTAGAGTTGCTGCTGTCTCGAAGGGATCATATGTAATCCAACTCCCTAGTGGTTTTGAGTTATTTTTAAATAACTGTTACTATGTCAATTACCGCTAGAGATGGCTATAGATATTTTATCACTTTCACGGACGATTTGAGTAGATACGGATATGTCTACTTAATGAAGCATAAAAGTGAGTCCTTTAAGAAATTCAAGGAATACCAGAACAGGGTTGAAAACCAACTGGGTAGAAAGGTTAAAGCACTCCGTTCAGATCGGGGTGGCGAATATCTTTCAAATGAGTTTGATCAACACCTTAAAGACTGTGGAATCGTTCTACAGTTAACTCCACCTGGAACACCTCAATTAAATGGTGTGTCCGAACGGAGAAATCGAACCTTTTTGATATGGTTCGATCAATGATGAGTCACACGGTAGTGCCTGATTCATTAAATGTGGAAGGGAACGGTCCCTAACTTGTCCTTTATTCGGGTTTGGGGCTGCGAGGCTTATGTCAAGTGGAGACACGAGGATAAGCTCGGCCCGCGATCGGTCAAGACATACTTTGTAGGTTATCCAAAAGGAACATTTGGTCATTACTTCTATTCGCCTACCGAACATCAAGTTTTTGTTGCGGCTAGTGCGACATTCTTAGAGAAATAATTTCTCGAGAACAAGATAAGTAATAGAACCTTCGAGCTGTCGGAGATTCCAGAACCAACAACCAAGGAACAGATGGAGGAAGTAGTTCCTCCAATCGATGATACGGTTAACATTCCTGAGGAACCTAGGAGGTCGGGTAGAGTCTCTAATCCTCCGGGCAGATACATTGGTATGGTCGAGGAGAATGACATTTTACTCCTAGAGAGTAATGAACCTGCTACCTATAAAGGTGCTATGGCCTGTTCCGACTCAAAGCTATGGCTCGAAGCCATGCAATACGAGATGGACTCCATGTATGAGAATGACTTATGTGATCTAGTTGATTTACCTAATAAGGTAAAACCTCTACATTGCAAATGGCTTTACAAAATAAAGCATTCTGTAGACGCGCAACCAGATACCTATAAGGCACGACTAGTGGCAAAAGGTTTCACTCAAGTGCACGGATTGCATTATGATGAAAATTTTGCACCTGTAGTCATGCAACGTTCCATTCGGATAATCTTAGCGATTGCCGCATTTCATGACTATGAAATTTGGCAAATGGATGTGAAAATCGCCTTCTTAAACGTTTATTTGGAGGAAGAGTTGTACATGGTGCAACCCGAAGGTTTCATAGATCCTGAACATCCTAAGAAAGTATGCAAGCTTAAGCGTTCCATTTATGGACTTAAGCAAGCTTCTTGGAGTTGGAATCATCGTTTCGACCAGGTGATAAAAGAGTATGGTTTCACTCGATCGGTCGAGGAACCATGCTTATATATCAAGTCGAGTGGGAGTAAGATTGTATTCTTGATATTGTATGTTGATGACATACTCTTGATTGGGAATGACATTCCTCTCTTATCTTCGATTAAAGAATGGTTGAAGAACCATTTCCAGATGAAAGATCTGGGTGAGGCACAACGTATTTTAGGAATCCGTATCTACCGAGATAGATCACGACAGACGTTATCACTTAGTCAGGAGTCTTATTTGGATAAGATTCTTGAGAAGTTCAGCATGACCAACTCCAAGAAGGGGAACCTTCCAATGACGTTTGGGATGCAGTTGAGCAAGTCTCAGTCACCCACGACGCCTGAAGGGATTGAGTGCATGAGTCGTGTTCCTTATGCATCTGCAATAGGATCAATCATGTATGCCATGATATGCACACGTCCAGACGTGGCATATGCATTGAGTATGACGAGTCGGTACCAAAAGAATCCAGGTGAAACACACTGGATAGCTATTAAAAATATCCTCAAGTACCTACGGAGGACTAAGGATAGGGTATTGACTTATGGAGGCGATACTAAGCTATGCGCAATCGATTACGCAGATGCTAGCTTCCAAACGGATCGAGATGACTCAAAATCTCAGTCTGGGTTCGTCTTCACTCTTAATGGTGATGCGGTCAGCTGGAAGAGTTCCAAACAGAGTGTTCTAGCAGATTCTACCACTGAATCCGAGTACTATGCCGCTTCGGAAGTAGCTAAGGAAGCGATATGGATGCGTCAATTCTTACAAGGACTTACGATAGTTCCTAGTTCGAATGACCCGATTACCATCTATTGTGACAATAGAGGTGCCATCTTCCAGGCTAAGGAGCCAAAGTCTAGCAACAAATCAAGACATGTACATCGGAAAGCTCACCTGATCCGTGATTACGTGGAGCAAGAAGAAATAGTGATTGACAAGATAGCTTCTGATGATAACATCGCGGACCCTCTCACTAAACCGTTGAATTTTGATAAGCATGAAGGGCACGTTATTTCCATGGGAATTAAACGTGTTCCTGAGTTGTAGTAGTTGATTATGGATTTGATACATTATCTTTTTCATATACTATTTATAACTTCATCGTTTTTATAATATTTTGTTTTTCATGTGGATTGTACTGACAACATTGAACGCCACAAAGTAAACTGAATTACATTATATTTTGTTTGGTCCGTAATCGCCTTAATGAGCTGATAACTCTGGCTATTATATTATGTAGTCGATTGATGGTGGGTTCAACGAGCCATAAGTCAAACGGTTGACTGATCGATCACAAATGCGAGATTATAACGATACCTCGTAGGACAAATTTTTGTGACAACGTAATTGAGTCCTAAATGTTTAACAACATTCGGTGCCAGGTTGTGGATAGGACATCCATTGTGTTCCTAGAGTCGATTCTTTTGACTATCGACTGTCTCTTGAGATTAAGGCAGTTTTTGGGTGACTTTGGTTTCTTTCTCACGGTTTGCCGTAACTGGAGGCTAAGTAGATTTTTTCTGGGTCATTTCATACTGTGCTTAGATGTGCAGGATTCGAGTTGAGGAAAATATCCAACCTTTATCAAGTATAGTTATTTCTCAGGGCCACTCGAGGAGTAGTAACTGAAATGCATGGCCATGCTCGAATGATGATTCATTTATCAGTTAAGTTACTCTCTAGTCGGGGAAACCACTCTTGATAATGATCGCTTGTAAAATACGACCTTTGTAAATACGGATTTGCAAATTGTTTTACATTGAGTGGGAGAAATTTTAGGATATGAGAATCGGTTATTGCACATACACTTGTGAGGACAAGTGGGAGTTTGTTGGAGCTTGTGTCCTCCACAAATTAGTGTGATAACATTTTTAAATCTCTTACAGGTTCACAAGGGTATACTTCGTATTTTATCAGTCGATTAACGATTACCTAATAACGGTTGGCTTGCTAGAAAGTTTGACGTTATTATCATACAGATGGCGGTGATCAACTGGTCCCTAAAAGTCACACCTAAAGGATGTGTTTGAGAGATGTGATTATGGAAATGTAATCACATTGATTCCTAATATGACTAAACAGTTAGTCAATGTGTTGATGAGATAATTATTTAATGCCGATTAAATAATATTAGTTGAGACGAATTAACTGTCAATTCGTAAATTGAATATAATAAGTTATATTTAATTAATGTATATAATGTTAGCTTGGACGAATTAATATGTTAATTCGTAATTAAATGTAATCGGTTATATTTAATCAGCAAATGATAATTATACGATATTGTCATAATAATTATTATTGACCCGTATTAATAAATCAACCGCAAGTTGTTGTGTGTAGACTTGTTATTGCGGAATAATATAAATGACAATTTATATTTAATACATTTTATACATTTGGCATACTACCAAAATAAGAAGATTTAATATCCTTATTTTTGGGTAAGTAGAGAAACCGAAAAAAAGAGAAAATAAATTCTCTTATTTCGGTCATATGGGCCGAGATTAGGAGAGAATATATCTCCTTCATTCGCTCTTATTTCGGTTACATAAGAGGAGTGTAGAGATCATAATTATAACCTAATTTTCTAACCTAGCCTCTCATTAGAAAAACACAAAATAACCTAAAATTTTTACAGAAAATTTAGGGATCGATTCTAGCAAGAAGCAAGGGCATATCTCATATCGTCTTGGGTGCAACTGATAGGTGAATATCATTGCGATATTGTTCTTAGGCCGATTTGCTATGACCGAAGGTTATTTCTAATTCTCTACCTTTTGTTTATGTAATTCATTTTATGACTAGCATTCATCACTATATATTCGTTATAATCCTTAAAGTTAAAGGGATGCATACAGATAAATCCCACAGAATGGCACCATCTTCAAGGAACTCCGGAATAATTAAATTACAAAATGAATTACATAATTTCCTATTATACTTTTGTAATTAAAAATAAAAAATAAATCTATTAAATTACAAAACGGTGATACGAGATCACAATAATTACAACTGAATCGATATTCCCATACATTTCGGGTAATACCAATTAAAACTAAGGCCATACTAAGTAAAATTACATAATTCAAAAATGATATAAAATAAAAATATGACAATCATAAATAAAATGCAGCATTATAATATTTATGAACATGCTTAATTTTATGCTAAATCGCCTTTAAGAGCCAATATCGTATATTTATCGGTTTTTATGGACTTGCGTGATTATAACTTATTAAAATTACAATAATTACATAAATTTATATTTATGTACAAGTTAATTACCCTAACCATCTTAGGACTCAAAACTTAGTCTACACTAATATTTTGACAATAACTCAACTTGATTTCTTAATATTGTTCATAAATGGACCCAAAAATACATAATTATGCTATAAACTTCAAATTAAATCATAAAAAATTTCAAATAATTTCAAAATTTGAAATTTAAACTCATGCACATTCTGGAAAAATACCATGACACTCATAATATTCAAAACTTAGGTTAAAATTTTTGAACAATTATCGAGAAAAACAATGTTGCGGATTATCGGTTTTAACAAATATGACTATAAAAATATGAGAAAAATTATTTTCATCAACTTTTCACTTTTAAATCTGCAATATATGATAAAATGCAACATGTGACATTTTTCCTTTAGTCATGAAGTATGTTTTAGCATTATTACTAATTATAGTCACTATTTCTGTGATTTTTCATCAAAAATTCATAAATCATGCAAAACGATTTCATTATAGCCAGATATTGTACACACATCTTGTAAAATGTCATGTGACAACATACTAAATTTCCATGACCAGATTCGAAATATAACTCATATTAACCTATTTACCCATTTAAATACGATTTTAACTTATAAAATTCATATTTCGAGCAAAACAACTTAATTTAACATGAAAATTTACAGGCCATTATTATGTATTACATGTGAAAACATATCCAAAAACCACTGAAAAATTTGAAGTGTAGCTATTTTTCGTCCAAAATTGACATTTTTCTCATAAAAATCACATTTTAATGCCAATAATATATAAAATGAACAATAAAATCCATAAATAAACCAAAATATCCCAAAAATCAATTAGGACCAGAAACTCTTAACATGCAAAGTTATTTATAGGTTTATCTTCATAAATCCAAATTAATTAGTTTTGTATGTTAATCTTATAACTCGGAAAAACTATAAACCGATTTGTATGCAAACAACCTAAGGCTCATGATACCGCTTGTTATGATTCATTAATCTCATAAGTATACATATTCATATATAAATTAATTTATTTAGTCATAAAATAAATACAAGATCTTATGCATGCAAACTTAATAAAAAGATTGAAAAATCGATTTCTCACCATCTTATTTTCGGCCATTTGGGCACCAACAAGATCTCCTTGTTGTTAGTTCTTGAGCTTTCCAACAATGGATGAACAAGGTTCAAATTAGAACCTCTCCCAAAAGCATATACCCAAGGAATACTCTTAATAACCAATATTATTATGAACTAGTAATAATATTAGTCTTACTTAAAATTTGACACAAAAATAATTTGTAATTGCTCTTGAATATTTCGGTCCAAGAGGAGAGTATTTGTGAGTTTTTACTCTCTTATTCTTTCTCAAAGTGTAAAGGAAAATTATGCAATAACAACTAGAGAAATATATCATGTATATTCTCTATCTTATAGAATGAAAAATAAGAGAAAAACTCTCTTGTTTTCCTTATGGAAAACCGGTGGGCTTGGGTGGAGGGGAGCCAATGCTGATGCTCATTTTCTTCCCAAGAAAATAGGTTTGCATGGCTACTATTAGGTAGATAATCATTTTGTTTTTAGTCATTTAAAATATAAAAACACAACCCCACTACTCCCTTCATAGACCCGGTTATCCCATAAAATGGTAGTCCATTTTATTTTTGTCATTTGTCAATTGTGACATATGTGACATGTTACAAGACATGTTACATTATAATACATTTTTAACATATTAAAAATCATCATATTAATTAAATATGTCACATACAAAAATAATTAGTAATTCACAATTACTTGTACCAAAATGGGTCATACAATTATAAACTACAACAACTTGTATTTATAATAAATTATTCATTCTGTTTCAATTGTTTCGTAAACAATATCTTAATCTAAGTAATAAAACAATTCGATTACTTAGACCGTATCTAATTTAATCGAATTACAATAAGACACGTTAACTTTACTCACAAAATCATCCGTCAATTTTAAGCAATTTAATTAACTCGTATAGGCATACGATTAATTAAATAATCAATTAAGAGTATTTCCCTATAGGTATGGCCTAAGGGGATCAACTGATCACCACCGTCGTACGACAATAATGTCAAACTCTAGTCAGCCAATCATTACCGATATGTGTGGACCAGTTGACTGTAAAATATTACATCCCTCTTGTATTCTTAAAATGAGATTTGAACATGTGATCATTATGATCAACAGTTGTGATCGCATTATTGTCAGAGGACACTTATTCCAACAGTCTCTTTTGATGCTAGTATATGTGGTTGTGATGAGAAAATGTGAAAGTACGTGGTCGAATAGAAATGTGTATGAAAGTAGTGGAAGTGGTGAAACCTTTATGGTACGTGACGGTGTATAAAGAACTTGTGAGCCTTGTATGTGGTAATACTGATAATTAGTAAGTTTTGATTTCGTTGTAATGGTTATTGAAATAGAATTTGGAGAATGTGATAGATGAACGGTTGAACGCTTCCGTGATATGGCATAATTAAGTTGAGTAAGCTAGTCGATAATTGGTGTGACATGGTTGAATTATTAGTAAGTTTGAATGACAAAGAAGGGTTAAATGTTAAATGAATGCTTAGAGTGATATGATTAGTAGTTGCATTGTCGAAGTTACAAATGCATGATTAGAATTTATTTTGTTGTAGTCCCAATTGTATGATTAGAAGTAAAAGAAATGTGTTAAAAGTATGCATGAGAAAGTTAATAGTTTAGTCATTTGGTTGCGTAATGGTTATTATAGAATGAAATGAAAAAGTTGAATGGAGTAATATGTTTGTTGGAATTGATACGTTGTGTTTGTGTGATAGTATATTGTCGTGAATGAGTGTAATGATTTGTGACGATTTCCGAATTCATTTTGGAATCGACACGCGTTACTGTTTTGCAGGAATCTTTAGTTAATCTCATAATCTCTTATCATGTACCTAGCCTTACTTGACCGAGTACGAGTACCTGCTAGACCGAGTAGACCTCATTCGATCTACTTAGGAAGCTATTATGTCGAAAAAGTTGGAATTGCCAGCGAAAACTTGACCGAGTAGCTCCAACTCGATCGAGTGGAGGCCACTCGATCGAGTAACATACTTACTCGATCGAGTAAGTCGCTACAGTACCGCTGAACACGGAGTCTTATACCCTTTTTTCTAATTCTTTCTTCCTTATTCTTTCACTCATCAAAACCCTAATTCTATATCTCTCTCTCTAAGTACCCTTGTTCTTAGTAATTTTGTGCTTGAATCTTGGTGATTTCTTTGCTTAATTCATTCTCTTTGCTTGCTAATCAATCAAGGTATGAAAGTTTATCCTATTTTGATGTTTTTGATTAATTAGAAGCATGTAGGATGTTGGAAATTGCTGGAAAATCGATTTATATGGGCTAAATCTTGCTTATAATTGTCGTAATATGCTCTAATTGCTTCAATTTGTTGATTATTGACATTGATTATGCAAAAATCGAATCAAATTAGGGGTTTATGTGTCTCAAAATTTCTAGGGTTTGAGATTTAGAATTGAATTTTGGTTGTCTTTTGTATGAAAAAGGGAGAAAATTGGGTAATATATGTTATACATATCATGATTAGAGTTGATTTTGATGATTTTCACTCAAAAATTTGCCTTAAAACTCCGTCTTAAAAGTGCCCCAAATTGAAATTCGTTTTATATTGTTGTGAAATTTGTTTGTTTATAAAGTTATTTTGAAGGTATGATTTTCAGAAGTGATAGAAATGATGTTAATTGGTGCCATACATGTCAAATTTTTACAGCTGTGAGACCGTGTGAAGATACATTTGAGGGTTTATACTTATAAATTTTGGATTGTTGGTGAAAGTGTGTACTTAGTAACTCTTTTCTATGCTTATACATGAATGCTTTACATGTTTTCAAGTATACGCGGTTTGTATATTTAAGTTATGTGTTGAAAACAGATGCCGAGACCTTCTGTGGGAACCCGTCAGAGCAAAAGGGGGAGGGCTTCCGAGCCCGAGGTAGGAGAGGGGAGTGGACCTACGGTCCCAGCAGTACCCGAGTACCCGTCTGTAGTCTTTGTGGACTTCATACAAAGGGGTAATTTTGTTGCGTTATAGAAAGGGAAGATGAGACGTACCCGTTGTATAGACACGACTCTTTTGACCGACTTGGGGATTGAGACCGATGTTAGGCATATCTTCGAGACTCTGGGATAACTGGGTTATACCATCTCCGGAAACATTCTTATGCTTTCTTGACCCTTGAATTCATGAATTCGTTTAAATATGATGCAGTGGAACAGACTGTGGAGTTCCGCCTTATGAACACAATTTTTCTGTTGACAATGGATATGTTTGCAACTCACCTTGGCTTGTTTAAACCCGCCAAGGGAGCTCTTCGTGATATTCCGTCCGAGTGTGGGGTTAGTAGCCTCATGGCATGCTTCATCGGTAAACCAGCTCCTACTTCGAGTAACATGTTGATCAATGATATTCAACATGACACTTTGAAGATCTTTCTCCGTGCTATGACGTGTCTGCTCTATGAGAGGAAGGATGTGAGTAAGCTAAACCCACATGAGTTGATGCTCCTAGTGTCTTATCTTAACCCCGCCCGATCACAGCCTGTCACCTTTAGTGCCCCAGCCTTTGTGTGTGCTAGTCTACCCCTTATGGCCTCGTCTGACACCCGATTCCTGAGTTGTGGTGCCATTGCCATACGGTTGGCAGAGAGGCTGACATCCTTTGAGGCCTCCTCGGCCTATACTCCTCTGACCACCACGGTACCTACCTTGGACCGTGAGTACTTCCTCGACCAGAAATGGTTGAGAACCTTGGGGGATGGTAGTTTGGCATGGAGGGTATGGGGTATGAGTTGGATGCGCATACCAGCTCCTGAGCACCTACCTGCGACTGAGCCCTTGCCACCGGCAGTTAAAGCTGCCGATTCTAATGAGGAGGAGGAGGAGCGTCCAGCGAGGCAAACATGCCTCATTGACCCAGAGATCCTACAGGTGATGCCCGAGCCGAGAAAGGGGGAGAATGTGAGACCGGAGGATGCCCAGCCTAGAGTAGGAAGGGGACCACTGTGACACCCTTAAATCTAGCCTTAATTAATTATGTAAATTATACAGAAAAACTGGTAGGATATGTTTGTAATTGGTCCAACTATATAAAAACCTGTAATTTCAAAAAATTTCCTAAACCAATCACAACATATCCAACATTCCCAATAGACGGGTGCCAAAACATGCAATTGCTAACAACCTAATTTACTTACACCGCTAAAGGTAAGAAAATACATAATGATACAAACCCAAAAAAGAAAAAGGGAGACATATGTCCCTTCAAATTATATACAAAACCAAAAGACATAAAAGGTTTACTATAAGAATAACCAAACTAGGTCCAAGGTTCCTTGCTCACTAGCTCGTCTGTGACCCCAACAAAGCATCAACAACCTGTCAATCGCATTTTATACAAACACGAAAGCCACAATTCAGTGGGGAGTAACTTCGAGTCCTCCCAGCCACGAATCGTCAAAATTAATGTAACATGTAGTAAAACATGTAAACAAGATGATAATTAATCTAATTATCAATTATTCTAACATATGAGCCCTAAATTGACCAAACTAGACTATCATGTGAAACATATAACAAATTGTAATCCAAACTTTATCAATTGTAACCGGCTTACATCTCACCTATTACAATTCATAAAATCACCATACAAGAAAGGGCAATATATCAAAGACAGGCATAAGTTCTTAGTACGGTCAATAGTCACTTTGTAACTCGAGTCTATACCACGAGGTAGGGAAGGTAATCGAACCGGTATCTTGGCTCAGCGGTTAATATTAATAAAACATGGCCAAGACACAACACAACCCTAGCCTAAAATCACAAGAGACCTAGACATGCGGATACACACCACCGCACCCAAGACCCACAACTTTTTTTAAAACAAAGTGAAGTGAGTACCCTAAGGAGTCCACCAAAGGGTTGGCTAGTACTTAAGCTGACCACTTACTATCAAAATAAGTAACTAAGGTCATGCCCCAACTTGGATATAAATCCACTAGTCAGGAACACAAAGGCTATCAAGCAGTGAACATATACTCGTCAAAGACTATAAAGACCTATCTATGATGAAGGCCGAAATACTCACCTAGGACTTAGTCCCAGCTATTCCCAGCTTGAATACTTTAGCCCACACCACACAAGACTCACCACACAAGTCAAGTAAGTCACCCACTTAACCATAAGAGGGCAAAGAGTCCTACTTACCAACATAAATGCTAACATTCTATCATGTGAAAGGCTATATAAATGTCTATTCAGCAAACAATCCAACAATACTAATTTCCAATTCTAACAATATTAACCATGTTAAAGGCTTCAGGGAATCTAGGGCCGTTTTTACAATATAAGAAACTACCTAAATTCAACTAACTACACATGTGAAATAGAGATATAATAAATGGCCTAAAGCAAGAAAAAGGCCGATTATCTAATTCATTCAACCGAATTTTTACCCGCAACCCCAGCCCTGCGACAGGTACGGGTTAAATTGCGGCTGACCAATCACTCAATTAACTGATATCGCATCAGTCAAAGGGACTAAGGCTCAGTTTTCGGCACAATCAACAAAACATTACAATTATCGCTATATAATTCATTCTGAGCCTAATTTTTACAATTTCATTTTCAAACCTATACTAACATGTGCAACTACCAAAATAAATATAATTTTTACCTTTAACATAATTTTTATTACTAATTTGATTTAATTCAAAAGTTTACCCATACATTACTTATTCTAATTATCTCATTAATGAACCTAAAATGACGAACAATGCATGGAAAACCGCGAAACAAGTAACGGGCCGACCCGGGTCAGCCGTGGGCCTGCCACGGGCCTACCGGTCTGCTGGCCGTCACCCCTACACCACCATTTTTCCATTTTTGTTTAGTAAAAGACCGTCTGAACACTAATTAATCGTTCCCAATTCAACTTTGTTAATTTAAACTAACAAAAGGCATAAATTAAGCATGCATGCAACAAATTTTAACATGTGAAAACTACTACTCAAACAAAAATCACCAAACATACAAAAACAACAAAGCATGTGACGATCTTTCGTCGAGTAACTCGAAATATGTTACCTTAAGCTAGAAAATGAGCAATTAGCACCTTAAATACCAAACCCTAACTAGCAACTATCCGCTTTCTTCGACAATATACGAGTCCCCAAACTCGTCTTCCAAATCTTCACCTAATTAAACAATAAAAACACCATAATAAGTACATAAAACCGAAAATACCGAAATTCGTCTTAAAACAACTTCAAGAAAACTGAAATTAAAACATACTAGGTTGTAGATCTCGGCGAGGGGATTCCGGAAATGTAAATTTCGTGAAAATCCGAGTAGAAATGAGGGAGATGTGACGATTTTAGCTTGGAATTTTGTTGAAAATGGTGTTTTGGTTTTGAATGTTGAAGATGACGATGGAAGCAAGGAAAATCAGAAAAAAAAAAAAAAAAAAAAAAAAAGGGAAAGGGGGGTTTGACGCGTGAAAGGGAGAAAGGAAAGGAGGGAGTCGGGTTTGAGTCGGGATTTTTCGAGTCGGTTTTGACTCGTTTCGATAATAATTAAAACCGTAAGTCAAATGCAAATTCCGACAAGACCAAAGTTTTTAAACACGAGATTACAAGAAAATTGAATATTTATACTACCCATTTCCAAATTCGTTTACCCAATGTTCAAAAGAATTGTTATTTTCCCCCCGATACGCCCTTATTTCGAAATAAAAAGTTTTACACGGTTTAAACTATTTTTAAACATTTCGAAACTATCAAAATAAATACTTTTCTTCAAAATATAATAAAATTATATTTCTTTGAATTATTTTTACTTTAAATACTTAAATATCAACTTTTATTTGATTAATAAATTATTTTCGAAATATATTAACGGTCCGAAATTACGGGGCGTTACAACCACGCCGGGTGAGGGAGAGGGTGGCAATGACCCAGCCGGAGCAGCTAGTGCCTCCGCAGTACCACTATCCCGATTACCACCCTTTCTATAGCCCGGAGATGCGAGTGAGCGACCTCACGGAGAGGGTGTCATCCACCTTGACACTCCGGAACCTCCACGAGATGGCACGTGTACAGGGTATTGGGACCACGGGAGCTCAGTCGGTGTGGTGGCGTGGTGTTGGGGATGACAGTGGCGTCTTCCACTCTTTTGGTGTGGATAGGTCTACTTGGGGAGAGCCTCAGTTGTACCTCTATGTTTGCTTGGCCCCTTGGCGCATGGGAGAAGATGCCGGTGTTGGTGGAGGTGCAGGTCATGATGCGGCTGGAGCGGGCACATCTGGAGGCGGTGGCGGTGATGAGTTCATGAATGAGCAGCATAGGGAGTGATGATACTCCTTTTCTTCTTCTTATATTTCATGATTTGTAGCGAATATTATTTCATTTCCGGTTGATACTTTTTGGATCTTGGTTTGTATGGTTGGCCATAAGGCTGTAATTTGAGTATTATCAGACTTGTTGTATAGGATTTTAGGCTCGGGAGAGTATCCCGACTCGTGATTATATGATTTCTTAGTTTACATGTGACTTTTGGGGATTTTTGACATGTTGGTTACTCGATCGAGTGGCCCTCACTCGATCGAGTAACTACAGGTATGGCATTAGAGGGGTAGTCTGATCTCAGCTTACTTGATCGAGTAGCTGAGGAGCTCGATCGAGTAAGGCCAGCTCGATCGAGTGCCTGACCAACTCGATCGAGTGTCACTGTTACAGAAACTTTTCGAATTGAGACATGTTTGAATCATCGTATCTTTGGATGTTATCATGTTAATCTTTATTGTGGGTGTTTAGTAACGTTGTTTCGCATCACCGTTGATTACATAGTTGCATGTAGCCGTGTTATAGATGAAATTTTCAATGTTATGTATATTAGTCGGATCGATAAAGCACATTGAGGTAGGTAATACAATGTGTGGTGGTGGTGTTCAAAGTTGATAATGGTTGCATCTGAATACATATAGATATATATCATGTGGGTCATGTGTACGTACTGTCAAGAAAGTGTCGTTGCTGTACTGAGTCGAATATGCATATTAGTCATTTTGCACAATCCGCGGCGATATTTGTATTACTTTGAAGTCTATATCAAGTTGAATTGGATAAGTAGAATACAGTGTTATAATGCGGTGGCATAATCGATGTGACCAAATACCAAATAATTGGTGAGTTTGCTGCTAGGTTGTAATAATATATCTTGCGGTGTGCTACCTAATTTCTGTGATTTTACGTTTATACGAGTTGTAATTGTGTGATGTCAAAAGTAGGTTATGTCAGTATCAATCAATGTTGTGGTTTATGAGTAATGTCAAAAATGGTATATATGTATCGGTTGGAGGGTCAGGGAAGTTGTTTGATGGTGAACTTTGGGGACGAAGTTCCTTTTAAGAGGGGAAGAGTAATGTCGCAAAAAAAAATAGAAAAAAAATGATGTAATTATAACAATTTTACAGTATTTTTGGTGGTATTTTAAAGTATGAAAACAATTGTTTGAGTAACTTTATTTGATTGTTTGGATAGTTTCATTGTAGTTATGGTGCAATTGAGTAAAAATTTATAATTGTTGAATAAAATAGCATGTTGTGTACCTTATTTTCAGTAATTATTCGTTATGTTGTCATGAGAATGACATGTTGTTAGGAGTAGTGGGGTTATCTTTAGCAGAATTGTGTTGTGTGGTTAAAATAATAGAGTGGAATGAAACAGATGTGGTTGTGAATCGATGATAGGACCGTTGCTTTGTGTATTTTGTAATTGGTAATTGTGTCAAGTGATGAACGAAAGTATAGAGTTTGATACTAGTGTTGGTGTATGTTTGAATAATAACATGTAGTAAGTGCAAGGGGTAGTTGAATTAATCGTTCATGTGTTTGGTACGCGTTCAGTGGTTCAAACGGAAGTTTGTGTTTAGTTGGGAGTCGTGTTGTGCATTATGTGCTAAGGTGGACGATGATGATGTTTGATGAACATACGTAGTGGGATAGTAATTCTAAACAGTTATGTGACCTGTGTCGGGTGAGGAGGTGGTGATGGCCTTAGTGCCTTTGTTGGGCGATGCGGGAGAGGATGAGTCGAACTTCGGGGACGAAGTTCTTTTTAAGGGGAGAAGACTGTAATACCCGCCCTTTTAGGGACCCGTTGACCAACCTTGACCGTCCTAGGATACATGTCTTGACCTTTGGAAACAATACGAGCGATGTCTTGTGACGTGGTAAGCTTTATTTGTGGGATACCCGATCTAGTCGAGGCTACTCGATCGAGTAGTTTGGGTACTCGATCGAGTAGGGGCCACTCGATCGGGTAAGTTAGTTACTCGATCGAGTAACGTCATTATAGCGAGGATTTATATATCGTGTTTTGGGAAACCCAAATCATTTCCGCCACTCTTCCCTAAACCTAAATGTCGTCTCTCCTTCTTCCCTTCACCATAGCCTCTTCCAGCGGAGCCTTTAAGGATGCTTGTCCCGTAAGGATGGGTTGCTTGAGTCGGGTAGCGGTCTTGACGCCGGAATGCTATGCGTAGGTATGTCATCATCATCATCATTATCGTTGTTGGTTTCATTAGGGTTATAGTGGTTGTGATGGATGATTGTACTGTTTGTATAGGTGTGTTGCGTGGTTGTTTGACATCGTGTGATCGAAAGTGGAATCGCTGCGGTGCGCTAAAGGTAAGTTCGCCTACTCAGTGCTGTCGGTTGTCTAGAGTGTCTTTTGATGTGGTTTGGTTGTAGTGTCGGTGTGGTTGATTGATTATGGTAATCGGTTGGTGTTGTGTTGTTTCATTTATTGTTGTTGTGGTGCAACTAATTGTGATTGTTTGTCTCTATGGTTCTGAAGGTGTGTCATCGGCTGAGTGGAGTCACTTGCGCGGGAGTGGCTTCACGCCCTAGTTTCGCCCTCCGTGGAACCCGCCACGGGAGAGGATGTGCACATTAATGGGACAAGGTTATCGCTCGGTATGATGAGCGGGGATTTGGTGGATACGGCTGCGGTCCCCCACTGGCAGGGCTGGTCCAGTGGACAGTCGGTGATGGTGATTGATTGGAGGAGGTGTGGCTTATGTGTGTTTTGTTGTATCTGTATTGTGATGGCAATGGTTGGTGTGTTTCTTCGGTTACTGACCTTGTGTGGTTTTGTCTTCTTGTTTCTTTCTGTTTCGTCTGCCGTGATCCCTTATGGTGAGCAGTCAGTCTTAGCAGGTGATGTCTTGGATGATAGCTGGATACTTGGCGGGATGAGTCTTTCACGAGTCATGACAGAAGTGTAGTTTACATAGCTGATAGTAGTCCGAGTTATACCTTTTGTATATCTTAGTTTGTTGATCACTGTAATGTAACTTAACTGTTCTTTTATCGACATTTGATTATTACTGTCCACGAGCAACCGAGATGGTGACGCCCTTATATGATAGGAAAGGTCTTGTTAAGGCTCCTTGGTATATGGGGGTGTCACAGTTTGTTTGAAAATGGGTTTTGAAAATTCCGCGACAAGACGTCACGCTTGGATTTTTCAAATAGAATTGTTTTAAAAGTATTCGAGAGAGAAAAATCTATTCGAGTTTGAATTAAATTAAATCGCATCGAATTTTGCCAAAATTGATTTGTAACAAAAGAATTAAAACTCAAACCGCCATGAATAAATTTCAAAAGGATCAGTACCAGCCAGAAGAGGGTATAAGAGTCAAATGTAAGGTTAACATTTAAGTTTTTCTAGCTTGCATCCGACCGAACAAAGTTAGAGCTAGATAACCTGGTAATACTTAGTGTCGCACAAAATACTCCTAAAACAATATGGAATTCTCGTGTCTTTCCGTATCTCTTCCTCTAACTTGTATAAATACAAGGCTTATGCCTTAATAATAATAATCTTCCATTTCGATGTCTCTTTCGACTGCCTTCAACTTCTCTTCCAATTAGCTGAGGTGGAGAAGCCGCATCACATGATTAAGGGACTCCTCGGGGATATTATGAGTTTTTCTCTTATTTTCATTGTATTTGTTTTAGTTTTATATCGTGTCGTCTTAATAATGTGGCTCATAACCTAGCTAGCGGTGAATTAGGTTTGTAATTCATTAGTTCTTTACCGTTGCCAAAAAAAATATAATAATAATAATAATAATAATAATAATAATAATAATAATAATAATCAAATTCTATTCTTCTCAGTTGTGTTTCTCATACCACACATCGTAATGAAATGTCTTGTAGTGGTACTTTCAGTTGGTATGTTTTGTAACGAATCTAGGTTTGCTTGATTTGGCTCGTATCACTGCTTACCCTCTCCTCCGTTCATGTAATGTGAGTTTACAATTCCTATATCAATCAATGACGACGTTAAAAGCAACCCTACCAATAGCTGACTTTAAAGGACCAAATCTACGTAATGCCAAATTATTTTAACAAAAATATACGAGTAACTGAGTAAGTTCCTATTATCTAGCAGTTAGTCTTGCTAAAGACGGGTCGGGGTAAGTGACGGGTAATGTTACGCACAAAATGGATAGGGGGGACAAGGTGGAGCACCCCCATGTGTTTTCCTCTCTTCTCTATTAAGGTCATTTGTGAGAGGAAATAATATCTGTCATTCCGGAGTGACGGATATGTGCCGTATTCAATGAGATTTTGTGATTATCTAAATATGTAAAAACCCTATATGTAATTAAAGGCAAAACTATCATACAGAAAGAAAACAGCTACTATTCATGTGCAATGCGCAGGAGGACCACAAATCACAATCTATCATGTGCTTAAAGTAATACAAGGGTTTGCGTTTTTTTTTTTCTAATTATTTAATCATACTAATTGTAGACGGGTATATCCGTTTAAAGATTAAATATGTCACCATTTCTATAATAAGACAATCTTTATCATTTCACTTGTTGTTTGAGTTATTATGAAAGTGGTGACATATTTGACCCCGTCTACAAATTTAGATGGATAGTATCCGCCTAAAGTAAAATTTTGTGTTATTTAACAGGGCTTGATATATTTTAGCTTGATATATATTGTCTTAGAATGAAACGGGTCAAGTAATACTCTACTTGCATCAATGAAACAAATTTTTTTGCAATTTAAATTTATTCAGTAGTTGTCTTATGTACGATAGTTGATCCGTCTAAATTTAAAGACGGATAAACCCATTTTAAATGAAATGTTTTTGTTAATTATTTTATTCTTAAGTATCTCCTTTCTACAATTTCATGTGTATTGGAGTACTATAATATTGATACAAATTGAGTCGGATAAGGTATTTAATGATTGTTGAACTGTCCCCATTATACTGGGCGTGTCTCAAGATACCATAACCAAAAGTTACTGGTGCCAAGTCTTTTGGCTATTTCCTCAACTTGTTAACCTACTTTTCTTGTAGCTTCTATTAACAAACTCACAATACTCATGTCTCATGACAGCCGCAATTTTTATGCAATTAAATTGTAAAATATTGATTAGTTTATATTTATAAATAATTTTTAAGTCCATAAGTTTATTAAAAGATGAGATTTTTGCACTTTTATGAAATTAGAAATTAGATTTAACTTTGATGAATAGTACTCCGTAGTAAGCAGTACTGCCGACCTTAGAAGCCAAAGTACAGTAGTAGGGTAGTACAACCAAATTTCTGTGGGCGGTTTCCTTTCTTGGGTTATAATAATACACTAGTTAGTATCTCGTGCTTTACGAAGCCTACTTAAAACTTTTGTTATCATAATTTTAGAAAAATTATATAATTCATAAATGACATTTAATATTTTTGTTTATAAATAAAATGAACTGCTCTTTCTCAAATATTTTTTATTAAGTTTAACTTTAATGTATTAAAATAAAATACATACAATTTTAATTATATGGAGTAACTAATAAGTGATAATTAGTTATGCATGATAAATGTTTTATAAATAATTTTGTAACTAACCAAATATTATACTCCCTCATATTCTGAATAAATCTCTCTATTCATGGGTGACACGAGAATTAAGGGTGTTTGAATTAAATAAGCTAAAATATTGTGGTAGGGTGAGGTAATTGGAGAAAGGGAAGGTATTGTGGGCTATTATTTTGGAGTGAGGTGATTAAAATAAGTATTATTGTGCAGTGAGGTGATTAAAATAAGATAGAAATCTCTCTAAAAAGAGTCTCTCTCTAAAATTCCTAGCCCTAACCTTCAAGTTCATCAATTAGGGGCTACCTTCTACCAATTTTGGTGGAGGTAAGCCCCAACTTTTCTGTTTTTCTTACTAAATATCTATTAATTATATGCAAATAACTCTTGCCTCTCCTTTATTGGAGATTTGTCCTCACCTTTGTGTGAGTTTTGTCCTCATCTTGTTTGAGATTCATCCTTCTATTTGAGAGGTTCAAGAATTATGTGGAACATCAATGGTCTTATTTGTAGTCATATCGTGGTGCAATGGATATTGGATTATTGCTTACGATTTGTGAGATCGGACAAGATTTATCTCTTTCAAAACTTTATTATCAGATTTATGGATCTCCTCGCAGTTGGTTGTATGAAGAAACAACGGTATTTTAGAGGGTGGTGTGCAGAAGCGCTTTTATCTAATAACAATCTTAGTTTTAGGAAGAGTTTGTCTTGCTTGTGTTTTACAAATTTTTATTCAGTTAATTTTAATTTTTGTTGCAATTCTTGTATGACATATTATTATTAATAATGAAATTGATCTATTACTCAAAAACAAAGAGGTGATTAAAATAAGATAAAGTATGGTATTGTGAGGTATTATTGTAGGGTAATGTGATTAAAACAAGTATAAAACTTTAGTAAATAAGAAAAAAGAGAAGGTTATTTAGAATAGGAGGGAGTATTAATTAAAATAAAATGTATTCGAATAATGTAACAATCAACACTAAATTCTTAAATTAGAATTATGTTTCAAATTAATTAATATATGTTCAAAATGATATGAATATAATTTTAGGCACTTTCATGTATACCGTGTGATATTTATGGATCAAACATATCAGGTCCAAACTTAACTTATTCGAATGTTTTGGTTGTATCTTGCATGTGCTATGTGTCAAACATATCTATTAGAAATTTGTAATTTTTTTTAAACAACTACAGAGTATATATAATGATTTTTAAGATTTTACCTATAAATAGAATAGGTTGAACATTCTTAAATATTATTTTTTGATGCTGAACTTCAAAGTATTTAAAAAAAACGGAGTAACATATAAAATATTTAGTAATATGTAGTTAGCCATAATCAATGTCGTTTTATATTTGACGTATACATATTTAAATGAAAATATTAAAGAAAAATATAGTAATATGTTTTCTACTTTTTCAAGTCGTTTATAACACTATTGCATTTAGTAATCGTTACTTTTGTTTGATTATTCAAATGCACTCATGATCACTGTGTACTTACATACTCGTTATCACATTATTTAAACCATCTCAAAATCTCATGTATATTTAATTTGTCGCAAATTAATTATTTCATTTCCACACTATAAAAACTTATCTTTTAGTAGTTAGCTTAAGTTTTATTTCTAATAAATACAATGACTATTCCAAATATATTTTTCTTAATGGATTTAATGGTTTAGGTTTTATAATTTTCTCAAAATATTTTTTACATAAATGTAAAGCATTATGAGACAACTCACTTTAATCATCTATGCATATCAAAATATTTCAATAACTACAATGAAAATTATACTCTATTAAAAGCATTTTGTGCAATAAACGCAATGATTTATATTTTAGAATTTTTGTCAAAATATTTTTTTAATAAGTTTAGAATCAAACAACTGTAATTATTTGATGTAATTTTATAATATTTATTAAACTATAATTAATTCCTTACTGAGATTTATGCTGCATTTATTACGTTCGTATTTAATGATCAACTGTCATTATGGTAATTAAGGTTGAAACGCCACGTGTCGCATCCACATCGTTTCAACCCATATATATATATATATATATATATATATATATATATATATATATATATATATATATATATAGGGTCGGGATCCGGTGAGAACCACTAATATAATGAGAACCGTGAGAACCCTTACTAAATCATCCTCAAATCTTGTTCCGAAAATTTTGATGGATCATTTACCCTTAGTTTAGTTTATTCCAACACATTTTTAGTATAGCTAAACAAAAAATTTTGATTTTATTAACAAAATATAAACTTAATGTACAAAAATACAATTAGGTATACTAAAATGGCTATAGATGCACTGAAACGAATACTAGGTGCATGAAAATTGTTATGTGCATGAAAATGATTACTAGGTGCATGAAAATATCAAGCTCTAGGTGCACGAAAACGAGTTCTAGGTGCGTGAAAATTGTTAAATACATGAAAAATGACTAGTAGGTGCATGAAAATTAATAAAATGTTTCTTGTATCGATTCCGGTCAATAATTTATACTTTTTTGACCAAGAGATATGTTATCTAGGCATAAAATTCTATGCCGAATCCAAATATGTCGTTATTTTTAATAAAAAAAATCTGTAAGGTGGAGTTCTCACGGTTCTCATTATGTTGGTGGTTCTCATAGGATCCCAATTCTATATATATATATATATATATATATATATATATATATATATATATATATATATATATATATATATATATATACACATATATATATAAGATGCCTTTTAGGACTTGAAGACGTTTGTATGAAAATGCTCGTTATTTTTGCCGGATTGCGAAATACCGTCGACGTTTTATAACTAATCGTCGACGTTTAAAAAAAAAAAAAGATGAATTTTACCCTTGCATTCTCTTTCCCCCTTCCCCTTAGTCTCTCTTTCCTTTGTACACAATAACCACGTCCTCACCCCCACCCTAGTGTCACGGCTCCCATCAACCACCACCATTTGTTTTATTGGTCCGCCACCCACACTAGCGCCGCCATACTGCCACAATGACTACCACCATTATTCCCATATTTCGACCATCATTTCCGTATTCTACCACCCCCATCATCGAACTTCGGCAATAAACTAAAAACTAATAACAAAACCCAAATTACTTTCATCACCACCGTCAATCATAATATCGACACTGTTAAACGAACTCTATTCACTATCATGTATCACTTGAAACTTACCGTTGATTGGAACCCGCTCCCCTCGCCTCCACGCACTCTCGTTCCCTTGTTTCACACTGTCCTTCTGTCCTCTGCTATCCCTTGTTCGGTCGACCAGAACAAACCGGACCAGGCCTTTAGCCCCCCACCCCTAACGTTAATTCCCAACGTCACATCCAAGCAATACATTGGTTTTCTGTAATACCTTGACACGTCTGTCGCGTACCTGTCAAAAATAAACCAACTGGTTCCAACTAACTAATATAGCTAGGGAAGTCGGGTCGAATCCACAGAGAGGTAGGAATTGTATGCTAAAACTAGGCTCGCCAAGGTAACCAAATGGGGGTTTATAAATTGTGATTTCTAAACTAACGGAGTAAAAGGGAAGAGAAATAAAGGAAGGAGTTTAACAGATAGAAGAGAATAGCTAAGACAAGCGGTTCGCCATAATCATCAGGTCGAGTAATCTAGGTCCCAGGTCAATGCAATACGGTCCAAGGGGTAGCGAACGTCACCTTTCGGTCCTTAATTCACCCTAAAGCGTAAACAGTTTAACTTTCGCCCTCGCTGCAATACTCTATTGTTCGCTACTAGTCTCCCTCTTCCAACCTTTCGGTCCAGGTCAAGGTCCACTAAGAATAAGGGTCTAATTGCGTCGACTCAATCAGGCAATTACAGTTATTTGTAGCATTTAAACAACAGGGACGGTACCGGTATTGACCTAGTAATTTGATTACTTTCCCTTCAAATCATGGGTCCCCTAAAGTCTTAGCATAGGGATTTAGCTACTCATGATTATCAAATTAACAATAACAATAACCAAATAATTAAGATTAAACATGATGAATAAACTAATTGATTGAACGATTATCAAGCAAGGAGAGAGAAAGAATTAAAGACAATAAATACGATAGCGAAATAATTAAAAATGATAATACCGAATCGAAGTGGCAAGGTAAAGAGTAGAATTTCCAAGAGAACAGTGACAAAGTAAAAGGTGAAATCTACGTAGTAAAGGAGATCCCAGTAACGTAGTGTTCTCCTCAGTCTTATACTGTAAAAATGTTTAAAACCTAATCCATGGACTGATTATAAGAGCCCACGAAAGATTAGGCGGAAAATAAACTAAAGGCACACGAAAACCCCTCGATCGAGTAAGATTATTACTCGATCGAACTCCAAGTAACTCGATCGAGCTGGAGCAACCTCTCGATCGAGCACTGCTCACTGGTCCTCCTCGATCGACTCCTTCATCTGGTCGATCGACCAGTCTTGAGTATGTAAAGCATTCGATCGAGCACCGAAGTACTCGATCGAGCTATATAGGCGCATTCAGGACTTGAATTCCTTCCTTAACTCAGCTCATACGTCCTCCAAGTGTAAGATTCCTAAGCTCCGGCTCCTTATTTCCCATGAATGCATACAATTGGGACAATTAAGGCTCGATTTAGCTCCTCCTCGGTCAATTCCTGCAAATTACAATAAACGGACCAAAGTACAATATTCGGGGGTATTTGTAGCCAGATGCTACATAAAAAGCACAGAAATGCGTGTAAAAATGAGGTGAAAACCTTATATAAAAGACACGCATCAAATCTCCCCAAACCAAACCTTTGCTTGTCCCCAAGCAAATATGAATACAACTAAGGGTGAACAAAAGAACGGGACCAACACATCAGCTACAAATCATCCACCGGAACCAATTTAATGCAACAAAGTGACAGAGTGGCAACTGAAAAGTGCAAACGAGTTAAATTAATGTTTCAAGCTTACTGAACCGTCGACCTTGCAAGATTCAAAGATGTCGGACTCTCACGGGTCACTCGTCGCTCAAAATCAGGTATAGGGTGAGTATATATGTGAAAGATAGGAAGAAACAAGACACTCACCTAACTCGACCTATAAGAACATGCATGCAGTTAACATGAATAGAGCCTCTACAACCGTACATACGCATTCCAACCATACTAATGACCAAGACACGTGCCGAGGACTTACATTTGGGTTAGTGAGGTAATGGGTAAGAAGGGGCTAAAATGAATTTGGATACGTGGGGTTAATAGCTAAGCTAGCAACAACGGATCCAAATATAGACTGCATCCCAACTTCGTACTTATAACAGTAAGATGAACGGTGCAAAATTATGCACAAAACTCACAAACACCAAAAATCATCGACTCCCCATACAATATAAATAAGGCATGGGAGTGTGAAACATTGAGCAATTCTCATTCTTTTTCATTCCTCTTTTTTTTTTCATTTTGAATTTTTTTTTCTGTCTCTTTTTTTTCGCTTCTTTTTTTTTTCTTCAATTCATTTTTTCATTTTTTTTTTTTCAATTCAACACATTTTTCTTTCCTTCCCTTCAATTCTTCCACCATCTTCTGAAATCAGATGAAATAACCATATCGCAATAACACATTCCAAGAACTACTCGTTACTAGCTCAGCTAGGGTAGGAAAAATTATAGAGAGTAGTTGATGGGCAAAAAGGCAATTTGGCTATGTGAGGCTCATGGGTAGAATGAAATAAGGGGACTGCCTCTCCTAACACGTGTCACCATCCACAGACCGAATGCATACAGGTATTAAGAAGACTAGACTCATGCTTATGCAAATTAATGTTACATGTCTTAAAGAGAGTACTACTCACATTCTAAATGAAACCGGTCATGAATGTCACCAGTTTAATAAGCTCTAACCTCAGAATGTTATTGTAGCTTGCCGACATAAAGAGTCAAGTCTATTCGTTCAGATAAAAGAGAAACAAAACTCGTAGATTATGCACATAGTCATGCCAACTAAAAGTCAAGAATATGCAAGGCTCAAGTAAGGATTCAGAGTAGCGTCAGTGTTCAAACGTTCCGACTCAATTTAAACATGAAAATTTGAAAATTTATGCGGAATTTTTTGAATTTTATGATTTTTTTGGAATTAATTAAAACAACAATGCATGCGGAAATAAATAAATTAAAACAAGCGAAAATGCAAGAAACATGCAGACACAGATATGGATGCATACCTCCCCAAACCAAACCGTACAATGCCCTCATTGTACCAAAAATAGGGAAGAAATGCAAACTGGAAGGAAAAGGAGGAGTGGAGTCGGAAAGCTTACAAAACGTCATATAGCGGGACCTCCCCAAACCGACCATGAACATGGGAGGTCAAGGAAAGTCAAACTGTAGCTTTATAGACGCAAAACAGCGGCTGGAGGTCAATGCCCTTCGATCGAGCACTTGGAACAGCTCGATCGAATATTTCACAGCAGGAGCGGGCTCGATCGATCACAGCATCACTCGATCGAGTAAGCACGGTAGGGATCTGGTCGATCGAGAACATCACTCCACGATCGAGTAGCAGCCGCATCAGAAAGTGCTCGATCGAGCACAGAGGCACTCGATCGAGTACTTTTAGCCTGCAAGGGACGCATGAAAACAAGGAAAGTACAGAAATTGTTCCAAAAGCAGCGTCTAAATGTTTACGTAAAGCTAAAGAGAAACAAAAAGAACAAAGGAAATAATAGTTCAACAAAAGCAAAAACAAAACTGTCCGGGCTGCCTCCCGGAGAGCGCTGGTTTAAGAGGTCCCGCACGACCTTTCTGGTATTAAGTTACTGGCGCGTCGAGCTCGTCGAAACGCAGGACTTCAACGCGGTTGTCCGCTTCACTCGCCTCATGGTAATGCTTCACGTATTGGCCATTCACCTTGAATCTGCGGCCCTCGGAGTCTTCAAGTTCCACGGATCCAAACTTAGTGACGGCGGTCACCGTATATGGACCACTCCACCTGGACTTCAGCTTGCCAGGAAATAGTCTCAATCGGGCATTAAACAGCAGCACCTTCTGCCCCACATGAAAATCCCGAGGTAAGATTCTCTTGTCATGCCATCTCTTCGTCTTTTCCTTGTAAATGCGCGAGCTGTCATAGGCATTAAGCCTAAACTCCTCTAATTCATCAAGCTGCAAAAGACGATTCTGACCACACAATTTAGGATCATAATTAAGCTCACGAATTGCCCACCAGGCCTTACATTCCAGCTCAACAGGTAAGTGACACGATTTCCCATAAACTAACCTATAAGGTGATGCACCAATTGGTGTCTTAAAGGCAGTTCTATAAGCCCATAATGTGTCATCTAGCTTAAGACTCCAGTCTTTCCGTGATTTAGAAACTACTTTAGACAAGATCTCTTTCAACTCGCGATTAGAGACCTCTACCCGACCACTAGTTTGGGGATGAGACCCCAAACCACGCCGGTGTTGGACACCAACTCTAGACAGTATGGAAGTGAGTTTCTTTTCCTTAAAATGCATCCCCCCATCACTAATGACGACCCTAGGGACACCAAAACGGGGGAATATGATCTTTTTGAACATCTTTATCACGGTCTTACCGTCACAATGAGGTGAAGCAATTGCCTCAACCCACTTTGACACATAGTCTGACTACTAAAATGTACTGTTACCTTTCTTTGGATGGGAACGGTCCTTGGAAATCGATGCCCCAGACATCGAAAACCTCAACCTCTAGGATGCCGTTTTGTGGCATCTCGTGTCTCTTCGAAATGTTCCCCGATCGTTGGCATGCGTCACAAGCTGAAACAAAAGACTTGGCGTCAGCAAACAAAGAAGGCCAGTAAAAACCAGACTGAAGTACCTTAGCCACGGTGCGCGATGGACCGTGGTGACCACCATATGAAGAGGAGTGACAGCCCTCCAGGACTATTTTGGTCTCCCACTGCGGAATACACCGTCTTTAGAGACCGTCTGCACATTCCTTAAACAAGTAAGGATCATCCCAGAAGTACTGTTTAGCGTTATAGAGAAAACGCTTCTTCTGGCCGAGAAGAAAGATCGGTGGCGCTTGCCACCGACAACGGTTAGCTATATCTGCATACCAGGGTTCCTGGTCAACAATAGACGATATAACAGCAATTAAAGTATCGTCAGGAAAAGAGTCATCAATAAGGAGAGAATCTTCCCCTTCTTGTCGCATCAGCCGCGACAAGTGATCAGCTACAACGTTCTCAGCTCCTTTCTTGTCCTTGATCTGCAAATCAAACTCCTGAAGAAGGAGTATCCATCTCAGTAGCCGCGGTTTGGCCTCCTTCTTAGCAAGGAGATGCCTCAAAGCTGCATGGTCAGTAAAAACAGTGACTTCTGACCCAACTAAATAAGTACGAAACTTTTCTAAGGCATAAACTACAGCTAAGAGCTCCTTCTCAGTGGTAGTGTACTTCACTTGAGCCTCATCCAGAGTTCGGCTCGCATAGTAAATAGCATTCAAGGCTTTGTCTTTCCTCTGACCTAGCACCGCTCCTAATGCATAGTCACTCGCATCGCACATGATCTCGAACGGCAAGTCCCAATTGGGAGGCTGTATGATCGGCGCGGAGACTAAGGCCCGCTTTAACTTTGTTAAAAGCGAGAAAGACAAGCATCGATAAACACAAAAGGGGCATCTTTAAGCAACAATTTGTGTAAGTGGTTTAGCAATTTTGGAGAAATCCTTGATGAACCGGCGATAAAAGCCAGCGTGACCAAGGAAGCTCCTCACCCCCTTAACATTAACGGGAGGTGGTAATTCTTTGAATCACTTCCACCTTTGCTTTGTCAACTTCTATTCCCCTATCGAAACTAAGTGCCCTAAGACAACTCCCTCGTTGACCATAAAGTGGCACTTCTCCCGATTCAAAGACAAGGTTAACCTCAATACAAATACTGCAACACTTTCTCAAGGTTAGACAGACAATCGGAAAAATCACTTCCATATACGCTAAAGTCATCCATAAAAACTTCCATGATAGACTCAATATACTCGGAAAATATCCCCATCATACACCTTTGGAAGGTGGCAGGGGCATTGCACAAACCAAAAGGCATTCTCGTGCAGACGCAAAAACGCCCTTGGGACGGGTAAATGTAGTCTTGGCTTGATCGTCTGGGTGGATAGGGATCCGAAAGAACCACGAATACCCATCTAAATAGCGAGAAAAATTTATGAGAAGCTAACCTTTCTACCATTTGATCAATAAAAGGAAGGGGGAAGTGGTCTTTCTTGGTGGCGGCATTCACCTGTCTGTAGTCTATGCACATCCGCCAACCAGTCACCACTCGGGTAGGTATTAATTCATTTTTCTCATTCTTAACTACGGTTGTCCCTCCTTTCTTCGGGACTACCTGTACCGGGCTTACCCATCTAGAATTACCTACCGAATAGATAATACCGCATCTAGCGACTTCATTACCTCGCCATCACAACATCCCCGCATCTTCTCGGTTCAGCCCCGACGCCGACCCCCGCCCGCAAGGTTTGTGATCCTCCTCCGACTCTATCCTGTGCATACAAATATCGGGACTAATCCCCGTGATATCATCCAATGAATAGCCCATTGCCTTCCTGTTTTTCTTAAGTACTGACTAACAAAGAAGTTAGTGATCTTCACTAAGCTTGGCACTAACGATGACGGGATCGCTCTGTATCGTCTAGAAAAGCATATTTAAGATGAGAAGGGAGAGGCTTACGTTCCGGTACCTTTACCTCAATGGAGCAAAGAGTGCCGATCATTTGCTCCACCTCGCTCTCCGTCATGCTCATCTAAATCATCAACAAGTAAATCTAATGCGGCGTCATCGTCCCGGGCTATCTCGCACACTCATCAAAAAGCATGAGAGCTTCCAGTGGGTCCTTCATAAAAGAACCCGACCAGAAGTCATAAATAGACTCATCAATGATATCGACCGAATAGCAAGTGTCCTCTATCATTGGGTGGGATAAGGTGCTAGGCAAACTAAATGTGATAGCGTCATCCCCTCATCGCAAAGAGTCGACGCCCTTGTCTGACATCAATAACGGCCCCAGCTGTACAAAGGAAAGGTCTTCCTAAAATAATTTGGGTCCGGGTGTCTTCAGCTATATCCAAGACAATGAAATCTACGGGGATGTAAAGCTTGCCTATCTTCACAGGCACATCCTCCAAGACACCTAAAGGTCTCCTAACAGATCTATCGGCCATCTGTAGGGTAATGTTAGTCACCTTGAAGTGGCTCATCTTCAATTGCTTGCAGACAAGAAGGGGCATGACACTGACACTGGCGCCTAAATCACAAAGGGCGTTATCAATAACCAAATTACCTATGACACAGGTAATAGAAAAGCTGCACGGGTCTTTCATTTTTGGAGGGGCCTTGTTTAACAGTAGGCTACTAGACTCTTCCATAAATGAAATCGTCTCAAATTCGCTCAAATTCCTCTTACGCGTCACAATATCCTTCATAAATTTAGCGTAAATAGGAACCTGAGTGACAAGTTCAGAAAAAGGAACAGTTACCTGAAGGTTCTTCACGATATCCACGAACTTACCGTACTGTTGCTCGATCCTTGCGTCCTTCAGACGACTTGGGAAGGGTACCCTGGTAGCAATGAGCGGTCCCGCGACCTTTCCTTTACCCTTATCAATGCGTGACGTCTCCACAGCAGGGGAAGATGACACGGTGGCGGTATTAGATAGCGAATTAGGAATTCCGCCACTTACTGCACTGGATCGAGTACCTTTACTGATCGATCGACCAGTTCCTTCTTCAATGTCACTCGATCGTCCTATCTTATCACTCGATCGAGTGTCTTCTTCAGCATGGTTACTCGATCGACCAACTTGGAGTTCTGTACCTTTCGATCGACCGCCACTGTCACTCGATCGAGTGACTGGATGATTAGAGCTGCTCGATCGAATAGATGTGTTGCTCGATCGAGTGGTTACTGCACACGCAACAAGTATTTCCTGCAAGAACTCGTCTAAATCATCATCTGAATCATCATTAGCTGCCGATGTTTGGTCTTCTTCATGAGGAAGGTCATTTTGGAAGTTCATTGCACTGACTGGATCGCAACTTGGAATAGACTTGGCTTGATCCGTCGCCTGTGTCAACTGTGCGACTTGCTCCTTCAATTCCGATATGACCGTATCAGATTTCTGTGACATACTCAGCATGATGGATTTCAACTCGGCAATTTCTTCTCTTGAAGAGGGAGAAGCCGGTCGTGATACTGGCTTGGAAGGGGCGGCAACGCTCTTTATCTCTTCATATAGCTGGGAGAAAGGAACTCCCTGCTTGAACTTCTTATATGCAAGAGCGCGCTCTATACTCGCTACACATTCGTAGAGATCGTGCCCTTCTTCACCACATCTTCCACATGGCTCTGTATGCTCTGTAATCGTAGGCATCTTGGCAAACAATTAATCTGCAAAACTATCAAAACTTGCAGAATGTGAGATCAGCCTCAAGGAATAAATTCCTTGAGACAAAAGACAAACTTAATTTAAGCAACAAAATTGCGCCACCTCCCCGGCAACGGCGCCAAAATTTGACACGTCTGTCGCGTACCTGTCAAAAATAAACCAACTGGTTCCAACTAACTAATATAGCTAGGGAAGTCGGGTCGAATCCACAGAGAGGTAGGAATTGTATGCTAAAACTAGGCTCGCCAAGGTAACCAAATGGGGGTTTATAAATTGTGATTTCTAATCTAACGGAGTAAAAGGGAAGAGAAATAAAGGAAGGAGTTTAACAGATAGAAGAGAATAGCTAAGACAAGCGGTTCGCCATAATCATCAGGTCGAGTAATCTAGGTCCCAGGTCAATGCAATACGGTCCAAGGGGTAGCGAACGTCACCTTTCGGTCCTTAATTCACCCTAAAGCGTAAACAGTTTAACTTTCGCCCTCGCTGCAATACTCTATTGTTCGCTACTAGTCTCCCTCTTCCAACCTTTCGGTCCAGGTCAAGGTCCACTAAGAATAAGGGTCTAATTGCGTCGACTCAATCAGGCAATTACAGTTATTTGTAGCATTTAAACAACAGGGACGGTACCAGTATTGACCTAGTAATTTGATTACTTTCCCTTCAAATCATGGGTCCCCTAAAGTCTTAGCATAGGGATTTAGCTACTTATGATTATCAAATTAACAATAACAATAACCAAATAATTAAGATTAAACATGATGAATAAACTAATTGATTGAACGATTATCAAGCAAGGAGAGAGAAAGAATTAAAGACAATAAATACGATAGCGAAATAATTAAAAATGATAATACCGAATCGAAGTGGCAAGGTAAAGAGTAGAATTTCCAAGAGAACAGTGACAAAGTAAAAGGTGAAATCTACGTAGTAAAGGAGATCCCAGTAACGTAGTGTTCTCCTCAGTCTTATACTGTAAAAATGTTTAAAACCTAATCCATGGACTGATTATAAGAGCCCACGAAAGATTAGGCGGAAAATAAACTAAAGGCACACGAAAACCCCTCGATCGAGTAAGATTATTACTCGATCGAACTCCAAGTAACTCGATCGAGCTGGAGCAACCTCTCGATCGAGCACTGCTCACTGGTCCTCCTCGATCGACTCCTTCATCTGGTCGATCGACCAGTCTTGAGTATGTAAAGCATTCGATCGAGCACCGAAGTACTCGATCGAGCTATATAGGCGCATTCAGGACTTGAATTCCTTCCTTAACTCAGCTCATACGTCCTCCAAGTGTAAGATTCCTAAGCTCCGGCTCCTTATTTCCCATGAATGCATACAATTGGGACAATTAAGGCTCGATTTAGCTCCTCCTCGGTCAATTCCTGCAAATTACAATAAACGGACCAAAGTAGAATATTCGGGGGTATTTGTAGCCAGATGCTACATAAAAAGCACAGAAATGCGTGTAAAAATGAGGTGAAAACCTTATATAAAAGACACGCATCATACCTCGTATTTTATAATTATATAAATAATATTACATTGTATTTTATACGAATTATGTATGAGACGGAATAATAATATAATAATAATGATAATAATATTGGTAATAATAATGTACGATAATAATTAACTCGAGACAATACTAATTGTGACGGTTGCTAGAAACTTCCATCCACCTTATATACTCCACCCTACCTTATCCACCCTCACCTTATCCACTCAAAATCTCAACACTATCTCCACCCATCTTTTTAAAGAGATAAAGAAGAGAGAAAGAGAGAAAGAAAAGAAAGAGAATCGAGATCGTCTTTTGTCCCTCCGCCTCGAGATCATAAAGTAAAACCGTCTTAAACTTGCTTATATATTATTTAACTTATACCATTGACCCACCTTAACCCCGACTCACCTCTGACCGTCTTTGACCACCCTGTTGACCGCCGTTGACCACCCAAATCGTGGTTTGACCGAGTAGATCTAGCTTATTAGTTGTTGTTGTGTGACCGTCTTAAGACGAGTTTTTACCCTTCTTACTGTAGCTTACTTAGGTTGGTTTTGGGGTGGTTGTGTTGAGGGTTGAAAGGGGAGTTGAGTGGTTGGCGTGGGTAATGGTTTGGGTGGCTGTAGGTGGCGAAAATAGGTGGTAAAAAGGAGGTCTACGGGCTGTTGTTGTGTCATGTATGTTGCTGCTATTGTCGTGCCTTGTGGTGGCCGTGTGGTGGCGTATTGGTCCCAGGCGGTAGCCGTAACCAGTGTGGCCAAGTGGGGGCAGCGGGGGCGTGGCTTGGTGGTGGTTTTAGCGGTGTTTGGTGTGTGTGTCTCGAGTGTTTAGGATGTAGTTGGTTGTGTGTGGTTGTGTCGTAGGTAGTTGGTGGTGGTTGAGCCCGGCCTAGTGGTGGCTGCCGATACTGGGCATGACCACGGTCCACCCCGGCTGGGTGGTGGTCCACGGTGGTGGGTGTTAGAGAGTTGACCGAGTCTTAAGATGGGTTTTTAATAGCTTAAGACGGGTTTTACTTATTTAATTAATTTCGTATTTAATTTAAGGATCAATTGATAGAAACACCCTTTAATGTTGCACTTTTTAAAATATAACACCTTATGAAAAGTTTTTTAAAACTTAATATCTTAATGTGCAATTCATTCACATTTTGGTACCTTAAGTGGATTTAGGCCCAAAAAAATGTGAAGTGCTGCCGAGATTGAATCAACCGTGACTTGTAGTTATAAGAGGGAAGAGAAGAGGTTGAAAATGTTAACAAGGTGCATAATAGATACGTTGTCATGTCTTTAAAAAATGGCCAGAATATTCCATTGTCTTGGCCTAAATCGACTTAAGGTACCAAAATCTGAATGAAATGCACATTAAGGTATTAGGTTTTAAAAAACTTTTCATAAGGTGTTATGTTTTAAAAAATGCAACATTAAAGAGTGTTTTTATTAATTGATCCTTAATTTAATTAGATTAGTTAGTAATTAAATATATTTAATTATTATATTTAGGTGACGGGTTTTGTGGAAGATTATTATTAGCCGGGTTGCTTACGGAGTATGCTAAAAGGTAGGTTAATCCTACTCACTTTTAATATATTTGAATGGTCATGTGAGTCGTATTTTAATGGTCATTGCATTATAACATGACATTGGTTAATTATAGTGAATGAGTCGATAACTAGCATGTTATACGGTATCTTGCATTTATGGTATTGTCTTGTATGTCGGAGGACATAATGGATTACTTGTTGTTATGGAGACGTAAGGCAGTTGGGAGACCGTCTTACGCTTGAGTTTCCTCTTGGAATTTCACACTCCAAGAGGGATGTGCACATTAATGGCTTAAATTACGGAGGGACTCGTGTGGTTGAGACACGACGTATGGCAGAGAATCCGATTGGCTTCCAAACCCGGTACGTCTGGGCGTGTCTTGGTACCTATTGCGGTTGTTGGTATGTCTGGGCGTTTCCCGGTACCAGTGTGGTTGTCGGTATGTCTTGGCGTGTCCCGATACCGTGGTGGTTGTGGGTACGTCTGGCGTGTTATGGTACCGATGTTGTGGTTCTTTGATAGCGTCTCATTCATATTACAGTCATGTTGCATACTCACACACTTTTAGTTGAGTCATACTTTATTTATTTATTGAAACTGACGTGTTGTCTGTCTGGTATCACCTATTTCCGGGGTGGCCTGTGTCGATCCATATGATATTTCCGATCATATGGGGGAGCAGGTTAAGTACAGGTTTTGCTTGTTGACGTGATCGGGATTCGGGCTACGCTACGAAATTTGGAGGTGAGTACATAGCCACTATGTGGATCATATAGTCATAGACGAGTTGTATTTCATTTATTCATTACTTTATGTTTGTAATCACTAAACTTGTTATTTAATTAAAGAGTTTCTTAATTGTAATTCCGATTTCACTGCCTCGGGAAACCGAGACGGTAACATTTTCTAATTACCTTGGCCGGGTAAGAAGGGGGTGTTACAAAGTGGTATCATAGCGACAATTTAGGAACCTAAACCAATGAACCAAAATGAATCTAAGAGTGTCTAATAAAATGAACCCGACATGAGTACAATAGGAGGTCGGTTTTGGGTAAGAAGGATCCCTCATTTCAAAACTAGATCCTATTGTTAAGGTTGGTCACTACGTGGGTGGTTATGAGTCGGGAAACGTGAAGTGAAATGTTGCATGAATATACTTGTGTTATAGTTTTGTTAAGCATCTCGCATGATATAGAGGTTGTGTGGTGAATAATAACATATGATAGTTGAAAGGATGAAATGGAAATGTCTACTTAAATGAGGTATATATGATATGAGTGGAGGATTGTTTCATGTGAAATGCAATTATTTGTATGAGTGTTGCATGTTTGAATATGATGAGTTTTGAAGCCGTAATTTGAATAGTTGGTAGGATTCTTGCATGATATAATTGTTCATATGGTATGTGATAACATGTAGAAGTTGGATGAAAGTAATGATACGTATGTCATGTTTTGAGAATGGTTGTTACGTGTTGGTATGTGAGGGGCACTAGCCCCGTCCTTTAGAATTTCAATACCGCATATATGTTTGGATTTCACTAATACTATAGTTAGAGTGTGATTAGTAATAGTTGTTAGTAAAGTAATCGCTAGTATAATAATAGTAATTTTTAGTCAGAAATTGCAAACCATAGAGAGGCATCCAACCGAGTGCGAGCTAGTACTCGACTGAATACCAGTCACTCGACCGAGTGGACCAATTTCCAGAAACTTGAAAATTTTTGGAACTGAGTCACTCGATCGAGTGGACGGGCACTCGATCGAGTGGACTCAGCACTCGACCGAATGCCATTTTCTGGGTTGTAAAATTCGCGAAATCTGCATCATTACCTTATTTCTTGCATTTCTTCATCATTTCTCATAACAAAAATACCAAAATATATTTAAAAGCTTCCTAAACTCCATTGTTGATGTTTGTTGCTTAGACTTAAACTTTCTACTCCATTTTATTCTCTTAATTTTTGCTAATTAAACAATGTGAGTAGTTTTCTCCTTGCTCTTAATTTGTTCCAATTTGATTTCGTTTAAATCCACGCGATTCCTCAAAAATTTATCAATTAATTGCATGCTTTGTTTGATTCGTGATATTAATCAACTTTTTACATCATTTATGTTGTCAAATATAAAATCTTTATGTTGAATTTTGCCCAAATTTTTTTTATGAACTCGGAAATGTGTGTTTTTGAATCAATGATTTGATTTTGTGTATGTTGCATGGTTAATTGTTTGACAAAGACTAAATTTTGGTTGTTATTGCTAAGTCTTGTCGTACATTGAGATTTTGCCTTGAAATTTTTGTTTGAAATTGTTTTTCGAAGCTTTGATGTTCGTGTTTGAGTTTTGATTTATTTTCGCATTAAAACTTAGCTAGTAATGGCATGTATCATCTTGAATCAAAATTTCATCTTACATGTTTCCAAAATTTTGAATTCTCATAGTATATAGATACGAATTATTTATTTATTTATTTTGTACTTAAAGAATGATCTAATTGTTGCATGGTACTTCGTTCTTGTTGATGTTGCATTGTGTTGCATTAATCTAGAAGTTTTTCTTTAGAAATCGCCCTAAGTTTTTACTTGTAGGTTACTTATACCAAATAATTTGATTTTCATACTTCATTCTTTATCAGTTATTGTTTTGTATGGATTTTGCGCAACGCGAAATCAGGTCAGGGTAGGTCTAGGCAGGGTTAACTAGCTCGAACTTATCTGTGAATATGCAGGGCAGGGTACGAAATAAGAAAAGTAAAGCAAGATAAATAAGTAAAAATAAGACAAGGAATTTGTACGTAGAAAACCCTCAAATGGGAAAAAACCACGAGCACCAAGCCAGGAGAGGATTTCACTATATTATTGAGTAATAAGCACAAATGATCGTAAAATAGCTCACGTATTATATGAGAGTATTGTATGCTAGAGTATGTGTTGTGTGTAAATAATCTTCAAGTGCTGCTTATATAGCCTATGCTGAATGGCGGCCAGATCTTCTACTTTAATGCTGAATATTCCTGAAATATCTGCGGTTTTCCAGGCCTAACTTGCCCCTTATCTCCTTAATTTCGCTGGGTCAGGCCAGAAATAAGAAGATAACTTCAAACTCTGGAAAACTAATTTCAACGGTTGAATTATCTTCAATTAAATCCTGTTATGGCTATTAGCGGTTGGGTGTGACGCGTGTTTGATTACTGCTATTCTTCAATAATTACTCTTGCAACTTGCGGTTGAAAACCCTAATTTTACCGAGTATTAATAGCCTTCACTTCATTGATTTTAACTCCACCAAAATCCGATCATTTTCTCTAAAAATCCTCATCCTCAAGTTCCCTTAATTTCCAGAATTTAATCTTCAATAAATCTTCAATAATGGTTGCAAAAAAGAAATTTTCCAGGGGAGTGATGTCTCCTGGAACTCCATTCGTTTAAAATCCTGAAGAAACCACTTCTGAAAATTTATCAGGGCCTTCTGTTGTTCAACCTCTTGTGGTTGAAAAATCAACAAATCCCCCTCTTGAAATGATTTCCATTTTCCACAAAGAATTCGAATTTAAACCCACAAAAGCTTTAAAAGATGATCAGTCTCTTCCAAACCGTCTGAAACCCGAATTTGAAAAAGTCTTGAAGGATAAGGGAATCATTCCTGCTGATTTCGAAGTCTGGATCCCTGAAAATTCTCCTGTCAGGGCAGACTGGTCGTGTCCCGGCTGGTTCTGTATCCATGATTGGGCCTTCAGGGCTAGTTGCAAGCTTACTTTCTCTCCACTTATGGTGGATGTCATTAAAGAAATTGGTGTGCCTTCCTATCAACTGATGCCCATGGTCTGGAAGGTGGTCTGCTCCGTTGAATATCTCTACCAAAAACACAATATTTCATTCTCTTTGGAGGACTTGAAGGCCTACTATGCTGCCAGGACCAATAGTCCTGGCCGGATCAGTTTCAAGGCCAGGGCTTTAGCCGCTCCTCTTCTTAGCAATCTGGATAGCGGCCATGATAAGAATTGGGCTGCTGGGTATATGTTTATCAGGACCAATTCTATGGGTCCTGATCTGGCGTACTTGAACTATGATGCCTGTGTCGGTGGTGAGTATCCTGAATTTCTTTATCCTGCATGTTTATTCGCTATTTTTAAAGAAAGTAAATAAATTTAAATGATTTATACCTCTCTTATTTGTAGTTGATGATTGGTCTAATGAAATTGAGTATCCCACTACAAGTATCTCTGCTTTCCTTGCAATTCTTCAATTGGAGAGGACTTGGCCTCTCTGTTGTGGGGCTGGTCATCTTCCTCGTTGCCTGAAGACTGAAGGTGCTGCTAGAGTGCCCAGGTCTTCAAAGGCTGTTAGTGCTTCTACTTCAGGCAGTAAGTCTTTTTGTTCTATATTTTTGTTTCGTTTTTCTTTCTATTTTGGCCTTTTCATGACAGCCTATCTTTATTGCTAATATAGTGTCTCGTGTTATAGCCACTAGATCATCCACTCGCCTTACCAGGTTTGGCATGGCTGACCTTTCTACCAGGTTGGTCAAGGTCAAAGAGGAGAATTCTCAGGGAGGTGGCGATACTGGGCCTGTTATTGACTTAACTGAGTTACCTGCTACTCCCAAGGTCTCACCTGCTCCTGCTGATACAAGTTCGGCAGTCCAGAAGAGGAAAGTGGAGGAAGTTGATTTATCTGCCCCAGTCAAGGAGGTGCGAGTCAGGGTGGATAATTTGAAGGCTGCCAGGGTGAAAATTAGTGATTATGCCACTTCCAAATCTGATGTTAATGTCACCCTTGATCCTATTGAGACTGCTACTCAGGCGGTTGCTTCAGTAGATCATGTTGTTAGCCTTTTGGCAGGTGCCTTGGCTGCTGTGAGAGAGGTACATATGTATTTTTATTTGTTTTTATTTTTTATAATGTCTATATTTTTTTTAGGTTCTTTATTATGATATAATATTTATACTATTTCTGTTTCTATTCAGGGTGTTGCAGCTTGTCTCCATAATGCTTATCATGCTACCTCTTTGGTAGCCAGGATTCATCTTTTGAGATCTGATTATGATAAGCTGAAGTCTGAACTGGATTTTGTTCGGGCTAATCTGGCTGTAGGGGCTGCTAACTTGGTAAAGGTGCAGGCTGAGAGGGATACTACCAAGACCAAGTCCAGCTCGAGTAAGCAGCTTCTGCAGGATGCAGTGGAAAGGAATGAGGAGCTTACCCTGGAGAGGGATGATTTGGAGTTCAAGCTTGATGATGCTTCCTTGTACTTCTATATCAAGGGGAAAGTGGTTGCTATGTTGGAGCCTGTGGAGGCCAGAGCAAATTGGAACCCTGAAGCTGGGATGGCCTTTGCTGCTTCTAAGTATCCTGACCTGCATAATATGGGTAATGAACAAGAGGTTGACTCTCCAGGGGAGCAAGATGTTGACTCTCCAGGGGAGCAAGATGTTGATGCTGATGAGGAGCAGGATGCTGGGGCTGATCAGGCCAAAAATGGTAGTGTTGATGCTGTCTCGAAGGGGGAGCAGTAATTTTATGTTTTTCTTGATGGTAGTGGCCCATCCAGGGGGGATGTCCCTGGAAAGACAATTTTAATTTCTTGTGTTTCTGTGTTTGGCTGGTCAGGGAGGTTATCCCTGGCCTTAACAATTATTTTGGTGCTTTTGCCCGAGGGGGTAAGGGGTTTATATAAATATGATGGTAGTGGCCTTCCTTGGCTCACTTTATTTATTCCTTGATGTCTTATTGTCTTCTGTTTTTGATTTTCCTTTGTCCAAAATTTCCTGAAACCTCCAAGCTTTATTTCTTCAGACCTGTTAACCTGTTAAGTTTCTGAATCTGTTAACCTGTTTTTTGAGTTTTTTGTCCCTGTCTCGTGATTAAAGCTAATGTAAGCCATTCAACCACATATAACTTTTACCATAGCGGTTGAAGGAGTGGGAAAACCGGCCTGTCAGGAGGGCTTATGTCCCCTGCCTGACTGGAGGGCTTGGTACTCGGCCTGTCGAGAGGGCATTTATATTGATGGTCGGGATAAAACACCCTTGCATCGTCTTGCTGCGTCCAGCCGGTTGTAGATATGTGCAGCAAATAGTCAGGTCAGACAATTATTTCATGCCAAATTGGTCCTGCAACTCACCGTATCCGGTGATGGTTACCAACTTCGTCAGGCACAGTGGGGTGCAAAAAATTTAAAAAGTACATAAATAAGAAGTCTAGTGTGCAGTAGAGTAGCCCTCAATCCTGAATATTTATGCATATAATCATTTTATCATGTATAATTGTTCAGGATTCAAGTAAAATAAGAGAAATTGGGTTAGTTGCATATGTAGACATGGATTGCACATAGAACATGTGAAACACATAAGTTTTCAGGTAGCATGTCAGGGTAAAACACTAATAGTAAAGATGTAATTTTTACCTGATCAGGCTAGGATAAGATTTATACATGGAACAATTTCAAATGAGTTACATTCCAAGATCTTGGGATTATTTCTCCTTCTAATGTTTGGAGCCTGTATGCTCCTTATCCGATGATTGATGATGCGGTCGTTTCTACACCAAAAATAAATACCTAAAAACAACTAACAGAAGCTAGCAGCAAGTAGGGTCGATCTCCACAGGGAGGCTATTTTGCTAATTATCTGTTTAACTCAGTCTGTCAGGATGTCACAGAAATGGGGGTTTTGAATTGATTGTGAACTAACTAAACTACTGAAACTAAAGGCAAGAGAGGGGAATAAAGGAAATTAAAAATAAGAGAAAGGAAGTATGCTAGGAGTCGGTCTACCGTGGCAGCTATCAGATCTTATACTATCGGGAATACTAAGGCGATTAGACTATTGATAAGAAGAGCTATGGTCGTCACCTTTCGGTCCTTAAACCGCCCTAGAGCGTAAACAGCTTAACTTTCGCCCTCACTGCAATACCCTATTGTAATTAAGCAAGCCTTCCCTTCCAATCTTTCGATCTAGGTCGGGGTTAACTAAATTTATGGTCTCCTGCATGCATTCATTCGAAATAGGATAACAATTAAATTGCCTAATACAATTCCTATCGCAAGACTAATCTATATAAGTCAATTAAAACATCGCTACCACGGCTTCCCTAATCCTAACATACTACGGGGATTTAGCTAGACATGGAATAAATAAGAACAATAAATAAAGAAGGAGAGGGAACAATAAACATTGAATAAAAAGAGAGAAAGGAGAGAAGAAATTACTGATATAAATGATCCGGAAAATGAGAGCAAAGTAACAGTAACAAGCAGCAGAGAATTAAGAGTTATTAGAGAGGAGAAGCCCCCCCCCCCCCATTATGTCGACCTCCTATCCTATTTATAAGAAAAATAAGATTTATTAACCTAATTGCGGAAAATAAAGCTTAAAAGCCCAGCCCGTCAAGGATTGTTGCTCGATCGAGCACTTAAGACTCTCGATCGAGTGATATTCCTTAGCATTCCTCTCGATCGATAACAATTCCTCTCGATCGAAGAATTCTTTCCCTTTAATCACTCGATCGAGAAGAAGTAGCTCTCGATCGAGCAAATGGGATCTCGATCGAACAGAAATAGTTCTCGATCGAGCACTTCTCAGCGCGTAATTCCTGCTTCGCGCACTGAACTTCAAACGGCTGCCATTCCTTCGTTACTTGGAAAAATAGGGCGTTGTTGGTGGCGTTGGAAAGCTAAGAGGATAAGCTTTCACCTCTAACTGGAATAACCTTAATATCTGTTGTAGAACTCGAGATATGTCTCTTACAAGCAGGAACTAGCAAATTGAAGCACTCTCTTGGCTCGCCTAACTTCCTTACTCCAATGCGCATCTCAAAATAGCTTCATTCCCGCTCCAAATTCACTCTTCCTCCAAATGCATGCTAAAAGGATGGTAAAAGGCTTGATTTCACTACTTTTGGGTTCATTCCTGCAAATAAGACAAAACAAACCAAAGTAGCATATTCGGGGCATTTCGTAGCATAAAACCACGATAAAAACATAGAAATACGTGCATAAAATAGGCTAATAAGACTATATAAAATGCACGTATCAAATCTCCCCAAACCAAACCTTTACTCGTCCCCGAGTAAACTAAAATGCAACTAAAGGAACGGAAAAAGATAACTCAGAGCTAGCTACAAATGCCCACTTAAGCCAATTTAATACAAGCAAACTAACACTTATAGCAAACAGTCAAATGCAAACGAGTTATAGGATGTTTATAAATAAAGCTGAACCGTCGACCTTGCAAGACCTTTAACAATGGACTCTCACAGGTCACTCTTCTCTCATGAAGCAAAGGGTGAACATATACATGTAAGAGAGAAAGAAGAATAGTCGCTCACCTAGACTACGACCCACATAAACATGCATGCAACTATATGATAGACAATTCTAGCTACCGTACACACATTCCAACCAAACAAGGTCCCGTCACAGCTGAGGGCTTACAAAAATATGGTAAAGTGAGGCAATGGGTAGGAAAAGGCAAAACAATTATGGGAATGTGGAGGTATAGGTGATCAAGCTAGTACCTAAACAAAACCATATGAGACATATCCATTTCCAACTCAATTATGAATTAAGCACATGCCCCTTCATTTGGCATAAAATCTCACCAAACCAAACCAAACATACTCCTCAAATAATGTAAGATAGATCATAGGAGCAGAAACCGTCAACCAAACAACATTTTTTTTTTGAATTTTTTTTCTTTTTTTTCTTTATTTTTCTCTCGGTTTCTTCTTCTTTCTTTTTCGAATTTTTCTTTTTCTTTTTTTTTCTCGATTTCCTTTTTTTTTTTCAACTTCTCTTTTTTTTCTTTTTTTTTTTTCACGTCTTTTTTTTTTCATCCTCCTCCTTTTCTTCATAAATTACCAACTCCGAATCAACAGAATACGTGCCAACATTTGATACAATATACCGCAGAACAATCTAAACTAGCTTGACAAGGCAGGCTAAATTTGGGATGTAGTTAAGGGTCAACAGGCAAATTTGGCTAATGTGGAGTTTGTGGGTAAAAATGAAAGAAAGGGAAATTGTAAGCACCTCCCTGCATGTGACACCAACCACTAACCCGAATGTATGTAGGCAAAAAGCAATTGAATTTCATATATGTGCAAATTGATGAACATGTTATGCAAGGAGTATACTACTCACAATCCTACATGAAACTGGTCACAAATGACACAAGTTTATACGGCTCTAAATCTTAGAATTTATAAGTAGGTTGCCAAAATTTCAGGTCGTCTATATGTTCAGCTGAATTAAACATTAACTCGTAGATATGCAATAAGACAAAGCTAAAAGATAACAGTTTAATGCAAGGCTTAAGCAAAAAGACAGTTGCAGTGCAATTTCATCATTGAAATCTACCGTTCCGACTCAACCTATATGCTAAAATAAACGTGAAATTTTTTTTTTTTGAATTTTTATCTATCTGTTCAATTTTTATGGAATTTTTGAATTTTAACAAAAATAAACAACAATGCAAACATAAATTAAACGTGATAATTGAAATGCAATGAAAACAAAATGCGGTTTCTGAGATATGGATGCATAACCTCCCCAAACCAAACTGTACAATGCCCCCATTGTACCAAAACATGGAAAGGAAATGCAAACTGAAGGAGAAAGAGAGTAAATGCGGAAAAACTCACAAGATAGCGCGAATAAGGGGACCTCCCCAAACCGACCATGAAATGGGAGGTTGCTAAGGGCCCGAAAAACCGTCTCAGGAAGCTAATCCAAGTCAATAACACTCGATCAAGAGGGATAGTAGCTGATCGAGTAACATGGGCGTCTAAAAGCGCTCGATCGAGTAAAATAGCGATCGATCGAGTAGTTCCTCATCTTGCGGTGGTCGATCGAGAGGAAGGTCCGCTCGATCGAAGGGAATTGCCGGCAAAAGTGCTCGATCGAGTACAAAAAATACTCGATCGAGTGATCCGCACGTATTCTGCATAATGCAATGAAAAACAGCCCGCAACTGACAAGACAAGCATACTGAGATAGTCTATGGTATAAAACCATTTATTACAACTGAAAGTAAATAAAAATGCAAAATAAAATCGCCGGGTTGCCTCCCGGGTAGCGCTAGCTTCAGTCAGGTCCCAGCTCGACCTTATTTTTCTTCGAGCCTCTATAATTAATCACGATCAAAACAGCTCAAAGCGCGCAGCAACCTGTCAAATAGTTGCGCATGTGCTACACAACAGCATAAGTAGCACCAAAGTGGAATCAAGAAATAGGAAATGAAATTAAACAACCGTTTGAGTCTAACAAATTTCCTGTGTGAGCTCCTAAATTTATCCACATAATAAAGGAGCGCGGGAGTAACTGTCAATATATTAGGGTCCCGATTCAGATTAACAGTTTTGAAATGACGAGTACGGTGAAAATTCGTTAAATTATGCGTCCACATATGAGAGGGTGTAGCATTAAAAGAAAGAGCACAAATTAAACGAGGTAATATACTGTTAGAACAAACAATAATGAAATTATCGCTTACTACCTCGGGTTAGTCGCTCTCAACGACGGAATCACTGACAAAGGAATGGATTACCTCATCCGTGCTAGGAGCAATTACCGTCTCTTTGCTTCTTCATCAACCTCCTCGGTGGAATCCATCCCGTAAATCGCGACTTCAAGTGTATCCGCCTCTGCTGTGAATAAGGGAGGTTCACCGTAACCTTCATCATCGTCAAACTCGTCATCCAATATGAACCCAAGTGACGAATTAAAGCTCCCAATGGCCAATTCAGTCGATCGAGCAGAATAATCACTCGATCGACCACTTTCCTCCCGCATCTCACTCGATCGAGTAACAAAATCACTCGATCGAGAACTATCCTTCTGCATGTCACTCGATCGAGAAGAGATATTACTCGATCGAGGATTTTCTTTTCAGACGGCGCGCGATATCCTCGCATACACTCTGGAAATACGATAGAAAGTCGTCATCCGAAATATAGAAATCATTTTCAGCATTGGGCAATGTGGGTTCTTCATGGGAAAAACCGCTCTTGGTCAAGTACACCTCTTCTGGTTGCCGATCATTCAACCCGGTGTTAACCGAGCAATTTGATCGCAACTCGGCAATTTCGGTGACTTGAGCACCCATATATCTACCATATTCTAGAATTAAGGATCTCAGCTCCGCGATTTCGTTTTTTTCGTATATCACGAGGATCTTGTTGCGGTGACCATTGATGGGGTAGATGTGGCGGCACAACTACAGTTTGCATTGTGCTCAAGAAGACACCACATCCCCAAGATTTCTTCCTTTCCCAACTAGCGGGTTTCTCAGCTTGGGCTTCAAACCGAGCAATTAGTCGGGAGACAGATGTCATCTTGGCAAGAGGGATCGAAGGTACTCAAGCCTTCCCTTCGATAATCTCCGCGAGCTTTGTCTAATAAACCCGTAGGCCTATCAAAACAACACTAAAGAAAAAGATAAGAACAGCCTCAAGGTACTTAGTCTTCCCTTGAGGCGAAAGGACAAACAAAATAAAACAGATAAAAAGCGTCGCCGTCCCCGGCAACGGCGCCAAAATTTGATGCGGTCGTTTCTACACCAAAAATAAATACCTAAAAACAACTAACAGAAGCTAGCAGCAAGTAGGGTCGATCTCCACAGGGAGGCTATTTTGCTAATTATCTGTTTAACTCAGTCTGTCAGGATGTCACAGAAATGGGGGTTTTGAATTGATTGTGAACTAACTAAACTACTGAAACTAAAGGCAAGAGAGGGGAATAAAGGAAATTAAAAATAAGAGAAAGGAAGTATGCTAGGAGTCGGTCTACCGTGGCAGCTATCAGATCTTATACTATCGGGAATACTAACGCGATTAGACTATTGATAAGAAGAGCTATGGTCGTCACCTTTCGGTCCTTAAACCGCCCTAGAGCGTAAACAACTTAACTTTCGCCCTCACTGCAATACCCTATTGTAATTAAGCAAGCCTTCCCTTCCAATCTTTCGAGCTAGGTCGGGGTTAACTAAATTTATGGTCTCCTGCATGCATTCATTCGACCGGATAACAATTAAATTGCCTAATACAATTCCTATCGCAAGACTAATCTATATAAGTCAATTAAAACATCGCTACCACGGCTTCCCTAATCCTAACATACTACGGGGATTTAGCTAGACATGGAATAAATAAGAACAATAAATAAAGAAGGAGAGGGAACAATAAACATTGAATAAAAAGAGAGAAAGGAGAGAAGAAATTACTGATATAAATGATCCGGAAAATGAGAGCAAAGTAACAGTAACAAGCAGCAGAGAATTAAGAGTTATTAGAGAGGAGAAGCCCCCCCATTATGTCGACCTCCTATCCTATTTATATGAAAAATAAGATTTATTAACCTAATTGCGGAAAATAAAGCTTAAAAGCCCAGCCCGTCAAGGATTGTTGCTCGATCGAGCACTTAAGACTCTCGATCGAGTGATATTCCTTAGCATTCCTCTCGATCGATAACAATTCCTCTCGATCGAAGACTTCTTTCCCTTTAATCACTCGATCGAGAAGAAGTAGCTCTCGATCGAGCAAATGGGATCTCGATCGAACAGAAATAGTTCTCGATCGAGCACTTCTCAGCGCGTAATTCCTGCTTCGCGCACTGAACTTCAAACGGCTGCCATTCCTTCGTTACTTGGACAAATAGGGCGTGGTCGGTGGGGTTGGAAAGCTAAGAGGATAAGCTTTGACCTCCAACTGGAATTACCGTAATAGCTGTTGTAGAACTCGAGATATGGCTCTTACAAGAAGGAACTAGCAAATTGAAGCACTCTCTTGGCTCGCCTAACTTCCTTACTCCAATGCGCATCTCAAAATAGCTTCATTCCCGCTCCAAATTCACTCTTCCTCCAAATGCATGCTAAAAGGATGGTAAAAGGCTTGATTTCACTACTTTTGGGTTCATTCCTGCAAATAAGACAAAACAAACCAAAGTAGCATATTCGGGGCATTTCGTAGCATAAAACCACGATAAAAGCATAGAAATACGTGCATAAAATAGGCTAATAAGACTATATAAAATGCACGTATCAATTGAGTCAACTAAATAGGGGCCTTCCCACGTAGGGGCTAGCTTGCCTGCTGATTTTTCTTTCTTATTTGGGAAAACTTTCCATAGGACAAGGTCTCCTTCCTTGAAGACTCTAAACCCGACATTTTAATTGTAAGTTCTGGCCACTGCTTGTTGATACGATGTCATCCTGATTTTGGCAGCATCTCTTAATTCTTCTGCCAGGATCAGGTTGTTTTGCATCAGGCTGCTGTTTGCTTCAACATTGTTCAGGCTATATCTTGATGTTGGCACCCGGACTTTCACAGGGATGACAGCTTCACAGCCATACACCAAAGAACAGGGTGTTTGGCCTGTTGATGTCTTTGGAGTTGTCCTGTCTGCCCATAGCACTAATGGGAGTTCTTCAGCCCATCTGCCTCGTCTTCTCTTCAATTTCTTCTTTAAGCAGCTTATGACTACCTTGTTGCTTGATTCAGCCTGGCCATTAGCTTTTGGATATCCAGGAGTGGATGTGACAGGTTGATGTTCCACTCTTGGCAAAATGCTTTAGTTTTCTCCCCACAAATTGGGTGCCGTTATCACACACTATCTCTGATGGGACTCCATATCTGCAAATAATATTTGTCCTGATAAAAGATATCACTTCCTTTTCAGTTACTTGCCTGAAAGAATCAGCTTCGATCCATTTGGAGAAGTAGTCAGTCATGGCTAACATGAATACTTTCTGTCCCGGAGCTACATGTAGCTTCCCTACAATATCCACGCCCCCACTTCATGAACGGCCATGGTGCAGATATTGAGTGAAGTAGTTCAGATGGCTGGTGTATTATTGGTGCATGATTTTGACAGGCTTCACATTTTGAGCAGTATTCCAAGCAGTCAGCCCTCAGGATTGGCCAATAATAACTTCTCCTGAGTACTATACTTGCCAGGCTCTTTCCTCCTTTATGGTTGCCACAATGTCCATCGTGTATTTCTTGGAGTACTTGCTTAGCTTCATCAGGCTCTAAGCATATCATATATGGTCCAGCCTGCGATCTCTTAAATAAAGTGTTATTTATAATAAAATATGTTGAAGCTCTAATTCTAAAAGCCCTCGCTTCATGCCTGCCCTAAAGTAATATTCCTTGGAGGAACCAATCAAAATAAGATTTAGTCCAAGAATTATTATTTTGATTGACAGGGTTGACTTGTTAAGTTTTATTGATAGCTGGCTCTAATAAATGAACAATCGGTATTTTATCAAAAACTGCGGGGGTAAAATTTGAACCTAGGCTGGCCAAAACATCAGCCTGGGTATTCAGGACTCTTGGTATTTGATCTATATCAAATCAAGTAAATTTAGCGATAAGGTTTTTTTGCATATTCTCAATATGAAATCATTTTTGCATCCTTTGTCGCATAAGTTCCCTTTATTTGATTAGCAATTAAAAGTGAATCTGTTTTTACCTTTAAGTTTTGAACACCAAGGTCTATACATACCTTTAGGCCTGCTATTAGGGCTTCATATTCTGCTTCATTATTGGTAGCTTTGAACTCACAACTTATAGCCCGAGCGATCACGTCCCCCTATGGGGATTTTAGCACTAACCCTAACCCTGTCCCCCTAGCATTAGATGCTCCATCTATGAACAAAGTCCATTCTTGGTCTGGGGTTTTATTTTCTAACTGGTTAACTTCTTTATTTAGGTCAGGTTCTAGGTTAGGACTGAAATCAGCCACAAAGTCTGCTAAGGCGTGTGATTTAATCGCCGTCCTGGGTTCAAAGGTAATATCATATGTACTGAGCTAGACTGACCATTTGGCCATCCTACCCGATAATTCAGGCTTTCGCAGGACATATTTTATGGGTAGGTTGGTCCTGACTATGATAGGGTGACACTCGAAATAAGGACGCAGCTTAGTACATGACATAATTAAAGCTAAAACATATCTTTCAAGTAAACCATACCGCATTTCAGCATCCAACCGGCTTTTACTTACATAATAGACAGGGTGTTACTGGCCTTCTTGTTCCTTTACCAGGACTGCGCTTACTGCTGTGTCAGTGACGGATAGATATATTGACAGGGGTTCTCCCTTTTCTGGTTTAGCCAGTAAAGGTGGAGATGACAGGTACAATTTTAAGTCTTGAAAGGCTGCTTCGTGCTCAGGTGTCCAATGGAACTGTTTATTTTTTCTGAGCAAGTTATAAAATATTTTACACCTTTCAGAGGATCTTGATATGAACTGGTTTAGGGCAGCTACCCGGCCTGTCAATTTTTGGATATCCTTGATAGACTTGGGTGACTGAAGTTCCAGGATGGCTTTTATCTGTTCAGAGCTGGCTTCTATGCCTCTTTTCGTTGCCATGTATCCAAGGAACTTACCTGCAGAGACTCCAAAATGACACTTTGCAGGGTTGAGTTTCATGTTATATCTTTCCAATATTTGAAATGCTACTTCCAAGTGCTTCACATGATCTTCTGCATTTTTAGATTTTACTACCATGTCGTCTATATAGACTTCCATGATATCACCTATTTTATCCTTGAACATCATGTTGACCTGGCGCTGGTACGTTGCCCCTGCATTCTTCAGGCCGAAAGGCATGGCTGTGTAATAGTATATGCCTTGGTCTGTAATGAATGCAGTACTTTCCTGATCAGCAAGGTGCATCTTTATTTGATTGAATCCACTGGAGGCGTCCATGAATGTTAGCATCTCATGCCCTTCTGTGGCATCTACCATGACATCAATGTGTAGCAGAGGAAAAGGATCATTAGGGTAGGCTTTATTCAGGTCAGTGTAATCTACAAAAACTCCCCATTTACCATTCTTATTCTACACAACAACCACGTTAGCTAGCCATTTAGGGTACATTACTTCCCTGATCATACCCATATCCAGAAGTTTCTCCACTTTCTCATTAATTATTGCGTTTCTTTCAGGCGCAAATTTTCGTCTTTTCTGTTACACAGGCTTAAAAGATTGATCGATGTTAGGTTTATGTGTAATTACTTCAGCACCAATTCCAGTCATATCAAAATGAGACCAAGCAAATCAAGATGATTTATTCTTAATAAACTTTATCAGTTCTGGCCTGACACAATCTGGGGCGTCAGACCCAACTAGAACATACCTGTCAGGATACTCAGGGTATAGGATTACCTGATATATTTCCATTCTGGATGGTGCCACATAAGTGCTCCTGACAGGGTACGGTAATTGCTATGCAAGAGACTTACCTGCCTTGGAAGGCTTCAAGGCTGTTGTATAGCATTCTTGGGCTATCTTGTGTTCTCCTTTGATTGTCGCTATGCCCACTATGCTGACACCTTGATACACTGATGATAGGTTGATGGTACAACCTTGACATTATGGATCCATGACCTGCCCAGGATTACATTGTAGGATGACAAGCAATCCAGGAGTCCAAATTTCTCGTAGGATGAGACAGCTTCAACATAAGTTAGGAGATGAATTTCTCCCAATGTGCTTTTGGTTTCTCCACTGAACCCTACCAAAACGCTGGATTTCTTGGTGATTTGTTCTTTGTCAATATTCATGACTTTCAGTACATCAAACATGATCATGTTCACTGAGCTGCCTCCATCTACCAGGATCCTCCTCACTGTAGCAGTTCCAATCTGCATTGAAATTACACGACCATCATGATGTACTTAGGAATCCCTACCAAGTCAGAATCAGTGAAAGTGATTGATGGGACATGATCCGATTTGCAGGGTGATGTAGTCCTTGGCGTCCTGGCTATCTTTTTTGCTGCTGAACTGGTCAGGCCACAAATTTCCGATCCACCAGATATGAATTTTACTTCATAAATTGGGGGTGGTGGAGGAAGGTTACAGTCCTGTTTTTGCTCCTGGTTCTCCTTGTTCTGATCTGCATTCCTGCCCTTTGTCCTGATCAGGTCCTTTAGGTATCCGGATTTCAACAGGTAGGCCACTTGTTTCCTCAGGGTGAAGCAATCATCCGTTGTATGCCCAATGTCCATGTGGAATTCACACCACTTGGAGTTGTCTCTCCTAGGGTTGGGATTTTCCACCTTCCTAGGCCATCTGACTACCAATCCCATGTTGTTAAGTCTCTGGATTAAGCCTGCAATATCAACACTGAATTTATGTTCAGAAATAGGTGGGAAAACCTTAACCTTACCTTGATAATCATATGCCAAGTTAACTTCCGAATGATCTGGCCTGGAATATGGAGTAGGTCTGTAATTGTTTCCTTTGTTGCTCTTCCTATTGCTCTTTTCATAGTCCTTTGATCCACTGGATGACCCGACTTTGTAGCTTTTGTCTTCTTCCAGCCTGATATATGCAAGAGTCTTGGCCTGGACATCTTCGAAGGTATGACAGGGATACTTAGTGAGTTCATTGTATAAATCACTATGAGGTAGTAACCTCTGCCTGAATGCCTCCACTGCTATTCCAATGTCACACCTGGGAATGGATACTTTCTCCTTGTTGAACCTGGCAAGGAATACCCTGAGAATCTCCTCTGGCTTCTGCGTAATCCTGTAAACATCACTGGGCCGCTTCTCTAACTCCATGCTGCTTGAAAATTGCTGGTTGAAGTTGTTGATCAGCTTGGCGAAAGAATGGATGCTCCCGGTTGGCAGGTTGATGTACCATTGCAGAGCAGGTCCGGTCAGGGTTGTTCCAAACCCCTTACACATGCAGACTTGTCTGAATTCACTAGGGATAGATGCAGCTAACATTTTCTGTATATAGAGAGCTACATGATTCTGTGGTTTCATCATAAATTTTCATAGACGGAATCACAAATTTTTTAGGCAGATCCACTTTTGCTATTTCGTCTATAAAAGGTGAATCAGCATAACTGTCAGGGGCAGCCTCCTCCAAACTGGAAGGAACTCCAGGTATCTTTTCGAATTTTTCATTCGGTTTCTTGATCTCCTGGTCTACTGCCATCATGATGGTTGTTGAAGATTCATCAGGTTTTTCATTGTTATTTTTTGGCTCACCATCACCATCAACATTGATAAATTTAGAGCCACTTGGACTCCCAAAGCTGTAGAAATCAATGTTTTTGATAATTAATGCAAATGGTGTTCCTGGCTGGAATCTAGAGCCTGCTCCTTGAGTTTTCTCTAATTTTTGTCTCAAAGCTGACTCAGATTCTCTTAACTGAAGGATTTCAGCCTCAGTTTGGGCTACCTTGTCTTTCAAACCTTCCAACTCAACAAGTTGCTGGAGGGCTGCGTTCAATGTTCTTCGATGGTAGGCTGGACCAATTTTGTAGGTTATTTGGATTTTTGTGAAATAAGGAAAAAAGATTTTAAAGAGCTAGATGCCCCCACGGTGGGCGCTAATTGTTTTGTATGGATTTTGCGCAAAGCGAAATCAGGCCAGGGTAGGTCTAGGCAGGGTTAACTAGCTCGAACTTATCTGTGAATATGCAGGGCAAGGTACGAAATAAGAAAAGTAAAGCAAGATAAATAAGTAAAAATAAGACAAGGAATTTGTACTTGGAAAACCCTTAAATGGGAAAAAACCACGGGCACCAAGCCAGGAGAGGATTTCACTATATTATTGAGTAATAAGCACAAATGATCGTAAAATAGCTTAAGTATTGTATGAGAGTATTGTATGCTAGAGTATCTTTTGTGTGTAAATAATCTTCAAGTGCTGCTTATATAGCCTATGCTGAACGGCTGCCAGATCTTCTACTTTAATGCTGAATATTCCTCCTTAATTGCTCAGATTAATGCCCCTTAATGCGCTTTATTACTCTCTTAATTGTTGTCTTTTATTACCAAATATTCTCCATTAATGCTCTAATTATTATCCGAATATTGACAATAATATTATCTTTGAATTTGTCAATTATTGTCCTTATATTTTGACCATTGTTCTCTCCATGGCTGACGCCTGTCTTCTTCCACCCTTACGTCCTGACACCCTGATGTTAAGGCCAGGGCGGAATGTCATCCTGAAATATCTGTGGTTTTCCAGGCCTAACAATTATGTATAAAGATTTACATGCTGTTTAATGATGTTAGGCATGGTCTCAAAATTTGAATTTTTTTTAAAGTTTTCTTGAATTAATTGAGTAATAATACTTCAATTTTTATTAGTAATGCTATGTATTGTTTAAGTTAGGAATTTCGCCTTAAAATCTTCACCGCACTTTGAGTCCTTCTTTTATCATAAACTTGGCTTAACGGTGTTTTAAGGCAATAATTCTTATGAGTATCACTGTAATAACATGGTTTAAATCGAAAATTCCGTTTTAAAAGTGGGCCAAATCCTTTTTTAGATTTCACGGGTACATCCCTAAATTTCGATTTTTGTGTTTGAAACATGGCTTAATTTTGATTTTGTTTGTGCTTAATACTTGGTTTAATTATGCCACAAGCTTACAATTTTGTTAAATGTGACGCATTGTCCTAAATTGGAGAATTTTACCTTAAATTTTCTCCAAAGATTTTTTTTATATATATACCCAACCTTTCATGCCAAAGTTTGATTTCATGCTTCGTCATTGGTTTAACCATGTCAATTGCCTTGGTGTTCAATAATTTGTTGTGTATTGCCTCGAATTAGGACCATCAATTGTGTGATTTACCTTTAGTTCATCTTTCCATGTGTGTCTTGAAGGTCATGAACGTGAGACATGTGTTTTAGTAGGGTTAATATGAGCTTAGTCTTTTGATGTGGATTTGAACCGTGTGAGTAGGTAGGTGTATGAATCATATTTGGAAATTAGAAATAGAAGAAAGTGAGTTTAGCTTGCGTAAGGCGTCTTGATTTGGGTACGATGACTGTATGAAGTAATTTGTGGATGATGAGTAAGGTGTAATCTAGGTTGAACATTTGCTAAGTATTTAAACTTATGGATAGTGAACGAAATTTGAATTGCATATTAAGGAATATTATTGTTGAACATGACTTGAAAACTTTGGTGGAACAATGAGAAAGTAATTGAGGTACCTAAGGGTGAAATAAGATGATAAATTGGATTGTTCATAGTTCTAAGAATGTGTAAATGGAATTCAAGGATTGATGAGAATTGTAAGATGGTAACAAGAATTTATGAAATGAGAATATAAGAGAGTACTAGGTGGAATTTGAGGTGATCAATGAGATTGGACGGTGAGAGATGTCTAGTAAAAGTCATAGTAATAAATGAATGGTGAAACTATTCGGAAGTTATTGTACATGTGTGATATGGTAATTGATGGTTATAATATTATACCAACGTCGTTTCTTTTTCGGGGAGCATTACTTTGTGTAACAAAAGACGAGGTTGTCCATTGAGAGTCGATTTTTGGGGAATGTTATTTTGCGAGATAGAGTTGTAGATGTAGCACTACCAAATTGGTCTCCATGGTTATGAATTTTAGAGTTCGATATGTGATGCATGTGGGCCAATTGTGCGGTTAGGGTATTTTGATTACTTATGTTATATTGTATGACCGTTTGATTTTAGTAGATGTGTATAAGTGTAAAAATAATCATATGAGACTTCGACCCAATGAGTGGTGGTTTAGATGTTGTTTCTGAAATTGCCTCCCAATCGTCAAGTAAAGAGTCCGTTGTATACATCGTGAGCTTGTTGTAGTATTCCATTAAGTTGAAATGTTGTTATTGTCATAGGCGGTATTAGTACCACGTCCATGAAATTGCGTAGATGCGATGAGTGTTAATGTGATTATGGTGTCTCACACTACTGTGCGTGTGTTGGTGACGGTAGTGTGATTGTTAGAAATCTATATCTCATTACTTAACATATTTATATATGTTTCAAATTTAATTTAGTCATAAAATTAAATAAAAATCTTATGCATGCAAACTAAAATAGATAAGTGAAGAATCCATTTTCCTTACTATAAATTTCGGATTAAAAGGGCACCAACAAGATCTCCTTCTTGTTAGTTCTTGAGCATTCCAAATAATGGATGAACAAAGATTCAAGTATAGAATCTCTCCCAAAAGTGAATACCCAAGGAAACCTCTCAATAACAAATATTATTATGATCTAGTAATAATAAAAGTCTAACTTAAAAATGACACAAAATATTAATTTGTCTCTCTACTATTTCGGTGGAGAGGAGGAATTATTTGGAGTTTATTTCTCTAGAATTTACACAAATTGTAGAGAGCATGCATTTTTCTTACACTAGAAAAATTATGTGTAAAATGATGAATGAATAAATTGAAAAGAAAAACTCTTTTCTTTTCCCCTATGGTGGCCGAAATTATTGGCCTTGGGTAGCATGCCCAATGCCTTTTATTTTTGCTCTTCTCAAAAGCTTGTAGAGTTGCATGGCTAGAGATTAGGCTTTAAAAATTATGTTTTCTCTTATTAAAATAATCAACATAATTTTTCACTAATACTCCCTCCAATTTTCGGTACATACAAAATAAAATGAAAGGTCCATTTTATTTTGTCATTTGTCAATTGTGACATATGTGACATGTTACTTGACATGTGAATTTGTAATGTATTTTTAACATATTAAAAATCAACATACTCATAAAATATGTCATTTACAAAATCGACTAGTAATTCGTAATTACTTGTACCAAAACGGTTTATCAAATTATAAATTACAACGTCTTGTATTTATAATAAATTATTCATTCAATTTCAATTCCAAATTGTTTCGTAAACAATAATTTTATCTAAGTAATAAAACAATTCGATTACTTAGACCGTATTTAATTTAATCGAATTACAATAAGACACGTTAACTTTACTCACAAAATCATCCGTCAATTTTAAGCAATTTAATTAACTCGTATCGGCATACGATTAATTAAATAATCAATTAAGAGTATTTCCCTATAGGTATGACCTAAGGGGATCAACTGATCACCACCGTCGCACGACAGTAATGTCAAACTCTAGTCAGCCAATCATTACCGATATGTGTGGACCAATTGACTGTAAAATATTATATCCCACATGTATTCTTAAAATGAGATTTAGACATGTGATCATTATGATCGACAATTGTGATCGCATTATTGTCGGAGGACACATATTCCAACAATCTCCCACTTGTCCTCGACAAGTGTGCGTCACCAATTCTCTTGTCCTATTACTATCTCCCACTCAATGCAAGGTGTCTTTCGGGTCGTACTTGCAAGTGATCATATCGATAGTGGTTTCCTCGATCTGGAGAATAACTGATTGACCGGAATCATCTTCCATAGATACCTTCCGAGCGTGGCCACGCAATTCCAGTTCATTACTCCTCGAGTGGCCCTGAGATATTGTTTTAACCATGACAAGGGGGTGGACAATTCCTATCGCACTTATTCCCTTCGACTAGCCACAACCATCATAACCCAAAATATGCCCATTTGACCCCATTTACGAAGGTCGTAGTAACACAAATCAAAGTTAATCCAAACCGTGCCACCTAGGCGAACAGTCTTTTGTCAAAAGAATCGACTCATTAGAATACTATAGTAGCTCTCGCCACGACCAGGCTATATAAATTTGCCAGAACTCTATAAGCGGTCATAAGGCCCGACAAAGGGTTCCTAACAGTCTGCCTATGTGATCGACTAGTCATCTCACATGACTGTATGACATTGAACTTGCCATCAATTGCATCACACTCTAGTCACTTCGAGACGTCACCTCATACAAGTGACTATGGGCGAATACTATGTTAATCCGGGTTCACTTTAACGGGATTCAATATCGTCATACAAACCGTTTGGATGTAACAAAGTATAATAAAAGAGTTTTAAAGTAAAACTCGAACGACAAATGCGATTATCATGTGTGAATACTCAATGCCTGATTACTACTTCATATTCTATAATCCAGTTTGATCTTGAATGTAGTTGTTCATCTCAATTTAGTTGAAATGACATGACTCATCATGTTAAGCCTATGAGAAGGCTTTGGTTAGTAGGTTTTATCAACTTCTTGTACCTTACTTAACTTACTACATAATCATTTTTCCTTTGTAATGTATACATTTGCATTACAAAACTTTCTGAGTACGTGTCTAGATCCAATCTAGACATAAGCTCTCTAGCCTTAGAATAGCTCCCACTGTTATCACAGTGTGCGGGACCTATCCCTCTCGCACATCTCATGATTGCAAGTGTACTCAATTTCCGTTGTAAGTATTTCTCATTGTTCTTTATTGCCTAGAACAATTCTAGAATAATCTATTCTTTAAATAATATAGCCACAATGGTATCTTAACCATCCTAATGTGTTTCGATTATGGTTTTGTCAGAAACCATGCGCAATCTCAATTGTCAATTGTCACTTATGTAACACCCTTACACAAAATTTTGCATCAAAAACACTTTGCATTACATCCTTAATGCTTCTGCAAGCACTTAAGGGTAATCTTTATGGCTTACTTTGTAACTATTACTTAAATTCGATGTGAAACAATTCATCATACTCAAAGTATATGAAGTGTTATACATCATTTCCTATTTAATTGATTCGGCAGCGGAAGCAAATGGAATCAATCAAATGTGTTCAACTTGATTGAACTAGTCATGAATCTTATCAACATAAGACTTCTTATTTGACGCTAATATTATGTGGATTTATCTACATAAATCTGGATATTAAAGATGTATTATATTACTCCAAAAGTCTTAAATCATTCCCAATGATCAATATGTCATCCACATATAAGACTAATTAAAATTTCCGTAACTCCCACTAAACTCCATGTATAAACACAACTTCTCGACTTATCGAGAAAAGTTTTATAACATGATCAAAACATTGATTCCAACTCATTGATGTCCTACTTAAGACCCTCTCTTAAGTTTCACATTATCTTAGGATTGTAAGAATCTACAAAACTCATAACATGTATCGAATACATTCCTTCTATGAAGAAGTGAGTTTTAGATTCACTCGCTATATATATCTAATAATGAAACACAGTTCCTAAGAAAATCCAAATAGGCATTTCAACTAGTGCAAAACCCTTTGCAACCAATCAAGCTTTGAAATCTCTCTTTATTAGTGCAAAACCCTTTGTCACTAATCAAGCCTTTTATTTCGGATTTTCATGGCTCTAAGCCTTGTAGTGAGTTGTGACTTAAACACTCTCATTACTTTCCAGAAGTAATCAACTTGAATCAAACAATTTCATTGTAAGTTGTAAGCTCTTTACTTTCTTAAAAGTAACACTAATTCATCATCTTCAACAAGTGATGACTTTAACCTCCTAGGTTTTGAAGAAACAACGTTTTACACAAAACGTCTCATGTAGCCAAGAAAGACCAGTTTCTTGCGACATAACATTCTATGGCACAATACAATTTGTGGCTCTTGAATATTTTCTCCCACTCTGTCTTCTAGAAATAAACTTGTATTTTAGGAAGACAGCTTCACGAGCCACAAACCCGTTGTACTCGTGATAATTGAAAGGGAAAAATGAGCATTTGTTTCTTGTGTAAGCTTACAAACATGGTACCCTACCATTTCATATCTCATATGATTCGTTTTAGATTTAGTGGAAAAATAATTTAGACAAAATGATAAATTCCTCAAAAGGATCAAGTAACTCAAAGTAAACTTGATTGAAGTCCAAACCATATCGAATAGCGTTTGATTTCTTAACCAACCATACATTATCCCATAATGCGTGCTAAGAGAGTTTAATTTGTGATATTATATCACATTTTCTTTGGCTTATATCAAAGTCTCTCCTTTGATAATCCCATCACGACTAAATCGTGATTCCTGGAACTCTTTGAACTTCTTCAAAGATTTCTCTATTTACCTTATTAAGTGAACACATTAGTGTCAACCTAAATCGTTGGTAAAAGAAAATGATCAACCTATTTTGGATCAATGATTTACAACCTCGATCTCCTTTTCAACAAAAAGGCACGAGACATCTTGCTTTGAATACAAGATACGCATATACCATAAGATCTAATGGTTTCAAGAGTACTCGATAACTCTTTGCGTTCATCATTCCAGAATCTAAGGTTTAATCTTGGGTTACCAATTTGAGTCTTGCATCATCTTCATGATATATCATTCTAGTTTGGTTTAGAATATAATCACCTTCATAATGGGCTAGCCATACATCAAATCATGGTGTATAGGGTCACAAAAGTGAAACCTCTTTTGTATCTTAACAAAATTATATTCTTATTTAGGGTCCTTGTACTTAATATTCCTAATTAAGGTACAACTTTAAACCCAAAACTAGATTGAGTACACAATGACTCTATCTCTCGACATTATTTGATGCTAGTCGTCATATTCTAATCATCCCTATGTATCGCATACAATGATGAAAACCACCATCGGTTTCTAATATTGACGGAATGGTACTAGCAAAACTTATGTCAATCAAATAAATAAAGAACTAAGTCTTATTAGATGTCCCACAACTAACTTGCTTATTCTTTAACAATTTGGGGTAGTTTCCTTTCTAGTGTCCAACATTTAAGACAATGGAAACTTTATCGGTCGGGATTGATAGGTCTAGTATAGTTATTCTCAATAACGTTACTTTTAACATTACCTTGTATCAATTCCAATCTAATTTTACTTCTTTAAAACCTTATCCTTTTCTTAATGGTTTAAGAGAATGCTCCCACTCATTTCAATGAGTCTTTGCATTGAAAAGCAAAATTATATTCATGAAGACTACTTCATTCGTTTGTTTAGTCTTAAAACTTTCATTGAAGTGGTTGCGGTATTTTGGTCTATTACGATTTCCGACAAATCTAATTACCAAAACAATTTATCGCTTCAAGGTACTTAATTCAATTAAGTATATGAAAAACAATCCATTGTAAGTAGATGTGTTAGTCAAGAATCAAAAACCTGTTTGATAATGAATAACTTTTATCTATACTCTTCACAAGAGATCCTTAGCAATGGTTCATATGAGGTTTTAGAAGAAAATTCATATTTGTCTTTAGTTACGATGTTTTAATGGAGATTTGAATTAAAATCGAAATGATATCGTATATGAATTGTGGTAAAGAAATAGAACAATATAATAACGAAATAGTGGAAAACATAACATTTATCGTTTCATTAATACTTGTAAATAACAAGTAAAGCATTTACATAGTGACCTCTACCCAACTATGATAAATGATTCCAAGATCCAAATTCATATTAACTTGGGCACGGTGTGGCCGATGAAACCCTTATCAATATAACTCGGTGGATTAACTCTTTAATCGATTCTACTTTTAGAACTCTTGGTCGATAAAATTACATTAACATTTATCTTTAGCCCAAAACACATCCGACAAGGCACGGTGTGGCCGATGAAACCCTTATCAAAAACTTTTGTTGAGTTCAATCCAAATTTCGAATAAACGTGTCCACGATCCAAACCCACATTAACTTGGGCACGGTGTGGCCGATGAAACCCTCATCAACATGAATTCGGTGGATAGACATTTATCACCCACTTCCCCTACGTAACAAGGTTTGTACCCCGGTGTGGCCGAGTGCACTCCCTCACGAAATAGGTTTTCATGGTTTCTACTTTTTGGTAAGGCTAAGTCTCAATTGTTTATTTTTAGCGAGAGGTCATGTCAATTTATTATCTATCACATTTTAAGTGAACTAAAGCGGTGAACTACGATAATTCTAATTGACACGGTCGATAAACTCGATTAAAATGACAATGCATGTTTTAGTTATGGCGATTTAGCGATGCATGCGACATATAAATAAAATGCAAAGCATAAATTTAAATCCTAGTATGGCCTTCCTAAAATAGAAAATCTAATTAACTATTACATATTCGGAAACCAACTCCATTGGTCCTTTGAACTTCGATTGAGGCACGCATCTCGAGGTAACACCGTCTTTAATGGATTTCCTTTTTGAGTGACATCGTCTTCAAGGATCTCCGGAATAAATAAATTACATAACAAATTACATAATTTCCTATTATACATTTGTAATTAAAGTAAAAATAAATCTATTAAATTACAAAACGGTGATAAGAGATCACAATAAATTACAACCGAATCGATATTCACATACATTTCGGGTAATACCAATTAAAAAACTAAGGCCATACTAAGTAAAATTACATAATTCAAAATTACATAAAATAAAATTATGACAATCATAAATAAAATGCAGCATTAAAATATGTATGAACATGCCCTATTTTATGCTAAATCGCCTTTAAGGAGCCAATATCGTATATTAAATGGTTTTTACGGATTTGCGTGATTCAACCTTTTAAAAACACAATAAATTACATAAAATCATATTTATGCACAAGTTAATTACCCTAACTAACTTAGGACTCAAAATTAGTCTCCACTAACATATTGACAATAATTAACTTATATTTCTTAATATTGTTCATAAAAAGGCTTAAAATTACAATATAATGCCATAAACTTCAAATAAATCATAAGAATTTCAAATAAATTTGAAATTTGAAATTTAAACTCATGAACATTCTGAAAAAATACCATGACACTCATAATATTCAAAAACTTAGGTTAAAAATTTCGAAATTCATCTAGGAAAAAACAATGTTGCGGTTTATCGGATTTAACAATAATTACCATAAAAATATGAGAAAAATTATATTTATCAACTTTTCAATTTTAGATCTGAAATAGGTAATAAAATGAAATATGTGACGTTTTTCATTAGTCATGAAGTATGTTTTAGCAATTATTCACTAATTAAAGTCACTATTTATGCTATTTTTCATCAAAAAATCATAAATCATGCATAAAGACTTCATTATAGCCTATTATTTTACACACATCTTTTAAAATTGCATGTGACAACATACCAAATTTCTATGACCGGATTCGAAATATTTCTCATATTAACATATTTTTCATTTAAATTCGATTTTTATCATGAAAAATCCATATTTCGAGCATAAAAGCTCCAAAAATTCTGAAAATTTACAGTTCATCTAAAAATAATATATGTAAAGACATATCCAAAAACCACTGGAAAATTCGAAGTTTAGCTAATTTTAGTCCGAAAATGACATTTTTATCATAAAATCACATTTTAATGCCATTATTATATAAAATGAACAATAAAAATCCATAAATTAACAAAAAATCCTAAATACATTTTAGGACCAGAAACTTTAACATGCATAATTTATTTCGTGATATATCATAATAACACAAATTTATAAGTTTTATATGTTATTCGTATAACTCGGAAAAACTATAACCGATTTGCATGCAAACAACCTAAGGCTCATGATACCGCTTGTTAGAAATATATATCTCATTACTTAACATATTCATATATGTTTCAAATTTAATTTAGTCATAAAATTAAATACAAATCTTATGCATGCAAACTAAAATAGATAAGTGAAGAAATTGTTTTCCTTACTATAAATTTCGGATTAAAAGGGCACCAACAAGATCTCCTTCTTGTTAGTTCTTGAGCATTCCGAATAATGGATAAACAAAGATTCATGTATAGAATCTCTCCCAAAAGTGAATACCCAAGGTAACCTCTCAATAACAAATATTATTATGATCTAGTAATAATAAAAGTCTAACTTAAAAATGACACAAAATATTAATTTGTCTCTCTACTATTTCGGTGGAGAGGAGGAATTATTTGGAGTTTATTTCTCTAGAATTTACACAAATTGTAGAGAGCATGCATTTTTCTTACACTAGAAAAATTATGTGTAAAATGATGAATGAATAAATTGAAAAGAAAAACTCTTTTCTTTTCCCCTATGGTGGCCGAAATTATTGGCCTTAGGTAGCATGCCCAATGCCTTTTATTTTTGCTCTTCTCAAAAGCTTGTAGGGTTGCATGGCTAGAGATTAGGCTTTAAAAATTATGTTTTCTCTTGTATGTACCGAAAATTGGAGGGAGTATTAGTGAAAAATTATGTTGATTATTTTAATAAGAGAAACCATAATTATTAAAGCCTAATCTCTAGCCATGCAACCCTACAAGCTTTTGAGAAGAGCAAAAATAAAAGGCATTGGGCATGCTACCCAAGGCCAATAATTTCGGCCACCATAGGGGAAAAGAAAAGAGTTTTTCTTTTCAATTTATTCATTCATCATTTTACACATAATTTTTCTAGTGTAAGAAAAATGCATGCTCTCTACAATTTGTGTAAATTCTAGAAAAATAAACTCCAAATAATTCCTCCACTCCACCGAAATAGTAGAGAGACAAATTAATATTTTGTGTCATTTTTAAGTTAGACTTTTATTATTACTAGATCATAATAATATTTGTTATTGAGAGGTTTCCTTGGGTATTCACTTTTGGGAGAGATTCTATACTTGAATCTTTGTTCATCTATTATTTGGAATGCTCAAGAACTAACAAGAAGGAGATCTTGTTGGTGCCCTTTTAATCCGAAATTTATAGTAAGGAAAACGATTTCTTCACTTATCAATTTTAGTTTGCATGCATAAGATTTGTATTTAATTTTATGACTAAATTAAATTTGAAACATATATGAATATGTTAAGTAATGAGATATAGATTTCTAACAGTGATACCGTCACCGGGTATAGGGGGAATGCAATGCCTATGAAACAGATTTGAAATATCATGTTGTATCTCGTTTTGTTTTAGTTGGGTTGTAATAATGGCCATAAGGTCGTGAGCTTGTTTTGGAATTTGGTTGTTTGATGATGTATTAGTCACCATCGGAGTCTATGAGCATTTGTGTGATCAAATAAGAAAGTTTGGAACCGAGTGGTCTGCCTTGACCCTTGTTTTGTTGATATTTGACCGAATATTGAGCATGTACCCTTATTTCGCGGTTTATATTAGTTGACTTGTGTTTGGATGAACATGTTGGCCCTAAATGGGTAATATTTCGTGAATTTTTTACGTTGATCATGTTATGTGACATGTTGCAATTAAATGAAAATCGTTGATTCGACATGAGTGGATTAGTGACAGAAATGATGTGATAACCTTGTTTGATGTATCTTAATCGACGTGAGTTAATTTTGTGGTGTACAAGTAAGATGAAAAATGCAATTATGTGTCGAGTAGTGGTCATTTGCATGATTGTGTATTTTGGTCTTCCGTATAAGTGGAAGTATTGATGATGAATGAGAACGGATATGGAAACACTTGTGTGATTAAGTGGTGGATTTGACGCGGTACATGCATGACATGGTGTGTGGAAATGGAAATGTTGATCATGGTTGAGTCACTATACGAGTAATTTTGCATTGTTTAACTGTTTCATGGAGTCCGCATATTCGCGATCGATGTGCATACATGTGAATGTATGAGTTTTGATGTGATATAGATACATAATAATAAGTGTAGATACCTAGTATCTGCTGAGACTCCAACAAACACCTGATGATTATCGGACTACAACATGCTTAGGAATCGCAGCGTTTGATCGACAGTTTGTGTACAACTTTACGTCAGAAAACTTAAAACGATTTCAAAAATAAAACATTTCAAAACTTTTCAAAAGTACATGGAGTGTTTAATGCATGACGACGGGGTCGCAATGACACTAACTAGAGTCAAAACCGACACCGGGCCAAAAACCGACTCAAAATTCAAATCCCAACTCCAACAATGAGTCAAACCGAGTCAAACACAAAAAAGAAACCATTCAAATGCTTCTATGTTAATATTTCCCGGAATCTTACATAGTCAAGTACCAAACATGTTCATCCAAATCCTAGGATAGAACAAATGATGATTTCCTCGTGTGATAGTGACAAGACACCTCGAAGACGTGCGATGTGGCTCGCGCCTCTTTGAGCAGCCCAGGCGACCACGTCGCTCAAAACTCACACAACCACTCATTCTCCTATAAATACCCCTCAAATGCCACCATTTGAGTGCGAGTGTCCGCCCCCTCATTTCTCCCTTAAAATTCTAGACTCGACTTCGTAAGTCACAATCCGATACGTGTTTACGACCTACCGATCGTAAACAGAAGCCTTACACATTGTTTGGTACCGTTATCGTGCATTAAATTACTTGACCGACCATCTCGACCACTACACCATCACTAAACTTAACAAAACACTCTTTTTACTTACCAAAACGGTTTTAAACCGAGTTTTCCGACCAAACGAGTTGATACACTTACGTCGATTTCTCGCCATAAGCCTACCATGTAAGTATGAGGGTGTAAAAATCTCCTTTTATCATGTTTTGATTTGTTTCATGACTATAACATGTTAAATCATGCATAACATGGTCCAAAACATGGGAAGAATGAGCCAAAACCGGATTTTTGGTTGAGGCAGAGGCTACTTACGTAGCACACAGGCTCGCGCCTAAAGCAGCCTGCCTGAACCGCAAATCCAAACCGTGTTTGGTCTCTTCATTTCCTTTATTTTCATTTCATATTTGTAATCGGTTTTTACCATTTCAAGTATTTTCAAACCATTTTTACAAGTTTTTAACCATAAAACATTTTCACCCTTTGTTCTTAATACCATGACGATTTAATCCGTGTTTCGGTGATAATATTTGGTTAATTACATTATAAAAGGTATTTAAAACCTTTTATTTCACTTATTTACATTTTAGAGGGTATTTTAAAGCTTTTCATCATTCCTTTACATTTTCAAAACAAATGTATTAGTCACCAATACAAAGTCATCCTTGGTTCCACATACCATGTCGGATTTTAACCCGAGTACGATGATGAATATTGACTAATTATATTCAAATGAACTTAAAACAATTAGTTCATAATTATTTTTCAAAACTATTCATGTCAAACTTACAAAATCGAACCCGACATCGAATATTGTCAAAACAATGACGATTATTCAAGTCTTGTTCTTCAATTCAACATATAAGCGGCCTAAACGGCCTTTTCAAACCAAAACGGGTCCAAATACCCATTTTTCAACAAGATTTACAAACTTTTTCAATGGTCAGAACACGCCTTCCATCGTTGACTAACTCGCGCGTAAACAGGCCACTCCTTTTTTCTATTTTCAAACTAGGGGAGACCCTTTTGCATCGCCAATAGGCTCGCGCCTCTTCTGGCTGCCTGATGCAGGGTCTGTTCCCCTTCCAGCACTTGTCTAGGACGATCCCAACTTCGGTTAACCCGAATACAGGACGGATCAGACGACGAGCTTGCTCATTCAAACACCATATATGGAAAATGCCTTACTAAGACAAATGGATCACGTTATGCACCATAAACCTAATTCGGTAAATGGATGTTTAATTTCCGTCTTGTATGCAAATCAACGCTAAATCCAACTCGACATCTTATACTTGATACTTGGATTAAATCAACCAACTTAGAAAGTTCACGTTAGGTTTAAACTAGTGGATGCGCATTCATGCATTTACCCGTTTTATCAACTTTTGCATTCAACCAACCAAGATCGATTAGTAGAGGCCGCTACCGCGGGCGGGATTAGGTGTCTGATTAAAGGGATTCCCAATACGTACCATCACCTCTTACTCAGAAACTTTGGATAGTGGACGACCTTATCCAGGGCGTACGAGAGTCATTCTAGAGAAAAGATGCTAAAGAGGGACGATTCCTTATCTCTAGTACCTTTGTCAAACCCTGCTTTGTGCTTCGTTTGACCGAGGTATAAAGTGGATTCGAACGGGTTCCAAGCATCCCACAAATGCTTGGTGGCGACTCCGAACATCTCTAATCATTTCGAGACCCTTGCCGAGACGAAACCGACCGATCTAAAACGATCCGGTCGAAAGCATTCTTACGCTGCCGAGCGTGGCTTTCAAAAATACCGTTGTTGTTGTCCACAGATCAGCTGGGCATACGCAGGTGGGCCATGTCCATAGATTGGCGACTCCACTGGGGAAAACTAGGACACTTGTATCTTTGTGATCCCTAGATGGTGAGACTCGAACGAGGTCTTGGTTGAAATGCATTAATTGATATTATGGTCACGGTCGGGTTCCTTGTTCGGGCCCATAACCTAACCCTTTTCGACCAATTCGCTCATCTCGTCGGCGTGAGTTTTCTCATCCCCGCTTTTCGAATCCCGATTGAGTCAAGCATACCGTTGACGTTACACATTTCTGTTTCGTCAAAGAGCTTTCATCACCTTCGAGCACGAGGTTAGGGCACCCTCCTTACACATTTTGTTTGGATTGGTATCCCTCTCGCAAATCGGGGTTTGATTGCTTGGTGTGTAACCCACCCTTTAAGCCAAAACCGGTGTCAGCATTATGCATAATATAATGAAACTGCGAGTGCTTATGTGTTATGTGATCATAAGTCCTTCCGTGTCATTTTTAAACTTTCAAAAACACCTTTTTGCGCCGTTATAATGGCCATTTCAAACCTCGGTCTTTCGCCAACAGTTGTTTTTCAACACGCCTTTCTAGGCCGTCGTAATGATGATTTTCAAACCCGGTTTCTTATAACCATTTCAAGACGCCTTTTTAGGCCGTCGTAATGATGATTTTCAAACCCGGTTTTCTACAACCATTTCAACACGCCTTTCTAGGCCGTCGTAATGACGATTTTCAAACCCGGTTTCTTACAACCATTTCAGCACGCCTTTCTAGGCCGTCGTAATGACAATTTTCAAACCCGGTTTTCTACAACCATTTCAACACACCTTTCTAGGCCGTCGTAATGATGATTTTCAAACCCGGTTTTCAACAACCATTTCAAAACACCATTTTACGCCGCTAAAATCGCCGCGTTAAGACACGGATTTTAACCCGTCTCGCGCCGACAATGGCTCTTTCAAAACCCGAGAAAAGCACACACCCTTTTCTCGAGACAATTTCGAGATCCCGATGACCATACACCGTCCCCGAGACTTTTTCAAACATTTCAAAACTCGATTTTCAAAACATATAATTTTGAATTTCAAAAACCGTCTCTGGAAACAGTACATTATTTTCCGAGCCGACTCGAACTCAAACCGTCTTTTGCAAACAAACTTAAGACGACCTTTTAAGTGACCGACTTGCGGAGATCCCTATTCTTCGGAAGCCGTCCATAAAGCGACAAACGAATCTTTTTGAAAATGTCTATTTTCGAAAACTTCAGTCCACCATTCCAATTCTGCCTCGTGTCTATCGAGTCGAAGCAAACGTACTTATGGGTCTTTATTTGTGAGTCGTCTCACCACGAGACACGTCCAACGGCGTCACGCCACTACGTTGGACGCGAATCAAAGTCCGATCAACACCGTCACGTTATAAATCGAGCCAGCACCGAGGTACCACACACGGTCACCCTCGTCTTGTTGAGTCTGATCTTTGTTCCGTCCTTTGTGTATTCTGCGTTCAGTCTTCGAACCGTGTCGGATTGAGTTGTAATGTGAGCCGTGTTTCTGCCTCAGAACCACGGCCCTGTCTTCAACTTCATCAATCAACGAGAACGACAACAGAGATGTTACAACTGCTCAGCTAGCCAGCCTACTCACTGCTCTTAAGGTCACCCTGGACCGTGTCGAGACCCGTATCGACACCCTGGAAAACAAGAAAACTGGAGAACACAACACTCCACCCTTGACTGAAACTGAGATAAGGCTCAAGCTCCTGGAAGAACAACTCCTAGCCCGGGGTAACAACATCCACCTTGAGAACAACTGAAGATTTGAACAAATTGGGGATCAACTACCTGACAACTTTACCTTGACTGATGTGCCCAAATTCAAAGGAGTGGAGGACCCACTCAACCACATTCGAGCCTTTAAGGATTATATGGCCATAAAATGGGTCAAATAGGAACTCTTCACCCGGATCTTTCCATCATCCTTTGAACTACTCCCTTGACCCGAAGAACCTTACTTCGTGGGATGAGGTCGTAGTTGAATTTTCTAAGCAATATGCCGACAATGTCGAAATTCAGGCCAATACCCGTACCCTTGAGGTCCTAACTCAAAATGATAAGGAGGGATTCACAGAATTCTTAACCCGCTGGAGGAGAGTAAGCACTCAGTTGGTCAGCAAGCCGAGGGAGTCAACTTTGGTGGAGAAATTTGTCAACAATCTCCGCCCGGTATATGCCAACTTACTGAGATATGAAAACATCAAGACATTCCAGGATCTGCAAATCCTTGGAACCCACATTGAAGACGATCTCCGAAAAGGTGTCCTAGCCAAAACCACCGGTAGAGGCTACCAGGGATCTACATAAACCGGATCTCGCCCTAATGGTTAGACAAACAAAATTGACGAGGTCAACCTCCTCGAGCCAACAGACAAGAGAGCTGAACGCCCTCAAAGAGTGTTCACAGATATAGGGTCAACTTATGCAAGCGCCCTGAAAAGGCTCATGGACCAAGGGAAATTAAAACCAATCAGACCCACCATGGCTCCGTCTGACTCTAAGAAATCCCGCTTCTGGAACCCTAATGCTTACTGCCAATACCACCAAGGGAAAGGTCATGACACGGAAACCTGTTTCAAACTCAAACACGTCATTCAGGACATGATCGAGAAGGGGGAATTGCCTTTGCCTTCACCAACAAAACCGAACAATAAGACAAACCCTCTAGGAATCCATGCTATCTCCGATGATGAGCCGACCTTGGACTGCTCACACCTCATCTTACCAATTGATGACAAAGTGAATGCCTTGGAGAAGGATGCATCGGACGGGGTATTTATGTTCAGCGCCGCAACCATGCTTGCCATGTTCCAACAAGTTGAGGAGGCTATAGCCAGTCTCTCCAAAAGAATTACTCGACCGGACGATGCTTACCGACAATTTATTTTCAATCCTCCAACACCACGCTCGAGGGAGGGTCCCCCAAACACCAAAAACTACCCTCACCAGGAAGGATTGCTCCGGCGACCATTCTGGCATGCACCCCACTACAATCACCTCCACAATAATCACCCCCACAATAATCAACCTCACAAAAATTACCCTCATAAAATTTACTCTCACAAAAATTTCCCTCACAAGAACTGCCCATCAAGGAATGCCCCTCCAAGGTACCCCCGAGATCCCGAAGACAATGGTATCTGGAGAGATGATGCTGAGGACATCTATATAGTCCCAGGAAAAGAGAAACAGGCAAAAGAGATCGGTCATCTTACCTGGTCCGGACGTCCCTATCAAAACCCGAACAATTCGACAGTCGTTCCAACAACGAATGACCAGGTTATCCCCGACATGGACGCTCAACCAAAGGCTCCCGAGAATTCGATCCTCAAATAACTGCAGAAAGCAAAAGCCGAAATTTCAATTTCGCAACTGATTGCTACATCCTTCGAACATCGGCAAGCTCTACTACAAGCCTTGGGAAAACTGACTGTGCCCTCTACCTCCTCCCCTGAAGAAGTAGTAGCACACATAACAAGGGATGTCCCCGACCTGAGTAACCCGGTCATCTTCTTTGATGAGGATATCCCTCCCTTCGGAGCCAACCATAACCTGGCCCAATAAGTCACCGTGCAGTGCCTTAAAAAGAATGTGCCTATGGTTCTTGTGGATGACGGATCCGCGGTTAATGTCATTCCCCTCAAAACAGCTCATAAACTGGGGATTAATGAAGCTGATTTGGTCCCAACCAATCAAGGAGTACGCGCTTATGACGACACTCGTCGTAAGGTCGCATGGCTTATCACTATGACCGTCGCAACCGGACCACCGGAAAGGCAAACCAGTTTTCAGGTAGTCGACATCGACGCCTCCTTCAACATGCTTCTGGGACGTCCCTGGATTCACGCCGTCAAGGCGGTTACCTCAACCCTTCATCAAAAAATCAGGGTCCCTTTCAACGGGAAGATGATCACAATTCCCGCTTCCCCGATCAAAGCCGTCATGAAAAAGGGAATAGCCTCCCAAGCCATCGAGGAGGACGACAATGAGATATGGGGATTTAAAGCTGTGAACGCCCTAACCGATGAATCAACACCCTTTGATTGTGACCCCTTTGCCAACTTCACGGTCAACCGCATTCTGATGCGCCAGGGTTATTTCCCGGGTCTACCTCTTAATCCGCTGAGGAGCACCTTACCTCCCTTGAAATAGGCTAAGGTCCCCGACATCCCCTTCGGGCTGGGCTATGAACCTACCGATGAAGATATCCAGAAGATGAACCTCTTAATTTGGAAGCGGAAGAAGCACGTAGTTATCCTCCGTCCCTATCATTTGACCCTCAATGGATACTTTGTCCCCGAGGGAGAGTCCGAGCTCTATCACGGCTTTCCTGAGCCGATCTATGACTCTGTGGTCAAGGTCAGGCACCCGGGTGTAGAGGTCTTCCAAGACTTCTACTTCATCCCCGTCAACACCGAAGCTGCATCAACCGAGTCTAAGTTGTCTCCATGCCTCGACGGACAAGCTGTCACTCTCCTCTTCGGAGAAGACAACATCAAGAACCTCGACTATGAGTACATCATCGACATTGTTCTGAAGGATAACCAGTTTGACCCCACCGCCTTAATCTCTGATACTGACCCAGAGAAAGCTACACAAGGCTGGAGGAAAACTGTCAAATGGACCGATCGCCAAACATTCTCAAGATTACAACTAGAGAAGGCCCTATGTTCAAGGAGGGAAGTGAAGAAGAATCTGAGTCTGAATCTGAGTTAGAGTCTGTCATAGCTCCTAGCACTCCTGATGTCCCAGTCAAGGTCCCATTCCCGCTGTTTTATCACAAACTTGTGGCTGATTCAGAGGCTGAGTCAACTAGGGTTATCCCCCCTCCCACGGAAGGCGACAACCTGGAGCTTGTTCCAGGGGCCACCTCCTCTGCTGTGTCGCCTTTGACTGACCATGAGAAGTCTGTCCTCTCCGAGCTTTTCGCTCGAGTCAACTTAATGAACGCTAAGTTTGCTTATGACTCGTCTCAGTTTAACTGCAATGTAATTCTGAACGACTATGAGGAATTTGACTTGAGTGACTACCCACCTCACCTAGCCAAAGAACTTGACAAACGAGAAACCAATACCCCCATCATTGAGGAGACCGAACCTATTAACGTAGGGACCGATAACACACCTCAAGAACTTAGGATATGGACAACCCTTGACCCCTCGGAAAGACAATAGTTCATTGACCTCCTACACGAATACAAGGACGTATTCGTCTGGTCCTACAGAGATATGCCTGGGATCGACAGGGAGATTGCAGAGCACAGGATACCCATTAAGCCCGGAGCTAAACCCGTAAAGCAAAAGTTGCGCCGAATGCGCCCTGAATGGGCCTTGAAAATCAAGGAAGAAGTGGATAAATAGTTCAAGGCCGGGTTCATCAAAGTGTCTGAGTACTCTGACTGGGTGTCCAACATCGTTCCAGTACCAAAGAAAGACCGAAGAATTCGGGTTTGCGTCGACTTCAGGGATCTGAACAAGGCAAGTCCAAAGGACGACTTCCCTTTGCCACATGTTGACATCCTGGTGGACAATACCGCCGAGCATGCTCTCCTATCATTCATGGACGGGTATGCTGGGTACAACCAGATCAAAATAGCCGAGGAAGACATGTACAAGACTTCATTCACTACACAATGGGGTATATACTGCTACACAGTCATGCCCTTTGGCCTTATCAATGCCGGAGCAACCTATCAAAGAACCGCTACCACTCTCCTACATGATATGATGCAAAAGGAGGTAGAGGTAAATGTCGATGACATGATCGTCAAATCAAGAGAACGGGACAGCCGCATCAACGCCCTCAAGAAATTTTTCGCTCGTCTGCGGAAATATAACATGAGACTAAATCCTCAAAAATGTGCGTTCGAGGTCACCTCCGGAAAACTCCTGGGACACATCGTCAGCAAAAGAGGCATTGAGATTGATCCAACCAAAATCAAAGCCCTTCAGCAAATGCCTCGGCCTAAGAACGAGAAGGAGATTCGTGGCTTTCTCGGTCAGGTTCAGTACATCGGCCGCTTCATAGCCAAGCTCACCATGATTTGTGAACCAATCTTCAAGAAACTTCGCGCCTCCGGTCACACCGATTGGGACGACGACTGTCAAAAGGCCTTCGACAGGATAAAGGAAATCCTATCCAAACCTCCTGTCCTTATGTCGCCTCAACAAGGTATTCCCTTATCCCTGTACCTGACTGTCACCGACACAGCCATGGGAGCAATGCTAGCACAAACAGTCGACGACGAAGAACGAGCCATCTACTACATCAGCAAAAAGTTCATTGAGTATGAGATAAGGTACACCCAACTGGAAAAGACATGCCTTGTCCTAGTATGGTCAACAAAGAAGCTGCGACATTACATGCTCAGCTACACGGTCCAAATCTACTCCAAGATGGACCCGATCAAATACATCTTCGAAAAACCCGTACTAAACGGAAGGCTGTCTAGGTGGACACTCATGCTATCAGAGTTTGACCTCAAGTTTGTACCCCTCAAGGTTATCAAGGGAAGGGCAGTCACCGATTTCATAGCAGAAAATCCCGTCAACGAGGATCCAGCAACCGACACATGGTCACTTCCTGACGAAGACATCCTTTGCGCCGACTCCGACGCATGGGACCTATACTTCGATGGTGTATAAAATTTGAGAGGCTTCGGGGTAGGAATACTCCTAATATCACAAGAGGGAGACCATGTTTCGATTTCGGTCAAGCTAGACTTTGCCGTCACCAAAAATGCCGCCAAGTATGAAGCATGCCTCTTCAGCCTACAAGCAGCCATAACACTTGTCATCAAGAGTTTAAGGGTCCACGGCGATTCCTCACTTATCATCAATCAGGTGTCCGGATCATGGAAAATCCGAAGTGACAGCTTAGCTCCAGACCGAGCTAAAATCAATCAAGAGGCCGAGTTCTTCGACCAAGTCGACTACTTCCATTTGCCGCGAGAGGAAAATCAATTTGCTGATGCCCTGGCAAAACTTGCCGCGCTCGTCAACATACCTGACTACATGACATCAATGCCCCTGTGTGTCGAGAGAAGGAGTGAGCCATCTCATATCTTTGCCATCAACAACGATGAGGAAAACCATGATGAGCCCTAGTACCAAGCCATCCTCAACTACAAAACCAAAAATGAATTCCCTCATAACTCTGATCCAAGAGGACAAAGAACCATCCGTTTACTTGCATCACAATTCGTAATAAAGCAAGACCAATTATACAAAAGAACACCCAAGGGATTCTCCTCCTTTGCATCGACCATGACAAAGCCAAAAAAGTCATGGGAGAGGTCCACGACGGAGAATGTGGCCCTCACACGAGCGCAATGATGCTGACTCGAAAAATCATGCGGCTAGGCTACTATTGGACCACCATGGAAGCCGATTGCCGTAACTACGTCAAACATTGCCAGAATTGCCAAATCTTCGCCAACATACAACACATACCACCATCCCTTTTGTACACCATGACATCACCCTGGCCTTTCTCGACCTGGGGCATCGACATCATCGGGAAAGTCAACCCGATAGGCACCAAAGGGCATTGCTTCGTCCTCGTCGCCATCGACTATTTCACTAAATGGGTAGAAGCACAGTCCTATGCAGTCTTGACCACCAAACAAGTGGCCAAGTTCATCCAGGACAACATCATCTGTAGATATGGGGTACCCCATGAAATCATCAGTGATAAAACCTCTCACTTCCGGGCGGAAACACAGGCATTGCTGGACAAATACAAGATCAAACGACATCGGTCATCCCCCTACCGTCCCCAAACCAACGGAGCGGTAGAGGCAGAAAACAAAACTCTTGTCACCATTATCAAGAAAATGCAAGATAACTACCGCGATTGGCCGAGCATACTCCCATTCGCATTTTGGGGATACCGAACCTCCATTCGAACACTGATAGGCGCCACGCCCTTCTACCTAGCATATGGCATGGAGGTAGTTCAACTGGTAGATTTAGAGGTCCCATCTCTACGCATCCTACTAGAGAGTCAAGTTCCTGAGGCGGAATGAAGCAGTCGAAGGTACGAACAACTCACACTTCTAGACGAGCGGCGGCTCAACGCCTTGCACAACGTCCAGCTATACCAACAACGTATACGACGGGCATTCAACAAGAAGGTTAAACCTAAGAACATCAAGGAAGGAGACTTGGTTCTCAAGTCGGTTCGAGCACCACTACCCGTCGATCCGAGGGGGAAATTCAAACCCAATGAGGCCGGACCATACCTGGTCAAGAAAATACTTTCGGGCGGCGCAGTGAGACTGAGTGACCTAGACAAGGAGGATTTCACAAACCCGACCAACCTAGACCAACTCAAGAAATACTACCCTTGAACCGTAGCGACCAGCAATGTAACACCCCCATACTCCAAGTGCCTTACCAGGACCACTCAGATATGAAGACATTACCATCTCGGTTACCCGAGGCAATGATAATCAAATAAACAATGAAGAAACAACGTTTAAATATAAATACTTAGTGAAGAGTTACAATTCTCAAAACCAAACCAAATGTGTAATACATGTCCTCAAACTGACTGTTCTAACTGAAGTGTAAATAACTAATAAGCTACAGCGGAAGACTCCTATCATCATGTCGTGGCAATCCCAGCTATCCCAGTACTCATCTCAATACCTGCTCAATATCTGCTCACCATCCCCGAATGGATCACCGTAGGTTTACAAAACAACACCGGGGTCAGTACTAATCACACAATTCAATATATATTAACAATAAGATAAACAGACGACTTAAATCGCACACACGCAATCACGCCAAATCCAATCATCTCAATCACCGATCGTCCCTTTGGACCACCCCCCGATGGGGGACCGCAGCCGTACCCACCAAATCCCCGCTCCACATAGTGAGCGATAACCCTGTCCATTAATGTGCACATCCCTTCTGTGGCGGGTTCCACAGAAGGCAAAACTAGGGCGTGAAGCCACTCCCGCAAGTGACCCCACTCAGCCGAGGCCACGCCTCGCAAACCATAGACAACGATCACAACCACAATCACAATACAATTACTATATCAAACAACCAAACACAACACATCAACCAATATCCCATTATGGGACTAATACTGAGTAAGAAATCCTACCTGGTAAGCACACAATCAGACGGTCTCTCTTGCTTTGAATCAAAAAGCTTCCTCTATGAAACCTCCTCCTATCATACGACATATAAATGCTACCGAATCATATACTATACAAAAACCCCCAAATCCCTTAATTAGGGTTTAACCAAAATAAAGGAAATACAACAAAAAAGGGTACACAGATCTTACCCTTGACGCAAGGAACTCAACGGTATAACCAACGCTAAGAACTGACCTTCCAAACTCCGGGGATTGCTAATAATGCGATTAGGATGAAGAACTTGCTTGATTTCTCTCTTAAACAGTAATTTAGGTTTTGCAAAAGTGATTTAGAATAATGACGACAAAGCTTATATACCTTAATCGCATAATTAACAAAACCCGAGAAAACTCCCCGTAAAACCGGACACTCGATCGAGTACCCGAGGTACTCGATCGAGTACCCCCTTATGATGCGGTCGTTTCTACACCAAAAATAAAATACCTAGATTACTGCTAACGAAGTCAGCGGCAAGTAGGGTCGATCTCCACAGGGAGGCTAAGTTGCTATCTATCTGTTAATTCGGTCTGTCAAAGTGTCACAGGGGGTTTAAATTGATTCAACTAAACTAGAAATTAAGGCAAGGGAAAGAATTAACAGTAAAAGAAAGAAGTATGCTAAGAGTCGGTCCACCGTGGCAGCTATCAGATCTATTATATCAGGGATATTAAGGCGATTAGACTATTGATAAGAAGAGCTATGGTCGTCACCTTTCGGTCCTTAAACCGCCCTAGAGTGTAAACAGCTTAACTTTCGCCCTCACTGCAATACCCTATTGTAACTAAGCAAGCCTTCCCTTCCAATCTTTCGATCTAGGTCGGGGTTAACTAGGATTATGGGTCTCCTGCATGCATACATTCGACCAGATAACAATTAAATTGCCTAATACAATTCCTATCGCAGGTCTAATCTGTTTAATACAATTAAAGCATGCTACCACGGCTTCCCTAATCCTAACATACTAGGGGAAATTAGCTACTCATGGGAATGGGGGGAACAAGAATAAAATAAATAATAACAATAAACATTAAAAGGGAAGAAGAAAAGGGAAGAAGAATTACTAGATTAAAATCCGGAAATTGAAGAACAAAGTAACAGTGTAACGTAACAAGGGAAAGAAAAAGAGAATTAGAGTGTCTCCGGATAAGAGAAGATGGATACAAATGACATCCGAACTCCTATTTATAAGAAATTAGGGGTAGGATTAAACCTAATGACGGAAAATTAGACTAAAAAGCCCAACCCGTAGCAAAGTACACTCGATCGAGTAGAGAAAGTACTCGATCGAGCAAACTCAAACCAGAAACACTTTCGATCGACTAAGGAAACTTTTCGATCGAGTAAGGGCATAAAGAAACTGGTCGATCGACTTAGGCTAGAGCTCGATCGACTGATTATTCAACCTAAAGCCACTCGATCGACTAGAATAGCACTTGATCGAGTGATAATTGACTTCAGCAGCTACAATTCTCGTTAATTTGACTTTGACTTGTCCTTTTAGCTCCCGAAACACCTTCACGCATCCCAAGACAGCTATAATTCCCGCTCCAAATCATCTCTTCCTCCAAATGCATGCAAAACGGACGGTAATTAGCTTGATTTCCGCTACTTTCCGGTCTATTCCTGCAAATAAGACAAAATAACCCAAAGTAGCATATTCGGGGCATTTCGTAGCATAAAACCACGATAAAAGCATAGAAATACGCGCATAAAATAGGCTAAAAGGACTATATAAAATGCACGTATCAAATCTCCCCAAACCAAACCTTTACTCGTCCCCGAGTAAACTCAAAACTATACACTAATGGAACGGAAAAATAACTCAGAGCTAGCTACAAATGCCCACTTAAGCCAATTTAATGCAAGCAAACTAACACTTATAGCAAGACAGTCAAATGCAAACGAGTTGTAAGATGTTTATAAATAAAGCTGAACCGTCGACCTTGCAAGACCTTTAATGATGGACTCTCACGGGTCACTCTTTCTCTCATGAAGCAAAGGGCAAGCATAAATATGTAAGAGAGAGAAAGAAATATAGTCGCTCACCTAAACTACGACCCACATAAACATGCATGCAGCTAATATGATAGACAATTCTAACTACCGTACATACATTCCAACCAAACAAGGTCCGTCACAGCCGAGGGCTTACAAAAATATGGTAAAGTGAGGCAATGGGTAAGAAAAGGCAAAACATTCATGGGAATGTGGAGGTATAGGTGATCAAGCTAGTACCTAAACAGAACCATATCAACATATCCATTTCCAACTCAATTATAGAATAAAGCACATGCCCTTCATTTGGCATAAAATCTCACCAAACCAAACTGATAATACTCCTCAAATGATGTAAGATAGAACATAGGAGCAGAAACCGTCTCATCAAACAACATCTTTTTTTCTTCTTTTTCTTTCTATTTTTTTTTTCTTTCGGTTTCTTTTTTCTTTTTTTTTTTTCGAATTCTTTTTTTTTTTTCTTTTTCTCGTCATTTTTTCCATCATCCTCCTTTTCTTCATAAAATACCAACTCCGATTCAATAGAATATGCGCCAAAATTTGATACAATGAAATATATACCGCAAAACAACAATCTAAACTAGCTTGACAAGGCAGGCTAAATTTGGATGTAGCTAAAGGGTCAACTGGCAAATTTGGCTAATGTGGAGTTAAATGGGTAAAAATGAAAGAAAGGGAAATTGTAAGCACCTCCCTGCATGTGACACCAACCACTAACCCGAATGTATGACAGCAAAAAGCAATTGAATATCATATATGTGCAAATTAATGATACATGTTATGCAAGGAGTAACTACTCACAATCCTACATGAAACCGGTCACAAATGACACCAGTTATAAGGCTCTAATTCCTTAGAAATTATAAGTAGGTTGCCAAAATCTCAGGTCAAGTCTATTCGTTCAGCTAAATTTAAACATAAACTCGTAGATTATGCAATAAGACAAAGCTAAAAGATAACAGTTTAATGCAAGGCTTAAGCAAAAAGACAAATGCAGTGCAATTTCATCATAGAAATCTACCGTTCCGACTCAACCTATATGCTAAAATAAACGTGAATTTTTTTGAATTTCAATAATTTTCTGATTTTTAGGGAATTTTATGCATTTAAACAAAAATAAACAACAATGCAAACATAAATAAAACGTGATAACAGAAATGCATTAAAAACAATATGCAGACACAGATATGGATGCATAACCTCCCCAAACCAAACCGTACAATGCCCCCATTGTACCAAAACATGGAAAGGAAATGCAAACTAAAGGAAAAAGAGAGTAAAAGCGGAAAACTTACAAGATAGCGCGAATAAGGGGGCCTCCCCAAACCGACCATGAACATAGGAGGTTGCTAAAGGTCCGGAAAACCGTCTCAAGAAGCTAATCCAAGTCAAAAACACTCGATGTCCGTCCAACAGTGGTCGATCGAGTGAGTAGGCGTCCAAGAACTGCTCGATCGAAAAGACACTAGGTCGATCGAGTGGTTCCTTACTTTGCAGGTGGTCGATCGAGTACAATTTCACTCGATCGAGTGAATATAGCTGCAAAAGTGCTCGATCGAGTAGAAGAACTACTCGATCGAGTGGTCCTCGATGAATTCCTGCAAAATGAAATTAAAACAGCCCGCAAACTAACAAAAACAAGCTTACTGAGATAGTCTATGGTATAAAAACCATTTATTACAACTGAAAGTAAATAAAAATGCAAAATAAAATCGTCGGGTTGCCTCCCGGGTAGCGCTAGCTTCATCAGTCCCGGCTCGACCTTCTTTTTTTTTTCTTCGAGCCACTATAATTAATCATGATCAAAACAGCTCAAAGCGCGCAAAGCAACTGTCAAATAGCTGCGCATGTGCTGAAACGATGTAAGTAGCACCAGAGTGGAATAACAAAATAGGAAATAAAAATGTTTAACTTTTTAAGCCGAACAAATTTCCTATGGGCGCTCCTAAATTTATCCACAAAATAAAGGAGCGCGGGAGCAATCGTCAATACATTATGGTTTGAATTCAAATTAGCGATTTTGAGATGACATGTACGGTGGAAATTAGTTAACTTATATGTCCACATGGGAGGGGGTAAAGCATTAAAAGGACATGCATGAATCGAACGAGGTAATATACAAACAATAATAAAATTACCGTTTACTACCTCAGGTTGGTTGCTCTCAACTACGGAATCACTGACAAAGGAATGGATTACCTCATCCGTGCTAGGAACAATTACCGTCTCAGCCGCTTCTTCGTCAACCTCCTCAGTGGAATCCATCCCGTAAATCGCAGCTTCAAGTGTATCCGACTTACCGTGAATAAGGGAGGTTCACCGTAATCCTCATCATCGTCAAACTCGTCATCCAATATGAACCCAAGTGACGAATAAAAGCTCCCATCAATGGCCAATTCAGTCAATCGAGCAAATTGCTCACTCGATCGACCAAGTTCCTTCAAGCACCTCACTCGATCGAGTAACAAAATCACTCGATCGAGTACTATCCTCCTCTGTCGTCACTCGATCGAGCATAATGTTCACTCGATCGAGCACCTTCCTCATGCATGTCACTCGATCGAGAAGAGATGTTACTCGATCGAGGACTTTCTTCTGTCTGTGTACCGACATCCCTGCATACGTTTTGGAAATACGATAGAAAGTCGTCATCCGAAATATAGAAATCATTTTCCGCATTGGGCAACGCGGGTTCTTCATGGGAAGAACCGCTCTTGGTCAAGCACACCTCTTTTGATTTCCGTTCATCCAACCACCGTTAACCGAGCAATTTTGATTGTAACTCAAAGCAATTTCGGTGACTTGAGCACCCACATGTCTACCAAATTCCAGAATTAAGGATTTCAGCTCCGCGGTTTCTTTTTTCTCTACATCACGAGGATCTTGTTGCGGTGGCCATTGATGGGGTGGATGTGGCGGCACAACTACAGCTGCATTGTGCTCAGCAGGACCACATCCCCAAGATTTCTTCCTTTCCCAACTAGCAGGTTTCTCAGCCTGGGCTTCAAACTGAGCAATCAGTCGGGAGACAGATGTCATCTTGGCAAGAGGGATCGAAGGTACTCAAGCCTTCCCTTCGATAATCTCCCTCAGTAGCCTGTCTAATAAACCTGTAGGCCTATCAAAACAATGCTAAAGAAAAAGATAAGAACAACCTCAAGGTACTTAGTCTTCCCTTGAGGCGAAAAGACAAACAAAAATAAAACAGATAAAAAGCGTCGCCTCCCCGGCAACGGCGCCAAAATTTGATGCGGTCGTTTCTACACCAAAAATAAAATACCTAGATTTCGCTAACGAAGTCGGCGGCAAGTAGGGTCGATCTCCACAGGGAGGCTAAGTTGCTATCTATCCGTTAATTCGGTCTGTCAAAGTGTCACGGGGGTTTAAATTGATTCAACTAAACTAGAAATTAAGGCAAGGGAAAGAATTAACAAGAAAAAAAGAAAGAAGTATGCTAAGAGTCGGTCCACCGTGGCAGCTATCAGATCTATTATATCAGGAATATTAAGGCGATTAGACTATTGATAAGAAGAGCTATGGTCGTCACCTTTCGGTCCTTAAACCGCCCTAGAGTGTAAAAATGTGACTTAACTTTCGCCCTCACCGCAATACCCTATTGTAACTAAGCAAGCCTTCCCTTCCAATCTTTCGATCTAGGTCGGGGTTAACTAGGATTATGGGTCTCCTGCATGCATACATTCGACCAGATAACAATTAAATTGCCTAATACAATTCCTATCGCAGGTCTAATCTGTTTAATACAATTAAAGCATGCTACCACGGCTTCCCTAATCCTAACATACTAGGGGAAATTAGCTACTCATGGGAATGGGGGGAACAAGAATAAAATAAATAATAACAATAATCATTAAAAGGGAAGAAGAAAAGGGAAGAAGAATTACTAGATTAAAATCCGGAAATTGAAGAACAAAGTAACAGTGTAACGTAACAAGGGAAAGAAAAAGAGAATTAGAGTGTCTCCGGATAAGAGAAGATGGATACAAATGACATCCTAACTCCTATTTATAAGAAATTAGGGGTAGGATTAAACCTAATGACGGAAAATTAGACTAAAAAGCCCAACCCGTAGCAAAGTACACTCGATCGAGTAGAGAAAGTACTCGATCGAGCAAACTCAGCCAGGAAACAGCTCGATCGACTAAGGAAACTTTTCGATCGAGTAAGGGCATAAAGAAACTGGTCGATCGACTTAGGCTAGAGCTCGATCGACTGATTATTCAACCTAAAGCCACTCGATCGACTAGAATAGCACTTGATCGAGTGATAATTGACTTCAGCAGCTACAATTCTCGTTAATTTGACTTTGACTTGTCCTTTTAGCTCCCGAAACACCTTCACGCATCCCAAGACAGCTATAATTCCCGCTCCAAATCATCTCTTCCTCCAAATGCATGCAAAACGGACGGTAATTAGCTTGATTTCCGCTACTTTCCGGTCTATTCCTGCAAATAAGACAAAATAACCCAAAGTAGCATATTCGGGGCATTTCGTAGCATAAAACCACGATAAAAGCATAGAAATACGCGCATAAAATAGGCTAAAAGGACTATATAAAATGCACGTATCACCTTACTCGATCGAGTACCCTAGTTACTCGATCGAGTACCCAACAGGTCAGAAACTTTTCTAAAACGCCACTTACCCTTACTCGACAGAGTAAGGCCTACTAGATAGAGTACCTCAAGACTTATAAATACGGAGTATTACAAGCAACCTCACCTTAGTTTTACAACTAGCAACCACCTTAACCCTTTCGAGTCAAGTTCGTCAAACACGTTCTGATTTGAAATTGCATGTTTTATCGACTCTAAGTTATGGCACCTTGCCCGTTTCAAATGCCCTTTCATCTGCCAAAGGCAACATCCATTTGCACTCAAACAAACAAAAAACCCCCCCGAACTACGGACGTGGTTTGATTTCACCTTTTTAGGTGGATACGTAGGCAGTCCTTTCTTATACAAGAGGGATACAACCACAAAACCCAATCAAAACTTACAAAACATTTCGAACTACGATCATGTTTTGATTTCACCTTTTTAGGTGGATACGTAGGCAGTCCTTTCTTACACAAAAAGCATACAACCATCCCCATAATCAAAAAAACATTCCCTTATGTTTACCCACATACAAAAAACATCACCCATACCAACCTTTCAAAACAAGGGGAGGGAAAACATTTCCTTTTCCACAAAAATACAAAACAAAAAGCCTTTCCCCCTTCCTACAAAAATCCCATTTCCCAAGTGCAATGTTTAGGATTATTCAAGCCAAAATGCCTCTACAAATGGATGGAAGAAACAAGCGTTCACAATTTCTTTTGACACGAGTAATCCTCTTATTTAATTAATAATGAGAAGGATTACAAATTCAACAACAAATGAAGCTCAACAAGTCTACAACTTGTCAAAGCTAAGGTGTCGACTAAGATAGCTCACATAATAAAACTAGCACAAAACACACAAAATATAGCTAGTACAACATAATAAAAAAAACTCACAACAATAATACAACATAATAATAATGTGCATAATGGAGGTCTTCATTCTTCCATTCTACCCTTGCCTTTTCCCTTGTGGTACATCTTCCCCTTTTTCTTCTTGTTGGCCCGCCTAGCATGAACTTCCTCTTCGGAACGGATCCTCAACGGATCTACAACAGCGACGGACTCCGGTCTCTTGCAAGACCCCATGCTCGGTCCAAAACGACCCCATACACGACCCACTACATCTTTGGGAACCGATCTTCTCCTATTTGGTGGCCTCATCACATCCGGGCTAGCTCCATCAATATAGTCCTCAAAGAAGGCATGGTTGGCCTTGCCAACCTCTCGATACTTCAAGTCAACAACCTCGTCCATACGAGACTTGGACCTTTCCTTCAAGGTTTGAGCTCTTGACCACTTGACATAAGCAGGAGTCACCCATGTCGTGGCAACGGGGTTTGGTACCTCCCAAAGCGGTCGAGTGGCCCACCATCTTTTGAAAACCTCCACAAGCTCGGAGTTCCAAAAAACACTCTCTTGGATAAGAGTATCTTGAGCGGGCACCTTTTCTTGACGCCCCATTTGCCTCATGAGCCTCTCGGGATAAATGAAGGAAGCAACCTTCAAACCCACCACCATCAAAGAACGAGGATTAACACCCGAAGCGGGCAACCTCGTGAAGGACCTCAAGTGCCACCATGGCACCACCCAACGGATGTGAGGACCACCCTCCTCCGCCAATCTTGCGGCCCAATAGGCTTCAGTGGATGCGAAGCTATCTGAGTACAACTTCTTCCTCATAGAAAGGTGACAGAAAGAATAAGAAGAAGAATCAACCGGAGGCTCTACATACTTAGCCTCTCCAATAGCCACACTTGGAGGATCCTCGGAGATCCGAACGAGGGAACGTCTCCACAAGAGCCCTTCTTATCCAAAGCTTGGATGATCTCGCCAAGCACCAACCATGATGGATCTCTACCATGCACCATTTGCTCGACTACGTGCACGAGGGTCATGCTACCATAGCATTTTGACCCCTCCTTCTTCAAAGCATCAACAAAGAGGTATGCATGGACAAGGTAAAAGGCAAGAGCCCTCCTCCTAGCCACCTCCGAAACATTGGCATCCAATCGGTTTGAGAAAATGTTGATAAGAGCCAACATATCCACACCATGAGGAGCAAGGAGAAAGTTGACTTGACTTGTTGACAAACCCAACATTGAACGGAATTTCTCCTTATAACACAACCGAGTCGGGGGAAGCACCGGAACACAACCTGGCCACCCACCAATGGCTCCTACTACTTCGGCAAGAGGACAAATTTCACCTTTCGGGAAAACGAAAACATGATATTTTGAATCCCAAAACCGAGAGCATGCTTCAAGAAATGAGGATTGCACCTTGACTTGACGAAGCACCAACAATTGACCAACTCCCATACAAACTAGTTGATACTTCTCGGGAGGCGACAAATTCCGACACCATTGTCGCAACACATTTTCAAAAGTATCCATGAATAATTTTGTGGAAGAAGAAGAAAGATTTTTGTAGAGATGTTTTTCGTGTTTCGGATGATGATACAATGAAGCATAAACATCCCTATTTATACAAAACAATCAGCGCGTTTTTCCGAAAAAAAGGGAGAGCTGGCTTCTATCGCCAATTGGCTCGCGCCTCTTTGGGTTGTTCCTTAGTATTCCCACCTTGATTTGTCCCTTTCAAGGTGTGTTTCTTCCTGAAACCTCAAACCTCCCGCCAGAATGTTCGCGCCTCTTCGGGCCTATCCAGGATGTTTTGTGTTTTCTCACACTCATATTTCCTTATTTTCGCGTTTTCCAAAATCCGACACGGTTTCCATGACGCAGCTTTAACCATACGGGTTTTTCTCTTCTTTTTTTTAAGAGGGAAGGGCTAGTCGCCCCGATCCATGACGGATCGTTTCCATGTCAGTCGAAATTCCGAAAATTTTTCGTATTTTTTTTTCACAAAAATCGAAAATTGATAACACGACGTCAATTTTCTTCAAAATTTCAAGCTCTCACAAATCCGAGTTTTGATCGCACAAAAATCAAAAACCAAATACACTCGCAAAAATCTCCTTTAAATTCACCCCTGGCGGTTCGAGTTTGGATTTTTTTTCGAGTCACAAATCAATTTCAACAATTTCGATACAATTTAATTCAAGACACGAGTTAATTGTTCAATTTTCAAATCAATCCCTTTTGAGGAGCAAACGTGACAACTTGTCGCGGAATTTTCAAACTATCATTTCAAATCTCAAATTTCAATTTTAACTTCGAGTCATCGTGGTTAATTTCGTTTTCAATCAAATGCTTTTTACGTGTTCACGTTTATGCATACGTGCTACCTGTTGCCTGTTTTCTACACTAACGATGCAGGAACTAGTGCGACACAGAAGGCAACTGACAGCCGACAACGCTTCTCCGAAACACAACAGAAAAAAGCCAAAAATCTCAAATAAACCACAATCCAAAACCCATATATACAAACCGCCTCACGCAAAATACATCGACACACGTTTGATACAAACGACTGACCATACAAACAGGAGCTAGTACAGACATCTATCATACAGACACTGGCCTAAAACAACGAACTAGGGTCTATCTGCCACCTACCGAACTAAGCACTCCCTGTCCTCCCAATCGGAAAAGAAAAGGAGCAACACGGGAAACCGAGGAGCAACAACGGAAGCAGAGGTGGTTACCATGACGGTAACACCTCGCTCCTACTTCACGACAAAAATGAATACAGTGTCTGGCAGACTTTGGATGATGAGGAGGCCAAGAACCATGATGCGGCGCACCACCCTGATTTTGACCCCCAATCATCAGCCATCTTGCCTATGAGTCACAATAAAAAGGATGAGTTGGCCGCGTCAGCCGCCTCCCCTCCTCTGCGGAAGCATCCTCTACCACCATCTCGGCTCTGGTAGCCTCCCTGACCGCCTCTGCTCCTCCAGGATCATCCTCCTCCTTCAAGGCCTCAACGACAGACTCCATAGGTCCCAGATGCTCTCCTGCAATCAAAAACAAAACAAGAACGTCACCCGAAATTTCGGCATTACGACGGCATAAAATGAGCAAATCCAAAAAAAAAACCCGCAAAGCAAAACAAGGACAATCCCGCCCGAACTCAACTAAACAAAGCAATTTACAAAAAACGAAAAAAAAAAAAACGACTCGCCCTTCTTTTCAAACAAAAGACGAGTCAAAATAACAACAACAAAAACGACACCTCAAGACCAACACAAGGTCTGCCAACAACACAAAAAAGTTCCCAATGCGATGGGGCACTTTCCTACGGCTCAAAAAGGCAATTTTACGCCAATTTGAGTGAAAACAGGTCAACATTTCAAAACACGACCACAACGAGGCAACGTGATTTTACCGCGTCTCAAAGCGACCTAAACTACCAATGAGGTCCATTTCAAGGCAAACTGACTCAATTTAAGCTCAAACAGACACTTATTTTGTCAAACATAAGACCGCGTCCCAAAAGACAAAATTCCAATTTTGCCCACAATACCCAACGAAGGTTCAATGTGACAAACACGGTCTTCCCCGACTACAATACAACCTAGTGGGGCACACAACTCAAGTAAATAAACTTGACATTGTGAAATGAGACGGTTTCCTTGTCTCATTCACGTTTTTCGAGCATAGGGAGCAGGAGCGGGGACCAAAATGCAAACTAAAGGCACCCCTATACTCCTAAACAATTTTGTAACCTAATGCAATAATCAATTTCACTCGAAATTGGCTCATTCAAAAACGCCCAATTCGATTTTTGAGGGTATAAAATTTTGCCCTAATTCAATCAACAAAAAGACCAACAAATTCAAATAGATTCAAGAGGAATTACATACCTTGAGATGACATATTGATAATGGCACGAACTCAAGCAAGCTAGAAGACCCAACAATGGCGATTTTGTTGTTTGGTCGAAAGGTTGGAGAAGACGAAGTATGAATGACGAGCAGCCTGATTTCGCGTCTTTTCTACAAAAATAGGGAAGCCCCCTTCTATCGCCAAAGGGCTCGTGCCTCAATGAGGCTTCCCCTTGCTTTTCCAGCGAAATTTTGGGCTTTGGCCCAATTTCCCCACACAAACTATCAAATTTCAAACAAAGGCGATTAAAACCGTCATTTCCCTTCAAAAGCAATAATAGTGAAAATTCAAAATTCACTATTTCTTCAAATTTCAAGCGACGACAATTAAAACCGTCATTTCACAAAAATAATAGTGAAATTCAAAATTCACTATTTCTTCAAATTTCAAACGACGGCAACAAAAACCGTCACTTTAAAAACAATAATAGTGAAATTCAAAATTCACTATTTCTTCAAAATTCAAACGGCGGCAATTAAAACCGTCATTTCAAAAATAATAGTGAAAATTCAAAATTCACTATTTCTTCAAATTTCAAACGACGACAATTAAAACCGTCATTTCAAAAATAATAGTGAAAATTTAAAATTCACTATTTCTTCAAAACTCAAATGACGGCAATTAAAACCGTCATTTTAAAAGTAATAGTGAAAATTGAAAATTCACTATTTCTTCAAAATTCAAACGACGGCAATTAAAACCGTCATTTAAAAAATAATAGTAAAATTCAAAACTCACTATTTCTTCAAATGTCAACGGCGGTAACAAAAACCGTCACTTCAGAAAGAATAATAGTGAAATTTAAAATTCGCTATTTCCACGGCGGCGTCAAAAGCCCCATCTGTCAAAAAAACAAGTAGGTAGCAGGATTCAAACCCGCTATCCCCTCAAACATTCAATGAAAACACGGAGATTCCCCAATAGGATGTCGGGGGCTTCCTCACGAAGCCCGCTATTTCAAAGCAAGCCATCCAACGCGGCTATTTCCACGGTCGATAAATCGACCCTTCATCACGGCTGGCGGGACTTACAATCGCATATGGCTGGCGAGCCTTACAACGCATCACGGCTGGCGGGCCTTATAATCGCAAATGGCTGGCGAGCCTTACAACACATCATGGCTGGCGAGCCGTAGAATCGCATATGGCTGACGAGCCTTACAACGCATCATGGCTGGCGAGCCTTACAACGCATCATGGCTGGCGAGCCTTATAATGCACCGCGGCTGGCGAGCCCCTTTCATATACGTGCAGCGGCTGGCGAGCCCTTCATATATGCCAAGCGGCTGGCGAGCCCCTTCATATCCGCAGCATGGCTGGCAGGCCTTACAAACGCATATTCAATGCAGCTGGCGAGCCTTTGTCCGCAAACAATGATACAAATCAAGGACGTATCCCGAAGACGCCTCGGGTACGACTCCTTCACACAGCTGGTGAGCCTTTGTACGCAAACAAGATATGATTCAAGGACATATCCAGAAGATGCCTCAGGTATGACTCCTTCCTATGGTTGGCGAGCCTTTGTACATAGTCTAACGGACTTTAAACGACCCGCACGGATAGTCGACAAACTCTAAACTGTTCTAGACGACAGGTCCTTGGCTCGTACCCTCGAGTCGCCTTGGTGTCACCCTTCCCGATGGTAGGTCCTTGGCCTGAATCCTTTCAAGCCGCCTCGACGTCGCTTGGGTCTCCAGGTTGTAATATTCGATTGACCTGGGGGCTCTACTTTGACTTTTGCCCTGTCCAAGCTTCAGTCAAAGTGGGGGCTCTTTAGATACCCAGTATCTGCTGAGACTCCAACAAACACCCGATGATTATCGGACTACAACATGCTTAGGAATCGGTGCGTTTGATCGACAGTTTGAGTACAACTTTACGTCGGAAAACTTAAAACGATTTCGAAAATAAAACATTTCAAAACATTTCAAACGTACCTGGAGTGTTTAATGCATGACGACGGGGTTGCAATGACACTAAATAGAGTCAAAACCGACACCAGACAAAAAACCGACTCAAAATTCAAATCCCGACTCCAACAACGAGTCAAACTGAGTCAAACACAAAAACAAACCATTCAAATGCTTTGATAAGAGTGTCGTTGGGGCTCTCAATCAAACACATTTATAATACTCAACATACAACTAGTTAGCGGTAAGTCGAGGTCGATCCATGGGACGGTGTGCTTTGGGTTCTAAGTCTATCTATATCAATTTATGCTAGTGTCACAATTTGGTTGGGTTTGTAGTTGTGTCTAAACTAATGCATGCAATATAGTAAAACAAGCAATAAAAGGAAGGATGTAAACAAATGATTAAGAGTGCTAGGATATCATGGGGTCATGGGGGATTCATGGTGTTGATCATACAAACATGTTCACAAGGTTGCAAGCAATTAATGTAGTGGAGAAACCGAGTTGGTTTATGTCTTACGGTTCTTAGGAAGGGTTGGGTCCCGGAGCCGAATCGATTAGATTGTACAACACCTACAAGTCGACTTACTTTCCTCCTAATCAACTTCTATGCATGGTCTAACAAGACTCGAGTTGGTTTATATCTTATAAGTTAAGTTGAGTAGATAAGAGATGGTTGTAAATGCAAGGATTCATAGGCTTAGCATTTCATCAAACATAACATGTGCATAAAGTTGACATCACAACAAGCAAGCAATTTGATTATGAAAACATATTAGATTAAGCATGAATCAATCCCATGTTGGTTTCCCCTAATTACCCATTAATCCTAGCTAAAGAAACTACTCACTCATTATCATGTTGAACATGCTAGCAAGGTTGTCAATCATACCAACAAGGTAAAACATGATGAACAAGTAAGAAAGATTAACAATAATTAAAACAAGGATTAAGAGAATCATACCTATGGAGATTCCAATAATAATAATGCAAAGAATAAAAGAAGAAACTTGATTGGTTGATGGAAGGTTGTCAATCTCCCAATAATAACCCAATAATCTTCAATTACCCAATAATGAACTTGAATAATAAACTTGAATAATAATTAAGGAGAGATTAATGTGTAATTTGTGGAAAGATTAAAGAGTAATCTATTCTAATCTACTCCTAATCTAATCTAAGAAGGATTTTCTACTCTAAAAACAACCTTATTTGATTAATTACAAAGATGGGGTATTTATAGTGGAAATTAGGTGGGATGCATTAGGTTAACTAAGGGCTAAACTAGTAATTACACTTTTTAAGTTGATCAAGGAGACTCCGGTATTTCTTGAAGGAAGGGAGTCTTTCACGGAGCTTGAAGAACACGAAATCGCTGGAAAGGAATCCGGGCGGATTCTTGTGGGGACGGACGGATTGTGGCAGGGGAATCCTAGCGGATTCAAGAGAATCCGGGCGGATTCTAGTGGGGCAATCCGAGCGGATTTAAAGCAGGACGCTCGGATTGTAGACAGGAGACGGGCGGATTCTGGGACAATCCGCTCGGATTGTTCTTCAGCAGTGATTCTTCTTCTTTTCTTCCCTTTTTGCTCATTTCCATTTTATTCTTGCGAGGTTGGTCTTTAGCCTTTGCTTCCTCTTCATACTAGTCCATCTAGTGTCATCAATAAGCTTCCAAATATGCACGAAAGACGGGAATTTCCGCCTTATTATCTCCTTTTCTACAAAACATATGAAATGCGATAGACAAGCAAATAGGAAGGTTTTGACGGATAAAATGGTCATAGAATGTTATAATAGTATGCAAAATAGGCTCAATTAGGGGACTAAATGTGCGCATATAATGTTCACATCAAATATCCCCAAACCGAACCTTTACTCGTCCCGAGTAAAGAGGTGACTAAAACTAGACCTTTATTTAAACTATCCTACTAATATAACCGATATGAGACAATTAGCGGGTCTCACTCTGCCCCTTCAACTCACAACAAGACAAGCATGAGGTAGGATGCCTTCTTGCAAGGCAAGGTGGGTCTTGCCAAAATGGCGACACATCCAAACATTAAGCGCACAAATTCACATAATGGATGCATCTACAAAAAGAATAGCCACTTTCCTCATCTAAGTGGCGGAAATTATCTACAAGGGAAGCAATTCAAGGGTACACAATCCTTCATAGATGCAATTCGTTCAAACTACTAAGCCTAGAAGGATACCAATAAATCACCTCCAAAAGGTGTCAAGCTAGGGTACCTTTGTCCTCAATCGTTAAATGCTTTTGTCAAGAGTAGACTCCCTATGGTGTTAGAAACACTGGAGGATCGCGGAATTCCCCCTCTTGCCTAGACAAGAAGAAGGGTCGTCCCCTCTCTACCATGCACAAAAATGGATACGATGGATAAAGGGATCGATAGATATTTGAGTTTCACTTTGGGAGTTTGCTTTTGTTTTTTTGTTTTCCCCCCAATTTCATTGGCATTTGACATTTGAGAACACTTTCTTTTTGCCATTTCTTTTTGATTTTTGGCATTTCAATACTTGACAACTTTTTTTGCATTTCTTTTTGAACATTTTCAAAGTCACCCCAATTAGTAACGAGGGTGCCTTGTATTTGAAGCTTAGGAGTTCTATTTTTGCTCCTCTTTTCATTTGATGCATTTTTTGCAAACTTTCTTTCACTTTTCATTTCATTGAACTCAAATTGATTTCTTTTTGTGCCCATTCCCTTTGATGACAAAAATGTATGGTAGAACATGGATGAATGATAGAAGTATGCATGGTTTCAAGGGTCACCTTGGAATAAACGGTAGCCAAGGAGTTATCACACCACAAGGTACTCTTGACTCGGCCTTAAACCATGGGTCAAAGGATACTAGCATGACACATCCTAGGGTGTTTTACAAGCATTCTAACAAGCAAAGTCTTAAGAATAAAAAGCATCTACTAGGGCCTATATACACTTGTCAAGCTTCCCAAGTAGACGGTTTCACAAAATTTTTCTAACATGCAACTACATGCCATGATGCAACTAGAATATAAACATCCTAATGCATATGCTTCTACCAACTAATATGCCAAGTAAACTAAATGCAAGTCCTAAATTCACATTGTTATACCGCATCAATCAAAATAAAGCCACATAGTCATTAACATAAAGAGGAAAAAGGAGATTGGAAAGATCATACCATGCGGTCTTCAATATCCTCATGTCTCGGATGTGGCGTAGTCAATCAATGTGGACAAGGATGAACAAACACAATATATACAAAACAATATATACGAGTCTAAACTACAAAGGAAATGAACTTGTTTTTGGATTTTTAAATTTTTCAAATTTTTATGGTTTTTGATTTTATGAAATTAAAGAACATATTTATGGGATTTTTCGAAATTTTTCAATTTTTATGCATTTTTGGAATATAAATTCCCATCCCCCACTTTATTTTGGACATTGTCCTCAATGTACATGTAGGAGTAGGAATGAAAAGAAAGTACATGTTTTTGGATTTTTGATTTTTTTGAAATAAAGTACAAATGCAATGATATGATGTGAATGAATGCATGCTATAACTAAATGCAATTCTATATGACATATATAACAAATGAGTGCAAACTAAACTATACTATATGATGCATGATTAATGCTTGAGTCACCTATGATCAAACCTCCCCAAACCGATTTAAACACTATTTCTAGTGTAGAAATGAATAGGTTTGGCCATTTGTAACTATGCATGAATTATAATCTATATGCAACTATCTTATATGAATCATGTGATAAATATTACAATGCAAACTAATGTAAATGAACTTAACTAATGCAAAATGCAATATGAAATATAATACATATGCAAGCTAAATGCTATACTAAATGTAATGTAAATATAAAAGAGAGAGGGAGAGATGGGTATCATACAAGTGGAAGTGGTGAAGTAGGCCTCTTTCACTCGTCATCCTCATCTTGGTCATAGCCATAACCATGAGAGCTTCCGGCTTGATCATGTCCCGGTGCTTGGCCCCAATATCCTCCTTGGTCAAAATCTCCTCCTTGACCCGAGTACCCTCCACCTTGGCTAGAATGCCCTCCATCGCCGCGACTCCTAGCTTGGTCCCCATAGTTTGGGAACAAGAGCTCCGGTTGTGCCCAAGAAGGCTTAGGACCATTGGGGTCAATATACCCTTGTTGAGCCATGTTATAGTATTGGGGGTAGAGGGATAGGTAGTTGTCTTCCCTCCCTTTATGCACCCCAAGGTCCACTCTATTCATGAGTGCCATCAAATCATTAATACCCGGGGTGTTGGGGATTGCCGGTTGAAAAGGGGTATGCGGAATAGGGTAAGGTGGGATAGGGACGTAGGAAGGTGGGCGCATTTGTATGCCCGGTCCTCCACGAGGTGGTTGACGGCGTGGCTCCTCCCTTTGAGGAGGATTTTCAAGAATTTGAATATCAAGGAGGTAGCTTGGTGGAGGAGAGTATGGGCTCAATCTTGGGTCAATGCCCGGTATCTTCCATCCTTCAAGGATCATTGAAGTGCAACCCTTGGTGTACCATTCCACACTCCCATCTTGAGTGTAGTTGCACCATCGGTGACTATAGAAGATGGTATGCTCATCAATCAAAGTCCTCCCTTCAAGAGGAATATAGGTTCCTCGGGCATTGAACCCGGGACAAAGGTGTTTAGCCAAAATTGTAATTAGACCTCCCATCACGAAGGTCTTAAGTTGAGATGTCCCTTGAGCAAAGTCATGGAACCTAGTGAGTATCTCAAGGGGCGTATTGAAGTTATAACGCCTCACCGCTCGAACATTCAAATAAGACTCAAGAAAAGTTAAGTCAATGAGAGTACACCGATCTTGCTCGTACCTCCCATTGATGCACCCGGCTACAAAGCGTTCGGTGAATCGAATCACCGGATGTTGGATAGCAAAAGTATAGCAACGCTTTATATGGGTAAAGTCCCTCCCGGAGATAGCTTTCCAAAGAAAATCCACATGAAAATTATCGGGCTTTTCGGTATAGGCGGTGGGTACTTGAAGACCAAAAACATAGGCAAATTCCTCAAGAGAAAGAACATGGTCTCGGTTGCATAACCTAAACTCCATGCCTAAATTGTTGCGGGCATCCGCTATAATGCGAAGGCTACTCAAGAACTCAAGGGTGAGACTAAGGTAAGTCTCTTCATGAGCGTGGAAAAGGTCCCCAATGCCAAGGCCATTGAAGAACATCTCGGTAGGGTACCTTATCTTAAGGATTTCCAACACCCTAGTGTCAACAAATTGAGTAGGTTCGTATTTCTTACCTAGAAGCTCGACGAATTTTTCGCGTTGGTCGTCGGATAGGAAGATCACTTCTTGGAAGTTATTGAGTTGTTCAATACCTCCCCTCATTATCACATCTCGTGTTGTTGAAGAGGATGATCCCTTGCGCTTCTTCGCGATCGATTCAATCAATTTCTTGGCCTTTCCCTTTGAACTCATGTTGGTGATGGGGGTGTTTTTGGGGATATGGAGGTGATTTTGGGGATATTTGATGATTTTGAGGATTTTAGAGAGTGTTTAGGGTTTGGTAGGATGAGGAAATGAGGGAGAAGGGGGGGTGTTTATATAGAAGAAGGAGGGAATCCGAACGGATAGGGTTGGACCTGACCCGCTTTTCTCGCGTAAACAGTACAATCCGAGCGGATTGCAGACGGGACGGACGGATTCTCGATGGGCAAGACGGGCGTCTTTTGTAGAATCCGCACGGATTCTAGAACAGAGAATTTTGTTGGTTTAGAAGCAGGGACAAGACGGGCGGATTTTGCAAGGGACGGACGGATTGATCAGGACGGGCGGATTCTTGATAATCCGCACGGATTATAGCGCAGATTAAAATCTTGCTTCTGGACGTCATTTGGGACGGGCGTCCCGTGAAGAAAACGGACGGATTGTAAGGGACGGGCGGATTTCTTCGAATCCGCTCGGATTCTACCTCAGTTTCAGCTTTTCCTTTTCCGTGGGCCCTGGACGGGCGGATTTGCTTGGATCCGAGCGTCTCTGCTTCTTTCTCTTTCTTCTTTCTTCTTTCGTGAAATGATAAACCCCTTTTTCACTGATTTTCTCCTTTTTCCTTATCTTTTTTCTGAAATTTGCTCATAAATCATGTAAGATGACTCTCTCTCTCTTCTCTCTCATGCAAGAAATTCAATGCAAAAATAAAATGTACAATATTATACAAAATAAAAAGGTTCAAGAAATATCTTACAAATGGTGGTTTGAGGTAGGACTACACCAAACTAGTTCAATTTGTAGAAGTTCTTATCCATCGAGCTTAAGGCTCTCAACAAAAGGTCAAAAGCTTGTGAACAAGCTCCAAACAAGCATAAGTATGGGTTGCTCCACTTGAAGATGAAATTTGGCCAAGGAAGTTTGTCATACATCCTTTCTTTCACCTTGTCCTTGGCACTAGAGCTTTCCCGATGCTTCAAGTAAATACATCCATGACTCTTGTTAAGATTAAGCATGAAGTGTGGTTCATTTCCATCCGGGGACTTCCACTTACCAACTTCTTCTTCAATTTTGGTGAGGATGATAGCATTTTGATTCTTCAATCCTTCCAAGGTGGAAGGAGGGTTTTCATGACCTTGATGATCGGATACCATAGGAGTTGAGATTATGGGTGCCAAAGCTTCACATGTAGCCTCACGAGCAATTTTCTCTTTGAGCTTTTTCACCAAATAACTCTTGTAAGACACTTTGGCTTTTTGAAGAAGATCTAACATATCCTCTTCAATGATCATTGGCTCCATGGTAGGTGCCAAGTGGTCTTCATGAAGGATAGAGGAAGGACGTTCTTCTTCATGATAAGGTATCTCAAATGTCTCAAGGATAGGTTCCTCAAGCAAGGTGATATTGTGAATCGCTCCTTTAAGTTCATCATCATTGTTGCTATCTTCACGTAAATCATGAATGGGGGCTTCATCTAGCTCCTTTTCCAACACCACAACGTTCACATCAAAGGACACACCTTCATACTCACAAAGGTTAAGAACATTTGGTTTGCTCAACCTCATGTCTTCTTCATCAAACACAACACTCTCATAGTCACAAGAGCTCAAGGAACTTGGCTCCTCCCACTTTTCATCTTCCATGTCAAATGTCACTACTTCAAACTCGCATTTATGCTCAATATCCAAAGAACGGTGGTGAGGGGTTGCTTGGAATTCTTTTAATTGGGCAATTTGAATCCCCAATTCCTTTCTTTGGATAGCGATGTTTTTAATAACATCTTCTTCTTTTCGGCTCTCTTCTAGTATTTGTTTGAAGAAGTTTTGTTGGTCTCCCATCATTTGGAGGATCATGTTTTGAATGGGTTCATCTCTTTTTTGTGGGTGGGTGTGAAAATGGTTGTATTGTGGCAATTGAAGTTCATTGTGAAATGGGTATTGAGTGGGTGGTTGTTGTTGATATTGGGTGTGGTAATTTTGGAGGGAAAAATTGGGGTAGTGGTTAGGATTTTCATTGTACAAATAGTGAGGTAGGTTTGTGTTGACTTGCTCCTCGAACTCCCCATACCCATAGTCATACTCAAAAGATCCACCACATACTCCATAACACATGTCTTGAGTCATCATAGCTAAGACAAGGAGATAACTACAAATAATGGAAACTACACAAAAACGGTAAGAACAATCCTTGAGGAACAAGTTCCTCAAGGTAAAAGCACAAATAAAATAGACAAACAAGTAAGAACTTAATCACATAGCACCATCCCCGGCAACGGCGCCATTTTGATATGGAGTTGTCGTCGGGTCACATCCAATCAAACACATTTATAATACTCAACATACAACTAGTTAGCGGTAAGTCGAGGTCGATCCATGGGACGGTGTGCTTTGGGTTCTAAGTCTATCTATATCAATTTATGCTAGTGTCACAATTTGGTTGGGTTTGTAGTTGTGTCTAAACTAATGCATGCAATATAGTAAAACAAGCAATAAAAGGAAGGATGTAAACAAATGATTAAGAGTGCTAGGATATCATGGGGTCATGGGGGATTCATGGTGTTGATCATACAAACATGTTCACAAGGTTGCAAGCAATTAATGTTGTGGAGAAACCGAGTTGGTTTATGTCTTACGGTTCTTAGGAAGGGTTGGGTCCCGGAGCCGAATCGATTAGATTGTACAACACCTACAAGTCAACTTACTTTCCTCCTAATCAACTTCTATGCATGGTCTAACAAGACTCGAGTTGGTTTATATCTTACAAGTCAAGTTGAGTAGATAAGAGATGGTTGTAAATGCAAGGATTCATAGGCTTAGCATTTCATCAAACATAACATGTGCATAAAGTTGACATCACAACAAGCAAGCAATTTGATTATGAAAACACATTAGATTAAGCATGAATCAATCCCATGTTGGTTTCCCCTAATTACCCATTAATCCTAGCTAAAGAAACTACTCACTCATTATCATGTTGAACATGCTAGCAAGGTTGTCAATCATACCAACAAGGTAAAACATGATGAACAAGTAAGAAAGATTAACAATAATTAAAACAAGGATTAAGAGAATCATACCTATGGAGATTCCAATAATAATAATGCAAAGAATAAAAGAAGAAACTTGATTGGTTGATGGAAGGTTGTCAATCTCCAAATAATAACCCAATAATCTTCAATTACCCAATTATGAACTTGAATAATAAACTTGAATAATAATTAAGGAGAGATTAATGTGTAATTTGTGGAAAGATTAAAGAGTAATCTATTCTAATCTACTCCTAATCTAATCTAAGAAGGATTTTCTACTCTAAAAACAACCTTATTTGATTAATTACAAAGATGGGGTATTTATAGTGGAAATTAGGTGGGATGCATTAGGTTAACTAAGGGCTAAACTAGTAATTACACTTTTTAAGTTGAGCAAGGAGACTCCGGTATTTCTTGAAGGAAGGGAGTCTTTCACGGAGCTTGAAGAACACGAAATCGCTGGAAAGGAATCCGGGCGGATTCTTGTGGGGACGGACGGATTGTGGCAGGGGAATCCTAGCGGATTCAAGAAAATCCGGGCGGATTCTAGTGGGGCAATCCGAGCGGATTTAAAGCAGGACGCTCGGATTGTAGAGAGGAGATGGGCGGATTCTGGGACAATCCGCTCGGATTGTTCTTCAGCAGTGGTTCTTCTTCTTTTCTTCCCTTTTTGCTCATTTCCATTTTATTCTTGCGAGGTTGGTCTTTAGCCTTTGCTTCCTCTTCATACTAGTCCATCTAGTGTCATCAATAAGCTTCCAAATATGCACGAAAGACGGGAATTTTCGCCTTATTATCTCCTTTTCTACAAAACATATGAAATGCGATAGACAAGCAAATAGGAAGGTTTTGACGGATAAAATGGTCATAGAATGTTATAATAGTATGCAAAATAGGCTCAATTAGGGGACTAAATGTGCGCATATAATGTTCACATCATGCTTCTATGTTAAGATTTACCGGAATCTTACATAGTCAAGTACCAAACATGTTCATCCAAATCCTAGGATAGAACAAATGATGATTTCCTCGTGTGATAGTGACAAGACACCTCGAAGACGTGCGACGTGGCTCGCGCATCTTTGAGTAGCCCAGGTTGCCACATCGCTCAAAACTCACACAACCACTCATTCTCCTATAAATACCCCTCAAATGCCACCATTTAAGAGTTACGCGAGTATCCGCCCCATCCTTTCTCCCTTAAAATTCTAGACTCGACTTCCTAAGTCACAATTTGACACGTGTTTACGACCTACCGATCGTAAACACAAGCCTTACACATTGTTTGGTACCGTCACCGTGCATTAAATCACTTGACTGACCATCTCGACCACTACACCATCACTAAACTTAACAAAAACACTCTTTTCACTTACCAAAACGGTTTTAAACGGAGTTTTCCGACCAAACGAGTTGATACACTTACGTCGATTTCTCGCCATAAGCCTAGCATGTAAGTATGAGGGTGTAAAAATCTCCTTTTATCATGTTTTCATTTGTTTCATGACTATAACATGATAAATCATGCATAACATGGTCCAAAACATGGAAAAAATGAGCCAAAACTGGATTTTTGGTTGAGGCAGAGGCTACTTACGTAGCACACAGGCTCACGCCTAAAGCAGCCTGCCTCACCCTCAAAACCAAACCGTGTTTGGTCTCTTCATTTCCTTTATTCTCATTTCATATTTGTAATCAGTTTTTACCCTTTCAAGTATTTTCAAACCATTTTTACAAGTTTTTAACCATAAAACATTTTTCACCCTTGGTTCCTAATACCATGACGGTTTAATCCGTGTTTTGGTGATAATATTTGGTTAATTACATTATAAAAGGTATTTAAAATCTTTTATTTCACTTATTTACATTTTGGAGGGTATTTTAAAGCCTTTCATCATTCCTTTACATTTTCAAAACAAATGTATTAGTCACCAATACAAAGTCATCCTTGGTTCCACATACCATGTCGGATTTTAACCCGAGTACGATGATGAATATTGACTAATTATATTCAAATGAACTTAAAACAATTAGTTCATAATTATTTTTCAAAACTATTAATGTCAAGCTTACAAAATCGAACCCGACATCGACTATTGTCAAAATAATGACGATTATTCAAGTCTCGTTCTTCAAATCAACATATAAGCGGCCTAAACGGCCTTTTCAAACCAAAACGGGTTCAAATACCCATTTTTCAACACGATTTACAAACTTTTTCAATGGTCAGAACACGCCTTCCATTGTTGACTGACTCGTGCCTAAACAGGCCACTCCTCTTTCTATTTTCAAACCAGAAGAGACCCTTTTGCATCGCCAATAGGCTCGCGCCTCTTCTGGGTGCCTGATGCAGGGTCTGTTCCCCTTCCAGCACTTGTCTAGGACGATCCCGACTTCGGTTAACCCGAATACAGGACGAATCAGATGACGAGCTTGTTCATTCAAACACCATATTTGCAAAATGCCTTACTAAGACAAATGGATCACGTTATGCACCATAAACCTAATTCAGTAAATGGATGTTTAATTTCCGTCTTGCATGCAAATCAATGCTAAATCCAACTCGACATCTGATACTTGATACTTGTATTATATCAACGAACTTATAAAGCTCACACGTTAGGTTTAAACTAGTGGATGCGCACCCATGCATTTACCCGTTTTTTGAGCTTTTGCATTCAACCAACCAAGATCGATCAGTAGAGGCCGCTACCGCAGGCGGGATTGGGTGTCTAATTAAAGGGCTTCCTAATACGAACCTTCACCTCTTACTCAGAAACTTTGGATAGTGGACGACCTTATCCAGGGCGTACGAGAGTCATTCTAGAGATAGGATGCTAAAGAGGGACGATTCCTTATCTTTAGTACCTATGTCAAACCCTGCTTTGTACTTCGTTTGACCGAGGTATAAAGTTGATTCGAACGGGTTCCAAGCATTCCACAAATGCTTTGTGGCGACACCGAACATCTCTAATCGTTTCGAGACCCTTGCAGAGACGAAACCGACCGATCTAAAACGATCCGGTCGAAAGCATTCTTACGCCGCCGAGAGTGGCTTTCAAAAAGACCGTTGCCGTTGTCCATAGATCGGCTGGGCATACGCAGGTGGGCCATGTCCATAATAATCGAGTTATACCCGTGATAGATATTTTTACATATAACCAACATGAAATGGAAGTTAGTTATTGGATTATAGATTGGAACCGTAGGTTTAACCTGACACTTGAACTTTGGGAGGCTTGTAGATGGGGGTTTATATCAATGGAATTATAACTATATGAGTTTTGAATACGGATTTGCAATGAGTAAGAGAGAGTGTTGAACCCGGAACATAGTCACTTGAGGAATTTAGTAATGGACGTATGAAAGCACTTTATGAGGTTTGATAATTGAACTTTGGGACGAAGTTCTCTTTTAGGGGAAGTGGATGTAACAATTGAGAATTGAAAGCAGGAAAACGAGCGTCATATGCACATGAGTAGTGTATGAGTAAAGAGAGAATATACGATAAAGGAAAACGTGTGAGCTTGTGTGAGCCTAGTGAGAGAGGTGAGAATTATATTGGCATAATGAGAGTGATGATGACAGTAAGAACCTTAAGAGAGTACTTGAGAATCGGTGATGAGACTTGGGGAGACTTGATGAAAGGAGAGAGTAGGACGAACTTTGGAGACGAAGTTCATTTTAAGGGGGAAAGACTGTAATACCCCGTATTTTATAATTATATAAATAATATTATATTGTATTTTATACGAATTATGTATGAGACGGAATAATATAATAATGACAATAATAATAATATTGGTAATAATAATGTACGATAATAATTAACTCGAGATGGTAGTAATTGTGACGGTTGCTAGAAACATCCATCCACCTTATATACTCCACCCTACCTTATCCACCCTCACCTTATCCACTCAAAATCTCAACAATATCTCCACCCATCTTTTTAAAGAGATAAAGAAGAGAGAAACAGAGAAAGAAAAGGAAGAGAATAGAGATCGTCTTTTGTGCCTCTGCCTCGAGATCGTAAGGTAAAACCGTTTTAAACTTGCTTATATATTATTTAATTTATACCATTGACCTACATTGACCCCGACTCACCTCTGACCATCTTTGACCACCCCGTTGACCACCCAAATCGTGGTTTGACCGAGTAGATCTAGTTTATTAGTTGTTGTTGTGTGACCATCTTAAAACAAGTTTTTACCCTTCTTACCATGGCTGACTTGGGTTGGTTGTGTCGAGGGTTAAGAGGGGAGTTAAGTGGTTGTCGTGGGTGGTGGTTTGGGTGGCTGTAGGTGGCGGAAATAGGTGGTAAAAGGGAGGTGTACTGGTTGTTGTTGTGTCGTGTTTGTTGCTGCTGTTGTCGTGCCTTGTGGTGGTCGTGTGGTGGCGGGTTGGTCCCAGGTGGTGGCCGTGAACACCGTGGTCAAGTGGGGGCAGTGGGGGCACGACTTAGCTTTAACACCCCCATACACCATGGTGCCTTACCAAGACCACCCTAGTACATGAAGATGCTACCTTCTCGGTTACCCGAGCCATAGTAATCAAAGTAGACCATAAAGAAACATACTTTAAGTAAATAAGTTTAATGTGCGTACATCAAAACCAAATCTGAAATGTAAAATACAACTGTGTCAAACTGAAATCCAACTAAAGCAAAAGTGTTATAATAAAACAGTGGAAGACTACGACTCTAACACGTGATGACTCCATCCCCATCTAGATCCCGCACGTACTCCAAAGAAATACCTGCTAATCAACTGCTCACCATCCCTGAATGGATTACCACAGTTTTTAAAACATTTAAATGGGGTCAGTTACTGCATAAAAAAAAAAAATCAAGAACATTCAATTACACAATCACATTCCTCCAACTCCATCTCCTCACCAATCATTTGACTACACACTAAAGTGTGTAGCCCTGAAAGGATACCCATCGCAAGAGATATTCCTCGCCACCAGTGGGGACCGCAGCCGTACCACCTAAGCCCCCCTCAACACCATAGCGTGAATAACCCATGTTCATTAATGTGCACATTCCCATTGTGATGGGAACCACAAGGGGCGAATCAAGGGCGTGAAGCCACTCCCGCAAGTGACTCCACTCAGCCGAGGGCGCACCTCGCGAACTACAGACAAACAAAAACCAATCCACAATACCAATGTAAACAATGCCAATTCCATTTAACGATAACAACAAACATGCCAATCAACCAATCAAGCCATCTTATAATATTTACACAGTCAACTGAGTGGAGAAACCCTACCTGAGACGTAATCATCAACAATCAACCAAATGCAGCGGATCAAAAACCTTCCTCTACGAAATTATCTCCTATAATCAAATAATCACATAATCACAAACTATCAAATAATCAAACCCAAAAACCCCCAATCACCCAATTAGGGTTTAAGCAACGTTAACTATCTGACATAAAAGCAATATAGGAATCTTACCCACAATACCACGATCACAAAGGTACGATGAACTCAAAAATCCGACAAACCTAGCCCTTGATTTGATAGCAAAGTGTGATGAGAAGAATGTCGTTGTTTTTCTTTTTTGAAAAGTTTAGAGAATAAAGTAAAAAGTAAAATTAAACTATCGAAATCTTTTTATATAACTCTTCACACGTTACTATCAAACCCGACTGAAAACTGTAAAACCCGACATACTCGATGGAACTAACGTACTCGATCGAGTACCTACTACTCGATCGAGTTGATTTTACTCGATCGAGTAACTATGAAGCGGAACACTGCCCAGAACGCGATAAAGACTTACTCGACAGAGTAAGCCCTGCTCGATAGAGTACCCAATAGCTCAAATATCTGAGGTATCACAGTCTTCCCTCCTTAAAAATGAACTTCATCCCCGAAGTTCAAACCCATACTGAGTAGCAAACTCACTATACTCAACTATAACGTAACGACACAACTATACCTCAAAAGCAAAACTTGAACACAACTTACTACGACTGAAAATAAACACTAACTTTACCAAAACTGACCAAAAACCGTACCAAACCTTATGCGATCATCTCCTACCCCCTTTATAGAAACATGGTTACGTCCCCGTAACCATACATACTTGATCAAAAAGAGAAGGATAACGTTCCCTCATAGCCTCCTCCGGTTCCTAAGTTGCTTCCTCAACGTTGTGATTGGACCATAAAACCTTTAGCAACACTGTCTCCCCAGTTCTAGTCTTGCGAACCTTGCGATCTAGGATCTCTTTTGGCACATCAAGGTAAGACAAAGATTCATCCAACTCAATATTCTCAACCTCTAACACATGAGAAGGGTCACTCACATACTTCCATAGTTGAGACACATAAAACACATTATGTATACAATCCAAAGCTGGTGGTAAAGCTAACCGATAAGCAACCTCTCCGACACGATCCAAAATCTCATAAGGGCCAATGAACTTCTGGCTTAGCTTTCTTTTATTACCAAACCGCATCACCCCACGCATAGACGTCACTTTCAAAAGAACCTTATCCCCAACTTGGAACTCAATGTCCCGATGGCGCAAATCTCCATAACTCTTTTGTCGATCCTGAGCTGCTTTCATCTTTTGCCGAATCAACTTCACTTGTTCCACCATATCTTGTGCCATCTGTTGTCTTAAAACCACTTCCTCTGCGCTATCATCCTAGCAAATCAGAGTCTTGCATCTCCTCCCATACAATGCCTCAAACGGAGCCATCCTAATACTCGTATGGTAGCTGTTATTGTAAGAAAACTCAATCAGGTCCAATCTATCTTCCCAGCCACCACCAAATTCCATCACACAAGCCCTTAACATGTCTTCCAAAGTCTTGATTGTTCTCTCTACCTGCCCATCTGTCGCAGGATGAAATGCAGTACTCATTAATTTTCAAAGTAGTTCCGATCAATTCCTGCAACTCTTGCCAAAGCCGAGAAATGAACCTCACATCTCGATCTGACACAATATCCTTTGGCACCTCATGCAGCCTCATTATATTCTTCTTGTAGCCATTTACCAACTGCACCTTACTCCACGTATCTATCATGGGAATAAAATGAGCTGACTTGGTCAAACGATCAACGATCACCCAAGTCATGTTATTACCTTGCTTAGTCCCCGGTAGTCCCATAATGAAATCCATGGAGATAGATTCCCTTTTCCACTTAGGTACCTCTAGAGACAGAATTTTATCTTTCGGTCTTCGTTGTTCCCCTTTGAATCTCTGGCAAGTCAAACATCGAGCCACAAACTCAGCTGTTTCCTTCTTTATCCTAGGCCACCAGAACGTTTTGTTAAGATCCTTATAAAGCTTGTCACCACCTGGACGCACTGAATATGGAGTGCAATGAACCTCTGTCATAATTATCTTTTTCAGCTCCTCATCCTTAGGCACACACCATCTCCTACAAACTGAACACTCCAATCAGAATGAATAGAGAACCGAGACACTGCCCCCTTCTCTACTCCAGCCCTCCACACCTAAATCTTAGGATCAAGAACCTGTTTCCTGCAAATATCTTCATAAAGATCCGATTCAACTGTGAATATCCCCTAGCACCCCCTTTCTGGATCACATGTATCCGTATCTTGTTCACTTCATATTTAACCTCATAAGTGACATAGCTGTGCATAGAGAATGTATACTCTTCCTACTCAACGCATTAGTCACAACATTAGCCTTCCCTTCATGGTATATAATATACATGTCATAGTCTCCAATGAGCTCCATCCACCTCCTCTGTCTCATATTCAGCTCTTTCTGAGTAAAGATGTACTTTAACTCTTGTGATCAGAAAAAACCTTAAAGGTCGCCACATATAGATAGTGTCTCCAAATCTTGAGAGCAAAAACAACCGCACCCAACTCTAGATCATGTGTCAGATAGTTCTCCTCATAAGACTTCAACTGCCTAGAAGCATAGTCCCGTTCTGCATCAACACACAACCCAACCCGTTCTTCGAAGCATCTGTATACACCTCGAAGTTCTCAGTCCCTTCAGGTAAAGCCAAGACTGGAGTTGTGGTCAAACGCTCCTTTAATGTTTGGAACGCTGTCTCACAACTTTCATCCCAACAAAGCCCATTCTCTTTCCTCACTAAAGCAGTCATAGGTCTGGCAATCTTTGAAAAGTCCTTCACGAACCGTCCATAGTACCCTGCCAAACCCAAGAAAGTCCTAATCTCGGCCACATTCTTTGGTGCCTTCTAGTTAGACAGCACCTCAATCTTGCTAGGATCACCAGCTACACCCTCTTTAGAAATCACATGCCCTAGAAAAGCCACTTTCTCTAACCAGAACTCACACTTAGACAACTTTGCATACAATTGGTTGTCACGTAAAGTCTGCAACACCAATCGTAAGTGCTCCTAGTACTCCTCATTAGTCCTGAAATAGATTAACATGTCATTTATAAACACCACCACAAACTGATCCAAGTACTGGCTGAAAACACGATTCATCAGATCCATAAACACCGCTGGTGCATTATTCAACCCAAACGGCATCGCCACATACTCATTGTGACCATACGGCGATCGAAAAGCTGTCTTTGGTATGTCTTCATACCGAATCCTCACCTGATGGTACCTCGAGCTTAGATCAATCTTCAAAAAGACGCAGCTCCACTCAACTGGTCAAAAAGATAATCTATCCTTGGTAAAGGATACATGTTCTTCAATGTAAGATGGTTCAACTCACTGTAGTCGATACACAGCCTCAAACTCCCATTATCATTCTTCTTCACAAATAAGACTGGTGCACCCCATGGCGATACACTAGGTCTAATGTACCCCTTGTCCACCAACTCATTCAGCTGTTTCTTTAGTTCCTCCCATTCCTTAGGACCCATACGGTACGAGGCCTTAGAAATTGGTCCCGTCCCTGGTTTCAACTCCACACTAAAGTCAATCTCTTTCTTCGCCGGTAAACCCGGTATCTCATATGGAAAAACATATGGAAACTCTCCCACCACTGGTATCTCAGTTGTTTTCGATTAAACCATGCGAGTATCTTTCACATGGCACAGAATCAAAGGACACTCCTTCCTCAAGTAAGACTTTATTGTCACCGTTGCAATCACTTTGACTTTAGGTTTGATAACAAACCCACGATAAGACACACTAGACCCCTTAGAACCTCTCAAAGAAACTTTCTTTTGGTGGCAGTCTATTCTAGCCTTATACTTACCCAACCAGTCCATCCCGACTATCATCTTAAAACCATCCATAGGAAATCCAACAAGTCAACTGGAAGATCAACTTGCCCAATAACCATGGACACCCCTTTATAAAGTTTTCCACAAGACACTGACTCCCCAGACGGTATAAAAACTTCTTCTTTTACAGACTCAAACTCTCCCAAACCCATCGACTTAGCATAACTTGGTGATACAAAAGGGTGTGACGCCCCTGAATCAAACAGAAGAAAAGTAGGAACGTTGTTAACAAGTAAAGTACCGGTGATCACGTGAGCATCATCCTTGGCAGCTTGCTTATCCATCATAAATAGTTTGCCACTACTCTATTGACCTCTCCCTTGCACTGTACTAGCTGATGTAGAAGGCTTGGCAGCTGACACCTGATTAGTGTTAGCCGCCAGTTTCTGATTAGTGTTACCCGCTATTGCGGTTGTACCCACCATTGTTGTTACACTGCCCTCCTTGGTTGTTTTACGGCCCAGCTGGCCGGTTGCTGGCATAACTCTACGTCAGTCCCTGAGAAAAGTTCTCCTGAGACTGTCTCTGAAAGCCCCTCCCAACTGCACTAGTACCCTCATGTCTATTGTCGCTAACACCGCCACTGTTAAAATATGTGAGATTCCAGCTGCTGCCACTACCACGAGCACGCCCATAAGAAGATCCTCCACTGAAGCCTGACCCAGAATAATATGCCTTTGCCTGATTATGGTTACCACGTTTGTAATCAGATAGAACACCTCAATCACTCTCAGCCTTCCTCTTTTCCGAGCTTTTCTCCCTAGTTTCCTTGGCCATTTCGACTAGCCTCGCAGCCCGTCCAGCTCTCTCATAGACCTCCTTAACATTAGTAAGAGTCCCCGCCAGTAGCTTCTCCATGATCTGGTAAGTTAACCCTTTCTCAAAATGAAGTGCTAAGTTCTCCTGACTTAGCCCCATATCCTCAGCATACCTGGACTTCTCGTTGAACTTGTGGTAGTACTCTGTCACTGTCATGTTCTTGGTCATCGTGAAAGAATCGAACTCATCACGTAGCTTAATGCGAACATGCTTCAGAATGAACTCCTGCCTCATAGCTCTTTTGAACTCGCACCACGGAATAGCAGTCTTACCCTGCTTCCGATACATGTCTAAGGCACTGTCTTTCACCTTATCCCACCACTCTTCGGCTGAATCCCTTAAGTAGAATGCAGCTTATTCCACCTTAAACTCCTATGGACAATACACAACCCCAAGGATATTCTCCATCTCACGATGCCAGTTGTCAAGCAGAATCGGCGCACCTGTACCCACATAGTTAATGGGGTTGAAGTGAGATATCGTAATGCTCATCTTTGAAAAGTCTACCCAAGCCTCCTTATCTTTCCTCATCTTCTTGAGGGTCTCAGTTAGCGCATCTTGATGCTCAAGCATTTTGGCAATATCCTCAAGGCTCATCTCTTGAGCCTTAGCATACATGGGTAATATCTTTGGCGGCATATATTTGAGCTATAAAAGGGAGATAAACGTAAGCACATAGCCTACGGCTCAAAACGAATATGACCCGCACCAGAACTTACTCGATCGAGTAACCACACATACTCGATTGAGTAGGAGTCACTCGATGGAGTAACCTAAACACTCGATCGAGTACCCCAACTCCAGAAGCTGTCCAAAACTGACATAAAACATACTCGATCGAGTCACTTACGTACTCGGTCGAGGACACGACACTCGATCGAGTACTCCCCTTACTCGATCGAGTAACACGACTCCAGTAGCTACTGTTGGAGTTAGTGTCCTCCACAATAGTGCGTTTACATATTAAATCTCATTAAAGGAATATCATCAGAATATTTATTTTATTTGATCCTCGTCAGTTGATTAACGTAAATCGATAACGGTTGGCTGACTAGAGTTTAACGTTATTGTCGTGAGACGGCGGTAATCAACTGACCCCTTTCGGTCACACCTAAAGGAACGAACCCCAATTGACAACTAAATAATTGTATGAGATACAATTTATTTAGTCCCTTGATTTATTGACTAATAGGTTAGTCGATTACTTTTAGAGAGATTTCGAGTTGCGAACTCGAGGCGTGGCTGTTATTATTTAATTATGCGATAATTGAATAAAAATTTATTGAGACGAGTTTTAGCAAATTAATTGTTAATTCACTAAAATTGTACTAATTGATTAATGTGATTAATATTATTACGTAAATAATATGTGTAGCGGTATACGTATATTTACGGAGTGTTTTGGACAAAATTAATCGGGAAGCATTTAAACATAAAACGATGTTTAAAGTAAAGTTACACGTATTTGTGCGATAAATATAAGAACCGATTTCGACCCGTAAATAGGTCATGGAAATTGTGTAAATGGGATTGTGTGTTGCTTTAAACACAATCATTCCACTTACACGTTTTTCTTCCCAAAAATGCTTTTGTTCTTTTCTAAATTATGCACGACTGGGCATATTAAAATAAGAAAATAAAACACTCCACTCATCCTCTTACCCCAACCAGTTCTCCCCTTTCCTTATACTCTCTATCATTTTGTTCATTTGACACTTCACTTGAATATTTTGCATGTGATAGAGAGTGTAAGAAAATTCTTCTCTCTAAAATAATAAAAACCATTTTACTAAGAAGTTAGTAATCTAAAATAATTAATAAAAGTGTTAGTAATATTTACATATTATCAAGGGAATAAATTTAACAAGTTTCTAGTTAATACTTGTTAGATTATTAGGTTTAGTTCTTGGGTGCAAAATGTTAGGAGATCTTCTATTTGAAGATTTGGTAAGGAGGATCATCCTTTATTTTAAGCTCAAGAACAATCAAGATAGGAGATCTTGATTATGCCACTATTAGCATCAAAATCAATGTAAGGAAATTGTTTTTCCTTAATCTTTATTATTATGCTTTTATATTAGCATGCATGTTACATAGATCACTAAAATAACATATTATGAGATAATTTATTTTTAATTAGAGAGTCTAATTTAGATCTATGATGTTTCAAGTAGTATCATGAGCTAGGCTTGTAATTTGTATGTTGATTTTAAGCATATTAAACAAATTATGAGATAATTTGAAAAACTCAAAAACTGTGTTAGAAGAGGTTTTAGCATGGAAATTTTTGGACATGCATACCTAATCATCTCAAAAGATTTGTGGTAAAATTTGGTGATTTGTGAAGTTATTTTGCCATTTTTAATGTTTTTTTGTAGAAAACCGAGTCAAAAATGCCGTATTTTGGTTAAGAGTTAACTAAAAATAATTAAATGTTGATTCGTGTCATGAAATTTTATATTGTTTCTTGCATATTTTCTATAGATTGTATGTAAAATTTCAAAGGTTGGTTTGAAGTTTTGCATGTTTATTGATTTTATGAGATAAAAGTCGATAAAAGTGAATTAAATTAATCATATATTTGAAACATTTGTTCCTGCCCTTGATAAATTTATGTACATTTAAAAATATGATTTAAAAGTTAAAAGTGATATTTAAAATGTGATTTCACCTTGTTTTGATGTTTATTGGTTTTTGTGGTTAAAAACCGATAAATATCGATCTTTTTCATCATAAAATTTATCCCAAATTTTTGGGCAATTTTTATCACATTTTGGTGTTCTTTTCCAGAATACTCAAAATTTTTTGTTTCAATTTTTGGTAATATTTTCAATTATTTTGGATTTATTACTTAAGAGTTATGATTTTACCGATTAAATTAGCAAAATATCACCAAATCAAACTAATTATTCATCATCAAATTAGTGTAGACTAATTTTTGAGGTTCAAAATAGTTTGGACAATTATTTTGGACTTAAATGATATTTAAGAGTTGATTATTGATTTTTAACAAGTTAAAAATCGATTAAATCCACAAAACCGAGATGGATACCAACGATTGTTAGATAGGGCAATTTTGGCATCATTTTACAGCATTTTAAGCATATATATTTAAGTTGAATGAATGATTATGATTTATTTAAAGTATTTATTATATTGTACCTAGCATGGCCTAGTTATTTTTAATCGTTATTACCCGAAATGAATGGGAATAGCGATTTGTTTGTAATTTAAATACGATCTCGTATCGTCGGTTTGTAATTAATTAATAGTTTTATTTATTTTATTAATTAATGTATAAGGAATAGCTATGTAATTTGATTGTAATAGTTATTTTTACCGGCGTTTCCAAAAGACGGATTTACATCGAGACGGAGTCTGTTTTTGGAAAGGTGTTCCAAATCCCACTAGAAGAAGCCCCTTTGGAAGATGTTCCTATGAAGAGGCAAGGAACCAAGGAGTTGGTTTCCGATATGTAATAGTCTAGTTTTTATTAACTAGGAGGCCATACTAGGATTTTTCATATGCTTGCTTGCTTTTATTTTCGCGCCTGCCAAAATCGCCATTCACATGCATTTTATTTTCGCGGTTGTCAATTCACGTCATTTACATTCACCGACCTAGTTCACTTATAGGGAATTTATGACTAAATTGACAAGATCTCTCACATAACTAAAATTGAGATTAGCCTTACCAATTACTAACACCTATGAATCCCTTGTTCATTAGAGTCACGCTCGCCCAAGCGGGGTGTTTTCTTTTTACCTCGGGTAAGTAGGGTGGTAACGGTTATCACGCGTCAATGTTGGTTGGACTCAACGGGGTATAAGACGGTCTTGTATTCCGGGGCTAGTAGATGGATTTAAGGAAATTCATCAACCAAGAGTTCTAGAGGTAGAATTAGTCACCGTTGACTTACCGAATTTACACGATTATGGGATGTTTCGCCCAAGCGATGCTCATTTTTGTTTAAAATTTAGGTCTTGGAATCATTTATATAATTTAGTGGGAGTTCGTTATATAAATGTTAAAACTTGTTAAACATGTTTTCACAAGCATTTTTAAAACAATGAATGTTAATTTTTCCTTATTTTGTTGTAACATTTTAATTCGCAATGGCAACTTCATCAACTTCATCGACTACTCTACTAGGCAAAGATTCATGGCTAAGGTCCGTAATGGACAACTGTATCCAAAAAGATGACGGTAGTAACTTTCTTGAATGGGAATCGAGCATCAAAAGTGTCGCGTTGTCGACAACGTGCTCACTTACTTGACCGATGCCCCTCCTATCGAGCCCGGTCCAAGGGCCGCATCGGCGGTGCGAACCGCCTATGATGACCATGTGAGGATGTCGAATGATATCAAAAATGTGTTGATATGGTCGATGTCCCCAAAGCTCAAGCTTTCATACATTTCTTTAAATGCGTACGAGATATTCACTCGTATGACTACTATGTTTTCACAAACACCTAAAGTCCGCCAATACGATGCGGCGGCACGCTTCTTTGAAGCAAATCTTGAGAGGGGCCAAAAGGTTGGTCCCCATATACTCAAAATGGTCGAATATGTTGACATCCTAGAGCGTCTAGGGTGTAACATTCCTAAAATTCTTGTGGTGGATCGCATCCTCCACTCACTTCGTTCCAAGTTTGCCAATTTTAGGGTAAACTATTACATGAATGGCATGGATAAGAGTTATCATGAAATTCATGCACTCCTCACCTAAGCGGAGAGGGATATAGAAGTTAGTGGGAGTGAAAAAGGGGATGTTCTAACCATGAAGTTAAAGAACATGTCCCTTGGAGTTAAGAAGGGAAAGGGGAAGGAAAAGTCCCGATTGAAGAAATCGTCAAAGAAACAAGACAAGGGAAAGGGGAAAGCCGTTGAGAATGGCAATCCCAAGGCAAAAAGTGTCAAACTCTACGAGGCCGAATGTTTCCATTATAATGAGAAGGGGCATTATAAGAGAAGTTGCCCCAAATACTTGGAGGATCTCAACGAAAGGCGTGAGATGCCTATTGGTATGATTTCCTCTCTCTATGTGATAGACGTTAATTATGCTTGCACTTCCACATGGTTACTTGATACCGGATGTGGCTCTCACCTTTGAAATCATTTGCAGGGTTTAAGGGACGTGCGAGCACTAGCAAAAGGTGATGTGGATCTCCGTATGGGCAATGGAGCTAGAGTAGCGGCCGTTTCCGTGGGGACCTATGTGTTCACTTTAGCTAGTGGTTTAGAGTTGTTTTCAAATAAGTGTTATTTTGTACCAACTTTAACTAAGAACATCATCTCCATTTCCGCGTTAGACGCGGAAGGCTTTTGTTTTATGATTAAGGACAATAGTTATACTTTTTCATTGAATGATGTGGTTTATGGCAAGGCCATTTCAATTGGAGGCATTTATGTTTTAAATGATGTTAATGACGTTTATCATGTGGAAACTAAAAAGCTCAAAACGGGTGATCCAAATGAATCCTACCTTTGGCATTGTCGTTTAGGTCACATAAACGAAAGACGCATTAAGAGACTTGCTTCATCAAAAGTGCTCAAACCCTTTGATTTCGAATCTTATGGTATATGCGAGTCTTGCCTTTTAGGCAAGATGACTCGTGCACCTTTTACGGTAAAAGGGACACGTGCTAGTAGGGTTTTGGCTCTCAAACATACGGATGTGTGTGGACCATTAACCATCACCGCTAGAGAAGGTTTTCACTAGTTCATTACTTTTACTGATGACTTGAGTAGATATGGGTATGTCTACTTGATGAAGAACAAGAGTGAAGCTTTTGACAAGTTCAAGGAGTTTCAGAATGAAGTAGAGAACTGATACCATCGTTTCAGTACCAAAAATAAATACCTACGTACTACTAACAGAAGTCAGCGGTAAGTATGGTCGATCTCCACAGGGAGGCGGTCACTATCTACTTGTCAATTCGGTCTGTCTATGGTCACAAGATGGGGTTTTAAATGTTTGAAATAAACTAATCAAGATTAAAGGAAGAGAATTACGGGTAAGAAGGATTAGCAAGAGACAGAGGAAAACTAGGATTGTCGGGTCATCAAAGAATGTTAGTTAATTGCAGCTAAGGTCACAGATCAGTCACATGTGTTAATCTAAGGGGCAACGAATATCTCCTTCCGGTCTCAATTCGCCCTAAAATACTATTAGCTTAGCTTCCGCCCTCACTAAAGCATCCTATTGTTCACTGCAGGTCTCACCCCTTCCAACCTTCCGGTCTAGGTTAAGGCATACCAAGGTTAATTAAACTAAGTGCATCGATTCAAATAGCTAGATACAGTTTAAGGCAGTGATTAACAACATAGACTTAACAACAACGAATGATCTATAAATCTAATTAGCAATTAACATCGGTTCATTGACTCCCCTAAATCCTAGCAGGGGAATTAGCTAGACATAGTAAATAAGAAAGAAGATAGAACAAGGGATAAAAGAATAATAAACATTAAATAAAGAGAGTAAAAGGGAAAGGAAAATTACAGAGTAAGATCCGGAAATAAAGAGAAACAGAGAACAATTTTTAGTGATAAAGATGTATTTTGTGTAAAAGGGGTCTCCTGATATGTTCCTCGTCTTCCTGTATATAGGAAAGACGATTTTATTTGACCTAAAAACAAATTAAAGCTAAAGAGCCCGAGCCCATTAGAGAGTTACTCGATCGAGCCATTTTAAACTGCTCGATCGAGCAAATCCTCAGCAAAACCTCTCGATCGAGTAGAAATTCTACTCGATCGAGGAACCATTAAAAAACTCATCTCGATCGAACACATAAAGTACTCGATCGAGTCTTCTCATCCTCCAAAAGTGCTCGATCGACCATAAAAGCTTTCGATCGAATGACTTGGACTCAACCAGCTACTTATTTCGTTGATTTCGGCATTAACTTGTTTATTTAGCTCCCGAAATGACTTCACGCATCCCATAACAGCGGTGTTTACGCTCCAATTCTACTCATCCTCCAAATGCATGCAAAGTGGAAGATAAAAGGCTTGATTCTATCACTTTTGGGTCTATTTCTACAAATAAAGCAAAACAAACCAAAGTAGAATATTTGGGGCATTTCGTAGCATAAAACTACGAGAATAGCATTGAAATACGTGCATAAAGAGGCTTAAAAAGACTATATAAAATGCACATATCAAATCTCCCCAAATCAAACCTTTACTCGTCCTCGAGTAAAATAAATGCAACTAATGGAACGGAAAAGAAAGCTCAGAGCTTGCTACAAATGCCCACTTAAACCGATTAAATGCAAGCGAACTAACACTTATAGCAAAACAGTCAAATGGAAACAAGTTATTGGATGTTTATAATAAAGCTGAACTGTCGACCTTGCAAGACCTTTAAAATTGGACTCTCACGGGTCACTCTTCTCTTATAAATCAAAGGGTAAGTATATGAGTGTAAGAGAGAAAGAAAATAGTCGCTCACCTAAACTATGACCCACATAAACATGCATGCAATTTATATGATAGATAATTCTAGCTACCGCACATACATTCCAACCAATCAATGTCTGTCACAGCCGAGGGCTTACAAAAATATGGTAAAGTGAGGTAATGGGTAAGAAAAGGAAAAACAGTTTTGGCAATGTGCAGGTATAAGCGGTCAAGCTAGTACCTAAACAGAACCAAATAACAACATCCGATTCTTACGCAATTATAGAATTAAGCACGTATGCCCCTCATTTGGCACCAAAACTCACCAAACCGAACTGAACATACTCCTCAATAGATATAAATAAAGTATAGGATCAGAAACCTATCTTATAACCAAACGTCTTTTTTTTCTTTTTATTTTTTCTCGGTTTTTTTTTATTTCATTTTTCTGTTTTTTTTCGGTTCTTTTTTCAAATTTTTCAACTTCTTTTTTTCATAAGCATCAACCTCCTTTTTTCCTTTCTACCAAGTCCAATTCAATATAATACAAACCAAATTCGGACCGATAAAATATATACCGCAAAAACATACACTAAACTAGCTTGACAAGGCAGGCTGAATTTGGATGTAGTTAAGGGTCAACAGGCAAATTTGGCTAAATGTGGAGTTAAATGGGTAAAAATGAAAGAAAAGGGAAATGTAAGCACGTCCCTGCATGTGACACTAACCACTAACCCGAATGTATGTAGGCAAAAAGCAATTGAATTTCATAAAAGTGCAAATTGATGAACATGTTATGCAAGGAGTAACTACTCACAATCCTACATGAAACTGGTCATAAATGACACCAGTTCATAAGGCTCTAAAACTTAGAAATTATAAGTAGGTTGCCAAAATTTCAGGTCAAGTCTATTCGTTCAGCTAAATTTTAACATTGACTCATAGATATGCAATAAGACAAAGCAAATAATATATCAGTTTATGCAAGGCTTAAGCAAAAAGACGAATTATAGTGCAATTTTATCATTGAAATCTACCGTTCCGACTCAACCTATATGCTAAAATAAACGTGAAATTTTTTGAATTTTATGAATTTTTTGATTTTTTTGATTTTTTGATTTTATAAAAATAAACAATGCAATACGAAAATTAAACGTGATAACAGAAATGCAATCAAACAACATGCAGACACAGATATGGATGCACAACCTCCCCAAACCAAACCGTACATTGCCCTCATTGTACTCAAAAATAGGGAAAGGAAATGCAAACTAAAAAGGAGAGAGTGGAGATGCGGAAAACTCACAAGAATACGCGAATAGGGACCTCCCCAAACCAGCCAGCAACGTGGGAGATCGCCAAAAAGCCCAGGGCATCGCCATAGGAAGCGAATCCAACTCAAAAGCACTCGATCGAAATGAAACACTGATTGATCGAGTGAACTGGGCACCTAAGCAGTTCGATCGAGGAAGTAGGGCTCTCGATCGAAAGATCTTCTTTGGCAGGCACTCGATCGAGAAAAAGATGTATTCGATCGAGTGAAATCAGCAGCAAAAGGATTTGATCGAGTATATAAAGTACTCGATCGAGCCATCCACAAGAGATTCCTGCAAAGACGCAACAAAACATCCCGCGAAACAAACAAAACAAGCATAACTGATCCAGTCTATGGTATGACAACCAATTATTACAACGCAATTGAAATGTTTAATAAAACAACTAAAAATAAATATCCGGGTTGCCTCTCGGTTAGCGCTAGTTTCAGACAGGTCCCAGCTCGACCTTCTTTTCTTCAACCAATTGCTCCAGTTAGTCAAAATCAAAGCAGTTCAAAGCTCTTAGCATTAGATCATAAATCTGCGCATGTGCTACATAAGAGCATAAGTAGCACCATAATATGACAATAATATAGGAAATTAAAATGTAAAACCATTTAAGCCTAACTAATTTCCTATGACAGCTCCAAAATTTGTCCGCAAAATATAGGAGCTCAGGAGCAATTAAGAATAATCTAAGGCACCGTTTCAGTTTAACGAATTTCCGACGACAAAAATGGTGAAAATTTAGTAACTTATTCGTCCATACGAGAGGGGGTCGAGCATCGTAAGAAAAAATAGGAGTCATATGAGATAGCGTATTAGTAATACCAACAATAATTAAATTATCGTTAACTACCTCAATTTGGTTGCTCTCACTGTCAGAATCGTTGATAAAAGAATGTATTACCTCTTCCGTGCTAGGAGCAATTACTGACTCAGCTGTCTTCTCATTCCCCTCCTCTATGGGTTCCGTATCGTAAATCGCAGCCTCAAGCACATCCAGCTCGGCTTTGAAAAGGGGAGATTCACCGTAACCATTGTCTTCAGCAAAATCGTCATCCAAAATGGACCCAAGTGACATATCATTGCTCTCCATGGCCATATCACTTGATCGAGAATGATCTTTGCTCGATCGAGGAGTTTCTTCATCCAATTTACTCGATCGAACATGGCAGGGTGTTCGATCGAGGTCTTCCTCATAACAGCTATTCGATCGAGTGGTTTGTTCTACTCGATCGAATTCTTCCTCATAGAATTCACTCGATCGAACATGATGGACTGTTCGATCGAGTGTTTTATGCTGAACCGTGGTTAAGTGCTTGAGAAATGCTTCGTGCTCTTCGATTTCCGAGTCGTACAAATCATCATCATCAAGCAACTCAGGTTATAGGAAGGACCGCTCTTGGTACAAATAACATGTACCTCCTCTGGATGCCTACAATCCATCTCGGTAGCTAATAGAGCTATTTGAGACTCGAGTAGCTTGACATGAGCTTCCCTAGCTTCATCAATTTATTGCGCTCGAACTGCAAGTGCCTTCACTAAGGACTTCAATTCAGCAACCTCTTCATTCTCTTCAACGGGGGAAGGGTTTGTTGTTGCGGGAGCCAGATAAACGGAGGCTTTTGACAGCCTCGTTGTTGAAGCGGATGTGGCGACACATATGTAGTGGAATGACTAGCTTGTCTATGCTGCTTGAACGCATAGACTTCATCGCGCCAATTTTTGACACAGTCGTTTCCCGCTAGACAGATAACAACATTGTGCCCCGCAGCACCACATCTCTCACACAAAACCACCTGTTGCGCCATAGGATGGGACATAGGTGGAATATCAAAGGTACACAAGCCTTCCCTTTGATGATCTTTTACCTAGAACTGTCTAGGTAGGACCTATCAAAATAGCAGTAAAGAAAAAGATGAAAACGGCCTCAAGGGATAAATCCTTTGAGGCTAAAGACAGACAACAATAAACAAGCAAATAAAGTAGTTGCCTCCTCGGCAATGGCGCCAAAATTTGATACCGTCGTTTCAGTACCAAAAATAAATACCTACGTACGACTAACATAAGTCAGTGGTAAGTAGGGTCGATCTCCAGAGGGAGGCGGTCACTATCTACTTGTCAATTCGGTCTGTCTATGGTCACAAGATGGGGGTTTTAAATGTTTGAAATAAACTAATCAAGATTAAAGGAAGAGAATTACGGGTAAGAAGGATTAGCAAGAGAGAGGGGAAAACTAGGATTGTTGGGTCATCAATAAATGTTAGTTAATTGTAGCTAAGGTCACAGATCAGTCGCATGTGTCAATCTAAGGGGCAGCGAATATCTCCTTCCGGTCTGAATTCGCCCTAAAATACTATTAGCTTAGCTTCCGCCCTCACTAAAGCATCATATTGTTCACTGCAGGTGTCACCCCTTCCAACCTTCCGGTCTATGTTAAGGCTTACCACGGTTAATTAAGCTAAGTGCATCGATTCAAATAGCTAGATACAGTTTAAGGTAGTGATTAACAACATATACTTAACAACAACGAACGATCTATAAATCTAATTAGCAATTAACATCGGTTAATTGACTCCCCTAAATCCTATCAGGGAAATTAGTAGACATAGTAAATAAGAAAGGAGCAAGAACAAGGGATAAAAGAATAATAAACATTAAATAAAGAGAGTAAAAGGGAAAGGAAAATTACAGAGTAAGATCCGGAAATATAGAGAAACAGAGAACAATTTTTAGTGATAAAGATGTATTTTGTGTAAAATGGGTCTCCTAATATGTTCCCCGTCTTCCTATATATAGGAAAGACGATTTTATTTGACCTAAGAACAAAATAAAGCTAAAGAGGCCGAGCCCATTATAGAGTTACTCGATCGAGCCATTTTAAACTGCTCAATCGAGCAGATCCTCAGCAAAACCTCTCGATTGAGTAGAAATTCTACTCGATCGAGGAACCATTAAAAAACTCATCTCGATCGAACACATAAAGTACTCGATCGAGTCTTCTCATCCTCCAAAAGTGCTCGATCGACCATAAAAGCTTTCGATCGAATGACTTGGACTCAACCAGCTACTTGTTTCGTTGATATCAGCATTGACTTGTTTATTTAGCTCCCGAAATGACTTCACGCATCCCATAACAGCGGTGTTTCCGCTCCAAATATACTCATCCTCCAAATGCATGTAAAGTGGATGATAAAAGGCGTGATTCTACCACTTTCGGGTCTATTCCTGCAAATAAAGCAAAACAAACCAAATTAGAATATTCAGGGTATTTCGTAGCATAAAACTACGAGAATAGCATAGAAATACGTGTATAAAGAGGCTTAAAAAGACTATATAAAATGCACGTATCAAAAACCAATTGGATAAAAAGATTAAGACCCTACGATCTGATCGTGGTGGTGAATACCTAAATTCTGAATTTGATTCACACCTAAAAGATTGTGGTATAGTATCACAATGGACTCCTCCTGGCACACCATAATTAAATGGTGTGGCCGAAAGGAGAAACCGAACTTTACTAGATATGGTTCGGTCTATGATGAGTCTAACCAAGCTTCCTAGTTCATTTTGGGGTTTTGCCCTCTTGTCTGCAATATTTTCACTAAATCCAAGCCCGACTAAAGCGGCCGCTAAGACTCCATATGAGAAATGGACAGGGAAAGTCCCTCATTTGTCATTCATGCGCATTTGAGGTTGCGAAGTGTACGTCAATATCAAGTATGACAATAAGCTTGTACCAAGATCTGACAAATATTTATTTGTAGGATATCCAAGGGAAACACGTGGCTATTACTTCTACAATAAAAACGAGAACAAAGTGTTTGTGGCTCGTGATGCTGTCTTCCTAGAAAGAGAGTTTATTTCTAGAAGACAGAGTGAGAGAAAATTTGAACTTGACGAAGTTCGAGAGCCACAAACCGAGAATGAGGTAGAGGAGAACATGGAGGATAACGTTCCCTCCTTCTCTGAAACGGTAATTGTTCCTAGAAAGTCAAGTAGGATTTCAAATCCACCTGACCGCTACCTTGGTAACATCAAAGAGGATGGTGTTTTGTTACTTTTGGAAAGTGATGAACCCACTACCTAGAAATCGGCCATGTCTAGTCCCGACTCCTCGGATTGGCTAGAAGCCATGCGGTCCGAAATGGATTCCATGTACGAGAACCAAGTATGTGACTTGGTGGATTTACCTGAGGGAGTGCGACCCCTTCGGTGTAAATGCATATACAAAATTAAGCTCTGCGTGGATAAACATATAAATGTTTACAAAGCTAGATTGGTAGAAAAAGGTTTCACCCAAGTTCATGGTTTACACTATGACGAAACCTTCGCTCCAGTCGCTATGCTTCGGTCCATTAGGATAATCATAACGGTTGCCGCATTTCATGATTATGAGATTTGGCAAATGGATGTCAAAACTGCCTTCTTGAATGGGATTCTAGAAGAGGAAGTGTACATGACACAACCTGAACGTTTTGTGGATACATCTAACCTCAAGAAGGTGTGTAAGCTCAGGAAGTCCATTTATGGTCTTAAGCAAGCATCTAGGAGTTGGAATCATCGCTTTGATCATGTTATTAAACAATATGGTTTCACTAGAAGTGTTGAAGAACTATGTTTATACATGAAGTTTAGTAGGAGTAAGGTTGCATTCCTTGTCCTATATGTGGATGACATGTTGCTCATCAGGAATGATATTCCATCGCTCACTTCTGTTACGGAGTGGCTAGAGAAACACTTCCAGATGAAGGACTTGGGAGAGGCATAACGAATCTTGGGTATCCGGATCTATAGGGATAGGTCCAAAAGGATACTAGCATTGAGTCAAGAAGCTTATATTGACAAAGTTCTTGACCGGTTCAATATGAAAGTCTCCAAGAGAGGATTTCTACCTATGGGCCAAGGGATTACTTTGAGCAAGTCACAGTCTCCCTCTACCCCTAAGGAGATTGAACACATGAAGACCATCCCTTATGCTTCCGCTGTTGGGTCTATCATGTATGCTACGATTTGCACTCGTCTCGATGTTGCGTATTCCTTGAGCATGACAAGTCGTTATAGAGACAAGCCTGGTGAGAGTCACTGGATAGCCGTAAAGAACATCCTTAAGTACTTGAGAAGGACTAAGGATTCGTTCTTAGTGTTTGGAGGAGAAACTGAGTTGCGTGTAAGAGGTTACACGGACGCAAGTTTCCAAACCGATCGGGATGATATAAAATCCCAATCCGGCTATGTATTTATGCTAAACGGAGGAGCAGTTTGCTGGAAGAGCTTCAAGCAAAGCGTTACCGCGGATTCTACAACAGAGGCTGAGTACCTTGCAGCGTCTGAGGCTGCAAAGGAAGCTGTTTGGATTCGGCAATTCATGGAGGGACTAGGAGTAGTCCATTCCGCCAAAGATCCGATCACTCTATATTGTGATAACAGTGGGGCTATTTTTCAAGCCAAAGAGCCGAAATCTAGTAACAAATCTAGAGACATTGAAAGGAAATACCATGTAATTAGAGATTATGTGGAAAGGAAGGAAATTGACAGTTGTAAGGTTGGGACAGACGATGATGTAGCTGATCCTTTAACCAAGCCTTTATTAAAGGCTAAGCATGATGGTCATATCGTCGCAATGGAATTGAGATGAGTACCAGATTTTCTTTAGATTATGGATATGTAATAATTGGATAGTGTATCTCTTTTTATAAATATGATAATCGCATTCATTGTTTAGGCATTCTTTTATGAATTCTTTTATTTAGTGTGACTAAATTTTTAATACCTTGTTTATCTGAATAAGTTGTGGAGACAATGTTGAACACTATTCAAGTGAATGAGATGAACATTGTATTTTGTCCCTAGTCACTTAATGAGGCGACGTCTCAGAGTGACTAGATTGTAAGTCGATTGATGGTTGTTCAACACCATGAGGTCATACGTGATGACTAGTCGATTACATAGGCAGAGTGTGTGACACTTTGCCGGTCCGTGATCATTTAGAGAGTCCCTAAGTTCTATTATAGACGCCTGGTCGTGGCAGGGATCTCTAAGATGTTCCTATGAGTCGATTCTTTTGACTGGAGACTATTATCCAAGTCAGTGCAGTGTCTGAGTGACTTTGGTTTTTGTCCTAGGTCCTACCGTGAGAGGAGGCCAGAGGGCATCTTCTGAGTCATGATGATCTGTATTGAGCAAAGATAGATAGGGCATACATGAATTGTCCACCCACGTTGGGTAACTATATCTCAAGGCCACTCGAGGAGTTGTGACTATAAATGTGTGGCCACACTCGGAAGTAATCTGTGGGAGATTTTTCCGGTCTTGTAGTCACACTCCCGATCGAGAAAACCACTCGCGATATGTTCATGTGCAAGTGCGACCTGAAAGACACCTTTCATTGAGTGGGAGATTAAAACGGACAAGACAATTGGTAGCGCACACCTTGTGTCGGACAAGTGGAGATTGTTGGAGTTAGTGTCCTCCACAATAGTGCGTTTACTTATTAAATCTTATTAAAGGAATATCATCAGCATAATTTTTTATTTGATCCTCGTCAGTTGATTAAGGTAAATCGATAACGGTTGGCTGACTAGAGTTTGATGTTATTGTCGTGAGACGGCGGTAATCAACTGACCCCTTTCGGTCACACCTAAAGGAACAAACCCCAATTGACAACTAATTAGGTGTATGAGATACAATTTATTTAGTCCCTTGATTTATTGACTAATAGGTTAGTCGATTTTTTTAGAGAGATTTTGAGTTGCGAACTCGAGGCGCGGCTGTTATTATTTAATTATGCGATAATTGAATAATAAATTTATTGAGATGGGTTTTAGTAAATTAATTGCTAATTCACTAAAATTGTACTAATTGATTAATGTGATTAACATTAGTACGCAAATAATATGTGTAGCGGTATACGTATATTTATGGAGTATTTTGGACAAAATTAATCGGGAAGCATTTAAACATAAAACGATGTTTAAAGTAAAGTTACACGTATTTGTGCGAAAAATATAAGAACCGATTTCGACCCGTAAATGGGTCATGGAAATCGTGTAAATGGGATTGTGTGTTGCTTTAAACACAATCATTCTACTTACACATTTTTCTTCCCAAAAATGCTTTTGTTCTTTTCTAAATTATGCACCATTGGGCATATTAAAATAAGAAAAGAAAACACTCCACTCATCCTCTCACCCCAACCGGTTCCCACCCTTTCCTTATACTCTCTATCATTTTGTTCATTTGACACTTAACTTGAATATTTTGCATGTGATAGAAAGTGTAAGAAAATTCTTCTCTCTAAAATAATAAAAATCATTTTACTAAGAAGTTAGTAATCTAAAATAATTACTAAGAGTGTTAGTAATATTTACATATTATCAAGGTAATAAATTTAACAAGTTTCTAGTTAATACTTGTTAGATTATTGGGTTTAGTTCTTGGGTGAATATTGTTAGGAGATCTTCTCTTTGAAGATTTGGTAAGGAGGATCATCCTTTATTTTAATCTCAAGAACAATCAAGATAGGAGATCTTGATTGTGCCCATATTACCATCAAAATCAATGTAAGAAAATTGTTTTTCCTTAATCTTTATTATTATGTTTTTATATTAGCATGCATGTTACATAGATCACTAAAATAACATATTATGAGATAATTTGTTTTTAATTAGAGAGTCTAATTTAGATCTATGATCTTTCAACTATTGCCCAACGCATACACATACCCACTCGATCGAGCCAAGCCTACACGATTGAGTCCACCCTACTTGATCGAGTTAACCCCCACTCAATCGAGTCATACTCACGAAGTATGCTACCCGCATGCTTTTATAACTTTACGTAAAAACAATAACATGTATACACAATATCACATCCCCAGGTCACATGTTACTAATACAACATTAAAAATTCACTTCGTCACGTAAACATATTCTTAATCACGAAATTTCATATTCTCATGCAATTACTACCTCCATCTTTTCCAACCAATTCACCCATTCAACCACACACTTCATCCAACATATGCATATGAAACAACAGTAAACAAGTAGCGATCCCACGACACCCCATAGTGACCGATTCAAAGTTGTAGGGGTATTTCACAAATTTAGGACGTCTCCCAAGCTTTTGCATTAGCTCCTAACAACTCCTACTTAGGTTCATTTTAATTTGACTTTCTACATTCATTGGATTCATTAGTTACAGGTTCCAAAATCGTCACTCTGATACCACTTTGTAACACCTCCATACAGCAAGGCGCCTTACCAATACCACCCTAGTACATGAAGATGCTACCATCTCGGTTACCCGAGGCATAGTAATCAAAGTAGACCATAAAAAAACGTACTTTAAGTAAATAAGTTTAATGTGCGTACATCAAAACCAAAACTGAAATGTAAAATACAACTGTATCAAACCGAAATCCAACTAAAGCAAAAGTGTTATAATAAAACAGCGGAAGACTACGACTCTGACACGTGATGACTCTATCCCCAGCTAGATCCCGCGCGTATTCCAAAGAAATACCTGTTAATCAACTACTCACCATCCCCGAATGGATCACCACAGCTTTTAAAACATTTAAACGAGGTCAGTTACTGCATAAACAAAATAAGAAATCAAGAACATTCAATTACACAATCACATTCCTCCAACTCCATCTCCTCACCAATCATCTGACTACCCACTAAAGTGTGTAGCCTTGCCAGAACACCCATCGCAACAGATATTCCTCACCGCCAGTGGGGACCGCAGCCGTACCACCTATGCCCCGCTCAACACCATAGAGCGAATAACCCATGTTCATTAATGTGCACATCCCCTTTGTGACGGGAACCAAAAGGGAGTGAAGCCACTCCTGCAAGCGACTCCACTTAGCCGAAGGCGCACCTCGCGAAGCACAGACAAACAACAACCAATCCACAAAACCAATGTAAACAATGCCAATTCCAATTAACGATAACAAGAAACATGCCAATCAACCAATCGAGCCATCTTATAATATTTACATAGTCAACTAAGTGGAGAAACCCTACCTGAGACGGAATCACCAATAATCAACCAAATGCAGCGGATCAAAAACCTTCCTCTAGGAAATCACCTCCTATAATCAAATAATCACATAATCACAATCTATCGCATAATCAAACCCAAAAACCCCCAATCACCCAATTAAGGTTTAAACAACATTAACTATCTGACATAAAAGCAACATAGGAATCTTACCCACAATACGACGATCACAAAGGTACGATGAACTTAGAAATCCGACAAACCTAGCCCTTGATTTGATAGCAAAGAGTGAAGAGAAGAACGTCGTTGTTTTTCGTTTGTGAAAAGTTTAGAGAAAAAAGTAAAAAGTAAAAGTAAACTGTCGAAATCATTTTATGTAACACCCCCACATACCAAGGTGCCTTACCAAGGACCACTCTAGCATGAGAGAGTGTTACCATCTCGGTTGCCCGAGGTTAGTATATCAAAAGAAACCATTCCACAACATTTATTAAAGTATATAAGTTAAAGTTTACAAAGTTCCAAAACCAAATCAAAACAAATGTTTGCTAATACTAAAATCAACTGAAGTCTTAAGCAGCTAAACTCGTAACAGCGGAAGCTAGACTCGAAGTGATGACTCCCCATCTCGTCCCCATAGCTAAAGACCATCATCACCTGTCACAATCTTCTCACCATCCCCGAATGGATCACCACAGATTTTACAAAACAACAACGGGGTCAGTTCACTGCATAATCAAAATAAGACAAAATGCAACAAAGGTAAACAGCTGTTCCACCATCAATCTCCAACTCCCAATCACAACTCATAACTGACTACACACTAAAGTGTGGGTTAGGTTCAAATACCCCTATTAGACTCATCTAATTCATTTGATAAATTACCCATAATTTATATTTATGTGGATCTAATACATGAATAACAAAATAATGAAATAAGGAAGAAAATCGAATTTCCTTACATTGTAAATATACCGAATTTGGGGCACAAGTAAGGTCTCCTACCTTCACTTCTTCTTGAGCTTAATATGATACGATGATTTTCCAAAATCTTCAAGTTCCATGTGTAGGAACACTCCAATCGGTTACACCCAAGACATTCCCATAACACTAATTCATATACTAAATAGGTATTTTGAATTAGTAACCTTAAATTTACACTACTACAAATACAGGCAACTACAACGGCCCTTTAACAACGCTTATTCAGGAAAATCATCAAAAGACGTTGTAGAATGGATGGCGCGAATTTTACCAAACTTAATTACAACGGTTCTGTGTTGTTAACCGCTGTTATTGGTTTTAACAACGGGTCATACTTTCAAAACCGTTGTTAATATAAAAACTAATAACAAAGGTTAAATTTTAACCGTTGTTAATAATTTGGCGCAAAATTAGTGAAAAGTAATTACAACGGTTTGTTTAGAACCCGTTGTTAATACTTTTTAACAACGGTTGTAGACTCAATAACCGTTGTTATTAATGTTATGAAAATCTTAAAAACAACAGATTGATTTATTCTGCTATACGCTACAAAACACAAACACAAGCTAATACTGCTACTATATCATCCTCCATTCCTCCCTGATCGTCTCTCTGTCGTCATCTCCGTCACTGTTGTCACCGTCTTCTCTCCCTCATCGTGTTTATCAATCAGGTATATATATGTTTCTTAGGAACGCTTATAGATATAGGATTTTTTGAGTTATTATCTAATTTGTTGATAATTTAGCTTAATTGCTTTCCTGAATTTCGTTTATTTGTTTGCTTATTATTGTATTTTCTGAATTAGTTGCCTATTATTACGAATGTAGAATAATGACTCGAACTTGGATGACTGATGCAAATATGAGTGACCGCACCTACAAGGATGGTTTAGCTGAATTTTATGAATTCGTTTCGAACAATTTGAAAGGTTCTTCTAGTATTGCATGTCCTTGTGAAAGATGTGGTAATATTAGCTATATGGCTTTTCCGGACGTTAAAATACACCTAGAAAAGTGGAGATTTAGTCGATCCTATACACGTTGGATTTTTCATGGGGAATCATTAGAGGATGATAATAACTCTGAAGAAGATGATGTTGAGGTACACGAAAGGCTAACTGATGATCCTGAGTTTGCCGAGTTTTTTGAGTTGGAAGAGTTGGAAGTAGAGAAGTTGAATGTTGGGTCTATAGATAATGAAGAGAATGATGATGTGTCGATTGCTTTTGAAGATGTAGGTGATGACACTAGTAATTGGGATGACCTTAATAACATGTATGAGAAGTTGTGTGAGTCTGAAGCACCTATGTATCCTGGTTGTAAGTTCACAAAAATGTCGGCAGTGGTGAAGTTGTATAATATCAAGGGGGCAAATGGGGTGAGTGACACGTGTTTCACTAGTTTTTTAGCCTTGATAAAGGAGTTGCTTCCTGATGGTAATGTTCTACCTGTTACGACATATGAGGCGAAAAAACTAATAAGAGGAGTGGGTATGAAATATGAGAAAATACATGTATGTCCAAATGATTGCATATTGTATCGGAAATTATATCAAAACTTAACCAATTGCCCTAAATGTTTGGAGTGGCGTTATAAGGATAAGGAAGGGATCCCGGCTAAGGTGTTGTGGTATTTTCCATTGATACCAAGAGTTATAAGGATTTATGCGAATCCCGATGATTCAAAAATGTTAACTGGCATGAAACAGGAAGAATAAATGATGGAAAGCTAAGACATCCGGCAGATGGTATGCAATGGAAATCGTTCGACGCTAAGTATCCCGAGTTCGGCAATGAACCTAGAAACTTACGTCTAGCGCTGTCCACTGATGGAATGAACCCACACGGAAACATGAGTAGCCAACATAGTACTTGGTCAGTAGTGTTGGCTATTTATAACTTACCTCCATATGTGTGCATAAAAAGAAAGTATTTGATGTTGTCGTTGTTAATTTCCGGACCTAAACAACCTGGAAATGATATAGATGTATATTTGGAACCTCTTCTAGATGATTTGCGATTGTTGTGGGATAGTGAGATAGAAGTATTTGATGCATATAAGAACGAAATTTTCAATTTGAGAGCGATGTTATTGTGTACAATAACTGACTATCCGGCTTATGGCGACCTTTCTGGGCACACAGTTCATGGGAAAGAGGCTTGTCCATTGTGTGGGGAGGATATCGAGTCTGAATACTTGAAGTCTTCTCGTAAGTATGTGTATATGGGAAATAGGAGGTTCTTGTATCATGACCATTGTTGTCGCAAGATGCAGAAAGCATTCAATGGAAGACAAGAACTTCGTCAACCTCCTAGAACTTTGAGTGGGCATGAAGTTTATCAGAAAGTAAAGCATATTGAGATAGATTATGGGAAGAAGAGCGGCTCTAAATTGTCTACTCGTGGGTATAAGAAAAGATCCATATTTTTTGATAAACTTCCATATTGGCCTGACCTAGAGGTCAGGCATTGCCTCGATTTTATGCACATTGAGAAAAATGTCTGTGATAATATTATCAATACCCTTCTGAATGTTCCTGGTAAAACAAAGGATAACGCCGCAGCTAGGGAAGATATGAAAATGATGGGTATTAGGCTAGAGTTGGCACCACAGAAGAGAGGTAATCGTACATTTTTACCGCCAGCAGCTTATACCCTTTCACGGAATGAGAAAAAAGAGTTCTGTGCATGCTTGAATGGAATTAAAGTGCCACAGGGTTATTCGTCGAACATCAAAAGCCTAGTGTCGATGCAAGACCTAAAACTCACCGGGTTAAAGTCACATGATTGTCACACTTTGATGCAACAATTACTACCTGTGGCTATTCGTTCCATTTTACCTAAAAAGGTAAGATATTCTATAACTAGATTCTGTCTCTTCTTCCAGTCCATATGCGAGAAAGTCATCGATCCCGATGACGCGGATTCATTGCAGGACCTCGTTGTAACTTCTCTTTGTCAGTTGGAAATGTATTTTCCACCCTCTTTCTTCACTATCATGATTCATCTGACCATTCACTTGGTTAGGGAGATTTTGTACCTTGGGCCCGTGTACTTGAGATACCAGTATCCTTTCGAAAGATTGATTAAAGTTTATAAGGACTATACATCTAATCGGTACCGTCCGGAAGGTTGTATTGCTGAACGCGCTATTTTAGACGAAGCTCTTTCATATTGTTACGCTCATCTCTCCCCTGAGGAGTTGATTGGCGTTCCTAAAAATCGTCATAGTGACTGGATGACCGGAAAAGGTATTAGGGGCCGGGTTGAAAAAATTGTGACACGTGAAATGTTTCATTTAGCACACACGTATGTGCTAAACAACGAAGATGAGGTGCAACCTTATATTCAACAACACAAAGATGGGCTCAAATACGATCACCCAAACAAGACCGAGAAGTGGATTGCGAACGAGCATACGAAGACGTTTGCAGAGTGGTTTAGGAATATTGTCTTAGAGTGTACGGATCAAACTGGTGATGACATCTCTCCTAGGTTACTACGTCTTGGTTTAGGTCCAAATGCCAGGTTCACCTTTTACAACAGTTTTGCCATTAATGGATATACTTTTTACACCCGCGAGCAAGATGAGTTGAGCACAATGCAAAATAGTGGTGTGAGTTCTGAATTTGAGGCAATGCACTTTGCTACTTCAAAAGATAAAAAGCCTATTTGGGGAAAATGCCTTTATTATGGTGTTATTCAAGAAATATTGGTACTAGATTACATTGATTTCACAATGCCTTTGTTTCGATGTAAATGGGTTGATAACAACATCCATTGTGTCCGAAAGGATAAGATAGGATTTACGTTGGTCAATCTGGGTAAGGTTGGCAATAATAAGGATGATCCTTTCATAATGGCATCCCAAGCTAAAAAAGTGTTCTATGTCACCGATCCAATGGATAAGAAGTGGTCTGTTGTACTGTCTATAAGGAGTAGAAGGAGTAGTCCATCCGATAATGGTGATGATGATCAGGATGTCGTCTTCTCTGGAATCCGCCCGTCCTGCAGGAATCCAACCGTCTTTGGCAGAATCCGCCCGTCCATTTGAGCTGAAAAATTGAAAATTTGGGACTGTCGAAGAATCTGAGCGTCCCAGCAGAGAAGACGCTCGTCCTGAAGAACCCGCTCGTCTTTGCATAAAGACGCCCGTCTTTTTACCAGTGCATTTCAAGAAAGGTTCCTGTCACAGAATCTGCCCGTGTTTGGGAAAAGACGCTCGTCTCCTTTCAGAAAATCCGAGCGTCTTGGGCTCGAGACGCTCGTCTTAGCTGCGTCAAATTTTTGGAAAATTAACTGTAACAGAATCCGGGCGTCTTCCCTTAAATCCGCTCGTCCCGAAATGCTGGAATTCGAGCATCTTGTTCTCGAATCCGCTCGTCTTCCTGCGTTAATCAACCCCGATTTTTCCTAATTTTAATACACCCCACCACACAATTTGTGACAAATCACCCTTCCTTTCACTTGTATTATAAAAACCCACCTCCTTATGACTCCAAAGCATATCCCAATCACTCTTTTACCACATAAAATAAAAAAGCCCCAATTTTCTAGGGTTCCAAAGGCAACATTCAATCCACAAAGAGCATCTTTATACTTTAGCAAATCAAAAATTCCAGCTCAACAATCAAACAATGGCACCAAAGGGATCCTCCTTTAGGGATAGAAGAAGACCAAGGGTAAGAGGAAGTTCTTCTACCTCCCACATCGATACCTTAAGAAGAGAGCATGAAGAAATTGTAGATCTTACAAGGCTTGATGACTTCGCAAATGTTGAATTCGTCAATGATGTGCAAAAACTCGTTTATCACCAAATGGAATCTCTTTTTGAGTTGTTTGGTCTCTCTACCCTTTTCCACATGCATGAGCAAACTTACCGATCCCTTGTGCTTGAATTTTTGAGCTTCTTGAAAATTACAACCTTGAATAGAACAATATGCATAGAATTTAGGTTGGAAAGTGTTTCAAGAATGATGACTCTAGTGGAATTTGCTAATGTGCTTGGTCTCGATGTCTCCCCTACCCGGACATCAAAACCAAAGAGATATAGTGTTGCACCCCTATGGAAGGCCATGACCGGCCGAGATTTCATGTACATCAAGGAGTGTCTAGCTTTCCACATTCAAAATCCTATTTTGAGACTTACTTACCGGTTCCTTTCCGGCACTCTACTTGCTCGCCGAGACCCGTCAATAGTGAACGAACTTGACCTTGTGTTCATGGAGTCTTATCTCAATATCTAAGGAAGGGGTGGGTACCACTTTAATGCGCCTCTTGTGCTACTCAAAAAATGGGCAAAGTTTAGGAACGGTGATGATGATGGGATGAAACACATTGTTAATGGAGGGCTCATTACAAAGATTGCAAAGCATTTCAATCCGAAATTCAATGAGAATAATGAGTATGCTCCCCTTTCCGGAAATACAAGGATAAATGAAGACCTCCTTCTTATCCATCATCATTGGCTAACCCTTGAGGGGGTTGATAAAAGGGTCAAGTGGATTACAAAAGAAACTGACCCAATCTACCTACCAATGACCGGACTACCAAGAATCTCACCATGAAGAGGACCTTTATCACCAATCCCATCCTACCTCATCCCTCCAAACCCAACCCAAGCAAGGCAAGCACCACCACCTCCAAATCCCCAACAACAACAACAAGAGCAACAACCTCAAGATGATAAAATCAAAGTGCCTCCCTACCCATTTCCTTATCAACCGTACAACCACCCCAACCCCTTTATCCTTCCCCGTGATGACTTTGTAACGGGAATTCTACAAGATTTACACCTCCGACAATACGAAGCTACCGTGGACAATTATTATGCAATCTAACCTCAATACCACGATATGATTCAAAGGGGAAAGATTAGTGAGGAGGGAGCATTTCCCTCTTGGGCACAAATGGATTTACTCTTCCCCAATTCGGAGAGGGCAAATGAAGGGGCAAACGGGCGACAAGAGGAAGGGAGCAACAATTCTTGCGGAGGGGACACGGTGGAGCTTGGAAGCAAAGAGGACGAGTTCATGGACCCGAATACAAGTGATGCATCAAAGGAAATATGGGATAGTGATCTAGAGGGAGATGACGGTGATCTATAGAAGATCTCTTCATAAGCTAGATGGAGCGGGCGTGAGGCACCCATCTCAGGCTCAAGTGAAGTTTCCTCATCTCCTCTCTTTAATTTCAATTTTCAAGAAAGAAGTTTATGTTTTGTTAACTTGTACAATATTTGACTTTGTCCATGGTTGGAGAGTCCTAGCAACATAGAGGACTAACATCTCGGCCCCATTGGGGTGTTCTTATTTCATTGTTCCCACTTTTGAAAATCCAAAATGACAAATTTAGTTTCATGCATTGCATCTTGTGTGCATGAACTACCCCAACTTTAGGACATTAGAAATAATGTCTATCTCATTTTGGGGAAGTACATGCATACACAACGGGAGGTAATCTAAATTACGCTCTCCGTCATAAACAAAAACCCATGCATCATGTAGTGTAGATTAGTGTAGCTTGCATTTAGTGTAGAAATCATGCATCATGTTTGCATAATTTCCCATCATTTTGGCCATTGAGGACAATGCCCATATTAGTGTGGGGATGGGGAATTCTAACTTAGCTTTTATTCAAAAATCCAAAAAAAATCAAAAAAAAATTCGAAAAACCATAAAAATTTGAAAAATTGAAAAACCAAAAACAAGTTCATTTCCTTTGTAGTGTAGTCATGTATATATTGTTGTATATATTGTGTTTGTTTATCCTTGTTCACATTGATCGACTACGCCACATCCGAGGCATGAGGATAATGAAGACCGCATGGTATGATCTTTCCAATCTCCTTTTTCCTCTTTATGTTAATGACTATGTGGCTTTATTTTGATTGATGCGGTATAACAATATGAATTTAGGACTTGCATTTAGTTTATATGGCATATTAGTTGGTAGAATCATTTGCATTAGAATGTTTATATGCTAGTTGCATCATGACATGTAGTTGCATGTTAAAAAAATTTTGCGAAACCGTCTACTTGGGAAACTTGACAAGTGTATATAGGCCCTAGTAAATGCTTTTTCTTCTTAAGACTTTGCTTGTTAGAATACTTGTAAAACACCCTAGGATGTGTCATGCTAGTATCCTTTGACCCATGGATTAAGGCCTAGTCAAGAGTACCTTGTGGTGTGATAACTCCTTGGCTACCGTTTATTCCAAGGTGACCCTTGAAACCATGCAACCATCATTCATCCATGTTCTACCACATATTTTGTCATCAAAGGGAATGGGCACAAAAAGAAATCAATTTGAGTTCAATGAAATGAAAAGTGAAAGAAAGTTTGCAAAAAAAATGCATCAAATGAAAAGAGGAGAAAAAATATAACTCCTAAAGCTTCAAATATAAGCCACCCTCACTACATATGGGGTGATTTTGAAAATGTTCAAAAAGAAATGCAAAGAAAAGTTGAAAGTTGTCGAGTGTTGAAAAGCCAAAAATCAAAAGAAATGGCAAGAAAGTGTTCTCAAATGTTATATGCCACAAGAAATTGGGGGGGAAAACAAAACCAAAAGCAAACTCCCAAAATGAAACTCAAATTCTATCGATCCCTTTATCCATCGTATCCATTTTTGTGCATGGTAGAGAGGGGACGACCCTTCCTCTTGTCTAGGCGGGAGGGGGAATTCCGCGATCCTCCAGTGTTTCTAACACCATAGGGAGTCTATTCTTGACAAAAGCATTTAACGATTGAGGACAAAGGTACCCTAGCTTGACACAACTTGGAGGTGATTTATTGGTATCCTTCTAGGCTTAGTAGTTTGAAGAAATTGCATCTATGAAGGATTGTGTACCCTTGAATTGCTTCCCTTGTAGATAATTTCCGCCACTTAGATGAGGAAAGTGGCTATTCTTTTGTAGATGCATCCATTATTTGATTTTGTGTGCTTAATGTTTGGATATGTCGCCATTTTGGCAAGACCCACCTTGCCTTGCAAGAAGGCATCCTATCTCATGGTTGTCTTGTTATGAGTTGAAGGGGCAGAGTGAGACCCGCTAATTGTCTCATATAGGCTATGTTATTAGGTTAGTTTAAATAATGGTCCTAGTCTTTGTCACCTCTTTACTCAGGACGAGCAAAGGTTCGGTTTAGGGATATTTGATGTGACCATAATTAGAGCATATTTAGTCCCCGAATTAGCCTTGTTCCCATGCCTTTTAGTGCATATTTGGGTCATTTATTGTCTTTAGTTCTTTGTTTTGCATATTCTTTGAGTTTTTGATCCCTTGGTAGGAAAGGAGTGCAAACCTTGCATTTTCATGGCAAAATGAGGCTAAATTGATTGAATTCAATGACCAAGCATCAAGGAGAGACAAGATTAGAACGCCTTTGTACATACTATAGTAGATGGGCAATGATGAGAAAAGATCCTTGCATCCCCGAGGAAATCCTCAAGGATTTTATGAAGAAAAAGGAAGAAAAGAAGAAGGAACAAGACTGCCTAACAATCCGTGCGTCTTCCCTAGAAGACGCCCGTCTTCACCCCACAACCCATGCGTCTTCCTCAGCTGGACGCCCGGCCAAAAGCTCCCAAAGACGCCTGTCTTCCTCAGCTGGACGCCCGGGCAAAAGCTGCCAAATCCGCCCGTCCTGTGCTAAAGACGCCCGGATTCCCAAACAGTCCCATTTCATCTTCTTCAAGCTTCAAGGAAGGATGCACATCTTTTTCTAGAGACCGGAGTCTCCCTAGAGACCGGAGTCTCTCTAGAGACCGGAGTCTCCCTAAAGAGACCGGCGTTTCCTCAACAAGGGACTTAATCGTCATTTAAGCCCTTAGTTAACCCTAATTCATGCACCTAATCCCCACTATAAATACCCCATTAGTCTAATTAGAAGAGCATGTTCTTCTAAGCAATCTTTAAAGTAGTTAATATCAATCAAATCTCTCTTTAATCTTGTAATCAACATTTAATCAAGTTTTAATACATGTTTTATTTCCTTAATCTCTCTCTTGTTCATCCTTTATTTTGGGTAATTGAAGATTATTTGGGTTATTATTGGGAGATTGACAACCTTCCAATCAAGCATCAAGTACTTCTTTTATTCTTTGCTTTATTATTGGAATCATTAGTAGGTATAATTCTCTTAATCCCTCTTAATTATTGTTAATCACTTTCATTTATTCATCATGTTTCACTTTGTTGGTATGATTGACAACCTTGCTAGCATGTTCAACATGATAATGAGTGAGTAGTTTCTTTAGCTAGGGTTAATGGGTAACTAGGGGAAACCAACATGGGGAATGATTCATGCTTAAATTAATATGCTTTCATAGTTTATTTGCTTGCTTGTTGTGATCTCAACTTATGCACATGTTATGTTTGATGAAATGTGAGCCTATGAATCCTTGCATTTTTTACCCATCACCTATCTTTTCAATGAGACTTGTAAGACATAAACCAACTCGAGTCTCATTAGACCATGCATATTGTTGAGTAGGGAAGATTAAGTTGACTTGTAGGTGTTGTACAATCTAATCGATTCGGCTCCGGGACCCAAACTTTCCTAGGATTGTAAGATATAAACCAACTCGATCCATCACAACAATAATTGCTTGCTTATAACTTGAGAATATGTTTGTATGATCAATTCCCATGAATCCCCTATGACCCCATGACACCCTAGTGCTTTTTATCAATTGTTTACTTTCATTGCTATATTAGTTTAGTGATCTTCTACTTCAAACCCCAATTGTGACACCCTTAAGACACCACTAGTTACAATAGAAATCTCATCTCAATTCCCGTCCCTTGGGATCCGACCTTTACTTGCCTCTTTACTAATTGTAGAGTTGTTGGTGAAGTTATAAATTGTGTTTTGGTCTAGGTGCTCCTAACGACAAGTACTGAAAAACTAAACCCCTCCGACCAACATCCTTCTTATGTTCCTCTTATGCAATCTTAATCTCATCTTAATCTTGTAATCAACTCTTAATTTAGCATTAATACAAATCTCATTTCTTAACCTTTCCTTAATTTCTCTATTGTTCATCATTTGTTTTGGGTAATTGAAGATTATTTGGGTATTATTGGGATATTGACAACCTTCCATCAATCATCAAGTACTTCTATTATTCTTTGCTTATTATTTTGGAATCATCTTTAGGTATAATTATCTCTTAATCCTTGTTTTAATTATTGTTAATCATTTCCATTCATTCATCATGTTTTGCCTTGTTAATATGATTGACAACCTTGTTTGCATGTTAAACTTGATAATGAGTGAGTAGTCTCTTAACTAGGGTTAATGGGGAATTAGGGGAAACCAACATGGGGGATGATTCATGCTTAATCTAATATGTTCACATAATTTATTTTCTTGCTTGTTGTAATCTCAACTTATGCACATGTTATGTTTGATGAAATGCGAGCCTATGAATCCTTGCATTTTTTACCCATCACTTACCTATTCAATGAGACTTGTAAGACATAAACCAACTCGAGTCTTATTAGACCATGCATATAGTTGAGTAGGGAGGATTAAGTCGACTTGTAGGTGTTGTACAATCTAATCGATTCGGCTTCGGGCCCGAAACCTTTCTAGGATTGTAAGATATAAACCAACTCGATCCTATCACAACAATAATTGCTTGCTTATAATTTGAGAATATGTTTGTATGATCAATTCCCATATATCCCCTATGAACTCATGACACCCTAGTGCTTTTAATCAATTGTTTACATCTCATTTTAATCATCTTGCTTGTTTATTTACATTGTTATTTAGTTTAATCTCAACCCAAATTGTGACACCCTTGGACACGACCATTTGCAATCAAAAATCCTACATCAATACCCGTCCCTTGGGATCCGACCTTTACTTACCTCTTTACTAATAGTAGAGTAGTTTGTGAAGTTATAAATATTGTTTTGGTCTAGGTAACTTTTGACGACGAGTAACAAAACCGACAAATCAATAATTTATATATTATTCATCGTGTATTTAACTCACATGTAATCAATGTAAATATTCACTACGACCATTGTAATGTTAAATTGTTTGTTCACCGATTTAGTCAATATTCTCATATGCTAGGATTAATCTTATGGATGTTCCATTGCATGTATATTATCAACAATATCGAGTATAAACGATTTTCCCAATCATTAGTAGAGGTCGCTATCGAGGCGGGCGGGATTAGGTGATTAATTAAGAACATCCTAGTACGCATCCTCACCCCTTACTCAAGATCTCTTTAAACATCCTTGTTCGTTGGCATTACGAGAGTCATTCTAGACATAGAATGCTATGGGTAAACGAATGTCTTTAGTGTTCATGTCACTTCATGTTGGCATGGCATGAAGTATTCGAACGGCTTCCCATTTTCCAGAAAAATTGGTGGCGACTCCTCAAATGCATACTTGTTCAACCTTTCACTGATTCAAACCCATTCAAATAGCAAACGGCCCATGACGTGCTTTGTTTGCAAAGTTCCGTGGGAGAAGTGCTGCTACGTTAACCTAACAACACACGGATGCGCTTGGCGCGAGTGGCGTTGGTCCACAGTTTAGCTACTCTATTGGGGATGATACACTTAGATCTGATCTAGTGTTACCCGTGGTGAAACTTGACCAAGGTTGGGGAATAGTTTATATACGACAATTTTTGATTTTCATTACTCGATCTTCTTAGATCATTTCATCTAGCTTCCTATGCTTTTAATCAAACCAGTTCCGACCAATTGTCCCATCTCGATAGCGCATATTCTTTTTTTTTTTTTGTAGATGGATAAAGATTGATGTCAACCACACCGTGATGCATACTTATGTTTGTATCAAAAGCTTTCACTACTCGCCCAAATAGAACTAGGAACCGACCTTACTCATGCTTGGCACGGACCTCTCCACAGCGTAGGATTTGATAGCTTGGTGTGGCAACCACCCTTCTAAACCAAAACCCGTTACTAGCATTATGCATACCGTTATAATGCCTGTTTGTATGTACACATGCTATGCGTTGTTTCGAGTGTTTGTATCACCTTTTATAACAAAACCATGTCAAAATTCTGTTTTTCTTTTAAAATTTTCGAAAATGTTTGTACAAAAAAAAAAAGACCTTGTTTTCAAAATGTAAAGTATTCTATTTTTGGCTTAGAATGCTCAAATCAAATTAGACCAAGTCAAATCCCTCTCGAATTTCAGGATCCATTTCGAGTCTTCAAGTCAAATTTTTAGGCGTTACGCCGTCATTTTGAACTCCTAAAGTCTAATCACCTCTAGTCACACACGTACAATCTCCCACAATGATTGGATAGGCATCACATTGATTAATTTTAAAACCCGTCTTTTCTACAAAACTTACACGCACTTCGAACACTCACGCATGCTCAGAGGTCGAGTCAAGTCTGCGTCCAGTCGTCTTTGTGTGCTAGTCTTTATATTTTTTGTCGTTTGGGTAAGTGTGTGCCGTAATCGAATGACTATTGATACGCCGTCGGTTTGTTCTAAGTCCAATATGTTCGAAAACGTCGCAAGCAACGCAAGTATCAATGTTTAACCCCAACCCAACAATATTTGTAATGGTAATGCTGAAATCTTGACTACAATTCTTCGCCTCCAAATGTAACACCCCGATTTATGAAGGAGCCTTTAGCAAGACATTCCCTAATAAACCGGACTGTTACCGTCTCGGTTTCCCGAGGTAGTGAATAACAAATTAAACTCCAAGGCAAAATATATAATTACTTTAACTTAATTATTACAAAACCTCATTTACATCAAATTACAAGAAACTAACATAAATGAAAGTGAAAGTCTTCTAAATGATGATCTAGCTACTAAGTCTTCTGATCCAGTGTCTCACGCCCATCAAGCTCCCAGCCTATCTCATAAACCTGTCAAGCCTGCTCTCCAATATTTGGATCGTCACAGGTGTTCACGAATACACAGGGTCAACCACGAGGTTGAGTAGGGAATACAATGAAACAATAAAATATGATATGCATGCTCCTCCGTCACCTCCACCTCCATCTCAACTCATATCTCATAACCCGGAACACCCAGCCATACCGATCCCCGGTAGACTATATATCGACCGTAGCCGATCCGCCACCGCAGTTGAGGACACCAGGGCAAGTCTGCGAGAACCCGCCTGGGCCTTATCACAACATCATCTTCACCACACCACATCACCACAACATCCTCCATCTCCAATGCATATGAATGCTCAAAAGAAATTAATGCAACACAATATATATATCTTTGAACTGATCAATCATAAAATCATGCCGATTACCAAATGTTGTGATAACATACTCAATACGATCAATTCAGTCAATCACCTTCCAGTATATGAATCATAACGTAAATCAACAGCCACGAAGCAAGTCAACGTTCACAGTTTGGTCATACGAAACACAAACAAGTCAACACAATTCAACATCAACGATAATAAGTCAAGTGTATTTCCCTACCTTTTCGCAATCCAAGCACACAGAAGCAATCACTTATGATCCTTCACTTATCCATCACCTACATAACATAATTATGTATAATTACCATCTACTCAGTCAATTAATCATGCACATAACCTAGACTCATCATAACTTAATAGGAATATCAATTTAAAGAACAAACACGACTTTTCCTGATTTTCCTGCTCATGGCAGACTCGGTATAAAATGAATAACTAATTCCAGAAAATTCGAATTGATGCAAGGCCAATTGAATTGGAACCTCATGAGTCTTAGCTACAATTTATATCTAACGTGTGTTTCTCAAATTCAGAACTTATCAAGGGTTTTCAGACTGATTTCCAAAAACTGGCAGAAACCGTCGCATAAAAAGTATTGATTCATAAAACGAGTTTGACAAATGATTCTTAAGTAAAACCAACGCCTAACTCATCTAAACTCTTTAAATTAAATATATGAAAAATAACCAGCACCAATTAAATATCTAAATTATGTTTTAGAAGTAATCTTTCAGCCTGTACTGATTTGCGGACTTTTAAGATAGACGTTCACAAATAATTTCTTCAGGAAAAACTACACGCTGAAATGCTACCAATTTTCACAGGCATAAACTAGGCTTGGAATAATCATGAGTCTCTTCTTTAACTTTTTGCATCCCACGGCTTTAGGACAGGTAAAACACTCAAATAACACAGACCAACGAATCTGTAAATTGCTGTAACTATTCCATTCATTTATCTCATACAATTTATAATAAAAAACCCCCAACCCAATTCTAGGGTTACGAAAATTATCCCAATACTACTATAATTATGCTAATAATTGAATAAAGAGGTAATATGATAGTCTACTTACGAAATAGGATGAGAATAGGCTGAGAAATCGCCTCGCAATTCCTCACGCGGCTCCCTTCACACACGGCTCCCTCTTCTCTCTTTTCTCTCTTTTCTCATGGTTAAAAAGAATATGGTGATAGGGAGATTAGGGTTTCGTTAGATGGGTTATACATATAGGATAGGTGCTATTAAGACGATACGGGCCTAGCCTAGTTAGATTAATTAAAACCCGAGTCACATAATTACCCGAGTCACAAATACACTACACTACACGACCCGGTGGTAACTCGGCCTAATATAATATCATATTAAAATACCGGGTATTACAGTCTACCCTCCTTAAAAGAAACTTCGTCCCGAAGTTTACCCTCTCTACCAACCAACGCAAACGAATTATGAAACGCATATACAAAAGTATGTAAGGCACCCACCAAATTGAATATTAAACGCAGTATTACATTCCACCCTCCTTAAAATAAACTTCGTCCCCGAAGTTTAACCATAACAAAAACACATCATGTAACACTCCAACATAACCCACACAACGCCTAACCAATATAGCCAAACTGAGAAATCACACATGAAAGTATAAAGATTTTACAATCCTACCCTCCTTAAACATGGTTACGTCCCCGTAACCTTCATTATTATAACAAAAGTTCTCAAACTATCGCTAACAATCGAAAGAGGATAAAAGATTCACAACTCACGTTCAAGTTAACTAATCCCTACTAAAGACAATCAATATACAAGCTCTCTCAAGGAAGCTACGATTCGGGCCTTTCTAAAGACATCGCCACGGATCGGAGCAAAAGCCATGTTGAATAACTTAAGACATTTCAGTATTAATCTAAACACTCTTCATATCAATCAATACATGCAATAACATTCACAGGATCTGCTTGTCAATCTAATTTATACATTACTACTCAGGTTACAAAGATGAAGATGCTTAGGTGCTCACATATGGTTCATGTCAAATAGCATATTTTCCAAGAAATATTGGTCGAATGACGAATGACGAATGCACATTGATTGGCAAATTTTACAAGCTTATTGGTCGAGCCAGTCAAGCGAGTAAACAACGATATTGGAAAGTTAACATACAATACTATCATACATAAAATTTCATTCTTGGTGTTAAATATATTTAAACTGCACCCAACACCATGACATAAAAGATTAAATGTATTTAACTACACCAATTTTACAAATATTCATTACATATCATGCTAATATCAACATACCATGTTAACACACAACTCACTTAAATCACCACATTACATTTCCCGTTTTGACATTCGTAACTAACCACAACCCACTAATTCACTACATGAACGAACAACATGATTAAATTAACCCACTATTTGTGACTCCGTTCTAGCTTCATTCCCCCAGACTAGCAAATATCATGAAACCATACAACCATTACATCGGTGGAAATCTCATTCCGAATTTATACTCACACGACAAAAGTTAACTTCATTTTCAAAACTTTTATTTTCATACTGGACGGTGAATAACTTTCTTAACATAAATCTTATAACAGAGCCGTCCATAGAATCCATTTGACTCAAAATCAGATAAACTTAACTCAATTCCTTCAAACAATACAAGCTTATATGTCGACTCATATTTCGTAATTTACAGGTTCATCTTATTCATTTCAGTCCTATCTTTACTAATGAACGACTATTACCTCAACATCAGGATTTTAGTTGCACTTCTTTACTCAGTTATATTCACGGCTAACACGACTACAGCATTTAATCAGAGACCTTTTAGATAGTACACATTCCCTGGTGACGTCTCAGCAAAGCATACGATTCGTACCATGATGTAAAACAAGTAACTACAAATTAACTGTGTTCAATCAAAATTTTACCTCTTTATTACAGATCTATTTATCACGGGTTGCATGGTCACACAAAAGTATAAGTACCAACTCAATCACATGTTAAATTTTAAAACGATTTATCACGTCATAAGAACTAGACAAGAGTCTAACCATATAGTCAATATAAGAAGATTATTAGTTTAGATCGAAGGCACATTATAAAATTCCCTGTTAAACTCCTTACGGAACCATCGATTGTGCGTCATGAGTAATTAACTTAATAATGTAGAAGTCAAACAACTGAAATTACAATTGAGTATTAATGGTTATATGATTCACAATAACAACAAAATTACTTCCATATCACACATATGTTTAACATTTTAGCAACCATACCATTCAATTGTATCCATCAACTCAGTATAATTCATTTTCAGCAAAATAAAAGATATCGCATAAACAACTTAAACATGTACATATACCATCATATAACTTGTAAAAATTATCTATGACAAAAGATTAGCAAGGTGAACAAGTTCTCTGGTTTGCACGGTTTGAACAAATAGGCAACTCGCGGCTAATTAAACGTAACTATAACGACTATCATTTAAACATACGCATAACATGTGAATCATCAAAGGGTTATCTCATTATAATTCATAGCGACGGTTCGAGAATATATTTCAAATATCGTAACTATATCGTAACTATATCAAACTATATTTTAAATATCGTGACAATCGCAACAATCACCTTAGCATTTCATGACAATACAACTATGAACATATCCAATAAGGAGCAACAACACTATTTTATTATCATATCATAAGTTTAGGTTCAACTGAAATAAATTAATGCAATGAAAGTAATAAGTATAACTATAGGCACACAGACTCACATAAAAGACATTAGAACTCAGATGACATCCTACATGTGTGAACATTTAGACATACTCATTACTACCATCCATGTGTAAACATTTGAACATAATTATTATAAATATTCATGCGAGTATATTAGAACAATCAAGTTAACATTTAACGCCACCAACTTTACCAAGATATGACAATATAGTTTTATATTTATATATATCCGACCACTATACAAATATGATGAACACACCAGAGATATTATAACATGCCAAGCATAAAATATGAAAACAACTGGACTCGTATAAAATATTTCACCCTCGATTAAGAATCAAATTAAACTATTCAATTTCACTCATACTATCATGCCAACAATGTTATAAACTAAACTTTAATTTTTTTTATCACTAGTTAAGATACATAACCAATGAATATGTGTGCTACTATCATCATATAAGGACACTATAATTTCACATTAATAAGGCTCATGAAATAATCGAACAACTGCATGAAAACTCAACATAGCATTCACATTTTAAAAGTTATGATTCACGTTGTAACTACCAAAAAAATCACGAATAAATAACCAATCAATGAAAACTTGAGTTATATTAATTTTTATAACATACAGAGAGTTAATAATTCGTGAGAAAAAGAATGAGGTCCAAAGCTCAAGAATTCAATTTTTAAAGGGTTCTACAACTCAGTTGGTCCAAACAAGTATGTGACAGCAATTGGTCCGAAACTTGGGTCAGTTTGCAAAACTTACCCTTTAATACAGAGACATCAAGAATTTTCGTGGCTTATCAATTTGAAAACATATGCGAATCTTTTGAACGATGGAGTTGGAATTATGCAAAAATTATTAATACAATTTAAATGAGGATTTTTACAAAATCGTTGGTCGAAACATCACTGCACAGGAACTTCCTGACCACAGCCCACTAAAATATTTATTACTCCTAATCCATATATCCTATAAGCATGAAACCAACGCCAAATGAACACTAACTCATGAGGCTATCTCTCATAAAATTTTCATCCATAGGCAATAAACAGAAAAGAAATGGAAGTAAGGTCAATTAAAGAGTAAAATCAAACAAAACGAGTTTCAGCACTAGGTCATTCTTTACTATGTTACAAGCTCTTATCAACATACTATGTATACTAACCCATCCCAACTTAAATCTCACACTTTGTACTTACGTAAACATCTATCCCATAGAATCCCTTCGCATCTCGATCTACTCCTTACATCTAAATCACGATTGCTATGACTAGAAACAAGCAATTCAATAGTGTTTCTGATTACTATCACAATACTATACTAGCATGGCTTCGGGATCACATAACCGCATATCACTAGACATAATAGCACTATCAACACGTCATTCACATCCATCCAGATAAATATCATCAATTCGCAATTATTTTCACGCTCACGATTACCACAATCCAACACTTCATTGATTATCAATCTGAACACGAAAATTTATTTCTCATCTCCACAACATCATATGATCACGTCATCATTCATACAAAATACTTACCGTGATGTTGTCCTGCAGAATGGTTAGAATATATGGGTCTCAAGGTATACATCAACTCGATTATATCCAAGGTTTTCCTTCTAACTACCCCATTTACACAATTTTCTCTCGGGTTACCTGGTTCAAAACTGAGAGGGCAAAAGAGCACGTATTAAGGGCGCCTTCTTAACCGCACTGTGAGCTCCTAACAGTTTATTCCCAGGGGTTCATTTTATTTAGACACATCCTACGTTCATTGGGTTCATTGGTTTAGGCCTGAGGATCGTTCGCTCTGATACCACTTTGTAACACCCCGATTTATGAAGGAGCCTTTAGCAAGACATTCCCTAATAAATCGGATCATTACCATCTCGGTTTCCCGAGGTAGTGAATAACAAATTAAACTCCAAGGCAAAATATATAATTACTTTAGCTTAATTATTACAAAACCTCTTTTACATCAAATTACAAGGAACTAACATAAATGAAAGTGAAAGTCTTCTAAATGATGATCTAGCTACTAAGTCTTCTGATCCAGTGTCTCACGCCCATCAAGCTCCCATCCTATCTCATAAACCCTGTCAAGCCCGCTCCCAATATTTGGATCGTCACAGGTGTTCACGAATACACAGGGTCAACCACGAGGTTGAGTAGGGAATACAATGAAACAACAAAATATGATATGCATGCTCCTCCGTCACCTCCACCTCCATCTCAACTCATATCTCATAACCCGGAACACCCAGCCATACCGATCCCCGGTAGACTATATATCGACCGTAGCCGATCCGCACTCATGTTGAGGACACCAGGGCAAGTCTGCAGAACCCGCCTGGGCCTTATCACAACATCATCTTCACCACACCACATCACCATAACATCCTCCATCTCCAATTCATATGAATGCTCAAAAGAAATTAATGCAACACAATATATATATCTTTGAACTGATCAATCATAAAATCATGCCGATTACCAAATGTTGTGATAACATACTCAATACGATCAATTCAGTCAATCACCTTCCAGTATATGAATCATAACGTAAATCAACAGCCATGAAGCAAGTCAACGTTCACAGTTTGGTCATACGAAACACAAACAAGCAACACAATTCAACATCAACGATAATAAGTCAAGTGTATTTCCCTACCTTTTCGCAATCCAAGCACACAGAAGCAATCACTTATGATCCTTCACTTATCCATCACCTACATAACATAATTATGTATAATTACCATCTACTCAGTCAATTAATCATGCACATAACCTAGACTCATCATAACTTAATAGGAATATCAATTTAAAGAATAAACACGACTTTTCCGATTTTCTGCTCATGGCGGACTCGGTATAAAATGAATAACTAATTCCAGAAAATTCGAATTGATGCAAGGCCAATTGAATTGGAACCCCATGAGTCTTAGCTACAATTTATATCTAACGTGTTTTTCTCAAATTCCAAACTTATCAAGGGTTTTCAGACTGATTTCCAAAAACTGGCAGAAACCGTCGCATAAAAAGTATTGATTCATAAAACGAGTTTGACAAATGATTCTTAAGTAAAACCAACGCCTAACTCATCTAAACTCTTTAAATTAAATATATGAAAAAGACCCAGCACCAATTCAATATCTAAATTATGTTTTAGAAGTAATCTTTCAGCCTGTACTGATTTGCGGACTTTTTAGATAGACGTTCACAAATAATTTTTTCAGGAAAAACTACACGGTGAAATGCTACCAATTTTCACAGGCATAAACTAGGCTTGGAATAAACATGAGTCTCTTCTTCAACGTTTTGCATCCCACGGTTTAAGACAGGTAAAACACTCAAATAACACAGACCAACGAATCTGTAAATTGCTGTAACTATTCCATTCATTTATCTCATACAATTTATAATAAAAAACCCCCAACCCAATTCTAGGGTTACGAAAATTATCCCAATACTACTATAATTATGCTAATAATTGAATAAAGAGGTAATAGGATAGTCTACTTACGAAATAGGATGAGAATAGGCTGAGAAATCGCCTCGCAATTCCTCACGCGGCTCCCTTCACACACGGCTCCCTCTTCTCTCTTTTCTCTCTTTTCTCATGGTTAAAAAGAATATGGTGATAGGGAGATTAGGGTTTGGTTAGATGGGTTATACATATAGGATAGGTGCTATTAAGACGATACGGGCCTAGCCTAGTTAGATTAATTAAAACCCGAGTTACATAATTACCCGAGTCACAAATACACTACACGACCCAGCTGGTAACTCGGCCTAATATAATATCATATTAAAATACCGGGTATTACACCAAACTAGTCAGGATGTCGCTTACATGCGCCTGCAAATAATTGAAGACCGCATTATTGTTGTGTTCATATACCCCTATTAGACTCATCTAATTCATTTTATAAATTACCCATAATTTATATTTATGTGGATCTAGTGCATGCATAACAAAATAATGAAATAAGAAAGAGAATCGAGTTTCCTTACATTGTAAATGTACCGAATTTTGGGCACAAGTAAGGTCTCCTACGTTCACTTGTTCTTGAGCTTAATATATTCGAATGATCCTCCATAAACTCAAACTTTCAAATTAGAAAGTCTTCTCTTGATTACACCCAAAACAATCCCTTAATACTAATATACTAATTAACTAGATTAATATATTAGATATCCTTAATAATTCTAATTATATTTGTATTACTACACTAGTAATAATATATTGTAATATTAAAATATAGTTGAACAATTTTATATAATCTAAAAACGATTTTTAGAGAGAAGTAGGAGAAAAATGAATAAGAATGATAAAATTGCATAAATGAATAATAGAGAACAATTTTCTCTATAATGGAAGGGGGGAGCCGGTTTGGGGGTCCAGAAGTCCAATGCATGGCCTTCACCCTTTTGCTTTTGCTCTTCTCTAAAACATAGGTGTGAAAGGCTAGCAATTAGGTAATCATAATGTTTCATTTTAACAATTAAAATAAAAACACCCACTAACTCCTTAATCCCTCCATTTTTCGGTTCACCCATAATATGGACATCCATTTTATGTTTGTCAATTTGTCATTTGTAATAAGGTAGGTCATGTGTCACACCCCATGCCCACATGTATTTTAATGCATATTTAACCACTTAAATATCAGTTTATAACAAATAAATTACTTGTGATAAATTAACTAGTAATACATGATTACAATTATTAAAATGGGTCATATAAATATAATTCATAACATTTTGCAATTATAATTATTCAATCATTCTTAATTTAATTGTTTCAAAAACAATAATGAATTTTAGTAATGAAATCTTTTAATTACTAAAATAAATCTTATTTAATCAAATTACAATAAGATACAAAAATTCTCACTCACAAATGAATTGTTCAAATTTAAGGAATTTATTAACTTGTATCGATATACAATTAATCAACTTATCTATTAAGGGAATTGTCCTATAGGTGTGACCTTAAGGGATCAACTGATCACCACCGTCAAACGACAGTAATGTCAAACTCTAGTTAGCCAATCATTACCGATTAATGTTGATCAGTTGACTATATAATTGAATCATCCCTTACGTATTCTTATTATGAGATTTAAACATGTGATCGCATTATTGTTTAGGACTGATCGAAGCCATTCAGTGTTCACAATTAAGTATATGTGGTCGTTGGTCAATGGTCGATACAAAACACAATTTATACTTCACAAACAACTCTACAATTAGTAAAGAGGTAAGTAAAGGTCGGATCCCAAGGGACGGGTATTGAAATGAGAATTCTATCTTAACTAGTAGTGTCTAGGGGTGTCACAAATTGGGTTGATGTAGAAGGTTACTAAACTAAAATAACAATGAAAATAAACTAGCAAGATGAATAAAATAAGGGGTGTAAACAATTGATTAAAGGCACTAGGGTGTCATGGGTTCATAGGGGAATCATGGGATATGATCATACAAACATGTTCTCAAATTATAAGCAAGCAATTATTGTTGTGATGGATTGAGTTGGGTTATATCTTACAATCCTAGGAAAGTTTGGGTCCCGGAGCCGAATCGATTAGATTGTACAACACCTACAAGTCGACTTAATCTTTCCTACTCAACACATGCATGGTCTAACAAGACTCGAGTTGGGTTATGTCTTACAAGTCTCATTGAAAAGATAGGAGATGATAGTAAATGCAAGGATTCATAGGCTTAGCATTTCATCAAATATAACATGTGCATGTATTAAGATCAAAACAAGCAAGCAAATAAGATATGAAAGCATATTGATTTAAGCATGAATCATTCCCCATGTTGGTTTCCCCTAATCACCCATTAAACCCTAGCTAAGAGACTACTCACTCATTATCATGTTGATCATGCTAGCAAGGTTGTCAATCATACCAACAATATGAAACATGATGAATAAATGAAAGTAATTAGCAATAATTAAAAAGGGATTAAGAGATTATACCTACTAATGATTCCAAAATAATAAGGCAAAGAATAATAGAAGAACTTGATGATTGATGGAAGGTTGTCAATCTCCCAATAAACCCAATAATCTTCTAATTACCCAAAATAAAGGAAGAACAAGAGAGAGATTGAAGAACTAAAACTTGGATTAAAACTTGATTAATACTTGATTACAATATTGAAGAGAGATTTGATTGATATTAACTACTCTAAATATTGATAAGAAGAACATGCTCCTCTAATTAGCCTAATGGGGTATTTATAGTGAAAATTAGGGAGGATGCATTAGGGTTAACTAAGGGCTAAACTAGTAATTACACTTTTTAAGTTGAGCAAGGAGGACCCGGTATTTTCTGAGAGAAGGGCTTCTCTTTTCGTAGCTTGAAGAATGAAATCCGTGCTGTACTGAAATCCGTGCGGATTAGAGTCGGGACGGCCGGATTTGGGCTGTGCAATCCGAGCGGATTCAGGAGAGGGGCGCTCGGATTTTTGAGGGGGAATCCGAGCGGATTCCAAGGAGGGACGCTCGGATTGGGCTGGCTGGACGGGCGGATTGTCTGCAATCCGTTCGGATTGTTGGTCAGCTTCAATTCTTCTTCTTTTCTTCCCTTTTCTTCATAAATTCCTTGGGGATTTCCTTGGGGACGCAAGGATCCTTTCTCAACATTGTTCTTCTACTATGATATGTACAAAGGCCTTCTAGTCTTGTCTCTTCTTGATGCTTGGTCATTGAATACAATCAATTTAGCCTCGTTTTGCCATGAAAATGCAAGATTCTTACTCCTTTCCTACCAAGGGATCAAAATCTCAAAGAGTATGCAAAACAAAGAACTAAAGATAAGAAATGACCCAAATAGGCACTAAAAAGCATGGAAACAATGGTAATTCGGGGGCTAAATATGCGCCAATTATGGTCACATCAAATATCCCCAAACCGAACCTTTGCTCGTCCCGAGTAAAGAGGTGACAAAGACTAGGACCAAAACTAACCTATCCTAATAATAATAGCCGATATGAGACAATTAGCGGGTCTCACTCCGCCCCTTCAACTCACAACAAGACAACCATGAGGTAGGATGCCTTCTTGCAAGGCAAGGTGGGTCTTGCCAAAATGGCGATACATCCAATCATTAAAGCACATAAAATCACATAATGGATGCATCTACAAAAAGAATAGCCACTTTCCTCATCTAAGTGGCGGAAATTATCTACAAGGGAAGCAATTCAAGGGTACACAATCCTTCATAGATGCAATTTGTTCAAACTACTAAGCCTAGAAGGATACCAATAAATCACCTCCAAAGCGTGTCAAGCTAGGGTACCTTTGTCCTCAATCGTTAAATGCTTTTGTCAAGAGTAGACTCCCTATGGTGTTAGAAACACTGGAGGATCGCGGAATTCCCCCTCTTGCCTAGACAAGAAGAAGGGTCGTCCCCTCTCTACCATGCACAAAAATGGATACGATGGATGAAGGGATCAATAGATATTTGAGTTTCATTTTGGGAGTTTGCTTTTGTTTTTGTTTTTCCCCCCAATTTCATGTGGCATTTGACATTTGAGAACACTTTCTTTTGCCATTTCTTTTTGATTTTTGGCATTTCAATACTTGACAACTTTTTGTATTTCTTTTTGAACATTTTCAAAGTCACCCCAATTAGTAACGAGGGTGCCTTGTATTTGAAGCTTAGGAGTCTATTTTTGCTCCTCTTTTCATTTGATGCATTTTTGCAAACTTTCTTTCACTTTTCATTTCATTGAACTCAAATTTTTGAACAATTTCTTTTTGTGCCCATTCCCTTTGATGACAAAAATATGGTAGATCATGGATGAATGATGGAAGTATGCATGGTTTCAAGGGTCACCTTGGAATAAACGGTAGCCAATGAGTTATCACACCACAAGGTACTCTTGACTCGGCCTTAAACCATGGGTCAAAGGATACTAGCATGACACATCCTAGGGTGTTTTACAAGCATTCTAACAAGCAAAGTCTTAAGAATAAAAAGCATCTACTAGGGCCTATATACACTTGTCAAGCTTCCCAAGTAGACGGTTTCGCAAAATTTTTCTAACATGCAAACTACATGCCATGATGCAACTAACATATAAACATCCTAATGCAAATGATTCTACCAACTAATATGCCATATAAACTAAATGCAAGTCCTAAGTTCACATTGTTGTACCGCATCAATCAAAATAAAGCCACATAGTCATTAACATAAAGAGGAAAAAGGAGATTGGAAAGATCATACCATGCGGTCTTCAATATCCTCATGTCTCGGATGTGGCGTAGTCAATCAAAGTGAACAAGGATAAACAAACATAATATATACAAGACAATATATACAAAGGAAATGAACTTGTTTTTGGATTTTTCAATTTTTCAAATTTTTATGGTTTTTTTTTCAATTTTTATGGGTTTTTGAATAAAAGTTAAGTGTTAGAATTCCCATCCCCATACTAATATGGGCATTGTCCTCAATGGCCAAAATGATGGAAATTATGCAAAGATGATGCATGATTTCTATACTAAATGCAATTCTACACTAAGCTATACTACATGATGCATGGTTTTTGTTATGACGGAGAGGATAATTTAGATTACCTCCCGTTGTGTATGCATTAACTTCCCCAAACCAAATAAGACACTATTGCTAATGTCAAGGATGGGTATAGTTCATGCACACACTAAGCTATGCATGAAACTAGATTGTCATTTTGGATTTTACAAATGGGAACAATAAAGAACACCTCAATGGAACCGAGGTGTGAGTCCTTTGATGTTGCTAGGACTAAACCAACAATGATCAAAAAGAAATAAAATACAAAGAGATATAGACACAAACCATGGGAGTGTAGGAGTCTCCAAGGCTTGCTAGTCCTCCATCATGCTATTATCACCATCACTTCCCTCATGAGAAGTGGTCACATTGCCACTTTCCTTGGCACTTTCTTCTTCACTTTCTCCATCATCTTGTTCATCATCGTCTTCACCATCTCTTTCTTCATCTCCATTTGCTTCTTCCTCAATGTTATCATCAAATTCTTCACAATTTCCAACAACCTCATTGTCTTCCACCACGTCCCTAGATGCACCCGGAAACAAGGCTTCTTTATCCGCCCAACTAGGCAAAGGACAAGATGGATCAAGGAGTCCTTGCCTAGCTAAATGTAAGAGGGGAGGATATTGAGCCAAATATGCATTCTTCCGGTCTTCATAAGCTTGCTTGTGCATGGCTTGCATAAGAAGAGTGACATAGTCTTTCCCAATTTCAACTCCTTCCGGTTTGAACTCTTCATACACAAAGGGGTAAGGCGGTATAACAATGGAAGAGGAGGGGGTTTCATGATCACCCTTTTATTGTTGAATGATGTACTCGGCTTCTTCGGATAGGGGAAGTAGATAGTTGGTCCGGTGGACACTTAGACGACAAATCTTCGAGGGTAAGGTGAACGATCTAGCTTCACTTGTTAGCCATCCATATTTGGTGTCAAGAGGGTTTTGAGCAACCCACTTGAACTTGTAAATCATGATAGGCATATCAATAAGATGGCCACCTTTCTTTGCCTTGTACTTGCTATCCTTATTGAAATTAGGATCAAAGTGCTTGGCTAGGACCGTGACTAGGCCGCCATTAACAATAACGGTTGTACCCTTCTTCCCACTATCAACATGGAGCCATCTATCAACCAATAGCCTCAAAGAATTGAAAGGCTTGGTATGGATTCTTCCGATATTCAAAGCCGATTCAAGGAGAATAAAATCAAGTCTTGTGAAATGATTGGTGTCTTTCCTAGCAATTATGGTATTTCCCACAACTTTGTGCCATACTCTTATGCCCGGATGATGGACCAAAAGAGCACGACAAGCATGAAAATCATCAAATTTCTTCCCGGAGATTGCCTCCCAAAGAGGCTCGGGGTCATACTTTCCATAATGCTTAAGATATCTTGATTCATCGCTAAGACCCAAAATTTCACCTAATTCCTCAAAGGTAATGCGTCTACTAATGTTAGCTAGACGAAACTCAAGATTTTCCTTATTCTCAACTTTGGTAACTTTTAAAGAACTTAAGAATTCCAAGACAAGGGAAGGGTATGTCAAATCCTTTGTTTCAAACAATTTCTTCAAACCCATGGCATTGAAAAAGGCTTTTGTTTGTTCAAGAACACCCAATTTCTCTAAGGCATCTTCACATATGAATTTGGTGGATTGAATTGATTTCATAGCAAACTTGGCAAATGTATTTCTATGGGTATCGAAAATAAAAGTTACCTCCGGATAATGCAAGAGTTGATCGATTACCGGAGTAGAAGGTGATGCTCCCGTAGAAATTTGTTGTTGTTGTGGTTGTACTTCCAAGTTTGGTGTCGATACCACCATTGCCAAAGCTTTCTTTGTTTGGAGAGCTTTTTGCCTTTGAGAGAGAGCATTTGCCTTTGGTGCCTTTGTTGCTCCCTTTGTCCTTGCCATTTGATGAACTAACCAAGAAAAGAATCAAAAATCTTCAATTTATAGAATGCCCAAATCGATTTGAAGGTGAAAGGCTTTGCCTTTATGAAATAAAAAATCGACTCAAAGGTTGAAGATTTTGTTCTTGGTTTTGATTGTTATTGAAGATGGAGTGATTGATTTGTTGTTTGAAGGATGGTTTGATTTGATTTTGGTGGATTTTGTTGAGGGTTTTTGTTTTTGTGATGGAGAGGATGAGGGTTTTGATGTTGTGGGTAGTGTTTATGAATGAATGAATGAAGGAATGAAGGTGGGAGGGTATTTAAAGGAGTCGAAATTTTCGAAAACGCAGGGGCAATCCGTGCGGATTAGGCCCAATCCGTGCGGATTCTGCAGCTTCAAAATTTTCAGAAGCTCGCCTAAAGACGGGCGGATTCTGGGGAATCCGCTCGGATTCTTTTGTGTTGGGACGGGCGGATTTTTGCGGGACGGACGGATTTCACCCAGAGAAATTTCTTTGTTTTCTTCAACAGCAAAGACGGGCGTCTTCTTCACAAGACGGACGGATTCTATGAGACGGGCGTCTTTCCGGAAATCCGCTCGGATTCTTTGATCAAGAATTCTCAATTTTCAGCTCAGCTCAGGACGGGCGTCTTCTCAGCAGGACGCTCGGATTGTTAAAGACGGGCGGATTTTGTACAATCCGCTCGGGTTCTGGTCCTTTGTACCCGGATTCACTTCATTCGTGCACAATGCATTTCCCTTTACCATTCTTCCATTCTTCTTCATTTCTTGTGTTCTTCATTGTGGGGGCACTACTAAGGCATGAATAGCCTAGGCAATTGCCATCCCCACACTAAGGTAAGGCACTACACATCAATTGAAGTCATTAGTCCCTCCCTCACTTCTCTCTTACATGACAATTATTTTGATCAAAGTAAATAAAAATCCAAAAATGACAAAAATGCAATACAAAAAATTGAAATGTAAGTTAGGGAGTTAGAAATATTTACAAGTGGTGGTTTAGGGAGGACTCCACCAAACTCTCATTCTTGATGAGATGTCAAGGGGGCATGTTCAAGGTGTTGTTGATGTTGCTCAACACCTTGAAGAAGTAATCAAAAGCTTGTTCATTATTATGGTAGAGGTCCTCAATAGACCGTGGCCCTTGTTGTTGATCATGATCGATGGCATGCCCAATGTAGGGATTAAAAATCCCTTCAAACTCGTCGTCCCAAAGACCACAAACTTCATTGAGTTGATCATTGAAAATCTCTTGCTTAGATGGAGACAACTCTCCCAATTTCTTCTCTTGGCCAATGAGGCCATCCTCTTCTTCCTTGGTTGATTTTGATGAGCCTTGCAAGCTCTCCTTGTCACAATTCACTTGCTCTTTGAATGGAGCATCTTCATCTTTCTTCCTCCATTGGAGTTCCGATTTCTTCCTTTCATCTTTCCGGCTATAATGATCAATCATGAAACATGGCTCATGTAAACGAGGAGCTCTCATGGTCTTGTCAAGATTAAAAGTTATGCTTTCATCTCCCACTTCTAGAGTGAGCTCTCCATGTTTCACATCAATCACCGCACCCGCGGTGTGTAGGAAAGGTCTTCCTAAGATGATAGGAATGTTGGAATCTTCCTCCATATCAACAATGACAAAGTCCACCGGGATGAAAAACTTCCCAATTCGCACGGGGACATCTTCCCATATCCCTAATGGTGTCTTCGTCGATCTATCGGCCATTTGGAGTGTGATATTGGTGCATTTAAGCTCTCCCATTCCCAACCTTTTACTTACCGAGTACGGCATGACACTCACACTAGCCCCTAGATCACATAAGGCTTTGTTGATCGTCGTGTCGCCAATGGTACACGGTATTGAGAAGCTTCCCGGATCCTTTAACTTTGGAGGTGAACTCCCTTGAAGTATTGCACTACTCACCTTAGTGAAGGCGATAGTCTCAAGTTTCCGGATCGACTTCTTCTTTGTGAGGATATCTTTCATGTACTTTGCATAGGCCGGAACGTGATTGATTAATTCCGTGAAAGGAATTGAGACTTCTAAATTCTTCACAATCTCCATGAACTTTCCAAGTTGATCATCAAATTTGGGCTTGGCTTGACGACTTGGAAAAGGAAGTCTAATCACAATGGGCTCCTTCTCTTTGGCCTTGTCTTCATTTTTCCTTGAACCTTCTTCTTTTGATGATTCCCCATCTTTGGAGTTTTTCACAATCTCTTCCTTTTCACTAGCTTGCACAACTTCATCCTCAACTTGCTTCTTCGGTGCCTCATACCTTGTACCACTTCTCAAGTGAATGGCACTAACCGTTTCATGTCTAGGGGGATTACTTTGAGGTGGTAATTGCCCCTTTTGTCTTTGTGAGCTTGAAGATGCTAGTTGAGTCAATTGTGTTTCCAACATCTTGGTGTGAGCTAGAATGTTGTTGATGGTGGTGTCCTTTGCTTGGCTATCTTTTTGCATTTGAGTGAAAAATTCTTGTTGATTCTTTTGCATTTGGAGGACCGCTTTTTGGACATCAAAACCTTGGTCATTTTGGTGATTGTATGGATTTTGATTTTGGTAACCTTGGTTTTGATTGTAAAAGGGTCTTTGATTTTGGTTTCTCATGGGTGGTGGAGTGTATGTTGTTTGAGAGTTTTGAACATTTTGGCTTTTGTATGAGAGATTTGGATGGAACTTGGTGTTTTCATTGTAAAAATTTGAATAAGGGGTACCACTTTTGTAAGCTTGGAAAGCATTAACTTGTTCGGTTGTTCCCCTACACTCACTTGGGTCATGACCCAAAGTTCCACAATTCTCACATATCCCACTTAGGATTGATGAGGATGCCGTCATGGCATTGACATGATGCTTTGATGATTTTGAGTTTTCCTCAAGTCTAGCCATAGCTTGTTCAAACTTCAAGTTGATTGTGTCAATGTGAGCACTAAGTTGAGCACCCAATTGAGTAACGGAGTCCACTTCATACTTTCCTCCTCTAGTAGCCTTGCGAGGTCTACTATATTGTGAATTATGGACCGCCATTTCCTCAATCTTGTTCCATGTTTGATTGTCATCAACTTCGGTGAACATTCCATTTGATCCCATATTGAGAATGTTTCTTGAATCTTCATATAAACCATTCCAAAATTGTTGCACTAAAAACCATTCGCTAAGTCCATGGTGAGGACATGAGCGACAAACACCTTTGAACCGCTCTCAAGCTTCATACAAAGATTCTTCATCCCTTTGCTTAAAACCCGTAATTTGAGCTCTTAGCATGTTAGTCTTTTCCGGTGGGTAGAATTTTTTGTAGAAAGCTAGAGCTAACTTCTTCCAAGAATCTATTCCAAGGGTGGCCTTATCAAGGCCCTTCAACCATTGCTTTGCGGTGCCGATTAACGAAAAAGGAAATAAGACCCATCTTATTTGGTCTTGAGTCACGCCCGTTTGAGAGATAGCATCACAATAATCGCAAAAGGTTTCCATATGAGAATGAGGGTCCTCACTAGGCATTCCCCCGAATTGGCTCCTCTCAACTAGTTGGATGAAGGCGGACTTGGCAATAAAATTACCGGTGAGATGTTGCGGTGTAGGAGTACCATTTGGTAGATTCTCCTCGGTGGGTATAGAGTGTGACGAGAATTTAGGCATTGTAGGTGGATTTTGTGGGATATTGTTTAATGGGTTCTCTTCTCCTTCTATTGCGAAAGGATTGACAAACTCACTAGTGGGTTGAACAACTTCACCAACACCTCTAAAATTCCTCCTAACAAGTCTCCTATTATTCGTCAAGGTTCTTTCGATTTCACGGTCAAAAGGTAACAAATCACCTTGTAACCTTCTAGACATGCAAAATATCAAACAACTCAAAAACAATTAGAACAAACCTTGAGGAGTTTTACTTCCCCAAGGTGAAAAAGACACAACTAATAACAATAAAAGAAATCTTAAATCAATTAAACACCGTCCCCGGCAACGGCGCCATTTTTGATCGAAGCCATTCGGTGTTCACAATTAAGTATATGTGGTCGTTGGTCAATGGTCGATACAAAACACAATTTATACTTCACAAACAACTCTACAATTAGTAAAGAGGTAAGTAAAGGTCGGATCCCAAGGGACGGGTATTGAAATGAGAATTCTATTGTAACTAGTAGTGTCTAGGGGTGTCACAAATTGGTTTGATGTAGAAGGTTACTAAACTAAAATAACAATGAAAATAAACTAGCAAGATGAATAAAATAAGGGGTGTAAACAATTGATTAAAGGCACTAGGGTGTCATGGGTTCATAGGGGAATCATGGGATATGATCATACAAACATGTTCTCAAATTATAAGCAAGCAATTATTGTTGTGATGGATTGAGTTGGGTTATATCTTACAATCCTAGGAAAGTTTGGGTCCCAGAGCCGAATCGATTAGATTGTACAACACCTACAAGTCGACTTAATCTTTCCTACTCAACACATGCATGGTCTAACAAGACTCGAGTTGGGTTATGTCTTACAAGTCTCATTGAAAAGATAGGAGATGATAGTAAATGCAAGGATTCATAGGCTTAGCATTTCATCAAATATAACATGTGCATGTATTAAGATCAAAACAAGCAAGCAAATAAGATATGAAAGCATATTGATTTAAGCATGAATCATTCCCCATGTTGGTTTCCCCTAATCACCCATTAAACCCTAGCTAAGAGACTACTCACTCATTATCATGTTGATCATGCTAGCAAGGTTGTCAATCATACCAACAATATGAAACATGATGAATAAATGAAAGTAATTAGCAATAATTAAAAAGGGATTAAGAGATTATACCTACTAATGATTCCAAAATAATAATGCAAAGAATAATAGAAGAACTTGATGATTGATGGAAGGTTGTCAATCTCCCAATAAACCCAATAATCTTCTAATTACCCAAAATAAAGGAAGAACAAGAGAGAGATTGAAGAACTAAAACTTGATTAATACTTGATTACAATATTGAAGAGAGATTTGATTGAAATTAACTACTCTAAATATTGATAAGAAGAACATGCTCCTCTAATTAGCCTAATGGGGTATTTATAGTGAAAATTAGGGAGGATGCATTAGGGTTAACTAAGGGCTAAACTAGTAATTACACTTTTTAAGTTGAGCAAGGAGGACCGGTATTTTTCCGAGAGAAGGGCTTCTCTTTTCGTAGCTTGAAGAATGAAATCCGTGCTGTACTGAAATCCGTGCGGATTAGAGTCGGGACGGCCGGATTTGGGCTGTGCAATCCGAGCGGATTCAGGAGAGGGACGCTCGGATTGTTGAGGGGGAATCCGAGCGGATTCCAAGGAGGGACGCTCGGATTGGGCTGGCTGGACGGGCGGATTGTCTGCAATCCGTTCGGATTGTTGGTCAGCTTCAATTCTTCTTCTTTTCTTCCCTTTTCTTCATAAATTCCTTGGGGATTTCCTTGGGGACGCAAGGATCCTTTCTCAACATTGTTCTTCTACTATGATATGTACAAAGGCCTTCTAGTCTTGTCTCTTCTTGATGCTTGGTCATTGAATACAATCAATTTAGCCTCGTTTTGCCATGAAAATGCAAGATTCTTACTCCTTTCCTACCAAGGGATCAAAATCTCAAAGAGTATGCAAAACAAAGAACTAAAGATAAGAAATGACCCAAATAGGCACTAAAAAGCATGGAAACAATGGTAATTCGGGGGCTAAATATGCGCCAATTATGGTCTCATCAAGGACACATACTCCAACAATCTCCCACTTGTCCGAGACAAGTGTGCGTCACCAATTCTCTTGTCCTATAACATCATCTCCCACTCAATACAAGGTGTCTTGCAGGTCGTACTTGCATTTGATCATATCTTGAGTGATTTCCTTTATCTGGAGAGTAACTGTTTGATCGGAATTATCTACCGTAGATACCTTCCGAGCGTGGCCACGCATTTTCAGTTCACTACTCCTCGAGTGGCCCTGAGATTTTAGATAACCCTGACAAGGGGATGGACAATTCCTATTGCACTATTCCCTTCGTATAGCCACAGCTCATCATGACCCAAAAGATGCCCGTTTGATCTCAGTTACGAAAATCGTAGAGCATAAATCAAAGTCACTCAGAAACTGTGCCACCTTGGGCGAACAGTCTCTAGTCAAAGAATCGACTCAAAAGAATACTTTAGTAGCTCTCGCCACGACCAGGCTATAGAAAAATTACCAGAACTCTATAAGCGGTCACTGCCCGACAGAGTATCCCATACAGTCTGCCATCAATCGCGTCACACTCTAGTCACTTCGAGACGTCACCTCATATAAGGAACTAGGGGCCAATACTATGTTAATACAGTTCACTTTAATAGGGTTCAGCGTTGTCTATACAACCTATTTGGATATAACAAAGCAATAAAAGAGTTTTTAATAAAACTCAAACGATGAAAGCATTATCACATATGTAAAATTGATACAATGTCAATTACTACATAATCTATAATCCATATTCCATTTTGTATATAATTGCACATTTCAACTCAATTAAAATGGCATGACTTATCATGCTTTGCCTATGAAAAGGCCTTGGTTAGCAAGTTTCAGCAACACTTTGCACTTTCCCTAACCTTATTATATATACTATTTCCCATTTTGTGTATAATCTTGTATTATAAGAACTTATTTGAGTACGTGTCTAGATCCAATCTGGACATAGGCTCTCTTGCCTTTGAATAACTCTCACTGTCCTCACAGTGTGTAGGGATAGGACCTTCGGTGATTGGAACGAACTACCATAGTTCCTCCAATTCATAATACCGAATCCTAATATCATCCTTTCCTTCTTGCATATCTCGTTATTGCAAGTGTACTCAATTTCTGTTGTGTATATCTCATTGTTCAACTGCCTAGGATGTTTCTAGCAGATATCCTCCTTAAATAATATAGCCAAGATAGTTCTCTAACCATCCTTATGTGTTTAGATTATGGTTTTTGTGTAACTCCTTGCACATAAATCCATCTCAATTCTAAATGCTTAGCTTCATATCTTTAGTACTTCCTGAGTACTAACTAATGAACTATGTGGCTATATAGAGACTTCTCTCAAAGATTAGATTTGTAACTTCTCGTCATACTCCAAGTATACGAAGTTTAAGAATGGTGATACATCTTAGCGTAATGAATTAATCCCGCAGCGGAAGCATGTGGATTCTATTTCTACATGTTCAATACTTTTGAACTTGTCAAGATTCTTATTAACATAAAAATATTCATTTAACGCTAATATCCTCTTAGAACTAACTTTATAGGTCTGGATACTTTAGAGATGTATTATTCTTCTCCTAAGTCTTCCATCATTCACAATGATCAGTATGTCCCTTACTCATAAGACTAGTAACACCACATTACTCCCACTAAACTCCATGTATAAACAGAACTACTCGACAATTCGAGAAAAGTTTATCACATGATCAAAACATACAATTCAACTCCTTTACTTCTACTTAAGACTTCTTCTTAAGTTTTCATCCTATCTTAGGATAGTTGCGATTTTAAAAACTCATACAAGATGATTTTTAAATCCAACTATAAAATCCGAATTTTAATGAAGCGTTGTTATTGCGTGCAAAACCCTTTGCCACCAACCAACCAAGCTAAATAAACATTTTCATGTTTATGCTCATTTCGGACTTTTGCGGAGTTGAAAACTAGATAAATCATCTTAATAAGTTACCGATTTATTAATTTCAAAAATAACATGACTCCTGTCTACTTTAGATTTCGAAGAAATAATTACTGATTTTGACCAAGAAGGAACATCTTCCTACGTCTTATTCTCAATGTGTGTCTCTTGAACATTTTCTCCCACTCTTTCTTTAAGAAATATTCCTCATTTCTTTAATAGACAGCATCACGAGCCATAAACCCTTTGTTCTTGTGATCATGTAGGAAGAGAGAGCATATGTTTACTATCGAAACAAGCTACAATTTAGGTACCATGTCTAACCATATCTTATATGAAAAGTAGATGATTGCTTTAACAATGTTTTATTTTAGTGGAAAATTTAATTGCCAGACAAATTTTATAACAGAAACTACCTTCAACTATAATGTAAAGATTCAATCATATTGTTATGAAAGTGAACTTGTGATACCGTATCCCACTCTTTTTGGTGCAGATAAAAGTCATCACTTTATAGTTTCCCATTTTAACAAAATACTAATACTTTGGTTTTATGATCTCTAGGTTTTGTTACTTTTAAACATTCATTGAACTTATTCAAAGAATTTCCCTTCTTATCTCATTAAGTGGATATCAAGTATCTGTCTAATTCGTTGGTAAAAGAGAAGAAGTAATAACCTTCTCTTATTGAAATTGTATTCGACCATACACTTCAAAGTGTAAATAGGGCGAATAAATTGCTCTGTTCATAATCGTTTTCAAGGAAAAATCATGAATTAACTTGCTTTGAATACAAGATTCGCACACACCAAAAGATTCCCAATCAAATGGTTTGGGAGACTAGTCAAGACTAGTTTCTAAATGTGATTTTCAATCGAGAATTAAGAAATAATTGGGGTCACCAACTTAAGTCTTTTATATATGACATTTTATTTTCAGTTGAATATAATTACCTTGACTTGTATTGTCTTACCATAAACTTAATTGTGGCATGTAAGAGTACAACGCTTGTTTTAATTGCATAATGGTAAAACCCTTTACCTTTTGTGCAAAACTCAAATTATATTCTTATTTAAACATATTGTACATCATAACAATTATTGGGGTACATTTCTAAATACAAAACTAAAATGAGTACATTACAACATTCATATGTTCATGGATGAAATGACAACTACCCTAGTTCTATTCATGCAAATTTCTGAACTTATTCTTGCTAGTCGTCACACAATAATGCCAAATATCATGACGAAATCCACCAATTTGTATCAAATACTCATGATGTGGTAATTGGCAAGAATGCAATGTCAATGTCATAGATGTTCAGGAAGGAATATGTTGGAGTCACACGACCAACTTCCTAGATCTTTACTTATTTGGGGTTTGTCTCTATTTATATGTCTTACACTTTCTCTTTCGAGCCTAGTTCTATCCTTAACAATTAAGATAGGTACTTTACTTCTTGTTGCTCCCACTGACTTCAAGAATTTCTACTTGATGAAGACTTATCTTCATTTAAATTCCTAGTTAATCCTTCACAAGTGTTAACTCTATGGTGGTATTTGGTTAATCAAAATTTCTAACAAATTAATTTACCAATTTAACATTGTCATGTTCTTAACAACTTAAGTGCTTGATGACAAGTATTTAGGTTGAGCAATAAGACTTTTGAACCGTGGATGCATAGAAGATATTATCAAAACATATTTTGACTAATCATCACTTCTAATCATACTTCTTCATATGAAATTATATATAGGTATGTAAGGAATTTAAGATGTTAATCTTATATTTGAATAGGATGATTCCTATCGAGTTCTATGGAATAGAACGATTCCTATGGAACTAGTCCACAACCTATGATACAGTTTATTTTAGAAAGAGATTCTTTGTCGTTAGCAATAGTAGTTTAGCGGAGACTCGTGTTACAATCGAATGATATCGCATATGAGTAGGAGTAATGAAATAGAACAACATTAAAAACAACGAAATAGTGGGAAAATTAAACATTCATGGTTATATCTAAAACATTTTAGCATGTTTTAGCATTTATATAATGACCTCCACCCAATTATATAAATGATTCTGAGACCCAAAATTCATATGAACTTTGGTTGTGAGCCTACGGGCCCTCTACACCTCTTATTAATATAACTTGGTGGGTTAACCCTTTTAACCGATTCTACAATTAGAACTCTCGATCGATGAATTTACGTTAAGTTCATCTTTAGCCCGAACCTATTGCGGCTACGGTCACAATTACCTTCGTTGAGATCAACCAAATTTTCGAAGTGTAATAACTATTTACTACCTCACTTACCTAACGTCAATAGAAAAGCACCTCGGTATAATGTTTCAATACCGTATTGTACCTATATGAAATTGGGATTCATGAGTTCCTACTATTTGGTAAGGCTAAGTCTCAATCTTTTAAAATGTGTGAGGTCGAGTCAATTTATTATCTATCAAATTTAAGTGAACTAAATTGTTGAACTAACGATAATTATAATTGACACGGTCGAATACTCGATATGATATGCATGTTTAGTTTATGGCGATTTGGCAATGCATGCAAACATATAAAGGAAAAATGCAAAGCAATAAATAAATTTCCTAGTATGGCCTTCCTAAAATAGAAATTCTAATAATCTATTTACAAATTCGGAAACCAACTCCATTGGTCCCTTAAACTTCAAGTGGCACGCTTCCCAAGGATTCCGTCTTGATCGGAACGCCTTTCTGATTGGCGCCGTCTTGAAGGAACTCCAGAATTACAAATAATAATAAAATACATAGCTATTCCTATTATACATTTGTAATATGAAAAACTAGTAAAAATAAAAGTGATACGAGATCACATTAAATTACAACCGAATCAATATCCTCTTACATTACGGGAAATATCGATTAAAACTAAGGCCATGCTAAGATAAAATTACATAATTCAAAATTACATAAATAAAATATGAAATTCATCAATGAAATATGCAGCATTATTATATGATATAACATACCAAATTATGTGCCAAATCGCCCTATTTAAACCTTTATATATATATATATATATATATATATATATATATATATATATATATATATATATATATATATATATAATCGGGTTCAAGCGTTGTGGATGCACCACGTGTCAACCCAACTTTAAATACATGTATTAATCACAGCTGAACATTAAATATAAATATAATAAATGTTGTACAAATCTCATCAAAATATTAATTATAGTTTAATAATATTTATTTTAAAATTAAATTAAATAATTACGGTGATTTGATTCTAAATTTATTAAAAAATTATTTTGAAGAAAATCCTAAAATGTAAATAATTACGTTTATTGCGAAAAATGCTTCAAATTGAGTATAATTTTCATTATATTTATTGAAATATTTTGATTTGTAGAGATGATTAAAGTGAGTGTCTCATAATATTTAATGTTTACGTAAAAAGACATTTTGAGAAAGTTATAAAACTTAGACCATTAAATCCTAAGAAAAATATATTTAGAAGAGTCAATTAAATCCTAAGAAAAATATATTTGGAAGAGTCATTATATTTCTTAAAAACATAACTTAAAGAAAACTACTACGAGATAAGTTTTTATGTGGGAATGAAAAAAATTATATTGCGAAAAATTGAATACATATGAGATTTTGATAGGTTTAAATAGTGTGATAATGAGTATGTATGTACACAGTGATCGCGAATGCATCTGAATAATCAAAACAAAAGTAATGATTATTAAAAAATATAGTATTATAAAAGACATGAAAAAGCAGAAAAAAAAACGTTACATTTTTATTTAATATCTTCAATTAAAATACGTATACGTCAAGTATAAATATTGATTAGCTAAATATTACTTTTAGTTATGTTATATTTTAAATACTTTGAAGTTAAACCTCAAAAAATATTATTTGAGAAAGTTTAACCGATTTTATTTACAAGCAAACTCTTAAGCATCATTTATATATAGTTGTTTAAAAATACAAAAGGTGCGATTTTTATAGATATGTTTGATACATAATAGATGCAAAACACAATCAAAACATTTGAATAAGTTGAGTTTGAAATCTATATGTTTGATACATAAATATCACACGTTAAACATAAAAAAATTAAAAATTTCATAAAATTATATTCACATTATTTTGAACAAATATTAATTGATTTGAAACCTAACGTATTGTGAAATGATATAATTTGAGAACTTAATATTGATTGTTGCATTATTCGAATAAATTTTAATTTAATTAATATGATATTTGATCAGTCAAAAATAATTTATAAAACGTTTATCAGTATAAGTAATTATCACTTATTAGTTTTAATTAAAATTGTATGTATTTTATTTTAAAATATTGAAAATAAACCTAAAAAAATTAAATTTGAAAATAATTATTTTTTATTTATCAGTAAAAATATTAAAGGTCATATATAAATTATGTTATTTTTCTTCAATTATAATAATAAAATTTTAAAACAGGCCGCGCGAAGCGCGGGATACTACCTAGTATCGTATATAATTCGGTTTTATGGAAATGCGTGATAATAACTTATTAAAATCACAAATCAATACTTAAATCAAATTTAAAGTCAAGTTAATTACCCTAACTCTCTTAGGACTCAAAAATTATTATTTACTCAATTTTTGACAATAATTCAACTTGGTTTTCTATTATTGCTTATTAAACTTCTCTTAATCATCACAATTATGAAATAATTCCCAATAAATCATAAAAATTTGAAAAAATTCGAAATCATATTTTTGTATATACTAGAATATAATCAAGATTCCAAAAACTCAATAAAATTTGCCCACAAAATTATTTATAATTTACTTCATTAATAAATCGTATAAATCATAATAACTTTTATCATTCAATTCCAAATTAAACATACAATTTACGAAAAAATCAAAATCAAAATTTTGAACATTCTCAAAAATTTCCAGAACCTGGAAATGGCAAAATTTAAACAAAAAATTTCGAATTTTATTTTTATGACTAATAAAGTTGCCCTTTTATCGATTTTATCACATAAAAATCAATAAACATACCAAATCAATCGAAATTAATCATGCAACTTTAGATTTGATGTTCATATCATATATAAAACATTAGGGAAAAATTTCATTCCATAAAATTCATTTTAGCTATTTTTGCTAAAAATAGTCACTATTTATATCATTTTAACCATTAAAATTATAAATCATGCATAATAAATCACATTTATCTCAAATTTTACATACAATCTATAAAATATGCATGTGACATCACATTAAAATTTCATGACCTGTTTCGAAGTTTAACTATTTTTAGTCATTTATCCTCCATTTATAGCATTTTTATCACATAAAAATCATAAATCATTCAATATTAATCACATTAATACAAAATTTTACATACAAAACATAAAATATGCATGTGAGATCATACTAAAAAATCATGGCCATTAGTGAAGTTTAACTATATTTAGTAAATAAAAGTTCATTTTACTCATAAAAATGTAATTATTTCACTAAAAATAATTAAAATAAGCAATAATAATCCATAAATCATTAAAATGACCTTAAAATATTTTAGGACCAGAATATATTACATGCAAAAAATTTTCGTGATTTATCATTATAAATAAAAAATATCTAGTTTTAATTATGTTACATTTAACTCGGAAAAACCAAACCGATTATGCATGCAACACCAAAGCTCTGATACCAATTGTTGGGTTCATATACCCTTATTAGACTCATATAATTCATTTTATAAATGACCCATAATTTATATTTATGTGGATCTAGTGCATGCATAACAAAATAATGAAATAAGGAAGAGAATCGAGTTTCCTTACATTGTAAATGTACTGAATTTTGGGCACAAGTAAAGTCTCGTACCTTCACTTGTTCTTGAGCTTAATACATTGGAATGATCCTCCATAAACTCAAAGTTTCAAATTAGAAAGTCTCCTCTTGATTGCACCCAAAACAATCCCTTAATACTAATATACTAATTAACTAGATTAATATATTAGATATGTGATACGTGCATTTTATATAGTCTTTTTAGGCCTTTTTATGCACGTATTTCTATGCTATTATCGTAGTTTATGCTACGAAATGCCCCGAATATGCTACTTTGGTTTGTTTTGTCTTATTTGTAGGAATGAACCAGAAAGTAGTGAAATCAAGCCTATTACCATCCGTTTAGCATGCATTTGGAGGAAGAGTGAATTTGGAGCGGGAATGTAGCTATTTTGAGATGCGCAAAGAAGAAAGATAGCTAGGCGAGCAAAGGAAGAACTTCAAATTGCTAGTGGCTACTTTGGAGAGCCATATCTCGAGTTCTACAACATATATTCAGGTGATTCTAATTGGAGATGATGTCCTCTTAGCTTTCCAACACCACCGGAATCGCCCTGTTTGCCCAAGTAACGAAGAAATGGCAGCCATTTGAAGTTCAGTGCGCAAAGCAGGAAATTGTACGCTGGAAAGTACTCGATCGAGTCCTTTTTCTACTCGATCGAGTAGATTCAATTTAAGGTTTACTCGATCGAGTAGATTTTCTACTCGATCGAGTTGTTTAAGCTTTATTTTACTCGATCGAGTAGTTTAAAAGCACTTGATCGAGTGGTTTGCTATTGGGCTCAGGATTTTTAGTCCATGATTGGGTTTATGTTTGTAAAATCTCGCTTCCCTATATAAAGGAAGTCGGGATTAGGTCATAATTATTCTTGATACTACTAAGACGATGCTTCTATCACACTTCATGTTTTTCCTTCTCTGTTTTCTCTGTTAAACACTTTTCCACCATTCTTTTCCCGATCTCTTAATCAGTAATTCCTTTCCTTACTCTTTTTCTTCCTTTACTTTATTTTTAATTTATGATGTTGTTTATTACTTTATTTTTCGCTCTTGCTCTTCCCTTATCTATGTTTAGCTAATTCCCCTGCTAGGATTTAGGGGAGTCGATGAACCGATGTTAATTGCTAATTAGGTTTACGGATTTGTCGTTGTTGTTAAGTCTATGTTGTTAATCACTGCTTTAATTATTTCTAGCTATTTGAATCGATGTATTTAGCCTACTTAATATTGGTAAGCCTTGACCTAGACCGAAAGGTTGGAAGGGGTGAGACCCGCAGTGAACAATAGGATGCTTTAGTGAGGGCGAAAGTTAAGATAATAGCATTTTAGGGCGAATTGAGACCGAAAGGATATATTCGTTGCCCCTTAGACCGACACATCGACTAATTTGTAACCTTACCTGCAATTGACTGACATTCATTGATGACCCGACAATCCTAGTTCTCTCTCTTTATTGTTAATCCCTTTATTTTTATCGCTCAATTTCTCTTGTCTCCTCTCTTAGTTTAGAAATCGTACTCAAACCCCCGTTACTCTTAGACTAATTTAAAACAGATAAATCTCATTTTTGCCTCCCTGTGGAGATCGACCCTACTTGCTGCTAGCTTCTGTTAGTTGTATTTAGGTTTATTTTTGGTACAGAAACGACCATATCAAATTTTGGCGCCGTTGCCGGGGAGGCATCGCAGTTTTATCTGTTTTTATTTAGTCTATTTCTTGTCTCAAGGAACCTCGGTTCCTTGAGACCGTTCTCATGTCTTTCGTTCTTGACTTTCCGCAGAGAGAGAACGAAAGTTTTGGTTCTTATATAGACAGGTGGGAGGAGTGGCTCGAACCAAGACGAGGAATGCTTTCGGGACTCCAAATATGCCAGTCTATCATCCGGGGAATTAATGCCCCTACGCGAGCATACCTCGAGGCTAATGGTAAGTGGGATTTCGAAGGAATCCCCGTAAAAGAGGTATTAGAATTTTTTGAATGGTTTGCTACTGAAACTCTTAAACCCAATTTCTCTCTTCATGTTGACTCAGATGAGGGGGTGGGTGAGACCTTAGAAACCGTTCTAGAAAATACTGACGGAAAAATAGAGGAGACCATTAGCGTGGTTGATAACCCCTTTTATAAGGATAATTTAGAACCCCTCTATGATTCTTGCACAAATAGTGAGGACGACTGGGAAGGTCTCTTTGAGAACTTCCCTACTGATGAGTCCGGCCCTAAGGAGAGTGAGGAGAAAATTTTTGACAGTCTTGAGGTTAAATGGGATAGTTATGACGATATTATGGATGAACTTATTGTTGAGGACCCAATTGACTTTACTGTCCCTTGCATTTGGGATGAATACCCACCTTCTCCTTTAGAAGACCAGATTCCTCTACCTCACAATATAAACCCGTCAGTGCATCTGGATTATACTCGCATTATTTTTGAGTCAAATGCTCATGAGCTCTCTTATTTTCCACTCGCGGGTAATTTAAGCTTCTATATTCCGCCCTTAGCTGGAGGGAGGAATAATTTTGTGGATGTTTTTAGGAGCTGTCATAGGAAATTTGTTAGACTTAAATGCTATTTCATTTTAATTTCCTATGCTATTGCTATTTTATGGTGCTACTTACATTTTTGTGTAGCACATGCGCAGCTGTTTGATCGGTTGCTGCGCGCTTTGAGCTGTTTTGACCAGGCTAATTAGAGTAGCTGGATGAAAAAGAAGGTCGAGCTGGGACCTGTCTGAAACTAGCGCTACCCGGGAGGCAACCCGGAGATTTATTTTTAGTTGTTTTTCAAACATTGCATTTTATTTCAGTTGTGTGCAATAATTGGTCTTCGTACCATAGACTATATCAGTATGCTTGCTTTGTTAGTTTTGCGGGCTGTTTTTATTGCGTCTTTTGCAGGAATATACTAAGGATCACTCGATCGAGTACTTTTTGTACTCGATCGAGAGCTTTTGCTGCTGAAATCACTCGATCGAGTACTTATTCTACTCGATTGAGTACCCTTAAAAAAAAAAAGTACTCGATCGACCACTATTCCTCTCGATCGAGCTGTTTTGGACGCCCATTGCTTGGATTAGCTTCTTGTGACGATGTTTCGGAGCTATTAGTGACCTCCCACGTTGCTGGTTGGTTTGGGGAGGTCCCTTATTCGCGCAATCTTGTGAGCTTTCCGTATTTACTCTCTTCCTCTTTTAGTTTGCATTTCCTTTTCATGTTTTGGTACAATGAGGGCATTGTACGGTTTGGTTTGGGGAGGTTATGCATCCATATCTGTGTCTGCATCTTGTTTTTATTGCATTTCTGTTATCACGTTTAATTTCAGTACGCATTGTTTGGGGAAGTCCTGAAATCATAGAAAATGATGAAATCATAGGAAATGTTGAAATTAATCCTTATGTGCTACTTGAAGCTAAAAAGTGCATCAACTACCTAGAGGAGCTACTTAATCTCAAGGGATATGACATCTATAGAGAGTATAGTCGAAAATATGAAACTGTTAATCCCCAACTGGTAACCAATTTCACTATGATTGACATCCCAAAGTTTAAGGGATATGAAAATCCTCTTAATCATATTCGAGCATTTAAGGACTTTATGTCCATCAAGGACATCAAACCTGAGATGTTTCTAAGGATCTTTATTTCATCTCTCAAGAGAATTAGTAGGCAATGGTTCTACTCTCTTGACCATAAAAAGATCGCGACATGGGATAATGCCGCAATTGAGTTCACCAAACAATATGCGAATAATGCTAAAATCCAGGTTAATATGCGCAGCCTAGAAGTCTTAACTCAAAATGACAAAGAAGGCTTCACATATTTTCTGAATAGGTGGAGGAAAACCAGTATCCAACTAGTCGAGCGTCCGGACGAGGCCACTTTTGTGGAAACGTTTGTGGACAACCTGAAATCTAGGTTAATATGCCATACCTTAAACTGACGCAAATGAGGAACTAGCTACTAACCTCTTAATGAACCAATTGCAAATGACCAAGGATGATCTTTCAATCTGGCAATTGATAGCCAGATAATTCCTACATCGTCAAGCTTTGCTGCAAGCTTTGGCAAAGCTCAATGTGTTGTCCGACTCTAATCCTGGTGACATGGTTAATTTCGTTCTTCAGGACTCTGTCAGGCTAAGTGACCCAGTTACTTTCTCAGATGAAAAATTGCCACGATTTGGTGTCACCCATAACTTAGCTCCACACATCACTGGTACATGTCTTAAGAAGAATGTGCCAATGACATTGGTAGATGGCTCCGTAGTAAATTTCATACCAATCAAAACTGCATACAAATTGGGAATGAAAGAGTCAGATTGGACTCCATCTAATCAAGGTGTTCGCGCTTATGACGGAACCCATCGCAAGGTGGTAGGACTAGTCAACCTTACACTGGGCCAGTCGAAATCAAGGTCAACATCCAGATAGTCGACATCGATGTGACACCCCGCGTTAAAGCGGAAAATTTAACTAATAAATTGTAGCGGAAATCATGTATTTTAAAAACTTTTATTTTACTTTTCAATGTTTAACATGCGGGAGTCACTAACATAATAAAACAAGTGCAACGATAATTAAATTTAGGTTATTATAAACCAAGTCTGACAAACAGGGAAAAAAGAAATCCCATGAATAACACGTTTAAAAGGTGAGTTTAAGCATAACGATAGACAAAATCCAACGGTGAAGGTACTCGCTAGCTCACACCTGTCTTCACCCCATAAATGCACCAACTAATACTTGTCATTCATAAAACATGAAGGCCACAGTCAAGAGGGAGTTACTCAAGGTTCTACCAGCCACATTTTTTTCAAAATGAACATAACAAGGAACTAAAATAAGAAAACACATTAAACAAGATCCACAACTTGAATATAATAAACATGAAACCATTTATGTTAACATAATAAGAGAAAGCAAGATGGGATACTAAATAAGCATGTCACAGGTATATTCAAATAAAGTGAAGTAAAGGAAAGAATATAGACACGGTTAATTAATCACGAGCACGAACTCCAATGACATATGCAACTATCCAAATTATACAAGACCTTTACTACTCTTAGATTCAAGAAGTGTGTGACATATGCAAAACATTCACTAACAAGACACGATAACACCCGACTCATTCCTCTAAGTAGGACGACGATAATATATACGGTCCTGGTCTAAATATGGCTAGACTCTCGGGATAAACGTCTCCCGATTTGACATGCGATAAACGACTCGCATCCAAGACTCGAAACATGGCACACAGACTGTAACCAAAGGTCGAGTAACCCTAATCGGAAACATGGCACACAGTCCGTAACCAAAGGTCCGAAGAAGGCAGAAGAGTAATCCTCAATCCGGAAACATGACACACATACCGTAACCAAAGGCCCGAAAGGAGGGCGGCATAATAAGTCAACTCGAAACATGGTACACATACCATAACCAAAGGTCGAGTGACACCTAACTCGGAAACATGGCACACATACCGTAACTAAAGGTCCAAGAAAGGTTCTTAAATCGGAAACATGGCATACATACCGTAACCAAAGGTCCAAAGAGGGTATTGAGGAGTGTCTAGTGAAATACTATGCACAAAGTCCATGGGAATACGACTCAACACAATCAAATGCGTAAAATAAGCATTTCATACTTTAACATGGGAAATAATCGACAATGAACAAGTAAGAACCCAAATGTGAAGTATGCAATACCATTTCATTCTTTTATAGCATGAATAAACATTATATTTCATATATACATGTTACTTAAGCATAGTATAAACAAACGATAGCAAATAAGTAAAGTAATGTGAAACACGAGGCAAAATATAAACAAACCAAGACCAATATTTAACATGTGAATGAGATATAGGGAAGATGATCCAATGAGAAACAAGTGCCAACACACCATACACAAGCATTATAACCAAGGTTAATAAGCATAACCAACAAAAACCCAAAACCCTAATTCAAAACAACAAGTTTAGAACTCGATTACAACAAAGGTCAACTTCAAACGATCATAACTCAGGTTCTAGACATGCAAATGAAGTGAAACAAATTAGAAGTGATAGCTTATCCTCTTATGGTTCTAACGGTAGGTTATAATCCCAAAGCAAACAAGTAATGAAGGAGTTATGGTCATTTTACGAACACTGGTCAGGCTAAATCCACAGTCTACGTTAGTGGCTGAAGCCTGCGGTAATGGGCTGCTTCCCACGACACAAACAATGTATGAACTTCATTCCCAACTCAATTTTATGGTAGATTCACAACCCAAAATTTATCATATAACCAAAGTCGTAACTACAACATACCCACCATATCTCAACAATAAACACCCACAACATGTAGCAAAGATCGACACAAACTACAATATACATCAATAGCAAAACAACACCTCATTCCTCTCAAATCATCTTTACCCAATTGATATTATTTGCAATAAACCATCTCCATAACATAAAAATACAATTAAAACATCATCTAATATTAATAATCCAACAAAATTCATCAATAATATTAAAGGTAGTAACTTTACTCGCTAAAAACTAAACTTTAAGAATTAAAGCACATAATTTGATATAATACCGAGTAACCTATCACCGTTACTTTTTAGCACTCCAAATAGTCAAATGGCCTAGTCCGAGTCCTCCAAGCTTGTTCCCCAACAAAACCCCAAGGAAATGAATGAAAAGCTAAATCCCTAGAAAGACGGATTTGTAGAAATCTAAAGAAGTATGGTGTCTTTCTTACATATAAAGAATGAGGGTGAGGAGAGGGAGATAATGGCGCGAAAATGGTTCCGATTGGCGAAGAATTGTGGTAGCTATGGTGTATCTAGGTTTGGTGAGGATTTGTTTAACAATGGTGTTAGTTGTTGCCTTGTTGGTGGAAAATTTCAGAAAAATGAGGGAGATGAAGTTGTGAGGATTTTGTGGTGGGTATTTATGAAGAGAAAAGAGAAGGAGAAAATGCCCATAAGGCATGCTAGGCCCAACAACGCTAGTTGAGTCGATTTTCACTAAAAACACGTCTCAAAGCCTACTACACACCTAAGACGATTATTATTATTATTATTATTATTATTATTATTATTATTATTATTATTATTATTATTATTATTATTATTATTATTATTATTATTATTATTATTATTATTATTATTATTATTATTATTATTATTATTATTATTATTATTATTATTATTATTATTATTATTATTATTATTATCAATTAGTAGTAGTAGTACTACTACTACTACTACTATAATTACTACTAGTACTATTATTATTATTATTATTATTACTACTACTACTACTACTACTACTACTACTACTACTACTACTACTACTACTACTACTATTATTATTATTATTATTATTACTCTTAGTATTATTATTATTAATCCTATTATTATTATTATTATTATTATTACTACTATTATTATCTATGAAATCTTATTAAAAGGTTAGCCTCAAAAGGCCACGTAGATAATGCCACGTAGGATAAGGAAAAGCCACGTATGCATTTGCAATACCACATCTTAATCCGCGTGTCACTCTAATCTATAAAGTTTTATTAAAAGGCTAATTGAAATACGTATTAAATGTCACGTAGACATCTACTAAAAGCCACCTAGGATTATAAATGTAATGTAGACATCGACTAAAAGCCACCTAACTATAAATTATTTTTTTCCACTCTTTTTTTCTTCTTTAAAAAAAAAACCAAAATCGGATTAGTAATCCCCTGTTCTTTTACTCCACCCGCATATGAATCAACTACATATACAATTTTCAAAATATGATCTTCCCCAATTTTTTTACCAAAATGCCTTTGGATTGTCGACGTCCGCGTTGAAATATATTTCTATCTATACAATATAGTTAAATGACTAGCTAAATCATCTATAAAATACCATTAAAAGACTAACTTGAGTAGTATTTAATTACCATGTGACAACTCTCAAAAACCTCCTAATATGCTATAATATTTCATGTCTAATTAAGTTCTAATAATAATAATAATAATAATGACACATTCAAGATGTTTTATTATGCATTTACGCCACTTTTGTTTTTCCTCTTCTCTCATTCATTGCAAGTTCGTAACCTAATTTCAGCCTTTCATCTTACTCTTGAATTCTTAATCTTAATGAATGCTATAACATTTTTTTTAATATATATACTTCATCTCTTTAAGTGAAATTACATATCTTTTGTGTATATCTTGGTATTGATATTTTTTTTATGGTTTTTTTTTGAACATTCCTATTAGTAATTAAGTCTAACCTCTTTATTTTATTGTGTTTTATAGGATTCAATGCCATGATCTTCTTTGATGTGGACGCATTATTGTTATGTTGTAAGTTACTACTTTCACCTATTATTTTATTTTTCCATTTTTTTATTTGTTTAACCCTTTAATTTTCATATATGTATAGTTTTTATTCTTACCAGCATGGAGTTCAACATGACAAACAAAACCTTATATTTCACCTTATTCATAAATTTTTAAAAAACATTAAAAAATATAAGTTGCAAACACAAAAAAAAAAAAAAAAATTGATGCAAACCTTTTATCTCCCTCCCATAACTTTGGTTATCAATTTACCCTATTTATTTAACTTTATTATCTTCTTAATGATGGTCTTTTTGCTTTTCCATCACCATTACATAAAAATAATCATAATTTCCGTGTTATTCAAAAAATTGGTATGTAAAGTACAATATTATACAAAGGCAAGACTAAATATTTCACTAAGTCATCTCACTAAGCCATGTGTCATAAAAAAAAAAAAATTTTATTATCATGTGTCACATGCTTATTAGTAAAAAAAATTTAAAAAAATAAAGTCTCAAACATACAAAATAAATTAAAAAAAAATGATTTAAACTTTTTATCTCCCTCTCATAACTTTAGTCATCAATTTATCCTATTTATTTAACTTTATTACTTTTATTTAATGATGATCTTTTTGCTTTCCCTTCACCATTATATAACAATCAAAATTTCCATTTTATTCCAAAAATTGGTATGTAAAGTTTACATAGATAACTAGAATATTTTTTTACTTTTTTTCTTTATTGTATATTGAATTAATTAGAATCTTATTTTTTATTATTTTTATGTTTTTAAATTGCAGGAAGATGATACATACTCACATAATTTAAAAATATTACCTTAAGCAACTTTTTATTAGTTGAATATGCAACTCTTTTCACTATGAAGTTTCATGTGGCGGCCCTAAAACCCCATCTATAATCTATACAATCTAATTAAAGGGATACTTAAAATGACAAATTTAATTAAATGTAACATGGAAATTTTAATGTGACGTGGATTATCAATTTATAATTACATGACCTTGATTTCATTCACTCATCTATAAATAAATCTATATAATTTAATTAAATGGTACAGAAAATGACAAATTTTAATGTGACAAAAGAATGTAAATGTAATAAACTTTTTAGTTTCCTCTCATCTATATACCTATTAATAATTAATACATTCTACTAATTTAGCATATCACTTTTTTTGTCTACCTATACACATTGCCATATTTTAGCTTCCCTCCTCATTTATACTACCTATACACATTGCCATATTTTTGTCTACGATTATCATCTCTTGTGTTATCACAATATCTCTACTTGTCTACCTTAAACACCATTGGGATTTTATTTTGTCGGTCTAAACACTCTAATTCATTCAATAAATATAGAGAATTTAAAATAACGCCTAAATATTTGTTGGAAGATAAACATTCATAGTCCATAATCTTGCTGATTAAAACAATAAATTATTAACGATCCCGTGATTTTCACGGGCTCCAAAACTAGTTATTATTAATATTATTATTATTTTTAATAAAAATGGGTTTAAAATATAAATAGAATAATAAAATAGCTAATTGACCTATAAATACCAGAACGGGAATTTCGCGGGTGTTACAATCATCCCACCTTTTAAAAAGTTTCGTCCTCGAAACTTGAAATTAGAAAACAAAAAGTTATAAAGATAAAGTCGGATTCTCAAAGTCGACAACCAAAACAATTACAAGGTTTGATATCGTAAAAATTAGGATTCCTTCAAAAAGTTCTAAGAAGAATTTTCCAAAAGAACAAGTTTCTTGTCAAAGGAACGAAAGCGTTGTCGTTGCGCATTCAAGAACGCTAACATCCTAAATTGAAAACAAGGTTAGAGATAAAAACATACGCCGATAAGCGTAGAACCATGTTATTAGACGTCTCCAATAACGAGTCCCAACATCCCATCAACTTTAAAGCCAAATGAAAATGATAATCCACTTAAATTTTCTTTTGAAAATGCCAAATTAAAAGTAAAAGATCAATTTTCAAACTCTAAAAGATGCCAAGTTCTTGAAAATGTCACGTTAAAATTCGACAACGAATCTAAAATAAAGCAAAGTTAGTTAGAAATCGAGCAAAAAGAAAAGCAACTCGGGCATCACGATCACGGATCACGATAAAGAAGTCTACACCCAACAAGCAAAAAGGGATTAACTCGATCTTTTAGGGGTACAAAGCCACGATAAGGTCAACAAGGAGGTTAAAGAACATAGAATTTTATAGGCCAGTAGCATCAATCTCAAAGGAGGAGCACAACAAAACGAGAAAGAGAGATATGAAAGCACTACGCCAACTGACCATCAATAAGGAGCTTATCACAACGGTTTAATGCATTTAATAACGACACTTAGATTACCGTTTTCAGAATATTGGCGTAAACCTAGACCGCGCTAATAAGAATAACGGTTTTCGTCGAAAACCGTTCTTATTATAATTTGACAACGGTTGTTTAACAAACCGTTATAAAAAACGTTTAACGGTTTCCAAAAACTCGTTATAGAATCACCCTTATAAACGGTTGTCTAACAACCGTTACCAGTTTAAGAAAACGGCGTTTCGAAAACCGTTACTAAATTAACACCAGCAACGGTTTTTGGTACCCGTTGTTATGTTATAGCTACGGGTTTCTTGTAACCGTTATCATTTTCTATTATGAAAAAACGGTTCCTTTGTACCCGTTGTCATTTATCATTTACGGGTTAAAAATAACCGTTATATACTTTTTCCAATGTTTAATATTCAACCGATGCATGTATGATAAATAATGAACCGTTGCATGCATTGTTTTGTTTGACCATTATTACTATCCGTCCATTATTATATTCACACATGCATATATATTTTCCTATAAATATCACCTATAATATGATCAATTAACCATATTCACCAATTCAAAGTTCAATTAATAATAGCCTATAATTTAATTAAAAATATTACACTTCGATCACCATGTCGTCGTTGTCTTCTACACCCGCTGAATCACAATCAAATACCCGCTATGTCCATCCTATTACCTGTGTTATACACAACCTTCCAATCAAATATGATGACAATGGAAAGGCTTTTTCGAGAAGTTTTACTTGGATAAGAGATATGCTTCGTCAAGGTGGTTATACGAATGTTAAAAAGGTCCACCCAGCTTGGACTAAAGTTCATGGTTTTCTTGGTTATGCAATGATCGAGTTTGAAGGTTTTGGGAAGAAGCTGGAAACTTTTCGTCAAGCAAGAAAACTCCAGGCAAGATACGAGGATCATGATGCTAGGAAGAAAAATTATGATAGGGATGATATGTTACAAGCGCAATATTTATGGATTGCAACCGATTGTGACATTAATCTATTAAGAACATATCGACACTATATTGACATTGTGCCTCTGGTGTCGGTTAAAAACTCGTCGTCAAAAGTTACCTAACCAAAACAATATTTATAACTTTACAAACTACTCTTAGCAAAGAGGCAAGTAAAGGTCGGATCCCAAGGGACCGGTATTGATGTAGGATTTTCAATTGTAAATGGTCGTGTCTTAGGGTGACACAATTTGGGGTTGAGGTAGGAGATCAACTAAAACTAATCAACAATGAAAATAAATGCAAGGTAAATAAAATGGAGATGTAAACAATTGATTAAAAGTACTAGGGTGTCATGGGTTCATAGGGGATTCATAGGAGTTGATCATACAAACATATTCTCAAATTATAAGCAAGAAATTATTGTTATGATGGCATCGAGTTGGTGTATAAGTTTACAATCCCTAGGAAGGTGTGGGTCCCGGAGCCGAATCGGTTAAGATTTTACAACACCTACAAGTCGACTTAATTCTTCCTATTCAACTATATGCATGGTCTAATTAGGCTCGAGTTGGTGTATAAGCTTACAAGCCTCATTGAAAAGTAGGTGATGGATAAAAAAATGCAAGGATTCATAGGCTCGCATTTAATCAAACATAACATGTGCATAAGTTGAAATCATAACAAGCAAGCAAATAAATCATGAAAACACATTAGATTAAGCATGAATCATTCCCCATGTTGGTTTTCCCTAATTCCCCATTAACCCTAGCTAAGGAAACTACTCACTGATTATCAAGTTTAACATGCTAACAAGGTTGTCAATCATATTAACAAGGCAAAACATGATGAACAAATGAAAGTGATTAACAATGATTAAAACAAGGGTTAAGAGAATTATACCTATGGAGATTCCAAAATAATAATGCAAAGAATAATAGAAGTACTTGATGATTGATGGAAGGTTGTCAATCTCCTAAATCAACCCAAATAATCATCTAATTACCCAAAATAAATGAAGAACAATAGAGAAATTAAGGAAAGATTAAGATATAAAATATTGATAAATTCTATTACAACTAATTTGAGAGTATTAAGAACTAATTAAGATGGATTAAGGAAGTATTAAGGATTCATTAAGATTGGATTAAAGATTGATGCTAATCTAGGTAGTACAATGGGGTATTTATACTAAAGATTAAGTACATAAATTAGGGTTACTAAGGGCTTAAATGACTATTAAGACCCTAACAAAAGTTGAGGAAATGCTCCTCTCGAAGGAAATGAGCATATCCGTCTTACTAGTCCCATATCAATCTGCTCGTCCCGCGTGTCTTGAGTTGTGGCACGGTTGGTACTGATTTGTGATCCGAGCGGATCACAGATGAGATGCTCGTCTTGAGCTGCTGTGGGACGCTCGTCCTGGGCATAAAACGCTCGGATCTTGCTGCTCAGAGACGCCCGAATTGTGGGCAATCCGCTCGGATCCTGGGACAGACAACTTCTCTTCTTTTTGCTCCTTAACAATCCGCAAGGATCGTGTTGAGGATGCAAGGATCCTTTCATCATTGCCCAATTCACTTTATTATCTACTTAGGCCTTCTAGTAATGTCTTCTCTTTGATGCTCGGTCATTAGATGCGATCAATTTAGCTCTATTTCGCCATGTAAGTGCAAGGTTAGCGCTCCTTTCCTACCAAAGGGGACAAAACCTCAAAGAATATGCAAAATGGGAAACTAAAGATAGTAAATGACCTAATTATGCACTATAAAGCATGGGAACGAGGTAATTCGGGGACTAAATGTGCTCGAATATGAGTCACATCAAACATCCCCAAATCGAACCTTTCCTCGTCCCGAGTAAAGAGGTGACAAAAACTAGGACCCTTATTTAAACTAACCTACTAATATAGCCGATTAGCGGGTCTCACTCCGCCCCTTCAACTCACAACAAGAAAGCCATGAGGTAGGATGCCTTCTGCAAGGCAAGGTAGGGCTTGCCAAAATGGCGATACATCCAAGCATTAAGCACACAAAAAACAAGAAATGGATGCATCTACAAAAACGAATAGCCACTTTCCTCATCTAAGTGGCGGAAATTAGCTACAAGGGAAGCAATCTAAGGGTACTCACTCCATTATAGATACAGTTTCTTCAAGCTACTAAGCCTAAGAGGATACCAATAAATCACCTCCAAGTTGTGTCAAGCTAGGGTACCTTTGTCCTCAATCGTCAAATGCTTTCGTCAAGAGTAGACTCCTTATGGCGTTAGAAACACTGGAGGATCGCGGAATTCCCCTTCTTGCCTAGACAAGAAGAAGGGTCGTCCCCTCTCTACCATGCACAAAAGTGGATTCGATGGATAAAAGGGATCATTTGTATTTTAAGTTTCATATGGGAGGTTGCTTTTGTTGTTGTTATTCCCCCCAATTTGTGGCATTTGACATTTTTGAGAACAATTTCTTTTTGCCATTTCTTTGATGTTTTGGCTTTTCAATGCTTGACAACTTTCAACTTTTTGCATTTTCTTTTGAACATTTTCAAAGTCACCCCAATTAGTAACGAGGGTGCCTTATATTTGAAGATTAGGAGTTCTTATTTTTGTAATCCTCTTTTCTTTTGATGCAAATTGCAAACTTTTTCATTTCATTTCATTGCTTGAAGTCAAATTTTGAACAATTTTCGTACCCATTCCATTTTTTATGACAAAATGTGGTAGAATATGGAAGATGGTTTTATGGTTTCAAGGGTCACCTTGGAATAAACGGTAGCCAAGGAGTTATCACACCACAAGATACTCTTGACTAGGCCTTAATCCATGGGTCAAAGGATACTAGCATGACACATCCTAGGGTGTTTTACAAGTATTCTAATGAGCAAAGTCTCAAGAAGACAAAGTATCTACAAGGGCCTTATAAATACTTGTCAAGCTTCCCAAATAGATATTTTCACAAAATTTTCCTAAATGCAACTACATGCCGTGAAGCAACTAGCATATATACAACCTAATGCATATGCTTTTACCAACTAGTATGCCATATAAGCTAAATATAATCCTATAATCACATTGTTTCATACCACATCAATCAAAATAAAGCCACATAGTCATTAACATAAAGCGGAAAAAGGAGATTGGAAAGATCATACCATGCGGTCTTCATGATCCTCATGTCTCGGATGTGGCGTAGTCGATCAATGTGAAAAAGGATAGACAAACAAACAAACAAGTATATACAATATATACAATACTACACTATAAAGGAATGAACATGTTTTTGGTTTTTCAATTTTTCAATTTTTTAGGGTTTTTCAATTTTTTATGAAACAAAGAGACGTGCTTTTGTAATTTTCAAATTTTTTCAAATTTTATCATTTTTTGATTTTTAGTCAAGTTAGAATTCCTCATCCCCACACTAGTATGGGGATTGTCCTCAATGACCAATACGATAAGGAATTATGCAAGCTATATGAGAATGCATGATTTCTATACTAAATGCAAACTACATGACATATAAACAAGTGAATGCATTCTAAACTATACTATATGTTGCATGATTTTTTGTTTGGTTGGAGAATATAATTTCAATTAACTCCCAATACGTGTGCTTAAACTTCCCCAAACCAAATAAGAAACTATTGCTAGTGTAAAAATTTGGGGGAGTTCATGCACAAAATGCTATGCATGAAACTAAACTTATCATTTTTGATTGTACAAGGTGGGAACAATTAGAACACCTCAATGAAACTGAGGTGGGAGTCCTCTAGGTGTTGCTAGGACTAAAACCAATGATCAAGATTAAAATAATTGAAAACAAGAGAAAAGAACAAAACTAGAGGAGGTGTATGAGACTCACAATGGATATGTGGCATCCTCCAAAAAGCTTGCTAATCCTCAATTGTCGCTCATCGCGACATCCTCATCACTTCCATCGTCATTATCATCAACATCCTTACTATCATCATCATCATCTACCTCCATGGACCCGGAGGCTTCACCATCATCACTTGAACTATGAACCTCTTCTTCTTCCTCCTCGGACCCGGAGGCTTCACCATCATCACTTGAACTATGAACCTCTTCTTCTTCTTCTTCTTCTTCTTCTTCTTCTTCTTCTTCTTCTTCTTCTTCTTCTTCTTCTTCTTCTTCTTCTTCTTCTTCTTCTTCTTCTTCTTCTTCTTCTTCTTCTTCTTCTTCTTCTTCTTCTTCTTCTTCTTCTTCCTCACTCTCAAAAACAATCTCCTTCCCTTTGGTAACCTCACCACCCATGCTAGCATCTCTAGGAGCATTAGGAAAGAACACTTCCCTATCCGCCCAACTAGGCAAAGGACATGATGGATCAAGGATTCCTTGCCTAGCTAAGTGTAGGAGGGGCGGATATTCGGCCCGATAAGCATTGACCCGGTCCTCATAAGCTTCCTTATGCATGTGTTGCATCAATTGAGTCATGTAATCGTTACCTACCTCAACATCTTTGGGTCGGAATTCTTGGTAGGTAAACGGGTAGGGTGGAGTTACAATAGAGGAGGAGGAGGGCTCGGCAATAGTTTCCCTATGTTGTTGCATAATCAATTCGGCTTCATCGGAGAGTGGAAGAAGGTAATTTGGGCTTCGGACATTGAGATGACAAATCTTGCTTGGCAAGATGAAGGACTTAGCATCTTTGGTGAGCCACTTAAATTTGTTGTCAAGATTATCATTCTTGACCCAATGAAACTTGTGAATCATAGTTGCCATATCAAGGAGGTTGTCACCTCTAACCGGCTTGTAAGTCTTTTCCTTGTTAAACTCCGGGTTGAAGTGTTTTGCTAACCATGTAACCAAGCCTCCATTAACGATGAAAGCCGCTCCTTCTTTAACATGGTCAATTGTAATCCACCTTTTAAGTAAGAGTTGAAGTATATTGTATTCATTAGTGAACTTCTTCTCGACATTCATGGTTGAATCAAGGTAGATGAAATCGAGTTCGGTGAAATGATTTGTGCCCTTCCTTGCAACTAGAGTATTTCCCACAACCTTATGCCATACCCTTATACCCGGATGGTGGACATAAAGGGCACGACACTCATGGAAGGATTCAAATTTTCTTCCGGTGATTGCTTTCCATAGAGGGGCGGGGTCATATTTCGAGGGCTTCTTCACATAAGGAGAATGGTCCTCAAGACCAAACACTTTCCCAAACTCTTCCAAAGTCATCTTTCTATCCTTATTTTCTAGGCGGAATTCAACACTTTTCAAATTTAAGACATTAGTTACCTTTAATGAGTTTATAAATTCCATGGTAAGAGAGGGGTATGTCAATTCTTGCATATTAAATAGTGTAACTAACCTCATAGTCTCGAAGAAGTGCTTGGTCCTCTCAAGACCACCCAGTTTGGCTAAAGCATCTTGGCATATAAACTTGGTGGGCAAAATTGTTTTCTTAGAAAGAGATATAAAAGCTTTCCTATGAGAATCGGTTGTGAAAATTACCTCCGGATATTCTTGTAATTGCTCAATAACTGGAATAGGAGTAGTAGCTTCCACCATAGGAATATTGTTGGGTTCCTTATGTTGATGATAACATGCCCATTTGATTTGTGTTATCTTAGTTTACCTTTTCAGGATTAATGATGTAATCAAGCTTGGATCAAGAAGTGTTGAAGTTGTTATTAATCCCATTGTATTTAGTCAAGTGTCATCTAATGTACAAGTGAGAAAGTAGAGTATATTAGAGTAATAGAAACGGTCCAGACGACTGTTGCTTTCATTAGTAAACAGCTGTTTGGATTATGCCACAACTCGTAAAAACTTGAAGTTCTCTTTTTATCTTTCAAATGATTTCACGTGACTCATATTTTTCAAAGATAAAAATCAGATTTTTATTAAGGAGGTGGTCTTCAATAAAGAGTGGTTTGAATTATTATTTTCAAAATGTTTCCTCTTTATGCAAATTCAATCCTTTGGCTCTTTAAGAAAACAAAGAATGCTTTTTGCCATTTTAGTGTTAACTTGTCATCATGTGACTTATCTTTTCTCCCTTTGTTTTCTGAATTTGCATGAGCTTTAAGGATATCTTTCAAACCTTCTTTCTCTATTCTTGCCTTTGCAAAAGAGCCCTCTTTGGTGCAAGTTTTGGGTGGTTGCTATTGCCCTTCACATGTGAGGTCTTTGACCCTTCAAAACCCTGCAACCCCTTCACTCACCTCCTCTATATAAACCGTGTCCCTCTTCTTAAATTCTTAAGACTTTTCTGAAATAATTCTTCCATCTTTGCAAATTATTTTTAAAGCTTAAAATCGTGTTTATTTGCAAAATCCTTTAAAAGTCTTCAAGTGTCTTCAAGTTGTTACAGTCGTGGCTACTGTTGCTTTTCTATACTAAACTCTCTTGCTTATGAACTGTTGATCTTGTAAAAGTTGTCCATCTCTATTCTTTGTTAAGAATGTGTTAGTGGAAACTTGATCCTATAACATTCTAAGTGTGTTAGTAGAGTTTAGGACGGAGTAGTCTTTAACTCTAGACAACCGGAGTAGGTTGTGAGTTGGCAACCGGAGTAGGTTGCGAGTTAGCTTGTCATAAGAACGGAGTAGTTCTTGTACTAGCTTTACAACCGGAGTAGGTTGGTGTCTTTTATTACAAGGGTTTTTTAGTTGTCGGAGTAGATCACTAAAGGAAAGTAATAAAAAGGTAGATTGGACGTAGGCACTTGAGTTTCTTGCCGAACCAATTCAAAAATCTCGTGTTCAAGTGTTTACTTTATTTCCGCTGCTTTTTACTTTTTTTGTTTGTTTTGTTTCGCTTAACCTTAGAAGTAACAGTTCATCATCTTTTGTCGCATTTGGTCTGCAGTCATATTCCACAAACCGAGACAAATAGATACGATCGAACGATTGTTGCTTTCATACTTCAGCAAACATTCATCGTGATACTTGTTCAATCTTTCAATATTATTCAAAGTATCCTCTAATCTCTTTTGTTCTCTTAACTTACTTTAATCCAATAAAGTTGAAGTTAAATTTTTAAAAAGAGTACCTAATTCACCCCCTCCCCCTCTTAGGTACTTGAATCCATAAACTCAACAATTGGTATCAGAGCCTCGTGCTCTTGATCGAGGCTAACCGCCTTAGAGTTTGATTCGTGGGTAATGGATTCCGAGAAACACTCCAAGATCCCGGTCTTTACCGGTTCGAATTTTGGATTGTGGAAACTCAAAATGGAACATTACATCAAAAGTATCGATTATCAATGTTGGAACATCATCCAAAATGGACCTCTCGTCATTGAGGAAACCGATATTCTAAACGGTTTCACCAAGACAAAAGAGGAAAGAAATTACAATGAGAACGACTTCAAGCTTGCCGAAAAGAATTCCAAAGCAATGTCGATTCTTCAACGTTGTGTTGGTGAGGGGGAAGTTAGTCGAATCTCCGGGTGTCTTACGGCAAAATCTATTTGGGATTCCCTTGTACTTGCATATGAAGGGACGTCCCAAGTAAGAAAACGCCGTATTGACCTTCTCATGCAACAATATGAGATGTTTAGAATGTCAAAGGACGAGTCTTGAAATAGTTTCTCTTCACGTTTTTCTTGTATTATTAATGAGCTTAAAAGTCTAGGAAGGAATTTCGAGTCCGAGGACATCATTCGAAAAATCATTCGTAGTCTAACCCCTAAATGGCAACCTAAAGTCACCGCCATAGAGGAAGCTAAAGACTTGTCAACCCTATCTCTTCATGAACTAATGGGATCACTAATGGCTCACGAGTTTAACCTCGATAAGCATTCTAGTGAGTCATCAAAGGGAAAGAGTCTCGCCCTCACATCTTCTCCAAGTGATGAAGAAGATGAGGAGGAAGACGAGTTTGCTATGTTCACAAGGAACTTAACCGGGTTGGTCAATGGACAAGGTAACAAAAGGTTCACTAATAATTACTCGAAAAAACGCTTTCCTAAGAAACGACCTACCTCCACCGTGGGATGCTTTAAATGTGGTGATAAAACTCATCAAATTAAAGAATGTCCCAAGTGGGAAGAAATCAAATCTAAGGAAAGAAGAGAAAAGGTTAAAAAGGACTATAAACATAGAGTCATGAGTGCTATATGGGGAATGTCCGACTCCGAGGAAGATGAGGAACTCATCGAGGAGGAACTTGAGGCTAAAATGTGTCTTGCAAATCATGGTAAAGAAAAAGTCTCAAAGACCTCAAAACTTGAACACTTAAGATGCCTCATGGCTAACCCCGACGATTCCGACTCCGATTCCGACAACGAGGTAAATCATCTAAAGGCCAAGGCTAGAACTTACTCCAAAGAGAAAGTATGTAAGCTTCTTGACCAACTTTTTGATAAGTGTCGGTCTCAAACTAATAAGCTTGATTTAATGCAAAATGAGATTGAGAAAATTGCTCAAGAGAACTTTAATCTGAAAAATGAACTAAAAGCAACAGACTGCGTCACTGTCACATCTGAGGCATATAATGAAGTTAAAAGAGTCAACAAGTTAAACAAACATTTGACTAAAGAACTAGAGCGTCTTAGGTCGACACCCACGGACGTCTCTGACCTTGAGAATGTCAACACTACCTTGGTGATGCAAGTTTCCTCACTAACCAAGGAACGTGATGATCTTTTGAAGGTCAAAGATGATCTTGAAAATGAGATCTATGACCTTGTAGTTGAAGTTGTAGACTTAAGAGAAACAATGTCTAAGACTGTTGCTTCTGACCACGATTTAGACAAGTTTAAAAGAAAGAGTGAATGGTTGGAAAATGAAAATGAGTGTCTTAAGAGTGAGGTTGTCTGTCTTAAGAATGAAATAGAAGATCTCCATGATAGGCTTACTTTCTTTCAAAAAGGTATGCCCGAGTGTAGCACTTCTAGATCTTCTCCTCACCATAGATCCGATGAAGTCGTTGATCTAAGCAAAAGACTTGACGAGATGACATCTAAATATGAAGAGTCCAAAGAAAGAATCATATATCTCGTGTCTAAACTCAACAATCACACCCATGACTTCATTGTTGAGAAAAGATTGTCCATAGAAAGTGTTAACAATGATGAACTTAAAAGAGAAAAGGAAAAGAATTTGCATCTTCTCTCACGTGTCAACGACTTGACCAATGAACTTGTTAATGCTAAGAACATCACTGAAAAATGGGAAGGAAGTCAAACCGTGTTAAACTTCCTCACGAATCAAACCAAGAAATGTGAGAAATCTGCTGGTTTGGGGTTCAAATGGAACAGTCAGACTGACTGTTGCATCCAGAAGCCTAAAAATGATTTTAGAGGAAGAAAGTATGTAGGTCTTCCCGAATACATCATTTGCAATTATTGTGGTGACAATGGTCATGTTTTTAATGGATGTACAAAACGATTTGATGACATTGATAAGAACACCAAAACATTAAAAGAAATGAACATTAAGAAAGACACCACAAGTTATGTTGATCACAAAAAGGGACCCAAATTCATTTGGGTTCCTAAACTCAAAAACTAATCTTGTGTAGGGCTTGGTGAGAGGCGGCTGCAATTGGTACTTGGATAGTGGATGCTCTCGTCACATGACGGGTGATAGAAGCCAATTCCTCTCACTTAAAGCGTATGATGGTGGCACGGTAAGGTTTGGTGACAACAAGAAAGGTGAAGTAATTGGTATTGGAAAAGTTGGTAAGTCATCCTTACTTTGTGTCGACAATGTGCGGCTTGTCAAAGGTTTGAAACATAATCTCCTTAGAATTTCTCAACTTTGTGATAAGGGTAACTTTGTCGAATCTCGTGCTAATATGTGTCGAATTTTTGATGCCTCTACTAATGAATTAATACTCGAAGGAAGACGTGTCAAAGACGTTTACTTAACTAATTTGAACTCTCTATCCGGTCACACCATGTCTTGCATGAGTGTAATGAACAATGATCCTTGGTTATGGCATAAAAGGTTTGGTCATGTTAGTACAAAAACTCTTAATACCCTTAAAAGACTTGACTTAGTTGAAGGCATTCCTAATATAAAGTTTGATTTTGATAAAGTATGTGATGATTGTGCTAGAGGAAAACATGTTAAAAGTTCCTTTAAATCCAAAAGAATTATGAGTACATCTCAACCTTTGCAACTTTTACATATCGACTTGTGTGGACCAATGAGAACTAGAAGTAGAGGTGGTAGTCGTTATGTGTGTGTCATTGTTGATGATTACTCTAGGTTTGTTTGGGCACTCTTCCTAAGCTCTAAGAATGAGACATTTGATGAGTTTCTAATTTGGTTAAGAAAGATTCAAAATAAACTTGGTTTAAAACTTGTTTCAATGAGAACCGATCATGGAACCGAATTCGAAAACTCATCATTTGGTGCTTATTGTGATGACAATGGTGTAGACCATAACTTCTCGGCTCCTAGAACTCCACAACAAAATGGTGTGGTTGAAAGGATGAATAGAACCCTTGAAGGAATGGCTAGAACAATGTTATTATCTAGTAAGTTGCCTAAGAATTTTTGGGCCGAAGCGGTAAATACCGCTTGCTACATTCATAATCGTGTCATGATAAGGAGTATATTAAATAAAACTCCCTATGAATCGGTACGTGGAAGAAAACCCAACATTTCATATTTTAGATGATTTGGAAGCAAATGTTTTGTTCATAACAATGGTAAAAACAACTTGGGTAAGTTTGATCCACGTAGTGATGAAGGAGTATTTATTGGGTACTCCGATCATAGCAAGGCCTATAAAGTTTACAATAAACGAACCTTGTTAATTGAAGAAAGCATCCATGTCATTTTTGATGAATCTAGTGTGCTTGGACAGGTATAAAACATGGATGATGATGATGAGGATGAGGATGATGAATTTGAGATTGGTCTTGTTCGAAAAGACTTCGTGTTCACGGATGAAGAAGCTCCCAGCACTGAATTGCAACAGACACAGAGACTGTCACCTTCAAAGGAGAGCAGCAACTCAGGGGGAACACGTAGCACCTTTGATTCTTCTCTGGAAGCAACAGACCCAACGACTGTTGCATCCACCTCCAGAACTGAAGTAACCCAAAACAGTGAGGATGAAGAACCTTCCAGGCCAATAGAAACAGATCATTTGTGGATCGATCTTTGTTGAGGGGGAACAAGAAACCATTGTTCCAAAGAAGTGGAAACATCAAAGCTCTCATCCACTCACTAATCTCACAAGTGATCTCAACTCGGGAATTCGAACAAGATCATCCGTCAACAATCTCGCTCATCTCAATGAGTATTGTGCCCATAATGCCTTCCTATCTCAAATTGAACCTTCAAATGTAACAGTCGCCTTGACTGATGCAGATTGGTTGCTTGCTATGCAAGAAGAGCTCAATCAATTCAAAAGAAACGAGGTATGGCACTTAGTCCCTAAACCGCCTAATCGTACCATCATTGGTACTAGGTGGGTCTTTCGCAACAAGCTTGATGACTCGGGAGAAATTGTAAGGAACAAGGCTAGACTAGTGGTGCAAGGTTATAACCAACAAGAAGGTATTGATTACGATGAAATCTATGCACCGGTAGCTAGACTTGAGGCCATACGATTACTTATAGCTTTTGCGGCTCACAAAGGCATTAAACTCTTCCAAATGGATGTCAAAACCGCTTTCTTAAATGGATATTTGGAAGAAGATGTCTTTGTAGAGCAACCACCGGGTTTTAAGAACAATGATTTGCCTAACCATGTTTTCAAATTAGACAAAGCTCTTTATGGTTTAAACCAAGCACCAAGATGTTGGTATGATAGATTGTCTAAATTTCTTATTGAAAATGGTTTTAAAAGAGGCTCCGTTGACAAAACATTGTTCTTAAAGCAACAGTCCAGTGAACTGTTGGTTGTACAAGTATATGTTGATGACATTATATTTGGTGCAACAAATGAACTTCTTTACTTATATTTTTCGGAACTAATGAAATCGGAGTTTGAAATGAGCATGATGGGTGAGCTAGGATTCTTCCTTGGGCTCCAAATTAAGCAATCAAAGGATGGAATCATGATCCATCAACAAAAGTATATTAAGGAAATGCTTAAGAAATTTGGAATGACTAATGGTAAGCCTCATGATACACCTATGGTAGCCGGGTCCAAATTGGACAAGGATAAACTCGGTAAGAATGTTAGTGATAAGGTGTATAGAGGTATGATAGGCTCACTTCTTTACTTGACCGCAAGTCGTCCCGACATTCTATTTAGTGTTTGTTTATGTGCTAGGTTCCAAGCAAATCCGAAAGAATCACATTTCAAAGCCGTTAAACGAATTCTTCGGTATTTGATTGGAACACAAAATCTTTACCTATGGTACCCTTTACATTGTCCTTTTGATCTTATAGGCTTTTCGGACGCGGACTATGCGGGGTGCACGGTAGCTAGAAAGAGTACCTCCGGAATTGCAACGTTCTTGGGTCCTTGCTTGACCTCTTGGGCCTCAAAGAAACAAAACACGGTAGCTCTTTCTACGGCCGAAAGTGAGTACGTTAGTGCGGCACATTGTTGTTCTCAACTCCTTTGGGTAAAACAACAACTCTTGGATTTTGGTATTATTTTTGACTCCATTCCTTTAATGTGTGATAATACGAGTGCAATAAATATTTCCAAAAATCCTATTCAACACTCTAAAACCAAACATATTGATATTCGTCACCATTTTATTCGTGATCATGTGGAAAAAGGACATATTAAACTTATTTTTTGCAAGACCGAAAATCAAATCGCCGATATTTTTACTAAACCACTTGCAAGAGAACATTTTGAGAAATTTAGACTAGAAATTGGGTTAATTAATAGCTTGTGATTTTTATTGTGAGTTTTACAAAATTCCTTAATTGATTAAATTAAAATTGGATATATGTTATTAAGTGTTCTAAGTGCATTGACATCATGTTTAGACCAAAAATTGACACCGTATTTGTGAGTCGGTAATCACTCAACCTCATATCTAAATTTATGTTTATTGTATGCTACCTTGCGTTCTTTTATTTCGAGTGATTAAATTTGTCTAGTTGGGCCAACCACCTCACTTACCTCATTAAATGGGCCATTAACTACCTCAACCCACCTTCCACTCCTACCCGTCCAAACTCACTAACCCAAAGTCCATCCCTTCATCTCCCTAAACTCTCCATATCACCTACCCTAACCCACCATGGTAAAAACATCCCTTAACACAATTATACCCATTAAACCCACAAAAATTACCTCACCACTTGTCACATCAAATCCACCGACATCAACAACTCCAGCCATGACTCCAGTCAAAACATCCTACGCATTCCCACCTCAAACCTCAAACTCGATCCCTTCATCAAACCCATATCCACCAAACCCTCAACCATCTCCGAATCCCACTGACCCTCCATCATCCGACGACACCCCTATCTCCACTATGGTAGGACGGCGCACGCGAGGTGGTCGAAAGAAAAGCTCCACTATTCCAAGCTCTTCCTATGAACCAGTGATTGTTGAAGATGTTGAAGAAGAAACCGAATTTGATTTAAATGAGAATCCGTCTAAGTCCGTGAGTCGACCCGACTCGTGAAAAAGAACAACAAAAGGAAAGAAAAAGCCTCTTCATCTCAATTACCCCCAATTTCAGAAAATGTTGAGCAGAGTAATGTCGATAACCCCATTGTTGATACTCCAATTGAAAATCCTAGTGAACCTCCCTCGAAAAAGTCGAAACCTTTGAAGAAAAAGCTTGTATATCTTTCTCCCTCTGATCCGGTCTCCCTAACCCCAAAATGGGACTTGGCCATTGTTTGGGATCACCTTGAGAGTATTGACCTCCCTACTTCCATTTACAAAAATTGTGAGAGGTTGATGAACATCAAAGCAATTCACTCCCCTCGGGTTTACAACCAAACTTGGTTTGAGCCGCCTGCATTTCACTCAGTCCGTGATATGGTCTTAGCTCAAGGTTGGGAGAAGCTGTTGGAAATGCGTGAGCCGGTGTTTGTGAGCGAGGTGATTCAGTTCTTTGCAACGGTACGGGTTGATAAATCTGGTGAAACTCTTACGGCTAAGGTGAACGGTAAGCCCCTTAAACTGTCTCAGTCTGATTTCGCTACCGCCCTTGATATTCCAGTCGGAGGTTATGACAAACTCCCCTCCGAAACTTGGGTTGCTCTACCGTATGCCTCACCTCTTAGTGTTGCTCAAACCGTGTGTCCCAAAGCTGTTTCCCCTAGTCTAATTAGCAATACCCAATTGTCCCCTCCTCTCCGTATCATTTTTAATATGCTTTGTCACTCCATTTATCCCTCGGGTGATAGGGGAAAACTCACCATAGCCCAAAAATACCTTATTTATCACATTGCTACCCATAAGAAGGTGAACCTAGTCGGGTTAATGTTTAAACGTTTTCACCTTATTCGACCAAGCTTCGTAGACCTTCTTCTAGCATGATTCACTTACCCTATGGCATGTGGTTATCGGTTGTGCTCAAGGCACAAGGGGTGTTAGTGAATATTAGCTTGGGTTCGTTGGATATGTGTGATGTTATGAGTGATGGGCAAATGGGGAAGATGCTTATCAAGATTGAAAATGATGAATTAATTTCTGTGAAAATTAAGAAGGACCCGGAAGTTGGGTCATCAAGTCAAGTGAATACGGGTGGTATGCGGGAAGTGCTTAATGCCGTGGCTGAGTTGGGTGCGTGGCTTAAGGAAGATGCTCGTCAAAAGGACTTGGCAATCTCGGCCCTTGCCTCTACAATGGACCTCATCCGTGGAGAGGTGGATATCATTTCCACCCTTGTGTCAACAAAAGAAGTCGGTGATGATCATGTGGATGATGACCCGTTGGGTAGTGGCTCGGATGGTGATCAAGCCTCCTCTCCTTAGTCTTTCCCTTCCCTCTCGGCCTATTAACCTTATACCCGTACCCTTTCATTTTGTTCCACCTTGGTTGTGCCCCTCTAAAACAATATTTTCCTTGCTCGTTATTTTGGACATTTGGTGCTGTATTTTAAACTTTCTTTAGCTATGTTGAACTTTGATTAACTTATGCTTAATCTTTGTTTATGTTGACCTTGTTACCTTGTTACAATTACATGTGTCTTTTTGTGTTTTCTTGTGAAAAATCTGCACTCTAATGCTTTTGACATCCCTATCCGTTTGATGATGTCAAGAGGGGGAAAAGGTAAACTCATGCTTTGAATCTCTTTGCTTATTGATTAAACTAATGGTTTGTCTAACCTTCTTAGCTTGATTCTTGTTTTGGGGCAATGTAAAATTGTCATTGTAATTTGATTCTAACTTTTACCTTAGGTAAGGTAATATTGTCCCTTCTCTATCATTTGATCTTGCTTGCTTAAAATCTTGAATTAAGGTGTTTACATTGCTTATACATTCGTTTGGGGCTTGTCATCATCAAAGGGGGAATTTGTTGGGTTCCTTATGTTGATGATAACATGCCCATTTGATTTGTGTTATCTTAGTTTACCTTTTCAGGATTAATGATGTAATCAAGCTTGGATCAAGAAGTGTTGAAGTTGTTATTAATCCCATTGTATTTAGTCAAGTGTCATCTAATGTACAAGTGAGAAAGTAGAGTATATTAGAGTAATAGAAACGGTCCAGACGACTGTTGCTTTCATTAGTAAACAGTTGTTTGGATTATGCCACAACTCGTAAAAACTTGAAGCTCTCTTTTTATCTTTCAAATGCTTTCACGTGACTCATATTTTTCAAAGATAAAAATCAGATTTTTATTAAGGAGGTGGTCTTCAATAAAGAGTGGTTTGAATTATTATTTTCAAAATGTTTCCTCTTTATGCACATTCAATCCTTTGGCTCTTTAAGAAAACAAAGAATGCTTTTTGCCATTTTAATGTTAACTTGTCATCATGTGACTTGTCTTTTCTCCCTTTGTTTTCTGAATTTGCATGAGCTTTTAAGGATATCTTTCAAACCTTCTTTCTCTATTCTTGCCTTTGCAAAAGAGCCCTCTTTGGTGCAAGTTTTGGGTGGTTGCTATTGCCCTTCACATGTGAGGTCTTTGACCCTTCAAAACCCTAGCAACCCCTTCACTCACCTCCTCTATATAAACCGTGTCCCTCCTCTTAAATTCTTAAGACTTTTATGAAATAATTCTTCCATCTTTGCAAATTATTTTTAAAGCTTAAAATCGTGTTTATTTGCAAAATCCTTTAAAAGTCTTCAAGTGTCTTCAAGTTGTTACAGTCGTGGCTACTGTTGCTTTTCTATACTAAACTCTCTTGCTTATGAACTGTTGATCTTGTAAAAGTTGTCCATCTCTATTCTTTGTTAAGAATGTGTTAGTGGAAACTTGATCCTATAACATTCTAAGTGTGTTAGTAGAGTTTAGGACGGAGTAGTCTTTAACTCTAGACAACCGGAGTAGGTTGTGAGTTGGCAACCGGAGTAGGTTGCGAGTTAGCTTGTCATAAGAACGGAGTAGTTCTTGTACTAGCTTTGCAACCGGAGTAGGTTGGTGTCTTTTATTACAAGAGTCTTTTAGTTGTCGGAGTAGATCACTAAAGGAAATTAATAAAAAGGTAGATTGGACGTAGGCACTTGAGTTTCTTGCCGAACCAATTCAAAAATCTCGTGTTCAAGTGTTTACTTTATTTCCGCTGCTTTTTACTTTGTTTGTTTGTTTTGTTTCGCTTAACCTTAGAAGTAACAGTTCATCATACTGTCGCATTTGGTCTGCAGTCATATTCCACAAACTGAGACAAATAGATACAGTCAGAACGATTGTTGCTTTCATACTTCAGCAAACATTCATCGTGATACTTGTTCAATCTTTCAATATTATTCAAAGTATCCTCTAATCTCTTTTGTTCTCTTAACTTACTTTAATCCAATAAAGTTGAAGTTAAATTTTTAAAAAGAGTACCTAATTCACCCCCTCTCCCTCTTAGGTACTTGAATCCATAAACTCAACAAATATGAACTCTTGAATTTCCACTCTTGCTTGTTGTACCACCATAGCCTTTAAAGCTTGGAGATCTTGTTGCCTCTTTGAAAGATTTGATTTTGTGGGTGCCTTGTTTCCACCTTTAGTCCTTGCCATTGTTCTTCTCCTTGTTAAGAATGTATCAACAACCAAAGTTTTGATTGAATGCTTCTAGTATCCTCAAGCTTCAATGAATCCCTAATCGATTTGGGGTTTTCGAATTTTGCTTTGAAACCTAGAAAATCGATTCAATTTTTGAGGATTTTGATGTTTGAATGGTGTTTTGTTGATGAAGGAGTGATTTGATTATGTTTTGAGGAAGTTTGGATTTGATTTGGGTGAATTTGGTTGAGGAAATTGAGTTTTGTGGATGAGGGATTGGGGGTTTATGAGGGTTTATGGGTGAGTTTTTGTGTTTTGAAAGTAAGAAATGAATTGGGAAGAAAGGGTTTTAATCCCGTGTTATAGCAGCAGCAGGGGAAGACGGGCGGATTTGCGTTGCGATTAGCGGATCCTTATGCAGCCAGCTGAGAAATTCCAACCGTAGTCAAGATGCGCGGATTCAAGTGGAGACGGATGGATTTTTCAGGAAACGAGCGTCTTCAGTTGGGGACGCTCAGATTCATAAACAGAGTGGATGTTAAATATTTGCACAGGTCAGGACGCGCGGATTTCGACTTAAACGAGCATCTTCAAAGAGGGACGAGCGTCTTCTATAGGGGACGCTCGGATTCATAGTCAATATGTATTCTTCAATTCCTAGCTCTTTCAAGACGAGCGGCTAGGAGTCAGGACGCTCGGATTATGCCCAAAATGAGCGGGTCTCCTCTCGGACGCTCGGATCTTCTCTTGTACCCACAGGTTCAGTTCCACCCGCGGGGATTCTTCATTTCCCGTGTCATTTCTTCTTCATTCCTTTGGTCTTTATTGCGGGTGCACTACGAAGGCTCGGATAGCCTAGGCAATTGCTCTCCCCACACTAGTTCAAACACTACACATCAAGAAACATTAAAATACCTCCCTCACTTTCTCTCATAATGATAATCTTGATCAAAACATAAAAATGTAAATCCAAAATTGACAAGTATGCAATATAAGAAGTAAAATGCAAGTTAAGGGGTTAAAATATTTATAAATGGTGGTTTAGGGAGGACTCCCCCAAACTCACTCTTGAGATGAGATGTCAAGGGGGCATAGCTAAGGTGTTGTTGATGTTGCTCAACACCTTGTAGAAGTAGTCAAGGGCTTGTTCATTGTCATTATAAAGATCTTCAATAGACCTTTGCACATTTTGTTCTTCATGGTGGTGACTTGAGTCAAGATAGTCACCAAAGCCTTGGTCTATAGCATTGCCAATGTAGGGATTGACTAACCCATCGAATTCGTCATCCCATAGACCATATACTTCACTAGCTTGCTTCCTTATAGTATCATGAGTTGATGAAAACAACTCCCCTTTCTTGTTATCATGGCCAATGAGGCCTTCTTCTTCTTCTCTTATCATGATTGGTGGTGAGCTATTCAAGCTCTCATTGTTGAAATTTTCTTGCTCTTTGGATGGAGCATCTTGAAGATTATCCACTTTCTTCTTCCATATGGGTGGTGATTCTTTACCCATAGCTTGTTCTTTGCATTGAGATGCTAACTTTTTCCTATCACTTTCTCGGCTATAGTGATCAATCTTGAAACATGGCTCATGGAGTCGGGGAGCTCTCATTGTCTTGTCAAGATTAAAAGTGATCGTCTCATCTCTCACTTCAAGTGTGAGTTCCCCATGCTTCACATCAATTACCGCTCCCGCGGTATGTAAGAATGGTCTTCCTAAAATGATAGGAATGTTGGAATATTCCTCCATGTCAACAATAACAAAGTCCACTGGGATGAAGACCTTGCCAATTCTTTTGGGCACATCCTCCCATACCCCTAAAGGTGTCTTCGTTGATCGATCCGCCATTTGAAGCGTGATATTGGTGCATTTGAGTTCTCCCATTCCTAGCCTTTTGTACACCTAGTATGGCATGACACTCACACTTCCTCTAAGGTCACGTAATGCTTTGTTTATTGTGGTGTCGCCGATGGTGCATGGAATATAGAAACTTCCCGGATCTTTGAGCTTTGGAGGTGAACTTCCTTGTAGAATAGCACTACTCACTTTAGTGAACGCAATAGTCTCTAGCTTCTGGATGGATTTCTTCTTTGTAAGAATATCTTTCATGTATTTCGCATAGGCCGGAACATGATTGATCAATTCCGTGAATGGGATTGAGACTTCTAAGTTCTTCACAATCTCCATGAACTTTCCAAGTTGTTCATCAAACTTAGGCTTAGCTTGACGACTTGGGAATGGAAGTCTAATAACAATAGGCTCTTTATCCTTAGCCTTCTCTTTATTCTTCTTTGAAACTTCATTGGTGGTGTGTTCTTCTTCTTTAGAGTTCTCCACAACTCTTTGCTTCTCACTAGAATTCACAACATCTTCATCAATAGGTCTCTCCGGCCCTTCATATCTTGTACCACTTCTCAAATGGATGGCACTAACTGATTCGTGTCTTGGGGGATTACCTTAAGGTGGTAATTGCCCCTTTTGTCTTTGAGAGTTAGAAGATGCTAATTGAGTCATTTGGGTTTCCAACATATTTGTGTGGACTAGTATGTTGTTTATGGTGATGTCTTTGGCTTGGCTATCATTTTGCATTTGAGTGAAAAATTCTTGTTGATTCTTTTGCATTTGGAGGACCGATTTTTGAACATCAAAGCCTTGGTCATTTGGTTGATTGTATGGAGGTTGGTTTTGATAACTTTGGCTTTGGTTATAAAAGGGTCTTTGAGCTTGATTTAACATTGGAGGTGGGGTATATGTTGGTTGAGGGTTTTGAACATTTTGGCTTTTGTATGAAAGATTTGGATGGAATTTGGTATTCTCATTGTAATAGTTGTTGGAAACCCAAATGACTGAGCCAATACCGGTAATACCAGGCCCCAATGCGGGAGTTAACGAGTCACTTGCTTATAGTGATTTCGTTATGGAAGCGGGTGCGATAAAGAACGTACTCATCTTTGCAATGGAAACCAATTTGCAGAGACGCTTCATTGCTCAAGGTGCGAACAAGATTTTCACCACGCTCACTAACGAGTTCTCAAAAGCACCGAGGATCGTTACTTATGAGCATACCTGTCGCTTCTTTGATGCGAAACTCCAAAAGGGCCAACCAGTTAGCCCACACATTCTTAACATAATTGAGAATGTCGAGAAATTGGAGGCACTTGATTGTAAAATCAGTGAGAGCATAGTCATTGACCGTATGCTTCATTCTCTTCATGATGGTTTTGCCCTTTTCAGGGCGAACTACTACATGAATGACTTGAAAAAGAGTCCTCATGAGCTACACTCCCTTCTCGTACAGACCGAGAAGGATATGAAATTGAGTGGGAGCATGAAACAGGATGTTCTCACGACTTCCAACAAGGGTAAAGGTAAGGGCAAAGCTCCAGGCGACCTAACTGTAGGTAAGCCAAAATTCAAGAAGCCAGGAAACGGTAAGAGTGGGCCCGGTGAGACTAGTGGCTCACAGGGCAAGGCAAAGAGCAAGGGCGATGACATTGAGTGCCACCATTGTCACAAGACTGGACATTGGAGGAGGAACTGTCCCGTGTACTGTGAGGACATTAAAGCAGGCCGCGTCGTTCCTGTTGGTATGTCATCTTATATTCATATGATTGAGATTAACCATGAAAGTTTCGAAACTTGGGTACTTGATACTGGTTGTGGTTCTCATATGTGTAATCATTTGCAGGGCCTAAGAAACATCACACCTTTCGGAAAGGGTGATGTGGACCTGCGAGTCGGGAATGGAGCTAGAGTTGCTGCTGTCTCGAAGGGAACATATGTAATCCAACTCCCTAGTGGTTTTGAGTTATTTTTAAATAACTGTTACTATGTACCAAGTTTGTCTAAGAACATTATTTCGGTTTCCGTACTTGATAAAGACGGATTTTCATTTTTAATAAAGGATAATAGCTGTATTTTCTCTTTCAATGAAATGATTTATGGCAAAGCGGTTTCCATGAATGGAATTTACATCTTAGATCAAACCAGGGAAGTATTACACGTGAATAATAAGAAATTAAAGGTTGGTGACAAAGATCAAACCTATCTATGGCATTGTCAAATGGGACACATAAATGAGAAATGCGTAAAGAAACTTGTCGATAATGGGACTATTCCCGCATTCGAATTTTCTACATATGGCACGTGTGAATCATGTCTCATTGGCAAAATGACTCGAATTTCCTTCAAAGGTGTTGGAATGTGCGCTAGTGACCTATTAGGACTCATACATACAGATGTTTGTGGACCTATGTAAATTACCGCTAGAGATGGCTATAGATATTTTATCACTTTCACGGACGATTTGAGTAGATATGGATATGTCTACTTAATGAAGCATAAAAGTGAGTCCTTTGAGAAATTCAAGGAATACGAATGGGTTGAAAACCAACCGGGTAGAAAGGTTAAAGCACTCCGTTCAGATCGGGGTGGCGATTATCTTTCAAATGAGTTTGATCAACACCTTAAAAGCGTGGAATCGTTCTACGATTAATTCCACTGGAACACCTCAATTAAATGGTGTGTCCGACAGAGAAATCGAACACTACTTGATATGGTTCGATCCATGATGAGTCACACGGTAGTGCCTGATTCATTATGGGGTTTTGCTCTTTTGTCAGTTGCTCTTATACTTAACCGAAGTCCGACTAAAGCTGTCGACAAGACTCCATATGAAATGTGGAAGGGAACGGTCCCTAACTTGTCCTTTATTCGGGTTTGGGGCTGCGAGGCTTATGTCAAGTGGAGACACGAGGATAAGCTCGGCCCGCGATCGGTCAAGACATACTTTATAGGTTATCCAAAAGGAACATTTGGTCATTACTTCTATTCGCCTACCGAACATCGAGTTTTTGTTGCGGCTAGTGCGACGTTCTTAGAGAAAGAATTTCCCGAGAACAAGACGAGTAATAGAACCTTCGTGCTATCGGAGATTCCAGAACCAACAACCGAGGAACGGATGCAGGAAGTTATTCCTCTAACTGATGACACGGTTAATATTTCTGAGGAACCTAGGAGGTCGGGTAGAGTCTCTCATCCTCCGGACAGATACATTGGTATGGTCGAGGAGAATGACGTTTTACTCAAGAGAGTAATGAACCCGCTACCTATAAAGGTGCAATGGCCTGTTCCGACTCAAAGCTATGGCTCGAAGCCATGCAATCCGAGATGGACTCCATGTATGAGAATAACGTATGGGATCTAGTTGATTTACCTAATAAGGTAAAACCTCTACAGTGAAAATGGCTTTACAAAATAAAGCGTTATGTAGATGCGCAACCAGATACCTATAAGGCACGACTAGTGGAAAAAGGTTTCACTCAAGTGCACGGATTGCATTATGATGAGATTTTTGCACCTGTAGTCATGCTACGTTCCATTCGGATAATCTTAGCGATTGCTGCTTTTCATGACTATGAAATTTGGCAAATGGATGTGAAAACCGCCTTCTTAAACGGTTATTTAGAGGAAGAGTTGTACATGGTGCAACCCGAAGGTTTCATAGATCCTGAACATCCTAAGAAAGTATGCAAGCTTAAGCGTTCCATTTATGGACTTAAGCAAGCTTCTCGGAGTTGGAATCATTGTTTCGACCAGGTGATAAAAGAGTATGGTTTCACTCGATCGGTCTAGGAACCATGCTTATATTCACTACTAAAATAAGGCGGTAAAGTGACGGGACATTCTGACGGAAAAAAAAAACCGTCAGGTAATACGGAAAACCGACGGAATTCTGACGGATTTCTGACGGAAAAGAATTTCTGACGGATTATCCGTCAAATAAAAAAGGCGCGTTGAATAATACCAGTGGCGCTAATACGCATGACGGATTTCTGACGGAAAATCCGTCAGAATTTTGGTTTAATTGACGGAAAATCCGTCATAAAGTAAGGATTTGTGACGCAAAATCCGTCACATATATTAATAACATAAACAAGTTCACTCCACAATAATCCCGTCACTCTTTCCCCCACAATCAACTTCAAACCCTAACCAGTAACCCCCAAACCCAACCCTCACTATCCTCTCCTCCGGTCACCAGGTTACAGGCGACTGCCGATCTTCGCCTTCGCCGACCGTTCCTCCTTCGCCGCCGTCTTAATTTCCTCCTCTGCCGCCTGCCTTTATATGTTGTCGACACCTTTCTTCCTCTTTCCATTCTCTTATTTTTCAAGGTCTAATTCAATTCAATTTTTATCATTAATTGTTGTTGTTTAAGGTTTATCTAGTCTTATATTTATAAACTACACTTGTTATGTTCTTATAATGGTGAGTAATTTATTTTTGATGTTAAAATTGAGGATTACATGAGTTAGGGTTTGTAAGATTTAGGAATTAGTTTAATTGTATTTTTTGATATATATGTTATTGCGTTTTTTTGCAGTGATTTATTTCAGGTGAGATCGATCTGATTACACATCTCCTCTCATACTTGCTTAGCTGCTTAGATTCATCTTATAAATTTAGTTGCATGTGTTTTCTGATGGAACTCAGTGATATGAACTTTTTACTGAGCAAACAAACGTTTTGCAGCATCATGCAGCCCGAAGAGGATTTGATTATGCCCAAATAATTGTACCAGATCATCAATGGACAACTAAAATTTTGTGTTGGCAGGATGTTACATTATCATGTGAATTTATATTATAAATCACAATATATAAGGTTAGCCTTTTTAGTTAATCCACCAATTCTTGATTTCAATTTAAGAAAACACATCCTCTCTTAATTTGTCTTTTGTAAGAACCTTTTAAAAGTTTATGTCGACATTCTTAGATAAGTATCTTGAGCTTATCTGATTCTTGACATGGTGTTGTTGCACAAGTAGCAAACCAGTTATTTTCGTTGACTTATTACAAAATACCACCCAACTATGGCTTTGGTTGGTTTTTAAGCATGTTTTACGTTTTCTCGATGGGTCGTGATTCTTTGCTGCCCTTTTACAAAGTATACACCTTGAATACAAGTCATTATCCTAATTATGAAATGAGTTATATCACATGAAATTGGACCGGTGTAAGCATACTACGGTCTCAATTGACTTTTTTCGTGCATATATATAGCCAGAGTGAATTCTTCGAGTGACCTCTGATATGCAAACATTTTATTATTTCAGTGCAGAGTGAAGCAGACGACTGAGAAGCTGCACAAACATGTAGACGGTGTGTGGAAAGAAGCTGAAGAAATTGCAAAGAAGGTTTGTTCATCATGCAAATACAAGTAGTGATAACTATGCTATTTTTTTAAAACGATTTGTAAGGCAATCATCATACTTTTTAGTTCTAGAAATGCTTGCTGGCTGTAATCATTAATTGGTTCATAGTTCATATGCTTTGACACAATAGCCCGTCATTTTAATTCTCTCTTGAAGGCCTAATCAAAACAACTATTAATGCTCTACTATATAGAGTATATACTTTAATTGTTAGTGTCGTTTTTGGGTGCATCTTAGAGTCTGCTAGTTTTGCTTTCGTGTATATTCAATGGCTTCAGTAATTAATATTATCCTAGTTTAATTCTCAGTTAAAAGATGCTTCTCTCAGCTTCCTACTCATTGTTATTGTTTGCCAACATTCTGTGCAATTCAATTATCTACAAATGTTGCTGATATTTTTTTTATGTGAGATGAGTTGATTTCATATCACCTTTTTTGAATGTAGGTGTTGGTAATGATCCTAGAGAAGATAGATATTTCAGCATCTCTAAACAGGTGCTCCTAATTTTTCATGGTATCTCATTCTATTCTAGAAAAGTTGACCGACTCATATAAAACGGTCTTATAAGTTCGTGTAATCATTACATTCGTTGAACTTCAAAATTTTCAATTAATAACAACTGAAAAATAGCGAATAACTTTGATTTAGTGCTACTGATTGTTGTAGAACATTGTAGTTACTGAGTGTGTTTGATTTTAATTTCAGGCAAGTGTATGATCCTGAAGGTGAGTATGTAACCTACTGGTTGCCGGAGCTAAAACGACTCCCTAAGGACAAACGCCATTTTCCAGGATTCACTTTTCTTAAACCCATTGTGCCACTGAAGTATGGGAACCCATATAAACAGGGTGGTAACGAAGCCGACTTTTCAAGAAAGCCCAACAGACCAAGCGGGCCAAGAAACACGCCATATACGCAATGAAGGATGCAGAAGGAACATGTATTGTAGTAGAATATAGAAATAGAAGATGAGATTGAGATTATTTTTAGTCTCCTGATTTCCTTTCTCTGATGTTTGCAAACTTAGCATGAGAAATTGCCTCCTTGTTCATAAAGCAGCAAAAAAAAAAAACGTATCTGTATGGCTGATGATAGCAATATAAAGCAGCAAAAAATTTTTTTATTTTTTTTTTAAAAAGTCAGTTTTTCTGACGGAATTTCCGTCAGAAAAGTCAACAAATGTTGACTTTTTTGTCGGACCTCTGAGATAATATTTGACGGATTGTCCGTCAGTTTTTCCTGATTTGTGACGGAAATTCCGTCAGTATTGCTTTTTTCTTGACGAATCGTAGTGACGCGCTTTTCTAACGGATTTTCCGTCAGGAAACCGCATTTCTGACGGATAAGAGCCCTTTCTGACGGAATATTTCCGTCAGTTTTCCGCATTTTTTTTGTAGTGATTTCAAGTCGAGTGGGAGCAAGATTGTATTGTTGATATTGTATGTCGATGACATACTCTTGATTGGGAATGACATTCCTCTCCTATCTTCGGTTAAAGAATGGTTGAAGAACCATTTCCAGATGAAAGATCTGGGTGAGGCACAACGCATTTTGGGAATCCGTATCTAACGAGATAGATCGCGACGGACATTATCACTTAGTCAAGAGTCTTAATTGGATAAGATTCTTGAGAAGTTCAGCATGACAAACTCCAAGAAGGGTAACCTTCCAATGACGTCTGGGATGCAGTTGAGCAAGTCTCAGTCACCCACGACGCCTGAAGGGATTGAGCGCATGAGTCGTGTTCCTTATGCATCTGCAATAGGATCAATCATGTATGCCATGATATACACACGTCCAGACGTGGCATATGCATTGAGTATGACGAGTCGGTACCAAAAGAATCCAGGTGAAACACACAGGATAGCTGTTAAAAATATCCTCAAGTACCTACGGAGGACTAAGGATAGGGTATTGACTTATGGAGGCGATACTAAGCTATGCGCAATCGGTTACGCAGATGCTAGCTTCCAAACGGATCGAGATGACTCATAATCTCAGTCCGGGTTCGTCTTCACTCTTAATGGTCTTTGCATGTCACCGCAAGAGTTCCAAACAGAGTGTTGTAGCAGATTCTACCACTGAATCCGAGTACTATGCCGCTTCGGAAGCAGCTAAGGAAGCGATATGGATGCGCCAATTCTTACAAGCACTTACGATAGTTCCTAGTTCGAATGACCCGATCACCATCTATTGTGATAATAGAGGTGCCATCTTCCAGGCTAAGGAGCCAAAGTCTAGCAACAAATCTAGACATGTACATCGAAAAGCTCACCTGATCCATGATTATGTGGAGCAAGAAGAGATAGTGATTGACAAGATTGCGACGGATGATAACATCGCGGACCCTCTCACTAAACCGTTGAATTTTGATAACCATGAAGGGCACGTTATTTCCATGGGAATTAAACGTGTTCCTGAGTTGTAGTAGTTGATTATGAATTTGATACATTATCTTTTTCATATACTATTTATAACTTCATCGTTTTATTATAATATTTTGTTTTTCATGTGGATTTCATCGACAACATTGAACACCACAAAGTGAATGAATTACATTATATTTTGTTTGGTCTGTAATCGCCTTAATGACCGATAACTCGGCTATTATATTGTGCGGTCGATTGATGGTGGGTTCAACGAGCCATAAGTGTTGTTGATGATCGATCACAAATGCGAGATTATAACGATACCTCGTAGGACAAATTTTTGTGACAACGTAATAGAGTCCTAAATGTTTAAAAACATTCGGTGCCAGGTCGTGGATAGGACATCTATTGTGTTCCTAGAGTCGATTCTTTTGACTATCGATTGTCTCTTGAGATTGAGGCGTTTTTGGGTGACTTTGGTTTCTTTCTCACGATCCGCCATAATCGGAGGCTAAGTAGATTTTTTCGGGTCATTTCATATTGTGCTTACATATGCGAGGATTCGAGTTGAGGAAAATATCCAACCTTTATCGGTATAGTTATTTCTCGGGGCCACTCGAGGAGTTGTAATCGAAATGCATGGCCATGCTCGAATGATGATTTGTTTATCGTTAAGTTACTCTCTAGTCGGGAAACCACTCTTGATAATGATCGCTTGTAAAATACGACCTTTGTGAATACGGATTTGCAAATTGTTTTACATTGAGTGGGAGAAATTTTAGGATATGAGAATCGGTTATCGCACATACACTTGTGAGGACAAGTGGGAGTTTGTTGGAGCTTGTGTCCTCCACAAATTAGTGTGATAAAATTTGTAAATCTCTTACAGGTTCACAAGGGTATACTTCGTATTTTAATCAGTTGATTAACGATTACCTAATAACGGTTGGCTTGCTAGAGAGTTTGACGTTATTATCATACAGATGGCGGTGATCAACTGGTCCCTAAAGGTCACACCTAAAGGATGTGTTTGAGAGATGTGATTATGGAAATGTAATCACATTGATGCCTTACATGACTAAACAGTTAGTCAATGTGTTGATGAGACGATTATTTAATGCCGATTAAATAATATTAGTTGAGACGAATTAACTGTCAATTCGTAAATTGAATATAAGAAGTTATATTTAATTAATGTATATAATGTTAGCTTAGACGAATTAATATGTTAATTCGTAATTAAATGTAATAGGTTATATTTAATCAGCAAATGATAATTATACGATATTGTCATAATATATTATTATTGACCCGTATTAATTAATGCGGTATAATATAAATGATAATTTATATTTCACACATTTTATACATTTTTGGAATAACCGAAAATAAGGATTTTTTATCCTCATTTTCGGTAGTTGCCAAAACCGAAAATAAGGAAATAATACTCCTTATTAATTCGGTATATGAGCCGAAATAAAGAAAGAAAAAAAGAAAAATATCTTCCCTATTATTCACTCCATATTTCGGTTATAATAGGAGTGAAAAGAAGATTATTTTACTTACTTGTTTTCCTTTTCACAAAACTCTCATCAAAACTATAAACCCTAAATTTCTACTTCGAAAATTAGGGTTCCTCTTCAATAAAAAAGGGGATCGATTCTAGCATAATCAAAAGGGCATATCTTATATCGTCTTGGGTGCAACTGATAGGCGAATATCAATTTTGATATTGTTCTTAGGCCGTTTTTGCTAGGACCGAAGGTTATTTCTTAATCCTTTACGATTTTGTTTATGCAATTTATTTTATGACTAGTTTCATCATTATAAATTTCGTTATAATCCTTAAAGTTTAAGGGATGCATACAGATAAATCCCACACATTCTTGTATGCTTAGAAAGCATTCACTTTTTCACTTGTTCCTCTACATTCACTTTGGTCATGTCCTAAAGTTCCACAACTCTCACATACTCCACTTGGAATTGAGGATGATGCCACCATAGCATTAACATGTTGTTTGGGTAATTTGGAAGCTTTATCAAGCTTAGCCATGGCCTTCTCAAACTTCAAATTGATGGTGTCAATATGAGCACTTAATTGAGCACCCAATTAAGTGATGAAATCTACCTCATGCCTTCCTCCTCTAGTAGCCTTTTGAGGTCTATTATATTGTGAATTATGAACCGCCATCTCTTCAATTTTGGCCCATGTTTGATTGTCATAAACTTCGGTAAACATCCTATTGGATCCCATGTTTAGGATGTTGCGGGACTCTTCATATAGACCGTTCCAAAATTGTTGCACAAGGAACCACTCGCTAAGTACATGGTGTGGACAAGAATGACAAGTGTCCTTAAATCTCTCCCATGCTTCATACAATGATTCCTCATCCCTTTGCTTGAACCCGGTGATTTGGGCTCTCAACATATTAGTCTTCTCTGGAGGATAGAATTTCTTGTAGAAAGCAAGTTCTAACTTCTTCCGTCAGTCAATACCAAGGATAGCCTTGTCTAGGCTATTTAACCATTGCTTTGCGGTACCAATCAAAGAAAAAGGAAATAATACCCATCGAATTTGATCTTCAGTAACTCCGGTGTTAGAAATCGCATCACAATAGTCACAAAAAGTCTCCATATGTGAGTGAGGGTCTTCACTAGACATCCCTCCAAATTGACTTCTCTCAACTAATTATATGAATACGGAATTGGCAATGAAATTACCGGTTAAGTGTTGTGGTGTAGGAGTGCCATGCGGTGGGTTCTCCTCGGTTGGTACGGAATGTGATGAAAATTTAGGCATTGAGGGATGATTTTGTGGTGGGTTTTGTATTGGGTTGTCCTCTCCTTATCTTGCAAAAGGGTTAGTAAACTCAATGTTATTTGGTTGAATGTCCACAATCTCTCCAATACCTCTCAAAGTACCTCTAGCAACTCTTCTATTGTTGGTTAAGGTCCTTTCAATTTCGAGGTCAATAGGTAATGGATTACCTTGTGATCTCCTAGTCATGCAAAATATCAAACAACTCGAAAACAATTAGAATAACCTTGAGGAGATTGACTTCCCTGAGGTGAAGAAAGACACAACTAAAAACAATTAAAGAAAATCAAATCAAGTTAACACCGTCTCCGGCAACGGCGCCATTATTGGTGTGAGGTTTTTAAACTCGTCGTCAAAAGTTACCTAACCAAAACAATATTTATAACTTCACAAACTACTCTTATCAAAGAGGCAAGGAAAAGTCGGATTGTAACACCCCCAAATACGGAGGAGCCTTAACCAGGCCTTCCTTAGCATATAAGGGCATTACCATCTCGGTTGCCCGAGGTAAGCTATCAACCACATCAACACCTGCTAAGACTGACTGCTCACCATAAGGGATCACGGCAGACATATAAACAACCAAGACAACCACACAAGGTCAGTAACTGAGACAAGACATAACGTAAACCAACAATAATTGCCAACCCAATACAAACACAACCAGTCACACACAATCACACCCACTCCAATCAATCTCCGTCACCGACTGTCCACTGGACCAGCCCTGCCAGTGGGGGACCGCAGCCGTTCCCACCTAAGCCCCGCTCATCATACCGAGCGATAACCCTGTCCCATTAATGTGCACATCCCCTCCCGTGGCGGGTTCCACGGAGGGCGAAACTAGGGCGAGAAGGCACTCCCGCAAGTGACTCCACTCAGCCGAGGACGCACCTCGAGAACCAGAGACAAACCATCACAAACCGCTACAATACAATAACAACCAACAAACTGTACGAACCAACCGATTACCGCATATACGCTGCCACACAACATAACAACAACACAACGACCACGACACAACAACCGACACACTATACCATCCACAGGAACTGAGTAGGGGAACCTACCTTTAGGTGACTGCCACGATTCCATGCCAACACACGCACCCAGCAAACAAGCAACACCTATATCCGCAACACAAACATCTATTACTACCATTCCAACCCTAACTGAAAAGAAGGATACGGATGATGATAACGACATACCTACAAGAGGAAACCTGGCAAAAGATCGCTACCCGACTCAAGCTATGCTCTCCTAAGGCACAAGGACCTTCAAAGGCTTCCATGGAGGTTATATGGTGAAGGGAAGTGAAAGAGGTGACCTAAAGATCTGAGGAAATGAGGCGGAAATGATTTGCGAATTTAACAAAACACGATTATAAACCCTCGCTGAAAAGACGCTACTCGATCGAGTGGCCCACCTACTCGATCGAGTGGCCCCTACTCGATCGAGTATCCAAGCTACTCGATCGAGTAACCTCTACTCTATCGAGTACCACCCCTAACTCAAAACACAGGATAACTTTGGTACGCACTTCTAAGGGCTATTATTGCTTCCAAAGTCGGTCAACGTTGGTCAACTGGTCTCTTAAATGGGCGGGTATTACAGTCTTTCCCCCTTAAAAAGAACTTCGTCCCCGAAGTTCAACTCACCTATCTCAAAGCACAAGATACGGGAACAAAACGACATCACTACTCTTCCGACATAGGTCACTACTCCCCGGAAACCCCATCCCCCTCTCTCCCCCCCCCCCCCCCCCCCCGTGTCATCATCATCAACTGACTATCACCCCACCTAGATCAACTTCTACACTCAACCACAAGAAATACCAACCCCACAACACGAACCATCACAATCAACGATTACCCAACATGCTACGAGATCACACTTTCGCTAGCAACAACCATCAACACGAAACAAGTCACGTTAACACAACTATGTTACCCAACGACATGATTCTATTCCGATGTGTAACATCATAACTATCTCTTTATGACCGTCTTTTAAAGCACACTATCTTACTTCAACACACAAATTACTCAACGAACAAGTGCAAACAATTATAATTTCATACAAGAAAAGTAACCAAAGTTATATAAAACATTAGAAACAAACAACAAAATAATTGCAACATCGGCCTTTTTATTTCGCGACATTACTCTTCCCCTCTAAAAAGGAACTTCGTCCCCGAAGTTCACCACCGAATTACTACACATACTATTTAAAACTTACTTCTTGTCATAACACAAACACATATGATTCAATATAGACATTACTCATTACTCATACAACCATTAATTCATGAAAGCATATGCACTATATTCGAGTAACTAGCCACCGTCAAGAATGCATGTATATAACATTGTATTTGTATATGGAAGGACACAACCCCGGTGAATTATAATTAGTAAACATCACGGATGTAAAATGAATGCAATAAGAGACAACTACTACTTCACTATTCGTTACGAATGTGCATCCAAAACCCAAACACGACTTCCAACATATGAAATTAACGGTTCAAACATGTTACTAATCATCAATAACCATATTAAACATCAAAACATGTAACTATATAACCATTAAACAATTTTAATTAATGAAAAGTTCATGTGACAGTGCTACTCGATCGAGTATATAGGGTACTCGATCGAGTGGCCGCTACTCGATCAAGTGTCTTGGCTACTCGATCGAGTAGGCCTGAGATCATAATACCCCAACCTTGTCACACCTACAGCTACTCGACCGAGTATGGGGCACTCTGTCGAGTAGCCACAGTTCAAAATCTTAGAAATTCCTATCATAACACCATATATATATATAAAACGTCACATAAGCGCGAGTCGGGATGACAACCCGACCCCTAAAATCCTAAAATCCGGCCTTATGGCCATCCATACAAACCAAAGTAAAAGTACTAACTAACAACGATCACTATCATCCCACATAACCAAACCATAAACAAAGAGAAGGAAAAGGAGTATCACTCCTCCTCCTGCTGCTGCTGCTCATCCATCATCTCATCTCCACCACCATCTCCTCCCGAGGTGCCTGCTTCCGATGACCCAAGACCCGCATCAACCCCCGCCTCATCTCCAGGACTCACATACCATGGGGTCAAACCACCAAAAGCAAAGGACTGTGGTGTCCCCCAGGCTGACTGATCCACCCATAAGAGTGGAAAACCCCACTGTAGTCCCCAACTCCGCTCCACCACACTGGATGTGGTCCCTCGGTCCCAATCCCCTGAGTATATGCCATCTCATTCATGTTTCGGAGAGTCAAAGTAGATGACACCCTCTCTACCAAGTAGCTCGAACGCGTCTCTGGGGTATCGAGCTAGTGGTAACAAGGAAACGGGTGCTGCTGTGGTGCTGCTGGCCGTGGTCTGGTCTCAGCTGTCCTCTCCCTCACCCGACGAGGTCCTCTCCCGAACCTGGGTCTCTCCTCCACTGCTGCCACGTTCTCCCCCTTCTTAGGCTCGGGCATCACCTAAAGGATCGTGTCATCAATGAGGTATGTCTGCAACTGTCGACGTACATCATCATCCTCCTCCTCCTCATCGGAGTCAACAACTGCCACCACTGGGTCTAATGGCTCTGTCGGTGGGAGGTGCTCAGGAGCCGCGATCCTCATCCAGCTCATACCCTACACCCTCCAAGATAGGCTACCATCAGCTAAAGTTCTCAACCATTTCAGGTCGAGGTGGTAGTCTCTGTCCTTGGTAGGCACCGGTGTGGATAGGGGAACGTACTCAGAAGAAGCCTCAAAGGAGGCTAGCTTTTCAGCTAGCCGAGTGACAATAGCACCATAACTCAAGTACCGAGTGGTAGAAGTAGCCATCAAGGCAAGGCTAGCACAGACCATGGCAGGAGCATTGAAGACCACCCTCTCGGTCCGCTCTGGGTTAAGATAAGAAATCAAAAGCAACAGTTCATGATTGATCAGCTTACTCATATCCGGCCTCTCATAAAGAAGGTTCGAAATGGAACGAAGGAAGATCCTCAAAGTAACATGTTGAACATCATTAATCAACATGTTGCTTTGGAGGTGGGAGCTGACTTTCCGGAAAGACAAGGCATAAGGTGGCAAACACCGCACTCAGATGGGATCTCACTGATGGAATCCTTGGGAGGCTTGGCCAACCCAAGGTGAGAAGCAAAAAGGTCCATAGACAACACAAAACTCGTGTTCATAAGACGGAACTCAACAGATTGTGCAGCTGGCTCGTATGTAAACGAGCTCATAAACTCCAAAGTCAGAAAAGGATAAGAATGCTTCTTCAAACGATACAACCCCGTGAACCCCAAGGTCTCAAAGATATGACGCAAATCCGTCTCAATTCCCAGGTCATCAAGAAGTGTGGTATCCACACAACGGGTGGGTCTCATCTTGCGTTTCTGTAACGCCATGAACCTCTCCCTTTGTTTAAAGTCCACAAATACCACTGAAGAATACTCGGGTACGGACAGTACAACCGGTCCGCTACCCTCCCTAATTTCGGGCTGTGAAGCCCTCCCCCTCTTACTCTGACGGGTCCCTATGTTTAGTCTCGACATCTGTTTCAGCATATAATTTAAACATACTTGCATAGGCTTTTAAAACATGTAATTTACACAAATTGAACATTGAATAATCATCTATGTACACACTCTCACCAACAAATTCCCAATTTGATATACAAACTCAGTTTATAGTATTTCAGACGATTTCCCTAGCTGTGAAATTTTTTGCATGAATGAATATGATTTACTCGACCACTTCAACTGTCATGACATGGCTCAAACGCTAGTCCATATATATACTTGATAACATGTGAAACATTCGTATATGTTCATAGAAAGGCAACTTAATACATGCCATCACCAACCTTCAACATTATGAGCAAACCTCTCACTTAAACTAGTCAGACGGTCTCTACAGCTGTAACGATTTTGACACATTCATCAACAATTAACATCACCATTACTATATTAAAAGTTTAACTCTTGCATATACATTCATATCCAACACAAAATCTCAATTATAGGAAACGAATTTCAATTTGGGGCACTTTTAAGACGGAGTTTTAAGGCAAGTTTTAAGATGAAAATCACAAAATCCAACTTTCAACATGATATATGCAACATATGGTACTCAATTTCATTCATCATCGAACATGTAGGAAACAACCAAAAGTCAATTTTGATTTTTGTAAACCCTAGAAAAATTCATCCCCAATTTTGCAATTTCTATTCTATTTTCAGCACAATTAACATCAACAATTATGAAAGGGAAGCATGTGAATCATATTACAACAATTACAAGCAATTTTTCATCCATATGAATCAAAATTTCAGATTATTCTATCATTCTAATAGATTCAAAGTGATAGAAACATGTAAATAGGGAAGGAATTCATACCTTGATCAGATAGGAAGTGAAAGAACGAAAATAAACAAAGAAAATCACCCAAATTAATCACCACAAACACAAGAATATATGAGTTTGAGAGGTTTTGGAGCTTAGGGTTTCGAATAAAGAAGAAAGATTAAGAAGAATGAGGAAAAACAAGGGTTTTATGAAACCCGTAAAGGCCACTGTACTGTAGCCTACTCGATCGAGTGCCTACAGTACTCGATCGAGTGCCCTCTACTCGATCGAGTAGGTGCTATTTCATCGAATGTCCGCAGAAAATTCTCACATTTCGACGTCATAGCTTCCTATCTAGATCGAGTGAGGTCCACTCGGTCTAGTAAACACTCGCACTCGGTCAAGTAAGGTTGAGTACTCGGTCAGAAATACAAAATTAACTGAAGATTCCTGCAAAACAATATCTCGTGTCGATTCCAAACCAAGTTCGGAATTCGTCACTGGTTATCGTACTCACTTATATATCACCTTTACTACTCAAATGTATCATACCTTCACATCAGATAAGATTCATATCACATTATGCTACAACAAACTTCACGCAACATGGTTTACCTGCTACCAAGTCATCCGTATACGCAATTATGTCATTATTTCATGTCTAAACTCGTCTTACCACATTGCTAACAACTTATACTTACGTTAATTAAAACATACAATTAACGATGGATTTTCCACATGTCATCCAAGTGTATTACTATCATGTTCAAGCTTCAACATAAAGAAATTATTCTACACAAATTAATCACCACACACCGGAAACTTTCAATCATTAAACATTGCATATACGAATCACTAATCGCTATTTCTCATACTATAACTCAACACTTCTCTAACTATCATCATTAAGCTACGGTAAGACTTATAAACTCATATAGGATCACCATCTCTAACAACCAGAAGCAAACACCAACATGACCACTTTTCATACTACAACATACACTCCTACACCTTTCAAGCATTTCTATTAAATAAAACCTTTTACGTTTCTCATTATCATCACATATACTCACCAATCCTACCAAAACTTCACCATACACGATCCGGATGCAACTATCATGCCTATATCAACTTCAACAAAGACTCAACCACAGATAGTTTCAACGTAATCAACATACACATTAAGCACATACTCACAGACTCACCATTCCCATGCCTAGTGACTGGCTTAAGTACAATGGGGCCAAGATTTTGAAATGAGGGCGCCAACTCACCCAAAATCTAGCATCAGCTGGGGCTCCCATTACACATACATCAGGTTCATTTTATTACACTTACTACGTTCATTAGGTTTATTTGTTACAGGTTCCAAAATCGTCGCTCTGATACCACTTTGTAAAACCCCCAAATACCGAGGAGCCTTAACCAGGCCTTCTTTAGCATATAAGGGCATTACCATCTCGGTTGCCCGAGGTAAGTAATCATCAAAAGTCGATAAAAAAACAATTATAGTTAAATTTACAGGTGTTACAACCAACTAACAAAATAAAGATACAACTCATCAACTACACTCTATCACTGTCAGAGCTCGTGAAGACTCATCCCCGCCAGGACTCCAGCTATCAACCACATCAACACCTGCTAAGACTGACTGCTCACCATAAGGGATCACGACAGACACATAAACAACCAAGACAACCACACAAGGTCAGTAACTGAGACAAGACATAACGTAAACCAACAACAATTGCAAACCTAATACAAACACAACCAGTCACACACAATCACACCCACTCTAATCAATCTCCGTCACCGACTGTCCACTGGACCAGCCCTGCCTGTGGAGGACCGCATCCGTTCCCACCTAAGCCCCGCTCATCATACCGATCGATAATCCTGTCCCATTAATGTGCACATCCCCTCCCATGGCGGGTTCCATGGAGGGCGAAACGAGGGCGTGAAGCCACTCCCGCAAGTGACTCCACTCAGCCGAGGACGCACCTCGAGAACCAGAGACAAACAATCACAGACCGCTGCAATATAACAACAACTAACAAACTGTACACACCGACCGATTACCATACGCTGTCACACAACATAACAACACAACACAACGACCACGACACAACAACCGACACACTAGACCATCCACAGGAACTCAGTAGGCGAACCTACCTTTACGCGACTGCCATGATTCCATACCAACACACCCACCCAGCAAACAAGCAACACCTATATCCGCAACACAAACATCTATTACTACCATTCTAACCCTAACTGAAAAGACAAGAATACGGATGATGATGACAACATACCTACAAGAGAAAACCTTGCAAAGGACCGCTACCCGACTCAAGCTATGCTCTCCTAAGGCACAAGGACCTTCAAAGGCTTCCATGGAGGTTATATGGTGAAGGGAAGGGAAAGAGGCAACCTAAAGATCTGAAGAAATGAGGCGGAAATGATTTGCGGATTTAACAAAACACGATTATAAACCCTCGTTGAAAAGACACTACTCGATCGAGTGGCCCACCTACTCGATCGAGTGGCCCCTACTCGACCGAGTATCTAAGCTACTCGATCGAGTAGCCTCTACTCTATCGAGTACCACCCCTAACTCAAAACACAGGATAACTTTGGTACGCACTTCTAAGGGCTATTACTGCTTCCAAGGTCGGCCAACGTTGGTCAACTGGTCTCTAAAAAGGGTGGATATTACACGGATCCCAAGGGACGGGTATTGTTGTAGGATTTTCAATTGTAAGTGGTCGTGTCTTAGGGTGTCACAATTTGGGGTTGAGGTAGGAGATCAACTAAAACTAATCAACAACGAAAATAAATGCAAGGTAAATAAAATGGAGATGTAAACAATTTATTAAAAGTACTAGGGTGTCATGGGTTCATAGGGGATTCATGGAAGTTGATCATACAAACATATTCTCAAATTATAAGCAAACAATTATTGTTATGATGGGATCGAGTTGGTGTATAAGCTATCCCTAGGAAGGTTTGGGTCCCGGAGACGAATCGGTTAAGATTGTACAACACCTACAAGTCGACTTAATTCTTCCTATTCAACTATATGCATGGTCTAATGAGGCTCGAGTTGGTGTATAAGCTTACAAGCCTTATTGAAAAGATAGGTGATGGATCAAAAAATGCAAGGATTCATAGGCTCGCATTTCATCAAACATAACATGTGCATAAGTTGAAATCATAACAAACAAGCAAATAAATCATGAAAACATATTAGATTAAGCATGAATCATTCCCCATGTTGGTTTCCCCTAATTCCCCATTAACCCTAGTTAAGGAAACTACTCACTCATTATCAAGTTTAACATGCTAACAAGGTTGTCAATCATATTAACAAGGCAAAACATGATGAACAAATGAAAGTGATTAACGATGATTAAAACAAGGGTTAAGAGAATTATACATATGAAGATTCCAAAATAATAATGCAAAGAATAATAGAAGTACATGATGATTGATGGAAGGTTGTCAATCTCCCAAATAAACCCAAATAATCTTCTAATTACCCAAAATAAATGAAGGACAATAGAGAAATTAAGGAAAGATTAAGATATAATTATTATTGATAAATTCTATTACAACCAATTTGAGTGTATTAAGAACTAATTAAGATGGATTAAGGAAGTATTAAGGATTGATTAAGATTGGACTAAAGATTGATGCTAATCTAGGTAGTACAATGGGGTATTTATACTAAAGATTAGGTACATAAATTAGGGTTATTAAGGGCTTAAATGACTATTAAGACCCTAAGAAAAGTTGAGGAAATGCTCCTCTCGAAGGGAATGAGCATCTCCGTCTTGCTAGTACCGTATCAATCTGCTCGTACCGAGCGTCTTGAGTTGTGGCACGGTTGGTACTGACTTGTGATCCGAGCGGATCACAGATGAGACGCTCATCTTGAGCTGCTGTGGGACGCTCGTCAACCGAGCTATATTGAAAGCGAGAAGAAAATGGATGCGTTACGAGAAAGGTTAAAGGAACAATGTCCTTTCCATTTCATTAAGTTCTCCCCCTAAACATATAATTCTTGAAGGTACAGATGAGAATTCATCGGCTTTCGAAGTTGGTTCTTCTGAGGATTTAATGGTGGGGTATATATTGCCCAGATGCGATTAGTATGTATCTACCGTGAGTGAAGCAACAAAAGCTTGGCGTCAATGGTGGTTTAGGTCATCGAAAGTGATGTCGGATTTGGAGGAAAAGACCAGAGTTGAAATAGATTCCTACACCATCATTAATGGGAAGAGATATTGTCCATGACGTAGTGTATTTTGGGTCATTTGATTAATGTATGTTTATTAATTGCTCATTGGGTTGTATTTAGGAAACTAATTGAGAAAATAAGTTTTTTAATATATGCATTAATTACATTAGGTTGTGTATAACTTAGTCTTGAATTTCCATTTTCCCCCACTTGCTATCCCAATTGCCTAATTGAGGAAAGAAGTAACTTAATACGGATTACCAAATATGGAAGATGCTTTTTTTTGCGGGAAAAACTTGACACAATGAAAGATAAATGACAACGGTTAGGCACCAACCGATGTATTATAATGAAAACAATTACGGGTTTATAGTCAGCCATGGTCATATTATAAAATGCAGACTACGGTTTCGATTAACCCGTGTTTATTAGTTTCAATTAAATAATTATTCAACCAACACATATGCAAACCTTCTCCTAACTCACTTAAAACCCTCGAACACTGAGTTTCCCTAGAACCACTATTATTCTCCGTCATCGTCGTCTTTGTAGTCATCGTCGCCATCCCCATTGCCTCTGTCGTCCCCTCCGTCATCGCCATACCGGGGCCGACTTCTCCTCTTTGAAGAAGTAATAATAAACCCTACTCCTTCGTCTCATTAACTTAATGTCTTTATTTTCTTTTTTAGTTGTGATATTATCCTTTAATTGATTCAAAAATGAAAGTGTTTAAAAATTCATTAATTTATTTCTTAGTTTATTTATCTGATTATCTCAGTTTTTAGGAAATTTACTAGTTTTTAGGAAGTTTACTTATTTATGCTTTCTGTTATTTCTTTCCTAAAGTTAGTTTTGTTATTGTAAAAGAATAATATCTCCTAAAGGTACTAGGGTTAGATGATTGTAAGCTTATATAAGGCATAGGGTGTGCTACGTTTTAAATATCAATTGAGAATTAGTGTGTGTTTGGCCTAGTTTGTAAAAGTGTTTTTGGACTCAAAAATATTTTTTGGCCAAACACATAGTTTTCTTAAAAGTTAAACAAAATTTCTCAAAAGCTAAAAAACCATATTTTTCCCATAGAAATAGAAACAACTATTTGTTGTTTCTGCTTTTGAAAAACACTTTTGAAAAATTAAGCTTGAAAAACAAAAACTCACTTTTGAGAATCAAGGCCAAACATGCTCTTAATAAACGTAAAAGTTGTTGCTTTGTTTGGTGTTTACAAGTTCTGCAAACTCTAGGATCGACGCGTTTCGTTCCATCCTCGTTATTGTTTGACGCGTTTTAGACAATAACACGATTAATAGCAATAGGTCTTGCGACGCAATCACCATTGTTCGAATTATAGGTCTAATTCGAGCAAATATCCCTTTGTTTCAAGATCTTGACAGGTTTTCAAACAAATATCCTTTTATCATTATTGTTCTTTATACTTTTAAACCGCTTTTGCGTAATTTTTCGTATCATAAGTGGTATCAGAGCTTCGAGTCTTGATTTCCTCAAATCTAGACGGTCCTAGGCGTGCTAAAACCAAGTTGTTAGTTGAATTTTTGATTGGGATTGGAGTTTAATGATTAAACTCAAGCAGGTAGTTTGAGGGTTAATCGGTTTTGTATCTCAGGAGCAAGTTTCTAGTAACTTGTTTTACAAGGCATGACGGTTTGTTTCAAAAAAAAAAAGTCATTGTTCACGCGTGGTACTGTTCATCCGCAAAAAAACAAAAAAAAAAGACATGGAAAGAGTGTTCGAATTTGAAAGCATCCACGAGGAGAATGATAAGTTTGATCCATCATTGCCTCCTATTTTTGACGATTATGATGAGAAGGAGCCTGTGGAAGTTATCGATCTTCAAGTTACAAAATTTGTTATTTCTTCTGTTGATAATTATCAAGAAGACAAGCTTGGAAGAACACTTGAAGGGAAGAAATTCGAATGTAAAACTGAAGTAGTACGGGCTAGAATTTTAAGAATTGTGCATGGAGGGTGGTGGGGTGGTTGGCACGAGTGGGTTTGGAACTTAAAAAAGGTAAACGAGCTGCTAGATAGCATCAAAGATGGTTCGACTATGTGTTCGAGTTTGTTCGGGTTTGTAATATTCATCTTTGATCCCGGCATATTGAGGCTACATGAATTGAGGTCAATTCCTTTCGAGGAGGGAGGGGATGATCCAAAAATGGAAGTGTTTAAAAATTCATTAATTTATTTCTTAGTTTATTTATCTCCTTATCTCAGTTTTTAGGAAGTTTACTTATTTCTGCTTTCTGTTATTTCTTTCCTAAAGTTATTTTTCTTATTGTACAAGAATAATATCTCCTAAAGGTACTAGGGTTAGATGATTGTAAGCCTATCTAAGGCATAGGGTGTGCTACGTTTTAAATATCAATTGAGAATTAATAAACGTAAAAGTTGTTGCTTTGTTTGGTGTTTACAAGTTCTGTAAACCCTGGGATCGACGCGTTTTGTTCCATCCTCATTATTGTTTGACGTGTTTCAGACATTAACATGATTGATAGCAATAGGTCTTGCGACTCAATCACCATTGTTCAAATTATAGGTCTAATTCGAGCAAATATCCCATTGTTTCAAAATCTTGACAGGTTTTCAAACAAATATCCTTTTATCATTATTATTCTTTATACTCTTAAACCGCTTCCGCGCAATTTTTCGTATAATAAGGAATGATCCAAAAATGGAAGTGTTTAAAAATTCATTAATTTATTTCTTAGTTTATTTATCTCCTTATCTCAGTTTTTAGGAAGTTTACTACTTTTTAGGAAGTTTACTTATTTCTACTTTCTGTTATTTTTTTTCCTAAAGTTAGTTTTCTTATTGTACAATTATAATGTCTCCTAAAGGTACTAGGTTAGATGATTTTAAGCCTATATAAGGCATAGGGTGTGCTACGTTTTAAATATCAATTGTGAATTAATAAACGTAAAAGTTGTTGCTTTGTTTGGTGTTTACAAGTTCTGTAAACCCTAGGATCGACGCGTTTCATTCCATCCTCATTATTGTTTGACACGTTTCAGACATTAACACGACTGATAGCAATAGGTCTTGCGACTCAATTACTATTGATCGAATTATAGGTCTAATGCGAGCAATTATCCCATTGTTTCAAGATCTTGACAGGTTTTCAAACAAATATCCTTTTATCATTATTGTTCTTTATACTCTTAAACCGCTTCCGCACAATTTTTCATATCATAAGTGGTATCAGAGCTTCGGCTCTTGATTTCCTTAAATTTAGAAGGTCCTAGGCGTGTCAAAGCCAAGATATTAGTTGAATTTCTGATTGCGATTGGAGTTCAAGGGTTAAACTCGTACAGGTAGTTCGAGGGTTAATCGGTTTTGATCCAAGGAGCGCGGTTCTAGTAACTTGTTACTCAAGGCGTGAAGGTTGCAAAAAAAAAAAAGTTACTGTTCACAACGTAGTACTGTTCATCCGCGAAAAAAAAAACTGAAAAAAAAGGGGCAAAAAGAAGAAGACATGTCGGGAGTATTCTCAAGTCAAAGCACCTACGAGGAGAATGTTAAGTTTGATCCGATATCACCTCCTATCTTTGATGAATATGATCATGAGGAGGCGTGGTACTTTATTGAGATTAAGGACTTGTTGAATTTTAGGATGGTTGATTTTTAAATGAGGAGCATGATAGAAATGTTGAGAAGTTGTTCTTTCAAGTTGAATCTGTTATCAAAACGATTCATAACAATCAGGCTGATAGAGAATTTTCAAGACTTGTGCATGGAGGAAGGAGGGGTGGTAGACACATGCAGTTATGGCACAAGAGGATGCTGAAATTAAGAGGAATGAACGAGATGAGGCTTGGCATCGATGGTGTGTTCGTTTTTTATCTTGGCGGTTTTAAGTTACTTGAATTGAGGACAATTCATTTCAAAGGGGAAAGGGATGATCCGAAAATGGTTAGCTCGATTTAGGAGAAATACTTTAATTTTTATTGCTGATATTTTAATTAGGAGTTTAAAAAAGGTTTCCTAATAACCATAGAAGTAGTTCATTTCCTAATTAGATTATTACTAGTTTATTTATTTCCTAGTTTCAGAATAATAGAATAAGGTAATTGTATAAGTCGGGTTTTAGGAAAATATTAACTTGTGAAGCAAGGAAGCACTAGGTCGTTTATTTTCTATTATAAATAGAGGTCGTTGTATGTTATTTTCACATAGATGGAGAATTAATAAAAGTAAAAGCCGTTGCTTTGTTTGGTGTTTACAAGTTCTGTAAACCCTAGGATCGACGCGTTTCGTTCCATCCTCGTTATTGTTTGACGCGTTTCAGACATTAACACGATTGATAGCAATAGGTCTTGCGACTCAATCACCATTGTTCGATCTATAGGTCTAGATCGCGCAAATATCCCATTGTTTCAATTTCTAGACAGATTGCGAAGAAAATATCCTATTTTCATTATTGTTCCGTATTCTATTAAACTGCTTCCGCGCAATTTTCGTATCACTAATGATCTTAAGTTTATTGTGTGTTAAACAACACCTATTATTTTAAGTATATTGTGTGTTAAACAACACTTATATTTTTAGGTATACTGTGTGATCATTTATTTGAGACGGTGCTCCTGCTATGTCGAGTTAATGCTTAAAGTTAGTAGTTTGTTAATTTCTGGTTTAGATATGGGTGGAAAGCGGAAAAGAAATGATGGGAAAAGGTCAAACAAAGAAGATTCAGGTGATGAGAATAATTTGGAATCGGATACTGGGCGAAGGAGCCATAGGGTTTTCCTAGAAGCAATAGAGAGAGGGATACCTAATAAACTTGAATGGGATAAATTAACGGGGCTGCCAGATGGTATATTTGCTTCAAAATTCACGAGTTGGATTGGTTGTTGTATAAGATAGTATGTGCCTCTCGGTTTTGCCGCTTATCGATCCGTTGAGTAAAGACTAGGACGAAAAGCTATGGGGGAGAATAATGGTATGTATATACAATAATAAATGCAGTGAGATAAAATTATCTTAGTATTCGATATGTGCTATTAGTCGAAACTAACCAAATATGCTCACCATATATGCAGGCAGCTTACACTGCCCCCCATGAATATAATGGTTACCTAAAAAAAGATACGGGAATCCTTCAGAGCATGGAAGTTAAAGGTTGCTCGGAACCACTTGTTCAACAAGAAGACCGGGGAGAGAAACAAGAACCACCAACGAAGAAGTATCGGTATGTCAGCCAGCAAGATTGGTATAACTTTATTGCTTATAGGCAGTCTGACAAGTTTAAGGTAATTTATCTGTGACTCATTGGGATCACTTTATTAGTAATCACTTAATAAGTAATAAAATATGCTTACCTTACTCGATACAATTCATTTTATGAAGACTATGAGTAAGCAGAACCTAGAGAACATTTCAAAGAAAGAGAGCGTCTTTCATGGCTCCAGAGGTGGTTATAGATTGATTAAGAAGAAGCTTGAAACTGCCAATCGTCACGACGCTTGGATGGCCGGTCACACTCCTAAGAATGGAAAGTTAGAATCTCCATATGTAAGGCCATCAAAGAGAAAATTATAAGTTTGAATAAATATGTCATTCCTATCACTGGTGGTCGGTTATATAATTCTGAGTTTAAATAAAATTTAGTAGCATAATGGTTTTTTGTGTATGTAGAGGATCTGTGAGAAGGAGGTACAGGAAGGAAAATGGAAGCTTGAAGGACGTGATGACATTCTTGCTAGGGCAATTGGCAAAGCAGAGCATCCAGGTCGTGTGAGAGGGGTATCGACGCATGTTGGTATCACTAAGTATTTTGGAAAACTACTCGAAGGACAATGAGTGGTGATGATAGGGTATATAAATACTGTATTTTATTCAACATAATTTATATATATATATATATATATATGCTGAAATTATACTACTTATTTTAATCATATTCATTTCTACTACACAACTACAAACAATGGCCAGGTTGATACTCAGAATGGTGGAAATGGGGGATAAGCCATCTGAAGAAGAGTTGGTTATGGTTCGGCAAGTCATAAAGGAAGCAGGGGAGAAGCAGGAAAAAGCGGGCATGCAAAGTGAGGAAGACATGACAATGGATCAACATGGGGTAGACGAAGAGGAAGCCATGAAGGCAGGGGAGAAGGAGGTGGAGGTGGGAACCGAAGATACGTTCTTATTATCTCCAAATTCGGCTTTTGACGAGGTATTAGCTACTACGACTAGTTTATAATTGTTGTATATATACTAATTAATTAAATTTATTAATTAAAGTAGTGCATGTATATATACTAATTAATTAAAAATGTGAAGGTCATTTTCAAGAAGCCTTGTGTTCTTTACTACAAAGCCCTTACAGTAGAATCGGGCAAAATTGTTGTTGCTAGGGGAGTAGCGTTCTATTACGACCAGAATCAAGAAGTTGAGGTTGAAGGCAATCAAGGCATTGTCTTCCGTGAGGGATGGAGGGAAGTGTAAGTGACCGAGTTATATCTAGAGGAGTATGGTACTCTAATAGTACCGCGTAGTGATAATTGGCTTTTGCAAGATGCCGTGGGTTCTATTATGCAATGGCCTAAAGCATTCATTAGTGTTGACATCTCCGGGGTAGTTATGCTAAAGGGAACGCATTTTATATAATGAACGCCTTTAAATTTATTAGGGTAACCTTATCTAACATATAGTAAGTATTTCAATTTTTACATTTGCAGGAGTTATACGAAGCCATTATGGCTGAAATTAGGACTACTAAGTCAACACCCAAAGTCACTGATTTGACTGCCTCTCCACCCAAAATTCAACAGGTAGTAATAATTTGAAAAATAGATTGTGAGTTTTTCCCTTTTTTTGGTTATTTAAATTATATATGACGTCTCGTGTAATGTATATATTTTTTTTTCTAAATTGTAGACCGGGGTTAAATTAGACGACTTACGATATAAGCCATCTACTTTTTCTGCACACAACGCTGGTGTTCCTCTTAAACCTAAATATCACACCGATGATTATAAGCAAAAATTGAATACTCCAACGTTTGTAGCTTTGCACCAGCTGGCTGAAAGGAAGCTAGCTATCGGGGAAGTACTCATTATTGAAATCGGAGAGAATGTTATGGGCGAAGGTACTACTGTTCTTATGGATGGGGAATCACTGTGTCACTTTCTCGACCTTGACGAGTTAGATGCTATGCACATTGTAATTTGGATGAAGTAAGTTTTTTAATTAAAACTTGGCATTTGGTTTTACGAATAATGATGTTTATTTAAATCATCAATGAAAATAACATTCTTCGTTCCATTTGACGTAATAGGTACCTGTGTACACACATCGCTGAGGGGGTCTATGTTTCTCATGACTACGGATTCGTGTCACCTGAATTGTTCTCTCAAAAGGTGATTGGATACAAATACAGAGACCACATCGATAAAATTGCTAAACGATTGATGATGCCCAAAAGCCTATGGTTTGCCCCATATAATGAGAATCAGTATGTATAGTACATTATTATAATGAATCACAATTCTATTCATTTATTAACACGCTTACATGCATGTATATGAACTAACAGTTCAATTTTAAATATTTCATAGCAAGCATTGGCTGCTAACGGCAATCAATGTGAAAAAATGCATAGTGTACTGGATTGACTCTTGCTGACATAGTCCCACTGAGAAATATGTAAAGATGATGACTGAGTAAGTTTACAACCTTACATTATAATGTCAATTGTTAATGTATGACCTTTGAAGACTAGACTCCTTTTAATGTCCCATCAGTATTACTGAGCCAAATCCTAATTATAATTTCCTATATATATTTATGAATTAGTGTGTTTCAAGCAATTGGAGCATCAAGTTCAACTTTTGTCACGATTAAAGTAAGTGTATTCTTAATAATTACTCCTATAATTTAATTTATGTTTATGCGAGAGGTTGATCTAATTTAGCTTATTTGTATGTGATTTATCTAATAGTCTCCTCTACAACCAGACAACAAACAATGCGCCTTTTTATGTTGTCGGTCCATATGGGAGATTATCACGCGAAAGTATATCAACATGGAGTCACCGGTTAGTGTGTTTTAATAACTATTTCAAATGTAACTTGGGTTTAATTCTGTGTAATATTCCACTTTTTCTGTCTATTTTGATTAAGTATATTGTGATTCGTAGTTCCCACCTTGAATCAACAACAAAGACCCAACCTATTCGAAGGAAGACATCGCCGACATGATAAATAAGTGGGCCACTTATTTTCTTTCATTAGCGGATGGTCAATAGTCTGCTCATTATGTATGTGTGTATATAAAGCCATGTGTAATTAGTTTTGGTCACCTTGTTTATAATATTTTGATGCTGGGTTGAATCGATCAATCTGTGTAATATTCTGATGTTGCAGGATTGAAATTTTGCAATGCGCAACTGCTAAAATGCTAAAATAACATTTCAGCGGAACCTCCTACTGCAAAAATTAGCATTTCAACAGCTGCTGGAACCTGCTAAAACAATTTTTTTAAAAAAATATTTATAAATTCGATTACGGTTAAAAATAAAACTGTGGTCAATAAATCTATTGAAAACGGTCGCATTTAAATAGAAACTCGTTGACATATTCATCCATAATATAACGGTTTAATAAGCATAAACCGTTGTCGAATTCATGACATTTAAAACGGTTTAATAAGCATAAACCGTTGTCATATTTACTATTTTACAATGGTTGTGTTTCAGTAAAACCATTGTCATAGGTTTCCGTAGAGCATTCAGACTAATACTACCACGGTTTCAATATAACAGACAACGGTTTTTGAACCGTTCTTAATATTGTATTACGGTTATTTGAACCCGTTATTTACATTTCATAACGGCTCCGCCTTTTTAACAACCGTGGTCACAAAATAACAACGGTCGATGTAATAATGGCTCCGTAGTTTGTATTACAATGGTATATCACCTTATCTAACCGTTGTTTGACCTATTATTTGGCGTAGTGAAGATAAGGCCTACGGTCAAAGAAGACAAGAAACTAGGCAACAAGGTAACGCCACACACTCAAATCACAAAGAACAACGTCATCCTAAACGATTCCTCAAACGTCTCTACAAAACTAGTCTTATAACCACATTACTTCCAAGGTTTTCCTCAAAACATCTTACGTCACTTTACTTCTAAGCTATTCCATGAAACAAAGAACTTCACCACAATTGTGATTTCACAACTCCCAATCATAGAGCATCTACGAACGACTTCCACAAAAAAACGAGATCAAAACTACTAACATGCCATACTCATATCAAACTAACGTCAACCATGAGTCTCTCAACATATTAAAATGCCCAATCAAAGACCCTAATCCAAAGTTCTTTGCACCTTCTAACATCCCATTATCTCAAGTGTATAACACAACCTCAAAGTTTCGAAAATCATAGGCTCAACAAAGACTTCTTGATACTAAGTCTCCCTCAACTCAAGTACTCTTACGAGCCAAATAATATCAAATCACCACACCAATCCATTTACCATCATTAATGTCCCCAAGTGTTTTCTTCCAAACTCAAATCATGAACTCTACTCCATGTCAAATCCTAAAGTTACAATGCTCAACCTACCAAGCCTTCAAATCCCAAACACGATTAACAAGGCCAAGTTATATAACCTTAGTAACATGTACAACCCACATCTTACACCAAGAATTCCACCAATCAAACACAATCACTTTATGTCAAGCAACTAAGCATAGGAATCACCAAGGTATGTCTCACCATTCTACCAAAGCTATCGCGACAACAAAACCTCTCAAAGCAAGGGTAAGGAGTTAACCACAAACATACTCCACAAAAGCCAAAACATCCAACCAAGGTTGACATCCCACAAAACAAAGGAGAGCTATCTACGAGGCATCATGGGCGGAAAAACAAGAAACGAAAGATAAGACGAGAGAATGCAAGAACCAATTATTAACAATCAACAAACATATTAGAACCTACCAAAGAGCATGCACACTAAAGACTACAACCTTAGGTCCTTAAGTCTAACCATCTCTCATTCATTATTCTAGGTCAAATTCAAATTAAGTTTGGGGTACACGTGTGTGCGTCGGGAGAATTATAGCTCTGATACCAACTGTGACACCCCGCGTTAAAGCGGAAATTTAACTAATAAATTGTAGCGGAAATTATGAATTTTTAACACTTTTATTTTACTTTTCAATGTTTAACATGCGGGAATAACTAACATAATGAAACAAGTGCAACGATAATTAAATTTAGGTTATTACAAACCAAGTCCTAAAAATAGGGAAAAAAGATATCCTACGAATAACACGTTTAAAAGGTGAGTCTAAGCATAACGATAGACAAAATCCAACGATCAAGGTACTCGCTAGCTCACACATGTCTTTCCCCCATAAATGCACCAACTAATACCTGTCATTCATGAAACATGAATGCCACAGTCAGTGGGGAGTAACTCAAGATTCTCCCAGCCACATTATATCAAAATGAACATAACATGGAACTCAAATAAGAAAACACATTAAACAACATGCACAACTTGAATATAATAAACATAGGACCATTTATGTTAACATAATAAGAGAAAGCAAGATGGAATAATAAATAAGCATGTCATAGGCATATCCAAATAAAGTGAAGTAAAGGAAAGAACAAAGACACGGTTAATTAATCACGAGCACGAACTCCAATGACATATGCAACTATCCAAATTATACAAGACCTTTACTACTCTTAGATTTAAGAAGTGTGTGACATATGCAAAATATTCACTAACAAGACACGATAACACCCGACTTATTCCTCTTAGTAGAACGACGATAATATATACGATCCTGGTCTAAATATGGCTAGACTCTCAGGATAAACGTCTCCCGATTTGATATGCGATAAACGTCTCGCATCTAAGACTCAAAACATGGCCGCAGACCGTAACCAAAGGTCCGAAGAAGGCGGAAGAGTAATCCTCAATACGGAAACATGGCACACATACCGTAACCAAAGGTCCGAAAGGAGGGCGGCATAATAAGTCAACTCGAAACATGGCACACAAACGGTAACCAAAGGTCGAGTGACACCTAACTCGGAAACATGGCACACATACCGTAGCCAAAGGTCCAAGAAAGGTTCTTAAATCGGAAACATGGCACACATACCGTAACCAAATGTTCGAAGAAGGTAATGATGAGTGTCTAGTTAAATGCTATGCACAAAGGCCACGGGAATACGACTCAACACAATCAAATGCGTAAAATAAGCATTTCATACTTTAACTTGGTAAAGAATCGGCAATGAACAAGTAAGAACCCAAATGTGAATTATACAATACAATTTCATTATTTTATAGCATGAATAAACATTATGTTTCGTATATACATGTTACTTAAGCATAGTATTGTAATACTCCGTATTTATGAGTCTTGGGGTACTCTATCGAGTAGGCCTTACTCTGTCGAGTAAGGGATTTTTGCGAAATAAAATAGTTTCTGACCTGTTGGGTACTCGATCGAGTAACTACGATACTCGATCGAGTAGGGGGGGGTACTCGATCGAGTACCATGGCTACTCGATCGAGTAGCCGGTTTACGGGGGTTGTTTTCTCGGGTTTTGTTAATTATGCGATTAAGGTATATAATCTTTTCGTCACTCATTCTAATCACTATTCTAAAACCTAAATCACTGTGAGAAGAGAAAGCAAACTACGTTCATCACCTTAATCGCATTGTTAACAAATCCCGGAGCTTGGAAGGTCGGATTTCACTTGTCTTTACATCGTTGTAATCCTTGCGTCGAGGGTAAGACCTTTATACCGTTTTTATCTTATTTCGTCAAAGTTAGTTAAACTCTAATATTGGGAATTGGGGATTTTGTTGTGTTATGTGCATAGTAGTAATTATGTGCTTGTATAATTAGGAGGAGGATTCGTAGAGGAAGCTTTTTTTTCTTGTTTGTGAGATCGTCGACTATTGTGCTTTCCAGGTAGGGTTTCCTACTCAAAGATTACTTACATGTGGTTTGGTGTTGTCTTGTAATTAGTATAATTGGTTGATTTAGACGATGTTGTGATTGTGATTGTGATTGTTTGTCTGTGGTTCTCGAGATGCGTTCTCGGCTGAGTGGAGTCACTTGCGGGAGTGGCTTCACGCCCTAGTTTCGCCCTTCGTGGAACCCGCCACGGAAGGGGATGTGCACATTAATGGGACAGGTTATCGCTCGGTATGATGAGCGGGGCTTAGGTGGGAACGGCTGCGGTCCCCCCTGGCGTGGTCGGGGTCCAAAGTGGACGATCGGTGACGGAGATGGAGTGGAGTGCTTGATCGTGTATGATTGTTTGAGTTGTGTTGGTTCTTCGTATTGTTGATTATACCTCTTGTGTAAATAGTAATCGACCCGGTTAATGTTTTAAAACTGCGGTGATCCATTCGGGGATGGTGAGCAGATATTGAGCGGGTATGACATGAGTACCGGGATAGCCGGGATTGCCACGATCGATGATAGAAGTCTTCTCTGTAGCCTATTAGTTTTATAGACATTTCGATTAGTTCAAGAGACAGTACCGTTTTGAGAACATGTATTAGTATTTGGTTTGGTTTTGGATTGTAACCTTTCGCTAAAGTATTACTATTTAAATATCGTTTCATTATTGCTTATTTGATTATCATTGCCTCGGGTAACCGAGATGGTAATGTCCTTATACCTGAGTGGTCCTGGTAAGGCACTTGGAGTATGGGGGTGTTACAAAATGGTATCGAGCGACGATCCCGAAACCCGTAACCAATGAACCCAATGAATATAGGGAGTCAATTAAAATGAACCCGGGTAAAGGTTGTAGGAGCTAATGCAAAGGCTTGGGAGACGTCCTAAAGTCGCGAACTCGCCCTACAATTTTGAACCGGTCACATGGGGGAAATACCTGTTAAGTCGTATGTGTTGTTTGTTCACTTGTGTGTGGATGTGATGAGGTGTGTTGTAAATGTTGGATGTTTGAAGTAGAAGTTGAGAATATGAATGAAATTGAAGATATATATATATATATATATATATATATATATATATATATATATATATATATAGATGTGTTGGAATGAGAAGCATGTTGAGTGATTACTATGTGGCATTAATAACATGATATAATTGTTTGTTAATCGCATGAGCAGTTGAGTAGCTTGGTATGCATAATTAGGACATGATATCGTGTTTATAAGCTGTTTTACATGTTATAATATGTCATAGCATGCGGGTAGCATATTCGAGTTAGCATGACTCGATCGAGTGGGACTGACTTGATCGGGTGGGTTTTTGACGTTTTTACGATCAGAATCGAGTTTTAGGGTACTAGATCGAGTAACTAGGGGTACTCGATCGAGTACTCGGTCGAGTATGTTAGAGGTCAGAAGGTCTGTTTGTGTTCTGGAGTCGAGGTACTCGTTCGAGTATGGGAGGCACTCGATCGAGTAGCCTCTTACTCGATCGAGTAGGTTGGGACACTCGATCGAGTAGCACCTGGGTAGCCTGTTTTCGTGTTTTGAGGTTTAGTACATGTGTTTATGTCTACCCTTTCTTATATATAGCTTCAAGATGCCACCTAAGAGAAACGCTTACTATGCGAGAGCTGAGGCCATGAATACGGATGATATTGTTAAGATGTTGGAGCACCAGGATGCTCTTACGGAGGCCTTAAAGAAAGTGAATAAGGATAAGGAGGTTGATCACTCTAAGATTAGCCTTTACATAGCTAGGTTCAACCCAAAGGAGTACAAAGCGACCGGGGAACCAAATCTTCTTGAAAACTGGCATCGTGAGATGGAGAATATACTGGACCTGGTTCATTGTCGTGATGAGATGAGAGTAGAGCAAGCTGCGTTCTATCTGAGAGAGGCAGCTGGTGAGTGGTGGGATAAGGTGAAAGTGAGTGCCAGAGAGATGTATGCTAACCAAGGCTTACCTGCTATACCTTGGGATGAGTTCCGTAGGGCCATGAGAAAAGAGTTTGTGCCAGAGCATGTGAGAAACAAGCTGAGAGAGGAATTCGATGGGTTCAAGATGACATCTGACATGTCTGTGGCTGAGTACTATAAGCAGTTTAATGAGAAGTCTAGGTATGCTGAGGACATGGGATTGAGTGATGAGAATCTGGCGCTGAGGTTTGAGAGAGGGTTGACCACTAGGATCATGGATAAGCTCCCTGTAGGAGTCCTTACTGATGTTAAGGACGCTTATGAGAGAGCTGGGAGGACTGAGAGGTTAGTGGAGATGGCTCAGGAGAGGTCTGGTGTTGAGAAAAGAAAGTCTGAGAGTGAGGGTGGTGGCCAATCTAGTCATAAGAAAGGCAACCACAATCAAGCTAAGGGGTTTTCTCATTTGGGTCGGGTTTAGTCTTTGGGGCTTCCTTCGGGCGTGGCTGTGGGGGTAGCGAATGATTGGGGTATGACTTGCTTTGGCTGTGGCGGTGTAGGCCACAAGAGACATGAGTGCACGAGTGTGCCTGGAGCTTTTCAGGGGACGGGTCGGGGAAGTTATTCTCAGGGACCGGCACAGAGTTATGCGAGCAACACACCAAGTGGGTCATGGTCTAACCGGGGGAGCCAGAGCTATCAGAGTGGAGGTAACCGCAACGACGGTAATTCTTATCAGAAACCAGCTACGAACAACAACAACAACAACAATCAGGGGTCGGGTGCTAAACCGGCCACGTCAGCCAGTACTGTCCAGGGAGGTGGACAGAAGACCAGTGGAAAGCTGTTCATGATGGACAAGAAAGCAGCTGAAGAGGATGCACATGTTATCACTGGTACCTTTCTTGTTAACGGTATTCATACCATTGTTTTGTTTGATTCGGGGGCTTCCCAGTCGTTTGTATCATCGAGTCATGTTAAAAGGTTGGGTTTGAGAGTTTATGAGTCTGTAAGTGAGAAAGTCTTTATACCTTCGGGAGAGTCTGTATCTTGTGGGAGGTTGTTTAGGGATGTGTCTATGATAGTTGGGCAAGTCGACCTACCTGTAGACTTGCTAGAGTTTCCTTTTAACGGTTTTGAGATGATAGTCGGGATGGATTGGCTGGGAAAGTATAAAGCTAAGATAGACTATCATCAAAAGAAAGTGTCTTTGAGAGGGCCTAAGGGTGTTAGTGTGTCTTATCGTGGGTTATTAGTCAAACCCAAAGTTAAGTTGATTGCAGCTATCACGTTGAAGTCTTATCTGAGGAAGGGATGTCCTTTGATCTTGTGCCATGTGAGAGATGACCGGATAGAGAGTCCGACAGTTGACGAGATACCAGTGGTAGGAGAGTTTGCCGATGTTTTTCCTGACGAGATTTCGGGGTTGCCACCGAAGAGGGAGATAGATTTCACCGTTGATTTGAAACCGGGGACGGGGCCAATCTCTAAGGCACCGTACCGGATGGGTCCTAAAGAGATGGAGGAGCTCAGGAAACAGTTAGATGATCTGATAGAGAAGGGATACATTAGACCTAGTGTATCGCCGTAGGGAGCACCAGTTCTTTTCGTGAAGAACAAGGATGGGAGTTTGAGGTTATGCATAGATTACAGAGAGCTGAACCGAGTGACGGTGAAGAACAAGTATCCTTTCCAAGGATAGATGACCTGTTTGATCAGTTGAGTGGTGCATCAGTCTTTTCCAAGATTGATTTGAGGTCGGGGTACCATCAGGTGATGATTAGAGAGGTGGACATACCAAAGACAGCTTTCACGTCGAGGTATGGTCATTATGAGTATGTAGTGATGCCGTTTGGGTTATCTAATGCACCGGCCGTGTTTATGGATTTGATGGACAGAATCTTCAGACAGTTTTTGGACAAGTTCGTGGTGGTGTTCATCGATGACATCTTAGTCTACTCTAAGACTAAGGAAGAGCATGAGGAGCATCTGAGGATCGTGTTGCAGACGTTGAGGGACCATGAGTTGTATGCTAAACTGTCCAAGTGTGAGTTCTGGTTGGAGAAAGTTTTTTTTCTGGGGCATGTGATCTCTAAGGATGGAGTAGCTGTGGATCCGGCAAAGATTGAGGCAGTGACAAAGTGGGAAGCACCAAAGAATGTCGCTGAGATTAGGAGTTTCTTGGGTTTAGCTAGATACTACAGACGGTTCGTGAAAGATTTCTCCAAGATAGCTAGACCTATGACAGCTTTGATGAGGAAAGAGAACAGGTTTCGTTGGGATGAGAGTTGTGAAAAGGCGTTCCAAACATTAAACGAGCGTTTGACCACAGCTCCTATTTTAGCATTGCCTGAGGGGATCGCGAACTTTGAGGTTTATACAGATGCCTCAAAGAATGGGTTGGGATGTGTGTTGATGCAGAACGGTAAGGTGATTGCCTATGCTTCTAGACAATTGAAGCCTTATGAGGAGAACTACCCTACACATGATCTAGACTTGGGTGCGGTGGTGTTTGCTCTCAAGATTTGGAGACATTACCTTTATGGGGCGACCTTTAAGGTATTTTCTGATCACAAGAGTCTTAAGTACATCTTCACTCAAAAGGAGTTGAACATGAGACAGAGGAGGTGGATGGAGCTGATTGGCGATTATGACATGGATATTATCTACCATGAAGGGAAGGCCAATGTCGTTGCAGATGCTTTGAGTAGGAAGAGTGTACACTCCCTGTGTACAGCTCTATCTTTGATGAGGTTGAGAGATGAGGTGGGGAAGTTTGGGATACATATGATTCAGAGAGGAGATGCTATGGGAGATTTGACAAATCTTTTCGATCTTTATGATGATATTCGAGGTAAACAAGCTTTGGATCCTAAGATGGTTGAGTGGAGAGCTGGAGTAGAGAAAGGGACAGTGTCCCGATTTTCTATTCACACAGATGATAGTTTGAGGTTTGATGGTAGGTGGTGTGTCCCTAATGATGAGGAGCTGAAAAAGACAATCATGACAGAGGCACATTGCACACCATATTCAGTACATCCAGGCGGAGACAAGCTATACAAGGACTTGAAGAACACGTTTTGGTGGCCTGGGATGAAGAAGGAAACAGCTGAGTTTGTGGCCGTTGTTTGACATGCCGAGAGTTAAAGGGGAACAATGACGACCACAAGGTAAGATTCAGTCTTTGGAGGTACCTGAGTGGAAGTGGGAATCCATTTCTATGGATTTTATCGTGGGTTTACCAAAGAGTCAACAGGGTAATAACATGATATGGGTGATAGTGGATCGACTGACCAAGTCAGCTCACTTTGTTCCAATAAAAGATACATGGACTAAAGCACAATTGGCCATGGCTTATCGAAAGAATGTGCTTAAGTTACATGGAGTCCCTAAGGACATAGTGTCCGACGTAGATGCGAGGTTTATATCACGGTTCCGGGAAAGAGTTGCAGGAATCTTTGGGTACAACTTTGAAGATGAGTACTGACTTTTCATCCCGCGAGGACGGTCGACCGAGAGAACAATCAAAACTCTTGAGGATATGTTACGAGCTTGTGTGATGGACTTTGGTGGTAGCTGGGAACAGAGGTTCGATTTGATAGAGTTTTCTTACAACAACAGCTATCACACTAGCATTGGCATGGCACCGTTTGAGGCTTTGTACGGGAGGAGATGCAGGAGTCCGATTTGTTGGGACGACAGTGCTGAGGCAGTGGTTCTAGGACCAGAGATGGTTGAACAGATTAAGATGATCAGGGAATGGATGGGAGCAGCTCAGGATCGACAAAAGAGTTATGCAGATCTACATCGCCGGGATATAGAGTTTCTGGTTGGGGATAAGGTTCTTCTAAAAGTGTCTCTTATGCGTGGTGTTATGAGATTTGGGAAGAAAGGCAAGCTGAGTCAGAAGTTCATCGGTCGTTATGAGATTTTAGAGCGAGTTGGGGAGGTTGCTTACCGTCTGGCTTTACCTGCTGCTTTAGAAAGAGTGCATAATTTGTTTCATGTGTCGCAGCTGCGGAAGTATGTGAGTGACCCGTCACATGTGTTAGAGGCAGAGAGCATAGAACTGGATGAGTCTTTATCATATCTTGAGGTACCTAAGCAGATCCTTGACCGGAAGGTTAGGAAGACTAGGAGTGGTGAGACAGTGTTGCTTAAAATCCTTTGGTCTAACCACGAGACAGAGGAAGCTACATGGGAGGCAGAGGAGATCATGAGAGAGCGCTACCCTTTCCTTTTTTATCAGGTATGTTTGGTTACGAGGACGTAACCTTGTTTCTTTTAGGGGGGTAGGAGATGATCGCAAAGAGTTTTTAAGAGTTTTTATACCCTCTTTATGTTGTGTCGGTATAGTTGTTGTCGTTGAGTCGGGTTGAGTTTGAGTTAGTAACAAGTTTTTATGTTGGGTTTGTTTCGATTGTCGAGTCGGGAGTGTTGTAGTGTGAGTCTTTGCTTTGTGTTGGTTTGAACTTCGGGGACGAAGTTCTTTTTAAGGAGGGAAGACTGTAATACTCCGTATTTATGAGTCTTGGGGTACTCTATCGAGTAGGCCTTACTCTGTCGAGTAAGGGAGTTTTGCGAAATAAAATAGTTTCTGACCTGTTGGGTACTCGATCGAGTAACTACGATACTCGATCGAGTAGGGGGGGAACTCGATCGAGTACCATGGCTACTCGATCGAGTAGCCGGTTTACGGGGGTTGTTTTCTCGGGTTTTGTTAATTATGCGATTAAGGTATATAATCTTTTCGTCACTCATTCTAATCACTTTTCTAAAACCTAAATCAGTGTGAGAAGAGAAAGCAAACTACGTTCATCACCTTAATCGCATTGTTAACAAATCCCGGAGCTTGGAAGGTCGGATTTCACTTGTCTTTACATCGTTGTAATCCTTGCGTCGAGGGTAAGACCTTTATACCGTTTTTATCTTATTTCGTCAAAGTTAGTTAAACCCTAATATTGGGAATTGGGGATTTTGTTGTGTTATGTGCATAGTAGTAATTATGTGCTTGTATAATTAGGAGGAGGATTCGTAGAGGAAGCTTTTTGACTTCAGCTGTGAGATCGTCTGACTATTGTGCTTTCCAGGTAGGGTTTCCCTACTCATTATTACTTACATGTGATGTGGTGTTGTGCTGTAATTAGTATAATTGGTTGATTCAGACGATGTTGTGATTGTGATTGTGATTGTTTGTCTGTGGTTCTCGAGATGCGTTCTCGGCTGAGTGAAGTCACTTGCGGGAGTGGCTTCACGCCCTAGTTTTGACCTTCGTGGAACCCGCCACGGAAGGGGATGTGCACATTAATGGGACAGGGTTATCGCTCGGTATGATGAGCGGGGCTTAGGTGGGAACGGCTGCGGTCCCCCACCTGGCGTGGTGGTCCAAAGTGGACGTCGGTGACGGAGATGGAGTGGAGTGCTTGATCGTGTATGATTGTTTGAGTTGTGTTGGTTATTGTATTGTTGATTATACCTCTTGTGTAAATAATCGACCCGGTTGATGTTTTAAAACCTGCGGTGATCCATTCGGGGATGGTGAGCAGATATTGAGCAGGTATGACATGAGTACTGGGATAGCTGGGATTGCCACGATCAGATGATAGAAGTCTTCCGCTGTAGCCTATTAGTTTTATAGACATTTCAGTTAGTTCAGTAGACAGGCGTTTTGAGAACATGTATTAGTATTTAGTTTGGTTTTTGGATTGTAACCTTTCGCTAAAGTATTACTATTTAAATATCGTTTCATTATTGTTTATTTGATTATCATTGCCTCGGGTAACCGAGATGGTAACGTCCTTATACCTGAGTGGTCCTGGTAAGGCACTTGGAGTATGGGGATGTTACATAAACAAACGATAGCAAATGAGTTAAGTAACGTGAAACACGGGGAAAAATATAAACAAACCAAGACCAATATTTAACATGTGAATGAGATATAGGCAAGGTGATCCAATGATAAAAAAAAGTGTCAACACACCATACACAAGCATTAGAACTAAGGTTAATAAGCATAACCAACAAAAACCTAAAACCCCAATTCAAAACAACAAGTTTAGAACTCGATTACAACAAGCGTCAACTTCAAATGATCATAAAAAACGTTATTGACATGCAAATGAGGAGAAACCAATTAGAGGTAATAGCTCATCCACCTACGGTTCTAACGGTAGGTCATAAGCGCAAAACAAACAAGTAACGAAGGAGTTATGGCCATTTTACGAACACTGGTCAGGCTGAAACCGCAGCCTGCGGTAATGGGCTGATTCCCACAAAACAAACAATGCATGAACTTCATTCCCAACTCAATTTTATGGTAGATTCACAACCCCAAATTAATCATATAACCAAAGACCGTCGCATCAAGTTTTCTCTGACCCAGTACATGAATTGGGAGGATTCCAAGTCATCAATGTAATAGAGAGTGAACTCGATCCTATATACTTCAATCCTTACGCTAACTTAAAATCTCAGGGATACTTCCCGGGGCTGCCATTTAATCCCATAAGAAATAATAAATTCCCACCTTTCAAGGAAGGCAATTCCCAAAAGACACCTCTGGGGCTAGGATACAAACCCACTGTGAATGGAGTCTGCGAGATGCTCGCGTAATCTTTCAATCATAAACCCGAAGGCATTCAAATGCGTCAATATCACCTTACACTGAATGGATACTTTGTCAAAGAAGGGGACCATGAACCTTTCCATAGGTTCCATTAACCTTGGATATTTGAAGGCAATAAGCTAGTCGGAATTGAAGTGTTCCACGACTGCTACTTCATTCCAGAAGAAACGACTTCTACCGTAAAAAATCGTCGGACACCTTGTCTTGACGGGCAAGCTATTAGCCTTCTGTTCGGATCGGCTTGTGAGGGCAGACTAAGATGAAATCATTACCATGATACTCCGAGATGACCATTTCAATCCAACAACTCTGATTACCGACGCAGATCCAAAAAAGATGCAGACGGGATAGAGAAAGTCGATCAAATGGACCCACAATCAAGGAAGGATCTTCAAGCTTATAAATGGTGAAGGAGAGAAGTTCAAAGGAGAGCAAGACGATGACAAGTTCGAGTCTTAGTCTGTCCTGAGTCTGAGTCCGAGTCTATGTCTAGAAAAGTTATTAAGGAGTCTCCTCCTGTTGCCACCCCCCTTCCCATCATTTCTCCTAGTTTAGCATCATTTAGTATCAGTAATCCCGGAGACTGTTCCTTTGCCGCCACTGACCACTGCTCACATGACATCTTTGTTTAAGCTCTTTTCAAACTTTAATATGAATAAATCAGATTGTAGTTACTCCACGTGTTATTTTGATTGCAATTCTATTTATGACGCTACTGAGGAGGATCCTTACCCCGACTCAATCGAACTACGTCCTTATATAAAAAAAATATTAGAATAGGGACAGGGGCGCACCAAGTATAGAAAACACTGAACCAATCAACATGGGAATAGTCCTAGAACCTAAGGAACGTAGGATAAGTACAACCTTACACCCTATCAAGAGGGCGCAGTTCATCGACAGGGGGCACCACGCACTTTTGGCATTCATGGATGGGTACGCACGTTATAATCAAATCAAGATGGACGAGGAAGACATGTACTAGAAAAAATTCATCACTCCATGGGGTACCTATTGCTACACCATATGCCATTCGGGTTAATCAACGCGAGAGCTACGTATCAACGGACCGCTACGACTTTATTACATGATATGATGCATAAGAAAGTAGAAGTATATGTGGATGATATGATCTACAAATCCAAGGATAGAAAGGGTCACACGGCCAATCTTCGCAAGTTCTTCATGAGACTTCGCAAGTACAACATGAGAATCAATCTTGAGAAATGCGCATTCGGGGTAACATCTAGCAAGTTGCTACAATAAGTAGTCAGCCAAAGGGGAATAGAGATTGATCCATCCAATATCAAGGCTATAATCGAGATGTCTCAGCCGCAGACAGAGAAGGAAGTACGGGGTTTTCTGGGTAAGGTGCATTACATAAGCCGGTTCATCTTCAAACTCACCATGATTTGCGAGCCTATATTCAAGAAGCTCAAGAAGATAGACCACACGTTGTGGGTCGACGACTATCAAAAGGTTTTCGAAAGGATTCAAGCTAATAATCGTCCCAATATTTAAAGCTTCATCTCATGCTTCTCGGCATTTGTAAATTCACTAACCCAATTTTTCACTCGGGATTCGAAAACATCTATGATTAATTAAGAACTCTTTTTCTTGAATATATATGTATAAGCTACGGATTTGGGAAGAAATTGTGAAGAAAATAGGTCATAAGCATGCCCTATATATAGTTTTTGAGTTTCCTAATTCTGCTCAGGAAGAAGGAGGCCCAAGAGATGACACAGTAGGTGTTGCGCCTTCTGGAAGGATCGCAACTCCTGCTGCCGCTCTTCATGGGGGTTGATTTCTGCAAATCAGTCGCGACTTATGTTCTAATTCCGTTTTTGTTTATAATTTCCTATTCCTATATGTTATTATTTTATCATATTACGAATTTTTGTTATCTTAACAACATTATCGTACTTTTGACTATGGATTTCCGTTCGTAGACGGGATTCGCATTCCAGACACTTCAAGACGTTTTCCTACGCGCAATCAAAATTCACATTTCGACTACGGATCACACTTACCCATTTTATTTTATTTTTTATTTTCAGGGGTATCACTCCCTGTAACACTCCCACTTACCAAGGAGGCTTAACAAGACCTTCCTCATTAAGTAAGGGCGTTACCATCTCGGTTGCCCGAGGTTAGTATATCAAATAAATAATAACATAATATTTTATTAAAAGGTTCTTACAAGTTATACCAACATAACAAAGGATTACAACTCTGAAACAACTAAAGGAACTACTCAGCATAAGTGACAGCGCCAACTAGCTAGACAGCGTGATGACTCGAACTCCTCCACATCCCGCAAGCAATTTATCAAGCAACACCTGCTAAACCAACTGCTCACCACCCCCGTATGGATCAACACAGTTTTGAAAACAACAACAGGGTCAGTCATCCGTATAACCTAGATAAGAAATACATAATACCAACAATGCAAAAATTCAATTACAACGTTAATTCCTCAATCCATTAATATTCAATAACTGACTACACACTGAAGTGTGTAGTCCTGCTAGATTACCCATCGCAACAGGTAATCCTCGCCGCCAGTATGGGACCGCAGCCATGCCCACCTAAGCCTCGCTCATCACAACGAACGCATAACCCGGTCCATTAATGTGCGCATCCCCCTTGTGATGGAAACCACAAGGGGCGAATCAAGGGCGTGAAGCCATTCCCGACGATGACTCTACTCAGCCGAGGGCGCACCACGTAAACCACAGATACACCAAGCAACCAAACTCACAATACCAATATAAACATGCCAAATCCAAAATAACAATCTCAACAATAATAGTAATCATGCGGGTAAAACAACCATCATCAGCTTATATCTAATTAATCAGACAACTGAGTAGGGAAACCCTACTTTTTCGCTATTCCATAAAAGTGCGTTCATCATACAAGCCAAGGAGGACTCTGAAGGAAAAGTAGATCTATATACTCAACATATTCATATATGTTTTAATTTAATTTGTCATAAAATTAATAAGTGATCTTATGCATGCTAATAAATAATATAAAAAAGAAATCATCATCTTACATTGAAGATTTCTGTTTTATGGGCACCAACAAGATCTCCTTCTTGTTAGTTCTTGAGCATTCCAAATAATGGATGAACAAAGATTCAAGTATAGAATCTCTCCCAAAAGTGAATACCCAAGGAAACCTCTCAATAACAAATATTATTATGATCTAGTAATAATATATGTTTTACTATAAAATTGACACAAAATAAATTGTATTTTACCTCTTGAATTTTTCGGTCAAGAGGGAGCATTTTATGAGGTTTTATTTCTCTAGAATTTTTATAAGATTGTAGAGAATATCATTTTTCTTACACTAGAAAAATGAAAGATGTGAATGAATTAATTGTAGAGGGAACACTCTCTCTTTTCTTGGTGAAACCGGTTGGAGGAGTATTTGTGCCCAATGCATGGGCAAGTTTTTCTACCCAAGAAAATGATAGGCATGCAAGGCTAGTAGTTAGCTTTCATGATTGTGTTTTCCCCTTAAAATAATTTACACAATTTTTCCACTAACTCCCTCCAATATTTCGGTACATGTATATAAAATGGGAGGTCCATTTTACCTTGTCATTTGTCAATTTTGTCACATGTAACATGTTACATGACATGTCACAATGTAATGTATTTTTAACATATTAAAAATTAACATACTCATAAAATATGTCATTTACAAAATCGACTAGTAATTCGTAATTACTTGTACCAAAAAATGTTTCCAAATTATAAACTACAACATTCTGTATTTATAATAATTTATTCATTCCGTTTCAATTGTTTCTGTAAACAATAATTTCATCTAAGTAATAAAATAATTCGATTACTTAGACCGTGTCTCATTTAATCATATTTACAATAAGATACGTAAATTATACTCACAAAATCATCCGTCAATTTTAAGCAATTTAATTAACTCGTATCGGTATACGATCAATTAAATAATCAATTAAGAGTATTTCCCTATAGGTATGATCTAAGGGGATCAACTGATCACCACCGTCGCACGACAGTAATGTCAAACTCTAGTCAGCCAATCATTACCGATATGTGTGGACCAGTTGACTGTAAAATATTACATCCCACATGTATTCTTAAAATGAGATTTAATAATGATATTTAAATCATGTGATCGCACTATTGTTGAGGACACATTTCCCAACAATCTCCCACTTGTCCTCGACAAGTGTGCGTCACCAATTCTCTTGTCCTATTACTATCTCCCACTCAATGCAAGGTGTCTTTCAGGTCGTACTTGGAAGTGATCATATCGAGAGTGGTTTCCTCGATCTGGAGAATAACTGATTGACCGGATTTACCTATCATAGATACCTTCCGAGCGTGGCCACGCATTTCCCGTTCATTACTCCTCGAGTGGCCCTAAGATATTGTTTTAACCCTGACAAGGGGTTGGACAATTCCTATCGCACTTATTCCCTTCGACTAGCCACAACCATCATAACCCAAAATATGCCCATTTGACCCCATTTACGAAGGTCGTAGTAACACAAATCAAAGTTAATCTGAAACTGTGCCATCTTAGGCGAACAGTCTTTAGTCAAAAGAATCGACTCATTAAAATACTATAGCAGCTCTCGCCACGACCAGGCTATATAAATTGCCAGAACTCTATAAGCGGTCATAAGGCCCTACAAAGTGTTCCTAACAGTCTGCCTATGTGATCGACTAGTCATCTTAAATGACTCTATGGCACTTGAGCTTGCCATCAATCGCATCACACTCTAGTCACTTCGAGACGTCACCTCATACAAGCGACTATGGGCTAATACTATGTTAATCCGGGTTCACTTTAACGGGGTTCAACGTTGTCTCTACAACCCGTTTGGATGTAACAAAGTATAATAAAAGAGTTTTAAAGTAAAACTCGAACGATAAATGCGATTATCACATATGAATAGTCAATGCCTGATTACTATTCATGTTCTATAATCTAATTTGATCTTGTATGTAGTTGTTCATTTCAATTCAATTGAAATGACATGACTCATCATGTTTAGCCTTTGAGAGGGCTTTGGTTAGTAGGTTTTATCAACTTCTTGTACCTTACTCAACCTTACTACATACTCGTTTTCCTTTGTAATGTATACATTTGCATTACAAAAATTTCTGAGTACGTGTCGAGATCCAATCAAGACATAGTCCCTCTAGCCTTAGAATAGCTCCCACTGTTTTCACAGTGTGCGGGACTCATCCTTCTTGCACATCTTATGATTGCAAGTGTGCTCAATTTCCGTTATAAATATCTCTCATTGTTCTTTATTGCCTAGAACGATTCTAGAAAATCTACTTCTTAATTAACATTGCCACAATGGTATCTTAACCATCCTAATGTGTTTTGATTATGGTTTTGTCGGAAACCATGCGCAATCTCAATTGTCAATTGTCACTTGTGTAACTCCCTTACACAATATTGCATCATAAACACTTTGCATCATAGCTTTAATGCTTCTGCAAGCACTTAAGGGTAATCTTTATGGCTTACTTGGTAAAGATTACTTAAATTTCGATTTAAACCAATTCATCATACTCAAAGTATATGAAGTGTTATACATCATTATTCATTTAATTGATCCGGCAGCGGAAGCAAATGGAATCAATCAAATATGTTCAATTTAATTGAACTAGTCATGAATCTTATCAACATAAGACTTCTTATTAACGCTAATATCATGTGGATTTATCTTCATAAATCTGGATATTAAAGATGTATTGTAATACTCCAAAAGTCTTAAATCATTCCTAATGATCAATATGTCATCCACATATCGAACTAATTAAAATTTCCGTAACTCCCACTAAACTTCATGTATAAACACAACTTCTCGACTTATCGAGAAATGTTTTATCACATGATCAAAATGTTGATTCTAACTCATTGATGTCCTACTTAAGACCCTCTCTTAAGTTTCACATTATCTTAGGATTGCAAGAATCTACTAAACTCATGATATGTATTGAATACATTCCTTCTATTGAAGAAGTGGGTTTTAGATTCACTCGGTATGTATTTCATAACCTCATAATGAAACACAATCCCTAAGAAGATCCAAATAGACTTAAGCATTTCAATTAGTGCAAAACCCTTTGCAACCAATCTTGCTTTGAAATATCTCTTTATTAGTGCAAAATCCTTTGTCACTAATCAAGCCTTTATGTTTCGGATTCTCGTGGCTCTAAGCCTTGTATTGAGTTGTGAGTTAAATACTCTTATGTAAGTCATATGTTCATTACTTTCTAGAAGTAATCAACTTGAATCAAACAATTTCTTTTGTAAGTTATAAGCTCTTTACTTTCTTAAAAGTAACATGAATTCATCATTTTTAACAAGTGACGAATTTAACCTCCTAGGTTTTTGAAGAAACAATGTATAATGTCTTACACAAAACGTCTCATGTAGCCAAGAAAGACCAGTTTCTTGCGACATAACAATCTCTGTGGCATTCTTTGTGGCTCTTGAATAATTTCTCCCACTCTGTTTTCTAAAAATAAACTTGTATTTTTAGAACGACAGCTTCACGAGCCGCAAACCCGTCGTACTCGTGATAATTGAAGAGGGAAAAATGAGCATTTGTTTCTTGTGAAAACTTACAAACATGGTACCCTTACCATTTCATATCTCATATGATTCGATTTAGTGGAAAAATAATTTAGACAAAATGATAAAATCCCCAAAAGGATCAAGTAACTCAAAGTAACTTGATCGAAGTCCAAACCTTATCGAATAGCATTTGAATTCTTATCCAATCACACATTATTTCATAATGCGTGCTAAGAGTGTAACACCCCGATTTATGAAGGAGTCTTTAACAAGACATTCCCTAATAAACCGGACTGTTACCATCTCGGTTTTCCCGAGGTAGTGAATAACAAAATAAACTCCAAGGCAAATTATATAATAACTTTAACTTAACTATTACAAAACCTCTTTTACATAGATTTCAAAGAACTAGCATAAATAAAAGTGAAAGTCTTCTAAATAATGATCTAGCTACTAAGTCTTCTGATCCAGTGTCTCACACCCATCAAGCTCCCATCCTATCTCATAACCTGTCAAGTCTGCTCCCCAATATTTGGATCATCACAGGTGTTCACGAATACACAGGGTCAACCACGAGGTTGAGTAGGGAATACAATGAAATAACAAAGTATGATATGCATGCTCCTCCGTCACCTCCATCTCCATCTCAACTCATATCTCATAACCCATACAACCCAGCCATACCGATCCCCGGTAGACTATATATCGACCGTAGCCGATCCGCCACATTTCCTTGTTGAGGACACAGGGCAAGTCTGCGAGAACCGCCTGGGCCTTATCACAACATCATCATCACCACACCACATCACCACAACATCCTCCATCTCCAATGCATATGAATGCTCAAGAAATTAATGCAACACAATATGTATATCATTGAACTGGTAAATCATAGAATCATGCTTAGGTTATCGAATGTTGTGATAATATACTCAATACGATCAATTCAGTCAAGCACATTCCAGGATATGAATCATAACATGAATCAACAACCACGAATCCAGTCAACGTTCACAGTTTGGTCATATGAAACACAAACAAGTGAACACAATTCAACAACAACGATAATAAGTCAAGTGTATTTCCCTACCTTTTCGCAATCCAAGCACACAAGCAATCAATTATGATCCTTCACATATCCATCACCTACATAACATAATTACGTATAATTACCACCTACTCAATCAAATAATCATGCACATAACCTAGACTCATCATAACTTAATAGGAATATCAACTTAAAGAACAAACACGATTTTTCCTGATTTTCCAGCACATGACAGACTCGGAATAAAATACATAACTAATTCCAGAAAACTCAAATTGATACAAGGCCAATTGGATTGGAACCCCATGAGTCTTAGCTACAAATTATATCTAACGAGTTTTTCTCAAATTCCAAACTTATCAAGGGTTTTCAGACTGATTTCCAAAAACTGACAGAAACCGTCGCATAAAAAGTATTGATTCATAAAACGAGTTTAAAACCTTATTTTGCAGAAATTCCAAATCCTATTATCATCTAGACTATACAAAGATGATGTATGAAGAAGCCTCATAACTGAATCGACATAAAAATTAGGGTTTCAAATCATTTTCCACAACCAAATCAGATTCGCGGACTTTTCAGCGACATGTTCATAAATAAATCACCTAGGACAAACCATAAAGAATTTGACTACGAGATTTTATATGCATAAACTAGACATCAAATAAACAGGACTCTCTTTTCAAACCTTTTGAAGACGAACACTTTAAAACAGTATAAAAAAATGGAATGAAATCGACTTACAAACAGGGAAATAGAATTAGGTTGGAATCGATGAGAAATCTTCAATCAAATGAAAGGCTCAACAATTCTTCTTCCTCTCCCTTTCTCTAGGTTTAGAAATGGTTTTATGAATGATAAAATGAAAAGAGGGGAGAGGGAGAGCGGCTCTTAGATTAGGTTTAGGGTAAATGGTGGTTACATGTTCCGGGTAAGGCAAATGGGTTAAACGGGTATGGTCGTTGGGTAAATGTAGATGGGTAAATGGGTAAATGGGTGATACGATTCTTGACCCAAAAGATAAAATGTGATGTAGCCCGACTCACATATACGATATAAACCCGACTTAATAACATTCACGATATTACGATGCAACCAATATAAAATGTATAATACTAATATATAATAATATCCGTTTAATCGATTATATAAAATACGGGGTATTACAGTCTACCCTCCTTAAAAGAAACTTCGTCCCGAAGTTTACCCTCTCCTACCAACCAACGCAAACGAATTATGAAACGCATATACAAAAGTATGTAAGGCACCCACCAAATTGAATATTAAACGCAGCATTACATTCCACCCTCCTTAAAATAAACGTCGTCCCCAAAGTTTAACCATAACAGAAACACATCATGAAATACTCCAACATAACCCACACAACGCATAACCAATATAGCCAAACTGAGAAATCACACCTGAAGGTATAAGATTTTACAATCCTACCCTCCTTAAACATGGTTACGTCCCCGTAACCTTCATTATTATAACAAAAGTTCTCAAACTATCGCTAACAAATGAATGAGGATAAAAGATTCACAACTCACGCTCAAGTTAACTAATCCCTACTAAAGACAATCAATATACAAGCTCTCTCAAGGAAGCTACGATTCTATCGCTGCTCAAAGACATCGCCACGGATCGGAGCAAAAGCCACGTTAAATAACTTAAGACAGTTCAGTATTAATCTAGACACTCTTCATATCAATCAATACATGTAATAACATTCACAGGATCTGCTTGTCAATCTAATTTATACATTACTACTCAGGTTACAAAGATGAAGATGCCTAGGTGCTCACATATGGTTCATGTCAAATAACATCGTTTCATCAAGGTTACTAAGCAAGATCACTAACGTAAATACCACGATAATTCTATCCGGCATATTCTCGTGGCAGCATATTTTCCAAGAAATATTGGTAACATTTATTCATGTGAATAATCAAATTATGAATGGAACAATGCTTTACAAGGTTACCAGTAAAATCATTAGTAATTATTCATTTCACTAATCATTGTAATCTCATACCTTAGAAACATAGGGAATCAATCAACATAAGAAAAGAATTAGAGTCAAAACTTAATAAATCGATTTATGAAAATTTGTAACCTAATAGGTCCGTCGACTTTCCTTTACATAAATGTCTGATTTAGGTCAAGACACAGTAATCACCAATAAAATGAAGACAACGAGTTTCGCAGTACTTATCATCCTAGAAATATTTTTAATCCTCATAACAAAGGGTTTGGGATTTATTCACGAATGACGAATGCACATTGATTGGCAAATTTCACAAACTTATTGGTCGAGTCAATCAAGCGAGTAAACAGCTATATTGGAAAGTTAACATACAAGACTATCATACATAAAATTTTGTTCTTGGTGTTAAATATATTTAAACTGCACCCAACACAATGACATAAAAGATTAAATGTGTTTAACTACACCAATTTTACAAATATTCATTACATATCATGCTAATATCAACATACCATGTTAACACATAACTCACTTAAATCACCACATTACATTTCCCGTTTTAACATTCGTAACTAACCACAACCCACCAATTCACTACATGAACGAACAACATGACCAAATAAACCCACTATTTGTGACTCCGTTCTAGCTTCATTCCTACAGACTAGCAAATATCATGAAACCATACAACCAGACACTGGCTGGAAATCTCATTCTGAATTTATACTCACACGACAAAGTTTACATTCATTTTCAAAACTTTTACTTTCATACTGGACGGTGAATAACTTTCTTAACATAAATCTTATAACAGAGCCGTCCATAGAATCCATTTACAGCTTACTACGAAACTCGAAATCAGATAAACTTAATTCAATTCCTTCAAACAATACAAGCTTAGGTGTCGACTCATATTTCATAATTTACAGGTTCATCTTATTCATTTCAGTCCTATCTTTACTAATAAACGACTATTACCTCAACATCAGGATTTTAGTTGCACTTCTTTACTCAGTTATATTCATGGCTAATACGACTACAGCATTTAATCGGAGACCTTTTAGATAGTACACACTTACTAACCCATACATGTCCATACAACCATTTACTTACTTACTAACCCTGGTCAAGAATTAGGCCGATGAATACAACACTCAACAACATACTTAGAACTCATAATTTAGATTATCACACGGTTTCCACCACATCAGTTATGAAACATATCACACCTCCCAGTAAAAGAAACAGACATATGATTCACAATAACAACAAAATTACTTCCATATCACACATATGTTTAACATTTTAGCAACCATACCATTCAATTGTATCCATCAACTCAGTATAATTCATTTTCAGCAAAAATAAAAGATATCGCATAAGTAGCTTAAACATATACATTTGCCATCATATACTTTGTAGAACATTATCTATGATAAAAGATTAGCAACTTGAACAACTTCTCTGATTTGCACGATTTGAATAATTAGGCAACTCGTAGGCTTAATTAAACGTAACTATAACGACTATCATTTAAACATACGCATAACATGCGAATCATCAAAGGGTTATCTCATTATAATTGGCCCACATAGCTGACATAAAAAAAAAAAAAAAAAAAATCCATCAAAATAATCACCTTAGCATTTCATAACAATACAACTATGAACATATCCAATAAGGAACAACAACACTATTTTATTATCATATCATAAGTTTAGGTTCAACTGAAATAAATTAATGCAATGAAAGTAATAAGTATAACTATAGGCACACAGACTCACATAAAAGACATTAGAACTCAGATGACATCCTACATGTGTGAACATTTAGACATACTCATTACTACCATCCATGTGTAAACAGTTAAACATAATTATTATAAATATTCATGCGAGAATATTAGAACAATCGAGTTAACATTTAACGCCACCAACTTTACCAAGACATGACAATATAGTTTTATATTTATATATATCCGACCACTATACAAATATGATGAACACACCAGAGATATTACAACATGCCAAATATATAAAATATGCAACAACTGGACTCGTATAAAATATTTCACCCTCGATTCAGGATCAGATTAAGCTATTCAATTTCACACATACTATCATGCCAACAATGTTATAAGCTAAACTTTAATTTTTTTTTATTTTTTTTTATCACTTGTTAAAACACATAACCAATGAATATGTGTGCTACTATCATCATATAAGGACACTATAATTTCACATTAATAAGGCTCATGAAATAATCGAACAACTGTATGAAAACTCAACATAGAATTCACATTTTAAAACTTATGATTCAAGTTGTAACTTCCAAAAATCACGAATAAATAACCGTTCAACGAAAACTTGAGTTACATTACTTTTTATAACATACAGAGAGTTAATAATTCGTGAGAAAAAGAATGAGGTCCAAAGCTCAAGAATTCCATTTTTAAAGAATTTTACAACTCAGTTGGTCCAAACAAGTATGTGACAGCAATTGGTCCGAAACTTGGGTCAGTTTGCAAAACTTACCATTTAATATAGAGACATTAAGAATTTTCGTGGCTTATCAATTTGAAAACATATGCGAATCTTCTGATCGATGGAATTGGAATTATGCAAAAATTATTAATACAATTTAAATGAGGATTTTTACAAAATCGTTGGTCAAAACATCACTGCACAGGAACTTCCTGACCACAGCCCACTAAAATATTTATTACTCCTAATCCGTATATCCTATAAGCATGAAACCAACGCCAAATGAACGCTAACTCCGGTGGCTATCTCCCATAAAATTTTCATCCATAGGAAATAAACAGAAAAGAAATGGCAGTAAGGTCAATTAAAGAGTAAAATAAAACAAAACGAGTTTCAGCACTAGGTCATTCTTTACTATTTTACCAGCTCTTATGAACATACTATGTATACTAACCCATCCCAACTTAAATCTCACACTTTGTACTTACGTAAACATCTATCCCATAGAATCCCTTCGCATCTCGATCTACTCCTTACATCTAAATCACGATTGCTATGACTAGAAACATGCAATTCAATAGTGTTTCTGATTACTATCACAATACTATACTAGCATGGCTTCGGGATCACATAACCGCATATCATTAGACATAATAGCACTATCAACACGTCATTCAACATCCATCCAGATAAATATCATCAATTCGCAATTATTTCTACGCTCACGATTACCACAATCCAACACTTCATTGATTATCAACCTGAACACGAAAATTTATTTCTCATCTCCACAACATCATATGATCACGTCATCATTCATACAAAATAATTACCGTAACGTTGTCCTACAGAGTGGTTAGAATATACGGGTCTCAAGGTGTACATCCACTCGATTATATCCAAGGTTTTCCTTCTAACTACCCCATTCACTCAATTTATCTCGGGTTACCTGGTTCAAAACTGAGAGGGAAAAAGAGCACGTATTAAGGGCGCCTTCTTAACCGCACTTGTGAGCTCCTGATTTATTCCCGGGGGTTCATTTTATTTAGACACATTCTACGTTCATTGGGTTCATTGGTTTAGGCCTGAGGATCGTTCGCTCTGATACCACTTTGTAACACCCCGATTTATGAAGGAGTCTTTAACAAGACATTCCCTAATAAACCGGACTGTTACCATCTCGGTTTTCCCGAGGTAGTGAATAACAAAATAAACTCCAAGGCAAATTATATAATTACTTTAACTTAACTATTACAAAACCTCTTTTACATAGATTTCAAAGAACTAGCATAAATAAAAGTGAAAGTTTTCTAAATAATGATCTAGCTACTAAGTCTTCTGATCCAGTGTCTCACGCCCATCAAGCTCCCATCCTATCTCATAACCTGTCAAGTCTGCTCCCCAATATTTGGATCATCACTGGTGTTCACGAATACACAGGGTCAACCACGAGGTTGAGTAGGGAATACAATGAAACAACAAAGTATGATATGCATGCTCCTCCGTCACCTCCATCTCCATCTCAACTCATATCTCATAACCCGTACAACCCAGCCATACCGATCCCCGGTAGACTATATATCGACCGTAGCCGATCGCCATTTCCTTGTTGAGGACACCAGGGCAAGTCTTGCGAGAACCCACTTTGGGCCTTATCACAACATCATCATCACCACACCACATCACCACAACATCCTCCATCTCCAATGCATATGAATGCTCAAGAAATTAATGCAACACAATATGTATATCATTGAACTGGTAAATCATAGAATCATGCCGGTTACCGAATGTTGTGATAATATACTCAATACGATCAATTCAGTCAAGCACATTCCAGGATATGAATCATAACATGAATCAACAACCACGAATCAAGTCAACGTTCACAGTTTGGTCATATGAAACACAAACAAGTCAACACAATTCAACAACAACGATAAAAAGTCAAGTGTATTTCCCTACCTTTTCGCAATCCAAGCACACAAGCAATCAATTATGATCCTTCACATATCCATCACCTAGATAACATAATTACGTATAATTACCACCTACTCAATCAAATAATCATGCACATAACCTAGACTCATCATAACTTAATAGGAATATCAACTTAAAGAACAAACACGATTTTTCCTGATTTTCCAGCACATGACAGACTCAGAATAAAATACATAACTAATTCCAGAAAAATCAAATTGATACAAGGCCAATTGGATTGGAACCCCATGAGTCTTAGCTACAAATTATATCTAACATGATTTTCTCAAATTCCAAACTTATCAAGGGTTTTCAGACTGATTTCCAAAAACTGACAGAAACCGTCGCATAAAAAGTATTGATTCATAAAACGAGTTTAAAACCTTATTTTGCAGAAATTCCAAATCCTATTATCATCTAGACTATACAAATATGATGTATGAAGAAGCCTCATAACTGAATCGACATAAAAATTAGGGTTTCAAATCATTTTCCACAACCAAATCAGATTCGCGGACTTTTCAGCGACATGTTCATAAATAAATCACCTAGGACAAACCATATAGAATTTGACTACGAGATTTTATATGCATAAACTAGACATCAAATAAATAGGACTCTCTTTTCAAACTTTTTGAAGACGAACACTTTAAAAACAGTATAAAAAAATGGAATGAAATCGACTTGCACACAGGGAAATCGAATTAGGTTGGAATCGATGAGAAATCTTCAATCAAATGAAAGGCTCGACAATTCTTCTTCCTCTCCCTTTCTCTAGGTTTAGAAATGGTTTTATGAATGATAAAATGAAAAGAGGGGAGAGGGAGAGCGGCTCTTAGATTAGGTTTAGGGTAAATGGTGGTTACATGTTCCGGGTAAGGCAAATGGGTTAAACGGGTATGGTCGTTGGGTAAATGTAGATGGGTAAATGGGTGATACGATTCTTGACCCAAAAGATAAAATGTGATGTAGCCCGACTCACATATACGATATAAACCCGACTTAATAACATTCACGATATTACGATGCAACCAATATAAAATGTATAATACTAATATATAATAATATCTGTTTAATCGATTATATAAAATACGGGGTATTACAAAGAGAGATTAACTTGTGATATTAGATCACATTTCCATTGGCTTATATCTAAGTCTTCACTTTGATAATTCCATCACGACTAAATCGTGATTCCTTTAACTCTTTAAACTTCTTTAAAGATTTTTTTCTATTTACCTTATTAAGTTTCACATTAGGGTCAACTTAAATCGTTGGTAAAAGAGAATGATCAACCTATTATGGTCAATGATTTATAACCTCGATCTCCTTTTCAACCAAAAGTCATGAGATATCTTGCTTTGAATACAAGATACGCATATACCATTAACAATCTAATGGTTTCAAGAGTACTCGTTAACTCTTTGCGTTCATCATTCCAAAATTTTAAGGTTTAATCTTGGGTTACCAATTTGAGTCTTGCATCATCTTCATGATATATTATTCTAGTTTGGTTTAGAATATAATCACCTTGATAAAGGGCTAGCCATACATCAAATCGTGGTGTATAGGGTCACAAAAGTGAAACCTCTTTTGTATCTTAACAAGTTGTATTCTTATTTAGAGTTTATGTACTTAATAGTCATAATTAAGTACAACTCCAAACCCGAAAACTAGATTGAGTACACAATGACTCTATCTCTTGACTTCATTGTTGCTAGTCGTCATATTCTAATCATCCTATGTATCAAACATAATGATGAAAACCACCACCGGTTTCTAATATTGACGAAGTAGTACTAGCAAAATTTATGTTTAATCAAATAAACATTTAACGAAGAAGGTCCCATTAGATGTTCCACAACTAACTTGTTGATTCTTCAATAATTTGGGGTAGTTTCCTTTCTAGTGTCCAACATTTAAGACAGTGGAAACTTTATCGGTCGGAATTGATAGGTTTAGTATCGCTATTCTCAACAACTTTACTTTTAACATTACCTTGTATCAATTCCATTATTATCTTTACTTCTTGAACCTCGTCCTCATCTTAACGGTTTAAGAGAATGCTCCCACTCATTTCAATGAGTCTTTGCTTTGAGAAGCAAAATTGAATTCATGAAGATTACTCTTCATTTGTTCGTTTTAGTCTTAAAACTTTCATTGAAGTGGTTGCGTTATTTTGGTCAATTACGAATTCTTGACAAAACTAATTATCAAAACAATTTATCGCTTCAAGGTACTTATTTCATTAAAGTACATGAAAAACAATCCATTGTAAGTAGATGTGTTATACTAGAATCAAAAACCTGTTTGATAATGAATAACTTTAATCTATACTCTTTACAAGAGATCCTTAGCAATGGTTCGTTTGAGGTTTTAGAAGCAAATTCAAATTTTGTCTTTAGTTACGATGTTTTAATGGAGATTTGTATCAAAATCAAAATGATATCGTATATGAATTGTGGTAAAGAAATAGAACAGTATAAAAACGGAATAGTGGAAAACTTAACATTTATCGTTTTATTAATATTTGAAAAACAAGTATAGCATTTACATAGTGACCTCTACCCAACTATGATAAATGATTCCAAGACCCAAATTCATATTGACTTAGGCACGGTGGGGCCGATACATCCTTTATCAATATAACTCGGTGGATTAACGTTTAATCGATTCTACTATTAGAACTCTTGGTCGATAATATTACATTAACATTTATCTTTAGCCCAAAACACATCCGACAAGGGCACGGTGGGGCCGATACATCCCTTATCAAAAACTTTTGTTGAGTTCAATCCAAATTTCGAATAAATGTGTCCATGATCCAAACCCACATTAACTTGGGCACGGTGTGGCCGATACATCCCTTATCAACATGAATTCGGTGGATAGACATTTATCACCCACTTCCCCTACGTAACAAGGTTTGTACCCCGGTGGGGCCGAGCGCACTCCCTCGCGAAATTGGTTTTCAAGGTTTCTACTATTTGGTAAGGCTATGTCTCAATTAATTGTTTTAGCGAGAGGTCATGTCAATTTATTATCTATCACGTTTTAAGTGAACTAAAGCGGTGAACTACGATAATTCTAATTGACACGGTCGATAAACTCGATAAAAGAAGATGCATGTTTTAGTTATGGCGATTTAGCGATGCATGCGACATAAAATAAAATGCAAGCATAAAAATAAATAAATCCTAGTATGGTCTTTCCTAAAATAGAAAAACTATTTAACTATTACATATTCGGAAACCAACTCCATTGCTCCCTTGAACTTCGGTTGTGGCACGCATCTCGAGGTAACACCGTCTTTATGTATCGCCATCTTGAAGAAATCCGTCTTTGGGAACTCCGAGATGAATTTAAATTAAATAATAAATTACATAATTTCCTATTATACATTTGTAACTAAAATAAAATAAATCTATTAAATTACAAAACGGTGATACGAGATCACAATAAAATTACAACCGAATCGATATTCCCATACATTTCGGGAAATACCAGTTAAAATCTAACGCCATACTAAGTAAAATTACATAATTCAAAAATTACATAAATTAAAATTATGACAATCATAAAGAAAATGCAGCATTATAATATGTATGAACATGCCCAATTTTATGCTAAGTCGCCTTTAATTAGCCAATATCGTATATTACTCGGTTTTTACGGATTTGCGTGATTTCAACATTTTACAATCACAAAAATTACACAAATTCATATTTATGCATAAGTTAATTACCCTAACCTCTTAGGACTCAAAATTTAGTCTTCACTAATAATTTGACCATAATTAACTCATATTTATAAAATTGTTCATTAATGGACTAAAAAATTACAAAAATAAGCTATAAACTTCAAATAAATCACAAAATTTCAAATAAATTCAAAATTTTAAATTTAAACTCATGAACATTCTGAAAAAAATACCATGACACTCATAATGTTCAAAACCTTAGGGTAAAAATTTCGATTTTTTCCGGAAAAACAATGTTGCGGTTTATCGGTTTTAACTAAAATAATCATAAAAACATGTGAAAAATTATATACATCAATTTTTCAATTTTAGATCTGAAAAAGACAATAAAATGCAACTCGGTCGACTATAGACATACTTGGCCGAGTGGCCACTGCTAGGTTGAGTAACAAGTTAAATTGGTCAACTAATCCCTCCCGTCTCCCTTTCTAAGGCTCTCCCTTGGTCAATAGGTTAGTCAACGGGTCCCTAACAGGGTCGGTATTACAGTCTTCCCCCCATAAAAAGGAACTTCGTCCCTGAACTTCTTGCCAGACTTCCGAATGCAACGCAACTAAGCAACTCCAGAACCCCATATTGCTCATACGATAGGGAAACCCAAGTAAACTTATGCCACACCAAACCACGCCAACGTGAAAACGATAAGCCACTATCGTTACATGTCTAGCACCACTAGTTATCATGACATGATTTAATCATGATTTTTACGACCATGCGATTACTATGTTATTACTATATGCAAGTTACTAAACCTATTTGGGAAAGACAAATTGATGTCATAAAATAGACAAAAAACAATAATATTAAAGAAATTTCGCGAGTTTTAAAAGACGTTTCGTGAGCCTTGTAAGTTCTTTTTCCGCGATGTTATCTACCCCTCTTAAAAAGAACATCGTCCCCGAAGTTCACTTCCAATTAAAGCTGGGGCGGGTCAGTCTAGTGGTAGCCGGGTTAAATCTTAAAGCTTGCAGAAATGAAGGAGTTGAGAGGTCCCAGGTTCGACTACCAGCCGGGGCGATGATCACTTGGCCACTGCAGCCCCCAAAGGGAGTGGCTTACATAGTCCATGTGGTGGTGCGGGAATGCATAGGCCCGGAGGGGATTCAACCCCCTCGTCATAAAAAAAAAAGTTACAGAAATGAGGTATACTTATAGATAAACACAATAATTACGAGAGCATGTATTACTTGTCTGATAATTATGAGCATGTACGGGGCATAAGTAAATCAACCATGTTCCTATAAATCCGAAATAAAAAAACTTGCAATCATCAAAGTTAGGAAAGCCGTATGCAACACACAACACCAACAAGTACAATATGATTATCATGCTATCGTCTATACTAACTCCCATATCACTTCCGTCTCAATTACAAGCCACACTGATGTACCGTCACTACATCTATCATACTCATACCAAACCATACGCACATTGATACCAAGATTCTCATCAAGATGCATAAAACTAGGTAAAACAATGTAATCTATCAAACTATTAGTTTTTAAAGAGCCAGAAACACAATTAACAGGGTACTCGGTCGAGTAGTCGGTACTCGGCCGAGTATCAAGTGTGCGGTCGAGTTTCTTAGACCACAACTAGATATTTCACAACCAACACACACTACTTTGTAATCACTTACCTGCAAAACGAGTATCTAACCAACTACCAACTCCAAAATCCAGGTCTTAACGACCTTAACAATATAGAAAAAAAAAGGTATTGGCTTTATGGCCAGTTACAAACATCCAAAATAAAATCAAATGTCAAGTATGATAATAAATTCAACAAAATATCCAACAACCAAAATAATATAAATCAAACGGACCTCAGATGTCCGCATCCTCATCCGTATCCTCGCCGCCACCGGTGCCAAATGTCCCCTCCCCTGATATGCGCCTGCTGGGTAGCCACCACTCGTTCACCTCCCGGCGTCATCCAACTGGCTACCATAGTTAGCTCCCCGCGGTCCCGTGAGGCAGCCATACTCGTAGCTCGTCGGTGCTCTCCATACAGTGCGATCCTTCCCATAGATATGGAACACTCCGGTATCATGTCTCGATCACCTCCACCATAGCGGCTGCACAAGACCAGTCCCTATACCCTGCTGTTGTTCCATCTCAGGCATATTCCTCATTACGAGCGTGGTAGAAATCCTCTTGGTCAGATCACTGATCTCCATCCTTGGGTCATGGACGGTAGTGTAAGGCGAGTACTAGGTCAGGTAAAATCTCAGTTGGTATATGAAGGCTCGGTCTCGAGCTTTCTTATCACCCTCCCTCCACGGTGCTCGCGAGGTGTGGGAATGGTTGCTTGCTTTCCGGAAGCAGTGATCGGCTCAGGCAAGTCTAGAAGGATAGCAGGGTCGATCAGATAGTACTGGGGCTGAGGTCAAGGTTCTCCACAACTCGGGTCATACTCCTCTAAGTGGTTGATCACCGGAAGGTTCTCCGGTTCAGGAAGTCTCATCTACTTGGTTCCCTTTACCCTCTAAGCTAAAGTCCCGTCATCTAGCTTCGTAAGCTACATAATGTGGCACTAGTAGTGCTCATCCACGGTGGGAGCAGTCTCAAACAAACCAGTTCCCGACGCCGAAGGGGATTTAAAGTCGGTCAGTCTCTGGGTTAGACGGGTCACTATGGCTCCACCACTCAGATAACTGCTCTTGGTGCGAGCCATAAGTGCCAAGCTAGCACACACAACTCCGGGAGCACTGTAGTAGAAGGGCTCCCTCTGGAGAGGGTTAAGGTAGGACACTAGCAGATTTACTTCGTGGGTGTTCACCTTACTCACATCTTCCTGACCAAAAAGTAAATAGGTCATCATCCTCTAAAACATGCGAAGAGACACATCTTGAACATCATTAATCAACATGGCACTCGAGCTCGGGGCGGGTTGGCCGGAAAAATAAGGTAGGTAGTGGGCTCCCCCACTACTAGCCGTGACATCACTAATGTATCCCCCCCAGCCTCTAATCCGAGATGTTCAGCAATCTGGTCAAGGTTTAACTCATGGTCGGTGTTCAGAATATGGAAACTAACTGTTTTCCCATTCACATTGTACTCAAAGGAACTCAAAAACTCTAAGGTGGGAAACGGGTAAGACTTTTTACGAAGTTCTACGGGCCAACACAACGGTTCGGCCTCATGGGTCGACCCATTAAGGCCACGAATGCAGCCCGCTGTTTAAAGTTAGCAAAGATTACCGATGGGTACTCATCAATTGGAGGGACAAGCGGCTCTTGGATCGATTGGGCTGCTCAATCACAACATTAGCACGGGTCTTCTTCTTAGTAGGTGCTCTTGGTTTTGGTATGCTGGAAAAATACAAGTTCAAAAATAATTTTCCGGATATTTTACCGTAATAGATGTAAATTTTCAGTTTATACAGTTTTAAGACGAATTTTTCCATCAAAAGGCATAAATTATCAACTTAGTAAAGCATGACCACTATCAATTGAACCTTTAAGAACATCCTAGTAGCAATCTAAGTGACCAAAAATCAAAAATTTGGGGCAAAACCCTAGAAATTTTGGGCATCAAATCGAAAGTTTTTGGGTTTAGAAACCATCTTTTGCATATGTAACACAACTAATAAGAGCAATCACTACTAATTTAACAACGCACCAACATAAATCTTTGGTTTAAACGTGTAGAAAATTTCAGATTGGGGTAAGTTACTCAATTAATTTGATTAAAAGTAAAGAGCTTTTGATAGTTGCATTACCTTAAATCAAAAATTGATTAGGAAGAGCAAAGTCAAGAACAAACCCGAGACAAATTTAGCACAAATCACCTAAGTTTATGTTGAGAGAGAAAGATTTTGGTACAAATTGTGTGTAAAAGAAAGGTATGAGGCGTGAGGAATGATTTAGATATGTTTATAGGGTTTACGGGAAACATAATTTGAAACGCGAATGAATAGAGTAATCGGTCGAGTACTGGACCTACTCGGCCGAGTAGAGGAGCCTCTACTCGGTCGAGTATTTGGTCTACTCAGTCGAGTACTCTGAACTGTGTTTTAAGCCAGCTACTGACCTCTGAGTACTCAAACGAGTGCCTATATACTCGTCAAGTTTCGCTCACTCGGTCGAGTATTCAATGTACTCGGTCGAGTATACCTGTACAGTAACGAAAATTGAAGATTTTATGAATAATTCCCTACAAAACAACAAACATTGTTAGGAGTTCCACTAATTCGGGACTCGACACGCTTAGACCTTACATCTATCAGACATTAGTCAACTTATCAGCTACATACCCCGCGACGACTTACTTACACATCACCTATTATACTTCAAATAATTCCTTTAACAGAAATATCGATGTTACATGCACACATAACCTACTCAGGTTTGATAATAAAACTACCAAAGTATAAGTAAGACCATACGCATACAATCCTCTACTCTATTCCTGCACATATTACTACTCACGTCTTTCATACCCCTTGCCATATCATTATATGTTATACCATTACCGTCTACCATTACTTCCTTTATTATATACCACCACACATTAAAACTTTAAACCACTACACAGCTCATCCATAAGACCGGCACACAACATTACACCATACTTGTATCCCAGCTACTTCAACCTTTGACACCAACACAAAGTAACATTCGAGAAAACCACATATTACATATCCAACACATACATAACCCCCATATGTTTACCCCACGCGACGTTGTTTCTTAAGCATGATGGGGCCGAGATTCTGAGATTCTGAGATTCTGAGGCGTGAGGAATGATTCTGAGATTCTGAGATTGTGTGTAAAAGAAAGGTATGAGGCGTGAGGAATGATTCTGAGATTCTGAGATGAGGGCGCCTTCTCACCCAAAACCGACATAAGAGGGCTCCCAACAGGCATACACCAGGTTCATTTTAATTTGACACCCTACATTCATTTGGTTAATTGATTCAGATTCCAAAATTGTCGCTCTGATACAACATTGTAACACCCTTACTTAACAAGGAGCCTTAACAAGACCTTCCCCAATAAGTAAGGGCTTTACCATCTCGGTTGCCCGAGGTAATTATATCAAATAAACAATAAAAGAATGTTTTATCAAAAGGTTCTTACAAGTTATACCAACATAACAAAGGATTACGACTCTGAAACAACTGAAGGAACTACTCAGCATAAATGACAGTGCATACTAGCTAGAAAACATGATGACTCGAACTCTTCCACATCCCGTAAGCAATTTATCAAGCAACACCTGCTAAACCAACTGCTCACCATCCCCGCATGGATCACCACAGTTTTGAAAACAACAACGGGGCCAGTCATCCGTATAACCAAGATAAGAAATACGCAATACCAACAATGCAACCAATTCCATTACAACATCAATTCCCCTCTCCATTAACAATAAATAACTGACTACACACTGAAGTGTGTAGTCCTGCCAAAAATACCCATCGCAATAGGTAATCCTCGCTGCCAGTGGGGGCCGCAGCTATGCCCACGTAAGCCCCGCTCATCGCAACGAACGCATAACCTAGGTCCATTAATGTGTACATCCCCCTTGTGACAAGAACCACAAGGGATGAACCAAGGGCGTGAAGCCATTCCCGACGATGACTCCACTCAGCCGAGGGTGCATTTTGCAAACCACAGATACACCAAGCAACCAAACTCAATATACTAATATAAACATGCCTAATCCCAAATAACAATCTCAACAATAATAGTAATCAAGCGAGTAAAACAACCATCATCATCTTATATCCAATTACTCAGACAACTGCGTAGGGAAACCCTACCTTTTTGCTATTCCATGAAAGTGCGTTCATCATACAAGCCAAGCAAGAGTCCACATCGAATCCTACAAGTAGCAACTGAATCCTATTAATAAGTTATTCAAGATCTACTGAAAGACGACATTCAAACACAAACTTACCTTAAGACGCAGACTGACGCAGACGACAGCAACAAGCCGACACGATGACTCCATGCATAGCCCATCTCCCTTCCCGGATAAGTGTTCAACGCCACCCAAGTTGTGTAGAGTGAGATGGGAGAATAGAGGGAGTGATTAGGTTTCGAGAAAGAGAAAAAGAACCGTCAAAAAATGATTTTCGTTTAGGACTCCGCGTTTTATAACAACGCGCTGATCGACGGGGTACTCGGTCGATTATAGACATACTCGGCTGAGTACGCCTCACTCGGTTGAGTATCTTAACTACTTCCCGGAGGGGCCACTGCTAGCTTGAGTAACAAGTTACATTGGTCAATTAATCCCTCTCGTCTCCCTTGCTAAGGCTCTCCCTTGGTTAATAGGTCAGTCAATGGGTCCCTAACAAAGGGGGTATTACACTCCCTGTCGTGCGTCAAATCATTTTTATCGCATCACGTCATTTTCATTTTATTTTCATTTCGCTCATTTTTGGGGCACTTTTTTTTCTTTTTCTATGACTTGGTCGAGGTTGCATTTTCGCTTTTTAGGTCGTACTCTTTTCAACATTTCAAATTTTTTTATGTAATTGTTTGCTATGTGGTTTACATTTTTCTATGTTAATTTCGGAGGCATAACAGCCGAAATATTGCCTCGCCAAACCTGTTCGTAAGCTAACCTGCACGTAAGTTTAAAAACACATCCAACAACATCAATAAGCGCGCAAGCCATACATATATACATAAAAATAAGCAAATCTATACAAAGACTTGGACTCGTGTTCGAGGGCAAAATCAAAACCAGAAAACCAAAATGTCTAATGTCTATGCTCAAACAAAGCCAAGCGCTCTTGAAGGTCAATAACTCTTGCCTCCAGAATGGCGATGTCAGCATCTCGGACGTCGACCTCTCTTTCAAGACGGGTTGTCTCCTCCCGAAAAACTGCTAACTCCGACTCCAGCTTGCGCTCACGCTTCTAGTCAAAATAGAAAAATAAAATGGAATGATACAATGAAGCATCAGTATCAATGAAATGAATTTTTTTTTTTACAAAAGAGAAAAGGTTCATACCTATCCTCTAAATCCACTAAAGAGTGCCTCGACGGCTGTCGCTTGCAACCTGTTCGACATCCGCCATAACTCGACATGTCTCGACCGCGTCACCTGTATTTTGCTTGGGTCATACACATGTTCATATATGTAAAGAAAGGAAAGAAAGCAGCCCAAACTGGGGATTTACCCTCCTCACGACTTGCGGCTACTCGTCGAGTCCATCCTCCATCACTCCCTCAAGAAAATATGGAACTGTAGTAGACACCGTCGTTCCAGCTGGCCCAGCATACTCTATCGCCTATGGGGAAGCTATGGGCTCGACGTACGCAATATCGATCTCCTATCAATTCAAGTGATTATCGAATGCTACTACGACAATCAAAACGTTAATATTTCAAAAGAAGAAAGTCAAATGCTTACCACCATTGGCCAGTAAGCTAGCTGTCTCTGAACAAACTCAGAATACTTTTGGTAAGCAAGCGAGAGAGCATCGCCACTCGACCTAGATTGGTCTGTTTTCCTCTCCGCCATAGAAGGCTCTCTAAACATCATCCAAGGAGGGTAGATGGGAACAACAAAAGTCTCACAGAGACATTTTCGAGTCAAGCCCTCACCCAAGTACCAAACAGGCCTCATGGGTGTCGCTAGGAGCAACCTACTCAAGCTTCTAGGCCTAAGAATGTTGGCCACAAAGGTTGGGGCTCCTGTATAAGCCTTCCAATGCCTCGACGTCCACACAAAGATGTCATAATAAAGGATAACTTCAAATCGAAGTAAGCAAGAAAAACAAGTAAGCATAAGAGTGAATGAGATTTGCTTACAAGTGTCGTAAGAGGACCATTGGCTCTTCTGTCGGCAAATGAACCAGTCTCTCACCACCGGGTACTCCGTGGCCACGTCCGCATCTCTCGAAGGAGCGAAGTCGAAAAATTACAAGTAAACCAGGGCCTTATCAAGAAAAAGAAGAGTGATATTATACGTTCTTTCATTATTTATTAAATGATCCTTCATTTGCTAAATGGTCATTCATTTTAATCCTGTTTTTAAGTTCTTTATTCTATTAGAAAGGCGGATGATCTTTCATTTACATTTGATCGTTCATTTCAAATTTTCAAAAATGCATATGATCTTTCATTTTATCAACTCCTTTATTCATATAAAGAGTGAAGGGTGAATTTGATCATTCATTTCGAGATTTCAAGTGCCATGGTCGTTCATTCATCACGGTTTCAGGTTATGTAATTCAAATTCAAGCTACTGAAATGCGAAAGGACGGATCATACCTCTAAGGTGAGTTCTGGACCTACAGTAGAAGGTGAAGTCACTCTCTCGATTAGGTCAGGACGGACCATGACTCTCATGTACCGAGTGGGAACCGCACAACTAGGAAGGACCCGGTCTAGGCGTCCTAGTCCACTCAAGTCATCAATATGAGGAAGAAGCTTTATCGACAGCCTCTCTCCCTTATCCCCAAAATTAAATGGAAGAGAAGAACCACCAAAGCCATAATCGAGCCCTCTGCTCGAGCCCTCTCTCCCTTATCCCCAAAATTAAGTGACCTCTCAGTCATCCGCATTTATTTGCACCTTAGCCGGCACCTTACCATCTAAGTAATCTTTCATGTAAGAACTAGGAACGAGATAGGGTACCCTAACCGTGGCCTTGTCCAAATTATAGCCTTTCCGCCTCCTAGCGTCGGCCGAGTCGACACTTATAGCCTTCTCGGGCCACACCATCGGCTCCTCTCCATAGGGCAGGCCTGAAATCATGCCAAAATCCTCCAAAGTGACCCCAATTTCACCAAAGGGCATGTGAAATGTCGAGGTTGTGTCCCAGTACCGATCCACAAAGGCACGGATCAGGCACATGTTTGCCTGAATTTGCTTCCTCTTGATCTCGCTCGAAGCTCTCACTAAGGGTCTGACGGCACCCCGGTCGATTATCGCCTTCTCTTCCTCCGATAGCATCTCAAAGGCATTCATCATCATCATGTACCTCGAGAATGACCCCATGTTGCCAGCCTCCTGCAAGTTTTTAAAGCATTCGTTATTTTAAAGTATTTCATGCAAAAAAAGGAAGAAAAGTCAAAGACAAAAGCCCAAAATACAAGCGAAGGACGGTTTAATTACCATGATCTTAGCGGTATGACACGACAAGATACTCTCCTCTGCCTAAATGAGATGATGGGCATCCGATTTTTTAGCCCACTCTGGAGCCCGGATGAGCTGATGTCCGCCTCTCTTCACATTTGCCCTCCTAGGCACTTCTGCCTCGTCCACATCTCCATCCTCAAGGATGCCCGAGTATAACACAAGAGCGACACTAGGGTGCAAGTCCATGTCCATGGGGTCGTCTCATCTCGAAGTCGATGGCAAATCCTCTGCAAACCAGACCAAATAGGAGACGTTTCAGGCCGTTTTAAGCTCGTTTTCAAGCACATTTTCAAGCAAGTCGATGTATATGTTCAAGTCACATTCCTATGTGCCTTGTTCAAGCCTAATATCGATGACGAGACAGAGTTTCAACAGCATTTTGTCGTAAAAGCTTAGTCTGCCGAAAAGTGTCCCAAAGGAGCGGTTGCAAACAGAAATTTCAACATGATAGCAAGTTTACCCATAATCCAAGGATTCCAAAACATCATGTTTCATCTATTTCCGACGTGTTTCAGGTCATTTTCGAGCCTATGAGGCAATTTAGCATGAGACCGTCTCATTTTTAGCCTAAATGCATTTATGGTTTATGGAAAATCGAGTTGAAGACATGGTTGTGCTCCTAGCATAGCTAATTACTCATTTCTAATGTCAATTTTGAAAGGCAAATTCGTTTGGTATTTTAACCCCAAATTTTCGAGTTATTTGGGTATACAAACCCTAATTTCTACTCAAAATTCAAGGTACAAATGCAAACAAGTTCAAAGACGACATGCATACCTAGATTAGTTATGATTAATGGTGAGTTTTAGTAGAAATTTGATGAAGAATGTTGATGGGCTTCGAGTTTCTTTACAAAGGAAGTAGAAATATTGTATTTTGAAATGAAGAACAAAACTCGTGCTGAGTTCTAGTTTTACTGAACCTGGACAAGCTTGGGAGAGAACGCAGCAAATGCTGCGCCCTTTCCTCAGGCGTTTTCTCAGCTGCGCCTCTTTTCTCCCCTTTTCGCTTGTGTTTCGAGTTCGTTGCTAGTGAACCTTGCTTCTATGATATTAACATGCCATGTTTATTTTTAAGAAATCATTTTCTCATAAATTCGGTTCTCAGATTATTTTTGGACCGGTTATCCACTTATTTTACGGGACACGTTTTCTCGTAATTGTTTGAGTTTTTTTTGGCTCCCCAGCGATAGTCAAGTTTTCTAGTCAAGCTTTGTTTTCCCCAGCGGATTTTCCAAGCTCCAGTTTATCCCCCAGCAGTACACTACTACTTTTTCCCCAGTGACAGTTCATTGATGCCTACAGGTGACGTATTTGCAGAAGCCGCAGAGTCTCCTTCGCCTATTTAGAGTTTGCTCGATACTGACGCAAGCTAATTCTTCTTCAGCAATTCCAAGGAGTGTCCTGTTGTCTATTAACCTTAAGTTTTGTCTTCTTCAGCAGTTCCATAGAGTGTCTTGATGTTTATCAACCTCAAGTTTTGTCTTCTTCGGCAGTTCTAGGGAGTGTCCTGCTGTCTATCAACCTTAAGTTTTGTCTTCTTCAGCGATTCCACAGTGTGTCCGACTATCTGTCAATCTCAAGTTTTGTATTCTTCTTCAGCAGTTCCACGGAATGTTGTAGATACCCGTATCTGTCGATATTGGAATTTATTGAAAACCCGTTAAAACACCCGATGATAATAGGACAACATCTACTCTTAGTTGGCATTTGTAATTATTTGGAGTTCGTATTACGACGTAGAATGGCGGTCGTCAATGAAGTGCTTTATTAATTTAAATGATATTTAAATTAAATGTTTTAAAAATTTTGAATTCATTTTATTTGTTTCAATTTGAATTTATTTTCTAATTTACTTTATTGAAAATAAAATATGCTTTGATTTGAAAAAATCGGTTCGAAAGTTTAAAATTGTTTTATAAATCGTATTTGAAAAACTCGATTTTTATGACGGTTTTTATACATGATTTCAAGCTTGTTTTCTATGGGATTTGGACCCGAATTTCGATGCAACTTTTGGCCCAATCCTTTCTCCTTCAACCAATGTTCAATCCCCTATAAACCCAACCCAAGCCATGTCCATTAACCCATCTCAAATCTCGTCCAAAATAACCCACAAGCAGCTCGAGCTCTTCCCTTCCCCGTGTCCAATTCAAAGCTTCAAACCCATCTCAAAGTTACTCAAATTCGAAACCCACCACCACCAATCCCTTGGCCAATTTACCGAAGACTTGAACTTGGAGGCAGAACAAGAGGGGTATCTGAGTCATGTAGTGACTGAGAGTGGGGCTCCTATCTACCTTCCTTTGATTACGGGTCGATATGCACCTAATGCGAGTGCCATGTTGATTAATGATGTGCAACATGTCTCTTCGTATATTTTTGAAGATGATGACTTGTCTTTTGTATGGGTGGAGTGACGTTAGTAAGTTTAACACGCATGAGGTAATGCTTTTGATGTCCTATTTTAACCTGATGAAGAGAACCTACCGGTGACTGACTACTTTCAGGAGTATGACCGAGATAGTGAAGAGTCCATGCTTCCACCAAAAACTTACCTCATTCCTGACGAGATACTCGAGGACATGCCCAAGCTGGTCTTAGCTCTTCGTCGCCAGAAAGCCGCCCAGCTACCTCGCAAGACTCGTGGAGCAAGAGTGGCTAGGGAGGCTGTGACCGAGACACCTAATGATCCCCTAGGCTATTCCCCATACAAGTACCCATCTTATCCTATGGTTCATGATCCTAGGATGCAAGTTAGTGAGCTTACCGAGAGGTTTTCCACCACCCTGGTTTTGAGGAACGTGCATGAGATGGCGCATCTCCAGAATGTGGGGACCGAGTGTGCTCAACCGGTCTGGTGGAGGGGAGTAGGGGATGACAGTGGAGTATTCGATACCTATGGGGTGAACCGAGATAGATGGGGAGCCCCGACTAGCTATGGGTATGGTTGTCTTGCAGGCCCTTTGGGAGCTAACTATGGTACTCAGCTGGTTGAGGAGGGAAGATGGATTGGTGGTGACATAACTACTGGAGGATATCATGGAGCTGGGACGTCGGTGCAGGCGGTGACGATGGCATGGATGAGGATGTGGGCACAGACCCTTGAGATTGATTTTATCGTTGTTTGTTTTAGTTGTTGCACTAGTTGCTGATTTTATTTTATTTTCAGTATTTGACCTTCTTTCATGTGTATAAGTCGGCCATAAGGCCAAGGTTATATTTTATTGTAGACCATGCTATGTTTGAGACCTGGTTCATGTACTATTTGATGGTTTAGAACTGATATTTGCAGGTGACTTGGAGTTTTCGTGTTGACAATTGATGAAACGATATTCTACTTTTAGAGTACTCGACCGAGTACTGACTACTCAACCGAGTACCCGTTACTCATCCGAGTGTACGCTGTTACTCGACCAAGTACCCTGGGATGGCATCCATGATTAAATTCCTGACTCCATTATTCATTTGTATAGCATTTTATTGAGTTTTGGGGTTGTTTTTCTCTGTCTGTTTAATGTGGGCCTGAGGCACGGGTTGTGTGGGGTTGGCATTGCAAATTTTTGTTGGTTTAACAACATGGTTAAAAATTGGATTGGATGTGGAATGCGAATTGGTGTGGATAGGAACTTAGTGGCAATGTGATACTATTTTGTGTGCTTCGATTTGTTATATATCATTGCATGCATTTATTATAAAATTCATGTTAATTGCTTTCATACACTAAGCATTGTTGCATTGGGTCATATTCGTGTGTAGTTATATGTGACAATAACGTGTGATATTTGCTTTGGAGTACTCATTTGCATTCACATGTTTATGCTTTTCTTTGCTACAACTTGAGAGTGAACTTCGGGGACAAAATTCCTTTTAAGAGGGGTAGATAACATCGCGGCAATAAAATCTCTTTTAGGCTGGTAATTGCACAACTATTGCCAATTTTGTTTACTAATTGGTTTAGTTAAGAGCACGTTGGTAATGTAGTTGTTTGGCGACGTTGGTTTTATAGCTGTTTTGGTGATGGCATAGTGACATTTTGGTATGCATGTTTTGTTGTGATCTGGTTAGTTTTATAGTTGTTTTTGTTATGGCATAGTGACATTATGATATACATGTTGTTGTGATCTGATGATTTTGCGTTTAGTATCGCGTGTTTTTCCGGTTATCTCTGTCACATCTCGTTTGGCGTATGGGACGAACTTCGGGGACGAAGTTCCTCTTAAGGGGGGAAGACTAAATTACCCGCCCTATTAGGGACCCGTTGACTGACCCTTGACCTTATGGGATCCCTAGTGAAAGAGGGACGAGGGAGGAGTTGGATGCATTCGTGAATGCTTACTCGACCTAGTAAGGGTCACTCGGCCGAGTAGCTTTGGTACCCGAACGACTGCGGTGTACTCGGCCGAGTATGTTTCATACTCGACCGAGAATGCATCTGTCAGCTTGTTATGATATCACGCGGAGGTTACCACTTAAATAAATTCCGCCATACGTTATATCATTTCTAAACATAAAACCCTCTCTCTCTATCCTCCCATCTCTCACCACCCATTCTAATGTTTCACAATGAACCTTACTCCGGGAAGGGATGTAACTCGAGACTGGAGTCATCGAGTCAGGTCATTTTCATCAACGACATCTAGATGTTCTTCGTGGTGAGTTTCTGAACATTTGTAATCAATTTGTGGATTCTACTAGTATAGTAATAGGATGTATTGCTTCTTGTAGGGGATAATGTGGATTCTTGATAGGCTTGATGTGATTAATGCGGTTGATATGGAATGGCGTAAAGGTGGAGTTTTCCTACTCAGTTTCAGTTTATGATTGATTGCTTGACTGATTGCGTTAATGTGATTAACATTATTGTAGGTATCCTTTTGTATCGGTTCAGTTACAATATCGTATGGTGGTGTGGCGGCGTAAATGGTATTACTGGTATCGGTTGTGAAGCAATTGTTGAGATATGGTCTTCACCCCTTGTTCGCCTCCTTGTGGCTCCCATCACAAGGGGATATGCACATTAATGATCTGGGTTTGCTCGTTGCGATGAGCGGGGCTTAGGTGGCAAGGCTGCGGTCTCCCACTGGCGGTGTGGTTTATCTTTTGCGATGGAAACTCGACTACTCGTTGCGATGAGAGCCACTAGATACTACGGACATGGAGTGGTGAAGTTCGGCAATCGATGGTCGTGAGTTTGTACTGTTCCATTGTATTACTTTGTTTTACTGTCATTATATCCTGTTACTGACTTGTGTGGTATGTTTGTTGTGTTTGTTTTTATTGTCTGTATCTGCGGTGATTTATTTGATATTGTCGGCAAATGGTGAGTAGTGAGACTTTTCAGGTTATGAGTTGATGTTGTCTTCGTGTAGCTGCTGGGTTGGAGAGGTCGCATGACATGGAGTCGGTCGTTAGACAATAGTAGTTTCACGAGTTGTTTCTTATGTTGCATAGCTCAGTTGTTTACCTTTTTTTTTTCACTGTTAGTTATAAAGAGTTTACTAAATATTCTTTTATGGACTATTTGGTATATTTACCTCGGGCAACCAAGATGGTAACGCCTTTACTTACTAGGGAAGGTCTTGTTAAGGCTCCTTGGTAAGTGGAGGTATTACAAGACGAGGTTTAAGTTAAACTGTTTTACCTCTACAGCATAAGAAGTATTTACCAACCTTTTTATCGTCTCTCCTTCAGCGTTCGTGAGATCACGACCATCCAATGTTGATTCTAGCATACCCAATACCGCGTCATTATTGTCCAGGTTATCTACACAAGCATCCAAAACTATCAAAGCCTCTAACGGGTCACGAATCAAGGAACCTGACCAAACATCATAAACAGACTCATCAACAATATTAATGGCATAACAAGTATCCTCTACCATAGGCCTTGCAAGTGTGCTAGCCAAATTAAAGGTCACTTTATCATCCCCCATCTCAAGGGTCAAGCGTATGTGCTAGACATCAATGATAGCCCTAGCTGTATGAAAAATTGGCCTACCCAAAATAATAGAAATCTGAGTATCCTCAACCATATCTAACACAATAAAGTCAACAGCTATAAAGAATTTACCTATCTTAACATGGATATCCTCTAAAACACCTAAAGGGTGTTTAACTGTTCGGTCACCTATTTGAAGGGTCACGTTAGAACGTTTGAGGTGTCCCATATTCAGTTTCTCACAAACTGAATAGGGAATGACATTGACACTCGCACCCAAATCACATAATGCTTTATCTATCAAATGAGTGCCTATAGTACAGGGAATGGAAAAGCTACACGAGTCTTTCAATTTGGGTGGGGACTTGCTTTGTAGGAGTACACTACACTCTTCAGTAAAAGTAATGGTCTCCATTTCATTAAAATTTCTCTTACGAGTCAATATATCTTTCATAAACTTACCGTAAGAGGGCACCTGGGTAATTAGCATAGTAAACGGAACAGTTACCTAAATATGTTTGACGACCTCCATGAATTTACCGAACTGCTGCTCGATCTTCGTATTCTTTAACTGATTTAGAAAAGGAATTTTAATAGGAATAGGTGGCTCAGCAGCTTTCTTCTTCCCTTTATCAGAATTGGGCGTCTTATCGACGGTAGAAGACAACCCATCAGTGACTAGTAACAAAACATCAACATTGTCAGACAACTTAGTCGATCGACTATCATTTCCAGTCAATCGAATACCATCACTAGTCGATCGACTAGTGTTCTCAATCGATCGACTAAAATCAGCATCTTCATCATCAACTTCACGAATTTTGGCCGATCGACTAACATTACCAGTCGATCGACTAAAATGCGCAGATACAACACTCTCGCCTACAGTTTCATCTTCCGCATTAACATCTAATTCTTCAATAATGACATTATCGCTCCTTTTGGGCATCTCCGGTCCATCATATGTAAGACCGCTTCGAAGATGTATCATATTAGCTATACCATGAGGTTGATCCGGCGGAGATGGTAGAGCACCCGGCTTCCTATTAGATTGCTTGGATGCCAACTAGGCCATTTGAGTTTCTAGCATCTTGATAGATGCTTCCTTTGTTTATTTGATCACTGTTTTGAATGTGAATCATAAGGGATTACAACATACCCTTTAACTCCACTAACTCACCTCGATTCTAAGATGCATTTTGCTGAGGCGGAGGGAATGATTGGGGCTTTTGAAACCCTTGTTGTTGGCTTCGATGTGGCGGAACATAAGTATGTTGTTGTGGTTGCGGTGGCGGAGTAGGATTCAACACATTTTTGCTCGTATAAGAGAAATTAGGATTCTCCCTAGTTCTCTCATTGTAGAAATTAGAGAACAGATTAGCATGCTTCTAGTGTTGAAAAGCAAGCACCTGCTCATTCTCAATCATACAACCAGCTGCAGAATGCCCTTCTTCTCGACATCTCTCACAGTAAAATTCCTACTGCACCATAGCATTAATGGTCTGTTGACTTCCTAAGGCTTGACCTAAGTCAAGTTTATCAAACATTGAATTCATGGCTTCTAATTTTGCAGCAACCACACTATTGTCCCTGCTACTACCGCGCACACTACCCTTTGGGTTCCCATACAATGCTATATGCGTGGCCATCTCCTCAATAGTGTTCCAGCCCTTATCATCATCAATATTTTTTTGGATCTTACCATTCGAAGAAGCATCAAGAATGACCCTGTGAACATTATAGAATCCATTATTGAACTAGTTGCATAGAAACCATTGCTGAAACTCGTGATGAGGAATGGAGCGAATGAGCCTCTTGAAACGGACCCAAGCCTCGTTCAAATCTTCAGTTGGACACTGTTTATAGCTAGTAATTTGTCCCCGTATAACATTGGTTCGCTGCAGAGGGTAGTATCTCTTTTAAAAAACTAGTGCCAAAGACTTCCAGTCAGTTATTCCCGCTGCTTCCTTGTCTAATGAAATCGCGATACCGCTCGTGAGCATAATCTTTCAAGGAGAAAGGAAACATGGTTCCGTTCACCTTGTCTTGTGTTACCCCAGCAGTAAGCGGGATAGCTAAGAATTAATCCGTAAATGTTTCCATGTGCTTGCCAGGATCTTCACCACCCACACCTCCGAATTGATTTCGCTCCACCATATTAATATAGGAAGGGTGGATATCAAATGTATCATTATCAGTTGTAGGGAGTTTAAAACCCTTGGGAATCGAATCGAGCGTCAGCTCAGAATGACTTGCTAACTTAGGCATGATTTTAGCAACGACAGATGTAGAAGTATCTGCTTCAAAGGACTGAGTTTCTGCTTTATATTCGACGTAAGCAGATTCAAGCGTGCTCAAGTATTCGGCTTGATGGATTTCCTTCCAAAATTTTCATCTAGCACGGAGAATCTTTTCTGTTTCGGGATCTGGGACCTGGGCATAAACAAACACTAAAGGAAAAGAATAAGAACGGTCTCAAGAAACTTTTTGTTCCTTGAGACAAAAGATAAGCTAAAATAAACAAATAGAAAATCACCGTCTCACCGGCAAAGGCACCAAAATTTCACAGGCTAATCGCACAACTAATCAAAGATAACCAACATGCCTAAAATAATGCAGTAAAGGAAGTGGGGATCTTATCCACAGGAAAACTAAAAGGATATACTTGCTAAATTATAGTCCATATCTAAGTAACGAATTGGGGGTTTGTTTGTTTTCTAAACTAACAGTAGTGAAGGAAATAGAAATAAAGAGTATAAAATGAGTTCAAATAATGAGAGGAAAGGCTAGGACATCGGGTCACCATGAAAATGCAACGGTCAAATTAGCATCAAAGATCTGTCATAAAACGGTCTGCAGGGTAGCAAAAAGATCCTCTCGGATCGCTATTTGCCCTATAATGATTCTAACGGGCTCTCGCAACTTATAACAGGTCTAACTCTCACCGGACTTTCGATCTTAGGTCAGCGTTTTACAGGTTTAATTAATCAATTATGCGCATTAATCAACTAATTGCTATTAACTACTACAATTAACAACACAGATTCATATTCATGCCAGATCTAATAAACTAATTAAAATCGACTTATTATCATGGCTTCCCTAAATCCTAGCAACGGAAATTAGTTACGCATATTTAAATTTACGATAACAATAGCAAAAATAACAATCGATTTAAGCATGACGAATAACTGATAAGAACAATTACGCATATTTAAATTTACGATAGCAATAGCAAGAATAACAATCGATTTAAGCATGACGAATAACTGATAAGAACAATTAAACATAAAACAATAATGATAAAAGAGAAAGAACGAAAATAAACTAATAGAGAGAGAAAGGAATAAAGAAGAATTGATTGCCGAAATAATAAAGTAAAGAGACAGGTTACAAAATTTCAGATCCAAAAGCTTAGAGCAAAGTAACGTAGAAAGTGTTTTTAGTCTTTAAACGTAACCTAAAATTGTTTACAAGTTCTTCTTTTATACCAAATCCAAAGAAATTATAACAATTAAAAGCTAAATGGGCCTAAACAAATAAAGCAGAAATTCGGAAAAATAGACATCGGTCGATCGACTGACAATTCCAGTCGATCGACTAAAGCATCAACTCCAAGCTTCGTCAAAGCTACCTCAGTTAATCGACCATAGCAGCCAGTCGATCGACTAAAATAGCATCACAGCTGCACCTGTCTTCACTCCAGCACTTCTCAAGACATCTTCACGCATACCGAGGCATAAGTTTTCGAGCCTTCTTCTTACCAACATCAAAACTGCAGCTCTAAAGGCGGGTTTTGGCTCGTTTGTTAACACTACTTGGATCCGCAACCTATATAGATTACAAAATAACCCAAAGCAGTCAATTCAAGGGAGAATAGTAGCTAATCGCTACTAAAAATGCATAGAAATGCGCGCAAAGTAAAAGAATAAATGCATATAAAAGGCACGCATTAATAGGCTTTATCCATAACCTCACGCCTGCTCAACCTCATGATGGGGTCTTATAGGAGTTGGCCCCATGGAGTATGTTCCATTTTTGTTCCATACAATAGAGGCTTTCAATTAAAGTTCAACAGGATGGGATGGCTAGTTCACCTCTACAGGGGTGTGGATCACAATTCCCTTACCCTTATCCTGCTCAGTAACTGGCGTAACAACATTCTTAGGCTTCCAAACATCGCTGATAAATTTTTTGGTGGGCGGAGCTTGAGCAGGGTACTTCTTAGCCTTTCTACATTCAGTAGCATCATGTCCTATACCTTTGCATAGACTACACACCAAAGGTTTCCACTTATACTCCACTTCTACTTCAACCAGATTATCATGCTTATCTCGAAACTTAATTTGTCATTTTGGGGTTTTCCGAGTTCCACTACTATGATAACCCTTGTATACTCAATCCTTACTTTGTCTTCAGTAGCAGGGTTACACTTAATAAATTTATCCAACAATCCTGAGATTCGAACAATACCCTTTCCTTAAAATTTCAAAGGTAATTTGTGCAATTTAATCTACAAAGGCACGGATTGAACATTATGCTTTAACTAATTCAATTTCAGGAGTCCATGGTTTAACAATCAACGGCTTATTATCAAATAGGAAATGACCCTGTTTCAGAACAGTCTCACGTGCAGCCATACTATTAAAACGAACTAGAAAAATACCATTAGATAAAAAAAGACAACTAATTTACATGGTGATTGACCCATAGCCTCCTTATAAACCCTTCTACAATCTCCCATGGAGGATTTGCCCCCAGGAAGAAACAACATACTGAATCTTTCTAGTAGTCGAGTTCAATCTTAACCTATGCTTCAGTAAACTACAACATCTCCTCAGGCTCCTTCTCAATTAGCTCCAAAACCGTAGCAGTAACAGAATTATCCATTACCTCATAAGAAATTGGATCTTCAACCAATATCTTAAAATCCAGTGGTATTCCAACAATTTCACCCATAGTCTTCTCTTTATGCATATCAAAACTTCATTGTCCAACATTGCGTGATAAAATTGGGAATTCATCTATGTTTGTAGAAGAAAGAAGATTAAATTTATTAATATTCAATTGATTTTTGTGAATTTTTGGTGCATAAACCGAAGATCTACTTTTCGCGGCTGTCATGATTTCAGTGCTAATGAATCCATTAGGATTCTTTCTTTTTCGCTTATTATTCGTTTTTTTCTCTCTCTCTCTCTCTCCATGATGTCGTTATTGTTCCATTATTGCATTATCATAACTTTTTTATATGCTAGTAGTGAATAGTGATTGTAAAAAAAAAATAGAGAGAACTTAAGTTGGTTGTGTTTATCTATTTGCCCTTTTATTTATTAAATTTAACTATTAGAATAAGCAAATTCAATTTTATTATTTTGGGTCATGGACAATTTATTAGATTTAGGCGTACCTATGATGTTTTAAAAACCAAGGAGTACCACATAGAAATCCAAAAACATGAGGGTACCATGTAGAAAAATTTATGAACGAAACTCCACAATTTTTGAATTATTCTTCTACGCTCATTCTGCTCTTTCTTCTAGTGTGTAATGAAAATCTCATTTTTCCTTACTTATTTAAAGTGTGTCTCATATTTTGGTTGATAAATTTTATGCTAATCATAATTTTAAAAAATATCATAAAAAATATATTATAAATGATAAATGTGGATCAGATTAGGGGCTTATACAAGATTAACGCAGATTCTGATATATGGATCTGACGATTAATTGGGAGTGTCAACTAATTGATGAAGAAGGAGTAGTGTCTTTACATCTTCACTTGTTTTGTAAGAGGAAGGTTAATCGGGTTTTGTTGAGAGGGAAGAGGATAGGGTTTCTATCTAAATTTGATGCTTTAGCCGATTTTGTCTTAAGATATGGGCCTTTTATAAGCCCAATGTTTTGTGTTGGAGCGAGCCCCATCTTTATTTCAAATGTATTGGTTTTGTTCTCCCTCTTCCTCTCCCTTCTCTCTACCTTTTCTTCATACTAAGAAACTGGTGTGGTTCGAAACTTTGTCGTCTAAGTCAACCAATCAAAACAATATTTATAACTAAACAAACTACTCTTAGTAGAGTGGTAAGTAAAGGTCGGATCCCAAAGGACGGGTATCTAATTAAGTTATCGGTTGTAGAAAGCTATGTCTTAAGGTGTCACAAATTGGGTTGAGATATGAGGTAACAAGTTACACTACTATAACAATGAAATGTAAAGAAACGAGAGTAAAGCAAGCAAGTAAAGTGGGGGTTTGTAAACAATAGATTAAAGCACTAGGGTATCATGGGTTCATAGGGGATTCATGGTGGTGATCATACAAACATGTTTTCATAGTTGCAAGCAATTATTGTTGTAGAGGATCCGAGTTAGTTTATGTCTTACGGTTCATAGGAAGATTTGGGTCCCGGAACCGAGTCGTCTAAACTGTACAACTCCTACAAGTCGACTTACTTTCTTTTTATTCACTTCTATGCATGGTCTAACAAGACTCGAGCTAGTTTATATCTTACAAGTCTTGTTGAAAAGATAAGAGATGGATAAAAAATGCAAGGTTTCATAGTCTAGCATTTCATCAAGGATAATATGTGCATAGGTTAATACTACAACAAGCAAGCAATTATATGATAACATATTAGATTAAGTATGGATCTACCCCCATGTTATAGTTCCCTTAATCCCCCATTAACTCTAGCTAGGTGACTACTTACTCATGACTATGGTAAACATGCTAATGAAGGTGTCAATCATATTAGCAAAGTCAAATATGGTGAATGAGTAAATAAATAAGCAAGGGTAAAAAGGATTATATCAAATTGAGGATGATCCAATTAATAAGAAAAGAATAATAGAAGAACACTTGATGAATGATGAAGAGTTGTCAAGTCTTCAATAAACCCAAATGATCTTCAAATTACCCAAACTAGAACTAAGAACAATTGAAGGATTAAGATTTGATTAATATTGGATTAAGAGATTACAACTTGATAAACTTGATTAAAGCTAATTCTAACCAGGTAAAACTTCTTTTCTTAATCCCCTAAAACAATGGGGTATTTATACTAAGTACAAGTATTGTGCTTTGCAAGTCCTAGAGGGAGTCGTGCAGATTGTTGCCTAAGGATCCACTCGAGCTGAGCTCGGGACGCTCAGATCATGGCTTGAGACGCCCGGATTGTTGTTGGAGTCGCTCGACCTGGGCTCGGGACGCCCAGATTCTTTATTAGCTTTTCTTCTTCTTCCTTGGCTGCCCCAAGGATCCGTGGGGATCGGTGGTAGGTCGTGGGGCTCCTCATCATTGCCTATTTCTACTTCATTTATTCAGTTAGGCATTTAGTAGTGGTCTCCTCTTTGATGCTTGGTTATTAGACGCAATCCATTTAGCTTTACTTTGCTATATAAGTGCAAGGTTAGCAATCTTTCCCTACCAAGGACACAAAACCTCAAAGAATATGCAAAGTAGGGAACTAAAGATCAGAAATGACCCTAAATAGCACTAGAAAGCATATGAACGAGGGTAGTTCATGGACTAAATGTGCACAAATATGAGTCACATCAAATATCCCCAAACCGAACCTTTGCACGTCCCGAGTAAAGAGGTGACTAAGACTATGACCCTTATTAATACTACTAGCCGATGTGAGACAATTAGCAGGTCTCACTCCGCCCCTTCAACTCACAACAAGACATCCATGACGTAAGATGTCTTCTTGCAAAGCAAGGTGGGGCTTGCCAAAATGGCGATACATCCAAGCATTAAGCACACAAAACTAGTAATGGATGCATCTACAAAAGAATAGCCACTTACCTCATCTAAGTGGCGGAAATCATCTAGATGGGAGGCAATCTAAGGGTACACATTCCATTCTAGATATTATTTCTCCAAGCTACTAAGTCCAAAAGGATACCAACAAATCACCTCCAAGTTGTGTCAAACTAGGGTACTTTTATCCTTAATCGCTAAATGCTTTTGTCAAGAGTAGGCTCCTTATGGTGTTAGAAACACTTTAGGATCGCGGAATTCCCCCTCTTGCCTAGACAAGAAGAAGGGTCGTCCCCTCTCCACCATGCAACAAAGAATGGATTCATCAATGGATAAAAGGATCAATATGGTTTGAGTTTCATAATGGTAGTTTGCTTTTGATTTGTTTCCCCCCCAACTTCTTGTGGTATTTGACTTTTGAGAACATTTCTTTGCCACTTTTGATGTTTTGGCGATTTTGATACTTGGCAATTTCTTTGCATTTTTAACATTTTCAAAGTAACCCCATTTTGTAGCAAAGGCACTTTTATTGAAGCATAGGAGTCTATTTTTGCTCCTCTTTTCATTGATGCAATTTTTGTGCAAACTTTTTTACTTTGAGTTTGGTACTTGAACTCAATTTGGAAATTTTTGTGCCCATTCCCTTTTGTATTTGGCAAAACATGATGATAGTACTGAAAAAGCAATTGCTTGGCATTAAGGATCACCTTGGAATAAACGGTAGCCAAGGAGTCATCACACCACAATGTACTCTTGACTAGGCCTTAGTCCTTGGGTCAAAAGATACTAGTATGACACATCCTACGGTGTCTTGAGGGTATTCTTGCAAACAAAGTCTCAAGGAGAAAAATTATCTACAAGGGACTATATACACTTGTCAAGCTTCCCAACTAGACATTTTCACAAAAATTTTCCTGAAATGCAACTACATGCCATGATGCAACCAGCATATATACAACTCTAATGCGAATACTACTATCACTAGTATGACATATAATCTAAATGCAACTCCTAGAATCACATTGGTTTGTACCGCATCAAACAAAAAGAAGCCACATAGTGATTAACATAGAGAGGAAAAAGGAGATTTGGAAAGATCATACCATGCGGTCTTCATATTCCCCATGCCTCGGATATGGCGTAGTCGGTCCAATGTAATAGGAGTGAACACAAGCAAACAAATATATACAATATATACATTTCTACACTACAAAAGGAAGAACGTGTTTTTGGATATTTAAAATTTTTCAAATGTTTATCATTTTTGAATTTTTGAGTTAGAAAAGTGTTAGAATTCCCCATCTCCACATTTAGAATGGACATTGTCCCCAATGGACAAAACAATAGGAAACTGTGCAAATGCATTGAAATGAATGATGCATGATTCTACACTAAATGCAAGATATATATGAGACATGTACATGTGATAAATATATACAAGTGATGCAAACTAATCTATACTACATGATGCATGCTTTCTATTGTTCGGAGAGCTAATTTGAATTAACTCGCATTCCTTGTGATTGAACTTCCCCAAACCGGACAAAACACTATTTCTAGTACAAAAATAAAGGGAAGTTCATTCACAAGGCATGAAATTCTATGCATGAAAGAAGATTGTCATTTTGGATTCTTGTAGTGGGAGCAAAAAGATAAACACCTCAATGTGACTGAGGTGGGAGTCCCTTGAGTGATGCTAGGACTCCAAACTCAAAACTACCAACAGCTCAAAATGACTCTCAAAGCGGTGAAAGTTAAATATTACACAATTTATGGAAACATGAGATAAAAACAAAGTACAAACAGGGGTAGGATACTTACAATGGAATAGGTTGGTACTAGCATAAGCGATCAATCCCGCATTGTAGTGTCCTCTTTCATGCCTTGTCAACCATCAATTGTCACTCATCGTGACATCTTCATCATCTTCATCTACCTCCATGGAACCGGAGGTTTCACCATCACTCTCTTAACTTGAACTTGAACTTTGCTCTTCTTCCTCATCATCTTGGCAAGACCCGCTATCTTCCCCGCTCTCATCAGCAACTTCTTCCTCTCTCCTTGTATCCCTTTCTTCATCTTGAGAAGCATTAGGAAAGAACACTTTCCTATCCCACCCAATCCGGCAAAGAACTCGAAGGATTAAGGAGTCCTTGCCTAGCAAGATGGTAGAGGGGTGGATATTGGGCGTAATATGCATTCACCCGGTCATTGTGAGCTTCTCTATGCATGTGTTGCATTAGTTGGGTCAAGTAGTCATTGCCCACCATAGCACCATTAGCTTTGAACTCTTGGTAGGGAAAGGGATAAGGTGGTGTAACAATGGAGGAGGAGGGTTCTTCACTTGTACTTTGTTGATGTTTGATGATGGTCTCGGCTTGTTCGGAAACGAGGAGGAGGTAGTTGGTCCGGCAGGTGGAGATGCGATAAATCTTAATTGGTAAGATAATAGACTTGGCATCCTTGATGAGTCACTCATAGTTATGGTCCAAGTTATCGTGCTTGACCCATTGAAACTTGTGAATCATGTAGCTCATGTCTAGAAGGTGGCGGCTTCCTTGTTGAAATCCGGGTTAAAATGTCTTGCCAACCTCGTCACCAAGCCTCCATTAACAATAAAGGCCTCACCCTATTTCCCATTCTCAATTTCCAACTATCTTTTTATCAATAGTTGAAGAACATTATAATCGCTCTTGGGTCTCCCACCAACATTCAAGAAAGACTCAAGGTAAACAAATTCTAATTCCGTCAAGTGATTGGCTTCTTTCCTACTAATCAAAGTGTTTGCCATGGACTTGTGCCAATACCTTATACCCGGATGGTGAATGTACAAGGCATGACACTCTTTGAAAGTAGTGAACTTACGACCGGAAATAGCTAGCCAAATTGGTTCGGCATCAAATTCAAATGGTTTCATTTTGAACCGGTCATGGTAGGTAAGCCTAAATACGTCACCAAATTCACTTTTGAGCATTGTTCTAGTCTTATTTTCAAGACGGAATTCTACATATTCTCGAGTCTTAATCTTATACTCCCTCAAGGAGCTAATGAACTCCAAAGTAAGGGAGGGGTATGTCAATTCATTCATTTCAAAGAGGGTTCCTAACCCCATGGACTCGAAAAATGCCTTTGTTTGTTCAAGGACACCCAATTGTCTCAAAGCATCTTGGCATACAAATTTTGTCGCTAGAATCTTTTTCTTGGTAAGGGATTTGAATGCATTCATATGTTTATCGGTTAAGAAAGTTACTTCCGGATGGTTCTTCAATTGTTCTACTTCCGGGATAGAATTAGTAGCTTCCTCAATAGCATAGATAGTTGAAGTATTAGCTTGCTCCCTTTGTACGAAGACCATTGTTTTGGATGCTAGAGCTTGTTGTCTTTTAGACATTGTTGGTGTTTTTGTTGCCTTGATTCCTACCATGGTCCTTGCCATTGCTTTCCTTCTTGTATCAACACACCAAGTAAATGCTTGAATGCTTCTTTCTTCATGTTTCAAATGAATGCCTAATCAATTCGGAGTTTTTTCGAAATTTCACCAACCCTAGAGAAATTGATTGAATTTTTTTGAAGAAATTGTTGTTTGAATGGTCTAGTGTTGATGAAGGAGTGATTTGTTTTTGTTTTGAGGAAGTTTGGACTTGATTTAGGTGAATTTGGATGAGAGTGTTGTTTTTCGATGAGGTTTTGAAGGTTGAAGTGAGGGAAATAATGGTGTTTGTGTTTGTTATGAGACGTTGTCGTCGTACGCCCAATCAAACACATTTATATTTATTAACAAAGAACTAGTTAGTGGTTAAGTCGAGGTCGATCCATGGGACGGTGTGCTTTGGGTTCTAAGTCTATCTATCTCAATTTATGCGAGTGTCACAATTGATTTGGGTTTGTAGTCGTGTTGTAAACTAATGAAAGCAATAAAGTAAAGCAAGCAATGAATTAAGAGATATAAACAAATGATTAATAGCACTATGATGTCCTAGTTTCATAGGGAATTCATGGTGGTGATCATACAAACATGTTTCCATAGTTGCAAGCAATTAATGTTAGTTTATGTCTTACGGTTCATAGGAAGATTTGGATCCCGAAGCCGAGTCGTCTAGACTGTACAACACCTACAAGTCGACTTACTTTCCTCCTATTCACCTCTATGTATGATCTAACAAGACTCGAGTTGGTTTATATCTTACAAGTCTTATTGAAAAGATAAGAGATGGGTAAAAAATGCAAGGATTTATAGGCTCGCATTTCATCAAACATAACATGTGCATAGGTTAACACTACAACAAACAAGCAATAATATGATAACATATTTGATTAAGTATGAATCTACCCCCATGTTATAGTTCCCTAATCCCCCATTAATCCTAGCTAGGAGACTACTCACTCATTATCATGGAAGACATGTTATGAATGGTGTCAATCATCACAACAAGTATAAACATGAAAAAAGAGTGGAAAAATAAGCAATAAAGAGTAAATAGTAAAGGAATTATACCAAACATAAGATGAACAATTGAAAAGGAAAGAATAATAGACGAAAACTTGATTGATTGATGAAGAGTTGTCAATTCTCCAAAAATAACCCAATAATCTTCAATTACCCAATAATAAACTTGAACAATAATTAAGGAAAGATTAATGTGGAATGAATGAGATTAATCGTTTCTAATCTACTCCTAATATAATCTAAGGAAGATTTTTCTAAGCTAAGAGGACTTAGTCCCTTGATTATTACAAATGGAGTATATATAGTGGTTTATCATTATGTTAAGCAAGGGTAGATTAGTAAATAACATTCTTAAGTGTTGAAAAGAGCTTTGCATGTCCCGAGGGACATCCGTGGATCATATGGCAACTCCTAAGAAGAACCGTGCGCCCTGGCTTGAAGCACGGTTGATGCTGTAAGGGAATCCGCTCGGATTGGTTGTGGAACACTCAGATTCTCAGTGAGACGCGCGGCTTGGTTTTGGGACGCTCGGATCCTATGCTGAAACGCTCGTCCAGAGCTTGGGACGCATGGATCCTGGGACAGGGTTCTATCTCCTTGCTTTTAGGCTTATGATCCTCCTATATACTCTTTATTCCTTCATCCTCGGTCATCATTCTTGCCTCCTCTTCATACTAGTCCATCTAAGATCGTCAACTAGCTTCCGAATATGCGTGAGAGACGAGAACTCCGCCTCATTATCTTCTTTCCTACAAGACATATACAATGCAATATGAAAGCATAATAGGAAGATTTGACGTATAAAATGGTCATGAAATGCTATATTAGTATCCAAAATGGGTTCAATTAGGGGACTAAATGTGCGCAATTAAGAGTCACATCAAACATCTCCAAACCGAACCTTTACTCGTCCCGAGTAAAGAGGTGACTAGAACTAGACCTTTATTTAGACTATCCTAGTAATAATATAACCAATGTGAGACAATTAGCGGGTCTCACTCCGCCCCTTCAACTCACAACAAGACACCCATGAGGTAATATGCCTTCTTGCAAGGCAAGGTAGGGCTTGCCAAAATGGTGATACATCCAAGCATTAAGCACACAAAATAAGTAATGGATGCATCTACAAAAGAATAGCCACTTTCCTCATCTAAGTGGCTGAAATCATCTACAAGGGAATCAATTTAAGGGTACACACTCACTCATAGATATCATTTCTCCATGTTACTAAGCATAAAAGAATACCAACAAATCACCTCCAAGTTGTGTCAAACTAGGGTACTTTTATCCTCAATCGCTAAATGCTTTCGTCCGGAGTAGACTCCTTATAGTGTTAGAAACACTGTAGGATCGCGGAATTCCCCCTCTTGCATAGACAAGAAGAAGGATCGTCCCCTTTCTACCATGCAACAAATTATATCAATGGATAAAAGGGATCAAGGTGTATGAGTTTCACATTTGTAGTTTGCTTTTTGATTTGTTTTTCCCTCTTGTGGCATTTGTCATTTCAAGGATAATTCTTGCCATTTTTTATGTTTGGCATTTTGATACTTTGGCAATTCTTTTCAATATTGCATTCTTTTTGAACATTTTCAAAGTAATCCCATTTGTAACAACGGTACTTTTATTGAAGCATAGGAGTCTATTTTTGCTCCTCTTTTCATTTGATGCAATTTTTGCAAACATTTGATTTTGATTTAGTACTTGAACTCAATTTGGAGATTTTTGTGCCCGTTCCCTTTTTGTTGACAAAATATGATGATAGTAACGAAAGAGTGGTTGCATGGCTTCAAAGGTCACCTTGGAATAAACGGTAGCCAAGGACTTATCACATCACAAGGTACTCTTGACTAGGCCTTAGTCCATGGGTCAAAAGATACTATTATGACACATCCTAGGGTGTCTTGAGGGTATTCAAGCAAACAAAGTGTCAAGGAGAAAAATTTTCTACAAGGGCCTTATATACACTTGTCAAGATTCCCAAATAGGCATTTTCACAAAAAATTTCTAACCATGCAACTACATGCCATGATGCAACTAATATATATACAACTCTAATGCATATGCTTCTATCAACTATTATGCCATGTAATCTAAATGTAACTCCTAACAACACATAGGTACACAAACAGCCACAACAAAATGCACCACATCCTCCTTGACATGTAAGCCCATCCTCCTCAAATGAATAAAGGAAAAGAAATGGAAGGGAAGGGAAATAGGGATTAGAACGATCATACCAAGCGGTCTTCACATTCCCTTGATAATGCCTCAAATGTAGTATTGTATCTATGTGAGAAGAGAACAAGAACACAAGTATATACAATTCTTTACTACTAAATTAAAGAACATGTTTTTGGTTTTTGAATTTTTCAAATTTTTATGGATTTTGTTTTTATGAAATTAAAAATATATTTTTGGGATTTTTCAAAAATTTTCAATTTTTATATATTTTTGGAATATAAATTCCCATCCCCGACTTTATTTTGGACATTGTCCTAATGTACATGTAGGAGTATAAATGAAAAGGAAATACTTGTTTTTGGATTTTTGATTTTATGGAATTTGAAGTATAAATGCAATGATATGATATGAATGAATGCATGCTTTAACTAAATGTAATTCTATATGACATATATAACAAATGAATGCAAGCTAAACTACACTAGATGATGCATGTTTTCTATTAAGTTATGGTCACTTATGATCAAACCTCCACAAACCGATTTAAGCACTATTTCTAGTAGTGGAGAAATGAGGTTGGGTCATTGATGCGTGCATTTTATATAGACTTTTTGTACAATATTTGCATGCGTTTCTATGCATATTTAGTAGTGTTTAGCTACAAATGTCCTCCGAATAGTCTACTTTGGTTTCTCTTGTCCTATTTGCAGAAATGAACCTGAAAGTAGTGGAACCGCGCCTTATTCGTCCTATTCAGCATGTATTATAAGAAGACGGGAATATTGGAGCGAGATTCATACCTTGGAGTGCGTGAAGGAAGGTCAAGGAAGTTGCCAAAGACGAGTTAGAGGCTGATATGTTGGACATCCACTCGATCGAACCATAAATCCTCTCGATCGAGTGGATGTCCAACATATCAGCCTCTAACTCGTCTTTGGCAGTTTCCTTGACCTTCCTTCACGCACTCCAAGGTATGACTCTCGCTCCAATATTCCCGTCTCCTTATAATGCATGCTGAATAGGACGAATAAGGCGCGGTTCCATTACTTTCAGGTTCATTTCTGCAAATTAGACAAAACGAAACAAAGTAGCCAATTCGGGGCATTTTGCAATTCATAACGGTACAAAAAGGCATAGAAATGCGTGCAATAAAAGGCTAAATAGTCTATATAAATTGCACGTATCAAATCTCCCCATACCGAACCTTTACTCGTCCTCGAGTAAACTAAATGCAAACTAATGGAACGGAAAAGAAAACTCAAAGCTAGCTATAACTTGTCTACTTGAACCAATTTAATGCAGTCAAAAATTAACAGTCATAGCTACAGCAGTCAATACGCAAACGAGTTATATGATGTCCATAAATAAAGCTGACCTATCGACCTTGCAAGACCAACAAAATCGGACTCTCACGGGGTCACTCTTCTCTCATGAAGCAAAGGGTGAATATATGTGAAAGAGAGAAAGAGAGGCAGTCACTTACCTAAACTGCGACCTACATAACATGCATGCAACAAAAATGATAAACGATTCAAGTGCTACACATACATTCCAACCAACAATGTCCGTCACAATAGAGGGCTTACAAATGATATGGGAAAGTGAGGCTACAGGTGAGAAAATGCAAAACAGATTATTGAAATGTGGAGGTAAAGCGTCAAGCCAGTTCCTAAACAAGACCAAATAAAACCATCCAAAACTCAGCTGACTAGAAAATAAAGTGCAAGTGCCCTTCATTGGCACACAACTCACTAACCAAATATACTATCTCCTCAAAAAAATGTAAATAAGGGCAGAGGAGTGAGACCGTCACAAATTTCCCTTTTTTAATACGGTCTCATTTTTTTCGAATACAACTAACTTTTTTTCATTTTTTTCATTTTTTTTTTCTTCCTTCTTCTTCTGCTCACGTGTAATTCAATTTTTTTCAACTTTTTTTTCTTTTTTTTTTCACACGTTTTACTCTTTTTCTTTCTTTTTCTCATTCTTCTCATTTCACCAACTCCAAACAATAAAGATGAGCCAAACTCGCGCAAGGATGAATATACCGCAAAAAGTCACACTAAACTAGCTTGACAAGGCAGGCTAAATTTTGGGTGTAGCTAATGGGTCAAAAAGGCTAAATTTGGCTAAAGTGGAGCTAAATGGGTGAAAATGGAAGAAAGGGAAAATTTGCAAGCACCTCCCTGCATGTGACACCGACCACAAACCCGAATGTATGCATTTGACAAGAAATCGAATTTCATAAATGTGCAAAAGTGATGAACATGTTATGCAAGGAGTACTACTCTCAATTTCTAATGAACTGGTCATGAATGTCACCAATTATATGGCTCTGAAACTTAGACATTGTAAAGTAGGTTGCCAATTTATCAGGTCAAGTCTACACAGTCAGCTAAATTTGAACAAAAACTCGTAGATATGCGCAAGACTAAGCTAATAACTATCAATAAAAATGCAGGGCTCAAGTAAAAATGACAAGTTAAAGTGCAATATCATCACGGAAATCTACCGTTCCGACTCAACCTATATGCAAAATGAAACGTGAATATTTTTTGATTTGTTGAATTTTCTAATTTTTTTTTGAATTTTTATGATTTTTTGAAAGAAATAAACACAATCCAAGCAGAAAAAAAAAATAAACATGAATGTAAAAACAATGCAAAAATGCAGACTCAAAGGATGCATTACCCTCCCCAAACCAAAATGGACAACGCCCTCGTTGTCCTCCAGCATACACCAGCAGATAAATATGTGAACGGGGTAAAAACAACCAATAAATGCATGAAAAACAATAAATAAAAAGGAGACAAAAATAAATAAAAGAGCAAGAATATACATACAAAACATGAACTTCCCCAAACCAGCCAGAAAACTGAGGAAGTGAGTAGACCAATAGCTACTCATCGCCGTCGTCCTCCTCGTCCACCACCGTGATGTCTGGGTCCACCTCCTGCTCCCTCCTCCTCCCCTCCTCAGCTCGTACTCTCTCCTCCTCCTCAGCGGTGTCTGCCTCGCTGGCTGGCTATGGATACCCCTCCGCCGGGTACCGATAGAAAGACGGGTGTGGCCAGCCCTCAGGGACAGGACGTCCTCTCCTCATGTGATGCTCGTATAAAGGAAACAAAGCAAGTGCAATATCTCGCTCCATACGAGCCTGCCTGGTAAGAAGCTCAAGAAGCAAATTGTCACGGCGCCCTTGGTCTAGGACCGCAGACGCCTCAAAAGGTGGAGGTGGAACAAAATTAGTCGGATAGACTGGTTGTGTAGTGTCAGGAGTAGGAGTGGGAGTAGGGATCGGGGTAGGAATGGTCGTGGAAGTCTGGCCACCCGTAGAAGGTGTGGATCCCTCTCCGGTCTCTGGTCTCTTCCGCTTCTTATAAGCGGACATGGTAGGAGGTGGAGCAAGTGTGAGGTGGAAAAAGGGTAGTGGGGGAGGTATCCTACCCCTAATAGTAGGCAAAGGGACAAGACGGGGTAGGGTGGTGCAATGTAAGACCTCGGACAAGGAACCACATATCTTCCAAGTCCGCTGGTCAGAAGCAAGCCAAGTCATAGACAGCATAGCTGCCAGGTCAAGGTACCTATCAGTGTCTAGGTGTTGTAAGTCACGAGGAAAGAAGGGGAAGATAGAGCGGGCAAGAAAAGTGGTTATGCCACCGCAGACAATGGTGCCCGAAGTCTTCTGCCCCACATTATGAAAATACTGAGTAGTCAAAGAGGCAATGTTAAGCACAAAGGGGCCCTCGCTATCTATGTTCAGATAGCCCCCAAGAATAGACAACTCAATGTTGTTCACATTATTCGGTTCTTTACGGCCAAAAATGGTCCCACCAATGAGACGCAAGAAGTAATGGGTCGGGGGAAGGTGGATATGAGCGTGCTTGCGCTCCTTATAAGGTGTCCATGCCAAGGTCCGCCACAAGATGCGTAGGACCTTCCTAGGAGGGTCCTAGTCACCGGTAGAAGACAAACCTAACCTACTGCCGAACTCAGCTAGGGTCCAGGTTATGGTCCGGTTAAATACCCGGAAGGAGACACAAGAACTACCCTGGTCAGTGGCGTAGGCGCCAGCAGAAAAAGTGAAGGAGCTGAAAAATTTGAGGCTCAGCTCCTTGTAGGTCATGGCACTCATGGTAATCAGTCCAGCCATCCCCGTCCCATTCAGAATCTCAACTGCGGGCTCGTAAATACCTAACCTCTCAAGCGACTTACGATACAAAACTTTGTTGAAACAAAATCACAGCTTCTAAATTATAAAAACGAGTACGATGTATAACATTAACAAAACGTACCTCGGGGTAATCGGGGTGCGGGTCAAGAGACTCATCGACCCGGAAAGTAATTCGGCCAGCAGTGGGTGTGGCTCATCCGCGACCCCGTCCTCTAGTACCTGAAGAAGAATCCCGTCCAGTAGCGGGGCGAGGTACTAAAGCAGCCCGGTAGGCAGCTGTGACAGCTGGTGACGACGCAGGAGGGGTCATCACCGGAGTAGACACGGTACCAGAAGTGGAAGCAGTGGCTGTACTGGTAGAAATAGAGCCAACAGTGGCAGAAACGAAGGTGCTGCCAGTGGTGCTAGCGGAAACAGAACAAGCAACAGTAGTAGTAGCACTAGCAACAGTAGGAGAAACAGTAGTGCTAACAATCGGTGTGACGGTGGTAACAGCAGGGACCACCGTCTCTGTCGAGGATGGAGCAACAATCGAGCTAGTCTAAGGCAATGTACTACTATCCATCATAATCAAGCAAGAAATGGGGAAATTCAATCAATTAAACAGTAAAACACGAAATCCCCAAAAATCAGACGGATTTTCGAAACAAATCCGCAAAACCCTAAGCCCTAATTACTCGAATTAAATCGAAATAAGCAAACAATCAACAAAACAGTAATAGAGAGCACTTACTTGATGAATGACCCACAAAAATAGGCAAATAAATCGACAGAAATCAAGCAAAAGACGGATTTTAAGCCAAATACCCGAAAAACCCTAATCGTCCAAATTAACCGCAACAAAGACGAATTTCAAGGGGGAATTTGAGGGCTAATGTCTAAATAAGCACAAGGGAAATAATGTGGGTGATGGATTTGGTTTTAGGGAAAGATTAAGGGAGGAAATTGGGGTTTTCCACACAAAAAGATGCACAAAGGGGAAGTATAGTTGATGAATGAATTTAGAATGAAAAATAGAAGTTAAAAGAGTAACTTCCTGCATGTAATAAGCATTTTCACTCGATCGAGTGATTTGAAATCACTCGATCGAGGACTCTGGCATTCATTCTTCTCGATCGAACAATATTCCACTCAATCGAGTAATCCTCCTTTTTGACATTTTGATCGAGTGACTGAATCCACTCGATCGAGCAGTTTTCTTGGGCATTCCTCTCGATCGAGTACAAAAAGTACTCGATCGAGTTGTTTTCTCGTATAGCTCATCCCAATGCGACATAATTTCCACAAACCTGCATAAAAACACGCAAAAACATATCCCGACAATACCAAATCACAAAATGAGCAGTCTATAGTCGGTTGTCTCTAAACTAACTAAACTAATGTCTAACAGTTCTAAAAACGCAATAAAGAAGTCCAACTGAAATTCAAAATTACAAATTGCTACAACGGGGCCGCTCATTTTCCAAAACACTTTAGTAGCCCACAAGAGGGCTTCTGACAGGAGGAGGTACCTTCAGCATCTCAGACCGTCCTCTTCGATTGCCATGAGTTTGAATTTGAATCGGTGGAAGGAGAATAGTTGACATCTACGTATGCACACACTTTCTTCTTCCTCTTGTCTTTCCAATCAACATTAGCATCTCCATCCTTTTGATTGACTTTAAATGCAATTTGACCGTCATCAACTCCAGTAACCAATCTATCTGTACCTGCAGCAAGGAAAACAGAAGAATGGTCCTTCTTTTCGCTCTCAGTCTGAGGCTGAGGGGTTACAATTGCAGCACAATATTCAATATCCACAGCTGGAGTGTCTATATCTGAGTCAGTAGAGGATAGGGCATTGCAAGGTTAAACTTGCATGGGAGCCCTACGAGATTTAGACTGATGAAAAATTAATTCTTCATCTCCTACCTGAAATGTGAGTGTCTTCCCCCCGACGTCGATCACTGCACGAGCAGTGAATAAAAATGGTCTCCCTAAAATGATAGGGGTGTGAGTGTCCTCAGGGATGTCAAGCACTACAAAGTCTACGGGAATAAAGAATCTCCCGATCTTGACAGGTATGTCCTCTATAACTCCTTTTGGCCGTGATATGCTTCGGTCAGCCATCGGAACGGTCATGTTAGTGCAATTAAATTTGGTCAACCCGAGTCTCCTAGCGAGAGACAAAGGTAAGACTCTCACACTAGCACCTAGATCGCATAGCGCGTTGTCAGTCAAATGGGTACCTATGTGACAAGGAATTGAAAAGTTACCCGGGTCAGTCTGTTTGGGTGGTAACTTATTTTGAACTAAGGCAGTCCCTACTTCAGTTAAAGCTACCGTCTCATGATCATTTATATGCCTCTTACGTGTCAAAATTTATTTCATGAATTTCATATAAGAGGGTACCTGTGTAAGCAACTCGGCGAACGGAACATTGACGTGAAGGCTTTTCAAGAGCTCGGCAAATTTCCCGAATTGTTGATTAGCCTTGTTGTTCAGTAATCGCCTTGGAAAGGGCACAATGATAGGAATTTCGAGCCCTTTATTCCTTTCTTCTAAAGTCTCAGCGGGTTCAAACTCATCTTTGCTCGATCGAGCCTTTCTACCTCTCGATCGAGGCCTTTCAGGAGATTTTTCACTCGATCGAGCATCCTCATCCTCTCGATCGAGTTCTTCAATATCAACAGTGTTCGATCGAGGCACAGTTCCACTCGATCGAACAATTTCTTCATAATTTTCACTTGATCAAGTGGTTTCAACCTCTCGATCGATTCCTTGAATTTCCACTATACTCGATCGACCCTCAGAACCTCTCGATCGAGTATTTTCTTCAACATTTCTACTCGATCGACCACCAAAAATCAGTCGATCGAGTATTTTCTTCGTGGTTGGCATGTTTTCAGCATTAGACGAGAGTTCACCATCAATAATAATGCTCCCCGTGTCTAATATGTCCTCAACAGCTGACAATTTTGGTCCTTCATAAGAACGATCACTTCGCAGGTGGATTCTCATGTGGATTCTTCTCGGATTGAGACAGTAAATGACCCGGTTTCCTCGTGGATTGGCTCGCGGCCAACTGAGCAACTTGAGTTTCAAGTGACTTAATGGATACTTCTTTTTGCTGGTCACTCATTTGCAGCTGCTTAGTCAATGATTGAATCATCGACTTTAACTCACCCAATTCACTAACTCCACTTGAGGAAGCTCCTTGATGTGGCGGTGGGAAAGATGGAGGCTTTACAAAGCCTTGTTGAGCTTTATGAGGAGGAACATAGGGTTGTTGCTGCTGCGGTGGAGGAGTAGGATTAAGAACATTCTGACTGGTCCACCTCAAATTGGGATGGACTGCCCCTTGGTTATTGTAATAGGAACCTCCTCCTTGCCTATATTGCTGAAAGGCAAGGACTTGTTCCTTTTCTGTCAGACAGTCAACAGTAGTGTGACCGTCATTTCTCCCACATCTCTCACAAGTGACAGTTTCCTGTCTAGTCAACAGATGAACCGTCTGTTGATCACCAGTAGTTTTCAATTCTAATCTATCAAAATGATCATTCATGGCTTCTAGCTGAGCCACAACTGCATTGTCGGCCGAGTGCACTGTCCGAATACCATCCCTCGGGTCGCCATCTCTTCAATAATGCCCTATCCCTTATCATTATCAATATTCTTTTGGAATCTCCCATTAGATGAGGCATCAAGTATAGCACGGTGGTCATCATACAACCCATTATAGAATTGGTTGCACAAAAATCACTGATCAAATCCATGGTGAGGAAGGGACCTCACCAACTTCTTGAACCGACGCCAAGCCTTATAGAAATTTTCATCAGGTGCCTGTTTGAAACTCGTAATCTTTCCTCTCAGCTGATTGGTACGTTGTGGAGGAAAGTACCTTTTATAAAAGGCAAGAGCAAGAGTCTCCCAGTTGGTAATACCAGCTGTAGTGCGATCAAGATCAGTGAGCCACTCCCTGGCTCCGTCAGTCAATAAAAAAGGAAGAAGGACTTCCTTTATCTTGTCTTGGGTCACTCCCTTAGTGGAGGGAATGGTAGAACAATATTCAGTAAAGACCTCCATATGTTTTCGCTGATCGTTACCCGCCACACCTCGAAACAAGTTCCTTTCTACCAAATTTATATAAGACGGACGGATATCAAAAGTGTTACCATCCTCTGTCGCGAGCTTGAAACCTTTGGGAATCGAGGCAACTGTGGGCTCTGAGTGACTCGCAATATTAGGCATCTTTACTGCCGTGGTAGCAGAAATAGAATTGTCTTCTTCACAAGACGGGTTTTCTGCAAAAACAAAGTGTTGTAGCTCGGGTTCGAAAGTACTCAAGTCTTCCTTTCGAATCTTTCTTTGCAGACGGAGTCTATGCCGAAAAGCTCTCTCTGGCTCAGGATCAGCTGGGACTAATTCCGACCTGTTTGACCTGGGCATACACAACACTGAAAGAAATAAGTGAGAACTGTCTCAAGGAATAAAAATTCCTTGAGACGGATAAAAATAAACGAAACAAAAAGGCAGATAGGGTTATTGCCTCCCCGGCAACGGCGCCAAAATTTGATACGGCTGTCGCAACCCTATCAAAAATAAACCCGAAGGGTCTCTAACTAATGCAGCTAGGGAAGTCGAGGTCGAATCCACAGGGAGGCTATGTTGCTTCTACTCGCTAAACTAAGTTTGTCTAAGTCACTTTATTGGGGGTTTGATTTTGTCACTAAACTATAGAGATTAAGAGAGAAATAAAGTAAAGAGAAATAAAGAAGCTGAAGATTTAACCAAGCAGAGAAAAACAGCTAAGACAGTCGGTTCACCATGATTCTTAAGAAATCTAGTCTAGGGTCCTAGGTCAATGCAAATTCGATCTACAGGGTAATGAAAAGGTCCTTCCGGTCCGCTATTCGCCCTAAAACAATTCTAACTTAGCTTCCGCCCTCATTAGAACGCTCTAATGTTCACTGCAGGTCTTACACATTCCAATCTTCTGATCCAGGTCAAGGTGTACTGAGGTTAATTATCTAAATGCATCGACTCAAATAGATAAGAACAATTAAGTCCAGCGATTAACAACATAAATTTAATTCGCATTTGATACTAATCTTCTATTCATAATTCCCTTAAAATCATGGCTCCCCTATGTCCTAGCAAAGGAACTTAGCTATGCATGACTATTGAACAAACAATAACAACACATAAACTATAAGAATCAAACATAATTAACAATATAAGTGGAGAATAAAGAGAATAAAGATTAAACAAATAAGAGTAACAAAGCAAAAATAATTGATTAATTAAAAGTAGAGAATACCGGTTACAAGGAAGAGCAATGGAGAATTAGCAAGAGAGAAGAGATCCCCTAATGATAGTGAAGAAAAAAAAAAGAGAAAAAAAACAGTGAAGGAAAGCTAATTCTCCATTGCTCTTCCTTGTAATCGGTATTCTCTACTTTTAATTAATCAATTACTTTTGCTTTGTTACTCTTATTTCTTTAATCTTTATTCTCGTTATTTTCCTCTTAGATTATTAATTATGTTTGATTCTTATAGTTTATGTGTTGTTATTGGTTGTTCAATAGTCATGCATAGCTAAGTTCCTTTGCTAGGACATAGGGGAGCCATGATTTTAAGGGAATTATGAATAGCAGATTAGGATCAAATGCGAATTAAATCTATGTTGTTAATCGCTGCACTTAATTGTTCTTGTCTACTTGAGTCGATGCATTTAGATAATTAACCTCGGTACACGTTGACCTGGATCAGAATATTGGAATGGGTAAGACCTGCAGTGAACATTAGAGCGTTCTAATGAGGGCGGAAGCTAAGTTAGAATTGTTTTAGGGTGAATAGCGGACCAGAAGGACCTTTTCATTACTCTGTAGATCGAATTTGCATTGACCTAGGACCCTAGACTAGATTTCTTAAGAATCATGGTGAACCGACTGTCTTAGCTGTTTTTCTCTGCTTGGTTAAATCGTCAGCTTACTTCTTTATTTCTCTTTACTTTATTTCTCTCTTAATCTCTGGTAGTTTAGTGACAAAATCAAACCCCCAATAAAGTGACTTAGACAAACTTAGTTTAGCGAGTAAAAGCAACATAGCCTCCCTGTGGATTCGACCCCAACTTCCCTAGCTGCATTAGTTAGAGACCCCTCGGGTTTATTTTTTATAGGGTTGCGATAGCCGTATCAGTCATTAGTGGCAATGCATGAATTCTAATCTATATACAACTAACTACATGAATCATGTGAGATATATATTACAATACAAATTAATCTAATCATATGAGATATATTACAATGCAACTATATATGAGAGATAGGGGAAAAAGTATCATACAAGTGGAGGTGGTGTGGTCAAGCACCTCTAGCCATCCTACTTATTATCATCGTCATCATTGCGGTTTCCACGTCCGCTTGATCCTTCTTGGTCATATCCTCCTCTTTGGTTAATGAATCCTCCACTTTGGTCCCCAAAGTTCTCTCCTTGGTTGCCATAGTTAGGGAACAAGAGATGTGGTCGACCCAAGATGGATGAGGGCCTCTATGGTTGATGTACCCTTGTTGAGCCATGTTATAGTAGGAGGGGTATTAGGCCAAGTAGTTGTCAACCCTCCCATTGTGCACTCCAAGATCAACATTTTGCATGAGCTGCATAAAATCGGTCATGGATGGAGCTCTTGGGTCTTGAGGAGTGAATGGTACATGTTGTGTTGGGTAGGGTGGATTGGGTACATAAGATGGTAGTGCGGCACCCCATTCCAGCAACTTGCGAGGTCGATGAGGTGCTTCTTCTCTTGGTGGTGGGTTTTCATGGATCTCAATGGGGAGGAGGTAGCTTGGTTAGCACAAAAAGCGGTCTAAATGACCTTTTCAAATCAAGACAGGTTCAAACAGCCTCTTTTCCAACCATTTTACAAACGTATTAACAGTCAGAAGACGCACCTTTAACAGTCTGCTGACTCGCGCCTAAACAGGCCAATTAATTTCTAATTTTTAAACCAGGACAGGCCTGTTTGCATCGCCTGACGGCTCGCGCCTCAATAGGCTGCCAGATGCAGACCCTGTGTCCTTTCCAGCACTTGTCTAGGACGATCCCGACTTCGGTTAACCCGAATACAGGACGGATCAGATGACAAATCTGCCTCTTTCATATTGTATTTGCAAAATGCCTTACTAAGACAAATGGATCACGTTATGCACCATAAACCTAACTCGGTAAATGGATGTTTAATTTCCTTCTTTCATGCAAATCAACATTAAATCCAACTTGACATCAATTACTTGATATTTGGATAAACAAACCGACATAGAAAGCTCACATGTTAGGTTCAAACTTGTGGATGCGCGCATTATTGCATTTACCCGTTTTATCAACTTTTGCATTTAACCATCCAAGATCGATCAGTAGAGGCCACTACCGCGGGCGGGATTGGGTGTACGATTAAAGGGCTTCCCAATACCTACCTTCACCTCTTACTCAGAAACTTTGGATAGTGGACGACCTTATCCAAGGCGTACGAGAATCATTCTAGAGATAGGATGCCAAAAATGGCCGACTCCTTATCTTTAGTACCTATGTCAAACACTGCTTTTTGCCTTGGTTGACCTAGGTATAAAGTGGATTCGAACGGGTTCCAAGCATCCCACAAATGCTTGGTGGTGACTCTAAACATCGCTTGCATCGTTTCGAGACCCTTGCCGAGACGAAACCGACCGACCTAAACCGATCCGGACGAAAGCATTCTTACGCCGCCGAGCGTGGCTTTCAAAAGACGCTGCATGTCCACAGATTAGCTTAGCGTGCAGGTGGGCCCATGTCCACACAACAATGTTGTTCTTCCTTCTCTTCAAGGAGAGGAGATTAGTCCCGAGAATACCTGTCATACCCCGTATTTAGGACTTGGTCAATGGTTAGTCAATGGTGGAAATGTCTAAATGTGATATATAAATTTTATTTCAAAATATGTTTTATTATATTTATTAATTAAAGAATTATGTTTTGAGACGGAATAAAAAAAATGAATGAGTCGGGAGTTTGGCCGTGTATTGGACCGTGTATAGTAGCTCATGCAAAATAATAATAATAATAATAATAATAATAATAATAATAATAATAATAATAATAATAATAATAATAATAATAATAATAATAATAATAATAATAATAATAATAATAATAATAATAATAATAATAATAATAATAATAATAATAATAATAATAATAATAATAATTATAATAATAATAATAATAATAATAGGGAGAGAGGGAGAAGGGAACTGCGATCGTGCGACTGCTACCACGATTAGGGCATTTGGGCTATTGCCACCGGCTGCCACCAGGGGTACCACCACAGCACGCCGGCATTAGAACTCACGTCGCTGTCTTGCGCGGCTGTTGGTGGTGTTGTTTTCAAGTGGTTGCTCGGATTTTCGTAGGTAAGGGTTTTTGTTACCATTTCGCCTTCTATTGGTTTTTTTCCTAGGGTTCCGGTTTACACTTGCTCGTGCCGTCTCTGCCTAGGCTGTGAACGTCGGCGGCATTGCCGGACGTCTGCCTTGGTGTGTTGATCGGGGTTTTGGATCAGCTTTCTCTTTAGGGTTGTCTTTAACCTTTCTCGGGCAGAAGCCTTCTCAGGTGGGGTTTGCTTTTCCGATGGTGGGTGTTTGCTTTTGGGTCTCTTTGTCGCCTGTTGTGGTTGCCAGAGTGCTGCTGCAAGCCTGCTTCTTTTTTTTTCTTTTGCTTTCTTTTTGCTTTTCCGCTGCAAGTCACTGTTCTACTGGTTGTCTGCCCCTCTGGTTGTCACCTGCAGCTGAACTGCTATTCTGTGTGGGTGATGGTACTATGGAGATAGGGCTGGTTGTTGGCCATCACCGGAGTGGGTGGTGTGTTGGTGGTCAGTTTTCCTTTTCGGGTTGTGCGGTTTACCTAGGGCTGTTTTGTCAACCATTTTTGTTGTGGTTGGTGTGTTGGTTGCCCTAGGCTGTTCAACATTGCCTTGCGCGAGGAAGGGTGTTGGGTTTTTCTGTCCTTTCATGCTTGAGCTAGTGCGGTACCATTGTCCTTTTTCGGGTCTTCATGCGTGTCGGGATGGTTTTGGTAAGGGCCTTACTAAGGCTGCATGGCAGAAACATTTACAAGACCGACATTGTCATGAGGGTGCTTTGGACCTTACCCGTCAGACTCTTACTGATAGTTTGACTGTTTTTTCCAATGCCGAGAGTTCTTTGAGACGGATGGGGCTCTGGTTGTGTGGGGTGTGTTTTAAAACCCGTACTATTCGAGCTAGATGTCGGCATAGTCGGAGTGATATAGTGATGCATCCGGAGTGTGTTGATGGTCTATACACCTTTCATATTTATGGTATTCCGAGACCTTCGGCTACTTGTACTTCGGTTTCTTCTAATGATAGTGTTGAGCTTGTTCAGTGGTCTATATCCTCGCTTGATCGTTTATTGTCATTGGGCCTTCGCACGGTGAAATCTATTCCTCCTAAGTGTCGTCTTGGGTTTGTTCGGGCTTTAAAAGGGGCTTTGGATGATGTGGCTGATTCCCCTAGTGATCTCTCCCGCTGGGTTCGTTTGCTTGTTCTACCACTTTGTTTGCTCAAGACTTTCGCTCCTCGGAGTAATCATGAGTGTCGGACTGCTATTCGGCGTCAGCATCAGGAGGAGAGTATTTCCAGGGCTATCCTTGCTTGGGGGGTACCTGGAGGGGGTTTGCAGTTATTGCAGGAGTGTTTTGATGAGGGTCCTTCTTCGTTTCATATGGATGAGGATCTGGATTTGAGTGAGCTTAACCTCTGCCAATATCGGCGGAAGATTTGTGATAGCCATTATACTGCTGTTGTTCGAGTGATTTCTTACTCTGGGGTCGCCCCATACTCCAATGCCACTCTTGTGGCCTTGCGTGAGATGCATCATGTCGCTCCGCCTCCTTCATTGCCTCCTCTGTGTGGGGATCATCATCCTCTGGTTGCTTCTTCGGCTGTGGTTTTGGATATGATTCGGAGTTTCCCATGCGGTACTTCTTGTGGCGGGATGGTTTTCGTGCCCAGTACCTTATGGACTGTTTGAGTGGCGCTGTTGTGGCTATCTCTGATGATTTGATCACTTCTATTACTAGGGTGGTTAATTTTTTCTTGAGGGCCGGTGTCCTCTTCCTCTGGGTGAGTACATTGCCATCGCCCCTCTCACGCCACTTGTTAAACCGGGTGGTGGGGTTCGTCCTATTGCTGTTGGTACGGTCTGGAGATGGCTTGTCTCTAAGGTTGGTGCTTTTATGGTTGGTCCTTCTCTATCTTCTTATTTTGATGGGCTTCAGTTTGGGGTGGGCGTGTCCAGTGGAGGAGAGGCTATCTTGCATGCCTTGAACCGGCTCATTGAGGCTCGGGGTGCTGAGGTTGGGCTTTCTATGTTGCTGGTGGGTTTCCAGAATGCCTTCAACCTTGTTGATCGCGAGACCATGCTTCAGGAGGTCCGCCGTCGCTGCCCGGTTCTTTCCCGTTGGGTGGAGTTTTGTTATTCCAGCCCTGCCCGTCTTTTTTATGGGGAGTACTGCTTGTGGTCTTGTCAGGGTGTCCAGCAGGGTGATCCGTTGGGCTTTTTGCTTTTCGCTTTGGTTTTGCATCCCTTACTATGCAAGATCCGGGACACTTTTGACCTCACTATGTAGGCGTGGTACTTAGATGATGGCACCATTGTGGGTGATACTTTGGAGGTGGGGAAGGTCTTGCATTTGATTATGGTGGATGGCCCTCGTTTTGGATTGTATCTTAATGTCGAGGATCCTCAGAGTCGGCTTCCTGGGGTTTTCCCCCCTTCTATTTCTCGGCCATTGCATGGTGTTACAGTTTTGGGTGGACCTGTCAGTGCTTATCCTCATTTTAGCAGTGAGATTGTGGCGAACAGAGTAACCAAGACCATTGAGCTAATGGATTTGGTTGCGAGGATTGAGGACCCGCAATGTGAGTTTCTTCTTCTTCGGGCTTGTACTGGTATTTCCAAGCTCTACTTCTCACTTCGTACTTGCTCCCCTAGTGTTTTTGGGTCAGTCCATCTTCCTTTTGATGTCGTTCTTCGTTCTAACTTGGAACGTATTATCACCGCGTCTGGGCCGGGTTTTGGGGATTGGTAGTGGCGCCTTGCTACATTCCATTTTCATCTTAGTGGTCTTGGTGTCTATGCGGTGGGAGATGTTTTATTTTATGCTTTTATCGCGTCCCGTTTGCAGTCTGCTAGTTTGCAGGCTAAGCTCCTTGGCCCTTCTGGTATTGTAGCTGCTGGCCCTGTTTTTGATGATGTCGTGCAGGTGTTTACTGCGACTACAGGCTCTGGTATATTAGGTAACCCAAGTAAAATTGTTGTCCCCAAACTTATGAAGAAATTGGCAGATATTTATTTCGCGACGGTTGCTGGTACCTCAGAGTCTGTTTTTTCTTTGACACCACGCCAGCTTGCATTATGGCAGTCTCAGCAGGGTTCTCACTCCTCGGATTGGTTACGTGCGGTTCCTATCTTGGGGTTGGGTCAGACTATGAACATGAGGACTTACCGTAGTGTGCTAGGGTATCGTCTGGGTGTCGCTTTATTCACGGTATCTAGGCCCTGTCCTGCTTGCTCTCGGGTTTTTGCTGAGGATGTCTTTGGGGACCACGCTGTTTCTTGTACTGGTGCTGTGGGCGTTAAACATCGGCATAACCTTATCCGGGACACTCTTTTCGACATCTGTTATCGATCTGATATTACTGCGGGAAAGGAGGTTGATATCGGTTTGGTTGATGGACATGGTGGCTCTCTTCGTCCTGCGGATTTGTTGCTTTATTCTTGGGACAGGGGGCGTGATGTGTGCGTTGACTTGACAGGTTCTTCTCCTTTGACTCAGACTGGTTTGACGGATTTTGTGCCTGGCCGGGTTGTCGTTGATGCTGCTCAGCGAAAGTGCGCTAAGTATGGGGATTTGTACGCGGCAGCGGGCCATGATTTCCTTCCTTTCTCTTTCTCTTCACTTGGGGAGCTGGGTTCGGATGTTGTTGCCTTGCTCAAGCGGATCCAGAAATTCACAGTATCTCAGGATGCGGGGGGCTCGGGTGGCCGCTTACATTTTTACTAGACTTAGCTTTGCTGTTGCTAAGGGTGTGGGAGCCCAGATTGTCTCTCGGCTCCCCACCAATTTCATGTAAACTTTGATTTCTCTTTTAATGAAAGCTACGCGAATCCTTTCTATAAATAAAAAAAAAAAATATGTATAATAATAATAATAATAATAATAATAATAATAATAATGACAATAATGATAATAATAATAATAATAATAATAATAATAATAATAATAATAATAATAATAATAATAATAATAATAATAATATTAATAATAATAATAATAATAATAATAATAATAATAATAATAATAATAATAATAATAATAATAATAATAATAATAATGATAATAATGATAATTGTTTCGGTCTTTTTTACCTAAGTCGATTTAGGGTCAATGTAGTCTATATTCGTTGGTCGATTGTATGATGATTTGTATGTCAATAAGTAAACGGGAAATAAAGTGCATAATGTAAAATGACACGTAAGATTTTGGTGACGCGGAAAACCCAATGTGGGAACAACCGAGGGAGGGACGGTAGCCTGCCAAATATTGCACTATATGAATAAGAGGATGATTACAATGATAACGTTTATGCTAATCTTGTTGGCGTTAGGTATCAGGCCTGCAAGATCTCGGACGGTGTATATTTGTGAGTGATATGCCGTGATGTGGTTGTCTTGAATACAATCTTGAATGAATATATGGATGAGTGAATGCCTTTCTTGATTTCCTTCCTTGGCTATTTATAGGGTAAGAACCCTAGATATGTCCTACCTTGAATATGGAAAGGGAATATTATTTCCATAAGGACTTCTTTCCAAACCCGAACTCCCTTACCAATACTCCCCGATCTCCCTAACTTCTCACTAACTTCTCCCTGACGCTTCTTTCCTTAATGCGGACGCTATCTTCGATGGGCTCTTGATCCTTCTTAAGCCCGTTTCCCTTCTCCTGACCGCGGGCTCCCTTCCGCCTCACCTCTTCTTTATAATCTTTATTTCACCAAGTGGGCTTTCTTTATTATGCTATTTTTAGCCCAAACAGTTTGCCCCAAATTTCTTGTGAAGTACGCTTTCAAGTATCGAACAAGGAATTTACGTAACCAAATGTTAAAAACCCTACGCCGTCTTTTACTTCTTCCCATGCAACCCATCACTTCCAGCCGCCCTATTCCTCTTTCTCCGCACCCAACTCCCTCTCTCTTCTCTATAACCCCAACGACTCTCTTGCACTTTCATTTAATCATTCCAAATCATTTCAAAAGCTCTCCTCTCTTAAACCCTCAATCTTCCTTATTTTTCACTCATCGCCGGCTTCACTGTTCCCCTTCTCCATCTTCATCATTAGGTAATCCGTCTTCCCTTCCCTTTTTAATCTTCATTTTCTCTTTTCCACCATGGGCAAAACCCGACAATCCACGTCAACCTCAACACCCTCCGACCGTAATCTCGACCCTACTTTCCCTTCTCGGGGACTTTTCAAACACCCTCACGATTGTGACTCCGTCCTAACTCCGGCCGACATTCCGACGATCAAGAACCTGCTTGGTCTTGGTGATGGGGTGGATATTGCCATCCCTGAACCGGGACAGAAAGCTGATGCCCTCCGTCCAGGGTGGGTTTGCTTCTACTTATATCCGTTTAGATATGGCCTCCGTTTCCCTTTCCCGAAACTCGTTCAATATTTCATCTTCACCAACAATTTCGCCATGGCACAAATCTCTGCCGCCATTTGGAGAGTTCTTCTCTACTCTCTGGCCGCTAGTCAGAGTACTGGCAAAGCTGTCACTCTGGGCGATCTGGCCTATATGTACAACATCAGGTCCCTGGGCAGGGGTCAATTCTCCTTCCGGGGCCGTGGAGAGGCTCCCTTCAAACATGTGTCAAAATCTCGCGATGAGAAATGGTTCGAGGACTTCTTCTGTGTGAGGAAGGACTCCATCCAGCCTCCTGCCGATTTTATTTTCGAGAAATGGGTTCTGACTTCGAGTAAGTAGCTTTCCTGCTACCTGATTTGTTTTATCTCGCTGCTTACTAGCTTACTTCATCGTCTTCGTGCAGGCCCCTGTGACCTTACCCGTATCGGCGCCAAGATCCCTGCCTGCAGCAAGCTGTTCAGTATTTCTGAGTCTGAGAGAAAGTTCCCAGACCTGCTTCCTGGTTTTTCACCTGCTTCTTCCTCCAATCCTCCTCAATCAGCCCACGGTATATCTTCTGGAAAGGTTTATGTAACCACTTCTGTTTGCATGCTGTTGCTACTGAAGTTTTATGCATTCTGCCGTCTGCGACTGTATATGCTTGCAGGTTCAAAAGTTGATTAACTGGAACTCATCCTCCAAAGTGCTAAAAGAAAGAGACCGTCTGCCAGCCCTGATGTGGCCTCTGCCTCCAAGAGGAGTGCTCCTGCCGCTTCTTTTCAGACTCCTCCTGCAGTTTCTAGTTCTGCTGCTCGCTTGCCCCTGGAGGTTAATCCGTTATCTCGCCATCCGCCTACTCCTCCTGCCAGTCCTCGTGCTTCTACTAGTGGGGGCATCATTGCTTATTTCCCGGAAGGTTTTGGGAATGTGGACAAGGTGTCGTACTGGCCGGAGATTTATCAGCTACTCTTTCCTCCTGTTGAGGAAACGTTTTTGGAGTTCACTCCAGAGGAGATGGCTGAGAACGATGTGCATAATGCCTTCATGGTAAATATTCCTCGTCTTCTACCTGTCTGTCCATCTGTTTCTTGCTTAAATTATGCCTCCCAACTCTTTTGCTGACTTCTGGTTATTTATGCCCCAGACTCTTCAGTCTGCACTCTACTACAGGAAGATGATTAACATAGTGCAGACCACCAGTCGTGCTACCAGCGCCAAGAACCAGGAGCTGAAGGAGACTGTTGCAGATCTGGCACAGCAGCGGGTTGATCTGAAGGAGCGCGTGGTGGAGCTGAAGACTGAGCTGGCTGTCACCAAGAAGAAGTTGAAGGAGGGGGCTGATCAGCTGGCTCGAACCCAGGCGGTGTGCAGCACCTTTTCTGACTCTCTGAAGTAGTCTGAGGAGAAGATCAGTGAGCTGGTCTCCCTGGCCACCAATGTCGTTGCATATGCCACCTGGCGGGGAAAGATCAGTGGGATCCGTGCTGCACTCGAGGAGGCTCCCACCTAGCAGGCCATAGAGGAAGAGGAGAAGCAGCAGGAGATGCTCTACCCCGCTCAACCTGATCTGAGTATGCTGATGCCTGAGGTTGGTGAGGTGAATTCTCCTGCGTTGGTGAGCAGTCGCCGGGGGTGAGGTGGAATGTCCCAGGATGCTGCTGACGGAGCTCAGGGGGCTATGGCGGCTGAGGATGCTCAGTGGCGCAGACTAAACGAGAGGTCGCAGCGGAGGAGATGCCAGAGGTGGAGGTCATTAATGTGACCGATAATTTAATTTTTATGTTTCGATAAACGTTTTGGCAGTCTGGCCCAGAGGTGGCAGACTTTGTAATTTTTAAACTTGTTCTTGTGTTTGCTCCGCCAGGGTGGCGGTTAAACTTGGGGCCGTATCTTGGCCATATTTTGAAATGCCCCTTGTCATAGTTTTGGCAAGGTTTTAGCTTACATATCGTGTGTTTGTTTGTTTATTCTCCCTGTTTTTAGGAAGTTTATGCCGTGTCAGTCTGTTTGACTGATTTAGGCGAGTCCTGTCACCCTGAAAAGGATAACGTTATGACTCGGCCTGTTTGTCGTGTCACCGATGGCTGATTTAGGCGTATGCCGCAATGTAAGGAGGAGTGGCCGTGTCAACCTGTGGGGTGATTTAGACCCACTGGTCACTGAAAAGACCGATCCGGACCAAGCTAGTCTGCCGTGTCACCCATTTGGTGATTTAGGCGTATCCGCAGATTTGTGGACTACTTAACCTTGTTCATGACGCAAGGTGTGTTCGTCTCGTTTTATGCCAGCAGGGGCGTCATTGAGGCAAGTTTATCGTCATTCTAGGACCAGATGGAGACGCTGCAGGATTCTGGTAGCGTAGATATCCCTACGTTCCATGTTCGTTTTTGCATGCATGTTGGGGCCCTGATTAAGTGCGATTAGTGCGAGCTACGTCCAGGGGGTGGTATCAAGGGTAGCTGGATAAGCGTATTCAGCTGTCATCCAGACTCCCTGTCGTATGTTCCACAGTCCGCCTGGTGAGGGTGCTCCTTGTGGAGAAAATAGGTTAGGCATGTTGGAGTGCCATGTGCCTTGTCACCCCGCGTTGGCGATTGTGATCTGCTAGACATCATTTCAAAGTACCATAGATACCAGCATTCAAAGTGATGTACTTAGAGAAGCCTGAAAATAGGAAAATCTATCAGAATAGTGTGAAGTACCTGTCGCCATCTCATGGGGTACCAGAGCAATTGTGGTCCTAGGACGCTGCCAGACCACACAATCCAATAGTAGTTTAAAGTTTAAAAACAACTAAAGACACCAGAAATAAGAGTGAAACTGGCAGTATGCCTACTACCGAATTATTTATTATTTTTTTTTTTTAAAAATGATTTGGCTTCTCATAGTACATTATTCTGAAAACTAGAGTCTACTTATTATTAAAAGTAATATCTCTTCAGGTGAAGTATGTTCCATGGGCGTTGAATGATTTGACCGTCCATAGTCATCAGTCTGTATGCACCATGGCCAACAACTCCTTCTACCTGGTATGGTCCTTCCCATTTGTAGGCGAATTTGCCTGCTTTTCGATTCTTGGTGTTCTGGAACACCTCTCGGAGAACCAGGTCTCCTACCTCCGGAGCCCGATTTTTACGTTCTTGTTATAACTCCTGGCCATCGATCGTTTGTAGGCGGCCAGACGGATTTTTGCGCTTGCTCGCAGCTCGTCAATTGTGTCCAGGCTTCGGTCATCTCTCGCACTTTGTTCGGTTCCCTCGTCATATTTTCATACCTATGGGTGGGAACTAGAACTTCTGATGGAATGATCGCTTCCGCGCCAAACACCAGTCAAGGGTGTTTGACTGTTGCTATCTTTGACGTCGTTTACGTGCCCGACCACAACACTAGTGGCAATTCATCTGCCCACTTTCCTCCTAACTCCTGTAACCTCCTTCTCAGATTGTCCATAGTGATTTTATTGCTGGATTCAGCTTGTCCATTAGACTTTGGAGTCCTGGGTGCTGAGTTTTTTAAGGTGATGTTCCACCTGGCACAGTATCCTTCAGTATCATTTGAGATAAATTATGAGCCATTGTCACATATAATTTCTGATGGGATACCAAATCTGCAGATGATGTTTCGTTTTATGAATGAGATGACCTGTTTGTCCTTTACTTCCGTGAATGCTTCTGCCTCTATCCACTTGGAGAAGTAATCTGTCATTGCTAGCATCCAGGTTCTGTTTCCTGTGGCCCGTGGTAGAGGGCCTACTATGAACATGCCCCATGCCATGAATGGCCAGGGAGAAATAATAGGGTGCAGGGGCTCTGCTGGCTGGTGGATCATTGGTGCTGAGCGCTAGCAGGCGTCACATTTTCGTGCATACTTTGCTGCATCTGCCTTCATTGTAGGCCAATAGTATCCCTGTCTGGGGGCTTTATTTGCAGGACTTCGCCCCTGCATGGTTTCCACATTCGCCACTGTGGAGAGCATGTAACACAGTCTGTGCTTCTTCCTTGTCCAGGCACCGTAGGTAGGGGCCTGCTAGCGACTTTCTGAATAATATATCATCAATAAGTATGAATCTGGAGGCCTATGTTCTAAAAGCTCTTACTTCCTTCTTATCATCTGGTAGCTTATTATGGCGCAGCCAGTCTAGGTAAGGTGTGCGCGCCGATCGTCATTGGATCGCTGTCCTGGTCGTGTCCGCCCTCTTGACCGAGAGCCCTCACCTTCCTCTCAGAATCGCTGACTTCCTTTTCGCTGCGGATCCTCCGATTCACCCCTATCTATTTCGTCTACCTTCGGATAGAAGGTTCCATCATATGTGCTATTGGAATCTTTGGACAGCTGCTCTGTTGGCTTGAATGTTGCCCCAGGTTGCTAGGGCGTCTGCTTCCACGTTCTGATCTCTGGGGACCTGTATAAGCTTTCAAGTTTCGAATTTTTGTTTTAATTCCTTTGCTACTTTTAGGTATGCTATCATCTTCGAATCTCTGGTTATAAACTCATCATTCACGTGGTTGACTATTAACAAAGAGTCACTGGATATGAGCAGTGTCGACCCCTAGCTCCGAGCTAGCTTCATTCCCAATATCAAGGCTTCGTATTCCGTTTCATTGTTGGTTGCCTTGAATTCACATCTTACTGACTTGTGCTATCGATCTCCCCGTGGTGATCGCGGAATTAATCCTACACCGCCCCCTTTGGTTGGAGGCTCGTCGATATGCATCCGCGGACTTCGTCCGCTTGCTTCCTTCTAAAGTGAGGACCTCGGTATCGCGGGATTCTGGATGGTCGGATCAAGTCCGACACGAAGTCGGCCAAAGGATCTGTGATTTGATTGTTGTTCTCGGGTCGTATTGGATGTCGTATCCACCGAGGTGTACGAGACCATTTAGACATTCTTCCCGATTCAGGCTTCCTCATGATAGCTTTTAGCGGGTAGTTTGTCACAACATGTATGATGTGTGACTCAAAATAGGGACGCAGTTTGCGAGATGCTACTACCAATGCTAGTACTAACTTTTCAAGAGATGTGTACCTGGTCTCTGCAGCAAAGATAGACTTGCTTACGTAGTATATCGGGCTTCTCGCTCCTTTTCTTGCTCCGACCAGTGACAAAGACTTATCGCTATTACGTGATGAGCCAGGTATAGGAATAATGGTTCACCTGGCTTTGGTTTTGTGAGAGTGGCGGGTCACGAGATAGTGTTTCGTGTCTCGAAGGATTGCTCATGTTCACGGTCCACTCAAACTTTCGGCTTTTCCTTAGCACGTCGTAAAATACCCCGCATTTGTCAAGATCTTGAAATGAACCCGTTCAGGGCTTCTACCTTTCCAGCTAATCTCTGAACATCTTTAGGCTTCTCGGGTGATTCCGGTGTAAGACGACTTTGATCTCGCTCGATCTTTGGCTTATATTCCCCTTTGAGTCACAATATAGCCCAAGAACTTTCCGGAAGATACCCCGAAGGTGCATTTAGATGGGTTTAGTTTCATCTTGTATTCCCTGAGGGTGTTGAATGTTTCAGCTAGATGCCGCATATGATCTTTGGCTTTTTCTCACTTCACCACCATGTCATCAATGTACACCTCCATGGTTCTTCCTATTTGCTCTTTGAACATGCGGTTAACCAGCCTTTGATATGTGGAGCCTACGTTCTTTAGGCCGAATGGCATGACGTTGTAGCAATATATTCCTCTCTCGGACATAAATGCTGTCTTCTCTTGATCTGCAGGATCCATCTTGATCTGATTATATCCACTCCATGCGTCCAGAAATGTTAGCATCTCGTGTCCAGCTGTTGCGTCTACCATTGCATCAATATGAGGCACCGGGAATGGATCTTTAGGACATGCTTTGTTGAGTTCGGTGAAGTCCACACATACTCTCCACTTCCCATTCTTTTTAGGCACCACCACTACATTAGACAGCCATTCTGGGTATTTCACTTCTCTTATCTTCTTTTTGCCAAAGCAGTCTGTCTACTTCCGGTTGATTACCTTATTTCTCTCTGCTGCAAACTTTCTCCTTCTCTGCTGGATGGGTTTACACTTTGGGTCCACGCTAAGCTTGTGTGTTATGATGGATGGATCTATGCCTATCATATCATCGTGTGACCATGCAAACCAATCCATGTTATCTTGTAAGAACTTGACTAGCTGCTGTCGTAAGCTTCCTATACATCCTGCTCCAATGAGCACGGTTCTCTCTGGGTGCAGCTTGTCCAGTTAATCGATCCGGCTCTTTCGCCGGGGGCTCGATGTATTCGTCTGGATAGGTCGTCAGTAATTGCTATGCGGGAGGGTCGGGCAAGTGCACTTGAGTGCCTTCTTGTAGCGACCTCTAGCTTCCTCCCGATCTCCTCTTATCGTTTCTACCCCATGGGGTGGGGAACTTTATGCACCGGTGATATGTTCAAGGGATCGCTTTCATCCGTGCGCAGCCATGGTCTTCCTAGAATGACGTTGTAAGTAGAGGGGCCATCTATAACCAGGTACCTGACTTGCTTGTTGACTCCTCCCACATAGGTAGGGATGATTATCTCACCTAGCGAAATGGTTGTTTCTCCATTTGAAGCCTACTAGCGGAATAGTCTTCTTCTTCAGTAAATCCTTCTCATTTGAATCACATGTTCTCTATGGTTTTCAAAGCATGATTAAGTTGACCGAGCTTCCCGTATCTACCAAGACCTTTCTTCTTCGTGCAATTGGCCATTGGCAAGGTGATAATAAGTGCGTCATGGTGCTCTCGTTCATCGTATGTATCTCCTTCATCAAAGCCGATCTTTGCGCGATCACCGTGAGATATTCTGCAAGAATTGGCCGGTCTGTCTCCTTTGGTCTCGGTGGCATGCCTCTTAGTCTGCTTTGAGTATGTCAGGCCGCTTAAGTCCGAGCGCTTTGTTATCACGTTTATAATTTTAGTGCATGTGGGTGGGTCTGCCGGTTTGGCGGAACCTACCTTATCCTGCTGCTTGCCCCCACGTTGTAACAGGTGGCTCAGCTTTCCTTGTTCGTACAGACGCTTGATCTCTCTTCTCAATGTATAGCAGTCCTCAGTATTATGCCCAATATCACGGTGAAATTCGCACTTCTTCTTGCTATCCTTTCTCCAAGCTTGCTCTCCTACTGGTGGGTTAGGCCACCTGACTCCATCTCCCATCTCTCTAAATGCCTTCAAGATTCCTCCGATACCTGTAGTGAATCCATATTCTGCCAGGATGGGGAGTAGCTGGTTTTCCTCGATTCTGTTGACTCCCCTCCCATATGGCCTGTATCTCTCGTCCTTCTTGTTTGTGGTTTGCTTTCTTCCTGATTTCTCCACGGCTGAAGTACTAGAAATACTTGGCGCGCTCTGTAAGCTGGCTCTGGCTAGGATATCTTCCTCCAGTCTGATCGCTGCAGCTGCCTTCTCCTGCACTGCTTCGAAACTATGGCAAGGATGCATAGTCAGCTGTTTGTACAGGTCAGAGTCGTGGTGGAGGCCTCTTCTGAAGGCTTCTACTGCTGTCGAGATATCATTCTCATACTCCTACCTTCTCATTGTTAAATCTGGTATTGTATTCTCCAATGCTCTCTCCTGCCCCCTGGACGATTCTGTATAGGTCCCATGCGTGCTTCTGTGGCTTTCTGCTGCTTGCGAACTGTTGAGTAAATGCGTTTACCAATTCAGCAAATGTAGATATCGACTGTTTGGCGTGTGCTTACGAACCATCGAAGTGTCGGTCTGTTAGGGTGGACCCGAATCCTTTGCACACGCAGCTTCCTTAACTTGTCCTATGGTCGTTACCGTCATCATTTTCTGTTTATACTGGCTGATATGATCAAAGGGGTCTGCTGTGCCATCGAAGAGAGGCATATTTGGGTTTGTGAACCCCTTTGGCATGGCTGTGACGGATATGGTGTCCACGAATGGCGAGTCGGCATAAATGTCTAGAGCTGCTTTCTCGAGTGGGGGTGGTAATCCTGGAACCCCGCTCAAAGATCTCCTTTAGTTCAATCTTATTGCGATTAGTTATATTGGTGAAA